>NW_026535814.1:13472500-19385000 GCF_028551555.1 Melozone crissalis
TCCTGTCTATAAAAGGCAGAGACCTTACGAAATCATCAGGTCTGATCTGGCATGTCAGCAGCTGAAGAATTATGCCCTGCTAACATATTTTAGCTTTAGCAAGTTATGGAGTTCATCTGCCTCCAGTTTGAAGCTGCTGATTTTTGGTCTGCCTCCCTCCACCAGCCCCTGGGAGCTCAGCAGCTCCAACTCCCCTTTAAGGACATGCACTGAATTTTCAGGCATCTCCCCACTTTCCTACAGGATTCAAGAGTAAGAAACATGGAGCACTGAATCCAAACAATAGCTGCCAACTTCTCAAACACTAGGGCAGACTTAGCTATGGCATGCGGGATGCTAAAGAGGAGCAAACACTAGATATCACAAATCCTTTGAGCATATTTCTATATAAGTCTTGGATGTTTCTAAGCTGTCCCGCAATTTGTTATTCAGGTGGTGAACTCAGGATTTAAAATGTGGGCTCACCCTTGCAAAGCATTAAGAGGAGAGTTTCCTGAAGCTTTAATTGTGAAGATTAGTTTTAAGCCAAAGGCATGAAAATTGTATGATGACAATATGCTGCTGCTCAGCAGCTAATTCCTTGGGTTCCTTAGGCAGTGCTTGTCTCTGATACTCAGCTCACATGCTTCCCTTGCAGAAAAAAGGTGTAGAAATGTTTTAAACTAGTCTTTCACACTACATCTAGACTCCAGCAGTGTGCAATGCAGTACAGCACCTTTTAATTTCACTGCCATGAGTTCATTACTCATGAAAAGCTAAGCAAAATTATGGACTGCAAGCTGAAGTCTGATGGAAAACCACAGAGGTGGGCAGAAAATGAAAGTCACATTAGGTTTTATTAGGTAAAGTATGAATAATTAAATAAATGGGGCCAAGTTCAGGCAAACACTACCACTGAATGTGTGTAGCCCATCCCAGCAGAGACCTAAATTATAATCTCTGCTCTGCTGCTGTATTGGAGATGGTTCAGAGAAATAAAAGGTTTCAAAAGATATCCAGGACTCACCCCCCAGTTTCACACTTTTCATTATGCTTTTAATGCTATCTGCCACTTCATAAACACTGCCTTTCCAACACATGCCTTTGGGATGTCTGAGAATGCTCCTGAGTCATGATGAAACAGTTTTGATCCCATGAGATCAATACAGCTCAGAAGGAAAAGAAAAGCATTTATCTTAATTCCTAAAATTTATTTAAGGTATTTTTCTCTGTGTATGCATATGTGTTTATAAATATTTGCCTCGACCCAAGGGAATCCCTCCAAAGAGAGTTTCCTAAAGCTCTGCTGCTGTCCTTACTGCTTCTGAGGAGTAATGTTCACAGACCACATGATGTTCACATTAAACTCAGAGATGCTGGGCAATTTTTGCCCTGTTTTGAGTACTAGAGTTTAGAAAAGAATAAGAAAAGTGAGGGAAAAGGTACCATAACTCAATGGGGGCAGCGGGTGGAGGAGAGTGTAAAGAAAGGCACTATATCCAGGGCCCAATCCCAATAAATAGTATTGGGCAAGCACTTGTGTTCCATGTTATGCCACTACACTGCAGGGTGACCACAGGTGAGCCCTGTCCCTTCATTTCCATCACTGCAAAAGGGAATAAGTGATCCGAATTTCCCTAGGGGTGTGTTCTGGACCCACTGGCAAAGAACACACATAGCAGCAGTACTTCAGAGCTTTCCAGAACTGTGCAGTGCTACAGCTACAGCTGCAGATCGAGATGGATCTGGGAACCAGAAGCAGATGAAGCCACAAGCACCCGGTAACTGAACCCAGTCTGAAGGTCTGGCTGCACACATGGCACAAGGAACATACCTGCCACAGGAACAACAGAATATTTGGTACCTGGCTTTCAAGAACACCTTTGAGAACACAAGAAGTTGAACAGCTGAACACCAGGGCACACCACTATGGTAGTTTCTTACTCTCCCAAGGAAGTTTTTTTGCATAGAGCAGTCAGGATAATGTTTACTTTTGTGCAAGCTATTGTGTCATGGACAGATGACCATGGAATAAATCTGCCACAGAAATTAAGAACTGTCCTTCCTGAAGGAGGACAGAACCCACAGATGCATTTCCAGTCAGTTCTATCATCAAAACTGTTGTCTCACCTATTGTTACCCAATTGTCAGGTTCAATCTGCAGCCAACAGACTATGCAAACTAGGACAAGACCTTGTTTACTCTAGCAAAACCGAGAACCTGGCAGTTTTTGAGTCAAGAAGCAATGTACTACACAGTCACCAAGCGGGAAACCCCCGGGGACAGCAGATAGTGCAGGCACCTAACACAACACAATTTATTTCTCGTGATCAGTGGCAGCCCTATGAAGTGCAATAAGCACCATTTGAAAAGAAAATGAAAAAATGAAAAAAAAAACAAACAAAAAACCCCCAGCTTCTTAGTGTGTTTGCCACATTTCTTCCTGTTTTATTCTTCACTGTCTGGGTTTCTCTCCCCTTCCAGTCTTTTGATTCCACAGTACAGGGGAAACAGTGGGTTCATTACCCCTTTTTTACCTTACTTACACCTCCAGTGGAAGGTTTTAAAGGGTAGAATGCAGAAAAGAGATTTAGTCTAGGGACAGTAGCCAATAACCTCAAGAAACACCTTTTTACTCTCTTTATTTAATACAGTATCAAGGGATATTTTCAATTTTAAATATAGGGAAACCCTACTTAATGGCTACCACTACGGAAAATAGTAGCAAACTGATTCCTTAAGGGAAATTATATGCACAGGCATTAAACTTTTATAGGCCACTTTGCAAACATTTCATCACAAGCTTATTCTTTTCCAAAAATGAGTATTTAGCTACTGCTGCTATTACAGCAGGAAGCATATTATGCTAGTTCTTGATGCGGGACTCAGAAATTAGGATTATTGAGGTGACATGTGAAAGAATGACAGCAGTTTTCCTTGCCTCATGGGGTAGATCTATTTGTTGAGATTTTTGCCACTTCACAGAATTCTGCCACTGAGCACAAGCAAGATTTAGAAAAGCAATACAGGCAAAAACTGAGCTGTCCATCAGCAAAGCTGACTTTTCTCTTGGCATACAGGTCATAGCACAGATTCTATCACAACACAACCAAAGAAAATGCACTAGAAAATAATTTTTCCTAACATCAGCATCAGCAGGCTTTTCTTCATCTTCCTGAATCTTGAAAAGCAATGAAAAAAGAAGAGAAAAAAAATATACATATATTACAGCAGAACAAAAACAGTGACCTGGAGGAGTAAAATATTATTTCTGTAAAAATTACCATCTCATAACAAATGGACACATCTGAATATCCCTCAAAACATGAGCAGAGAACTCATTTGCATGTCTGTAATGTTTTACATACTGGACATTTCATGCAAAAGGCACTGTCCCACATTTATATGACATCTAAAACGATTCAATGCCCACAGTACAGAGACCTCCACCAGCCATGCCCATGTGAACACAATAGCCAATCTTTTCTTTCCTTTTCTATGCTATTCTGTACTCCAAAATGTTTGCTCCTGCATTTGATGACAGATTTTGTTGGGAAGCCTTCAGTCATGGCTGTCTCCCCACACTCACAGTGCCAGGTGTCCCAAGGCTCTCCTCATGACTGCAGTCTTCAAACAACCCAGCAACAACAGTGCAGAGGAATGAGGATAACACCCAGACTCTGAGCTCTCTTACCTCTTTGCCACCCATGGCTTCAAACATCTTCTCCAGCTGCACCCTCAGTTGTTGGATGTTGTTCATCAGGATGCAGGGCTGAAGGGACAAAAGCAGGTGACTGCTCAGGATGCCAACACACTGTCACCAGTGGGAGACTTTGTGCCTCAACACCCTTTCCCAAGTACCACCAGATCTGAGAGTTATGTAGGAGGCACTGCGTGCAGAGATTTCAGCACTCACGTGTATTTTAAAAAATAATTTTAAAAAAACCAATTTTTTTCCAGTTTGAAATGGTATGGTCAGTTCCCATTTTCAGAATACCCAGATGAAAAGACTTCTCTAAGTACCAGACCTACAGAGCAATCGTGCCCACTTTTGGGTTTTTTTAATCACACAGTGTGTGATTAAACTTCCACACAGTGTGGAAGTTAATTTCGAGGGGACCTGACAGTCTCCATGCCCTGCATATCATCTTCAGGACCTGTTTTTATTTTAGGTCCAAGCCAGAATTCAAACTTCAAAAGCATCCAGATGATGATAAAAAACAACACTGAAAATATTTACACCATCACCATGGTCAGGTGCAGTGTGTGTCTGGTTTCATCAGGACAATTATATGATTCTTTGGGGGAAAAGGGAAGCTCAGCATAACTCACCAGTTTCTCCTTGGAACAGTAGGACTCAAAGCTCTTGGAGAGTATGTCAGCATACTGCATCAGCACTTTCCCAATAGTCTGTGAAGAAAAGACATGAGCACTGTTACTTGTCCTCTACCACTGCAGAAGAACTCCAGGAAGCAGAAAAAAAAAAAATCATACTGTCTTACAGCCCATTAAGAAAAGATAAACATCTGGATGCTGAGGGTATTACCTTTGCAAACCTCCTATTGTAGTGGGCAACAATGACAGGGTCTGGGCACTCCAGCTTCTTAATGATCTCAAAGCTCTGGTTGAGCTGGGTGAACACATCCACCACTGAGCAAGAGAACAGAGCGTGCTCGGATGTTTGCTGGAACTAAAAGAGAAGCACAGAGAATCATTGTCAAATGGAAAGATCTGAAGTAAACCCACCCATGGGTGTTTCCATCATCTGCCACACTGAAGGCACAGTAACTTTACCAAAACCTACATCTTCCTCAGAATTAGTCAAAAACTCTTAAGAAGACCTAGAGAAGATAAATAGCCTATTTTGGTTGGATTATAAATTTACTGTCCTTCACTAACTATGATCGTGACAAGCACCAGGGAAATGTATGATGATGTTGAGATCCTTACTGCAATGCATGGTTTGCCTGCCAGTTAATGAGGAAAGAAGGAGAGAGTAAAGAGCTATTTTAATTTTTTTTTTAGATTTAGGTATTAAAGAATGTTGCATGAGTACCACAGACTACAGTGCCAACAGTCACTGAATAACAGGAAAGCTCTTCTCTGCATTGGCAATACTCAGCAAATTAAGAGTAAGATTGGTCTGTCAGTGGATTAAGGTCACATTCTCACTGCATGACTAAGTACATGCTAAGTGCCTCAATTTTCAATTTCAATTACTTCTCCCTAACAGAGAGAGCTGAGAGAGCACCAAACCACTGGCTGACAGATTAACAGCAGCAGAACAGACAGAAATGAATGATATGCACCTTGCTATTAAAAAGTTCTCTGTGACCTGTAAAGTGCTAAAATAAATGAGTTTCCCTGCTGTTTAGGTAGCAAAAAGGACTACATCCTCCATTTATAGGACAGCTGAATTTATAGTGTTTTATTTGGTTCTGTGCACTGTATGACGTAGCACCAAGTAGTGACCTACATACCCCATCTTTTTTATCTCTCTCCAGAGCACCGTGCAGGAAATCCAAGGAAACATCTTCATTTTCATCCAGCCACTGCATCACAAACTGCTCAAACCACCTGCAGTGGAGCAAAGACAGCAAATTACAGCAGGAACAGGAGCACCCAACCCCAGCACGGCTTGTGAAAGCTGTTGTCTGAATGCTGCTGCCCATGTGTGCAGTCCAAGTTCCCAAATATACTTGCACCTCTACACAAGTTAACAGGGCCTGTTACCATCACTTGAGCTGTTCTTGTCCTTCTTCCTGTCTGGTCTCTTCTTGATACCTTCCCTTTTAACTTTGCTTCACCTCAAAGCACTTTGTCATGTTTTTCCCTTCCATCCACATGCCAGAGAGCACAAGGAAGACCTCCAGACCCACAGGCACCTGTCCTGCTGCTCACTTGGGTGTACCAAACAGGCAGCGTGAAAATAGGCAAGCTGAGAAGCAGCTTCAGTGATGGGATCCGACAGCTGGTCGCTCTGTCCTCGGCTCCAAGGGACACAAACAGTACAAAAGGGTGTGTGTGTTTTTGTTGCCTGTGTTTAAGCAGTAACACAGCACTTACAGCCTTATTTATATGTCTGTCTAGAGGTTGTTGCATGCAAGTGCCAACACAGCACAGCTGAAGCAAATCTTCATTTCAAATATTACTAAACAGCATTCACAAACAACAGAAAGAAGTGTCCACGTGTAATTCAGTCCAAACAAAAGATTATTATATGAGCTTTACAGAGTACAGCCTTCCCTACACAGGCAGCTGTGTTCATAGAGATTGTGCTAATTGTGGGCTGAGTTTGCAAAGAACATGAAAGCATGTGCCAGACATGAGAGGGAGATCAAGAGCAAATTCACAAGCAGAGCACACTAGACAGCCTTAAATAATCTCTACACTTTGAAATATAAAGCACATCAATGCTAATATTGGAAATTGTAACTGACACTGTTAAAATGCCAACAGCAACCTGTCTATGTAGACCTATTTATTATAGACAGCAACAGTGGAACACTGTCACAGACATATGGACTTCCTGTATTCTGGAAGAATTCCTTTTCAATGGCACTTCAGGCTCCTAAAAGTCAGCATATGTTGAAGTCTGCTGCAAGTTTCTCAAGCTTTCAACGTTTTCTTTTAAACTGCAATTGTGTATTTTAAACAGCTTAAGCCTTAGAAAGGAACAAGGAACTCAGGCACTTCACAAGGAAGCAACTATACATCTTCCACCTGTTTCACAGCTCTCAAGCTGTGAGCTGCTGACTGCTTCACATGTCACAGGTCAACGTGCAAGGAAGATTACTTGCTTGTGCCATAAGCCACAGTTTTCACTCTGAGAAGGAGAGCAACTTCCTGATTATCATTCATCCTTAGTTATTGCACCACATTCACAAGAAAGAGCCATTTGCTGTTAAGAACACTGCCCATTTTTATGGATAGCATATGTTACTACACAAAATCAAGTGCCTAGGTATACCTAACTGTCTTGCCAAATTGTCTAAGCAAAAGTGGCAGAGAAAACTGTACTGTTGGGTGGGTAGGAGTGGTGTATTTGCTCCCCCTCTAATAAAAGGAATCATTACCTTCAGGAAGATGCTTATTATGAATGTTGAATGAACCACTGAGATCAGGAAATTCTGTAAGTACATCTGCAAAACCAGCCTCAATTTTGTCCTCTGGCTGACACAAAATCCTAAGAGATGCAAATAATTTACAAGTACTTCCAGTCTATGTCTACATTCAGGGCCAAACTATGCTTTGAGCTGTAACACAGACCTAGAACTATCTTTGGCCAAATACCTCTTTTACTATCAGCTTGGGCTGCTGAGCAAGTCAGGGGACTCCAAGGACTGTGAAGGCAACATATCCAGAACAATATGCAAAATTATCTAGCACAGAAATGAATAAAAATAATCCGATTTCATGCAGAAATAGCTTTGAAATGTTGTAATATGGCAAATATCTTCTCCTTCCTCTGCTTCACCTATTGGCCAGGAAGCAAACGCTGAAATGACTCACCCACCAGCACACACAGCAGTGGCTCACGGTGCTGCTTCAGAGACATTCTGTGCTCACAGGGGTCAGCACAGCCTGGCTCCAGATGGCACAGTCAAACACTCAAACAAGGTCTGCACAGAATACACTTCAGTCCTGCCTGCTGGGAAAGGCAGCAGCACTTCAGGACTAAATGTAAGTTCATCTTTCCTGGCTGCACAACAGTGAGGTAACACAAAAGGCCACCATTTCAGCTTGGCCATGAGCCTGGCTCCCTCATGGTCACACACCGCAGGTGAATTACTCTTGCTCATTTGCTGTGGGTATCTAAGGAACAATCCCTGTGCCTCAGCAAAAACGGAGGCAAGAAGGCAGGTAGGGTTCCTATGAGCAAAATGATAAATACTGTGTTTGGTGAACAGAGACAGAATAAGTGAACAGGATCTCAAAGGAAGGAATATCTTCCCCCACCAGAGAGGAGGCAGTCTCCAGTAGATCCACAATGCTACCTGCACACTAGAATCAGTATTTAAACAAAGCACGTATTTACACACCTAAAAAGCTGGGGTTTTTCAGGAAAACTTCACAGCTTTTAGCTGGCAGAGAGGAAATTTTGAAGATACATTCCTAGTTATATAGCTACGTCCATTTCAGAAAATGCTTCTGAGCTTCTGAAAATAAAGGGAGTATAAAAACTTCAATTTCAATACTTTGCACCCTGCACTTAGTTCAATCATATCTCAAGGCTACCAGGAACATGGTTTCTCAGAGTTTATAAACTGGAAAAGTGAATTTGTGGATGGCCTTCTGCCTTACAAGTAGACAGACAGCAATGCCTTGTAAAGGCTGATCTAGAACAGAGGCTGGATGGAGTTAAAGAATAAAGTAGGTATTTATTAAAAGGCCCCAATGGATATACCTTGGGCAATGCAAGAGCCCAGCCAGGCTACACCCAAGATGAGCCCAAAATGGTCATAAAATGAAAGACCAGTCACAAGGTCTCTCACTTTTAGAAGTTCTGGTCCATTAGCATATTGGAGTTAATTGTCCAGTTATAGCTTTAGGTTATGAAGTCCCATGCTTCTTTTTTTTTTTTCTCTTCATTCTGCCATTGTTTGTGCTCTGGGGCCTGAGATTTGGATCATTTGTCCTTGGTCCCCAGCAAGAAAAGGAATTGTTTTGTGTCCATACTCTGTGAAGAGAGCTTACTATCCCCTAATATGAACCTCAGATCTACACACTAAAGCAGTACAGAATCTGAAAATATAAAAGCTAAAACCTGAGACATCAACAGCCTAACCATTGTCTGGAGAGCAGCAATTTAGTTTCATCTAAGGAGTTTACCAGTGTGCAAACCTGATGTGTGGACTCCTTTGTTTAACTAAGTTCTGTGGCTAAAAATACTTGTGATGAAGCAAATCAAAGGACAATTCATATCAGGGGGATATTTTGTGAGAGGTGAAGGTTACAGTTGAGATAAACATCACCTATGTCTGACAATGTGGCTATTGTACTGAAACAGGAGGGTGAAGTAACAAAGCCAGTGGCTGCAAATGCACATGAGCACTGAAGCTCTACCACAAAGGCCAGCAGAGCAGAACAGACTGCAGAACAAAACCGAGCATCATTATCCTGATTACACAGGAGAAAAAGAGAGATTAAGAATATCTGATGGCTTGCATGAGACTGCCCTGACTCAGAGGCATAGCAAAGAGAAAGGGGCTTCTGAGATTGCCACTCTAGCACCCTGCTCAGCGAGCAGCTTATGTCTCTTGCTGACCTGATTTCTTAATCAGGCCCACAGCCCACACTGAGCAATTATGCCCAACTGCCTCAAGTCTGATTAGCATGCAGCTAGCACCAGGCTTGAGGGACTGCATGCACAACAGCATGGCAAGAGAATTCCAAGTGCCAAACGGGAAACACAGTCCAGGAATAATGTGTTTGTTAAGAGGGGTAAAGTGCTGCATTTAGACAGCACAGAACAGTCATGTACAGGGTGGGAACAGCAGTTTGGTGGGGCACAATGCTGAGGGTGCCTGCAGAGCAGCCAGTGGCCCACTGGGAGCACCACTAGCCAGCAATATCTCTCAATAAAAGAAAATAAAAAAGGTTGCTTTCAATACAGCACATGACACATGAAAGCAACAGCACTGCCTGCAAAGCAATGCATGGCAAGGTCTAGATGAAACATCAATATTTAAGGCCAACTGTTACGTTCAGACACAAATTTTCCTGAAAGGGTGAGTAAACCCCACTTAGAAGGAAAGCCAGGAACAAACAAGAACCAGAAGAAGACCATAAAGAAGCATGAGAAAAGCATTTTACTACTGTAAAGCAGAACAATTTATTCTCTATGTGCAGCCTATATATAGGCTATAACAAGCTCAAACTGAAGCAAGAAAGATTTGGAGGGGGTGAAAAGCAGAGTGTATGTTAAATCCTTAAACTCAGTGAAGGAGTAACAGTGAAGCACAGGATAAAAGGAATTGTGAAGCAAACATCACTGAAAGCTTCTGAAAACCAGATAAAGCACTGCTAAGACCCAGGATACCCGCTGTTGCTTGAGGCAGGGGTGGGACTCTAGCTACACCATTTTCCCCAAGTTGTTCAGACAACCTTCTGGTCTCATACACCTTCTCACAACCTTTTGGTCTCATACAACTTCTCCAGGTCTGAAATCTATTGTTGCTCTTTTAAAGTTAGAAGCTGCAAACAACTGCTTAGAGCTCAAGAGCAACAGCTTATCTGAAGCTTCCGACTAAGCCACCCAGTCTTACTAAGAAAAATATTATCTTTACTTACAAATCCTGTTGTGTGTGTGTACATATGACATCCATGTACAGTATATATTCATAAAGCATATCTGTAGGCACACATCTTCTATTCAAGAACTGCCCACACTGCAGGCACAGAGTAGCTTGAAGTCTGTCCATGCCATTGCTGAGCTTCGGAAATGTTGGGAGATATTGTACAATAATGGATTGAGCTGGGTGAGGGGCAGTGGCACAGAACACCACAGGGGAAAAACATGCACACAAACACAGAAAACTGAGAGGTAAGAAAGGATGAATCTTGAAGGCAGCCGCAGGAGATCCACATGGCCACCCTACCGTCAAGGTAACAAAAGGAAATAGATAGTGGGGATTTACTACAGGAGACTTAAAACACTCACGCTGGATATTCAGGCACTTTTCCCTTGAAGGCAGGCAGATCACGAACATATTCATTGTACAGCCACTTCACTTTGAAGTGTAAATTCATATAGTCCGCACTTTTACACAGTCTGTGTTTCTCATGCTCTGTAAGGAAGGGGGAAAAAAAGCTGTTAGGTCTGAATTCACCACTGTAACCACACCAGGCATGGGAAGGACTCATGAAGCAGGTCTGCAGAATGCAAGAGTGTTGAGGATGAAGCACCTATAGAGCCACAAAATCTTCACAACACAGGGTTTTTGCAGCAGGCAGGAGTTCTCGGAGGTTGGGACTATTGGGGCTCTAGAGATTTTTCTGTATCTCTAATTAATACTTCCATTTGTTGAACATTTTTTGTTGTCAAAGCAATAAAAACAGAGCCATGTCTCATGGCCTTTTCATTTAACATATCACAGTTGAGACTCCATCTTTGCAGGGAAAAAATCAAGGCGAGCAAATCTGTTAATTCTTGGATATAAACAAAGGCAATAGCAGCATGTTACATTACATTCCCAATGAGACAACAGTAGAAAGCACCAAGAGTTTGACAGTGTGACTCAAACAAGATCAAATGAGCTACACAGGAACTGCAGCCTTCCCTGCTCTCGCTTGGAGAAATTAATATTTCTCTTCCACAAAGCAGGGTCTGCTGCTGAGCTTCTTCCTCTTGCCAGGTTTCCTTATGTTTTTGTACCCAGGAAATGCTGGGAAAATGTAGTTTCTCCCTGTATAATGCCCGTACCTCCACAACACAACCCTTCCCACACACCTACACCACTAAAGCACTGGCCCTACGTTTCTGCAGAGATCATCTCCACAGACCACCGCTCCCCTTCCTTATCAGGAGAAATGTAAGGTCCACGTCTTCACTCTCAAGGCTCTTCACAGCCTACGTCCACACTACCATCTTTCAGTAATTGACTCCCACCTCTGAGCAGCCCACAATTATGTATTTAAAATACTTGCTAAATTCTCCCCAAAGCAGCTCAATGCTTTCTCCCAAGCTACCTCTCATTGCTTACACAGGCAGATCCTTCTACTTGCACTGCTTTTCTTCCAAATCTTCCTTGAGGAGATTAAAATTAATTCCTTTTTCATGATATGAGGACTTAGCAGCTGACTTTTCCCTGGACTGTGACCCTGCATCATCAGGTGATCAATTCTGCACTGCTGCTCCCCTGTGCCTCCTGTTTGCATCCATCTCTTTCTTCTGCCAAGTTTCACAGCAGGAATACATTTTGTGCCAAGCTTCTTTGTTCACTCTAGCACCACAGCAAGCTGCTAGTCCATGACTACAATGTGAGATATTACACTAAAACATACATGATTTTGGCTTAGCCTCAGGTTTTTACCCCAGTATTTCACTTTAGACTCTTCTTTTGACCTTTAACATGGAAACCTCATCAATGATGTAACTTTCCAAGGGCATCACTGCTCACAGGCAGACAGGTTTCAGCTATGATAAAAAGACTGAGTATTTTTCTTAACTCTGAATGGCTTATTAACTGATAGGCATGCCTATCTTACAACATTATCTATTTTCAGGTAAATGTGAATTCTTGCAACTAATTCAAAACATTGAGAAACTTCCACATCTCTCGTGAACCTTCATCAACATGACAAGAATAAAGTCCAAATCAAGTGTAAATTACCTAACTGAAGACACAAAATCCAGAGAAATGTTCATGCCAATATTTCCATAAACTTTTGTCAACTATCAAGCAGTTGAATGTTCCAGGGGTTTGTTTGCAAGCTTTGGTAGGAGCGTAATACACATTTTCCCCTAGCTCACATCACAGACCCACACAGGTACAATCTCAAAAAAAAAAAAAAAAAAAAGGAAAAAGAATAAAAGAAAGAAAGAGAAACCCAATCTTTGTTTTGAAGAGATTAAAATGCCCAATATCTGAGACATAATCCTCAGGACTGATGGTTCAATGGACAAATTACATGTACTATGGTCCATTTCACTCCACAGGGAACTGTGTGAAGTCCATTCCTGTTTTACATTAATAACCTCATATCTTTCTTGAGCACTAAGAAAGCAGGAGTATACTCAGCATCTGAACTGCTGACCCTCTGCTATACTTCGAGCAATGGTAGAAGAAAATGAGAACTCCCTCTGCAGAACTAAAACTGGAAACAAGCAGAGCAACAACTGTGCCTGCTCTGCTCTCTGTGAGTGAGGAAACTGATGGACAATTATAACTTCATTAACTTGGATGTGTGCTGCTGCCAGCTGCTGCTCCCGCACGTGGAAAGTGCTGTTCCTGCTGAGGAAAGGTCTGGCTTGGATGTAAAAAGGACTTAAATCAGATTTAGTTCCTCAAAATTAAACAATGCAATAAAAGCAAGCAATTCAAGCTTCTTCCTGTTTTCTAGGACATCTAGAACACTTCTAAGCTGCAGAAGAAGAAGATGCAAAGCAGTCACAGAAGCATAAACCCAAGTACAGCTACTAGGACTACCTGGCCATCTAGGCACTAAAGGAGACACTTGACACTAAGAGATAAATCACAGGAAACTAAAAGAAAGGAGAGGTCTTACCACCATAGAAGAGAACTTTACGTATTCGAAAGAAAGGAGGGGCTTGTGACAGAGAGAAGACAAGAACGAACAGCTCAAACGTTCTGGAGGACAAGGAAAGCCAACAAAGACCCAACCTCCCCCATCCCCAGCTTGCATCATCTCCCCTTCCCCTTTCAATGGACCTCACATAGTTTTGATCAGTTGCTTCCTTTGTAAGTGGAAATGTTTAAGACCACCTGAAGGTGACATCGAAACACATCAGTCAGAGGCACACATTGAAAACTCATTTTAGAAAAAGTAAAATGAAGATCATGGCAGCCATCAGTCTTAGAACATTTCTGTTCTGCTCTATAACCTGCTGGCTTTAAAAGAGCTTAGCAGCAACAGCAGCAGAACAGGACACAGATACCGTGCAGCAACTGCTGTGTTTTATCCTGAAAAGACCACAGAGTTCTGTAAGTCTCCCACACTTCCTTAGCAGATTTTAGCTGCGAACAGCCTTCTTCAGAGAAAAGCTTTTGGAGTAACCAAGGCCATATCATTAAGGCATTAATAGGGAACTGCTGCCTAGCAGCACACTTTCTAGTATTATGTCCAGTTCTCCTTTTCAGGCAGAGAACAGGACTTTTACCTACATACTCCTCAATCACAGATTTCTTTTTTTCTTGACTGTTAGCCTATTTTTTATGGGTTAACATCCAGCAAATAATGCCAAATTTCTGTACAGAAACTCTTATAGGTATCAGGGCTGTTGAAGTGTCAACACTTTAGATAGCTGGCATCTGTGTGCGCCTCTGATCCCTTTCTCCTTATTAGAAGTGAGAAAGTGGCAGAATGATTTATTTCAATCCTGCCTGCCAAGTCTACTCAGTCTCTTTTCCTATCAGAGATGTTTCCAATTTGCAGCTCTCCTAATACTGATGTGTCCAAATTAAGATGAAATGCTGCTGTCAAGAATGACGTTGATTTTCTATTACTATCTTTTAAGGTGTTCTAGCAAAGAAGAGCAGAAGCCTCTTTGCTTGGGGTGTTTGTGATTTCTGGGTGCCAGAGGTTTCAGGGAGGTCAACGAGAAAACTACTAACTACAGATAGTGTGCTAACAGAGAGGATATCCAGCTGCTTGAGCACTGGTCAGTGTCCCAGGGGTGGAGCCAACTGTACAGCTTGGAAAATCATCCTCTACCCTACAGTGACTCCAGGGTGACATAAGCCTGCAAAGCAAGTCTGGGACATGTGTATCTAACCTGTTTTACTCTTGGGCTGATGGGGAACAAAGCACACTTCTTAAAGACCCAGCAAACAGGGAAATGCTGTGCATGGTGCCTTGAGTAGTCACTGCTTTGGGGGAGAGAGAAAATAAATGGGGTAGATCCTGGAGATTCTGCTGTGCCTCAGACACTGAGGCTCCTTTGGACAGCCAAAGGTAAAATATCCAGCAGTCAAGCACACTGCTGCCATGCCTACTGCTACCAGCTGCTGATTTATACAGAGAATAGGTGTTTCATTTTTATGATTCAAAATTTTACATAATAGCAATCTGACGCTCCAGAAGGTGCCAAAAGGACACACTGCTGCAGCATCCACAGGCTGGCATGAACTCTGGGTCTGAATCCCTCCACATTCTAGGTATAAATTAGGATTTATACATTGTCCTGCACAGGCTGCATGGTGTATATGGGGGTAAGCTCCAGCTACTGGAGAGCAGTGTGGAAACAACAGGCTGGATGCAGGGAGGCAGGCAGGGAGGGAGGGAGCAGTTTCACGCAGCCAGGTCTGAACTCCTTCTCCTCCAGAGTCTCCTTACAGCACATGCCCTCCATTTCTACAGCAGCAGTATGGTCTTTCAAGTCTTCTTTGCAAGACTGTTTATTGCTGGCATAAAAACTACAGAACTCTAGAGCTAGTGTTACACACTACATCCAAAGTGCTAAAACTATGGGTAACAAATAAAAGTCTTTGTCTACTCACAGCTACAAGCTCCATCCAGGAGCATGAACTTACCACTTGGTGAGGTGAATGAGCTCATGTTATCCAGAACTTAGGAACAGAACATAAGGGAAAACACCATGAAGAAAATTAGGGGCAAGTACTATACTCTGTGCTCATGTGCACTTATCTCCAAACAATAGATTAGCTTTTGTTGCAGAGCTCCTGATCTCAGAGCAGACAAGAAATGTACCCAGAGATTATGCCACAAATTGAGAAAAGGAATATGAAACTCTTGGTGCAGGTTAACTGGTAGAAAAACCAGCAGCTGAACCTGAGAAATGACAGAGCCAAGAGCTGAGGCTGGCAAATCTAATTATCATCCTACACATCATTTAATCAGTTTCCTTTAATCCCTTTTCCCCTAGTTTAAAAAAAAATGCAGCGAGCTAATGCAATCATCTGTATTTAAAATGTATGTAGTAAGGCCTGTAATTGAATTATTGTAGAGCTTGTTCTAAAGGTTATCTTCACAAGTTTCTGGAGAGCAGAGTAGTGTGAGGAATCACACTTGCCTCAAATAGAATTCTGCACCCTAAGCATTTCTTGAATATATATTTGGAAGAGACACATCCTAACACAGACTCTTATCACTATTCAACCCTCCTGCAGAACTTGAACAGTTAGACTACAAATAAATTACCAAGCAGTTTTTAGATTTTTGTTCAAAATGCAAAATCCCTGTCCACCAGCTGCATTTGTATCTACTTCTGTCACCAAGAAATATTCTGAAGAGGGATGCTCTTTTCAACAAGCATTTACTATGCACTGAGGAACTCACTGGTGATACCAATGCTTGTCTTAAGAAGCTCACAAGTGACCAGAAGGATATCAGGAAAAGGTAAAATAAGCCCAGAGTCATCAGTGGGGACATGGTATGAGACATGAAAAGAGAAAACTTGGGAGACCAAGCTAATCTGGGCACTGGCAATCAAATAAAGAAAAAAAAATTAATGTCCCCTTTGACAGTCATACAGCTGCACTTTGGATGCAACAGGGAAAGGGATTCTTAGGAAGGTGAACAACAAGATCTGGAGACATGCAATTGCAATTCTCACTGCTGCAGACAAAGGAGGAAGATAGGTCACTTTTAACATGTATGAGAGGAAATTGCATTATAAATTCCTGAAGAAGAGCACACAGGAGTAGAAAGAACCATAGAGTGGCTTGGCTTGGAAGGGACTGTAAAGATCATGTCATTCCAACCCCCTGCCACAGGCAGGACAATTTCCACTAGATCAGGTTGCTCCAAGCCCCATGCAACCTGGCCTTGAACATAGCCAGGAATGGGGCAAAACCAGCTTCTCTGGGCAACCTGTGCCAGTGCCTCACCACCCTCACAGGGAAGAACTTCTTCCTAATACCTAATTTCAATCTATTCTCCTTCAGTTTGAAGTCATTCCCCCTTGTCCTGTCACTATACACTCTTGTAAAAAGCCCCTCTCCGTTGTTCTTGTAGGCTCCCTTCAGGTACCCCATGTAGGTCATCACCCCAAAGGCTGAACAATTGCAATTCTCTCAGTCTTTCTTCATAGGAAAGGTGCTCCATCCCTCCTAGATAAATAAGGACAAAATTGAAAGGGAAGCTAAAATGGTTTGCAGGAGCAAATGGTTTCTAGGGAAAGAGAACATGAAATGATCACCATTGCCTCATCTCTAACACATGAGCAAGCAGTGACAGTCACTATATAAGAGACTCTTCAACATAGTTAGTAGGTCACAGTCCTTCTTCCCAGTCTCTGTTCTTACATGAGCTTCACCTCACAAGACAAAGGCACTGTGGGGTACAAGTATATATAAAACGCTCCTAACACAGAATTGAGAACATTTCATCCAGCCCTGCAGCATGTCAGATTCAAGCCTTCACCTGGCAAAGAGTGTCCCCCTACAGCACAGTCTCCACATCTCTTGCACTGACAGAGATTAATAAAATAAATGGAGTCAATCTTTTTCACCTACAGAGCAACCCCACAGACTTGTTTCCAAAGAACAAAATGCAGGCAGCTGTCTTACTGGCAGCATTTTTTCCCAAGCAATCTGAAGAGTCTAATTGGCTGTCACTCCTGTGAGTGAGTTCAGGTCACAGCGGGGACAAGTGGATTGAGCAAAATTTTGTAAGTAGTCAAAAGTAGTAGCTTGACTTCGGTTTGGAATATAAATACAGCTAGCACACTGCAGACAGCCCTGGCACTTTTGTTTTATCACAGTCTCACCTTACGAATGATCATAAAGCCAACCCTGCAGGGACAGTGGGAGCTGGATGCTCTCTGAAACTTGTGAAAAGTTGGTGAGATTGTGAAAATCAACATATAGAAGTAAAATAAAGTTCAGAAACCAACCATCAGAAGAGTACTGCAAGAGGAAGAATTCCTTTGTGGACATTTGCTGGGTTTTGCATGCCTAACTCATTTTCAGAAACAGTAAAATTTTCTCCTTACTTGAAGATGGAATTATTGCAAAGACTAATTGGAAATGAAGATGTCTGCAGCAGGAATTATTATAACAGCATCTTTCTGCCAATGGCTTAGACAACCTGTGCTGTATTATCCAGGGAAGTAGAGCCATGGCACAACTCAGAGTGCACCAATTTCTCCAACCCTTTCTACCACAGCACAATGGAAGATGAAGCTGCTGCTGTCTGCTGATCCAAGCCATCGTAACTTCTAGGCCAAAGGGAACTTCTGATTTCAAACCAGCTGGAATGTCATTGAACAGCTTGCAACACAGCCTGACATGGAGGTCTACAGCTTATGCAGATCTCAGCCTCAGTTCTGACCATAAACCAGCTGTGCACCAACAAAGAAACCACTAAAAATCCCCACTCCCATCAGCAATGCTACTCACAGGCTTAAGCCTCATTTTCACCAAATGGATGGAGAACAAGAGACCAGCAACAAGTCAGCTAACAGCAGTGAGACATTCTCTTACCTTCCATGGCATATTTCATATCCTGGGCAAAAAGACTCCACATCACCTCTGCGCTGATCTTCCCAACTGCAAGCTCCTGAGGAAACCTGAGGGGACATTTGGAAAAGGCTTTGGCATATGTCAAAGCAAAGGGCTCTTCCTTATTTAGCCCTGAGCTATGCTACAAGCTAAAAAGCTCAACTTCACAGATGCTTCTTTCACCCTAATGGACCAGGTGAAAATCAGAGATCATGGACTAGACTCTGTGGTACAGATTAAGTAAACTAAAAAATTTATTTAACTCAGAAAGACAAGTTGTGCATATCTTTCCTAGAAGAGGTGCACACAGTTGTTCTGGAAATGTGATCTCTATGCCCTTGCACCTTTTTCCCCTTCCTTGTCCATTTTTTTCTCTTTCTCCTTTTTGAAGGTTACTAGGCTGAGAGGTGACTGCTAATCATGTCAGATCAATGATGATTAGGGCACAATCCAGGTCTCTGTGTGTAATACCTTGTAGGATCTCTGTCTCTCTCTGCCTTGTGGGACTGTAGGAGGGGTATCCACCAGCTGAACAGAACCATTTCAGTGACCTTTCCAGTGCTATGCAAACTCCACCCAGTGCAATCTCCCAGTGCTGCACTGAACACCACATTCCTAAGCCACAGTGTAAGGCACCACAGCACTACTGTGTGCATTAATGTGCACCCCGGAACTGCTCAACATCAGAAAAAACCAAAAGAGCTCTCACCCCATTTTCAGGTGCCTCCCTGAGTTCAGGATTGTAATAATCAGGGTGTTTGTGCTCGAACGCCATCGTAACTGAACCTTTTGAAACTCTTCCATCCCAATCAAAAAGTTATTTATATAGACAGAGACAGATAAGACAGAAAGACAGACAGACAAGATAAGTACTTCTATAAATGCACAAGTGACAGAAGAGATAGAAAGCAGTTTAACAAATAAAGCAGAGCAGACACAGACTAGCATTAGCCAAACATAACATGGAGGATTCTTACTGATTCAGGACTGGGGTATAAGAATTCTTGTCCTCTTCTATGATGGAAACTATCAAAGTGATGAGCTTGGGCCAGAAATCAAGGTTTCTGATGCTGGGGCCCTGTTCCTCGGCAGGAAGATCCTGAGTTTTGTTCTGAGAAGGAAGCCATTGGAAAACCAGCATAAAATGTAAGCGCAAAGAAAAAGTAATGGTAATCTGGTAAATGTAGATCACCATGCAAACTCCAAGCACACCTGTGGACCCTCTCATCCAAAGAGCTTAAAATTATTAATGATTGCTGGCAACTTGTCTGATCTAATGCAAAACACAGTAACAAGCCAAACCATGTTGCTGACTGGTGGCCTCAAACCCACCTAATCCCTGTTTTGCCATCTACCACACCAGGTTTGTCATCTACCTCAGCCAGGCTCCAGGAGACCTGCTGAGACATCATTTGCCCTAAGCCTATTCCAAATACTTGCTCTTTAGGCACCTGGTTGGTGACTGTATCCCTGTTGACATGTTGTGTGTGCATTATTACAGAGAGGCCAGTGGAGCTCTCACACACTTGAGAAGAGTTTGTGTCTAGAGGCACCTCCTAAACCCAGTGCAGGATACTGGGTGCCTGAAAACAAGGCAAAATCTCACTGCTTGAGGTTTACATATGCTAATGACAGCTTCCTTGATCAGCCTACATTTGTGTAATTGGCTTTTGCTCACTCAAAACTACATCAAACCTTCCCTTCACAAATAACTGCTGAGGCTGGCAAAACACATCATAATTAGTTAGTGTAAAACAATTATCATCCTCCCCTTACTAATTAGTGCTCATTAATTGATTACAGATTTTCTGCATTCAGAAGATAACAAGTCACGCAACTTTGTTTGGGCTGGCTTTTTGTATCAATTATTATTCTTGTTATTACCTTAAGAAAATAAGAAAAATTCAATTTCTGCCTGCTTATCAGCTACTCACAGGATCTGTCTGGTACTCCCGACTGTACAGCTCATGACAGTTGTTGAAAATGTACTCGTAGGTAGAATTGAGGCAAGCTTTTACACAATCCTTCACCACCTGGCTAGCTCGGGGTGGACTCTGAAGCTCTTGGACCTGGCAAGGGGAAAACAAAGAGAGTCAAACAAAGCACGGTTCACAAATCAAACAGGGAAAGGACACATCAGTGTTTTGGAAACCACTCAAGGCTTGGTGGATCTGCTTTACACAACTTGTGACCTGAAACCACTAATGGGTCACTCTCCACAGGCATAAAGAAGCAGTGACAACACTTATCTCCCCACTGACCATTTGAAGCATAAAAGAGATTTTGATGTGCCAAGGAAGATTCCCCAGAACAGACAGATCATGTGGCTCGATATGTGTATAATTTGAGCCAAACACACAATTTCTGCTGAATTTATAGGACTTTGTTACAAAGCCTGCAGGCAATCTTCCACAGCATTGGAAGAATGTGCAACAGACCAGCAGAGCAGTTTACATCTGATCTGCAAAGTCTTGCCAAAGACCATTCGTCTGCCTTTAAATACAAAAAACTTTCATCAAGGACATCTTTCATCACAAGCTTTATTGAATTTTAAAGCAACCAGAATCATTAGGGACATGCCAACTGATACGCCTTCTCCTCTTGCAACAGCAGCTGTTTTCATTATTTCATTGTTACACTATTTTAGGAAAATGCTGCAGAGGTACTATAAACTAAACTGACAGGCAATTGTCACCCTGCAAATACAACTATAACCTGACAATTTTGATATTTTCAGTACCTCTAAGCTTTTCAGAGTATCTCTATAAATCAAGCTTTCAACACAGACAGACGGTCTGAATGAATACTCTTAAAATAAAGATCTAAATCATCATTTACACTAGGGCTTATGTATAAAAATTTAAGCACTTCTTGAAGTAGCTCAAATTAAACACTTGTTTTTGGTAAGATAAACATTTTTAAGTGGCATGTACTAACCAACAATATTAGGTTGTAATCTTTTAAAAAAGTTTAGAAGCTAAAAATCAGGAATATAAAATCATCTCATTACATATTGCTAGGACAATAAACTTCATTCTGAAACCAGCACATTAGCATTCATAACAACCCTCCTGGATCTCTACTGAGAGATATTATCCCATTTTAGTATCTCATCCTCCACAAGAGAACTCTAAAATATTTACTAGATAGTGAAAATCTTTCCTAATGTTATTAAAAAAGCAAATTATCTTCTTAAAACTAGACAATTCTCTTTATTCTTCCTCCTCTCCAATTTTTTTTCTGTTTTTTTGCAAGGGAGGGTGGGAGAGTGTTGTGCCATTTTTATGACTGAAGAATAATAGGGGAAAAGCAATTTACATCTTCAAAATGCAAAATACAGAAAACTAAAGACAAAATGTGGATGTTTATACATGGTCAGCAGATTATTTCCATTTTCCTTAAGTGTCTAAAGAAAAACAACATGAAACAATGGTTTGAAAATGGGAAATCAACTCCTTGGGGGAAAAAAACTGCAGACATGCCATTCCCATCCCCACCCATATCCCTACCTTCATCCTGAAAAAGGTGATGCTGGTCAGCAAATCCACTGTAGACTTCAGGTCCTGCAGCCGCTCACGGCTGCTGGCTGGGAAGTTATTCTGTTGACAGAAAAGGGAAATCCTGTTTGAAAGCACAGTCAGATCCATGCAAGGCTTCAAGCATGTACTAAATAAGGAAACTGTCTTGGAAACATTTCCTGCTCAAGAAGCCTGTACCAGTCAAAACAATGCTCAATAAATAAGGCCTTTTTGCTGCAGAAGCTTATCTGTTGGCTTAATTAAATAGCTTCTCGCATAAATGTAAAGTCTGTGGATGCCAGGAGACTGACAGGCCTTGGTGGCAGGGATGGTCTCCTTGGCTGCAGAAGGAGCAGGCTGGGAACAGCCTCACCACTGGCAGCCCTGGCCTTTTGCCTGGGGTTATGTGAGACCTTTCCTTTCTGCACTCAATGCTCCGTTTTTGGCTTCTCTTCTAAGATGCCAAGGGGTGTGGTGTATTCAACAGCTCTCCAGAGAAGTAAACAAGACCAAGAAGGAAAAATTAGCACAGTTCCCATAAGACAGTGACTGGAACTAGCTAGAACCCTGTGAGATGCCATATGTAAATACATATGCTGAATGCAGCTAGCTTTGCTTTTTGCACAAAACTCCTCCCTTTCCAACCTCAGGCACTGTGCCCTTTCCAACATTCCCACTGTCTCCTGTGGCCATGTGTCCTTTAACAGCATTCATGTTCCTCAGCATGTTCTTACATTCAAGCTGATGGGATTTGTTTTGCTGCAAGTAAAACAGCAGGAGCAACCTTCTCTTCACATAATCTCTTCATATCTGCACGTTCAAAAATTATTAGATATGAAGGTGAAAAGAGCAGAAGGGAGCAGTTTTCACTTTTTACTGAGGACTTGCAGAAAAATATGCTGTCTCTTGACAGTAATAATTGAGTATTACTGAAGTTCAGCTAACCACTGAAGGCAATTTGATGCTTTTAGCAGTCATTTGTAGATGGTCCTTCTCGGACAACTCTCCTTTTAAAAGTTAAGCTGTCCACACATGGGTTCTCTGGAACTCAAGGTATTTACCAAAATCAAAGACTTCCATGGTTAAAGATCTAAATACAAACTATTTGAAGAATATAAATTGCCATCTCCTGTTTGGAAAGCTGCAAACTAACACTTCTTCTTTCAAAACTTAACCTGCCCTTTAGGGTTTTAAAATAATTACTAAATGCTCCCATAATGCTTCAGCCATTTCTTCAAATATAACATCAATTAGATTACACCTATATTATTTAAACTACTCAAATCTTTCCTGGTCCTTTATGTAAGATCTTGTTTGTGCACATTTCAGTTGCATTAGCCACCAAAAAGCAGCTTTTACTGAACACCAAGCAAACAAAAAAGGCAGCACTGTTACAGATTCCTATTGTCATGGGTTGATAATTTTCCCTCTGCTATTCCGTGGATCAGTTGCCTCTATTTAGACCTTTTCTTTCTAGTAATGTAGCTTTAGAATAGCTCTTCACACAATATTCCTTTTATCTTCTTTTGCACCTTTCCCCTTTTCCTTTTTTTTGTCTTCCTAATGCACTTCTCTTTATCATCTCATGTTTTTCTCCTCTATATATTTTTCAGTGTTTCAGATAAATGCTAAAATCAGAAGTGGATAACTAAATAAAATCTAAGCTCACGTTTTGCCACAATTTTTAAACTTTTCAATGAATTAGTCACTGACTGAAATAATATAACAAGGAATTTAAGGGAAAAAAACAGCCAAGTCACATGATAAGATAATATTGACTCAGGAGTAGCAAGGAAAGAAAGTGGAGGGTTTATGAAGCTTGCTGGACTAATGCTAACATCTGAAACTCATCTCTTCACAATCTGCTGAAGTGGGGGGATCTCAAACCTGACCTTACATCGTGATTCGAGTTCACCAAACCTTAAATAAAATATTGCTCTAAAATATTTCTTTCATAGTAGGGAAGAACAAGTCTATTTTCTCTTTTTACATGGTACCTGAAGTAGCTGATAAGAGTAATTCAAATTATTTTATCCAATCCAACTTGGATTGGAAATTGGGGAAGTATCAGAAATAAGCACAGTTCACAATGCTCAAATTTTTTCAAAAGTCTTGAGCAAATTACAGTGGAAATAAAAACCAAGGTCTAAGTTTGATCCATGAACAAAACAAAATTTGAGCAACAACTTTCAATGACAATTCCTTAAGACACAAACTACGCAAGAAGTTAGAAATGTAAGAGAACTCCAAATGGTGTGTTTCCATTCTGCCCACCAGAATATTTGAAAGGATTCTGTTTAATCCCACTCACCCTGTACATTGAGAGATCAATCCGAAGTGAATTATGAAGCTGATCCAGAAGTTTCACAAACCGTTCTTTCTGTTGAGCAGAAAGCACCAATAAACATTCACATATCACCACTGTCCAATCCATGTTCAGCAAAGTATCAGGTAATCAGTGTCAGATCTCATGAGAGCCAGAGAAAGTAGTATGGATACATGGCATTGTGCAAACAGTATTTTCTTTCAATTCTTGGGTTTACTTTAAAACTGTAATTATTTCTGTAGTCTGTGAAACATCACAATTGTCAGAAAAAACACTCCATTGTCACTCTGAACTAGAGGCAGAACAGAAACCATTCTGACTTTCCATCTGCAATTTACACCAAACTTGTATTTGAGAGAAAATTCTTATTCAGAGATGAATAAATTACAGGCAGAAAAGGGTCTAATTCAGAGCAATGATACAGCTCTGCGATCTTATCTAGATAAGTGACAAGTACTACAGGCTTCTTGTGACATAACTTCTTGAGGTCAGGTCTCTCCACTGAATTCTCATTTGGCATTGTGAACACCTCCTCAATTTATTAATAACTTCTCAGACTGATGGGAAGCATGAGCTTTTCCAAATACTTTTCCAGCATACTCAAGTCCACCACAAATTATATACAAAACATTTTAAACATTAAGGGGATAGACTTCTTTTGTGGTGGTGCTTTTTTCCTCCTAAAGCAGTTTCTGTTTTTAAAAACGAAGTTCTGAAATTACGAGATCACATGGTAAATTTTACCAACAGCACTAACATGCAGAGTTAGTTTTGTTTGCTCATTCCATACCATCTGTGCTCCACTGTAATGTGAACACAAAGAATCAACATCACAATGCATTACACTGATTGCTATCTGAAATGTGTGATGATGAAGACAATAAACCCATGCTCTTTGTCTGGTATAAAAGTTCCACTGCTTCGAATTCCTCACAAATTTAATGTTCTTTAAACAGAACAAATTATTTACTCAAGGGTGGAAGCACTGTAGCAAATTAAAGAAGTCCAATCACAACATCACCAAACCCACAAACCTACCCCAAAATTGGAGGCTGCAAAGCGGTCCGAAGCAGACACATTTGTGGAGGCAGTGGTGTGTGCATAATAAGCATTGATATTGGCAAGTAAGGTGCTCATCACAGCTGGCACGCCTGGGCACATGTATTTAGAGGAGAGACATGCAAAATGCCTGCAAAAGGACAGTGATGTAAGTCATTCTGGTCTCTTTTGTGCAGCAGGACTTGACTTTACCCCTTTAACAGACCCCTTGTGCTGGCGGGCACCATGAACAGATGGAAGTTACGTTTCATTACTTTACAGAACTCCAGCATCTCAGAGCTTTTATTCAGAAAGGTGCCATCTAGACAACAGCTCAAAACAAAGAGAACTCCCTTCACTGCAGTCATTTCCAGATCATAAAACCGCTTCTCAGCCATTTGCTGCCGACAGTATGTGACTTAGTGATGCCCTGGGTCCTGATGCCAATTTCTAGAACCAAGCCTGACACAAGGAAATCGACACGATTTGCTGCTGCTTGAGACAGACACAGGTTCTGAGGTGTCATGAGGTGGCAGCAGCTGGAAAGCATTAATGGCCAGTGAGAGTACATGCTCGTATTTCTGTGCTGCACTGATATGTGTGATTCCTTATGGCTAACCCATTCAGCCTGCAAGAAGTGTGCACGCTCATTTGCATTTTCCCATTCTCTCATTAAAATCAGGGAACACCCCTCCAGGGAATCTCAGAATTATGCTAGGAGCATCCAGGCTTGTGAAATGATTGAAAAAGTTTTTTAAAATCTCTTAGTTCTAAAAAAAAAAAAAAAAAAAATAGAAAAAATTGGAACTTATGAGGTCTTATATCATGGGAAATGGCAAGTTCATTTCAATAGGCAGAAGAGATGGGGCATTTTTATGCAGAAATACTCATTGAGAAATTTAATCTAATCTGGGAACCACTTTACAAATGTAACTTTCTCCCTGAGGGACTCGTAGAATCACAGAACAGTTTGGGTTGGAGGGGACCTTTAAAGGTAATCTAGTCCAACCTCTGCAGTGATCAGGGACCCACCGCTCCAACTACACCAGGCTGCCCAAAATTCCATTCAAGATGACCTTGAACCTAAGTTTCCAGGTTAGGCAGGACATCTACCACCTCTCTGGGCAGCCTAGCCTATCCATGCACTGTTTCACCACCTCCACTGTAAAAGATTTTGTCCTTTTATCTATCCCAAATCTAACCTCTTCAAGTTTAAAACCATGCTTGTTACATAACACATACCAATTGGTGATTTAGGCACTGAGTAAATATAAGCACATGAAATGGCTTCATTTAGCTTTAAGAGAAGCTGTGAGGAATGGGGGTCTAATCAGAGAGGCTTCCAGCATCCTTGGAAATTTTTCACATCCTTGAGCAGCCTAGTCCAACTTTCAAGCTAGCCCTGCTATAAGCAGTGACTAGACCTCCAGAGAAACCTGCCAATTCTTTTCCATTTTGGCTTAAACCAATAGGCAGAAAAGCTGCTTGCAAGGTGATATAAATGCAGCTCATAACTCATCTAAGGACCCATAACCCAAAACTTTTAGCTTCTAATGTGAAAAAGTTCACTTTTGTGTGGTACGTTTTATATTACATTTGAAATAAGAAATGAGCTAAGTATAGCAATACTAGTCTTTAAGAGGAAGAATGACTAATCCCAAATCCAAGTAAAAGTATAGTGACAAGGAAAAGGGTCTTTGAAGATACAGAACTGCATTAACCTAGCTCCAAAGAGGACAAATCAGTGGCACCATTACTGAAACTTTTTGGAAGTGCTTTCAGCAGCACCTGGGAAATCAGTGTCTTCAAAGAACTGTAACATTTGCCACAAAAGATGTACAGGACAAATGCTTCCACAAAACCTCATCCCTTCTCATATCATCAGAAACCTTCAGTGGGAACCTTGAGCAACACCTTTTTAACAGAAGAGCTCTCAGAGAGATTGGGGAGTCTCAAAACAGAAACGGCAGACAAATAATTCTTAGATTTTGAGGACACTAGTGATTAAAAGACAGGAAGTCTCTTCCCATTCACAGTAAGACCCGTAAGGAGCAGCTGCCACTTCCAAGCTTTCCATTATAGATACACTTCATCTGCTAAACAGTGAGAGTAACATCCATCAGTTACACCAATTATCTGCACTAAGGAGCACAGGAAATGCATCTTACGTCATGGCCTGGTATATTGACTCAATGCCATAACGCATTGCAAATTCATCCACGATCTCTTGGGCTGTCTCATCAAAATACACCTTCCATGCATCATCTCCTTTGGCATCAGGGATCTTCACCACCCCATTCCCTTGCACATCTGTGAGATGGTGAAAGAGATTCTGAAAAACAAAACAAGGACAAGTCTGTATGTGAGGCTGCTGAAGCTGCTAAGATTCATGAAGAGCATGAAACTGCTGATGTGGTGGAACTATCACAAATTTCTTTGTTCTCCTCCTCTTTTTTCCCCCTGTCCACTCTGTATTTTCTGCTTTTACCTTCTTTTCTTCTTGAACGAATCTCATAGCTGAATTTTTCACATGCATACCTACAACTTTACCCAGCAGACAATGTGAATGATTCAGAAGAGTGCTTCAGTGCACTGAAACCATACACTAATTAGTTTTCCTGAAATCTACGCATTTCTGTCCTCATCATGAAAATGCCTTATTATGGACAAGCTATTTAAACTAGCTGACGTTACAGCTCTGTATCAGCATCGTAATTATTATCATATAGAACAGTCCAAACAGATTTCTCTTCCTGAAAAGGATACCCTTAAGATTGCCCCTAACAACTAGAGACTTGCATTATATTATTCAACATAACCTTTCACTTTATCTAACACTGCAAAAGTGTTCAGCTATCATTGCTATGCAGAAATTGCACATTCAGCTCAGTGGGCTTCTCAGTAATCCTCAAATTCATGTCACTTTTAGATTCATCAGCCTTTCAGAGAGTGGCTCCCTACAGTAAGCGATGCAGAAGTCTAATGATCTCATTAGTAGCTAGAGGATTCTGCTTTACAGTACTATTTTTCCTGATTATATTATTCTTGCTGCAAAGCATCTTCATTTTAGAATACACAAAAGAAAAATGTGATAGTTAAAAAGATACCTATTTGCAAAAAAAAAGAGCAGCAAATGAACATGCATGTTCAAAGACAAAATCGAAACAGCTTACCAAATAGTAGCCATCAATGAAATGAAAAACAATAAATATGTATTGAAGGATACAACACAGCCTACTAAAAGAAGCCTACTCTCTGAGCTTCATATTTATCTTAAAAGAGTTCCCTGGTAAGGGCAGAAGACACCACAGAGCTCCTCCAGTTGATTGGCTGGATAAATATGCTGTTCCTGTAGATGAACATTCCTCTCTGTGATACATCTGTCCTTCTCTGTGTAAGACGAATTTGCTTAACCCTCACTGACCTCAGGATATTCCTGTATACAGGGTTCTGACTACCCTTCCTTATTCAGGCACTTTTGAGACTGACCCTGCTGCCTGCCTTTTCTTTGACACAGACAGACTGGGCATCTCTCCAAGACAGGGTTTTCCCTTTAGTCTTTCTCACAAGCCATCTTTGGATTTCTCCCAACTTCTGCAGCACTGCCTGTCTAGCTCAGTCCATCCTGAGACAAGTCAGTACCAGAAACCTCAACTTATTCTTCTGCTCCCCAACAGCTGTTCATAACTACACACCACTGCAGCAGGACAAAAGAATTTATACCACCAATACCTGGATCACTTAATAGCCCAAGACAGAGACTCCTCAATCACAATTTACTCATAATGCATTTTAGTATGCTTCCTCTAAAGAAAGACAGAGATACAGTACATGCTGAAAACATAACTCAAGGAAATTCACAGGTTTCCCCACCTTAAATTCATCATAGGTTCTGAGTGAAACCAAAGCCTGATCTCTGACAGTAGCACAGCTGTGACAGTGGGACACACTGAGCCAGCCAGTGTTGGGGAGACAGCTTAAAGCTGCTCCCTGACAAATGTGGGTTTGATGATTCAGTGTGTTACCACTGCATGGCAGGGAAAAGAAAGCTCACCTAGGGCAAGGAAGAACATTTCAAGAAAATAAAGATCAGAAAATTGCTTTCTCAATAGTCATAATGAACAGATATTCACACCTCTTACCTCATGAAGGCAAGTGTACTGAACATGATATGGAGCCACTTTCTCCTCGCCTTTGATCTCCACACTGATTTGTAGGCGAATAGCCCCGGACACTGCAGACTTATCTGTTCGCTTCTCTAGAGGGCAAAACCATCAGCAATTATTGCATTGTTCATGTTCAGAGCACGGCCATCTCAGGATGACAATACTGGCAAAAGAAACTGTTGGAAACTGCTGGAACCTGGGCTGAGTCATCACAGTGAAAACTTTCTCTTTTCTTTCAAAACATTGAATAATACTAAGTAGACACGAGCAAAACAACTGCCATGATACACCCTCAATATGACACATCTAATTAGAACTATGCACACTTTTGGACATAAGACACCCTTTCTGCCAGCAAATGCGCTACAGGCTCTTGGATTCAGTCAGCTGAACTAGAACCACCAAGGACAGATTCCTTTCTGAGAACAGGGCTGACTGATGTGGAATTTGTCCCTAACTTCACCATAGTCCTGAACTCCTGGGAACTGCTGGAAGAAGATTTTGGATCTCCTAGGAGATGACAGGTTCACGTGCCTGTCAACTCAGCACCATCTGGTTGCTTGCTGGTACCCTTTACAACAGTCACTGGAAAAGGTCTCAAGAACTTGCCAGCCCAGTGCAACGCACCTGATGTTCTTACAAAGTGCTAAAATGCTTGTGTTGACACCAAAAGAAAGAACACAGGACAGCACATCTCCAGCAGAGGTGGAATAAGAGTCTTGCTGCAAGCATTTCTTCCATTGTATTTTTAAGTAGCTGACAGAGAAAAATCATCAACCTTCTGGCAGGTTATACTCCATTTTAACTGAGATCAGCTTTGCAGCTGCTCTGCAGCAGCATCATATGCCGCTGAAACCATGTAAACTTTTTTCCCTTCTTGTAAATTGTCCACATGCATCCAAGTGCTCTCAAACATTCCCAAACCAACACGTAACAAGTTTTCAGCCTTAAGGCCCTGCTCACCAAGGTTGTACCACACATCCATTTCTCCACTCAGAGTGCGAACTTCAATGATTGTTTGCCCCAGGAAATCATCTGACTCGCGTTTCAGCCTCTGCTTGACACGAGACTTGATGTCATCATCTTCATCCCACACTCGCACCTTGATCCGGTCAGAGGAATTATGGCACTCACTGCAAACAAGAGAAAATGTAATTTTAAGAGTCTGCAATGCAGCCAGCATTTATTTGCTACATTCTCTGTACTCCTCTTGACCCACTCGTCCAGCATCAGAGAGATATATTAGCAAAGTGTAAACAATGTACATTTATTTCAAAAGTGGAGTGTCTGATATGAACAACACAACACCTTGTTGGTGCACTCTAAATGCTCCTGTGACATGGCAAATACTCCAAATGCATGCTGAACAACCACCCTGCCCCAACCTCAGCCACCAATTTCTGACTTCTCATGCAGTGTGACTCTGCTGCTTGTCCTCACTCTCAGCAGCAGCTCACAGAACTTGGGAATTCTCTTCACAGCTGTCAGTTTTGCTGTGAAGCCTACAGAAGCCAGGGGATAGCCAGGCTGGTTAATGCCAGCATACACCCCCGCAAAAAATGACAATCATCATCTAACTGGTTTCAACAGCTCTCTCCATCAATGACCTCCTGCTCAGCTGTAGGCTGTAAGGGCTACCTGTCTTTATGCAGTTTCTAGGTTAGCACAGTGAAGACCTGTGACAAACACCCTTTGTGCTGGTTTCTAACAAAGGAAAAATAGTTCAGGTGGAGGTAGATCTCTTTCTTCAAGACAGTCACAAAGCAGTCTTATCAATGCATAAGACATTACAATCAGATGATACACCACACTGCCTGAGGAGAACGAGTGTGATACAGTAGTTGCAGCATTGGTATTTAATTACTAGAATTGATTCTGCCTATTATTCACAGCTTAGACTGATACTTTGTGCTCTGGGCAGATCAATAAAGACATTTCCATTAAAAGAAGCAGTTTACTGTTTGATGAATCAGCATCCTCCAGTTTAATGCACAGACGGGATTTAAAGACTCTCCCCCCTTTTTCAGGTGTTTCAGATATCTTTTGTATATCGAAACAGGCTCTTGGATGTCAGAATTGGGTAGAACCGTACTGTAACAGCTCTGCTCATTTACAGGGCATGCAATAAAGCAATTTGAATGCTCATATGAGACCATGACAAGGGTGATTACTCACCATAACCACTACAAATGTCTACCCTCAAGCAAATAAAACCTATGAAAACAGGCAACTGCTGCTGAAGGCCTGTTTTCCAGCCTTTTTAACATTAACATGCTGTATCTGTTGCTAAGCAACAGGGAGAAAGAAGAAATGGGTCAGAAGAGCTCTGCTAAGCCTGGTCAATAGGATGTGGCAGTGGCTGGTTATGAGCATGCTCTCTGCCAAGAAACCATTTGGGTTCTTACTGCCACCATTGTGATTCAGGATAATGTTTAACAGACATCCATGCAGCTCCTACTGATTTTTCCAGTAGAGGGGAATAGCTGGGAATTATATGGAAAGGTTAGAGGCAATTCCATGCAGCTCGGATCACAGGCAGAGCACATCACTGTTCCCTGCCTTTACTGTGCAATCAAATCTGTATTTAGAGTTCAGAATAAAAGAGGTTCAATGGTTGTCTCCCATCTTCTGCACTCTCCTCTTCCTCCTCCTTTACTTCAAGAATATCTTCCCAACAAAACCATGCAAACAAGTTCTCACAAGCAGGAATGGTTGGAATTGCTGCTCTTTGTAGCTCTCAAATTTATCCCAGTGCTTTGTCATGTCTGCCAGCAATACAGCCTAAGCATGTAAAAGAAATCCTCTTTTCCTGACACAGTGCACTACTGTACAGCCTGGCAGTATTGTAGAGGTTCAGTGTTCAGAAATGCACAAGTGCCTCAAAACACAACTGGGACACAGAGGCATTTACCAAGCACCCATGAGTTAACTCCTGACTTCTTCAGCCATCACCTTCTGGCGGACAGCTCTTTGCTAGGACCACTTTAGTCTTTTTTCTTTGCTTCCAGTGGTCCTTCCTCAAGGAAAACGTTCACTGTTCAAACCTAAATCTAACTTAAGCAGCCCCACATGCATCATCCCCTGCTCCTGAGGTGGCTGGCTATCATCCTTCACTCAAAGACAGCAGCACAACTCACTGCAACATCCTACAGGAAGCTTTCCAATAGCATTTACTGAGCGACTAAAGCTTCTATTTTACCACACCTTTCCTTGCTGTTTTTAAGAGACTGCTCAATTTGCTTTCTTTGTGCTAGTGCCATGCCAGAGAGTGAGCTTCACCACTTGCTTACTGCAGCTGAAGGCCTTGAGCTGGTAGCTTACTATCAGAAGGGTAAGTCTGTGGAACCATAGTCCTTGATTTGGTGAAGGAACACAGCTGTGTCAAAACCAGTTCACTTTTCAGTGTGCACCAGAATCATCAATGTTGGGAAGACTTGGCCTTGCTAATGGGTAAGAATTTTCTAATTAATGATAAATAGCTTCCAATTTGTGATAGTGACACAACTCCATAAGACTGCGGCTAACAAGCTCTGCTGCTAGAAGCTCTCCTCATCATTAATACAGCAGCTGGTATATCTCTCAAGATGCCTGCCCCACTTCTTGTTATGTTTTTATGAAGCCTGATCTCACTGCGTGCACACATATGTCTGTCCACCCTCCTACAGCTGAGCTATTACAACTTTTCCCAAGAGGATGCAAAGAAAAGAAACACTCTGTGACCCCACCAAAAGGAAGAAAATACCAAATACTTTCAGGTCCATTTCAGAGATCAAGAGACTGGAAATCAGGTTTGCTATGTACATGGCTCAAACCCTTTATTTTTTACTCATATTGTCTCAGTGTCTGGAGTGGTGCCATTTTTATAAAAGCACTTACTTTTACACTTCAAGCTACCAAATGAAGTAGCAACAACATTTTCCAGAAACAGCATACAAAATCTAAAAGAAAAACTAAAATCAGATTTTTTTTTCCATTAAGATTTTCCGCCTTAAGCCAGTCGTTGCTGCACTGGAAGCAGCTGAGCCCGGTTCTGCTGACTTGCTCACTATCCCACTCTCTACCTCGATCCATTTTGCCACATTCCCCTTTAGTCTTACACAGCACCGAAGCCCCAGCACCCACACACGTCCCCTGCACTGTCAATATTTGGGTCTCTTCCCATGCCCAGCTGAGGGGAAGCACGAGAGCACACGAAGCTGTGGTTAATTCTGGTCTGCTCACACAGTGACATGCCCACACACACAGTAATTAGTATATTGGTGGCTAAACAGAACAAGCAACTGTTGAATTTACACTATAGTTCCTCCCACAACAAAGTTAGTAATTTGTATCCCTCCAATGTAGCTCCAACTTCTGAAAAAAAAACTGTAGGAAATGATTCTTAGTTCTGAGATCTCTGCCAGTTCTGTAAAGGCTGGGCCAGATGGGCTTGGATGATGTCAGGGGTTTGGGACAGGGCATTGACCGTGCCTCATCTCCTTCAAAACGTGGAGGGAAAGAAAAAGGATAAGTGTCAAAAAATGACCAGAGTACTACTTCTGAACCAATGATTCATTCTTCGAAAAAAAAAAAACCCAACAATATTTGTGCTGAATTTGCTAATTCTCCTGTAGAGCTGACAGGCTAATAAAGACAAAACACAACACACAGATTTACACAAGAACAGACAAGGAAAGTAAAAGACCAGAGGAAGCAACAACATTTTGCAGATTTTAACATAGGTCAGTCAAGCCCAGAATTAAGTAGTTTTATTGTATTTCTGGGGTTTTTTTGGTATTGAACCAAAAATATTTATGGTTCAAAGAGTCTAGTGAATGTCTGTGTGTTCATATTCTGTGAGCAGTTTCCTTCCTGCTGACACAGTTCTGAAGAAGGGCCTGTAAAGTTCTAGTGCAGGCAACAGTTCATAAAATGCTAAAAAAAAAGAAAGAAAGAAAGTGAAGACCTGCTTGCAGAAATAATGGATGAGAGTACCGGAGGTGGGAAAATGCAAAGGAGAGAACAGATCAGCATGATGTTAGGACCTGTGGTCATTTGAAGAGTATAGTTCTGCTTCTGAGGAGCAAAGTCTAAAAAAAGATAGTAATTTTGTGGAAAATGAGAAAGGAAGGGGTAGTTGTAGCAACCAGTATGTGAAAGACCAGTAAAAAGTTGCAACAACATACAGAGGAAGAGCAGAAAAGAACGTTGTTTTGGGAAATGGTACAACTGAAAAAGCAGGAGGACTTGAATGTGGTTCAAATGAAGTGTCAAAACATTGCAGGGTCCAAGTGGCAGCTCAGCTGTGGCCAACCACAGCGAGAATGGAAGGCAAAAACTTCTCAGAAGAGGCTCATTTTCAAATGATGACAAGACTCCTCTTTTAGGGAGAAAAAAGGACAGTGGAGAAAACACCTAAGGCAAAATCAGAGTGGAAAGAGAACGAAGGAAAATCCTTAGTACTTTGTAAGTTAAGCATGACAGCACAATAATATGCCCCGAGAGCCCGTTGTTGCTGTCTAAGAACAAAGAAATGAGTTTTCACTTCTTACTAGCATGAAGCTCTTTTCTTAGGAGAACAAGTACAATCATTTGCTGTTACCCAATGTTACAACACCAACTGACAAATTAATGGTGCACCTCGTCTAACTACAAAGAGCAGATGAAGTGATTCTGCATTTTATATCGCTAACTACATTAACTCAGCTTTCCAACTGGTGCTTGCCACGAGGCATGAGGTCTGCATTCAGATTTAAGTCTCATGTTGGTAACTGAGCAGGAAAACAAGTGAGATTTTATCAGAGTGCCAGCTTCAGTATCTGCAGTACCTGGAGATTAAAGAAAGCAAGACAAACTGGCTGGCCTCTGCCACACAGTGAAGGGAGTCTGAGGGGCACAGTTGCAATTGTTATAAACACAGTGATCTCAGAAGAAGTCTAAAAGCTCTGGAACAGCACATATAATCACAGAGATAACTGAAAGATGAAAAGCTTGACAACTTGCTCAGCAGATAAAAGGAAAATTTTGGGAGGAAACAGAAGCCTTTGGGTAACTAGACACTGGTTACTTGAGAGTAGCATCATTCCCAAAGGATTAACAGGTATGTATATCATGTGGGCTCTGCACAGTAAAATATTTGCTGTCTGCTAGCAGGAGGCCCTGCATTCATTTGAACTCAGTTATTCTTCTGCAGTGAGAAAGAATAAACATGCCTCTCACAACCTGTTCAGAGACAATGTAATCTGTTCCAGACAATGACTTCACACCCACCATTCAGAGTTTCAAACACAGCTGTACTCAAACCATACAACTTCAAGGGGATATTACTGTAAAATGAACAAGTAATTTTGCACCTACGCCAGAGAGAACAGTAACATGTAGTACTCACAGTCTTTAAAGACTATGGCATTCCCTGAACAAAAGGTATGGACAAGCAGCCTCCAAACAATCCCAGAGCTCTCCCTTTAAAACTGAAATTGCCCTGTGGTCAGCTTTATCCTCCTAAGCACTGTCTCTTATTGTAACCCATGCAAAATGATGCTCAACTTCAGCCTTTACAGAAAAAAAAAAGATTCCAGGAGCCCTGTAATTTTCACTGACAGTCTAAAACATGTCCAAATGGGGAATTACTGTCTTGTTTTAATTGCACTGAATATGGCAAAAATAGCTTCCTTCTAATATTACTGTACTGCTTCCTAAGGAAACAAGCTATGCAGACTTGTTATGAAAGCTTCTATGTTCTAACAGGTTTTGTGCGAAAAAAACAACAGCTAGATTGAGAAGAGAAACCCATACCAGCTGCTGTCCCTGGAAAGCCTGCAGCCAGCTGGCTCTCATGGACCAACCACTACACACACCTCAGAATCCAGCTGCAGGCAGGACACATGCTGCCTTCTGTCCAGCCAGAGCTGAGGACAAGGGAAGAGAGCTCAGGGCATGGGGAGAGAAGTGCACAGCAAATGGAGGAGGACATCTATAAGCCTGCTCATCACAACTAGAGGAAAGAAATCAGGATTTACTGCAGGAGGAAATCCAAGGAAAGCAGGGTTTCCTTAGTGCATGTTCACAGAACATCATGCTACAGCAGTGGCTGGAGTTCCCCACCAAGCTTCCTGCTGCTAAGCACCACATACGCAGAGTCTGCATCAAGCCTGCAACACTTTGAACAGAGCAGAAAAATCAACACCTTATGTTTTCAAAGGTCTTCAAACGCTGATGAAATATACAAAAATCTCTCCATAACAACCTATTTCCTAAAGCTATAGATGAAAATATACAAAGAGATAATTTTCAGAAAGAAACAGCCTGCAAATTGCTTGCTCAGGCAACATGAATACACTGCAAGAACTGGTGATTAATCAAAGCAGATGCCTACAGTTACACAGGCTAGTAATGACCTAAAAAGCACTTATAATGGAAACCCAAAGCATTTTGAACTTTGCCTTTTCTAAAATATGATTCTAAATCTGTACTTTAGAATTGGGTCAAACCTACCACTTTTTTTTTTCTGAAAATACATGGAAAACGAACAAAGCCATTTTTAGGGAGAGATATTTAAGTTTATATACTTCTCTGTCAATCACTGTAAATAAGTACAAACCCCCCTATTTCAAATACCAGACAGGTAAAAATTTCAAATTTATTTAAGCTGCTTTTAATAAACTTTACTGAGCTTGCAGAAAGAACTGAATCACTAATTTGCACAATGTGTGCCTTCATTCATGCCATGGTTATAATAACAGTGTTATGATTTTAATGACTGATGCACACAGATTTCTGGCTCTACATTCAACTGTTGAAAACACATGGGAATAGTGATCACATGAAAGGCACTAGGCACCTAATGAACATCAGCAACAAACAAGTCCACCAAGCCAGCACTGTTGACACACATATTAGTAACTGAACTGACCTCTCTACTTACACATCTTGCTCCTTTTTAATTGTTTAACCATTTTGAACATCAAAGCTTTCATATATCTACTGCAAGGCTTTCAGTAACTACCAGCACATCTTTCTCTCACTACAAGAAATTAACCTCATTTCAAGAATCAAAGACACCTTCCCATCCAACCCCCTAAAATTTGACAATCTCTTGATTGACTTGACAATCTCTTCTAAAAAAGCCTGGTATGTAATGGGTATTTTGGGCCTGAATGTGTTGATTTAAATTTCCATTTGATTATGGGTTAGAAAATTTTAGAACCCAAAGAGATGCAAGCTGCAAAAAGATCCATAAATGCAAAATAGAAACACGGGTGTGTAGAAAACCAGTGCTGCACACACTTCTAAATTACTCTCTCCTCATCCAGCAGAAGGTGAGCTTTGACATCTACTAATGAAACAACACACTGATTGCAGTACTGAATGCTCTCCAGCCATCAGTATGGAAACTATGCTCATTTCCTTCATCTCCTCTTGCTTTGTCAAGGCAAAGAAGGCAACCACCACAGGCAAGACAGAAAGTAGCATCAACACCAATGCCCAGGAGCATGTTATCTGCTGAATCACAGACATGGCCATTAAGTCTAAACAGTGTCACCGTTAAAATGGTGACATTTATCACACTCGGATATCTATCTTTAAACAGAGTATTTGCTGAGGCTCCTAAAATTAGAAGGGAGCACACTGCAAATACCATGGTAACTACTTGGCATGGTAAATCAAGGTCCTTAAGGTACCCACACAGACTTGCTGCTATTGTGACTAGAGTTATCCAAATGGCACCTAAGCATTCTTACTACTTACCAAGCAGAAATGTTACCTCGGATTAAACTAAGAATAAAGCCAGGGGCTTACTCACTCAAAATAGCAGCAGGATTTTTACGACGTTAATGAGTAGCTCAAAACTGCTTAAAAATAATTTTGTTTCTACTGTACATTGTAAAGACAAAGCTGGACTGATATGAAACTGATTTTAAAACACAAACAAATTGCACTTTGCAGAGAGAGCTCCCCCTCAAGCAGTTTAGGAAAGAACAAGGAGGAAAAGAAAGGAAGGAGAGAGATGGTACAATGGAAGATCTTACACATGAAAGGAAATAAAGACTGTTGATGTTGAATGAGATCAGTCAGAAAACAGTAGTTGGATTTCATGTCTCCATTTTGGTTTTTAACATCTTCAATGACAAATTGAGGGTATATATTACTTATTCAATAAAAGCAGGATAGAACAATGTTATCTAAAGAATTGTGCCTCCAGACTTTGCTTTAAATTCAGACCTCAATACATTGGTCATCTTGGAAGCTCTCTCTTGCAACAATAATTCTTTTGAGTTATTGTTATATTGATGTTCCAAAACTGAAAGAAGAGGCTGCTGGTGTTGCAGACAACTGAAAACTAATTACCTTTAAATTTGGTTGCCAAACACCAGTAGCAGATCCCAGAAAAAGGTCACAGAAGTTTTCTTAGTCTTTTACACGAATTTTACTCTCATGTTACAAGGATTTTTTTTAGCCAGGAACAATAGCTGCTGATTTAAATATTTTCCTTTCCTTTTAGCATTCTCTCGGAACATCAGCATAGAAGTGTTCATAAAGCAGACAATTTGTATATACACAAGGAAGATAGGTAGGATAAACAGGTGTACACTACATACATTGTTAGAGATGTCAACCATTCACACACACACACACAATGCTGAGCAAAAATAGAACCATCCCAAATTACAGGTGATGTGGGAATGCATATGGAGAGAGAAGACACAGCTGTCAAAGCTCAAATCATAAAACAGGTGACATGCAGCTAAGAGTCCTTGTCAGAGCACTTACAAGTAAAACTTCTCTTCCCATACAGGGTTCAGATTCCCAAAGATCGTTTTTGTCCTCTTCTTCGTTTTACCCACTTGAACAGTTACATATGGATCACTGGACCCCGTCTTGTCTTTGGCCTGCAGACCCTGAGCACACACCACTGAAAGGAAAACAGAAGGGTTACCACCATCTTGCAACAAGACAATGTATCCGACCACCACCTGAAGTATCAGCTCATAATGCCCAGAGAAACAGGAATATCCCTCATGAGAGCATTTCTGATGAGCTGCAGCTCATGGTGCACTACAGCACCTGCAATGGGGGCATCTGCACCTGCTACCTGTATGTGCACTCAGCAGAAAGACACAGAGGTCAGAGAAGTCCTTCCTCTATGTTGTAATTCCACACTAACTCTCTTACTTGAGGCTCCCAAGTGAGACCAAGAGACCTCATGGCTATCCCATCCCACTCACCAGTGATCGTGATCTTTGCTGACCATTTTGAGGTACCATCCAGCACACTCTGTTTCACTGTCTTCATCTGCTGAGCATGTGTCATTTTGCTCTCACAAAACACATCTCTGATCAAGTCAAAGATCTCAGGCTTGTTCCGCTCCCGGATTTTCATGCGATCCTTCATGGCCATGATGAAATTCTGGGTCCGGTCTTCAGCTCCATGCTTTGAGCTCTTCTCTGCTGCTCCTGTGCACCAGAAAATACACAATGCTCATCAGGAACAAACACACACAAAATCATGTCTCACTGAATCTGGACAGTAGGATCAAAGCTACAAGTTACCCTTCACATGATGGCTCCTGATACTGACATTCACACTCTGTTTCCCTCCGTTCCAACGTGCATAGAGACCTTGGACCATTTGGAGGCAGAGGGAGTAGTTCCTCTATAATCTGGGATCAGATTGCTCTTCTAACAACAGGTTAATTTAATATCCTTACAGCTGAAGAACACCCAGGACTGACATTCTTAACAGCATGGCCTCTGCTCTCATCACCTTGCTATGAACAAATAAATCCTTGCTTAGGCAAGTGCTAACAAGAGGACACAGGACCCCCATTACAAATAGTACCTATGAGCTTGTCTCAGTGCTGCACTTCAGCACCACAGAAGAGAAGCTCAGATGGGTCTCCAGTGTCAGCATTTTCAACCCATGTGTGTCACAAAGCTCCCTGCTGAGCTCAGAGTCAAAGCAAATCTATGTCTCCTCCTTCTCTGGATGCCATTCTATTTTATCAGTTCACACAGAGACAACTCAATCAATTTCTAGAACTGCATAGGTATATCAACTACAACAAATACCTGGAGGATAGCAAACTCAACAGTTCAAAACCTGAGCCATTATAAGAATGTCGTGTCCAGCAGCTGGAAACACATGAGCCAGGCACAGTCTATAACTGCACAGGGAGTCAACTCCATCTGACAAAAGAGAAGCCTCTGGTCGCTTGCATACCTCAAAAAATTTCAAAGTTCATACAATTATGAGATAAGACTACTCCCACCACCAAATACTTCCTACTCAATTCTGACAATAATTTTTACTGTCAGAATTTAGAAATTGACTACTGTGTCAGATGTGAGACATGCATCAATAAAAGCACCAATGTGAGCTAACAGGGCAGGTAACTCAGGTGTGAAATGAAAAGCAGGAGCTCAGGATTGCAGGAACACAGAGTCTCTCAATACGCTGTCTGCAGCAATTTTATATTATGATCTTAAGTCAGATTAAGTTAAACCAGTAGAAAAGTCCTTTGAACACATTCAATCATAACGTTTCTGTTTAATGTAATATACTTTTGTTTGTTTTTCTTCTCTAGGATAGTTTAATTAAAGTAAGCGTAGTCCCAGGAAAAATGTCCTCAATTCAAGTATTCACCAAATATTAAATTACCTTAAAAATATGTATTATAGCAGGTGCAAGGTGTGTGCAAAGGGAGTCATCAATCCACAAAGATCCATGACACTGTTTTCTTCCAGAAGTGAGCAAATATGATATCTGAAGTACCCTTGCTATAAGGAACTTCAGTTTTGCATATGGTACTGTTTCAGCAAGCAGTGACTAAATATGAAAAAAGTCCTGTGAACACATACACACACACACAGAGAAGCCCAGCAGTACATAATCAAAGAGAATAAAAAGAATTTCAGCTTGCAATAGACTGTAACTACTGAAGTGTCAGAAGTTCATTAAGGACACCGCAAACCAAAGCGTGTTATTAAGGACCTGGGTGTGAAACAAGCCATAATTTTACATTACCTGAGTACTTTTTCATTTTCCTTGCTAGAGGCCTGATGTTCGGTATTTCACTAAGTACAATAAAAAGTACATGCCCCAGAGTTTCCTGTTGTTGGCTTAAGATGAAATGAAATCAAAAATACTGAAATTAATTACACAGTCCCTGCTGTCTCTACCCACCGGTGATGCACCTAACATTTATTAAAGGAATATGAAACTGAAATGATACCAGGGGCTATGCTTTGAACTTCAGATAAGAAGTGCTATTCAGCTTTAACAGAACTAGGTCTCCTGAGGATGGAGACGGACTCTATGCTTTATATGCAGAACTACAGAAAACTACTGGGAATTTGGGAAAGGCCAAACTGAACAATTTGCCTTTCCTAGCTGGAATTCTGAGATCTATCATGATCCAAATAAATCAACTCTGCCCTGACCCTTCTGACTTCAGGGAAATTAAGAACCAACTAAAACTCGCCTTAATGCAAGCACTGCAGGAGCATCAATGAGGCCTTATAATGCAAGTTGAGACAAATGGAGGAATTCTAATAAAAACATGTTTAACATCCCCACAACCTCCAGAGACCCTGCACAGTGGATTTATCCCTCTGCAAGCCTAGCAGCAGTCCAGGGCACCCTGGGTTGCAGGATGTTCAAGCCATGACACACAGACCCCAACAGTCCTCCAGCCACCTCCAACACTTGGCTCTGCCTTGTGACTCCAGAGGAAACCCCTCACCTCCACCCACACTGCTTCCCCACTATGCCCAGATAATTCGTCCAGGCAGCTTCATTATTCCTTCCTTGGAAAAGGTCCCTCTCTGCCTGCAGAGACTGTGCCTGAATTGCAGGGCAAAAGCCTGAATCAGACAGACACCTTACTTAACAATACAGACACAGAACAGACAATATCTGTTCTGCTGTCTCAACAACACACTCGGTCTTAATTTTGACACCTGCTTCTTGGTACGAAACCAAGAGGGCTTCTAAACCAACTATTGGGGGACTAATTAACTATCATGTATGTGTTTTAAATGCAAAATATATCACTATACTGAGTGGCAGAGGGTACTTTTCCTGCTCTTGGACTGGGATTGTTTCTTCAAGCTGCAAAGACGTTTTTGGTCAATGGATCAGCTTTTCAAATCCTGTGAATGGCAGCAGAAAGGCACTGGAATACACAAGTAACATGTACAGCTTTTGGGCTTTCCTTCTTCCTCTCTATGACAGAATTATCAGTCAATTTATGACTGGAAACAGAAAGCAAATAGATCTATATTGGGAATTGTATTGATACAGCTATTAGTATACCACCAGTGCTGTTATTCTATGCTTTAAGAAGAATTCAAGAAAGCAACACTGTCAGGATAGAAGGCAGCTGTTCAGTAGGCGGATAATGCTTAGAAATTATATATTCTTGAAACTTAAAATAGATATTCAAGTTTCAAATAAAGGTATCATTCTTCCTTCTGTGCAAATATTTTCCTACATAGGACTCTGGGAGCAAACAACTGTTCATCACCATGGTGTCTAACCATCATTCAACTCCGAAGCCAAGATGATTAGCACATGACTTAATTGGTCTGACTAACCCCCCCACTCACTGACTCGGTCTCAGAACTGCAGACTCTGAACCCAGAGTACAACACACACAAGTTTCTCATCCAAAAAGCAACAATTACACCTGCCTCACAGTCCTGAGTCAAAATGCATCAATTAAAAAAGCTAGCCCAGAACTGTACAGGCCTCTTACAGGCTCTTGCTCACATAATGTTCCTTCCTTCCACCCTCTTGGTAATTACTCCTCTGCATTTGTTCCTCTGTCTCCTACTCATCCAGCTCCAGATTTACTCTTTCTTTGATACCAGAATTGCCCAACGCATTGTAATTCAGTTAGTACTACACCAATGCTCAAGGCAAGAGACAAAAGCTCAGTTTCCAAAAGCTTTGCATGCCCTGGGGATGTTAAAGAACATCCCTCTATCCACTCTCACTCAAGTAAGAAAAGAAAAGTAGCCATTCAGAATAGACTTCTACTCTTCCAGGAATAGCAGATGGCTAAAAAGAGAGCACTGTCCCTGGAGTAGGTATTTATGAGCTTATGATAAAAAAGGTAAGTGCCCTATCATCAGAATAATAACTCCTAAGCATCTACAACACTATGAACCAGGAGGCTGCAGTACACATACTACAACTGATTCCAGGCTATTGCACTTCAGACACCACCAATTCATGGAATAGCCCTGCTGAAGCAGTCTGCAAATGGGCTTTGATTCAAATTGCAACAAAGCATTGCTGAATTTTTCACCAGTGCAGTCCCACACTGATGATAAATTTTTTTAGTGTATCAGGTAATAAGTTTCTTAAAAACATAGAGACAAAGAAAAATACCCTCAGAAGAGAGAATCAAACTTAATTCTACAAGACTTGGGAGAATTACTTTCCCCAGAAAGGTATGAAGGATGGAAAATGGATAAACAGCACATTCTAAATCTAAGGAATAAAACCCCAGGTGTCTACCCAAAATTTTAAGGCATAAACAATGGAAAAGCACTTGTGACCAGCCTGAACATTCATTTTACTCCAATGCAACATTTTCTGGAAGACTTACACAGATTGAAGTGAATATATATCCTGAGGCATCAAGGTACAATCAATAGAATTGTATTTGTTACCAGTCTGAAAATTCATTTTACTCCACTGTAACATTTTCTGGAAGCCCTAAATAGACATAAGTGAAGATATGTCCTGAGAATGTTTTGGGGTTTTTTGCCAACAGCAACAATAAAGCTTCTGTTAGGAAAAAATCCCTTCTGAGTTCAGTATACAAGAAAGTTCAGTCTTGAATTTATGGGATCTCTAAACTATTGTTTGTCCCCCAGACACCCTGTTTCTCATTCCTCAAGCACAGACTACGTTCTTCAAATATATGTATAAAAAGAAACTAAACTTCTCCATTTTCCTCTGGTTTTTTGGGTTCCAGTTCCAGAAGAACTTTAGTGTGAACACACCAAAGTAAAGAACACAGTTGCCTGAAATTGCCTTTTAATATGTTTCTAGTATTGATAACAATTGTGTTCCCGTTCCAGAGGCACATTCACCCGTTCTCCAGCTCCCACCACCATCCTCCATCTTTTCTATCTTTTCATTGCACATTTACCATCTCCAGCTTCCTCTACATCTCTACCCCAGTGAATGATATCTTTCACATTCACAGTGGGTAACCCTGCAGACTCCACTCACCATTTATCTTCCTTGATTCTGGACACCTCACTAGAACTCAGTAAGGAAAATTTTTGTTTGGTTGGGTTTTACCTTTCTACATGCTTCACACTTTTTAAGCCTGGTGTACTCTCAGTTGTTTCCTCTCTGTTTCTGTAACTCTGCCTGATGAAGTATCCTGAGTTTACATTTTGAAAGAAAATGTGAAAACATCTGCAACCCCTTGAATAAAATAACAAGTTCTTACTTAATGCTTAGTCATATATGAAAAGTTATTTCCAGTTGTTTCTTCTATTCTATGAAAAAAACACAGCATCACATCCCACAGCCCATTGCATAAGATTATGTAATTACAGCTAGAGATAAGAAAATCTTCCCCATGGTTATTCTTCAGTGTCTCAGCTCCAGAGACTCCCTGTTCTCAAGGAGTCTGAATCACTGAAATTGTCTTCTACCTTTAATTTTCTCACATCCAACTTAGCTCTCTTACTCTTTTGTAAACAATGAGCTTAGAAAGATCATCTTACTCCCTGTAGCTTATCTCCCTCTTCCCCAACATGGTGAAAGCAAAAACAGGTTCAAACAAGGACTAAACCAATTCACAGAGCCACTGCTGCCAGCTATGAAACAGTATCTGCTGCCCAGAAAGGCTTTAAGACATGGATATCTGTAAACTGTAAGAGTAAGCCAGAGTCGTAGCAGGTGCACTACATGCAAATCTCCTACACCTCTGCCCTGGGCTCCAAAACATCCCTTTAGAAACATTCTATTAGGGAAGACCTAGTACAGCTATTTTTTTTTTTTTAAACAGCACGATTCCTTCCCTCCCGTCCCAGACTGCCAAGCATCTCCTTTGAAAGACTAACAATCTTGTATCATCCAAGACACTCTCATATTTCTCCCATTAGTATTGAACTCTCTCCAGTACCCATTCCCATCTGCAGTCTCCCTTCTTGAACAAGGATAGCCACAACCCTCCTCTGCAGAAACATACTTCCTCTTAGTCATTAGCTATTTCTTTAATACAGAGGTTTTTCCCTGTTGTTTTCAACTTCAGGACCACTGCTTTGTACAACAGCTTTGTGCCTGTTTCCTCTCCGCTGCTGGTGCAAATCTAATCCTCCTCTGTTCTCCACAGATTTCTCCCTTACTGAGATTCCACAACTCCCTTGCATTACAGCATCATGGGTATGCATCTGAATCCAGCCTGGATGTCTTGAGATTTTCACCTCAAATACTGAAAATCAGCAGTTAGCAGAGAGTTCCAGTGAACTCCAGAAATAGAAAGGTTATTCTCAGGAACTGACCCTGCACATCAGACTGTGACAGAAAACTGAGCTATGACCAAACTACATTCTCCTGCACCAAATGCTCTTTGCTTAGTCACAGAAAGGGCTCAAGAAAGCCAAGGTGCCAATGATGCTATAAAATCGCCTCCCAGCCCTCAAAGACAAATCTAAACCTGCTGATCAACTGGGAGACAGGGGTGTTTGGCCAGGATCAGATGTGTCTTACAAATCAGACATTGTAAACAGCCCTAGACCTAATTGACAACTTCAAGACTCTGCACTCATCAAAAATACAAATATAAACAACATCCATTTGGGTGTTAAGAAGAGTCGCAAGAAAAAACAAATGACCTATGATTCACTGGTATCCCTTGCTGAATCACTCAGTCTGGCTTTCCCAAACAACTGCAGCCCCATTCAGATCACAAGATCTGACTTTTCAAATTCGTAGAATTGCTGAAAGGGATTTGCAATAAGTCTCTTCATACTTCACAAACTTTTCTGATTCCTTGGACTTAGTCCATCAAGTTACAATGACAAGAGGAGTGAACAAAAAGAGTCACGCCTTCCTACTCAACATTTAACACACATGGAAGGAATTTCTATTCTACTTAGACTGAGGTATTTTGCTCTCAAGCAGGAATATATATAAATTTGAGACTGAATTAAAAAATGGTATTTCAAGCAAATAAGAAAAACTGGACCAAGGTAGATGCCTAAATGAATACTTTTTTCTCTTTTTCCCCCCCTTTAATCAAATTCCTTTTAAAGTTCTCCATTGTTTGTGTGTCATTTTTTCTGCAAAGTTACAGAATTCCTTAAAGAGAGACTTGTTTTTTACTTAGTTTTTTACACCAACGAAATAATCAGAAAAACTAGTAGGAAGATTAAATACTGCCCATATACTTGAACAACACCTTTGTGTCTGACTCACCATCTCTGTTAACTCAGCCCTAAGTCTCTAAAGTGGTTCAGCCAAGCAGGCCTACTGTTGAAAAGACAAAATGCCTTCCCAGGTTGCTGTTGGTATAGATAATCCAAGCTAAATCCAGGAACTCTATATCCTAAGCACAAGCCCAGTGCTGCTCTAAAAAGCTTAAAACAGGGGCACAGACTGATGGTTGAAACAAGCAACCTGACTGCAATACCAGGGCAGGGGGGAGAGAACAAATGTCAGAACATTCAGCCTCATACCCTCTTCATCCAGCCCTTACTTCAACGGAGGACATGCTAGCAAATACACAACCTGAGCTGACACAAACAGAGCAAACAAAGCAAAAAACCAAATCAGCCATCAAAAAATCAACCAAAACCAACAAACAGATGTGAAAGAGTAAAGAATTAAACCTTCTTTAAAAAGACATCAAGCACAATGCTGCGAAGATTTTCTGCATCAGTGGAGCTGTCTGTGCCCCAAGGAGGTAGGTTTAGCCCAATGGCACCTTTTCAGAAAACACACAGTCACTTCAATCACTGCAGCTTCACTGATCCCTGAGATAGCAGCAGTACACTTAGGAAGGCTCTGGCAACAATTTCTGGAGCAGCCACACTCCACTGAACTCTACTCACTCTGCAAGCAGTCAGCATTGAGCAGGTCTTGGCACTTCTCGTGGCACTTGACCCCGCACTCCCCGCAGCGCATTCCCTGCCGCGCGATGCCCCACAGCAGCCCCTCACACTCGTAGCAGTACGTAGGAGTTGTGGCTGTCCACACTTCAAAGTTGTGTGGGGTTGTACAAGAGATGGGGTAAATTAAGGCTTGCAAGGTCTTCTTATAGACATGAGATTTCTGAAAGGCAAGAGCACATGTAAACCAACATCCAGGGAGGTGACTGGGCATATTTTTGCTGGTTAATGCAAGGGTTTCACAGGAAAAGGCATGACCAGTGCTATAAAGCTACACATTTGAGGTGGACAAATGCATTAAATTTTTACATGCAGTGTCAGAGGACACTCCTTGCCTTCCAAAAGTGTCTTCCCAGGTGCTAAAAAAACTGGAAGACAACAATTAATGTTTGCGGATGGGAAATACCTTGAATAAAGCACACTGTCCCTTATGGCACATAGCACAGAAGGAAATGGTAAGATTACTGAAATCAAAACATGTTTGACAGCACCATCAAGGCAGATGATGCTTCTTGTGGTGTCCTATACAGGACTAGGAGTTGAATTCAATGATCCTGATGGGTACCTTCCCAACTCAGCATATTCTGTGATTCTGTGTTTCTACATTTTTCAGGATCATATTGATACATTAAATATTACTTTTATGTGTTTAGTTTCTTTGACCAAATGATACAGGAAGCTTTGCATCTATATTTCCAGACATCTGTGAAGCTGGCTCTGAATCTCAGAGAGCCAAATCCCTTTAATTTGCTTAGTCAGCATTAAGAGAAGTCAAGTAACCCTCCCACTTACCAGCTCTTCATCTTTGAGAGAGGTTCTAGTAGCCATTGCTGAGGTAATTCCGGCTTTTCGGGACTGAACCAGTGACTAGGGAAGAAGAAAGTTTGTTATTCACCACCAACATTTACAAGTGCAGTGGCATTACATGTCTAGAGATGTGAGCAAGGGGACTCTGTCATGCCAGACACCAAACCAGCAATCTACTGCATTTAAGTTGGTTTCTTAAATGACTGTTCACATCTCAGAGGAGTCAAATGTATACTGTGAAAGGTCTCCAACTTGTTTCCATCTGTCTATAATCAGTCTCACTCTAGTAAATTTCTATTTGTTTCTCCGAAAGAATTGCCAATGAAACCTGGGTTCCCATCTCCACTTTCACTTTCTGGTAGCAACAGTAGCCCTTCTGCTGTCTGAGGTCACTACAACAGACTCACTTTTGCATATCTAACTTCATTCATATCCAAAGGGAGATTATTTCACCCGCTTTACAAAACATACAACACCCCAAAATGTGACAGTAAAGAGGTTGCAAGTAACAAGGATAAAAGAAAGGGGAGTGAGTTGGGAGCAGAGGTTTGAATGTGACAGTGTATCACATTCATCAGCCATCACTGAACACAATGAACTGCATTTTTCCCTCAGAATACTGTCTTTCACATCATGCCAGCACTGCTTTGCAGCTGTGGACAGCACAGGGCACTGTCTTTGCAGCACCTCAGAGTGGCATACAAGGGATTTCTACAGCCTCTCCAGTAATATGAAGGCAGAGAAGGATACTTAAAGACAGCAGCATTTGCTTTGAAATCATCCAACTCCATCAGTTTTGTACCACTTATGTTCTGGTTTATGCTGTTTCAAGAGAAACTGAAAAAGTTCATTCCAACAGTGATGGAGCAGGACAGAGTATTGGATACGCATTCACTGCAATAAGGTAGGTTCAAACAAAAAGCAAAGAAGTAGAGGGGGAAATAACATAAAGTAAGGGTTTTTTTCTGGCAAAGACTTGATGGATAGTCTTCACCTCCACTTACCATGGCCTGTGAACAGAGAGAATGAATGCATTCAAGGGAAGTAACACAAGTTAATGCCATTATTGCAACGATTTAAGATACAAGCAGTTAGCTAGACACATGCCAAGCTGCCCATGTATAAGCTGGCAGACAAAATTGTATGCATCTTTTCACATGAATTACAGGATATAGAAACTTTGGTCTTTCAGCTGTTACAGCATTTCTCTCAAGTATGAAATCGCTACGTGTACTGAATACAACCAACAGAAAACCATTTGTCCTGCAGAAGCCTTATCATACAAGCATATGAAACTTGTCCTCATTACTCACTTGGTTCACATGCTTCCTCAGTGCAGAAGTCTACTGGCAATTTTGCAAATAGCTTTAAAATCCAACCACATATGCTCGTTTATCTATCCTCTAAAATTCCAGCCTTCTGGTAAGCTGCCAAACTTCACACGGATGTTATAACTTTCCCTAAGGTATGTGATTTTTAGGAAAACCTTTTAAAATTCTGCAGGCCGAAAAATAATAAAATATTTTGTGTAAAATAAAAAGGATAAAAACATGAAAAATACCCTAATTCTGTGAAATGAATGAAATTGTCTACAAAACCATAGATCATTCTCACTGAGATTTTTTAAGTAGTACTCCTAACCCTTTAGTATAAGAATTAATTTAATAAAACGCTTGAGATTCTTGAAGTGACAATGAATGTGCCCAAATATCAAGAATGTAAAGTCAGTTGTGCAAATGCTGTGTGGCAGAAGAGAAACAAACAAATCTCTTACCAGATCACTGACAAGTGGAATTGGCTTTTTTTTGCGCAGATCAGGCATGCTATCGATGCCATAGAGACCACCTGCAGGCCTGGGAATTCAGGAGGAAAAAAAACCAACAAAACAACTAATTAATTTAGGATTGGGAGGGGTAAAGAGGGTGATGCTTTACTGCAGCAAGTAAAACAGCCAGAAGATTATACTTAAGAAAGTGTAAAGTTAATGCTAAAAACGATTAAGTGTTTATCTTCTTCACATGCAACAATCCAGACATTCCTGCCTGGTGTTGGCGGCTGGGAGGGAGCACAACAAAGAGGATCAGCCCCGGGGCAGGATGCTGCCATCTTCTGATTCTAGTCTGGAACACACCTAATACTCACCCTTGAGGACCATATAATTGTTAGGAAAAAACTGACATCAGAGGAGAAAATATATTATTTTTATTTCTATAAAAGAGACTATTTGTGGTGCTCAGCATTTCAAGCCATGCAGACCTGTACACACAAGAGATAGCATTTGCTGGCAGAAGTGACAATGAAGCAGACTGGTGATTACCCCAGCAACAGTCAGAGCCTGATGAAATAAAACACTCTGACCTACTTCCCCTTCCCAATGAGACCAGCCTGAATAATTATACCTGGATCCTACCACTTACTGGTAACACCACATGGATGTACCCCTGCGCTTGAAGATGGCCTATTAATCCAGCTTAAAGGTCTTCAGAAAATGCATCCATCTCTAAGGACTATCTAAAAGATAATGCTTTTTCCTAAAGGTGGAAACTGAGCACACACCTCTCTGCTGTAGCTTCCTCCCCACAATGAACACCCAGCCCAGCAGGCAAAATCCACAGCACTTCTCAGTGTCTCTCTCACCCTCCCCACCTCCACTCTGGTCTCAGGCCTTGCTAACACTAAGAATATGGCTTCTGAGGTCTTCTCGATTACAGAGACTGCAAGGGAACGCTCTGCCTCTCCATCTTTAGCCATTTTCTCCACACTCTGCCACTCTGGCTTACATGTTTTGGTATTTGTGTGATAAACTGGCTGGCAATTTCAGCCAGGTTATTTTGTTGATTTACTACAACACACCCAGTCAAAAGGCTCTGCAGGAAAATTATAGGAAAAAGGAATGTGGAACAAACTGTTCAAACAGCCATAAAAACTACCTTTCCAAACAATCTAGGAAATCAAACTGCCACTACAAATTCGCACATGCCGTGAAAATTATGAGGTTGATAAATGACAAGAGGCAACCCGCAGCCATTAGAGAGCAGGGCCTACTCAAGCCCACTTAAATACAGCCAAAAGCAAAAAAACACCAAACAACAAAACACCCAGACCAAACCCATGCTACAGCTTGAGAATGGACAAGGATGCCACAACACAGCCTAGCATGAGGCTGTGACAAAGAGAAAAGCAGTCCATTATTACAGAAACATGTGACAGAATTGTAATAGTATAATTGACTTTTTTGATGGGGCGTAGGAGGGTGACGTGTCCAAGCCATGGCTGAGCTGACAGCTGCTGCTGGCTGAACAAGCCTGGTGGGAAGGTGAGCAGTCATGTGTAATTGCAAGAGCCATGTCAGCTTCCCAGTTTTCCAACAGTGCAGTTTTCCAATACTGGAAATCCTCACAGCAAGGCCACGCTGTGTTTTTTTACTAGAGACTATCATCACTTCCGATAGAGAATTGCAGAAAAACTTTTTGACCAAGTCATACTGCAAAAATCCCTTCTGACTTAAAATAGAAAAATCTCACCCACATAAAGAAGTAAGAAATATGTTTATATTGCCACATTTGTCTGCTGCCCTCATGCCACAAAATCTTTCTGATGCTGGTGATACTGTTTTGAGGTAAAATAGGTGTCATGGCAGACTACTCAGATGATGCAAAGAATCCCGGGATTACCTGAACCACAACACAGCTTATTGATAAGCTTTGAGTCAAGGATTTGTGTAAATCCCTCGCATTATGAAAGCATATATAAAATTGAAAGGGAGAGTGTATAACCTGAAAAGATTCAACAAAATGATCACAAGTAAAACTCCAGAGTTAATGCTCCTGGCTAACAGCTTTTTCCTACCTGATTTCAAATTTTTTTTCTAATTTAATTGAAAGAAAACTGTGATACTCTGACATTTCCCAAGAAAGAAGAGAAACATTAAAATTGCATGCTTTATAAATTCAAGATGAGGCTATATAAATTATTGTGCATGTCTAGTTGCAACTTGGTTTGTTGCAAAATACTTTTGATAGATTGAGGTTTATGACAGAAACAGTGGTAAGCCAGGATGATAAATGTATTTGAAAGGTGCTTGTATTTGTCACTGAAGAGAGCTGTACTAGGACATACATAGTTACACACCCAGATGACCTGCTTTTAGCTTGTTAATATTAACAAAAAAATTCAACAATTCCTGATTTTCAAAAGTGTTGTGCTTTCAGCTACCTCAGTCCCTTTATTCAAGCACAACTGCTACCTCACTTAACAACAGAAGAATTGACAGTGCCTCAAATGTGCACAGTGCAGTTTTATATGTAATAGGATAACTCTCCTCTGCAGTGGATGTAATATTTATAGCATTATAGAGAGCTGTACTGAAGAGTGAATAGCATTTCTGTATGAGAAGATAATATGCACTAATAAATAAAAGATACAGATATGAGATACTACACTCAGAGACTGATCCATAATACCAATTGTACATTTTCTTTTGAAGTGATATCTCCAAAGCCAGTGATTACAGACAGGGAGCTCCTGTTGCATTATGCTATAAATGAAAATTGCTTGAAGCACGTATTCATCTTTTAATACATGTTGTATCACACAGAGGTTTCCATTAAATCTTGACAATCTAAGCAAGCTAAGGTGGTTTGCAATAACAGAGGAGGCCTACTTCTTTCAAAGGACACCACAAATGTAATCTTCCCATTGAAAGAACAACTCCAAACATAAATCATTTACTACTTTTTGAGGCTAATAAGCCAAAAGGTGGCCAAGGGTTGAATTAAAGGTTTACATCCCACAGCCAGCTTCTCTGGGAATCCCTTGCATGGGATGAGTGAGTATGACAAACTTTTGTCAAAACTATATTAGCCAGACTGTTCAGCTGTATCTTGCATAGAAAAGAAAAAAATTACAGACTAGAGCAAACAATGCCTTGAATTGACAACACATGTTTAAATAATTCAGGACTTGTAGGTGTATCTACCTTTCAGGCTAGGAAATAATTTGATGCGCATGAACCAATAAACTGAGTACACTGTCTCCTTGTTAAAGCAGGAGAAGGTGCTGTTTATAGTTACAATAAATCACTGCCTCCTGCTCCTGCAAATTGCCAATTCTCCAGCAGCCCACTCACTAAGTCCCAGGTTCCTTGGGAAAAGCAGAGGGTTGCTAGGCAGCTCCAGGCATCCGCAGGTGACGATTTGTGGGAATACCAACACCACAGAACAATGACTCCAAAAGGAGAAAGCCATATAATGAAGCCTCCAATTTAACTTTATGTTTTATTAGGGAAGCTTCCTTCAGTACTATGAGAATTAACTTAAGCAAGCCAACGTCTGGCTGAGATTTCAGGGCAAATCTTGCTGCTGCTGACTGACAGCTCCTAATGGGTGCCCCACCATCAAACCAAATCACCTTGACCATGTACCAGGCACATAACCTGTAAAATGTGTCACTGTCTTTTTCCTGCCAGAGGATCCCAGGGAAGCTACCATGCTGGCACCTATTACCACGGAGTGTCACGTTGCAATTACAAACAGAATTTGTCTGCTTCATTTGCTGCAAGCAGTGTGTTGTGGAGAGGACGCACAACCTGATCACTCTCATCTGTGCAAAACAGGCATGATGAGCAATGCTTTAAAAATACAGACTGCAATAATTTCTAGAGTTCGTGCAGTTTTAACTACTACAAGGAATTGCTGCAAGTACAGAAGACCCCCCCAAACCTATCATCATCTTTTACAAGCAGAAGACACAGCACTCCTTCAGAGCTACTCTTTCCCTTCTGCTGCCACCAATGAATGATCCAGGAGAAAGGATTTCATGGGGACCACTCTGAGGTGCTCAGCAGCAATTATTTAATACTGCTGCCATAAGCGCTTGCCACCAAGACATTATAGATTATACATTCCAGCTATAGCCTTACTCTTAATCTCAGGTCTCTCTGGAAGAGCTGCATATTCCACCTCCACTGCTTTAGAAGAGACTGAGATACTGCAGCAGCTTGGCCCTCAGTGAGGCTTGGCCACTTGATTATTTTATTAAAAACATCATAAATGCTATTTTTACTTAGACTGAACTGCAGACTTCTAAAGTACACTCTGATTATAAATACAGGGATACTTACCCTCCTTTGAGCCACGGTGGTTTTGATGGATCAGCCTCATCTTGGCCCTGAAGTGGGAGAAGGGAAAAAAAAATAACATGAAATTAGTTTCCAGAAACACCAGTAAAAGTGTTTGCATTGTATTCTGCAGAAAGGGTAACAGACCACACTGCATGCAGGCAAATGCATACAGAAACTCGTTCAAGCACCTCCAATGACCAAGATGTCAGGATAAGTCATACAGACACAGACAGACTATGCAATTTCATTGAACAGCCAGGACTAGAATCTGAAGAGCCTGTTCAGTGCAACTCCACATTCAAAAGGCAGTCTTGAAGACAAATGTTTTCTTTTTTTTCCAACTCCAACAAGTTACTGGAGAGCTCCTGTTACTACAGGTCACCACTTAACATGAATGTGGTCACAACGAAGATGTTATAAATTAAAAGCACTTCTATGAAATGCACAAATGACAGATTAACATGAACCTCTGTATGAACACTTGTGAGCTTTGCTTGTGCCCAAATGCAAAGACTCTTTAGTCTCCTAAGCAGAGAGGTCCCATTACAGCTTCACTCATTTATTTAAAAGTATTTCACTTCTGACAGACATGAAACAAGGGCCACCACCTGCAGGTCAACTGGAATTCTACAGTGTGATGGAAAACATCACAGACTGCAAATGTGGGGATTCATATTGATGAATTCAAACCATGTTTTTATGTTCACATTAAGACTACATTCATAGAGTGTTTCTCTGCAGATCTTGAGTGGACTTAATTAGAAGTGATAAGTATTTGAACACATGCAATGTACCTGGAAGAAACAACAGGTTCTGGACAAGGGGAAAATAGCTATCCACAACTAGAAACTTCTATGTTTCAGCTCACAGGTCATATGTTCTCCTGCACTCCCTCAAAGAAATGCTGCTTTAACAAAGGACTAAGCAGGTCATTATGCTAATAGCTAAAACTCCAACCTCAGATAATGACATGTGCCATGAGAAAAAGGAGGCTGCAACTTGCACACAGTGAAAAAGAAAGTATTTCCAGCCATGGAACTCACAACCTGAGAGTCAACAAAGTAAAGGAGCTTGAGTCAGGAAATAAGACCCAACTCTATGCAAGATAAAGGAGCACAGCCCCAGAAGAAAGTTCTTTTTGCTTTTCCTTTTTATTCTAACCTATGCTCTGTGTGAGTTGTGCAACCCCACACTGTTCACAGGTGACAGATAAAGACTCCCAAGAAGAGATGAAATAACCAAGGAAAGAAGGTCTCTTTGAGGTAACAACTTGTACAGAAACAAATGTCCAAACTCTGTATTTTTGAGTCCTACAAATTAGGGAATTTCCAGATTTAAAGACTACCTACTAGTAATGTTTATTCTTATGTATTTAAACAGATTGAACATTACGATGTTATCCATAACGGAATGCCTGTTTCCCCAAAGCTGCAGCAGCACACCAGGCTCCACCAAGCTTTGCTACCAAAACCCCTCAGCCTGAAGTCTGCATTTTCTCCAGAGGGATCCGAACCAACAGCTGGTCAAGAGAGATTTCATGAAGTAAATGCAACCAGATTCTTCTGAGCACACAGGGGAGGACATCTCTACCTTCGCATCTGAACACTTGGAAGAGCTGTGGTTAGAAAGCAACACTAAAATGGACAAAGCTTTCATACTGGACTGAGCTTGACACCAATGCCTCAGCTGTGCTGAATGACAGAGAATGACAAACACAAACGTGGCAACATTGATGGCAGAAGTCAGTAATAACAAGGTTTTAAATCATTTTACGTGAGAATGAAATGTGACTGATATTTGAGACGTTAACAGACCACAAAACGGTGTGTTCACTGCAGACTGGAGACCACAAGAACATCAAGAATCTGGGAATAAGGGGGAAGGAGAGATAGAGGGAAAGTTGTTACCTAGTTAAGCAATTTCCTACAGGCAACCACAAGTCAACAGAGAACAGCCAGGAATGTGGATGTGGGGAAGGCAGAAAGTATGATCAGGAAACAAACCTACATCATGTCCCAGATTTGTGATGTGCAAGTAATACCTGCCAGGAATTCCAGGTTTTTTAAAAAATGAGCAAAAATATAATTTATTTTTATCAAGTCTTTCAGACATGCGAATAAAAACAAAAGGCAGAGCTTCTCTAGTGTCAAGATTGAAAATCATCTGGGCATAATAGCACAAAACAAAGGAAAGAGCTTTCAGTAAGTGGCAATATTGATGCGGGGCCAAAGCAGGTGATGGCTGTGTGAAAGCAGGAGTTATCACCTGCTGAAAGCAAAGTAAAGAGCTAATTTGTTCCAGGCAGCCTTCTCCCTGAGAAAATGCCAAGAGAACCAGCACCTGACATCCATCAAACGAGGGCTGGTGCCTTGAGACTGTAGAAGAGCCAATGCAGTATTTACAGTTAAAGTGTGTATGTGTGAAGGAGGGAAATGTGATCCAGATTAGTGTAGGACCATTAATGGCTTCCAAAGCTTGAAAGGGTTCTGAGCAAACATGAAGGAAGGAATTAAGATGGAGGGTATTGAAAAACAGGTTTTGTTTCACAAAGCAACTATTTTTCTCTAACTATAAAATGAATGATGAACTGAATTTTCATTTCAAAAAATACCCTTTTGATGCAGTGCCATATGACGTTAATAAAGACCGGATAAGCTGAGGAGGAGGAAGGAGCTTTCAGGTGGATAAACAAGTAACTGTAACTGAGCCAGTCATGGACAACGCAATAAGGAAGCTAGTGGGAGTAAGTAGGATCTGCTGATAAAATCTGGAAATGACAAACCCAGGAGAATTATTGACACTGAACTCATAGGTCCGGTAGAAAGAACTGATAGCAGTAAATACTGCAACAATGGAGGATCAAACATGGAAAAAATGGCAAGGTCAAAGCCCCAAAGGCTGCCATGAATTTGACTGATACAAAGTGTTCCTCAGTGGAGAAAAGCAGGAAATAATGGATTTGAGTTCTAGTCATCACACTGACCATAAGCCTCTATGATACAGCCAGGCAGGAACAGAACATAATCCATAGAATAAGTCCAGTGAAATGTCTCCACAGAAGTAAAAGTACCTTTGTACTATGTTGGCAAGATTTCTTCAGAAAAGCATATGAAATCTGTTTTATTCTGCATCAAAGTAAAAAATAATCACAAAGGAAAATGGCAAAAGCAGTTGGAGTATGTAAACACAATCCTATAAGGAGAAGAACAAAACATCTTGTTTACTCTAGCAAAAAGAACCTTTTCCTGTGCTTGTTCAACGGGCAGGTGAATAGGAGAAGAACTACAGCAAAACAGAGGATGAAAATTCAAAGGTGTGTCACGACGACAGCTCTGTAGAAGCCCTTCAAAAGGAGCAGCAGACACCAAACCACAGCAGAGAATGACATTGGGAGGTTTATATTAAAAGGAAATGGCACATAATATCACACAGTGGCAGCCACCACAACTGCTCTGCAGTCTCTTCTTGCACTGACGAAGTCAAAGAACCAGAGGCTGTACTAGCTACACATGCTGGCATGTTTAAGACATCTCCATCAATGCCAGCTAAACAAAGTAATCCACAGTGTGCACCCCTCTTGTGGGTAAGAATTCTTCATATATTCCTCCTCATTTAAAGAAAGCACACACTAGTATTGTCCATCCAGATGGATTTGCTGCAGGTGGTGAGTTGCCAACTCTCAAAGGGAACACTCACGCCAGGACACAGCAGGGCTCCAGCAGCTGCCCTGGGACTTTCACCAGCCACGGGTCTCCTCAAGTTCAGCCCATGGCAGCAGCCTGAGCTGGTCAGAGCCAGGGCAAGCAGCAGAAACAACAGCCAGGTGAGAAGAGCACTGCAACACCTGTGAGGTTTATAACGCTGTCTTTCCCAAGGACAAATGGGAAGGCAAATGGCAAGCAGACACATTTAACACCCTGTCATCCATCCGCATACTGCAAGTCACAGAAAGTGTTTTGCTGGCTCATGGCCGTGTCTGCACAGCTCTGTCACTTGATCTTTCCTTGAAGGCAGCCACATCAGACTGAATCTGAAATTTAATATTTTTTAACCTCCAGTAAGCACATATAAGAGCACTGAAACAACGGAGAAATAAACATGTAAACAAAACAGACCATCACATCCTTATTTGATTTTTTAAAATTTCTCATGCTGGTGGATGACATTTTTATAGCTACTATCCAACAAATATTTTAAAATGAGGAAGTGCTTGTCTCCCTAGTACTGCAGTATATTCACCCACAGTAAAGCTGTATAGTATACCACAACCACCTGCTGAAAGGTCTTCTCCAAGTAATTAAAGTCTCTGATCAACAAAGAACCAGTAAGAAAAGCTATGTCAGTGACAGAGCAGCATAAATTGAAGGCCCTGGATTAAACAAGGCAACAGACATGGTTACTTAAGGCAAAGTATTCAGTCATAGGGAAGTCAATGTTTGGTGAAGCCTATAAAGGAAACAACAGGAGTTTTGCTTACTAAGGAAAAGCAGCAGCTGGGCTTACAAGTAACTTGAAAAGTTATTTAACAAAGCTGCAATTTTAAAATTTTGCAAATTCTCTCAAACACAAGAAGATACTTTAATGGACAAAACAAACAATTATGCATTTCTGTAGAAGCAAAGGTCCATAAAATGGACAGAGGGGCAAAAAAAGAAATAAAATAAATCACAAAGTCTGGAGCATCACAAAGGAAAGAAAGAACATCCACAGATCTGTTAGCCTTTTATACATATCTAGCTCTCCAGATAAAAGGCTTCCTAACAATGTAATTTTCCATCACATCTAAGTACTGTGTCTAGCACATTATCCTCTTAAAATATAAATCAGATGTAAAACATGTAAAGCTGCTTTATGCCGCTTCATTTAAACAGATAAAAAAATCAATAATGACATCTTATTTGTTTTGAAAATCATTCTAACTTGTTTTCAAATACCATGTTTTATTATTAAACCTCAAAACCCTCAGTTAGATATAGGTTAATCTGAATAAGGCTAAAACAAGGAGCAACTGACTAAATTAAACTTCGAGTCATGCCTAATTAGTGCATTTCTTCAGTGGCATTAACAGAGTCGGACTGAACTAAATCTTCCCAGTCTTGTGGTTCAATGTCTTCATTCACTCAAGCATACTGCATTTTACATGGAATCCAAAGCTTCAACAAGTCAAGGGATTATTTTAAATTCATTCTGTATTCTGCAAGAGGATCCATTTATTAAGGGCTGAAGAGCCCCAAAGGAAGCTCCTTCCAACTGATGTATCATCCAGTACCACCTTTCTAGCTGCCAGGTGAGCAGTTTAAAGGAGGTTTACAGTGGTTTTGCACTGAAGTCAAAAGGGGACTGTATTTAACACCAATATTTGACACCAGGTATCTCTGCATTCCTGAAAAAGCATTAATTGACAGATATTTACCAGTAAGAAGGAAACAAAACTGCTGATATATGAGCCAATAAAGCTCAGAAATGCAAATTCATTGGACTCAAGGGATGACATCTGCATGGAGGCCCAAAAATCCATGCAAGGTTCAGCTTCTCCTGGAAGCCAGTTTTGCCTTATTTATACAGCTACAGGAGAGGGGGAAGCACAGCAGGCACTGAATACACACAGCACAGAGCCATGAAAATAAAAGAGCTGAGATTCCAAAGCCAGAAATTTCTCTATGTGAGATACAGTTGCTAACACAATTGTTGACAAAGCACACAGCAGTCAACAAAATAATTCTGCAGACCCTCCTAGGAGGAAAGAGTTACCTGTTGCTCACAGGATAATGGGCAGAGGCAACCAGTTCATGACTAGAAAGACAACAACTGCATGTATTAAGGAGAAGGTTCTGTCTTTCCCATGGGGCACAGGGCTCTGGCTCAAAGCAAAGTGACTACCTAACAAGGCACAGGACTTGCAGCAGACATCTTTCAGCATCCAAGTTTGATTAATCTCACTACTACCGTCCAGATGTATTTTTGACTTTAATTGATGAAAGTGGATAAGCCAGACAGAGATGAAATGAAATAATATAACTGAAGAAAAATGAGGAAATACTTAGTTTAAACAAGATCCATGCAGAGGAAGACTGGAAAAGACAAGATGAACAACTTGTCCTCTACTAATGCGGTGCCTGTGCACATCACACACACCCCACAGAGCACCAAAGGGAGGAGATCACTCCAAGCATTCCTGTTTTCCTCTTTGTACAAGGTCATAGGCACTGAACAGACTCTTTACTCATACACAGTGTTAACAACGCCTCAGACAATCACGACATGCTAAACGGAATCTCAGCGCCTCAGCAGGACCAATTGGCTACAGAAGATGAGACGCACACACAGGGGTTTCAGAAAGAGATGCTGGTTACAAGGGACAACATGTACAACCTGGAGCTCTCCTCTACCTCCTTCTGCAAAGAAAGAAAAAAAAAAAAAAAAAAGACAAGAAGGAGAGGAACAAAAGTTAGTAGACCAGATTTCTGCCATGAGTTCTGTATAGTGATTTTTATAGAAACAGGGGTAAAGGTTTGCCTCAAGTTGATAACACATTCGGGCAGCAGTTTTCCCATGTGCTTCCTGGGACATGCACCAGACAATTAATCTCTAACAGACAACCTCAAGTTAAACTCATCCAATTTTATCCATAACTGCACATGCATTAAAATATATGCTTTTGAGAGTTCTTATTAGAGTTACTGTTCCTGTTTTCTTAACTGAAAAATTTTAAGTAATCTTAACACAGAATTGGAGCTGCCATTTATCATACAGGAAAAAAACCCTGGATTTATTATAGGGAGGAACAAATTTGTTCCCCTCTCCCCCAGACTGCATCCACTGCCTGCATCCCTGCATCTGAAACATCCCCCCTGCTCCCTTCCTCACTCTCTGTATACTTTGCCCGGTACGAGGAAACTGGCAGCTCCTACGGAACACATTTTGCTTTTGCAAATATCATAATGCAGAGAGATATTTTCTGAGTTTATACATCTAGGCAATTTTCCTCTGATCAAAAAAAAAAAAAAAATCCTGAAGCCTCCCACATGAAATCTCATGTTTATGGATAGGCAATTTCAAGGCTAGTAAAGTTACATGAGAGTCATACTCAAAACTTCCGGTACAGACATGATATTTTTTAAGTCTTCCAATCAGATAATTCTCTATCTGCACAGAAGAATCCTATTACTCATTTGTGTATGAAAGATGGAGGGGAAGGAATATCTTCATGGCAACAGGAGACACTCAAATTGGTTTAAAAGCAAAAATAGTTTTTGAAGTTACTGTCTATATGGGTGTAATTACAGACATGCAATCACTAAGACAGGAAAATAGAGAAGCTATTTTAACTCAATTGCTAAGGAGAAGTCAAATTACTTTAGAAAACAAAGTGCTGGATTGTAGCTAAAATAAAAAATCCTGTTCCCCACCTTAAGACATGCTTGCATGGATGCTCACTAGGACAGAAAGTCTCTGGGCCACCCTGCAGGCTTCACCTTTGGAGCTAACGGAGGCGAAATCGCAAGCAGCAGGATGCTGCAACCACCTGTGTGGCACGAGGGCTTTGTTTTGGCAATCTGCTCTGCACAGACCAGTTGACCTGGAGAAACTGAGGAAACCTGCAGTCCCTTCCAGACTCAGATGGGAATGTGTTTTGTTTGGCATGGACCTTTCTGACTGTTCTCTGAAGTAACCCTGCCTGTCCTGTTTAATTAAGCAAAACCTCAACTAGACAGACACAATTCCACATTAAGTCATTTGGTTTTGTCCTTCTTTTTACACAGTCACCCCAAGCCCTTCCAACCCATGCCAAATCTCTTCTGACTTGGTCCCTGGGGTGGTTTCAGTGTGTCTCAGGGAGATCCAGGCATCCCTCATTCCTGGATTTTTAATTCCTTTGCATTTGAACTCTACTCCAGTCTTGAAGCGCAGAAGATGCGGGAGACCCGGGCCCGTGTCCCCTCTCAGGTCTGCCATGGCTCTCAGTCACGTCGAGCAGGGAAACCCTGCTTTTAGCCCCCGGCTGGAAAACACTGAGGACAGATGGAGTCTCTGGCAAAGCAACAGCTCAACAGTAGCAAGCTACCAGTGAGCATATGCAAACTACATATTTTTCAAAAGCGTATTCACTCCGCTCATTTGGGGTTGATTTTCCACAGAAAATTCCTTGACACAGGCTAGCACTGCCAAATTTTAAGACCTCAGGGCACTAGAGCTTCTCAAATGTAGGTCAAATTTATTTTTATACAAATACAAAGCAATGAATCTTGCATTAGACTAATTTTTGGGTAATTAAAAACAAAAAAAAACCAAAAACCCATTTTGGCTTAAAACCCATATTCATCTTTGATTTCTGAGGCCCATCAGTTTAAGGCAGTTAGGGACAGTTTCAGGCCAAATGTAAAATTTGGCAAAGCTCTGAGTAACTGCAGACAGATTTAAAATCTTGTGTCTCACTTCAGCACGTGCACTCACAGCTTCATCAATGGTGACTAACTTGGCTAAACCCTGATCACAGAATTCTTTCACAATTTCACTTTTGAGCAGTTACCTTAAATATCACAAAATCTCTAGCATTGCAGGGCTTTACTTTAAACAAATTCAAACTATCATCATCTTCACTTACACTTTTTTTTCTTTTTTTTCAAATTCAAACTTTAAAAGCTTCCTCAGATTTTCAGGGGATATTTTATTTTTTTTTTCTTTTGACTTCCAATTAAACACAACAATTATTTATATGCATCTGCCAAGTTCCAAGTTCTTTAAGTAATTTGCATCTGTGTTCAACTATAAATAATTTAAACCTTTATGCCAGTGCATCATCTCTGATTCACCAAAACATGCATATTTACCAACACCTTCAAACTTATCTTCCATTCCTTTGCTGGAGGCTGCTGCCAACCACATTTAAGAAAATACCTTGAACTGAACTTTTGAGCAAATGTGAGGTTTAGGTTCAGAACCAAAAAACAGCTGCAGAACTGGGTTTTCAGTGTATCTTATCTGGGAACTAAAAAGGCTATTAACAACAAATGACATTTTTAAAGTAAGACACAAACACTCATCTACCAGGGATGAGTGTTTTACCCAGCCAGGGAAAAAAGCAAATCAACATAATTTCATTGCATTCCAGGTTATGATGCTTTCTCGAAAGGAAGAAAATAAAAGCTTGGCTCAAACTTGAGTACATAGAAACAGGACACAGAACTGCAGTTTCTCTTTCTTGAAAAATGCATGCCAAAACAACACTGTTTCAGATAGTCACAGAATCACAGAATGTTTTGTGTTGGAAGAGACCTTAAAGATCATCTAGTTCCAACTCTTTCCCTTTCTAGCTGTCAGGGTCTGGGCTGCTTTGCTTCCTGGCATCTCCAGGGTTTTCTCCCCAAGGTCCTTCTTTTCTTATCCTTCATACACTTTTTTCCACTATCTTTGACTCCTTCTGTCTCTCAGAGTACATTTCCTACATTGTGACTTCATCACACACTTATTTTTATAGTTTCAACTGCCAAATATACTACAGATCTATCCTTATGGGAGTGGCACACAAGTACCACCTATTTTTTGTCACATCACTGGATGATGTTCAAGAGAATTGAACTGAGGAGGACAAGAAATCCCAATTCATCCTGGAGCCAGATCTGAGGTGCAAAGCGCAGCTCTGTTCCTCCTTCTCAATTGTTTTGGCTACTTCTTGCCTTGTGAACATGCCTGCGCTGCTCAAACTCTGCTGAGATGAGCAGCCTCCTCTCACATTCAGAAACAGGCTATTTCAGTACTTCTGCTGTACTGTGGCACATGCTAATCCAAACCACTGCCTGTTCTCTCAGGTTCTAAAATTAGGACATATGTCCAGGACTTGAGCACCACACAAACACTACCCAAGAAAAAAATGCATCTGTGCCAAGCCCACTAAAAATTCCCATCGTTTCCCTCATTAAAAACTTACTGTTTGAGCCAACTCTATACTAAAGACCTTGCATAAAATAATAAAGCAGAGAGCTGATTACCAGCTTTATGATCTGCATAACTGAGAGGATGACTGGTACAGAAATCAAGTATGGGTTGACAGATTGTTTCTTCACAGTGAAAGCAGCGTAACTGGAAAAGCACTTGGCATTAGATGACTCCTTCAGCAGGGAGAGGAGCCCCCTGATCATTCTGACCAGCTTCCATGATTACAAGAAGAGTGAACTCAGTATTTGCTACAAGAAAGTTCACAAGAAGATTTCATGTTCACATGAAGATTTCAAGATGTAGTTAAAATAACTTCCAGTCTCGAAACAAAGCCTCTTTCCTTAACTGTGTAGTGACTCATAGGGATGACACTGAGAAAGTCTTCTCACTGCCTGGAGAGGAAGGGGGAAGATGGACCTGCACTTCAACTTTAGGTTCTGTTTTACCAAATCAAGGCTGTCAAAACATGTCCCATCAAAAGATGCCAGTCAGCTCTATCTCCCACAGACTCAGGAAATGAGTTTAGCAACACTGCTCCACCACTGTATCAGCTCACATCTGCCTTGGTCACACATTTCAGAATCTGTGCTGGAAATAAGGGATGTAGTTCCCCAGAAACAAAAATTTTCCATTTCATAGACAAGTTATGGAAACAATACCAAAATAAAAGTTTAAGCGTTCCAGTTTTTTAACTATTATTAGTAGTAGTATTTATTATTTTAAAGGTCTCTACTAGGATAATATCTAGAAGTGATTAAACACTGAGAACTCCCACTTTGTGACAGAGTCACTTGAAGTCTAGATCCACTCAACTCTCAAAACTGCAAATCTGGCTACTTATAGCTCAAATGCACACTTTGTTATCACATGTCTTAGCTATTATATTTAACAAGAAACCAAGTCACGAATTATGACGAAAAACCTCAACACCTGCTATTTGGAAGAAGCAGTGCAAATCTTCCTCTCTCAAAGAAAAAAAAAAAGTTGAAGCTTGCTAACTGGCATTTCAGCATGTTACACAGTAAATTTTAGGGGGTTTTGTCAGTACTGTTGTACAGCACTGTTGTACTTGTCTTTGTAACTATTTGTTCACAACTTTTAATAAACTCACAAAATGTTTACAGTTCACCCACAGAATGAAGTGTTGGCCACTGGCTGCACAAATACCAGATTTTGACATCTCCTTAAAAACATTTTTTCATTTTACCTGAATTTGTCTCCTCAGCAGAAATCCAGTTTCCCTCCTGTGCTAATTCTTTTAAGAGTCTCCTACGCATTTGTCTCTTTTCCCTCAGCACATTTTTGAAATTGTTGATGCATTTGTTCAGGTAGATGGTCTCTGCGCACACCTTGTCAAGGCTCATGGGCCTGCACTCCTTTCCTGGCTCAGGTAGACCGTTCCCATCTTCTCCAAGCTCCTCAGGAGGTAACTGCTGCCTAGCAGGGATTTCACAGACAGATGATGGCAGCACACTGGAAACAGGAGGCTCTTGCAAAACAGAGGAAAGACTGGAAGGAGCAAATTGCATCTGAGCAGATGCTTCACTGTTGACATTTGCATTTGCCTGGCTCTCAGAGGACTGACTAGGAGGGGTTTCTGCAAAGTAGTCAGAGCTGCCACCCATACCTGAACTGGTCAGCATAAGCGTGTTGTCATCATCCATCTGTAAGCCACTATCATTTTCCAAAAGGATTTCAGAATCACTTGTCTCCAGTTTATGGAACACCACTTGCAGAGCAGACCTGAAGTGGTGAATAGCTTTCCCAAGCTTGTTAGTGTAAAACTTCATGTCTACAAGATCAATGTTGTCCCGGGAGTGGTCAAGGAAATACTGGGAATTTTCCAGGACATCCCTAAAGACCTGATCAGTTGGATCTTGATCATTCAGGTCCATTTGGATCATATCTTTCAAGCTGTCACTACTGTCAGCCATTTCATCTGTTGTATGATCATAGCTAATGGTTGTCACCCCACTAGAAACATCTTCTCTTTGAACATCACCTTTCTCTGCACTGGTAAATTTGCAAGAGTTATCATAGTCTGTTTCAATTTCTTCTGTGGTTATCCCCTCATCTTTTTCTAGAAGAGAAGAAGAATTCTCAGTGATGCTTTTAGTGTCAAGCCTCTGCTCACTACCATTACTTGAAGCACACATCTGGCTTGCATGGCCCGAAGAGTCAGATGAGCAGCAGTGATTCCCATCACTTGATTTAGGTGAAATGGTCACCTGTGGAGGTTCAGCAAGGTCCCTGTCATCTGAAGGCTGCTCACTGCAGCTTAGTGTTTGTGCTTCCTTTCCAGCTTCAAGTATCAAGGTGTCTTTCTTGGTCAAGGCTGACTTCTGCTCAGAATCAAGTCTGTCCCCTGCACACTCTGCTGTCCTACTTGTGCTTTTATAATTAACCTGGCATGAGTCAGTCTGAAGGTGCCCAACTGCATCAGTTCTCTGAGCTCCATCAGGATTCACAGAATTATGATTGTTTTTCTTCAAGCCAGACTGCGAAGAGACTGAATCTGTTTTCTGGCCCCTTTGGCCATTCTGCCTCTTTTGCTCCTCACTAGTAGCAACCCGGACCCCTGAGCTCTGCAGAAGGATAGACTTCTGTAAAATAAAGTCTCTCTGTTCACAACTCACAAGTTTCACAACTGCTGGTCTTGGCGTTAATGGCTTGCCTGTACCAATATCTGACCTATAAGCATCTTTTATATACTTACTGCACTGAATACCATTGAAACAGTGATATTCAGACAAAAGACTGCTGATAAGATCTACTGTGTTTTCATCATCTTTCTCTGGGATGCCATAAAAATATAACACTGGTTCTTCCTTTTGTACATCCCCTCTTGGCTCTCGAGCATGTGTAGTCTGGGTTTTTCCACTGGAACCACCTTGCAGGCCTTCTATCTCACTCAAGACAGTGTCCACACAGCTGGAGACTTCATCCACAGAGCCTTTTATCAAGGTGAGGTGCTGACGGAGCTCTGCAATCTCTGTCTGGATTCGACTTATTCCCTGTAGCTCTTTAACAATGTAATCAACCACATCAGCTGAGCGGTCTCTTGACTGCCTTCTTCGACTCTTGTATGCAATGGTCTTTTCCTTGGGAAAGCACACTTGCCTTTCAGCTGCATCCCTCCAGCTCATGGTAACGCTCAGGGAAGAAAGGTCCTGCCCCTCAGACACTCTGCCCTTTATTTCAGAAGAGGTCTGTGTGATACCACCAGAACTTCCCTGCAAGTCCTTCTTGTTCTGCTGAACTGAACATGGTATTTTTACGTAGCCACCCCAGTTCAGTTCCACCTCACCAACACACACTTCACTCACTCCCTTGGAATCATGTCCTCCATCCTGATGGAAGTCCCCTCCAGCCATGGAAAACTCAGTACTTGGAGAGCTCCTGTTCATTCCACAAACAAACATGTCTGACTCAATCTCCACTGGGGAGAGCTGGCAGCGATGTGCATGGTTTGAATTATCATCTACCTGGCCTTGGAGAAGCCTCTTCATTTTGTCCCGCAGTAACAAATGGAGTTTTTGCTTCCGGAATTGCTTCCTGCCCTGCAGTTTTATAACAGGTTTTCTGTGCAGAAGTGAAAATTCATTTTCTTGCTTTTTCAATCTACTTCTAGCAAACATCATCAGCTGCACCTGTGTTTCTCATAGTGCTACAAGCTGCACAAGCACACATCAATCACTTCTCAATGCACAACTTGCATCCAGTTTTTATTCTGTCATGAGGCAGCTACCAAAAGAGGGGAAAAAAACATTACAGTTTGGTTCACATAGAAATATTCGAGGTAACTTAAGCAGAAGAATTAAAAAAACCCCAAAACCTATAACCAGCATACACATAAAAACAGACAGAAAGAGGATGTGCTATTTAAAGTGTACAGACATTATCATGGTTTTGGCCACCTCCCCAGATCAGGTTCTTGTTGGAATAAGTGTTCCTCACTCCCTCTTCTATTCAAGAGAGTGGGGAAAAAAAAAAGGTCAAATTCAAAAAGCAATTCTGTAGCCGTTTTTCTACCAGGTTTGCAAATTAATCTCAGGCTTGAGCTCCTGGCAATTGCGCATTGTGTGATTTAATTACCCCCCAAATGCGGAGTTCTGACATTATAAATTCTATCCTTGCACATTTCCTCTCCTTTCAAGTTCACAATCTTCATCCTTTCTTCAAACCAAAGCAGAAATCAAATTTAACTTGGCACAGTACCAGCTAGCCCACAGGAATTGCCCAAAGTGATGTAAAGTGGCAAGAAGACTGGATGACAGATTTTAGGAGTAAAACCTTTCTGCTATTTTAGTATTTTCATCTTAATATTTTGCTACGAAGCAGTAAAAAAAAAAAAAAATCCAGAAAATGAACCAAACAAAAAAAAACCTCAAAGCTTGCAAGCTCCCAAACTAACCTGCAGTTAAATATGCTACACTCAGCATATGCACAAACAGGCTGAGCTGACAGCACGAAGCTTCTGCATGTCACTTCTACTCCAGCTCTGGAGATTTTGCAGTTTATTATTTTCCCCAATTTAAATACCCTCTGCAATGAGCAAAATAAAAACAGAAAACCCCACAATGTTAAATACTTTAAACTTCCATGTGCTTTTACTGCCCTACTTACTAAGCAACATACAACCAGTTTTTCCTCTAAAGAGTAGGGCACACAAGAGACCCACACAGGATCCTACCAGAGGCAAGGTGACTGGAGAACACAACTGCATTTGATGATTCAGTTTGGACTTGCTGCCTGAAGCACATATTCTTTCTCATATTCTTGTTTTATTTAAGACTTATAGTAACTTTCTTTCATTTTTATTGTTTCACTTTATGGGCAGGAAGGGAGAGAGTGTTTTTTGATCTGGAGGAAGCAGCATTGCAAATACCAATCTCTATAATTAGAACTAAATTAATATGCTATAAAAGAGGTTGCATCTGTGCTTCAGGTTTAAGTTTCCTCATCAAGCATCTCAGCTGAACTTCCATACCAAAGGCAATACCTGCCCTTTTGTAGGCTAAACAAATTCTCTGTGAGATTGATTATCAGCTTCTTTAAAGAAAGTTAGTTTTAATTTTCTAGAATTTTCAGGCCATTGTTTCAGAAAAATTAGTTGGGATTTTTTGGTGGGTTTTTTTTTAGTTTTTTTGTTTTGTTTTGTTTGTTTGTTTTTGTTTTTTAAATTAACTATTTCCTCATAAAACAGGGCTAACATAAGAAATATTTTCTCAGACTCTCTTCTTCCACCACTTACACAGTTCAGCCACTTTGACTTGAGTGGGTAACTGATATTTTAACGTTAAAAAATCACTTCTGTACTAGTCGTAAGAGGTGAAGAGAGAAGAATTGCTTGGAGAATCTCCAAGAATTGCTTGGAAAGCAAGCAATCAGATTCAATGGCAGCCAAGAAAAAGAGCTCCACAGTTGTGGCTCCCTACACATGTTGCTTGAGGGTAGCACACAGAAATGCTAATTTCAAATATTATCCAGCATATTGAACTCCAAGTGCTAGGAGTAAAGCCTACATATGCTTGTGCAAGGTTTCCCTCTGAAAGCTCAGTCATCATCATGTTTCCTTCTGCATGCAGCTTTCAAGGCACCAGAGAGGCATAATAATAACTTTAGTTTTAAAAAAAATCAACTCAAGACAGAGCTCGCTCTCCCTTTCTTTGTCTGCTACAACACCCAAGATCAACAGCTTTTTACAGAAATCACCTTTTCCTGCTGAACACTTACTTGCAAAATTGCAGCCATTCCAAAGCTGGCAGCTCAGAGCAAACAGTACAATGCTGTCATTTTAATTTATATACAGTATTTGTGGCATATGTATAGGTGTGTATGTATATATATGTGTATATGTGTGTGTGTGTCTGTGTTTGTACACAGAGGAGTATCTACTTTGTTGGAGATTTTCAAAAGCACATCTTTGATTTAATCAAATACCAGCAGTACCTTTCCATCTTTCCCCAAGAAGGACAGAAACTGCTTCCTCCAAAGCCGGGAACAAGGCCAGAGCAGAACACGTGGACAGCAGCTCTGGCTCAGAGGGAAGCCTTTCTACCTCTCTCTACAGTGGGTGGAAATGAACGGAAATCACTGTTTACCACCGAAGATCAAATCACTGCCCACTGAGTGGAATGCCAAGAATCAAGTAATAGAATCGCCCTCTTTGTTCCTCCCCTGCAGGCTTCCTCTCTCCATTCCCCACCCCAAGCCCACGCTCAGACCTGAAGCTCAGAGCATTCACTCCTTCTGTGGGCTGGTCCCAAAGTGTCTCTGCACCTCCTGCCACATCCTCTCCTCCTCCTCTCCAGCCAGGGCTGTGTGCAGGCTCCTGTCCCCTGCCACGCTCCAGACTAGATGCTCTGCAACTTGTCTCATATAAAGATCCCTTATTTCTCTCGTGTTGTCTTGTGTGTTAGAGCCATGCTTTTTTGTAGCATAGACATGTGAAGCGACAACAAAAGTTAATGCAGGTTCACCCAGGAAAAAAACCCAAAACCTAATCTAGATGCAAATCCCTGCTGAAGTCTTTTTCTCTTTCAGAATCACTCCAGGAGTCACATTAACACATAACAAGAAATCAAGTCTTTTAGAAAATAATATTTGGATCTTGGTGTTCAGCCAGATGCTGCAAGCCTTCACTGACTACACATGGTTTGTTCTGACTGCCTTGTTAGCAGGCATTTCCTTCCAGGAGAATTCCATACTCAGTTCAGTACAGCTGTCTCTGGATGTGCTAGAGAGCAGTAGGCACAGGCACCACCACTTCTATGTTCCTCAACTTCCCAAAACATGGGAAAACAAAGCCAATTTCCCAAAACAAAATAAAGCCTCAAGCTCAACATGAGGAATACACTGCTGCTTTACTTGGGGATGTTTGGGCTATTCTGTTATTCCCATGAAGACAAAGCTGACATATTAGGATTTTAGAGAGGGGAAACAGGTGAGCTACCACAAAAACTTCACATCTCATTACCTTGTCACTGGACACACTTCTGAAATAGCCTTGTAACACATAAACAAGAGATACTTTTCCTCCTGACATACAGATTTGCCATGACAACAGGAGTAAAAGCATGTCATGCCAGCATCCACAAATAAGAAAAAAGAACACAAGAAATCCCATGAAGGAATAAAATCCAATTATGTTATCTCTACTGATCAGCTGGGGATCAGCTATGTTTTATGCTTACAGCATAAAACAGAGAGTGAGGCTCTCACCAGGGAGAAGGGAGGTGACTGCAACCCCCTCTGAGCAGCATGTTCAGTTCTGTGAGGCACTGGACCAGCATGGTTCAGAACGAAGGCCGCATTGTGCGCCCTCAGCACTGCCCCACACTGCAGTGGGCTGGCTGCAGTCTGGTGGAAGAAAAGGGGGTGAGAGCACAAAAACTCTGCTCAAGTGAGGTATGCTTATCTTACAGAATCACAGATTTTTTTAGGTTGGAAAAGATCTTTAAGGTCATAAAATCCAACAATTTACTCAGCATTGCCAGGGCCACCACTAAACCATGTACCTGAGCGCACATCTACATGTCTTTGAAATATGTCCAGGGATAGTGACTACACCACTCCCATGGGCAGCTCAACCCAATGTCTGATACCCTTTGTTAATTGCTATCTGGCTTTCATCACACTAAGGTTAATACGTAAATACCTTTAGCCCACAGTGTCATGTTAGAAGGTGCTGGTACTTCAGGGTACATGAACTCAGCAAAGAGATATAAAAACAATTAACGATGATCAGAAAAACATTTCACAGCAGCCTTTCTGGCTATTGACTCATGCTACCGAGTGAAATCTTTTTGATTAGATTATCTTTGCAGTATCATCCACACAATGTGGTATTGCATTACCTGTACTAGCAATTACACTTGATATAGCAACAATAAATAAAATGGCTGATAAACGGTTTTGCTACTTTAAAAAGTGCCATTTCAACATGAAGAAAACCAATAACTAAAATGCAGGACGTTGTGGGGAAAAAGATTTTGGCATTTAAAAGAGAAAGAAATCATGGCTAAGGCTGCCATAGCAACATCGCCCCAGCACTCAGCATGCTGAAACAGTGACTCTTGCTGAGAATATTACAGCATTTTAAAACACAATAATTGCTGAAAGAATCCTAACAAGGCTTGACAGAGATATGAAGAGTTATCATCAGTTTTGCTGTTTGACTTCTGGAGATGAGCCTGCAATTTTCTAATTAGTATCATTAGATTTAATTTTGGGTTGGATCATACCTGAACATGGCATTATTGCTTTGCTGCTGAGAATGTGTCTTTCTTCAAACCTGCTTTTGATAATTAACAAAAATTCTAACTTTTGAGTTCTAGCATGGATGATCAGATCAACAAGGTACTGAGCTGAGCAATCCTGGGCAAAAAGCAGCAGAGCTGGAGAACAAAGCACACTTGCTGAGAAACACCTTCACCTCAGGACATTCAAGCTGAAAGTAATGTGCAGAAGAGACACATGGAACTCCACAGTGGATTGAAGAGAAAATGCATTCATGCCATTGAAAAGACAGCAGTTACAAAAGGACGACAATAATTTTACATAAAACAATATGAGGAGAAGAACTATTACCCACCTACTAGGGTGACCTACTTGATAACCCTTTCACAGTCCCTCTGCTGCCAAGCCCCAATGCTTCCTGTTAAGGAATTACTGCTCTAGCAGCAAAACCCCTTCCCAGACATATCTGTAGAACTTTCTTAACTTTTTAAACACTTCCAAATATATTTTATAGGTTGTACTGGTACCTACAACATTTATTTCAGTACAGCTAAGCAAAAACTATGACAAAATTAACCCACAAGATTTCAATGCAATGACAGCCAGCCTTCACACCTGACACGTTTCAGAAAAAAAAACACTTAAAACCTTTCTGGAGCAGTTTGACAGAAATGACAAAAGGTCATGTGAGGTCAATCATTCATCCCCAGGGTGGAAAACTGACCCAGGGAACACTGCATATAACACAGTTCTGCATCTCCCACAGCACAGTTATTTCTCACCTTTTACACAAGGCCTGCTGACCAAGGGGAAAAAAAAACATCTGAATAATACTTTGCCACACCAGCAAGTTATCAAGGTAGCTACTAAGTAAAGGAACAGTAAAAAGTCACAAGTTATGAGGGTAAAACACTCACAGAAGTGCTTTGGGTTCGTGGCATTCACCAATACAAAAAGTTCTGTTGCAGAACAGCATAAAATTAAACCAATGTAATAGAAGAGTATCACTGCGTAGTAGATCGAAGAGATAGCACTTTCTGCCTTAACTCCTTAATACCCTCTTACAAATTTAGGGGATACCCCAGAAGTCAAGTGTGTCTCAGCTTTCGGGGGACTAATGTCTGTCATCCAGACAGCATCCCTTCTGTGAGCACAGATGGAGTGGGAGTGAGACACCCACACTTTAAGTCCAGCTGCCTTGGGAACCCCTGGGGGGCACCTGAGCACCAGGCAGCCCTTCCATTCCTCAGTGCCTCAATGTGCTCATTCCCTCTGCATCCTTCTATCCCAGCTCTTCCTGCAGGCTGGAGGCAGCAGTGCCTGGCACAGGATGCATTGCCTGCAGTAACAAATGAGGTCTGTCACCACCTGGCAGCCAGGAAAAGGCAGCATCCGGAGACAGAAATAGGGGCTGTCCCCAAGCACAGAGGGAGGCACAGGCTGCAAGCTGCCGACCATGGCAGTGCAAAGGCTCATGCCTGGTGAGCAGAAAGCTAACTCTGAGGCACCTACCAAGCTCTGAGACAAGCCTGAGCTGAGGGAAAGGCAAAAGGGATAACTGACTACTGAAAACAGACATCACAGCTGCTTCTGTCTATCTTATGTAAAAGTTACTTCACTTCTTTCCAGTAAATATGAAACCTGAGCAGCAGCTATCAGCAGCTTTAGAGCAAACGGGGAAATAGTTAAGTTCAGCAGTACCCTGAACTGAGTAGTTCCAGAGCATGGGGGTTTTGTACACAGCTGAATCAATCAGTAGATGGCTTGTCCTTAACAACCTAAAGCATTAATTGTTCCTTAAAACAGATTTATCCCAAATCAGGATCCTAAGAACAAAGCATTATATTGAACATATGGGGCAGGATCAAGGAGCAACTTCTTGTTTAAAGGAAAAAGCCCCAAGAACTGAAACAAAATTATCAGGGCATGCTGACAAGTTGACTGGACATGGGATGAAAACTCTAGAAATGTCTTCCAGACTTTGGAGAAAGGTCTCTGATTATTCAGCTACCTCTAACCAGAAAGAAAACAGACAACACTGACAGTACAAACAGAGTACCTCTGGCTTAAATGAGGTTTGCATGCACTGTTATGAAAATGCTGAATGATGCTAAAAGCTCTGCCTAGACTAACAGAAACAAAATGTGCTGTGCCTCTCCTCTGCTTGCAATCCAACTTACAGCCCAATGCTGAACTACTGCTGGACCAACAGTGTGAATTCTCCAAGTCCTGCATTTCTGACAAGAACCACCATGAACCTCTCATCAGAGAGGATTTTCTCAGAACTCTGATGACTCACTGATGATGTTTGGAGCTGGTTTTTCCGGCAACAGTGCCTCAGCTTACAGGGACATTCAGGCAGGGAAGGGACAGGCAGCGCTCACCAGTACAGGGTGACGAATAAGGATACCCTACTTCTGTTGTCAGGGCAGAGAAAGCACAGCCCTGGTACAGACTGGTTCTACACAATCTTACTCACTGATTCTGACCTGTTCTGCACTCCCTTAGGACAGACACTTGGCAGTGCTCAGCCAGGCTGGATGAAGGTACCATATGCAGCAAATGGAATAATTAGGGTTTTACAGCTCATGATATTAAAACATAGCACGTGGCAACTAAAATCCTCCTGGACTAAAACTGCAGCTTTACTTCTATAAGCTCTCTTCTTTTCATCTCAGGGACTGAAGACCTTAGCATTCTGTATTAAGCCTTTAGGTTTATCCCCGAAAGGCTTGCTCCATTAGCAAAAGAAACCTGCCCATATAAATGGAAAGAAAACTGAAAAGATATCTGAAAACAGTCACACCATCTGCTCTGATTCACGAGCTTGCACTGCATCCTCATTGCTCCTGCATGCCAGTCATTCCATCTCATCAACTCACAAGCTTCTCAGCACAAGAAATCAGGCCAATGACAAATAATCTGTGTTTAAAAAAAACCCCTTTCTTAAGTGACATTTAAGTAAGAATCAAACCAGTAATTTATTACTTCAAGTTATTTGCTTCTCAAATGATCAAATTTAAATTATCCCCAAGCTCCTTTCTCTTCTACTCTTCTTCCCACTACTCACTTCCATAGTGATTTCAATGTCAAATTCCAGCTGAGATACAAACCCTCCTTACAGAGAAGTATGAGAAGTAAACAGACACAACCTCAATTCTACCAGTCATAAGAAATCTACAATTAGTGTCTAATGGGTGAAAACAAAAACTAAGAAACAGAGCATACAAATGAACAAACTAAGTGTAAATTGTTTTACAAAGCACATTTTTAAATGCAGTCAGCTTCCAATGGAGCTATTGTATTGCTAAAGTAAACACACACACATGCACACAGAGAGCTCACTCTAAAAATAAAGAGCAATTCTCCTTGGTTGCTGCCTACTTGCAGTTTACACCCAGGCACTTCATTTGTTCCAATCTCTCACTTACCTTGCTGCTTCAAAATAAAAGATTAAAATGCAAAGGTAATGTATAGAATTAATAGAAAACTACAGAATACAACAGCTTGCTCTCATAGAAAATACAAGTCCTGAAGGATTCCTATTGTTGTTAAAGGTTCACCGGATAATGAACTTTCACTACGGAGATTATCAACATATTGTTGGTGTCCCATCTGAGGTATCAGGGAAAGCAACGTTAAAGGCACCCAGAGTTTCCCGTTCCACAGCAGCACTAGGATGAGAAATCACATAAAGTTGAAGGCATGTTGAAGGGAATAAAAAGTGCAAACAGCTACTAAAAAATCCAGAAAGCAAAAACCAGCAGAAGCTAATGATTGCAAAAGCTAAAAATGCAGAAATCCTTTTGGTTTCCAGGAGCATCCCTCAACAGAAATTCTTTAGTTCCCCACCACAGTGCATCTTTTCCCTTTCTCAGGCTGTACCAAGTACAGTTAAAACTTCATCCTTCTCTTCAGATGTGACTCAACAGAAAATATTGTACTTCAGAGGCAGAGAGAAAGCTGTGCAGCTACTTTACTCCTCCTCGTCAGCTGCCTACTGCCTAGCTCCTCACACACGCAGCCTCCCCGCTTCACTCCTCGCCTCAAAATGATTCTCCACTTTATTATCCATTCAGAAGGAAATACGAACTGATGGAGCCAATCTGACTAAAGACAAAACGCACTCCTTTGGCATTACGAGAGCAGGCAGCGCAGCGCAGCGAGCGGATCTCTGCTGGAAAAGCGCTCTGGCATCCAGCGGGATTGTGGAGAAGGGGGGCTGGGGGAAAAAGCCCAGGACTCAACATAATTAACCAGCTCCAAGAAGATTTTTTTGCCCAGCTCTGAGATGGAGGTTTATTTTTATCTCTCCTGTTCACCCCCTGACTAACCCACAAGATTCAGCTATGCCCTTGCTGAAATGAATCCAGTTTCCAAGGAAGACTAGTACCAGCTCTGCTAGAAGTGTGGGGGATTGAACACCCGTTGATCTCTCATTTCCCAAAAATAAAAGTCACATTGTTACATAAAAGAATGACTGCAGAAGTGTTGTGCACAGAATCAGATCCACTCACGTTGTACTGACACTTCTCTCCTGGGAGTGAGCAGCAGCAGGCACTCATCCTGCAAGAAATGCCTGAATTAAAGGCACCATTTACCTGCCCCACAACCTGATCCAGAGGCATCCAACAAACTGCCAATGAGAAAACCTCGCTGGCCAGTTGATCCAAGTTCACATCCCCCTTTCCATAAATGCTCCCTTCATGCTCTCCCCCCTCTTTGTGCACCCAACACAAACACCCACCTCCTTCCCAAATACTGCTTCTCTGCCTCTAGCATCAAAGGCACTGTGTGAGTGCTGGTGTTGCTCAAGAACAACTCACTGCATCTTTCAGAACAGTGTCTTTTCACAGTGTGGGGTGGGATTTTGAAGAGGCCTATATGACTTAGCTGTGGAAATGCCACTATCCTCCCATCTGTTCAATTACCTCCTACCTCCTCATGAGCCAGCCTTGCTGTGAACGATACTTCCCCTTCAATATCGTACCTACACCAATATCAAGTTTTATTCACCACTTCTTCCACAAGCATCACTGTGCTCCCTGTCCTGCCCTCACCTGGGGCAGTGCAATATTCAATGCAGGAGAATAGCCAATGCAGTGTATATTCTCCTGGCACTTTCAACCCTCTTCTCCTGCAGCTCCATCCCAGCACCTTGATGTAGTGCCAGCTGGTAGCAGCCAGGCTAGTGTCCCAGCTCATTTGTTTGTTTTGGCTAACAAGTTTCACATATGGACTAATGTCACAGTTCACAATACTTTGACTCAGCAGCACCACTGGTGAACCGTACCCCTGTTCTTTCTGTGTGCAGCCACAGCACTGCCCCTTTCAGCCAGGCACAGAAATCATGCCACCAACCTCCTTTCAGATCCTCTGAGAGGCTGATGTTCCTCATGGTCACTTGCATCCTCCATCTCCCAGAACACCCTCTCATTTTTGCTCTTTCCCTTGCTGCAGGGCAGGGAGTATAGGTCAGATTTTGAAAAGTGATTTAGCTTTAAAGGATTTTAAGAGTCTGACCCTGAGCATCTCAGGGTTATATGTTTGCATTCTGCCAGGAAAGCAGGATTCTGGCCCAACTGAAGCACTGACTCTGACTGCAATAGGAATGATTCTACTAAACACAGCAATTATAGCCCTTGAGCTCAGAGTCAAAGCTCTGCATCAAATTCATCCAGAGAAGGATGAAGACTGCCCATCTGAGAAAATAAAATGCAATCCAGGGTTTGAACAGCACTTAGAATCTTCTAAGTTCTGCCTATGAGTAAGATGAGAAAGATCTTGAGAGAGGTCTCTTACATAGCAATAGTTTAAAAATAAAATAGTAGGTATCCATCAGACACTTTTTAATTTACATTAACACTCTACAGCACCTGAAGCATCCACTAGACAGCCTCACAGGCTTTTAAATGCCTTACTCTTTCCAAGGATCCTACAACAAGTGGAGCCAAATCATCTTGCCATCACTGCCTTGGTCCTTCCCATCTTTTCCTTCCTTGGTCTATGCCCATCTCTGCAGCCATCAGTACCAGACAGTAATACATCAAAGTCAAAAATATACTGGAGTCAAACACAATGCTCCAGCCACCGTTCCTGAGACACAGAGAGCCCATGCAAATTTCCAAACACCGCCGCATAAAATACCAATGTTCCCATGGCTGTCTTACAGGAACAGGAGAGAAAAACACATGGAAAAGTGAACAATTCTCAATAGACAGAATATAGAGACATTACTAAAGGAGGTCGTGAGCAATGAAGTGCTGGGAAATGTCACTGCCCTTATCATAGCTCACAATGTGGCTAAAAAAGATAAAAAACCAGGTGCCCTCAGAAAAAAGGAAGATGACACCTTTCAAATATTTAGAACCCCTTACCTAATGCGCAGGATATTGAGACAGACTCTGTTTGTCAGAGATTTTTTTCTGAAATAATTAAGATAATTTCATGAGTAAAATAGGCATGACTTGCACATAAAAAATCTATGAGAAAGTGTATGCTTTACCTTAAGGCTCAGAGCACTGAGTTATTTGCTTTCTACTAGAGAAATAAACTTCCACTTAAAAATTTAAATACTTCTTACTGCAATTTTTTAATTCACCAACAGATTTTAATTTTAGGTTGAGCCAGCAGGGAATTATTAAAACTGATAAAGCCTGGCTTAGCTATATAGGCCAAATGCTTTGATGTCTGCGAGGTATACGTTACCCTTTCTTCTTTTTTAATCCTCATTATCTGTTTCATTCCAACTTCCTGTAAAGTACTGAATTACTGATAAAATTGTAAAAAGTAAGCAATTCCTTCATGAGCACGAGTGGATTAACCAAAAGAAAATGAGCACTCTTCAAGCACTCTTCAAGGTACTGCTTCACCCTCTCACACACTTAGGCCCCTTCTCCCTGCAGCAAGACAAGCAAGAACATTTCTACTTGGTCTGGGGCAAGTAGAAAAATAAGTGGCTATGGAAATTAGAGGATAAAAACATTACACAGAGAGATGAAACAAAGAAACAAGGTGGGGGAAGTCAAGACAGAAAAGTCAATGGAGAAAAGCTTGTCTAGAACTGCAGAGAAAAATGCCCAACTCACTCTCAGGTTTAATTCATCTCACAAATGGCCTTGGACATCTCTGAGCCAAAAGCTCTCTAAAACAAATTTTTTACTTCACTGAGAAAATATAAGAACCATCTGTCCCAGATGACACTGCCTGCTGCATCTCCCTAAAGACAGAACTCTCAGTAAGGCAGCCTAAGTTTAGTGCTGCACTAGACCTCCCAAGCTCAAATACACAGAGTAAAGTTTACCAATTAATTCAGCAGTGAAAACATGCTATTTATTATCTTCTTCAAAGGCACAAGAAGATTAAATCAATCCTGAGTCTAAAGACGAAGTGTTAATGAAAAAGCAGTGACCTCCTGCTGTTTGGCAGCTGTCCTCAATGAATACCAGCTCTGAGGAACTGTGCATCACAGAACCCAAGCAGTGCTGCTGAGACAGAGCCTGGAAGAGATGAGACTGTATATTCTCAGGCATTTTAAACTGCCCTGTCAATGATGCTGCTGACATTACAGCAGCTCCAGAATACATTCATGAAACATACACTTAAGATCTTGCTGTCAGATGAAAGAACAAATTCAATAAAGTGCCATTCAAAGCACTAATGGCTTTCTTTTCCCTCTAGGAAAGGCTAGGGCAAGGGCAACATACAAACTTGGAAGGGAAGAAAGGCACAGGTACTTCACACGGCACCTTGAGCACCATGGAAACTGATAATGGCCTGAAATTACATTGAAGGACTTAAAGAAAATTAAGGAGATAATCTTCCCCAAAGTTTCTAGGATTCTCACCCTTTGAAAAGTATATTTTTTCCTCTCATACAAGCTGAATTATTTTCTTTATAGAAAGACAATGAGAATGGTACTAGCTCATTGAAAAAAAATGCTACAGATTAGAGTTATTAGGACTTTTTATGTTCCAAAGACAGGCAACCTCAGTTCACTTGTTGCGAATGGCTGAGACCAAACCACTGGCTGACTCATCTCTACAGTAAAGATGTTTACACTCCATATGTAACATCATCCAACTGTAAGGACATCTCCTGAACCCTGAGATATCAACATATCTGAACAAACAGAACCACAGACTTTAACATACCTGAGAATGAAGAGTACTTCCAAGGCCAGGAATGTAATAAGATTCAAAGAGTTGGATTTTTGTGAAGTTAATAAAAAAAGTAATTAACACTGCACTAATTTTTTTAAGAGCTACAAACTTTACACCTTCACAGATTAAGTTCAGGTCAATCTTAATCAGTCAGGCAGCAACCAGAGACCTTTGAGTTGCCTGCAATGCATTCTCCCATCTGTCCCTCTGAGGCTGCTGCTACTGCACCACTCAAAAAACTCCTCCAGAGGCTGAACAGATATAATCTCACACGAGAAGTCCTAATGTGCAAAATCCTTAAGAGTATTGGTCATAAAGTCAGAAACCCTCATATTATCATCCTCTATTTAATTTGTTTACAGCCATCATTGTTACTCACAATGGCAATGCCTTTCCTCAGAGATGTGAGGTTTAGCACTTTAAAGGCAAGTGCTAAACCTGCTCATCCCCTTCTTGTTCTTGATGAGGACGTTTCATTTTTGATTTTGGGATACAAAAAACCCCAAACACTACCAGCTCTGCGCACTTACAGAAAAGGCTATTTTATTCCTCATTCAGTAGGATCCAACCACTCTGGAGCACAAACAAGGCTTGGTTCCCAGACACCACGCTCCCTTCAGAAGCTGTCGCCGACACAACGCCAACCCCACTCGTCACAGCCCACACCAGCCTTCAAAATCAGGGTGACGAGACTTTAAAAGCAGAGCTGTCTCAGGTGACAGGTTGTGGGAAGCATGTTGTCTCCTTGTGCCCCAGCAAAGACAGACATAAAATCTTCTTTACATACTACTGAAAACATCAGGATAACCCCAGAGCTCTTGTCCTGGGTTTTGGCTGCCCATCTGAAAATATAGAAGCTCTCCTCTAGCTGAATGATCATTCTCTACTTTTAATTATGAAGTACAATTAGAAGATGGACTCTTGAAAAAATGATGGTGCCTTCTGCAACTCAGACAACTTGAAACTTTTAATCAGCTGGATATCCCCATTCTGAAAACAGCTATTAAACTATTATACTGGTTTTTAGGCAGGAGTCTGCTTAAGTACCTTAAGTCAACAGGCAGCATAGAAGCATTTACAGCAGAGAAAACTCTCCCTCTGCTGCCTCCTCCTTCAAATTACATGTCTCTCCCCTCTAACAGCATCCAAAATATAAGGACTTGATATCCTACGAAATTGGAAAATTACAATCAATGCTTTAATTGCACATCTAATTAAATAATCAGCATCCCTAAAATGCAAAGGCATCTGGGCACAGACATGTGCTGTGTGTAGAAAAATCTGTAATTATACTCTCAGTTGGAGCTGTAATTGCTTTTTTGATCAAGAAACCTGGGAATGAAAGGTTGCAGATTATATGAAATGTAGACCTCAAGCAGACATAACAGCTTTCCAACATGAACTTGAGGCAAGCACAAGGGAAGTAAACTATTCAGCATTTCTATTGTAAACACAGAAAAAGAAATAACAGACTTAACTTGCAGCAGTGGAAAGCTAGGTTAGACACCTGGAAAAGCTTTTAATCAACAGTGAGACAGATTATCAAGGGAAGCTAAAAAATCTCTTTCCCAGAAGGTCTTAACGAGTGGAAGTGCACACATTTTAAAGGGATGATTTTGAAGAAGATAGATGGTCTAGTTAATCTCTTCACATCTCAGCTTTGTTGCTCTTTATCCTTCAGAGCCTATCTACACGGTAACACATCCAGCTGGCTAAGAGGCATGAGGGTACATTACTCCCCATGGGTGGTCTGCAGGACAACCCTGCTTCGCACAACACAACAGCTTGGTTCACACACTGCAGAGCCCATTTTTCCAACCTGAGCTTGACAGTGAGAACATGGAAATTGCCTCTCACAAAACTGTCCATGCATTCTGCAAGGTCAGTCCAACACACAGGGATTTGGCTGAAGGAAGTGCCTTGATCCTCTATGAACTTCCACAATTCTTTCTCTGGTTGAAGGTAAACCTCCTTTCTCAGCTAGAAGAGGGTGTCCTTCTGCTCATTGAACAAGAAACTATTTAACATTGTTTCCTTGGTGTTACTCAAAGCAGGATGGCATGCTTCATTAAATCATGACAGCCAGACCCTACCATTACAGTTACACCACTATTACGTGCAGTGAGCTAAGGGGCGCTCCTCAGCATATTACTGAAGTAATTCCAGCTTAATTGGTGTTTTGACAGCACACCTGTGAAGTTAAAAAGTCCCCACTACAACTGAAGTACAAGGGCAGCATCAGGTCAAGGGCTTCTTCTCTGAACACTCATCTTATGACAACAAACCCCAGATTTCGCAAAGTAATTAAGCTGGGAGCATATCAAGCACTAAAAGTCCAGCTTTTCAGCTACTTTACTTACGGCTCTGATAAACTCATTTCCAGAATCTTAAATCAAATAACCAGAAATCAATTCATGGATCTGAGAGAGAGAGGAAATGGAAAATACTTTCAAAAGCCACAGTGGCTTGTCCAGCGTCATGTAATAACATGGCAGGGGAATAACAACAAAAAATCCTACAAATCAATGTCCAGCTACCTCTGCTAACAGGTTGTGTCCTCTTCCAGCACTTTTCTTCTCATTGCTACATATGCCTCAGCTTTCAAAAAATAGGGAGAAAACATTGTTTACTATACTATCTTCACCTTTATGTCTCCTGGCTGAAGTAATATGCTTTTCTCTTGGTGGGAATAATTTTGTATATTTATATTCCCTGCAGAAGGCAGCAGTTGATTAATGAACCCAAATGTCCCACAAACACTTGCTGCAAACCCCATACAAGCCTCTGTCAGTCTCTGAGGACACCATTAACACAGACATTCAACAAGAAAAAAAGAACTGCCACATCAGGGGTCTGACAAAGTCAACTCCAGCATATTAATATTAACCATATTAATAAACTCAGACACACTTTTCACACCGCTAGTGAAAGCATTTGACAAGCCCAAACTGGACCTGAATTAAGGGGCTCTGGAAATCCAGTCAGCTCAGCTAACTGGCAGGGGCAGAGGAGGAAATTTAATGCAAAAAATTAAAAATGCCTGGACTAAGAAAGCCTCTGCAAGAGGATGAAAACTGCACTACAAACCAGGCTTTGATAACATAGCTGACCTGAGTCAAGTCACTGAGAGGCCAATTGGCCCCTGTGGCAAAAGTCTGTGATGGGAGGGGCAAGCACAGCTGGACCAAAGTACACACTCAAATACTGATGGAGATGATGGGGTTATTCCTGTATCTGCTGCTCCCAGGTCACAGAAACCATTCCAACCTCCCAGAGAAACAGACATAAAGGCCAGATTAAAAAGGGATGATTCTGGCAGCTGTAAACAGTCGTATATTAACAAGCTATTACTGCTGCAAGCTAAAAATAGAGTGATGTAATTTGGAGGAGTAACATGTATCATGTATCCATGTCACAAAATATGAAGGAGAGTTGTACTTGCTTAAAATTGAGTTCCTTAAATTAGGCATAACAAGATTCACAGTGAATACACCAGCCAGTCCATAGGTATTTGTGTAGACAAAACTGGATCCCTCAACTACCCGTTTTATGAGATACCACAAAAAAACTTGCATGATTTCAATCTGTTGCACTAACATAATATACTAAATAAAAATAGAAAAATATAAATAAATTGCATTAAAATTTAGCACTCTCAGTTTCTCAATAACACTTTCTCAAAAATGTGTTTGCTATCTTAAAATACAAGGTGAATATTGACTCATTAACAAAAATAAAACCCAGATGGAGACATGGTTAAAATAAACTGATCTTTCACATAAAGCAATTTCTATTTGTATTTCAAATACTCTTATATGCAACAACCTAAAGCATTAACTAAAGTGAGGCTAAATGAATTAAGTCTTGAACTGATTTATCTAAATTTGCTCCTAGATGGACAGCTCTATTATATCCTTTTTAGTGCATGTCCCTCATTTTGTCTCTATTGCTTTTCAAGGTCTCCTATGAAACAATTTTCAAGTGCTAGCTTTTAAAAAACTTTTAATGACTATGAATTCAATTGCAATTTACTGCCTGAAAAAGAAATTGAAATCCCATAGGGAATTCCTAAAATCTGATTTAAGAACAAACCTGTTTACAAAGTGTACCATATTTTCTGAACTGTTACCACTTGAATATTTGTCAGAAAACAAAATTGTATCTGTGACAGGTTCATTACCAGGCATGAGTCACTAAGAACGCCCATTCTTCAAGAAACCCCTCACACAGTCTAGCATCCTTAATATCTGCTGTGAAACTGTATGGAAAAGCCACCACTCAAGAAGGGCTGTAACATTATTTCCACAATTTCAGTTTAGTGAGAGCTTCTAAGCAGCAAATACCTTTCCTACACACCTCTGGTTGTGTTTGGAAACCCACAGGGTCCTGCAATGTGGCAGCTTGGCAGGAAAGGCAGGCAGGTGGGTAGAGTGAACACAGGGAGGCCACGCTATGAGGAACAGTGACGGAGGCTGTGGTTCCATGGACATTTCTGACAGCCTACTAAAAGGCCGTCTGGATGATGAAGTCTCTATTCTTTGCTCCCACAGGCAACTGTCATATAATAGCATTCATTAAAAAGCCCTGTTTTTAGATTAATTAGAAAGGCCAAAGAAACCAATTTGGAAGCTATTCACTAACAATTAATAAAATTACTTTCTGATTTCTAGCCTGGGTTTGTTCTTATGGCCTTCTGTTCTTGTGCTAACATGAACCTTTAACTTAAATAGCTGCAAACTTGCCAATATTTACTCCCATGCTCTATTAGTACATGGCAGCAACATCTGCTCTTAGATTCCACTCTACTAAGCTGAGCCATACTTGTTTGGTCTCATCTCACACAACCTCAGCACCTTCCCACCCTGAGCTGCCCTCTCCAACTTGTATTCTCTGATGTTTGCAAGAGTCCCCATTTTCTCAAAATCATTTGATTTGATTCGTACATGTCGTATTACAAATATTAGAGAAATACAGGCAGAAGAGACCTATTGCCTACCTTGCTTGCCACAGTGTAGCATGGAGCATAAAGCAATTAATTTTAGTAATTTCCCATTTGACAGGAAAAGTTTTCTTTTCATAACTATTTCTACAGCCCTACTACTAGTGATGGCAGACTAAATGAGTTTACACTTACCCAGAAGAGCCCTTCCCTCCCTTATTGATCCACTGCATAAACACAGCTTAAGCAGGATATTCCTGTTTTGAGAACATACCCCCATAGTCAGAGGGCAGCACCACTGCTCACCTGGTACTACATCATCCTGCTAACCTGAAAGCAAAAGCCACCCAGTCAGCAAGAGACACACTGCCTAGAGCACCCCAGTAAACTGGCACTCAGATTTCCCTCAATCCTTACAGCCTCTGGTACCTGCACACTTGGGCAACAGATGAGAATCTCAAGCTACATTTGGGATTTCACCCCAGCTTTATGCCTAAATTATCTTTAGTTTTACAGCACACAAAGGATAGGGCTGTCAACAACCTCAGGAAATTCCTCCTGCAGAACAGATATTGATACACTGATGTTCTCAAGTGCCTTTCAGCAGAGGAGGTGTGTTATAAACCCAACTTAAGGACTGCCAGGAAAGGCTGCAGGCCTTTTCCTACAGATTCAAAAACCAAGGAAAGGAAGAACTTGTCCCACCTTTACCACCTCCAGATTTCAAATTAAACCAACAGGGAACCACTGAAAATCCCTTTTGAAAGTGTCAGTCATTAACCATCAAAGCAATAGAAATGAACACACAGTTTGACCCAAATCCAGCTCATCTGATCAGTCCTCCACAATGTCACAAAACTATCCAGACTAAATATGAGCAGACAGCAGACAGTACGTGTGTGTCTATTAGATGGCTTAAAAATCCCATCTGAATGCCAAGAAATGAATCTGGATGTAAAGAAAAGTTCTTATTAACTCAGTAAGGGTTAACTCAGTAAGAACTACATCCTAATAGGCAGAATTTGTTTCCTGCATCACAATTTGCTTGAATGCTATGCAGAAAATAAAAATGCTACTCTGACATACCTGAACAATGGGATCCAGAGGGAATGAGCCATCCAGAGGGACCCAGACAAGCTTGAGGAGTGGACCACGGGAATGTCACGAGATTTAACAAGGCCAAGTGCTGGCGCTGCCCCTGGGCTGGGACAGCCCCTGGTACCAGCCCAGGCTGGGCATGAGCAGCCCCAGAGCAGCCGTGCCCAGAAGGGCTTGGGGGTGCTGTGGGTGAGAGGCTGCACATGGCCCAGCCATGGCACTCCCAGCCCAGAGAGCCAAACGTGTCCTGGGCTGCACCCAGAGCCCCGTGGGCAGCAGGGCAGGGAGGGGATTCTGCCCCTCTGCTCTGCTCTGCTGAGACCCACCTGGAGCACTGCATCCAGCCCTGGGCTCCCAGCACAGGAACCACAGGGACCTGCTGGAGCCAGCACAGAGGAGCCACCAAGGGGATCAGAGGGATGGATCATGGCTGAGAGAGTTGGGATTGTGCAGCCCAGAAAAGACAAAGTTCCAGGGTGATCTGATTGTGGCTTTCCCAGTACCTGAAGGGAGCCCAAAAGGAAGATGGAGAAGGACAAGTGACAGAACAATGGCATATGGTTTCAAGCTGAAAGAGAGTAGGTTTAGATTAGATATTAGGAAGAAATTCTTCACTGTGAGGATGGTGAGGCACTGGCACAGGGTGTCCAGAGAAGCTGTGGGTGCCCCTTCCTTGGTGGTGTTCAAAGTCAGGTTGGACAGGGCTTTGAGCAACCTGTTTTAGTGGAAGGTGTCCCTGGCCATGGCAGAGGAATTGGAATTAGATCATCATTAAGGCCCCTTCCAATGCAAGCCATCTTATGATTCTATGATTTGATTTTACATGCTATGTAGCACCATGCAGAACTGGAGTACTGATGTCTTCAGGCATTGTATTATGCAATTTAACGGTTTTTTGACCTTTGAATATCACTTTTACAAAGCAATCATCTTACTTCAATCTGGATGCACGGTACTGGAAGACTTCCGTTACACAATCCGTACAGGACTCCAACACGGGCTCAGAAGCATGCAAGGCAACCCTGCCCTACATCTAAACAAGTTGTGTAACAACACAGCTTGGAAAACAAGAAACAACTAAGAGAAAAGCAATACTAAAAGCAAAAATTGTTATGCCCTAGCCCTTTTATTTTGGCCTTCTGGCCTTTCCTATAAAGTTATGTAATTATTCAGTGCATTTGCTAGCATTGCATGAATAGTTATTGCTTCGTTTATGATCTCTCAGTCAGTGCTAGTTAGCTCATCTTTTAAACTCTTGTGCTTTGTAAGCTGAAGCCCACTGCTATCTCTCTGGTGCAGCATTTCTTGTACAGATTGCTTCAGTAATACACAGAACTGGGAAATATCCCCTCCTCCCACACAGATCCTTAAAAATAAGAGTGTGAAGTCTGGCTCTCCCAACAGCCAATGCTATTTTTAAGGGCTGCGTATGTGGCAGGTAGGAGTCCCCCCACCCACCTCTCCCATTGCACCCCTATTTTGAGCAGAAGGAACTGGCTTACTCCAGTGTCAGATGAAACTCTCAAAATTTTTCCTGATAAGTACAGGCATGAGTGTCATGTCGAGGTGATCAGGACACCACAGGCTTCTGTGCCCCATTCCAAATCAGATGCAACCTCTATCACCGGAGCACACTGCTGTAATTCTGTTCACCATTATAGCCACAAAAAAAGGTGCAAAGGGAGGAGTTTTGCATAAGGTGGCAATGATTGTCTCAGCTCCATTTCTAGCGCTGTTCTACGGCCTTAAGAGGACTCAGTCCACTCTTCATACAGATTTGGGTTTCATCTTTACTGAAAGATTCACCACTACAGCAGGTCCTGAGAAAATACTATCAGAAGGTTTCTGGAAGAGTATTGGTACAAATGTGAATGCAAGCTGGGCAGCTTCAGACAAGAGAAAAGAGCTTACTGTAGTTTACCTCAGTTCAGACGGATGAGCTATGTGCACACAGACAGTTCCTTCAGCCTGCCACACTAGGTCATTTCTGTACACAACCACCACAGAAACTGCTGTGACCTGACAGCCTATGAGAAATGTTGCCATAGAAAAAAAGGCAGAAATCATGGATACACAGTCTTAGCAAGAATCTAGGAGTTGTACAAGACAAAGGTCTCATCTATCCACCTCGCCAGCACACTGCTGCCACCCACATCCTGCTCTCTGATCAACAGAGATACACTTGCATCGAGAGGAATAGAAGTGACTAAGATACCTTTTCCTTCAGAAAACACCAACTTGTCACAATCAAAACTTGCTTTACAGGACCATAACGAATGTGAATGAGAATATTTCTTTGGTCAAACAGTTGAGGGAGTGCAGAGAAGAGTCGTTGCCTGAAGGAGTGTTACATCTTAGCAGTCAATGCATTTTTCTAAACCAGGGCAAACCTAGCTCAAAATCTCAATGTCACTCAGTATTTAGATCAGGAACGAGAATCCTATTCCTCCCTTATTCTAGACACACCTACCTTAAAAAAATCAATAGGTATCATAACAGTCCATTTGCAACCAGTGCTGTCATTAAGACCTTAGAGAAGCACAGAGTTCAGCAAAGTGGATTACCTGAACATAATGTGCAGTACTGCCACAAAGAAAGAGATGCACCTGATTGTGGAACACACCATGTTTGCAAACTGTATCCCAGATGTTGCACAAACACTTACTCTTTTTTTTTAAGGAAATAAATGGAATAAACTTGAGAAGAAAAGCAAACTGATATTGGATTCCTATTTAAAGGCTTCAAATCAATTTTGACTTACAGATTATGTGCAGTTTACAGCACAGGTCTAGAGAAGCAAAGCCCCCTGAATTCATTTGGGATTTTTTCTAAATACCAACAAGAAGATATTGAGAAAATTGAAGGGGACCGATGCCCAGTGTGCCAGAGGATACAGATCATCAACACCAAAACTGGGCTTTAGCAGAGATGTCAATATATTGATATGTTTGGAGAAGCTTGCAGAAAGAGCAACTGAGCAGGCTCTGAGCTGCTGTGGTCACCATGGAAAACATTCCACATTGCTTCACAAGAGACTATTTCTCTCAACTACTCTAAAAGGGGAAAGGCTGCTGATCTTTTCCACTGGAGGTAAGGTTATCAAACACCAGCTCAAAAATCACAACAGTAGCTAATGAAGGCACAACACTATTTTCTGGTGTGTACATTCAAATAATTATTGCTTTGCTCTAATGTTCATTGTAAAAAAATATATTATTTCCTATAGATTCTTAGGGAATCTCAGAAAGGATAAATAAAAATGGATTTTATTCCAAACAGATGTGAATATGTATTTTATTTAAGACATTTGGAGAAGAAAGAAGCTTTCCCCCATTTGAGCACAGCCTGTCAGCTGAACTGTTCCTGACAGAGACGCAACAACAGACATAAATTGGTCAAACCCCAGGGAATCACCCCAGACTAAAAGTTGCTTCAGGAAAGGCACAAAGGGCTTTGGAGTGTCTCAAGACTTGCCCGCCTGCAAACTCAGATGCAACAGAGAGAACCAAGATTATGGCATGAGGAGATAGTCCCCAGTACTTCTGTATTTGAATGCTTTCTAAATAACTATTGTTGTGCAATCCCTAATAGATCTAAAAGCTGCATTTTCAGAAAGGATTTGACTACTATAGCCACCTAACAGCAGACAGTCTGCAGTACTGCTGGCAGCAACCCTCGGATCATGCCTGACCAACAGGATTTCCACCTGAGGGTAGGAGCAGCAGATTCATGACCACAAAAAAAGTTCTACAGATCCCCACCAACACTGATCCCTAAACAGTTGATCAGGAATGTTGGTATTTTGGTGGAGGTTAAGATAACCTCCACAGATCGTTAGATAGAAAAGAAGGAAGATATTTAACTGGAGATGTATTTTTTCTGCATGAAGAGAAGTTTCTAGTAACTCTCCGTTAAGAGTTACAGTGCTTCAGTTTGCTTCTTTGCCACTGCGTGGGAGGCTTTGAAAATGCAGAGCTTACTCATCTTCACGGGACTGATAAAGAGACACCTAGGCAACAAAGCTTAAGGAAAATAAAATGCCAAAAGTAAATTATTGCATGGACTGCAAGACTCATGAGAGGTAGAAAGGGACAGCTTCCAGTCTTTTGCTGAGTGGCCCAAAACAGTTTGTTTTCCACAGGTGCACAGTCCTTGGTTTTATGGATCAGAATCTGGGTTCAGATGTGGAGGCTGATTTCACACAGGGACAGGCAGACAACATACAATCAAAGTTGCAACCAAAACTGGCACCAGACCCTGCTGGTCTCTTCACCATGACTTTAAGTCCAGCAAGGACTCGTTAGGACATCCCACCATTGCTTATCAAGGGAATAGTGATGCTTTGCATCAACAGCTTGCTTTCTCAAAACCAAAAGAGAGTTCACACTACAAAATCACCAACACATCACCCTCCCAGGACCAGGGTTTTAAAACTGAGACCCTCATGGTTCTTAAATATTTGCAGGTGCTTGATCAGAGGCGAAGCCATAGAGCATGAGAAAATTAGGCGAAGGATATGACTGGGTACCTCCAACACTACAGGAAAACCCTGTTTAGAACCTGCAACTGCAAGTGATCTTCATATTCCAGAAAACTACTGTCATGAACTGCCTCTGCCATCTCAGTTTGTGACCTGATTATGTATCAGTCAAGAGAAAAAGACTATTGACATTTAAGGGAATAGGGAAAAGACAAAGGTTAAATCAAAATAATTGGTATACAATGGCATTACTTAAAAAAGGAGGAAACACTGCTTCTGTTACTTTGGTTTTGAAACAAAAACAAGTCAATTAATGTATTTAAGATGCTGACAAAGAGAGGAAAATTATGCATAAGACTTTTCTCCCTCAACAAATTCAATATAAGTGGAGAAAATCCCAGATCCCATACCCTCGTCTAATATTTAAATGTACTTAAAACAGTTGGTAAGAGAAGTAACTTGATGATTTAACTGAATTTTTGCTCTTCTTTGGTCTGCCAATTCTTTTGTTATACAAAAGTCAGATTCAAATTTGTATCATTTTAGAAGTCACATAGCTGTGTCCCTAGCTGGAGGCTATTTCAGTTACTGAGGGCTGCAAGTTGAAGATGCAATAGCTACGTGTTTGTTCTTCTTCTGGAAAAGAAGATCCCACTGAGGGACTGCAGCAGATGAACTATCAATTAATCTCTCTTTGTAGTCAAAGTTCTAAGTGTGAAGGTGAGGATTACTGAGTCATTCCTTGCAGGGCTGAAAACCCTAGTTGATTCTAGCATAATTAAGTTTCCTCTTCACAGAGAAAGAGAACAAGAAAAACAGCAGAAGTGAAGAACAAAACGTACGTGCATGCTACAACAAAGCTTTTTAAACAGGCACAGTAACAAATTCCCGTGCCATTTTGTAACTGTCACATCTTAATTAAAATACTACATTTCTCTGACTCATGGTCAGAATGTAGGATGCATGTACATTATTCACATGAATATTAATCTTTTCCCAGGTAGGAGGCTGAATTGCTTAGGGGATTTATAATCACATCACATATGGAAACTTCTTGGGTGTCTTTTTCTTTTTTGGACTTTTTCTTTATTGTTTCAAATTTCAGTCAGATCATTAACAATTAAGGGTTGCAAGAATCATTCCGTTTGTCTATGTGATAGGAGTCCAGCCCCTCAGATCTGTGAGGTGGAGCTCTATGCGTTTTCATGAAATGTTACAGCACATGGAGAAAGAGGAACACAGAAATGTGCTGGAGACATCCGTTCCAACGCTAAGGACATAACCACGTGCTCTGAAGTGCTGGAACAAACAAGGATAGTCCTCTTGAAAGGTCTTAGGCACTGACAGAAGATGGAAAGATGTTCATACAGTGACCAGAGAAATGAGACAGGATCTTTTCTAGCTACCAAGAGAATTATCTGCTTAGACTATCACCACAGGGACCTTTAAAATCCTGATCCTCATCTGAAAGTCTGCCTTTGCATCACTGACTTTCAAACAAAATCTGTGGAGAAACTGATGACTCAACTTGCGCGGAAAGCAAATAGCAGAGATGCTCCTCTAGATTTGAGCATAAGTGCAGAGAGAAATGAGGATGCAAATAAATCTGAGGAAACTGTGAGCGTCACCCTGATACCTTAGAAGGAAAGGAATTAGACAAGGAATTAGAAAACACTAGGTGATTCAAGAACACAAACTAATAAAAACTGAGTGTCTGGAGCTCAAGAGAAAGAGGCTTAAAGGACCAGGGAGTTCAGGAAGCTGATGAAACAGCATCACTGGACAAAAGTCAGAACTTGCCCCAGTGAAGAAACCTCCTGCCTTCTAGGAGGGCTTGAACTCTCTTCCTGAGGAAGTTTTTAAGGACAAAAATGATTGCACAGGAAAGAAATCAAAAGGCTGAAAATTAAACATCGAGCAACGAATACAAAATATGACAAATAAAGGATGGATGCCATTCATAGGAAAAGGCATCATCAGGTGGCATTAAGAATGCTGGAAATTTGATGCCTTAATTGCTTCAGGTCTTCAGTGAAAGGGACAAGCGCAGTCAGGCAGGTGACAGAATTAATAGTGGATTGTTGTGGGGGAGTTTTTAAAGGAAAAAAGTTTAGAAAGTTATTAAAAAGAGGCTGCAGTAAAGAAAAAAAGAAATAACCACCTTATCTCTGTTTAGTCAGAGGGCTCTGATAAACATTTATCCTCAGGTTCCATGTTGCAACACTGATAATCACTAAGCACTAAGAACTTGAGAAACAGGCAACACACTTGAAGATTTGAAAAAGACAAAGCAACTATTTATGCTTAAAATATAATAAGAGAAAGCCTTGTATAATTATAAAAGCACTAACTTCACACACTCCAGGTCCCTGGGGATTGAAGACTGGAACAAATAATCAAATTATTTGCAAATCTTCTAGAACATGAAAAGGAGAGAAATAACTGTGAGCAGGGTTTCATCAAGTGTAGAACTGTGTCAAATGCATTAACTTCCTTCTATGACAAGCTAAATTATTCTAAGGGGTAGAGAGAGAATAATAGAACCTTTATACTCTGTGATCTGGATGAAGCTTTTAAAATAGATGCAAACATACTGGTAAAAAATTGATAATCATGGTAGCCAAATTCAAAGAACGTATGAAGAAAGATCCCTCAGGCAACTCTGGTAGCTCACAAGCCATCAGCTTTGGTTTTGTCACAGACAACCTGAATTATTTGTTCGAGTAAATGGTAAAGAAGACACAGACAACAAAGTGCTTACAAAATGGAAAAAAAAATAAAAACAACAAAAAACATCTTCTGTAAGGACAAGGCAAAGCCATAATTTAGCTGTAATCCAACACAAAGATAGGCTATGCAACAACAGACAAAACTCTTTTTCAGAAGGAACCTCAGTTCTGCAAAGTGTAAAAGGCTAACTATACATCAGTAATAGCCTGTGATAAAAAAAACACCATCACAGCAGGACAGCCAGTATATCCTGGAATATCAGGACCACAGACAGGAGAACAAAGTCTTGGTTGCCCTATAGTGCACATGAGCAGGCTTGCAGCTGGATTTCTACATTCAGCTTTGGATACTGCACTTCAGGGAAAATAAAGAAATGAGTAGGAGAGAGAATAAAAAAAAAGCCAGGCTGATGGAAAGTGCCTAAAAATCCTGTCAAGAAAAGACTAAAAGAAAAAGGGTCATCTAGTTAACACAAGAAGAGCAAGTGGGGCTTTGTCCTGTTTTTGCAGTAGCCCTTTATTATTCCAGTATTCCTTGTCCTAATCACAAGACATGGATTTATATGGAACAAGAGAGACCTAGAGCAGAGGTAAGGAAAACCCTTGGGACAGAAAAGGCAGCTAAGCCCCAGAGCAGCCTCCCAGAAAGCTCCAATTCCTACGTTTTTTGGTTTAAGGGAAAATTTGATCCATAGTCGTCAGCAGTGGTCAAGGCAAAGCAAATAATGACATTTTGCTATCCAAACTAAACTACTGTTTCAGTATCATCCCAAATCATGTTATCCTTCCAATTCAGCAGAATCACAAACCAATGGCGAACCACCTTATGGCCCTTCTACTCTCTCAGAAAAAGAGAGATATCCATGGATAGGTGGTGTGGAATCTCTTGTCCCTTGTCTGTGCACTTGTTTTCCATATGGCAGAGAATTAAACTGTTTTGTTTGCATAGTCTACAAAATCATAGCAGAAGCTCATTTCTTCTTAAATACTAGTGGTGTTCTTCACTTTCCATGTCATACTGAGAGTTTTTGATCCAAATCCTCTCTACTCAGAAGTGAAGCCATTGTTAGATGAAAAAGCATTTACAATCCAGATAAAACAAGAGAAAATCTATTTTGCCTCCCAAGATGCAAAGTAACAACAACAATCAGTTCTTGAAAATTTGCAAAAATCCACAAGAGAAAGTCCTGATTGTGACAGATACTGTAAAATCTTTTATAAAAACAAAACAAATCATCTCTAGAAGAAAGTAGTATTTCTAAGTGAAATATATTAACTCTGCACTTGGGCTAGCAGGCAAAATCTAGAGAACATGAACACCATATGTTATCTTTCTGTGGGCATATAGATGGATAAAACCATAAGAATTTTTTTTTTTTAATTCAACTTTTTTGGTTCTCAAACAGTGTTTTCTAAAACAAGAGTGTTTATACTGTTATAGAAAATGTCACAACCTTTTCCTTTTGACTTCCCAAATCAAGACTATTTATTTTTAAATCTTACTTTCATGAGATGGAAATACCAAGACTTACTATACACCCACTTTCAATAAGTATATATAAAAATATTTGATGCAAAGTTTCCCAAGGAACATTTTCACACGACAAATAATACAGATAACTCCTACTAAACTAACAAGCTATCCTCAAGTTGCCTTGAGAAAAAGTCTTAATTTCAAACAATTTAGAATAAATTGACTTAAGTCCTAGACACTATTGTTATTATTTACAAATTCAGAGCTAATTTCTCAGCTTCTGCATATTTTCTGATATTCAGCTCTAGTTCCACACAATAATGTTAAAAATGTCTGGTAGAACCAGAGAGCCCTAAAACCATCACAACATGCTGCAGTCCTACACAATACATTCGATACAATTTTTGTCTGCAAAACATCAAAACTGTAAGACGTGCCTTACAGTGAAGAAGAAGTGAAATCTTGGGCCACAGCAGCTCAGAAAAGGAGAGAAGCAATACTCCATCCTACCTGTTGAAGCTGCAGTCGGACTTTGCTAATGGCTCTAATCCAACGGGCTCTTGCTGGAGGAAACGGCGGTGGCTCGATGTCACCCTGGTAGCTGAAAAGCAAGAAACAGGAAATCACTACATGAAAGATACTTACCTGTAGCATTAAAAATTCTGTTTGGTTGGTTACAGCTTCAGCTCTGAAGGAACCAACAGGCTCCAGTCAGCACAGCTGTGCATGTGCTTTGGGAAGTGAGCAGCTAAAGGAGAGGTTTCCTTAAACTCAGGAGCCACCCTGGAAAATGGTGAGCTGAAAGATATGATCTGTACACAATCCGAACACAGGAGGAAGATGATGTTTGTGCTAATATGAGGAAAGCAGTCAATGACACCAGACCAAGCCAATGCAACACAATGGTACTGTAATTACAAATATAAAGAGGTGGATGGAAGATTTTATACCTCCATGCCTGTTGCAGTTTTCTTCTAGCCACTGCCCCTTCCTACTCCTCCTGCTGCAAATGTACAGCCCCTCTTTATTGGAAACACTGGCAACAGGGCTCAGCCCTTAGTTTCCTCTGTGCATTGAACCTCTGTTTCTCCACTCCTTCCTACAGCTTTTCAAGAGGACAGGCAGATCTGTCACCAACGTGCCACCTCAGTGCCCACAGCACATCTTGCAGTGCCTAAGCTTGTGATACCTTGGACCTTTGGTTGCACTCCTGCTTTTGTATGTTGCTGAGGTGTAAATCACAAAAACAAACACCTCCTGCCTGCAAAGCACCTGCCCACAGTGCTGAGTGTATAAAACAACCCCATAGATGAGACCAAAACACATCCATGCTACAGGTCTAGCTCAGGTGCAGCTCTAGGGATCAACACTCAGAGCTCTGTTCCATGACTATTCCATGGAGACAGGAGAGCACTGCCAGAGGGTGGGGAGAAAGGGAGCCAGTGAGGCAGGAGCATCCAAGTTAGATGCCTAAATTAGCCTGAAATAGACTATGTGAATAACCTTTCCTGTGAACAAATATAGGCCAGCCATTCTGGGACAAGACTCCTGCTGCTCTGTTAGGAAAAGAGGAAAGTGAATCAGAGTTTAAAAACAGTTTAACACTTCTCTCGTCTTGTTTTCCTCTTTTCGTCTTTAGTGTAAGGCTTGCCTACACATGAACTCCTGCAGTTAATTCCATCATCCAAGCACAGTGACACCAGATGTACCCTCCAAAGGGTACAGACAGGCAGACATCTTCCCATGGGTCTAACTGAACTAGATTAAAAAAAAATACCTCATACTTATCAAAGTAAAACCACATCCAGGGGCTGCAATGACTTGATTACCTCAAGGAAAAATGTCACTCTCAAATTTAAGTAGTGAAATTTGAAATTTCTGTAAAACCTGTGCAAAACCCAGTACTCTACTCGCCCAAATTTATATTACATACTTTTGAAGCCTGTTTTCAGTACTGTTGACAGCTTGGAAAGCCAAAGTACAAGGGCAAGAAAAGCTCCCACAGTGAGTCAGACCAACATGTCTATTCATGCTGTAATTCTCTACAACTTACAACTACATAAACACTCACTCCAATGGTGGTAGTCTGCAAGAATGGAACCAGTGAAGCTCTAACCATGAAAATGCAATTCCTGGTTGTTCAAACATAAACTTGATCCCACATGAGCAATGGAAGCAACTATTTTGGGGCTGGAGCATGTTCATCAAACCAGAGACAGGAAAATCCACCAAATGAGCTCCAAAGTGGTGTTCCTCTTTACACACACACAAAAACCACAGTTTTAGCAAGTGTGCCTCTTTGCACACAAGGCAAACATAGCTTCAGCTTAGCCAATGTCCCAGAAGTAACTGGTCCTCTACAACAGATGTTTCACAGACCAACAACATCAACTCAGTTGTCAGAAGAGGCTGCAAGAACAATGTCCAGCAAATAGAATAATCCTCTTTGAACTAGCTGAAAATAAATTGGTAATAGCTTCACCTACCTCATTTGGACTCCTGCATCAACATCCTTGGGCTTTTCAAGTTCCAGAGGTAACTTAGCTGCAGAATGGTCTGCAGGCTTTTCCTCAGTTTTGCAGACCTTCTCCTCCTCTCCTTTGCCATGAGGCTCCTCTTGCTCCTTGAGCCACGCCTGACCATCCTTCTGGTAGCTGCTCGAACTGTGGTAAGAGTGATTTGACTGCCTTTCCTGGTGATCATCCTCCTGCTCGGAGCCGTGGGCACTTTCATGGGAATGTTCCAGCTCACTGAGGTGAGAGCTTTCCTGGCTGACATTGCAAGAGGAGCCGTATCTACTACTGCCAGCAGGACTGTGAGAGAGTAAGAAAGTCCATCAGAAAAAACAGTGGCTTGGAAAAACACAAAATAACCTGCGCATGTAAAAAACTGAGCAGTACACTAAATATTACTGAAAAGGCATGCTATGAAGTCATACTTAACTATTATATTATTATTATTATTATGTAACTATAGATTTGTGAACCTCAAAAGTTTGGTAGGCAGTAGAAATACTTCATACACAATCTACCAGTATATAGATCATATTTACTTCTTGTGTATATACAAATATATATATACACACATTCGCATATGCTCTATACATTGGTCTTTGTTGCACCAACTACTGCTTCATCTTATACCAGCTACAAACTGCAGTGAAGATATTCTAATAACCAGATAGGAATAAGAATGGAAACACAGCAATTCAGAGTGAAAGTGCTTCTGTCTTCTGCAGTTTTGCTGCAACTGGGGGTCTTTATCACATCTATTTAAGGTGACTGTTGTTAAAAATAAAGTTAACTTCACTTTTATGCATTAAAAGTTTATGATTAAATATGTTGCAGTCAAGATTAAGACTGTCAAGACCTTTAACTTGCAACCTTTTACAAAAACAGAAAAATTTTTCAAAGAAAAGCCAAACATAGGGGTGTGACCTCTGGGATTCAAGACACCACTTTCAGGACTGAATTCCTAGAATCCTCAAACAAAATACAGCAGATGGAGATTTCTCATGCAGTCAGGAAAACTATGGCCAAGAATTAAGCAACACTCATATTTTTCTCTTGCAGTCTTGGAAGAATTTGGAGCCAGGAAGTTCTGTGAGTGCAGAGCTGCAACTGTATGATCAGAGGAACAAGTTTCACTTACATTACACAGAATTATATATATGATTAAATTTAAGTTTAGCAGGCCTCTGTTTTGATTTTTAAGGGCAACTATAACTTGGCACTTGCATAGGAGTCATTGCACTCATGAAATATGGGTATCTTCCTCTAGGGACTTTCCTAACTGCATGAAGTAAATTTTGCACCAATTTTAGGAAGACCAAGCATTACAATATCTTCACTGATATTTCTGAAAGTGTTTTAATATATTCATTAACATGAAGTAAACCTAAGTAGTTCTATAATTTATCATCAGTAAGTCAAATTTCTCTCAAAAATTTAAAACATTTACCTTGCATTTTGAGAACAAAATGTTCCTCCCTACCAATACATTCTACCTGTTACTTTTTTTTTAGCAAATACAATAATATTATTCCTAAACAAGAAAGCAAAGTTAATTGTATGCAGCAGAATTAACACACAAAGACTATAACTTCTGAAAGGCTAATGAAATTAGCCTGCTAAGAACATCTTGTTCAGTGGGACACACTATAAGAACATGAGAAATTCAATTACACTTCCAAAAAAGGAGTGGGAAAAGGGGAGAAATGGTCTAAAAGCTTGTATGGAACTAGTGACTGCAGTTTGCCATATTGTCTGTGACAGCCACCAGCAATACCACAAACACTGGGAGGGGACTGGGACTGAGCTACGAACATCAGACACCAAGGCCACTCTCTACTGCTGCAGCATTGCATTATAAATGGTCAAATCCCATTTATTATGCCTCATTTGTAACTAGCCTTTTCTCATTCAGTTGTTCCACGCCATGCAGATTTGCAGCCAGTGTGTCAGGATGCAGAGCTGCTCCATCAGGAGCAGAATCAAGCCCAGTTTCTTTCTCCTCAGGCTTCTCTGGCACATGCTCCTCTGCCTGATCCTCTTTCTGCAGTTCACCTGAAATCACATTCCGTTGTTCTTCCGACTCTTTGTCAAGCTTCTCTCCCAGCTCTTTGTTGGATGTATCATCAACAGTGTTTGCACCAGATGGCTCTTCAGAACGTTCATTGTCTACAGCGTCAGGCTGCTTTGAAGACAACTTCACTTCTATATTTGCGTCAGCCACTTGATCCGAGACTGCAGATTTTGAGTTTTCTTCTGAACTGACTGTTCCTAACACCTTGTCATCTGGTTTTGACAAAGCCTGTGGTGGTACATGTGGTTCCTTCTTGGCAGAGGTCTCCTTGATGTCTTTTTGCCAGGGAAAGGAGAAATCTAGCTTTTTCCCAAATACTGCTCCTTGGGCACTCTCTGGCTTACTCACCTTTTCTTCACCACCTCCTTCAAACAGAGACATAGAGAGTTTCTTAAAACTGGACACAAGGCCCTCATCTGTTCCTGCTTTATTAGCAGAAGGTGGTTGTTGAGAGAAGAATGACCCAAAAGGTTTTCCGCTATCAGAAGATGACATAAAGCCGAATTTTGGCAAACTGGGTATGCTCGGTATTTCAAAGACAGGTTTACTACTGCTTGCATCTGGAGCAACATTATTAGCTTTACCCTGTTTCTTCAAGTCAGATTTGGAAGCAATCACTTCTACAGGCATCCCCTCAACTGTTAAATGTTTTTCCTGTTCAGCAGTTTGCTTTTCCACCTCACTTGTCTTCTCTTCCTTCAGCTCAGGCAGATGAACACTGGGCTCATCAGCTGGAGCTGTGGGTTTGCTATCATTACTACTGGTCAAGTCCTGCTGATCAATACCAGCATTGGCCTGATCCCCTGCAACAGCAGGCTCTGATTCAAGTGTAGCACTCTCATCTAACTGGGAAAGGTCTGTGTCTGCCCTGTTAGTTTGGGCTTCCATTTCCAGTGCGAGCTCATCAGTAGAGCCAGTGTGAAGGATGTCAGAGGCTGCCTCGTCTGCAGGAGCAGCTTCTTCCTCTGCTACACCTGAAGTCCCCACAGCTGGTTGGAAAGTACCTACATCAGCCTGGCCAGTGGCCTCAGTCTGCACTGCATCAGCTGCACCACTGAGATCAGACTGGCATGGCAGAGCATCTACCACCTCAGAGGGCTGTGCTTCACTGTCCTGCTGCAGCACCTCAAGGGCTTCATTCTCACTAGAGACTCCTGTTTCTGGAGTGGCACTCAGAGGTTCCTCTTTAGAGGCTTCCAAGCTCTTTTTCTCCTCAATTTCTGTTTTCATAGGAGACTTTTCTGTGGAGTTCTCTTCTGTTGAAGCAGCTATTACATCCTTCTTCACAGAGGTAGAGACATCTCTTTTAGACTCTCTGGCTGCAGCTGTATTTTCTGGCTCCCTAGAGTCTTTTGCTGAAACAGACCCAGTGACATCTTTCATACCAGTGCTTTGAGGTTTAGGGGTGGATTTTGGAGGCGTGTCTTTTGGAGATTCTTTTGGACCTTTGAAGATGCCAAATATATCGTTCGTGAAAGCTGGTGCTGGGCCACTTGGGAGGGATGAGAAACCAAAGAAAGAGGAGCTCCTCTTCTGTGCAGGTGGAGGTGCAGTAGCTTGAGGTTGAGAAAAGAAACCAGAAAATGTTTTAGGTGGTTTCATTTTTGTCATGAAACTGGAAAACATTTCAACTGAAGAATCCAGAACTGATTTATCACTCTCAGGTTCCTTTGGCTTGCTTTGCAAATTAGGTGCCTCTGGCATTTTAGGAGGAACATGTGGCTGTTGTGCCCTTTGTAATCTGTCGGCTTGTTCAGGTATTTTTTGTTCTGGCAACTCATTCTGTACACGTATTTCTTCAGACACCACTTCATTTTTCAAGTCACTCATACTATTTAAGTCATTTAGACCCTGGGAATCCATCTTATCACCTGAGGCCACACTATGATCAACCTTTTCAGAAGTTTGCTCTTTGGAAGAATAAGGCCCTTCATCAGTAGGAAATGCAACGCTGTCCATTTTCTCCCCATTATCCAAAGCATTTTCTTCTGCCCTTGGGGAAATACTCTGTTGGTCCTGAGAACCCTCCTGCACAGTGGGAGTCTGAAGGCAAGGGCCAGGAGCAGACAGGCTGGCTACTGCAGCGTCCTTGGCCTGTGGAAGCTTTCCTAAGCCACTTTCTCCACTGGCCTGTGGAAGCTTTTCTGAGCCACTTTCTTCATTGGCCTGTGCAATCTTCTCTAAGCCACTCTCTTCATTGGCGTGTGGAAGTCTTCCTAAGTCACTCTCTCCACTGGTTTGTGGAAGCTTTTCTAAGCCACTCTCTTCAGCTACTGCAGCAATACTTTCTACATTGCCCACTGCCAGCTTTTCTGATTTATTTTCTGGGATTATGAGGTCATTAGATGTTTGTTTGCCAGTCACTGCTGCAATAATATCATCAACTTCTTTTTTATTGTCTGCATCTTGTTGTGTGGTAGAACTGCTGGTTTTGACACCAGAGTCAGTGGGAACACATTGCTTCGTATGTGGTTTAGCATTCACTGGTTTAGTTGGTTTTGTATTACTCTCCTGTCTGGGAGCAGTTGGTGGCTTAGAATTCACTGGTTTAGTTGTTTTTTCCTGCCCTGGAGTAGTTTGTGGCTTTTCATCCAAGAAGGATGTCAAATTGAAGAAGCTAAAACTAGTACTTCTTTGAGGTACACTCTTTTCAGGAGCTGGACCACTGGAGAAGAAGGAGGGCAGATGAAACAGCCCCTCTGTTTCTTGTTGCTTTCCACCAGCAGGAGCAGCAGCAGGCACTGAAGGCTTTGGTTCATCTGATCCAGTGAAGAAGGAGAATATGCTCTTACTGGCGGGCTGGGATTTCGGAGCAGTGATATCAGAGAAGCTGAATGGCAAACTGAAACCCGACTCTTTGGGTGTCTGGTCTGGCTTTGGTTTTGCCCTATTAGCTGTGTCTCCCACACGACCTCCCTGTTGCTTTGGTGTGGCCGTGGGTGTGCTGCTTTGCTGCCCAGCTGGCTGGCCCAGCTGGCTTCCTCTGGGACCTACACTCACTGGCTTCTGTGAAACATTTCCAGGAGGCACTTTTTTACTTCCAGGAGACTCCTCAGATTTTTTACTTTGTTGTTCCTCTTGCATCCTGGGGCTAAGAGAGACATGCTTGTCCATGCCTTCTGTTTTCACCTCTTCCTTGGGGGTGGAGGACAGACACGGCATACTGGCACTCTGAAGACCCCCAGTCTTCTCAGGTTTCTGCCTTGGCTCAGTCACAGTCCTGCTGTTGGGTTTTGGCAGAGTAGTAGGACTTGAGGTTGGTTGAGAAGACACAGGCTCCACTTTGAAGAGATCTCCAAGGGATCCAAATAAAGATGAGATGCCAGAGGTTTCCTTCTGTTCTGGCTGTTTCACCTCTTCTGGTTTATTACTTTGCCTCTTCTCCGGTTCTGGTGATGGCTGTGGCACTTTGCTTACTTGTGTTTTAAAGAAATCAAAAAATCCAGAAGATTGGGGTTTGTTGGCAGTTGAGGTTGCAGGAGAATCTTCTCCAAGACTGAACAATTTCAGAGCACTTTTAAATAATGTCTCCTCAGGCTCAGTGGCTGGTTGGCTCGGAGTTGGCTGTGGCTGACTTGGTTCATTAATGGCTGCATGCCTTTCAAGACGCCTGGAAGCTGGAGCTGCTTTAACAGGTCTCTCTTCCCGTATGGGCCTGCCATCTGCAGCAGTTTGGCTCAGTATAGAAGGAGATCTTGTTAATCCTGGTTTTTTAACATGGATGTTTTCAGTCCGGTGTAATTCTGGCTTTTCATTTCTAGCAGCCTCCAAATTAAGTTCTGACGAAGTGTTTCTTCTTGGTTCTGATGTAACAGGAAACTTCTGCCCAGTTTGTTCTTCATCTAACTTTTTATTTGGTGTAAGTGGTAAAACATCAGCCTTATTTTCAGATGGTATTGACCGTGTGTCTGTTCTCTTTGAGGATGAATCTTCTGATGTCTCAGAGCCAGGGCTTGTAGACTTTCCAATTAGTCCACCCAAAGCAGAAAATAAGGAGCTAACTTTGTTCACTGGTGTCTTCTTGTCTTCCTCAGTCTTTTTTGCTTCTGTTACTCTTTCAGTAGATGCTGCAGTTTCTTCAGCTTTAGGAGTAGACTGAAACAGCTGGAATCCAAAGAATCCTGATGACCCACCCCCAGAAGTTGTCACTGGGACAGCCTTACCAACTTCCTTGGTGTGGGATTCCTTACTCAGAGATTTATTGAAACCTGCCTTGGAATGCGTTCTGAGATCAAGGGTTAATGGAGGCTCCTCTGAATGACTCGGGGTTTCCTTCTCAGGTCTGAAATCCACCTTTAGTTTTTGAAGTTTATAACCTGAAAAATCTAATGGCTGCTCTCTCTGATAATAAATTGACTCCTCAAACATTTGTGAAAAAGTTTCCAAATTCATGTTCATTAGCTGGTCGCTCCTCTGCAAAGCTACTGACAAATCCAGGGGTTTATTTGTTGTATAATCATCTAGACACTCTTCTTCAGCAAACCAGAACAGTTCATCTTCACTGCCAAGAGGCACTTTGAAACCACAAACAGCAATTGTGCTGTCTTCCAGCACAGCTCTTGGAATGGAATCCATCTGGAAATTATAATCCCAGCAGTCCATGTAGGAGTAAGTTTCAGGAGCACACACGTAGACATACTGTCCAGTGGGATCAGTGAGCAGGGAATACACATACTGGTTGTCACTGTACATGTAGTATCCACAATCACCATCTTCTGATGGCCACCACACGCCCTGCTCAAGCATCATTATCCACTCCTGATACTCCCTGCTATAGGATGAGTACATTAAGCCTTCATCCATACTTAAAGTGTCTTGGTCAATTAGTGTCCACATTGTTCCATCACAGCCAGAGGAGTAGCTCAAATCCATGGGCAACTCTTCAAATGAGTAACTGCCGTCTCTTTCAAAGGGCTGAAAGTTACTGTAACTTTCACTGAGAGAACTAGCAGTCCATGCATCATTTTCTTCCAAACAAATGTCTTGGAACATTAACTGGTCAAATGATTCATACGATATCGCACTTAAATCTAGACTCTGTCCATCAAAATTGGCATTAGTCTGCCAATCCATCACATTTGCATTCCCATCCTTTTTACAAAGATTCATTACCACATCATTTTCAGGCCAGTCCAAGAACTGAGGGGGCAGAACAGGGTTCTGGTTTAATACGTAGTAAACTGGTACTGCTATTCCATGAGTGTCAGCCAGTCCCCCCGTTTCATATTCCCATTCAAAGCTAGAATGGCTCCTGGTTTCCTGATAAGCTGAGTACTGCTCTGTAGGGTTATAGCTTTTATTAGTCAAATTGAGAGATTCATTAGATCCTTTGTTTAAAGGAGTTGGAAGAATTTTAGATTCTGCATCCTGGTGAGGAATATGCCTACTATTTACAGGCTTTCCAGACAAGTCCTGTACATTGGCTTGCAGATTTAGGGCCTCAGAAAGCACAGGATGTGCACTGTGAGGAACATGAGGCTCAGTTGTTTCATTTACTCTTGCACTGGATAGGTGGCCAGTAGTGGAAGATTCCACTGTTTTCACATTATCCTGCTTCTCCTTTGGTTTTGGCAGCAGATTTTTTAAGAAGCTGGAAGCTTCCTGCTTTTCTCCAGTGCTGCTTTGACTGTCAGAAGCCGTTCCCGAATTACTGGGTTTCGTCTCCAAGCTAGAATCCTCACCTCTATCAAAAAGCTTCATGAAGCCCAGAGAATTTGGTTTTGTCTTCTCTTGCTTACATTCGGACAAGTTTTCACTTGAGGCAAACCTAAATAAGCCAGAAAATAATCCAGGAGAAGTGGTTTTCTGGCTATCACCCTCACTTTTAACAGCTGAATCTTGATTATTGGCTGTATTTTCATTTGAAGAAATGTGAAGAAAGCCAGAAAGAAAACCTGTTGTGTGCTTCTTCTGAATATCATCTGCACTGGGAGCTTCTGGCCCTTTGGCTGAAGAGGTGGATTCAACTGAGCCTTTGCTTAAGTCTGCTACATTTACTCCCTCTTTCATCTGTCCTCCTTTTTCATTTCTAGGTTCTTCTTGAGTACTCTTAGATTTCTGCTGCTCTTCTTTGGCCTTAAAGGTAGCAGAGGCACCATCCTGGTGTTTTTCTCTGTTTACCTGGACAGTAGATAGGTTTTCTTTAGTCACGTTTCTCCTTCGTAAAAGTTCCTCCTTATTGTCTGATAAATTTGGAACTGAGCTAGATTTTACTGAAACAGCATTTCCTGAATTACTGTTTCTGCTTTCATGCAGGGAACTGCTACTAGAACCCTGATGACTTTTTTGATGCTGTGTAGGTGCTAGATTTTCTGCGGAAGAAAATTTAAATAACGATGACATAAAGCCTCCCTTTTCATTCTTCTGGTCTTGTTTTGCTGATGAACCCAGCCCACTGATAAAAGGAAGTTTTCCAGTGAAAGGAAATGAGTGCTCTTCCTTTGATGAACTACTTTGTTTTATATCCTCCTCAGACTTATGGTCTTTAAAATGTTCAGACGTACCTTCTCTCTTCTGTTGTTCAGCAGAAGGAAGTAACAATTGACTGAAAGACTTTTTGAGCGGGCTAAAAAAGCTTTCAGATGCTGTACCCTGATCTTGAGGCTGTGACTTAGGTTCCACATTACCTCTGTTTTGCTTGTTTGCCAGTCCATGGCCTGCAGGATGCTGATCCTCTGAATGATTTGCAGGAGGCTGGTCCCTAGCCATGGGTGCACCCTCTACCAAAGTGGCACCAGGCTGACTTGTAATAGGATGCATATCTGGTTGCTTCTGTGGCACATCTGGCTGCTTCGGAGCCAAGAGACCATCAAGATTGGCTTTCAGACTGAAGGAACTGACTGAGTTTGTGAGCCTGCCAAAGATGGAAGACACAGAAGTGCTACTTGCATTTACCTCTGCCTCACTTTTGGTCTCACTTTTCTGTGCCTCTGGAACAGTGCTGGTGGTCCTGGCTGACATCTGTCCAGATGGTGCTTCGCTCCTTTTTGCCTCCTCAGCTTTCACAGCATGGCTGTCCTTGGTGTGCTCCTCTTTTGTGACTTCTTGTTTTGGCACTTCCTTCTCAGAGAAGATCTTTAAAGGATTAAACATGCCTAGAACTGAATTCACAACTGAATGCTGGTTCTGCTGGCTGTCACCAGAATTTCCTTGTGTTTGTTGGGGAGGATGTGGTGCAGAAGCCTTACTGTCTGTCCCAGTGGTTTCTGGCTTGCTGGAGTTTGTGTTCTGGGCTCTTTTATCACCACTCACCTGGGATGGTAGCAAAGACTGAATGGAGAACTTGGTGTCAGATTTACTATCTGCTGCCCCTCCAGAAGCAGAACTCTCACTTTTAGCCTTACTGGTAAATACATTCAAGATTCCACTTTCTGATGAGTTTTTGTTTTCTGTACTCTCTGGAGTGGAAGACACAAGTTTTTCAACAGATGCTGTGAGTTGCTTTGTGCTTGACCCTACCTTCTCTGTGAAAGAGCTAAAGAGGGAATTCACTGTATTTTTCACACCTGACAAGTCCGGAAGAGATTCAGATTTGCCTTTGGTAGTCTCCTCTGCAGCAAGATGTTTGGTCTGCTCAGATTTTTTAGCTTCTGCTGTATTATCAGCATTATCCTGCTTCAGTGGCACATTCTCAACATTTTTTTTTGTTTCTGGCAACGTACCAAATTTGTTGATTTCTTGCTCCTTTTCAGCCAAATATTCAGAGACTGATTCTACCAGACACTGAAGTTCATCCATTGTATCTATGTACTCCTCATTGGGTTCCTCAACAGGTGACAGTGTTAAGTCTTGCACAGGATGATCACGCTTGCTCTCTTTAGTTTTATGTTTTTTATCAGAGCCATCTTTTGACTGGGAGCCCGTATTTGCAGGGAAATTAGCAGTTATGTTTCTCAAATGGCTGATGTCAGAATCATACCATCTTCTTGAAAGTTCCCCTATTTCCTCATCTGAAACAGGCGAATACTGGAACTCATCAGAAGCACTGCTATCAAATTCTTCAAGGACATCAACAGGCACAAAAGTGTTCTCTAGCATCCTCATGTGTTTCATGTCCTCACTGTTACTCAGGTGAAGTGAGTCCTCATGGTTCATCCCCTGCTTGTTGGGCAACTTGCCACTTTTAACCATTAACCCATTTTTGTATGGACGCAAGACCGGATAAGCAGGCAACCCCTTACCTTCACAGTTCCTGGTATATTTTCTAACTCTGTCATATATTGGGAAATCATCAATGGGTTCAGAATCAGCTTCCACACCATTGAAATAAACTGTTTTCTCCCCAGGAAACTGCAGACTTCCATTTCTTTGCAGGCTTATTCGTTCCCTCTCTTCAAAACTGTATCGCAGTTTCTTTTTCCTTCTTCTATCAATTGTATCATATTCCTGAGGATATCTAGGGACATCTACAGACCCTGACTCCAGAAACACATTTTGGCAGTACCTTGATCTTTCATAGTGATTTAAATTTTCTCTTTTTGAAAGAGTTTGTATCTTTTTCCCATTTTTCTCATGCCAACTTCTAGTTTTATGGGTTTTCTCTAGGAAATCCTCTATTAACAGTTTTCCTAGCTCTTCATAGTTATTGTCCTGTACTTCTTCTCCATCTTCAGTGTCAAATGGAATGATCCTGACTCTTTCATTTCTAGCTAGAGATCCTTGTCTAAGATGAGAAATAAAGGGAGTGGGAGGGAAAGGAAGAGAGGCAGCAAAAAAAATAGGAAGGGAAAAACAACAGTTTTAAAAAAAGCTATAGGAAGGACAGAAAAAATAGTAATGGAAAAACATGCATTAAATAAATGAAAATTAAAATCAGAAACATTCAGGAATAACAAAATTGAAAACCTTCCAATCTGCCACCATTACACTTCAATCAAGTAGTCAAAAAAAGCAGCACGGGTTGTGAGATTCCATCGGTTATGTCTGCACAAAATTTAGAAATGCCTTTTTGAGGGAGAACAGCTTTTTGTGATCAAGTGAGGGCACACAGCCTTGGCAGTACCAGTACTCTGCTGTTGCTTTTTTAGGCATGCTGAAAAGAAGTCACTTATTGCAGCAACAGGACTACTTTGAGATGCAGTGCCCACGCGCACCATTCCACTATGCTGTGCCTGCATTTTGGTCGCCCTGGGCTGCAGACTTTGTTTTAGCAGTACTCATAAAGCCTTCAGGGACCTTCTACCTCCCAGAGGTGGCAACAGAGCAGAGATTTCATCTGGAGACTTAGGAGCCACTGGACTCCAGGCAAGTGAGGACAGGGGACAAAACGTAAACTATGGGCACGAGCAACAAGAGGAGTTTCAGCTATTTTACCATTCTTCTTGGCTGGGAGAGCTCTTGCTGCAGCTAAAGGCCTCAAGGTGCCCCTAAACAAGACAAAATTAAGATTCTCAGAGCTGTTACTGGACCAGAAGGAAAATCAAAACACTGGTGCTGGATATTAGCCCATCATAAGCCCCAGATGATTTTCAGGATCTGTATTTCCCATTTATAACACATTTGAACAGATCTAGCAATTTATAATTGTCCATTGTGGGAGAATGGATTACGCTGCAGCAATTAAGCTGAAACAATCTGATGCTTTCTAGAAACCCAAGTAAATGACCCTTGGGATTTTGGGATTAATTCTTATCCCTTGGTCAGCAGGACAATCTCAATCGTTCAACAGCCCCAAGGGTAGTAGCAAGGAAACATCTTCACCTAAACCTCACAAGGACAGCTTCTGACAATCTAGATACAAACAAACAGGTAGAAAGTGGATGTAAAAACATCAACATGATCATCTGAAAGATGAAGCTTTGCTTCACATCATCCACTGCTGAGAACTGAGGAGCATGAGCGCATGTGTGCCCCTGACCCCCTAGTGCCAGAGAAGGGCAAAGATAGCAGGAATTTTATGGATACTGCTAATCCAAGAGTCTTCACCATGAGAGCTGCATGGAGCATGCCAGCATAGGATACAGATGGAACAGCCCTGAAAGAGAGATGGGTCATTGCATTTTCTACTGCTGCTTTAGTGCTGCATTTCCAACAGTATTAGCTAACTTATACTAATTGGAAAGATGCTCATTACTTTAAATGAATCCTGTTATACACAGTTTAGAACACTTATTACACTTCTTGCTCACTATTTTAAGCCAGTAAATGAAATAATTTTCTTTCAAAAGATTCCCAGGGCCACCACAGTTACTGGATCAAGCCCTTCCAGAGCTCAGCTGAAGACAATGAATGCTACATGAATGTCTGAAGAGCCATTATCTGTAAATGCTGAACCGAAAAATGTACTAATTTAGGCATAAAGAAAATTACTTTTCTTTCTAATCTTTCTAAATTTCTTTTCTTTCTTTCTTTTCCTGTATGTGTTTTCTCTGCTCTTTTACAAAGCATCGCTTTTATTAGAAATAATGATGAGAAACCCAACACATGAGAGGAGAAAAAGACATCAGCCCAGCATTTAACTACTGCAGACCTAAAAAACAGTTGAGGCAAACAGCGAATATCAGCTGAAATGTGCCACAAGAACACTTCAAAGCAGCAACACTGGGGAAACAGGCAGAGAGGGCAACCCACTCATCTGACAGATCTTAAGACTCAGATGTGGACTCTCATAGTGGAATCTATGCTATCATACTGAGTAAGACTAGGGAGGTATGGAGGACAAACAGTTAAAGAAAATGAGCATTGCAAAGAAAAGTTAGTGCTTAAACCAAAAAAAAAAAAACCAAAAAAACCAACAAAAAACCGAACCAACACACAAAAAACCAAACCAAACCAAAATGCCAAAATGCAAACAAACAGAAAAAAAAAACCCACAAACCAAAACTGAGGGAAAGATGTCTGCTCTTTTGAAGCCAAACTGGTTGCTGGCAGCAAAACACACTCCAAGGACACATAACAATATTGCCTGTCATCCTTAGGAGAGGTTGGAAGAAAATACATTACTTCAATCACAGGAATATGATCACGTGTAACAGCTAATAAAGAGAAGTAGAACTTGTTCATCCAAATATTGTAAGAAAAAAACCCAGGTGCTAGAACAGACACTTTCAACTGAGGCATTTCGGCACTGACAACCTCCTGCACAGTTCAAGACAGGTTTCAGCAGGCTCTTGTCTGGTTCTTCTGGGTCTGCCCAGGAGACCCTCCTACAAGCCCTCATTTTCACAGCAACCATCAGCTGCAGTCTGCCAGGAGCACTGATTTCATCAGGTGACTGCCTGGCACACAGCACTGAGAGCTGCTAGGAACAAAAGTCAAATACAATTTGTTCCTGCAATACTCAGCTACAACTTTGTTTTGAAAATGTTTCAGATCTACCCACATGCTTTTTTTCAGCTAGCTTGTTAGAAATACCTTTCTGGTAAGTAAAAGAATCCCACATAGCCTCTTTGGAAAGCTTATTTTATGTTATAAGATCAAACATGTAGCAAAGAATTTTGTTGGGCATGTGGAAAATGCACATGGGAACAGGAACTCTCAGATCACCATTGAGGATCTGCATTTCTGGACTGAAAGTAATTTTAGACCATAGCAAACTACAAAGCTCACGGTTTTCAAGTAAATTTTATCAGTCAGATCCTTTCACATCAATACCTTAAGGAAATTGGGGGGGAAAAAGAAATATATTCCAGCTTGGTATTCTCTAAAAATTCAAACCAGCAGCAGTTCTTTAGAAGGTCTTAAAAACACCTCTATCTTTTAGATACTGATAGAAATTCACATATACACTGACTCCTAGCAAAGTGAGCGATGAAAAACTACCTGTATTGTCAACACCACTCCAAGAAATGACACAACTCCAAAAATATGTCACCAGCATTGGCTTCCACTGACTGGAGGTCCAACATCACTGGTCAACTCAGCTCTTCCAAAAAGAAAAAGCCTCAGCTCATCTTCTCATTTAGATCTTCAGCAATTTTACCACTGCAAGCCAGCAGCACAGATTCACATGGGAAAGGGAATAACTTGCTTATATATAAGACATTTAATGAACTAGGAATAGAGCACTAGGAATGACACATCACACTTCAGTAAATGCATTTTGTTGGCACATTTGCTTCTATTCTTGAAACCTCAGTAACAGTAACAACATTAGATATTACCATTAAACTTCACCTTTTACTATTACAGATCATACATCAAGAAGGGCAAAACTTAACCTCAGTCACCCAAGACAATAACTGAATTTAGGTTCAGACTTTAGAAAACAAGAACATTCGCACCAAGAGAGATAAGGCAGAAAAAAATCAGTTATAATACAAATAGAACTCTGCACTTCTAACTGTGATAGTGCCTCTTCCTTCCTCACCAAAGGCAGAAGTAGCAGCTTAGCCCGTTCTACAGAAACACTCAGCAAGCTGACCAAAATCTTCTGCTTTCACCTTGCACAACTAGTTCTAGCTCACAGCCAATGATCCTGGTAAGTTAGTGCAGCAATGCTCAATATTTCAACAAGCTAAAAACATTTGTGAAAAAACACTACTAATTTATGGTAAAAAAAAAATCAGAGCAAACTAGCTGAAAGTATGAAAGAGAAAACACACCATTCAACTGTGTTAAATGGTAACAGGAACAGAAGGAAAAAAAAAACCTCAACAACTAATCTGTTACAGACTTCCTTCTTGAATACATTGTTTTGGCAGATGCAATAGAACTGGAGCTAATCCAGAAGAGAAAATAAATCTGCACCAAGGAAGAAGCTCCCAATAGGATAACTCTGCTAGAATGTGTTTGACTGGCTTGAGAGGAACACCCACGCCACGGCACCAGAACAAGCAACTATCCACTATTCTAGCCTTCAGAGAGTAAGGGGAAAGTACAGCCAAGAGCAAATGACCCGAAGTTGAGCATATCTGTTAAGGTGACTCCCTAAACTGCCAGATCTGGTGTAACACATACCCTCACGGGTTCTTCCTGGTTCACAGCAGAATCCCAGGGTCAACAACACACGTAACACCTTCCTACCAGGAGACTTCCAGAGCCCTTGATCTGCCCTCCTCTGCCAGCTCGGTACCTTCATGGTCTGCAGTGGAAAAACAACAGGGCAAGGAGAGCTGCCCATAAGAGAGCACTCACCTGGCGGCCACATGGTCCCGATAGTCCAGATCATAGCTGTGGAGGGAGTCGGCATAGGAATCCCGCAGGACGCCCTGCTGCTGCAGGCGGGCCGGGCCCGTGAACTGGTGCACGGAGGCGTTGGGCTGCACCGTGCTGTGGTACCGAGGGGGGAGGCTGCTGCTCGTCTCGCTGCGGTAATCACTGTCCCGGTCATCCACGGCACTGTCAGCATCTTCAAAGGCTAAGAGACAAAAGCAGTTTAAGGGCACAGCTCTGTCAAGCTGCCTTGCTGGGACAGTGGAGCCCGTTTAGTTTTGGAAGAATGACCAAAAAAACCACTATTTCTGCTGTGGCTGTATCTCCATCTGGGAGCTGGCTATAACCTCCAGTTCTCTCAAGTGTGCACCAAGGAACTGCAGTGATTAGATCCTCACCCTCCCTTCCCCCTTCCCATTACAGTTTATTTTTCTTTAATCATTACTAATAGGCAGATTAAGACATCTGTATTTAAAACAAAACACCTTCCCCCCGCCCCCAACAAAAAAATAATCAAACAAACCCCAGCACCCAAAATTTCAGGTACTTTGCAGCTGCCAAAATGAACCTTTAGATATTCAAAAAGAGAAAAAAACCACAAAATCAAAAACACTTTATGGAAAGGAGCTCTTTCTGAAAACTTTTCAACCTTTAAACTGTAATACTGTCCTTTCTTCTCAACATTCCTAACCAGAACTTTGTGCTTCTGGATTTTTTAATGCTTTTTCTTTTTCTTTTTGGAAGTATTAGTTTAAGTTAAGAGAAATTAACGGAATGTACTCAGTATGAAAATCAGAAGAACTGGGAGAGCAGTTCTGCCTATACACAATTACACTACTTGTTATAGGGGAAAATTGCTACATTTAACACATAAAGGTAAATTTGCCTAAGCACAGTACTTAACACTAACTATAACCTTCACAAATGAAAAAGCTCCTTTCCAGCGAGTCCCTCTCCCTGCAGAAACATTTCTGCTTGGTAATCCTTCAGGAAAGGAGAATGCCAAGTTATAGTAAAGTAAGGTATGAAAAATATATGGCTGCGTGTGGCTGTGCAGGATGCAAGGTTATCTTTGCAAGCTTAAAGTGAAATACACACACCATAAGGCAGTGGAGTGCGCCATTAACATGCTTGAAACAAAAGAAAATAATCAGCCATTATTCATTCTCTCTGCCACCAAGTCTGTCTAAAAGGGACAATCAAATTAAAGCCCTCTCTGGTAGGTTATCCAGTAGTGTGTGTCCTACACAGTCATTCATCATGAGGCTGAACAATGAAGTGAGAGTGCTCCTTACATGCCAGATCCTTAAAGAACCCTGCATTGAAGTGCTGAAATTCCAAGTAGATGGAATGCAGCATCAGGGAACCCCCTTTTCTTCCATGGCTGCTTCCCATACCCTTAACTCAATTTCCATTTTGTTTTAATCCGAGGTAAAATTTGTTCTTGGTCATCTTTTCAGTTCTTTCACAACATAGTAAGATTAGCACTCTAAAGTGGATGGAAGAGGAGAAAAGAATAGCAGCAGTAAACATCTGCAAAATATGGGCCACTTGAAAAAGCCCTGCTCTACACTCTGAAGTGGAACCAATTCAATTTGATTGTCCACACCAAAAATGGAGTTAAGCCTCCTGCCTTTTAGTAGTTTAAATGCTGCAGGGCTCTTGTCAGTCTCTAGTCAATTGAATAGAAAGGAGTATCAATCATATGCTGCTGTATTCAGCTTTATGAAAAGCACAGTGTCCATCAATTTTATCCCAGCTCAGTGCTTAGGAAAAATATTCAATATTTACTACACAGAAGTGCTTTCATATGCCAAACTCCACTGAGGAGCACCAAACTTCCAGCCTGTGGAACAAAGGCTGATCTATTTGTCAATCACAAGGCTTATATTGACCTCACAAGAATAACAAGCCGTAACTCAGCTGAGCAATGCCATTGTTATTGCTCAACACTTGAGCCATTGCCATCTAATGAACAATAATTACTTTTACTGGACAGAAAACACACTGCTCCAAAGACTCTCATAATGCCTCACTTTACTGCTCAACTAATTTCTTCATCCCATCAGATGTAACTGTCATTTAAGGTAAAGCCTAAGTAAATCTGGTATGATGGAAAGTTCTTCAGCTGTGGCTCCATAATCATCACAGCACTTGTACAGGCTGAAGGCAGCCTCAGTGAGATACAGGTTTAAGATCTGGTAAAAGTCACCAGACCAACAGCTTTAGGAATAAACAATTTAGCTAGCCTCAAATGTGTAACAAAAAATACAAACCAGTAGTAAAATTATGGGTGAAAAAAGCTGAATCCAGTGACTCACTAATACTGGGAGTGCAAAGATTTACACAGTAATGTTTATTAGGAAGCAGAACACTGCTTCTATGGGTCAGCAATTCTGACCAGCTGACAGGCTCAGAGAATTCCAAATGAATCAGACTGTTGCAGAAGCACTATCTGGATTTGTTCACCAGTCATCACATCTCACCTCTGCACTATCAAAGGAAGATTTCTGACATAAATCCCAGTATCTCTAAGCAACATCCCAAAATAGCTGATCAGCATAAATGTTAATCAAACATTTAGAGCACATACGTTTATAAAAGCTAACACCACAACTTCTCAGACTTCTTACTGGTTTATAGCAGCAGGAAGCCTCTTTGAGGTCTCGACACAAAATGCCTCCCTGAGGCATGTTTAAAGGATGCAAGGCTCCATGAGGCAGGAACATGTTTTTTCTCTGATGTATGCCCCATGAACCTAAGAGCATCCACAGATGTTAATATCAGACAGAAATCCTCAACCCATGAATAAGAGTGAACTCAAAAAACTCTTAGTCATGCGGAACTGCAACATCCCTATGAGCACTCTCACTTTATTTAACAGAAGTGTTCTCAAAGACATTGCTCAGCCGGATAAAAAGCATTAAAACCTGGCCCATATGTGGCTTACAACACACATTACCTTGGCAAGGAAGTATTTTCTGAAATGCCAGCATATAATGATGATCCCATTCATTAACATACTTGACACTTAAATTTTAATTAAGAGACTGACAAGAACTTGCAGAAGTGGCTTTGGGGATGCAGCACCCCTTCAAATGGAGGCATTACAGCCCATGTTTCAGCAAAACATGCCTCATAACATACATGGTGTAACAAATTCAAGTAGTTTTCTTCAAACAGGTGATAAAACAAGTCTTCTATAAGCAAAGTTGGAGCTTAGCCTCAGTCTCAGAAGATCAGTAAAACTGGTAACAAAATATAACAATAAACGTAAAAACCCAGCAATTTTTTTACCCCAGATTGAGAAATTTCACATATACCAAAGAGCTGTCAAGGGATGAAAATTGTTTCTTTGTCACTGGACCTACTGAGTAGAGAGCTGTGGGTAAGGCTGCAGGGCAGGACAGAAGCATGCTGTTCATGTTTCATCACCAAATATTCATGCATATAGGGAGCATAAGAAGAAAACCCATTGGGGCAGTCACATCACACAGTAGGACTTCACAGAATGGAGAAAATCAAGGAGGGAGATACCTTCTGTGACTGTTATTCCTCCCCCTAACTCCCACCCCTAGAAGTTATAACATGACTGCTACAGGGTAGAACACATACAGATTTTAATATCTTGACCTCAAAAACACTTTGACAGTCCTGCTACGCCAGCTCAACTAGGCTGCTTTAGCCTCTGGCAGCTTTCTTTACATCAAACTTCAGGACAGCAAGGAAAACTAGCAGCAAAATTATTAGAGATGGCTGGATGAATGCACTTGAAGAAGTGGTTTTGCCTGGTTTAAGGTCCCAAGGCACAGCAGGAGCTCCTCTCAAAACGCATTCAGTTGAAATTGCCTCCCGCTTTTCCTAGCACACTGCGTCATCAGCCCCTGGGAGCTGACGTCCAATCCCCCACACTTAGTTATCCTCTACAAACTTGAGCAAAATCTTGGACAAAAGCAAAACCCTCATAAGTTCTCCAAAACAAGCACTGAGCTTTTCACAGCTTTTGTCTATGTTAATAATGGTAGAAGAAAATAAATTGTACTACCTGAAGGAATAACTTCCAGGTCAGCTAAAGTCTCTGCCCACTCTATACCATGGGCCTTGCAATTAATTCACCTTCCCCTCCTGTCATCCATTTAAACTTCTCCTCATCATAGCTGCCAATAGCTTCTTTCCTTAAGTGTCAGATCCCACTGCACCATCATCTACTGAACCACTGGTCACTTCTGACAAATACACTTTCTAAAATCTTATAACCAAAATGCATACTAGCTGAAAGAGGACTACCGAAGTAAGAAGGAAGGAAAAAAAATTCAAAAGCACACAAGGCTGATTTTGAGGCTCTTCTGTATCTTTTTCATGCTAAAACTGCCTAGATTTTGAGAAATTATTTAAATGGAACTTTGCAGGTCATGAGTTCATTGTATTGTCCTCACAGCTTAAAAATACATTTGAAATTTGCATATTTTTAAGACAGTATGTTTGCAATACTAAGTCTCCAGTTTAAGAGCTTTCATAATCCTGTTTTTCTCACTTGAAAATACTCTGCTGCTGAAACATCCATCAGCCAAGAACAGAACTGACAGGCCGAAATGCAAAGACTCCCTTGAACATCTACCCTACTTCTTCAAGCCCTTCCCTTTCCTAAAATGAAACTAGGTCAGCAGTACAAGATGCCTCTTTCCTAAAGCATCCTCTGCCCAACTAACAAGAGTCTGTGCTACAGCACTCCTCTTGCATAAAGCTCTCACCAGGAAGAGGTCTTCCAGCTACCAATATGCTGTTTCTGCTGCTTCCTTCTCAGCTGCTTTTTAAACATTACAATTAGAAGCGTGTTTTTCATTTGCATTTTTTTTCATATATATCAAGCTAAAGGAGCTCACTTGGAAACACCAATAACACTGCCCCAAGGCAGACTGTAAGGCTGCTAAAATGACTTCAAAGAGGACAGCACCGCAAGGAAGAAGGGGAGGGAGGAATGGAGGGACCCTCCTGAATACAAGTACCTTTTAAAGCAAAACAACCACACACTGACTCTCCAGATAAACTGGAGAAATACATGTACACAGCCTTCCTAGACTTCCCATTGACTAATGCCTAAACATCCCATTTCCCTTCCAAATACTCAAAAATGGAAAAGAAAGCTATTCAGGACACTAGTCCTTCTTACATTAGTGTCAAAAAGTTGATTAGTTACCTCTCAGTTGTCCTACCACACCTCCAAGAATAAAGAATTGAGACATCCAGCACTGACAGCACAAGTGAGTTGGTCAACACTGACGATGCACAAAGAACTTACATTTGATCAACGACAGGAGAACAAGGAGGACAACAAATGTTGTAGAAGAAGAAATGGGGAAGTCACTAGTGGAAGACTTCTAGAATGCAGAACAGGTCCACATACGAAATGCACTGTAACATCAGCTGGACATTAGGCTCAGAAGCAGTAAGAGCATCCTCTACAAATCCCATTATGTCAAAAATGGAAGAGCATGAAGCAAAATCTCTGCCCTGCTGGAGGCAGCCACAGTGATCTTTCTTTGCATGCTTCCCTAAACAACACTCACATTCTTGTCTCACACACAGGGAACAAACACCTTTGCTTTAAGACTGATAAATCAACCCTTGCATGTTCTAAAGACTATGGAAGCCACACACTGTGTCTTGAGCTTTTGCTCAACCTTGCCTGTTAGCATCTGTAGCACCTTCAGAAAGTGAAGGTACATTTTCTAGAACAAAGAACAAAAATTTCGCAGCATAACCAGAATTTAACACAGCAATCTCCAGGTGTGGCATCAGCTCTACAGATCACAGACAGCTGAAGTATCTGAGTTTTTCCTCAGCACTAGTGAAAGCAAAGCCCTGCAACTTTTGCCATGATATACTTGTCCCACTGAGGCTGAACACAACACAATACCTACAACCTCACTGGTGTGCAACAGTCCTTTCTTCTTTCAGATTTACTCCTATTTGTAGTATTTGGAATATATTTCCACCTTATCTCATCTTAGTAAGACAATAACTACAGATTTCCTTGTGTTTTTCTATTACTTCAAACACTGATTTGGGCTCACATAGGTATGAAGACCAACATAAAAGACACACACAAGTAAAAAACTAGAATCACCTTTATAGGACAAGAATAACAGTCAATTACGCCATCGTGCCCTCAAATTCCAGCAGAAGGCACAAGCAACTCATATAAAACATGACCAAAACAAAGCTAAAAAGTGAAAAAGTGAACGGCCATCCATCCACACAAATATGAAGACTAAGTGAAAGAAAAATAAAATACAACGGAACAGACTTTCTATATGCATGAATATTTCCACTTTTCCTTGTACTGGAGCATGCTGCATCACTATACGATCAGAAAGCTTGCAAGAAATCAAACTGTTACGTACTCAGCTGCTCTCCCCATCCGAAATAACTCCAGTTGCCTGCATGTAACACAAATGGCAGAAAAGAATAGGAATGGAAAAAGAAAGCTTAGAAAAAACAAACCACAAGCATACTTTTCATGTATTTAAAACGCCATACAGATTGTGAGCTTGAAAATTTAAGGGATCTTTTTCTTTATAAATACAACATTAAGTTTATGTCGGGGCTTGCACCTCATGTCCAGTTTGTTTATAAGACATTCTGAAAACTGAGATCATTATAAACTCTTGGAATTGATAAGCAATCATGCATTTATTAACACAAGTAGACAAAATACTTATCAGTCAACCTAGCAAGAGCAGTTAAACATTGTTATTCCCTAGCATACTCAAATGTCTCAGAAACCAGAGCCCAGCTTAGAGCAGTATCTGATTCCAGGCTAAACTCTGGAAATCAAATCGCAAAAGTCACTTCACATTTCCATTTCTGCCCCCTTTCCAGACCAAAGTTAACCCAGTGATGAATATCACTTCAACAATAACAGCATGAAAAACTGTGAGCATGTAAACAATGTGAAGTGAAGAGTAGGCAGATAAGCAGATATACACACTGGTAAAAGCTTAAGGGCTCTCATGACATTCTAAGGCAAACACCCATGAACTTAATCCTGCAAGAGTAAGCAAACCTTTCCATGTTAAAATTGAAGATGAAAACAAATTCATGCTAAAGCTGCACAGCAAGTTTGTAAGACATTGAAGTTTTTACTTATCAATACCCATGCTGTCGCCCCAAGGTCATTCTCAGTACCATGGATTCAACAAACCAGTACATACAGCCCTCAAATCACTTCAGAACCATACACACAACTTGCAACTCCAAGAAATGTTTCAGAACCAGCACTTCTAGAAGACAGTGTAAAAAACACTTTAAAAAGTTACAATTACAGGAGCGTTGATGCATGAAGTGCAGCTGACAGTAAACAAATTCTTCACATGCAGACAGAAAACGAGCAAGAGCTTTCTGTCCTGGCTACCATCTCTAGCTACCAGCCAGGCACAGAGACGCATTAGAGCTACAAATCAGATTACTCCTTTCTTTTCAGAAACAGAAGGTCTACAAAGCAACACAGCCCCTCAGATGCACATCAGTACTTCCAGGTCCCTGGATTAGGCTCTGACAAACACACGTGTGGTGCTTTGCACAGGCAAGGGCATTGCTCAGGTTCAAGTGGCACTTTTATATCTGGTAGAATTTCAAAGGTAGGTCATTACCTTCTGGCTCCTATAGTAGTAGTCAGAAAAAAGAAGGCAAAAAAAAAAGCAATAAATGTATGTTTGCATTAAAGGAAGCAGCCCCAACTAAGTGGAACAAACTGAATGACAATTTTTATGGTGCTGATTTAGAAAGAGCCACTGATAAAATGCTGAACACATGCAGTTACCATAGGGTACAGAAGGTCTATTTCTCTGCTGCGTACAGAAATTCTTGTTTACTAGATTTAACAACAGAAGAGAACTGAAGTCCATCAAGTCAAGCAGCAACAATCTACAGCCTGAGATAAGACAAATGCCACTCAGCAGCAAGAGTGACAATGCAGCTGAGCTGGGTGTGCTGGTGAGATCAAGATGTATCCAAATGCATCAGAAACCTGCCAGGATCCACCTAACATTGTTTGCATGATCCTGACCACAGAGCCATCACCTCAGGCTTGTTTTTCACAACAAAAACCTAAATACCAGGTTTGACAGAGGTCTGACTGTTATTTCAGGCGGGAAGGAGAAGAAAAAGAGGAATGCAAAACCAAGCTGGCAAAAAAAACAGAAGTAAAAGAAACTGAAAAGGGGAGACAACCAGGAGAAAGGGTATGGAAACCAAAGGCAGGGACAGCATAGACAGTAGAGAGGGACATATGAAAAGGGACTGAGGAAAGAAGGAGATGTTGGCAGAGCCCTGCACTGAGCTTTGATTTGCTGTAACCAAGAGTTCCCATTAAAAATAATTTCCTATTAATGCAGAAGTTGAACAACAGCTTACATGTATCCCATTCCTGAAAATCTCAAGACACTAACACATGTAACAGCAACGCCAGCACATCCTTCCATCAAAATGTCTGTATCTCAGGTGAACAGTAAGAGGCAAAGGAAGGAAAATTCAAGTATTAGCAGCTTGTATTACTATCAAAGATCCAGAAAAATTCTGTAGTGACACAGCATTATTGCAGTCAGGCTACATTGTAGTGAAATGCATGTCATTATTCACAAATGAATGCACATGTAAAACCCCAGAGCAACTGGGGAAGAAACACCAGACGATAACTATAAATTTCCAAAGCTGGTATGCAGATCAGAAAAACCACAGAGGAAATGGAGCTTATCTGTCCTCCAGGTTTCACAAAGATAAAAATCCCAGACTGCTAGCCTCTGCACAAACCACCGTACTCAATCTGCATGGAGAAATGAGTGATCTCTGAAACCAGCTGAGAATGTTCCTAACCACTAGGACAGAAAAAGGCCTGATGGTTGGCACAACACTATTCATCGTTTGAAACTGCAACAAGGAGAAAGCCACCAAGTGCTAAGACAACCCTCATGGACACAAGGTCTGTCCTTGGAGGAGAAGCATGACCACTGCCCACAAGCAAAAAAGTCCGCAAGCTGACAGTGATGACCTTGAGCCAGCTACTTACCTGTCCACCTCAGTGCTACCAAGTTCCATATGAACAGCATGGAAATCCCACAGACTTTCCATGCCCAAGGCAAATAGCAGCCAATGCCAAGCAGGGCAAGGCAAGGAGAGGAGCAGCTGCCTCTAGACAGCAGCTCCTTACCCTGCACATTTTCTCACACTGAGAAGCTGGGTTTGGCTGACCAGGCAATGCTACAGCTATAGACTGGGGAAAGCAATGCTGCAGGAGCAAAGAGAAAGAGATGCAAAAACAGAGTAAGGGATTTTCAGTCAGAAGCTCAAAACTCGGCTTTTGTTTGTTTTTACTAACACCCACTTCACTTTAGTGTCTAACATTTTGGAAAAAAAATGAATTTATTAAAGATTCAACACATATGCTGCTTCATTTAAGATTCAGGAGCTAACAGTATACATCTCAGTCCTTCAGCATAATCGCAGAAGACCTGGGCTGACAGTCTTGATATTTTGAAGGTTAATGAAAACAGAATTTCTTTTTAGCCTTTTCAAGTTGTTTTTCTGCTTCATAAAAGAAATATGCATAACCATGATTTATTAAGAAAACATCCCTTCCAGATCACCCTTGGAACAAATTTAAACCTGTGCAAACTCAAACTAAAAACACCAAGAAGTCCAGACAGATAGAAAATAGGAAGTTGTAATTCCAAAACCATACAACAACATACAGCAATAATGGAATACATGATACAGACAAGTCAGACTAGTCACTCCATGTGTTAATAAATACCAACAGTGTGTGTCTCAGTTACCACATTATTTTGTATCTGTAAGTTTCAGTACTCAAAAAAATGAGGTTTCATATAAACCTCCAATTAAGGACTAAGCAATGCAAGCAGCCTGGTGTCTTGGAAGCTAAAACATTTTTGTCATTAACACATTTTATAAAGCACATCTAAGTTCCCACTGTTAGCTGAATATAACATATGCTTGTTCTGTGCCTCAGTTATGCAACCATTCAAGGAGGAACTCCTCCTCCCCACTTCACACTGTCAAGCATGGATCAGCAGGGACACTGTAAAAAGCAGAATATTCCAAGTTTTTTAATGCCATCTAATTTGACTGCCTGTGTGCCACTTTGTTTCATTTCTGTTCATAAGCCTCTGAGATTGGTTGGGACCTGCTATCTCTGTCAGAACATTATCATTTGCTGCTGACCACTGCTTATAGTCATGCTGGTGAATTATTCAATCCCCCTGTTGTATCCTGTGTTTGGGACAAACAGAAATCATCTAAGTAAGTTTATAAAAGCAAACTAAACTCCCGATAGTATATTTGGTTCTGATAAAGTATCATTTGCAGAATGTTCTGGTCAGTTCTTTAACTGTGCTTAAAAAAATCTCCTATTCCCATGGCTAATACCTTCAACATAGTGTGAACAGATCTCAGATTCTATAAAAATCTGCATTCTTCCAGTGTTCAATGTACTTCCCAAAACTAAACAGGTGGTATTTTAGTGGAATAAGCTTCTAAAATAGAAAACATACATTGAATAGCTTTTTAGAAGGAAGTCAAGTTTTCAGTAAGCACAATGCCAAAGAAGGTTTTATAACAAATACCACCATTTCCAGCTCAGTTTTGGAACACTCCAGATGAGGGCTAAGGCCTCTGCATAAAAGGAGATAAGAAAACACAAGAGGCAAGTGAGCTGGAAGGATCTGACAGAAACAAGGACAGGTACTGTAGTGTGACACTGGAATGCTCTCCTTGCTTCCCAGTTCACCACATTCAGCTTATGCTGAAATTTTTGAGTATTTTATTTCACCAAACAAGATGGCCCTTCTAGCCACCTTTATGTTGGCTAAACAAAATCAATTGAGATCTGAAAATTTAAATAGAGCTTGGATCTACATCAAATCATCCAGTGTTACCCACTAAGTAATTACAAACTTGTGCATCTCATCAGTAACCATAGTAAAAAGGCAGAGTGCCACCTAATTTTATCTTCAATGGAAAGTTGTAACATTTCTACCACTGCACTGATGCCTAACACAGCTGCTTTGTCTTACAAATTTCCAGGCTACCGAGTCACACACAATTTGGCTAAGAGATTTAAACACTGTTACAGACAAGATTTATATACCCCTTCCAGTCGATCTCCTAACATGACATACATGCATAATAGCAAAGAGGAATTTAATCTACAGCAGCAGAAATAAAAGATTTGGTGCCTTTTTTTCTTCTGACTTTTAATCTCGGACTTTAAGTACAAGCCTCACTGCTGGAGAACACATATTTATGGCCTGTGCATAAATTTCAGGAATCATTTTTCTACCAGTTTAAAATCTTTAACTTTCAAACAGTTTATATTTCACTGTAATAACAAAATTCAAATTGATTTGCTTCTATTGCTATGATATTAAATGACGACTAATAAAGTTTAAAGTCCTTAAAAACCTGCATTAGAAAAAAAATAAGCTTTCATGAAGAGCACTAGACAAATTATGAAAGCTAGAGTGTTTAAATGAATATTTGCTTTGTCTGATCACTGCTTGTAGAGACACTTGTCAATATAGGCAGTGTTCAACATTTCAATAAGAACTTTACATTCAGGTTTTATTTAAAAGTAAAAACTATTTCCTTGTCACCCTCTTTCAAAATGCAGCCCATACTCCAGGAGAACAACAACTAAAAAACCATATTTACATGATCAGCAGCAAAATCAAAGCCCTAGAGTTCTCTAGAGTTAGCAGTACACCAAACTTTGTTACTGTATCATCTCCTAATATTACCAGTATTTTTATTTTTAAATTCCATATGCTGAGTACTCTTCCTTAGGCATATCCAGTCCTGAAGTAGCAGCTTCATCCTGAAATTGCAGGCAGACATTTTAGAATAAAACCTTGAATCTGTGTTCCTTTCAGCAGACCTATCATGCCTTCAGTCAGCCCAGAGAGTGAGTGCCACAAAGCCGCAGGAAAACAAGTATCCCAGAGGGGATTTATCCTAAACAAAGAGAAACGGGAGCTGCCAGTCACCCAGAAGCAGAGAGGCCAAGGATCTAACTTTCCCAGCTCAGCAGTAAACTATCACAAAAAGCTCATACAATGGTTCCCCTTGTATGGGCTAAAACAGTTTTTCCCTGGCCTAGCTTAAATCAATAAATAAATAAATAAAGCCATTCATGGGTGCTGTTTTGAATTACACTTACACTGAACAGTCTTTTGAGTTGTAACTACACTGCAGCCAGAAGTTCTACTCCCACTAGAGCACAGCTATACAATGATTGCAACACGATCTTCAGGGTCACCTTGAGAAGGGTAAAATAACCATTATTATGATTACTTTACCCTTCCCAAAGTGGTGTGGACTAGAGATGCCGTAGGTGGCTGCTGACCTCTGTTGTTTAAGTGCAGAATCAGGCTGGTAACCACAAAAAAACAGCAACAATCTTGATGTATAGCACACACCTTTACAACAAAGAGGGCAGTGTCACCTCCCAGCATTCTCAATGCTGCCTGACCCTCCACTGTCACGGATCATGCACCTCTGTGAACAATTAGGAGTGGCATGTTCTGGCCTGTTTAAGTGTTTTGATGCTGTCTGGCCTTGAGAAACTGGTAGAGCAGATCACTTTTTTATAAATATACCATTACCAAAGAAGAAAAGAAGCAAATTCTCTGCTATTTGCTGCAACAGGGTCATTCACCCCACAGCAGGGCTGGACATCCCCAGCCCAGTAACACATTAGTGGCAGCAGAAAATGCTGCATCCACAGCAGAGCACAAATATAAAATCAGTGTTTGGGGCTTGCTGGGGAGGAAGGGGCAGGGAAGGCAATCATCTGGCTGTTAGGCAGACAAAACTCCTCAACAGTGCCATGGGAAGCATCATCATCTCAGCATTAGAACAGTCTCTTCAGGGGAATGAATAAGCCTCCCCAATGTACCAGTGGAATTTGAGCTCCCAAAAAGAAAACCAGTGAGCATCAGGAATGAAACATCTCAGAGTCAGCCTTTGTGGTACCTTTCAGACAGCAGTGCACGCAGAGGAATTAGAAGAATTTTGCAAACCCAGATTTTTTCAAATGTCAGTGCAAAGAAGGGTCACCACAACAAACTGATCTGGCATCAAACAGCACCCATTCCTAAAATGTGTATAAAACATTTTGCCAGATATTAGTAGATAAAACGCTGCTTATGTATCTAAAACAACTGCAGCATTTTTTTCCTGCATGCATGTGCACACATACATGTGTTCCAAAGAGCATTAAGAGATGTAACCTTGTATTTTTTTCTCTTTCATCTTATGGCAGACCAAGCACAAGCTGGCTTTGATTCTTTCTACCGGTAAAAGAGCATATGAGAAGCTATTGCTTCTTTTGTTGCCAGTACCAACCTACTGTGGGTACCTATCCAGAGCCAAGCAAAATTGTGACCTTCTTCTGATAAAAAAGAAGCACAACAAAACCCACAATAAAACACACACACATACATACACACACAAAAAAAAAAAAAAAACCACCATGCACACACACAAAAACACAAAACCCCAAGATAAAGAAAATCCAAAACAAAACAAACAAATGTATAAAGAAAAAAAAACCCAAACCAACCAATCAACTAACAAAAACCAACCAAAAAAACCAAAAACCAAAAAACAAAAACAATAACAAAACAATCCCCCCCCCCCACCAAAAAAAAAAAACAACAAACCAACCCCACCAAAACAAAACCCAAAAATATCAACCACAACAAAACATCAAGACCCACCACAACTCTGGTAACCAGGGATTTCACAGAGCAAAAGACTAAAGTAAATGGAACAAAAACACTGAAGCAGAAAAGGGAAAATAAGTGACACTTAAGTTATCTTTCCTGAGAATCATACTGAACAAACTTTGTCTCTTCCAGATTTGTAAACTCCCTGACAAATGGTGTAGGGCAGTATTTACAGCAGCTGATATTAACCAAGTCTGCCAAACTGATTCTGCAAAGATGCAGAGCATCTTTCTCATCCCAGTTTGCACTGAAACTGATCCAAGTCAGAGCTGCATTTAAAATACTCACAGGGTGACTCACTTATGGATTATAATGGACTTCTACGTGTCCAGAAATTATCTTGAGCATGCAAGGAAAACATTTCTGTAACTCCTCACAAAAAATAACATAGAGCTTATTGACTCAATGCCAAAGTAATCAAATAATATGTTTGCAATCTGCATAATTTAAAGTGAATTTCCAGACAACAAAACCTTGCTTTCTTTTCAATTTACATTTAATTTCAGGCTGTGGGTAAAAGCCAATATGGAGATGCTGCAGTTTTCTAACACTGACATACCAAAACTTTAATAATTATGACTACATTTAATAGAAAGGCAAACAAAACTGGATGCATGGACACTCCAGTGCTTTGCTTATTGCTTGGGATCACTGAAAGGTAAATCAACTGGAAGCATGTGATCGTTCTGGAGCAGGAGGAATACACAGGGACACACAGCAGTTGGGAGTTAAAAATGAAATGGTTAACTATAATGAAGGAAAGAGGCAAAAGTGCCAAAATCAGCAGGGCCTAGAAAAGACTGTATATGCAACAGAACCACCTGCCTCATTTAAGAATAGGTAGGAAGCCCAAATCCCACAATATCTCAGAAATTATGGATCAGAGTCTTCTAAGAACAAAACAGCATTTGAGACTGTGAAAAGGAGCCTGAAAGCTCAACAATCTCTGGAAACATTAGAGCTCCCAGTGTGGGCTGAGATTTCCCATGGCACCAAGCCAAGGCAGCAGCCCATACATGCCCAGGGACAAAAACCCACCCTCAGATCACAGGCTGGCGTTCAGATGGGGCCACTTCTCTCACATCCTGTTCCATCCTTCTCCCACCTCTGCTCAGGGGAGGTAACAGAACAAGCTGCATCCCTGCAGGAAGTGGGAAACCACCACAAGAAAATCTGGTTTGGAAAAGGGAAAAGATGTGTGCAAAGTACAGATGCAGAAGAGAGCAGAAGCGTAATCTAGTTTTAACAAGCAAGGACATGTATCTTCCTAATTAGTGAACCTGAACCTGCCTGCTGGAGTAGTATTTTCTCTAGCTGGAACAAGGACATCAAAATGGTCTTCTGAGAGTGGCCAGAGAGGCTAAGCAGGACACCAGTGGCACGTGCAGTTATGTACAATTATTTTTTTAAGTGCAAGCTATGTGAAATGTTTTGCAGAACTCTTGTTCTATAGTGTCCCAGGTTTTAAGATAATTTTGTGGTTTTTGAAGGCCTGGGAAAACATTCTTGTGGAGTAAAACCTACTCACACTGAGCATGTTTTTTTCTTTCTTCTAAATAAATGCTTAGTTTGCTGTCCTGTTCCAAACAGTAACCATACCTCATCTGGCACATCGAGAAGATGAAAATGAAAACTGATGCGGTGGAAAATTGGATGAGCCTTAAGTGTTCTTGAGGATGTTTTTATTTTATCTAAAAATATACCTACCAATTACTTACCCACATGGTAAGTAAGAACATTCCATATTGAACACATTTTAGTGTGGTAAAGGACACCCACCCTGCTCCTGTGTAAAAAGGGTTGAGCTCCTGTGTCACATGCAAAGGTCAGGTCAGCTTTCAATAGAGATGCAATCTGTGCATGTTCTGTGTTAAACTCCTGAGTCTCAAAGGACTGTGCTGTATTGAGGCAAGCTGATAACTCTTATGCACAACTTGATGCAGGCAGAGTTCATTTTTCAAAAGTACCTCTATATTAAATGTCTATTTGTATTTTTTCCATGTAAATAGATATTCATAGGCATCAGATACTTGCAGGCAGTAAACAAGCCAAAGTACATGCAGTGCCATCAGCTTTATTGAAAATTCTTAAATACATTAACAACAGACTGCTATGAAATGTTTAACATCCATTCTAATGAGTGTTTTAATCCCATGAATGATTATATTAATTCCTATGTGACATTAATTGTTCAAACCACAGGGCCTTCAACTGAATATTGCAAAAGGTCACTTTCCAGCAAGATGCAGGCTGTTAACAGGCAGCACAACAAGGGTGGCCATCGTGCTGCTTCTCATTGTGTCTGTCTGCGAGAGCCCAGCTGGCTCTCCAGGGGAGAAACCAGCTACAGAGGGCTGTAAAAGCACCCTGATGTGGGAACAGGTGCAGCTATTTTCCCCACACAGAAGCATTACCTCTAATTCACCCATACATCTCAATACTTGAGAGATTCAATCAAATCAGCCTCCCTCAAACAAAAGGAAAGCCCAGGGCACAGAGCCAGGAAAATAATTTCAGCAAATAACACATTCGTTTCTTGGACACTTCATACAGCAGACAGTTTTTCTTTGACTTTTTGACATTATGGGTTCTGCAAACTATGTTGGTATGATTTAATTAAATATTAGTTTCTCCCAGTATGTTTCTTATTTACAGGCTTAGCAAATCAACTGTACCCTTTTGACGATTTAAAAACAAAACACACCAAAAAAAACTCCAGAACAAGAACAGCATAACAACAATAACAACAAAAACCCCAAAACAAAAAACAACAAAAAACAAACAAAACAAAAAACCCAAACAAGCAAAAAAAAAAACACCCCACCAAACAAAAAACCTCTGCTTTATTCTTAACATACTTTTTTTTTTCCAGAATGGGAGGACACAGAAAGTGTTGCCTAGAATGAAAGTATTATTGATAGAGTTCTACATGTTCCAGCTACACAGCACAATCAGGTTTCCTAGGCAATTGGTTAATGTCTAGAGTTGTTGAAGATACTTCAAAGATAACACAACAATAGTATACAGAGAAATTAATTCTACTCAATAAAGGTAAACAGTAATTAGCATTTCCTAATATTATCAGTTTTGAGGAGATCCTATAATCAGCCTAATGGATAAACAGCCTGCAATGTGTAATATGCACATCTTAAAGGATTTGAAGTAGAGGATAAAAGATTTGTTTAAATTATGAGGCTTGAATTTTATTAATGTTGCTGCCAAAAGTAGATAAGACATTCACAAGAGACATCACTGAGCTTTCATCTATTGTATGTTAAAAGCAGTGTTTCAGAAATCTAATTTTGCAGATCATCAGATACAGTAAGTGCTATATTATTTTTCCATCCATGTTTTCAGAAGCATAAAAAATGCAAGACAAGACAAGCAGAAATTAGTAAAAATATTTTTCCATCCATCAACGCAGCATTGAAAAGTAATAGTGAAGAAATTAGACATCAAGTACACAAATCTCTGGTGCATTTTAAAAGGCTACCAGTAGTACTTGTCTCCACCTATTTTCTGCCTCTTAAAATTTCATAAAACAGCAATAAAAATTATATTTAACGCAGGAAGTTTTAGCAGAACATAGCCTAATATAGTCACATGATAAAACACAGTTTTCTTACTGTTATAAATATTACAAGGGTCTGACAATCTTAGTGACTTTGAACACATTTTCTGTGCCTACTGCACACAAGGACAAGAGCAAGACTCAATGCCTGGCTTCACTTCCTGGCATCAGAAGCTGCAGAGCAATATTTTGAGGAGCACAGCTTTTCATAACTGCACAGAAATTTAAGTACTTCTAATAAGAAAATGTTGGTCAGATGTACCATCACTTGACATCTAACCACAAAAGGAAATCAAGTACATTGAAAGAGGAAAAGATATTGAGAAGAAATAAGTCTAACTTACAACACTGGGAGGCAGCACTGGGCAATGGTTTCTTCTGGACTTCCTCCTGAAAGGGATACTAAAGGAAGGAAAGAAAAAATAGGAAGGAATATAGAGAGATAAGAAAGCACGTGGTAACTTTATGACAGCATGCCACACATAAGAGAAAATATCCCTGGTATTATCAATTATCAAAGCACAATATCTGTAAGCATAATATCTGTAATATAATCTCCATTATATCTGTATTTGAACACACTCCCAGAACTGTCCCCTTTTTTCATGCCAAAATCACGTTACAAAGTGCACTTCTGTTTAAGGTGAAGTCTCTTTAGAACAAGCACAGGCCCTATTACCAATTCTGAGACCTTCAATTAGACACTGAAAAGACCTGACTTTCCACACCACAATGCCAGTGTGATAGGGAGCTCCAAACTGGGAATAAGCCTGTTTACATTTAGGCACTCCAGCACAGCCTCAGCAGTTCAAATCTCATGTGGGCTCACACCAAATCCAGAGTAGGAGATGGCAGCAGTGAGGTAATTAATGTGCCTGGCAAGGCAAGAACACAATGTTTGCCCAGCCAACACTTGCAAACTCTCCTGTGATCCACTTCACATCCAAAGTGAAGAATTTTTCATCTCATTTAATACTAAATTAGAGAACACAGGGATATTTCAATTAGCCAGCTTTGACTTTTTTGCAAAGCTGTTTGTTACAGCATCAAAGCGTTCCCTAGGGGAATGCCAGTGGTTTTATTTTGTTATTCTCTTCTATCTTGTATTACATAAAGACATGAGAAAATTAGGACAATGGACCAAAATAATGAGAATGGTATTTGCTAGTAAAAAAAAAGATCTGACAACAAAGGAAGTGGCAAACTTAGCAAGCTGGTGCTGCAGCCTGTGCAAAACACAGCCACCAGACAGTCTCTCCTTGGATTTGGTAGGGATAAATGACCAGTTCTGTGCATGGAAGGTGACAGCAGCAGACTTCCACTGCAGTTATCTTTCAATCTGTGCTATTTAAAATGCACAAGGGATCCTGAAAGGTGGTTAAGTCTTATCATCAGCAAACTGCCAACCCACTGAGTTAATCAGGACTGTGAAAACAAGAACTGCCGGATCTCACAGCACTGACTGGTTGACAGAGTGGTGAAAGGAAGTCTGCTGATGAGCAATTTCAGTAGCACAGGACAGCAGTGGGTTCTGAATTATTATCCTCAGAGATCCCAGAATGGCAGCAGTTTGCTCTTTTTAAGGCATCAGCCCAACGGCTATCAAGAGTCCCAAAATGAAAACGGAATATTAAATGTTTGTAGGAAGGGAGGCTGGAAAGTCTTTCAATGACACCATCTGAACTCCAAATGAACCTGCTCCTTCAATACTCCTCTGCAGCTTTTGTCTTTTCATTTATTATCTCAAACAGAGATAGGTGCACTTAAAACAAAGAAGACAAAGGCACAAAGTTGTCTTGTGCTAAAAAACACTGGGCAGACCAGGATTCTGCAGCCCAAAAGGTGAGGTCTGTAAAGCTGAGTGGCAGGGACTGAATGCAGGAGGATCAGTCATTAAATTTCTTCAAACAAACCTGCCTCCACCTGGTTTCTCAAACACTGGGTTTGTTTGCTCAGAGCAATTAAGATATTTCTTCAGGCAATGCACAATTAAGATGGTGAATTCCTTTGCAAAAACATAACTGACCTGGGTGCATTTAAAGGGCAACTGGCATCCACAAAAGAGAAATCCATCGAGTGCTGTTCAACACAAGGATACTGCCTCTGGCTCTGGAAGTTCCTGAGCTACAAGTCAGTGCCACTTAGGGGAATATGCAAGGAATCATCCCCATTCTGGTTGGCTGGCTAACGTGGAGAACTATAGAAGAACCACCTGAGGCCCTGGTCGGGTTTTTTTCGCCCTGGTCGAAGGGAACATCCATAATAAATCTGAAATCACTAGGTCACAAATACGGAGATATTACTTCATTACTGGTATTTGATAAGAGCTCGCAGTTAGCAAGCAGATGTGTGGCACCGCAGGGAAAGGGGAGACCCAGAAAGCTCAGGGTATCTTTCAGCACGTACCAGCTCAGTGAAGCACTAGAGGGCACCTGTGCCTCGCTGAAGTACCTGAACTGCTGCTCCAGCCCGCGGGAGCGGGGAGGCACCACAGCAGCATCACTGACAGCACAACTGACAGACTGGGCTTTTCATCGATTCTTAGAGGCTTTCAAACTTCTAGGAAGGCAGGAGAGGCTGCCTTAAATTCTTTCATTTTTTTTCTAGCCGAATATTGGTCTGTTCTCAAAAATGTAGTCCACCTTTTTTCCTTCATCTGCACAGTAAACCAAATCGCTCACATAATGAACAGAAAAGAATAGATTAAGGATCCCAGAACAAAAATCTCCTGAAGTCATTGCATTGGCAAAGTATTTTGCAAGTCATCTTGTTATGGAAACACTCGCTATGGAAAGAGACCTGTCAAAAAGGCTTCACCAGCACCATACTCTTACTCAATGATGTTCACATCAACACATGAGTATTGGGGTTCTCTATATACTTCATTTCTGGTACAGGCATTAACATGCTAAATCTTATTCTGCAAACAGTATGAAATGCAAACAAAATTTTAGTCATCCAACAGTCTCTCTTAAAAATAAAAAAAGTAACTTCTATTTTATAGCTGCTTAGCCAAGTACACACCAGAGCTGGGGAACCAAAGCCATAGCTACAACTTATTCTAACACAAGATACATATAAACTGAGCCATTAACAACTGCATTAGGACAAAAGCCAGCACATCCAACAGTCCTCAGTTCAAATAAAGAATCATTATCTTGCTTTGTCATCTTCAAAGAAATACTGAACTGCAAAAAAAGTCCTTTTTGACTTGATTTCACAAAAAGAACCTACCACAGCCTGTCAAAAATGGTTTCACTGTCTGCTCAGGTAAAGCACGGTGTTGCCTTTCCTTTGAACATATCTGCATAAACAGAACATTATTCAAGCACTTCCAGCTTGCAGAAGAATATTCTCCTCCTTAACACTAAACAGCATGCTTGAGAAAAGAGTTCTATAAGCAGTATGGAAAACTTGCAAATTATCAACATTCAGTATTTACACTAATCACAGGGATCCAATACAAAGAATAAAAGCTAGTTATAAGACATTCAGGGCTGCAATATTCTTTCAATTTAGATATTTACCTCATCATCTCCCAGTGAATTTATTTGTTCTAATTTTCTGGTCCAGTATCTGGCCTCTTCTTCAGGGATATCTAAGTCAAAAGAGTAAGTCACACCACCTTATTAACCAGGTTAACTTTGCATTCATCACCATTATTATTAAAGATCACACACAAAAAGCCCACATGTGATTTTTAAGAAAAATTACTGTCTTATGTTACCACTCAGATGGAAAACAAACATTGTAAATAGCAGCACACTTCAAGGGCTTACCTGCTTTCTCGTTTAAAGCTGATTAACCAAATGCACACTTACACAAAGGTAGGAAAGAAAAAGACAAACTAGTTCACATTCATTTCAAGTATTAGTTTGATGGAGAGCCATTTCACAACAGCAAGCATATTTTAATACACTTGCATATGTTTGGTAACACATAACAAGAGCATTTTCTGGAGGCTTTTTGTAATTTTTATAAGGCAGAACAAGGACTGCCTTTGAATAGCATATCTTATGCACACCAATAGCACACCTCCTGATGTAGCACAAATTAGTTACCAAAAAATAAACAATCTCTTATTTCTTTGCCAGCAATAAGCCAAATATTTTGAGGGTATAAACAGTGTTATAGGCAGTCATATTCACATGAAAGCACATTCTTACTTTTACGCCACGCTGCAGCTTCACTGTGAAAGGAATCACAACATTTTCACCATCGAGAAGAGTTACCAAGCTGACAGCAAGCAGCAAAAATTATCACTTTTATTGTGGTAACCATTTTCTATTTCACACCCTGAAGTAATATACTGTCCTAATGGAACACTGACTACTGCCACTCAAAATTTCGCCTTTCAAAGCACATGCTCAGAGATGCAGATAACCTGCTGTGAAAAGCTTAACACCAAATTATTTAGGGATGGAGTGGTGTGAAAACACTGGAAAAGGAAAAAAAAGGGATGTAGATTTGTTTTGTTTGCATTTTTTTCTAGCCACTCAACATCCCAGAATGTAGCAACTTCTGAAATCTGCCTATTTATGGCCTGGAACTGCACCACTGCAGAAACGTCAAAGCTCACAGAGGAAGGAAATGGAGGGAGTGCTCCAGCTAAAAACACCACCAGCCCTGCAAGCTGACACAAAGATAGTGCTATACCAGTTCAGCTGGTTTTCCCATCTCCTGTAACTCTTCACACTTTCAGGTGGCCTCAAAATTTTGCTTCCCTGCAATGAACTGTACTCCATGGACACCACCACAATGATATGCTAAGTTATGCATTGGCAAGAACGGGAGAAGCAGGACAGGGTGGCCTCCTGATGAAAAGGTCATTCTAAAAGTTACATCCACTTTCACTCATCACAGAAAAAAAAAACAAAACAAGTTTTATTGGCAGGTGAGCATTCCACTGGAAGCCACAATGCTTTCCTAAAGGACCAAGAACTGCTTTCTTCTTGTAACTGAGAGAATGTTTGTTCTACATGTGGCCTCTCTCAGCCACACAAACCATCATCCTAGGAAAGCAACAAGGCCAAAAACACCGCAGGTAACAGAATACAAAGCACTGTTAACAGGTGCATGCCAGATTTAGTGGAATTTCAAGTTTCAGCAGTAGATAATTCCTTGGACTATGAACTCAGGTCCACATCTTTGTAACAGAAACACCACTGTATTTTTATGGAACTAGCCTCACCCACACAAGGTATTAAAATACTCTGCAGTTGAGAAAGTTTTATGGAAGCTAAGGATCCAACTCCAAAAAACCTGCAATAAGTAGAAAAAAAGACAACCCATTTCTCCTTGCTTGGAGGGGGACCAAAGTAAGTTATTTTAACCAAAATACAAAAAGCCAGCTGCTCTTTCTGATGTACAGTACATTACTTTGTTGTTAAAACCCATCAGAAAACAAGGTAAGAGAAACATGAGAGACTCTTCCACAACTACAAGAGTTGTAGAAACACATACATGATTTTGATCTTCAGGGCTGTGGATCACAGCTTCACAGATTTATTAGATAGTCTGTGCAAATTAAGGCTGGCATTCAAAGCAAATCTGGAGAGAACTGATCTAGAAAGAAGGCATCAGTAAAGTGAATGGCTATCAACATACAACCTGATGAGATTTAGGAGAACAAACTCCAGCAATGAGAGAAGAAATCAAAAAATTACAGCAAAGTCCATGGAATTGTCTTGGAAAGACATCACTTCTCTAAGAGGTAAAGAAAAACTCATGAAATGAGGACTAAAACTCAGAGCTCAAAAAATTCAAATCTGGAGGCTGAAATCAAGACTAAAGAGACTGAGGAAGGGTGAAGCAATGACTACCATCAACAGTGCAGCAATTGAGGATGTCTCAGGGTAGAGGCCTCAATGCCTTCCTAAAAACCATGATGTAGTGGCACGCCCAGACATCAAGGAGCAACACTTCTCTCTTGGATTTACTGCTCTTATCTTACAGCCTAGATGCCCATTTCATAAACAGGGCTGGCAGATTTTTACTGCTGGACTGCTGCTCCTATTGAAACACCTTCTTACGCAGGTCGGCGATAAAAATCAGCTACTGTCCAGGTAACAGCTGCTGTAAGGACATCTTCCTGATCTCAGAGAAACTCTTGTCATCAATACTAGTATCAGTAAAATTATTGTACAGCACATTTTAAACATGTGCAACTGGCTTATGATCTTGAGTCATTACCTGCCCAAATGAAATCCCAATGAGATTTTTTTTTTTTTTTTTGAGGAAGCTTCTGTTATGTTTTGCCTCAATCAGCAGTTTTGTTGAAGCTGCTTCTCTGGAATGCACAGAGTGGAAATCCCTAGCACAGAGATCACAGACTGCTTGCAAGGCCCCATTCCCTGGCCAGCTCCTGCATCACTGCTCAGCTTTTGACTACAATGGAAATTACTGCACTACTTTAACTTCTGCGTAAAAGATAAAAAGATGAACTAGTCCAGAGAGAGGGCACCTGAGGCCTCAGCCATCTCAGGACTCCACTGACATCATGCTTGCTGAACACAAGGAGTAGGGCTTTATGTCAGTGAAACAAAATTGCTGAAAAACAGCCGAGAGGAGACAGGTAGAGTCAGTATCTTTTGGTGCTTATTAATTTGAAACCCACACAGAAACACTGCAGGCTTTACTGTCCTTGCTCTTACTGCCATCCTCAGCTGGAAGCTGAACCCCATCTTCCCTGAGCTCCTGAGTCTGCAGGGCCTGAATCTGCAGGGTCCATAAGCAGGCACAGACATGGCAATGGCTGGGGTGGGGGATGAGCAACTCCCACAGCATCTCTCAGGACTGAAGGCTCCAAGCTGAGCTGATGTGGGATTCCTGGGCACAGGAGCAGGTGTGTGGGTGGAGGTCCCAGGTGGGGCTGCTCAGGGCAAGTGCATGCCCTAACACCTGGAATGGGCACACAGCAGTACAGTGACTTGTCAGAGTGAGAAAGGAAAAAACAGGAGAATGTGGTGCATCCATACAGACCACTTCACTAAGTTAAACCCCAGAGGAAGCTAAATATGACAGCATGCCTGCTTAGAAATCTCTAGCTTGGCAACAACCAGGCACTTCAGTCCTAAAGCTTTTCTCCTCCTGAGATTTTCTGGTCCTTGCTCTGAACCTTGCACATCACCTTCATCCTTCTGAGCTTCCCCAAGGTGGCTGGGGTAAAACCTAGCTTGGCAGGAGGGAGAAAAAGTGCTGAAAGCAGAAATTATATCCTCTCTCCCCCTATTTTCCTGCAAGTGTTCAACAGGCTTCCCCCCTTCCCAGCCCAAATTTCCTCCCTTTTCCAATGTATGGGAATCTTCCTAAGTTCTCACTGAAATGACTTGGCTGAGCTGAGTTTTTTTTTCCTGTTCAGTTCCCAAGACACTAAAATAACAAAGCACATTTACCCTACCTCATGGTTAGATGCAGATCAGCATGCTCCCACCCTGGGAGCGTTGAGAACACTAAAAGCATCTTCACTCCAATTATGAACTAGAAACTGCCTGGCACAGAACCAAATTGTTATAGTTTGGGAGCCAAAAGCATTTTTGAGTACTGCATCCTGTGAGGGATTTGCACAGTCACTGCACTTCTAAAAAGGGGGGACAAAGTAAAATGCTATCAAGCAGAACAATTTTACACTTGGAAAGCAGCATCCTGAAAAATCTGTGCCAATGCACACTCACCACATCAAAACAATAATAGCAAGATTATCTTCTGCCTACCAGAAAATTTTCTAAATCAACCAAGGATAGCAGTATCCCTCCACTGTCTCTCTTGTTCCAAAGAGGAAACAGGTATTATCAGAGGAGAAAGTGGCTCCAGCCTGTCTCAGCTATCAACCACTTCTTTCCATGAAGAAGGCAATTTATTGCCATTTTTAATAGACTACCAAGCACAAACCTTCTCACCCTACATGTTAATATAATGCTCATATTTTCCATCCTCACACTATTTGTCACATTTTTGTAGCAGAGGATTTGCAGCCATTCTGTTTCTGAGACTGCACATTCAAGAACATGGGGCTGGCAGAGAGAGCATCGTATGCCAGCCTGGTGCCCAGGACTGCAGTCCATCCCACAGAGATGTGAAACACAGCAGGGCCCACAGAGCTGCCCTCCCTGCACAGCACGTGCTGGTGTCACACTAGCTGACCACAGGGCAACAGCTGCATCTGGAACATGCCATGGCACACACACATCTGGAACATGCCACGGCACACACACATCTGGAACATGCCACGGCACACACAGGGGCACATGAGGGCCACCATCAGTGTTCTCTGTCCCATTACAAATCTGGCCATTGACAAAGTTTAACTCCTGCATGACCTCCAAAAAGCTCATTTTCTATCACCCAAAGCAGAGACTAAACTTCTACCAGCCTTTGCTAGGAGATGACTGCTTCCCAACTCCATGCCTGGTAAATACTTGAAAACAACATTATATGAAAGAAAAAAATTTAAAAATCTCTAAGCTGTCTCCATCATGTACTACTATTATCAGCATCAGCATGTTTTGCACTTATTTTAGCTTTAGCAGCTCCCGTCTCCAGAGTACCAGCAGAAGAGATACCAGGAAGGAAGAATCTTGAATGTATCAAGATTCAAGGTGGAAGCAGAACCAGCAAACTAATCCAGGATAAATGCAAACAACATTTTGTTGCAAACAACAAACCAGTTTCTAAACCTCTTTGCATACACCATCATGTTTTATATAAAGGACTTCAGCTTTTCTGGTTTTCAAATAATGTATCATTTTTTACAAATCCTTAAAAACCTCTCAAGCTCCACCTAAATACAATGAAATATATTAAATACATTGAATAACCTGGGGTACTGCATCTGCGTGCATCTAAATGAGAGAGCAGCCAGAAATTATAGAAAAAGCACAGCAGCACAGCCAAACAGGAGAACACACAGGTTTTTTAAAGCTGGTATCCCAGGCAGCAATATTTTACCCAACTTGAAAAGCAGCACAAGCTGTACATGAGCTCACACATCACTCTGGTTCTCATGCATCTAGCCCAGAGATCCTCACCTGGGAAACAAAACATGACAGACAATGTTCTTAAGTGTCACTCCAAACCTGCTGTTGGTAAAATCTTGCCTCTCCGGCCCAGCTACTGACTTAAGAACTTCCACAGCACATCCGTGATCCATTTACTTCCCTGTGTAGGGATAAAGCAGCAGCTCCCAGCTCATATGATAAAGAATCTCAACATGCAGGGCACTAAGAATCCATGTTGCTGCCATCCAGCTAAAGGGAAACTGACCTGCAAATCCACTGGGAGAGATGCAGAGGCAGTGCTGTCAGCTTCATGCACCCCTCCAAGGCAAAGGAGACAGAGCCTAACCCATGGTGCAGAGTCCTCCTCTGTCCCAAAGGTGATGGCAGGAGACACTCAGTCATGGTGTGAGGGGAAGCACCACTGGAGTAGGGTTGATGCCACTTTCTAGAGGAGTAGGACACACCCTTAGTGCCTCCTGATTTTCAACCTGCTTCTGACCTTGCCATGGCACATCAGACTGAAAACGGAGATCAAAGCAAAAACGGCAGCACTCTTCTAGGGAAGAGCAGCCTTTGAAGAGCTAACCCATGCATCCATTTTTTCCTGGACATTATGAAACTCTGGACAGGCAGATAACTTTTCACACTCTAGAACAAAAACCGTTCAACACAACAGTGCAGAATCGCTGCTATTTCAGTATTTGGCATGGTAAGCAAAGACATAAGAATTGCGAAAACATTTTATTACCTGAAATACTTTGATTTTTAAAATTCAGATGTCCTAACATATCTACATGGAATCTGCTTTCTTATGCTTGAAAAAAAAACCTCAAAATGCAACACAGTCCATAATATGAATGGCAAAAGAAAGCAAATTCTCTTTTGGACACTCTCAATACAAAGGGAGACACCAGAACTTCACTTTCTTTTAAAGCAGTGATAGTTTGCAAGCAAGTGTGGCAGAATTAATTCAGATGAGAAGGCAGTGGCTACACGGCTTGCCTTCAGCTCTATGTGCTTGTTCTGTCCCTCCCAGAAGCCTCAACATTTGTACCAAAGAACCAAGATTTTTGGTGAGGTAAAACAGGTTTGTTCCTCCTCTTGCATAAAAAGTAATTTCAGCAATAAACCTCCCACGAACAGCAGCAGGGGAACCAGGATATTTCTCTGGGGAAGAGGGATGGCTGCTGACCAGCATCAGACAGCTGTCAGGACAGCTGAGGTGTCAGGTACCTCTTCCCCTTTGCACACTGGACTGTATTTAAAGAGCAGTGCCACTGCTCCCTCAGAACACTGTGCTCTCCCAGAAGTGCAACCATCCAGGACACTGTGCACACTCACAACAGTGCACTCACAGCACAAAACTCAATTTGGATTGACTCCTCACCTGCAGGGCCCAGCCTGCACCGTCCCCTGGCACCAGGAAGCAGAGTATGAGACCCACAGGTGTCCTAAGGTCTTCCCACAACAGATGGACAATCCTGACAGGTGCTGACCAAACGCCAGTGCCTGCACAAACGCTGTACCCCTGCTTAGAGCTGGATACAAATTGCTCACACTGACTAGGGCATTGCAGCAAAAAGGATGCAACAGGCAGAGAGAGAGGGATGAGCCTTGCAAGGGCAGAACACTTTGAAACACTTCAATGCTCAGTGCATGAAAAAAAAAATAGCACAAACCCCAAAAACACCATCTCAGTTCTTTATCCCAAGCATCAGCCAAGAGATGGAAAGAGAAGTTATGCAAGCCTAGGATGCATTCTGGCATGGCCTTACTTTTGGGGTTTATTTGGTTTGGGGGCTGTTTTTGTTTGCTCAGGTAAAATAAAATTTTAAAATTACACACATCTTTACTTGAGATCAGCTTGCTCCAATTAGCTGCTTTTCTGTATTTTGCATTTTTCAACCATAAATAATTGCCAGAAAGGCAGTTCTTACCACATTAAGTTATTTATATACTCTGCTAATGATGATGTTCAGGAGCACTAAGCATTAATGTTTCACTAACTGAACTGCACATGTCTAAGAGGGCTATGTGCACTCACCACAGCACAGCTCTAACACTTGACCTCCTCTAGAGCCAAATCTGTCTAGATTCAAAGAAGCAAATGATCCTGCTCAGGAAGAAAATGTGTGACTACACAATTCTGAAACACTATTAGAAGAAAAAAACTGCTGCTAGTCTAAATATTCTAGCAACCAGGGACTTTCAAATATTTCATACTTATTCAGATCTTGTTAGAAAGAATGCAAACAAAAAATTAATACCAGCCACATGACATCCACTGAACTATACTGACTGAACTGAGAATGAACACAAAACACAACTTAACTATAAAGCTTCAGTTGTTCTCACTTTCTCTCCACTGTCAGTACTCTGGGTAAGTTATGGAAATGCACTCACCAAAAGGTAATTCAAATCTTGTGTCCAGCAAAATTTTATGAGGAGTTGGGTTTTTGGTTCCACAGATTTCATCATGCTTCATTACAACTTCTGCCTCCAGCGTAGACCATTCCCCAGGACCTTCCTGTGAATCAAAGGCCTTAAGTGAACAAACATTCAAGTCTGAAGAACTTTATGCACCGACTCTCACACATTTGCTAATACAGTCCAAAAAGAGCTTAACAGAATTATCAACCCTATTTTAACATCAAATTACAACCATTTAGCATGCACTGGCTTTTTCTTCCAAACTGGATTTCTTCCAAATCTCAGAGGCAAGCAGCAAAGAGAAGTGCTGCCTTCTCAGTGGAACTGCAAAGGCAGACCCTGAAAGGCAGGACTGAGGAGCATCTGGACAGTGAGAGGAATTGAGCACCAGCCAGACCTCATGCCCACACTGCAGAGCATCCCCACTCTTTTCCTTTTATGGAAAATATAATCTATCTCTCCCTGCTCAAATACAATAATCTTATAAGTAAATACTCTAAAATTTGAGTTAAAAATGCTTAGCTGCAACAACTGCCAAACTCAGTAGTTAGGGCAGTTATAGACATTGACACATCCAACTTCCCACTTTTGTCCACATACTTTAGCCTAAGGTTCACCTAACACTACAACCAGAAGCCCTAAGAAGATACTGCATATGTGCTCTGGGCCTACCTTGTCAACTGGACAAGACAGAGGTCTTTAGCACCAAGTCATAGGAATCTGACAATCAGACTAAGCAGTCAGTTCTTAAGACTTCAGACACTTAGGTCTGTGTTCCTTAACAGATCAGGCCCTAGTTCTTGAGTCCACACAAGTGAAATGAAACCAAAGAGCCCTATGTGAGGGCTCTCAGTTGTGATCTCACTACAAAATCAAAACTAATGTGATGAGACAGCCCTCTCTGCTCACTCAGCCTTCCTGACTTTGCAAGTGGAAGTTCTGCTGAGGAGCTCAGTCTGGGCTGCACCAGGCTAGATCTGTAATGCATTAATTATCAACAATGGAAACACAAATACAGGTTCTCTGTCAGGTTAACCTCATCAGATTGGTGAATGGCCTTCAGAGCAATCCACACGGTCCCAACCAGGGTGTCCCATATCAGTCCTTTGTTCCATACTTCCACAATTAGGCCCAGGTCCAGTCGACTGATCTCACTGCAAGAAAAGTAAAAGCAGCACAGATGAGAAAAAAGCAGAATACAATCTAATTTTGTTTCCTGTTCTGCATTACCACCATGATTATACCAGTGAACTATTTCCACAGAGCCATGTCAAGTTACAGAGAGCTCCTGGAAGTGTGTGGCTGAGGCAGCTTATACTCACAGGTAATCCCAGTTTCTAGTAACTCAAAGTTTAATACTAATTACACAAAGAGTGCAAACTAAAACTCTGAACTATGTCATGCAAGAAATGCCAGTAGGGAACTCATCACTGCAGCTATGTACACAGGAGAAGGAAGTGTACCTTGGACCAAAACCTAGAGGTGAACTGTTCTTTGTCATCAGGCACCCCATTTCTAACAAAGTGAGTGTCTCCCTCGGCAGCACAGCAACACAGGTGTACTCTGGCAGGTGCAATCATGCCAATACTTGCCTGTGAGTGGAGGTACTCCCAGCCAAAATTAACAGTCCCACATCCAGCACAGCTGCATCAGCAGCACTACCTATTTCTCAGGGCTGTGTGTCACCACTTCTGCTCCAGCACCAGCTGCTTCCACACGGCCACTGAGTGACAGGTTCTTGGAAATACTGATCTGAAAGCTTTCACAAATATCTTTCCTCTCATTAACAAAAGGATGCATCTCAAATTTGCTTATTTTCAATGTTTTATAGCTTTCATGCCTCGCTTCTGCATACTGGTTTGTAACATGCCTACTTCAGAACAGCCTAACACATACGTGGCAGACACTGGTAAAAACAACAAAGTAGAGAATAATCCTGAGCAGTCTGTTGACATCACAGCTGTCTCACACTTATCATGAAGAAAGGCTATAACCCATAATTTTTAGAGCTCAGGGCTTCCCTTTATTGCAACTGTTAATCCCCAAAAGTAGGCATCTTGGACATTCAGTGCTGCTGCCCTCTGCCCAAACATATTTATGTTACAGCTATCAAGGAAATTTAAAAGCATGTTACTGTCTTATTTCTATAGACTGCCATCATGGCCAAAATAAGAAAGAGCTGCTGCAAATCCAAGCATCCACTAGAACTTTGTCTCCTTCTCACAGCTGAAAGAGAACATCATATCTACAAGGTTCAAGACAAACCCTGCAGTTACAGTAAAGCATATAAATGTCTATTTTAAATCCAAGTGCTTCTGTTCTTGTTTAAGACACAGGAATTGAGGTTAGGAGTGTCCAGTGCTTGAGTGTCTCTGTCTGCAACAGTTCAAAATCAAGCTGTTACACAGCCTTCTAAGAGTTTATTGCTAGCCTCTTGTAATCGAGTCTCCAGCATCCTCTGCTCTGATAGGGTTACTCAGTATGGCAAACAGCTGTACCAGCACTGCTCTGCCCTCACCCTGCTTGACATTCATCAGATTGCAGGCTGATGATGACTGGCTGACTGCTGGCTGGCACAGTGTGAGTCCAGGAAGGGAAGGGAAGGAAGTAATACTCTATTTTCAGTCACAGTGTAAAACCATGTACTTTGCTTCAACATACACTCTGTAGAGCAGGACACTGGTCATGACACACCCAAAGGGCTCCTCTACAGATCTCCAAAGGACAGGTCACCAGGTAAGAAAAATAAATAAAAAGAGTTTCTGTACAGTGGCTTTGATTGCCTTTGTGTCTCCCTTTCTCCACCTTCTGGTTAGATGCAGAACAGCTTCTAAGAACAAAAGAGCTGAGACAGAAATTTGGTGTCTATCCCTTTCCACACACACACAGGACTTACATAAAGGCATTTCTCACAACTTCAACACCAATTTAATCACTGTGCTCTAAACATCAGTGGGCACTTTCACTCGAGGTGTTTCCTGCAAATATGCAGCAAATACACAGTTGTTTTAAAGCTCCTTCAAAATTCGAAGATGACCCCAGGGAATACACTGAAGTGCTTAACTGGTCTGGTACATAGCCAAATCTCAAACAACCCCAGAGACCCAAATTCTGCAGTGCTTTGTCTCACAAGGAGTTTGGCAGCAAAACCAACAAACACAGACAGGAAGCACTTTTTTTGCTTATGGTCTATTCTTCTACTATGCCTCATGAAAAAGGTAAACACAGCATAGACAGTAAAAGCAGCCTTCCCTTGGGGAAAAACAGCTGTGCTCAAAATCCTTTTCCAACTCCAGAAAGAAAAAGAGCAAACTAGAGAACAGCAGTATTGGAATACCAGCACTGTTTCCCCTAGGACAACTTAATGTACACAGGATCATGCAAAACACATTCATTCCCACATGTAATATTTCTGTTATAAGGAGACACCAGAACTACTGTAGAGTTGCCTGGCTAAAGCAGGGACAATAATGGCAAGGTAGTTCAGCTAATATTCTGCTTCCATATTCCCTAGCAACTAATTATGGAGCGTCTCAGTGACTTTACAGCATGCTACCTCAGCTCTCAGCTGATACCAGAGTGCCGCTCCAGGAGCTGCTTGAGGGGAAGGAGGAGAAGCAACCACAGGAGCCTTCATCCAACACATTCAAGTGCTTTCTTAAATCACCACTGAGAAGCCTTCTTCGTAGCTGGCTGGGCTTAAAGCTAGCTCCCGCCCACAGGATGAGCACAATCACAGGCAGAAAGAGTTAGTAGTTTGAGTATGGGCATGTGACTGGAATGGTAGGTTCAACTCCTTGTCCCAGCCTTACCCAGTCCTGAAATGTTTTACATCAGTGACAGCCAAGGCCTCTGTCTGACCAGCAGCTGCAGAACTGAGCAGATGTTGGTGTTCAGGAGCGTGTGCATTTCACCAGATGCCAAACAACAGGCTCCAGACTCTCCGTGCAGGAGCACACACCTCTTGAGCTGCTCTAAAAGCAGAGTACTGCCAAACAAGGGACGTGGGAGCACAGCTATGATGAAAATACTGTACTGACCCAGGTGGCCTCCTTAACCTGAGGCAACAACCTCCCACTTTCAGCTGAGGAGAAACGAACTGCTGCTGGATTAGGAAACACATTCACAAAATTCCAAGGGGGGGGGTGTCTCCTAGTGCAGATACTATGTAAATACCTCAAACACATTGAGAAACAGTAGCACTAGCTTTGACCCTACAAGATGAATACAACATCATTTCCCTCCCCCCTCATTTAGTAAATTTAGTTCAATTTGCCTTACAAAGCTATAGAAACAGAAGCAGATGCAGTATAATCAATAAATCATTCATTCACCAGAAAAAAAATCCACCATTCTAAAAGACAGTGGGAAATCCTTGGCTATATGTCACGTCTGTGAGAACCAAGGCAAATCAGAAGTGCCAGGAAAGCTGGAATTAACTGGTTCTGCTGCTCACGGAGCAGTTCCCAACTGAGGTAACCAGGATCACCTCGTAGAGGCCCTTAGTGCACTAACAACAGCCTTTAATTGCCCTGACCAGCCTCTCCAGCTCTCTTCCCACACCCAGGAGCTCCATTTAAGCTCCGCTATGGGCCTTTGGTCCTTGGCTAAGCTATGTTATAGGGGTGTGTGTGTGTGTCTCGGCTTACAGACTCAGCTGTGCACATACTGGCCAAGGACAGCATCAATCCAGACCCAACCCACACAGTAATTTCCCAGCTCCACCTCAGACTCAGCCTCTCACTACAGACCTGACTTGGCAATTCCATGGCTCCAGCCGAGACAATCTCCCAACACACATCCTCCACCACAGCCCAATGCGTACAACAGGAAAGAAAACTATTTAGGTTGTCACCAGGCTTGTGTATTTTACCTACACAAACATTACAGTTCCTACACACACTAGCAGCTCTGTATGAACACCAGGGCCACAGAAGGACTCAACCACGGGCACCTCCATTGCACCGTGCTGTGCACCACCATACTTACAACATAAAATCCTGCTCCCAGCAGGGCTGGTCACCGCGCACGGCCACCGTCGTGCTCTTCACATTTTGCACTTTCAAGGTCACATACGTATTGAATTTATCTGGGGAATGAGACACAAAATGTTACTTCTACCGTCATACTCCCTCATCACATCACCTGCAACACTGCAATGTTTTCAGTTCATACAGTGCATCCCGGGAGGCCTCAGACAAAAAGCCCATATGGGAAGACATCACTAGGTTTGAGAAGCCAAATGTTCAAGATGTTTTCACATGCATCAAAATTTCAGTCACAGCCTTTTTATAAATTCAAGCACAAATGAACAAAAACTCCAAGCATTCACTTGCAGTAAGACAAGGACAAAGACAGTAAAATCCTAAAGATCACAGACACTTAGTATGATGCTGCTCCTGAAATGCAGACAAAAGGAAGAAGAGACAGTCCAAAGGCACAGGACCCATCATGAATACCAAACTGTGAAAAACAAACTTGCAAAACATACAAGCAAGAGATTGGGTTGGTCATATAATCTCTTCCCTCCTGACCCAACTGCTTTCCTCGTCCCAATCAAGTTGTCCATCCATGAGTCTACAAAGAACCTTACAAACCAGTCAGGGGCAGAACAAAAATATAGATTTATTAGTAAGTGCGCTGAAATGGATCTGACCTAGGAAAACCACATCACACTCACATCTAGACAAGACAGTCTGTTTAGATGTTTTGCTCTTAATTTTAAATCTGAAGAAAAATCCTGGAAGAACTTTTTTCCTAATTTCTGCTATCTCTTTGCTAATAAAACTAAAAGCAGCAAAGCACAGACACATTCAAAGTTTGAATATTAGCATGCAAGAAGGAACAAACTCCCTTGTAAGGGGAGTTATCACCTCAGGCCTATCAGTTTCAAACAGCCTGCAACAAGACATGCTAAATACACAGAAAGCAGTCTACATATTTTAATACTTCAATGTTCTGCTACATCTATTCACTGTGTTTGATCTCAAGTCAATTTTGTCAATACTGTCAAAATTTCATATAAAAAACAAAGATGTAACAGCCAAAGTGGCTTTACAAAGGGGAAATCACAGCTGACAAATCTGATGACCTTCTAGGGCTATGGCACTGTTGGATGGGGCAGAGTAACTGACATTATCTGCCTGGTATTGTGCACAGCACAGCACAACATCCTTGTATCTAAATCAGAGAGCCATGGATTTGATGGATGGAGCACTCTGCAGATAAAGAACTGGCTGGCTGGCCACACCCAAAGACTTGTGGTCTTTGATTCACTGTCCACCTGGTTCCACTGACAAGTGGTGTCCCTCAGGGGTCAGAACTGGGGCTGACACTGTTCAGTGACAGAACCGTGGGATCAGGGACATCCTCTGCAAGTTCACTGATGACACCAAGCTGTGTGGGGCAGTCATGCTCTGGAGGGAAGGGATGCCATTCAGAGGGACCTGGACAGGCTGGAGAGGTGGGACAGTGCAAACCTCATGAAGCTGGCTGATGAGTAACTAACTCAGCATAAGCCAGCAGTGTGTGCTCACAGCCCAGAAAGCCAAAAGTATCCTGGGGTGCCAACCAAAGGAGTGTGAGCAGCAGGTCAAGGAAGAAAATTCATCCCCTCTAGTCTTGTGACATCTCCCCTGGATTACTGCACACAGTTCTGGCATCCCCATTATAAGAAGGACACAAAAGTGCTGGAGCAAGTGCAGAGGAGGAAACAAAGCTGGTAAGAAGAGTGGAGCACCTTCCCTAGGATGATAGGCTCAGGAAAACAGCTCAGGGCTGTTCAGGCTGGCACAGAGAAGACTGTGTAGAGATCTCACAGCAATCTTCCAATAGCTGAAGGGGCCTACAGGGAATCCAGAAAGCGACTCTTCATCAGGGACCAGAGTGATAGGACAGGGAATAAAAGGTACAAATTGAAAGAGGGGAAATTTAGTTGGGTATTAGCAAGAAATTCTTTTTTGTCATGGTGTTGAGACACTGGCTCAGGTTGCCCAAGGAAGCTGTGGATGCCCAATCCTGATAGTGTTTGAGGCCAGGCAGGATAAGGCACTGGTCTAGTGGAAGGTGTCCCTGCCCATGGCATAGAAATAGATGATTCTTTAGATCCCTTCCAAATCCTTAACATTCTAAGACTGTATAGTTGTGTAATTTTTAAGCATCATTGCTGTGGCTTACATCTCAGCATCTAGCTTCCAGTGAAGGAAGAAACAGAAATTACATGATCCAGAAGCTCAGAAAGGAGTCAGAGTCACGGAATTGCGATTCCTACATATCCAGTTATTCACTACTACATTACCCCTCCCTGTCATTTTACTCCTGCATCTTCCTGGTACACTGAGATTGTCAGTGAAACCACACACTTGGCTGAGTTAAACCTAGCCTAGAGGACAAATCTTTTGCATTTATGAGCAGGTCTCTTGATTAGGGAAAAGATAAAGTACACACTGTCTCCCTTCCAGTCTGGGCACTCAGTTTTCCTTCCCTGGAAATTAAAGGTTGGTGCACAGACAGACCTTGATCTGCCACGGAATATGCATGAGTCCTGGAAAGTTTTCTGCCATAATATGAGGACGGCTATATCCAAAGAATTAAGCCAAATAATTAAGTTAAAATAGAGGTGGGCAACTGTTTCAGATATAAACAGTTGAACAGGTGTTATGCCAGAAGTTTTTATTAATAGGAATTTTATAAAAGTGCTTATTCTTTTGTAAACTGTACATCAAATTTCAATTGATAAATCGATTTGCTTGCTAAGGGATTCTTTGCTGGTTTCTGAACCACAGTGAAAAGAAATTGCCCAGACTGTAAATTCTGGGTGTGACTAGCTGTTGCAGACACAAAACCAGCGGATGGGATTTTAATTCCAAGCACTTCCAGCCACATTCAGATTCACTTCTGCAGTTCCATCCAGCAAACCCAGCCAGGATTGAGAAGGCACTACATCCACAGACACTCACACACCAGTTCTGATAGTGGACATTTTCAGACTCTGTTTTGAAGAGGGAAAGAGGCAGGATGAGATGAAAGGGCCAGGTGGGTGGGGAAGGGTGACAGTTAAGGAGCACATTTCCTCATCCATCACCTGTTCAGGCCAGGTTGAGCAGACAGAGGTTTCTTACCACTGTGACACCAGGTCACAGCCTCAAGTTTTCTACTAACTCAAACTGCCTGGATTTTCAAGGTAGATTAGGTCACTCCTAAGGAGAACATGAAGGAGCTGAGATGAGATGGAGAAAAACTGGAGGGAGCAGCACAAACAGCAGGGAGAGCCAGGGTCCCCATTGCTGCAAACAAGCAGAAGAGCATGACTTACCTGGTGGTCCATGGAGTTTAGCTTTTTTTACTGTAAAGAGAAAAAAGGGAAAGAAAAAAATAAGAGATTGTCAGTGATTTTGTCCTGCTATAGCTTCCTTTGAGTTAAAGCCTCACAGTGCATCATATTAACTAGACAACATCCCCTGCCCAGAGTGCTGGTAGCTGGAAATTCACACTCAGTTAAACAGATCTGGGGACAAAAACTCCGTTGTACCCCAAGCCAGCTCTCTAAAGTGAGGCATTTAAAAAAACAATCACAGGCTTAACGTTTGGAAAGCAATGTGATATGTCTAACGCAAAGCAATCTCAACATCACCCCTTTGCAATCAGAAGTTACTGCTGCAAGATGTCATTTCATACCACCTCGCTTACAAAGTTACTTACAAACATTCTAGAAGAAATAAACAATTCTTTATAAACAAAGAAATTCTCCAAACACTGTACAGCAGAGCACAAATTGAAAATAATCAAGCCTGAATAGCAGCTCTCTAAGTAGCTCTATACTATGACATTGTCAATTAAATTAAATAAGCCAAACAAACAGCAGTGTAAACTCAAATGTCACTTTTACAAGCTCTACTCTGTTAATTTAATTCCAAGACAGTATTTATATATAAAAATAGAATTGTTAAAACATAAAACAGTATTGGCTCTTATCTCAGCAGATGGAGAAGATCCATGTCTACCTAGGGGAGATTTTGTTTACATTTCCCTTTTGCAAGCTCATATCCTCACTAGAGCTATAAGTGTAAGCACTAAGAAAAGACATCTCTAGGCTCCAGCTAGCTGTCCCAGAGGAGAAGTAAGCCTAAGAAGAAAACACACTTAACAAGCTAGGAAGCAAAATATACCACAGAACAAAAATATTTAAAAGCTGGTGCAGTAAAATTTCCTCCAGAAAACAGAGCTACCAATATTTATTAGAGACTCACAGTGTCCAATTTTCAATAATAAAGTTCTAGAAAGAAACATTAATTTATTGTTTTTACTGCCCTGACACCACTACACTCAGAGCTGCAGCAGAGTGGGATAGCAGTCTATCGAGATTGCTATTTGAGAAATTCTCCTTTGCAAGCATTTACAGTCCAGGTAGCTGCCTGCATGAAGGAAAATGCTGCATCAGGTACTTTAGGAACTGTTACTGTTAAAAGGGCTGGAGCTTTCACCTAGACTGACAAGGCCACAAGCCCTTAGGTCTGAAATAAATGGGTTCATTTTCTTCCAGATTCAGAACCTGAAGCACTCCTGATGCTGAATGTAATGGTGCAAGCAAAACATACAATAGTGTGGGTCAGTGTTCTTGACTGAAGATACAAATGCCTTTAAATCTCCATATCAGTTTGTTTAAACACTGAGAAATATTCAGGGCAATCTACCCACTTTCTAGGTTCCTTTGCATACCACACAAAAGCAGACATTTAATGAAATACTGCCCTGGAGTGGGCAGGCACCAGCTAATCTCTGAACCTCTCCGCTCCCCTCCTTTGGAAGAGGCAGGACACAAAGAAACGAGTGCATGTGCCTGGGGAAGAAAGGCAAAAGCAGGCAATGGACACAAGGGAAGGTTCTGCTGGCCTTTCCCTGTTTGTGACAAGCTCCACTACTGTTACAGGGAAGCAAAGGCAACCCCAGTGTAGAAATCTGGTTTATTTGCTAAAAAAGCAGCTGGAGAGGGTCACAGCTCCTAAACAGAGAGAAGAGACACAGCCTCTGCAGCAGCAATATGCAAACTAAGAGACAGATGCCATTTGTACATTGTGGTCACAGCCCCTAAATATTCAGAGGCTCCTTTGATGAAAGGCAGCAAACCCTGCACTGCCTCAGCAGCTGAGAGGGGCTCCTGTTTAGGGCTTCAGCAAGAGCTGTCCCACAGATATCCCAGGGAAGCAGCCAGACTAAACAAAAATCACAAGCCTGCTACAGACCCACATGTCAAAAACTGAATCCTTAGCAACTCCCAGGAATGAGCACCATCCCTCTAGACAAAGTGCACGTAATAAATCACACTTTTAGCTGCAAAAATAGAACTTATAACTAAGAGCTGAATGACAAATCTGGGAGTCTCATCTCATCAGTAATTCTTCTGCCCTATCAGCAAGCCTGCACAGCATGTCCAAAAAGTTGCCATGAAAAATTACCTGGGTGCGTTTTTATTTTGTTAGCCCTACAGGAAAGCACTTCATAGGGGTGTTCAGAAAGCTTTGCAAAATTGCAGCTCCCAGAACATTGGCCAGGACTGAGTGGGAGACTGCAGGATTCTCCATATAGGAGTTTGAGTTTCTGGTAGTTTGGAGCTGCAATGGGCTGCTAGGCACTGCTATGGCCCAGCCTGTTTGTCAGCCCACGGAACTTGCAGGTCAGATGCATTGCACTGAACACCATGCCATGAACAATGTCAGCTTTCCAAAGGAACTCTGCTAAGAAAACTTGTGTACCCACACCTGCTCCTTCTCTCTCGTCAGAGCTCCTCTGTGCCAAGCTCTCAGGAAGGACTCAAAGTTGAGTCCTGAAGCTCTACATTAATTACTGATGTATTAGTTACTCAGCGTCGCAGCAAAGGCTGAAAAGTCATTGCTACATGACGCAGCATTAAAGTACTCTGAAATCAAGCCATGGGTAACAGTACATTTTTATAATATAAAATATCATTTTTATAATATAAAATTTGTACCACAAAATGAAATTATTCTCTAGGGAACCCAGCAACACCAGGTTTTACAGATACAGCTGCTCCTCCATTGCCACAAAGCAAAAACCTAAACATAACCTAAGTTAAAGGTCTAGATCAGGTATTTCCTGACTCACTCCCAGTAATCCCACGGTACTCCTGCTCTCTGGGGAAGGAGCATTTCTAAACCAGCTGGATATGTCCAACTCTGTTCAGTTTCAAATGGTTTCTCTCAGCAAACTGAGGGCACACGAAGTGCATCACATTCAGACACAAACATCAAACTGTGCCAATCCTATGCCAGTGCACAGGATGAGCAGGACACCAGGGAGGGAACAAAAATTATGGAAAGGAAGGCAAGAACTGGTGCTTTGCACTGCCACATGCAAGCACTTCATGAAACAGATGCACAGAGATACACCTGCTCTTTCTGCACACCAAGATTCATTTAATCTCCAAAAAAGACTTTAGCATATCAGAGATACATCTATTCCATGGAGTTACTAGAAAGCAGACGAAACTTGATATAAACATTAAATTCATCCAGAGATTTTCTTCCTCCCTCTAAGCATCTCTCGCCATTTTGGTACTACTCTAATAGACATAAATAGAAATAAACTTGAAGCCTTGCCAGCAGCTTACAAAAAAACCCTACTAAAATAAAATAAAATAAAATAAATTTTTAAAGAAGCCATAGAAAGAGTCCAGATGCTCTACAGCCATCAAGGACTGGAGGGTCAGACAAACTCCTAAAGACTAGAAAAAGAAAACACAAGCCAGAAATTAAAAAAAAAAAAAGTCCATAATCACTGTGGGAGGACAAAAAAACAATAGCAGAGCATACAGCAGAGTATTCTTACACTCAGTTCAAAGGAGAAAGCCTTGTTATCCACATATTTTTCAAAGTGTCTGAAAGGGGATTTTTTTCTGAGCAGGTGCTATATACACCAGTGAGATAATTAAAATTAGTCATGCCAAATTACTGCAAGGCTCAGAAAACACTCTACTCAAACCTCCTAAGCAGGCACATGGTAATATTCAGTTAAAGGGAACCCGAGTGTTCTGAACACCTGCACATCGCAGATCACCTTTAACGCTTGCAAAGGAGAGGAATGCAACACAGGGAGTGCCTGAGCAGATGGCCAAAAGATTACATTCTAACTAAATCCAGCACATGACTTACCACCCGGTCACTCCCCACACTAGAACAAAACCTAGCTCCCTTCACAGGGGACAATACAGCGCCATGGAGGGGCTGTGGGAGAAATTAGAAGAATGGAAGGGCGCAGTTTTAATTACCACTTTTAAAAAGCAATGCAATGCAGAAAGCAGAGCATTCAAAATGCATTTTCCTGATCAGCTACTTGATAAATAGCTTCCTCCTCTCTGTGAAATACAAATGCAGCATTAATGTGTTTTTGAGAGCACTCTAACTTCCACAGCAACTTTCCCCAGCTGAACAGCAGAATCGATACATATTTCCATTTCACTCTGCTCCTCTCACCTCTTCCAGGTGCTCAGACTTCAGTGTACAGTGACATGCAGCACTAGGTGCAAAGGTTGCTTAAACAACATAAATAAGAGACCACAGCAATACTACCCAAGACTAAGTCAACACACCAAATTCACACCCATGCGCCCTCCAGCAGGCACGCAGAAGGGAGGGGAACCCTTCTTTGAGGGATGGAAGGGTTAGGCAGCTCCAGCCCTTAACTTCCTATAACTCAGCCCTTAACTTTCTATAACTCAGCCTTTGGAAACAATTTTGCTGCCTAAACTCTGCGCCAACAGCTATACCCCCTAACAGAGCCAGAAAATCAACACCTCCTACTCATTTCTTGGAAGTTACCGATAAAATCCACGACAGGCTGGCAACTGGCTCAAGACTGGCACCTTCAAAAAGGACTGCTCTGCCCCTGGAGACCCCACCCTGACAGACAAGCCCCTTTCACAGAATGGGTCAGGTTGGAAGGGAACACAGTGGGTCATGTGGTCCAACCTCCCCGCTCAGCCAGGGTCATCCCAGAGCCCACAGCACAGGATTGTGTCCAGAGGGTTCTTGAACAGCTCCAAGGAGGGAGACTCCACAACTTCTTTTCCTGTCCTGGAGATCAAAACACGCACAGCCTTTGCACTCTCTCATCTTCCACCTGAGGGTGAGGAAACCTTTTCTTTTCCACTACTCAAACCCAAAAGGTGTTCGAGCCTGGAGGAAGCAGAGGCCGTGAAGTGACCCCACCTGTGATTTTAACTCAGCCACTATTTTGCTTCACACTATCCCTATTAAAGCCCAGCAGCATCATTTATACCATTAACTGCAACTGCAAGTGCCATAGCAGAACAGCAGTACTGACTGTGCCATGAAACTCTTCTCCTCCCTTCCTAATTCCTAAGAAAGGAAAAACAGATAAAACAACAGTTTGGTGGGTTTCCAAGTCTGCTTGGATTCAAAGATTCAATGTGACAAAGCCACCTTGATATTCCCAGCCTGAGACAGGTGTAAGGCTCCACTGCATTCTCAAACATTTAGAGTTAAATTATGTTCAGAAGGAAGAGATTTCCCTGAACTAGCTCAAAGGAAGGATAATTGCACAGGAGGCCCCAGGGAGCCACCAGCACTCAGCAGCACCTCAACAACTTCTGCTGCAACTGCTGTAACCCAGAGCAGTCTCCAACCTCTCCCAGCAGAGCTGAGAAAGGCTCCTGCAGCCTCAGGGGCCACTGAGAGACACAGCACCTGTCACATTCATTACTTCATTCTTTGTTTTTCTGCCAGGCAAAACAAACCACTGGTTTACATATAAACATTGTTCCACTCAAGCAGGGAAGAGAGTACTTTATGCCCCAGTATTCTCTTTGAGAATGACGTGATGGAAACACAGTGGGTACCTTCATGGACCAGCAGTCCTAAAAGCTGAGACTGAATTCAGAGTACACTGGGGATAACATTCTGTTATTGCTTAATGTGAAAGGCAGGCTGGGCTGATCTGAGACCTGCTCTGCTGCCAGAAGGAAGTGCCACTGTGAAATGCCACTCTGCTTGGTAACTGGCAGAGAGCAGGAAAACAGCGCAGATTTTCAACAGTGCCCAAAGAACTGAGGTTGCTTCTAAGGACAGAATTTTTCTGACTTAGTACTTGAAACAGTCCTTCAAAACTCCATTACCTCTTTGATTGAGACAACTGTGGGGGAACCCAGATAGTCAAGTTTACCTCAACTGAACCGAGGGATCAATCTGCTTTAATAAGTAGTCCAGAATAAATGGAAAAGATGTGATATGAGTTCATTAATTTTTAATAGTTCGTAGAAATTTAAAAAAAAAGAAGCCCAACATACCACAAAGCACTCACATATTGCATTTTCCAATCATGTAGCAAAGAGCTTTCTTCAATTTCACCACTCTGAATGCCCATAGGACAGATTGACTTGCCCTTCCCAAGGCCTTGGGAACTATGTCAAACAAAGGGAAGGACATATTTCCTTCAGCAACCAGCCATTATTCACATTACTCAAGGATTCTTCTTAGGAAGGAGGTGGGCAAAAGAGAGTTTTTAATCTGTAGTCTGTGATAGCAAATTGATCTACCCAAGAGATTTCTGTATTGCCAGATGTCTTGAAAATGAATTAGAATCCTTCCTAATTCACATGAATTAGCATCTTCCTGCTCAGATGATCTGCAAATTCATTACCCTGTCCAGAGGCACACAAAGCTACTAGGTTTATTTGATTTATGATACAATTTCCAACAAACAGCTTTCCACCAGCCACTCCACCCTTCCTGCCCACTGGACAGTGACTGATAGCAGCTGGAACGTGACTGCTTGCAGGGTTTTCCAAATCTCTGTGCTAAGGGGACACATACTCATTATTCCCATTCAAGGTTCAGCACCATTTCATAAAGCATTTCCAGGAAAGCACTACATAATGTACATACATCCCATACTGCCAAACCTCACTAAATGCTTCCCTGTGCCTCTGTAAATTCTCTTTGTTCAGTTAAGATCCAGGCCTTGCACACACACAGGAGTCACAACCTGCAGGAAGAGAGCACCCCTTGCTCCACTCCAAACTTGGGGCTCACAGCTAAATCCCAAGGGGACATTGTTGCATGTTTCTGGTTACTAAACTTGACTCAAACATTTGTGTCTCGCTAGAATTTTCACTTGTATACGATGAACTTTCATCAGCAAAGTATTAAAACCTAAGCAGAAAATGTTTAGCATTCTTATGTAAAAGCTATATATTATAGTCTTGTCTAAATCTCTGTTACTGCCACAGCCCATGAGCATCAGAGTAACACAGCACAGTAAATGGATATCTGCACTACTCCCCAATATTTCATGCACATGAACTTGGGCGAGCTTGCTGAACAATATGATGGCAAACCTACACAAACCTGAGCAAGCCCACAGTTAATACACTGTGCTGATCCAGTTATAAAATGAAAGATACATACAAATATTTTGCTCAACCATCTGATCCCCTCAGTGAAGCAGGTAATTTCATACCTCCAGCAAAAATTGTCACTTTTCAACTCAGCTTTTGCATAAAACTTTGTAAATATGTACAGCACAGCTCAGCTTGCATCATAGCTTCATAGCATTCCACTTCTTCCACCCCTACCAAAATTACTATATAATGTGAACAGAACAAATTTAAAAACTGTGTAGGAAACCCTTTCTGTCATTTGCACATATTCCCCACATTCTCACAGTATACCTGGAGGAATAGATAAACTCTGCAAATCTTCTGGCAAGAGCTGCTCAGCTGTGAGGGTTATTTTATAATAGAAGTCAGTCCTCATCAGCAAAAGAAGCCTTCTTTTAAAAGGTTCTACTTCTCTAAAAGGTATTTCATGCAACAGAAGGGGTAACAATTTACTTTCTATTCTGGTTTAATGTACTAGGCAGTTAATGCAAGTAGACTTCTAAACACTTTCAATGACAAAATAGATTTAGACAGTTAAGAGACACATCTGGGTCTTGTTTACAGGTTAATCTGTTACCAGATCTGATTTGACATACTGACTTAACATCGTACATGTTTTCAACTTCCTGAACGGAAGGGTTTCATACATATTCTTGTTTGTTGCATACCTCAAGAACTCACCTGCCTGAAATATTCCTTGAACGATTTCACCAACACAAATTCACAGGTGAAGAAAATACTACTGAAATTAAAAAAAAACACAATAATGCTGCAGGAGATATGGGGATTGCAGTTGTGAACAGTCTTGAACAGAAAAATGAAACATATCTCAAACAAACAATTTTACTAGGGAACTCCAGAACAGGAAAAGTGGAACTCTAACTATGTATGCAACTTGTAGAAGGCAGCTGTGACAGAGGACTAAATGTAAAAGGAAAACTAAAGAGGTCTGCAACTGATTCCTTCCTTGACACAGACATCAGACTGCTCTCCCAAATTCTTATACCAGCATTTCTCAGGAAAGTAGTATCAGGATGCAAGGTCAGGCTGTTGTTTGTTGGTTTGAAAACAATATTTGAAGTACAGCAACTAGGACAGGGTTCACAGAGAGGAAGGGAGGGAGGAGATTCACAAAATAACAGGTCCCGAAACCCAGAAGTACCATAATCTCTGAACTTTTAAGTAAATATGTTGATTTTGCTAAAAAGCTAGCACAGAACAGGATCTACACTGCCAAAAGATTACAATACATCATGACAATTCAGGACTGCAGAAGAAATCCAGCATTTTAAAACATGCAGATCATTTTATCCAAAAAAGCCTCAGGAGATCGTAACAATAAAATGCTTAAAACATTGATAAGCTATTTGGTAAACCACAGCTCAAATATTTATCACATTAAACATTAGCACTTAGTGGAACTTCTGCTTTGCAGTAGAAGCTGCAAGAAGTTTACTTACAGCTGATCCCAGAAAAAGCTTCCTGAAAGGCAGTAGGAAGCATTCAATTGATTTCAGATAAAGAGCAGCTGAAATAAGCAGGACATTATTGTTTTTTCTGTCCAGGAGAGGGAAAAAAAAGTGCATTCATGAACCGTACAGACAAGAAAGCTAGAATCAGATGCTGGAAGCAATAAAAAAACTAGGAACATGAAGGTCTTGAACTTTTAAACCTCCTGAAACAGATATGCACTGACAGTGAATCCAGAGTGTCAACAGCCCATTAAATATTTTCCAGTTTTTACATTAAATACACTTGGAACCAGAAAAAGTGCAGAAGCTTTTATATCCAGGCAGCTTGTGTGGTGAAACGCTGAGCAGGAGAGAGAGACAAGGTGGCAGTTGAGGAGTGGAATTCCCAACACCAGAATACTCTTCCGAAATTCCCATTATTGCAGATGCTCTTCCAAGCTCTGAGTGTATCTAACCCCCTTTCTCCTTCTTGCATGGACCCTCAGTTCAGCTGGCAGGCGTGTAGTCTCAGGACACTTCCCTGGCTAGCATGAAACAGACAAACCCCCTCAGTTCAAGTCATCTTTCAGGTATTCACAACAATGATCAAGAATCATAAGCCATATTCTGTCTGCTTTGGGACCTGCTGAAATGACAGCCTACCAGTGCCCAGACAAAAATCTTTCCTCTACACAATGCATCTATTGTCCTTAAAGGCTGTGCACAAAATGCTTGCTCCAGCTCTCAAGAGCCCCACAGCCCCACAGTGCTGGAGTACAAGGTGCCTCCAGCCTGCACACTGCTCTGCAGAGAGCCCTCTACCTCATTACTCACCTTTTCGACTTATCTAGCAACAATCACGATCTCAGTGCAAACTGACAAGTCAATTCTAGCAAGGCAAGAGTCAGCATCCTCAGATGCTTATTCAGAATTGTGCTTTGCTCCTTCATAACCTTCCCATAGAGACGTTAAAATGTACCTGAAATTCCACTTTGCTCCTAGCTGTCACCTCAACAGCCACTTGCCTGAGCCAAAGACCCAAGCTCCGAGACACAGTGGACCATTCAAACTACCTTCAGATGGTTTTCTTCACTGAGAAAAGACTCTGAAGTGTCAGTCCTATTTCTCCACAAAGTACCACAACCAGGTAACACAAGAATATTCACAGGCAAGGTGCCACAAAGACCCTTTGTCCTGTCTCACAGATGTTTGCCTTCTGGTCACCGCATCTCCCCCCACCAGCCCCATGACAATACCAGTCAGATTTGTAATTCATTGCCCCCAAAACATTGGTTGCTTCAATAAATCTGACAGTCTCACTGCTCAAATTAGATGCTAGAGCTTCCAAAAACCACATTGACATCAATGATATCTTGCACTTGCGTCCCAAACCAGATGTCTTCTGCCCTGCAGACCAAGGGGCTCCTTCTGCACCTTCAGCAGGAGTTTGTATTAAGAGAAACCATACCAAGAGAGTGAGGGCTGCAAAACAACACCATTAGCCTGTATCTCATCCATACAAACATCTAGACAATTCCCAGGAAAGAGCATAACATGATGATACAGCAATACCTACCCTACAAATTAATATGCCCCTAGGCTTAGGACCCAGGTGACATTTTTGAAAGTAGTTTCATAGAGTCTGTTCTACCCCCAAACCTCCTCCATCACCTACATAATCAACGATTAAGGGTGTCAGCAATTACAAGTGAATTCCACTTTGGTATTTCTTCAAAAGCAAGAGGGAATACATGCTTCAGACACCTTATTTCATAGTTTAACTTTTTTGCTATACATATTTGTTGTCACTTGACAGCAGAATCGAGTGTTTTAAAGTTGACAACACAAGCAAACCCATATTGCTCTGTGTCAAGAAGAAAGGGACTATCAAAGATGCAAGATGCTTTGCTACCTGTTTGACACAGCAAATAGTCTGGCTTTTTTAAAACTGAAGAGCTTCTTCCCCAGCCACAATACACAAAATAAAATCTTTCCAATTTTGTGGGGCTCTAAGCAGAGAGCTAAGTACCTTATTACTACCACCACCAGTCCTCAAGGGCAAACATATACACCTCAGCTGACTGAGTAATCCCTCCTGGTTTTGGCGTGACCTAGCACAGGCAGGTGAGCATCACTTCCAACTGATTGGTCTGGATCGGTTATACTTTCCTTGAGAAGCAGGAAAACAAACACAAACTGAAGTTTTGTTATTATGTGCTTACAAGACTCTGCTTTTGTCCAAAGTTTGCTCCCCAAGGGGCTGGGGAAACAGAGCATGGTGATGGAGAAATAGATTTGATACTATTTGTGTAACAGAACACCTTGCAAACAAAAAGGAAACTGAGGACTTAGCCAACTTCCCTGATTCCAGAGCTAAATCCACCCATATACATTTACCCTACAAACATTTAAATCAGTTGTTAAAAAACACAGCTAGGAGAAATCCCTGCAACATAAATTTCTTCCTTTTTGAGTTGACCAACACAGACACACTTCTGACGATCCACTGAAGTTTCTGCTCAGCAGCTGCTTTGAACTGAGCAGTGAGGACAGGAACAAAATCTCTTATTCAAATCACAGAGATTATAAAAGGTTAATCCTCCTGACGCTGGCAACACAGACAGCTCTGTCAGGCGACCTGGTTCCCCAACCAAGAGGTGAACTAAGCAGTAATCCAAGCTGCCACGCCTCTCCAATATTCTCCTGCAGCCTTAATATTATTAGTCAAAAAAACAGCTTGGGTGCAGTGTACTAGGGCGAGTTATTTTGTGTCTGACTCTCACAGAAGATGCATTCTGTTAGATTGTGCTTTGGTACTTTGCCTTAAGGGGTTCCCTACAGGTTACTGATTTCTCCTGAAATTTAGCTGGTTTATGATGAAAAAAGACAGCATCCTACCCCTGAATCTGTGCTTTATCATGGAAAAAAAATAAACAACAACCAAATCTTACAGAATTTTTAAATGTGTAAGATATGCACTACTGGACCGAGTAGTAAAGGAAGCTTCCAATTTTCAGTGGCATAATATCCCCTTCTTTCAAATTCAGCAAGGTTCAGAAATACATTAGTTTAAGTTAGTGGCAGAAATATATTATTTTAAGTTACTGGAAATGCCTTAATTGATTAAGGGAACAAAACCCACACTACTAAATTTTACACAAAACAGACTGCAACTCACATATGCCTCCAGCTGCCAAACACTAAGGAAATATGCATAATGAAAACCATATCCTTGGAGCAGAAGGCAGGAAAAGAGATAGACTGATAATGTATCAAGCCTGCTAGGAGCCAGTCTGAGCTGGTAAACTGACTTTGATGACAATGCAACAACTCAACTAGTTTACAATAAAAGCGTCAGTGGGGGGAAAAAACCAAAGAGCAAATAAAAAATATTTTAAAACTCCAAACATAACAAAAAACCCTTAATAGTAATTCAGAAATCAGACGAATGGAGAAATTGGTTTCTTCAGGTTTGAGGGGGGGTGGGTAGGTGTATTTGTTTTGAAAAAATATACACCTCTCTGCAGAATCATTTCTTCCAAGACACAGAGCACATGCAGCTTCTGCTCAGATATTGCACACAGAGCTAAAGGCCACTTAAATTACTAGAATCTTGCCAGAGTTATTAGGTCAAATACCAAGCCTGGTCACAGCCAAGGTAACAGCTGCTAGAAGACACAAGTACTGGGGTACCAGAGAGGAAAGAGCAGAAATGACAGAACAAACCCACTTGTGTGCTTGTCCTCTGGCGTGTGCTTTTCACCTGTCAACAAAAGTCACCTGAACAGTCTCCCCGGTGACTCAGGCTTCTGCACTCCCTGTTCAGACTTAGTGTAAACAAGATGCACCCTGGAAAAAGAGTTGCTGACTAACCACACCAGTAGTGATTGCCATCTAATCACAGCCTTGGTCTATTTTCTGGTAGTTTCGATTTAAGTTAAAGGATTGCAAGCACTCAGCCAACTGGAACACAGCTACTTGTGAAGCAGGACTGAGCACAAGCTTGTCCTGAAAGGCACCAAGATTAAAAAATGGTGCTAACACATATCACTGTTCAACTTCACTGGTACAGCATATTCACCAAAAGAGAAACTCAAAAATAAAGCAACAGCACATTTGTAGTGGATTCAGTAAATTCTAATATATATATTTTTTAAGTAAAAACATCCCAGCACGCAAGAGTAAATTATAAGCTTCCAGGAAAAACAGCACCTGTGTTTTCCACACTGAATAATGAAGGAAGATTGGTCTAGCATGAAAGATATTTTTAAGTAAAATATTAACAAAACCTTATTATTATAATACTTAATATTTACCTGTTTGGCTTCACAAATCAGAGAAAATATTAGTATCTAGGAGACAGAAATAACTTTGACTGTAACAATTAAGAAAGAGTAGAAGAACTTGTTAGAGTATGAGTTATGGTATAACTGAATGAGATTCCAGGCAGGAACAGGAAACCTAATAAAAAAAACAAACACTGTTGGCAAACTATACCTCTGGCAGTCTGATTTTAATCTTCACATTCACAAGCTGCTCAGACAATACTGATTCCTGGAGGACACCCACAAATTGCAGAAACAGGACAGTCAGATAGATTGCCATCTAAAAGAAGTGCACCTCACAAACACATTAGCATTCACCTGCCCATACTTTTTCAAAATATTGTTTCAAAACAGCATGTATACAAAGAACTGAATCATAAGAAGGTCTTACTATTGACAAGGAGTGTGCTCAGGACTGTTCTCCTGAAAGCCATGCTGCTTCCTTGCATTTGGACCTCCATAAACAATAAGGTGAAAATATACCAGGTTAAATAAGAATCAAAACCCTTAACCGAAATAAACAACCTTAGGTGACAATTGCGTATAAGCAGGTTCCTTCCCATGTAGGTTCTTTTCCTTATTATTAACATTTATAAATAATGAAGATGCTACATCAAAATTTTACCTTAATATACAGTTTGTCGGCATATACAGCAATTAGTTGTCGGAACAGTAACTCACTGCACAAGTTAGTGCAGTGAGGATCACAAGACTGGAAGGGTCCAATTCTAATGCTGCTTCTCCCAACACCTGGACCACTTACACCATTCAAAATCACTCCTACTTTCCACCCAACACTTTAATTAATGGCATGTGTATGCCTTCTATATCTTATGTCAACACTATTCGCCCTCTCCATGTTTTTCCTCACTCCATGTTTAATTTCCTGATGTTTTTAATGAACACAAGTCACAGATCCCATCAGCTTCTGTTTACAAGCATGGTGCAGTGACACAGACTGCCCAACATCTCTCCTTTCAGTAAGTTTCACATTTCTCAGCAATGCTTGTCATTTGCCTCTAAGTGTATAGTTTTTGTACAGAACATCAACTATTTTCATTCTCACTCTTCTCATAAGTCCTTCCTGCATTATATTTATTTGCTCCAAAATTTACTATATAATTAGGACTTCTCTTAAGAACAGCTTTAACACACATTTGTATTCTTTCTTGCCATGACACAAGTGGAAGACATCTATGTGCTTCACCCACTAGTCTCAGTAACATTGCTAGCTTCTGCTATAGTCAGCTCCTTATACTATTTACACGTCTTTTGCCAATTCCGAATTTCTTTAAAAAGAAGTCTGCTATAGGATTTGTGAGATATTACAGAAATTCAAATAGCTGCATGTTTTCATGTAGAAACAAGAAGCTAGCCCAGAACAATCTTCCTCTTGCAAACCTGTGTCACATTTCATATGAAACCCTTCCACATCGTTTCCACCTGTCTAAAAAATTTTATTATTCTCTCCTAACAGCTTACTTTAAACTTTCCATGTTGTTACAGACTTGTCTGCTTTTGAAGTCAAGATCCATATTTACCCACATTTATCACTCATCTCCTTTATCTTCCCACCTATCCACAGAAACCACATCTATTCCTCTCCAGTTAGGCAATGTCACTGCTTGTTTGCAGCCACAGTTAAACTTCTGCTGGCAGAATTCAGATTTAAAGTGTTGCATGTTTCAGCACTCTAGGATACAGACCACCACTCAAATGCAGGATATTAAAATTTTTTCTCCCACGATTGTCCATCATTTTCAGTTTCATAAGAAACAATTCCCATAGTCCAGGGACCATAACCAACCCATCTTTACACTTCCCTGTCCCCATGCACAGAAGTCTGATTCCTTCCCCTGTGGAGGCTGGCTGTTTCCCCTTTTCATGTGACCAAAGCACCTTCTGTTACCTCTTTTATTACCACTTGCAAGATGCCACCTTGTCTGCTGAGGTGGAAGCCCCTGCCTTAGCCTTGGACTTTCTGATCCTCAACATACACCTTCCTCTATGAACTGTTTTTTTTGCCCACACCTCTCAGAGGTTCTCTGTTTGCTTAGCATATCCTGACGTAATGAACAGGTGAATCATCAGCTCTGGGGTAATTTCCTAGGTGGAGCCTTTTCTGTTATTTGAGATGCTAATATTTACCCCAGTAACTCCCCTGAATTTCCTGCCCTCCTCTGTATCCAACCTCCTCACTTCACCAAAAAGCTTCTTCAGCTTCCCTCAAGGCTTGACAATTGCTAACCTACATATTCATCTGTTTACCTTAACTTAGCTTCAGTTGTGATCATTCAAACCAAGTTCACTTCCATGTCCAATTTCCCTGAAGCATCTTCTGTGCCTCTCTAAGTCACATCTACAGTTCACTCCACCCGTTTTATGGCTGTAGTCACTGTATGATGGTAAAACTGTCAGATAACACAGCTCCCTGTACCCCAGGAAGGACCAACAGGATATATTCTCTGGTGTGGGGAGTCAGTTTTTCAAGTGAGAACACCCAGAAATACTTTGCTTTAACCACGTTACAAGATTTTTACCCACATTTAAATCCTGGACTACGTGCACTAGATCTCTTGTGCTATCCCAGCAAAATCTCTTATCAGCTCTTCCCAAAGCAATTTCAGCCCAGCTGGTTCTCTTTTATCCACACTAATGCTGCTTTACAATTTTGCATCACCAAACCACAGTGGAATTTTCCCAGTCACCTCTATTCCTCTCTTTCTAGAGTAGGAAAGCCCTTCCAACATCTCTCTTCCTCTCATAACCCCCACTCCTCGTGACTCCTTCTAACCTTTTGGGGGCTGGTTCTGAGTCCTAAACTAACAGCCCCCTTCCCACCACTTTAGCCACAAACTTCCCATCCTGCTTTATAACACAAATGTCCTTGCACCCTCTAGGAAAACTAACTCAACACTACTAATTCAAATGTTTTACTTATATTATTTACTTCATAAAACTGTAGCACTTATCAGGGATCCAGTAACCCCAATTTCATTTGCAGCACTAGCTCTTCCACAACACTCTATGAGGAAAAAGAAATATACAATCCAGGCCCCCAGGAGGAGTGCACAGGGTTAACTCATATATATTCAAATTTCTGTCACGTGCTACTCTCCTCCAATACAGCCTGAGTACATTTCTACATCTCTGACTAAAGTGTCAGGTTTATACAGAACAGTAACTTCAAACTCAAGTTTACAACAGAAGTAAAAGGTCTGTTGCTAGAGCTCTGGTACACCACACTCCTCCCACCAAGCAAAAGTGTAACAGTACACTGATTTAACATGGAGATCTATTAGGGCATGGCATATCTTGATCTCTTTTTAACCATGGAAAAATATGTAAACACCTGTCATTATAGTCAGATTACTCATAACATAACATCTACTTGCCTCTAGTCAAGTGATAGATATTACCAAACTCCGTTTTTTTCCAATCCTTAAGTACTGGAAGGGCAAGGAATACAACTTTCATAATAGCTTCTCCAACCTAAGGAAAGGCACACCAGATTCTGCTCTTCTGATGCTGAAGCTAGTAAACCACTACAGCATAGAAAGCAGAAATTCGTCCCATATCAACATAAAGCTACCAAGAACCATAGAAAATCCTTCATCAATTTTAGTTCAGAATCTGATCTTTTTCTGTTAAGACTCTAAGTTGTTACATTTAAAAAATACTATGTATTACAGAGGGTCATACTAGATGATTACAACAAGCCGTTCTGGCCTTATAACTATGGAGTTTCTAAGCAGTTAATCTCCTCAAAAAATCTCCTACTAAAATGGAGCATACACAGACTCCACTTACTCAATTTGATAGGTCAAAATCTAATAAAATTCTGCACATGCAGCAAGTTATACCAGGTGGGAAAGGCTGAAATAAAACTACTGCTTCATGTCCATTTTTCCCTTCCTACCAATCCATATCCACGTTGCATGCCAAATTCAAGTCACACACTACAAGTTTAGATCAGATTCAGATCAGGAGCTCAAGACTGGGGGATGTCTGAACCATAAAATACTGAGAGTTTCATTTAAAACCATGACTTCATTAATCTATGAAATGGCATTATGATTTTGGTAAGGTCAGAAATCCCAAATCCAAAAACAAAGGCTAACTCAGCTTTCTAGTAATTTATGACCTCTCTGACTCAAAGCCAAGCCCCATGCACAAAGAGGCCAAACAATCTCCTGAAGAATACAACCTGATTGCCTTTAAAGAAATCTTACAATGAAGAATAACACATCAAATTGGAAGGGGAACAAATGGAGAACAACAATTTTCTATGAAGTGTGTAATAGTTTACTGAGCAGCCGAATTCCTTCCTCACACAAAGCTGACAAACTGCCCTGGCACCGTGTGTCTGGTACTCCTGGCTCTATAGGAAGAAATAATTACTGAAGATTTGCACAACAAGGATTTGTAGCTCTCCAATGTGTAATTGCAGCTATAACACTCCACAAGGACTTTGTTTGCAAAGGACTGAGGTTGTTGGAACAGAAGAGTATGTGATAACTACAAGCAAATAACCACAGGTACTGAAAATCTGAAGTCCCTGGACATTTTCTGAAAACCTGTTCTGAAGTTTATACAAGTCTTTTAGGAAGGAAAATGTCTCTAATAGGTTTCTATCTAGAAATTCAGTATTTACATATTAATCAGCTTTATGGTGACTGTCATATGTGACGAATTTCTGGTTTTTATGCTGAAGTGGTTTACCAACTTTAGCATTAGAATAGCAGAAGCTGGTGTGCCTTTCCTTAGACTGGAGACACTATTACTGAAGTTGTACTCCTTGCCCTTCCAGTACTTAAGGTTTGGGAAAAATGGAGTTTGGTAACGACACTGGATAAAAGCCCTACATATCCTACATGTTCCAGGTGATGTAGCTCCTTCACAGTTCCCTTTGCCTTATCCAAGCACGCCTGAATCCTTGGCACATGGACTGCAGCACTGTGCTGCCACAACAGCTCAGAAAAGTGAAGGCTTTCATGGGCCACCACATTTAGCTCCAGATCCAAAATCCTTTCAGCAGATGCCAACAAAGACAACAGCAGGTTGGTTATATGGTGCAGATTTTGCCTCAACAGAGCAGCAACCCAAAAGTGAACAGACAAAGCATATTGGGGTTTTTTTAATGATGTTTTTAGGCTGAGTATTACTACATTGACCTGAGCAGAGAAAATAGAAGTGTGCCAATACTTAGAAGCATAATTCTGCAGTTATTTTATACCTAATAATTAGGTCCCTATGGTGGAAATGTTGGAATCTGTTTAGCAGAGCATTTAGGTTCTAAGATTTAAGTGAGTTAAGTCACAAGAGCTTTAAGTAATAAGGTTAAAACCAGTATTCCTTAAAGGGACACGGTCAAGGCTTGAAGCCAAATTTCTTTTCAAACTCGCCAACAGATTTAGGCTAGAGATTATCCTGAACAAGACACCTCCTCTTATCCTTCATCAGACAAGACATCCCTGTCCAATTCACTTTCCATTTATACAGTATGTTCAACTGCAAGGAAGAGCATCAAGAAACTGAGGTCAGCACAAAGCTGTTGAAACGACACATTTTCTTTCTGTTTTATAATGCTCCAACTCCCCAGATGCAGGCAATCCAAAAGGGAACAAAACCATTATTTTTAATTCCTTTAACATAATTCCTACCCCTACATGCATCCTTCCCAGCAATTTTAATATTTTTACAAATTTAAGTGTCGCCAGCAAAATTAATCAGGCAACATTTACCCATACCTGACACTGCCTCAATTTTCTCTCAACACCGGGTTTCCATGAGCTGAACCTCTCTCAGCAAATGATTCCATGCTGAGCACACGGACCCACCTCCCACACAGGTCTGTCCAAAGCCCACTCCAGCTCATCTGACAAAAGGATGAACATGCACTCAAGAGCAATATGGCAGAGGAAAGATAAACAAAGTCACAACCATTAGCTGGCAGCATTCCCTTTCATTTTTAGGATGCCCACATGCATCAGAGAGGCAGCATTCCTGCCAGTGCTGTGCTCCGATTCCTTGCCACTTTCCACAACAGCAGGACATGAACCCAAGCCATAATATGGTGCTCAGTAAGTTCAACCAGCACCAGTCAAAAAAATTCCTCAGCTGAGGACTTATCATCTAACTTGATCCTCTAGCCACAGCTGGTCTCTTGCACCCCACGCTACCCAAGGAGGGAAAGGCTGCTAAGATCTGTAGCTACTCAACATTTTGGGTTTTTTAAGTGTAATTATTCAATTATTCAAAGTTTATAATGGGGAAAATAACTTAAAAGGACAGTAAGAAATCTGTTTTGAAAGCCTGGTGAAGGAGTTAAATGTCACTAATGTGTTAAGAGATGTGTTAGATGTTTATGATGCACCAAGTAAATCACATTTGCATCTTTTAATGAAACTATCAACCAGAGATTTCTCAGAGTTTTTTTTTAAATCTGCATTAGACTTGAAGCTTTCTTCTCAGCTGAAACAGACATATAGATGCACATAATGTATTTCATAATATATTTAGCTGAAATCTGCTCATCACAGAAGACAGCAGTACTCATACAAAGACAGTTAAACAGAGAAATGCTGAAGAGCTCATATGCCTGCCAGTACTACTTCAGTTCTATCAAAACTTGCAAATAGCATTCCAACTCAACAACTGTTAAACAGGCAGAACAACTGTTTTGGATCACCACTCCCCTTTTCTTCCACAAAGCAATTATTTAATAGTTAGTTACCTGCAGTGGCTGTGATCAAATCAAATAGAACATGGGCTGTCCAAAAACAATCCCTGCAATACACGAGGGACATTTCAGAGAGAGTTAATTTCATAATGTTGAGACTAATTACTACCAATTGACTAAGAAGAAAAAATATGAACCAAAACCATCATAATCAGATTCAGGAATCATTTATTAGGTGTTTTCCAGGGGACCAAAAAGCCACTACTCCTCAAGCAAGAAGGACAGCTGAATTCCACTCCACTTCAAAGAGCTATCAAGCCATGGTAAAATATAAGAAAGAAACTATTGACACAGGTTGTGTGGCCCAAGATTTAGGAAGCTAAATGCACAGAAAAGCAAGAGCCTTAACAAAAAATCTGAATAGAGACAAAACACCAACAAGGGTACTGCCCTCCCAATTCATCAGCTGATTTAACTGCTGATGGTGAAAAAGCATTAAGCATCCCATAAACATCTGCCACATGCCCAGGAAGAAGCAAGCACTTGTGAGATCAGGTACTTTCCAGCCCATGGCAAGTGAAGATAATGTTAAATATTCGATGCGCAAGTAATAAAAATCAGAAGGTCTAAAAAAGTGCAACTTGCATGTAATCGAAGTAGTCTGTAGCCCAGTGACCTTTGTTTTAAATGCATCCAGAGAGATCAGAAAAGAGGCTCCAAGAAGAGCAGAGTATGACACCCGAGGTGACACTCAGAGCACACCTGTAGGTGGTCAGGTACCTACAGATCACCGAGCACTCCAGACAAATGTCTGGAATGTCTAAGGAGTTAAAGTTCTGGTAAAAAAAAAAAGATGCCTACTATTCAGCACCAACTTGGAAAGACTGACCCAAACTGTACACACATGGAATTTTCTGAGACACACAACTCACTTAGGGTAGAACAGTGTCTCAATAAAGTGAAAAATGACATAGTATGGGTGAGTATCCAGTGAAACAGTAATAGAGAGTCACTTGAGAGGCTGGCCATGATCAGTGGTGTTTCCCATCCCAAAGCCTGCCATATTTCACTCCTTCTTAACTGGGCTTTTGTCACTTACACAAAACCAAGCAGGACACAGAGGCCAGTCAAAAGGCAAATAATAAAAGCAGAATTATGCACGGCAGCCTAGCCAGGTATAAGGAGAGCCTAAGAGAAAACACAATCCATCTGAAATCTTTCTAAATGCAAAGAGAGCTCATATAAACCCCCAGGATATACCTATGGAATAGGAATCCATGTCACAGAAGGCATCTGCCAAATTTTACTGGTGACAGTTTACAAGCAAAACAACACTTCAACAAAGCTCTTGGTAAACATGGCTAAAGCAGGCACAGAAAAGCACACACCAACAACACAAGTAAAGAAGATTTCATTTCTCTGACAATGATTAGATCAACACAACAATATTAAATGCAATTTCACTACTAAACAAACTTCTGAAGTACTGTCAGAAAGTAAAGACAGCAAAGAAAAGCAAATCCAAGTGCTAAAGAGAAACCATTTAAACTCCTGACTCCAGAAGTCATTCTAGCAATCAAGAGGCAAGAACACCAAGCTGCTTACATACACTTCCACACCAAGAAAATGGCAGGTATTAACCAGTAAGCTGTAACGTAAGAAAGAGGCAGAATTAGTGAAGACCCTACACACTTTCACAGCAGCTCAAAATCCGTTTGCAAGACCACACAGGGAATTATCAGAACAAAAAAGCAACAGAGAAAGAGTTGTTAGACACATCCCTCAAGTTCAAGATCTCTTGGAAGAACAGCAAGAAGAGCTTTTATGGAACGATTAAAGTCTTTTTCAAAACATCCAGTAAAATTGACCACAAGGCACAAAAAATATCCAGGAAAAAAATTCAAAGGAAATATATAGAAAGATGATTTGCCATCGGACATACGCATTTCACATGCATTCAAGTCAAGTATTTGAAATAAGGTCCTGGATTAAAAAAGCAGTTTAATTTGCTTGGACTTTCATTGCTGCTGTGTAAGCTGCAACTAGATCTTGGATGGTTAAGAGTTTAAAATTAGGTTCTTTCAGCATTTAGATTAAATGCAGCACTTTATTGCATATTAAAAGAGTATGCTAATAACAACTTTAACAAGCTAGGCCTGGCAGATCTCACATTGAAGGAGTCAGCTCAGAGTACACCATAAGAGCAAAAAGGAAGCAGACACTATTCAAATTCAGGAAGAACCTCTGTACCATCCCTTCATCCCACTGAGAAATATAGGGAGATTTCAAGTAGTTCATAGTCCCCTAAATACCTAAAAAGTAGATTCCACACTGTTTGCACTAACAGTGCCCAAAGCTGAAAGGGTGAGGATTTTAAACAGGAAATCAGATGATCACCCGTGCATCAAAAGCCAGACATGGTTTGCAGGTTTTACTGAGCAACAGAAAAAGCTAGAAATCTTAAAAAGTTCTGTCCAATTACACGTTTATAAAGCTAAAATTAACTCGCAACACAATATATTCTTTCAGTAGAGAACACTTTGTTCTTAGCCTTATTACCCAGATTCCTAATGCACTTTACTGTGCTCCAGCACTACTGACACTGGTAACTTCCTGACTAAGGACAACTAGTGAAATGCAGTTCATAATAGTCACACAGCAAATTCTAAATGAATTATTGTTATTTTAATATCCTAGTGTTATAACCTTGCATTTCTGCTACTACTTTTAATGTTCAATTCTTCATAATTTTGACCTTTAAAAAGGTGGATATATTTTTTTTTCAATTCTACAACCACTTCAGAACAGTCCTAACAGCATTCACTCTTTCAGAGAACACTGAGCTAAGCTGAGGCCATTACACTATGGTAGGGGAAAAATCCTTTAAAGAGAAATTCCTGACACTTGGCCACTTGGAGGTATAGGTATTTCTCAGTATATCACAAGACTGAACATGTTTTCATTTCTTTTATCATTAACATCCACTTCCATTCTCTTTCTTTGTCTCCTTCACTTGGAAGTCAACACAGTTCAATTCAGTACTGGAACGCAAATTTTTCTGGCAACGGAGGGATGGACAGTTAATTCTCGGAGTGGTATTCCAACACTCCAGCTGTTTTGACAAAAATGTCACAAGCTCTTCTAATTCTTCAGCGCAGCCACAAGATAAACATTAAGCAAACAAATATCATTCCTAACCTCCAGACAATGTCATTTGAAAGAGCAGTCAACTTGAAATTCTAGAGTGCAAGAGCTCACCCAAGTCATTCTTTCATGTACCTCTGGCAGCCAAATCTCACACAGCTATCAGACCCCAAGATAAAGGCACACTACACAGAAGCACCACGACCTTACGGGACCAAGTCAGGTACTGTGCACAGGGATGAGGGAAGAACCCACTGCCAACATCCTTGGCATTATAATTATCAGGTGGACCAGGCAGGTCAAACACTCTGGAATACAGTGACAGTGAAGATACAGCATAAGCTGCTATGAAGCAGAGAGGAGAAAAACTAGAAGAGGACCATCAGTCTTGAGATAGCAAGGGCTGGGGACAAAGAAGGATGCAATAAAAGTGAGCAGGTGAAAGAGCATGAACTGTGTGTCAGGACAATGATAAACAGAGCCAGTGACCGAGTGATCCAGCCTCAGCAGGGCCCACTTTGCTATGACCCCTGCAAGCTGTGCTGAGACAGCAGTTATTCCCATCACCAACTCAGGAGACAGGAAAGATCAGGAAAATAAATTTTATCTAATTTAGATGTGGGGTAAAATCAACAGTTACAAGAGAAAGCCAAGAAAGTTAGAAATGCAAGAGTGATGTGAAAAACTAGACTGCTTCCCTGGGATTAGTTTTATTTAATATGTACTAATTTCACAAATACAACACTAAATGCAAACTAATAAAGCAAACTATGCCAAGAGAAGATTATCAGACATAATCCAGACACAGCTGTTCTGAACAGGAGTGTATGCAACCTCTCTTGCACTTAAGCAGTGGAATCAAAATACGAAGAAGTCTCCTAAAAGCCTCAATCATGTAATATTCAGGATTTCTTTTCTCCTTCACTTCACTTACACACACTGCATATTTTCCTGCTTCAAAAGAATCCCTTAATTTGCTCCTACAACAGCCCATTACCACTGGCTTATTTCACACATCCCCTGAACTGCTGCAGACAAGACCAGACACAATTCCTCTGAGCTTAGATTTTCTGTCAGGTGTTTCCTATTTCTATGGCAGATACAGCTCAATGATTCTGGAAAAAACAGAACAAAGCAAACAAAATACACCAAAGAAACAAACAAAAAATGCCACATAACAAAACAACAACAAATAAAACAAAGGGGGAAAAAAAGAACACACACACAAAAATATTTGTTCTTCAAGAAAGTAAGAGAAATGTAGCACTTGACATCAAGAAGACATATATGCTAGCTGGTCTTTCAGGAACAAAGGCAGCACCCAGACACGTTTGGTCACAAACACTGAGCACTGTTTTAGATTAGCGATTCATTAAAATATTATTAATGCGCACAATTCAAGGGAGCTGCAAAATAAATCAATAAATTAAAACACTATCCTTCTCACTGGCAGGCTTCTTGTGATGCTGACACTTACAGCTTTTTCCACATTTTCCTTTATATGGAAAACTGCAATCCAGATGCTATGAACAGTGTCCCAATCACCTACATTTATTCCATGAGGGTTTTTGTTGTCTTTCTTTGTTAGTCTCAGCTCTACATCATCCAACCCCACACTACTATGTAGTCTTATATGTGTACCATTTTGAATAGAAAAAAAACAGCTTTTCCAACTTTCTAAGTAACAGCTCACTGCTGTCTCAACAAGATTAGTTCATTTCAGTGGAAAGGTAAAAGAATCAAGAGAAGTGCCATTTTGTTGGGCTTTTTTTAAAAAGTAACAATTAATAAAGCCGCCTCCTCCTTGCCCCTGTTGTTTTATCTCAGCTCCTGGTATCTGTTTTGTTTTTCACACTGCTCCACCTCAACATACTTCCATATCATGTTAGATAGTTGCTTCTTGTGAGATCTCATCAGCTCATCCTTTCAGTCATGCCTATTTCAGAAAACATGTTTCTTGATGTTTAGTAAATTGACTACATTCTGCAATCTTATAACAAAGTTGTTCAGTATCATCTATTTAAATGAATTCTGGTGTCTTCTACTGTCTTCGCACAGCAGATGGAAACAGAAGATAAAATTTTCACAGAAACTCTACACACAAAGTCACCAGCCACCTCAAATTTCTTCTTTAGCTCTTCACACAAAGAAAGAATAAAAGAAACACAAAAGCACACCATTCCAGGCCCCTGAAATGCTTTTGTCCTAAAAACTCTACAGATCAAGAATAAACACCTTGAAAAGAGAAGACACTTTCAGCAGCTCAATCATTCAGCTCATGTTCTTTCACTATTTCTCGTGAACAGCATGTAAATACATTCTTAAGACAATCAGCTTCAAGTGGTATCAAACCCACAATACTTTAAAGGACACTCTCGAAACATTTTGAGGATAAACACCAAAAAGAATTTTAAAAACCCTGTAATACACAAAAGATTCCTTCAGCTAATAAGAATCAGCTTCAATGAAGAAATTTTGGCAACACCTTCAAAATGGGCTACACAAGTCTGCACTTCACAGTTTACACAGAAGTGTACAAAAACCATATTTACGATAAACTTTGCACTTGCGCACCTCTCCTAAGCCCTTAAACAAAACATGTGTTTAATAAAAGGGCTGAAACTTAATTCAGAAACACTCCCCAAAAGCAGCGCTCTCCCCAGAAGAACACATCTCAAGATGCTCTGTTGGGCATCTTACACCATCACCAACACAGGGCTTTTGACTCAAAAGAGTGAAGAACAGCTGGATAGGGCGCTGTTATCAATAAAGCCGTGTGTGTAAAAGAAGAGCTGAACTGCCAGCAGTGCCAGTTTTTTTATCATTCCTGGCAAAGGAGCTGAGAACATTAAAACTACACTTTTAAGCCGCAGGGCACGGCTGCGCTCGGGGTCGCCCGGTGACCGCGGCGTTCAGTGCAGGGAGACACGTCCCAGCAGCGTGAGCCCTGGCAGATGGTTTCCCCCACGGATTTCTTTATCATTATTTTTTAGCGCTAGGCAGCAAGAAATGGGGAACCGGAGACAGCACTATAATCCGCTGAGCAGAGAAAGGGCCGGCTTCCCGCAACCTGTTCAGCAAGGGGACGAGGCTCGATAGCAGCATGAGGAGGTAATTAGGAATGTATGCGAAATAACAATGCACGCTCTAGGGCGAGTGTACGGAGTGACAGCAGCCTGCTTCCTGCCCGCGCCGTTCACTGGGCAATTCAACTCGTGTCCGAGCCAACTCCCAAAGTCAGCCACGGCTCCTCCCGGGGCTCCGGACCTTCCCGGCCGGGACCGCCGCTCCTGGACCCGCACCTGCTCCCTCGCCATGCGGCACCTCCGGCCCAGGGGTGCAGGTGGCGGCCCGGGCCGCGGCCGCCCGCGGCTCAGGGCGGGGAGGCACCGGCACGCCCGTCCCCGCTCCAGGGAAGCTGAAACCCACTTCACCCAGGACAAAGCCAAACCCTGCCCAGGCGTGTCCCCCCGCTCCGCCGCCGCCGCCGCCCCGCTCACCTCGCACGCAGAGCAGCGACATGGCGGCCCCGGCAGCCGCCCCCGGCTCTCCTCATGCCGCCCCGCGGACACCGGGCGGCGGCGGCGCCTCAGCCGGGGCGGGGCCGTCCCGCCGGGGCAGGGCCGAATGACGACGGACGCGTCAGGGGGAGCCCGCGGCCGGCCGGGCGGGCTGCGCTCGGGTGCGGGGCTGTGCTGCTTGGCTCTCTTCTTTTCAGGCTTTTGTTTCGCTCCCGAAAGGTGAGGGAACTCGATGGAGGAGGACCGCCCTGCATGTGTCTTCTCTGGAGTGCTCGGACAGGTTGTGGTGTGCTAGCTTAAGAATTATGGATTGTGTTGAGAAGGACCCTTAGGAATCATCGAGTCCAGCTCTTGGCCCCGCACAGATCAACCCAAAAATCCCACCATGTGCCTGAGAGCATTGTTAAAACGCGTTTTGAACTCTGTCAGACTTGGTGCTGTGACCGAGTACTGAGGAGCCTGTGCCAGTGCTCAACCACTCTCTGGGTGGAGAACTTTTTCCCAAAACCCAACCAAAACCTCCCCTGACACAACTTTAGGCCATTCCCTCAGGTCCTGTCACTGGTCACTGAAGAGAACAGATCAGTGCCTGTCCTACATCCCCTCCTGAGGAAGAGGTAAACTGCTGTGAGCTCTCCCCTCAGTCTCCTCTGTAATAAACGGGCCAAGTGACCTCAGCCGCTCCTCACATGGAGGGCTTCCCCTCAAGGCCCTTCCCCATCTCCACTGCTGATGGAGGAGCTCAGCTAATGATGAAGAATCTCAACTGATGCACAGCAGCAGCTGTCTGTATCTCCCCCACACATGGAAAAAGCCATAAGCCAACATTTAGGGAAAAGCGGGACAAGCAGATGTGATTACTGTGTCCTGAAGCTCTGTCTCCATACCTTTCCAGCTACAATGGCCAGCCAGCTCTGAGGATTTCCAGAACCTTCCTGTTTCTGTGGCTGGTAATGCCCAGTCCAGCTCTCTGCCTATCTAGTCTATTTCAGACCCCTCCAGAAGTTTGCATCCTCATCTTCTGATTGAGCAGTTCACAGGTCAGCTGCCTGTTGCAGAAAGAACCTCCTGAGGTGGTTTCCCTTGAGTCCAGTTCTAGCAGTTTTCTCTGATTGCCTCTAATGCTTTTAGTGCTGCTTCATCCCAAACTATAAATAGCCACAACACTGCAGAATGTGCTTCTAGTTCCAAACAGAAGATCTAGCAAATAATTTCTGAAATTTAAACTCAACAGCAAAATGTCATATAATGGGATTGCTATTCAGTTAATGTTTAGAACAACTCCAAAGTCTGCAGAGAGTGTGAAGGACAAGACTCCTAGTCGGGTATTTCAAAAACCAACCATCCTTCCCAAGGTTCACACCTAGATGAGCGAGATGTAACTTCTGCACAGCAGATATTTCTGCTTTTATGTTTGCTGCCCAGAAGTGCATCAGTGAAGGGAATGTGTCAAAAACATACATATCTTTGAGATACCAAGAGGAACCACTTGTAAGGATAAACTATGATATTCCTGCAAACAATCAACCAGACTGTGTGCTAAGGGTGTTACCAAAGGCAGACTCCAGGGACTGGGAACACTTCCACTTAGCAGTGTGAATGGGAACTGTCAGTGCAGGGAGCTGCAAGTGCCAGCACTGAGGCAGCCAGGGAAGAAATCTCCTCTTCTTGCCCCTGAAGTGGCTTTAGTGCTGCTGAAATGCTGCTAGACTCCTCAAAAGCTCTGCTTTGCTTCTCTGTGAGTTTATCACATGCAGCAGCAGCAGACTCTGCATTGTGGCAGTACCTCATCCCAGGCTGCCCCACCTGTGAGCTGGGGCCTCTGGCTTCCTAGTTAACTTGAAGAGAAGTTAGTGTTTCACTCTGCAAAGTCCATCGTTATTTACCTCCCATGTGTCTCAGGGTGTAGTGCCCTGGCCCTGGCCTTTTCAGATCTCTACTGCTCCTTTGCATTTCTTCAGAGCCTCAGAGCTTTTCATTAGCAAAAGGTGTGCTCAGGGGTCCATGAGCTGCCCTGATGCCTTTCCTTTCCTGTCTTCTTTGCAGCCTTGTTGCAAACAAAATCCTTTGAACTGTACATAAACTAATTTCTGCCACAACCACACAATCTCATCATGACTGCTCTCCTCCCTTCACTGGGCCCCATTGCTCTGCCTGTCCTAATTTAAAAATTAAAACATTCGAGGCCATAATTGTCACAGAATGCGTCACACAGCACCTGGTACAGCAAGTCCCTATCTTGCCCACAGCTTGTAAATGCTACCAGAATAGGAAAATTATCTCATCAAGGGCAGATGATGTCATATGCATTTTAAAATCATAGTAATGGGTTATTAGCAAGTGCGGCAATTAAGTGTCTTGTAGCTAGGATGAGATCTCTAACCACCAGCAGTAACGGTGAACGCTGGGGTTATCACAGATGTTATGATTTCCCTGCAGTTCTGAGGTCTAATTAGACGTAAATGTTTTACCAGACTTTGTCTAATCAAAAGAAATCGTTTCTACTTGTGTGTCTGTCCATCTCTCCTCTCCTTTCCATCTCAGATAGGCTGGAAGAGAAAGTCATTGCTGCAAAACTTCTGCATGGTAGAGTTACCTTCTTCCACATTATGCTTGCTCTTTGAAATCAACTTCCTTATGTTTTCCCAGCTGAAGTCACACTCCCCAATGGATTTTGCTCTGTTATTGTTTTTAGTTCTTCCTCTGGACATTGTTATCATAAACACAAAAAATAGCTTAGAGATAGAAAAGCTGCAGTAGAAAGAGGACTAAAAAAACCCCAAGTTCTGTGCTGTTCTCAAGCTGTTAAATATGGCTGATCTTTCCAAGTTTGTTTCTAAAAATCCACAAAAGGGAGTGCCAGGTTCACAAATGCTTAACTAGAAGCAAACCCCTAAAACCTGTTGCAGCAGACCAGATCTAAACTGTGCAGCTGACAGTGTGTTCTGGTAGCACAGGCAGCATAGTCCATCAGCAGTGTACTTTTTTTTAAATTGGTGGCTTCTGCTAAATTAAGGAGAAAAAACACAGTGCAGTGAGCACACTACAGTAACTTCTATACACACTGAGAATATCTGCCTTCCTGAACAACAAAAGGTACTCTGCAAACACAAAACAAAGGCATTACTTTCAACTCCAAAGTGACACCTGATTTTTTTACTCCCTGAAGAGCAAGAGTTAATCTCCTCTGTTACTCAGACCCCAGCCATTGGTCTGAGTTCACCTGCTGTTGAATAGGAAAGTAATAAATGGGTGATACTCCAGTCACTGCAGCTTACCAGCTGTTTTATACCTGCCTATTTGCTCTACTTTCCCTGTTCAGAGAGCAATACTATAGTTATATTTGCAGTCTGCATAAACTGTGTTTGCTTCTTCTCTTCTTGATCTGCATTTTTTTGAGTTTTGTATTTATTACTAGAGAATGGGTCAGGCTGAAAGTCAGTGTATAGCAAACCCGCATGGGCTTTATTTTAAATGAAAGGGTTTAGATCTGCTAAACCATTTTTACTGTTACGCAACTGACAAAAAAAAATCATCTCAGACCTGGTTTTTGGGGCTAAGCTCTAAAGATAAGGAAAAAAAAGCTTTTAATTTACCCTATGACATTTGGCAGGAATTCAGTGCTGAATATAGACTAAGCAGTTGATTGATATTCTGATATTGGGAGGCAGCCCTCAGATTTGACTGTAAAATAACTGGCTACTGAAATGGCTTTCACTGGTATTTCTGATCAATTTATTTATTAATAAAATGTAATATTTGCACAACCACTGGGGGACAACATGATGTTGTGGTTTACCTGTGTGCAATACACATTTGAGTAACATCTTGAAATGTGCCATTCTCTGGGATGGATTGCAGCCTTTAGTCAGTGCACTAGCTAAAAAACACCATATGCATGCACTGAAATGTACAGGGAAGCAGCCTGCCACCCTCTCATCTATACATGAACTATAATGATGCTTTTAACACTCAAAAATATTCAAAACAATTTAAAGGTTAGGGAATGGGTAACATTCTGCACCTGTAGCAAGGTGGACAGGGCATCAGCCCCTACCAAACAAGCAGCCAAACTTTGGGCTGCAATTTGGAACATCCTCTTTTCAGTGTCCCAGTCTTGTCCTTTCCTAAATATTGATGACATCTGGAAGTGACAGTGGTCTGGAAATTTGAGGCATTAATCAGTGGCTTAATTTTAATTGCCTCTTGAAGCAGAGCCCCCCCAACTGTCCTGTCCAACCCTCAAGTCCCTGTACTGAGCCTTTCCTTTTGGCTTGCTCAGGAACTCTCTGCAGCCATTTAGCTTTCCTCCGTGCACAGCATGACCACTTGGGTAGGCTTCAGTTTTTGTGCCTTAATTTTCTACCCACAAAATGGAGGTGAGGATTATTTTTAAGGAAGCAGGTATCAAAGGGTGTCCTGATTATAAATACATTAGGGATGATGAGATGCATGAACATTGTCACTGCATAACCATTTAAAACATCACAAAGAGCCCTGCCAGCTTTTAGATTACAAATGCATATTCAAAAGGCTGGAGAAGCAAGAGGGGTCCTTTCATCTCAGGGCAAAACCCCTCTACATGAGAGTAGCTTCCATGGGAACTGATCTTTCAATTACAGTTGCTCTGCAGAAAAGTCTTTCAACTGCTCATGGCAGAGTTGGTAGAACTGAACCCATTTCTCATCCAATTATCCCAAGCATCCAGACATGGCATTTCTTGTCCATGTTGAGGCAGTTTTCCTTGAGCAATACACTAGGATTTTACTGCAGACTACGCCCAGAGCTCCACACGTGGGTAGCCAACAATTTCAACTTTGTCTGTCCAAGCAGTGAGCTGCAAAGCAAAGTAGAGACCCCACCAGGGATAATTCCCTGGGATCTAACCAAACAGGCTAGGATTGATCCCTCACCTAGCCAGCATGCAGTGTGCCACTATTGCTGCTTTTCCAAAAGCAGGTATCACAGAATCATTAAATCAATCAGGTTGTAAAAGACCTCTGAGATCATCAAGTCCATCCTGTGGCCTAACACCACCATGTCAACCAGACCATGGCACAAAGGGGTATGTCCAGTCTTTCCTTAAACACCTCCAAGGACAGTGACTCCACCACCTCCCTGGAGAGCCCATTCCAGTGTTTAATCTCCTCTTTTGTGAAGGAATTCCTCCAAATATCCAACCTAAACCTCTCCTCAAGGAGTTTGGGAATATGTCCTCTCGTCCTGTCCCTGGTTGTAGGGAGAAGGGACTGCCCCCCACCTGGCTACGCCCTCCTTTCAGGTCACTGTCAGAGCAATACCACTCTTATCAGAGATAAGCTCCCTGTGTGCCTCCTTTTCTCTAGGCTAAACACCTCCAGCTCCTTCATTTACTCCTCCTCAGACTCCAGACCCCTTCCCAGTTCCAGCTGGACCCACTCCAGCACTTCAATGTTCCTCCTGAACTGAGGGGCCAGAACTGGACCCAGGACAGAAGGTATGGTCTCACCAGTGCCAAATACAGAGGCACAATCACTTCCCTGATCCTGGTGGACACACTATTTCTGTTGTAGCATATCCACAAGCTAAAGGGTGCTCAGGTGCCCTGAAAGCCTCTGCCTTAGGCTGAAAGGATCATTTTGATCAGCAAAAATACTGTACTTTCAGCAATATTTATTCTTGGCTGCATTTAGCTTAACTATCCCCTCCTCAACACATACATACTGTCTGGCAGTCTGATAGTGATATGGGACACAGGACTGAAGAGACCCCTGGGATCAGAACCCCTGTTCCTACAGTCACACTGCCCGTTTTCCCCAGCTCTGTCTCCTTTACAAACAGTTTGGGTATTTGCCATGGCACTTTACAGGAACTGTTCCAACATCCTGACGTACTCATGTTCATCATTCTGCCAGCTTCACCCTTCAGTTAAAGTAGTGTTTCTGTCTTTCTAATATTTAGACATGAGCCAGCAACTCCATCTTCTAATTTTGCTTTCTCAGATTTAAAAAAAAAGAAGGAATTTTTTTAAACAAAAGTCTAGAGATTCCTGTTTCTGACTGTATTATTTGTGGTTTTCACCTTTTCAGTTTGAGTTAGCACTTCTCAAGTACAAGTGGCGTGTCTTGTGCACAGCTGGTCACATCAGGATAAAAGCAGTGTTGCCTGGTCGTGGTGCCACAGATCAGCTACCCGGATCTGTGGAGTCCTGTGAGATGGTCACCTTCTGGTTCTACAGGAACAGGTGACACCCCTTCTGTTGTTCCATACTGCTCTTTGACTGGATTCATGTCTAAATTGAGTCGTGGCTTTCCTCTTAAATGGGAGTCAAAAAATATTTTATTTCAAATAAATCAGATATTTTCCCTTTCCAAGAAGAGCCACTAGTAACTTGGCAAAGTGCAAAATCCCCTTAGCCCACCTAAGCTTGTTTCCTGCCTTACAGGTGTGTCTTCAGTTACTGTTCTGTTCACATTAGCAGATCTTTGAGCAGTGCAGAAGGTTATTCTTCAATAGAGGAGCCTAGGGGAGTAGCTTTTCTCTTGCTTTTGCGGCTTTTATTCTTTGAAGATGAACATTTGTCAGACATAAAAGAGGAGCTGTTTGTCAAAGTTGAAATTGCTGGCAAACACAGCAGTAGCAGTTGGCTCTGAGGAAGAAGCACTGTGAGACCACAAAGGGTTCTTCTGCCTGCTTGACTGGCATCACCATCCCAACACTGCAGTCAAACACCACCAAGTCAGTCAACCTGTAGGAAAGAGTATCACAGGCAGGAAAGTTACCCCTCAGGAATATTGGATGTCTTTCACTTTGCTCTGGGGCAGCTGAGAGTTTCTCCTCTCTGGCGTGATTTTTTATCTTAGTGTACCTGAAAGCAGCAGGGGCAGAAGAGGAGTTTCTATATTAAAAGAGAAAAAAATGCTTTGGCAAGACCCTTGAAAAAAAGGGGATGGTATTTAACTGTATTTATGTATAACATGGTTTTTGTCAGAGAATTTTACAAGAGCAAAATAGTGCTCTTGTAAAATTACTTTCTGGAGGACTAAAGTACATAGCAGGGAAGGGCCAACCTCACACAGCTCAGTAGAGCCATCAGCCCTCTAGATGAAGCCAAGTGACCAACACTTCCTTTGCAAACAGGCTGTTTAACCTTCCAACTAAATTTTTCCATAGTGCTGGAGTTCAAGCAGTGTGCACGTATACCCTGCCTTCCTGCTACCTGAAGAAAAAGGGGAAAGCAGACAAGCTGGCCCTCCCTCCTCCAAGCTTCTGGAGCTGCAGTAGTGGAGTAAAAGCCCTGTTGTGACATTTTCGCCACCAGCCTCCTCAAAGGGGTGTGCAAAAAGCAAGCATTTTGCAGTTCTGTTCTCCCCATTTCACCAGGAGTCTCTCTAGTTCACATTCTCACTCCCCTTTTTGCCCCTGTTTCCAAAGGATTTAGAAAAATCATTTTCAAAATAATTTTAAATGCAAAGATAAGAGAAGATTATCCATTTCATTAAATGCCCATGCAATGTCTAGCACTCTGCTGCTGATTGCTGCAGTGTAAGACAAGCATTAACAAGTAATTAAGAAATATCTCACTGTCCACATTGTAATTTTTTCCCATTACTCCCTCAAAGCTTTTTTTCTAAACAAAAAATAAAAATTAAGGACTCTTCAGATTTTACATACCTGTGTCCACAATACAGTATGCCTGGCAGCTGTGGGGCACAATTCCCTTAATAACAGAGCAAACTGCAGATGAAGATAAGTCACAAAACATGCAATATTACAGCCTGAAAGTTGTTTTATGGACCATAACTCTTTATTACTCTGTTCCTGAACTTCACCTTCTATCTCTGAAGGCAGGTCTGAGAGGGGGAGTCTTGAAATAACTGAAATAGAGAATCCTCTTGAAATCTTCCATTTAGAAGCACCATTAATAGGATGGGTATCATCTGGGGACTAGTTTGCATCTTTGAATGAAATAAGTTGATAAAATGCAAATACAAAAGCAAAATTCAAAACTGTAGCTAACAGTCCCAAATTTCTTGTGTTTCTTGGGCTGGACATTATATTTTTATGTTGCAATAAGAATGGACATCATCCATTAATTCTTTGAGCCTCTTCTGAGAACCAAGGATAAAAAGAAATAAAATGTAATTAAAAAAAAAGAAAACTCTTCCAACTTTCTTTTCTATCATAAAACAACAAAAAAGGTCAATAAGCCTTTGCTGTATGCTCATGGAAATCCAGCCCAGCTGGTTACATAAAGTTGCTTAGGAAAATCAGCAAAGGTTGGAGGGAAACAGCCTGGGACAGATAGGGTATTTAAACATTGGCACTGCGATAAGGGGTCTGCAAGGATCATGGTTTGCCTTGGCAGGAAGCTGTGAAAGCTGAAGGGTAAGCAGTCCCTGGTCACTGGATTGTGACTGTGGGGTGATGGGGCAGCCCTGAGCCTCACTGCACCATGACTCCACAGCCATCCCTCAGCAAACCTGGGAGACTTGTCTCATCCCACTCAAAGGGAAGGAGCAGGGAGCACCAACACCCTCAACCCCCATCTCCATGCTAAAGAGCACCTGCTTGATTCCAGGGCTATCATTTCCCTCTTTGCTTTTCTTCCTCATCTCTTCCCATCTGCCTAAGAAGGGCTCAGCTGCAGCTTCTCTCAGAGCCTACAGTCAGAGCAGGGATGCAAGAAATGCCTTTAACTGACTTGAGTTTGCCAGGTCTTGCCTTGTGCAAGATTCTCACTGAGGAAAGAGACACACACAAAAGTAAAACAATCCTGGAGGAAAAGGCAGCAACACAGTAATGCCATTGAGATCCGGCCAGATGCCTCAGTGGAAAGCAGAGTGGTGTAGGAGGGATTGGAGAGCTGCTCAGGTCTAGCCTCCCATCACCTATGGGAAACAAACTTTCCCAGTCTGCTGAGATGCCATTCCCTTTCCTCATCGCTGAAGTTTCTCAAATCTGGGTACTGAAGCCGTGCAGTCTGTAGTGACATCCATCAATATAATTTGATAGGATCATGACAGGGATACCCAGCAGAAGGTTAAGCCTTGGTCTACCATCTGAACCAAAAGCTGCCCCTTCCAGTTAATCCCTGGGGAGTCTAAGAGCTGCTGGAAGGCAGAGGTGGCTGTCTAATTTCTAGAAGTATGAGGCTGTGAAGAAGTAACCAACCTGCAATATCATTTGCTTAGCCCAGAGTGGCTTTTTGGCAGTACTAGGCATGCTTTCTGCCCCTCTGCAATTCCTGCTAAGTGTACAGAGCCAGGATCCCAAGTGTATGCACTCATCAGAGACCCTAAAACCCTTTCCTTAGGGTACTACTCGCAGTCTCAGCATCCTGGCCAAATTCCAGTTGGGTAATTAGACTGTGATTAGGTAACCGTTTGCATATGCCATTACACATCCCTAGGGAGCCTGACTCTAAATTATTTGATGGTTTTAGGATTTCTAGTCATTTTCAAGGCTGTTTCCATTGCCAGTGGGAGACTAAATGCTGCCAGAGATTAGGGAATCAGCACAGGCTGTGGAATGAAGAGAGAGCAGCCATGCCCAGAAGGGCTTGGGGGTGCTGTGGGTGAGAGGCTGCACATGGCCCAGCCATGGCACTCCCAGCCCAGAGAGCCAAACGTGTCCTGGGCTGCACCCAGAGCCCCGTGGGCAGCAGGGCAGGGAGGGGACTCTGCCCCTCTGCTCTGCTCTGCTGAGACCCCCCTGGAGCACTGCATCCAGCCCTGGGCTCCCAGCACAGGAACCACAGGGACCTGCTGGAGCCAGCACAGAGGAGCCACCAAGGGGATCAGAGGGCTGGAGCAGCTCTGCTGTGAGGAAAGGCTGAGACAGCTGGAATTGTTCAGCCTGGAAAAGAAAATACTTAGGAGTGACCTTATTGAGGCCTTCAAGTACTTTAAGGGAGCCAACAAGAACAATGGAGAGGTATTTTTCACAAGGTCATGCAGTGATAGGACAAAGGGGAATGCCTTCAAACTGAAAGAGGGTAGGTTTGGGTATTAAAAAGAAATTCTTTACTGTGAGGGTAGTGAGGCACTGGCACAGTTGCCTACAGAATTTATGGATGTCCCTGGAAGTGTTCAAGGCCAGGTTGGATGGAGCTCTGAGCAACTTGGTCTGGCGGAAGGTGTTCCTGCCCATAGCAGTGGGATTGTCTGGATTCTGTGGTGCTGTGAATGGCTTCACTTCACGTGGCTTTCCTTTAGGATGGTATTGCCTGTGTGGCCAGGGTACTGCCTGTGGTAGTGGGGGTCCTCCTGCCATCTCTCCGCTGGGGAGGTACTGATTGAAGCCTGCTCATAAAGCCAAGGTAAGCACCAAGACCTCCAACCAGGAAAAGAAACATAGTGTCATTGTCATGCTTAGTGGGTAGGAAAGAAACAGATTGGCGGAGTCATTTACATGTGCTAGAGATCATTTTGTGGTTTCCAGATTGAAATTCTTAATGGCACTCGTCATAAGTAGTTTGCTTCCAGATGTTGTTTGCTTTCATGTTCAGAGCTACATGCATTAACACAGAAAATTCTGCTTGGAAAAATGGTCACTTGCAACTACACAAATCTAAGAAAAGTCAGCATCCAAAATGCAGGAAATTTTAGTCAGATACCATAATTTTCCCCTGCCTTTTTATCCTTAATTGCCAGTCATTTATGTACCGTGGAATATTTGTGTCATACAAAATTGCTGATGTCTCACAAAGATGCCAGATAAAGCAATTTTTGCTTCTATCATAGGACTTTTATCCTTTGTCTGCCTCTTCCCATACCCAGCAGTTCCCCTCTCGTCTACAGCTCTCATCCAGCCAGCTATCACCTCCCGTTCCCATATGGTGACACTGGTGCTGTATTCCTCATCCAGAATCTCCTTAAAGCCAAGCCTTGGCTGACACATCCACAGGGGAAAACCCAGTTCCTCAGGCTGATGGCAGCAGGCAGCATCCATCACCCATCACAAGCCTGACTGCAAAAAAGCCACTGATATTCTGGTACCAGGGTACCCTACAGAGACAACACAGATGTAGAAGAAAAGCATCCCTATCTAAATGCACCTTCCCATAAGGTAGACAAGTTGCTCTAGAGGTCTCCTTACTATTGAGAAGCCCAAGTTCTGCTTTTTTGTGCAAAGATCTCTTAGGACAACACCAAGCAGCAATAAAGGGTATGTTTCCCTGCAAGATCTGGAGGTTTGAGTGGCTGGAGGTATCTAGGAACCTTGTAGATTGAACCTAATTTATTTCTTGGGGGTTGCTTGTAATTTGAGGATTTACCAGAAAACTACCCAGTTCTGGTGTCATTTAGTGGAAGTTCTGCCCTGTGGCCTCACCAATTCCATGCTGGCAGAGTGAGTGTTCACAGACCAAAACATGTAACTGCAGGGTGCTCTGAAGCCAACCCCACAGGTGCTAAGTTTTGGTACTAATTACTTTTGAACGTGGGGATGGGGGAGCTGGCAATTGTTATCATATCTTTTCTTTCTGTAAGGAAGGGCAGAGCTTTTCTAGCGCTTTAGGTGTGTGTTGGGCTGTCAGCCAAACCAGGAGCCCCTCCCAACAGCCAGGAAAGGGGGGCTGTGATACACTCCGGAGTCCTGGCCAAAAGCCAAGCAAGCAGCACAGCTGGGAGCTGGCGGCTCTCTCACAGCATCAAAGGAAGACAAAGGACTTCCCCTCTGCACACAGGGGCTTCTCAAAACTCCTCCTTGCACCTTATTCCAAAGCCATCAGCTTTGGATGCTCTCAGCCTCATAATTTCTACGTTTTTGAGTGCTTATACCACCACTCAGGCAACTTTTGCTGTTTGACAGGTATGGGGTATGCCAGGTCCTTGGCCATGGAGCAAAAGCAGGAGATCTGGCTTTATCCTGATGCTGATTTTTTTCAAATGTACAATTTTGGACGATGCTCTCAGGCATATGATATGACTCTTGGGGTGTCCTGTGCAGGGCTAAGTGTTGGACTCAATGATCCTTGTGGGTCCCTTCTAACTCAGCATATTCTCTGATTCTGTGATTTTGTGAACTGCTCTGTTCCTTGGCAAAGGTTCTGAGAACATTTTCTAGCCCTTTGTCCTGCTGCAGTGTTACAGGGTGCGCAGATGCTTTGTCCTCTGTCATTTGTCACCTCTGGGTCATTGACCACACTTTTCTCCTGGAGACCCTGTTTTCCATCAGATTCAGTGTTTTGTGTCCTTATTGCTCATTCCCTCATTGTTCTTTGGATCAGGAATGCCCCTAGGCTTCTGTAAGATTCTCTCTGGGTCAGGATTTAGCAAAAGCAGGTGTCTGCAGTCTGGGTGTCTCTGAGCTCCCCCATTGTGTCCCTCTTTATAATCCATGCACTTTTTCATAACAGTCCTCTTCACCCTGAAAAGAATATTCAAACTAGCTTAGATGCCCTGAAAATACCTCTTTTTACTGACCATTAGGGAAGCCTGGGAACCTTAGCTCAGAGGAAGGTAAATGTCAGATGAGATGAATCTAATGCTTTTCCTCTGAATATAGGCACCACCTCATAAAGCATCATGGTCACAGATTTCTTTTTGTCCCAGACCAAGACTTCTTTGTACAAAACAAACATTGATATCCTACAATTTTCTCCTCACAGATACATCCTGTGGCCTCAAGTTCAACCCCGCTAGAGCAGAGCTCTTCATATTCACAAAGTCCTTCCATGGTAGAGTACAGAATTATTATCCTGCCAATTTTTCAGGCCATAACCAATATGTCAACTTCAAACCATGTCCTCCTGGCCAAGGTCTTGCAGTGCCTTCCTTCAGAACACCACTACTCTTTCTCCCTTCCCTCACACAAATGAGCCTGTTCAAAACTCCAATCTGAGCTATTCCGAACTCTGTGGCAAAGGATCTTTTTCCTGCCAAATGTTGGACCCATCTGGCTGATGCAGTCCTAAAGAGAAACCACATGAACCTCCTATATTTTTCATCCAGCTCTCCCAATTCTCCACTATCTGCCTGTCATCCTTGGAGTTTTTAGCATCCCTCCACACTCCTCTTGCAACACTCCCAAAATGTAACCTGACTGGTTAGCTCCGCTATCAGGCACAGATCCGTGTGGCATTGGCTGACATTTTTCCCAATGCCCCTTGGCGTTGTCTCTACCTGCTGCTGTGTTTCAGATCCCAACCTCTCAAAGCCACGTTTGTTCTTTCACTGTGAGCTGGCACAACAGCTGCTGAGGCACAGCCTCTCTGGAGAGGGCTGTTGCTGCAATCGCTCAGACCAGAGGACTCTTTGTCTGATTAAATCTGAATGGGGATTAGTAGCAGAGGAGGAAAGGGCTGTAACTTTAATTCATGAACATTATCCTCTTTTCTTCCCTCACCCATTCAGCATTAAAGTAGATGCAAGGCCACTGAGCAACATTTTTATGAGAACTACATGCACCCCTCTGCTTCCCTGTGTGTTTATTCCAGCTGCAGTGAGCAGAGATGAAAAAGGGCCAGCCCTGCTGGGGCAAGAAGCCAGCTCCTGGAAACAGTTTGTCCCTGTGGAGCATGTTTAGAGAGCACAGCCTGGAAATGGCTCCCCCAAAAAGGAGCCAAGTGCCTCCCACTGCAGTGCAGCCACCTGTACCTGGGGCAAGAAAGCTGATCTCTTCCTCCCCTGGCCCTCGGGCATTCACACTGTAAAGCTTTTCTGATGAGAACTGCATTTTGTGTGTGCCTTTCAGCCTCCACAGCCTAAAGATGGTGCACAAAGGACTCACTTAGTGGCATAAGGTGACATAACCTGTCACTTGAGTGATCATCATTCTGTGGTGACCAGTGACAGGACCCAAAAGAATAGCCTTAAGTTGTTTTAGGAGAGGTTTATGTTGGATATTAGGAAAAGGTGCTTCACACGCAGGGTGGTTGGGCACTGGAACAGGCTCCCCAGGGAAGGGGCCACAGCACCAAGCCTGTCTGAGTTCAAGAAGCATTTGGACAATGCTCCCAGGCATGTGGTGTGATTCTTAGGGATATCCTATGCAGGAACAAGAGCTGGTCTCGATGGCCCTTGTGGGTCCTTGTAGGTTCCAACTCAGCTTATTCTGTGAATCTATGTTTTATCAGTGCTACGTCACATATGGGATGTAATGATTTTTATCTCTCTGAACTAAAATCAAACCAGCTCTACTAGGGGGAGCTTTTTCCTTGGGCTTTTTTACTTTTCCAGATTTAAGTGTGAAAGATATGGAGGTAGGTCACCCAGGCTGGAAATTTCTTCAGGGAGCCCAAAACCACTTCCCAAACACTGCTGTCACTGCCAACATGGCTGCAGCATCCTCCAGCGGTGTAATGCACAGGGTGCATTACATGGGTGCAAGGGCTTTAGACAGCCCCCAGGCCCCCGTGTGCCTCTCCAGCCCAGTGCCGGGGATCTGCACCCTGGCAGGTGCTCCTGGGACAGGGCAGCCGTGGTGCTTGGAGCCGGGGGCCGTGGCTCCTGCCTCCCCCGTGGCTGTGACCTCGTTTCGTGTGCACCCGCCCGCGCTGAGCCAGTGAGACTCATCCGAGAGCCCCACGCGGGCAGCTGGCAGGGATTTTTGCATCGTTTAATTCTCAATCCTCCCAAGAGCCTGGTGAGGGATTGAGTGTATTCCCTGAAATGAAGGACAGGCCTCAGGGGCAGAGCCAGGCACTGGGAGCTGGAAAGACCCAGTTTGAGAGCAATTTATTCCCAAATGTCCCTTTGGGTGAGAAAAGCTAAGGCAGAAATAACAGCCAGTGTGGGCATTTCTCTGTCCAGCAAACCAGCTGGAGCCAGCAGCTCCCATTGTGCCTTACATGCAGCATGCTGAAACCCTGGGAGGCATCCCATCCCAGTGCAGCAGAGATGACAGGCCATGAGCAGCTGTGATTTGGGGCAGGGATGTTTGTCCTCTCTGCTATGTGCTGGCCCCCAAGTGCAGCGATGCCCACGCTGTGGTGCTAGGTGCGTTTGCACATCTGAGCACACTGAGCAGTTGTCTGCACATGGGTGCTCAGACAGGATTTTTCTGGATGCTCACAGGCACTCTGGAAGTCCAGCAGCTTGCTAGTGCTGCCCAGCCCACCCTGATAATGCTGGCAGGCCTTCCTTCAGACCAAAAATTCACAGAAGGGATCAGGTCAGAAGGGACCTGAAAGATCATCTCGTTCCAATCTCCCTACCATGGTCAGGAACACCTTCCACTAGACCAGGTTACTCAGATATGGCCTGTGGCTCTATGGGCTCCTTCTGACCTGGTTTCCTCTATAAATGTAGATGCAGATGAGCTTAAGATGTGCAGAAGGGAAGATCAGCTGCTCAGAGAGGCATATATTTCTGCCATAGTTTTCTACAGAAGCTAGGGGCAGCTCCTATCACAAAAAAGGTTCTTAAGATAAGGGTGCAGCACCTTGAAATTGGGGCCCTCCAAAGACAGGAAGGGTTGGGGGTGCTCAGCTCTTGGCCTTAGGAAGTCAAGGTTCAGATGATGAAAACAAGGCATAAACAAGTCTGGCCTGAGATTTGACTGTAAACCCAAAGAAAATGTAAATGGGTCTCTAAGAATCACATCAATGGCATTCTCATGTGTCCCTGTTACAGATGAGCAAACAAAACGTGAAAGGATGCACATCAAAACAGAGTCAGTCCAGCGATGCATGCACAAACAACAGCTTTGGCTAAACCCCAAAACTGAGCCAGGCACTATCAGGGAGACCCCCTGAATGATCTCATGTCAGGAACTTCACAGATTTTCTTGTTCTTACAAAAATGCACCTGCAGGGCAAGCACAGATGGAAGGAAGAAATGGGAACGTGCCATGCCTCCTCACAGCTGTATCATTGAACATATTCACAGGGAATTTCAGGCACACACCAGCCTCTAGCCTGCCCTACTCAGAGGGAAGCAACAGGGTATGGAAATATAGTGGACACCAAGAGGTAAGAACTGGTGGCAAAACAACGGAGTCCCCACAGCATCCAGACTTTGTAAGAAGTCTCTCCATCCCTTTACTGGAGGTGCATGGGCACATGAGGGTGAGAAGTCCATGAACAGTCTAATTGCACTGTAACACCCTCACCTTGGACTGGTTATCACAAACTCCAAGGTGTCCCTGCCCTCTCACGAGGGCAGAGAAGAACACATCATTCCCTTTTGCTGTGCTGGCTAATTTCCTCCATGTTTACATTGCTCCTTGCTCAGAAAACTCCTCAGAAAGAAGATTCTGATAGCAGCTGTGTACCTGGTGTGGCGTCACCCCAAGCCCTCTCTAGCCCAGGAGCTGAAGGACTGTTACCCACCAGCATGTCCCTTGTCCCCACATCCCCTCATAGAGAGAAGGTACAGCAGAGCCAGGATAGCCAAAATGCCACCTCTGTGTGCGCATGGGCAGGGCTGCCCCCTGCAGCAGGACTTGCCCCTCCTGTAATTCTGACCCCTGGCAGGGTGAGGGCAGCACCCCGTGGGGGACACACGCCCCACATTTGCGGGACAGGAGCAGGTCATTCCGAGGCCCAGGTTCCCCTGAAAGGTGCTGCTGGAAATAAGCTGGGCTGGGCTGCCACCTTGTGCCAGCAGGCAGCATCCACTGACCAAACCTGGCAATGGGACCTTTCCCATTGCCAGGTTTGGAAACCAAAGGTTTTCCATCACCCCACATTTTCAGTGACCTAAATGGGGATATATTCTCAATGTATATCCTGGAATATATCAGTTTCCTGATGAAGCCCATAGAATTCAGCAGCTCCCTGCTGAGCAGGCAAGGGATTTTGCGCTCCCTCCATGAAGTCATCTTCACCCACACCTCACAGTTCAAAATTCCCGTGTTTGTGCAGATCATGGCCCTGTCAGCCAGCAGTCAAGTCCTCGGGGAAATGCCTGGGAGCTGGAAGAGAGAGTGCAGCACCCCAGGGTGCTGGCGCTGTGTGGGGCACAGGATTCCTGCGAGTGCTCCGAGTCACGGAATTCAGCAGAAAGGCTCTGCCCCAACTGGTGAGCATGGCCATGGAGAAATGCCAAAATTCCTAAACGTAGGTGCAGGCAATGCACGAGCAGCCTCGGCTGCTGGTGCAGTCTGCCGTGCTGAGAGGCATTGCTGGGCGGCCCCAGGCTTTGCCACCTCACCAAGGTGACGCCAAGGAGACCTTTGCCTTGTGCTATCAGCCCTGGTTTGCACGCTTGGCACCGGCGAAGGCTGACGGGGCAGTCGGGGGGCAGCAGAAAGGCTGAGACGTCAGTGCCCAGCTCGGGCAGCCCTGGCATGCACCAGACCGGGCACGGCCCACACCGCCGGCTCTTTGGAGCCGATGTTATCTGGGTGGGTAAACGGAGTTTATCAGTTCCTTCAGGTTTTATTTTTTTATATATTTTATTTTCAAGGCAGGCGTGAAAGAAAGGAAACATTTCTGCAAGGAAGCAGTAGGGGAAGAGGCTTGGGCGTGAAAAGGAGCGAGGGAGGGGACCCTTCACACATCCAGTGGTGCGGCCAGGCACTTCTCTTGCCAGAGCCCGCCCAGATCACCGGCATCCTGTTCAGGGCACGTCCCTTATGCCACCTTAAATCCACAGCCTCTCCCACAACTCCACAGCTGCAGGTTACGGCAGAGGGCCATTAAGTGAAGACGAACTGTCCAGGACAATGGGTGACCCCGAGGGGTAAAGTGGCAGCACTTGGAGCTCTACATTTCCAACAGTGAAAAGAGAGCAGGGATTATTTCCCTGGTGCTGAACAGGCATATGCAGTCCCAAGGTGTTGTTCCAGCCCTGGTCATAGGGTGACAGGGACAGTCAGGGACATCCCCAATCTGACCTCCAGCTCAGAGCAGGGTGTAACCAACACAACATCATATTTGCTCTAGCTTTGTACTTCAAATCCCCAGGTCTGGAGATCCCTGCCCTGGGCTGCACAGAAATTCTTCTTGCTGAGCATCCTCAGCCTGCCAAGCTGTAGCAAACAGCCCTCATCCCTCATAACACAGTCTGCCAGCAACTCCAGGATGGATCACTTGAGTTTTGCACATAGCCAAGACCCCTGTTTAATTCTGGGCAGTCCCATGTGTGTCAGACACAAAACAACAGTGAAGTCTGGTGGCCATAGCACTGGGTTAACAACTTGTGTCAGGCTCTAGATAATGCATCCTTTGTTCCTTGCTCTCTAAGGCCCACCATGTCCCTTGGGGGTCACAATGCTGCCCTCCTCTACAAAGGTGCTGGGGGACAGCTGATGGGAGAAGCAGCACTGGAACTATGAGTGTGGTGTGGGTATGGGAGGGAAAGAGCAGCCCTGCCTGGCCCTACCACCCAGTGCTTGTTAAAGTGATCCCAGATCCATTGTTCTCACTTGTCCCTTTGCCGTCAGGACTCTGAATTCTGTCAGACACGCCCAGTTTGGGATGAGGCTTTGGTGGGCACTGGGACTCAGTGTACCACAGTGACTTCATCTCTGTTGTGATCCCAAGCTCTGCTTGGAGCTGTACCAGAAGGGATTCCCACAGTGCCAAAAGAGAATGCCACCTCTACCCCTGAGAGCAGTAAGGCTCCTCCAGCAGGAAACTCTCCAAGTTTGATTTTTATCTTCAGTTTTACAGCCGTTTCAGTCAAACAGGTAAACCAAGCACGTCATGGAAACAGGTTCTGGCAGGGGAAAGGTCCTGCAGCACTGGTTCACACTCCCCCGGGAACACTCCCTGGCTCCAACACAGGACCATGAGGCACTAAAGTGTGCCTTGTAACAGTCTCAGGGAAAGAGGGACAGGCTTTGGCCTTTGTCTCCTCTAGCTGCAAAACACAGGGAGGATAAGAAGCATGAAACCCCTTTGGAGGCAGGCGCTGCTGGAGATCAGTCTGTGCTGCACGCCTAGGGCTGGGGCTGCAAGAGATACAAAAAACCAAACTTTTTGTGGCAACATGCCATTAAGAATGGAAGTGACACCCAATGCTCTTCTAGTATCTGTCCTTTCGGCTTTCTCCAGCTCCTCTGACAGCTGGGATGAGGCCATGAGTCACCACACAGTGCCTGGTCCAGCCCTACCACGCTGCACACCCCACCCAACCTGGCACCACTTGCCGGGGCCCCAAAGCAACGTGACAGATGATTTCCACCAGCTTCCTCCAAGGTCCTTTTAAAATTCCCTACAATCTCTCCCTGGCAGGACTCCAGGTCTTTCCAGGCTTGCTTCTGCACGTGGGTCCTTTATTGCTTTACCTACCTATGGACTTGGACCAGACGTGCATAGTATGCCACAGCCTGCTGGCACGGGGAGCATACAGGTGATGCAGGGATAGCATCACCTCTGTAGAGGCACATCCTGCCCCATCAGCACTGGGAGATGATCCATGTACTTCTCAAAGACGTTTTTGCAATTGCAAAACCTGCCCACACCAACAAAACGAGTGTGTGCACGGGGATGTCACTCTTCCATGATGAAAACCATTAAATTAAATTAAAAGTGGGGCAGGAGCCTTGCTTGTGTCAGCTGCTCAGCATCCTGGAGCTTGGCACATGACGGCCTTTCCGGTGGGAGCAGCCAGCCAGGCAAACAGGCTGAACAGCCCCAGCCCGCTGCCGGCAGGTCGGGGCAGCGCTGGCAGCTCCAGGAAGGAGGTAACCCAGGGATGAACTCACCACCACTCAGTCACCTCACCAGGGCACCCTTCAAAGGGAAGCCCTGCAGGCAGAAGGGCCCAAGACGGAAAGACGTCATTCCAACATGTGCTGCTTGGGACACCTCATGTTCCTGGGAAAACACCCTTCTCCCGGCCCTCCCGGCAGGCGAGTCCCTGGAAAGTGGCCAGCTGTGGTGCAGAGCCATGCCTAATGTGCTTAAACCCCTCGTTTGCCTTCACCAGCCCTTGTGAAGCCCTTTTCAAGCCCCTGGGATGTGTAAGGAATAGATGAAGCCTACTCCTGGCAAGGCCTAGGGTGGGCCCCTCTGCAAAAAAGTAGCATAGCTTGTGCAGTAAATCTGCCTCATCTCTAAACCTCCTAAGCCTCTGGAAGTTTTTCCAGATGCTCTCCAAACCACCACAGCTTGTGTTACTGTGCCCAGAAAATGGCCATGGTGGAGGTTCTGCCCCATGGGAAGAGCAGTGGGAGCAGCCTCACCCCATCAGACTGCTAAAAGGGGCTTTTATGTCCTGCTCCTTAATCCTGCTTCTGGAGCGAGAACATGTTTCAAAAATCAGGGGAGGTTGCTAAGGGACAGTGTGCTCAGCAGGGACATCGCTCACAAACCCTCAGCACTCAAAAGCAGGAGGTAAATAACTTGGGGTATTATTAATCCTTCACTGCCCACACAATAAACAGAAATGTATTATTCTTGTCAAGGACAAAGGAGCCCATATTTCCCCCTAGCCAAGGAGCTGAACCAGCAAATTTTTTTGATTCAGCTCCACAGTGGGTTCAGCTTTGACTGAAGTAGTTCCAGTTGAGTTCCTGTTCAGGCCAATAAAGGTTCATTAACTATTTTTTAACTGTGAACTCATTTCAGCCAGTTCACACTGGAAAACACAGCCTGTGGAAGCAGCTGTGTGATGGGGACTGAACCTTTTTCAGCCCATCCCTGGTTTCCATGGCCTCTGCTGACTTCCTGGTTGGACTCCAGAGCTTCTTGCGAGCTCAGCAGAGATGACATGCCGGGTCAAAAGGCAGAAAAGCTAAATTTTGCCCTGAAAGTCTGTAGGAAACATGCACTGTGAAGGACAAGTTGGCATATGGGGGAACTGAGCTGCCTGGGCTCTTCCTGACACCAGCAACTGCACACATGAAGTTGGAGGCAGTGGAAACTAAGTCACTAGGAGCACTGGAGAATTGCATGTTCCTTTCATTACACTCAGAAATTAGAATGTTCCTCAGAAATTAGAATGTTCCATACATTAAATACCCTTTAGTGGCTCGTGAGCTGAACCTGAGGACAGCCAGGGGTTGTTTAGCAAGAAATCTCCTGAAGCAGCAATCTGAGGCCCCAGGAGGAGATGAGGTCCTGTTGGCAGCTGCTCCATGGCCACACAGCTGTCCATAGGACACTGAGCTGCCATTTCTCCCTGCAGAGAGGCACGTGCAGGGCACGGCTGTCAGAGGACCGTCTGTCCTGCTCACGGCTATTCCCAGACAGCACCAGCACAGCTTTATCCATGACAGCACTTCCGAAAATAATGCCACAGGATCAGCAGCAAGGCAAGGGGAGCGTTGGGACTCGGCAGCCAGTGCACTAGAGGTTCACACTAACACTGTCAGAAGACGAGATCTTGGTTATATTTATCATTTGACGATACTGGTCCCCACTATTTTTAGAGTGGTGTTGCAGCTGCAGTTCTCTGAGGAGCGAGGTGAGTCAGCTGGGGGGACTGATCTTCGCTGAACTTCACCCAAAATTGGTGAAGTCAAGGCATCTCTTCCCTGACCTGAATGGCCCGTGGTGGTCAGGCTGGTGAGTTGTGGGCTGCTTCCCCGTGGGGCAGTGGGTCCTGCTGGCATCCCCACAGGCGGGTGGCAGTGCCCAGGAGCCCCACGGCTGCTGGGTGTTTCAGTATCTCGGGTCCAGCATCCATGGTGGGCTCTGGCACAGGCCGACACTGCTATTTCCCAGCCCAGGATGGCAGACCCGGCCTGCGGGGCATGGGCACCATCTGAGGACTGGGGAACACCAGAGTGACCCCACTCGGGACATGAGGCAAGGGACACAGGAGGGGGCCTCACGGGGGGAAGGCATACCCACAGGGCCAGGGAGGGCCGTCTCTGAGGCTGGCACATGTCACACGCGTGGGGCTGGGAAAAGGGTGACTCTGGGGCTGGGACATACTGTGCCTGTGGGTGTGTGCACCGGTGGGACATCCCGTGGAGCCAGGGGCATCTGTGAGATGGGATGCGTTAGGGATGAGACGGCTGCCCGTGGGGTGGGACACTCCACGCCCATGGGGACATGCCGTGCCCGTGGGGTGGAACACGCCGTGCCCGTGGGGCCATGCAGTGCCCGTGGGGCCATGCCGTGCCCGTGGAGTCGGACTCGGCGTTCTCGTGGGGCCGTGGCTATGGGTGGGACATGACATGCCCGTGGGTGGAACATGACGTACCGGTGGGGTCGTGCCCGTGGGTGGGACCTGCCGTGGTCCTGGGTGGGACATGCCACGCCCGTGGGGCCGTGCCCGTGGGTGGGACATGCCGTGCCCGTGGGTGAGACACGCCGTGCCGTGAGTGGGACCTGCCGTGGGTGGGCCATGCCGTGCCCGTGGGTAGGACCTGCCGTGCCAGCCCCGCCGCGGGCCGGGGGTCCCCCCTCAGCCCACAGGGCCAGGGGCGGCAGTCCCGCCCCACGCCGACCCAGGCCCCGCCCATGTCGCCGCTGCCGGCCAATGAGACGCCACCCCGCCTGGGCCCGCCCCTTCCCCGCTGTCATCACACTCCCGCACGTGGAGGGGGCGGGCTATAGGCGGGGTCTGAGCGCGGTGCTTCCACCGCCCATTGGCCACGCGGCTCCGCGACTCGCCCCGCCCCGCGCCCTGCCCCGCCCAGAACACCAATCAGCGCGCGAGAGGCGGGCGCGGGGGGCGTGTCCCCAGAGACACCCGGAAGGAGCGGAGGAGCCGCGCACAGTCGGGGCCGCGGCGGCAGCGGCGGAGGGGGCGCTGGTGGGTCCGGCGGGGCCGCGACGGGCAGGGCCGGGGGGCGCGGGGCACGACTGGGCTGCGGCGGGGACGGGCCGCCCGTTCGGCGTGCGAGGGGGTTCGTGCGCCCCATCTCCGCCGCCATCCCCCGGTTCCAGAAGGTTCGGGAGGGCCGTTGGGACCGGGGGCCCAGACCGCAGGGGCGAGCGGGAGCTGGGGGAGGCGCGACCAGGAGGGGCCGTGGTCGGGTAGTATGGGTGAGGCCGTAAGCGGAGTGGCGGACTATGAGCGGGGGGTGGGGACCGTGACCAAGATGGGGGTTTCTGAGCTGGGGACATCATGACCAGGATGGGGGTCTGTGAGTTTGAGGCACTGTGACCAAGGTGGGGAGCTGTAGCCGGGGCACTTGGGCCGGCAAGGGGCCTGGCACCGGCCGAGGCTGGGGCAGGAGGTGCCGGGGCGAGGGGGCAGGCGGCGGTGTGACCGCAGAGAGACTTTGGGGCGGGGGTAGGGGGTGGCGCCCGGGGGAACCGAGGCTTCGGGAGGGCTGTGTCTGGCAGAGGCAGGTGTGGGGGCAGGCGGGAGGGACCGAAACGAGGCGCAAGCTTTGCTGCGGGGTGTCCCCGATCCTGGCTCCCAATTCCCCGGCAGCTTAGGGAGGCTGCGCTGCCCCTGGTCTCGCCCACCAGGGCCACGTCCTCTGCGCTGTGACATGGGCAGGGACAGCCCGTCTGCAGCTCTGCCCGCACAGTGGGGCCTCCTCCTCCTCCTCCTCCTCTTCCTCCTCTTCTTTTTCTTCCTCCCGCGGCATCATCTCCAGCCCAGCTGGGACGCGGTGGGCTGTCCCCGGAAGGGCCCGCGGCGGTGGGGCCGTACCCCGGGGGCGCGGGGGGCGCGCCTCGGGCGGCACCTGCCCCAGGGTCCCTCGGCAGGCCCCGGCGCGGGGCTGCGGGGTGGGCGGCGGGGCGGATGTGAACCCCGGCATCCGCCGCCCTCTGGTGACAGCCAGCCGCGGGCGGAAGGGCCCGTCGGGGCCACTCACCCACCCGAAATCAGCAGCTGCCGACCTAGCCAGCTGCTAGGTTTTCAAGCGTTTTGCGGGTTTTTATACAGAAATCGCGCAGGCGGCGTGCGCTCGGCAGCCCGGGTGTCGTGTTTGGAAAGGTGGCCTGTTAGGGAAGTCAGAAGGAATGGCTGCGTGGTGGCTGCTGGGGAGGTGGGCTTGCTCACAACCCACCCGTGAATCCATCAGTACGAGGGGCACACGCCTCTGGGGTTTCCACACTCCTTTTATTATTTTTCTTTGAAAGAAGGAGTGTGGAATTTGCAGCTGCTGTGAAAAATGTATGGTAGAGGAATGTTGTGCTCTAAATTTAAATTTTAAAAGTAATTTCCACTCATTGCCTTTTTAAAAACATCAGACAAGCATAGATCTGCTTACAGACCTGCCCTCTCCCTGTGTCCTGTCTGTTGGCATCAGCAAAGAGGGGAAGCTGGGAGATTGTGGAGAGTGTAGCAGGCTTGGTAGCACTGACACAACGCAGTGTCTTGGCAAGCTTGGTAGCACGAGGAGGTGAACAAGGTCCGGCAGGTGACACTGAAGAAAACTCTCAATGTGATAGTGCTGGAGTTACTTTTGGCAGGGCCGGGCTTTAGGTTGAGGACGGGGAGAATGAAGTCATCCTGTAAAGCCTGGTCACCGCCTTGTTTCCCAGCAGCAATTCCCGTGGTTCGGGTCTCGGCGTGCGTGAGTGGCGGGGCGCTGATGGGGGCTCTGCTTGTCCTGCGCTGGGGCAGGGCCTGGGGGCAGCGGGCAGGGCTGAGGGGTTGGACAGGGCTGGTTCCGAGGGACACTGCTGCTGCCACAGTGTTTGTTGCCAGGGGGTCAACGCTTGCCCTCGCCTGACCTCCAGCCCCTGCTCCCATAACATTTAACTGTAACACTGGGTTGCTGCTGACTCCAGTGGGGCCTGGACATGTCCCTTTCCATGGAATCTGGCGTGGTCAGGACAGCAGAGCCCTGCTGTCACCACTGCTGTAGAGCTGTGGCCCTTGGTGAGCTGGGCTGGTGGACCGAGGTCCAGCCATGGTTGGAGCAGTGCTGGCGCCGTTTCAGCTGTGCCACTCGCCTGCCTTGTTTCTGTTCCCCTTGTCAGAGGTTTCTTACCCACTGAAAGTTTGAAAGCTGGTGGGGTCACTCTGTACTGTGGGAACTCTGCTGTTCAGAGGCACATCTTGCTGAAGAGTTCTCTTGTTTCCCTGCTTTTGCAGCAAGTTGTGCAGAGCAGCTCTCCATGCTCTTTTTTCCATGTTTGCCCTCTCCAGAAGTGGCCTTTAGGGAGTTATAGATAATTTAAATTTTACTGGTAGGGCTGCTCTTTCACTCCAAATCAGATGAAGACGCAGCCCCTACACCCCCACTCGGCTGGTGCTGAGCTTTCTCAGCCTCTCTGCCCTCAGCTCTCTTCTCTCTCTGAGCATGCAGAGCAGGAGGAGGAAGTTCCCTCCCTATGTTCAAGGGACCTGTGAGGGCAGAGGAGCACTTCTTTGCCCCTGGTGTTCCTCTTTGTTGTCTGCTGTAGGCTGCTTGCCCTGGCACATTTCTGCATGAGTGTGCTGAGTACCAGAGGCCAGAGATACCCAAACTTTGCTCTTTGAGTCTGAGGGTGATTGAAGGGGATGATTATTGATCTGAGTCTTCAAAGTCAAAGACTCTTGGCTCTTCCCAAGTCCTTTACGTGTTCTCACTGCTCTGGGCCTGCCCATGTTTGTCCTCTGCTAGATCTGGTTGGCACCATCGTGTGCTGTGTGGAAATGCACCATGCCTGGGGGCCAGGACACTTCCTGATGCAGAATAAGAAAACCCATTGTTGGTGGGTATGTGACCACAGACAAGAAAGGAGAAAGTGAAGCCATATGGTTAGAAAAGTGGTGTCCTCAGCACGCTGTCAATGGAGCTGTAATCAAATTATCAGAGGCTTTGGTAGCTGGAGGAATTAATGAGTCGGGTTTGAAACAGGACAGATGTGAAGGGCAGCATGGGAGAAATCCTGAAAGGAGATATTTGTATGCTGGCAGATGGTTTGTTGCAGGTTACTTAGTGAGATTGTTGCAGGTTACTTTGTGAGAGTCTTCTCTGAGAGGCTTTTGCCTTGCATCTCTCCACATCACATAATTCCCAGGGACCACCTTCTTCCAGGGAACTGTGTGGGTCTCTGTGTCCTGGTAATGCCATGTTGCCATGTTTCTGATCCTTGCTTCTGTCTGCAGTACCTGGCACCTCTGCTCCTTGGAGCTTATTTTCTGACCAGCTCAGTTCTTTGTTATTTCATGTTGAATTGCTTGTGATCAAGTGAGCCAGGTGAATATTACCTCCAGAGAACTTGGTCTCACAAAGTTTGAGGCCTGCTTTAAAAATTATTTTCTTTGACAATGAAGTGTCTCTGTTCATCCTCCCTTTGGCTTTGCCCCTCTCTTTCACAGTCTCCCTTGCTTGGCCAGTGGACACCCAGCTGACAATTAACATGTTTTCCCCCTGCTTCCATCTGCATCTTCAGCTGGTTGTGAATCCTGAATCAAGAGCAGCTGGGCTCACATGCTCTGCATTTCAGAGAGCCTTTTCAGGACTGGCCAGTGCAGTTGCAGTCATACTTGCCTGTGGCCTGGACAACCCCCCAGCCAAGCAGCATGATGGTAGAACAATACTTGTATGGGAAACCTTCAAAGGAGTCCTGTGTGCTGCAAAATGGGAAGTTAGTGATTCAGCTGGAAGTGCTTTTTAGTAACAAATCCATGTCCTGGGCCAGGGGTGATGTCAACGCTGAGATTCTTGTTAGATGTGAACAAAGATGCAAAGCCCTTTATGCAAGAGCTGAGGTGGTAATCCAGATCTCCTGGCCTGAGTCCATTTGGGGTAATTGCATTCTTCCTGGGTAGTGTTTTCAACCCATCCCTGTCAGATACATTGCCATCGCTTCCTGTACTGCTGTAGTATGTGGGTGGCAGTACTTCAGCCATGTCCAAAGCAATTCTTGTCACTGCTCAGGCTTAGCGCCTTTTGAGCCTTCTCTGAAAGACAGTGTGCTAGAGGAGGGACTTGGTGGAGGGTGTTCTATATATGTATATTTGCATCCACACATGCGGCTTTTACTGGGGCTTGTTTTGCTTACAAGCTCTCCAGACTGATAGCCTTTGTGCCTAGCTGGTACCATTTCCAGGTGGGCCTTCTCCTGGGATGCCAGTGCAGGTGTCATTAAGCACAAACTTTCTGGTGCCCTCAGGACAATTTTAAGGGCTGAAGCCCCAGTGGGGTGGTGTGGCCTTGCCTCCCTGCACCACGGTGGGAAGGCTTGTTTCTGGGGCACTGGCAGCCTGTCTCCCTGCAGTGCTCTGCTCCCCAGCACAGCAGCTCTGGTCATGCTGGGCTGTGCTCTGGTGCTGCTGCAGGGTGGTTGCCTGTGGGGATGATCAAGCTGCGAGCAGGGACTGCCTCACAGCAGCTTTTGCCCATCATGCCTGTGGCCAGGGGAAGGTCAGACCTGAGCCGGGGGAGCCTGATGCCATCCTGGTTTTCAGGACCTGCTCTGCACGAGGACCTAGCCCACACAAAGTGTGATCTCCAGTGGTCTGCAATTAAAGCACTGGGAGCCTGGGGAGGAGACTTGAACAACATCTTTGTGATGGTGTTGGCAGGCTTCTCAGAGATTTCTATTAAGCAATTGTCATTTTCTCCCTTCCCTGTAGCCTGGGAAACGCTGCGGTGTTGGATTTGTCTTGGTCTGTTTGGGTTGTTGGGAGGGGTGTCTCTCCAGCAGTGGAGTTTGTCCCTCCCTGCCCTGGCTCTGTGTCTCCATGGGGTGGCTCAGCAGGTGGCCTGTGGGGACCACAGCCAGTGCCTGTTCTTGCAGATAAACCATATGCCAGCGCACCTACTCGAGTACAGCAGAGCCTGTGTGCTGGAGAAACCTACAGCTGTGTGGGTGGACAAGAACAAAGCCAAAGGCACAGAAAGGCCTTTATTTCCCCCTGAAATCTGGGCAGGGATATCGTGGATGTGACCTTAGCAGCTCTCTCTGGAGGGCCAACTGTGCAGCCACCTGGAGTCATGCAGGGCACTGGGGGTAGTGGGAGCCTGGAGGGAGTCAGGGCTGCAGCTGGAGGGGCAGCCTCAGCACTGGTAAAAGATGTGCTGGGATCTTTGAGCTGGTGGAGTGTTTGGGGTCTCTTGCTTCTGTGCTCAGGTCACTAACTCACTTGGCTTGGGTGAGCAGTTACTGCCCACCCAGTGTTCCAGCTGAACCTGTGCATGTGGACTTGTCTTTCCAGGTGACCCAGGACAGCCAGAACAAGCAACCTCAAGGCCAGACTGCGAGGGCTGACAGCTGAGAGCTGCCTTCTCTGTCTGCTTCAGCCCTACACCGAGGTTAGCAACATTCAAACATCACTGATTTCCCTTGCCTCATCAGGGCTGTGTGAAGAAACAGGGAACTCTGTGCTCTTCTCCCCTTGGATCACAGGGATAGCTTTGTAAGGTAGAGATCACCCAGGTGAGGTTCTCCCACAGCCAAAGTTTTTTGAGTGCTCCTGCATCCCACCTGGCTGTCAGCATGGCAAAGGGAACCTGGATGTGTGGAACCAGTACTGCTAGAACTGTTGAACCCTGCACACAGTTGTTGGGAGCTCAAGGGTGATGTGTTCTTGGGAACTTGCAGTCTGTGCTATTTGCCACACTCATCCTTCTGCCTGCCAGCAGGATTGAATTGGGAGCATTTCCCAGCTGCAGGCCCTGCTGTCCTTCACCTGAACCCACCTGAGACTTTACCCAGAGCTTGTGGCAGATGTAATCATGTTCTCTATTAGCAGCATTTGGGTTTTTCCTGCATTTTCCCAGGATTTTGTAGCTTGGCTTTGATGTGTGAGGCTCAGAGGAAGTATTTCAGGAAGACCAGCATTTTTTGTATTGCCACTGGCAAGAAATATTACCTAGTCCAAGACAACCAGCCTGGAGCAGCCTGAGATGGCTGTGGGCTTCCTGCCCTGTCCCTGGATGCTTGTGTGCCTGCCTAGAATCCAGCAGTGCTTGCCCCACCTCACGGTGTGCTCTCACCTGAAAGGGAGCCCTCATCAGGACTGTGCCTCTGGCAGGGCAAGATGAATCCTTCTCTCACCCCGGAGCTCAGGTGTGATTTGGCCAAGAGAGATTATATGAGGAAGACATAGTTTAGGATGCATAGCTGCCCAGGCTCTGCAGCTCTTCCTCAGAAGTGCCTGCCAGGGAAGCTGGGAGCAATCCAGAGGCAGCTGGAAACTGGGCTTCAGGCCATCTCATCCTTCAGCCTGATGCTGAAGTGGTACCCACAGAGGGTGAGGCAGGGATAGATTTACCTGTGAAGGTGAAAGGAAGGAAGGAAGAAGTCCTTTGCTCTGTGCTGCCGATTACCAATCATACAATGCAGTGAGAGCAGAGTGGCCCCTTTATCCAGCTGGGCTGTGGCATTCACTAATACCTGTTCCATGGTGGGATTTTGTATCTCTCTTAGTGATGAGAGGCATGACAAAGACCAGAGAAAAGGTTTTCTCTCAGTTTTGCTGGAGCTGCTTGTAGATTCCAGTCAGCTAAGTTCAGAGCATGCTCTCAGGCCTCCCCTGCCTTTTGCCAAAGGCCATTTCAATACAGAGCACACCACAGAATCATAGAAAGGCTTGGTTTGGAAGGGACCATAAAGATCACATCCCTACCCTCCTGCCATGGGCCAGGGGAGCCACACATGAGACCAGGTTGCTCAGGGCCCTATCCAACCTGTCCTTGAACTCTGCCAGAAATGGGACATCCACAGCTTCTCTGAGCCACTTGTGCCAGTGCCTCACACCCCTCTGGCATATATTGGATCCAGTTTTCTCCCATCCCTCCTTGATAACCAGTTAGCTTAATATCTTAATGGACAGCAAATCTCCCATTTATGTGTAAAGCAGCAGCTTTTCCTGTTGCTTGGCCACAGCATGAAGCTGTTCTCTGGTTCATATATCACCTTACCCAGGTGATATCAGTGAGTTTATATTTGGGCTGAATTACCAGTTTTAGTTCTATTTAGTGCAGCTGGTGGTAGTCTGGAAACTGACACTACTTGCACACCCGTGGACAGGATTGCAGTGCCTCTCTTGGGAATGGGACGGAACCCTGTGCTGAGAAACCTAACTGCTGGGCAAAGTGGAGTTTATATCTTCAACAGAAAGCAGTCAGCCTAACATCCTCCAGCCTTCTCTTGGTGTGTGTAGGCTGCCCTTGCCCCAGAGTCTGACCAGCTGATGTAGCACTAGATCATCTTTCCACTGAAAACCACAAGAAAATGCTGCTTCCTCCTTCAGAACTGGAGCTCTGGGTTCCTTGTGGATATTGGCACTGGAGTTATGCAAGGAATCCCCTATTTGCCCAACCATCTCTGTTGCAAATAGGTTGGGCATTCAAAGATCCTGTTCATGGGAGTGTTGGGACAGCTGGATCCTTGTTCAGTTCTTGCTGCTCCCAAGAATGGAGCAGAGGATCATCTGTTGAGGCTATTTTAGGTTTCTGAACATTACTGGTGTCCCTCTGAGCTCTTATTTGTGTGCAATCCTACGGCTTCCTGCTAAGATGTGTGTGAGAATCCCGTATCCTCGTGTGTGAAGATTTTGCTTGTGCACAGCATTCCAGGGATTAGGAAGAACTCTGAATTCCTCACTTACCTCAACATCTAACCCATCTCAGCTGTATCTGTGACTCCTTTTTCTAGCCTTTAGCTCTGAACATCCCTTGGACCTTGCTTTCCAGATGCCCATGTGTTGCCTGGTGGGAAGCAGTCTGCAGCTTCCCAATGTTTTCCTGCCAGAAATGTGCATCCTCCTTTTTCTACAGCAGTTGATTCCTGTTGTCTCAGATGGGAACTTACATTGCTGAAAACAATCTTCCACACAACCTCTAGGTGTGGAAATACTCCAAAGCCCACAGCTGAGTGAGATGGGATCCTGGTTCTGGCCATCTCTGCATGGTTGGATGGCTGCTTGCCATCTGCCACCACCATCCTCCAGCGTGGCACAGGGTGGGGCCTCCTGCCCTCTCCCTTCTTGGTACACCCAAGACTTTTGGCTTCCCTGCACTTTTTGGTTTCTACCTGCTCAGGTAATTTTTCAGCAGTGCTGAGCATTGCTGAGTTTCATGTTGAGGCAAGATGTGGCTCTGCAGTTTTGGCCCATCTTTATTTTTAGCTGTGTAAGGCATGGTTGATGGTATCAGAAGGAAGTTGCACGGCCTCCGGAGCTCCATGACTCATCCTGGATCAGGACCGAGGCTTTGCTAGCTTCGGCTATAACCCTCAAGTGATGTAACTGGTTGTGGGAAAGGGCAGAACAGAGAGAGAAGCAGAGCTTTTAGAAGTTTGGGTTTGTTTTATTTTTTTTGCTTGTCTGCTAAGCTGTTGAATTTACATGGTGAAAGATATTGACAGATATCACTCCTGAGTGTGGTTCAAGAGAGTCCTTTGTCTTTGTCTTGTGCCTGTGTGCGAGAGGTGAAAGGGAGGAGAGCTCTGCTTACCATCCAGGCTGGGTAGCTGTTTAGTGGCATGTAGCAATGGTAGGGGAGAGTTTTTAAGGCAAGAAACAAAGCAGGATCCTGTCTCTGATTCAAGCCACAGTGAGGTTTGATGCAGCAGTACAGACCTCCCTGAAGTGGAAACTGGAACTGGAGAGCAGAGGCTTGGGAGACACCTGCCAGGATGCAGCAAGAAGAGTCTGAGACCCCCATTTCCATTAGATCTGATGCTACTGCAGTGTCGAAAGAGCTCCTGGGGCTTTCTGACCTGCAGGCAGCTGTGTTGGGCTGGACTGGAGAGGGGCTGCATGTCACCCACATGGAGCAGGCCCTGTGGGACAGGTGAGGATGTTGAAGCACCCCTGCCTGCCCCAGCACGAAGGAGATGCAGTTAAAAAGGCCTCAATTCCCCAAATCTGTCAGCGTGGCTCTCCTGTGCCTTGCCTTGAGAATAGACAAGGTGGGGTGCAATGCACCTGAATCTGGAGTAGAGTCCTTGCCCCTGAGGTGGGCAGGGATGAGGGCTTGTGGGACTACTGGGCTTCCATGTGTACTCCCTTTCCTTCCTTGGTGAAGGTGCTGCCTTTTAGGAGTGTGTTGAGGCTTTTGGGTGTTTCATGTGTGGGGCAGTGGGGAGAGGACAAGCAAGGGGGAACAGAGACAGGGGAGCATGCTGGAGGGTATTGCTATGGTGACTTGCCACTGGCAGTGTCACTGATAAGGCAGGAAAGCAGCCAGGCAAATGTGGAAGGTGCCACAGCCCTCAGTGCAGCCCAGTCCCAGCTGTGCCATGGGCTTGGCACCCCTGGACTCCTGCCTGATAATTTGGCATCTAGAGCTGTTCTCCTCTGGCAGCAGCCTTGGGGTGAGTGGTCAGGGGTGTTTTGTCCATCTTCTCCCCTCTTTCGCCCCTTGCTGGGGTGTGGGCAGGCAGCTCCCACTTAGACCTGTTTGTTTTGAAGCCCTGAGCTGCAGAGCAGGCCCAGCCAGGAACAAACCAGTCTCTTGATCCCTCTCACTGTACCATGGTAGAAAGCAAGTCATTCTGCTGCCCTTGCTTATCCTCAGTTAATCAACATAAGAGGCTCCAGCCATGACTGCACCTTCCCAGGATGCCTGGCCCTGTGCTGTGCTGTTGTGTCCACCTTGCACAACCAGTTTGCCTTGCTCCAGAGTATCTGTACTCAGGGAGAGCAGACACTCTTGTGACCCCTCTGATATGGTCTGAGACCATCCTCTGGGGCAGACAAAAGAGAAGTTAAACATTTTTGAAGCTGCCTTTGGGTAGACCCCTTACCAGGTACTGTTGAGAGAGCTGGCTCTTGTTGGTGAAGGGGCAATCATGCACTCACTAGCAGAGGGAATGGCTCAGGAAGCCATTTCCAGCCTGGCCATAATGTGAGTGTGACTGAGGCCTGACCTGTCATCCATGATATGCCTAAAGGCCTGGATGTAAGCCAGGGAAAAGGACCTGCTGGCGGAGCACAGCTTGCTCGTGTCAACATGGATGGCTGTGTGAGCTGTAAACCTCTCTCATTACACCTCTCAAAGGTCACTGCTGGCAGCGAGCTACAGCCCACAGCTCTGTGCCCAGCCCAGAGTGAGAGGGAAACAATGCCCTTGGAGATGTATGGAGGCTGGGGTTGTGTGGGCTTGCCATGGGGTGGCACACACTGCTCTGGTGCCTGTGGCCAGAGTCTGTCTGGGACTAGGGTGTTCAGTCAAAAATGGATGGGAAAGGATGCCTGAGGTACTCAAATAGCCCTGTATGCACAAATGTCATAATGCTTACCTGAGCTGTGACCCCTCCTTTCCAGGGTACAAGGCCTCATGTATTGCCCTGAAAACCATTTCACCCTTTCCAGTCTGCCCTAGTGTCCTTCTGTGATGTAGGGTTACTGTAAGATCTGCATGGACTGCCCACTCCTCTCCAGTTCTGCAGTTTCAGTCATCTTAAAACTCCTGAACAGTCTAGACTTGTTTGCACAATATTCCCTGGACTCCAGACCCTGGTGTTCCCAAGGGAGAGCAAACAAGGAGGTGGAACATGGAGCCTCTGGGAAAGCCTCCCATGGTGGACAGCAGTTTGTTTCCTCCCTCTCACTGCCAACAGGTTCCTTCTGCTTTCAGAGGAGAGCAGCTTGCCTCTGCACTGAAGGCTGGAGCTTCCTTCCTTTGGAGGAATGTGGGACTGTAGTACCTGACACTGAAGGCAGTTTTGGGTCAGCAGCTTGAACACTGCTTTCCATGTATGTGACCTTCAGCACTTGGTGTGAGAGTTGGTGTTACATTATATTATGGGTGCAGGTGGTGGCAGAGCATGGTAAAAGTCCATTGGGTCACACTGTGGTTCCCATTGACCCCACTTTCACAGCCAGTGGTTTCTCATCTTTCCTCTGGACCAAGGCCCCAAGATGTGCTATGGAATACCATGGAGTGATGCAGAGCCCAGCAGATGAGGGGTCTGGTGTCATATGTCTGTGTGTTGGGGTGGGAATTGCCATTTTCTAGGCCAGAGAATGTTTTCTCTTTTATCATTACAAATGATAAAACACCTTGCCTGCCAAGACCGCTGCCCAAGGCTCAGTCTCTTGGGTGCTGTGACCCCATGAGTTACAGCCATGTCATCACTGAAGTGCTGCCCCCCTTTTTCTGTCTTACCTCTTCATACTACATGGTTTGAAGCACAAAGTACCAAAAAAGCCCAAAGGTAGTGGGGTCCTATACTCTGCTGCCAGTTTGGAGAGGAGTTAAGATAGGCAGTGCTGGAATAAACATTTAGGGACAGGCAGCCAAAAGAGATTTCCTCCTGGCTGAGCCATGGTGTTGAAGCTGGCAAAGTACTGTGTGGGTTACATGCTGCTTTGCTTTGCCTCTGCCATTACCTGAGGCAAGTCCAGGACATGCCTGCCTACTGGTAATCAGGTGGGGACACCATCCTGAGCAGTGTCACTCTGAAAAATTGGACAGTGCCTTGTGGGACATCAGGACCAACCTGCATCCTGCTGCTGTGGGAAGACTGGTGGGGATTTCAGCAGAGAGGTGATAGATCAGTGAGATCAAGTGGAAATTTCGACCCTGTGGGTGTTTCTGCCTGCATTCCCTAAATTGTGAGAGGGTGGCTGGGTCCAGCTGTGCTGCACAGATTTTCTGGAAGATGCATGAAGAATGGCTTGCAAGAGCCAACCCTTAGCTCCACTCAGGCTGGGAGAAAATGCCTGGATGCCATGTACCAGGGTTTGCTTATTGCCAGTCAGCGCTGCTGGAGCTGTCAGGCCAGCACTGCCACTCAGCCCTTTCTATACCAGCGTTTGCATTGCTGATGAGATTACCATAGCTGGGCCAGCAGTGGACAAAGGGCGTAATTCTCAAGATCCTCTCTGCTGTGGCTGCCAGCAAAATAAAGCAGTTATGGCATCAAGTAGGGAGTCTGAGCTTTGTTTTCAATTCGTCTTTTAACAGCAGCAAAAGCTAAAAATATAAGCTGTTTTTGAGGAACTAGAATATTCTCAGGCTTTTCATCTAGGTCTGCCAGCCTCTTTCCTAGGCTGACAGTCTGGGATCTTAAGGTATTTGCAATGATCTGTTCTGGCCATGTAATAAATATGGAGAGGGAGAACAGAAAAACTGGTGGCATTAATCTGCCACCCTGAAAGTGCTCCTCTTGCTGCTGTGCCTGTTGCCTGTAACCAAAGGCTGTTTTGTGGCTTAGATTTGTTGAGGAAACAGACTTACAGCTCTTCTCTTTCTTCTATGCAGCAATTTCCCTGGCAGCTCGGTAGGAATGATTTATTACAGATTTCAGCTGTTTAATTCTGTTTCCCCACAATATGACAGTGTTGAAGTAACTGAGCAAAAGGCAGTGATGTTTCCGGAGGAAGGCTGCTATCAGAGGCCACCCTTGTACCAGAGGCTGGAAGCAAGGAGGAACAGTTTACCAGGAAATTCCTGTGTTGGTGTACTGGGCACTTTTGGGAAGGAACAGGCATGTGACCCTAAAAGCTTCCTCGCTACAGGACTCCAAACATTGCTGATGAAGCTGTTTGAGCAGCAGTGAGAATGCTGCCCTCCAGAGCCTGGGAAAGGTCTGACCAAAGTGGTGGTCTGGAGAGAAAAGGCAAATTCTGTCCTTAAGTGAACCTTCAAGTGCTATTTTTGGAGTGTAGGTTTTCTTTTTTTTTTCTTTTTTTTTTCTTTTTTGTTTTGTGGGTTGGGGTTTTTTAATTACTTTTTCATGGTGGTTTGGGTTTTTTTGGTACTGAAGAGGAATCATTTTTGCAAATCCCTGTAAGGCAAGAGAGAATTTCCTTTGGAGTGAGCTGGCCTGAAACTCGATACGTCTCTGATGTGTGTTAACAGAGAAATTAAAAGATAGTACCATAAAGTGATAGGGGATAATCAATTTCATCTAGTATGATGTTGTCCTGGGAGATAGAGCTAGGCAAGGGTATTGCAATAATGTTATGCTTTGCATGACAATAACAGCAAATACCACCTTAACCCACTTCCCCAGGGAGGGGTGAAAGGGTCAGTTTTCAGAGAGTCCCCAGGAAGGTGGAGCGAGGCAATCAAGAAGACAGAAGCCTGAGAAAAGATGCCAGGAGACTTACAGATGAGCAGTGTGTAATAGCTGTGCATTTTTTGCAGTTTGAGTTCAGTTTTCCCGTTCTTTGTCCCAGCTGAACTGGGCAATGTTGGGCTCTTGACCTCACTGCAATCTTGAGAAACATACTCAAGAAACCATAACTTTAATAACATTCGTGATATATCTGACCCAGAGCCTGAATTAACAAATCTTTAACTTATCTGTCTCCCAGGCAGATAGATGAGTGGTGGTTTGTTACTGCACCAGTCAGGGATTTCAAAGGGTCTGCTGTGGGTGTACACTGCTGTAGACCTCGTCCTGGGAAGCTTTACTGGTTAGCAGGCCCTCAAAAGGGTTTCTGTAGGTGTGTGATAAAAACAGCCTGAGGTCAGTACCTGGAAGCCTACCAACTCCTAGAGCTGGACCAGAGTATCAAGTCTTTACTCAAACACATGAATCTTTTAAGGTAGAGAATGCCATTACCTGTTCTCAATGAAGTATCTAGTGCCCTACCAGCCTTTTGAGACCTACAGCACTCTTCTGATTTATAACACTATATCTGGGTCTCTTTTTTTTCTCTCTTTTTTTTTCTTTTTATTTTCTGGGCTATGCTAAGTTACTGCATATGCTGGTCCCCTCTGGTGGCAGAGAGCACATGGGTCAGGTTGTGTAGCCCAGAGAGCTGGGTGCAGTGTGTATGGCCAGCAGCAGATTGGGGCCAACTCCTGCTTTAGGAGAGGTGGGAACAGAGGAGATTGACAATTGGGAAAACTGCTTGATGTAGAATATGTGGGTACTTTTTAATCCCTCCCCATCACCGGGGTTCTCAGAGGTCTTGGTACCACTCTTGCTCCACTCCCCACGCTGTGCCAGGGGCTGGGGGCTGCCCACCCATCTCCTTCCTCAGGGCACGGTCAGCATGCTGTGACTCAGTTTCCCTGAAGCCTGGGGAGAAGGAAGGGGGTGGAGCAGGACCAGAAATGGGCACAGGGGAAGTTACAGCAGCTGATAGGAAATGGCATTTTAGGCTGCTGCAAGGTGGCCCTACCCCATCCTGTCTGTTGGGGTGGTATTTTGGGTTGCAGTGGTACAAGCTGGTTCTGTCTGTCATGGAACTAGTGTTTCAGGATGTGCTTGGGCAGCTCTGTTCCAGCTGCAGAGCTGGCGATTTTGGCAGCCCTTGCTCCATCCTGCCTTTTCCTGTGTCAGGGATCATGCTAGGAAGTGAGACGTGGCTGTACCTTCCATGTCCTCTGCATTCCTATGTCCAGGGTGTATAATTATGTACAGTCCCATAGTACTGCTTCCCTAGCTTGTGACTTTGGGCTGCTGGTCTGGATGTGGGTCTGAGCTTGTCTCAGACAAGGCAAGAATCTGCCTGCAGGCTGTGTAGTAACAGCCTGGCATCCCTTGCTGGCTCTGATTTGCTCCTGGTCATGGAGCAGTGGCTCTACCTGGGGACAGAGGAGTCCTTGGAAGACTGACAATGGAGGTGCCCAATCCCAGCTGTTTCCTTCCTCATCCCAATTTCTCTGTGTAACCCCAAATCTGCATGCATGGAGCATGTTTTGTAGTAAATCTGCTGAACTGAGGGCAGGCAGAGCAAAACCAGGTGCATCTAAAGAGGTGTAAACCCAAAACCTGCCTGTGTTGTTGCAGCAGTGTGAGGCACAGTAGTTTGTAATGATGATGAGCATGGCCAGAGGCATCCCTCCCACCCTGTTGTGTTTATCTGGTGCTTCCTTCGAGCCACCAGCAGATTTTCAGTGCAGCTCTTTTGTAAGTGGAGGGTAGGTCCAGCTTCCCCTGGATGCTGCAATCCACCTTGCTTCTGTGAAACTCTCTTCATTTGAGGCAGTGCTCTAAGGGTTAAGCCATGGTTGTGGGATAGGGTTTGTAACAGGAACAAAGAGGGCTTTTAAGGTCTGTGCTGGCCTAGGAATAGAGGGAATTGATTGAGCCTTTCCCAGTGTGTTGAATTACAAAGGTCATGGAGACCCTTTTGCTGGGAGGCAGCAGCCTTTGAGGTCCCTGCTGGAAGTGGGGCAGAGAGAAAAGAAACTGTGAAAGTGAGTGAGAGCAACTTAGTGGAGAGCTTTAAGACCAGGTGAAAACTGGAACTGTATCCTGGGGTAAATAACGTCTGAACACAAGGCTGGGTACCTTCTCCCTGAGATTTTTGGGTGGTTTGGTTTTGCTCCACCTCCTTCCCTCCCCCTTATTGCATATACAGCTGCCCCACACATGACACCTGAATAAGCAGCACCTTTGGTGTATCCAGAACTTGGGCAGGCCTCTCCAGCCTGCTCAGGGTTGGTGAAGGCAGCAGAGGGTAAAAGGCGATGCCTGTAAGGGAGGATCTTTCCAAAATGAGGAAGAGGAGTGACTCTGGGGCCTACAGGGACATTTTGCCTCAACAGAAGAGGAAGCTTCTTACCACCTGAACTAGACCTGGATTTTTCATGTGTAGCTGAGCAGGAAAGCCCAATTGTAGCTGGTTTCCAAGCCCCTCTTCTTAATGTCTGCTCAGGGTGTCCCATGGGGCACAGCAGCAGAGGGTCCAGCTCCTTTTGCTGGACAAAGAAGGATGGCAGAAACGTCTGCTTCCCTTCCTGCAGCAAGATGAAGAGAGGACACAGGTAGTTTCCATCTTGAGCTTTAGATGGGATGAGCCATCCAGCTAGTCCATCTAAGACATATGGAAAAATGTGGTTTAGTGGTCTAGTCCTTAAAACTTTCAGGTTTTAAGTACCAGCTTATCAGGCATTTGGCCATTCAGCTCCATCCACTGGCACAGGTGTGCTCCCCTATCTGATTTTATTTAAAGTAATTCCATTTCTGATCTTTATGTTGGATCAGCTGACCTCAGATGTGATCTTTTGGAGCAAGGACTGTTTAGGCTCTGTCTGGGAGATGAAAGCTGATTCCAGTTAGTATCCAATGAGGGTCTCTGCAGCCACCACCTAAGTTAGCAGCCCAGAGGATTCTCTACTTTTTCAAGCACTAGAAGGGCAAGACTGTGGGAGCACAGAGCTGCATGAGAAGGGGGACTTGTTTTGGTGCTGTCAGAAACCCAAACATCTGCTCAGCTTGGTAGCCAGCCTATTATTGGGGTCATTCTCTGTGTTATCTGTCTCATTAACCAGGAACTGTTTCAGCAGAAGCATCAAGTTCATGACTGAGTTGCTGCTTTGGACTGACTTTGAGAAGGCTTGAATTCCTTCACCTATTTGAAGGAATTGTTCAAATATTGTTGCTCAAAATCCTCTCTTCTCACCCTGTCCTTTGGCATCACCTGTGCTACAGAAGCTTGCCAAAAACAAACATAAGGTGGATAACTGGGCTCCTCTCTGCTGGTAGTTCCAGGTTGCTGACCTGGAATGCGCTGTTTGAAGACAGCAGAGTGTTCTCACTGTATTTTGGGTGAAGACTGTGCCACTCTCTTCAGCCACCTGGACTGCAGAAGGGGAACATGAGGCACTTGCAAGAGTTCCCCTTGGTGTGGGAAAGATGTCAGAATCAAGAAGAGCTTGGCTGTCTCTGCTCTGCTCCTTCTCCCATCCCAGCTGGAGCAGGGTGTTGCAGATGGGATGTTACCCCTCTGTTAGTCACAAATAAGGGTGTGGCAGGAAAGTCTGGCTCAAAAGTCAGTCAGTCTGGCTCAAATTGGTTCAGTCCCCAGCTGCTTAACTGGATGTAGGGCAGTCCCTCAGCTTCCTCTGTGCTTGGGGACCATGTTAGGGAGCTGACCATGCCCAAGAGCTCACACAGGTTTGTTAATGCTCTCTCAGGGGCTCCCAGAGTTTGTAGACAAGCCCACCTACCAGTGGTGGTAGGTTGATTTAAGCATGTGCATTTAAATTGCTAGGTCCATCCTGCAGGTGGCTGCTGAGTGCAGTTCAGGAGCTTGCCCAGTTGCTGTGGCCTTAGTGACACTGTGGCCATGGTGTTGGCTCTGCTGACACATGCTGAGCACTATGGATCTCCCCCCTGCTTTCCTAGAAGGGACCTGAAGTACTGCAGCATCCTGATGAGAGAAGGGGTGCTGTGCAGAGGAAGCTGCTGGAGCCCATAAGGATGCCATGGGGCAAAAACTTGTATTTTGTTGTCCTGAGAAAAGAGGCTCTGTGTATACATAGTGAGGATCAAAAATTTAGAAGTCCAGGGAGAAGCAGCAGTTCTGGCATACAATCCTGAGCTTTGGCAAAAAATCATTCTTTGTGCCTATTAATATGTGACATTCCAGCCCAAAGTGCTATCCCTCTCTCCCTGGCCAAAATACAATTTACTTTGGCCTTAACTCCCGAGTGTCAGGGCTTTCTGTGTAAGCTGGAGCTGCATGACCCTGCTGAAGACATAATGCTTGACTGACTTGTTCTCTTGCAGTGTACTTGCCCCAAGTATCCTGTGTGTGGCTGCAGGCAAAATGCTGCAGATGGCCAAGGGATCCTGGGAGGAAGGGACCAGAGTCCCTTGTCTGTGCATGACTGTGACCCATGTGATGTGGAGAGGAAAGAGTGAGAGAAGAGCCTGTGTGATGCCAGTAATTTTCTGTTGTAGCCGATAGGAGATGGATCCTCTAGCTCCAACAGGCAGGGGTGCAGGTCTGTGACTGGGTGTGCTGCATGGAGCAGCATCTCGTGCTCACACCACAGCTCTCCTGTGCTCAGACACAGATGGAGGTGCAGAGCCCCTGGGTGTGCCACAGCTCTCGCTGGGCTTGGCACAGCTGCACAGTGCCATCTTCCTCTTGTCACCTCTGTCTGCTCTGTCTCTGAGGAGACTGAGGTGACCTGGACAGCCCTTGGAAGGTGGAGGACAGCCGTTAGCAGGTGGAGGCAGTGTGTGTGGCTCAGGAACAGGCCAGCATGTGGAAAAGAGGGGAGGGAAAGGATGTGGGGCAAAGCCTGCTTGAGCCTCAGGCCCAAGCATCAGGGAATTGCCAGTCGGAGAGGCAGCCTGCAGAGGATCTGTGTGTACCCAGACCATGTGCGTGACTTGCACTGCCCACACTCAGGAACTGGCCAAGCCTCTGGGCCCTGCGTGCACAGCAGCATTAGCACAGCTGACTGTAGCCATGCTTAGAAGAAATAATTTTATGTCTCCCAGGAATCTGGCCACCTTGGAGAGTAAAGCCACGAAGAGGCACAGCCTGGAGGAGCGTGTTTGGGCGTACCCAAAGGCAGCTTAGCTGGCAGACATCTTGCCTGTGGATCTGAGCTGTGGCAGTGCTGGGTAACCCTCCCACAGCCAGCAGGGTTGGGCTGATAAAGGGAATGGGTTTGCCTGGAAGGCAGCCTCAGAGCCTGGAGGAAGGCCTCCCCTAGCATTGCTCCTTATCTTGGCAGCACTCCCAGCCTGTCTTTGCCCCTTCTCCCCACAATGGACTTGAGCCAGTGGTGTCACCCCTGCCTCTCTTGGGTGTTGTGGGGGCGAGGGTTCTGGCATGGCCAGGCCAGGCTCCCTGACCAGTTTGCTGCCTTGCAGAGTCTGTGTGTGTGTCCAAAATTGCCCATTTTGCATGTACACACACACACACACACCCCCTTCATGCATGGGGCTGTGGCAGAGATGGGTTAGTCAGGAGGGGTGAATCACAGGGGAATGAGTCAGTGGGAAGCAGAAGGCAGGTGCTTGTGCAGGACAGGGCTTTAAGGGAGCCCAAGGGTCTGGCAGCTCATGCTGAGTGCAGGGGAGATGGGCTGAGCTTGCCAGAGGAGAGCTGGGAAAGCCACAGGGCTTAGCAGGCAGAGGCAATGCCTGTGCCTTGGGAGCAGGCCAGGATCTTAGCTACATGCTGAACTCCAGCTGTGGGTACATTGCTGTCCTGGAAAGGCTTGGGGCATCTTTGATGCTGAGGCTTTCCCAAAGAGGAGCACTGCAAGGGAGTGCAGGCAGCAGGTATGCCTGCCTCCAGTGAATCTTCATCCCCATGCAGGCAGTGGGGTGTCCAGCCAGCTCTAGGCAAGCTGAGCACGTCTCTGTACTGGTCAGATCCTGCCCAATGGTCTGAGAGAGCAGATGCAGTATGGCAAAATGAATGATACTTGTTGGGGCAGAGAATGATAAACAAATAGCTCTGGATTGAGTGAGAACAGCGTGGAGGAAGAGCTGGGATGCAGATAATACACTGGAGATTTGTGGACATGGGTGGTTGTTGGCTCCAAAACCCACTGTGTGGCCTGGGCTCTGCTGCAGACCCTTGAGGGTATTGCCAGGTCTGCAGATGACTGCTTCTCTCATTGCGGGACCTGCTCTGGACTGCTGGGTTTCCATCTAGCACAGCTGGTCTCTGCTGAGTTGGCCTCCTAATTATCCTGCTCATCACTCCTGCTGACAGGTCCCTCATGAGCATGGTGGAGGCAGCCTTGGTATCAGTGCTACAGCAGCACAACCAAAGCTCTCTGTGTCTGGGACCAAACTTCTTGGAGCAGGTACTTGGGAATTCTGTCTTAGATTAATGTAGGTGTGTTGCAGCAGGCACTGGTATTGCTACCAACCAGAGCAAGGATCAGGTACTTGAACGCAAGCAGCTTCTGCTGATCTCAGGCAGAGATGAGTCTCTTTTCTCACCATCCCCAAGGTAGGCAAGTGCAGGTACCTCCCACCCTCCCTGGTGGCACCCTTGGCTGAGCAGGATGGAGCCCAGCAGGCTCCAGCACTCTGCAGAAATGAGCTGGAGTTCTGGCTTCTTGTGTGCTGCAGTGGGCAGAGGCTGAGAGTGGTGGGCTTGTGCAGCCTGGGGGAGGGCAGGCAGTGAAGGGGGCCCTTCCTGCTGCTGCAAGCTGTGAGTTTGCAGCTTGGCTCTCTTGGGAAGTGCCCAGCGGCAGGATGAGAAGCAGTTTCACACCAGGGAAATTCTAATTAGATATTAGGAAAAATATTTCCCTGCAAGGCAGTTGACTCTGGAGTAGGGCCCAGAGAAGGGAGGCAGTTTCCACACTTGGTGACTTTCAGCCCCTGGCATGGGCAAACCCCAAGCAGTTTGCTTCAACTTGGCCCTGCTGTTAACACAATTGAACCCAAACTCTCTGAGGTCTCTCCCCACTGTTGTTTCTCAGTTCTGCAGTTCTCAGGTTGCTTGGCAATGTCATGTCTCATGGACTATTGGATTGACCAGCTTGGAGGTACGTGGAGGGCTCAGGGTCTTGTTCTGTCTGTCCTCTTCTCGCTTGGACTCATCTGTATGGTATTAGCAGTGGTGGGAGATGGAGGCACTGCCTTAGGAGCATTACTCAGCTCATTCACTTGTCCCTGCTTCTCTTAGCTGGAGCACCCATCTCTCTCTAAGTCTGCATTATTTCCTTCCCACATGAGCACAAGAAACCAGTGGGCAGTGAAGCACAGGATGCTTTGCATCTTCCTTGCTCTGCTGGAAGCACAGAGCTGTGACGTGTAGGGGGGTGCTGGTGTTTTTGGAAGACTCATGAGGATTCTGGCCTCCAGCCCTCCAGATGGAAAGTTTATCTTCCCCATGGTGCCTGTCCCAGAGATAGTGGTGATTGGAAAGGAAGCCACTTGGTAGCTTTTTTAAAGGTTGCAGCTGCTTGACCATCCTCAGCAGATGGATGCTGAGATGAGCCCAAAGGATCGTCTGGAAAGAATTATTTGCTCCCAGTATTTTCTGTTTCTTTGCCAGCCTTTTATTCTCATGGCTGCCCTTTTCCTGATCCTGTCCTTTTGCAAGGCTGGCTGCTGGCAGTCTTATGAGCCTTGTCTTCAGGAACAACTTTGCTCTGTGATTTATTGTCTCTCTGAGCTTTGACCTGGTGTCTGATGCTGCAGAAGCCCATGTCTGGTGTGTAAGTGTTCAGAGGGTGTTTACAGTGTTTGACCCATCCTGTCTGCAAGAGTAATGAACCAGAACAAAGGGGTCTGCCTTAGCCTTGGTGCCTGGGTTAAGCTGACCTGCAGCAGTAGCTACATCTGCTTTCTCATCTGGCAGAGGCTGGGTGGAAGTTTCGGCTCCCTTCATGTGAGTTTTCAAGGTCTAGAACATTTTCAAAAACCATGTTAGTCCCCAGATCTCTTCTGAAGTTGCTCCTTTCAGCCTTGCCCTTGGGCTTGTTGACACTGGGCTGCCATCACCCTTGTGCACTCTGCTCTCCCTTCCTTGGCAGTCCACACATAACTCAATACTGCTCTGGGCATGCTGGCTTTACTTGGATATCCGTGTTACAGTACCCTCCTGCACATCAGGAACAGCAGGGTCTAGTGGTTTGGGCCAAGAGATCCCTGAGGTCTGTTCCCAGCTTTAGGAGAAAGTGCTGTGTGGCAGGAGATGAGCTGGTTTCTGGTAGGCCATGGAGAACTCTTAGGTCTCTCAAGGCTTTGTCTCCCTAGGAGTGTCAGGTCTAGAGGGACGTCTGTGTCCTCAGGGCATGGATCAACCACCAGGGTGAAGATGTTTTTGACTTAGCTGCCTCTGCTGTCTGTGGGGCCCCAGGGGTGGATCACTCTTGTGGACCAGGAGGTTTGCAGTTTCATGGGGTGTAATAGGACCTGGATCGTGTCTCTGCTGCCCTTCAAATGGATACATCTACAGTCCCTCTTACCCCCATGTTTTCCTTCTTAGGGCCTTCTGCTCACGCTGTCTTCATTATGGGCAACATTGTGAATGTTTATATGACAGTTGTGTCACCCTTTTCCTAAGTCCATCAGGGTGTTTCACCTTCAGTCCTACAGGAAAGAGAGGTTTTCCTTTCCTATGACAAAGTGCAGGACATTCAATTCATGGTGAAAATACTCCTTCCCTGCAGTAACCCTGATTGTGTCAATCTTCTTAAAATCAAAGATGGACAAAGCCTCACCCTTGTGGCCCAAATACCTGTCCAGCACATGTCATCACTCTGGCCTGGGCTAGACTTGAGCCTTTCTAAATTACAGCTGGAAATGAGTTGGGTGTGTGTGCACAGCCCTGTGTGCGTGTGTGTGTGGTATCTCCTCCCCCTGTGCCACGTACATGTCTCGTACAGGGAGTGGAAAAGATGCTGAATGTCCCCACAGCTGCTGCAGCCTTATCTGCAGGCTGCAGCTTGGTAACCAAGCAGGAGGCCCGAGTGCCTGTGCTCAAGCACCTCCCTTGGAGGGCTCTTACAGTAAAGGGAAGTGTATTGCAAGAGGGCTTGTGCTGGGGAGGGGCAGTTCCCACGGGGCAAATGCTGCAGTGCACAATCTTTGCTGCCCTCCCCGCTGCAAGCCATCTGCCTACTCCCTCTTCAAACGTGTAGCTTTGACACCTGGAGCTGATCAGAGCAATTCAGCATCCCTGGGACTTTCTCCACTGCCCTGAGGTGCCTGGTGACTGTTTGGGGAGGTACAGAAAGGTGATGGTGCTGTGGGTCTGTCGGGTGTCAGGGACTCATCCGGGGAGAGTGTGCAAGGAGCCTTGGGCTGGTGGGGCTGTGGGTGTGTGACAGTCGGAATGGGAGGGGCCTGGGGTAAGTTAAGATGTGAACTGCAGCAGTCAGGAGGCAACAGAGCACAGGTGAGAGCTGGGGGCTTAGCTTGGGGGTTCGTGGAAACAGGATAGGGTCTGATGGTGAGGTGGGAATAAGCAGGAGCACACTTGTGGGGATACAGAGCCCAGCTACCATGGGGGAGGACCACATGTGCATCTGGGTTTAGGCAGTGTGAATGGCTATAGGGCATCAGGTACAGAAGGAGGTGGCTTGGTAAGGAAGCTTTGTATGCCTGTAGATATATTCAGTGGTGACAGAGGGAGAAGAGAGGAGATGGCAGAGCTGGGAGCAACAGGGCTACCATCACCTGCTGATTTCTGTGCTGTCTTCTCCCAGCCTGCAAAACATCACCTTACCACCAGAACTCTGTGTCAGAGGCTCCTGTTTCTGTACCCAGCTAATAGTGCTGGAAAAGGGGCTGGGCAGTTCAGGCTGCACCCCTAGGTCACGCTTCCCATGGTGCACAGCCCAGGACAGGGAGCTGGCAGGAGGGGAGTTACTGTAAGTGATTGCCTTACCACTGGAGTTGAGTTAAACAGGTTAGTATACAGTTTGCAGGACTTCTGATGCAGACACCAACTGCAGGGTGTTATTCCTCCTCTTGGGAGATCAGATAAAAAGGACTCTTGGTGCTAAAATGTGTAGATCACTTAGAATGGTGAGGGCCTCATCCAGACTGGGTCTGTGGAATGTGTCCCTTTGACAAACGTCCTTATTGAACTTGAGCTGTGTCAGTGCATTGGTGCCTTGGTCATGGCCAGAGACCTCAGGTATCATGCAGTGCAGACCAGAGTTGGTCCCTGTCCTTGGCCAGATCCACTTGCCTTCTCAAAGCCATTCTATGACTGGCTGCACAGGCATGTGACTGGGTAATCACACGGTGGAAAATTTTCCATTGGTTTCAGCTGGCACCAAGCTCTGGACTGGAACAGCCAGTCTGCAGGGTCATCAGTGGCTGAGGTCCCCTGGGCCTGTTCCTCAGGCTACCACCCCTGAAGAGGGACAGGAGGTCTGGAAGGGAGCTGGCTGACATGTCCCAGTGCCTGGGTGGCCAGGGGCTTGCTTTCACATTCTTTCTTGCCACAAGGTGACTGCTGAGGCCACTATGCTGCCCCAAGTCCAATGCCATGGGTCTCCCCAGGGCTTGCAGGTGCGGTGCTGGCTGCACCCTTCCCTGTGCAGCAGCTACCCCGAGGTGAAAAGGCATGGCTTTTTATGATGTGGAGCCAGCACAGAGAAATTTGCTGCTTGTGGACAGCTGTTGTCCTGGGCCTGGCTTGTGTCCTCCAGCACTTCTCACCCGGGTGCTGCCTCGGGGAGGGGAATAGGGGCTTGCCCACCCTCGACTCCCTGTGTCAGCGAAGTAGGTGCCACCTCGGGCTAACGGGGGTGAATAGCTGCGGTGGAGCCTAGCAGCATCCTGCTGCCTCTGCAGGGATCCTCTTGGGCAGCGGAGAGTTTTCCCCACCCCCAGCTCTGCCGCTGCCTCTTTGTTTTCTGGCAGAAGCCTCTGTGCCTTTTCATTGCCGTTGAGGCGCCGAGCAGGAGCCTACATGTGCCGCGTGTGCGTCTCGCCGGGAATGTGATGCGGGCTGGGAATCCTGCCGGGCCGGGCAAATCCCCTGCAGGGCAGCGGAGGCCAAACAGCAGCTTCAGAGGTCTCCATCCCATGGACCGTTCCTCCGGTCGAGCAAGGCTTCGAGGCAGCTGGTCTCCCTCACAAAACCCTCTTTTGCATTGACAGCGCTTCTGCACCTTGTCACAAGTCGAGTAAGTTGTATGGGAAGGGGCCGGTCCTCAGCTGGGCACTCGGGCTCTCCGCTGTGGTCCTCCCTCGCTCCCGCTGGGAAGGCACCTGAGATTAAAGCAGCGCCAAAGGCTATGGAGCTGGATACAGCGGTGGCTGAGGATTGCCTTGTGCTGCGCCTGCCTTTCCATGTATTTGATCTCTCGACTTCCAGCAGGGACTGAATTCCTGTGCTGGATTCTGGGCTCGGCTCTTGTGAAAGGATCCAATTATTTTAGAGCTTTGAGCATCTCCATTTGCTGCCCATATTTGCGGCGCGCTGGCTGGAATTCCAAGTGATTAACGTGGCTGTGACATCCCTCCTAGGGGTGTTATCTTTGCTCGCTGTCCCCCACCGCCCCCCTCTTCCTCCTCCGGCAGCGAGCGAGCGAGACAGGCAGGCAGAGACAAAGGTCTGTCCTCAACCTGGGCTGTCCTCCCCGTAAGCGGCTGCTGCATGGGATTTCCCTGCCCTGCCTGCTGCAGGTTTCCTGGGCTCCTGGTCGAACATTGGAGCTGGGCGGCCGTGGGCTGTATCGCAGAGGTTTGAACCTGCTGGGCTGGGTGGGCAGGGGGTGCTGCCGGCCTTGGAGAGCTGCCCGATTGTCCTGCCGGATTTTAAGCTGCTTTTCATTCTTTGACTGCGCTTTCCTGGGAAGAGGGGCAGCCGTGCGTGGAGGGGAGGTTGGCGGGGAGGGGGTTGGACGTGGGGGAAAGCTTTACACAGGTGGCTGTCGCATAGTGGGATCTGCCTGCAGACCCTGTAAACCCCCCTTCCCAGCCGCAGGCTATTGTCAGCATCGCCGTGTGCAAGCCAGGCACCTGGGAAAGGTGTGCGGAGGTGATCCGTGCCAGGACGAGGGACACCAGAGGGAAGGGGTAAGTCCCTGGGTTGGGAGCTCTGCTCCGGCTCCCCCGGGCTCCCAGGAGAGGTTTCATTGTGTTATCCCGACTTGGCCGAGCGGAAGGGCTCAGTCCCTGCGGCACCTGAGTGTGGGGCTGGGGCTGGGGGGGCACTGCATGTTGCTGGGCAGACCTCAGCCCTTGAGGAGGTTGCTGCAGCTTGGAGCCCCAGCAAGATGCACTGCAGAGAGGGCTGCTCTGTTCCTGGGGGCTTCTGCACCCTGTCAGTGCCACCTCCCGAGGGATGGGAGGGAGCAGCAGCACCTCAGGGACACGGTGCTGTGGGCACAAGGAGGTGTTGGGTCTCTCTCTGTAAAAGATCTGTCTGGTGGTTTCTAGGAGGTTGCACTTGTGACATGGGCAATACCTCTTGCCCCATCCTTCTTCTCTGTGCTCAGGCTTCCTCTCCATTCCTAGCAGGGGCTAACACTGAACAAGGCTCCGCAGCTGCATAAATCTGGCATGGCAGGAGGCCTCCTGAGGACCCTTGAGAGCAGCACTTGCCCTTGCAGTGGGGCAAGGAAGCTCCCTCCCTCTGAATCCATTCCCCCTCCCTCTCCTTCTTTTTCTCTTGTTTTCACCAAGTGTCAGCTCCTTCCTCCCCAGCCTGAATTTCAGGATAGTGGCAGAGCCATGGCCAGTGGTCATTTTTCCCTTCAGGCACAGTTTGCTCCTCTAGCATCTTGTTAGCTTCTCCCTGGGATTGCCACCTCTGCTGAAGTGCTGGAGGTAGTCCCCAGCTCACATGTCTGTCTCTCTCCTGATGGTGAGATGCCTGGTCTGTCAGACTGTGCAGGAGCCCTTCTCTGGTGGCAGCATTGCTGTTAGTGCTGCCATCCTTCAGGGTTGTGACGGAAACTTTCCGCCTGCTGGCATGTCACAAGCCCTGCTCTTAGCCTGTGCCAGGGAGCTCCTGGGTTTGTGCTCACACTGCTTAGATTTCCTTCCTTCTCCTTGGGTTCAGATAGGACCAATAGAGTTATGATTTATCCTCCAGGCCGTCTGTTTTCTCTTGCCTCTTCTCTTGCCTTGTACTCTGCTTGTTCTGAGGATGATTATTTGCCCTCCTCTAATGGTGGCCCTTCTCCTTCCTGGCTGTGTGGTTCCTGTTTCACCCCGAGTGAGGCCACCAGTGTCTCTTTTCCCATGAGAGGAAGCAGGAGAAAGGCAGCAAAAGTGACTTATGCATTGGTTTGGGGTTTTTTGTGGTCTAAATTCTGCAAAGACCCCTCTTGACCCTGCCAGCCACCAGGCTGGTGCTCTGTCCCTGGCAGCAGTGCCCAGGTCAAAGCTTCTTGTCCCCTGGCCGTGTGTCCCTTTTGACTGACTTGACTGGCTGCTGCTCTGGGAAGCCACTGGATTTCCCCTGGAGGAGGGTGGCAACTTCAGGCACAGCCCTTGCTCTCTTCCTTGCACTGGCACTGTGCTACTGGCCCTGCCAGGCTCCTGAGGGCTCTGCCTCATGACAGATACCCTCCCTGCCCCACACTCATCCTGCTTCCTCTCTGGCTGGCACAGTACAGCTCAAACAGCATCAGATCCTTTTGCAGGCTGCAGCCCAGCATGTGGTACCGCTGCTGCACTGCCCAGCCAGGAACCCATCCTCACTTGTCATCCTGCTCTGTTGCCTCCAGACTGAGACTATGGTCTGTTAATCCTGGTTTCCTCCTGGATGTGCTAATAGGAATGGAACCAGCAGGTAAGCCGAGTCCCTGACCCAAGCCCACCAGGCCTGGCTGTGTTATTCCACATCAGGCTCTGGTGGCTTGGTGTCCCCAAGGAACACAGGGTTTCTGCGCCAGCGCCCGGGACACGCTCCCTCTCTGCAGGTCATTTGGCAATGGGTTTTTCTTGGGTGTTGAAGCATGGTGCCCTTCCCCAGGCAAAGAAATAGAGGAAAGCTGTGCCTGGCATAGCTCCAGATCCAGGTGCTGGGAGATCTTGGCAAAAGCATGAGGCCCTGGCTGTTCTCTGAGCAATGAGGGGGCTTGGCAGGAGCAGGGCAGAGTGGAAGAGCTCTGAGCGGGCTTCCCTTAAGAGGCAAAGCTCTTTGAGTCCTATCTTAGAGCACCAGCATGGACCGAAACACTGTCAAAAAAAAAAAAAAATCAGCATCATGTGGGCTTAGGAGGGGCCAAACCCTTGGTATGGGCATATGGAGCCCCATGTGCCATGTCCACAGAGATGGTACCTGTGCTGCTCAGCTTAGCTTGTGAAACCCTGGGCCTGGCTCTGTCCCATCCATGTGGCCAGAATCAGGGCTCTGGCAATGCCTGACTCAAGGACAGGAGAAGGCAGAGGTGACCAGGTGCTTTCTCCCTGTGCCTGCTTGGAGTGCAGGAGGCCATGGTCCCAGGTTCTGTTCTCTGGGGAGGTGGTGGGCTCCTCTGGTGCTGTCAGAGGCTGAGCTCTACTGTGAGCTGGATGGGCTCTCAGCAGGGAGGAACTGCCCTGGGAGGCATTTGGCACTGCCAAGAGAACCTTCCTGGAATACAGCCCCTTGCACCTCGAGGAGGGTGAGAAGCAGAGCTATGGCCCAGCTGCTGCCCATCCAGGCTGCTGGGCATTCCTTACAGAGGATGTTAAAGGAGATCTTAGGGTGTACTTGGAGACACTTTGGGTGATACTTTCCTGTTCCTTCTGTGGGGCTGACATTTTCTAGCACGATGCTTCAAACAACAGTATCTGGGCTTGGCAAAAGGTGGTGCAGCCCCTTGTTTTAGTGACTGGTGCTGGCAGCACCTGATGACTGGTGTTGAGAGCTCAGCTGGGAGGGGTTTGTGGTGCTAGCAGGTCAGTCTGTCCTTATACATCCATTCTCCTAAAAGGCAGTGGTTGCCAGGGAGAAAATGGCTGTGACTTCACTGGGACATGGGGAAGAGAATGAAAGGACACAGATGAAATTGTGTGTTTGTTTTGGCATGGACGCACTCTTTCTTCCGCTGCACCAAGCTGATTCTTGCTGTTGGTTGCTGATTTTGCTTCCCATTGGTTGATAGTGCCACACAAGTCATGGTACAGGGCTCCCTCAGGGAGGGAGGAGGGATGCAGCAACCTTCCAGGCAGGCAGAGCCCAGCATGTTACCACTTCAGCATCCGCCCGCAACTGAGGACATTCACTTGCTTTCCTACCTGCTTTGGTGCAGACCTCATGGGGTGCCAGGAGGAGCTGGTCTTTGCAAAAAGCTTTTGTTGAGGTTTTAGACCCGTGGCTTGTTATGCTGCAAGTGCTCCTTGTGTGCAGCTGTATCTCAACAGGTCCTGTTCTGGCTGGTTGCTGGCAGTGCCCTTCCCCAGCAGTGGTGGTGGCTTTTGAGCTGTCCAGCTCTCAGAGACTGGTCATGACAGCGTGTAATTACAAATCTTATTGGAAATGTAGTGAAAGAACAGCCTGTTTTCTGGGGCAGGTGAGGTCAGGGAGTGAGCACAGCTGATGCTGGCTTCCCACGTGCAAGTTGCAGGGATGCAAAATTTGCCAGACCAGGATGCCAGAAGGGGATTGCACTTGAGTGTTGCTGCCTCCGAGCATCCATTTGGGGTTTTTGTTCATCTGCCTGGCCCCTGGTCCTGCTGTTTCCAGCCTTCAGAGCAGTACTCACTGCCCAGACAGTGACTTCCCACTGGATGGGTGCTGCAGTGAGTCGCCATTTGAGGGATGCATAGGAGGGAGGTGGGGAAGGCATGGTCCCTATGGATAGGTATGATTTCCTCCTTTACCTGGAGGTGCCTAGGCTGGTGAAGTCCATGAGCTGTCTGCCACAGAGGTGCTGAGGGTGGAGGTGCTCAAGGGCTCCTGCACACTCTGAAGGTGTTGCACCATGAGCTGCTGCTTCAGCTGACTCTTCTCCACACCCTCTTCCAGGCATCAAAGCTGCAGTGCCCGTGGATTATGACCACAGGGGAGCTGTGTTGCATCTGCAAATCTCTGTTGTGCATCAAGGGCACATCTGAACAGGTGAGTGCTGTGCACATGAAAGGATTGCTGTCTTTGTGCTGGGGAAAACTGGTGGGGGGCCATTATGGCTCAGGGCTGTCAGGCTCCTCATTTCTGCCTTCCCTGACAGGCATCTCATATTGGAAGAAAACAATTCCAAGCTCTTCTCCTTATCTGTAGGACCAGAAAGTGTCCTGTGCTGTGGGTGGAAGGGGGAGGAGGTGAACATGAGACCAGGAGCTAGCTGGAGGCCCAGAGGTTGCTGCAGTGTCTTGGAAAGCAAGGCATGAAATGGTCACCAGAAAGAAAGAGGAATCTGTTCCTATGCACAGGGTTTCATACAGGAAGGCATGCAAAAGGGATGTAAAATCAAGCCAGGTATGAGAGGTCACAGCTTAGCTTAAAATATTTGTGGTTTAAATGGAAATCAATGTGTTAGCACTGCCTGAGGTGACTGAGATGTTTGTGGCCTTTGATTTGGGAGGCTGGGAAAGGCTGAGCCCAGATGCTGCCTTCCCTGCCTGCGTGACCCTGCAGACAGGAAGCACCCTCCTGCCCTTCTCCCAGGAAGCATCTGAATCACCCCAGCCCTGCATCTCCCCCTTTCCTTCCCCTCAGAGCTACTGTGGACCCTGAAGAGCTGGAGAGGACGTTGCAGAGGTTCGGAGGCACACCGTGATGGTGGGAGCCATTCCACGGCAGCCACGCCGCTTCTGGGGGGTGCCTGACTGGCAGGCGTCTGCAGCCAGCTGTGCCAAGGACCGCCTGCTGCGGGGCAGGGAGGCTGATCCAGAGACAAGCAGGGGTGAGAACTGTGGGGGCAGCCAGGATGGGCTGCACTGCTGGGGGCTACACAGAGGGGTTGAGGTTGGCCGGAACATGTGCAGGTTATCTGGACCAGCCCCACCTAGAGCCATTGCCCAGGACTTTGTCCTGATCACTTGTGGATATCTCCAAGGATGAAGATTCCGCAACGTCTCTAGGTAACTGGTTATGCTTGGTCATGGTTAAACAAAACCGTGTTTTGTGATATTCAGAGGGAACCTCTTATCTAGATATCTAGATGAGATCTCACCGAGCCTTCTGTTCTCCAGCCTGAGCAGTCCCAGGTCTCATAGGACAGATGCTCTATTCCCTTAATTTTTTAGTGTCCTGTTTTGCACTCTCTCAGATGTGGCCTCACCAGCACTGAGCGAAGAAGAAGGATCAGTTTGCTCAACCTGCTGTTAATCCTGTGCCTGGTGCACTATTGCTTTTCTTTGCTGCAAGGGCACATTGCTGGCTCATGGTCAACATGGCACCCACCAGGACCCCCAAGGCCTTTTTTATTGTGCTGCTTTCCAGCCAGTCAGTCCCCAGCATGTCCTGGTGCATGGTTATATCTTTTATCACTCCTTTTACACAGAGTCCCTTGTCTCAAGCACCTTGGCCTGCCATTTTCACATCCATATCCCAGCAGGGTCAAAATAGCATATGCAGGCTCATTCTCCACATAGCCTTGATCCACTTGGAGAAAAAATTTCCCTATAGCTCACTTGGCCCTAAGCCCTTACTCCACAAGATCAGGCACAGCTGCAAAGACAGGCAAAAGGCAGAGCTGCCAGGCACGGGCAGTTTGTCCTCAGTCTGCTGGTGACTTTTCCTGCATCTCCTCAGCTCTTGCAGCCATTTCAGTATTTTTCATGCCTGAAACCAACCAACATGTAGACAGGATTCTCACAGCTCTCAAACTGGACTGAAAATCAGAAGTGAGTCACCATGCTGCACAGAGAAGGGCAGGCCCTTGGAGCTGACAGGAGTGGGTGGATGGTGACCCTGCTATCTCCCAGCTGCTGATTGAGCTCCAAGCTGGTCCAAGTTGGCAGAGGTAACAGGGATGTTGTACAGGTTCCTGTCCCTGCTGTGGGGCTGGCACCAGCCCTGCCTCATTCAGTGCACGTGGCCAGGGCAGGACGTCTTGGCCAGCACTGGGAGATGTTGCTGCTGTTGCCCAAAGGGGTGATTACAGGCCTGAGCCCCTGGGACTGGTCTGACCTGCCTGACTCCTGTGCTCCACAACAGCACAAGCGTGTCCCTGGCAGAGGGCAGGCCTCTTCCTCCCCACCTGTCCAGACTTGTCCACAAGTCTCCTGCCTGTCTGGAGACTTCTCTCGTTGCCCAAGCCAGGAAGTGTGTGCTGAACCTGCAGCTGAGTGATGCCTGAAGGTTTCCCAGAAAGGCACATCAGCTAAGTTCCTCTTCCTGTCCCTGGAGAGGGAGATTCAAGTGGGCTGTGTGAGGAGCCATGTCCCAGTGGGTCCCGTGCAGCTGGAAGCCTGGATGAGGATGGAGATCCGGGGCTGATCCTCATCCCTCTGCTCTCTTTTTTTCCAGATGCTGTGCTTCAGAGCACCTCGTAGTAGAGGGCTCACACAGAAATCCTGAGTGAGAGGAGGCCCAGCTTCCACCTTCTGCCCTTGCACCCTGACCTGTGGCACTTTACAGTCCCCTTCCTGCTGCTGCATGGGCTCCACTCGGAGTCCCAGCAAGTGAGGCTCCATGCGGCACATCCACACAGAGACGCCTCTGCCCCCGGAGCGCAGCACGGAGCCCAGCCTGTCCCGGCCCAGGGGGGAGACACCCTTGGAGCCTTCCTCGCAGTGCTGCACGCACCGCAGCATCCTCATGGGCTACAATGAGACAGAGATCAAGCGCCAGAAGGTTTACCAGGTGTCCATCTTCTCCCATCTCTCCAGCTCCTCTGAGAGCACGGAGCAGCGGGCAGGCACCCGGCCAGCGGTCAAGAGGGGATACCCTGAGCAGCGAACTCTGGAGGGGGGACGAGATCCCAAACGAACTCACTGGGGTGACAAGGGGGTGGATGGAGGCCCTGGGCAGCCTTCCCTGGATGATGATGATACTTTTGAAGATGGTCTGCTGGTGGAGGAGCTCTCCCTTTGCGGCTCTGCCCAACACTTCTCCCACAGCGGGCTGCGGGTGGTGGAGCACCGCTGTGAGGGCAGCCCTAGCCACAGCCCCAAAGCCAGCAGAGAGGACAAGTCACAGGATGTCTCCTTCTCCTCCTCCTCCTCCTCGTCTTCCTCCTCCTCCTGGCCCCAGCACATTGTTTGCAGTACTTTGCACATGAGAGACAGTTGCCCTGTCTCATCAGGGGATCAGCCCATAGACTATGGAGAGAATGGGGAGCCGTCAAGTGGCCACAATGTACTTCACCTTGATTTGCACAGTATTGCACAAACAACCCAGTTGGACCCTGGTGGGAAGAGAGAGAAGCCAGGGAGCAGCCCAGCTCACACCAGCAGGGCTAGTGGAGAAGCAGAAGGGCCAGCAGTGGCCAATGGGTACAGGGAGTCCCCAGTTCCACAGACTGCACTCAGCCCCGAGCCCAGCAACCTGAGCTCCCAGGAGATGACACCCTGTGGGAGCAGCCAGCTCAGCAGCACCTGCCCAGCCAAAAGGAAGTTGCTGCCCGCTGGCGAGGTTATGGCCGACTCCTGCTCTGAGGATGAGAGCCTGTCCCCACCAGCAAGGAAGAAGAGGGTCCTGCCATGCCATCCTGTGCCCACAGCCTGCCGCAGCACTGATGCCAAGGGAGCTCCATTCTGGAATCACCTGCTTCCTGCAGCCAAGGTGAGCATTGCTCCTAGGGGAAAGCAGGGAATGGCCTGGGGATGCCCAGAGCTCAAGACTGTGCTTGTGGGCAATGTGGTCCACTGTGGCACCATGCCCTGTCCTGTCCCTGAGCTGCAGTACTGGTGTGAGCAAGGCCGCAGCTGACAGTCAGCCCTGACACACATGGTCTGCTTTAACCAGCTCTTGACATCTTGCAGTCACTAGATCCTCTGCATGCAACTGGCTTTTTCTCCTGGAGAGCCTTGATTGGGCAGGAGACAACCTCCCCATGGCAGTGAGAGCTGCACATGTCATGAAGCCACTTCTGGTGTCTGATGGCTTCATGTTAAGCCATGATATGCCAGCAAGCTTGGGAAGAGGCCTAGCCTCTGCCTGCCTGTTGAGGAGGAAGGCAGATGTGTGGGATGGCTTGAACTCCTGGCCATGATGCCCATTAGAGCAAGTGACCAGTGGCAGGCAGTGGGACTGGACATGCTTTGACCAAGGAGCCCAGTGCTGTGTGCAGAGATGCCACTGGCTTTTCTGCCCTTTTGGGGTCCCTGTGGCATGTCCTCAAGGTGCCACAAGCTCTCAGCAATGGGGCAGATCTGTGAGGTTTGCAATCCTCCCTAGCAGCTCAGGAGCTGCCTCAAATTCTCCCTTTGTTACCCTGCCCTTCTTATCAGCCCCCTGCCCTCACCCTGTCCTGCCAGCTGAGGCTGCAGGAGGCTCAGGCCAAACCTGGCACCTTCTTCTCTAGGGCATCCCTTGGTGTGGGGACACACAAGAACTGATGTCAGAGCTACCCTGGCTTCTTGCTGCTTGGAGCTGGGTCACACCATCCATGGCACACAGCTCCATTGCTGTGTGCCTTTTTCATGACTGTCCCCCAGCCCAGCTGCCCCCAGCACTGTCCTTGCAGAGTGAAGCCCTCCAGCAGCTTCCCTGGGTTTTCCCGCCTGGTCATGCCAGCCAGCTTCATCATCCCTTTGTGTTGTGCTACCCTTTGTGTGGCTTCCAGAAGGGAAAGCCCCTGAAAAAGGGACATCTTTAAAAGGAGGCTGCAGTGTGACTGTGGCTTTAACTCCCCCACCCCACAGCTGTAGGATCCTAGCTGTGAGTAGGGGTGGCACTGCCTTGTGGCACTGCTGAGGACTTTGCATGAATCACCAGGGGACAGAACTTTTCAGAGGCTGGTCCGCAAGTGTCCTTGTAGGTGTCAGCAGTCCCTGGGAGGTGCAAGGGGGTATCGTTGCATGGCTCTGTCTACAGGTGTCTTGTCACTGGGGCTGCTCCTGAGACCTGCTTTCTAAAGAGGGAACAGTGTGTTGTACTCTTGGGTGTCAACACTCTCTTTCCCAGCTGAGCCATTTCAGGTTTTGGGCAGCCTCATGTTCCCACCAGACACTCCAGTTCTTGTGCTGCCCTGTTGGCCACTCCTCCAGAGGCTGCTGATGGCTGCCCAAGGACAGGAGCCTGTTCCATCTGCTGGGACCCTCATGGGAATATGGGGCAGGGCAAGGGACGATAGCATCTCCCAGGGGTTGCTGCCCTAACATGGTTCTCCATTTCATGTCCTCTCCAGAGCTCTTCAGATTGCACTGCGGTCGGGAGGAGGCTGAAGAGTGGGCTGCGTCTCAAATCGTGAGTGTGCTGACAGCCCCGTGGGATGGACGTGGGGGCTCAGGGTGGACCTGCCCACCTCAGTGCCCTGCAGCCCCATGGAAGGTTCACCTTGGGTTGAGTCCTCTGCCCTGCCCTGGCCCGTGTATCTCCCCTTCATAGGACTGCAGATGGGGCGGGGGTGGTGTTTATTCTTCCCCTGGGATGTAGGAAAGTGGGTTCAACCTCTAGCAAAGGTATGGGGGACCTGGAGGGGGATCCACATTCCCAGAGACATGAACAACCCAGGGCTGTGTGCTCTTCAGTCCAACACCAGTCTTCTCTCCTCACTCCAAGGCGACATCTCCGGACCAGCCTCCGGAGGGGCACCAGGTCCCCCACAGTGCCCTGGGCCACCACCACTGTCAGCCACGCTCTGCTGGGCAACTTTGAGGTAAGGGTGCCTTTCTGCTGGGGGAAGGTGAGTCCTGGGGGACTGCATGCAGGGCTAGCAATGAGTGAGAGGCTGCACCTGATGGGAGCTGTGGTGTGAGACTGGGCTGATTGTCCCCAAAAGGCCTGGCCTGCAGTCGCCACCACACAGCCCCACCAGCAGCATGGCTCAGCCAGCAGATCCTTGGGTGGAACCTGCTGAGATAGGTGCTGTGGGGGCTGAGCCAAGGCACTCTCACTGCTTCTCCTTGTTAGATGGTTGGTGTTATTCCAGCAGTTCAGGGTGGGTCTGTCTCAGAATGAGGTCTCTAGGCACACAAGGGCAAGCAGTCAGCTGGGTGCAGTGAAGATGGGGATGACTTCACCTGGAGCATTGAGGCAGGGGGTAGGGCTGGTGTTTGAGATTCCCTAACGCTTCCCTTCCTCTCAGGAGTCCATCCTTAAGGGGCGCTTTGCACCATCGGGGAGGATCGAGGGTTTCATGGCAGAGATCGGTGCCAGTGGCTCCTACTGTCCCCAGCATGTCACCCTGCCTGTCGACGTCACCTACTTCGACATCTCTGAACACAGCGTGCCCTCGCCTTTCCTGGTACATGGATGTGGGGAGCTGGGGGGGCTGTACCCTGACACCCTGGGGCAACCCCTGGCTGTAGAGGGTGGCTCCAGTAACCACCTGTTAAAGGAGATGGCTGCCTGTGCCAGGAGCAGTCTTTAACCCAGAAAAGGGAAAGAAGAGGGAACATACACAGGCTCTGCTGCTTCATGGTTGCCATTGTCATCACCTCTTTTGTCACCACCTCTCGGTTTCTTCTCCTGGTTTGGAAAGGGGCTGAGCTGGGGGTCTTCTTGTTGACTTGTACCAAGTGTTCCCAGCAAGGGAGTCTCAGGCCCATGCTGGTTCCCAGCTTTCCCTTGGCTTTCCCCTCTCTCACACGCTGTTTATTTTGCCCCAGGGAGTGATTGACTTGGAGGCCTTGGGAAAGAAGGGTTACAGTGTCCCCAAAGCTGGAACCATCCAAGTGGTGAGTCATTCCCTGGCCTGCACTAGCACTGTGGGGATGGGGCTGGTTGGGCTCTGGTTGCCCTGCTGGGGGTAGGGGGGAAATGCTCCATGCTGTTGTAGGCAGGGCAGCAGCTGGAAGGGGTGTCTCCTGCAGAGAGGTTACATGGTCAGGAGGACAGCATAGCAGAGGGGAGCACAGGGTACCTAGGGTGCTATCAAGGAGACAAGGTGATGGGAGAATCAGAGAAGGAAGGGTGTGTGAGGGTTTTGGCAGAAAAGTGTGTATGTGCAGTGGGAATGGGATATGATAGAAGAGGAGCACAGGTGTGAAGGTGAGTGGAAAGAGCTATGGCACTCAGGCTAAGCCCTCTAGGATTTGTGTGGGGCTTTCTGGATTCTTGGTCCAGCAGTTTCTGCTTCCAGATGCCCCATCTCTGCCCTGCATCCTTCTCAGTCTCACCCCCTACCCCTCTGCCCCCAGACCTTATTTAACCCCAACAAGACTGTGGTGAAGATGTTCTTGGTGACATACGACTTCCAGGACATGCCAGCCAACCACATGACCTTCCTGCGCCATCGCATCTTCCTGGTGCCCGTGGGGGAGGAAGAGGGGTCCACAGTGGCCCCCAGTGACCCACTGGGCACCAGCCCACCCCGCAGGGTCCTCTGCTATCTGATGCATCTAAGGTAAAGAATGCCGGGGCAATGGGCACCTGCCCCAAGGTCATCCCTGCGCTCCTCTCTTGTCTTGTCCCAAGCCTGCCAGACAGGAGGAGAGACTGGGGAGGAGCAGCTGCTCCTTTGAGGAGATTGGAGCTGCCACCCTGCCCAAGGGCAGCTGTCTCTGTCCCTCTGAAGGCAATCAGAGGGTGGCCACATTGGCCAGGGGCCAAAGTAGTCAAGGGGGTTGTGCCCTCACTGAGGATGCTTTGCCCTTACCTGGGGAGCCTGAGGTCCCTCTGTCCTGCTTGTCTCCACGCAGGTTTCACAGCTCCAAGTCAGGGAAGATCTACCTTCACGACGACATTCGGCTGCTTTTCTCCCGCAAGTCGATCGAGGTGGATTCGGGGATCCCCTACGAACTGAAATCCTTCACAGAGATGCCGCGGAACCCCTGCTACTCACCCCGGGCCTGACCTCCTTCACTCCCTGCCCCCCAGGGCCACTGGGGAGCCTCCAGCCCAGCACTTAGGGGAGAGAAAAGGGCCAGCAAGCACTGCTTTGAGATATCACCCACCCTCCCGACCAGCACGGACACCACGCTCTGCAGCAGGGCTGGGATCACCCAGGGCGCTTCACCAAGAGGGGCAGGAGTTGAGGAGCAGCCCTGGTACTCCAGGGACATGCCCAAGCCTTCTGCTGGCACTGCTCCCAGCTTGGACACTTGGCTGTTGGCTGAGGTGGGTGGGTGGGAGTGAAGAGATGGACTGGAGCTGTGAGTGAGACCTCCCACACTGGTCTTGGGTCTGGGAGCAGAAAGTGTGGAAGAGTTTGTATTTATTAGTATTTATTGTTGCTGGGAGCACAGAGGAGGCTGGTGCAGAGGATCAGAGGTGCTGGGCTTGTTTTCCCTCAGCCCTGCCTGTACCAGGCTGCCTGTGTTCAGGCAGGGCTGTGGGGACTTGTGAGGGTGATTAGGGACAGGGAAGCCTCAGCCGATGGAAGGGAGAGTGACCCAGTGCTCCCAGATCAGTGGTGTATTAAAAGCCCACTGACAGGCTGAGACTCACTGGCACCAGCTTTGCAGGGCCAGCCCAACTTCAAGCAGCTTGGAGAGGCCTGTGCTTATCTTCTGAGTCTTGTAGGGTAAGCTAGAACCCAAGAGACCTATGGCTGTCAAGGGAGTGGCCACTGTCAGGTTCCTGAAGGTAAGAGACACAGCTGCCACGTGGATGGGGACCTGGAGCTCTTTGCAGGAATATGGGGATAGCCCTCTGGGCAAGAGCCTCCAGAGCACGTGAGCTGTGAATCTGAGAAGATTGCCAAAAAAAAAAAAAAAAAAAGGAACTTTGCACTGTCTGTGGGTGTGGAGTGAATCCCATGGAATCCCATGCAGGAGCCAGCTTTGGGCAGGGTCTGCCGGCAGGGTGATCAGGAGCTGGAAGATGGTCAGGAGCTCCAGCTTAGAAAAATGGGGAAACGGGGAAGCAACAGAGGAAATCAGACTCTGGGACTTGGGCTGGTTCCTCAGGAGCAGGACTGGAAGAATCCTGACGGGGGCAGTCAGAGGGACAGGGCCAAGGGTAAAACAAGCTTGCACATTCCCTGTCTGTATCATACCTGTGTCCTCTGAGGGTCTCGGCAAGGCTCCCCTGCTAGCCCAGGCTGCGGGGATCCTCAGCCCCTTTGTCAGAGAGAACAAAAGAGGGACAGGCACATCAGCTCCCACCGCTGGGGTTGAGACCCGAGCGCGGGGGGCTCAGTGTGGGGATGGGCCGGGATTGGGGCTGTGGGGGCGAGGTCCTGCCGTGCCCTGCCCTGCCCGGGGGCGGCCGAGCAGCTCCGGCCCTGCTGCACTGGGGTTAGAAGCCTGAACCTGCCCATATACCACACTGGGGGCCTAAACTCCCCTCACACCGGAGCCCTGGATCCCCCAAGCCGTGGATCTGAACCCCCCTCACACCGGGGGCCGCTCCCCCACTGCCCTGGCCAGCGGCTCTCGGGGACTGCCATGACACCGGAGTCCCCCTCGCCCCCAGGTCACCGGGGCTAGCCCTCTAGCCGTGGCCCTGCGAGCTCGCGAAGGCCGTGCCGGTAATTTTAGTGTTCGTTTCTAATTTAATAAACATCCGTTTGGAGCTCCAGAACGAGACCGGGGCTGCCGCGCCCTGAGGGGGGCGGTGCAGAATCGCGGGCAGCCGGGCGGGCGGAACTGGGGGCCGCGGCCGGAGGAGCCGGGGGGACCGATCCGGGCGGCGCAGCCGGAAACGGCGCGGCGCAGGGGCCTTCCGGGAGTGTGGAGCGGCGGCGCCGAGCGGGGCGGGCGGAGGGGGCGATGCTGTCGCGGGCGGGGATCCGGGCCCGGCCCGGCCTCGGGCTGCTGCAGGTGCGGGGAACGAGGGCGGGTGGGGAGGGAACGGGGAGAACTCCTCGTTCGAGGGGTGCCCACGTGGAGAAGGTCCGGGTAGCGAATGCTGGAGGGGCCGGGAGAAGGGATTGGACTGGGGGCACCGGGATGAGGGGAACGATGTTGGGGGTCTGAGAAGTGCTGAGGGGGAACTGGGCGGGGATGGGGTAAAGCGGTGAGGGGGGACACAGAGGACGGACGGGCACGGGGGTCGCAGGTGGGGTTCAGTGGCCGTGGTGGTTTCGCGGGTCCGAGAAGGAGGTGAGGAGGAGCTGTGCAGGGATTGGGGGTACGGGGTTACAGGGGGCTGTGGGCAAATGGGTTCCGAGGGATTGAGGAGATGGAGGCGGTCTGTGGTGTTGGGGCTCCGGGAAGACGCTGGAGTGGTGGTGAGGAGCTGGGCAGGAATAGGGCTGTGTGGGCATGGCGGGGTGAAAAAAATAAATGGGTACGGGTGGCTGAGAGAGAGCCGGGGGAGCTCGGTGTCGGTGTTTGGGGTGAAGGGGTGGCAGTGTGGGGGCTCGGTGGGGAGAGCTGGGCAGGGACGGAGGAAGGGGTGCGGTGGGCAGTGGGCACTGCGTTTGGGGATTGAGCAGGGACAGCGGGGGGAGTGGGGAGAGCCGGGCAGGAGTAGAGGTGAAGGGCGGAGAGGAGATGTAGAGAACAGACGGGTACAGAGAGGCTGAAGAGGGTGGTCAGTGGGGGAGTGTTTGGGGCTGGGAAGAGCTGGGGTGTGGGCAGGGGGATGCACAGGGATAGAGAGTAAGGAGGGAGAGGGTTGTGGTGCAGAGGACAAATGAGTGAGGAGGTGACTCAGGAGGTGGGGTTCAGTGAGGTGGTGGTGTTGAGGGTTTAGGGGACACTGTGCATGGAGAGGAGCTGGGCAGAGAAGGAGGTGTGAGGAGGAGGGGTGCAGAGGACAAGTCGAGGTATGAGGGGGACTGAGAGAAAAGGGTCTTTGGGGGGGTTTTGGGGGGTCTGCAGAAGTGCTGGGATGGTGGGGGTGAACTGGGCAGGGATTGGGGTACAGGGAGGGCATTGTGAAGGAGGCTGTGGACAAATGGGTATGGGGAGGGCCAGAGGGGGGTGGCTGAACATGGGGAGTGGTGAAGTGGGTCTGGGTTGTAGGAGAAGTGTATGTGTGGGGCTGTGGAGGTGTGAGCTGGGTTGGGATGGGGGGAGGTTGAGGGAAGCTGTGTGAGTGAGGGTCCATGGGGAGAAGGGTGAGGAAATGCTCGGACAAAACAGCCCTTTGTGGGAAGCCCTGGAGGCACCCAGAACTTTGGAGGGACAGGTTGTTGGGAAGGGGTGGCCTGGGACGGAGGTGGGGGAGTGGGCCTGAATGGGTTATAGGGGCTGAGTGGAGCAGAAGAGACCCACATGCACACCCCTTCATTGGCCTTATGGTTGGAGGGAGGCTTTATTCCCCACTCCAGGGTGGATGAGAGAGGAGTGGAGACGTGCAGAAAGCTTTGGCATGGGAGTGAGCCCCCTGCACCAGTGGAGAAGACTGTCCCTGCCATCAGGCCTCATCCCTGTGCGAGCACCCTTACACCATGGGCTTGTTTGGGGCATTGTTTCCTGCCCTGGTCTCCTGGTCAGAGCCCAGAGGGGGTATCAGGTGTGGAGCTGGGCTCTGAGGTGCCCGCAGCTGGTCTCAGCCCTGCTCTGTGTCCTTCCCTCAGCATTCTCAGCAGCTGAAGCGTGCAGCACGGCTGGCCCCAGCTCCGTGCCGCTGGAACTCCGGGCTGCCCATGAACATCGGGGTGCTCTTTGTGCCGCAGCAGGAGGCCTGGGTGGTGGAGAGGATGGGCAAGTTCCACCGAATCCTCGAGCCTGTAAGGAGCAGCTTTTCTCCCCTTCTGGATTCAGCAGGTTCCTAAAGCTGTAGCGAGGCGCGTCCTTTGCACGAGGATCCAAGAGGGGTGGTGGGCTCAGTTTCCCAGGCTGAAATCCTTTTGGCTGCCTGTGGAGTAATTTTCCTTGGTGGGGTGTTAAAAGCACTGAGTAACTGAAATTCCTTGTGTGTAAAACATGTTTGCAGTGTGTGGCATGGGCTTTGTTTGCATGACTCTCTCTACTCTATCAGCCATCTAATCCCACCCTTTTCCCAGGGTCTGAACTTCCTCATCCCTCTCCTGGATCGGATTCGTTACGTCCAGAGTCTCAAAGAAATCGTCATTAATGTCCCAGAGCAGTCAGCTGTCACACTGGGTGAGGAACAGCTTCCGTGTCCTGCCCCTTTCCTTCTGCTGCGTCTGGGGTGAGCAAGAGACAATGAGGATGAGTGGAATTGTCCCAAGCTCCTGCGCTCAGCCCTGTCCCTTGGCCATAAAATCACAAGATCACTGAATGATTTGGGTTAGAAAGGACCTTAAAGTTTGTCTCGTTCCAGCCCCCATACCATGGGCAGGGGACACATTCCATTCGGCTGGGCTGCTCAAAGCCCTGTCCAGCCTGGCCTTGAACACTTCCAGGGATGGGACATCCACAGCTTCTCTGGGCAACTTACTTCAGTGCATCACCACCCTCACAGTAAAGAACTTCTTCCTAACATTTAAGCCTCTCCTCCATCAGCTTAAGGACATTCCCTCGTGTCCCATTCGTCCATATCCATGTGAAAAGGCCCTCTCCAGCTCTCTTTAGGTACTGGAAGGCTGTTGTTGTGACTGGGGGCAGCCTAGGAGGTTCCATCTGCTCCCCCTGGGCTGCAGCTGCCCCTTCTTGCTGAGTTGAATGCACCTCGCCAGAAATAAATTTTTCAGGTGTTTTTCTGTATTGAACCACAAAAGAAAATTCTGTTTCTGTTAAAACCATTTTAGAACAGATTAATGGATGTGATGTTAATGGACGGCTCTGTTATATTTCCAGTTTTAAGTGGTTTATTTTGGTTTTTCCTCTTTAAGTCTTTATTTACAAGAGCTACAGTGTGAAATGCTTCTGTTGGGAAAATCAAGACCTGTTGTGTATTAAAACATCACAGTGTTGTCCAGGGAACGTAAGGTCCTTTTTGCAAAGCCTTTAGATAAGAAGATCTATTTCAGCCAATCCTCTTCTGTGCCGTGCAGCTATGTCAGGGTGAAAAAGGATGAGCCTGCCCAGCTGTGCTGTGGAAGAGTGGGTTTCTGTGTCTTGTTTGTGCTGCTTCAGTCAACAGGTTCTGTTGTTCCCTCCTGACAGATAACGTCACCCTGCAGATCGATGGTGTGCTCTACTTGCGGGTTATGGATCCCTACAAGGTACCATCCCTGCCCCTTGGGCACCTTTCTCCTGGCTCTGCCCGCTCCCTGCTTCCCAAAATGTGTGCTCCAGCCTCTGTGTCCTGCCTGGCAGGTGGGCTGAGCACTCTGACTCTTCCCAAGGCTCCAGACTCCATGTTTTCAGCAGGGGTGTCTGGCAGGTTTCTTGCTTTAGCGCTGTTTGTCTCTCCTGTCTTGTTCAGGGTCCCTCTTGGCATCCCTATCCACTCTGTTTTGTGCTTCTGCTCTTCAGGCCAGCTATGGGGTGGAAGATCCTGAGTACGCAGTGACCCAGCTGGCCCAGACTACCATGAGATCTGAACTTGGCAAGCTTTCCCTTGACAGAGTCTTCCGGGTGAGCCAGGGAGACAGTGTCTCCCAAAATCCCAGGACAGCCTGCATGGCCGGGCTGATGTGCTTAACATCAAAATGCCCTTTGCTTAGGGAGTTTATGGCTTCTGTTTCAGTTGACCTATTGGTGAATCCTTGGAGATGGGTCTTCTTTCAGTTGTTTTTTTAACAGGAGCTATTTTTTGCCCTGCCCTGGGTTATTTGGAGGGGATGATGGGTGGTATGTGTCCAGACCCAGCTGGTCCAGCTGCCTTTCTTGAGTCAGTGACTCTTTACTCAGCCCCAGTGATGAATATCCCTGACCTGTGTCATGGGGTGCTGTAATCCTTGTACTACACTTGCTGTGAAGAAACTGGACTTTAGTGGCATTCTCGTGTATGCAGATGTATACCAGATGTTGTATCCCAGCAGCTTCAGTGTGGGGCACTGCTCTCCCTAGGGATAGTGACCCCTTCCACAGCTGCTGGAAGCGCCTAACACTTCCTGAAACCTGTGGAGATTTTTTTTTTCTGGCAGACATTGTTCTCTGAGGGAGGTGTTTGTTTCCCTCCTGACACCTCTCTCATGGTCTCTGCCATTTCTTTTGTGCCATCCAGGAGCGGGAGTCCCTCAATGCGAGCATTGTGGATGCCATCAACCAGGCTTCAGACTGCTGGGGCATCCGGTGTCTGCGCTACGAGATCAAGGACATCCACGTGCCCCCACGTGTGAAGGAATCCATGCAAATGCAGGTGAGGCTCTCTGGGAGGGAGGTCTGGAACAAGAGGGAAGCCTCCTCTTCCATGTGCATTACAGAATCACAGAATCAGTAATGTTGGAAAAGACTTCAGGTCATCAAGTCCACCCTATGATCAAACACTACCTTGTCAACCAGACTATGGCATCAAGTGCAATGTCCAGTCTTTGCTTAAAAATCTCCATGAACAGTATCACTGCCACTTCTCTGGTAGCCCATTCCAGTGTCTAATCAACCTAAACCTCCCCTCGTGTTCCTTGAGAGTGTGTCCTCTCATCCTGTTGCTGACTCTCTGGGAGAAGAGGCCAACCCCTGTGTAACTATAACCTCCTTCCAGGTAGTTGTAGAGAGTGATAAGGTCTCTTCTCAGGACCTTGTCTCCTCTTGTCCAGACTAAACAACCCCAGCTCTCTCAATGGCTCCTCATCAGACTTGTGCTCCAAATCTTCCCCAGCTCCATTGCTCTTCTGTGGATGCTCCAGCACCTCAATGTCCCTCTTGAGATGCCTAGAACTGGACACAGGACTCAAAGCGTGGCCTCACCAGTGCTGAGTACAAGGACATTATCACATTCCTGGTCCTGCTGGCCACACTATTGCTGATACAGGCTATGGTTTATTATTGTTACCTGTCCAGAGCTGGTAGCACCCAGCCCTTACATCAGGAGGGCACTTTGGCTGCAGACATACAGCTGCTGATTAAGTAACTCCTGTCATAATTTTTGTAGTAGTGGCACCTGCCTGCAACATACAAGCCCTGCCAGGTCCCTTTAAAATCCCTATTGGGCTCTGTGGAGAAGCAAATCTCAGAGCTGAAGTTCTCCCCTTGAGAAAAGCTGGACACCAGATATTTGGGCTGGAAAAGGAGGAGGGGGGAGCAACTTAGGTGGGAATGGGGCTGGGAAGGGCTGTGTGGCATGAGGAGCAGAACCAACCTTACCGAGACCACACAGTGTTCTGTAGCTGTATTTTCGTGCTTTGCTAAGCCATGCTTCCCCCAGCAGAACAGAGGAGCATGTCCTTGCCCCACAGATGGGATTTCCCCAGCACAGCCATGGCAGGCTGGTGTCTGACCTGTGTTCCCAGGTGGAAGCTGAACGACGGAAGCGAGCAACAGTGCTGGAGTCAGAGGGGACAAGGGAATCAGCTATCAACGTGGCTGAAGGCCAGAAGCAGGCCCAGATCTTGGCATCAGAAGCTGAGAAGGCCGAACAAATCAACAAAGCTGCTGGTACTGCCTGGGGCTAAAGCGTGGGTTTCTGTAGCCCTCTGGACTGAGGGGTGGTGCTACAGGGGAGAGAATGTGTTACTGCGAGCCAGGCTTCCTCAGCCTCTCTGATCCTTCCCTGCTGGGGCCTCAGGCTCAGCTCCAGTTGATGTTGCTGCCCTGGCAGTGCAGCTGTTGGCGAAAAGACAACCATGCATGCATTGAAATTGTCTTGATTCACTCCCTGAAATGGTTGGGATTCAGTCCTTGCAAGTGCTTTCTTGTGACTCTGATGTGCACCCTGCTGTGGTTCATTGCAGGAGAAGCCAACGCCATGCTGGTCAAGGCCAGAGCCAAGGCAGAGGCAATTCAGCTCCTAGCAGCTGCTCTGGCACAGCAGGTGAGTATGGCTACCTGGAGCAGCCACTGCTTTGGTCCTGGCGCTGGGGGAGGTCAAACTGCGGGCAGGGTGGCACCTGGCTTTCTCCTGGACACTCCCTGGCACCTTCGGCAGCAGCTGAGAGTGAGGGGCTTTGCTGGACTGGCGTGGGCTGGGGACACAGGCAGGGATGAGCTGTTGGTGGCACGTGACTTGTCTCTGTGTCCCCAGCACGGCAATGCTGCTGCCTCCCTGTCTGTGGCGGAGCAGTATGTGAACGCTTTCTCCAAGATTGCCAAAGACTCCAACACCGTTCTGCTGCCCGCCAACACCGGCGATGTCACCAACATGGTCGCACAGGTCAGTACAGCCCACGTGTCCTGGGCTGCATCCAGAGCCCGTGGGCAGCAGGGCAGGGAGGGGATTCTGCCCCTCATGCTCTGCTCTGCTGAGACCCACCTGGAGCACTGCATCCAGCCCTGGGCTCCCAGCACAGGAACCACAGGGACCTGCTGGAGTGAGCCCAGAGGAGACCATCAAGATCATCAGAGGGATGGAGCAGCTCTGCTGTGAGGAAAGGCTGAGGGAATTGGATTGTTCAGCCTGGGGAAGAGAAGGCTCCAGAGAGACATTTTAATACTTTCCAGTACCTAGAAGGGGCTCTCAAGGAAGGTGGAGAGATGCTTTACAAGGGCATGTAATCATAGGATGAGGAGGAATGGCTTTAAACTGAATTAGTAGGTTGAGATTAGATTTTAGAAAGAAATTCTTCCCTATGGGGATGGTGAGGCCCTGGCAAGGTTGCCCAGAGAAGCTGTGGATGCCCTATCCTGGAAAGTGTTCAGGTCAGGTGGAATGGGGCTCTCAGCAACCTGCTCCAGTGTGGGGTGTGAAGGGGTGTGCAAAAGGATCTTTAAGGCCCCTTCCAGCCCAAGCTGTTCTTGCTCTCACCCAAGTGAATCTTGTGCCAGGGAGGTGAAGAGGGCACCATGCTGGGGCCTGGCCCCCTCTTTTCCTTCCCTCCTTATGACTGTAATTCCCTCCAGGCCCTGGGGATCTACACCACACTGACCAAGCCACAAGCTGTGAAGACCCAAGATGAGATGCCTCCAGCCCACGAGGACTCCCACTCTTCTGCCACGGAGGTGCTGAAGGCAGAACAGGGCAGCTCCAGCTAACAGGGCTGGAAGGATCTCATACCCTCTCCTGAGGCCTGCCAGCAGTCCTGTTCTGCTGCAGGCAGCCGCTCTTGTTCCCTTAGTCCCTATTTTGTATTGGATTTAAATCATGTAATAAATGGTAACAGTGCTGCTGCATCACGTTCTCTTGTGCTTGGGTGCCGGACGCCAGCAATCGATGCCAAAGGGGGATCATCCCTCCTCAACAGGCTCCTGCTGGGATCTTCCATGGACATGCAGTGACATACAAGAGTGAAAAATTAGATATGAAAAAATTCTTCCTGTGAGGGTGGTGAGGCACTGGCACAGGTTGTTCTGGGAAGTTGTGGATCAGGCTCTGAGCAGCCTGGTCACGTTGAGGGTGTCCCTGCTCACAGCAAGGGGGTTGGAACTCGATGATCTTCAAGGTACCTTTCCAACCCAAACCATTTTATGATTCTGTGAATTTGGGGACCTCACTCTTACAAAGGATCTCCCTCCCAGTGCATCTCTGGGAGTGTGAGCTGCTCTCATCATCCCCTCCTCTGTCAGCTCCCAGAAGCTGTCCTACAGTGTGTGACTGTGCGTTCTCCACAGAGAGCTCCTCACAGCATAGGGCGGGAAGCGCCTCTGTCGATTAATTAATTACTTGATTAATTAAAACAACAATTTGCCGTTGATTGTGCCTCGGCTGCGGGGAGGCGCGCTGGGACCTCCTGTCCGCCGGGAGGCGCTGCCGCCCCCACGCCGCTCCCCGCCGTGCCACTCCAGCGCGGTCGGCGCCACACACGGCGCTTCCGGGAGCGACGGGCGCCGGGAGCCGCAGGTGGGACGGGACGGGAGCGGGGTCCGGAGGCTCAAGAAGGGGCTGGGGGGCGGCAGGGGAGTCTGGGTCGCGGGGGACACAAGGGTGGCGCGAGTGTGAAGTGGCGGACCGGGAGTCGGGGGTGCAGGGGAGGGACTGGGGGTGCGTGAAGGGGAATGGGGGTGTGTGAAGGGGAATGGAGTGTCGGGAAGGGGATGGGGATACCGGCGAAGGGCAAGGGGTGCCGAGAGGGCGCTGGGCAGTCGGGAGGGAGCAGGACTCGGCTCCCGTTGGAGGGGATACAAGGAAGTGCGTGGGGCAGTTGCCGGACGCGGAGTGGGACCAAGTAAAGTAAAGGCAGGCTGATCGGGATTACTACGGGACAGGCGGGTGTGGGAGGTGTTGGGCCAGGGATGGGTGCTGGTAGGGAGGGAGCGGTGCCGGGCCAGGGATGGGTGCTGGTAGGGAGGGAGTGGTTGTGGGCCAGGGATGGGTGCTGGTAGGGAGGGAGCTGTGCTGGGCCAGGTTTGGGCGCTGGTAGGGAGGGAGCTGTGCTGGGCCAGGTTTGGGCGCTGGTGGGGAGGGAGCTGTGCTGGGCAAGGTTTGGGTGCTGGTAGGTGCCTGCCCAGGTAGAGCCGCTGGGGACTGAGCCTACCTATCCTTCCCTCTAGGATGCAGCGGTGGCCAGTGGTGCTTTTCCTGGCCTGGGTTTGCTTACTCTTTTTTGCTGGTATCGGGCTCTTCATGAGCGGCTTCCTGCTCACCCGGATCGAGCTTGCCAGCAGCAGTTCCTGCTCAGACCCACTCGTGCCTCCGCTTTGGGAGAGGCAGAGCCTCCCGCCAGGCTCCTGCTGGGCTCCCCAACGCTTTTCCAAGGCCGTGCTCGTCATCATCGATGCCCTCCATTTTGAGTTCGCCCGCTTTGACCCTGCCAAGGCCAGCCCGCTGCCCTACGAGAACAAGCTGGGTGTGCTGCACCAGCTGGCCACCTCCCAGCCCCGCCATGCCCGGCTCTACCGCTTCCGAGCCGACCCCCCCACGGCCACCATGCAGCGCATCAAGGGCCTCACCACCGGCTCCCTGCCCACCTTCATCGACGTGGGCAGCAACTTTGCCTCCTACGCCATCCAGGAGGACAACCTGCTGGCACAGCTGGTGCAGAATGGTGAGTTCCTGGCCTTTGGCTCAGGCAGGATATTAAAGCACTTTTTTTCACAGGCACAGGAATAGGTTGCCCAGGGAGATGGTGGAGTCACCTCCCTGGAGGTGCTTAAGAGGCTTTTATAGCTTGTGCTGGGTGGTGTGGTTTAGGGTTTATAGTGGTGGGTGTATGATCGGATTGAATGGTTTTGAAGGTCTCTTTCAGCCTTGATGGTTCTGTGGCTGGGGCTGTTCGGCCTGGAGAAGAGAAGGTCGTATTGCAGCCTCATAGCAGGCTTCCAGTCCCTGAAGGGGGCCTACAAAGAAGCTAGAAATGAATTCTTTGTCAGGAACTGTTGTGATAGAATGAAGAACAATGGGTATAAATTGACAGAGAAGTTTAAGTTAGATATTAAGAAGTATTTCTTTACTGTGAGGGTGTTGACACACTGGAACAGGATTCCCAGGAAGGTTGTGGGTGGCCCATCCCTGCAGTGTTCAAGGCCACACTGAATAAAGCTTTGAACAACCTGATCTAGTGGGAAGTGTCCCTGCCCATGGAAGGAGGCTTGAAGGTCTCTTCCAACTTCTTAACATGCTATGACTTTGTGGGTAGGGCAGCAGCCGTCTGGAACAGGGCATGTGCAAACATCTGTTCAGTTTAACTTGTATTCCAAACATTGATTAGTTTCTCCCTGGGAAGGGCATTCCTTACAACAGATCCCCCCTGTGAGCTGATTCTTTCTCCCTGCTTAATGACAGTTACCTCAAGCAGAGTCAGGCTGGCAGGGCATTGCCAACTTGTTTTGGGAGTGAGAAGTAGCTGTGACCATGACTTCATCTTCATCATCTCCAAAGATGACGAGAAAGCAGGTGAAAGTGGCTGCACTGGTGGTGTTTGTCCCAAGGTCACCCCCAGGAATGCCTGTAGGATTGCCAAGGTTGTGCTGTGTGAGGCACGTGACAGGGGAGGAGCCAGGTGTGCCAGGTGGTGCCAGGTGTGCTGTGGGGGTGTCCCTCAGGCAGCCAGCCTGCCTGGCCAGCTGCCTGCAGCCATGAGGCAGCAACCTCATCCCATTTTCATCGTGGTTTGGTGCTGCTGGGGGTGCTCAGTGCAGCTGTAAAGGGCTTGTTATGGTGGGATAATGGAGTAGAGGGGAGAGGACAGGCCACAGCGGTTACCTGGAGAGACTTCCTCCCAAGGCTCAGAGTGGGCTAAGGCAATGTGATTTTGTGTGAGCAAGGTGGGCAAATGCAGTGGATCATCTGAGGCAGAATGATGATCACAGCATATCCTGTGGCAGAGTAGCAGTCTCAGAGAAAAAGGTTCCTTGCTCCCAGGCTGAAGACGCTCTGTGGAAACAGAGCTGGCTGATGGCAGGCAGGGCAAGGAGAGCAAGCACAGAGGGAAGCATCAGTGCTTTTGCCTTCTGTTTTCCATGTCTGGAACACCATCACCATTGTGTTTAAAAGCCAGAGCTCAGGACTCGCATCTTCTACTCCATCGCCTGCTGCCTTGCATTTTGCAGTGGGGTCACAGGCCTTGGGTGAGGCTTTGTCTGCTTCAGGCTGCACCCTGTGCACCCAGATGTGTTGAGGGGTCACCCTGTGCACCCAGCTGTGTTGTGGTGGCCCAGGAGTCTTTCTGCAGGGGTGATGGGTCAGGTCAGCAATAAGTCCTGAAATTATGCAGTGGCTTTGGTGTGGAGGGCACTTACTGGCTTACAGATACTCATGGGCTGGTCCCTCCCTGTGTTCAAAGTTATTTACAAACAGATGGTCTTCTTTTAGTGAAAATTTTGATTTTGAGTGTGGGTTGGAGAGGAGCAATTGCTCCAGATCCTGACCTGGGTCTACTCAGGATCTTTGTATTGTTGTGGTAACAGCACAACCCAGGAGGGCTTCATCTCTCACTGGTTCCTTTCCCTCTGGCTCAGGAAGGAGAGTGGTCTTCATGGGTGATGACACGTGGGAAGGACTCTTCCCAAAGAAATTCTTCCGTTCCTATTTCTTCCCTTCTTTTAACGTGAAGGATCTTCACACTGTGGATGATGGGATCCTGCAGCATCTCTACCCAACTGGTAAGTAGCTCTTTCACCAGGGCATGGGTAAACCTTGGCCTAATGTGTAGTCCTACTGCAAATTCAAGGTAGGGCTGGAGGATTTTTTCTGTTACAAAGGAGCACTGGGCAGTTACACACTGCTGCCCTAGGATTACAGTGCTCTAGCTGGATTTCCACAGATAAGCTGGTTCCTAGAGCCCACAGACCATTTCTGTAGATGCCTTTCCTCTGTCTGGGACAGAATTCAGCTTTTTGGGATGAGGTTAGACTTCTACATCTGTCTTACAAAATACACTGGCAGGATGGAGACAGGGGAGCACCTTACCTTTGCCATGTGGCTGCCTAGGCAGGCACACAATACTCTGGGCAAAAGACAAGTTAGGGGCCTGAGACACAGCACTGCTCTTAGCAAAGCATTGGTGCTTCCTAGTCACGGGAAGAAGATGAAGCCTGAGGTAGGTGTTTTCCACCTCCCTGAGGTGCTGGGACCAAGGGACATGCTCTTTTGTTTTTCTGTGTCTGAACATATGCACATCAGGGATGCAGTGGCCTTTCACAGGAAAGCCTGTGTGCCTTGTGTGAGAGCTACAGGTTATCATTTAACTTTAAATATGTTGGTTTTCATGTGTCAAGACCCTGAAGCAGAGAGGAGAGCCCAGGGTAGCTTTCTAACTAGGGACTGTGTTGGTGTGTCATGCCCATGTCCTCGGATGCAGAGGGGCACATTGATGGGTCGAACCTAAAATATCTCCAGGGAAGGATGGGAGTTCTGGGTTCTCCTTTTTCTGAGCATTCCTTTGTTTCAGCCTAGTCTTGAGGTAAGTTCAAGATGACTTGGGTGACATTATACTGTTCCCCTCCTGAGGGATGGGGAGAAAAAACCAGGGATCCTGGGATGTTTGCAAGGCTTTGAGGTCCCTGTGCCATTGCACCCAGGAACCTCTGGCCAATAGTATGCCTGACTTAAAACCTGCATCCATTTCCTTAAGAGCTGGCAGTGACAGTGGCAGGAGGTGAAGAACAGCAATATCCCGAGGCAACTGGGAAATTCTGGCAGGAGGATCCAGTCTCAGAATTCCTGGCTGGTGCATGATAAGTTTGCTTTTGTTCTGCAGTGGACAGCGGTGAGTGGGATGTGCTGATTGCTCACTTCCTTGGCGTGGACCACTGTGGGCACAAACACGGACCCGACCACCCTGAGATGGCAAAGAAGCTCACCCAGATGAATGAGATGCTCAGGTGATCTGTGTGGCACTGAGGCTTTGCTAGCTGGCCTCTTCCTTCAGCCAGGCTGGTGAGATCTTCCCAGGGAATTGACAGATGCAGAGGGCAGCAGGGAGTGCTTACTGAGCCTGTTAATGTGGAAAAGAGCTTTGGCCAGCAGCAGCTGGAACCCCAGATATGGGCAGAATTGCTTGCATAGATGAGTCTTGAGCGGTTTGATTTCTTAAGTAAGGCTGCACTCAGGTCTTGCTTCTCTACAAACCATGAGATAGTGCAGCTGCAGTGTAACTGAGCCTCTCTCTTCCCATCTTTAACACGGAGATTGTCCCACTGAGTCTGGCTAATGTTTGAGAAGCAGGTGGAGGACCCTGGGGATGAGGGCTGATGCATTTATCATACAGAGCCATGAGCTGCAGTTTTGGTATACAGAAATTTCAGTTGTGCATATGTGTCTCAGCCCAAAATGCTGCAGCTTTTAATTCTTAGGGCTGCTTTTAAGTTTTGCTGCTAGAAGGAGTTGGGAACTTTCCCTGCTGTATCTGAGAGTGCAGCATATACTGTGTCATACCTACTGCATCCTTCAGAGACCAATCCCTGCTTTTTTCCTTTGAAGTGGGAGATGTCCCACATAACATGATACATGACCCAAATAGAAGCAGCCTAAAATTTCTTTTTTTTCAGGAGCCTTTCTTCTGAATTGCATTTTGACACGATCCCTGACAGCTCTGTTTGCTGGGGATCCAAGCAAGATCAGACCACTCTGTCTTAAAGCTCTGAATTTTCAGTTTGGCTTTAAAGTAACAATTTAAAACACCTGGCTTGTTACAGTTCCGCATCACTGTTTAGTTTTGCTCATATCTGTTTGTGAGCTTCACCTCTGCGGTGCAGGCAGGATATCCTGGAGAGGTACCCTCTTCCACCTAGGCTACTGGGGCCCTTGCCCAGGGAGGAGTAGACTTTCCTTATCTCGGTGGCAGGTCCTTGGTGGATCACCTGGGGAACGACACTCTTCTTCTGGTGGCTGGGGACCACGGCATGACAGAAACTGGAGACCATGGTGGCGACAGCGAGAAGGAAGTCAATGCAGCACTGTTTGTGTACAGCAGGACACCCCTGTTTGGCAGTGGCCCCCCAGAGGTAAGGAGCTGACTCTTAGGTATCCCTGCCCGATTTGGTGCCTGGAAACTGCATCCTGGGATTACAGAGAGTAACAGTTTGACTGGGATTTTTTAGACTGAGAGGGATGGGGAGTCTGTCATAGAATCATGGAATAAGCTGAGTTGGAAGGGACACATCAGGATCATCAAGTCTAACTCCTGACCATGCACAGGACACCCCCAGGGATCATGCCATGTCCTAAGAGCATTGTCCAACCACATTGTTGGGCTTGGTGCTGTGCCCACTTCCTTGGGGAGCCTGTTGCAGTACCCAGCCATCCCCTGGCTGAAAAACCTTTTCCTGCTATCCAACCTAAATTTCTCCTGACACAACTTCAGGTCATTCCTTCAGATTCTGTCACTGGTTACCACAGATAAGAGATCAGTGCCTAACCCTCTTCTTCCCCTTGTTAGGATGTTGAAGACCACCAGGAGGTCTCCCCTCAGTCTCCTCTTCTCCTGGCTGAGCAGACCAAATTACTTCAGCCACTCCTCACATGGCTTCCCCTCCAGACCATACATCAGCTCTTGGCTGTCATTTGGATGCTTCCTAATAGCTTAACATCTTTCTTATATCCTGGTGTCTAAAACTGCCCTCAGCACTTGAGGCCACCCCAGTGCAGAGCAAAGCAGGACAATCCCCTCCCTTGCCCAGCTGGTGATGCTGTGCCTGGTGCCCGACAGGACAGGGTTGGCCCTCCTGGCTGCCAGGGCACTGCTGACTGACATTCATTTTTCCATCAACCAGGACCTCCAGGTCTATTTCCATGGTGCTGCTTTCCAGCCTTTTCACCTTGATTGAGAGGAGTGGGAGGTTTGTCACCTTGTCTCTAGAGGGCAGTGAAAGGGCTGACACAGCGTGCAGAGGACTGAAGTGTTTGGAATGCATGTTCAGGTCACTACAGCTGTGAGGGGTGCTTGTGTGGGGCCAGGTGAGCTGTTGGACAGCCAGTGCCTTCTCCATCAACCTGCAGCTCCCAGCAGGCATGCTTCTCACCAGAGAACCCTTGGGGAGAGTAGAGCTGTGCCTCTGCCTGGATTCACCTTTGAACAGGGATGTCTTCCCCACTGTTTTCTCAAATGAGTGAAAAGCTGCATTGCTGTGTTCTCTCTGAATTTCTTATTTCTCCCCTGTCTCTCCAGGAGCCTGAAACCATTCCCCAAGTGAACCTGGTGCCCACTGTGGCCCTGCTGCTGGGAGTGCCCATCCCCTACAGTAATATTGGGGAGGTGATGGCCGAGCTGTTCGCTGGGGACAGTGACACTGTGTCTGCAGCCTTGCAGCAGCTCTCAGTCTATCACATCAATGCCAAGCAGGTATGGCCCGTGGTAAGCCTCCCATTGAACTAGAGGGGAGAAGGAATGGGTTTTTAAGCACAAACCTCTTCTGTTTAGTGGAGGTGAGATGGTGACATGCTGTTACCTTCATGGGGAACTTACTTTACATTACATCCTTGCAGTGTTTGCTCCAGTAAAAGACAGCCCCATCATCCCTAAAGGGAAATGAGAGCCACCTGTTTAGTGCTGTGGTATGGAAAATACTGTCTGGGAAGGTGGAGGGTGGCTGGTCAGAAGTGGATTAAGTAATAGGGGGTGATGGTTCCTCAAATCTGAAGATGACCAGAGGCAAGTGTTGTGATTGGAGATTGGAAAGTAAAAGTGAAGATTTTCATGCTGAAGGAGAAACTGTTAACAAAAAAACTATTCTAGATTAGTGGAAGAATGAAAACAGTAATGAAAGACCAAATAAAAAAAATAACCATGCAACAGTTAATACTGAAGTAGGATACTGAAGTAGGATACTGAAGGAGCAATTTACACAAAGCACAACAAAATACAGAACCCCAGGAGCAAGCTGACAAAATTTGAATGAGAGTCTCTACATCAGATATGAAAGAAGCTAGGCAGTGGGGCAGGCTAAGTGAGAGCCTCTATGGATATTGTGAGGGCCATCTGTTGTGGCTCTGGTCATGCTACAGAGCCAGCTTTGCCCCAGGCAAAGCATGCATCTCAGTTAAGAGCCAGTCTGCCTTTGAGGGACTCTGGATTGCTGGGAGCACAGGAATAATTCCTCCAGTGCCCAACGAGCTCCTTGGAGAGCTAGTTGAACATCCCTGGTGCAAGCCAGTGAGGAGCTGGAGACAGTGATTGCTGATGGGAAGACAGAAATACTCAGCTTTGTAATTAGAGAGCAGCAGAGTGCTCTGACATTTAAAGATCATACTGTATGTTAGCGTCCATTAGTCACTGAGGATATCAATCATCGTTTGTTAGGAATTAGCATTATCAAGTTGTGCCTGTTTAAATATTTGCACTCATTGTTTGAGGAGGTTTCTGGCTCAATAATGGTGGTGTTGGAGAAGCTGTGGCATTCCAGGGAGGCCTGTGAGAGAGCCAGTGCATGTGTGTGCCATCCATGGGCAGGGGCAGACTGATTCTGACTGTGCTCTGAGGCAAATGGAAGGTGTGTGAAGTTACGGTTGCAGTTCAGGACTGGAGAGATCTAAGCTGATGGATATTTGTGCAGGTTCTCTGCCCTGCTAATACCCCTGTAACACTTCTTTTATGACTTCAGGATCATAGCTGCCTCTGTTCATGTTGTCTTGAAGTAGAAAGCAAAAAGAATGAGGTTTTCTTAAAACTATGGTGCAGTGTGTTAATGTGCTATTATTGAAGAAAGGGAAGCAGTTTGGTTTCATCCACTATAAGTTCTTTAACATGATATTTTTCCTCAGACAAAGCTGTAAAACTCAACATGAGGCAGATTAACAAGTCTTTAATAGCAATGACTGGGCCTTCTGAAGGACATTTGCCTTATTGCTGCCAAATACTCCATAAAAGCCCTTATGGGGCTCTGAACAGCATTAGCAGAGGTGTAGCTGCAGGAGTCATCATGGCTGTGGCTAAGGATGTATGTCTTGAGAGGGATGTCAGTTTGGAGGAGAGATTGAGTTTCCTGATGGTAACATCCCTGGGTGGCAAGGTTTGGTAAACCAGGGTTGTTTCCATTATGAAGGGGCAGCGTGAAACAGTGAATCCCATTCCCAGTTTTCCCAGTGCTGCTGTCTGATCCTGTGTCTTCCCTCCTGTAGGTGGATCGCTTCCTGCAGTCCTACTCACTGGTGGCTCAGGACCTGCCAGCAGAGCAGCTCCAGCACCTGCAGGAGCTCTTCTCCAGTGCTGTGGAGGAGCACACACAGCTCCTGACCCAGGTGCAGGGGACAACAGTGCCTCCGGAACTCAAGCCGAGGCTGGGAAGCCTCATCAGTCGCTTCCAGCGCTACTTGCGGGAGGCACGGGCTGTGTGCACCCAGTCCTGGGCCCGCTTCCACCCCCTGCGTATGGTGGGGGGCTGCATCCTTATTGCTTCCTCTTGCTTGCTCTGCTACATGGCCTCAGAGCTGGCCGCATCCTCACAATCTCTCTGTCGCAGCTGCCTCCTGTACCCGCTCTTCTGGGGCCCTGTGGGGGCTGCTCTGCTATGGCTGGTCCACGTTTTCACCCAGGAGGGGCTGGATCTGCTCCTGGTGTCATCATGGGCAGCTGCTGCTTCTCAGCTGGGTTTTTTCTGGCACTGGTGGGGCCAGCATCTCAAGAGAGCCCGTCTGACAGGCAGTCAGCCACCCTTGGCCAGTGGTGGCCTCAGGCAGAGGCTGCAAGCATGGCTGGGGCTGGCCTTCCCCATGGGCATTCTGGTGTTCCGCTGCGGAGCTATGTTCTCCGACAGCTTTGTTGTGGCCGAGGCACGGGTGGCCCCGTTCCTGCTGGCCTCGCTGGTGATGTTGCTAGTAGGGAAGCTCCACTGGGATGGTCACCTGACTGTGCCAGAAGGTCCCAAGCAGCAGCTCCTTGGCGTTTCTTCTTACCGGAGAGAGATCTGGTACCTGCTGTGCCTCGTGGCCATGCTCCTGGTCTGCGTGCGCCTCTCCAGTTTCTTCCACCAGTGCCGCGAAGAAATCCCTCAGTGCCGGCCCTCCGTTTTCCTCTCCCCACTTGCCAGCCTGAAAAACACACGGGCCAAGAACCTCTTCTACCTCCTGTGCGTGGCCTTGCTGGCTGGGCTGGTGTATGCAGTGCAGAGCTGGCTGAGGCACTATGGCAACCTGAACAGCTCGGACCCCCTTGTGCTCTTCGTGCGCTGGGGTTTCCCACTGGTGGTCCTTTGCATTGCCTGCTACTGGGCCGTTGCCTCCAGCGCTGATGACTCTCTTGGCAAGCTGCAGGACCTGGTGCAGGTTGCAGTTGTTGTGTTTCCCAGGGCTGTCTATGGACTAGCATCCATGGGCCTGCTGCTCCTGCTGTGCAATCCCATGACAGTGTTTGCAAAAGACACACGGGAGTCGGCAGGATCCATTGTCACTCCCTACCTGGGGGTCCCTGGCTCCGAAGTCGACTTCCTCCACGTCATCCCTCAGATCTACAAGAGGATGCAGGAGTCTCAGAAGAGCCGTCTGGAGCGGGGCAGCTGCAGGGCCACTGTTGCAGCGTACGGGCTGGGCAGCGTGTACTCAGCAGCCCTGGTTATAGCCCTCACCCTGCTGGGCTTCCTCTTTATGCTTCTGCACAGCGAGCGGCTGAGCTTGGCCTTCCTGCTCCTCTTCGTGGAGGCCTTTGTGCTGCTGCACATCCACACGTGTGCCAGAGGCCTTGCTGGAGATGCTGGTGAGTCTGGGCTCAGTAGAGCAACCACTGGATGTGTTACCTGGGCTAACCTGTGGTGACCTTGCCTTAATTCCAGTGGGAGAAGCAGGATCTAGTTTATAGTCTTGGGAAAGAGTGGTGCACTGATCCTCAGGATACTCTTAGCTTTTTTAGAGCTGCTTAAATCCTCTAGCAGAAGAAAGATGCATGCAGCAGGGATGTGAACATGGGAGGGGGAGGAGTTTCAGGGAGAGGAGCTCTCTTCTTCCCAGAGTGTGAATAGTCACCTAACCCCACTGGTGCTGACAGAGTGCAGTAGCAAGGCTACTGGCACCAGCAGAGGGAATGCTGGCCCCTTGCTGTATCTGTGGGGGGAGCTGGACTGTTTCCTGTCTCTTAAAAGAGCCAGCATGGAAGGGGAACTTGGGGAGAAAAAGATCACTAGGCTTTTTTTGACCATGGATCTGGTTTGTTCCTTGATGCTGATATCCCAACCCCCTGCCTCTGTTTTTGTTTTTTGTTCCCTCAGAGCTGTTTTCAGTGCCGTGGTATGCAGTGATCTCCTGGCTCCTTGCTGCTTCACAGTTCTTCTATTCCACAGGCCACCAGCCTATCTTCCCAGCCATCCACTGGAATGCAGCCTTTGTTGGCTTCCACCTTGACCACAGCACGAACCTTCTGCCTGCTGTCCTGGTGGGAGCCAACACCTTTGCCTCCCATATCCTCTTTGCAGGTAAATAAATTTCTTCCTGGGCTGTGGAACCTGAGCAGATACAGCTCACTGCAGTGCCTTACCTGGGGCTCTGCAGGTCGAGCACGAGGTAATAAAGGCTCCAGCACCAGCTGAGCAACAGCATCCTTGCTGTTCCCCTTGTGGGGCCACAGCAGCCTGGCCTGGAGCTGGGGTATGTGCTTCCTGCACATCCAGGGCGGGATGGCAGAGCTTGGACTGCTCCTCATCTCCTGGGCTCTGATAACTTCATGTGCCTTTGTCCTTGAGGTAGTTGGCTGCCCGCTGCTCCTGCTGTGGCCCTTTGTGTGTGAGGTGTCCACCTCACAGAGGAAGAAGCCCAAGAAGGAGTCCCGGGAGGAGCTGCAGGAGGTGGAGGAGCACATGATGGAAATGAGGCTGCGGGAGTCTCCAGAGTTGTTCTCCACTGCTCTGCTGCGGCTGGGGTTGAAGTACCTCTTTGTCCTTGGGGCACAGGTACGGGCAGAGGCAGGGTGGCTGTGGGAAGGGTTGTCTAGGAGGAAATTGGTGTGCTGTGATAACTGTGGGGCTCTCTGATGAGAGAAAGGGGTCAGCCAGGACACAGACAGGCCCTGGGGTGGAGTGTCTGGTTGCGGGTGGAAGAGCAGGTCCCTTCTCAGCTATGCCATTTGCTCTGTGCTTTGGGAAGGGCTCCAGCATGGAAGCTGCCATATGGATTAGGATGCTTTTCATATCCATATGCCCGGAGTGGTAATCTCTGCTCAGGAGCTGCAGGGTTGTAATCCTACTCTCTGTCTTCCTTAGCATTCCTGTCCCACACCAGTTCTGGTTTTCATATGTGCTGTGATGATTTAGGAAGCTAAACACCAGAAATTTTAGTCCCGTGAAAGAAGTGAATAGTTTTCTGGGATTTATCTCCTCAAATCATTCTCCTGTGTTGTGAGACCAGAGACAGTGCAAGGGAAGGGACAAGCCCTGCAGCAGAGAGAAGCAGTGCCCCTCTCAGTGAAATAGTAGGTCAGGTTAGTCACAGTGTGAGCCCTCCCCTGTGCTGCCTCAGCCTGGCCCCACAAGGGCCTTCATGTACCCCAAGCTGCTTGTGTTTCCTGACTTGAGGACATCATGGAAGGGAGTCCTCTTTAGGATGCTCATTCTTGATGTGTGCTGTGCCAGCCTCTCAGGCACGTGCAGTTTAGTTCCACCTTCAGATATGAACATAGTGCCCAGGAGGACTCTCCAGAATCATCTATAACTTGTTTTTCATGATCTTCCCCATAGCTTCTGGCCTGCGTTTGTGCAGCTATGATCCTCAGGAGACACCTCATGGTTTGGAAGGTCTTTGCCCCAAAGTAAGTCGCAGAAGTTGCTCTGATGCTGGATTAAGACTCATGTCCCTGACACCTTGACTAGAGTTCACAGACAGTAATTTTGGAAGAGACCCTGTGATTGATCTTCTGACTCATTGCCTAGTACTGGTTGTAGAAATATCCCTAACCTAACTACTGCTTGAAATTCAGAAGCTAGACTTGAGCTAGAGCCTAGAAGTTTCTCTTCATCTGAATTTCCAAGGATACACAGAGCCCACCTGGAAGCTGAGAATGTTGTAGTCAGAGAGCCAAAGGTAAGGATACCAGACCAGAAGTGATAAAATATCCTTACCAGAAGTGGGAAGGATACCAGACCAGAAATGCTGAACTAGCAAACCTTTGAACTAGTCAGTGAAGGGTGGCCTCAGCCCCTGGGGGATTCACAATCCCACCTGAGTCAATGGGTCCTGAGTGGCCTCTAAATCAGACGAGTGCTTGGCTTACAAGTTTCAGGCAGCAACTGCTGGGGCGTGGATGTAATTCAGGTTTTAGAATGTGGGATGCTACCAGCCTCTCATTGTCAGGGAAATCAATCAGCTGGAGGGTAGCAGCCTGTCTCTGCAGTCATGCTGGCTGTTGCGTCCTTAACTACATCTGTTGTGCCTGCAGGTTCCTCTTTGAGTCGCTGAGCTTTGTGGTGAGCAGCATCTGCCTCTTGCTGGGGATCTCCCTGGTGATGCGTGTGGACTGTGCCGTCAGCACCTGGTTCAGCCAGCTCCGGCTGAGGTAGCCCTGGAGGCGTGGGGAGCCCAGGCTGCGCTTGTCTCCTTGCCTCCCTGGGGCTGGCAGGGGTACACGAGCCGCCAGCAAACGAGTGCCTGCCCACAGCAGCCAGGGATTCTGCCCAGCTCCCTGCTGCTGTGCTGAACAAAAGGACCGGAGCCAACTGCTCCTGCCTCATGGGGATGGTGTTTCTCAGCAGGGGAGGTCAGAGCTCTCATTCTGGGCTTTGCTGGCAGCAGGACGACTCTACTGCAGGAGCTCAAGAAGCAAGAGTCCTGAAGTGCTCCTCTGGAGAAACACCAACAGGGATCTTGCTGGTACTTCCCTGATGCCTGCCACGATGTGCAGCTGGTAGGCTTCAGTGGCCAGCAAGGTGTCACCTTGACTGTGCAAAGACTCACGGGATGGAGCCAGCTGAGGAGGGGAGAGGAGGTTGGAAGCGGAGGGAATGTCCCACAGCCCCCACTTGTTTCCACATGCTCGATTTTCACACTGGAATCACGCTGAACATGGTTCCATGCAGATGGTTCCTGGAGCCTCGGTGGCAGCTACTCCTCTGTAAAGTCAGACAGTTGCTGTGTGGTGAGGCCTCTCTTGCCCTGCACTCAGTCCCACTTTCCTGGTTCCCTCAGCCCTGTGAAGTGCAGTGGGGAGCGCTCTGGGCTGCCTTCTACTGCAGGCTTAGCTTGGGCCAGTGGTAGCAGGGGCAGCTGTGTGCATGACCTAGAAATTCTCCACTTCTGTTCTCAACCTGTCCAGGTCCCTGTGGGCTGGGTGGTAGCAGCCAAGGCTCTTGATCTCTTCCTGCCTGTGTGCTGCTGGATGCTGGCTGTTTACCGTGAACAGTTAAGATGCAGGAGGATGTAGTGACAGAACATGGGCTCACACCCATGCTGGGCCTGGCCAGCAGGAAATAGGAAGTAGCTGTAAATAGGAAACAGGAAGTAGCTGGAGTAGCTGTCCCAGCTACAGGAGTAGCCTTAGTGTGAGCTACAAAGCCTGAGAGCAGCTACTTGAAAGCCTGGAGCAGGCACCAATTCTTTTGGGAAGAGGATTAACTTTCTGGTGTCTGTGTGTGTGTGCTGGGTGCTGTGGACCAGATGCAGTCAATCACATCCATCATCCCATGTTTGGGGCTTGTCTCCCCCTTGGCCTTGGCATTCTCTGTGAGACTTCATGTCACAAGTAAGCTATGCCAAACATGCCCTTGACAGCTCACAGTCAGGAGGCATGGTGTGTCTTTCTTTATGGGCACAGGTGGAGGGTGGTGGCCATGGTGCCTGGCCACATCCCAACTCAATTCCTTCTGCAGTTTCCATTGGAACTGGGATTCTTTACTGCCCTGAACCACTGTGTGGCATTACTTGGTGCTATGAAACCTTTTGTCTGTTTCCTCTCTGGAAAGAGACAAGGACTGCTTGCCTGGGATTTCTGCAATGATATTTGCCCAATCCCATTAATTTTTAACTCATGCACCATGACTGCCCCTGTTTGAGTTCCTTACTGCAGACTGTTAGCATAACTCCAGGCTTTTCTGCTCCTCTGCCCTGCAGAGTCCCAGGGAAAATCTCTGTCGTTATTTCATTTCTTGCCATTTTTCTCAAGTGCCCAGTTTCTGTGGCTCTTGAGGGCAGGTGGAATTTTGTATTTTACCCCTGCAAAATGCCTGCTCAATTGTTCAGATGCAATTCCAGTAAGGCTTAAACTGTTCTTTTATTACGTTTCTATTGCCTGGCCTGCTTCTGATCTGCTGGCTGTGCCCTGCTACCTCAGCCTCTCATGTCCTCTGCTCTGTGGTCCTGCTCAGTTTCACCTGTCACAAGCAGGGACTGGTTTGTAGCTGGCATCACACCCTGGCCTGCCTCACTGCCTGGATGCACACCAGTGCTAGCACAAGGAAGGGGCAGTGGCAAACAGTGAGGGAAGCTGAAATCTACAGGAATGCATCAGCCCACAATTAAAATGGGCTTAGGCACCCTTAAAAAGAGATTATTTGCTGAAATCTGACTGCCTGGTGGCCAAATGCTCCTGAAGGAACAAGGGGTGCATCAATATGGGGAGGAGGAAGGGGTAGAGGTAGCAGTTACCCAGTAAATTTTCATTTAATGTGAGGTTAATCTGGATAACACACATTGCTAAACCTCAAGGCTGGAGCTCATATTGGTCTTGTTGTAACCTCATAACCTGGTCAGGAGCTTTCTGCCTGCCTGTATTTGTGCTGGCAGAAGTCCCTGTGGCTGCTGATTGTGTAGGATTGGCCCCTGATGTCCCCACAGCTGCCACCCAGGCCCCTTGGCTTCCATCTCTGGGACTTGTTTCTCTTTTCACTGGTCACTCCAGTGCAGCTGAGCCTTCCCATGCCCTCTGTTCATGGCTGGAGCACTCACATGGGGCTTGGGAATCCTCTCCTCACCCCTCTGTGCCACCCCTCTGCCTTGTGTGGGCTCGTAATCCCAGGAGGCCAGGGAGAGCAGAGGGAACAGCAGAGCTGTAGCCTCATCAAAGGACACACTTATTTCACCAGAGACTAAACAAAACTTGCAGTGGAAGAGCTGCAAGGGCATCCTTGTCACTGCAGAGATGCCATGGAGTGCTGGCTGCTTGTACACGGCAGGCTGGCTGCTACACCAAAGATTTCAGATTCACGAAGATGAGTTTTCCAAGGGCTGGAGATGCTCTTGCTTCGTTTCATTGACTGTTTCAGTCTTTGTCAGCCTTCCTCAGCTGCCCTCAAGCTGATTGTTTGGCTGCCATTCTTCTGAGCATGCTGGGGATTAGAGTTAATGCCAGTCTAGGGCCTGGCGACCTTGGAAGCAGATCATGCTGCTGATGCTACAGCAGACAGGGCTGTGTTTGCTGATTTAAAACCCCTGGAGGGGGTTGCCTCCTAGTCCAAACCAAGGCTCTTTGGGGAATGTGGAGTGCTGGGGAGGAGGTTTTGCCCCAAATGCCTCCAAAGAGGCCATAGGGCCCCACTTGGCTCTAGATGAGTTATCCAGACAGATAACTTCTGGTCCCTGTGTCCCTGGGCTGAGTGTGACAGGGGACAGGGTGCTCAGCTGAGCAGTTTTCATCCTGCACTCCACAATCTTTCTGCACTTTGGGCTTTGCAAGTGCTGTGCATGTATTTCTTGGCATGGGAGAGCCATTGGGAAACTTCCCTGGCTCAGGCCCATGGTGTGTCCCATGGACCTGGCACAGAACAAAAATTCAATTGTGTCTCTTTTGCTGCCTAGAAAATAGTGACCAAAAGCTGCAGCCACTGTGAAGAGTTGTGAGTGTTTGGGAGCACCTGCAGCTCTGGTCCGTGGGGCTAACACGGACCCCAAGGGATGACACTGTTTTGGGGAGCCCAGGGCTCGTTCCAGCTCTGTTCCCACAGCCATTCCTCTGTCCCATCTCTCTCTGGTTTTCCCTCAACTCTTCAGGCTGCTTTTTTATGCCAAGGCCCCATCCCAGTCCCGGTGTGCATGTCCCCCCTTCCCCTCAGGAAGCAGCAGTGCTGGGGAGCCCTGCTCTCTCCTCTGAACCCTGACTCAGTGCACCACGTGGCTTGGAGCAAGATTGTTGTTTTATTTTTTATTAACCTCTTTGTACCTCAGTCCCTCATATGGGGGAAAAAAATAAAGGGGATGGACCCAGTTGTGGAAAGCAACCTGGGAGCTCTGCATGCAGCATGGTGCTACACTTTCCTGGGTATCTACATATCTGGCTGTCAATGCTTTCATTCACATCCAGCAGCTACACCTGGAAGGTGGAAGCCATGCTCAAGTCTCTGCTGGGAAGCAGAGCCTTTTTCTTTTCAAAAAACCCTCCAAAACAGGCAAGTAGGCTGTGCTTGTTCACCTGGCGCCCTGGGCACGGCATGACCGACCCCATGAGGCAGCCAGGAAGGGGTTGCTCCGATGTTAAATTGCATAATTAATAAATCGGGAGTAGAGGGGAGGCGTGATTTGCTGTCCGAGGGTGGCACGGGGCTCCGGGCAGCTGTGAAAATGATGTCTGCAAATAAAATGGTGAAAGCCAATGAGAGGCACCTCATTGTTCCATCCCTCTCCCCAACCCATCTGGGGTCTCCTTCAGAGGGACCTTCATTTATATTTTCTTTCTGAGGGGAAATGGAGGGTCACGCACCGATCTCTTCTCTGCAGGAACCAACAACAGGACCCGAGGGAACGGCCTGCACCTGTGTCGGCTTAGGTTGAGCTGGGTCCAAGACTCGGGGTTTAGGAAAAGACCAGGAGAGTGGTCGGGCCCTGGAACAGGCTCCCCAGGGTAGGGGTCTTGGCTACAGGCCTGACAGAGTTCAGTAAATCATTGGGCGGTGCCCATGTGTGGTTCTTGTGGGGCTTGCACGGAGCCAGGGGTTGCATCGCTCATCTCTCAGGACCCTTCCAGCTCGGGGCCACGGAAAATGGCTTCCGTTTAGGCCACTCGCCCTGCCCGACAGGGCTGTGCCAAGCTAGAAATTGGCAAACTTTGCTGGATTTCTCCAAATCTAAAGCTGGCACCAACTAAGACCCTCCAAGCCCTTGGAGCCCCAAATGCCACCTTTCATCTGATACCCAGACCCTCGGACTGCTGGCTTCGCTTTGCGCCGAGGTTTGTCCCTCCGCGGCCTCCCCTTTCCTGGCGCGCGCCCCCTCGGCCCCGCGCTTCCCTGTTGCCTTGGTGACGGCCGTTCCCGCCAATCGGCGGCGAGGGCGGGAAAGGCGGCGGCGGGCGATGGCGGCGGCCATGAAACGGCGGCGGCCATGAAGCGGCGGCGCGGGACGGAACCGGAGCCGGAACCGGAGCCAGAGCGGGGCTGCCTGCGGGCCTGGGCTGCCCAGAGCCGGGCGGTGGTCGGGCGATGGACGGTGCGGCACATCCTCTTCCTTCCCCCCCCCTTCACCCCCCGCCCCCCTTCCCCGAGACGCGGGGCTGCCGCCGGTGCCGCTCCGCAGCCGGGCCGGCGGTAAGTGCGTCCCTTGCAGACGGCGCGGTGCGGCGGACAGACGCGGCGGGTGTGCCGGCAGCTGCGAGACGAGCTCCGGGACCTGCTCCGGAGCATCCGCGGTGAGTGGCGGCCGCCCTGCCCCGCCTTCACCTGCCGGTGCTGTCCCGGGCCGGAAGCGTGTGCCGTGGAAGCACCGGGTCCCTGACACCTCTGCTTACCGGGATGCAGCTCCGGTGTCCCGGTGCTGGAAACGAACGCTGAAGGCGGCGCGGTGAAAGGGTTCCCGCTGTCCAGCGCTGAACGGGGCCTGCTGCAAAAGAGTTAATCCCAGAATCATCAGGGCTGGAAGGAATCTCTGATCATCCGGTCCAACCCCCCTGCCAAGGCAGCGCCACCTGGAGCGGGTGACACAGGAACACATCCCGGTGGGGTTTGGATGTCTTCAGAGAGGGAAACTCTACAACCTCCCTGCACAGCTGTTCCAGTGTTCTGCCACCCTCTACATAAAGTTCTTCCTCAAGCTGAGGTGGAGGTTCTTGTGGTTTAGTTTATGGACATTGCTCCTCCAGTTTCAGCTACAGTATCCCAGTGCTGGAAACCAGCCAAGGTGATATGATCTCTGCTGCCCGATGCTGACCTGGGCCAGAAAAAGAGTTACTGTCCAGCCCCAGACACCACCTTAATTGGGCAGAACTTTGGGGTTTCTGTAAAACAACAGTGAGAGAGCCTTTTCTATAGGAAGTCAGGGAAGAGGCTCTTTGACACACGTGTGGTGCAGAGTAAGCCTAACGTGAGGCAGCTTTACTTTCAGTTTTTTCAGCTCCTCAAGGCAAGAGAGACACAGAGCTCCTGGAGAGGGTCCAGCAGAGGGAAATGAGGATAACTAGGGGACTGCAACATCTTTCCTACAAGAAAAGCCTGAGCAATCTGGACATGTTCAGTCTGGAGCAGAGGAGACTGAGTGGGACCTCATTAATGTCTGTCAGTGTCTGCAGGGAGGGGTCAGAGCAGGGACCAGGCTCTGCTCGGTGGTGCCAAGCAGTAGCACGAGGAATGGGCAGGAACTGATGCACAGGAAGCTCCACCTGGACATGAGGAATAACTTTACCCTGGTGACTGCACAAATTTCCCTAAAAGGTTGTGGAGTCTCCCTTGCTGGAGATACTCAAAAACCATCTGGATGCAATCCTGTGTGCTCTAAGATGGCCCTGCTTGAGCAGGGAGATTGGACCAGATGAGCCACTCTGGTCCCTTCCAGCCCTACCCATTCTGTGACTCTGTGATAAGTAGAGAGATACAGTGTGTGAAAGGGTGGATGTGTACTGGAACAGAGTAGGCTGTTGATGGTCCTCTGGCAGAACTGAATTTCCTGGAGGACTGCAGCATTTTGGTAGCTGGGGAATGGATGTCTAGAGCAGTGTTGGCACCTGGAGTGCTGACACATGCTGTCTGTCTGGCACTGCAGCTCCCAGGTGGCTAAATCACACCACAATCACTAAAAACTTCTTGCCAAGCCACTTCTCTTGTTGCCAAGCCAGGTGTTGAGCATGGATAGCTGTTTATTCTTAGCCAGCTAAATTTCTTGCTGTGCCCACAGGGCTACCAGCTGCCCTCCCTGCCCTGCCTCTGGAACTCACTGTACTCTACAACTCCCTGCTTTTCACTGTGGGAGCATCTGACTCTGTCATCAAAGGAGAAGCAGAAGGAATACGCCAGGGGCTCCTCAGAGGTAAGGATGTGGTTGTTTGTTTGGGGAGTTCTTGGGGTGAGGAGAGCATTCTCTGTGCTCTGGGGATACTTTGTGACTGGCTTGAGGTGCAGGAACTGTGAGCAGACACTCCTGGCTCTGCCAGGGAAGGCCAGAGATGGGGGAAACTGTGAGGGGACATGCCTGGCTCCACCTGGAAACTGTGGGCAGGCTCCCCTGGCTGTGCTTGGAGAGGCTGGAGATGGGGGGAACTGTGAGCAGACATCCAGGCTCTGCGTGTAAGGGATGGAGGTAGAGTAGTATGTGGCCAGGGACAATGTGCAGCTGCCTGCCTGCTGCTGCCTGCAGGGATGGGCTGGAGGTTTCAAGGGAAACAAGGGTTTTTAATGTATAAGATGCCAAGTCTCGAGCAAAGTTCTAGTGACAGTAGAAAATGAGTGTTTTATTTAATTATGGTGTGCTGGCTTCAAAGAAAGCTCACTGAAACAGGCTGCAGAGGTGGATCTGCAGTGTTGGCACATGCTTACCTGAGGGCAGATGACTTCAGCAGCACTGGAGTCCAGCTCTGAGTTGTGCTGTGTGTTGTCTCCTGAATGTGCTGCTGTCATCTCCTCTCTCTTAGAGCTTGTTTTCCATTCTGCTGGGACCAGGCCAGCTCTGCAACCCCATTCCTTCCATTGCTACAAGGAGCCTGTGCTTGCTTGAGGCTCTCTCTCCCTCTTGCATCCAGGGTGTCTGTTACAGGGCACCAACACGTCGTCTCACAGCTCTAGGTCTTTTTGCTTGGGTTTTTTTTTTTCAGTTCTGGAGGCTTGTGGGTCCTGCGGACAGGATCTTGGAATGGAGGAGCTATGGGAAAAGGTGCTGCAGGAGGTAACCGTGGAGGAGCTGCAGGCACCTCTGCACCGCCTGGGGGCCCTGCAGGCAGCCTGGTGGCTGGCAGCCAGCCAGCTGGGAAGTGTTGCTGGCCTCTTCCAGCTCCTGAGCACCGCTAAGGTAACTGCGCACAGGCAGATGCCGGCAGAGCTGGCATAAATACCGTGTTTGTCATAAAACTCACTCTGCAAAATGTTGTTGTGGCACTTGGACAGCTGAACCCATTAGTGCTGCCCAGTCAGCATGACTAATCCACCCCGTGGCATTGCCTAATGGCCCTGAGAGTGTTAATGGATCCCAGAATATTCTGCCTTTGTGGGCCTTGGACCTCTGTGTGTCGGACAGGAGACTTGGGCAGGCTGGAAGAGGGCTGCACATGGACTTGCAGACTCTGCAGGGAACAGTGGGATGCAGAACCTTCCCTGCTGATGGGTCCTGTCTTTCTGAATGAGCTCCAACAGCTGCCTGTTGCATGCCAGGAGGCCCTGGAGGTGCACCCCACGCTGAGGTGGGGAGGTGCTGCCCCAGGCCAGGCAGGAATCACTGCAGTAGGGGGGTTGTAGCTGAAGGGAACAGATGGTAGGACATTGCTCCCCAGTCTGCTCCCACTGCAGGGAGCAGTGTTGACTGGTTGGGTGGGACCTGTTTCTCTGTGCACTTGGACCTATATTTCCTGCTTCCCTTCAGCATTCCCTGCTCTCTCTCCTCTGTGCCTTCACAGGACCCAGGAAGAGCTCACTGCAGTGAGGGGCAGAACAAGCTCCTCTCCCTGATCAAGGCATGGCGGGTCCCTCCTGAGGGGTCCTCCCTGCCCCTTGTACAAAGCACCAAGGACTTGAAGGAAATCCTCCGCACTGCAGCAGCCTTCCTGCAAGGTTTGTGGGGGGCAGGAACTCAGGCCAGCACAGTCTCCTGCTGCTCTGTCCCAGGAACACTTTCCCTGTCCTTATCCTGGTTCCTCTTCCCAAGCCAACTGGCCCTTGGGGTTTTTCGGGCTGTTCCTTTGCAAGTGGGTCTGGGCTGAGCCTCTGAGACTCAGCCTTTACATTCCATATTCAAAAAGCTTCCCTGCTTTTCCCCAGCTCATCCCTTCTCTGCACTATCACAGGGTTCCTCTGCCTGTCTGTGGCTGTAGGGGAAGTGTCTGGGCCCTGCAGTGACCTTAAAGCAGAAGGCTGGCAGGGGATTTATGAAGATTTTCCTTTCTTCTGGAACTTGCCTTGTTGCAAGCACCTTGTTCCTGTCACACCATGGTGCTGCAAGAGCTACACAAAGCTGTTGTGAGGCTCTGTAGCCTGGTATCACAGCAAACAATGGATCTCCTCTGGCTGCTGTGTTCTGTCCTGCCTGTTTTCTCTCCTTTACTGTTTTGACAATCCCAGCAGCTCCGGGGACAGCCAGCACTGCCTCACTGTGCTTGGGCTCCTACAGGGCCTTCCTGTCCTGTAGGAGATGTGAGTGTGGTGCTGCCATGTGAGAGCAGCCTCAGAGGGAAACCTGAAGACTGAAGAAAAGGCAAATAAGGAGTTGTAATAAATATTAATTAATTGATATCCCAAAGCATCCTGCTGGGAAATGACCCAGATGTGCTGAAAAAATTCTGAAGTTCTGTGTGTGCCTTCCCTATCTGCACTGCTATCATTGTGGATGAATGTGGAGGTGAACCTGCCCAGCACATCCCCTGTCCTTGTTCTGGGCCAAAGGAGGCATCCTGGGCTTGGCAGTGCTGTTATTCCTGCTGAACATTTCCATTGATGGCTTGTTCTCTTGCAAAACCACTCAAGCCAAGATGGCAGCTTGGCACTATCGGGCTGTGCATCGCTGGGTTTGGAGGGGATCAGGCAAGTCCCTATGGCTCTGGGAAGGAAAGGGCACCACACTTGTTTGGGGCCAGGTGGGACACAAAAGTGAGCCACAGAGCCAATGTGTTGGGTCTGTCCTAGGGCTGCAGGAGCTGGAGGCTGGGAACTTCCCCACTGCCCTTTCCCTCCTTCAGGAAGCTGCAGGAGGATTCTGCTCCAAGAATATCCTGGCCCAGATCCACACCTGCCTTGGCTGCTGCGCTCAGCGAATGGTAATGACAGCAAAAGGGGAAAGGCAGCTGTGGGGAGGGTGGGCTCAGGCTCATGTCCACAATGCCTCTGTGTGGTCCAAGGCCTCTCAGGGAGGTAAGAAATTGCAGAAATTGCCCTTGTGGCTCCAGCCTCTTGGACAGGCTGCGAAATCCATGCCAAGATTATGGCTGATTGCAAAGTGTTGCTGCAGAGAGAAAAGCTCAAAAACCAACCTGAGGAGGGCTGCCTTTGTCTAAATTGCTGCCCTGCTTAGTGGGGATCTCTTGGGGAAGCAGAGCAAGGATCTGGATCCTACCAAACTGTAAAGACTTCTGCAGGATGTGCTTTCAACATGCATGTCTTCCCATCCACCTAGGGCAAGCCTCAGACAGCCCTTCAGCACCTGAAACGGGCCCTCCAGGTAGATTTCCAGTGCCTTCCTGCCCTGTCCCACGTGGCAGCAGTGTACCATGACCTGGGAGAGATCGATACAGAGCTGCAGGCCCTGACCCTGCTCTACGAGGTTTGTCTGGTTCCTGTCGTTCTGGGATGAGTTCTGTCCAGCAGAGCCTGCACGGAGCTTCCAAAGCAGGCTTCTTCCTTCTCCTGGACTCCTTCCAGGCTCTTTGACCCTGGAAGGAGTCCCCAAAATAGCATGGTGCTGCCTTCAGTAAATGGGTGGGAAGGAGTCCAGCGAGATCTGAAATTCCTGCTCAGCACCACGTTTGGATGTGGCAAGACTTTGAGTCCCAGTTCATGTTTGTGGTGGCTTGGGAGGTTATAGTCTCAGGTCAGAAAGTATCAATCTCTTAGTAAAGTATATAACAGCAAGGAGACTTTTAAGGGCAGATTTTGGCTGCAGTGAGGCAGAGTGCATTAGCTGTGTGAACCTGCCTGGGAGAGGTCACAGCAGTAGACCCTGAATTATCTCTTCAGCTGTTGGAAAACTGTCAGGTACATACAGAGAGGAGAGGGAGCTCTCTCCTTAGGTCTAACTAGGTCTGTGGCTGCAATGGGAGATGGTGTTCCAGGCAGCTTAAAGTACCTTGAACTAAAAATCTGAGATGGTCTGGGTGATCTTGCAAATCTCCCGGTGCCATGTGGAGATCAGAAGACTGCCTGCCCCGTGTGATCCTCATGGCTCTTGCTGGAAGCCACTGTGCACTTCACAAGCACACTGTAGTTGTGCTTGTGAAGTGCAGCACTTCTGCTTGCCTGAGTGCATCTCCAGATGTCAGAAGTGACAAAAGATTGCAGCCGCCTGAGACTTGACCAGTCTACTGTGGGTAATATTTTCTGTTCCTCTTTCACAGGCTCTGGGAAAAAGCCCTCCAGCAGCTGCTTCCTCTAGTCCCTATTTCCTAATGCGAACAGAGCTGCTTGTCCACACACCAGTACTCACTTCCCTCCTCCAGCGTTGCCACCCCTCAGAAGTGAAATACCTTCTGGCACAGCGGTGTCTCCAGGATGGGAGGTAACAGTGCCTCTGCTCTGCTTGCAGCATGCTGCTTGTTTGGGCTCTGCAGTTTTCCCTGTGCTCCTGGAAATGGTCCATTTTAGTGCTGCTGTTGTAGGCTTGCTCAAAGCACAGAGATTGTGAACAGGGCAGTGTGGTGCAGGGGGAGGGACTGTGGGCTGGCAATCCAGGTTTCACCTGGCTGATGGCACTTCTCCTTCCACCACATGTCCTGTTCTGTTGCAGGGTGGCTGATGCAGTGGAACATTACCTGGATTTTCTGTCTCTCCTTCAGGAGGGGCTGCAGCAGCAGGTGGGTGTCCTGGTACAGAGCTCCCTTGGTGACTTGGAGGATGAGGGTTGGAGGCATCCAAACCCAGTCCCAAGGGCTGGGCCCAGGCATCAGCCCTGGACTCCAGGCTTCAGCGTCTAGTTTGGGATGTGAAGGAAATGAGGTAGGGGCTGACGTAAAGGAAATTAAGTGGGAGCTAGCACCTGTGGCATGTCTGCCTTTGGATTCACACCAGAGAGCACTCCCCGTTGCTGTTTGGAGAGACAGCTTCCCCTTCCCTCTGGGGAGCAGCTGTCAGCCTGATTTGGGATGTCCTTCACTTCCAGAGTAGGAACTTGATGCCTTGACTCTGCTGAGCTGTGAGTGCTTTCCATCTTCTGCCTGCTGCACCAGGCTCCAGGGACTGTGGGAGAGGGCTTGAGCTTTGCTGGGCAGCAGCTCCACGTTCCCAGTATGAACAGAGTCATGCTGCTTGGCAGAGAACTCTGCAGTTCTGCAGCACTGATGTCACTTTTGCTCCCCAGGTGCCCCTGGATGGCAGCTCAGCTCTGCCCAGGATCCCGGAGGTGTTCCTGGAAGCAGCATCTGCCTTGGAGCAGGCTGGGAGGCACCAGGATGCCATAACTGTGTGTGAGGAGGTCATCAGCCGGACAACTGACCTCATTCCACGGGTGTTACGAGTGGAGGAGAGGCTGGAGCAGCCGGAGTCCTCATTGCCAGAGGCAGAACTGGCAGGTGGGCTCCTGTCCCAGAAGAAGGAGAGCCTGTGCTGCCTTGCCTGGAGAGCAGCTGGATACCTGCGCCAGGGCTGGGCATGGGCCAAGCTGGGCAAGAGCAAGGAGGCTGTGACACAGTTCAGCAGGTGATAAAGCCCTGCTGGGAGAAGGGGCCTCCCCAGCAGGCAGCCATGCATGGTGGGGCCAGGGCAGGATACAGCATGGCACTGAGGCTGCCCTGACAACCTGGCACTCCTGAGAGCCCAGGAGTGGCTCCAAAGCTTCTCTGGCCTCCCACCCACAGGTGCCTCAGTGACCTCCTGCATGTCCAGCTTCACGGGTCTGGCATCAGACACACAGGTAGGACACCACACAAGTGGGACCTGTGTGGGGCTTTGCCTGGGTTAGGATCTGTGTGCTTGGCAGCAGCAGGTGCAGGGCAAGGTGGTGGGCACAGCACCACTCTGGCAAGAGGCAGTTGTCCCAGGGTGCAAAGCTCTGGGCCACGCTGAAGCCTCTGAAGAGACTGGCTGGGTTTTTTTGGAGCAGAGTTTGGCCTTGGCTCTGCCTCCTCCGCTGCCTAGGCAGCAGTTATAAAGGGGCTGTGAACTGGAAAGCTTCTCCAATTCAGTTTTTGGGGAAAGATATATGCCAGTGGTGCAGAGGGACAGCCAAAGGCCAGGTTGCTGCTGAGGTCACTGTTCAGCACAGCCATGTAACATTCTGGGCTCTTGACATTCTTCACTCTCCCCCTCTGCTGCCTCCCGACCTCTTCCAGCCCGGCAGAGAGGCTGAGCTTTGCCTCTGTCTCCAGAGCTGGAGGATGAGCAGCCCAAGGAAATGCTTGGCCTGTCCTGACTGCTAACCTGGCTCAGCTGCTGGGAACAGGGGAGTTCTAGAACATCTGGAGGATGCTGTCTTCATGTGTGTGTGTCTTCCTGTGGCAGAGAATCTCCAGCCAGAAGTGGAGGTGCTCCAGAAGATCAGGTTGCTCTCTCTCCTCGGGCGAGGTACACAGTTCCTGGAGCTGGGGAGGAACAAAGAAGCCCTGTTGGATTTCCAGCACAGTTTGCAGATCTCACCAGGTAACAGGCTCATTTTGGTGAGGAACACAAGGGATTTCCACAAATTTGTCCTGGGCTGCTTTGCTGTATTCAGCAGGAAGTTCCTATGCTTTATACCACATTTATTCAGGTGTCAAGGACAACAGTAGGGCCACTAGCAATGTTACATACTGGAGATACTTCTCTGGGGCCTGATCAGCTCACTGGCATGGAGAAACATCCCAAAACTATTATCAGAGGAGTATATCAGAACCCTGACAACAACCTGTGCCCTCAGATAGCTTGGAAATTTCCTTCTCAACCCCAGCTTGGCAGCAGCAGGTACAGGGGCAAGGTGGTGGGCACAGCATCACTCTGGCAAGAGGCAGTTGTCCCAGGTACAGCCAGCTTTCTCCCAGTCAGCTCTGCCTTCCCAGAACAGAGGAGTGGAGCTGTGCTTCACCCGAGGAAGCAGCAAGTCCATGCCTGGCAGTACAGAGGCCTGCAAAGGGAACATTCCTGTCTTGAGCTCAGCCAAGGCACAGCTAGTGCTGCTGACAGGGCCGCTCTCTCCTGCTGAGTGCTCTGACATGCTGAAGAGGTGTGAGCTCCACCAGGATCTGTCAGACCTGCTGGTCCCAGTCTTGCCCCTGGCTGCTCCCTGTGGGGATGCGGACGTGCCTGCAAGGAGAACCCCAGTCTGTGTCCCAAGAGAGGTGTGGCAGGCTGTGCCCCAGGGCTGATGCCATCTGCCAGCCCTGGTGTTAACCAGAGCCTGTGACACAGCCAGGACAGCCTCCTCCCCATTACACCACCTCCCCTTACACTCACTGACCTCGCCTGGCTGCTGAGCTGCTTTTGTAATGCCCTGCAACCCACAGCAGTGCTGAGGACCTGCTCCTCCTCTGCTAAGGGCTGATCCTGCTTCCTGTCTTGCAGGTGACCCAGCTGCTGCCTCCTACCTGGTGCAGGCCTTGTGGGAGCTGAACCGGAAGCAGGAGGCGGCTGCTCAGTGGCAGAAGTTCTCCCAGAGCTGCCCTGCAGAGGATGGGCAGCAGCAAGGGCAGGGAAGGTGTGTAGAGGAGTGGGTGAGGTCTCAGCATTGCAAATTCTGTCAGGCCATGAGGGCAGTTTAGGTGTCTGAGGAGCTTCCCCTGGTGACTGCTCCGAGGGGCCACAGGCTGTGGCTCTGCTGGGACTCCCTGGGGCACAGAAGAGCTGACATGGAGCAAATGGGGAGGACAGAACTGCAGGTGGAGCAAGGGGACCTGCAGAACAAATGTCTTAGGGCATGGCAAAGGAATGCTGCAGTCCTCACTGCTGCCACGTTCTACTCTCTTTCAGGCCCCTCCCTTTGTACCTGGTTTCATGTCAGGAGCAGGCAGTGTTCCCTCACAGTGAAACTCTTGCCAGGAGCATACAGGATTACCTCGCGACAGCAGCCCAGGACACCCTAAGCTGATCTGGTCATGCCCCCATAGCCATCTGCTGAGGTCTCCCTGCACTTGGCTGGCACAAGGCCTTTAAGAACTCCTTCAAGACTCAGAATTACTCTGTGATGAAGCTAGATTCCCAAAGGACTGAAACAGAATACATCTCCTTTTCTAATGAACAACTCAGCTCTGTTTAGCTTTGGGTTTTTCCATGCTCTTTTTCCAGAGAAATGTTGCAGTCATGGCCTTGACACTGCCTCCAGCTACTGTGAGCCCATGGGCTGTGTGCCTGGATGTGTGAGAGATCAAGGGCAGAGATACCTTCATCCTCTGTGCCCTGTGCATGGTGGGGCTGGCTCTGCACTCGGGCTCCAGGGAGCTGGTGGTCTGTCCTGTCTGTGCTGTCTGTGCCTGCTTTTTGCTTGGTTACTGTGGCTTGAGCCCAGAGAACTGGTTCTCTCTGAGGTGTGCAGCTCAGAGGTCTGAAATTCACAGTGCTGCTCTAGTCCAGACCCACACCTGCATGTCCCCTGTGGTCCCGAGGGTCTGTGCCAATGCCACAGCTCCAGGCCCCTCTCCCTCAGGGGTGAAGGAGCACATGTCCCTGCCCCGTGTCTGGTGGAAGTTTTTTTGGATGAGGAAGGTGCCCTGACCCTGCTGCCCAAGCCTTTGGAAAGCCACAAGAGGGAAGGGGTGCTTGGGATCTGCAAGGCCAAGGAGTGAGGGGAGAGGAAAGAGGGCATGACAGCAAGGTAGGAGCTGCTGCAGCCTCCTGTGAACACTGGAGGGACAGAGAGGGGCTATGGGTGTGCTCTGACCTGCAATTCCTTCAGAAAAACACCTTGGCATATCCTGGGCTGCACCCAGAGCCCCGTGGGCAGCAGGGCAGGGAGGGGATTCTGCCCCTCTGCTCTGCTCTGCTGAGACCCACCTGGAGCACTGCATCCAGCCCTGGGCTCCCAGCACAGGAACCACAGGGACCTGCTGGAGCCAGCACAGAGGAGCCACCAAGGGGATCAGAGGGATGGAGCAGCTCTGCTGTGACTGAGAGAGCTGGAATTGTTCAGCCTGGAAAAGGCCCCAGGATTCCCATGCCTTCAACGGGCCCCAGCAGCGCTGGAGAGGGACTTTTTTCAATGACATAGAGCGACTGGATGAGGGATCACAGTCTCAAACTAACAGAGGACACGGTTAGATGCGGTATTAGGACGAAATTTTTCCCTGTGAGGGTGCTGAGGCCCTGCACAGGCTGCCCAGAGAAGCTGTGGCTGCCCCTGGCTCGCTGTGAGCGTTCGAGGGCGGGATGGATGGGGCTGTGCGCTGCGTGGCCTGGCGGCCGGTGCCGGTGTCGGTGCCGTGTCAGGGCGGGCCCAGCCCGCCCCCACCCTGAGGCCGCGGCCATTCCCGACCACGAGCAGGAACGAGGCGGCGCTGAGTGGCGGGAACAGGCGCGCGTGCGCACCACGCCCCTTCCGATTGGCCCTGCCCTCGGGAGCTGCTCAATCAGCGGCGGCTGTGAAGGCGGGACTTCCCTCGCGCATGTTCCCGTCGGTGGCTCTTCGCCATTGGCCTCGCAGCAGCTGTCGCTCTAAGGGTGAGCCGCACTGCGATTGGCTGCGCATAGTGGCGCCTGGCTGGTGACGATTGGCCAGGGCACACAGAGAGGCGTGGCTCAGGCGGAGCCCTCCGTCTTTCTTTTTCGCTCTCTTCCATTGGCCGAGACCGCGGCCGGCCGGAATTTCTGATTGGCCAGCATACGCTGTTGCTAGGCAGGCGAGGCGGCGTGGGCGGGGCTCCCTTCGCCGATGAGTCGGCGCTGAGGCTCAACCAGCGCGGACGCTCCGGACCTTCCGCCCGCCGCCCGCGACCCCCGCGACCCTCCGGACTCCCCGCTCGCCCCGAGGAGCCGCCGTCCGCCGCCCCTCTCCCCCTCCCCGCAGCGCCATGGCCTCGGGATCCGAGTAAGTGCGGGCCCCACCGCCTCCCCGCGGCCTAGGCCCCGCCGCGGCCTGGGCCCGCTCCGGCCTGCCCGCTTCACCCGGGGCGGCCCGCGGGCCCCAGGCGGGCGAAAGCGGCGCCGGAACGGGGATGAACCGCTTCCCGCCGTCCGCCCCGCCACGGCCGGGCCTGGCCGGGAAGTGTCGAGTCATGGCGGGGGGGCGAGGCCGCGCCGGGCCTCCCGCCGTGCCTCCGCCGGGCCTAGGGCCGCCCGCCCGCCGGGCCCTGAACTACGAAGGGCTTTGTTTTCCAGCCCCGTCCCGGGCTCCTTGTGCTCGCAGCGGCCCGGGAGCCGGGGCTGGCGAGTGACTCGGCGCTAGCCGAGGCCGACATGTTGTGCCGGGCAGGGCCGAGGCGGTCGGCGGTGTTTCCGTCTCGGGTGTCTTGCCTCACTCTTGTCGGCTATGCTCAGTTACAGGCTGAGGATCGTCTTCCGTGCTCCCCGGCAGCGAGTAACAGTCTCCGCACGCAGCCCACTTTCATTTTGAGCAGAGTAAAATAGAACCCAAAAATAAATTTTCCCAATCTAGAAATACTGAAAGTGACTTTTTGACTTCGCTAAAGGCATTTTGATCCCATTTAGTGTATTTTGGTGTTCTTTGAGTAGGTTTTCCCTCTTTTAAACAACTTCTGGCATCTAAAAGTGCTTGGTCCTGTGGGGTCAGTTCAAGCGAAGTGTGCCGGGCATTCCGTGTCTGTAGTGGAAGTGACATTCCCAGACCCCTGTTCTGCAGCTGGGTGAGGTTAACAGCGGTTTTTAAAAGGTATTTCTACTTCAGCAAACTTTTTCTCACCCACGCAGGGACCAGAAAAAGTTTGTTTGCAGCTGGAACACGGTTACTTTTTAGATGCCATTTTTTGTCACAGCTGCTGGCAGCCATCTTGCTGAACCGAGCCTCCGCATGGCAAGTCGCATTCCAAAAGCTAAGAGAGTATGATTTCTGAAGGGATCCCTGTTTTCCTCTCCCAGCCTGTCTGAAACAGTGTTGAAAACTTGGTTTCTCCACAGTGTGTCTAAACTGCCCCCTTGGTTGTCTTACTTCAGTGTCTGTAGTCACCACATACCTCAGATACTTCACTTGGGGATAAAAATGCTTTATGAGTATTTTCTTTAATACCTACCTGGGAAAAGCAGTTCAGTCTGTAAATCATATGTTCAGATTGGTAAGGAATTGCTCACAGGTTTTATCTGGGAAGTGATTTCACAACGATGGTGGTAAAAAAATCACGTCAGTGTGCAGAGGACATGGCTGATTTCACTTTCGTTACTGCAGCTGGAATCATTCTGGGAAGTGCCTTCTCCCTTATTTTTACCACGGGCTTGAAGGAAAGGAAACAGCTTGTTTCCTTACTTTAAGCAGGGCTTTGGAGGTTGGTTATCATTTTCAGAAGAATCACTAATTGGTAACCACTTTCTGCTCTTGTTCTTGATACCCTGCCCTGTGATGGCTCTGGGCATTATCAGTTGTTGGACAAGGGGAGCTCTGACATGGAGAGAAACCACCACTGGTGTAATTAAGTCCATGAGGCTGTGTCAGGGGAGCCTGAGGTTGGATACCAGGAAGAGGTTTATCCTGAAGGTGGTCAGTCACTGGAGCAGGCTCCCCAGGGAAATGGTCACAGTACCAAGCCTGGCAGAGGTCAGGAAGTATTTGGACAATGATCTCAAGTACATGGTGGGATTGTTGGGGCTGTTCTGTGCAGGGCCAGGAGTTAGGCTTGATAATCCTGATGGGTCCCTTCCAGCTCGGGTTATTCTGTGAGTCTGTAAGTTGTAGGAAGTCCCCCTGGTCCTCCCATTTGTGAAGTAAAGCTGTTGAACTGCATTACTGCAAGAGAAAAGGAGGCTGAGGGAGCCTGTTCATGGTTGGCCTTTAGGGCTAATACATCTTTGCTTCAGTTTTATAGATGTCTCGCACTTTATGTGCAAGCTTGGCCATTTGCTATGCTGGTGATTGTGTCCTCACTTCTGGCTTCTGTCTAGGGGCAGCTTAATACAGACCTTGAATTACTTTTTAATTCCAAAACAGCTCTAAAGCTACGCTTTGTGTTCAGTTTGTCTCTTTGTTAAGTCAGGGAAAGAAAGGGGTGAGAGGGAAGGCGTGTGAGGGAGCTGACAAACTGAGTAGGTCAGGGAGGTGATTTGGAAGGTTTCCACCAGGCTGTCTCTGACCAGGCTCACCAAAGAACTTCAAATATTACCTGGGTTAGCTTTCTGTCCCTGTCCTTTCCCAAAGTTTCCTGGCAGGAGGGAGTCCCAACCCATGCCTTAGGCTTTCCTGCTTGGTGTTTTGTGTTTGTGCTCTCCTTCCCACTGTTGTTGGGGTTTGTCTGATCATGGTTGAGGTGCACAGATCTCTTTTGCCCTGTTATTTCAGCTGCAGCATGAGGAACCCCTGGAGAGATGCAGTGAGGGCTAAATGGTGATGATAACAATATTATAAATTGCTGCTGAAAGATGGATAATGCTTGTCTGTCTAAACCTTACCCTTGTCTGCAGGAGAAATGACATCATTTCCGTGCCTAGCTGACATGTAATTTTGTAGCACTTTTGTTTTTTCCTCTGCAGACCTGTGGGGTCAGAGCGCTGAAGCTGACCCTGCACATTTAGCTCCCTGGATGCTCTTTCTTGTACACTTTTATTCCATTTTTAATGCCTCCAATCCTTTCTGATCACTCTTGAGTGCATCTGATATTGATCCAGCCCTCAGTTCTTAGGGAAATGTAGGTTCAGTTCTTCCATACTAAAACTTTTTTGTTCTATTTAGCAGAACCAGGTGGATTCTTGCTGTGTTCTTCTGCACTGCTGCATGTCAGGTGCTATCCAAACTTTCTCTCCAGTCTTTTGCAGCTTTTATTTTGTGTAGAGTGTTGCTTGAAAAGCCTCCAGTTGTTACACGGTCTGTCTACTGTTTGTTTTTGATCTGGTGTTCCCGGCTGGTTTTTTGGCTGTAATGGCAGTCCCTGCATCCCAAGGGACAGACACTTAGTTTCAGCAACATTTCACATAGCCGAAGTCCGGCAGTGGTTTCGTATCAAAAGGCGTTGGGACTCACATCTTGTGTGCAGAGGGAGGAGTTACAGTCACACTCTGGATAACCCACATAAGGAGTATTTTGTCTCCCTGGTGTCCCCTAGCTGAAATTCTGAAATCTGTTTGCTGGGTTAGTTTCCAGTGGCCATGAGCTAAAGAGGAGGCAAAGTCCTTAGAAGTAGGTATTTGGTTTTTATGCACTGTTTAACCATAATCTCCCCTGATAATGTATTTGTTCAGTTTACTTACAACTCTCTCAGTTTTCCTGGAAATTGCAGGCCTTTTAGGACTCACATTTTTAGATTCGTTGTGGAATTCATGAGCCCTTTCTAGGATGTATCCAGCAGCTTTTATTGTGTCCTTTTTACCTCTTGCACTCTTTAATAAAGAGAGGAAAAAGGTAACTTTCAATAGTGCTGGCAGTCCAGGAAAGAAAATCTTTTACAACTTTTGTTCACTTAAAATAATGTTGCCTGTGGTTTGCAACATGTTTCCTGTGATACCAGTGTTTAAGGGAAGCTTGAAACCCTTTTGAAAGCAAGCTCCTGCTCTCACGGGCTTGCTTGGTATTGTTTCCCCTTTTACGTGGCAGAGAAGGGAGCCAACACTGCATAGCCTGCCTTGGAATAGCCTCTGCCTTGAGGTGGGGAGGGACCTGGGTAACATCACACCATAGGTATGTCACCCCTCTCTGATGGACTCTTAAAAATGCAGTGAACATGCCAAGCGCTGCCCTTTCCACTCAAGGATTGGTTTCTTCTGATCATTCTGTCTCAAAAAGGGTGAGATGGAGCTAAAGTTATGGCTGCTGCCATTGTCCATGAAGCTCCCTACTTTTTGCCAGTGCTTGCTGCTTCCTTAGGTCAGGGGAAGACTTTACTTTAATTTATTTTAATTTATTTTCTTTCCAAATCAAGTCAGACTATGCAAGGTTTTCTCTTCTGACCTTGGCATAGCCACACACTTGGAGAAAGTAGTCAGCCCACTGGGAGAAGCTACAGCACTCCGCTCCTGTTGTGTGTGGCTAATGTACAGCTTTCAAGAGCTCCTCTAGAATAAGTTGGTTTCAGTTCATAATCTGTCATAGAGTGAATTATTTGCTCTATTAGGTTTTGAAGGAGAACAGTTAATCTGCCCTTCTTCCATTTCCTTGATCTTTTACTTGCTCCATTTTATCAAGGGAAGTGAATTATCTCTTGTATTTCTTGGTGGCATTATAGGCCAGAGCTGCAGTGACTTTTGTGACGTTATGGAAAACAGCTAAAAACCCCAACACAAAATCATTTTTTGTGAGCACTTGAATATTTCTACAGCTTGCTAGGTTTAACAAACGCTCATCGACAGGCTTAACTCTTACAGCTCTTCCTGACAGGGTTGCCCCAGCATTGTCCTTTAATGCTGCTATTTATCTGGGATTTGACACCAAATAGACTTGAACTTTTGTTTTGTTGGCAGCAGTTACATGTGATTTCAGATGAGTCTGACTAATTCATTGAGGCGAAACATCTTACAGTCAGCAAGATCTCACTGACCACTTCTTTTCATGGATAGCTTCATAGCTGTATCCATTGGAAGCTCATAGTTACATTTACTGGCAGAAGACATCCTTCCTTGAACTCCTGCAACTGGCCTCTGGGAAGCAATGTTCTCCTTTGTGTTACAAACACATAGAGTGTCTAAAAGACAAGACAACAAAGGAACTTTTAGAAAGTGGAGATGAAAACAAGGGGTGGCTGGGCAGGGCCAGTGTCATGCAGGCTCATAAGCTGTGTTTTCTCTCCCAGCTCTAAAGCCGATGACTTGTCGACTGCGATTCTGAAGCAGAAGAACAGGCCCAATCGGTTAATTGTTGATGAAGCCATCAATGAAGACAACAGTGTTGTGTCATTGTCCCAGGTGCGTCATCTGTAGAGGCAAAGCATTTAATCTGCTAATTTGCAAGCTGTTGCTGTCTATTAACTTGAAATGTAACTTTGCAACATGAGTACAAGTGTTTATGTCAGAAACTACAGCTGTTACCACTGAGGGAGGGTTGTCTTGTTTCCTGACACTCCTCCTTAACAAAATGCTCTTTGAGCCTCAGTTTGTAGGATTCAGTTGGGCTTGTGCCCTTCCTCTGGTTTCAGGATTAGCTCTATACTACTGTAGTAAGAGTCTCTGTCCTCTGGGTTTAGTATATCACTTCCAAGTTGTAGTTTCCAAAGTCAAATAACTCCTTCAAATACTTGAATTCCTGTTTTTTCAAAAGCTTGTTCTAACACTTTGCTGTTTACAGGCAAAGATGGATGAACTGCAGCTGTTCAGAGGAGACACTGTTCTGCTCAAAGGAAAGAAGAGGAGAGAAGCAGTGTGCATTGTTCTGTCAGATGATACCTGCTCAGATGAGAAGATCCGCATGAATAGGGTTGTTCGCAACAACCTGAGAGTGCGCCTGGGTGATGTGATCAGGTGAGGACACAGTGTTTCCTGTGGAAAACATTAGCAGCATCACACATTATCTCATAGTATCTGAGCTGTCCTCTTGCAAAAACAAGTTAAAACCTGTTAGAAATGAATGCCAGAAAAAAAGTGGAGCAGACAAATAACAAGATTAAAAATGCCCCAGTGATATTTATATTCCAGTTTTTGTTGTAAAATCATTATTAAATTAGGAATGCTTTAAAAATGTTCCAGGGATTTTGTTGTGCAGCACTTGTGGGAAGTAGAGTCATAAAATTATTTGAATCAGGGGGACCTTAAAAGTAGTCGTAAAACTTGGAAATACGTATCTCTGCTGTAAAAGGTCCCATTCTGTGATGGGAGTGGGTAGAATGGTAGCACATGAGCATTTCCTGAACATAATAAGTGGTAGTTTACAGGTTTAAATAAGGGAGGGCTAACAGCTTCTTGTCCTCCCAAGCATTGTCTCTGAGAAAATGAGAGCCTGGTTATGACACCAGACTTTCTGAAGTGATACCTGTGTTAATTTTTAAATGCAAAATGTGTTTCATACAAACTTAGTAGATGAGAGAAATTATGCTGTTCTACCCATCCCTCTACCTCTAAAAATGCACTACTGTAATTGGTTCAGAATGGTGCTTTGTGTCTTTGGATTTAAAGTAGAGGTGAATTCTTACTTTAACCTGATAGGAGATTTCTGTTGGAGTCTCTTCTAGTGGGACAGCCCATGCTCTTGTCTTCTCTGTTAGCACTGTGTCTGTAGTGGTTCTCAGTCTCCCAAATGTGTTACCAATTGTCTTGATTCCTTGCAAGGTCAGGGAATTTTCACTCACTTGCCCTCAAAGTTTTTCTTGCCAATATTTAGCTGCTTATAGTGTTACAGGGTCCCAGTTTCTGCCAAAATCCAGATAATTATGCTAAACCTTCCTGATTGTGGTGTGTCAGATATTTTCCTTCTGGGACGGTCTCTCTTGTCTTTTACCCTTTTGCTGTGTCCTCTCTGTGATGACGTGGTAAAAGAAAATCCATTAGGAGTCTCTAATAAAAGTCACATATCACATATGAAAAGCTGTGTACTCAGCTGCAGTTCCTTGGCTTTTCTTAGCTGGTGAAGCCAGTTTCTGCCACAGCTGGATACTTTGAGCAGTTGCTACAGTAGCTGTTGTGCTACATTACAAAACAATAACTGTAACAAAATACTAAATATATTTAAAAGGGAAAAGGGCTTTCAGCCTTCAACCTACTCATCAGCCCTGAGGAAGTGGGACTGACCTACACATGGCTGCAAAGGTATTTACCTCTGGTTGGTACTGTGAGAGCCTTTGCTTGGGATTAATTTAGTCAGCATCAGGGACTTTGGGCACTGTAGTGAGAGAGAGGAGGGAAGAAAGTGTTTTCCCCAACTCACTTTTCCTTGCAGCTGGTTCTCCAGTAGCTTGTTGATATAAAAACTTCCTCATGACTCTCACAGGTCTTTAGGCTATATTAGAGATGTGTGAATGTGGAGAGGAGGTCTGCAGAAGAGCAGAAGGGTAGGAGGAAGCTATTAAACTCTCCAGTGGTCTTGGACAGGGCTGAAAGGAGTGACAGCAAGTGTGTGCTGTGAAGACTAGCTCTTGGTGGGTATGATTTTTGCCTTGTCAGCACTGAAATATTTCTGTGTGGGTAGGAAGTCTCACCAAGGCTTTTGATGATCTTTGGATGTTCTTTCCTGGGAAGGGGCATGTCTTTTCTTGTCCAGGTTTAACACTGAGGTGTAAGTCCAGCACTAACTGGAGTTTTCTTCTTCTGCAGCATCCAGCCTTGCCCAGATGTGAAATATGGCAAACGTATCCACGTGCTGCCAATTGATGACACGGTAGAAGGGATCACAGGGAATCTGTTTGAGGTCTATCTCAAGCCCTACTTCTTGGAAGCTTACAGACCTATCAGGAAAGGTAATAATGCCTGTCATTCAAGTCGTCATGGCCACAAGTGTGAGCTAGTCCTGAGACTAAATACAGAGAATTTCTAGAAGCTTGCACAGATCTCCATGAGGCGTTAGACCAGCATCTGTAGGGAGAGATTTTGCTAGTGATAATATAAGTTTTTCTTAATCTTCAGAAGGAGTGATTGCTGCTGGTGGCTGGCAGAACAATTTGGTAGTTCTCCTGCATTTTTTTAGCTGTATGAGATGGGAGAGCATAAGAAAGGCTCAGGTGGAACTTGGGAGAAAATCTCATTAAACTGAGTGGCTACCATGTGATATAATTGGTGAGTTGCCTGCATATTAATCAATTGGTTTGGTTTATGTTGTGCTTATCCAGTTTCATCAGAGTCCATCCTTCATTAATGTGGTAATTGAAGGGGACTCAGGTTCAGATCACCACATGTGGAGTGGTGGAGTCAGCTGCTGTGAGGTGGTGAATGTGGTGATGTGCATATAGCTGCCATAGAAGTGATCATATGAGCGTCATGTAACAATTACCATCATGCAATTTAGTTAATTTCCTACTCTCACCTAAAATCAAATCACCTTGACCCATTCACTGGGCTTTTCCATCCTCCCACATCACCCACAGAGTCTACCCAGGTCCTTGAGAAAAAGCAGAACAATGTGTAAAAAAGCAGAACCATGTGTGGGCATGCCTTTGCCTGAGGCAGCAGTGACCCAGACTGTTTGTCCCAGCATATTTTTTATGTGCACTACAGGAACTTTGTCTCCTTCTACAGCATGTAAAATTGTTGGCTGGACAGGGGCAGTCCAGGCAGCTTTTGCTAAATGTGTGTCCCAAAGTTTGCTGGCCCCACCAGCCTCTGCTCTCCATGTTGTCATGAGCAGTCCATTGCATCATTTGGTTTTCCAGAGGCTGTTGCGTAATAAGGAATGCAATACTCCCTCTGAAAACCATGCTTTGCCTGTCCCTGGGATGGAGTAGCCTCAGTGCCTGATGTTTTGTCATCACATCCAAAGACCTTTTTTCCTCTTAGAGTATGGAATAATATGGAATGGGCTTCCAATGTGTTGGGCCAGGTCCCAGCACATTGCAGTGATTTGTGTCTCTCTGGAACTGCCAGCCTGACAGCACACCTTTTTCCACATATTTACTAGTTTTCAGGATTCCACACTTGTTCAGGAGTTCAGAATGTTTTAGGTAGTCACTGGCCTGGACACTTTCCCCTGTGGGTGATGTTTTTAAATATATTAACTGTAAACAAGACCTGAATCACATTCAGTGACGTGCTGTTGTAGAGCTCCAAGCTTGCCAGAATTCCAGAAGCATTTGGACAATACCCTCAGGCACATAGTGTGATCCTTGGGCCTGTCCTGTGCAGGACCAAGAGTTGAACTCGGTGATCCCCATGGGTCCTTTCCAACTCAGGAAATTCTGTGATAAGAACCAGCCTGGCTTCAGGTGTATTAAAAGGATGTTAAAAATCTTTAAAGTGCTCAAATGCTGCTGTAATCGGCCTGGCATTGGAAGACGTCAGGAAGGAAGCCATCAGGAAATGTAGGAGAGGTGCAGTTACCAGTGGTTCCCAGTGGATGGCTCCCGAAGTACAGAGCCGATGGCAGTGCTCAGTTCACTCCTCAGATTCCTCTCAGGACCAGCGGCTCCATCTCATCATAAGCCACTACTGCAAAGAACAGCAGAAAGATCATGTTAGCCCAGGCAGCAAGGACAATAAACCTCACCACAGGGGACACCCACACTGAGTGAGGTGTTAAAAACATAGCCTGAGAACAAGCACAAATAAACACCATCACCAGCTACTATTATATACTGAATACATATAACAAATTTGGCTTAACATGTTCTACTCAGATCTGTTGTTATGCCAACCCTTTTTCCCTGTGCTGGCTGCCAAGGACTGTTGTCCTTTGATCCCAGCATGTGACTAAATATCAGATAGCTATTCATTCCCCACCCAGAAATGGGATGGGGAGCAGATCAGGAAAAAGGAGAAACTTGTGAGTTAAGAACATTTTTGTAATTGAAACAAAGTAAAATATAATAATGATAATGATAATAATAATAATAATAATAATAATAATAGTAGTAGAATAGATGGGGGATGAAACATGAGGGATAAAAAAGACTGGTGTTGCACGACACCTGAGATAGTTGCTCACCATCTGCTGAATGATGCCCAGCCTGTCCCTCACCGGTATGTGATGTCTCCCAGTGAAATCCCCACAGTTCATGCGCTGGGCATGATGTTCTATGGCATGGGACATCCCTCTGGGCAGTTTGGGTCAGCTCTCCTGGCCGTGCCCCCTCCTGCTTTCTTGTGCACCTGCTCCCTGCCAGAGCCTGGGAAACTGAGCAGGCCTTGAGTTAGGGTAAAGAGTGCTGAGCAACAGCTGGAACATCAATGTGCTATCAGCATTATTCTCAACTGAATCCAAATCAGAGCACCCAACCAGCTACTGGGAGAAAATGAACTCTATCCCAGATGAAACTGAGACATGTATACCAGCTGGCACCCTGAGTAAATTCATTATTTGGAGTAATTTAAGGAATAATTGGGAAGTGAGTAGAAAGCCAAGCAGACTTTTGGGGTTGTGTTCATAACACTTCTGATGTACCATTGATGAAAGTACACTATAGATGCAACTCAAAGTTATCCAGGGTCTGTCAGCCAGAAGTCACAGTGCAGTGTTCCATATTATTCTGCTTCTGGAGACAAACAGTTATAACTAGTATCAACTAGTTACAATAAATTCAGAATGAATTGTTGTTGGGTTAGGGCTTTTTGCCTGTTCCGAAAATGTTAAATTGAAACTGAATGGGAAAAAAAAAGTGATTTCTTGCCTTTGTGGTTTGTATTTGGGCAGGGTATTCTTTTCCATTGTTTGCTGTTTTTTACTGGATGAAATTTGAAAACTGAAACAGTGCTCAGGCTGTTGCAGTGGATGCAGATCTTGAGTTTAACATGCAAAGCACTGTTATAAATGCCATAGTGTCTGCCTGTATGACCAACTTCCTTAAACTCTGGGGCCGCTGGTTGTACAGGGGTTGGCATTTTGCAGATGTGGGTTGCAGCAGGCCGCTGATGTGTGGGGTTTTACAGGTGACATCTTCCTGGTGCGTGGAGGGATGCGTGCAGTGGAGTTCAAAGTGGTGGAGACAGATCCAAGCCCATACTGCATAGTGGCTCCAGACACAGTGATCCATTGTGAGGGAGAGCCCATCAAAAGAGAGGTGAGCAGAACCCTGCCACGTGGTGCTCCTGCTGGATCTCCTCTGTCCAAAGCCTGTTTCTGGGGCAGTGCTGGAGGGCAGCAGTGTTTGCAGTTCCTGTTTTGACATTTTATCTACTGAATGTAATAGAAACTTTGGTTTCAGGAGATGTGCTGCTGCTGAAGGTAGTCAGAGAAAGGTACTCCCAGTGTCTTCCTCATATGCTGAAAGCACCAGGGAGTAGGTTTGCTGATGAGATGCCGTGCTTTGGCAGCAGCTGTTCTGCATCTGCTTCCAGATATTTCACACTGTGCTTGGATGGATGCATCTTTTGATTCCAGTGTTCCCTTGATCCATAGCAGAGAGAGCTTACAATGGTGCTACATTTCATGCCATGTGAAAAGAAAGTGATGAGCACTTTTTCCAAGAGAAATTTGAAATCCTCAAATGGTATACGTTAAAAAAATAAAAATTCCCCAGTTCATTAAGGTGTCTAGCCTTGAGTGTTGCAACCTTGTGGCAGCCTGAGGGCCTTGTCTGACAGGTTTTGGTAACCTTACTGTACACAGTAGGAAATGTGGGGAAAATGAGCTGAGGTGGGTGTGTACTTCATAGAATAAGTACCTTTTTCTGCCTGTAAATAGTGTGAGTGCTGGTTTGTTGTAAGCTGCCTTCTGAAAAACACGTCTGTGACCCTTGTGAGACTGCACCTGGGCACTCCATGCATCCCACTTGGCCTCTTCAGCCACAGCAGATATAGACAGGAGTAAGTCCAGCCTAGGCCATAAAAATTATGAGGAGCTGGTGGTCAAGAATGAAGGAGGAGGGACTGGGATCATGGGATAATGCAGCCTGGAGAAGGGAAGGTGAAGGCCTACTGGTGACTGCATGATGGGAAGGGATAGATGACCGGGCTTCTTCTGAGAGCTGTGCCCAGGGACATGACTGGACACACTAATATAAGCTGGATCAAGGGAAACTCCCAGTAGATCCTTGGAAAAATGTTTCCCCCAATCTTGGAGCAGAGCCCAGAGAGGGCAGAAATCTCCAATATTGAGACCTTCAGTGCTTGTTAGGTCCAGCCCCTGCTTGAAACAGGTGGGACTTGAACTGAGCCTCTCTGAGATTCTAGGCTGTGTTATTATTTTAGTGTGGCCTAAATAACTGAGGCCAGTAAAGGTTTGTACAGGAGAATGGATGGATATTGTGAGGGAAGAGTTGGTATGATCTTATCCTTATGTCTGGACCTTAACATTCTCTGCTAATTGGAGTCAGTCTCAAAAGGTAACACTGCACATGAGTATCTGGCAGCTAGAATATGCCAAATAGATAGCATTTACTCCATGGAGTAAGTATATTTTATACTGACATTGTCTCTTGTTACTTCCATTAGCCCCATCAAAGAGTCACAGAGCTTGTTTTGTGTTAGAGTCTGTAGGGAACCTGGCAGCAGAGGCTGTCATTCCAGAGGGTGGGCTTCAGTGAAGTCTGAGTACGTGCAGGCAATTCTCTTTATATGTCTGGGAAGACAGAGCTAAGAAACAATTATAGAAGACATCAGGAAGACTTGAAAGGGAGAATCTCAAGACAGGCAAGAAATGTCTAAAAAGCCATACTCCTGGCTTCTGTAGACTGGGAGGGGTTGTTGAGCTATTGTTTTCACTCAGATGTTTGATGTGTTTCCTCCTGGGCAGGATGAAGAGGAGTCACTGAATGAGGTGGGCTATGATGACATTGGTGGCTGCCGGAAGCAGCTGGCTCAAATCAAGGAGATGGTGGAGCTTCCCCTCCGACACCCTGCTCTCTTCAAGGCCATAGGGGTGAAGGTATGTCCCAACATGCAGGTGGATAAGTGGACTTGCCCTGGGAGATGTCTCTCCATGACAGAGATTTAGGAGATATTGGAGAGAGGAATAAGCAATTTGTGGTGTGGGTTTTTGGATTTTTTTTTAATGCTAGTCTTTGGAAGGTATTTGTGTACGTGTTCTGGACACAGACTGGAACACTGGCAGCTTGTAAAGCAGAGTGATGCTTTGAATCAGCGCTGCCAGTTACTGGCAAGGTTTTTGTTGTGTGTTGTGTGAAGTAGTAAAGGGTGTTGATAGCAGTGCTGACATGGCAGCTGTTGCATGAGTTTGCATCACAATTTCAGACTGGCATTATCAAATGCGTACAAATTCACTGTGAAGCTGCTTAAGCAGTCAGATACTCACAGCCTAAGTCCCTTGCCTTTGTCCTCAGCCTCCACGTGGGATCCTGCTGTATGGTCCTCCTGGTACTGGTAAAACACTGATTGCCCGAGCGGTGGCCAACGAAACAGGGGCTTTCTTCTTCCTGATCAATGGTAAGTTTTGTGGCTGCGTTGGCTCCAGGTCTGCTATGTGCTCACTTGTTCATCTTATGGTAAGGAATGGTGTTAAGAGAGCTTGTAGGTCCACATTGTCTTCCTGACATCCTTCCTTACTTCTTTCAAGCGTGTCTCTGGGGACACTTGGAAGTCCTTTGTGTGGAAGAATGTGTAGTGGCACTTACCTGAAGCTTGATTGTGTTGTAGCAGAGTGCTTGAAAGATAGTGCTGAGACACAGGGATTTGGTGTCCATCTTTCCATTTGTGTTGGTGAAGGCAGAACTGGCAGGGCTTCTGGCTTTGCTCCCACCATGTTCTGTTCAGAAAAGTAGCTGCTGCTCTGGATTCCTCTTTGCCCTCAAGTAAAGCACAAAGACCTCTTTTGTTTCACAGTACATTATTTGGAGGGAACTTCCCTGAAAACTATAATGAGATCCTTTGGACTTAGCTACAAGTGGCATAACTCCTATTTAAAAGTCTCACCTGTAGCACTTGAGATGGATACTAGTTGATACCTAGTAAGGACTAGATTCTCAATTTTCCACACTGCTTTTCTGTCCCATTTTAGTCAGTGCTGGAATAAGAGCATTTTTACTGAAGGAATGCAGGTTTTCTTCTCCAATTTCAATCATGTGACAGCACAGCAGTGACCGGCAGTAAGATTAGGGACTTGCTTTTATCTCAAGAGAATGGATGTAAATGGGCTAATTTTAGCCACATGTCACCCTGTCATATACTTCCTCAAGTGTGTGGAAGCTGTCACTGAATGCTAATGCACCAGCCGTTTCTTCAGATGCTTGTACATCTATTGCATAATGAAAATAACACTGTCAGAGTTAGCCATGGATTCGCTGCCTGCTGGCCCCAGTCTGGAGCTGCAGGCAGTGCTGCAGACAGAGCTGATAAGAACTGGTGAGTTACTTATAATGAAATACTCAGAACACCTGCCCGCACCTGTGTCCCTGCAGCTGGCAGCTGTCTGTGCCTGAGGTCAGGTTTATTTTTCTTGGTTCCTTCAGAAGCATATTTTCTCTCCATTACCACTGCCATCAGCATGATAGCAAAATCTGTAAAAACAGGATAAATCTCTAAACCTCCACTAGTGTTCAGTAGTTGTAGATGTCAGGGAAATACTGTCCATCCATTTGGGATCAATATGGTTACACACTTCAATTTTATATTTAACCTTTACAAGGAGATGGGGATTGTGTTTTTGTTCATTTGTGGTTGGTTGTTTTGACTTTTTTAACTAGTTTATAGGATCATACAAAGGTAAATGTATACGTGTGTAATGTAAGCTAAAGATGGCTTCATAGAGCTTTTTCCTTCCCTATCCTGGTAATTCATCACCTTATAATTTGATTGCTTCTCTTGCAAGCTAGGACTGGCATTAACTGTGTGTGGTGGCACATTACAGAGAAGCTCACCAAGTGTGAAATAGGGTAAGGAAAGAGGCAGCTAAAGGTAGCTGATTGTCTAGTGCTGCATTCTCTTAGAGTAAACTGGAAACACCAAACACTAATTCTGCATGCTGGTCTTGTCTTTCAGCTGCAGATTTAGGGAATTTGATTGATAGTATTTGCTTTGGCTTGAAATACAGCTTGTCCCATGTGGATATTGTACTAAAAATATTCAGCTGCATGTTTTTGGGGCTAGCTGCCTTTCTTCTGAATGGCACAGCATTGCTGTTTTTTAGGTCCTGAGATCATGAGCAAGCTGGCTGGTGAGTCTGAGAGCAACCTGAGGAAAGCTTTTGAAGAAGCAGAGAAGAATGCTCCTGCCATCATCTTCATTGATGAATTGGATGCCATTGCTCCTAAGAGAGAGAAGGTAAAGAGAGCCTCTAGGAGGTAAATTAGCATGTCCCTTTTTTTTGGTAGCAGCTGGCATGAGTCTCTGCATTTCACTACAGAGTAAAGCAGCATTTCTTTAACACCTGAATTCAGTTGGACACCAGGAGAGTTAGATGCAGTTCAGGACATTTGTTACCCTTCTGTGGCTGCTGTATCTGCTGCCTCCCATGCAGTGCTGGCTGCCGTGCTCCTTGTAGAGCTGTTGGTGCCAGCGCTGCTCTGTGTCCCCACAGACCCACGGGGAGGTGGAACGTCGCATCGTGTCTCAGCTGCTGACCCTCATGGACGGGCTGAAGCAGAGGGCACATGTGATCGTGATGGCAGCCACCAACAGACCCAACAGCATCGACCCAGCGCTCCGGCGATTCGGTAACCACCCCTGCCCCTCTTCCCTGTGTGTCACACACTTTGTGACAGCCCATGCTTCTGGGGCCCCTTAAGGACTGAGCAGAAAGTCATGCTGAACATGTGTTACATAAACTATTGACTTGTCTCCAGCTTCTTGCTAGAAATTATTTTCCGGGCTTGCAGCCTTTGATGTTGTTTTCTGTGCCATGTTAGGTGAGAATGTGTAGAAATAGTACTTAGGAGTGGGAAAAGTGTGCTAGCCTGTATTAGGTGAAGCTATTTCAGGACACACTTAAGGAGGAAATGCCTAAGGGGATGTTCATGCATTAGACCAGCAGAGGGCTATGAATTACCTGATTTGGGTTTCTTTTATTAATGAACAGTACAGTAGTTTCTGAAACTCAGGTCTTCAAAACATGAATATCTGGTGTGTGACCAGTTGGTAGAGTCTGTAATAGCAAACCTATCAATTGTGCAGAGGGAACTGGCCTCTTAAAAGTGTAGTGAGCCATTTGAAAGCACAAGTGTGGCTGGACAAAAAATAGAGGTGTACACATCTTAGTGAATATTGCAGTGAGGCCCTATTTTCCTCATGTGTTTCACCACTTGGGTAATGCTGTGAAGGTTCTAAAAAATTAAATCTCTCAGTATTTTTTTACTCTTGTAACAAGGACACAAAGGTAGAAATAAAAACGTCTCATGATGTGTTAGTTCAGTGAAGCCTATTTCCCAAAAAGGCAGCTCAGAAGAAGTTACTAAATGTGCAATCCTCTGTGCTGTATAATCCCAAGGTCTTACTGTTAGTCTCACAGTAGTCTCACTTTCCCTAAATGCCTAATACCTTTCCTCCTCCTCTGATCTGTCTCTTCTAATGTGCTGATAGATGTTGCAGGCAAACCTAAAACTCTGTCATTTTCTGATATTTTGTGGAAAACATCACCTTGCTCAGTCAGAGGAAGGCAGCAGCTCCTGTGGTGTGCAGAATCAGCAGCTCAATGTGTGCTTGTGCTCCCCAGGTCGTTTTGACAGAGAGGTAGATATTGGTATCCCTGATGCCACTGGGCGCCTGGAGATCCTGCAGATCCACACAAAAAATATGAAACTGGCTGATGATGTGGATCTGGAGCAGGTGAGTAGTGTGCCATTAGAAAAGCTTGTCTCATTTCCAGTGCTCCCTTTCATAATGGAAGTATTGTTAAGGCTTGATTGCACAAGTGCAGTGGCTCAATTAGGACAGCTTGGAACTGCATGAGTGTGTGATCCCTGGGATCCCTTCTGACCAGTTTGTCACTCACTAGTTAGGAACGGCATGGCTAAGTGAAACAAATGTGTATCATTCCAATCTGGAAGTGCCTTGCCACTGTCATCCTGGATTTGTTTGCTATGTCATTTCCTTTAAAAGTACAGCCCCCCTGAAAAAGCTCACACACAGCTGGGTGAGCATTGTGGTGTCACTGCACCACCTGTATGCTGGATGGTTCCTGTCATCTCTGTCCTCAATGAAGAACTGCAGTTCTCAGGGTTACCTTTCTAAATTCCAGATGCAGATTGGATCTCTAGTAGGCAGTACAAGGCACAGTGTCTTTGTCTGAGTGTTAGGACTTGTCTTGAACGTGCAGCAAAGCCCTGATGTTGATCTCCTCCCTTCCCAGTGAGGGACCAGTGCATGTGTTGCCCTTGCTTGTGTCCCTGTGAGTCATGGTCAGTGCTCTGCTTTCAGGTGGCAAACGAGACCCATGGCCATGTTGGTGCTGACTTGGCTGCTCTTTGCTCAGAAGCTGCTCTTCAGGCAATCAGAAAGAAGATGGATCTCATAGACCTAGAAGATGAAACCATCGATGCTGAAGTGATGAACTCTCTGGCAGTGACCATGGATGACTTCAGGGTAATGCAGGAGTGCCTCATATTCTTATGGGTGCAATTAATTGTCTCTCTGAAGCAAAAGAATGTAACATGTTAGAATTCATATAATACCCTTTCTTCTAACAACAGTGGGCTCTGAGCCAGAGCAACCCTTCTGCTCTTCGGGAGACTGTGGTGGAGGTGCCACAAGTTACCTGGGAAGATATTGGTGGCCTAGAAGATGTAAAGAGGGAACTCCAGGAGCTTGTACAGGTAAGGCATTACAACAGATTTTTTGCTTAGCCAGTTTAAAAATATTATAATAAAATCTAGAATATCTTTAGTTTCTTCTTTGGGCTGCAAACAGAGTAAATGTAGAGGCTTTATGGCATTTATTCTAATGGACTGTAAATACCATGCTGTTCCATCTTAGTGAACTTGAGGAAGCTACTGGGAAGCAGCATTATGTTTTCCTGAGCTGAGTCTGCAGTGGCATTTTATGTGGGTGTTGTGCAACATGCATAAACAGCCATAGTTCTGTCTCTTAAGTGGAGACCAGCAGTGGGACCACTGCTGAGAATTGTCTTACATGGTAGCTGTATCTGCCAGGCAGTGGATGAAAGTGCTCATACAGAGAGCCCATACAGAGCCCTTCTGAAGGGCTCCCCATCAGCCTTAGCACAGGGACAGGTGAGAAGTAATTGTGAAGCCCTCTACAAAAGGAAAGAACAGAACAAAATCTTGCAAATTATCTGTGGAAACTCCAGGTGTCTGCACTGGCAGTTTGGATTGGATACATTCCCGCTTTCAGCTGGCGCTGTAGAAACATCCTGTCTGTGAATAAAAGAATCTAAATTTTCAGTCTAACTTTCTGATGTTAAAATCATCACCTGTCTTGTATATGACCTCGTTGCTGAGGATAAAGGCTCACATCAGACACCTTGCTGTCTCTGGAGAGCAGAGCAAACGGGTTAGGTAATGAGCTGTTCCCTTTTGCTTCTGCAGGGCAGAGTGAAGCTCAGGTTAAGTGTGCTGGAAAGTACTGGTACTTGGGAAAGTACTGAGCTGTACTTAGTTCCTAAAGATAAATAGGTTGATTTAGGCACCTTTCCAAGGCAGTGTCCACTTAAAAACTGCAGTGGCACCTGGCAGGATCTTGTGTTTAATCCATCAGAAATCTCAGGTAGTGCTTCTGGTAGAACCAAAACTGACTCAGAGAAATGTGTCCCTTCCTGTGGCAGAGGACTTGGATTGATGGTCTTTTGAAGGTCCCTTGACATGCAAACCATTCTGTACTTCCAAGGTAGCCTGTTGTGGCTCATCATGGGAGGTTTTTGTTTTGCTCTCTTTCAGTATCCTGTGGAGCACCCAGACAAGTTCCTCAAATTTGGCATGACCCCATCAAAAGGGGTTCTGTTCTATGGGCCGCCAGGCTGTGGTAAGACACTGCTGGCCAAAGCCATTGCCAACGAGTGCCAGGCAAACTTCATTTCCATCAAGGGGCCGGAATTGCTCACCATGTGGTTTGGTGAGTCTGAAGCCAACGTGCGCGAGATCTTTGACAAGGTAAGTGTTTCTCCTGCTATCTGTGCTATCTTGCTGCTGAGGTATCCCCAGAACTTTGTCTCCACTGCATCTGTCTTACTGCTTCTTCTTTGTGTCTTCTGTGTTTTCCCCACTTGCACTGAGAGCAGGAACTCTTTCCTGTTATTGGAATTAATCCTTTTCAGCAACATAGCTCTTAAAACTCTTTTCCTTGACTGCACTTGGCATCTGTCAGTAGAGGGTGATAAATTCCCCAGTGCCTTTGGCAGACACTATGGTTAGGAGGGCACATGTATGTTCCTCACCCCTGGAAACTTTGATTAGCACCTCATTAACTGTCACCATCTACAGATTTTCAGAATATCCTATGGGTTCTTGTCCTGCAATATACACAGTTTAGAAAGAAACTCACTCCTGTTCACTTGTCCCATAGTGTCATCTCCTGTCCCAGAAGGTGTCTGCATGGATTATCCTGTGAATCCTTGCTCTTGTGGTGAGGGACAGCACTATTAGAAAAAAATTGGCAGGAAAGTGGAGAAAAATCAAGGTGGGAGGGAACCTCAGAGACTGTTTGTTCAGCTGTTTGTCCAGGGAGGTACTTTGAAATTTCATCAGCTCAGGGAATTGAGTTCTGGACATGTGTGAAGGCTGGAGAATCCCTGACCTCTCTGGGCCTGTGTGCTGGTGTTGGTCACTCTTATTGTGACCAATTTCTTCCTTATTTTTTACTGGGATTTTCTCCCCTGCTCACAGCTGCATCTCGGTCAGGAGACTCCCAACACCCTCCAGGCTAGGGGCTGGAGAGGTGTGCAGGCGTGAGGGCTGCAGCAGGCACCTCCTTGTGCCTGTGGTCTTTCCTCCTTTCACTGCACACTGTGAAGAAAGATGCAGCTTCCCATAACTACACATTAGGTAGCTGAAGACAGCAATTGGATTTCTCCTTTCCATTGGATATATCTGACCTGCTTCAGTGCCTGTATAACCAGCTGACATCTTCAGGTTTTGCAGAGAGAGTTCTAGTCCAGCAAAATGGCTCTGTTTTTCACTTTAGGCATTGGAATTACTGCTTTTCTGCCTGGTTCACAATGTTCCCACTTCAGGGAAATCCAACTTGTTCTTCAGGAGAATTTAATGGAGGGGTTGTGTGGCAAGAGACTGCTCTGGAGCAGCTCTGTCAAGCTCTCCTTGTGAAGAGCTTCTGGTACTCCTGAGCTGTGTTAATGGTGAAGAAGGCTTAGTTTGGAGCCAGCATGCTCCTTGTTGGGCAGTATTAGCATGGAATAATGGTGCCCACTGCTTTTTGCAGGCTCGCCAGGCAGCCCCATGTGTGCTCTTCTTTGATGAGCTGGACTCCATCGCCAAGGCCCGAGGTGGGAATATCGGTGATGGTGGCGGTGCTGCAGATCGTGTCATCAACCAGATCCTGACCGAGATGGACGGCATGTCCACCAAGAAGAACGTCTTCATCATCGGAGCCACCAACAGGCCAGACATCATTGACCCAGCCATCCTGCGCCCCGGCCGCCTGGATCAGCTCATCTACATCCCCCTGCCTGATGAGAAGTCCAGGGTTGCAATCCTTAAAGCCAATCTGAGGAAATCACCAGTTGCAAAGGTAGAATCTGCACCCTCACTGCTTCTGGCTTGGGTTTGCTGTGTGCTGCTTATGTTCCTCACAAGCTGTGGACAGCGCCAAGGTCTGGAGGCTCATCCATGTAGTAGAATGGGAGAGGAAGCTGGAGCTCTGAGGTTAGGTTTCAACAAAGCCAGAAATTGGTCTGCAGGCACAGCAGCTCTTTGTTACATAGTGGGGTTCTGCTCATGGTGCAGGATCAGAAAAGCCTGTTTTGGTCAGGTGGAAAAGATTCTTGCACTCTGGGGAAAAAAAAAGTGTAGAACACACAGGTGTCAAATACAAATTGAAGAGGAGCACTTGCAGTGAGTTCCTGGTGAGCCCTGTCATAGGCAAGAGCTGTGTCCCTTGCCTGGGAAGAGGCAGTAAGGCAGCTGAGAGTTGATCAAAAAAAAACAGATATGAGGTGGAAGCCCAGGCTTTTCTATGCCAAGCTTACCTACTTAGTTTCAAAGGAGGTTGCAGTAATACCCTCTCAGCTGAGGGGGAGGAGAGGAGGAGGTCGGCTGTCTTGGTCTGCTTGTGCCCCATCTCTATTTCCAGTCTGATGGTGTTTTGCTTGACTCCTCGTGCTGAGACCTGATCAAGTCATACCCTAAATCTGTAAGTGCAGAGGCATTTGCAGCCACTTTGTGGATTCTTGGTGGGTGTGAGGAGTGTAGCCTGCTTTCGTATGTGGTTAACTTTTCCTGAAAATGAGAATCTCAACAGCTGATCTTTCCAAAATTGGCCATAGTTAAGACAGCACCTTGATACCCTGGGATCTAAAGATACCTTTCTGTCACTTGAGGATATGAGGTGTAAAGGAACGGCCCCTCTTCCTTTTTTATTTTTCCCTAGGATGTTGACCTGGATTTCCTGGCAAAGATGACCAACGGCTTCTCAGGGGCTGACCTGACAGAAATTTGCCAGCGTGCCTGCAAACTGGCCATCCGCGAATCCATCGAGAGCGAGATCAGGCGAGAGCGTGAGAGGCAAACCAACCCTTCTGCCATGGTGAGTGTTACACTGAGCTCTCCGTGCCCACATGCCTGAGGTGTGATGTGTTCCTCTGTCATCCTCGGGGATGAGTGGGCTCTTGTGCAGAGCGTGGAGCTGGAGCACTTTGTTCTCTTCTTGTGGGAGGTTGAGGACCCTCCTGGGATGCCTCATGGTCAGCATTGCTCAGGAGGTGCCTTCTGCAGCCCTGACTCATGCACACCTCTCCAGCCCCCGCCGTGGAGGGTGTTGGGAGTCTCCTAACCTGGGGGGAAGCTGTGAGCGGCTCTTGGGCCCGTGGAGCTTGGGCACACAGCTCACCTGGTCCCTCTGTCCTGCTGCAGGAGGTGGAGGAGGATGATCCTGTTCCCGAGATCCGCAGGGATCACTTTGAGGAGGCCATGCGCTTTGCCCGCCGCTCTGTCAGTGACAACGACATCAGGAAATACGAGATGTTTGCACAGACCCTACAGCAGAGCCGTGGCTTCGGCAGCTTCAGGTACCTGTGGGGTGTGAGGGCTGTGCAGTGTGGCTCAGCCAGCCCCCGAGCACAGCACTGGGGCAGCTTTCTGATGGGTTCTGGGCAGCAAGCCTCTTTTGCACTGTGCATTCCCATTCAACCTTGAGCATGGAGCACCACAACACAGCGTGGCGGGTGTAGGCTGTGCTGCAGGTTGATTGTAGCTGCTCTGTTGATGCACCCAAAGTCCCTTTTTTCCTTTGCCTCAAGCGAGGTTTTACAGCCAGCAGCCATGAGCCCTCTGACCTTCCCTAAGGCTTCCTCCCATTCCTTCTTAGTTGTCACTGGGGTTTGGCACAGAGGGAGGGTATGGCCGTGCACTGCAAGGAGGCTTTTGAACAGCTTCTCTTCTCTCCTGTCCTGCACTGCTGCATGCAGGTTCCCCTCAGGCAACCAGGGCGGCGCTGGCCCGAGCCAAGGCACAGGAGGTGGCAGCGGGGGCAACGTGTACAGCGAGGACAATGACGACGATCTCTACGGTTAACTCGCTGCCCTCAGTGGACCAAACTCCACACCAGGCCACGTTGTACAGGGAAAAATCCAATGTTCAGTGGACTCTTGGCTTCTTCATTCCTCAGTCAGAACAGTGTAGCTGCACGTCAGACTTTGTACAGGGGATGTTTTCTGCAAACACAAATCCAGAGCGGTGTTCAGTTGGGAGGCAGACAGTGCATTAACAAGGAGGGGAACTGACTTAATTTCTGAGAAATTTCTGTTCTAGTTTATGTGGCAGAATCAGCAGCTTTAGCAAGGGTACAACGCTAGCCTGTATTAAAAAAAAAATAAAACCCCACAAAAAATAATAAAAAAAAATTAATAAAAATCCCACAAAACTCTAGCAAGGTCGTAGCAGTTCCTTTGTGTGGTGCTGGCGCTGTCTAAACCCGTGTCTGGTGCTGTGTGAGTGCTCTGTGCTCCAGTGGAGCCCATCTGTGTGAGTGTTCCCCTGCTGTGGACAGGGCTGCTCTTCATGCTTAACACCTCTTAGCTCTGTTAATGGAAGAAATGGGTTTGGCAGTGTCTCTGCCCTGGCAGGAAAAGCCTGGCAGCAGGTACCTGCTGTTGCTCTTCCGAGGCTGGCCGTGAGCTGTCAGGTCTCTTGCTGCTGTGGCTCTGCAGCAAAGGATCTCTCCAAGAATCCCTGTCTCACCCAGGCAGGAGGGGCGCTTGGGGTGCCTCGGGTTGTGGCACAGTGTGACACCACTGTGGCTGGGGAGAGAGGACCTTCAACACATTCCATGTGTCCCAGTTTCTGATGCTTGTCTTGGATCTCTGTTGGAAAGCTGGCCTTGTGTCAGACACAGTAGTTGGGTTCTGATCATGGTTTTTCTTCCTTTTCACCTGTTCTGCCTCCCTGCCTTTCCACTTCCTTTATTTTCCCTTCTGTGAACTGAAAAATGTGCTACTGCTGTACTTGGTTGTTTTATGTCAGGGAAGCCGTGGGTCCTAGGGGGCAGGAGCAGGACAAGAGGCTGGGCATGGCTGAGCCCTCAGCCCGAGGGGGGCAGTGGCTGTGGAATGCACCGAGCTGCTCGTAGGGAATGCAGGAACGGAGGGTTTCTGCAAGGAGGGTGAAACGCAGTTTGTGTGGCAGAATGTTTCCCTGGGCCTCTGGGCCGAGCCACGAGGGAGAGGGCAGGAGCTGTGGGGCTGGGCTGTGGGGTTCTGTCCCAGACCCTGGCACATCTTGAAGGGCTCCCTCAAGCCGTCTGTATTTAAAAGGAGAGGATTTAATGGCAGAGGGACGGGACTGGGCGTGGTGGAAAGGGGCTTGTGCGATAAGCGCAGTGAGATAAGGGAGCGCTGCGTTCGAATGGCGCAGCCCCTGCGGGGAGGAGGCGGCGCCGGCCCCGGGTTGGGCTGCGGCTCACCCGCGCTGCTGTTTGGGAGCCGTCTGCCGGCACCGCCGACCCTGTCCTCACACCGCCTCTGCTGGCAAATCGCTCCTGCAGGCGCCGGGGGGACACTCGTGGCAGCAGGGGTGAGGCTGGGAGCTCTGGTGCTCCCCCTGCCTCGCTCCATCCCGTTTGTGGGTTAAACATCACCTTTCTGCTCTAGGGTTGATTCTCCTCCCTGAGCTCTGCAGGGACAGATACCAGCTTTGCTTTGGCCACAGGGAACTAGAGCCAGGTGCGAAGGAGCTCTCCAGGACTCCCCAAAGCTTTTCACAGCTTGGGCAGGGGCTTCTTGCTCTCTCCCAGCGGGAGAACATTACCACCCAGCAAATCGAGGGACAGATCCATCCTGGCATCTTTGTCTGCTGTGGAGACTGGGGCAAGGAGGGCATGGCATGGCGGGGTGTGTGCCCCAGCTCCTGGCAGCCCAAATCTTCCCCGCTGCCTCTCCAAGTTGCAAATGCTAATTGAATCCAGCAGAGGGACTGGAAAAGCTTCTCCTTTCTTCCCTGCCATCTGTGGTACACAGCTCCCGGTGAGGGGACAGCACCCACAGGATTTCCAAGAGCATCGACCCTTGCTCTGAGGCTGTGCGGACCTGGTGGGAGGGCTGAGGGTGTGCCCCAGACCAGCACTCACAGCCCCCTCGCTGTGAGCCTCAGCAGCCCCAGGTGAGCTGTTGGTATCAAGGACTGGGTTTGGCCCCAGCCCTGCCCCTTTCAGGCCTCCTCCAGCAGAGACCCTGGTCAGTCACTGCCAGGGCAAGAGCCTTTCTGCAGCACCTCCTCCCCTGCCCAGATCCTTGCTGGGGGGACTGGGCAGCTCCCAAAGGTGCTGGAGAGAAGATGCTGTTGGCTCAGGCGTGCCCTGCACGGTGTGGGATTAACGAGGGGGAAGCTGAGGGCATCCCCTTCCTTTGCTGACCTGATCAGCACCTCCCTGTGCCCCCCTGGGTTCCATCTGTCCCCAGAGCCCTTTCATCCCTACAGCCCCTACAGCCAGGCCCCATCAGGACCACTGGACTTGATGGGAGCCATAGTCCAGCCATGCTTGATGCAGGATGGGAGATCTCTCTCAGGCCACAGTGTTGGGGTTAGAGACTGGTCCCTGATCCAAGAGACTGGCACCCTGCTGCACCACCCCAAAGCCCTCTGGGCCCAGCAGGTGCTCCAATCACCAGGGAGTCACAAATGACTGCTCTCAGCAGGTCCCCATCCTGCTCCAGGCAGGCATGGATGCGTTATGGGCATCCCTGCTCCATTGGCAGCACTGACCCCCAGAACATCCCTTCCCCCTGAGCCCCCAGGACATTTGTGCCCTCTCTCCATGGCTATCCTTGTCCCCTCTTCCTTGGGCATCCCCTCCTCACTGACAATTCCTGCCCCTATGGATGTTCCTACTCCAGGGATTTCCCCACCTGTGGAGGTTTGAACCCAGCTGGCAAATCAGTCCCACTCAGCTGCTCATTCACACCCCACCTGCCTCGGCCCCCTGGCTGGTACACTGGGCATGGTGTTCCATGGCATGGAATATCCCTTTGCCAGTCTGGGTCAGCTCTCCTGGCCATGCCCCCACCCAGCTGCTTGTGCACCTGCTCCATGGCAGAGCACAGGACATCAAAACCTCCTTTGTCCCTCCTGAAATATGGATGTTTTCTGCCCTGTGTAGCTCCATGACTTTAGGGTGCACAGTGTGGGATGGAGGATAGAGGCAGGGCCCTTCTAGTCCTGGTCATTGGATTTGCCACTTGTAGAAATGGAATCACAGAACACTCTCAGCTGGAATGGACCCATCCTGACCCATCATTGAGCACAGCTCCTGGCCCTGAACAGGACACCCCTAGGGACACACCATGGGCCTGGAGCATTGTCCAAACACTTCTTTCACTCTGTCAGGCTTTGTGCTGTAACCACTTCCCTGGGGAGCTGTTCCAGAGCCCTTCAACCCCTCTGGGTGAAAAACCTCTTCAACCTAAATCTCCCCTGACACAGCTTCATGCTTGCCATAGGATCAGGAATATTATACCCTCTGACCTTGCCTGGGGAACTCCCCACTGGAGACTGGGCAGCAAATACTCTGAAAGAACCCTCCTGTGTGATTGTTTTCCTTTGCAATTCCCTTCCCTGTCTCTCTATGGTCAAGGTAGGCTTTCCTTCCCACATTCTTGAGTCCTCTCCATGTTGTCTCAGGTAGAACCACCAGGTACCCCAAGCTCCTCCCTCTTCCCTCAAAGGATGCCTACTGTTACCAGCCCAGGGGGATGGAGGGCTTCCAAAGATGGAAGACAGCAAGGAATTACAGATGTGGCTGCCTCATCCCTAGGAATGTTCACGGCCAGGCTGAATGGGACTTTGAACAACCTGGTCTAGTGGAAGGTGTCCCAGTCCCTGGCAGGGGACTTGGAATGAGATGAGCTTTGATACCCCTCCCAACCCAAACCTTTTTATGACTGGTTCTGTGGAAGAAGGCAGATGTAGGAAAATGTTTCTGCCATAGTCTGGCTCTCCAAGGAAAAAGGCCAAAGGTGCAGTTATGAACAGTTCCCAACAGATGGCTCCCGAAATACAGAGGGAATGGCAGTGCTGAGTGCTTGTATCAGATTTGTCTCACAAATGGAGATTCTGTTGTACCAATGGATCCACGGGCCAGGGCCAATTGTGTGAGGTTCAACCAGGCCAGGTGCTGGCTCCTGTCCCTGGGTCACAGCAGCCCCTGCAGCTCCAGCTGGGACAGTGGCTGGAAAGCTGCTGAGTGGGAAAGGCCCTGGAGGCGCTGGTCAGCAGTGGCTGGACATGAGCTGGGTGTGCCCAGGGGGCCAAGGAGGCCAAGGACATCCTGAAAGTATCAGCAATGGTGTGGGCAGCAGGAGCAGGGCAGTGACTGCCCCTCTGTGCTGGACAATGGTGGGGCCACACTCCAAGTGCTGCATCCAGTTCTGGGGCCCTCAGTGAAAGGAGGACACTGAGGTGCTGGAGTGAGCCCAGAGAAGGGCAAGGAGCTGGGGAAGGGTCTGGAGCACAAGTCCTGTGAGGAGCAGCTGAGTGAACTGAGGGTGTTTATCCTGGAGAAAAACAGGCTCAGAGGGGACCTGATCACTCTCTACAGCGACCTGAAAGGAAGGTGTAGTCGTCTCTTCTCCCAAACAGCAAGTGACAGGACAAGAGAAATGGCCTCAAGTCGTGCCAGTGGAGGTTCAAGTTGGATATTAGGATATATTTCTTCATGGAAGGTGCTGTCAAGCATTGAAGCCGGCTGCCATGGCGTGGTGCATGCCTGGGGGTATTTAAAAGATGTGTATCATCAAATCACAGAATGTTTAGGTTGGAAAAGACCTCTAAGGTCATTAAGTCCAAAAATTTAACCAGCACTCCCAAGTCCACCACTAAACTATGTTCCTAGGCACCAGCTCTGTGCATCTTCTTGGAAACTTTCAGGAATGTTGTAGATGGGGCATGTGGAGACACCTATAAACCACTACTGCAGAGAGCAGCTCACCCAGGCCCCACAGAGGACCAATGCCACCAGAGGGGACACACCAAGCAAGGTACTCCCTTAAGCACACAAACGGGAACTGGAGTGCAGGCAGAACAACTTTGTGACCAGAAACTATTAAACTAATGCTTATAACAAACCTAGCCTAACAAGATCTGCTCAGATCTCTTGTTACTTCATCCTCTGGGCCCACACTGGGCACTGAAAAGGGCTGGTGAGTTTTCACTAAGTACCATGCAGCCACTCATTCTCCCCACAGTTCATGCGCTGGGCATGGTGTTCTATGGCATGGGACATCCCTCTGGGCAGTTTGGGTCAGCTCTCCTGGCCGTGCCCCCTCCTGCTTTCTTGTGCACCTGCTCCCTGCCAGAGCCTGGGAAACTGAGCAGGCCTTGAGTTAGGGTAAAGAGTGCTGAGCAACAGCTGGAACATCAGTGTGTTATCAGCATTATTCTCAACTGAATCCAAATCAGCACTGAACCAGCTACTGGGAGAAAATGAACTCTGTCCCATATGAAACCACCACTTATTCCATACCTTTCACCATGCCAGGTCCCCTGCTTCCCAATGCCCCATTGCCCTTCCTGTGTTTTGATATCAGTCTTTTGAACCCTTCCACTGCCTAAAGAGAGCCTGTAAGGGGCATGGGAGAGGTTTTTGATGAAAGCATGTAGTGACAGGACCAGGAGTAACGCCTCTAAAGTGAAAGAGGGGGGTTTTAAATTGGATATCAGGAAGAAATTATTTACTGTCAGGGTGGGAAGCACCGGCAGAGGTTGCTCAGAAAATCTGTGGATGCCCTGTCACTGGAAGTGTTCCAGGCCAGATTTGATGGGGCTTTGAGCAACCTGGTCAAGGGGAAGGTGTCCCTGCCCATGCCATGGGGCAGGAATGATGTGAGCTTTAAGGTCCCTTCCAGCCCAAATCATGCTTTGATTCTGCAATGGCATCATTCGCTCTGTCTATGGACCACCCCTATAAAAGTCCCTTGAAGTTGTTCAGTTCCTGACCTCGGGCTTTATCTGTCCTAAGAGTCTTTGAGGGCAGGAAGGATGGTGTGTGGTGGTGTCACATGCAGAAACCAGCTCTGATTCTATCAGTGCAGGGCTTGGCTGGCTTCACCAAAGCTCATCCTTCCTTAACATGGCAATCGAAGGAGAGCTGGGCTCACATCCCCAAATTCAGAGAGGCAAGGTACCCTGTGATGGTGATGGGCATATTAGTGGCCATGGAAACTATATGCAGTGCTATGTAGCAATTAACATCATCCAGTTTAATTTATTGACTGTTCTCACCCAAAATCAAACCCTCTTGACCCACACACTGGACTTGAGTGACGGGCACAAGGCCCATGGGTTTTGCTGTCACCTCCTGTCCCTGTGCACAGCTCCTGATGGGAGCACTGTGCAAACATTCCCAGGCATCAGCAGGATTTTCCGTGGGTGCCAGTAATGCCTCTGGCTCTCACCCTGCCCCTCCACGGCCCTTCTGAGAAGAGATGGGCACTGCTCTCTCAGCCCTTCACTGACTGTCCCACTGCCCATGTCAGCCACATCCCAGAGCCCTGAGGGGACAGAGCCCTCACCAGCACTGCTGCCAATCCTTGGCAATGTGGTCAGCACTGCTGAGGCCATGCAGGTGGGGAGCAGCCATTCTGTGACCCAAGGAGTTGTGTATTCACTCCCTTCCCCTCGCTATCAGGCCCTGAAGGTCCTGTGCACCAAGTACCAAAACAAACAGATTTCTTCTTCCTCTCCCTGCCAGCCCCAAGGGCACCTGGCCAGGGTGGTGACGGTGGCAGTGACCCTGGCACAGAGCCCTCTCCCTGCTGTCTGCTGGCGCCCAGCCTGGCACCTCCCACCACAACACACACCGAGAAAGTGTATTTTTCAAAATACTTCTTTATTTCTCTCAATACTGACATTACAAAAAAAAAAAAAAAAAAAAAAAAAAAAAAAAAAAAAAAAAGAAGAAGAAAAGAAAAAAAAAGAAAATTACAAAAAACCCCACTATAAAACATTCAGGTCTCATTGAAACCGAGAAAAACAAATCAGCTTGCATCTGCGTGCTGGCCTGTCTTCTCGCTCACCTTGTCCACCACATTTCTCCACATTGAACTCCACAGGGACCAGTGGAGGGAACCAGTGGCCACCCCTGGCTGGCCAAAGCAGGTGATTGATTCAGCAGTGCCTCACAGGTCTCCTCGCCCCACAGGTAACACTGTACAGCTGCGCCCCCAGCCCCAGGGACACCCCACACACAGCCCCCCACCCCAAGGGACCCCCTGATTCAAGTCAGTAAATTTATTTTTTTTTTAGGAATTAAAAAAAAAGATTCCCAGGGCAGGGGGAGGGGGATATTTTGGCAGGGGTTTTCTTGGCAGTGCTGCAGTGAAAGAGGAGCTGTACAAAGCCAGGTCAAATGTGCCTCCAGCTCCACACCAGCCCTTTCCTGGGAAAAAAAACGGCATGAGGCAGAGTGGGCTGAGAAAGGTAAGAAATATAAAAATTCTCCTGATGGAAATCCAAAGGTTTTAAAAAAATACAGTATTTGAAAATGGAGCCACTAAACAGACTGCCTCATGCACCTCCCAGATCCGCCCTGATGTCCAGAAACACCTCCTGAATGAATTGTCCCTGTAGAAAAATATATACACACGCCTCTCTCTTCTTATTAGAATCCCTAATTTGACCTGAAACACTAGTGAAACCCACAGCTCTGCTCACGCTTGGCTCTGCTTTTGCACCCAGATTAGTGCTACACGCACACACAACCCCACTCCGGGGGTTTGCTGTTCGTGTGGCTGAATCATCCCCCTTTCAAAAAAAGCCTGGGTGCGTCAGGCCAGTATCCCCAATACAGGCAGAGAAAAACCCTTACGAAGTTTATCTAATGAGCTCTATATATATGTATTTAAAAAATAAAAGCAGCAATGCAAACTCAACACATCTGAAAAAAGAAAGCTCCACCCTGGGCTTTCCCCCCTCCTCCTGCTGGCTGGGCCCTGTGGGCAGCAGGTGCAGGCAAGTGCTGCCCACGGGCACTGGGGACATCCCCGGGCAGGGGCAGGAGGCTGGATGGGCCATCCCCACGTGCTCCGTTGTTTGGCACGGCCGAGGCTCGGTGTAGGCTTGGCACAGGAGAGCGGACCACGGCTGGATTGGTACCGTGGCCCCAAGGTGAGAGATTGTCCAGCTACTGGGGGGGCCACCACAGGCAGGAGTGACCGGCACCGCGGTGCAGCCGGGACCCCAAACAGCAGCAAGTATCAAAGAGGGGAAGAGAAAAACCAGCAGCGGGGATGCCAGGTCCTGCCGAGTCCTATTTACACAGCGCCGGACCCCGGCAAGTCCAGCTTCTTGTGGGAAGAGTGGCCTGAAAAGCAGGTGACATAAAAAACCCACGACACGACGCACCTCCCTGGGCAAAGGGCCCACAGCTCTCGCTCTTGCGAGGCAGAAAAAATGGACCTCTGGGGAGAAGGAAAAGGTTTGGCAGTTGGGGGAGCTGTGGCAGACAGGAGTCTCCCCGTTGTTGGAGTAAAAAACCGGCCAAGAAGGATGGACAGGGGGTGGGTCGGATGGGTTTTTTGGGGGAGAGAAGTAGTGTGAGGGGTTGTTTTTTTCTCTTTTTTTGCATTTAAAAGTGCTGTGACACCTTGGCTCTGTGCAGGCCAGGTGCTGTGGCACATGCGTTTGGAGTATTGCTGCTTTGGAGGAGAGTCCCTGGGCTCTAGGAGCATGGGAGGTGCTGCTTGAGGATCTGTCTCGTCTGGGGAGCTATTCTGTCCGGGAAGCGGATTTTGAACTCCACGATCAAGTCTCCTCGCTGGCTGGGGGCCTTGGGGAAGGGCAGCCCCTCCCCACGTAGTCTCTTCACTGTCCCTGGCTTGATGATGTCGTTGCAGGGGAGCGGGATCACCCGTCCATCGATGGTGGGAATGTTCACAGTGCAGCCGCACAAGGCCTGAGGAAGGAAGAGGGAACAGGCCATCAGATGGGGCTGACTCCCCAAAGCATCCTGACAGCCACACCCTGTACCCCACTGGCTGCTCCCCCGGTTGAACTGCCCTGCTCCTCTGGATGCTGTTCAAGAGCATGAGATGATGCTCACCAGTGCAAGCACAGCTCTCTGCTGGCACCAGCCTGGTCCAACCACCATGAACTGGGCTGCAGGAGCTGTGCAGGAGAGGGGTGCCCCAGCTCTCATGGGGGGAAGGACTCCCCTCCCCACCTGCTGGGCTGCCCAGAAGGCACCACCAGCACCCAGCCACCCACAGCAACAACGCAGGCTAAATTTAGCTCCTTTCCAGCCCTGTCGGCCAGCCGCAGGCAGCCGAAAATCCAGCTGAGATCATGGGATGCTGCCACAGCCCGTCAGCTGTCACCCTCCGGAGCACGGCAGCTTTGCCCGGTGCTCGGGGTTATCTATAGCACAACAGCCCATGTCCCCTGTCCCCTGTCCCATCCCTGTCACCCACAGCCCCCACAGGGCTACGCCAGCATGGCACAATGGTATGGCTGTGGCACTGGGCTTCCCTGGGAGCTGGGGGGCTGGAGGGACTGGTTCCCATCTCCTGTCCCCTCACACAGCCAGGAGCCGGTGTGGGGGTGCCACCCCTCGGCACCCCAGCCCCCAGCAGCAGCCGCACACCGGCCTGCATTGGCAAGCCACGTGATGCAGGAATGCAGCAAGAAAATCCTTGTGTCCTTAAATAACTCAGACAGCTCTGTCGTACATGTGGGCAGGATCGTTTCCAGGCTTTCAGCAAGGGCTGAGCGAGAGGACTGCGGAACGATGCTTCTGGAAGGGGGTGGGGGCTGGGGGCTTTCTGAGCTACAGCCTCGAGCTTCCATGTGGGGAATAGCACAGGTCTGTCCCTCTGAACTGGGTCCTGGGGGTCCCAGCCCTCCCAAAACACCCTGCAAGGCGAGTGGAGAAAGATGCAATTGCTGTTTCTGGGGTAGGCGGGGGAATGTTCTGCACTCCCCCCCTCTGCCAGGAAAAGCCTCCAAAGGCAGAGCAGCAACAGGCACCAGGAGAAACACCTCATGCTGGCCACTGGCTCTGAGATGATGGATGGGGCTTCTGCAGCAGAACCAAGGCTTTGAACCAGAGGGCTTGCACTGGGATCTGCGCCAGAGCTGGTTCAGGGTCTTTGTTGAGTGGAGAACAGGGGAGAAGGTCCTATCTCCTTTGCATGGCTCATCTGCACAGGCCTCCTCCTGGAGAGGGTGTCCTCCAGGGATGAAGTCTTCAGCCTGCAGGAGGATGCCATCACCAGCTCTGTGTGAGCAGCAGGTGCTTGGCTGATCTCCAGCAGATTGAGGGGAAAACAAAGCACAATCTCCCCACATTAAGGAGTTTGTGCTGTGCATTCAGGCATGGATGCCAAAGCCCTCCTGCTCGCTGGTGCCCAGTGCAGTGTGCCATGGCTGCAAGTGCCCATGTGCGCCAAGAAAGGACACCTCCAGCCATAAAACAGAAAGGAGAACAAGAAGTCCCTGTGGGAACACGTGGATGGGGAAAGCAGGCAGAGATGTGAGCAGAAGCGGGCGGTAACAGCGAAGGCAGACGGGATCTTAATGTTTCCTTCCCAGAGCCAAGACGCAAGAATCCGAGGCGATCGCTCCTCCGCCGTATGTCCCTGTTTTTCATTCTTCTTGCTCAACTTTGCTGGCATTTGGGAAAACAGTTGCTGAAGTAACACCAGTAACTGGGGGAGCTACCCCGCATCCTAGAAAGAGGCTTGGTTTATCCCTGAGGATGAAATCACCCTGGGTTTGAGCACCGTGCTGTGCGAGCAGAGCTTTATCTAGGTCAACCCTGGGTCCTCCTCCGCTCGCGGCGAAGCTGCTGGGGCGGGCGTCGGCACCGGCCGCGTCCCAGCCGGGATGAGCCGGGGCGCGGATGCTTCGAGGAAGGTGACGCCAGGTAAAGGATGCAAAGCGGGATGGTGCCCAGGGCAGGCATTAGGCAGCAGCCAGGAGGGCAGGACGCCCTGCCGGCAGCGCTGCCTCCAGGAGAGGCAGCTGCTGGTGGAGCTGTGCTTCTCCGCCCTCCCGCAGCTCCCCACTGCGGCACGCGCCTCTGGTTTTGGGAAGGAAGAGAGCGAGTCCCCGGAAAAGCACTCCTACATCTGTGATTCTGCAGCCGACAGGTGGCAAAACGCCTGCACTGCCCCAGCCAGGAACCCAGCAGGGCCAGGGCTCAAGGGCTGGGAAGGCCCTCCAGTACCCATCACCTGCCAGCTCTCCTGATGGCACTATGTTCTCTCAATACAGTGGCAGAGACTAAAACTCAGGCTAGAAGAGGCAGCGTTTCAAGGCAGAAGGTGCAAGAAGACACCTAAGGCTACAGCCAGAGGCTGAGGAGATGGAGAAGTTGTGCTCTGTCACATACTGAGGTGGCAGCATACAGAATTGGAGAGCTCCCAGTATCTGCTCGTGCTCCAGAGCACTTAAGGAACTTCTTTTCCTGGAAGACAAGCGCAGCAGAGTATCACAGTGTCCTGGCAAGCAGCAGGCTGGGGACAGTCAGCCAGACCAGCAGCCCCATGAGGATGTCCAGCCTGTTGGGTTTGTACTGGGGGAGGTCAGAGACCAGAAATTCCAGCTGAGAGAGATAAGGAATTGCCTGAACCATAAATTTTCTGCTTTGTGTCTACATTGTGCAAATCTACTGCCAGCAAGCAGGCCTTGCTCATGGAGGTTACAGGTGTCCAACACTTCTGGCGCACTTCTCGAGCACGTTTCTCCAGTTGCTGCTCAAAAAGTCAACTCCAGGCAGGAGTCCCTCCACCCCGGCCAGTGAACAGACTTGGGCTAACATGGTCTGGGCATCAGCACAGCCAGGTCAGATAAAAGGAATGATCAGAAGGAAATATCTGAGATAAGGCATGCACTGCTCCATAAATAAGGCAGTCTCTCCTGAGTATTTCTGGACTGGAGATCCAGGAGAACCAGCTACTGCAGGAATAAACCTCTGCACTTTGCACTGTGAGGGAAACTCCTGAGTCTGCAGTATCAGTGGAGCTGAGTTTGCCTCAGGAGTGCCCAGCTCTGCCTGGCCCATGTGCTTTTTGCCCCCAGTACACCCAGGTCACAGCCTGAACTGGGATGCAGAGCCGTCACAGAGCCCTCCTGACTTCCTGGCACACTTCACAAGATCACGTTTTCCTGCCTCAGGTCTGGCCCATTGAGCTTATTTCTATTCAATGCATTTGAGAACATAAATCTGCCTTCGGGAAGGAAAAAAAAAATCAGCTCATTAAGAAGACAGACAGCGTCTACCGTCTGAAAGGAACAGCAAATGGCAGCTGCCAAAAATGTCAACGTTAAATGCAGCTGCCAGCTGGGATTTATTAAAAGGTAGTTTTACAGCAGCAGTGGCGAACAGCACATCTTGTACTGAGGTAATCTTCCCTTTCCTCTCCCACCTTCGTGCAGATTGCTGGATGATCTGTTGCATCCATGTAGCCCTGCCGTGACCTCCAGGACTGGCAGCCTGGAAGTGTTGAGTTTTACTCACTGCCTGGGTATTTAATTTGTTTGGTTGCTCATCTAGGAAAGCCAGAATCAAGGAAAACAGCTAAAGCACTGCTCAGGGAGGGCAAGGGATCACTTTCCTCCATGTCACCCTGCTCTCTGCGCATGGGCAGAGGCACCTGGTGCAACCCTAGGCAGTAACTAAGCCACAGCAGGCTCAGCTATAGGAAGAGCAGGAATCAGACTGATGCCATCCATCAAGTTTTCTCTTGCTCCTACAGAGGATGTGCCCTTTGCTCCACATGTGAATACCCTATGCTAAAATAGAAGAACAAGACATATGGAGAAGGGAGGAAATGGATAAGATGAGCCACCTGAATTGGCTCAAGAAGTGAGGTGTGTTCCGCAGGGACTGCAGCATCAGTGTCCCACACCTGGCATGGAAGTCAAGCACCTCCAAAGCCAAGACCAAGTTGGCCTCTGCAGCTCTTGTCTTGCGACCTACCTGGTCTTTCCTATCCAGAGCAGGACAAGGACTGCCTCCCATTTTGGCCCCAGAGGCCATGAACCAGTGCCACCCCACATCCCATGGGATTTACCACCTGTACCCACCTCTTTAAGACTGATGTTTGCCGTGTAGATCACGTTTGTCCCGTCCCTCTTGAAGTGCGAGTGAGGCTTGTCCTTGAGGATGAAGACGATGTCTGCAGGGATGTTGTCTGGAGTGGCATCCCCTTCTTTGGGGAAGGTGATTTTGGTTCCCTCCTTCCAACCCCGTTTGATGACAATGTTGAGGATCTTGTCCTCAGTCCGCATGGTCCGGCCATCAGCGTTGAGCCTTCTGCGAGTGATCTTCATCCTCTTGGTGGATCCGTGGTAGATCTCTTCCAGGGACACCTTGAGCTCGTGAATGACAGGTGGGTCCTGGACCTTCCTCCGTGTGTGCAGGGACTCCTGGTGCCGCCGGTGAACCCCATTAATGCCGTTGAAGCCGAACCGGCCAAAGGCACTGAAAGGGTCGTCGTCATCATCCATATCCATGTCTTCCTGGTCAAAGCCATTGAACATCCGGGAGCGGCTGCTGGCGAAGAAGATGTCGAAAGGGTTGGAGCCTCCGAAGAAGGATGCGAAGGTGGCATGGGGATCTCCATGGAAGGTGTAGTGGAAGGTGTTCCCTGAGCCACCTGAAGAGCCACCTCCAGTTTTGAGACCTGGAAGACAAGGGGGAAGAGGAGACATGAACGCTCCCTGTGGGAAAATGCTCTGCAGGGACTGCACTGCCCAGGTGGGAGAATGGCCTCTGCCACCTCCTTCCACCCTGTCCTAAATGTGCAGACCACCTCCAGCCCAACCACTGTGAAGGCACCATCTCACACAGTCCCACTCCTACACCCTACAAGCTCAGAATCCATTCAGGTTTCATTCCCTCTATCCCTACTGAAGGACCTCTTTGATTCTCTCCACCCTATTAACCTAATTTTAATTTAAAACATATCCTGATCAGTCCATCTCCATTGTTCCCCGTGAGCAGGCTCCTTCCAACCCCAATAGTCTAATCTCTGAGACTGGATATTAGGAAAAATTGCTTCACAGAAAAGTTGGTCAGGAACAGGCTGCCTAGGGAAGTGATAGAGCCACCATTCTTGGAAGTGTTCAAAAGGTGTGTGGATGTGGCACTTAGGGACATGGCTTAGTGATGAACATGGCACTGCTTCATTAAATGATCTCAGAGATCTTCTCCACCCTCAATGACTCTACAGGCAGGTGCAGGTGAGCAGACCTCCAGGTGGGCATGCAGCTCCCTACACACTGGCTGTAAAAAATGCCAGGTAAGCTCCAGGTTTGAATCATTTAGCAACCTTTCCCATAGGAAACTCCCCTGCCAGGTCCCAGGCTGAGCCCGACGTCACAGCAACTCATCCCAAGTCCCAAAGAGTCAAGGCACATGACAAATGCCCCCCAAAGAGGTCACACATGCTCTGCAAGGCTATTTTTGATCAGCAGGGTTGGGAAGGGTTAAGCCAAGCCTAGCTCAGGGACTATTTTCAGGGCACACCAGCGACAGTGAAGGACTATTTCTGACAGGCTGTCCTTTGTCCCAACCCCCCATGCTCTGTCCACAGCAGGACAAGTTGGGGGTCTCTTCTGAGTGCTGAAGTCGGTATTCTGGCTGGGCTGAAGGGGCTTTCCCACTTCACCTTGCCCACAAAGCATGTATGACCCTGAAGCTCCTCAAAATGTTGACCTTCATTGCCCAAAAAAAAATGGGAAGCAAAACATGTGGGGAAGGTCATGGAACATGAGAGGTTCAACAAAGATGGGACATGGGGGAACTTGGTCTTTAACTTGATGGGGCAGCAAGGGAGCTCTTACCCTCTTCCTTAATTCACTCTTATTTTAGATGCCTGCAGGCGACAGGGATTTTGCCAAATCCCCAGTGAGCCCCACTCCTAATAGACTGTACAGCCAGGAGGTTTCACCTTTAATCCCATGACGCCAGCCTGAGCAGGGTCCGATTTCATTGAGGCCTCCCGGGAAAAGCTGGTTTCCCACTTGAGAGAGTCTCTTCTCATTTTACAGGGCAGCAAATCACTGTGTCCTGTGCATCCATCACAGCCCTGACATAACTAACGGGTCAACAATTAACCCACTGCTGTTTAATCCCGCCGGTGGCTTGTGAGGGGATGCACCTGCCTGAGAGAGGAGCTGCCTCTTCCACCCAGCAGCCTGCTCCTGCCAGACCTCCTGCTCTTTTAAGCACCCAGGCCCTGGGCTGATTAATGCAGATGCTATTCGGCACTCTCCTCGAATGGGGCTGCACTCTTCCATCATCGACTAATAAGGCCGCCTGCCTTGGAGCGGCTCTCCTCCTCCTCCTCCTCCTCCATGCCAACCACCAGACAACAGCAGCCGCTTGGTTTCAAAACAAGGGCCTATTACTTAAATTGGGAAAAGCTTTGAATCCTCTAGGTCAGCCTGTACCAGGGAGGACAGTGGGACCAGTGCCCAAGTGCAGGGGGAGTGTGGGCAGAAGCAGTACGTCTCTGCTGTGTTATTTAGGTCATTTAAAGAGCTGCTAACAAACTACCTTAGGTACAACCCAGGAGGTGAGCTCCTTGAATTTCTCAGCTGGCGCCCAAAGTTCTGGGGCAGAGGGCAGGAGGAGCCCAGCCACCCCAGGAAGCAAGCTGACAAATTGCTGTAAAAGTGAAGCAGCCTGGGGAGGAGTGGGATGAGAGGTGATTTCTGCCACCTGTGGAGCCTTCACTCTCTCTGATTCTTTGGCAACCAGTCCCATTTCAGGAGTAGGCATGAAATACTGAAACATCTCTCTGTGAAAACCCTCCCTCACCTCTAAAACAGATTTGGACCCCACATCCCTGCCTCCCAGTGGGCAGTGCCTACCCTTACCTTCCTCCCCATACTGGTCGTACACAGCTCGTTTCTTGGGGTCACTCAGGACGTCATAAGCCTCCGCGATCTCCTTGAACTTCTCCTCAGCGTTGGGGTCTTTATTCTTATCAGGGTGATATTTCAGGGCCATTTTCCGATAGGCCTTCTTGATTTCATCTTCGTTGGCACCGCTCTGGATGCCCAAAATCTTGTAGTAGTCCTTCCCCATGATGGCAACGCTGCTGGGAGCCGAGTACTTATTCCTGAAAGGAGAAAGACAGCTCTTCGTGAGGTGAAAATCACACAGGGGCAGCTGGGGACGGGACTGGCACACACTTATCGCGGAGACGATGCTCCCTGTGTCCCACGGGCCAGCAGCACCAGAGCCGGCTCAAGTCCACGCTTCCCAACAGAGGTCAGAGCCCCGGTGCCAGAATGTATCCCAGCTGTGGTTTTATCCCGCTGAGCCCCTCGGCTGGGACGGGCAGACTCATCTCTGAGGCTGACAGGGAGAGAGAGCTCAAGTCGGGGCACGGTGCTATTATAGGGGCCACGCCACTGCTAACGTCAGGCCAGGACCACGTCCCTGTCCGTCCCCCCCGGCTGAGTCAGGAGGGCTGAGCTATGTCCAAATGTAGCTGCCGGCCTGTGTCCACCCCCTTGCCTGGTTCTCTCCCAGCTGGGGACCTGAGACCCAAGTGAGGGTGATGACAGCAGGTTTTGGAGGCTGAAAGCAGTGGCAGGGACCACATTGTGCCTTCACCTTAGAGGAACTTCAAACATTTTGTTCCTGAAAGCAATTGGCATTCAGCTGGAGATAAGCGCCTCCGGCTGTCAGAGCCATAATTTGTATTTAGCGGAGAGGGAACGGAGCCGTTAGACAGAAACATCTTGTGATGGTGGGAGGGCTTTTTTCTTTTTCTGTTTTAAAAAAAACCCCAACACTTTCTAGCCTGACTTGCACTCCCCAGCTGGATCTTGCAGTAAGGCAGGAGCTCAGGGCTCACTCGCTGCATCGCGCGGGGGCTGAGTCCGTGCCCATGCCTATACTAAGGCATGGAAAACCCGGTGGCCGTAATTCATCCCCCAGTCACCACTGGAGCCACAGCCACCCAGGGAGCAGCCAGGGGGGTGGCAGGGCTGCTCCTCCAGGCAGAAGCTAACAGGTCCCATGCCTCTCCATGGATGTTTCCCACTTCTCCTTAACTTTTGGCTATCTGACAGCAAACACTTGACACCTCGAACTGCAGGGTCTGGCCTGGCCCCTCTCACACTCAGTGCTGACCCTGCTTCTCCCAGGGGCTGCCCTTGCACTCCCACTGCTCACATCCTGCTCCCTGCTACAGTTCAGTTTCACCCTGTACTTGCTCCACAGACACCTGAGCCACCCCAACCCACTGTGCCCCTCCAGCAGAGGGATTATGGCATGGGGTGTGAGTTTTGGCCCTTACCTTCACCATCATACAAGCTACCAGATGTTCTCCCCAACCTTACTCTCTGTCCATGAGCTCCCATTGGAGGTCACAGAGGAATCTCCCAACCACCACAGCTCAATCAAGGGTGCCTATGCTCCCCAAGGATCCATGCTTGGGTGCCGCTCTAAGCATCTGGCAGCCACATCAAGCATCCAACAATTGCCTTGGGCCATGCCCTGGGCAATGACCCCCTACAGGAGCTTGGAAATTGGTCCCACATTTGGCCACCTCCATCCAAACCACCAACTTCTGCTCTTTTTTGCTCCAGCTGTGGAGGAGAAGCTTTGCTGTAGATGGGGAGGGGGGCTAAGGCACCCCTGAAGGACACAGTGAAGGGAGATGGGGGCATCTGCAAACACTGTACAACAGCTCAGGCGGCACAGAAGAGGTGGGAGGAGGTCCCTGGGGGCATAAAGAGCATCTGACAGCGTCTCCTGTGGCAGCTCCCGGATGCCAGCACATTTCTATACCAGCTCCTGCATGCAGAGATGCCAGCAGCACCCAGCCCACACAGGTGCTGGGGGATGCTCTGCCCCCAGCCCACATCCACCTCCCCATTTACCCTCCCTAAGTGCTGGGGAAGCTGCAGGAGACCTGGTGTGAGCAACCAGCAGGAGAACCAAGAGCTATCCTGTCCATTCTCCACACCAAAGGTCACTCCAATACCCCACATCCCCACAGCAACCTCCAGTGGAGGGAAGGGGCTCCCTGAGGCTGGTACTGGGATGATGATTTGGCCCTGTCTGGCCCTGCTGCTGACCCTCCCACAGCGAGAGCAAACGAAGCAGTGCTAAAGACAACCCCATCACAGTCTAGCTCCAGCAACACAGAGCTGACAAACCTTCAGCTCTCACTGCCCAGGGACCTCAGTGTCTGGCTCTGACCCCACACAGCCCAACCTGACAGCACCACTGGGACACCCTCATCCAGCCAAAACTCCACAGTGTTTCCCATGAAAAGACATCCCAAAAATGCAAAATTCTGTCGCTACCCACAAGATCTCTGGTCTTGCCCACCGAGAGGTCTTTGGCCAGGGTGGGGATGCCTGATAGGATCTCTGACCTGACCAAGGACCCCTTCGTCTGGCTGGGCATGGGGAAGGGAATTTCTGTACCGAAATGCATCCCGGTGCCGCGTTTACCGTGCCAGAGAGGACCAGGTGCTGGAGGGTGACCCGGTGGGTTAAGGCACACTCCCGAGGCTCAGCTCACATGCACAATGGTGGTAAAACACGACTCTGTCCCCGCAGAGCCTCCCTCCTTCCCTCCCACCTCTCTGGGATCAGCTGCGCCTTGCCACCGATCTTCTCCCCCTTCTGCTCAGTCATCCTCTCCTGACTTCCCATTAACCCCCTCGGGAGCGGTAGGGGGGGTTTCAGGCAGGCAAAGGCATTCCTGTATCACCCTTGCAGATCAGATGCCCCCAGATAATTCACGGCCACCCTGCCTTGGTGAAAACCACAGGCATTCCCCTGCCCTGCCGAGCCAGCCTAACCTCCATCCTCCTCTTGCAACCCTACCAAAAGAAAAAAAATAATTAAATAAAGAATAAATCTTTGTTCCGGCCCCACACATGACATCAGCCCGAGCAACCGCTGGGCTAGCGTGCCAGCTGAATAGCAATCGTTTGACATAATCCCTCTGCTCGGCAGTCATCTAAGAGAACAAACCCATCCTGGCAACGGCACAAGATTTTTTTTTGCCCCATCTCGGGGTGCAAGGTCACCGCGGGATGCCAGGGACAGGCACTGATGGTTTAACGATTACACAAGGTCGAGAGGCGGAAACCCACTTACCGAAACTTTACGAACACATTCATAGTCCAGGCTGTCATTTTTAAAGGCTCTAGCTTTATTTTAAACATCGCGGCTGTCCGCAGGCGGCGGCAGGTGCTGTGTGCCCGGCCGGGAGGCACCGGAGGGCGGGAGGAGGGTGGCGGGGCAAAAGGTGCTGGCTCGTGCCGGGGATGCCGCCGCCGCCAAGGGATGCTCTGCTGGCGAGTCCCCCCCTCCAGCTCCTCCGGCACACCCAAAGGGCAGCTCTTCGCCAGCCCGGCAGCCGTGGTTGGCTCTGACCTCGCTCCCAGGATGGCTCCGAAAGGGCTCCTCCGGTGGACGCGGTGCCGCCGGGGAGCTGCCGTCCTTTGTGTGCTTCCCAGCCGCGCACGGAGAGACCCTTCAATGGAGTCACTCGCCGCGCCGTAATTTTCCTTTTAATTGGTTTCTTGACGCTTTCTCGTTAAACGGACAGATTAAGACACTTCTACTTAATCCGTCAGTTCCAGCATTCCTCTTCTCCGCTGCCACAAGGCACCCGGCCGCCTGGTACCGTCACGTCCCCCACGCAGCCCCCTCCAAGGAGCGCAGGGAGCGCAGCCAGGAGCCCCCCGGTGTCCCCAGAAACGACTCTGCTGACGCCCAGGGCTGAGCACCCGCCAGGCGAATCGGGTAGGGAGAAAAGTAGGGCGGCGTTGATATGGAAAAAAGTCACGTTAACCAATGTGCACCTCCCCAGCTTTTCCCGTTCGGATGCATGGGGGTCCCTGTGTCCCCCGCACCGGCCGCCGGCACCGGTCCCCCGGCCGAAAGGGATTTGAGCGCCGCATTCCCGCCCGGCGTCCCGGGCTCCCCGTGGCGGCAGGGCAGCGGGACGGGGACGGTGCGTCCCCCGAGCCCACGGCGCAAAACCTACTTCTGAGAAGTCACCTTCAGGCACGCCAAAGAAAGCTAATGCCACCGCGTCCCCTCGTCTGTCACCGTCACTCGCAGGCCACGGAGAGCATCCTCTCCAGAAGCTCTACACCGAAACTAGGCAGCCGTACCGGGGGTACCGCCAGGGCAGCTCCTGCATCCCACCCGCGGCAAGCGAAGCAGCCGGGCGGGCGACAGCCCCAACCCGCCGTGTCCCCAGGGGCTGGAGTCCCGCCGGGCTCCGAGCCGGCGGGGTCCGGCCCGGCGCGGGTGCCGAGGCAGCGCATACCTCTCGGCGCGGCTCCAGAAGAGCAGGATTGCCGGCATGGTAGCGTATCCCGGGCTCAGTCAGAGAGCTGCTGGGGATCTTGTCGCGCCGGGGCAAGCAGAGGCACCCGTGCCCGTGCTGGATGGCAGTCTCAGGCAACCAGGCAGCAATGTCATGACTACCCGCAATGAATCATCCCCTCCCCGAGCCCCCACACGCACCGCCCGCCTCCCCCTCCCCACCGACAGCCCCACTGGGGTGCCGGCACCTGCGTGGGGACGGGGTTAACCCTCCCCTCGCTGCCTCTGCCAGCACAGCCCCCGCTGCCAGCCCCGCCGGCGGCCGCCTCCTGCGTGGGCACGGAGCAGGACCCCCGCTCACAATGTCCCCAGAGAGGGTCCCAGATCCCCACAGCCACCAAGTGCTGTCTCCTGCGTGGGGATGGTGTCAAGTACCACCTGAGATCACCCCCGACAGGGTCCCCCATTTTCCAGACCTATCTGGTGCTGGCTCTTGGCTGGAGATGAGGTCAAGCCCCTCATAGTGTCTCCCCAAGTATGTTCCTCTCTTTCCAGCCACACTCGGCTGCTCACAGCTGTGTGGAGATAGGGTCAAGCCCCCCATGCTGCCTCCCCGTGTAGGGTACCCCAATTCCAGAGTCACCAGGATGCTCACAATGGCATGGGGATGGGTTTGAACCCCCCCAGTGCACGGACCACCACCCCAGCCCCACTGTGGGGCTAAGAACTGCAGGGGGATGGGGTTTGTCCCCCTCCCGAGCCCAGAGGCGCTATCCTTTTTAGGGGCTGTCACACACACAGGGGTTCACTCATGCCTTGTGCCCCAGAGCACAGACCCACAGGGTCCAGGGGTGACCCCCTGTCATGATCAAGCCCCACTGGGACCCAGTGTCTGCCTCAAGAGGAAAGCAGGTTAACCCTTTCCTCCTGGTCAGCCCTCCCAGTAGACACTGTCACCTCGACTGAGGACAGGGGTTAACCCCTTCCATGCTGGTCCCTCTAACCGTGTTACTGTCACTGGGTGGGAGGTTACCAACTCTCTCACCAGCCAGTTCAGCCCCACTGGGATACACAGGTACCCCCAGGGCGATGGTGGAGGGGTGCTGACCCCTTCCAGGCCACACCACATAGCTCAAACAGAGCACATTATTCCCTCCAAAGTGAAACAGGAGAGAGGGATTAACCCTAACCTCACCAGCCTCTCCAGCTCCACAGGGCTGTACCGCAGCCCCATGGCAGGGGGGGGTCACCCTCTCTCTCCCTGCCCCACCTGGATGCACTATCTCTGTTATGGGGCACGGGGGTTAACCCCTTCCTGACACACTCTTCAGGCCCGCAGGGACACATGGTCACCAGGTAGGGCAGTTAACCCAGTTAACCCTGACCCACAGCCCCACCAAGAAACCCTGACAGCCCACAGGAGCCAGAGACGACAACTCCTTCCTCCCCCACCTTCAGCCCCATAGAAACTCCGTGTCACCCCATGGTGGCAGAACAGGCTGGCTACCCTCTGCTCCCCACCCACGAAGGGGCAAAGGGGCTAAGCTCTCAGACCCACTGCCAAACCCTGTCACCCATTGGGGCAGAGAGGCCGATCCTGCCAGGCCCTGGGGACACCCTGCCACTTCATAAAGCAGAGGTTTAGCCCCCAGAGCAGGACAGACTGTCACCCCGTGGATGGAGTGGGGCAAGCACCCCCTCCCAGCCCTATAGGGACATGCTGTCACCCCATGGGCAGAGGGGCCAGTCAGCCCCGCAGTGACACCCTGTCACTCCTCGGGGCCGGGGAACTGACCCTCCCCAGCCCCACAGTGACATTCCACCATCCCCACAGGGCAAGGGGACTGACGACCCCCCAATTTCATGGCAACAACTTGTCACGCACGGCGCAGGACACTGACGGCTGAGTCCCACAGCAACCCCTGTCACCCCCAGGGCAGGGGGACTGACCCCACAGCGACACGCTGCTAACCCCAGACAGGGGCACTGCCCCCCACCCCAGGGTGACCCTTTGTCACCCCCCGCCGATCCCACAGGGGCACCCTGTCACCCCGGGCTGGGGGGGACTGACCTCCGCCCAGCCCCACGGCAACACCCTGTCACCCCACGGCCCCACCCCACAGTGACACCGGGGTGACATGATCCCCCCCACCCACGCCGAGCCGCTTCGCTCTGTGGGGCACGGGGGCTGACTCCTCCCTGCCCCTCGGCAACAACTTGTCACCCCTTGGCAGTCCCGCAGTGCCGCCCTGGCACCCCGCAGGCAGGCGGGCTGGCCCCCGGGCCGGGCCGGGCTGCGGGGGTCGCTGTGGGGGTGCGGGGGCGGTCGGGGGGGCCCCCCCGGCACTCACCGCTCCCGCTGTCCCGGGGCGCCGCGCGCTCGCTGGGCCGCCCCCGCCCCCGCCCCCCGGCCGCCACGTCAGGGGAGTCCCGCCCGCGCGCGCCACGCCCCCGTTGGCCCGGGGGGCTGTCCATCGCCGCACCGCGCCGCGCTGATTGGTCTTCTCTGAAAGGGAGGCGGGGCGAAGGCGGGCCCCCGCCGCTCACCTGCCCGTCTCTCCCCCCCTTGCCGCGCAGTCGCCGCCTTCCATTGGTCAGTTCAAGCCAGCACCGCCCTTTCGGCGCTCTCTGATTGGCCGAGCGCCCGCGAGCAGCGGCGGGATCCCCGGGGGGAATCTTCTGGAAAGGCGTTACGTCACCGAGGAGCCGCGCCTCAGGCCGTCCGTGGGCGCGCCCCCTCCCCCGCCGCCCGCGGCTCCGGGGGCTCGCGGAGCGGGGGCCGTGACCCGGCCGGGGCTGCGCGGCGGCCGTGGGTGGTTCTGAGGGCACCGGGGCACCCAGCATGCTGCCGGGGGCTGGGGCTGCGCAGGGCCCGTGCCCCATCCCCCAGGCCTGGCGGCCCCCAGGACCCCGGCGCTGGAGGGCTGTGGTGGTGCAGAATCCCTGAGGGAATGAGGTTGGAAAAGACCCCTGAGCTCAAGTCCAGCCTGTGAGTGGACGCCACGCCATCAACCCGACCATGGGCACTGAGTGCCAGGTCCTGTCTTAGAAACACCTTCAGGGATGGTCACTCCACACCTCCCTGGGCAGCCATTCCAAAGCCCAGTCACTCTTTCTGTGACAAAAATCTTCCTAATGTCCAACGAAAACCTCTCCTGGCACAGGTTGAGGCTTTGTCCTCTTGTCCTGTCACTTTTTTCCAGGGAAGAGAGACTGACCTCCCACCTGGCTACACCCTCCTGTCACAGAAGATAAGGCTCCCTTTTAGCCTCCTCCAGGCTGAACACCCTGAGCTTCCTCAGGTTCTCATCCCCAGCTCCATTGCCCTTCTCTGCTGAAGGAGGTTCAAGGTCCTGCAAGCACTTGGCAGGGCCGAGAGGGCTGGATCCAGGGTGGGAATTGTGAGGAGAAGGTGTCAGGAAGGTACTGGAGGAGCAGGGCCATGCAGTGGGAATGCAGGGCAATGCAGGGATCTCAAGAGCCCTGCCTGCATGAGGTGTGCCCTGCTCCATGTGGGACTGGTGGGGGCAGGAGGGACAGCAAGTCCCTGAGGAGCTTAAAAAGGACACTATGGTGCTGGAGTGAGTCCAGAGAAGGGCAGTGGAGCAGGTGAAGGGTCTGGAGCACAAGTCCTGTGAGAATTGGCTGAGGGAGCTGGGGCTGTTTGGAGAAAAAGGAGGCTCAGGGGGCACCTTATCACTCTCTGCAACTCCCAGGAGGTATAGCCAGATGGGGATTGATCTCTTCTCCCAGGCAGCCAGGGACTGGAGAGGAGGCCAAAGCCTCAAGCTGTGCCAGAGGAGGTTTAGGTTGGACATCAGGAAGCATTTCTTCGTAGAAGAGGTGATTAGACATTGTAATGGACTCTCCATTCCTGGACTCCAGGTGATGGAGTCAACTGCCCTGGAGGTGTTCAAGGAGAGATTGGACATGGCTGTGATGGCCATGATCTGCTTTACAGGGCAGTGTTTGGTCATAGGCTGGAGTCAATGAGCTCAAAAGTCTTTCCCTAATTGGTTCTGTGATTCTGTGGGGCACTCTGAGGTGTCTGACAGGATGATGGGTGAGCATCCCCTCCCCAGGAACAATGCCATAGCCAGATCAAACACCCAATGCGATGGGGCCAGGGTCCTTATGCAACAGAGGGTGGCTGTGACTCTTTAGATGGTGAGGGCTGACATTGTGCTATGCCTTTTCATCATGGGAAAGCCACTGGGCTCCAAAGCCCTGGTCCACTGGGAGGCTCAGTGTCTGTGTTTAAAACAGCTTCTGCTCTGACATCGGTGAATCCCACCTCCGCAGAGTCTGTGGCCAGCCAGCTGGGAAGCTGGATAGCTGAGCCACACATGCCCTGTGTGGCTCAGCTATCACATGTCTCCTTCCAAAGTGGGGGTGCCTTTGGGCTTTTGCCTTGTGAGTCTCCCCCTTTGCAGCATCCCTATATAGGTTAGACTGGTAACAAGGTGGCTCCTGGTTGGAGGAGCTGTCTGGACCCAGTGACCTGGATCTTGTCCTGGGAAATCTGCCTGTCTTGAGGAGAAAACCCACATCTTGATGCTGTCGAGTTAGAGCAGAACATGGGGACAGCATCCTGGCTGCACACCTGTCCATAGACTGAGGGGGGAAGCATCTGGTTGTGCAGGTGCTGCAGCTCGTGGGTGGAGCTGAGCGCTGCTGTGAAGGGCTGAGGCTGTAAAGATGTTTGTCCTTTTGTAACCTCCATGTGCCTCCTTACTGATGGAGCGTTTGGAAAGGGCGCTCTCACTTCACAGGCGCTCAGTTCATCTCCTCCTTCTGGTTTGATCACAGCATTGGTCTCTCTGTCCTGCCCGGGCTCCTTGGCTCTGCTGAGTCCCTGGCAGGGTGTGTGCAGCCCCCTGGGCTCCTGTTTCCCACCATGGCCTGTGCGTGGAGCCCCTCTGAGCTGGGAGAGCCGGAGTTCGCTCCGCTCTGCCCGTGGGGCGGCTGAGTCATCGCGGTACTGACCCAGCACTTACTGCGGCCCGTCTGTTCCGCTCTGTGCTCTTCGGTGGCCCCGTCCCCGTGCCGGGGGGGCTGCGTGTCCCGCGCCGTGCCCATGCCCTGGCCTTGCAAATGCTTTTTGTTCTGGCCTTTCATCGCCGGCAGCGCTGGAGGCCCCGGGCTGGGGGAGCTGGTGCTGGCCGTCCCCGTGCTCACAAATGATCTGCTTGGTGTGCAGCCTGCCCGGGAACAAACAAGGGCTCCGGGCCAGGGGCTGGCTGCGGCCCCGCTGGGCAGCAGCGGGGTCAGGGCAGAGCGCAGCCTCCCCTCCTGGGGCGGCAGAGGGTGTTTCAACCAAAACCGCGCCTGCTTCACAGCCCGTCTCCCTTGCTGGCACATCCGCACCCTTTTAAAGACACGCCGGGAAAGTGCAGGGAGGGTGGCAGGAATAATTAAAGGTACGAAGCCGTTTCCATAGATGGAACAATTACATAAACTGGCTCTCTTCCGTCTGGGGGAAGAGATGACTGAGGGAGGCATGATGGGGAATAATAAAATCCTGTGTGGTGGGGGGAAGGAAGGTGAGCAGGGAAGGGTTGCTTGAGTTCCTGTAATTGGGCATCTTGTGTCAAATTATGCAGCGACATTTCAGGACATGAAGACATTTCCTGAAGCAGTTTGGGATTAACCTGTGGAAATGGTGGCCTTAGGTGAAGTGGTAGAGGGAAGATGTAGAAAAATTGTTTGGGATGAAAAGGCAATTGAGCAAATTCCTGGAAAGAGAAATCCACGAGGGCTGATGAGCCCACTGATGTTGGTTCTGGTACAGGAAATCCCCAGACTAGAGGCGTGAGCAGCATGCTGTGTTCACCTGGAGCTTCAGCTGTTCCTGGTACTTTGTGCCTCACTTCCAGAGGTGATGGGGAGGTGGGAAACCACACTCTGGGCTGTTTACCTGTTAAAACATCATTACCTGGTGTCTGAAGGTTGGAGCTGAGGAGAAGGCCACTTACCTCGGCAACCACCTATCCGAGTGCCGTGCCACTGCAAGAAAGACCTTTCCCAGGTTGCTTCCACCTCCTTATGGATCTGGATCTCCCCATGGCTGAGCAGATGGGGCAGGAGCAAGGCACTGGCTTCTTGCTGCACTGCTCCCTTGTCCTGCTCAGAATCCCCTGCTCAGTGCAGCGCAGGGAAGTCTCCAGTGTCTGTGGCTGGGTGAGCTGGGGAGATGCATCTGAGGACACTGGGCTTGGCAGCAGCAGGGTTTGCGCTCTGTTCTCCTCGGCAAGAGCAGCACCCACGCATTTGGTGCTGTCTCTCCTTCTTGCCTGTTCCCATCCTCAGAGGTGTCGCCCGCCTTTTCCAGCACCCTGAGCTGCAGCAGGAGGAAAAGGCTGCAAGGAAAAAAAATCCATGCTCAGTTTTTTTGGGTTTTTTTAATGGTGGGATTAATGCTCCATACCCTGCCTGCTGCTGTCCTGGCTGTGGTCTGAGCTTGGTGCATCTCTAAGGAGATGCTGGTGGGTTGCCCTCTAGGACAGGCTGGGCTCTTATGTCCTGCAGAAGCTGCTGTCCATACAGGGGAACCCTGTCCAGGAGACCTGGTAACTGGCATCCTTGGGATTCATCCAGCCTCTGGCTTCTCCTCTGAAGAAACCACCAGCTCTCACCAGCTCCCAGTCACTGTGGTTGTGTCGGTAGCCTCAGCATGTAGTGGGCTCGTGTCTGCCCGGCTCTGAGCATGGGGAATGGGAATAGTCCCCAGCTGTCTCATGCTGCAAGCAGGATCAGCCACAAGGTCAGCGTGTGCTGCTTGGGGCGTTATCCAGGCTCACATTGCAAACCACCAAGGACAGTCATTACAGCACTAGAAGAGCTTGTTCCAGCAGCACCTTCCGTGTCCTTTTGCTGCTGTGTGTCAGAGCCTGACTGGCCTCCCAGGGCGTGCAGAGGAAGGGGGTGGGAGCTGCTCTAAGCCATAATGATGGTGTTCGGTTCGTCCTCCCCGGCTGGGGCAGAGGATGAGGATGGTGGCCGCTGTCTCTCCCCTGCCAGCGCCGCCGGCGGCAGCCGAGCCGGCCGCTCCGCTCGGCACTCCGCACCTGCGGGGGCGGCATAATGAGCCATGTCCTTGTCTCAACCTGCCGCTTCCTCTCCCGGCAGCGTCTGTGCTGCCAGCTGGGTTATTTTTTCTTTTTCATATTTTTTTTTCTTCTTCTTCTTTTTTTCTCTCCTTTCTTTTTTGCCTTCCCACCGCTATTCTTGAGTGGTTCCCAGCCGGTGGTTGGCAGGCAGCCCTTGCTGGAGACCATCTCCCGGGCTGACCTTTGCCAGCCCCCTCGGATGAGCACAGCGGGGCTCTCCTGCCGCCCCCGTCAGGTGCGCGGGGGAGATGCGAACGGCTCTGAGTGGCAGCGTTTGGGAGGACTGGGTCTTCTCCAGTCGCTTGCTGTCCCCACCTGTGCTCATGCTCTGCTGGAGGGGCCAGATCCTGAAGGCAGGAGTGAGTGGGAGGAAAGGGCAGCACGGGGGATGCTGCAGTGCTTTTTCTGTGGTAGAGCCTGGGGAAAAGGAAGGTTCCACTCAGCAGATCCTGCCTTTGGACACCTTGGTTTGTCCTGACCAAGCCTGTTGTCCCTCTCACTGAACCACCAGCGCAGAGGTCTAAACTGGGCATGCAGATTGTGTGGGCAGGGAAAGCCCCCCCTGGAGCCGTTTCTGCCAGCCATGTATCCAAGCAGTTGGAAGAGGGAAGGCAGTGTCCCCACCCTAGCTTGGCATGCTGGAATGTGGCAATTTGTCCCAAGTTGCTGTGGGAATCATCAGCAGGCATGGGACTAGAATCTGGAGTGTCCTGACTCTGGTTGTGATGCTGCCCAGCAAGGCAGGACGATAATAAATGAGAGCCAGCAGCAGCCCCACAGCCCCATCCTCCTTCTTGCCACTCACCCCTGACCTCCACATCTCCCTGGGAGGAAGGCCAGCTGTGCCAGGGAACCCAAATAGCGTCAGTCACCCTTGGGGACCCATCTGCACGTGGAGGACGCCTGCTGAAGTTTGCGTTGGCTCTGTTTCAGCTTCCAGCCTTTGCCCTGCTTTTGTCAGCAAAGTTGTCCTGCAGCACTCGGTTCCTCCTGGGCATGTCTCTCCCAAGTTACATTTTGGCCAAGCTATTTACTTGGTTTCTCCTGGGAATGTCTTTCTCTCTCCAAGTTGCATTTTGACCAAATTGTTTCTGCTGTGTTTGGGTGTCAAGCGCACTGAGCCGCTCTAGTCCGTCCAGCCGCTCAGTCATTTTGGAAATTTTGGCCCTGAAACATTCTTTCTAGGACAGAGGTGTCCCCAGGTGCTTCCAGCAGAGATGCTGTCCCTGAAAGTCACAGCTGGAGGTGGGTAGCTTCTCCAGCCTGAAGCACAGGCTGGGGACAAACCCTGCTCCATCTACTGGAAGTGTGTCCATCTGATGCCTTCCCATTGCAGATCTGCCTGGCATCTAATTCTTGACATGCCAGATGACCTGTGAGGAGTTCATTGGGACAGCAAGTGGTGCCCAGCTGACTGCTGTAGCAATCTTCATATCTCTGTGGGGCTACCAAATGTGTGACCTCCAGAATAAAAATAAAAATATCACAGGGATTGTCTGCAAGGAGAATTTCCTGAAAGAACAAGCTAGGTTGCCTTTATTTTGGTCTTGGCTGTTCTCCATTGCCTACCAAACCTCCTTCCTTATGTCTGCCCCCTGGCCCCATGGCAGGTGGTGCTCAGAGGGATGCAGAGGATGTTTTTTTTAGGGCAGAAGATTCCACTGCTGCAGTGGTAGTGGTTTGGTTCCCTGTCTACCCATGGCCCGCAACTACAATCTCTGATTTTGCTGCTTCCTTAGTATCCCATCTTCTTATGGATAGTGGGCAGGTAAAGTTCTAACCCTGTGCAGAGGAGAAAGGACAGGGTTAAGATATCCAAGCACCCCCTTAGGAGTGCTAGAGGATGCTGAGGTGGCCCTGTCTTGTCGTCAAAAGTAAAAGCAGACATGTGGAGCTGCCCGACTCTGGGCATCTTGGCTTGGTCTCATGGGATTTTGTGCCTCTCAGCCCTTGGATTTGCTGTGTGGCATTTTGCTTGTCATGTGATGGCTCTGCAGATCTCCAGGTCGCTATCTGCTCCTGGCAGGAACAGTCTTGCCTAGAGCTTTGCATCAGGAACCCAATACAGCAGCCAGTCTTGATGCTGAAATGGGAGGGGATGCAGTAGCGAGTGAGCTGATGCTCCTGGCAGGGTCTGGCTGAGCATCTGATGGTCTGGCTGGAGGCTGTAGCAAGGAGGCTTTTCCTCTCTGCCTGTTTCTTGCTTGGAGACAGAGGATGGGCAGGTGGGGCAGGGTGTGGAGGCAGTGTATGAAATGGGGAGTGGTTAAAAATGTGCTATAGGTCACCATCTGCAAGTCAAGTAGCTTTCTCATGTCCCTCTGATTCAGAGGGTAGTCTTTTGGGATTTCAATTGGATCTGGTCTCCCTGGGTGCCTGTCACGAGGTTTCTGAGCACAGTCATCCTCTCCTGCCTGGCAGACATGTCTGTAGTTGCTGCTCTCTGCATGCGTTTTTCCTGGATGCATTGCTCTGCTCCATGGGGAAAGGAGATTGGTCCTGTCCAGGTGGCCTTGAAGCTGTCCACTAACTTCTACACTTTCTCCAGCTTGGAATGGGGCTCCTGCTCATCACCTCCGTCACTCAGGTTTGGTGGCAGAGCCTGGAGCTGTGCTTGCCTCTGTTTGGAACACAGACATGAGAGGACACCCCGAGAACAGAGCAAGCCCTGCATTCTGCTCTCAGCCCAGGCCAAAGGACAGGACAGGGGCTTGGCCCTTCCCCAGCACCCACCAGTGCTTTCCAGCAGCCCTGTGAAGTGGGACTCCAGAGAGTCCAGGGAGGCCAAATCCCTGGGGATGCAAAGGTGTCTGGAAGCCCTGCACAGCTGACCAGGTGTGTGGCCCATGTGTGAAACACTGGGGCTCTCTTCCCAATGCCATGTCCTATCTCCCGTGGTGAGAACTGCAGAGAGGATTCAGCCTGGCACATGGTGCCAGACCCCAAGATAAAGCCAATGCATCCAAGAATCAAGTACGTTCAGAGAAAATACATCCAGACCTGGCCAGGGATGGTGGTGAGTGAAAGGGAGACTTTGCAACCCCTCATTTCTGATTTGCTGGGAGAGAAATAATGGAGAGGGAAAAGTTACAGTGCTGTGTAATTACGGAGTAAATGAGGAGAGCAGCAGCGTCTCCACATGAGAACAGGATAGAAGAATTAATGCTTCAGAAAATCAGTCCCAAACTGATTGCCTGCTTTGTTTCAACTTTCAGTAAGGGCAGTGGCACTGAAAATACAGCCCAGAGGATGGGGAGTGGGAGGGAGGCGGAGAGGAGAAATTGCTGCTGCTGGAAAGGAACAAAACCACAGAAGGTTCAATGTACTGGGCCGGGGAGAGGGGCTGAGCTCCACCAAGGGGAGCCGGGATTGCTGCCGTACAGTGATGGTGGCAGGTTTCTTCTTTGGCAAAGCACCTTCCTATAAAGTGTCACTCAAGCTGGCATGGCACTGAATGACCTGCGTTTGTGCAGGAGGAGGGTTCAATAAGGGACACAGCAGGCTAAGTTAGGACAAACCAGCAGTCTGAGCACATACAAGTCCCTGTGTCTGGTCTCAAATTCTAGATAAGTTTGAGGAAAAATATGAATACTCAAAGTCAAATGGGAAGAGCAGTCATTGAGGGAGTGGGCAGGGACAGGGCATGCAGTAGGTGCTGGTGCTTGTGCTTCCTTGGGGCATGCAGGGTCTGAATCCCTGTGTCTGTTGGAGGTGGGCAGCAGTACCCACTGCAGGAAATGTTCCCTGTCCAGGACAGATGTTGGCACATGTCTGTGCAATTAGAGGGGGGAACTGACCTGTGTCCTGCAGGTCCTGGGGCACCTCTGGGTGCACCAGTGTCCATCAATCCTGTATGAGAGAGGGAGAATAGGACTGGGGATGTGTCATGACAACTGAGCATCATGGATGTCAGGATCTGTGACCTGGCTCTGGGGTGGGAAAGCATGATGACGTGCTTATGGATGCCACACAGACTGTGGTGGCTGCCACCGCTGCACTGCAGGTTGGTGCTGCTGAGCGAGTGCGAGGGAGGTGGAGATGGGATGTTTTCTTGGGCACCTCAGGGGACTCGAAGTTATTCTAGGAAAAGTAATGAGCTGAATCTGCTCCAACTCCCAGCTTGGTGCGGTGGCTTGTCCCACACTCAGCTGGAGTTACGTGAGGACACGCCAGCAGAGCGGGGTTGTGCTGAGGCACAGGCAGGCATGGCTGTGCCCCACTGCTGCCTGGCCTGTGTGTGCCCCGTGTGTGCTGGGTCAGCAGAGCATCATGGTGTGTGTCAGGCGTGTGCACACTCGTGTGGGCACAGACTGCGTGTGCCAGGGGTTGCACACTGGTGTGTGCTGTGACTCCTGTGGCACCTGTGAGCCTGTGCATCCTGGGGAGTGTTTGCTGTGTGACAACCCCAGGCCTGACCTTTCAGCTCAGTAATGGAGGTTTCTGTCTGTGCCCATCCCATGTGGATGTGTCAGTGGGCATTCACACACCTGCCATGCACGTATATAACACCCATGTCATGCATGTGCCAGGCCCTGCACAGCTTCTGCTGGGTCCATCTTAGGCTTTTTGGGGTAGAGTGACCTGTGTGGCCATGGTGAGGGCTTTTGCTACAGTAGCATCCCTGTCTCCCTTGAAATGTTGGGACAAATGTGGCTGGGAATGCTTTTATGTGTGCTAAGGAGGTAGGTACTGTGTGAGAGTTTCTGGATTTGGGACCAAAAATTGATGATATTGATATGGTCCCATATTCCCTGGGGCATTTCCCCCCTTCAGGGAATATGAGACCCTCCCCATCATGCCATGAATCTGCCCCAATCGGGGTTGCCCTCCTGCAGAGCTGGGGTTCTGGCAGGACATGCACAGGTGCAGAATATACTTCAGTTTGGAGAGGGGGGTGAAGAAGTTGGCTCGGGGGATGGGGATGGGGGGGGGGGGAGGGTTGCCGGAATTCCTGGAGGGCTTAGGGATGGCCGCACGTGTCTGCCACACATGTCTGCCTGCGCGTATGTTTGCATGTACGGGCAAAGCTTCCGGAGAGGGTGAATGAATGAGGCAATTCACTATTTCAGCTCTGGCTCTGGCGAGGCTTTTCCTTTAGAGGCAGGCGTGTGCCGGCGTGTGGGCTCCTGCCTGCGTATGTGCGTGGGTTCCTGCCTGCGTGTGCAGGTGGGCATGGAGGGGGCTTCGGGAGATGTTTGCCACGTCAGGGAATTCACGGCGGGGGCTGCCGTGCGCCCCCGCAGCTCTCGCTGCCTTGTCTGCATAGCGCAGGGTTGTGTAACTTCCGATGCCCCACCGGATCTCCTTACCCGGCAGAGCGGGATGCTTGGGCTGCCCTCCCTGCCTGCCGCCGCGGAGACTTCCCCTCATCCAAATGGGATGAGGAGGGCAGTCCTAATGTCCCATGCGCCTCTCCTCCCCACCGCAGGGGTATCCCTGAACAAGAGGGACTGGCTGCAGGGTAAATGCCAAAAAAGACGGGAACCCTCTTCTCAGGTCTTACAGATTTGTGCCCCTCAAACCCGGTGTTTGCTCTGGAAGTGAGAAGGGGGGGGCATGGTTCTACCCCCGTAGGGACCCACGAAGGGCATCTGCCTGCTGCCGTGGCTCCCTGTGTGCCGAGACTGTGAGACCTCGGCTGAGACCCAGCAACTCATCTCATACAGTGCTGGGCAACGGGGAGGGGACATGGACAAGGGAAATGAGGCTGGCAGGGCTCCTCATGTCTGGTGCCCAGAGCCCTTTCGAGGTATCCAAGGGAAACGGGGCAGCTTTGTTGCTCTGGGAAGCAGAAAAGGGGATCTGCCTGAAATTTTTATCTCTCTACCACAGCGTTGCCATGCCAGTACTATCATTTCCATGCCAGTACAGCTGTTTCTATGCTGGTACTGCTGTTGCCAGGCTACAGCGAGGGTGTTGGAAGAGGACATCAGGTCGCTTTGAAGATGAGAAGATGAGAGATGAAACCAGGGTGATACCATGGCTTCTGAATCCCACCTTGCTGCCCGCCTAGGGACATAGACCATCTCAGAGGGTGCTGGGCAGTGACAGAGTTGTTGCTGCCAGTGGAAGTTAGAGTGATGGGTGAAGGTCCCTAGGGCTGGGTCCTGACAGGTCACTGGCCTTGTGTTGCTCACCTGACATTGCTCTCTGCTCCCTGATATTGCCTGCTTCTCCCCTGGTATTGCCTGGTGCTCCCACAGCATTGCCCAGTGTTCTGAGCCCCATTGCCCTGGCATTGCCCAGCGCTCCCTCTGGCATGACGGCATGACCTGACAGCAGCCTGGTATGTGCATGATGGTATTTTAGCCACCAAATTTATAAAGTCATCAAATAAAGAAGCAAGGATTATTTGACAAGCCCTGTTGAATACCTGGACATGAAGTCATGCTGGGTTATAGCCTCTTCCTTAATTTCATTTCCTGTGCCATCCTGGGGTGTGGTCCTGCTCTTGTAGCCTATTATGGTCAAGTGATGGGATTCCTGGTTGTGTTGGGGACTTTCTGACCTAAAAATCATGTTCCCTAGCAAATCCTCCTGGGCTGAATGGTCTGGAGGGCACAAATGTCATTTGGGTGTGCTCCCCATGCACGGAGCAGCCTGCAGGCTCCCACAGCTTCGTGTGCTAGCAAGGTTGGGATGTTTGTACCACAGTTATGCTGCAAAAATCTTTTCCAAGTGGGTAGCAGGGTGGAACCTTCTGGTGAATGAGGCAGGGTGGTCCAATCAAAGTATCAGCTTGAGTTGTGGCTCTGAGTACTTCACTTGCCCTTGGTCCTGATGCCAGCTCCTCAAGCACTAGATGACCCCACAAAATAGATTTGGTACCTTTTGGCTTTGGGAATAGCTTATTTGTTGAGGTCCCTTCCTTCCTGGGAGAAGGAATTGGTCCCAGAGGATGATGAGCCCCCTTTTTTTTGCATCCCCTTCTCCTTCCTTTGATTTTTGTCGTGTGCCAGGCGGTTACATGAGAGTACAGCTGTGGGCTGGGCCTCAGAACAGATGCCATGGAGTGGCACCATGTCTCCACCCTGTGGGACCCACCCTGTGCAGGCAGCAGCTGCATGTTATCCCGTGCGTGGGAGCTGCTGTCTGTCCTGCAGTGCTGATGGTTGGTCTCCAGGCCTGGCTGCGGGGCTGGAGGCAGGGCAGGACACTCCCTTGGCTGAAAGTATTTCCACCACAAAAGTGAGCCAGCAGCTTTCCGTTCCCCAGCTCTTGTGCTGTTTCTCACCAGTACTTGGTGTCCCTCAGGCAGGGAGGGGGAGCACTGCCAGAGCATCCCACCTAGCTTCCACCTTCCCTCCACCCATCTTCCAGCCCCCATCCCTCCACCCCCATGCTCCAGCCTAAATAATTCCTCCTCTGCCTGGCGGTGTGCAGACTGCTCTCCTGTCCTTCCCTTAGTCATCACTCTGCCAAGAAAGACAGATATAGTTTTGTGCGGCTCCTCGCGGATCAGTCACTCCAGCCCCCAGATCATTTTCCTGCTGGGTCACAGGGTTCTCCATGGTGAACACAAGGTACCTCCCGCTTTATTACTCCCATCCTTGCTGCCAGAGCCCCAGGCCCCACTCCTGGAGAGTGAATGGCCCAGTTGATGCTGCGTAGGTTGGCAGATACCCCAGATGGAACTCTGTGTCCCCAGTCATCTGAGGGCTGGGTGCCTCTGCCAGTGCCAAGCACAGTGCTCATTTTCTGGAGTGGCTCAGATCCAAATCCCTGCTTTCCAGGTACTCTGGCTGATTTCCTCTTTCCCTGGCCAGCAGGGTACGTCTTGGCCCCATTGAGCTCCCACATTAGATGCTTTCATATCAGTGTTCCATGACTTGAGGGTAAGCTGAGACAACTATGTGTGCTGTCTCATGTGTCCAGGGGCACATCCTACATGAAGAGGGTATACTGGGGTGCACAGCACACATATGGTGTGAGGAGGAGTGCTGGGGCACACAGGGACAGGCATGGCACTGCCAACTGCCTGCTGTGCTATCCAGAGGGGCCATCAGCAGCTGCTCCAGTGTCAACTGCAGCAGTGTGGGAAGGCAGGTCTTGCCCTTCACTGTACCCCAAATAATTTCACTGTCTGCTTCATTTGGTACCCAATGGCCCCGACCACACCAGCCCTGTTGTTTGGTGGCAGCTGTTTAGGGGGACTATGGGGTACAGAGAGGAACATGGGAGCCCAGGGCTGGGGCCAACTCCCAGTCCCACTGCAATGCCAGGGCAGTAGGGATCAGGGAAATGAGGAGTCAGGCAGCCAGTGCTGTTAGTGCATTGCTCCGGCATGGCCTTGCTCCGAGGCAGGAGAGGACCTGGACACTCTGCCTGAGTGCTGTGTGGGTTGTCAGGATGAGTCACAGCAACGCTGCTGTGGGAACAAGATGCTTGCCATGCCCGGCTCTGCGCTGTGCCCCCCCACCCCAGGGCCTCCTCTGCACCCTTTGCACCACGCAGACCCCCCTGTCCCCTCCACGCAGCCGCGCTGTGCAGGGGAAAGTGGGAGAGACTGTGCTGGGAACAGGAGGGAGTGTCTGGCAGCCCTGCACTCTGCCAGGGCCACCAAGCCAGCAGTGTAGGGGTGGTGGGAGCTGGTGGCACAGTGTGCAGCTTGGAAGCCACGCACAGGCCCCGTGTGGGCTCCTGTGGCTGGGATAGGTCATGTGCATTTCCTCGGAGAGGAGCACACCATCCCCATGTCGGAGTGCCTGTGGGGTTGTGTCCTGTTGGGCCAGCTCATCCAACAGCTGGCAGTGGGCTGGGTACATGGGTAGGTGCTAGGGAGGGGACATAATTTCCCCACTCAGGTGCCCTATGGCTGCCTCCAGACTGCCCTGTGGATCTGAGCAGGATGTGGCTGGTCCCAGCAGGTGCTGGTGGGCATCACCGTCCTTACCCGTGCCACCACACCTAGTGTTAGCCTTCATTTCCATCACTTGAACAGCCTTCCCAGCCAGGTTGCAGTGCCGGGCGTGGTCAGACCCTGCGGCTATGTACAGTGGCTATTTGGGGGACGCTATTTGGCTATTTGGGGGGTGCTATTTGGCCATTTTGGGGGGGTGCAGTGGCTATTTTGGGGGTGCAGTGGCTCTGTGCAGAGGAGGTGGTGCTCAGGGCTCCTGCCAGGGGACAAAGAGAGGAGGGGGCTCTACCTGCCCGTGCAACTCATGGGGAAGGGCTGTTAGACCCGAGGGAAGTCTGAGTCAATCCCTCTTCTCCAAGGCCCAGGGTCTCCCAGCTCGAGGCGTCTGCGGAGAATGGAGACCGTCCCTGCAGGAGCGTGGGGCTGGCCTCCTCCATTCACCAGCACGGGCACACAACCAGGGAGGAGGAAGGTGCTATGAGGCAGAGGCAGGAGTCAGAGCTGGGTTTGGTGCAGGAGGGGAAGGGGGTCACAAGCCAGCCTACACGATTATTTCGGGGTATTGAAACGAGTCCCTGCGTCCCGCCTCCCTCCATCCCCGCATCCCCGCATCCCTGCGCGCTTCCTGCGGGTTCCCAAGTGGCACCCCCGGCTCCCGGCGTGGAGCAGGGGCGACACCGCGTGGTCACCGCTCTGCGGCGGGGGACAAGCACGCTTCTTACGGCCCCTCCTTGAACATCTCCGCAGCCCACCCACCCCCAGCCCTCCCTCAGCTGTCCCCAGAGGGCCCTGGTGTCCCTAGGGACCCTGATATGGGGTAGGGGGATCATTTGTGGGTAATCCAATCTCCTCATCGCAATTCTGTTCTCCCAAATCCTCTCAGCTTCCCCGCCTCGTTTTCCGGCTCGCATCTGCAGTGATGTTGCTAAATAGGGATATAATTTATCCCTGTTCTGCATGGTAACTCCTGCTCTGGCCTGGGAGGGGAAGGATATTTGGGGCCACCACGGTGTCACTGCTTCCACGGGCTGTGGCTTTGCTGTCGCTGTCACATTCTGCCCAGAGAATCCTCTTTTCTTGCCAGTGGTCTCTGACTGGTCCAATGGTGGGATGAGGCTCTGACCTCTTGCCCTGGTGATAGTGCCAGGGCTCATAGTGATGCTGTCCAGCGAGTCCCTCTGGTCATCTTTCTCCCCTCTATGCCAGCACAGCTCTCCTGATGATTGTCTGGCTTGGGCTCATCGTGGTCACTCCCTCTCTGCGACACACCAGACCTGGGGGCATCTGGCCAAGTCCAGGGGAGCTGCAGGGATGTGCAGAGGTGTCCAGGCTCGGAGGAGGGTGCTATCCTGCCCCCTGGGGTGCAAAACCAAGTCCTCTCCATTAAGAGAGTTTTTTTGGGGGGTGGCAGCCCTGTCCAACAGCCCTGCAGCCTGGCAGAGGGGGCAACCTCAATACAGAGTGAGGCACTACTATCCCCCACCTCCTGGGTCTCCTGTGGGGCAGTACCCCATCACCTGTGGGCTGCTCCTGAGCCAGGCAGGATCTGCCAGTCCCCTCCCAGACAGCAGGACCACTGGGGTAACGGATGGACAATACGTTTACCACTGCCGGCTGTGAGACACAGGAGCCAGAGCTGCCCCCCAGGACCCTGGGACTCTGTTCCTGGCTCCAAGCAGAATGATGCTGGACTGGAGCCCTGGGGCTGGGAACCCCCAGTGGGGTGCATCCACTGCATGGCACTTGGTGGTGGGTGACAGATGTGGGACCACAGGCATGTGAGCTGCACACTGGAACTTCAGCAGGGCTTGGGAGGGTTGGGCTGGACAGCTGGTTCTTGCCCCAGCCTAAAATCCCACATGAGCATCCTCATCCTTTGGTTTAGGGCCTGGGATCACCATGGGGATGTTTGCACTGCTGTTAAGGGAAAGGTTTGCAATGGCACTCAGTTTGCACCAGCATTCAGTGAGATCTGGACAGAGGTTTGCACCAGTGTGAGGCGAGCAGATTGCACAAGTGTCCAGAGAGAGCTTTGTGCCAGTTTTCGGGTGTTTGGGAGCTTTGGTACCAAATGCAGCTGAAGGTATCCTCCAGTATTTGCAGACAGGCTTGCCCCAGCATTAGGGAGGGTGGTCTGTAGGCAACAGATTCTTTCTTGGGACAGTGTCTCAGAGGTCAGCAGCCTTGAAGGACCAGGTCACATCAAAGAGGAACCACAGCAACACCCTGCCCATTCCCCCACTACATCCTCCTGCCTCTGCCCAGACCTCAATGCTGCCTCTGTGGAGATATGGCTAGGGCACTCTGCTGCATGGTGGTCACCCCTGGGGATCTGTAGCTCTGAAGAGCTGTGAAGCTGGTGCTGCAGTGGTGACAGCACAGCCCTGCAGGACACAGGCCACCACGGCCCCCTGTGGCCCTTGTTATCCAGCTTCCCGGGGACACCAGCCAGCTGTGTGTCTTGGCAGGGGTTCCAGGCTGCTGCAGGGCACGACAGGGTGGGCTGGGCCTGGGAGAAGAGCTTTGGGGTGCTGGCAGTGGGTGCCCCACTCCCAGGATTATTAAGCCTGTGCTCTGTGCTCTGTGCTTGGTTGCTCTTCATCTCCAGCAGACGGAGCAATAACACAGTGATTTAACACCCTCTCGCCATGCGAGAGCTTCCCTGGGCTTCCCTCCACTGGCAGAGCCCACATCATCACCAATCTGTGACCAGGCACAAAATGTCCCTCCCCCTTCCTGCAGATGTCCATCCTCTTCCCCAGGGTGATGAGTGTGTCTCCCAGGTGACAAAGATAATTTAAAGGCTTATCTGGCTCTCAGAGCCTGAAATGCTTGCTGGGTTTTCTCTGTGGGTGAGCTGGACACCCCTGCTGGGGTTTGTACGCAGTGGTATCCCACTGTGACCGTGGGAGTGAGCTCAAAGATCCAAGTCAAGCTTTTAGCAGCAAGCTCTGTCAGGGCAACATCTGATGCTGTCAGGGCAACATCCCCCCTCCCAGTTCCCTCCTAGATCCTCTTCTCAAATCCCATTCCCCTCCCACTTGCAGCATGGGCACTGCAAGGAAAGTCCCCCACAGGCTGGAGGGTCCCCTTTAATGGCAGCCGGGTTCCCACAGGCCATGTGCTGCCAGCAACAACTGCAGCTTTTCCTGGGAGCTCTGTGGATGTGATCAGCTGGAGCATTCCAGCCATGGGGACCACTCTCCTGGGGAATCTTGGTGTCTCTGCGGGGTTATTTTGCTGCAGACAGCCTGTTCCCAGCATCCAGCTGTCTCCAGCGCTCTGTTCTCATCATCCAGTGCCTCTAAGGGTGGAGAGCACACTCATCCCAGTGGAGGGGTGTCCCTTTCACTGCAGTGTTTGGGGTGGTTCCACAATCAGCCAGGCACTCTCCTTACTCTATGCTTTCCTGGGGAGACATGCAGCACCCTGAGTCTGCTGGGTCCTGGGTGCACATGCAGTGTCCCCTGTCACTGCTGTGGGACACTCTGGGGACAGGAGGCCCAGCTTGCCTGATGGGACAGTGACCTGAGTCTGGGGTGGGATTTTAAACAGCAGCAAGCTGTGGGTGCCCAGAAATGCCTGCAGAGAAGCCAGAAGCCCTGTAAGCACACCAGACAGAGGCTAGCTGGACACAGCTGTTTAATGAATGTATCTCAGTACGGATAGGGAGTTGCAACCCATGCACCCACGGCCGCCTCCTCGCCATGGCTCTGGCCACATCTCGGACCTGGCATCCGAAATATCCCCATTGGCGCTCTGGCCACATCTCGGACCTGGCATCCAAAATATCCCCATTGGCCTGGCATGCCAGGGTGGTAGAGGAAGATGTCGTGGCACTGGTGCGCCTCCTGGTCTTGCAGTGGGGGAGACCCTGGAGAGGGGAACTGTGCCCTGGCTGGGGGAAGGGGGCTGACTGGGATGATGCCCACAGGGCATCAGGGATGGAGGTGAGGGAGTGACCAGGCTGCTGCAAGTGCATCCCTGGCCTATGTAGACCCTGGGGCCTCCTGGCTGAGCCACAGAACACCAGCAGGGAGAGGCTGAGGGCACTGCGGGAAAGGGATTAGAGGGGCAGGAGCAGCTGCTGGGACTGCGATGGGACCTGGGCATCCCAACCCTGGTGTGTCTGGGGCAAGGCTTCCGGGCTTCCTGCTCCTTCATCTGTGGGCTGAGTGCATCTATCACTGTGGGCTGCCAAAGGGGCCAGTGAATGCCTCATCCCCGCAGCTGTCACCTGGGGGGGCTCTGGGCTCTGCCTCCTCCTCCTCCCTGCCACTAGCACTAATGCTCCCAGCGAGGCAAGGCTGCCCACTTGATGCGGAGGGTAGAGAGCGAGACTGAACAGGGCGGGTGTGGGACTGGAATGGCAAGCAAATGAAGAGCATCCCTTGGAACCAGGGGGACAGGAGGGGATGAGGGATGCAGGGGAGTGCTGCTGGCAAGATCAGAGGCACAGGGGGGTCCCCCTACATCTGACCTTGCCTTCCTATCCTCTGATGCTTTCTGTTACCAGTGCTCCTTCCTACACCATCGCTGTTGGCATTAAATAGTTGGTTGCCAGCAGGGAAGGGTTGAGCCATGCCAGGAAACCTTCTCTTCCAGCCACTAGGTGTGCATGCAAAAATGGACCTACTGGGCTCCAACCCCTGTTGGAGTAGGGCAGGGATGTGAAAGACCCCAAAGGGAGTCAGCCACATCCCCTGAGGATCCACCATGCTGATGAGCTGAGACACTGCTTGCTGCAGACCCGTGGGTGCTGCGTGTGGCACGCAGAGGCTCAGCTGTGCTGCCCCATGATGCTGTGGGAGGCTGGGGACACACGGGCGCTCTGGGTTCTGCTGTCACCCAACAAGCACCCAGGGCAGCTCTGTCTGCGGGTCCCTGGGTGCTGTGGGGACAGGGATCATGGGGGTAGCCTGTTCTCTGCCCCTTGTGCCCCATGGTGACCCCGGGCACAGGACCTTTGCCCCACTGTGGTCCCTGCAGGGCGCAGGGAACAGTGGGGACACACCCTGCCCCGCCCTGCTTCCCCCCACCAATCAGAGACCCAAGAGCTGCTCCCACTCCCTCATCCAATCAGAGCCCGGCGCCCATCCCCTTCACAGCCAATCCAAGGGGGAGGCGGGGCATAGGGCAGCATGGCTGCTTCCCCACCAGCCAATGGGCGCCTGGCTGTGCCCGCGGGGCGGGCGTGGCAGGTCCCCATGGCGGGCGTGGCACCGCGCCCTCGAGGCGCGGCCGGCTCTAGGCGAGGGGCTGCAGGTGCAGGGCGGCGCTGTTGGGGCGCGCGGCCAGGATGTAGGCGACGTTCTCCTGCAGGAATCCGGGCCAGTCGATGCTCCTGCGGGGACATGTGGGCTCACTGGACACCCGGGCAACACTGCTCCCCCAGGGTCTCCCCAAAAAATGGGGGTGTCCACCACTCCCCCAACCATCCCTGCCTCACCTGGTCTCCTCCTGCTTTGTGGCTGGCAGGATCTTCTCCGGGCTCTTGCCGTTCCTGCTGCTGGCGGGGCTGCCCTCTGATATGGGCCCCACATGGCTGATGCTGTGGCAGGGAGGAAGATGCTCTTCATCCCCACTCCATTGCACCCCAAATGATGGTGGTGGTGGGGGAAAAGGATGCACAGGGCTGGGGGGCCATGGAGAGAGAGATGGGGGGAAGCAGGGGCAACCATTTGTGTGCTGAGCACCTTTGGTAGGTATTGGGACAGTATTGGGAGTTCTGGCTGGGATATCACCCCTACACCAGGGTGGGCATCCCCTCACCTGACATTGCAGGACAGCATTTCCTTCTGGTGCTTGCGGAACCAGCTGTGCCGGGCCTGGCGGCACTCAGCCTCCCCGATGAAGCCGTCGTTGTCCTGGTCCAGGGCCAGGAAGGCTGTCCGTGCCCGCTCCCGCTCCTTGGGTGTCAGCAGCCGCAGAAGGGCATTCTAGGGGGGGTCAGAGAAGCGAAGGTGGAGCACTCATCCTGTGGGAACCTCCCTCCTTATATCCCCAAAGCTGTAAGGGTCTCCACCCTGAGTGCCATGGCCATGGGAGTCAGCCCCAGGTGCCACAGCCAGGGGTATCAGCTGTAGGAGCCAGCTTTGGGTGCCATGACCATGGGTGCTGTGGCTGTGGATGCTGGACCCAGGTGCCACAGCTGCTGGCCATGGTAGCCAGCCCTGGGTGCTGTGACCATGAGTGACAGCCATGGGAGCAAGCCCTGGGTGCCACAACCATACCTGCGGCCGTATTTTCTGCAGCAGCTGGATGGACTCGTGGGAGAGGAAGTCCTGCCACTCAATGTGCCCCTTCTTGTCAGGGTCCAAGGCGTTGAACTGCAGGGCTGCCTGCTCCTCCTGTGCCTCGGGCATGGTCCGCTCAAACTGCTGCTTGTGCACTTGGTGTTTGTAGTGCAGGAAGTCATCCAGGGTCAGGCAGCTCTCTGCAGGGGACAGATTGGCTGTGCTGTGCTCAGGAAGGAGGGGGGACCCACCTCCCCAGCTGCTTCCCGCAGCCATCTGGGACCCACCGCATGGAGGGTACACACCTGGAATGATCTTGCAGTTCTTCAGGGTCTCCATCAGGCTGTACATCTCCTCCTCTGTCAGCAACAGATTGAGGTTGTCCTGGGGTGGGGGGCAGAGAGGAGCCATGAGAAAAAGACATGGGGTGAGGGAGCACAGCTCTGTATGGCAGCACTGGGATCCCTTGGAGGCAAGTGGGTGAGGACACCCAGAGAGATGTGCTGTGTCACCCAAGGGTGCTGCAGTGGGATGGCTCCACGCCCCTGGGCTTTGGCCATTCCAGCTCTGCTACAGCATCTCATGTGCCCACAGTGTCACATCCTGCACCAAGGTTCTGAGGAGCTGCCTGCAGAGGTGAGGAGGTGGCAAAGGGCCACTGTCCCCTGCATCTGGTGACCCCATCAGGCCACGGTGGGTGGTGGGAACTGGAGAGCAGCACATCCCCCATAGCCCCAGAGCAGGCTGTGAGGTGGGACCCTGACTGTGTCCATGTGGGGCACACTTCCCTGGGGAGCACCCAGCTCCCAGCAGCAGCCTGGTGTCCCCCTGTCTGGGCACTCACGCAGTAGTAGCAGCTCCAGCCGGTCTCGGTGTGCGCGGTCTCTGTCACCTCCACGGCGCTGTCCTTCTGCAGGTAGCCCATGCGGCGCAGGCAGCCGTCGTGGTACACCCGGTGGCAGATGCGGCAGGGGAAGAGGCTCTCGGCTGTCCACACCTCGCAGATCTCACACATCTCATCATTCAGGATCTGGGGAGGGACGGGCACAGGCTCAGCAGAGCAGTGTAGGCAGGGGCTTGGCTTCTCCATCTGGGCGGTGCTTTGCAGGTGGGGGTGGATGCTGAGGGGGGAAGATGGGAATGTGTGGGGCTGGCATAGGGAAGAGGTTGTTGTAACAGACCTGGCTGGTCAAGTTAGAGGAGGGTGGGTGTGTTTGTGGGGAAGACTGGTGGGTGGATGGGTCTGGCTGTGGAGCCGTAGGTTCTTTGCAGTGTGTTACATGTGGGTGGCTGGACTGTAGGGTTGTACATTGGCTGGTCTTTAGGGTTGTAATTATCAATGGATAAGCTGTAAGGTTTTCCACACATTTCCATTTCCACTTCCAAACAGGTGCTAACCTGGGTATATTATCTAAGTACCCTGTGTAATTTAGCTCAGGGTGTGGTTAGACACTGGAATAGGCTCGCCAGGGCAGTGGTCACAGCACCAAGCCTGGATAATACTCTCAGGCACATGGTGTGATTTGTGGGGTGTCCTGTGCATGATCAGGAGTTGGACTTCAATATTCCTTGTGGGTCCCTTTCAATTCAGGATATTCCATGTGTTTATGGTGCCATATAAGGGTGTAGGTGGGCTGGGGGGTAGGCTTGTTGGGTGGGTGGCTGTATGTGTAGGGTTGTGGGTGTGGATGGGTGGGTTGTAGGAGTGGGTGGATAAGCTGTTGGGTTGTAGATGGGCAGGAATGTTGGGACTGCAGGTATGGAGGGATGGCTTGAGTTGCAAGCTGGTTGACTGTAGGTGGATGAACATGTAGATCAAATTGTCCTCTCTACCCCAGACCTAGAACTGCCTGTGCCCAGCAGTGACTTCTCCTTTTCCAGACACCCCAGGGTGCCTCCAGGGCACATCTGAGCAGTTGCACCCCCTCCCAGTGTGGCACCTCCACCTGCCCAGCCTGGCTGCTGGCCCTGTACCCCACTGAGCCACCCCGTAGGGCTTTGCGAGATTGTCATTGCCTGGCAGACACTCAGATGCTGGTGCACCTCCAGCCCTGTCCCCATCCCTCCCACACCGTCTCTGTGGTTCCATCCGCTCACCTGCTCCCTCTGCTCCAGGCTGATGTCCGGGGGCTCATCATCGTGGAGCTCCCTCTTGGGCCGGATGAAGGCTGGCGGCGTGAACCTGTTGGCCCGGTCGAACTCCTCTGGCTCCACGCCGCGGCCATCCCGCAGCCGCTCCCAGGCCGCCTTGGCGGCACTGCTCTCCTCCGGCTGGGAAGGTCCTGCCACCGCCTCCTCCTCTCCCTCTTGCACCTCCTGCTCCAGCGTCCCCTGGCGTGCGGTCCCCGCCTCCGCCCGGCGCCGTGTCGATGGCTGCTCCCGCAGCCCATCCTTGAAGGCTGACACGGCCAAGCTGACCTTCTGCACCCTCTCCACCGTCTGCCTCCTGGACATCAGCACCCCCATGGCTCTGCGGTGGGAAGGAAGGTGCTATGTCCCTGACCCCCAAAAGGGTCCCCTGGTGGTTTTCCCCAGCTGCATGAGGAGCAGCTCAGGGCAGGGAGAAGTGGGGTCTTTGCGACAAATTGACACTGGGATCATGGTGGTGGCCGTGGGGAGGTGGATTCCTGGCCATGGAGGGTCTGAGTGGGTGGGGGAGTGGGACAGAAGGCAGGGTAATGGTTTGGGGGTGCCTCCCCACCTTGCTCTATAGACTCCAGCTTCACAAGAAACACATCCAGGCCTTTTCCATGCCAGATCAGTAAAACTCAGAGGGACTAGGACCAGCTGTAACCCTTCTCCTAGCGTGCATCTCCTTTCTGCCTTAAAGACAATCTCTGTGGCCACTCAAGGGTGAAAGACATCCTCCCTGCAGCTCTGCCCAGGACTTGGTCATGGCCGGTCTGGTGCTGACCCCTCACCTTCCTTAAATTCCTCTTCACTCAGCTGCCTCTTCTTGCACTCACATGTTTATGTGTGTGCTGCTGCTGTGACCACTGGGCATCCTGCAAGGAGCCAGTGGGGAGGCTGGGCCAGCTGTAGGAGGACTGTGAGGGTGCAAGAGGGAAGGGGAGCAATGTATGGGACAGGGGCACATGGGACTCAAGAAGGATGTTTGGCTTCAGTGCCAGGGGAAGATCACCTTAGAATAAAGTGGGGAGGCCAACAGCAACAGCAATAACAAGTTGGACTCTGTCTTACTGGGTGTGAGCTGAAGCTGGGGAGAAGCAGAATTTGGCCTCCAGCATCACGGGGCACAGCATCACCTCACATGAGTCCAAGGGCTTCCCTCGTGCCATGCTGAGGTTGCACCACGGAAGAGGCTGCCCTGGGAGCAGTGGTGGAATCACCATCTCTGGAAGTGTTTATAAACCATGTAGACATGGCACTTAGGGATGTGGTTTAGTGGTGGCCTTGGCAGTGTTGGGTTAATGGTTGGAGCCGATGATCTTAGAGGTCTTTTCCAGCCTTAATTATTCTCTAATTCTGTGCTGCAGCAAAGAGGCACTTCCAGCTGGTGCCCAGGGACCGGGAGGCAGAGCAGGGAGATTGGAGCAGCAATCTCCCTCCCCGCCAGCCCCGGCAGGGAAGTCCCCAGGTAGCGGGATAATTAGCAGCATGCGTGCACACCGCCGGGATCTCGCTGCCTGCGGGAGTACTCGACTCCGCGGGCACTGCTGTGGCAGGGAGCCTGGTCAGGGTAATTACAGGTACCCCGCAGCAGCAGGGCCGAGCGGAGCGGAGCAGAGCATGCTGGCAGGCGGCAAACACCACTGCGTGCGCACGCATGTGATTCCCCAGCCTCTCGCCACCGCCGCGGGACCATCTGCCTGCAGATTCCCACGCGCTGAGCCGGGGGTGCAACACGTGTGCTGTGGGCCCCGTCCTGCGCGTGGGGGTCCCAGCAGTGGGCACGGGTGCGGGCTGGGGTATTTGCACCTGTTGGCCGCGGTGCCTGGCTTGGAGCTGGTGCCCGGCCTTCTTCGGCTCCCGGGGCTTTGCAAGGGTGGGAGCGGGGCAGAGCTGGAGGCACGTGTCCGAGCCACAGCAACAGCGTCTCTGCGGCTGTGCCAGTGGGAAGGAAAACACCTGGGTGTTTCTACCTCCTCGCCGTGCCACCACCCTCTGCCCGGCTGGCTCAGGATCACGTCTGCCGTGGTCAGGATCAGCTCTGCTGTTGGGCAGCATTGCAGCTCTGCCTGCGAGCGAGAGAGTCGGAGAAGTCACAGGGAAATCCCCCCAAGATCTGCCTTTGTCGGTCCCTGCAGCACCGAGTGTTGAGCAGATCCTGACCTACTCCTGCCCCAGGTTTGGGTAGAAGTGGGGAGGAGAGGGTCCAGAGGGGATAGGCTCACAGAGAAGAGTGAAAAGAGGTGTGTGACCCAGTCTCCCTGGTACCCACACCCATGTTCCCCATCTCAGCGTGCTGGCAGCTTCTCCCCACGATGCTGCTGAGCTCTGGGTGCCCCAACCCCAGCCACCCTGCAGTGCAATAGAAGGGTGGCTGGTGTGTGGACTTGCTGTATTCGTCCCCAAATCTGTCTCTCCTGTGTGTTCACAGTCACCCACCTGCACTGCGCTGCTGCTGCAAGATCCCAGCCCGCCTCCCTCTTCCCTGTCCTCTCCCAAGCCTTTCCCGAGTGCCTTCTGCCACTGCCTACTGTGTGCCTGGAGCCTGGACAGCGTCACTTCTATCACGACTTGTGTCTATTCTCAGCTCTACTTGCCTCCCTGCCCCTGTGAGTGCTGCACAGCTGGATCCTGCCTGCACATCCAGGGCTGAATGGCTTCACCCTGAACTCAGTCTCCAGACTCTGCTCCCTTTCCACAGGCCCCATTGCTCCCCAGATACCCCAAACTTGCTCTGCACTGTCCTGACCCCTTTTTGCCCGTGCCCCATGCCCTGCCTGACCTGGCTTTGTGGGGTGGGACTTTACCGTCCCATAGAACCTGGGATGACTTGGGGGCCTGCCAGACTTTGGGAGTCCCCCTTCTCCTGGGGAGGGAGGACCAGGGGCAGTCTCGCCTCATAGCAGCCCAGAAACCTGAGCAGCCCCTGCGTCCCCACTTGTCCTTGGGGGAAGGTGTCTCCGGTGCTATTTGTGTCCACCCCCCGAGGCAAACAGAACCACCACCTGTCTCATGGTGACCTAAGAGGTGCGGGGGCCTCGACCTTGCTGCCAGGCTGCACCGTGGGGCTATTTTTAGGTCGCCCCCACAGAGGAGCTAAATCTGGGCACAGGCAGGAGCTGCCTGCAAACACCCGGCTCCACCGAGCCCTGCCAGCACCGGGGGCTGTCACAGTGGGTGGTGGGAAACTTCCCAACCCCTTCCCTTGTCCCCTTTCCCCTGCACCCCTGCCCTGATCCTTGGGCAACATCTGTTCCCCTCACTCTTCTCTTTTGGATTTGCTCCATACTGCTTCGTTCCTGCAGCAAAACACTGAGCCAGAAAGCACTTCATCCTCTTAGTGCCCATGGACACATCTTTCTCTGCTTCATGCTCCTCTCTGCGTGGGGGAAACTGAGGCATGGAAGCAAGGCTGGTGCAGCTGGAGTGAGAATTAAGCCTGTGTTAGGTACGAATGGGGAGAGAGCTGGTGGCTAGCACGGAGGCACCCCGGGAGAAGGAAACAAGGCAGAGCATCCAGATGCAAACAGAGCCAGCGGTGCCTGCATGGCTGCAAAATCTCCGTCCATGGCAGAGCACACGTGGCTTGTGCTGGGGTTAGGGGGTGCCTGGTTAGTGGTGGGTGGTGGTGGCAGGTGACACACGGGTGGGGTGACACAGGGGTGGGGGTGACACACGGGTGGGGTGACACATGGGTGGGTGTGCGGCGCAGCTGGGGTGGTGTGGCGGCTGGGAGCGCAGCAGGGACGCGTCGGGAGCAGCGCAGGGGGGCTGTGTTTTTTAGGGCTGGATGTGTCACGGGGGGGATGAGGTGTGAGGGGTGAATGTGCTGCTTCGGGGTGAACGTGCCACGGCGTGGCTGGCAGTGCGGGGTGGGTGTTATGGCCCACGGGGTGCTGCTGTGGGCATGGGGTGGGTGGTGGCTTTGGGTGCAGGGGTGTTGCAGCAGCTGTGGGAGTGGGGTGGTGTCTGTGGCAGCTGGGGGGTGTGGGATGGGTGCTTCTCGGGGGCTGTGGGTGCAGGGTGAGCTGTTGTGGTGTGCAGTGCTGGCCTGGGGACATGGGGGTGTGGGGCCACAGGGTGTGTAGGACTGACTGTTACCTGCCCCACAGTGTGTCCTCAGTGAAAGACCCTCCCAGCAAATGAAGGGTCAGTGGGTGTTTGGGCTGGTGCACCCTTGAGCAGGCACACACTCCCAGGGGGATGCATCAGGGGTGTGCGTGGACCAGAACCCCCTCATGTGCCAGGATCTGGCTCCCTGATCCAGGGGGAAGGATGTGCCTGGTCCCCACAGGCTGCCAGGGGGCCAGGCCTCCTCCCTGCCCTCCCCGGGCTGCTGGGTCTTTTTCCCTGCAGTGCTGTGCCTTACTTAGAGCAGCATTAGGGAACCTGGGGGCAGAGGGGTGGGGTACCAACAGGGAGGAGAACCCTAGGACCTCAGAGCCCATGGCAGCCTGGTCCCAGGTCTCGGTCCGAAGGGCATGAAGCAGGGCTGGGAGGAGCTGCCACGGCTCTACATGGGTCTTGCACATCTCTGCACACCCTGCCAATTGCCGCCTGCCTGGGGTGAGGGGGACCAGGCTGCGAAGGCAGCAGGCTCTGCTTAGGGGACATCGCATTCCAGCTCCTTGAGCTGGCTGCAGATGGCCACGGGGGTCTGGCAGCATCCTCTTGTCCCCTCTCCCGGACAGACAGCACATGCCAGAACTGTGGCACTGCTGGGACTGCTGCTGTGAGATGATCTATTTGCCATGGGGCAGAGAGGTCCGTGGCTGATGGTCTGATGGTCCCTCCCACCCTCTGCAGGGCTGTGGGAGTCCAGCGGGGATGTCGGGTGGGGGGGTGCTGTGTCCCGGTCCTGGGGACACCAAGCCAGTGGCTGTTCTCCCTGCCGGATCAGGTTGCCCATCCTGCCGCGCTATGACAGATTTTATAGGTGTGTCGCACTCTTTCATCTCCCAGAGGGGGATGAAAATGCCGTGACAGCAGAGTCCCTTCCTCTGCAGCAGACACAGCTCCTGCCCAGCTCTGCACTTCTCCTTCTCTTCTCCCTCCCCAGTACCCACATGAGGACCCTGATGCCTGGGCAGGACCCTCTCACCCCATTCTCATCCCCACTCCCAGGCATCCCATCCCAGGAGCTCTCGACCCAGGATCCTGGGGGCAGTGGGGGAACCCACCGAAGGGTGACACAATGTGTGGACAGCCCATGCTACGCACCCAGCAATGCACCTATAATGCAAAAAAAAAAAAACCAACCCACTTACCAGGATCGGGGTCGCTCTGGGAACAGGAGCCCTAGACAGCAGTCCACACCATGTCCATCGCCGCTGCCTCTGGCCACGAGCCCCTCTGCGCCCGCGGGTGCTCACCGCATGCCGTGCCCCGCGTGCAAATCCCTGTCAGGGGATGGATGGATGGAGGGATGGAGGGATGGATGGAGCAGCGAGGGTGGTACCCGGGAAGCCAGAGCCCTGCACTTGCTGCCGGAGGATGCAGGAGGCAGCGCGATGCTGGGAGCGGATGCCTGTGTCTATCACACACACACCACACACACACACACACACACACACACACACACACACACTCACTCTCTCAGAGGAAGCAGGGAGCTTGTGACTGGGGCTGAGCAGATGCAGCCTGGTTTGCTGTCCCTGTACCAATTGCTGCCCGAGCCGTGTTAAAAAGCTCTCCGAGAAACGGAGATTTTTTTTAACCGGGCTGACGTGTGCTGGAAGATACCAATAAAAGCTTTCCCTGCATCTCCTTTGGCCCCCTGGGTTGAACCGCCTTTCTCAGAAAAAACCTCAAGGATTACAGAGGTGGGACTGCATCCAAGGATGAGCAAAGGTCTCATCTGCCCCCGCTGCGGGGTCTTCCCCAGACCAATGCCTCAGTCACGGGCTACCTGCACCTGCTTTTAACCCAATGTCTGCTGGTCAGTGCTGCAGGCAGTCTGTCCTTCCCACACTATGGTGCAGCAGGGGCACGGTGGCTGCTGGCTATGTGCAGCCCTGTGTGCCCAGTTCAATGCAAAACAAGGGCTTTTTTGTTGTTCTAGTCCCCAGGACTTGTTATATCACCTGGGTGGACACCACAGGGCTGCAGCACAGCTGGGGGCTTACAGGGGGTTGGAAGGGGGTGATGGGGCAGGGGAGAGGATCTGGTGGGGAGAAAAAGGCACAGCTGTAATGCAGCACCTTTGAAGGCAGAGTATCCGGTCCACATGCATTCCCAGCTGCCCCACATCAGCTTGTTGGGGATGGTCTCTCAGCCCCCTTACGCCTCACTGGAAGGGGGTGCCGCTGGTAAGGGGCTGCACTTTCCCCTTCAGGAATAGACAGGTTTACATGGGGATAATTTAGGGTGAAACGGACTCTGAGCTTCCTAGGACAGTTTCCATCCAGGCTTGGGATGCATGCTGAAGGTGAGAGCAGAGGGCTCTGGGCAGTGCGGATGCTGCAGGGCTGCCCAGCTCCTTGGCCAGGCTGGGCACAGCAGCTGCTGTTCTGACTGGGACATGGGGAAGCTCTGCTCAGCCCCACTGCACTGTTCCTGTTCCCAGGATACTGCCTGGGGGGAACCCTCATCCTTCCCTGGCATCCTAGCCCTGCCAGCCCCTGTGTCCTCCACTGGGCAGGTCCTGTCAGGCTCCAGATCTGCCAGCCCCACAGAACAGTGGATGTGTGAGCAGTGAGCAGCAGGGGACAGGAAGGGATGCCACATTTCCCAGAGCATGGGGATTGTGGAGTGGGAGACCTGGCATTAAGAACCATTTGATGACTGAAGATTCCTGGCTTCTGGAAGATGGGAAGAACCATCCCGGAGGTCTTCTACCCCAAAACATACTGTGGTGGATGCAGTATGCAACACCCCTGGAGTGCTCTGCATGCTCAGGTGCAGGTTGCTGGCACAGGGCAGCCCTGGGGGGACCAGGTTCCACATGCTTGTGCCACATGCTGGTGCCAGAATGGTTTTGACCCTTGGCTGCTATTCCACACCCTGTGCCAGCCCTCTACAGACTTACTGACACTGACCCCACAATACCCATATTGTCATCGTGGACCCTTCCCATGGCTCACCTGGGAGTTGGCTGAGACCGTCTGCAGCTCATGTCACCTGCAAACAGATCCAGAGGCTGGGAAAGGCAGCATCTGGGTGCTATGCTGCGATCTGAGCCAGTCCATGGCTGTCTTTCCCATGGCTGGGGATGCACAGAGCCAGCCTGGTGACAGGATTTATCTGTTTTCTGCTTGTGGCTGTCAGGTCCTGTCTTGCTTCACTCCATAAACTGCAGGAGGCTTAATGCAGCCTCTGGGTGCCCTGCCCTGGCCCAAGGTGCCTCCCTGTGCTTCATCCTTCCTCAGGAATGCTTTCCTTTATGGTGAATCACATTTTGCATTATTTAGCCCGGGGAGCATGGTGGAAAGGTGTTGGGATGGCTGTGGGGTGGAGAAAGTGGATGCCAGCTGTCAGGGAGGCCAGCGAGAAACATCTTCACAGATGAACCTTGGCCCCAGAGGACAGGAGAGGAGCGTGCGGGCAGGCTGTAAAAGCTTTTAGTGCCTCTGTGGGGAGGGCAGTCCCGGGGCCGAGTGCGGTGGTTCCTGGAAAAGCAGAGGCAAGGAGGAGCTCCAGCCCCGCTCCTGCTCTGGCTGCCAAAGGCCTTGGGCATCCCGCCGCAGGCAGGTGCGCTGCCCCCCAAAATGAGAGTGCAGCCCAGATCCGCTTCTGCAAGGACACCCTGTGCCAGATTAAGGATCGTCTCGCACCCTTTGGGGAGGAGGAGGAGGAGGACACCGTCCCCTGTCCTCTCCGAAAAGCCACGGCGTGGTTGGTTGGCTGCTCGCAGGAGCGGCACAGCCGGCAACAGGCTGGGGAAGCTCCTGAGAGGGAGCCGGCAGCGCCGGTCTGCCGGAGGAGGGCTGCAGGGGCGGAGGTGAGAGCTGAGCTGCGGCGGGAATGTGCATTTTCGTCAGCTCCTCTCCCCGCTCCCGAATCTCGCATGACGCCCGCGTGTAGGTCACTGGCTGCTGCGGCGTGTGGGCTCGCCATCTGCGGCGGCTCGGAGCGCCCAGCGCGGCCCCGCAGCTGCCCCGGCCCCCGGGGGACACGGGCCGGGGTCCGCCCTGCCGTGGGGAGGGATGGAGGGATGGATGGAGGGATGGAGGGATGGAGGGAGGGAATGATGGATGGAGGGATGGATGGGGTCCCCAAGTTTTGGCAGGAGCGGCAGCCTTGGCGCGCCTGCGCGAGCCGGCATTCCTGCCAGCCAGCGGGGGGTGATGGAGGAGAGAACTTGTCAAAATAGCGAGATATCTTTTTTCAGGAGATTGCAAGTTTGGCTGATGGAGATAATAGTGTTGATGCGCTGCGGGGAGGGTTCGGAGAGGCATCGACTCCCCTCATGGCAGCTCTTTCAGGAGGGAAGGATGATACCAAAATCAGCGTGAAATTGGATAAAAACTGGCTGCCTGAAGGGCTGCCGTGTCAGACTGCAGGCAGAGAAAGGCAGAGCATCGCCCATCACCTGGAATAAACGGTGAGCAAGGTAGACCATGCCTGGCTCCCTGCACAGCCCGTGCCCCCCATGTGTGTGGGGTCCATGCAGGGAAAGGAGCTCAGGATTTTACCCATGGAGCTGGTCCCAGTTGCAGACATGATCCTGCTCTCCACTGGCAAACAAACAGGAAACCTCCTGGTGCTGGCTGCAGACAGCGCCTCTCAAGGCCACCTGCTGATGGCTGTCCTTCACATCCACTGACAGTTGTCCATCCCTGCCCCTGGACATTCACACAGGCTCATTGATGGCCATCCATCACTCTCCTGGTCATCAGTCAGGGGCTGTGCAGGAGGCTGATGGCTGTCAGCCATCATGTTCCCACATCAAGGCCAGATCCCCGACATGCCTTTCACTCCGTGCATTGATGCAGCTGTCCTCGGTGGTGCCACACCTGACAGCTCAGCCATCCATCCCCACAGCCTCCAGCTCCCTGCAGCTCAAACCCGCGGGTGGAGGGGAGCTGTAGCCCTGTGCCACCTACCCCGAAGGTTTAAAACTGCTTTCCTTGGGGAGATTGATCCTGGAGAATCCTAGGCTGCTCTGATACATTCCCTCTCCCAGACCTGTCCCCACCAATGCCCCCCCTTGCCAGCTGTGTGTGTGTGAGGCTGCAGTGCCATTGCCACTGCAAATTGGTGATGGGGTGGGGACTGCTCCATGGCTTCTGCTCCCTGCATTCATCCTGCTGTGTTTTTTGGGATGGTGATGGGGACAGGAATCATCCTGGTTTGTCCCCTCCCTCAGTAGCCAGAGTGCCCTAAGCAGGAGCTGCCAGATGGTGCCCACCATGGGTGCAGCCCCTCCTTTGGTCCCCATCAGCAGCCAGGCAGTAGCAAACCCAAAGTAGGTTAAGACACCGTGGATGCTGGCTGTGTGCCTCGTGGCTGTGGCACCGAGCTTTTGTGCTCTGAGCTTTTCCCTCCCTTCCCAGAAGGCAGAGCTCTTGCTGGACATCATCACTGAGCAGCCCTGTTTACAGAGCAGGGTGCAAGGGCTGGTTTTGCTGTGCCTCCCCCCAGTGCCCCCAACAGCTTTTGTGGTACTCAAAAATCCCCCAGCACAAAAGCCTGGAGTAGAACCTGTCTATTGTCAGTCACACAGGAGCAGGGAGGGAGAGTTTGCAGTCGAGGTTTGTCTGGATTCATGGCAGAATTCCAGCTGTGGCATGGCCAGGCACCACTTTGTGTGGATAGGAGTAACCCCTCCATTGTCCAGCCACAGATTTTGTCTGAGGTCCTATTCCTGCCTAAGCCAACAACCTCTCATGGAGCATGAGCACAGTGTGCTTCCCAGGGTGGTTTTAGCTCCTTCCAGGGCCCTGACCTGGTACAGAGTTCAGTGCTACTCCCATCTCATCCTCATCTGTGTCTGCTGCCATTCCTACCTCACTGCCACATCTCCACATCGTCTGGGCTGAGGCACAGCAGCCCCAGGTCTGCTGGACATGCATCTCTGAGCAGGCAATGCACCCTACCAGCTTCTCCAGCTGCTGGAAGGAGAAGATCCAGCCTAGATCCAGCCCATTTATCCTTTCACTTGTCCTCTTCCACAGCTACATGCTACTCTCTGCTCCATGCTGCAGTCCTGCAGTCACAGTTTGGCTGTTCCCTTATCCTACAGAACAGGCCTCTGAGGAGCCTTGGGAAGAGTGTGAGGTGCTCAGTACCCTGTTCTCTTGTGCAGTCACTTGCCCACACTGCTCCTCCATAAGCTGCCTTCATCCCCACAGTAAGGGAGAAAAGCTGATGGAAACAACTGTTCAGACCTGGGGAGGGAGTAGAGAGAAAAGATGTGGTCTGACAGTGTCTGAGTGCTAAAATGCCCTATGAAGAGCTGGGAGGAAGGTTCAGGGGTGAGGGAAGCAGGGGGAAGAAGGCAGCAGCTCATCTTGCCCAGAGGACATATTCCAGGACTTGGATCTGCAGGGAGGTTTTCCCCAAGCTTGTGCTTATCCTGGGATGCCCTTCCTTGGAGTGGCAGGTCCCTGCAGAGCAGCTGGGGCAGGGAGTCATTGGTCTTTCGATCCTGCTCCTGCAGCTGGAGGCTTGCCAAGCATGGCCCTGATGAGATGAGGGTGCTCCTGCTGGACAGATAATAGCTGAGCAATTTAGAGCTCTCTCATCTAGGAGCACTCTTGCAGGCATCAGCTAAATGACCCTCTTCACAGGACCACTCCAGCCAGCTCCAGACACTGGGCATCCCTCACAGCTTATCCCTTCTGCTCCACCTGTAAATCCCAGAAAATGTGGGTCTGGCCCCACAAGTCTCCAGGGACCCTCCTTTCCTAAGCAGAGACGTGGGTGTAGTCAAATAGTGGAGGCTGGTGCAGGGACTTGTCCCCCAGGACACTGATGGGCTCTGTAGAGCAGGATGGCCCCAGGAATGGGCAGGAGGATCTAGGCTGTGCTGGTGGGGGGAGTGCTGGGTTTGGACTGTGGGTGGGTGCAGAGTGTGGGTTTGTGACCCCACAGCACCCTGCAGGACGTGCACAATCCCCACGGGAATGCCAGCCCTTCCTGCTGCCCCCCTGGCTGTCACCCTGAAGCCGTCCCCACATCCTCCATCTCTGCCACGGGCCGTGCAGCATCCTCACAGAGGAGCTCTCAAGTGGAACGGAAACGCCTAATGAAGGCCGACTTCATTAACCAGGGCTGTCAGGGGGATGATTGCTGCCTTCCTGAGCCACTCTGTGAGCAATGAAGCTGTGTCAGAGGAGAGGAGAGGAGAGGAGAGGAGAGGAGAGGAGAGGAGAGGAGAGGAGAGGAGAGGAGAGGAGTAAATCCAAATACCTCTGCGCTGCTGGCAAGGGCACCATGATATGTTTAGGGAGCTGGGGACAAGCAGGCAGCCCTCAGGGCTGGAGGCAGAGCCCATCTGGCTCCAGAGGAGAGTGATTCTCCCTCTCTTTTTCCCTCTCCTCTCACACAGCTCCTTTCCTATCTTCTCCTCTTAGCTGAGAGCTGTGGGTGCTGGATCTGGCCATTGACTCCCCCTGGGGCACAGCTGGGTGCTGTTCTAACACACAGATGGGGCCTGGTGTGACCTGCAGTGATCCCAGACTTCTGGATGCTGCAATCTGGGCAGGGACATGGTGCTTGCAAGTGGTCCAGCAGGCTCCACATTGCTTTTGGCATCTCTGTCAGCCCTGTTCCCATACTGCAGCATGCTACAGACTGGCTTCCTGAAAAAGCTCCCTCTCCAAGCCTGGAAAACCTTTACCCATGTGAGGGGCTGTGCACGCTCCCTGTCTTCCCTCTTGGGAACCTCCAAGCACCCCTGATGGGGTAATTTGGAACAGCCCCGCAGAGCATCAGAGCCCCAGCACGCCACTGCCTCTCCTCTTAATCAGCTAATTGTGTGTTTGGGGTTTCAGGCAAGGGCCCCAGCCTGGTGTTGCCATACCAACCACATCAGCTTCACTTTCAAACATTTACCAAGCAGGCTTGAAATGTGGAGGGGGGAGTGGGGGGTGTGAATTAAAAGAGGAGAGGAAGCCAAACAGAGGGTTGAAGGGAGGGGAGAGAGTAAAAGGGCTGTGCCTGTGCCTTTTCCACTACCCCACGCTGAGTCCTGCAGGGCAGAAAGCTCTGATTAAAACAGCTCTTGCTGGGACTCGGAGGCTTTTTGGGGAACAAAAAATGCCCCAGCCTGCTGGAGACTGTCTGGGGCACTACTGGGGATGGGATCATATTGATTCCTTCAGCAGGGTGAGGGGAGGGCTGGGAGATGAGGGTGCCCAGGACCCTGAGCAGGATGGGGGATGAGTGGTGGGTGCTGGTTCTGAGGACCTGTCACCCCCAAAGCCGGCTGGGCTAGGGGTGCAGGCAGCTGGTGGGATGGCTCGGTGGAGGAGGTTAAAAAAGGTGGCTTGGGCTGTGATGTGGGGCAGATCTTACAGCTCAGAGGGTCTGTGCCCTCTTTGTCCCCAGCCTTTCATCCCAGGGTAAAGACCAGGAGCAGATAGCATGTGCCTGCCCTGCTTTCTGGAGCTGGGTTGATTGTCTCCCCTGCTCTCTGGCTGTGACCCTGTCCCTCCTCTCTTCTTCCAAATCCACATCTTTGCCCTGCTTGATCTATCTGTGAGCTGGATCAGCCCTTTCAGCTTCTCCATCCCTGCAAAGCAGGCTCTGGGCTGCTTTTTCCTGCCAGCACTGATATGGCATGAGCCCTTGTTTGCCTGCCAGCCCTGCTGCAGTGTCTCAGCAGTGGCCTGCGTGATGCAGGCAAGGGAACTGCCCCAGGAGGGGGAATGGAGGCGGATGTGTGCTCCTTCACACATCCGGCTTCCTCTGAAAACTCATTTAACAGATCAAAATTTTATACTCTGAGCCATGCTAGAGCCCAGAGCAGAGCATATTTTAGTTGCTTGCAGATCTTGGGCCAGGGAGAGGCATGGCATGAACAGGAGACATCATCGGCTGCAGGTACACAGGGGAGATGGTAAGGAGGCAGGGCAGGTCAGAGAAAGGATGACCAAAGGAAACCAAGGTTTTGAGGGTGACATGTGGCCCTTTTGGCATCCTGTTCCTCGGGATGGGCCTTGCTCTGGCATCTGGTTGCCTCTGTCCTGTTCCTCTCCCCACCAGCATCCCCTGGCTGGACTCTGACACCCCCTGAGTGTCATGTGAGTCTGGTGGCACGGGGCCATGGCCCTGGCTGTGGAGCTGAGGCAGACAGTCCCCTTTCCCTTTTCATTGCTGAGGCTTTGACACATAGCACTGCTTCCCTTGAAGCCCCTGCGTTCCTCCCCCTCTCTGCTGAGCAAGTCACTCCATCCCCTCACGCTGGCCATGTGGCTCAGCTGTGAATCACTGTGGGCAAAGCTGCTCCTCAGGAGTTTCTTGGTCTCTGCAGCGTACCCCATGCCCCCTGCTCCCTCCTGGCCATGCACCTCCTCCCTGCCATGCTTTGCTCCTCAGAGGCCCCAGCTCTCCAGAGACCAGTGCTTGTGGAGGGAGGGAGCTTTGAGGAAGAAGGCTGTTTCTCTGGAATGAGCTCTCTCCCTCCTCTCCCAGGCATCTATGCAATCTTCACATGCCCCAACAGACAGCACCACCAGAAACTGCCTCCTCATGCTGGTCACAAGGGTTTCAGGGACCTGTGCCATGCCCAATGGCCTGGAGGACCCTGCCTGTGGCCTGTGGATCCCCTGCAAATTCCCTGTCCCACCTGTTATTTCTGTGATGGGAAGAGCCACTGAAGTGGCCATGGTTTGTGGATGGCTCCTGTGAGCCTGAGGCTGGAGCAGATGCAGAGGTCAGCAGCAGGAGTGCAGCCCAGGCTTTGCAGGGCAAGCTCTGGGATTGCCCGCGCTGCCTCGGGCTTTGCAAGAGCCTGAGACAGCTCGGCCATCACAGTCAGCTTATCAGCCTTGCTGAGCACCTCTGAGTGCCCCAGATGGCTTTCTGCTGGCAGAGTGCAGCCCTGGAAGCTCCCATCTGCTGGAGATGCTGTGTGGGCAGACCCCTGCCTCCTCCTGTACACCCTCAGGGGCTGGTGAGCTCAGTGCTGGGTTCTGGGGCTCACCCAGGCCTGGCCACAGGGCAAATCTGGACATCAACAGGGCAAATCCTCCCTCTCAGGCTGTGTGGGTGCTGCTGGCTCCACGGATGGAGCAGTCTGGGAGATCTCAGTGGGATGCCCTGGCCCATAATGCCAAGGATTATGCTTGCTGGGCAGGATACCCTGGTGAATCCCTCCTGGATCCTGCACCCTGCCCGTGGCCCAGTCAGGAATTGGGACAAGGACTTCCCTGGTCACAGCTGTGCCACAGCCACCAGGACAGGCTGCAGCCTCCTAGCTGCTGCCTGCTTAGTCACAAACATCCTGCTTTGTTCTCCATCCTCACCATGTGCCCTTTTGACAGGGGAAGGACTCCAAGCCATTATTCTTGGGCTGTAATCCCCTGCAGACTCAGAAGGAGATGGTCAGTGTGACCGCTGTGCAGGTGGCAGGGAGAAGGAATGTGGTGTCCCACGACCCTGCATCCCACCCCAGGAAGCTCATATGTAGCACACATGGGCCTCTGAGTGCTGGACATGATGCTCTTTTCTGGGCAGCTCTGCCTGTGAGTTTTACATCTGCTTGCAACATTTCCAACAGTTTGATTTACTGTGATTCCTCTGGAAAGCAACTTTTGTGATTGCTAGCCTGGAGATCTCAAGCTGGACTTAAACAACAGGATCCTAAAGAGGCCATGAATAATTGAGCCTAATAAATATTAATAACTGTGGCAGGGCATGTAATTGCAAGGAGTGTTCTGGAAACACAGCTCTGCAGGCAAATGTGCGCTCTCGGCAGGCCAGGGCAGAGCCCAGTTAACACTGATGCTGCCAGGCCATGCAAAGCTGTACCTGGCCACCAGCCTAGACACCCTTCTCTGTGGTTATTGGTGGCCAGGGGCAGGGAGTGCTGGCCCCTGTGTGAGTTTTCAGCTGTCTGTGTTTAGCAGAGGGTCTCTCCCCCATGCTCTGATTTCCTGTTGAACTCGAGTGGACTTGCAGCATCTACTGCCTCATTTGGCAGGGATGTTGTCTGATTCTGAGCCATCCTCATCCTCCAGGGATCCTGGAGGACCTGGGACATTCCAGAAAGTCCTGCCCACACTCACCCATAGGCCACAGGAGGAATGTCCCAAACTGAAGTCAGGCTCTTGGGCCACAAATACCTGACCATCTGTCTGTGGCCAGGTTTCAAACAGGACTGTCCTGTGCATTGCAAAAAATGGATGCACTGCAAAATCTGGCTCCCAAGTCCAAGTGCTATTAAGAGGGCACAGTCTGTTTTGTATGACCTAACAAGTGCTCCAGAGTTGGGATGAGGGAAGGGATATGCATGGATTTTCTATTTCTGACGGGACAGTGATGGGGAGTGCATGTGGCCACCTCTCCTGACTGAGGGATGTCCTGCAGGGAAAGACTGAACTTGTCATTTGAACCTTTGCTGAGTCATTGATCAGAGCTTGAGCAGATGCAGGATCCTGGCAAAGTAGTTGAGCTTTTTGGATGAAAAGTAACAACAAAGCTAAAACCAAAACCCAGCCGTACTCTTCCTGGGGTGTTCTAGTCCCTCACTGAATCTTATGCCTGAAGCAATGCTCACCCTTGTGGCTTTGCCAGCGCCCATCAAACCCAGCATTTCCCAGTCTTGTCTCTGCTTTTCAAGGCAGATGAGGGAAAGGAGTCAAGAAGGACTCACAAGTGCTTGCGTGGCTCAGTCTGCAGCAGTGCTATGGATGGGTTTGAAATGTGTGCACGAAGGCTCTGCCAGAGCTTTCTGGTGTTGTGATTCAGAGTGGGGGGCCTGTGGTTCTGCCCCTTTGCAAAAAAACACTGGCTTTGCTACCTGATGCTGAGGGTGTGATGAAGGCTTCTGTACGGCACACAGAGGAATGGAACAGAAAATCTGTTAGCTGAGCTTAGGGCAGGAGCTGGGGGTAATTTGAGTAGGATGTTGTCCGCAAGTTTCTGCTTGAAAATTGTGGTGCTTGGGCAGCTGAAGGCCTGTGAATGCTTGGCAAGGGTATTGTATCCTCTGCAGGAGCTTCTCCCACACTGAACAAGTGCTTCTTTTCCCCAAGCTGCCTGGCTGTTGAGACTGCATCTTGCAAATGCGGTTTCAGACAATAACAGCTTGCAATTATGCAGTGCTTTCAAAACCAAGATATCCTGAATTTCGTTAACGTCTTTGTATAAAACTAGCTGAGGCTGCTTTTGGGATGCAAAGCTCCAGCCTGTGCGGAAATGTTGCAGCTGGATCACCCAAATCTTTATTCTGTTCTGGAGATGGATCATCCTGAAGGAGATTTTAGGGTGTTGCTGTCTGCCGGGACATGCTGCCTGGGCTCAGCCAGAGCAGAGGTGCACAGAGACATTGTGTGGTCTCTGACTCCCACTTTCTGTGATTTCCGCTGCAATATGGGTGCAGGGGGAGGGCTGGGGGGTGGGCATTATCCACGCAGGAGCCAAAGGGCTCTGTGCTCTCTGGGGGAGAAAGAGAGATGTGGCTTGGTGAGGATCAGTACAGGAAGTGGGAATTGCTGTAAGACCCATTGTGGGGCAGAAATCTCAGAAGCCATTTCTCAGTGTGCAAAGGGCAAGCAAGGATTTCCCCAGGGAAAGCTGTGCTGGCCTCCAAGGGTCACCACCAACTGCTCGAAGGCTGGTGGGTGGCCAGTAATGACTGAAGCACCTGGAGGCTGACGCAGGACTTTGCATGAGGGGATACCCACAGGGATGAACCTTCAGCCAAACCCCAGGTGCCACTGGACAAGGGGGGCTGACACCTGACACAGCCTCGGTGTGAAGGGATTAGATAAGTGTGACCACCAAGACCCTGACATTCATCAAGGGGGATGCCAAGATGCCCTGAGGTGCAGTGAGCCCAGTCAGGGAGCAGAGCACGGAGAGGCAGCGGTGGTGGAAGGACCTGCGTGTTATCGTGGACACTGGGCTGAATGAGAGCCAAGAGAGCACTCTTGTCGTGGAAAAGGGAAACCACATCCTGGACTACATTAGGAGGAGAGTGTCCAGCAGACTGAGGGAAGTTATTATCCCTGCCCCTCAGCCTTGGGGGGATGCACAGATGTCAGAAGCTATTCTTGAATTGCTGCTAACAGCAGCTCTCCCCCAGCTTCTTATGTTGATACCGGGAGGTGAAAATACAGATGATGATACAGGGGTTACTGCAGGAGCAATAAAGGAGCTGCAGTGTTATCCCAAGGCACTTGGCGCACCCGCTTGGGAAATACATGGAATTTCCTAAGTTCCATATAGTTCAAATGACACATTTGGGGAAACAAGGATCTTTATGCTAGGATATTAACTTGTCTTTTGGATGAAAAATTAATGAAAAATTTGGCTGTGGAGAACCTAGAGTATTTTTCTGTGATAACAGATACCTCAAAACATAGGAATACTGAAATGCTTCCAGTTGCTCTGAGTCGCTGTGCACTCTCCAGCTGAAAGACAGCAATACATCATCTGCTGTACTGCATTCAGGATCGAAAACTGCTTCAGCTGTAGTTGAAAGTGTGAAAAAGTGAATGGTCAGCAGCTTGGCTGACCATTGCTATATGCAGCTGACAGTGCTGGAGCTCTTTGAGGAAGCAGGCAGCAGATTCCTCTTTGAGGAATCAGTATTTGCCAGGGGCTGACTGCCCAGAGTGTGTTGCACGGGGAGTGCTCACATCAGTGTTTTCTCAATCCTTTTTCCTTTCAGACTGTGTCGAAAATTTGGTGTTTCAGATGAGACCCATCTGTCATGGATCGGCACATTTGCCCCACGGGGTCAACTTAATACCCTGTGGTCGAGAGGAACCCGAATAATTTTGGGGGTTATCACAGGTGTCTCTGCACTGGGTGTTGTGTTTTTTGGGAGTGGTTTCATTTCTGGGTGAAGTTATTACCACGCTGTCAACACTTCAGAGGGATCCAGCATCACGTGGCGAGGCTGGCAGGGAGGCACACACTAGAGAGACAGTGACGTGGGTGGGCTGGTGACAAGTGGCTGGGGCAGACTTTCGAGCCAGTGGCATGGGCAGGCTTGTGACAAGTGGCTCTGGAGGTGGCAAGCCTCCTTCAACAGGGAATCGAGGGCAGTAGTAGATGCCCTGGGACAGCTTTACCCCAAGCTCCTGCCTTCATGGGTGATTGCAGAGCATCAATCCCCAAATCCGCTCCACTTTTCAAAGCTTTTAAGCTCCCCGGGCTTTACTATGCTCAAAGGCAGCTGCATGAAAGAATATTTTGCCTTTGTAAACAGATGCAGCGACCTGCTTAGCATCAATCCTGTGAGGCAGGGCTTCAAATTCAATTTGTTTCCATCATATCTGTGAATAGTTCGGTAAATTGATTTTTGAGAATAAAAATGTATTGACAGTGATTATAGCTGATAAATATAATTTTAAATATAAGATGAGGCTTATGATCATTGAATTGTTCACCTGAGGGATGCAAAGCTTGCACAGTAAACGGTATTTTTCTAAGACATCACTTAAAGCTCTGACCTTTATTTTTCATGAGATGACTCCAATTTCCATCTCTTTTTCAAGGGAGGAAGCCCTGAAAAAGTCATGGAGTGCAGCTGATGATCCCTAAACCTGCAATTTATGCGACTGTTGTAATCTCGGCACAACTGTAACTGATGAATATGCATCACATCATCTTTATGCGTGGCAGAAAGTAACCTATTTCTGTCCCATAACAAGCTCTGGTAGGGCTGGCAGCATATTCCTGAGACTCTGTGCCCTCACTGGGTCTGTGGGATTTCAGGGAGGGTGGGACACCACGGGAAAACCCAGAGGCCAGGCCTGGTCTGCAGGTTAAGACCACATCTATCCATCTGTTCCATGGGTGTCAGTGTGCTGATCTGCTCCTGCCTCCTCTTAAGTCCCGCTTAAGGAGGGGTTTAGGGCACGGTGAGGCAGCAAATTTCCGAGGGTGGCTGGGAGGATGGTGGCCACCCCGGAGGCGGCCCTAAATTAACATCTCCAAGCCAAAGCCGCAGAGATGTGATAGACACAGAAGAATGGCCAAGTGACACTCTAATGAGTGCTAATGGGAGGTAGGAATTGAATCCTGCCGGCTCATTAGCAAGGCAAGAGGTGCCATCTGCTGTGGCTGGCAGGTTCCCTGCCACAGTTTGTACAGGGGGGGCTCCTGCTGCTGGGGGGCTGTGGGGAGGCAAGGCCCCGGCCTGGGAGAGCTCCTGTGCTTTGTGAGTACCAGCCAGAGCCCGTGCTGGGGGGAATTGTGTGTGAGAGCTTCCTTGGCCCAGACGGGATCTGCCTTGGCTCTAGGAAGGGTCCCTGTGCACTCCTGTTTTGTCCCCAGCCCTTTCCAGCCTGGCCAGTAGGGCAGCAGGACCGGTAGCGGAACCGGCAAGAGGCAGAGCTTTGATCCTGCCAAAGAAGGGCTGGTGGCCTTCCTGTGAGTGCCCACGACCTGGACTCATCCCTCCCCGCCTGCTGGCAGTGACACAAGGATGCTGGCTGGGCTCTGCAGGCAGAGCCATTTGTCTGCAGGTCCTGACTCCTCCAAGCCCTTCAGGACTGAGAGATTTGGAGCTGCCAGGCAGGGAGTGGAGCTTGAGAGCTGCGGCTGTCACTGGGACGCATTGTGTGTGAGATACTTCTCCTGGGTGGAGGAGAAGTTGCCCAGGGTCTCCTGGTTTGTCTCTGGTCCTCCCAGCCCCTCTCCAAGCAGAACCAGCTTTGATCCTTCCCAAGGAACACGACCATCAGACCAATCCCACCACACCATGCTCATGAGCAGCTGAGGACAGGAGCCAGCCTCACACTGCCATGCCTGTGGTCCTCTCAAATCTGGAGCTGAGCCAGGAGACAAGCAGCAAGCACAGAGCAGGACAAAGGCTGGAGATGAAGCTGTGAGCTCTTGGGACTCTAGCTGGTCAGAGTGACCCCGAGATGTGCTAGAAAGTCTCTTTTCCCAGTCAGGCAGTCAAAGAAGGAGTCAGAACTCTTCAGTTCTCGGTCTCAAGGTTGTTTATTGTTTCTTATCTATAAAGTTCTTTCTCCTGTCCAGCCAAGGTCCGCTCAGCAGGATAGACAGAGGCACTCTGCCTCCCCTGGGGCAGTGTTATCTTTTTATACTAAAAACTACATGTACAATATTTACAATTACTTTCCAATACCTATCACCTATGTTAGACAGTGAGCTTCTACTCTAAACCAATTTAAAAGTGCCAACATCACAGCAGAAGATGGAAGCCAAGAAGAAGAAGGAGAAAGGCTGGGCACACCCAGATTCCTCCATCTTGTCTCCTGAACCCCCATTCTAAAAACCTCAAAAATGTATTTTTCACCCCATGATAAGTTCACTATCATTCCATTTAAACTGTCGTGGCTTGCAGATCTTCATATAAGGTTGGTAACTTACTCCATGGGTCGTAATCAAAGTCACAGGCATCTTGGGCTCTGTGCCAGGGTCTCTGAGCCCCATGGCAGGGGTCTTGGCAGTCCAGGACAGCCAGAGGGATGTCCTGAATTCTAACAGTGAACCTTTCTGGAGCAGTGCCATGGTTCATGCAGAGGTTCCACTGGCTGCTGCCCAGATTCCTGCAGGTGGTGACTGGCCCCTGAGTCTGAAGAGCCTGGCTAAGCCAGAGCAGGTCACACGTCAGCATCCCTGTGAGGCTGACTCATGCCCTGCCCTGCATCCCTTGCCCACCAGTGCCTGGTCACTACCATGGCTGCAGTGCTTCCCCTGGCTGCAGTGGGGCTGCTGCCTCAGCCTGGACACCAGGCACCTCTGTCCTCACTGCTCCAGAATTTTCCTGCTCCTTTGCCCAGCCTGGCTGCTCCTGTGGAGCACAGCTGAGCCTCACTCCCCTGAGAGCCTGAGCAGCACAGGGAGAGCCTGAGCCAGGGAGAGCAGCCCCTGCAGAGCTGGGCTCTGCCCCTGGGGTCTCTGCCTGCCCCTGGCATCTCTGCATGGCTGCCCAGCCCCTTGGGCCTGGACAGTGTGGGTGCCACTGGACTGGAGAGACTGGAACTCTGTGGTTATGGTCATGACTGTGCTGGTGCATGGATTAGTTGGTGTGCCCAGCAAAAAAATGGGGAGCACCTGCCAGAAAGGAGCTGGTTGGCACGAGCAGATGCAAATGGGAAGTTGGGAGGTATAAAACTGTGAATGATTCTGGGAAATATGCATGGCTGACCACAGCAATGACGATAAAAAGGAGGTACTGCAAAAACACATCCTCATCTTTTAAATCTATTTCCCAAGAGAAAGAAAATGCTGTTATGCAAGAAAGGAAAGCAATGTCTGTATTCAGTGTTTGGGAAGAAGTAAGGAAGACCGTGAAATGTTTTCCAGTTTATCAGGCACTATAGGGGATGCTAGAAGACACACACCAAGGGCAAATATTTCAAAAGTAGCTGCCTGCATAAATTGTACCCAAGAGCCCTATAAAATGGGCTGAAGGATGTTAGCTGCAATAGTCTTTATTTCTTTTACAACTGGAATTTCCCTGGTGCTCCTGGGAGGTGCTGGGGCTGACAGGCCTCTGCTGGGTATCTCTCTGCTCAGGCATCCATGTTCCCCGAAGCAAGAACATCCTTCATGTGAGTCAGGCCCGCAGAGATGACACTGCTCTTATTACAAGCATCTTGACAGAAGGCTGGATGATCCCTCTTTCTGGGAAAAGCACGAGTAGAGCAAAGCAAAGGCAATGCAATTCCCACACGAGGTTTTAAAGGGTAATAGAGACATGTCCCATGGGAAGGGATCCCCTTTGTCTAGCTCTCCACTTCTGCCTCCTCCATCCTTGTGAGGAGAAGCTTGTGGAGAGAGATTGCTTCTCCCTTGACATGGGGACACCCTGTGTCTTGCTGCTGGGAGACAGCACCTCTTTCTGGTGTGCATGGATTTTAATGGGGCTTCTCTTTTTTTGTAGCCCTTTGGAGGTTTGATCACGAATCTGCAGAATTGTCCCCTACAAAGAAAACCTCCTGATAGTGCTTAGTTGCTGCTTCTTGCCAACCTGCCTCACAAGACAGGTCTCCAGAAGAACTTCCAACTTATTTTGTCAATTCCGCAGCTTTTTACAACCATTTCTGGTCATTTCCTGTGCGACAAAAGGTATTCCAGGTACCCTAGAAAATGCAATGGATGTAGAAATCCCTGTGGGAATTTGGAGACGTCAGGTTGCCCTGAGCTGGGGAGAAACAGGAGGTGGCTTGGGACAGCAGCCATCTGTGAGGAAGTGACACCTGCCAGGGCATTCCTCTGGGACCAGCTCTGGGCCTGATGACGTTCAGCATGATAGGAAATGAATATTAAATAACTGTGGATGAAATCTGCAGGCACAAGGAGATGAGCAAGAAGCTAAAACATGGCAAGGACTGGGCATCTACACAGCCACCAGTGAGACCTGGGGCTGTGAGAGGCTCATTTGATGGCTCCCTCAGGCTGGAGGCTTTTTGAGACTGTGGAGAATGCAGCCTGCAGCTGCTTCATTCCCATAGGCATCCAAAGAGGCAGGAAACCTGGTTCTTCTCTGAATCCATTGTCTGCAAAAGATCTCCTCCACTGCTTTTCCCTGTGCAGTTTTGGGCAACATGGAACCATGGGGCTGCAGTTATGCTGGGCATCACTCACAGGTTCTTTGAACACACAAAAGTTCACCATCCTTTCAAGGCTGCCAGAGCAATAGTTTTGGCAACACCACTGAGCTGCTAAAACGCAGCTCAACTCTTTTATGCTGATCTCAAGAAGTCATTGCTCTCCTTTGCTGACCTCTCATTATGTCACATCTGGCTAATGTGTTCAGATTTCAGTCCCCCCAGTACAGGAGAAACGTTGATAAACTGGAGTGAGTTCATCAGAAGCCACTAAAATGCCTTGGGCTGGAGCTCCTGCCCTAAAGGAGAGGGTGGGTAGCTGGGATTGTCCATCTGTGAGAAGGGATGGTTTGGGGGAGAGCAGCTCCCCAACACCTGTGGATGCATTATTGAGAAGAGGGAGCCAAGTGTTTAATGGAGGTGCACAGTGGGGGACACGAGAGAGAGAGATCTAACTTGTAGCACAGGAAAATCATCCCCATGGGCACAGTGACATGCTTGGAGAGGGGCTTGGAGAGCTGGAAGGATCTCCAGCCTTAGATGATGTCAAGATGCAGATGGGGCATCCTGTGCAACCTGGCCCAGCCAAAGTGATTCTGTGATTCTCTGATCCCACTGTTTGGTATGGAAGTTGGATTTGAGACCTTGTTTGGTCTGCGAGTTCCTGAGGTGGATTTGTCAGTCCCTGAAGGTTTAGGAAGGAGAATGGGGAGATTAGCACCTGGAAGTGGTCTTGTGCAGAGCGAGCCTGAAGGAGAGGTAGGGGAAAGCTGGATACTTGGTGGGAGGACAACCTGCTCTACCTCAGGCCTGCTCTACCACCAGTCCCCAGTGCCTGGTCTGAGACTGGAGAAGAATTGGCCTTGGCAAGGACCTGCTTGGAGCACAAGATTCTTGGAGCCGGTGGAGAAAAGCAGGACCAAACAGCATAGGGAGTCAGAAAAGTTGGATAAGAAATAAAGCCAACTTCCATCATATCCTTCTGGATTCAGACTCATCCAACATGCTCTTCTGCCAGCTCCAAAGGAGATGGGAGAGGGGAAATTAACGGGGCTGCTTGGAAAGTGTTTGCAAATGCTTTGGCCTCGTGCAGAGGGCTGTGGGACAAGGCTCTGAGGGTGATGTGGGGCTGGGGGTCCCTGTGAGCAGGGCTGGGGGCTGACTTGCTCGGGTGCTGGCAGCCAGAACTACCTTCTAGGGGAAAAAGCAGTGGGATGCTGACATCTGCATCAGGAATGGAGCAGGGCGTGAGGTTACGCCTACGCCTCAGAGGAAGGAGGCTGTAAATCAGGGAATGGTAGGGTGCAGAGGGCTAGGAAGATGTCTGGTCTGTCTCAGCATCTGGTGGGACCCGTGTTCCCCAGTGATTAATGAACGAACTGGCGAGTCTGGATGAGGTGATTAAATGTGCTCAACAAAGCCACCAGGCACCGTGGCCAGCTGGCAGGGACAGCCTTGGGCAGAGCTCCCTCATCCCTGGATGGAGAGGCTGCATTCCCCCATCCCTCGAGGATGGTCCCTGGCTCTGCTTGCCCCCATGCACTCAGCCTGGCATTAGCTGGCCTGGCTCAGAGGCCTCTGACAGAGTGTGCAGTTGATTTGCCAGCACATGCAGGGATGTTACAGCGGTGCCACTGCGTCCTGAGCACCACTTCAGGACAGCACCATCACTCTGAAGTAATTAAACACGAGGAACCAACGCAAGAGAGTCTTCTGAAGCTACAGGTGATCCCTGGTTTCTTGGCTGAGAGACCAGGGGCTGCAGCTATGGGGAAACCAGAAGGGAAAAGGGACAAACAGAAAGGCCGCTGCAGTTTGTCTCCTCCTATGGGTCACAAGGGTCACAAAGCTGGGAAGTTTTATCTGTGGGCTCTCCTCTGTTTACTTTTTGTCTTGCTCACCCCTCATCCATGGACTGTCGGTAATCCAAAAGGCTTCTCTGATCATCCCACAGAATCACGTCCCTGTGATTCTCTGGGATGATTTTGTCCTCCCAACTAGCAAGAAACTGTTGTCTATCCTGCCATGGCTCAGAGAGAGGGCATTCATCAGTGCTGTGGGTTCACAATGTCTCATGGCCATTTTGGAGTCCTCAGTGGTCCCCTGGAAGCTCTCCTGACTGGAAAACCCATGTTTTTCAACTTTTGCCCATATGGCTTTCAGGAACATTCTTATTAAAAAAAAAACAAAAGGGAAAAAAAAAGATAATAAGAAAAATAATAATTAAAAAAAAACAATTGCAAGTACTTCTAGTGTTTTTCCTCTGATTGTGTTCCTTTAATTAACTAAGCTGTTTGTCTCAAAATCTCCCCTCTAAATCTGAGCTATGTTTCTGGTTGAACTGACCAGGTTTTGAGTCCAAGTTGTTCTGTTTGTATTACCGGCAAAACTTTGGGTTCTCGTGCCTGGAAGACATCACACTGGGAACAGCTGGACGGGCTGAGGAGGGGATCTTGTGTGTCTGAGACACTGCAGATGGGGCACTCGGGGTCCTTGCATCTGGGTCACCGAGATCTCTGGTCACCTTGTGCCCTGCCAAAATCCGGCTGTGCTGAGCCTGAGCTTCGTGTGTGGCAGCAGCAGCGCCGGCCTTCAGAGCTGCCCACGGGCAGGCAGGGGAGGTCCTGGCATGGCTGCAATCAAGGCCGAATGTAAATTCCCCCAGCCTTGTGTAGTGCTGGCCTTGGGGAGAGTGAGGGGGCTGGTGGCAGGGAGAGGAGGGAGAGAAGGACAGACCTCCCCATCCAGCATGCCTGGAGCTTGTCAGGCTCGTTCGGGTCCCTGTGCTGGCAGGAAAGGGGTTGTGAGCTCTGCTCCTGGTCCGGTGTCAGCACATCAGCCACTCTGTGTCCCCACAGCTCGTGGGCATCAGGCCAGAGCATTTTATCCCACTGTTGTGCTCTTACAGGCAAACTGCCCAAAGAATTGTCTCCCTCACCCCAAAACCAGCAATACTGGGGGACCTTCTGCACCATGCTGGGGGAAAACATCATATTTCAGCCACAAACCCTTCTTGCAGGAGCGCTGATGTTCTCTTTCCTCCCCAGCTCGCACTCGTGTCTGCTCCTCAGGACTCAGGGGTGATGTTTCCCTACTGCTCATCCCACACTGCAGTCCATCAGGAACCCCAGATGGCTGCACTCCCTCCTTCCTCCGTGCAGTCACAGCAAGGCCAGCTGCAAGCTGCTTGCTTTATGGAGTGGCAAACATACAGACATGATCTGGGGCTCCAGAGTGAACCCTCAGCTGGCGAGTAGAGAGAGGACAGCCTGTTTCCTCTGGCAGGGACAGAGGCTTTGCCTCGGGGGGAGGCTGCAGAAGCCTCAGCACACAGCTGGATGGGTGCAGGATGGCTTCTCTGTGGTGTTGGCTTGGGGTCTCTGGGCCACAGGGGTTTGAAGGCTGCAAAATCTGGGGTTGATCGAATAATGAACAGCTCCAGGCAGCATCTACTGCGTCCAGGCAGGAGGCAGCACAAGGACAGGGGGATCTATCTGGAAGGACTGTGATGGAGGCTCTGCTTTGCCCTGAGCTGGCTGCTCAGCTCCACTGAGCCCTGGAGGATGGTGGGCTGCCCTCTCTGAGGGGTGAGTGTGTTAATGTGCTCGGGGGGATGGAGGGGACAGCTAGACAGAACTCCTGGGGGGACACAGGACACTGGGGCCCAGGCTTCTGGTGAGATGTGTTATGGACGTGAATCCTTTCTGACATCTCTGGGCATCTTTCCCCCAGCCTTGCTGTCTCCCTTTTCTTCCCCTTTGCAGGGCATGTGCCTGGTCCCCCTTTGGTTTGCAGTGTCCCCAGGCTGGTGGTAAACTTGCCTGGGTTAGCACCCAGCCCTTCCTGGGAATTCCCTTCACAGATGCCGCAGTGCTTATTAGCCCATGTGCTTTTGTGCCTGAGTGTGGCTGCAAAAGCTGCTTCCAGTCCACAGAAACAGGCTGGAACTGTTTGCAAACCTTCCAGGCTGGGTCTTTGCCTTAATCTCTGTGATTAGCTCAAATGGAAAGGAACAGCTGGGCAGCTGGCGAGCCAGGGAAGTGGGACAAACATATGTGAGATCCAAAGCTTCCCAGAAATTGCAGCGTAGAGTTTAGTGCCAAGGGACTGGAAGGACAGCTCTTTATGGGGGCATCCTTGGCAGGACCCACTGGAGCAGGTAGGGTGTTTGCCCAGCAGATGCTCTGGCATCCATGGAAGGAGGGGCAAGAGAGCCTGGCTGGGAAGTGAGGACAGAAGGTGTGGGTACCACATCTCCCCTTGTTTATTGTTTGTTTGGGCTTCTGTTTAAATGAGTTGGTATTTAAAGCTGGAGGAGACCAGTGTGTTGCTCAGCCTTAGCCCTGCACAGTGCAGATCACAGACCACTGCCACTGCTTTGGGGAAGGAGGTGCTGCTGCCTTCACAGAGACCCACAAGGGATGCTGCTGACTCCCCAGTGGGCTTGGGGTGGGCCTGGGCTGCAGATCCACCAGCTGTAGTCCCCTTGGCAAGCCTCAGGCCAGCACTCCAGAGTGTCTCACAGTCCATGGACTGTGGTGGAGGTGGATGGACCCAGCACAGTGTTTCAGAGAGGTGTTTAAAGGGAAGTTTTGGGGTACAATGCCAGAGACAGGCTGCACTCACCTGAGACAAGCTCCTCTAATGTCCCACATCACTTTCTTTAGCATATGTAAAATGCCTGTTTCAGCAAAACATGATGAGGCACCAGCCAAGTCTCAGGACAGTGGGAATTTCCAGAAGATTTAGAAGAAAATGTTATGCCAGTGTTTGACAGGGGTACAGGGGTGGCCAGAAGGATGGTGCATGTGTCTGGTGAGGTACTTAGTCCCCAGCACTCACCCAAGCTGCGCGATGTCTCTGGAAATCAAAACGCTTTAAATAACACAGAATTTTTTCTGGAAGCCTCTGTGTGACCCAGCAGATCGCAAGGCAGATAACATCAAGTGGGAAGGGAGAACAACTTGACCTCCAAGAGCTGCTTGGATGTTTGGAGCATTACCCTTATCTTTGAAGAGCTCTTGCCAAGGCGGCTGTGTGCGATCTCAGCTGTGCACTCCACTCAGGCTCATTATCCCTAAGAAATGCTTAATGTTTCAGTTCCCTGTGATATGTGGGCAATTGGAAATTTCATTAGTTTCCAGGAAGATCTATTATCCCAGGCAGTGAGAAGCTAACATCACGGGGATGGAAGGTGAAAAGGCACTTAGTGAGAGACTGGGAGGAGATTGGGTTAGTGTCATGGGGCTGATGGTGGCTCCTTGGGGTCCTGTTGGGGTCTCCTGAGCAGAGTTTACTTTCATGAGAAGCTGGAAAAGAGGTGTGTGGTTGAATGTGTCTCTGTACCAATCTCCCTTTTTTGAGAGTGAAGTGTCTCGTGTGTTTTCAAGCACCTTTGCATTTGTGCTCCAGAGTCTGCTTCCCAAATCTGACCAACCTTTACATGTGCTGGTGCTGTCCTGGCACAGGGTGAGGCAGCCGGGGTGGCCACACAACGTCCACAGCAGCAGGGAGGGAGGGAGGGAGTCCCTCACACCAGGTGTGTTCAGAGTGTGCTGTCAGACAGGGGTGGCTGTGCTGAGGATTGCATCCTCATTTCCTTCTCCTGAGTGATGCCAACCCTCCAGCAAGGGCAGATGTGGTGCTGCTGGGGTCCTGCTCTTTGGAAAGGGAAACACAGGTAGGGCTCCAAAGGGAATTCTGCTGCCAAAAAAAACCATGTGGGGTCATTTCATTATTCTGGAGGCATGAGACGAATTGGGGGGTGTGTGTGTGGTTGTGTGTGGATGTGTGTCTGTGTGGGGTTTGAAGATCCTGATCTGGAGCTCTAAACCCCACAACACTGCCAGTAGTTATCATGGATAAACCATACCCTCTGTCCATGCTCATCCAGAAGCTGCAGCAGATGCTCTGAACTCTTCTCCTTGCCTCTTCTGCCCTGGATTTTCTCTCCAACATTGAGTTTCCATCTCTGGAAGTTTTAGCTGTTGTATCATGAAGGGATGCTACATTGGGCAGTGAGGAGGGAAGACAAGTTTGGTTTCCCAGGATTTTAGTGCGAATGTCCTCACTCTGGGCAGCTGGCATGCAGCTCAGCAGGGGAATGGGCTCTGGGTTTGTGGACCCCTCAGCAGCCCTGCTTGCAGAGGTGGGAGCACAGGGTGAATTCAGGGAGAGCAGGAACATCCCCAGAGCTTTCGACACCGCACTGGCACACAGTCCTCTGCTGCTAGTTTGTACATCTTCCCACTCTCCCTCCTGGGAGGCTGTTTTGCAATGCTGGCAACTCTCACAGAGACCTTCAGCACTGGAGCAGAGCCCTGTGCAGATGGGAATTAGGGCCATGGCCCTTGTGGTCTTTCTAGGAGCACAAAATTCCCATCCTGATTACAACCACAATCACTTACTGGTGGGATACATGGGGCATAGTCTGGTCTGAATCTCATCTTGGCAACCTTGAGCTCCTCCAGACTCCTGCAACTTGTAGGGTCTGCTCTGCAACCAAGGTGTGGGGCAAGACTCATAGAGGGTGGCAGGAATGGGACCCCTGTTCCAGAGCGTAGGGCCCCTTGGTCTTGGTCATGGACACCCATCAGCTGGGCCACCAGAGACAGAGCAGCTCAGAATGCACAGGGGTGTCCCTCTGTCCAGTGGGAACATGCCACAGCAGCCCTGGGTGTGTTGAGGCCACCAGGCTGCCTCCACCACCCTCAGCCAAGGGGAAGGGCCCCGGGTGTCACTGTGAGCTGTTTGCTCAGGGGATCAGCAGGGAAGAGGCACCCACCAGCCCACAGGGGGAACCCTGAGCCAGCAGCAGCTGAGCCCTGGAGTTTGGTGTGATGGTCCAGGAGCAGTGGGAGGGGATGGAAATTCCCTCTGGGGCTGGGGATCGCACGAGTGGCTGTTTACAGCAAGGGGAGAGCTGTAGGCCAGAGGCTGGGTGACCTCCTGACAGCGTCTGCCTGCCAAGGCTCTGGAGACACATGACATGGATGGAGACAGAACACACCAGTCCATCAGGACAGAGCAGCTCTGGCCTGTGGGAAGTACCAGATAGGCCAAGGCAGATTTCTCTTTCCAGTTTAGAGAGGAAAGATTTGGGGTCTTCTTCACAAGAGATGCCAGCTTACCTCACTGTTTTCCACATAAGATCCTCTCTCCAGGGCATCCTGGTCCTGGGGAATGAGAAGTTGCTCATGATTTGGGAGCACAGTGGACATTTGGGTCAGGTTCAGCCTGATCTCTGACCTGATGGCACCACCTGAGGAGCCTCGGGTTGTCTGGGGATTTGGAAATATTCTCCCATCTCCACAAATGACACCAGCTCTCCTTCTCTGGGAAAGCTGTGAGTCCTTAGCTGCCCATTGTAGGATTTCCTTGTGATATACTAGATGGAAGTTGTACCTGATGTTTCTTCTTCTGTGGACTGTTTGTAATGGAAACAAATACTCCCGTGAGAGAGTTCATCATCACAGCTACTGTGGGGAACAAATTGTTCTCCATGGCCAAACAGACTGAGGGAGAACTGCTTACAGCTCTCTGGCCTGGCCCTGCAGCTTCGAGATGGCAAATGGGCTTGATGAGTATTGTCATGGGATGAATCTGGTGGGACACTACATGTTTGGGTGCCTCTGAAGGCAGCACACCAGCCTCCTGCCCCATTAGAGACATCTACTAAAGCTTCCCTGGTGCCATAAATGGAGGTTCTAGCTTGCATATGAGCAGCACAGAATCATAGAATGGTTTGGGTTGGAAAGGACCTTAAGGTTCATCTCACTCCAAATTCCCTCCCCCAGAGACACCTTCCACTAGACCAAATTTCTCAGAGCCCCATCCAACCTGGCCTTGAACACTGCCAGGGATGGGCATCCACATCTTCTCTGGTCAACCTGTGCCAGGGCCTCACTTCCCTCTTCTGAATATCAAACCTAAACCTACTCTCGTTCAGTTTGAAGCCATTCTCTCTTGTTCTGTCACTTCATGCCCTTGTAAATTGTCTTTCTCCATCTTCCTTGTACACTCCCTTCAGGTTCTGGAAGACCACAATTCTTTCAAGCCCTCTCTCTTGCAGGCTGACAAATCCCAGCTCCTTCCTCATAAGAGAGGTACTCCATCCCTCTGATCCCCTTGGTGGCTCCTCTGTGCTGGCTGCAGCAGGTCCCTGTGGTTCCTGTGCTGGGAGCCCAGGGCTGGATGCAGTGCTCCAGGTGGGTCTCAGCAGAGCAGAGCAGAGGGGCAGAATCCCCTCCCTGCCCTGCTGCCCACGGGGCTCTGGGTGCAGCCCAGGACACGTTTGGCTCTCTGGGCTGGGAGTGCCATGGCTGGGCCATGTGCAGCCTCTCACCCACAGCACCCCCAAGCCCTTCTGGGCACGGCTGCTCTGGGGCTGCTCATGCCCAGCCTGGGCTGGTACCAGGGGCTGTCCCAGCCCAGGGGCAGCACCAGCACTTGGCCTTGAACTTTATGATGTTCCCATGGACCCACTCCTCGAGCTTGTCCAGGTCCCTCTGGATGGCATCCCATTGTTCAGGTGTGTCCCTCCTCATCCTTTTTTCAACGCCTTATCCCATTTTTTTCCTGAAAGGTTGACTCTAAAGCTGGGTGGTTTCAGCAGTTCCCCCAGTGCTTGTGTGCAGAAGGGCACATCAGCTCCAATGCCCTGTTTGTGATTCCCCAGTGTTTGTAGCAGACACATATTTTGTGAGTACAGGTTATTTTGGCCTCTGAAATTACTGATACTGAACATACTGATGGACAGCAGGGCTCTCTGGGCTGTGCTTACAGAGGACGAATAGATTGGATTGATTGTGTTGATGATAGCTCCTGTCCTGTGGTCGGACAGGCTGAACCTAACCATGCTCCCATCTTTCATATCTATCAAATTAAATCTCCCTGAATGTTGTATCTTGACCTCAGTGGCAGAAGAAGGTTGGCTCTTGCATTTCATACTTTCCTGAGGCTTCCACAGCATCATGTGTATCATTGGAGTGTGAAGCACTAACCATGAAATGGAAAGGTATTAATGTGACGTGTGGCAGATGTACTGGTTTTACTGAGATAAAGGCCTTCTTGGCACCCAGCATGGTGCTCAAAGTGTTTGAGATAATGACAGATTTGATTGGAATGTGTTAGACTGAGTTTATATCTGCATTGTCATTTAGCTGTCAGCGGGCAGAGCTCCTGTTCTTGCCATGGGGTTTGCTTGTAAGATACTACAGTATCTTACATATACTGTGTATATATATATATATACATATAGATATATACACTCACTGGACCCTAGTGCATCTCAGTGGCTGATTTTTGCTTTAGCAGTTTGCTGCAGTGCTGTGCAGCTTGCCACCTTCCTGTGCTGTGCTTGGGAGCATTCTGATAACATCCATGCCAATGGGCCTGGGCTGGTGATGGCCAGTGCTGCTGCTCTGGGCAGGCTCTAACTCCAGTGGGAGCTCCTAGAAAAGGGATTAAGGGATTGTGACCTGTAGATGGAGTCCCTGGAATGTGGATGTGGTGCACCCCAAGGTGTCAGTGGCCATGGGTGTCTCCATGTTGCAGCAGGTACTCAGTGAAGCATCAGTGGCCATGGATGAGGCCAGGCTGGAACACCTCTGGAACCTCTGGGGCCACAAGTGTCTGCACATCACAGAGGGCTCTCCCCTAGAGGGATTGTGGCCCATGGATGAGTCTATGGCAGGGCAGGGGCAAGAGGAGGGGCTCATCACAGTGTTATCATGACTGTTATCACTGTCACCCCCTGCTCATCACCCTGAGAGACCAGGGGTCAAAATTGTCACCTTGCACTGTGGTAACTTGGGATTTGAGTTGCATGTTGTGGGAATTTCTGTATCAGGAACCCCCTGAGCCAGTGGAGGGTGAGCTTCACAAGAAGCAGTGCAAGTGCAGCAGTGACCCCATCTGAGCTGGCTTTGTGCCCAGAAACTCCACCCAGCACAGTCCTTCTCCTGCCCCAGTGACCACCATAAGAGATGGACCCCAAAGTCATGGACCAAGTGAATTCAATGTTCATTTTGTAGGTGTTTTAACAGGATGGCCAACAGACTAAGGATTGATACCTGCTTATAAAAGGGATGGGAAAGGGGAGAGGAGACAGTAAATGAGGAGGTCTTGGGTGGTGTGGGACCTGAGCATAACCTAAATGGAATCAAATAAAGGGTGAAGATGGTACTGGTTTTATCCAGGAAATAGTAAATTTTCTTCATAATAGCTCATATGGTCTTGTGTTTTACATTTGTGATCAAAACCAGTGTTGATAAGGCAGGGATGTTTTTGTTATTGCTGAACAGTGTTTGCATAGTCTCAATGCCTTTCTTATAATTTGGGAGTTCTTGAGGAGTAGGGAGTGGATACAGCTGGGACAGCTGACCCCAACAGATCAAAGGTGCACCCCATACCAATGGTGTTGTCGTCAGCAATAAAATGTGGGGAAAAGAAAGAGGAAGGGCGGGTTTTCAGAGCCACAGCATTTGTCTTTCCAAAGAGCCACCACACGTGATGAAGTATTTACTTCATCAGCATGATGAACACTTTCCTGGAAGTGGTAAACACCTGCCTCCTGATGGGATGAAGTGAATTAATTCCTTACATTGTTTTTCTTGCGCATGCAGCTTTTGCTTTACCTATTAAATCTTCTTTTATCTCAAGCCCAAGTTTTCTGACCTATACCCTTCTGGTTCTCTCCTCCACTCCACTTGGCAGGGAGTGAGTGAGCCATATGTTTAGCTGCTTACTGGGGTTAACCCACCAGAGCTCATCAGCCTGTTGTAACTTCAGGCAGTGTTGCTGCAGGGCTGTGGTGGAAGGGTGAGGCCACTGCTGTGAGTTCACAGAATCACAGAATGGCCTGGGTTGGAAGGGGACTTTAAAGGTCATCTTGTTCCAACCCCCCTGCCATCTTCCATTTCCTCTAGACCAAGCTGCTCAGACCCCCATCCAGCCTGGCCTTGAACATCTCCAGGGATGAGGCATTCACAACTTTTCTGGGCAGCCTATGTCAGTACCTCACCACCCTCACAGTAATTTTGTTTTTTTCTAGTATCTTATCTAAACCTACTCTCTTTCCATTTGAAGCCATTCCCCCTTGTCCCCCAGTTGTTAGTGGGACATGCGCTGCCCAACTCAGCCTTGAACCTAAGAGCAGGAAGAGATGGGAACAGGCAGAGCAGTTTTTGTGTCTGAAAACCCCTGGGGAGATTTTGATCAGGCCTCATCTCCCTGCTGAGAGTAGAGAGAAACCCAAAGGGAATGGGATAGGCCACATCTGCCCGAGCTGTGTCCTGAGGGGCTTCAGGGGCTGTGGTATTTGCGTAAGGAATCTGCTGTTCCACGAGATGCAGCTGCAGGCAATGGAGAGAGCAGCATAGAATTATACAGTCACAGAATAATCTGGGTTGGAAAAGACCCTTAGACTCATCTCATTCCAACCCCTTTGACATGGGCAGGAACACCTCCCACTAGACCAGATTGCTCAGAGCCCCATCCAACCTGGCCTAGAACACTGACAGGGATGGGGTATCCACAGTTATTCTGGGCAACCTGTCCTTAGGCTGCTCTTCCCGTCCACTGATAAATGCCAACCATACCAACTGGTCTCACAAACTCTTTATTGCCTTTATAACCTTGCCTTGGGGCACCATGAGGGGTTTACAATGCTGCCGACTATCACAGGGATCTTCAGCCTTCGAGCAGAGTCCTGCACAGCTGGAAACTGGGGCTGCAGCCCTCATGGCATTCTTGGTGGGCAATTTCCCCTTTGTGCCTGTGACCACAGTCAGCCAGCTCTGGAGGACGTGGAACTGCACTTATTCTCAGTCTGGCAGCCATGAACCCCTCCAGATCCCTGCAGCAAGCACGGTCTGCTCTGCTGCCAAGGCACTGGGATGCAGCCATCGGTGGGCATGGTGGTGTCTCTGCCCTTTGACCTGATGCCTGAGCCAGATACCATCAAAGAGAATCTCTCCAATTGTCTGGCTGACTTTTCCAGAGCTGCCATTGCAGATCTGTGTGGCCTTGGCAGGCAGCTGCTGCCAGGAGTGTCACAGCTCCTGGGCTTGCAGCTCTTCCCTTGCTGTAAACAGATGCTCGCCTGATCCCCATTCCCAAGGGGAATTTCCAGCCCCTCTCACTGTTCCCAGCCCCTCACACACTGCCTGCAGCCACCTGCTGAACCACAGATCCTGGCTGCCTGTGGTCCCTTGAGCAGTGTCCCAGCTCCAAACAATGTTTTTCTCATGTTTAGGCATGTGTCCTCTGCATCCTCCTTGGTGATGCCCATCCTCTGCATCCACCCATTTGGTGATGCCCAGGTCACACACCCAGTGTTGACTCCCCAGGTCCTCGATGTGCCTGGGTCAGCCCCTGCTCTCTGTGTGCTTGGGAGGAGGCTGCTCTGCATTGTGCAGGTCTCCTGGGTGGTGCAGGGTGTCTCCTCTGTGTAAATTGTGTTTGCCTGCTGCCAAAATGACCCTCAGGTCAGTCCTCATGTCATATAGTGCTGGCCTGGTGGTGGAGCCAGCTGTTGCCAAGCTCTGAAGGCTCTGTTATTCTGCCCTACTCCTCTGAATCACTGTTCATGGCCAGTTATAATTAAGCTTGGGGTATGTAACTTATCTTTTAACTATATCCACACAGGAAGAGAGTTGTCCCCTGCACAGCTGAGCTCCCAGAGCCTCCCTATCCACTTCCCTCTCTTCCAGCAGCCGTTTCCTTTCTGTGCAGGCTGCTGGGAGCAACTTGGCCAGTGACTACTCAGGTGCCCTGCTGGCCCTGATGCTCCTTGGTGCCAAGTCCTGATGCTCATGGACCATGAAATGGGCAAGCAACATGGTGGGACTGGTGTTGGTGCCTGACACCTCCTCCTGCTGTGGGGCTTCATCTCCTTTCTCTTTGCTTTCTCTCTGCTGTTTGTCTTTTCTACTGCTGCCTGGGCATTTGGCAGCTGCTTCCTTGGCTGGGGTGTCTGGCTGAGCCACCACAAGGAGCAGAGCCCTTCTCTGGAGTTTTCCAGTCTTGGCTGAAGCATATCTAGCTCCTAGTTTATGGCTTGTTGTAATGTCTTCTGCAAAATCTCCAGAGCCTTCTCGATGTTTTGCTTCATTTCACTTTGGCTGTCTTTAATTCCTCTATCTCCACACACAGCCCCCTGCCACTGCTGAATTCACTGAATGTGCCAGCTCCTATTTCCTCTGGCTCAAGCTCACAGGGAGGTGAGCTCGTGCCAGAAGCGTGGGGCAGAGGGGGCTGCTGGGCATCTGCAGTGGGGCTCTGCCTGGTGTCACAGTCCCACCCCCAAGGAGAGAAGGAGCAGTTTCCTCTACAAAAAACCACTTAGACAGCTTTTTTTTTTCCCCAGCAGCTTCTCAAATCTCTATGAATTCACAGTGTAGGAGCGTCATGGGTGGGGACGGTCGGGACGGACAGAGACGAGAGATCTCTGCAGCCAGGTCGTGGAGCCTGTGGTTTGTTGCAGAGGGCCTGGGTGCAGGGCCCTGCTGGGAGCTGCCAGCCACAGCTCAGAGCAGGACTGAGAGAAGAGAGGGATAGAGAGGATGAGAGGGTAAGAGGGTAAGGGAGTAAAAAAGGTAAGGGAGTAAAAGGGTAAGACAGTGAGGTTCCATTACAATACAATAAATCTTCTTCTGTGTTGGATATTCTAATTCTCACTAACCAATCTAGTACAATATTCAAATCCTATGGCATTTCCATACAGCCTGTAAGAATCATTACATCACCATACTGTGTTACATTTTAAACCCTAAAAACTCCTCTTTGGACCCCTTCTGCCAAGCTGGCAGGGTCTGCTCTGACCCTTGGACCTGCCTGCAAGCAGAGGGTGTTGTTTCATCAAAAGGGGATTGCCTTCAGCCAGCCACACCATTGTTTTCCAGTTGTTCAGTAACTAAGGTATCTCAAAGCTTGCTTTCATTTCAATCTCGCTTATAGTTTCTATATTCTCAAAATCTTTTGCCAGGCAATCATATTTATAAGGCTTTCCTTTTTCATCTTCCCCAACACCCAGGCCAGAGCAATGCCCTCACACGTGTCCATCCCAGACAGAGCCTGTCCCAGACTGCCATCTCCCACCTCCCAGAGCTCCATCCTGGCTGGCACATGCTGTGCCTGCTTCGGCAGCTGCTGCTCCCCCTGCCCTGAGAGGATTCCTGATCGTTCCATCTCCACTTTCACTGAAGGCTGGGTTGGTGCCAGTAGTTTCCACCGAGTTTTACGCTGCCATATGAGAACCCATGGGATTTCTGGGTGGAGTATTGATGTGCTTCCTGTATTGAGGGAAGAGGTGGGGCTGTACCTGTGGTTGGTGGAAGGGATGAGGGCCAGCTGAGAGGGACACTGTGTTTGGAGGATTCTGCAAACAGCTAAACCTCTCTTCCTTGAAATGTCTCCCACTCTCTGCCTTGTCCCCTGTCCCACACAATTCTTGGCCACCCCATGGGTGTCTCCACCATGCCACAGAGGGACAGGCTCTGAGCCATCTCTCCTGTATGTTCTGTGCATAGTGCACACTCACAACAGCCACAGTCCAAGGATCACATGTGCCTCGATCAGGGGAGCTGAGAATTGAGCAATGCTGGCCATGCATTTTCCATGGGGACACAAAACTTGCCCATTCCCTTGATTTTGGGCCTGAGCAAGCACTGTGTGCAGCACTGCACACTCTGCAGAGCCAAGAGAGCGCTGTTCCAGGCTGCAGGATCTGCTCAGCTCCCTCTCATCCTGTTCACTTAGCCCCTGAACATTTTCAGCATCCTGCCTTAAACCTGGATCACTCTGCAGTGATGCTTGCAACCAAAGGTTAACCCACACCAGGCTGGGAAATCAAATTTCTGTCTGGGGAAACAAAGAGTGTACATGGGGCAAACTTTTCAAGGCTGAAGACCCTCTCCCAGCCCAGCTGGCTCCAGCACCCGTGCACTCCTGGGGAGCTGTTTCCTTGCCCTTCTGAGCATGTTGTGCTGATCCTGCTCTTCCCACTGGCCTCGCTGAAGGCCGGGGACAGCGCAGCAGCCAGCAGGCAGCCTGCCCGGCTCGTGTGCCGCCGGCTTCCAGCAATTATTTCCCGCATCCCAGGGAATGTGTCGCTCGTTGACATTTCTATACGTTGTGCCTGGCAGCCGGCTCCCCTTCCCAGACACGGGGGCTTTCCACGCTGGGCGCTGCAAAGTACCTCTGCGCCGGGTCCTGGGAATCGGGGCCTCTGCAGGAAGGAATGTGCTGGTCAGCGGGTTGAACTGAGCCGTGCGACCCTGTTCCTGTCAGCAGTGACTGTAACTTGGAGGCAGCATCCGCAAGGATTTGGAAATTCCCAGTCCCATTGGTTGGCCCCTCTTGATGCCTTGAGTTTGAGGAACCTTTGCTCCCAGCCCGGAGCTGCCTGGGAAGCAGCCCCTGCAGTCTGGTTAAGTGGGACAGAGCTGGAGGCTTCTACAGTGCTGGTGGTCAGCCCAGGCGTGGATGGGCAGAGAACAGAACAGATCTCCTGGCAATATGGGTTGAGGTGCTAGGAAACTGTGATGCTAGAAACCGAGGGAGTAATCCACACATGAATCCCAGGTCCTGGAGCTCCGGTGCTCTGGTGCAGGGTGCAAACTTGGGAAAGATTTGGGATGGAGGTTTGAGAGACCTGTGGTGGTTTTACTGCCTGGGAGCAGGTCACGAGCAAGGCAGTGAAGTGACCTTTGCTACAGTCCCACTGTTTCTGTGCACTCTGTGCGTGGGGACACCACAGTCTCTGCCTAGGACACCCTCCCCTCTTCATGCACTGTGGAGGCTCCTCCGCCACAGGGATGCGAAGGGCTGGAGCCGGGCTGCCCGAGCACGGGGGTAGCTGGAGGCATCATCGCACAAAACCTCATTGCAATGGCTCTGTACAGTGTCAGACACAGATCCTGTGGTCAGAGATGGACTCTCTGTAGCTGAGACACCTCAGAGGGCATCCTGCCTGGCTGTGCATCCCTCCCCGTGTCTGCCTCCATCCTGCACCTATGAGCCATGGAAAAAGGAGTCACTGCAGGAGCCCAGGTAAATAAGGAATGGGTTATGTGCAGGAAATTGTGCCTGCCCAGCTGCTGGAGGCTGCTGGTGTTTGAGACCCATGAACAACCTTGTCTCCACCCCTACTACTGTCAGTTCCTCTGTGTCTCAAAAGTTTGGTTATTCCTTCAAACAGGGATGCTCACTCATCTCTCATTGCCAGAAGCTTCCTTCTTTCTCCTTGGGCTGGGGGAACCGGTGACAGAGAAAGGCACATCAAGAGCCAGGAGTGAAGGGGGATGGTCTGAGGGAAGGGAGGCAGAAGGGGAGACAAGGCACGGACCCCCAGACTGCTTTCCAAGGGGCCCTGCTGCTCAAGCGTGCAGATGCGTCTGCAATTGCCAAGTGCCCCTTTCCCTCGTGGGACCTCTCCAGCCACCTTCCCTGTGAAGAGTGAGAGTCTGCTCATGCAGATGCTTTGTTAGAGGTGCAAGTCACAGCAACAGGGAATTGCCAAAGACTGATGCCTCTGGGAAGGGAAACACGTGCCCTGACCCTACTCAGCAGCTCAGACCGTGTTTGGGGCTGGCCTCTGGCCAGAGGTTGCTGCTGTGGTGTCTTCAAAACACTCAGAGAGCCAGGGACTTTCCAGGATCTTGCTGCCTTAGTGGGACTGGGCAAGAGAGGAATCTGGGCTCTGTGCTGGGACTGCAGAGCTCCCCTGGGCTCCTTTGCGAGCATCCAGGCACTGCTGTCTGGGGAGGTTGCACAAGAAAGGGCTGGAAAGGCACTAATACCAGCATGGCTCTCATTTTCTGCCCTGTCCTGATGCCACCAATACTCTGGGATTAGGGAGATGGGTGACAGCACACAGGATGCCTCTGGGAGCTCCTTCCCCATGCTGCCAAGTACCCCGGGGAGATGCACCTGCAGACAACCTGCTACTGCCCAACCTGCTGCCTGCCTCAGGCTCTGCTGCCCGGCTCCACAGCAGCCTCTGTGCTGCACAAGCGTGTGGGGGTTTGCCTCCCCCCAGCTGGGCACCCCTGAACGGGATCTCCATGCATGAGGGATGGAGGAAGCCCCAGGAGTGCAGCCCTGGCACACTGCCCCACTGTCCCAGAGGAATGCTGCTCTCCTGGCTGGCAGTTGTTGGTGATCCATGACTCCTTCTCCCTGCTGAGGGGAACGAGAGAGTGGGCACCTTACACAGCTCTGCTTTCTGCAGCAGCTGCGACTTTGGGCTTCTTCTGGGCTGCTCATGGTCCTTGATGTCTGTTTGACAGGGTCATTGACAGAAACTGGTGGAAGGTCCTGGTGTTACAGCCCAGCAGCGGGGCCCTCAAAGGGGTTTGATCCCCACTACCCTTGGTTAGACCCCATGAGGGCTGCCCATTCCACTGGGGCTCCCAGGACACAGCCGGCATGAGCACTGGGACAGGAGCTGTCCAAGGAGCTGGAGGTCAGCAAAGAGAGGCTGTTAGCAGTGAGTGGTGAAGGATGGCGAGGGGGAATTCCTGCTGCTGGGGTTGTCCAGGGGGGCTGGAGTGGTGCTGGGGCTCTGGAGCAGGGTGAGAGGCAGCAACACCAGACCCATCACAGGAAACTCCAATTAAACAGCGAGGGAAATGTTTTCAACTTGGGGACGTATCAACCACTGGAACAGGTGGCCCAAAGCAATTGTGAAACCACCTTGGTCTCTTCCAGACCGTGCTCTGGTGATTACCTGAAAAATGTCTGACTGTCCTTTCCCCATAGCAGGACTGGTGTCACGCTAGCTGCTCAGGGCTTGGTCCGCTAACAAAGGCCATCTCCTTGAATGGGTTTTGTCACCACAGGAATTTCCTGTGGGGTCCTGTTCAGCTCTCTGGGTTCACTTGTATGTGGTCCCCATCTGTCCAGCTATGTCCAGCTGCACAGGGCCGTGTCACGCTGCTGTGGGTTTTCGCATCCTTGTCAGCACATTCCTTCAGCTACTCAAGGTCCCCACTCACCCCAGCTTCCCTCAATTTGATATCAGCACCAAAATATGATGGGCTGTGATGTTTTCCTCAGCCCCATTGCAGTCTGGCCCTCACACATCCCAGCCCTACAGCTCTATTCAGTTTTGTTCAGTTGGGTTCATCCCCAAGGCAGCCAGACATGGATGGGGGCTCAGGGGGAAGGGGTTTGGGCTCACCCTGAGCCACTTCTCACCTACTATTTGTGTTGGTGGTTGGCTTGGAAGCAAATCACCAAATGGGGGAGCAAACCAGGTTGACTCCTTGGTTTCTTTGAAGGCTTGGCCACCTTCCAGGATCCATTTCATGGGAATAAACACCCGACCCTCTGAGAGCAGGTAGTGGCAGGTTGTGAGACTGTGTAGGAAACTGGAGCCCACAAACCCATCCAGCTGTGAAGGGAGCTGTGTCTCCAGCACGGCCCCTACCTGGCACCCCCCTGTGATGGGCAGCTGGGAACAAGACAGGACGTGTCTGTAAAGGGGGGCTTGCAGCTTCCAGGAATCCCCCACCCTCTACTCGTGCATCACCCAGCCCTTGGCCGGCTGGTGGGCTGCCTGCCAAGCTGTCCAAAAACGAAAGCAAGGAATGCACAGATAAATAGGAGCAGCCTCAGCACGAGGCAGCAGTGCGTGTCCTACTCCCAGACCTTGCCCTCCTTCCAAGCCTTGCCCTGCTCAGCGCCCCTGGCAGCACCATGGCTCTCCGCCCCTTCCTGCTGCTGCTGCTGCTGCTGCTGGCTGCCGCCCTGCTCATCGCCCAGGCTCAAGGTGAGGGGCAGGGAGCCCTCCTGCCTGCTCCTGCTGGGATGGGGTGTGTGGGTCCTCACTGGGGTGTGCGCAGGGTGTGGGGTGGTGTTTGTAGGGCCCTGGGGTGTGCAGGTGTGTGTAGGGCTCTGTGTATGTGTGTGTGCCTGTGGCATTGGCTGGCAGGGCTTGCTTGGCTTGGAGTGTGTCTGTGTGCATGTGCCTGGTGAAAAGAGCAGAATGATGTTCAGTACCTTTGCAAGGTGCTCATCTCTGCATCAGTTTCCCCGCCACCACTCTCAGATGTGGTGTCTCGTATTCCTGGGACCAGGTCTGACCTGGGCACTGGGGTTCAGAGCTTCCAACCCCACGTGGTGCCCAGGATCACCCTGACCAGCCCCATGGCACCAAAAAAGCCCCGTGCTGTCAGCTGGCATTCTGTGCTGAAGGTGTCCTGACTCACTGGCGATCCCAAATCCCACACGCCCTCCTTGCTCACAGGCATTGGAAGCTCAGCCTTGGACTGCTGCCTGAAGAACAGACCTTTGAAGAAGGAGATCCTCGGTGGTGTGGTGACATCCTACCGCCACCAGGGACCCGAGTCGGGCTGTTACCTCCGTTCTGTTGTGTGAGTACCCTGTGGTGGCCAGGACCACGTGGAACAGTCTGGCTTCAGACAAACCCTTCCCTGTCCTCCCTCTGCTCCTCCCCCAGAAAATCTTTCTGCTGCTCCCCCAGGCTCATCACCAAGAGGAACAGGAAAATCTGTGCCTCTCCCACTGACGACACTGTCCTGAAGTTGATTCAGCAGCTGGACAAGAGGGCCAAGAATGACAAGAACAGGAAGAAGGGGCAGACCCAGCGTCCCAGGGGGAGACCCAAGAAGCAGAGGCGGCAGCGGGTCTAAGTCAGGCCTGAAGAGGTAGGTGAGGGGGGTGAGTAGAGTGAGGGTGCTGCACCCCATTCTAGATCCTTCTCAGTGGGAGGGTGGCGTTCAGCTCCTGGTGCAAAGCCTGGGAGAGCTGTCAGAGTCATGGCTGGAGCACAGAGGCACTTAGGGAACAACTCTTTCCTGGCTTGTGCTTGCCTTGAATTTAAATTTGTTTCTGGATCCGCTGGGATAAGGCAATGCTTGGGATGGGCAGGGTAGGTCACAGCAGGGAATGGCCCAGCTGGGGTGGATGATCTGGCTGAGCCCCTCTCCATCTCACACCCTCCTGCTTGCCTCTGTCAGGATGGACGCCTTCCCCTGGTGACTGACCCACGGCAATGGCAATGGCAATGGATGCACACAAACCACACACCCACCCACCCGCCAGCCCCAGGGCGGGGATGGGGCAGGCTGAGGAGGATTCCCTCTGCCCCACCACCTCTTTGTTGCTGCTATGCCTGACACAGAGATCCCCCAGCACCTGCAGTGCCTGGGCGCTCTCAGCAAAGCAGGCACCCAGGTCCTCGCTCGTCCCACGGCCAAGTAAGTGGGGACCTGGGCGTGGGAGCTGAGCCATGGCCTCTAGAGGGAAGTGGACGTGCTTCCCACACAATGGGAGTTATTTAGCCTAGCAGGACGGACGCTTTTCCTATGATTTTTTTTTGGGGGATATTATACATTTGTATTTATATTTGAAAACTGTGCCTTCATTCAGTTTTCCTGAAAGGCTTTACTTCTCTCTCCTTACGCTTCACAAAGTAGCCTTTATGCTGAAGGCCGGACTTTCTGGAAGATTTCTCTTATTTTTCTACCAAATAAACCGTGGCTGAATTTTATTTTCCTCTCATCTCTTTGCTCCTTCTTGGCTTGCAAGGCATGGGGAACCAGGCAGGTCCCAAGTCCTGTGGTCCTACTTGAGCTGCTTGCTGGGTGCTTCTTTGCAGAGCAATTAATAGCAGCTGAGATGGAGAGTGTTGGGGTAACAGCGTGTCTGGACTGCTCTAATCTTTCAGGTTTTATGGTACACTGCTGCACTGTAGTTTGTATAAAGATAGCCACAATTTGTCCCTTTGGTTTTTTCATTTTCTTTTTTAGGTACAACATTTCCGTGAAATCAGAACTAATTGTTCAATTTAGTGGAATTATACCCTTTTAGCTCCCCTGGCTACAAAATTGCAATGAAATCAGAACAAATTGTTCGGTTTAGTGGAATTTCACTCTCTTCTTTCCCCTGGCTTTGCTTATGTCAGGGTTTCAGACACTAATAAGACAAATGCTTAGTTTTCTGGGGGGAAAAAAAAAAAGCCCCAGCAACCCTCTCATACATATTTACCAAATCTGAAAAGCCCACATGGGGAAAAGCACATGTGAGGCTGTGAAGGTGGGGGAATAGCAGATTTTGTAAATTTTACTGTAGACATCCTGCAGCCATTTGAGAGCAGCTCTATCCCAAACATTTAGTGAGAAAAGTCACTGAGTAGAGGACACCTTTAGGTGAGACTGCAAGTGGAGATGGGACAGACCCTTGGGATAGGGGCTGGGGGAAAATGGCATCTCCCTGTGCTTGCAACCCTCTCTCCTCTCTCCCTGGCTGAGAAGGAACAAATAAAACTGCTGTGCTACAGCCACGCTGCTATCTGCTTGCAGAGATTTTGAACGTGGACTTTGGTCAGTAAAGGTCTATTAAATCATATAAATGCAATAATAGGATTTGCAGAGCTTAACAGTATCAGCACGGGCAGTGTGTTTGTTGGAGTAAAGCTTACAGCTGAGTGTTTCTACCAAGTATGTATCTGGCTTGATTGCTTTATTAATAGGGCATTTAGGTTTATCATTTTAAGGCTGTGCAAAGTAACTGTGAAGTCCAAGAGACTGGCCCTGAGCATGGGACAGGCGCTGAGCTGTCTCCTCCTCCACGCTGAACACCCGGCCGTCTGCCAGACCGGCTTTTGGACAGGATGTGTGGCAATAAAATGTATTCTTTATAACCAAATTCTTTTGTTCTGGCTGTTGTGATGGGCTTTGGTGGGGTGGGAAGGGTTGCATGGTGGGGTGTTCTCCTGCCCCACTCACCATCATCCCCCAGGTCCTGGCTTTTGCAGTGCTCCCGTGTGATGCATCCCTGGGGTGCTCGGGCTGGGAGCTGCTGGCACAGGGGAGCAGTGCAAGTCCCCTCTCTTGTAGCTGTGTTTCCCAGCAAGGTGGAGACATTCTGGTTGCTCATCTGTCCCTAGTGAGGGGTTCTGAGGTGCCAGAGAACATGGGCACAACACTGGTTTGGACACAGCATCTTTTCTCACAGCCAGGCTGGTCCCTCTAACTCCATCCTGGGTGTGCACTGCTTGCTCAAAGCAGGGGCTCTGTGTTCCTTGCTGCTTTGGGATAACAGCAATAAAACAGGTTATGAATGAGGCTATACTCTGGACTGGGCTTTGCTGGGAGCCTGGGAACTGATACCTGCACACAAGGAGTCAGATGGGGGTGCCATGAGAGGGGTGGAGGCAGCCCTGTGTTTGATGAGGACACAGTGCATCCAGGGGCCCTGCCTCTGATGAACTCCTTGTGCTGGTTGTGATGTCAGGGGATTGTGAAATGGTTGCAAAAATTCCCAAGAAATGAGGTCTAGACAGATACATCTGAAACCACAAACGGCTAAGCATGAGAATATGGTAGGAGTGAGCCAGCATGTGAAATGTGCCCTGGTGTCTCTGTGGCTGTGGAAGAATACACCACACAGGAGGGATTTTTCCCTTTAAATGCCAGGAGGGCATTAGGCTAAAACAGGTAAAAAAGATATATCAGTGTTGCTGTTCTGATTTGCCCTAAAACTTACCAAAAACCAGGGTCTGGAAGGACATGAGGGCTTATCCCTTGCTCAGGAAGCACACGTGAACATGGGCACAGATGCACAAATGAAACCCACCTGTGCCCGTGCCTGCACACACACAGGTGTTTGCACTCTCCTTCCAGATTTATTGCTGAATGCTGCTCTCCAGGCAGACAAGGTGGCAGGGTTACTGGGAGCTTCTCGAGGCAGGTGTGAAACAGGTGGTCACAGTGCTGCTACAGTGACATGGCACCAGGAAAACACCTCCAAGCAGATTCCCTGTGAGAAGTAATGAGCTGCAACCTGCAGCACTCAGCAGGCACCAAAATTCCTTCTTCACAAAGGATCTGAATCCATGGATCCCAGCTGGGACAAGAGATGTGAAGAAGGAGGTCTAAGGTGGTGCAGCAGTGAAGCAGCAGAAAGGAACTCACAGAGCTGTACCCCTGGGCAGGACCAGCCTGATGCTTTGCGCAAAGATAAGGCCGTGCTGATGAAGTATGTGCTGGGGTAGGAGGTGGGCAAGGCATGTATAAAAGCCCACCTAGACATAGAATCAGTCTGCAGGGAAGGAAGCAAAGCTGAGCAAAGAGTTGGGATAGCTCGGCCCCTCTGGAGCAGAAAGGCTCCAGTGACGGCAGAGAGCAGCCGGGCGAGACAGAAAACAAGAGCAGCCAAGGAAGTCTTGAGCCCAGGCCAAATGATTAGCTCAAGTCATTAGCTGTGCAGAGCACGCTCCAGGGCTGTGCCAGCAGCAGAGTGCTCTGGGCTGTGATGCCAGGTGGAGCTCCAGCAAGGCTCACCTGCACACAGGCACATCAGCTCCATCCCAGGTCCTGGCCCAGCAGCAGCAGTGGGCAGAGCCGCAGCAGCCAAGTGCGGCCAAGGGCTGCTCCTGGGGCTGCACGGGTGTGAGAGGGACTTTGGATTCCAAGCAAAGCTTCGAGGTGTTTTTTGGTGTTCTCTCCACCAACACTGCTCTCCTGAGGCCTGTTATGGTCTCGAGAGCAGAGAGGATGTGGAAAGTGGCTGGTGGCCAAGGAGGACTCTGAGCCTTCCTGCCCCAAGGTATTTCCCAGTCCTGGCCATCCCCTGGTATCCATGCTGTCCTAGAGGGCACAGCCCAGGGCTTCCTTTCACCCCATTTATTGGCTATGTGTAACTCCCAAGTGTCCTCCTTCCCCCACCTTCTCTTTTGCTGTCTGAAGACCCTTGGCTTTGGCGTATCCCATGCTGTTATTCCTCCTTCCATTTCCCCAGTACCCAAGGTTCCTCTGCTTGTGTCCCGTCCTTGTCTCCCTATGGCAGACCTGCTCCTTGGCTGTGAAAAGCATCTGCTCTGCTCTGAGGATGTCCTGTGCTGGGGCCAACGTGAGCCCTGCCCCAGAGCTGCAACAAACCAAGAACTTCACAGTCACCCCTGCCTGTTGTCAAAGAGCCTCCAAGGGTTGGCTCTGTCCCATTTACTTGTAGATCTGTCCACAAATTCACGGGGTGTGCAGGCTCACTGGGCATCCTTCTCTGCCAAGCCATGCAGGGTGTGCCAAGGAAATTTGTACAGGTCTGCTTTTTGTACAGGTCTTTGAGCTGTCCCCAGACATCCCCTCTGAAATCCCTTTTCAGGGAGGAGCTGCAGAGGGGACAGGCAGAATGATGGCAGGGAGTCAGGGATGGGGACATCCCACCTGGCCACTGCCATCTCCGTGCTATTTGCAGGAAGCACCTGGCTGGGAATCTGCAGCCCAAAGGTGATGCTCAGGGACACATGTGCTGCAGGGATATTGGGAGATGACACACCAGTGACACTGAAGACAATGAGTATTAGAGACAGAGCAAGAATTTCAACCTTTTGAGTTCTTCTGGACTAGATCCTCAGGTTCATCTTTGCTACTTCTGGGCAAAGCTGTGACTTGCTAGTTTCACCCCCTTATCTTCATTTAATCAGATTGGCTGTGTTCACTCAGCTAGACGAGATCCAGTGGGGCCCTGAGCCCCATGGCTGCTGTGGCCTCAGTCCTTGTGCTGCACCAGGACTGGGAATGTGCTGGGAGCTGTGTGAGGCTGCCACGAGCTGGGTGTTGCAAGTGGAATTGAAGCAGCTGCAGTGCTTTCCCAGTATTTCCCAATGAAATGAACGCAGCCAGCCCAGATCCCACCCCCAGGGACTGGCAGTAGCTGGAATTTGCTGAAATTCCCCCTTTGCCCTTTCCAGCTCTGTAGCTCAGAGGTGGAAGGCAGACCACCACCAGACAGCCTGGGGAATTGCTGTCCTGGCAGCTCCCGCGGCTGCCAGTTCTCCCAGGTCTCCAGGAAGGCAGCAGCGTGGTCAGTGCTCCCTGGGGAGAGCCCAGGGGTGAAGGTGATACCCACATGGTCAGTTTACATTTCAATGGGTTGGATTTCCCACAGGGATCATTAGTGCCTTCTGATTTCCACTTAAATTGACAACTGAATTATCGAGGTTTCAGCAGGAGTGAGTGCTCATGGATGCTTCATGCTGCATCCTGTGGCGTCCTTGGGGCTGGAGCTCCAGCGCTCCCTAATTGCTCAGGAAGAGGCTTAAATGAGTCAGTGTGAGCAATGCTCTTTCCTCATCCCCACCCAGTCCCCTGCCTGTTTGTGCCTCTGGGGAGCCTGGACCCTGAAAATTCCTGTCTCCCCACTCTGCACTGCCTCTTCTGGCCCCTGAGGCTCAGTCACCCAGGGGCATGGGTGACCTTCCTCATGCCACAGGGATGCGCTTCAGAGATGACCACACTTTTCTTAGAAATCTTACTGACCCCCAGTAAGAGGGGGGGAACCCACCACATTCCCCTTTCACAATGCAAGTGGAAAGCCCCTTTCCTCACTCTGGTGTTCTTCCTGGGGAGCAGAGGCGTGTGAAGCTGCTGCGCTTTGACCCACTAGGCTCCCTGACAACTGTCATGAGGAAGAGCAACCTCCCTTTCCTGCCCATGCTGTTGGCAGGGGCTGCTCAGGGCGTGGGGTTCCCCTGCAGCCAGAGGTGGTAAGAGGTTTAGTCCCACACGGATATATTCGCACCTTAGCATGCTCCTTTTGGTGTAGAGCCAGTTGGGAGCCAGCAGGAGGTGGGAGAACCTTGTGCCAGGGAAGTGGTGGCTGGGGACACCCCTGCTTGCCATGGGGTGCAGGAGCCAACAGTGCCTCGAGGGGAGTCCCACAGCACAGGAGTCCCAGCACCCCACACCCAGAACATGCAAGGAAGTAAGGGTTTGTTGCTGGGCAGCCCCCCCAGCACCCCCACCCCCCCAGTGTGTCAGGGCGCTGCTCTCAGGACCCACTTTGTGCAGAGAGCTCCGCACTGTCAGACCAAGCCCCAGCGAGGAGCTGGCTCTGGGCTGGGAGCAGTTCTGGCCACCAGCTACCAGGAGCTGTCAACCTCCCTGCTGTGACGTCTCTCTGGCAGTGTCCTGAGGAGATTAAGCAGAGACCAGGTTGCAGAACCAGCCTACATCCCCAAACCTGCGGGGAGCCCGGGGCTGATGACGCTAATCCTTCACCACCTAAATTCGACTTCTGTTGGTTTGGGAGTGTCAGCAGGTGCTGACTGAAGTTAAGCTGACACATCCTGTTTGTGCTACTCCTGCTGGGGCACAGGAGCAGCCAGAGGCAATGCTTTTCTGATGGAGGAGATCACCCCACATGCGAGGCTGGTGACAGTGCCAGTGCAGAGATGCAGCACCATGTCTGATGGCATGGCTGGAGTCTTCTCTTGCTTTTTAGCATGGGGTGGGTAAGGGGCAGAGCCTCTCCTACTGTTGAGAGGAGTGTGAGGGACACACTGAGGTGCCTGGGTCCCAGCTGTGTGCCTTGTGCCCAGTTGGAAGGGGCTCTGTACACTGCTCTCCACTTAGGTTCAAGGACAGTCCAAAGCTGGAGCAAGGGTAAAAGTGCAAGCATAGAGACTCTGTTGCAGGGTTTGCTCGCCCTTGCTGCAAAATAATTTTCTTTTTGTCAGTGGGAATTTATCTAGGCGCATCTGGTGCCTTTACGTTTGTCCTGTCCCTGGGCCCCTCAGAAAAGGCCCTGCCTCTGGCATCTCCAACTCCCTGCAAGGCAGATGCTGACACCACTGAGCCTTCCGTCGTCCTTCCCCTTGGGCTGCACAGCCCCGGTGATCCCTGCTTCCCACAGGGGACTGAAGCAGCCTGGTTTAAGGGACATCACCGCAGGTGGCACTGGCACTGGCACGGTGGTGAGTCACCATACCAAGGAGAAGCAGCCCCCGCCCCTGTGCTCCTGTGAAGATTCAAAGCGGGAGCGCTGGTCCTCGCTCTTGGCAGTGCCCACGCAGCGGGTGAGATGCTGGCACCCTGCGCCGTGCACGCAGCCTCTATGGGGGATTTCTGCTCTTGCATGGAGAAAACCTGTTTACAGGAAGCTCTGTAGCTGCCTTTGGCCAAGAACCCATTTTCTGGGACACCTGGAAATCAGGTTCCCTTTTGGCCTGTGACATCGTGGTCCTGGAGTGGAGTGCACTGACTGGGTTCTCCTCTCTCTGCCAGCTTTGGATGTGCCCCCATGCAGACACTGGGGAGGGCAGGGGGGGAAAGCCAGGCTTCAGCAACCAGCCAGGTAGGCTCTGGGGGAGAGACAAACATCACTCCAGTACCAACATATACCCCAAAATTGAGGTTGAGGCAAGTTCTACCTCCCACAGCATCAGAGGATTGAGACTATGTGATATTTATTGTGAATGTCCCAGAGATGTCTCAGAGAAGAGGCTGGGAAATGTGTGGGGTGAGAGCCCCCCAGGTGCTATCCCAGGGCTCTGGGGTGCTTTCACAAGGTAAAACGACCCTGGAGCTGCCTGGTCCTTCCCAGCAACATCTATGGCCTGAGTGCTGGCAGAGAAGGCAAGGGAGTTTTTGGCTATAGGATTCCAGAACAGCTGGCTGCAGGGAAAAGCAGCTGCTGGGATATTCGGGAACTGCACAAAGATTAAATCCAGGCTATTGCAATTCCTTTTACAATGTCCCAGCCTTCAAAGAAAGTGAAAGTCATGAAGGGTATATAAGCAGTGGGGAGCAGCAGCAGCAGGGCCCAGGGAAGCCGTGCAGAGCTCACCTCTCCTGCCTGGAGCTCCACTGCCTCCAGCCCATCCCCTGCCAGACTCAGCAGCAAAATGCAGCAGCTGCATCTTCTCTGCTTCAGTCTCCTGTTGCTAGGACATGTCCTGGATGGTAAGATGGGACCTCTCAGGCTGCCTTTCCTGGGGAAATTAGAGGATTCTGTTTCTTCTCTTTTTTGCATTTCCAGCAGACTTTTAGAGGGACACATGGCTGCCGCTTCCTCTCAGCCCTCCTGCGTCCTCTTCTTGTAACCTGTTCACAGGGACTTTGTCCTGCCCAAAGTTCAGACAGGAGCCTGCAGGGCTCTGGGGCTGGGAAGGTGTGTTTGGGAAAGGGCCATGGTGCAACCCTGCCTCCCCTTTTGGGAAAGGGCCATGGTGCAATCCTGCCTCTCAGTGCCCTAGCCCAGCTTGTATGCATTGGGCTGGGATTGTCTTGGTCCCATTCTCCCCAGTACAGCACCGAGGTGACATTCCGTCACCCTGTGGTGTAGGACAGTCTGGGGGCAGGTGACAGGGCTGGGAGCAAGAGGGAGGGTGTCTGTTAGGGCAGGGCTGATGCTTGAGAGGCTGCTGGTGCTTGATGTGGGATTTGCACAGGTCACAGCTGTCTGGGTGGGTGACATCAGAACCTCTACATGTGGTGGGGAGCTGGGGGGTCCAGATGTTCTGTGTTGTTGCATCACACCTTGCTGCTGAGGGTACAGACGTCCGTGGGCGCTGCCAGCCTTGTCAGGTGTTAGCAGTGAGTACAGGATTTGCTGGGAGGGTGGCTCTGGATCTCCTTCCCTGCAGAGAAGCACTGTCAGCTATGTCCTTCAGCTGTCGCAGGGATGATCTGTGTAGGGTGGGCTGGTGGTGGGGTAGCTGCCAAAGCCGTGATTGCTTCAGTAAATAAATCTGAAATCATCCCCAGCCCCTCAGAAATGCGTGTCTGTATTGCAGCACCCTGAAGCAGCATAAATAAGAACCCCTGTGTCCTGCCTTGCTAGCTGCGGTGCAGGTGCGTTGCTTCCTGCCTGTTTACTCTTCCCCATCTCCTTTGATTTCCGTGGGAAGGAGGCAAAGGGCTCTCAGCCCTTTGGGTGTGAGCGCAATAAAGCACCCAACAAAGCTGCCTGTGTGCCTGGGCAGGGCGGTGTGTGAGAGCATTCCTGCAGGCACCGTGCTGCACAGCCCTGTCACTCCTCTGGGAGAGGTGAGAGGTGAGCTGGGCTCAGCCTGCTTGCTTTGTTCCTCCTCCAGTGCACGGCGGCAACAACGTCCTGGACTGCTGCCTGCGGACGAGCGAGGCGCCCATCCCGCGGCGGATCGTCAGGGATTACTGGCTCCAGCTGGTGCAGGATGGCTGCGACATCCCTGCTGCCGTGTAAGAGCCCAGGGGCTGCTGGCTGAGGCACCCGTGATGGCCAAGGGATGAGCCTTGCACAGAGACAGGGTGGAAAGCAGAGCAGGATGGCAGAGGGATGTTGAGCGGGATTTGAGGGTGAAGGAATAGGGAGAGCTGTGGAAGAGATCCTGGAGATCCAGAGGCTCAGTGAGAGGGGAGAGCATGGGACAAAAACCAGGGAAGAAAGTCATCCACAGGCAGAGATGGGGAGGGCACTGATGTGGGGAGTGGGTGAGAGCTTGTGCTGCTCTTGGGCATCCATGGAGGGCCTGTCACTGCATCTCGGTTTTTTCCCTCATGGGCCCGGCAGATTCATCACCACAAAGGGCAAGCGGCTCTGTGCGCCCCTCCATTCCCCGTGGGTGATTCGTCTCCAGGAGAGGTTGGATGCCAGCTCTGCCAAGAGGGTAAGAACATCCCTGTTCTCAGCCCAGGGGGTGGGTTTATCTACTGCCAGACAGGATTTTCGCATTGTGACTGGGCTGCTGGGAAGACAAATTATCCAAGGCATGGATAATTTGTCTTGGTCTCCATCCCTCCTGCCTCCAACTGGGACTAATCTGCCTCCTTGGTAGTCCCTCTTTCACCCTAAATAAATGCAGCCCTGGGATTTTTGCCTACCCAGTGTTACTCTTGCCTGAGGCTGGTGTGTGCCATGGCAAATGACACTGGGAGCAAAATTCCTTCTCACTTCTGCCCCGTAAGCTTGGAGTCTGCTGCTTGTGCATCTTCATGGAGAGGGCTTATCATGAGCTTGGTGGTGCTTCACAAGCCCTGACAGGTCCATCACTACCATGGCTTGTCCAGCAGGGGAAGGGACCCCGGGGAAGCTCATAGCCCAAGGAGCACACCAGTATCAGTTGGGTTTTTCATTTCCCCAGGGCAAACCACAGGGCAAGTAGGTCCTGAAGAAGCCATGGCTTGTCCCAACAGCTGGAGGGGACCATCTCCCAGCTGTGAATCTGATGCTAACAGAGCCAACCTGCTTCCACCTCCAACCTCAGGGCTGACCCTCCCTGAGACTCATGCCAGTGTGTGGGATGGGGCCCACAGACAGACAGAGCCCTGTCTGTCCTGTCTTTTTCCCTCTGCCTCCAATGTGACCCAGCAGCCTGTGTCAGACTGAGCCAGGGGCTGCTGGACTCCATCACCTTGCAGCCTGCAAGCTGTTTGATGGTCTGGTCTGTGAGCCGAGCTGGGGACTCTCAGACTTCCTGTCAGCACAGCAGTTGTGACCTCCAGCTATAGTCTGATCCCTTTGGCCAGCCCCAGCCCAGAGTCCTCTTGCATCCCTGGGAAAGGCTGCCAGCACAGAACAGTGTGGGGCTGGAGGGGAGTGATGGAGATGGGCCACACATTGTACTGGTCCTGGCCAAGCACAACCCAGATGCCCTCAGAAAACGTGTAGCTGATGTGGTTCCTCTCTCTCTCCTGAATTCCCTGCACTGTTTCCCTCCTGCCCTTCCTTGCAAGGGTAGAAATAGAGCCATTAATTTGGAGCAGGCAGAGATGTGGCTCTTAGCCCTGCTCTCCTTGGGGATATTGCACCCTTTCTCAGTCCCTCAGCCTGACACCAGTGTCCAGCCCTGCCCCATGCCCACACCTGGAGGTCGTGCTGCTCTCAGGTTATTTGCTGCTAGATCTGTTCATTGCAACAATTCCATGTGTATGCCTCTTTACTATCTCTTTTTTTAATTGTGCCATGATTTTGTTAAATAAAAAGAAAAGCCAGCAGGTAGTTGTCGTGTCTCACGTTTGAGCCTGAAAGCCAGCGTGGAGTGTGTGGTGAGCAGGCAGCACTGCCTGCTGCAGTGCCAGGGGGGCTGTGCTGGGGTGTGGGGAGGAGGAAGGAGGGTTCATGGGGATGAAGGACACAGCAGATGGGCTGCAGGTCTCTCCTGGGAAAACCATGGAAAACGGGCACCCTGCTCTGTGCTGCTCAGCCAGGCTGTGGGTGTGCAGGGATGGGGTAGGAGGGAGCGTGCCGGTGTTGCACCATCCGGCCCCAAACACTTCAGTCCTGTTAGTGCAGATGCTGGGTTGGATTTCCCCACCTCTCAGCTTCCACAGGGGCAGAGGACATAGAGGAAGTGCTGCAGGAACAGGAGGTTTGTCCTTGCAGTAAAGGGAAACTGAGGCACAGTGTGGTTGATTCCTCTGGCAGGTCAGTACTTGCTGGTGGCTGGGGTGCAGATGAGTTTGAGGATAAAGCTTTTGGGGCAAAGGAAGCTCCTGAAGACACCTTTTCCTGGGCACACCCATGGATAAGGCACAGATGGCAGCTCCCCAGCTCCTGCCACTCATCAACAGCAAGCTGAGAGTCTGTGGCCTTCTTCCTCCTGAGCCCCAGGTCTCCTGTGCACTCTGAATAAGATCTTGCTCTCTCAGTGTCCTTTTGTCCCCTTTTGCCCAGGCCAGTCTGAACAAAGCTGTTCTGTCCTGCTGAAGCTCTGTGTGTCCAACAGGCAGGCACCATCCTCTCCTCCCAAGCACTGCTGTGACCGCCTGCATCACCCAATTAGTCAGGTTTGGTGCTAGCCAGCATGCCTGGGCACAGGTTGGGAATGGAACGGCCCAGGACTGTTCCTGAGGGCAAGGGGAACAGCCCTCAGGGGACGGCATCAGTGGCTGGGCTGTCCAAGCACAACCCGATGGCTTTGTGCTCACATCTCTTGAACCCAGGCTTAACCCTGTCCCTTCTTCTCCCCGGTCACCTGCCTCACTCAGCTGGTGCCTGGTTTCTCTTACAGCTGTTCTCCCCTCCGGGGTGCCCCTCCCTGGTATGTGCACACACAGTGCCTGGGCTCAGATGTCTCTGAGTGTGACTCTCAGGGAGCACCAGCTCTGTCCCAGACCATTAACCACAGTGACAGCCCCAGCAATTCAATCCTGGGCAGAAGGAGGAAGAGAAGGAAGGCTGGTATGGGAAGAGGGGCCAAGATAAACAGTGTGAGTGGGAAATGAGGATAACTGGTGCTGGCTTGGACAGAAGCCTTCCTGCTGCTCGCTCAGTGACCTGTGAGGGGGCCGTGGCTGGGGAGGGGGAGGATGCTTGGCATGGATCTGCTCTGAGGCTGAGCTGCTGCAGCTGGAGCAGGTCCCTGCGAAGGGCAGGGACTGCCAGAGGGGCTTAGCCTGGGGTGGATTAGATTCATCCTTGGCTGCAGGCTACCAGGACAAGGAGAACAGTATCCTGGACCAGGGAAAATGAGGGAGAAGGGGCTTACACTGATCTCTTGGATGTTGGGAACAGGTTAATCCATTTCCATGAGAGTTTCAGGGATGTCTTAGCCAAACAGCCCTTAAGAGCACGGTTGCAGAGCCCGGGGTTCTCATCTCTCCTGGGAGCAGTGAGTGTGTTCTCCTCAGAGCAGTGCAGCTGCACACCACAGATCCCTGCTAGCTCCTTGCCTGCTGTGGTTCTCAGGTGGATGGTGATCCTCATCCCAGCTCTGGCTGCAGGCTGCTTGCTCTTAGCCCCCCATCCAGGGAGGACAGGAAGAGATGCTGTCCTGGACCAGGTAAGAGTTCCTGGCTCCTGTCCCTCCTCGAGCCTTGCAGCAGCCTCTCCATCCACGCCAGAGCCCAACTCCTCTTGGAAATCTGTCAAAAACCAGATTGGTTCAGTGCTTAGTAAACTAGGGAGTGAGTTTCTCTGATTCAAAATGTCAATGATCTCTTTAGAAGGAAGCAGCCACTTTCCTCAGGGAAAGTAGCTAGTCACTGCTGTGTCAAAAACCTTGGTTCCCAGCCCAAAGTTAGTTTCAGTAAAAAAGTCCTCCTGCTTTTCTCTCCCCATGTTTTCCTCACTCTTTTCCTAACCTCACTGCATCCTCGGAGCAGAACCCATTGCAGTACGATGCAGACATACCCTCAGCAGCTCAGGAGTCACATGCAGGGATCCCTCTGGCTCTGGAGCATTGGCTGAATCCCCTGCAGCCCTTTATTCAAGCCTGGGGACCTGTATTTCACACGTTGTGGAGCAACAAGGTGCTGCAGCTGCAAAGCTTTCACAAGGAGCTGACAAAACAGCCACTCTCCTGTGCACAAGACAGGAGATAAAGGACAAGGCTGCATCTACGCAAGCAAACTGAGCAGGCACTGGGTCGCTCCCTGGCTGCCAGCACTCACAGCTGGGATCGTGAGGGCACTCGTGTGTCTGCCTGGTGTGATGAAAGCAGCCTTGGATGGTGCCCAGGCTGAGTGCAAGGGGCACCAGACACAGCAGGCACAATCTGCTGCGGTCTCAAGGTCTGGCCTGGCACAGACATACCCAGCTGGGAGGTAGGATTGAAGGCTCCATGGCAGGAAACACCCATTTGCTTCTCTGCTAGCAGGGCACCAAGGGAAATGCTATGCGGGTCTCCCTTGGTGCCATAATACCCTTTCCAGGAAGGGTATTTACTGGAGCTGGTTTTGTCCCTTGCCTCCATAGAGAGGGTGTACAGGGGCTTTTCCTGTCGCCAGCATCCCCCACGTGCTGCACATGCTGCTCCTGGAGTGACTGGGGAGGGACCAGCTGCATCCTCCCCACATGGACCTGCAGGCAAGGAGAGCAGCACCACGGGGCCAAAAGCTGTTCCCCCTCTCACAGCCTTCACACAGCTTCCTCACCTGACTCCCTGGTGCACGAGTCAACAGGAGGTGTGGACATGCCCCGGGCCCATTTGCCAGGGCAGGGGACAGCTGTTCCCCATCCTGATGGTTTCCATCCCATGGTGCCAAGGCAAGGGGCTGCTCTTCCTTGGCACAGGTGCCAGACCTAGCTGGCAGGGGCTCAGAGACCTGTCTGGCTTTATATGAGGAGATGGGATGTGTGGATGGCTGGGAAGAGTGGGAAGCCAGGTGAGGAAAAGCCCCTTTAGTCTTGTTCCATTGTGCTGTTTGCTCTTGCCTAAACAACGTGTGTGGGTGATGGAGAGGATCCAGAACTTGCACCCCTTATCCTCAGGCCCCTACTTGCTCCTGCCTCATTTCCAGCCTGTCATCACCACTGCTGCTTGTCTGGACACTTCCTGCTGAGATTTGTCCTGTGGGAAGATGCCAGCACTCTTAGCCAGGCTGCATGGTTCCAACCAGGAGCTGGTGCCATTCCTGCCATGCTTCTCCTGCAGCTGAACTCTCCCTGGTGGCAATGCCCAGCCTGCACCTCCAAGGTCTGGAGCATGAGACCAGGGTGTTTGCCCTGCCCTGAGCTCCTGGAGTCAAATTGAGTCCAGAAGATGTCTTATATGGAGACCCTTGTGCCTGGACAGGACTTGACTCATGAAACACACTTGACTTGTGTTTCTAGAAGTAGCAGAAACTGCAGCTCATTGCAGTGGGGGCTGAGCCTCAAGACAGGCACAGTTCTGCCCAGGGCTCCCTTTGGAAAGAGAGGGAAACCCCTCCTGCCTGCCCTCAGATGCACCCATCTTCTTCAGATGCACAGAAGCACTAAAAACTGGACATAAAGACAAAACCAGGAGGGCAAGTGAAGAGAAGACTTACCCTGCTGAGAGAATGCTCTGGAAAATACCTGTTACCCATCCCTCCTGAACAAGCAGTGAGAGCAGGCTTAGTGCCATTTCCATGGCCCTCTCCACCTCTCCCTCCTGTTTTCCTGCTTGCTGTGCCTCCAGGTAAGGCTTTTTTCTGCTCTCCAACTGTGTGCCCAGCCACAGAAGGCTGGTGGAAACCTATCCTCCCTTCTTTCCTCAGTTGCTCTGCACTCACAGCAGAACGGCCTGGATACAGGGCAAAAAGAACTGACACTGTGAGGAGGGGTCACCACCAGCTCAGATTGCAGGGATGGGGCTTGGAGGGGGCTGGCAAAGATCTGGTTAGCTCTGCTTGGGATGAGAGGGACAGCCATAGGGCAAGCAAAGAAGAGAAGGTTTTGGATGTTCTCATGGATTTGTGAAACTGGTGTGCAGCCTGAGGCTGGTGGGGATGCATTACACCCACAAGCATGAGAAATCTTTCCTAGTGCATGGTGAAAAGGGAAAGCCAGCAGATTAAGTAAGGCACACCCAGGGGCTCTTCCCAGGGGCTCTTCCTGCAATCTTTCTTTAGATCTAACAAGCACAAACCTTTAATCTTGGTGTCTCACTCTGTCTGCTTGGCCCCGTGCTGCCCAGTTTGTGCCCAGTTTCCTTGGATCCTTCTGCCCTAGTTGTATTTTACTGGTATTGTGGCTATTCTGTGTCTGTCCAGCTGTGCTGTGTCAATGCAGATTTGCAAGGTGTGGTGTTTCACAAGCTTCCTGGCTTGGGAGGTTCACCTGCTGCAGCCTTTAGTTGTTTCTTGCTCCAAACATATCTCATTCTTTCCCACTTTCCCACAGAAAGCAACATTTTCTCTCTTGCAGATGTCATGGCTGGGAAAGCCCCTTCTCTGCTGAGATGTGCACTGCAAGCCCACAACTCTGTTTACATGGACGCCCCTTAATCCTGTTTAAATTTTCAAGCTGTGACTTTCTGTTCTCTGTGGGAGGGACAATTCTCCAGAAATGTGAGCTGCTGAGGGGGTCTTTGGTAAATAAATCAAGTGCTTTCCTTGAAAGTACCTGCAATGTATAGTTTCCCACCTTTTTATTTAGCTGACACAGCTTTTGGAAAGGCACCACTGTGTGTTTCTGGTGATGGATGACAGCCACTGCTCTGCAAAGAACAAAAGCAGAAGTGTCCTGGATACAGATACAGATTCAGCCTCTTCTCACAGTGCTCGGTTTCATTTCCCACCACTGCATTGTCCTCTGACCCTGACAAGAACAGCTACCCCAGGGAATTCCCAGTGTCAGAGCCAATAGGGCTGCGGGTTTCACTGTCTCCCTGGGGTGAAAGCAGGGATGATGTCTGCTGTGTGGAACCCAGCTGTTTCTGAGGGCTGTGTCTGCCCTGTGCAACGGCTCTTTGCTGAGCCTGTGGGATTCATTTGGCTTCAGGAGGGCAGCAGGTCCTGGAGCTGCTGTCACTCAGCTCAGCCCTTCTCACTTGAGGTGGGCAGGCTCTGTCCTGTTTGCTCTGCTCTGCCCCCCATCCCACTGCAGACACTTGGAGCAGCAGATATTTTGCTTCTTGACAGAGGATGGTAGGAGGGATGCTCTCTCTACCTTCATCTGGGTTCCAGCTAAACTACTCACTAGTCCTGCTGCCAGAAAATCCAACATAGGTGGTTTGTTGCAAAAAATAGCATCTCCTGGCATGCCTGTGTGCTGTAGAGCTGGTGTTTAAAATGGAGTTACTGCAGACTGAAGCAAAAAATCACCACAAAGAACCATTTGTGACTCAGCCTCACACAGAGAGATGCTCAGGTCTCCAGCCCAATTCAGCAGCTGGTGCAGTGCTAATAGGAGAAGTGGGGGTTGTGTTGGGATGAGGAAAAAGGGGTACACGTCCTGCAGCTTGCTGTCACTGCATCCAGCTGCTGTCCCCTTTCCTTTCAGCAGGGGTGGCTGCCTGATTTATCTCTGAGATTTCTCTAGTGAGGATTTTCGACATCACTCATGAGTGGTCCTGTAGGGCTTGAATTATAAAAATCAGTCTCGTTGGGAGGTGTGGTCCCGGATGGGACAGCTGGACTCTGGAAAGGTGTGCACCCACTTGGAGCTCTGTGGAGGACAGGGGTGAGTTTGGTCAGAAGTGTGAATGACGAGGCCTCAAACAACAGGCTGAAGGAATTTGATTTAATCTTGCTTCCAGGAATGGATGACATTGTCTCCAAGTGCACAAAGGGACATAGCAAAGAGAAAGTGAAAAGAAGTACTGAGTTCAATTCTGATAAGTCAAGAAACCACAGGGGTCAGATTTGGGGGAAATTCCATTTAGCAGGAAGAGGCAGATGAAGAAATGCTGCATGTCCACTGCTGGAAAGTGCTCTTTTCCAGTGAGACCAGAGCCTGTCAGAAAACTGGGAGCAGTGCTGGCTCTGGCTCAGCACAGGATGGGTTAGACCACCCCAGGCAGTCCTTCCTAACCCCTTTTCCCCCCTGGTTACACTATCCTACCAGGTTCCTAGGGGGTGAGGTGGGCTTCCTCAGCCTCATGCTATACTTCTGAGGGCTATGTGAAATCCTTCACTTCCCATGACCTTGGGAATGTCTCTGAAAGGTGAAGAAGGGAGGATGGAGTTACACTCTGAAGCCCCCATTTTCTGGCTGGGTGCTTGATGTGAGGCTGCCTGTGGTCACAGGAAACCCTTGCTCCTGGATGCAATTCCAGGATCTGACCTAGTGCCCAGATGATGAAGGTGCCTCGGGAGCGTGGGGAGAGCTTGCCATGCCAGACTGAAAGAAACAGATCTTGCGTTCTTCCATTAGAAGTGCCTTTGAAGTGGAGCAGGCTGTGCGGTGCTCACAGTGGAGTGTGAACCATCAGCAGTGAAAACCAGCATTCTTGTTGTCACCATCTGGGACACATGCTAGGGTGCTCCTGACGAGGGCCTTGGCAGGCTTGGCTCTGTTTCACCAGCATAATTTGAGTTTGGGCTTGAGGAAAAAAGGAAAGCAACCCAAAGAGATAACAGAAAAGAGCTCTCCAGGGCGAACGTGAAGCCAACGAGTTTAGCATCAAACGCCTTTTGAAAGCAGCTGTGCAGCCTCGCTCAGGGATAAATAGAGGCTGGTTTGAAGCTGGAGAGCTAGCTGGCAGAACACACTGTTCCCATCTTGCCAAACACTTCCCAGACCACCTGTCCGTGCAGGGCTGGGCTCCCTGCAGAGCTCTCATGCTGCCACACGCTCCAGTGGAGTGGATGGGTGTATCGCCAGCATCCCGATGCTCAGCCCAGCTTGGAGCGAGGGCACAGCTCAGGCTCTCCTCGGGGGAAAGCCCTTGCAGGGTCCTTCATCTCTCTGGAGAGCTCAGAGAGACGGAGACCATTCCACCTCATGGTACATCCTCACCCTTGTGATGTTTCCAGGATTTGGAGTGGGAGGCAGCTGTGAGAGTTTGGCTGGCAGGAGATGTGCGCTGCCTGGCCCCAGGGCAGTGCCAAGCAGAGGCCATGGTTTGGGCTGGGGCAAGGTCTGAAGCATTGGAGTCAAGGGAGTTCTAATCAAAGCAGGCCCTCAAGTGTCTGCATTCAGTGCTCTAGCAGAATAAGGAAGGACTCAAGCAAAAAAAAACATCTGGAACAAGATCAGAAGCCAGACACTCTCCTAAACAAAGGAGATGCATGGCCTTGGAGGGGAAAACAGACATGTAAATAGAGACGGAGGGGGCCAACAGAAGGTTGGGTTTCTCTGGATCTCATTTGTCTTCCTTGTGCTACAGCTGTCTAAAGTAAATGCTGGGGGGCTGTGGTGTGCTGGAACATGCTGGGGCGATTCGTCATGGGCTGTGCTGGCAGCTGGGACAAGTCCACGACGAGCAGAACCTTCCAGCTTTCCAGAGGGCTCTGCCTTACTTGCACCACTAGTTTGGAAGCTGCAGTCTTTCTTGTGCTGTGGGCAGGCAAAGGTAGGGAGGGAACAACTTCTTTCAAGAGGGCATTCACCCCTGTGAATGTGACCCTGAGGTACTTTTTCACAAGGACTCTGGCTGGTCTTCGGGAGGGTCATTGCCCTCTCTCTTTCCAGAACCCCTTCAGTGTACTCCGGGAATGAATTCCTCCTGGTCCAGATCTTGCCCCTCTCTGACTGTGTCTGGCTGTACTTACACAAAAGCCTCCTGGGTCAGTACTTTCCAGTCTGAACAGCCTCAATCTGCTCAGCATTTCTCCTTCTCTTTCTGCTCTCCTGTTCTGGACAGTGTGTGCCAATGTGGAGGGCAGGTAGTTCTGCAGGGATTTGATCCGGAGCTGCTACAATGGGCTTTCTTTGACAGCCAGGAGATGGATTCTGGGCACGGCTTTGTTGTGAAGAGAGTCTGCAGCTTCATGCCAAGCTTGCCTGGGCCATCAGGGACAGCACAGGCAAAGAGCAGAACATCAGAATTCCAAACTGAGACTTTTTCTCAGCTGCTTGCAAAGGTTGCTGGAGGAGGCCACAGTGGCTGGGATTTTGAGAGCTTCCCTGCAGAGCAAAGGGGCTGTACTACTCCAGAACAGCATAATCCTTCCCAGTTTTCCTGTGGGATACCCCTGTCCAAAGATTTCCAGGCAGAGGCTTATCAGGAACAGGAAAAATCCATCAAATAAAGTCAAGCTAAAGTCTTCTGGGACAGAACTGCTGAGAGTGCACAGGGGGAGCTAGGGAAGTTTCTGAAGCATGTAAGATGTACTAGGCTGGTATTCCTAAAGGGGCACAGCAGCAAGGAATGGGAAGTCCCTGGCTGGCTCTTCTGTGCCTGATAAGGCAGACTGGCTCCATGCCCTGCTAAAGAAGGACTTGCTTGTGCATCCTTGCTTACTGGAAACAGAGGGGGGAGTCATCAAGATAACAGTCAGAAGGATGAGAAAAGAAAATGTGTCCCACTCCAAGCACAGTCATTGTGTTAGCCAAACTCCTAAACTTTTGGAAAGGAGCTATCAGAAACTGGGCAGCATTGAAAGCCACTGAGCCCCTGAGATCCTCTCCCTTCTCACAAATCTACCCCTGCAGCATTAGAAGTGCACTGATCCCCTGGAATCCTTAAAGGCCTTTTAAAGCCTCCTTCTTCTTCAGGGAGCCTGACCCAGGACCCCCAGTCAAATTTGGTCAGAAACACCCTCTGCACAGCCCACGGCAGCATTGCCAGGGTCCTGAACCCAAAGGCTCCTGTTCCATGTGCATTCCTGGAATGCTCAGGTCAAGTTTAAAAACAACAGCAGTGCTCTTTTCACACTCTCTGTTAATAACCCACTGAACTCTCAGCACAGGTGGGGCACAGCTGGGGTTAGACAAGTGCCCCACAGGTAGGTGCATGAGGTTCCCACACAAGGTGCACCTGGGCAAGCTTCTGCACTCAGGATGACTTTGGATTCCTCTCTGTCTGCTGATTTCTCTCACGGACCTAGTGGTGGTTTCAGCTACCACTGAGACAGAAGAGATAGAAAAGAAGAGAAGAGAGAGACAGAGTGAGGGAGCCTCTGTCCTGACCCAGTGCTGCTGCTCTTGAGTTGTTTCCTTCAGGCCTTGCACTGTGAAATTTCATGTGATGCCTTTCACATCCTTTCATTCTTGTAAGAGGTATACACTGCCACTCTCCTGAATGATCAGAAGCTCATTAACCTGTTCTCACCTTCCTTGGTGTCTTCTGACAAGCCCCACAGGGTACTGGGGCTGCTCTGTTCGAGCAGAAAGGGGTGAGGTGCTTGCTGAGGCACCCCTCACCCTACAGGGGGCTGGGATGAGGGGTGCCAGCAGAGGTTCTTCCCTGTCCTTCATCCCCAAAAGATCTTTTCCTACCCAGCATTTTTCACATCCTGAGGAAGTGGCTGCAGACAGAGGAGCTGTGAGTGCTGTCCGGGATGGAGCGTGCTGGTCCTTTGACCTCGTGTGCTACGGGAACAGAGTGCTGCTGGCTCTCTGCCCTGCTCTAGCAATGCTTAATCCAATGTCCCTGACACCCTGAAAAATCCTGGCCAGCAGAACAAGGCAGCCGCCCGCTGGGGAGAAGGAAGGCACCACCAGGTCTCTTCTTGTCTTTGTTCAGGCAGGCAAAGTCCAAGGCTGGCTGTGACATGGAGCCAGCGCAGGCTGGGGTGTGTGGCAGCACACCTTGGAGGCCCACAGAACCTGGAAGAAGGGATAAAAAAGCTGGAGAGAACTTTGCCTGAGGGCATCCAGGGGCGGTGCAGGGCTCAGGACATGGTGCACAAGGTTAGGCTGGTTTTATGTGAACTCACAAATGGGACTGATGGGTGCTTCCAGTTCCTTGCAGTAGAGAAACAGCACCCTGGACCACATCTGTGCTGACTGTTGACTGAAAAATGCTGATGGGTCACTCCAACATATTTCAAGTATTTTGTGGTTTGGTTCCTGTTTGTGGGTTTCATTCAGTTTGTTGGTTATTTTGGTTTCTTTTATTGAAAAGGAGAGTGATTTCTGTGGACAGGGGTGCTTGGGGTGAGCATGACAGGACTCAGAGATGGGCACAAAGTAAGAGGCTGCTCTGACAGATGCCTGTCCCTCCTCTAAATTTCTTGCAGCTGCTGTTGCTCCATCCCAAGCACCATTTCTGAAGGAACAAGAGGGTTCGTGGTCATGCTGAGGGAAAAATGCCCCTTATCTGCAGCATGGCCCAGGGTGGAGGAGCACCCCCAGCAGAAGAGATTGCTCCCTACCTGTGTCAGAGAGCTTATCAGACAGACATAGCTGCAGCTCTGAGCCCAGGAGCACCTGGGTTTTGGGAGAATGGCACTGCTGAGCTCTGCTCCTCACTAACAATAGGCTCATCCTTTTCAGAAATAACAGAAAAAGCAAGATGAGGAGTACGCCCTGCCATGGTCTCTGTGTGTCACTTAGTGTCCTCTTTCTTCCCTGTGTACAGGAGTGGCAGATAACTCTTCCATTCATTGTATGCCTGTGAGGGCTTTAGGGTCTAGGGCAGGTCTGATTCTCTGGACAGCACCTGTAGGAGTAACAGCTCCTTGAGAGATGCACACAAGGCTGGCACATCCTGCACGTGAGTGCTGATGTTCCTTTTGGTGTGCAGGCACTGAAGCCACAGTGCTGGCTGCTGGCAAGGGCCATGGGAAATGCTTCAGCATTCTCTTTACCTCCCTGCTGTCCTGACATCACAGGGAAACACCGACAGTCCTCCAGGCCAGGGGAGCCCTGCTTTGGTCATGTGGTTCTTGGCTTTGCCAGAGACCCCATCTCAAGGGGTCTGTGAGGTGCTGGGATGGGTCCACAAGCCTTGCTCCCCATAACTCCCCTCTCACACAAACACAGAGCAAGGAGAAGGCATCTGCCAAACTCCCCCAGCACCAGCAGTGGCTGCAGGCAGGCAGTGGGAGCTGGGCACAGGGCACAGCCACACATGCCCATGGCTCATGGTGAAAGAGCTGGCACAGGACACAGTGAGCACGGGAAGAAACCAAGATCTCCATCCTCATGGGTCTCTGCTACTCTTTCTCAAGGTTCCATGTTGGTACATGTAGGCCAGTGCCAGTTCAGAGCTGACATCACATCAGAGCCCTAGGCACATTCCACCCTGCCCTTCACTGGGTTTATCCCTCCTGGCACCCTCCTGGTGTACTTGGAAGGTGTCACAAGGCTGTGCATGGCCCTCTGTACCCGTGTGAGGACACTGAAGGCCACCTGGTTTGCAGCCAGGGATGGGGTAAGGCTAGGCTGCTCAGCCTGCCCCAGGTGCATGCCACTGAATACTTCCCAGCTAATCAGGGATGTTTTCTAGAGAGCTCCGAGCTGTGCACAGCTAATGTCTCACACCAGTGCCATTTACCTCTGCAGTGAAATAAGCTGCTGATTACACAGCAGTAGATTAAAGGGCTTTCCGTATCTTTATTGGGTACAAGAAATAAAAACTTAGCCTAGAAACTGTCTTCAGAGAAAAAAGAAGTGAAGGTAAATCTAAATGATAAAGGGAGGACTTGGCTCCTTTCCCCCTTTTTACAGTCTGCTCAGGTTTGCAGATTACACAGCCCTGTGTACATTTCAGTAAATACTCAAAGTGCTACAGAGAAGGTTCATTTCCTTGCAGAGACACTTGCAAGCTCCACACCTTGGTCTTATCCTTTCTCTTTTTTGCACTGCCAGCAGTAATTTGTCCTCTGCTGCTGATGGATTGTGTGGCTTGGAGAGGTACTTTGTCTCCTGGCCTGAGCCATGAGTAGAGGAGTAGTGGGGAGTTGTATTGTCTCCTTGCTGTTCTTGGCAAAGATGAGGAGCACAGGAGAGATAAGAGATATCAGTAGGCTACATCCCAGAGATTCCAAGAGGCTGAGCTTCCCTTGATGTGACAGGAGCAAGACCCCACAGCTGGGGGGGCAGAACCCCCTTCTTGCACCTCGTGGGGTTTCAGCTGCTGCCCATCCCCCTGACAACTCAACTCCTTGTCTTTTTGGGGCTTTTCTTACTTTCTGCATCCAAGGCATGCTTTGAGGAAGGGTATCAGAATTACTGCACATGGGGAATCACAATGCCAGTCATCATGGGCTGTGCTGGACCCTGCGCAAGGGGAAACTGTGCTTCCCTTTGCAGCTGATGTTCCAGTAGAGAGGGCAGATCCTTTTTGCTTTTTATCTTTGAAGTGACTGCCTTCCTGAAGAAACGAAAGCATGACCTTTCAGGCATCAGTATACTTCCTCTGGGCTCCAGATCCCAGTTCTAACACTTTTATAGGTTTCTAGCTCTGCAGAGCAAGGAGCACTGTAGAGGTGAAGCAGGTCTGTAGATCACCTGTCAGGTCTTCACCAGGGATCCTCAGGCCACAGCTTAGTAACTGCTGCTTTTAGAGGATTGTGGTGCAAAAAGGAAGAAAAAGAGGCTGTTTTCTGCAGAACTGGGTCCTGGAGCAGAGCCAAGCTCCTAAGCTGATTGTAATAAGAATAAGCAAACAGCAAAAATCCCGCAGGAAGGGAAGGCCACTAACCCGCTACAGTATCTGAAACACCAACAGTGTTGACTTCTTCCTCTTTCCTCCAATTGAGGCTTTGGTTTCTGCTGGGTTCCCCTCCTGCTGGGCAGCAGCAGGCTGCCCTCCCAGCAATGGTGGCACACAAATTGTACTGCGCTTCCTTCCATCTGCCCTTCCAGGGGGCCCCTGAACCCAGCAGCTCTCTTTAGTCAGGCTACAGGCAGGAGCCTGACCTCCTTGACTGTCCCAGTGCTCCTAAGACAGAGAGGTGCCACTGCAGGGCACCAGGGCTGCACAGGTGACAGCAGATGAAGCGAATGTCCCCTTGTGCTGGAACACTCTGAGCATCATTTCCGTCAGGTTTTGGCCCAGGTCAGCTAGCCCGACCCCAAAGGCAGGCAACATTCCCAACCAGAAATCAGTCCTTGGCAGAGCTGATTTCTTGATGCAAATGCAGCTGGAGCATCCTTGCTCCTCTCTGTGAGGGCCTGGGTTATTGTGTGATGATTCTGCTGGGGCTCTCGGTGTGCCATGGTGGGTTATTGCCTTTGCCCTGCCACAAGGGTCTGGAGGGGCTCATCCCTCAGCTCTGCACACAGCAAAAGCATTTCTCCAGCTCCTTCAGCTACCTTGCCTGCTCATGCCTCTCATCCAGCACTGCTGGGGAGTCTGAACAAGCACAAAGGGGATGCGCAGCCCCACAGTCCCCTGCAGTCTCTTTGAGTCTGCCACCAGTGCCCCACATCGTGCTAAAATCCCAGGCAAGGCCACTGGGCCTGGCAGAGAGGTGCAGGTCCTTACTCTGTGCAGCTCTACCAGACTTTCTGAAGCATTGCCAGCTCTGTGCTTAGAGGGTTTTCTCACCAGGCAGCATGAGCTGAGGGATATGGATGATGTCAGCCTGCTGCGGACGGGAGAGAACATGGCCCCCAGTTTGCTTCAGGCCCTGGTTATCTTGAGACCACTCCTGACAGGGCCCAACCTCCTTGTCTGAGACGAGGCCTAAAGTAGCACTGGGGGGTGGGAGGGTGGCTGCTGCCCATGGCAGCCTGGCACCAATTAGAGATGCCATGCAGAGGCAGGAAGCATTTGTTTGGTGGAAGCCACGGCCAGAACTCTGGGCCTACAGGGAAGGGACAGAACTGCTCCCAGGACTTGGACTGAAAAGCTGGAATCAGGCACACATCAAGGCAAAGATATGACAGCCCCAGACGTGGGGACTTGTCCATTCCTTGGTGTCCTCAAGCCAAGAGGTCAAACCCTCCTGGGCTGGCAAATCTCAGCTTCAGGAGTGAAACAGCCACATCTGTGCTTAACTTCTGCTCTGCTGCCTGCAGAGGCTGCGAGTTCCACCAAGGGATGGGAAGCCTCAAAGCCACAGGAGTGCTGCCCCAGAGCCCACACCATGCACATTGTCCCTGCTGTCCATGCTGTCCCCAGCCATCAGCACATACCAACGCAAGGGTTGGCAGGGAGCCCAGCTGGAAAGGGCCAGAAGGGCTTTCTACCTGCTTGGCTCATCATGATCCTTCCCTGGCCTGCTGCCCTGAGCCTCAGGCTGCTGACCGGCTACCAACAGCACCCTCAGTTTCTATTCCCCAGACACATTATTCCTTTCGTTTTCCAGAGCTTTCTCTAGACCATAAATAGCCCTGTGAGGGAGTTGCCAACCCTCGTGGAAGAAGGGGCAGTGATCTCTTCCTGAAGGAAGTGGCCAGGACACCTGGAGGAACCAAGTGTAAATGATAGCAAACAATGTGCCCAGGGGGAAACTGAGGCGGGGGGGCAGAGGAAGCTGTGAGGAGCAGTGCTTTGTGGAGGGAATACAGCTCCTGCCATTACTTAATGCCTGGTGAGGGGCTGCCATTGCTGGGGATCCATAGTGCTCCTGTCTGAGCACTGCTGAGCCACAGGCTCACCACAAAACCAGGCCACAGGCTTGCCACAAAACTATACAGCGTGCTGTGAACTACCAGGAGTCTGTTGGGGGTCTACAAGGAATGTTTTAAGTGAGATGATTTACTGCTTTTCATTTGCCAGCTCGGCACTGGAGACGGCTGCCATCCCCTCCAGCCAACCAGAGGTCTGCACTCCAGAAACAAAGCCTTGTTCTGAAAAAACTGTCCTTGTCCCACAGGTGAAGGCACCCACAGGGTGGACTGGAGATCTGCAGGAAGATCTGCATCCAGCATCTTTATACTTGGCTGGTGTTAGGAGCTGCTGATGCTGCAGTGGCAGGGGTTTCACCCTTCCACAGAACCTCTCCTCCACGCAGGACAGACACAGCTGAGATGACACATTTTTCTCTTGACATTCCCTAATTGGCTTGATTTGTCCATATTAAACATTTACCATCCACAGTTAGCTTCTTCATTAGCTATGACACATCATGTTTAACCACACAGCAACATTGCATCAATGCCAGGGCCAGCAGCAAACACTCAGGAAACTTCTGCACAAGGATAATACAGAGACCATGAAAAAATCTGGGTCTGAAATAAAACTTAAGCTTGGAAATACTTCTGAGCTGGCAGAAGACCTCAGACAAGTGTGCACATCTCCACAGACAGGCTTCATCCTTGCCTCCTTTATTTACACACAGCATAATGGCTTGCCTGTGGACCTGGGCACTTGCAGAGAGGAATGAACACTCATTTGGTTCGCAAACCACAGCGTAATTAATTCCCAGAAAAGCTCCTGGACTTTGCTCTCTGGCTGTGGAAGTTCAAGGCGCTACCCAGGGTTAACCAGGGGCTTCTCCTGCATGACCAGGGTGCTCAGTCCCACCAGCACAGGGCAAGGGTGGCTTTTCCAGGACCAGGGAGAAACCAGGCAGGTGGGAAAGGACAACCACTTCAGAAATAACAGAAAAAGCAAGATGAGGAGCATGCCAGGGTCCCTGCCACCCCCAGCCCCACGCGGAAGAAGCCTCAGGCCCGTCACCCCCAGGGCTTTTACCTGATCGTTTTCCCAGCCTCCTCTCAGAGGGATGGACACGATTTCTCCGAAGGCTGTTTTTGAAGGCGATGTTTGCCATCTAGTGGGAAAACAGAGTCTGTGTATCTCCCCTGCAGGAGGACGCGGCTCGTGGTTATTTTGGCAGTAGCTGGGAGCCGCACGCACCCTTGCCCACAGCTGGGCAATGGCTCCCAGCTGGGAGCTCTGGGGAGGAGAGAAATTGGAATAGGTGCTGCTGGTTCAGCTTCCCCCAGGAGGCTCGCCAGACTCCTTGCCGCCAGCCATGGATGCCTGCCTGGCTGTGGATCCTTAGCCCAAGGCCTTGGAGAGGACCCTGGCTGTAGATTCGTGACCCACCCCTTGGAGAGGATCTTGGCTGTGGATTCCTAGCCCAAGGCCTTGGAGAGTACCATGGCTGAGCTGCTGCCCAGTGAAAGTGGGGAGATGAAAGAAGTGCTCTGCAGTAGGGAAAAAGCACCATGTTCTGGATAAATGGTGCCCTTCAGATCAGCAAACCCCTGGGGATTGGTGCCTGCCAGATTGTCATCCTGCATGGTATCGCTCTTCCAGGTTAGGATCCTCCTGGGGATCAGTGCCCTCCAGGCTGGCATCTGCAGCTCTCCACTGGCAATCAGCACCTCCCGAGTCAGCATCCTTTGGCATTAGTGCCTTCCAGGTCAGCTTATTTCTAGTGATCAGAACTTCCCAGGTTAGCTTCCCCCTGGGAATCAGAGCCTTTAAGACCTGCAGATCATCCTGGGGATCAGCCGTCATCCCAGGAGGGGATCTCAGACAGATCTTGGACACTTTTGGCACCTTACAGCCTCCAGATCCATCAGCACAGAGGTGACTCTGCTGGTGCCAGTGCTGGAACTCATGTGGAGCTCAGCTGCTCCCACATCTGCTGGATATCCCAGTGGAGAACAAAGGCTGGGAGTTGCTTGAATGTGATGTGACCCTACCAAGAGCACAGGAGACTCCCAGAGGCACCTTTAACAGGGGCCCATCATATTCAGGATGCAGACAAAGGCACAGCTGTACAGAGCTCTGTCTGCCCAGTGCCTGCTCCATGGAATCCTGGAGACATGGGCAGCACTGGAATGCCCCAGCTCGTTCAGAAGTTTCTGCAGAGGTCTGGGCCAAGCTGTCCATAACCTCTTGTTTATTGTGCCCATGCTGACAAAGCAGCTGATGTGGCAGGGAAGGAAGGGAAGGAAAAGGTGCAGCTGCTGGGAGGAGAGCAGGTAGAGAGGCTGCCCAAGGAAGCTCCCAAAGTGTGTCCTGCTCTGTTTTAGTCCCTGCAGCTGGAGGAGAAGGTGGAGTTCCTGCCATGGGGAAGGGAGGAGATCATGTCCTCTGAACAAGTAACATGGCAGTCCTGAGGAGATGTAGTGCTCAGAAATGTGTGCATGGGGAGTACACAGCACGTGTCCCCTAGTGACACCACACTCCAGGGCAGAACACAAAACACTGGGAACTTTTCCTTGGACACCAGGACAGTTTCCAGGCTGAAAAAGAGAAAAAAGGAAAAATCTAGCAGGAAAATTGTGAGCTGCTGCTGCTGCTTGGAGCAAGGAGAGCAGCGATTTTCCAAGGGCATCACAAGCAGCAGCGCTTGGGCAGAGCTATGCTGCTGGCTGTTGCTTCCCAGCATCTTTGTGGCCAGGCACTTGGCATTTCCCATCTGTGAAACACCAAAAGCTTCCTAGAGGCAGGGAAGGGGCCAGCCTCAGCAAGCAAAAAAAGAAACAACCCATTTCTGGAGGGAGAAGCTGACAACGCAGCAGCAAGAGGCAGCTCAGGTCTCTCCCTTCTCCACATCTGGCCTGGCAGGTGATGTCTCCTCTTCTGTTTCAGGAAAGAAAAGCAAGGAATGTTCAGGCCTGTGGCAGCTAGAAAGGGAGAGAGGATGAAGAAGTATGGGGGATTGCAGGGATCTCTAATGGGTTCAGTCTTGTATCTCTACATGGAGGTGAGATGAAAGCCATGGTCATGGTGAACACTCAGCACTTCATTTTAAAACATTCATGTTTGGATTCACTGTGTCTGTGGGCATAGTCCCTGCTGTTCCTGCTCTCTCAGTGTCTGGGCAGTGTGAGATGGAAGTGGCTCCTGCGGGGGATGCAATCCCTCTGGAGATGGCCCACATTCTCCCCAGTACTCTCAAGACCTGAACTGGTGACAGTTCAGGCTCTGTCTCCTCATGTGATACCATTTATATGAGGACTGGGTGCATAGGTCACACCCAAGACTTGTCCCAAACACAATCCTTGCTCTCTGCCCATGGGCCTCTCATCCCTCTTCACAAGTCAGCCCCTGCACAGCAAGCATCTTTGATGCTTGGGATGGTAACTGAGTGTCCAAATACCTATCCATACATTCATCTATAAATTCATCTATCCCTTCCTCCCTCTGAGGAGGAAGGGATAGATATCCCTCCCATATATACATCTGCATGTCTCCTTCCCTCAATCCATGTATTCTCCTTCCCTCCCTGCTGAACCACTGACTGTGTATGCACTCTTTGCTCTCTGCATCCTCTCATGGCACATATGGGTAGATGTATGTTTCATGGCTGTTCTCCTGAAGCTGCCTTTCCCTCTTTCCTTGGCTCTGGATTTGGCACAGAAGGAAGCAGGAGCAGCCATGAGAGGTAAGTTGAGACTGTTTTGCTTCATAGTCCTGTGCAACTCGCCTCCTCCTCTGCAAAATGCAGGCTGATCCTGGCAGCGAGGCAGGGAGAGGAGGAGGCTAATCCTGAGGGCCAGCTCAGAAATTTGGCAGGGCTGGTGGCAGTCAAACAGCCCAGGCAGTGCTGCACAACCGCCCACAACCAGTGCCCTGCTGCAAAGGCTTTTGCCAAAGTTATGGATTTCCCAAACAAGCCCCTGCCTGAGACACGATCCGCTCGCCCTGTGCTGGATGGAGACAATGGATATGGGTGTCTGTGTGTCTCAGTGCTGGGGACCCTCCCTGGTGTGTAGCATTGGCTGACGGAAATTTTTCAAACCATGTACATCCCAGGCCATGTTCTCCTGCACTTTTTTTTCCTGCTGGGCTTGGGCTGGTCCCTGTTCCATGCCAGGAAGCTGGACCCATCCCTGCCTCATGTGGATGCAGTCCATGGGCTGCTTTGACCTGGCACATTCTCAGTATCCCCAGGTCTGGCTTGTACCAGCTCCCCTGGCGATCTTGGCACGGCATCCTCCCTGGGGTGGGTGGGATACGGCAGCAAAGGCAAGTTTGGATGTGCCTCTGCCTACTTGGGGCAGGGTGCATCCAGGCAGGGCTCCAGCCTGCAGCAGGAAGGCTCCTGCTCACTCAGCAGCTGTGTGAGCCACCAGGGAGCCCGAGCCCGGAGGAAGTGCCCTGGCCCCACAGTGGGACAGGGAGGTGCCGGCTCTGGGACTGGTCTCATGGTCCCTTCCTGTTTTTCTTCTCCACAGCTTGAAGACAAAGTTGATTTTGGCATCTGGATCCCTCTGCTTTAGTCCAGATTGCTGCTCACCCCAGCCTTCCCCTTGCATCTTCTCAGTCCACAGGAAAGCCCTGTTTGCCCACGTCCAGCACCAGTGCATCCTCCCCTTTGGCAACGGGGAGGGCAGCACCAGGCACCAGGCACCTTTATTCCCCAAAGCACAGGATTTTCTGCTTCCTTTGGGTTCCCAAGGCCTGTGTGTCACATTTACAGGCTGCTGGGGCAGGGAGCTGAGCCATGGGGCATCCCAGCAGGAAGCTGCAGTGCAGGCAGGCAGGACTTTGTGGTGGCATGCAGACCCCTGCCTGCTCTGGGTATCTCAGCTGCCAAATGGGTGGCAGGTCATGACTCCTGACATCAGAGAGGAAAGGGGTCACCCTCCAGGGCCATGGGCAGCAGGATGCAGTGATGAGGACCAGATGTGCCTCTCCTGGTCACCAGAATTGGGTGTCCCTACTGCCTGGCCAGGCAAGCCCCAGCAAAGGAAGGGGACCAGGGCTTGGCACACAGGGACCACAGATCTATGGGTTTCCCAGAGAGCAGCAACAAACTTCTATTTGGAGTATGCATGGACCTTCTGGAGTTTAAAAGCAGGCAGATTACAGGGGCCAGAGCTGCTGTCTCCCATTTTCTGGCTGCTGTGCTGCTACATCTCAAGCAGGCATCAGTCTCCAAACCAGCACCCAATGCTGGGAAATTAGTAAGTTGTTTGCCAACACTAGAGCCACAGCTATGGGATGGACATTGCCTATGTTCTACAGCATCTCTGGACAACCACTGCCTTGATCCCTTCCACAGTGGCAGAGGACTGGGACCTGGTGATGATAAGAAGAGGTTTCCAGTGGTGAAAGCTGCCCATGCGATGCTGGGGACTGAGCAGAGACAAGGGTGACCATGACATGACAAGGGTGACTGTGTGACACATCAGAATGGGTGTTGGTTGGGCTGGGTGCTGGGGACCAGAGCACAGCAGATGATGGCAGTGTGATACAGCTGGAGCTGACAAGCCATGGGATGCACCTGGGAGAGGTGATGTGGCTGCTGAACCTGGAAGTCCAGGCAAGAGTCCTGAAGTCCAGGCTGAGCCTGGAAGTCCAAGGCTCCTTACACCTCCCCAACTTGCTGACCTGCCTTACCTGGCCTGTGGAGAGCTCTGCTCTGGTGCAGGGACAGTGCCATGCCAGCAGCACACTGCAGTTGGTGGGCTGACCCCCATCTTCCTCACTCAGTGTCTGAGCTCATGAGGGACAGTGAGGGGCTGCAACCCCACAAAGCCAAGCATGAGGAGCCCTCATGGAGCCAAGCATGGGGAGCCCTCACGGCCCCACAACCAGGGCACCCAGTGAGAGCACCAGGGAGCCTGTGGCACACAACACACTGCGAAAGGCACAGCCCGCCTCAGCTCCCTCCAACACAGCCCACATAAGGACCCTTTGTGGCTGCCCCAGTCCAGGCTCCCTCTGCACCGTGGGTCCACAGGCAGCCCCAGAACCCAGGTGGGTCCCCATCCTGCACTGGCTCTGCTCCCCCTGCTCCACACATTGCTGCTGTCTGAACTTCCCCCAGCTCCATCTGGATCTCGTTGGGCTGTTGGCACAGAGCACCGGGGTCTGGAGGTGCCAACACATGGAAAACATTAGAGGGGCTGGGTCGAGGTGCAGCAAGGGGGCCACATGCAGAGCAAGGGGGCTGTGCAGAGGGTCCTGTCTCAGCTGTCATGCTGGTGAGGGCAGGGGAGATGTCCCACCCAGCTGCCTGTCTGCATCCCCTTCTGGCACTCAGCCTCAGCATGGGTGTCTCTCAGTCCCTGCAGGCACCTGGGGACAGGGCTGAACAGTTTGGGAGGCAGCCCTGCTGCCTGTGCACCTCCTGCAAGCACCATTCCCAAGCTGGCACTCACCCCCCCTTTGGCCCAGCATCACCTGCACAGGGGTTTTGCCTGGACAGTGCCAATGATAGCATTGGCATATCCCCTTTATTGGCATCTCTGCTCCGTCCAGCCACAGCATGGGGGTTGAGGCAGAGGGAAGGGGCAGGGGGTGTTCTCTTCTGCCTGCTGGCGGCTGGTGGGGGGTGACAGGCAGGGAGCAGCACCCCACTGATGCCTGGCACCCCCGGAGCCTACACCCACGGTCCCCCTCAGCACAGGGCAGTGCAGTGGGGCTGGCTCAGTCTCTTATCCCCATTGGTTTAGCAGCGCTCTGAGGTGGAGCTGGCCTGTCACCCTGAGCCTGAAGTGACTCCAGCTGGCTCCTGGTGGGCTCAGGCAGTCCAATGCTCCCGAGAGCAGAGCCTCTCTCCTTGGGATCCATCCTGCAACCCCGGGGTGCTGGGGGCTCCGGCAATGTCCACAGCTGTGGGGTGACCCGGCAGGCGCGGGGTCCTTGGGGGCCAGCAGTGGCATCAAGTCCCACGCGTGGGCAAGCGGGTGCAGGGAGCAGGGATCGGCCAGGGCTCACTACAGGATCTGAGCTTCTGCCGAGAGAGAAGACAGGGGGTCAAGGGGGACACTGGAGACACTGACCTGCCCCATGCCCTGTGTTCCCTGCCCCACATTTCCCCCCCATTCCCCACCCTGCACCCTGACTCACTTGGTAGTGCCTTCAAGTGGGTGGCAGCAACCAAAAAGCTGGATTTGGTCTTGTCCTTGCTGTGTTTCCTTACCCGGAGCCTGGGGATGAGAGCATTGCTGGGGGGCTGAAGACCCCAAGCAGCCTCCCTGAGCATCAGGACTGCCCAGATTCCCAGGGATCCTGCTATGTTTCCATCCAGCTGTGCCCAGCTTGGCTTAACCTCTCCAGTGGGTCAGCTCCAGGGCTACAGCAGCAACTGGTCACCAGAGGGGATTGGGATGGGAACAGGGACTGACAGCAGAGCCAGAGCAGGGAGATCCCAGGGTGGGATGAGAGGGGACCTGGGGACAGGATTCCCAGGGAGCAAAGGCACATGGAAGGTTGTCTGTGCTGACTCTGGAGCGTGAGACTCTCCAGCAGGAGCCTTTGGGAGGATATTAGAAGGAGCAGCATCTTGAGGGGATTCAGGGAAAGGTCCCTTGGATCTGGGGTCGTTAGAAAGAGCCCAGGCAGGCTGGGCAGAAATGGGTGTGCTGGGAAGAGGCACTGGTGAGGCACAGGGGCAAGGGGAGCATAAACCAGCCCACAGGGCATCACTGGGTGTGTTTTGGCAGGGACCCCAGAGTAGGGCTGGGGGATCACAGGGCACTCATGCTGAGGGTTCAGGATGGGATGGGGACAGCAATCACACAGCCCCTCCTTCTCCAAAGCCAGCCTACCAGATGAGGATGGTGATGACAAGAACAGCAGCCAGGATGAAGAAGGCAAAGATCCCAAGGGACACCAGGACGGCCATCTTCTCCAAGGGGTCACTGCCATCTGGGACAGAGAGACTGTCACAGCTGAGGGATGTCACAGTCCCCAGCACCCAGGGGATCCCATGGCAAACATCTGGACACTCCCACAGCCCAGCACACATGGGCATGGGGCAAGACACCCTTCCCACTGCTCTCAGAACCACACATGGCCCTTCTGCCCACCCCCCCTAGCTCTACTCACTGATGGGCTCAGGGTTGGGAGCCTGGGAGGGCTCCTCAGCCAGACTCTCCAGTCTGGCATCTGTAGTGGTTTCTTCTCTTGCTGTGGAGGCCAGGTCTGGAAGGACAGAAGGGATGGAAACACTCAACAAAGGCATTTGCAGCACCCCAGGGACCCACAGAGAGGGGTGTGGAAGGGTGTCTTTGTGCCCCAGAGGTCCCACGAGCCCAAGGGTGCTAATGGTGCTTTGGAAGCCCCTCTCTGTACCAAGACTGTGGGGGCAACCCCCAAATGGCATCAGCACAGCTGCAGACTGACATGGGCTGGGAGATTTGGGGAGTTTTGTCCTCCTGCAGCTCTGCCTCCCAACCTAAAGTGGCCCTGGAGTTGAGACTCACTCTGGTTGATATTTCGGGAATGAGTGCCATGGGGAAGCGACTGAAGAGTGGAAGTTCAGAGTTCTGGAGGGACTTTGGGGAAGGATAGCACAATGTGGTTGGCTACTGCGGGCTGCAGCCTGTCCCTCTCTCACCTTTGACTGGCGTTGCCCGGGCCTCAGCACTCCAATCGCTCCAATTCCCCGCATCCAGGAAATCTTTGGCACTGACTTGCACCACGTGCTCCAGCCCGGCGAAGGCATCCGTGATAACTTCAGACAGATTCACCGTCTCTACCTGAGCCAAGCAGAGGGGAGCTGTGGGGCAGGCAGGGACACCTCTCCCTGGCCCCATGCACTCCCTGCTCCTGTGCTGGCCCTGCCTTCCCTTGCACACTCACCACGGACCAGGAACGGTGGATGATGGGTCGGTACTGGAGCCGAAACCTCAGCTGGAAGTGGGGCTCCTTTGGCCAGGAGGAAGGGTACTTCCAGCTCACATGGAGCCGCCGTGGGGCCAGAGGAATGGGCTCCACCACCAAGCCCTCTGGAGGGTCTGGCTTAACTGTGTGGGAAAGGACAGAAAGCCTTTGTCACCCCACACTGCCGTGCACAGGGTTCCCTGCTGTCCCCCACAGGTAACTGCCCAGGGATGGACAAACAGTGGGATGGATGGATGGATGGATGGATGGATGGATGGATGGATGGGGACTCACTGATGGCCTGCATGGTGACATCAAGGAGGCGGTAGCTGAAGCCCAGGGGGTTCACCTCGGTGATGTTCAGGCGGTAGGAGCTCCAGAACTCTGACCTGTGCACGGTGCAGGTGCTGGGGCGGGACGGATCCTGCACGCACAGCCCCACGTGCCCGTTCTTGTTCCTGCAGACAGGGAGGCACGCTGGTGACATGTCCTACCCTCCCACCATGCAGAGTTCCCAAATGCTGACAAGGAGGTGCCATGGAAGACCCTCATGCCAGGACCCTGTGTGGAGGAGGCAGCCTGTCACAGACATGTTTTATGAAAAATCCTTTCCTTAGGATTTTTTTCTCCTGAGAAGCCAAGAGGCCTCAAGAACAAAATGTAAACAATGATTATCTGCTGCTGTGGAATGCAACAGGTGCATCTGTGATTGGTCTCATGTAGTTGTTTCTAATTAATGGCCAATCACAGTCAGCTGGCTCGGACTCTCTGTCCGAGACATAAGCTTTTGTTATCATTCCATTCTTTTTCTATTCTTAGCTGGCCTTCTGATTAAATCCTTTCTTCTCTTCTTTTAGTATAGTTTTAATACAATATATATCATAAAATAATAAATCAAGCCTTCTGAAACATAGAGTCCGATCCTCATCCCTTCCCTCATCCTGGCACCCCTGTGAACACGGTCACATTAGCCCCTCAGGCTCAGCTGCACTCATCCTTCCAGAGTCTGGCATATCCCTTTGAGCGTGACAAAAGAGACCCTAATCCCAGCTCCATGCTCTGTCTGGGAAGGTCCCTCCCTGAGGCAAACCCTTCTCCTTGAGGCAAACCCCTCTCCCAGACTCCCAGGGTAGCTGGGAAGTAGCTGGCTCCCTGATGGGGACCCCCAGCTGTTGCTTTAGGGTCCCTGCTGAAGACAGCAGCAGAGCCTTTGGAATGGGGGCCAGTCCCCAGGGAGCAGGAGCAGGGTGGGAGTCAGTCCTACCTCCGCTTTTCTTCGCCTGTCAGGGATTTCTTCCTGCCATGGAGACAGATGGAAAAGCAGATGATTAGGATGAGGGGGCAGCACAAAGTGAGCCCCACCATGACCCAGAGGAGGGACAGGAGTCCACACTGCAAAGCAGCCTCACACTCCCACGCTGGTACACACATGTGGCAGAATGGGGGAAAGAGCCAGAACCATGTCCAGCTCTTCCAGTGAACAGCCTGGCAGCAGGAGCTGGTGATCCCAGGGAAAAGAAATGGGACACCCTTCCCTGCCTGGGATTTCATCACACAGAAGCAAAGGCACTGATAAAAGCAGCTCCCCAGAGCCTGGCTTCGCCCTCCCCCTAAAGCCTGCCAAATCCCATGCTTCCACTCCCCCTCCCTGTGGAGCCCCTGATGCTCCACTCAGCCCCCTCCCCACCAAGCCCTCGGCTCCTGCAGCTTTCAGCAGGGCTGTGCTTTATGAGCTCCATTGGACTTCAAAGCCGCCCGCTAATTTGGCTTGCAGGGATAATTAGAAGCACAATGCTGTCAGGGCTCCTTTCATCCTAAAGCATGCCGGAGTGTGGAGGCTTGCAGATGACCTGCTTCTCTTTTATTGCCCCTCTGGTGCTGGCAGAGCTGTCAGCAGGGAGGGAACCTGCAAGTGCCAGCCCCCCAATGCTGCTGAGACCCCCACTGAAAGCAAGCAAAGGCTTGGTGCTCTGCTCACTCCAAAACAGGACGTGTTCTGGGGTGCAGCACAGTCCTTGGGGCAGGAGGTGAACCCAGGGCATGTGTGGGATGGCCAGATGGATCTGGTGGTTATCCTTGGCTGTGACCCAGAGCTCACACCATAACAAGCCCATTTCATGCCCTGCGGGGACACTTCACCTGTATGTGGTGATATATCTGGTGGGAAGGAAGGTCTCCACACTGGAGGTCCAGGAGCAAGAGAAATTCTCATAGTCAGATGCTCTGCACGACACAAAGGGAACTCCAGGCAGGTCTGGGGTCCGGGGAAAACAGCAGTGAGTGAGGAGTCCCCATCCCACAGCCCATCCAGCACACAGTGCCAACACGGAGCCCCCTTCTGGCAATGCCCTGGCAGGGCTGCAGGCACCACGCTCCCCTGGAGCAGCCCAGCTCCCAGGCTTGCTACTCACGCCCCAGTCGCAGGGACACGGAGTGCAGCAGGCTGCCGTCCTCGCCGTGGCAGCTGTACGTGCCCCCGAGGGCCGGGCTGGCGCTGGGCAGCACCAGCGATCCCTGCTGGATCACCGAGCCCTCCGGCAGCGCCGCGGCGCCCGCTCGCCTCCACCGCACTGCTGAGCTGGGGAGGAAACACCAGGCGGGCTCAGCGAGAGGACAGGGATGCCCAGCCCACCCTGTAAACCATCCCACTGGATAGACCGCTTGATGTGCATGGAAAAGACTTACCTGGCACGGGCACCAGGGCATGACAGGGTCACGTCTGTCCCCAGCTGTCCATACTGCACACCTGCAGAGACACACGTCCCCAGATGGGTGTTAGCACTCCATACCACCCCACAACCGGCCTGGGAGGGCAGCTGGGGAGCCCCTGGGGGTGTATCCCACAGTGGGCACTGGCTATGGGGTCTGGCTTTGTGCAGGTACCACCACAGGGTAAGGACTCGTCCCACTTGGGGCTGGGCAATGAGTAGAAACACAGGTTGGCCATCACTGTAGGATGTAGGGCTGGGTTTCACACAGTCCTGGTAGGTCTGCTCCTGTCTGGGGGAAATGGGGTGCCCTCAGGGGCCTCATAGGACGTGGGGAGGGGTGCTGTATGGGGGTGCTTGGTGGGGGTCTCACCTTCCTCTCCCCAGTCTTCAGGGATACCAAAGGAGGCTGATGTCAGGGCTGCTGCGAGGAACACCATCACCCTGCCCAGGCTTGGGATGGAACTGTGCATCTGCAGGAGGCAGACAAGGGGAGGAGAGAGTGTTATTCCCGGCAATGGGGCAGCTGATACCGTCCACAGCTCACAGCATTCCTGCAGGGCCTTGGATCCTACATTTCCCTCTCATCTCACCCCATCCTGCTGGGGACAGAACAGGGACTGAATCCCGGGACCCCAGCTGGGACATCTGGCAGCGTCTGTGCCACAGTCACAGCTGTTCCTGGCTGCTGAGCAGTTCCCATGCCTGGGACAGGGATGCAGGGGGCAAACACTGACCAGGAGCTTAGGGCTGTGTGGGTTGGGGGGATTAAGGGTTCTTTGCCATTGCAATCCTGTGCTGGGAGCCTTGGCTGGCTCCCAACCCCAGGGTGGTCCAGAGACCTGTGCATGTGCAGCTGGGGTGGGATGGGACCGAAGAGAAATTCTGGCCTGTATTTACATGGCAGGTGACAGCAATCAGATCTAAAGAGGCTCACAGAGCTGGGAAGAGCAGGGCTGTGACAGCTCAGGTTGTACCAAGTCTCATATCACTCACTGCCCATGCCTGCATCCCCTGAGAGGCTGGTCCAGGTAAGGCTCCATGTGGGGGAGAATGGGGCTGAAATCCCTTCCACACACTCAGTGATCAGCAGTGAGAGGGGCAGGGGATGCAGGGTCAGTGCACCCTCTCCATCCCAACCTACACCACCGTGGGCACATCAGCCAGCGCCATCCTGGGCAACACAGCCAGTGCTGCCTTGTCCTGCCCCACCACCATCACCCTGCCCACCACAGCCAGCAGTGCTCTGTGACATCCACCCCATCCAGCACTCTTTCTGTGCCAGCCAGCACTACCTAAAGCATCCAGAGCCACCTGCAGAGTCCTGCATCAGCAGGACATATCAGCCAGTGTCACCCTGTCCATCCCAGCCCCATCTGTCTGTGCCAACAAGCATCACCCCAGGGTATCCACCCTGGCCAGCATCACACTGTCCCTACCAGGAGTGCCACACAGTCTCTGTCAGTCAGAAATGAATGATTTCTCCCCTGCCCACCCCTCACAACTGGACATGCCTGTTTATTTACACCCACTCTGCTCCCAGCTGCAGGCAGGGGCTGAGGGCACATAAGGCAGGGAGCTCCCTGCCAGCCCCAAGAGCAGGCATAAATGTGCAGGCATAAATCTGTAGGCATAAATCTGTGTCCCCCTGGGTTGAACAGCTGAGGCAGTGGAGGGAGGGATGCTCCAGCCCAGCAAAGACACCCCAGAGCAGCAGCCAGCTCCCCTCCTGTGGCTGAGTGTCCATGGCCACAGACCAAACCGCCTGGCGAAGGAAGCAAGAGCTACAAGGCAATCTGCTGCAGGGGGGAAGGCGTGTGGCACCCCACATCAACCCCGCTCTGAGCATGCCAGGCAGCCTCAAACACAAGCCCCAAATGTAAATAATTTCATGAGACTGTCATAAGCTTTTCCTACCAAACCACCCTAGAAATGTTCCCAAGAAATATCAGTCAAAAAGTCTCTGCCAAAACTATGCTGGTAAGTAACTGGGAACATTTGGCCTGAAAGTAAAATATTTTGGTGATGGAAAAAAAGGGAAAAAAAGAAGAAGACGAAAATGAGTGTATTTTTTCTTAAAAGCAAAGACCAAAAATAACTCCAGAAACCACGTGGGCTAGAGTGAAGGAATAGTTCAGGGGGGAGGAGGAAGGGGAGTGGGTGTATGTGTGTGTGTCAGGAAAAAGGGAGAGTGTGTTAATATACAGAGAGAAAAACAGCTTTAAAATTTTATTCTCATGACCACCCTGGTTTTTCATTCAAACACTGCAGAGGGTATCCAGCCCCTCTCCATAATGACCCTGGTGGTTAAGTCTGGTCAGGGACCACTAACCCAGACCCCCACCCTAGTGGTCCCTAACCCTAAGACTGCTCATCCTGATGGCCAGTCCTCATCTTCCACCCTTCATCACCCTTTGTGCAGAGCTCCCCATCCTCAGACCAGCACCCCAGGAGCTCCCCTGCCTCAGAGGGGCCCCCCTGCCAGCACAGTGTGAGAAGGCAGCACCAAGCGCCTCCAGACTCGCTGACTCAGTAAATGACCCACATGAGCACTGCCAAAAACTATCCCTGGGGACACAGAATCACTGCAGAGAGAAGGAGCAAGCCCTTTCTTGCCTGCCCAAAGGCCAAAAACAAAAGGGGAAAGAGCCAAAGAGCCGGAGATGACCAGAGCCCTCGTGTGCCCCAGGTGCAGAAGCAGGGCAGGGGGCCAGGTGCTACAAGACAGCTTGGCCAGAAAGGATCCCCTTATTTTCTGCCACCAACCTCCCTGGCCAAGGGAAAAACAGGTGTGCAAATGAACACAAGCGTGTGAGTGGCCAAGCCTACCTTCCTTGGAGGCTCCACACCCCCACAGATGGGCACACAGGCAAAGAAAACATCCCTTGATGCTTGCACCAGCAGTGACACATTCTGGGGACACAGAGTGCCGGCACAGTGGTCCTGGAGCCGAGCCGGGACAGAGGGAACAATCAGAGCTTTTCTTCCTCCCCTCATGCTAATCCTGGCCAGAGAGACGCCTGCCGCCAGCCCAGGCTGGGTGACATCCCATCCCCTTGCCACAGCCAGGGCAGAGGGACCCGGCTCAGCCTGGGGGTGTGGTTTGGTCCTGCCGGGAAGGGCAGCAGTGCTGGACCCTGCTTCCCCAGCATGGGATGCTCTTGTCACTGGCGTGGCCAGGGTGACCAGGCGGCTCTGGCACCCGCGGGTGTGAGCCAGAAATGCAAGGTTTCACTCTCCATACCTCCTTGATCCTGCAGCTCTGCTGGGCACCACCTGAGCTCATGCAAAAGTTTTTGGGCAGTGGTGGGGAGCAATCCTGACATAAGCCCCTTCCTGCTTGCAAAGTGAAGTGTTGTAAGCCAAAACTTCCCTCAAAACCATGGCCATGTGCACCGGCACCAATGCCCACGTTGGGTGTGACAGCTCCCTCGGCACAGCGGATCTGTGCCATGCCCTGCTGTGGCCTGGCAAAGCCCAGCATGGATTCCTGGGGGAAGCCAACTTTCCATTGTGTTCAGGGCTTTGAAACACATTGGGTTTTGTTTTCTTAGGTTTTTGTTGTTGTTTTTTTTTCCTTTTTTTTTTTTTTTTTGCTTCATTTGAAGTTGCTCTTCAAAGCAAGCGGGCTGCACACAGAGCTGGGGTGATGGGGACAGGGACAGAAGCAGATGACACTGTGCCTCAAGGCGGCACATGGCAGCATGAAGACTTGGGATGCTCCCCACTAAGCACAGAAAGCTGGGGTGCCTCTTTACCTCTTCCTAGGGTGTTAGGAGCTGCAACAGAGATATGGCAAATAACTCAAGAGCACTTGGCAGCTCTGCCTACCCTGTGCCAGGCCTTGATGGGAGTCACCCACCTGCAAAGAGCAATGGGCAGAGGCCCAAAGCAGGCTCTAATGCCCCAGAGATGGCACCACTCTGAGCATCCCTGGAGCTGGGGAAGCATCCCTGGCCCCATGCTACAAACTCTCCTGTCTGCCAGTGATTGCTGCAGGAAGAGTGTCCTACGCTGAAATGCAGAATACCGCAGGAATTCCCCTCTCCTTGTTTCCCTGTGGGGAAATGTGCCTCTGGAGCCGTGCCTTGCTAATCCCTCTGCACCTGACAGGCCTGCAGAAGCACCATGCCTCACTCTGAGGAGCCATGGCATGGTCTGAGCAGGTCCCTGTGGCTGCTGCTCTGCCCAGGGCCCTGGAATCACCCCATCCCTGCAGCACTGTTGATTCCACCATCACTGCATGAACGTGTGCCTGTGCAATCCCAGTGCACTGGAATCACCCCAGTTAAACCAGTAAAACCAGTAGGAGTCTTTCCCTGTAAGGCCAGTGCAGTTCCATGAGACCTGTGTTTGAACATAGGACTAAACCCAGAACAGTCCTGATGCAGGACTTAACTCAGGGCAACCCAAATATTGGATTATACCCCACAGCCCAGAAGGAGAATTAAATTCCACCCAGCACAGGGGGACAATTAAATCAAGTACAGTCTAAATGTGTGGTTAAACTCAGCCCAGCCCAGGACTGGGGCTGAACCCAGCCCAGTGAAAATGTGAGGCTCAAACATGTGGTTATGCCACGCTAATGTGGGGTTAAATTCGGCACAGATCAGGAGTGGAGCTGACCCACAGCTCAGCTCAAACACAGGGTCAACCTCAGCAAAGCCCAGTCATGGGGTCACACAGTTCAAATGTGGGGCTAAACCAAATGCAACCCTGGCATAAGGTTAAGCCCAGCTCACCCCAAACACAGAGATAACCCCAATATTGTCCAGTTATCTTCACAGCCAGATACAACACACATCTCCATCCAACCACACCAACCCCTTGGTGATACCCAGCTGACCGCAGCCCTGCTGGTGTCCAAAGCCAAGCCCAAAGCCCTCCATAACCCAAGGGTCACCTCTGTCCTCTGTGGAGCCAGCAGTCCCTGGCGCTTGGGGCTGGGGGGGCCTACACACCTCAGCCTGCCAGCAGCCCCATGGAGTTCAGGCTCTGCTCCTACCCCAGGCGGGAAACTCTCACCCCAACGCCCTGATTTCCGCTCTCCCCTGCTCCATCCTGCAGGAAGAGCTCTCTGGCTCCTGGTTGTGACTGGAGGCATCGGCAAGGGCCAGAACAGCGAGGGCTCTGTTAGCAGCCAGCAGCCCTGACACTGTGCCAGCTGGCAGCGCTTGCGTTCCGAGGGGGGAGAGAAGGGGCGCCCCCCTCTCCACCCCATCCCCACACTCCTCTCTCCAAAGCCACGTGCCAGAGGCATTCCTAAAAATAATCTCGTGGCTGTAAAGACACCTACCAGCGCTGTAGCTGCAGTGCTGGTGGGTTTCTTTACAGCTTGGAGATTATTTTTAGGGCGGAGGCATGGAAGTTGGTAGGAGGGGGTGCTGCATCCCCAGTGTCCTTGGCACATGGTTACAGGACAGGGATGGGCACAGTGCTGGATCTGGGGACAGGGGTGGGACCTGCCAGCAGAGCTGGGCCACCCTGTGATTACAGCAGGGTGGGAAAGGCTTTTCCTGTCCCAGGAACATTTTGGGATTTGGGACATTTTTCTGCTCCTGGGCTCAGCCCAGGCTGGCAGAGAATTAAGGGAGCACACAGCTCCCAGAATGGCGGAGCAGCGGGGCACCAGCCTGCATTCTGCTCCCCCGGGACCATCTGCACCTCCCAGAACAAAGCTCCCCCCACAAGCTGGCCCTGGAGCTGACACAAGAGCGCATGCACCCATAAATGCAGGGGACAGACACACATGCACATACCTGTGAACACCCCAGGCACACCCAGCTCCCTCTGATGCTGCTCATGAACTCCAGCCTGGGGCTGGGAACTCTGATCAGGAGCAGGGCCCCACAGCATCCCCCACAGGCCATGCTCCCCCTTCTCTCCCCCTCTCCAAAGCTGGCTGGAGCCCAGGAGCCATCAGGCTCAGCTCCATCCCCGAGGCACGAAGGCGCATGGGTCAGCCAAAACGCAGCAGGGCCAAAATAAACAGCTCACCTTACACAAATGCTCCCCCAGCTAGCAATTTGCTGTCAGTCCTTTTGCAAAACAAAATCCCTTTTGGGCAAGAGAAGGATTTCAGGAGTCATTAAGGGCCACCTGGGCAGCCATATAAAGCCATCAGCAAGGGGTGGTCCAAATAAAGCCACCAGCAAAGGGTGTCCCATTAACCTCCTGTACACCACCAGCAGTGTGCGTGAGGGGCAGGGGGATGGAAATTGCAGAGCCCCAACAATGTGTGATGTGGGGATAATGGTGCCAGTCTCTTTCTCCTGGTGGGATAACCATGACCTGTCTTCTCCAAGCTTGGAGTCAATCCTACCTGCTTTCATAAAATCATTGAATAATTAAGGTTGGAACCGACCTTTAATTTGCTTGGAACAGCAAATTAGAATAATTAAGGTTGGAACAGACAAATTTGCTACGTGGAGGGGGCTCAGAGGTGGCAGCTGGTTGTGAGGCACATGGCAGGAACAGAGGCTGGGAAAACTCCTCACTGGGGGCAGCATCCATGCCCCTACATCACACTTCTTCCCAAGCCAACTAGATGGCAGTGCCCAAGCCAAAAGGAGATGGAAACATGGCAAAAAGTGGAAAGAAGGGGAGAACATGGGAGCTGCTCTACAGGGCCAGGGGATGGGGGCTGAGCCTTGCCTGAGTTGAGAAGGTTGGAAAAACACTGTCTGGCTCATTTTTTGCTAGGGGAAAAAACCCCAGCCAAGTTCTGAAAGATTAAGTGTGATTGTATCCAAGAGGGGGAAAGCAGAGCCATGCAGTGAGTGTGCTGACACATCTCCTTCCCCAGCGCTGGAGAGAAGCCCCAGCCCCACTCGGGGCCAGCTCTGTTTACAGGCTCCTATTGTCTCTCTTTTTTTTCATTTGGATTCCCCTCCTCCAATGTTATAGCTCAGGGTAAACAAAAGCAAGCAGCCTCTCACTCCAAACATTTCAGCCATCCCAAACTTTCTCTGGAGGGGGGCTGCCCATGGAATTTTCCTCATCCAAAAGAATTTCGAAATGTTCCCGTTGCAGCCTGCTCTGACTGGAGGCCAGGACAGCTCTAAAATTCTTCACAAAAATGTTTGAGCTGCCCTGTGCACTGCCACAGCTCCGGCTGCGCCCCAAAGCTCCCCCCATGCACAGAGAGATCCTCTGGCCTGGCCAGAGGGGAAGAGAGGCACATTCCAGCCTGTGCAATTCCCCACAGCTCATCCCAACCACCCTAAGTGAGGCAGCAGGCCTCGCTGAGGCTGGATCCCACCTTTCTATTTTAAGCTGCCACTTCAGTTCTTATTGCTCCGAGTCAGCAGCGCCGGTGCAAAGTACTTGGGGAGCGCTGGGGGGTGTGTGTGGCACTGCACCCCGAGAAAACACAGTACTACCTTTGGCAGGCAGAGGGGAGAGGGAGCAGGGGTGCCAGAGCTCCTCCTGGGAGTGGTCAGTGGCACCTCGAGCACCAGGAGCGCCTTTTGAAGCGGTGATGCCTCTTTGGTGCTGCTGGTGACCCAGGGCAGGTGGAGAAGGAAGGGATGGTGTGCCGATACATCCCCGAGGATGGAGCAGGGGCACGGCACTGTGCCATGCACACCCCTGTTAGATGGTGTGTGGAAGGGAGGAAAAAATGTACTCCAGGATGAGCCAAGTGCTGGGTGCCCCCTGAGTGTGCTGCTGCTGCTCCTTGGCACACATTGTCCTGTCAGGGTATGCACCCTGGCCCCAGAGGGGGTGAACCAGAGACCCCCAACAGCTCTCTTGGCTTGGGCTAAGTACAGATATGAAGTGAAGCCCATGAGACCCTGGCATAAGGGTGCCAGCACTGCTCTGCCCGCTGGTAATGGGAGGTAGATCCTGAAACAACTGGAAGGGGAAGAGCCCAGCTAAAACATCCCACAAAAAGCCAACAGTTGCAGGAAGTACCTAAAGCTCAGCCCAGCATGGATTTGGATGTCAATGCAAGCCTCTGGAGTGGCCTGGCATGCTGATGTCCCTGGTCTGCTGTCCAGAACAGCCCCTGAATGGGTTTCACGGGCTAGATAGCCCTGTAGCCCGAAACACAACCCGATATGCTGGGGCACCCCCACATCCTCCCTCCCTGGGCACACGCAGGTTTTGGGGACTGCAACCCCTTGATGAACATGCTTCACCCCAGGGAGGGCAAAACATTGCTGGTACCTGCTGCATCTCCCACCCGCAGCATCCCACCCTGGTGGGCACAGAGCCCTGTGCCACCACAGCAGCACTGGCAGGGGAGAGATACCTCAGCTCCACGCCGGGCTGGAATCTTGCTGTGGGACAGGGCTCTGCCGGGTGCCCCGCTGCCTCTGCACCATCTCCCTGCGCCGCCTCGCTGGGTTCTCCTCCTCCACGGAGGCTGCTCCGTGGTTTGGCGTGGGAGCGGTCCTACCCCCCCACCCCCAGCAGCCCCCTCCCCTATAAAGGGGCCAGGCAGCGGCTGTGTGGGGAGCAGAGCCCCCGACACAGCAGATGGGGTCTGTAAAGTGAGGCTCCCCCAGGTGTGTTTGCCTTGGCCGGGGCTCAAGCCCGTCCAATTAGAGCTATAGAAAACATATCTCACAAAAAAAAAAAAAAAAAATAAAAGAGGGGGGAAAAAATAATCCTCTCCCCTGCGCTGGGGCCCAGGGTTTGGCCGGGGTTTCTCGGCAGGCCAGGCGCAGGCGATGGAGGCTCTGCTGGCAGCAGCCCCGGGAGGGCGGGATGTTTGTGGATATTAAAATGCAGTCGTAAAGTAGAAGAAAAGGGCAGCCTTGTTTCAGAACGAGTCTCCGAGGCTTTCCCCTCTCCCGTCATGCTCGGCACCTGGCCGGCAGCATGAGCAGCTCCCCCTTCCCACAGCCTCCCCAGCTCACCCAGGGCTGAGGTGCTGTCAGTGAGACCCCATCCCTCACGGACTGAAACTCGTTGCCTCCAGGAGGGAGAAGATTTGGGAGGGTTCCCCTCTAATGTTGACCCATATTGGGTCAACATTACAGCTGTGCTTCTGTAGAACCCACCCCTGCACATCCCTTCCTTGTCACCCCCACAACTCTCTGCTTTCCTTGTCCACTGCCGTGCCTGCATGGAGCCAAGGCTGGCAGGCTCCAGCTGCTTGGCAGCAGCCACATGGCAGTCCCATGGTACTCCACTGGTTGGCCTCTCCCTGCCTCCCTGCTGGAAGTAAAATTAAGCTGGATGGTCTTTGAGTCCAGACTTCAAATTATTCACAGGCACCCAACACCCTGTGCCCACACAAAATAAGGAGGACATGGCAGGGTCCCATGGGGCTCCTCCCATTCCCAGAGATCCCACACACCTCTGGAGAAGCCCTCTCCTTGGACTATCTCCCCAAATTCATCCCTGAAGCAGGATGCTGCCTCTCCACAGCATCGCTTCTCTCTCCATGCTGCCATGTCCAGCTCTGGCAAGTCACAGCAGGAGGCTGGGAAGCAGTTGCAGGCATCAGCTCAGCGATGGAGGGTGGCTCCATCCCGGCCCACCTGCTCAGCTGGAGATGCCCAGTGCACATCTGGCTTCACCACGGCCTTCTGCCCCCGTTCCCAGCTTGGTAAGGAGGGGACTTTGTGCTGGGAGCCTGGAAGGGCCCCCTCCCCCATCCATCCCCGCCCCTATCCCTCTCCCTTTGCCTGTCCAGGCTTTCCAAGCGCCTGCTCCGCGGGGTCCCGAGGCACATGGCATCCCCAGGCACGGCCCAAGTGAGTAAGGCTCCGGCAAGCGAACCGGGTGCCGGCGGGGCGAGCAGGGCCTGTCCCTTGGCCGCGCTCCCTCCCCGCGGTGGTGAAATCACGTCTGGAGAAAGCCCGGGGAGCGAGGCGCCGGCCCCCCCGCCGCTTCCCAGCGAGGATGCTCGCTCCCCGCCCGCTGGCCGGCCGCCCCCGCTCTGCAAACCCCACCGCAGCCCAGCAAAGGGGTGCTCCCGGCAGGCAGCACAGCCTCATACCTCATCTCCTCCTCCTCCTCCTCGCTCCGGATCCCATAGCAGCATCCCAGCTGTGGAAGTGGCTGTGAGAAGTGGAAACGCAGCAGCGAGCCCCAGATGCTCGTAAAAGCGCTGCCGGGGAGTGGGCAGGAACCTCTAATCTCCCTGTAAACCCGCCAGAGGCTGGGGGGCAATCGGGGATGGAGGGGGTGGAGGGGGTGGAAGAGATAGAGGGGATGGAGGGGATGGAGGGGATAGAGAGGTGGAGGGGATCGAGGGAGTGGCGGGGGTGGAGGGGATGGAGGGGGTCGAAGGGATGGAGGGGATGGAGGGGGTGGAGGGGATGGCGGGGATGGAGGGGGTGGAGAGGGTGGAGGGGATGGAGGGGATGGCGGGGATGGAGGGGGTGGAGAGGGTGGAGGGGATGGAGGGGATGGCGGGGATGGAGGGGGTGGAGGGGATGGAGGGGATGGCGGGGATGGAGGGGTGCCCCTCTAGCCGACCCACCACCCCCTCCGCGGCAGAGCCAGCTGGCTCATGGAAGGAGCTGGTGCCTCGGGCTGCCTGGGAGCGGCAGAGGGGACAGCGAGGGACGGGCCACCAGCGCTCGGCCTCGACCTGTCACACGGCACGTGCCGGCTGCGACGGGGGGTGACTCATGTGGCTCCGGGAGCGCCTCCGCCGGCACGGGAGCGTGGCTCCGGGTTAGGGTTTAATGATCTGCCTTCCCCCGCAGCCCATGCTCTCCGCTCCCTGAACCGCCACAGGGACCCCGGGAATGCCGTCCATCCCCCCTGCCTGGCCGGGGCTGCTGGCATGGAGCGAGCAGGGCTGCGGCGGGGAGCTGGCTGGGAGCACGCCGAGGCTGCAGCTGGGGGCTATAAAAAGCACGGCTGTGGTATGCAGCGAGGCACTGAGAGGGGAGTAAAATAAAATCAGGTGGTGGAAGAGCCGGGTGCTTGCTACTGCACCAAGTCTGGCGGCGGTGCTGCTCCCCATCGCCCGCTCCCTGCTCCCTGCCCGGCTGACTCCCGGTGAGGCTGGGGCAGAGCGGGGAACTGGGATTTGGCAAAGGCTGGGAGATGCAGGGTTGGGCTGGCGGGGAGCGGAGGGGCTCAAGGCTGGGGAAACAATCGCTGGCTCTCGTTCACGGGCTCCTGCCCGGGATGGAAGCATTGCAGCCACCCCTGGTCCAGCTCGGAGACTCCTGATCCAAGCCCTCAATCCTCTGGCAGCTTGCACCAGAGGATTAACCGTGTGCTGATGGACGCCAGAGCTGCCTTTGCCAGGAGGGAGCCCCAGCATCCCCCTGCACCCCGATCCTCGTGGGACCTCATCCAGAGGGGACAGTAACGCCACAAGCTGGGTACAGAGAGGACTCCCCTCAGGCTGGCCAGAGCTCCCTGCCCATGGACGTGCCGTGTTTGCACAAGTCTGAGCAGGGGAAGGTCAGATTAATTTTAAACCTGAATAAACAAGGAGAGAAGGCAATGCCAGAGCTCGCCCTTCTGGGTAGGGATGCCCAGCAGCAGAGCACAGCACCCGCAGCACAGCTCTGCCCTGCCCAGGGGTTCACATCCCCCTGAGAGAGCTGGAACAGACCCACAGCCAGGGGCCTCCCTTTTCCACAAGGAGCTCCCAGCTGAGTCAGTGTTGGCAGCAGGGAGAGCGGCTCCTGCCTGATTCTGCAAGATTCCTCTGGTCTCCACAGGAAAGCATCCACCCAGGGACCCCCATTCCACTGGGAACAGCACCAGGGCTCGCCTGTTCCCTGGCCACAATGCACAATGTGGTCTTGGGAATGAACAAGGAGGAGAAAAGAAAATAGTAAAATTTTTTGTAGGTCAAGAGGAAAATGAAAAAAAAAGAAGTTTGTGTTTTTCATGCCAAAAGGAAAATGAAAACCAAAACATTTTGTTCTAAATGATAGGCCTTGTTTAGTTTTCAGTGGTTTTACTTTTTAAAAAAAGGTTTGAGTTAAATCGAGCTAAATTTGTCTTCCAAACATTACCTTGGGGCAGGGAATAAAATAAATTGGAAAATTAAAAAAAAAAAAAAAGAAAGAAAGAATAAATCAAAACATCTCATTTGGAAAATGTCAAGAGCAAAACGCGACGGCTTTTCCAGCCTGGGAGAACCGCAGCCGGGCGCTGAACCCAGCCTCAGTTCACAACTTGGGACGGCTCCCCCTGGAGCAACTTTTTTTCCCGGAAAACAAAGCAACTACTGTGCCAACTGATGGCTGGCATGGCTTGTGCCCTGGTGCCTGTGTCCCATCAGGGATGTCCATGCCGGTCCCCAGGACCTGCTGGAGCGTGGAGAGGCCCTGTTTCAATCAGCAGCCATGCGCATGAGCTGAATCTGAGCTGCGCTGCTCTCCAAAACTCCTCTTTAAATGTCTTTTCTATTAGGTCAGCATTCCTGCGTCGCCCAGGGAAGGTGGTTACGGCCGGCAGCCCGGCACACAGGCTCCTCCGTGCTCGCTGCTGGCTCCCCGACAGCAAGCAGCCTGCCCACGCTATTAAATTACTGAGAAAAATGGATCGTTTCACCAAAAATTAGGTGCAGGAACCTCTCACACAGTGGCAAGGCGAGCTGGTAATTGGAAATTCATAGAGCTGGCCGCAAATGCTGCCTCTGGCTCTGCTCCACCCTCCTCTGGTTGTGGTGAGGGATGGCAGAGAGGCATTTGCTGCCATCCCTGAAATGCTGTGCTGATGGAGATGCAGCAGCCACATCACCAGCAGCAATGTGAGGTCTCCCACATATCTTTGTAGGGTTAAATGCTGCTGCACAGTCCTTCTGCCCTTGATAGGTGGGGAAAATAGGTGATAAAACCTCTCAGAGACCTTTCCAGGCACTGGAGAAAGAAAGTTCTCCATGCAGAGCTCACCATCAAGCACCCTAGTGGGGACATATGTCATGGGGACAAAGTTTGGGGATGCAGCAGGACATGCTGTCCCAGCACCATCCTATTCTTAGAGCAGCACCCCAGGGCTGCTTCCCCACAGACCTTGCCTTGCTCAAGTCCTTCATCTCTCCATCACCAGGCACAGTGTAAGCACCACTGCTGCTCCAGCTGAGCTTGGGCATCCCACCATCTTCCTGGACCACTCTGAGCCCAAGCCTCCGTGCCTTGAGAGCTCAGAGCTCTTCATGGCATCTCCAGGGCAAACCAGACAGCTTCAGGAGCTGTCAGAGAACCCTGTGCATATCTGCAAAAAGCTGGGAAGCAGGAATGTGGATGAACAGCAGATCAAGAGCTGTGTCAACAAGATACTCTGAGAGACCAGTCCCTCACACTGACTGCTCCCTGTGCCAGCACAGGAAATGGAGGCACTTGTCTTCCTTGCTGTGTGCACTGTTTTTTGTATGCTGGGGTGCAAGGACTGTAGGCACAGTCCCAGCTGGAGAGGGGAAATGGAGCTAGGCACAGGATCAGGGAGGCCAGAGAAAACGGATGCCTCCCCTGGCACAGCCATGCTCCAGCCATGGAGCTGCAAAACTCAAAGCCAGGATGGGGTGGAGCAGCCTCAAGGGGGCCATGAAACAGCCCAGCGGGAGCCTTGCAGGAGCTGAAACAATCAAAAGCAGCCAAAGCACTGAGGAACCCCCGGGGTTGCGTGTTGGCCCTTGCAAGACAAGGATGGAGCAATAGCTGGTTGGGTCCACCAGCTCCTCCTAAGCCTTGAGGCCTCAGGCAAAACTCATGGAAAGCAAAGACTCCTGCAGACCTCCCCAGCAGCCGGGGGCTGGCCCTGGCCCTGTGAGGAAGTCTGGAGAGGTTCCAGCTGGCCCGGGCACCCTGCGTGACAGCGGCTTGTGAAAAACCACTCTGGGCCACTGGGCCGGGCCGTCCCTGGGGACCTTTGCAGGGCTGTTGCAGCATAGCTGTTGTGAGCTCTGTCACAACACTGGCACGGCACTGGGCTGGACCACAACGAGGACCCTTCATGACAGCCCTTTCTGGTTTTCCCTATCCATTTTTGCAGGAAGGTAAGGGCTGAACTACGCCTTTCATGATGTTACTGAATTCAAAAGGGACCGATGCCCATGCCAACCTTCATCAAAAAGGGACTGGTGATGTGCCTTTGGGACTATTGGTCTGGCTAGGATGAAAGCCCTCTGTCCCAAAGGAAGGGGATGGTGAAAGCACAGGAAGGCAAAGGAAACAGCTGGACAGGCAGAGCCACGCCAGCCCGGGGGCTCCAGGGATGCCGTGCCAGCCCTACTGCCCCCACCTGCTCTTCTGTGAGCACATCCACGCCCCTCAGGCTGCCAGCAGCATGGCAGGCAGCAGCCCTGAGCCCTGTCTGGAGCTCCCCAAGGTGGGATGACACTTAGCTACAGCTGAGCACAACACTCCTCAAAGTTAATGGGTCAGAAGATCCTCCCCAAACAGCTGCAGAGAGGATGGTCCACCAAAGCTGGAAGCTTCTTCCTTCCCTTCTTCCCCTCAGTGTGTGTCATCAGCGCTGGCTCCTCAACAAGGGTTGGCATGCTTTGTTTGCACTTTGGGAGGTGAAATAAACCAGAAGATGCCCAAACGATTTTATTTCCACCATAAGGATTTCATTAGATGGCGGAGCCCTGAACTTTCCCACCTCTCCCTATACGGCAATCTCTGCGGGTCCATAACAATTTTCATTAGGCAGTTTCTATTTTGGCTCTCTCTGTACTGAGAGGAATGGACCAGAGCTGAGCAGCCTCTGGGGAGCCCCAGGCTGATTTCCAAAGTGCTTTCAGCATCCTCCCTTCTCCTGGCCAATGCAGTCTTGCCTGCATGCAGGCCACCGCCACCTGCATGGGACAGCCCCATGTCCAACCTGTCAGATCTCCTGAGATCTCTCCAGCCTTCTTGTCCTCTCCAAAAGCATCTTTAGGAAACATGTATGAGCAGGTGGATGTGATCTTCCCCTGCCCAGACTCTTCCAAAATTCCTCAAGAGCCTTTTCAGCAATGATCAATGCCCGCTGCAGCAAGCCCAAGCTGTGCTGGTCAGATGTGACCAATGTAACCTCAGTGAGCAGTCCTGGTAATACAGAGGCAAATCAGGTCTTGGCAGATTTCTTGTCTCTTTTTTCCTGGATGCCCCCAACTCAAACACCAGAGTAGAAGGAGTTTTTTTTTGCCACGCCCCAGACTCGTACCATTAGAGGGAAGGAATTGCACCTTCCAGCCCAGCCCAGCCCAGCCAACCACCTGTACTGGAGAGCTTGGCAGATGCTCCAGGGATTGCAGGTGCTGTGACCTTCAAAAAGAGCCCACAGCTCACCCCATTCCACTGCCATGCCAGGGTGACTCAGAGACCTGGGAAGCAGTCAAACTTGAGAGACAATTCCTAATTACACACTGATCCCTGCAAACCTGCTACTAATCTCCAGAGGAATTTTCCTTTTTCCATGGAAATGGTCCATGGGAATCTGGCTGTTGGAGAAGACTCTACCACAACTGCAAGGCATCTGCCCTTCCCCACCTTCATAACCTGGATGGGAGAAGAAAACCATCCCTGGGAGGTGCAGAGAGATTTGCTGGTAGAAACTCAGGTCATAAGGTCATGGCATCCCTGGCCAGAGAGATTTGGTGATTTTCACACATGCAATGCTGTGGTAACCACAGGAACAGTTAGAAAAACCAAAAACTCTCTAAACATCCCAGCAAGCCAACTCAGACATCCCAGGGCTAATCCCTTATGCTGGCATTGTATCAGCATCCCAAATGCTGCTGAAGATCCTGTGTGCTGCCTATAGGGAAGAGCTCTCATACCATCCAAGCTCTGCGCTTGGCTGTATCTTGGGCAGGGGCAGAGCCACCCTCTTTCATGTCTAAACAAGAGGAGGGGAAACAAGCTGTGGGAGATGCAGAAATTTTCCAAAGGGAGGAAGAGAAGAGGCACAAGCCGGCACCTGCCCCTCCCGCGGGAAGCATCTCGCAAGGGGTTTTCCTCCAGAGCCAAACCCGCGGGAGAAGGGGAGGCAAGAATCCCTTGGCTTGCTTAGCCTAACGAGGAAGCTATAAATATAGCAGGGTAAACACCAGAGAGGGAGAAGAGGTCTTGAACTAAAAGCACAATGTTGGCACAAACCCACAGGGGAATAAGCTCTCCAGGAACGCATTCAGCAGGAAACCAGAGGGAGGTTGAGGCCTGTGTGAGCAGGAAGAGCCTGGAGTTGCCTTTGAACAAGAGCAGGGTGGAAATAAAGGGTTTAAACTGAGTGCTCAGCTAGTTCATGGCAGGTGAGGATGTCACGCACTGCGGCCATCCGTGAGGGTTTCCCCACTCAGGATGGTCCAGGTGAGCTCTGTGAGAGGGACAGGAGAGGCAGGACACCTTCATGTGTGGGCTGCAGCTGTGGGGCCACCTCGGTGCCCACCCAGCATGACAGCTTCTGATAAGCCCAGCAGCTGCAAAGGGGAACTGCTGCTGCTGCTGCGATGAGAACGGCGCAGAGACTCAGTGCACTGTGAGTCATTCATTCATCCCTCACAAACAGGGCCTGCACTGGCCAAGCATCCTCCTCCCCCCGCCGCCGGGACAGCTTGCTGGGACAGGGAAAAAGTGGCTTATTAGATATAATCAAGTCAAGTTTTCCCCTCCCTGTGAGGTTCCTCTTCCTGGAATAGGAAGCGCAAGACCAGAGCTGCTTTTCTTCCACCTTCCTGCAGGCTCTGCCATTAGCTGCACCCTCCAGGGAGCCCTCCCCACCACCCCACTGAACCCCACATACCCTGTTCACCCACTGCTGGTGACATCCAACCCTGAGAACAGCCCTGCTGTCACCAGTTTGACCCTGTCCCCCAGCTCCAGTCCCATTTTTGCTGCCATGCTTGGTTTGCAGCTCTCTGGAGAGCACATATTGCCCCTTTGTTTCTGCCCAAAAAGTGTCAGGTTGGTGAGGCAGAGGGTGTATAGCTGATGAGGAGGAATTGTGGCCATATCTCATCCTCGTCCCTACCACAGGAGGTCCTCCACCAGCTCCCAGCTCCCTCTGAAGACCCTTTCCCTGTGCCAGGCTGGGATGAAGTGTGCCTCATGTCACTGCACATGCCATAACCTAGCTGTGACCTGCCCTCCTGCAAACAGGTAGAGGGCAAACACGCCACCTCCCGCTGCAAACACAACAGCCAGACGTGGGGCAGCCACCTCCTGGCACACAAGGAGCTTGGGCAGCCCCAGAAGTCTCAGCTCTGGCTATGCAGTCCAGCACCATTTTGTGTGCATGAAAACACATCTGTGAGCTGCTGCAGCACCGGGCTTCTTCCCATCCATGGGGACCAGGCACAAGGTAACCTCAGGCCCCATCACAGTGGGGTCAGAGTTGCTGACAGAGATGTCCAAGCCAAGCTCAGCGCCTTGGACACCTCTGACATCTCTCACCAGCCCAGAGGCAGAGCTGGTGGGGACCTGGTGGGTGACACAACCTGTCGGTGAGGGTGGTGGTGGGCACAGCCCAGTGCTGGCCACTCACGGGGCTGGCACGGACAGAGAAGCTGGGATTGACACAGCATCCCGGGGCAAGGAGGGACAAGGCAGGCAGAGCCCTGAGCCCTGCCAGCGCCCGCGCATGGGAAAGCGCCTCTCTCAGCGCCTCTCCTAATTGGGAGCAGCTTTTCCCTGGACCCCCCAGGAGAAGAGGGGGCCCTGCCAGGGGAGAGGCTTTGCCTGGCATTCCAGAAAACTCCCTTCAGACACAGTAGGGGTGTCCAAATCGGGAATGGTAGGAAGTGGTCTGTGGAGGCTGGGGAAGGGGCTCAAACATGCCAGCCCAGGAACATCAAACCCCGAGCATCTCCGGGCAAGGCGGAGGCGCGGAGGGCGGAGAAGGGGGAGCAGCACTGGGAACTCACAAGCAGCCGGGAGGGCAGCTGCTTTGCGAGGGGGCACAGACACACAGACATCCACACACACACCCGCACAACTTTCTCCAGCCGGGCAGCAAACAGCTCCGGGAGCTGCCTGGCCGCAGCCGCGCGTCCCTCACCGCGAAGTCGGGGCGGCGGCGGCCGCTCGTTCCGCTCGGCGGCTGGGGACCGGGGATGTTCCCTACCTTCCTGCGTGGCGCCGCGGCTATGTGTCCATGGCGCTATCGGAGCGGGAGCGGAGCGGCAGCGGGAGCGGGAGCGGGGCGCCCGCACCGGGCTGGCTGGGGCCGGTAGCGCAGGCGGCGCGAAGCCGCCGGGGCTGCCGCCGCCGCTCCATTGGAGCAGGGCTCTGCCAATCTGCCGCCACCACCCCGGGACGCTTCCTGCCTGTGAGCCGCCCCCCGGGACCGGGAGGCGTCCGAAGCCCGCGCCCACCGCTTGCCCGGGATTCGCGGGGCTCCCCCCCGTGTCAGTCCGGCCGGAGCGCTGGCATGGGGATCCCACCGTGGCGCATTGATGTGCTGTGCCCTCCGGGGCGCGGGTGTCCCCCCGAGGCTCAGGAACGCCCCCGAGGATGCACAGCCCTCTCCGGTGCTCTCGGGGGTCAGCATTCACCAACCGTGCCTGCCCCCATCCCTGCATCCCATCAGAGTGGAGGCAGGCAGGTCCTGCTGTGACTCAGTTTCCCTTGCCCCTGGGCTGGCCATTTCTTTGGGGTTTATTATTGTGGTAGTTTATTTGATGGGGAGCATGCAGGGTGAAATCTGGCCCTGGGGTTTGTGTCCCTGAGTTGAAGAAAAGGCTCGTTCCTCCTCGCAGCTTGTGGTGTGTGCTTGCATCCCTCTTTTGCAGGACACGTCCACCACCCAAGCTGCTTTCCCTTGGAAATGGGTTTGTTTTGCCATTTTATTGCAGTGAAAATTCTTGAGAAGAAAAAGATTTGTTGGAATTGTGCAGCAGGAAGTCAGCTGGTGAAGACCCACTGGGAGCTTTCGTCTCTGGTGGCACCTCAGGCCAGGTCTCCTTTGGGGTTTCCCCATGTGATGCCATCAAGGCTGGCACTGCTGGAGCCCTGGGACGCACCCAGTGTTTCCCTCCCCACATTGTCTCTGCCTGTGCAGAGATATTGGCCACATATTCCAGGTGTGTGCAGCACCCATACAGCACTCCCCCTGCAAAAACAGGGCTGGCAGAAATGAACAGGGTCACAGAGTCCTTCTGCAACCTTACAGTGATAAACTGATCCTTGCCATATCCAGGTACATCCCTGAGCCCCTGAACCTCGAGTAACAAAAGACTACCTGCTGTTTTCCAGTCCTATCTCTTCAACACCACAAAAATACACCCATGAGCTATCCCACCTCCTGAGCATCAATATGATAACAAACTAGTGTTTTCCTTCATCCCAGCTCAACCCCACCATATCAGGCTTTGGGAGAGGTGGAGGCTATGTGTGGGGTGAGCAGTTCCTGGCTCCTGGCTGCACTGTGAGTGCTGAGCTCAGCCATGGCTGAGGCTTGGTGCCCACATCACCCAGGGCATAGCCCAATGTGGCACATCTGCTTGTGGCTGAGGCTGCTGCCTCACCAGCCACACGTGGCCAGCTCCATCCCACCTGCACTACGAGAGCTGGGGATGTGCCAACGCTGGGGATGTCCCTCCTTGAGTCACCTCACGTGGCCTTCAGGTGCTTTGCAGGTGGGCTCTGGTTCCACCAGCCTGCTCACATCTTCCCTCAGCTGGTGGCTCATGTGGATTTCGGGAGCCTGGGGGTGTAGGAGGGGCTGGTCCTGGGCAGAGAGAGATTTCCTCCATCCAGCTCCGAACTTTCCCCTTCCCATCTCCCGATACTGCTCTGCTCTCTGCATCCTGCGCGAGCTGAGGGACCCTGAGCATCCTCCAGGATAGCCAGCTCCTGCGGAAGGAGCGGAGTTGGACGGGCTGCAGCAGGCATTTGGCCCTGGTTGCTGTCCCGGGAGCAGCCCCCGAGCTTTGCCCCGTGCCTGCTCGCGGTGCTGGCGGCGCACCGGGAGCCGGGCTGCTCGGCGCCACCGCTGGCCGGCCGCCACACGCTGCTTTCCCCGCCGCTGCAGCGCTGCAGAGCCGAGCCCAGCATCTGGGGAAACCCCAGCTCTGCCGGGCCCGGGCCACCCTTGGGAGTGAGAATCTGAGAGCAGAACCTGATCCGGAGGGTGTCTGTGCAGGGGGCTGGAACTGGCCCTGTCAGGGGCGTGCTGGGAGCAGGGATGTAGTGGGGATCTGGACTGTTGTTGGGCTACCAGCTCTGAGCAGAGCTAGAGAGCTGCAGTCTTGGGTGAAGGAGGAGGAGGTTTGATAGTGATGCGGGGTCTGATGGATGAGCAGGGCACTTGATGGGGCTGCATGCACCTGAGGGTCCTTGGAGCGGGATGTCCCTGGCACGGGGCAGCTCTGACATTGCAGCTCTTCCTCTGCTCCATCCTCAGGCTCAGATGAGGATCATTGGCTCCACACACCTCCCTACTGCTTCCTTCTGCTATGGCAAAAGGACATGTTCAGGCTGCCTGCAGCATCCTGTCCTACAGCTGGTCTCCTTCTCAGCAGCCCGAAAGGACGGAATTTAGGGACCTCCCTTTCCTCTTGAGCAGAGAGGAAGCTGACAGCTCTTGTCCAGGTAGATCAAGGCTTGGACATGTGAGCAGACATCTGGGGGTTGAATTACACTACCACAAACCCATGCAGGACAAGCTGAACTGGGCCATCACATAAGAGCTGTGTGCTGCCCTACCTCCCTGTTGGCAGCTTTGCGTGCCTTGCTGCTGCTGCTGTGTGCTCAGGGATGTCCTGAGATCTTTGCCAGAAGGAAGCTGGTCACATCCATGAGCTGGGCTCCCATGTGCTGGGCTGGGTGAGGAGATTGAGAGGTTTGGGATCATGAGCTCAAGACCTGGAGCTGGGCCAGACTTGAAGTGAGAGGTGTCATGCTGATGTGCAGGTGCCCTGTCATGGTGATGTGCTGAGGGAAGGGGACGCTGGTCCGCAGCCCTGCTGGCTGAGTTAGCACTCGCTGGATTTCTGCCTGTGTGATGTGAGGGGAGCAGATGCATGGATGGAAGAGGACTATGGGGACTGGAGATGAGTGCATCGGAAATCTGGGGTGTCCTCTCATGGTTTCTGTGCAGAGGGGACTGCCACAGGGTGTGTCTCCTCATGAGCAGGCCTGGCTGATGGTGTGAAGCCTCTCCCAGTACCCATTTCAGGGCTGCCTGTCTGAGGATCCTCTACAACCCTGCAGCCTGGGCAAGGATGGGGCACACACGTACTGTAACCCAACCCCAGTGACTGTCCCTGACATCCCAGAGACACAGGTGGTCATCCCAGAGCTGCAGGTGCCTGCTGGATGAAGGCATCTTGGGGCAATGGGGCTGTGCCCTTCAGCACCAGTGTATTTGCCCTGTGTGGGACTTGCCCTGTGAAGCCTCCTGCTCAGTGGCTTTGCTCTGGCTGGCTTGGCATGTGTCCAGGCTCTGGCTGACGTGCTGTGGGCATGGCCCCGTCTGAAGTGCAGGCTTGTTGTGTGTTTACCCTGGCCAGCCTGAGGTGTACAGGAAACCAGAGAGCTCTGCTCCCTGGCTGTCACTTTATTTATTATGGTCACAGCTTGGGCTGCCCACATTGTGAAATGAAGGTAGCAAAAACCCCAAGTGCTGCAGTGCTTGCCCTGCCAGCCCTGCTCTGCTCTGATTCACACCATCAGAGCTATCACACTATCCTGGAGCTGGGAGCAATCCTGACCTGGAGCAAAAGGCAGGAGGCTCAGTGCTGTGCAAAGACCATCCTGTTCGAGATGGGGTGGCTTCTCCCAGATATGTCCAGACACACTGTTAAGTATTAAATTTCTCTATTTTCCTGGTGCCTCTAGCCTCAGGACCTTCATCTTCTCATGACCCTGTGCCATAGACAAATTGCTGATGGATGCCCAAACCAATGCCACATCACAGACAGTACCTGTACCAACACCCGGACGTCCCAGTCTGGCTACATCTTCTCTGGCTCTTCACTTCCACTCTGCAAAACAGCAGTGAGCATTGCCCGAGTTCTGCACTGCTGCTGCTCCAGGGACTTTCATCCACCTGACCTTGAAAGGAGGAGTGGGGAGCACAGCCCAGCTGCCACTGCAGTGCTCAGAGCCCAGGCTCACTCTTTGGACCCCAGTTTTTTGTTGCCTGTGGCCCTCAGCTTCACAGAGCCTGGTCCACCCCTGCTGCTGTGGCAGGCCCTCACCCCAGAGAGGACACCACAGCAGTGACTATAGTTGCTTTAAGGGTGGAGTTTAAGGTTTGGAGGCTGCTGAGGGCTGGGAACACCTCCATGTGGGGCTGGGGACAGATGCCTTTCTGGCGACTTGAACCACCCCAGCTGCTCCCACCACTGTGCACTGCAAGCAGCTGGGAGGCAGCGTGGGAAACACTGCATGCTGAGAGACACGGGCGAGCTCTCAGCTGAGGAGGGAAGCACAGAGAGGTGCCTTACACTCATGGCTGTTTACAGGGCCTGCCCTCCTGCCAGGGCCTGACAGGCAGCAGCAAGGGCTGGGCTGGCCTTTCGGGAGTGCAGTCCAAAACCACCAGGGAACATGAAACAAAACCTCCCCAGCCCTCAGAGGGCTCCTGGTCCCTGCAGGGTCACATGGCTGGCTGGATTGCATTGCTATTAAAGGGAGAAAGTGCTAGTGAGCTGATAAACAGGGGAAAGCCAGCCAGCTCCTGAAACCATGGACAACTTGGCAGCCCTTCTCCCAGGACAGGCAGCTGGGTGCTGGAGCCTGCTAAACAAGGCTCAACACTTGGTCTGAAATCATTGACACAGTGCTTTGAGTCACAGAGAGTTAAACCTAGGAAGGGGAGACATTTGCCTTTTAAGGATGATTTTAAGAGTTTGATATTAGTTTTGTTGTATTTAGGCATCTTAAATTTCTAAGACGTGCTTTTTTTACCAAAATAAAATCGAGGCAGACATTCACTGAAGGACCATGGCAATATTTGAGTATGACTTTTTCAATGCATTAAATTTACAGGATGAGATAGCAAGCAAAAACCAACCCAAAGAACATGAGAATTTGTTTACAAAGGAAAAACGGGAGTGTTCTGGAGGGTGGATTTCTCTCCTGGCTCTGCACAGTGCCTGCTCTCAGCATGTGGATGCTGCCCATCTCCCTGGTGCCAGCCCTCAGCATGTGGATGCTGCCCATGGAGCTGCCTCCCGGGCACCACACAAAGAGACCCTGCCATGGGCAAGCTTGGCTGCTTCCCACAGCCCTCAGTGACAGTGTGCAGGCTATCTTTTGGTTGTTCAGACCCAGGAGCACACCAGTCACGTTCCTGCTCCTCAGTCTCACGGCAGAATAACTCTTCATCTCTCCAGCAAATCCCAGCAGAGCTGAGATGCTGCTGATCCTGCTGATGCAGCCGTTCCTGGTACCTGCTGACATCTGTGAATCTGGGCAGGATGGGGTTTCTCCTTAAGCACTGCCCCTGGAGGCTGCTCCTGGCTCGTGGCTCACAGGGATGGGAAAGGCCTTGATCTTTCATACAAAAAGTCCCATGAACTGCCTTCCACAAGCCCAGATCCACGCCTTTGGAATGGGGGTAGCACGGAACAGAGCTGGGAAATAGGGATAAGATGGGGATACTGAGAACACGGTGATGAAAACCCTCTGCCCGGCAGGATCCCGGCTCCATCAGCACGCAGTGGGTTTGCTGAAGGAGGACGCTCACCTCGGGACGGGCACGGGGCTGGTGTGTGCGCGTCGGGCGGGATCGGCCGCCCCCGGGCTGGGCTGCGGGGCAGAGGGAGCAGCGCCCGGCCAGGCTGGGGATGGGGAATTCCTCCCGGCCGCGCTGCTCGGGCTGCGGCTGCCCTCTCCCGGCTGCCGAGCGGGGCTGGGCTCCGCATCCCGGGCAGCATCGCCTCCTCCGGGCTCCCGCGCTGCTGCAGACAGCCGGATCGCCTGCTCTGTCCCCTTTGCCCGCCCCACGGGACCTTCCGTACCCAGCTGTCGGAACACAGCGCATCCCTCCGGGTGTCCAGAGCTGCCGAGGACCCTGCCAGGGGGCTCGGAGACCCTGGCACACAGCCCAGAGCACCTGCGGGTTTGATTTTGACCCCTGGAGCAAGTTGCCAACTTTGTATGAGGACCTGAAAGTCACAGAAGTTTAAATAGTATAATAATAAAATCACCACAGGGTGAAAATGTAGTTTTTAGGATTTTTGGTATGGGGGCTATGGGGACAAGATGGAGGAACTTGGGCGTGTCCAGCCTTTCTTCTTCCTCTTCTTCTTGGTCTCCACTTTCTGCAGTGATGTTGGCACTTTGGGATTGGTTTAGAGTAGAGGTGCACTGTCTAACATAGGTGATGGGTATTGGGAATTAAGAGTAAATGTGATATATGTCGTTTGTATAAAAAGACGATGCCACCTCGGGGGCGGTCAGAGTGCCTGTGGCTGCCCTGCTGAGCAGATCTCGGCTGGGCAGAAAGAAAATTTTATAGATAAGAATTAATAAACAACCTCAAGACCGAAAACTTCAGAGCTCTGACTCGTTCTTCAGACATTTCGCACATCTCGGGGCAGCAATTAACAAACAAAAACTGTAGACCCAGCAACTCCGACCCATCAAACTGGAGCTTCCCTGGGCATTGTGCGACCCCACTTTTACTGCTGAGAAAGTCACAGCAGGGGCGAGGGCAGCATCAGGCTTCAAGTGGCCAAATGATGCTCCTCACACTTGATGAAAAGAGCGCTGGGATACCTAACGGCAGGGATCTCATAGAATTACAGAATGGTTTGGGGTGAAAGGGACTTTAAAGATGACCTTATTGCAGCACCCCCTGCCCTGGGCAAGGTCACCTTTCACTAGGCCAGGGGCTCAAAGCTCGTCCAACCTGGCCTTGAACACTTCCAAGGGTTGGACATCCACAGCTTCACTGGGCAACCTGTGCCAGTGACTCACCACCCTCATAGTAAGATTTCTTTCTAACATCTAATATAAATCTCTCTTTTAGTTTAAAATTATTCTGCCATACACTATTACTATCTGCCTTTGTGAAAATTCCCTCTTTTTGTAAGCCAAGCTCCCTTTAAGCAGTGATGGCTTGTTCTGCAGAAGATGGCAGGTGCATCTCTCCTCCGTGCTCCAGGTCTCCTGGTTCCCTGGAGCTCAGGGGCCTAGTACTGCTGAGGGGTACATGGAACCCTGAAACAGTCAGAACACTGCAGATATCTGTTGGGAGTTTTTTATTCTGAGAAAAAAAAACCCAAAAAACTCTGAAAAGCCAAAGTTTTGGACTTGAAAAATCAGGAAAAGTACAGTGCAAAGGGCAGTGGTTCTGTGTGGACTGTGTCAGGTGTAATTATTGTCCCAGAAGCAGAACAGAAATGTGTTGGCATTCAGGTAGGCAGCACAGAGATTTTTTTCTTTTTCTTTGAGACAGAGATTTCCTGAGAGGGGCCAAGCCACACCCCATCCTCACTCAAAACTTCACCAGGGTTTTGAATTTTGCTGGTATATCCTCCAAGAAGCTCCTTCAGGCAACAGCTTTCCAATCCTGAAAAAGGGAAAAGCATCCAGTTTGACCATTTTGTTTCAAGCTGCTGCTGCTGCTCCCTGTGGCTCCAAGCAGAGTGGGACACCTGGGAGAGAAGGAGCATAACAAAAGAGGATAACAGCATAACCTCTGTGGCACAGGGTCACGAGAAGATGAAGGTCTCAAGGCTAGAGGCACCAGGAAAACAGAGGAATTTAATATTTAACAGCAAGCATCCCTTGAGCAAGGACAGGTCTAAAGGAGAACCTGGTCACCCATATGAGAAAGGGAGCAATATCCACCCCTGCACCAGGGAGAGATGCTCTGGGCTGGGGATTCATGTGAGGCACCAGGAAAATCTGATGTTTGGCTGTGTGTCACTGGGTTCACACCTGCTCCCCATGAGAAATGACGCCTGTGCAGCAAAGGGTGCCACTTGCAGTGGCAGGAGCAGCATGGCAGGGCTGTACACGGGGAGGAGAGGAGCAGTAGGGCAGATGGAGAAGTCTGTGACCATAAAAGAGGGATTTATGCAGTATGTCAAAAGCCACTGTCTCTAGTAAGTCCCTGGAGTATAGGTCATTGCTGGAAGCTGGTCTGGGCCTCTTTCTTGGAATCAGGATGAGGGGGTGGTGTGGGAGAGGGGGATGCGTCTGCCCCTTTGGGGATGTGTCTGCCCCTCACTGGGGGTCTGTGTGAGCTCTCCCAGGGCAGAGCACCTGCTGCAGCTGCCAGGGAGTGCCCCCGAGGCGGGGGTCCCTGCAGACATCACTGTTGGTAAATCCACGCCTGCTCGGGATGTCCCAGGGGCTCGGTGGCAGCCGAGCAGCGCAGCCGGGGGCTGTGGGTGCCTTTGCTCCGTTTGGAGAATCCTTGCAGCGCTCCCAGAACAGCCGTGCGAGGGCAGCACAGACCGCCGAGAGAGGGAGCAGGAACGGGAGAAAGGAGGAGAAGGAGAAGGAGAAGGAGAAGGAGAAGGAGAAGGAGAAGGAGAAGGAGAAGGAGAAGGAGAAGGAGAAGGAGGAGAAACAGGAACAGGAGAAGGAGAAGGAATGGGAGCAGGAGCAGCAACAGCAGCAGCAGCAGGAGCAGAGCAGAGCCTGCACACCTGCTTCCCAACAATTCTCTGAACAGGTCCTCTCAGACTTTGCCCCCTGCTCCCTCCCTGCAGCAGCCAGGGCTTGCTCAGGTTGAGTGGAGCTGCTGCAATTCCTGCTGCTGGCTCAGGAAATGTTTTATCTCCTTTCTCCATGGTGGGTGAGATTCGTGACCATCCTGCCTGGGTGCACGTTGCTCCAGGTGTATGAATCCTGCTCATTCACTAGGGAAATGAGGTTGAAAATGGGAAAATACATGAGAAAGCAAAGTCAGCTTTTTGGGATCTGCATGGGAAGCCCGGGTCACTGAGAATTTACCCTGTGCACCAAGAGGTCACATCTCTGCATGACACCGGGGAGAGGCGCTGAAAGTTTTTGCCAGTTTCATGCTGGTAAAACCCTTGTGCGTTCTGAAAGGGTGGATCTGCTCAGCTCAGTGCACCCTCAGAGCCCTGTGGAGGGAGCAGAGGATGCCCACAATGACAGAAGCCTCTCCAGTGTGACAGGAGAGCAACTTTGCTCCTACAAGGGATGGGGAAAGAGGCTGGGGCTGGGGAGGGTGACAGGGCAGAAGACGTGTGGGCTGTGAGCTGCAGAGGGAGCAGCAGGCTTTTGGGACCAGCACCAGTCAGGAGACTGAGAAGGTAAAATTTTGTTTAGGATGTGGCTGATAATCTGTCAGATATTCCTTGTTCAGACACATGAGAGACAGGAAAGCACAGGGGGTTTTCCAATGTTTCCGAGTTCCAGATGGTGTCTGGGTGACTTTTCTCCCAGGAAAATATCCCTGATGGATGCCAGAAACTGGACTAACTATATTTCTGGAAGGAGGACTGTGTGAGGATACCTCTCAGGGCCATCCCCTGATGGGCCCAGACTCATCAGATCCCAACAGTTTGGGATGGGACAGACTCTGCTGTCTGCATTTGCCAAAGAACACCAAACAGAAGCACTAAATTTGGGCAGGGATAGCTTTATCCCTGATTCAGCTACTGGGAAACTTTTGAGAAATACCCATCCTTCCCACTACAACAGCAGGCAAAAGCACCAGGGGGTTTTCAAGAGCCTCCATAAGTTGTGGATGCTCCATCATTGTAAGTGTTCAAGGCCAGGTGGGACAGGGCTTTGAGTAACCTGCTCTAGTGGAAGATGTCCCTGCCTATGGTAGTGGGATGGAAACAAGGTGACCTTCAAGGTCCCTTCCAACCTGAACCCCTCTGTGATTCCATGGTCCTTATGCCGAGTACAGAGAAGGCTGCTCCATTTTTGCACCAGGAGATCATCTACCCATCAGCTGCAGCTAACGGTGGTACCTGCCTGGGTTATGCAGTTGTGCAGAATTGCAGCAGCTCCTCTCTGGATTTGACCTTCCTTCCTTTATGGTTTCTGGAAATATTCCCTCTCTACAGGAAAAGTGCTCTTGGGAATATGAAGTATTTGAGGATATGGGTCTGTGTGAATCTAAGAACATCTGAAAGCAAATACCAGCCCTTTGCAGCACGGCATGTGGATGGCAAATCAACATTGTCCCTGCTGTGATGTGCCATGGCCATTGCACAGCAGCCCCTGGCCCAGCTGTTGGGCTCAGGGACAGGGCATCTCTGAGAGCTGCCAGCTCCAGAAAACATCTGGGCTTCTAGAAAACCAGGTCTGGTGCTACACACAGCCTATGGATGGGTGAGCTGGGAGCACAGCTATGGGCCCATGGTTCCACTGGGATCTGCAAGGGGCTGCTCTGGGGTTCTGTGTCTTGATCCCTTTCCCCTTCTCTACTCTTTTTTGACTTGACTTTTTTCATCCCCCTACTCCACTGAAGCACAGAGTACTGCTGAATCCTGCAAACTCCTTCCCTGAGGGAGTGCAAGGCTGTGGAGAAATAGACATTTGCTACTGCCCCGTTCTTAAGCCACAGCCTTGTCCATGCTAAAAGCTCCATGCTGATGCACATGCAAGTGGTTGATCACACCAATTACCCCATTAAAGACAGAACCACCACTCTTGTCTCAGGCATCTCACTGCCTGGCATGGCCTGATAATGTTGCTCATCCCTGGGGTTTGCCAGACACTATTTGGAGGACCTAAATGTGGGACAAACAGCTCCTGCTGGGCAGGTACTCTCAACATTCTGGCTGAGATTGGGGAATCCATGGCTTCCCCTGATTTCCCTTTCCAGGTGATTTGCAGATCATGATGACACCCAGGATAGTTAATTCTCAGCCATCTGAGGCTTTCTCTCTTGAACATACACCCATGCTGAGGGAGTGTTCAGCAAAACATACTTCTGGAAGAGAGTCCCCCGGGACTGCAAGAGTCCATGGGATTTATCTCTGCAACTTATAAAAGTTTTACTACAAATCTTCTGGCCCAAGTGAGCCAAGAGCTTGCTCCATAAATTACTACCAAGCTGGGGATTAGGAGCACTAAAACAGACGTACTTCGCAGCTAAAAATAAGGCACGGCACAAGCTTGAAGATTTGTTCTGCCTGGAAGTTTTATTGCACCCAAACTGTATGAGATAATGTGCAAGAAAGAGCCGCTTAGCGGATCCATCTGCTCTCGGACACATTCGCCTGCTCAATAGCTCTGGAACGAGGCAATGAATCCGTCGAAGAAAGTGGAGTCAGACGGTGTTGCCCAGTGCAGCAAAACTTTCTCCAGACAAAGTGAAAGGCTGCCTTCTCCCCTCTCAGCTCAGCTCTGGGGATGCTCTGAGGACCCTGAGCTTAGCTGGCATTTGGGGGTGCTGACAAAGCAGTGAACCCCACCAGTGCTGGTGCCAGGTGTTGCTCTTGCTGGGCTCGTTTAGCCCATGGATGTAAACAGGCTCTGAGAACGTATTCTCCCCTCTGCTAAGGCTTGGCCATGTCTCCAGAAGCGCCCAAGTTCTCCTGGCTGGGTAACTGAGTGTAGCCCTGTCAGCCTCCAACCTGCAGGCACGCAAATAATACAGTGCAAAAGTTGTAATGCATGTAAAATTTGTAACATAATGCAAAAATTGTAACGTCTGTAAAGTTGCTCACAGAATCCCAGAATGGCAGATGTTTTCAGGGACCTCCAGAGCTAAACATTGCTTGATCTGGGCCCAACCAGCTAGAGCTGGTTGGCAAGAACCAAATCCAGGAGGCTTAGAATATGTCCCAAGATGATAATCCACAATCCCCTTGGTCAATCTGCTCCTGTGGCTGGTCACTTGGCCAATAAAAGAATGTATCGCATGTTCTGGTTCGTGCCCACTGCTTCTTGTCCTGTCACTGGACAAGTCTCTGCCATCTTTTCATCATAGGAGAGATGATCCAATCCCTTCATCATCTTGTGGCCCTTTGTTAAACTCTATACATCCCTTTTATTGGGATTCCAGAACTGGATACAGGGCTCCAGCTGTTTCCTTACCATTGCTGTGTAGAGCACAGGGACCTTCTCCCTTGACCTGCTGCCAGCAGTTTCTGCAATCCAATCCAGAGTAAGTCTTTTTCAGCAACAGCTGGCTAATATCCGGCTTGGTGCCCACCAGGATCTCCAGCCCTTTCCATCTCAGTGGCCCCAATGTCCATCCGTGCAGGGGGTTGTTGCTCCCCAGGGGTGGGACTTTGCACTTCTCCTTGCTGAATGCCAAAAGCTCCTGCTGGGCCCTGTCTCCAGCCTGTCAAGGCCTTTTAGGATGGCAGCATGGTCCTCTGGCATTCCTGCCACCCCTGCAGCAGGACCAGAGGAGGGTGAATTCCTCTTGCACATTCCCAATCCAGACCAGGGACACCTGCGAGGAGCAGGATGGGGTATTGTGGTGCTGCCACCATGCAGGAGGGGTGAGGCTGGTGGGACCCCGTGTGTGTAGGGTGTGGGTGTGAATGAACAGTGGATCCCTCAGAGATGGAGCCATGCTGGCTGGTTGCATACTGAAGATCTGCATTCTTGTCAGAGAACCTCTGGTGGCCTTGACAGTTCTGGGAGAAAAGTCCCCACTTTAATCAGCCTCTCTGGGGTCCCCATGACAGAGGCTCCACAGTGTATGCCTTTGACCAGGGGATGCTGTTCTCATAAGGAGAGGCAGGGAACAGGATGATTTAGGGACTGCCTGTCTGTATGTCCTGGCTCCTCTCCCACCTGTGTCTTACTTTGCATCCCTTCAATGTCACTGGGGCTGAGCTTTTCCAGCAACAAATCAGAGGGGAGAGCAGATATGTGGCTGAGACCCCAGTCCTGTAGTGAGGATCAGGCCAGGCTTTTTAATATCTGAGGCCATGATTGGAGCAGCTTTTGAGGAGCCCTGAACATGCCCTGACAGGAGTTACCTGTCTCAGGATGAGTTTGGGATGTGAAACTGGGCACAGGGAAAGGGGAACACTGCAGCCAGGGGGTATGTGACTTTAATTGAGCTGGGAATCACAGCTGCTCTGTTAACCTGTCCCTTGTCTGGGACAGAGACAGCCCTGTCCTGTCACCCTGCTGAATGTGACAAGTGTGCTACTAGCTTTGCTGGAACCACAGCTCAGGAAATGCGGCACTGTTGGACTTCAGCTGGGGCTGTGCTGCCCCTCAGTGTGAAGGAGCCCAAGCACTGATCTGTGGTGACCCCTTTGGTCACACCAACAGGACACAAACATGCACCTGAGGCACAGCCCCCTGTGCATCCTTGCCATACATCTGCATGCCTCGTGTCAAAGGGCAGAGGAGTAGGATGAGCCACTCTTCAAAGTGTCTGTGCGCACGAGCAGGGTGGAGAGAGGCAGAAAAGGCTTTTCTGGGAGAAATGTAGCAGTAAATGACACCACAGCCACCTCCCCTAAAGAAAGCTGCCAAGCATTCTGTCAGCTCTGCAGGTTGTGAGCTCCCCCTGTGTGAGAACCCAGTGAGCAGCAGAAGGAAGACAAGGTCTCCTACTCTCCTACTACTGACCCACAGACTGCCACTGTAGCCCCAGTCCCACAGCAGCACTCAGCCACCTGCACAGCCCCTCATGTTGGCTGCAGCACTTGCTGCTGCTCCGGGGATCTGCAGCCTCAGGTGTGCCCAGGTGTTCTGCAGGGCCACCACGGAAAGGGCAGCCCTGGGAACACAGCCCGCACTGAGACCAAGCTGTGGCTCACTGTGAAGCCATCTGTTTCCATCTTGCAGCTGCTGTCCTTCCCATTGCAATTTACTCGGCCTCCTATAATTTATTCATCCCAGGATGCAGCTTGTACATCTGCAGTATCATTACTAGAGATGCCATTAGCTTTAAAATTTTATAAACCTCGGTGCAGGTGATAAGTTGAAAAGTCAAAGAGGGTAATTGTGGCAGGAAAGCAGGGGTATTTGCTCAGTGTTCATCTCACCCAGAGATGCAGGCTCTGGGGGGGCTTTGGAGAGAGATCAGCGGACTGGTGTGAGCAAGTGCACTGCTGCCAGCTCCCTGTCAGCTCACCCAGATGTGAGCCCATCCCTGCTGGATCCATGCGCTGGGCAAGGCACCTACAGGGATTTCCACATGTTCCTCCCTCCTGCCTTCTCAGCTGCACAATTTCCTTGGGTCAATGATGAGAGGGGCTGCACAGCCAGATGTTTGCATCTGGATGTGTTGCTCATGCTTCTGTGAGGGACTTGACAAGGCCCTGGCAAGGGTTAGGGCAATCCTGAATCATCTGCCTGCTGTTTGTTGGTCTGGATGCTTCAGGACTCTCCAGGGAGCTGGGAGAGTCTCCACAATGTAGATACTCACTCTGAGCATATCAGAGTCTCCCAGGCTGCATGTCCTGCCTTCAGTCCCCTCCTGCCTCTCTGCTTCGTGACCAGGTTCATGTGCCCTCATTCAGGAGCACAGCAATTAAATCATGCTGAGCAATTTTCCTAGAAAGTGTCCATGGCTGGGGCACAAGCATGCACCAAAGTTTTGGCAGGGAAGCAGGCATGGGAGCCTTCCCTGGAGCCCTGCACCCTTTGCAATGAATTAAGAGCATCCTGATCACTTCTGGCAGCTAGAGGTCTCTGACAGCTGAGCTAGGGGGATAAATTCCCTCTCCCCAAGGCCAAGGGAGATTTGTGTACAAGGATGATTTACAGGTTGCTCACAGGGAGTGATGAGCTGGAAGGCTGTGGTGAGCAGGGTCAGTGCCAAGCCGGGCAGGGCATGGAGGAGTTTGAGGAGTGGTGGGACCCCAGCTACCCGGTGACGGGTAGCTGAGACCAGGGATGGAATGGAGGAGACAAGGTCCCAAAGGTGTCCTGCAGTCTGCAGACAGCTTTCCATCTCCATGCTACAAGTGGTAACATCCCAAATCTCCCCTCCCACCCTGGTGTGCCTGCAGCTCTGCTCAGTCTCCTGCAGCCTGAGGACTTGGCACTGCTGCCTGTCCCCAGGGTATGGTCACAGCACAGGCAGCTGTGAGTGCTGGGGACAGGCTGCTCCTGGGTCTTGCTGGCATGATTCTATCCCATCTTGTACATATTTCCATGCTGGTTAATGAAAACAGCCTGTAGCTGGGTAATTTGACTTGCCAGTCCCTCATTCACAGCGTCACTCTGTGTCCTGTGGGTCACTGGCCTGCAGGGTGAGTTAATCACACACTGTGAGCTGCATTATCCAAGCCCTGAGCCCTCTTGCCAGCAGCTGGTGGCAGTCCTGGTTCAAGCTTCAGGAGGCATTTCCCCCTCCATTCTGCAAGCATCTTGTGCCTCCTTCCATAGTTATGTTTCCCAGGATGCTCCAGCACCTAGTGTGAAAAGATACAGGATCTGAATGTTCAGCCAAAGGGAATTCACAAACCCTTGAGCAACAGGAGGGGGATGAAGCATGGGGAAGTCTGGAAGACACATCAATCCAGCTGAGACTGACCAGTTCCCAGCTTTTCCAGCTCTCCTGACATAGCCAAATGCCCTTTTCTCCTCCAAATGACACCACACACACATTAACTTTGCTGGTGCCCATTCCTCTTCACGGTGACTTTCTGTCTCTGGTTTACTGTGGGAAATTAGCTTGAGATAGGACTGAGAAGCCTAAAATGGCTTTAAGTTGGAAGACAGGCTCATTCTGCTGCCTGCCTTAGGTAACCATGATCTGCTGGGGTGATTTTGCCCCAGGGCAGATTTCCCATTTGCATTTTGGGACAACATGCCATGGTCTGTAAGCATCTTCATTCCCACATTCACAGACCTTACACTGCTGATACCAAAACAGCTCAGCCTTTCTGCCAGGTCTTACTCTGCTGCATAGCTCACAGCAAGGACCTTTTCATGGTTTTCTCCACAAAGTCCTGGCTCCCTGGGAATAGACAGTGAACTCCTAGGAAGGCTTGATCATCCTCTGCATAATGTAGTCCTCTTAAGGACTTTAGAACCCTCAGCAGCTTAGATGGCCCTGGATTCAACTCCATGCATCCTAGGAAGTTATGTCAGAGATACATCCCTGTGCAGCAATTTCTTCTGGAATGTGAGGACCAAGCAAAACCACACTCCACAGCCAATTCTGACAGCCAAAGCTGGCTCCTTGCTCTTCTGCTTCATCGGCTTCCTTCCCCCCATGCTGCTCTACTTCCATACCCTCATACACCAGGATGAAGTCTTTAACTGTTCCTGACTTGAGCATGCTGCCAGGTAAACAATGTGGAAATTAGTGGAGACAAGTAAATAATTTGTAAACAATCATTTATTCATTACTTTCCCCTCCTTTCCCTGTGCAAGCAGATTGCAAGGTGCCTCAGAAGCACTCGCAGTTTGGAGTGAGTTCTCTTGTAAGGCATTTCCCACTCCCCATGAATAACTTATGAACAGATCAGAGTGAATATTAAGGGCCTGGAAATCCAGAGGCTTGGGCTGCTGAGCTGAGTGAGTACCACTTGAGCTCCTCCAATAGACAAGATCTCTAACAAAACAGCACTAAGTGGATTCACTGTGCTGTAATTAAGGGGTGTGCACATCTGTTAGTCAATGGGCTGCCTGTCAGGTAGGGTAAAGTGGCCATGCAGCAGGGGATGGCATGCCTGAGAGATGCAGTCTGTGATTGGGATACCAAGTCTTAGCATTTACTCTTGGGGTTGATTCATATTGTACAGTGTTTCTACCAAGCTGTGGATGAGAGGCAAACATGACCCCACCAGCTGGACTGGGTTCATGCAAGAGGTTCACAGAAAAAATTCTGAACAGCCTCACAAGTCTATAAATTACCCAGGCATTTAGAAGGCACCCACAGAGGGCTTAAGCCCCAAATCGACAGAGAGCATAAGGATGTGCTGACTTCAAAGAGTCCAAAGTTAAGCTTGTGCTTGGCTTCAGCCAGGTGCTCTGCGATGGGCATTTATCCACCTTCGAGCTCAGCCACCTGCTTTGTGTTATTTTATTTTTTTTTTGAAAGGTGATTATAATTCACTCAGGGAAAGGTTCCCAATGCCATGCCTGGCTCCTATGGCAAGGATTCAGATCCTTGAATGGGGGAGGTGGGCCATGAGCTGGAATCCCTTTTGCTCTTGCAGAGGTCTCTGCCAGCCCTGCACATGAAGATCCCCACGTCCCAGACTGGCAGGACCTACTGCCCAGGGTGGTCCTTGTAGAACTGAGGGCTATGTTGATGCCAGGTACCATTTCCAGGGTAGGCCTCAAGCATCTCCCAGTGTTGCAGGGAGGTCAGGAGCCCCCAGAGTGGGGGACATCACCAGTATCCTCTCTTGAGGCCTTTGGCACATCATCTTTCATGCCACCATGGCTGAGGCATCAGGCCTAATAGGGACCTAATAGGTGAGCTCCTGTTGCCTTCATTACAGTAGCTAGGAAGTCCTGGATAAGATTTAAACCAGGGTTGAATGTGAGGCACTAAGGTATGAATTCATGTTCCGAGCACCTGGGATACCCAGGGGAGGCTGTGGGCACCCCCAAAATGCCATGAGTCTCCTCTGGACATCCTGCAGCACATCTACTGGCATGGTGCAAGTCTTCCTGCACCCCTGAGCTTCTCCATGGCAGGCTGTGTGCAGGCAGCCCTGCCAGGAGCAGTGCAGCACTGCAGGGCAATGCAGGGGGCTCCGGAGCAGGCATGGGGAGATGGGCCCAAAGCAGCACACAGCTTAGGCCGGCCCCAGCTCCCCCTTGCCGGATCCCCCATGCATCTGCAGCCCTTTCCGCTCCCCGGCAGCCTCGTGCACCTGCACTCCTAGGCCGAGTGGGATTTCTCCTGCCCCAGGCGCTCGGAGTGAGGGGTCAGCCCTCATAAACCTCCCCGGCACAGGAGCCCAGCCCAGCTGCCTTGCTTGCACCCACAGGGAGAGCCTCTGCCCCTCGAGAGGGCCTTTCTATCTGTCATTCCCCAGGCCAGCAGCACCCAGCTGGGTGCCGGACATGGCACGGTGGCACATGGTGAGGATGGGGCCCTGTGCCCCTGTGCTCCCCTCCCCACACCAAGCACTTTGGGTAACCCCCGGTATGTGGGAGGCGGCATGAAGTCATTCTGGTCCTCCAGCAAGCCCCTCCAGCTGTCTGGAGCCAGTGCAGATTGTGGGACGTGTCTGGTGACTGACGAGGCCTCAAACCCACGTTTGTGAGAGATGATATCTAGAGTTTTAATTTTTTTATGAGCGAGGGGTCGGGGGGAGGCAGGGACTCGCAGGGGAGGCGGCAGTGCATGCATGTGCGTGTGTGAAACACGTTTCATCCCACAGACCCCCAGCTGCAGGAGTCCTGCACAGATAAAACCAGCATCCTGTCACCTCCAAGCAGCAGGGACCAGCTGGGGAGGAGGTTGGACAATGGCAGCTAACAGGGATGTGTCAGCAGGGCTCAGTGTCAGCTCTTGGATCAAACCATCTGCTCAGTTCTTCCTGCATGTCACCAAAGTCCTGTCTGGGAACTGCCCATGGGGTTACTCCAGCCTTCGGCCCTTCCTCAGTAGATGAGCTCCTGGGAAGGTTTTTGGAGCTGATCTCCTCCTTCCCCACTGGTGAGACCACTCGATGGAGTGCCTCCATGTGACTGCTCCACCATACAGAGTCTGGTGAGATGCTGTGGCTGCTGTCAAGCCCTACTGATGCTCCTGGAGAAGCTGCTCTCTTGCCCTGCACTCTCATGGGCAGCATTTGGTGCATGCTGGTGGTTTCCACAGGAGAAAACTATCTGCAAGCTGCTCTGCCCTGCTTTAATCCCAGCTAACCTGCATCAAACCTCAGCACACCATTGAGGAGTAGGTCAGGGTCACCAATGCCTTCCAGCTGGGCAGAAAATTGTCTGGTCTTTCATCAGGCAAGAGTGAGGCAAAAAGTGAGCCCAGGTGAAGCCATGATTCCTGCTCCCAAGTGCACTCTCTAGGATGGGATCCTTCTGGAAAGGATCTGGATCAACCTCTCAGCCAGGAAATCTTAGAAGAAGGCTCTTGCCTGCTGCACACCCAGGGTGAGTGTTTGAACCTGTTTCCACAGCTACCTAAGGTGACTTCCAAAGGTGGGGATCTGGCAGCCACTTGCCATCAATGTCCCATGGCCAAAGTGACCACCAAGGTCAGACACTGCCATCCATGACTGCAGGGTGGTGCTTGGCTCTTTCAGCAGCAAGATCCTGTCCTCATTTCCCACAGAGAGTGGGGATGGAGGAACCTCTCCTCGAACTGGCCAGAGTGCCTGCATGCAGTGACTCTCACCCGGAAAGGAGGAGGGGGGCCGAGGCCTCTTTGTAACCCAATCTCGTCTGCATGGGCCCCTTTGTTGTTATTACATTTATTTATTGATCCCCCTTGGGAAAACCTTAGCGGTGCTGGACTTGCCGAGGCTTTATTAATGGGGATAGGGAGCGAGGGGAGGGAAGGGGGGCCGAACAGAGCGCTCGGACCATCTGTTCCCACCAAAGGGATGGAGCAACAATAGCCATGTTTATAAAACTTCTCTGCGAGTCATTGTGTTTGCGAAAGGAGAGCTTCCACATCAAAGGCCATTTCCGCTCTCACTGCTCAGGGGCCCCTCCATCTTCCAGCATTCTGCAGGGATCGCCCTGTCCTGGTCCCTTCTCCTCCCAGCCCTGGACACATGGTGAGGTGGTAGTGGCATCACCCACAGAGGGACCACCACGACTGGGGACACCCCTGCCAGAGTGAGTGTTCATCACCTGCCCATATCTGCTGTTCCAGGGGGACTTTCCAAGGAGGGGTTTCTCCTGGAAGCAATAAAACTATCACAAGGCATTGGATAGTGTTTGCCAAGCACTGGCGTTGGGAGCATCAATATGTCCAGTACTGGAGACCTGTCTCCTTTCTAGTTTCTTTCTGGTTTCTGGATGATTTCTTTCAATCCACTGAAACAGCAGTGTTCACAAAGTTGCTTTGGTTTTCCTCAAATTTCATATGTGGTGAAAAAATAAAGAAAAAGAAACAAAAAAAGGAAAGGAGTGGGTTTTGGCCACGTCAAAGCTGGCTGATGGGGTCCTTCATAATGAAACAACTGTGTTTGGCTTTGCTTGAGGCTTGTATTAGATTATCTGTTACAATCAGACATGAAATAAAGACCATTAAACAGCTATGAAATATTTTGACTGAACCAGTATGTTGTTTTTTCTTCCTAAACTGATCTTTATGGACAAGATGAGGGTTCAGTTCTGGCTCAGATCAAAGCCAAATGCCTTCCTGAGGACTTGGAGTTGTCAGCCATATCCTGACCACGATCCAATCCTGCAGTTGGGGACAGGCTGCCCTGGGGTGAATTTGCAGACTGAGGTTTGGGACATATCCAGGCTGTCACACATCCACAGCATGACCCTGAATGATGGCACCTCCTGGGACTGCATCTCCTTCCCTGTTTGTTGGTGCTTTATGGCTCCATTGGGGTAATTCACATGTGAGCTGGTGACTCTGCTGGGGTTTGTGACCACTGGGTGTGACAAACAGAGAAGCTCCCTAGGGATGTAGAATTATCTCAGTCCAACTTTGGATATAACAGACCTCTGGAAGATGCTGCCAGCCCGCAGGTGGGCCCTTTAGGGAAGGCTTCTCTCTGCACCATGTGTCTGTGCAGGGACCTGATTTCCAGCTGGCAGAACAAGCATCCTGACAGCAGGCTGGTGGCTGGGCAGGGTTCAGGCTGTCTCACACCTTTCAACCATCCCTTCCATCCTGGAAGGGGGAAACCTTCCCAGAGACTGTGTGACGCCTTCTCAGGAAGCAGTCCAAGTCCCTGTTGGCTGTGTCCCCTTGGCCAGGCTGCAGGAGGAGACCTGAGCGTGGTCCCTGATTGCTTTTGGCAGGGCGCAGGGAGCACGCTGCTCTCTCCCAGCACTTAGCAGCTTCCCTGGGAACCACGCAGGAAAGGAGGAGAGGAGCCCAGACTTGTGGGAGACACTTTTCATTTCAGGCCTAAGCCACTACTGCGCTGCTCAGCCACATGGCTCCATTAAGTCCCTTTCTGGCTGTCTTCTTTCCATCAATCACTCCGTCTCCGCGAGCAGCCCAGACACCGGATCTGGGTTATAAATAAGACAATCAATCAGCGATGCTATTAGATAAACAGAGTGGCAGAAGCCAAATTAATGCTTGGCTTTTTCTTGAAAGGGAGGAAAAAAAAGAGTCAATTGCTTATTAGAGGACCCTGGTGTGGTCTGGTCTCCACGCTGCAGCTGAGCCGGGTGGGCTGTGCTTGGCTGCCGTGTCTGCCTGTAGGGAGGTTTGGGATGCTGTGAGCACATAATCCATGTGGGTCACCCTGCCCAGATCAGGGAGGGGGCTGGGGCAGACTGGGGGTGAGCAGGGAGGTTGCAGCACTGGGGCAGTGATGGGAGATGGGAACACAGTGGTGGGAGCTGCCCATCTGGGCAGTGAGGAGGTTTCAGAGCGGGTCTAGTGGGGAGGGAGGGCATGAGGCTGCAGGCAGAAAATGTGTAGGGACCAGGGGCACAGTGCCAGGACAGACATCGAGCCAGTCAGGATGGACACAAGGAAGAAAAGCATCACTGCTTGGGGGCTTTTCAAACAACAGGCAGTTTCTTCTGGAGGTGAATCAAGTCCTCGTCTGGAGCCACCAACAAATAAGATGGTCCAAGACTGTCATTTGTGGTTTGCTATGACGATCTGTCACCTCCTGTTGCTACAAACCTCTGCCCATTGTGAGGCTGCCAAAGGCTGTTTCTACCTCCAAGGTCTGCACCTGCAGCCTCATCTGCTTCTCTGTGCGGTGGTGGCTGATTAACTCAAAGCTCCTGGGCTCATTCCTGCACCAAAGATGTCAGAGAAGAGGCTTTCCTCACGGTGGGATCTTGTTGTCTGAGCTACCCCCCTAACCACTGGGGAAGAAATCCCTGGGAGGAAGGCTATAATCTGCCAGAGGCATCCAGTGTACAGGAGACATAAGCTCTGTACAGGAGACATCAGCTTCTTCTGAATTAATACCTGTGCTTTGGGCTGGGCTCTTGTGTTTGCTGGACTTGACACTACTGCAAGTTGAGAGTCTGGGCTTCTCCAAGTCAAGCTGACTCTGTTTACAGTCTCACCCCTCACAGATGCTGCTCCTCATGCTTTCATCCCAGGGACTGCCTTTCCACCAGCTCCTGCTGCTTTCACCTCACCTGACATTCTCCCATTTGTTGTGATGGAGGAGGGTCCCTGTCCCTGGAAGACCAGATCTTCCACTGTGCAAATATGCAGCAGCTCTCCTCTGCCAACTGGCTCATAAGATCCCACCTGGAATCTCCACCCAGCACAGCAAGCTCCCAGCTCGGGTCAGCAGTGCAGCTATGGGTGTGCTTTCTCAACAGCTGAGCCTGCTTTCATTCCCCTTTCTCACCTGTGACTGTGCCAGACTGACGCTCTGCCAGAGCTGAAACACACAACACAGCACCCACTGCTCCTCCTTCCTCCACCCCACCACAGGCGGCACAACACATTCCTGTCAGCCTGATTTGGGATAAATAAACTGGTTTTTGTCCCCTGGCAGATCCAGGCTCTGGATGGGAGGCTGGTATGGGAGCAGGCAGATTTTCTGACTGTTGGATCAAGGAGAATGAGGTCTCTGCTAGCACCCACTTAAGGAAAGAATGCAGGAGGTGCATTCAGACCCTTTCCACTGCTCAGCCCCTTGCTCAAGCATGGGGAGTTCCTGCTTCCTCCAAGGCTTCAAGTCTCCAGGAAATAGCTCCTGCTTTCCAGTCACACTTCTGATCCCTCTTGCAGAGCTTGGGGAGCTCCGTGCAAGGCTGCTCTCACATCAGCAACAGCCCAAAAACAACACCTAAGGTGGGATTTACTGCCACATATGTGCTGGGAAGATGCAGGGACCCATTGCACCCGGGTGATGTATTGGATTTCAGGTTATGTGATGCACAGGTTTCTCTGAGCATTGTAATTCCCTCTTTCTTCCTGTATGGATTTATACTGCTAAGTGGATGGATTTTCTGCTTGGCAGGGATGCTCCCCTGGGACCTTCTCCAGTTTGAAACATCTCTGCACATCTGTACATAATATTCCTGGGGCACTTAATGAGTGGGCTTTTACGACACCCCTTGCTTTATAGACTGCTGCTTAACGTGGCCAGGAACCACGGAAGGGCTGACAAACAGCATCCCAGAGCTGGCAGAAAGCCGAGTACCAGCTCCAGGTGCTGGATGATGCCTGGGGCTCTGCGTGAAAGCCACTGCTCTCAGATGGCTTCTCACACAGCTGCCCTGAGCAGGGGAAGCACCACTCCCTTGGTCCCTGAAAGAGCTTGAGAGGGACAGGTTTCTTCTGCTTAATAACCTGAGACAGCAAGCCTCTGGACCAGCCATGGAAATCCTGGGAGGAGATGAAGGTGATCTGTCTGTCTGGGATGATTCCCCCTAGCAAGGGCTGGGCCTGACATTTTCATCTCTGCTAAGAGCTGTCCCTTCCCCCTGCCCCAAAGAGCCATCTGCTATGGTAGATTACCCCAGCTTTTAGCACTGTGAATCCATAATTAGTGCATAATTAATTACCAGATGTTTTTAACACTAATGAAACATTAATAAATGACGGAGGCATGTTGTCTGGTAATGGAACATTAACCAGTGAACCAAGTCAGCGCTGCCGCCAGCATGGCCAAGCCAGAGACAGGTCTGCATCTGACTGAGCTCTTCCCTAAATAGAGCTCCAACATTGTTCAAATCACAGAAAGTGCCTGGTGGGAGCAAGTGACCAGCTTGGTGTTGCCTTCAGGCTTTGCAGAGCCAAGGCTGTGGCTCCTTCACCTCCATCCTTCCTTCCCTTCTTCCTTCCTTCCACCCACTCACACATCCATCCACCCCATTCATGTGTCCATCCATCCAGCCAGCCAGCCAGCCACACACACCTCCCTGCTGTAGAGACTTAGTTGGGGCACCAGAGGGGTCATTTTCTAAAAAGTGGAGCACTGGAGAGGTAATTTTCTAAAAAGTGGAGCACCAGAGAAGGGCACCAGAGGGGTGCACCAGAGAGGTAATTTTCTCCCTCTTATTAGTTGGGGCACCAGAGAGGTAATTTTCTAAAAAGTGGAGCTTCCCCCCTGGGCATCGCTTGACGGCACCATGCTCCAGGGGGTGCTCCCAAGCCAGGCACATGGGGAAAGGACAGACTCCAACAATGTTCTTGGCTGCATCCATTGCCCCCACACTGGGTCCCTGTGAGCCCTGCCCTGACAGAAGTTTAATTCAGAGCAGCGGGGCCAGTGACATTTTCCTAACATGAAATTATTAATCAGACATGGGAAGTGCATTAGTTGTGACTCCATGCCACCTCCAGGCTGCACAGGCAGGTCTCCATCCTCCTGCCTGCCCGAGGGACGTCAGGGTGCAGCCAGAGCTTGGGGACACAGGGGACTCTCCAGGGCTCATGAATGGGGAGATGTGGCACTTCCCCATCACAGCAGAGGTGTCATATGGGGTGGTGACAACCATCTCCTTTCCCTCACCAGGAGTCCCCAGGCTGGGCACCTTCTCAGGATGTTCTGAAGGGCAGTTTTTGGGTCTCCCACCTCTCGGGGACGATGGTGCTACGGTCTCAAACAGCAGAGCAGGCTCCAGGGTGCGTGTGTGTCCTCTCAATGCTGTTCCCATGTCTTCCCCAGCTCAGCCAGCACCAGGCATGGAAGAAGGCAGCCAAAACCCCCTCCCCAGATGGAAGGGAAATGACACCCAGAGCCGCCAGTCATCATGAAATGAACATTTAATGAAGACAGTCTCTCCTGGTGTGTGTGTGTGTGTCTGTGTGTGTGTGTGTGCGTGTGCGTTGTCTCTGTGAGCTTAGTTTTATCCCCTCTATTACTTTTTTTTTGATTATTTTTCTTTTTTTTATATATATACATCTATAAAAAATTCAAATACAGCATGTCAACAGTGGGAATACTAGGACGTATGGTATTAAATACTGCGCTTGGGTCCAGGCAGGGCCAAGAGGAGGTGTCTTTACAAAACAGGGCTTCGGGCAGGATGGGAGGAGAGGACAGCAGAGCAGGCATGGGGACAGCTGGGGACAGCCAGGGACAGCGGGGGACAGCGGGGCACAGGTCTGCAGGGCTCCAGCTCTAAAGGCAACAGCAGAGCTATTCTGCTTTTGTTGAGACAAAGACATCAATGGGGGTGATTCCCTGTATCCAACACGGTTAAAAGTTTGGGGGTGATGTTGGGTCGGGGCTGGGGGTGGCGAAGGCTCCTGCAGGGCGCTGTGGAGGGGGAGGCGGAGGGACAGCTCTCCCAGGCGCTCGGCAAGGGCCAGGGGGGTTTTACCGGTGTTTCACTTCCTTTGTTTTTTTTTTTTTTTTATCCCATTAAAACCCCGCCAGCTCCCTGCTCCCCATCGCACTTGTGAAAGCCACCAGGTGCCCTCTCCACCACCCCCTCGGAGGGGACCAAGACCCGACCCCCCTTCCCGCCCCAATCCGTGCCCCCCTCCAGCCTCGCCACGCGGTGGAGAGCTCAGGGGAGCGAGTCCAGTCCTTGGGGGACCCCCTTTTGCCATAAGGGGGTACAACAGCTTGGAGCATCATTCCCCTCACCACCCCCCCGTTTTCATATCCCCTTTTCTCGGTGCGCGGCCGCGGGGGCGGCGGGCACGTCTTTGGCGTGGGGGGGTTTAGCTGTATGAGCGGGACCCTCGGCTCGCTCCCCTCGGCGGAGGAAAGGGGCACGGACGGGCGTCTGTCTCCTCGCTCCGGGCCGGCAGAGGGATTTTGCGGCCCCCCAGGGGACGGCAGCAGCTCTGTCCTCCTCCGGAGTGGCGGCGAGAAGCGTGGTGCGTCCTCAATGTGTGCAAAATCGAAGAGCGAAGAGACTCGACCCGGGAGCGGGGCGGGGGCGGCGGGGGCGGCGGGGAGGCGGCTGCGCTGGGCGGCGGTGGATGGACGGATGGAGATCTGCAAGCGGGGAGCACAAGGGTCACGGGGTCGCTCCGAGCTCGGCTCTGCTCAGCCACCCGTGGGACACACCCAGCGGAATTTCCTTTTTCCCCTTTTCCCGGCTTTTTCCGCAGGAGAAATTCACTCAGGTACCCAAATTTCCACCTCCTCCTCCTCCCAGGGCTGCGCCCTGCCCACCCTCCTCTAACTGCATGCCCCCACCACTCCTGGTGTCACACATGAGATGACACTGTCAGAGGGGAGCAAAGAACCCCCTGCCCACAAGGATCTTATCTCTGGGCACCAAAGGAGGGGTGGCTTATCCTTTATCTCCCAAAACATGTGGCTGATTCCAGGATCCATCCCTGTCCTTGGGTAATATGAAAGGGCATTTGGGTGTGACACCCATGAGACAGCAGCCCTGGTCTGTAGAGGAGAGGAGCTTTTTTGTGGCTCTCCAGGCTGCCAGCTCCATCCTAAGCCAAATTAAGGACATTTTTGAGATGCAATCTGAATTTTTTGATCTCGGACAATTTTTCTTTCATCATTAAGCAAAGGCCTTAGATTTCCATGTGGCTTCTTTGCCTCTTAAAAATGTCAGCAGAGAGGATGGGAGAGGGCTGCTGAGAACAAGACATCAAAGACTGACCACTTTGCCAGCTTTGCTTCAAAAGCCATTTTTGAGACCTCCAGCTAAATATCCATCTGGAAAAGCAGTCAGACTTGGTGCATTTACAGAACTGCAAGAAAAACCCAAATGACTTGTTCCCAATGCCCTTCCCCCACAGTCTGGCCAGAGCATCCCCTTCCCACCCACATTAGAACCCTGAGGGTCCCCATATCCCATATCCCTGTATCCCTGCCCCATCCCAGCACCCACCTCCTGCCTCTCATGCCTCAGACTTGGGAGATACTCACTAAATAAAGAGGACACTATAGGCAGCCACGACCAGTCCAGCTGTCCAACACACTGCCATGGCCCCGCTGCCCACCACGGCCCCCTTGTCACAGATCTTGGTTGTGGGTGGTGCCATGAAAGAGGAGGTGCTAGCGCTTGTTGTCTCTGCAAGAAAGGAGAGTGGGTGGTGAGGAGGGCTGGGATGCCCTGGGATTCATCCCAGAGGAGCAGCCCTGCTCTGGTGTGGATTGGACCTGGCTCCAAATTGCCCTTTTCAGTGCTATACCACACTAGGGCTGAGGTAGAGGGTTGGGATGATTCAAGGGATAGTGTGATCCATGAGATTTCCCTGGCTGTGATGGTGCACCTACTGCTTGGAGATGTTTCTGCCATCAGGCTGAGCTGGGCATCCTTCTCATCCCCATCCCGACCAGCTGAGCCACTCCATGCACCAGGTCTGTGGGAATCTTAGCTAGGAAGTCACAATGAGCCTCTAGTGCTCAGCTGAGAGCATCCCTCACCCAGAGGACACGCCACACACAGCAGCCTGTGTCTGCTGGGCTGGCTCACAAGGTTTGTCCTGCTTTGTCCTGAACCGGATGGATTGTCTGTGCCTGCAGAGGGTGCAGGATTGCAGGGAGTGCTTGGATGAGCAGTCAGGCAGAGGCAGCTTTGGCCACATCCAGATGGCCCCAGCATGTCCAGGCCAGACTGTCTGGGCTGATGCTGGGGACCACAGAGTTTGTCTCAGCATCTCTCAGACTCCACTGAGGCGTCACAGCGGGGCTCAGCGTTGGAGCTGGGGTGTCCCACATCAGCCCTACCTGGCTGCAGCAGGCACACAGGGATGGGTGTGTGAGGGACACTCGTGTGCCTGCACAGGGCAGGTGACACTGACAGGACATTTGTATTTAGCACAACACAGGTGGGAATGGAAGCAAAACCAAAACCCTGACAGTAGCGGTGCTGCAAAGTGCTCCTGCACTCCTTGTGGGGCTTTATCCACCTGGGAATGGTGGTGGGGGCTGTAAATCCCTGCTGCTGCCTGAATATCCAGGTGCTCTACCAGGTGCTGTTTTGAAAAGGGGGATTTTTCTGCACAAAAGCCAAGGAAACCAGTGCAGGGTCTGCTCCATCCTTTCTGGGAAACAGATAACACCCATTTGGACAGAGTCCCAGCTCTTTCCTAGAAACAGAGACTTGGTGTTAACTTGGTGGCTTTTATTTTGAATTGGCATCCCTTTGAGCCATTGTGAGGGGGCAGGGGTGTGGAGGGGGTAGGACTGGAGAGGGGAGGGAGGGCTGGAGGGAGACAACACTCCAGGGAACAACAACCACAACAACCACAACAACCACAACAAAAACAACAACCACAACAACAACAACAACAATAATACAATGGCTAGCCTCATTGTCCTGCCCCAAGTATCCCGGTGAGAAGGATGCTGGACCCAGATGAGCTGAGTCAGCATCCTTCAGGCCATGGTTGCACCTGCTGACAAGGCCACAGGAGGGGGCAAAGTGCAGGCTATTCTTTGCTGTGGGCAAAACTTGCATGGAGCAAGAGGAGATCCCTCAGCCCGGAGTTCTGTGTTCCTCCTGTTTGTACTGGGAGGAGGCTCTTACCTGTGATCTGGGCCTCCGTGGTGAGATGCTTGGGCTCCTCTGTCCAGGGGGTGGCATGAACAGCCACGCTCCAGTCACTCCACGTGCCGATGTCGTTGTCTTTGGCTGCCACCTGGATGATGTATTCCTTGCCAGCGTAAGCATCCGTGATGGTGTGTGATGTCCCGTCCGACAGCTCGACCTGAGGGCAGCAGAGGGGACAGGAGGGCAGTCAGAGGGGTCCCTGGGAGGTGTAAGGCAATTTAGCTCGGCTAAAAGATGATAACAAGGCTTTTGCACAACTTTTGGAAATACTGAAGCTTTGTGGGCAGAGGCACAAACCCAGGACAGGGAGGGAAGTGGAGGGAGATGCTCCAGCTGCAACTCCACTAAAGGTTTAAAGACCTGGTTCCACTCCCAAACTCACGGCGTCAGAGTGGAGCAGCTTCCTCTAGAGGTCACCAGAAACTAGCAGATGTGAGTGTGGGCTCCTCGGACACGCCAGGGCAGAGCTGGGAGCTGGATATTGCAGGCAGTGGCTGCGATGTGCAGCGCGCTTTCAGGGCACCGCTGCCAGTGCTGGGAGGAGGCTTCCCCACCAGCAGCACCGCTGGCCAGCCTGCTGGCATCCCGTTGTTTTGGCTTGCATCTCTCCAGCTGGGCCCTTGGACAAGTATCAAGTTATGATCGATGGTTTCTTCCTAGAAACCATTCCCTGCTCTGCCCCATTGTCACTGCTGTCTGAGCCGTAGAAGACCCTGCTGTCCTTCGTGCTGCAAAGTGCAATGGTTTAACCCCATTTAACCTTCCGAGGGATCTCTGATCCATCTGGAGCTTGGCTCCAGGACAGAGGGATGCAGGTGCTCAGCAGAAATGCACCCTGATGGCACCAACCCCAGTGAGCAAACACACATGCCTGATAGAGGAGGAGGGCTCAGCACCCAAGGCACCAGGGCAGGAGTATCTGGAGAGGCTGGGTGGGATATTGCCCCCCAGCCCATCTCTGAGACCAAGGAACCAACATGCTGCCCACTTGAGTACCCCCCTGTGCTGCTGCTGTGCGTGGTTTGGGGGGCACACAGGGCATCTCTTGCCCAGACACATTCCTAATAAAGATGCTGCAGGATGAGGGGTGGTGTGGGACTGACACAGCCCAGCTGTGAGCAACTGTGCCCAGCCAGGGGCTCGAGCAGGGCAAGCATCACGTCATGGGTGGGGGCAGCTCCATGGTGCTACACGTGTGGGCTCCTCCACACGTCCCCAGCCAGCCAGGAGAAGGGAGGTCAGGCACAGAATCACACTGTCCTGGGCAGCACCAACAGCTCAATGACAGGAGGAAGATCCAAACTTTTGCCTAGTCAGAAAGGGAGGAGGGGAGGAAGGGAGGGCTGCACCATTGGGGTGCCCAGGAGGTACCTGGGCACCTGTGGGATGAGGCTGCCCTGGCAGCATGGCTGTCCACACACAAGGGATGTGTGCACACCAGATGGGCAGCGCCATCACCCCACAGCTTGCAGGAGTACCTCAAAGGCAGGAGCCCACCCTGAGAAAGAACTAGCCCTTCTCCAGTCCCTTCTGTGCAGCACATGTGACAGCCCAGCACAGATGCAATCCCTTTGGCATGAGAGCTGCAGCCCCCTCCAGGCTTTTACTGTCACTCTGGGGAATTCCTAACAGGAGGAGGGGCATTTTTGCTTTCTTGCTCCAAGTGAAAGCCTTTCCTTTCCTATTCCCACTTCCAGCCTTCTGTCCAGAACATATCAGAGCACTTGGGTTCTGCAATCCCAGCTGCTCCTGCCGCCTGACCTGAGCCCCACATCTGGAGCACATCTGGATGCAGGATTGACTCCACCGGGAGCCCAGGCACCTCGGGGTGGGTAGGCAGGGGACCCACCAGGTTGTGAATCATCTGGTGTGCTAGGCAGGGCACCTCCCTGCAGTGTAGTGGCACAGTGAGGCTCTCTGTGCCACCCAGACCTTGGGGGCTCTTAGGTGGCACCCGCCAGTGTGGATGGCAACGCCAAGGGAATCAAGTTAAATTAACTCCTAACGATAATTAAATGAAATGAAACCTCACAGCATGAGCTGCCCTGCTGACTTGACTTGCTCAGTGCTGGGGTATGGCTTGGAATTGGAGAATGGGGACAGGGGTCTGAAGGATGCTGGGCTTATCCAGCTGATGTATGACTCTGTCCAGGACTTCCAGCATGCTCTGAACCCCTGACTCCTCCCTGGGACCTGCACCAAGCAGGCTGCAGGCAGGCCAGCCCTACTAAGGTCCTGGTGACCTGCCCAGGCTGCTTTCCCATCAGGAGCATTTTCCCCATCCCAAGATTCCTCCCAGCTTTTCCTTGGGAGCAGTTCCTGCCTCTTCCCACCCACAACCAACCAGCAGCTGTGTTTGTAGGTGGGGTGTCACAGGCACCATGGGGTTAAATCTGTGCCTTGCCTGGGCAGGGGGATGTCCCCCCAGGACCCACACCTTCCTTGTAGGACCTGGGAGGATGTTGCCCTAAGCTCTGCATTGCACAGCAGTTAAAGAGAGAAAGCATGGATGGTATCATCCATCTCTTCCCACACAAACAGCCTCTGGATGCAGAACTTCTGAGCTGGGCAGCCACATTTGCTGGATACATCCAGCATTTGTCATGGTGGGGAGAAAGCCACCGGGTGGGTGCCCATGACCCAACACAGAAATGCCACCACAAACGGGAAAGCACAGAGAGAGACAGAACTGGGGGAAGACACACTGAGGAGGCTGTGGGGGGACGGGTGGACACACAGCATCAAAGGCAGAGGGAGAAATTCCTTAATCCATGTCGTCGCCACACAGAGACAAAAGTTGGAGGAAGGCTGTGCATGGTAATTTTTTTGGCCAGGGTGGGGGTTTGTGTGTCGCTGCCTGCCTTTGTGCACCTGCCAAAAGTCACTCTGACTGGCTGTGAAGTGCTGCCCAGATTAATGAGGGATCAGTAGCCAGTGCAATGCAGAGCCATTAGCATTGCAAAAAAATAAAAAAAAAAAAAGAGAAGAAAGAAAAATAAAAGACAGAGAGAGAGGAGAGAAAGAGAGAGGAGAGAGAAATGAAAAAAAGCAAAAAAGCCCTTGAATCTAAGTAATTCAGATGACAGCTTGCTGAGGACAGCGTGGGCTGGGATCCCATTCCCTGCCATGGTCACATACCCCCACATTCCTGCCTGGAAAGATTACAGAGCTGCTGAGTGCCCACCCACAGCCCCAAGTGCCAGGATGAGCACAAGGGCCAGCGCCACATTGATGGGATGCAGACAGACTCTTAGGGCAGGCTGAGGGGAGGACTGCATGCCACTTGGCTTTCCCCCGTCCATGCTGGTCCCCCCTGCACAGGCTGGGGGCCTGGGGACAGCAGCCATACACACTCCAACACCCATGCCTGCCCTCCTTCCACACTGCTGTCCCTGTCTCAGTGCTCAGCACAGCAGGAGTTAGGGAAGCCATTATCCCCCATGAGCTCCCCTCATCCTGCTCCCAAGGCCCCGTTCCCACCCAGGCTCTGCTCCTGGTGCAGGGTGACCAGGCAGCAATTGGTGGTAAGCAGGGTGATGCTTGGGCAGGTCTGAAGCCCAGATGGCCTTTGGAAGGGGATAGGGAAGGGAGGCAGGGAAGAGAACCCCACCCTCCTCTGCCCCGACAGGTGGGCTGGGGGCTGGTGTGTGTTGAAAGCAGGTGCAGGGAAGAAGGGGGGATCAGATGCCTCCTTTTCTGCATCCCACATGAAAATGTGTTTGCTGGCTCCCCTGTGGTGGCAGTGGCTCTGTTTCCCATTCCTTGACAGCTCCTGCTGTCCAGTGCAGCTCCTGCAGTGGGAAGGGAGTGCTCCACTGGCAGTATGGGGATGAGGATGGCACCCCTCTGTCCCAAGGCAGGGATGCACTCTCTCTATGTGTGTGACACCTGTCCCAGGTGCTGTATCCAGCCTAGATGAGTCTGCCTTCCCCACAATAAAAGGACCACCCTCCCTGGCTATTGTAAGGTGAAGCTGGTGTGGTCACACAGCCTTTCCTACCCACAGCACTCGTGGGAAGAAACCCCTTCTAAGAGCACAACCTGGCACTGCCAAACATCTGGCATCCTTGCAACTCCTCCTCCTGGATGCTACTCGAGTTATGCTGGATGATGGGGGAAATTGGAACTGGGGTAGGGACGGGACACAGAGTGAGCTCTATTTCACAGCCCCTTTCCCCACAGCAAGGGCCAGATCCTGCCACTGGGCTGCAATGAGCTGTGCAGGGACTCAGCCACACAAACAACTGCTGTTTCAGGTGCCTTCAGTCCCTGCAAGTGCAGGGGGTTCCCAGCAGGAATTCCACCTGTCCTGGGGAACAAGATAAACCAAAAGCAGGAGCAATCTTAAGCAAACTCCCCTGCCACTGGGAAGCTCAGGAGGGTCACTGCAAATCGCCAGTGCAGCTTGAGAAAAGATGTCGCCACGTGGAAAAGAAATATTTTGCTTTTTCCCTTTGAAAGACATGCCTGGAGAGCAAATATGAATGACAGTGATCACTAACAAAGATGCCCCCAGATACCTCCTCCTTCTGCAGAGCTGCAAGAATCAGTCAGTATAACCCCAGACAAATCTTCCTACCTGGACTCTGGGATCACTGAAGGTTGGGAAAAGTGAACGACCCCCTCTTATTCTCTGCCAACCATGTAATGGAAGAGCCACTTTAGCAGGGTCTGAGCTGTGCTCTCTGCTGTCAGCTGTGGTGCTGCACAGAGCCCAGCCCTGCTGTTTTGGAGGGTTTTGGAGGATGAGCTATCACAGGGCTCCTCTGCAGCCTGGGCTGTGCCACACCAGATGCAGCTGAGCGGATCCTTCTGGCTCAAAATAAAGACCATCTTTGAAAGCAGGGGCTGTTACAGGAAAACAAGCTAACAGGAAACTTTCTCCAGATGTGCTGGCCTCCTCCTGCCAAGTGACAACTGTCAGAAGTCACTTTTGCTCGTGGCTCTGGGGAAGATGGGATCAGGGATGCTGAGGGCACTCAGCAGCAGCTCTAACCTGGCTGGCACTGGTATAGGCTGCCTGCAGATGCCTTCACCATGCTGATATGGCTGAAAGCAGCTTGTGCAAGGCCATGGCAGAGCACAGATACCTGCCCAGTGTGGTCTGCATGTCGGCATGCAGGGAAAGTTAGGCTTGCCAGCACCTTCCTACCTGCTTGTGGCTGTGTGAGTCTGCAGGTGAGGACATGCACGTGTGAGTGTGCTCTGCTGCACTGTGGGACCCTCACAGCTGTCAGGTGCTCAGTGCTTTTAGGTCACCAGCAGCTCCCAAGGGGACTGAGAGCACCCAGGCAATGCCAGCCAAGGGTCCTGAACCTGCTCTGTCCCAGAAAACATGATTTCTGGGCATTTCCCACCCCCGTCCTCCTGTGAGAAAATCTCTGCTCCAGCCCTGCCTGCCCCACACTGAGCTGCGAGTGACACTATTACAGCCTAAATGTTTTGCTCCCACTTATTAATTCTTTGGATTTCTCCCCCCCCCCTTCTTTTCTTCTTTTTTAATCACTGACTTTGCAGCCGGGAGGGGAAGGGAGAGAAATGCTGCAATAAAAGCTACCAGGCGTGAAGTTGTAACCCAGCTTGCTCAGGGTGACCTCCCTGCCAAGACTGCCTTGCAAAGAGGGGGAGTGCAGGCCAAGCAGCAGAGGCACAGGGGGATGCAAATGGGCACAAGGAGGCACTCCTGCTGCAAAGTGACATTGCCACCGTGCCGGCGGGGACGCTGCTGTGGCAGGCAGTGGCACTAATTGCCTTCCTACCCAGCTTGCTCCATCCCTCTCCTTGCCCATCACAGACGGGATATATGCATTAGCTCACACTTTCAGGCTGTTTCAGGCTGCTCCAAGGCAGGAACTTCCAGAGACAGCATGTAAGATTCACCTCTCTGATGAAAAAATGTCGCTTTGCCCTGGGAGACAAGCCTGAGCCCACCCCGGCAGCCACTTCCAACAGGGATGAGGGAGGTCAGTCTAGGGGACAATGCCATGCTTGCACCAACAAACCCAACACTAAGTATTTGGCAATGCCCACAAACTTTTCATTCCTGCTCCCAAAACCCCATCATTTAACTGCATCAGAGCAGGCACAGATGTCTGCGTGGGGTTTTTGGGTTTTTTTTGCCCCAGCTCCTAAAATCCTGTGATGGTGGGAGCAATTCTGCTTGCACTTCCAGAGAAGGATGCTTCCAGCCTTTGCAAATGCTCACGAACATGGCCCTAATGCTTCCAACACAGAGAGGAAGGAGGGAACTCAACCACATTATTAGCTTTAAATATCTCATGACCTTTTCCTGCAAATCTCAAGATCTGAGGTGCATCCCGCCTCACAGTTCGTTAACATTTCATGTTGTCAGCGCGGCCAATGGGTTCAATTAGACTTCAGGACGGCATCTGCAAATTGCTGGCAACCCACAGTAGGAAATCCTCCCTCGGTCTGGCCACCAGCTCTGACGCTGCACAAGAAATACCGTCTTGAGCCCTGCCACATTCCTGGGATGTGCATCGAGCTGGCAAGCGCTCAGCGCACGTGATCTCCCTCTAAAAACGGCGAAAAGAGGGGATGCGGCTCCGCAAAACGCCATGGGAAGGGAGCGAGATGGGCGCAAGGCCTGCCCGTGGCTCCCCGGAGATGCCCGGGATGGTGTCAGGCCCCCCGGCCGCGCAGGGGTGAGCGTGCAGATGTGCGCGCAGGGAGATGGCATGTGCGAGCACTGCTGCTGCTGCTGCTGCTGCTGCTGCGAGTTAACTGAGGGAGCCTGTAAAACCAGAAACAGGCTATTAGTGATCCATTAGGAAAGGGTATCCAGTTCCAGCCTAGGTAAGCCATTAGAGGAACATCTGAGAGCATTAGGAGAGCTCGCTTGGGGCCAAGATGGGGCTATAAAACAGAAGAGGAAACCACGCTAATCTGGCTTGAATTACAAACTTAAAAGCGGGAGAAAAATAAAGGATACCCTAAACATTTAATGTTTTATATTTAGGAGACAGAAGGGGAGATTTTGCCAAAAGGAGAGAATAAAAAACCTGTTTAGGCTACAAATATCCATCTCTCTTCTGGCAGCAGAGAAACCACTAGCCCCTCTTACAGAAAGGGAGGAGTGTGATTTTAAAGTTGCTTGAGTTTCAGAGTGAGCTCAGTGCTGGTGGGGTGGAGGGGAATTTTGGGCCACACGATGTGGCACGATGTGACATGGCTGCATCCCCAACAGCTACGAAATGCTTGTGCCCAGGTTCAAGGGAGCTACTGTGAGGTGGCACATGCTTCACTGCATGCCCATGTGAGAACTCATCATCATCATCCCTCCATGATAGTAATTCCCAGAGCACATCACTGTAATTCCCAGAGCAAACTGCAACATGAGAGCTGCTAAGTGGAAAGGTGCTGCTGAGCAGGGGAAAGGGACTGCAAATGGCATGCTGGGGCTCAAATCCAATTTGCAAAGCACTGGGCAGGTGACAAGGGTGTTCTCCCCACCGCTGTGTCAGCCCCAGAGATTGCTTCATGGAGTGGGGTGCTTGGGCCAGGCACCACTGGACTTTCTCTGGAGCAGGCAAACTGCATTTCTGGCCAGCTCACACTGTGGCAGTCTCGATAAGATCCACTGCTCCCGCCACGGATGGCTTCATCTTCTGGTGCCAAGCCCTGGCATTATTAAAATCCTGAAAGGAAGAGCCTGGAAGAAAGCAGACGCTGATTGAATCAGGCCCTATGGTATTCGACAGCTCGACATCCATCTGATCCTATTAGTGCTCATTGGGTCCTGCCTGCCGAGGTGCTGTGCATAAATCAGACCCTGCAAAGATAACGGGAGGTGGAGAGGTGAAAGAGAAGCTGCTTCTTCTGCCAAGAAACACCACGTGTGAGCAGGGCCTGCATGGATATTCTGTCTCTGGGCAGCCTTGGATGCTCCTTTGTGGGAGCATCCTTCCCACAGTGCTGCCAAGTACATGCTAAAAACCCAGAGCAGAGGTGGGCTGCCATGAGGAGGCAGGGACAGGGCTCAGCCTGTGGACCCTGGGCAGACAGTGACGTGCCAGAACATGAGGTTACCCAACTGCTGTTTGCTGGCAGGGACATCTTCTCTCCCTGCTGAGCTCCAAACTGCCCCATTGTCAGTGTGCAGGTTGTGTGGGCATAAAAAGCAAGGACTTCTCTGTGCCAGCTGCCAGTGGGGACAGCAAGAGCCAAGGTGGGGGGCAGCTCGTGGCAAGAGACTTGCACCTCCATGAGAATTAAGACACCTCCATGCAAGCATCACATGTGTGACCACCTCATCCTTTCTCAGGGCACTCATCCCTTTGAGCTGAGACCCAACACCAGCACTGCAGGGCAAGAGGGACACATGAGCAAGACTTGGACCTACCAAACCGTGTCCTTCCCTCTTCTGTCTCGATTTGGGGGGACAGGGACACTCTCCAAAATAATAAGAAGGCAAAAAAAGAGTGCAGGGAGGCTTGGGCATGCTCCCAGCATGATGGCATCGGTGGGGTTAATTTTGGGTACAAACACCTGCATTTACAGGGTGCTCAGCTGGGCTAAGCAGGTTGAACGTACCAGTGGGGTCTGGGGTCAGAGCAGCTCCAGCTGCTGCAGCACTGCCTTTCCCTGGTGTTTGGGAAACGATTGAATTAGGCTTTGCAAATAATTCATCTGATGAATAGCGGCAGTTTTCCTCAAATCATCCACAAATCAAATTTTTCATTAACCAGCCAGCAGGGTAGGGAGTCAGAAAACAAGGCTGGCACCTCACTCACTGAATGCTTGCACTTGCTCACTGAGCAAATTATTCCCCAAACACTCTTCTCCATCAGTCAGTGATGAGGAACATGTCTTTTGCAAGAGGATATTGATTAAAAGCTGCGCCCAGGACTGCTGCACCTTCCCGAAATGCTGGGAAATGAAACCCTTCCCAGCCATCCTTGTACCCACCAGGAGAGGGTCTCTCTGCACCTCAGGGTGCTTTTACATAGAAGAAGTTACATTTTTACTGCCCAAAACCTGCCTTTACCAACAAGGATGGCCCTGCCACCAGTGTCACCGACACCTCCATGAATTTCCCACTGTCATTGCCTGCCTGAGGGCACTGATGGAGAGGCCACAGCATCCCCTCAGGGCTCTGCCAGAGGGGACTGGCATGGCTTGATTCTGCAGTTATGGTACCCCACACCCAGAGATGGAGGGACCAGCCACTCCGAGGGTGCTGAGGTAGGAGGTAGCTCGGTGGCTACCCCAACATTTTTGGGTGCAAACCAGAGTATTTGGCTGTCGCAGGGTAAAACCATCAGCTTTTTCCACCACAGTTGCGCACCTTGGGAAAAAAACAGTGTTATGTTTGGCAGTTCCCACTAAATTTTCCCCTTTTTATACAGATTGTACAGTTTGAGCATTCCTTCCCCAGATGAAAAGAAATACCTACAAAAAACTAATAGCCAATCTCTACCAATGCTTTCTAACCCCTCTGGATGCTCCACAGATGCTCTCCCACTACTAGGAGAGAAGCAAAGGGCAAAGAGGCAAGCAGGAAAACCCTCTCATTTTCAGAGCCATCATCAAATACTGCAATTTGAAACACAACCCGTGGTGCTGCCTCAATAAAAAATCCAAGCAAAGGGAAAAAGTCACCAAGACACCTCACAGAGCCACGAGCAAAGACTCCCATCCACTCTTCCAACATTCCTCTCCCCAGGAAGTGCTGGCTGGAAGAAAATCCCACTTGGCTCTTTGATGCAGGTGCCCAGGGACCCAGTCATGCCTCTTATTTCACTTTTGGTTTTTTTAGCAAAATCCTTTATCGAGCAAAGCACCTAACTGGCTTTCAGCTGGCCCAGCTTGGGCACAGAAGGGATGCTAGATGAACTATGCCAGAGCAGCAGCACCTCCTCTCCAGCCACAGAATGCATTCCTACCCAACTTGAGCATAAAAGCAGCACACAGAGGTTTTAAAAAAAAAAAAAACCAAAAAAAACCCCGTTTGTTATCTTACTGCAGTAACAAATGAAATCTGTCCTCCAGGCTACCAAGGATTTCACTGACTATTTTTTTTAAAGAAACAAGAAATAAAAGTAAGAAATACGATAACATCTCAGCAATTGCTCGATGACTGTGCTCTGAGTTATGGTGAGCGGTATTTTATCTCCAGTTCAAAATCTAAATGTGGCAGAGGCACATTTAAATGTGGTGACATTTATACTTTAAATGCCTTTTACGTCTCGTTGGCAAGTTTTATACAGAACATATGTATGGAAAGTAGATAGGGGCCATGGATGAAAATGTGGAGCAGGGAGAGGCTGCAGAGCCATTTGTAGGCAGAGTGTGAGCCACAAAAAAGGTGGAGAGGAAGAGAAAAGCAATGAGAAAGAGAAGGAGAGGAACAGGCTCCACGTTGCCTGAGCAGTAAATACACATATTTTTTGTCCCTGAACCCTTTTTTGCCATGCAGCTTGTTCAGCAGCTCGTCCCTGTCCCTCACATGCCAGGCAGTGCAGGGTCACTCACGTGTTGCCACTGGTCCAGGATGAGGGGCCGGTACCGCAGGAAGAACTTCAGTGGGAAGGACTCAGGGTCAGGCCATGATGAGGGGTTTTGCCATGACACCTCCAGTCTTCGAGGGTTATTGGGCACAGGTTTGGCCACCACACTCTCCGGAGGGTCTGGTTTTACTGTAAGAGAAGAAAAAAGGGGGATTGGCAAAGCTTTGCATGTGGCTTTCTCCCTTTACACCCCCTGGCAAAGCTGGCTGGTTTTGCACCACGTGCTTTCCAAGAGAAGCAGCCAACATGCATCCTTTCCCCAAACTAATTAGATGCAAATCACTTTTTGCTGTCCAGGTCAGCTGTATGGCTGTCCTGGCTCAAAATACCACCACCAAGGAGGTGACAGCACTGGAGACACATGGAAACAACCAGGCCAGGGCAGAGAGCGTCCTTCCTACACAGGGCTAATTGGATCAGGATGAGGAGCCCACCAAGCCAAAATCTTGCACTTTCCTTGCAACTGCTGTGAGTTGTGATTTCTGTGAGTCTGACACACATTCAAGCCTCACAATAATGTGGCAGAGTTTGGCCCCTGAGCTCAGGGCTGGGGTTTTGAGGATTCAAAGCATTGGCACATTGTATTTACTAAAAGAGAAGGATTGCCCTGGTCACCTTCCAACCCAGCTCTCTCTCTCTCTCACTGCCCTGTTCTGCTTTTGGGATATGGGGATATTTTCTTGCTACCTGCCATGTATTTCAGGTGAATATTAATTGGCTGTGAGCTATGCAACGTGCTTTGATGTTGCAGCTACTTCCAGAGTGCCGGAAGCTCATCCCAGACAGGCTGTGATGGATGTCGCTGCCTGTTGCAGAGCAGTCCGTGCTCCTTGCCAAGGGTTTGATCAAATCCTGACAGCTCGAACTCCCAATTGCAACAGCAAAGCTAAAAAATTTGTGTACGCCCATGCTTATCCTTTAATCATGGTCAGGAAGGAGCTGGACACATGGAGCTAGGCACACAGCTGTGCCAGAGGTGGATGAGGGCTCTCTGTGCACTCCAAAAATAGCAATGCACATGAGTGTTCCTGTCCTGCGAAGGCCCTTAAGCCCCTTCCAAGTCCACACGCAGGCAAATGGATCCCTCCTGACCTGAAAATTTCTGGATTGAACAATGGTCCCCGGGCTCTGAGCAGAAGCCTGTCAAGATGTCAGCATCAAACTCCCCTCCCCAGGATGGGGGAGGGATGGTGGGGCTGTGGGCAGCCCCCTTCTGCCCGGCAGAGCTCCTGCCCTGCAGTCAGGTCTTCTCCATGCTGTCCCACCTGCAGTGGGTGGGCAGTGATGCCCTCACAGGGGTTTGCTTACCCTGAGAGAGGAAGGAGGTGGTGGTGAGTGAGCTGCTCCCTCATCACCCAAGCCTGCCTGCAGCCCTGCCCAGTGTGTGAAAGGCATCTTTCCCTCACTCAAATGAGACCAGGTGCTGATGTCTGGCCAGTCTGGGGCAAGTGCAGTCACACGTGAGCTGCTTGCTGCCACCCCTGCTCCAGAATGATGGTGGCATTGCAGCAACTGTCCCTGCACTGCCTCCGCTTGCCCCTCTCAGGAGAAACCAGCCTGTGATGCTTTGGGAACTCAGTTCCTTGTCTGCAGGTGAGGCAGAGAGGGTGCTGAAGTGAAGCCACAGCCCAGCTACCTCAATGGGACCTGTTTCCCCTGAGACATGGCCCACCACTACCTCTGTCTCCCCAGCCTCCTCTTGCTCAGCACCTGGGCACACACCCTGCTGTGTGCGTGCCATCACCACCATCATCTTCACCACCACCTGGCTTTCACCACCTTCCCTCTGTCACAGTGAGTGCCAGCAGGGCTGGACAGCTTCCTCCTTCCCAATGTCATTTCAGGCTCAGAGGCTGCTCCCAGAGACTCTGGCAAGGTCTGGCCAGCTGGTGAGCCTGACCACAGTGCCCAGTGCCCCCTCCCAGCTCCCACAGGCTCCTCTCTGTGGCAGGACAGGGCGCAATTTTCCATTTACAGCTTTATCCTCGGCAGCAGGAACGCTTCTCTGGGGCTGTGCTGTGCTGAGCTACTCCAGATGGCTCTGCAATTCCTCTGCTCACTCCGAATCCCAGGGCTGGGGCTGGACATCAGCTTCCATCGACAGGGACTTGGAGTCCAAACACATACGGAAAAGTATAAATCCAGCATTGGCTCAGCAGGATGGGTTTGCAAAACAAAAGTCTGTTTGGCTGAACGAATGCAGATGACTGTGAACTGCAGCTCTGCAGCGAGGAGGTGGGAAGGAAAGTGCTGGGCTAGGGATGGATGCAATGGATACTCCCTGGGGTAATGCAGGGGGCCTGGCCCTGGTTTTTAGCATGCCAGCCTGAAGGCATGATTAAATTCAGTTGGGCACAGCAAATGTGCTTGGGCAGCAATGAGAAATACTACTGTGACCGCTAAAGGAAGCCAGGAAAAAAAGTGCCCTGAGGCTGAGGTGGGAGTCACCTGCCCATTTTGCAGGGATGTGATGCCTAGCCTCTCTCCTGTGAGTTGGACACTGTTGCTGGTGCACAGAGGAAGGCTGCCCTGGCTGCAGTTTCATGTTCCCAGCTGCTATTCAAACAGCTCAGCAGATAAACAGGAAAACCAAAAGTCTCTGGTACCTCCTCATGTGTCCCTCCATCCCCAGGATTCCTGCCCAGGCTAAAGAGCACAGCAGGACCAATCCCTCCCAAGTCACAAAGCCAAAACTGTTCCTGCCATGTCCTTCCAAGGCAGCAGGGACACAACAGCCAGGAGAGGGGCCTATACCTCTGGCAGCCAGTCCAGAGAGGACAAACCTATATCTCTTAGGACAGACCTCATCCTGCTGTGCTCATCACGGGAAACACCTGGACTGGTCCCACGGGGGCAGCTGAGGAGGGAGGGGAGACAGGCTGTGTCCAGCTTTCTGATTTCTGTATGACCTTGAAGGAGTCCTTTATACCCTGCAGACAGGGACGAGTGCACCTCCTTCCCCAGCCTTTGTCTGCCTCCATTCAGCCTGCACATGGTGAGGCAGGGGCTGTCTGGCTGTACATCAGCCAGCATAATAGAGCCCTGTCCTCACTGAGGGCCTGCAGGCAGTAACGTAATAAAAGCAGTAATAGTAATAATAATAATGGATGATGGGCATTAGGCTGAGTACTGGTTAAGCGGCTATAAAACCAGATGTAATATTATCCTGCAGAGCTAAGGGAGCATCATCAGACATTCCTGGGAAGGCGACTTGGCCAGGAGGCTACTCACAGCTCTTCCCTCTTGGTTTTTGGCTGCTGTGTCTAAGACAGGGCTTGAAGCGCAAGAAGAGCATCAGGGAGCAGCTTCTCCTTAAGGCGCTGCACGCTCACGCCTGTTAACTGTGAGTCTTCAGCTATCCATCGCCCCTGGCTGTTGTCAGACATGTCTCAAAATGAATCTGGTGGTTCATAAAGGCAGCTGAGACCCTGTGGCATGAAGCGGCCCGTCGCCCATCCCATCTCTCCAACAAGCACTAAAATGGATCCCTTGCGGCCATTAAATATCCCCTGGCATTTTCCATGAGCAGAGGGATATTAAACTCCATGTCTTAGCCAAATGTCAGTCTAGGTAATTTAATTCTGCCTTCCTAAGTAGTATGAATTGAACTGACCTTCTGCTTAGGCAACTGTATACCTGTGTTCAGAGACTCTGAATTTCATACAGACATGGGCATCATGCAGCCTCTCCGAGATGCTCTGCATCTTCATCAGCCCAGAGCTGGAATTGGAATGATCAGATGACCTTCTCAAGGTCACACAAGGCATGGGCGGCACATTTGATGAAGGTATCCACACCTGCAAGGCTCCATCCAAGGCTGCCTTCCTCATTTTAATGCTGTGCATCCTCTCATATTTTTCCCCAGGATGGTATGAGGAGAAAGGTGCTGAGGCAGGATGCTGATGTTGCTGCATGGTGGTGCTGTCCTGGCTTTCCTGGGGAATGCAAAAAACACCTCTTGGGCTGAAACACAAGTGAGGAAGGTGTGGTTGTGTCCTAGTCGGCCAAAAATGTCCCCATGCTGTTCCAGCCATCATGAAGGAGGTGTCAGCTCCTTACACACCACCTCACTCCTCCCTGGCATCTTCCTCTGCCTCCAGGTCCTCTTCCCTACAGTCCCTTTTCCTCCTCTCTGAGGCTGGAGCCTCATGTCCGCAGGGCTCTGCAGAACCTCCTCACACTCACCTTTATTAATATTAATACTTTTGCAGAAGATGTAATTATGAAAACAATTTGCAGGAGCAAGATGAGGAAGGAGGCAGTCCGGATCTCCTACCAATAGGAGATGGGGGCCAGAGGGCCGGAAAAGCTTTTCCAGTCATCACTGAAAATGACAATGCAGAGTGACCCTTTGCAGCTGGCTGCTAATAACCAGCACGGCATGACTGCCAGCAAGGCATGGGCTCAGGACAGCAAAAGAAAGTACCAGTCATTTTCCACTCAATTAGAGACCATCTTCCCAGCGGCTGGGGGAAGGATTTTCCTCTGGCGACTTCGGGGATGGAGAAAGGAGTGAAGAAGCAAAACCAAAGGAGGTCACTCATTCCCAGGGGGTTTTTGTGCTTGCCCAGGCTGGATGGGTGGTCTGCCCCAGCAGAGGGTCTTCTCCCAGCTCAGATGGGAGGGAGAGCTGCCTGCCCTGCGCTGCTCTCTCCATGGCTTTGGGTTGCTCTGTCCCCAGCAGGGCATGAGATCGGGGCTACGCGGCTGCACTTTAACCTCCATGCAGAAGATATGATGTTTTTCTCTAGGCTAAGGGAAAAACACAGGGCAGGCTCTGACAGCCAGAGCCCAGGGATTTCTGGAGAGGCATCACACAGGTCCTGGATGACACTGTCTCTTCATTTTAGCAGGATGTGTGCAGATGTTGCAATGTTCCCACTCAGCATTTTCTCAATGAGCCAAAGTAGTGGCTTTGCCCCGAGCCATAGGTTTTCCACTCTCCATCTAGCAAAGGGAAACCCAGAAATATCTCCCAGATGAGAGCTCATCAGGCCAGCTGAGATCCCCAGAGAACCTACTGGATGCTAGATCCACACCTCCAGCACTCCCCACACAGTCCTGGATTGCAGCTGCAGAGAGGAAAGCTGGAAGAGACACTGAAGCTTCAGTGAGGACTGCAGGCAACCTGGGGCAAAACTGCCTAGCAAAATGCAGAAATGCAGTGCACTTAACACCAGGATGGCATGAGGAGAGGTTCCACTTGGGGTGGGTGGTGTTGTCAGCAGCAGCAGATGCTGTAATGATCTGCTAAGCCTGCCACTGCCTGCTTCAGCACTCTGTCACCACCCTGTCCGTGCTGCTGGTGCATGGCACCTGTACCAAATCCTGAGGAGGAGAATTTCGCAGTTGTGCAGAATATGGAGATTTTGAGGCCACTGGATACTGAAGTGGTCATGGGAGTGGGCTGGTGCAGGACATGGCCTCTCCTATCAGCACCAGCCCATCACCCCTTCCCCAAGTGCCATCCTGGAGCCAGGTGATGCCAGGTGGTGTAACCCCTCAGTGCACTGCTGAGACGTGTCCAGGCACCCTGCACCCTTCCAGGCACTTGTGCAAGAGGCAGCAACAGTAGACCCAAGCTAAGGGCTGGCCCGGGGCAGTGCTGGCCTCTGCTCACCACTCCCCCGACCTGGGCCGAGTTCAAACTGCTGCACTGGATCCAGCTTTGTGCTGGTGTTGGGATGCCCGAGGCTTGCAGCTGGGTGTGCTTCCCCAGGGGAGCTGCCCTTGTGTGCTGGATGGAGGAGCAGATGTTTAGGAAGCTAGGCAGGGCTTGGGTGGGATACAGATGTTACAAGATGGTGCCCTGAACTCCTGCAGGAGGGAATGCAAGGAACTTGGAAAATGTTGCTTAATTGCTGTCCTGGGTCAGGCAGGCTGGAGGTTACCTTCATTTTTAAGGAGTGTATCTTCCACAAACACAACAATTTCCATTTAAAGGCACCCAAGTGATTGAAATTCCACCGCTTCCCTTCTAAGCTCTCTCCCTTGTTATCAGCATTCCCAAAGCACTGATGAACACAAGCTTCAGGTATGGACCATGGCTGCAGACACATAGCAGGACAGTCCCACTCCAAAGTTATTTCCCTGCTCTGTTCAGAGCTGGTGCCTTGTTAGATATTTTTCAAGATTTGGAGTACAAAAGGGAAATCTGGTAGAGCAGTGGAGCTCCTCTTCCTGCACACCAGCACTTCCAGCTTCTCCATGCTGTGATGTGTAGCACACCAAAGGCAAAGACCAACCACTGGCTGCACTTTAGTTATTCACTTATTTGTTTTTCAGGTTCAGTAATTGCCACACGCAACCAGAAAATTGTTTTCCAGTGTATTCATGAACTCCATTCTCTCCTATTTTTCCTCTTCTTTGAGGATGTCACAGCACCAGCTGTAATCCAGCTTTGGATGGTGAAGAAAGCTCCCTGCTTTGCTTGGCAGTGTTTGGCACTGGATTGCTCAGTTCATGCCCACCCTCTGCAGTCAGGGAAGTTTCTCTGCTTTGGGTTTGGACATGGTTGGGAAGCATCCCTGTGGCACAGCCTGAGACATGGACACCCCAGCCCACAGGGCCTGCTGCTCCCTGTCCCACACTGCTGTCCTGGTGGGGCAGTGAACAGGTGCAAAAGAAGGAACAGGGATTTTAGGAGAGTATTAGGTAAGGGCTGGGGAGACTTGACTATAGGAGAGATTTATCTTGGAGACATCTATCTAAGATTGGAGACTAGAGAATGGGACATTTCAATTTCTCTTCCAATCCTAATTCCCATGACTCTGCTTCCAGCACAAATACCAAACCTCTCCTTTAGGGATCCTCTGAGGGGTAAGAATGGCAACACCATTTGGGCCTCACAATTTTCACAGCTCTCTGCCCTAATACCCGGCAGCTTTTTCCCCAGTCTCCCAAACAGGGAAGAACTCAGCAACCATGGGTGATCTGGACCACTAGGAGCGGGATCACACATGACACTGATGTGGGATCACACGTGACACCAGGCCACTGATGTGACCAGCATGGAGTCTGCCTGTGGGCATTCTGCCTGGCTCCCCCAGGATGCTCAGGCACCAGCAGGGCCCTGGGAATGGGAGGAGCACAGGGAGGAGGCCAGAGTGGCTCAGATTCCATCTCCATGGGGTCTGAGAATCCAGAATCTCCACCTGGAGAGCCAGTCCCTTCCCTGCCCCATTTTCCCAAGGGATGACAATGCAGAGCAAGCCAGCCCCAGCACCGCCTGCTGCTGCTGTGGAAGTTACCTATGGCGAACTCGTCAAAGGTGAGCGTGGTGAAGTTTTTGCCCAGAGGATTCGTGACTGTCAGCGTCACCTTGTACTTCACTGTCGAGAAGAGCTGGAGGTATCTGATGTGACACCTGTTTTTGGGAACGGCATCCTTCTCACACACCATGTCCTTTGTGCCGTGTCTGGAAAGCAGAGGTGACAAGAGCTGTTACCTGTGGATGCAGTTTCCCAAGCTGCTGGAGGAAGGAGGCAGGCTGTGCAGCTCTGCATGCCCGCTAAGACAATGGTCCCCATGCACCAGCCCTCACTGCAGCCTAAGGGCTGCTCTCCTCCTGCCAGGGAATTGTGTGGGCTCCTGTCTATGAGGTTTTCTCCCAGGCCTACACAGAGGCTTCAGTGAACATCCTCATGCTGGCCCCAAGGGAAGAATGGGACCCTGCTGGGGTTGGGTTTGGCTCTGGCCCTCCCATGGGAGGAACAAGGTCTCCTGATGGTGACACAACCTCAGAAGATAATACATGGCATCAGCCCACATAAGGGCTGTGCCAGAACTCTGGCTCAGGGTAGGGAATGATGCCATGCCATGGCCAGTTCTACGTGAGACACACTGCTGCTGCCCGACAACAATCAGTTACACCAGGAAAAGAGCATGGTTGTGCCAAATGTGCCAAAAAACAGTGGGCATAACATCCACTACAGACAAGTGGTGCAGGGACAATGGTCTTTGGAAGCACAGAACGGGGACCTGGGGGATGGGGACTTTCTTGGTCCCTTCTAAGGAAATTGAAACTTTCTTGGCACAAAGTCCTCATCCCAAACATCCAGTTTATATGTCCTCAGAAAATCCTTCCCCATGCCCATTTTTGGGACACTGATGTCATATGCTCAGCACAGGTCAGACCCACTGCCCCAAGACTTCGTGGCACTACCTGAGACCTGCTCCAGGCTGTGGGGACTAAAACTCACCCTGCTGCACCCTTCATTCCCAGACACTCACATGACAGAGATGTTGAAGGAGTTGGGTATGTAGGTGGGAGTGGGCAGGTGCCAGCTGCAGTAGAAACCCTTTGGGTAGTTGTTGGACCGGCACATCAGCACTGGCTCCTTCGGGGGCACTGCCAGGGAAAGAGAAAAGGCAATTAACCTAATTAACCTCCTGATGTGGGCTTATCACCATGTTCTGAGCAAAGGGACGACCCACCACTGCCAGCTGCTACCACACTGGGAGGGGAGAGTTTGCAAGGGAAGACTGGTCTGTGTTGGAAGGATCTGGGGGTCTTTGCCCCTGTCTCCTGCTGAAGTCCTCCATGGCACCTTGCTTTGGGCTGGGAAGTGCAAAGCTCACCTCCTTGGGCAGCTCACTGCTTCTAATGAGTGGTGGAGTGATAGAGATGGTTTGCAGGTACCAGGGAAAATTGTCTTCAAGGCTGTGACAGGGATGTTGCTGATGAGGAGGAGGTGCTGCTCTCTTGACCCCATTAATCTACACTGCTCACAGCTTTCTCTGCCACACCCCTGGGGAGTGATAAACTTATTGAGGGATGGTCCTCCAAATGATCAGAGGTCACCAAAGGGAGGAAGAAGGACCAAGATGAGGACGAGCAATCTAAAACCAGTGGAGACAATCCAGCTCTGTAAGAGGACTAACAGTGTTGATGCTTTTGGCATGGGGAAGAGCATCCCTGACTCTGCTGCACTGCTTCCAAAGAGTCATAGAGGCAACAGGAGACAGGATAAGAGCACCCAGGGGGAGCAGCCTTCCTCTGGTGTGGAAGCTTTGGGATGCATCTCCTAAGTTACACCCTGTTGGCTCCTTCCTCCGTTCCTATGTCTGAACACAGGTGCTCCTGAGCCACTGCCTCCCATTTCCCTTACTGGCCCTTATCTTTGTACTGCCCTGAGACCAGGGTCAGCCCCCAGGCCCCTAGAGAAGGACAGGGGGACTCTCCATGTGTGTGGGCTGGGACCTGAACATCTCACCATGCTGCTGAATTAAACATCTGTGGATATTATGCAAAGGTCATTTTTGCTTCTTTACCTTGGACTTTACTAGTAGCATTTTAGGCCGCAACACTCTGGCCTCGCCAGCTGATCCTAGAGGTTGGAGGCATGAGAGGGTTTTAAACCCAGTGAAGTGTTTACACTGTACTTGGCTTTCCTGGAGGCATGTGCAGTGCACTCTGCTTTCTGCAGGAGCACAGCAAGGGCTGCAGGAAAGCTCTGCGAAATGCTGAGGGAAGGTGCATGCAAAGAATGAGATTTGATACATTTTGGCTGATAAATTTTGCCCTTGTGGGTAAAAACCTTACCTGATCTGACACCAAAATCAACTCTTCTTGGTACCCAGGCACTTGCACTGATTGTTAAGAACAGCACCCTGGCACACAGTGCCTTGCCATAAAATACACTCTCTGGGCTGGATGTGCGCCAGGATTCCCCTTGGAAAGGCTGTCTGATCCTGTGGTGCTCCCTCTTCCCCTTCCTTCGTCAGCCCTCATCCCCATCCGTCCACTGGGAGTATCCCAGGACCTGCTCTTCTCTCTCAGCAGGCGTTTTGAATCAAACCGAGCAGACCCGGCAGCCCCGGAGCCCAGGTGTCGCTGGTATGGCACACGCTGGGGCACAGCTTTCTCGGGAACGAGCCCCATCTGCGGCTGGAGCCTACAGCCTACCACGGTCTACACCGGGGAAACTGAGGCACAGGCCTTGCGCACCCCTGGGGCAGGGCTTGGAGGGCAAGCGGCTGATAATGGAGCCAAGCGCAGCAGAGTCAGGGAGCAAGGAGGAGAGGGAGCGGGAGCAGAGGGGGCCGGCGGGAGGGAGGGAGGGAGGGCTGTGCCGCTCCGCTCCGTGTTCCTCCTAATGGCCATTTCAGCCTTCAGCCGGCAGACGAAGGCCAGAGCCTGGTTAATGAGCCTCCGGGTTAAATTATTCAAGCAGACCCTCCACATCCAAACAGAATGGCTAATCGCAAAGCCAGAGACAAGGGCCTGATCCCTGATACAGCGCCATCCTCTTCCTCCTCCCCGCAGGCTCCTTAACCCCTTCCCTGCCCGCCCTGGGCAAGGGCAGCATTGCTGTTTGCGGGGTGCAATGGGGGGGTCGGGGGCGTCCCGGGGGGGCTGAAGGGGTGCAGGGGGGCTGGGGACAGCCTCTGGGTGCCGGGTGACCGCGTGGTGGCACTGTGGGCTAGCAGCACCTGCCCGGCAAAGCGGGATGGGGCTGGCACTGCTGCTCGGGGATGCCGGGGACACCGGGGATGCCACCGTGGGCGACTCGCACACTTGCTGCTGGTGCTCAGCTGTTCCTCTCGGGACCGGGAGTCGCAGGGAAGCCGGGCTGAAGCAGGCGGGGCTTTTTCGAGCATTCCTGGAGTCCTGCAGGGTGCAGCCCTACCGGCGCGGCACAAGATGCTGCACTGCTGTGCGCCGCAATTAGTCCATCTCAGGATAATTTATCTCTGTTGTCTCCAGTATCACGCCGGATCTGGCTCTTGGTGATCTGTGCTAATTCCTCCGCTGAGGAGGCTGGGGCGGGCTCACTCCTCCAGGTTCGTTTGGCTGGGAGGAGGAGGGAGGGCTGCGCATCCTGCATCCCGCTTCGATCCCCTCTCTGCAGCAGCCTTTGAAGGTGCCCCATTTCCACAGCATTGAGTGCCGTGAAAATCCTGCCCTCTGCTTCAAGGCTGGCCCCCAAGAGCAGCCCCAACCTTTTGTGTCCAGCCTGCTCCACCTCTCACCCTCTGGTGCCTTTCAGCAAGACAGAGGTGGAAGGAGGGCCTGGGGAAGGGAAATAAAGTGATCCTCACATCTCTGCCCTCCCGATGCAGAGTTCAAGGACAGATGCAGCCCAAGGGAAGCTGCTGTATGGAGCCTGTCTCAGCCCAACCTTTGCCCTCTTTTTCTGTCAGGCAGATATCCCCTTTTCCACCTTGATGGGCAGAAGGTTCATGGCAGAGTGTGAGGCCCATGCAGTGTGCCACTGGGGGCTGTGACATGGGTGACCGTGGCCACCACTGCCAGGCACCACAAAGGATGGAGCTGCAACCCCTTCCCAGCTGCCTTGCTGCATCAGGAGGGCTCTCTCTGCCCACCCAGCCTTGGTGTGTTCTCCAAGCTGGTGGCAGGTTCCTCATCCTCCTATGGGAGATGGCAGCCTGCAACCTTGTTCCTCTCCCCTCCTCTCCCAGGAAAGGCGCTCACTGGCACGGCTCATGCTGCCCATCAAAGGCTCTTAAAGACAGCAAATAAAATTGCAGGCTCCAATCGATCCAGCGTGCTGTAATGCTGTCTTTGGAGGTCGGCCAGCCCATCAGGCCAACAGAGAGAGCAAGAAAGGCAGTGGAGGAAAACAAAGCCATCAAGGGAGCAGCATTAAAGGCTTTTTCTGCCCTGAGGTTTTAGGCAGTGCTGCTGGGTGTGGGGTGTCCTGCTCCAACCTTCTCCATCCTCCCCTAGATGATGTCCAGCTCTCAGCACCTGCCCCACACCACAAACAGCCCAAACAACAGGTTGAGCTACTCGGGCACTCCTCCCTGGGCTCCTGCACACAGCCTCCCTAATTCTGGCAAATATTTACACCCGTGTTGCTTCATAGAGCTGCTGAACTCTGTAAAAGCAGAGCTCTCTTCCTTCTGCCACAAACAGCGCCTGCCCTCTCTAATCTGTCTATTAACCTCTTGCATGGCAGGGAGCCACTTCTCCCATGTGCTCTGCTGATGTCCTCTCTGAAAACCCAGCATGTTTAATGCCTGGCTGTGGCAGTTTCCCAGAGGCTTGGGTTGCAACCAGCCTCGCTGCAAAAGCCCTGGGTGAGGTGAGGAAAGGCTCAGAGCTGAGCACGTCCCATCTGGGCATGTGGCTCACAAACTGTGAGATGCTCCAGCAAAATATGGGTCTGCCACATCAGTGAAAGCTGGTGCCAGGGTCACTGTCCCTGCAGATCCCTGAAAAGGCCAGTGGCAGGGATAGAGCTGGCTTTCCCAGCCTCATGCTTTGCATCCATTTAACTCTGTCTCTACAGCTTTTTGGAAATAGCTGTCACTTGACCAGCTTCAGGACTTCTGCTCAGCTGGGGACAGCAGTAGTCCTGGAGGATGAAACAGCTCTGGATACACCAGCACAGAAACCGATTTTTGTTTCCCTCCTCATCTCTAAAGCCCAGTTGTCCTTGTACCCTGAGTCCCACTGTGCAGGGGAAAACTGTGACCAATCCATTTTAGAAACCACTAAAAATGATCTACAAGAGCTTTTCTAGCTCTGCTAGGTCATGAGATAATGGACATTAAAATCATGACACTTTTATATATAGAAAAGTTATTTTAGGTCACTTTTAGAGGTTTCTGAAATGGATCAGTTATAATTTTCCTCTCCTGCTGAGGGCTGAATGCACTAAAGATGCCTTGCTCCACAGGTGGAGGGACCCAAAAAATAGCACCAATAAAAGTTTTAAGAGGCCTCTCAAACACTTCTGTAGGAGGTATTTTTTCTGGTGCACTCGGGGCACATTCAGGCGCTGGGCTGATGGGGGATAATGAGCCCATGGTGTGCTTTTGGGGTCACCTGCATAACTCATCATCTCGGTCTGGGGCCAGCGAAAGCTCCAGGGTCCATGGCAGCAGCATGTGCTCGAGCTAGAGGTACAGCTGTGACACAGCCTGCCTGCACACGGGCAGGAGCCGCGTGCTGCCCCACAACCAGTGCTGTTCTGCTGCCAAACTCCTGCTGCTTGCACCCCACGTGCCCATGGCAGGAGCAGTGGGCACTGGTCCAGTGGGCACATGGGGTGCAAACAGCAGGAGATTGGCAGCAGGAGTTTGGCATCACCCAGTGACTTTTTTTTTTCACACCAGTGCTGTGGTGTGAAATACAGAATACAGAGAAAAAGCCACCCAACTGACCAAAAGCAAAGGTGCAGAGGCTTGGACAGCACAACAGGAACCCACCTGGGCACGAGATGCCAGCACTGAGCACGTGGGCACAGACCTTGCTATTCCACACACGCATCCACACAGATGCTTTTGTTATGCACATGCTGGCTGCCAGCACGATGTATTATTTATCTAATGCTGCTTTTCTAAAAGCCTGTTTGTGTACAGGAGGCTGGTAGGAAACAACAAAGAAAACAATGATGAATAAATCATATTTCTACTGCCAGGTGTATCAGGGGAGCACCTGTCTGCCATGTGCCACCTGTGCTGGAGTGCAGCACGGCTGTGGCTGGGGACAGTCCCTCCATGGACCCAAATGTTTGGGTGCAACTCTGTTTTGTTGCTGGAGAAAAGGAGGGAGGTGAGGCTTTGAATTTGCTCTGTTTCCCCTTGACCATCTGTTCTTCTTGGATAAGCGTGAGGATGAGAAGGGATGTGGAGGACAGCAGGTGATGCTCCCTATGTTCTGGGAACATCATGCTCATAACCACCACTTCTTCAAGAAGGATAAAGCAGGTGTTTTTAATTTGTTGGTTTTGTGTTGTTGTTTGTTGTTTTGTTTTTTTTTTAGTTGATGCAGCAAAATTCATTTTAGAGGGCATTAGAGAATCCAGGGGTGCAGGGGCACAGGATGAGATGGGTTTGTTTCTCACTGACCTCCTGGGTGACCTGGGCAAGTGATGCAGACAGGGTTTAGGTCTCTCCCTTTCAGTCTAAGCCACCCCAAGCTTAGCAAATGGACATTTTCTGGGGGGACATTCCTTTCCCTTGAAATTTGACACTGAAGATATATATCCCTCTGGAGTGTGAGGCACCCCAGCTGATCCCCAGAGCTGCCCACATTCAGCCAGCATCCAGCCCAGCCCTCAGACTCAACACTGCAGCACCTCCCTGGTAGCTCCCAAAATGGGCCAGGGACACCTGCAGCTGCAGCCAAAGACCCCTGGCCCTGCTGCCACCTAAGAGCCACCTCCCCAGCCTCAAAGAGCAAGAATTTATTCCCCAAGAAGGTGCTGGAGAAAAAGGTGGACTCAGCAACAGATAAATTTCTAAAAGGCCCTGTTTTACACTGATTGGGGCTCATAAACCAAGCTATGGATTTTCTCATTTCCCTTGTAGAAAATTCAGTGAGCATGGCAAGAGGCAATGCTGTAAATTTTTGGGAGAAGAAGAGAGAAGAGAGAAGAGAGGAGAGAGGAGAGAGGAGAGAGAAGAGAGAAGAGAGAAGAGAGAAGAGAGAAGAGAGAAGAGAGAAGAGAGAAGAGAAGAGAAGAGAAGAGAAGAGAAGAGAAGAGAAGAGAAGAGAAGAGAAGCATCCCACTTTGAGCCAAAGTGGCAGGGCAAGCTCCCAGTGTGATCACAGGCTCACTGGAGTTTGCACCATCCTGCAGTGCATGAGGCCATGCTGCTTCCAGCACAGCAGAGCTGCTCTTCAAACCCGACTATTCTCCAGCCTCTGGAAAATTATCAAGCAAACCTCACAGCATTGACCTGTGAGAGGGAAGAGCAAGAGCAGAGGGGCTCTGGCAACCCTGACACAGGGTGGGCTGTTTCTCTGGAATGGCAGCCTTTGCTGGAGGTGCTCCCCAAGGTGCAGGATGCTATGGGAAGGTGATTTAGGCAGCAGAAGCCATCTGGCATCCCAAACCCATGACAGACTCTCTTGTTCCCATTCCCTCTGGCAGCCCTGGTGCTTGGCAGCATTGCTGTCCCAGGGAAATGCCCATCCTGCTGAGCACACCAGCACTCCAAACCCAGCTGTTCTCCTGGAGGTGACTTTATTCCCATGGGGCAGCATTTCAGGCCGGGTGCCTTAGGGAGAGATGCACAGCAGGAACGCAGGACACCTCCACCCTCCACTTGGGACCACACCACAGCAGGAAATCCCTTCTGACCCACCCCAGTCCTCCACCAGAAACCGAAGAGCAGCTTTGCTCTGAAACAATATTAAATATTGAACAAACGAACGCAAACCTGTTATCTGGGATAATTGTGAGTAAATAAAACATTTAACCAAACCAAATGCAGCTGTTTCCACTTGGAGCCGGCACAACAGCAGGGAAGCCAGCTCAGCTACTCTGCATCCTCGTTACGGCAGCTGATTATTGTTTTGTGTATAACAGTAGCACCGCCAGCCCTGGAGCGGGGCCGGGGCCGCGGTGCTCGCTGTGGTACCCCGGGGATGGTACCCGGGATGCGGCGGGATGCGGCAGCGCCGCGCCGGGCACGGGAAGCTCGCTGCAGCGCTGGGGTTTGCTCATCAGCCCGGGGAGTTCACGGCGAGGCCGGCTTTTCCTCCCCCAACACCTCTGCGAGGGGATTTGCATGTAACATAAACCATTTCAGAGCCAGGTCACCGGTTCGCACATAGCCCCGGGCAGTGATGACCGAACCTCGTTACCGGCTGCTCGGGGATTGACTGTGCCGGGCCCCCGTCCAGCTCCTGCAGACATGGAGAGCGGGCCGGGGTGAGGGAGCGTGCAGCAAACGAGGGGAAAGTGCCGGCAAACGGGGCTCGGGATGCTCCGGGGACGGAGAGCATTTCCCTGCCTGCAGCTCAGGGCTGGAGCATCCCGGGACGCCAGTCTGCCATGCCCGGGCAGCGGGGAAGAGGAGCAGGGGGCTGATGTGCCCTCAGTTTCTGCACATTCTCAGGGCTTTCCACGGCTGGGATTGGAGAGGAGAGCTTCATGCCCCTGCAGCTCCCACCCAGCCAAATGCTGGGCCTGTCTCCTTGAAAACGGCTGGGAAAGATGAAGGGCATGATTTACATGGGGTTTTCCAGTCCCTGCCAAATTAATTTCTCCTTCTGGGGGACTGTTCTCCTTGACATGGGGCTGGATGCAGTGTGCCCAGGCAATGCAGGCACAAGACGCTTCCTTGCAACTCACAGGTTCCCCAGCAGCTGCTGCCCACCCCAGGGAGGCGGTGGTGGGTGCACATGGGAGCACAGCCCTGGTCTCCAGGGAGAAGCAGCTGCCTTCCTTGGCTCTCCGTGATAAAAGGTTTGACCAGAGCAGCCTGCAGAGCCCCGACAATCTCCTTTGGGAGCTCAGCTGGAGAAGACATAGAGAGGAAACGTCCCTGAGTGCTGAGAGGGAGAGCTGTGCCTTTTTTGGTCGTGCAGGGTAATCCCAAGGGTTCTTCAGGTATTGCGGACCCCAAGGATCCCCTGCCTTCATGCCTGCACTGCAAACAGCAGAGAACTCAGCACTCCCTTCTCCCTCTTTCCCCAGCTCCAGGCAGAAATTCACTGCACAGCCTACACCATGCAATGCCCCTGCCCCCTCCACCACCTTATTTAACAGCTGCAAGAAAGCAATCCATCCTCTCTCCAGATGGAGGAGACAGGGAAAATACCAGGTGTGATCAGACACAACTGGGACCATCAACAGCCATGTATCCTTGGCGAAGCCGTCCCACCAGAACTCCTGGAAGTTGTATATTTATCCAGGAGGAGCCTCTGGAGGGAAGCTATAAGCACTTTGTCATGCACTGAGCAACAAGCTAGCCACGAATATTACCAGCTATCTCCCCGTGGGGGAGTGTGGGCTGCCTTTAACAGGCAGCAGCTCTCCAAAAATGCCTCCTCTCTCTTCATCTCTCTTGACATGCAGCCTGGTTAGGTCCCCTTCCCTGCTCTCCTCTTCCCCAGTGAGGGAAGTACCTGCTGGCAGAGAGGCCTCTCACCCATGGGAAATGGAGAGGTTTCTGACTCTCTTGGCAGCAGAGAGAATATTTTTGGGTTTCTCCTGTCTGGGCAGGAGGAGTGTTGCGAGTGGTTAGTAAGCAGATATACCCCCTACCCCCTTTCTCCTCACACAAGCACTGTCTTTCGGATGTAAAGTTTCTTTCCCTCAGCACTTATTGAAAACCACCCTCTCTTTTCACCCACGTGTTCTGCTAGGAATATGTCACAGTCTGTTCTTCCATCCCCTCACAGGACAGACCCCATGGTGCCCTTGAGCCTGTACTGGCTGCTCTGCTTTGGATTCAGCCAGGACAGGGGGCTTAAAAGTGGGCATCTGTATCACACAGCACACCAGATGTGTGCACAGGCAGAGCCATTTGCTCATCCCGTGTTTGGCCATCCTGATGGCATTTGGGTCTGCTCACGCAGACTCAGCATCCCCTGGCCAGTGACTCACATCCTTGGGGCTGCCCTTCTGCTCCACGTGATCTCCTGGTGAGATGCTGCTCTGCTCCTGGGGCTGATCTGCAGCCTGTGCCTGCCCCTCAGCTGCCAGGACCGTGCTGTGAGTGTGGAGAGCCCTGTCCCCTGCAATGCTGGTGGCTTTGCCCAGCTTCAGGTCATTGTTGCAGTTCTGCTGGGAAAGCACCTGCAGGCTCCTTGCAAAAACAGCTAGGCTGGAGCCAAAGGAGATGCTGGAGGTGAGTGTAGAGAACTGACCTAGGACCAGAAGGATCTTCTCCCCATGCTATTCCCACCCTGGATATGCGAGAGTCCTCCCAGCAGCAGTCAGCCTCCTTTGGTACATCCAGAGAAGCCACCTGACTCATCCCACCTGTGCTTCTGCATGATGAAGTCTGGAAAAATCACAGCACTGGAGCTGAGATGGACACCACAGGGGTGGCTCTGGTTTGTGGTGTTATTCTGGCTGCCCAGGGATGGTGATAGCCCGATAATGACAGGCATTTGGGAAGATGCCTCATTTATCATAAGGAAGGAGGTCTCCACACGAGTCCTTAACTGCTCACTCTCTGTCTTTGAGAAAATACTAGACATGTCAATAACAGTAGGAGTGTTCCCAGGTCAAGCTGGAATTTCCCCTGTGCTATTGGTACCTTGGGGTGGAGGCAGGAAGATCATCAGTCTCTGTAGCTCACCCAAAATGTGTCCAAGCAGATGAAAAACAAAAGCGTGTGACATTTCAGGAGGCGTTGGGCTGCAATACCAGCTCAGCTAACAGCACTGCTCAACAGCACTGCTCTCTTTACTAATGTCTGGTTTTTTATCCTCAGGCCTCAATCAGACCCTGGCCTCATTCTTTTCTTAAGGCAATGAGGTCCTTGGGATGATGTAAGTCACACAGCTCCGAACTTCACTGCATTTGGAAGTAATAGCCGTGTCCTTAACTCAGCTGGCTTCAAGGGAGGTCCCATTATCCAGCCCATCTGTAAAGAAATTGAGCTAAAAAAAGGCCCTTTGCTTTATGAACACGACGCTCATCTTCCTCAAATCCTGGCTCGATGCTTAAATCCCCACCAGCAGCAGTGGGCAGACCCCAGGGGATGTTTGTGCCATGTGTGGCCAGGGCAGCTCCAGCCTGGGGAGCCCCTTCCCACAGTGTGTGAGAGCCTGGCATTTGCAAAACAAAACGTGAGCCACAAACCAATTCACTTACTCACAGAGACTGTTTCCACCTGCTCTAATCACCACCTTTGCAAGGTTGTTTTCATTTTGCTCCCTCCCTACCATCCCCAGCTCCACTCTGCAGCAAGCACCTCACTAAATTCCCCTAATCTCCCCTTTAGGTCATAGGATATCTTTTAATTCTTTAATCAATTTTCCTCCGGACTCCCTGTAATTTATCGATGGCCTTTTAACAATGAAACCCCAGAAGCAAACACACCTTCCCTGGGAGCATCAGCACCGGATCAGTGGCAGTAGCAGCATCCTTGCCAAGCCTGCCCTGACAGTGATAATCTGGATGCTCAGCACAGCCTCTCCCACCTCGTGGAGGACAGCAGCCTGCCACGCATCCTCTGATTTGCTTACAACAAAGAAGAAATAAAAAGCACTTGAAGCACTTATTGTCATGTAAAAATACTGCTATCAGTGTTTTAATTATTTCCTGAGGAATGGTGGCAGCTCCCAGCACGGAGCTCCCGCAGGGTGGGCAACCTTCCTGCACACTCCAAGCACCCACAGCAGGGAAGGAGCTCGGACCCAGAGGATCACAGACACTTTTTGGGCAGCATGAGGGGGCCAGGATGCTGGGATGGGCACCATGCACAAATGGTTGGGGCACTGCTGCTTTTTTAGGGAACACAGCGCATTGTTCATGCAGCAGCACTGCCCAGCACAGTGGGAGAAGCTTGAGAGACCTTGGGCAGAGGAGAGAGGAAGGCACTGTGCCCAGATACCCCACTGATGGTCTGGGAGAGATTTCTGGCTGTGTTGTGGTCCCTGCAAGGGCTCAGCAATGGATCAAGTAGTTTGGCAGGGAAGCCTAGAGCTGCTCTTTTTTCCCCTCCCTTTCTCACCCCCTCCAAGGTCAAACAGTCCTGGACTCAATAAACTGTCGCAGGAGCTCCAGGGGATTTTAGGAGGCATTTGCTAGGATTTCAGCAGACCTGAAGCATGACTTCACAGGGATGGGGGGGGGAAATACCCTAGAGCTTTGGAGAGAAATGTTATTAGAGTCACTGAAGGATTTTGCTGTGCTCTCTGAAGCGTTTCACAGAAAATTACAGGTGAAGAGCAAGCCCCGTGGTCTGGACCTTGCCAGCAGCATAAGGATGCTGTGGTGTCTGGGCTCACATGAGCCCCACTTCCCTATCATGAATCAGAAGCACACTGCAAACACCTCCAGCAACAGGGACTCTCCTCTTGGTGCACACAGATGGCCCACAATCCTTCTGAGATGAGGTGAGCAGCTGGGACAGGTCTGAGAGCCAGGGCTTGGCTGCAGATGAGGGCTGCAAGGGTGTGCTGGCAAAAACCAGACAGGGCAGCGCAGTCTGGGTTTATCCAGTAGTTTGCCATCCTCTACTGGAGCAGAAAAAACACCTCTGACTGGGTTAATGCCAATGCAGTTAGGTCTGTCCTGTGATGTATAAGTCACCAGCAGCATGGGAAGGAAGGCAACACATCTGGAATAAGTGGGGAAATACTGTGGTGCTGCCAAAGTTTTGGCCCTTTCCAGTGGTGACATGAGGTTGAACCTGGCCAGGACCCAGTATGGGAAGACTTTGGGTTTGCCTGACAGAGGGAGGTGCTGGAGGCATTGCATTGGTACCTGCCCCATGCCCAGAAGGTTGTTCAGAGACATTTCTGGAGAGCAGATCCCACAGCAGCCCCCATGGCTTTATGGCAGAGCAGCTCAAACCATGGCCCAGCACAATGAAACTCAAATGACTTTTGGGGTCCTAGCTCACACATGCATCTCGGTGGCTTTCTGTCCTGCTTTCTGCACTAATATGGGATGGAAAGGCAAGAACAGGGCCAGGACCCACCGGGCAGATGCACTGTCTTTGTTCCACCCCCATGCTGATGCTTTACTTGGACACTTGAGGAAGTCTGTAGCTCGAAAGCAGCTCTCGCTATGAGCCAAAATGGGTTGCAAATGTATTGGCATGAGTTGTGTCATCTGCAGTGTTTAATAGGATCCATTTTCCAGGGAAGGGGAAAAGGAAGAAAAGGATGGGAATGCTTAAATCAGCAAAACAAACATTCACCGCCCCTTCCGAAGCACTACACCCAAGGCAATAGATTATTTATGGAGGTTTGGTCTGGAGCAATAACCTGCAAGGGCTTCTCACAACAATGCAGCTGCATTCAGATGTCAAACCAAAATCCTTAGCACTTAATACCTTCAAAGTCTGTACACACAATGGATGCGTTGCTGGTCCCAGTGGAGTTATTGTGGGATTTGTCTCTCATTTCACCACTAGCCCCGTTAACATACTAATTCCTGCTGCCCAGGAACTGGGCAGTGGGCCTCCCTTCCTGGTGACACCTACACCATGCCTAGGCTCTGAAATGATGCAGGAGTTGCCTGCCCACGTGGGAATTGCTGCAAGGCTTGGGAAAAGTGGTAGATGGGAGGAAAGCATCCTGTGCCACCTTACAGTCACCTTACAGGGAAATGGAGGCACACAGCAGTCAAGGAAGGCTACTGAGGATGGAGAGGCTGACAGGGGATGCCTGTTAAACCCCTCAGCCCTGAGAGCAGCTCCCTGCTGAACCCCAGGTGCTCTGACACCTCTGCCGGCATCTGAGCACTGCTGAGCTCAGCACCCATGGGTGGCTGAGCTGCCCAAGCCTCTGTCTCTTGCCTGGCCCCAGGCAAGGCCGGGAGATCCCTCCTTGCCTGCCTGGCTTCCCTGCAGCCCAAGCAGATGTTCTGGGTCCTGTGTCCCGGGACAGATCCCGGCTTGATTTATTACTGGACGTGACTTCTGGAGTTTGTCAAACGCACCCGCTCCCCCTCCCCTGACTTTTCCCACACCCTTCCCATTTTGTTTTACGTTCACTTTGTGGTCTCCCCACCATAGCTTGCAATAAACAGAAACTCATTTCCAGTATAAACAACTGCACACTCTGCCCCAGCGAGCCGTACGACCCTGCCTTTCCCGCTCCCCACCCCTGTCTGCTTTTGGGTTCTGGGAAAACAGCCTCTTTCTTCTGCCTTTTTTTCATGGCCCCCCCTTTCCCCCCCCCCCCCCCCCCCCCCCCCAAGTCTCCTGGCCCTTTGCATTTTTTTTTTCTTTCTGAGATTTATAACGTGCCAGCCAGAGCTGGAGTGGTCTATCCCATTCCACATCACGTACATGCTATTAAAAGTAAAGCTGCCAATAGATCTCAGTAAGGAAAACCACCTGAGCTCTGCCTGAGCTGAGGGTTTACAAGATGGGGATGCTGGCCCTGACATGGCCAAAAGCCTTTCAAGATGTAGGATGTCTCTCAAGGCAGAATTTAGAAGAGTTGAATCATAGAGTGAGGACGTACAGGGCAGATTTTGTCCTCCCCAAGCCATGAGTCAGGAGAGATGCCACCCTGATGGAAGCCAAGCCTGGTGAGAAACTTCACAGGAATGCCATGGAGAGCTGGACAGTCACCTCTCTGAAGGGCTGGGCTGATGCTCTCAGTTGCTTTTATCTATATTTAACCACCTGGAAAGGAGCTAGTTGGGCCAAGCAGTCTGTCTCAACTCTCTCTGTGCCTGATGGGGACAGACAGACACTTGGGGACAGCAAATCAAATCTTTCCTTTTTATGGAGAGTCCTGTCTGCAGGGTTTTCACAGAATCATGGAATATGCTGAGTTGGAAGGGGCCCATAGGGATCACCAAATCCTGCTCTTAGCTCTGCACAGGATAGCCCCAAGAATTCCACCATGTGCCTGAGAGCATTGCCCAAACAGTTCTGAGCTCTGTCAGGCTTGGTGCTTACTCCCCCACTTCCTCGGGGAGCTGTTGCAGCGCCCAGCCATCCCCTGGGTGAAGAACCTTTTCCTATTATCCAACCTAAATCTCTCCTGACACAACCTGAGGCCATTCCCTCAAGTCCTGTCACCGGGCACCACAGAGAAGAGATCAGAGCCTGATGAAAATGCATAAAACATTGTAAATGTTTTTGACACCTGGAAGAGCTTGCCAAAGGCTCAAGAGGATTCCCTGCTGTTGGAAGTGTTCATATTAGGGCTGAATGCTTTCCTCACAGGAAAAGCTGCCCTTCAAAGAGGGATCTATTGAGGGCAGTATCCAGCCCTGCAGGGGCCACACAGCGGGGCAGGCAGCAGCCTTGGGCCCCCAGGTCTTCCTCACATCCCACATCACAGGGATGCTGCAGGGGGTGCACACATCTGCCTCTTCCCATGGCACAAGGATATTGGGGTCAACCTTCTTGTAATGCTTGAGGACAAAGCTGCTTGCTTGGCCAAAGCTCCATGGTTGCAATTTTATTCTCTATTACCCCTCTTTTACTCTCTTCTGCCATCTTCCAAGGACAAGCCAGCCCAGGACCACCAGTGGCCAGGAGTTTGTCATTTAATTCCAGGCAAGGAGCTGGTCAAAGCAGCCAGTGGTTTAACTTTTTTGCTGGGAGATTAAGAAAAATGAGGAAATGAGGTGGGTTAGTGAAAATCTGAACCCAAGTGGTTTAGCTGGAGAGAATCCCAGCATTGTAAGCTGGCCTCCAAGAGTGCTGGAAATAGCCTTACCCCTGTTGCAGATGCTGACATTGTGCTCATACTACCACTGGCTTGGACTCACTGACAGTAAGGCTTGTGCAGCCCCACACAGCTGGATTTTGATTGTGCTCCTTCAGTTTTGCCCCATGTGGGGTTTTCCATGCAGAAATAAGCTCCTTGAGGGGTTGTGCAGAGGGCAGGGGTGCTGCTGGGAGGGCTGCAGCACTGCACTGGGATCCTCACAGTAAGGTTGTGTTGATTTGTAAAAAAGCCCCACACCTGTAATCTACAGGGACATTACACCTGAGTGACTGTCTCAGTGCAGAGTCTGAGTGCAAAGCAGAGACTGGGGTACCACAGAAAGCAATGGGGAGCTCCTGGCCACAGCTCCTGGCACCTGACCACTCCCAGCAGCCATTCCAGGGCAGGTGAGTTTGCTCATTTTGCCTTGTCCTCAGAGAGAAGCTGATCTTGATCAGGTGTGTGATGCTGCCAGGACAGCCCAGTGGGTAGGACAGGGCTGGCTCCAGGCTGGGTGGGTGTCTCCATTCACGGACTGTAATGCTTGAATGTGCTGGATTGACCCTTACAAACGCTGCTCAGTGCCAGAACCAGGCTGTGAGCTGGCCTGAGGGAAGCTGAGTCCTCCCAGAGGAAGGGGGCTGCTCCAGGTGGTTTTAATTCCCTTGAGCAGGGAGTGACAAGAGATCTGGTAATGTAGATCCACCTTGTGCTGTCTGTGCAGCAGGTCCAGCAGATGGGTCTGCCCATATTCGATGGTAAAGCTGAAGGGCATGGGAGGTTTCCCCTAGAAAACACCCAATTCTCATGGAAGCTCATGATCAGATGGAGCCACACAAAAACGTCCACATACAAAAATCCCCGGCGTGGAGAAACCCTTCTGTTAGGTGCTGAGACCTTCCCTGTCTTGACAGCTTGGCTGTTATCTCGCATCACATCTCTGTTTGCTGACAGCACATCATGACACGGCTCCGTGCCGCGCTGGGGACAGCTGGTGCTGCAGGTGGCTGTACCCATGGCAGGAGAGCTGCAGCCAGCTACAAGGGGCCCGCAGGATTCCCTAACAACAAATCCATACCGATGGATTAGCTGTCTATGGAGGCGGTTGGTAGCATTTTATCACCCCTTCACGCCCCATTGATAAAAGCACTCCTGGTATGAAGGGTGGCCGAGAAACTGCTCTGCTCCTCTCCTCTCCCATGGAGGAGCCGCTGAAGCTGTCCCCAGCTGACCTGAGACCCTTTGTGCTGTCCACCCCGAGCGAGCATCCCCGGCGCAGTTAATCACTGCAAGCGTCGGGGCAGGAGGCAGCTGGGGCCGCCGAAGCCCGGCGCAGTTGGCTGACCCTGGGGAGGAATGCAGCTGACTCACAGCACGGGAATCTGACCTCCACGGGGGCTGTGCGCTGGCTGAGATCATGGAGAGCCATGTCCGGGCACTGCGGCTCCCAGCAGAGCTGCAAACAGCGCGGTGTGTCCCCGTGGGTCACGGCGCGTCCAGCCTCTCTGTCCACTGCAGTGGTGCGCTTTAGGCATCCCAGTGTGTGCTGCACACCTGGCACAGTGCCTGCTTGCCCGTCCCTGTCCCTGTCCCTGCCTCTGTCCCTGCTCAGGAGCATGGGCAGCAGTCCTGGCTCTCCCCAGAGTGATATTTCCAGCTAGGAAATGCTCTGAGTGTGGCAGCACGGGAGCTCTGCTGCCTCTGATTCTCCTCCAAGTGACCCACAGGGTACTGTTAGAGCTGCTGTTATGGTGATTTTTATTTAAATCAATATCTCCCGTGTTATCCCTCAAGCGCTCACTACTAATAACCTCTCATCCTCTCAGCATGCCTTCAGTGGCCGTCAGCTTTGCTTTGCTATGCACAGAGCTACGAGCCCTCAACACTTCCCTGCAACTCCACCTCTCTGCCCACACCTCCTGGGAGTGTGGCTCTCCCACCCCAGCAGCAGTCACAAATACCTGTAGGACTCCCAGCTGGTATTTAAGTTTCCAGTCATTGTGGTGGGAGGAGAAAGCCCTGAAAAATCTCATTTCCGAAGACTTCTTTTTGAGTGCCAGCCCCATGTGGGATCTGATAAGGCACATCCCAGATTATCTGAATAGCAGGTTTCAGGTCCAGCATGTGGCTTTTGAATCACAACATTTATCATTACTATTCCTGGAGAGAATAGGGGGTTCTCTGTCTGGAGTTTCTGAGCACAGAGCATGGAAGAAGTCTGGGTCACTTGGTCACCTACACCAGCAAAATGAGGGAGGAGAATGCCTCAGGGAATGACATAATCCTGCTAACCAGCCATGGCACAAATAAACACCCTGATTCAACAGCATCTCCAAATTACAAAATTAAATCTTTACCTGTTCCATCTGAGCACATATAGGTCCTTTTCTACCAGAGCTGAAAATCTTGGTGAATCTTTCCCAGGGTGCCAGTGTGGCTCAGGCTAACAACCATAGTGTGACAGTCCTGGGGTTGGGGACCTGCCAGGGTCAGGGACAGTCCTGAGGTGAGCAGACAGGGATCCCCCATGCTGCAAAGCCAATCCTCACTGCCAAGCACCAGGGTGCTGCAGGCCCTCATGGGAAAGGCCCCTCAGAATAAAGCACCAGCCACCATCTCATTTCCTCTGTCTGCCCCGGCCAACCTTCCCCAAATTCCTCCCCAACAGCTTCCCCCAGGCTGCAAAAGCCAAAACCAACAGGGGAAAAAAGTGAGGCATAAACCCGTCACTGTGATGGCAGATTGGCATATTATGGATTTCCCATGTCAAAATAATGGATCGAAATCCATGCTGCCACCCTGGCTCCAGAAGGGCACCACTGCTCCTGCCCATGGTTTATGTTTGATGAAACTGAGTTAGTAGCGTTTTTATCTGTCAATTAGGGACCATGAAACAGTTATTAAATAGAGTCAGAGCCCTCCTTGCTGCTCTCCTGGGCAGTGCAGAAGACACATAACAGCCTGTAATGAAGCATTAAGCAGCAGCAGTTTTGTTTCTGATAGGATTGGAAATGATAAGCCAGCGAGGCATGGCCAGATAGGGGGAGCAGGTCCCTGGCTCAGAGGACACATAGCAGCAGCTGCTATGGGGAGGTTCAAGACTGAAATTTCTGCCCCCTGCCCCAAATAAAGTCTCTGTAGGACTGTCATCATGCTGCATCTGCTTGATGGGGGAAAAGCAAGGGCCTGAATTTAATTATCTGCTTTTCCTGGTGCAGCTCTGGATGATTTCCATGGAGGCATGAGGGCCTTCGGCTGTGAACAGCAATGATATCCCAGCCCCAAGGAGAAAAAGAGCTGGTTTAAACAAGTTTTGAGAGATAGGGACTGGGCTGTTCATAGAAGGGAGATAACACAGGCACAATCCACTTCTGGAGGTCATCAGAGTCCAGGGAATGCTGTCACTGCCCTCCCTCTGCAGATGAGAATGCCCTAATCAGGCAAAGTTAGGATGTCTGCTTGATCTCAAGGACTCTATGTCTGAGATTTGACACAGGGCAAAGCCAGATTCTGGGCAGAGTGATGGTAGTCCTGCACAGATGGGATGGGAAGCATGGGAGGGGGCAGAGGTGCACAGTGTCAATGGACGCATTTACCTGTGTCCTTCCCACCCTCGTGTCTCTGGGCTTGGTAAGCCCTTGCTCTGCACCCACACCAGTTCCAGGCGGCTCACAACAGCATTTGCTCTCCCACCCATTGCCGTGGACCCAGCAGGACCAGTTTGCACCAGGACCACCCAAATGGGTACAAAGCAGACTGTCCTACCAGCACCTTGCCCCGGGGACCACCACAGATCTGGCTATGCCAAAGGCTTTCAGACATTGTGGCTGCTCTGCAGCCTGTTTGCTCACAACAGAAACAGCACAACAGCAGGGGTTTTTTGCTTCTGGTGATTTGAAATGAAAAGTTAGATTTTCAAGGCTTTTCCTTTTGGAGCTCGCTCTGATTTAATTAAAAACCTCATCAAACCCAAATAAAATGAGCAAAATCTTGAACACAAAGTGCTTAACTCTGCAACAACATACAACAAAAATTTTCATCTGGTTCTGACTTCCAGGGCATTTTTCCAAAGTTGCCAGTGATTTGCAAATCCCATTAATTTCTTCTTTCTGGGAAAACTGCTTAGGAATCTGAGGATTAGCATCTCCCAGTGCAATGAGGACTCCTGTTAGCTCCTTCTCCAGTTGCCGCCCTTCAGAGAGCAGAAGGGATGTATGCTGCAGGATTAGACTGGCTCACTGCAAACCTACACTATCCAACCTTCTCTTCCTGGAGACTTTTCAGAGTTTCAGTGTTTGCAAGACACTAAGGAGCTCCTGGAAAAGTTGCACCATCCCACCACACTGTCCTGAGTCCTGCCATCACAGTATTCACATGGCACAGTCCTCAGTGCCCGGCCTCCAGGCCAAGCCCTGTCCTTCCTTTCCAGCCCTGAAGAATGCGAGGGAGACCTCACCCAAGCAGAGATCTGACCCCTCCCTGCATGGAAAAATGAATGTAGCTGTGGTAACAAATTGCTCAGAGCTGCAAGGCAGTGATGGACAGGTTTCAGCAAGGCAGATGGGAAGGCTGCTGGTGGATAGGATGGTGTGAGGGGAGTGTGGAGGGCACAGTGATGGGCATGCTTCCCTAGGGAAAGAGCCTCCTCACACATCCCCTGCTCTGCTGCATGCCCATGCCATGGGCATGTTGTACCAGCATGAGGCTCTCCCAACTTCACAAACAGACACAGACTTGTTGGATATTTACTGCTGCCAAGCCATCTCCAACACCCTCACCTTGCCAGGATGAAGGAGATGCCCAAAATATGGCTGAAGCTGTTGTGTTGCCTCTACAACCTGTTTGCAGAATAAAAGTGGGGAAAAACTTGAAGTGGCAGGAGAAGCAACGGCTGCTGTAAAAGTGAAGGAACCCAGGAGACAGGAAAGACACAGACCTGTGCCTGCACACTCCAGGCCCTCTGAACTGCAAACTGCTTCCTTGAGACAATGCTACCTTGGCCCCTGACCATCTGTTGGGATGGATTGGTGCCCAGAGCACCAATTTCCATCTCTGTGCTGTGGTGGGATGCTCATGGCTGCAGGCAGCACAGGAGCCTGATATCACCCAGCCAGGCTGAACTTCATCCCAGCTCCTGGTGGGAGAGGTGTGCAAGGCCCTGGAGTGGTGCAGTACCACCGGAGCTGTCACACACAGCTGGGCTGGGCTGCAGAAAGGAAGGAGCAGCAGGGAAAAGAGAAGTGGGAATTGCTGCCTGTTCTGATACTAGATGGTGAGATGTTTCCAGCTCACTTTGCACCTTTACTGTGCCTGCAAGGTGGCCAGGATGGAAGGCCACTGTGCATTGCTGAAGAGGGGCACATCTGTATCCAGCACACCAATGTCAGGACAGGGGGTAAGGAGCAACCCAAGTGGTTCTCCCTATACTATCCCAAAAAGGGTGTAAAATTAGGACCAAAGGCAGCTCAAGGTCCTTACAAAACACTTATCACCCTCACCTGGCTGGGAAACTCGGACTTTGCAGCACTGCAGGAGCAGGGTGTTTCCCTCACTGCACATCTTCAGAACAGAATTCCCATGTGCTCCTCAGGGGTCAGTATTTGCTTTTGGAAAGCAGCCAAGTGGTTAAACCAGGCTGGAGCCTACTGCTGGTGCTACAGACCTGATCAGCCATGAGACAAACATGGAGCAGGCATAGGGGCACGAACACCTGCAGGGGCTTTTTACAGCAGTGGTGAAAGGGCTCTGAAATGCCTCTATCCTAGTGTGAGCATCCTCAGACTTCCCTAGTGGGAAGAGGGGCTGCAGGCTGACGTGCTGTCCCTGCCTGCTTTGCACCCAGAAAGGATTCCAGGACTGAAGTGAGAGAAGGTGGGCAACCCCTCCTCCTGCACCTCCCTGGGTTCCTTGAAATTTGCCCTAGAACAAACTCTCTGGGATTAGCACCAGCCACATCCTGGTAAGAACAATATTAAGGGATTATGAGATTAGAAATACCATTTATGCCTAGAGGAATAACTCTAATTCTTATCTGATTGTCTACAGATGTCAGCAACCAAAGCACCTCTTTCATGCAAAGCAGGGAGCACTGTCGGGGTGCGAGGTGAACACGACGTGGCCCTCTCCTAGCAGGAGCCAGCTCCTCCTGCTGATACTTGCCCTGGATTGTGTTTGCCAGCAGCTGTTGGCATGTTAGTTCCTTTGTGGGGAAAAGCTGCTCGGCAGGAGCCCTGTGCTGGGGCTGCACTCCCTCCTCCTGTGTCTCTGCTGGGCTGCCCTCCCAGGATAAGCCCAGCTGTGCCTGCTGCTTGCAGGGGGCTGGTGGAGAGCCTGGGGGAGTGAGTGCTGCTTTGCCCACAGGCAACACCACCCTGAAACTCCAGCTGCAAGAGCACCACAGCTCTTTTGCTACCCTGGGCCACCAGTTCCTCCGGCAGTGGGGAGTGGCCCTGTGAGCAATGCCAGCATGGTGACATGCAGGGTGCACGGCCCCCTGTGACTGATGCAAGGCTTTTCCTGCTCCCGGCGGGGTCAGACAGCTTCAAAAAGCGACAAACTAACCAGGCCTCACTCCAAACTTGTGTGCTGCCCCACTGTACTCTCAGGGTCTGCCTTACACCCAGTTGGAGGCGCTGGGATTGTTGGGGCTGGAGCATCACTGGCTTTGTGGCACTACTGCTCCTGGGCTGGCCAAGCACTTTGTGCCAGCTCGCCTGGGGAGGCAGCTCGTAATGGGGTGGCCTGGGAGGCTCTGCCTGGCCATTAAGGAAGGTAAGTGCTTCTGGGTGCACTATGCCAAGCTCCTGTCTGCACGCTGGAGGCAGAGTTCGTGCTGCTTGATGGCACATTATCTCCATTCGGCTCCTCATCAAAAGCTCTCTGTCAATTCCTCCCTCGAAGGCGGGCTGGGAGAGCTTTCTGTCCTTCATGATAATGCTTACATGAGTATCTCCTTCCTATCTATCTCTCTTCTTCCTTCCCTTTCTCAGACCTGAGCCATCTTGTCCCATTTTGCCCCATTTTCTTTTCCTGCCTTGCCTTGTGCCTTGCAGACACCCCAGCTCTGAGGTAACATTTGTCTCCCAGCCAGGAGCAGGGCACAAAGAAAGCCAAGACATCACAGAGCTGGGATGGAGCAGGGTGAGGAGCATCCTCAGCAGGGACAAGCAGCATCCTCTGAACACCCCACATCCCCCTGTTCTGCAGGTTTTTCCTCGCAGCCCTGATCTGCACCACCAAACACCTGAGCCACAGTCTCCGATGAAAGAAACAGCAACCACGAAGCTAAATCTGCAAGACAGGGATGTGCACCTCCCTTAAGTCACTGACTTGAAGGCCATGGGAGAAAATTAGTTCATCTCACCTGACCTCCTGGGTTGCACAGGCCATTACATCCCTCCATTACCCCTCTATTGAGCCCAATAACTCGTGTTTGACAGAACCATCTTTCAGCAAGGCAGCCAGCCTTGCTCTGCAGATAACAAGCAACAGAGGAGCCGACACGGCTTTTGGCAGTTTGTTCCAATGCTTAATCATTTTTTCTATTAAAAATATGAGCCTCATTTCTAATTCAAATGTGGTTGTGGCTCAGCTTCCAGTTATTGGCTCTAGTTATGCCTTTGCTCGCTGGGTTAGTACCCAGTATCTTCTCTGCTTGGAGGTAATTACCAAAAGGAGTCAAGGCATCTTTCCAACTCCCCTTGAAGTCACTGAACAGACTATTTTAAGTCTTTCTCCTTTTGGCAGTTCCCCCTGCTCCCTTCATGTCCTTCTTCACTCCTGTTTTCCCAGGGTCCTTCTCAAATAATTTCTTAGATAACATCACGGGAACTAAGCAAGGATCTAATATTGTCTTTGTTTGTACATACGCAGCAGTTGGCAGAGCTGGCTCAGTCTTGGATCCAAGAGTCCCCTTTTTGGCCAGCCTGTCACAACACAAACTCACTGTATGGGGCACCTCCATCCTGGCACCCTCCTGCAGGAGCTGTCTTCTGTGCTCTCTGCTGTTTTGCTTTGGTTTTGGTCATAATTAAGCCCTGGAGGTGTTTAGCAGCACACACCTCATGCTGCCACTGCTCCTGGGCAACTGCTCCACTCACTCCAACTGGGAATCACCCCTGAGTTTTGCTGAGAGGCAGGGAAGTGGGAGAAGGAAATGCTGCAAAACGATGCCTGCAATGACTGTGTCTCACAGCAGCTTTGTGAGCTTTTTAATGCCCATGAAAAACCCCACTTATCTTTTCCACTTCTGGACAAACCCCCCATGGGCTGACACAGCAGTCCTCCCACCACCATGGCAAAAATCACATCCATGAACACTGCTTTGGCAGCTAAAAAAGTGAGCAGTGCTTCCCCTCCTGAGCCTTTGGAGGTGATGGGAGCATAGTTGGTGTGGTCATGCTGCTCCAGCAAAGCAAGTGGGGTTGGCAAAGGGGCTGTGTATCACCACTGATACCCGCAGCAAGAACAGCCTGGTGCTTTTGCACAGAGCCACCCAGCAGCATAATCACACCTGCTTTGCATCGATGTGAACAGCAGGGGTGCCCACAGTACCAGCTCCTCCCTCCATGCTCTTTGCTCCAGGAACTCAGGGGTAGAAACTGATTTTGAACCTGATCTGGCCACTTAAGTGCAATCCTTCAGGTCAGCTGGAGACAGGGGAATTCCCCTCTCCCCAGAATTCAGGACTCTGTGAGCAGAAGAAGTGGGGGCAAACCCACATGCTGGCCAGGAAAGGGAGGAGGAATGGGAGGGAGGGCTGGATGATGAAGGCTGTGGCAGAAAGGGGAGGTTGCCCACGACACGTGCAGGCTGGCTGCCTGGGAGCTGTCCCACTCCATGGTGGGATGCAGAAACATGCAGACCTGGCTGATCAGGGGTCCCCAGGGTGGGCTGCAGTGGGTGGCAGTCCTGGCATTGGGGGTGTCCCAACCAACACACCCAATTTGGGAAGCCTTGGAGGGTGAGGATGGCACAGAATCATCACACAGGTTTTTAAGTTCAATTCTGTGACTTCAGAAAATTCCTCCCCAGTCTGTGTCTTAATTTCCCCTTCTGTCTTTTCATTTAGACCCTGACATCTCTGTTTTCCACCAAGCTGGGGAGGAATGAGAGGTGGCACAGGCTGCCCTGTGTCCCCAGGGCAGCACTGGAGTCCATGTGAGTTTCTGTAACGGCAAGAGAGAAAGAGGAGGAAGATGCTGGTGAGGCCAAAGAGCCTTTTCAGAGAGCAGCTGCACCTGGCTGGAAGCTCAGGGAATTTAGGCACAGATGGAAGGGGAAGCAGCTTAGGTCCATATGGAGAGAGCAGGGATGAACTCTGCACTGGAGGGCTGAGCAGCTATTTCCCCAAAAAAGTCAATGGCACCCCATCAACTGCAAAGACATCAAAAGATGGCAAGTTCTAGCTCATCCACCATACAAACAAAATATTTCACAGATCTCTGGCTCCAGCCTGCTGGAAGCAGGCACTGGCTCAGACCAACACAGGTCACACAGCAGCCAGAAAGCAGCCAAAAGGCAGAGAGCTGGTTGCAACCCTCTGCTTTCTTCCCTGACCAAGAGGACACGATGCACCCATGACATGTGACAAACCATGACATGCAAGGCTGCTCCTCATGGAATGTGCAGAGCTGGGGTGTGCCCAGCACAAAGCTACTCACACTGTCCAGCTGTGGAGAGGAAAAACATCCAGGGTTGGGAATGCTCAAGACAAGGCAGCCCAACATGAGCAAAAATGCAGCACCAAGGCCTGAGCTACAGCTCCAAACCTCCTCTTGGTTTCCTGCCATGGACCCTTTGAGTGATCTCCTGGACTCCAGAGGATCCACGTTCTCATTCTACACATCCAAACTCAGCCACACAGGACACTGAGCTTCCCTGTGAACCTGACTCTGGTCCAGTCATAGTTTTGTGATCCCTCTGTCCTCCACATCTGCCACTTGGGGCAAACTGCAGCACTGGAGAGCCACTGCTGGTCCCTGCTGACACAACGTTCTGTGCACACGCTGCTGGTTCCCAGAGCGAGACCAGGTTTCCCCACGCTGCTTGGCACACCAGCCTGTCACTGCTCACTTGCTTTAGGCAAACACCCCTCTCCTTCCCCAGCATCATCAGCAGCCAGGCTACCCAGGCTAGTACCTGTGAGCTGGTGGAGAGAGGGGCACACAGCCTGACATTACCCATGCTCAGCAGGCTCTGTGTGGCTCCTGCCAGTGCAGAGAAGACCATCCTGAAGAGAAAACAAGCAGCCGTCACCCCAGGGTGGTATCATAAACCATTTTAATAAGGCACGTTGCTCCCCCTCCCCACCACCCTAACTCATGCGAACGCTGCCTTGTTCAGTTGGCAGCAAACGATAAAGACCCCCAGGGAGCACAGGAGGGGGAGAAAAGGGACATCTGTTTAGAGCATTTCTACTGCATGGCTCTCCCAGGCTATTTCTATCTCTTCTTGTCAAAATTTATCAACTGCGTAATTGTTTAAACAGCATTAAAGTGCTTGCAGCAAGAGCAACTGGAAATTGTCCTGCAGTTGCCTCTGGTACTGATGCTGACAGCTCAGGAAGGGACTGGGGAGGAACGGGATCCATTGGGCATGGGAACCCTCTGACTCCTTTTCCGGGGGGGAGACACCACCCTGTCCTGCTAACAGGAGGAAAATAATCTCACTTTATCCTGGTGCCCTTCCCTGCAGTCCAGGCCCAAAGCTCTGCTCCTTCTCCTCTGCTCCCTGTCCTGACCTGCTGTTAGCACACATTTAGTCTGCTAAATTATTTACAGCAGACTCAGCGGCTCGGGAAACCACAGCTAATGACAATGTCTCTCATGCTGATGTACCCTGGGCCTTGCCCTGACCCTGCTGAGCCCTTGGCTGGCACCTCACTGCATGCTGGACCCCACTGCTGTTCCCAGCCACTGCCAGAAGTTTCAGAGAGAGATGGAAGAGCTTTGCATACTGGTAAAAGATGAGAATTTGCTGCTGCCTATCTCCTCTCCTTCAGACAGGAGGGATGTGGACACTGAGGATCTTCACTGAGGATCTTCCCATTCCTGGTGACACCGCCTGGCTTGGGTACCTGCAAACACGGGCACATGTGGGCAGTGACAGGCAAGACTCACACCCTGTGCTGGTGACATTGGTGGGGTTTCTTCTTTCAGCACCCTCTTATGTAAGTACCACAGCCCTTTGGAGCTCTGGTGGAGAAAGGAAAGCAGCACTCACATGTGGAGCACTGACCCCTCTGCTCCTTGTCCCATAGCTGCAGTGACAGGAGGTGTGTATCCCAGCCTGTTCCTCCCCTCCCAGGACCCTGGGAGATGGGGACACATTGCTGGTGGGCGGCAGGAAGCACACACCAAATATTTTGACAAGGGGCACTTAGGAGCAGCTCAGATAAAATCCTTCCTGGAGCAGAGGCCAGTGCAAACAGACAACCAGTGTGTGTCCCCCCAGTCACGGTCCCCACCCATGGCCAGCATCCCCCAGCCAAGGAGGAGGGTTTGTCTTCCCAGCCCTGGGCATCCCGAATTCCTGGCACTGCAGAGCAAGGGTTGTGGGAAGCTGTTTAGACTGGACTTGGGATTCTTTAATTACAGAGCTGTTTTTGTCATGTTGGGTAGCATAAACAAACCTCAGGAGAGCAGAAGGAGGCTGTGCTGCCATCCACCCAGGACAAGGATGTTGGTGCTGCATGCAGCATTCGGTAAGGATGAGGAGGGTTTCCCAGGAAGCTGCCAAGCCCCCAAATCCTTTTTCCTTTTCTCCTCCAGCCCAGCAGCTGGAGCCAGGCTTGTGCTCAGTCCTATCCCATGATCTTATTCCCAGCCCAGCTGCAGGAGAGGATGCACAGGGGCTCATTTCACGTGGAGTTCCAAAGCTCAGGATCTCACATTCACTAAGAGGGTTCTTGCATATTAAGCAGCCTGACAGACACTCCATCCCTGGCTCTGTCTCGTTGCTGGAACTCTGCTACTGAAGGAAGACGGCAAGGGAGTGACCAACTTCTCCCCTTCTCAGTGCCCTTGTGCCACGTGATGCTCCTGCCACGACTCCGCCATGAGCTCGCCACAGCCCCCAACACGGCATGGGCTCATCGCTCACTGGGGTCAAGTGTGCTGCCACATCCCTTCAGCTACCAGTGGTAGGATATGGGAATGGGACACTGCATGCATGGGCCACCTCCTGGGCATGCTCTTCCCACAAACAGCATTGGCAAGGCCAGGGCAGAGCTGCTGGTGCTGTTGTTGGCTGCTCATAAATGCCCCGTGGGGCTCTGCTGGCCCCACCACCGCGTGCTCCTTGCTGTCCCCAACTCCCCCGCGGGAAGAGCGGAGCCGCAAGCATGGGAGAGGGGATATTTTTATTGTTCCTGACACCGGCTGCCCCAGATTATCATGTTTTACAGAGCGAGCCAAGGAAGCATCACTCTGCTATGCTGCAGCTGGGCTGGCTGCCCAGCCCGGCGAGGGGAAGGAGGAGCGGAGCAGCGGGGCGCGGGTGCGAGCGAACACTGGGTGTGTGCACGCGTGGGCCACGGGGCACGGCTCCCTTCAGCCCTTCCCGCTGTGGCATGCAGCCTGCAGCCCACCGCACGGGGAGGAAAGGTCGCCTGCTGCCTGCTAACGTGTTTGTTTTTCTAGTCCGGTTCCTAATTCGATTAGGACTAATTGCATCTGGGAGCGTGGTGGAGTTTTTGGGTGGGTTTTTCTTGGCTTTCTCCTTAAAGAGCCGGGATAGTAATTTGCATACTGTTACCCAGCACGCCTTTTCAGCTCTCAGCTGGGCCAAGACCCAAAATCTGGTGGCAGGCAGCAGCACAGTTCATCCACTGAATTTTCCCAGCCATGCATGAACAGCACAATGTGGGAAGGCAGCGACAGGAGAGCCTGCATGCCTTGTGAAATAAAGCTGAATTTCAAAGAACAAAGCATACCTGCAAGCTTGTTGCTGCGTCCTTTCTGTGGCTCTCGGGAACTGGGGGGGGTCATGCTTGGCTGTGAATCACCCCAGGACCAATGCACCTACCCAGCCCCCAGTGGGGAGAAAAAACCTTCCATAGTAATGAACCCAACAGTTCTGGGTGCATCTTCTGATTCTGGAATATCAACTGTCATTTAAATTTATTAGCTCCACCCTTGCTGTAGGTTTGGTCCATGTTGATGTATTCCTGCCCTCAAGCACTGCCTGGGCACAGCCTTGGGGTTGCCCTTGTGTGGGACTATCCCTAAAGGGCAGGAGCAGGGAGAGAGGGATGAATCAAACGGGTGGGTGCTGTTCCCTGCCAGCTGGTCCTGGTGCCAGGGAATGGTTGCAGTCATGTTTAACATGCTGCTCCTGAAATAGCCTAAGTTTACATCACCACAGGAAAGGATTGGAAGAGTTCAGAGGGGAAAAAATCCATCAAAAGGGCTTTCTTAAAAATAATTAAAATATAAAAAAAAAGCTCTGCATCACAGATTGCTGGACACGAGCAAGGAACTATCTGCACACATTGACCCAGAACCTGTGCTTCTCCAGCAGCATCCAGGCAGGAGCACCAGCCTGGTGCCACCAAACTTCTGTTCTCCCAAGTGGCATGTCATCAGTGCCCTCCTGCAGTTTTCTTCCACCCATCAAGCCATGGAAACAGGCAGGGACACACCAGTCCCTGGGACTGCCTTCCCCCACTGTTTAGCCAGTGCCCATCATGGGACGCTCATGTGTGCCCTGGAGGAGCCAGAGGTGCATGTCTTATGTTGAGAGGTCACTACCTTCTTGTTTTGCTTCTTTATTTCGGATAGGTGAAACAGAAAAAAATGTTTCAAAAATAACAACAAATAATTGATGCAAACTTGCAGTACAACCCTCTGGTTGCAGCTGGAGCCCAGCTGGGAGGAAAAAGACTTCTAAGGCAGAGAAAAGGGAGGCTCTGATTATTTATTAGTGGCCGATGTTTGATTGCTTGCTAATCAGTCCAGAGAACACTCAGGCTCTCCTGGCCTTCCCGCTCACATGTGGTTCCTGTTGCTTTGCCCCTTTCCCCCTCCCTCTCCCTGGTTTTGCTTTGTTTGTTTTTCTGTTAATTTGGTTGTTTTTTCCATGTCATTTTCCGTCAAACCGCATGTTTTTTCCTCTTTCTCTCGCCAGCCACTGCAGTGACAGACATGGAGGAAGCAGGCCAGCCTGGGACTGCCTGTACTCTGCCAGTCCCTTTCCCACATCCATGGCCTGGGAGGCAGCAATGCCCATGGGACAGCGCTGGGGCTGGCACCAGGCCACAAGACCCCAAGCCACCACTGCAACGTGGAAGACAACTCCACTGCCTGCATCCCAATCCGTGCCCCTGCTGCTGGAGGGGATTCTGCTGTATTTCCTCCCCCATGCTTTCACTCCATCCTGTCAGGCAGCAGCCTTTTTGGGCAGCAGGCCGAATGATGAGGGTCAGATGCATGTCCACCAGGGCCTGGACATCCCCAAAGCAGGACAGAAGGGCAGAGGGGAGGAGGTGCTGGGTTGGGATGGAGATAAGCAGGTCAGAAGAGGATGGAGGGATGGGAGCAGAAGGAGGGTGCCTGCCCTCGCTGCCTCCCTCCCTTCTCTGCACACAAGGCCTCCCCGCTCTCATGTGCACTCTCCGGCTTCTGGCAGCCTCTCCGACGCGCGTTTCCACTCCTCTCTGGCCCATTAGCAGTATTTTTATAACATTCTGTAACGCACAGCGCCGTGTGCCAAACCTCAAGAGTGCATTATTTCCCAACGTCTTTGTTATATCCACCCCCAGGCCCTCCGGCTGCGCGTTTCCAAATCCAGAGTTGTGGCTTGTGGGGGCAGCCAGGAGCCCGGCACCGCACTCCTGTTACCCAGAGCTTTGTGCTCCCTCCTGCCCTGCTCCTGGTGCTCAGCCCTGCGCTCAGGACAGGGATGCCTGGCGTGTAAAAAGACCTGGACCCATCTCCTGCTTCTGGTGGGCATCTGCTGCTGTCAGGCTGCAGGGCAGGTGATCACTGAAGATAAGCACCTGGTTGTTCTCCTGTGCTTCACCTCATGCTCAGCTGCCTGAAGAAAGGGGCAGACCAACAAGTCACTGCTCAAAGTGCCCTGGAAGAGGTTTCCCCTGCAGAAATGCCAGCTTCCCTCAGGCCAATTTGTGCTGAGGAGGATGCATGCCTTGTAGAGGGCTGACCTGGGACCTTCAGCAATAGACAAGCCTGGGGATCCCTCCTCACCATCCCTGAATGCACACTGTCCCGCTACATGCGCACCAGTGCTCCCATTTCTGCAGTGAGTGAGACAGCCCAGCTACTCCCAGCCTCTGCAGGGTGCTGCTGGGCTCCCAGCCACATCCCCCATGATGTGCACTTGGGTGTCAAACCCATCTAAGGCATCAGATGAGCTATCTGTGCCTTCCCTCCTCCCTGCTGAAGCATATTGATAAAACACCTCCCCACATTTGTGCCTGCACCATTAATGTAGCATGTTGGTCCTTTCAGCACAAAATCCCCACCTCAGATATCTTCTTGTCCCTCCTTAGCCACTGGCATTTCCAACCAAAGCCCCTGGTCCTTGTGGGCCAGAGCCATTACAGATAACACCACAGAGAGTGGCCCAAACACAGTCCAACCACGGTGCCAAAGTTTCCCCATCCCTTCCAGGAGCTCCCCCTTTCAGCACAATCTGATCCCCTGTAGCTATTTCCTAAGCTGTGTTCCAATTCTCGTACTAATCCACATTTTCTCTGGTTTAACTCATAATTTCCCATGTGGCACCATAGCAAATACTTCACTGAAGTCAAGACAGATTACACTGACCACATTTCTGGGCTTAGAAAACCGGTTCCCTTATCAAAGAGAGCTATCAGGTTAATCTGCTGTGATATATCCCTGGCAGGCCCTCCTTGTGTTTTTTTCCCATTTTCCATTTCTCTCCACGTCTTTAATTGCTCCCTCTTCCAAGTGCATCGTGTGGCCCCCACTGTGCTGTGGGGTCAGGCTCTCTGACGAGGAGACACGTTGCACTGGGTACCACCACTGGCCTCTCAGCTGCTAATGAGCCTTGCTAATGAACAGGTGTCCTCACATGGGGATGAGGTGCTCCCCAAGCCCTCAATGCACTGAAGGTGCCTCCAGAACAGAGGGTAACCTCCAGGTTTTATGCTCCCTCCTCTCCCTTAGCCTGTGCTGCCCTGGCTCTCAGCATCGCTGCTCAGACCTGGTGGGGTTCATTTGGTATCGGGCTCTGCCGAGCTTATGTTTAATCTCCCCTGAAACCTGTCTGCAGGACCAACTCTGCTCTTTTCTCCTCGTTTGCTCCGTATTTATATGGATAAACCTCCTTTTCATTTCCTCTGCAAGGTCTCGCTCAGCTTGACTCCTGGCAGGTCTCCCTTTATCCCTGTGCTCGCTGATCCCCACGACAGAGCTTGCTTGGCTAATTGACACCCTTTCCTGGTCCTCAACCCTCCTCTGCTCCCTCTACACATCCTTCCTGTGGTGTTGTATGCTCAGGATCACCCCTGCCTTGCCTGGGGAGCACATTCCAGGTACCATCATTTATTTAATGAGATCCCCAGCACTTCTCCACGTGCAGCCCCAGCCTCTCACTCTCGCTGCAATCAGCTTTCTTGTTGCCCCAGCAAATGAGAAAAATGCAGGCACAGGCCTGTTTTCATTTAATTTCCCATGCAATTGAAATGAAATGAGTCCAAGATCCCTCAAATCCCAGGTCTGGGCTCCCAGTGCATTCAGCTGCAGCAGCAATGCTACCACAGAGCCATGCTGCAAACCTCCCACAAGTCACCCATCTCCACCTCCATCCCCAAGCCCACCTCCATTCCCTGCCGGGATGCTCCCAAATCCACTCCTTTGCATGAATCCTCACACCTCCAGGGAATCAATCATTTCCAGCAGAGCCAGGACACTTAGGGTGGGGTGAGGGGGGCAGGGGCTGGGGGTGCAGCGCTGGGAAGAGAAACCTCACAGAGAGCGTTAAATTAAAATCCAGACAGTTAAATTAATTACCACTAAAAGCGTCTCACCTGATTAGTTCCTTGCACAGTTAATTGTGTTAACAATGCCAGACACTTGTTTATTTATTTGTCACCCTCTCTCTGGAGGCTGGTGGCCCCAGCAGCGTCCAACTGGGCTTCTCAGCTGCCCCAGTGCTCAGGGGTCTGTGACTCTCCAGCAAATGGGAACACACAGTAATAGGGAACAGCAGGATTTGGGCTCTAACGCTGAGCAATTCCCACGGGTCCCTGAGCGGATTGACAGAGATTACTATTAGTGAGGTGCTTAGCAGATGGAGGAGCCATTGCAAAATCACAGCGATGCCACAGCTGCACAGAGGAGGTGGTTGAAGGCCGCGGAAGTCTCCCCACTCCCCTTGTTTCCTGCAGGCCTGGGCTGCAGCCCTCTGTGCACTGGCACAGCCTGGGAACTCTCCCCAGATGGGATCTGGTGAGCACATGCCCAAGCAGAGGAATTGCACAACCTCCTTGTGCTGCTGCCTGCACTGGGCCCAGCTCCTGCCTTTTCTGGCTCTGACCCAGCTGTGAACACCTCCTGAGCACAGTGCAGATAAAAAGCCCCTGACTCATTTGTTGGGCAGTGGCCTTTTTGTCTGCCATGCTCCCAGCCCCCACTCCTGCTCACTGGTGTAAACCCTGCCCTGTGCTGACTGCTTCCCCTCATCTGCTCCTCACATCGCCTTCCAGCTCCTTCCAGCATCCCTTCTCCTCAGCCCAGACACCAGGATTCATCCCACACATCCTTAAATGAATTGTACACTGCAGAGCATCTCTAAAATTCAAATCTCTAGGTGCAGTGAACCTCATGCTTTATCTCCAGGGCTTACACAGACCCTCCTGTGACCCTCTGTCCCTGGAGCATGGCCTAGGATGGAAACACCACCCTGGCTCTGATGCCAGTGCAGAAGGTGAGATAAGGAGTAGAGGAAGACTCTGCTGTGTCTTCCAAACCTGGGAACATACAGCCACCTACACGACACATCCCTGGATGGCGGGGTTCCCAGCTGGGAATCACAGTTACCATCCCACAGCCAGCCATGCCGGCTGGTGCTCCCAGACACCCACGGCTGCCAGTTGCACATGCTGTGCTGCAAAACACACAGTTGCTATCAGCTGTACAAACACAGCAGCCCTTAAAACACACAGCTGCTATCAGCTCTCAGCATCATGTGAAATACAGCACAACTCTTATCTCCCCTGCTGAGGCCCGGGAATCAGCGCATCCCGTGCCGGAGATATGCAAAATGCTGGGGAATGAGCAGCTGTCCTTCAGCACACCTGTGCACCCAGGATCCTGCAACACCTTTGTGCTGCTCCTCTGAAACAACCACACTGCTGTAATCCTGGCCAGGGCTTCCCCTGGCTGACTGCAATCCTGTCCAATAGCTCTTTCCACCAACAGAGATGGCTGATGTGTCACAGGACTAGAGGAAGAAGCTACATCCCTTCTCAAATTATTCCTGAGGCATCATTTAACCTGCTAGCTTTGATCCAAAGCTTGGGGCAGAGTGGCTGATTCCAAATGGGATTAGTATGACATGAGGACCTCATACAGCAGTGTGCAGCAGACAACCCCATGTATGGAAGGTAGAGGGGCTGACATGGTAGGAGAGGGGGCTGTGGAGACTCTGTATGGGAGCAGAGACTGTCCCCCTCAATGTGGCATGCTGGGGTACTCACTTCCCACCCTCAGGTTGGTCTGGTATTTGAGGTGCCAGGAGGAGCCCTCGTAGCAGGAGTACTGGCCGCTCTGGGACAGGTCCACGTTCTTGAGGACCAGGTAGGAGCCGTTCAGGTGGGACTCGTCGATGTCGGTGCCGTTGGCTGTCCAGGTCACGGCTGCGTCCCATTCCATGGAGCCACACTTCATGGTCACGTCTGCACCTACCCGCTCGTACTGGGTGTGGCTCTCTGTGGGAAGGAAAAGGGGAAAAACAGGTGAGCTCAGAGCCCCTCAGAACAGTTGCCTTGGGGATAAGATCTTACCTTCTTGTCTGGGAGGTAAAGAGAAGGACTGGGGTGTGGACTGACACTTTGCTGGTGGACAGGGAAGCCCAAGTTCTGCTCCTGTCCCCAGCCATGATTTATTTTAGACCAGCTGACAAATACCAGAGGATCAGGAACCACCTCCGCCCACAGGATGGCTTCCTCTCACCTTTGCTATGTGAACACATGTCAGGGCTGCACGTATGGCTCACCAGCCAAACACCCCCCAGCATGGCCAGACACACAAGGCATTGCCAGTCGTGTGTCCAGGTGACTTGTTGCAGGACACAAACCAAACACATGTGTCAGAAACTCCCAGCAGAGAGATCACACAGCCTCAGGACTTGTCACCAGCAAAATCCATGTATTTACTAGTGCAGATGGGAAGCAGGTAATTCTCCTTGCAATTCTCTATCCAGTAAACCAGGCAGGACGATTGCAAACTAACTGTGCTATGCTGTGGAAAGGCACAGCTGCTTGGTGCATGCAGTGCTGTTTGTCTCCTGTCTGGGTTTTCTTCTCTTTCCATAATAACATGATGCTTGCTGAGCTGTTTGATGTAACAGAGTGGGGCAACACAGCTCATTGGGCACCAGCTGCCTAATTGAATTTTCTCAGGTTTCTGGACAGGAGCTGGAGCTGACATTCATTAATGATCCTTAGCAACTGAATATTTCCTGTGTTGCTACACTTGGCTGTGCTGAGCTCTATGTGGCAAGGATAAAACCACGTGAGTGCATGTGCGTGACACAGGGTGAAGCAGGATGGGAGGATGAATAGGGATGAGGTTCCTTCAAGGCTTCATCAAGCCTTTGTGCACAGACAAGGGGGGTTCACTTCTCAAAATTCTCCTGGGCTTCAAAATCACATTTGACAAGGTGCCTTCCAAGGAAACTAAGCAGCCCTGACACATGGGGAAAGTCCTTGTGAGGATTTATAGCAGCTAAAGTCACAAGACCAAAGGTGAAAACAAGCTGTCAAATGTAGCAGTAGAAGATGTCACTGCTGAAGTCTGATGGAGATCCGAGCTGGATCAGATCTGCCCAGCACCCTCGTAACTCACAGGTAGAAGGGGTCAGGGCAGAGAGAAGACAGAGTGCTGCTGGGGCTATCAGGGCAGCCAAAGCCCAGCTGGGCTCCAAAGTGCTGCAGGAGGACACCGTGGTACAGACCACCAGGCAGTAACCCTGTGCTGATTAACGCACAGTGGAATGCATGCAGCCTTCCTTCCCTACACACTCATGGTTTCAAATATGCCACAGCCTCCACGGGAACCCACCCTGGAGTCATCACACTCCCCTCCCTGAGAACATCAGCTCGGTGGTGAACAAGAACTCAAACCCAAAATGGAAAGCACTGTTACTCAAAAGCCATGAACAAACCTGTCCCCATGCTGTTATGAGCACAGCATCCCTGGAAGCAAGGCAAAGGAAGGAAACAAGAACAGCTAAGCTTGAAACAGATTCCATGTGAAGTTGGTTTAGTAGACTCTAACCCTTCATCCATAAAAGGGAACAACCAAGCAAAGATGTGACAGACACCTTAGCAATGACAAGTGACATGAAGAGGACAAATAGAGAAGGGCTGCTTGCTCTTTCTCCTAATAAAATAAGGGGGAGCAAGACAAGCAATAGAAAGTGGTCTTTTTCTTTTGCACGAATTGTGATTAAATTACAGAAATCTATATCCATCAGATGTTGTTGATGTCAACATTGGAGGGGGGAACAGTGTGTAAATGAATTCACAGCAAAAGATGACCTAAAACACCGAGCTGCCCAGTGAGCCTTGGGAGATTGCAAGCAGCTGATAGTGGAGACAGATGGGATAAGCACCTCCAAGGCTTCTCCTTTTTTTCCTCCCTCTCCAGACATCAGCTCCTGGGTCCCACTGGTAGGTGGGACCACATGGATAAGATCCAGCATTCCTTGTGCCTAAGGCCACATCCTGATCCCATCTGCAAGGCTGGCTCTGGAGGAATGTCTGGCAGGTCTCAGCCATCCTGCAGATGGTCTGTCAGGACACCTGCTTCTGACAGGAATAGAGCACCTTTGGGGATGTTATCCCTAGAGGAAACATCAAAAGGGAAAGGGGGTGCTAAGGACAAGGAAAAAATGGTTTGTTGTAAGTTGCTGGTGGGATGCCCCAGTACAATTTCTGACACAAGCCAAGGATGGAAAACCTTTGGGAAACTGTGCTGACCAGAAAAATGTGTTTCAAGGGTCCTAAAAAGCTGGGAGAATGTACTGACAGGCAGAAAGAGTGGAGAACAACTAAGATGAAGCATCTGTGTGAGGAGGGATAGCTGGAACAGGACCAGATACATAGACAGATAGGCAGAAGTGGAAAAAGACAGTGGATGGATGAATGTGTGTAACCACAGACAGATGAACAGCAGGCTGGATGGGCACAAATGGAATGGAGGAAAGGATGCATGGAAGGACAGTGAGTGTGAGTGGTGTTGGGTGGATGGCTGGCTACTTAAATGGCTCTGGATGTGGATGGATGGTTGGATGATGAATGGATGGACAGGCAGATGATTAGGCACATGTGTGGATAGACAAACACAGATACCAGAGTTTCAGTAAGAATTCAAGCACCTTACTCAAGTTCTCTAATTTCTTCGATTGATAAGGTAAAGAGGTTTTGTCTTCCCATTTCCTGTTGGCTCACAGGACAATTGACCATCCTGTCCTTACACTTGGAATTCTGCTTATCAGAGACACTGGAGCTCTGACACCCACCACTGCACCACCCACCAGCCTTGCACAGAGAAAGGCTCAGTGCAGTGATGGATCCACAGACCTGCCACCCTTGCCTGGCTCCTGCCTGCCTGGTGCTTATTTCCAGAGAAGGACTGAGATCGGGGGAAGCTCTGGGATGCACAGCTCTGCCTCTCAGGACTGTGGCTGAAGGACTAAATTGGGAAGGAAAAAAGTCACCTTGAGTTATTTCCTTAAACACAGTACAAACACACTGGCATTCGTCCAGAAGGGCTGAGGGAGCCATTCCTGGAAGACAGGTCTTTGAAGGCAATGCTCCTTTCCAAGGCAATGATTTAAGGTTCCTGATGAAGGAGAAACCCAAAGCACAGCTTCAGAGGAGGCATTTCATCCAGCAGGGTTTGCTGAGGATCTTACTGGAGCAGACACAAGTCCTCATGTCCTCCCTTGTCCCACGCCAGGTGTGGGAGTTGGGTGGGACAGTGACATCAGATGTGCGGCAGCCTCTTTGGGAAAGGGCACCATGGGGACAGCTCCCCTGGAATGCTGGAGAAGCCTGCAGCTCTGCTGTAGGATGGGGATGAGCAGGGGTGACCAGAGCTCTGCTGGGATCCTGAACTTTCTGCAGGCTAGGAGAGAACCCAGAGCTCCACAGCTCCCTTGAACAGGGAGGGAAGGGAGGTTTGTCCACACTCCTGGTCACCGTGTCACTCACTGGTAACCCATGGGGTCAATGACCACAATGGTGCCTGTCCTGCAGGGCCAGCCCTTTTGGATGGACATCAGCTGGTGACAGGAGTGTCCTGGTGGAAGATTCCAGCTGGACATGGAGGATAATTTATTCTCCTGGAGGGTAACACAGCACTGGGAAAGGTACCCACAGAGAGGGGGATTCTCATCCATGGAGTTTGTCAAGGCTCTGCTGACAAAGCCACAGCTGACCTGGTCTTCTGCTGAGGACAGAGCTTTTCCAAGTGGGGCTCTGGACTAGACACTTCCAAAGATTCCTTCCCAGTAACAAGGACGTGATCACTGGCTAGAACTGACACTTCAAGATGCTGCCCTACCATGTGCCTGCACCACCCTGCTTCTCCAAAGCATGCTGCCTTTGGGTCAAATGACATCACCATAGAAGGGCTGCACACCAACCACCAACATGCCTCAGCATCCAATGCCACCAAAGGCCACATCCTCTGCCAGGCACAGCACACCTGCCAGGCACAGCATGAAGTCCCACATCTAGAAAGGCGCCATGGTGATGCACAATGGGAGAAATCACAGCTTTACCCACATCTCTGCAAAATTGCAGTGGAGGGAAGATGGGAATAAACATCAGAGCTTCTAGCTGTGGGATAAACATACACATTCTAGTAATGAACCTGGGGCAGCTTGGTGAAATGAGCTGTGAGCTGCTTTGCTGCACTAGCAACGATGAGTGGCAGCTTGATAGGTCCTGCAACTGCAACAGGGACCAACAGGACAGCAGACAGCAATCCAGCAGAGAGATGTGGAGGGAAAATGAGACCAAGCAGCCGAGACATGGGGCCCATGGAAATATATTCTATGCTTCCCAAACCCATCCAGCTGGAAATCCAATAGAAACCTCATCCCCATTTTCCTCCTTCATGAAATCTTGATCTACATAGAAACTGGAAGGGCAACAGCACAAGGAAATCCTGCAAAAAGGTGAGCACTGCCCTGGCATGCACTGTGCTAGGAACAAGCAGAACTCCTCTTGGCACCTTCCATCTCCACTCCTGTGCCTTTGCTCCAGCTAAGGCTCCCACCCAGCCAGCATGGGCAGCTGCCAGGCATGGCAGGAATGCTGCAGGGCACTGGCATGTGTGGAGCCACAGACTGGCACTGGGGGCCTGTGCCCAGACGCCTGAGGGGTCACTGGAACAGCAAGGAGAGGAAGTGGAGAGGACAGTTAGCATTCCTGGCACCAGAGCTCACCACAGCCCTTTAATGGGGGTCTTTCAGCCAGGGCCTGTGGCAAGACAACATCCAGCAGGCACACACAGGGCCAAAACCACCCTCCCTGTCACAGCGATTTGCAGGCAGACTGGGACAAATATTCCCTCTGAGTGCTGTGCTGAAATGCACTGCAGGCTTGTGGCTTGAGTGAGCACAGAATGAGCAGAAGAAAGGCATTGCAGCATTCTGGGGAGAGGGAAGAGCACCCTGCAGGTTCCACAGCCTGCCCTTCTTTTGGGAAACCAGCACAGTGAGAAAGGCCAGGTGCCCACGTTCTCTGACAGGACATGGAGCACTTCTGCAGTGGGACAGAGCACTACATACATGTCCTTGGACAGAGGCCTTCACATCACCCCGCTGGCCTTCACGTGTCCCTCCCACAGCTGAGAAACCAGCCACAAATAATTGTCTCAGCAGCTAGTTAGCTGTCTGTGTACAGAATAAATTACACATTTAATATTTACACAGTGCCCGGGCTATGCCAAGAGCTTTCCAAGCATATAAACCAGAAGGGTGTTTCATTCCTCATCTTCCCATGATAAATGAGATGAATCAGCCCACGGAGGAGATGAGCACAGAGCCCCAGAGGATGGAGAGGGCAAGGGGACAGAGAGGTGGCCTGACCAGCCTCTGTGGGAGGATGTTCCTGACCCGCTCCAGCCATGGGACAGGGTGGTGGCACAATCCTATGGCCTCTCCCTTGCCCACTGGCCTGAGCAGCACCAGCTGTGTCCAAGGAATGCCAGTGGCTCCACTCCCCTGTGCAGTCTGACAGCTCCTGAAGCCTGCCCTTCTTGAGATGAGGCAGCCCCTGGCCATGGAGGGGATTTCCTGACCCCAGCTTCCCAAAGCACGTTCCAGTCTTGATCTCACATCTATTCCCTGTGATGCCACTTGGTCTTTGCAGAGCTTTTCTTGCCAGCAGAAATCTCCTTTCAACTAGAAGAAATTTCATGCTTAAGGAGGCACTTCTTCCACAAGTGATTTAAAACTGGATATATCTTTGTAAGGAAACAAGCATAATTAAGTATCATCGATGTAGCCAAAGATATGGACTGCTCCAAGTAAATTTTGTCCATTAATGAAGAGTTGCAGAAAGCAGAGACCGCATTTGTTTGCTCTACTTTGGTAAATCCCTGGTGTCAGCAGCTTTGCTCTTGACAAGAAAAAATAATTAGAAAGAAACTTTAATTAAGAGATAACAGATGGGTGCTAAAGGACTTGTACTCAATCACACCACGATAGCCTGGAAGCAGACCTTGGTTTGCTTCAGGACTGTTGTGAAGGAGGGACTTGATCCCTCTGACATGCTTGGCTCAGGGCAGGACCCAGGGCAGGAAAACCTTTTCCCTCAGTCTGGATGTGACAACAAAACATCCTCCTGTGGGCGTTGGCAAAGCCCTGATGCTCTTGCAGAAGTTCTGCTCCAGTTCTGCACCAGCCTGCCCTTTTGCCTCCCTCTGAAGCTGCCCCCAAACCCAGCTGGGGATGTCTATGGAGGGGTGACAAGGGCCTTCTTGGCCCTTCTAGCTGCTCAGCTGCATGAGGCTGGTGCCTCTCCCATGAGCCTTAATGCTTTGAGGATGAGGGGACACTTTTACCATCAAATGTTCCATTGTCACAAATGATAGTCCAACCCACGGGTTCCTTCCTGGACTTGGTCCAGCAGTGGGGAGGTGTGATGCCTGCCCTGCCATGAGCTTGACATGCCACTGCCCAGGCTGAGCTCCAGGTGACAGGACCAGACAGGATGGCAGCACCAGCAGGACGATGTCACCTGCATCACTCATGCACAGGGGCCAGCCAGGCTGTGCAGAGGCAGAGAATCAGCACCCTCCTGGGGAGAAAACACAGTGCTAAACCCATCAGGAAACCACAGGACAGAGACCCACTGCTGCAAGCAGAGGATACACACTCTCAAGTGAGGGCCAAGTCCTTGTTGCAGCGCTGGCTCAGCCCATGGGATGCAGCAGCTCCCCATGTCTTTTGGGCTGCTGGCCAGTGGGGAGCCCTGGCTGGCAGAGACTCTAGGAGAATGAGGAATGCTGCCTTCTCAGACAAGTAACTCAAGTGTCATTTTTCTGCTTGTATAATATCATCAGACTGGCTGAATCAACAGCTTTGGTCTGGTCTGAGTGGGATCTCACCAGGGCAGAGGGTGTTCTCTCTGTGCCTAATTATGTCTGTGTCTTGTCCTGGTACTGCTGCCTTTTCCTCACACCCATGTTGGGACAGAGCTTCTCTAGCAGCTCTCTAGACCGGCCAAATCACATCAGCCCAGAGTTGCACACTGGCAGTGCTCCTGGCTGCAGGCCAGAAGGGCTCTGTGTCAGAGGCAGCCTTGTTTTCCTGCACACCATCAAGCCCAGCTCTCACTGGGAGTAGCAGGAGCTGTACAGCGATGCGGTGCCCCAAGCATAACTTAAACCTGGTAACAGAGGTCAAGCAAAACTGAGAACAGCAACCAAATCCATCCTGCCTCTCTAAAAGAGTCTCCTCAGCTCCCGCATGGGCAGGAGAGCACAAAGAAGCTGTCCTTTCCCATGGCTTCAGGGTAGGAGTGAGCTCTGCCCAAGGGTGCTAAGGCTGGTGTGCACCCATCTGCCATGGTCGATACCTCCATCCTGGATCATGTCGTATTGACACAGCTGGGACCAGGAGCAGATGCTGCTACTTCTGCTTCTCTCTCTCAGCAGCTCTACAGCAGAGAGGTCTGGATTCTTTTGGGCTGGTGATCTTGGCTTTTTAGTTTTTTCCCACAGGAGGCTTTGGTCTTGCATCCCTAGAGGGGACCTGAGTTCATGTGTTGACCTGTTTCCTAGAAGGTCTTGGTAAGACCATCACTTGGATGTCTGTCCCAGCTCTGCTGGTCCCTGGGACTCTGAGTGCTCTCCTTGCTGCAGCTGGCTGAGCTGTGACACCGTTTTCATCCTAAGGCAAGGCTGGATGGGACCTTGCCCACTTGGCCTCCTTGCGGAGTCAGCTTGAGATGACTCATCCTGAGGAAGTGCAGTTGCTTGGCAAAGCAGCAACTCCTCCAGTTCCCTGTACTTCATCGGGCTGCCCCAGCATGTGGAGTGGTACAGAGGGAAAGGCGCTGGAACACCAGAGAGAATGGCACTAAGGGGAACCAACACACAGCAGGAAAATCCCACCAATATCCTCCAAGCTTGGCTCACTTGAGCCTTCAACCTTCGCTGCCAAATGACTGATGCTAACACCATGGATGAATTAGAGGATTGTTTTTTGGTCCCGCTTTTTCATGCAGACAGGACAAATAACTCTAAGCCACAGAAGAGTGCTTAGATCAGGCTTTTCAATGCTGTTTAGGGGGAAATCAATACAATTCAGAATTAGGTGCCCAAATCAGGGCCATAAACACAAGAAGAGCTCATTGTGGTCCAGCAACAGCGTGAAGACGCCTGTATTTACTGAGGTTTGGGGAGGGGGAGGTGGGGGCAGAGCTGGATAGAGACACAGGGATGCCTCACTCCCCACTGACCTCAGCCTGCCTTTCCAGCCCTGCGCACAGCGCACACCTCCCCATCCCTGTTTGCCAATGCCCACACGCCTGCCCTCAAACAGCAGCCTAGCTCCACTCAAATACTCTGGGGGCGACTGCTATTTGTTCACATAACAACCCAGCTCCCGTCTCACCCCACTCAGGGCTGCGGATTAGCATCAGGCATTGTGCAATGTTTTTTTATTAGCACAGAATTATGGAAGTCAGAGGCGTAAAAGACCTGTTGGGTCCCACTCAGTCCATCCTCCTTCTGCCAAGACAGTATTGGTCCCTGCAGCATATTTACTATTTCTCCAGTCTAATTTTACATACTGTACAATCTGTGCTGTGCCAAGTTACGATCCCTGTGTGAGAAGCAGAGCTCTCAATTTCCAGGCTCTTGGGTGTGTAAAATCACAACCGCGATGCTAAATTAACTTTTTTTCCCCTTGCATTTAATCATTTAATAGCTCTAAAATTCAGCCCCTCAGGCTCTTTCTGTCTGTCTGTTGGCTTGGGTTCTGCCTGCTGTAGGCCAGTGGCTTTCCCTTACAGATGTAATGCTCACGCCCCTGGGTGGATCGGCAGCAGCTGGGCTTGAAGCTGGGGTAACTACAACTTAACACATGAAATTCTGTGCCTGAGGATGGAAAAACTCCTCTGCTTTTTTAATCACAGGTACTCAGGGTTCATCCTCCTCATTATTGCTCAACCTCACAATGAGGAGGCACAGAGTGCACTGCACACAGGGACAGGACTCAAAAGCATCACCGAAGGTGGACTGAGAAATCCAAACAGGGGTGCAGCCTACAGCACCAAGACATGGGGGACAGGGCATTCCCTGGGGTTCTCAACAAAAGCACCACAACTTTCCTCCCCACCTGTACATCCACTGAAGGTTACACCACAGGGCTTGTTTCTTCCCAAAAGAGAGATTTCTTTCCCCTGCACCAACACCAAGATTTTCTTTGTGCATGTGGCTACAGAATAGCAGGGGAACTGAGCTGCTGCCAGGGCAGCACAGTGAAGAGAGTGCGAAGAATGGACACTGATAAAATGGGAACCATTTTCCCAAGTTTGAGGGTTTTTTTGACCCAGTCACCATCATTCCTCCTAGTAACACCTACATATCTGGAGTCTGGTGCTGTTTCAAAACAGTATTAAAAATAAGGCACTCATCTTCTCCCCCTGGTAGGGGCTGCATTAAGAACTAAGACATGGGTCAGGAATTGCGTTGGCAGTAACAAGATACTACATTCACATTTGATGCCTTTCACTCTGAAGGATGCTCAAGCAAAGCCAGGCCTGGAAAGGATCACCTGCATGCTCTGAGCTGTGTCACAGCCAGCAGAGCTGCAGCCCACCCATCACACTGAGTATCTGCTGGGGGCAAAGATGGGCACATATCAGAGCCATGGCACGCTGGGAAGAGTTACTTACACCAGAGACACAAAATAAATTGCTGAGTATAGCTAATGGAGTACTACAGACCACACAATAGGAGCCAGGACAGAGATCCTGGATCTTGAGCAGAGCTTGGAGACAGGCTCCAGCTTGGGGCTGAATCAGGCTGGAAAGTGTATCTGAACAATGGAGGTCATGACTGCAGGATTGTGGTCCCCAAAATCAGGAGCCCCATAAATCCACAGGCTATGTGAGTTACAAATTTACAAATTACTCTGCAGTCAGAGAACTATCAAAGGTGGCAGTGTCTTTTGGATTTGTCTCTGAGCAGGCAGGAGAGACAGGATTTTCTGCACACTGTGGGGAAGATCCCAGAAGCAAGAAGTAGATCCATGAGAGAGCAGGGGACAGAAGTGCTCAGTGCTTTGGGGCAGACAGAGCCTTTGCATGCCTTCCTGTGCAGATCACAGGACCTTGGAATGGGTTGGAAGGGACCTCTGAAGATCATTAGCCCAACAGATGTGCACATATCACAGAATCACAGATTGGATACATCCCGTTTGCATCTATCTGCAAAGCACGGTGCAGAAGCTCAGAGGAGATCACACCAACTCAGGACAGAGAAGCTTAAGATGAGGCCAGTAAGCCAGGAGCTTTCAGCAGGGCTGGTCTCATTCTCAGCAGCACCACAGAGTGCTTTCAGAGGAGGGAGCACGCAACTCTTTGAGCACTTGTTAACTGAGCCAGTTCCTGCCTGGCCCTGCTCCTTGTTGGTGCCCTAAGCAGCAATGTCCAGGACCCTTTCCAAAACCTGTGAAGAAGGTGCTCTTCATTAAGCAGCTGAGCATTTCCAAAGCAACTCACACTGGCTGGCTGGTGGTCTCATCATGCAGAACCCTCATGGCTTCATCATGCAGAGCCCCAAAAAAACACGCTGCACTTTCTATTTGATATCTGAGGCCTCTCTGCTTCTAGAAATACATTCTCCTTCTCCTCCTCCCTCTCCTCCTCTTTGACACAGCCTTTTCCTGCCTGTCTGCCCACTGCTGTTCCCTTTCCATACCACTTTTGTTGCCATCCATCTGACTAAAGCAGAGAGCAGCACTTCTTTTGGGAGCCCAGTCTGCCTTTCATAGCATCTCCTAACCTCCAATTCCTGATCCTGCCAGGTCAGACAGTCTTCAGTTTGGCGCAGGTTTTTTTATTGCCTTTGTTGGGGATAATAAGTAAATCTTAGTTCAGGAGCAGACATTCATTCTTGAACCAATTGTGATTATTTCCTAAATTTCAGTGTTTAAAAGCTATAAGTGTTTTACTGCAAAACAACAGCTAGAAGGCCAGCTATGTTTCATTGACTGAAATACAAGTAAGTGTGCCCTGTTCTCTGGAGAGCTCTTGGGTTTGAAGCAGATTTTAGGGAGGCATGTTTTCTGAAAGTAAGACTATTCAGAAGCTTGCCATATCCAGAGCTCCAGTCATCTGAAGGCAGCCCTGAATTACAACTGTTATTAGCACAAGAGATACTTGAAATCTGGAATTTCTGTAAAACGTTTTGAATTCAGGTTCTGAAGCATTTAAAGGACTTGAGAAAATATCTTTGGCTCCAAGTCAGCAAAGCACTTAGGCAAGGCCTTAACTTTGAGCATGTGTTTAAGTACCTTGCTGACTAGGGGCTTTTAACCCTGGCGAAAAGAAATCAAAGAGCAAACAAAAGCCAAGGAAAAAAATCGGGTGTACATAGAAATCTCCAGACAAGCCAAAATAGAGGAATCTCCTCTGGAAAGTAAGAAAACAAAAAAATAATAATGACTTGCTTTAAAATTAAACACTAGAGGAAGCTTTCTGGAGGAGGGCAGAGAAAGACTCCCAGAACAAATGGAGTATTTCAATGTAGCCTAACGCCAGCTTCACTCTCCTGCCTCTTCAGCATTCAGAAATTATTTATTGCTAAAAAAGAAAAATCCCAAACCAAACCCAAAACCTGCTTCCTCCTCCCATTTCCAGATGAAGTGCAATGGGAGAGAGAAAAATCTTGGCTTCGGCAGTGAAAAAAACATCTCTGAAATGTGTCGGCTGTGAGAGACTGTCTCCATCAGGAACAGGATAAGGGATGAGGGACTGAAGGGTAGTAATGAGGAGGAGGAAATTGCCCAGAGGCAGAAGCCTGCAAACAACCACATGCTCTGCCTGTGAGGGGGGTTACCAGAAAGTCCTTAAGGAGAGAAAATCAGTGCAAATCTCTGCACACGCGCACGGAAAGCAGCTACAAGCAACAAGCCGCGCTTCCCCCACCTCCAGCTTGAGGTTACCAGGAGAAAAACTGGAGCACAGCAATAAGAGCATCCCCTGCAGCCCACCCAGGAGGAGCGGCTGCAGACAGCACCAGGAGTGGGAATGGGCCAGAGGAGATTCCCCCTGCTGCCCCAGGATCCCGGGCTTGCAGCCCCTCCACAGCTCTGGCATGGCCAGGGCAGGCTCAGGGTGCCGCAAAGTTGAAAATGCTGCTCTGCCTCCACCAGGGCGACAGCCAAAATTTACAAATATCCTCTGTTAAAGAGGAAAAAACCCCACCAAAACAGCTAAGTTCCTTTCTTCAGAAGGAAACCATAGATTTTCATGTGTTTTAGGTTTTTTCCAAAATTTCTAAACTGAGTTGTACAAAAGGCTTTGCAAAACATTTGGTTTTTAAGGGGGAAGGGGGTGTCAATTCAAAGTGAAAAACCGAACCGTTTCTGAAAAACACCCAAAAAGACAAACTGCAGACAAAAGACAAACTTTCTTTCAACTACGCTTCATCTCTTTTTTATCTCCCCTGACAGAGAAATAAAATTTTGTAAAACATTTGGATGTTGATGGGACTTAATGTCCAACAGAAAACTGCTCCCCTGAGGATCCTCCCCATCAGTTTTGGCCAGCACAGATTGGCAGCCAGCGCTTTACTCCCTGATGGAGATGCCCCTCATGGGAAGCACGGGATTCCAGCGCAGGGGATGGAGGCAGCTCTTCCTCAGCACTCACACCATCACAGAGCCTGCAGCCCCCTGGGGATGGCCACCCTGTCATCCACTGGTTGGTGCTGGCACCCAGCAAGATACAGCTCCTGCCACAAGGATCTGACAACTGAGTGAGAAAAATGAGGAGAACACCGCTCTCCCTGTCTTACACATGGAGAAGAAGTCCCCAAAGCAGATAAAATGACTGGCCCAGGAGAGATGTTTTCATCAGAGCTAGGCTCTGGTTTTCCTCCTTCCCTGTATCTACGACACCTGGTACATTGACACCAGGGTTTGGTGGGGCTCTCCTGACCCTGCTGAAATACAAAACCACAAAGCACTGAATTAACTTCAGCTGGTGCCTTTTTATCCACCTGTGACCCCTGTATGGCCCTCGGGATGCCAGCACTTGGGCACTGCAGGGATGCAGCACTGTGGGGCTGTGAAACGGCTGCTGCTGCGCACACCAGTGACTCCCTGTGAGGCACCAAAGCAAAAACCTTTCCATAAATACTGGTTACACTAAAAAACTCCTCGGGGCTAAGCAAGTTAAGAAAAATGGTGCAAACTCACTGGAGGAAGGAAAACACAATTAAATCACCCAGCAGCCCGTACCCGCTAATCCCTTCTGCTACCAGGCTTCACTCGAAGGTCTCTGCCTGCTGACATGCACTTCCCACCCCTCACCCAGCCCTGGCACTGCTTTTCCAGAACCCTGGCAAGGCATCTGTGCACACATGTTATGTGAAAGGAAGACCCCCACAGTCCCAGCTGGCAGCACACAGTCCCAGCCCAGCACACTGTGGGGCTATGGGCTGTGCAGGGACAAGCCTGGGTGTTGGGGAAGATGAAACAGGAAAGCCTTATAAATATGATCGTCTGGCAAAAGATTTTGAGAATATAGAAACTATAAGCGAGATTGAAATGAAAGCAAGCTTTGAGATCCCTCAGTTACTGAACAACTGGAAAACAATGGTGTGGCTGGCTGAAGGCAATCCCCTTTTGATGAAACAACACCCTCTGCTTGCAGGCAGGTCCAAGGGTCAGAGCAGACCCTGCCAGCTTGGCAGAAGGGGTCCAAAGAGGAGTTTTTAGGGTTTAAAATGTAACACAGTATGGTGATGTTATGATTCTTATAGGCTGTATGGAAATGCTATAGGATTTGTATATGGTACTATATTAGTTAGTGAGAACTAGAATATTCAACACAAAAGGAGATTTATTGTATTGTAACGGGAACCTCGCTCTCTTACCCTTTCATGCTCTTACATTTTTTACTCCCTTATGCTTTTACCCTCTTACTCTCTCACCCTCTCATCCTCTCTATCCCTCTCTTCTCTCAGTCCTGCTCTGAGCTGTGTTTGGCAGCTCCCAGCAGGGCCCTGCACCCAGGCCCTTTGCAACAAACCACAAGCTCCACAACCTGGCTTCAGGGATCCCTCGTCTCTGTCCGTCCCGACCGTCCCACCCCCTGATGCTCCTACACCTGGGAGCTGCTGCTGCCCCATGCCACAGCACAAATTAAAGGCACTGAATGTTTTCAGGAGGGTTCAATAGTCACCAGGCTGGGAGACACCTCTGCAACACCAGGTAAGAGCAATAAAGGAGCTGTGAGTGCTCATGGCAGCTCTCGCTGTGAGGTTCTTCATTCTGGAGCTGTGATTTAGGGCAGGATGAAGAATGTGGAGGGATTAAATCTGTCTGCCTAAATCCTGAAGTATTCCTTCTGGGTTTGCATCCCAAAGTCCTTCTCATAGATCATCAGAAGGATGCTCAGGCCCACCTCTCTGGAGCTGCCAAGAATAAAATTGCAAAAATATGGGGAAAGAAATGCATCATAGATACAAAAGCCCACAGATTTAGAGAGCTCAGTGCAATTTCTGGATTTGCCCAGATTACAGAGTGAGTGGGTTCAATGGCATAGAAGTAGGGGCTGTCCACGGGGTATCTTGTTCAGATGGGGCAGGAACTCCCACTTTAAAGTCACTGACCCAGCCCTGCAACCTGCTCCAAATTTCCTGTCAGATAAGGCACATCCCCCTTCTTAAACAGCACTTCTTAGTAGCCCAGGGGTGCCATGCAAAAGACATGAACAGCCCCTTTCACAAGGCTGAGTCAAGCTAAGGCAATGTCAATCACCAGAAAACAAACAAACAAACAAATAACTAAATAAGTATTTTTTAAAATAAAAAAACAAGACATTTTAAAAACTCCTACCCTGCACAGACATACAGACAGATGTTTCCTCGAAAATGACAGCTTCCAAAGTCCTGTGTTGCTACTCTTCCCCTGGGATTTTCCTTTCTGTCTACCATGCTGCCAATGCAGCAGCTAGGTAACTTTTGAAGAGCACCAACCAGCAGCGTGGAAATAGCTGCAGTGATTATATTGCAACACTTCACTGCTTCCCTGAGCTGCAGCTCCCTCCTCCACTGTTGGAAATACAATCAATGCTAATTAATTAAGGGCCTGAGCCTGCCAACCACGGTCACACCAACTTCAGCGCTGCTCCCTGAATATTCAGGGCTCACACTCCATAAAAGCGAGGATCAGCCTCCAGCAACTTGGGTTGAAAACAACAGAAACTCTGTTTGCAAACCAGGAGGGATGGACAGGCATGTCTGTGTCAGAGCTGAGAGCTGGAGGAGTCCTCTGAGCTGGGGCAGACCCTGGTGAGCAGCAGCTGTAAATCAGCAGTGAGGCATCCTGCAGGCATCCCTAAAGGCTCTCTGCCAACAGCAACCATGGAGCTGGCACAGCTTTTACACCCAGCAAGGCTGAGAGGAGGGTGCTTGTGTGGGGCCAAAGACAGAGCACAAGCACCCTCCAAAACCAAGGAGGAGCAAAGCCCTTTGCCTTAGTGCCCAAAGTGATGTAGAGAGAGGAAGGCAAGGGCTGAGTGTTAATGGACAAAGATGGGAAGGCTTCTTGAGAGCAGAGGAGAGAGGGCAGAGTCCCAGGAGAGTGAATGGACTTCAGTGGAGCACCAGTGGGAGCAGTACTGGAGCTCACTAGAAGGTGAGCCTGTGGCTGTGGCTCCTAGCCCTGCAAAAAGGGCTTCTGTGATGCTCTGAGAGTGAGGAGGCACCAGTGGGGAATCCCAGCTCCTGATCTGCCCCTCCACTATGCCACACTGAGGAAAGACACAAGACTCTGCTTTCCACCACAAAGGTAAAATTACTTTTCAAGTCTGCTGAGCACAGGAACTTGTGCCATGAATACGAGCACCAGGCTCCTGCCTTGCTGCATCCTATGGAATGCTACACGCCCTCCCCAACAACAGGAGCTCCAGTAAGGCTCAACAGCCTCCCACCACACCTCAGCAACATCACTGGATTGTCAACACTTTGCACCCAGCCTCTTCAGTTGTCCCAGCAGCTGGCACAGGTTGTGGCAGGTCTCCAGGCTCACAGTAGTAGCCAGCCATGGAGGCTTCCCATGGGAAATTGCAGGAGAGGACCAGACAGACAAGCATTGGCTTCTGGATTTAACACACTCTCGCTCCCATGTGCCTCAGTTTCTCCCTTGCATAGCACCCAGTCAGCTGGAGCTACCACACCACAGCTCAGACAAGCCACGAACTCAGTGGAGTCCAACCTGCCAGGGCTCGTGGTTTGGCTGGAGTCAGAGGCTCTCTGTGACTCATCCTGCACAGTCTCAAGTTCATGGCTGTGGATGAGAATCCCTTTGAGAGCACTCCAGGCTCAATTTACACTCCCTCTAGGAGAGGATTTGTGCATAAACAATGCAGATGATAAGCAGAACTCAACCACCTGGTTGGAGAAGATCCTCACTCGGATGGATGGATGGATGGATGGATGGATGGATGGATGGATGGATGGATGGATGAATGGATGGATGGATGTGGGGCTGATGAGGATAAGCTCCCAGCAGTGGAGCCCTGTGTGTACGCTCTGCACCACCCCAGTCTTCAGCTGGTGATGCTGTTGTGAGTTTGCCTTCCTGCCACTCATATGCAAGGATGAGACCCTGATCCCTCTCTGGAGCTCTGTTACATCTGTGAGGGATGCTTATCAACTTCCTTGCTTTATTTCAGTTTGGATGCTGGAGGCACTGGGTGGCAGAGACCAGCTAGCATGGAGTGGACTTTTCTCCAGAGAACAGAAGTGCCCTTTGGAGGAGCAGGGCATCCATTCCCCACCACCCCTCTGTGAGCAGAGCTGATATTCAGCAGCACACCCAAGGCCTGGACATCAGAAATGCATGCCCTCGTGGGCACACCTCAAAACACCTCAGCAAATCCAGCAGGAATCAGGCAAGATGGGCCACACGCTGCAGCCCTGCTTGTGCATCCCAGTTAATCCCTCAGTGTGCTGGTGCCAGCTCTCCTCTGTCCACAAAGCACAGAGGTCTTGGCTGGCAGAAATCCCACAGGCTCCCCGCCTTGCAGGTCAATGTTTTCTAGCATCAGCTCTGTAGACCTCTGGCTGTTTTGCAAAGCTCCAGAATGGATAACTAAGAAGAGCCTGGCTACTGGCAAATGACTTAAATCTGCTAACACAGGTGTGCTCTGGGGGAAGTGCTGCAGGCTTTGCAAAACAAAAAAGCTAGGAAGACCAAATGTGTGGAACCTGGCACGAAAGGCACTACCTTTCTGTCAACTGCTGCACCCTGAGGTGAGGTTTTGCCCCATCCATGGGGAATTTTGAACTGAGAAGCGGATGTGTCTTGCCAGGGACACTCCCTGCACACAGGTGCAGACAACTGTGTACGGAGAATATTCTATCTCCTTCCTCTTGTCTCTTCAGTAGAGACGAAGGCTGTTTTATCCCCGTGCTGTGAAACACACCCACAAATCCCTTTCCCCAGCACCAGCCTCCCCAGTGTTGGTCTAATCAAGGGAAGGCAGTGCAATGAGGCTCCAGACTGCTCGGCTTCAATTAGCACCTGCTAACAGCTGAGCCTGCATAGCAGTGTTTTCCAGCAAATTGTACACCAAGAGATCAATGGTTCATACAGGACTAATACTGCTGTAACCCCTCCTGCCTCCATCACTGTCAATTGCCTTGTGGTTTCACTTCACTTCTCCACCTGATGGGCCTTCCAGGAGCAGCCATTACAAGGTGACACATATCGCTTTTTCCCTCTGTAACGAGCCTGCCACCGCCCCTCCTCAATCCCTCTTTTCTTTCTCCTTTTAATATGCCACAATTATATTGGCTTCTCTGCATGGATCCACCCCATTTAGTGCTGCCCAAGGCCACTTATCCTGAAAGACGCTCTTTTCATCCACAGCACAGACTGCACATCTTGCAACTTGTACTGTATACTTTTTACACTCCAGCATCTCCAGGCCTGATTACGAATCTGGTATTTCCCTTTCCACAGAAGCACAGTGTCTGCTCAGAGAGATTAACCCCACCAAGGACTCTGATAACACAGGTTTGTGGACATTGTGTCCCAGCAACTGCACTCCTGAATATGCTCCATGGTATCTTTGCTCTGTTCCCACCCCAGAAAATCCTGAGGAAGCAGAGAGGATGGTGTTTGTACTCAAAGTCTTGCTGTGCCTGCATTCCCATTGTCCAGGGCTTTGCTTGCTCCCAGATGTGTCACAGGTGGGCTGAAGATAGCAGCAAGTGATTCCATGCCCAACACTACAAATGGATGTGCAGGACCTGAATGTCTCAGCCTTTCCTGACTTTTTGGTCCTGGGTTCTGCCACACACAGCTATTGTGACATGTCCTGGGGAGGATTGGCAGCACCCACTGCTGAGGTTGTGAGCTCCTAAAAGTGGTGCCCAGAGCTGCCCCAGGGCTGCCACATTTTGCTCTTTGAGCCTGGCTGGAAATTGGCTTTGCAGTCTCAGAGCATCCAGACACTGGAAACTCTTCAAATGGGATAAATAATAAGCGTTACATTCAGTCCAAGTTCTGTTGGACACATGGGCTGGTGGGAGCAGGCTGCTCTGGAAATATGAGATATTTGGTTCACTGGGATGGCCACATGTGACTTATGAGGTGAGACCTTTCCGAGCTTTTGGAAGCTAATTGAAGCCAAATCCCTGAAGCACTGAAGGTTTCCACTTCACCTGTCACAGTTTTATGTGATCTTCCATTTCTGCAAGACTTTGAGATTGTAAGGAAAGGATTAGGATTGCTTTCCCCCCCACCAAAAGGAGCTCAGTGCTCGACAGGACACAGCTCTTCTTCAGCAGTCAGTGCTCACATAAAGAACAAGGTCCACGGCTATTCCCTCTCTGCTGGACTAAACCTCGGCTTCCTAAGGGCTGAAAATCTGTGTAAATGAGATTTTGGCTTCTATCAGCCTTTGGGGGCTCCCAGCTGCTGTGGCAATGTGTCCATTTACCACTACTGTCAGCAGAGGAAGCCATGCTCCTGCTCCATACAGCAGGACAATGCCATGTCAAGAGGAAATCCAAACCTTTCCTCATAGCCTCTCCCCAGCAAGCAGGCCTTGCTCAGCACTGGGTTTCAACAAGGATTTATTGGCAAGGACTCTCTGGCGTATGCAGGTGATCCACAAATTTAGTGCTGCCCTCTCTGCACAGCCACAGCCAGGCAGGTCCTCCCTCTGTCCCTGGGGTTGTGGCAGCATTGCCCTGCGTTAGCAGAATTCTTCCACTTGAAGCTTCTCCAGAAGTCTGGGTGCTGGACTACAAATCCCATTCCTCCTCCTCTGTTGTCTGTTGATGTGTAATGAAGCCTAAGAAACGACTGAGACATGTTTTTCCTTAACACTGGCAGAACTAATGAGTCCTGGCAGACTGTGATCCTCCTGGCAGTTTCCTCTTCTCACCACAGACATGAACTACTTTCACAGGTTTTGTGGGATCACAGGCTTGTACATAGCCCGGATAGATCCACCCTCCAAAGCTGTGTTTTCTTTTTTATTTTATGTCTTTGATTCTTTTGCAGATTTGTGATCTGCTTCAATACACAGATCCTATTTTTGGGAAGAGTTCCCTTTTTTGCTAGCATCACAGATATTGCCAGCTAGGTTTCCTTCCAAGCTCTTGGATGGCTCACGTGGGACAGATCTCCACTTTACTCCAGAACTTCATCAGCTCCATTTCGAACAACTACTTCAATTTCCAGAAAGTGGCAAATTCAGTTCCAGTGACTCCAGAGTTGTACATGGAAAGCAGGCAGCTTCTTCGCAAACTCTGGTAAATTGCAAAAAGCAAGACTTCAAAGCCCTGAACCATCAAGCTGTGTTTCCTCTCACCTCACTGCCAGTCCCTCTACTCCTGTCCCTCCCTTCTCTCCCCCACTTGCACTTCTAGAACATCTCACCTCCTGCATCCGCCAGCACTTAGCACAATGGGATATCAATCTTATTGCTGACCTGTGGTTATTTTTCACTCACAGGTAAGAGCTGTGAGCTCTCCAATCCCTGTCTGACAGGCACGAGCAGTGTGTCCCAGCAGGACAGGCCACGCTGTGCTGCACACCAGCGACTCTCTGCAGCACAAAATTAACAGGCAATCTGTGGAAATGAACCCTCTTGATTTCCCAGCTCCAAGGAGAGAGGAGCAAGCCTGGGATGTGCTTCTGACAGGGCTATCCTGCATTGCTGGCTGGACCCCTGTGGGATGCTCGGCTCTGGAACCCATGGAATGATGAGGCAGTGGGCAAGAAAGCACAGGCACTAAAAATAGGCTGTTTGTGGTGGGGGCTGACCACATTTATTAGCAAGCCTCTGCTCTGGCTGACCACAAGGTCAGCTGCCTAGAGCTTGGCCGTAATTCACTCTGTGTCTGGGCAGGAAATCTACTTGAGCTCAGGGGGATGTCCAGTAATAGAAAAAGTTGTTCCAGGACCCTGGGCTATTTTTGCTGTTTTCTTTTATTTTGCAGGCAGAGAACCTTTCGGGAGATGCATCTTGTGCTGGGAAAAAAAAGAAAAATAAAAGCCAGGTGCTCATGAACAGAGAGAGGGGTAGAAATGGAAAGGGGAGGATGCAGATGTTTGTGCCGGTTTGGGTCCGGGATACTTCTTCTTCTTCTGATCTTCACCAGGGAAGATCAGAGCAACAAAGGTGACTTAAACACCCCAACACTGTGCAGCAGAGTCCAACAGGTTGCAGTTGGGGTGTCCCTGCAGGTGGGGTTGCTGTCTCTTCTGCTTCCCTGCAGCTGTGGGCTGGCAGAGAAGATGGGGAGGCAGTGGGAACACCATCACAGTAATGAATGCTCAAGGGTGGAGATGATGGACCTTCCTTGGAAAGGCATCAGCTTGAATTACAGCCAGGTTGTACCTCTGGCCAGCACGGGATGAGCCAGCAGATTGTCCCCCAGCAGATGCAGTAATCCCACTGGGAAAATGCTGGATCCCAGCGGATGGCCACGAGCCTGGGCTAGCTCAGCTGTGAGCAGCAATGAGCAAGAAGAGGCAGAGAGCAGGTGCCTGCCCTTGAACGGCAGCCTTCAGAATGATTTAAGCAGGCTCTGCTGAATGGGGCTGCAGTGTGGAGTGAGGCTGGTATTTTCAGCCAGCTGGATAATGAGAGCATCCAGAGTTATAACAGGAAGGATTAAAAAATGTAATTGCCAATGGGGAATTAATTGTTAATGGGGAATCATCATTGCAGGAGGGTGTTCCCAGTGTGGTCCCGCCGGGATATGTTCTTGGCCAATTGCTAATCACTCGTCTTATCAATTATCTTGAAGGCAACATAAAACTGTTGCTGGCAAAGTTTGCCAGTGACACAAGGGCTGATGTATATAATGGGAGGGATGAGTCCATGACACACAGAGTCCAGAGCAGTTAATATACGAGCCTTCCCTCGGCATGAGCATGTGCTTTATGCAGCCAAACACAAGTCCATTCATCTCCAGTGGAGGAATGTAGGTCAGACTGGCAGAATGCAGGACGGTGTCCTGGGGAGGACAACACTGATAAGGCTTTGTCAGGAGCCACTTGGAGATAAAGTAGCAGTGCTGAGAGCAAGACTTGGCCAGAGGCAGGAGGAGGAGGTGTCATGGGAGGTAGGAAGGTGCTATGTAATGAGAATACAGAGCTTTTTCCTGAAGTGGCCCCAGCCTGAGCCTGGAAGAAGGAACCACTTCCAGCCTCCCAGCCAGCCACTCTGCACACACCGTCAGTTCCTTTGACCTCGCCTGCCCCAGCAACTGCCTGTGCCCTGGCAATTACAAAGATTCCATATCACTCTGTTGCACACACAACTCACCCTGGGGAATGGGTGCACAAACAAACAACACATGACAGATGTTTGTCATGTCACTTAATGCATGACTGAAGGACACTGTGACAGTGCCGGGAGGGGAGGAGAGGAGAAAGGAGAGAGGAGAGGGGAGAGGAGGGGAGAGGAGAGGAGAGGAGAGGAGAGGAGAGGAGAGGAGAGGAGAGGAGATACTTCAAATATACTTATGAATGTATATTTGTAGATAGCACTCCTGCAGAGCCATCTTAGGCTGCATGCACAAGGCTACCCCATCACACCTCTTGAATCCAGTCACCTCAACTCAACTGCATTTGCACAGCAACCAAAGCCTACACAAATGTCTACAAACAAAACACACAGCCTGGTGTGAATGTACAAACCATCTCTACACAGCAAATCCAGAGAACACCTCCAAATTCAAAGTGTCTGGTTTAAGCGTGCCAGGCAGATGGCACTCCCTGGCATGGGCTCACTTACTTGGAGGAAGCGAAGTGCAGAAAGAGCTGGTCACACCCCTGTCAGCCAAAAAATGCAACACAGACAAGGCTGGGCAATTCTAGAAGGGGAAAGAGATTTTCCTATCTACAGCTGGTTTCTCTTTGAAAAGCCAATTTGCCTGGCTTTGCTGTGCATTTTGAAGGCTATTTACTGGTCCGGGCTTTGTCATTGTAGCAGCATTTCTAACAAGGTATGTGCAAACTGGAGCCCCCGGGAGGCTTTGCAGCAGAACCGACTGCAAAAGATTAGTCAGGGCTTAAGAGAGCAAGAAAAAACGGAGAGTAATGAAACAAAATCTCTCTTTTCCTCGGCTGAGGAATGATGGGGGCTAATTGCTTGTAGCTGGTGAGGAAGAGAGGAGATGGGAGCTTCTTCACCCATCAATAAATTAACCCCAGCATGTGGCATCTGAAGTGCATTCATTTCCAGAGCCTTTTATCTCTTTGTCTCCTCTCCTGGGTGAAAACATAATTATTGTTTAAACATGAGTTAATTCAGCAAGGTGAGGATCAATAAAGCAGAATTACTCCTCTTTTAAAAGCAAAGAAATCTCAATCTGGGACAGATGTGGACATAACTCTGGCAGGGCTGATGGATGGGGAAGACACCTTGGTCACAGCAGAGCTCCCTCTTTCCAGGACTGCCTTAGGCATTGGGTGCAATAAGTAAGTCCAGCAACAGGCAGTCAGAGCACTCAGTACAAAAAGCTGAAATCACCCACGCAAGTACACTTTGTAGCCTGACATGTGGTGAGATATCTCTGCCACACACACACTTCCCACATAAGAGCTTGGGTTAAACCCCAAAGCTTGTGCAGTGACCTCTCCCAGACCTTTGAAGGAACCCAGACCCTGCTAGGGAGGAGGTCACTGCACTGCAGGGACCCCAACCAGCTCTGCTCTCACAGAGTGGAGGCCTTGGACAACCAAAGGTGTGAGTGTCACAGCAGACAGCAATCGCATCCGCGCTCTGCTCGGCTTCCCCCAGCACCTTCCTCCATTCTGAAATAAATTGGCAGCAGCCACTGCCTGGAGAACGAAACACACGAAGGAAAACTGAGCTATCCACAATAATGGGAAGTTGATTAGAGGGCTAGAATACCTCTTCTATGAGGAAAGGCTGAAATACTTGGTGTTTTTCAGTCTGGAGAAGAGAAGGCTTTGGGATGAATGTCCAGTACATACAGGGGCTACAAGAGACCTGAGGAGGGACTTCTCACAAGGACATGCAGTGACAGGACAAGGCGTAATGGCTTTAAACTGAAAAAGAGTAGGTTTAGATTAGATATCAGGAATAAATCCTTCACTGTGAAGATGATGAGGCACTGGTGAAGGCTGCCCAGAGAAGCTGTGGATGTCCCATCCCTGGAAGTGTTCATGGCCAGACTGGATGGGGCTTTATGCAAACTGGTCTAGTGAAGCTGTTGCTGTCCATGGCTGTGTGACTGGAGCTTGGTGATCTTTAGGTCCCTTCCAACCTAAACCATTCTTTGATTCCTTACAGAGGGCCCAAGGCTCTCCCCTTCTCTTCAGGTTTTCAGCCTGTTCTGCCTGCTCTGTGCTCTCCCATTCTTCCTGCAGCTCCTGTCCATCTGTCACAGACATACTTTATAAAAAATCCTTTTGCCAGGATCTTTTCTCCTGAGAAGTTTCAGCTTCTCCATGTTTTGCTGCTTTGGAATGCGATGTAGAGAATTGTCTACCCAGCATGTAAAATTGCTTTTACTTGACGACCAATGACAGCCACCTGTGTTGAGGCTGTGAGCAGTCACAAGATTTTATTATCATTCCTTTTCATTCCTTGCTAGCCTTCTGATGAAATCCTTTCTTCTATTCTTTTAGTATAGCTGTAATATATAATTTTCTTTTAATATAATACATATTATAATATAATAAATCAGCCTTCTCAAAAAATGAGTCAAGATTCATGTCTCTTCCCTCGTCCTGGGACCCCTGTGAACACCATCACATCCATCCCTCCATGCCAGCTGGATCTGTGCGGATGGGGACAGCCTGTGGCTGTCCAGGGCAATGCCCATCTCTGCAGGCAGGTTGGCCCAATCTGGCAGCCCCATCTAAAGCTGATTACTCATGCACTGGGGATGACAGTCCTGCACACCCTCTTCCACTGCCCCTCTACCTCTCCCCGCAGCAGGACAGCCCAAACCCACTGCTAGAGCCAGAACATTAGATGCTCTGAGCATGCCCCTGGAGCTGCCCTGATGGATGTCTCTGGTCTCCCACCACCCAGTGCCCATCCCCTGGGAAGTTCAGTCCCCAGCTGTGTGATGCACATGAAACCTGAGCAGCCTGCCAGGGATGCAAAGCAAGGGAGCTCTGCCACCCCAAAGGCCACAGAAACCCCAAACCCACTGACCTCTGAGCCCCTCCACTCCCTTCCCTAACTGGGGATCGTCCCAGGCTTCTGCATCCCAGACAGATGCTCTGCCAGCTCCAAGGAGAAGGACTAAAGGCGAGCAGCAGAGGGGTTAATACATGAATAGCCTCACCTTCGCCAAGCCTGACGCTGCTTTTATTAATTCATGTGGCACTTTGCAGGACGCTCCAGTAATCACCGTGGTGCATACAGAGCCAGCACAGGGTGGCCAGGCTCCCTCCGCCGTGCTCATGCTCACTTAACAGCTTGTCACATCCTCCTCACTCAAGTATTCAGTGCTAATGCATCTCTTAGAGTGCTTCATGAGCTATTAAAGTCGAACGTGCCTCAAGTGCATGATAAATGGACTCTGTGCCAGCATCTCCCCACCACTCCACCGGGTCCCTGCCACCAGTGGGATTAAACCATCCTCCCGCCCCATTCCTGCTGTGCACTTCCAGCCCCATTCCTGCTGTGCACTTCCAGCCCCAGTGCCCGGCTGGTGGAGGATGAGCTCTGGGCTCGGCTGGTGAGGAGAGGCTGCAGCAGGGCAGGGGATGAGCTCTGGCTGGGGGGCACGGGGCACAAGATTTGGGTCTCTGGTGTTGACCTGCCTGTGTGCAGCCTCTCCGAGGCTACAGGGAGGGAGATCTGCTGCTCCAAAGCTCCTGCCCAGAGCAAACCTTGGAATTTCAGAGAGGTGCCCGGGAGGGACAGATTGAGGGCAGTGTTGAAGGTGTTCTACTGTCTCGTAATTAATTTTCTGACCCTGTACACTTTTTTGTCACCCAGTGAAGCTGCTACAGATGGGAAGAGCCCTGCCATACTTCTCACACTCCATTCAGGCAGTTGTTGATGCACACAGGCCTCAGCAGCTTCAGTTTTGAGCTGGTGCCCCAAAAATCTCCCTCCCAGACACAGGCAGGCAGGGGAAACATGAGGGACACGAGGACATGGGAGGCTATGCTGCTGAACCCCTCAATCCTGCTGTATCACAGAGCAGAAGGTGACAGTGACTGCAGCTCTGCACCAGCTGTCAGCGGCAAAATGTGTGGTCCTGCTCACTGGTGAGCAGCAGCATTTGTTCTTCTCTAGACAACGCAATTCAAGTGCGTGCAACCCTGAAGTACCTGGCACTTCTGTGTTTTGTGCACCCCCCTGTGCAGCAGGCCTGGGTTACTATTCAAAGCATCAAAAGGATGCTCTGCTGTCCTGTTGCCAGGTCCTTTAAAGCTCCCCAGGCAGTGATCCTGCAAGCACAGCAGGAGAGAGCAGCTTTGCTTCTCTGCAGGAAGCATCACACCACCATCCCATACAGCTCAGCACCCAAATGCTTTGAGCAGGCACCCTGGGAAGGGGTTGGGGACCTTCCTGGAACACCAGCCAGCAAGATCCTTCCGTGTCCAGAGAGTGGCTGTGCCCATGCAATGAGGATGTGCCGCCAAACCCTGGTGCTTTGTGTCCAACCTGGAAGCTTGTGGCAATGTAAACCCACCCAACTGGATTTAAGGCAGCTCAGTGGGCACTCTGGCTGGATTCCTCAATTTCACAGAGCCCAAGGATGCATAGATGTCTTTACTGGAGTTAATGAGCAAAATTCCCCTCCAAGATCTTCTAAAAGCTACTACAGACAGGCTGCCAGGAAAAGCAGGAAGTTCTGGAGATTCCCCATTTTTTCCCATTTTTGCAGAACTGGACCCTACACTAAGACCAGCCATCCCTCCTAATCTTCCTGCTCCTGCCTAGACCCAGGATTATGTGGGGCTCCTCCAGCTCCCAGTGCCACCAGTGACTCTAAAGCCACCACTAAAATAAGCCAGAATCATCTGCCAACCTGGAGAGATGTGAGCTAGTGATGGGCACAGATGTGTGGTGGCAGTGGAGATTAAGTCAATCGAAGGAGGTGAGAGCAGGATGAAGCATCATCCATCATTTTCATGGGTCCAGGTGTCATGGAGCTCTCAGGGATGATCAGAGTTTGGAGATGTCAGCCTGGTGCTTCCTCCCAACTCCTCATCCCTTCATGGGCAGGCTGCATGGGGCAGTGTCCACAAAAGAGTGGGCAAAGGGGTCCAAAACAGTAGGGACACAGAGAGCCGTGGGCAGGGCAAGGGGCATCAGCAGAGGGATATGCAGGATGCCCAAAGCCCACAGTGGTGGGGTGGAGAGGACACTTGTCATGGAGAGAAGTGATAACATGCACAGCAATAATATCAGGCACACCTGGAGGGTGCGCCCAGATTCCCCCAGGAGAGAGGGGCTGAAGGAGCAGGATTCCCGTTTTTGAGGACCCCCAGGGCCTGGGAGGGGGCGTGAAGGACTCACCCAGCTGGCTGTGCCTCTGGGCGTACACCACCACCACCGCGGCGAGCACCACGCAGCACGCTGACGGCACAGGGTTAGCCATCTGTGGAAGCAAACACAGGCAGGAGCAGTCAGGGCTTGCCCCTAGGGCTGAGAGACCCCAGTGATGGGACTGCAAGGAGATGACTGTAAAACCAGCTCCATGGCAGCCAAGGGGAAATTCACTGCAAAATGAGGCATTTTGCTGGGGCACGCTTCATCACTCCATAGCCTGTGGCACTTTCCATGGGAGGTGCCTGGAGGTGATGACATGCCTTGCACAAATGCTCCATCTTCCCTGTCTCATTCTCAACATTTTCCTTAGAAAACCCAATCCCTGGTGGGGCTCTCCTTGGCAGATGCAGCATCATCCCAGGAGTCAGTGCTACCTGCAAATGGGTTGCAGAGGGGTTTTGAGGAGATGGGAGCACACACAGGTAGTTCACAGTTGATGCTGCAGGATGTGCAAGATCTCAGGAGAGACCTCAGCCTCAGCCACCTGCCATCAATATCTTGATGGGCCACAGTTGTCCCCCACTTCTGTGGGCTAGGAGAGGGGCAGAGGCTGCTCTGTCCTGGTGAGCTGTGCCTTGTGCCAGGGGATGCTGTGGTACAGGGAGGTATGGAGGGGGTGACAGCTAAGAATTCAGGTGATGAAGATATCCTGCCTGCAACAAAAAGCCCCTCTAGGAGTGGACAAATGGCAGCAATAACTACAATAATACCCTGCATGGCCCTGCCAGGCTGGAGATGCCCAAGCTCTCATTTTCATGCAGCCAGGGCTGGTAGAGGAGACCAGAGCCAGGAGTGAGCTGCTGGGGACAGCCACAGGGATGCTGGCCCACCCACCAGGAAGTAAATTGCACCGTGCATGAAAAGCAAATTGCACCTTCAAAACCATTTAAGCCTCTCTAATCTCCAGTGCCGTATCGGTAACGTGCACAGGATTGCCTTTTAATCTAGAACATGAGTATGGGCTCATTAGCCAGATGGCATCCATTTAAACCTAAATAAAGAGGGAGCTCCATTGGTGAGAGAAAAAAAAAACCAGCAAAACATATTCCATTACCCAACAGGACTGCTGCAGGAGCCCAGATGGCCTCGGGCTCACAGGGAGCCTTGGCAGGGCTGGAGGGAAGGCAAGAGCAGCTGGGTGGGATTGCACGAGCAGATTTTGGGGTGCAGCTTGACCAGCCTGATCTCAAATGTCTCTGAGGGGCGGGGATGCTTGGGGAGACAGTGGGTCTGAAGAGGATGAGCCTGGAGATGGGCAAAGAAGGGATCTATGTCCTTTAATCTTTCAGTGCTGGGTTTGGGCTCCAGGGGCTGACAGCAAGAGCCATTCCCAGTGTGCTGGTGCTGCAGAGCATGGACAGGCAAGACCCAGACCCTGCTGACAGCCCTCACAGGTTACCTTGAGCAAATCACTCTAACTGCCTCAGTTTCCCCATCTGTAAAACAGAGATAATGAAGGTGAAGGTGACCTTCCTCTGAGAGCTCTGGGCGAGGAGCGCCAAGTGCTAATTACAATCTCCTTATCACTCACTCTTCTTCTTCCCCCCCGCTTGTCTCATGCCTGCCCTCCGCTGCCTTTTCCATGTGTCCCCTCTGTGCCCACAGCATGGCTCCTTGACTGTGACCCCACCTGTGCTCCAGCTGCCATCACAAGAGGCACCTCAAGCAGTGGGTGACCGCTGGAACCTGAGGCAGGTGGCAATGCCACATCTTGGGGCACTGCTGGCATGTGGGACAGACTCTGAGCAGCTGGGAAGCCACCTGCAACCCAGGAGCCAACTCTCCCTATTTACACTCAAATTTACTTTCCACTGAATATTCCCTTTCTGCAGCCCTGGGAGCTGATGGGTGGCACCAGGACTTGCAGCAGGCAAGGAACCAGGGGCCATAGCCTCCCTTCACCACAGCCCAGGTATCTCCAGCTAGTGCAGTCACCCCATTTCTGGGGACAATGACAGGAGGTAGGACTGGACCCCCAGCAACCAGATTGCTCTTTGGAAAGTGTGAGATCTCCTTGATGCAGTCTTTAGCTTGGCTCAGTGCAAATATCATCACCAGCATCATATTCTACCTGCTGGCCCTGCCAGGGAGCAAAGCCACCTGCTGCCCACCCCCTGCTGCTCCTCCCTTATCTCATCAGCTCTTAAAATAATTACTGCTGCTCCTGCCCATGTGCCTAGGCCAGCATCGAAACAGAGTTATGCAGCAGGGAATGGTTCCTGTCCCAGAGCATTGATGGTCTCAGGGGACACAGGTGGAGTAAGAGAGAGCAGAGGGACCCAGATAAGATCCCTGAGGACTCTGTGGCATGGCCAGGACACAGGCAGAGGCTTACAGTGACAGCACAGAGAATTCACCACTTGGCTGCTCTCACCCTGGAAACCTCATTTCTTCTTAGAGATTAGCCCTGTGACCAGGGAGGAGAGAAGCTATTCTAGGACAAAAATCTAGCCAGAAAACCAACTTCTTCTCACTTGGATTGCAATTTTCCATGCAGTATTTGCCTTGTGTGACTGTTTTGCCCAAAGCCATGTTGATTTTTTTTTCCCCCAAGCACATAACAAAGCCTTTGCAATTTCTGCAGATGTTTCCAATGCAAATTCCTGTTGCTGTATTTGCTTGCTTATCTGTTTCTCCCAGTAAAAGCCAGCACCCTGGCATTCGGGTGCACAGGCCAGTGAGCAGCAGCTGACAAGGTGTGCAGAGTTCTGAGCTATATCCCCATGGCAGCAGGGAGCAGTTTATAGGTGATGGAGGGGAACCACATTTATTACACAGCAAAGCCCACAGTGTGAAACTTAATCTTCTGTGCAAAAGGTAAATTTCCCCCAGTAATGAATAATTTCTTGGAAGTAGAGAGGAAAGAGGAGCCTGGGGAGGAAGAAAAGGGGAGAGGGAACATATGAAGTCGTGGACCAGCAGCTCTGGAGCCATCCTCCCTGTCCCCAGCTTCCTGTTTGATCTTTCCCTGCCTTGTCCTCTATACCAAGGATAGTGATGGCATCAGCCATTGTCCCTCTTAGCAGAAGGCAACTCAACACTGACATGGATAAGGTCCCCTCCAGCAGCTCTCAGTGTAAACCAAAGGTTTCCAGGCCTGTGTTCCCTGAGCTGGATCAGGACTGAAGGGGCACAGCAATGTGACATTAGCTGTTGTGGTGTGATGGGGTGAGGACAGTCCCAGGAGGGCGTACAGCAAGAGTGAAAGGGATTCCAGGCAAGGGATTCCAGTCTATCCAGGCAAAAAGTAGGATGACATTTTCTGCTCAACAGTCCCAGTGTCCTCTTTTTAGTAGGCAAAGGGATGGATCCCTTCCAGCTCTCCACTAGCAATGGAGTACCAACTGGAACCTGGAAAGAGCAGCTCTAGGGCAGGGCTGGTGAGGGATGTGGGCTGCACCCCAGTCTCCCACCACAACTCTCACCTGCCACAGGCTGCCCCTCAGCAATGGTAAATAAACAAAACCCTCATTCTAGAACTGTGTGGCTGCCTCAGAAGAAAAGTGGTAGTTTCAAAACCTAGTGTTTCCATGACAAAGTCTTCCATCAGACAATTCACCACCAGGTGCTGTTATGGAGTCTGGCTCTGAAGTGGTGAACTGGGGAAAAACAAACTCTGTTCAGTCATTTGCTTCCCCTCCAGCTTTGCCCTGAGCCTTCCAATGGAGCTTTGCAGCACCTGTCCTGCGGGCAGGGACCACGGTGCGACTGCACAGCCCACAGTGACTGTCAGTGCTGTGCTAGAACCTCTGCTGCACACCTGGGCTGGGGATGGGCACCTGTGCTGCACACCTGGGCTGGGGATGGACACCTCTGCTGCACACCTGGGCTGTGCATGGACACCTGGGCTGTGGATGGACACTTGGGCTGTGCATGGACATCTGTGCTGCACACCTGGGCTGTGCGTGGACATCTCTCTGCTGGCACAGGCTCTGCATGGTCATCTGTGCTGGGGATGGACACCTGTCTGCTGACACAGGCTGTAGCTGCTACAGTTCCCCTGTGCTGCAGACACCCCCAGCACGTGCTCAGGTACCCCCTGTACTGCAGCTGCCCAGTGTAGGTGTTACTGCACACCTGCACCACAGGGGCTGGCTGTGTTGGTACCCAACACCTGGAGCGCAGATGCTGCCTGCAGGTACTGCAGCCCACCTGTCCTGCAGGCCAGGTCCCAGTCTGCCTCTTGCTGAGGTGTGGCACTGTGCCTGTAGTGCAGGTGCCAGCTGCAGGCATCACAGTGCCCCTACACTGGCAGCAGGCACCTCCTGGGCCCCAGCGTTACTGAAGGAGAAACAACACACTTACCAAAGCCACCCTCGACTCCTCAGCCTAGGCCAGGGATGCTGGCACAGCTTCTCCCAGCCCTGGGGATGCAGGGTGCCTCCTGTGGCATGCCATCCCTCCCAGGGGCAGGGTGTGGTGCTGCCATGAGCAGTGAAGCACCAAAGGGGGCAGGACACCCTCCAGCCCTGGGTTCCCAGGGGTTGCACTACATGTGGGCAGCTCTGCTTGCGCACCCGACAGCACTGAGTGCTGTCTCCTCCTTTCAGATCATCCCTGGCAGCAAGGCGAGGGAAGCAGAGGAAAAAAATAGTTGCCACTTAATATCAGACACTTGCTAACAGCCCTAAAGCCTTCGGGCCTTACAGTGCCCTGTCAGCACTAAACTCCTCTTTGCTGCCTAAGAGGAAGAAAGAAAAGAGGGACTTTATCATCTCCTTCATATGTGCTATCAGAAAGCCTTATCAGCAGAGACAGAATCCCCACTGCTTGAAAAGCTTTCTTAAATCTAATTTAAACCCCCACTGTCAATAGAGCAATTAGCACTGCCCCACTGGACCATGAGTGCCACAGGGATGACTTGGGCCCGCTGAAATAAATTCACTCTTGGCTCTCATGGACTATGACTTTCCTCCCTCCACCTCCTCCCTTGCTGGTAATGAAGCAAAGACCCCAAGGAGGAGGATAGCCTGGAGGAAGGAGCACCCCACAGCAGAGCTCCTTCATCACCCTGCCTCTGCCATCCAGTGAGCACTGCTGGACCCCTGGATGGCAGCACACACCCTCCTGCCCTTGTGGTCTAGGAGATGGGCAAATGGTGGAAGGGTGGGCCTCACAAAGCTTCCCAGCTGCTTGGGTTGAAGGTGCACCCCCGAAGGCAGCTGTGGGCTTGCACAGCTCTTGGTTCCAACATCCCTGCTGAAGGTTGCTCCATGGATGCCACTGGCAAGGTGTGTCAGTGTGAAAAGCAATGACCAAAGCTGCTCCCCATACCCATGGGGCTGAAGAAAGCAGCTATGTGGGAGGGAGCATCAGCCCCTCCCAGCATCAGATTAAATCAGAGCTGCTTTTCAGAGGGTAATGCAGAGTTTAGGAGCTCCAGGGGCAGCTGGGATGGTCTAGGGAGGAACAACCCATGAAAAGGCTCAGAATGTTGTTTGAGAATCCCCCAGACTGGCAAGCTGGCTCCCAGGTAATTTCTTGCTTCTGTGGATCATGGTGACATGCTGCCACTGGGGCAGGGAGCTGTAGAAAGACCAGCAGAGTCCTGAGGGTCCTAGGAGTGAGGCTGTCACCCTGCAGCTCCAGGGGCTGGGGCACTCCTGCTCCAGGAGCAGGGTAGGGCTCTCACTTCACAACTGGCAGCTCTTCAAATTGGTGCCCAAAAGCATCAGGACAGTGCAGCCCACCCCTGGGACACACTGGGGTGCTCTGATCCCTCCATGGCCCCAGGACAGGCAGGAGCACCATGTCAAGAGAGCATGGGACAGGTACAATCCCTGGGAGCCTCTCCAGTGACCCTGCCCCTGGTGCCACGTCATTGTGGGGCAGTGCTGCTGCACAGGCAGCTGCCTGCTGCTGCCCATTCCCTGTTCCCTCCTGGAGCCTTCAGGGGGATGTTTCTCACAGCCCATACCTGTCCTCAAACTCCCACCATGCCCACCAGCTTTTCCTCATGTGGAGGGCAGCACTCCAAGGCCGGCTGTCTGCTCCAGCAGTGATAAAAGCCAGCACAAGGAGCAGCATACTAATGAGCATCACACATCTTCAACACCAGCACTGTGAGGAGGCACAGCAGGGCTGCAGGGGCTTGAATCCTCATGGCAGGGGAGCAACATTTTCCCAGGACTATTCTATTCCTCAGAGACACCAGTGCCACCTGGGTAGGAAGCTCAGCCGTGCTGCCATACCCAAGCCTCGCCTCTCCACAGCCCACAGCCCCACCCAGGCAGCCTTTGAGATGCAGGAAAGCTCAGACCAACAATGGAAAATGAAATTTTCCCTCTCTTTTTACTCAGCTTTCCTCTGCACTGAGCGTTTCCTGGCTCCCTGCAGAGAGAGATTGCAGAAATCAATAGGATCTTTGCTTCTATTAAAGAGCAGCCAGAACCAGCGCTTTTTATCTGGAGCCTCTGTTCAAATGAGGTCTTGAGCGGTGCTTTTTCCATAGGTGGTGCCACGTCAGGGACAGACAGAAGGGATCAGACAGAGAAGGGAGAGAAACTGGAGATGGGAAGTGCTGGTGGTTCAGGTGCTTCCCAGTGCTCCTCTCTGGAAGCTGGAGAAATCACCTAAGATGGACATATTTGGGAGCAATTCCTGCTCAGTCTGAGTCTCCAGGCTGTGGTTACTGTGGGATGGAGCTCTTGGTGTTATGCTGACTTTTGGCACTTCGATTCCCAGCCTCCACCCACAAAAGCAGAAAATTAATGATGCAGAACAAAACCAAAACAACTCCACAAAATCAAAACCAAACTCCCATACACTGAGCAAATTATCCCAAATTCTTTAGGAAGGTCCTGCTGTCTCATGCCAGGTTCAGTTTCTGCTTTCCAAGCAAATGCTGGCAACATTTCTTATTTTTGTCTGTGGGGCTGCATTGCCCTTCAGTCCCCCAAGGATTTTTCTCACAACCCTGTTTTCTGCCTTGGGGAGACTCTGTAGTGAGGCTGCTTTATGAAATACACAACATCCCTTCAGATCCAAAGCTCCAGGGCAGAGAAAAGCAGCCTAGTATTAAAATCTGGATTGTGGCACAGTCATGTGCCATCCTGAGCAAAACAAAGAGGAAAGGGAGGACAGGCAGGGCTTGTCCAGACAGACTTCTTCTATCAGCTGGATGCCCATGACATAGCAGACATGGCACAGAGGAGACTGCTGTTTCCTGTGGTCACTGCTAGGAGAGATTTTGGGGCATGTGCGGCCACAGCAGCTTAGCATCCCTCTCAATAGCACCTGCAGACACAAGTTCCACAGAAACCTTATTTAAAACACAAAGACTGCATATCTTACCAGCCCAGTCTTGCTCCTCTGCAGGGCTGTTCTCTGCAGCACCCAGAGAAGGGGCTGGACACAGCGTGGGCACTGTGTCTGAGCTCGCTGGCACTGGGGTTGTGTGAGGGGAAGAGCACAGCACTGCTGTGGAAACAGAGGCAAGCAGGGCAAAACTGCCAGCTGCAACCCCAAACAGGCTGCTGGCACCCTGCAGGACCCCTTTCCTCCAGCACAGGCAGGACCATGCTTGCTTGGCCCCAGTAAACCTCCCAGTGGTGATGTCCCCAAGCCAGGGACAGCTACAGCTCATTCCTGAACCAACACAGGTATCCAAGGACTGAGGCCACAGCATTGCGGCTCAAACAGCAGGGCAGATTTGCTTTTTGCCAACATGCTGAGAGAGAGCTGGAGGAGGATGACAGCCTGAAGTTGTGCAGCAGGGGCTCAGGGACATGAGCAGATTGGACTGAGGAGCACTGGAAGAGATCTTGGCAGATGTCTTGTCCAAGGAGGGAAGAAGATACTGGCTTAGCAGTACTGGGAGAGTAACTGATGAAACACCCTGTTGTACAGAGCTTCTTGGGCATTTTCATTTCAGCTTGGCTTTTTGCTTGGGCTTTCTTTTTTTCTAAGCTGCTGGCACAGAGGAAGACACTCCAATGACTCTGATGCTGCCTCCCCAGAGATGCCTCAGGATCATGGAATCATAAAATCAATCATTTAGGTTGGACAAAAGCCTCATCAAGTCCAACTATAAACCTAACACTGCCAAGTCCACCACTAAACCCCGTTCCTAAGTGCCATATTTACATGTCTTTTAAATACCTCCAGGGATGGTGACTATGGCTTGTGCTGCTTTGTATCATCTCTCCTCCATGCCTGCAGTACAAGTTGGCAGGAGGTTGAGGTAGGCAGGAGTCAGGGAGCTTCCAAGGCCCAGGGAGAGCAGCAAACACTGTAGGAGGCAGACAGGGGCTCAGGATGCTGGGGATGTGTGCTCCCCAGTGGTCCCTGCTTGCTGTCCTTCCCTGTCCAGGTTCCACGGGAGGTGCTGTGTCCCCACTGCCTCTAAAGCTTCAGACCACCAGCTTTCCTGGGGTCACTGTCCCACAAGCTGCTGTGGCATCACAGCCCACTGCAGGGAGACCCGACAGATGTGACAGCGAGGACATTTGTCCTCCACCTGCAAACGGGCTGCCCCCTGCCTCCCTCCTCACTGCAAGAACACTGCTCAAAACCTGGGCAGGACAAAGAAGACAGGAGGGGAACTCTGCCCACCCTGCACACAGATGGGGTTTGTAGGTCATTGCTTCACCCAGTTCCATCACGACTCTCACCCCATGTGGTTCCACAGGTGCCCAGCATCTCCTGAGCAGCCTCCTGGGGTCTGTGCCCATATGACAGAGCAGCACCCAGCTTTTGAAGGGGGCGACTGAGGGGGGAAACTGAGGCATGTGGATGGTTCATAATGCCCTGATGACAAGTGACAGAGGCAGCATTGCAGGCAGGAGCTAATCCCACCCTTGGGTGAACGCAGCCCATGTTGGCCCCAGTGATGCTGGAAGGGGCCAGCAGCATTTCAGTAGGCCCAGGGGTCTGCCCCAGAACTGAGCCTAGGCTGGCAGGGGCACTGGGGTGATGTACCTCCCCTCTTCTCCTTGCAAACACCCTCCAGGGATAGCAGGGGGTAGAAAATGTCCTCTTTTTGCTCTGAAATGTCCCTAGCCATAGCCAAGCCCCATGGATGGACAGCAGCTGTCTTGGCATCACTGCTGCCTCAGTTTGCAGCAGAACCTCGCTGGCCCCTGCTCCCTTGCCCCCTCTCAACTTAGCACTGGCTGGATACAGATGGTGGAAGGGGAAAAGCAGCCATGAGAGGCAGAAGCAGCATTGCTGAAATGGGCTGTGGGTACCCCAGAACCCCAGGCTGGCCCCCTCTCCTGGCCTCCAACTGCTGCCTCTTTGAGGGGCCCTGACTGCCAGAGCCTGGAGCCAGCAGAGCATGTGGGTGAGACCAAGGGGCTGCTGGGGACCCCTCTGAAAACCCCTGGGGACCTTCCATCTCCCTGGGATCCTGCCCCAGACCTCACAGGCAGTGTTTGATGAGGGCAAGCAGAGGATGAGGAGGGAGAAATGGAGCTGGCTGAAGGCAGCTGCACTGAAATAAAAGTCAAGAAAGTATCTCACCCAAAACTACAGGAAAGTTTAATTATCAAGGACAAAACACCATCTGTTTGTGCCGACTGTGACCTCCTGCTGCCCCTGGGCTTTAACAGCTCTCAAATTAACATGTTTGTTGGAGGTATTCCCTGCCCGACATCAGGGAAGCAGCTCCCGCAGGGCAGAGAGGAGGACTGAGTGATTGTCCACTGAGACCCGTGCTGGGATGGTGTGGTGTGCTTGGTGATGATGGGGGAAACAAAACACCCTTTTGGAAATGAAGATTTCCACCAAGCATGGCTCTGGCAAGCCCAGCATCTCTGTGTGCTGCCACTGGCAGGTGAGGCATGGTGTGAGACTGTGAGTCTCAGCCTCTTCCCAAAAAACAAAGTCAAGAAGATGTACTCTTGGAGGAAGATTTTGCCATGCAAAGCCAGCAGAATTAAATGAATACTCAATAAAGAAGAGGTTGGACTAAAATCCAGTTTGTTTTCAGCCCTGCAAGGGTGGGAAGATACATACGCTGGTACCAAGGCCCAGAACTGATTTAGTGATGTCAAACTGCTCAGTTCCCTTCTTCGTTTTCTTCTTTCCTATTTTTTATGGGATATAGCATCCAAGGTGGACATGCCATCACCTTCCTAGCCAACTACCTACAATGAAAGGAGTCTGAAGCCAACCTGGCTGTATAGGAGAAAAACAACTCAGCTAGGAGAATCCCACCTTGCCAGACCCCAGAAGCCATTTCTTCATCCCCTGAGCTTTGCCCTGTGAGCTCCCACTCTCAAGCCATGTGGCTGTCACAGAGGATGGAGGTGAGGGCAGCTGCTGCCACTATTCTTGCAGCAAGACACGTTTTCCACTAGCAAGCCCTCAAAGCCAAACACTAAACATGAATGCAGTGGCCTCTGCGATCTGCCATGAAGGCTCATAGCCAAGGAGCACACATCCAGGTCTTTATTTACCCTAGGGCAGTCTGGAGGTGGCCATGCTACCAGACTCCAGGAGTAAGCAGGGGAGTGCTTGATACTTCTCCTGCTTGGCCCCACACTCCTTGCACAATCACCGTGCCCTACCAGCCAGGCTCTTACTGGACTCTGGACTCTCCTTTCCTTCCAGTTCACAGAACCAGTGCTGATCTCCCTTTTATGCCCCTGATAGCCCTCCAAATCTGCACCCCATTCACACGCCTTAAAACTATCAGGACTTTTTGATCCTGTGCTCAAGGCAAGTGCCAGCATCAAGTCTCATCTTATGCATCTGCCTCTCCTCAACAACCACCCCTAAAATCTCTTCCATCCCTAAAATTACACCATGGCTTTTCTCATTCTCGCCTTTGTGGGCAGCATATGAAGGACAGCCATTTGCAATGCCAAATTTGACTTGGAAATCCCCTTGCCTAGCTGCACCCCCAGGAAGTTGGTGTGCTTCAAATCTTCTGCCTGGAGCCTGCCCGCATTCCTCCCCTCTCTCGGGGGCCAGGCAGCAGGCAGGAACCAGGGTGCCACCCCTGCCTGGCAGGCTGCCTTCCCCCAGGCATGGCAGGGCAGATGTGAGCCACGTGTGCCTTTTGTCTCAGGACCCTTCCTGCAAGCTCCAGCGCCAAAGGAAGAGAAATCCATCAGCCAAGAGCAGCCATGGAATCCCCAGTGGACTCCAACCCCCTCCCAGTCTCTGGCTCCACTCCATCCACTGGGGCAAGACTCAGTTTAGGGGAAGGCTTGTTTTCTAATTAGAAAATATTCATCAGCATTTAAAAATAAAATAATAAAAAAAGTGTCAACCAGCTGGGGCCATGAAAGCTGGGGCGTTTTTGGCTCCTGGCCAAGCACTTTGATAGAAAGGCTTTTTGGAAAATGCCGTAGAAAACATTTAATTTCTCCCAAGGCCTGCATATGGGGCTCATCACTTGCGCATATTGCACAGGAATATTCATGTGTGCTGGCCTCCTGCTACAGGATGACAAGGGTTCTCCGGTGCAGTATGCAAAAGGGGCTCCTTCCCTTTTGTTTTTGTTTTTTTTTTTTTTTTTTGGTTGGTTTTTGGGGGTTTTTTGTGTTTTGTTTTTTTTTTTCATTGGAAGAGAAAAGCACAGTATTTCACTTCAATCCCCGAATATTTGTCAATGGCAGAACAAAGGAAAAACTGAGCCAGGGTCAGGTCTGCTCGTACTCATCAGCTCACTGAGCTCACCACAGGGTAGAGCCACAGATGAGCAGCAAATGTGGGGAAACAGATTTCTGCCCCTGGTTTTGCTGCTTTCCACTTGCTTGAGCCTATTGTGATCCTGCCTGGATGCAGAGTGGGAGCCTGGCTTCTACTTCCCTGGCACAGAAAAGGTTTCAATTCACATCCCAGCTCTCCACTCCAGGGATGTGGAGTTGGCTCATCCTGGACCTGCCACTGGGCATATCTGTTAGCTAAAGCCCTTCTGCAAAACTAAGGAAGGCTGAAAATACTCACTGTGGCCACAGAGCAGAGCCTGACCCAGCAAGGGGATGGCTGCCATGGCTTGTTTGGTCCCTCATCTCCCCCCAGTGCTGCTGGCTCCCCCTCTTCACCCTCAGCTCCTCTCTCAGCAGCATTGGCTTTTCTGCAAGATGCCAATGAGCTCTTCTGGAAGGAGCCAAGCTCACACTGAGTGTTCTCATGCTCTAACTGGGATGCTCACCTGCAGCAAATGCTCCCTTGCTCCCCTTGAGTCCCCCTCTTTCTGTAAGCCCCTACCTCTGCCTCCTGCTCTGCAGCCTGCCTGGACCCCAACCTTCTTTAAGCTTTCCTAAGGCATTTGTGCTCCCTTTTTCCAGCTCTGGCTGCACCCCTCATTCCTAACAATCTGCTCTCTCCAGCTACAGCATCTCCCAGCACAGAGTGTACCAGCCATGCTGGAGCAATTCTGACTGGCCCCAAAAAAAGCTTCTTCCTGGCAGATAAAACTCAGAGCACTAATTAGGAGAAACCCGGGGCAAGAAGACGGGAAAGGAAAAGGAACCATCTGATCCCACAGTGTCTGTGGAAGCAAAGTCAAAGACGGCTCAGGAAAAGGGCACAGCTCTGCTGGGGTTGCAGAGGAGCCTCTGAGCAGAGCAGCACCTTTGTGCAGGGCTCAAACTGTAGTTCCTAGAGACACTTGTGAAAAGTATTAGTAAGAAAAAAAATCTACTGAATGCTCAAAAGAGGAATCATCCCTAAATAAGTGTGCACACTAGCATGCACACACATACAGACTTTATTAATTTTCATATATTGCGGCAAGCTTTCCCAATGGGAAAGGGGAAATTTGATGCCAAATGTATGCCTAGGCAGGGTCTGTAAGATTCACTGTGGAAAAAAATTAAATAGAAAAAAAAAAAGTCCTTAAACCACATCTGGAGCACTGTGCCCAGTTTTGGGGCTCTGGTATAAGACTGGCAATGCTGACCTCCAGCAAGTCCATGAAGGGTGGTGATGAGGCTGGGGATGAGGAGAGGTTGAAAAAACAGGGCTTGCACAGCCTGTAAAAGTGATGGTTTTGGAAGGATTGAACAGCAACCTGACAACAACTACCTAGAGATCACTGAGGTGATGGAGACAGGCTGATTTCCTCCATGGTGGGAAGATGAGAGACAACAGGCATGAACTGCAAGAGCTGCAACAGGAGAGGTTCAGGCTTGCCATAAGGAAGGCATAGTGTCATGACAATCACCTGCTGGAAGATGAACCCAGACAGGTTGTAGGACCTAAGCCTGAAGGTTTTCAAAACCCAAATAGGCAAAGTAAACTGGTCCACACTCAGTATTTACCCTGCGAGGGGCAGGATTATGGACTGGAGCTTCCTCAGGCCATTTCTTAAGCCATTTCAGATGAGCATGCCACTGCCAAGAAAAATGAAATATGATGAAGTCCCCCACAAATTATGAGGGGGATGGACCTGCTCAGCGCTTGTTTCAGATACTGGACGGCAAAATCTGGGTGAACACATCTGACGAGCTCTCTGCCTGGAGCGGGACGTCGAGCATGGAGACGAACAGAGACCGCAGGACCGCAGCATGTCAGGGCCAGATCCTGTGCTCAGCTCAACCCCATTGATGAAGCAGAGACCAAGGAGATGTCTGTCTCTCCCTCTTCCAAACTTCCTTCTGGGGGGACCGCCTCACACAACACCCGTGAGTGATTAATGAGCGGCCAAGCCCATCAGCACGCAGGCTGCGTGCATGGGCGCCTTGCATGTGTGCGCAGCGCTCCCCGGGACTCGGCGGGGAGGGGAGCTGGGGAGAAGAGCGCTGACAAGCAGATGATTAATTGAAATGCAAGTGGGAGGAAAAGCCATGTCCGCTAAAACTATCAGGCGTCGCGAGCATGGGAAAGGAACTCGGAGACGCCGTCTCCATCTCTGCTCCACACGCATGGCGCCTCCCAGATCCAAGCTGCCTGCCAGTCCTTTTCCTGGCTTCTATTTTTGCAGGTGCAATTTAGTATTTGAAAATAACCATGCTGCACACGCACACACACACACACACACATATATATATATATATATATATATATATGTTTTTCCTCGCCATCCCCCCGGCTCATTGCACACAGAAACGGCAGCGATGGGAGAGCAAACCTCCCAGGCTGCAGCTCACGGCAGCAATTAGGCATCCAAGTGCTCGTTACCCCACGCCTTGGGGTGGAGGCGCCCAAAGCCCAGGCTCTCCATGTCATCTACACCTTCCAAGCGGCACAAGCTCAAAACACGCATAAAGTTACCAGTTTACACTAAAATAATAAGTTTAAGAGAGAAAAAAAAAAATAAGAAGAAGTAAAGAATGAAATAAAAGAGTCTGAAAGCTCATGTCTGGCTTGGATCCGACCTGCTGCTCAGAGTCCATAAATTATATCCCAGTGTTGGAGCTGGTGTGATTGCACTATCGGCAGAAAGGGCAAGAAAGCTTCTGTTCCTCATCTGATACAAGCAGGCTCAGCTTGGGTCACCGAATAAATAGAGTGGAGATGTAATGTGGTACATACTATTGCCCTGAACCATGGCTGGGAAAAGCACAGAGGGAGAAAGCAACAGGAAAGGATGTCCTAGGGGGAAGTTTGAAGAGGCAGTGAAGGGATTCTGTTATGACCAAGGTCAAGGACAGCACCTTGGAAACACTCTGCCTCCAGCTCCTTCTTTGAGGAGAAAGACGAAAGAGAAGACCAAAGGGTCATTCTGTAGAAAGGAAAGGATCCTGAGCCTCAAAGTTTTGGGCTGGAAAAATCCAGGGATGTGAACTTGCTGATGGCTTCTTGGCATAACCATAGTGCAGATGACTTAACACCAGATCCTTGTCTGAGTGACCAAAGAGCAAGTGAGACTCCAGCTAAAACATGACCTGAATATGGGCTGCTGGAGCATGGTTATTACCAGATTTTGCTTGGCAAGCTGATCCCCAGCCAAGACAACCGGCTCGAGAAATTAACTTTGTGAGTTGTTCAGCACTTTGCTGCTCAGGTAACGAGCGGACCTGTAGGCGATTGTGTTGTAGGACTCCACAAACTGCTTGTATCATTGACATGGTTTAACAGACTGCTGTTTATGAGACAGAGCAGTATTTAAAAGACACATTTCTCTCAGAGCTGCACATAAAATTTGATAGCTAAATAGCTGTAAATGCTACTGAAGTCTGACAACTCAAAGAGGAATCAAGGGTCTGTCATGCGGAGTATCCGCCAATACACCCGGCCCCACAGAGCCAGTGAGACTTCCAGTCTCGTAAAACCTTTTTTATATTGGAAGTGAGAATTTGTGCAGTGCATATGAACTCTCTTTTATTGGGCTGGTGTGATGCTGAGAAAATGCAGTTAAAGTTGTACAAGTTCTCCTTGGAGCGCTATCGGGCGCCTATAAATCAAATCCTTTATCCTGGAATGGGTTTACTAAATAAACCTTCTTTAATTTGGGCTCGTGCTGAGCAGCAGGACCACAGTGGGAGGGGGTGCCTCCCCTTGTCACTGCCCATTTGCACTGGTGGAGCGGGGAAAGCCCTGAATAAAAAGTCCCTCACCCATCTCCCCATTCTTGGAGCCAACAAGAGCATCCCAACCACAGAGCATCCTCCAGAGCCTGGCACCATTCTCCTCTCCTGTCATCGGAGTTTCACCTTCCCAAAACACCTGTGACTCCCCACATTGCTCCCTGCTCACAGTCCCAGCCCAGCTGCTGCCCTGAAGCCAGTCCAGATCTCCATGCCTATGCAGCTGATTCAGAGAGCTCCTGGGAGCATCCTGGGTTGGAAGGACCACAGACCCACCTTCAGCACCCAGTGGAAATGGAGAATTTCCGAACCTTCACAAAAGGCCTGGAGTGCTTTGGTTGGGGAGGAAGATTTGGGCCAGCTCCCTAATTCCCCAAAGGCTCCTACAGCTGCATTAATTATTTCATCTTAGTCTGGCTTCCTCATTAAGCTAACCTAAACGGCCCGTGGCTGAGTGACAGCGAGCCAGTCTGCAAGAGCCCAAGCCAGCAGTGCTGGAAACTGTGGGCTTGATGTGATTTACGTGGACTAATATTACACATATCTCAAACATGCAATCTTTAGAGGACGTGAGGCTGCTCTCTGGGTGGAGGAAAGCCCACGCACAGCCGGCAGCGCAGCATCTGGACCAAGCCTGGGTATCAGCCTCTCACCCCACACTCAGCCAGCAGGGTAAAGCCTGATGGTGGGAGCAATTCCCTCACGGGTGCCCTGAAGGCACAGGGAGTGGAAAGCCATTGCTGCCAGTGGACCCGAGTGTGACACAAAACATCTGTGTCAAAGCAAGGGCCAGGGAGCACAGCTCCTCCAGCATGGGCTGCTGGACAGCCACTTCACCCCACTGATGTGGCTGGGAATTCAGCTAATTTTGGCATTGGGCTCCCCTTGGGATGTCTGGCTTTTGTGGGCTGTAAGAACTATGCTTCAGGGCATTACACAGATCCCCTTTTTCCAATACTACCAAATCTGAGGCTTTTGTGTGAATCCACCGTATTTTGCCGTCTCCGCAAACAAGTCTATAGAAACACAAGACTTCAGCCCCTTGGAATCCTCCAGGGAAAATTCAAAGCAATGAAGAAATATGAGTTGTTTTTCCATGAACCTATTGAAAAAAAAAAGAAAAAAAAACCCACCCCGAAAAAACCCACATTACTTTTCAGCCCAGTTTTGCCAGCAGTACAGGTCTTTTTCCCACAGTCCAAGGAATCAACACATTTTCAAATCACTCCTTCTTATGGTATTGAATATCAGAAAAAGATTGCCTTTCATTCAGCAGCTGTTTTGGGACACCAAGAGAAAAGGCAAGCAGTCTAAACTTAGCAAAACATGAAAAAAGACATCAGTGCATTTAAAAACTACTCACAGGGACTGGAACAGGGAAGGAGGGGGCTGCATGGGTGCATGAGGAGTGTTTCAGGGTTGCAGCATCCTTCTACAGCCCAAATTTCCCATGGTAGCATCTCAGCAGCGCTCCACTCCTACAGCTCCTTGGAAAAATTTAGGGACATGTCCTCATTTCCCCAGAAAAATCAGCAGTTACCTCCTGATTTCCAGACCTTCAGCCTTTCTGACATATAAATGCACTGGCATGTCTGTTCTGCCAGTGGGGAGTGGGCAGCTCCAAAAATAAACCGAGCAGCTTGGTGTATTGAGAGGAAACCTAAGAGAGGGAATAGCAATAGGGGATGGAGAATTTGCTGAAAAAAGCTTGCCCTGAAGCACTGGAAGGACACAAGCCTTGGTTTCCTAATGGCTGGTGCTATTCAATCCCCCCACGTCCCCAGCAATAGCTCTAACCTCCTCCTGTGAATTCAGTGTTCCCTGTCTCATCCATAGAGATGGGACCAAACCCTCAGTTTTCCTGAAATAAGGGCATGGGTCTAGGCACTGACTCCAGTGGCTTTCTCTGTCTCTTAAGCCTGGGTGCCACCAGCCAGCAGGACAGCAAGCCTTCACTGGAGAAGGCTGTAAGTCCAGCAGTCACAAGAAGGGGTCCTAAGGGAAGAGGGATGAGGAAGCCAAATGTGGCAGATACCAGTGCTCAAGCTGGGTCATGCAGCACATCAGCCCTGGCCGGACATGCCCAAAGATGCCCTTGGGCAAGGGATCAGAGCCCAGCACTGTGTCCCCATCCTAGCTGACCTCTGGTTCCCAGCTGGCCCCCACAGAGCCACAGAAAATTCTTCGTGCCACCAGGTAAGCAAAGAGCCATGACCGCCAGGCCTCTAACAAAGACAAACTGCCTCTCTCCTTCCTCCCAGATTGCAAGCAGATGTGTGCTTAAATTACCTGCTGCTGACTGCGACGCTTAGCGAAGCGCCGTGGTCTAGGAGCAGAATGAAGAAAAAATGTGTGAATCGAGGGAAGGGAGGATTAGCAAGAATTCAGCTGGCTCTGGAAGGGCAAAGTGTCGTCATTGCGGGAAACAAATGTCACTTCCATTGCAAAACAAGCATTCATGGCGCAAGGGAAGCCCTCACGTTGCTGGAGTCAGTGACAAAATTAAGAAGGTTTGGGGAAAAGTTGCAGGGCTGCATCTGGGCTTCCCAAAGGGAATTGCTCCCTGCCCACAGAATGCTACAGAAACAGTCCTGCCTGTGTTACATGGCTGTGGCTTCCTTTTCCAAAGAACCTCTTGAGGCCTGTGTTCCCAGCTGCCTGGTACACCCTGGCTCCAGACTGCTTGACATGGATCCTGCTGGTATTGGCCCCTGTGGTCGGCGGCAGGTCTTCATCCTGTTTCATGAGTCTCCCCAGTGATGCCATGCAAGTGCCCATGAAACTCCTGTGCACAGGAGGGCAAAGACACCCAGGGCCCACCTTGGAGGGCTAAGGACAATGCTAATAGAGAAAAGGCCTGGAGATGTACCCGTGTCCTGCTGGTCCTCTGTGATGCATAAGGAAAATGGGCTCCGCACAAGGAAAATAGTTCTGCCCCTACCCAGAGCCTGCTAGTGCTTGGGACAGTGACAACTATACCCTCATGGGAGGCTGCCCAAAGACTGAAGTTTCAGGGAACTTCTGTGCAAGACTCCAAGCAAGATTCTGCCTCCTCAGTGAACTGGGATGTGGGTGCAGGCCAGGAGAGCCCTGACACACTGCTTCTTCTGTGAGGGCAGCAGGTTTCTGCAAGGATCCACAGCCTTCAGAAGAGCATCCAAGGAGATGCCCCATCTCCCAGAAGCGTCCTGCACAGCAAGACAGTGTTCTGCAAACGGAGCCATAGAAATCCAGCCCAACCTGCTCCCCTTCCCCCTCGCTGCTCCTGGCTTGCTCTCTGCTGAGCCCTTGCGGGTCACACGTGGCGTCCCACTTCCCGGCACAGCTCCACCGGCTGGAGCAAAGAGCAGAGACAGACCCAAATTGCAGATTAGTGCGTTGGGTTCATGCACGGGAAACAAAAGATCGGAAATCTCTGAAGTGCACAGCTGGAATCCACACCTCGACCATGTTTTTGTGAGATATCACGTACATTTTTAAAAGCTATCTAGAGAGGGTTCTGCTTTAAAACAGCCTGGCGGCTGCTGCACTGACACCACCTCCTGTCACACTGACCAGAACCTTCAAGAGTTCCCTGTCCCCCACAGGCCATGCTCATCTGTAGCCTTTGGCCTTAGGTTATGAAATTATTCAAAGAAAGGATTAAATGTCCTCCTCTGCATTTGTTCAACACCAGCTGTGGAGGGAGGGTGGGAAAGGAAGGCCATGTGACCCAGAAAAATCACTGTGGGATACTACGTGCCAACACCCTGAAATGGTGGTCCCCAGAAGTGCTGGGGTTTCTCTCTCCATCATATGTATGGCCTCACAAGGTCCCTGCAAGGGGAATGTCCACAAATAGCCATAAGATATCCACATGGCACCATGAGGAATGTGGACAGCGAAAACTCTGATCTCCCTCTCACACCCCAAATGTGGTTTCTCCTCCTTTCAAAGCTCCTGCAACAGCAACCATATGGTGAGATGCTAAACTATGAGCTCTTTCTTTGCATTTTTCCATGTACCAGGCTTCCAGGCTGAAAGTGTTTCAAGGTAAGATCAAATATCCTTGTAGGATGCTTAGGTTTTCTGTTGCTCACTACCACTGATCTCCGAGAAGTCCTCCAACATGCTGCAGGAGTCTGAGTGAGGATTTCATTCCCCTTAGGGCTTTGTTCCTTCCTTGTCGCCTCTTCTTCCCATCTCTCATATTGTCTGAGTTGCAAGCTGACCCCTCAGCTTAGCTCTTCAGGATGTTTGCTTCACTTTGATTCAGAACCTCGCATCTGTGAGCACTTTCTGCCTGCACCACCAGCCAGCCAGAAATGGCAACCCTGCCTATGCCCTCTCCTTTCCAGGCTTCCCCTGCCCCAAAGCATCCTCCATGATAATTCAAGCATTCCCTTCAGAAAAACATGGTTTTCTCCTTTTGAGCTGACCGACCTCAGTAAAATCCCAGCTCCTCAGTCCTCCCTGCCCATTTGTTTGGTCATGGAGGATTAGCGTGAGACATAGCATTTCCAATTAAAATAATTAGTTAAAAAGTCCAGCATGAAATTAAATCCCAACATGGTGACATGCCACAACCAGCCTCCCCAGGAAGAGAATGCCTTGGGACCCTCTCCTGTGATTGCTCCTTAGAGACTGTAGAGAAGGTGCAATGTGGTGATGCCAGGATTCAGCTCCAACAGGGCAGGCACAGGCTCACCCCAACACGGGAAAGAGCCAAGCCAAGCCAACCTGGGGCAGAAAAACTGTGAGTGAAACCCCCTTCCAGCAAACACAGGGCCAAGGAGGAGATGCTGAAAGAATGTGAGTCATTGAACGAAGGCGCCTGCTTTTTCCAGCACACGTGTGGAGTTACTCTCACCTGAAATCAGTTTTTGGACAGCTAGCGAGCACATGCTGTTTCAAGTCGAATATGCCTCGGTTGCTGTCCCAGGCAGGGAGTTATCTCAGGGTTTATTAATGGGGAAATCCACTGCACTGACATGCCTGAAGCATTGGGGTGAGAGCAGCAAGGAAGGAGAATCAGCAACACCTGCTCTGCTTCTCCCTAGGGAGATGATCAAAAGAAGGGAAAGACCATTGCCCACAGCCAGGGATGCCAAGCGTTCTCCGGACGGCTCCAAGCACAGGCTGCTCTCCCTCCCACACCTAGATGGGAAACCCATTAGACACTGAGAGCAACGAAGCCTCTGCTGTTCCTCCCTGGAGGCGTTTTCACGGTCAACTTGAGGAAATTGTTCCTGATATCCAGCCTAAATTTCCCTTTGTTGATTTTCAGTTGAGCAGCGGAAAGGTGGGAGCTTTAATGAGACAAGCGGGGCCACTGGAGGGGAAGGAGCCGTCAGTTTGAGCAAGGCAATGCACAGAGCTGTGGTTTAAGTGAAACAGCTATTGCAAAAAGCCCAGAATCCTACAAACTTGGGATGGAAAATGTCTATTAACTTTCCCAATGGACTAACATGAGATTGTTCCCCCATTTTCTAATGCTTCTCCCAGTCCAGCCATTTGATTGGGACCAGAGCTCTGCAAAAATGTGAAGGGCTCATTCATTTTAATTTTTTTTCAAAGCAATTGCTGTATGTGGAATAAAACATTGGACTTTATGGCCAGATTTTCCTGTTTCATCCAAGGGCAAGGCTTGTGCTGTTCTGCCTCCTCACACAACTTGTTCTGCCCTGCAAACCACCCCTCTCCATCCTGAACTCTGCTGGTGTATGAGGACCTAATGTGCACAGCAGAAAGTCACTACCAAATTGTGTTTGAAGGGAAGAGTGTTTTGGGGTGAGAAATGTGGCACAGAACTGCAGACAACTGCCTTCTGGGATATGCCTGCTGCTCAGCAAGGCAGCTCATGCACTTCCTCACAGGAACCCAGCACAATGTTCCACAGCAAACCAGCAGTGGGAGGAGTTCACTGGATGTGAACCCAATGCCACCCCTCACTATTTTTTCCACCTCTAATTGAGGAAAAGGCATTTCATCAGCCTGTAAGACACTGCAATGATCACAGGAGCATGCCTGGGATGTACACACATGTGAGCACAGGGTATGTAAAGGAGCAATCGTGCAGCCAAGTGGGGTTGGCATGACATCTGTTGCTTCCAGCAACTGGAACATCAGGACCTAAAAATCCAGCCTGAGAGACGTGATTCAGCAAGCAAAGGAACAATGGTTGGGTTGAGGAGCATCAGGCCCCTCTCCCTTACACACCTAGAAAGCATGAGGACTGTACACTCGTGAATCCCAAAAACTGGCTGGCTGCTCTCTGGGGGATATAAAGCTCCCAGGCTGTAATGCACCAGCACAGCCAGACCCCATTCAGTGGGCAGGGGTGTACCCAATATAGCCACAGATCCCCACAGGACCATGCAAATAGAGGCATCACAAGAACAGGATCATGCAGGGCTGAGCGAACAAAAGATGTTTGCCTCAATTGCAAACATTTTTTTCTTAGATGTCAGATGGCTGCATGGCAATAGAAAGACTCTTTCCCACCCTATTGTTATGGGCTTGTAAAGGCAAAGTGGCTTCATGCTCCCTGAAAACATCAGGCTCTCCTTTGCTGAGGACCTGCCACCTGCAAGGTTTTACCAGCAGAAAGGAGAGCAGTGACCTTGGTGGTGCAAAAGGAGGGGATTTAGATGGGCAAATGAGCCCTCTCACCCTTTTCACCCTCACTGGGCCAGAGCAGAGCACTGCCTTCCCACAATCAGCCTTGCACAAAAGGGCAGAGGGATGGCACTGTCATGTGCTCTGCCCCACAGTAACACCAGGTTTTGGAAGCTCATCAGGGAACACACTAAAACTGAGCAGGCAGCCCCAAGGTTTCCCTGCTGCAGCCCTCCCAGTGCCCTTTAGTGTCACAGCAATGCCCTTGCAGGATAAGGGCTCAGCACACTTGCTGTAAAAACTTCCACAAGAGAGATCCACACCAAAACATTACGGAAATCCTACCTCACCCTCTCTGTTTTAGCAGCAGGACAAACCTGAGTGCAGAGCAATGAAATGAAGATTTTTTTTTCCCCCAGGTACCTCCTAAGCATCAGTCAAGGGAGCATATTGCATGGAACATTGCAAGCCTGGGATGTGGCAAGACACCAGCTACATTTTCTGTGTTGCAAAGCCACCTCCTCCGTGGCAGCTGAGATTTCAAAGTGTACACTCCGACCTTGGTAATACATTTCACATCCTGAGTCACTGCTGACACGGGACATAAAAGGGGAAAAGGGCTGGGAATCCAAAGATTTTAATGCATGGTGGGATTTGCTAAGAGCTGGGACAGCCCCAGCTGCCAGCCTGGCCCTCCAGCCCTCTGCCACTCTTTAATATGGGCACAAGGCAAAAATGATCTGAAGGGGTGTAAAACACTGGTACACCTTTCTAGGCAAGAGGAGGATGGGGATTCAAAGGAGGATAAAACACATACTCTGCTCTGTGGGCAGCCCTAACGGCGCTAAGTGGGTGATTCCCCATTTTTTTATCAGCCACTTCCAATGGAGGATGGCTTGAAGAGGACAGCTCCTCTTTTTCCTCCTATGGAAAGAATTAGGACAGGTTCATGTCCTTTGCCTGTGAAGGCAAACATCCCAAGAATGAGGGGAGGGGAGAGAAAAGACTCAGCAGAGAGCTTTTTCACTGGAGAGGGCAAAGATAGATGGGCAGATGGATAAGAAAAGAAACATGACATTGTTCCCCATCTGGTCCCTTCAGGCTGACCCTCAGCCTGAAGGTTAACCCTCCTGAGACACTTTACCAGATACATAATTTGATTCCTCAACTCTCTCCATTCTCCCAGCACGGGAATAGCAGTTTCCTATAGCCCCGATTTGCTAAATAAAACACTCCTTGATGGCTCCTCGCAATAACGTTTGCACAGAAAATTGACATTCTTCCTCCTCCCATCAGCCCTGACACTGTTTGTTTGTGAGTTAATAACTTGAACACTCAGCTGGGCTATTGATCCCTCCTCAGAACGATCATTCTTTAGTTCAAAATAAATACAAAAATAAAGGAATGAGATTGCAATGGCAAAATGAACTCGATGCTTGCATGTGGCCCCATGGCACTGCCATTGCAGGGGGACCAGGTCCTTACCAGATGCTCATGATATCTTCTGCAGACAGAGCCATACAAAGCTGCATTTATTTCTCTCCATTGTCAAGGAAGAGATGTTGCAGTTTGCAGGCAGAAAGTGAGTTTTCATTAAGCAAAATTTCTCATTTAGTTTAAGTTTTTAGCCCCAAAAGGGGCTTCATAGAAGGAGAGCTGGTGCAGGTAGGTGTCCATGCTAGAGACATTCAGCAGCAACCATGTGTGGGTACCATCACTTCCTTTTACAGGAAAGGCAATAAAAAAAAAACCACTTCAGAGCCCCAGTTCCCCAGCTGAAGGAGAGAGGGTAGCAGCAGATCAGTGCTTCCATCCAGGGCATGGCGCTCTTTGGGGTTTTGGTGAATTAGATAGGACCTGGCATTCCAAAGGCAGAGCAAAGCCCCAGGTTTCCTCCATTCCCTCCTGACAGCTCTCCTTTGGAGTAGATCCCCCTCCACCATCCACTCATACAAAACCTGATTAAAGGAGACATTAATGTCACTGCAATGCCCTCATCCTCCTTAACCACTCCTGCACCAGCAGGGCACTGCACCACCTCTCCCAGGGGAACGCTCCCTCCCCAGTCGTGTTTTCCTTTGCAATCTGTTTGCATACCTCTGGCTAATTGTTCTTGAGACTGCTCTTTTCAGGGTACGTTTTCATGGCAAACAATCAATTTTTCCCCAGTTGCATTTTTTTTTTTCCTTCAAAGCCTTTGATGTCTGGGAAAATAACAGGCAACCTCAACACACGGCTGAGCATCAGGCGAGGGCTGGGAAGCACTAAGCGGAAATGCATTTAGTTGTCTGGGTCAAAAACCATTTCCTTTGTTAAATGATTATTATTGTTCCAAGAGGATTTCAGTGGGAATTGAGGGTGCTTAGATAGATGGATTCACAGGTTTGCTGAGCTTCTATAAGGGTCTCTATATCCTCCACCATAATTCTACATCATAACTTCCAACACCAATAACTCTTCTATGACTCCCAACAGATATTCCTGTGCCTTCCAAAGCAATAACTTCTCAATGAACTCCAGACCTGCCAAATCGACTGTTTTCCCCCTGTGGACGCCTGCTTTTTGGCCCTTCTCACCACCCCCCTGGGAATCTTGACCCATTTACCTCTCCTTCTGGTTCCAAGCCCAGCGCAAGGGGAGATGAGATCAGAAAGCGATCTGCTTCAGACGTCAACAAATAGCTCCGGCACTAAAAGCTTTCAGTCATCTCCCATTTTCCTGACTGCTCTCAGCAGCCGAGGATCCAGATCTGGGCCTGCCTGCACTTCTGAGCAAACCTTCCCTCGTCACATGCTGCCCTTTCTCACAATACTCATTTCTTCCAATTCCTACCTGAAAATTGCTACGAGCATTGCTGGTCTCCCCTGGAAAAATTACTTAGGTTACACTGGGGCTAAAGAATAAACACTCAAATAAGAAATAAATTGTGATGCATTTCTTGGGTCGCCACACCTCCCAGTTCACCCATAAGAACATGGTGCCAGGCACAGTGACACGGAGCCATTACCTCTCCACACACTTGATCTTAACGATGTGTTAATTAAGCTGAGGTTAGAGCTGCTTGTTACCTTATTATTTTTGTTCCTATCACAGTAATGCTCAGTGGTCTCAATCAGTAATAGAATCTTTTTTCCCGCCTCTCTCCTTTTAAGTAACAAATTATTTCAAGAGCCAGTAAAAATAAATGCACACAAGCAGACTCTGCTCTTTTCCAGGGGATTTTGCTCTGTGAGGGAGGAAAGGTTTCAACAGTGTGCTTGAATCAAAAATGAACATATGCAAGAAGGGAGGAATGACATGCATCAAAAGTTGCCCTTTTTTTGGTTGAAAAAGGATTTTTTTTAAACAAAGAAAAACCCCAAAAGACTAATCTTACAGCGCTAAGTGCTGTGAACAGTCAGTTCATGCTGCATGGTGAATATTGAGCAACCTACAAAGCTGCCTAGAGGAGGACAGAGCAAGGATAAATGATTTGGATCCATTTTTGGGCTCTCCAGTTGCTATTCCACTCACCAACCTGCAAATTGCTCCAGCAACTGGGACCAAACATGGTAGGCCCCCTCTGAGGTCATCCCCACCCCATGAGCAAACAGCAAGCAAGCAGTGCTTCTCTATAAATAACCAAGATTTAAAAGACAACACCAAATTTGCTGAAAAACATGTTAAAAGAGCATGCTCTGGTGAAGGTCCTCCTGCCAGGCTGCCTTCGTGTGGGTGCAATGAGCTGCCAGCTCTCATCGGATCCATGATGAGCTGCCATAGGCACTCAACCTGGAGAGCAGGTATCAGAGGGGCAGGAGCTCTGCAAAACAGAGCTCTGAGAGCAAATGGAGTCTAGGTGGGAGAGGCAGCTGGAGAATACCACAGAGGAAATATGGGCAGGTCTTCTTGACACCAGAAGGGATGCAGGTGCTCATCCTCAGGGGGTGGTGCTGCTGCCCTGGGAAACTGGAATAGCATTCCGCATTTCCACTCCCTCCCAGTCGGGGGGAAATGAGCCAAATAAACCAAGACTCATAGAAATGTTAAGGTTGGAAAAGAAGACTTTTTTATCTCATTGAGTTCAACCATCAGGACCTCTCACATAGGAGCATCCAATGCTCCTAACACTGGGCACCTCTGACCCCCGTGGCTGCCAGGTATCCTCAGATGCTGGTGCAGGAGTCCCACTGGGAGGACAGGCTTGTGTCACAGCCCCCAGCTGCACTCCAGTGCCCTGTGAATGACCTGGCTTCTTAAAAGATGCCATCACACCCACACAAACCAATTACTAGGAAACAATTTAGCTGATGATGGACCTCAGGACCACCATGGCAAAATGTGAAAAGGAGCCACCTGTTCCTACAAAGCCCAGTTTCTGCAAGGCATTTGCAACCCAACTTGACGTCATTTGTCAAACAGGAGTCAGGACTCCTCTTCCCTGGTTTTCAACCAAAATCTAGGCCTGTCCTGGCTGCTTCTGAAAACGATTCAAAAATGGAAATTAAGAATTGAAACCTCTAGAAACTCTCAGTGTTTTCCCTGTCCTGTACTGAAATGGTCACTTCCCTTTGCATTCAGTGCTGCTACCCTCAGTGGGAAGGAGCTGTTCTGTCCCAGAATTTAACCCTTGAAGTCAGAAAACTTCCAAAAGGGAAAAATAAGCACCTCTTTTGGGGACAACTGATAGGAAAAAGACTTTGGAGAGTCTCAGTGATGTTTTAATGGATAATGGAGGAGAAATGACTCTGAGAACTGGGGTGAGAGATGACTTTTCTGGGGAGCACGGTGTCTCCCAAAGCAGCAAGTCCTGTTGGTGCTGGTGTTCCAAAGAGGTCTTGCAGCACAAAGCAATACAGGCAGACACACAGCAACTTACTTGGAGGCTCTGGCATCCAGGCTTCGAGCAGGAAGGCGCTGCACAACTGCACTAATTATCTGCTGAACATCTGTCTCTCCCCTACTATCGCGGGGCCGAAGGAGTCCTCCTGCATAGCTGAGGATTAGCGCTGGAAAAGATTTCGTTGACTGTGTGATTTTGCATAGGAGGGGGAGAAAAAAAGATCCTCATACTCCTTGGAAGGGGTGGGTGCTTCAGGGAGAATCTCTTGGATGAAGGAGGGGAATTTGTGGTTGAAATCAGAAACCTTGCTAGAGCAAGAAGCAGGGGCTTGCCCTGATGTGGCTTAGGGATTTAGTCCCTTGCTCCAAAGTGGGGGGAGCAGGAGCTTTGCCCCTGTGGTCCCAGTACTGCAAGCAACACCAGGACATCTATTACAGTCCAGAGGGTTCTCTTGTCATGGCACCCAGCCTGCTCTGCTGGCAGCAGAAGTAAATCACCAAAGACCAATCTGTTAGTGGCTTTCCAGGGACTGCTTTGCTTCCCTGGGACAAAGGGGGATTCCCAAGCTCACCTGTGGCTCCAGAATTTAACAATAAAAGTAGTAAGACTTTCAGTTGTGGTGTGGTACCCAGGGGAGGTTGTGCATCTTTCTTGTTGTCTTGGCTGGGATGCAGTTCTCCCAAAATCCCTCTATATCCAGGGACAGAGACAGCAGCACAAAGGACCTTGGACAGGCTCCTGGCATAAATCACTCCCTAATAAACTGAGGAGCCTCCTTTCTGTAGAGGCAAGGGAGAGGATCTGGAATAGCAGGAAATGGGACTGGGTGGTGTTTAGGAATACATCCCTAATCTTCAATCTGGAACCCACCAACTTAGAGAGGAAAAACCTTCCCAACTTTGTATGACATCTACCATCCATATTAATGAGGTTTGTAGCAATCTGTGTGCAAAAAGCCTGACAGAAGCCTAAAAATCAAACCCGTGGTGAAGTGAAGCAAATTCCCTGCTGTTTAATTAGTACAAATGTCTTGTGAGCTGGGAACGTGGGGTTTTCTTAGGTTGTTCTTTTTTTTTTTGGTGCTTTTTTTCTTTCAAGACCATCAGGGGCCAGAAACTTGCACAATAACACAAACAAAACATCCCTTAAAATCAACTGGTGCTTTTGGCCAAGCAGAAACAGTTGGGATTTCCAAATATGGCCCATGGGAACAACAGCCCAGGCATTCTCGGGAAGCATCTTGGAGCCTAAACTGTCTCCCAAGAATAAAATCCTTCAGTCCAGCCTGACAAAAGAGCCATTGCATGACAGTTGCTATCACAGAGGCACGTGAATTAAGCAATCAATCAAGCAAGCAATGCCTGGGAAAAGAGCAGCCCATGAGGCACATCCTACCAGCAGCAGAGCAGCGCAGGCCGGTGGCTGCCTCCCATCACACGTGGGCTGTTCCATCCCTTCTCCACCAACACCACAGCAAGTGAGGTTTCCCTCTGGTTGCGGCTTTCTAATCCAAGTCTGGGGAGCAGGACCCTTTCTTGGAGAGAATACAGGTATCCAGCATTTGTTTTGGACTTGGATGCTATATAAATCAATGGTTATTCTGTGGGGACATGACAGAGCAAAAAATCAGACGTAAAATTTGCCAGACGGCAAGAAATGAGCTAGAAATTGTTGCCGTCTCTCCTGGGTTAGGGAGGGAATCCTGTCTCAAAGGCTTGGGATTGCATGTGTGCCCCCAGCTTCACATAATGACATTCCCTGGGGCAAAAAGAGAAAGAAGACTATTTAAAATCACCCATGACTTATTGCCTTCCACCTCTTTTAACTGGTTCAAAGGACACGGCCACTGCCCATGCACAGATTCAAACATCAGGATGTGATTTTTGGAGCTCAGCCGTGCCATCCTGAGAGAAGGGCTGAGCACCCAGAGGCCCAGATATATTTGCAAACAGATTGGGCAAATGTCTGCATGTTTGTAAGTGTATTTTAAAAATCAGATTCTGTTGGCAGGCAACTCTCAGACAGCAAGCAGGGCCAAATCCCATGAATAAATTGCTTGGAGCGAGTAGTTTGACGCGCCATTATTCATAACTAATGCAGTCCTAGTAAACAGAAAATGGAGGCCAAATCTGCCTGTATAGACACCAATGACCTCATCTATTTTCATCCTACTTACTGAGTAAAATAGGAGCAGAAGAAAGTTACCACCATCCTCTAAAAAGGGAAATGGAGGTTTTGGAGGAACAATATTCCCTACAGCTCTGGAGCGCAGTGGGACTCTGGAGAGCAGGGACCCAAGCTGAATTCAGAGTCAGAGCAGAAATCTGGTCCCACCAATGCAAAGACACAAATAATGCCAACATAGTCCTTCTCCCATCTCTGATCAGCTCTTGCTCAGGGCTATGAAGAGCACAGTTTCCCTGAGACAAGAGGAAAGCCACAACCAGTGGAGGGGGTGCGGCACAGGGCACCCTCCCAAAAGTGGGAGCTCTTCTTCCACCTCCCAGCCAGCATTTCAAAGCAGGTTATGCTGAGATTTTCAGAGGTAGGCAAGCTGCGATAAAGTTCCCAACCTCTCCACAGTGAAGTTCTAAACAAAACAAACGAAATAAACAGGGAAGTGAAAAGGGAGCCACAGGCTGCTCCTCCACCCAGCGCAGCAATTGCAGGCTGCTCAATACAACCACCGAGCAGTTGGTTACAGCGAGCACAAGACACAACTCTCATGGTATTTTCTTTCTGCAGGAAACATCAGAAATCACTGCCAGGGCATACTGTAGGAAAAAACCACCCATCCTGATTGCAGATGGGAAGGGACCTTCATGGAGCGCAGGTCTGCTAATGCTGACGCAGCCGCCAGAGCAGCAGCTGCTTCCAAAAAGCCGTGAGGCTACAAACCAGAGCACAGACGTGCTATTTCTGCCACATTTCCTATGTACTTTAGGAACTACATTTATTTCAATTTGGGCAACACGTAGGAAAATTGTGAACACGGCTGTGATCACTCTTCCCTTGTTTCCTTTCCTAAATAATGCAAATTTTAAAGGATTTTGCTTGCAAGCTGCTTTCACCCTGAAGAGGCCAGCTCAGCACCTCCTGAATTTACCTTAGGGAAAACTGGAGCCATTGACCTGAAGACTGCCACATTCATCTTGGGCACAAAGGGAAATACTTCTGTAAATGACAAAGAAAATTTATTATGCTGCTTACAAGTTACAGCCCATTAAAAAAATTGCCCTGATTTGAATCATTGACTTTTCAAAATAAATACAATTCTTTCATCAATAAGCTCAAAATACAAACTAACCACAAACCCTTTGGAAAAAAAAAAGAAACATAAAAATCATATCTTTACACATTAATAACATTCATTGATCTAACTGCAAGCGTATCTCCACATCCATAATTTTACCATATCTCACATCAATAATAATCTACACTTTTTTCATATTAAACTATGCTATTCCCATGAAACCAAAGTCCTAAGTATTTCCCTAAAAAGGCCCTTGCTATTTAAATGCACAATGGTTCCATTTCAAAGTATTAACACTAAGAGCATATCTGGTTATGCAGAATGGCATTAGCCATTCATAAAATGAATGGGGCAGCAATATGGGCATGTCAGAGAATAGAAACACTTTTACTTGTAACAAAACCATGAAAGTTTTCTCTGTCTCCTTTTGTTGTCACCTTTGTCATGTCTCACACCCTGAATTTACTAAGCAGCCAAAGCAGCTTGGACTGAGCTTGGCACTGCCAGGTCTCTGTGCCTCGTGGTTTTGGATGAGGCTTAGCATGCTATAATCTGTTTATTAATGCTTTGAAGAGGGGCTGAGCAATGAGGAGGAAAAACTGGCAGATGATAATACTATTTAGGCTAATCAAGAATACAATGGATAGGGGAGACCATCAAAGTCAGCAGCAGTGCCAGGCACTGAGGAAGCGTGGTGTGATGATAAATGCAATGCACTGCATGCTGAAAGGGAGATTTTGAACTAATCACATACATTGCTGCGGCCTAAATTAGCTGAAAACAGGCAGCAAAGTGATGTCAGCCTTTGCTCTGTGGCCACAGCTAAAATGGCAAACAAAATGTTAGGTGATATATAAAGGCTGGGATCGTATGTGATGCTGTAAATCAACGATACACCTGACCTGGAACATTCTGATTAATCCTGGATATCCTGCATTAAAAAAATCAGGGCTAAAGAGTATCTGTTCAGAGACAGGCAATAAAAGCAATGAGATACAGAGAAGGAGTGGAGCCTGAGACTTTAATTTACAAAGGAGGTGGATAAACAGGAAGACAAAGGAGGCACAGAGAGCAAAAAAAGGGAGCTGACAAATGCTCCTTGAATATGGGAAGGGGAGGAGGGTCCACACTACAAAGGAAACTTCAAGCTGCTGTATTTACACAAGTAGCACCTGGTGCACAGCCAGGTCTGTGCTGCCACCAAGGATCCCATAGAACCACAGCCAGGGTGAGTTTGAAACAAAAATTAAGTGCTTTGATTTCTAAAGAGACTTATAGGTGTGTGGTGGCACTGGGAGTGGGTGAAGGAAGAGTCATTCTGTGAAAAAGAACACCAAGGTCTAGAGAAATGCCACCACAGTCAGCATGAGGCCTTATGGATGGATTATCCAGACAGAAAAATGGGACCTGTTTCCCACAGAAAGTTGCTCCTGGATGGACACAGCCAAGGGTCAACCGATGGCCTGCAGCAGGCAGGCTCCCCTGGGCACCTTTTTGGCATATTTAGGTATTTAATGACTTGGGTCTTCTCTCTTCTCATGTCTCCCTCAGCCCTTGATGAGGAGCACCACTCTCAGCACATCACTACAAATGCCATGTCCACACAGCTCTCCAGGGCAGCTGCTGCCCACAGAGGGGAAACTGAGGCAGAATTCCCAGCTTTCCCAACACCATTGGGATGCTCCTCAACAGTGCACTCCTCACACTCACCAGCTGCATCCTAGAACCACAGTTGCCCAGGGCCAGGTGGGCAGACACAAATCCTTGTGTGTCTCTCCCTCCCTGTTTTCTGAGGTCTGGTGATTTCCCAGCTGATGAACACATTACCACCTCATTCGGCAACGCCTCAGAGGTGCTCACGTTTCAGGCCCCGGCGAGAAAAAGATGAAGTATGAAAATCCCTTTCCTTTCCAATCCAGTCCTCCCAGCACCGGCCAAGGAGCAAACACAAAACGCCTCGGAAAACACACAAAAAACACCGGATGTGAGAGGCTGTGCCGAAGTCGCACCATATGCAGGTGTCAGGGAAAAAGGTCTCCTGTCTCCCACGCCAGGCTGCTATCTCCATCCCAAAAAGCCTTCCCATGAGGGGTTAGCAGCCAAGGATGATCCTTTCCCTCCACGAGCTTGTCAGTGAACTGGACTGGGTGGCGAAAGGGGAGGATTCACCACGCCCATTGGCACCAGTAAAAATCTGGTGATGACACTAGTAAGAATCTGGCAATGACACCTACTCTGGAAGCCTTCAAATACATCCATGCTGACACAGAGAGCTGCACATATGAGCTCCTGCCCAAATACCATCTCACCATTCCACTACAAGTGTGATTGGAGACAGCACATTCCCCTCTCCCTGCCCTCAGAGCTGCAGCAAGGAAAGGGACAAAGGTCAGGGCAGGAGTTAAACGCTAACCCCAAAGGCATCTCCTGGTGGCATCCCTGTCAGCAAACAGCTATATTCTTTTTTTCCACATGGCCTGCAGCACGTTAAAACCCACGAGACACAAGCAGGAGCTTGTCCCACTTCTGCAGCCAGTGGCTCCAGAGCCTGTATTTTGGGGTACTATTTAGAAAAAGTGAGACAAGCATCCACATGGGTGAGAGAGAGAATGCTGGTCATGTTCCAGTACAAGGGAGCATGTTGGACAACCTTCATCTTCATCTAAGATCCTTGGGAAAAGGCATCGACTCAGCATCTCAGGCCAAGAGAGACTGATGCTTCTCAGGAAAGGTCACAATCTCTTCCCTGAAAGGCTTTTTGGACAGGGAAGGGGGTTATAGCAATTGTGGCACTGTTCCTCCCTTCAACATTCTCACAAGCTCAAGCAGAGCAAAAAACTCCACAGCTCTGCTCCACACTGGTTTTTCGCCCCATAAATAGAAACAAGCTGATCACACCAAATTCGTGCAGGATTTTGTGGAAAGCGCAAAAAAAAATGGGACAGAGGTTTGTTTAGTGGTGACAGCCCAGTCCTGCCTCTTTGACATTTGCTCCAAACCAGTGAACTGCACAACATTTGAACTTTTGTTTAGACAGACAGGCCTGTGTATTTAGAAATCCTTGAAAGTCATCCATCTGCAAAGACAGCAACTCTCCATAATGCAAAAGCTTTAGCCAGGATGCTGAACTCAGCAGATCTCTCTACAAATGATTCCTATTAAAGTAAAAAATTACAATGTGAGCATCTATTTGACAATTCAAGCCTGACCAAAAAAGAAAAAAAGAAATTAAAAAACATAATATGGTTGTGCCAGTCATCTTTACATTCCACTGGGGAGTTAAGGGAACACCCTCTCTCCATCGCCTGCCTGGTGCCCAAACTCTTTCAGAGGAATGCACCCTCCACTGCACCCAGGACCATCCTGGTGCAGTCATCCTGATCAGGATCTGCTCAGCTCTTCAATGCCTCTAGAGATGGAAAACCCAACTTAATTGCCTGGCAGTCAGTTTGGATATCTATCCATCTTTTCCATCAGGATCATTTCTTCTGGCGCCCAGCCTGAACCTCCCACACTGTGTTTTACCCCTGTAGTGTATTGACCCAGGGACTCAAGGGCTGGTTTCCCTGTGAGATTTTTGCATCTCTCAAAGCTTACAGCTTTTTTGGGCTTTCTCTTCTCCAGATTGAATGCTTCCAAAACCACGGTCTTGGGGATGTGGTCCATGCATAGGTCTTGGATTGCTGCTTGGACCAGCACCACCAGCACCAGCAGAACACTGAGAAACTCATCACAGGCAATGGGTGCAGCCACTCACCAGCAGTGGTCCTCATCTCACCAGCAAGAACAATGAAGTACAGCTACCAGGACCAAGGGAAAAATGAAAACCCATCCTAACCAAGGGCCTAAAGACCACTCAAGGTAGAGTGAACTGAAGAAGAGCCCTCCCTGTGGTTTTTCCACGTGGGTCAAGAGTGTGGGACGTGCTGGGGAGACCCTGTTGGCACCATGTCCCTTCTCCGTCTCTGCACACCATGGCAGCAACAAAGTGCTCAGCTCATAGCTCCCTGCCCCCCACAAAGCCTAAACCAGCAGATTATCACGTTAACGCTTCAAATGTTTAATTTCCTGCTCCAATTACACTGGTTTTGCAGCGGGAGAGGCAGGAGGGGGGGAACAAGTGAACACAAGCTGGGTGTTTTCAACTAAACCCCGAGCGACCCCAAGACCACCAGGCTTTCCCTTCGTCTCCACAGATGGGGGGCAGTGCTCAGGCTGGCGAGGTGGTGGATGTAGGCGTGGGAGCCACCTGAGCGTCGACCTCTCAGGCCAGCAGCGCAGTCCCTCTCCATCCCGCAGCTGAAATGAAAAGATCCTTTTGTTCGGCAATCTCCACAACACTGCAGAAACATTTGCTGCGCCACCAGAAAAACAAGGCAGCTGGTGTTGGCAGAGCAAAATGGTACCCAGCTGCAGAGAGGGGCTGAGGGAGCATCAAGGAGAGAAAGGGAATAGAGTAGGAGGGCTAAAAACTGTGGGAGTACGGAAGGGAGTGTGTCTGAGTGCAGGGTAGCTACAGAGTGAAATGAGGAGGGATGAAAAGCCCAGAGGAAAACTGAGGGAGAGGGAAGGCGAGAGCACAGAAAAGGGAAGGAGAGAGTGGGGAGAAAGGGAGAAAGAGTGCAGAGAAAGTGAGGGTGTGGAGAAGGAAAGAGGGAGAAGAGGAAAGCACTGAGAAAAGGCAGGTTGTAGCAGCATGCAGGCTCCTGCAGACGCAGCTCCTGGACACTCCCCTTGCCACATCCACCGGGTTGCTCAATACTCCCCAGAGGAAAAGAGATCTGGAGGAAAAAGGATATCTCAACCCAGGTGTCTTGCAGGACAGCAAGTCGATCTTGAGTGGATTTCAAGAAATATTAAAAAAATAAACTCAGCCATGAGCAGTCACTCAGCCTGAAAGTCTGAATGGCTGCTTACAGGGAAGAGTGGGGCTCTGGGACTCAAAATCCCACAGAAAACACCCCAGGTGGGAAGGCAGAGTCCATCACCCTCAGCTGGCCTGGGGCAGGGGATCTTGGTTGCCTGCAGAGCTGGGGATGCTTTCCGCTCGGAGCCCTTCCAAGGGGTCATCCATAGCTGCTGTTATTTATAGTCGGCTCAGTGTGCACACCCTGCACTGAGCTCACCCGGCGCACAGGGAAGGAGGTGAGAAAAAAGGACTGACCTTGGGGTCAAGGCCAGGAATAGCTGCCAGCGGCCAGAAATAGCTAGTGCCATATTCGGCCCTGGTTCTTCGAGAGCTGCTGGATCAGAACATGGTGTTTCCAAGATTTCAGCTCCAGGTCATGATAGGATTGATTTCTCCCTGGGACTCATGTTCCCCCAACAAGACCCCTACATAGCTGCTCTCCAGCTCCAAAAATCTGCTGGGTGGATGGAGCAGGTGGGAAGGGGCAGGAAAGCAATCCAGCGGTGGGGAGGGGATGACTGACCTCTGGAAAATGTGCTGGAAAAGCAAGGGAGGCAGGTCGCGAGGAGGAACGGGTTTCAGCACCTGCTGCGGCAAAGCCTGACGCTGACCTGGGAAGGGGCGACGCAGGGGAGAGGATTCCAGAGGATTTTGGCAGCGTGCAGCCATCAGCACGCAGCTCGATGACTCCTTTGGGTGCCTGTGAGAATCTCAGCACATGAGATCAATGGGGACGGTGTGCAGGCACGGAGGCTGTCACGTGCACACCGCCGTCCCCCCAGCCGGGAGCTTGCGAGCACAGAAACCCTCTCGACACCCCAGGCGTGTGGGCACCCTGCCCACCCCTCTGAGCACATGCACGGATGAACACACGTGTCCTTTCGGGCAGGCAAACACAAAGCCTGGGGCAGACCCACACATCCAATGGACACCCACAGGCAACGGACTTTCCTGGCTGCCCTGGCGGGACCTGCCCGGGACCCAGCAGCACACCCACATTGCTCCGTGCTTGGCTGTGCTGGAGCATCCTGCCCTTTCAGGTCAGGGAACAAGGGTGGAACCCTTCTTGCTGGGATCTCTGCTGGTTATGGAGATAGTGAGAGACCATGGGAGTGGGAAGGTCAAATCCTGCTCCCTCCAGCACCCAAAGCTCAGCCACTAGTGAAGGCAGAATTCAGTTATTAACCCTCCAGTACCAAATCCAGGGGCTAACCCTCTGATGGGTGAGTGGAAGATGAAGGCAGACAGGGGAGCATGGTGGGGCCTGTACCAAAGGCTGAAAGCCCTGGGTGAGCTGTGCTAGCCTTGCTGGCTACATGGCCTGCAAAGGAAATTATGCCTGCTGACCCAAGGCCCTCACCTTGTTCTGCACTGAAGGGCTGAGATGGAGAAAGAGCTGTCTCCTGGCTTCTTTTCTGCATGGTTTTGACACACATTTTGGATGTGGAGGGAAAAGCAGGGCCCACCTGGTCCCGCTCCTCATCTGGACTGCCACAGCACAGCTCTAAACCAGTTCTGGGTGCTCCTTCTTCCCAAAAGCTCTGGAGGATACTTCAAGCACCATCAGATCACTGCACAACAGATATCCCTAGTGTCAGACAGGGAGAATACACAACCCCTTGCTCCATCAAGAGCCTTTTCTGCTTAATGCTCTGATCTGGATGTTGTTCTTCTCAGTCCCTTGCTGCTTTTGTGCACCAGCTGTGTGAACTGTGAGGAGCAGGGCAGGGCAAAGCCGGCCAGGTAGGGAGGCAGCCCGGGGAAGTCTCCCTGCCCAGGGGATGTGTAGCATCAGACAGCTCTCACCAGGTGGCAGTAGGTTGTGCTCACACGGCCGGGGAGTGAAAGAAGAGCCGGAAAAAGCAGAGGGAAAATCAGAAAAATAAAGCATGCTCTAAGCAAAACGTTCAGTAGAAAACACACGGGGCTTGTTGAGACTTTCCTGCTTCCCGCGAAAATACACACAAATGCAGGGTTTTTGAGGGGTGGTTTGCACGGGGCTGGAAAACACAGCTCCTGCAGGGGTTACCCATCACCTCCAGATACGTTATCACCCTGTGGAACCTTTACACACATGTGTGCAGTGCCCCACCGGATCCACATCCCACGAAGTGGCTCAAGGAGACAGGAGCTGCCAGGAGCAGGGAGGAGCTGCCAGGAGCAGGGAGGAGGTCTGCAGCACGCACCAGCTGGGGGAACTCATCCGCCGCACCGTGCCACACCAAAGCCCCAAGGTCCAGTGGGTGGCACTCCTGCTCACGGCAGGGCGGGATGGAACTCCATGGTCTTTAAGGTCCCTTCAAGCCCACAGCATTCTGTGATTGCAGGACAGCCCACTCCTCAAACCCATCGAGGAGCAGCAGCATCCCCTCGAAGCTTCTCCTGGTTGCAACACGCTTCCAAGCCCGGAGCACATCAGCCCAAAGCCCCGGAGAGAAACGTCTAAGCTCCAGGAGAGCCGTGTCCTAGCGGGACCAGGACAGGAGCAGGGGGGCTTGGGCATGCACATTTGGAGCAGGGCCAGTCCCCGGGAGCCCGTGGAGACCTCCCTGCTGCTCCAGCATGCAAAACTCAGCATCTGGTCCCAGGGTACGTTGTTTTTTTAGGGCCTTTTTTTTTTTTTTTTTAGTTTAACAAACTACTCTCCAGCCTTGTAAGGCGAATCCCCACCGTGCCCAAATAAGCTGAGTATTTGGCTGCTCTACCCGCAGCCTTGGGCTGGCCTTTGGGAAATGCATACCCTCCGGCCCTTCATGCCCTGGAAATTGAAGAGGCTGCCTCTTCTCCGCGCCAGAAAAGGGATTACAGGACACGCTTAAGGGCTTGGATTCATAACCTTCAGCGTCCCCCGGAGCCGGGGACCCTCCTGCCTGAACCGCGGCAGCGGCACCACTAGCCGGCAGCACTGCCAGCGCGTCCATCCCCGGCATCCAAAGGGCACGGACACTATTTGGGTTTCAAGCTGGGACAGAGCATGCCGACCCTCTGGGCTGCTCGCAATTAACAGCTTCTGAGGCTGCACGGAGACAAATTACTATAATTTAACAAATAGACGTTATCTTAAAACGAGTGCCTTAACCAACACCTATTGATTCCTGCTCCCCTTCCAAAGAACTCGCTGCAATTAAGTTGTCACATCTCTAATGCCCACGTAAAAATGAGTCAGCTCCAGTGTCTCCCAGAAAACCTTGTCTGTGTAGGATTACAAAACCCAGCTGCCGAGTTTCCTTTTTACTCCTGAATTAGCCAGAGATGAAATTTATCTCGGTGCTAGACAGCAGAGCTTTTATCTGCATCCCTCTGGCTGCCATGCAGCTCACAGACAGCTCATGTTTTACCTTTCCACTCTCAAACTGCCAAGGGTTTTGTCCTCCATAGGCAGGGCATTATGGAAAGCAGAAACTCTGTTTCTGTGAGCTTGCAACCTCTGCACAGCTGACCGCAGCTGCTGGAACAGCAGGGCATGCTGCAGAGACGGGGGGCAGTTGGTAGGACCCCGTCACTCCTCAGGGCTGGCACAGGGATGATGCTGTGGGTTTGCTGTCCTACGGCCAGTCCTGCCCTGCTGGGAGTCCTGCTGGCCTGGGACACAGGCTGAGCAGCTCCAAATGCATTGCATGAGCATGCTGTGCCTCAGTTTCCCCACTGCCACAAACAGACTGAGAGCTGGCAACACCTTTACCAAGCAGAGCAGCAGGCAGCAGCATGGGTCCCAAGAACATTAGTCCCAGTTTGAAACTCAGAGGAGATTTCCTCCCTGGCAGCAGGTGAGGGGAGTGTGAGAATTGCTTTCCTCCCTCAAATGGCCAATTAAACTGCTGTTTTAATGCTTAGACTAGGATCACCACCATGACACAGCCAGGTTTCTTTTGCTCCACCGTAGAACAGCTCAGAGGTTTCCATGGTCAGCCAAGGCTGGTCCCCCTGGACTCTCCCAGGGACCCCATGGAGCAGGCAAGACACTTCAGAGAGATGGAGGCAAGGTGAAAAAGCCCTGGTGGCTCAGTAGCATCTCACGGTAGGATTGATTCAGTTCCAGGACAGCCAACAATGCCTTCAGATCCTGAGGGTTCACATTTCCAGGGCCTCAGACTGGGTCAAGAGGAGGATTCCCACCCCACTGCTGCTCTCCAAGAGACAGGGGAGGGCAGCTGAGGGGAAAAAACAGAGCAGAAAAACAGCAGCAGGGGTTAAAAGCCAGAATGAGACCATGATGCCAGAGATTAGGAAGGGATCTTTAGAGACTGGTGAGCTAGACCTTAATTACACGCCACGCACTCGGGCAGCGAGCCACCAGCTGCCGCTCATTTCACCAATGCAGCGGATAGATTTGATAATCACTGCCATGTAGTGGGGCTAATCTTCCCCTCTCCATCTCTGGACACTTCCTTCACTGCCGGCAGAGTTGCAGCCAGCTCTGCAGAGAGCCCTGCACCTGTGTGCAGAGCCAGGGAGGTTTAGGGGTGCAGCAACAAGCACCCAGAGGGGCTGGGGTGCATGGCCCTCTTTGTGGGTCCCCAGCAGGAGCATCCCACCCCAAAGCTCCCTGCAAATGGGTACTCTGTTCCCTTTACTGGTGAAGCCAGGGTCATTTATTGATAGCATCCCTGTGGAGCAGGCAGGGACTGAACGAATGCACGAGAAAGGGTCTGCAAAGCTTCATAAAAGCAAGAGGAAAAGCCACACTCATAAAACACCAAATGCCAGGAGTTAATAGGGGGCACTAGGGGTGTCATGGCTCTCTCCTCTGCCCTGGAAAGACCTCGAAGGAGCTCAGCATTGCTACTGTCTTACCTATGGCTTGAAACTCGACCATTCCTTTCTCTTTCCTGAGAGGATAAAGTGGCCCCCAGCAGCAGGGCTGAATCCCCTCTGGGGCAGGCATGGATCAGAAAGCCCCCCCAGCCCCCGCCTCCCATCCTCTCTGGAATGTCAATCAGGCACCTGCCAGCGCAGCCAATTCACTTCCATTTGGAAAATTAAAGAAATAAAATGAATCGTTTGCTTAATTTGAAAGGGTGGCAGGAAGCAAAGATGCCTTGGGCTGGTGCCAGCGTGCGGAGCTCTGTTCATCCGCAGGGTTTTGCTGGGGCAAACATAAGCCTCTTCCCTTCCTCTGCCTGCTGGGCACAGCAGCCCCTCAGGGGCTCTCAGCCTGCTCCCAGTAGTCCCTGTGCTCCAAAACTGGGCAGCAGCTGGCAAACACAGCAGTGCTCACAGCAGTAATGTCCCCCAAGAACTACATCCGAGGGCCTTGGGGACAGCTGCCCTGGGAATTCCATCCCACCACTGGCTGGGGGGGGTGAAAGCACTTCCTCAGGGGTGCCTGAGGTTTGAGCTTTTTTTTTTTGTGCCTTTGTCCTCTTTGACCTCTGCTGGTCCCCTGTACGGCATAAGGCAGGAAAGAAGGAGCAAAGGTGGAGGGGAAAACAATAGGAAAATACATTGCAAAAACCTCCCAAAATGTCATCTCTCTGCATCCCTGTGGGCTCTGCTCTGGAAATGCACAACCCTCCTGCTGCCCTGAACTCTCAAGATTTTGGGGACATGACAGGAAATTCTCCCTGTCTTGTCTCTGGGGCAAACTTCTGCTCACCAGAGCTGGCCTCATCTTAATTCTGCAGCCGCACAGCCTGCAGTATTCACTCTTGCTCTGTCCCAGAACAGCAGAAAGAGACACCAGGATAGGACCCCATTCTCCAGCTGACTCTCTGAGACCCCACTGAACCCTGGGCTGTGTCCTTCCGCTGCCCCAGTGTGTCCTACTCACTTGAAAGACACAACCATCATCTCTTTGCTTTTCCCCCCTCCACCCCCCTGCTCTCCCCCCTCCCGCAACAAAGGCGAATCCCCAAATCCCAGCTCCTTCCTGCCAAAGACACGTGCACCTGCAGAGCAGCTGATGCCAACATCCAGAGCAGAGCCAAGCACAACAAACGGGCTAAAGAGCCCTCACTGCACAGAGACCAGCTTACAAAAACAACTGTATTTCACCCAAACTCTATTAAACTGTCCTGGGTTATTGCTTCGTTTCCTTTCCCACCAGTGAGGATCAAATGAGATTTCTGTGGCTACACAAGAGATGCTCTCACATGTCTACCTTCAGCTGCCCCTCCTGTGCTATGTGCCGGCTGAAACTCACTGTGGGGTGGCACAGCTTTGCATGCAATTAATTGCCCTTCCAAGATGACTTTTTCACAGTGGGAAGAATACAGCCAACAGCACATTCCCATGCACAGCAACCCAGTGGGGCAGCCAAACCCACTGCAGGGGCTCAGAGAGTCCTGAGTGCTGGGGTCTCCTGCAAAGCCTGAAAAATGGGGTTACACAGGCTTCAGAGCCAAAAAGGACTGGTGTGATGGTGATAACCACCGGCACAGCCCTGACACTTCACCACAACAAGCTCCAAACTGCTATTTGTGCAGCAATTAACAAGGTATTAATCACAGAACACAACACAGCTCCCTTCCCCTTCCCTGTGAGCATCCCATAGTTTTACCTTCAGCCTTCTGGGTTTTCCTCTGGCAGACTTTGAAAGTCAGCTGCAAACTAGGCTCCTTGTTTACAAGTCAGAGGATTTAAGAGCCGTGCAGGAGATCCAAGCCCTGGCTCCCATTAATTTCACCAAGTTTTACACATCTAAGCCTTAGCCATCAGTTCCTAACAGAAAAAGAGGCTTCTTCGAGGCAAAAAAAATAGCAAAGGAAAATGAACTTTACTTCCAGAGGCTTTTCGAAATAGAAATATCTAAAATGCAGAAGTTTTTGCAGGTACTTGCCAGGCTTTGCAAATAGATAAGGGTGTCTGGAAACTAAAATCTCAAAAATGTCCACTGCCTGCCCTGTCCCATAGTATCTGCACACACACCCCCACACCAGCTCAGCCATCATCAGTGTCTGCAGAGGAAATGCAGAGAAAAAGTCCAAGAAGTTTAATGAACTGTCACAGCTTAACAAACTAATCCCTGCTTATGCTCACCGCATCCCAAATGAAAAGCTGGAGGGCGAAAAAAAACTGTACATCATGAGGCAGCTATCTCTTATCTGCTCCACTGCTCTGCAAGGGCAGAGGACTGAGCAGGGGCTCCTGGGTCAGGGTAAGGCACTGCCTGCTCCTCCTCAGTGCTCACCCAGCACGGAGCAAATACCTCGCAGTAATTTCCCATGAACAGTTTGCGTCTGCTTCCCAGAAAAACTTCAGCCAAAGGTAAGAAATGTGCCTGGGAGCAGCATGGTTTATGAAGCCCTCATGGAAAGATGGCTTTGAACTCAGACACAAGCGTGCACTGGCTGCAGAAAGCCCCTGGTGCTGTTTGTTCGTGGCACCAGACTTGCCCTCTGCAGAGAGCAGCACGGCAGCTGAGCAAGCCAAGGTGGAGGCAGAACCAAAGGACAAAACCAGGAGGAGGCATTTTCCTCCTGCTTCCACTGAGCCCCCCAGAGGTTCTGGGGACAGCACTGAGGCTCCAGAAGACGCTGAAGCAGGAGCTGCTGGCACATCAGCTGTCCTCCATGAAGCTGCAGGCTGCCCCAGTGCCTCGATCCCAGTGTCCTCACACCACCAGCAGCCAGAAACGGGGATGTGAGGCAAGTTCCTGCTGGGCGAGCTGCTCCTGAGAGATGTAAACACTTGCTGGCAGGAGGCACTGAGTAAATATCTCGCAGCAGTGCAAACAACAGCAAGTAGCATTTTCCTGGTAAAGCAGCACCCAGGCTTTCAATCAAAGCTCAGGGCTATTTTTTATTTGGCCCTTTACTGAGCTGAAGTAAAAGGATCTATCAAAAGGATTTACCTCTCCCATCTCTCTTATAAACATGCACACACACACAACTAGCTTCTTGTTCCCAAAATCCTTCCCCTCTACATGAATGGCTTCATGGCCATTTCTACAGCATAAAGAGGAGAAGCTCATGACATGAAATATCATCTACCTCTGACCAGCAGCTCTGATCTCCATAAAATCCAGTGCCTGCATCACACAGCATCACACTGTCATCATGTGGGCACTGTTTCACAGATGCCTGTAGGACAGCTGGTACCAAACTAGAAATGACTGCAGTGACACCCTGGTATAGGTTCAGCCAAGCAGAAAAGCCTGGGTGCAGATGCAAAATCAGCTGGTAATTCTATATCCTGCTGAGAAGGTGGGATTTGTTTGGTTTGGGATTTTTTTTGCTTCTAGGTAATACTTTTTTGATGTGGCAAAGAAAACTCTAGTCCCACCTGATGATGGTTTGCTTTAAAGCAGTGGAAATACCAGGTCTTTTGTCATTCTGCCTCACAGGAGTGACTTTTGCTTTCCCTTTCTGTACAAGTTTATAGGAATAGCTTAAAAACTTTCCAGAAAAAATGAAGTATACAGAACAGCACAAAAAGGAAGGAGCTGGGGAAGCTGGTGGTGGTCTTCTGGGGAGTGGTGAGGAGGTAGGAGGTTAAGTCACACAGCACAGATTTGCTTTTCACATCATCTTCAAGAAGACACGAGTGGTTTCGGCTCAGCCCCCCATCGCTGCTAACGCAACACCCTGAAGAAATTATTCTCGGCAGGAAAGCAAACAGGGTGAATGGGATCCGCTGCCAAACCCTTACATCTCACAGTGGGAGAGAGGGGAGACCGAGAGGAAATGAAAAACAAATCCCGGAGCCGGGGATGTGCCGAGGGGTGGCTTCGGCGCGGTGTTGTCTCTGTCGGCAGGGTGGGCTCCGCGGGGGTCACCGCGGGAGCGCGGATTAAGCACTCCCATCCAGGCACGCCTCCGCAAAGGCAGAGGAAAGGCGGCAGATGCTGTGAAAACCAACAGGAGGGCAGGGCAGCTCTCCCTGGGGAGGCTGTATCCCCGCGGGTTCCACGGCTGCCCGAAGCACCTGGAGCAGTTCAGGTGCTGGTGGCCTCCGTGGAAGCCAGGCTTCCCACAGGGGACACACAGGGATGGTGCCCGCCTGCCCCGCTGCAGCCAGCCCATTGGTAGTGAAAGGGATGCACATAGAGGAGGAAAGGGAACGGGAAGAGGTGAGGTGGTAGCATGAAAATATAATTGAGACGATACAGTTCTGTAAATACTTTTAAAACTTCCCAGATGGAAAGCCTCAAGTAATCAGGTCCCCACACACCATTAGCACATCACTCATTCACCACCCATTGATGAAAGGGGTGCAGATAGCACAGTTTCCCCTTCTATCACTACCATGCTTTCCAGCCAATCCTCCTTCCCCCAAAAGCTAACACCTGAGAGTTGCACCTCCATTTCTCGTTTCCTTTCTTTCAGCCAAAGCTTTAACAGCAACAGATATAACCAGGAGCAGCTCTACAGCAAGTTTCTGTCTAGTCTTTTTTCCATGCAGGACTTGCTTGTGCACCAGTGGAACCCCAGAACCACTTTGGAAATTTGCATATAGCTTATCTCTCTGGCTCTGCCCACAAACACACAATGAAACCTCACTTTTTTTCTTCCTTTTTCCTTTTTTTTTTTTTTTTTATTCCAGGAAAATTATTTGCAAACTGAGCCCTAGCCCCTAAGAACAGGTTATGTCTCTTGCCATTCTCTGAAGAGATTACATGGGCCAGCAAGTTGTGTGCAGAAATATTTGGGTTTCCTCCATAACCTTTGTGGCTGACTGCCTCTTGTGCTGTGAGTAATGCTCTTAGAGAACAATTCTGCATCAACGTTGCAGAATACTACTTGTATTCTACTACTAGTATGTGTATCTTCCAAGACATGAGTATTTGTACTGCCCTTGTGTTGTTTCAGACAAGCAGCTTGCTTCCTGGATCCAGTAATAATTTCAGCAAAACCACAGGAACAAGAGATGCAGTTTTGGACTAAGAAAGCATCTCATCACTCTGCTATTTATAAAACTTTTAAATTCATGTACAAGCATAAAAACACCACCCCCTGCCTGCACACATACCACCTTATTTGATCAGACCTCATAAAAGACCAGATGCTATCTTGGAAAGTAACTTCCTCGGGAAAACAAACTGCCTGTAGTAAATCCCAGGGCCAGCACGGGCGGCTGCCCCAGCGCGCTCTCTGCACTGGGTTCGCCACTTTGTGCAGTTTCGGAGCAAATGGGGCAGGACTGGAGCTCTCTGCAAAGCAGGAAAAGAACAGAGAGGAGCCATGAAAACCTCGCAGAGCCTGCTGGCGTGAAGATGGGCGTCACGCCGGGGTATCGGGGGGATGGAGGCAGCCGAGCAAAGGGAAGAAACCCACAACCCACGGATGTCAGCAGGCTGTCAGCGTCCCGGAGGCAGCGCCATAAAATCCGCACGCAGAGAAACACAACAGCGCGCCGGGTGACAGCGAGGGCTCTGCGCAGGGAGGCTGTCAGCGCCCTGGGGTCGCAGAGAGCCTCCTGCTCCCACAGCCCGGCTGCCGCGGGTGCGCTCCAGGGCGGCATTCCCACGGGCAGCGCTCTCCCGGCGCTGCCGAGCAGCACGGATGGAGCTGCCACCGGCCCGGCGGGATGACGGAGGGCCAGCCCCAGAGCTCGGATGCTCGGGCGAGGCTCGCCCGGCTCGCCGACGGAAATGAAAGTGGAGGGATGGATGCCTGTCCCGGATATTCGGCGCGGGGAAGAATGTGGGGTTCTTGGAGCCACTCGCAGCTGTGCAAACAGCCCCGCCGAGGAGGTGACTTACCTTGCCCCGCCGCTGAGGTCGCACACCGCCCGCTTGCAGGAAGCCTCTTCCTGTGCCCAAAGACAGGACAAGCAAAGCCGAGGGCTGCTTCCCAGCGGGAAGCTGCTGTCTCGCAGGTCAGAAAGTTAAATGAGCTGGCTGGGGTTAGCACTGAGTACCGGTACCCACCACCAGCCTGACCCAGCCTGGCGCACAGCAGCTGCTCCTTGATTTTAATTTATCCCCACAATAGAGGTGAATGAGTTCCTTTGCCAGCAGAAAAGCACCAGCAGCAGGGGCTGCAGGTGAGAAGTTTTGCTGCTTTTTGGGTCTCATGCCCCACTGCAGCATCTCCCCAGGGCTGCAAGCCCTGAAGGGATCCCGCATCCAGTTGGACGGGCAGGAGGAATGCAAGGCCCCGATCCAGGAAAGCACATACTGATCCGTCAGCACCCGAGTATTCCTGACCCTTGTCTTCCAGAGGAAACTAACTTCAGATGGTGAGAGAGGGAGGAAGGGAGAGTGATCAGCATCAGCTCTGGGGAGAATTGGATACCCCAACAGCACAGGCTGGTCAGAGGTCACATTGGAAAATGCCATTCTGGAACCTGAATGCAATCCTGAGTGTCAGCAGGTCCCAGCATGGTCTCTAAAAGACTATTGCTAGTGCTGCAGGTAGTAGATAAAGAGAGAAAGAAAGAGAAAGAGAAAGAGAGGAAGAGAGAAAGAAAGAAAGAAAGAGAGAAAGAAAGAAAGAGAGAGAGAGAGAAAGAGAGAAAGAAAGAGAGAGAGAAAGGGAAGGGAAGGGAAGGGAAGGGAAGGGAAGGGAAGGGAAGGGAAGGGAAGGGAAGGAGGAAGGAAGAAAGGAAGAAAGAGACTGCCAGTGATTGGAGAGGTATGGGCCATGCTCCTGGCTCCACCACAGGTTCCCAGCCCTACCCTCCCCACCTTCAAATAGGGAAAACACAACTTTTTGGCTGTTTTGCCTCACCAGACTATCTACTGTGGGTAATAGATGGAATCTGTAAGCCCTACAGTAAAAAAAAAAAAAAGGTGGAATGGTTTTAAATTCCACATTTCCATGGATTTTTCAGAGTTAGTGATGAGAAGGAGGAGGGAGGGGGCAGCACAATCTCTAAATCTTTATTTCCTCAGGCTCCTCCAGCCTGTTTCCTCCCCAGCTTTTGTACCACTTCAACCCATTTTTATTTTTGGAAAAATAAACCAGAACAAATGGCAATAAATACAGGCAGGCTTAGAGGAAAGCGGCTGGGATTGCTCTGGATCCTGGCAGAGATCTTCTGAACAATGCTGAAACCCCAGGGCCCATTTCTGCGCAGTGGCAGATGTGGCCCGTGGTGGGAGATGTGCACCAGAGAGGTTTCCACCAGAGGACCCTCGTGCCCTGGCCAGGGAGAAGCTTGTCCAGCCCCAGCCAGGGAGGAGCCCTCCCCAGGCTCCTGGGCTGGGTGTGACTTTTCCCCACAGGCAGATATTGGATCCAGCTGGGCAGAGGAGATGAAGAGCCACCAGGCTGTCAGGGAGCAGCCACAGCAAGGAAGCCATGGGGTTTTGTGGCTTGACCCTGAGGATGGAGCCTGGTCTGGTGGCAGCAGAAGTCACCTGCTGCAGCAGGCTCTGTGGGTGGGGGCTTCCCTTCCAATGCCCCTGGGAGAAAGAGGGATGCTCTGCAGCCCTCATGCAAGGCTGAATTCAGGATTTTCAGGGTTAGGACCAGGGATGCTGTTCTATCACAAAGCATTAGCTTATCCAGAGCACGTCAGCCCCTGCAGGCAGACAAAATCCTACTGCTCTGAGGGTTCTCATTATCACATGAATCTACATCTATGATGTTTTCCGATGTCTCGGCTTTGAGAGCTCTCAAACCCTTGCAAACGGTAGCTAGCAATGGATGAGGATCTCAGGCAACTAATGCCTATTGATAAAATGTAATAAATATTCAAGCTAATCAGAAGGATAAAAATGAGAGAGGGAGGACGACCCTGCAACACACTAGCTGCTGCCTGCCTGAGAACACCATCTTCAAATGATCCAACACCAAGCCATCACAAACAACGCCAGCTACAACCACGCCGGTTTTTCTTCTCAAAGCTCTTTTACAAGCTTTGAAGACCCTGCAGTAAACAGCATGCTGAAGTGTGTGCTAGAGATAAAGGAAAGAAAAAACCCCAAAGCCCAAGAACACAAGCCCTTTGCTCAGCTGCATGCCTGGACACGGGGAGACAGTGACCTGTGAGCCCAACACCAAGGACACATGAGCTGATGGCCACCCCTTGCTGACCACCACAGCCTCAGCATGTCTTCACTTCACCTCACATCTCTGACAGTCTCTACATTTGTCTTCTCACCCTGGACTGTATAAAAATTGACAGGAAAAGAGAAATAAGTCACAGCCAGTACCCTGAGCCCGCTCTACAGGCCACAGCTCCAGTGACACCAAATAAATGTATTTTCTGAGCAGGCAAGACAAGCGAAAACAGCACAATGAGGAAGCCAGGCCACACAGAAGAGAAATGGGCAGGAAAAAAGACCAACCAAAAAAGCCATATTTTTAGGATGGATTTCAGGAGACGACTCTGACAATCAGTATTTTATTCCTGGAATAGGTTGTCCATAGAGGTTTTGGATGTTCCATCTCTCTAAGTGTTTCAAGGCCAGGCTGGATGTGGCTCTGTACAATGTGGTCTAGTGCAAGGTGTCCCTGCCCATGGCAGGGTTGAAATTAGATGATCTTTAAGATCCTTTCCAACCCAAACCATTCTGTGATTCCATGATTCCAAAGTCAGGGACTGTCTCTTACCAGATCGGCTAGTGTTAGCCCTGCCCTGGGGCCATATATCCTTCATCACACAAGGAGGTGACATGCCACCTTGGTGCTGGCACACTCACCTGAATTTATTTCCAACAACAAAGACCAACACCACCACCAACCCCCGCAAAAAATCCCACAAAAAGCCCCTATTGTAGCAGAACAGAGGGTTAAAGTTGCGATTACAGAATTGGTAACACAGTTACCCAAGAGAAAAATAAACCAATTAAAAAAAAAAAGCCAAAAACACAATTCCAGATTATATTTAACACTCAAATTCCTCCTTAATTGCTCCAGTGTCTCAGCCAGTTTGCAGGGGAGGAGTGGGGACTGGCAAATTAGCTCCCCCCAGGGCTGCTTCCCCCTGGGGAGCTTTCCCAATTTACATTCCCATTGTGTTCTTTAATTAGTACATTCCTACAGCTTTTCTGAGAGTCACAACACTTCCAGGGCTGTGACAGTACTTCATAAATAATAAATCGGAGGGAGTATTCACTGTACCCTGCTTCACTCCTCCCAGTGTCCCGGCCGGTGTCTGGCAGCCTTTGCAGGGACCACACACAGCCTGGAGCAGCCCACCACTGCCAGCCCCAGTGCTGCCTTTGGTGGGGACATTAATAACCCCCTTCCATCTTCCTACCTTGCACAACTTAGCCAGAGTCCTGCTTCCTGCGCAAGATTCTCCCAGACGAAGCATTTGGATTTGGTGCCATCCCCATCAAGTGGTTCCAATGCAGGTGAGAAGGGCTGGGAGGAAGGCTTGAGAGAGGGCCCCGCAGCCCTCTGTCTGACCAGAATGGTGCCCAGAGGCAGCACTGGACCAGCCAGACTTCATGATTCGGGTTCTACCTGGAGGCATCCCAAACCCACAGCATCACCAAGCGCGGAGCACGCTGCTCCTCCACACGAGGACACAGGCAGTGCCCTCCAGCCCGAGATTTCTGGCACCCTAGGGACACATGAACTTGTCCTTAGGGGAAATAAGAGGGGGGAAATGTGTTTATTCTGCAGCACATCAGCCTGCCTGTGCCAGGAGCAGAGCCCAGGACTCCTTGCCACGCAGGAAAGCCTCCAGTGCCTTCAGCCTCACAAAGGTTTCACAGAGATAACCCTGGAAACCAAATGGCAGAAAAAGCCCAAAGTACAGGGAAGACGAGCCATGCATCAGAGCTGCAAGCCAACGTTTTCCCAGGTCTCATTAGGGATGATTTATGAAGGCTGACACCATCGTTAACCTCTGACCATGTCCCCACTGCCTGCGGGGCATTTCACAGCCTGCCTGCCACTGTCCAGCAGCAATGTGGGGGATGACTGGGATTTTATCTCCCCTGTTAATGCAATTAGGTGGCTTGAAGGAGACCCATTGGATCATCTTACCTGCAGCAACCCAGCCACTCCATTCGCTCCAGGGAATGCCATGCACGTACTGCGTGCTTGCACACACGTGCAGCACTGCTTGGCACCGGCACCGGGCACTAATAACCTGCCATTTGCAACCCCATCTGGTTCTGACATGTCCATTATTCAAAGGCATTTGGCAAAGACCTTGGGCAACTCATTTGCAGAGTCCGGGTCAGTTCACAAGCTCATGAATTCCCAAACTATTTGCTGGCCGTACTGGTAGCCAAGCTGTGAATAGATTTTTGGCAGATTTGAAAGGAGCCAGTGTTTTCTGAAAACACCTGCCCTCAGAGGCTGCAAAAGCCCAAAGATTTCCATTCCTATTTAAAATGCATATCCAGCCCTCTGTAAAGCTGTACTAAGATGAAAACCTGACTTGTCTGCCACTACAGAGAATTCCCTATTTTTACCAATCTCATGGCAAATCAAGTGACATCAGAGTCCCTGAGCCAGAGATGCAAATCTCACCTCACCTCACCCTTCCGTGCCCCCCAAAAGGGCTGGAAACCCAGCAGAGCAGAAGCATCTCCTGGTCTGGGACCATCCCCAGACCCTTAGTCCGGCCCCTCTCATCCCACAAATGATGCAATTGGCTGACTCTCCCTCAAGCCAAGCCCAAACCCAGTGATGCCCTGGCAGCACAGGCAGTTGTAGCCTCGGGTGCTCCTGGTCCTACAGCTACTGCATCAGGGTAGCACACCAGCTGGAGCACGAGGCACACCTGGGAAAAGCACACTTGGCACCTTTATTTCCAGCCAATTCATATCACGCTTTGCTCTGCCTCGACCCAGCAGAGCTGCAGACCATTGGGGTTTGCTGCCTCTCACATGCAAGAATGCAGCAAGTTTTCCCTCCTGCTCTGAGGCTGAGGGTTTGCTTTCCTCCCAGCTGCCTCGATGGTGCAAATCCTCTCAGCGGGCAACCCTTCCACGATGCAAACAGCAGCCCAGAAGGCTCCCGGAGATCAGGAAGCATCGCACACCCTCTCGGAGAAGCAGGAGGCACAGGCAGGGGAATACGAGACGTGATTTGCTCGGAGACAGCTCTGTGCTTTTGGCAGGACTCGAGGGCATTTGTTTTGAAGCTGTGTTTACATGCCTTTGATCAGACGTGTTTAACTTTTCTGGTGCGTGACAGCAGCAAAACAAGTTTGAGACAAGGATAATGAAACACATTGTGCGCCCGTACATGTAAACGGCTACAGCCAGGCTGCGCACATCAGCAGCTCGAACTGGAGCTGGGGGCGGCGGGAGGTGGGTGCCAAGACGGGGACATGCATCATGATGATGCCAAACCAACAAGCTGAAAATGAAAAAAAAAAAAAAAAAAAAAAAAAAGCACTAACCCAGCAACAACAGCTCAATCTCAGCTCTCGGAATTGGCCAAGCGAAGTCTGCGCGCTGAGCCCCGGTGCAGAAGTTAAACTCCACCTGACATCGCAGGGAGCTTTTCCTGAGCAGGTAAACTGCTCCCATCGTGGCTCAGGGTCTGCTCTCAGCAGCATCTCATCTAGGGCACAGCCCATGCTTTCTCCAGCCTCTGAGGGTCATCAGGAGCTCTCAAAGTCAAGTGCCACCTTTTAAGAAATGCCAGCACACGATCAGAGAGCAAAATGGCAAGGCAGCTTCCAGAGATGCTCCTAAAATAGCTGCTCTCTGAAACACTATGGGCACACCTGGCACAATTAGCAAAAATGTATCTACATATGTATAGACCAATAATTGGATCATTGAACGCCCTGTCATAATTTCAAGCCTCCCAGCCCCCTAAGGAAAGGCAGAGAGTGCTGCCTCATCCTTTCAGCAGAGGAGAGTGCATGGTCATAAACTGGGAAATGCTTCCAGGCACAGCAATGTAAACAGCCCCACACTGGACTGCTAATGAAGACCCTGACATGGGGCGAAGCCTCAGCACAGACAGAGGGCCACTCCTACCAAGAAGTTTGGATTCAACAATCCTATTTTTGAGATTAAAAGAGACCTGGAGGAGTGTGGATGATCCAGCCCTCTGCTAAAGAGCAGATACAAGCATCTTATCCCTAGTATGTTTAATTTAATAGTGCAAAACGCCAGCAGAGAGGCTTTATAATACAGTCCCATGCTGACCATGCTTTGAGATGAGAGATGCCACCATCTCTTTGTGCTTAGCACAGCAAATGAGTAGAGCATGTTGGCACAAGAGGTTTCCTAATGGCATGCCACCTCACTACACAACCTGTCAAGCCAACGCAGGCTTAAGCAGTGGATCTTAGTTGGCAATAGTGGGGGAAGTGAATACTCAGCTGTGATAAATATTTAACGTGCTTTTAGTCCTGAAGAAGTGTAGCACTGAGGCCATCATCCTGTAAGTGAAAACCAAGGCTGATTAATGGGGGAAGGTACTCCCATTTATGGGAGGTTAGGATCAATCCCAATTCTCAGCTATTTGTTGAATCTTTAATGCTCTTTTTCGATAGCAGAGTTCCTTGGTGATGGGCAGCATCCTAATAAGGCTGCTTTAACAGCAGGGATGTTAAGGGGGTATAAATAAAAGACCCCTGTAAAAAATAAACAGTGAGGTAAAAAAGGAAGATTTCATGTGGTCACTGCTGTTGGGTGGCTTGGAAAAAAAGCAGTTTTCAAGTCCCCACTCTTCTTTGGAGGCTGGATTTACTTCTTTTGGAGTTTTCTCTGTCATCTCAGAACTGAGCCCAAGGTTAACCCTCAGGCCAAAGACAAGATGTTGCTCTGGGAAGGAGGGAACATCAGTGGCAGCCCAACATTCAGTGTCTGAGCTTTGCACATCCTTCATTCCATGCTAGAAAGGTGTCCACCTTCTTCTACACCTCAGCCCTCTTCTCAGACCCACAGTTTCACCATCTCATGCTCTAATTCTTCCTCCTCTGAGCAAGGTACCCTCTTACCACCTTCCATCTCTCCAGCCAAGATTAATCTCCAGCCTCCCCTGCTGATGATATCAGCATCAACCACTCCCCTCCTATGCTCTCAAACACTCCAATTCTCCTTGCTCCCTGAGTACCCAGGGTGAGCAGTCAGTTTGCATTTACGAGGCATTTGCCATCTCCCATCAAGAAGGGCATCCCTCTTTGTCCCTTTTGGATCTTCCACCACATCACCTTTGTGCACCCCCCTACTCCCATGCTTGCTTCCCCCAGTAAATTCCCTTCTGATTTTCTCCCTACCATCCAGTAGGACCAGCCTCACCTCCTGCAAGCAGAGCTGTCCCTGCACATCTCTGCTTGCTAGCCATCCCTCCCTTGCTGGCAAGCAGCACGGAAGCAAGACCACAGACATCAGCCTTGTAATGAAGATGAAGAGCCACACAGCCTTGCCGGCCCTCTCCATCTGCCCTCACCTTTCCGGTTGCATTACGCCTTATGTTGCTTCTTGTCTGAAACTAAATTTCAGCTCCTTCCTGGCTGTGCTGTTACTCTCACCCCAGCCTTGTGCCAGGGAGGTTACAGCATGAAAGGGAGGGGATGAAAAGTGAGACAGGAAAGGGGACAGCAAGGGACCGTGGGGGAGAGAGTACAGCAGGGTAAATGCAAAGATGCCAGAGCCAAGTGCAAGTTCCCAAGAGTGATGGGCACTGGTACATCCCTGATGAACCACTCTGGCTCCATCAAGGTATCAGCTGGAACAGATCTGGTTGTCTCAGCTGAGAAAGGGTGCCGGCTTCTGCTCCGAGTGACCGCAGGATGAGAAGACAATGTCACCCCCAGACAGAAAATAAGAACCTCTGGCTCCTCAAGCCCTCCCTCCTCCTCCGCATTGCAAGGGGACCAACATTTAAAATTCCTTCTGTCCCTCCAGCCCTGCATCTGCTGTTGTAGAACAAAAATGTGGTCCCTTCATAAATGAGACTGGCCCAAAAGCAGGCAGCATGGCCAGACAATTTTCCTCAAGTGCTGGAAGAGTGAGGGAGAGGGCTTCACCCTCTCATGCTACATACACAAGGGATGTGCTCATCCCCTTCTGCTTCCACCATGGACCACTCCTCACTAACCATCCTCCAGGACCATTCAGCATCTCTCCCCCCAGTTCCCTTCTCCACTGTAATTGTCTTTCCTCACCCACCACTGTAAACAGGGATTATGAAAAAAGATAAGAGATTAAGCCTCTGCTGCAGATTAACCTGCCATTGTCCTCAGTGACAACAGGTGCCAGACATCTGCCTGTGCCCCGTGAGGATCCTCAGACATGCTTCCCTGTGTTGCCACAAGACTTTCGGAGAGATAGTATGAGACATCCTCCTCCACCCAACCTTAGCCAGCTTTACCAAGCTTTCCTTGTGCTCCCAGCAAAAAACCCAAGGAAGCGGAACTATTGCACTGTGTGTCCCTGAAAAGTGCCAGAGACAGAAGCTGGGATGCAACCCGCTGGCATTACAGGAAAAAATAGCATCAGAGAACCAGCCAGGCCCTCAGGTGGACAGCTTTGTACCTGATGCCCCTGTGGGACCCTGCACACCCACCCTCTGCCAAGCAGCACAGATTTGCCGCGCGGGAATGCCAACGGAGGAAGGATGCTCTCATCCCAGGGAAGGCACAACCAAGCCCTAGTTTGCAGCCAAACTGCCCAGGTGCCCTGGCTCCTCGCCCTAAACCAGGATACCCTTTGGCTGAGCCACATGCTTGGGAAGATGATGCCTGTGCAAATGTTAGAGACAGGGCTGCTTTTGTTTACAGGCTGCTGGCAATGGCGCTGCGCACCCCACATCCTCCCCCGGCCAGGAGCGAGCTCCAAGAAAGGAAATTACACAAGCCAGAAGGTTTGATGGAATGAACCCATTGGGCGGCTTGAAGATAGCTATTAATGGAGAGCTTTCTCTAATTGCTTTTGTATAATCTGGGGCTGCTAGGCGGAACTGGGTAATAAATGAAATCCAATTACATTTTCTCTCAGTATTTATTTTATTAAGTAGAATTCATCAGCTGATGAAGGGCCCCTCGAGGTAATGGCTCATGACCTAGTGGAAGGCACTTTTTTTATTATTATTATTTTCCCCACTTGGGGAAGCAGATAATTCCGTTTCCCAGTAAATGCAGACTGTCCCCCCTGCACTGTGGGAAGCACAACAGGTCCCAGGGCAGCACAGATCCCACACTGTCCTCCTGAGTGGGATCCCTGCTCTGACTGCTGGAGTCCCAATGAGCACAAGAGATGACTAAAGCCCAGCTTCAGCGTGCCAGCTGGAATGGAGATGGATTTACAGTGCACAGCATGCAGAGCAGGGGCAGGGACCAGTCCCACTGGGAATGCAGCAAGAAGCCATGTCAGTCCATGTCTGCTCCCCAGGAGGCTGGACTCTGGTGCCAGTGCTGTTTTTCTAGGATGAGTGTCCTATGCAGGGCTCAATTTGGGCCCAGAACCACAACTGAGCGGGCTGAAAACACAGTGAACAGCAGCAGCCCAGATTCACCACATCCAGCCCCAACTCCAGCACATCCATGGAGCCTTGTCAGCTCTGCAACACAGCACCTCAACCACGCCTTGCTGCTGGTTTAAACCCAGCTACTGGTGGTGTAGACACAGCTGCTGCCACGAAGGCTGCCCATCAAGGTCACCAAAAGCCCTGGTCCCACACAGAGGTGCCTAGCCAAGCCTTGTGCCAGTGTTAGCATGCTGGCATCAGCAGGCAAAGCATGTCAGGGATTTCTGGTGCTGGCAGCATTGCAGGGCACTGCATCTATCAAGGAGGGTTTGCTGGAAGCTGTAACTGTGCAGAAGAACAGAACCCAGGCCCTGGCATGGTGCCTTTTTCATGGTATGAGAGGCAGCAAAACCCAGTGTGGGTCAGGAGAGGTTGATCCAAGTGTATCCTTACAAGCTCTAGCCAGCATCCATCCCTGTGGAGTAGGGATGGCGTAAGACCCTCCTTCCTCCCTTCACACGAAAAAGCATCAAGAGGGCTGGGGGGTGCCAGTTAAGCGTGGGGTCTGGTGCAGCACCGCTACCCTTTTGCTGGAGCCCACAGCAAGGATTCCTCCAGCACGAGCAGGCAGGATTCCTCGGGGATCTTGCAATCAGCTGCTGGGCTTTTCACCATCCCTCTTCCTATCCAGTTATTGACTGACGTTCACCCCTGGCTCCCAAACCCAGCGCCGACAGCCGCAGCTCGCCCGGCTTTCACTGCCATCTTGTCATACAAACAATTTATCACCCGCCAGTGAGTGCTGTTACAGGCGACAGACTCCAGTGTCCATTAATTAACAGGAAATACTGAGAGAGGCACACACATGCACAAATCTGTCTGAGAGGTTTCCTACAGCATCCACTGCGGATGCACCCACTTGCTGCCATGGTAAGCACAGGCTCTGGGAGCCACAGCAGATGTAGCCAGCAGCAGCCAGGCTCAAAACAAAGAAAAAGCAGCATTATGACAAAGAAAAGCAGCTACGGAGGTGATTGAGTAGCATGGTTTTATTCCTGAATAGTAAGAAATTATTCCTAAGGAATCGAAATAAGGGTGGTGATTTGAGAACAGGGGAGCAAGCAAGCCACACCCCAGCTGCTGAGAGTTTGGGGTGAAGGTGACACCACAGACACCTCCAAAGGGCTTGCACAGTCTTGTGCAGCAGGAACAGCTAATGCTTTGCCTAGCCTTGCACTGGGGCTGAAGGGTTCTTGGCTGCTGTACCCTTCTTCCAAACCTTCCAAGGCTCCATCAAGGCAGGATAAGCCCTGTCCCCCATCAGGGCAGCAAATCCAGCAGCCTTACACATCCCAGACCACAGCTCAGCAGCAGTGAATGAATGCCTGCCAGAGCCTGAGCCCTCATGCTGCTGGGCCAACTAAAAATAAATGAGGTGTGGGTTCACAGGGAGTCAGCGTCAGGTTTTAGAAGTGCTGTGTGTCGCTGGTTTTGCTGCAGAAACCAGGAACAGAGGATAAGGAGAAAGGGCTTCAGAGGGCAAGGAAAAAGTGTTTCAGAGGAATCTTCTGAAACTTGTCTGGCTTTTTGATTTGGGAAGAAAACCTAAAACCAGTTGGAAAAGAGATCTAAACATCATGTCAGAATCCAGCTCTTCATCTTTTTCGCAAGTGGGCTTTCACTTTCTTCTGTGAGGCTATTTGCCAAGCACAACACAGAAACACAAGCTATTTGCGTTGATCCAAAACTATTTTTCACCAAATAAGCCATTCATCTAAAATCTTTCTGCCCAGCTCTGCTGCAGGAGAAGCTATCTGCTCATGGCAGACCACGATTTATGCTTAAATGAGCGTTTGTGACTAACAGACAGGCTAGATTCATAGTAAAATGCATCATCAATAAATCAGTCAATCACTTCTGCCCTCAGCTCAAGGCTGAAGTCTGGAGTAACTACTCAGCACTTTGTCAACCTTTACTCCGGCAAAGTCTGGGTAAGAGACCTCAGGATTTAGCCTATTGATTGCTTACCATTGTTTGTGATGCCCTGCATGCTTCAGACATGCTCCCTTCAAGCAAGATTAAATACCTGGCTTATGGCATTGGGATTCAATGGAAATTATCTTTTACAAGCATGGGAACAGACAAGTCAAATTGCCCTGTGCAATGGTCCAGTGTGGTGCAGAGGTGCCCCCGAATCCCCTCTGTGCTGCCAGCAAGGGGGGAACATGTCAGTGCTGACTGTCCCTGGGGCTGGCATGGTGAGCCCCATGGCTGTAGCACATTTCTGCAAGTTAAATGCAATTTTGGCTGTGGCTCCAGAGCCTTTGAGGCTCTCAGCTCTGCCGGTAGTGTTTTGTTGCAAGAATAATAGAGTGACAGCTCCCCGGCAGCTTTGAGTAGCATCCCCAGCTCAAAGGCACCCTTAATACCTCTGCCAAACTCCAGCCTGTCAGTTTTCACGTTTGTTTGAAGTTAAGCTGATCTAACTTGGGTGAGTGGATGCAGACAGAGTCGCTCAACCAAAGCCAAAGAATGTTTTGGACACTCCTCTGCCCAAGGCCTGGTACTTGTCCTCCACACACCATCAAGGATATTGAATGTATTAATACAGATGGAGGTAAGTGACCATGCTGCCCCCCAAAAAGGGCAAGACGGGGATATTTGCACCCTCCACAACCATAAAGTAAGAAAATATAGCAGTCATTTCCACAGCAAAACACTTCTAAATAACCCTCTGAATGCCATCACCTCCTAGGAATCCCCACATCTCCCTGCAGACACCACCCTGAAGATGGGGGGAAAAAACCAACAACTACAAACCTGCCATTTCTACAGGGAAAAAAAAAAAAAGCCAAAAAAAGAAGAAAGTAAAAAAAGGAAGCAGCCTGCAGAAGAGAAGGACCTGGCAATTCAATTTAGGGAGAGGGGGAAGAAAAAAGAAGTTAAAAACAAAGGATTTACTGAATCCCAACCCAGACCGCCAGCTGCTCTCCCATCCCCATGTCATGCCCATGCACCAGAGATGGCATACTGATTCCCAGGTTTCCCCCATATATCCCACTGTAAGGCAAACTGATTTCTGATGCTTGTCCCGCCTTCTTTTATTTCTGCCAGACCTCCCCCTCTCCTCTGGGTACTTTTCCTGCTGCCATTTGTTCCTGTCCTTTACAGCTCTGCCTGCTGTCACTCGCGTAACCTTGCCTGTTTGGTAATTTGTGGCAATAAAGTGTCACTGTGGGGAAAAAATACAGCGTCGCAGCAGCATATAAATCTCTGATCCATAAATTGTGCTGCTCCCCACCTGCATGCCCCTCCTTTTAGATATAAAGTGCAATGATTTGGGGCAAGAGAAAGAAAAAAGAGCCAGTAATATGTGATCTTACTGAAGGGCAGCACTGAGGTGTCCTCACGGCGGGCTGTAATGAGTGCTGAGGGACTGGTGTGTGCAGTAAATTGCCTTGGAGACATGGGCCCCAGTCCAGGCTTGCTGGAGCTATCCAGAACTTTAAAAGAGTAATCCTAGAGAGGGAAATAATAAATTAAACATTGCTAAAGAGTGCAATCAGTGCTGCTGTTTACTTCCTCTTTGAACAACCTCAGTGGTGCTCACAACACTGGGAGTGCCACGGCCATGGAAGGGATCCAGGTGTGTACAAAGGAGCCCCTCGCTCCTCTTCCCACCTAGATGTGGGATCCTGCCCATCTCCATCACAGCTGAACAGCTTCCCCAGTAGATCCCCACCTCCAGCCACTCTCCCTGGGCATTAAGGGACACTACAAGGGGGAAGGTCTGCACTTTTCCCTTCCATCTGCTGCCACAGATGCCCACGGTACACACACACATATGCCCTCCACTAGGCTGACAACAGCTCCCCATGTCTCAGAGCCAGGATTCAGTGGGGTAATGGCCGCCCCAGGCAAATGCATCTCATGTTTGTGGCCCCATGGTTTCCAGCTTTACTGGGCAGAGTAGCAGGCATCCACTACCAAGGCCCTCCTGGAGCCATGAGACCCACAGCACCCATAACACCCTCTGAAATGGCTTTAGAGGAGTCCAGCCCTTCTTGCTGATGGTTATTTCTTTGAATTGGAATACACAGCTCTCCTCCATCAGACCCCTCATCTACTGAATGATCAGCTTGGTCACACTGTAGATCAGCATCCTGGGCCAGCTGTAAAATGTCACCCCCAGCACTGCTGCAGCCACTCTCCCAGCCATGGCTCAGACCCCGCAGAATGTCCCACTCCTTCTCCCCTGGTTCTTGGCACATTGGGGTGTCCTCCACCATCCATCACAGAGCAGCAGGAAGGCTTGCATTAAAGCCTTCTCCTGAAACTGACACCTTTCTTGACATCTACAGCTCACCTGAGCAGCTAAGCCAACGCTCCTGTGAATATAAACAAGCAGGAGGGAAAGTGCATTCACTAGACAGATAGCTTGGGGAAGTATCATCACCCACTGAAAGCCCATATGTGGTTTTGTAACAAAGGTATTTGCTTCCTGTCTTGCCCACTCATCAGAGGAATATACGAGCAGGGCTGAGCAGCACCCTGGAGACAGAATAAAACCAAACAGTGCTCGGAGGGCTCTGCAGGAGCCGTGCAGGAGAACACATTATGGGCACCCCGGGGAAGAGAAATCTCCTTTCTCCCAGCCTTGGGAATGGCACACAGCCAGGATCCACCATGCACCTATCCTGCACCTGATCAAGATTAAATAGATGTTAGTAAGTGTTAAATAAATGAATGAAGTCAGGTCTTGGTCCCCAAACCTGCCCATATACAACAACTTCCCTTGTGGAGCCACAATTCACTGAGGCCTAAAAAAGAGCACTTTCTGTGAAATTCTCCATGTCATTGCTGTGGTTTGGTGTGCCAGCATGGTCCTGCCAGTTGCCTGCCCAGGCAGCAAAGGGATCAGCAGCAGGCTGGGCTGCTGTGGGAACACAGGCATAGCCAGCATGTCACACAGCACTTGAACCACATCAAGACATTGCCCATAGTTTTGGAAGCCCCAAGAGAAGTTTCAGTGTTGATTAATTAAAGGAAATTCAGCCAGGTCCACTGAAATATCCAGGGAAGCTGTTGAGGACACCGAGCAAGGCTCTTCACAGCAATCCATAGCAAGAAGGTAAGTGACAGTGGGCATATCTGAAACAAAAGTGACAGTGGGCAAATCTGAAACAAAAGGTTCCCACTGGATGCTAGGAGAAGATTTTCCCTCCTTTATCTAGGGTTAGTACCAAGAGAAAACCAGCAAAGCATCTTTAAAAACAACACTCAAGGCTAAGTAGAATGAAGCCTTTGCCCTTCTCCCATTGCCAAATTCACAACTACTGAGACAGAGCAACATATGGAAGGAAATTAAGGATAGTTCTGTGAAATGAGCACCAGCACTCCTTCACATCTGGAGCAGAATCTGGATTGGCTAACCCATTTCACATCACCCTTTCCACCGTCCCCCTCAAAAATCAAATACTCATGTAACATTTATGTGCACATACACTGCAAGACCCGAGACAACTTGGCCTGGGGAACCACTCCAAATAAGCAGCTTCCATGACTGGCCCTGATTGAAATATCCCTGAAAGCTTTTCATAAAGAAGGAAAACTCATGAGATACAACATGTCATTGACTACACACCTTGGTGCTTGGGAGGTTTAGGGTGGACAGTAGGAAAAAATCTCTTTGCTAGGAGGATGGCAGAGCTAAAAGCAAGGTACCCCAGCCCTCAGCTCAACAGCCACACAGTTCTGATATGACATCCTTGGCAGCTCTGCTCTCGAGCTCCAAAGTCTTTGTAGGTCTATGCAGTTGCAACAACAAGATGAGGGACTATTGATCTTGGTCACCAACTCCAAGAAAAGATCTCTCAGCCACTTCATTGTTAATATCTAAACATCAGGTCCCTTCTTGAAAGAAGGCAAAAGACCTCCTAGAAGCTGTACTGCTTGGGGCTGTGCCTGGGGGGGACACACCTCAGCCACCTTCAGATCCAAGCACTCAAAAACTGCATAATCAAGTGACAGCAGCAAAGCTTTGGCAAGACATCTGTCCATCTATAAATAGAGCTTAACTGTGTGTCCTTATCACAGGGCTTTGATGTGTCTGGGGAGAATATGTTCTTCCCCTTCACCACCAAGTCCCAGGCAGCACAGATAATGGGCTTGAATCGATCCAGCTCAAGTATTGCTAAACTTCCTACCACTGTGGCAGCATGCCAGCCTCAAATAGGACAAGAGAACATGTGTCTGTTCAGAGCCAACCACAAGGAGCAGGCAGAAAATTGCTTTAGGCTTAAAAAAAAAAAAAAAAAAGGTGCTTTTTGCAGATTTGTAGATCAATCTACAATGTATTTTAGAGGTTTAAGAAAGTCAATATAAACAAGATATATCATAGCTGCACAAGAAGCTGAGAAGTTGTATTTCTATTTATGCTGCTACTGGCACTCCAGCTGCTGGCCCAGTGTCCTGCTGCAGTCCTACACCACTACTTCTCCAGCAGGAAAGTTGAGGGAAGGGGTTCTTTCTGCTGCTGCAGTTCATCCCCCCCACTGGTTTTAGCAGGACAACTCAGCCCTGGGGCTGGCTCGGGTCTGATATATCTGAAGTGTCACCACTGCACCCTGTGCCGTGCTTACAGCAGGAGGGCAGCAGGAGGACACAGGGACCAGTGGCAGTGGCCAGGCTGACCTCCCACAAAGGGTAGCTCATCTCCTCCTCTGTCCTCACAGGCTCAGCAAACAAATTGGCTCAGCTCCCTGGGGATTCTCTGGGCAGTGCTGAGACAATCCCTTGGCATTCGTTTCTCAAGCTGGTTCTGCTGCAGAACTGCAGTGCCTGACCTCTACAAACTCATCCCCAGGGATGTGACAAGTTGGTTCCCTCCCACAACACGTCTGCCACGTGCCCACCATTCCTCTTGAACCATCCTGGCATGAGTTGGGAGAGGCCTTGCACAGATGGCTCTGCCACCCCTCTGCCCCCCTCAGCTCCACTGCAGGGCACTACAAAGCATATTCAGAATTTTTCTCTCCCTTTGTTATTATAGTGAGTCACAGAACATGCCTTATCAAACCAGACCTAAATCATGCCTGTCTCTCTCCATATCCAATGTAATATGTCAGCCATTAAACATGCAACTTACAAATCCATGAGAAGCTCCCATCCTCTCATGGGCAGGAGTGCTCACATCCCTGAAGTGGAGCCAGTCCCAATGAGCCACCAGGAAGTGGATCCCACTGGAAGTGACCACACCCATTTCTGAGTCTCCATGAGGCACAAAACCCCATTTCCCGGCTTCCACCCTCTGCCTCAGAGGGTGAGGAATAAAGTGTGCATCTGGATGGGAAAGAGTTGGCTGTACACCCTTGATCAACAAGGAGAAGTCCACGGGCTGTGGGATGCCCAGCTCCAGACATCCTTCTGCCCCAGAGCCCATCCAGGTCTGGGAAAATTGGTCAGCCTGCCACAGAGAAGCAGAAAGCAGCTTCCTACCCTTCCTACACCGCTAAAACTTGTGCAAATGCCTGCCACACATCCCACCAAACCCTTTGGGAGCAAACCTGAGAGAGGCAGCCAGTGATGCAGGGCAGGGATGGGCAGCTGACGCAGCAAAGCTGGCAGCAGCACCAGCCTGCTGATGCTTCTCCAACCCCCTTCCCAGCTCTCTGCCAGGCCCAAGCTCCTCTAGCAGCACATCATCTGGGCTGGGCTCTTACTCATCTGCTGCCATGCACAAGCAGGTGTCAGGGGACATATCGCTGCGCGAATTCAAGGAAGAAACAAGCAGCATTAACTGGTAGCACGTGTGCATGGAGACCCCTCAAACCCTTTTTCCCCTTGCTCCCATGCTCTGCTCTGGGCCACTAAATCCAATTCAGCAGTGCTCCGAGCTTGTACCAAAGCTGCGACACATTTGTCAGATCCCTGACTAGACCCATGGCTAATTTTACAGCGCTAATTTATCTCACCATATTATATCGCTTTCATTTCATCCCCCCAGGATCCCATTACTGCCAGTGTACCTTGTAGCCAGCATGTAACAGTAATTGGTATTATTAGCGACGTACCCTGCTCGAGCTGCTCTATTTGCAGAGCTGTAAGGAGTCCCGTGGGTGGGCTGATCCACCTCGAGGATGGGGAGGGAAGGAGTCCTTGTTCCATGCTGCTCCACAGATGCCACCAAGGAGCAACGCCAAGGGCAGGGTTTTGCTGCTGCAGAGCACCTCTGCACGCCCAGACCTCAGCCCACTGACCATTGTGGCTCCATCAGGTGTTGCCCACCCCTGGGATCCTCAGTCTTGACCTTTTAACTCCAGGGCAAACAATCAAGCATGCACATAGGGAGCATTTCTGTCCTTGCTTGTGGCTCAAAGGATAAAGGACTCTGCTTATCCAGGGTTAAAGGGGCTGCAAAAAAATTCTGGGAAGCATGATGCAGGGGTAGAGGGCAGGGAAAATTCATTATTCATGCTATTCTGGTCAAAAGTTTCTCCTCTTCAGTGTAAGCGACTGCTTTCTAGGATCAACATAATTAAAGCCATGCAGTTTTAGCTAAGTGAGAGGCTGCAATAGTCAAACGGTGACAATTCCCACTTAAGACGTCCTTGTCTGACATTTAGAGACTTGTTAAATTTTAATTCATCATTTTCCTTTCCCAGGCACAGCACCACCAAGCACCAGGCTTCCCCAGCACAGCTCTGCAGGGTCTGCATCCCCAGGTGGGGCAGCTCCATCTCCAGGCTCCTTCCCTGCTCCACCATGGCTCAAAGAACATGATCCCAAAGCCCTCCTCAAACAGCAGTGTGTTACCACAGCCCCATACTGAGAACCTATGTAGCAGGCCTCAGAGGTGGGGCAGCCTCTAGCCCATGGCTGCTGGTGGTGATGGTCTCCTAAGGAGGTGCTTTCCTTTCCAAGCAAAGCCCATCCACCTCATCCCTGATGCTGCAGTCTGCCAGGGCAGGAAAGCAAAAAAAACCACCCAGCAGACCTGAGAGCTCCAAGTTGTACTTGTCTGCAAGAGGTGGCACCTCACCTTCCACCACACAGCTGGGCTGGGTGACACTTACCTGCTCCAGTGGTTCAGCCACAGCACGGGACCTCTGCTGCTGTGGTTTGACTGTGCACCTTTGAGCTGCCCAAGGGCTTTCAAGTGGGAGAGCTCTTTTTGGAGAAGTTGTCCATGGGCAGACCATAACATGGGATTTTCCAGGCTGTTCATCCACACTTCCCCCTCCACATGCTAAATAACCACTCTCAGCATCTGCCCTCTTTGCACAGCAGCTAAAAGGCTGCTCACACGCCAGAGCCAAGAGCAGCCTTTTGCCACACTTTAATAAACACCACCATCCTCACCAGAAGACACATGTCCTGCATTCCCACAAGGCACACCAACTCAGGACAAGCTAGGTGAGCAAGGTTTTTAACCCACCTCTTACTTCTCCACCCGTCCAGAGTCCTTGGGGTGTCCCCAACTTCTCATAAACGTCTGGGCGATTCTCCGGGCTGCTCGTCCAACCCTCACTTCTCAGATCTGGGATTTTCTTCAACAAAACAGAAGAGACAGCCTGTCAGGTTACCAGGTGAAACTCTGCCATTGCTTCAGGTTCAGCAAAGAACCAAGGAGGGGGGCATCTGTTTCCCAGCCCTGACAGCTGGGGGTAACCGGTGCAAACATGAACATGGTTAGAATGAGAGCCCTCCCACAAGAGCGTCACAGTCCAGCCCCAAAGCACGTATTTGCTTAATTATTTCGATTCAGAGACGTGAAATGGGAGAGGGGAAAAAAGACCCCTGCAGTGTGGGGCATCTCTGATCTTCTTTAAAGACAGACAGCAATGCTCCCCAGACAGAGCAGCACAGCAGCGCCACACTGCCAGCCCAGCACTGAGCCATTTGCCCGTGAGGTCTTGTGCTGCCGGAGCCCTAATCCTGAAAAGCCTCACACACATGTTAAACGGTGCAGGGAGAGGCCAGTCCCACTGAACCCAGGGGTGGGGAGAGGAAAACATGCCTGTATGGCTTTGCAGCACAGACACCAAGGACTGGAAACGGGAGGAGGACTTTCTGTGCTAGGTCTGACACGCTGTGTGGTGAGATGGAGTCAGAGGCACTGGTGTAACCAGTGGTGCCCTCCCTTACAGCAGGAAATACGCTTTTTGTGTTAGACAAACAAATTATCAGTCAAGATCTGTGCTCATTATCCAGCTCTTGTGGCCGAGGTTGTATTGCTCCCCCTACTTCTTTTTAAATGCTTTGAAGAGAAAAAAAAAAAAACCAAGTCTTGTGGCTCTGCATTATTAAAAATGAAAAATAGGAGCCAAAACCCACTGGCAAGAGAAAAGTCTGGGACTCACTCCTGCAGAGATTCTTTCCCAAGGGTGACAGTGACTCCAAGCTTGGAACACCACAGGCTTTAATTAGCACCCAACCCTCAGCTGATGAGCTTGCCAGAGTTCCTCCCAGGACCTCATGCAAAGCCTGGAGAAGCCAATGGGAAGACGCTGCAGAAACTCAAACTACAACCCCCCCTCCACCTCCCGCCTGCCTACAAAACCTAAATAAATAAATGACCACCCCCTGAAACTACACTGGGCGCCTGATGGCGAAACCCTCATTTGCAAAGTGCTTGGAAATAATTACAAAATTTTCCCAGAGTTTACAAGGAGGGGAGCTGACTGTTTGTCATGCCGGCAGCCACGGTGTGCCGCAATTTATCACACTTGTCAGGTGTCAGCCACCAAGAAATTTAACTCCAGCTGCCCCCAGCTCAGCACCCACAATGCCCCACCATTCAAAACCTGCTCTGCCAGGCACCCCAAAGCTGAGGAGTGACTGGCAAGGAGGGGAGGGGGCTGCTCCCCACCAAGCCTCCTCTCTGCAATGCAAATGTAACTCTTTGGTTATTCTTTGGAAGCAGTTTTGGTTGGGAGTGTTGGGTTTTTCCCCTACCCACAGATGAAGCGGAACAGGAAAGGAGACCAGGCTACAGCAAGAGATGAGGATCATTTATCATTACCTGCCAGAGACCCTCCTAGGCCCTAATTCCAGCTTGGCAGGGACCTGAGAAGAGAGACTGAGCTTAGCAGTGAGTACCCTCAGGGAGACAGTGCATTATTGTGGGTGCAAAGTGCATAATCCCAGTGCCTTTTCTGAGAGACATCTCTGGAACCTGTGGAAAGCAGTGACATTCTCTGCCACCTCTGTGCCCTGCACTGAGCCAGATGAGCCAGCCCAGCCACAGATCCAGCAGCCCAGCTTTCCACATGGAAATCAAGGCATGACTTGCTTTTGTAGGGGCTTCAAATTGAGGTCAAACTGGATTTTAGAGGAACTCAAAATGTCCAAAACAGGTCACCAGCTGAAGGACCTGACTTGGGGCATGAGTTACTGCTGAGCCAGAGGGAAGATCTGTGAGCTGTGCTTCCCCATAATAATGGGACAGCCTTGGTCACAGCTCAGGGGGGCTCACATAAGGAGCAAATATCATCAGCCACAGAGCAGGGACAAATCCTGGGTGAGGTCTCTGCAGGAGGGCTTGCATCAGTGCTGAGCTCACCCTGCATCACCAGGACATCAGCAATGCCATGGTCATGGCACATCATCAGCATGACACCTGTTTTATAGGGCCTGTCTGGGCTGCCTCACTGAAATTCTCCTGCTTTGGCCATTTCTGTAGCAACAAGCTGACTTAAGAGAAACCTGCCTGCAAAAGCACTAACTTTTTAAACAGGTCCTTGCAAAATGCTGGAGGAAGCCCAGCACTCATGGCATGCTGCATGTCCCACATGATGCATCCGCATGGCACAGCGAGGGCTAACGGATAACTCAACCACTTGCTTAATGGAAAAAAAAAAATTAAAAATCCAAACACACATCATTTGCCAAAAATCCTTCTGTCCAGCACAAGCTGGTCAGGGATCCACAAATTTCACTTGCACCAGCAGAAGGGGCCCAGCATTTCCCAGCAGCGAGGCATCCCCGCAGGAGCGGGGGGCACAGGTTTTGCAGGGCAGCTCCTGCTGCGGGGACAGCCCCGCACATCCTGTGTGTGACACAGCCGCACAGCCCGCGATTCACAGCCTCGCCGCTTGGCGCGGGGAAGGCGGATTCCTAGGCCGTCAGCAACGAGCAGAACCCTGATGCCTGGCTCAAAACCTTCCCAAAAACTGTCAGGCTTAGACTCACAGCACAAAGATACTGGAATTCCTTCAGCACAACTGCAAGAATTTTTCTGCTTCTTTTTTTTTTTTTTTAATTTTATTTTTAACTGTGGATAAACTAATGCCTTCCCCCCCCAACCCTGTTCTGAGAGCAGCTTAAAACTCTCTTTGCTAAAATTTTCCAAAAAAATTCAGCCGGAGGCAGAGACATGTGAAGTTTCAGTCCAAATGGTTAAAGGCTGGCGTAGTTTCAAGCAACTGAAGACAGGGGCTTATAATCAGAAGTGTCAGGCAGCCTTAATTATATTATTTCCTGAAGGAAATAGTTTTCCCTGCTGAAGTCCAGGAGTTATTAAAAAAAGTTGACCTCACTGGAACCAATCAAGATGGAGACAAGAAGCCTGTGATGGATTCTTAAGGCAGGCGTGTTCATGCATCTGTATTTTTAGGGGTCCAGGATTTTAGGACAGGTATTCCCAGACAAGCCTGGCTTTGCAGCAGCTGAGGGCCAGGATGCAGAGCCCCCTCCCATCCATGTTCGTGGGTGCCCTGGGCAGGGGCACGTGGGAGCCCCATGCATGCAGGGAGGGTGCTTGCCTGTGCCCAGATCGATTGCCTCGCCAAGGCGAGCGAGGAAAAACAGCCGGATGCTTTGTAGCTGTCAGGAGCACACAGGCTTTTTGTCCGTGTCTTCCTCTGTGCCCATAAATAAAAGTGACAGCAACTTTATTTAGGACTTCTTCCAGTTAAGAGGGGATGGAAGAAAAGTGAAAAATTAAATCGTAGCTCAGCAGAGGCAGAGAGGGAAGGTCCTGGAGGCACAGCTCAGGCTCTGCCACTGCTGCAGCAGCCTGGGGTGGTGGCAGCCCTCACTCTCCAAAATCAGTGCCTCCTCATCACTATCAGTGCACCCCTCTCCCCTGCCCTTCCAGGCACAGAAATCCCAATCCCAATCCCAATCCAAATCCCACACTGCAGCCTCTGCCTTCTGCTGCCCATCCACTCCCCAGTGCACGCTGAGAGGTTCAAGCATCTGGAGTGAGTTGAGGTGGATTAACCATCTCCTGTTACGTCCTAAAAGATTGAAGCAACCCACAAATAATCCAGAGGAGAAAGTCACTTCTTCCCTGCTCGTGGGCAAAGGTTGTTCTTGTAGCACCAACAGCTGCCCTAAAAGGCAGCTCAGCCCTGTGCAGCTCACCGGCATGGCTGAGCAGGGAGCGCAGCATCTGCATCAGGATCCACTACCACAGAAAGTCCTGTCTGTTTGGCTATCACCTCCAATGAGTATTTTGCAACTGAGAAAACACCCCTTTTCTACAAAAAGCATGAGAAGAGACTCAAAGAGCAGGAGAGGAGGAAAGACTCCTCTGAAAGAGGGCTGAGCACCCTGCAGACTCAGCCCTGGCAATGCCCCAGCATGAGGGAGCTCAGCCAGGGTTTGAGCATCCCAGTCTGTCTCCCCCAGCTCCCTGCAGCCTTTCCCAGCAGCACAGCACCTCGTGTCTCACAACGGTATTGCAACCCACTGAAAACACAAGCTTTGTTTCAACCCTCATCCTGATTGCAGCAGTGCTGAGCCAGAGCTATGCCACAAGCCAAAATCCAGTTCCAGAGGGACTGTATGATTGTGCCAGTTCCCAGGTGCTTAGGGCCTTGACTGCAGCTCGTCTGGAGTTGTGCCCTGCACTTGCACACAAACACAAAATCTCAGGGCAGGTGTGTAGCAAAAGAACCCCCGCCCATCCCAGGGAAGAGCTCACCCCTTGCAGAAAGGTTTAGGGTGGAAGTTGTGTGCAGGTCCCGTGGGAGAGAGGCTGCCAGTGACCTCATGGGTTTCTTCCAGTGCTGCCCTCTCCGCTGCCATGAGTCAGAGATTAATGACAGGCCATTTGTCAGCACCGGTGGCATCATTGCCAATCTCATTTCTGAGCAGACATCTGACCTTGCTTGCCTCCCCGAGACCCATGTTACCGCATGGCTCCAGCAGCCTCCTGACAGCTCCCAGGGGAAGCAACACAAGGCAGGGAACGGGGCTGTGACAGCTTGATCCTGAGTCAGGATGCACAGACAAACAGCTCAGGATGAGCAGAGAGTGTTTGTCAGCTTGCCCCACTGCCCTACCCTCCTCCCAGCTGGCACCCAAGAAAGGGCCTCTCTTACCAAGCACTGGGCTAGGCTATGGAGAAAGGAGATCTGTGCCCAAAGATGGGGGCATAGGCAAAGCAAGCCTTGCCTGAAACTCTGGAAGAGGAAAGAGCGTGTGGGGGACATACCATCTTTTCCCCAAGCCTGCAGTATCTGTGTGTCTGGCCACACCACCCAGCCAGCTGAAGGGATCTGTGTGCAGTTCCAGCTGTGGCAACCAGACCTTCTCCACAGCCAGCTGTGACCCAGACTGAATCTCAACCCAGATCTCACTCAATGAGGAGACTACGTAAAATCCAGACACAGATCCATCCTGCATCCCTGAGCAGGGCTTGTACCCAATTCGGGAGGTGGAGATGACCTATCCCACAGGGTCCAGCACTCCTCTGCCCCCAACCAGGCCGTGTGGCCATTGCACAAGTCCACTGTGTGACTGTCATTTGGTCACCACACACAGTTCTGGTCCTCACACAGAGGCACATGGGAAGGGGAACAAAGCATCTTCTGCATCATGGCATTCCAAGCACACCAAGAATTTTCAGCCTGGGAGGAAGGAGGAGGCAGGGCTTGCTTAGCTACAAGACCTTGGGCTAGGCACACTGTATTGGCCAAACCATATTGTCCACACTGTTCCCTATTAAACAACAGAAAACAAATTATTTCCAGAGGAACAGAGAACATTCGAGAACAGGTCTTCTGACAAGTGCTGGTCCTGATGCAAGCTTTGCCTCCACGCAACCCTCAGCCTTAGACAGCCAGATGCATCCCCACCAGGAGGGATGAGACAACCATCAACACAGCTCCTCCTCTGTGCCAAGTCAAGCCAGTCCCAGCTCTCATGCTTCTCAGAAGGAGAACAAATTAAAATGATGTGGGACTGGGAAAAGACCCACTTGGTTAAGAAGAAGAAATCAGTGCCATTAAACGTCATTAGAATAATATGCCCAGAAAGCTTCATAAAAGGAGATACCATATGATTGAATGCTCTCCAGACCCTCATTTTACACAGACCCAAAACATCAGCCCAGAGCCTCTTTTAACAGCCAACTCTCACAACAATCAGGTTTTAGGTTTTGTTTCGTGATGTGTTGTTTTTTTTCCTGAGGAGCTTTTGGGTTGAAACTACAATTGAAACTACAATTCCTTTAGTTCCTGGAGGGGGGGAGAAAATAAAAATCATTTTTCATTAAGCTGAAGCAAATGGCATTTTTGCTTGTCAAAAATATTTGACAGAACTCTGACAGGCTCGACCAGACATATAAATAAAAGATTTAAATCCTTCTGCTTCAGAGCTTAAGAAAAACCTGCTGTCAGTCCAGTGCTAGTACAAACTCTCTCCTACAGGTCACACTCCCTGGGGCTTGTAGGCTGGTGTGGCTGGTGCCTGCCCTGTATCCCTGCCCACCCTGGCACTGATGCTGGGACAGAGGGCAGGTACCAGCCACACCAGCCTTTTCAGGCCAGTAAAACCCCACCAGCCTGTGTTATCCCTCTGCTCTCTCGGAGGCAGGATCAGCCTCCCCGGGCTCAAGCAGCACACAGCCGGCTCCAGCAGCAGGGAGGTGAGCAGCATCGATCCCTTCCCCCTCCTGCCACCATCTGTATCCGATGGCAGCATCGACCCAGCAGCACTGGATGCTGTATTTCCTCGGCCACCTGGGCTGTGCAGCAGCCGCCTTCCCCATCCGTCGTGTCAGCGAGGCGGCCGCAGACGCCGTGACAAGACACAGAGCGGTGTCGGAGCCCATTTCTAAATCCTTCTATCCTATTCAAGCCAGGGAGGCTTATGTGTATGGATTTGTACTGTTTGCCCCAATATTTAGCTACTGAGCTGACTAATCTGTGTGCAAGAAAAACCATGGTGGCTCAGAGGCTGAGCAATCTACATCATTCATCATTTAGATTAGCTATTGTCTTAATCCTCTTTAAACTACTGTATAATACATAAGGGAATGGATGTCCTATATGCTCAGGATATGCAAGAAAAACCCAGGCTGAAGCTCAGAAACTTGGACAGAAGTGAGAATGACAAATCCTATCAAGCCATAGAAGGAAAAGGAAACTTGTTGAAACCCCTGACAGATGGTTTAACTTCTTCGTGCTCTCTCCACCCCACCAGCTTTTAATTATTTCCTAGACACCTTCCCAATTACTTCCCAGCTTCCTAAACCTCTTCTGTCCTCTCCCTTCATACAGCCCTATGAGGAGCTGTGGGGCCCAACCTGCAGCAGCCCATGCCACATGGACTTGCTGCTGCCCCAAGGATTTGCAGCCCTGTGCCCTGGGAGCTGGGACATCCCACTCCAGCCTCAGCTGGGGCTGTGCTGCTCTCAGAAAGGCAAAGGCTCTGCCCAGCCCAGTGCCAGGCTTTGGGCCCTGCCTGGCAAACAGGCAGGCTCAGGTCAAGGATTAAAGCCTTGCTTGGCTATCCAGGATCATGCCACACATTGCTGCAGTGCCCGGCTGCAGGATCAACAGAACCAGGTTTCTTTATGGCAACAGTGAAGAGTTCAGGGCAGAGGGAGGGACAGCAACAAGGCAGTGGCAAACAAGGCTTTAGTTCACTGCCTGCCGGAGCTGAGGGAACTAATAAACAGACAGATGAGCTAAATTGTCTTCTGAACCTCTGTATCAGTATTCACATTACAGAGCCTGCTTCCAGCAATTCCAGCGTATTAATAATAAATGCTACATAATTACAGCAGACTTGCTTTGTCCTCTCTTTCTGTTTACTGTCAATGTCTCTTTAACCCTTTGCACTCCACAGCTGGCTCTCCACTGGCACCAGACCCTCCACAGATGGCACAGCCTTGGCATCACTGATGGGTGTCTCTCCCAGCTCCCTCCTGGGCTGGGCAGGGTGCAAGTGGAGGTGAAGGAAGGCTCAAGTGCTGATACCACTCAGTAGGGATCACTTTTTACCTGTCAAAGCCCTGACAATCTTGCTGCAGGGCATGAAAAAGGTGTATTTGAGGCCTCAGGAGCACCCCCAGGCTGGGATGAGCTGGGGACTGTGCAAACAGTGTCTCCAACACACAGAGGTCTAACAAGTCATCCAGAGCCTCTTAACAGCAAAGAGGTTTATGGCCTCTCCTGGTTTTGATCCCCTCCAGACTTGCAGCTGGATCTGCCCTCCCCACACACATGATTTTGGGGTATCTGTACCCATGGCCCTTGGGCTGTCAGTGATGACAACCACCCAGGGTGCAAACACACACTGCTGGGAGCTGGAGGTGGGCTCTGGAGCAATCCCTGAAGGACATATTCCTGGGGACACAGAGGAGATGACCCACACAGGTGCCAAGTCTGGCACCCAGGCAGGGAAGAGCAAAGGTTTTGCATAATCAAATTCAAACCAAACACCTCCTGTGTTTGAGCAGTGGCCACATTCCCCATCCTCAGCAGCACCACAGCCCCACACAGCTGCTCTTCCTAAGTCTCCTTCCTCACAGGCAGGCTGTGCCAAAATGCCTGCCCTGTCTCATCATTCCATGAGCTGATCCAAATGAGAGTTAAAGACCCTCTGGCACTTTTCCCCCAAATTTTCAAAGTATTTAATCCAATGTAGCTGCAAACTGAACTCTGGAGCCTGCTTTACTTCCCACAGGACTCTTGCTAAGTATTTCTTCCTCAGCTGGAAGCAAAAAGCCCCAAAACTCTGTAAAAAGGCCCACATTAACAGTGCAATAGCGGTTTTTATCTGAGCACAGGTTTAATTTGCACCTTTCAGGCTAGCTGTCTCTTTTCTAGCCTTGCAGGGAGGCTGCCATGGCTCCTAACACGGCTTCAATAAGAGAACAAATACCTCAAATGGGATTTCTGGAAGAAACCAGCATGCAAAACAAAGTATGCCTGCCTTCCAGTGCAAATTAACTCAGCTTCTGACCCGACTGCAGACCTTTCCAGACAGGAGACCCACTGGACAGCGAATGAATGCCAAACAACTCAGATGCAAATCTCTCCCTGCACAGAGAGCCTCAAGTGCTAAGGGAACACTTGGCTCAAACAGCTGGGCACTGAAAAGCCTTGGAATGGAAAAACACAAACAACTTAAACCCAGTTACATCACTCACACAAGGAAGGCTAGGCTGGAGTGACAGAAGAACATCTATCCCTCAGACATCCTGTCTCCCACTCCACCTGGGACATGCAGAGCATCCCCCAGTGCTGATATCCTGCCATCATTTTCCAGCAGTTCCCACAGCTGCACACATCCTCTCTGCATTTTCTGTGCCATCTCTCCTCTGCCAGGTGAAGCACAGAAATTTTTTTTTTCTCCCTGTACACAGACACTTTTTTTGATTTCTCAATCAAAATGATTGATTATTCCTGATCATTCAGGAATAATCACTAAAGAAAAAGGAAGACAGCACTTCTGTCCTAAAATGAGTACAGGCTCCAAAAAAAGTGGGAGGGACAGATGGGAGCAAGACACAAAGGCAGGAGTCCTCTGTGCTACTTACATGGAGCATGCATGCCAGAGAAGGATGGAGCAGAATGGGGATTGGTAAGGAATGGCATAATTGTTATATCCAGCTCTTTCTTGTAGGACAGTACCAGGAAGACTATTTGGAGAGCAACATATTACACTGTTAAAGCTAGCAGATCTCCCCAGGGCACAAGGAAGGGCAAGTTCATTCTGCTGGGAGGCCCTGGGTTGATTGTATCTCTGCTGTCTCTTCACTCACTGCCACTTTTGGCAAGCAGCTCCAATTTCTACACAGCAGGGACCTTTGCAGAGGGCACCCTGCAGGCTGGAGTCCCCTCACACCGCCACAGGATGGGACAGCCAGCAAAGCAACCATCCATATGGGCAGGAAGGGAAACCCACAAAGAGCTGCAAGGAAGATGGCATATGTCAGGCTCAGAAAGGAAGATCCAGAGCTGGACTGGGGCACAGGCAGCCTGTGCTGCTGGAGGAGCTCCCACTCGCAGGGGGAAGGGATGGATAGCCTTGCCAGCCCCTCGCAGCACCCGCCAGACACATGGGCAGCCCCCAGCACTGCTGAGCTGGCTGCCACTGAAGGACTGCAAGGGTGGAAGTGCCTGGACTGAGCCCTGCTCAGGGATCAACATTCACCCCACGGTTATCATTTACATGCAAATGCAGTAAAGCATTGGTGTCCTGAGGTCCCAGACTCATCTCCAGGACAGCCTGCATCCCAATCTGTAGGAACATCGGGGGGTAGGACGGTCAGGACGGACAGAGACGAGAGATCTCTGCAGCCAGGTTGTAGAACTTGTGGTTTGTTGCAGAGGGCCTGGGTGCAGGGCCCTGCTGGGAGCTGCCAGCCACAGCTCAGAGCAGGCCCGAGAGAAGAGAGGGATAGAGAGGATGAGAGGGTAAGAGGGTAAGAGGGGTAAGACAGCAAGAGCGTAAGAGGAGTAAAAAGGGCAAGAGAGCGAGGTTCTTGTTACAATACAATAAATCTTCTTCTGTGTTGAATATTCTGATTCTCACTAACTAATATAGTACCATATACAAATCCTATAGCATTTACATACAGCCTATAGGAATCATTACATTACCATACTGTGTTACATTTTAAACCCTAAAAACTCCTCTTTGGACCCCTTCTGCCAAGCTGGCAGGGTCTGCTCTGACCCTTGGACCTGCCTGCAAGCAGAGGGTGTTGTTTCATCAAAAGGGGGTTACCTTCAGCCAGCCACACCATTGTTTTCCAGTTGTTCAGTAACTGAGGGATCTCAAAGCTTGCTTTCATTTCAATCTTGCTTATATTTTTTATATTCTCAAAATTTTTTGCCAGACAATCATATTTATAAGGCTTTCCTGTTTCATCTTCCCCAACACCAATCCCCTGCCAGGGCTGTTTCCCTGGTCCCCAACAACACCCATGTCCAAACCTATCCCCCAAATTTCAGGATGCTCCTTGGCAGTTGATGACAGCACGTTGCAGGCTGCGTGACCCTTCTGTATCAGCCCCCTCCGAAAGCATTTAGAAAAGAGACAGCAAGTTATTAATTACAAATTAAGCTGCTAATTGATACCAAGCTCTGTTGGCTCTAGGGGAAATAGAGGCAGAGCTGTGCCCCTCACACCACGGTTCACTGACTGCAAGTGCAATATGAGGGGCCTGAGCTCCCCAAGAGAGCTGCTGAGGGCACAGTCACACCATCTCCAGCTTGAGCTGCTTGCCTCAGCCCAGAGATCCTTAATGCTGCACTCCCTGCATCCCTGACCTGCCTCAAAGCACTGTGGCCACCAAAGGTTTGAACACCCTCTCCCAGATGAGAGTCAGACCCCAGACCACCACCCACAAGCACCAGTGATTGCCTCCATCAGACATTTTCTATAACACAGCACAGGAGTCACAGCCCCAAGGCTCACCCCAAATAAAGATTTCCTCTCTTGGAGGGGATGAGCAGTTTTCCTATCACCACAGCCCAGCAGCAATTCAAGGTCTGCACAAAAAGCCCCAGGTTTTTCTGGTCCTGTGTGGACTCCTGCATCTTGCAGGGAATAAGGAGATGAAGCCATGCAAGAAACAGCCCGTGCCAGGTAGGAAGGATCACACCATGTGAAATCCTAGGTCTTATCCCTCCTGCCAAAAGTTCCTCAGCTCCTCTGCCTTCTGAAAAGCTAAGGGCACAGTGCAGAATTACCTCCTCTCTTAATAGGTATCAGGTAATAAGTAATAAAACAATAATATTAGTAAATAATGAATAAAAGGCAGTAAAGTTCTAAAGTATTTCACCCCTTTGCTCCAGCTTTGAAGCACATGGGAAGTTCTTTTGCAAGAGAAGCTCAGCACTTACCCACTTTGGACAGACCTGCCTTATCCAGGGGCTCTGCTGGAGCAGTTCTGCTGGGTTTGGCACTCAAGCAGCTGATGCCAAGGGTTCCATCCATCCACTCTTGCACTGCCCTTCTCCTCTGGCAGCTCAATTAAGCCTAACGAATTACATCCAGCACAAGTCATGAGCAAACACAGGAAGACTTGGCAGCCTCTGTGCTGTGCAAGCAGAAGGTGAATAAATAAAATTGACTCAAGTTGATAGAAGATGCCAGTTCAGTGGTAGAGAATCTGTAGTGAAGCATCTGTTTGGGTGACTTTGGCTCAAAAGGGGACAAAACAAAAATGACATAAAAAGCAAGTTCTACCTTTAAATAGGAAAAATGCCAGAGAAGTTTTATACTATTTCAACATTTAAGTTTTAGACTTTAAAAAAAAGAGGAGTACTTGTGGTTACCAGAGTGGATTTAGGATCTGAGCTATAGAATATTGCAGCCTGACTCAGATCTCAACTCAATGCCATGCAGGGGGCACAGAATCAGCCATCTCAGGTACAGAGGCTCTGCAGGTCAGGGCTGAGAATCTCAAAGATGGGACTTATCCCCATCTCCTACTCCTGTTGCAGTGTTTGACATAGGGACAAGATAATTCTCAATGCCTGACCCCAAACTGGGCTGTGGTATGTGCCTTGTCCCTTGGTGCTTACAAAGACCCCTCCATCTCCTGCCTCTCCCTACCCATCAAGGAGTTTGAGATTGTCATGATGCCCCTCAACATCCTGCTTCACCTTCCCTCCCCGGGCTGCACAGATCCACTGCTCCCAGCATCTCCAACATCATTCTTCCCCACAAACCCTCTGAGTTCCCCTGTCCAAAACCACCCCAAGGAGTTTTGACATCTCATTCCCCCAGGAGACGGTGGTGGGGAAATCTACAAACCAAGACAAACTGCACAGCTTCCGAACAGATAAGAAACCTCTCCCGAACCTAGTTGTATCCAGTTGTAAACAACTGCCACAGTTTTACCTTCAAAAAGCGAAGAGCCCTGCTCCATGGTGGCACAAACAGTTGCGGTTTCAAGACAGTTTTCCCTCCTCCCCTCCCCTTCCCTTCCCCGTTCAATTTGAAGTCAATTACAGGAAGGTTAATGGGGCAGAGAGGATGCCAGTTGGCTGGGTAATGATGTCAAAGCACCTGGCATTGCCTGGGCAACAGCTAGGCAGCGGGGATGCAAATGAAGGCACAGGATTGCACTTGGTCCCTCAAAACGAGCTGATGCAATTGAGCGTATCAGCATTAATGAACATGGAAATAACGAGAGAGCACCCAGAGAAACAAGACACTGATGGGGGTGGGGGCTGTGCCCACAGCAGGGAGATATGGTGACAGGCACCATGTTCTGCTGTCAATGGGAGCAGCTTCCACAGTGCTGACATTCTCCCAAGGCCTCACCCAGATGTGCTTTCCGTGGGTTAACACTCCAGCTCTGCACACCCAAGACCAAATCATGTTGATCTGCTGAAAGCTCCCCTCGTGCAGCTCCTGGCTCCTCTCCAGACAGTCTGTGACAGGAAGAGCAAGAGGGGAGAGCGTGTGCGTCAAGAGGCCACATCTCAGAATGACCTGATAAACATGGGGCCAAGGCAGCAAAGACCCGGGGCAAGAGGTGCACAGGAGCAGAGGGGTTTGAGGGCATTTCAGTGCAAAGAGCAGTGACCTGCTCAGTGGGAAGGCTGTTCCAGCAGTGCAGACCAGATTCTCCAAAGCTTGCAGTCCCCACATAATCTGCAACTGATATTTTGAAGTTTTCAGGCAGAGGAACAGAAGCCTCTATGTGGAATGTTGTCTGCCAGTACAGCGCTTGGCACAGTGCGCTTCCATGGACCAGGACTACAGAGCAGCACACCAGAGTGCTGCAAAACCCCAGACACCAGCAGAAAGCCCTTTCCAGCTTTGTTCCACCATCCAGCTGCTGGATCTTCTCCTTAGTGCACAAGCTCCATCGAATCCCCCTCAGCACATTTACTGCTTGGAAAACCTTCACTCCAACACTACTGAGTGCTTTTCTATCCCTGGCCTCCTGGCCTTTAAGACCGCTGCATGCCACTGCTCTCCCTCTTTCCTGACACCACCTCAGACAGCAGCACAGCTCCGGTGAAGCAGCTGCCTCTGGTCCTCATGCAGAGTTCATCCATCCCTCCAAATCCCAGCGCCGCAGGTGCTGGCGCCCCTGTCGCGCTCAGCCTCTTCACACTCCACCCCGCAAATACCCTGCAGGGCAGCTACAGCTCTACCAGGAGCCAGAGCCAGGTTCCACAGGGGCTCTGCTGCCCCAGGAAAAGCTGTGTTGGAGAGACAGGGAAGGGCTGACAGCATTTCTCACACCAGTGACTATCGGAGCTTGCACGGTTGAGACACAGCTGTGCAAATGAGACCCCAGCAACCACCCCCCAGCCCCACAGGCATGAAGAGCAGTATCAGGGACACAAAGAAGCCGACGCCACGGGGAAGCACTTGGGTCACGCATCCATTTACAAGGTCATCGCCCTGTGCCTCTTTAAAGCACTTCACTTTCGCCAGAGGCAAGTCAAGGTGACTCGGACAGACCGTGCTGCCGCTGCCCCCGTTCCCACCGATGCTCCCTGCTATCCCTGGAGAGCCCCGGGGAGCCCAGGGCATCCTTCTCTGCCCTCTGGAAACGGCCCAGCAAAAGCAGCAACCCCGGCCATAAATAACACTGGCAATGGGTAAAAGCAGAGCAGCCGTGGGCTCTGCAGGGAGCGGAGCATCCCTGGCTGATCCATACGCAGGCTCTGTGGGATCCAGCGCCTGCCTCAAGCAAACACCTTCCGAACATCCTCCCTGCCCACCACAGCGGGACCCGGCACGTCTGGGCTCACAGCAGCGCCATCCCAATGCCAGGTCTCTCCTTGAGTCTCCACATGTTGCTTTTAAATGTCAGCAGTAAAACCTGCTACAGGGAGGGTATTAAATGGAGGAGGGAGAGGAAGGGAAAAAAAAAAAGGGAGAGAGAAAGACGAAAGGGAGAAGAGACAGCTCTGCTAATGAGTCAGTCAGAAGTCTCAGAATCCACTTGAAACACGTAGGGCCTAATTTAACTTAATGGTTTTGTCAAACATTGGCACTCTGTTAAAAGCACAGGAGAGCTGGTAATCCAAATGCCAGTGGCTCTGCCTCTGCTAGTCACAAGAAAGCTGCTGTTCAAGTCCCCAGATAGATCCATCTGGTTTCATGCAGGCAGCAAGTATGGCCCTGGCTAATGCAGTCACTCATGAGGGTAGCTCTGTATTTACTTAGCACCGGCAGCAGCTCTGACTTTGCCCAGAACACAAAAAATAAACACAGCCACTGCATTTCTGAGCTTGTACATGTCTTAAGGCAGCTCCAGGCTTCTCCTGAAAACACGGCTCTGTCAGGGGAAGAGAGATTTGCAACTTACCCTGGGGAAGATAAAATGAAATTTCTGACCTATGCGGACTTTGGAAAGAAGTTGGAATAAAAAAACGAACAGCAACCCTTTTGCTCACAAGCAGGCAGAGAAAGACATGAACTGAGCTGAAAAAGCAGTTGGCTCCCCACCCAGCCCTGCTCTCCCTCCTCTTTGCAGCAGCCCTCATTCAAGGGCAACCCCAGCAAACCCCATGAGATGAAATGGGGATCAGCCCTAGGGCAGCTCTAGCTCTGCTGCTGTCAAACCCCCTTCTAGGGAAAAAACCAGAAATTTCAACCTGCCATTTAAGATGATCTTCTTCTACAGATTGAGCCTATCTTTAAACACAGTAAGGACAAGCAGAGAGTGGTTAACACTCTTTGTCTGCCCCAATGCCCTATTCTGGCAATAGATTGGGAATTTGGGCCATCTCATTTTGGTTTTATCCCCACTCTATGGACACCAGCAGATGAATTTCAACACCAGGCACTGTGTGATTCAAGCCACTGAGCCATGGGCACACCAGGGACTGTAACCAGGGCACTCTCCTCTTTGCAATGACAACAGTCCAGTAAGGTCAAGCTTACCTGTAGAGTCTTGGGAGGAGGCTAAGCCATCACTTTTAACCTTGCAACCATCTCCAGGGCATCAGTCACTGATCTGTCCTCTGCACCCACATCCTCCCGTGCAGCAGCAGCCACCACAAACTGGTGAGACCAGAAATGCTGCTGAGTTCTGCCCGCCTCTCCAGCTCCACATGCTCCCAACTTCCCTAGGGAAGTCTCCATTTCCCAGCATATTCCTCAATCCTTGCTCAGAGGGCCACCTCTGCCATGTACCCCACGGCAGAGGGTGGTTCAAAGGGACAGCACCAAAGGAAGCAGTGCTGCCAACCCCCAGAACAGAGGACTACAGAGAGAAACAAAGCTCTAAACTCCAGGGCCATGGGCACATTCCCTGCTCCACACAGTGCAGGTGGGGAAAGGACTCCAGGAAAACTCAGGGGGGGCAGTGGAGGCGTTTTGAGCCCCTGCATCCCCTTAAACCTCCCCCTCCATCCCAAGACCTGGATTCCTGTTTGATTTAAGACACAAATGGGATCGAGTTTAAAGGTCTCAGCCTGGCCCTTGACTCCTTGGTGGGAGTCTTTCCACATCACAAAACCACCAGACAATTCAGCCTGATTGACAGCCTTTCAGGCAGAGGGGCCCGGAGCTGAGGGAGGGGAGGGGGCTCTGGGTCAGGGCTAAGGGGGGGCAGCCAGAGCAGTGCATGGGGCTGGGAGAGCAGGGCATGGCTGTGCAGTGGGGACAATGTTCAAGGTTTGCGCTCGCACAGGAGAGAGGTTTTTGGGAACGGCTGAGAGTCTGGAGTATCCTTGAGGAGCTATTAAGTTCCACTTAACACAGGCAAAATCCGAATTGCAGATAGCACAGGCAAAGGGGAAATAGAGATTTGTTACAATGCACTCTTTCCTGAGGTAAGGGCATGACAGCAGAGAAAGCAGGAAGCTGAGGGCAAGGCAGAATGGGGATCCAGCTCACAGAGAAGAGAGGAGTCAGTGACAGGCGAGAGCCAGGAGACATCAGGGATGGAAAAACAAGTGAGCAGAGCCAGAATTCAGTGACCCTGGGCTTAGCCACTGGGGCTGCAGCAAAGGCTGAGATGGCAGCACAAAAACACACGCACGTGTGCCGTATTCTGCCTTGGGCTCTATCCCTGCTCTCCAGCTCCAGCAAAACCCAGCCCAGTAAAGGGCCTTTACCAAGTTTTCCCTGCAGCAGCAGGCCGGACCCCAGAACGACCAATTGCAAAGATGAAGTGCTTCCTCACCTCCTCCACCCTTCTACTCCTCACACTTCAGCTCAGGAGAGGTGGGCACAATGGTCAGCTCCCTCCAACACAGCTCTTGCTGATGCCAGCAACCTTCTTGGGTCTGCAGAGCCCCATCTTCCATGGGTTGTGGTCAGGCCCTTCCAAGCCCCTTCACCTTGCTAACTCTGGGAGAAGGTTCCCTTGAAGTATTCTCACCTTGCAGTCTGGGTCAAACCCATGTTTGCCAGCTCTTCTCAAGAGGCACTTCTGCAATAGGATGAGAGTCATCACTTGGGGAGACCAGGCAAGGGAATGCAAGAGGACCACAGATACTTGTCATGCTATCTTATTTATACCCTCTTTTACACACAGGAAACCCTTTCTCCTACCTTTTATTTTTCCCCTCCTCTAAATAAAAGGGAAAAATTTTAAGCTGGTGCTCTAAAGCATAGCAACCGCCAGCCCATCTCCATGGCTTGCCAAGAGAGCAATTCATCCTCTGCCCCTATTCTGCAGTAGGTAAAGCCCCCCCTCTCGCTTTTGTTCATCTCCCCGCTCTTTTGTCTGGCCCTGAAAGCGTTGATCACTCCTGCATGAGGAATGTGAAACTGATGTGATGTGATAGGAACAATGCTCCAGCCCCGTCCTTGCAGCCACATCAAAGTCCCCATTTGCATGGCTTCCCCTTGCCTGCCTGTCCCCCTCTGCCCCCGGCCGTGCTCTGGCTGCTTCAGTGCCTTCATTGTCCTCCCAGCTTCCAGAAGCAGCCTTGGCCTCCTGCTAAAAGGCACTCGATGGGCTCCCCGTGCCTGCCCATCTGTGGGAGACGGGATCCACGGGCAGCATCTGGCTGGCAGGAGACGTGACAGTCGCAGGTGGCACTGCTGACTAGGATGCAACAAGGTGCTCTCTCTGCTCATCCTGCTGCTCTCTGCTTCCCCAGCTTCCATTTCCCAAAGGATGCTTCTCCCCAGAGCACTGCTAGGCTGGGCTGGGGGCCTAAAAGGATGGAGAGGTAAGGAAGACAAATCCGGAGGTGTGGGGCACTGGGGCCCAGCCCTGCTAGAGGAGAGCAGGGAAGTGCTTTAGCATAAAGATTAGGACATTTCTAAGCGAGTGAAAGGCACAGAAATAGTTCACACTGAAAATGCTCTGCCCTTGCAGTATCAGGGAGAGGCAGAACCCTGCCTGTACTCCTGTGTAGTGGGAAAGCCCAGGATGCAGACACTCAATGAGGACACAGCCTGGCAGCTGGATACCACCACACCTATAAGCACTTCCAGCCCCTGCAACAGCTCCAGCAATGGCAGTGGCACAGGGCTCTGAGAGTGCTGCAAAAGGCACTGCAGCAGCTGCATAACCACAGCTCTGGGTCCAGGCAGCCTCCTGCCAGGCTGCTGAACCCAGGAATGCTGTCAGCAGATAAAAATCCTGCTGCTAACTTTGCAATGGGCAGCTACAAGCCAATGCTAAGCAATGCCCTTCCCAAAGCACACTCCACAAGGAGCCCAGCTTGCCAGACTTCATCAGGTCAAAGGCTTTAACCCAGCAAAGGAGGCTAGTGAGAGAAAACAAACCCTCCAGCAGACAGAGAGCCTGTCCCACAGCAGCTGTGGCTCCATAGCAAGCCTCTGTTGACATGACAGCAACTGGAAAGTGATCGCCCTACAGCTCCCCAGGGCACAGTCTGCCTCTAAATCCAGTGGGAGCTCCAGGCAAGCAAGTTCCCTTTCCCTTCAAAGGAACAGGGAAATCCAGGTGCCTGCTGACACACAGGGAGATGCAGGCAGCACCTTGGCAGGGAAGGGGAAATCCAGGCAGTGGCCATGCCAGCTGTGGAGCAAGGGAGAGGCTGATATGGAACAGGTCCAGAGGAGAGCAGTAGTGGGGCCACACGGAACCCTGTGCTGGAAACAGCAGGGACACTGATAGCTCTGCAAAACTGAGGGCTGCTGGTACACCTGGCAAGCTGAAGGACTTAATTTTTGGCAAAGAGGAAATAAACTTAGCTCACCCTTGCCATCAGGGCCTGTGTAAGATTGACTGTCCATCCCTCTCATCCTGGAGTTTCCATTCAGCCTTGACACCAGCCATGATGCAGAACTGGTCTGTGCCACCAACCAACACACAGAGATGGGCAGCATCTCTCTGCTGAACAGCAGAGGCTTCACATCCAGCCATTTCCAACAGAGAAGGCAAGACCCAGGTGAATCTGTGAATATGCAGTCAAGGCTTTGAGCCCAAGCACATCTCCACCTTGCACCTTATACAGGTCAGTGATGAAGAGGGACTCCAGGTGTTTTGGCTTCAAATGCACAGAAAACATAAATAAAATGTCCAAGAGCCATGTATGGATCATCAGCCCTGAGATCCAAATGAATTCATGGGTTACATGTAGGGTGTAGTGCTCTAAGGTTAAACAGACACTTCTTAAGCATTTCCCAGGCTATCTCTTCCCAAGCAGTCTCCCTCATCTTGAGATGCCCTACCTTTCTTCAGTTTTTACCTGCTTTTGCTTATTTTTTTATAAGCTTATAAATGGTAAGCTTTATAATTTGCTTATTATTTGCCCCCTATTCGAGTGCCTCTGCTCCTCATCTCTGGCTGGAGCTCATGAGCCTGCCAAGGGACACAGCACTGGCAACTACTCCTGATTTATACTGATGGAGAATATAACTTCCCTTTACTAAAGTAAATAGAGTCTCTACCAAGAGGCAGAGCACAATATTTTTTTATTAATGAGCATATTTCTGCCTCAGTGCTCACCGGGGTAGCAAGACAGCCAACATGGAAGAGCTAACACTGGGTCATATTTGCTACACAAGGAGCCTGCTGTTGTGCATTATACCTGGCCAATGTCACTCCTGTTTAGGAAAGAAGTCTCTGCTAGAGGAGTATCTTGGGGTATGATTAAGGAGGATATTTTATGCTGGCAGTCAGACTTTTCCCTGCCAAGGTGGTTTACCTTAGGATGACACCAGAAAGGCTGTTTGCCTGTAGCTGTCCTCACACACTAAACAGAGCCCTCAGCAGTTTTGAGGCTCCTTCATCAGCCTGGGAGAAGCACAGCACACCCAACCATGCTGCCCTCCCCTCTGCTGGACTCCTGCCTGGTTATTCCCTGGGGATGAAGCTCAGAGTTCCCTGTGGTGGGCTGACCCAGGCTGGATGCCCACCAAAGCTAATCTATCACTCCCTTCCTCGGCTGAACAGGGAAGGTAGAAAATACAGCAAAAACTCCTCAGTCAAGATTAGGGCAGGGAGAAATCATTCACCAATTACAGCCACTGGAAAACCAGATTCAGCTTGGGGAAATTAATGTATTTTATTACCAATTGAATCAGAGTAAGGTAATGAGAAATTAAACCAAATCTTAACACACCTTCCCCTCACCCCTTCCTTCTTCCTGGGCTCAACTTCACCCCCAATTTTCTCTACCTCCTCTCTCCCAGAGGCTCAGTGGAATGGGGATTAGAGAATGCAGTCAGTTCATCACATGTTGTCTCTGCTGCTCCTTCCTCCTTAGAGACTGGAATCCTCACACTCTTCCCATGCTCCAGAGTGGATTCCCTACCACAGGAGTCAGTCCTACACAAACTTCTCTAGTGTGGGTCTGTCTCACCAGCTGCAGTTCATTAACTTCTCCAGCACAGATCCCCTCACAGGGTCAGGAAGAGCCTGTTCCAACGTGGACAGGGTCCCAAGTCCTGCCAGCAAACCTGCTCCAGTGTGGGCTCCTCTCCACAGGCCGCAGCTCCTGCCAGGAGCCTGCTCCAGTGAGGGATACAGTCTCCTTTGGGCATCCCCCTGCTATGGCATGAGGTCTTCCACAGAAAGCACATGAATATCTGCCCCAGGAGGGACTCCAAGGGCTGCAGGGGCACAGCTGCCTCACGCTGGTCATCACTATGGGCTGCAGGGCAATCCCTGCCCTGACATCTGGAGCACCTCTTCCCTCCAGGCCTTCACTCTCTGCAGAGCTGCCACTCCCACACACCCTCACTCCTCTTGGCTCTGGCTGCAACTGCATTTTTTCTCCCATTTCCTAAATCTGCTATCCCAGAGTCTCTGCCATAGCTGCTGGTGGGCCTGGCCATGGCCAGTGGCAGGTCTGTCTTGCAGCCAGCTGTTTTTGGCTCTGTCACACACAGGGGAAGCTTCTGGCAGCTCTTCTCACAGAAACCACCTCTGCAGTTCCCACCCCCACCACCAAAGCCTTGCATACAAAACCAATACATTCCCATGCCCCTGGCCTTGGAATATTGTTTTTTGTAGCTATAATGGTACAAACAAGTAGTTTTGCTCAGAGCCTGCAGGGCTGCAGGATGGGAGCCTTGTTCTCATGTTATGGCAGTGAGCTGTTGCAGAAGAGGGCACAAATAAGATGCTGTAGACCTCTCCAGTGCCCCATCTCCCCAGCCCCCCACACAGCTGTTAGCAAGACAGGACAGAGGTCCCACTGCAACAGAAGGGTCCTTGCTGATGCTGCACCAGGAACAGGGAATAAATGCTTTGTGCCAGTAAGGGATACAGAGATCCCCACACTGTTCTCATTGGGCATCACCCTCTAAAAGTGGGAAAACACTGCAGAACCTCCTGCCCCACGAGCAAGGCTGGGTATCACTCCTCCCCTGGAGGTCAGGGACCAGGAGGCATCTGACCTTTTCCTTTGCCCTACCCCAGCAGTTCTCCCAAGCTCCTGGCCACCTCCAGCAGGTGATGGTGACCCCATTGGATGCTGCATCTGGAGAAAGCCCCCTCAACTCACCTTACACCATCACGGCAGCGTGCTGGAGCTCAACACTCCTAATCCTTCCAGCCCACGGAGAGCCAAAATGCGGCGAGACAGTTCAACAGAGCCACCTGGCTCACTGCGTCCAGTTTTCATTGGAGTCATATCACAGGTGAGGAGATCTTAAATATAGCTGGACAGATGTTGTTTCAGGGCTTCCTAGTTCTCTGTCCTTAATTCATTCCTGGTTTCTGCAAGACGCAGTTAATTCTTGACCAGCCACCACACGTGCGTTCCTTTGCTTTCAATTCGCCCAGCAAAATCCATTTACTCTGCCTGTCTCATCCGGTTTCCATCAAGCCTGCTGAATTTTCCTCCAGTGAAATAAGCAAGCTTACTGTAACACCCTCTTTTGTAAGAGCATGGTGAAAATGACAGTCTTTCTGGTACCTGACTATTTCCCTTCACAGGAGCTAAACATTGCTTGTTTTCAATTGTGAGCTGTTCTGACTTCTTAAAATGCATGAAAGTACCAAGAGAGTCAATTCAACCAGGAAAGAAGTTTCCAAAAGAGAATATTTACTTTGCAGTTTCCTGTGGAGAAGTTTAGGCTTAGAATTTACTAGCCAGGGATGTGGGGGTCTGCACGTGAGCACGAAGAGGAAGCAATGCAATTCAACATCTGCCTTGTCCAGAGGCAGCCATGAGGAGACAAAGATAAACTGGGGTTTAAGATGCCTGGTTCCAAAGCCCCACTCCAGTGGGTGAGTGTGAGACAGAGCAAAATCTCCCCCAGCTTGCACAGCCTGGATTTTTTTTTTTTTACTTTTGGTGGCAGAGCCACAGGCCATCTTTGGATCTAGCAAAACACAATTCCAGTCCTCTCCAATGTGTTTTCCACCTTGAGACACCTCCTTAGGGTTTCTCAGACTGAATTTGAGGCCAGAAAGAAAGAACAGAAAATCCAGACCTGCTCCTCCCATACTCCCTGCTCCTTCCTTATTGCTCTTCTGGTGGCACACACCCATGACAAAGGAGCTACAAGACACCAAGGTTATTGGCTCTGTGATAAATGCTGCCAAAGAAGCAGCTTATGAGTCAGAGTGACCCTTTGACCCAAAACCAGCCAGGGAATCAGGTCAAGCTGCTATTTGCAAGTACCTGGAGGACCCACAGTGTTAACTTCAGCCCAGACACCAGCAGCCTCAGAGCAGGGGAGAGTCGCCAGGGATGCACACCAAGAAAGGAGACCACCAGAGAGTTCTCCCCCCATTCCCACTCCTGCCTAAGCAGGGCAATTGTACATCTGGAGCCAGGCAGCTGATGGGAACCCAGCATGGTGCACACCAAACTATGCAGAAAGAAACCTGGCCCCTGGACTCCATTTGCAAAATGCTTGAAGTCTGATGCTTTCAGCACAGGAAACATCTAAACTCCTAACACCATAGGATTTAATTTCCCTCCTGCAGTAGCCTGGAGTTTTCATTTCTCATCCTCTCTTGTTTTGGTTTCCTTACAGTCTTTTCACATCCTTGCCTGTTTTTTCCCTTTTTTTGGCGGCTCCTCAAGTTTCATTCTCTTTTCCAAGTTACACAAGATGAATTTAAAACTTCTGCCACTCCTCCCTGCTCATTAGCAGACATAAATTAAAAGCAGAATTAAAGAGATTACTTGCAATGCCACTTGAGACACCTTCAAGCCTCTTATTGCTTTACCATGTACCGTGAATTCTGACCCACCAAGGGACTTTACATTCAGACCTTGCCAAACGTTTATCTGCATCCTGTTAGATAGGTTGGGGGGAAAGAGCTCCCATCCTTCTCAGAAATAAAGTCAGATTAAGACTTTGCTGGAAGTTTTCCATTCCTGCATCAAGTTTTGTTGCAAAAAAAGTTACCACCTGCTAAGGTGTTTTGACACTTAATAGCAGATCTGGCCCACTGCAGGAAAAAAAACCAAAACCAAACCAAAACAAAACCAAACCATGCAACAATTTTTTTTTTGTTTGTTTGTTTGTTTCATGGAGTTTGGGTAGGATGTTCCAGACCTGTGCTAGAAACAGCTACCACCTGCAGGGTCCTGGTGAGCCACAACCTCCCACAGAGACCACAGCTACAGGGATCCAAGGAAAATCACTGCCCACCAGCCTGCTGCCAGGACAAGAGCATGCATGTTTGTCACTTCCAGGTGACAAACAGCTGAGGATCTGAAGACTTTTATTGCTATGCTCAGCTGCACCTATCACCTCTGCTCTGTGATCCTCTGTGTGTCAGGGAAGAGGCTGACAGGGGTGGCACTTGCTCCATGCTCAGGGGTGTGCTGACATTTGCACCCAGCAGCTCAGGGACACAATCTGAGTGCAATCACAGCTATTTCTGAAGTCTCATATGATGTTCACAGGTACAGCCTCTGCTGTTAAAAGCTCAGTTGGCACAAACCAAAGGGCACAGGGCTTACAGAGTCCTACCTGTCCCACAGTACCATCTGCACCCGGACATATCGATCCAAGCAAGACGCAGAACTGAGCTCAAGTGCCCCAGGGATGGAGGACAGGGCACTCAACCACCGGTGGGAAAAGAGCAGCAAGAAGGATGGAGCATGTGTCAGGAGATATTCTACCACAGCTGGTCACCGGAAAGGGGCTGGGAGTGACGAGGACAGAGCACAGAGCCAGCAGCTCAACAACTGTCAGCTCAGAGCGCCAAGGCACGGTGAGCACACACGGGCCATCGCTGCTACGTAAGGCACCACATGCCTCAATCTCTCCCAGGGGAGAGAACCTCCTCCAGCCCAGACTGTTTGTGTACTCAGCTAATTTTGTTGCCTGACTTTCCACCTACTTGCTCAGCGGAAAACCGATCCTCCCCAGTCATCATCACTATTCCGTCCCTACCCTCGGACCCGGGGCCATGGCACAAGCACAGCCCTGCCACGCTGCATCAGCTGCACGCCCAGTGTCACAAGGGCAACTGGCTCTCCTTGCTGTGTCCCCTTGGCTGAAGCTCCCCTTCCAAGCTGAGCACCACCTATGCCAGCACAATCAAACACTGCAGCCCACTTGTTAACTTAAAAGAGCCTCCTACATCCCAAAATGCTGCTCCAAATCTGCTCTGCGGCTCCTACACACAAGTCAGGCTGTTTAAGCACAGTAATATAATTAAGGGAAAAAAATGCCCTGCATACACCAGGGAGTATCCTTAACAGCATGAGCTTAGTATTAGCTCTTGCTAGAGCACAGTGAGACTATTCCTGACTACTGCCTCCAGTGCTGGTGTCCACACTTGTGGAAAAAAAGGAGGTTGTGGAAGTGGAACAGCTTCCAAAAATAATTAGTAGAATGAATTGGGAACTGGAAAGCCTGCTGTGCAGACACAGGCTTGAGCGCTTGATTGGTTCAACTAAGCCAAGAGATGATCAGGAGAGAACTTAATCACCCCCTGCAAAAGTGCAGGGAGATTTCTGCTGGCAGTGGGACTCACGTCCAGGGCTGCCCAGATTCTACACAACAAAGGCTAAGGAGAAAACTCAGCTTATGGGTCACTTTTAGAGGGTGAACTAGGCTGGAGAGGTGAGTATTGTGCCCAGGTCTCAGCTACATCTGAAAGCCACCAGACCCATTAGGGCCTGAGCTGTAACAGAGGAGGGCAGATGAGTACTGGAGAGGCCCTGGTGCCCTTCCCTGGACCAGCCAAAAAGATGAACCAGAAGCCAACCTGCATCACAACACCAAGGGCATCTACTGACAGCCCACCCTCAGATGTCCCTCTGCACCTTCCTTTATCTCTTAATTTCACATGTAAGAGACTTGCCAGAGGAGAAGCCCATGTTCTCAGAGTCAGGCCAGTGGAAAAAGAGAAGGCAGATTATATTGCTTTCAAAATGCAAGTCAGCCATCCTGACTGGATCAAGGGGAAGATCACTTTGGATAGACCAGCAACCTCAAAAGGTCAGGACAGGCATTCAAAGAGCTTCACCATCACTTTGAAGTCTCACTGTTCTTCCATTCCTGCTTCCATATTGAAACCAGTTTTGTCAGGGAAGCTCTGCAACTCTCAAACTCACCTGCAACACCAAAGCCTGGTTTTCACTCACCCCTCCAGCTGCAGCTCACTTCACCTTTAAGGCACGGCTGCCTGGGATGCCTCTTTGAGCTGAGTAATAAATGGCACAGAGCTTTCAGGCTGGGGCTGTAATCCCATTTCAGAGGGGCATCCTGGAGCTGAACTTGCATGTGAGAGTGCAGAGACATTACACCACTTCATGTGGGGACAGGATCAACTCACTGGGAGCCCTTCTTGCCCCTCAGACTGGGGCGTCATTTGCACTGTCAACACCCCTGGCACCAGACTACCTTCTTTTTTTAAAGCAAAGGGACACAGTTATTTAAATTCTATCATTAATTCCCTTAATGCCCTGAAGAGTATTTGCTGAGGTTAGCCAAGCATTTGAGATGCTTTCAAAGTACCCTCAAGCTTTCCTTAATAGCTATTTCTGTATAGTCATGTTTTGTTCCCAATCTCCCTCACATCTCTTTGGGCTTTTTTAGTCTTGCTAAAGACAGGTATAAAGACATGGCAAGGATCTCAATCTTTTCCTCTCTCTCAATTTGAGAGAGGAAAAGAAATTGGTGAGAAAACAATTCTATTTAATGGGCTTATTGTCTCTCCTATTTTCTTCTCCCTGGCAGTACTGTGAAAAAGATTTTCTCCTTCCTTCCATCACCAGCTGGAAAGGCTGAGATCATGCACCACAGACACTTTGACACTTAGAGATTCATCCCATTGTGAACTCCAGAGCATCCACACTCCTCTCTGACATCTAGCAGCCACCTTGCAGATGACTTTTTAATAGTTTGACTGTTCTTCCCAGGCCTGCAGAAATGCACATATGAGCACACTTCTTAATTTTATATCCCTCACTGCTGCATGTCTTCTCACAATTTTTTTCCTTTCCTCTCCCTGATGCAATTCTCCAGGGCCACTTCACACCTCTAAGAGCCTCCCATTTCAAAGTCCACTTTCTACTTCAGTTTCCCCAGATACAGAATTATTAGCCTAAAAATGCAACAGGGCAAGATATTCTGGGGATGTAAAGCTTCCTACAACCACACATCGAGAATCCTGCCCCAGGCACTTTTTCCTCCCACAAGAGTCCTTCACTGTTTCATCACAGCTTTCCCATCACCTTCTCCTGAAGGCAGTAGAACCAACACAAGTTCTTTGGTCACCAGACTTTGGTGTGCTTGCAGTGCTGCCACTCAGCATCAGTGCTGAGCCACCTTGTCCCCAACATCCACTTCCAGTTGTGTCTCTGCAGCATTCCCAGAGCCTTCAGCTGGACAGCAGCTCCAACACCACTCACACAGAAAGAGGCCCTGCCTGGAAAGATTTCGATAGAGCCTGTGCAGATACAGCAGCAGTAGGGAAGGAAAAAAAAAAACAAAACCAAAACCAAAACAAAACCAGGTCGGGAGAGAGGAAGGCAACTTGTTGCAGGGCAGCAAGCAGAGCAGGCTGTGTGCTCCCTCTGCACTGCCTGAGGTGCTCATCTGCAACCATTCCTGATGGAGATAGGAGCACAAGTGTGGCTTCCGGGCACCAGGGCAAAGAAACCTCCCTGAGAAGGGAGGAGAGGCTAGAAGAACCAGCCAAAACAGGCTGTTTTGGTTTTGCATGAACTCTACCCACCCTTCACCTTCAGGGACACTTCCTGCCCTTGCCACAAGTAACAAGCACATATAATTGAAGGAAAACGTCATTTCCCAGAGCACTTCTGATCTGTATTATCCATGCTCATTACAAACTGAGAGGCGTGTTCTGGTCTCCATCAGCTCCAAGCAAACAGGAAAGTGCAGCACAGGGATAAGGGGCAGAACTGCTGCTGGGAATGCATAAAAACCAAACCAAAACCTCTCAGTAGCTCATGAAGGACCTGCAAAGACACATGGGTTTGTGCTCAGGCCAGGATATCAAAGCACCAGGGCATTTGCACGACCCAAGTTGCTTCCTTGAGCTTATCTAAGAGAGTAAATTTAACTGGACAGTCCTGGGGCATCAGAGCCAGAGTTCAATTCTCATCTGTTGACTTTCTGGAGTTTTGTCCTGCCCTCCTCTAGGTTGCCTCCTAACCTTGGCAACAGTACCTCACCGGTCAGTCTGACAAAATGAGTCCTCAGAAAAAGTAGTTTTTCTTTCTTTTCAGTCATTTTCTTAAATTTGAGAAGGGAGGAGTCTCTCTCTTTTTTTTTTTTTTTGTTTGTTTGTTTTGTTTTTGTTTTTGCCATTACACATGGAGTTAGTTGCTACTGAGCTTTTTCTGCTTCTACTGTGCTGCCATGGCTGGCTGGAGCCTTCTCAGGAGGTGACTGGACAGACACATGGGATGCAGGCCATGCATCCCAGCACCTCACAGCTCCTCCCCAGTTGGAGAATTTTCAAAAAGGTGTTCAAGGACCACATTTCACCAGCTCACTGCAGAAAGGCCCTATGCTCAGCAGCAAGGCACTAGCAGAAAAGCAGAGAAAAGGTAGATAAGCAAGAAGACTTAGGGGGGAAAAATTTTGCTTTGGCAGCACATTCAAGGTCCCTCTCTCCAGACGGGATGCTGCATGCAGCCCACATGCTAAAATCAGACTGCATTTTTTTTTTTTTTAATAGCATTAGTCTCAATCAAGGAAGCAGAAGAGGCCTGGCCAACCTGGACAGAGAGTAACTGCAGATGGAACTACCCACAGCAGGGCTGTTTTCCTCTCAGGGATGGTGGGAGACACAGATCTGGAAACATCACCCACCTCCGAGTCATCTCCTGCAGCTGCTGTGACAAATGTGGGGACAGATGGGGAAAGAGTGATGGGAAGCAGCAGTGACAGGCTGCAGCAACATACCACCTTCCTTTAATCAGCCTCTGCCTGTGGAGAATCAGGGTCCTGCTTGCTTCATATTCACCCAAAAACCATCTCCCACTCGCTCAAACCTCACCTCCCTCCTCTCTTCAGCCCTTCTTGCTCCTTTTCTTCCTTCCCTGCTCCCATTAGGGCCGGGAAACTCTCTGGTTCAGCACCTTCCCTTTGTGAATTATGTGATTTATAACATCTCCAGCCTGGTAAACTATAAGGTATTGGAGAGGATCCAGGACTGCAGGAAGCATATCTGCCTTGGCAAAGACAAGAAGCAGAGGAAGAAACTGGATGGGAACTAGATGGGCTCTTCCTTCACCTGGTACCCCAACCTCTCTTTTCCAAGCCGTGTGATTTATCTCTCTCCGGACCATCTCTGCAGGAACCAGGTCCATTACAGAAATTAAAATGTGCCTCTGCCAGCAGCTGGCAAGATCAAACCCTCAGCACGCCTGTCCCCTCCAAGCAGGGGTGGCAGACACCACGGAGCTGGCAGCCAAGCGCAGCAGAGAAGGTGCCAAGAGCAGCTCCTGCACTGCGCCCCCCCGGGCCACCAGCTCTGAAGCCTGCTGGCCAGTGGCGCCGCTCAGAGGGCCAGGCAGCTGCCAGTCTGAAGCTGGATTCTGGCACAGCCGGGCTTCCAGGAGCAATGGGAGAGCAAACACAGACCTGCCACGCCATTGCTTGCAACCCACGGCACCAGCACATGCAAGGTGTTAGAGAGACATCAGGATGCTTCAACGCTGAGACCCAGTTTGGGGTGCAGGCAAAAGAAAACCCTTTTCCTTCACCCCACAGCTTCCCTTCCAGGAAATGTCCCCAATAAGAAATTGCCTGAATCAAGGACAGATTCACCTCCCAGGACAAATAACCATCACAGGAGGTTGGTGGCTGCAGGTACCGCAAAAATGTGTGACCAAGCAAGAGATCCTTCCCTAAAAGTAAGGCTTCAGCTTCTCTCACACAAGAGGAGCCCTAGAAGAGGCAGTTTGATGTCTCATTGACTGCAAACACATCAAGATCATTATCATTCCCTACAAAAATCTTTTTTGCTCATGTATTTCCAAATGATAACACGAGAGCATTCAATCTTGAAGACGTTTGTGCTCTGAGCTGGTGACAGCTCTGGAGAAAGCACAGGAATAAATGCCTGGGGAAGCGTATTAGAAGGGCTCAGAGCTGGCAAGGCAGGCACAAACTTCTCCTGAGCAAGATGAGCTCAGTCAGGCATTACTGACTGAAACAAGAAGAGAGAAATGCAACCCATGCTGGGAGGAGACGAATTCCAGGTGCTCCATCCCAACCCCATGCAGCAGCACGTTGCTCCCTAGGACCAGCCATCCTCAACCCAAGACACTGAAGGCTTCACTGAGCAGCCCAAAAACCGCTGCAAAGGCAAAACCTCACAGCCACACAGCAGCACTTGCACACAGGAGCAGCTGTAGGAGAGGGAGAGCAGGTTTGTGAGCAGAAAAATGTTGGAATATATCATAAAACAGCCCGTGGATTTTTGTCATAAGAGACAAGGTGGCCCTTAAAAGTCAGGGAATGCAGTCATGAAAGCTCAGATCTTCATGGCCACAGCAAGACCACAAAAGAGAGAAGCCTTAAAACCAAGGCACCTTAAAACTCCCACTGTTTCCTTGATGCAGAGAATGCAGAAGATGTGCACAGACTCTAGCCTTAACAGTAGGACAAGGTGCCCTTGTGCACTCAAGCACTAAAACAGGAGCTTGTTCCACCTGAGGTTCTGCTGGCCTAAGGTCTTGAACAACCAAAGGGCAGATAAGAAACCACCAGCTTCAGCAGGGTATCAGACAATTTTGTTTTTCAATAAATTTCCTGCAAACAGACTTCTTGCTGGTACTTTCCATCGCTTAAGACAAAAGAATGGAAGTTATCATCTGGACAGTCAGAGTACTGCCATGCCAACAATCAGCCTAATCCCTCTGATTAGAAGAGGATTTGGGAAAAAAAAAAAAAAAAAAAAAAAACAAACCACAAACCAGGAAGGGAGATTTGCTTCCTTCCTTCCTCAGTATTTCAAAGCAACCCACGTTGTGCTGTGCCACAAAGTAACCTTTTACCAGGCTGTCCTCAGCCCAGCCGGACATGACAGGGCACTGAGCACTCCATCTAGGGCCAGATAGCTAATTAAATGCCTCTGACCATGCCCTGCTAAAGGGATCACAGCAATCTGCCCACACAACAGCAATATCCTCCCGCATATCACCTGGGAGAGCCTGGAGTGACACTACCCTGGGCTGGATCTGAGCCCTGACCTCCCAGTGCCCTTTCAAACCTTCTGCGCTCTGCTCCCTGCATTGCCACGATGCTCTCACTCCCGGCCACAAGGAGCCTGCCAGGATTGCTGATCACCTGCATGATCTGTTTAAGAGGGGAAGATCAAAGCACACCAACCAGCTCCTTTGCAGCTTGTGCCATTTCTGTCCCACTCTCTCAGTTCTCAGGGAAGCACCAGCGTCAGGCAGGTGCAGGTAGCACTAGCTGGCCTTACCCATGCCTGTCCCCCAGGAGCTGGACAATGCTGGAGAAACGTGGCATCTCTGCAATCAAATGCAAATCCAAACCGCCAATCCAAATGTGGGAAACAGCAGAAGGGAAAGCAAAAGTACCCTTTGGCAGGTCCCTTTCTCCCAGGGAAGGTCACTCGGGCCAGCAGATGCAGGGAGGCATCAGATTGGGGCTCTCCATCAGCTGTTGACAGCACAGACACTTCATCTTCCGCCAGCAGGAACGTCTGGGCAGCCCTGCATAAGCTCCTCGGGTACTCTGGACCATCACCAAGTGACAGTTCATCCTCATTCTCCCATCCTTGCCAGCCTTCTGACCCACCTACTCCCTAAACAGCTTGAATCGTTTTAAAGGGATGGTACAAGGAAAAAGAGGTTAAAAAAAAATCTTCTCCCCTTCTCCCTCCCTCACCTGCCTGTGCAGCATCTCGGTCCGAGGCTCTGGGTCAAACAGCCTCCTTCAGTTCAAGGCATGGAATTCTGTGATTTTTAAGTGACCATCTGTGACCCACAGCTGCAGCATGGAGAGACTGGATACAGACCTGCATCTTAAGTAGATTGGATTTTGTATTACACTTACACAGCACGGGCAGCAGAGAGTTCCCCCAAAGGCTTCACAGCCAGATGTAACAGCAATGTGCAAGGCTTAATGCCATGCAGGGAACATGCTCTCCACTGGCTGCTCAGACCCTGCCCCACCGTGGGGAGCAGGAGCCAGCCGGTCCTTTGTTTTTTCCATAAGGAAAGAGCTACAGCCACTCAGGTTTTGGTTACCTAAAAGAATGTAGGCACACTGCTACCAAGGAGGCAGAGCACCACATCTGCAGGCTAGGTCCTGGTTAGGGTTATCATAACCTGAAAGCACCAAACCAGCCTGCTATGATCTATACAAAGAGCAAGACACTGCACTGAGCTGGGGAGCAGCACCAAAACGCTCCCATCTGCCCCAGCATCACTCCCAGTGAAGCACAATGGCAGAGCTGGGAGAACTCAGCATCTTTCCTGCTAGTGTTTCCCCTCTGGTTAAAAAATGGAGTTCATCTCTGCTCTGCAAACATCCCTGCGCATCACCGCCCTGGCCAAGAGCTGCGTTCTGCAGCTCAAGGGCAAGCAGATGGTAGAAAGCCACACTTGCGGCGGGAGCAGAGCAGGAAGCCTTCGAATCAGGCTACAAATGCGATACAGCCACGGCTGCTCCAACTGGCAAGCCCTCGGCCGTGCATAAGTGGAGTCATTGCCTCCCAGCACCTGAACACTGCCTTCAGTTTACACATGACGACGGTAATTAGCACCTCATCTCGACGGACTAAGGCTGATGATCAATTTAGTGATCACAACCTTACTCCATCCCCAGCATAACTTTCTGCCATGGCAAAGTCACTCAAGACCCTTTTCTGCCTGATCGCAGGGGGACTGCCAAAGGTTTACCAGAACTGGTGCTGCCAGTTCATGGGTCCTCCTTCTGAATTTAAAGTTGTGTAGACAAATCTGTGAGGTATTTTTCAGGCCGAGATGTTGATATTTTTTTTGTCCAGTATGAGCAACCTCAGCTGCTTTATTGCAGAAGTTGAACAAAGCACCAAGAACAGCAAGGGATGGGGAAAACCTCTGTGAGGTGCAGCTGGGATGTGCTTGATCTTAGAGCTGTCACACATCAGTGCTGAAGATGTACAACCAGATTACTGTCATACAGCATAAAACCTGTACCTGGAGACGTTTGACAAGGCATGTCTGGGCAGAGGAGGGATGCAGCATGAAGCTGGGGTGCACAGCATCACCAAGGCTCCTCAGAGCACAGAGCCTTGCTGGAGGGCACCTTGCAGCTGCAGGCACAGAAACACAGGCTTTGCAGTGGTGGAGGGTGAGGGATGAGTATCCCACAAGCAGCATAGCTCCCAAAGAGAGAGGGAGAAAAATCCAGCTCAGCCAGGTCCTCAGCTCTTCCCAAGAGTGGGTGGGTGGGTGGTGATGCTCTGGGTGATCAGGACTTGCTTTCTTAGAATCGATGCACTTAGACACACTGACAGCAGAGGGGAAAAAATCCTCTTTTGAGACGGTCAAAGGCTGGAGTTATAGCACATGCTCACCCTGTTATTATGCCATTCCTTGCATGTCCAGTACTGTCCGCTGCCAGGGACAGAATCCTGGGACATTTGGCTGCACTGACCAAGCCATTCTCAAGGAATAAGCCAGCCTAAAGCATGCAGCAGGAAAGCACTGTGGCAGATATTTTGATTCACATTTGCAAGGGCTTTTGACAGGAGCAAAGAAAGAACATTTTAAGCATTCCTTTCAGCCAGCATGCTTCCCGGCCCATGAGACTTTTCCTAGGGCAAGGCACAAGAACAATCTCTTTGAAATCAAGGGCTCCTTTGTCACCCTGCTACAAGCCATTTGACCTTCAGAGTCAGAAGGAAGCTCATATCACAAGTGGTTGATGGGCCTGGGCTGGGAGCGAGCCCAGGCACTGGAGAAGGACCACAGCCCGGCTGCCAACCCCAGCATCTCAGCATGGAGATAAACAGACCCTGAGCTGAGCACTCAGCTCTGGAAACACTTGCTTCGACTCAGCACATTTCCTCTGACAGCCAGACGCAGAAGGTCACTCAGACCAGCTTTTCATGTACAAGGCATATCTTTGCCAAAAAAGAAAAGTCCCAGGCCAGGCTGTGCCACAGGTGTCCAGGGCAGGTTTAAGCGTTTGAAACAGGCTTCACTTCACCAACAGTATCTTCCTATTTCTTTTAAATGCATCTATCCCCCTGCCCTCCCTACTCTAAGGAGGGAGACTGCACACCCCTCTTCACTCATTCACTGCTCTCCCTGAAATCCCCCCACCTTGGATATTTGTAGCTCTCTTCCCTGCATCTCACTGCAGAGGTATTTATTAGGGAGCACAGGACTTCTGAATGGTACATGGAGACAGCTGATCCCACAAAGGGCAAGAGCCAGCAGAACTTCTGCCCTAAAATTCACCAAGTGCCCTGCTGCAGCCTTTTGAGAGCTGCTTGCTATAGGCAAGCTCTCTTCCACAGCAGAAACCTTGACAGAGCTAGAGCTAACAGGAGTTGCTATTGCTGTGACACGTCTGACCTGCAGCTGTGCTGCCAGGGACTGCTCTCCCCATGGACTGTGCTTCCTGCTCAGCACCCAGGTGGGACCACAGCACATCCAAGCCACTGCAGAGCCCAGCCAGCATCCAAAATGTGTGTCTTCTCCTAGCTTTCAGCTGCTGTGCCCTACCAGAGGATCACAAGCCAGCTGTAACTCTAAATGTGTGCCTCAGGCATCAGTGCATTTACACACGGGAGTTGCTTGTTGGTGCATAAACAACAGAAGGGACACTGAGCCCCAAAAGAGGGTTCACTCCCCAGCACTAACCCAGCTACCACAATTTCCACACACCACTACTGCCTTTTGTCCAGTGCAGGATAAAAAACAAACCTGGGCTGACACCAGCCCAGCCAATATTCCCCTTCAAACCTGCCCTGCAATGACTCAAACCGCGGCAATAACAACAGTTTTTACAAGGAGACAGGAAGAATCTGAGCATCAGGCACCAGCCAGAAGGAAGTCATGGCTCCATGGGCACTGCAGAGAGCTGATCTTGGACGGTGCCTGGGCCAGCGTGAGCAAGGCTGGCATGCCAGCTTCTCCAGAAAAGGGAAATGTGTGACAGATGCATGGTGTTTATGTAGCAGAACGGCCGAGCCGCTCCCACAGAGCCCTGTCAGCCCGTCTGCACACAGGCACACCTCAGGCCTGCGTGTGCGTCCTTCCCGGCCTACCCAGGCAGCGAGGTGTTACAGTACACATTCAACTAATTCAATTACTAGGAAAAAAAAAATCATAAAGAATTAGGGCACACAGCCTGTGATTAAGAATTTCTTTCTCAACATGCTGGCAACACGCCTGCAATTACCGAGCCCTTGATTCTCTAAATTCCCCGGCGATCAACAGCACCTGATACCAGCGTGTCCTCAGGTCTTTCATAACGCAGCAAGCCGCTCCCCCACCCCGCCGTTTCAACACTGGTGAGATTTTTCACACCTTGCAGCTCAGAAACACTTAAACCTCGGACATCCAGCCCGGCAGGTCACACCAGATTCGCTGGAGTAATTGGCAGCACAGGTGGGCTGCAGCTGACACAAGCCAGGGCAAAAGCACTCTCATTAAAAGCAGCAAAGCAAGGCCGCGCTCGGTGCGATGGGAGGGAAATTGCTCCCCACACCGACTGTGCCGAGCCGGCCACCAGGAGCACGGCAAAGGCAAGAGCTCCAACAACCCTCCCGCTAATAAGATCCCCCAGAAATGCGAATGATGGCCAAAGTAGCTGCGTGAAGGCAGGGCAGGAGGCTGCGGAGAGCCAGATGGCTTTTCCCAGCCAATAACCCCAGGTGCCAGGGGGTTAAATCAATGCGTGAAGCTATTAAAGGGGGTGGAAGTGTTTTAACACGGTTGAGTGAAATTCCTCACACTTTTAAGTCGACAAGGACCCCATTGGGGCTTAATGGGCTAGCACAACCCGTCCCATTACAGGTCGTTAACACGCGCGGGAGCCTTGGGAAGAGGGGCAATTAGGGCTCCCCACTCCCTCTGCCAGAGGGACTCCCTCCCCAGCTTTGAATCCCACCGATTCAAAGAGGGATCCAGGCAGAGACTATCCCCTCCTCTAGCCTCTGCACTTTCTCCACCTGGGAGGGGCACACACATCGGAGGTTGGGCTCTCAGCAGGCTGAAGGGGCAGAAAAATGGTGCCCACAGCATAAGCACAGCGCCAGAAGTTCCTAACACAACCTCCTCTGCTGGAGGACATTGCTCTGACCCACTTTCCTGCCTCCAGACTCAGGGCTGAGGAGCCACTGTCTATCACACACCTAGCAGTAAGAACAAGGAGATACCAATAAAGCACCTGTGCTGTGGAAGCAGTGGGCTGCTCCCCAGAGGTGACAGGGCACTGCTGGGAGTACTGCAGCCCTCAGCTCCTGACATATGGAGTACGGTGTTTCCAGCCTAGAAATAAAGTTAGGACCTCTCAGGAACTTAATAGGTATACACTGGTTATTTTCCACTGTCAAGAAAACAGTAACTAAAGCTGAAGTAAAAGCAAAAAAGACTGCACTGCTACCTAAACTACCAGGTTACAGCACCTTGCTCTGCTCTTCTCCAGACATCCCTGGGGAGGGCAAGCAGTTCTGTTGGTATGGTGGGGTGGGAACCCTGAGCAGACCCGGAACTAAAAGTGGGACAGAAGTGGCTCCCAAATGTGGCTGCCAGCTTCTCCCACACAGCCAGCTCTGGGGAGGGTCTTAAATACTGATCTGCTGAATAGACTGCACAAATTCAGAAACAAGAACAATCCAGAGCATCAATGCCTTGCTCAACCCAGAGCAGAGAACAAGCTGGGAAAGGCTCTGGGTGGCTGCAAGAAGCATTGTGGATAGGAGATTGAGACCACCCATGAGGGAGAATGCCTGGAACAGTCCCCAAAAAAGTGAAGAAAAATCCGACAATGCAGAGTGAAGACAGCGGTGGACATGATTATTTGGCAAATAAGGATTTTACTGTGATGGAACTGATACATTTTTTTTTCTTCCCTCCCATAAGAGGGTCCAAGCTCCCATGCAGACTATAATAAGAAACAAGCTGAAAGGGTCTGCTTCCCTCAAATACCTATTCCTTTGGGCTTTCAGCCCTGCCCACAGTCTGAACATCCCCAGAACATGCAGCCCATCAGGTCTTTGGTCTCTCTCAGGTGATGTTTCCCTTCCTTGCCTGTCCCAAGAGTGGGGTAAGATCTTTGCAGTGCCACAGTTCACCACGGGCAGTGCCACAGTTCACCACAGATTGATGACTTGCATCAATCCAGCCAAGACTCAGCTCCAGCTCTTTCCCTCCTCCTTTGTACTCAACACCGACCAAATATTGAGAAGACCCTGCTCAGAGCCCTTTGGTGGCTGTGTGAAGTAGTTGCAGCATTTTAAGTCTGACTTCTCCTCATGGAGACATAGCTGTCACTTCCAGTTCAGCCCAGCACAAGCCAATTTACCAGTTCAGTCTCCACAACAACTATATCCTCCCCCTGACCACCAAGCTCACCATGGTGCTTCCCTGGCTCAAGGACATCACCTGTAACACCACTCCACCCCTCTGACTGCACCCAGCTCCTCCAGGCCCCCACTTCTGCACATGCCTTCATTGCAGCTGCCTTCCTGAGGCAAACAGACCCTGCTCAGACCTCTCCAGCCTCCAGCTGCAGATATTTCCCTCTTTGCATCCTCCTACAAGTCTCTTCCTAGCATCCCCTTCCCCCTAAAGTGCTGCTCACCAACAGTAGCATGGCTCCTGATGATGCTCATGGAATTGCCCAATATTTAGCTACCAATCCCTTTGTAATTTTCTCCCATCATCTTAATAGGAGCCCCAGGAACACCTACAGAAATATTACCCCAGCTTTAGGCTTGCTTTGATACCTCAGAAAGGACCAAGCAACTGCTGTGAAGCCACTTGCAATGGCCTTTGCCCCACCTGCACCAGGGCTGGTCTGCACTAAAGCAGACTTTAGGGGAACGGCCCAGCAGAGTTTAGGGGAACTGTTCCCAGCCAGGAACAGTTTGCAGGCTGATGTCTCATCCCTGCCTCTGGCTGGGGAAAGGCAGAAACACCTGCAAGCCCCAGAGCAGAAACAAACAAACAAACAAATAAACAAACAATTACCAACAATTTATTTTCTTGCTGTCCCCATCTTGCACAGGGACAGATCCAACTGGCAAGGATCTCAATGACACACCTAGTCTATGCCTTATATCCCTGGAAGCCACTCCAATAGACAGTGCTGGAACAGGCAGCATTAGGAGACACCCAAGCCTCTTCAGAAATCCAGGAGAGGAACTGGAGCGCCTTGGAGAAAGGAGTGCTCGACCAAGCAGGAGGCACATCTTACAGCAAACAATGTGATGTTGAGTTACTGGCCAGGCTGCTCAGAGAAGCTGTGGGTGCCCCATCCCTAGAAGTGCTCAAGACTAGCCTGGATGGGGCTCTGAACAACCTGGGACAGTTGAAGGAGACCCTGCCCATAGCATGGCGGTGGAATGAGATTATCTTTTAACATCCCTTCTAACCCAAACCATTCTATGATTCTGTGATTTTGCTCTGCAAAGACCAGGGCGAGCCCAGTCTGCAAAGGCTCCAGGGGGTGTCATAATCCTGTTTTCTGCCAGAGTTGGAGCTTGAAGGCATTACAAGGGCAAGGGCTTCTTCCCATCACCCCACCCACCCCCAGGAAATGCTACCTGGCCTCTTAAAATTGCAGATGTTCAACAGAGAGAGAAACCACAACAGGGCAGTTGAAAGGACCAGGGGCACTGCTCTAACCCTGTTTTTGCCCTGCTCTTATAGGAAGCACTGCTCATGGCCACTGCTCAAGACCAAGCTCATGGCCAGGTCTGTTCCCCCTTCTGCCCGAGGAGCGCAGACCACTTCCCTTCCTGATCCGCCATGCAACATTTGTGCTCCAGGCACTGGCAGGAATTATTTGTAAGATGATGAAGCGGTCTGACACCTTCCACACACATGGCAATTAGATGCCCCAAATCCCAGACTCAGTTGAGGGTCAGGTGCATGGTGTGCCGTGCTCAGCCCCATGTCAGCGTGCTCCTCGATGGGATGTCTGAGAAGCACTGGGAGCAGGTTTCCCACTGCTTGCTTTCATGGCTCGCAAGGAATTGGCTTAAAACAGACAGGGGGGACTGGAAATAAAAGTTTAGGGGTTTTTTTGTTTCAAGCAGGGAGGCCAGACATATAACAGTCTCACAACTTCAAGCTGTTTTGATCCAGCCAGCCCCCTCTCTGCTGAGTTCTGTCAGGAGACAGGCACAAAGCACCAATTAAAGACGAGTTATGCTTTTTCTGTCAAGCAAGAAAGAAATGGGGGGTGGGGGGGGGGGGTGGAAGATGATGGGAAGGGGGGAGAAGAAATCCAGCCCTGGAGTAATTTTGCTTTCAAAGCAAGCTGTCAAGGCAGCCCCCTCTCCTCCCATCTCCAGCAGAGGAAGAGCAAGGGAGCACCCGCGCGCCTGCTGCGACGTGTGGCATCAGTCATCAGACCAAGCATCAGTCACTTGGCATATCAGGCCGAGCCATGCCCTCGCTTTCCTCTGGGCATCTGTCAAAGCCTGTGACAGGGAGCCAGAGCAGCAGATTTTTAGTGAAGATGGGCTGAGCACAAGCCCCACCAGCTCTGATGACAAGAATCCCCACTTATGAGCAATTAGACTGGGAACAAAACAAAACAAAAGCAGCAAGGACTCAGGGCACTAACTAGCTCGTGCGGCCACAACATCAGCGCTGTTTTTCCATGGTAGAGGCATGCACAGCCAGCACAAGCATGCAAACCCTGCCTCTTCTGCCATATAGGTTACCATGTTTGAAGGCTCCCTGCAGCTCTCTTGGCTCACAGCTGAGCTCAGGAAAGAGAGCTGAGAGCTTGCCACACTTCCCACACAAGGCTACCTGCTTTGGCAGAACACTGCCAAGGAGCCACAGCACCAGCAAGCTCTACATCACCTTGGACTAGTACCATCACCTCTGACTCTACCTTGAGCACTTGCAAGCCATTCCTAAGTCTCATCCAGCAAGCACCAGTCCTGCAGCTGGACAGATTAAGAAGATTACAAAGGTCCCTCTGGGCTTTATTGTTGTATGAGGAAGATAAATAGCAAGCACAATCCCTTCTAGGGTGAAAAAGGGCAGGCATTTCAGCACTGCACAAGCACCAACCCCAGCCTTAATAACCTATCAGTTGCTTTAGCAAAGCACCCTTTGCAGAACCCATTGGTACTGATTATGGCATCAGCCTTCACTCCCACCTCTTCTTTCCTTGGCTTTCTGAAAGTCTCAGCTAATTACAGCAGCAAAGTCACCCATGGGAGATAATGCACACCCTCATTTCAAAAGGGTGGCACTCGTGCGGGGCTGCCTGCTCCCAGGGAGGGATATCCTCTGCCTGCTTGGCAGGACCCAGGCTTCTGGGCTGGATCCATCCTGCAGTCAGCCCAGAGGAGGAGGGGAGAGCATTTCTACTCCAGTTCAGCTCTGCTTGTGCTGGCTGCACATACTCCCAGCTCGCTTGCAAGTGCCCTGCTCATTAGCATGGGGTCACTCAGCTGCAGCAGGGCACAAGTACCACTTGGCTATTGCAACACCACTCACGTCCGCTGCTGTGGAAGTGTTGAATTTCTTTTAAGAGCCCTGAAGATCTCGGTTTGAATTTAAGGGAGGAAAAAAAAAAATAATCTCACAAAGAATTGCAGGATCTCTGTAAACACACCAGAGGAAAAAAGAAAGCGAATCTTTGAGCCTCTTGACCTTGACAATGTCCTTATAATTACAAGACTATTTATTTTCGTTAAACCCCAACTATTGAACAGACAGTGTCGAGTTGGTTTTTTCCTGAGCAGGTGATTATCCTGCCTGACTAATCTAATGAAAATTATCAGGAGGCTACTGACCTCCTGCTACACACACTAAATAATGCACAAAGCTTCAGGATCAGACAGGCAAATCATAACCCTGCCTTATCTTAATCACTTTCTATACAGCTCCAGGCCTGTTCCACTCCTGGTTGGCTGTGTTAGCCAAATGCTATCTCAGTGGAAACCACAGCAGAGCCAGCCCTGAGAACTGCACAGCAAAAAGTTACCTCCTTAAGATTTATTTTTGTAAAAGCCAAGAGCTGCAGAGGCAGATATATTTAGTGTTTAAGCTGCTGTCTGACTCCTGAGCTTATAGCAGGAGGCGATGGTCCCCTGGTACCTGGCTTTGGGAAAAGCAGTATTTTCCTGCTTCTTTGAGGCAGGGTACAAGGAAGGTAAGGTCTAAAAAAAAAAAAAAAAAAAAAAACCAAAAACCTGCACAAAGGGGCTCATTGTTCCAGATAGGTAAAGCAACCTTTCCACTCCATCCTCTTAGTACCTTGTGTCAGTCTCCCCCTGCAAACAGGCCTGCTCATGGCTTCTGAAAATGCCATAGCATGGCATGAGGACTAGGGCAAAGCAAGAGGAGCCAACAGCGGGGATGCTCTGTCCCCAGCTCAGGGCCTGAGGATCTGCAGCAAACCTGTCCCACTCTTTGCAGCATCACTCTCCTTCAGGAGAGACAAGTGCAGCAGCTGGATGAGATAAAAGACTAAAAATATCAATTAAGGACCACAGAACTAAAGAAGGAGACATTAAAACAGAAGTTATCACATACTCCCCACACAGACTCAGCTAGAACAGCACCCACAGCTAGACAAACAAAATGCATTAGGGTGGCTTCAAGCCTAAAATAAGTTTCCACTTGGGAATCTACAGAGAACGGTGGAAAAACACAGCTAAAGGACAAACTGGACAAACTGACTGATTTTTACACTCCCTGCTTCCCTACATGGAACCCCAGCTACAACACCAGAGAGAAGACACCCCTCTTACCCATCCAGCCTGACCTTGCTGCCCCCTCCTCAGCACCCATCCTGTGTGGTTCTTCAGACCTCCTGGAACAGGAACTCCCAGATCCCCTCCCATCACTGCTGCAGCCAGGAGCTTCACCTTGCAGCCCTCACAAACTGCTGGCAGCCTCAGCAGCCTGCCCCTGCCCTGCAAGGCTCTCCCCATCCACAGGACACCCGGCTGATCCTCCCACCCCAGGAGTCTGGAGACACTTTTCTCCAGCTGGGGACGTGCTAAGCACGATGTGGGTGGACAGGACTCCTCATGTTTTAAATGGCCCTTTCTTCCCATCTTATGACCTTTCAGAAGAAGAGGGGCAGTTTCTTCTGATGTGAGCAGAAAAAAAGCCCAGGGTGGTTTTAGGCATGACAGAAGAGGGAGCAAGTGAAAGCATAGAAAGACAGGCAGGAAATAGCACAAGCTTCAGCTTTGTGAAAATACCGGCTAACACATGCAAGGAAAATGATCCATAGCGGAGATATTCAAAGGGAAGCAAAAATCTGGGAAAAATTAATGTCTACAGCAGCAATTGTTGGGGGGACAATGATGAGGCAAGGCTTTCAAACTGAGCAGTAGTGAGACAGAGTCTGTACCCAGGGCAGATCCCAAATTTGCAGATGGAAGGATTCAGCACTACTGCTCTGTGGGCAGGGCCATGCCCAAAGGTGTCTCCAGAGGGATGATCCTGAGTCCCATGGAGCCTGGTGGCTGAAAGGGTTAACTGTCCAAGACACAGCAAGAGGAAAAATCCTGTGCTTTTCGTCTCAGTTTTAGAGAGCTGCCTGTTGCTGAGACTTCTGAACCACTTCTGGAAAGGAGTTAGAACAATAAATAAATTCCTCCATCTCGTAGTCTGGGTAACAGGAACAGCCTCTGGCTTTTCTGGTCACTGAAGCCCATGCTGTAAGTGCTTGTGTCACACAGCCTTGCTCCATCCACATAGACATGACTCTGCCCTGAAAAGCCAAGGTGCCGGTCAGTTTGTGTCTCTGCTGTCTAGCAGCTGCTTGGTATCCCCCACAAGCACAGCTGGGGTTGCCAGAGGGCCACTGGCTGGGTTAAACTGGCAGCACCCCACTGAGCTATGGGGGACCCTCTTGAGCTGCCATCCTTGCTGAAAGATGCTGCTCAGGGACAGCTGAGAGAGCTCCCAGCAGGCAGGGTCTGGTGAATGTAAAGGGGAAGGTGAGAGGCTGGCAAAATCCAGAGAACTACAGCTGTCTAAGGATTGACTTTGTCACTGTGCCTGCTCAGGGAGGAGCCTTGCACAAGAGGAAGGGATGGAGTTGAAACCACATTGCACAAAACCCTCAAAAATGCTCCAAGGACTGAAGCTGGAGCCGCCTGCTGGTGCTGGGACCAGGGGATGGCTCTGGTTCCAGCTCCAGCACCTGCAGCCACTCCTGGCTCCCTATTCCAGAGCAGGGTAAGCTCCATCCTCTCCTCATGCCAGGAAGCAGGCACTGAGCCTTCCTGCTCACACAGTGGCAGGAGGTTGTGACTGCCTGGGAGGGACTGCCACACACCAGAGCTTGCAAATGCATGTTCTGGGGAGGCTTCTCCACTCCCCAAGCTGACTTCCAGCTGGAGACACGTCTGTGCTTGTCCCCAAGGCAGACAGCAGCGGCAGAGGCATCCTCTGATGCCGCTCCCCACCAGCAGAGCAGGGCAAAGTGCTGGAGTGACAGCCTCCAGGGACACGGGAGCAATTTCCTCATCACACACAAGGACAGCGCTCGCCTTCCTTGCTGAAACCCGCTGGGTCAGAGGCTGATCGGTGCCACTCGTCCTGGCTGTCTCCAGACAGACACCCAGCCTGCTGGGACTCTGTTGAGAGCCCACCAGCTCATAGCACACGTGCCTGCCTCTGAGACCTAGGCCAGGCTTAGGGAGGAGGGTTTGCCTGCAAGCCTCTATCACTGCCCTCTCCGCCCCAAAACATCTTTTTCAGTGCAAACCTGGCTCTGTCTGCTGTTTTTGAACAGCTGCTGCTAACTGAGCCTAGAATGGCCTGATCAACAGGGAGAAGAAGGAAGTGAAAATCTGTTTCTTTTCTCCTGTCCACCAGCAGAGCTGTTGCTCCAGCCCCTACATGTTAAAGCCAGGGATGGGAGGAAGGAAGAACCCAGCTGGACTCCTCCAAGGCAGGGATGCAGCACAGTGAGCTGTTGCTGGGCCAGCACTTAGGAGAAAAGAATCTTCAGCTTGACAACTCAGCAAATTTGATCTGAAACCAGCAAGAGAGAAAAAAAGTAAAGCCTTTAAATGTCATCTTAGGTTTGACTGCCAGAAGCACTACAGACAGACAGACAGATAGACAGATAAGCACAGTGCTGCGCAAAGAGCCGGATGCCCTACTTTGATCTACTCAAGTGTTTACTAATGTGTCCCACAGCTGGCAGGAGCTGTTAGCAACTCAAGAAATCTGGTTTTCTGTCACCAGCTCTGCTCTGGGACCTCAAGGAAATCCCACAGCCACTCCAGGTTTCAGCTTCCCCTCTTTAAAGGCAATGATGCTTGCCTCCAACCCCTAGTGGTGGCAAGGTTAAAGGCTGACCCCGGTAATGTACCACAGCAAACAGCCTTGGGGAACCCTCCAAGCCTAAAAGCAGATGTGCAGTGAATTAAACCTCCAGTTTTGGTCCTACACCCAAAGACAGGCCAGATTAGCTCCCTGGGAGAGGCAAAGTCAAAATCATCAACACAAATCCTTTGCCATTGGCTCTTTTGTAAGTCATGTAAGTCCTTCCTTGCTCTGGAAGGAAATGGGGAGATACCAGGTCCAGTTGTGCAGAAATGGCTCTACCCTATGCATAAGGCAGCCCTGCTTGGGAAAAAACACCACCACTTCTGGCCTGACCAGAGGTACAGATTTACCAGATCTAGAAAGTACAAGTGCTGCATGCCCCTGGAGTTGAGGACCCACCATGGCTGCTGGGGAAATTCCTCTTCATCCTTGCTCTGCAGCTGAACAAGCCAGGCTGAAGCTGGAACTGCTGATCCAGATCAAAGAGGACTGGGGGAGAGCAGATGTGTTTGTACAGCAAAAAGCAGCTTGCAGAGCAGGGATGATCGATGATCCCCATTCCAGTCCTCCTCCCACCTCAACAAGCCCCAAAAACATGGTGTGCCTCAGCATTGCTGGAAGATGGCAACATGCACTAAACTGGAGCCCAGCAGGCAAATATGCCAATGGGAATGACTGATGGTAGCTTGTTGGACTTCTGAAGGATGGACACCTTCACTGAGAGTCATCAGGTGCATGCCTGGAATGTCCTCAGCACTCAGGTTTCACTGAGCTCAAACTGCACCTTCTGGCAAAACAACTCCAACTGCAGATACAAGGGAAGAGTCTCCAAAATGGTCAGGAAGTTGAGACATTACAGAAATGCCCCATCAAAAGGGCAAGGGGTTTCTGCCAGGTGGCAGAGCACGTCCGAGGCACAGCCAAAAATACTGTCCAAAAATATTGACATCTGTCCCTCCTGCACAGATGTCAGCATTAGCTGGTGCTCTGTGCCCTGTCACAGCACTTACTTTCATGCACCAAATAAAAACTAGACTCGCCAGCATACCCAATGGGCCTGTCAAACTAATCACGTTAGGAGAACTGGAAACACACCAGCAGCAAGAGCCGGCCCCTGCTCCAGAGCCCTTGCAGAAATCACGCGTCCAGGAGACGGAAAAGCCTCTGTCGTTCCCGTAACCAGGTCAATAAAAGCACAGACAACTCCATCCAGAGAGAGACTTTTTTTTTAACAAATCACAAGAAAGAGCAGCTTCAGCTCCCCCAGCTGCAAATAGGTGGGCAGGCACCGAGAGGCAGCACGGAAATGTGTCTGTGCAACACGTGTGGGGAGCCGGCCGCCCCGCACATGGCCGGGACGTGGGGCGAGAGGAAACCGCTCTGAACCCAGCTGGGAGAAACAGCGGCGGCAGCTCCGTGGGACCTCTCCCACCCCCACCAGCTGGGCTCCCAAATCCAGCAGCCTCCCACCCATATGTGTGTCTGGCACGCTGGAGAGAGGCAACAGGCTAGACAAGGATTGCAGAGCAGAGAGGTCCCATGCAGCTCTGAATGGCTTTGGATTCATGGAGTGACAGTAACACCCCTGCTCTGGGGGGTGTAAAAATACCCAAAATGAACTTCAATACCCAAAATGAACTTCAACCCAGCTCCCATCATTCCGCAAAAGCATTCCCATCCCCAAACCCACAGTTATCTGTGGGTGCACTTTCCTGTAACACTGTTATTTCTAGAACTCTTCGTTAAGCGAGAAGCCCAGAGGACTGGACAGAGCTTTTTTTGATCGAATTTCAGAGCACCAGCAGCCTTTTGTTGTCTTTCCTTCCTTTTAACATATTTGTTTTTCAAGCCCTCAGTTCAGTGGCACAGAGGAGGGTAAATCACACATTGGTGGTGAAGTCTAGCACAGGCTGCCTCCCTTTGCATCTGAGAACCACACTTTAACCACAAAAAAGGATGTGTCCTCATTATCACCAGCATTTTTAGGCCCTAGACAAAAGGAGTGTGGTGCAGAGTGTACCTAGGGCAAAAGCAGAGATAAGGCTGTTTTATTATACAAGACACTGTTTGAATTCATAACCAAATTTCGTGCCTGGCGCTGAGATGCCCAACCCAGGCTGCTTCCCCAGGCAGGAGGGCAGCAGTGCAGGTCCCTCCTTCTGTGCTGATCAGCTTGTGACAGCACAGGGAGCAGCTCCCCATCCACCACCCATAACACAGCACCCTAAAATCCAGCGTGGCACCTGCAGCCCTGGCACAGCACAGCAACAGCTCAGGGAGAGCTGCCTGGGTCAACCCTGCGTGGCACTGTCCTCCAAGTTACCAAACCCAGTCCCCAAGTTATTTTCACATGTGCTCCAGAGTCTGGGAATGCCACCAGAGACCAGGAGCAGTAGGAAAATACCAGGCTGCAACTTTGTGAACAAAATGAATTCACTGGCTTAACACCCACATAATTAAAAGCAGGCACATCCCTCGGTAACTGGGAGCACGGGAGTGTGCCTGGCTGTGTGTTTGCATTTGGGGGGCTGCAATTCCACCTACACAAGCAAAGAGAGTCCCTTTGCAGAGCCAGGCTCCTCGCAGCACTGATGAAGCACACAGGGAACATCCTAGCCCCAGGATCCATTTCATTTCCCATTGACGCAGGGGCAACAGTAGCTCCTTCCTGCCAAGGAGGTCTGAGCTACCCACTGCTCTCTCCTGGCAATTCAGAGGGCTCTGACACGCACAGGGACCTCAGCCCTGAGAGAGGAGAGAATTCCTTTGCTCACTGCTGCGGAGAATGGCAATGGGCCCTGCTCTCCACACCCATCCACCAGCCTGGCTTCAGGTGGCTCCTACTGGCTCTTGGCACCACTGCTGGGAATGGGCAGCTCCCACTCTCCTCTCCTCACAGGGCTGACTGAACAATGGTTTTGATGGATGAACAGCAGGCAGTGAGAGCAGCCCCAGAGGGAGCAACCCCCAGCCCCAGCTCTCCAAAGGGAAACAACCACCCACCACCCAGGTGTGGCCCGCAGAGGTGCAGGCTGCAAGATCCTTCCAATGTCAGAGAAAAGCTTTCCCAGGAGCCTTTCCCTCTTACCCAGCACTTCTTGTACTGCTTCCTTCCTGCACCAGTTCCCCCTCACAGGGTGTGTTGCATAGTATTTAAATGCAACCAGGTCTGGGCAAGCCAGATTTCAGCAGATCCCATGTCCCCTCTGTCAGCCAATGCTAAGAAAGGGGTCACGACTCCTCCACCAGCTGTTGGTACAGCATCACTTAATGCAAATCCTCACAGCCCTCCTCCTCCAGCCTCCCCCCAGGCAGAGAGCAGCAGAAAGTGATGCCCCCCAGGGAAAAGAGAGGAGATTTCCCATAGTGGGCACCAGTATTAATTCTTCCAACTGCTGCAGGCTTTCCTTTCATTCTGTGACTTTATGAACATCACTCAACGTTGGCAGCAGCCCCGGAGGGTATCACGAGTCACCTGAAAAGGAAAAGAGCCTCTTCAAGCATCAGGGCTGCCTCTGACCCAGAGGGCGGCAGCTCCGGCCGTGCGCGGCCACGCTGACCAGAGAGCTCACAGCCACGGCACTGGATCAGCCGTGCCCCAAGAGGGCTTTGATAACATCTTTAGGGTGTCATGGCTAATTAGAGCCCTGACTATACCCTCTAATTAGGTAACACTTTCAGACAAATCACCCTGTCCTCTTCAAACCACTTCACACCTCCAGACACATCCCTAATTGACTTGAAAGTTGACTCGGCACTTCTTCCCGGACCTCCTTCCAATTCACGAGGCATTTCAAAATAAATAAACCCCTGCTCCTCAGCCCTGCCTCAGAAGCCAGCTGGGGAATTGCCCTCACATCCGCTCAGGCACAGCACCTGCACGACCCGACACAAAACCTCCGTCTCAGGCACAAAGCGAACGCTCCGACGCAGCGGCAGCACCGTCCTCCTCTGATCTCTCCTTTCTACCCATCCTGGCGCTACTTCCAACAACAGCCAGCAATGCTTTTTCTCGGAGTACAGGAGTGTTTGCGATGCATCAGTGTCCTACTAAAAATATTGCCCGGGGGCTAGCGAGAGAAGCACGGCTCCAGCAAAGGAGCCTGGTATCTGGCAACGGAAGGCATTAGAAAAAACCCTAACCATTGAGAAATTAACATGCCAGAATGATATCAGGTGCCAACATTTCAATCCAGAAGCTTGACTTCTGTTTTCATTACCTAATGAATAAGCTGAAACGATCCAAATGTTTTCAGTTTCCCAACAGCACAAAATCTGAAGTAGATAGGCAAACCCCCCCACCACCATCATAACTGCAAACATGCTGAACAAAAACTATCAAAATTCATAGAAGATAAATATTGAGCCCTTAAAAGCTTGCTATGAGAACAATGTCTCTTTATTTGCTTTCTGTGAGGTTTGTTATAACAAGAGAGAAAGACTCCAGTATACAGTGCTTTAATATATATACACGCATTCACAGCTGGAATAATAGATTTTAAGGACTCAGGACAATATTACAGCTGGATGTATGCAGAAATGCATAAACATACCTTCAAAAACATATTCTTTGCACCCCACCCAGATATGTAGATGGACACACATATAATACACACACACACACACACACACACATATACACACACACTCTCCATGTTTCAGGTCGATCAGAACCATTCATTAAATCAGACTCTCTAAAGTTTCTGCTGCTTTGGGAAAACATGACCCTGAGGAGACATCATGCATGAATTTAACAACCAGCAGAAAATGAAACCATAACACGCTGCATCTTGAAAGCCAGCCCTGAATCTAACTTAATCCCTGCTCTGGACAACGCCTCTAGAGAGGCATTAAAACCATGCTAAGGTGTTTTCCTGGATTTCCCACATTCCCCGGAGATTCCCTGGCACTCCGGCTGCATCCACCACCTCCTTGCTTCGGAGATGTTTCCGGCTGACCGCTTCCATCCCTGTCCTGCTGCTCCCACGGCCAGGGACGGGCAGAGCCAGCGGAGCAGCCTCCGGAGAGCCGCGTCCTGCCCTGGCGGCAGGAGGAGTTACCGGGACAGCTCGTGGGGTTTAACACTCGTAATTCCCACAAAACGCGCGGGGGAATGATGCACGGGGCTCGAAGGGTCAGGAGCAGCTTCGCAGCCTCCTTTCCCATCCCCAACAAAGGAATTCCAGCAGATCTCGTGCCCCCTAGTGTCATCCTGGCGAACGGGCCGGCGCCGGGCACCGCCGAGCGCCGGGTACCACCTGGCGCAGGCAGCAGCAGCACCCCTGCTTGGCCACGCCGTGCGGAAGCCACCGTGTGCTGCTGGCTCCTGGAGCACGGCGAATTCCCAGCAGTTCATGCAAGGGACAGCGTGAGCTCACCGTCCCTCCCCAGCACCCCGGGGTACCACAGCCCAGCGGGCATCCCCACGGTCCCACATCCGCTCGGCTCTGCTCTGCCCTGGAGGAGCCCCGGCAAGAGCGGCCCCTCCAGCAGAGAGCCCAAACGGTGTCCCTGGAGGAGCGCCAAGAGGAGGAGGCAGGGAGCATCTGCAGTGGACACTGTCCAGAATACAACTCCTCCTAAAAATAGACAGATCCTGGAAGGGCACGGCCCTTCCAGGGAATGGGAATGCTCAGTCCTAGGAGCTCAGGGTTTGGCATGATAAAACTTCAAAGTGCGTGAATGCAAGGCACTTTGTTACCCTGCTTCTTCCCCATGAGAGCACCTGTGGCATCAGGCTCTGGCTACGAGCACGAGAAGCAATGAACAAAATCAGCCCAGAGCCCAGCATCCCAGTGTGCCAGCCTGCTCTGACCAAACACCCAGCATCTCCTCAGAAAATGCCCATGCCAGCTGCAACACTAACAAGTGCAACCACACCCCACACACAGAGCACCTAAATAAGAGCTGGAAAGATGCACAGGAAATGTGCATACACGTGCCTCAGTTTCCCCATCTGCCCATCTTGCCCTCTCTTATTTTCCTCGCCCCTCCTGTTCAGCTATTAGTTCTTGTGGGAAGAGGCACCCCAGGAATACACCTAGACCACCGGCCCCTTCCAGCATCTGCTACCAGCATGCAACCAAACCTCAGTAACCCATCACCAAAATTTGGAGGAATTCTCCCCAGGGCACTGACCTGAGTATGCTGCTTTCTTCTGCAACACCGAGCAGGGACTATAGCTTAGAATAATGGGGAAGTAACTCAGTTCAGTGCTGACAAAGCATCACAAGCCCCAGCGGGGTGGGAGGGGAGGAGGTGTCCTTCCCTCACGCTGCCATGCCTGGTATACATCATGTTTAGGGCCAGGCATACGTCACCGACACAAAATGGACAAATTGGAGGGATTTCAGAAAAATGAGCGACAAAAATTATCAGGAGGCAGAAGGGATTGATTTACAAGGGGAGATTAAAAAAGCTGCGATCAGCCTAGCTGGGCTGAGCAAGTACTGACTGCAAGAAGCAGTTGGATGCTAATCTGCAAATGGGATGAAAACAATAGGGGAAGGAGCAATTTAGCATCTTCATCAGTACTGGGATGAAATGAGGGGGAATTCGGGGCTGAGCAGGCAGGGGAAAAAAAACCTAAACCAAACCAAAAAACTCCTTTCCTAGTTATGCATGACTGTCTCCATCAAAACACTCAAAGTCCCCAAAACTCACTCTGCCTCGGACACGGACCCTCGGGAGCAACTGTGCACACACACACACACACACAGAGAAACACACACACAGACACACACACACACACACACACAGCCCTTTCCCACCTTTGACTCACACTCAGGAAAGCAGAAGGGCTGCCACGATAGCCGGAGAGGATGGAGGCTTCACGCTTGCAGGGAAGCAGAGGCGAGCGGAGGCTAGAGCTGGCGGTGGGGAGGTCCCCGCAGAAGGACGCTGTGCACTCCCGGGTCTTCACAGGGGAAAGGTGCTGAGATGGCTTCCTGCAAAGTGGCAGGAGTGAGCTCAGCTGCGAGCACTCAGATATTTACACACAAACAGCACATTACTCAGCAACTCTCATTTGTCAGGCATAATGGCAGCGGCAGCAATAATAAACGACAGAGCTGAGAGACAGGCTCCCCAGGCGCACACCCAGCCCCAGACTGAGCTGGAGCAGGATGCGTGTCTCCAGCTTGCAGGGAATTAAATGAGAGTGGCCAGGAGCTGGGGCTTGCACCCACAAAACTCGTGCTGCCAGCTTCAGAGAGTCAGTCACGTCCCCAAAAGCTAAGCCTTGGCTGCACAGTTATTTGAATGTGTGTGTGCATCACAAGCTTTGTGGCTCTGAGAGCCATCAGGGCTTTTCCCAAGTCCAGAAGCTGCTGAGCACTTTTCAGGGGAAAGGGGATGCAGAGTCCTGGCACAATGGGGTCCTCTTGGGGTAAATTAGACCAAAGATAATGTACGATCATTAGATCATGGCTTGGCTTGCTCTGACAAGAGGCTCTGATAAACTTATCTTGAGGAGCTGTCGCAAGGAAGGCTGGCAGGCATGAGGCTCTCATTTCTAAAGCTCAGCCTGTCTTGGGAAAGTCCTCCTAGTGCAGTGAACCCCACAGAGTTCTGGTCCCAGCACCTGGTGTCAGCATGCTGCCCGGCCAGACACGAGCATCCCTTGCACATCTCCACACATCACAGCAAAGCTCTAACTCCTCACGGATAGGGGCAAGGCAGGGATCCGGGAGCAAGATCGGCTGCTCCCAAATATTTGCACATTTTGCAGAAAGCAGCCAATGTCAGAGCCTCACTGCCTGAACACACAGCCAGTGGGACTGGCAGCAGCGTGTGCAGGTCCTGTCCCTCACACGAGTACACAGCGCGGTGTGCTGAGAGTGGGCACAGCCAGTGAAATTCGCTAAATTTGAGGAGATGTCAGCAAGTTCCCGACCAAAAAGCAATCCGAGGAAAGGACCTCCTCAATCATCCCACAGAGTAAAACACAAAGGGTGGGGAAAAGAAATTGAACGGCTTTGCAGGCAATCCCCTCTCTGTAACCTGTGCTCTGAACAGACCTGGACATGTGTCCGTAAGTTTGGGGTAGGGAACGTAAGAGAGTAAAAAAGTGCCGATCGTTACACCAAAAAAAGTTTACGGGTTAAGGAAACAACTGCCAGAGGAGCCAGGGAACCTGGAACATGCAGACCTGGTTCTGTCCTCAGTGGAGACACCACAAATTGGCTCACGAGCTGACTGGAGTCACAACTCGTTTTCAGGATTGCAGTGGGGGAAGTCACCAAGATGTGGAAATGTCAGGGAGTTTTGAGCAGCATAGGGATCGGTGTGTATTATGCAATTCTGGAAAGCAGCCCTTGTACTCACGCTCGGGATGAACTGTCTGCCTAGCCCAGGGAGAGCAGTTCCCCAGAAGCACCATGCAGACACTTTTCTTATAAAAAAATCACACATCGGGAAAAAAAAATTTAAAAAAATAGAAAAGAAAAAATAAAATCTGCACTGCCACAGCAGAGAAGAAGGCAGGTTGCGCCTTTGGAGAGACGGAGAAGCAGCCTGCTCTCCCGCCCAGGAAATCCACGGGCTCCGGTTTACAAAGAGCCGCCCCGCAGTCCCAGCCGCTCCAGCCCCGCGCACTGCCGCAGGGAGAGCTCATCCCTCGCAGCCCTCAACCTGGTGCCGGCCGCGATGCCCTCCCGGCCGGGAGGGGACGGAGGTCCCGCCGGCAGGGGACGGGGGTGCCACCGCCGCGCCCCGATGCGGACCCGCTGTCTCGGAGGGTGCGGGGACGCTCCGGCCCCTCGCCCCCCATCCCTCCCCGCCGGGAACACGCGCCCGGCGGGGCAGGAAAGTATTGAGCTGCCCAAATTGGTTCCTCACGGGGGGGCGGACGCGCGGCCCACGTCGGGGCGCGGACACACGCGGGCGCTGGAAAGGTGCGCGGCTGCGGGGCGGGAGGGACGGAGCACAAGACCGGGAGCCAATGCGGGGGAAGAAAGCGTTCCCCCCACCTTCCTTTCCGCCTCCCTGGGCGGCGGGCCCCGCGGCTCGCCTGCGCTGACCCCCGTGCCCGCAGGCCGCCTCCCCCGTCCCGCGGGTGGGGGTACATCCCGTGCCGCCCTCCGGCCCCGGCCGCCCGCTACTCACGGCGCCTTCCTTGCCGCCGCTCCCGGCGCTACCCCATGCAACCACCGGCTGCTTCTGCACCGGCTCGGGGGCTATAAGCTCTTTTAAACTCCAGCACATAACCCATGTGACCGCAGAAGCCACTGGTAAGGAGCGCCGGGGAGCCAGCGATGAGCTCAGCCCGCACCCCCCGGCACAGCGCCGGGGACGCGCTCCCGGCCCCGCCGCGCCGCGCGCACCCGCCCGCAAACACACACACACACACACACACACAGGATCACAAACACGCACACCCACACACGCACCCCCCACGGCCACACACTGGTCCACGCCCCTGCGGACACGCCGCCGCCGCCTCCCTCCCCACGGATGCTGAGCCGGAGGGAGGCACCGCACACACACGCGCGCACCACCGACCCCCGCGCAAATCCACACTCGTGGAAGCACCGTGGGGACGGCGCCCCCCCCTCCCCCCCCCCACACACACAGACACACACACATATCACCAGCAGCAGTCCCTGCAAGTCCCCCCACCTCCCCAGAGTGGAAGCAGCAGGGTCGTGGTCACCTCACACGTGCCCTGTGCGCACACACACAATCACACACACACAATCACACACACACACACAATCACACACATACCCACACACAGGGTCATGCACAATGCACCCTCCACATGCACTGTCCCTTCCCTCCAGCACGAGATGCGGACCCAAGAGAAGGAGCCACGCTTCCATCTCCGTGCGCATCCTCGCACACGCCCCACTCGTGAGTGCTGTGCTCCCTCGCACCAACACCCTCCTGGAGTGCCCAGCAATGCCCACAGGAAGAGGCTCACTGTCATGAAAGCCTCTCACCCCTCTCACACACACTGCACAACCAAACACCCACCACACGTGTGGGCTGTGCTCCTCTTGCACAGCCACACCTGCACCCACCTTCCCCACTGCAATAAAAGCTGCTGCTGGGTGCTGAACAAGCCCACCCTGCTCATCCATCACAACCCCAGCCTATGAGGTCCCCTGCAGCATGTGGGAACATGGCATTTCCCATCACAGATAAGGACAGAGAGCTGTCACACGTGTGGGTGGGGTCTGCAGGGCAAAGAGGACAGATGTCACCCTGTGCTGTGCCCAGTTACTCCTGGTGAGGGGGGAGCCCCCGGGGTGGCCATGCAGCTGGGCCAGGTTGGCCACTCCAGCCACAGCACCAGAGGACTGGGAGTGCCAGGCTGAGATGTGCCAAGCGGGGCCGGGAGCCGGGTGTGAGGATTTGGTGTGCAAAGGGCTGGGACAGGCAGGCCTGGCCGGGCAGGTGCAGGCGTGTGCTGCTGGGGCACGCCAGCAACACGTGTGAGAAGGCAGAGCTGGCAGGCAGAGGGCTCTGCTGAGAGCTGAGTTATGGAAAATGACTCTTTCCAAGGAATTGCTAAAATTAAAGCAGCAGCGAGGCCAAGCAGGCAGGAGCCAATGGGGAGGGTGAGCAAGGACAGCCAAGCGGCCTCGGGGCAAGGAAGGGCAGGGTGGGCAGGAGGCCGAGGGAAAGGCACCCTTGCAGGTCATCCACCCCTGCCTCCTGCCAGCTGCCCAGGCAAAGGCAAACACCTTGTGGGGAGGGTCTGGGGAGAGGCCGACTGGCACCCTGGTGGCACTGGCTGGGGGATGCCATGGAGCAAGAGGCCTGGGGGAAATAGCCTTCCCCAGCCACATCCCCCACTTGGCTGCCAGCGTGCAGAAAAATACCTCTGTTTTCCCAGCCTGGAAAAGACAAATGCCCATGAAGAAACAGCCTGCTCCCTGCCAGGGGCCAGCTGCCAGCAAGGCACAGGGAGCAGTGCCCACAGGCGATTTTGGGGAGCCCTGCAGAGCCCAGAATCCCATTATGCACATCCTCTGCCCTTATCTCCAGCCTAGTGACTGTGGCAGGGGTGCTGCTCCCTGGACATCAGCATTCAGGTCGGCAGTAAGGGCTGTTCCAGCTTCCAGATATCTGAGCGTTCCCAGCTCAAATCCCCGTGACTCAGGAAACAACACATGCGAGAAAACTCTGCAGAGAGACTTGGGAGAAATACTCCCATTGGCAGGTTCCCACTTTCCCTGGCATCCCAGGACTTCTCCTGGTTTGAAGAAAACAACAGTAGTAACAAAACAGCAGAGCTCTCTTCCCGATCTTCCTGTTAAAGAAAAACCCAAAAACCTAATATTTGGGCAAGCCTACAAAAGTAGTTCTCTTTTGTTTTAACTAGATAAGTGTTGATCAAATCAAAGCTACCACCTCTCTTTGCAGTTGTGGAGACAATGTCACACAGGCAGAGGAAGGGGGCTGGGTGGGAGCCAGGTTTTTTCTGGTTTTTCACTGATGCTGCTAAAAGACACTATTAATTGGATGGAAATAATGATGTTTTGTCTCAGATGAAAGTGCACAATAAATTATTATTGTTAGTGGTTTTATCCATGAAGAATAACTAGCATGTTGGGACTCTGGGGGAATCTGTGACAGCAGGTCCTAGGAGAAAAAAAAAATAAAAAAGAGACAGAAAAAAAAAAAAACCAGGAGGGAAAACTACAGGCAAAAGCAGATGTCTCCAAGGCTTTTCAACAGGATGCAGCAAAGCTGGGGAGTGACCCTCCTGCCCAGAAAGTCGGGATTGGATTGAAGTAGTCACAAAATGGAAGAAAAGGGAAAAAAATGCCAACCCTCATTCTCTCTCTCCACCCCTCCCTGCTGTCAGCCAGGATCAGAGCTGCAAAAGAAGGAGTCAAAGCTCTGAGAGGAGCAGCAGCTCTCTGATGCCATTGGGAAGTGTGTCAGGAGAGCAGGTGGTTTTGTGGGGACAGGAATGGAAAGATACTGGAGCTTTAATAGGTCCAGGCAGGGAGCTGAACCTGGGGAAATTATTCTCCATTAGCTTATGAGCCAGCATCAGTCCATCACCCTGGGCTGCTTTCCCCATCCACAGCACCCAGAGGGAGCCACTCAGAGAGAGCAAGGGGCTCCTCACAAGGCTGTGCACTGGTGTCCAGCCAGGACACTTATCACCAGAAATGCCACTCTGGGGCACTGCACGCCACCCCCAGCCTCCAGCAGCTGTGGTACCCCAGGCAGGAGAGCAGATGCTCCACAGCTGCGTGGCAGAAATACAGTACAGCTGAGCCATGGTCACATCCTGACCTGGCCAGTTTGGGGCTGGTCCTGGCCAGCTGTGAATCTCTTGGACACCTGAGGCCAAAGCGCAGGGGACAGCACTGGCCTGGTTTACCCCAAAGCTGAGCATATACGAGGTGAGAGTCTGAGCCAGTGTCTTTCCAAACCATTTGTTTGATACTCTGTGGCAAACATCTGACTAAATTACTCACAGATTATTCAAACATCAGGAGAGCTGATTAAATGATTACTGGTGAATCATTTGTTCAAAGGAAAATGCCCAAATTCCTACACTGAACTACTGGCAGGCAACAGCAGATGAGTTTCAGCCCTCCAAAATCCCTGAGCTCACATCAGCCCCTGAGTCTGCACTCCTTGCTCACAGCTTCCCCAAAATATCCGCCCCCTGCCCGACCCCTTGCCACTGGCAGGAGCAAGGTGAATAGGAGACGTGGGGAACCATTCCTTGAATTCTTGCTGGACTTCAGGCGAACAACAACACAGCAGGCTGAGCTAGGAGCCTTGTCTCTCGCCTCTGCACAAAAGAGATTCTCTGGAGGGGGAAAAACCCCACAACAATGGTGAGGAAACGTACAAGAAAACTGCAAAGAAAGCAGCTGACCTTGCATGCCGCAGGCCAGAAAAAAGTACAAATGTTCTTGCAAAGAAGCAGGAAAAGATGGAAGCTATGGAGCCGACGAGCTTTTTACCAGCCCAATTTAATCATCTTCTCAGCAAATGCTCCCCACGAGGAACAAGAGGGGAAAGCAAGATCATGAAAAGATTGCAGGCAAAGGAATTCTGCTGGTACTCCTGGACTGATTAAAATTCCTCAGGACTCATAGCAGGAGAGAATATTTTATGTAAAACTTCACCTTGTCTTTATTACATTTGCCAAAACTTCTTCCTGTGTAGATAGTGGGAGGTGCATGAGAAAGACAAAGTTGGAGATAATAAGCACAGGACCTGGCTGTGGCTTTCCAGCCCCTTACCCATTTGCCTGGGAAGAGTCCTGGTGATGGTGGTGAGCACCTGCATGCATACAACAATGTGTGGGCAAGGAGAGCCCGTGGGGACCTCCAGAGCCTGCACAGGGTGTGTGATTTGGCCATGTCTGTGTACAAAGATCTGTGCAGGAGAAGATCCTGTCCTTAGATGCAGCCCTGGTCATGGGCATCAAGTGGCACGGAGATGGGTGATTAGCATGATTTGGGATGCAGAGTGGTACAGAGGGAACCGGGTCCTGCCAGTCAGCTGAAATAAATGAGTGAAATTTCCATGTGCAACAAGGATGCCAGGTTCGGTGCATGCTGTTACCAAACCCACTCCTGGAAAACAGAGATTGGAATATGGAGAGACCCCTCACTAGTGCTGCTGCTGCTGGCACTGCCGGGTAAGATATCGATGACAAAGTATCGCCTGACACCTGTTATAAATAACGCCTGTCCCATCACCCACTCACCACATGACCCCTGGCTGCCAGCTCCTCACTCGGAAGGGGCTCAGCGTGGAATCAAAGCCATATATATAATACATTTTTGCACATGTCTTTCTGAGAGAGGAACAAGAGGATTGGGGTCTGGAAAAGGTTTCCTCCAGCACTTTCTTTCCTGTGGTGCCAGAAGAGCAACCCCATGAAATCTCAGGCAAGCGCCGAGACATTAAAGCGATCATCATGTTTTGCACCACTTTGCACTGAATTACAGGATTAGTGTTGCAATGCTCCTGGAATGGGGAAATCAGCACCATAATCCTGTGTGTTTGCCAGGTCGGTTGTTTTTTCCCCATGGATCAGGATATCTTACAGGGGCTCACCACTGCCAGGGTCGAGGGCCCTGGAGGTGTCCAGAGGGAATGTGGATGGCATCGGGCACACCCAGGTTAGCACTGCTCTGGAGCCTTCTCCCTCCAGCCCCTTCTGCGGCAGAACTGCACCAAACTGCCCCAGGCTCTGCGTGGCAGAAACGCTCTCACAGCCCTGCAGAGAGCAAGGATGTCCTGATGGTTGTGGCTTTTGCCTGGATTGAGAGCCCCTGCCACAAAACCCCACCATTCTCCAGCCACGTGTGAGCCCTTCCCGAGCCGTGGCCGGTGCCAGCAGGGCTGGTTCATCCCCACGATCCGCCTCTGGATTAACACCTCGAGGCAAGCCAGCATCTGCTGCAGCGTGGCTCCTTGCTCTGGTTGCGGGACTGGCTTCTATCACAAATCATCTTCTTCACATAAGAAAGCAGAAGCCAGGGATTAGAGCAGTTTGATGTTTTTAGCATGAAAAGGTTGGGTTTGAAAGAAAAAAAGTGAAAGAGCTGCTTTTTGAATGTCTTTTGGTGAGGAATTTGAAAATCCCTGCCCCCATGACTTCCAAAAGGGTTGGGGATTTTTGGTGGTGCTTTTTTTGATTGGCTTTACTTTTGGTTTTTTGGGGGGTTTTTGATGGGGACAGATTAATTTTGTTTCACTTTTTCTCTTTATTGCCTTTAGCTGAAAAGCACGATTTCCCCAGAAATCCACATTTGGGATAAATACAATATTGCAGTTAAAAAAATTCTGGGAAACGTCAGGAGAAATCAAAGGTGACTCAGTTTCAAACCCTGCAAGTCAGAAACACCTGGGAAACATCAGTGCCGGGTGTGCGGAGCAGGGGATGAAGAGAAGAGAGAGCTCCCATCTCTAACAGCAGATCCCATGAGCTGCCTTTGGAGGAGACAGCTACAGTGGGAAGTCACCATCCCGAACACGATGCCTGTGAAGAGATGCCACCACCACTACCACCATTCCTGTACCCTCCACTTTTTGGCTGTCAGTGAATACGAACCTTTCAAAGATGCATTTTTTTTAATAATGATTTGCTGGTTTATCTTCCTTAACTTTGAGGATAAATTTCTAAAAGTCCCGAAGATCAATCAAACAAGTGAAACCCTCTTGGGCTAAGCCCCATCCTCACCCCACAGCTCCTTGGTGCCTCTGTGTGGGGTAGACGAATGCCATGAGATGGATGGCTCCTGTGGGCACTGACAAAGTCACAATGGACACTGCTGTGCACCATACAGTCCTTTCATAAAAATGGAAAAATACCCCCTCTTCTTTCTGCTCCTGCACCCTCTGCCATCTTCCCTTTTCTTTCTTCTCCATTAGCTGCATTCCAGCCATCCCTGCCTTCACCTTCACCACTGCCAAGCCCAAAAGGGGGCGAATGTTTGCTTTTCTCTCACACGCCTGGCACAATCACAGGGTGTCCAGCCCACCTGCCTGTTTACCCCCAAGTTGAAACGTTCCACTTGTGACCCTTCAACACTGATCTTCTTTCAGATTTATCTGGCTTCTTCTTTAAACTGGGCAAACCATTTCTCTGTAAAAACGCCAGAATAGGGCATTACGTCAAAACGCATAATTGCTTTTTATCATCTCCTCAGAGCAGGTAGGGCACCTACATGTTCCTGTTCTCAAAATTTCAGATTTGAGAATTTGCAAATAAAAAAGAGCTCCTCTCACTCCATCCACCCCTTCCTCTCCCCACCTGCCCCAAAAAAGGGACAAACAAAACCAGCCAACAAAAAACCCAAACTAAATTATATTAAAAAACCCAAAAAACCAAACAAAAAAACCCCCACCACATACCCAACCATCAGTAAAAAAAATAACCCAAGCCTAAGACAGCATCAGTGTGGAACCTTTTATCTAAGCCCAAACAGATGTGTTTTCGCAAGAGAATTATGGGTGTCTTCTCACTGAGTTTTCGCATTATATCCAATTTTGGGAACACCTTGCTGCCTGGGACAGTGCACCACTGCTGAGCACAAACACCCATCCTGGGAGTATCCAACAACTGTTTGCCAAGAAGACCTAACAGTCCAAATATTCTCCCTGAAACGCATAACTATCCTGACCAAAACTGCTCAGCTGTGACTTCCTGAAAGGTGTTGAAAAATCTGGCAGGGTGAGGAAAAGCCCATGAAATTTCCTTAGGAAATTGGGCCAGCATTGCAAAAGGCTGCCGAAATTTCTCAGTCTCGTCCAGGTGGAGATTCGAGCTCTCATGAGAAACAAGAAAATCTGCATCTCCCCTGATAACATGACGTGAAACAGCGAGTTAGCAAAACTTCAGGTGCTGTAAATTTTGATTTCCTGACAGCCACTTTAGCAAAGCTTCCCACCTAGAGACAGGGAAATTAATTATGCTTGCACAGCTTCTTTGTTTGAACTGAAAAAAAAAAAAAGCTCCTAGGGAAGTTTTGGGTGATTATGGATCCAGAGGAGGCTGCAGTTGAAATATTCATGCTCTGGAGGGTTCCAGGCAGAGTCTGAGACTGCAAACCACATGTTTGGAAAGGGGTGTCTTCACCGCTTAAGGACAGGGCACAGACTTTTTGTGCCTCCATCCCTCTTTGCTCGGATGCTGACAGGGATGTGGCAGCTACTCCCAACCATCCCTTGCGCACCCGCCGCCTTCCTCAGCAGCGAGGTGAAAGAAACACCGCAAAGCGGCCAGGAGGCAGCGACCACAGGGGACGAGAAGGATATTTTTCCAGCGGGGTCTCTGGGGAAGGCTAGGAAAGACCAAATAAAAGGGCTTGCGCCGGCTCGGGCGCTGCTGCGGGCGGCCCGTGTTTCTCCGTGCCTGCAGTGCCATCTCCCGGCAGGGCCCGCTCCGGGACCGCGGCAGGATGCTCGGCGCTCCGAGCGGGCTCGCCGGGGCGGGCACACGGCTCGGCAGGGCGCTGCTCAGCCCGGGACGCCTCCCCAGCCTGCCCGGGGCTGGGCTGAGCGCCGGGGAAAAAGGGAACACGGCGGTCTCACGTTTTGCCCTGCTTTGATATAAGTGGTACCCCGTGTGGGGGGTGTATAACTGAGATAGGTGTTCTCCGATAAATAGCATGACCCTTGCTAAACTTGATGTCTGGACAGAAGGGGAAGAGTGGACATTTATACCATGCTGGACATTTATACCATTCATTTATACCATGCTGGACATTACAGTATGGTATAAATGAAAATATCCCTGAGACTCTCTCACCGTGTCCCTGTGCCATCCCCACATCTTTCTCTGGCTTTTGCCTGCTCCTACAGCAGAGTGGGGAAGCAAGAGCTCATTCTCCTGTGCCTTCAAATTATCAAGCAGTGAGTCCTGGGCCCTCACGCACCCCTGGCAAAGGAGCACAAGAAGTGCTGAGAAGGAGCAGTTTCCATGCCTTCAGGTGGCTCTTGCTCTGTGAGAGGTTTTGAGCAGCGGTTTTGCTTCTGGGAGGGTGTACTTGGGTTTGGGAGGGTGTACTGGGATTTAGGAGTGTGAGGCTCACATCTGAGGTCTGCACTGGCTAGTGAAGCAGGGATGTGCTCGGGGCAGGACAGAAGCGGCAGACATCCCAACCAGCTGGTGAGGTGAATGCTCCCCCAGGCATGTGCAGCCCATCAGATACAGCCAGCAGAGGCTAGAGAACACATCAGAGAACTGAACAACTACCAAATTGCCCCATGGGGCTGGGACAGCCCAGATCTCAGTGTGCTGGATCCCATGAATGGTCCCACTCTGGTCTGGCTGTGCCCAGGTCAGCAGTGCCCCATATTTGCTTCTCATGGGCTGGATTCTTCCCACAGGCTCCTCTGAGCTGGCCAGGGTGCAAACCTCTTTTGGGGCTTCACCTTTTCTGTCTCTCAGCACCTCCAAGCATCCAGATTGTCAGGGCCAGAGGAAAATGTTCCCCTCCAGCAGCCATTTCAAGCCCGTGCTAGGAAAGTGCTGTAATGCTGGCACATGGGGTGTAACAGCTCATACCACATCACTCTCTGCTGTAACCAGTGATAAATAACTGCAGTGACCCCGCTGTAGATCACAACTGTACTTAGAGACCTCTCTGTGGAGGTCACGGTTCTGGATGAGGCGTGCTGGGTACTAATGGCTGTCCCCACTGTGCTAATTGAAGTGGGGATGGAAACAAAAGCACACCATCTCTTATTTTCAGACAATGGGCTCAGAGGAAAGTGGTAACATTTTGTCAATCAGTGCTTTTAGATTCCTTCCCCTTCTCTTCTGGCTCAGTGTTTTGGCTTTTCCTCCTGGTATATCCTTCATGCTCTGCAAACCCTGTGCACAGAAGTGGGCACAGAAGCAGGTCCTCACTATCTCTGGGGTAAGCATGAGACATCCTTTTATTCAGAGAATTGACAAATCAGCTTAATCTGCACTTATGGCCTACTAAAGAATGTGAGATGCTCGCCATTCTCTTGATCTCTCTATCAATACAGATTGTTTTTCTAAAAGAGGCACAAAAACCCTGTGCTTGACGCAGGAGTGCTCAGGCTGGCAGGAGTGATCAGGTTCACACCAAGGAAGAAGTCAGACCGAAGGATCAAAATGGTCCTCACTGTCCTTAAAGTTTTTGAATGCAGTTCAAAGTCTTGGGAGCTCTACTTCAGACAGCTGTTTTAAGCAAAAAAAAAAAAAAAAAAAAAAAAGAAGAAGAAAAAAAAAAACCAACAAAAAAACCCCCCCAAAACCCAACAAAACAATGAACTCAACAAAACCTTTTGAATTTTGATTGCTTTCCCATTCAGCTAAATTCCAATTCAATTTCTTCTGGACAAGTTTATAATCTTGCTTCTGCCAGCCGGGCGCTTTAATCTCTACCATTGTCTTCTGTTGCCAGGAGCAGGCAGGACTTGTGGGGTGAGGGGCTGCTTGGCACCATGCTCACAACCATGGTCAATACCTTCTATCTCAAGCATCCTTAAAACTAAAAGCAGGGAAGGGACTGCCAGGGATAGATTAGTGTTGGCTGCTGACAAAGAATCAGCCAGGCAAGAAAAAGAACTGGGAAAAGGAGCAAGATGAGATGTGAATGCACTCAGCTGCAGGGGAACAATATTTCTTGTACCAGCAATGAATACAGTAACAGGGAAAGACTTGTAAGCATCTTGATTTTTTTAAACTATGCTCCTGCTGCCACTGTAACTGCATATATTCACAGATAAAGGGTGTTTAGGAGGAGTGTGAGAAGCAGGAGCGCAGCTCCCCAAGTAATTTCGTTTCTTCCATAGAGAACTGCAGCATGGAAGCAACGGGCACAAGATGCACCTTGATCTTGCAAGGCATGTTGTGTGCACCAAAATCTTGACCTTCACTTAGGGAGCATTGTGAATGAATGAATGAATGAATGAATGAATGAATGAATGAATGAATGAATGAAGAGCCTCTAATGGTTTCCTCATGGACCAGAGCTTTCTCTTCATGCAAAGGCTGCTGAGGGCACCAGCCAGCCTTGGGCTTGCAGAGCAGAGGTGAGGCAGGGAATGTGTATGGAAACAGACAGCAAAATTATCAGACGGGATCTGGAGACAGCTGCCCCCGTGTTCAGCTGACAGAAATTAGAGTTAATTAGAGGAGAAGGAGTTGGCACTTTCAGAAAAACTACGGTGCCTGGGGTCTTGGACACGTTGATGCTCTGTGGAGTGGTCCTGGGGAAACTTTCAGCAGCACAAGTCTTGTGTTCTGTACCTTGTCTCTGTCATAGGTACTCAGGGCTATTCTGTGTCTACACCTGGGGAAGGTCCTGATTTCACAGGAACCCCCAAAAGCCCTTCTGCAGCATCCCAGGATGCTGCCTTGGATGCAGGACAGGGACCACGTTTCCCACGACATGGATGAGGCAGTTCTCTGTGCCAGGCAAAGCACAGGTCAGGCAGAGGATGTGGGAAGCGATATGTTAAATCCCTGTGTGTTGTCTAGCCACCACCCAGACGACATGGGTGGGGAGAGCACAGATGCCACAAGCATTGGAGGTTCCTCTGCTGGGAAAGCCTTTCTCTGCTCCAGCTCCTCTCAGCAAGAAGCAACTCTCGATAAAACTCTTTCAGCAGCGTTGATGGCAGACTGAAGTGAAGCAGCAAACACAACCCCAGCAGGAGACCGTTTAGGTTATTATTTTAATTAATTGCACATGTAGTTAAACTGAAAGAAAAATAGAGACGTGACACCCAATTATTCAAATCAGTTTCTGCCAGTCACACACCGCTGCTGCTACCAAGTCCCAGCACAAAACTCTGCCCTCTGCTATCTCCAGAAATGCCAGATATTTGCATCTCAAGGTTGGTAAGCTATTGTCATGCAAGTTTCCTTGCTGTGCAAAAGGGATGAGGAATTGTAAATCTACCAGCGTGTTCGCACAGAGAATTGCATTTCCTAGAGCCCGTGAATCATTCCCTCCTGTGGCAGCTTCCCCCCAGAATGTCTCGCTCTTCACCACACAGCACAGACTGCTCCAGATGGGCTCCCCAGTTATCAAGGAAGGCTCTGGAAGGTGCAGCTCCATAGCCAGGAGAAGGGCCCAGTGAGAAAAACAGGCACTGGGCTTCAGGAGGGAAACACCCTCAAAAGCAATGTCCATCTCCAAGGAGATGCTTACACAGTTCCAATCACTTGGAACAAGTTCAGGAAGTTAAAGCAGAGTGCTTCAGGCTGGGAAAACTTTCATTTTTCTTCTGTAGTGACCAAAAGTATGAAAATGAGACTGTCAGGCTTTTCAAGACTGGGGCTTTTGAATATGATTCCCCCTTGGGAATGAGCATTGCTGGTATTTGCAGCTGCCAGTTCCTGTTCTCCCACCATGAGGGCAGACATGCCTGTTTCTGTCTGCAGTGCCAGGCACAAATCCCTCTTCAGCCCCAAGAAGCTGCCCTGAGGCTGTGATCCCCAAACGGGCTCTCAGCATGCAGGAATAGGATGGTTTCCTGATCTCCTGACACACACTTCCCCCAAAGCAAAGGCTCACTGAGATCCCTCATGAAGTGTCCGCTGGAAAAATATCAGGGATTTAAGTAGAAAGGAAAACTCCCATCTCTAGTGACCTGTGGCAGATCCATGAAGCCCAGCCAGGCTATCCATGAGGGTGCTCAGCCCAGCCCAGCTCAGCTCTGCAGCTTCTCCAGGCCCCCTGTGCCATAATCCCTGATACCCAGGGGAATGAGAGCTGCACCAGCAGAACCAGGCAGATCTAGTCCCCAGGGCACCTGTTGCCTCAGCAGGGAAGGTCAGTGGGTAATCTAAATGATTATATTCTCTGTTTGAAAATCAAACTGGGGCAATGTGGTGATCTGCCTGTGCTTCTGCAACATTGGCTCAGTTTGACAGGGTCCAGACTCTCCTCTACGTTCCTGTATCACCTATTTCTTCAATCCCCCGTCTAGCTGATTAACAAGTCCAATTAAACTTTGAGCCACGCTTCCCCATTTGCATTTCCCTTTGAAGTTTGCTCTTTCTGTTTGAGACCTGGAAAAGGTTTGATGGGTCCCAAAAAAAAAGATGGGTTTCTTTTACAATGATGACAGTTAGTTTGATAGGTGTTAAATTTCCCTAGAATTCTGGTCGTGCCTGGACACCTGAATTGTCACACCAGCCTACTCATAAGTGTGCAGGTAATTTTCCTGTTGCCTTAATGTGAAAGCTGTCCCTGCCCATGGTAGGGTGACTGGAACCAGACGATCTTTAAGGTCCTTTCCCTCCCAAACCACTCTGGGATTCTATCCACAGTTATTTCCTCTGCCTCCAGCCACTATCTCACCCCATGGTTTCACTGAAAACCCTTCAGAGCAGATGCTCTCCCTGGGCTGTGCTGTGCAGAGACGGGAGAACAATTTTAACCACTCGTGCTTTGGAGACAGCTGGAGTTAATTAACATCATCCACCTTCTCCAGCAAGGCCAGCTGCAGCAGTGCAGGCTGGGGATCTCCCAGCCTTTCAGGGCACCTTCTGAGCTTCCAGGTCTGCCCTGGCACACTGGGAGGGAGAGCGGATGGGGGCACAGCTCCTGTCTCCACTCTGTGACACAGCCTGCGGGCTGAGCAGCCCCTTGCCCAGCGCGGTTTGCCCCAGCAAGAACGAGGCTGTTTCAGGGCAGGGGCTGCAGGGCTGGGGGTGATTGCTGCTCCAGGGGGGCCCTGCCAGCTGCTGAACAGGTAACACATCATCAAAGCATCACTTCGCAGCAAGCAGCTTCTAGGAGAAGCTTTGATCACAGACAGTTTGTTCTCAAGCCCCACGCTCCTCCTTCGCTGTTACAGAGATGTTTTTAAAGACAGCGAGGTTTTGTTTTTCCAATCAGTGCCGTCCTGGAGTGGTTCTAACACCTTTCCTTCTCACAGAGCTGGGGCTCAGCTCCTGTCCCACCCCAGTCCAGCTTTGTGCGGTCATTTTTTTCCCCTGTGCTGGATTTAATCTGTTAATCTGGTGACTTCTTTAGGGAGAAAAACAGGCTAAGGATAGGGTGTGTCCTGCAACCTTCACTGCAGTGATTATTATTAAAAAATTTACCTCCCCAAACTGTCCCATAACTACAGACACATGTAACACTGCTTTCCTCAGTGCTTCATTGAACTAAAAAGACATTAGAGACTCTTGTAGCCCTCACACACTGTCAGTGTCACCAGTGCGGTGTTGAACAGGAGAGAAAGTATTTTGGAAGCTGAAGGGCTTTTTGCTGAGGCAACTCTTGAAGTCTGCAGCTGCCCCACAGCAGCCAGGCTTTGGCTCCATGCTGCAGCCTGCACAGCAAGGAGCTTCCCCAAGGAATCATGACCCTGAGACTCACCAAGCTGTAGGGACAAGCACAGTGCCAGCCTGGGATGCTCAGCTTTGTGCACCGCCTGAGCCAGGCCTGCAGCTGTTAGTGTGCAATGTGAATCCAAGGTCAGTCCTGTCTTCAAAAGGTGGGGTTTTTTCCCTTCTTAGAGTTCTGGGGATGGTGCTCAGGTCTGGCCACTTCAGAAGTCACTCCATATCTGCTTTCTTTTCAGCTTGTGTTTATTTTTTAGAGCAAAACAGCCCTTTCCTGTCTCCTGTTGAGGTTTCACCAGTGATATTTCCAGACCCATGGACATCACTATGGGGCAGCCCATTGCTGAGGTAAGACTGGGCAGTGAGTTCCAGCCCAGGCTTACCTGCCTTCCTCATCTTCCTCAGCATCCAGAATACACTTTAATACATGCAGTGAAGCAGCATTTCTGCTTGTGAGGGCCTGGAAAAGTCTGATTTCATAATTGCTTAAATGAACAACAGCACAAAAAGAAAAGAAAAAAAAAAATAACCAACAAACAACCCAACAAACAAAACCCAACTGTAATTGCAGACTTAATACAGGGAAAAAGCTCTCCTAAGTCTGGCCAATTTTCTCCTGCCTTTTCCAGAAAGTAGGTGCCTGGTATTTAGGAGCCCAGCAAACCTGGTAAAATTCCAGCCCCTGCCACAAGGCAGCTCTTCCAAAATCTGAGCAGGGAGCAGTGGAAGGAGCCCATTCCTCACAGAGGAGATGGTCCTGATGCAAAGATGGCCCCGAGGAAGGGCAGGCTTCTCTTGGGACTATGCCTGCGGATGGCTCAGATTTGTTTGCAACAGGCAAATTTTCCAAAACAAAAGAAGGAGCTATTTCAATAGAATCCAAACCTTTTGCCAGAAAGGTATAATTTTGGTAACATATTTAGGGGAAAACCACTCCATTTAATGTTTTGGATTTATACCTTATATTCTATTGCATTTTGCTCACGGTATGTTACGTAATATATATCACACAGCCAATTAGCATGCTGAATTTTAATATAACAAAAAATGCTGAGAAAGTGTCGCTTCAATTTTCCAGAACAGCCCTGAGGAATGTTTGCTTGACCAGAAATTTACATTTTTCATTCCTGTTTGGAACAACAACAACAAAGAGGTCGATATTTCCCATGAAACAGGACTCTGCGGCTCCGACCTGCTCTCCTAGACAGTCTGGGGAGTGCAACTTTACAGGCAGGGCAGGCAAAATACTTTTGATGCTTTTCTGTTCCCTGTCCCGTTCTGCACCGAAACAACCAATGTCTTCAAACGAAACAGCTCCTCAAAGTCGCAGGAAGAGCAAAAACCCTGAACCAGACCCGCCGTGCCCCGAAACCATTCCTCTTCAGAGAGCACTCCCTCTGGGCAAACGAACTTCAAATAATTCCTCCCTCTCTCCTCCTCCAAAGAAGCCCTAATGACACCTTGTCCGTGAACTTAATGTGTTTTAAACTATCTCCATGCCTGGCCACATACTTGGAATGTCCCCTAAGGACTGCTAAAAAGTCACAAGCAGGGGAAAAAAAAAAAAAAAAAAAAAAAAAGCTTCAGTCTGGGTCCCTGGGCTCTCACCCTCGTGGAGGGGAGGGTTTGCCTGTGCTCAGCTTTACCTTTTGCACACCCACACGAAGCTCCTGGTAGATGGAGCCGGGCATGAAAGCAGCTCCGAGACATCAGTCTGTGTTTGAACTTTTCACCATTTTCTACCCCCCTCCTCCCCTCCCTTTCCACCACCATCTTGAAGGGGAATTTTTTTTTTCTTTCTGGTTTCAAAAAGCCCTTCAGGAAATGATTTAGGAGCAGAGAGCATGGTCAGCTAATGGGCTGCAGCTGAGGCAGCGTGGGGTTATGCTCCTGTCCCGTCCCTGCGACAGCTCCGCGCGCCCAGCGACTCTGCCCCTGTGCCTGCACATGCCCTGCACGCCTGGCACACCCCTGATCCTTGGACAGGCTCACCTGGGAACCCTCTGAAAAATACTCAAAACCCCTAAAACCCTCCACAGCAGCTCGCCCTGGGAGCTGTTGACAAACAGGGCACCAAACAACTTGTGCTCTTCCCCCTCCAGCACTCGCCGTGTGTCCCTGTGTGCAGCGCCTTGCTCCCGAGTGCCCCTGCAATAACAAACCAGCACTTGCTGCCCAAAATCCCGCATGTTTCCTGCATCTCCAGGCTCTAGGCAGGGCTGTGGGTTGATAACAGGGACATTTTGGGGCTGGGAGTATTTACCACTTCCCCTCTGTGGCTTGTCCTCCCCCAGAAAAGCAAGCCAGGCTTCGAGCACGAGCGGCACGACAGCTGCCCCTGCCAAGTGCCATCTGTCTGGGAAATGCAAAGGCTCTCGGAGTCACAGATTGCCCTGGGTTCCTCCCTGCCCCTCCACAGCTCGTGCCTGGAATTATTATCCTAATTTCCCCACTGATTTTAGAGAGCCAAACTCCATTTTTCATCAGGGTGGTGCAGGTCTCTCTTTTGTCTTTTATGGGGGATAATTGTTGGGATACCCCCTCCAAAGACAGCTAATTTCTCTTCCAGACTTCCATCTTGTCCTCCCCACCTGTTAGCTGCCAAGATGACTGTGGCACAGGTGGTGGGCAGGACACAGGGCAGAGGCATGTTGATCCTGGGGGGAGAAGAGGATAGGAGATACCTGAATGGTCCCTGTGCTCTCCAGCGTGCTTAGCAGGTGCTGGTGTCTGCTCCCAGGAAGAGAACATCTCCCCGAGGTTTCCAAAGTGCCACCCAGATGACAGTGCATGTACAGACACCTAAATACATATGAAAACCAGTTGTACCTTGCAGCTTACTCCTAAAAGTTACTTGAGCCTACTTAGTAAAGAAAGGAAGCCAGCACTCTGCCTGGATATTGAATAAATTCTGGCACTTCCCACCTAGATCTCTCTGTCTTTACGTTTGCCTGGGATGGAGAGGATGGGTGACTGCCCTTAATCTTGGCAGCAGCCAAGAAATTATGAGCCTGCTCTCAAAGGCTGGTGTCACCAACATGGGCAAAACTGGAAGTGAGTGATGCATGGGGTGAAGGACAGCCTGGACAATGCAGAGAGCTTGGCCAGCATCCTGCAGCACTCAGCACTGCTACAGAGCATCCCAAACCTCCCTGCTGGCTCTGTCCCCTTGGGCTTTCCATATTTACTGCAGACACAGCCCAGACAAGGGTTTGAGCCTCACTCACAATCTTTCAAGTTTCCAATCAATAACTGCAAAATTCTCAGGATTAAGGCAGGCAACCACACAAGCCCTTGGGTAATTCTGCCACCAGCTAAAAAAACCCCAAAAACCCAAACCTAAAAATCTCAAAAATATTCATGAGAAAAACTGCAAACCATTCTGCTGCCCTTTGGAGAAGCCTTGCTGCTTCCCAGCTAGCTCATCCCAGATGCTGCAGGAATCCAACTGATCCACAGAGCAGCTCTGGAGCTGTCTCTGGAGCAGGTCACCCTCCACCCCTGAGGTGTGGGGCTTCTGCCAGCAGGCAGCAAGGGCTATAGGGCAGTGCAGAGGGGGCAGGGGCATGTCCATATGTGGGGGAGATGAATGATGCTCAGGCAAGGGTTCGGCTTCTGTTTGCTGTTCTCCAGAGCTCTGGAGACTGCACATGGTACCTCAGAGACAGGGGTGCGGCTGGATGGTGGCCAAGGACCAGGCTTTGGGATGTCCACGGGGTGGGCAGATGGAAGGACAGACCAGAGGGGAGCCCTGTGGGGCTGAACTGGGTCATGGGGACTGTGCCCACGCAGGTAGGGCACGCACCACCTGCATGCCTGCCCCTTTTTGGGGCTAGCTGCTTTCTTCTCTGCCTTCCCTGGTTCTTTTTCAGCAGGTTTAATTAACATTGTCTCCCACTGGCTTGCCATGGGCAACTTTTTATTTATTTTGCTCCAATATGCCAGCAGGGAAGATTTCTTAAAATCGCCCAATTTTCTTACCCTGGTCTGGTCTCCAGCCAGCCCCGTCCTAATTAACAGAACATTGTTTTTAATGCATGTGACACCGTCAGCAGCTTGAGGGGCGCAGGCAGCACTGGAGTCAGACCTTATCCCTGCTCAGCTTTCTCATTTCTGGAGGAAGAATTCAAGTCTTGATGTGGAGGGGTAGAACTGCCACCCCTATCCCTCTGCACACCCGCTCCCTCCCCTTGCTCAGCTCCTTGGCAGGAGCTCACAGAGCTTCTCCAGGCAGCACAGGCAGCAATGGTGGGGGGGAAAAAAGGAAGTTGAGCTGGTTTTATTTTTTTAAATATAATTTTAAAATTGTGCTTTTAATTTTTTTTTCAAACTAAAAATACCCTCTTGTTTTAAAGTTTCCAAGCACGATGCCCTGAAGAAGCAAGAATGACAGATGCTGCCGAGTACAGATGTTTTGCTTTCCTTTTTTTAATTTTAATTAGTAATATTTTCCACACCAAAACTCACAGATGGCTATTCGTGTCGCTGCAACTGGATCAGGTCAGGACCAGAATGACCTGCTGGGGACATGGCCTAACCACCCTGCAGCACGGTGGTTATATTTAGGCAGGATTTTTCTCTGCCTTATTAACCTGTTACTTGCCATTGCCTCTCTGGGCACATCTGGGCTGTCCTCAGCCTCATCCCTGAGCCTTTCTGTTTCCTTTCACTGCAGGTTTTTTGGGACAGACATCTCCCCCAACGCTTCAGCAATTGAATGCCTGAGCTCACCCCACCATAAGGATTTTCCCACAGCCCTACCTTGCCCCTTCCATCCATGCTATCAGGGTTCTTTTTTAGGATTCATAATTTTAAACCAGTCCATTTGCCTTCAGGTGTCACACGTGGAGTTGTGCTCCTCTAAGACAGCATCCCAATGCACAGCAAGGGTGCAGAGATGGGCTCTGGGCAACAGTGGGTGAGATGTTACCACAAGGGTGGCTGGGGACAGCACTGGGGAGGGGAAATTACCCCCTCCTTCTTCCCTGGGCTCCTATGTCTGCCTTGCAGAGCAGTGGTGCTTCTCAGCACATCTCTTGCTTCCCTGTGGGACTTGCTCTGAGGGAGAGCCACCTTCCTACAGGGAGCTCACAATCCCTGTGTCACTGCCCCTGGCACTGCCACACACACAGAGAGCTCACTGGAGCAACATCAGCTGGTTTGCAGCCCCGCTGGGGAGGTTTGTGCCGGCAGGCTGGAGCAGGGATGGGTGAAGCGCAGCTGCGGGGAATGCAGGCATGGCAGGAAGGGAGTGCTGTGCCCAGCTCTGGCCCCTCAGTTGGGAAGGACATTGAGACACTTGAGCACATCCAGAGGAGGCTGGAGAGGGGCTGGGAACACAAACCCTGTGAGGAATGACTGAGGGAGCTGGGGGTGTTTAGCCTGGGGAAAAGGAGATTCAGGGGTGACCTTATCACTCTCTACAGCTCCCTGAAAGGTGGTTGTGGCCAGGTGGGGTTGGGCTCTTTCTCCAGGCAGCACTGACAGAGCCAGAGGGCACAGTCTCAAGCTGCATCAAGGGAAATACAGGTTGGATATTAGGAAGAAGTTTTTCACAGAATGGGTGACAAAGTACTGGAATGGTCTGCCTGGGGAGATGGTGGACTCACCACCCCTGGATGTGTTTAAAAACAGGCTGGATGTGGCACTCAGTGCCATGGTTTAGTTGAGGTGTTAGGGCATGGGCTGTACTCGATGATCTTTAAGGTCTGTTCCAACCCAGTGATTCTGTGAATTCTGTGAGGGCAGGCTCTGCAGCATGTACTTATGTGCATTATGCAGCAGGCGTTTGTCAGGAGCCATTCACGCTGCTCCACCAGCCTGTGGAAGAAAGCCTGTGCTGAAAGGCCTCCTTAGGTTTTCCTTTGCTCTGAACAAAGCATGGCTACACAGTAAAGAATCATGGAGGGGCAGGCACCTGTGTGTGAAATGTCAGCTTGGCAAACCATGGTGATGGAAATTGCAAAGCAAAAGGCAGGAATTATTAGGAAGGCACACAGAGTATGGTGTGGAACAGAGCCACTACACCTTCAACTGGGACACAGGGTGTGCCTCTGTTCCTTATCTTTCATCCAGATGAAGCTGGAAAATGTCTGGAGGATCCTGGCAAGGATGAACAGAGGATGGTTTCCAGGTAGGGAGCACTTACACAGGCTGGGGCTCTTCTGCAGCAGAAAGGGTGACCGGGGGGATGAAGCAGCTTGGGATGGATTACCTGGGGATGTGAAGTTTATCCTGGCAGAGCACCCCATCTGCACTGCTTGTGGAGCCATGGGCAGGTCTCTGTCCTGGGAACAAACCCAAATTCCCCAGCACAGGTCATCCCTGCTCTGGCAGCTCACATGCAGCTGGGGACTCATCTTTCCCTGCATCTCTTGATGGAGATGTCAAGGACCATCAGTAACCAAGCACCGCCCGGAAAGCAGCATCAGAGAGGGAATGGTCAGAAGCAGGGAAAGGCTCACATGAGGCTGGGAATAGAAACAAGGAAAGGGGTTTGCTCCTGGGGATGCTGAATAGCACAGCCTGAAGGAGCCCGGGGCTTCTGGAGCTCAGGAACAATGTATGTCTAATGAATACTAACAAATCAGCCCTAATTGCAGAGTTCTGAATCTCCCTCTCCAAGGTGTGACACGCATTACAAGGCATCAAAGCAGAGGACAGAAGACACCCCAGTTTCTTGGTTCTGGGCAGGTGTGTTACGCCCTAGTCCTCTCCTAGAGCCGCTTGCTGACTAACAAGGCTCATCCATCTTCCAAAGAGGCTGGTGAGAAGGCAAAGCAAGCACAGCCTCAGCCATGCCCCACAAGGGCACAAGGGCTGGGGCTGCATCAGCCACCCAGGGAGCCTGGAGCTGCTGGGACTGGACTATAACTGAGGTCTTAGAGAACAAAACAAAAGGGGCAAGAGGAAATCCATGCTCAAAGAAACCCCAGCAGGCAGCCAGACTGGAAAGGGAAGGACTGGGTTTAACTGCTGTGGCGTCTGCCGGAGCATCCAGCTCTCCAGTGTGCGTATCCTGAGATAACTCCAGGGATGTCTCAGGGAGAGACAACTTGCAGGAGAGCCTGCCAGGTGGCTGTAATGGGGTGAACCTATGCTAGCAGCAGCCCTGCCTAATGTCAGTAAATGGAGCAGAAATCCTCTGCCTTCCCCAGGCCACGGAGTTTCGTATAATAGACCCCAAGTGCTCCAAAGCCCAGCCAGGTTTGTGTTGCAGGAATATGGCTGTCTGCCTTTCATTGTGTTTAGCTGCGCTATCCTATTATACTGCACAATAAAACACCAGTTTCCTCCACTCATTAGCCATTTGCTTGTGCTTGAAGTGCACTGAGCATTCTCACGTGCCTGTGAAGGGAGGTGTGATCTGCTCCCTGGGAGTCCCTCACTTCCCTGCACACCCACTGCCTGCATCACAAGTGTGGCCACAGCCTCTGTGTGTGTGTGAGAGTGTGCCCAGCTGAGTGTACGGCCACAGCAGCATCACATAAACACTGCTCTCGAAGTCACATTCCTCAGGTCAAGCTGGCAAAAGTAAATTCGTGGTTATCTAGGTTAACTTTAATTTATCCCCTTTGTGCACCAAAGATTAAACGAGATATGGGGAGCTATGAAAAATGATAAGTTTGAGTGTCGGTACAGACAGCACAGGTGGGAAGAGGCAGAAATAAGGCATTCCAGCAAAAGCAAAATTGGTGGTTTTTTTACTTTACTGCCTTAAATACAGCTTTTCCATTATAGATTTTGGGGTTTACCGGGTTGATTTTTGCTTTCAGCACTTCTATGATGCCTCTTAAATAAAAATTAGGTTATATTACAGGTGCACCAGTCCAGCAGCTTATGATGCCCCTTGGGTGCTGTGAGATAAACAGAGTTAACATGGGATTTGGGCACTGGGTGGCAAATGCAGGCAGGGTTTGTACAGATGGGGGCTGTGGTAGGGGACAGACAGAGCATCCATTTTTCCTTACTTTTCTATGGGAATGTGCGTGTGGAGAGAGAAGAACAGAAACATCTTGGCACAGGACGTGTCTAAGAGCGGCATCAGGAGCTCCCATAACCCTACCCAAGACCAGGCTAGGCTCAGCCTTTGCTGCATGGGCTGTGATGCAGAGGATGGAACAGCCCCGTGGCCTTGCAGACACCCCCTGGCACCTCAGCAGATGCAGCAGCAGCGGGCTGTGGCCCCCAGCCTAACCTGCAGCCACCCCTGCACGCCTGCTCTGAGGCTCTGCAAACCCTCCCAGCGTCCAAGTGACCTGCCCGCAGCAAGGACCGACACTTCCCTCTGCTGGGAGGACTGTGAAGAAGTGTCTTTGAGCTCCTTTTCCCATCCGAGGAGCACACAAAAATCAGGCATCCCATTCCTGAGGTACCCTCAACGCCAAGCATCCCCAAGAAAATCCTTCCTCCAGTGGTGCTTCCCTCTCTCCTTGTTAACCTGATAACAAGGTTATCAGAGATGAAAAGACAATCCACAGTTCACATTTAATGATTCTATTTGGTGGTGTTGTTATTTTTTTTTAATGCCCTTCCCTGTGGTGGAAACGAGCTATTTCCAGGGAATTTCAGCTTGGGGGGTTTTTTTTTCAGTTTCTGGTGCATAGTCTTTGCTGTAATAGTTGCAGAGAAAAGCTGGGCAATGCATTCCTAATATAGCAAAGAGCAAATGCTTCCCGTTTTTTAGATCTTGCAATTCTTTTTTAAGCTGATCTGCAAAATCTGATAACTAAGGAGTTTTAAAAGTTGGATGATATTAACAAGCAAACAGAGCATCTGGCAGCTACTCTCCTTTATTTCTGGCTCTCAACAGGTATTTCTCCATTAGTCTGAGGCATGTGGTTATGTTTCTCAGTCAGATAAAATAGTCTTTTCTGAGTCCTGTCAGCCTGAAATCCCATTAGTTTTATCTGGATGGATTGGTAAGAACATAGGGGATGTTCCTCTTTTCTTGATCCAATAAATGAGGGACCGAATTAGGAGCAGTGGGTGGAAGAAGAAGAAGAAAGGGTGTGCTGAGGAAGCAGAGGCTTTGTGTCTTCCAGGAGAGACAGCAGCGGGGCTGAAGAGAACGTCTTCAGACATCCTTAAAAACCAGGTCAGGAACCAGCAGACACATTAATATTTTAACAGCCTAAAGCAAGCCCTGCCCCACCTTGCCCTGCCTGATTTGGGGTGCAGGAACCCCGTGCTGAATTAGTTTGTTGCTCACACCGTGACTGGAATCAGTTATGGAGGCTGCAGAGAGTAGCCTGTAGCTCTGCTGGCTCTGTGTGACTCCTGCAAATGCAAAATGATGCACCTGGGGGGAAAAAACCCAAAGAACCTCACACAGCTGTATCCAACTGACAACAAGCTATTATCCTCCTGAAAGCGGCTTTGGCGTGGACAGCTTCACAGGAGTCTCAGTCTCCTGTTCATTAGCAGCCAAAGAAGCAAACAGAAAGCTGTGCCTTTTTGGGGGAGGAATGGAGAAGGCACCTGTGCCACCACACAGACCATGGCCAAGCTGCATCTTGGATGTGGCCTTGAGCTCTGTCTCAGACAAGAAACAGAGCTGGAAACAGCAGAGGAAAGGAGAGGTGACAGGTCCGATCAGAGGCACAACAGCTCTAAACACAAAGTGACTAAATCACTTAGGATTCTGCAGCTCAGAGAAAAAGCTGAATGGAGATGCTGGGAGTAACCTGACAGGTTAAAAGAAGGTGGCAGATGAAGTATTCTTTTTTTGCTGTATCTTGCAGCACAAGAGTGAACAAGCATTCAGGGAATTCACCAGGCAATGGGCTTAAAATGAACACAAAAGGATGATTCCTGCCACCCATCCTCACACCACACCCCCACCCCCCGGTTTGTGTTCAAATTGTGAAGCTTGCTGCCAGCAGATCTTGTAGATGACAAGAATTTCATCTGTTTCCCAAAGCGAGTGAACAACATGAGTAAAAGAAAAAAAAATCCCATCAAGAGCTATTAAGGGCAAAGACACCATCTTGGGAGGTGTGGGAGTGGGGAGGCTGTGGCCATATGCGCCTTGTCTCTTGTGTTTCTCTCCAAAATTTTCACTAGCAGGAAGTGGCAGAGGGGAGATTTGGGAGCAGGAGGGTGGTTCTGCCCCTCTCTGCCTGTCCTTATGAACCTTTGGTATAAATTTGGGGTGGGCTGGGCGCAGGCAGAAAGCAGAACTAAGCACCCTTTAGACTCCAGGGATGAGAAGAGTGACAGTAAAGCAAAGTCAGGTCCAGTCCTACCCCATCTGCATTTCAGTGTGGCTCCTTAACAAGATCTGCCATGCCTTCAGCCCCCTCTGCAGCCAGGAGAGAAGAGGCAGTGTCACAGGGCAGGTGGTAAAGGTGACTCTAGCGAGGCTCACCTGACAGCAGCCACGAGTGTCCACCTCAAACAAACACAGCAGGACAAGCCTGTGGTTGTGCTTCCCCAGCAAACCATCCCTTCTGGCAGCAATCTGCTGCTCTGGGGCTTCCCCAGCACTGAGCAGCTCTCTGCTCACCAGCCCCATCGCCAATTTTGTGACTGCAAAAGGCTGCAATGCCTTTAGTCAGAGACAGGCAGATGCCTGGCTGCCTGGTGGATCCCTGCACGCTGTGGGTCTCATCTGAAGTTATTTGGCATGGAGTTAGAAGCAATGTGTTGTCTCATTTCCCATCAGTGCATGTGAGCGTGCTGAGGTCCAGGTCAGCCAGGCCAGGTCACTGCTGGGGCTCCATCCCGAGGTGCTGAGGGCAAGGACCAGTGCCCAGGGAGGCTCATGGACCAGCACAAGACCAAGACCAACGCCACAAGCTCAAGGTCATGAAATCACTTCTATCTCTGCTGTCTGCTGAGATGTGGAAGTACAGGAGCTCAGGAGAAACCTCCATCATGCCAAGCAGCCAGGGAACAGGCAGCTCTTGTCCAGGGGAACTCCCTGACTAGGAACCATCATCCCTTTGCAGTCTGGGACACAAAAGAGAGACTAAGACAGTCCTTATGCCAAATCCTCACACAGTGCCTGTGCCACAGCCAGAACACAACCCCTCATCCACAGTCCCAGCCCACACAGCAGTATTTGTGTGAAATTCCTGGGACTCTTCTCCAGAGACAGCATTTTGTACCTAGGTGCATTTACCTGAGCTTAAACAGAGGCCCAAGCCAAACCCCAAGCCGCAAGTGTGAAAGGACAAGGGATAATGCCTTTAATGGTTTCAAACTGAAAGAGGCTTGATTTAAATTAGGTATAGGAAAGAAGATTTTTTACAATCATGGTGGTAGAACACAGTCCTAGGTTTCCCAGGGAGGTGGTGGGTGCCCTGTCCCTGGAAACATTCAAGGTCAGGCTGGACAGGGCCCTGAGCAGCCTGCTCACCCCTGAGTAGCTGGAATGTTGGAATAGATGGCCTTCGGAAGGTTGTTCTGACCAAAACTATTCTAGAATTCTGTGATTCTCTGGCTCTGTGATAGTAGAGGACTCTGAAGCCTTATAATCTTAGATCAAACACAGATGGGTCTTGATAACCCAAGGCACAAATCCTGACTTTTAGCAGCCTTGATTTCTTTGGATGTTTCCTGGAAACCAGGAGCTTGGCACCCTGTTTCCTCAGCCTTCGCTGGGCTCACCAGTCAGGCTGGGCTTTGCAGGCACAGGTGGAAAGTGCAGACATGGTCTTAGATCAGCTGAAAGAGAAGGAAAGGCAGAGGGAGATGTGATCCCACAGCTCTGGAGGCCCCAGCAGAGTTCCAACCCATGAGCTAGCAATGGGTGACAGTGGTGACACAGCCACCCCTAATAAAGCCATAAATGTTGAGGGGGGTCCAGAAGGGAGCAGTGGGTGACAGTGGCAATGTGACACAGCCATCCCCATAAAGCCACAAGTGCTGAGGGGGTACCAAGACACAAGGCAGTGATGGTGACAGTGGCGAAGTGACACTGCCACCCCTAATAAAGCCATAAATGCTCATGGGGTCCCACCAGGCAGCAGTGGGTGACAATGGCAAAGTGACACTGCCACTGCTGATAATGGCATAAATGCTGGTGGGCCACGAGCCAGCGATGGTGACAATGGCAGTGTGACACAGCTGTGTCCCCAGCACCACCTTAAGGGGACCCCCCATCCCATCTTTCTCCACCTTAGGGTGTCTGGCTGCCCACCAGCACTCAGGAACACACGTGCAGGGCCAGCAGCAATAACTCCAGCTGGAGGGAAAGCAAGACCTGCACTTCCCCCTGTGTGGGCACATCCCCTGCAAGGAGATCTCTGATCAGACTCCCTCTCTGAGACATCCCAAGGCTGGAGCTGGGAAAGCAGAGAGCACCCTGGGCCACCTGTGTTTGTACCAAGCAATGCCCGTCCTGTGAAAGGTGATTATGAGGTTTGTTCTCAGCTGTGATGACTGCATCACCTCTCTGCTCTCACTTCTGCCTTTCCCATATTTCTAAGAGATAATGATCTCATCTCCTAACTGTTGAAGATCACTCCTTGTCTGCACTTCCCTTCCCTGTTCCCCTCCTCTGTTCATTATGGGATAGAAATGTTATCGACCAACAATCACTAGATGTCAAAAAATCTTATCGCAGAATCCAGCTGCCAACATAGCTTAAACGTGCTCAGAAAATGTCAGTAAATTACAGCAGAGAGAGAAAGTGAGCAAGAGAGGAAACATTAGGATGAGCAGTGAACTGCAATTAACTGCTCCACATTTGGAAGAAGCAGGAAATGTATGGAGGAAAGCAGAGTTAAGGGGTCATTGATCTCCATAATTGAGGGGAAACTGAGAAATTGATGGTTTAATGGGGTTCAGCTGAATGGAATGTGTGCTTTGTGGGCCATACTGGGGCAGGGAGACCACTGCTGTTGAGCCTGGATCCATCCCAGTTAGATCACAACGCTCAAGGTGCTCCTCAGCCTTCCTTGGGAGAAACTGTGTTGTTCAGGTTGATATCCACCTGCAGAGAGCTCCTTGTCCCATTTGCATGCCTAGACTGTGCTCTTGCTTTGGGACAGAGCTGTGATCACCTTCTTTCCAAACTGAGTGGAGACCAGGACTTGGGCTTTGGATTGCCATCCAGGCAGATTGGGATCCATCATTTCTAAGGATGTGTCCCAGAGCGGCCTGGAGAGGAGTCAGCCCAAGGTTGTTCAGTCTGAGTTTTCCTCCTTTTATCCCACAATTCCTTCATGAAATATCATGTGGAAGGCACTGCACAGCCATCTCTTGACCAGCCTCCTGCTGCTGCCCTGGGATTCACTGGGGGCTGTTTAGCAGTCCTGGAGGCAGAGTGTGAATAACTTGGGGCTCCAAGCACACCCAAGGGTTGCCCTTGCAGGTTCAACTGCCTATCCCAAGAGCACACAAGGGTCAGCCCTGCAAAGCTCTGGCACAGCAGGACCACAGGTGGAAGCCAGCACCTCACAGGCTCTGCCTTCCCACACCAGGCTCAGGCAATCCAGTCTCTCCCTCCCTCTGAGTCAGGAACAAACATCATCAGAAAAGTCCTGAACTGCCATCCTGTTTATTTCCTGCCACCACTGCCTGGTTGTTCCCCATACATGTGTCTCCAAATATTTTGACTCACAGAAGCAGGCCTTAGGCAAAGCAAACTGCCACAAGGATCTGGAGGCACATCCGGCTCCTCTCTCCCTCTCCTTCTCCCTCTCCATCATCTCCATCTCTCCTTCAAAACTCTTATTCTTAGATCAAGATTTCAGTCCCAGGGCTGTTTCCATCCCCCAGCCTCCTCAATGCATGCTCCCCCTGTCCTGGACACTGCTTTCCACCCTATCTCTGCTTTTCATCTCACACTCCCCATCCTCCTGCTTTGCTGTCCTGCACACATCCTCCCTGAGCTGTGAAAGATGCTGCAGTGAGCAGAGCAGAGCTGGAATGGAAAACACAAAACACTGCACAAACATTTCTCCATGACCTGGCTATTCCATGGGAACAGCCTGACCTTGGCTTTAATCCCGTGGCAGAGGGAAGATGTTTTGAGGCTCTCTGTACCACTGAGGAAGAAAAGCTGACTAGTACAGTTCCCAAGGACAACCACAGGTCATCTCCCGTTGCTTCCTTTTCGTGCCATGGATGCCAGGTCCCAATTTGGGAACCACAACCCTAATGTCCTGCAGGCGTGGGTACCACTTACTGCTCTAGGAAGTTGTCAAGGTCAGAGTTCTCACTGCCTGCCAGATTAAATGGTCACTTGCAAAACCCACAGGCCCTTTGGCGATGTCAGCCTCTGGTAGTACAAGCTCATTGCTTGTCACTGCAGCTCTGCTCAGCCCAGGGTTTGCACAGCTGAGGCAGGCACCAAGAGCACAGACCTGTGCTCCTCCATATGCTCTCTGCCCTCCCTGCAGCCGCTGCCCAGCTGGGAGGAGCTGTGCCTAAAACTCTCCTCACGGCTTCAAAGCCACAGCCAGGATCCTCTTTACAGCATGCACAATTTAAGGATAGGCCAGGTTAATAATTTTCCTTAAATGGACTAGAGGATGAGCAGAGGTTTGTTCTTTTTCCGGAGGGTCATTTCCCCACTCTTTGCAATGAGACACTGGCATTTAAGAAATAGCAGATCACATTTATTTGGCCAGTGAGTGCATCCAACAAAGATGCTCACCCTCCTCCAGGAGATGATGACATTTCAGTCTTTCTAATTAAGTTTGTGTCCCAGACCAGCAGAATCTGGAAGATATAAATCTCATTTCCCCCCCTTTGTATTAAATTGAATTTAATGTTTGTGTAAGATAAAGAGCTTATAGCCCTGGATATCTTTGTTCTAACTCCCTGTGGACATGGCTTAGGACAGCAGGGTCCTCTCCTCCATGGCCCCTGGTCTGAGGAGTCTCAGCTGCATCTGCTGATAGCCCAGTTAGCCCAAAGTGTAACCAACTCCCACTGGGGAATCATGGAGAGACTTAGGCTTCTCAACAGGTTTCAGACAGTGACCTGCAGCAGAGGGAAGCGAAAAGCATGATCAGCATGATTAGCACCCCAGGAATGTGTCCTACTTAGGCAAAATGGTCCTGGTGGCTGCAACACCTGAGTTGTTGTGTGAGATTTTAGGGAAGCAACAGAAGAAAAGCTGAACCTCTAGATATCAAAGTCAACCTCTCCTGAGACAGTCTCTATCTGTAAGTGGTCTGAAATATGGCAAGTATCTAGACACCCAAAGCCTGGACACAAAGTCTGCACACTGTCCCACCAGAAGTGAAGGTGAATCTTCAATAAAAAAGAAAAAAACAAAGCCTGGTGACACTGTGTGTTTAGAAAATTTCCAACCATTCATTGAAAAACAGCAAATGAAACTTCTCCTCAGTGCTGGCAAGTACCATCACCATCCAGTCCCAATTTGCTGACATATTGATCATGAAGGTCCTGCAAACTTGTGCTGTTTTTTCTCTCTCTATTCTACTGAGACAAGCTGGAGCTATAGATCTGCCCTTCTTTCTTTGCTGTGCTCCTGTGAGTGTAAAGGAGCTAGAGGTGATCCTGAAACATGTTTGCCAAAGAGCTGCAAAAAATAGTGAGAAAACCCTCTGTAGCATCACCCCAGAGGTGGAAGCTGGCCTTGCTCTCAATGGAGACTTGCCCTTGGGTTGTGTTTGCAGTGCTGCACTGAACATGAAGGTTTTTCAAGTACAGAGAAGTTTGTCCCGTGTTTTGGCTGTGAGGAGAGGAAAAACTCAACACCTCAAATCTGTACAGCTACGTCCTTTCCTTCACTGTATCCTGGGAACTGGTGACTGGGAATCTGCCTGCACCCAACTGGGACCCTTCTGTTCACTTTGCCCCACAGAAGGAACAAGAGAAACTCCCTGGCCACAACAGCCTTGAAGAACCTGGTGTGTGCAACCTGAGCTCAAAACCCTGCTTGGAAACTGCTCCTCTCCTTCTCCAGTGCTGCCTCATCTCCCTGCTCCCTGTGATTCTGCTGTGACAGTGGAAGGGTGAGGTCACCGAGCCCTGGGGACATACCACCCTCTCCTCCCCTCTCAGCAACCTTCCCTTGCCCAGAGCAATTACAAAGGTGTCCATGCTCGTTTGGCTGGGCCTGCTGTGCAACAAACTCGTGTGGCCCTTGAGGGAGTCAAAAGTCAAGGCAATTCCAAAAGGAAAGTAGAAGCTTCTGCTTGCAATTCTCTCGCTCCTTCCCGTCTGCTCCACTGCAGCGATGGGAGGGCAGAAGCAGAAGGGAGGCATGATGTGGCTGAAATATGTCAAACACAGAAGTTTCATTAACCATGCTCAGGAGTTATTATTCAGACCTTCCTGGTACTCCAAGACTGCTTTTAGTTGGCTGAAAGCTTTTAAGTGCCGAGCCACTGGATATAGGCCAAATTGTGTGACTGTGATGCTGTCCATGACCTCCTTCAAGCTCCCTGGACTTTTTACCTCCCAGGTGTTCCAGATGATCTGTAAAATCAATATGCTGGGACTGTATATTTAACTGAGTGCTCGTCTTGGGCCAAGGCTTCAAAAATGTAGATCACAGGTAGGTATTTCTGGAAAAAGACAAATGGGAGATGATAATGAAAGGGTGTAAAGATCAGCACAAGAAGGGAATCAGCTCATGCTGCTCAGTAGAAATAGCACGGTCATAGAATCACAGAATGGTTTGGATTGGCAGGGACCTTAAAGATCATTTTGTTCCAGCCCCCTGCCACGGGCAGGAACATTTTCCACTAAGTCAGGTTGCTTAAAGCCCCATCCAGCCTGGCTTTTAATATTTCCAGGGATGGGGTATCCATGACTTCTCAGGACAACTAGTGCCAGCATCTCACAATCTCACAGTAAGCAATTTCTTCCTAACGTACAATTTAAACCTGTGCTTGGTCAGTTTAAAGCCATTCCCCCTTGTCGTAACACTGCATGCCCTTGTAAAAAGTCCCTCTCCAGCTCTCTTTAGCCTGTTTAGCTACTGGAAGGTGCTCTAAGGTCTCCTTGGAGCCTTGCCTTCTCCAGGCTCAAGTCCCTGTTTGTGCTCCAGGAGCAATCACAGAGTATCTATGCATAGCACACAAGATCCAAAGCACTGCAGGTTTTTCAGGTGCCTGATGTTTGGGCACTCTACTGAGAGTGTCAAATTCTAGTTCTGTCTCTCCTCTGATTCACTTGTGTCCTGTGCAGATACACATGAGACAAGCTGGTGTCCACTACCATTTCAGCCCTGGTGGCTGTCCTGCTTTGGACAAACTATTCAGTATTCATCAATATCAAAAATCCTTCCTCCAAAGCTCCGGGCTAGTACAGTGCTTGTTTGATACTCAAACCTCTGACCATAAGAATAAAAGGGAATCTATATTTTCAGTTTGCAACCTTGTAGTGACAGAGGGTGGAGGGGGGAGAAGGCAGATTTTCCCATGCCTTGTGCCCAGGATCTGCAAGGCCTTCAGGGGCCGTTTTCTCTCTAAACTCTTAGAGGTGCTGCGATCCCAGCCGAGCACAAGCTGAGATTGCTGCAGCCATGGGGGTGTAATAGATAGCATCTCTGCAAAGACAACCTCAGGCACTACAAGGGGAGTGCCTGCTGTAATTTTGTATTAATTACTGATGTAAAAGCAGTACCCAGATGAGATGGAGCTCTCTGAAAAACAAGGGGTGGTGCTTGTTCCATTTGAGTCTCCAGACTTACAGTCTGCCTTGAGACAAAAGGCAATGAGGAGTAGTAAGTCTGTAAGAACTATAAAAGTGAGAGGGGCAGCTCACTATGGCCCCATGTGCCTTTACTGAAGATATTCAGGGGACTGAACCCTTTCAGAAGCCAGCCTGTGAGTTTGTGTGTTCGGCCCAGCCCTTCTCCAGTGAAGAAAATCTCATTTCCCACCACTAATTGATGCACAGAACCACTCATCTCACTGAAATTACAGAGAAGAAAGGATTTGGGTTTTTTTTTTTATTGGCCATCTATTAGCATTTTTAATTTGCTACATGAGGTAAGTTTCAAAAGGTGCCAGAGGGCAGCTTAAGAAATTAGCTGTTCTTAGCATTTTCTCCTCTTTTCTGCCTGACTTGGGTCCTCAAAGCTTTAATTAACACTAGGCAGTGCTTCCAATGCACGACACAGCAGAGTGCATGACAGGACAAGCTGGAGCCCCCCACAGAGCATCATGCTTCCCTGAGGCTTCTGATGGGAGCAGGGAGCAGGAGGGAGCAGGGGGAGATGGGCATCTCCATGTTCTGCAGGTGTGGGAGGCACTGGGCTGTGGAGCAGGGCTGCAAGCCCAGGAGATGCTGAGGGAAGCAGAGCTGGATCCAGGGCTGGGTGAGAGGGGCGGAGGCGCCATCACACCCTGTATGGGAGGCTCTGGGGATGTCTCTCTCCTTATCCCTGATGCCAGCTCGTAGGTGAGTAGAGTCATTTACAGGAGGAATCCCCGTACTCATCAGTCCTCACTGGGAGACATTTCTCCTCCTCCTGACTCCCCATCATATCCCCTGCTGTCAGGCAGCAAGATCACCAAGCAGCTCAGGATGCCTGGAGGAGCAGAAGGATCCTGCACAGCTTTTCAAGCATGCTGTGGAGTAATGTGGGAGAGAGCCTTGCTGCAGGTTGGGTCACCTAAGGCCAAGAGCTCGGTTAAAGCAAGACAAAATAACACCTCACAGTGATGAATAATTTGCCAAAAAAAAATAAAAGAAGGGCAGAATCTCAGGTCTGTAGGTAATATTTGGCTTCCTCAGCTGCTTCTTATCTTCCTTTCTCACTTTAGGTCAAGTTGGACACTTTCTCCACTGACTCAGAACAGAATTTCTTTGCCTCAGCTAACCAATGCCACCTTCTTCCCACTGTCCATCCACACTGGACATCCAAACCCAAAAGAGCCAGGAAGAGGCCACAGTGCTGCCAACAAATGTGACGGCCACAGCCTTGCTCTTAACCTCTGCTGTGTGATTACAGACAGCAAGCACACCTCTGGCTTCTCACCCTGAGCCCCAGCACCACTGCCTGTACCAAGGCAGGAAAAGGGTGGGAGGCTGGAGAAGCAGAGGACATTTGCTCCTTCCAGCAGCAGGGAAGTGGACCAGGGAGAAGCTCCAGGGCCAAACACAGAGCATAGCAACAGATGTGCTTGATGCTTGCCTCAGGATTTATCTTAGAGAACAAAAATGTGTTTTGGAAGAAGATTGGGTGTGGAAGTAAATGTTAGCTAAGCCAGGGACAGAAGAGAGACCACCTGCCTTCTGCAGCATGAAGCAGCCATGAACAGATGGGATGCTTTCCTTTGAAGAGAGAGTGGTCACCATGACCTTGCAGGAATGGAAAACTTGGATCACTTTGCTCCACATGACTCCACCTGTTGAAATCCAACGACAGAATGAGGCTGGAGCAGCTCAGGGTGTGGATTTACAGGCTCTGGATGGAAGCTGTCCCCAGCTGTCTGTTTGGCAATTGCTGTCTCAGCAAGCAATGTGAGCTGAGGCAGGGCCATCCAGGGCCATCACCCTGTGGTACTGCCTTTATTAACTGTCCTTGGAACAGCACCTACAGTGAAAGCCTCCAGGGTTAAGCCCTCCAGTTTGTCTCCTGTCTCAGTTCCTGCCCCATGACTGCACCTACAGTGCAGGCACTTGACTAACCCATTCAGGGTCACCCTCACCCCATTCCATCACTGTCTGGCAGAGCAGTCAGCAAGAGACCACAGCAGGTGAGACTGAAATCCAGGTGCTCCATCAACAAAGCGACCAGAATCTTTTGGAGCAACTGGTACCTCTTCCAGTATGGAACAGAAGTTGTGCCTCCAGGTGTCACAGCTCAGATGCAGACCCCCCTTCCTGCCAGGCTTTCACTCAGCCTTCCTCCTGCACCTGGGTGTTGAATACCTGCACAGAGCTGCCACACTTGCATCAGGTCTGCACAGGAACTCCCCCAAAATCTGACGTCAAAGAGGGGTCAGTAATTTCTGGCTGAGCCCATGCTAGCAGCACGCAAGGGCTGGAGCAGCAGAGATCCTGTCAGCGCTGTCTCCACGCTGCGTGTGCAGGAGCAGGTCAGCGTGGCTCTGCAGAGGCTGTGGCTGCTGCTCTCATCAGGCACCAGGCAGCCTGTGCAGCGAGCAGGAGCTTGTGCAGAGCCTGCAGACCCCAGGAACCATGCTGCACGTAGTTGGGTACCATCTGTTCCTGCCTTCCCCACCGACTGCTCATCCCACTCACATCCATAGGCTCTTGTTAACACAGCTCTCCACTGATCAAACCCTGTCGTCGTGCTGGGCTCAGCTTTCCTCTCCCTCCTCCGAGGAGTCTTCTGTGGGTTACTCCACCCCAGCTTTAATTAACACTGGGGAGGGAAAGTGAAAACAGCTCTTAGTTGATCATGGCAGGGGACGAGACCTAATAAACCCCAGGAGAGGAAGGCTGACTGCAGAAATCAGGGTAGTAAAACCAGAAACCACCGGAGTGAGGCTGGGCTTGGGCTCTGCAGCCGGTTAGTATTCAGCTGGAATGCCACGTTGTTACAGACAATGCATTAACATCAAAGCCACTGGGTAAGCGGTTTTAGTTAAGTGATGTATTTTGTGTTATATTTTTATTGTTTGTTTTTTACACCGTGTTTTTATTTTTATGTTTTCATGTTCGAGTTTTTCCAAGAATTTAGTGCTGCTGGAAAGCATTCTATCGACAGCCCCGGAGATTGAAGCTCTTTGTCTGTATCCAGAGCAGGCAGCCTGCTGGCACCACGCTGGCTCTTTGCCTCAACCCCACTCCCAGGGTTCACCTTCAGAGAGGAGAGAGCAGAAATGTTGGCCCTGCCAGCAGAGAAGGACAAGGGGATGCATTTGTGGAGTCCCAGCCTGAGAGAAGACGCTCTGAAGCCCCCTTTGAAGCCAAATTTGCCAAAAGCCCCTCTGGTCCTGTGCCCCACTGTGCCCGGGGCAATCAGGCGTGTCACGGCTGGATTTCGGGTTGCTGGGTGCCATGGATGCTTTTGACCTGCAAGCCAAACATCTCCTCCAACAGCCGGATTGAGGAAATCTCATCTGCTGCTCGAAAGAGAGGACATCAGTCCCCTTGCTGTAGGACCAAGACCTGTGATAGAAAAAGTTGAGATCAGACTTGGTTGATGAAGGGTCAGCGACAGTGAAGTCCCCTGGTCTCCTCTGGCCCTACTAAAGGACACAGGGTGACACTGACCACTGCTGCTGCTGCTCCCCTTCCTCACTCCTTCCCTTGCCAACACATTGCTTTCCCCTTGCCCACGAAAAGCTGGATTGACGGGAGAGGAGAGGATTAACCTTTGCCACCTGTGTAGGCTGCTGCGTACAAATATTTCTCTCCAAAGCATCAAGTAATAAATGAGTCTTCATCTTTGTCAAACACCTTGGAGTCCATTTGCCATGTCTTCCCAAAGGCAACACAGCAGGGCAAGACAGTGTGTGAAATACAGGAGGACTATAAATCTCCCCAACTCTGTATGGGCATTTTACAGCTTGCAGTTTTCACTGAGAAGTGGCTGTAAATAATGGAGGGGGATATCTGCCACCTGTCTCCAGGGGAGGATTTATTTGGGTGTAAGTGCTATAGATCTTCATATGTATGCTGAAGCTGTAAATAAGCAAAGTTTAAGCAGTGACTGGGGTCTGCCTTGCTCCCTCTCCCCCCATACTCCTTTTCTCTCTATTGTTTCACCTGTTTGTTTCCCTGCTGTTTTAGGCTACATTTCACTCCTGAGGTGAACACATATCTGGAGAGTCACTTGAGGAGGAAGTGGGTTGCTGTGATTGAGTACACATTCTGATTTCACATTCAGCCCATACAAAGGATTTGAGGGGAAGAGAAGCTGATAGTTAGGATTCAGGACCTGCTGCTATGTACTCTTCAAATGCTCCTTTGAGTTCTTGGTTCAGGATTTTAATGATGCTGTTATTCTTGTGCAGAAGCATATGGTTTGCTCCAGCCTGTTTTCTGTTGCTGTGTGCTGGCCCCTGTTTCAAGTCACTTCACTGGGGAAGAGTACCTGGAGGGAAGTTAACTCTTTGAAGGTGGCAAAGCTGCCAGTCCACAGAGCCCAGGACATGCACTGGGATGTGGCACACATTGGTATGTGGCATGCACTGGGATGTGGCGCACATTGGGATGTGGCACGCACTGGGATATAGCATGCACTGGGATGTGGCACACATTGGGATGTGGAATGCACTGGGATGTGGCACACATTGGGATGTGGCATACATTGGGATGTGGCACACATTGGGATGTGGCATGCACTGGGATGTGGCACACATTGGGATGTGGAATGCACTGGGATGTGGCACACATTGGGATGTGGCACACATTGGGATGTGGCATGCACTGGGATGTGGCACACATTGGGATGTGGCACACATTGGGATGTGGCATGCACTGGGATGTGGCACACATTGGGATGTGGAATGCACTGGGATGTGGCACACATTGGGATGTGGCATGCACTGGGATGTGGCACACATTGGGATGTAACACACATTGGGATATAACACACATTGGGATGTGGCATGCAGATCCAAAAGGCTTTGCAGGCATCTGGCACTCTCAGGACATGCTAGGCTGCTTGTCAGACACTAGGGAGAGCTTGCAAGGCAGGTCTGGGTCTGTGTAACTTCACCTGCAGGGATCATGAAGGGTCCAAAGAAGTCACTGTTGATGGACATAGCAAAGCAGCCCTCATTGTCACTGCTGATCTCAGCCATCAGCCTACAGCCCAGCTGGGCGCTGTTCCCTGCAGCTGGGACCCAAGCAGAAGATGCCTGGCTCTTAGGCTGTGTCTGGGAGCACAGGTCTTGGATGTATCTACAGACTGCAAATGGACTGGTGCTGGAGGAGGAGAAAATGCCCCCTGGGTTATGTCATTAGGAGGTGGATTTTGCTGTTGGCAGTGTTGCAGGAAACCACAGTCACCTGAAGGTACCAGTCACTGTCAGTCCCATCCAAAACCATCTTCCTTCCACACCTGGCTCCACTGTTCCTCCAGAGACTCCCCAAGCTCTGTCAAACTCCAGAAGAAGAAATGCATATGTATGGACAGTGATCCATTTTCAGCTCTTGGTAAGCCAGAAAGGAACCAAAATTCATAGCAGGAAAAAAGCAACCCCTCCCCTCTGATGCAGGGTGAGAGCAGATCCCTGTCCCTGTCAAGCAGGCACTGCACATGCGCAATGAAAAGGCAGACCCAATTCAAAACAGCTTGTGGCATTCTCTGAGATGCAATATTAAATAATGCCCTTCCCTTGCCCTTCAAGATCTTTATAACTTCAACCCCCTCTAGAAATCAGAGAGGAAAGACAGAGCTGAGGACAAGGAGACCCAGCATCCTACAACAAAGAGCTCTTCGAATTCTTGAGGAGATCCCCATAGTGCGATTAGCATCTCTTTACAGCAACATCATCTCTCCTTCTTTTGTTTCCCCAGAGGAAGATAAAATTGTCACCAGGCACCACAGAATGAAGCTTGATGAATACTGAAAAGACATTCACCTGCACACTAGGATGGACTGGCCCAGATGCTTTTAATTAATGTGTTCAGAAGCTGGGACAAGAAGGAATAACTGGGTTTATTAGGGGAGTGCAAGGAAACAGGGCTGCCTTAATGAGAAAGGGCAAGTGGTGCTGGCTGAGGTGTGAGCTCACATCCTACTCCCAGGCACACACCCTACTCCCCTCTGCTCACACAGATTCAAAGCAAAGTCATTGTTGGGGTGGAGGACATGGGTGGAGAGACAAAGCCCTGCTCCAGTCACCCCTCTGGGCTCCCACACGGGCTGCTCTGACCACAAACCCCGGCCAGGAGCTGTGACTTCACCCTGTGTTTTGCTGTAGGCAAGGAGCTCCTACTCATCCTTGACTTCCTTTCCCAAGTCTCAGTTCTCAACCACAAAATGCTTCACAAGCTAGAGAACAGGATTGCTGTTGCTCTTTTTCTTGTGTGTGTCCTTACCTTTTTTTTTTTCTCTCTTAAAATAACTAAAAACCAAACTGCAGCTCTCAAAAAATACTTTAGAAAAGGTTTATTTTGTGAAATGCTGTTGCTGAACTGAAATTTGCAGGAAGTTTGTGGGCAGTTTGAACTCAGTCTTGTTCCTTCCCAGTGACTTCTCATATTGATGTTTCCTATAGTGACTCATTGTCCTCCGTATAAGCATCTCTGACTGACTGAAGCAAAAAGGCTCAATTAGGGAAGGGTTCCTCTATGGATCTCCTGAAATTATGGTAGTTTAAATCGCTGCCCAGCAACCCAGAGCTAAATTGCAGTGCTTCAGCACCTCTGGCAATAGCTGTTTCTCAATTCATATGCCAGAAAATGATGGGTCCAAACAAAGAGAGCTTCACTGACTGAAGGAGAGTGGGAGATGTGTAGGCAAGCCATGGAAAACCTTGGCACCAGATTCCACCCCTTTAAATTCAAGGATAGGGATGACTTTTGAACCCCAGCAATATCATCCTCAGAGTCTTTAGGGATGAATTTGGACACGTTCCACTCTGGCCCCAAAGGGGGGCAGTTTAATGGGGTTTGGCCACACTGGGATGGTGAGCAGATGCAGCTTTAGGACAGTTTAGGAGATCCATCTGGAGTTCCTTCATCAGAGTGATCCTCCTGGTGCAAACAAGCAGGCACAGCATCCCAAAGCTGTGTGTTGATTTATCTGCTTACCAGTCAATACTGTGCCTGTCTCCTCTTTGAGACCTCAATTTCATCTTCTGTAAACGACTGAGGCCTATAAATTCACTGTAGGTGTCTCCTGCTGTTTGTGACCTGGGACTTTCCAGTGTCACGATGCTCCCCAGAGCGAGCTGTTTTGGGAAAGGTTTGGAAAAAGGCAGAAATAGCAAGTGAAGCAACAGAACTGCAGCTGTGTGAGGAGGAACCCAATAAGCTGAGGCTAAGATTTGACAAACTGATAACCAAAGCGTGAGAAAGGTCTGCAAGATTGTGAGGGAAGGAAGAGATGGAGAGATGGCAGTTTTTTTCTGGAGTTAGGAGGCTTCAAATGAAAACTGTAGATGGCAGATTGCAAATAAAATAGAGCCTTTGAAACAGATAATTTGCCTGTGGATCTCATGGAATTACAGGCTAGCTAAGACTGACAGGGAGCTCTGTGATTTTATCCAAGCCCTCTGTCCTTTACTCAAGCAGGACCATGTAGAGCAGGCTGCCTGTGTCCGGGTGCCTTTTGAGGATCTCACAGGCTGGGGACCAACCCATTTTGGTCACCCTCACAGTGACAAAGTGTTTCCTGATGTTTGGGAGGAGCCTTCTGTGTCCCAGTTTGTGCTCCCTGCCTCTGTCCCTGTCACTGGGTACCCGGAAAGAGCCTGGCTCTGTTCTCTGTCACCCTCCCTCAAGGTGTTTCTGCACATTGATGGGATTCCCTCTCAGTGCTCTCCAGGCTGAACTGTCCCAGCTCCCCCAGCCTTTCCTCACAGGAGACAGGATCCAGCCCCTCCATCAGTCCTTCCCTGGGCACTCTCCCACACACCCACGTCTGTCCCACCGTGGGGAGCAAGCACTGGACACGGTGCTGCAGCTGTGGCCTCACAGGGCTGAGCAGAGGGCAGGAGCAGCTCCCCTCACCTGCTGGCAGTGCTGAGCCTGGAGCAGCTCAGGATCCCATTGTCCTTTTCTGCTGGAAGGCACATGGCTGCATCATGGTCAGTCTGCGCTCACCAGGCCCCCAGGGCCTTTTCTGCTTTCCAGCAGGGGGTTCCTGACTTACATTGGTGCACGAGGCTGCTCACCCATGAACTGCATGATGTTGATACATCCTCGTGGGAGCTAGCAAATAGAAACCTGGGCTTGGGCAGGAAGTACACTGCTGGCTTGGGATGTGATGCGGGGGCTGTCAAGGCGCTGATGAGGAGGAACTCGTTTCAGAAACTCAGCTCCATCCTTTCCATCACTGGTGGGACCCTTTTCCTGCCTAAGACTGGAAACCGCTCTGGAATTCGATGGTCGCTGTCTCCAGGATACCCCATCTCAATGCCCTCTTTGAGCCCACAGGTCAGTGACATTTCCATACACCTTCATTTTTCGGCTTTCCTATCTGGAAAGGACACCCCAGGCTGCCATAGCTCTGATAGAGAGGTGAGAACTGGCATTTCAGCTTTTGTTTTCAACTCTTTTTGCCCTTAAAATACCTTGAAAAATGTTCAAACAAATTTTTTCCACCAGCAGTTTATTTGCTTTTGCTCACAAAGCCATATTTATCTACAAAAAAATAGAAGTCAAACCTCCCAAACACTTGAAACACAAGAACGTGGGGCTGGCAGGGAATTCCAGACTTGCCAAATTCGATCCCTGCTGCTGCAGCAACACATCACAATGCCCTTTCAGAGCTGGAGTGTGCTCTCTCCTAAAAGCTATTTGGATTTCTGCCTCCGTGGCTCCTACTGGGTGGTTGCCCCAAACCCAATTGCTCTAATGGTTCTCAGCCCTCGACTAATTTCCAGCCTGGTTTATTCATGGCCAGTTTATATACATTTGTTCCCATGCCAGCACTATCCTTTGGCTGAAACAGCTCTCCTACCCCTGTGTGCTTACTCCCCAGGCATATTTATCGAAAAACCATCCCCAGGCTTTATTAATACAGCACAATTATTTGTTTTGCCTGCTGTTCTGTAGAGGATAGAGGCTCCTGACCTGTCCCCACACTGTTAACTCCTCTGGTCCTCACACCATTGCAAGTCCTCCTTCAGCTTCCTCCCACCCTAAGCGCAGCAGAGCATGAAATCTGAAAAGGATTTTGTTCCCTCTGGGAAATGGGATTTTGGTGTGTGTCCTAAGAGGGATCTCATCCTGTCTCCAAGCTTTTCCCCTCCTGGTGCGTTCCTGGAAGGAGCAACAGTGTCTCAGTGAGCACCTCTCATAAAACCTCACAGAAAAAGAGCTCCTCGATTAGCAACAGCTTCTGTCAACAGAAACAGAATGAGAAGCAATGGCAGGATAAACTGCGATTTATTTGAAAATATGCAAATCCGCTCATTAAATAATTCACATGAATTTTCACACATGAAGGTGAAAAAAAACCCTTGGCAGCTGTGTGTATCCCTTTCTCCATCAAAGACACACTATCAGCAGCTGCTGTTCTCTTTCATTCTCAGACTTTTCCCTTTCTGTTCTCCACATTTCAACCTCCTTTTTCTACTCTATCACCTGATACTCGGGTTTCCAGAGTCCTCATACCATCAGGCAACATCTTCTCCTCATTTCCCTCTTTTTTAATCTGCGGCCTTAAATTGTTTCCATCCTTGGCGCACCCTCTCTCGGGATCACCAGGAAATGGGATTCCAGCATATCTGGGGCTTTTTTACATCACCAAGGAAAACACAAAGACCCCCCACACACACACCCTGAGGGCTGTTTGTGAGGCCGTCTGCTCTTACTGGGTGACGTATGTGATCCTGATGCCTGCACAAGCTTCTTTCCTGGGGAGGCTCCCATGAGCTGCAGCCAACCTCATCCTGAATCCCACCCTGCAGTGCTCCCAGCATTGTCAGGACCATATCCCAGTGCAGAGGCCAGGCAGAGCACTAGCAAGAGCTGAAAAATAATTGCTCTCCTGAAATGAGGATGCAGGTCCTGAATCCCAGCTGGCGGGAGGAGGCTCTCAGGGAATATTCACAGCAAAAACAAAAGATGAGCAGGTAGTAATTTTGTAAGCAAAACATTTAAGGGAAGTGGGTATGAGAAGTCACTAAGCTCTCCTTTCTGGATGATGGGTATTTGAAAGGGATCCCCCTCAGAAACTCCACACAACTGGTTTATATCTACCTTCAAGTCATTAAGGTGCAGCCCAGTGCTGGGCTCAGAAGAAACCCCAGAAGAAACAGCCCAATTTAATGCATAGATTAATTTTCTGTCTTTCCTTTTTCAGTAAGGAGTTTCCCAAATTTCACACAGTTAGGGCATGGGGAGCCTCACTCTCACAAGAACACTCTCTGTGCCTCTGTCCTTTTTTCCCAATAGTTTCCCACTGGTACCATAACCATGGAGTCTCCTCAGAAATTATAGGATTCTGGCAGAACAGGAGCCTCTCCAGAGCTATTTTCCTATGCTGTGAACATTTTTAAGATTTAAAAAAAAAAAAAAAAAGGAAAGGGAAAAAAGGAAAACAAACAAAATGTCTATTCCAGATTGGGCTAGAATGGGAATAATAATCCTCCAAGACTGGTTTGGCACAGTCAAAGTATTTCACTACTGTCATTGCCGACTGCTCTGCTCTCGCCTCAAACATTTCTGTTACCCTGGGGTTGCATTTCTAAGTAAGCACTGAAAGAAGTCAGAGACCCTTGGTTTTACAATTCCAAAAGGTATTGGGAACAATTACTTTTAGAGTTGGGAAATCCATCAATTCCAAGCATTCCCTAAGGCAAGTTTTGGTATTGAGAAATCAGATTTATTTTTTTTCCTTTTTTTGATGGAGGGGAAAAATCATGAGACTTCCCAAACATCTCCAAACCGATCCCCTTGAGCCAGAGGATTTCACGGTGCTGTTTCCGTGTCTTCTGGCAGTGAAAGGCAACCACGGGTAATGAAATGGATAAGCAAAATAAGAGACAGTTCCGGGATCAGATATCCCTTGGCTGGGCTGCTCCAAATACCCCAGATTTGTTTCTTTATGAGGCCCTGTGTAGCTGGGCTATTCCTCTGCTGGCACCCGGCTCTGACAATATGTTATTTTCATACTCAGATCACCAGGGCTTTGATAACCTCATGAGGAGTGGAGATAGATCTCTGTTTAGTAGCTCTTCCTTCATTCTCAGCAGGTATTTTCCCATCTGCCCTTTTACCTGTCAGTTCTGATGGTGGGATGTGAAGTAAAGAGGCTCAGCCACTTTTCTTCTTTCCTTTCTTTCTTTTCTTTCTTTTCTTTTCTTTTCCTTTTTTTTTCTGTTTTTTTGTTTGGTTTGGGTTTTTTTTTGTGGGTTTTTTTTTTTTTTGGTGGGGGTGTTGGTTTTCTTTTTTTATTTATTTTTGTGCCATTTATAAATTTTACTGAGTAAAGCAAGGCACGCTCCATAAATCAGGCTGCAAGTTGGAGAGTCACACTGCGGAGCGTGCAGCAGGATGAGGCACCAGCTGTTCCCTGCAGATGATAAAGCTGTAAATATGATGCTGGTTTAAGGAGGCAGACCCCAGCTCGAGGCACCCTGTGCCTTTGTACACCCAGATTTTCACAGAAGATTCTCCAAACTGTTTGAAGAGCCCCACCAGGATGGGCTGCCGAGTGTGTGCCAGCCACCTGTGTGGGCGTGCAAGGGCTGGGAACAGGTTCAGACCTTCCTGAAGGTCACAGCAATCAAATGTCATGCCTGGATTCATTCAGTATGCAGCAGGGAGCAGGAGCAGGCTCCGCTCCTCTTTTACAGGACCTTGAGTTGTTTGATGTAAGGCCGCATGCAAATCACTGCCCAAGGATGTGTTTGTCATATAATTAATATTAGCTCCCACCCTGGAGCAGAGTTCTGTCAACACAGAATAAATATTCCCCATTAGGAGGAGGGCTGGTTGGGGAGAGCAGGACTTGAGGCACTCGGATAGCTCTGTGCTAGCCACCAGTGAGCCTGAAGTTTGCTCATTTTTATTTCCAAGACGTTTTGGGTTGGTTTGCTTCTCTGGTTTGTTTGTGTAGGCTTGGGGTTTTTTTGGCTTTTCTGGGTTTTAAAAAATTATTTAAATCAGTTTTCGCTTTGGAAGTGGCCTCTCCCTTCCCCAAGACATGTTGGAAGTCCATCACCCAGAGATTTCCAGCACAGTTATGGACCCACAGGAGAATGAAGAGGCTCAAAGCAAGTCTGGCTCTGAACCCACACATGAGCCCTGCAGTCTGGTGTTACAGCAAGAGACGGATATTTATGTATATTTTTAAATAGGATGGAGATAAATAGTGCATTCATTGGAAAACGTATGTGGAGAGAGGGTGTAATGAATTTTCAGATAAAACTTGGCAAGGGTTTTCAAGCTGAAGAGGAGATGTTTAATCACATTTTCTTGCAGAGAAGGCTGAACGCTGAGTTTCAGCACAATTTTTAAATGAAATGTCTCCATTTTTTTCAGCAATGCTTGTGTTTGTCAGCCTGACGATGTGCCGAAGGGCCTTAGCAAGGGATCTCAATAACCAGTTGAAACACTCTGGCAGAGCCTCAGCTGAGTTTCTGAGCTTTGGTACTTTCTGATCAAGTGAAATGCTGAATAGGCCAAGGAGCAGCAAGATTTGCCTCTGCTCAGCAACACCTCCACCCATGGCACCATCCCCTGCCTGAGCGCAGAGCCACGGGATGAAAACCCAAAGGGACACCCATTAGGAACTCAGCACATCCCTCTGGGTGTCCAGAGCTGCAGAGGACCCCGTTGGGGGGCTCAGAGACCCTGGCAGCACCTGTGGGTTTGATTTTGACCCCTGGAGCAAGTTACCAGCTTTGTATGAGGACCTGAAAGTCACACATGTTTGAATAGTGTAATAATAAAATGTTCACAGGGGGAAAATGTAGATTTTAGGATTTTTGGTATGGGGGTTATGGGGACAAGATGGAGGAACTTGGACATGTCTAGCCTTTCTTCTTCTTCTTCTTGTTCTCCATTTTCTGCAGTGATGTTGGCACTTTGGGATTGGTTTAGAGTAGAGGTGCACTGTCTAACATAGGTGATAGGTATTGGGAATTAAGAGTGAATATGATATCTGTAGTTTGTAGTATAAAAAGGCAACACCACCTCAGGGGCGGTCAGAGTGACTGTGGCTGCCCTGCTGAGCAGATCTCGCTGGGCAGAAAGAAAATTTTATAGATAAGAATTAATAAACAACCTCAAGACCGAAAAGTGAAGAGTCCAGACTCGTTCTTCAGTTGCGCAGGCTGAAGCAGATACATCCTGCACATCTCAGGGCAGCAAATATCGACAACAACCCAAGAACACCCCAGGGTCTTTGCAGGGGTGAGACAGGCTGTGATACACACAGGATGCTGCATTGGGTGCAGGAATCCTGCTCTGTGGCAGTGGTGGCACCACTCACATTGGTGACCTCCCTGTCCCCAGCTTCTCCCCTTTTCCAAGGCTTTGGCTGCAATTGCATTGTGAGGCTCCCAAGAGCTGGCATCTTCTGATGGCACTAAGCACAGAATAATTTACTCACAGGCTGCCAAGGTAGCACAGATGAAAAAGCATTTCATTTAGGAAAAAAAAAAATGCAAGCAAAAAAATAAAACAAAACAAAAAAACCCTACCTAAAAAAAAAAAAAAAAAAGAAGAAAAGATTATGCAAATGCTCTAGAAAAGATGAAAAATTAAGCATTCCAGAGTAGCAAATAATTCAGTCTTCTCAGTGTCTCTTTTTTCTCTTTTCTTGCCTGCATGGGATCTGAAATTACATTTTACCACCTGCCTTTCTGAATTGTCCTTGTATCTTGCCTGCCAAGTTCCATCCCTGCAGAGGACACTGACTCCTGGGGGATGAGGCACGACATGCTCACCTTGCTCAGTGTCCTCAGGGACAGGCATCTGCTCCAGCACTGCCTCTGTACAGACGTGCACAGGGGGCTGCTGTGCCTCCCCTCTCGATTTTGGAGTACACGGACCAGTTTCAACCCACTCAGCAGGAGAGAGGGCATGTGAAGAGCAAGAAGCTTCTGGGACATTGCAGCGGGTGGAGGAGAGGAAATCCTTCTAATGCTCTTGCTGGCAGAAAAGTCCTGTGGTGTGGTGGTGATGCTCACACCTCACTAGGCAAAGGAGAGCCCACCCAGCTGGTTATCCATGTACCCCATCCAGAGCACTGAGCTTGCAAAGGCTGGGGAGGAAGAAGCTCAACTGCAAACTCCCATTTTGCAGAAGGGGGATGGAGTCTTGGGTGAAAGCAAAATGCCAAGCAGGGCCGTGCACAGCTCGCAGAGTACTGACCCAGCTTTTCTCTCCCCCCACAGCTGTGGCACTCCTGTTGTGGGGTGGCTTTCACAGAGTGGTCTGTCAGTGCCAGCAGGTAGGAGCAAACAGTTGTGCTGCTGTTGGCTGAGGTTTTTAACCCCCTCACTTGCAGCTGAACAGCCTCTGTTAACTCTGTCTGCAGAGCCATTGACTCTGTCTGCAGCACCTGGCAGGAGTTACCTGTCCCAGCTGGCACACGGTGCCTTGGAGAGCCAGAGCAGTCTGCCTGGTGGAATGAATGCACACAAGGGACCAGGGAGCAGCTGGAACCAGAGCACGGCGCTCCAGTATCCTCAGAAAAGAGGATCGGGTGTGAGTGAACCTCACACCTGTCCCTTAGTGATATTTTGCAGTAATACTTAAGAGAAGGAAGCTTAAATGACCTTCAACACCTCTTGGTGATCCACCACTTCCTGGCATGAAACTCTGTTACTTGCCATTATCATCACTGCCCAGCCCTGCCGCAGCTTTGCCTCCGTGCATCCATTTGTCTTGATTCTCTATTCCCATGAATCCTTGGGATCCTATGTCATTCCCACACCAAGCAAAGCCACCTCCCTCAGCTCAGCAGCCCCCTTGGGAAGCCCACCCTGGGATCCCCCCTTTTCAGCCTCTGCCCCTGCAATGAGCAGATTTTGCACAGCAGATGCTGTGCGTGACTCCAGGAGGGTTTGTCTAGAAGATGTGCTGTGCTTGTGTACATGGTTTAGTGGTGAACACAGAGGTGCTGGGTTAACAGTTGAGCTTTGATGATCTCAAAGGTCTTTTCCAACCTAAATGATCCCATGGGTCGAAGATCCTATGAGTCAATGATCCTATGAGTTGTTGACCTTGAGGAAAAAAAACATTTGTTGTACCACAGCTGTCTTACAGAAGGGAAAGAAAATTTGTGCTGAAAAATAGAGAAGAGTGCTCTCAGGAAGAGCTGATTTTGGCTGTCAAACCCTGTCCATAGGAAGATGTTGGAGGAATTGCTGCTAAAATTATTTAAGGGCAGGCTAAACAGCTCACAGTGGTTGTTCATGGCAAATGATGGAAATTATGGGAAAGCATCCCCCTTTTCTGAATCCGCACAACAAGTGTCAGTGAATTAACAGAAAGTAAGCTGTCTGTAAAGATATATGTATTAAACATGGAAATATGTACACACACCTATGTTTAAGCCAGATCACCTAGAGTTGATCATCTGCTTACAGAAGTGGTGCAGAGAGGGGAGAAAGAGCTGCTGGTGGCAGAGGAGGTGGCGAGGGAGGTGTTCACCCATATGGTGAACACACTTCTGGTAAGAGAAGTGTTCGTGGATTGCAGCCTGACAGCTTTGGTTGTATATCCTGAGGACTTCTGTATCACCTGGCACTTTGTCTTCTAGAAGCTGCTAGTGACTGGAGCCTTGTGAAAAATCTCAGCCTGTTTGTTTTATTTATAGCCCTTGTTATTTCATGGCTGAACTTGGAGATGTGACCCCCAGCGATTGAAAGGCCAGCAGACGAATCAATAGATCCAGCACCTGCTCAAAACCTCTTCATTTTGTGAGCTTTATCTCATCCTTTCCAAATGTGCCAGCCAGGTTTGCCAAAGGACAGAGGAGCAAGGTGCTGAGCAAAGCCAAGGAGAGTGGAGCAGGGGATGCTGTGGGGCTGCACTGGTGCCAGCCCCAAGGTGCCAGTGCTGTTGAATCCCGCCTGGTGCAGCAGCAATTAACACCCAGCATAATTGCCAGACTCTAATGAATGTGTGGGTGGGTTACAGTATGCACCTTTGTCTGCTGCTGGTCCTGTCCCAGGTTTTATTGGGTGTTTCCTCCCATGTGTTGCAGGTCTTGCCATTTCCTCAACAATGCCAAGTTTCAGGGAAGAGTAAGAAGGGGAAAGAAGGAAGTTTGGAGAAATCTCCTTGTTGCAACTCCCTTTTATCATGACAGGTAACCTCTTAAATGCATCATTATACTGTATTTATGTGTGCCTTAGCTGTAGATGCCCAGTTTGACACCATTAAAATCTTCATTGGCTTTGCCATTTTCCACTGGCTTCCAGTCCTCTCTGCTGGTGTTCCTGGGAGACCAGGCTTCTGTAAGTGTGTGTGAAAACCCAGCAGCCAATCAGTCAGATAAAAAGCGGGGAAAAGTTTACAGCTTGCAAGTTCTTTAGGTAGAGTAAACTTCTGTGTCTGTTCTATGTCAGCCCACACAGCCCCCAGAAAAGCTGCACTGCTGTGCTTCAGAGGCAGCCTGTGAGACAGAGGGTCTGGTGCAGCAGCTGGGGCAAGAATTTGATAAAACACTAAACAAAATGTGTTCCCGGGCAGTTCTGCTGCAGGGGATGAAGCATGCCCTGCACAAAGCTGGTCCCAAGGATCATTCCAGAGCTGGAGAATGCATCCTTAAAGGAGATTCAACATGGGTCTCCTGCTCCCAGCTTCCCAGCGGACCCTCCTGCTGTGCTGAAACTTTGTTTTATGCCCTTCAGTGCATACAAACATGCCCTTAATCACTCACATTGCTGAACATTCCATCCAGCAGCATCACTCTGCAGCAGCATGCAAAAGCAACAGCGATGCAGCTGCGACAGCAGCTCGGGGCTGTCAAACCGGGTGCCTGGGCTGGGTTACTGCTGCAGAGAAGAAACACAGCACCTCCACCAGCCGTAAGTGTCATACAGTGGCCACCAGCCCGCTGATTCCTGGCTGCAGGTGGGTCCAGCATCCTTCCAGAGGATGGCACTGGCACAGAGCAGGCTCCTGCTGCTGCGGGACACACACAGTGGGAGCAGCACAGCACAGCGCTGTCTGCCAGGCTGCCCGCTCCCACTGCAGGATGCAGAGCATCAGCCTTGTCCTCCCCCAGTCTGGGGAAGGGAAAATGTGGTGCTGGCTTTGTCTGCGGTGACTGACAGGAAAGAAACCGCAGCATCCTGGATGAAAGGGATGGGAATGTTGCAGGAGGTTTGCCAGGCAATTGAAACCAAAGCAGCAAAGACCACAGGTTTTGGTGCTGCCTCCTGTTCTCAGCTTCTTCTGGTCTGCCCCATCTCACAGCTTTAATTTTAAGCCTCCCATTCCTGTCCATTGCTCCTCTGCTCTGCAAACCCACTGCTGGTTTCTCTTCTTTCTGTTTGTACCCCGGGTAATTTCCAACCTTGGTCACTTTCTCAGAGCTTTGCAGGACCTCTATGTGTGCATGTTTTCAAACCCCAACGGTGCAGTGGAGAGCTACAGAGAACCTGAGGGAGGGAGGATGCTGCTGGCCTTGGTGTTGGTGTCTTGGGGAGAAGAAGCAAAGCCGTGCCAGGGACCCAGAGCAAAATGTGCAAGGCAAGGCTTCTTGCTCCTTGCATGGTGGAGGGCAGAAGGAAATGCTGGGAATGACATCCCAGAGCACACAGGTTTTCTCCAGACCCCTCCTGCAGGTATCTCCCTGCTGCCCATGTGTGCTCTTAGCCCATTCCTAAGCCGGGACTTGCACCATCCTGTGCCCATCAAACCAGCCCTGGAGGTAAAGTCAGTGGATACAGGTGAAGAGCTTGTCTGAGCCAGAAAGCACCTGTTAGGGCAAAGAATAAACTCACATCACTCACTGTGGTCCTTCCCTCATGGAGACAGCTGCTGGGGATGCTGGTAGGATTTGTGGCATCCACCACTGAGTAGTTTCTTCTTGAGGATTCCTGATCTCTTGGGCTCTGTGTCACACTCTGTGACAAAATCATGTTTCTGCCATCTTTCCCCAGAGATTCTCAGTCTCCTGGGACAGGGGAACTGTCTAATTTCATCCCACACAGAGAGCTGTCCTTCAGCCATTTCCCACTGTGAGCTCCTTGTGGAGCCAGTGCCCACAAGGTGCCTCATCCCACTCACCAGCTCTGCTCCCAGAACACAGAACAGGAGCAATGATCCCTGAGTCACTTTGCCAGCCTGTTCCTGGAAAGCAAACAGCAAAGACAAACAGACAATTATTAGAAACTCAAGCCCCTGGGAAGTGTTTTTTGGGGTTTTTATTTTTTCACCACAGAATCCACCTAGATTTATGATTTTCAGCTCATTATGCAATGATGCACAGATATAAAAATACAAATGCTCAAATGCTTCTTTGCATACAGGGATCAGAAGAACTCAAAGCTATCAGAACAATTTTATTAAGTCAGATTAAAGCTCTGGTATCTCAGCATCCTGATAAAAGTGCATTTGTAAGGAAGACATAATACCATGTCACACAGGTATGATCCTCCCCTCCTGCATCCTTCCCATGCTACAAATATTAGGGAATTATAAGCTTGATCCTGATTGGATTTCTCTTTTGTGAATTCATTCAGTCTCACCTTGGGCCCAGGTGAACTTTTAGCAGCCAAAACACCCTCAGGCAAGGCCTGCCCAGGTAAATGAGGCCCCATGACTTCTGATTTGGTTGGAATCCATTCTGTGCAGTTTTCTTTGAAGCACTGCAGCTTTCGAGCTGTAGGAGATGTGCAGACAGAGCCCAGGTCTGAAGATTTTGCTCTTTTGGCCTCGTGCAGGGTTTGTTGTTTCTGCTCTGTGCAGAGCCCAGCGCATTAGAGACCTGAAACCATTCCCGTAACACAACCAGAGCAAAATGCTCTGCCTTTGTTCCTGCTCCCTGCAATAGACCCCATCTCTGCTGTTCATTGTTTTAAGATTTTTCTATTAATAGCAGAAACAGACATGCCATTTCAATAATTCTATTCAAATTAATGCCTTTCATTATACTCCAAACACAACATCAAAGGCTTAGATTGCACCCTGGCCCTTTGTGAGACAGAAGGAGTTCTGGTATAAAGATTTCCATCAGAATAGACGTTTGATGGAAGAAAGCTTTTTTGTCCATCAGGAAAGATAAGTTTCTTAATGGGATTAGAGGCTTTGGTTCTTGTGGATGAGTGACTGCAGCAGCCTAGGAGGTCCTTTCCACAGGCAAATTTTGTCCCACAACTCGCTGCAAGGGAGACATTTCACAGGGGTAATATTTTATTTTTACTCTGTTTTTGTCTGTGAGAGAAAGGTCTATTTTCTCAGGACTGCCAGGCCCTGGTGTTGGCTGGCAAGACTATGGTGTGTCTTGGAGAGAGCTGGGACTGCACAACTCTGATTGCCAGGGTGAGCTCTGAGACATCAGTGCCCACAAGGGTCCCTTTGCAGGCTCTACCCTTCCTTACAGCAGACATAGCCAGTGAAGAAAGAAGTAAAGTAAAGAAAGTTGGACAAAATAGTAAAGAAAGAATGATAAGAACAAGCACAGTGGAGGGGTTCCTGTCCCGGGCTGTTGGAGATTGAGGTTGTAGGGCTGTGTTTGGCCATGACCCTTTGCCTTCAGCAAGAGAAGCACTGGGGGGTTTGGGATCATTCCCGTGATCCCTCCACCCCGTGGATTAGGAGTGTAGAGGGAGGGATGGTTTGGTAGCTGTCTGTGCATTTCCTCCTGGATCACCTGCAACTGGGGAAGGAGCCATCCAGCTCAAGCTGGTGCTGCAGAGAGTGCAAAATATGAGAAATTGGGTCCTCAGGGCATTGGGCCAGGGCTGGACCTTGTCCTGTTGTGGCACCACTCTGCAGCCTCTTTCACCCATCTTTTCAGCCGTTTTGGACTCCATCCTCCAGATGCAACCATCAACGACCCAGGCTCACACCTACAGCCCTGCACCCTGCAACACAGGCTGGATGTACTCCACCCCAGCCAGAATGGATCCCTGGGAATGCTGGCACCTCTGTGGGCTTGTGCTTCTCTGTGCACATGTTTTCATATGCAAATAAGTACTAAGTGTCCTTGCAAGTCAATGAAGAAACTGTGTCTCTGTTCATTGCAGGGAATGGGCTCATACATCCCTGGTATGTTGGAAATTCTGGTTTTCCTGTTTTGCTGTTTTCATCAGGAACCTTTGATTGGGTTACTCTTTGTCTTTTGGTCTATAAAGGCCCTTAATGAAGCCCCATTAGTGAACTAAACATAAACATTTCCTCCTTAAACGACTTCTTTATGCAGTTGTAGCTGAGCAGAGCCTGCTGAAACGTCTCTGCATGTTCCTGGTTAAGAAGTCCAGTCTGTGTCTTAATCTGCAAATGGGCCACACAGCCATCCCCTCTGGCCTGTGCTAACCTGCAGGGCAGAGCTTCACCTGGCTACCACCATCAGGAGATGTTCTCTTACCTCATGCACCCCAATTTTACCCCACTTTGGATCCACCTGTGGCTCCATATGGCATGCCAGCCCAACATATGAGCAGGGCTGGAAACCACTGCTTCCTTCATTGTTTGTTTCAGTGGTTAATTGGTCTCACAGTGAAAAACCTGTGCTTTCCCTCTGAATTGAATTTCATCTGCCTCAATTGAATTCTAGCTGCTGGTTCTGACTGGTGCAATCCTTTGCTGGATTAAAGAAATGGTACTTATTCCTCACTGTCATGGTTTAACCCCAGACAGCAGCTAGACCCCTCACAGCCACTCACTCACTCCCTCTGTGTGGGGATGGGGTGGAGAATCAGAGGAGTTAAAGTGAGAAAACCCAGAGATTGAGATGGAAACAGCCTCCCAGGTAAACCAAACAAGGAATTCAAGCACCATTTCCACGGGCAGGCAGATGGTCAGCCTTCCCCAGGAAAGCAGGGCTCCATCACGCCTCACGGTTACTTGGGAAGGCAACTTCCACCATTCCAAATGTTCCCCCTTCCCCTGGATTCTTTCACCCAGATTTCTGTACTGAGCATGTGTCCATATGGAACAGAGTATCCTCATGGTCAGCTGAGGTCAGCTGTCCCATCTGTGTCCCCTCCCAGCCTCCAGCCCCCTCTCTGCTGGGCTGGCGTGAGAAGCAGAAAAGGCCTTGACTCTGTGCAAGAACTGCTCGGCAATAAATAAAACATTCCTGTGTTATCAACGCTGTTTTCAGCACAAATCCAGATCACAGCCCCATAGTAGCTCCTGTGGAAAACATTAACTCTATCCCTGTCAAACACAGCAAACTCGTGAAGTTGTTTACACAGTTTATTTCTCCCATCTCTATCTCTTTTTACCTTGGGCAACTTGCCTTCATGTAACAAACCTCCAGTCTTACAGCCCCAAAGCCTTTCAAAAATGTGGAAGCAGAGTCCGCTTTGTCTTGAACACACCCCAGAAACCCCACTCACAGCCCTGGGTTTCAGCCTGCAGCCTTCTGCAGCTCTGCCATCAAAAAAGGGAAAATCATCCTTACTTTTATTTCTTTTTTTCAGCTAGAGGACCATTAAACACCACTAAAGCAGAGCTCACTGAAAAGACTACTGAAATAATAGAAACCTTCACCTACTTTACAAAGAATTAAACATGGCCTTTGCTGGTGGATCCTGAATAAACTGGCCTTTCATTTTATAATTTTCTTCATTTGAAGAAGACAAATTGAAAGCAAGGTGTTTCATGTCTGGTTTCTGGTCCATTTATTTTGTTTTTTCTCTGCATATCTTCCCATGCATCACCAAGAAACATTCAAGCAACTACACAAGTGAAGTTAAATAGTGTCTTTTAAAGAACAGACATTGTCCCTGATGCCTAAAATGGCAGACTTTTGCTACACTCCTAACTCATACTGCTGTGTGTGAGAAAGACTCTTTATCTGTTATCAGTGAGAAAATGCAGCTGTTTGTAGCCCTGGGAATCAGACAGTCCAAAATACCAAACAGCAGCAGGGAGAGCAAAGTTCCACCCCTCCAGTTTCTGCATTGCTCACATGATAACTTGTGAGCATCGTGGCACATCCCCAGCCTTGGCTCTAAGAGGAGTGAGGGACACCCTGCCAAGCCTTGTTATCCACTCACTTTTTGCACTTTCTTACCAGTGTGACTGCATTTCCTCTGCCTACCACTGGATTTTCAGCTGTCTTTTCCCAGCAAATCAAAGTCCCATTTATTTCCCTGGACCGTTTTTCAATGCCCAGGCCCATAGGCCATGATCCAATTGCCTCTTAATTTTCCCTTGGATAAATAATGTAAGTGAATTCTTCACTAGAAGACAACCTTCCCCAACATCAACTCATCGTGGCAGCAGTTTTCTTATCCTCTTCTAATTAACTAAAGGTCTTTTTGGAAGGCAGAAACACAGAATTGGACACGATATCAATAAGAGGACAGCAGCAATCTCCTAGTTCCTGCCTACTGTCTTGCTACTGAAAGATTCAAAGATATAATTCAGTCCTTTTCTTACAGCAGTGAATTGAATATCTATTATGAGCATTTCTAGAATGACTGCCTCCTGAGGTACAGCTCCCTGCCTTCATTTCAAGTTTGCTGACCTGGGTGTAGAATTTCTCAGGGTTTGCAGTAGAAGAATTCTTATAACAAGGTGCAGCAGTGATGCCCAAGGAAGCAGCACCTCATATGAGGTTAATATTATGCCCTGAATATCATGTAAGCCAGCTCTGAGCTGATACAAAAAAAATAAAAAAGGTAAATACTTCTCAATGGACCTGTCCAACTGATGCCAGTTTTAGGTCTCAGATCTGTCACTCAGGAAGGTGACCTGTATATTCTGTATAGGTTTTTGCCAAAACAGTGTGTTATTAGTGTCACTTGATGCTAGTTGATGGGAGGAAACCGCCACTTGCTTTGTCCTTCCTACGTTTATCTGGAATTGGTGGTTCCCAAACCTCTGGATTGACGGATTCTTCTCACGTGTCAAGGTTTCTTATCAATCTTACAATTAAGAATGTGAAGGGTATGATTTTCCTCCCACTAAAGGCAGGTGTCTGGTCTAAAGAGACACTTTGGGCTTCACTAAAACCAGTGGGGAAAATGAGGTGGTGTCACCAGAGGGTGAGGTGATGCACTGCTGGAGGTGCTCCTACGAGGATGGGATGAACTGCTCCGTGGCGTGTCCAGGCTCTCTTGGTGACTTGCTAGACAGCTGCCATAGCTCAGAGACACAGCCTTCAGCTGCCTAAATTTGGATAATCCACCCCCCCACCCTTCTCCTTACTCTGGCAATACCCTGGCTCTGAACCCTTGCAGCCCAGTTTAGCACAGTCCTACTCCAGCCTGCAATACCCAGACTGACATCGTGCCTGGTCTGCACCATCAAACTGATCACACTGCACACTCAGCTGCTCTGATGGGCTCTCCCTGAGCCCACCAAAGAGACCCAGGCCTGCACTTCACCAGGCACCTGCCCCTGCAGTATTTCATGAGTTAAACCAGATTCTGATCAGCAGCAGATGCTGCACCTCGCTCTTGCTGTGATCAGCATCTGGCCGAGAGAAAATGGCTTGAACTAGACTCTGGAAAAATTAATTGCCGAAATTTAAGTGACAGAATAATAATTATTATAATTGCAATAATTGCAGTAATTGATAGTAACGGTTCCTCTTTGCTTGCCCCTGGGGATCCTGCATTGCAGGCCAGCTCTGCGAGGTGCTCTGTAAACACACAACAAGGAGAATTTCCTGGAAGCAGGAGCACAAAAACATGCGTAGTTCCTGTTGTCACTCTTTGTGCCAGCTCTTCGTGCTGCCAGAAATGGGCAGCAAGAGTAAGAGAACCTTCAGGCTGCCCAGTTTGGGGTTCACATGATAACCTCACTTTCCTAATGAGAGGTGTGAAACAATAGCATGCACATTTTAGGGTAAACGCGGGAAAACAATGAGGCCAGTTTCAGGCAGTGGTACTAGAAAACAGCCAGGTGTGGTTTGCCAGTCCTGGGGCAAAAGTCACAGTGAAACAGAGGTGAAGGGAATTCACAAACACGAGCCCTAGTGGGGAAACACACAAAGTGGCTGGTTTGGGAGTAGCTTGGTTGGGGATGCCAGGGCTGAGAGGCAATGCCGGATGGGAATCCACTGCCCAGCTCTAGGATGGGATTGACAGGGAGGGACCAGCCCCAGGTAGCCTTTCCATGGGTGCACCTTCAAGGCAAAAGTGGTGGGGAAAAGTGTTCAGTGCTGCCTCTGTGCTCCCAAAGGTCATCTAAAGAGGGGAAAGGAAAAGACATGATGACAATTCTTCATTTAGATATATTTTTCAACCTAAACAGAGGTTTCTGATGTGCTGCTCTTAAGTAGTCATGCCTTAGAAACGTGGTGGAGAAAGGGCCATGGATATTCAGGGAATTTAAAGCAGACAGTGCAATTATGGTAATTGGTTTTGACCTCCTGAAGGACCCGATCCATGGAATTACAGCAGTCCTGTGTGGCACTCGTGACTGGGCACTGACATGGGATGTGCATTTCAGAAAGCCATCCAGTCTTGACTTCAGAACCTAGAGTGATGGATAATTTTTCCATTCTTGGAAATTGCTCCAGTGGTTAATTGCTCAGCCTATTAAAAAAAAAAAAAAAAAAAAAAAAAAAAAAGCTGCACCTTATATCCACCTTTAATTTTTCCATCTTCAGCTTCCAGACATTGGATCTCATTTTGCTTTGTCTGCTCAATTAAAGAGAACTGTAATATCAAATACCATCTTCCTGTATAGATACCTATAGGTCAAATTACTTCTTACCCTTCTCTCTAGTAGGCTAAATAGGATGAATTTCTTCACATTCATTTCCAAGCTTTCTTTTTTTCCCTTGGCCTCCCATCATTTTTACAGCTCCCTTTTTCAATCATTCATTTTTCGACATCTTTCCAAAAGCTGAACACCAAACTTACAGATAAAGTTCAAACAAAGATCTTGGCCATGTCTTATATACCAAGAAATTGTGGACCTGCTCCTAAAGCTCCACATCTCCCATGTCCTGAGGGGCTGAGGGCTCAGCAGACGGTCAGGATCACCTCCCTGACTGGCTGGCAATGCTCCTCCTGAGGCATCCCAAAGATCCATTGGCCTTCCAGCAGGGAATGCTGCTGGCTCAGGGGCAGGGGGGCAGGTTCTGGTCCACCAGGACCCCCAGCTCCTTCTGCCGAGCTCTGTTTCTCCCCCAGAATGTGAATGGGCTCGTTGCTCCCCACGTGCAGGGCCGGCTCTGGACTTCAGGCAGTTCAGCTTTGCTGACTTTCAAGCAGGGTCTTCTCTACCCTTCCCTGCAGCCTGCAAAGGTCCTTCTGAAGGGTTCACAAAGAGCAGCATCCTTGTGGAGATGCCAGGGTATAAACCCAGGAGCTCCTGTTAAAAGAAAGATTTTTTTTTTTCTGTTTGAAAAGCATAGGGGTATTTTTTCTGTCTGAAAAAGGCTTATGATTGCCTGAAAGATCCCATGGTGAAAGAATGAACACTAACTAACACGTTTCTAAAAAACCCAGAAACTTTAAAAGTAAACAAAACCAGGGAATGAAAGATACAGAAATCTAATAAAAAATCTGAAAATAAAGTGTTTTTTCTCCCCAGTACACTTTCCAGGAGGATGATTGGGCTAATTAAAGTGGAAATATTCATCTGGGCTCCACAGTTTTTCCCTTGTTTTAAAATCCCTCCCTCCCCATATTCTGGGGTCCTGTGGACCTTTGGTTTGGTAGGATCCTGAGAAATCTGATGATGGGTGAGTAACTCAGAGCATCCCAGCCCTACAAAAATCTGGTCAGATTTTTGAACAGACAGCATGTGAGGATGAGCACGAGTGCAGCAGACACAGGAATCTGTGACTTCTGCCAAAACCTGAGAAAGAGTTAATACAGCAAATAGGATAAAGGGCGCTTCTGGACGTAATTTACTTGGATTTTTCTAAAGGCTTTTTGGTGGAGTTCCTCGCAGGAGACTCTTAAGGAAAATAAATATCTGTAGGGTAAGGGGCAGCATCCTGTTGTGGGTCAAAAACTGCTCAAGCAATGGGATACAAAGGGTAGGAGTGAAAAAATGATCCTTGGAGCAGAGGGAGGTTAAATGGGAAAGACTCAAGGGACTAGATTTGGGAGGGGCATCACTGGAAATATTTATTAATGGTTTGGAGAAGCAAGAGGACAGAGCAAGAGGTGAGATCTATCCAGGTGGCATCATACTGTGTAGGGTTTTATTTGTTAATAGAAGAAGGAAAGAAATTGATGAAAGGACAGAACTATGAGGGATTGTGAGAAGCCCTAAAAAGATTTTATCAAACTGGGAGATGAATAAGCTGGAGGATTGTGAGATAAATGCAAATCTGGGCAGTCATGGAAGCCTGTCTGTGCTTCACAAGGGCCCTGCAGGGGTGGGCTGGAGTTTAGCAGAGTACTTTAAGGGGAGAGCAAGCTACAGACATGGCATCAGGCAAAAGGGAGTAACCAGCAGCGGCTGGAGTTGAGAAAAGCAAGTTAAAAGCAATCCCCCAAAATATAATTCCCAAGCTGGTAGGCAAAGGTCTTAACCCAGTTCCAGGAATGGGTCTCTCATCATCGTGTCATGGAGGGTGGGAGGGAAAAGAGGAAGTGAAACATCTGGGGGTGTAAAAAATGCAGTTGTGAAAAATATTCCTGCAATTCTGTGTCCCTCGTAAGGCTGTGAGATGAGCAAGTGTGAGAAAAACATGGGTGCTGGGTGCCCTGTGTCACCACAGGCACAAGAGTTCAACAAGAGGTACCAGGGTGAGCCCATTCTGCCTCAGCTTGCACAGGTCATGGGGAAAGTGGTCCGAGTCTGGACTCATGAAACCCTCACACATCTCAGAGCCTCTGCTCTGGGGACAGAGGAGAACTGTAGCACTCCTTTTGCTGGAATCACAGATATCTCCAGTGTTCTCAGCAGTTTATTGTTCAAGGGGCGTTGATGGAGCTGGTGAGGTGACCCTGGTGGCCTGAGCACCATGGTAACGCTCAGAGCCTGGAACAGGAGTCCTGTGGCTGCTGAAGGAGAAGGTTGCAGAGTGAGAAAACAATCAGAGAACCCGGAGGGTTTATCATTGTGTGGCTTTAAATGGTGTGTGTGGTGCTGTCTCCTGGCCCTGGTGCCTCTCCCGGCCCTGGTGGTTCCAGCAAGGTCCGAGTGCTGGCATTCTTGGGCTGGCATTTTGCATGGCAGAGCTGCTGTGTGCTCTGTCCTCATGCCAGGGGGCCATCTGCCCTATCAGCACACCAGTGACCCCTCTGCTAAGGGGAATTGTTCCTGTGTTGACCAGAGAAGGCCCACGAATCCAGGTTCCTCTGGCTGAGAGACACAGCGCAATAGCTTCGAAGCTTGCAACAGCATGAAATCCAGGGCTGCACTGGTATTTTGCCCACAAATAGGGCCAGTGAAATACAAATATTCCTGAATTTCTTGCCCCCACTCAGCTTTCCTAAACCAAGTTTTTCACCGTTTCACATTTTGGGTTCAGCAGCACCGGTAACAGGAGCTGCACTTTGTTGGTGACACCTGACTGGAAGAAAAACAGCATTTGCTTGTGAGTGTCCCAGCTCTTGTGAACATGCATGGCCTTTTCCTGAGCCTTCTGCCATTCATCATCCTTCACATCTTGCAATTAGCTCAAGCATGTGCTGAGAGGAACCAGCAAACAGATTTTCCTGCTGCTGTTTAGGCTGAAGATCTGAGGTTCCTGTGCTGCCTCAAGCCTGGAGCCTGATTTCCAGCCTGCACATCACAGGCAGCAAACAACAACCTCACCATGGCCTTCCACGCTGCTCTCCATCCCCAGGCAAGGCTATCAACGCTTGCTCCTTCAAAATTGCTGCGGAGCATGCTGTTAGAGAGCTCCTCAGACCACGTCATCCTTCACCACCGGGCACACCAAGATGTCATTCGCTGCTGTGGCTGAGCTTGCTTTGAAATGAAACCTCTCAATGCAGTGGGTTTCCAGCTGGCAAATGGCTGCCTCTGGGCAACACAGAAACCTTCTTATTCAAGTGTGTGTGTGATTGCTGTAGCATCTCAGCATTTGGCAGTATTTATGCCCACAATGCCCTTGAAAGGTGGACAAGTGCGGCTGAGCTCCTTTTAACAACGGGGAATTCAGCCCCCCTCGAGCCCAAAACTGCTCTGCTCACAGGCATCAACAAAACTCCTGGAGAAGGAGACTTGAAAGCAAGCCTTACCCTTTCTTACTTCTTAAACTCTTCTTCACCTGAACCCTGCACAAGATTTAAAGTCCTTTAAATCTGCTGATAAAAAAAAAAAAATCCATCTGCTGGTCCATCAGAAAACATGTAAGTCACCCTTGCACTTTGCCTCTTGCCTACTTTCCCCATGACAAAATCCAGCCAGAGTGGAGAATGAGGAGCATTTTCACCCGACCACAGCATGAGCATGCTGACAATCAATTTTAGGCAGGTAGTTCATATCCTCAGTGACACACAGAGTTCTCCTTTCAACAGTTTTCCTGCTGTATTGCAGCTCCTTTAACAAATTGCACAAATTTTATCCTTTATCCTCAGAAAACCTTCACGGTATCCTCAGAACAAAACCATTTCTTCCATGACACATCGCTGTCAGGAGTGGCTTTCCAGGTTTAGCTGTGTGATGTGATAACTGAAAACAAGCAGAAACAAGATTATTGAAGCCATAGCCCCCACTCCTGAAGGGTGCTGTCAGGGACTGGGGCTCTCCAAACTACTTTGTCTCCCAGGCTCCTGATTTCAGGAGCCTGCACAAATTCTGATGGGTTTCTTGGACATGACCTTCAGCACCCAGGCTCAGCCTCCACAGCCTCTCATGTTGTACTGACCTTTTGGCCGCGGTAGAGATGCTTTAAAACACTGACAGAAATTCAGAAATCCTGGGGCCAGATGGGAACTTTTGGATGTATTCTTCAAACCGGCAGTATAACACGTACAGCAGAGTTTCATCCAATTATGCCAGCACGGAGCCTAGGAACATGTGATCATTGCAGCTGGTTGAAAAAATACTAATTACTTTTCAGAGGATATACACATTATATATCAAATATATATGCTAACATATGCAAATTTTCTTGTGTGCAAAAAATAAAAGTCTAGGGGGGTTCAGGATGTTTTTGCTGTCAGCGTGCCTGTCAGTTTGGAGCATTAAGAAAATGTTCCTGAAATAAAAGACATCTTTTCCTTCCTGGTGAAATTCCTGAAAACAGTGTCTAAGAAAAGGCTCATTTTGTTTAAAAAAAGAAAATGTGAACCAGCTCCAGCTGCTTTTCTACTCTGTGACCTTGAGGGAGCAGTTCATGTGTCTGGTGGAGGTTTCCAGCCCCTGAGGAGCCATCCAGGAGATCCCACCTGGCCTTTCAAGGGTGCAAGAGCCTGCCCTCCATTGTATCCACCAGCCCTGTGCAGATGTTGGGGGCCTTTGGGGTGTCCCCAAGGGCACCAGAGGCTGTGCCTCCTCTGCAATAAGACATGTATACACATAACAGCAGAAAATGCAGAGCAGTTGGGGAGCTGTGCTCTACAGAGAGACCTGCTGATGAATGCCTCCATCCCAGGCTCACAAATAACCTGGAGACAGTAATTTTAATTCCTGTGGCACCTTCCATCCTCAGCCACGCTGCTCCCCACAAGTCATCTGGATGACAGTCTCTGCATGAGCACATCAGCATGTAGCTGGTCCCAGCTGCTGGTGCAGCCTCCAAGGGAGCACATTAGCACAGAACCTGCTTTCCCACCCTGGGCAGCCGGGGACAGGGAGCTGCAGGGTGCCTCTCTCCCTCCTAAAGCTGCTGCACAACAGGGTGGCAGATGCCTGCAGCTTCAAGCACAGGCATTGCAGCAGGGATCGCCAGCATTTCCTACCCCTCTTGGTGCAGGAGGCTGGTTCCACCCCCTCCCTGAGGGTGAAGCACCCAACAGAGGCCTTGCCTGCCTTTGTGACCCTTTTTTCCCCCAAACCTCTGGAAGTTGTGAGAGCCTCCCATCCCATCCAGACTCATCCCATGACCTTACTGCAAATTGTTTGAGACTAAGGACATAAAGGGAAAGAAGCTGGGAGCTGAGCCATGCCATAAGGATAAGTGGCTTGTCAGGTTACTGCAGTTCTGTCTTGTCCTCTACACAGGGAACAGCCTCAGGATACTGACAGAGAGCTGCCAGCATGCGCATGGAGGGACACCAGAGAGGGGCTGGGAACAGAGTTCCCAGCCAACACTCTGTCCAGAGGGCAAGAGAAGGAGTCATTCACATGATGGGAAGCCCAGGACAGATGTGACCCATCTCCCCTGGAGTTGACATCCTTGGCGGGGATTGTGTCCCATGTGACTGATAAATCCCCCATGATGTGTGGCTCCAAGTCCTTGGCTCAGTGATCAGCATCCAGGAGAGGCACCACACTCAGTGTTAGGTCTCTCCTGCGGTATGAAATGGGACAGGAGGTTTGGAGGATTTTGCTGGTGATGCTTCACCCTGCCTCTGTTATGGAAACCTGGAGCACCACTCAGGGGAGCAGCAGGTCAGCATTCCCCAGCCCAAAGCTGCCAGCACCAAAGGCTGCAGTGGTGCAGCAGTGTGGCCAGAGATGGGGGTCTGTAGAGCACCTCGGATGCCTGGATGAGAAGCCAGTGTGGCTTTGACTGTGACCAGGGCACTCAGGGCCATGCTTGGCATTGTTTGTGTCTCTAACCTCACGCCAAAGGAGTCAGCTCTCCCATGCAGAGCACAAGGCCTTTCTCCTTTCTTCCTGCTCAGACAAACATCTCCTGCATCCTCTCCCTGGCTGCACAGCTTTGCCACTTCACTTCCAGCCATCAAGGGGACTGATTTCTGATTTATAGTCTGCCTGAAAGGGTGATGGAGTAGGGGTAAGGTCCTGAAGAAATGGCCTCTCCCAGCCGCACCCTGGCTCAGTCTGTCCTCGCCAGGCACCCAGTGTTGTGCCTTCAGGGAGGGGTGCATTGTGATGTCTGCAGAGGGCACAGGATCATGAATGGACTTGGCCCTTCACAGGAGAGGTAATGAGGCAATGACTCTACCTAAATTTCTCTGACCTTCCTCCTAGCACGTAGAACTTTCAGGACCACAGGGATTTAGGTAGAGTTCCTGAGCTCCATCTTGCATGTGCAATACCCTGGTGGTGAAGCAGACCACTCAGAGAACTCCTATTCCATCTCATGATTTCTGAGTTTTACCCACCTGGAGATTGCCTTCAGTGTTGCAATGCTCACATCTCAGTGAGTCCCACAGCCCACATGCTCCCAAATATGTGAGCTTCAATGTGAGCTACCACGCTGATTTCTTCCTGGAAAGTGTCTGGCCAGGAACACACATCATCATGGACACAGTGACATTTCTCATTGCAGATCCCCAGGAACATCTCTTCTACAGCAATTTTTTTTTCCTGGCTTGCGATGCTGCTGGATGACATTATTTTGATTAATAACTTATTCTGCCATGCTGGAGCCTATGGGTCACAGGCTTCTCCAGCAGAGAGAGGCTCAGAGCTGATGGCAGGTGTCAGCAGACAGAGAACCAGTGTAAATGAAGTCATCCAAGATTAAGAAAGAGGAAAAGCAGACTGCAAGAGAAGGAACTTTTTTACAGTAGACAGGTGGGAGGAGAGGGAAGAGGGAAGGAGGACAAACTCCTGCTGAAGTACTGGAGCCTCTTCCCTCAATACCCAGCTGCTGCTTGACTCCAGCTTCAGTAGCTCACAGCTGAACAATCACATCCTGCTCTGCTCCCATTTGGATGTACTGGGGGGTGGCTTCCCCTCATTGCTCCTTTTCTCTGCTACCTCTTATCTGCCCACCCTTCACCACGCAGTCACTGAGAGCTTACAAGACCCAGTTTTGAAACTTTGGTGGGTCCTCTCCACTCTGCCTTTGGCTCTTCACCTCCCAGCTGGGGACAGGGAGCTGCGGGAATCAAACTCACCCTCCACTGCTCACTGCTGGAGTGGAGGATGAGTTCAATTCCAAGCTGCTCCACTTTCCTCGTGCCTCAGTTTCCCTCAGAGTAGCCTCCCCACAAGGCAGCAAGGCTGGCCCAGCCCATCTTTGCAAACTGCCTTCCAGTCCCCAGGGAGAATGGCAAAGTATGATTAATACGGCTATTTATTTTGCAGGCATGCAGGAGGTAAAGGTGGAAGTGCTGAGACATATATTTGATTTGGCAAATTAACACATCATAAGACATAACCATAAAAAATGCACAGCCTCCCAACATTGCTTCACTACTTCCCCCCCAGCCCCCATCCTTGCTGGATGAGCTGTAATGAGAGAGTGAGGTGAGAGAGCTGTCAAGATAATCTCCCCTGTTACACTCCATGTAGTTGCAGGGATGGAAGTTGCAAAAATAACACTTTTTGCAGTCTTCAGGCTAGACCTCCCCATTAGTGAGAAAGGCAGCACAGCCCTGCTGCTTTTAGGCACTTGCTCTGTGTAATGAGTGCCACCCACCGAGGAGTGAAGTGTTCTCCATCCCTCTGCTTTCCGTGGTGAGATCACCCTGTCCAAAAGGGATGTGCAGCAGGAGGAAGCCAGTGCAAGGCATCATCCACCCCCCAAGCAAGGCTTGTCCTCAGAGCTCCTGCCCCAGGCAAGAACACTGGGCTGGAGCAGCAGTTCGTGGAAATGGTGGGGCAGATTTGGCAGAACTCTTCTTCCCAGGGGTTTGAGGCTCTCTCACTCTTCACTGTCATTTGGTGGGAAGGTGATGAGAGGTCTCAGTGCATCATTACAAGAGGTCCCACCTCCCCAGGGCTGGACACAAAATCTGAGGCACTTCAGCCACATCCAATCTCCTCCACCTCCCTTTCCTAGGCATGGAAGCCTTCCTTGAGCTCTCTGCTGTAGGGTGAGGTTGATCAGGCACATGAGAACTTTATTTCTCTCCACAGGTGAGAAGGCGAACTTACTGATGGAAGATCAAGTTTCAACACTTACATGGTGGAATGGCAGCATTGGTGGCTAGATTGGAGGGCATCATTGACAAAACCAGGATGTGTCTCCAGCCTGGTGGGCCCATGTCTGGGACAGGTTGTCAAGGGATCTTTTACAGCCCAGAGGAGAAAGCTGCAAGTGGCAGGTCTGGCACCATGCCCTGGGATTCAATTTTTCAGTCTCAGCCCCAAATACAACAACTTATTGTCTGCACCACCAAGAGTGCTGTGGGTCTCTGGGGAAGCTTCCCACCCTGAAGTGGTCATCAGCCAGCTGGGTCTGTCAGGGAGATGCTGGAGCAGGACAGAAGAGGGGAAAAGCCAGCGATGCATGAGGGAAAAGGGAATGCCCAAACCTGACATGTGATTTCAGGCTGTGGTTATCATTGGTGACACCACTGCCTGGTCTCTCATGTGTTTTGAGGCAGGATGCAGTTGTGTTTGGCATTCAGGAGCTCAGCTGGCTCTTGCAGGTAGCAGTCTGGCTTGTCACACTCACCTCACAGCCCAGGACCAGGGAGAACTGCCTTCTGCCATTCCAAGTTTTCCAGGCACTGCTCAGAGCTGCGTGAGCAGCTCTTTTCCTCAAAAACAACACTGAATAGATTGAAATAAAATGTCAGCTTAATTCTAAATCAAGGGGTTTGTCATTCACAGGCTGCTGCTTGCTAATAACCCTGACACATTTCAAGGCAGAGCTGGATGCTTTTCCCTGGGATATTCTGTGCCCAAGAATGCCCTTCTGATGCTGGAAAGAGGGAAGCAGCCACTATTCCTCCCAGACCTGGGAACACACAGGTGTCCAGAGGGCTGTGTGGCTTTGTCACCTATAGAGGGTTTTTCCATGAGGTGATGGGAGGATGTCTCCTCACCCAAGCAGGGCAATGGTAGGCGTTATGTCCTGAGTGCTGAATTCCCAGCAAGGAACATCCACAAGAGCTTCCAGCCTGGCTGATGGCATGGTCAGTGCTGCAGAAGGTGAGGCCAGCTGGGATCCTGAGAAAACACAATTTTGTTTCCATCCAGCCACGCCAGGCTCAGGCAACCCAAAACCAGGGAGAGCTCCCATCCCCAGGCTGGAGACTGACCCTGGAGCATGCAAAGGGGAAATGACATTAATAAGAGTGAAACCTAAAGACTGTCTGAAAACACATGTGCTGCTGCCAGTGAGGAGGGGAAGTATTTTGAATTCAGTTGAGGCTTTCTCTGGCTCAGGGTGACCTTTAGAGAGCCCACATCCCAGTTCACACTTTCCAGCGGAACTGGCAATGCAGCTGGTTCTCTATTCTCATCATGACCTTTTTTTTTTTTTTGTAAATTATCTTTTTTCTTTCTTTCTTTTTCAGCTGAAATATTTATGCAGGTTTTTAGGGGTGTAGCTTTCATCACTCCAACCAAGAGGAAATGGTCATATCACAAAGCAGGTTACAGTATACGGCCCTGGGGATAGCAAGGCCTTTGGTAACACTCCTTCCCATGGCCTTTCTCCTAGGTAACCTAAGAGCAGGAAGGTTTATGAAGCTGATCCCATCAGACCCCACGGAGAGATTTAGCCTAAACATCTGAAGGATGAGAGCTGCAGAGAAGAGGGAGCAGAGGGAGAGTGTTTGTAGCAACAGCTTGAAATAGGGGGGAATATTAGGACACGAACATAAAGGAAGTCGGAGAAATAACACCATCTCATTTACCACTCAAGCACGCAGTGTTTGTCATATAGAAATAAAAACAGCGGGGAATGATTCCCCAAGGAGACCTCCTTATCTGACTGCATTAATGCAAGATAGACCCTTGTGTTCATGCAGGCAGTAACACAGACACTCGTGCAGACACGTACACACACGCACAGAGGATTGGCTTGAGAATGGTGAGGGAGGAAGGCAAGAAATCTTTAATCTTCACTTTCAGAGCAGTAAGCAAGAGCATCATCACCTCTGTGCTGCCCACAGAAGCAGACACCATCCATTTCCCCACTGCCGCACCTGTAAGAGAATGGCTCTGGCAGGGAGGGGCTGCCTGCTGCATCTCCATACAACAGCAGGAAAGCAGGAAAAGTACCACAAGAGAAATCTAGTGCAGAGCTGGTCCTCAGATTGCCTGATGTGCTGGCAGAGCCCACAGAGATGCCAGAGGCACCCCAAGCTGCTCAGGCAGCCCTGAAGCAGGACCTGCAGCTCCTGCATTGGAGAGTTCAGCTGCGCCATGGGCCTGGCTCTGAGCACCTTTCCTGAGGTTTTCCCTTCTTTACCACATAGATACCCACTGATTTACACTAATCCTGGGAGCTTTGTCCAGCCTCCTGCTGGCTCAGCCTGAGGCTTTTCCAAGCGCCTGGCAATCCTGTCCCATCTCACTCCTTTCTGAAAAGCAAGGGAGAAGAACAAGGTGCTCCCCATAGCTGATAAAACTCTGATCCTACAAAAATCCTGTTGGCCAAGGTCATCTCTGTGGCGCGTTTAGAGATCAATGCTAGCCCTGCTGCTGATTTCATCCAGTGCAAACACATAACTGCCAGCAATCTTGATGCTGCAGTGCTGGAAAGCAATGTTTCAAACACAATCCTTCAAGAAGCAGCAGAGACCAAGCAAACAGGTGCCCTATAAGCTTGACAAAAACTCAAATCCTCTTCAGGGGGAAATTAGCAAGCACTGCTGCTGGCTGGATCCAATTTATTAAGGTCCCAGAGAAAGCAACCATGAAGAAAAGAGATAAACAATCTTCAGAGAGAACAATTGCAGATCAGTTGTGACATAATCAGGAGACCAGTTTCTCAAGGAAGGAGAAAGGGAATGCCAGGCCTTTCTCTCATTAATCAGAATTAAAAGCCAGAAATATGCTGTCTATCTCTGCTCTACAGCAGTGCTGCAATTGATTGCTAATTGTTCTCTTTGAAGATTATTTATCTCTTTCCCTCAGGATCGTTCCTTCCTCCCCTCTCTGTTTCTTCCCATAAAAAAGAATGACCCTAAAGTGTCTTAAAAGGAGAATTTGCAGAATGAGAGATGCTTTGCAGTGTCATTACGAGCTCACAAGCAGCTGGATGGGGAAAGGAATTACCCATTATGGCCACAGTTTTGTCTGTTTAGTGGGAAAGGGCAGATTGTACCTTTAAGAGAAGCGTCAGAGAGTTGATATATGAGAAACCAAGCCAAATTTCCTTCTTCCTGGCTCTTGGGTTAGGCACCATGTGATGTATGAAACAATGTTTTGAGCCCTGGGAGACCTAATCTGGTAATCCTGGTAACTGCAGGGTCCTTCAAAGACCTTCCAAACCCTCTTTCTGCTCAGCAGTTTAAGCACAGTTGAGTTGAAGACACAAACTGAAGTATCTATGTGCATTTGAGGGTCACCTTATTTTTTTATTTAGAACTTTACCATATAATGAAATTCTTATTTTGTCTGAAGTACATTACTAAAGCCAACCCAGCAGCCCAGGAATGCCAACCAGAAAGTTTTGAACCCTGTCAAAACCCTTTGCCCAGCAAGCACTGGGAATGGGAAGATGCCAGGAATGAGAGCACAAATCCTGCTTTTGGGAGGTGGTTTGTAGCTGCAAGGGCAAACACCTGCCCATTACTGCAGTCTCCACACCCTTGGTGCTGCAAAAGAGAGTGCATGGGTGACCAAGTGCCACAGTCTGGTCCCCTGAGAGCCTCAGAATGATGTCCACACCTGCAGGTCTGAATAAGACACGGGAGAACAGGGACTGTGCTGGGAAAGAACGTGGAAAACCCTCCCTGTCTGGAGGGAGAGGAGGGAGCCCCAAGGGGCAGCTGTTCTGCCCTGCCCTGGACAAGGAGGGCTTGGCTCTCCCTAATTCTCCTGGCACAGCTCACTTCCAAACATGGGTCTGATGAATTCCAAGCTGTTCCCAGCTCGCTGTGCCCGTGATGTGCCCCAACCTCTTCTGCTGCCCAGGGCACTCAGACATCACCTTTCAACTGTTTATCAGTTCCTGTGGTTTTCCCTAGGTCTGGAGTGGGGCATTGCTGCCCCTTCTTCTGCCAGACTGTGCTTGCTTTGCCCTCCCAGCCTGGCATGAGGGAAGGGAAGGTTCTGGGAAGGGAAGGTTCCGGGAAGCGAAGGGAAGGGAAGGTTCCGGGAAGGTTCCGGGAAGGTTCCGGGAAGGGAAGGGAAGGGAAGGGAAGGGAAGGGAAGGGAAGGGAAAACACCCATTTTCTTCAGGAAGGTTGGTTTGTTTCCCTCTGCCTGTCAAATGGAGATCATCAACCCAGAAGGGTTGGCAAAACAGGATCTGTTACTGGGTGGAGGCATAGGGGCCCTGGACTGGAAGCAGCTAGGGAAGGGTAAAGGGTGATAATTATTATTGCAGAGGAAATTCCCAGCTGTGGAATCAGCATGTCTTATCAGACTTTAAAACTGAACAGCACAGAAAAGTGACCACGCCTGGAAGAAGCCAACTACAAGCAAGGACTTCCCCACCCCACTTTCTCTCATTTTCTCCTTTCCTGCTTCCACATCCACAGGCTGGGGAAGGCTTCCTGGAGTAAAAGAATGGCTCAGTTCTGGACAGACACAAACCTTGCTGCCCTCCCTTTGAAATTTCTGTTTTCCTGATGGGTTGCTAACTGGAGCCTGTAAAAGCATCCACGCTCAGGTTCTCCCTCTCTGTGTAGCTGCACAAAGAATTTCTGGTTTGCAGGATGAGACACTTTAGGAAAGGATCCTTCACTCCATCCTAAGAGTCCAGCTTGCTCTCTGCAGTTGGAAAAATATTTTAACTTGATTTCACCACTTGCTGCTTCCTACGAAGATTCAGAAGGGAAAACACTTAAAATACCTCTTCCATTTCAGTTTCTCAACTTGAAATGGCCAATAATTTTCTTTTTACTTGCAAATGACATTGTCCTTCACTTCAGGGGGAAAAAAAAAGGGAAAGAAATTTAAGACAAAATATGTAACAGTAATGAATAGATTTTGATTAAATTCTTGATGGAAAAATTCAACAGGTCCTTGATTAGACTTTTAATGAAAATCAGTGATGCAAAGTAGCCAACAGCACAGAAGTTGGAGCACTCAGGGTAGGCAAGGGGGAATCAGCCTGGCTGAGACTCATTTCATCCCTCCTGCACCAAGAAGTGGTCGTTGGCTCTTGGCCAGTCTTGAGCACTGCTCTTTTCATTTCTTTTCCCACAACCTATAAATACATTTAAAATAAAATTAAGAAACTTGGTTTCATTCCAGTTCAAGAGACGGGGGAAAAAAAGATGAAATAATAAGCAAAGAAAACAAAAGGCAGACTTTTAATAAAATTTTTTCCCTGTAAAATAAAACCATTGTTTTACGAATTCACTGATAGAGCAGGTGTCAGGGTACATGTGACTTGGTGGAAAGGCATGTCAGCTCTGTCACATGTTTGAAGTGTGCAGAAATCTTCCCTATAACACCATCCAAAGTGTTTTGTACCAGCAAATATTTGTCTTCTGCATAGCAGTAAAAGGGATTGTTCTCTGCACTGGGGTCACGCGAGTCCTGGTACAACAAATATTGCTTCTAATGAGAGAGAACAGTGCTTGATCTCTGGCTAAAAGCAATCAAAATCCATTTGGCATGGTAAGTCCAGAGAGGGAGGAGGAGAACAAGAACTCAGCAAACAAAAGGAGCCGCAGCAGCACGAGGATCCTAGGGAACAAAAGCAGGTGAGAGCTATCCAAGAGTACTCTGAGGGGAGCTCCAAAAACCACACGGAGCCCCCACAAAAACTTCCTTTAACCACGCTTGGGCTGGGGCTGAGTGATGTCCCAGTGCCCTCAGGGGAAGCAGAAGGGCAAGGTGTCCTCTGGTGTTTCATTCCCAGGGGAAAGAGCAGCCCCTCCCTCTGAACTGCCCCCCCTGAGGTCACTCTTCATGGACAGAAAAGCATAAAAGCACTTGGGCTGCACACAGCCTACATGCTCAGGGCTCCCCCTGCATCCCAGTGGGCTCAAGCCCTCCTGCTCCAGGGGTCACTGGAGAGGTGTCTCAAAACACAGGTGATTTCAGCTGGCAGGACCCCTGCAGGTCCAGGCATTGCATCCATCAACAGCCCTGCAGCATCTGGGGGTGTTTGAGGAGGGCCTGGTTGGGGAAGGTTTGTTGTGATGTCCCTGTAAGCCCCATTGTGCTGAACAACCAAATGAGCAGAGACAAAAGGCCCCAGTGTGGCCAGGAAGGCACCAGAGGGGCAGAAGCGCTGCTGGACAGAGCAGCTTGGCACACTCTGGGGAGGGATGAACTGAGGAGGAGTCGTGGGGAAAAGGATGTTGAGCCTTTAAGCACCATTTCTGGTGTGTGGGAGCGTGGGTAGGTGCTGCCTGTTTCAGGGTGTGCGCACAAAGCTCAGGTTTGGGGAGCAAAAGCAGTGCAGGGATAACCCTGTAGCAGACTGCACCACGCTGTTCCCTCCTCCTGGCTGCTGGCACTGCCAGGCTGCCAACCACAGCCACAAACCCAGCCTTCTCCCGTGGCTGCAGACACAAGAGATGGGCTTTGTCTCTGCCCTGTAACACAAATGTGACACTTATGCCTCTGCCGTCTGCAAAACGAGTGTTTTACACAAGCTGCCCTGTGTCTGCAGGGGAACAGAGCTGGACACGGTGTCTGGCAGGCTTCAGATGCCCGTTCACATCACTCACACAGGTCCTCCGTCAGGCTCTTCCCTGTGGTCCCCTGACTCTCTACCCAGTGATAAATCACTGCACAGGGAGCTCAGGTGGAGAAAGGCAATAGGAGCTGCTAAAGGGCAGCAAAGTGGGAAAAGAGCCATCCTCCACACACATGTCCCTTGTACCACAGTTAAAGTGGAAACAACATGCCACATCAAAGAGGGGAAATTAAAAATATAGGAAGTATGTCCCTCCGCTCTGCAGCTATCACCTGGGAGTTAGCATAAAGTTTATGGCACTCCTTCATTGCTAGAAACCAGCAGTAAAGGAGACAGACACTTACTTTGCAGCTTGGCTCTGCTCCTCGAGCAATAAATGCTGCACAGTGTGGAGCCAGGTCTGCAAACACACTGTGCCTCTGCAGGAGCAGGGCTGAGCACTGCAAGGTGGTCCTGGGATGCTGATGCTCCTAGGAACCTGGAAGTGCCCTGATGGAGGGCAACAAGGAGAGAGACAAAATGGATGCATCAGTGCAGTGATGATGAGGTGTCTGAGCACCTTTCCTGCATCCACTGAGGTTTTTCCTTCTCTACCACCCAGATACCCACTGATTTACACTAATCCTGGAAGCTTTGTCCAGCACCATGGTAGCTGCTTTCTATGGAGCAGAGAGGACAAAACAGGGCTGTGATGGCTTTATAGCTGAGGATCAGTGGGATCACTGAGGTGTACCACTGCCCCATTTGTTTGTGGAGAAACTGGAGAATGACAAGGAGGTCTTCACTCCCACAGAGCATCCCCTCTTCAGCCACCCTGGCCCCCAGCTGGGAGCTGTCCCTGTGGAGCAGTGCTGGGTGCAATGCAGACCCCCAGGGCACAGGGAGATAGTGGATTCCATCAGGATTTTGGCTTTGTTCGGCTCCTGGCATGTCATAACCTGTGGGAACTCAGCACATCCCTCTGGATGTCCAGAGTTGCAGAGGACCCTGTCGGAACACTCGGACACCCTGGCATGCTGCCTGGAACACCTGGTGGCTTGATTTAGATCCTTCCAATGAATTGCCAGCTTGGCATGGGGATATGAAAGCCCCACAGATTTGAATGGTGTAAAAACAAGGTGTTCACAGGGTGAAAATGTAGGTTTTAGGATTTTTTGGTATGGGGGCTATGGGGACAAGATGGAGGAATCAGGGCATGTCTAGTCCTTCTTCTTTCTTCTTCTTGGTCTCCACTTTCTGCAGTGATGTTGGCACTTTGCGATTGGTTTGGAGTAGAGGTGCACTGTCTAACATAGGTGATAGGTGTTGGGAATTAAGAGTAAATATGATACGTGTAGTTTGTATAAAAAGACGATGCCACCTCGGGGGCGGTCAGAGTGCCTGTGACTGCCTTGCTGAGCAGATCTCAGCTGGGCAGAATGAAAATTTTATAGATAAGAATTAATAAACAACCTGAAGACCGAAAAAGCGAAGAGTCCAGACTCGTTCTTCGAAAGTGCAGGCTGCCGCAGAACCACCATCCCACACATCTCGGGGCAGAGGCAGACAGATGACCCAAGAGTAACCCTTTGCAGCTGCTCCTTGGTGAGGATGAAGAGACTCTCCCACCTGAGGAGACGTCAGAGTGAACAGCAGAACCAGGCTGGTGGGGCCTGTCCTTGTGCTCTAATGGCAGTGACACAGAAGGTCTTTGGAGGAGCTGGGAACACTCAGTGCTGTCTGTGCTTGCTCAGGGCTGACATATCAGGACTCTAAATGACCACAGGTATCTGTTTATTCTCATTGCTCTTCCCACAGTTACATGAGAAGCCCAGTGCAAGTTTTCCAAGCTCTGAGTACACAAAAACATCCCACTCTCTGTCTGAAAACACTTCACTTTGAGAGAGGCAGTACAGCTTGTTGTGAGAATGCCAGCCACAGGTCTGAAACCATCCACAGATCAGGACAAAGGTAAGGAGGCAGCAGACCCTTTTCAGGGAGGCCAGGCCACCTCCTTCAGGAATGCCTTTAGGAAGACAAGCTCCACAGGCAGCTGTGCTCACCACTGGCACCAGGATCGAGGTATCAGCCTGCCAAAGAGATACAGTGGTGTCCCACAGCGCTGGGGAGCAGAGCTGCAGGGAGAGAGGGGTAAAAACCCAAATGAGCACAACTCCAACCCTCCCTCCACAATTAAACTGCCCCAGAATGAACTTTGACACCAACCAGGTAAGATTGTAGTGTCTTAGCACGCTGTAAGGGACAAGGGACAACTAGGATGAGCTCAATTCACTTGGTTTTGAAATGCCTCAAAGCTGCCTTTTACAGTCTGCCCACTGAATGTCTACAGCCGGGCTTTATCTCACTTGCACAGAGCTTCTGGTGTGACTCCAGCTGGAGGCTGCACCCTGGGCACCTTCCAGCTCATTAGCCAACATCTGTCTGACATGCTGCTTGTTTTCTCACCCTCGTGCACAGGGACGAGCCTGCTAAGGAAGGATTTTGGTCACTGGGTTGGTTTGGGTGCTGGGTCACTCTTCTTTTGCTGTGAGTCGCTGGTGAAGGAGGCAGCCTCTCTCCAGCAGAGCCTTCAGACACACAGGGACTGCTGGGACACCCATGGCTTGACAGGAGCTAAGCCAGCAGTCCCTGGAGAGCAGTGCCTGAAAACTCTGTCTGTCACTCACAGAGCTGCTCCAACACCTCCAAGACACACAAGGCTGCATCCTCACCCATCCACACGCATAGGAGCTGCTTCAGTCCCAGGCACATCGATGTTTCTGCTGCTGTATTGGGAGTGATACTTCTCTGTACAGTTTGAGAAAGCCGCACTCCTTCCTCTCACAGTCATCTGGGCCTCACTGAATCTTGCCCCAAATTCTCTCTGGGGACTCAGACTTGCAGGGTGCCAGCTTCCCATGGACCAGCCAGGCCTGGGTGAATGTTGGCACACATGCTCCCAGCCCTGGATGGACACATCACCAGGGCATCCTCTGCCCACACAGACCAAGCCAGGCACTACAACAGTCACCATGGCTCATCCTGGAGTGGATGTGGCTCTGAGCCTGAGTGTGGGTCTGGATGGAGCAGAGCTCCTGCTCCCTTCTCTGTGGCCAAAGGCAAGCATTCCGTCTGGGTGCTGCCTGCGTTTCTACATCCATTCTGCACTCCCGCCTGAGAGCTGTTTGCAACCAACACAGGCATTTTGGGTGCCTTGGCTGAGCTGTGCTTCCTGCTCCCTTCTCTTCTGCTCCCTGCTAGAGCTGCCCTTGCCTCTTGCTGCCTGCTCCAGGGCTCTTTCCACAGCTCTGCAGCAGCACAGGGGTGCAGGTGAAGCAACACCAGCATTCTCCTCTTAATCTGAGGGCAGGATAAGGAGGAAACGAAAGTCCAGGTGATAGACTGGCCTGTGGATCCATGGGAGGTAGCGATGGAGATGATACATTCCAGGCTGGTTTGATTTTTAGCCAGACCGCACAACCCCTACCCCAACCATGGAGTATGTTCATCTCCTCCAGCTCCACATCCAACCTGGCTGCACGCCCAGTGGTGCCTTAGGAAGCTACAGGAACACCCTTAGTGACCCTTCATCTAACTACAGTGACCAGGACAAGTGCTAGACCTGGGCTTGTCTTCTGGGAGCATCCAGGGGCCCGGCATTCTCTGCAGCTCTCTCCTTTTCTGCTCCCCAGCTGGCGTCTGTCCTGATCTGCACGCCCAGAAATTCATGGTACACTGATAACCCAATGCAAACAGAGAAATCCCAGCATGAAAGGTGGCCCTGAGCACCCCCGGCATCTCCTTGGTGTTGTTTGTAATTACAGAGGCAAACAGTGCTGTGAGCAGCGCTGCCAAGGGCTCCCTGGAAGAGCCCCAAGCTCCAGATAGCCAACTCGTGTGTTGATGAGACACAGCAGAGCAGAGATGTGGCTCTTCCCTCCTGTTCCTCTGATTCAATTATGGTGCAGGCAGCTGGCTTTGGAGCACTCACAGCATTCAGGGCTCTGTGTGCCTGGGAAGCCCTCCCATTGGCACGGGACAAGCCCAGGCATCCTCAGCTGCTTCCTGCTTTGAAAAATAATTCATCCGTGGTGGAAGCTGGGAGGCAGACCAAGTACAGACATTTTGGCATTGAACTAGCAGGTACTGCATTGTCCTGAGATGCCTTTTTCTCTTCTGACTTGCTGATGCCAAGTCAGGGGGTTAGAGGGGAGCTCAGACCTGAGAATAACTTTTCATCAGCTTTCCATATCCCCTCAGTCTGCACATTCCTGCACCACAAAGGTTCAACCCTGCCAGACCTTCTCACAGCATCAAAACATTTTGCTGCTGTCCAGTTTTTCTGTTGTTACTGATTTTGTTTGTTTGTTTGCTTAATTATCGCTCCGTGGAAAATTTCGAAATGGCAACTCTTCCACCCCTTTTGGTAAAAACAAGCAGACACTGAAATGTTGGGATTCCCCTAGGAGTGAAAATCCCACACCTCAGTGGTAGAGGTCAGTGTCTCATTCAGCTGCAGTAGGAGGGTGACAGGAAATGAGGTCCTTCCCTGCACCCTTAATGAAGGCTGGCATGAAGATTTCAGTGCTCTGGGCATCTTCTGCCCTTACCCCTCAGGAAATCCCTACAACCTGTTGGAATGCTGGATCCATGCAGGTCACTTGCAGAACAAGTCTTGTTTCCAGGTTGCTTCCCCAGGGATCTGATTTCTCCCCTGTTTCAGGTGAAGCTTTTCTAACATCTGCCCTTTTTGTGTCCTCCTTTTACTCTTGACTGTATCACCCCAAGAACAATGACCTGCTCTAGCAGGGAGGTCACACTAGATGATTTCCAGAGGTCCCTTCCAGCACCAGCATTCTCTGATTTTGTGATTCTGTGACCTTCTCTGCCTCCTCATCACCTTCTGGGTTCTGATATCACTTCTCTGCTTTTCCATCAGGAATTTCTGCTCTTTCCTTGCCCCAGAGCTTCCTTCATTGCCCTGAAGCTGCTCGAGGCTTTGAGGGGATGAAACAGGGAAGGGAAGGTGTGACCTTTCCTGGTGAAGCCTCGGGTATGGAAGCACTGTGCCCCTAATATTGCGCTGTGATGCTGTTTGCTGTCCCACTTTGCTCTCCACAGTGCTCTGGCCAGCAGCAGAAGAACCAGCAATGTCCATTCCCTCCTGGTGTCAGGACTGGTGCAGTGTGGATTGAGTGCCCAGGTGCTGCTTGCAGACAAGAAAACGAGGCCATGGTCAAGGCTCCTTACAGGAGATGGCAGCACGACCCAGCAGCTCCTCCAGGATGGCTCTGCTGCCTTGCTTTCCCCTCCTTCAGTGAGCTCCAGCACACTGCCTGGCTTGGATCCCTGCAGAGCCTCTTTCTCTAGACCTTCTCCATCCCTGGACTGCAGTTCTCCTGCAACCTCTGCCCCCTCAGGGCTGTTTTTTCCCCCCTCCTCTAATCAGCATCACTTAGGGCTGGCTCTGCTGTGGTCTCAGCATGCAGCTGCTGGCCTGCAGCACCACAACTGAGTCCCAGGACTCAGCAGCAGCTCCTCTGAGAAGACAAATCGGTCATTATGCATCTGAACAAATAGATTTCATATTCCAAATGGAGAGATCTGTCAGCAGCTCCATTCCTCTGGGAAGCCATGAATGTCAAGCCATTTAAGAGCCCTTTCCTAATGATGCCCCTGGTGAGCAGCCGTGAAGACGTATGGCCCCAGTGCTCAGCAAGGGTTTGCTGGAGACTATCAGGGTAGAGGGGAAGATTAGGAGGCATTAGCACAGCAGAATGCCTCGTTCAGCACTTCCTCTGGAGTCCTGCACAGCAGAAAAGGAGCACGAGGCATGGGCTCAGATTAATGGGTTTTTTACAAGCCAGCTTTGTCTTCTGACAGAGGAGAAAAATGATTGCACACACACACACACAAGCACGCACACGAATGAGGGGAGATGGGCTGCTCTGCCTGGCTTGTACGTTTTGTAATGGAGAGCCTGGCTGGAAGGAGAGGGAAAAGATGAAGTAGGGCAATGGGAATGTGATCCCTCTCTGACCTGCCGAGATGCTTATCGACTGCAGACCCTGCAAGGTTTGTCCTGGCACTATTCCCCCTGCAATCCACAGCCCTGTAGAAGACAGCTCTCTGCTGGGTTGGAGGAAAATCACACAGGTTTGGAGAGTCTCTCCCAGGCCAGCAGACTGCAAAAGCTGACTGTGGCCCCCAGCAGCATGGATGGAGTTAGAGTGAGCCAGGAGCCAGCCCTTGCAGCCAGGACTGACCCATGGGCAGGGACCAGGGCTCCCTGCTTCCAGACAAAGGGCATGGAGACACAGCAATGCCTCAAGCCCATCCACATGGCAAGTCCATGGTTTCCTCCCACTGCCCACATAGGTGCTACAATCTGGAAACCAAACATTTGGTGTTTATGTTGAAAACATTCACGTTGTAGCACTGCCCTGGTCAGGTATCCCCTCCCATGCCCTTCTTTGCTAGATTTGGTCCAAATTTTCCAGGTGTGCCAGTCTTCCCAAAGTAGATTTTTTTTGCAAGTTGGGGTTTTCCAGGATATACACCTGACTTAGTCTCACAAAGCACTTTGGGAACCTCTCACAGATCTGTTGTTTGGTTACTTCTTAAAAATTAGCAAAACAAAACAAACACATTCCCACTCAGGAAAGGTGGCCAGAATCAAATCCCTGGCTTCAAAAAACATGGACAGTTTCAATTAGCATTCCCCAACACCCCCAAACTTAAACACTGGTGCTGATAACCACTGCCTGTAAACCAAATGTGGCCCTATCTCCTTCCAAATGTGTACACCAGCCTGCGTGTTATCTCTTCAGATGGAGCCATTTGTATTAAAGGGAAGAAAAATGCAAGTATCTAGAGGCCACCTTTAATAAAGTATTTGATAGAGTGCCTTGCAAAACCGTACCTGGCAAATGAATTCGAATTGGAGTGGATACAAGCTGAGACACCTGACGGGAAATTGGCTAAGAGGTGTGTAAACACAGGGCCATGATAAACTGCAGGGGTCTGCATGGGGAGGAAGGTTTCTAGAAGGTGCCACAGGGATCGATGTTAGAGCTGGTCTAGTTTAACATCTTTATTAATGACAGGGACGGAGAAGTAAACAACACATTAATAACATCCCGGGATGATACTGAACAGCACAATTCCCTAGACGGAGCCAAGAGAAGGAATTTGAAGTGCAAGGGCTGACCCTGCATAGCTTCCTGCATTCTTTATCACGATCAAGGGGTGCATTGGGCACCTGAGGTGGGGAAGGGGCTGAAAGGAATCCAGGAAAGGAGCCCAGGCTGGAAGCAAGAGATGAAAACTGTGAGATAACTGAGGCAGAGAAGGTTTGGGTCAAATTCCATTCTCTAACCCCCCAAATTCCTCGTTTTTTCCCCATGGAAGGGCACTACAGACAAAGAGCCATCCAAATTGGCAGCTATGTGTCCATAACTAGGTGCTCCCTTCAAGATGCTGTGCCCCTCCAAGGAACCTTCAGGCAAGTGCTTAAAATCAGAGATGCTGTCTATCCCAACACCAGAGATGCTGCACCCGTCCAGACGAGCACTGTGTCAGTAATGGATGTGTCAGGATAAATAGCAGGCATTAAGTGATCCGTGAGATCCCTGCTTTTGGAAATTGGTGATTGCTTAATGGCAGAAATTGTAATTTTATTTCATTTATGTCATCTTTTGGAGCATGGTCCTGGCTAGGGGAAACACACACATACACACACGCACACTCTCAATACTTCAGAAAGACTAATTTTCCATGCTTCTAGGGAATTATGAGCAAAACTCTTGGGAAGAAAGATGAGGGCAGGAAAATGAGATGATCAAAGTTGAGCAAGTGGGAGACAGTGCAGGAAAGAGCCACGAAAAAACTGCGAAGCTGGAAGAAAATCAGCCTTGCAATGACAGACTGAAAATTCTTGATCTGTTTAGCTCATCAAAGAGATTGAGATTTAACTGATTGCCATGTGTAAGTACCTTCCCAGGAAGAAAATACAAGGTGTGAAAGCCTCTTCAATCACATGGGGAAAGGAACAAAAGAGCCAACAACTGGAAATTAAGGTCAGACAAATTCCAGTGAAATGTAAGGCCCACATTTGCAGCAAAAGATGTGACCAGACATTCAGTCAAAATCCCAGGGATGTGGTAATTTCTGGGACGTGGTAATTTCTCCACATCTAAAAGCAAGGGATGATTTTCTGTAAGATGCTCCAGTCAAATACTGGACACCATTCAGCAGAAACCAGATGCAGCTCCCTGCTTCACACAAGAGGGCTGCGCCGCAGAGGGGGTCATGACAGACGACCTGTGGTTTTCTTCCAGAGTTCCTTGGAAGAGGATGTCTAAATGCCTTATGTTGCATCTCATTCCTTTCAATTCCACAACTGCTGGCATATCCTCTTTACACTCTTAGTTACAGATGTGCATTCATCATCTTTTGTCCATTCTGGATATTGTGCAAGTGCTCGTTTTCATTGTGTTTGCTATACCAGCATCTTAATTTGATGCTGGTATATAATCCCGCACAGCTGTCTGTCATTTCAAAGCACAGCCCGTGGCTCTCCATGCATTTTCCATACCTGTGGTTAAGATCTCGATAGGACAGTTCCTGTTTTATTCCTAGAACTGCAGGAGCCTATTAAAGAAGGAAACTTATGCTGTGCTCTCTTTAAGGAAAACTTTCTTCTTCTCTGCTCTAGTAATTTTTTTTTTCCCCCCAGTTGTGAAGATCACATCCTTTTCAACAGCCCAGCCTCTTCTTCTTCTAAATTGAGACAACTTGATATCAGGCACCCTGAATTCACCTCCTGAGAGATTTCTGGTGGCTCTACCTAATGCTAAATACACTTTGATTTAATGCTGCAGGAGGAGCTCACTTGTTTCCAGAGGGAGAAACAGTGAGCTCTGGGGACTTGGGGAGGAAGCCAAGGTGGAGGAGAGAGGCTGGAGGTTGTTTTTGCTGCTATTATTTAGGTCAACAGCAAAGGTAAGGCCGAGAGCACGGGTAAGGCTTGACCCTGCCCTTGCACTCGGTGAGGGAAGCAGCTGAACACGCTGCTGCTCACACACAGGTCTTGTGCAAGGAGACATCTGGAGGCTGGACCCATCTGGATCAGACCTCTCTCCTGGGAACAGTGCTTGTGTGATTTCCTGGACACCATAAAGTTGCTGGAAATGCAAAGGCACTCCAGAAATGGGCAAAAGGTGATGAAAAGTCTGTGGGGAAGGAGTAAAACGGGGAACTTGCCTGCTTGCAAGAACTTGGGAGGAGGAGGGAGGGTGTTAAGGGTCTCCTGGTAGCTTCACTGAGAGAAAGGGGATGAAATCAGGCAAGAAAAATTGCATCCGAACATCAGGAAATGCCTTCTGTCTCTTAGATGTATTAGCTTGGGGAATTGTATCCTTGGGCACATGGTTGCTCAGGACATACCTGGCAGGCCTCTGAGCTTGAAGGGAAATGCCCTGGTGGGGAGCAGCTTTCTCAGAGCTGTGCCAAGTTGGGACAGCCCCAGCGCTGCTGTCACACCCCCACTGTGTTGATGGCATTCAGAGGGTGCTGCTGGGGGCCCTCTGCAGCCCTGGGAGCTCAGGATGTCTGGTTTCACAGGCTGGGAGGAGGGACGTGCATCCTCCTCGTGGTGTCCAGCCCCAAGCTCTGTGTCCTCCTACCGTGGCTGGGCCCCTGGACGGCTCTGCTCTCACCTGGTCGAGTGATGTGGTGAGGGAGTTGGGCAGGAGGAGAAGGGCTCCTCCCCAGGGGTCCTGGACATCCCAGACTGGTGTCCACCCCCATAGATCTGCATTGTGATGGATGGAAGTCAAGCTGGCTGTTGCACACCCGTGGCTGTGAGCTCCCCTCCAGCAGTTTGACCACCAGCCCACTTAGAAGTTTTCCCAATAGTTTTATCCCGTGGGATGTCGGCTGTAGGGACTTCCCGACTTTTTTTCATCTTCCCTTGCTCACTGTCCCAGCCTCCTGGGCCTGCTTTTCCCAGGGGTGACCACGTCTCCAGGTTGGAGCACCCTTATGAAACTGGGGGCTCCTACAGCAGCTCGGAATGCAGCAGCCAGCAGCACCATTCCTCCCGCAGATAGATCTGCTTCCTAAGCATTGCCAGGCTGTCCCTTATCTACCTTTCCCTCCTTTCCAGCCGCTCCTCTCTTCCCGGCTTCTCCCGGAGTTGTGCTGTTGCCATGGTTACCCGTTTATCTTTAAAATATACATTTCCCCCCTACCCCACCCCGGCGCAAAGTGAAATTCCCGAGCTTCATCCTCCACGGAGAGCTGCCTCCCTCTAAAGTGGCACTAATTGAGCATGAAATGCTATGCAACTAAATTACACCATAATTTATTCGGCGTTAAATGATTTTAAGCAGCGGCTCAGGAGCGCTGGGAACAGGAATCACTCCCCTCTTCCCACTCTCCTCGCCTGCGCCGCAGCCGGGAGCGAGCTGGAGCCCGAGGATTGCATCCTCCCAGGCAGGACCAGCCTGCAGCAGAGCAGCCGCCACCTCGCTGCCTGATTTTTCCGGGAGAACTTGGGCACTCATCAAAGAACCGCTAATCACATCCCAGTCACTCCTGAGAATCCTAATTTCCAGCAGGGAGCCTGCCCGTAAACTGCAGGGCGCGGGATGTCACCAGCACCAGGATCTGGGTGGTTTGAGCCTGTCAGGCTCAGAACGGGAGCTGAGAGCTTTTCCTCTATGAAGAGAGAAAACTTCAGGGCAGGGACTTTGGCTAGGTTGAAACTGGCTGCCAAATTATTTCACGTTGTCTCTTTCCTCATTCCCAGACCACAGATGCTTTGCTCCCGCCTGACAATTGCCCTCCAGCGCTGTGGAACATCAGGTCTCTCACTCTGGCGTTTCTCTGCAGCAAGGAGATGCATGTTGTTCCTAAGGAAATAGGAAATAATTTGCTCCCCTTCTAAACACCAGCAAAATACCGTTTTGAAGAAAAATGCAGAAGTTTCATGTCGAAAATGGAAAACCGAGACGTTCCAACACTCTTCAGAAATATTTTTCGCTCTTTTCAGACTGGAGGCATTTGACGAAATTGATAAAAATATCAGAACTACCCCCATCAGTACAAGGTGTATTTTTAGACATAAAAGAGGAAAAGTTTCATTCAGTGAGGAAAAATGTCCCTACTTCCACTAAGAATGGAGACAATTTCAGCATTGTGTAAGAGACTCCAGGAGAAATGCATTCTCCTAAATAAGGAAGGATGGGAAAAGTACCAGCAGGATCAGAGGTACAGAAATATAGAGCAGCTTCCAGCTTCCTTTTCTTTTTTTTTTTTTTTTTTTCCCTTTCTTTTTATTAAATATATGGGGACTAGGGTTAATTTGGACTTCTCCAAGTCAAAGAGTGATTGGGGTCAAGAAGCAGCTAGCCCCATAGAAAAGGAAACAGGGCTGCATGGATTAGGACTCTTCTGTCTGTGTAAGGGCTGGGTGGTGATTGTGGATGGGTAGATTAGGAGCTCAGCAAGTCTAAAATAACATGGAAAAGATGACTGGGGATGGATGCTTTCCTGCCTTTTCTGAGACAGCCGTGCATCAAACCAGAAGAAAGCAGGTTCAAAAGAAGCAAAGGGATTTTTCTCTCATATATGGAAGTTAACCTGTGTAACTTCTAGCCACAGGACATGGTGGGTGGTAAAAGTGTTATAAAAATAAAGTGGCACAAAACCCACCAGGATTATTTCACAGGCAGATAATTCATCAAAAATTGCTTAATCCTAGAGCGATGTTTTGTTTCAAGCCTGAGGATGATACTCAAGGAAAAAAAAATCAGACGACCCCATTGCATTGCTGCTGGTTTGAAGCACACCCTCGAGGATGTTGAGGTGCTGGGACAGACTGTTTAGAAGGATTTTTTCTGACTGTCCAGATATCTGAGCCTTGTTTTAGCAGAGTGGGCACTGACAGCATTCCAGGCCTCCTCACAGGCTGTGCAACCTCCTCCTGCTGAACCAATATTCCAGGGGGAAAGATCAATTTATCCAAAGCAAAGTGTTTCACTTAGAAGTGTTGCCTTCTGACAAAACTCATTTTAAGGTGAAAAAAAAGGAAGAAAAGAGAAAAAAGAAAGACGGGGGGAAAAAAGAGGATGAGTCCTTTGATAAGATTGAAGTGTTTCATTTGGGTCTTTCTTGAGTGCAGTGTTTCAAGATGACTTCTTCCCCTGTTTCAAAAAGGGCAATACATTGTAAAACCAAATGAAAAATGAAAAAAAAGGAAAAAAAGGAAACCGAAGCAGAACTGTTTGAGTCATCCCCACATCTTTTTTCCCCTGCTGTTTTCCTTCAAGAAGATGGTTAAATCTCCCTGGCTTTTGTTCCATCCTGGAACAGAAAACCTCTTAAAACCACTCAACTTCCCCCAGGTTCTCTCACAACCACTTCCCTGCTCTTTGGGATGACCTCTGTGGGGGGAAGCCAAGATGCTGAGCCCAGGCCACTCTCCAGCTGCCCCAGACAATCCTCCCAGCTCACGCTGAGCTCTGCTAACAGGGGCAGGCTGCTGGTACCAAACTTGCCCATCCTTTTCCAGGCAGGAAGGGAAAACACTGGCACTGCACAGCTGTGAGTCAAAGGCCTTTCATTGCCATGAATTTCCCTGAAGATGAGCTCTGAGTGCTGGCTCTGGAGAGGCAGGGGATGGTGGCAGCAAGGCCAGCTCTGCGCGCTCAGGAGCAGCTGCTGCACCAAGCAGGGAGCGCTCACCTCGTGTGTCCACCCCACCAGGACAGCAGCATCCCCTGGGACCCACTCTCCATCACCCCTGACACGACCTTCAGGCTTGTTCCTCCACCAGGAGCCTGTGGAATGCTGGAAAGGCTCTTTTCCAGCCTCGAGTCAGACAGGTGGCCTCTGCGCTTGTGGCAGGCAGGCAAAGGGCTGCGCTCTCTCCTGCCAGTCAGCTCTGAGAAATGAAAGAAGAATTTTTTTTGCTCTCCTCTGCCGCACAGAGCTTTGTGAACTCCAGGAAGATGTTTGTTTGCTCTCCTCATCTTTCCTACAGCATTTGAGAGCCCTTCAAGGCAGTGTTTTTCACTCCATCCTGCCTCGTTCCTTGAGGTGATTCCCAGCATACAGCAGCCCTCTTGCACTTCACCCAGCAAGACCACACTGTGGTTAACACTCAAAATCCCTGCCAGCAAATAAATAATTACTTGAGAAAAAAGCTATGCTTAGAAGTGGCTTGGACAAACAACATTTTTCTTGATTTTTTTTTAAGCTGAACAAGAGAGTTGAAAAATTTTTGAACAGGAGTGTTGAAAAATATTTTTGCCCCAGAAGCAAAACTTTGGGTGAATTTGAAAGCTGAAAAGCGTAGTTCTGGCTTAAGGAAAGCGTCTTGTTCCCCTTCAGCTGTTCCCAACGTTTCTTATAATGATCTTAAAATAAAAAATAATAATGATCTTAAAAAATAAAAATGATCCTAAAATAAAAAAAAAAAACCCCACAGTTTTCACATGAAAGTGTTAAAAAATGCAATTTAACACTTGTAGAAGGGCTTGTTTCTGGCTGAAGCAGTCTTTTCTCACCCAAATTAACTGCTAGGCTGATGCAAAGTTTCAAAGTGCACTCCTCACACCAAAGTGCAGAGAATTTCACCCAAAGAGTGTCATTTCCTGGCATTCCCGTGTCGTGCAGGGGGCTGCTGTGCTCCCATGGAGCACCGAGAGCCGCGAGCTGCTGCGCTTTGGGGCTTTTTGAAGTAAAATAACAATCTTTTGAGAGTGAAAGTCCGGTCCTGGCAGAACAGATGTTGTAACTTATCACATTTATGGTGGAAACTTGAGGGCCAGGAGGGAATTCAAACAGCAAATAGTTAACAGCGTAAAGTTAACAGCGAAATAACGAGAAATATATAACGTGTATCAGAGGACCGAAGGGAGTTGATTGGTCTGAGGGAGCAGTGGGGGGTAGAAAGGAGCAATTAAAATCTGGAGGAGGAAGAGGAGGCAAAGGAGGGCATTGCTGGGCAGCCAAGTGATTCCTTTAAGTGCAGAGGGATAGAGGTGTGTGCTTCTCATTAAAATCAGCCGCTGTCCTGGGAGAGCCGAGTGTGGCACACACTCTATCCATTCTCTGCAGTCACACGGCGAGCCGAGGGCAGGGTTACAGGGCACTGAGGTCCTCGCTAATTAACTGTCCCAAACTTGGTTAGCTCAGCCGAGGCGTCCCTGTGCCCTTCTGGGACGCTATCAGCCGTGAGTCAGAGCGCCGGGGTGACACGGGCTGTCACTGCGAGCTGGAGCTCTGGGACACAGAGTTTGAGCCGCAGGGCAGGGAGAGGAGAGGCACAAACCCTTGCGCACTCCCCACGTTGCCTCTCTGGCAGCTTGCAGCCGCTAAACTCCGGAGCTTCGGCTCGCTGTTGCCTCCCTTTTGCACCCCCCGCACCCCCTCCTTAAACGCTTTTGTTGTCGTGATTAATTGTTTGCCAGCGAAGCTATTACTTATCAGATTGTTTGCTGGCTCCGTTATCAGCTGAGCGGAACGGGGGCTTGTTTGTGCGATGCCGGAGCGGCGTGGGAGGCGGCAGGGCTGCATGGAGCCGCAGGAGAGGCGGCCGGGGGAGGATGCTGGGGCACAGAACATCCCTGGCAGCCGAGGCACCGAGATCCCGAACCACGGGCGGTGCTAGTTAAGCACCGGTATGCCATTCTGCCAGCCCCAGCCAGCGGTTTGCTCAGATCTAGTGTTCATTAAACGCTGTATTCTTCGGTAAGTGGAGAATGTATTGTGGGGCTTTAATAAAGGCTGTTGCTCATAACGCTGCTTAGCGAAGCCTTTCATCTTCACCCTAATTAATTCATGCTAATTTCCTTGCCGGTTGGATACATCAATTTGGAGTTTAAAATAGAATCTTAGTTTGTTTGTGGAGTTCAACATGTTGCAAAATATAGCTCTCCTGTCAGAAGGAAAAAAAAAAGGAGGGAAAAAAAAAAGGGCATAAAGGGAAAGATCCGGATGGGATCTTACAAAGGCAATGTGTGGGTTGGGGAAATGCAGCATTGCTCCAGGGCCCCACATCTGCCCCTTCCCTGTAGGATCAGTCCTAAATGCTCAGAGAGTCCACTGGGAACCCTCTCCACCAACAGGATCTTTCCACTGCACCTTTGCTTTTATCAACACAACGACAGGAGATTATATATTCCTTCACCTGGACTCACTCCTTCATGTCACAGTCAAAACAAGCTTTATCAGGAGATGCCATTTCTTGGGGCTAGAATGTGGGCTGTTTGAAAGATCTCTCTGAGGAAAAGTTTTTGCCTAATCCACTGCAGGCCCTGGGGTGCTGAGGAAGGAGTACAGCAGGGATTGCATTCAGGCTGTGCTCAGTTATTTTTCCCACCAGCGCTACATCAGCTCTGTTCCTGCTGTAGCTTAAGGGATATAAAGTCACAGCTGAGAAGGCTGTAAAGGGCACAGAGAGCCATCAGTCATCTCCTTCCCCAAAACTAGTCTTTCTCCAGCCCTTCCTGGCAGACATGTTATTCTCAAAGATTCCCCAAAATAGCAAGCCTGCTTCCCTCCAGACAGTCAGCAAACACTTAATTCTTGTCACTGTGATTTACTCGTATCTTGCTCGAAATCCCCTTCCTGCACTTTAAACCTGTTTCTTCTTTCCTGTCCAATGGCTGTGGATCATTCCTACCCTCTCTGCTGCCTCATGACTATTCCCCAGCCTCCTCTTCCTCACAACCCCAGCTCGCAGTTTCTCCGTGCAGGTCAGTTTGGAGTGGCTCAGGTAGAGGTTCAGACACAAACATGATGAGAGAAGCAGAGACCCAGGAGACCCGTGCACATGGGCTTGCACACTCACACCCAAGTGCTTCCCAGCGTGCACACCTTGCTTCCAGCCTTTTCCTCCCTCAGCATCCTTTGCTCAGAGCAGCACAGGCCCCTGAGCCGCCAGAGAAACAACCAGCTCTCCCAAAAGCCCCAGGTAACCGTGGGCTCTGCAGCCCTGCTGAAAAATCCCCTCAGCGTTCAAGAAGGCAAAAATCCAGTGTAAACAGCTGTAGAAGTCCCTCTGCCCCTTGCCTTAGTGTGTGGCTGGCTGACCAGCAGAGAGACAGCGCAGGAACTGTCCGTGCACCCTCAGGCATGATAATGCACAGGGCAGAGATTCCAGGGAATCGCAGGAAATTTTGCTAGAAATGTGGCGTGCAAAGGGGCACCGCAAGTTCCAGCTGGTTTGAATTTTCTCTGTATTTATAAAAAATAAATTGATACTTTATTACCTAATCAAAGTAGCTACTCATGCGTTTTCACCTCCCCCTTCCTCCTCAAATTTAGCACGGGTGTTTCAGATGCTAATATAGAGCTCCCAGGAGAACAAGAGAGCCTTTCTGTGAGACTTTTTAAAGACATCTTAGAGGATGCTTAATAAAGAGGCAGCATGGGGCGGTGTCTGGGTCAAAGGCTCGACATTCAGGATACTTGGACTCCTTCCCGGCTCTGGCACAACTCCAGGGCAAATGCTCCATTGCTCTGTGACTCAGTTTCCCCCTCTACCTGGTGAGATCCTGAGCCTGCCCTTTCCCATGCTTTGGCAGACAGCTAAAATCTGTTCCTGGTGCCATCACCACCTTTACATTCCCCATCCTAAAAACTACTGCAACATGTTCCCTATGGCACACAGAGCCCAGCCCGAGGCAGAGCATGGGGTCTGTGGGCAATTTGTGCCATAAAAAACCCATATTCAAGGGCTTACAGATGTCTTGGCCAGCAGTAAATGCAAACCCCAGTACTCCCTGGATGCAGCTTGGGGCAGGGATGGAGATGCAGGATTAGCTACTCAGAAAGGTGAACTGACATTGCATGACCTGTTTTGAAGGACAGTTTTACCACATATTTTGGCTAAAAAATCCAACAAAATCTAACCAATTTAGCAAAAGGTAACAAATCTAGCAAACAGGATTTCAAAAATGATTTTGGCTCTGTGGGAGTTGCCACAGCGGAAGAAGAAAACAGTGAGGGTGCAGAATAAACTCTGCTTTCATTCACAGGTTCCACTGGTGTCCAGGTGACCCTGATGGAGGGATGAGGAATTGTGTTTTCTTCCCACACAAGCAAATATGGTGGAGAGACAAACCCTTTTGCTTTTGGCAGAATTCTAAGGAGACAGTTGCCCATGCTTAAATGTGTGGTACCCACTCATTTTTGGGAAAAGAAACTCCATACAAAATAGGAAACAAACCTCTTTTTTCTAACAAAAATAATAATTTTGTAAAAAAATTTTACCTAAAAGTAAAGACAAACACTGTGTTCTGTCTTGCTTCACATGTAAAACCATTTGGAGAGGAGCCCCAGTACCACGCATTTCTGCCCCCAGTTTTGTTCTCAGCACCAATTTGCAGGAGCAGGTGGTGGCACCAGCCTGGGACCAGCCCCCTGGGTCACCTGCCCCACACACAGAGCCCCACACACCCCAGCAGGCACAGCTGCAGGCACGGTGTGGGTCCAGCAAGTGTCATTCCCCAAAAGGCATTCCAGCCAATTTCAACGTGGGTTTTATAAGGAGAAGAAAGGGAATCACGGCTGAGCAAGAGAAGATAACAAGCCTGAAAGGATCCTTGAGAAGAGGCACTCCTGAGGGAAGGGTCCTGTCCCACGGGATCCCCAGCACAGCCACCATCACAGCCCAGTGCGGGGCTCTGTGGGTCGTCATGCACGGCTGAGACACAAACTCCAGGCCACGGCTGGGCAGGAGGGAGTGGTCCCTCTTCAGCCTGCTTGTCTGGATAAATTCTGGTTTGTTTCTCTTCTCTTTGTGCTGTTTATATTTGATATGGGAAGATATGGTTTATTTGGCATGCAGGAAGATGAAAGAGGAGGGACTTTTCTGAAGGATGTACCCTCAGACTCCTGTACTGGAAGAAAACTCTTTGCATATTCTATAGCCAGGACTCTGGAGGACTTGATGGCCAAATCCTGGCCGGGACAGGAGACTGTAGCACTTTTTCATCCCATGATATAGCAGAGTTCAGTCTGCTGGACACTGCCCTGTCTGCAGAGGTATCCGTCACCCAGGAAATGTAATGAAAAGAAGCATTGCTCTGACCATTTTTCAGGGGAAGCAAGAAGATCAAGGAGATCAAGAAGATATACCCCTAATATCACACAAATTCTCCTCATTGGATGTAACAGGCTTTGGGGAAAGCTGGCTGTAGCATTTTGAAACAATGGAGGTCCTCATGTAGCCACATATTCTCAGCCCTATTAAAATCACGGGACAACAAATTGTTATGCAATTATGTAGGAAGGAACCTTAATGAGGACCTTGAGATTTGGTGAAGCTGTGCAAGAAACCTGTGCATCAACTGGAAGTGTGCTCTGGGTCTCATCTCTGTGCCTGCCTTGAGTTTCCGTGGCTTTGCATGGCAGACCAGAGGAGTGTCTAGCAGGCAGGGAGGAGAGACAGGGAACAGGCAGCAAGCACAGGCAGGCTGTCTTAAGAGGACAGGAAAATATCAGAGTCTGTATATTTAGCCAAACACCCCTCAATAATTTCAGGTTTATTTCCCCATCCTGCCAGCTCATGAAGCAAGTTGAACAGTTTCAACACCCGGCTGAGCTTTGCATTTCATCTCACGTCAAATCCGCTGTCTGGAGACATTTGTTTTGCTTTCATTTATTCCAAAGTCCTGATCTAAGCCATGGAGGGAGATTTTTCCAGTGGGTGCCTGTGTGGCAGGGGGGAAGAGGAACTCAGTGAGTGACTCAGCTTCATACTAACAAGGAGAAATTAAAATCTAAAGCGACTTCATGCAACCAAATGCAGTGAAACAGGCCCTTGATCTAATCACCACTTTCTAAAGGAATTAAATGCCAATCTATTTTAAAATGCATTTCACTCCGACTTAATGAGGGCAACAGGGAAAAATCAATTGGTTGTGTAATTTGGGATTTCAATAATAAAAACAATAAATGCTAATTAGGAACATTCTTATTAATGTCATAAAAATCTTGGACAGATTGTAGTCACGTAATTAAAGTTTGACAAAGCTGCTTGAAGAGTTTGAGGCCTGACAGCAGTTGCTGGGACAGGGACATGGACTGGGATGAAGGCAGGCTGTGCTCAAGGCTGCATGGCTCCAGGAGCATTTGCTGGTGAGTTCTGGGAAGGGTGGAACGCCCTGAGAAACAGGGACCACCCCAATGTCCCCCTGACCCTTCAGAGCTGCACAGGGACAAGAGCATGGAGCTGAGCATCCCTCATTTTTACCCTCAGTGGTGCCCAGAGCTGAGTTCACATCCTTGGGATTGTACATTAACGCAGGGCAGCAGTCTTTGCTCCTGCCACCATCTGGAAATTACAGGTGGGAATGTCAGCTGTCACTCAGATTTGGGGTGTGGCATTTCCCCCAGGTGCAGAGCCAAATCATGCAAGGCTGGTAGGATGTCCATTCAGGTAATCTCTCTGCTCTTGCTGTGTAAGAGACACAAGCCCTGAGAAATGCAATTCCCCTTTAGTGTCTAACAGGCAGTGAGACTATCTGGCACTGTTGGGGAATAACTCATTTCCTTCTGAAATGTCTCAGAAAAAATAGAAATCCCTGCACTGAAAATGTGCATTTGTCAGGCAAAGGCCCCTGTTGTAGCAGAAGAGGGATTGGGATGATTTTCTCAGCAGATCCTCATCTCTTGCCTAGAGGCACAGTCATTTCTGCATGGTGCATCAGAGGGCATGGCTTGGCCTGTGCAGAACAAGATGAATACAACCAAAACAGGATATTCATGCAATTGGCTTAGACTATATCTCGTGTAGTAATCTCTAGGAGGGTAAGCAATTCTGCTACACCTCACAGCTCTGACTCTCATCTCATCATGGCTTGTCCTAGAAAACATTTTTCTCTAATGCAACTAGAAGAGTAAAAAATCAACAAAGTTTGGAAAAAAATTATAGTACAATGTATTGTTTCAAAATTTTAAGCAAGAGATCCCTCTCATTTCCCTAGTTTTGATGTTCCCTTGAAAATGTTAGTTTTTCAAGCTTGGGTGCATTAACATTAGTTCTTGATGTATCCCTCTTGTATTATTACTCTTTCTCTCTTTTTACTTTTTTCTTCCACATAAAAGAAAATGAGATTTAAAAACCCCAAAAAATGTCAAGACTGCCTAAACCAGGATTCACTTTATTAATAAAGCAGAGAAAAAAAAATATAGTAACAGCTCTGAGAAACTTCTAAGAAATAACATTGTGTTTAAAAGCTTGGATTTTAATTCACCCTGAAATGTTTCTGTCCTCATCCAGGTCTCCCACTGCAGGATCCCTCCTGCCACAGAAGGCATGTTTCTTTACTCATCGTTTTCCCTCCTGCCAGGAGTGTCTTTACCCATCCTCCAGCACCAGCAGTGATTCTCACACCTGCAGCCTGCATGTGCAGGGCAGGGCAGTGCTGTGCCTGGCTCCTGTGTCCCCATTTGGGCTGCAAGGGCAACTCTGGTGGCTCAGGCAGACCTGCTGCACTCAAGGCACACTTCACCCTCCACAGCGTTGCTTGTGTTCAACATAAATATATATATATGTCCACAATATGTATATATGTCCACAATAAATATATATATGTATATGTCCTCTATCTATCTATCTATCTATCTATCTATCTATCTATCTATCTAATCTATGTCCACAATATCTATATGTCCACTATATCTATATCTATATCTATATCTATCCTCAATATATATATGCCCACTATATATATGTCCATTATATAGATATATATGTCCACTATATATATATATCCACTATATATGTATATATGTCCACTATATATATATATGTGTCCATTATATATATACATCCTATATATATAGATATATATATATACGTCCACTATATTTATATATGTCCACTATATATATGTATGTCGGGTTTGCAGGACTCAGCTGCAAAAAAAGCTCTGCAGAGAGGTGGAGCTCATTCTGGTTCTATTTGCCTTCCCACTGTTGTCCCACAAAGTGGAAGGGAGTTGCAGTTTCTGCAATTCCATCAGGAGGCCATTCCTGTCCTGTCACTCCCTGGGATCAGCCCTCTCATATTTCTCTCCCGTTATGGAAGGGAAACTCACCACCTGTGAGCAGCAGGCAGGCACCCCTCTGCTGTGTGATAAATGGGTGGCACCAGGCTTTCCCCCCTGCCCCCACCCCAGCTCCCTGCCTTCAGGACTGAGTTAAGGGACCAAAGTGTGTAGGAATTGGTACCATGTGCTCACTCTGCCTTCCCGGAGATTAGCCCCATATGGGGAGAGAGCTGCGTTCCCCTCCATTTGGGATGGGGGTTGATCTAAATGTATAGCAGGCATTCTTTGAATATATGTGACAGCCCAGGAGATAGACTTCAAACATCACCAAAAGTGGCCCCTTCCCATTGATCTTTGAAATATACAGCCTGGCTTATTATATTGTAAATATACTTTTAATACCCAGTGTCTTAAAATGTGTTCCTACCTGACTGTAGAGCCTACATTCCCTAACAACCGGTCTCTTTGGCTGTATAAATGTGCAATGAATGCCCCCAAGTCAGTTCACCATTAATGCTGTGAGTCACCCCACAGATTTAGGGTCAGATGCTGCAGGGGTGGAGGACCAGGGCATTAAGACATGCAGCTTCCTGCCAAAAGAAAATACAAAAAGTTCCATCTCAGCAAGACCCAAAGCCTGGTTGATGGGCCTTTAGTTTTGCTCAGGGTTATTTCTACAGGTAATAAATACCAACAGTTCTCAGTCTTGGGAACAGCATTATCTTAGGAAGGTCTTTGTACTTCATGATTTAAACATCTATGGAAAACAGTGTAGCTTACCTATAGTCTTACATCTTGCTCCAAATTGCCCACCAATGGCCTTACAATGCCTCACTGCCCTCGAGTTTAAATCAGCATGATACAGGGTCTCAAGTCTGGAGGGATCCAAATGACAGGCCCTGAGTAATGTGTGCAGTTAATCCATTTAATTTAATAGATTTTTCCAGCCCAATCATTGAAGACAGACAATATTGTTGAGAACATGCAGATGGTAGATTTTTTTCCCCAAAAAGAGGAGATATTAGTGTTGCCATACTGTTTGAAATTTTATTTTTACTAAGTAGCAAAGGATTATGTACAAGAACTTTGCAGAAAACAGCCTGAGATCTAACAATTCCTGTCAGCTTTAGTTTAAATTCAAGTAGCAGTAGACAGTGACAACAGGTCTACAACTAAAATTTCCAAAGACAAATATCATGACGTGAAGGAAATCTCTGTGGGGTAGCCAACTGTGTTGAATAGGGCAATGCCTGGATCTAGTTACAATGAATTGCAAATGCCAGCTAGAATTTTCTTGCACAGAAAGCAGAGATCTCAGAGGAAAATGCTCCAAGGTAGTAGGATGAATCCAGCCTCTGAGTAGTTGCAAGGGATATGTAGGACAAATAGAAGAAATGGGTTAAGAAGGTGAGACCAACACTATTGCACAGGTCAGAAAGCAAGGCAAGAAGTTGAGGCCAAATTCCCCTTTGCTTTAAAAATGCCAGTGGTGGTGAGAAACTTGCTTTTCAGCTAAGATTCCATGAGGTCTGCTGGAAATTCTGCTGGAATTAACTGCCCCTGTCTCCAGGACTAGAGGCAGACAGCACAACAAATAGGGGCTACAAATTAATGTGGCTGAGATGGGATCGACCTCTCCACTTCCTGCCATCCTTCACTGAAAGGATCTATAATTCTATTGTCACATTAACACGGGGATTTTGCATGACATTTTCTTAGCCTCTCTCAGTAAGAGAAAATGAGAGTAGAAGAAAGCACTGTGCAGCTTTTTGTATTTCTCTTGTACTCTGCTACAAGCTGGAAATCAGCAGGTTCACAGAGGTGGCAATGCCTGGTGCTCAAACACATGAGCCAGTTTGCATGGGCAGCATGACACTGGTTAAAAATAATCCCATATTTTTAATATTGATGTTCTTTCATTCACCTCAGTATTCTGCAGGTCTTGCAGGTGTTTTCTTCCCAGTGTACCTGGCTCCACATATCCATCACGATAGGTCAGGGACAAGAGCAGGATGCTATGGAATACTGCATCCAGCTCTGTGACATTCACATCTCACCATAAATGGAATGGGTCCAGAGGATGCCAGGTGATCAGGGGCTGGAGCACCTGTCCTGTGGAGACAGGCTGAGAGAGGGGGGCTTGTTCAGGCTGCCTCTGGGGAGACATTACAGCACCTTCCAGTGGCTAAAGGGCTACAAGGGAGCTGAGGAGGAGCTTTTGACAAGGGTACAGAGTGATAGGACAAGGGGAATGGCATTAAACTGAAAGATGGGAGATTTAGACTAGATATTAGGAACAGATTCTTCCCTGTGAGGGTGATGAGGCCCTGGCACAGGGTGCCCAGAGAAGCTGTGGCTGCCCCATCCCTGGAAGTGTCCAGGGCCAGGCTGGATTGAACTTGGAACAACCTGGGATAGTGGGAGGTGACCTGCCCACGACAGAAGGGTTGGAATGAGAGGATCTGTAAGGACCCTTCCATCCCAAGCCAATCTGTGATTCTATGCCCAGGGCAGGTAAATCCAGGGCAGCAATGGCATGTGGCTGGAGGACAGGAGGATCCTTCCTCAGGGGCTACTTGACCAGTGATTTAGGAACCACTTGCCTCTACCATGGGCAGCTGGGTAGAGAGCAAGGTGGGAACCAGCCTCAGAATCTGAATCCAGAGAAACTTCGGTGTCTTGCTAAGCCATGCTTTCACACATTTCAGCATAAAGGCGGAGTTGAGAAAGTGCTTCCTTTGCAATTATACAAGAGATTCTGCCTCACCATTTGACTTTCAGGCGGAACTTTTTTGGGACAAAAACCAGCAAAAGTGAATGTCTTTAGAATCCAAACCATACCACCTGGTAAGACTGCAAATAGAGATGCACCACCACTCTGCATTTGAGGGAGATTGTCTTGTCACTTAAACTTACATTCCTGTCCTTAACCCAGTGACCAATTTAACCCAGTGCCCAGCCCCAGCACCATGTTCTGTACACAATGTTTGCTTGCAAGAAATAGGTGTAAACTGGTCTCTTTTCCCTTCCCCCTAAAACCCTATTGTGTCTATAGCTAAACATTCTTAGAGGTGATCCTTCCATGGCTGTTTTTCTTGTACATGACTTCCCCAGTCCACTCCCTACAAAAGCTTAGCTTCTTGGGAAGGAAAATGCCAAATAGGTTAGGAAAAGGCCTTTCCTAGCTTTGCTAGTTGCCAAGAAGAAAAATACATTTTAAAAAGCCATAAAAGTGTAGTTCTCCTCTACACACATTCTAATAAATCAAAGATAGCTAAAAGGATTTTCTTCAGTGAAAGAAAAATCATCATTTCTTGCCCTGTACAAAGTGTGAAAGTTTTAGTCTGAACAGAGAAATTTTACAGAGAATTATGGTCATGTGAAACCAAAGGGCTAGAAAGAAAAGCTCAATGTAACCTAAGCACTGGCTTTTGATATTATGAAAGCTGTAATGTATGAAACACTACAGATCTATGGGAAATATATTCCTTTCCATGAGAGGAATTGTCAGAGCACAATGTCTGTGAACCAAGATTGATTACACAGAAACTGTTTTTCCACTTGACATTTATTTTGCTGAGATATTAATGAGGAAACAATTTCTTTTCCCTGCAGTTCAACCTGAGGTCATTCCCCAAGTCTGTTATCAACTTAGACAGCCCATCTGAATGTATCTAATACATGCATTTGAGAGATGAACTATGGTAGGTATATCTGAGGACCCACGATTTCATTTTAAACTACTTTAATTGAGTGAAAAAGTGTTCCTTGGGCTCTGACTTGATCAGTCTGCCAGTTTCTGCACAGGACCTGAAGGACCACTGTAGGTCTGCACCTGCACTGTGTGTGCCCACAGCAACTCTTTTAATTGTTCTCAGGGAATCTCTGCTCTCATTAATAAAGCAAAGAGATCTCCAGCAGACCCGGCTGGGGAGAAGGTCATGAGTGTGAGTACTGGCACTTGTGCTGCAGTGTGGGCACCAGAATTTCCCTGTGCAGACAGCCTGGGCACCAGAATTTCCCCTGCAAAGGACACAGAACATGCATGCTGGCTCCTCTGGACTGGCAGCACATCTATCTTCAATGGTCAAAGCAGATTTTTATGTCACATCCATGAAACGAGCCTCAGTGGATGATAGTGCAATAGTATCTTGCACACCAGAGTGGCTGAGGGGTGGGTACCAGTCATATCCAGCCATCCCTGTGGCAGGAGAGGTCATCGCAGAGGATGTGGGGAATTCTGAAATTTGCCACAATTTTTTTTTAACCTCTACCCTAGAAAGGTTATTGAAAATCTCATTTTTGCCTCCTCTTCCTCTGTCACTCCCAGGCACCTAGTGTAACACCAGAGATCTGAGTGTACCAGAGCCATCAAAATGTTCTTTTTATAGACAGTGAGAAAGGGCAGGCAGCATGATATAGGGGTGACCTCCCATCTGACACAGAGGGTAGGGCTCATCCCACCAATTTTTTGCTGTGTTAATGCCACGGTTCTGATTTACACTGTAACTGCTGTCTGCTCCTTTCACAGCCACTGAAGAGGAACAGATACCTCCAGGGAATGAGGAAAATAACTTCTTCTTCATACAAGGGTGTTCGACAGACAGGGTGAATCTGCATCAAAGGTGTCCAACAAACAAGAGATATCCCAAATGACAAGTGCAAATTAGATGCTGAGTTTTCAGGTAGCTGCGTCTGGTGGAAAAAAGTCACACATTTGTAGCTGCTTGTTACTGCAGCCCCCCAGGAAGGCTGTAGGAATATGTGGCTGGCTTCCATGGCCAAAGCAGGATTTGCTCCTGAGCCCTGCATGGTCCTTTGCTCTCAGTGTGTGCTGTGGTGACCACTGAGTGCTGGGAAGCAGCAAAGCCAGTAACCCAAACATCCAGAGCTGAATCTCCTCCAAAATCCCCTTTCCCCATGAGTGAGTTTTCAGGTAACCAGGGGTTTGTACATCTACCCTGGTCAGGCATACCCTACTCAGCCACAGACTGGGAGAGATAAATGGGTCAGAAATAATTGTCGGAAAGGGATAAGTTCTGCCACAGTGCCCCAGTGCTGGGATTTCTTGCCCTGTAACCAGCTTCTACAAAACACCACCTTCCCTGACCAGAGCCTTGTTCTCTGCCATGAATCCCCAGGGCAGCTGACAAATCCAATGATGAACCCGGCTGATTGGGATGTTGGAGAAAATAATGGATCCATGTCCATCATCAGCTGGACATCCATGAGGAGAGGAGAGGAGAGGAGAGGAGAGGAGAGGAGAGGAGAGGAGAGGAGAGGAGAGGAGAGGAGAGGAGAGGAGAGGAGAGGAAAACCCCCAGAACTGCCCTATATGCAGGAAAAATGGAAGTGAGGTTTATGCTGAGTAAAGCTGGCAAATACCAAGGGATCCAGACAGCACCCACCTCTCTTCAAAACCCTCTGGGATGCTGTCCAGAAGATCTCTGCCTAGAAACAAGTTGCGGGGAAGACGCAGAGTACCCAGCTCCCATCCAGGATGCCCTGCAAGGTTTTCCTTGCAGTGAGTGGAGCAAGAATGAGATGGTGACAGGCCTTGGAGGGGGGAAGTGTTCTGGTCCAAAACTTGTCAGAGAGAGTGGTTTTCTCTGGCAATCCACCCTCTGATTCCTTGATTGCAGCCACCACTTTGGAGGAAGAGGATTGTTCTCTGCGCTTTGCAAAGAAGAGGCTTGAGGACGTTCAGCTGCTTATTGCTGCTGCTAGGCTGCAGGGATAAGCAGCAGCCTCCAGCCCCCAGGGAGGCCGAGCCAGCCCTAAATCCGCTTCAAAGCAGAAAAAGAACATTACGGCCTGTGCGTGAGGGTCTTAGCTTCTCACACGGCTCCCCCACTCGGGTTTTATGGCGTGAAGAACGCAGCCCTTACGATGGCAGCTCAGCTGCATTTTTCTTGGCGAGCTCATTCCCACCGGACATCATTCAGGAACTCTTCAGAGTGGAAATGAAAAGGAGCGAGAAGTGGCCCCCTTGAAGTTCTGCTCAGCTGGGCTGCTCGTGTTCCTGAAAAACACATCTACCTTTTTACAGCTCCCCAGGCTGGCGTTCGGGGAGCCTGGCTGGCGGGTTCCACACGGGGAGTGTGAGGGATGTGTGTCTGATGACAGCAAAGGTGTGTGTGCGGCCTGCAGGCCTGCAGGCTCTGGGGAAGGGTGAGGCGGGCACAGGGGCTGCCTTACAAGAGGATGTATGGATGGAAGAAGATGGAAAGCAGAGCTTCATGGAAGGAGGGAAAGAGAGAGAGATGGAGACACCATGTGAAGAGGAGGGTTATTCCAAAGGCAGATCAAGCCTCCATTTCTGCCCCCGCCACCCTCTCCTTGTTCCAGCAAACGCCACCACAAGCAGATTTCCATGCAGTGCAGGGCTCCAGCAGGACTGGATGCTCATGGGGAGGTGGCAGTGCAGGCAGACAGGGCCTTGCTGGCTCTGCAGCTGTACAGCTCACTTTCCTGTGCAGATACACAGGACCCAATGGCTTTAAATCAGCAACAAGCTGCCACCAGAGCTCAGCTACTTGCAGCTGCCTGAAGCCCTTCATGTTCAGTGAAAAGGCACTGGTTGGTGTGGTCTGTCTGCAATGGAGCCTTCTGGTAGAGGGGATTCACCTCCCTGTTTCCTTGATAAATCCCATGCTACAAGAAGCTATGCAGGAGAGTCTGTTTTAGGGGCACAGGGTGAGAAGTTCTCTGCTTTGAAAGTATCAGTTGTTTCGTATAATTATTTTTCTTTCCAGCCTGGCAATGTCCATTTAAGGCAGTTTAAATAAATCTTGGCCTGATGCTGAAGCTAAGAGCTGATGTCAAAGGGAGATTAAGCTGTTTAGTGACAGAACATTTTAAGAAAAAGCTGGAGTGTCCAATACAATTTTTCTGGTGAAGAAGGCCAAATCCATCCAGATGGATTTGATGCTATTGCTGTTTTTCTCTTTGACATCCCAAGATCCGGAATTGGCAAGGCTGTTCCACCTGGGCTCTTCCTCTGTGAGTTTAGTGTACAGCTAAGGCAGTTTCTCTTTGGGTGTGAGTTGTGTGGCTTTGTTCCTCCTCTCACAGAGGACTCCTGAATGTCCAAGCAGCCAGCCAAGGGCTGACTGGCAGGTTCTTGCTTTCCTATTCCACCATAAAACCAGTTAATATTAGATTGCCCAACCATTGGCCAGGAGAATGGATATGTGTTTGTGTTTGACTGCATGGCCAACATACACGAGCCTCTACCACAGTAAAGCCCTGTCTGAATGTGTTTGCATGTGAGATCTCACCAGTGTCCCAGGCTGTGCACCCACACAGACCTTGCATGAGGACCCAGCTCCACTTGCATGAGTGCCAAACACCATTTTCCTCTCCCTTCATATTTGTATTTTCATTTTCTTGTTGGTTGCCTTGCTCACTTGCACATGATCACACCTTCACTCCCTGGGCATACATGGAGGGACGGTAGCACCTGTATTTACATATGAATTTCCAGCTAAGGCATTTGTGGACAAGCCTGTGAACAAGTATTTCCCTGCAAGTGTATCTCTGAATAAGTGCTCACATGAGTGTTCTTTTGCCAGCAAATTCTTAGATAAATCCTCATCAGTTCATATAAGTGCAAGTACTTGCTTTGGGATTTGCCTGCCAATACACATCTAGAGATACACTTGCCTGAAAATTCATATCCACATGTGGCTCTGCATGCGAATGCTGGTTCAAAGAATCTCACCTCGTGCTTTCCTTTTTTTACCTGCACCTTTTCAGCCTGGATTCTGCCACAATAAGTATTCACAAGAAAAGCAAGCAATGGGGGAGGTGAATGCCTTCAAAGCAAATCACGGCTCTTATTCAGATGAATAGTGGAGAGTCTTTTCTTCTGATACTGTCCTTCCTGCTCTTGTGATATGCATATGACTCTATATGTTTCCATTTGAGGCCCGAGGAACTCTGCTAGTTCCCCCCTGCTGCCCACAAGCCAAAAAGGACGATAAGGGAATATAATGAACACAAACAATGGTGGAGGTTGAATTTGACTTTTTTTTTTCCTCCAGGGACAGACAGGACTCACAGATGTAGGAATATTATTGAATTCCTTTGGATACATTTGATCTCTCAGCCAAAAAAGTATGTGGGACATTTCCGCTTATTTTTAAAACATTCTGCCACAAAACAGTAATTCAATTAACGAAAGCTCCCACTGATGTCAGCCCTGAGCTTCAGCCTGGCTGAACATTTCTCTCTGCTGTACACACAAAAGCCACCTTAAAGGGGAGCAACTAATCTACATATGTTTGGAAAGGAAAAGCCTTCATGAAATCTTTTATGATTTAAAGTGAAGGCATGTAATGAACAAAGTGTGTTGCTCATTAAATGCACCCATGTGCAAGCAGGCCTGTGCCAGTTGGGTTGTAGTCTCTCAGCTCTGCTTGAGGTGGATCTGGAGCCATGGAAGGTGTCTGAGGCTTGTGCTGAGGCACTGCATGGCTCTCTCCTCTGAGCAGCCTGCTTCCCTTTGCTTCTCTCCCTCCTGGCAAAGGAAACGGGAAAGGGAACATCGCTGCACTGTGAACTCAGCTTCATTTTCATGCACTGGCTGAGGGCTCTGATTCTTCGGGTCAGAGCTGTTGAAAAGATACGCCTTCCCTGGAATAACTCCCTCTCCCCACTCCTACCCCCCAAGCCCCAAACAATTACCTTGGCCATATGTTTCGCAAAAAGCACTTTTCAGGAAAACAACATCTTATGTGAAATAGAATCTGACAGCTCTCTTTCAATGAGACGTTAAATGTGAGGTTTTAATCTCATAAGCCTCGGAAAATTCAGAAGTTGATCTTTTCCCAGAAGCTTTAACTCTGCCCCCTCGTGCATGTGCCCTCCAACAGGAGGGCTTGCCAAATGAGCACACAAAAACACTTCTCAACGAAACCCTGTGTGTATAATTCTGATGCCTCTCAGGTTGCAGGGGAAGGTGCAATTTAAACACAAATCAAAATCAGACAATTAAGGTTACTTAAAAAGTAATATCACAGACGTGTTATTCAACATCATTTGGGAATATGCAATAAGATATGGAAATAAACTGGGATGGAGAAGCTGAGGGTGCAATATGTTTGAAACATACAGGTAGGTGGATTAGAAAGCAAATCAGGCCTCCAGGACACTCACTCAGATGCAACCAGGCTGAGAGCACTTGAAAGCTGCTTCTGAGCCACAGCTGTTTGGAGCCATCCATGAAATGAATCTCATGGATCTCTGTCCCTCCTCCATGAATGAATCTATACATGGCAAAAAAAAAAAAAAAATTGCTGATCTTATCTAGAATCCTTTGCCAAGGGCAAGAGATTGTGCTGGACACTGACAATCTTGTTCCACTCTGGAACGTGTCCCTTCCTCTGGAGCAGAGCCAGGGTCCACTGTCTGGGTGGGAGGGGAAGTAAATGAAATCATTCAGGCTGCACTGCTTGGAGTGGCTGAGCTGAATCCCAGCATAAACAATGGATTTCACCCTGGGAAATCATGTGCACCCCCAGGACAACCTCACACAGGCAGAGGAACATCCCATGTCTCTGTGGCCACAATTATTCCCTCTGAGGAGATGGAGGAGATGGTGTATCCAAGGAACTGTACTTTAGTGAGCTTTCAGTGTTTTTGGAGAACAGTCTGTTTTCCCAAGCATCAGCCAGAGAGGACCAGCGCTGTCCATGGAGTTGCAGCCTCCTGGTTCTGTCAACTCCAGCCACCTGCACACAGCATGTGATGCTCAGCTCCAGGGGACCAATGGAAACGTGGAATTACACAGTCACATCTTCTGGGCACCAGTGTGGGTCATAGAAAGGAGGACGGGGATTTAGTGATGGCCTCCTTAGCCAGCTGACACTTCCTGCAGTCTCCTTGCCCAGGGAAGTGTGCCATGCTGTGGGAATCCTTGTAGCAGTAGGACAGAGGGAATTGTTTTAAACAAAAATAAGGGATATTCAGTCTAGATACAATAAAGAAATTCTTTGCAATGAGAGTGAAGAAACAGTGACACTGGTTGCCCAGAGGTGTGGTAGATATCTTATGCCTGGAAAAATTCAAGGCCAGGTTGGACAGGGCTCTGAGAAGCCTGATCCAGTTACAGATGTATCTGCAGGGGACGTGGAACAAATGACCTTTAAAGGTCCCTTCAAACCTGAAGTATTCTGGGTTTCTGTTAAATGGACAGACGGCTCAGCTACAGCAGAGCAGGTTTGGCCTTTGTGTACTTTGTGGTGAATAGGGGCAGACTGCCAGCCTGGGGGAATTTCAGAGCCTGAGAGGACCTTGTGAGGGGTTACAGTGGCTCTTTAGAGAGGCTGAGAGGACACGGGGAATGCTAAAGAAGAACTAATTTGCACATCTCATTCAGGCCTCCATTAGCACTTCCTTTCCACAGGATGAGGGCTCAGTTGCCCAGGAGCTGTGACATCCCTGTGACATGCAGTGTGCTTGTGGTGGATCTGGACACCCTTGTGTCACCTGGACGTGGTACCAGCACATGATGGCACAGTGAGGGACAGCTGGGGACCAGGCCTGGTCACCTTCTCACTCAGGGACCCCCTGGGACTCAAGGATGCTGCTCCAAGTGGCTTGTGGGACACAACTGTTCTTTCTGCAGCACTTATCAGTTCACTCTGTGCAAGAGGGTGAGGATTTGACCTGCACTGAGCTGGGAGGCGATTCCTGATGTTGTTCTGCCAGACAGCTCCCAGCTATAGGGAAGGAGCACTCTGAAAGGGAGACAGTAAATGCATCCAGGATCACAAGGATGTAAAAATGAGCTTTTGCTGTCATTGCCTGAAGGGACTAAATCCCACCAGTCTGGCAGCATCAGTGAGCAGTGCTCTTGAGGTTACCACGACTGTGAAGGACAGGGCGAGAAGATTACAAATAAGACTATTTTGTCAGCTATTGCATTCTTCAGGGCATTTGTGTACAACTGGGGCAGCACTACTACTGTTCCCATCCCACAAAATGGAATGACAGGGAGCTGCCTGGTGAAACACCACCATTTCTCTGGTTCTGCTTGGCCCACTGGGTCAGAGTCCCCTGCAGGGTGTGAAACAAGAGTCTGTTCCTGCAGCCTTTGGGAATCAGTTCCACTGACCCTCCTGGCACTGCTGGAGCTGGTGACCTAAGGGTTCTCTGAGCCCAGCCTGCCCAGAGCTGCATGGCTGGAGCAGCTCAGGTGGAAACACTTGGTGTCTGCCTCTCTGCTCACCTGACCTGCATCTGGAACAGGATATCCCTCAGCAATTGCTCTGGCTCATCCCAACCCCCAGCATTGTGTCTCTCCAAGCTGGCAAGGAAAAGTTGCATTTCAGAGGCTGGGGAAGATGCTCATGACAAGCGGCTTTGATCATAGCCTTGGTTTAGTTATCAAAGGCAGGGTAAGCAGCTGGACATGCACCTGCTGGGGAAAGGCTTTTTCCTCCTTTCTCCAATCCCAGCCAACTTCAGCACGACTGGGAGAGATTATTTTGCACCCTGAGGCTGTTCAGGAGGGTGATCCTTTTTTCCAGGATACTGAAAGTGTCATCAGAGCCCCAATTATGCTGTGTTGAGCAATCAGTCTGTGGCCCTGTAAAACACTGAGCTCTTCGCTCTGGGGGCACACTTAGAGGTGTGCTGTGCATGAGGATACTTCACCTGAAAGTGCCAAGCCCTAACACAAACAGCTGTGTCTCTGGATCTCCAGGAGGTTGCCAGGGAGTGCCTGACCACAGTGTCACACAGTGTTTTTCCCCACCAAAGTTCCTGTCTCCTAGGGAAGGCAAGAAGATGTCCAGAAAACCTCATGGCAGGCTGTATCAAATCAGGAGAGATTTTATGGAGCCTTCTGGTAGGGACAAGAAGGTAAAGGGACAAAAAAAAAAAGGGATCACAAAAGTGTCAGCTTTGAAGAGTGAGATATTTCTGTGGCTGAGTAAAGGCTGAGAGTCCTTGGCTCAAGCAGCAGGATGAAGCAGCCACATCGCCTGCTTTTCTGAAACCCAATCTCCCCCAGCTTCACGTCTCCCCACACTGAGTGCTCCTCTCCCTTTCCCCTTCTTTTTTTTTTTTTTTCCTTTCCTTCCTAGGGAAAAAAAAAAGAAATGCAGGACAGAGCTGGTGCTGTTTTCCCAAAGTGTTTCCCCCAGGGTCCTTGTTGCAGCATCAAATTTCCTTTGAAATGGCTATGTGGGAAACACAGTTTCTTGGGTCACTTCCCAAATGAAAAAGAAAAAAGGACAATAAAAAATTAAATAGGAAAATAAAATTCAACATATGAGGAGCAGAAGCCAAATCACAGCAGCTCTCTGTCCCATTTAGTACTTATGTCCTAGGGAGGAGACTGAAAGTGTTGTTGGGAACAGTGATTTTGCGTTACCATGTTCCTGCTTCTAAATGTCTTCCTGGCTCCCTCCCTGGATTAGCCTTTTTGCCCTTTTTCCATTTAAATTCCACTAAGATCTGGGGCATTGACTACTCTGCAAGCTGAGTGTAGAAACAGACGGCTCACTGGAAGCAATTCCTGGAGTGTATTCCAGACCACCAAAGCAACCCAGGAAAGAGGATGAGTTCTTCTTTAAACACTTGTTTGTGATTTGAAGAAACACAAAGCTGATTATTACGGGTACAAAGACTCATATTTCTGTCTTTGCCATCTGCCTCTGCTCCCAACCAGCCCTTGGTCATCATCTCTGTGTTGACCCACTCCAGGAAAACGGGTATACCTCTGTTCAGCCCTGTATCCCTGTGTCCCTGTATCCCACCCAGCTACACGCACCCCTGACTCTGCAGCAGCTGTGCTTGAAGGTGCAGTGACCTTCTGAAAGCTGCAGCCTGAGACCTCCACTAGGACATCAGCTGTCTATTAACATTTCCCAAACTTCTCCTAGTGCCTGCTGACATGTGAGAAGCTTTCTGCCACCTGGCCCTCTTGGCAAGCAACAGGCAGTGTCTGTCCTGCTTTGATCTGCTGCGCACACGTTTGACCAGGAGTGAGTGGGCTGACGTGCCTCGGTCAGTTTCTGCCAAAGCTGATAGAATAAAGCAAAGGATTCAGTTGGCTGGGGTCAGCACTCCAGACCTGTACAAACCCCTGCTCAAACTCTGCAGACAGGCCTGCAAAGTCTGCAAAATCAAGGGCAAGTTGTTTTCTTCCTGCTTAGATCGTATTTACTTTCCCCACACGGGACCTTTATTTATCCCAGTGCCGGCTGATAGGATGGGAAGAAAGGAAGGCACCACATGGACCATTCAGGACAATTTTCTTTGGGCTTTGTTTATATCACACTTGAAAAATCCATTTTCTTAAAGGTTGCCCAGCCAAGAAAATGTGCACAATACCCAGCCTTGGTGAGACCTGAAAGCTGATAGCTCTGCTGCTGTTTCAGCTTTACCCATGCACACAGAAAGTCAGCTCTGCTTGCGCTGCTTCACAGTTTCTTTGGAGTGACTTTGTCACATCTGGGAACCTCATGGCTACCCTGAAGCTTCATTTTCTGGTCCAGCAAAGCTGGGGCCCCTCCTGACCTTGCTGCTGGTTGTGTCAGTGAGCTCCCTGAGTCCTGATCCCAGCTCACCTTGTGAACACACAGTTTGATTCAATCAACCTGACACATTACCCTGCTCTTTCTTGCAGTGCATCACCACTGCATTTTGGAAAAATCCCATCAGTAGGGACACATTTTGTCCAAAGTGGTAATTTTTTTGCAGATGCTGTTGATGTCCTGGAAGTAATGTGGTCACACTGACCACATCTGTGTCTAGAAAGCCTAGGTGAATCTCTCCCCCAGACCTCTGAAAAATACCTGGTTGAAATCTCACTGGTGTCATTAAGCCTCAGACTTTTGATACCCAAACTATCTGAATTTTGAAGCCAGCACCTCAGTCGAAATAATTTACCACTTCTCCAGACTAGATTTCAAGCCCCATAGGAATACCTTAAAAAAAAAAAAAGCCCAACAAAGAATTTCATTCAGTCACATATTTCCCTCTCTGCCTCTAGTTATGTTTGTTAAAAAAGGATGCGTCTTTATGCCTTGTTGTTGACTGCATCAAACTGTGAAAAATAAATAATGATCAAAACCAAATGTCATCTGTTTTTAATCAATGAACTGTTGAAAAGGACACAGAGTGCCAGGATGTTTATGGAGTTGGGCTTAAATAGAGCTTGCAGCTTGGTGTGCATTTATGAAGGTGTTGACTAGAAGGCTTTAGACTCTGCAGCACACATTTTGCTTTGAGTATTTAGCAAAGCTGCTCAGCCTGTCCCCGTTGGGCCTTGCATCCGTAATGTCCACATGGATGCCTCAAGCTCATTCCTGGCTGGCTCCATGCACAGCGCTGGTCCTCTCTAGCTGATGCTTGGGAAAACAGACTGTTCTCAAAAACCACTGAAAGTTCACTAAAGTGCAATTCCTTGGATACACCATCTCCTCCATCTCCTCAGAGGGAATAATTGTAAAACTGAAGTGTTTCTGCCATTGCTGGATGGGCTCCAAAGGAAGTTTGGGAGCTTCACAGCACCTTTGGGTTCACCAGTTTTTACAGATATTTTGCTGAGAACTTTTACAAGACTGGTGTTTCTGTTCATCGTTGTGGGGAAAAGCAGTGAATTCATAGACACCAGAAACCCAGCTGGCTGAGCAGCTAAAAATACATTTGGCTTGGCATCCTCCTTGTGCACCAAGACTCTTCACAAACCTTCATTCTCCAAAGGAATGCATGTAGCTATGAAATCAGAGCTGCCCTTTTGTGTCACAACGGGCCTCAAAATGAAATCCATCCCTGTATGTAGCATTCTTGGAAGCTCACAGGAATAAAATTATGAGAGCAGTAATAAGAAAGTTGCTGGCTGTCAAAGCACCTCCTATCCATGGAATCATCATGTGGGAGGTGCACAAGTTTCAGAACTGTTTGTTCAGAGACCATAAGAAACCTGTATGTCCAAGCTTTGTGAAGGCCACGAATCAATGCAAAATCCTTTAATTCTTGTTATTCACCAGTTGCAACTTCCTTCTGACATCTTGTCTGGTCTCTAAAAATGGCAAGCCAGATCGATAAGCCATCCTACAGCAGTGAGCACCCTGACCCTGAGAGCAATATCAAAGAATGTGCCATTACTTTACCACTCTGTCATTTTGTCAATGTCAGCTTGAATAAAGACTGCTATCTTGCATCAAATGCAGTCTACCCTGAAGTTCATTCACCATTAAGATCGTGTCTGCAAGGAGAGTGCAAGCTCAGCTATGAAATCCCAGCCCAAGGAGGACGTTTGTTTTGTTGTTCATGTTGTACTGCACCCAGCTATACATCAGCTCCTGTGACACTCTCTCTCAGTTGAAGAGCTGCCATGCCAAACTTTTAGGTACCCACAGCCCATTCCCATTCCCTTTTTAATCATGGTCAGGCATTTCCACTGGGTTTGATTAAAAATATAAGGATGGGTGCACTCAGACAGACAAAAAATCCATTATAACACTGTCCTATTTCTGGAAATAGCCAGCAGTAGATGCTCACATGGAAAGTACAAAAACATGGCAAGGATATAGTGATATTTCTCCTGAGTGCTCTGCCAGGCTCCAGTACTTTCTATCACACAGACATCCTGAGGTAAGTGAGCATGTTTTGCTTGCCAGCAGTAGTTCACTCCTCCACGAATCTGCCCAGTTATCTTTTAAACACAAGTAATTTCTTACTGTCCACAGCATCCTGAGGTAAAGAGATCAGCAGCATAATTATATGTTCTGAGAGGAATTGCTCCCTTTGCTTTGAATTGTGATTGACACAGGCTGGGTGCTATGGCTGGAACAAAATGGCTGCTCGAACAAAAACGTTCCACCTGTGCGAAAAGCTTGATCACTCGGGAATGAGTGCATTTGTGCTCCCGTCATTTAATTCCAAATGTCACAGGTCAATGCTCTGCATTATAACCAGTGATGGAACTCAATTTGACGCATTATTGTGAGAACTATTTAAAATGTCGAATGGGGATAGGCATATCATACCTGTCTATCACATCAAGATGGAAAGCCAGTTTGAATAAATTAACCATGATTCAAACCATCCATTTCAGACTCAATGACTAGGGCTGAGCTGACTGGGTTTTATTCCTTCAATGTGCTGAACTTTGTCTGTAATGATTCTAGAACTGCGTCTGTCAGCCACAACTTGCTTTATGATAGTTATTTCACCTACAATTTCATCTCACTTTGCCAAAGATTTCTCATACTCTTTCAGCTTGAACCCTGATAAAGCATCTTCTGGCATCCTTACATGCTGAACAGACAAAGTGAGATTGCAAACAAACCAAACTGACTGTCATTATTGAATAGTCCTGAGACACACACAGCTTGGGTAAAGTCATATTAGCTGTAAAAAGCTTGAATTCCTAGGAAATCTCTTAGGAGACAGAATTATCAACACCTAAGGTCATTCTGAATCATTCAGCAAATTGAGTCAGGCAACCTTCAAGCAGGTACAACCTTTTTTACTCAGAGTAACAAAATCTATCTTGTCTTCCACATGTTGGTAATGTAAAAGAACTCTTTTCCCTCCAGCTGCCTGGTGTCTCCTTTCCTTGTAATGATTTTTCATCTGGTGGAGTTCTTGGTCACACAAACATGGGTTCCAAATGAATCTTATGAAATGGCTGTGTTCAGTCAACATCAAATGCTACATATCAGCAGAGCTGTCCTGAGACTGTTACAGAACACCTGTGACCCTGGCAGAGCTCTTTAGACTTGAGCCTTACTGCAGACATAGGGTGATTCTGAGGAAGGTGTGGTAAAAATAAAAAATATGAGGATTTGTAGGTTTGGTTGTCTTGGATGGACAACTTTCCCCCTCCTGACCAGCCTGATCCAGCTACATCCATCTCTGCAGAGTGAGAAAGCTCTTGGAAGGCCTGGGTGCATCCAAGCGGTTCTGTTCCTTGGAATCTTGTACGTGACACCAAATAAAAACAAGCCCCCCTCTAAAAGACGTGTGCTGTGACTTCAGAATACAATTTCCCAAAGCTGAGGGAAAGCATGAATTTCCCTGAGCACAGGAAAAATATATACGCATACATACATACATATACACACACACATATGTGTAGTATGAGTATATGTACATGTACATGTATATGTATACGTATACGTATACGTATATGTATATGTATATGTATATGTATATGTATATGTACATGTACATGTATATGGAAAGCTTTAAGGGGAGTTTACAAAGCCCCTAAACCCTATGGTTTCACAAGAAAAAGATCCGAACAATTTTTGGCCAAACAGACATTTTTAGTTCAGCATTGACATGAAGGTAGCAATTAGCCCTAGAATAGCAAAGTAAAGCAAGGACATGAAGCAGAAATGCTAATCAGTATAAATTTTAAGATAGGAAGTACAGAAAAAGGAAAGGAGAGGATAAAGGTGGCAAGGAAAGATCCAAATTATTGAACAGGAAAGACTTTTCTAGGCTAATTAGGAAAATCATAAATGTCAGCGATGTCATGGGCCAACCATGTGGAGACAGAAAAAAAAGTGAATAATGATTTAAAGACAGTAGAAATATTCAATAAATATGTTTGCTCTGGGTTTGGAAAGAAAGAAGAGGATGTGTTTATATCACACGAGGATGTCGAAATATTTTCCACTCTACTAGCAACCAAGGAGGAAGTTAAGCAACTTCTTCTAGGGATAAACACATTTTATACGAACAGGATCTGCAAACTTGCAGCCAAGACTTTTCCTAGAACCGGCTGAGGAAATTTTTGACCCCTTGACATCAGTCTTGGATAACTCTTGTAGCACTAGGGAAATTCCAGAGGAGTCGGGGAGCTCTCATTATGTGCCAGTATTAGAAAAGAGAAAGTGATCTGACCCCAGCAGCTCTAGAGTGGCAAGTCTGACATAATCTCATCACAATAATGGAAAAACGAATATAGGAGTCAATCAAAACAGAATTAATGCATGGGAACATAATTAGGGCCAGTTAACACAGACTAATAGAAAATAGGACTTGTCAAACAGTCTTTGATGAGATAAAAAGTTAGGATGATAAAGGTGACTATGTGAATATAATATATTTAGACTTTAATAAAGCTTCGACTTCGCAGCTCATGACAGTTTGATTAAAAATTTAGTGTGATGCAATGTCCATGAAGTGCTCTCTAAATGGATTAGGAACTGCTAAGTGATCTGCTAAAAAGTAGTTGTTTATGAGGCAGCAAGGGCAGGTGGGGGCGTTTCTGAGGAGGCAAGGTCCGTAGGAGTTGGTAGGTAGTCATGCATCCTAGCATGACTGTGTCTTGCCATCCATAATACGGGAGGAAAAGCAAAATTGCTGGTAAGGAAGCTGTTGGCTGAGACAAAAATGGTCACAGCTTACAAGGACAGGACACATATTCAGAGCTGAAGGGAGTGTCCTCCCACAGGAAGAAAGGAAGTTGTGATCTTGCTGCTGTCACTAGAAAGCAGAGAATTGGGAAAAATATTAGGAGTTCGTAAAGGGAAAGCAATTTCCTCTTTTGATGGCAGATTTATTGTGTGATACTTGGATGGGCAAACAAGATAAAAGATATAATGAGTAGAAGCAAGAATAGGAGTAGGGAACGTGTTTTAACTTTGAGAATGATCGGCAAAAATGCACCTGGGATGCTGCACAAAAATCACCCCAGGGTGGAAGAGATGAAATGTCCCTTTCTTGTGAGCTTAGGGCCACAGAAGAATCCAGTGAGTGACTCTTTTGGCACAAGAGGAGGAGAGCAGGAGAGCAAGTTTTCTGAATTTCTGTCTCCAGTAGGAGGACATGAATTCTGTTTACTTTCCTTATCACCTACTGAAGCAGGTGGCCTGAGTTTTGCCCTCAACCTCCTTAGTTTACTGAAAGCAAGATCAAGAGGTGTGTTGTAGCAGCACGTACACTCCTTAGCCAGGATAACATGGCTTTTGGTAAAGATTTTCAGGAGCTGTTCAACACCTTGAGAAAGACATTGCAGGGACTGTCTCAAGAACCTCAAGTCAAATTCAAGCTTGGAAATACACCCCAGTTTTTGTTTCTAGACATGAGTGGGAAAACACAAAAGAGAAATGTATGATATTCTGTCTTCTGCTGCCCTCCATCACAGGATACTGCCTCACAAAAGGTATTTTAACCAACTGTAAGTTACTGACATTAATTCAGAATGAATATAAAATTAAACACTGTGCACTTCTTACTATGTTTGTTTAGAAGATTCCTGGACTCCTATGATAGGAATCCACTCAGTCCTTTTTCAGTGTCAATTTTTCAGCTGTCTTTGTGTTTCAGCAACAGTGAATAAGATTTCCATCAATGTAGGCAAACAAGGAAAAAGGAAAAAAGAAGAAAGAGAGGAGGAAGGACCCATGTGAAGAGAGAAAAAATGGATTAAAGGATGGATTATAAGCTTTTTAAAAAATAGATCAGACACGACAAAGAGCAGAACAGTCAGTGTCCTTTAAACCGTGTTCAGCTGGGTCAAACTCACTTGTGATGTGACACAAGACACAATTTACCATGTGGCTCAGCTCCCCAAGTGAAGGCTGTATCTTCCTTTTCCAAGTGGATGCCAAATAAGTAAATTCAGGATGCTCAGGGGCATGGGAAGTGCTTACAGTCTCACCGCCTCCCTTGAGCATTTTTTTGAGTTCTGCTTGGTAGTGATGTCTGCAGCTGTTGTTTTGTAGCCCATGTGAAATTCATTGGTGGGTCTTGTTTGGGTCCTGGGGAGTTATTTGTCTGCATACCACCCACAGTGATATACACTCAGAGTCCGCAAAATGCAGTTTTTGTTGATAATAGCAAGCCTGAATGTACAAAGTTTAACATCCTTGAGCAACCCTTCCAGCTCTTCCCATGGGGATTCACAGTCAGGGAGGAAAAAATACCTCATGTGGATGTCAGTAACCTGAACCCAGGTGCCTGCATGCAGCCATACCATGGCAAATTCATTTCTCTGGGAATTATCACCCCATTCAGTTACCTACTCATAGACAAATAATGTCATCTTAGATATTTCAGAATATCGTGGCCTTCTAAAATGAGCTCACAAATGCAGTGCAGTGCTTATTTCTGGGTCAGAAGGAAGCCCAAAGGGATCCCACAGGTCTAAAAGTGTGTCTAAACCTTCCAATAGTGTCAATGTAACTGGGAGTGGGGTGGGATTTCAATCCCACCGTGGATGCATCCATGCACCCAGCTCCCATGCAGACACCCACACAGCAGACAAAAATGTCTAAACAACCAAGCAGAGAGTGATTCAGCTGACCACAGGTCAGTGTCTAAGTCAGGGTCAGAGAAATAGCTCTCTGGACTCCCACAGCAGCCTGGGTACCCAGTTCCTAAATGTCTTGAGCTGGAGTTTGACTTATCCCTTATGTTAGCCATGGTTTACAGCCTTCCTGAATAGCAGACTTACTGGGCTGTCCATCATTCATGGAATTAAAAAATCATTTGGGCTGGAAAAGACCTCTAAGACCATCAGCTGAAGCCATTAATCCAGCACTGCCAGCTCCACCACTAAACTATGCCCACAAGTACCACATTTACTCATCTTTTTTAAACCTGCAAGGATAGTGGCTCCACCACTGCCCTGAGCAACCTGTTCCTGTGCTTGACACTCCTTTAGATGGAGACATTTTTCCTAATATCCAACCTAAACCTTGTCTGGCAGAACTTTCAGTAAAGCTCTGAGAAAATAGGTCATTCCCTCTTGTTCTGTCACACTGATCACACTTTCCTGTGTGATCCTGGGAGTGGAGGCACTAAATACCATTCATACCTTAAAAAAAAAAAAAAAAATAAAGTGGGGGGCAGAGAGGGAGGAGTGCCTGAAGGAGGAGCAGCAACAAATAGATATTCATCCCTTCTCAGCAGAGGTCTTAAGTGCTTTATTTACCTCTGGTGCAGAGGCACAGGAGCACGAGAGGTACCACAGCTCTTCAGGCTGGGACTGAGCATTTTAATGCGTGTGAACAGCATGCTGACTTCATTAAAGCATTTGATTAACACCAGAAAGGACCCACTCCAGCAGCTGCATTTATCACTAGGGCTATGGCAAATTTGGAGAGAGTGATTTGGTAGGCCCTTAGCATAATCAGAATAGATGAACCTACATTGGAGGGGGGAAAAAAAAGACGTAGCTTTTAATAGACCTGAAAGTACACTATGAATATTTATTGTGTCCATCCCTCCAGTGGGGGCTTGATGAGATAGGGAGCAGAAGTGGGACAGAATCCTCCAGCAGCGCTTGCCCTAGTTGTGTCCATAGTTGTGTTTTGGTGTCAGTGCATGAGGGCTGGCACACCAGACTCCCATCAGCTCTGCAGAGCATGCCCAGGATGCTGCAGGAAACCCTCTGTGCTCGCTGCCCTCAGAGAGGCAGGCAGCTCTGACACATGATCCAGACCCCAGGGGGCTGTGGATCCAGAGGAATCTCCGCAGGGTCATGCAGAGATGAAGCACAGCCCTGCTGTGGTCACCTGGGCAAGGAGCCTGCAGGTGGAGGATGTGCCTGCAGGCACAAGCAACCCTACAGCGCCCTGGGTCCAGCACTCACCACAGCTGGGTCAGAACATGACCCCTGCCCCATCCCAAAGGCGTCCAACAGCATGTAATGGGCAGGACTGGAAGGATAGAGCAATCTTGCTGCCCCCTAGTCATCAGCAATTTGAGAACCAGGGCATCCCGAGCTAGTGATGATATATTGGTGGTGAATGATTCCCCACAGAACCATTCTTCCACTAATTTGTTCCTTCCTTCTGTTCCATTCCCATTCTTCATCTCTCCCCAAGCTCACCACCACTCTGCAAAACAATGAGCGCTTTTTATTTATTTTTTATGGGGTTTTTTTTACGCCTTTATTTAGGAAACTTCAAATTAATAGTCCTAAAAATAAGTGATTACTGGAAGGATGCTGGGAGAAGGGGGAAAAGAGTGTTAGAGGGAAGAGGTTGCCTTCTGGGAACCAGAGAACTCAGGGCAGATGATCTGAGAACCAGTTTAACAGCTGAAACTGTGATTAGAGTGTGTATCTTCATGAAATTGTGAGTTTACTGGAAACTAGAGTAGTGGTGATTTAACTAGAAAGTCCCTAATAAAGGAGAAATGACTCGGTCCACATTTCCAGGAAGAGCATTTTTAAAGAAGCCTCCTTAGGGAAAGCGGACATGGAAGAGTACTTCCCTTGAAAAACACCAAAAAACCAAAAAAGAAATTTTACATGGAAATTTTCATTAATCTCTGTAGACTGTTAGGTCAAATTAGGATAAGAAATTTGATCATGCAGGAAGTGTGAAACAGAGGGATTTTAGCCAATTCTAAGGGCAAATCTCAGTGCAGCTTCAATGCTGAAGATTTCTGCCAAAGGTTTCTGCATGTACATGTCACTGTAGCAAACACAACTTTTAATTGGTCTCTCTGCCTATGTACAGAGGCAAACATGTAAAGGCAAGATCTTTTATGTCTATATCTTTTTTATGTTTTTTGAAAATTTATATGCATCACTAAAGGTGTCATTTCCTATAATTCTCCCTGCCTCATTCTCTAATGTACATGACCTTTAATAAGCAGGACTTGCAGTTTGACAGCAAGGAGTCTTAAAATGCAAGGAAATCCTGTCTGGATTAAATTTTTAGTCCATTTCCATCCACTGCTTACACTCAAGGTGTGCGTGGATCATAAACTAAAGATGGCAATTTGGGAGGCAATTTTCTTGAATTGCAGGTACAGCAGGATGCAGGGGAAAGTAATGGCAGGATCAGGCACTTAGACATGGTATAAACATTTAAGCTAACGGCTAGATTTAATGGATTTTTATTCATTCACTTTCTCTCTCTCTCTCTCTTTTTCTTTTTTTTTTTTTTAATAGTCACAAATGAAAGGAACAAAGGAAAAACAAAAGAAAAAGAATTTGAAAAAACAGATTAACACCTTATCGATAGAGGGCTTTTATGGCTTTGCAGTTCTCAGTGGATTTTGTCTGCTCCCATTGAAAGAAACCTTTCATTGAAGCACCTGCAGGTGTGTGGGCAAGAGCTCCCATGGGTGCACCTACAAGATCACCTAATTTCCCATGGAGAAGAGACACCCTGTGGGTCAATGAGGCACCAGGAAGGTCCTGGGCTGGGACATTACTGTAGCTCTTCTGGCCTCGCTGGAGTTTGGGAGTCAGGACTTTTCCTCGTGTTTCACACTTCAAAAGGAAACAGTACAGACAGCACTTTATTTGTATTTAGTAAGGATTATGTGGATTCTGGATTCTCCTGCAGAGGATGCATTATTAATATGGGTCTTGCATGAAACAGCGAGTGTACATTCATTGAAAATCACATCCCTAACTTCTCATTGTGGTTTTGGAGATCTCTTCCCTGGGGCAGGAAGTCAAATATTTCAGAATATCTGCAGAATAATAGGATTTTACCCTTACCTGAGTTTGCTGACTGACTGCCAGCTCAGCACACCGTCCCAAAGCCAGCTGAGGCCACGGGTGACTCTACCATGCAGGCACCAGGGGATGGGGAAGGGCAGTGCCCCTCTGTCTGCTGGGGAGGCTGGGGATGTGCCAGACAGGATGCCAAGCTTTCCCTGACCACGTTGGGGAAATATGGGAATGAAATTCAACAGCACTCAGAGCATCTCCAGGTGCTCTGAGCCAGCAATGCACCTCCTGAGTAGCTTCCATTTGTACTGGAAGGAAAAGAGCACCCAGGTGCCACAGACTCAAGATTTCTTACAGTATATTGCCCTGCTCACCTCTGTCAGTTGTTTCTGCAAATCTCAACTGCTGTAAATGTGACCTGAATTCGAAACAGATGCAATCGTCCAGAAACTGGGATTTCCTTATGGGAAGAACACCACATCCAAGGTGTGTGCAGTATTTCAGGAGACAGTTGGACTTTTTGGCAGATCTCCAGAGAAGAGCAGTGAAAACAACATAAGGAAAGATCAAAGACACCAGGACCTCTTAGTCTTGAAAGGAGAAGCCCAAGATATGAGCACAGCTTTTAAATGTTTAAAAAGCTGCTTCAAATAAGAAAGGAATTCTCTATTGACACTGGGAATGGGACACGTTCTGAGGTAGGAAGGAGGTTCAGATTAGATGCTAGGAGACCTCTAAGACTGGGAATAATGAAGTACTAGGATAAACTGTGTGGGAGAGAGGCAAAATCTTCATTTCTTGAGGCATCTACAAAGAGGTTAAACATGCACCTACCTGGGATGGGAAGAATCCTGCCTTGTGGCAGGAATGAACACTTGGTCTCTCTTAACTCTGTCCTTTCTTGGCATTTGATTTCTGCAGCAGAGACAGAAAGTGTGCCTTCCTAAAATAAATGCTTTTGGCTAGGAAGTGGTGTTATTCCTGGCAGTCCTTTCCCTCAGATGATTTTGCCACAGCAACTATTTTCAAGCACAGGATCCCTTTCTTCCATCAGGAGTTGCCTGATTTGACCTGGCCTGGGGGCGGAGATCGCACTGTGGCTTAGCTCACTGGCAGTGACCCCCGGAAGTTTTTGGATCCTGGATACTCACAGCCACCTGGTTCTGTTGGAACCCAGGACATCCCTCTGGCTGTCCTGAGCAGCCAAGACCCCTGCCAAGGGGCTCAGAGACCCTGGCCCAAGATGCCTGTGGTTTTGATTATGACCCATGGAGTAAGTTACCAACCTTAGATAAAGATCTGCAAGCCATGACAGTTTAAATAGAATGATGGTGAATTTATCACGGGGTGAAAAAGTAGATTTTGAGGTTTTTAGAATGGGGGTTCAGGGGGCAAGATGGAGGAATCTGGGTGTGCCCAGCCTTTCTCCTTCTTCTTCTTCTTGGTCTCCATCTTGTGCTGCGATGTTGGCACTTTCAGATCGGTTTAGAGTAGAAACTCACTGTCCAACATAGGTGATAGGTATTGGAAAGTAATTCTAAATATTGTACACATAGTTTTCAGTATAAAAAGATAACACCACCCCGAGGGAGGCAGAGTGCCTCTGACATTTCTGCTGAATGGACCTCAGCAGGCCAGGAGAACATATTTTATAGATAAGAAACAATAAACAACCTTGAGACTGAGAACTGAAGAGTTCTGACCCCTTCTTCAAGCACCTAGCTGGGAAAAGAGACTTTCTAACTTTTCTCAGGGTCACTGTGAGCACTGAGAGATTCTGAGATGGTTCCAGCCCTGTAGAAGGCAATGATGATGATTAGTGTGAGCAGAACAGGCCTGTGTTTTGTTACGGAGAGCTACTGATCAACCCAAAGCTGTGACATTACAGACACAAGGCTGCCTGAGCTACCTTCCTCCACTGAACAAAGGAGGCACAGAAATCTTCATAATTCCAGCCTGCAGATGAGGCCAAGGGCTGTTCTGGGTGATGCTGTTTGGGTTTGGCCTGGTGCTGGAGCCCCCAGCCACCGCATGCTGGATCCTGCACAACAGGCATTCAAAATCCACCCAGGGCCTGTTCAGTGACTGATACCCCAGCACACTGCTGGCCACTGACACCATTTATTCAGTGTTCTCTCTGTTTGGGCACAGAGCAGCAGTGGTTGGAATGAGAGGGAGAGGGGAGAAGGCATCAGCAGCCCACAGGGAGCCACACACAGCTCAGGGACAGGGAGGCTGGTTTGCTCGAGAGCACACAGCACTCCATATGCAAACACCAATTTACTGAGTCAGCGGGCACACACAGCAGGATGCCTGTACACCCCAGGAATGCACACAAAAACACATGCACGCTCACCCCCAGCATACAGAAACAGTCATTACATTTGTATACACAGAGACAATGCCTGTGGGCTGGCCAAGAACACACACAAGTCATGGCTGTATTTGCAGGCAGAATTTAGCTGCACACATATACATATGCATATTTCTCATTTGTAGACGCTGTGACCACATACTCTAAGCCTTTTGCCCCTGCCCTGCACTTGCTGGCTGTTTCTGAAAGACCCTCACACTATCAACAGAGATAAATCTCTGCAGTGCCAGGCACAGGGAGCCCCAGCATCATGCCCTGTTTTCCAAATGACATCCCAGCAAAATTCCCACATGGGTGTAAGAGCCTGCAGCTGGTAGCCTGATAGGGTTATGTGTTTCCTGCGGCATTAATGGCTTTTAAAAAATCCCAATGTGTCATCCAGATAAAAGTTGCAGCTGAAGAGTCAGGAAACTCCCAGGTGAATGCTACATGGGCCAGATTGAACTCTGCCCGCGTGCGAGTCCAATGTGAGAGGGTGAACAGGATGGAGATAGCCAAAGCTCTAGCATTGCTGAGCAATTTGATTCCCTCCTGGGGCTCCCCAGCTCAGCTGGAAAGTTTTCTGTACTGACATGAGCACCATTTATTTTGGCTGCACAAAGTTGTCTCCAATAGCCCCATGGATCCAGCTGCGTCAGGAGAGGACCTGCACACACAGTCCTGTGCTCCTGCTGGGTGCCAGTGTCACAGCCTCTGCTGGCACTGGTGGCAGAGGACAGTCCAGAGGATGGGGTCAGCCTGTCTCAGGAGTGCACTGTGAAGGGTGTGATTGGCACAAAGTTGGATTTTATCCTTGTTCATGCAAGTCCTGCATCACTAGCTGCATAATATCCACCCTCTGTGAGGCAAAGTCAAATAACAATTTGTCACTGCAGTTCCCCATGCCTTCCAATCAGACCATTTACCTGGGATCCAATGCCTGCCTTTAAGTGTCTCACTTCAGAAACCCCTGCTTGCAACGTTCTACTGCAGCACTTCCATCACAGAAATTTCTGCAGCTTGCAGTCTCAGCAGTGAGGCCGGGGGCTAAATGGGTCACAAAGGCTCAATTTCCCTGCTGCACTCCTGAGGAATAACATTTGCTTATCGACCCCTACCTGGGGCTTTTTAAGGATTCCTCACTAATGCAGCCAGGGTGGGGACAGGATGCAAAGCTGGTGTAAGCCAACCTGCTCCCATCCTCTCAGAGAAGTTTGCTTTATGCTATGACGCAGTATTTGTTTCGGTTGTTAGTCTGTTGTTCCTTTTTAATTTTGCTCATTACAACTCTATAGAAGCCCCAGGCACTGGTACTTCTGTTTCAACAAGGAGCACCCAGCCCAGGTGGGTTTGCTGCCACGACTTCTGCAGAGCAAGACACTTTGGTTCCTTGGCTGTCAGTGCGGCTTCTTTCACTGGTGCTAAAGTCAATCTCAAACATATATGAGAAATAAACCTGTCAAGACAGGAGAAAACCAACAGAAAACAATCAGTGTTTGTTAAAGGGAGAAAACCTGAACAGCACAACATTAATTCCCACCTTGTAACTTGGTGACACAAGACACAGGAAACTGTATGAAAAATAACAAAGGAATTATTTTGTGATGGGGGTATGTTTGGCAAAAGTATCTCCTTTAGAAAATATCCCCTGCTCTGAGATGCTAGCTTTGTCTGACATGCAGATGCAGAGGATGATCAGCTGTGCCATTAGTTGCTGTCCTGGGGAGTGGAGACGTGGAACACTGCTTCAGAGGAAGGATACTGAAGCAACAATTAAATTCCCCGCTCTGTCTGGCTTTGGATGAACATGCCAGCATGTGATAACCCTCTAAGGGCTCAGAAAGGCTGCAAGGTCTCTCCTGAGCCAATCACACAGGGATGAAGGACACTGCAGCTACAAGGGTGGAAGTCAATGACTGTTGAGGGTAGTGGTCAATGGCTGAGAACGCCAGTGGACATCAGTGACAAGGGGTCAGGCTCAGTTCTCTGAGCAGAAGGTTACTTGTTGTGGCAGTAAGACATGCATCTGCCCTAAGCCACAGTTCACAGAATCATAGAATCATTAAGGTCAGAAAAATGTCTTCCAGATCAAGCCCAACCTTTGACCAAATACCACCATTCCCACTAACCCATATCATGATCTGCAATGTTTGCTCATTTGCTGAACACTTCCAGGGATGGTGGCTCCACAGCTTCTCTGGGCAACCTGTTTCAAAGCTAAACCAATTTTTCAGCGAATAAATTTTCCCTAGAGTTCAGCAATACAGTTTACCAATAATTCTGGGACGTCCTCCTGTCCTCCACCATGCAGAAGCTCTTCTGCAGCAGCTCTGTGCCAAGGCTCATTTCTCATGGTGCAGGTGACAAAGTGCATCCCTCTTTCAGAGAGGCATCAGGGACCTTGAATGACCTTTTATAGGCTGAGCTTCCAGTTGAGTCCTTAAAAGCAAGTGCTAAGTATGGGCTGCAAACTTCTGGCACTGTGGATGTGTTGATGTGGTTGTGGTGGGGGTGACCTCTAACCAGCACTAGCCTGTGGGAAATTCCTGCTACATGTGTGTAATCTGAGGAGAAACGCTGCGCTCTGCATGTGGAGCTTGTTTTGTAACAAAATCGCCTTTATTCTGGTCTGAGCTGACGGGGTCAGCGCTGCCTAAAGCTGGCCTGCCTGCGAGCTCTTATTTTGCAGACATTCAGCCCCTGCAAGGATCAGAGCCCCACTAGTAAACAGGGCCCCTGTTTCCTCCCCCTTCTCCATGCTTTGATACCTCTGCTGGACGACCATTAAGCTATTGGAGAGGAGCCAGCAGTTCAGAGCCAAATCAAAGCCAACAGCCCCAGACTGAAGCTTTGCCATCTTCCAGCATAACAGGCTGCCTGCAGGCAAGTTCAAACAAAACGCTGCTACAGTGCCAATCTTTCAGTACAGGTACGAAGCGGACATCATGGTTCAATACAGACACACCACACTCCGACATACCACTTGGTAACATGAAGGAACAAGCCTAAATAAATCTTCTGGAGAAAAAAAAAAAAAAAAAATCAAGCTTATTTGGACAAGGAAACTGCTTCCAACTTTCTGAGAAACTTTGTGGGAAGATGAGCTGGGCTCCATGGGAAGGAAGAAGCCATCAGGAGGTGAATCTGTGTGGCTGTGAATGATAGAGGTGCCATTCCCTCGTCTGCTTCTATTGAACACTGCAAGGGCCAAGAAGTGAAGAGGCCATTTAAATGTGTCCAGTTTGATCAAAGTTAAGTATTTCCATGCAACACAAGGCAGGAACACAGGGAGTTAGACTCAAAGGTCAAATATCCCTGGCTGGATTTTGCCACTGAGGATGAGCGGTTACAGTTCTGATGAGGATGTCAATAACTTCTGTCCCCTTTTCCTCAGCTGGAGCACATTTAAAGCCACTGCTAGAGCTTAGGTTGCTTGGGAGTGATGCTGGAGGAGTCTGCAGGAGAAAGCTCTGAGGTTTTTCTTTACGAGCTGCAGGCTCTTGCCCAAGCGTAACTTCTATTGCTCTGCCAGCAAAAGTATCCCAGGGTAGATAATTTCAGGGAAAAAGGAAGAGTGATCTCAGCGTTATCTCACAGCTAAGAGGAATGTAGGGGACTTCAATCTCTTGACAGGTCCCTCCTGGGTGTCTCTTTCTCTTTTTGTTGTTTTCTTCCTGCTGTTTGTCTCATTTATGTAGCCTGAGAGTCAGGTGAAGTAAGAACTATCAAAGCATTGTATGTACAAACAGAAGCGACAACACGGGTTTGTATTGTAACTGGGTTCTTTTGAGCTTACCAGTTTTTTTTTAATAAGTAGATAGATAGATAGATAGATAGATAGATAGATATTATACAACAAACAAACAAAACAAACAAAAAAGGTCCAACAAACAAAAACCAAAACAAACCTTCAACAACAACAACAAAACCCAAGGAAAAAAACCAAAAATAACAAACCTGGAAAAAGACCTGACCCCCCCATAATAGCCAGTTAAGCTCACAGGTACATATCTGAGCACTCCCAGCTGCACCGATCAATCCACATGCCAAGCACAAGTAACTGAGACAGATAAAGAGCAGATGCTGTGGAGCAGAGATTATAGAGTGGACAAAGTGCTCAGGAGACCCTTAACCTGCTAGATAATAAGAGACTTCACCTTGTTTTTTACAGACATTGCTACCCAGGAAGGGAAACTGAATTGCTTAAAAGAGAGAAGGCACAGTACCAGGGACAACACCACAGCCTGCTGTATGAAGGCATTAGCACTGCAACAGCAAACAGCACAGGAGAGCCATTGATAGCAGCCACTCTCTGATGGGAAGTTAAATTAAAAATTTCTGGGGGTGTCACACATCCTAAAGATGAAGTGGGAGAGCAACTCCCTGTAAAGTTTTGTACTGGAGCTGATGGGAGCCAGTTTCCTAAACCCTCTTGCATGTTTGTCCACCCCTGGTGTGGCCACAGGTCTCTTTATGGAGAACTGAAACCTCCATGTGGGCAAGAGCAGAGTGCTGCATTTCCCTACTGTGTCCTCCTCAAGACACGGTTTAGATGCTTGTTCTGCTTCTTCCTGTCATGGTCAAAGTCTGCAGGTTGCTGTTTTCACAGTGAAGCATATCAAAGGGCTCAGCACCCAGCTTCCCCAGAGCTAGAGCTGCCTTACATGTTGGTGGTCACAGAGAGCACAGACCATCAGGTCAGCAAGGGTTTCCAATCTGAGCTGGTGCGCGAGGGCGTACGCGGCCCTAAATACAGCTAGCAGAAGGGGTAAGAAGGCCGACGCCCCTACGCATCAGAAGCCAGCCCCCCTTGGCGTCGTGGCCTCGGGCTGGGCTGGATTGCAGACTTGGGTTCACGCACGACGAGACGAGTGAGGAGGCGACCACTTGCTGGGGGTAAAACGTCGGTTTATTGAAGAGCCCACAGGCAGCACAGGGCAAACCAACAGATGGACAAACCCACAGCAAATGGCACCGAACACGGGGGGGGGGGGGGGGGAGACAGAGTTTTACAGGGAAGGGGTGGAGAAGGGAGGGAAGCCCAGCTAACCAATCGGGGAACATGTGGGGAGGTACATAAGAAAACTGACACAAGAACTTATCCAATAAACATAGAACAAAGGAGGGGCCCTGGGACGCCAGCCAACCACAACCCCCAGAGAGAAGAATGTTCTCGAAAGCAGGGAGGAGTGGGGGGTGATTGACTGGGCCCAGGGAGGAGAAAAACTTTACTTATGTGGTGGGATAAGGGAGGAGCAGTTATGTAACTTGGGAGATTGACAACTAAAGGGGGCAGGGGTAACCATAGTAACTCAACCGTCAGGGCAATAGTGGCGGGAAAACTGGGAAGGGAGGAACCATTTATGGAGAACAAAGGGGGAACATACATAAAATGGGGGAGCAAACTGAGAAACTTAAAAACACACCACAACAAGCTGGGTCTTCTTGGGAGCTCATACCCGTCTCCACCCCAGTGACAGCAGAGATGGGGCAGACTGGTGGCACACATTTGTTAGCATGCCAGTGCCCCTAAGGGACAGTTTGCATTGTCCTGATCACATTGCCGTGCTCAAGGGTCTGCCTGCTCACCCCATCCTTGCTTCTACATCCTTGACTCCAGCAATGCCTCAATGAGCTGTAACAGCCCCTCTACTAAAGGGCTGAGCAGTGACATGCAGCTACGTGGTGGTGGTATTTATCCTCTCTGGGGACCGTGCTGGATCAGTGAGAGGGGTCTGTGTATGGCTGTGAGGCTGTCAGTGAGGACAGACTGGACTTGGCCAGAGTTGATGATCTCAGAGATCTTTTCCAGCTTTACTGATTCTATGATTGAAGAGGTGTTTCAGCATCTTGGGGTGTTTGTTAAGCCGCAGCAAGGCTGTCTTTGCCTAAGGCTGACAGAGTGAAACGGGCCTCCACACACAATGCAGGTTGCCCAGCATCACACAAATGAAGCTGCAGAGCAGTGATAGCATTGGGGGATGATAAAGCTTTGCTGTCCTGGATGATAAACACCATTGGTGGCTGCTTAATAGGTAATGTGGGATTGGCACAGTCCCAGGGCAGATGTAACACGCCTGCAAAGTATGTATACGTGTGACTTCCCATAAATCCTCGTCTGACACAATGACCTTTCTGAACTGCATTATAAATAATTAGCTGGACATGTCTGTATTTCTTTTTGCAGCAGCACCATTGTTAGGACAAAAGTTGAGGTCTGCTGCTTCTGTGGTGCTGTGGATTGCGTGTCCAGAAGGGGCAGGTGATGGTTCAGGCAGCGTGACCCCCCACTGCCACCTGTCCAGACATCCTGTAATGGGTCTGGCACTCTGTACTCAGCTAAGAAACCCAGCCCATCACATCTGAAGAAATCCCTAGAAGGTTAATGCAATATAACCCTTGGCAGCTTGCTCCTGGTATAAATGAGGTCTTATTTTGAGGAATTTATGATTAAAGAGAATAAAGAACAGTCATCTTTCCAAATATAAACTGAAGGTAGTCTCTGATTTATTTCTCATGATGCATTTAGTCATGTTCTGTTGTCTTTGCAAATCTGTATTTTTATTGCATTGAGATGTTTCTCAGGTTTGGGTTACATTTCTAATAAATATCTGGTGCCATGTTGATTTCCTGTATCATATTTCATTAGTCTTAGGGAGGAATGGAGCACCATTTTTATAAAAAACAGCAGTCTTAAGAGGAGTTTTTAACACAGGGCTTGTCTGCCTTTAACAAGTGATAGCTGGCTCTCTAACAGTGCTGGTATTGTTAAAAGCATTAGAAGCTGCCTTTGCATGGACTTGGTTATCTCAGGATAAAGGTGCCTTATGCTGGTTTAACCATTTCCATCTGTGAAGACGAATAATTCCAAAACTGTAAATCAAGGCTTTTAGCGGCATAACTTTAACTGGTAAAAATCACATTGCTAATAGAGACATGGTTGAAATAAGGAAAGAAACCTCAGCACGGAGAGAGAAATTCACATTTGGAATGGACAGTAGGTATGTAGAAAATGATTTTTAGGATCCTTTTTACCATCCTGCATCGATACCATACTGGAATACATGGGTCTGCTTTGTCATCACAGTGAAAAAAGATATTCTGCCTCAGGACTGGGTGATGTGGCACCAAAGCAAAATGGATTCATTCACTCTGAGAGCTGGGGTGCCAATGTGGGCTGAGGACCAGGTGCCCCCTGTTTGTCTCAGGCACATCTTCCCAAAGATGTACCCCAATGGATTTCCCATCCCACCTTCACACAGAAAATCCTGCAAAGTCTGAAGACCATCCCTTGTGGCAAAACACTCACACAGAAGAGGAATTTTCCAGGACCCCTTAAAAAGATGACTGATATTGAAGGGACAAGAAAACGTGTGATGGGAAAGACATGAAGGGAAAATGTGGTGGCAGCCCCACAGTGGGACAATTCCCTGCAGGGAATTGCTCAGCTCAAGGTCTGAGCCTGTTTCTCTCACTACTGTGCATCTCCCACATTGCACTACAAGAAGAAACTGAAACCTTTGTTATTCAAATATCCGCCCCATGATGAGCCACATTATCCTTCATATTTTCAAGGATTTCTCTCTTAGACCTATCTCTTATTTCATTAATGCAGTTGCTGAAGATGAAATCCCTTCTTCCTTAATTGCTCTGCTCCAACCATCCTTGTTATTCCTCATGAAAGAAGCAGACAATAATCCTAATATCCTCCCTTTTTTTTTGTCACCATTGCTTAACAAGAGGAGCCTTGAAATCATTGCCCCTTACTTTCCAGACCTGGCCAGCTGATAGGAAATAATTAACTCCTATCTGTGCTGACGGAGTGGTGGCTGGTGTGTAGCCAGCTCCAGGTAGTTTGTTATTCCTGCTTTATCGCCTGCTGCAGCAGGGAGGCTGCAAGATTATTGAGCAAAGCTTTTCCTGCATGTTTATCACTACAAGTTTGAAGAAACAGTGTTAAGTGAAGATTTAGGTTTATTTTATAATTTTCTTAAATAAAGGGTATTGTTTAATCTCAGTGATGCAAATGACAAATCTTCTCGGACTCATTTCATTTTACAAACAAGATTGTCTTTGCTGCAGCCTGTGCAACAGCAGATGACCACACAGAGATCATCCCAGGAGAGGCAGAAAGCTGGGAGCAGCAGCAGCAGCAGAGCTGGAATTGTGTGAGCTGCCCAAACAGATCAGGTTGGGAATGAGGCAACAGGGCACTTGGAATTTAGCCAAGCTTGCAATCAGCTGCTGCATGAAGGAGCTTTGGCTGATTGTCCCAAAGGTCCCCTTGGCTCAGCATCCCAGAGTAGCCCACAGCAGGTGACAAGAGCAGGAGCCAGCAGATCTAATCGATATTTATCCCTGCCCTGTGTTTTGCATCTTGAGACTTTCTGCTGTAAATGTGGCTTGCATTGTTACCTCCAGCAGGCTTTATGAACTCATTAAAGCCTTTATCACTTACAACAAGGACTTGCCAGCTGTATTAGGTGCTTGTTTTGAATCTGTCACCTGCTAATTTCACTCACTGCACCCTGTACTTTTGTTGGAAAGGACAATGAACAACTTCTCCCAGTGCTCACTCCCCCTGACACTCAGGATTTATTATTTTCCTTCCCTCCAGCTGTGTCTGAGAAATAATGTTGTAAAATTTCTGCTAAGGCAAGAATGCATTAATCACCAACTTGATTGATTACTGAAGGATCATTTCCTCCCTATGATACATGTAAACCCCCAAACTTCTTGAATCAGAAGTACACTCAAGGTGTTCAGTGTCACATCCATCATCTCCATGAGCATCACTGTTGACAGAGGCAGATGTGGCTGCTCAGACAACCTCCTTATAGTGCTGAGAGACCCATGGTCAAACCTCTGCCTGGCTGGGCAGGGTGTGTGAGCAATCCAGCAGTAGTGAAACATCTCAGTTCTGGGAAGATATCCCATGGTGATCCTCTGCTTCCCAGTTCCATCCCTGCCTCTTTATAGCATTTACACCCCTGACACCTCAGCTGTCATGCACAACTGTTTGCAAACTGAAAACTGTTCTCAGACCTGTAGAAAAGCTGAGTTAGGGTTAGGATTGCTCCCACAGAAGAAAAAAATGCTTTGCAAAAACACCTCAGTTTTCAATGGGCGCTACACATAGAATCACAAAACAGTTTGGGTTGGAGGATTCTTAATGATGACCTTATTCCAAATTCCTTGTCATGGGCAGGGACACCTTCCACTAAACCAGATTGCTCAGAGCTCCATCCAGCCTTGCCTTGGACACTTCCAGGGATGGGGCACCCAGAGCCCCTCTGTGTCAGTGCCAGTACCTCAGCACCTTTCCACATCTTCCCACCATTAAACACAGCCTGAGCTTGGATCCACAGCCATTACATGTCCAATACCCCTTTCCTTGGTGTGGCTGAAGAATCTCCATATGGGAATCTGTTGTCCATCCCCATCCTCTACAGGCCATGATAAAGGATTTTACTCTCCATGACTGTCAATATGAGACCATCCATTGACAAAAAAATTTACTTTGATAGGGGAAAGGTGCATGATGATGGTAAAGCAGTTGTCAGCCTATTGCTTGAAGCCACAGAGAAAGAGCTGTGTCATGTCATGGAGAGAATTCACCTTTTATCTCTGCTCTGAATTCTTCACACAGCTTGTCTCTCCATCCTCTGCCATTTTGCAGCTTAGAAGCTCCTCTGCCTGATGGTCACCAAAGAAGGTAGGACACAAGGGCAAAGGAGGTGATACAACAGTAAAGCAGAGATCACAAAGACACCCTAGGCTGGGAGCAGCTGGCTTGAAGTAATTTCCCTTTAGGACTCATCTTGGAAGCAGATCTCCTCTGCCCATGCTGAGGTTGCAGAGGAACCTTTGGTCTTCCTTTGCTTTTCCCTCTGGCTACCAGAGAAACATAAACACTGACCCTCAGGGCCTGTGAAGCACCAAAGCCAAGCTCTAGTGCACAGAACTCAAGCTTCTTGGAGGGTCAGAAGAAGCTTTTTGAAAGGACAAAGTCATGAGGTGCTCTGTAGTTTGTAAAACGTGACTCAGGAGCTGTGTGGACCTTTTTCTCTTTCTCTTTTTTGGTGGTGAATGCACTTCTGGGCTGTGGTGCCTGTGTGGTCCCCATGCACAGCACCAGGAAATGGTACCAGTCGTGTTGGAAAGAGGAATGGAGTGGCTAAAATGGTTGGAAGGATTACCTGGAAGGGAAACACCTGGCAAGATTCCCATTCACCAAAAAAAAGAGAAGAGCTCCAGGCTGTGCTGTGGCCAGCAGTGCACACTGTGAGGCATGACCAGCCAAAGTGAGCACAGCAGAGAGGTGAAACTAGTGAGCCTTCAGAGATGGGAACATGGACATGGCTGGTTTGATCTCCAGAGCACATGAGAACCCCCTTCAGCTCAATCCCTAAAATACAGGCCACAACACTTCCTTATTAAGGCAGCATCATCTTTCCTACCGATTTCCAAGCTCGGAAGTTTTCCCAGGCTTGTGGCTGCTGGTGACCCACCGAGAACTGCTCAGGCAACACAACCCAGGGGTGGTGCCTGATCCTGCCAGATCCCACAGCTTGGATGCAGTGAGCACTCCAGTGTCCCCGGGGCTATTTGGAGATGCTCAGCCTCTCTGGCAGGGAGGAGGGAGGAACAGAGCTTTTCCAACTGCAGCCAAGAAAGCCAATAGATACATTTTTTTCCCCAAGGCAGGCAAATTATTTCTGCTCCCAACTGACCCCTCGACCACAAAAAACACCATAAAACAGCAAGAGTGTGTAAAAAATAAACACAGGCACGCATGAGCCTTCTGGATTGCTGTCCCCCAAGCCAGAGGAGCTTGGCCACGGACAGAAGGAATGCGGTGCTGCATTGAGAGCCATGAGGATGGGATCAGGGAAAGGAACATTTTATAACTGGCCTTTGGACCCTGTTGAGGAGCAGAGGGAAGGAAGAAGCATGTGAATGGTGATTACTCATATTGCAAAGGGGGGCAAATTTGAATCTCATCTGCATGTTTTGCAAGGATTGGGATTTACAGCGTAAGCTGCTCACTCTGCTACTTTGACTCTTGCTCTATTGGCTCCTCTGGCCAAGTTTACATCAGGGATGTCCTGATCAGCCAGGAGCCCTGCAAAGGAGTTATGACACATGGGGCTGGATTCGTGCTGCAGGTTCTCAGGAATCCGTAGGGAAGCGTGCTATGAATGGAAGCATCTTTTTACCTCACCCTGACACCTCGTAGCCTGCCAAGCTGGAGAGAAAGGGAGACAGAGAGAAGGCAGTCTTGCACACTGTGAGAGGAGCCTGAAGACATGCCAGGGTCTGACTGTGGAAGTCTTATATAAGCTCAGATATTTCTATTCACACCAGACAAGTCATCCTGCACTGAGACTGAAGACCAGTGAAATTTGTATTAAGACATAGGGATATAGTTGGCTTAGCTCACTACCAACTGGGCTTGGAGCTGACATCTCAGCAAAGGACTGTGACTGCCATTCTTGCTTCTCCCAAAAGTTTTGCTTCATTGGGTTGGGAAGACAGAGTGCCACATGGTTGAGACCTTGACTGGAGAATGTCAAACTAACCAGCTTCAATATTGAAAGGGCCTAAGTCTCTTCACCTCTGTTCCTGGACTCCCAGCGAAATCCACCACGTAAATTTCACAGGGATTGAGGCAACACAGGAAATACTTGCCTTACATCTACCCTCAGTCCCCACCAGCATCTACAACTTCCCTGCTTTCTGAGGATGCATTTTACCACTGAGAACTGGAGCTGTTCATAGAAAGCAATTCCAGAAGCAGACAACACTGCTGGCCTCTGAGAGGATGAGCAGTGCAGGCTGATTGTGCCAGGATCTCAGGCAGCAGCCTCAAGTACCTCCACAGCCGCACGCAGCACTGAGTGGCACGGAGTCCTTCCCATCTGCTGCAAGACACCTGAGCTCCTGCTATTGCAGAGAACTGACAGGCAAAGCTGCTGACTGTCTTCTGGCTGTCTCAGCTCTCTTACAATCCTTCAGTGCCCAGATTTCACACCCCGGCAGTAAGAGTTTAACTTAAAAAACCCTAGAAATCTTGTTATCAAAAATGATATTGCCTGTGGCTGGTGGTCATGATGTACAGCACCAGCAACATGAGGGAAAAAAAATAATTCTGAGAAATTCCCTGAAACAAGTAACCCACCACTGCATCACTAATTGTACCTCTTTAATGCATTGATTCCTTTTTCAAAAGAACCAGAAGAGATCAACAAAAGCAACAGGCTCCTTTCAAGACCCAGCTCAGCCAGCAGGAAGACAGAATTAAAGTCAGACAAAACGCAAATAGCATGGTGGTTTATTTGCTGTTCCTTTTGTGAAACACAGCTGCCTCCAGCACCAGCACCAGCCCCAGAGCCATGCAGCACCAGGTCTCTCCTCCAGCTCCTGCCCCTCCTGGGCACCAGCAGATCCCCTGGCCAAGGGCAGCAGCAGCAGCTGTGGCACAGGATGATGTGTTTGCTGCCTGCTCTGTCAGACTGCCAGCATCCCTGTGCTCGCTTTCCCTTCCTGTTTTCACATCCTGAGTGAGCCCAGGTGATCGCTCAGACCAGGAATGTCAGAATGCAAATGCTGGTACAAAATAAGTTATTTCCGATACTAGTGGTCACCTTGCAGCAAGCAGTTCTGTGTGCCTTGCTATCGCTCAATACTGCTTTTCTCTTCTCAAGCATTTAACTCCAAAACTCCCAATGATTTAGACTGGGGTTTTAAATTCAGCGAAGGGGTTTTTAATCAGTTAAAGGTTTTTTAATTAGTTAAGGGTTTTTAAATCAGCTAGTCAGAACTCCCATGAAGCTGAAGGTGTTGAGTTGCTGGTCACCTACATTTGTTATGTACAGCACCTTCTAAGGATATTTTGAAATATTTAAAGCATTTCTTTGTTCAAAAAGCAAAGTGCCAAAGGGCAGGGAGCTGGCTGCAGCATCCAGACCGGCCTGGAGAAAATGCTTGCAGAGCAAGAAGTTAAACCCAGGTTTATGAAATGTACTTGGAAAGAAGCTCAGCAGTGTAAATCCCAGCGCTAACAGAGCAGCTCTGAGTCGATTGCAAATAGCACGCTCTAACTGTCCAGCCACAGTGCAACTCCACTGAGCTTTGGCAGAGGGTAATTCCGGTGTCAGATATTTTCATGAGACCCTACTTGACATTTTGGCCGGAAATCCTGTGGCATATTTTGATATTTCGTGACACACTGTGTTAACCACATGGATTTCCTCCACTGCCTTGATGGACACACTACCCACTCAGGCAGAAAGGAGGGTGCCTGGATGAGCCCATCCCTCTGGCTCCCTGCCTCCGCCATCACACAAAGCATCAGGCTATTGAAATTACATTGCTAGATCCAAAATCCCCTGGGAGAAATAACCACTGTTCTGGAGCCTGCACGGCTGCATCCTCCCAGACAGATGCATTTACAGTTTCCCAAGGCAAGGCAGACACTGAATACAATGCTCCTGATGAGGCTTTTCCAGAGTGAGGGAGACAGTTTTGTATTGTTTTTGCCATTGCCTCACTTGCCACTCCCTGGATTAAGGTGCTGCTGCAGATTAAGAATGCACGGCCTGTCCAGGAGGTGACAGGTGACAGGTGACACCTCTTGCCTGCTCAGGAGCCTCCTGAGTCCCCAATTGTGAGGTGCAGCAGGTAGCCTGAGTTCCTCTCAGCTGGATAGACAGGTCTGGAGAAAGCATCCATGTGATGGAGGAGACCTCCCTGGAGGGAAGCCTGGAGGGAAGCCTGCATCCTGATGCAGCTGCTGTGCTGGGTCCTGCCATGCTGTGTCACCTGCCAAGACATGGGGACTCAGCATGTGCATCAGGGGGACAGGGCTCTGGTAAAGGGAAGGAGGCTGCCACAGGGGGGCTTGTGGGGAAGGATGAGCTCTGAGCACAAATCAGGGTTCAGATGAGGGTCTGGGCCCAGGTGCCAGGTCCTGTCTCCTTGTCATCCTCCTTGCACACTTTGTGCTGGCCACCAGCTGGTACCCCTTGCATGTGCAGCTCCATGCCCACCTACTTCTACCCTACAGTAAGACCAGTGCCAAGTGAAGCTAAGACCACAGAAAGGGTCGCAGGCCCAGGTCCCTCTGCAGCAGTTGTTATCCTGCTCCCCACGCTTGGTTGGGTGAAGCAATAAATCTCCAGGCAGGTGGCAGCTGACAGTCACCTTCAGAATCAGCCACAGACAGGCGACATGGCTCTGTGAGCCAGGGGAGCACTGGAGGGGTTTTGGATTTTGACAGCATCAGGGCTGCAGTAGTTCAGACAGCTGTAGAGCCATTTCCCAGTAGAGATGACAGCTAATCTCTGGGATTTATCAGATAGGCATCATTTCTAGTATGCTGAAGGCATTTTGGGAAAGATACCCAAGACACATACAAGGCACTGTTTATTGTGTGTAACTATGGATGAGACTTTAAATCTAAAAATACACACATTACCAACCCGCTCCTGTGTCCCTTTCACAATCCTTTGTGCTCTTTTAAAACAGGCAGCCTCTCTGCCCTCTGGGCATGAGGATGTTCCTCATGTGGCCCAAAACCACCTCAATATCCTGATGACTGGTTCAGACCCATTTGCTGCTGCACTGGGAGCCTGAGCCTCCTCAGGGGCAGAGAGAGTACAGTGAAGGGAGGGAAGGCATCCCACATTCTCCATGCCAGCACAATAAATCTTGGCAAATCAGTGAGGAAGGTGGACCAGGCATCACCAGAAGTATCAGAGGGAGAGGGAGAGGGCAGAATCCCAGAGGCATGAAACAGAGAATTTGCTGCCAGCTCTTGGGTAGGGTAGCACAGAGCAGACAGCCGCAAGGAGGCATGGAAAGACCAGACTGGGAGGCTGCCAAGGAGGAGAGAATCGCATTAAATCTTATTTGTCTTTAAACAAAGTGTTCTAATTGCTAACAAAGGGATTTCAAGCAAATTGTAATAAAACTGAGTTATTCTGATCAATTACACAGTCAAGCAAATTATGGAAGGAGTCTGAAATATTGCCAGATACAAAAGAGAGATGAAGAAAGAGGAGGAGGAGTTGCAGAGAGAGTGGGGGAGGCAGTAATTTGAGGGAGGAAAATTACTTGATGGCTTGATAAGGAGAATTATTAGGCATAAATTTGAGATGCAGGTTGCTAAATCTGAATACAAAATCAAGGGTAGAAATGGAAATTATGTTTTAAGGCCGGTAAAATCGGAGCAGGGGCAAAGAGAAAAAAATGTGCAGGCAAGCATTAGAGACAGATGCTGTTGAGGTGTCTGCAAAGATGGTTACTAACTGCAGCAAGCTGAAAGCAAGGCATGACCCAGGAAAGCAGAGCTTTCTGGTGAGGGCACCAGATCAGTGCTGAGTGGGCATCAAGCCACATTCCTGCCACAGACCTCCTACTTGACCCACAACTGCTTCAAAGCACTTAGCAATGACCTGGTTTGTCACTGGAAGAGTTACAAGGGCCAGGGTCCCAGTGCAGTTGGGGGAGGGACACACCAAGGCTGACTCATTTACCTTGTCAGCCTTACCTGAAAGCTGTGGCTGACATTTCTTCTACTGTATGGTTTGTGGATTTAGGCTGGCATCACTTCATGTGTATCCATACAGCATCCAGAGCATCAGGCAGGGATGTTGGAGGGAATGGAAGGCAAGCCCAACCCCTGTCTTAAAGGAACAAGACTGAAATCCCACCATGACACGCAACTTCATGTGTGGCTCTGACTCAGAGACAGTGTACCTTTGGATGAATGAAATAATTGTCCCTTGTCCTGCTCAGTCCCTGGGTTTTCCAGCCATGCTGCTGGAGTCTCCAGGATGCTCATGAAACAGCCACCAAACTGCTGCACTTTGCAGCCCAGCACATTTGGGCAAGTCACCTCCAATTTTATTTTTCCATAATGTACGATGTGATCAATTTGTGCTGGATCAGCCCTGCTCACTGAGCTGCTGCCTGCTCTGCAGGGCACACAGGGAGCAGGCAGAAGGATTGGGGAACACGTCCTCACAGTTTTGTGTCAGGTGCACAAGGTCAAGTCTCACCCCTCAGGGTTGGCAAAGAAGAGTTTGCCAAGCCTTAGGCTGCAGCCTCCAGCTAGAGCTGGGTTTAGCTCCAAAGGTGGAAAATCCAGTGCCTAAACTGAGTCTCAGGTTCACAGGAATGTGTTGCCTGTGTGCAGTCCTCCTATAAAGCTGCTGCAAATGTAGTCCAGAGAGCTGTAGCCCAGAAATGCAGTACTCTTCAAGCCAATTACCATACACAGTTCATAACCCAGCAACTGACTGGATTAATGGATTATTGGCATGAAGGGATGTAGAAAGGCACTTTTAAAAGAGGAAGTAGAAAACATCCAGAGATTATTTTTAATGGTGTTTATTTGTCAGAGAACTCCAGATCTTGTGGGCTTTTGCTGGGCTGGAAGTTCTGAGCCCTAAGAGGAGATAAGAGAAAGGATTAGGGTATTACTGTGGCAGTGGAGTTCATGTGTTTTGTATTATTAATGTTTGTAAAGCACTTTGGAAATGAAAAACACCATAAAAGCTCTAAGTGCTGTATTTAGTAGGAGCTGCAGAAGAGGAACTTAAGTCTGAAAAGACACTTCTCAGTTATCAGTGCACAGGGAGCTTGTGTTTTTGAGAGGATCCCACAGTCGGATGCAGTCTGAAGTGGCAGGCAAGTTGTTCAAAAACCACTATGAGGAGGGCATAAGAACCCTGCAGGGTGCAAGGAAAGCTCCTGTGTCATGCATCCAAAAAAGAAGCCACTTAATACTTCAAGGATGAGAAAAAGCCATCAGATTTGCTGGCTCATTTCTCTGAAGCCAACAGAGGAGTGTTCTCTGCAAGGCACCTACTTTAGTTAAACTTTCTTTAAAAGCCTGTTGGATAAGTGAACTCCCTTGTGTTGTTTAGGAAGCTCCTGTAAGGGAGGGGAAATCCTGACCCAGGAAGGGTAAGGAAAGAAATATTGGAGATTTTCTAGTAGACCTATCACTCCTGACCAGCACCAGACAAGTTTATGTGGTCTAAGGCTGTTGGTGAGATAATTCCACTGCTCAGAGACAGGATTTTGGTTTTAGACACTTTGTTCTCAATACCATTGTTTCACTAAGGCAGTGACTCCCAAAGAGAGCCAAGATGAAGCTTCTCTTTACATTGCTGTAATCCCAGCTCCAGACCCCTCCTCTAGTGATTCTGGCTGACAAACTACAGAAAAGAGCATTTTTTTTTCTGGTGAATCCATAAATAGATCTGCAGCATTCCCACTGACAGCCCTGAGAAGCTTTCTGAGACACCTTTGTCGAAGCAGAGAGGCCTAAGGCCAGCTGAGGCTGTGGACAGGTATTGATAACATATATTCCCAATAGCATCCCAATGACAGGCATATTCTTGTATCCTCACTGCTTGAAACTCTCTTTGACAAAATGGACTCTTTGCAGTTTTGCACAGATCTTCCTTCACACGTAAGTCCCTGTGTCAGATCTTTTCTTCATGCCCAGACTACAATTTTTAACCCCAGTTTTAAAACCTGTATTTAACAGGGAGGGAAGTTCCAGACGGGTCTGTAGATGTGTCGTTGATCCAGTCAGTGTTTGCAGTCATACATTGCCTTTCATAATCTCATTTCCTTGGGACATCAGAGGCACATTAGAGCTTACCTGTGCCAGGAGGTCCCAGTGCCAAAACCATGCAGGGCACCTTTTTCCCAGCTCCCTTCCTATCTCCCAGCTGCTAAAAGAGACTTAGAACTTTTTCCCCTCCCCATTACACCACAAGCAGGTAGTTCAGTCTTGATAAGGAGCAGGCTGCTCCCCTGCTCACAGCTCTTGCAGCAGCTGGCTGTGCTGTTGCCCAGGAGTGGTAATTCACAGTGATAAATGCAGATATTTCACCTTCCACCCTTCCCTTCCGTATCTCAAATCTCGGTGCTCGGGAGCAGCCACACAGGCGCTGCTGCTTCCCCAACCTGCACCATGACAGATGTTAGGTATATTCAAAATGACACCTGCACCCCACAAGAGCTCCTGTGCTGTATTTATAGCCCACTGTCACTGCTCAGATTTATGCCGCTCAAATATTTGTCAGCTGTTATCCCACCTTCCCTGAACATCATTTAACTGAGCTTGACGTATGCAAGCACTTTTAATCTTTCCTCATGAAGCAATTTTGCCCTTCCCAGGGCCTCTGATCATATTTGTAACTCTTCCTTGAGACAGGATCCGTTAGTCATTGCTGCTCTGAAAGACAGCAAGGAGTGTGGCAGCCTGAGAGGGGAGGAGGGGGAGGATTGTTTCCCACACTCACACTCAGTTCTCTCCAGTGCCACCCATCCTAAGAGTACCTTAAACACGTTTGCCTGCTCTAAAATCCCTCTCTTCCTTGCTGGTCACTGGTCTTTTCCCAACCTGAATCACTGTTGCTGCTCAAAAACCCAGTCCTGGATTATTTTGTGACTTCCCTGAGCCAAGAGGGAGTTCATTTTCTTTCCTGCATGTCTTCCTAATGTCTCTGATGTCTCTATTATTACCCAATCTGCACTGGCATTCACAATGCCTCCCAACTGAGGCAAGAGAATGTAATTAACAAGCTGTTTACCTCTACTTCCAGATCATTAATAAATACGTTAAACAAGACCGCTACCTTGCTGAGCAATGCAAAAACTTGATGAGGCACACAGGCTGCTTTATGGTTTTCAACCCACGCTGGTGACAGGGAGACTCTTTCAGGGCAAGCTCCTTCCAGAACTGCATCTGAACAGGGATTAATTCCCCCTTAACCTGTTGCACCCTTTCATCCCAGGTCTCATGAGCCTGGTGGTGAGGCATCAGCTGAAGGAGGGACAGCTGGCTGGGTGACCTTGGCATGACACAGGACCTGTGTCTCACTGCAGAACCCATTTCTCTGCCATAAACTGTGACACCCCACCCACAGGAACCTCAGAACACCACCAGTCCCTAGTACTGTTCTTAAGCAACTCGTGTCCCAAACTTTATTGTCCCTAATTCCAATCTGAGTTTCCTTGCTCCTCGTGCACCAAAGAGGTGCTACAGCAAACAGAAGCTCAGAGCAGACAAATGTTTTGATAAACTTAACTTTTTAGCTTACTTTAAAAACTTTCCCTAACACTTGCATACGCCAGCAAGGGAGATTATGGAGAGACACAAAAAAAAGAGCTTTGTGCAGAGTTAAGGCTCTGTTGCCCAAGTTATCCCCTTATAGGGGTGGTGAGAGAAGCATGTGCTTGGTTTCACTAGAGCTGCTTCTGCCTCAAGACAGGGAACAGCCTGAAAAGAGTCTTCTGGGGCCTTCCCATTCCCTGGTTACTTGATGCTCACAGAACAGCCAAGAAAGCTGCAGTCAGTGTTACCTGCTTTTATCACAGCTGCACAGCTTTGTCTTTGCCTTTCCTGCTGGAGGCAGACTGGAGGGACTGCTCTCTGGGACCCTGAGTTAAAATGCCTTCTGGTCTGACAGAGCCCTCAGGTTTCTCAAGGACTGCCATCACAAGTTCCAGAGACAGAACTAAAATTAGCTGAAACACTGGTTTCCACTTAAAATAACGCTTGCCTGGTGGAGGATGGTAAGGCTCACCGGCAGACTTTAATACTTTGATCTTTCAAAAGCAGGGGGGGAAAGCTATTTGACGATGCTCCAAGGGAGAAGGTGCATCCTGGGGAAACTAATTTGGTGGTCTGCCAAGTCCCAAGCAGCTCCAAGGGCCTGAGGTGATGTTCTCTGCCCAGGCTGCACATCCTTGGGGATGCCTGTCCAGTGAGAGCTGAGGGGCAGCTGAGGGGCACAAGCAGCAAAACCGAGGAGGTCCCAGCAGACACAGCCTGCCTCCTGCTGCTCTCTGCCACTGTGGAGGGATCTCTGCAAAACGCTGCGACATCCACAAGGTGGCAAATTCAGCTGAAGGATGTTTCCTCAGCATCCTGGTTTTTTTCTATCAGTTTCCAACGAGGATGAGGAGGAAGAAGAAGAGGGCAAAAAGAGAAATGGAAGGATCCAGAAAGCCTGAAAAGTCTCAAATGGTATCATCTTAAGTTATCTACCGAAACTCCAGAAAGTTGATCCTTTGGATGATTTTTCCTTGTTTTTTTCGAGTCTATTGTCCAACTGCTGTCAGTGGTGGTGTGGACACGAGTCAGGCGTCTGTCTCCTTCCCTCTGCCAACAGAGCAGGTGAGAAGTGCTCTTCCAGCATTTCCTACCCTCTGGAGTCACCTTGGGCAGGCACATGGGTTTGTTTGCTTGTTTTTCCTAATGGACAATTAACACTGCAGGCAGCAAGTGACCTGGGAGGAAAGGGAAAGTGTGCACACAGCTCAGCCTCTGGGATTGTCCCCCCGGGCCATCTGCTGACCTTGGCATCTAGAGGGTCTTTCCAGAGACTGGCATTCCCGATGCTCAGTTTCCTACTGGATGGTGCCCGATGGATGCCAGAGACTCGCCCCAGCCCTTCCCCACCACCCTTGTTTACAGGCCAATTAGTGGGTGCCGTGTTTGTTTTGCAGCCAGCAAGTCAGCCACCCCAGCGATTTAACAGCTGCAATTTTCATTTACAGTTGACTTTGAACAGCCAGTTTTATACACGCAGGGTGAAATAATGGTATAATTAACCTAGGAAAATCCATTAAAAGGGTGCGGATGTTCAAAACATGGAGCACACAATTATGAAACCCCATGACTGAGATTGCTGCTGAGATCTAATTCCTCCTTACACAGCTCATCCCTGCATGGATTTCAGACGAGCAATTTTCTCTGTGAGGCTTTGTTGCCAAAAGTTTCATCAATTTTCTAAATTTTACTCTTCTAAGTAAAAAATTTATCAAAATTGGAAACGAAAAATTAATTTAACTTGTTTGAATTAATGGAATTCTTGAGGAATACCTCATGTTAATAATTTTGGATTTGCTGTATTTTAACAGTTTCAAAATGCTTTGTGGTAGTTCAGGCTTTTCCTTTATGGTTTCTTCCAGTCAGGTCATTTTTCAAAATGAGGAAATCTTTACATTTCCTCGTCTCTAATAAAGACCAAAAGTTTTCTCCCATCTTCCAAACTTTTCATTGGAGCCATTTCTCAAGTCAGTATTTCAAGCTGTTGTGTCCACAAAAACAAAACAGAAGAGACTTTCCTCACAAATCTGCATTCCCCCACACAAAAGTAATTAAAAAGACATTCTCCACTAGTTATCACAAACACTGTTTAATCAGGTGTCCACAGGCTGTTTGTTCCACCAGGCTGTTTGCTCCGCTGGGGTGTTTGCACAGGATGGATAATATTCACCAAGTCAACACCCAGTATTGCTCCTCATGCTCATCAGGCAGTTTTTCCAGACTGCTCCTTTGGACCCTGCTCATCACTTAGATTAATATTTAAATTCACTAACTTGGCTTTTGCATTTCCCTTGAGTCTAGAGGGCTGCCATCCTGCCCTGCTGGGGATAAAGAGATGTTGTCCTTGTTTCTGATGTGAAAAGTGACAAATACTTGTCTAAGACCCAATATCATTGGGTCTTGTCTTAGACAAGACCCAATGATAGACAGAATCAAATCTGTCCCATTGATGTAAAGGGAATCCTGTTAGCTCTGTTTGGGGCTTGTTCCCAACTGAATCTGACCGTTCTGCCTCTGAGTTAGATGTGAGCTGTCTCACGCTGCCCTGGCTCCTCTGCTAGAGCCCAGGGCAGTGTCTCTCACAACCCCCCTGTGCACCCCACCAGCAGCTACAGCCCTCTGGGGGTTAACCAGAGCTCCCACACTGGCCCCAAGCACAGCTCCAGATGCACTATCACCAACCGTCTGTCCATCCCATCCCATCCCATCCCATCCCACCCATCCCATCCCACCCATCCCATCCCATCCCATCCCATCCCATCCCATCCCATCCCACCCATCCCATCCATCCCATTCCATCCCATCCCACCACGGGGCTGCTGCCACATCTCACCCCCATCTGCCTTGCTGCAGCAGCCCCCAGCCAGCTCCACAGCCACACTGCTCCCTTTCCCTCTGTGCTTGTGTTAATAAATATATTCAGCCACTCAGGGCCTGGGGTGACCTCAGGCTCTCCACTATTAACCTTTCTGCCTGCTGAGAATTGGCCATTTGTTCCTTCCCTTCCTTCCCTGCCTTATCTTGGTTTTAATCCATGCCTTGGCTTTTCCTCTCATCCTCTGGTTACCAGGTTTCCTTAATAGTCTCCTATGAGGGACTTTATCAAAAGCCTTTTGAAAGCCTTAATAAATTATAGGCATGACTCTGCCAGTCCCTGTTATCTTGTTAATCCTTCTGGAGCATTCCCAGCTGGGCTGAGAGAGCAGAGCCCCTGCCTGCCTACACAGGATCATGGCCAGCTCTGCAGAAAGCCTCCAGGGCTCTCTCCTGTCTCCTGCCTGGTTCAAGAGGACGTGGTATTTGTGATGCTGAATTTTCCAGTTTCACTTCAGGAGAAAAAGCTGCTCTGGGGAACTGAAAAGCCACCCATCAATCCCCCTCACTTAAAAATACGTTGTGCTGTTTGGTGGATTTGGGAGTACTTCATATGATTTCTGTTTTAATTTTAACTCATGACTATACACGGACAAGTATTAGACAGTGAAGGTATTTCCAAGCAAAGATACTGTGCCATGCAGATATTGAAGGAGGTTGTTTCAACAACTTTAAAAAGTTCTTTTTATAAATAATTTTGAAGCAGGAGGAATCCATGAAGTGAATCCAGGTTTCTGGTGGAAAAGCCATTTTGGGAACTCGGAACATTATATTCTTCCCCCAGCTCCATGTGTCATTCCATCCCTTTAAATTTTAGCTTGGCACAAGTCACAGATGGAGAAGGCACCTTTGCTACTGGATAGAACAGCTCCCAAGCTGGGGGCGCATTCCTGTGAGCTGCAGTCCCTGTGTGTGTGGCAGGACAGTGGCAGGTCACTGTCACACCTAACTGGGAGCAGAACACCCCAGCCTTACCGCCTTCTCCAGGACGAGACACAGTGGGGAGTGCCTCCTCTCTCCAATGTGTCCCTGCCCTCTGCTCTTTCTGGAATTCAGCACCTGGATTCAAAATGTCTTTCACAGTTCAACAAGTAGTGCAGGCACCTCCTGCAAGTCCCAGGCTCTGTTTGGATGTATGTCCCTGTCACTGCAAGCAACCATCTCTCCCCACCCCACGTGACTCCATCTTTTCAAACCTTCTGTGGAGTCCATTTATGGTGCATTTAATCCACCCAGAGCACGCTGTTCAGTCCCAGCTGTCTCCTCACCTCTTTTTACCTCTCACCAGCTTTAGGAGTCAAGCTCCTTCCTCCTGGAATCTTTCCCTTCCACTTGTACATCAAGCTGTGTCTAAGTCAGAGCAGCTCAATTACTCTTTTGCTGAAATCTCCTGGGTATTTTGAGTGAGATTGGCTCAGCAGGAAGCAGTGTGCTGGCTCTGTCTGTGCCAGGCAGCTTCAACACGGTGTGCCAACTCCAAGGCCATGGCAGAGCCCTGCAGCTGCTCCTGGAGAGACCAGCAGAGCAGGGAAAAGCAGGATGTGATCACCTGCGGGAGTGTGCGGGGCTGCAAAGCCCAGAAAACTCCCATGCAGTGCACCAGGACCTGACCTGACCCCCATCCTCCTTCAAACTCCCTCTGTACATTCACTGTGTCACAAAAGGAGGACAGGACTGCCAGGAATGGCACTGTGGATGGCACAGATGGGCAAGGGAAGAGCACAGGGCAGCTCCCCCACCCCCTCCATCATCAATTAGGTGCTTCCAGGAGCAAGGCAGCAGTGGTGCCTGCACCTGAATTAGCATTGCTGGGCACCAGGTTAATGCCTCTCTCCATCTGCATAGGGCTCTGCGTGCCTTACTAATAACAAAAAATAAAAGGAGCTCTGCTGTGTGTATGGACTTTCATATCCCAGGTAGCCTGCGTGTGAATGCCTAATGCCTGCCTGATTATTGTTCGCCTGGTATTCAATAGTTTGAAAAAATAAAAAGTCCTATAGTTAGAGAATGAGATAGGACTGTTTAATTTCAGGCCATTATCTCCTGGTAATTGCTGGAGGAATTTCATTCTATGCCAGTGCAATGGAAAAAAAAATTATGTTTTTTCCCCTTTTATGGAAAAAAAAAAAAAAAGACAGCCTGCTTTTCTCCAAGGGGTTCAGGGCTTTCAGGCCACGGTTGGAAGCAAGAGCTGTGGCTGCTTTATCAAATTCGCATTTCATTTCCAGCATGCACCCAAGCCGCATGTAAATTATAATGAGAAAAGGGGGAAAAACAAAGAGATAGAGCTCAAGAGATGGGAAATGATAATGAAATCAAATGAACTCAGGGCCTTTGAAGGCTACCAGAGCCACAGACAGACAGATATGTACACAGTGACAAAGATAGAGACAAGCAAGAGGCATGCATGAGGAGACAGCAAGAGCAGAAGGTTGATAGAGCGAGACAAAATTGGAGATTTGCACCCATCATGCACAAGGATACAACATGTGAGTAATCCTGGAAGGATCTCTGCTCCACACAGACTTTCAGAGCCGTGGTTCTGGGGTGTACAACTCACAGGAGGCTCCTGCTGCCGGTTTTCCCTATGTGTCTCAGTCCTGCCCTGCTGTTTCAGAAGTCCCAAGGGTGTGTGATGAAACCCAGTACCATTTTCCTCAAGGGGAAGGACCCTTTGCAATCTTCAGCTTCGCAAGTCTATCCTTGCCAGTGCAGCCAAGCCATGGAGCTCAGCACATTGGGAGGATGTGCCCACTGCATGGTCTGACCTGGGGATGAGTCATTCTGGGAGAGAGGAAGGGGAAATTTTCCAGTAAACTCAGGTGCTTCCCAGTCACCTGTTTGAAGGAAAACAGGTTCAGCCCTCCACTGAGGACAAGAGGGAACATGGGAAGACTACCAGCCTCATCTGCCCAGCTGAGGATGTGGACCTTAGGCTGGAGTGAGAGCTGGATGTAAGATAAACCTGGAGACAACCTTTCACTTCTGCTGGATATTGAGAGTTGGATCACATCTCATGAACAAGAGCCCTGGCAGGGATTTCAGAAGGCTCCAGGGGTATTTGGGCAGAAAAAGTTCTGCTATTCTGGCCGTCACTTTTCAGCTTTGCCTCCAAACCCTGCAGTGTCCAGAGTGACCAGATTGCAAACAGAGGACATATCTGGTAAATGTCACTCCTCCAAGACCAGCAGGCCAGTGGTACACTACAGAGCAGCCAGGATCCCAGCATCATGAGCAAAATTTGGAGACCATGTCCCAGTAACTCTAAATTCAGGGCAGAGAGAGAGACTGGCCCTTGCTGCTGTGCATCGCATCAGCACCACAAAGGAACAGCTTCTGCAGCCCAGGAAGGGAAAGGCTGACTGCCCTGGGGGTGCCACAATCCACCAGGGCCAGAAAGACTCCATGAGGTTCATTATCCTGAGCTTTAGGGAGCTTCAATTCATGGTTCCCTCCTGGGTCAGTTACTCTGGCAGTTTACCCCCCTCAAAACCTGTGCTGTGTTTTCTCTGTTGCTCAAAAGGCAAAAGAAGGAAGGAACAACAAGGTGCCACTACCTAAACCAAAATACATTTAGAATAGCCAGGGAAATACCAACACAGTAACTAAACCCCAGGGCTGCTAGCAAGGTAATTTCCCAACTGAAAAGCACTTGTGCTTGCCTGAATAACTTCTGAACCACTCATGATGAATCACACACAACTCATGAAGTATTAGGGATTAATTCTGTAATTTCATTGTCATTGTGATTATGGGAGCAGCTAGCAACCAGTGTCCTTGGGATACCTGCTCCTGGGCAAGCTGGGGTTGCTGTGGGAGTCCATGGGGGTCAGGATGCTGCTGCCAAGGACTGGAGATCAGAGCAGTTTTGTGTAGTGTGTTCCCAAAATCCCAGGACAGGGCAGACTGCGCCTTTCATCAGACCTCGTGGTGCTCTGCAGATCCTGTGAGCAGCAGCCTGGCACCAACATGAGCTAAATTTGCACAAGAGTAATTTGAAAATCCTTCAGAGCTTGCTAACTTCTCTTGGCTCTAACAAAACCAATGCAGGAAAAGCAGGATTTAAAAAGAAAAAAAAAATAAAAAAGGAAAAAGAAGCCAGAGATTGATTCTTACCTCATATCATTAAAAAATAAATTGCTGTAGCGCTATAACATAAAGTAAGAATCAATCTTATTTTTTAACACCAGAAATAACCTAATGAAATACAAGATTGATTCTGAATATGGGCTTCTTGGTGGAGCCCCTGTGGGAATTGATTACAAAATTGAATGTCTCAGAGCTGATAAGATGAATTTGGAATAAATCTTACTTTTAACTACTCCCTTTTTATGCTCATAAAAAAAAGAAAGATTGATTCCAATCAAAACTTCTTCTAAAAAGTGAGACAGTTTCGATTTGTCGAGGCAGTTTTTCAACAGAACAGCACTGAACTTCAGAGCCAATCTCACCCCTAGTTATGCGTTCCCCAGGGAGGAAAAATACGAGGCACAATATTTCTGATTTACAGCTTGAAATGAGACAGTAATGATCATAATAATCAGGACAAGAAGAAGGAGAGAGCCTCAAGTGGATGGCAGCTCTCTCGACTGATGATGCCAAGGGAGGCAGTGATTTGGAAAGTGAAGGTGGAGAAGCAGCTCCCCCTCCACTGTGCTGCAGGGGACTGCTGAGAACACCTCACTCTGCAGATTCCAGGGTATAGCATTGGATCTGTTTACTCTGCAAAAAGAAAAGCCTTGCTGGGAGTCCCTCCAGCTTCCCAGGACTGCACCTCCAGCCCTACCAGCATCTCCTGTTTGGCGCACAGCAGCAGCAGCTCCTTGAAGCCTTCTGCATTTATAGCTAGGAAGCAGCTTTGAGATTCCAGTCCCAGATCAGTTACAGCCACCAGTAACAGTGCCACCACATCACACCAAGACCTGGGAGATGCTTAAACTCTCTCTGGCCAACCTGTCAGCTCACTGGGATGGAGTCTATCCAGTTCCCTCAAGCTTAGAGCTCTGGGCTCACCAAACTTTGCTTCCAGACTGTCCATGATAACTCCTAAAACCTCATTTCTAATTACACTTCATTATTTTTCTCCCATGAGCAGCAGCCCTGGCCTTATCAAAAGATGAGGCAAAGTGAGGCTTCAGTCTCAGGACCCACTCTGTGCTTCCTTTTATCTCCCTACCCCCATCGCTGCTTTACAGGAGGCATTTCCAGGACTCTTGTTGGTTGGGTGGTTTCTCCTCATCTCCGAGTTCTATTTATTCATGGCCCATTCACCCATGTCCGTTCCAGTGTCAATATTTTATTTCAGCTCCAGTCACTCCCTTTACCACCTGGACTCCTCTGCAAGATAATGGTTTGCTCCCATCTCTTCCACCAAATGCTTCTACACCAGGGTGATCTCACACAGGATTTTTTTTTTCCGCTTTTCAGAAGAAATGCTATTCTAATACCTAACTTGTGTCTGTTTTTAGTTGCTGAGCAAAATTTGAAGACTGTCTATCTCTTTCTTTTTCTTTATCTCTCTCTTTTCTTACAGAATCACAAAATCAGAGACAGGTTTAGGCTGTAAGAGACCCTAAAGATCATCTCATTCCAATGCTCCTGCCCTGGGCAGGGACATCTTTCACTAGAGCAGGCTGCCCAAAGCCCCATTCAGCCTGACCTTGAGGGGACATCCACAGCTTCTCTGGGCAACCTCTGCCAGTGCCTCACCACCCTCACAGTAAATATTTTTTTCCCAATATCTAATCTAAACCTACTCTCTTTCTGTTTGAAGCTATTTCCCCCTGTCCTGTTGAACTGTTCAACAGTTCCTGTTGAAGAGTCCTTCTCAAGCTCTCTTGTTGCCCCTTTAGGTACTGGAAGGTGCTATAAGTTCTCCCCAGAGCCTTCCCTTCTCCAGGCTGAACGACTAAAACTCTCTCAGCCTTTCCTTGTAGAAGAGGTGCTCCATCCCTCTGATCCCCTTGGTGGCTCCTCTGTGCTGGCTCCAGCAGGTCCCTGTGGTTCCTGTGCTGGGAGCCCAGGGCTGGATGCAGTGCTCCAGGTGGGTCTCAGCAGAGCAGAGCAGAGGGGCAGAATCCCCTCCCTGCCCTGCTGCCCACGGGGCTCTGGGTGCAGCCCAGGACACGTTTGGATACCACTGGCATATGGTTCAATATGACTCCTTCCTTTCAATCCTCAGGAAAACAACATTTAAAAGGAACATCATCTACAGAATCATCTTCTCTGAATTATTTTTTTGCCACTAGACACATTTTAGGTGCACAGAAGCAGTCTGTGTCTGTTTTTCCCACAACTGCACAGCCAGGACTGCTTGGGCACAGCCCCACCCCTGCAACACGTGAATGTCAGACAACTCCCTTCCCCCTTCGCCTGGATCTCCCACATTCCCAACAAAAGGCCTCTCCCTTCCCCAGGACCCACACGCCAGACCCAGATGGGTGATGAGAGATGGGGTGCATTGCTTCTGACATGTGGGGCCCTGGGGAGCCAGCGGTCCCAGCCGGGGAGGTGCCACACAGCAGGGCCAGGCACTCTGCCTGTGGGCAGACACCCAGCCCCAGCTGTGCCGAGCACGGGGACTCCCTCCCTGTCACACCAGATGTGCTCCTGACGTCCCTGAGCGTTGTGACGCACAGGGAAGGGATGGAGCTGCTGGCGCCTGCTTGGGGCTCACCCCACACTCAGGAGAACCTTGGGTGTGCACCACAGTCCATGGTGACCCTGGAGCTGTGACACAGGTGACAAGAGGCATTCACCCTGCTTTCCCCCTCCTTGGACACCTGGCTATGATTTCAAAAGCATTCCAGGCTGAATTTGTCGCTGAGTACGCTCCTGGCTCCTGCAGGCTGGGAGGCAGTTCATAGGTCTAGATGAAGAACAACTTAATTCTCTGATCCCAGCAAAATCTGGTCTGCATTAAAAATAACAAAAACTCCCTCAAACCCATTTGTTTAAATAATGTTAAAGATCTGACTGAGAGCATCGAAAGCAAATTCCAAGTCCTAATGAAGAAGGATTCTCTGGCACGGTAATAAACTCTGTGCACACATGTATGTATGTGTGTATGTATGTATGTATGTATGTATGTATGTATGTATGTATGTATCTGTGTGTGTATGTACAGAAGGAGAATTTCATCCGAGGAGCTGAGAGCCCTATAATGAGTGTCTGTTAATTAGTGATCTCATGGCTGATTAGCCCTAATTAGTGATCTCATGGCTGCACCAGGAAGCACATCAGGTAAGTGCCTTTGACCCGCAGTTCTCAGCTTGGTGAAGGCAGAGAAAAGGGGTGGTCCAGAGGAGAACGGGAAGAGCAAGGTTTGCCTCCCACTCTATCCTTGTCCCAGCTGCAGCCCTTGGATGGCTGCTGGGCATGGGGTCTGTTTTTCAGACCCTGTTTGCAGTGGAATCAAAAGGACTTGTGGCAGCAAGTGTCTGCCAGGTCCCAGCCCAGCAGAGACATGATGGCCAGACTGTAGAGGCTGTTTTGCAGCCATGAGACACAGGTGAGGCACGAGGGGTAGAGGCCTTGGGGTCAGTCAGAAATGAGAGGTGTATGGGAAATGTGTCCCTTGACCTCAAAACAGGGCAAAGAGGCAGTGGCAGGAGACTGTGTGGAGAGCTAATCCCACACAAGCCACCAGGACTGAGCATGCCAGCTCCCAGCCCTTGCTGCAAAGAGCTGTCCTTGTCCCCCAGGGCGTCCATGAGACTGTCCTTCCATGCTGTGGGTTTGTTCAGCAGCTTTTTCACTGACTCAGGTGTTAATGCTCCCAGCCCTCCCCAGGGAACTCCGTTCAGCAGTTTCTGTCACACTCCTCCACTTCATTATGCTTAACAGATCCTCCTCTGCCTTCCTGTTCATGTCCTTCAGATGCCTATACTCTGATGAGAGGGGAAGAAAGGAGCAAAAAAAGCATCTTCCAGTTCCTACCCATGAATGCATCTGCACAGCGAGAGCTGGAAGAGCAATGCTGGTGTACCACAAAGCCACAGGAGCACAGAAAGATTAGCAGGTGCCCAGTCACCACGAAGAAGAGTGTGGGATGGGTGCTGCCCTGGCCAGGAATACTGGGAGGTGGGAAAATATCTCCCTCTGGGGCTCTTTTGTGCAGGGCAGTTCCTGAAGGTCAGCAGTGAGAAGTCACATCCTGGTTTGCACACACTGCACCTGGAGGTCTTTGCAGCACAGCCCATCCAGGGCCTGCTGGCAGATGTGTGATCGGCTTGGAGCCACATCTTTCAGCCCTTCCTCACTTCTCTGAGCTGAACTCATTCTATAATTATGTGAGGACACTTCCTCCAACAGGATTCTCCTGGAGAAACTGGCAGCCCATGGCTTAGGCAGGTGCACTCTTTGGTGGGTAGAAACTAGCCTGCGCCAGGGAGTGGTGGTGAATGGACTAAACCCACCTTGGCTGGCCACAGTGGCATTCCCCAGGGTTCAGTTCTGGGGCCAGCCCTGTTTGAGGGCACTACTGATGATCTGGATGAGGGACCTGAGAGCACCCTCAGTCATTCTGAGGACAAGACCAAGCTGGGCATGAGCACCGATTTGCTGGAGGGCAATGTCCTTTGTTAAATCACAGAGCACACCAATGTTTTGGGGTTTGGCAGTGGCTGAAACGGATCATTCAAGAGGCTGGCAACAAAGGAAGACGTAGGATAGGAAGGCAGGAGGGCTTGCAAAGTGCTGCCTGGAAGACAGAGGAGAGAGAGGAAAGAGTTTTCAGGGAGAGGGATCTGCAGAGGGATCTGCCCAGGCTGGATCCATGGGCCAGGGCCAATTGTGTGAGGTTCAACCAGGCCAGGTGCTGGCTCCTGTCCCTGGGTCACAGCCCCTGCAGCTCCAGCTGGGACAGCGTGGCTGGGAAGCTGCTGAGTGGGAAAGGCCCTGGAGGTGCCGGTTTCCAGGGGCTGGACACGAGCTGGGGGTGCCCAGGGGGCCAAGGAGGCCAAAGGCCCCGGGCCTGCGTCAGCCATGGAGGGGCAGCAGGAGCAGGGCAGGGCCCATCCCCTGTGCTGGGATCTGAGCTCAGCTTTGTTTGCTCACAGCAAGAAGGACACTGAGGGGGCTGGAGTGTGTCCAGAGAAGGAAACAGAGCTGGGGAAGGGTCTGGAGCACAGGCCTGAGAGGAGTGGCTGAGGCAGCTGGGAGTGCTCAGACTGGAGAAGAAGCAGGGTCAGGGAGGACCTTTTCACTCTTAACAGCTCTCTGACAGCAGGATGTAGACAGGTGAGGGTCAGTCCCCTCTGCCATATAACAAGAGCTAAGACAGGAGGAAACAACCTCAAGTTCCACCAGGGGAGTTTTAAATTAGATATTAGAAAAAAATTCCTTCACTGAAAGGGTTATCAAGCACTAGAACAGGCTGTCCAGGGCAGTGGTGGTGTCACCATGCCTGGAGGTGTTTAAAGGACTTGTGGATGTGGCCCTTGGGAATATGGACTTGATAATCATAGAGATGTTTTCCAGCCATGATTCTATGATCTCCCAAGTGAAAATCTGGGCAAACAACAAAGCAAGCAGAGAGATATGTACTTATAGTCACCTCAGTTTCTGCTCCCAAGGCCTCCATGGCCCTTTTAATCACCTGGGCTTGCTTATGCTGTGCAATTTGCATGGTAATTATATTTAACAAGAACAGCAATAGGGGAAATAGAAAGTGTAATGTTGTTATCAAGGCATAATTATTCTTGAATAATTCGGTGATTACAGTTTGCTGTGTTTGGAACTAATTGTCACCAGCCCCTTTCAGGGTGGCATACTCCCCCTCACTCCTGCAGCACTAATCCCAGGATGCCTCCAGCCTCTGGCTTCTGGACTTTTCCAGCCACCCAGATTGTTCAGACTCCCAGGTATGATGCTCTGTGTCCCCTAGACTTGCACCTAGCTGAGCAAGCCTGTGGAAATTGGTATGATGAGCACGTCCTTCCAGCACCTTTGCTTCCCCACAGGGCATCTCCAGCAGTACTGACAGCTCAGGGCAGCACAGTGTGTCAGACAGGGGAACTCCAGGGGCAGGATGGCTCCTCCAAGGGCATCCATGCAGGAGAAATGGAGCTGAGCACCGAGGCCTCCCACTCTGACTGCAGGAGGACGTGAAGACAGCATCACCCTGGGAGCCCCAGCTGCCAAAATTTCAGCTCGCCACCCCAGAGAGGTGCATTAAGCTTCCTGATGTGCAAAGTCTGGATGGCTGAATTGTGAGGAGCGAATTCTTCTCAAAACTTGGGGTGTGCACTGAGATTTCAGCTGCTGGGAGGGTCTGCCTGGTCGCACCATCCCCTTGCAACCCTGCACAGGTATTTTCCCTACAGCCAAGCCTCCAGGTGATTGTTGGAGGAAGAGCAGAGCTGTGGTGCAGAGGAAAAACCTCTGTCCTTCCCTTCCATTGCAAGGAAAAGAGAGGGACCCACCTGGATAAAAGCAGCTCCTCCTCCACAGCCCACCACACAGACCTCCTGTACAGCAGGAGCTATGCTCTTAACTTTTCCCATCCAAACCCCAAGAAATCAGAAAATGCTGTCCTTATCCCTCATCTCCCCAAGTTCAGGGGAAGACAAGGGTAGCCAGATGCTGATGCTGAGCTGCCCTCCAGGCTGCAGCCTCTCTGGCTGCCAGTTCTCCTCTCAGGAAATGAGTGTGCCAGGTCTCAGCCAAGGAGCTGCTGCAGGGTGGGTATCTGCACATGTGCACCCAGCTCCAGGTCACACACATCACAAGGAGGGAGAGAAGGTGCTACACAACTGCAGCTGGATCCTCACAAGCTAGAAACAGCTCATCTGTCCTCAGAGACTCCCAAAGAGACATCTACACGCTCCCTCGTGGGTTTCTGTGCACACACAGCCTGTTTTGGTCCTGCTCAGGACATTAAACCCTATTGTCTTTCTGTGCTGGCTCACTGATGACAGTCCCCAAAAATATGAGAAAGGCCCTTGGAGCCAGGATTTAACTTCTGCGAATACTCAGAGACCTCATGTTCAGGTGACTGAGTCCAGCTCATCAACTCAGCTCTGAGCTCTTGTAGCTGCTTCAAGGAACACTCAGAAATCCCTCAATCCCCTGAAACATAAAAAGGAGAAAAAACACAACTGCTCTGTGATGTATAGCTGCTTTGCTACCCAAAAGGGCTCTGAAAACATCAGGCAAGGAATTCACTGGAGGCAATGTGCTTTGTAAATCACAGAGCACACCAATGTTTTAGGGTTTGGCAGTGGCTGAATTGGATCACTCAAGAGGCTGGCAACAAAGGAAGATGTAGGATAGGAAGGCAGGAGTGGCTGCAAGATGCTGCCTGGAAGACAGAGGAGAGAGAGGAAAGAGTTTTCAGGGAGAAAGTGTGGGAGCACACAAGCTCAGGAGAGGCTGTGATCCACTGACTGGGCTGAAGCTGGTGAAGCCTCAGACTAGGAAAGCCAGGCAGAAAAGGGGCAGTTGAGGTTGCCTTTCCTTCCCTCTTACCTACAGAAAAGGCAGATGACAAACACAGCTGAGTGCCAGTCTGCACCCAGTGACAGGCACTCCCAAGCAGATCCAGACTCCAGTGGGAGCAGATCCCACTGCAGCCCTGAGCCCACACCAGTGCAGGAGAACACTGCAGGTCTGTCCCTGCACAGCACACTCTGGGACCCTGCAGACCCTCCATGAGCTCCTGCAGGGCCTTGTGCATCCTGGATCCTGTTCACACAGCCTGCAGGGATCAGACATGGGAGGGATCACAGAGCTGGAGCCCAGGATGAGTAGATACTCCCACCTGGGCTCCCTCAGTATGGCTCTTACACTCAGCAGTGTGTGCAAAGAGAATCTGTGCTTGGTGGATGTTGGCTCAGCTGCAAGGTTTCAACACCACTGTGGTTCCATCTGGCTGCCTCAGTAGAGGAGACACAGCTCAGAAAGGGGAGGGGGCCATGTCAGGTAGGACCAGACACCCATTTCCCCAGCGTCCCAGAAAAACTCTTTCTTTATTGTCTTCTTAAACTCCTGCAAGCTTCTAAGTTCAACACCATTATGCAGCAACCAGTTCCACGGGTCTATCACATGTTCCTTTGTGTTGTTTTTAACAATTGCTAGCAATCTGTTCTGTCCTCTGCTTCTCACAGTGCCCCTTATCCCCTTTACTGTGCCTTTTACCACATATCTCTGGCTACCTTTGCCCTGGACCTGCCTGAGCAGAGTCACTCATGAGCTTGTCAGAAGGGGGACTGCTCCACACTATTCATCATCTTTCATGACTGTTTTGCTGTGCTGCAGCATTCCTCTGAGGTGAGGGATCAGCGCCCTGCGTGGTACCAAAAAGGTGAACAAAAAACAGGTTTTTGTAGTGAGTGGTCCTGACTTTGGAGAAGAGCTCGGCTACAAGTCAGGGTAAGACCAGAACGTGGTCAGAAGGGAAAGGAGCTGAGAGCTTCCAGGTAGTATTTCAGCTGAAAAGAAGGCTTATTCACATGGTGAGTCTCCTTGGAGATAGAAAGGGTTGTTGAGGAGGGTAGCTGGAAGCCAGGGAAGCTCCTTGGCATTGCAACACCTCTGTAACCCCTTCCTTCACCTTTGCTGTGTAGCAGAAGACCTCGTGTCACTCCCATCTGTCAGGAATGCTGGATTAACCACCTGCTCCAACCCTGCTCTCCCTCAGAGGTTTGAGCTGGACAGGGGAGATTTGGGAATGGTTCAGACATGAAGACAGGACCTCCCCACCAATGCCCTGCTGGCTCTCTTGGTAAAGCAGACCTGCTTTGTTAATCATATCTGTGGATTAGCACAGGTTTATGAGCTCCACAAGGAAGCATTCGGAATCATAAATTGCATTTTCACCACTTAGCCTGGGAGGATCTCTGGGGCTTGGTAGACAGATATAAAAGCAAACCTTTAGAGAGAACAAGGGGGATAACATAGAGATTATCAGAACCAAGCCTGAAAATTAATAGACCAAATCAAAATTAATTAATGGACTAAATCCAATTAATAGGCTAAATCAAATCCTCTTTGCAAATGTGGTCACCTCAATCACTGATCATCTTTTAACACACCCACAAAGACAGACGGTTCAGCTTCTTCAACAAAGTGGGTTAAGAAAGACCAGCCTAGAGCAGCAAGTGGGAAATTTGGGGGTTTAAGGGTCAGAGTTACCCCTGCAAGGGGCAAGGCAGTAGGGAGCTCAGGGTGGGCCTGGCCCTAAATTATTATGGGGAATAATTCTGAAGCAATTTAAAAGCTGGTATCTTTTCCCTTTAATGAAAACTATTATGCTGAAAACACAGTGAGTATTAAGAGCAGTTGTCGTCCTGCTGTTTGGTTTGTATCTGGATTAGATTTGTGCTAAGGATGGAATATGAGTCTGGCTAAGTATTACTTTCCACAAATATTTGGCTTTTTAAAAAAGCCCAAATGTGGAGTTTATCACATTCAGACCCAAATAAACTTCAGTGGATGTGAAGAGCAATAAAAAGTAACGGGAGAACAAAACAAAGGGGCACCAAGGGTGGGCACTGCCAACCACAGGAGGGGAAGCACAGGGTGTGAGTGGAGCTTTGGAGATTGGGAGTGAGGGAGAGACAGAGGTGGGAGCAGCCCTGTCATCATCTGGGGGTGTCACCAGCTCATTTCAGCTCCCCACCTTCTCCCTGTCAGTCCTGCTATGCCAGACCTGGGGGGAGTGTGGCTCCTCCTGGATTGTGCATTCTTGGACATGGAGCAGGAGAGAAATCCTGCCCTGCGAAAATACAGAGTTATCTCACCAGCAGTAAGGAAAGTCCATAACCACCAGCTGGGCTGGAGACTGGAATTTGGACATGCCTACCCCATACTCTAACCACAAAAGGAAAACTCATCCAGACTGGCCTTGTAAGTGAAAATGCTGATGGAGGAGGGCTTGGAGATGCCATTTAGTCATAAGAGGCTTGGCAGAGGGGGCACCAGCCTATCCTGTGTTTGCTAGGATAGAACTAATTTCCTTCTAAATACCTGGTATAGTGCTGTGATTTGCATTTAGTATGAGAATAATGTTGATGACACACTGATGGTTTAGATGTTCCTCAGTGTGGCTTACCCTAAATTAAAGACATTTCAGAGCCAGTGGGCAGATGCACAAGAAGCAGGTGCACAAGAGGGAGCATGGCCAGGAGAGCTGACCCAAACTGGCCAAAGGGATATTCCAGACCACAGAACATCATGCCCAGCGCATAAACTGGGGACAGTTGGCTGGAAGACACCAATTTCTGACAGGAATGGGCTGGGCATTGGCCCATGGGTGTGAGCAACTGTGCTGTGCATCAATTGTCTGTCTTAGGTTTATACCTCTCTACCCCTCTTCACAGTTGTTATTATTAATATATTACTTTATTTCCGTTATTAACCTTTTCTTACCTCAGCCTGTGGGTTTTACCTTTTTCTGAATCTCTCTTGAATTACTCTGAATTACTCTGAATTCTGAATTACTCCCCATCCCACCGGGGGAAGAGCAGGTAATGAATGAGCCACAGCCAAGTACTGTAGTTGCAGGTTGCAATTAAATCACAGCACAGCCAAAACACCTCCTTCTTCTGAAAGAAGGAACTTTCACCCTTTAAATGATTGTTTAGCTGCTGTAAATATGATTGTGTTTTTGAAAGTTTGCAGGCTTTTCCAGCTGCCTGGTTGAAAGGAGACTACCCTCCTTTCCATAGCAAAAGGGTGCTTTCAGAATGCAAGAATCTCAAAATTGCTCTTAAAACACATGGGAAAAATAACAGCCCCTCCTCACCTCCCCCCACCGTGTCATCCAGTGTCTGATAACAAAATTGCCCCAGTGAGTGTGGTGTGAAGCCGCAGCTGCAGCATCCTACACCCCATTTTGTAGCACTGCTTGAGCATCCAGGTTTCTATGCTTGCATCCCTCTTTTTGATCTGCATGTTTACTGGGGCTGAGGCAAAAGCAAAAGCTAAACAAGAACAAAACCCGGCCAAATTAAAAAAAGCCCTCACACAACCCAAATGAAAGTCATATTTGAAGACCTAGGTTTCCATTTCACATGACACTTTGAAACCCGTTTGCCTAATGGTATTTATTGCCTTTCTCAAGCAACAAACACAAAAAAAAGCCCACAATGAGGAAACAAAAAGTAGTACTTCTTTTAATATAAAATTAATTAATTTGCAATTAATCATAAAAACAGGCCTATCTTCCTTTGGCTGTGCTCTGACAGAGACAGTTGCTCTATATCTCCAATCTACTCCTGACTTGCCAGCAGTGCATGAGAAAGGAGCCTGGAAATGGTTTTAATTCCTCATCATCGCTTGTGTCATCAGCACCACAGGTTTCTTTGCTGCCACAAAACAGCCCCTGAAGAACAAAGATGCCATGTGGTGTTTGGGACAAGCCTGTGGGCCAGGGGCAGGCTGTGCACGGAGGGGAGCAGAGCACCCGCTCAGGGAGGCGATGCTCAGGCTGGTTTTGCCCTGCTGGAACACCCTGCTGTGTGTTACCCTCCCAAAACTGCACATGTGCTCTCAACCAACTGGTTTCCCACTGGGAACCAGAGCTCATGGAGACGTCACTGGCCCAGCTGGTGCACACAGGTCCAAGGAAGCTGGATGTTCAGTGCACATCCCCAGAGCCCAGTCCGCCTCAGCTCCTCGCTCCTTCCCCAGGATGGATTCCTGCTGTGCTGCAGGTCAGTCCCAAGCCTGGCTTACCCACAGGAATTCACTCCAGCTCCCTGCTAGAAACCCCTGTTCCCCTCCTCCAGCAGACCCACCCATCTCCCTCAGCAGCTATTGCTGGGAGGAAATTCAGAGATTGCTCCTCAGGAGAGACCAGTGTTTCAAAACAATCCTCATTCCAAAGTGGAACAAAACAAAGGCAGAGCTTTGCCTGTGAACTGGAATTTAATGATTTTGAGTCACTCAACTCAGCACAGTTGGATAAAATCAAAATGTTTTGTCCTGATTTTAATTACCCATTACTATTAAATTATTTTATATACATTACAGTGTATTATGCACAAGCATTTTGATGTTTTGACCACTTCCTCCCTTTTTCTCTCTGTGAGAATGAAGTTTTTCTTACAATCCACGCATTTTCACAAGCTGTTTTGCTTTCAACAGTTTGGCATTCTCAACAGAAAGAACAAAAAAAAAAAAATCTATCTGAAAACCAGCTGCATTTGCAAATGCTGCAGGAGGAGCTTCATTCATTCAAAACACAATTTCCATTGGCTCCCTTTCCTAGGCTTTAGCTGCTATGGGGTCAAAAATCCAGCCATGCTTTGAAGCAGTTCCATGGGGCTCCATATTAATTGCTTCCCTGTGACTTCAAATCAATTATAAAGCTCTGTAAAGGAACTGCACTGCTCTTCCAAGCCTCCTGTTCTGGAGGCTTGCCCACAGATCAAGACCAGAGGTGTTTTTCCTTCCCAGGTAATGCTGCAAATGCCAGGAGCCAAAAACATTCTTCCTGATTTCCAGAGCATCACTTTCAGAGGTGGCGGGGTGGGTTTGGATGGTGGAGCCCACGGAGCTGCCCTGAGTTTACATTTTTAATGGCAGAGCAGGTTTTGTTTTGAGCCCTCACCCTGCTGACCAAATACACCACAAAACATAAACTCCACTAAGCACCTGCTACCTGTGCTGATTTAAAGGTGGTGACATCTAGATTTAAAGGAAGAAAAAACAAAAAAAAAACATTCCTTAGGATTTATCCCAGCATTTATCTGCCTTGCAGCAGCATTCTCTTCCCTGGGGAAAGATGCTCTTGCTGCTTTCCTCCCTCCACATGGTACTGACCACAGAGGTTGAGAGCTCTTGCAGCTCCTCAAGATGTTTTTCATCTCAATATTATTTTTAGGAGCAGAAGGGATAAAATATGCCCTTTTTGACAAGTGATGGAAAAAAAAAATTTCCCTGGGAAAATTTTGTTCGTTTAAAAATTTCCATCTGAGGGGAGCTAAATGTAAAAAAGCCTAATTTTTATTTTTTCTTAGTGAAACATATTTTTATGGAAGAAGTTTGGTTTTGTTGGTTTTGTTTAGGTTTGGTTTGGTTTGTTTTTTGGGGTTTTTTGGGTTTTTTTGGGGGGGTGGTTTGTTGTTTTTGGGTTTTTGTTGGGTTTTTCGGTTGGCGGGGCTTTTTTTGGTTTGGTTTTTTTTTTTTAAAGTCTGTGCTCCATCTCCTTCTTTCTCATCTCGAGGAAAAAAAATAAAAAAGCAAATTCACACATTATTTTGGGAGAAGGGGGAAATGCCCACAAGAAAACCCAGACATGTTTTGAGCAGCGGAGTTGTAAAAACCTCATTTTAGCCAATAAAGCCAGCGGGTCTGATGCGGGGGCAGGCAGACGAGGCAGTGGGAAGGGTGGATGGGTATCCAGGGGCTTTCCACGCTCCAGCCGAGCTGATCCCAGCTCCAGCGGCTCCCGGTGTGCGGTGGTGGCCGTGCCTTCAGTTGTACGGCTAAATTAGCACTCCATTCCCTGGGAGCACGGCACAAATTACTCGGGTTGTTTATTTGCCAGTGTCATTCTCCGGATGTTGCAAGAACTTCACGGGTGGCAATTAATGCGCATTAACCCTCTCTGGAGCCCAGCTCTGCGCAGGGAAACTGAGGCACGGCATGGGTAAGGCGGCGCGCCGAGAGCCCCGCCGCCGCAGACATCCCAAACCGGTGCCCCAAGCCTCTTTGTGCCTTATTTTGGGGGTGACAGGACTCACCCGAGAGGCTGCCGGACCTTTGGGAGGTGTGAGGGGGCTGGAGCAGGCAGAGACCATCCGGCGAGCAGCTCCGCTTTCCGCAGCCACCACAGGGAAGGGATTAAGCTTCCAGATGGGGGGAGCCGGCAGCGGGAGCTGGCAAAACCTTCAGAAACAAAGATCCTCTTTCTATGCAAATGTCCCTTAGAAATAAAACTCAGGGGGAAAGAGCAAAAGCCGGGAGGTGACGTCAGTGGCTTCGTCTCGGTTTTTTTTATTTTATTCCCCAAATTTCCCGGGAGGCGTGAGCGGGTGGCTTAGGCAGATGTTTGCTGATCAGATATGCTGATGATCGTGCCCAGGGGGAGCGAAACTTGAAGCGATACAGTTTAACCCAAATGAAATTATAACGCTTTCCAATTTCTTCCCCAGCTTTGGTTTCTAAAACAGCTAAAGGAATGTAGGAGATAATGATTAGAAACATCAAGAGGGTGAGCGACGGCTTTGGAGGCTGGTTCTGAAGAAAGCGGGGTTAGGCAGAGAATTTTTCAATCCATTAAAAATTAATTGCCAGGAAACTCTCTGGTGGGGTTAATGAATAACAAGCCTTTGAGATCCTCCAAACAAGGCTAGCATTCCCGAGACACTGAGGACCTGGTGGGTGCAAGGAGGAAGCCACTCTTCTGCTTTCTGCCAGGAAAGCTTCCAAAAAGGGGGCAAGATGAAAAGGACCTTGCTTGCACCAGGTCTCCCAGAACAAAAGGCTCCCTGAAGCTGATGCCCATGCAATGATGAATAAGAGAAGATATTCAACCTTTGGATCTCTATTCAACCTGGGATGAAGGGAATCGGGGTGACACGGGGAAGGGTCGCTGTGATTTCAAGCCACACCCCAAGCAGTGACCTGCAATAATTTTTCTGGCCATTTTTGAGAGGAATCAAGGGATGCTACAAGGCCTGCGACACAACCTCAGACACAGAGCAGCCCTCGATTCTCCATGAGGGCAGTGAGGGAGACAAGGCACCCCAGCACAGAGGCTCCAGAGGATCCTAACCTCATGCCATGGCCATGTGAAGCCACTATCCCTGCGCTGTAGGAGCCTCCAGGGTGAGGTGTGTGTGCATACCCACGCACACACAGCTCCCCATTCACAGCATGTGTGCAGTGGGGAGGCAGGGCTACCCACAAATCCATTTCCAGCTGTGCCCGTGCCAGCTGAGGGTGCTGAGTCTGGTCAGAAGCCAGCAGGGTGGGCAGCAGCAGCAGGAGGGGCACGAGGGGCAGGGGGAGGCCGTGGGGCCAGCAGGAAGGGGTGACACTTAAGCAGGTGGCAGGGGAAACGTGAGACAGGGTTGGTCTGGAAATAATGCAGCTCCTGCCAAATTTACAGCCCTCCTGGGGAGCGCCGTGAGAGCAGGGGAAGGAAAGCCAGCGGCAGGCCCAGGGGATATGGCCAGGGCCTGGCTTTTTGAAGACATGTGCTCCCGTGTTACAAGTGTCAAGAGGGCACCGCAGGAGCCTCTCTAATAAGCCCCGGGAGCAGCGGCGGGAGGGGGCTGTCCCACCTCTCCGGGAAGCACTGGAGGGATTGCAGAGCCAGGGATGCTGAGGGTGCACAGCGAGGGGCTCAGCATGCGGAGACACGCAGCACAGCAGCAGAGTTTGGCAGCAGGGTCTCCATCCCTGCCAGCTGCCACCGAGAGCAGCCACCACACAGCCCTGCTCCTCCTGAAAAATGTCTGGTGGAAGGCATTCCAGCCTAGCGTGGAAACCTGGTGATCTTTAATGTTGGAACTCAGTACATCCCTCCAGGTGTCCAGAGTTGCTGAGGACCCCATCAGGGGGCTCAGAGACCCAGGCATGCAGCCCAAAACACCTGGGTATTTATTTGATTTTGACCCCTGGAGCAAGTTGCCAGCTTTGTATGAGGACCTGAAAGTCACACAGGTTTGAACAGTGTAATAATAAAATTATCACAGAGTGAAAACGTAGATTTTAGGATTTTTGGTGTAGGGGTTTGGGGACAAGATGGAGGAACTTGGGTGTGTCCAGCCTTTCTTCTTCTTCTTCTGTTCTCCATTTTCTGCAGTGATGTTGGCACTTGGGGATTGGTTTAGAGTAGAGGTGCACTGTCTAACATAGGTGATAGGTATTGGGAATTAAGAGTAAATATGATATCTGTAGTTTGTAGTATAAAAAGACAACACTGCCTCGGGGGCGGTCAGAGTGCCTGTGGCTGCCTTGCTGAGCAGACTTCGGCTGGGCAGAAAGAAAATTTTATAGATAAGAATTAATAAACAACCTCAAGACCGAAAAGTGAAGAGTCCAGACTCGTTCTTCAGCCACGTGGGTTGAAGCAGAGACATCCTATGCATCTCGGGGCAGCAATTACCAACAGCAACCCAAGACTTTAAGGTCCCTTCCATCCCGTGATTCTACAGAAAACTGGAGCTAAATGGCCCTTGGCCAGGGCTGAGGCTGTGGGAGGCAGGTGTAAAGCTCATGGTCTTGCTGCAGGAGGTGTGAGAAGCCAGCCAGGCCATGCCAGCCAGTGTCCCAAAAGGCCATCCTGCCTGCCTTGGGCTGCTGCTGCCTGCAGGGAGGCTGAAGACTGCATCCTGGGGCCTGACACCTGCAGCAACCAGTTTCATGGCTTGGCTGTAAGACAGAGCAGGAGGAAAAGCAGGAGGGAGAGAGAAGCGATGAGCTTGTCATTCAGACACAATTACCTGCCGTAATAGCAGAGGGGAGGTGGGAAAATGATCTGCCAGGGAAATTGCTTTGGGTAAAAATGATCTGTTTCTTGCGCCTGGTTTGCAGCTAGGAAACTCTTCATTTTAACCCCTTCCCAGGCTCCATCTTCCATGGGATACACCAGCACCCATGGCATGGGCCATAGCAGCATCCAGCAGGAAGTGACAATTCAGGTGTCTCCATGAGAAGGTTGTTAACCCCCTCCTGGCTGGCTCTTTCTGCCTAAGTGGTTTCTACTTCTCACCAGCAGAAGTACACTTGGAGCCACAGTTGGTTCTTTAAGTCCCCTGAATCCTCAGCTGGCAGAACCCCTGCTCATGGAGTGGGAGAGCACCCCACAGCCAGCATCCACCTGCCCCAGGGCAGGAACCCCACGGAGGGACAGCAAGCTGGGAGGCTGCACGGCTCTCCATCCTCTCGGCGTGGCATGCAGGCGAGAGCCCCATCTGCTCCGTGCGCCGCTCCCTTCTGCTGCGAGGAAACTCATTAAGCGTCAGCAGCGTGGGGCTAACGATGTGCAGATGAGCACTTCCATCTCTGTCCGCCAGAAGGCTGCGAGCCTGGGAAGTCAGGACGGTGGCACCGTGCCTTCCCTGATGGGAGCCTCGCGCGGATTAATTAGGAAATACTTGCAATGTGCTGTGGAACTGGAAAGCGCTAAGTGTTATTAATCAGTGTCATGATTTACATAGAAAAATTGCAGAAAATATGAGGGGGTGGTGAGTGGAAGAAATAAATCACCCTGTGGCTTTGATGGGGATAGGGAGCATGGGAATCGGTCATCCTGACCCCACACCATTTCTGCTGTCGTTGACAGGGGTAAGGAAGGGCCCAAGATTTTTGGGCCACCACGGGAAGTGAGCACTCAACCCACCCTACAGAGGTACCTTGGACCCACTGGACACACCGTGCTCATTGTCCCAGGCCCAGAACATGCCCCTGTTCCCTGGGGGCTCCCTTTGCTCTGGGAACAGATCACAATTTTCTCAAATCCTCTCTCCATCACAGTGTGATGGAGCACAGCCCCACCCACACACAGCATCCCCCTCCACAGCGGGGCTGGCTGTCCAGGACTGATACTTTTGTTTTCTTCATACATCTCAAAACCTGTGAGTGAAAAGGGCACTGAAAGTTGCTGTGTCCCCTCCTCCAGACAGAAACCCCCTGCTTGGAGAGGATGTGCTCCGTCCCACCAAACTGGGACTGGAGGAAAAGGAGACCTCTGCCCCCATCTACGGGGAACTGGGAGAAGTATGGCTGGGAGGGAGATACCTCTGCCCCCAGAGACATTCGGGATCACCAGGAGATGTGCCATGTCCCAGCAGGACAGTGACAGCCGTGTGAGGCTGAGCGACAACCCCTGGTTTTGCCCTGTGAGACGCCCACAACGAGACACCCTCAGCAAGCCACTGGGCTTGGGGGAGATGGGAGAATGACCAGAGCACCTGGGCAGGAGTTTTGGAGAGCTGAGATGTGTGGGGTGTGCGACAGAGTCACCAAGGACACTTCAGGAGCAGAGCAGGGAGGGCAGAGCAGAACACCACATCACCTGGCCTCTACATCTGGCCACAGCTGGGAAGAGGTTTCCCTTTAGAGCAGCCTGGAGGGCTACAAAGGATCCTGCTGATCTTATGAAACCACATGCCAGGCCACAGCCACATGTATGAGCTGTGCAAACACTCAGAGCTGTACGAGTCCCCCTCCAAACACAACTTTACACAAGCACAGATCTCTACATCAGACACTTTTCACACTCCTCTGTAGAGAAACAAAGTCAAAGCTCCACACAAAGAAATCCTATCCTGTTTTTCTGCCTAGGACATGTCTGGAAGTGGGTTGCAGACTCCTCAAATGTGGATAACAAACCACAGCTATTTAACATGCTGTTAAAATCTGTAATTTTTCTGAAAACAGTCACTAAGAGGCTGGTTCCTGGCAGTCTGGGCTGACAGGGTGGTTGCTCAGGGCGTTTTGATGGGTCCTGCTCCATGCCTGGCATTTGGAAATAGCCAATTCATCTCTGCACTAATTTGTGTGCACAAGATTGTGACTGGCTTCCCTCAAATGCCCGTTCAGGTAAAACTCAATGACTGGATATTTGCGGAAAGCAAACATGGGGAGGGGGGGTACATAGTCCAAACCCAGCAAATTTATTCCCCTAGGCAAGCAAATATTAAGGGGAGTTTTTTTCACCTGTATTTGCTCATTTCTATTTCAATGATTTAGAGCACATGGGAGGTCAAATTAGCTCCTTAGAAGAGTTCCTTCTGGTCTTAGGAACCCAGGTTATCTCTCCTCTCCTCTCCTCTCCTCTCCTCTCCTCTCCTCTCCTCTCCTCTCCTCTCCTCTCCTCTCCTCTCCTCTCCTCTCCTCTCCTCTCCTCTCCTCTCCTCTCCTCCTTTTACTTTTTTTTCCCTTCTTTTCTTGAAAACCCCAAGGTTTACAGGACAGGGTCCCCAGGGCCAGCTGCCAGCTCCCCTCTGCCCCATTTGTGTCCCCTGCCTGCCCACATCTGTAGCTGCTGCTCACCCCACCTGCCCCCAGGGCCTCACACGAAGCCACTGAATTGAGAGTTAATTTGAATTTGAGTTGACAAACTCCAGGCATACCCCATCTGCGCAGGCAGGAAATGGCCAATGTGTTAACCTTCCAGCAGGGAGGGCAGGGCAGAGGGGAAATGCTTTTACCTTTCCCTCCATTTAGTGTAGCTCTTAAAAATAAAATTAGGGTCAAATAAAATAACGCCTTGGGCTGACCTAAAGCCAACATGGAAATTCCCTGTGAGCATCCAGAGGTGTCTGGGAGAGGCAGGAACACCCTGTCTTGCTGCTTGGGACGGAAGGCAAGGCCTTGGAGAGGAGGGGAGGGGAGCTGAGGCTCAGCCTTTCCCCACATCTTGTCCCAGGGTGGGCTCTCCCCCGCCTCTCTGCAGCAGGAGAAGCTGCCACCGAGTCCCCTCAGCTGCCTGGGGACTCTCCCTGCATTCCTCCCTGCCAAGTCAGTGTTCTTTAGCCAGCCAGCCCTCCAAGGCTGCTCTCACCACCACAGCAGCACACAAAAAGCATCCCTCCACAGGCAGCAACAGACATCCCTGGATATTTGTTTTGATGGAGGTAATGGTGTATTTAACCAGCTGTAAAGGCAGAGAGTGGCTGGGGTTGATGTTCTGCCCTTTGCAAGGAGCTGGAAGTGCAAAGGGAATGCATGGAAATACTTCACAGCCCAGAACAAAGAGATGCAGCTCATACCAGAGCACCTGTCCACACCATGTGGCCGCCCGAGGTGCCCTAGGGCTGTGTTTTATCGGCTGATAAACCACAGCCACAACTGCAGGGAAATTTACCGGGGCTGGGAACATTTTCTGCTTCAGCAGGGGACGCTGAGGCCTGGGTGCTGCCGAGGGTTTGAGCCCCCAGATACCTTCATTGTCTCCTTCTCAGCCTCTCACCCCCCACAGGTTTTCAATCCTGCCTCCCACTGCTTCTCTAGCATTTCTCTCTCAAAGATGGCACTTCCAGCTGATGTTGATTTTTCTATCTCTCCAACAGTGTTTTTAAGCACAAGCAAGGCAGCTGGAATAAAATTAGCATTATTTAGCATTACCTAGCACCAAAGGCACTTGACAGATTTGAACAAAGATTTGGGCTGGATGTTGGGAGAAAGCTTTCTAGTGTGCCCAGCAAAGAGAGGGGAGGAGGCTGAGCCCTCCTTCCCTGGGGAGCTGCACAGCCACGGGCAGGCTGTCCACACCTGCAGTCCCATTTCCATGCTGCCAATTCCCCTGTGGGGTACTGACCAGCCTCATCAGAAAACCAAATGAGCAGTTCTTGGGGTGTCAGGAGCTGGGGGTGAACCATGGCTCATGCGGACAGCGTTATTCCCACATCTATTTCCTCCTCCATTTCTGCACCACCCAGCAGCTCACACACCAGCACTAGCGTGGAGATGCCACCATCTCTGTGCCAGATTCCCACCCCCAGAACTCCCGAGGCTACTGACTTCTGTGGGTCGTGAAGAGAAGGGTGAGGATGCAAAATGTGTTGAGAAGAGAATTGGGGAAAGCAGGGAGCAGCAGGCAGAGGATTAGGACCGAGTCTGAGGCCCACCCCAGAATTTCCCTTAGCACTACTAACTACACCTGGCTGCTTCCCTTCCCGCCTCCATCTCCTGCTGGCTGAGTGCAGAAACAAACCAAGCCCCTGATGCTCCCTCCCTCTGCCACTAATGCCTGTCAGGCTTCAGTCAGGCACAGGACTGCAGGAACTGCAGCTCCTCACCTTCCCCGTGGCCGCAGGCAGCATCAGGATTTTCAGATGCTGTAATGGACAACTGTCAAACAAACCTGTCCCCTCTGGAGATGCTCCACTCAGCCCTGTGCTTGCACAGCCCCTTCCCAGTGAACACATGGCACATTTAGGAGTGGGATAAACAACCTCTCCCCGCTCCTCCCTCATTTGTGTGCTTGCTCTCCTGAGAACTTTCATAATTGCTTCTTTGCCTTTAAATACCATGCTGCTCCTTTGGCATTTCACTGTTTAAATGTCTCCCGCTTCGAAGATGACATTGTCTGGAGGCAGATGGATTGGGGTGGTGTCTGCAAGGTGCAGTGCACGGGAGCAATGGGCTGCTCTGCCTGTCTGCCTTCTCCACTGGCGAAGGGAGGGTCAGGCAGGATGACTTTTTGCAGCACAGTAATAAAAAGCTGGTTTCAGTCTGGAAGTTAGCACATGCCCCTTTCCCTGCCCTTGGAGGAGTTTGTCCTCCCCGTTCCTGGGGGTTGCAGCTGCCTTTATTCCATCTGCCTCCCCTGGATGGGGAATAATGAAAGGGAAAAGTAGGTCATGCTCTGATGGCTGGAGACACCCCAGCCCAGCACAGGCTGGAGCGTCCCATTAGTACTGGGCTGAAAGGTCAGCCTCCAGCATCCCCAGGTCCTAGGGTGTTGTGGACAGCCAGCATTTCCACCCCCCTGTGCTCACAGAGGGTGCTGGATCCATCCCACAGCTCCTTGCTGTGCTTCACAAACAGGCAGCCTCCCAGCTGGGAATGGATCCGGGGTGTCCCATGCTGCAGCACACACTTGTGGCTCCAAGTGCACAGAGAAATGTTCCAGCTCTCACCTCACAGAGCCCTGGCTTTGAGTGCCCCCATTCCTATGAACCTTAGAGCCCCAAGAAGGATATTCTCAGGATTTTACACTTACACATTTTGTGTCCTGTTTTGCATGCAATGGGTGAGCTGAAGTATTTTTGCAGTTAGTGTAGTGTTAAATAATCTGATCAGGAAATGTACTTTCAGGGAAGGGGCAGGGGGGCAGCATGAGGAACATCTTTCCTTATTATTTTTGGGGAAAAATGTAATTATTGCCCCTTTGGCCTGTCTGCAAAAAGAGATTAATAATGTCCAGCCTCACAGCTGTCAAAGCCCCGATTAATTGAGCTTGCTGTACTGAAATCTCATCTGTTTGTCTTGTGTCAATGTGCAAATTGAAAACACAACACAATATATCTTGCCAGGCATCCTGTACCACTCAGCTTATCGGGCACCCTCCTCCCACCTCTCTGCTTCCAAACAGCCTGGAGGACTCGAGCCACTGCTCTGCAGCCATGTTCAACCTGGAGCTAGCCAGTGTCACCCCTGCTGTGGACATGGTGGGGTTAAAAAGTCAGAACACCCCCTGCTCTGCAGCCTGGTGGTTGCTCTTGCAGGATGATTCTTCTTCTCTCAAAGAAGAGTCACACGGGGGCATAAGTTTCAGAACTGGTTTGCCACAATAGTTTGCTTTTTGGCAGGACTTGGCCTCACATCAGGACATTTGCCATCCTCAGGGTGTGTGTGTGCCCACCACTCCTCCCAGGCACAGCTGCTTGCTTCTGTACGTGGCAAGGGAGGGAATGTTGCAGGATGTGGGTTCATAAATTATGCCTTGCACGAGCCTGTGGTAGGATTTACAGAAAATAATTTTTAGGCCACAACTTATCCATCCAAAAGTCAGAATGTGCCTGAGCATGACTGGCTGTACACCTGGGAGAGAAGCTGGGTCACACAGGCCTGGTCCCATCAGCCTGTAGGCTTCAGGAAAGAATCTGAGGGTATCCCTGATGGGATTATCCTTGCCATAATTCACAGAGTCACAGAACCATTAGGGTTGGAATGGACCTCTGGAGATCACCCAGTCCAAACCCCTGCAAAGACAGCATCACCTGGAGCAGGTGACAAAGAAACACATCCAGGTGGATTTGAATGTCTCAGGGAGGAGACTCCAGGAGCTCCCTGCACAGCTGTTCTGCCATCCTCAACATAAAGAAGTTCTTCCTCAGGTTGAGCTGGAGCTTCTTGTGTTTCAGTTTGTGGACCCTGCTCCTTGTACTGTCACTGGGCACCACTGAAAACTCTGGCACCATCCCCTTGTCACCCACCTTTGATATATTTATATGCACTTATGAGATCCCCTCAGTCTTTTCTCCAGACCAAACAGGCCCAGCTCCCACAGTCTCTCCTCAGAAGAGAGATACTCCAGACCCCAAATCATCCTTGTGGCTTTCACTGGACGCTCTATGGTAGCTCCTTGTTTTCCTTGTGCTGAAGAGCCCAGAACAGGACACACGACTTCTGATGTGCCCTCACCAGGGCTGAGTAGAGAGGGGATTTCCTTCCTCGGCCTGCAGGCTGCCCTCTTCCTGATCCATGCCAGGATATCACTGGTCTTCCTGGCCACAGGGACACACTGATAACTCATGGTCAACTTGTCACCCACCAGGACTCCCAGGTGCTTCTCCACAGAGCTACTCTTCAGTAGCTCAGCCCCCAGCCTGTGCTGGTGCTTTGGGTGTTTCCTCCCCAGGTGCAGGACCCTTCACTTGCCCTTGCTGAGCCTCATTTGGTTTCCCTCAGCTCAGCTCTCCAGCCCATGGAGATGTGCCTGAATGGCAGCACAGCCACCAGGTCTATCAGCCACACCCCCCAATTTCTTATCATCAGCAAACTTGCTGAGGGTTCATTCTATCCCTTCATCCCTTCAGAGGTACTGGTGGAAGTACAATGGAAGATGGAAGTCTTGCTTTGAGACCAAACTCATGGTTTGCTGAAAATTGGGAATTGACCCAAGCTGATGGAAAGCAGGGGCAGAGAAGCTGCTGCAGAAGTGTTTAGGAGTTACTCTGCCCTGCCCAGCACAGTCCAGCTGCAGGATGAGACCTTTGGCTGCAGCCTCCGCACCAGCTGGTGCCTTTGCTCAAACTTTGGGCCATGAGTTTGGTCTCAAAGCAAGACTTCCATCTTCCATTGTACTTCCACCAGTACCTCTGAAGGGATGTGGGGTATTTTTGTCTGTGAGGCAGCGTGCCTGCCCCTTGGTGCTGAATAAATAAATTACTGTGATGGTAAAGGAGATCATTGTTAATCAGAGTGCATAAAGAGCCTGAGAACCCTCCAGGGGAATATGCTGCAATGCACTGAGTGCAAATCATAGGCATTTTTTTGCAGGGGCATGATATTAAAGAGGAATAGAATTCTGTGCCAGTATTGTCTCTGAGAGAGAATCCACTGGGATCTGATGGACCCCATCAGGATCTATCCCAGGATCTAATCCCTGCCCAGGAACAGTCCTGGAATCTGTTTGGGACTTCTCTGTCCTCTGCCTGGCATCCCACACCCAGATTAATGAGAATTCCAAGGAACAAGCTGTGCTAAGCAAAGTTAAAACACTGTAGGGATGTGCCCCTGTCACTTCCCCAGTAAAGTAATTTCTGAACCACACTGGAATGGGATCCCCCCAAAAAGACCCTGCAGAGACTAAAGGCAGGTGAAAGACAATACTCTAATTAAATACCCTATCCCTGTGGCTTCAGCTGATGCTCACAGAATAAAAACAAGTGGGAAACTAGCAAGAACACTGTTTACTGTTTCTCATTGTATAATATGCCATGTTTTCCCAGCACGTTTCCAGGAGACGAGCAGCTGGGAGCCCAGGCTGGATGAAAAGGGAGAAAGAACAAGGTGTTAGGCAATAAATGCTGGGGAGGTGGGGGGAGTAGGGAGTCCCTTTGTAGCCACCACGCAGCACCCTGTGGCGTTCACCCTAGCAAGAGGAGAAGCTGTTCCCATATCCACCCTTACAGTGGCTGCTCTCAAAGGCACTGGGGTGTTTGGTGCTGCTGGGTGCCTGAGCACAAACCATCTTCCCACCTCCCTCTTTTACAGAGATGTCAGGAGGGATGGAGCTGGGATGGCCAGGCTGTTTGCTCTCCCTCTGGGATTGTCTCCAATCCCTTTACAACTTACTGGACATGGTCTGGGCTTCCCTTACCTTGCAGCTGGACTGGGGTCTCCATGGAGGGTCCTCCTGGATCCTCTCCAGAGTGGATCTCTGTCACTATAGGACACAAAGGAACACAAGCGCACACCGCTTTTCTTCACCTTGAAGAAAAAAGGGAAATTTATTTTCTGACTCCAACATTTATAGTTTTCCAAGAGTGACAATGGATTGGAGGGTGACAGTGCCACCTCTCCAATGACACTGGACAAACCAACAGTCCATCAACTTTTTCTTCTTCTATAAAGGAATGCAAAGCAATGAGTTATTTACAGAAAGTGTGTGAGAAAGTTCACTACAAGAATGTCAACATCAGAAGGCTTAGAAAATCTTAAAAAACCAGGGTGACGTCTCCTCATCAAGAGGCTGACCCAGCACCTCCAGATCAAGCGTGCACCTTTGCATTCCTCCTCTGCACAAGTTTTACCCTTCCAGCACCCTGCACAGCTTTGCTCAGCCCCAGCAAAGCTGGGACCCAGATCCCAGCAGCTCACAATCCCTGTCCTCCACAGCCTCAGTCCCCATCACCTCTCATTTTAGTAGGGACACCCAATGGTTTTTTCCATCAGTCTTCTGTGGGGCCTGGTGAACAGGGTGGGCATGGGCTGCTGATGCTCTAAGTGATGGCTCAGGTGATGGAAAGCAGAGGATGCATCTTCCATCCACAGGCATCAGCAAGCTATGAGGGATTTCAAGGATTGAGGAAGGCAGGATTTTAGAATTTAGAACAACTTCAGCAAGCTGGAGGAACCATCTCAAAAAATCCAGGTTGAAGGGTGGAGTAGCTAATTCCCCAAGCCTCAGGGGAGGCATTTTGCCCTGGAGGCAAAGGACCCATGTGGGCTGCTGCACCTGTACAACCTTGCCATCCTGTGCTGAAGCCACCAGCTGTGACATGGGGACAGATGTGCCTGATCCACCCTGGGGACATTAGTTTGGCAGCATCTGCAACAGGAAACCAAGGCATAGACAGGAGCCTGAAAGGAGCCTGGAAGGGGCTTGCTCCTGTGAGCAGGAAGGAAAGTGGTTTCTAGAGATTCCAGGGGACTTGAGGCTCCTCTTGGTCCCCAGCCCCTTTCAGGAAACTCCCCCACACGTGTTTTTTGTGTGATCTGCTGGAGCCTGCACCACATTGAAGCCCATTAGGCCTATTTCTGTAGCTGAATAATTTTAATTTTCTAGTTAGTTACCTTTTAGGTCTTGCTTCCCACTTTTTTTGTGTCTTAATCGTCTGTTCCACATATTGGTGCTCCTCTGGAATTCTCTCCCCTCTCCTGTGTGCCTGCACACCTCCCCTACCCTCTCCCCCTCTCCTGCCTTTCTCCATTTGCCTAAACCCTGTAAGGCATCTGCCGCCCTCCAACTGCTCTGTGCCCCCCCCACAGTGGCTGCAGCCATGTGGGTTGTTGTGCCAAGGAGCTTTGTCCTTCCTGGCAGGAGATGGACCCTGGGATCCAGGGTCAGGCCAGTTAAACTGCAGCTGCGTGAATTCAGGCTGAAAGCCACTCACCTCAGGTCTCAGCAGCTTCCCTCCTGCTGCTGATGGACTTTGGAGACATCTTTTTCCAGTTCTCCAGGCCCAGCCCCCTGCCTCATCAGTGCTGTTGCATCCCAGATGACAGCACAGGCATCCTGACTCCAATTTCTGTGATGATGGTGGGAGAAACAATGCCCAAACCGAATCACAGCTGTCTTACCCATCTAGGAGCAGACAAAAGCTGTTGTAAATCTCCCCCAGTGGCTAGAGAACACCTGTCTTGTAGGCACATGGAACCCTGGAAAATGGCATTTTGTGCCTGCAAGCAAGCAGCACACAGCACACCACGATGCCAGGGTGTGCTTGGGGAGCTGCACCAGGCATCTGAGCTAAACAAGAGTTGGGGACTGAGTAGCCGAAGTGCAGAGCCAAGTTCCCCCCAGGACAGAGCAGATGGAGGGGCATTGCCTGTCACTGCCAGGCTGGGGGACTCAGTGCTGCAGTACTCCCTCCTCCTGCCTCAGCTTGGTACATTTTCCCATCCCAAACCCAGCTGACACCATGTCCTGGAACTCAGAGCTCGTACACAGCACCCACAGCACATCCTGCATCCTCTCCACTCCCAAGGAGATGATTTTATCCTCACATATCCCTTGCCTCTTCTGTTTGCAGGCAGGTCACACCACTCACCTCCTGCTCCAGGGGCGAGAGGAGCATCCCCAGGTTTGGGCAGGAGCTCCAGTTTCAGTGCCCTGTCCTAACCTCAGTGTCCTGTCTCCTGCTAATTTCCATTCCTGTAGACCCATCTATGGGAAAGAAAAGAGGTCCCTGTCTTTGCTCGAGGTTCCTGAGCTGTGTGACTTGCCCTGCTGGGTAATGCTTCCCCTCCTTTCCTTTGAGGAATTTCTCACAGAACGGCTCAGTTTTTCTTTCTGCAGAGGCACAAAGTGAAGGAGATCAAACCTCAGGCACACACACTCCCAGAAATCCGTCTGCCAGCAAACCTGGGTGTGGAGCTGGCTGCATCCCTAGTACAGGAAATCAAAGGCAGCAGCTGAAACATAGCACAGTGCCGAGGTCAGGGGTGCCTTTGCTGTTGGAAAAATGGGACAAGAGGAAACAGCAATAATCAGATCACTCAAAAGCCTCATTTACGCTTCACCTGGTTGCAGGGCTTCTTTCCCTGCAGCACGTAGGGAAAGAAACTGTCTCATGCTTGGCTGTCCCTGCTTGAGTGCCCGTAGCTGGGACCCCAAGGGATGGGGAATAGGGATGGGGAGCTGCAGGAAAACAGAGGTGCCAAAAGATGCAGGAGACAGAGACATCAGCAGCCCTAGGGGGCTGCCAGGGATGGCAGCTGGCAGCAGCAACCTGTTGTACCTGCAGAGAGCCTGTGGGAACAGAGAGGATGGGGAAATATGCTTCATGTGTCTTCTGGAGGAAGTTCTATCCCAGAGATGCCAAGCTAGCCATGGATCCTCGGGATCAGAGCCTGCCCCCTGGAGCCTGCCCTCTCTGAGCAGTCTGAGCTGTGTGCAATCACCAGGTCTGTTTTTCAGAGGAGAAAAGCAAGGTCTGACATCTCTCCACTGGTAATAAACAGGGGCTTATCTCTGCCTTGCACTTTGCTCTCAGCCAGGCCTTTGACACCCTTGTGCACGCAGCCTTATGACTCAAAATGTCACACGGATCTGTGGCAATTCTCATTTCAGCTGTGGAAGTGACACCTCCGGGGCCACGGGACCTGTCTGCACGCAGCACCCAGGGCTTGCTCAGCCCTTCTGTTCGCCCAGGAGAGACCTGCAGCCGTGCTGCTCCTGATTAGATTTGTTTTCTTTGCTAATAAGGGACCGAGCAGCAATCTCTCACAGCAGCCGTGTGGTCGGCAGGGGTGCTGAAGAGCCAATGAGTCCATGGGTCAGCGGAGTGCAGCTGGGGGGAGATGTGGGGTGGGATGGCACTGTGTGCACAGGCTGTGCCCAGCTGGGAGATGTGGGGTGGGATGGCACTGTCTGCACTGTGATGGGTGCACAGCCGCACTGGGGATGGTCACTGTGCTGAGGTGACAGCGTGTGGGATGCTGTGGCTCTGTTTGCTCCTCTGAACGTTTCAAGAAATGCACGAGAGAGGTGATGTATGTGTGTGTGATAAGTGGAGCAAAACATTCAAACAACAGGCTCTGTAGGCTGGAGATGTGTGTTTGGGTGCAAAGAGATGCTCTGGCAATGCATTTAGGCAGGAGGGCTGTATGACAGGGAATGTGGGTGACAGCTCTGCATGCACAGTTGGTGTGGGATGTGGTGTGAAAGGCTTTTGTCATGTGTCTGTTCATGCTGTGGGGGGGGTGTGTGTGTGTAGCAGTTGTGCCTTTGCACCCTACAGCAACACATGGGACAGACTTTACCCCCCAAAGTCCTCCCTTGGCAGACAGGATGGGGTAAACCAGAGACATCACTGCTCAAATACTGAACGAGGTGACCTGTCTGCTAATCCTCAAAAATAAGTGGTGTTTTATATTCAAGGACTGGCCTCATTTCTAAAACCCTATTAAAAAAAAAAAAAAAAAAAAAAAACAAACCAGCAAAAAGGCCAGGAGGAATCAAAAGGCGAAGCTGACAGGGAAGTGCAGCCCTCTGAAGAGGACACATCTCATCTGAGTGCAGCACTTCAGACACAGCCCTGCTAAGCAGCAGACATCTGAGTGCTCTGGGTGTGTGATTTCTACCAGCTGCCATCACATTCCTGAGAGCAAGCCCCTGGCCCTAAGAACCCGCTCCTCTGGGTCTGGTGGGATGGGACAGGGGGGCTGTTGGCAAGTCAGGGTTCTGCACCTTATCTCAGGCTCCTCTCCCCAGCCCAGCCAGATTCTGGTAGAATCCAGCTAAGTACAAAACACTTTAGGAGAGGCAGACAAATAACACAACCCCATCCTGGCATCCTGCACAGCTGGAGACCAAGGGGATGTCATTGAACTGCTGGAGAGCACAGTGAGTCACTCAGCATCCAACACCAAGCTGACTGGTGTCACACAGGTTGGCCACATATAGTGGGACCATATCGTGGATGTCAAGGCAGTGTTAGGAGAGAGCTCCCAGGGCATGGACTTACCTGATGGTATGCCCTTACAGCCCCTCAAATTGTCTGATAGGGACCCTGCAGCTGCCACAGGTGACACATGCCTGTGGAGGACAGCATGTTTGTCTGCCAGCCAGAGGCACACACAGCAGCGCTGTGTTAGGCATGCATGGACGTGGGCAAGGAGGGGAGGAGGTGTAAGAAGGATCCATCCTTGCCAAGGCCAATATGGGGCACGGGTCTGTATCTGGGGTGATGGGACCATAGAGAAGAGCGGCATGCATGGGCGCCCTCCAGGCAGGAGCAGGGAGAAGGGCAAGATTAAGGGAAGGAGAAATGAAGTCCTTTGGGGTGATGGCTCATCCAACTCCTTTCAGCCTCCTCTGGTAGGGATGGATCACTCTCTAGGCTGTTGTTTTCTCAGTGTAGGCATTCAGTGTCACCCTGCCCTGCGGCCCCACTCCCCTGCCCATCCCACACAGAGGCAGTGTGGGGTCAGGGTGGTTAGGGACACTTCTCACCCTCCCTCTCCCCTGCCAGATCCACAGGCACTGCCACAAACCCTGTGAAAAACACTCCCAGGCACATCCCTGACACTCCTGCAGTGCCATTTAAATATCCTGGGCAGGACGGCTTCTGATTGCTTTTATTATCAAGATAATCTATCCCTCTGATTTCAAGAGCCCTCCTGCAGGTGTGCCGTGATATCGCTGAAAGAGGAGCTGAATCCCCAGGCCGTGTTGGTGCTCTGGAACTCTCTCGGCATTCCTGCATTCCTGCGGTGTCCGCACGCCTGCCGGAGCGCTAATGTCACCCGGGAGCAGCCGCTATGCGCTGCGCATCGCAAAGAGGCAGCGTGGAAAACTCTGCCTCCCGCTTCCACCGAGCCCTGGATAATGAACTGCTCCGGCAGCCTCCCCGCAACCTCACAGGCTGCCTCCGAGCCGAGGGAGCCGGATATTTCCCAGTCAGGGAGGGCTGGCCACAAAGCAGCCCCACTTCCAAATGTAAGCAGCTGCTTTCTGGTTTTCTGCCCTTTGTTCTTGGGATCCTGAGCACAGATATCACGAGCAGTAGGTATTGGCTCTCTGGGTTACTTTTTCCCCAAACATTGCTCAGACCTACAGTTCATATCACAAGGATAAGATGTATTTTTGGCCCAGAAGCCCCTTTTTAGCTTTTAAGGAAATAACACAAAGGGAAAGCCCGGAGCATGAATGCTGAAGCCAAACTTCCTGTCCCGAAGTCAGTCAAGGAACTCGTTTCTCATCAAACCCAAGGAATGTGAGCTGAAATGGAGATAACCTGAAAAACAGGAAGTGAGAATGGTTTGCTCTGTACTATAATGCATACTAAAAGAAAGCTGCTGTGTCAAAATATGGGATCCCATTAGGGCAGGGCCACATTACCTGGGAGGAGGGTCTGAGGGACAGAAATAGCAAAAAGCAGGCTCTGTTGCCCCATAGGGTCAAATTCAGAGGACTGTGAGGTTCATTTTCAGAAATGAACTGAGCCAATGTCCTTCCTTTCCTGCCTCTGAAAAACAGACGTTTTCACAGGAAGGAAACATTGATTCCTGACCCACTCTAGCAGCTCTCCTTTCAAACATGCTGCTGTTTTTCTCCAGTTCATCTGCAGGTGCCCTCAGCTACAGTGTCCAGACCTGGACACAGCTCAGACAAAGCAGAATTGCAGATTTCAATGGCTTACGTCCAACATCCAGCATTAATGCATCCCAGGAGGTGAGCTGCCCTTTTTGCTAAACCATCCCACTATTGACTCATGCTAAGTTAGTCATCCATCTGAACCCCCTGATCCCTGCCTGCCATCCTGCTGCCTCTCCAGGCTCTCCTGTCTATGCATTCATGCATTCATTTATCCCTCCCAAATGTGGTACCCTGTGCTCTCTGCACTAAATTTCATCTGGCTGATTCCAGACACTCTCTCCCATCCATCTCGCTTGCTTTGAATTCTGAGCCTGTACTCCAAAGTTCTTGCAGCACCCTCATTAATACACAGCCCTGGACTTATTTAGCAGATGCTGATATCAAAATGCATATGATTACTCCCAGTTAGCAAAGAAGTGTATCTATTTAGCCAGCAGGAACGTTTTTATTTATAAATGCCTTGAAAAATCCTTCAATTGCTATCACTCACACTGATAAAAATCCAGTGTAATAACTATTGACTCTAGCCAAAGATACTTCAAATTTATTCTGGTAAGTATTTGAGAGCAGAGTTGGGCCCATTCTTGTCATCTACCCAGCAGCTGGCCATACCATCAGTCTGTGAAACACCCACAGTAGGTGGGGTTATTTATCCTCACTCCCCAATGAGGGATAATTGTTATTCCTCTTTTTTTCTTTTTCTTGTTCGTGTCTAAACAGTTCACAGAAGAGCTGCCTAAAATGAAAAACAACAATAACAACAACAACAAAACAAACAAAAGAGCCCCACCACCAAATCAAGCAACTTAATAACTTAAAAAAAAAAAAAAAACCACTGAAAAAAGAACCCATAGCTCTAGAGGTGTCACTTGGTAAATCGCAATCAGCTGCTGCTCAGAAAAATGAGGCTGGTGAAAGAGCTGAGCTCACTCTGGGCACGCTTGATGAGATAACACACTCTCTAAGACAGCTCTTGCTATGTTGCAGCAGCTTTAAAATGTTTTTCTTTTGATACAGAGCTATTTGTGGCCAAAACGCCAGCAGTGCCTGAGCAATGTTTCTCAGTGTTCAGTGCCCTGCCTCGAGTCTGCAGAAGAGAGGATTTTGATGAAATTGAGGTGGTGGAAAGCAGAGAGGGAGAGGTGCTGGCTGAGGAGGGTTTGTGTGCTGGAGAAGCCCTCCTCAGCACCGAGGTTTGAAGGGTGAGGAGGGTTTGAAGCCCTCCTCAGCACCAGTGTCTGAGTGTTTGCTGAAGATGCAGCAGATGCACAGCTCAGGGAATTCCTGAGCAAGACAGAATTCCCGTGTAACTACAAACTTCTCTTTTCTATAAAGCTGCCCAGCCTTTCCTGCCATCCAGGTAAACATTTGGCATCCGTGACCAGGTTGCTGAACATCCACTACTTATTGCTAGAAGTATTTCTTATTTACTCTGGAGCCTGGCTCCACTTTGCTTCATCCAGTGGATCCGTCTCCTCACACCTTGCCCGCCTGGCTCATGTCTTGAATTTATGAGGAATTCCCTTACCCTCTCCCATCCTTGAGTTTGACCAAACTCCTTGCAAACCACAGGTTTCCAGCCCATCACGCTTATCTCACAGGCTGATGTTCCTGTAATTAGCAGCAGTAAAAAGGCCATCACTCGGAACAGGATTAATTAGCCCAGTGGAGAGGATTCAAGAGGGAGCAGGCAGGAGCCAGGAAAATCAAGGGGAGTGCATGCCCAGGCTGTGTGTGAGGGAGGTCTGAGCCTGGCTTAGCTGCCTGGGATGCCTGGGTGCCAGGAAGCAGGAGCAGGGACCTCCCTGTGCTCCATAGTGGGCACACAGCATCAGATAATCCACCCAGGGAGCTGAAACTGAATAAGGGCTGGCTCAGCTGAGCATCTCATGGGGCACCAAGGGGACAGGGGCTGTGCAAAAGGAAAATCCAGGCTGTGGCAGTAAAATCACACTGTGGTTAGCCCACGGCAGGCAAAGACAAGAGAAACTGGGTGAGGTTCCAGTGATCCTGAATACACAGCACTCCCATCTCCACAGCACCAGGTCCACTAGACCCAGCTGAGCACTGGTCTGTGTGCCAGGCCAGCCAAGGAGCATCTGTAGCCACCCATTCTCAGGTAAGGAATAGGGAGGCAGGAAGGGCAGAGCTGTGTCTGAGCAAGGCACCAATGGCAAACAACCTCCTCCCACCACCAGTGCATCCCAGCTCAGACAAACCCACTCCAGATCCCAGCCCCACACACCACCCAGGTCCCCTCAGCCCATATTGGGGCAGGAGATCCACATCATGCATCAACTGCTGGGAAATTAATGTCTCAGGGTAGGAAGGGGAAACCCAATTCTGCAGGCTGGGATGAGGGGGGCATTGACTTGTCCCCCTTGTCACTGCTTGCAAGGACAGGAGTTGCACCCCTAAACTCCTACCCCACTGGCCTCTCATCCCCTTCTATCTCACTCACCTTTTTCTCCCTTTCTGACAGGGCCCAAGCACAGGAGGGAGGGGGTCTCCCCCCAGCATCCACTCCAGAGAGCTCTTTTCATTCTGCATTTAGAAGGGAAAGAAGAAAAGGCAGAGCAAACCTGTCTTGCACGTAATCTGCTGCACAAATGCCAGCTCTCAGCAATCGATTGCAAATGCTCCCGGAGGGCTGTTTTCATTTCATAATATTTATTGGGTTGCTTTATTGTCAGAATCATTACAGTTCAATGTACTGCATGGATTTTATGCCAGCTGCGCTTAGTTTGTCTTGTTTTTAGCACTCCACATGCCTTATGTGGGGCCATGGTTGCACCTGGGCTGGGACTGCTCCTCATGTAGAATCCTCTGTGCAGCATGGGGCAGATTATCTCCTCTCTCTGTGCCTCTATTCTCTGCAACCCCCGGATAAACTGTGGCTTCTGAGCTATCCATAAGTTCCCTGGGCAGGGATAGTCTCTGCATACACAGCATCTCTCAAAAATGAGTGCTGGTCTTGGTTGACCCATTGGATGTGAAGCAATCGAAGCAACAGAGCCCAAGCCATGACATGATAACAAAGGAACTGTGAGGGAGGAGGAGGGAATGGGGTTAGAGAAGGAATTAGCAGCAGCATCAGATGTTATATATAACCTCTCCTGAGGGCAAGAGTCCTGGTGAGAGGGGCTAGGATGGCAATTGGGCCATTAAGTGGAGGAGCTGCTGCACTCCTTGAGATGCAGATGCTCTGCAGATTCTCGCTGGTACAACCTCAGGGCCTGACTGTGTGCCGGTTGACAGTGTGTAGACAGGACCCAAGCAAAGGACTGGGATGGAAAGCTCTCCCAGTCTCCATTTCATTGCCTCAACTTCCTTTTTTGTCAACTGTCCTGGTTTAGGGCAAATTTGGGAGAGAATCTCCAAAGGGGGGCCCCTCCAGAAAGCAAACCCACACAGCCCCTCCCCCCAACTGGTTCCAGAAGGATTCCTCAGAGAGAAGTGGAAAGAACCTGTTTATTTGACAGGCACAGCACCCCCCAGCACACAAAATGAACAATACCAGATGACACCACTCTTTCAGTGCTCTGAAAAAGATGACAGATTCAGAAAGTCTCTCCTGGGGGTGGTTGCTCTGTTATCAGTCCCTCCGGTGCTGGGGTAGCTGCTGCCCAGAGTAGGCCCCGCTAGGCCACAGGGTGCAAAATCTCGGTGTTTGCCAGGCCCCAGCCTGGAGCAGGTTCGAGTAGGTCCAAAAAAAGAAAGGAGAAACAGTCCAGGAAGAAATTTAGACTGTCTAGCTAAACTAGCTAATGAGCAGAAGCAAGAGCAAGCAGAAACAAGAGCAAGAGCAAAGCAAAAAGCAAAAGCAGCACCATGTACTGCACCGTCTGTGTGTCCTGCCAGCCGTGGGGGAGTGGCTGATAAGAAACCCAAACAAAACTTTCACTCTTCAGAGCCAGCCTTGAAGGCACAGAACATAATATCCAGCATAAGCAGAACACATGAATGGGGATGCAAGCATCATAATGTCACCCTAGGACATCAAGACTCCTGGCAATTAGGTGGTGAAAAGGAGGAGACCCAAAGGCTGCCCAGTATCCCCAGTTCTCCCCCAGGAAGAGGGAGCCAGCATGGTGTGAGTGAGAGGAACTCTCTGCAGCAGGCAAGATGGTCTGCTCCCCCTGAAAAGAGGGACCCTCATCACACCTCATGAGCTCACTATGCAAGGAAATACCTGACCCCACAGGAGGAGTGCCTCCCACACACACGGCCCAAAACAAGCCCAAAAACACCTGCTTGCGCACAAGCCACAGGAGAGCCTTGGCCTGAGCTGCTCCCAAGTGTCCAGGGGGGCTTCCTGGGGACAAAGGCTGGACCCAGCAGGGATGTCAGGAGCAGTGGAGAAGGATGGGATGCCAAGGCTTTTCCCAAGGAGAGAGCTACAAGAAGAAGCAGACGATTGACGAGAGATAACAGCATCCTTCCTGCAGCAGGTATTTAGTGCTCCTGCTCTGCAATAACCCATAATTTGAGCTGTAAAGGGATCTCTGGCACTAACTCAGATCCAATAAATGCCTGGGGGTGATCTGAGGTTCATCAGGCCCAAGAGAGCAGCACTGTGAGGAAACACCATGAGGAATCACCACAGGAGATCCCTGCCCTGCTCCCCATCCCAGTGCTGGGGGTGCCAGGGGTCCCCAGAACACAACACAGGGCAGCTCCCACCCCAGCCAGGGGTTGCCTGTTGCTAACTTTGTGATTCTGTGTGTGCTGGGAGTTATTATGCCAGAGCTTTGGCTGCTCACTTGTGTCTCACTCTTTTCAATTACCACCTGCACGCTGCCTTCCCAATTGCCTGGCGGGCCTTGACTCACCTGCCTGCTGAACATAATTTGTTTTTAATATATGGCTCTGGCAAATTTTCTCTTCCTCCCCCCCTTTTTTTTATTATTATTAAACAGAATTATATTTTTTTGTAACTCATGTTCGTAATTAATTCCTAAACACTCAATGTCTCACCAGAGCAAGGAGGGCTGAGCTGAGTATCCTCAGGGGAGCAGATACTCAGCACCTACAATTAACCTTGTGTGCACATCCATCCCCAGAGACCAGTGCAACATCCAAGGATGAGCTCTCCCAGGATACATTCAGCCCTACCATGGCACAAAAACCTACTGTGGCTGCATAAAGCAATTCAGCCTGGCTCCAGTAGCCCAGGGCTGCCAAATCTTTGCAGACAGAGAGAGCTGTCACTCCATCTCTGATGGGTTTCTCTAAATACTGCTGCACTCTTCCTTCTCTCTGTGGGCTTCTCTCTGGGGCTTGCAGCCCAGCAGGATCTGGGGGCCAGTTTACTGAACCTTTCTGAACCCTTTCAGCTACTGCAGCAGATCTCTGTCTCCATCTGTACAGTGGGAATATGCTCTGGAGAGGCCCCTGAGGGCTGGTTTGAGGTCCCAAGAAGGACAGGGAAAGGAAGCATCAGTTGGGCTGGAACACAATCCTGGAGTTTGTCACCAATTCCTGGATTTCTGGCAGCAGCAGCTCAGCTCCCCCAGGGCATGAGGGTATTTGTGGCCCCCATATTTGCACCCTTGCATTGGTGGGTGGTAGTTACAGCCACTTCTCTGTCCTCAGGGGTGAAGTCTCATCTGGAAAATCACAGCTCCTCACTGGGGAAGGAACCTGATCTGGCAGAATGTCCCACCAGGGTTTGACCAAGCAGGATAGGGCTGCCTCACTGCCCCCCAAGCAGCCCCTCACCCCCAAATCCCCAGGTGATGCTCACAGCTGGGCCAGCACAGACGAGCCCTTCACACCTTCAGCCCACCCAGCTAAGCAGGCAAAGCTCGGGAACAAAAACCCTGCCTTGGAAACTCTCTCTAAATCCCTTTGTACCACACCTGTGCCTCTGCCCCCACCAGGGGCTCTGTGATGATAAAGATGCTCCATTTGCAGCCAGGAGAACTATTTGAGCACCCGCAGGATCAGCAGCTGATTGATGCAGAAATTATTGCCCAAACCCACTGCTGTGCATGCCAGCCAGGACACAGCAGGGCTGTGCTGACCTCCCCCCTTACACCCACCAAATCTTTCATGTTTTCAAGTAGGTTCAATGGCCAGAGACCCCCAAAATACCTTCACACAGTTTCCCAGAGGGGCAGGAGAAAAAATGACAACAGAAATTCCCTTCAAAAAGCAAGTCAAGGAGGGAAACAGCTGCTCCTAATGACCTGATCCATCAAGCGAGTACTGGCCCCGTCATTTGCTTCCTAAAAGCTCCTGATCATCAGTGATTATCAACGCTGGCCATGTGCATTTTGATCAGGCACAATCAAAGCTGAGTGCAGCTGAAAGAGCCATAAAAGCCTGTGCAGAGCAATTGGTATGGAGCCCTGGCTGGAGGTCAGGCTGAGAGCTGGCTGCCCACGGGCTGAGTTCCTGCACTTACCAGCCAGCTTGCTTTGGAGCTGAATGTAAAAGAGGAGAAATTATGTGGGTATCCGTGGTGTTTCATTGAAAAGAGACTTAGAAGAGTCTTGGGAAATGGCCTCGGGCACCAGGCTTCCCTAGAGCACTGGGATATGGGACCTGCAGGAGGGGATAAAATGCATCCCCCAGGTGACAGGAGAGCCCACATTACACACACAAACTGTGGCATGAGAGGCTCAGAAATGGTTTCTCGTAAGCCATCACCACACTGCAGGCAGTCCCATTTTGCCTGGCCTGAACTGAAGTGTTTTTCTTCCAGTTGTTCTCTTTCTGGTGAAAATGTTTAGTTTTCCAGTCAGAAAGTTTTGGCTGGAGAAATGTGGGTCCAACTTTTACTCTAAATTTGCTGGTGCTTTTTGTGAGTGGTAGAGTTGGTGCACCTGTGGGGAGATCCCCAGGGCAGCCACTGAGAAAATATCCCACCCTCTCAATTGCAGTTGCTGCCAGGACAGTATGGGCTGGAAAACAGTCCATGAAACATGGCCTGTTTTGGTCACTGGATTATTTGAGGCTAATGAGTTAATTTGTTCCATGTTTAAAGCCTTGTCTGTAAAGCCAAGTTAATGCAAGGAATAAAATTCACTTGGAAAGGGAGATCTGCTTCCACAGCTCAGTAAAAGACCTGGCAAGTAATGTGGCAGAACGAGCCTGATGCTGCCTGGGCATCTATTCAGTGCAAACACAAATAAGATCATGGTAATTATAGATTCATAAAGAGATGAATATTGGGCAATTAAATAGGTAGTTTGAGGCGTGCTGGTTGAAATGAGGTCTGTGTGGTGATTGTGGATTAGAGGCTGCCCAGGAGGTGGGTGTCTGGCTGCAGCAAGGAGACACCCGGGCACAGTTGCTGCTTTGAAGCACAATTTGCTATTCCTGGTTTTGTGCCCTAAGTTTTGAGTGCCAGATGAGCCCTGCTTCAGCTGAGAAAAAGGTTAGGTTTGAAATGGAAGCCTGCCCTGGTGCTGATGCAGGATTGAGACCATGGAAGAAAATTGACAGAGATTTGCTGCTTCTAAGGGAGGGCTCCCTGCATTTCAGGAGGTGTTTGGTGCAGCTCAGAGGTCTGATTTCCAGCATTTAATCTCCTCTTGTTAGAGCTTCCAGTTGTGCTAAAGACAGTCCTGTTATTTCAAGATTCTCCACATCTGCTGCATTGCTGAGTGCTGAGAGGAGACAAGCAGAGCTGAAATGGGCAGGCAGAAGAGAAATGCCAGCAGGATTCAAGCTTTTCGTGCATTTTCACCGCATGGACACGCAGTGCCATGTTGGATCAGAGCACTGCAGCTCTGGCTCTCAGCCTCCCCTCTGCCCCACGCCGGCCTCTGGCCAAGCACTGTCCTCCCTGCAAGGAGGAGAAAAATTGTCGCCCAAGGTCGTGGAATGAGTCAACAAGCAGGTTATTTCAGGAATATTAACACATCCTTTAATTAGTGCGCTGTGCTTGTGCCCAGGAAGCTGCGAGTTGCCTCGAGTGAGGAAGAAGGGAGGTGCTGGCGATGGAGTGGTGAGGCCAGCAGGTCCTGCCCGGGGCTGTCACCTCCCCTTCACAGTGCCAGGCTCCCTGACTTTGAGCCGAGCCCGGTGATGGGGGCACGCAGTGCCTGCGGGGTTAGCGGCGCCTGTAATTAGCAGTTAATGCATTTGACTTTCCTCCTCCGGGCTTGATTATTTCGGTGTGATTAACAGGACCTGTAGGATGCCACTGCAGACACAACATCGGCTGTTCCCTGCCTGCTCCGAGGCGTGGATGCCGAGGCAGGGCTGTCTCCTCTGTGTTTGGTGGAGGTCACCACGCTGCGAGTGATCGCGGCAGCCCCACGCTCCTGCCTGAGCTGAGCCAGCACTGCCCAGCAAGGTACGGGATGGTGAGACCTCCTGGCACCTGATTCCTGTGCCGTGATGCCCATTTAACTGGGAAATGCCCCCTAATGTCTTACCTAAACCTTTCCTGCTGAGCCTGCAGTTGGTTTTGTCTGTGCTCAGTGGAGCTGATCTCTTCTTATTCCAGTCCCCTCTGCAGCTCTTTTCTGTGTGCCTAAACACATTTATCCTCTCCCCTCTGCCTCCTCCTGGAGGCTCTGGATTAAGCTGTCTTTATTTTTGCAAATATTGCCAAATATTACTTCTGCTTGATGCAAAGAGCTATAACAGGAAATGTGCAGGAGAGGGCTGAAAAGATGATTTCCAGCAAGGACAATCTCTCCATCTCTTCAGGAGATGTCCCCAGGATGCTGTGCTGAGCAGAGAGGGTGCCAGGACACCTGAGAGTGGAGTCTAACTTCTGGAATCCTCTTATTTGCAGTAAATTATCAGAATTCAGCTGTTGACCCAGAGTCATTGGGAAATGTTAGGTTTGTCATTAACATGATTACAGCTCTAACAAAATGAGACAGAACGAGTGGACCTGGTCAGCATGTTGCCCGAGGCACCTGGTGATATGTAAAGAGCTTTACACCTCTTCTGAAAGAAACAAATCTTTTCCTTTCTCTACCCATAGATCTGGCCCCAGGAGGAAGCTGGAACAAACTGAAATTTCAACCCTAGATGCATTTACCTCCACTCAGAGCTTCCCAAAGAACCTGTGTCTTATTGGATAATGGCTGCATTTTTCATGTTGGGTTCCTGTTTTTATCTGTGGAGATAGGTTATCTCCTGCCTAATGATATTAAAATCACAGCAGCACAGTAACATCCCCATGAGGGTCTCTAATGTGTCCTGCCTGGCTCCCACCATTGCTCCTTGATGCGTTGGTGATGACTTGAAGTGCAGGTGAACATGAGCAGCCACTCATGTCATGTGGCCCAAAGCTGTGGTGCCACTCCTCTGTGGTGCTTCAAACTTTTCATGGGGAAATGTAGGTCAGTATTTTTCCTGCCAGTTTTCCTGTTGAGAAACATAAGGGCAGCTTGAGGGGCCCACAGGAGAAGCCATGGCAATGGTCAGTGGGCTTTAATGCACCAGAAATCTGCTGGAAAATCTGTTAGGAAATGTGTAAAGGTCCCCAAAATAAATTGGTTCGAAATGTGGGGTTTTTTCAGGCTGTGTGGGAAATAAATTATTTGATTGTGGCCAGGCTGGCTAACAGCAGCAGCAGGACGTGAGCCACAAGCTCAGAGAGAAAAGCCCTGGGAGGGTAATTCCAGCAGAACCTGGTGCTCCCAGGGTACCCAGGCCCCCCTGGCTGGCTGCTGCCCCATCTCCTCTGCCCAGCACCCCCTACACATGGTGGATCCATGGATGCTGTAGGGCAGCTGGGTGTGGGCAATGCCTGCAGCCGTGCAGGGAGCAATCCCTCCCAGGGGCAGAGGCTGTGGGGAGAAAAATGCCCTGTGTGCTGCACCACCACCAGAGCCCTGCCCCAGCTGCCCAACAGCTTGTCCTGGTGCTCACAGCCACCTGAACACCCACGGACTGCAGCCAGAATGAGCCAAAATTAAATTTGGCTTTAAGGAAATTCATCTGTTGGCGGGGATTGAGGTAATCCCGACAGTGGCACAGATGAGAGGTGGCTCTGGTACAGGCTAATAAGACCTCCAGGGAGGCAAGGCCTCTGCCTCTGCAAGCTGGGATATTCACCTGGTGTCCCCAGCCAGGGGATGTCTGGCTGGAGAGTCCCAAACACACCTGACCTGTGAGGAGAGAAAAGAGCCCACGACCCCACATCCCCTCTTCTCTGCCTATATACAGCAATCTGGGGCAGACCATCTCCAGTAGATTTCCATCCATCTCCAATACATTTCCATTCATTTTGTGCTCCTTGGAAGTGAGCTGGATGTTCCTAAAGCCCACAGCTTAGCAACACATCCCTGTCACTAAAGCTTTAATGCTGCCCTGCTTAAGGGCTGACACTCGGAAAGGACGTGGCCACAGAGTGCATCTTTCAGTGCCAGGCTTTGCAGTTTGACAAGCTGCCATACCTAATTGCTAATTAATTAAGATTTGCATATGCAGTTTAGTTCAGCTGGCTGCAGCCCCTCCCTGACAGGACCCAGAGAGCTGAAAAACATCCCTGATGCACAACCAAAACATCTTGGCTCCTCTGCTCAATCAGGAGAAGTTATTTTAGTTCAGCCATTTGCAGGAGGTATTTCAGAAGCACCATGAAACACTGTAAATAATTAATAAAACTTTGAAAAATCTAATCCATGGAAATATTTGAGATTTCAGGACTATTTCCTGACTTGTGCTGAGACAAAAATTTGAGCTCTTTTGCCTTCTTACTGGTACTGAGAAGCTCATAATTCCAAGGAAGAAGGAAGGGAAGAACAGTAGATTGGTTTGATAACTTCCAGTAGTTTCATGCTAGTCTCAATTTACTTGTTTGTCTGTCTAAATTTATTCCAGTGTTGAAATGGGACCATTTGGATTCATCTGCAACTCTCTGGTTTGGAAATACATTGGCAGGCAGTTTCATTTTAATAGCCATTGTTGCTTTTGCCCCCAGAAATTTCTGAGCTGGGAAAGTTGGGTTTTTGTGACTGACTTTGTTCTGCAAATAGTTTTGGTTTTGCTGAAGCAGCATTCTGGGCAAATGAAACATTTGAAACTCCAGATATGTGGCGTGTAAGTGTATTTCTGTCTGTGAATACAGACATATTTTTATGTGTTTGCTCAATTGTGTTTATTTTAGGCAAGAAATTGAGGATTTAATATCAACTAGTTGCACAGAGCAAGCTGGGAAGTTTCCGTTTTGGACGCTATGGTCTGATGGTGCTGCTAGCATTCCACACTCCCACCACTGTGGCTTAGCCTGGGAGATGCTGGAGGCCCTGAGCACCTCCAAAGGGCTCAGAAGGAGCCCCTTTTTTCCAGATGCAGCCCAGTGCCCTGGTCACTTCACCCAGACCATGTCACAACCAGCTTGGGACTACTGAAGAACAAGCTACTGAGTAGGTCAAAAAAAAAAAAAAAGGCAAAACAAATGCAGGAAAAGGGCAGGCATCCATACATGATGCCCAGATGCTAAGCAACATCTTAGCAGACCCAGAGGGTGGCTGGGCCCTGGAACAGCTCCCCAGGGAAAGGGTCACAGCACCAAGTCTGACAGAGCTCAGAAGTGTCTGGACAACACTCTCAGACACATGGTGAGGTTCTTCAGGTTGTCCTCTGCTAGGAGTTCTATTTCAGTGATTCCTTTTGGGTCCCTTCCAACTCAACATATTCTATGATTCTAAACCCACCTGGAGATATTCTTCACCCTCCATAGGGATGCAGGGGTGGGAGGTGGCCTGTGGCTACAGAAAAGCATGGTCCACCCCAGGTGTCCCATCTGGGTGGCTTGTGCTGCCACACCGACTCTGGTTGTCCCTTGCCTGTGAAGCCCAAGCCTATATCCAGTTTGATTTCCAGGGCAGTCATGATTTTTGGGAGCTCTGAATTTTACCTTCTTCAGCAGGAAAACCCCAAAGGGGACATGCATTCAAAAATGTGGTTTTGCCTGGACGGCTGCCTCTGCCCAGGGAGCAGGTTGCTGCAGCTCAAAGATGCTCAGTGATCAGTAAGATGTTCCTGGGCTGGGTGAGCACAGTGGGAATGGGAACAGCTGGAGGGATTTGCTGCTCCATCTGAGGATTTCGAAATTCTCACAGAATTAGAAAATGCAGCAGAGAGTTGAGCTGAGGCTGGGATCCTTTCTACAGCCTGCTCAGAGTGTTTGGTGAGCTTGGGGCTTGTTGTCTGCTTGGTTTTGCTCTTGTGTTGCAAGACAAAACCACCCAAAACTCCACCTGGCTGCTGGTGAGGAGAGCCACAGGCTTGACACACAACTGCTTGGGAAAAAAAAGGCACCCAGACTTAAGTGTAGAGCACCCCAAGATCTTTACAGCGCTGAGGCAGAAACTAATCTGGATACTGACCTTTCTGCAAAGGCTATTGTGGAGATAAAAGTGAGCTGGGGAAAGGAGGGGAGAACCAAGATGCAGAGAAAGAGATAGTGCTGGCTAGGGATGGGGTTTGATCTCATCAGGCTGTCTGGGCTGCAGTCAGTCCTGCAGGAGCCAAATGCAGCCCCCAGAGCTGGATGCAGGACTGGTCCTTTCCTCCGTTGTGACACTGCACAGGCAATTCTGGGATGCCTCCAGCCTGCATGACCAAAAGGCAAATAAAACTCTGAAAGAAAAACAAAAGCCTTTTATTTTTCTATCATGCTCCATTTCCAGCCTAAAAACTGAAAAGAAAAAAAAAAAAGCGCCTTTTTTCTGGGAATTTTCTGACTGGCTCTAGCTGCCTCCCCCGTTCGGCTGCAGCCAGCAACAGGCTTAGAAATACCAGGTTTAATTAAAACAATCTTTTATGTTCTGATGCAAGCCTTATTTCCTCTACCTGGTGAGAAATGGCTCTTGCCTCAATCAGCAATTGAAGTCTAAGATTGCTGCGCTGAGCAGAACAGCAGCCACTTTCTGTTAATTAAAGCTCAGCTCGGGCGCTGCCACCCGGTCCCAAGAACAGCTCCCAAAGTTTGTCTCCAGCCTCACAGGACCAGCAAAGGGACACAGGTGTTAGCAGGATGCTTGAGGAAACCTGCTGGCTTCTGTCCCGTTCTAGTGATTTACAAACCAAAATATATTTAATTTATATGGTTGGGGGGTTTCCTATTCTGATAAGAGAGCTTTCGCAGCTGTTTGGAGAGCCTGTGTGAAAGGGATGGCATTTCTAACTGCTCACTCTGATTTAGCATCATCAAGTTTTGCTCTCAAGCTGTATTTCTATTCCCCCCAGGACTTCTCCCAGCACTATTTCTGGTTTCCCACTGGATGCCAGACACTTCTCCTCACTGCGGAGTCTGGGAGGTCCATCTGCTCCAGATGGTTCCTGTGCTGCCCTCAGCTATGTGTGAGCTGAATTTGTGGGAGCAGGACATTCCCCATGTTTGGTACGAGGAGGGGAAGGTAAGAATGTCTCCTGGCTGGCAGATGGCTCCACCATGCCAGCTGGAATTAAGGCTGAAATGATGGGATCACTAAAATGAGATTTACAATAGTGGAATAAAGTTACTGAAAGATGAGTACAACTCTATGCATTATTAAGAGTGCTTAACAATAAAGATCCTCACTGCATCAGCACCTCGTTTAGCTTCTTTCTTCTTCTCACATAAGGCTGCAATCTCTCTCTATCAATGCAAGACCCAGTTTCTTTCTGTAAAACAACTGTTTTTCTTCACCAGTCTCCAGCGTGGGAAGTTGAAGATGGAAAGAGTCCTGATGTCTGTGTTGCCCCAGGTGAAAATATCCTCATCCTACTCTTTTCCCCCAGGAATTTGGCTGCCCATGCAATGACAGGAGGGTGAATCCTGCTCTTCCCAAAGGTCTTTTGCACCCCTTGACAAGGGGTCCTGGCTCCAGCTCATACCTTGCTGCAGCCCCCTGAAAACACTATTCATTATCATTGGTGATCCAGCTGTGAGGACAACTGAGAGCTTCCAGACCTAATGGTCATCTGCTAACAGGCCCAAGGACCTGGTGCTTATGCAGGCAAACCAAACAGTATTTCCCTCCAGGTGGTGGGAACCTGGATGAGCATCCCCTGACACCGCTGGCATTTTGGGAGGATTGCATAGGACTGCAGGGAAACCCTAGTTCAGTACTGAATTTGCTGGTTGGTGGATTTGCCCCTTTGAGGTTAATTCAGACCTAGAGCTGCTCATGCCAGGCAGCTGTGAGTGTTGGCATGAGTGAGATGTGAGCACACAGCTTGTGTTTTTTCTGGCCTCAGGCCCTCCTCAGGGGCCTAATTTCCAGTTTCCAGCCCCAGACCAGTGGCTTTGTGCAAGACAGGTCAGAGGAGATGAGCCAGTGTGCATGGGGCACACAAATAACCCAAGCCCAGGTGGTGGGACTGGCAGAGAGCTGAGGCCAGTGCTGGCCACAGGGGTCATATCCATGGGGAACTCTCTGTTCTTACAGCCTCATCTATTCTTACCACAGGTGATCAGGCCATGCAAACAGCAGGACAAGAGGTGAGGAATTGTTTTCTATAAATATTTACAGCATGTGGGATGTCACTCCCCTCCAGCATGAGCAGAGAGCGGCTTCTCCAGCAGACATCACTCCAGCAGGTTTGGGTCAGCTGGAGTTTCCCACAGCTGAGGAGCCAACAGGATCCCACATCTCCCTCCCACCAGCTCTTTCTGTCCCCTCACCTTTTCCCCCTCCAGCCATGGGTTTGGCAGCTTCATTCTGTTTTCTCCACCCCAGTGCCCATGTCCAGGTGTGGCTCTGCAAAGCCATCATCACAGCCTGAACTCCCCATGTCACCCTGCAAGGCACAGGGCTCCCATAATCTCCCAGCTGATGCCATCCCACCTTGCTGCTCTCAAAAGGAGGGAAAAATGACAATGCAGAGTTCTGGGCATGATCTTGCAAGGTCATTCCACCGCATGGAGTGTCAGCTCTACTGGGATGCTGAATAAGGCAGCACGTCCTGCATTTGTCTACCCTGCTCTCTCCCAGAAGAATGGGGAAATTCTCAAGGCTTCTGGGTTTTGTTTCTGAAGAAGGTACATTCATTCAGGGTGGGTTTGGGAAAAGCAGGCAGGAGCAAAGCTTTGCAGCTGCAGAGAGGGAAAGGATTTCATGCCATGTGCAAGGGCAGGCAGCCCTGTCTCCACTCCACAGTAGCCTGTCACTCCTTCAGGCCTCCATAACTCACCTTTGGGCTGAATTTGTTTCCTGACTAATTTTTGGCCAGCTTGGCTATACTGTTATCTACTCCTCACCTGTGGTAGTCCCTTAGGTCCTTGAGTGTGTCAGAGTCCACACACACCTCCATGAAAAGGGGTAGCTCAAGATGCCTCTCTGGTCCTCCACCTCTTCAAGAGTTAGCAAAAGCTTTTTCCCTTGACAGACCTTTCTCAGCAGAACTTTTCCTACTAGTTTTTTCCAAGCAGAGCCCTGCCAGCAGCAGCAGATCTCAGATATCTCTTCATATATGCTGCCCAGAGATGCGTAGGATGTCTTTGCTTCAGCCCACACGGCTGAAGAACGAGTCTAGACTCTTCACTTTTCGGTCTTGAGGTTGTTTATTATCTATAAAATTTTCTTTCTGCCCGGCTGAGATCTGCTCAGCAGGGCAGCTACAGTCACTCTGACCAACCCGAGGTGGTGTTGCCTTTTTATACTACAAACTACGTATAACATATTTACACTTACTTCCCAATACCTATCACCTATGTTAGACAGTGCACCTCTACTCTAAACCAATCCCAAAGTGCCAACATCACTGCAGAAAATGGAGAACAAGAAGAAGAAGGAGAAAGGCTAGACATGCTCAAGTTCCTCCATCTTGTCCCCATAACCCCCATACCAAAAATTCTAAAATCTACATTTTCACCCTATGAATATTTTATTATTACACTATTCAAACCTGGGTGACTTTCAGGTCCTCATACAAAATTGGCAACTTGCTCCAAGGGTCAAAATCAAATCCCCGGGTGTTCTGGGCAGCATGCCAGGGTCTCTGAGCCCCCCAACAGGGTCCTTGGCAACTCTGGACACCTGGAGGGATGTGCTGAGTTCCGGCAAGCAGACACATCCCATTCCCTGGAGCACCCAGGCAGCTCTGCAGTGCAGACCCTGCAGGGAGCCTCGGGGTGGCACTTCCCAAACCAACTCCATCTGCTCCAGGGAGAGCCTGCAGCAGCACCCACTGCTGTGCTCCCCCCTCTGCTGCACAGCCCAGAACACAGCTAGCTCAGACATATCTGCAAGAAAGGCAACTGCAGAGGCACCTGCCAGCCCCAAATACACCTGGGAGGTTTAAGTTTGCCTCTGCACTCTCTGGAAAGTCATTGAAGGGCTTCTCTACCCCTAAATGTCCCTCAGAGGTCCCCTTGCCGAGCACAGGCCAGGTCTACCCTACTGAGAGCTGGAGCTGCTGTCAGAGTTGACACTGAGCAAGATTTACTCCATCCTGCGTGAAAGGAAAGACCAAACCCTCACATCTGAGTTAATGAAACAGTCTGAGGAGACAATAGTTCCTAGCGCTGCGAGAGCTTGCATTAGTGAGCCGGGGTTATGGAGAGCTCTGATCAATAAATATGTTGCCACAGCTTTTTGGAGCATCCATCACTTGTCAGGAAATGCATTTAGGCTAATACCTGCAGAGGGCATAAACCAGCCATAGGAATTAAAACCTGCCACATGCCAAATGGTAATGCACAATTTAATGATCACAGGATCTGATAAATAAGCAAAACTGTGAAATGAATAAATACACTCTGGCATCAACATCTGCAACCCAACCTGACCACATTTAGAGGCTCAAGATTAACCTGCAAGGTGCTTCTCTGGGCTCATCTGTTTTCAGTACGTGGGCAGCAAAGGCAGCAGCCTGAAACCCTTTCCCAGGAGAGCACAGAGGACTTTCAGAACCAGTGTTTCTTGTCACCTCAAGCACTGGTGTGAGTAGGAGATGAGCAGGATTCCAGTGGAGGGAAAGCTGCAGCCAAAGTCACAACAATGAGCTCTACTCCATGGCTGTGCTGGGCAAAGCAATACAGGGAGGGACTAAAGCTGCAGCAAAGAAAGTTTAAGCTGGACAGCAGCAAAAATAGAGCAACTGGTTGTTCCTGAGTGTCAGAGGTGAGAAGTAAGGGGGATTTTAGGAAGAGGACAAGCTAAGGAGAGGTGACCATGGGACCAGAGGCTTCAGAGAGCCTCCCCTTGAGGTTTATCCTGTGCCTCTCCCAGCACTACCAGCACAGCCCAAGGCTCTCATGGCATAGCCTAGGAGCAGGTAGAACGAGACAGAAGGAAAGGAACAAGTCCTAAGTGAGAAATAACCCTTAAGAGAGCAGACTGAGAGAAAGAAATGCTGCTCTTGTCCTGCTTCAGAGCCTTTCCAGGGGAGGGCTCGGGGTGGGAAAGGGAGGATAAGCAGCATGAAATTAAGAAAGGGAAATTCTCAGGTCTGTAGCAAGGAAAAAAAAAACATCCTGACAGGAAGATTTATGAGGCTGAGGAGAAGCTTTTTCCAAGGAAAGCCTGGGGCATTTGAAACTAGATTAAACAGTGGATCCAGGGATGCAAACAGGGAAAATATTTGTGCTGCAGAAGAGTTGGACTAGAGGGAGCTGAGTAAGGCAGTGCCCATTGCTGATTTATTCCTGATCTGTTGTGCTGTCTGTGCATGCTCTCCCGCAACACCCGTTGTCAGATTCTCCCTGGTCCTTGAGAACATGGAAGGTGGCCTCCCTGGCCAGCATGGATCAGGGATCGTCACATATCCCTTTCTGCCAGCTTGAAGAGCAGCTCAAGCATCTCCTTGGGGCATCTTCAATCAGCTCAAGCACAGCCCTGCAATTCCCCTGACAAGGCATGGCATGTGCTCCTGGCCAGCAGCATTTCACCAGCACTTCAACCAGAGCTGTTATGGTGCAAGGAGATGTTGGGAGTAGATTTAGAATAGATATTAGGAAAAAAAAATCTTCACCATGAGATTGGTTAGGCACTGAAAACTTGCTCAGGGAAGTTGTGGATGCTCCATCCCTGGAAATGTTCAAGGCCAGGTTGGATGATATTTCTACTATATACATTTCTACTATACATCCTCTGAGCAATCTGGTCAGTGGAAAGAGCTCCTGCCCATGGCAGGTGGGGTTGGAATGAGATGATCTTCAAGGTCCCTTGACAACTAAAACCATTCTCTGATTCTCTGATTTTATGAGACCAGGCCAGCTGGATTTTAGGCAACCCCAGGTCTCTAGGCCAGAGTCAGTGGCGGCAAAGGGCTACAGCAACACACAAACTCCACAGGGGCAAAAGGAAAAGGGCCACACACCCTTTGGACTAGGGTTGGGCACCTGTCCCTCAAAACTGAGCTGAAGTCACCTCCTCAGTACAAGCCCCTGGACAGACACTGGAGGCTGTCATTCACCATGATCTGGACCACTCCTTTCTCCCAGGACTCCCCATGTCAGGATCTGTCCTGCAGCTGCCCTGGGCATAGCAGGGGTGGACAAGGCCAGCACATGTGCCAGAGACCTTTTCTGAGCATTCCTCAGCTCACTGCAGGCCCTCACAAGCAGCTCTCACCACAGTCCCAGCCAGCCTCCATCCCAAGCTCAGCCAGGAAAGCCCAAGCACAGGATGTGGAGCAGGGAATCCAAGCCCACATGAGCACTGGATGCTGGAGCCACTGGGGACAGTGTAACAGCAGGCTGGGCAGTTCAGGCTCTCTAACACTTGTGCTGCTGCAGGTAACAGCTCCCTCTTAGAGCTCTGAGGGAGCTCCTGGCCCGATAGAGAGCAGCAGCAGCAGCAGGTTTCAGCTTTGGCTTTGCAGCCCACCAAAGCTTTGGAGCTATTCCCACCCAGTCCTTTCCTGCACCCTTCATCCCCCCTGCTTGACTCCACTAGTCATACCACGGCACAGTGAGCCTGTTTATGCAGCTGATCCATCCGAAATGAACCTGGCAGGCCCCACACCACCCAAAATAGGGTTTTTTAGCCAGATCAGTGCCACTTCATGCAGTCACAAGAGCACTGGTGATGAGTACACAATGGAGTAGAATTGGTTTTGGCACAAGGGCAGTACCTCACAATCCTTTCTCAGTTTGTGACATTGTCCCACTTTTTTCAAAGTGGAAACAACCCATATGGTTGTTGTAGTGTGTTTTTAAATTTCTTGTTTTGTTCCCCCATTTTATGTATTATTCCCCCCTGTTCTTTGTAAGATGGTTCTTCCTCCTCCAGTTTTCCCGCCACAGAGTCTTTGGCAGTTATGTTACCACGGTTACCCCTGCCCCCCTTATTTGTCAATCTCCCAAGTTACATAACTGCTCCTCCCTTATCCCACCATATAAGTAAAGTTTTCCTCCTCCCTGGGCCCAGTCAATCACCCCCCACTCCTCCCTGCTTTCTAGAACATTCTTCTCTCTGGGGGTGGTGGTTGGCTGGCGTTCCGGGGCCCCTCCTTTATTCTATGTTTATTGGATAAGTTCTTGTGTCAGTTTTCTTATGTACCTCCCTACATGTTCCCTTATTGGTTAGCTGGGCTTCCCCTCCCGTCTCCCCCCCTTCCCTGTAAAACTTTGTCTCCCCCCCGTCTTCGGGGCCATTTTGCTGTGGGTTTTTCCACCTGTTGGTTTGCCCTGTGCTGCATGTGGGCTCTTCAATAAACCGACGTTTTACCCCCAGCAAGTGGTCGCCTCCTCTCTCGTCTCGTCCAGCGCGAACCCAAGTCCGCAATCCAGCCCAGCCCGAGGCCAGGACACCAAGGGGGGCTGGCCTCAGATGCGCAGGGGCGTCGGCCGCTTCACCCCTTCACATGGTCATTCAGCAAATCTGTGCTCCCTCACTGTCTCTGTAGAACACGAAGGAACACAAACTTGCCTTCCCTAATGAGCCCATGAAAACTAAGGTAGAAACAACTGGAAGAAATGTCTCAATCCCTGTGCACAGCACATGTTTGAGCTGGGCTCTGTTAGCCAGACTTACTGTTACTCCTTGGCCACCTGCTTGCCTTCCCTCAGTGATGACGAGCCATTTTACAAACAGCCCCACACACACACACTTTGCAATGTCACCTCCAATTCTCACAGCAGCCTCTCCCTGATTTGATTATATCACTGGCAGTTTGCTCCCTGATTAGCCCTCCTGCTGCCATCCCCAGAACAATCCCACTGCACAGCTGTGGGTCGTGAAGCTCCCCAGCCTGATCTCCATCAGGATGCTCCATAACAATCCCTACCCAGCCTGGGAGGGCAGGGCAGGAGCAGGCCCTGCCGAGGGACAATGCCATCAGGATGACACCCACATTTAGATTTCTGGGGGAGATTTGCTTTTTTCCTTCCAGTTCAACATAAGATCGATTTTTGGCTCCTGAGGATGTCCATCTACCTGAGAGATCAGGATGTCCACCCTTGGCCTCTCAACACAACTGCAGGTGAGCTGCAAAGACTGTAGCCCCTGTGCATGCCTCACTACCAAGTCCCCTTCCAGACTGTTCCACCTATGTGGAATAATTTGTGAAAGCCTCTTCTGACACCATGTAATCAAGCAGTGATATGTAAGAGGGAGCTCTCGTTCCTCGCTCCTGTGTCATGACAGGTGACGAATTAGGAAAGATTATAACCCAGCACAGAATCAAATGAGAAAATTGCACCCTGTCTTTCCAGGACCCTCATTACTGCAAACACAGGGATGCTGCCTCCCCCCCAGCCTCAGCCTGGAACAGCAGAAGGGAAATGAGTCTGGAAACACCCTCACCAGGCACCGAGGCACATGTCCCTGCCACGAGATAAAAACTGGGCACTGAGCTCGTGCATGCCCAAAGCACATGGCACAGCCAGCCCTGATGTGTAGCAGTGGGAGGGGAGGGCAGCAGGCCCAGTTCTCATGTGGAGCATGAGATGGAAGCAGCCACTCTGCTGCTGTGTTTGTCCTGTGTCAAGCCCATGCTGCTGAGGTACAAGGGTATGGTGGTGTGTGCACCCTCTCCCTGTGCAGCCCCAGCGTCCCAGCAGCAAAGGAATGAACAAATCTAGGGATACTCACGTAGTGTGCACAAATTCAGAACAGATGTTCCACAAGAACCCAAAAAAAAAAAAAAAAAAAACGTAATTAAGAAATAGATAGAGGAATCCGGTTCCTTTTTACTTTGGGGTTTTTTTTCCCTGGAAAGTGCTCTCATGAGCCTGAAGGCCACGCCAGTGGCTTCCTGCAATGTCTCATCATGGAACGGGTGAAATATCCCCTTTTGGGATGAGTTATTCAAAACCTGGACTCTTTTGTTTGACATCTGCTGCAAGAGAAGCCAATGCAAGGAAAGGAAGAGATCTTCTGTTTCACCATCTTGCAATAATTCAGGACAATTGAAGGGACAAAAACCAGAAAACAACCCCAAAACCCGAAGGAGTGGGGGAAGAGAGAGCAACTCACAAGAAGAAAAAGAATCAGCCATTCCTAAAGGCAGAGCTGTGATGCAGCCAAACCAAACAGTAATGATTCATGGACCTGTCTTCACCCTTCATTTTTCCTATAATGAGCAAAGAAACCACAGAAATGTGGAGCCGAGGTCTCTCTCCACTCCCAAGGAATGGGGATCCATGACACTACACTGCCCTTTGAGGGGTTTCATCGTGGTCCAGCTCCTGTGTGCTCAGCCCAGCCCCACCACCAGCCTCCTTGGCCATCTCCCCTTACCTCAATTCATCCACTGTCCTTGCTGGGCTGGGTTTGCTCTCCCCCTGCACCAGGGAGGTGGAAGCAGGTACCACAGCCAGGCCTCTGCTCCTGCCTTTGGTGGGGCCAGCTGGACAGCAAACACATGTTGTTGTATCCTCCCCAGCCAGCTCAGCCTGATGTCACTGAAGCCAGCAGGAGCCATCTCCTCTCCAGGCTAGAGCAGGGTTGCCTTGGCAGCTGATGCACACCCCATTTGGGAGCCCCAGCTGTGCACAGACAGGCAGCACCTTCACCCCAAAGCTAAAGAGACACAGCTGGCGGTCCCCAGGGAGGGATGAGACCAAAGACCACAGCTCAGCCTTTGAACATCACAGAGATCATGAAAACTATAGATGGACTTGTTCTGTGCAAATAGCTGCAAGAGCTCACAACACTTCTTCCCCCACCCCAAAGGTGCAGGAGCCCTTGTGCTTCCTGCCTGCAGCTCAGCCGGGGAACAGGGGCTGCATTCTCTCTCCCTGAGCTGCACCACACTGAGCCCCCTGGGCCTGGCTGAACAGCTTTGAATGGGCAGCAGGGCACACCCTGAAAGGTAGGATGATTCCTCTGTCAATTCCTTCTTAACAATGGACAGTGCAGAGCAGCAGCATCTTCATCCTCACCTTCTCCACTCCAGCCCAGCCTTGCATTTCCATATGAGCTCCCCCAGTCACCACAGTGGGCACCTACAGCCCAGGGCTTTCAGGAGAGGAGTACCCCCCAAAGGCTCTGAAATGTTGAGATTTTGCCTTCCTTGTTTCACCACTGTGTGGTGGCAGGGGCTGTCTACCACACCCCCACACTGTACCCTGCAGAGGAAGGATGATTCCAATGCCTCTGGGCCCATGCTCACTCTCTGATTTGCTTTGGGAGTGGCTCAGAGCCCTCCTTGAAGCCATGAATTGCTTCTCTCTTCCTCTCCAAAATGTTGGCAGCCCTCCAGGGCTTACCAGCAGGTGAGCAGCTCAGAGCTGAGTCAAATTCCAGGGCATCCTAAGAAAGACATTCAATCCAGGGACAGAAAGGTTTGTCTCCCAACACAGTTTAATCCCAGGGGTGTTACCTGCAGCCCATCAATCCCCATTAGGAGGAATCACAGCAATGGGGCAGCAGAGAGCTCCTCTCCACAGACACAGGATATGACTATTCTCTGGGTGTGTTACCAAGGCAGGTTTGCTTTCAGCCTCTATCCTTGCTTCACACATCTGCTGCAGTCTCCACACAGCAACAGGGAGCTGGCCTTGCCCCCCGTTCATTCAGCAGTCTGGGCCAGACACCGCCTGTGTCTCACGAGGACTGGTCCTGCCAACTGGCTAACCATGTCCTCTCCTGCTCAAAGCAGCGCTCCAGTCACTGTGGCCCTTCAGGGATGTGAAAAAAATTCAATCAGATCCTGCAGCTCAATAACACTTTGCCTTGGACTTCAGCAGATGAGCGGCAGGGACCAGAGGGAGCAGTAAGAGATGCAGGAGAGCTGAAATGGAGTATTCCTCCTGGTTATATTTCATTTTCATGCTGTCTCTGCAGCTTCTCATTCAAGTCAGGGAGCAAAGAGACAAATCGCTGAAGACAAGCCACTTTACAAGGGTTTCTATTCCCATTTTGCGGCCCCTGGCGATTCTTCCTGCACTGCCCCCAGGCCTCCTGGAGAACGGCTTGACGTTTGCAAAGGTTGCTCACCTCCTCTGAGTGGAAATGCAAGTGTTTGTTCAGCTTCTCAGGGGGCTGGTTATCTTGTTAGATTTGTAAGAGCATTTAACAGGTTGCTTAGCTGCACGCCCTTGAAATATCTAAGGCAGCATTTTTCAAAAGTACCATCAGCATCACGCTGGGCTCAAGCTAATTATCCCCGTCTCCCAGCAGGGCAATTGGCTCAGTCCAGCACACAGTGCTGACCCAGCCACAGGGCTGCCTCCACAGGCACATCTGGGCCTGCCTGTTTCAAACCTGGGCAGGCACCAGCTGGGCATCCCTGCTCCCCTCCCATTCCTCACCATGCCCAGATGTGGGGGTAGCAAGACAACCACTGTGCAGATGGACACCTGTCCAGACCAAGACTTCATGTCTCCTGGTGTTGAGGCCGTAACCCACGGGAATAGCCCCACAACATCCCAGGTTTCTAAGGATGTTCTTTGTGTCTCCATGCCATTCCCTCTGCCTAGGACAGAACGGGCATGTCAGAGTCCCTCAGGACCACAGAAGAGCTCATACTTCCCTGTCTGGCAAGCTCCATCCCGCAGGTTTCCCTTGGGCCACCACAAAACTTTTCCTTTCCCTCTTTTCTCCTTTGTGCCCATCTTGGTGCTATCTGCCCCTTCTCCTTAACATCATCCACTGCAGTACTTTCTTACTCCTCATTACACTGATTTTTTGTCTGCAAAAGCCACCTCCTTGTACCTGTTATTATCCTGCCAGGCCTCCTCATCCTTTCCATGCTGAGGTCCCTGTCCCCTAACATCCAACCCTGCTGCTGGTCAAGCAGACCAGAGGATGGCAGGGTGGTCTTGTCAGGTGGGCCATGATAGTCCAGGAGGTGCAAGGAGCCATTGCCAAGCTGGGCTCTGTGCCTTCCCTCCCCACAGGGCCAAGGCCAGCAGACAGCTCTGGCAGGGCCCTCAGAGCAGCTGGGGAGCAGGAGACATCCAGGAGACATTACAGCCATGTGGGACAGGAGCAGGTAATGTCCCCGGTGCAAGTCACACATCATTGCACCCTTGTTAGCAAGATCCAGCTCACTGCACCTCCCGTGCAATTCACAATCACTTAGCAAAGCCTCTGATGTCAAATTAGCCAAACATCAGTAAGCAGGGAATGGTCCTCACATTCATCCTGTTAACCGGTGGCTAATTATCTCACTGTGCCTCCCATGTGCTAATTGCAAACTAACTGTTTCCTATGGCCCACCAGTACCATTTAAGCTTTAGGAAGGATCAAGGCAGCAGATCTGTTCCTCCAGTGCTTTTCATGCTTCTGTTCCTACCCTTGGAGTTCCAGTTGCAGTATCAAGGAGGTGTCCCCTCTCCATTTTTGCTAATGGCAGTAGATGTTCAGAGAGGAGTTTGCAGCTATTTAGCTCCATCAGGGGGTCAGGGGATGGTGTCAGCACCCCTTTGCACAACAGAGGGGTCTGATGCAAAACCAGGCTCAGGGGGCTGGTGGCAGAGCAAAGGGGCTCCAGGCTGCAAGCAGCTGCCAAGCAGTGAGTGCGGGCAGCAAGGAGCTCTTTGCCCAGTGGAGTGCAGGTTACTGTGTTTACAGTACCTGAACACCCTGCCCTGTGCACAGCTGCTAATCACAAAATCACAGAATGGCCTGAACTGGAAGGACCATAAAGACCACCTCATTCCAAACCTGCCACAGGCAGGGACACTTTCCACTGCATCAGGTTGCTCAGAGCCCCATCCAACATGACCTTGAACACTCCCAGGGATGGAAATGGCATCCACAGTTTCTCTGGGCAACCTGTGCCAGTGCCTCACCATCCTCACAGCACCCTGGGGCACAGGGCTGGAAATGCATCTCAGCTCTGTCCTGGGTCTGGGAGGTGCTGGAAGGCAAACCTAGGGATATTTCACAGGCTGTGCCAAACACCAGGGACAAAGCACTGCAAACACTGCTATTAGCCAGAGATGTGAAACTTGCCTTCAGGACACTCCAAAATGCAGTTTCAGGCAATGCAGCACAGGCTCACAAGAAGGGCAATGCTCCACAGCCTGACTTTTCTGCCCCATCTTTCCCTCTCCACCACCCTGTGTTGCCCATGTTGTATCTGGTGACTGATGGACACTCCTGGGCTCTCAAAGTCTGGAAGAGTAATTTCCCCACCTGGGCCAAGAGTGAGGGTCTTTCCAGGGTGTGCAAATGGTGACACACTGGAGGGAAGAAGCTCTGAGAGAAGGCAAAAAGGGAAGGACTCCTGAGAGTATCCTTGATCACCAAGGATAATTAAGTGGGCTTCCTGCCAGATTCTCCAGATGTCTAATTAATACAGTAAGACCGCTGCTCATCAGGCTGATCCCAGTGCAGAAGGCTCCCCAGCTCAGCCTCAGCTTGCTTTTGTGATGGGGTGAAGGCAGCCACGGAGCTGCTGGGCCCACAGCTCTTTCTGTGGCCTCTCTCCCCTTGCCTGATCTGGGTATCCAGCTGAGGAAGAGTGGGATACAAACCTCACCATGCAGGCCCCAAGGGAGCCACAGCAGAGCCGAGCCCTGTCCTTGGGAGGCTCCACCCTCACCTGCTCACTGCACTCACTCTGGTTTCCAAAGGAGCCCTGAGGACCAGCAGCATGCAGGAAACACTGCTGTGAGCAAACCAGTGCTGTCTTACAGAGAAATCTGGTAAATCCTGCAGTCAGGGTACAGCTTGCCATGAAAGCATCTCACCTCTCTGCTCTGGGACTGCTGCAAGTGCACAAGAGCACAAGCAGTGTAGGGGAAAAATCCCTGGCACAGGAGGCTGGTCATGGGGGACTGCCCAGGGCAGGAAAACAGGCTCAAATACTGCCAAGCTGCTGGAGAAGACAACTTGGCTGCTGCACAAGCAAAGACTAATAACAATAAAATTGAAAGAATGTTCCATGCACGTTTCCTCCACAGGTGCCCAGCAATTTCTGCCACCTGGAGTGCCACTTCCCTCCAAAAGACCACAGAGACCTCAGGGATCCAGCTGGATATGACATTCCTGACATTCCTCTTCTGACAGAGCAGCATTGCAAGGCTGACAGGGGTGTGTGCTGCACCCTGCTGCAGTGCAGGACCAGCCCACCCTCACTGCTGTGGGTCCAGAGAGAAAAACACACCTCTCCTGAGGGAGGCAGTGAGGAATCACAGAATCCTTTAGGTCAGGAATGACCTCCAATATCAGTGAGAGCAATCTTTGACCAATCCCCACCTTGTCAGCTAGAGCACAGCACAAGCACCATGTCCATTGGTTTCTCAGGCACCTCCAAGGATGGTAATTCCACAACTTCCCTGGGCAGTCTGTTCAAATGATTGACAACACTTTCTATGAATAAATTAATGAAAACAACACCATTGTCAATTTCTAGAAAAACAGCTCCACACTCTCTTCTTACTGTGGCTTCAGGAGGTCTCTGAAACCAAATTAGCATTTCTCAACCATTTCCCTGTGTGATGCTGACATGATATTTTTATTTCTAGGGAGGATTTTGCACAAAGCACTTGGTCCCTGAGCTCACCAAAAAAGCCATGAAACTTTGCTCTGTCCCCCAAGCCAACAGTGCCCACACATGAGGTGCCCATCATATACATGTATGGATGGCAAAATCCCCCTTGCCAGTCTTTCCTTGGGAAAAGGGAGTGACATTGCCATGAGGACACTCATTTAAAAGAATCAAAACTAGAAAAAGAGCCAAGGAGATGAATCCTGTGCAGGAAACATAGGGACTGGATAAAAATAGCCTTTTGGAGGCTCAGCATGGGCACATTCCTCCTCACAGAAAAAGCCTTTTGAAAGGCCAGCTGGGTAAAACTGCAGAGCAAGGAAGGAAAGGGGGCAGATTTCACATATTGAAGGCTTGTTCAGCTAAGGAATTTTTAAAAAGCACAGCCTCCGGCAAGTTAAATGTAAATACACAATAAGACAGCCAGAAAGGAGCATGAAGATCAATTTGCCATTACCATAAAAATGAACAGTCCCTCCTTCATGGGTGCCTCAGGGTCCCTGTTTCAGGCGCAGCAGAGTCTGCAGGGCCATGAGCTCAGAACTCAGAGAATTCCAGAGACTCATGAGAGTCACAGAATTCCAGAATGCTGGATGGTGGCACAGAGGGGCCACCTGGTCCCACCACCCTGACCATCCTAGAGCACCTGGCACAGGATTGCATCCAGACAGCTCAAGAGTGCCACCAGTGAGGGAGACTCCACATCCTCTCTGGAAAATCTGTTCCAGTGACCTGCACAGTAAAGAAATTCCTCCTCACCTTCATATGGAACTCCCTGTGCATCAGTTTCTGCCCATTGCCTCATGCCCTATTGTGCAAAACCACTGAGCAGGGCCTGGTCCATCCTCTGACACCCTTCAGATACTTTATGCACTGATGACGACCCCTCTCAGTCATCTCTCCTCCAGGCTGAACAGGCCCAGCTCCTTCAGCCTTTCCCCATGGGAGAGATGCTCCATTCCCTCACAGCCCTCTGCTGGCTCCACTCCAGGAGCAGCCTCTCCTCTACCAAGAAGCCCAGATCTGGACACAGCATTCCAGATGAGCAGAGGGGCAGATTCACCTCCCCAGCCTGCTGCAATTCTCCTCCTAATGCTCCCCAGGGCCCTCCTGGCCACCAGGGCACTGCTGGCCCATGGACAGCCTGGTGCCCAGCAGGTGACCCAGGTTCCTTGTCCTTCTGCTTTCCAGCTGTTGAGCCCCCATTCTGTGCTGGTGCAAGGGGTTATTCCTCCCCAGAAGCAGAAGATGAGGACAATCCCACAGCAGAACAAAGCAGAGGACCATTGTTATTCAAACACATAGCAGGCAGGTTTGGAAGGGCTCCCATCCCACAAGGTTTTTTTATGGCTGATCTCCAAACAAACCTGAAGGCAAGCAGCAAAACACCCCCTAAAGGTGGCACAAGAGCAGGGAGTTTTTGTCCCAGCTAGAAATGGACAAACAGGCTGAGATGCACGGCCAGTTTCTCAGCAGAGGGCTGAGCCCTTGAGGCAGGGAGCACAGGCACCCGCCCTGCTCAGTCTGGGCATGAGTGAATTAGGGAAGGGTGTGGACACTGAGGTGACATCTTCTGCTAGCACCGCGTGTTCAGGGTAATCCGATTTCCAAAAGCTGCCAAAAGACCTGCCAAAACTTCTTATCAGTGAGATGACAAATGAGATATGGGGTTGATTTACACAATGGAAATAAACTGTTTGGGGCACTGCCAAGCTCATGAGCTAGGTGCTGCTGTTCCAGAGCGAGCGTGGTACCAGTTGTCAGGAAATAATAGCAAAATACCAACATCGCCATGTAGCAATGCACATCTGTATACATGGACAGTGTGTGTGCTCCTGCTCTCCCAGATCCCCAAATGGAGACAATCCAAGGTCTGGGAAAGCTGCTGGAGGAACTGGTCAAGTGGGACACTGCTGCCTGGAAAAGAGATTTTGTACAGCCAGGGGAAACAGAAGTGCTTAAAGGCATGGAGCAGGTGCAGAGGGAGTGCTTAAATTCTTCACTGTCTCTTGGTACAAGGACTCGTCAGCAACTGAAGTTGCCATGCTCCAGCAACCCCAGAGCTTGTGGTAGGCTGAAATATTATTTGGGAGAGGGAACAGGCTTTACTGGGCATGTGCTAGGCGTGTGCTACTGGAGGAGCCCAGGCAGTGCGTTTGTCTTCCCTCCCAGATGGATCTGTGGTCCAGCCTGGATCTGATGTGTTCAGAATGGGCCACCCTTTAAAAGTGCCTCTCCTTCCTAGCAAAAATAACTGTACCCTGGAGGGCAGGGCAGGAGGAGTTTGGAGCAGACTCCGGCAGTATATCTCTGCCTTCACAGGGAAGGGATGCCTGATTTTCCCAGAGCTCGTGGCCTCCCTGCTTGCCCTGGGGCAGACTGTGATAATGTGCTGAAAGCCCAGAATTCATGCCCTTCTCTTCGGGCATTTTACTCCACACATCTCATGGGCATTCAAGAGGCTGCACAAACACCTCCCTGGCTCCATCCCAGCCAAACTGGGATCCCAGCATCCCCGTCCCAGCATCTCCTCTGCATCCCCCAACACACTGCAGCTGAGACCTGCTGCAGGCACCTGGCAAGTGCCCCATTTTTCCACCCCTGTGAGGTAGGCAAGGCTTTGGGTTTTGGAGGCAATGAGCTCACGGTGACAAGCTGAAGCAAGATTTCTGGCTGCAGCTAGCCCAAGCACTCAATTAAAATGAATCCACTCTCAGTTCCAGTGCTGGGCAGCTCACAGCAGCATGGTTGGTCATGCCTGTGAAGGAGCTTGTGCCAGTTTTGCCTGGACAGTAATGCCTGGATCAAAGGAGCTTGTGAAAGAAATTAAATGCAGTGTAGATAGGTTCTCTGTGCCTGCCTGTTATAAATACACACCAAAAATGTTAGCTTTTAGGCTTAAATTCCACCTTCCAAATGAGCTATTATTTCAGCACAGCCAAGCAGTCAGACTGGATTCTTCCTTTTTTATTTTCATGATTAAAGACAATCTGACATTTTAGATGCCTCTGATGCAGTCCAGAGCTATTTTCTGTACCCAACCAGCCACAGCCCCCATACCTCAGCCCCAGTGTGGAGCAGTGAGAGTCCTCAGCCATTGATCAGGGAGCCCATAACCTTTTCTGAAAAGTGGCCACTGTCCTCAGAGAGCAGCTGGGGCTTTGTCAGGACATCTGTGGTGCTGGAGGCACAAAGACCATTCTTTGCAATGTGGCCAGGAATAGTGCTCATGCACTTTCCAGGCCAGCACATCTCTCCCAAATTAGGGTTCCTCTCTTTCAGATTAGGTTTTTAAATCGACACCCCTGAGATGCTGCTTCTCAAAGAAGCAGGGTGATCATGAAGTTTACTGTCTTGGGCACAGGATGAGGCATTTCTGGGGTGGACCCCACTCTCTTTTCAGGGCAGGGAGTCCTGAGGAGACAGGACTGACAAACTGTCCCCTTCACCAGGCATCTGTCCTCATGCTGCAGCTCCTGGCCCTGCTGTGCCCCACCGCCAATCTGACGGTGAGGATGATGATGGTGAGGTTCAGCACTGTGCATTGCTGAGCTCCTTCCTGAGCCTCTGCTCAAATGCCCTGCAAGCAGATGCCACTATGACCTGCAGGGAATCACCTGTTTTGACAAAATTCGGCCCTGGGGATCCAACCTTGCACATCACTTGAGCTCCAGCTTTCTCATCTTTTTTACCAGGAGCTAAATCCAGCTGTGACACAGACCAGAGATGCAGAATCAGACCCTGACAGCAGGCCATGTCCATGCAGGATGTGCAGGAGGATTCATCTGGACACAAGCCCCTGGCCCTGTGCTTCAAGGTGCCAGGGCAAAGAGTTACTCACCACATCTTCTAGAGTAGAAATGCGAGGAGGGTCAGGACAGGTGACAAGAGCCCAAGTGCTGCAGAAAAACATCTTACAAGCCAGGCCCTGCACACAAGGTGCTGCAGGAGGCTGGTCTGCACCTGCCAACACTGACAGAAAGGGTAAGGTTGAGCAGGGCTTGGGGATGCCCTTGGGAAATGGTTTTACCCAGGAAATTCTTGAGAGGAGCTGCACTGGTCCACCCTGAGTCTCTTTGAGTGGCATCCACTGAAAAGCACCACTGAGAGAAAAACTGAGCCAAAGGCACATGGGGAGGCTGCAGAAAAACTAAACCTGCCCTGTTTTGAGGTAGACAAAAGAGCAATCAGGAAGGAGAAATATTCCCAGAGCCACTCCAAAGCAGGCTGTAAATGCATCTGTTACTAATTCATCAACAGCAAGGTGCCACAAAGAGGGGAAAGCCCCTTTCCCAAAATTTCCAGGGGTCAGGCACTGCAAATAAGTACCTCTCCCCAACTGGAGGGACTGCTGCTTCACTCCAGATACACAGTCCTGGAAGCAACAGCAGGATCCAGCCCTGCAGCCCATTTAATATCAAAAAGAAACATCTGTTCCTTTGATTTAAAAAAAAAAGGCAAAAAAAAAAAGCCAACCAAAAAAACCCCCAAACCAACAAAAAAAGAAACAAGCCTCAGATAACAGCCTGAGTGGCTTCTTGAAGATTTGGATTTCTTTCCCCTTTTTACAAATGGTAATTTCAGGCTGATGAAAGGAGAGTAACGTGACGCATTGACTACACAAGCTGTCTGCACAGAGGGAAAACAGCTGATGCCCAGAAATGTGGGGTGCTGCTCCAAGGCTTCCTCACCTATTGATACCACACCATTGCCCTGGGCCTCAGTTTGCCCCTGTGAAAAAGGATTTTCATTTCTGAAAAAAACAGCGTCAGGCAAGGAGGTGGTTTGGCAGCTACTTTTTAATGTCCCTTCAGCTCTCAGAGGACGTTTCACAAGGCAAAGCTTCCTTCTTGGCACTTTCTTAGCTTCAGGAAAAGCCTCTAGCCTCACCCCTTGGCAGGGAGATTTCTCCTTTATCCTGCCCTTCAAGTCAGGGAGATGATTTTAGCAGAGACTCTGATCCTCAGGAGTCAGAGTGCAGCCCACCAATTCCCTCTGACCACCCTGTGGTGCAGGGATTGCCCACAGCCCTCCATCCCCGTGCCCCTGTCCTGCTCCCAAGAGACAGCCACCCTCTGCTACCAAAAGTGAACATCACAAACGCTGCAGCTTGTTTTCATGTCCTTGGGCTGTTTTGTTTTTCCATGGGATATTTTTATTCTTGCCCTGATCCCAGTCATACTGGGGATTTAAAGTTTCAGCCAAAGCAATAAGAAGTAAAGAGCAAAGAAAGTGAATTGAGATCCAGAGCATTTCAATAAACTAAAAGGGAAAAAAATTAAAGGATAAAAAAAAAAAGAAGACATAGCCCAGCACAGAGGAAGCAAAGCAATCAGAGCAAAAGCTATCAGCTTTTTGCCAGTTCCCCTTTGTTCGCAGATCAAATTCACTGCCTCTCTCCTCCAAAACCAACAACTCCTAAGTCTCCCTCATGCTCCCTGGGGAGGTGTTTTCTATATTGGAAACAAATCTATTTTGACACTCCTGATGCTGTTTTACCCAAATTGCCCTCTGTCAAGCTGCTTCTCTTGTTTCCCTTTCGTACCACACCACGCTCCTGGTTCAAGCCCAGCGCCAGGCAGTGCTGGCATCAATGGGGGCTTGCACTGACCCAGACGGAGGTTACTGCAAGGCTCCCTACCACCAGCACCCTCTCCTACCCACCCCTCTGCCCTTGGGGAAAATCTGCCCCAAGCCAAAACTTCTTTGGCAACTGAGTCCTGGATTGTGCGCAGGGAAGGGTCTTGGTGCTGAATTCCAGCCAGCAATGTCTGCTCAAATGTCCTTTCAGTGCAGCACCCCAGGATTCAGGAAAACCTGACTCTTCCCTGATGGGGATGACCAGACAAGGGAAAGAAATTAAAAGGCTTTACAAGCAAAAGGATGGAACAAGTCCCAAAAATTCACGTTGGCTGCAAACATCCTCAGGGTAATTTCACAATTAAGTGTCTGAGTAATTCTCACAGGAGCCTTCCAGGCGGGAATTTCAGTCCTGCCCTGTGTACCTGAAAGGGATGATCTCCACCCTGGGAGGAAAGTCTCGAAGCATCCCTGCTGCAGCAGTGACCCCCCTGTGTTGAGACAAGAGGTTTGCAGGTCATCAGGAGGAATGGTCATGTAGGATTGCCCTCTGTATGCAGTTCAGGGATTTCAGAGATGTTCCTCATGTACTTGAGGTGCCAGTGGTACTGAATTATGCATGCTCTGGGGGCTCAGGTAGGATCATGCCTGGCTAAGCTGTGAGAATTGAGCAAGATAAAGTCTGGCAGATTTTCCTGGCCCAGCTGAGGACACAACAGCAAGAACCCTTGGAGGCTCCCATCACCACCAGGCACTGACCAACCAACCTGTCCAGCAGACTGATTTCCCCACACAACATTTATCCTGTGCTAACCCACATAAATTAATTTGTTGGCTGTTTTTCACCTGAGTTGCTGGGCAATTTCTGATACACACACCAACAAAGCTTTTCTCCCGCACACAGACCCCCCTACCTCCCCCAGATGGTTGTCTTTTGCAGGTGCTGAATTCATCCCTCAGAGCTTTTCAGAAGAATTAGGATTCTTCTGACTTGTTTCAGGCCCAGCCTTGCTGACCCACTGCCCAGCCTGGTTTTCACTGCCCCAAAGCTGTGGGGTTTTTACCTGGTTCCCCCCAGGCACAGTTTGCATCTGATGTGGTTTCACCAGGGTCCTGCACGGTGGGGATCACCCCCACCACCTCCTTTGGTCTTCTGTAGGGATCTGCTCAGCGCCAGTTAGGCTGAGGCAGAGACTGTAATGAGGAGAAAATTAAATCATGAAACACTAATAATTATCAGCATCCCAATTAGCTGACAGTGATGGCAGCCAGCCATAGGAGCTGGGGGAGGAGGGCCAGCATCCCTGCAGCTTCTGTGCCTCAATGGCCACAGAGCTCATCTTCCCCCCATTCCTCCCAGAGGGCAGCCATGGATGGGGGCACATGTGAGGACGAATTTCTCTCCTTTTCCTGGCTTTGAGACAGCATTTCACAGCTGCAATTGCTGGACTGGAGTTTGGAGACCCACAATGCCTTGTCTGCTTGAGAGCTGTACTCTCCTGGTGAGTTGCTAACAGCTAAGGGATAAGGAGGAAGCAGAGGAACCAGTTTAATATCATTTTCCTTGTTATTATCTCTCAGCTTTTCCCCAGCAATTTGCTCAAACTTGTGTAAAACTCCTTGCCAAACAAGCCCCTGCCCAAATAGACCTTCATGTCTGCAGGACTCTATTTATAACCGAGATCCCATTTAGCAGATAAGCCAAGGGAATTCAAGCAGGATTTAAGCTAAGCAGTTATCTGTGACCAGCGGCCACAGTGCGCATAGCGTCAGATTTACTGGGGAGGGGAAGGGTGGAGGGGCAGGAGAGCAAACAGCCTCTGGAGCAGCCAGCCAGAACCCCCAGGGATGCAATCGCTGCTGGCACGGACACTGCTCACAGAGAATTTGTGAGCAGCCGAAAAGCAGTGAGCAAAGCCCTTTCCCAGCATCTGGAGAGATTTGTGCACACCCCAGGGTCCTGGAGGTATCAGCACCACTTGTCCTCTCCTTCCCCAGCTTCACACCACCTTCCCAGGCGTGTATTGCTGGCAAGGGTTTCACTTGTCTTCCCAGATAGATATTACAGCCTAAGACGATGCACTTAACAGGGTTGTGAAATCTGCCATAAAGTTTACTGCCCTACATCAATATAATGCCCTGCAAAGTTAATATGGAGGTACCTATTTTACAACAAGGACAAATAAAAACAGATCCCATTAGCCCACGGCATTAGGAGCTGCATTTCTGATGGCCAGATGCTGCAATGAAATGGGTGGAGAATATTAATACGAGTATTATGGAGCTATGCACATGTACATACACACACATATATATACACCTATATAAAAATGAGAAACTATTGAATTTGCTCAGATGTTCTGTAGTGTTTGGAGGGCTTCATTTCTACCCTGCAGGAGAGATTGGCTGCAGATCCAAAGCCATTTCTCTGCTATTACACCATGTCAATTTTTCACCATCTCAGAGGCCCTTGTCATAGAAAAAATGGATAAGTTTAAATTGATCCAAGATCAGAGTTAAACACCTGGACATAAATGTGGCAGAGAGTAAAAAGCAGAGAGGAACCACTTACTTCCCACACAAAGCAGTGGCACTGGGGTCAGACATTCAAGGTGGAGAATCTGAGAACACCTCTGGCCTCTCCAGGAAAGTAGGTGGCTCCTAGAATTAAAAATTCCCTGGGTACCTGTGGGTATTTCCATGCTGAAGGTCAGTGAGATGGAGCACTGTGCCCCCTGGCTGTTCTGTACTGATGCCCGTGGGGTTCAGCTGGCAGACTGAGCATCCCTGGGATGAAATGGGGCTGCAAACCCAGCAGTGCCAAGCTGGACCAGCCCTTGCAGTCCCAGCCCTTCACTGATGCCCAGACAGGCTCCAGCCCAGCACAACCAACGTGGACACCCTCAGCTCCCCTCTGCCTCTCCCCTGGGCAAAGATTTTGACAGGCATATTCCTGAATTCTCCACTTCCAGCCCCAGCATGTTCCTCTGGTTCAGCTTGGCTGCAGCTCTTGGGAGAAGTCAGTGAGTTTTCCCAGGATCTGTCCCAGTGCCTTCCCCAGAGGACAACAGCTGTCCCAACAGCCACCAGGAAGGGACTGGGGGACAACCATGGCACTGCTTCTCACCCCCAGAGAGTGGACACGAGCACCTCAGCTTCCCAGTCCACCAATGTTTCTCTCAGCCCAGGTACAGCCACAGCATCATCCCCATCCCAGGCCGATCTGTTCTCTCCCTCCAGACACCATCCCCTCAAATTGTTATGGATATTATATTGGTCCTATTGTAAAGTGCTGAAAGATGTGAAATAAAAGGTATTAAATGCAGTCAAAGAGTGGAAAGACTGTGTCAACTAGACTTGCGGGAGTGATAAGAGGTTTTGCTTGTTTTCCATCCATATGGAAGTCTGCACATGACACAGTCTGGAGAGCACAAAAAGGGGAACAAGAACCAAACCCTGACTGTGTCCACCCTGGCAAATATGAAAAGAAAGTCTCATGATGTGGTGAGCCCCCACTGGAAGCCCAAGAGATGGATAACATCAGCCTGAAGCTGAATAAAACATTAAAATCCTCCGATAAGAAAACACTGTGAGGAATTACTTATACATCACCACCACCTGCTGGGTACCTCAGGAAGGAGCCTCAGACACTGCCACCCCCCCAGGCAAGGTCACCCCAAAAAGTATGAGGGACCCCACAAAAGCAGCTGCTTGCCTCTCTGGCAGGGATCTCAATGCAATCAGAGCAGTCTCACACCGGCAGTCTGCGAGCACCAGGGGATTAAAAGCATTTGTGAAGCCAATCTCTTTTGTCAATGCACGAGTCCCAGGCAAAATAACAGGCAGCTGGTGGAGGATGGGATAAATAAAGAGTTAAAAAAAGGTAAAATAATTAGGGTCCTGCTCGTGGGGCATATGGAGAATGGGGCTTGTCAGAGCAGCTTGCTCTAATTTTTCATGGAGATTACAAATTTTAGTGGAGAGAGATAATAGCATTGCTGTAACGTACTTAGGCTCTTGTAAGCCATTTGATCTGCCCCTGCCTGACACTCTGATTAATAAACCAGAGCGACAGCGAATCGACATACCACACGAGATGTGCAGGAAAGCAGCAAATGAGGACAGCCAAATGGGATTAAAGGAGGGAAACAGCCTCCAAGAGAGCGTCTCCTGGGGCATCCCCAACTGCCATCCCTCTCACATGCACCTGGGATGCAGGCGAGGAGATGTGGCCCTCCTGGGACTGGGCTGCACTGACCATGTGGGCCCCTGGTTGGGGGCAGCAGCTCTGCAGAGTACCTGGGTGCTGCCCCGTGGGATGTCCAGCTCAGTCCTTGGGCTGTTGGAGCTGAAAAGGCTTTGTGCAGCCCTGGATGTAAGGCAGGATCATGCCAGCACAGAGGCACGCTGTGTTTGTCCAGCCCCAGGGAGTGTGCATTGCCAGGATTTGGGTCTGGGGAACCTGCCAAAGGAGACTCTCCCAGGAAGAGAGCTGTGGATCACACCCAGCAGGTCTCCATCCCTGCTGTGCCCTCACAAATCCAAATCCTCCTGCCTTGAAGCATAACTAGAAGTGGTTGCTAATTAAGAGTTTACGCTTAGGCCTCACCAGTGGGCTGCCCTCCTTCCTCGGGAAGTTACACAGAGCACGACAAAGGCATGAGAGATGATAAGGGGTTGATAAGGAGGAACTGGGGAGTGCTGTGCTGGAGGTCCAGGCTGTCCCATCTAAGTTCCCCTTGCACCACTGGACTCCTCTCACCAGCAGCCCCAGAGAGCCACAACACCAGAGCTGCCCTCACCACCTCGGTCTTTATGCCCCAGGTTCTGGCACCAAATCTGCCACACCAGCCCAAGCACCCTCCCCAGAGCACTGGAGTAATCCCAAAACCAAGCCCTGTCCTTCTGCAGCTCACATGGCCCCTCTGCTCCTGCCCTTTCTTTGGGGAAGGGCCAGGCACTTTGGGCAGAAATGCTTTTCCATCCAGAAAATGCCAGTTCATCAAAACACTTCCTAAGAAAAGGTCACTTCAAACAAATTTCTCTTTCCAAAAACCTTCTGGGGAAAAAAAAAAGAAGACATGTAACATTTCAGCTATCCTGTTTCAACAGCTTTAAATGAAAAATAAATATTTTCTCCCTCACCCCACCCAGGTGCCAAATGATTTCATTTGGAAATGCAAGATCGTTATCTTCCTTCAAAAAAAATCAAATAGAAAAGGATGAAATCAAAAGAAAATCTCTGGAAAAAGTTAAAATTAAACACTCCACTGAGTCCAATGCAGCAAGTGGGAGTTGGGCTGCATTCTGCCAGGTTCCCTGGTGTGGCTTTCATCCCAGTTCGGGGCAGGACAGCATTCCCAAGCCTTAACAAGAATCCCAGGACAGTGGAGCTTGTTCCCATGACCCACACTAGCAGAGGCTTTGCAGGACACGGTGACACAGCCAAACATCTCCCAACCCATGAGGTTGCCAGGAGCAGAGACCCCACACCTTGTGACGCACCAGAGCAGCAGAGTTTGGGGGCAAAAAGTGGCAGTGGGGCTGAGGACCCCAAGGGGCCGGGTGTCTGTGGGATGCAGCACAGCCCCAGCGCTGGAATGGGAAGCAGGAGGCTGGTGCTTCCCTTACAGCCTCCCCACACGTGCTTGCAGTGCCCCGACAGCATCCCCAGCCCTCAGCTGTTACAGTTTAGGCTGCATGGGGAGCGGGAATGCCAGCAATCAGGCATCCAGAAGGGAATCCAGGCCCGGTTCAATATTGAAAGAGGAAGGGCTTTGAAAGGAGTATGCTCATTTCCCTGTTTCGTCCTTTGCCAAGAAAACGGGGGGGATGGAGGAAGGGGCGAAGGGGTGGGGGGAACAGTGGAAAAAATGTCTTGGCTTGGTCCTCTCTGCCTTTTATCTCATGGGCAGCCTGCCGAGACAGGGTCTTCCCCCTGCTGAGCCCTCTGGCAGATCAAATGAAAGGAGAGAAGAGTTATAACCCCCCTGACTGCGGCCTCCTCCCTTCAAGGAAAAGGAGAGGAGGAAAAAGCAAACGGCCCCATGATGCCAACAGTTCACACCCCAGCTGGATGGGAAACATCATGAAAAGTCAGCTCCCCAGCATCCATGGGGGGCCAGGAGACAATCTCCCCAGCCAGCAAAGGGAAGTCCAGAGAGATCCAGTCGTGTCCCCATGGAGGGGACAGCACTGCTCCGTGGCCTTGAACCAAAGGGGAAGGTCACCAGTGGTCCTGGCAAGAATAACCCACAAGGTTCCCACTGTGCCTGTTCCTCCATCATGCCAGACCTTTCAGAGCCAGCTTCAAGCAAATAGCCTAATTAAATGCCTTTATTCCAAGGACTCCCTCTGTGTGTTTGTGTATTTGTGGATTAGCAGTTAATACAGTAAGAGGCTTTATTGTTACTAAATTGATTTCATCTTTTTTTTCCCCTTCCTTTCTGGAGGCTTTTGTCCCCTCTTCCCACTCCCCAGAGTGTTCTCCCTCATCACAGAGTTTCCCATGCTGATCCTCACCTGCACTTCCAGATGGCACTGACAAGGGTGTGGTGGTGAGGAGATCACAGCAGGAACCCCTCCATCAAGATCTGAGGGACTAATGACGTGGAAGGCATTCTTTTTTTAGGGTAGACATGTAAGTAAGGGAGCACTGGCTGTGTTATTGTATAGGGCAGAAGAGACCCCTGCTGTTAATGGGGTGTTTGCCTTGACAGCAGGATGGACGCAAGCATGATGAACACAAGAAAAAATCTCCAGCCATCCCCAAACCAAGACCACCACATTTCCCAAGGCAAGGAGGTCACAGATCCCCAGAGGGAAACATCAACTCCAGCCCCACCTGCAGACCCCTGAGGATTGCTTGGCAGGGACTGTGCAATCCCACCGTCTTCTTCTTCCCAGTGCAATTCAACTTCCCTACATTGTCATTAAATCATTATCTGCCTGTAGCATGTTGGCCCCGTGTATGACTGCAACATATCCATGTGGAATTAGGATCAAGGAATTCCAGACTTTGATAGCCCATCACCTAGTAGGTCCAGACTACTCCAAAAGCTCACAGTGTTCACACCTTCTTGCTGTGGTTAATTAGAAATCAGTAAATGCAGTCATTATGAAGTCTGGAACCTGGATACCCTTCTGGGCTTCCCAGGATGGGCACACAGCTGGGCTCTACTTTCCTTCCTTTTGGTCCTTTGCCTCTTCCTCTTCCTTTTTACAGCCTGTCTGCTTCTTCCTGCTTTCCCTCCTTCTCACTTTCCTCTTTCCCTCCTGTTCTCCCCTTTCCCTCCATCCTTCTTGCCCCACGTTCCCTGTCCTTGCACACACCAGCAGAGCTGCCCTCTTCCCTTCCCCTCCCTGGGCAGCAGGAAAAGAAGCCATAATTAAACTTGGCTGGGAGGAATGTGAATCAAAAGTCTGTTAAAAAAGAAAAGAAGCAAGGGTACCTGTGGGATTACGTGAGCCAGAAAAATGCAAAGCCGGCTTCCAGCCGCCCATAAAATAGATGCCATCTCCTTTCCCATTGGCAGGGTTTGGCTGAACACAAAAGGCTAAGAAGAGGATTTTTATGGGAGTTATTTATAGCCTGGATGAACAGTGGTGTGTGTGTCAGAGTGTTTCTGCCTCTCAGCATGAGCCCAGGGTGCCAGCCTCGCTGGGTGAAGCCAGTGGGCTTGGGGATGGCACCTGCAAACAGGAGACCCAGGCAAACCTTCCTCCAGGGACAGAGGTGACGGCAAAAGAGGATAAATCAGGACAAGAAAGGGTGGGAAGCAGAATCTGAGGGCAGATGTTGCTCTACCCCCAGCAGCTTCACATTGGCCAATGTCACATGCACCTGCCTGGTGACAAGCAATGGGCTGTTCAGCCCACAAGCCACTACTCCAGGTGGATATCCCTGGGACATCCATTGTTCCCCCCCCTCTGACCTCTTCACTTCTAGTCTGGCTGCTTTTCCTCTCCCCTGATTTGATGGAGATATCTGACAAGCCTTCCCCCCCATTTGCACCAGGTGCCAGCTCAAACATTCATCTCTTTGTGAACGAGATCAGTTTAAAATCATCCCCAAACTCCATGAAAAGCTCAAAAGTTGGCAGTTCAAGAAGTACATTCATTAAATAAAGAGAGGGAGAATAAGAACAGGCAGAGAGGAGGGGGAAGAAAAAAAGATTACCTTGCTGAATTAATCAGGCTTCTCTGTAATGTTCAGCCTCAGATTTTATTTCCTGTAATAAGCCCATTAATACGGGTGTCTATAGCAGGGGGCTTTTAGCAGCAGGCACCATTAGTGTAACGAGGAAGGGCTAATAGAGTTTTATTGGAATTTTTACTCCGACATCACAGCCTTTTAAAACAGCTGTCTCAATAGGCATTATTATTCTGATTAACATTTAGACAGCACAAATCATAGTGATGCCCTTGGTGTCCCACAGGTTTTATCATAATCATTCCGAGTTCCTGATGTGTCGGCTAGTCCTTTCCAGGGCAGAGGGAATTTCAGACTCCAGCAGAGGGTGGGGGTCATTCCTTTTCTCCTGTGCCAATGGATCTGCTACTTCTGAGGTGACCTGACGGGCTGGGATGGAGCAGGGTCCTGCTGCTACTGAAGCGCAGTGGAAGCAGCTGGAACCAGACAGATACTTTTTGAGCATCTCTGATCCCAAGAGGAATTTGAAAGCGGGATGGAAAGGGTTAAAAAGCAAGCTGCCATCCTGGGGACCCATACTGGCTTCGCTCTCACTCTGTTTCCTTCCTGTGTGAGAATTAAAAATTTGATTTTAAAAATAAAATTAAAACTAGGTATTTTTATTGTCTGAAATTAAATATTGAGCCAGCAGTCTGGGCGTGCTAACCCAGGGGTTTGTTGCACAGCTCTGTTTTGGGGCAGCAGCCAGTCCCAGGGAAACCTTTTTCCTCATATCTGTGCCAGATGGGACAGAGCCATCCAAGCCAGAGGAACTCAAGGGTGTCACATTGAGGATATTCCAAGGATCCTATAAAAGCCCTTGCAGAGCTGTCACAGGGGCTCCCACTGCCTGGTCACAGCTGATGGGGTCTGGCCTCTGTGCGATTGATTGTGTTTGAGCCATGGGGAAACTGAGGCACAAGAGGGTGGCAGTGCCTTTTCCACAGGGACAGCACAGGCACCCAGGAGTCCTGTCTCCCTGCCCAAGCACAAAGCCACGAGGGAGTGGAGGACCTGCCCTGATATTGAGATAAATGCAGGCAAAATAAATGAGGGATTAAACACTAAAAGCTAACAGGCTGCAAATGGACTTTCGGCTTTTATTTGTCGAGCTTTGTTTCCTGAGGGCAATTTATGAGGATATTTTGTGAGATTGAGCCTGTCACTATGTGTGGGGAGCAGCAGCTTTTTCATCTCTGCTCCTGTGGGGCTCAAATCACCTTAGGTACATTGAAGCAGGTGGTTTGGCTTGGAGCTGGGCAAGGCAGCCCCAGGGGCACCAAGGAGGCTGGAGATCTACTAATTACTCGCTTATTAACACCTAATTAGTATCTCTCCACTTCCTCCTCTCTCCCAAGGGCTCTGCTTCTGGCAGGAATCACCTCATGCCCAAGCACACCGCAGGGGATGATTTCCCACCTCGGATCCGTCCTGGCATTGCAATGTCTTGCTGCTCCTGGGGCTTTGTAGCAGACTTCTCAGCATCACTAATGATAATTAGCAAATATATAGAGATTTCTTCTCTGGAACATCAGGATGAAGGGAGATCCCTCCCCACGGGGCAGGCACAGATGTCTGTGAGCCTTCACAGCTGGCTCCAGCAGCAGTGGTGTGCCAGGAACAGCCAGGGTGCCCAATCCCAGCCATGCCAGACCCTGGGTGCTGCAAGGGCTCCAGCTCTTTCTCCCAGCCTCTGCACTGCTGGTGGATAACTCCCTTTTGCAGGCAAAGATTACCTTCCCTTTGGCTGCCCCTATCCCAGAGCAGTCCCCTGCTCTCCCACCCACACCTGCTCCCCTCCGTCCCCAGACAGTTTTGTTTGGGTTGAATCCAGCTGGAATCTGGATGCTCCTGGTGTTTCTCTTGCTCCAAACAGAGGCTGCTGACTCTGGGATGGGGTTCCAGGATGGGAAAGGCTCAAACCTCACGCAATGACAGGACCCCACTGCCAAGAGCTGAAGCCCCAAGGTACCTCCCCAACACCAGGCATGTAGGAAATTTGGGGGGCCCGGTGCTTACTGACCACATGGATGTTGTAATGTGACAGTATTAAATTACCTGTATTATCAGATGATTAACCAACTAAATTCCAGCCTTGGGGCTGCCATCCTGAAGTCCATACAGAGCTTGCTAGGCATCATCCAGACATCCCACTGTGTCCACCTGGGACCAGCAGCCATCCCACAACTCATGGTGCCCAAGGGCTCTGAAAATGCCTTGCAAGAAGGACTCAGGGACCATCAGCAGAGGAAACATACCAGCTGTGTGAAACACGGGCAAAACACCTCCAAAATTGTTTCCTGCTAGTCTGAACTCCTGCCAAGGAAGCTGCCAAACCCAGGGAAGGTGCACCACGTGGCCCAGGACAAAGTGGGTGCTCTTTGCTGTCCCAGCTGCTCTTGCATGCCCAGTTAAGACAAGATCTAAAAGGGATCTGAGTTTTGATTTGCATTCTCCTGGCACACAAAATCTCCCCACTGCATGGAGCCTGCCTGCTTCAGGGCACCAGAGTGTTTAGCATCTGCTTAAAATTATTAATTGTTTTCATGGTAAGTGCCGGATGATGTCTTTTAAATAGAAATGTGAGGGATTTAGCTTTCTCTCCCTTCCTGTTTCCCACCTTCCTCTCCTTCCTTTCTCCCTCCTTTCCTCCATTTCTTTCTTTCATCCTTCCTCTCTTCCTCCCTAAAATTTTACTAATTTCTTCTAATGCCATTGCCAAAACCCCCAGTGAGTGACAGCAGGAATCCTTGCAACTCAAATTCTTCTGGAATCAGGGTTGCAGGCAGCAGCAGACAAGAAGAAACTCAACAATAAGGGCAAATCCAGTAGTAAAACTGGAATGAAATGACAGCCATTAACCTGGTATCAGGAAGGACAGTAAAACTGCAGCATGGCAGGAGCCAGCAGGCCTCAACTCGTAACCTTTCTTTCTGATTAAAACACACTGGTCACAGATTACCTTCCTTTGCTCAATATTTTATTGTCTCACCTGCACTGGAAGGCAGGGGGAAGAGGAGGAGGGGTGGGCAGGACAGGATCTGCAGCTTGTCTGCAGCTCTGCAGCCTGTGGCAGGTGCCAAGGACACGGACACTCAACCAAAGGGCACAAACCTGCCCCTTGCCCTCCACCATGAAGTGCTCGTGCCAAATGGTGCCTGTCCACCATGTGCCTCCCAGAATGGCACCCAGGGCTCAACCACGGCCACAAGAGGAGTCAGTGTCAAAGCTGAGAGTGCTCTGGGTCTCCCACACATGCACAGTGTTGGACACGGCCGCTGCTACAACCCGGGCAAGGACATTGGCTCATTTCAGTAGAGACAAAGCTTCCCAGGAGCTTTGGGGAAGTCACATCTCTTGGCAGATTGACCAATTTCTTTCAGTGGCATCAGAAAATGGGACAAAAATGAAAATAAATTCCTGGTCTCCCCCCCCCCCAAGCATCTCTGTACATTTGGATCCCCAGCTGGGTGTATCCCTTGCTCCTGGCAGAGCACAGCTTGTGCCAGCCTGGCACAGCAACATTCTGTCCCTTTCCTAATCCCTCACAGACCCATTAGCGCACCACAGAGGGACGTATCCTATGGGACCCCAGTGGATTTTAATTCATTAATTCCATGCTTGAGTTCCTTTCACTCTCCCTACCCCCTGCCCTGTTCATTCTTCCAGAGCAGCTCAGGGCAGCGATTGCAGAGGACATTTCTGCCTTCATGCTGGGAGATGGAGACACAGGACAGGGATGACCCAGTCACAGAGATACTTCTCCCAGGATTTCCAGCAGCTCCCCTGGAGAAATGAAACAGCATCAAAGGAACGTCCTTATGAGGAATCCCAATGGGCCTCAGCTCCCCTTTGATGCTCCCAGGTCCAGAACAACAGCTGGGTGCCCTGCAGGCCCTCCACTCCCTCATCCCTCACCAGCTGGACTTTTTTAATCTCCTGCAATAAATCACTTTTTAATTACAAGTGGACTGCAACTACCAAAATATAAAAGGCTTGGGGCTTTACAGCACACCAGCGATAGTTCCTATGAATTGCAATGCCTTTGCATCCCCAGCAGCTCCATTTGCACCACCCCGATGCCTCCCTGTGCCATGGGAAAGGCTCATTGCTCCCTTCCAGCCTTACACAACCCTGTGCACAAGCCCAAAGTATGAGGGCAAGAGGAGGCTGGAGCTGTTGTGAGGAAGTGGGGAGCTCAGCATAACCAGGGTCAAGCTCTTACACCTGGGTGCACTCCCTCCTCTTCCTCCTTCAACTGCTGCTTTCACCCTGTTTCAGATTTCAGAGGGGGATTTTGTTTTCACTAAAAAAAAATCCACCGTCAAACTAATTCTCAGGCCATCTCTGAGATTTTTTAGCAGCAGATAAACTTGAGCAGCTGGTACCTGCAGCAGAGGGCACCGTGGCACGGACACCAGCCCCCCTGAACACACACTGCTCCCCAGCCTCCATCCTAAATCACAACACAACAAACAGGCTGTTCATTAGGTGCTGTTTAATTAAGCAATATGGATCCTGCCTCGATATTTACAATCCCACTTGCCCTGATTTATTGAAGAGAGTCCCGTTTTCAGAGACGGCGACTGTAAAGTTTAATACCGCTTGACTTAACTGCGAGTTTCATTTACGGCCGCGGGCCGAGGCGCGGCAGCCGAGGGCTGGGAGCCGCCGGGCCATTAAATCACAGCTAACTGCCCGTGCCGGGAGATGACTAGCTTCGTTACAACCGGTTCAGCGGCTAATTACCCTGAGCTGGATTGCCACACTTAAGGCAATTTGTTGCCGCTTCCCCAGGACCCTGGAGAATAAGCGGGGAAGTTGGGAAGTTGGAGCAGAGGCACTTGTTGCAATGGAAAAGGCTCATGGCCGGGATGGGGGCAGAGATCAAACGGACTCTGTCCCAGGAGGGGAGAAATCAGCTTTGCAAGAGGCCAGGCTCCCAGCTGGGCAGCCCCGATGCCCTGGTGAGGGATGCTGTGTACAATGACGGCTTCAAGCTCAAGGGTCAGCCACCAGCTCCTCCCCACAGCCCCGGAGCACCCGGGGAGGGCTGAGGTCAGGTGATGGCATTTGTGGGCTCTGGGATGAGGCAATCAGACAGAAAGATAAAACCAGCACGTAGGAGGGCATCCAGCATCACGCAGGCAGGAGGCCCTTCCATCTGTCCCAGCCCCACAGGGAGCGACGCACAGATGGGGCACGGGGAACACGGCCCTCCCATGGACTGCTGTCTTGGAGGCGGGAGGAGAGCACTTCTCTCCTGGCAAGGTATTTCTAGACCCCGGGAGCACACTCACAAACTGGACAAGGAGAGGGGTCTCATTAGAGAGCTGTGAGAATGGCTCATTAATGACAAATAAAAACTATTTGTGAAGGTGTGAGGGTTCATAGTGCTTTGCATCCTCCCATATCAGCTGTGGTGCCATCACTATCCATCACCTACCCCTGCAGAGTTCCAGGGCTTTCCTGGAGGGAAAGGGAGGAGAGCAAAGACAGAGGTGAATAGAATATTCCCCAGCTCGGCCCAGGGTCCAGGCTGCCACTATCCCACCCCATGGGTGGGCACAGCAGCACCAGGAAGAGTTGCACCACCAGGTGAGTGATGAACCATTCCCTGGCTGCATCCCAGCAGCCCCTGTACCTGCAGCATGAGGGCTGCCACCAGCAGTCCCAGCCAGAGATGATGAGGAGGAACAGCTCCAGGGCTGAGCATCTCCGCCAGCAGCCTCCATGCAGCAAGCCTGCCAGGGCTCAGCCCTCTCCCAGGAGCTGGCTAGGCCTTGGGCTGCATCCATTCTTCCTCTGCTTCCCACTCCTCCAAAGCCTGCAGGGCTCAGAGACAGACTCAGAGCTCCCCCCAGGGAGGAAGAGGAGGCAGCGCAGAGGCAGGGACACAAGCAACAGGTATTGGGCTGCCAGCACAACCCCTGAGCCCCGTGTTACCCCCCACCAGCAGCTGGGGTCTTCACCAGAGACCCCAAACTTCCCACCTAGGACTGAGAGCCACGAAAGCACAGGCAGAGGCACTTTGCTTCAGGTTTTATTGTCCAGCGGGGTTGTGCCCCTCCACGGGGCAGAAGAAATCCCAGTCCCACCAGTGAGACTGGACTGGTAAGGAGGGTAAGCCCTTCAGTGGTGGTAGGAGCATGGGGGCAGAGACAGAGCCTGGGATGGTGAAAGAGACAGCGAACACCACCTACACAAGAATGCCACAGGATTAGACCCTGAGTCCCCAAACAGGCAAAACCAGTCCCAAAAACCAGCCAAACTGTGACAAGGTTCAGGAGAATCTGGGAGTTCAGAGGACTCACAACCGACATGAATTCCCAGACCTCAGTTGTCACCACTCCCAGCTGACTCGTGGCCTCACTGAGCACACCAAACAATAAAATCTGAAACCTCTACTCTTAGTGCAGCACTGTGAAGCCCACCACTAAACCACGCCCCTAAGTGCCACATTTTTTTTTTTTTTTGTTAATACTTCCAGGCTACAGGGGTTCCACCACTTCTGTGGGCAGCCTGTTCCCATGTCTGAGCACCCTTTTGGTGAAGAAATACTCCCAGCATCCAATCTAAACCTCCCCTAGCACAACTTCAGGCTACTCCCTCTTGTCCTATCATTAGTTATCAGGGAGAAAAGACCAACCCCCACGTGGCTATGACCTCTTTTCAGGTAGCGCTGGGAAGCAATAAGAACCCCTCTCACACTCACATCGGAGGACTGGGTGCTCAGCTGCTCCCATCACACCTACTCAGCCCTCTTCTTGTAGTGCACCTCGGGGAGGCTCCTCAGGCGCTCGGCTGCCTGCAGGGCACAGCACAAGGGACAGCCGGGGGCTGCTCGCAGGGACAGCCCTGGCACACAGCCCCCTGGGTGCCCCAATCCCCCTGAGCTGCACCCACCTGCTCCGGGGTGAGGTCCCTCTGCGCCTGTGCCAGCATCTCGTACCCCACCATGAACTTGCGGACGGTGGCAGAGCGCAGCAGGGGGGGGTAGTAGTGGGCATGGAGCTGCCAGTGCCTGCAGTCCTCCGCCAGGTAGGAGCCTGTGGGGGCTCCTGCAGGGGGTAGATGTTGGAATTCAGGACATCTGGCTGTCCTGGATAGCCAGGATCCCTGCCAGGAGGCTCAGAGACCCTGGCACAGAGCCCAAGACGCCCGTGACTTTGATTATGACCCATGGAAAAAGTTAACAACTTTATATGAGGATCTGCAAGCCACAGAAGTATAAGTAGAATAATAATCAGTTTGTCATGGGGAGAAAAATAGATTTTTTGGGGTTTTTAGAATGGGGGTTCAGGGGGCAAGATGGAGGAATCTGGGTGTGCCCAGCCTTTCTCCTACTTCTTCTTGGCTTCCATCTTCTGCTGTGATGTTGGCACTTTTAGATCGGTTTAGAGTAGAAGCTCACTGTCTAACATAGGTGATAGGTATTGGGAAGTAATTGTAAATATTGTACATATAGTTTTTAGTATAAAAAGATAACACCACCCTGGGGGAGGCAGAGTGCCTCTGTCTATCCTGCTGAGTGGACCTCAGCTGGACAGGAGAGAGAATTTTATAGATAAGAAACAATAAACAACTTTGAGACCGAGAACTGAAGAGTTCTGACTCCTTCTTTGACTGCCTGGCTGGGAAAAGAGACTTTCTAAGGCATCTCGGGGTCACTCTGACCAGCAGAGATCCCGAGAGGTAGAGGCACTGCATGAGCCACAGGGAAGAGACAGGGATGGGAATGAGAGGATTGCAGAGCCACGCCACTCACCGTGCCAGCCCATGGAGTAGGGGAAGGAGACTTCGAAGAGGTTGTCGTACTTGATGAGCAACCTCTGCATGATGGAGGCGAGGCCTGCAGGAAAGTGACAGTGATTCACACGCCGAGCTGGCCAGCGGCTTGTCAGGTGTGCAGTGGGGTCACCCACAGCACCGTCCCTGGGTGGACATAAGGGACAGGCAGCAGGGATGCACTTGGGAATTCTCACCCCTCCCCACTCACACAGGGAGCCCGAGAAATGCAGCAGGAGAAGCCTCTCCCCAAAACAGGGAGCACTATGTGCTTCATGACCCCAAAAATACACAAGTGCCACGAGAAGTGCTAGTTCTTATCCTAACAACTAGTTCTTATCCTAACAAAACAGAGGTGCCATTCCCCTCCCCAGCTAAGCTCGGCAGCTCCACCCCAAGGACACAAGCCCTCCAGCACCAGCATGGCTGCCTCATAACAAAGGTCAAGCCCAAAGGATGTGGGATGGGGTACAACAAAGCTCAGGGCCACTCACTGTCCCTCTCACTGTCACTGAGGTCCTGGAGGCGACAGACATGGCGGCGGGGCAGCAGCAGGGTCTCGTAGGGCCAGGTGGCCCAGTATGGCACCACGACCAGCCAGTCTGCATTCTCCACCACCAGCCGCTCCTGCAGGGCACAGAATCACAGAATCAGCCAGGTTGGAAAAGACTTCTGGAAAAGATCACCAAGTCCAGCCTATGATCTAACACCACCTTATCAACTAAACCATGGCCCTGAATGCCACACCCAGTCTTTCTGACTCCACCACCTCCCTAGGCAGCCCATTCCAACACCCAATCACTCTTTCAGTGAAGAATTTTTTCCTATGTCTAGCCTAAACTTCCCTGGCACAGCTTAAGACTGTGTCACCCTGTCCTGTCACTGCTTGCCTGGCAGAAGAGACTGACCCCTCACTGAATAAAACCTCCTTTCAGGGAGTAGCACAGAGTGATAAGGTCTCCCCTAAGCCTCCTTTTTTTCCAGGTTAAACACTCCCAGCTCCCTCAGCTGTTCTACATATGGATTGTGTTCCAGATCTTTGACCAGATGAATTTGAGCATCTCAACATCCTGCCTAAATTGAGGACCCAGAACTAGACACAGCATTTAAGGTGGAGCCTCACAGTGCCAAATACAGGGAAAGAATGGTTTCCCTGGTGCTGCTGGCCACACTATTCCTGATCCAGGCCAGGTGCCATTGACCTTCTTGGCCACCTGGGCACATGTTGCTGGCTCATGTTCAGCCAGCTCCAACCAGCACTTCCACATCCCTTTCTGCCTGGCCACTGTCCAGCCACTCTGTCCCCAGCCTGGGGGGTGTTACACACAGTGCTTGATGGGGACACAAAAAGTCCCAACTCCCCAGGGCACTCCTAGGGCCCATCTCCTGGGGGCTGGGGAGCCCAGCCCAGCACACACCCAGCTCCCAGGGAGGGGATACAGACAACATCCATGCCTTCACCTTTCGGCGAGCCTCCTGCTCAGCGTACTCCAGCAGCATGGGCACCCCGTGCTGGCTCAGGTGCTGGCGCTGGCTCCGGTCCTCCAGGCTCGCCTCGTTCGGGAGGAAACTGCTGGCCCACACCTGGGAGGGACATTGGGGCACAAGACTGAGGTGCTCATAGTCCGCACTTGCAGGGGTATCCCTAGTCCTGCTGCTCATCTGGAGGTCCCTGCTGCCACCAGGTGGAGAGTCTGGCATGTGACAGGCACAAGGGACAGTTCTCAGAGGGAGGGTGACAGGACAGACATAGGGGAATCCTCATTGTAAAAAGCTTCGGGACCAGGGTAGGGTGACTGCCGTTCACATCTGCCCCCAGGGTTTGTTGTAGGGTCACCACAGGGACCTGTAGTTTAGCCAGGTCAGAGGTGGGACAGCCTCACCTGGCAGTGGGGGTGCGGGTTGGAGCAGCCCATCATGGCTCCCTTGTTCTCGAAGATCTGTGAGAAGAGGAAGAGGTGCAGCTAGCAGGTCCCAGCCACAGAGCCCCTGCTGCAGGCTGTCCTGGTGTCCCCAGCACAGCAGGGAAGCAACCTGCAGGAGGACAGAGCCTCACACCCAAGGGTGTGGAAAGGCTCAGCAGGGCTCAAAGGGCACAAAGGACACAAAGCAAGAGACCCACACACAACTCGGATCCTTCCAACCCCAAGTACTGCCAGAGTACCCAGTGCTGGCCTCCCACCTTCACCCCACAAAACAGCAGCCCCCAGCAGCCCCACACCTGCACCCAGGGGTAGGAAGCACCCAGCTCCGTTGCCAGCTCTGCCCACGCATCGACGACAGCCCGGATCTCTGGCAGGGACATGAGGGGCAGCGTCAGGTCCGACCAGGGGTGGAAACACATCACCTTGCTACAGAGGAAACACACTTAGCTGTGACTGTGGGTGTCTCCAGAGACCCTCACAGCTTTGCTGGGTGCAGTGGGATGAGGGACAAGGGACAGGGCCAAAACCCCCAGATTGACCCCAAAACTGAACAGGTGCGTACAGTACAGGCACTGCATGAGGGGAGCAGACCCAGCCCAGCACCATTCCAGAGGTTTTTGACAAATTGTGTCCCAAACCCGCTGGAGCCATGTAGGTACTTACCACACACCCCGGGCTGGGGCAGCTCGAAACAAGGGGTGATCATTGTCATCTGGGGAAGGACAGAGAGGGGACAGGGAGAAGGTGCTGAGGCAGAACCCAAGCGTCTCCAGGCCACCTTGCAGCAGCCCTAGGCTCCAAGTCGGGGGGTCCCCAGCAGCCTGCTCTGCTCCCCAAAGTTACCAGGCTCTGGAGCATCGGGCTGCAGTGCAGGGAAGTCATTCGGGAAGACGAAAGTACCCTCGTACTTGGGGTTCACCTGCCGGAGTGAGAGATGGCATGAAGGCAGGAGGGGGTGGCAGGGGCAGCCCGGGTCCCTGTGTCCCTGGTGGTACCTCGCCGTTGGCCCGGGTGGCCCCCGGGCAGAGGGGGTTCTTGGGGTCCCAGCGGGGCACATCCTCGGGGGGCGGCTTCTCAAGCTGACCCTGCCACGGGCGCTTCACCCGGTGGGCCGATACCAGCACCCAGTCGTCCCGCAGCGGGTTGTACCGAACGTGCTGGTGCTCTGTGGGCAGGGAGAGCAGTGGCAGACCACCCCCCCCCCAATGGGGGCACACGCACCCCGCCCGCCAGGCCCCCTCACGGGGCAAGCAGGACGGTCTGCCTTCTACACGCCGCCCGATGCCCTCCCTCAGCTTCACCCCTCCCTCAGCTTCTCCCCTTCCTCCCTGTCCCAGCCCGGGAGCCCCGCTGCTCTGGGCAGGGAAGGTCCCCGCAGCTCCCGTCCTGGGGCCGTGCTGGGCCCCGCCGGGGGTCTGAGAGGAAGGACGGAGGAAGGCAACCCCATCCGTACCGCTGGCACGGAAGCGATCGCCCGCCTCCGCAGCCCCTGCCAGCGATGGCTCCATGCCTTCCCACTCCCGGAAACCCGGCGGGCTCGGCCCCCTCAGGCTGCCGCCCCGCCCCGCCGCGCCGGCGCAGCCGCCCGGGCCGTGCGTGGCGTGGCCGCGGCGGGGGCGGTCCCGGCCCGGGTCCCGCTCCCGGTGCCGGGGGCGGCGGAGCGCGGCATGGGCGCGGCGTGGGGGCGGCGGGCGCTGCGGGCCGGGCTGGCGCTGGGCGCGCTGGCGCTGGTGCTGCAGGGGCTGCGCGGGTGGCTGGCGGCCAAGCGGTACGAGTTCAGCCCCGCCGAGATCGCACAGCTCGCCCGGCACCACGCGGGTACGCGCCGGCCGTGGGGACGCGGAGGGGCGGCGGGGAGCGGGGCCGAGGAGGGATGGCGGTGGGGATGGGGATAGGCAACCGGTTGGGGATGGAGAGAGGAGCGGGGGACGTGGCGGGGAGCGGCGGCCTGGGCTGGAGGGGGGAGGCGTAGCCGGGACGAAGGACCGAGGAGAATTCGGTACAGGGGGGTCGGGATCATATGGGGAATGGGGCTGGGGTCAGGGAGGGGCAGAGAGTTGGACCTGGGCAGCGAGATGGGAGAGGGAGGGCATCGGTACCGGGGAATAGCAACAGGAAAAGCGGGGTGGAAGATGGGACTGGAGCAAAGGGGAGCAGGGCAGCGGCATCATCCAACCTGGTTGGGGCTGAAGCTCCAGGTGGGTCAGGCCCGGAACTTCAGACGAGGACTGTCCCCGTAGGGCACAGGGAGTTTGGTCAGAGCTGCATGTCAGCAGGTCAGGGACACTGTCACGTTATTTAGATTTCCCGTATTGCCCAGCACCTGGGATGGGCTGTAGGACTGGAGCACCCGGTGCTGCTTATCCTCCGTCACCATCCAGGCAGGCGGTGGAGCTGGGTCAGCGGGAGCTGAGGGCTGGAGGGAGGAGATATCTTCCCAAGGCAGACCTCTCCAAGGGTGCACTGAAACTCTGTGGCTGTGCAGGGGATTCAGGGTGTTGCTCGGCTGAGGTTTTTCTGTGCCAGGGACTTACAGTGGCCGTGGGTGTGCAGGGCTGGACCATGAGCTGGCTTTCTCCAAAATCATTGTGGAGTTGCGAAAGAGGCACCCAGGGCACATCCTGCCAGACGAGGACCTGCAGTGGGTGTTTGTGAATGCGGGCGGGTGGATGGGCTCCATGTGCCTGCTCCATGCCTCGCTCACCGAGTACGTGCTGCTCTTCGGGACAGCTGTCGACACCGGGGGACACTCAGGTAAACAGGGGGACTGGGGTGCTGGCAGGGGAGTTCTCTGAGCTATTTCTACTCCATTCTTCAGGTGCAGCTGGCCATGGTGTGCCCAGCTCAGGGAGCCCACTGCTTCACTACTTGTATGGGGTGAATGATGCTGGCCAAACCCTCCCTGCAAGGGGACCAGCCCCCATGGTGTCCTGCAGCATCTGCAGGTCCCTGTATGTAACATGCTGTGTGGCCAGGACTCTCCGCATCCAGCTGGCAGGCGATGGCAGACATCTCATCTCCCAGTGCTTTAGGAGGCAGCAAATGCCAAAGAAATTAGAAATAATGGGGCTTAAGGACACTGAGCAGCCCTGGCTGGTGGTATATGGCTCTTCACACAGACAGTGAGGGTACCGGAGCTGTTGGCACTTCTTGGTGTATTGAAACAGTGGGGCTGCCATCCTGACCCTCCCGCTCCACGATTCAGACCACACAGACCTCCTGTGCTGCCCTTGGCAGGGAGACACTAAGGCAGTGTTGTCTATCCTCCCACAGGTCGCTACTGGGCAGATATTTCTGACACTGTCATCTCGGGGACATTCCGGCAATGGAAGGAGGGGACCACCAGAAGTGAGATCTACTATCCAGGTAAGTGCAGCACTATGGTGACCTGTGGGCTGCATCCATGTCTTTGGGGCACAGCCATTTGCTGTCATAGAGCTGGCAGAAGCGAAGAGCTCACGATAGAGCAGTTTGGGTCCCCAGTAGCACATCTCAGCATCTCAGTGGGTGGCAGGAAGAGAAAAGGGAGCATGGCTGGGGTGGGCTCAACTGTGCAGGCTCTAATCCCATGTCTCGCATTTGGGTGTGATGTGGGGCAGCCCCTGGGAGCTGTGCTGGTTGTGTGTTTTGGCAGGGGACACCATCGTGCATCTGGCGGGAGAGGCCACGTCAGTGCAGTGGAGTGCAGGCACCTGGATGGTGGAGTACGGCCGGGGCTTCATCCCCTCCACGCTCGCCTTCGCCCTGGCTGACACCCTCTTCAGTACTCAGGACTTCGTCACCCTCTTCTACACCCTGCGTGTCTACGCAAAGGGGCTGCTCCTGGAAGCAAATGCCTTCTTCAACACCTTTGGGTGCTGAGCCCGTCTCACCAGGGCACCCTGCTGAGCCCAGTTGGCTCCTTTCCTCCCAGCCATTCTCTCTTCCTCCCCAAGCCCAGGTTCTAGCAGAGGCAGCAGGAGATCCCCTGTGCCTTCCCCAAATTGTTCTGTCCATTCCCCACAGGCCAACAGGGTGCCAGGACAGAGGGACCTTGGCAGTCCAGCAACACAGAACGTCAGTTCTCTTTACTGCCTGCCTGTCCCTCCTTTCTATCGGAGTCACATCCTGCTTTTCCATCCCTCGGGGCTGGAGTGGCCTTGCAGTGTACAAACACCCCTGTGTGCCCTCAGCATGCAGCGGGAGAGAAGTTGGAGCTGGCTGTCCCTGGGCCCCAAAAGATTTCCTCAGCTCCTGAGACATCAGGGGAACGATGCTGCCCTCGGGGCAGGGTGCACAGGGTAGGCCAGACCAGAGCACCCATTGCAGAGGTTGGCCAGTGAGTCCCCCTTGTCTCTGGCAGCCTGCCGGGACTGCGGGCAGCGCAAAGTGCTGTGTCCAGCTGGCAGCGTCTCCCGTGGCTCCATCCCTGCTGATGAGGGTTGGCAGCACACAGTGTCACCCTGGCACAGGGCAGGATCTGCGCTGAGACCCCCTGGCAGTGGGGGGATGCCCAGCTTCTGTGCTGGAGGGCCCCCTGCTCCCCTGTGTGTCACCTGCCCTTGGGGATAGCTGGGGCTGGAAGAGGGTCACTTCCCCCCAGTCTGGCTTCTGTGCTGGAGGGCCCCCTGCTCCCCTGTGTGTCACCTGCCCTCGGGAGTGGCTGGGGCTGGAAGAGGGTTGCTTCCCCACAGTGCTCTCCAGCCAGTGCCCCCCAAGGGGGAAACCCACCGTCTGTCGCCTTAATGGAGACCCCGTTCTGCGTGGCCTTTTGGCTATGCATGCACCTGGTGTCCTCGAGTGCCCAAATGTCTGTACTAGCTCAGGATGGGATCTCGCCCCTCAAAATGCTTCCCCTGGCTGTGAGACCCCCTGGGGACAGCCACTCTGCTCGGCTCCCGGCATGGGATCCCGGCTGCCAATAGAGTGCTGTAATCCTCCAGCCAAACCCCGATGTGCACCCTGCTTGTACCCCTGTGGTCAGACCCGTGTGAGCTCACTGCTTGGTGGAGGGCTTTCACCTCCATTCTGCTGCCAAACACACGAGTGTGTTCCTGGCCACCCAGGCCTGTAGCATGTTGATTCTCCTGCTCCCCGGACTGTCCCTGTTCTGCTGACCAGCAGCCCTACACACGGGCTAGTTCTTAATTTGCTACCTGAAAAGAGATACCAGTAATAAAGTTGTTCATCCCACATGATTGGGTTTCTGGGTGAGTCTCTGTAGCATGTTGAGCCCTGGCACAGTGAAGGCCAGCTCCAGCCTCAGCAGCAGTACTGCTGACGGCTGGGTGTCCCTGGGGAAGCTGGTTCATCACCCCATTCAAGGTCCCGGGAGCTGGGAATATGTCGCTGGGCAGGATCAGCCCTGCCTCAGCTCCCGGGGATTGGCAGAAGATGGTGCTGTTACTCCTCTCGCCGCCGCAGTCACTGGTGACCAAATGCGTGGGCTGGTGCCAGGTCCTGCCTCCATGGGCAGTCCCGGAGCTCAGGGGGCTCCATCGTTTTGAGGGATAGTGGCAGTGCTGAGTCTGTGGCCTCCCGAGAATGGTTTGGACCCACACACAGTGGGTGGTTTTGAGAGGTTTGCACACACACACACAGGAGGTACACATATATGCTGTCAGACACATCACGCATGTGTGTGTTCACAGATCGTGTGTGCATTATAGGTAGAACAATTTTCAGGTGGGGCTGGTACACATTTAAAAATGACATCACATTTATAAACAGGCATTTATCACACATTTATAAACAGGTATCTCCCCATACAGAGCAGCTGCAGGTGTGTGAGTGCTGGGGCACGTGTGGGTAGGACACGTGTGTGCGTGGGTGTAGCCAGAAGAGTTTTGTTCCTCTGTGTGTGTGTGCCCATGCAGGTGACACGTGTGTGTCACACCTGTGCGTGTGCACAGCTTGCACTACACATGTGTGCTCATGGATGGGCAGGCTGTGTTTTTGTGCGTATGTGTGTGTGTGTGTGTGTGTGTGCGCGCACACGCATGGGCAGGCTCTGTGTGTGCACATACGTGTTTTCCTGTGGCTACCAGGCCTCCCTGGCCCACCCCAGGCTGTTCCCCGGGGTTTGGCAGGGCCCTGTTGGGGCACACGAGCAGTCCCACCCGAGCTGGCCCGCGCGGCAAGGCGCTAACTCAGCAGCTCGTATCAATACCGCTCCACTTACAGCGAAGGCCGCGTAATGAAAATCCGATGGGCACGCTGGTGGGAGTAAATAAGTATGCCATTAAAATAAGAAAATCAAAGCTCTGGACAGGTCTTTTCTCTTGCCCATTGATTTCTTTTATTACGGAAATATTGCTGCTAAATAACATTAGTGTGAACAATCTCAGCAGTGTTTTCTGTAGCTCCCGTGTCAATAACTCCACACCAGGCGGGGGATCCCCCCCAGCCTGGCTGCAGGGCCAGCAGCCCTGTCCATGCAAAAGGCTGCTCTGGGGGTTCCTTCCTCAGCATTCCCAGCTCAGCTGGGAAGAAAGAAACCATGACAAGCAGAGAAACCACATAGCACAGGGTAGCTCAGGCAAATGCCAGTAGGGTGGAGCTGGGCATAGACCCAGGCACCCTGGCTGCTCTGCTGCAGCAGGAGGGGTTGTCCCCATCCCAGCACAGAGCACTGAGTGCCAGGCATTCATTAAAGGGTCACAGAAAGCATCCCTTTCGTGGTTGCAACCTCTTAATCAGGTAAGTGTCTCCAATGACCAGCAAAGAAGGGATGAGTTCTGGACACAGCAAGTTCTGCATGCTGTTAGTGCCTCTGCTTCTTCTTCCCGTGAGTCTTTATCCATGCCCAAATCCATGCTGGCCTGACCCAGCTGCCTGCAGCATTTGGTTCTCATGGAGAAACTGAGGAAGAGGTTGGAAGCTCATCTTCAGTCACCCAGCTGCAGCACAGGGCCAGGGCTTGCCCCTTTCCCCCTTGGCTGCCCGGGGACACAGCATCCATCAAAATGTCCACAGGCAGCAGGTACTCCTTGGAGAGACAGAAGATGTGACCAGGACACACACAAAATACACACCCTTTGGTGTGCAGAGGCCGCATGGGACCCCAGGACACCCCCAAGGGCCACCAAACCCTTATGGAGTGGCTGGAGATGGGCAAGGAGTGTCAGCCACGGGCACCTGCATCCTGGGTCTGACTCTACCCCCACCCCAGCTGAAGCAACCATGAGGGGCATCTCCCCAGAGCTGTCACCAGGACTAATGCAGATCGCTGCCCTCTTTACACCTTCCCCCTGCAACTTGCTTTATCTTGCTGTCCCTCCACATGCAGTGGGTATTGATCAGCCCTCAGGATCTATCTCTCGATTCCTCCTGAGCTATCTCTCTGCTCCAAGTATCTCTCACTCTGCTGTGCTGTCTGCTGTGCCCGTCTATACCCTCACTATCCATCTGTGCCGCCTCAGCTGCAGCTGTCAATAGCCATTTGGGGAATTTCTCTCCAGCTGGGAGCATCACCAGACCCCATGGGTGCAAAATGCTGAGCAGCGGGGCAAAGGGGACATGGTCCTTCTTGCTTGCCCCAAGGAGAGCCTGACACACTTCATGACACACGTGCAGAACCCCAGAGCTGCTGTCATCACTGTGGAGGTTCTAGAGAGGAGCTGAGTAGGACAGGTCCCTTGGTGGCCATGCCCAAGGCAATGGGACACACTGCACCCTCTGGAGACCTTGGTGCTGCCACTAGCTGGCCTGGGTGCTAAACTGACCCAACCCCTCTGCCTTGCAGAAGGGGAGCTTCCCCAAACACTTGGGTTCCTGTTGGGCCATGGAGAAGTCATCACATCTGTCTCACCCCACCCAGCCCAGCTTTCAGTGTGCAGGGGATAAGGCACAGCCCAAAGCAGAGGGTGCAGCACAGTGGGGTGCAAGGCAGCAGCACTGGGAAGGGAAGCTGGAACCATGGGGTCCTGTGTAATGAGTCCCAAGGGTCATCTGGCCCTGTGGATCATTCTGAAATAGGGCCAGGTCTCATCTTCCCAGCAGCAATTCAACAAGAGTGCCACACTGACCAGCACTCAGAGGGGCTGGCAAGCACCAGGAGGTCCCTGCCTCTGCCGCAGCGGGATGGGATGGGCCAGTGCAAGCTACAGCTGTCCAGCACTGAAATAGGATGGCCGACAGCTAATTTATCTCCTGTGCAAAGATAAACAGCGCCTGGGGGCCCCGCAGGGTCGGGAGCTGCCCTGCGCTCCCAGGGAACCGCCTGATTTTTCCAGGAGAGCCTCCCTGGTGAGTATGGTGCACTGTGTCACATGCACTGAGGTGCCAGAAGCTTAAGGAGCCCTGAGAATCATCAGAGCCATGGCAGGACATGGGGTAGCTGCTCAGGAGATGCTCATAGGGAAACTGGAGAGCACAGAAGCAGCAGCTTTTCCCCACAGAGGGAAGTGGTGAAAGGGACAGAGCTGAGACATGGAGCCTGAGAGCGAAGTCAGCTCCTGCCATTAGCATGGCCAGTGGCTGGTTTTCCTCAAGATTTCCTTTCCTTTCTTTGCTTCAAGGAAAAGGGAGGACTTGGCTCATGCTGGCTGCCCCTGACCCTTGCAGCACACAGGTGGCCATGGAGGGGACAGAGCCACCAGCCCTTGCCACCCAGCCTCCTGTCATCCCATGCCACCAAAACCCAGTGCAGCAGTAGGAAATCTCAGTGGCAAACTGCTCTGGCTGTGGGATGGAATCAAAGCCACTGTCCCTTGTGCCCCAGTGTTGTGGGGCAATGCTGGTCCCTAAGCTGCCCTGGCCAAAAAAAGCCCAAGGAAGAGCAGGTGCCTCCTTTGCCTCCTGGCAAAGTTTCCTCCATAGAGAAAGCAGTCAGGAAAATCTGGCAGACAGGCAGGTGGAGGGAGAGTAAGGAAACAGTCAGGGGATGCTGCCAGCAGGCAGCACCCAAGGCAGAGAGATGCCGTGCTCTCACCTTGTTCTAAATCCTTGTGTGACATCTGCTGACACACTTGATGATACCCTGGTGCCACAGTTTACCCCACTGCAAGCAGGGACACAGGGCAAGCCAGGAGCACTGAGCCACTCCTGTGACAGAGACACTTGGCCTTGTTCTGCCCGCGCCACGAAGCCTCTTTGGGCATCCAGGCCACATTACAATCTGACCCCTTTAGCCAGGGGCCAGGCACACACAGCACCTGCCACAAAGATCCCTTCAAAGTCCCAGGCTGGGGGTCATGGATCACACTGCTGTGATACCCCAGCCCTTGAGGGTGGAGCTCAGGATTCAGCACTTGGAGCTTGCCCCGAACACCCCTTTGTGCCTGCACATGGATTGGTAGCATGAACACACACCCACCTCCCCCCAAAAAGCACGTGTGCACACTCCTGCCCCTCCCAACAGAGACTGCACACACCAACAGGTGAACACACAAAACACACACCCCCAAGTTCCCCACAGACACATAGAGGGCATTTATTATTGTCCTATAAGAGCAAACACACACGTGTGTGCACACTGCAGGTGCTCAGCCTCTCTGACAGTGCACGCTGCTTCTCATTTGCGTGTGCACGGTCACTGCTCCAGTGATGGACCCACATTCTCCCCACACACCACCGGGACATACACATCCCTTAAACCCCGGGCACACTCCCGATGGTGTGTGGGGCTCCCACACGTTTAATGCACTCACTTCTCCCACTGTGCACAGGCACAGGGGTGCTCAACACCCTGCTTACACACGCGTGGGGGGAGGCTCATCCATCCCACTACACACACGCAGGCAATGAGCACACACACACACATACACACCTTCTCCCAGCACACGCCAGTATCCACACACACACAGACAGACCCTCTAAAAGGTGCGCGATAGGGGCAGCACCCTCCTACGTGCTGCACAGACCCCTCGCACACCCTCCCTCCTTCACACTCCCTTCTCCTCACACGTCTATGTGTGCACAGCCTGCACACACCCCCCGCACTCCCCTCGTCCAGCACCTCCACACGGGCACACACTGGGGGTCTCCCAGCCCGTTCCGCCCCCGGCCCGGTCCCGCTCCCCCCCGCCGGCTCTCGGCGGGCCCGTGCGCGGCGATCCCCCGGGGCTGCCGTAAGAAGCCCAGCCCTCCCCGGGTGACTCCCTAGACGTGCGCTAGCAAATGGGAGCGGGGAGGGGTGTTGCTGTCTGACTGCCACTTGTTGCAAAAAAAAAAAAAAAAAAAAAAAAAAAAAAAAAAAAAAAAAAAAAAAAAAAGGAAGAAAGAGAGAAAGAAAGAAAAGAGGGGGAAAATCCCACCCACCCTCATCTGCTGCGGAATAAAAGAAATATCGGCGGGCGCGGCGCCATGTGAGCGGCGGGCCGGGGCCGGGACCGGGCGGAGCAGCCGGCCGTGCCCCCCGGGACGGCGGGGCGAGCCCCGGGCGGCGCTCGGAGCCGGCGGCATGGTGGAAAACCCCAGCCTGGCGGCCAAACCCGCCCTGGTGAGGGACGGAGCGGCCGGAGGGGCACCGGAGACGCGGGGGTGCATGGCGGGAGCGGGGTAGGGACACCGCGTTGGACAGGGAGCGGGAGCGGGATCGGGATTCCCGGTGGGAGCGGGAGGGGCGTCCCGGGAGGACAGGGCGCCCGGCAAGACCTTCCGGCGGGATCGGGACGGGGTCCCCGCGGGGACGGGGCGGTGGGGGCTCGGTAGGAGAGGGTTCCCCGTCGGGGCGGATGTCTCCGTTGGGACCGGGGGGCAAGGGGCTCCTCGGTAGGACGCGGTTCCCAGTGGAACTGGGGCGGGAGTCCCACCAGGACACGGGTCCCCAGCGGGATGGAGGAAGGAGGCTCCTCGGGTCGGACCCGTGTCCGGCAGGAGCGGGCACGGCGTCGCCGGCAGGAGCGGGGCTGTGGCGCCGGAGGGCCGGTTCCCCGCGGGGCAGGGTGCCGCGGTCCCGGCGGGGGACGAAGCCCCTCCGGCGGCGGGAGCGGCGACGGCTCCGCGGGCAACTTTCGGGCGAGGCCCCCGGGAGCGGCGGGGAGAGCGGGTGGGGTGGGGGATGCTTCCTCCCTTCCCTCCTCCTCCGCCGGCCCCGGCGGCAGCGCTGAGGCCGTGCTCTGTGCCCGCAGCCGGCCGCCCCGCCGCGGGGGCCGGGGCCGGCGGGGGGGCTGCGCTTGGCCGCCGTGATGGAGAGCCTGCAGCGGCAGCAGGCGGCCCGCCTGGCCCGCGGCCCCGACGGCGCTCCCCGACGGCCCCCGGGGGAGCCCGGCCCCGGCCCCGGGCCGCCGCCCGCCGCTCCCCGCCGCCGCCCGGCCCCCGGCCCGCGCCCGCCGCTCGCCGCTGCCGGGGAGGAGGAGGAGGACGAGGAGGAAGAGGAGGAAGAGGAGGAAGAAGGGGAGCCCCGCGAGCCACCGCCACCACCGCACCACGAATGGACCTACGAGGAGCAGTTCAAGCAGGTAAGGAGGCGTCGCTGCCCCGGCACCGGCTGCTCCCGGCAGGCATCCCCGGTGTCCCCCCAAACTCGCGTTCAGCTTTCCCTGAATGGACAGTCCTTATGCCCCCCACTGCTCCCAAACCCTGTCTGTATCCCACCCCGAAATGAGCAGCACCATGCCCCAGCCCGGACCCACCCTGAGTAGACATCCCCCATATCCCCATTAACCCCCAGACATTATTGCTATCCCACCCTAAATGAAACCCCACCAGTACTGTCCCCAAACCTCATCCTCCCCTAAATGGATACCCCCTGAATGCTCCTCACGTCCCCTATCCCTAAGCCCTGTCCCGTCCTTTAGGCATTGTCATCATCCTGTCTGCTCCCCATCTCCCTGCTACCAAACCCCATTTCAGCCCTGCTTCATGACCCCACCTCCCTCCTTGGTGTCCCCTGTACCTGTCCCCAGGCCCTGCATCATGATAGGGTGTCCTGTGTCCAGGCATCTCCCTGTGCCCACCCTGATCTGTGCTCCATCCTGCTGCCTTCTATAACGAGTAAAACAGCTGACCCCTGTCCATGGGGGATTTACAGAGATGGAAAAGGGCAGGGGCTCTGGTGTGTGGCTACCCCAAGGAGCTGGCGAGCTGTGGAGCTGAGTTGTTGTGTCTCTGCAAGGGCCAGGGTGTATTACAGATGGAGGAAGTAGCGCATACACCCTGTCCCCTCATTCCTGGTGGGTGTAGGGGAGACCCTTCTGCAGCTGGGGACATGGGGAAAGGGCTTCAGGAGCTCGTGTAAAGGATGGAGGAAAAGTCCCCCTGTATTTAATGTGTGTGGATCTCGTCTGAGCCGTGTTGTGCAAGCTCTGGTTTGCACACAGCGGGTGCCTCTGCATGCAGGGGTGTGGGCACGGAGTGCACAGCGCCAGGGCAGGTTTGTGCTCTCAGCTTCCTTGTGGGGGAGAGAGAGGCACAGTGGGTGACAGGGAAGATGTGGTGAGGAGGTGGAACACACAGAGATGTCCCCATAGAGCTGTTGTGTGGCATTTTAGGACGGTGCTGCTCAGGGACAGGAGGATGAGAGCACTTTGGTCTCATCCAGTTCCAGCAGGAGAGCAAGGGAACACCAGCAGGGACCCAACTTTTGGCTGCTGGAGGGGCGTGCTGCTGCCTTTTCTGTTTCAAATTGCCCAACACCTTGTTATTTTGGGGGGCCGGGGCTCATGCCCTGGCTACAAGGCAGCCGGTAGAGATGCAGACAGGGCACGGGCAGCACATTGCCCCCGGCTGTGCCCAGGGATGCTGCCAGAGCCTGGCGCTGCCTTGGAGCAGCCCGGGATGGGTGAGCTGCACAGGCCAAACAGCTCGTCCGGGAAGTGTTACATTACACCCCGCTGCACAGAAAAAGGCTGACTGTCCGGTTCCCGGGGTCAGCCGGGAGGTGGGAAGCAGCTCCTCCCTCCCAGGGAGGCTAGGAAAGCATCCCCGGCATTTCTCGTCCTTCAGCCTCCCGCCCTGCCCCTGTCTGGGGCTGCCCGGCTCCTTGTGCAGGGCAGGAATGCTGTGAACAGTGGGAGAGGGGTGACAGGAGAGGTTGGGGTGCGGGATAAATCCTGCCACAGCTTCCCACGGTGAGAGCTGGCTCGTTCCTTGTTTACTCTCCTTGGGTTTTTTCAACCCTGATTGGAAAAGTGACGGACCCCTCATCTGGAGACCCACGCCTGTGTTTCCCACCTTGTGGCGTGTCCCAGACAGCCCAGAGAACAACGGGATGTCCTTCTGTGGTTTGGAGCAGGCTGCAGTGCCAGCATGCTTTGGGGTCTGCAGGGTGGCTGTCACTGCTGTCCCTCCCCTGGGATCATGCAGGAGGGGACATTCCCCTGCCGGGGTGGGACATGTCCCTGCTGGGTCCTCCACAGCTGCAGGGCTGTGCCTCACCCAGCCTGGGGAACAGGTTCTCCGCTCTCTGCAGGGACTCAGTGGGGAGGGTGGCTGTGCTTCAGCTTTCGGAGGTTTCCCAGGGGTTGGGCTGTGATGCTGTGGGGGAGGTGAGGGGGCAGCGTGTGTCTGTCTGCTGGAAAGCTCTGGGGTAGTGGCAGTGTGGTTGGGAGAGTCCTGGAGCTGGAGAGAGACCCTTGGAGTAGCCAGAACTGTATTTCCCACCAGGACTCCCTGCTTGAAACTACCCAAACCATCATGCTGTCACCCAGGGTGGGATTCAGGGCTTGTCCCTGCTCTCATTATCCTGGGTGGGGGCACAGCTAAGTAAACAGAGACCATCAGATCCAGGCTGTTTGGCAGAAAGTGAGCAGAGAGAGACTTCCCCATCTCTCTGCAGTGGGGATGATGCCTTGATGGGGATAGGGTAGGAGGTTCGTGCAGGACCAGCCCGGGAAGCATTTCCACACAATGCAGTGGTGCTAAAAATGGGAGCAGAGGACGAGGTGGTTGTGGCAAAACCCACCGGGTTAACAGGCAAATGCTGCTTTGCACACAGGAGCGTTTTGGGGAAATATCCCACATGTGTGCTGTAGTTTTATGCGCTTCCTGAGGTGCTGGCTGGGGAGGGGGGGCTGGTGGGACCTTTGCTCTGACTGGGAGCGCTGCTGCAGTGTTAGGAGGCTGAGAGACCCCCTCACCCCTGCCTCTTGCATCAGCCCCCGGCGCCGGTTTATGTACCTTGATAAGGACGCATGGGTAGAGACCTGGGCAAAGGTCTGGGAGGTCTCCACACCCAGGGCTGTCAGGCAGACCCAGCCCTGGGGTGGGGGCTACCAAGTGGGGTGTGATTATGCATTAGCCATGAACCCCAGCTTCCCTAAGGGCTGGGATGCCTCCAGGTTATAATTCTGTGGTGCTGTATTATCTTTGACTTGGAGGGCACGGGTAAGAGCCTGGCATTTCTGGTGCCAAGCTCAGCTCCATGAATTCAGCTTTCCCCCTAGAGAAACCATGCGTATAGACAGGGATGGGTGCGCTGGTTTCCTCCAGTGATAAAAGAACAGCACCAGAACCTGGGGCTTTCTTCTCCATTCCGCAGGGTGGGAGGGACTCAAACATCTGGGCTTTGCATCCAGCTCTCTGTTAGCAGAGTGTTTGCTGGCAGGAGATGCCCTCCCTGCCAGGGCCCCTCTGGCATGTTCACACCCAGCTGTGATTGGGGGGATCAGCACCTCTGAAGCTCCTTCCTCCCTTCCCAGGAGCAGCTGCAGGAGGAGGTGAGCCCCAGCCAGCCCTTTAGGAACTCCAGGGTGTCTGGTAGCCTCAGTGGTTAATTTGGGGGTGGCTGGTTTTGCCAGCAGCTGTTTGCTATTATCCTCAGCCTAACCCTGGAGTGGCCGTTCCTCCTGCCTTGCCTGTCCCTGATGCCAGGAGTTGCCTCTTGCACCCACCCACCTGTCCTTAACATGCATTTAGGGAGGGCTTGCCGGCTGTGATGTGTGCACTCACATCTCAGAGCCTGGAGATGTGTGTGCCCCTGTAGACAAACACCTCCTCGTGACACAGAGGGTCATCCCAAAATGAATGGTGTGCACCCTCCTGCCTCTGTCCCTATTGCTTTCTCCTGTGGTGTTGTCCCTGGGGATGGAGGAAACAGAGTCAGGAATGCTCCAGGAATGGAGGTGGCTGAAGAGGGGGACTCTGAGGAGAGGGTAGTGGTCTCCATGCCACAGTGCCCTCCTCACCGTCAGTGCATCTTCAACCTAAGGGCAGGACCAAGGGCTCCCAGGGCTAAATTAGAGGGTCCTGATTAATCTGCAGAGTCACCGAGGGAGAAATGGACGCATTGCCCCATCCTTGTCTGCCTGGAGGCTTTTCTCCAGCAAACCTGTGAGCAGAGCTGTGCCCCTGATCTGAGACCACCTGCAGCGGGGAGGTGGCATCAGCAGCAAGGGTCAGTGTGCCAATCCCTGGAGCTCCAACAGCTCTGGCAACCCAGCAGCAGTGGAGGGCACAGGGCAGGACAGGGGGCTGCTGGGGTGTGGCTGGAAGGGCACACAGAGCTGTTCTGGGGGTGTGTGTGCCGACAGACCAACCTGAGTGTGTGCATCTGTATAAGTGACATGTAAGTGTGGAGGTGCGTGTGTGTGTGTGTGTGTATGTGGACCCACCTGAGTGCCCCTGTGTGTAGTGATCCCTGTGTGTCTGTATGGATGTACAGGAGCATGCAGAGTGTGTGAAAACCCATGGAAGTGCTGGAATGTGTTTATAGGTCCTTATGAGCACACAGGTGTGCATGGATCCATATGGCTGTGGTTGTGTGTGTGTGTGTGTGCCCACATGAGTCTGAACACACCTATGTTCACCATGTACAGGCACACGTGGGGTGTCCCAGTGTGTTTAGACATCTGCATGCCTGTACCAGTGACACAATCTTGGAATTGCATGGACCTTGAGGCAGGGTTTGAGGGCTAAGCCCCCTCCAAGGCTGCCTCTTGCCCAGCCCACAGTGCTGAGCAGTGGTGCTGGTGCCAGGCACCTGCTCCCATTGCTGCCCTCAGGGCACTTCCGGGCCCCACTGGAGCCTGTGGGATGCTCAGAGCCTCAGAAGCTGCCACAGCACTGTCTTCCAGACAAGGGTCCAAAGGGTTTGGGAGTGGGGCTCCAAGGAGGAGGTGTAAAAACTGGTAGAGAGTGTGAGAATACCCTCAGTGTGGAGGGGAGAGGAGCACCATCAGGAGCTCACACTTCCACCTCCCTCCCCAGCTGCCTCCCTGAAAGCAGATGCCAGTTGAGTCTTTGGGGAAGATGCACCCCCTCATCAACTTGGGCCTCCAATAATCCACTAATTGGGTTAATAATGGAGGTAAATCTCCTGTGCTGCCGGCCAGCTGGGCAGGTCTGCAGCGGGGAGATCGGATCTCAGGTGGTGGAGTCTGGCCTCAAGGGGATGGATGGATGGATGGATGGATGGATGTGTGTGTGTGAAGAGTTTGTAGGGATACATAAGCGTGGACAGGATCTGTGCAGAGGGGGAGCACATACAGGGGCTGTGTGAGTGTGCTTGCTGGGGCTGTTTGTCCAGGGTGAGGGTGCACAAGGAGAGCATGCACACGCGTGTGTGCATCTGCAGAGCAAGCTGCAGTGTGCATGAATGTGCAGAGGCTGAGCAGACTCTGTGTGGGAGCTCTGGAAATCTGTCCCCTGGGGCACAGGGCACCCACTGGAGCTGTCTCTGTTGGTCAGGCTGTGTTCCTCATCATGCCTACAGAGCTCCATCATACTCCAGAGCTTACATCCCGTGTCTGTGGGAGGGCACGAGTGAGAACCAGGCCCCGATGCTCTTTCTGCTCAGGCACACAGCTCTTGCAGTAGCTGAGGCAGGGGCTGGTGTTGCTTTCACAGGGTGTGGTTTGGCGTGGCCACCAACCTTTCCTTCTACATTGTTCCATCCAAGAAATTGCAGGAAGGGGCTGGGGCCAGAGGTGCATGGTGGGGAGAGGGATTGAACAGCCCATGCACACCCCAGGCATGCACACAGCCCTCCGTGGGTGCACCCCATCCTCACACAGCCCCACAGCAGCTGTGTGCCTGCACAGACCTGGTGCTAGAGCCTGCCCTGTGTGCTCACCCACACAAGTACCATGGGGGTGCCTGTCTGTGTCCCCTGGGGACACCTGGGGTGGTGCTGGTCATGGACAGGGTGCCATGGCTCCAGTCATCTAGTAAGGGATTCAAGAGATTGAAGGGATTGAAGGGTGTCTCACAACTCCAGTCACCCATGGAGGGATCAGGGGCTGGGAGGGGGACAGGAATGGAGGGGGAGGCAGACACGGAGAGGAAAGCCAGGATGGAGGGGGAGGCAGTGGCGGAGCAAGCGCCGATGGGTCAGGGAGGTTAACCCGAACAAATCCGCTCATTGACTCCCTGCCTGCTCAGCCATGAACGAGTAACAAGGGCTGACCGTGCGGGACAGCCGGGAGCCGGGAGCGAATGGGACAAGGGGCAGCCCCCGGATGGGACAAGGGGCCTTGAACGCTGCCCGTGGTGGCTCCACACAGCCGTGTGCTTCCTCTGCCTCCAGCCTGTGCGGGAGCCATGCCAGCACCCCCTGCCTCAGTTTCCCCTCCTGCAGAGTGTGTTGAGCAGAAGGCTTGCACAGAGTGCCCCACATCACACCGGGGCCAGGCTGTGGGTGGGGGGCTCTGTCCCAAGGCCAGTGCCTGCCAGCCGAGCTTGCACGGGGCTGGGTTAATGTTTGCAGCAGGCAGGCAGCCCTCCCGGGAGCGGCGGCAAGGGGGGTTCTAATGACCTGCCGGATCCGCCGCATTATCAGCGCTGATTAAACCTGCCTGCTCTATAAAGCGCCGTTAAATATTAAGCGTGATGACAGGCTTTGAGGGGAGCCACGGCGCTGGGAGAGGTCCCCACACAGAGGTGTCTGGCCACGCTGGTGGGGTGGCTGCTGGGGCTGGTGGGATGTTGGGATGGGTGGGCACCCTGCACCCCTCGGGGCTGTGGGCCCAGCGGAGCAGCGTGCCCCACGAGCCAGCGCTGCCTTCCTTCCAATGCAGCCGGCCGTCCCGGCACGGCCGTCCCGTAACCATTAACTTATTAACAACTGGTGGAAGAGGAGAGTGGTGGCTTGCAAGGTCAGGGGGTGGTTTGTGCCTGGCGGGGAGTGAACTGCCCCCCAGCTCTGGCTGTGGGGACGGGGGAGGGAGCTGCAAACCCTTAGTTTGTTGTGTGGGCCCCATGGCAGGGAAGGCTCCAGCTGTGGATACTGGTGGGATCCCTGAACCCCAGTGTGCTCAGGGCGGTGCCTCGACTGGGAATGGCCAGATCCTGTGATTTTCTGCAGGGTAAACTGAGGCATGCCAGCAGGGCACAGGGGAGGACACACCAGTGTCTGGGTGCTCGGCTGTGCGCCAGCCATCCTCCTCAGGAAGGATCTCAGAGGCAGCAGTCGAGCTCCAGAGAGGTGCAGTGACTCCAAAACAGTGCCTCAGCAGTCAGCCACCCGTGGTGTGTGGCTGGGGGGTGCAGGGAGGTGAGCATTACCTGGGCGTGCTGCGTGAACAGTGGCCAGATGGAAAAATTAGCAGTGTGGCTAATCAATGTGGTGGATATTAAGGAGCTCAGGGCTGGGGTGTTTGCGTGGTGGGGGGGAGCTGAGCAGGGTCTAGGATCGATACAGCTCATATTAAGTGGATTAAATCCTGGCTGCTGATCTGAACCCTCGCTGCCAGCAGGAGGTGGCAGCTGAGCAGGGACTGTGGGGGTCCCACTGAGATCATTTCTCTTGGCAGCAGGGCCAAGGGGGGACTGTGTGGGGACACACCAGGGCAAGCTGAAGTGCCTGGCGGGTGGCTTAGCACCTCATTGCATCCTTCCTCTGTCTAGTGTGTCAGCTAGGCTAAGGGGACCCAAGCTTCATCTCTAGAAGCCCTCCTGGCTTCCGGAAAGTCATGTCCTGGGTGAATGAATGGTGTTAACAATGTTACTTAATCGTGGGGGGGAGGAGGAGGAGGAAGCACAAGGCCTATTCACGTCCTGTTAATAAACCATGTTCGACCCACTGACCTTTAACCTGCCTGACAGGCCCCGTTATCCCCATCCCGTAAGGAATATAGATGTCGCCATGGCAATGGGATGACAGGAGGGAGCAGGTCCCAGAGCTGCACCCAGCGTGGGGTGTGGGATGAGGACACACGGAGCCAGTCCTGCAGCAGCACCCAGCCAGCAGGGCCAGGTGGAGCTGGGGTGCTGCTGCTGGGGTCCCAAAGCCAGTGGGGTGGCCAAGCATGGACAGGTCCCCGAGGCTGGCAGAGCAGGGCTGCGCTGCACACCGGCGGGATATTGATCCTGGGGCTTGACAGTTTAATACTTCCGTTTATAGAGGAATATAGTTACATCGATGGCGTTAAATGAGTTACTAATTATATCAATACAAACACGATTAAAAGGGTCCTTGCTCATAGGTCACCACAAGCAGGAGCCGCTGGTTGTGTTGCACAACTGCCCCTGGGCAAGGCTCAGACCACTGCTCAAAGGCACATGGCAGGGGGGTGCTCTGTGGGGTCAGGGGTGCCCATCCATGTGGAGAGCCTGTCTGCGGCTATGCAGGCATGTGTGGGACTGTAAATCCCCTTCTGGAGTTCTGTGTTCCTGTTCAGGGCTCTGTGCGCCCATCTGGGCTTGTGGATGCACGTACAGGGTATATATGTCTGTTTGGGGCTGTGCACGCATGTATGGGGCTCTGTTTGCCCATCTGGGGCTGTGCACGCATGTATGGGGCTCTGTTTGCCCATCTGGGGCTGTGCATGCCCAGCTGGGATTTGTGTGTGCTGTCAGGGTTGTGCTTGCCTGTCTAGAGTCGTGTGTTCCGTTCTGGGGTTGTACACGCCCCTCCAGGATTGTGAGTGCCTGTCCAGAATTGTGCATGTATATGTGGGGTTGTGAGTGCCTTTCTGGTGTTGTGTGTTCCATTCTTGGATTGTGGGTGCACATACAACAACGTGCATGTTCCATCTGGGCTGTGCATGCACATTTGGAGTGCGTGCCCAGGATGTGTGTATGGGGTTGTGGATGCTCCTGCAGTCTGGAGTGTGCCCATGGAAGTCTGGGGGCACACCAGATTGCTGTACCTGCCCATGAGAGGCTGTGCACTTCCAGACGTGGCTGTGTGTGCCTGTGTAGGGATTTGTGCCCCTGTGGGTTGCGTGTGCATGTGCATCACAGGCTTTTCCACACTCCTGTGATGTTCTACGTGTCCCTGCAGGGCTGTGCGCACCAATGCAAGGTTGTGCAGGATTGTACATGCCCATTCCACTTTCTGTGTGGCACGAGGGGGATCTGTGTCCCTGTACAGGGTTGTGCCTATGCTTATGTGGAGCTGTGCAATGCCCACAAGGGGCTGTGCACGCTCCTGTGGGGTCGAGTAGACCCACACAAGGCTGTGCACGCTTGTGGGGTTGTGCAAGCCTGGATGTAGTTGTGCATGCCTGTGTAGGGTTTTCTGTGCTCACATGGGCTTGTGCACCCCCATGTGGGATTCTGGCAGCCCATGTGGGGTTGTGCACACCCAGGTGAGGCATGTGTCCATGCACAGTGACTGTGTGTGACCCAGGAGATCTCTTCTTCAGCCTGGGCATCCCCAAATCCCAAGGAACACCCCGTGCATCCCAGGTGTACCCAGGGGCCATGCCGACTTGTCCCCAGTTACTCAGCTCCACTCTCATCTCCACTTAAAAGCTGACCTTTGCTCCCCGTTTGATGTAATGTGTTTTTGCATCTCAGTGCCCCACAGATAAAAGGTTAGAGGTTAATAAACAGTGGAAAAACAGAACCTGTCCCTTGGAGGTCACACCTGTTTTGGGGGCTGGAGTCAGTAGCGGCCTGCTCTAGGGGGGAATCCTGCCTGCATCCATGGGAGGGGAAACACGAGTGGCACCCAGGGCAGAGGTGTGTGGGTGCTGAAGCCCATCCACTAGGTGACCCTCAGGAAGGCCATGGCTTCACCTTGCAGTGGGATGAGTGGTAGTTGCCAGTTCTGGGGGTTTGCCCCTGCCTTGACAAGCCAGATGTCAGGGGATGTCAAAGCGCTTGGTGTGGAGGCCTTCCAGAGGCAGGGACAGGCAGGAAAATGCAGGCAAAGCCTCCTGACACAGCCTTCCTGGGGCTGAAATCAAAGCAGCCTCCTGGAGCTCTGCTCAGAGCCTGACCTAGTTACTGCAGTCAATGGTTCAGGGACCTCCTGGAAAAGAGCAGGTGATGGGGAGCGAGGAAGGGAACACTGCGGTGGAGAGGGACACAGCACTGGTACCCAGGGTCAGGGCACTCCAGGAGCGCCCAGCTACAAGGAGGGGATAGGTAAGTGGGATCCAGAGAGTGGAGAAGCAGTGCAGAAGGAGCTCCATGGAGCAGGCACTCAGCACCTGTGGGCAGGGTGGGAGTCTGGCAGGTGTACCCCTAGATAAAGTTAGGGACAGGCAGTTAGCACCCATCTGTCTCTGACAAGGGACAGGCAGCTGGCACCTGAGTTAGACAGGGGACTGTGTTAGGTGTGTCTATTCAGTGGTGTGAACCATGGGGTCTGTAGAAGCATCCTCACATCCCTGTAGGTCCCCACATTCCCCCATCCCCACATCCCACATCTCCATGTCCTCAAAGTCTCTACACCCCACATCCCTACATTCCCATGTGCCTGTATGTGTGTCCCCATTGCATCCCTGGATCACCCCATCCCCGTGTCCCCTGAATCCCTGCAGACCCATATCCCTACATTCCCGTATCTCTGAATTCATGTGTCCCCACGGCATCCACCCCCATCCCCACATCCCCCTGTGCCTGCAGCCTGACGACCCTTAAGCATAGCTCCCTTTATCTGTCTGGTGAGTAATGTTCTGTGTGGAGCGGGGTAGTGCTCCCTTCCTATTGTTTTTTAACAGCCTTTCCCAGCACAATTGTTTTTTAAACGACTCTATTTTGTGCCTGACTTTGTTTTCCAGCTTGCATTTCTTTGTATACGTTTTGGAAATCCATTCTGGACTGCTGAGTTTTGTTTCTTTTCAATGGCTTTAAATTCTTGCCGGGCTTGCTGGGAGGAATTGGTGTCTATAGTGTCTTCGATTGGTGCTAATTTTTCCTTCATGTGCTCTGACTTTTACTGCTGGGCCATCGATCTGGCAGGCTCCAATTTGTCATGGTCACTCAGGCGCTGTGCTGGAATCAGGCGAGCCCGGCTTTCACAGGGATCCAGCACTTGGTGTCCCTGCTGTAGGGGCTCCACTCACCTCCCCAGTGCTGTCCCTCAGCTCAGGCTGTGTCCGTGTGTCCAGACCATCCACCATAAGTGTCTTCACAGCCACACATGTTTGTGTCTGTGCAATCCTGGGCACATGGCAGCCCCAGCACTTGCAGCTCCCTTGGTAGTACCCAGGGGTACGGTCAAGCCAACTTTTCCTTCCCCAGGGTGGAATCATCCCCCACTGTTCATATGGGCTTGTGTTCCTGTGAGGAATGAGGGGTGATGAGGATGCTGATACCATGCTGGGGCTTGGGAATACCAACACTTGGCAGTGCCAGAGCAGAGCTGAGCATCCTGATCCCGAGCTCCTGTCTGGGGCTTGGGGTTTGCTGATGTTTCTGGGCTGTGATTCTTGCATCTAAGAGGGTGAGGGGCCAGACAGACTGAGGCACAGAGCCAGCCTCTCTGCAGCAAAGATTCAGAATAGTCATTGGTCTGTGGGGAGCCCATGTCAGACCCGAGGCACAGGGAGAGCCCACACCCAGGCAGAGGATGTGTCAGGGGATTCTGTTAGGGGTGCACAGAAAGCCTCTTGTTGCTGGCAGGGCAGGCAGGTGGAGCCAGGGGTGATGCCAGGTTCTGGCACAGGCTGTGCTCAGCCCCAGGCACTGCTCCCCTCCCCATTCTCACCTGCATGTGCTGGAAGCACTGATCCCTCTCTCTCTCCTGCCTCCAGCTCTATGAACTGGATGAGGACCCGAAACGCAAGGAATTCCTGGATGACCTCTTTGGCTTCATGCAGAAGAGAGGTAAAGGTGGGCGGATGGGGTGGGTGCCACTGCCACCCCTGCCTCGGCTGCTGGTGGGGGGCTCATGGTGTGTTGTTCTCAGGCTCTGAGCTGCTCCAGGTCTCTGCAAATCCCTCAGGCAGGTGTTGTGGTGCTCCCCCTGGGCCTCCCCCACAACCCCAGGCTGGGGCATCTGTCCCAGATATCCCATTATGGATGCCCAGCAGGGATGCCCGCTGGAAACACCTGGTGGGGGTGTCCATTAACATACCCCCTTGGTGACAGGCATTGACAACACCCCTTAATGATGCCCATTAGCAGTTTTCAGGACGTTTTAGGGATGCCCGGTGGGAATGCCCTTGGCAGTGCCCTTTAGAGCTTCTTGTGCAGCGCCTGGTGAGGATGCCCACCATCAGCATCTCAGTGATTTGCGGAGTGGGGCCGGCAGTCCAGGCAGCGCCGGGCACCCAGGGGTTAAGGGCTCGCCAGCCAACCCATCCTCATCGGAAATCTTTGCTATCGGCATGGGGAGCCGAGCTGGCTCCCTGGGACTCGATAAATGCTTTAACCTTCGCCCTCCCCGGCCGGGCCTGCGACAATTAAAAGTTGCCGAGCGCGGGCGTGTGGCCGGCTGTATTAATTAGAGCCTTTTGCTGGTGTGTGGATTAATGAACAAGCCGCTCGATAGCCAGTAAACCCCAGGCAGAGGTTAATGCTGAGCTAATTAACGGGGAAAGGCTGAGGGGGGTGCAGGAGCTTTGGGGCTGGCTGTGCATGGGGTGAGGGAGGGCAGAGGGGGCAGTCACCTGCATGCCCTGCACACTGGAAGGGTGGTGAGGGTGCCCACCTGGCTGTGGGGCTGCAGAGATTGACTTTTGGGTTGGGCTGGGACACCACAAACCTGTTGCAGACACGGGAGTGTGGTGAGTGGCTGGCACGGCCAGAGGGCTCACCCTGGGGCCAGCTGTAGGTTGTGGGTGGGCTGGGTGCTGCCCCATGGGTGCCCCCTGGCCCTGGTGCAGAGCTGTGGGGAGTGAGTGGGAGCATCAGCACTGCCTCGGCCCTCCAGCATCCATCAGCTGCAAGATTCATGGGCTGTTCTGCAGCTTCATTATCTCTCTCTCTCCAGAGCTAATTAACTCCCTCGCTGTTGGGGCCGGGGCTAATTAAGTAAGTGCCTGCTGGTGTGGGGAGGAGGGAGGGAGCCTAATGCTTCCTTGACAGTGCTGCTCCACATCCCTCTGTGTCTGGATGTCCCACTCCTGTGCCCTCCATCCCTTCTGTCCTGCCTCTCCTCTGAGTGGGGGCCATCCCCCTGGGCAGGACAGGCAGGGTGTGGGTGCACAGGTGCAGGTGTGCAGGGATGGGTGTGCATGAACCTTTTGGAGGAGACAGGGATTTTGGACTGGGGTACCAAAGAGAAAGGGGACAGAAGGGCTGAGAGGCAAGGACAGCATCCCAGGGGTCATCAAGAGCTGGGTAAGAAGCAGCACCTGAGAACCACTGCAGGTGCAGCTGGGGCACCCAGAGGTGCATGGGCAGGGGACTGTGACACCCAGGCTGTGTCCCCAAGGTCTCCAGGAGGGATTGATGTTCACAGAGTGAGCCCTGCTGAAAGGGACTGCATCCCACCTGCTGTCTGTTGGGACTGTATCAGCCCTGACATTTGTCAGCAGAGTGGAAGATTTGTAGGGCTGAAGAATGGGTTGGGGGGCAGACGTTCTGAGGCCAGCCCATGGCACAAGGGCACAGCTGGCCCTGGTGGCTCATGGAGGCCATGCCACCACCACCATCAGACACAGGCAGTGGGGCAGCTCATAGTCGTGCCCCAGCTTTTGTGGCACCTCAAAGGCAGTAATCAGGGACAGAAGGGAGCTATTTCTACATTTACTACTACTATTTCTACATCTACTTACTGGGGTCTGCAGCCCCCCCCCCCCCCCTCCATTTCACCACCAAGCTGCGTGCCCTGCTGATAACATGGGGCTATTAATCAATCAAGGTGCTAATTGCAGCTCCACAATGGCTGCATCACCTCCCTGGGCTTTTGTGGCCTTCTCCCTGGCTGGGGCTGGGGCCATCACTCTGTGGGGATGCAGACAGGTGCCTTTGTCAGTGGGACAGGCATCAGCCACACACTCCACACAGCCCTGAGATTAATGGTGAGGTACTTTTGTAAGTCACCAAGGCTGGAGATGGGAGAAGAGGAATCCATGGGCCATTGGCTAGGGGCTGAGACCCTGAAAACTCACTGTTGTGGGGGTGAGGAAGAGCCCTCAAACTGGCCCCCGAGGTGATGGTCTGGTGCCAGCAGCCCTGAGCAGAGCTGGTGAGCTGCTGACAGCAGATGTCAAGTCAATATCTCTGCCTTTCTCCCAGGAGGATAAACTCCTCTCCCCCTTCCCGACCTGGTGAACAACACAGACACACACAAAAAAAAAAGTTAAATGAACTCAGTAAAAGAATAAAAAGAGCTCATTTTTCAGGCTTATGTGAAGAAGCCAAGCCAATATCAGGGCCATAAATTAGGGATGCTGGAGGATGGCGGTGAATGACGGCTTCGTTTGAGGGGCGAAGCGCAGTCGTGACAGCCTCCCTGGGCCAAATGGATGGCTTTCCAATACTGCCTGTGCCCCGCCACCTCGCAGGAGGAATAAATAGGGGATGGAATGGCACAGGATGGAACAGGGTGGGATGGGATTTGGTGCTTGTCCCTCCTCTGCCCAGCTTCCAGCAAATGCCCAGACCATCATCCCAAGGAGGCATGGAGCACAGCAAGGCTGTGAGTTTATTGGGGGTGCTGAGAAAGTGGGGAGGGGTTTTTAGCCAGCCTTGGTGGCTGTGGAGACCATGCTGATCTATATTGAGCTCACAGAACCCTGGTGAACCCATGTTCCCCATAGCCTCGTAAAGGAGGATGATGGTGGGGCACCAGGCATCAGGGTCTCTGCTGAGGGCAGTTGAAGAGGATTTGGGGTCAGGTTTCTTGAAGAGAGGCACTAAAGTTCTTTAAGCAGAGGAAACTTTTGGGGCCATCTGTAGGGTTAAGAGGTTTTTCAGGAACTCTTTGAAAGTGTCTGGAGCTGGAAGAGAAAACCTCTCCATAGAGAGATAGTGGGGTGAGTGCTCCCAGAAGGGTTGTGAGGATCTTCCCTCCTCAGAAAGGTTATAGGATGGGTCCCTTTTTAAAGTGTACAGGGAGTCTCTCTTTATGGGGCTCTGAAAGAGCATTACAGAGTGAATCATTCTAGGATGCTCTGAGAGATTTCATAGATTGGTGCTGTACAGATTGCTCTGAGAATTGTAGGGAGACAACCTTATCTAAGGGTGTCTGGAGGGGGTACTTTGCCCATCCCACTGAGGCTCCATATCCCAGATGAGAGCATACCCAGCTACACTGACAGCTCCATCAGAGGTGACCCTCTGCCAGCATGCTGAGGTCTCCCCTGCTTTTTGGCCACTCTCCCAGGCACTCTAGGGTCCTACCTGCATGCCAGGTGCCCATGGGTGCTCACCTGGGCATGGAGAGATGTGCCTCCCATTGTGGGTACCTGCAGTGACAGTGGGGGCAGGATGGGGGCTGTGATCCCAGGTGCAAAGGGCCCTGTGGGCAGCCCCCCACACCCTCTTGTGTCTCTGTGTGCCTCTGGAAGGAACACCAGTGAATCGCATCCCCATCATGGCCAAGCAAGTGCTGGACCTGTACACGCTGTACCAGCTGGTGACAGACAAGGGTGGCCTGGTCGAAGTCATCAACAAGAAGATCTGGCGGGAGATCACCAAGGGCCTCAACCTACCTACCTCCATCACCAGTGCTGCCTTCACCCTCCGCACACAGTGAGTGCCTGGCAGCATGGCAGGCGGGGAACACCTCTCCCGGGACACCCTCTGGCTCAGATGTCCCAGAGCCCTGGATGGGGTCGGACATGGAGTACCACAAAAGTGGTTGGAGGGCTCTGCTCCTTCCCAAGGGCTCTTTGCTTAGCACAGGGCAGGCTGGGAGGTGCACGGCCGTGGATCTCCCCCTGGCTCTCTCCCCATGCAGATACATGAAGTACCTGTATCCCTACGAATGTGAGAAGCGGGCGCTCAGCTCTCCCGGAGAGCTCCAAGCTGCCATCGACAGCAACCGTCGGGAGGGGCGCAGGCAGACTTTTGGCACGGCACTTTTCAACTACTCTCCAGCCAGCACCCCAACCCTGCTGGGCACCCCCAAAATGCCTCTGCCAGCTCTTAGCATCTCCACTCACAGCTGTGGCCAGCTCAGCCAAGTGCACAGCATTAAGAAAGGTGGGTGAGGATCCTGTCTTCCTAGAGATGGACACTGCTGCAGCAGCAGGGATGTTTCCCTGTCAGCTGTAGCCCTTTTTGCTGAGGGAAAATAGGAACAATGTTGTTCTTTTAGTCCCTTTCAGGGTGTGAAACCTGTGTATTTTCTCTGGCTTTAGAGAAGGAGTTGGGATGTTGGGAGTGGTGGCCTGGCCTACCCCATTGCTGGTGGGGTGGAGTTGGCACCACTGGGGATGGTGAGGTGGCGTGGTGATGAGGGACCCACTGAGCTCTCTTGGTCATTGCAGAGGACGGAATGCTGGCAGCATCAGTGCCGGGGCGCATTGCTATCCCAGTGGGACTGGCCAGCCACCATCTCACAGCAGCCCAAGCAGCAGCTGCCTCACAGGCAGTGGTGCTGGAGCAGCTGCGGGAGAAGCTGGAGACAGGGGAGCCCCCAGAGAAGAAGGTGGCCCTGACTGCAGAGGAGCAGCAGCGGCTGGTGCAACACGCGCTTCAGCACAACCTCCTGGCCATGGCCTCCCAGTTCCCCATGAACATCAAGATCTCCAACCGAGGTAAAGACATGCAACACCTCAGCCTTGGCCATCCCGTTCTCTGGCATCCGAGGTGGTGGCAGCAGCAGCCACTGGAGAGGAGTGTGGATGCCCATAGGGACTGCGTCCCGGCTTATCTGTCTCGGACAGGTTCTTGTTTCTGTTTCGCTTAACACTCATATTGGTATTTCCTTTCCCCAGATGACAGACAGGAGACCGCATTGAACCTGTCCACCAACAGCATTAGCAGTATCAACATGTCAATAGAAATAAATGGAGTTGTCTACACAGGTAAATAGAAGGGCCGCTTGGCCCGTGTAATTGCGGCCAGGAAATCCAATAACTTATAGCCACTGCCTGGCCAGCAAGTCCTTCCTTCAATCTGATGTCTTTACTATAAAATCCATCGTAATGAAGTGGCAGGGCTTGGGGAGAGGGGGCAGGAGGAGGAGGGGGTTGACAAGGATGGAAATTGACCCAAAGCAGGTGCTAGCGATGAAGGGCTAAAGTGGGGGGGAATAGATGGACAGACTCTGGCTGAGAAGTGACCCTGCACCTAAGGTCATTCCACACCCCAGGGTCCCAAAGGCAGGGCTTGGATTTGTGGTCAGCCCAAAGCTTGTGTGCCCAGAGGGTCTCTGGCTGAGTGTGGGGCTTGGCTGATTGCAGAACATGGTGCACAGAAAGATGTTGGGGTGCTTTGGTGGAGCAGAGGATCCTTTGTGGTGCCAGTGTGCACCCCAGATCCCTATCCCATGCTCCCCAGATCTATGCCTGTCCTGCTGAGAGACCCCACAATTAAAATCAATGGTTTTGCCTTCAGAATTTAAATATTTAATGAGCAGGAAAGGTCAGGGCTAAGCCTTATGTGGCGCTGCCAGCTAAGAGGGCCCTGGGCCACCTCACAGGCTGCCCCATGCAGGCAAGGATGACTGGGTTGGGGGAGGCACCACAAGTGATGACAGGGCTGAAGCCCCATGAGTCTTTGTCCCACCCTCCCCAGCCTGGGTGCTGGGAGCCAGGTGAGTCGATCCTCCACCCCTGGGCTTGCCCTAACCTGCTTGTTCTTGTCCCCCAGGTGTCCTATTCGCCCGCCGGCCCTCAGCCACCCTGGCACCTGGTGGAGGGAGCACCCAGACCCGTCCAAACCCCATGCCTGCCCCAAACCCCCTGCTCCCAGCGTCCTCCCAAAGCCACACTCCCACTAGCACCTCGCTGTAAGGCAGATGTGCCCCCACCCTGACAGCAGCTGGGGGTGCCCAGAGTCTGGGGGACTGAGCTGTGGGACCCAGCTGGACCACCTGGGTGGGATGGGCAACCCAAAGGTGCCTCTTGCTGCAATACTGAGCTGTGTCCATGCAAGGCTGTGGACACTCACGCGGGCCCTTTTGTCCCTTATCCCCATGTGTGCCCTCTGACACACACACACACACACACACACACACACACTCACACACACACACATTCCTTCCCAAGGCACCACCCCCAGGTGACCGTCCCATACATCTCCTGCTGCCCTGATGCCTGGGGGACCCCCGGGACCTGCATGCTGCATCCCCTACATCCTGCAGCCCCTAACCCACCTCGCTGCACGCACTGCTGCCCCTTTACACCCCTCAATGCATACACTGTATCCCCTGCACACACCCTTGGTGCCCACGCTGCCTCTCCCTACGCACCCTCCGTGCAAACACTGCAGGCATGATATGTGCAGCCCCTATAAATTGTAGCCCCTATGCACTGCAGCCCCGATATACATACTGCACCCCCTGCCCACTGCAGACACCCCTACCCAGTCCTCCTGTGCTGCCTGGGCTTGCTGTCCCTGCCCTGAGACACCCCAGGGTGGTGGCATCTCAGCCCCCCAGGTCCTCAGCTCAGGGGGATCACCCTGGGGGGGGCAAATAATGGGGATATTGGTGGGAATGGTGGGGGTGAAGCTTATTGGGGTGTGGCTGGGGTTGGGGGTTTATGTCGGGGAGGGCAGGGTTGCCCAGCAGAGCCCCCCCCACCACCAAAGAGACTGCCTGGGTGCCAGGGTCCCCAGATGGGTGACAGGGGGAGAAGATGGCACTCTGAACTACCTCGTTGGGGCTGGGCAGGCGCCTCCTCCTCCTGCGTGTGCCCCAGGGTGCCAAAGCAGGGGAGCATGGAGTGGTGCTCTCCTCTACCTCAGCGCGGGGGCTCGCGGCTCCGGCTGCTCCCTGCGCTCCTGCCGCGGCCGTGACTCCATCTGACTATTAAAGGAAACAAACTCCTGAACCAAACCGCTGCTGAGGCTTGTGTGCAGGGCATGGTGCCACCCATGCTGCAGGGCCCAGTTTGGAGGTGCAGGACACCCCAACATGCTGGGGTAACACCTGTGGTGCCTGAGGTTTCATGGCCCACCGTGAAACCTCAATTTTGGGGAGCTCTGAGTTGCAAACGGGTGCCCTATGCCCACCAGATATGGGCTGGATCAGACAGGGCACCAACTCCAGCTGTGCCAGCCAAGCTGTGGGGCTTGCCCCCATGAGCCCCCAGTGGCAGCTCACCCATGGGTGGGCATCCTGTTAGGCTGCTCTGTGCCAGGAAAGGAAACATGACCCTGGAGCTGCTGAGACCATGTCCATGGGGCTGTCGGGTTGGACCTGGTGAGATGCCAGCAGTGATACACCAGCCTGGCACCTGAGCAGTGTCCACAGAGGACACAGGTGACCGTGGTGGAGCTGAGAGGCACACATACATGTGGGTGGTCACTTGTGCTCCCTTGTACAAACTCAGTGGCATGCACATGCAGACTGTCACACTCAGGCTCGCACATGGGCTTCCACACGTGTGCAGACACCTATACATTTGAAGAGGCACAGAGGACTCCCGTGGGGACAGAAACTCCTGTTTGAGTCCCCCCCTTGGGTCAGACTCGGACCCCTGGGGACACCTAGCTTCCCAGGGACAGCCGCAGTTCCTCAGGTACAGCCCCACCTCAGCCCTTCGAGGACAGCCCCCAGTCCTCCGGGAGCAGCCCCAGCCCCTCGGGAGCAGCCACAACCCAGAGTCCCGCCGACATTTCTAGGGCAAGGGGGGACCCCAGCCCGGACCCCGAGCCCACCCGGGGAGCGGTGTCGCTGTCCAGGGTGCTGCAGCAGCGCTGCCGGCCCCAGACCCAGCCTCGGGACACGGGGGTGACACGGAGGGTCGGGGTGTCACGCTGGGAGGGCATGGGGGTGACACAGAACCCCTGCAGAGGAGGATGGTCTGGCGGGTCCATCCCTGTGTTCCGGCCACCGGGGATGGAGGAAGGCTCATGAACAACAAGGAGTGTGTGCGTGTGTGTGGGGGCTGTTTGTGAGTGTACCAAGCAGAGCTGGAGTGGGATTGATGCAGCCTTAATTGGGGTCTCGTGTCCCTTTGCACTGCTGTGAAGCGCTGGCCGCGGCTCATCGAGCAGCGCAGCCCCAGGGAGCCGGCAGGGCACATGCGGGCCTGCGTCCCCACTCATTACCGGGCTCCGAGGGTGATGTGCGCTTCCGTGCTCCCTGGGGAGCTCGGGGACACGGCTGCTGTCACCTGAGCAACCAGCCCTGATTGATGCCTGCTTCCCCGTGTCCTGCAGGGACTGTAATTGAGCACGAGAGAGAAGGTGGAGGATGAGGGGACAATCCAGCCCAGCTGATGGAGCATTGAATCCAGCTGCAGGGCTGTGCCCGGGGCAAGTGGTTGAACCAGTGTGCCCCTGCAGGCTGCAGGGATGGGGATGTGGCCAAAGGCCTGCTCTCATTCCCAACGAGCAGGGAGCAGGCTCCATGTGCTGGGCTGTGGGCAATCGGTGCTGCAGCTGCAGCTCCCTTCTATGATATTTTCTGAAAATATCTGATATTTTCTATGATATTTGCTGAAAAATCCTTTCCTTAGGATTTTTTTTTCTCCTGAGAAGCTGAGAAGCCTCAAGAACAAAATGTAAACAATAATTATCTGCTGCTGTGGAATGCAACAGGATCTGTGATTGGTCTCATGTAGTTGTTTCTAATTAATGGTCAATCACAGTCAGCTGGCTCGGCCTCTCTGTCCGAGACACAAGCTTTTGTTATCATTGCATTCTTTTTCTATTCTTAGCTAGCCTTCTGATGAAATACTTTCTTCTATTCATTTAGTATAGTTTTAATATAATATATATCATAAAATAATAAATCAAGCCTTCTGAAACATAGAGTCAACATTCTTGTCTCTTCCCTCATCCTGGGACCCCTGCAAACACTGTCACAAGGTGTTGCAAAGGATGGAACTCTGGATGGAACTCAAAGGCTTGCAAACTGGATGGAACTCTGAAGGGTGGATGGGGACAGTCCCAAAGCCCATCCCAGTGCTGCCTGAGTTCCTCAGCTCAGGGTGCTGGGTGGTCTGGGACCCTCCAGGACAGGCATTTGTGTGTTTGGGGCATCTCCCATCGTGCTGGGCCCAGGCCACGGCAGGGCTGGTTCCCTCTGAGCACAGGCCATGGCTTAGAGAAGCAGAGGCCATGGCTGTGTGCCCAGCCCTGCCCCCTGCAGCCCCCAACCCCTGCTGCAGCCCCCGGGCGCTCCTGCTAATGAAGCCGCTTCTGTTTGTCGCCTTTGTGGAACAAAGCTCAGCTCCTCGCCCTCTGAAGATCCCAGGCATCGATCCCTGGGAAGAAAAGGCAGCGCACACGAAGCCTCAGCCTTCTCCTGCTGCCTGAGCACTCTGCACAGCTCCTGCAGGAGATCTGGGGGGGCGTGAGGGCTGCCGGGGCACTGGGCCACCCCACAGCTCCCGCCTGCATCCTGTACCATGCTCAGTAGGAATGCACCTGTAGGGACAATGATTTTTCAGGGCACAGCGGGTTTAGCTTTCAGCAGAGGGCAATGGGAGGGTTCCCCAAAGCCATGCAGCCCACATTATCAGCGATGTTAGCAAAATACCTGCTGTTAGCTGATGGTTTTTACCTAAAGAGTGGCCTGGAACCTTGACATGGTGTTCCCTGGTGGCTGGGCTATGGCAGTGCGATACCCAGGCCCATGTTCACCCTGGCACTGCTGAGGAAATTTGTACATGATGGGGCTGAGCCCTGGGATACAGAGGATGACATCAGAATGTGCTTTGAAAATTCACAGAATCAGCAGGGCTGGAAGAGACCCCTTGAGATCACCCCCCTGCCAAGGCAGGGTCACCTGGAGCAGGTGACACAGGAACACATCCAGGTGGGGCTTGGATGTCTCCAGAGAGGGAAACTCTACAACCTCCCTAGTCAGCCATTCCAGTGCTCTGTCACCCTCAGGATAATGAAGTCCTTCCTTCTGATTTAGCTTATGGCCATTGCTCCTCATCCTGTCACAGGGCACCACCGGAAAGAGTCTGGCACCATCCCCTCTGACACCAGCCTTTGATATATTTATATGCATTTATGAGATCCCCTCAGTCTTTTCTCCAGACTGAACAGGCCCAGCTCCCACAGTCTCTCCTCAGAAAAGAGATACTCCAGACCCCAAATCATCCTTGTGGCCTCTGCTGGATCCTCTCTGGTATCTTGTTGTTTTCCCTGTGCTGAGGAGCCCAGAAGGGGACAGAGCACTCTCGATGTGCCCTCACCAGGGCTGAGCAGAGGGCAGGATCACCTTCCTTGACCTGCTGGCCACAGTCTTCCCTAGGATACTTCTTGCTCTGCGGTTGGGAAACCCTCTGGACTTTTTCTGTGGCAGATGCTGCTACTATGAATTAGTTTCATCCCTGTCAGAAATCCGTGTAATTGTGAGTGCCAGCCCGGCTGGGGTTGGCTGCACCATTCATTAGTGCTTCTCTTCTTCGCGAGTGTCACCTGAGGCAGTCGATAAGAGAAAGGTGAACGCGGGCAGAGGCCTGGGGGAAAGCCGGCGGCAGCCTCCCGGATTTCAAAGGGCCCGCATCCACACGGATCGCTACATCAATTCCTTTTAATACATCCCAGCGCCTCTTTCCTGGAGGACCACGCAGGAATGAAGCGGCCATCGACTGCCCTCCCAGGCGGCGGGAGGGCTGCACGCCTCCCTCTGCAGTGCAAATCGCCATCGACCGCGCCGCGTCCTCCGAGAGGGCCCCGCTCCGCCAGACGCGGCCTCCCCTCCCGCCTCCATGGCAACCGCGGTCCTTAGCAACGCGCCGCCATGGCAACCGCCGGGCGCGCCGGAAGTGAGGCGCGGCCGCTTCCGCCAGGCAGGAAGATGGCGGCGGGCGCTGCGGAGCTGCGGCGGCTGCAATGGCGGCTGGAGAAGCTGGAGCAGCGCGTCGGCCTCGGCGGCGGGGGCTGCGCGCCGCGAAAGGTGCCGGCGGGGGAGCTGCGGAGGGCGGCCCGGGGCTGTTTGGGGCGGGCCGGCGGGGCCTGGGGTGCCTGGGGTGCAGCTGCCCGGCGGGGCCTGACAGCGCCGTCCCCTCCCTCTGTGCCTCTGTAGGTAGCGGACGAGCTGGTGAAGGTGCAGGTGGCGCTGAACAATATCGCCGGGAAGAGGGAGAGGATCAAAATCCTTTTTAAGAAAAGTGAGCGGCTCTTGCGGAACGGGAAGGATCGCAGAGGGCGGGATGGGGGAGCTCCAAAGCGTTTCGCTGCTATAAACAAAAGTACCATCCGCAATCTGCTTGTTTTGGGCCTTTATCTCGGTTTGTTTGGCACAGAAATAAGTAATTGGGAGAGGTTTTTGTGCTCGCGATCCTCCAGCTCAGCAGTCAGAGGTGGGAAACAGTTGGAGGCTCTTATTTGCTCAATTTCCATCTGCCCGTGTCAGTGCCGGGATCTGCTCTGGCTGAAGGGCAGTCCTTGAAGGCTCTTGGAGCATGAGCTTCTTGAATGAATTCCTGCACATTTGGACTTCTTGGACATGCTGAAGTAGCTCTGCCCTCTGTATGTGGTGGGAGCAATAAAGTTCACACTCAGTGGGCAGAACTGGGGAGCTGCCTCCAAACTGGGTGGTGCTTTATCGTGCAGAGCTGCATGCTGGCCAGGTTTTGCTCTGTGTTGTCACGGGAGGGGCAGGGAGGGTCACTGTGGCTGCAGTGGCTGCTCAGTATCAAAGAATAAATTGCATTTGTGGATGATTTTAAGGACCAGATGGGGACCTGCTGGCTGGTTTTGTCCTGAAGATGGGAGAAAGCAGATTTCACTCACCTTTGATAATTGTCCAGACAAAAAGCAAGATTTCCAGTTGTCCCTAAAGCAGTGTTTCCTGGCTTGAGCCGTTTGTCAGTTCTTGGTCATAGAGCTCCAAAGTGACATAGAAATTAATTAATGTGGGAGAAAAAAAAAAGGTGGCCCAGTGAGCAGTGTTTGCACAGTAATCTGATACGTAGAGGAAGGGGAGCTGCTCTTGTGAATGCCATAACATCTCTCCTAATTTTTGTCTCCAAACCTGTTCATCCCTGCAGTTGAAGATGTAATAAAATACCTTGACCCCCAGTACATTGACAGGATGGCTGTTCCAGACACTATGAAGCTGCAGTTCATCTTGGCAGGTATGGCATGAAAAAATGAGGGGAAACAGGAGGCTTTTGTAGCACTGCAAAAAAAAAGTGTCCTTTACCTAAGATGGGTCAGGATGGATTTCTTTTCTTCAGTTGTAAAGATGTGGCACAGCATGCTCCAAGGAGGTGTCAGAGAGGGGTTTGTACAAGGATGTCTGCCACCCTCAGTGCTCCCTTGTGCACAGCCACACTGTATTTTTATCAGCTCTGATCTCTCCCGTATTGATCACTCACTGTAGCCCCAAATTAATCAAAGGCTGGTAAGAAAAGCTGGAGCTAGAATGGTTTCCTCACCCCACTTCCAGTATTCTCTAGGCTGGGACAAAATCAGAAGACATTTGGGTGTATTTTGACATTCCCTAGCCTTGTCCTTTCTTGACCTGAGGAATTTGATCAAGCTGCAATGGTGCAATCTGTGAATGGAATTCCATAGAGTCGTGGAATGTTAAGGGGCTGGAAGGGAACTTAAGGACCATCCAGTCCCCACCCACCCTGCCATGGGCAGGGACACCTCCCCAGCTATCCCAGGTTGCTCAGAGCCCCATCCAGCCTGGCCCTGAGCACTGCCAGGGATGGAGCATCCACAGCCTCCTGGGCAACCTGTGCCATGCCTCACCACACTCACAGTAAAGAATTTCTTCCTAATACCCAGCCTAAATTTCAGTTTGTACCCATACTCCTTGTCCTCTCATTAAAACTTGGTGGGGATTCTCTGGCATGAAATTGGTGTGAATCAATACCCAGGGATGAGCAGCACAAAAATGTAAATAAAATCATGAACTAGCTCCTTTCTGTAAAGACAGATCAGCTGGAAAAATTACCACTATTTGTGAAAAGCCAGAGCAGTGTTTTGTGTTTACTGATGTTGCTCCTTGTCCCCCGCAACCAGAGGAACAGGCCATTCCTGCCCGTGCAGCCCTTCTGGAGCAGGTGAAGAACCTCCAGCCCATCCTGGACAGCACCAGTATCCAAGGTATGCATGTTCTGCAAGCTGGAGCTGCACATGCCACCTGCTGAGCTGTGGCCTGTCCTGCTTTCTTTCTTTTGTCTTCAGCCTGGGACTGGAGAAGAGGACAGCTTAGTGGGGTGAGAGTAAACTGAGTGCAAACTTGGTCTGCCCCTTCCTCATGCTGCTCCAGCCTCCCTTGCAGGGACAAGGAGGTGATAGAGCTTGTGGAGCAGCCTAGGGAGAGGGCCATGGCAGAGAGGGTGGAGCCTGGCAGATCATTCCTTCCTGTGAGCTCTTTCACAGCCAGCACATCCCTGCTCCTGGCAGGTGGTTTGCTCTGATGTAGTTCTTGATTAGCCCTCGCTGTGGGCATCCCTGAGCTCATAGCGTAGTTAAGTAGGTTTTTTTAATCGTGTGGGACACTTGCACTCAGTGAGTGGAGTTCTGCCATGCTGTGCTCATGGAGGAGGACTGGGCTGCACTTTGGGAGCTGTTCCATGTGCTGTAAAACAACCCAAAGTGATTTCTCCTTTGTGCTTCCAGCGGTTCCTGACCACGCAGCCAAACTGCAGCGGCTCTCACAGATTCACATACAGCAGCAGGTACCGTCAATATTCCTATCAGTACTGATGAGAAGGGCCTAGGAACCTTTTGCCAGTTGCTGTACTGACACCCCTGTATTTGTAATTGCTTGAGTTGCTAATTTATGGCAATTTTTTGCAATTTGAGTTTTCATAGTACAGTCTTAAAAAAGTTTAAGTACTCCAAGGGGGAAAAGGAGCCAGGATTTCTGTGAATTGAGTCCAAACTGGAAATTTACCCACCATAACCCTGCTCAAAACAGCTTTCTGTGACACCTAGCAAGTGACAGTGGGTTTAACCATCTTGAATTCCCCGTTTTACAGAGACACTGAGGTGAGGCATTGCTCTCCTCCAGTGTCCTACTCTCTGGAATGTTGTTGACACTGTCACCCTGTCCCTTCACCCTTTCCCTCCCTGTATGAGCACTCTTGGAGCTGGCAGTGAGTAGTCTGGGCAATTCCTAATGGTCTGTTTCAGCATTTTGCTGTGAGTTTCAGTTCTGGAGCAAGCAATGCCTGGATACTGAGGGGAGACAGGCAGCAGCGTGAGCCTGGTGGCTTTGCTGCTTCATGGGACCAGTCCGGCTGCAGTGAGCACCCACAGCCAGGGCCTGAGCACTGAGTGCTGGCCTTGGATGAGTTTCCTGCCGTGCTGTCATGGACTGGGAAGGGAGAAATGTCCTTCACCTTATTTTTGCTCATGCACTGTGACTCCCCTCTTCGTAGGAGAAGCGTCACGATCTCACTGACAGCGTCAAGACACTCCTTGAGGATTACAACAAAATGGTATCCTTTGAACTTTGGGCTTGGAACACCTGAACTGACCCCTTCCCCTGGCTGATCCTGTTGCATCTCCAGCCTGGGGTTTAACAGCCTTTCTGATGTGGTGACACCTGTGTCCCTGTCCTGGCTGCGTAGGATCCCAGTGCTGAGGCACATCCCAAGGCCACAGTGGGTAGGGAAACTCTGTAGAAAGCCCTTGCATGGCAGTGGTATGTGGTGTTCACAAGTGCCTCCTGGACTCCTGTGGGTGTATGGTGCTGTGCAGTGGCTCAGCCACTGGGTGGATTGAATCTGTATAGGCTTTCAGCAGCCTGGTGCCCTGTGCTCTCCCAGGGAGTCAGGGGTGTAATGGTGCTGTCAGGATGCTTTGACCTGGGTTTCTTCCTCGCAGTTTCCACATTACTTTCCTTAAGTGTCATGTCCAGACTCTGCTTCTCTCCAAGCAGTTTGTGCAATGGAATGAAATCCTGACACGTCTGGAAGTGGCCAAGCAGGCAAAACCTGTGGCAGAGTGATGGCAGAGCTGGGAGCACAGCATGCCCAGGGCTCCTGTGGCGCAGCTTGCATCCTGCTGGTCCCAGCTCCTTCCCGCTTGGCACGAGCATGCAGAAGTGACAAGGAAGGGTCCTGGGGCACCCAGCCCTGTACAGAGCCTTGCCAGCCCCCAGACAAAGCCACACTGCTCCTTAATCTGCCACCGTTTGCAAATCTTGCACTTCTCTGAAATGCATCTTTGTTTTAACGTATTTTAAAAACCCAATTTCTGTGCTTCCTTGTGGGCCGTAGTAAAGTCCTGAAACACTAACTGAGTTGTCTGTCTCTCCCTGGGTGTGAGAAGTGCTCCTGGCACAGACTGGGGATTTTTCCTCAGGCAGAGGTCTCTTGGCAGCCTCCAAGAGATGGCCAGTGGTTCCTTTCAGCCTTGGGCCAAGGGTGGGTAAATTCCTTCCAGTCCCACACTCTTGTAGACTGCCCCACACTCCTGTTTGTGTGAGTTGCCCATGCTCAGGGGAATCTGGTCTTGTGGATCTTTTCCGCCTTGATGTGCTTCCATCTCTGTGCTGAGAGAAGGAGTAGCTTTTGCCTTTATCCTGCCTCTGCTTTCCTGAGGCTGCTGCAAGCCAAGGCCCGTGCTGGCTCTTTCCCTTTCCAGTGAGAGGCACAAGCCATGCCTTGCTTGGTCTGGCTGTAACATGGAGTTTCCAAGGCCATGCTTTTGCAAGGGTCTCAAACCCTTCAGGTTGGTGAGACACTGCCCAGCTGAGTGTGACCTGGGAGTCCGGCAGGAACGGGGCAGAATCCCCACCGGAATCCCTGAAGAGCTTGCCGGTTCCTGAACTCTCCTTGATCAGCAACCTCGCTGTTTTTTAAAAAAAAACCCCGCTCCCTGCAGCTGCCTGGGGAGCTCAGGTAAGGGTGGGAGCTGGCGCTCGGCCTTCCGTGTGAGCGCACAGGGACTCCGTGTCCATGCCCGGTGCCAGGAGAGCGGGATGTGCTCGTGGGAGCGCACAGGGACGCCATGCCCGGTGCTGGGAAAGCGGGATGTGCCCGTGGGAGCACACAGGGACTCCGTGTCCCTGCCCGGTGCCGGGAGAGCGGAATGTGCCCGTGGGAGCGGGGAAGCCCCGTGACGGCCCTGTGGGCGGGGCCGCCGCTCGCCCCGCCCACTACGGGCGCACCCGGTCAAGTGGCTGATGGGCGTGGCCCCTGTATCGAGCCCCGCCCATCCGCCTCGCGCTTGCGCGCGCCCGGCGCTGGCCGCCATCTTGTGTCGAAGGGCGCGCTGAGGCGGCCGCAGGTGAGCGAGGGTTCCGCACGCCACACCGGGGCATCCCTCACTCCCACCCCGGCATTCCCGCATCCCACCGCGGCGGCCTGGCTCCCCCCGGGCCTCCCGGAACCGATGCGGCGGTGGCCGTGTAGGGGTGAGGGCCTCGTGTACTCCCAGGGTTCGGAGCGGGGTCTCCGCGCTGCCGTGTCCCTGAGGAGGATGGGGTGCGGGGTGCAGCGTCTGGGTGCAGCGGGACTCAGGACCCTGCGGAAAACAAAGTACTGCGACCTTCTGCACCTTGAGCTGTGCGTGGGGACGTGGAGTGCCCTGCACAGGGTCAAGCAGACTTAGGTCAGGATGGCACCTGACTTGGCTGAGATGGCAGATGTGAGACTTGGCCTTTCTGTCTTTTACTCGAGGAAAGCTTTTTTTATTCCTGCAATCCCTGGCTTGCCATCTCCCTTGTGACACGCAGTGTTTTACCCTCAGCTGGGCTGGCCGAGTCCCCATGAGCCTGTATTTGTACACGAGATCCTGCACATAAACTCTGCTTGAATTTATCCTGAGCATTTTCTGGTGCAGCTGTGGCCAGCATCCCCAAGTTCTGTTCTTAGTCACCCCTTTTCACTTGTTTGTTCTGCATTCTCTTGAGATACAGCAGTGTTTTTCATGTCACCCTGCTTAGGCCCACAGCACTAAAGCTGTTTTTTTCACAGCCTACCTGCCAAGGCTCACGCCACCCTGTGGTAACATTAGTAGTGTAGGTATGTCCTTATGAGGACTGGGCTAATCTTTTGGTTATGCCTTTCCAGGATTCCCAACCCTGACAGTTCAGAGTGCCCTTCAAAGGAAAGGCTGTAGCTAACTGTGGTGAGAGTTTCTTTACAGCTGGGTGTTCATGGGTCTGTTTTTCTTTTCAGCATTGCAGAATGGAGAACTATAAGAAGACCAAAATTGTGGAGAAACCTTGTCCTCTTCCTTTCACTGACCTGCCCACTGATATTATTGAAATGAAGGTGAAGGATGGGAGCAAAATTAGGAATCTGATGGGCTATGCCATGAGCAAGATGGAGCAGGACTCGGTGAGGCAGATTCTATTCACTGGCTCAGGCAAGGCCGTCAGCAAGACCATCACCTGCGTGGAAATCATGAAACGAAGGCTGAAGGAGCTGCACCAGATCACCAAAGTGCTCTTCAGACAGATCGAAGAAATCTGGGAGCCCATTGTGCCTGAGGCAGGCCTCGATGCCTTGACAGTGAAGAGGAACATTCCTGCCATTTGTGTCCTGCTGAGCAAAGATGCCCTGGATCCCCAGGAGCCGGGGTACCAGGCCCCGGGATCTTTCGATGCCTTCTGGACTGAGACACTGAAAGCAGAATCGCAGGGCCAGATGAAGAGGAAGCAGGGCGGAGGCCGGGGAGCTGCCGGCACGGGGAAGCACCCTCGCTCCACCGGGGGAGTGACGGGCGGGCCCTGAGGCGGCGGCTCCGCGTGGTTCAGGGGAGCTGCAGAAACCAGCCCGGGGCTGTGGCTGCACAGCTGCTGCTGAACACGGGGCTCACACAGGTCTGACGGGAGGGCAGGAGGAGCGGACTGTTGCAACTGGGCGTGATCACGGCTGTCTGAAAATGGGTTTTGACAAGTTCCCTTGCCAGAGGCTGCCGGGCTGTACTCCTTAGGGGATCGCGGAAGATGGGAATTGCCTCTTCTTGAGCAAGAACTGTCGGTGTGCTGTCATCACACCAACCAACAGTGAGGTTTCAGGTGCCTGGGCGTGCAGCAGCCTGGGCAGTGGGACAGACACCTGTCTGTGTGCCAGGTGCAGCTTGCTCTGACCAGTACAAAGGGGAGACAGGACCTGATGTGGAATCCCTGGGAAGCTGCCAGCGCCGCCCTGGCTTATGAACATACAGACAGCAGGGCACAGGGCTGGGCCAACCATTTCTGTGCCTGAAGAGTCCTGCTGAGCCTGTCGGGGGGGTGGAATGTGGGACTGCCAGGATGCAGCTCTGTGTGGCATCATGTGCAGGAAGCTCCTTGGCTCAGCAGAGCTGGTGGTTGTGGATCTCTCTCCAAACAGGCAGCAGTCGACTCGTGTTGTAACCAGCCTGAAATCCTGTGGCTCTGCAGCTGTCCTGGGGCGGTGGTAATGGGAAGCTCCAAAGGATCCTGTTTGTTCCCCTTTCTGCTCCTTGATAATGCACAAAGATGGTTTTAAAATAAAGATGTTACTTCATGTAACTTGGAAATTTGTCATGTCTCACTCGTCCCACTGGAGGTCACCCTGTAAGCATTGGTGGTGGGGTTGCGGCTGCTGGCTGAAGCTCTGCTCTTCCAGCCCTCCTGCTGCACTGTTTGTTCCTTGCGTGACTGTAAATGGACCCTGATCCAAGGGGAGGTTATTATCCAAATACTAACCTCTTTTCACATCCAAAATAGATCAAGGTTCTGATTCTTTTCTGTGAAGTTTTTTGCTAATTTTTTTTCCGTCCTTTAATAAACTGGCTGGAACTGCAGCCTCGAAAAGACTCGTCCTAAACTCTGCTGAGTGAGGCAAAGGATGGATCATCTCTTATGCAGTAGTTTCCCTCCTGGAGCAGGTCTGGTCAGTAATTCTGGGCTGGAGAGAAGGGCTGTTCCTGTGATGGGCTGGACTCTCGCCTTGAGAGCTCACAAGTGTCCTGAGCACTCCCTGTCCTGCGCTCTTCCCATGTCGGTGTTTGCATGGTGAGCTCCAGCTGGACACAGCACTCTGCACTGCCAGTTAAAGAGTAACAGCACAAATGTTGAGAGATTTTACCCAAGTGAGAGGTGCAGTGTGTTGCCCATGCAACCAGACAGGACTCGAGCAGCCTGCCTGGCGCACAGACACCTGCCTCGCATCCAAACGAGTGCCAGGAGCCAGGACTGTGCCAGGCTTGCACGCCTCCTGCCCCTCTGGAGGGCTCGCTGCTTCCTGCCCCACTGCCTGGAGGGAGTCAGGGAAACGCTTGGACCTGTCTGCTGTGCTGGCAGATGTGAGTCCCGCGGATGGGGCAGAGTTAATCTGTTTTATCTTAGTGCCGTTCCCAGCTGCTGCTCCCTCACATCTAAGGAGGAGACCGCTTTTCTCGACTAATTAGCAGATTAGCCATAAATGCCAAGGAAGATGCTCGAGTGTCTGATCAGATGGCTTCTGACATTTCGGCTGGCAATGTGTCTATGTTTACTCAAAACACCCTCTTAGTAGAGAGCCGAGAGCCAGATCCTCAGGCAGCCTGTGTAACCCTCCCTCATCGCCGTGGCACATTTAAAGCCACCTCGTCAAAGCTGCAAAGTGATTGTTATTTTTGTTTCACTAGAAGTTATCTTCAGCTGACTTGGTGGCTCTCCCTTCAGGACTGAGCTTTACCCAACCATCAAACCCTTACTGGATTTGGGTCAGCACAGAGCTGTCCCAGCTCCCTTACAGCTCTGCCCTTCACCCATCCTTCATCCGGCTGCCTCTTCTCCCACGGAGCCGCACCATGTGACACCATGCCTGCTGCCACAGACCCCGGTGTCACTGCTGTGCATCTGTGTCACCAGGCATATGTGGCGCTTGGATGTGGTTTTTCAGAGCATTTGCAGGTGCTGATCCCTGCGGGTCTCCAGGAAGCTCCCCGAGGGCCCCTCCAGCCCCCGCTCCTGTGTCTCAGCCATCTCCTTTGGGTACCACACCTGTGCCCTGCAGGAGGAGTGCCCCCCTTTGGGGTGAAGCCCCACACGAGGGCTTCTCTGGCTCCAATGCCCATGTGGAAGCTGGCAGCTGTGCATGGGGTCAGGCTGCCCTGTACCTCAGTTTCCCCACCGACAGGACAGGGAGAAGCCGGCTATGCCAGTCATCTTGCTCATATTCCAGATACTGATTTTCCCTTAATGTCCTGTTCCCTCCTCTCCCTGGGCTATCATGGGGCCCAAGCCCACCCCTGCCTGACTGTAGCCCTTGTGACCTGGGAAGGAGCCCAGCCCTGCCCTGCCCTGGCAAGTCCATCCTCAGCATCCCCAAGCCCCGATGTGTGTGGGACCAGGTGCACGTGTGCGCGTGTGTGTGTGTGTGTGCGTGTGCGTGTGTGTGTGTGTGTGTGTGTTTGTTTGTGTGTTCGTGTGTGTTTGTGTGCGTGTGTTTGTGTGTGTGTCTGTCTGTGTCTGTGTGTGTGTGCAGGGGCAGGCAGCAGCACGGAGAGCCAGCCGGTGGCCCCGGGCACGAAGGACAGGGCAGGCAGGCAGCACATGAGGGCAGTGCAGCGGGACGCGGGCAGGGCTGCACCAGCAGCGGTGGGAGGGCAGCACCGGGGCCAGTCCGGGCAGCACCGGTGGCACTAGCGGGGACAGCACCGGGGGCACTACCAGGGGCAGAAGTGTTGGCAGTACCAGGGGCAATTGTGCTGGCAGTACCGGGGCAGTACCGCCGGCAGTACCAGGGCAGTAGTGGGGGCAGGACCGGGGCCGTACCATTGGCAGTACCGGGGCAGTACTGGGTTGTACCTCTGGCAGTACCGGGGCTGTACCGCTGTCAGTACCAGGGCAGTAGCGGGGGAAGTACCGGGGCAGTACCAGGGCACTACCGTTGGCAGTACCGGGGCACTACCGGGTTGTACAGCTGGCAGTATCGGGGCAGTACCGGCGCAGCACGGCTTCCAGTACCAGGGCAGTACCGGCGCAGTACCGCTTCCAGTACCGGGTTGTACCGCTGGCAGTACCGGGGTCAGTACCGGGGCAGTACCGGGTTGTACCGCTGGCAGTACCGGGGCAGTACTGTGGGCACTACCAGGGCAGTTCCGGGCCGGGTCCCGGGCCGGGCCGGCAGAGCGCGCGCTACCCGGCGTTCTCCCCCCGCCGCTCACGTGGGAGCCGGGCGAGGGGGCGTGTCCCGAGAGAGGCGTTCGGCCAATGATGGGCGGCGGGCGGAGGGGCTGACCAATGGCGGGGCAGGGGCGGGGAGGCAGCAGGGCCCGCCCCCCGGTGCCGGCGGGAGGGCGCGGGCGGCGCGCGGGGCTGCGGCACCCACGGGCGGCCGCGGCGGGACCGCGCCGGCTCCGAGCGCTGCCGGGGCCGCGCCGGGGCCGCTCCGCGCCGGGACCCCGCGCCCCAGCCCGCTCCCAGCGAGACCCCCGCCCGGCAGCGCCGCCCGCCCTCCCGCCGGCACCGGGGTCCGACCCCGGGGGAGAAGCGGAGGCAGGTGGGTAACGCCGGGGCTCCGCGGCGGGAGGGCGGAGTTGGTGGGACCTGTTGCTGTCCTGTTCCGGGGGCTCCGTGGTTGTCCCGCTCCGCGGCGGGCGGGGGTCAGAGGCCCCGGGGGTCAGAGGCGCAGCCGGGGCTCTGCCCGACCCCGGTAAAGAGCACAACGGGGCTGCCCTGGCCCCCCACCTGCTGCCACCCGGCCCGTTCTGGATGCGGGACCTGGCAGCGGCGTCCCGCCGGCAGGAAAAAGAGTTGGAGGATGGAGAGGGGATCGGAGCGGGGCCAGGGCTGTCCGGAGTCACCCGGGAGTGCACGGGAAGGAGCGTCTGGGCCGGGATGAGGCGAAGGGTCTCCCACTGGGGACACCTCCAGCTTGGTGGCCCGTGCGGGAGATAAGGGGCAGAGCCAGGGCTGGAAATGTCCCCCAAAGAGCATCAGACCTGGGAGCCGCTGCAGGTCTCGAACTCCAGCGGAGCCCCGAGGGGGCCCTGGGGCAGCTGTCCCCTGGCACCACCAGAGCCCGAGGGGGTCTCAGAGCCTGTCCCTTCATGCCACGGTGACTGCGACTTTCTCTCTTCCAGGTGCTGGAGGCAGAACAGTGATCCCTGTGTCCTCACTGCCCTGCCGGAGGAGGGGAAGCCGAGAGAAAGCTTCCCTGTGGTGTGGTGCAGCCCGGGACACAGGTGTGAGTGCCCGAAGTGACGGGGTGACACTGTCCATCCCCGTCCCACCGCCAGCACCACGGCCGTCCCCTTTGTCCCCTGCCAATGCCAGCAGTGGAGGCTGCACGCTCCATCACTGCCCTGGTATCCCGAGCGTGAGACCGGGCTGTGGGCGCTGCCGATCCCTGCGGGACCACGGCCATGGCGCCTGCTCTCTCCACCGGAGCCATCGTGGCAATTTCTTTTAACTGTGTCATTGCGCTGCTCATCCTCATCCTCTTCCTCATCCTCTGCAAAGCCTGCAGGACCCCCTCATGTCCCAAGAAGACCCCGGCTTCTGATGTGGATGAGTCAAGGAATGAAGAGAAGTACCTGCTGCAGCCCTGATCTGCCTGGGGACTGGGCTATCCAGCTGTGCCGGAAGAGCTGTGCCACACTGGATGCCTGTGCTGGGACTTGAGTGCTGGACCAGGCATGATGAAAGCCGAGGGGACACCCAGCTGCTTGCAGGGGCTGTGACAGGGGGCACAGTCTTTTGCCTTTGTGGTTTTGGTGTGTGAAGTTCCTGCGAGTGCCCACAGTGGTGATGGGGATAGAGAGACAACTGATGGGGATATGCTACAGGGACAGCCATGCCTGTCCCAGCAGCCAGTGAGCACAGCAGGAGCTCTGCCTTCAAGTGCACCCCTTGTTTGGGAAGAGTTTGCGGGCCCTTCTCTGGTGCTCATGGCCTGGGAGAGTGGCAGCAAAGTCACAGGCCTGAGCAAAGTGGGCTGGGGGCCTGGAGAGGGGAGGCAGCAGGGCTGGCACAAGTGCAGGCTGGCAGGGTGTGCCCAGGGAAACCTGAGCAGCCCCAGCCCTGCTGGCAGAGCAGGGTGTCACCAGCCCAGATGCTTGGGGGTGGCCTTGGGTGCCGTGTGCCCTCAGCCTCAGGTGGGCATTTGGCAGATGTGTGCCTGAGCAGCGGGTTTAATGAGGCACAAGAGGGCCTGCATGGGCTGCCCGATCATCCCTGGCCTGTCTGTCAGTCCCCTCCAGCATCAGCACCAACGCTGCTAGGCAAACCACCCTCCTCCTTCTCGCTGGGTGCGTGTCCCTGCCCTCCCACTGCCTGCTCCCGGCTGAGGTCAGCCGTGGCACTCGCCCTGCCCGTGGGCAGCAGACGTGCCCCTGCAGGCGTCCCTGATCCCGCTGAGAGCAGCCTGGTGTGGCTTTTTCTTGGCGAGATGAGGGTGCCTGGACAAATAGCTCTGAAGGTTCTTTGACCCTGCCTGTTCCCTGGGGATCACAGTGGCTCTCTGGGGAAGGATGCTGTCGTCTGGCTTGTCTGCAAGCCTGACAGCTGCATCCCCCTGCCCTGCCGGTGGGTGCTGTGGGTTTTGGAGGGCTCTGCCTTGCCTTTCCTAGAGCCGAGCAATAGCCACAGTCACCGCTGGCATGGCCACTGCAATAAGGGGACAGAAGGGTGGGGTGGGAGGGATGCCAGGCCAGGGTCCTGCAGAGGCTTGGCCAGGCCTGGCAGGGCCTGCGGCTCTTCCCTGTGTCAGGTGTAGCAAACACATCCCTTTGCAGCCTTGTTTTTACTAGACTAATAAACCGATTGTAGGACCCACCTTGTGTCTCTGAGCTCTACCCAGTGCCTGGAAAATTTGTGGGGAGGTGGAATGTCCTGCCATCCTGGAGGGCTGAGGAGTGACTGTCCCGGGGCTGGGGACTGATGTGTCCAAAGGACTGTGGGTGGTTTGCTCAGGGATGGTGATAAGGAAGGGCTCATGTCCACATCTGTCTATGGCTTTTAAATGCTGGGTGAAGCCTGACTGGGTATTTCCTGCCTGGGGCATGTGGGAGTCAGCAGAGAGCATTCCCCAACCTTTGTGCCAGAGGCACGCCGAGTTCCCAAGCTGTGGCCTCACTTTCCAAGGATGCCTGTGCGAGACAGGCCAGCTGAGCATATGGAGGACACCTGCCACCACACCTGTCTGGTGGCTTTGCTCCCCAGGCCTGGGAGCTGTGCACAGAGATCTGGTGGTGACAGCCACCGCTCATCAGCATGCTGTGAGGCACTGCTGCTCCTGCTGCCACCGCAGCCACACAGCAGCTGATCCTCTGCTGCACACAGAGTGGTGGCAGGCTCTGCAAACCCACGGGCACCAGCTGGGCAGAGGCACCCCAGCCCCACGCTGAGGCCCCAGGGGAGAGGGGAGCTGTGAGCCTCCCACAGCTGGGGACGGGCAGCTGCTGCCATGTGCTGTCTGGAGGCATGGAATGTCTCTCACACAGTCCTGGGGCACCAGGCCCGGTTTCCAGGCACCCTCTGGCTTAGGTTGCCACCCCCCACCCCAAAATCCAGGAATGCCATTCCATTTGACTTGCACAAATGCCTGGGGGGTGTTTACAGCTCAGAGCTCAGTCTCTCTGGCCAGCACTCACAGTGGGACTGGCTGCCATGAAGCTGCAGCCCTGAAGTTTTCCTAGGCCCCCACTCCTGCCCTCCATAGGGCTCTCAGCTGGTGCAAGCCCAGTCAAGGCTGGGGAAAGCCAAGGGCCTTGTGGCTCTGGAGGGCCAAGCGTGGTGAGATTTGCCCAAGCCAGACATGACTGCATACCACAGCTCTCCCAGCACCTCGGTTTATTTGTCCGGGCATAGAGGAAAAGTGTTCCTGCTGTGCAAAAAGTGGGCAGCGGGGGCCCGTGGCTTGCATGCCAAGCAGCCACCGATCAAAGCCCAGCTTGTTTGGTCGGAGGCTGCCCACAGAGTCATCATTCCCCCCTCTCACTGCTCTTCTTTCTTCCCTGGCTCTCTCACCAGGCTAAGCAGCTTCTCCATTTTTGCTATTTCCTCCTCGGGACCTTTCTTCACCTCCTGGCCTTTCTTCCCCTGCAAAGAGACCAAGCAGGATAGAACTGTGAGCAGGGAGGAAAGCAGGGATGAGGAGGGGTGTCCAACACAGGGAGGGCTCCTGGCGTACTGTGTCTGAGCTCTCACCCCTCACTGGAGGCTTATCCACAGGGGGATGCACCTGCTTATCCTCATTTTTCAATCCCAAGGTGCCATGAGATGTGTGAAAGCTCCTATGAGCTGGGAAAGGACACTAATGAAGTGTTTGGATGGGAATGATAGTGGATCTATTGATCCACAATGACTCAAAGCCTTTTCTGCCTCTCTCTTCCTAGACCTTCTTAGCCCCATGGCACTTCCCACATTCCCCCAGCAGCTGTCCCAAGCATCGCAGGGGCTCCCTGCCTGAGTGCTACAGCAAAATACCAGCATCTTGAGAAAAATCACATAGCACAAGGGAAAGAGCCTGCCCAGTTCAGCCCTCACTTGTTTGGGTGCAGCAGGAGCTTTCCAGGCCTGGCAGAGGATGATGTCCCTGCTGAAGGCACAAATTCCACTCAGTGCTTTGGGCAGAACATGTTTCTGCTGTGCTGTGGGCTGCAGCATTGCTCTCAAGAGTTCTGGCACTTTGGGAAAGTGATTAACCGGGCTTAGGCTCTCCAGGTTCTCATCACGTAAGACACAGCTGCAGCAGAGGAATTTTCCAAGCTACACTGAGCCCACCAAGCCCTCCTGCAGCTGAGCATCTATGCCATGGGATTTCTCCAAAACAGCATCTCCACAGTCACCACTTCCATCATGCAGTGCTGCCTTTCAGTCCCAGCCTTCCCCTTTGCCAGCCTGCTGGATCTCGCCTTGCCTCTGGATTCGGTGGGACACCCCTGCTTTGGGGCTGGGGAGCACCTCTGTGTGCAGCATGGCTCTGGGCACCCCAGGAAGCAGCTGCCTAGCACAGGTGAGCAGGAGGGCTGGCACAGCCTGGCAGGTGGGCTCAGGAGAGGTGGCAATGGGCCTCCAGCACTGCAGCAGAGCAAAGGGAAGGGAACATCCCTGGCCACGCTTGGAGGCAGCCTGCAGGAAGCTGCTGTACAGGCTCTTCTTGGCATCCCCAAAGCGCAGCCGCTGCTCTCCGTGCTCTCACAAGGCCAGAGGGGCAGCACTCAGCACCGAGGAAGGAGACTGCCAGCTTTCCTCTCTCCCCACTTAGAGCAGATCGATTCTCCAGCCCCGCTAATGGCCGCGGGCGCAGCAATTACAAACACACACCCTCCCTTCAGTGCACAGCGCCGGGAAAGTTCTTATCCCGCATGGATCTCGCTGCGTGTCTCCAGCAAACGCGGGCACTGCAGAGTGATGACAACGGGGAAAGCCCCGGGGAATCCCTCCCTGTGTCCTTCCTCCTCCCAGCCCAGCACAACCTCGGTGGGGCAGAGGTTTCCTAAGCTGCCAGAGGACACTGCTGAGATGAAAGCAGTCCTGGGGGGAGGATGGGGACAGGGATATTTGGAAACCCCTCTGCCTCCAAGAAGAGAGCCCCACTGCTGTTCTGAGCACTGGGATGAGCCCAGGTTCTTTCATTTACTGAGTCCATAGTCTCCATGGTGGGACAGTGCTGGATTGTGTTAATGCCAGCAGGTGAGCAGCACCCTTTGTGGCTCTGGTCTGGGCCACAGTGATGTTTGTAATGTCTGGACCAGTGATGTTTGTAATAATGGCCCACACCACAGCACAGCATCTCTCTGAGTGAGAGCCTTGGCATAAACACAGCTGCTTGAGGTATTTCAGGACCTAGCTATTTCTGCAGAAAAGCTGGTTTTCTGTCTGACAGCATTCAAACTCCTCCCTTTGGCACTCTGTGTCACATACAGCACCATACAAAGGTCCTCGGGACAGGCAAAAGAGACACCTTCTTTGCTCAAATGGGAAGAGAAGATGCTGAAGCCACCTGTCACCAACCCATCTCCATCCCAAGCCCTTTGACCTCTCTACTGGCAGGGTCAGGAACACACCCTACCTGATGTCATGCAGGCACATGGGAACTGTGTCTAAGCCTTGCTGAATTCACCAGCCTCAGGCAAGGCTCAGCTCCTGGTCACCAAACTGTCCCTAAAACTTTGACTTTCACACTGGCTCAGCTCCTTTGGTGCTTGTGTAACGCTGTAACAAAGCCACACGCAGGCCTGTAATGAGCCGTAACTGAACCAGAGCCCTAATTTAACGCCACATAACCAAGCAAGCAAGATGACACAGGGAATGGAAATTACAATGTCCTTTTGGGGGCACTGGCATGGAAAGTTTCCCTTTATTCTGTCATCTGCTTCTCCCAGGGCACTTGTGCTTGTGAGCTGGCTAGGCCGCTGATGGCACCAGCGCAGCACGGAGGGATCTGCTTGGATGCATGTGGCAGCTTCCTGCAAATCCAGGGACTTGGGTTGCATCAGACCTCTGAGGAGCAGTCCTTCTTGGAGCAGAGCTATTTGATGTCCCAGGGCACACACGAGGTGGGGAAGTGTCACTTCCACACACGGCTGCCAAAAGGTTCTGCCTCCAGTAGCTGCCACAGCCAGGTGTGGAGAGGGCACTTGTGGGGCTCTGCCACCATGTGTGCAGCTGAGCCTGCCCTCCACCTACATCCCTGCTTACACCACATCCATAGGGCTCATCAGGAGCTGGGAGTGAGCCAGGGCAGATCAATCTTCCCCTTGAAGCTGCTGGATGCAGAGCTGAGGTTACATGGGAGGTCTGTCCCTGAGCAGCTCATGGAAGGGGTACTGGAGCTGCTCAGAGCAGCATTTGCATTGACTTTACTGTTAGCTGCTTCCAGCTGGAGAGCAAAGTGTTCCTGTTGAAATGTGACGAGGGACATGGCAGGAAAGCTCAGGGCAAGGCCAGGAAAGGTGCTGTGTGGGGATGGACGCTGCCCTGCTTACAGAATGTGACCTCAGGGAGGAGAGATGGGGAAGAGACCCCCTGTTTGTGTCCATGCTGCTGTATTTGTTGCCAGGTTTCTCACAGCCCTTGTACTCCCTGTACCTCACATCTGAGGTCTTCCCTGGCTTGTCAAACAGGGAAACTGAGGCACAGAGCTCAGGCTTACAGGCAGTGTGGAGGACCCTTGATGGTCCTCTCAGCCCCAGGGTGAGCTGGCACTGGAAGTGAAGCAGGAGGTTACAGATGACTGAGGGAAGCCTCAGGGGGAAGGGTGGAGTGAGAACTAGGACAAAGATGAGGACAGGCCTGGCTGTTTGAAGATTCCTTGACCCTTGGGAGCCTCAGCCCCACCCATCCCCACACTGGCACATGATGAACTCTGCATTCAGGTTAAGGAACTCATTTAAACTGGAGTCTTGGCTAATGCCTTCATTCCCTAGTTGAACAGTATGCCACTGAGTTAATAAAACTCCCATAAAAGCTGTGATGCTGGCACTTCTCAGCTTCCATGTCTTTTTCCCATTGGTTGAATAATCATGAAACATCTGCTCCGAAGTCTTGATTAAACAAGGCCAAACATGTTTATATTTTAAAGCAGCAAGGAAGTCAACCACGCTGACATGAGCATAGTCAGGAAAGTCCCACAACTTCCTTGGGAGCAGAGGTGACCCTTTAACCTGCTGAGCTTGGCCAAGGGGCACAGGCCTGTCTCTGCCCTGCTGCTGTCATGACACTGATGTCATTCCTTACACCATAGGATTTCTGGATACAGTCATGCTGGAACAGGACCTAGACATTTTATAAAGCAGCCCAGACATTTTCTAAATCAGCCCAGACCTAAGAACTGGCCTCCTGTGCACAAGGGTTTAAGCTTTTACAGAGTTGCTTTGAAGGGGGTGAGAAGCCTCAAGAAGACATTTAAAATTGCTTATTCTTATTATCCTCAGTGGGAAGGGGCACACAGCCTGCCAGCTGTTCAGAGGAGTGTTTCTTTGACAGAAGATCTTTTCTTGTTCCTTCTGCTCAGGTTGAGGTGACAGTTCCAGGGTAAGGGCTCCTCCACTACCAAAACACACTAGTGACTGGCCTGGTGAACTCAACAAATGAAAGCAAAAGTGAAGCTTCCCTGGAGCATTTCTGTCAGAAAGGCCAGGGAAAGCCAAACTCCTTCATGAACACAGAAAAATTTTCCTCATCATCTCCCTGGGCTTCTAACCAAACATTAATGGGATCAACAGGAATATGATAAGAGCTGAAGCCCTGAAGCCTCCCAGATCTACCTCATCATGGTCCTATTGCAACCCACTGCTGCAAATGAAGCTGGATTTGTGCTGAGCTGGGGATGATGTCTGTGCCAGGACCACTTCTGGGCTCTCCAGAAGTCCATTTGCATGAACAGCAACATGCTTTTCCACCACAGAAAGTCTTGAGCTACACCCACAGCCTGATCTGACAGCATCGGTCCTGGCCCATGGAAGGATTAGCTGACAGACTGGATATAAGGATTTAGGCTTATTCCACTACTGTTTGGAAATAAATGAGACAGTAAACAGCTTTTTGCAGGGAATGAAGCCAGCAGAAAAGCCCCGGGGATAGCTGGGTCATTCAGGTGACAGCAGCTACACAGGATCACTGGCCTCAAGGATGCTCTTACCTCCAGCTTCAGGTACAACCTGTGCAGCTCAGGGCAAGCACCCTCACCTTGCTCAAACTCACATCCTGACTCAGAGACTTTCCCTGGAATCTGCACTGGCCCATGCCAAAGCACAGCAGGGCACACGGGTCTCAGGGCCCCAGCTGCCTGCCTTTGCTTATTGGAAGTCACCATTTAGACTGGGTCACAGTGCTGGGACCAGCCTGTGGCTCAGCAGCACACATCTGCCAGGAAAGGCATGGGAGCAGAGATCAGGACATCCAGCAGGCAGGAAGTGCAAAATTGGATCAGACCTGGAAGCGGATGGGATTGTCACTAGAAATAAACCAGGAGGAATTGGGCAGGGCACGTGGGCAGGGGTCAGTTGTCCCCAGACAGCATGTAGCTGCCCAGAGCACACCACAGAGCTGGCCTGTCCACAAACATCCATGGGAGAGGGGAGGGAATGCCTGATGGAAGCAGCAGCAGCAGCAGGGAGCTAAGAGCCTGGTCAGATCCATGGCCATCAGGGAGCACAGCCTGTGCATGGTCACTACTGTGTGCCTGCCCTGCCAGGGGCTGGCTGGGACTCCCCCTCCTTGCTCACCCCCCCTGCAGTGTCCTCTTGCCAAGCAGAAGTTGTGCACACAGCAGGAGCTGTTCCCTGAAGAACGTTCCCTGTTCTTGCTAACTCCAGAGCCTCGAGCAATGTCTCTTACAGACCACTAATTTAGGCACCTAAATTTAGCCATAAAAAGACCACATTTAGCATGAAAACTTCAGTGAACAAGGCCAAGCTGAGTGCAGATTTGTCTCATGGCAGTCCCCACAGCTCCTCTGAACTGGGCATTACAATGATTTTTTACCTCCTTCCGAATTTATCCCTGTACCAGCTGCAGAAACCCACCAAAACCATGTAAAACTCTCGGTCTTCTGTTTTTTCCCATTGTCTGACACAAGTTCAGAAGAGGGGTGTTGTCATGACCCACCGGTCATTAATCACCAAATAAATAGCTTTAAAGAGAAAGATAAGTTTTAAAGTCATCTTAATACGTTATGGGTCTGAAATGAGCTAATACCATAAATGCTACTCTGCACAGATGCTGTGACTAGGAAACATCAGCAACAGGGTCCCAGGAGGTCACACTGTGTTTTGTCAGCCTTGAGGACAATTTAGCTAAGCTCTAACTGTGAGCTCTGGGTGTGTGAGATGAACAACAGCTTTCTTTTGGGTGTCATCAGCCTTAGTCACTGAGATGAGCCAACATCTATAGACTCTACTCAAACAGAGCGGCCTGGTGAGAAAAAAAACTCTTCACAAGGTACATGGAAAAGATTTTCAGTCCTATCACTTAAGTGACGTTTACTAAGCACTGAGAAAAACCATTGTGTGCTCATTGTGCAAGGCAATTACCCTGTCCTGGCACACTGAGACCTCCTGAAGGAGTCAGAGTGGAATAAAACCCCTAAAAGCTTTTTCCTCAAGCCCAGGGAGTCCTGGTGGTGCAAACCATCACTGGGATAAGGACAGAGGGAATGGGATGCCCTTTCCTTCACCTCACTGTGGGGACAGGCAGCGCATCACCCACTCAAACCCTGCATCCAGCCCTACTGGATTCAGCTTTTCTGAAGTGCCATTTGGCTCATCAGGATGGGATAAATTATTTCAAGTAGCTTTTAACATTTTGGGAAGCCCCAATAGTCAAAGCCTGTCTACATGCCAGGTGTTATAAAGGCCTGGGATGCAAAGGCTGGTGGAGGCATTAGTGCCCAGTGTTTAGCTGTGGGATCTCTCAGACCCAAGCAGTGGGGAGGAAGGAAATGAGATTTTAATTGAGATTATCCATAAAACCCACTAGACAGGCAATACCTAGTGTTCTAGCTTGACTTCAAATATTGCTGGAATTCCAGTGACACCCGACACCAAACCTCAGTGTAACCTAGACAATCCAAAAGCTGAGCAGGTTTCCCTAACTCTGCACCTGCCATGAGTGGCCACATCTGCAGCACCTCTTCACCTGGGTTGGCAAACCTGACGTGAAAGGCTCGGGCACACACAGCACCCACAGGCACATACAGCAAACCCATCCAGAGGGATAAAATCAAGGATATGCCCTGCAGAGTGCAGTGACCTCAGCATTCTTGAGCTGCAGCCCTTGATTCCTGCCAGGCAGCACAGTCAGCCACCCAGCAACATTTCCTTAACACTCAGCATCTCTTTCTTTTTTTTTTTTTTTTTTTTTTTTTTTTTTTAATTACTTCAGCTTTACTTTAGCATTTTGCATTTTGGCATGCCAGCTCAGTAAGCTGTTACAGATTAGAGTTTAATAAAAGCAATCAAACACAAATGTGAATATGCACCTCCTGCAACTCTTGGGTGTTGCTTTTATATCATAGAGCACAGCATCTCGTGAGACAACATCTGCAGTTGTATGAACAGTATATTTTAAAAAGCCGGAGCTTTTTCAGTGCCTTTTTTCTCTGGCCACAATTATTAACATATACATATCCACCTTGATCACCTTTTAATTGCCTTAAGAAAGTCCAGTTGCTGTTTTCCTTTTAACACACCACCTTCTTTAAATTTTTTTAATGCAGTTCATAAAAGCATTTGTATAGGAAATATATTCTTGGTTGCTACTTTCATGGGAGAATGTGAATATACTTCATTTTGGATAAATACAAGTACACCGGAAACTGGATTTTGTTATTATTAGAAGTAAAAATAAATGTCCTTGCTCAAAGAAGCCTCATATGTAATAACATTAAATGCCAATGCCATGAAAGATGTATTATGACTGATACTCTTCTGCTTATGAAAAAACTCAGTCTGCAATTTAATGTCAAGCTACATTCCTCTCTTTCTCTTTCCCACTCTCCATGACTGAACTCAGGGATGCTTCAGAAATTGCACTAGATATTTCAGCTATGAGAACAATTTTGTCATCTCAACAATGCATTCTCCTTGTGTATTTTTCATTTAACTCACAGAGTCACCTGAGGCTGACCTAGGAGGGGTTAGTTCACTAGTGCACTCTTGTCCATGGTGGGAGCAGCTCCTCTTAAACTGCTTGTCCAGATGCTTGTTCAGTCCTTGGGGTGCTCAGCACAAGAGGCCCCATGCAGTGGATTGTCCCACTCTGCTCCCAACACCTGCACAGCCATTTCCTTTGGAACCCCCCAGGAATGGTGCTGCTAACCCATTCTTGGAGATATCTGTCAGCATGCCCCTCTTATGCCCACTGAAACCTTCTCCCTAGTCTTTTCCTGCTGTCTTGTTACCTCAGAGCACTTCTTTCCTTACCCTGCAGCCCAGGATCTCTTTGGCAGTGCTCACCTCTCTCAGCTCCCTGATTCCAGCCTCTCAGCTGCTGCTGAACCAGTCCTGGGTTGACTATATGATGCTTTTATCCCCAGTCATCTTGTTCTGCTAATGCTGAATAATAAGTTTTGGACCTCTAAGACTTGTTCCAGAGAGTGAAGGGGGGAGAGAAGAAGTGTGCAGTTTGTTTTCAGACACTGCACTCACTCCTCCACATTCCTGCTCCTGACTGTGCTATCTGAGGATGGACAGACAGCGGGACAGAGCTCTCCTTTGCTTTTAGTTAGTTTTAGCTAGCTGAGGCAAAGAAGTTCCCTGGACTGTGTTTTTTTTCCTTTTTCCCCCTTTCTTTTGGACCTCTTGAAACCTGCTCTGGCCTGAACACCCAGGGGAGCACCGGCAGCTGCAGCTGTGGCCCACCAGGCCAGGCCTGGCCTGGGACAATTCCAGCACTGAGGGACTGACCAGAGACTGAGTGAGCTGAGCTGCAACCCGGGGAGGGACTTTCTCAGTTTGTCATTTCTTTTGGAGTGGCAAGGGGTTTTATTGTTTAATATTGTTTAGGTTTTATTGTTTAATAAACAGGTTTTTTTCCACTTTTCTCCAAGGAGGTATTTTCTCCCGGACCGGCTGCGGGGAGGGGCCGATTGAACCTGCTTTCCTAGAGAAGCCCCTTTGGGAATTCTCTCCCAAATTTGCTCTGAACCAGGACAACTGTCCTTGCTGCTGTCCTGCTCCTCATGTGCCTCAACCCCAGTACCCAGAACTGGAGCAGAGGCCTTTGCAGTGCAAAGCAGTGCAGCAGGATCAGATCACGTTTCCTGCTCACCCCCCCGCTGCCTGTGCTCTCTGCTCAGGTAAGTGAGACCTTCCTCTGTTCACCTCCTCAGCCAGTTATTCCAACCTCCTTTCCCTCTGCTTCCCTCCATCCTCACCGAACTGCATCCTGTTTACTTCAAACTGAGTCTCCCCATTTGCCTCAGAAGCTTGCACAGCTTCTCTCCACCTGCTGCACAGGAAACAGCCAGGCAAATGATGAATGCCACACAAACACTCCCAGGCCTGGGAAGCAGATACCCTGTTAGCCTGGGCAGCGTGGGACGTCACGCTAAATCACATCAGCCACGACTGAGCTACGCTGCAGCATGCAAATCAGGGCTTAAAAGAGGTCAGCGAGGAGCTGGACGTAGGACAAGCACAGGAAATCCTGCAGCTAGAGCTGTTGTTCTTCCCTGGGATTTCACGCAGTTATGGCAGCTGAGAAATCCCTTCCTGCCCCACAGACAGACAGCTGTATCCCACCACAGAGGGCTCCTGAGTGTTGCTGGTGTCAGTCCTCTCCTGGAGTGGGCTTGGCATAGTGCTGGTCCGTGTTTTCTGCTGCCTGTTGAGACATCTGCCCTCTGAGCCCACATATCCTGCAGTGATGCTGGGGCTGTGTTACACACTCCCCATCCATGCTCACTGACCCAGCTGCATTGGACTGTCCGTGAGGGTCTGAGCAAGGCTGTGCAGGGAACAGCATTCCTGCTCATTCGACTGCAAATGCAGGGCCCAAGCACTGCATCTCAGCCAGAAGCAGACAGGATAAAACAGTGCAGGAGAATTCCAGCAACATGCTGGGAAGCAGCTCAGGGAGTGCTCCCCTGGGGCACAGGCACACACAGAAGCACTCCTTTCCTTCTGGGAGACACTGCCAGCTGATATGGCCTGACCTGGCCAAAAGTTGCTCTGCAGGAAGGAGCCCAGGATGGACCTGGATCCCTGGCACACAGTGATGGGGATGGCAGCAGGACTGGAGGGGATGGGGATGCTCCTGTCCCACCAGCAGACACACATTACCACATGCACTGGTGATGTGTCCCTACCCATACCTCACCCTGAGCCTGCCACCCAGCAACAGGGGGTCTTCTGGGTCCTGTCTGGAGACAAAGATGAGGTACACCCTGAATAAAAAGCAAATCTGGATTCTGTGTTCATGTAAGCTGTTCAAGCAGGAGACAGCCAGTTTTAACCACAATCCAGTCTTAAGACGCTGATCTGGCTCCAGCCCAAGTCTTTGTACTAAGCTCCTTGACATCCTGTTTAGAAAAGCATTATTAAAATCTAATTGCTTCATGCATATATTGCTGTTTTAATTATAACAGAAGCAGGAGAGAGAGATGGGAGCAGTAATCCATCTCTCTGATACTAATACATTTTTGAAGAAGGGACTGGCCATGGGAAAAGCCAATCCAACATCATCTGTGGAAACCAGAGGGAGATATTCCTAGTGATTGTCCACACGGCCAACAGCACAGCCTCAGCGTGGCCAGGAGTGGCCTCCCTAAAGTCCTCTTTGCTTTGAGACACTGACTGGGATGCTGCACCTGAATTAATTTTACATGTTTGCTGCTGTGTCTCTGTTGTACCAAAATGTAATTACTTCAGAGCCATAGACCAGTTAAACCCATCTGCTCCGCTGGCTGCTGAAACGAATGGATATTCTTTGAAACAAAGTATTGCAAAATACAGGCATGCTGGAAGGAAAATTATGTGGAAGTCATCAAGGTCCTTAAGGCAAGCACTTCCCAAAGTAATCTCTCCACTGCCAAGCGAGTCCCACGAGTACCAAAGACAGAAGAAGGTTAACCAGCAGCTGGCAGTTTCATCAAAACAGTGGCAAAATAAGCTATCTGACAAATAATTGCAGACGTAAGGACTAGAGGGGACCTGTTGTCAGAGGCTCACCGACATTGATGCACATCCTTAACACTCAGTGGATAGGTGCACTACAGAAAAATCCTTCACCAAAAAGGCTTGTCAAGCACTGGAGGAGGCTGCCCAGGGAAGTTGTGGTGTCACCAGTGCTGAAGGTATTTGAAAGGTATGCTGACACTCAGGGACATGGTTTAGTGATGGGCCTGGCAGTGCTGGTTAACAGCTGGAACTATGACACAAAGCTGGTCACCGTAGTGTCACTGAAAGCCTCAAAACACCAGCAAACATGGCCTGATCCTTGCCTCACTCTTTGTATTGCTGGAGCTGGGACAGATGGACATGGCTGGGGCAGTGCTGCCAGGAAAACAGCCACCATTCCTCCTGGGGGCCCTTAAAGGAGGTATCCTTAAAAGAAGTATCCTCCTTAAGGGAGGGATCTCCTTGATGGAGATGGCAGAGGTCTTGTCACATCTGGATACCACTTCTGGCTGCAGATTCCAATGGCATAGTCAGATCATCATCTCAGGAGGGGTCACTTCTCCCCAGGCTCTCTGTTTCCATTCTGATCTGAGCCAGGCACTGACTCCTGGTATCTCCCTGGTGTGAGGAAATCCCTGAAAGTCAGATGTGTTGTTGGGCTGCAGGTCTGGGGGGAACTGGTAAGGACTGAACAAGCACCTGGTGATGTTTTCAGAGCGCTCAAGGTGACAACCAGAGTTGTTCCTCTCCAACCAGAGTTGTTCCTCTCCACAAGCACAAAAGAGATGCCTAAACTTGCTTAGAGGAGTGGTGGAAGCAATTGCTTTGTAGAAATAATGTTGCCTCAGCCCTCCATACCCCACTGCTTCTCCCACAAAACAGTTAATCCTGTGGATCCTGCATGTAAAGTGCTGGGAGATGCAGTCAGCAATGCCAAGGTGTGGTGGTTTCTTCTGGACCTTTGCTGATCCAGCTCTTCCCTTCCCTGTGAGGGAAGAGTCACCATCACTTGAGAGCTGGGTGAGACACAGCCCAGCAGGGGATGAGCCCATTTCACTGCTGCATGCCTGGCATCAAGTACAATCCTGGAAAGAGACGTTTTCACAGCTGGCAACCAAGCAGGAAATAAAAGGAAGACAGAAAGGAGGCACTTGTGCTCAGAAAATTAAATCCAAATTACAGTAATTATACTTGCATTGATGCCCTCTTTGCCATAAAGATGCATAACATCCTTAGGTAAGAGCTGAAACTGTCCTGAAGGTGAGAAGAAGGTAACTGGAGAAAGAGTGCCAGCTTCTCCCTAGCTTGTAAAATCCGTAAGAAGTCTGGATCATCATGAATGGTTGTTTGCAATTTAAATTCCCCAGCAACCACCTGTAAATGAGTCAGCAATCCAGCAACAGCAGCAGAGAACCTGCAACAGAGCTGATTTATTCCAGCAATCCATGATTTAACCATAAAGGAAGGCATTGTTTTCTATATGACAATCTGGGGTTTGTATTCTATAGTGGTGTACATAATACGAGACAAATTCTCACCTCACTCCATGATTAAATCATATCCTGTTGGATGCATGGGATTACTGACTAAACTGGGCTCATTAGCATAATTCTGAGTCTTTGGATCACAGAAACTTGATTCATGTTCTGTACCTATGCAGAATCAAGCACAGTGGAGACCAGCCCTGACAGATGTTGTTGGTACTTTGGTCTTCACTGAAACCACTTCCTCAGTTTCAGTTCATATCCCCATGTGGAGATCTGGTACAGAGCCTTTCAGAGTCCTTGTGACCTCCATGCTGCCAGATCCTCCCAAGACTTTATAAGTGAACTCTCTAGATCAGCTCAGGAATGAATAAGAAATTTGAAATGCCAATGAGGACACCAATCCATCCTCCCAAATAAACCTGCAGACTGCTCTGAGATTTCATCCCAGTTTTTTCACTGAAAACTGCTCTTTTGTGGTGATTTTTCAGTTGGTTACTTTTCCTGTTTCTGGCATAATTTCTGCACTCTCTGCACTCTCCTGGTTTAGCTCAGACATGCACTTGCCATTTGGCTTGGCACCAGAAAACAAATACAGAACTACAGAAGGTTCCCTGAGGAGGGACAGGTAAAGCCAAGGATGGCTACAGAGGCTGAGGGTGAGAACAACACTCAGACCCTGTATAATCCATGGTGTAAGAGCAGCTGTCAGTCTAGCAAACAGCCCAAATGTTTGATATTTCCTGTCACACAACAGACAAGAGCTTGTGTGGATTTTCTGCAACACAGGCTGGCAGTTCCAAGCCAGAAGGTGCTAATTAAGAAACACTAGGTGAGTGTTAATGAAAGAAATTTTGAGAGGTGAGAGAAAGCAAAGAGGATGAACCCTTCTCACCTCCTGTCCCTGGTCCTGTGTGCCATGTTCTTAGTCACTGAAAAAAAGGGAAAGAAGCTTTCTAGGAAGGAAAGAAATAAGGAGATGACAGCTGTGCTGGATTGGTGTGTCCGTTCTCTGCCCTGGGGATGAAAAACAGGCTCTGAAAGGTCTTCATTTTCAGCTAATGGTTTCACCTAGAGAAACAGAGGCAGAAGGCAGTTTAAGGGGTGAACAGAGGTGCTGATATACCAGACTGAGTCCAGCAGAGACTACCAAGAGTGTTGACGGCTGGAGGATTTGCACTGAACAGATTCTAAGAGTGCTGGGCTTGCTCAGCCCATAGCAGATACAGTTCTGGGTGACCTAACAGGCACCTGCCTGCACCCAAGTGGAGGATATTAAGAAGACAGAAATGGACTCTCTGTAGGAGTGCACAGCAGGAGAATGAGTCACAACAGCCATAAACTGAAACAGGGAAAGATTCAACGTGACATAAGAAAGTTTTTCTCCACTCTGACACTTAGTCATTGGAACAAGACTCCTGAGTGGCTGTGAGATCTCCAGCCTTGGAGTTTTTCAAGAGAAGTCTAAGCTCTGAGCAGCCTTGTCTGATCTCAGGGCTGTACTTGCTCTGAGCTGGAGGCTGCACTAGAAGTATCCCAACAGCACCTCTAGCCTGAAGGTGCCTGTGGCTTCGCAATCCCAGGATGTTCTTCATCACCAAGTGTAAACTGGAAGATGAGTCTTTCAGCTCTACCCTACTCCGTTATCATGTTCTTATTGCAGACAGCATTTCTAAGCAAATATCCTCTTAAACCTTGTATAGCTCATAATGTCAGGAGCAGTGCAGACCAACACAGCCCTCAGTTCCCAGCTCCTGGAGAACACTGGCACAGAGGGAGCCAGGTCCCCAGCACCCTGCTCCCAGGGTATCTAGATGTTGTGGAAGCTACACACACCAATTTGAATGTTGGTGTCAAAGAGGTAAAGAGAAGAGAAAGGTCCTTCAGTGAAAAATGACAACCAGGAAGCTCTGGAGAAAACCCATGGAGAGCAGAAGCCTGAGGCAGATGGTGACAGGACCAAGGAGGAAGCTGGACTAGGAGTTGGAGAGCTGGCACCACAGGGGTGGGATTGTTTCCCCATGCCTACCCACAAATTGAAAAGCTGATGTAAGAGGGGAGCTTATATAATCCCAGACACAATGGACAGGTATATGTTATGCCACTATGCTTAAATGAGTGGCAGAAAAAACAATAACATGTGTTTGGTGTCAATAAATTCCCACTGTTACTGTAGCACCTTGCTGTTGCTGAGCGCTTGCAGTTTGATTGTTTAACACACAGGCTAAAAACCAAGCTATAATCAACAAAAGTGAGGAGTTGAGGAGTCTGTAAATGCAGCTACGTGGCCTGCTCTGAGCTGTCATTACCCCTTTGTAAAAGCTATGAATCTCTCTCTGTAATGCTGCCTGACAATTCCCCCATCATGTCAGTTAAGATCAAAAGGTGGAAGTAGATTTTATATCTTTTTAAACCCAGAAATAATGATTATGATTCACACAGCTTCAGTCAGTAACCTGAACACAGCAATGACTCTTCCTGGAGCTAAAACAGAGCTTTCACTAAAAGACAAGGTGTTTTGACCTGAAGGAGTGTGAGGGATGCAGACAAGCTAGTGCCATGCTAAATAAGTGTGCTCAAGGCCTTGTTTAATTTGGTCAGCTGCCAAATCCCATTATATCTCTGTCTGCTGATTTTAAAGAGCTTTCCTTCATTGCAAATCCCTCCCCATGTAGGTGCCTTTAGGATGAAATCAAATTATATTTTGTTAAAATATATTTAGATATCACATAGAATTGCATTACATACTATATACTATACAATATTTGATATATGCATACAATATAGAATATAATTGCATTACATATACAATCTTAAATTACATATTTTAAATCATAAGTTATAAAGCTTAATTTACTGGCAATGTCCTCCAAACCTCCTTGAAATTATGTTTCCTAGGCCTTAGGTCAACCATCTTTGTCTTTCAAGACTTACTTTCCATTTCTACTTCCCATCAATCAGTCAATCAATGGGTCAATCAATCAATCAGTCAATCCCCTCCACTGCAGAGTCAGCCCTGGATGTGTGCAGAGACCCCTTCCTAGTTACATTTACAGTTCTGCTGTTCCCAGCTCTCTTTAACAGAACCCACACAGGTGTTTTGCAGTGCTTGTTACTTTAAGCAGGGTGATTATTTCCAGAGAAAGTCCATGTTCAACCATTCTTTGAGGCATAAGTAGTATCTTGACAAGAGTTCACCACAGGTCTGAGCCAAACAGCAATTGTTAAGTAAGGCTGAAAGCCCATGGAGTACCACGTGTAAAAGGGAGTGTGGTGGTGTTGAAGAGATCTCATGTTGATAGACAAGTGATTCTTTCTGAGGCAGGGGAAACAGGTCAATTGCAATGTTTAAAGTTTCCCCTGAGTCCTTCAACCACATCACATAATGTGTGGCATTTCTGTAGCACCTCCCAGCCCAATCCACACAAGCCTTTCCAAAACCTGGGGTTACTCACTCAGGGAGAGGCAGGGGCAAGGTGCACTCAGGGGTTTCACTAAAGCCTGCAGAAAGCCAAAAGCACAGGCTGTGAAGCACAGGCCCAAAGCTGTACCTCTCCAGTGAACTCCTAGGGAGAAGATACGGATTGGAAATACCAATTGCCTTGTCTTGTTAACCCCTGCTCAGCCTGCCACCACCACTGAGGATTTCAGAGATAAGGGAACTGAGGACTGGAGCTCTCTCTACCAAGCTATATCTCTTTTTTCCATTGCAGGTAGGCAGTGGTGGTGCCCCATTTCCTTGCTGCTTTTGTAAGTCAGAGCTCAGACTAACCTCGATATGCAGGTCTGATTGCAGGAAACTTTGCCTACCACACAGGCATCGGAAAAATCATGGCTGGCAGCACATCCCTGGCTATGAGCAGGGTAAAAGCACTCTCAATTCTCAAAAATGAAATTTCCCCACACAGCAAGGCACAAGCAACTTGGAGTTTTCCCTGTCACTGCAGAAGGGTAAACTTTACACCCCACAGCCAGTCAGGATTTCCATCCCAAGGCACTGCACTTCAAGCCCAAGCTATCCCAGGCTCTCCCGGCTGCAGAAGCAGGACCCACATCCCTCTCTTTTGCTGGTGCTTTAGGCTGGAAAACCCCATGAGGTTGAGCTGAGTGACACAGCACCTCCACAGCCCTGCCTTTGGCCTCGTGGCAGCAGACAAGAAGGGGTTTGTCAGGGTGGGCATCCATTTCACTTGTGCTGCCTAACTTTTTCAGCCCTCAGGTTGCAGGAGTCATTTGGGCTGCAGTGTTTTTACAGCACAGGTTTTAAAGCACAGCTTTCTTCTTGAGCAGGAAGTTCTAATTGAAACCAAATCCATCAGCTTTTTGCTCAGCTCTGTTATGAACTCAAACCAAGAGGCAAACCCTGTCATGCTCTTGTTGTTGTTATTGACATGAAATAAACAAAGCCATTAATTTCCTGCACTCCCACTGAATATCCATTGGTTGGTCAGGCCAGATAAAAGGAGAGCCTTTGAGTTCATTGCCCTGGCTTAGCATGTTGCTTCAGTGCAGATCAAAGCAAGAAAACTTATCCTGGAGAGGGATGAGAATCCTCCAGTCTCACAGCTACATTTGCAAAGTTGTTCCTGGTCATTCTGCTGTCTAACTGCTTTGGCATCTTACTTCTGACTGCAAGCCTATATAATCATCAAAAAGTCAGATGAAGCAAAAAAATAAGAAAGCAGTAACTGAGCAGTGCTGATATTCATGCTCCCTCCTGTGCTTCTGGGAAGGATCCTTTCCCCTCTCCTCAGGATATAAGAGCCAACACCAGTAACCACGTGTGGAGATTTCTGGTCTAGTTGAGCAGGGTTAGCGTGTACCCAGACAGCACAGGCTTGCAGGGAAAGGCAATGACTTTTATTAACTCAAATAATACATATCTGGAGAATAAAATACCAGCTTTAGGGCAAAAGCACTTCTTTTTCCTTCCCAGGAATAATTATTTGCGTAATAGAAGGTGCTATCTGTACCCACATACTTTGTTTTGATTACTGTGTTTGAGAGCATCCTGACCACAGCAGCCCCAGCCCCCTGGGAAGGGCAGCAGTTGCTACACCTGATCAACCTAACAGCCTTAATCTGATGCATTTCCTGGGGGAATTTCAGGAGATGACAGGAATCAGGAAGCTGAAAAAGGTAAATGCAACAACTAGTCAGAAAAGAAAACTTTTCCGTTTAATCTCACTTTTCAGAAGATGAATAGAACAAGTCAAGAACCTATGAGTGCCCGAAATGCATAATTCCTAACATGAATTTACACCAAAGAAGTCATGCTGCACCAATCTGATTTCGTTTTGCAACAGTAGAACACACCTTGTGGACTGGAAAGGCACGGAAGTCATTAACCATGACCTCGGGAAGACTTTGCCACTGTCTCCCTTGATATTCTGATCCTGAAGTGAGACAATAGATCTACATAAAGTGAGTAGAAACTGGTAAGACCCAGCTGAATATTTGTACCCAGAGCTGTCAGCACTGTGATGCGTGTAACTCTCACAGCTCTGGTGGGGATCTGGTCAGAGTTTCTGTTAGTGCTTGGATAGTGGGACAGATGGGAAGGCTGCAGGTGTCCAGGAAGGTAGGACTGGAATTTGAAATTACTTTGCTGGACCAGAGATATGATCTGGAAAACCTGCATGTGAATTAGCAAGGACACACGCAAGATACTTGAAGTGAGCAGGAACAATCCCCAGCACAAATACAGGATTGTGGGGATGGAGTGTTGTGCCATCAGGGTTGGAGTTAGAGAGATAATCACCTGGATGGGACCTGGCTGTTTTATTGTTTCACTCTTGTCAAACAGTAAAACAGCCAGCTCAGCCACTGCAGAGGAATGGGAGTATCACGGGCAGGCATGTGAAGGGATCTCTTTGTGCTGGGGAGGGCAGCACCCACAGGACATGGTGTAGCAAGGGCACAGCTCATGGAAGGTGCTCTGGGGGATAACAAGATTTCAGCCCAACAGGTGGGAGGTCGGAAAACACGACATTATCCTGGCAGAACAGGTCTCTGCAGTGACCAGACCCTGTGAGGGGTGAGGAGGTCAGGCACACCTTAGATTGAGAGCAGTGGGATCACTGGCAGCTCCCTGGTGAGACATGGGAGTAGAGGCGACCAGGGGATGTTTGCCCTAAGACGGCCTCACGCAGTCCTGGCATCCCTTCTCGCAAAATCAGTCAGTGAATTGGAGCATAACAGTTTCCCTCCAGGAGAACCTCAGAGCTGCTTTGATTGTAGACATCACTGCATCTTACACAGCCAGCAGGACTGTAAGTCAGACCCTCTTCTCCTCTGCTTCACAGGGCTCTTCCTTTTCTCCACAGGATAAAAATAATTCTCCTGCGTCAGTTCCATCTCTGTGAGCAGTGAGACATTTTATTCATCGGCAATCCCTTCCCTTCTCTCATTTAAACAATTCTGCATTGACTCCATCAAATCAATTTGTGCAAGAGGCATTTATTTGCCCTGCCTGCAGGTGTAGGTGTCTCCGTTTCTTTTCTTTTGGAGAAGGCAGGGAGGTGGCCCAAGCATGAGCTGGGGAGAGGCTCAGGAAGGGCTGGAAGCAGCACGATGGTTTTGATCAGGGCGTGCAGGGGCAGGAAGGGCTTCAGATGGATGCACCCAGAGTCACAAAACCCACAGGTGAAGTCTGCAAGCGAAGGGCTTTTTACAGCAAAGCATTTGGGGTGTGTTTTACAATGGCACAGACACAATCTCCCAGGCAGGGAGCTGCCCTCTGTGTCTCCACAGGCAGCCTCAGCCCTTTCCAGCCCAGGCCGGCTGTTTGGGGAAGGCTGTGTCAGGCTCTGGCAGAGGTTCAGGAGGAGTTGCAGGAATCTGCCAGATATCAAGCTGTTCCTTTGGCTCTCATAGCTGCATTTCTTCCTATTCCATGTCATGACAAATTTCCTGCATTTGTCACTGTAGCAAATACCACCAGGCTCTGCAGCAACGCTGTCCCAGAGGTCCCAGTCAATGCCCAGGGACAAGGTATCACAGAACCACAGAACCTTTAGAGGTTGGAAAGGACCTCAAAAACCATCCAGTCTCAACCCCCACCCTTCCATGGGCAAGTATACATCCCACTAGATGGGGCTGCTCAAGGCATTATCCAGCCTGGCTTTGAACACTGCCTAGGTTGTGGCATCTGCAGCCTCCCTGAGCAACTTGTCCTGTGGTCTAACCAATCTCACAGGAAAAGAATTCTTCCTAATAACTAACCTAAATTTCCCCTCTCAATTTGTATCTATTCTCCTTGTAGAGCTCCAAGAAGAGTAAAAGCCCACCTTCTCCAAGCTCTGGGGCATTACTGGATTCTGTAAGGCAAGGCAAAAACATGATGGGGAAGGGTCTTGCAAATGAAGACCAGTGTCCTGTTCTCCATCCCTGCTGAGTGAGTTTTTAGGTGCTCAAAACACTACACAACCATGAGCTGGAGACAATCAGTTACATTTCTCCACCTCAACTGCATGACCAGTGGATGCCATGGCAAACAGAGGCCAAACCTACACTGTAGAGGTAGAGAGTCAACAAGGAGCTGCTGACCTACATTCCAGGATGTTGTGTGCTTTTTTGGCCAGGTCCCCCATGGGGTGCCTGCTCCTTCCCACTTGTACTATGATCCAGCTTCTCATCCCTTTGCTCATACCACTGCCATCAATTCCCTCTGCCCCTGGCTCCACTTCCTAATTTTCTTCAATTTTTCAGTGACCTGGCTGGCTCAGCTTGGAACCTTGGGCTCAACAGTCTGTGACATTGTGCAGAAAGATGGCAGGAGAGCCTTCCAGGATCTGGGCATTGGTGGGACAGGGCTGTCCATCACTGCACCCCAACTGCAGCTCCATTTCTAAGGTATGACTGTATTGGATGTGCCAGCAGGAGGGAAGAGGCTGTAGGAGAGTAGATCCATGGTACCTATGGAAAATGTCACTTGGCTGCTGTGGCTCCAAGGGAGATGAGTGCCCTCATCCTACTCAACACGGAGAGGAGCTGTATCTCATCCAAGGACATACAGAGGCCAGGACCATGGTTGGGTCTCTGAGGACCCAGGCATTGCTTTGCACCTTGTTCTCATGAGAAGCCATCACCTTGTCCTTCAAACACACCCTGTGGCTCAGGGGCTGAGTCAACAAGCTTTCCTCCTTCATTCCCCTGTGCAGAGCCAGTGCTCAGGAATAGCTGCACTCCTGAGAGCGGCTTGGGGCTCTCTGGCATGAAATCAGCTCACCCTCAGATGACCTGGAGGATAAGCACCCGTGTTATCTCCTTCATCAGGCCACTCTAATCAGCTCTGGCAGAGGGGCTGAACACTGAACTGTCTCTGCAGAGCATGTTGATGGCTGGCAGTCCTGCACTCACACCCAGGCATTGCTGGAAGAATGAGAGCCTCCCAAAGAGCCTCCGCTGCTGGCTCTGCCAAAGCCATGCTTTGAAAACAGCTTGTTGCCCTAGGGGTCCCTCTGCCCTCTGCCCCCAGTATTGGGGCTGTTATTCAGGCAAAGAACTGGTGATTTCTCAGGATACCCCAATTTCCAGGATGAAATTTAAGTCATCTGCAGAGAAACAAATGCACAGAGGACAAATAAAGAAACAGGAAGAACAGGTGAGCCAAGCAGCTCCTGTGAGGCTGAGCAGTGCCTCACTTGCCATAATATTGCCCTGTGCTTTCTGCCAAGGCACTGAAGAAAGCTGAGGATCTGGCTCAAAGAGCACCTGTGCAAGCTGAACAGGCTTATTCAGACAATTGCAGATCTAACCAAAATGAAAGTCCTTTGAAAACATAAGGCAAGGCTCCTTCTCATGCATTAGGCATTTCCCAGGACAGGCAGCAATGGGCTCTTCAGGCTGCAGAGGAGCAAAGTCCAGACTGGTGGGACTTGGGGAGTTCTAGGATGGCAGACACCAAAGAACAGACACAATCTGTGCATAAAGGAAGAGGATGAAAAGCCTGCAGATAAAACAGTGCTTGTAGCAGCACAACAGCACCAATGTGGAAGGAAATAAAAGGGAAGGTGTAAACAAGGCACAACTAGAAACACCAATTTTGCTCAGCCAAATTGAGATCTCAGTCACTAAGGACAGCAAATCCAAGGACACACACCAGATTTATGCCCAGGCAGTCTTGACTATTACTGATCACAATACCAAATCCCCCTAGTATTTTTCTCCAAACCACTAGTATTGCAAAATGGAGCAGTCTCACATCACTTTCAAACATAGGCAACTCTTTTTATTATACAGACCTTCAAAGAAAAAACTAAAAAGTCAAAGCCAGTCTTCTTGTCTTTGTCAGTATCCCCTTGACAGCACACAGCACCTCACAGAATGAGACTTGCACTTTAGAAATTATTCATAAGTACTATGGATTTTTTGTAAAATGGGACCTTTTCTTGCTTCAGTTGCCAGTGTTTCCATTTAACGTACTAAACACATTTCACCCTGACCACTGGGAATTTACTTAAAATAACTTGTAAATATGCTGATGTTCTCTCTCCAACAACTGCCAAACACAGCAGCCACAGAAAGGGACATTACATAACAAAAAAAGGTTGAAGATGTGGCCAGCAACAGCAAAACCAAGAAAAATTCCAGCTCTTGACCTTGGGGTTCAACAATGCTTCTGCTACATGGAGCTGTCTTCTCCCTTCACATACATTGATGCAACCCAGAAGTTATTTCACCAAAAGTAAAGAAAACAGATTTAATGAGAGTATTCAAGTCCTGTTGAACTACCCCTGCTAGTTTGGGTTAGCTCTCCAAGCATGCTGAGTATCTGAGGCTGCCACACCTCTGTTCAGGATCCAGAACCCTTTGTAACTGTGGAGCAACACTCTTGGACACCTGGATTTGTGCACAGTGACTATGCCCAGGGTGTCCAGGTGAATATCCAAAGGCTTCCATTTTGCCCAGGAACTGTAGCCTGCTGGCACATGGACCATCTCATTACCCAAGTAACAGCTTCCCAGGCTTAGACAGTCCTTTCATTTTATCTCAGGCTATGCTAAACTGGGAGGAACCTGATGTGGGACAGTGGAGGGAAAAGAGACCCTATGGGGATGCAAAGGCCTTCCTGCTAATGGTTTTCCTAGCACAGTGTCAGGGCAGGAACCCGTGGAGGGCAAGGAGCAGGCAGAAGGGGCACGGTAGCCTGTGTTTGCTGTGCTCCCTTTGGTAGTTGCTGATTTACAGCTATGAGTCACAGGTCCGTGCAGCAAAACAGCCTCAGGCCACAGGCAGAGCTGCTCACTCCCTGGTGAGCTCCACACCAGTGGCACAGCTCCTGCTGGGACCTGCATGCCTTGAACCCAGGGACTGCCACAGCAACCACCTCCAGACCTTCCTGCCCCAAGGCAGCCTCAGAGCCACCTGGCTGTACACGTCTCCAACCTCCTCTTCTTGAAGGCCTCAGCACTGGGTTCATTCCCACACCAAAGAATAAACACCTGTGCATATATCCCTACATGGCCTACAAAAGTGGCACAGAAAGCTGTGCACAGTCAGACACAGGATTTCACAAGTCCCTGGGTGCACCCCGTGTTCCCCAGCTCTCCGCCTAACAGTACAGAGAGCAGCTACCTGCAACTAGGCTAAATAACAGGGGAGAGACTGAAAAGAAACCAAAAAGCATTTTCAGATTTCAGAGTAAGCCATCAAGCTGCAGGTCAGTTTTTATGAGACCCAAGCTCATTTGTAATGTGCTTCCTTATCCAGAGGCCAAACTGGCTCTGGAGGAGGCAATCCTCATGAAGGCAGGGCACAGCAGCAAACCAAATTCCTCCAGCACTGCTTGTGCTTTGTGCTTCTGGGTCACTGAGCAATTAGCCAGTTCTGAAGAGACACTGAGAAAATTGGCCATGGCTGGAGCAGCACAGAAGGCTTTGAGAGAGAAGCATTTGCATGAAAACAGAGGGACTAAGAATTACACTGCCAGGAGAGCAAAACTTGACCTGTTTGGAGAGGAGAGACAAGTGCTTTTCCCTCATACAGAATGAGAACTGCTGGGATAGGAAATACAGGGACAAAAATGCTTCCCTCAGTACCAAACAGATCACCAATCCAGGACTGACGTGACCTTGGAGAATGGATCTAATCCATAGTTTCCTTCCTTAAATACAGTCAGATGTGCAGATAGACTGCACATGTTGTGACAGAAGGAGGGAGCTCAAGTTTGTATTTCTGTATTTACATGCTGGTTGGTTGATCCCTTACACCTCCCACATCTACAGAAAAACACTAAGGACAGAAAAAATCTCCTGATCCTCTACTCCTTCAAGTTACTCCCTTTCACCCAAAGTGATAAAAACACAAGGCTACAAGCAGTTCATGACGAAGCATCCCACTCTCTGTTCAGTGTGTTCCAGGGCTAGAACCTGCTCTGGACATCAGTGGCATCTCAGAGAAACTGGGAACAGGCATGAAACCAGGGTCCCTTCCTGAGACCACCTCTGTGCAGTGGGTGCTGCTGGGGAGTGTGAAGAAGGAAGAAACCTCAGGCCTCAGGAGATCTCTGTGCTGGGATACAGTGTTGGGGAGGGGGATTGAAGAGGTTGAAGAGGAGATTTCAATCACTCTCCTACTGTCTCCTTTAAAACTTGTGTAAAGACACTTACACCAACTTTCTCCAAATCCCCTTCCCTCTTTCATCTCCTTAAAACTCCAAAATCCTCCCATGGTCCATCACAGATCCCAAATCCCTCCCAGATCCTGCCATCAGCTATGGCCAAAAAGCCACAGTGCTTCAGGAAACTAAAATTAATGCTCCTTCCTTGGCTGAACAGCCTTGGGCTGGATCTGGCCAAGGGCAAACTTGTCAGGGCTGCAAAGATGCAAGGAGTCAGAGTCCAGAGGTGACACTGGCTGGTGTGATAAGGCACAGAGAGAGCAGAGCAGTTGCCCAGCACGTGCACATGGATGTGAAGGCTCAGAGCCAGCCCACACCCCTTGCTATCCCCACATTACAAGCTGGTCACAGGCACACAGCATCAGACCCACAGGTGTGCGCCTGCAGCTCCTGAACATGCATAGTCCTGGCACTGTGTCCTGGTGTGGGCAAGCAGCTGTGTTCGCCTTCCCACTCCTCTCCTGCCCAGCTACACCCAATCAATTAGGATTTACTGCTGGGAAGAAATTCAGCTGTTACCAAGAAACAGAAAAAGAGATGCTTTGCATGTGAAGAAACCAGTAGCAGGAACAGAGATTAACATCCTAAATAATCCAAGATAAATATCCAAGACAAGCACCAGGCCAAGAAGTTGTCTGCCTCCCTGGCATTCATCCTGGGTACTGGCCAAGAAATTTGCCTTAGCCTCAGCAAATTCTGAACGGCAACTTTTATTTGATCTGCTTTCTCTTCTATTCCTACTCTGCTGTGCTTTCCTAAAATTTCTAAAAAACATTGCACACTTTTTTTTCACTATCTTCTGTTTACTTTTGGCATTGGTAGAGGTTAAGCCAGGCTACTTTAGCAGTTTTAAAAAATAAACCAAAGCCTATGAGCATACATTCTTCTGACTGTGATGACAAAATGCTTTAATTTCTTCCAACCCTCGAACGAAACCCGGAAGGCTCACTAATTAAACAGCTCTGCCCCAAACTGATTCTTCTTACAGCAATGCTTCCCTCGGGTGAACTCAACCACCAAGGTCGTTACAAATTAGAAATGATACTTTATTAGTTAAACAATTCCTGCCTGACATCCGCTGCAATATTTAAAGAGTGCTTGTAGTCTAAAAGTGGCTTGGATGACAGCAGAGAGTCACTTGTTCCTACTGCTGCATCTCAAAATACTGCAGGCATTTCTGTCCCCCACTTCCGAGCAGAAGCACCCAAACTAGTTTCACCTCACGGAAATAAATACAGCTTGGGGCAAGGGGATCTCTGTGTCCTGCCCCAGAGACTTCAATCTATAGAGGTAGGGCAATATCCAGGACCCAACTCCCATGGCAATATCCAGGACTCAATAGAGCAATATCCAGGACTCAATTCCCCATGGCACAGGCACATGGACACCCACTGTGTTTGACATCTCTTGTACCCCTGTGCTCTCTGTGTGCTCTTGACACAAGTGCCTGGTGGGTGGCACAGACTCTGTCCCCAGCTTCCTCTCAACAAGAAATGCACCTTTCCCCATGAGCCACTATGAGTTTAGGATGCCAAAACTCACAAGGAATTTTAGACCTTATTTAAAGATTTTACTATGTGTCTTGGTGAAAGTTACTTCTGAAAACACCACCTGAGCACTTTCGAGAAGTTCCCCTCTTGGCATATTTGTTCTGCCAAGTGTTCATAAATGAGACTGTGCTAATATAGCTGACAGCAAAACTCAGACTATTAAATAACACTTCTTAAAGATCCCCAAGTGTTTTACGAACATAAATTAATTAAGCTGCAGGCCAACCCTGCAAATTCTTTAAAGAGATCTTGAACCTTCCTTCCTTGCTCAAGGACATGAAGAGAGGAAGGGGCCAAGGACTGATGAGAACCAAAGCATCCTCATCATTCCCATTTCCACTTATCCACCACAGCAGCTTTAACAGCCAAAACCCAATAAACTCAAAATGGCTGAAATTTCACCAGGATTACATTAATTCAGTCACTTTTGTAAGCTCTATCTTGCAATAGCTAAGGAATATGCAGAACATGAAGCAGACAGCACTGTGTCTATTTTTAGGGGAAGTTTAGGGTTTGGAATGATGTGGCTAATTAGAGTTCTCCCAAAACAGGTTGATTTGTCTGAGAGTTTTACTTGTCAAAAGCAATTGTCCCAGCTGTTTGAGAAGGCAATCCCCTGTGGCACCAGTGTGAAACAGAGGGGTAGTGGGACCTGGATGGGCCCCTGGCTGCCCTGTCCCTTTGGCAACCTGGGCTCTGCCAGAACAGCCTGGGGTACCCAGGTACTGAGCCAGGCTTGGACAGGTTTTTCTATGCAAGGGGGCAGCTGGGATGTCAGGACTCCTCTGCACAGTTTTGGACCCTCTTAACTTACAAAAAGCTCTGGAAGTCCTGTGACTGTCAACTCCAGCCTGGGGAATCCCAGAAAACAGGTAAAAGTTGAGTAATTTTACACAGGAAAGCTGGATGCAGAGGGTAAGAGTGTAAAGAGCACACTGATCTGATCTTTGAAGGAACCTGGATCAATACTCTGGGAATGTATCTGACTTCCTACCATGAGATGATATTCTTGCAAACACAGCTGGAGGCTTGCTGCTAAGGACACAAAGGCTGGTGCTGGCAAAGAAAGGAGATAGACAGGAGCACACACTGGATGGCACAGCCTGTTCTGACAGGGCTTGATGTCCCTCTGCTAAAACATTCTCTTCCATCAGCTAAATCTCCTCGCCACTTGTTCACTTATGGCACTGAGCAGGCTAGGCCAGATCCTTCACTTTGCCACCACACTGCATGTCATCTGTTTTAAATCCTCACATCTTTCAGGCTGGCTGCAGTCAAGAAACCCCCACACACAACCAGTCGTGCCTCAACATCCCTCCTTCCTCTCCACATGTGTGGGAAAGTTTTAGTTCAGTGTTCAGTATCCCTCCCAACCTAACCAAGCCATCAGAAGACAGATAGTTTAATAACATCAGAGCAGCAGAGTCCATTTCCATCCCATTTATATGTTGTGTGGGATGTAGTTACATGTTGGTTTACGGTCAGCAGTAAGCACTGGAGTTACTCCTAAACTCACACTTTAGATTGCTTTGTCAACAGCATGCAATTTGCCTTTAAAGAAGGTCAGCAAAGAGAAATTACAACATCCATAACTGCATGGAGGACAGCTGCTGGCCACCAGGAGCAGAAGGAGACATTTGAATTCACACCTGAAGGACAGGATGCCATCTAGAGGGACCCAGACAAGCTCAAGGGATGGCCAATGGGAACATTATAAAGTTCCAGGCCATGTGGAAGATGGTGTACCTGGGCTGGGACAGCCCCTGGTACCAGCCCAGGCTGGGCATGAGCAGCCCCAGAGCAGCCGTGCCCAGAAGGGCTTGGGGGTGCTGTGGGTGAGAGGCTGCACATGGCCCAGCCATGGCACTCCCAGCCCAGAGAGCCAAACGTGTCCTGGGCTGCACCCAGAGCCCCGTGGGCAGCAGGGCAGGGAGGGGATTCTGCCCCTCTGCTCTGCTCTGCTCTGCTCTGCTGAGAGCTCTCAGGAGTTCTGAGCAATCTGGTCTAGTGGAAGGTATCCCTGCCCAGGGCAGGGGTTTGGAACTAGATGTGTTCTAGGTCTTTCCCAGCCCAAATTCTTCTATAACTCTGGCCCACAGTGCAGTATTGCTGGGGGCTGATCAGTCCACAGCTGGGATGAAGAGGAGAGCAGCCTCACTTGTGTGTGTGTGACTCCTCTCCCCTGCTCAAGTCTTGTACAGGCAGGGTCCATGGCAGACACTCTGTTCATCCATGCCCAGGAAGGACTCATAAATCACCAAGGAAACTTATCCTGAGCCAAACTAATGACAACACAGAGAGCTTTGACAGTCTCAGTCTCAAGTTTTGCAGGAAATAGAAAAGTGTGAAGCATATGAGAGATTCTTCTCCACAGCTTCCACAACTCAGCCCCAGACAAAGTGCCATCTTACTGTTTTCTATGCCCTCTGCACAGGGAAGATTCACCTTTCCAGTGGCAGCCAGCTGCAGGAACCTTTTAAAAATAATTTTGAAGACTCTGGAGTGACACTAGTGTGATTAGTTCCTGGCCAAAGACCCTGCCTAATACAGTAGATAAGTAGGGTATATAAAACATTTGGGAGTACATAAATAAAATATGATAATCTTGAGAGATTGCTTTCCTGGATCAGTTCTAAAAAGCCTGAAACTGAAAGACTTCACTTAATACAAGACAACTGGATATGAGAATTGCAAGGGCGTAAAAGGACATTGCATTTACAGCCATTCAACTCATAGCTGGATGAAGACCAGAAAGAAAATCCAGTAATAGATCCACGTAAGAGATACTATCATCCTTCACAATTGGCCCTCATGGATGGGTGAAAAAACACTTCACCAACCCAGAGAGGCACATGTATCTCCTTGCTGTCACTTGAGACAAGGATCCCAAGTCTCCTTACATGTTACATACTGCTTGGTCATTTACAGGAAAGTTGACAGGGTGGTCAGGGACAGGCTCTGATGCAGGAACTCAAGAGAACAGGCAGCATGGTTTGTGTGGGAGGGCTTGGGCAAGTGTTGGGTTCTCCTTTACTTGATTTCAAGGAGTTTTGCAAATAAAACCCAAAACTCAGAAAATGTGTGAACTTTGGGAAACAAATGAACATCTGCAGAGCTTCTGGACTAGAGCTTGTCTGGACCATGGTGATGACTGGAGGCAGCAAACTCCTTTCCCACCAGTCCCCACTCCTTACCAGAAGCAAACTGAGTCCTGTTGCTCAAACAGGAACAGACACAAGGATTTAACATCTCAGACATCCTACCGAAAAAGCTTGAGGTAATTGCGAGAACTCTTCTAAAGAGAGGAGCTTTGCCAACAGCCTTGCATGGAAGGAGAGGGGCCAGTGACAAGGCCTGCAGAGGCCTTCTGTGGCTGGGGGAATGCAGCTCACCCTTACCTTGGGCTTCTTGCGCAGGTTGGGAGAGAGCTTCAAGCAGGTGATGAGGCCTCGTTCATCTCCAACAATGATTACAGGGTCAGCAGGATTAAACTGCACATGTGTTGTTTTATTTTTCTTCTGGGTCACCACTAGCTGGGAGCAGAGAGGCTCAAGCTTATTAATGTTCAGATCAAACACATGGGCCTGGGGAAAAAGAAAAGCAAAGAACACAAGAGGGATTAATTAGGCAAGAGCATCTCTCAGTGACAGAATGATGGCTGGAGAAATCAGAAAGAAAAGGTCCTGTTGATAAAACGTCCCAGTCACAGCGCACAATTACCATCTGTGCTCAGGGTCTTCTTTAAGTAACCAGTGTGCAGAAGTCAGCTGCTGCTTTGAGAAGTGCCCCTCTCCTGCAGGGCTCACAGACAAGGACCACTTCCCTGCTGTGGGTGCAAGCCTTGGCAAGGTTCCAGCTGATCTGGGCTGGAGAAGGCTCAGAGCCAGCACTGCTAACCCCACAGACCTTAATCTCCCTTCTCAGTGTGAATAATGAGACAAACAGGCATTAAATCAGAGTCTAACACAGATTGATGCCCAAAATGGGGAATGCTGTCAGAAATTCTCATTACTGCTTATTACAGAACTCACTAACATTTTCAGCTTAATAATAACAATGATAAAGACACAAACCAGTAAGTGATGGGGAAGTGATGGGGACAGCCATAGTATGATTAGAGTGTACCCTGGGGTAATGCCAGCTTGGCAGCTCACTCTAGCCCAGACACTACACCTGCACACATGTCCTTCTCCTACAGCATCAGGAAAAGTGCCAGGAAATTAGCAAACAGGAAAGGTGAGGATGGAGGGAGAGGGGCCCCAGGATCCACTCAGGCAGGAGTCCCACTGGCAGGGACTACAGACCTCTGGCCCAGTGGCACAGACCTGCCACATCCCCAGCTGCACAATAATGCACATTTCATTGTGCAGAGGAAAGAGTGGCAGTTGCTTGAGAGAATGAATTAACTTAACATTATCTCCCAATAATTGCAATTAGCTCCAGTTACTGATACAGGCTGCAGAGGCTAATAAAACATGATGTGTCTCTCTCACCCAGGACTGAGGTGAGCCATTTCCAGCATCCCGAATTTCCACCTGATATCCACCATGAATACTTTCAGCCTTGTTTCTCTTCCCTTTTCTGTCTTCAGAAAAATTAGGAAGCGAATGCTTTATGCTAACAAATACAGTGGGAATATAGAGGAAATTAGAACTGAACTACTTGTAAACCTCCTTCCAGCTGTGTCTTGTTTACCAGCACTTAAGAGACAAAGGAAACATGTAATTTCAACAGTATGCCATGCTGACAATTTGAATCTAGGAATTATCTGAAATCAGACAATGCTGCTCTACAAAAGCTTATTCCAAAGAGTGTGGAAGGTATCAAATCACTACATGTACTTTCCCATTATGCACCAATGAGTCAGTGAATTTTATCTGAATCCATTTACAGCATAGAGCTGGGCCAAGTGCAAGCACATGTCCCAGGCAGTCTCATGAGCTGCTGTGTCTTCATAGGAGTAAAAATCTAGGAATTCGTGATGTCCTTGGTCTGAGCAGGAGAACAAAAGTCTTACAGTTGCAAAAAATAAGAAAAGGAACACTACCTCCAGACTGAAGTAAAATAAAATGGGAAAGTGCTTGAAGAGTGGACAGGGTTGTCAAGACATATTTTGAAGAAAGCCATGACAGCAGAAGGGAATAAAAAGCATCAGCCACAGACAAGGATTTGCAGTTTGGAGAGCCCTTCCCTAGTCAGCAGAAGCATAGGTGAAAGCACAGCAGCATTTTTATCTGTTCAAATTACTAGATGCCAGCATTACATTGTGAATTTTGACCTGACACTTGAGGTCTCAAAGTCCAGCAAAGGTAACTTCAATTTCCTACCTCTCAACATAAATCAAGGTGGCTCTTCTGGCTTGTATTTTACACCTGCTGTCTTACTTTCTCAGAAAATAAACAAGCACTGTTTCAAGCATATCAGTATCCCAAAAGCCACACTCATTAAAGATCTGATTTCTTGCCTTCATAGAATACATTCTATTAATTTAGTAATCTAAGAGCCTGGGAAATGCTCACTGATTGAGTAGCACCATTTAATCTAGGGGGAAAAGAAAAGTGGCAGGGAATTAGTGGCTAGGTTTCTTCTTGGCAGCCAGGTCTGCACTGCTCTGTGTAAGGCTGTCAATGCCCCCCTCACACATCCCGCCCAGCCCTGCACTGGAGAAAGATGGCATGGCCAAAGGCTCAGTGCTGGAGTGCTGAGCAATTTAAATTACTCTGGGTGAGGCTGTTTCTCAAAAATGTCACGAACAGCCCAGACAAGCACAATGCCTGGGACAAGAACTTGAAACCATCAGCAATGTGGAGAAGGTCAAAAGCAAACAAGTTTATGAATGTTCCTACTATAAAGCTCCTCTTTTATGAGCTTCTAAACAAATGGGCTTGTTTTCCTTTGCCAAGGGAATAGTGGAAAAGAACAAACTATTTCAGTTCTTCAGCTGGAAACATCAGCCTCCTATCAGACACACCAGATGGAGGGCTGGGCCACAGGCACTGAGGAGGAGTTCAGAGGCTCTGACTTAAACACTCACAGCTACTCTTAGGAGAAAGGGAAATGGGGTCAGAGCAGCACTGCTTCTGATGCTTTGGGATTAGCCTAAAAGGAGCACAGGGCTTCCCACAACACCTGAGGCAGGTTAACAGTGCTGCAAAGCAGCAGAGCTACATGTGGCCAGCGCCATCTGTAGAGCTGCCTTTTTGCCCAAAGAATGGAGACTGAAAACCTGCAGCTCTCCTTGAGACTCAGTCCCCTAGTCTCAGAGTCCCTAGACCCCTGCTCTGCTGGCTCAGGCCCTGAAATTAAGGATTATGGAGTGGGATCCAGCTGGATCTCCCATCACTAACAACACACAGTTTTCTCTCCATCCTACTGCCAGGGTGGCCCCTGCCCCAAGACCACTGCCTGCACACAGAGATGGCCTCTCAGGTCTTGCCAGATGAGCCCTCTCAGAGTCTGTGACCCAGAGAAGAGCAACCATGACCCACAAGTGCTACCCAACCCCAGGTGTGACTCAAGTATCAAACTCATGGGGAGCCAGGATGACCAGAGCCAGAACCATGTCCAAACCCTCCTTCATGGAGCACAGGTTACAGGGCAGGCCCCCATCCAGCAGCACCCAGACAAGAACTGATACTCAGACACTGTCAGGCAGCTGGTACAAAAGGGCATTTTTATAAAATGTTACTTGTGTCATTATCCTTTCAGAGTTTACAAACCAGTGAGAGTCCTCCTCTTTTCTGCCAGCTCTGCACCACTCCTCTCATGCTGTCGAGGCTGGTCCCTCCCTGCAGGTGCTGAGACCTGGGGCCATCACATTTGCTCACCCACATTTGCTCATCCACAAGCAATTTAGAAACTAAAGAGTGAAGGTTTCAAACCTCTGGTTTTCAGACCTCAAAAATGTTTCCATTTAGGTGTACATCAGCAGGGAAGGAGGCAAAAGCCTCCTGACAAGCTCATTTCAATACCTTCTGCAGATTTCGTAGAAACAAGTGAGGAGTCTGGAGCGCCTGCTGCTTGCAGACCACAGCAGACACTTTATGTTTTTTCTGCTAATGAGTTAAAAAAACAGTGAGTAAGGGCATTTCAGTTCTTTTTTACAGATTACTTAGGAACAATATGCGGTCACTTGCTTAAAGGAACATAAATCAGACCCCAAGAACAAGAAACATGGAAAAAGACACAAAGAGAGACGTAAAAAACCATGAAAATGCCTGAAATAGGAAAGTGCAAGAATTCCCTTCTGTTTCACCCATAACTACAGGAGAATAAAACTCTGGACAGTAACCAATTACTCTGACAGTAATTTTATTTATGATCCTTGTAAACCTCCGTGCCTGTTCCAAGAAAGCACAGGAGAAGATGCAGCATCTTCCAAATGAAGCCCAAGCTGCTGAGTTAAGCAGCTCCTTGCAGCATGGGGATTTATGAGCTGGTATCAACCATAATCAAAAGAAACCTGGACCCACAGTACTGAAGTGCTGGACAGGATGGTAGTAGATGAGCCAGGCAGATGTTCAAAGCAAATTTCTTGATGGAAGGGCAGCAATTCTGCTAATTCCCTGAAAACAAGCACTGAGCCCATTTTCCTTTGAGGTGGGACCAAGTGAATTCTGCAGTTTCTGATGCTTTTTATCCAATTAGAACAATTTTAAACTGCCATCACAGTAACAACAGAGTTCCTCGTCATGCTTGATGTACAGGCAATAATGGATCTAAGTCTATTGTGTCACTGTTGCAGGAAATGTTTGACACAAAAGAGCTGCTTTGATGCTTAACTTCCAAAGAGCCAGAGAAGAAATCCAGCTCAGTCTTATCCAGACCAACAGCTTCTCTGTCTATAAATCATGTTAATGCATTCCACCTCCTAAAATCCAGCTGTTCCCCACTAAAGCTCCACACAGCTCCTCTGCAAGCATGGCACAGTGCATGTCCAAGGTAGGTACCACAGCTCCAGCACCAAACCACATTCAGAGTTTTGGACTTACTTTCCCCACCTGCTCTACCAACTGCACTTACAGCTTGAAAGCCAGCCTTGGCTCTCATCTGCTTGGCACCTCTAGGGTGACTTGAGCCCCTTTTGCTCCCTGCCCTGAGGCAACAGGAAGGCAAATGCAAGGGGATGTGGGGGGAAGCAGAACCCTTGGCAGAACTTCTCTGCCAGCAGAACAAAATACTTAATTTTTGTGGCTCATGAAGAAGGGAGCTGAAGGGCTACTTTGACTGACACTGTCTTTATTTTGTCCTCAAACCCCTACTGAATCTGCCATGGCTGGAGCTTTTATTCCAGTCTTGTATGCCTTCCTTCCCCAGCAGTGGGCTAGCATGTTCAAAAATGTCCTGATGGCATCCAGAACCAAGACTGGGGGGAAATATATATGTGTGTGTAAGAACAAGGCAGATATGTCTGGTAACTTGGCAACAAAGAATAAAATCAGTGTAAGAGCAAAAGGTGGGGGATAATTTAATACCATGCTGCCCTTTACCAGTTGACATCTCTTTCAGAGCTTGGCTTTCACTGTCCTTTTGATCGATTTACCTCATTTTCCTGACTGAATCATGATCCCTCATCCATTCGCCAGCTCCACAGATGATTTGTTTCAAACTCTCAGGTAATACATTTAACAAGTGGACAGGCCGCCCCCAGACTCTGTCTAGCAGCATGGCAGCTACTGGAGCATGCCAAAGGCACGGGGCAGGCAGGGCAGCCCAGCTTGCTCTGCACTGGAGACCTTTGTTTGCTTGATTTTTATAATGCCACTGTAGCAAGAACAGCTTGCAATACAGTTGATTTTCCCAAGCAGGACATTTTTCATTTACAAATGAATGTTGCAAGACAGTTCTTGGTCCCTCTGATACACAGGGCAGCCTGGGTCCTGGCAGGAGTAAAGGAGACCTGACTCAGAAAGCATTCATTGCCTTCTGCAATGACAACACAGGAATCTTGAACCTCAGTAGTCCTGATCATAAAATTCATGCCCTTTCTTGGCACTTTCACGCTACTGGTGAAAGAACAGGCTCCAGCTCTGTTACAGGTAGGTTCAGAGGCAGCTTCCTGCTTGGAGGATGAGCAGGCATGTGTGAAATCCACTTCTTGGGCTGAGCCAGCCAGGAGCCAGCTGCATGTTCTGAGGTATGGGAGAGGGCTGAGCACATCTCTCTGTCTTGCAGCATCCCAGCCCGATGCTTCAGGGCACATGACACAGCAGGGAAAAGAATGCCTGTCACCTGACTTAACTGTAGGGCTGCATCTCTTATCTTTTCCTCATTCAGCAAGAACTGGGTCATTCCCAATTTGACATGGTAGGGAAACAGCATCGGCCTTAGGTGATTTGACTCAGCTCCCACAAGTCAGTAAGAAATCAAAGCCTAAGCATGTAGAAGGGCTGCTATTCATTCAGGCAAGCTGAGGACCATTTGGCCTCTTCTGGAAACCCCAAGACATTGTTTTGCAAGAAAGTGCTTGTTTATCCAAGCTAAATTCCTTGTCAGTCACCAGTTCGGCCAGCCTGGCTCCCCCTGCATGCCTCAGTGAATAGGATAAAGCAGTGTTCCTGAAGTTAACCTATATGCAAGGGCTACATCCCCTTCCTCTGACCTACCAGCCCTGTTACTTTTAAGAACAGCATTTGATTGGTTTTATGTGATACAGCTTTAGTGAAACCTTACTAGACTGCCTGCTCCTTGATCTACCAGTGCTCACAAACAGAACAACCAATCTGTCCCGGAATCTTTCTGGGTACCTTGTTTAGGCTGGCTAATCTCTTCTGCACTGTCACAGCACTGAATACTGGGCAAAGAGTCTTTCTTTCCACTCCCCTGACACTGCCCTATTCTTACATCCACCACAAGTACCTGATAAAGAACAGGGAGATGGTTTCAACCAGTCCTTTAAGTGCCCCGGGGCACATCTCCCAAGCCTGAGCTGCCTGAACACACACCCCAGCTGCGCCAGTCCCGCTGTGCCCTCCCTGCTGTGACCCACAGTCATTCAATCCCTGATGTCAGGCTGAAGCTTCATCTCTTCTCATGCTGGCAGGGTCTGGCCATGCCAGGGAGAGTCAGCACTGCAGGCTGGGGCAAGGGCAGGCAGTGGCACAGGAAAGGGCAGCACCAGGTCTGCTGGGAGAGGCACTCACTGGTCTCTGCCCCCTGCACCCCATGGCAGGCCAGCAAAGCTGCTCTCAGGGCAGACACTGAACTGCCATGGTTTGGAGGCTGGCATTTAAAATGAACTTGCACAGATTGCAGGTCATTATCAAATGCCAAGCAATAAAGATCAAGGTTCAGGAGCTGCTATCTCTGTACAGAAGAATTTGACAGACAGCTGGAGGCTCTCAGTGGCCAAAACAACAAAAATCCAAACTTGCAAATTCAAACCTAAGTGAGAAGTCATTCCTAGCAGTGAATTAAAAAATTAATTAAGAACAGAGAGGAGCAGCTTTATAAACTCTTGCAGATTCTCCTGATGGACTCTGAGCCCCCAGTAGGTCTTTATGCAAAGTCTAACAGATTAATCAACACACAAAATCTTTTGAGATGCTGTCGAAGTAATTTTTTTGATTTAAACACCCATGAAGCAGAAAAAGGCAAACTTGGTTCCTGTGTGCCTGAGTGAACTAGTTAATCTCAGTGGATCAGTTTTGTCAAAATCCATATTTCATAATCTGAAAGAGCAATGGCTTTAGTAATGAAAAATTGGCCTCTGAGCCTCTCTGCAAAAAAACAATTCCTGTAAAGCCATAGACAAAAAGGGGTTTAAATTTGACTTTGCGCTGAAACCAACTACAATGCTGAAAAAGTCACCTCACCTGCACTCAGCAGCTAATGGATGTGAGTGAGCAGTAGTGTCCTGAGATGCCTGATGCTCATTTTGAGGCTTGGAGACCACTAGAGCACACCATGATGGGAAGGGGGCTGCATCAGTATAGGAGTGAGGGCTCAGAGCCTGCCATAGTAAACCAAAGTCTTCCAGGCCAGCTTTATTCCCTAAAAATAGCTGCTAGTGGAGAGAAATGCTGATGTACAAAGAGTCTGGTGGCAGAGGGAGGAGAATGGGGAACAGTCTAATTGGCACAAAGTGAAGGCAGCATTAATTTTGGGACTCTGACCATCTATCTCATTGAGCACTGACATGCCACCAGCCCTTGTTCTAAAGCTGACTCTCCAGCAGTCCACATCAATCTCAAAGATTCAGCAGGGAATAAGAATGAGCCTTTTAGGTTTTGCAGCAGAAGAAAATGAACGGTTTTACAAGAAACAGCCACTTATGCTGCAAATACAATTTCAAGGCCATTTTAAGAAAGCTCCCACCTGCTTCAGCCTACTCAAAGGTCCTTTTGGGTGATGGCAAAAAGACTTATGCTCATTCAGTGTCTTTACACCCCTGCAATTGCCCTGGTCACAGTGCTGAGGGCCAGGAAAGACCCTGTCCCAGCCCTGCAGAACTAATGGTAGCCCGACAAGGTATGGATAATCCCCCTGGGCTACTGCAGAAGGGGAGGAGGAAAGATTCAAATGCAGCAAGGGCATTTGTAGTCGTGTTCACTGCCCTGACATCTGGGCAAAAGTGTCAGCAGATGAGAGGCCTGCTGGCACTCCTGATTCATGTCCTACAAGGAGAGGCAGGACTAAGTCAATAATACCCAAGGAAAGATTTGCAAGCCTGAAAGGTTTAACAAGTCTCTTGTCTGCAAAACCATTCATGCTTTGAAGATAGAGTTTGGCTTTTGCTTCAAGTCCACGCTAAATGGGCAGCAAGTTTCTGCAAATTGCTCTGTGTACACTCACACATGTGCCAGCACTTAGCAAATGCTTCTCTCTTCACTGAGGAAGGATGGCAGCAAGACCAGCTGGCAGAATAACCTTGGCATGTTATCCTGTGAGTTAGATTCAACAGAAAGCTGGTCTTCAAGGCTCCACATTCAAAACAGTTGTACAAACAGTAAAAGAGGTTTATATAAGCAGGAAAGAGCACACTTGCTTCCTGAGCAGCAGCACAAACCATTAACTAACTTCCTGAAGGTTTGGGTTGTTTAAAGTATTTCACATCTTGAAAGGTCAACAGTTTCACTAATGGGGAAAAACCCTGGAGCAAATGTCTGACCAGTTTTCTCTGCAGAGTGAACACTGGGATGGCATTTATCTTGAGGCTATCAATATTTACTACAGATGGTTATAACAGGACCCTCTTCTTGCTGCACTAGTAATGAATAACACAGCCCACAAAAACAAGACAGAGAATGCACTTGTACTGTGTACAAGCCTGTGGCAAAACCCCTGGGATCCTCCTTTTCACACAGGACATTTCATAGGATCATAGGATTAGAAGGCAATTCAGCTTGAAAGAGACTCACAGAAGTCCCTAACCTTCTGCTTAAAGAAGGGTCAACCCTGAGGACACATTTGGTTTTAAGGGGTCTGTCCAATCTGGTCTTGAAGCTTTCCACAGGCAGAAACAGCACAGCCTCTCTGAGCAAGCTATTTCACTACCTGACTGCCTTCAGAGCTAAAGCTGTTTCCATATATCCAGCCCAAACTCCTCATTTCAACTCACTTCAGCTGTTGTGTGTCATCATCACTTCATGTGCTGCTGTGAAGATCTTGGCTCAAACTTCTTAGTGACCTCCTTGAAGGTTCTGGCAGGCTGCTGAGCTCCTTCTCCAGGCTGAAAAAGCTCAGCTTGACCACACCATCACACCCATTGCTTAGGGCAGCTACGGCCCACAGCCTGGGATCCAGCCAGGGGCACACTTGTGATATGAATCTTTGGCTTTTTTAAGAGGTGTAACTATTCATGCATGAATTCTGCACTCACAGAAGTGTAGAAAATGTCAACATCATTTCCTTCATTAATGAAAGTAAAGTAAAAGAAGACCAAGAGAAAATTTCAGGAATGAATCCCAGTTTTACATGTTTCAATTATTTTTTTATACTCTAAATGTAAGTTTAAGATGGACTTACAGCAAACTCCCAAAAGCAAATACTTCTAAATGCTGTAACATTGAATTAAATCCCTTCAATTTCTCTGCCCTCTGTCCTTACAATAAGCTGACTAGTATCTCCACATTTCCTGTACCCTAAATGGAAATGTCCAGATATTCAAATCCACCACCATTTTTTTTTTTTATTTCCAAAGTGAGTCTCTCATCCCAGCTAGTCTTTTTCTTCCTGACAGGCTTTTACCATCTCCAACACAAGGTGTTCTCTTTTATGAATCTCTGTTTATGATCTTCCTGAAATAAAATGATCAGCAAGCAGAGCAGGAAACTAAGGAAATTAACCAGAACATGATGGAGAGCAATAGTAGCAGTCATTATCCACTGCACCAGCAGTGGAATGTGCACACTTGGGTTATTTATGAAGAGCAGTGCTGTCCAAAGCAGATGCCCAGCTGCCAACAAACACATTTTATCATAATGACCCTGATATTTACAGCTTTTATTAAATCCCTACCTCCTGGATTCATGGGGATTGAGAGATTTTTATATACTAAAATGCCCCAATTTCCAAGTCAATCTTAAGAGGCTCGTACATGTTTTGGACATATAGCATGAGCTCGAATAAGGAAAAGTGTATTACAGAATGTGCCAGGTATCTCTTGAAGACTGCAATTAGGGCCTGATTTTAAAACCACCTCCAGGCAACCTTGAAATTTTGCAGGTATGATTATGTGCAGATGCCAAGACAGAGGCTGTTCACAAACAGGAGGCCTTTAATGTTTTATTTTCTGGCTTCATGTTCTGTATTTTTCTGTTCTGGAGAATCGTAGAACATCCTGTTAATGCAGATTTTTTTCCCCGGCATTAATGGAGCCTGCCCTTTGCAAAGCACTGAGTTATTCACAAGTGCACTCTGCTACAAAGTGGAATATGTCCAGAATAGAAAAGGCTGTAAACAAGTATTTATTCCACTTCCACTGCAGATCTAGAAGGTTCTGTTCCACCATAGCAACTAAGCTATGTTTCAGACACACCCTCCTGCAGCCAGCATGGTTGGTGGCTAACACAGAGACCCAATATTCCTGTCAGCATCAGCCCTGGCCAGCCTGCTGCAGTAGGAAGGCAGCTCCTGCCTGGACCTGTCCTGCTAGCCAGCCCAGTTTTGGGCTGATCCTGGTTGCTGGCCACTCTCCTCAGAGTTTGGGGTACAAGGCATAAAGCAGAATTAGATCCTGTTAAATTAGGTTCTGTTCAGGATTACTGAATTAGATCCAAGGATAGCCAAGTGAGGTACCCTAGTGCAGTGCAGCCAACTCAAACAGGCTTTTGCCTTATCTGCAGCCTCACACAGACTCCAGGTCCATGGAAGCTGTGTCTGATGTGGCTAGGACAAGCTGAGGGTGGGATGGGAAGACCCCACAGTGCCAGCTCTAGCTAGGACCACAACAGTTTCTCCGCAGTAGGTAAAGCTCTGAGAAAGAGCCCAAGTGGCACGAGGCATCTCTAGAGATGAACTCACTGCCAAAACTTGACCACGTAACTATGAAATCCAAGTACTCACAGTGTTTACCCTCCATCTGTTCATGCTGCCCAGCACATATCTCTGCCTGAAGACATCTCCACCCTTTTCCCCACAGTTAGGCACCAGGACTCAGCTGGGATTCCCACAGCTCTCAGCCCTGCTTACCCTAGCACTCAACCAAAGCCGTGACTGCCAGCAGAACCCTTGCACACACAATGTCACTTGTGGAAAACAAGCCTGAGGACATGACTGATGCACTGAACACACTCACTGCCTCCCTGCAGGCCCTTCATTTGGTGTATGGGAGACTGGGGACAGACAGATTCACAAAAGAAGGACCCAATCCTGACCCTGGCTGGGAAGGAAGAGCATCAACATTCCCTAGGCTGTGGCATCCTGAGCTTTCCAGGGAGAACATGTGACTCAGTGAAGAGATTTCTATTGCTTAGGAGAGACAAATTCACAGCCTGAGCCAGTGTATCAGTGAAATTATTTTCTTGCTATAACATAAAGGTTAAACTACAATAAAGTACTCAAGGCATCAATTCAATGATAGGGACACATAAAGGATATCCTTTTGCTGGAGCAATTCTGGCCAAACTGCACAGTCTTTCTAATTTATAGCAGCTAAACATAAAGCTCATAGCATTAGAGCAATGCACTCTTACAGTATTCAACAAGTATTGATGGATAGCTGCATGTCCTGGCTACTTGCCAAGCCCAAATTAACCATCTGAGCTACTGCAAGACATGGCTAGAGGCAAAAATAAAACAGCCATCATGCCAGTATTAGGACTGATCTAGAGAGTTCATTACCAAACTATTACTCTTAGAGACAGCCTCACATGGTGGAAAAATGTTGATTTTATCTAACTGGAACAAAGTTCTGTGGGCTGACCCTGGGCATATTACTATAAATGATTTTTAAATAACTGTGTAAGTATATTACCACTTTATTCTATTGTTGCTCTACACCTTTAAAGCTCAGAATCAATGCCCTGATGTTAGCTTGTATAGGGGAGTTCTGATCTGGAACATTATCTCCCCATCTCCAGGGACGTACTGGCGATTTAATACTGAGGGAATTCAGTGTTTTAGTCATGCATAACCATGTGCAAGCTGCACACCTGCACTCACATGGTTAATAGGAAAGCAGGGAAGGACTTGTATGAATTTGAAACACCCACTTTGAGAAGGACTGAGAGATTAATGCCCAGGGATGTGTGTGCCAAATGCAGGAAAGCATAGGAAAGGGTGGGTTCCTGCTGGTGGCTCCCTGATACGCCTGGCCAGGACTGGGCTGGCTCCTTCCCATGCTCAGCCCTAATCTCCTTTGACTTCCTCTCAGCTCGAATCAGAGCAGTGTTGCTCCCAGCCTCTCACCTGGCCATCAATGGTGACTGCAGCAAACACCGTGGAGGAGTAAGGAGACCACGCAACATCCCCTACAGCAGTAGCCAGGTCATAGACAAACAGTGGAGTCCTATAAAAAAAGACACAGAGAGAAGAATTCATGTAAACACATGCCACTGTGGAAGTGTAACACTGAGTCAGGAACACCTGGCTGTTGCAGAAATGGGAGATGGAGTATTTCTCTACGGCAGATAACAGCCAGGGCTGAGCCAAAGGCAAAGCTGAGCGCCAATACAAATGGGTCAGGATTTCACCTGCTGCAATGAGAAGAGAGGCGGCATCTTTCTTTCTTTCTTTCTTTCTGAAAGCATTTTGAAAACTTCTTCCCAACACACACAGCAAGATGGAGTCTCTCTGGTTAATATTAATAATCATATGGGAAAAAATTATCTGGACTTCATCAACAACATTGAATATTAATAATTATATGGGAAAAATTATCTGGACTTCTGACAACAACATTGAATATTAGAGCAGTATTGGCAACAGGAAATATGTGACTCTGACTGATTTACAACAAAATCAATTTCCTGATTGAAACCAGACATTCCTTAACCACTAACCCTGAACTTCAGTCCATATTTTAAAATGTTCCAAATCTGTTTTTCTTTTTTCTTCTCTGGCTCCTAGGAGGTTTCTGGTCCCTGAAGCTAGAAACCACGCCCTGACATCTCTCTGTAGCATTTCTCTGCCACAGTAGGTCCTGCCTGAAGGAAGCCAGAGCTGAAGTAAAGCAGTCAGGCTCTGGACTGACTATGTTGCTTGGCAAGTTACTGGAGCAGCCGATGCTATATCTTATATCTCATACCTGGGGGTACAAATCTGAGTATAAAAAATAAAAACCAATTAGCATTATCAACACATCAACACCTGGGAAGGAAACTGAGGCTAAAGTATGAACAGGGTCAATGTGTGCTGCAGGCATGTCAGGCTGGACCTCCTCACCCACACCAGGACCCAGCAGGACCTACTTGATGGTGTGATCCCAGATCTTGACTGTCCAGTCAGAGCTGCAGGAAATGAAGACTTTCACATGGAAGGGATTCCAGCTGACTGTGTCCACAGCCATGTGATGGGCTTCAAACACATCCAGAAACTGGTTTGAATAACTTTTTGAACACTGTAATGGAAAGAACTACTCAGTAATCAGAGCTAGACCTCCTGAAGCTTAAATACATGTAGGAAGATGCCTCTGATTACTTGTACGGCCTCTCAGGATCTTCTGGGCTGGCTGGGAAGCGGCGGCTGTACCCAGAGGTGCTACAGAAAATCAATAATTTAGCACATGCTGTTTCACCCCACTTGCAGGCAACATCCTGCTCCCCCCTGCAACACACAGAGATAGAAACGGAAGTTGTTTGGTTGGATTTAAACAACCAGGCCCCTGAGACCATTCTCCACTGTGGAAGCTATATTGCCTTCCTGCCAGCCTGGGCTCCTGCTGTGCTTCTCCTGCATAAAAGGTTCACAAGAAAGGCAGGGGAGAACGTCCCTGTGCTGCTCAGGAGCACTGTGTGCTCACAGTACTGTGCTCTGCTCAGAAGCACAAATGCTCACAGCGTTGTGTGCATTTGAAGTGCCACAGTTAAAGCCTCCAGGAACAGTGCTCTCAGCACAAGAATGTCTCACTGGTCCCCTTGACTCTAAATACTTTGGAAAGATGCTGTCAGTCCTCTCCTGTCACCACCCTGGACAGCCTGCTCAGAGAGCCTGCCCCATTGTACAACTCTGCAGCTCTTTCTGTTCTCACACTTCCCAGAGCAGTGTGAGAACCACAGAGGCTGTCCAGGGCTCAGGCATGGCCCTGGCAGGCCAGGGCCCCACTGAATGGCAGCCAACAGCAGCCTGTGAGCTGGACAATGCCTACACAGACACACAAGGGTCAGACCAGCAGCATCACAGCTGTGGGTGCTGCTGAATTGCAAAATGAAGGATGTCTTTAAGAGTTGGAAAAGGAAAACATTTGGGACCCTTGGAAAAGTCACTTTGCGTGTGAGCTTATGAAGCAGGGAGAAGTTACAATCTAATTGGCTGCAAGGGGACTTGATCCAGATCCTGTTAGTTCTGTGCACATGGAAATTTTAGGTTATCTTCCCCAAACCTCCTTCCCTCCAAGCACGTCAGAGGCTTTCTTTACTAGCAACAGAGACTCCATCTCACATGAAACATCCTTTTGCTTGTGTTCTCACACAAGCTGTATTCACACAGCAGCTTGGAGTTAGTTTCAGGATTTTCTGTTAGTTTGCTCACTACTGTCACAGCAATGACTTTTCATTACTCCCTACTGAATGCACAGCATCTGCACAAGCAGCAGATTGCTGAAGGGTTACGTGACTTTAACCCTTGCAAACCAAAGATCTAACTAATCTTAAGGCTTAACTGTTTATCACAAGTGACTCTTACTGTCTGGGTACTGTTCACTGATGCAGGCACTGGAATAAGGCTGCTAAACCATTCCACAGTAGCAGCTCCTACATCCCTGAGAGCCTTGTTGTGAAAGGAAATGGAAACAAGAAAGTGGCTCCTGTCCCATTGAGATTTACTGACAGTGTCTATAGCTTGCTAATAGTTTATTGCACTGTGTTGCTGCCCCTGCATTTAATTGTGGGACAGAAATCTCCTTTAATGCCATGTTTCATAACATTACTTCATAATTCTTAATGTTCAGCCATCAGGAAAATCAGGCTTGTTTTGAAAGTCACTTTGCTGGAAACAGACAGGATGGGTCACAAGTAATTAACACAAGAGAGAAGCTCCTTTGTCCATCTGTCCTTTCAAGTGTGTGGATTGAATGTCCCTAATACCTGAGAACTTTGAAGAGTGAGATGTTAACCAGATTTGTCTGCCTCCAACAGAACTCTAATGCTCAGTGTCCTGTTTTCAAAGGCTTGTGGGGGCTAAGCCCTTGATCAGTGCAGCTCTCTGGGCACTGGTACAGGAGATCCATCCTGCTCTGGGATGTGCTGATCTACAGAACTGCCTTTGCCATCTCCATGACAGGAAAGGGATATGAATTTTTTTCTATGAAATCAGCTGGAAAAAGATTTGTGTAGGGCAGACTCCCACCTGTGTCTCTTGTGAGAAATGAACCTTGCATGTGTGCTTTAGCCTAAAGGCATCCACTGTGCTCTGGCAGTGCCTGCCAGCCCCACACCACATTAACCACAACCCTTATCATTATCTCTGAGTGCAAGACAGGGCTGCTTTCTTCCCAAGATGCATTTTGAAGAAACACCACAAACTTGAGAAAAAACTCAGAAAAGTAGCATGACTTTAACGAATAAAAAACAGTTTCTGAGCTAACTAGAACTGCTGGCAAAGTCTTTCCCTACTATTCAGTTCAAGAACCCTACAATTACTAGATATGTTAGTATGAAAACAGAGCCACTGGAATATGTGACACCCAAGTCCTGACAGGAGAGCTTTGAAGAGGATGACTAGATTCGGAGAGAAGGAATTTGTGCAGCCTCTCTGATCTTCTAGAGCACTGCTCAAATTTGCTGGGAGTGTTTTTCTCCTACTTAAATGATGGCAGATGTGTTTGAATGGTAAACAGTATTTTTACGATGAAACAGAAATGCAAAAATATGTCTGTGGCAATACAGGAAACCAGTCAAAGATGACTCTTGACAAGGCTACAAAACATGGGGGAGGAGGGGAGGAATGCTGTGAGAAAAGGAGAACTCCGAGGACACAAAACTTATGAATAATCTTCATCAACAGCACTTCAGTTTACGCTAGACGGTAGTCTGACACAAAACTCTCCCACATACCTGGTGAATTGGTGGTTATTACTCTCCTTATAAGGCAGAGTTTCTTCAGTTCACTAACAGGAACACAGAGAATCTACGCAATACAGAGATCCAAGAGCAATTTTTTTTCAGAGAAGGTTTGTATCCGGCAACAGAAAGGCAGTACTGCCCAACACTGGCACTTTCTCAAGACATCCAGATGCTCTTTAGAAACCAGACACAAACGTGTCCCATGTTGTGGTGGACAGGCTGTCACCAGCTACACCAGATGCTCTCCTGGCTTTAGCTCAGTGACTGCTTGTACAGATCTGTAACAGAAATGCTGAGATTTGCAGAAAGGCTCACAAGTAGAAACCAAGGCATGTGAACGCATAGGGAAGAACAGTAGGAAATTATAAGAGAAAGAACCTATGGTAATTGATGAAAAATTCAGTGTGTTCGGGGACTAGACAACCAGACAGAACACAGACAGAAGCCCCAAAGATAAGGTGGTGAGAAGATGAAGAACAGAACTTAAATCACAAAATATTCAGACAATGAAAAAAACTTTGCCTAATACAAAGCAAGGCTAAACACTGAGGCAAATTATTTCTCTATTACTAAAGGGTCACTGGAAGTCAGAGCATGTCCAGAAAACAGTTTGTCATCCAGTTTTAGGGAAATCTCAAGCGATGTGATAAAGATTCAACAACCACCATCCTTTGTAATCATTAATATTAATATTATTAATATTATTATTACTATTATTATTTTATTAATAATAATAATAATAATAATAATAATAACAACAACAACAATAATAATTGTAGTAGTTGTAGTAGTAGTAGTAGTAGTAATCATCATCATCATGATCATCATCATCATCATCCTGTCCAAAACAGAAAGACACAAATGTTCTGGTACATAGTATAAGAGAATGAGTATGAGTGAAATTAGTTTTGTTTAAAATTAGAATAACCTTTTCTTCTAGTCAGTCTTGCACTAGGTTTTATTATATTCATTTGTTATTCTCAAGAAAACTGCCTAACACTGAAAAAAACCCAAAGCCTTTCTTACATGAGTGTATTCAAATTTCTTCACAATTTTTCTATTGAATGTCTGTTTATGGGAAGTTATTCTGACCAGAGACTTAGAGTCACAATGTTTCCACACGAATCTCAGAGACCATACTTTTTAATGTCAAGCTGAACAATTCCTAAACAGCAAGTAAGATATGCAAAAAAGCATTCAGAATTGCGTTACAGAATCATATTAATTCAGAAACAGTTTCTCCTCTACAAAAAAGGGCAATAGATTAGTCTGTGTGTAATTTAGATAATGATTTCTTGGCTTCAGAAACACTATTAACAAAGCCATTTTCAGAACTTCACCATAATTGTTCTGCAGCTAAAGAATTAACATATTATCACACTATTGGTGGGCATGCCTGCTTTCTGGGGAAATAAAAAAAAAGTTTCTCCGGAATTAATTTTCCAATTTATTTAACAAATAATCTAAAATGTAGCCCGTGGGGAGAGCAGCCCGTGTTTGATCCCTGACTCAGACAGCACGTGAGCAGTCTGTCCATCTCACTCCAGATGCAAGAGCAGCACAGAGATCGGAGCAGCTCACTCCTGCTCAGGGCAGCCACAGAACCTGAGAGCTGCTCAGGCTGCTGTGGGACGGCCCCTGCTCCCCGTATCCAAGTGGAGCAAGGCTGCAGGAGGCAGTCCATGGGCAGCTCCAGTAAGGGGCTCAGATGTGCAGTGTTTCACTAAAGTACGTGATGAAGGTGTGTGGTATTCCTTGAAAACTGTCTGGAGCAGCAGCTGACCCCAAAACTTCTGAAACTGCTTGCAGCAAGCTCTTGGGGGATGCTAAGGGTGAACTCTTCCCCATGTTTTTTGTAGATACTGTGAAAGCCTGTTCAGGCTACACACAAGATTTCTCTTGCCTGTGGTGACCCTGACTGTCAGATTGAAGGTAGGCTCTTCCTGCCTGTGGGAACAGCAAGGTTTACAGGGATGGGTTGCACGATGTGAGAATAGTCACTTTTCACTGAGGCTCACAAATGCAAGAATGTTGCTTAGCAGTAACCCTGACAATAAAAGAGGAGATATTATGTATCAGTATCTCTCCACATTTGTCCATACAAGAATGCTAAAATGTCTGCATGGCTTCGTGGCTGGGATCACTTCTTATGTTAAAACACCACCCTAGTTCTAGTTTCACTGAAAATTATCTAAGGCAGAAATACCTACAGCTTTTTCAATGCCAAATTGTCTCCTGACCAGTGCTCCTCCATGAAGAGTTTAATTTCCTGCGTAACTCAGCCAGGACACAATCCTGAATATTTCTCCTGATGGCTCCCATCTCACACTGACACCCACTGCCACACTCACCTACATCCATCACTCACCCAAACACAGAGGAATTTAAAACCTGTGGTTCCTTACTACCTTTTGATCAGAGTTCAATACCCAGGGTACCAACTCTTGTGGGTGACCAGACTACTCAGAACATCTGCACATGACTGTATGGACGTTTTGTGTTCTGAAACCAACAAAAAACCAGTGCACCTACCCATTGCCCACTGCCAACAGCTCAGCTGCCCACTCCTCCCACCTCCCTTCTGTACCTATCTTGTCCAAAGCAAGTGAGCACTGCTCAGAAATCCTCCCTAGAAACTGCCTGGCAGAGGGAGAGATTTCAATCAGCATCATACCTCTGCAAAGGATACATATTTGTTAAGCATATCTTGCCGAAATTTTTGATACTGATTGCACGATATGATTTCCTTTGGGTAGTTAATCTGTTACAGGTTCATTTTGTAGGTGGGATATGGGGGAAGGAGTTCAGATCATCCTCTAGGGATAGCTGGATGCATCTGCTCTGCAGGTCAGCCTCCTGCTGATTGTCCACCCCGCCACAATGAAGGGCTGTGGCTACAGACTTAACAGAGCCCCAGAGCCAGCTCAGAGGAATGCTGTGCAAATAACAGCCGTATTAGGAAGGCACTACCGGCTTTATGTTCAAGGCTAAATACAGCAGAACTCAAAACTTCCTATTTTTAACCCAATTTCTCAAGAAAACACAATGCCTGTGTCCTTCTGTGTGCTCATCTCTCTTCACAAACAACTTTTGCCCTCACTGGCATTTTCAGCCAAAGCTGGCTGCATGTGGGATGTGGTAACATTAAGGTCTTACACATTCTGTGAAAAGCAATGGCCAGAGAGGACAAAACATCTGGGCAGTGCCGCCAGCGTGGGAAGAGCAAGCACAGCATGGCTGCTGCTCTCAGAACATGGTTGGAGCTGGCTGGCTCACAGCTCCTGCCCGGCACTGAGAACCAAAGCACCAACAGGGCACTGCAGGGAGGTGGCCAGCAGGAAACAAGGGTTATAGCTGGAGGTGGGATCACTGAGCTGAGAACAGTGTGGGACGATCAGGAGGAAGGTTTGGATACGTAGCGATGGACTGGAGGTTCCTACCAAGAAGAAAGCAAGAAGAAAGTGGGACTGGGAAAGGATCTAGAAAGATCTTAGACGTCTTTTCCAAACTAAATGATTCTATAATTCTATGTGATTGTGGAAGGGAAGGGCTGCAGGATGCTGATCTGTAGGAAATAGGGCTTCATTAGCCTGACTGCTCACAGGATATCAAGTCTAAAAAGGAAAAGAGCTGATATTTTTCCTGCCATTTCCCCACAGTCATGGGGACAGAGGATCAACGCCTTTTAACTTCTGCACTGATCCTACTTAGCACTTCACTTGCACAGCTGCAGTCTGCCAAGCATTTTCTGGAATGCAGTTTGCATGAAAAAAATTTCTGCAAAATAGGGTCTTAATTGGGTCTGTGCAGAGAGCTCCCTGTGACCCTCTGCAGTGCTGCTCTGCTCTCAGGATCACCACAGGCATCCCAGGGCAGGACCAGGCTCTGAAGCTGTACTTTGTTACCACCTGAGCAAACAGTTCAGATGATGAGCCTCAAAGACACACATGGGTCAGAGGATGTAAAACAAAGCATAAAGAAATATTTTTTACCTTATAGATCTTGCCCTCTTCAGTACCAACGAGAAACAAATAGTCTATCTTTTTGTGAAAATCAAAGGATATCCCACAGCCTGTTAACAAAAAAAAAGGTCTGTCACATAGAGAATTGGTTCAGCTGGCCAAAACATGCTTCCTGCCTCTGGTAAACACACACTGCCTGTGTTTTCAGAAGTGATTTCTTAGCCAGAAGCTCCCAAAATAAATCAGACACCCCTTCTGTTAAGCTTTCCAAGCTGTGCATGTCCCCAAGACCTGCAATTTGAACAGCCACCCCAGAGATATGTAAAAGGGTACTGAAAGAACCAAAAGGTTACCAGAAACCACTTTAGCCTAGGATTCATTTTACTAAGAGTCAAAAATACCTTGTGCAAACATAAATATTCTAAGGATCTGGCCACCTCCTGCTGGGGAAGAATAGATCTTTTCTGTTTGTTTAGTATTCACAAAAATGTAAGTGGTTTCCTATGCATAAAAGAGCCCAGTGAGAAAATACCCCGCCATAACTTCCAGTGCTCTTTTTTCCCTTAATTCAGAATCCATTTAGTAGGCTCACTTCAGTAAAGCCAATAACAAAGAATGTGATTTGGGAAGAAATCCTCTGCTAGGGACAGAAGGATCCTGTTAATGTCAAAAGCCCTGAATTGTGCAACATTGTGAACTATGTTTAAAACAGGTGTCAACCACAAACAGGATGTGACTCATTGAGATTTTGTGGCTTCTGCTCCTGAGGCAGATGCATCACCATCCAAGAAAGCCATTTCACATGTTGGTGAAAGAAAATTTCAGCAGGGTTCTTGAACAGAAGATGGGATGTCTGTTGAGTGCCAGAGCTCCTTGAGGCTGTCCCTCCCAGCAGGGATACCCACAGCAACCATCAGATGAGAAACAGGAATGAGCAGACAAGGCTCAGAAGCACACAGTTACAGAAACTTTCTGCACAGACAGTCGTCTCAAGCATTATGTCTTTAACATTAACAAAATGTAGTTCTCAAAAGAATTGTTAGGGTAATTTCAACTCTCTAATACCATCTGCATTTTGAACATTCAAATAGATTGTTTAATATTCAAGACAAGTCTTTGAAAATCCATTTCCCAGTAACACTAACAAATAATCCCAAAGCCCTGAGAGTTCTGCAGTGTGCTGCTTTAGCTGGTTTCTTGCAACCTATTGTGGCACTGCAAAGCTTCCCAAAGCCTGCTCAGCAATTACTAGCCTAGAAACACAGCAATCCTTAAAAGCAGAGCAAGGCTCTCCTCCAAACAGAGGTCCCGTCTTCTCAGCCAAAAGCAGGTGTAGAAGGATGATAAGAGGATTCCTCAAGGACTTCCTTGGGCTTAGGACCTCCAGAGCTGACTCATCCCATCCTGTCTCAAGCGCAGGATGATCAGGATGAGAGGATTCAGCCTGGAAGGACTGCACTGACTCCACTTTGTATAGAGGAGCCTAACATAGTAGCTCAGAATAAACACTGTTTTTACAGAGCCCAAACTCAATGAGACACATCCCAAAGCTGGCTGGGTGAACTGTGCACCCAGTAAAGGGCAGAGGTTGCTTTTCACCTTGATTTTGCCAGTCTAGATCCATGTCTGACAATAAGAACAAAACTGAGTTTTGACATAAACAGGTATGTGCTTTATCCACACAGAGATAGCCCAGTAAAATGGACATTTGTTGAACTAATGTTCAATTCATCTTTTTATGTAAGTAAAGGCAAAATGTAACCAGCAAAACTTGACTCAGTGGCCATTGCTCCAGACAGACTTTGCCCTAGTGCATGATGAAAGCAAGGAGGCGTAACCCTCCTTTAGCTCCTTTCCATCTCAACACCCTGTTCCCAATTTAATTTCCCAGAATGACTGATGAGAGGCTTTGTGTCAGTAATTAATCAGCATGGCAAGGACTTGGGCTCTTACCAAGCGTTTGCAGCTGCAGCCCCTCTGGCCCCTGCATCGTTGTTTCATCTGCTGACAGCTTGATGACATCCATGTGAACCAGCTCATTCTGCAGGCAGAGGAGATTCCACATGAATAGCATGCTTTGCAGCAACAATACAGAGACATTCAGTACTTTGAAATGGCAGATTTTATGGAGGAATTTTAAAAAGCTGCCCAGAAGTTGCTTAATGTTTCACATTTGGCAGCTTGCTAACATGGTGCTTTCCACAAAACCTTCAGGAAACTGATGCTTTGGTGCACTGGAACTGAGAGCCACTGGTACATTACCTCGACATGTGCACTTGACCTGGAAAATTTTGAGTTTCAGGGCCAGTGTTTTTTAGTGAAAGTTGGCACAGTCAGCTTAAATGATAGTGTTTAGTTAAATCACCCTGTGTGATTTAAGATGGATATTTCATATTCTCAGGGAGCTAACTAAAGCCCCACATTAATGAATAGCAACTTCTCATCTTTCCAGTTCTGGCTTCTTAACATCTTGTTATCCCCAGAGCAGCCTCAGTTCAAAATACGCTCAATTTCATGGGCTCTGAGATGCCAGCAACATCTAGTAAGCAGTTTGCTCGAAGAGAAAACTGCCCCATGTTTCTGTTCTCAGCAGAGTTTTAAACAACTATCATGACACTGCTTTGCAAGGTGGTGAACACAGGGTCAAAAGGTTGGGTCCCAAAGAGTTTACAGTCAAGGTGAGAGACAAAAGACAGATGTAAATAGACATAATGTAGGTAAATATAAAGAAACTACTGGAGGGAAAGTTACATTCTCAGACTGGTTTGGGAGTGGAATACCACTGCAGAATGGAGTTAGTTGTGACTGTAAAAACACCCTGGGGCTCCAGAGGTCTCTGCCAACCCCAACCATTCTGTGATTCCCTGATTATGTGATAAAAAGAACAAAAACTAATGATTAGTGAGCAGTATGGGCTGTGGACTGGATGGTATAATATGCAAATATCCCACTGAAGCACCACTACTTAGCTCAGTGAATTAAACTGTAGTTGAAGCTTCTCTTAGCCCAGAGCAGAACGCAGGTGGAAAAAGAATTCTGCCTGGCAAAGTCAACCCCAGGAATTTCCATGCTGAGGAATGTGGGAGAAGATCTTCTTCAGTACTGCAGTTGAGAGAGGACAATGCTCTAGAAAGCATTTCTATCATACTCTAGGGGTACAAAGTTACAGAAGATTCAGCAAAGGTCAAAACTCCAAAATGTTCTTCCTTCTCACTAATTCTCACTGCTGCACACCCACATGTGCTGGCCTATTGATGGCAGTAAATTTTTTTCCAAAAGAGCAGCAAGAAGCAGGACAGACTCCTAAAGAGTTCCACCTCAGCAGCTCTTACAGCACATTTCAGTGGGTAAAGGCAGGAGAGATGCTAAGAAAGAGGCCACACATGCTGGTGTACATGTGCATGGACTGGAAAGAGCAGCCCCAGAGGGATCAGGAGCAGAGCATGTTCTACTGCATGCCCAAGTAGGAGTGCAGGTGGGTTGTTGGGAGAGCAGACAGGACAAGCTCAGCAGGCACTTGCCTCTGCTCAGGCTCCCAGGTCTGCCTGCTCTCCAGAAAGCATGTGCCCTGTCCTAGACATGAGTCTGGTCTGAAGAGCAGCTTTGGAGCTGCCTGCAGCAGGTCACGTTGATACACCCAGTGCAACAGATGTGTGATCTGTGCAGGCCCAGAGATGTGCTAGCACACTATCTCTGTGTTCTGGTAGAAAGGCAAACCTCAAGGGACCTTCTTTCTAATCACACACCTTTCTGCAGTCTTCCTCTGAAGGTTCCTCCCAGAACCTTCACCCAGCAGAGGCCCCTGTGGACAATTCCTGCAGCCCCTCTCCTTCACAAAGGACCCTGCTTGTGCAGACTTCCCTGCTGTGCTGGTTTTATCTTGTACCCAGCTTCACAGCATAAAAAACACTTCTGTTCCTGGGGCTCTTTGTCACCAGAACCATTCACATATACCTCTGGGTAAACATCCTGCTGACAATTTGGCCTTCCAGGAATACCAAGCAATAATATGTTGCTTCTGCCTAATAATTGCAGAGCACTTTGTAAGCATTAGTGAATCAGGTCTTACAGCTGCTGCTTTCCCCTTACTTCTTATTAGCCTTAAGTGATGAAGCAGGCCCAGAGCTGTTCAGTAATTTAGCTGTAGGTCACACAGGAGGGGGTGAACTACGACTACTAATCAAATATGGGATTGCTGAGCATCAGACTGAGAAGCAGTACCATGCTGCATCCCAAACAATTCTTTGAAATGGCTGAGACGTTCTTCCCTTTTGATAGGCAATGTGTACACCCCAAGGAGGGGGGGCAGAGAATCCTCCAGCAGGAGAAGTCCTGCATCCTTCCTTGATGTTTTACACCTTCATGAGGACCCAAAGTCAAGACAGTCTAAGTACACAGAACTCATATGCTTTTTCATGAAATTTGTCCGAAGTCATTGTGCCCATTTCTAACAGAGACAACCACTATGGTCAAGGCAGATCAACTGTCCCTGGCTAACATTTGACAACTCTTCTATCCAAATCTTGAGTGCGGTTTGCCAAATATTTGTCTGGAAGAAATAATGAAATTATTCACTTTGTGCTCTCAGCTTTGGAAGTGTCAAACAGATAACAGTGTTTGAAGGAGCTTTATTTCTGGATAGCCCTCTCAAAAAGATTAGCAAAGCACTCTTTCATTTATTCCCCGTTTGCACCATGGTTTTGTAGAATATAAAACCTCTGGAGTGTTTTCAGTTTTACTCCAAATGAAACCCAGAAAAAGCTCTTGTGAAACTGGAATTCAAGCAGATTGTCCATTTCTCCTTTCTGTATAAAAAAACCCACAGATTATAAAAAACCATTGTTTTCATCACGGTTTTTGTTTTCTCTGTTGAATATCAGTCCCCCGCAAAAATGTCCAAAGCAGACAGCACCTAAAACATTGCTGTTTTCCACCCCTGCCTACTAAGTAAATACTAGTTCTGGCAATTTCAGAAGTAATTTAATCTAAAAAAACCCAAAAACCCAAGACTTTTCACATGGGTAAGGCAAAGTTCATTACAGTAATGTAAGGAATAAGTAGAAATTACAGTGGGCTAAGTGGATACAGATCTTAGAAGTCATACTAAGGATACATAGAAGGAAATATCTATGTGCCCAAGGGACAGCAAAACCACAGATTATTATGTGGAAACAGTTATGCACTGGTGCAAAAGACCCTCTGCTGGGTGAGCTGCTATCAGAGTCCATCTGCAAACATTTAGGTCGTCCCAGTTGTGGCATTTCCATTAAGTAAGAGACTTCAGCCAGTGCTCCCTGCCTCCTAAGGGGGCCATGCTGAGCACACTCAGTTACTGGGGCTCAGTTGCTAAGTGTACCCTGCCAAATCACCTCATCTAGATGTGTCTGGCTGCAGGCATGTACTGCCCACTTCAACCCAAATCTTTTGGGCATTCCTATTCAGGGGATAACACAGGAGCTGAGTGCTGAGACACTCTTAGTATGTCTCTGTCTAGGGAGCTCTTTTGGGAGAAGGACTTGGGATACATTTGCAGAAGGGATTTTTGATTCTGAAGCTGCATGTATGAACATGGAAAAGTCTATAAAAAATAACTTCATAAGCTGTGCCATCTGCCTGTGCTTACACTGTTCTTTAGGAGATGGTCCTGTTCCTGAACTGGACATGAGGCTAAGATTTACATGTAATGCTAGAAATTAATCCCTGCCATGGCAGCAAGGCCTAAAAATTTCAAAACTGGAAAGCTTTGGTAAAACAGATTGAAAAATTAGCATCCTGGGATGTAAAGAAATTTCTTCTTTTGTTGGGGAATAATGGGACAGCTGCTTCAAACTCATATTTAGGGCAATGCAATTATTTTTTAGCGAGGTTTGAAATCTTTAAATGTAAAATGAAATAACCAACAGAAAAACCCACACATTGGGATTCAGAGACATGAATCTAAGGGTCATTTGGGGACATTAGTTCTAGGTTTCTATCAACATATTTCAACATACTCCAAAAGGAAAAGCGAACAAAGGCAGGGCATGCAAACTAGTTTTAAAAAGTTGTATTGGATGTGTATTGGAGTAGGCAATGTCATGGCAGGGAGAAGCCCTCTGCCTGTCTGATAGCATGCTGCCATCCAACTGCAAATGCAAACTTTGTACTACTCACTCTGTCCCGCATGGGGAGAAATTTAAATTGACCCTCTCCCAATTCAAATTGCACTCTGTAGGGGAGCATTTTGGGGATGAGAATCTGGAAGCTGTGAAAAAAAGCAGATTATTCTGTTCTGTGTCTAGTTGACCCTTCTGGGACAAAGAAAGCGTGAGAACAAGGACCAGGCTTGAATCCCTGCTGCTGCCAAGCAGGAAAATGAGCTCTCATTTTCAGGCCCATGGGGTGCTACAGGTGCAGGCAGGATGAAGGTTAGGTCCTGACAATGAGTAGGCTGACCCTGCTTCATTTCAGAGTTTAATGTGCAGCCCCAGATCCAGCTGTGACTGCACCAGCTGCTATTGCTAACATTTCTTTTCAAGCTCATTAGAAATAAAAATAATACTAATGAATCACTGAACTTTTGAGGCAATTGGGTATAATTCCACTGGAAAAAGAAATTGCCACCTACTGTTTACCTTAATTAAAGTCCATGAAACAATCCGCCCATCCGAGGAGACAGAGAAGAAGTTGCGGTTGCTGTCCATGTCATCCTTCTGCCACTTGACCTTAAAACAAGAAGAAAGAAGACGACAGTCCCAGTCAGCACAAGGCATCCAGCATTAGCAGGACAGAGTCCCATGGCCTAAGCAAAGTCTTCTGAAATCCTTCCTAAAGAGCAGCTGGTTTGCACCCTGGAGGCTCACTGGTGTGAACGCTTATCTCCACCAGCAGGAGCAGAACTGTCCTGAGCACTCTGGTCAGCCACTTTCCTGCAGGATGCTCCAGCACAGGACTAAAGCCCCTCTGCACCCACCCACGGCCACTGGAGCACTGCCATCAAGGACAGGCCTTATGAGGTGTCTGAGCTGTGCACCAGACCTCTACACTGTGGCACAGCACCATCCCAGAGACCCCTGAGACATCTCCAAACAGCACCAGTGGTGCCACACCGAGGCCCCCAAGCACCAGCCTTGCCTTTCACATTTGACTAATTACATTACTCATTACATTACTGCAGTGCCATATGGCTGCCCTTCAGCCAGACAACCTCAAACTAGCTTTCTGCCCCTGTGTGGGGTGCAGGCAAGACCTTGCAAGCAACATGTGACAAGGGTCCTTGGGGCACTTTTGTTTCAGGGAGATGAAAACTTCTCCATTAAATCTGAAATCCTCCCTACACCTTCAGAGTATCTGTCTGCCTCGTAAGGAGATTTGCCTTTCGACTGTGACAGCTCAGCAGGAGAGATTAGAACTCAGATAAATGGCTTACAGTTTAGAAGAGACATTTCAGTTAGACCAAAAGCATTAAGAACACTCGATTTTCAGATCTGGGAATTCAATCAGACTGAAGGGAAAAGAATGACTTGTCACTGGGTCTGTCAGCACACACTCCTGTTGGCATCTGTCAGATCAGGATGGGGACAAGCACTTTAGAAGGTTCTGAGAAGCTTTTCAAAGGTATATCTGTTCCTGTCCAAGCAGTGGAGCAGATGAAGTTCCCTAAACATCATCCCATAAACATGATAAATGGGTTTGATCATCCCAGAACTTACCAAATGCTCTATCCATGACCACTTATGTAACTCATACCTAGTTCAGAAAACAAACAGCCTTCTCAATACTTTAATTACACAGACTGGGTATTCGCGTGACAGGTCCTTGTGAAAAACTGTTAATTCTCTTTTGTAAAATTGTTTATACTGTGAAGTTCTGTGGAGCATGAAAATTAAGCAAGAGACTCAGCAGAGAGTAGTTAACCCTCCACTGAACGTTTCCTTCCTTTTCTGAGGAAGGAAAAATTGAATGTAAAAGGAATCCATCTGAGAATACCTCAAAATACCAGTTTCATGCCTATAAGACACAACTGAAGAGCTCTGAGTGGCATATACCTTTGAATATCCCTGCACAGGTGAAAGTCTCTGTGTGGAACTACTTTTGTTATATGGCATTAAAGGAATAACATAATTCAATATGACCCAGAATAAAATGATTAATGATTAAAAGGCAGGTTCAACAGGACAAGAATTGCCAAGGCTGACCCACTGTGGACAAAATGTGCTGGGTGTATCTGTTCCAAGAACACCTGCCTGTGAGCATGAGCTACTGCTGTCAGTGATAGTCACCAGCAGCTGCTTCAGATGAAGGAGGTGGTGTAGTGAGAAGTTTTAATTCAAGGTGAGAAATGCAGAGCTCAGGGACACTGGTTACAAAGACATCCAATCTGCCTCGTGCTGAGCGCAGAAAAAACATCATATTTTGAATCAAAAGTTTTTTAAATGTCACTCTAAAATGGTCTGACAGTAAAATGCTTTTATCTGTGTGTTCTCCTCTAACTCATGTTCTTTCTGTCCAGCTTACTGTCCCAAATATTTGGGGAAAACTTTGCAGACCATGAGAGCACTGGTAAATGCATGGAGGAAGGTTCAGCAGCTGTAGTCCATCCCCACCATTCTGTGCATCCCCACCATTCTGTGCAGACACACCTTCTGAGTCCTGATGTGAACACAGAGTGTTGCAAGAGCCTCGTCCAGAGGTGACCAAACAGCATAAGAGCTATCATGAGTTCATGGGGGATTTTCCCAAGCTAATTCCTTTCAGTATTCCCAAAGCAAAGAGGTTTTACCCCAGGGTTTGCCTACTCCAAATAACCTCTCTCTGATGGAGATCTATTCAAGTTTTCTCCTCTTAGTTAGGTGTCACAGCTCTTAATCCATTACATGGGTAGGTGGGGTCACCAGCCCCAAAAATCAAGTAGGCTGAATTGCTTGGGGTACTCTTCCTCCTCTGTTCAGAGCAGTCACCAGTACTTGAGTTGGGTACTTTTTGTAGACAGCTTGAAAAACAGCCTCTCAGGGACACCAGGCTCTGCCCTCAGATGACTATTAGCTGCTCTCAGTGATGGTAGCTTGAATTTCAGAAAACAGAAATTGGCATTTAATCCTTTCAATTTTCATTCAACACCTCTGACACCTTAATCGTGTTTGTGATCCCTTTCCTCCTGATCTCTGAATCCCACAAATGCTTATTAGAGTAATTAGCCCTCATGATACTGCAATCAAATCGGGCATCTGCTCAGAACTGGCCTTTTCCTTGCTCCCACAGGCTTGTCAACATGGCACAACCTCCCACCATTAGCAGCATCCATGCGGAGAGGGGTGGAGCATCTGAGGAGAAAACCAAGCAACTGTCTGCACAGTGGTAAGAAGTTAATTTTTCCCCTGAAGCATGTGATAATCAGCTAGGCATTTTGGCTGTGTGAAACTATTTAGAGCAAAAGTTCAACTATGATACAATCAGAGTAAAGAAGCACATGAAAAATAAAAGTGTGTAAACAGCAGAGAGGAGACAAGCAAGGAAAAAGCAGCAAGCATTTTCTGTCCCTGATCATGATGAGAACTGTAACAAAAACAAGCAATTTTTTCAGTGATCTTTAACCTGACTATTATTGCAGTGCAAAATTAGTGGGTGAAACTCATTGCTGCAAGAACAGCCTACCACTTTTTCTTTTGATTTCTTAAAGCTCGTTTATTTATAAAGAAGTTGAGACAATTCAAAATGGTATTTAATACACAGAAATAGAAATATTAAGAACTCATGTTCATTACTAGGTACAGCAGGTTAGCAGGGTGATAATCCATTCATTTCCAGCAAGAGAATACTATCACTTTTATCTGTGGTAGCTGGTAATGGCTCCTGCCCAGCAGGAGATTAGACCATTTATCCAATCTGATTTGAAAACACCCATGTTTCTGATGTCATTCCCATGAAATATATAATGCTTGATCCGTTTTCATGGGACACAGGCTGTAAGTCACTTGCACTGACACAATACAATTGGTCAGAATCACCCTGGCTCGGAGTGTGGAGTGTGGTGCAGGCACCAGCTACTGCAAACACAGATCTGGCTGGCCCTTGGCTTGCCAAAACTCAGGAATGGGGTGCCACATCCAACACATGCACATTAACTGATGAGCAATTCCTTCCCTTTCCTTCCCTATAATTATCCTTCAAGGATGCCTTTGTCAGCATTGCAGTACCACAGCCCTGCTGATACCTGCCCTAAGTGAAATAAGGCAGATTTTTTGTAATTTAGGGCCTAGAAAAAACTAATAAAATCTGCCCCAGCTAGAGAAGAGGAAAGACAAGGGCATTATCAATCCCCCCTGCACCCCCAATTCACCCTGACATGAACTAGCCAAGTAAGACATTCAAATGACTTTGGCATGCAAACATCTCCCTGGGCTGCTGAGGAATGTTCATGCTATTTTGACCTGGGGACAAATTCATTCCAGTGCCAACCTGGCTATCAGTAAACTCCTAGGCAAAGTCATCATGGCAATGCAGGGTTTGGAGTGACCCAAAAAGCATATTTATTCTCTTCTGAGGTGAAATCAGACACTCCCCTGCCACTGGTGACAATTCACATAGGTTGCTTTCACAAGTCTCCAACAACAGGTACCCAACAACCTCCCTGTAGATACAGCTGTGCCTAATTGCCCTTATACAGAAGATTTCCTCTACCAAGAGTCAAGCCAATTACTCCTTACCATCTCCCCAGTGGATGCAAAGAACAACAGCTTATTCCCCTTTCTGTAACAGTCTTCAAAAGGGCAAGAAATGTTTGTGCCACTGTTCCCTTTTCCCCTCCTTCCAACAAAAATCAACTGCCCCAACTGTTGCCTCCAGGTCCTGTCTTCAGGACCCAAGCTTTCACCACTCTTGTTCTTCCTCTTCAGTCTGGCTCTGCTGCTGCAAACACGTGGCACAGAACTACCCTGAGTTACAACCTCCTCTCTCTCATATTCTTGCTAATTAATTAGAATGACACATATCTTTATACAAGAGTATTCCATTGCTGATCACTGGTGGTGATCTGCCATGCTTCCCCTCGGGCACCCTGCTGCCTAACCAGCCATCTCCTATTTCGTATCTGTGCATTTAATTTCCCCTCTCTAAATGCAGTATTTGCTCTTGTCTTTATTGAATTTCATCACATTGATTTTGGGCCTTTCTTCCAATTTATCAAGATCATTTTGAACATAATCATGTCCCGCAAAGTACCTCGTCCTCCCAGGGGGGCTTCCCTATTCTGTAATTTGAGTTGTTAATGAAAATATTGATCAAAAAAAACCCAGAAGTGACAGCTGGAGAGTCTCACTTGTAGCACTTTCAGAGTCTGACAGTGAGCTCTTTAAGCACACTGCCTGAGCCACCTGAGCAGCCTCTTTATGGCCATTTTACCTAATTCACATTTCTCTGCTTTGGTTATATGTATGTCACTGTGTAAGCCTGGATCAAAAGCTTTAGTCAAGTCAAGACGGATTGAGATGATAACCTTGATTGCCTCTCCCTTATTCATGAGGCCCGTTTCTGTGGAAAAAAAGGAAAAGAAATTGGCTTGATAATCTATTCTGGACAAATCCATGTCAGCTTCTCTGAATCACCTTATTAGCCAGACATTTAACAGTAGTGTTGCCATTTATTCAAGTGCTTTTCCAGTCTTTGAAATTGGTCTGACTGGTCAGTAATTCCCTGGGTCCAATCCTATCATTTTCCTCCAGACATTTTTCCACTCCTTCCGGCCCTTTGAGCACATTCCTCCTTTCCCTGGCCCTGCTGGTGCTACAGGCCAGCGTGCAGCCTGGTGCACTGCTGTGCTATTATCCACACTTTTCAACCCCCCTGTGGCTGGCCATAGATGCCTCTAGCTGGGTGAATTGTCCAGACACTGTTTTCTGTGCTCTGGTACTCTGTCTGTGCCACTTTCCCTCCTGCATTTAAGGACACGCCCTTTTAAGAAGGAATCTGCGGATACCTTTCAGCCAGATATTGGCTCTACAGCATCACTGAAAAGTGTGTGGGGACTGATGACAGTAGGCTATGATACTTCAGTCTGCCCATGTGACAGGTACATGAATGAGTGTGAGTCCATAGGTGACAGCAGAGTGGTGCTTCCCCTCATCCATGCTGCAGAGCACATGCCAACCCTGCCTCTGAGTCAAGGTATTCACTCAGCTCACATGCTGTAAGTGCGCTTGCACATAAACTCCAGCCTCTGACTAAAACACAGGACAGATGTAGCCCAAAAACTCTCTGAAATGCATATAATGGCAAGAAATTGGTCTGGTTATTTCTTTAAGTGCTCCAGGGTATGTTTAATCTGATTTTGCTGATGAGCAAGAACTTATCTAAATTCTCTTTAATATGCTCTTTCCTTATTCTGACCTGTGCTTTTATCCTCTTGTTACATTAAGCAGACAATCTCAGACACTCACTGTAAGGTTAAACAATACAGCATCAAATATTTCATCCTTATTCATAACGCTCAGTAGTAGCTGAAAGCTTGCATTAGTAATAAGTCTATTTCTTCATTCCTTTAACTACTTAGATGCTTCCCAAATGCTTCCCTTTCCCTTTTATGACCCAGAATAACCACAGCTAACTTAACTCATTCACTTCTTTTTATTAATTCATGTTTGTGCTTTTCCCTAATACTCAGCTTTAGACATGTCTTTGTTTCTGTGCGTCAAGCATTTTTTTGTAAGTCACTGTTGAATTGTAGATGCAGATGTAAAGGCCCCACTCAGAGACTCTGCCATTCTGCCCAGCCCAGCAGCTCAGGGATTTCACTCATCTGCCTCCTTAGCTGAAGAGAGACACAGACCTGCAGAAGTCCATGTGAGCACCAGAGAAGCACAAGTGCTTCCCCGCCCTGCTGTGCTCTCCCAGCCACCCTCTTTTGCCCATACCTTGGTCACACAAGGTAAGCAGTGGGATAGGACCCTTCTCCTTGTATTCACACAAGCTAAAGACTTTTACTCCAGGCTTCCCACAGGCAAACATCTGCTCCTTGAGCAAGGGAACCAGCCTCAGTTCTCTCTTGCTGTGCCTGACCTGGCAGCCAAGCACAGACACAAACCCCCTGTCCAAACCACATTTCCTGTGTCAGAATGCACAAGCCTGGGCCAAAGCAAAGTGCCAGAAAAGCTCTGGAGCTCTCTCGAGGTGGACAAGCTGAACATGTGCTGGGATTTAGCAAGAGCACAAACTCTCATGGATGCAGTTTGGCTGCATCTATTGCACAATGGCTCAGCTCACCAGCTGGCAGGTGAAAACCTTATGGATTCTTGCAGAGAGAGTTGGACAGACCAAACTCCAACTGGGAATACCCATCTAAACCTGGGCACCCTAGTCCAGTGGGCACCTTTGCTCTGTGTAGTGGACACTTTCTCCATTTTGCAGCTAGCCTGCCTTTTATTCTGCCTCAGCATCATGCTGAGGGCTCATGCTGAAGTGAGGATCTACAATAAATTGCTCCACAGGTCACATCTTCCGAAGCCAGTTTGATTTGCCCTGTGCTCTAGTAAAATATTCTCCTGGACTACCTTACAGCAGTTTCTGATTTGAACCAAGAAGCAGTTCTATTTCTTCATGCTGTCACCCTCAAATGTGTTTCTTGTTGGTTCCTGACAGCAACTTTCAGCAAAACAGCATCCAGAAACATCAAGTCATTACCAGCAGAGAAGAAATCTTTCACTTTCCTTTTCTGTCAATGACAAATCACAATTTTTTTGTTTATTCTCTTCTCTGGGTCACTTATCTGTGCTGTTTGCCAAGGGATCTGCTGGTGTGAAAGTCTGCCTCTACACTCAGCTTATCCAGAGTCCACCGACTTTTTGTTTTGCTAAAGCAAATAGTTTGTCCTTCCTTGCTGCTGAGACAAAGCAATGCATCTACAACAAAGTTCCCAAATGTCCTCCATCAAGGACATTGCCAGCTATTCTGCATTTGTTGCTTATCATGTCTGACACAATAAGAGGACCTTAACACCTTCGAGAGGATCCTCTTCCAGCAACCACAAGCAAAGCCAAGGCCAGGCACCCTGAGGAGTGTAAGCAAAATGCAAGGCTGCTCTCCTGCAATCAGTTACAAGGGACACCTCAAAATTAATCACTTGGCCATCTAGAAAGCAGAGTACTTAACTCACAAGGAAAGTAACTCCAGCATCAGTTTCTACATATCAAGAGACAGGAAGCGCAAGGCTTGGAGGTGAGGAACAGTGCAGTGCCTGTAGCCCTTCCTCAGCGCCAACTTGGACAGCAGTGCAAGTTATCCTGTGTAGAGGTGGGAGGAAGGAAGACAGAAAACTTCATTCTTCACCATGGTTATTTGAGGTAAAAGCAAAAACTGAGCTTAGTCCAGATGACTCATTTTGACTCAAGGCAGTAATGAAGATTTTAAAGGGCTGTGATAACTGAGTGCAGCCTGGTCAAAGGTCAAAGCAGCCCAGTCAGACTCTATGGCTAAGCCTATATTTGGTGAAGAAAGAGCTCCTGGGTCCTGCATTTGGAGCATATGATATGACTATGGAGAAGATTTAGTTGTGCTCTGGTTATCTGTAGATATGGAGTTCCTGCCAAAGGTAAATGTGGGCAGGCAGGCAGGAACCTTAGTAGGGTTCCAGCTGGTCCTTCAGTGAGGGGCACCAGAACCATGGAATCACCAGCTGGAGCCAGCATGGCAGCGTGCAGCATAAAGGGCTCCTGTCTTGTGATGCACCCTGAGCAAAAGAGATTGCTGCTCTCTATCTGCACTTTTTGCCATTCCTGTCTATTACCTGGGAAACAGACAGCATTTCTGCTGTGGAATGTCTAGCAAGAATGAAAGATCTCAAAAATTTTTTTTAAAAGGTGTGATTTGGTCAACAATGTCATAGAAGGTATTACTGCTTGATTTTTTTTTTCCTCAGAAACCCAGCTGTGAAAGCACAGTCCCTGTCCACACCTGCACCCCTGGGCTCTAGAAAAATACTGGTATAAACACAGTGAATCCAGCCACAACAAAAGAGGAGAAGCCATCCCAGAGGTGAAGAATCAGGCCTGCCATGTGATGAGAGCTGGGCTGTCGCTGTCACACTCCAGAGTCTTTGCACATCCAGGAACCTCACGGTGAAAAGAGTCCATGAGTTGGGGTCACCCCTCTGCCACTGCCTGAGATATCTCCATGGGGAGGATGCTGGAGACTGTTTTGAGGCAAACATGACTTTTTAGCCCAGGAGGCTAATGCTGGCAAGAGAACAAAATCAGATATCCCAGAAAGGCTCATCTGAGCCTCTCCCTTCTAGAATCCATTTATTGTTTAAAGGAAGGTAGGTCTCACATTGAGCTACAAGTAAAACAGAAGGCTGTACTGAGGCTGCCTTTCTTTCAGTGACATATAAAAAAATACACTGTAACTAGATATTTAACAAAACTAACTCTAAGGAGCACAGGCAGATATATCTGACTCTGTAAGGCCTGATGAAATTCCATCTAGGGTACTTAAGGGAGCAGCTGAAGCAATCTCTGAATTTTATAGCAATTAGCTATGAAAACTAGAAGAGAGGAGATGTCCTGGGGGACAGGAACAGAGAAAAATGCCCCCAGGAAACACAAAACAAACCTGTCTTGAAGGATAGGTTAAAGGACAGTGGATGAGTCAGCCTAATGCTGAACTTTGAGAGCTGGAACAAAGTATTAAGTCATCTGTACATATGTACAGGATAAGAAAATGAGAATCAGTGAATATGGTCTCCTCAAAAAAAGACTTTGTCAAATAGAATTCATTTCCTTCTTTATCACGGTAACAAGTCTAAAAGAAAGAGTAGATTTGTTATCTTTAACTTTGTAAGGCTTTTGGCATACTCCCTGTGATGTCTTCAGAAGAAAGATAAGAAATTACTGTGAAGTGGCTGAGTGCTTGAAAATGAATTCCCAAGAATTTAGACAGCAATGTCTTGACCAGATGGGAGAACATCTCTAGATGGTTCCCATGAGGGACTATCCTTGTTTCTTTTAACGTTTTTAGCTTCATTCTTTAAACTTTGTCTAGCCTCTGCTCTAGATAGCCTCTCCAAGGCATCAGGCTCAGTTTTATACAATATTTTCATTAGTAAGTTGCATACTGAATTGCAAAATACACAGGACATTTGCAGATGACGCAGTTGAAAGACATTGAATTCCATTAGGATAAGGACTCTAAGTTATCTTGAAAAGCTGGAGACGTAATCTGAAAATAATAAGGTGATGTGATAAAGACAAGGGCAGTGGGACAGTGACAGGAGTAAGAAAGCATTAAATGTGTAGAAATTAGGGAATTTCTGGCTAAGTGACTGTAGTGGAGGAAAGCATCAGTGGCTGGTGAGGGAATCAGCAAAGTGATATTGCTGGAGTGTCACAGAAATATTTTCACTTGTATTAAGAAGTGTGTACCATGTAAGACACAGGAGGCAAGGACTCCAGTCTGTTAGCACTGGTGAAGGCAGCTAGACTGCCCTGTGTCATTTTGAAGAAAATACTTCAAGAATGATAACACAATGTCTGTGAAGCCATGATGGGAAGAGGACACTCAAGGCCTCTGTTACTTCTCATTTCTGTTGTTCACAAACAGTTTCCCAGTTGCAGAAAGGAAAGTTCAGTTTTATTTTAAATCCAGTCTCACCTCTCACATGTTTACTGTGTGTCATGTTCAATCACATTGTGACTGTTTTGTTCCCTGCAATAGATGAGACTGCTTTGTATAGCAAACAAGTCTTTTGAGTGTGAGTAAAAGCTGATGGGGAAAGATAAATGAAAATTACTTGTTACTTAAAAATAAATCCATTGAAAAATGTTCCTATCTTAAAATCTGGGTTTTCTTTTAAATGCAAATGTTTCAGCTATGACAGGAATCTGCAGATAAGGGAGCTGCTAAGCAAAGGAGGGTTTTCAGTGCTGTTTAGTCTTTTGTAAAAAATTTGTTGACATTTTACCATTAAATCATGCAACAAGACAGAACGGATCAGTTCAATTTGTTGAGGAAGTAAACTTGCCTCCATGACAGAAGCCATTGAAGAGGTAAGGTCTACAAGGAATAACTCCTTCTGAGGTGAGTCAGTAATATTTAAATATTTGGCTGTAGTGTTTGCCTTAGAGAGGAAATGGTTTAGACATCTGACGAATATCAAAGTGTTCAAAGATTCCAATGTCTCTCAGTCAGTTTAGGCTTCCTGCATTTCTCTTACATTTTTAATGAGCAGTGCTGACCTAAAGGACTCCCTGCCATCCTATCTGTAGCAGAGGCAGGGATTTACTCAGATAACTCCTTACTTTACCAACTGTATGTTTGTGATGATGAACACAACAGTTAGGAGAGTCAGGGGGCATGACAGGCTTGGTGACAGTAAATAGGTACTGAAACAAAGTCAGGTGCTTCATCTAGATGAAGAATGAAAGAAGAAATCAGGCAGCAACCAAGGCAGCCAGTTTGGCAGGATCATATGTCACCCAGCAAAGATGCAGGAGGAAGAATTCTTTAAGAATACCTATGATAATGAAAAGCATCTCAAAACCCCCTGGAACAGAAGACACAGCCCAGCACTGCCTGGATGCTCTAGGAGCAGCCCTGGAGCTGCTCCAGCTGTCAGGCACCCTTGTCATGGGCATGAGGCTGGATGATGACTTTATTTATGGGTACCACCAAATACTGGGCCTATCTGGTGGAATATAGCTGTTCTGGCTACAGGCAAAACCAGGAACTTCCCATCTAATAATTTTGCAAATTATTTCTCTCCTTCTAGCAGCATATGTCTATTTACAAGTTTTACAACAAGCATTCTCAGGGTTGTTTCCTCCAAAGTCCTTGAAAGTTTCCTGATAGCTGAGGGAAAACAACTAGATGAGCTCAACAGCAATGAGGAAACACTCTAAGACAAACTCCCACACATTTAGTCCCATAAAAACAGCTCATTAGAAAACCACTCCTCTCCTACACCTTGATGGGATCTTCCTGGGATTCAGAGGACCAGGCTCCATCTCCTCAGTACAAGTGAACTCAAGGGTGCAAGGTCAGCCAAGACGAGCAAGGAATTAGGCCTACTGCATCAGACCATCCACAAATTTGGGGTGCAGAAAAAGGGTAGCAAAACCTTTCCTACCAAAGAGCATATGTGGTGGTGGTGGGAGGGAGGGACTCAGCAGTAAGCAGAGAGCATGGACATAGGAGTGCCACTGAAGCAGGGCAAAGGCCTGAGGCTGAGCATTACTCATGCTTCAGAGACTCAGATTTATCTGAAGGAAGCAGAGCTCAGTTATAAATAGCACTGGATAAGGCTGGTCCTACTTTCAGTTTGTTTTCTTCCTGCTGGGATTTGGATGCTGTGTTTTGTACAGTGTTTCACCAGGAATCTATGTGCTTGTTTCCCTCACAGCACTGCCCAGTGAATTATTAGGCTGGTATGCTAACAGAGGAGGGAGGAAGCAGACATTAGACTGTCACCTGCTTGTCCTGTCAGTGGCTGTGTTCCCATGTCAGGCACAGCATGCAGCTGAGCAATGCATGCCAGAGGCCAACAAAGCTCCAGGGCACTTCACCAGCTGCAATTCACACCTCTTGGCTTCAATTCTGACTGTGCTCATGGTTGAGATGCTCATGCTCATGCAAGATTCCCAGTTTACAACAGACAAAATATGAAGTTTCCCCCTCTGTGTGCAGGAAAAGCAGACACAGAGGGCTGGCAGATTCACACCCAAACTCCCAAGATGCCTGATGTTGCTACATCAGAGAGAGTGACTGCAATATGCCTGACAGAAGATTCCCATCACCACAGGATCAAGTGGATTGCAGCAGGGATGGGGAGAGACTCTCCTGAGGCCTGCTGGATGCTGAGAGGCCCAGACACCACATCAAGCTGTGGCTATCAAGGTGGGAGAAGGGTGGGATTCATGGCCAGCCCCAGCTCCCTGTATCTCACTATATATCAATGTGACCTTGCCTGCAGCATCCCTGCCCAACTCGCCTCCAACTCTGCCATTATCATTCCCTTGCTTTTATTTTATCCTCTTCAGAGCAGCATTCTGTTGTTTCACAGGCTGTATAAGAGCCATTATAGACCCATCAGTGTATTTATATCTACACTATAAAGCAGCAGAGCAGAATTCAAAGACCCAAGCAACCAAACAAATGCATTACTACCTCTCTGGTATTTTAAACCTCAGGCTAACATCTTCTAACATCCCAAGGCATAAAGGGACTTCTAAATTTTATAAGTGAAATTTTCTCTACAAATTAGCCCCAGTGCAACTAACAGGCAAAGAAAGTTTCTTGTATGTTGCTTGGAGAGACCAGGAAAGAAATAATCAACCTGAAAACCTACAGAAGGATGGTTTGGATCTTAAGTAAAGGGAAGAGGGTAAGAGTAGCATGAGATAAGAATCTATTTAGCAAGAAACAGTGAGAGTAGAAGGTAGAAAATAAGTTCAGCATCTGAATGAAGTACAGAGGGAAATGCAGCATCAAAGCAAAAAGAGCTCATTTTTAGACCAACATTACATGATCTGCAATGGACACTTTGCTAGACAATTTCTAACCCAAAAGAATCTATGCCCACGGCACAATTTAAAAATAACCCTGAATAATTTCTGAATCTCCAGAAGACACAGATACTATCTCAAAAAGTACAATGCTGAAGTTAAAACTATCAGAGATCTTGTTCCTTATTGTCAAAGACATTTAGGAATAAGCATTTGGATGTTTACCTCTCCTAACCTATAGTGGCTTAAAAAATGTCCAACAGTTCTGGACAAGGTATAAGCACACAGGAAAAATTTTATCCAGCATTCCTCCCACCGGACTACCTTGCAATTTCCACCACTTCTACCATGCATAAATGACCCCAAAGCTTCCAGATGAATTTCTGTGGCTCAGCACAGCCTTTCGAAAAAGTGGTAGAAGTTAACTCTGTGGGAGACAGGATTTCCTCCATCAGGGCTGTGCCTGTAGTGAGCTCTCACAGCAACTGAGGACAACCAGAAAGCTGCTGATCTCGACCCTGATTTCTACAGCAAGCACAGCCCTTTCCCCCAGCTCCCTCCAGGAGAGGACAGGGACACAGCTGATGCCAGTCGGTCACTAAATGCCTCATGGTGCTGCAGTGAGGAGCCCAGTGTCAGGTACTCAGCAGACAGGACAGCTGCTGCTGCAACAGCCTCTTACTGGACACAGAATTCAGTGTAGGCAGCAGGATTGCAGCTAAGGACTGCAGGAGGAGTGAAAATTACTTTCAGCAAGGGAGTCTCAGACAGACTGAGATCTCTGGACCCTAAATGCATGCTCTCTGGTCCATGGATGCTCCTCCTACTGTTTCCTACTTCTGTGCAAGTGCAGAATGAGTGACATCTCTGGTCTCTTTTACTTCTGGGGTGTTAGAAGTTAATTCAGCTTTCTGTCCTATTTGCACTGGGCCAGGTATGCAAGGCACAGATGGTGGTACAAAAAATGTAGTAGGAAGCTGGAGCTGAGGAGGAAGGTCCTCCATGCAAACACTGAACTGACCCAATATGAGAAACACAGCTGTCTTGCATTACTGAAGAGGTTTGATGCTAAATGATTCTCACAATAAGGTTTGTGCTCCATTTTGCTTTCAGGCTACATTATGTCTCCTATCTTGGGTTCAGATTCCTTGGCTTCGGGTCTTTTTTGTTTTCCTTTCTTCTCCAGATTTGTGTTTCTCCTCTGTAGTTATCCCCTAGGACTATCATCATAGGGTTGAATGAGATTTTTTTTCACTGAACTCTCCTCAGCAAGCACCTATTTTGTGCTTCTTAGTGAGGGCAACAGGAGGGGTGTTGAGGCTGTTCTGATACAGCTGATCTTTATTCTGGCCTTGATAGCAACCCTCTGTTTTGTATTTTTCTTGTATTTCCTTTGCATTAAAAAATTTGTGCGCCTGAAGCCAAAGGAACAAAATATTATGTGAAGCAGTAACATCTCAGAGGCAATGCGAGCAGCAAAATCTGTTTGTCTGACTGCAGATGACAGATTTAGGAGAATGCTCACCATCAGAATGAAACAATGTGCTGGTGTGACACAGGATTATGAACAAAATCCTTTCTTTTTTTTTCTCCTAAGTGTAGAAAGTACGGTCAGCTTTTCATAAAGATCTTTCTTTGTGGAGTTGTGTTTGGAAGCACTGAATGGGGTAAAGAATGCAGGCTATGCTTACTTTAAAGGGATTTTCATTTACTTCTATCAACAAAACAAGAATTCAGTGATGGCTTCACAAACTGCAAAAGTTCAGTGTAGATTTATTTAAGAACTTAGATTGGAACAGAGAAAATAGACAAATAGAAGGGATCACACAATTATGTGACAAACTCCAGTGAGCAATTTCAGGTGTGTTCTGTCAGGTTGACACTTGAGATGGGACTTCCACAAGTTCTCCTGGAAAACTATTCTGCAAGCTGACACTCCTTTTAGTTTCCTTTGGCAGTTTGCAGGCTATTACCATCTTGCCTTGACTTCTTTGTACAAACCATGAGCACCACATCTAACCTGACTGGGATTTGGTGAAGAATTAGCCTGCAATAGCCAGCCCTTTCTCCTCCCATGTACAAATATAGGGCAGATAATAATTCCCTCAGGAGGCCATCTGAAGCTCCATGGTATCAGCTCCCCAGGGAGGCCAGATCAGCTTCAGTAAATCAGCACTTAACAAAGCTGTGTTGCTAACCAGTGAGGTCTCCACAGCAATTCCAAACCACACTGTCCACACGGGCATGCTTGTGACTGCCAATATTTGCTTGAAGCACAACTAAAAGAAATGTTCCATTTGCAGATCCTAGGGTCAACGCTCTGCAGTGGGAATTTCGTCAGTAATTCTGATAGTGAGCAAGTAAAATAAAAAATTATTTTCAACCCTCTGCAGCAGGATTGGCTCTGCGCTAGTCTCAGCAGAAATAACATCCTTTTGGCTTGTTGTGAAAGTAAAATAGAAGCTCACAGTGAAAACAAATATGTCAAATGAGATGTGCTTTAGAAAGGAGATTGAACAACAGAAACAAACCCTGACACATAGTTTCAGTTATCAATTCCTGATTCTGAACTACTCGAGCTTCCAAATAGTTCAAACCTAAAATATTTGGTATATCGTAGTGAAAAAGGTAAGAGAAAAATCACTCTTCTCAGCTGTAAATAAACCCAAACATACACTTTTTAAAAGAAAGGAGAAAGGAAAAAAATTAAAGCTAGAAAATGGAGAGGCTCTGTGCTGAGAGCCCCTTCCCAACAAGGTATCCCTTCCTCCAAGAGAACACAGGCTCCTGTGGCTGCCAAAGCCTAGCCCAGTAGTTCCACATGGGCCAACCTCATTAACCTCCAGAGCCAAGCCCTGGGACTGAGCCATTGCTTCAAAAACATACACTGCTCAGGGACTTGCTTTGTAGACCTACTCAGAGATGATGGGAGTGTGAGGATTTTGCTGACTAACTGAGAATTATTTTTATTAAAGAGGAGTTTAGGTTAATGCCACACAGGTTTTTTTTCCCAGCAGAACATGACAGGTTTGATACAGTTTTTTAGGAGGTGATTCCTTTTAAGCTGGTGTTTGCATTCAAAGCTAGAGGCCTGAATTCACTGATGTGGGAGACAATTTCTACTTCTATGATCTTGTGACACCTGAGTTTTGATGGTAATAGCTACATTGCACTGCAGGCATATCCATTCATATGCCTATGTACCTGTTTATTCCTCTCTGAGGATTTGGATCCTCACCAATTAGTAATAAGCAATTAGAAATGTGTAATTTAAAACAGGCTAGAATTTTCCATTATTTACAATGCAGTAGCACTTAACACATGGGAGATAATTGCCAGATCTATAAGAAACCACTGCTATGTTCTTTTAAAAAATAGGGAGTGATAAAAGGTAGACAAACTCTTTCTTAGGTAACAGAAGTAGAAAATTTGTATTATTTTATTTTGCTCTTAACAATGGGAACATTACATCAGCTTTGTTTTATGCAAACGTACTTAGACATTACTAAGTCACTGAAAATAAAACAGCACAAGAAAAGATCTGTCAGTCTGCTTTACCCACTTCCCATTTTGTCTCCATTGTGAAAGGGCTGCATTGTTTCAAAAGAAAAAAGCCAGGCAGTCCAGAGAACAAAGGCTCTTAATTGCTCAGGATAACATTGTTACTTTTCTACTTTGTTCACTTTTCCTACAAAAAAGGGGGATTTTTTTGAGGTCTAGTATCTAGACAAAGACTGGCCCTCAGACTAGTGGGGTGGTGGTGGGGGAGAATAGGGAATCTTTGAGCTAAATATGAGAAAAAAGGCATCACTTTCTAGAATCATTTGATGCTGAATGAGGAATAACAATTCAATGTCTCAACCTAACAGATAGTCCATGCTGCTTTTCATCACACAGAATGGAGTGCAAATCTTTCCTAAACCTTTTGGCTGATATTGACAAATGCTTACACTTCAGATCTTTCAACAGAGGCACAAGCTCTTTGGATTGCTATACAATCACCTAACTACTAACTTTGCTTGCTAGTTTTGTAGAAGCTAAAAATTCTAAAGTTTAGTAAAATATCGGTACTTTAATCATAGAAGCACAGAATGGTTTGGGTTGGAAAGTTGGAACGTTCTGTCCCAACCTCCTTGCCATGGACAGGGACACCTTCCACTAGAACAGGTTGCTCAGAGAAATTTTCTTATTGCCAAAGAAAACTAACAATTATGATTCTCAGCACTCAGCCTGTGGAAATAAAAAAACAGGTACTTCTTTACGCATCTATCCATACCCATGGAGTAGTTTCTTTCCTTTTCAGAGCTATCTTCCTAGAGTGTCTAATGATTGTTACCACTGCTGCCAAGTGGTACACGTAAATCTACCCCTACAAACCCCACACAGAATGCCTCCACCGCTGTATGTACCTACTCCTGGTCTGAGAACCTGCTGCTAATAACACCCCTTCAGCACACAGTCCTTTCCTACATCATCTGGGCCACAAGGGATCTAGGATTTTTGTGTCTCTAATGTAACAGCTGCAACTTCCCACAGCATGCTGCAGCAAGACCATAAAAAACTTCACATTGGACTTACTATTTTGCCAGGCTTATTTAGGCTGAAGCCTAAATGGCAATGGGAAAAGCTCAGAAGTTTTCTTTCGTGTGTGTGTGTGTGTGTGTGTGTGTGTGTGTCTGTGTCTGTGTCTGTCTGTGTGTCTGTGTGTGTGTGTGTGTGTCTCTGTGTGTGTGTGTCTGTGTCTGTGTGTGTGTCTGTGTGTGTGTGTGTGTGTCTCTGTGTGTGTCTGTGTCTGTGTGTCTCTGTGTGTGTGTCTGTGTGTGTCTCTGTGTGTGTGTGTGTGTGTCTCTGTGTGTGTGTGTGTCTCTGTGTGTGTGTCTGTGTGTCTCTGTGTGTGTCTCTGTGTGTGTGTCTCTGTGTGTGTGTCTGTGTGTGTCTCTGTGTGTGTGTGTGTGTGTGTCTCTGTGTGTGTGTCTGTGTGTCTCTGTGTGTGTGTCTCTGTGTGTGTGTGTGTGTGTGTGTCTGTGTGTGTGTCTGTGTGTGTGTCTGTGTGTCTCTGTGTGTGTCTCTGTGTGTGTGTGTCTGTGTGTGTGTCTGTGTGTCTCTGTGTGTGTGTGTGCGCGCACCCAGGCTACTTTGTTAACCTCTTATAGAAGAGCTATAAATATCTGCTAGAGGAAAAGCTTTGGGCAGACAGGCAGGAAATATAAAATTCATGTCTTCTCTGAAATGTTACATTTGCACAAACTCTCTGTTTCTAGCAAGCAGAGGTCTTGCTCTTGGCATATTCCACATTCATCTGTAGTCCCATCAGGTTCTCTTAATCTCCTGGAATTTACTGGAAGATGGAGCCATGTCTGGGACACAATCCATGCAAGGCATGTGTCAAAATTCAAGGAACGCTGGCATGAGAGTGCATCAGCCAGCCTAAGTCAGGTGACAGCCACAGTCACTGCAGCAACATCTTTAGCCCAGGCTAACAAACCAAACACATTCCCCTGTCTCAAACACACCATGCTGAAACTTGTGCTGCCACACTTCTACTGCTAAGAACAAGATCAAAACACATGTACCAGTGCTTCAATCTGAGCTCAGATTACCTTGCAGACACAGACAGTTAGCTGGATGTAGCAACATATTTACCCTGAGCCTTCACAGTACCACCCATCTTTGTGATGGATGCCAGAGTGGCAGTAGTTTAAGAACATTACCTGCACACCATAGTTATGAATTCACTAGAGTACTTCAAGGTCAACTAAAAATCAGCTACACAGTAGCATGTCTTGAATCCTGGCGGCAGCCAGCTCCGCAGGCAGCTGCCCCTGAATTTACTGCACCCAACAGAGCTCTCTTTTAGGCTGATATACTTGTTTGACTTGTTTTACTTGTTTTTATGCACTGCTCATCCTGTGATGTTCTGTTTAGAACACAAATAGTGCTGCATGCTGGTACATACAGAAGATACAAGTTCCTCTCCAAAGAGAAGTCAACTATAATAATGAAAACTAAGGAGAAATAATTGTTTACAGCAAACTTTTGCTCACATGTTCAGTGTCTGCTGAGGACCAAGGATTCGTGCAGTCGCTTTGCCTTTTGCATATTTAAACATTGAAAAACAACTTGAATATTGAAATACAAGCTCGAAATACAACTTAATCAATCACAGGTACTAAAACAGCACCTTTCCCCATGCAGGACTTTCCCTGCTGTGCCCAAGCTCCATGCAACTCAAATCCCAGTCACAGGACAGGAAAAGCACCCTTACCTGCCACACTGGCTCTGTGTGCTTTCCTGACTTAGCACTGCTCTTGTAGCTGGGCTCGGGGCTTGCCCTCCTCAGGTTGTAGACGGCCACGTTGCCGTCGTAGAGGCCCACTACAAGGAGATGGGGGTGGTCCGCGTGGAAGTCCAGGCACATGACACCGCTCTCAGTGCTGAAGGAGTACTCGGGGAACGAGGGGTTCTTCAGCGTGTACAGCAGCAGCATGCCGTGGCCCTGCTTCATGAAGTCATCTAAACAAGGAGAACCCAGATCAGTTTCCAGAACCCTCAGCTACTGAAATGCAGAAACAGACAGCTCTCACCTGTGCCTGACACCTACCTGAATGCAAAGTTACCAGCCACAGGACCACATGGTCATTTTGGTATGCCCACATCTGAGCAGCCTTGCCACCCCCAGGACATAGGCACAATGTATTTATACAGAAGAACTACTATTTTGGTGTGCTTTTTTTCCTAGGAGAGAGAGCTGTGAAGCCCTGGAGGAGAAGTGTGGAGGAAAGGAAGAATTTTGTGGACACTTCTTTCCTTGGGCTAGGATTACATTTCTTTCTGTCGGCTAGGACTTCACTGCAGACATAAAGGCTGAACCAAGGATAGCACCATTTCAATTTCTGTATTGGCAATATTTAATATTTCAGTCTCCACTACTTTTTCAAAGAAAAACATTTCATTAATGCATCTGTAAAGCATTTTATCAATTGCCATTACTCATGAATGTAAAAGTCACTAGAGCTTTATTTTCTATTTATGTCCAACATCTCCCTGCTTGGCACAGAAGCTCTTTTTTTGCCTAGACTTTCCAATCTTTTTTCTATTTACTTTCACCTTTTCTTTGTGCTGCCTGAAATTAGCTCTCCCTTTTCTCAGTAGGATCATCTTTCTTTTGTGTTTTTTTGTTATCATGCCCTGACTGTCTCTGCAATTCTTAGGGTATTTCGATCATGTAAAAAAACAATTTCCAAATTCTCTGAAAGGGAAAGAAAAGCTGTTGATGTAGATAAGCTCTCCAGAAACAAAGAAGGAACTTTGCTAATCTATGAAAACAATGCTGCCTCTGAGAGCTTTCTAGCCATCCAGTGCTTTTTATTACTGCCAATGCCTTCAGGCACACAGTATATGGGAAATAAATTTACTGCTTTCTGTGCTTTAAGTACTCACTACACATTCTGTTTCCAGAACAGTCCTCTCCTTTTAAAACTGCTTCCTACCTTTCTTAACATTTTGTCCAACCTGCAGGATCAGGTTTTGGTAAATGTGTACTCCAGTGATAACACTAACTTTAGAGTTTGTAGCAAACTGATTCCAAGTCAGCATGCAGGTACAGACATTGTGTACTCCATGTTTAGCAGGGCCACATAAAAGCATTCAAAGAACCAGTAAAGAAACACACATTAACAAAACTATTACTGCTGCTTTGTACTAGATTATCAAAATAGAATATTTTCACAGGTCTCTCTGTACTGGGGGTAGAAGAGGAAAATGGCTTCTTTATTTTGCAGCAAGGCAAGATTCCAAAACTGGTATGAAACATATATGACCCCAAATAATATTTCTAACTTTTTTTTTTTAAATAAAGGGGAACATTATTCTTAGAATTCTTGCTGAAAAGGAAGTGAACTTATTTTCTCCATCCAAGATTTTCCAGTTCTTTTAATCACAGAATTGTCTTTGTTCTTAGCCAAATAATGTCATTTAACTGATATTTAGTTGAGGTCCATGCATGATGAGGACGAATCTGTGCTCTCCTCAGAAGCAAAAACAGTTGGGAAGGCTGTGGAAACGACCACCAGGAGTGACTCAGAGCAGAATGAAGTCAAATTTGTTGGATAGCCTTTGAATTTGACCTATTTCATTCTCTTATTTCTCTTGGAGTGGGCTGACCAGCCAGGCATATTCCCAAAAGGTCTGTAGGGTATATTAATTTTCTATGTGTTAGCACTGTGCTGAGGAGCCTCAGAGAGCTGCCCCCATGCTCCGTGCACAGACAGCAGAGGAGACACCTCTACATGGGGTGATTCAGCCCGAGATCTAAGCGGGGTTTTGGAGGTGGTTCTCTTCCCAGTGACCTGACAGGAACAGAGTCCACCCACATTGCTCAGTGAGAGGTGATAGAGCAGGCCTTCATCAGGTGAAATGGCTCAGCAGCTTCAGCAATTCCACCTGAGGGTTAGTCTGGCAGGAGGAAAGCAAAGCCTTGGGAAGAAGCTCTGGCAGAGTGAAATGCAGGGTCCACTTTGCAGCTCATGACACCCAAATGTATGGCTGTGCTCTCAGAGCCCAAGCTCTGCTACCATCAGTACCACCAGCACCTTAAAGGGGAGTTTTCTGTGAATGCTGGTTTAGTCTCCAGGCTCCACTGACTGCAGTGGCTGCTACAGAATGCTAAACCCAGCTTAACCTAAGAGCTGAATCCTACTCATATTGTCTCCTTTGTGTTATCAAATACCAGGAATGTGGGTTAAATCACAGATGTGTGAATACCACACGTAAGGCTGAATAATATGATTGCTAAAGTACAGCCTATTCTTGATGAAAGGTAATGTGATGAGAATAACCCACAATTAACACTGAAGCATGACACATAAACCTCAGCAAAACACTAAACCTGCTGAGCATAGGCATATCAATCCATTCTAATGTATGGTGAATTCTCATTCAGAGTACTCACCTGTGACATACCAACATATTCTTTAATGAATAGTTTTTAAAAAGGGCTTATTTCATTAGTGATATTCAGTGTTCCAGAATGGCAAGCACAGCACATACCCACAGCAATGTGTCTGTGCTATAGCTTTGAAGAGCAGCATTTTCAAGGAAAAGGTTTTTAGGTTTTCAGTAAAAACAAGCAGAGTACTGCACTTTGCCCCAAAACACTGGGGAAACAGGCTCTCAGGATGCAGGGTGAATCAATGCTAGAAGATCACAGAGCACAGCCAAAAGGTACAAAAGGCACAGACCAAGATCTGGCAATGGTGAACCACTGCTGGAAGTGAAGGCAGCAGCTTCAGACCTGAGACAGCTGCTCTGCACCTCATGGATGCATCAGTATGGACTGGAAGAATAGAGAATATCTGCCCCATGCAGATCCACTAAGTGCAACATGGTGTTTGGTTTTTTTTTCCCTGAGATACAAGGGCTGGAGATATTAGAGATATTGGACAGTTTTTCTGATAATCAGAGCCAGCAGAACTTGTTCTTTACAGGAAGACACAAGGCAGCACAGCAAGAAGAAGAGAATTAACAGACTCTTGCTGCCATGAGGAGCCCTCAGTGTTCACCTGAGCAGAGGCCAAATTTTAGACCCTGACATGTGACAAGTGTATGTAGGAAGACAAGTTTTGCTAAGGAAAGATGCAGATAGCGTGATTACTGGTCTCAACATGGAGAATTGAGCCTGTAAAATCACATGCAAACAGAAATAGGTTTCAAAACAACTATGACCACTGTCTAAAATATGCTTCTGAATATGCCTTTAAAGCTGAACAGATTCACCCCAAATCCTTTTCAGAAAAATACTGTAGTGGTAGAAAAGTACCCCAGAATATCATTGTGATATCACCAAATAGTTTATGCAAAGTAATAATCTTAAAAGCATTTGAATCTTTTATTCTGATGCTTACTAAGTAGCTGGTTTAACAGATTTTTCATTTATATAATTCCTTAGCTGAATTTAAAAGAATCAGCAAATGTCCAGTGTCAAATCAAAGTCTCTTGTTTGCTGGACAGATTAAAAAAAAAATCATTGGTATCTCTCCCTCTTTATTCATGAACAAAGCCATGAGACACACATGGTCTTCTTCCATTTCCTCCAAAATGCTTAGGGCTGAACAACTATGCTCAAAGCAACATTGTCCTCAAGGTAGAAAGCACAATGCTTCAGGTAAATCCTGCAGCCACATAATAAACATCAATGCGGGGACCCTCCACAGGCATGAGTTAAAGTCAGTATTTTTACTACAGAAGGAGCCAGTGCTACAGTTTTTTGAGTGATAAATTGGCAAACTACTTTCTTTTTAAAGGATTTAAAACCCAAAAAACTGTAGCCTTATATCTTAGATCCTGTGATCCTGTGATGGTTTTCTAAAAATCAAGTCTGCAAGCTGTCTCACTGGCATGGCTTGGGCCTAGATATCATCACCCTAAAAAGAACTGCTGGTACCTAAAATCTGTCTTGTGTCCTCCAAGAGACCATCTGGGAAGGAAAAAAAAAAAAGCAAAATGAAGCACATTTGTGAACAGATTATTGTTTCTGAGCATCACAGCTACACAAGCACATCTACTCTCCCAGATACACTCATGCTTTGAGCTGGCTAGCTAGGGCTCTGTCCTTTAGGACTGGTTTACTGAGAAGCCAAGGGAAGAGGCTGGCTGTGCTCTACATCTGGTGAGATAATCTCCTCTTTGGAGGTGAGATCAGTTTCACAAAATTGTTGGTAGCCAAAGATATATCTCAGCTATTTATTTGTCTTTCCAATATTTAATGTGTAGAGGACAAAAAAATAAACCAGTAAATTTTCCCTAGGAAATTGGAAATCTTCAAAACCCTGAGTGCAATCTAAGAATATTCCTGTACTTCCATCTGCATGGCATAGACGTGATGACTGAGCAAGTCACAAATTAGTGAATTTTCAATACAATTTCTTTTTTATCAGTGAGCAAATCCTGTGCAGCAGAGCACTGAGCACAGGCTAATCTAACCCGCTGTGAAACAAGTTGAATGACCTTGCACTGTTCTAGCAAGACTCTCTCCTGGCTAATTTTAAAAAGCTGTGCCAATTCCACACTTTGCTGCAGTCACAGAATTGGTGTGCTGTAAGAAAGGAAACAGCTGGCACTTCAGCCTTAACTGTATGCCAGTAGTTCCAAAAAATCAGGAAAGAACAAATCTGGGCTGAATGTGTTTTCAAAACTCTTCAGGAATAACAATAACATCTCAAAGTTTTATAGCACTTGAGAGTGCTTTAAGCTTGTATATGCAGCATTCCTTTTTACAGAATGAGAAAGGGCAGCAGAGGGGACTGCCAAAGACACTACAGCAAGCTAGAACAGGGAACAGAGCTGGGACTTCAGAGGGCTCTGCTCAAGCAGCTGATCATCCCAGGATCCCTGAGAAATTTAAACTAGGATCGTTGGTGCTCAATCTGTTCCTATTCCTTTAAATGCTCAGAGCACTCGGGTACACTTTACTTGTGTACAACACAATGCTGTGTTGATATATCCCACATCACTATGGATCAGGCTGTGAACCATATTGTGGGCAATGAAAATATGAATATTGGACTTTCAAAACAGTCCCTTCCCAGAAAAGAAAATGTTTTGAGAACTCATTACTTTGTAACTCAAGGCCAGAAAGCCTGGCCTCCTCTTTTTCACAGATCCAAAAATGTTACTGGCATATCCTGTTTTGAGCCTGATAACTTGGTTTTGGCAAGTAAATGCATACTTCATATGAAGATCTCAAAAAACAGAGCAGCCACTGTTTCCTTTTGTAGTTTGTTTCAACATTTAATCACTTTGAGTGATTAAAAAGCTGCATCTAATTCCTTACTTCACTTACCTGGCTCGTCACTAATTCCTATTATGCCTACCTTGACTGGATAAAGGGCTTCTTTCATATCTGGTGCTTCTCTTAATTAAGATACTTTAAAAACTGAACACTAGCCACATTTTAGCATACTTTTGATAACCATCACAGCCTGAACTCAAAAAATCCCATTTATTTATTTTCACCAGCACAGCACAGTGCTGCTTCGCAAAAAGCCAGGAACCAACATTAACTTTGCCACATCCAGTGAAGGGCACTGCCTCCACAGCTGAAAAGACAAAGCCACTTCTCAGCAGACATGGAGAAGAGTAGAATATTAAGAAATTTTCCAGAAACAAGTGGAGGATGTCACATGGCTAGGATTTGTGCGAGGGCCAGACATAATTCGAGTCCAAATTTCAATTGGATGTTGTTCTCTCTCCACATTTGGAGCATGCTCTCCAACTCTTGAATCAACCTGGGGCTCCTTCTGAACTACCTACAATTTTTCTGCATGCTTTGAAAAATGTTGGCTCTGGAATCAAACATAATATTCCAGTATTAGTCTCACTAATGTTTAAATAATATCTCTACTGCTACTCAGGATTCCCTGTTTGCACACCAGAATCATGTTCAGCGTCCTTGCCAAGTTACCACACTGGGGACTCAAGTTTCTCACTTGTACAGAAAAGTGGGGTTTTCCTCCTTTTTTTTTAAGAGTTGCTGCCTTCTAAAATACAACACTCCTTTTTGTCTAGAGAGGTATTATATTATGTTTGACTGCACTAAAATGCATTTGCTTTGAATAATTCTGGTTTACCACAACATTAATCACTCTGTATGACAGCTTGGTTCCCAGAATGATTTACAACTTCACCTGCTTTTTCATCAGTCACACATTTCATCTGCTGTGAGTTTATATTCCCACCCACAGGACCAATGAAAACAATGCCTAGATCCAGGGCTACTACAGCACCCCCTCTGAGACACTGCCTCAGATGATAATTCCACCAGCATTTATTTCTGACATTCCTCAGTGGAAGCTGAACGCTCCTGTTGAGACCACCTGCATTGGCCTGAACTCTGTGAGCACAGGCATTTCCTATCACAGGGAAATATGTACCTTCCAATTAGCAGTGTTGGTACTGCAAGATCTGCAAACGCTGAGCAAGTCCACCAGAGCAGAGGAGGCAAGTGATAGATCTTTTTGGCTTATGCTGATTTAGATGCTTGAATGTCAAATTTAACATTCTGCTTGACACCTTTCACCAGCTGCTTGACAAATCCCTATTACTCCTGATCCAGTTAACATTTTTAGCTGGGGCTCTTAGGAACTTGCAGCTTGGATAAGAGAAGTACAAAACCAGAATTTCAAAGTCTTCTGGATATTTTAGAGAAGAAAAAATTGACAGATGACGAAGCAAGTTGTAATTTATACATGGCCCAAGGCCTTGTTGCAGTCCTAATATGTGCTGTGGGCTCTGCACATGTCAGAGGCAAGACACACCTCAGAAGCAGAGATGGGTAGATAGAGATAGCCTTTCTTACTCTAAAATACAGTCTGGCAGAGTAACACAAGAGAAAACACAGTCAACCAGGCCAACAAAAATGAGTACTTAGGAAGCACTGGAACCATGCACTGTTTGTCAGAGCCTGTGAAAGCACAGGCTCAAAAGTAAACAAAAACAGGGGAGAAGGGGATGAAAAGATCTAGCAGTTCCCTGAAAAAAGCAGAACTATCTGGCTTTCATCTGAGCTCCCCTGAGAGTGAGGTGAGCAGGTGAGCAGTGCAAAAAGAAGGAATATGTAACTTGGCTGAGTTTGCAATGCTCTGTATAAAACCAGTTTTCTCATTCTGATCAGACAGGCTTTTTCATCATGGGTCTAGCATACCCTATAATTCCTCCTTAAATTTTCTTCTTTAAATAAATGCTCATAAGAGCATGATTTTACAATGTAAATAATAATGGTGCAGCTGCCTGTATATTATGAAAGCTAACATCAGGCTGAGGATTCTGGCCCTCTGCTCTGCTGCCATGAGACCCTGCCTGGAGTGCTGCATCAAGCCCTGGTGTCCTCAGCACATCAGACCTCAGCCTGTTGGAGCAAGTCCAGAGAAGGCCACCAAGATGATCAAAAGCAGGCAGCACCTCTCCTCTGAGGAAAGGCTGAGGCAGCTCTTGTCTCTGCAGAGCACCCTGCAGCTGGGAAGCCGGATGGGTGCTAATCCTCTCCTTACACACCAGGCAGCATTTGCCACCATCACCTCAACTTTTGCTCCTGCCTTTCTTGTTTTCATTGATATAAGCTCCGATTTTGATTGTATTTCACTCTTCATACCTGAGGCTCTGCTTCCTCTATCCCTGTCCTGTGAAACCGGCACATTTGATAACATTTGCAACCAATTAAATATTTAAGAGTGCCATCAAGTGGCCAAGTGAGGGGCTTTCAGGTGGCACGCAACGATTAGAAATCCCCAGGATCGTACCACAAATGGATATCTACCAAATGTGCTGCCTCTGGATAATCACACCAGCCTGCAAACAAGCTAGGCTGCCAGCACTTTAGTATTCCTGACCAGAACAGCTCTGAGGGGGATGCATACACTGCAGGAGATGCTTATGTATTCCATAATTAAGAGACAGGAAAGTTAGTCCTTTATGGCAGCACTGTGGTCTCTTGGAAGCAGACAGATGATGCCTGATGAGATGGACATGTGCAGCTCAGGCCATTGAGGAGACAATGAGAAATGATACAGCAGCTCTGAGAATATTTTTGAAGACATTTGGCAGAAGACCCAGATTTGAGAGAGGAGCAAGGAAGAAGCAGAGTCATACATATGGGCATGCAGTCGATTTTGCACTAGCATGCACCATGAAAATGAAGAATAGTCATGATAAATCCAACACCTGCCCCTAACCTGTTTACAGAAGTAGTTAACATCAAATGTTCAGGGAAAAGTATAAAAACAGGACATAAAACCAGTGATATTTCTTCTAGAGGACTGCCCAGGCCCCTACTAATTTGTAGTTAAGCATCTCCCAGGTCCCTAATGGATCACTACCCATTTTTCAGTGCAGCCAGCTACTGCACATTAAATTTGGCCAATATTCTTCAGCATTCCTCTTTGTATAAGGCTGAGATATAAGCCAGATATTCACTTCTTTGTCAAAAATGGTGGGGGGTTTTGCTTCCTTTTATTTTTAGCACATGAAATATTATGTATCTTAGCAGGTATGTTGTATAATTGGGGGTTAGCATAAATTGATTTTAAGAGCTACTAAAAGTAGATTTCAGAGAAAAAATAGTAAAAAAAAAAAAAAAAAGAAAAAAGAAAGAAAGAAAACAGAAATACCTAAACATTTGTTAGTCTCAAACAGAATCATAGAATCATGGAATGGCTTGAGTTGGAAGGGACCTTAAAGACCATCTTGTTCCAACTCCCCTGACATGGGCAGGGGCACCTTCCACTAAACCATCTTGCTCCAAGCCTCATCCAACCTGGCCTAGAACATTTACAAGGACATGGCATCCACAGCTTCTCTGGGCAACCTGTCAGAGTAAAGAATCTATTCCCAATATTATATATTATATATTATATATATCTCTTCCCTACATCTATGCTCCTTCAGTTTAAAGTCATCCACCCTTGTCCTGTCATTATATGTTCTTGTAAATAGTCCTTAGAGGCTCCCTTCAGATACTGGAAGGCCAGAAAAAACTCTGAAGCCCTCTCCTTTCCAGGCTGAACAGCCCAAATTATCTCAGCCTTTTTTCATAGGAGAGATCTTCCATCCCTCTGATCCCCTTGGTGGCTCCTCTGTGCTGGCTCCAGCAGGTCCCTGTGGTTCCTGTGCTGGGAGCCCAGGGCTGGATGCAGTGCTCCAGGCAGAGTCCCCTCCCTGCCCTGCTGCCCACGGGGCTCTGGGTGCAGCCCAGGACACGTTTGGCTCTCTGGGCTGGGAGTGCCATGGCTGGGCCATGTGCAGCCTCTCACCCACAGCACCCCCAAGCCCTTCTGGGCACGGCTGCTCTGGGGCTGCTCATGCCCAGCCTGGGCTGGTACCAGGGGCTGTCCCAGCCCAGGGGCAGCACCAGCACTTGGCCTTGAACTTTATGATGTTCCCATGGACCCACTCCTTGAGCTTGTCTCTGGATGGCATCCCATCCTTCAGGTGTGTCAGAGCACCATCAGCTTGGTGCTGCCATCGAACTTGCTGTGAGTGCACTGGATCCCTCTATATATGCCCTTCATGAGGATATTAAACAACAATGGTGCCTGTACGGATCCGTGAAGGACTCCACTCATCCAACCAACTCTGATGTGATTATCCAACCAACTCTGGATGTCATTATCCAACCAACGCCTCGCCACCCAACAGTCCATCCTTCAAATCCATCTCCCTCCAATTTATACAGAAGGATGTTGTGGGGGACTGTGTCAAAGGCTGTACAAAAGTCCAGATAAATGACACCTGTAACCCTTTCCTTGTCCATTCCTGCCATCACTGCATCACAGAAGGCCTCTGGTTTGTCAGGCAGGATTTACCCTTGGTAAAGCCATGCTGGCTGCCTCAATTCACCCCCCTGTCCTCCATGTGCCTTAGCAGAGTTTCTAGGAGGAAATCAGATCCCATGATCTTCCCAGACACAGAGGGGAGGCTGGCAGGTCAGTAGTTCCTGGAGTCTTTCTTTCTACCACTTCTCCAGAGAGATACAATGGCTTCCCTTTTCCAGTCACCTGGGACTTCATTTTCCTGATACAACTTTTCAAATATTGAGAGTGGCTTGGCAACCACATAATTTCATTGGGTCTCAAAACTTATGTACATTAAGATTCCTCAGGTGGGGAATCTGACCTTCTGTTACAGTGGGAGGGACTTGCTCCCTCAGTCCCCATGCTGATGTTTGTCCACTTGAGAGGTGTAGGAAGAGAGGTTGCCATTAAACACTGAGGGAAAAAAAGTTTCTGAGTGCCTCAGCCTTTTCCTCATTTGTTGTTACCAGTTTTCCATATTTTTTTTATTGGGGGGGTTGCACCTCATTTGACCTTCCTTTTCTGGTTAATGTACCTATAGAACCTTTTTTGTGTCCCTTGCCAGGTTTAGTTCCAGCTTCACCTTGTCCTTCCTCACCCTAAAATTGCCTAAATAAGATCAGTTTGCACTGTATACTGCAACAAAGCAGTAGCTTTCAATCCTTTGACCAAGTAGGGGGAAAAAGATAGCAAGGTCGGGGGAAAGAGATAGTTGAGGCAAAAGGACAGAGGGTCCTTCAGAGTGAAATTTTCAAAGAACAAGCTGCTACAAGGGAATGGAACTGGTCCAAAAGTTTCATATAAAGCATCAAGTATCTATGCAAAACATAGGGCAAATTTTGGCTTACACTTATATGCGATGGATAAAGGATGAAAAAGAAAGAAAAAAAAATCACAGCACCACAGGATACCTGAGATTTTAAGGTACCTCTAGTCCAATTCTGACTTCTTGAAGCAGCGTCAGTCAGAGCATGGTGTCCAGGATTGTGTTGTCACATTTTTAAAATCAGCCTCTCTAGACTGTGGAAATACTGCTCTTCTGCTCAACCACTCCCAAAGTAAAGAAGTTCTATATTACATTTTAAGGGACTTTTATCTATCTCTGTTCACTTCAATTGACTTTGGTCTTTCATTTGATACCACTGAGAAGAGTCCGTCGCTGTTTCTGTCATTCCCCTCCACCAGGTGTTTATCCACATAAGAAACCTCCACCTTTCTCTAGGGACAGCAAACATTGTAGAGCTGCAGCTCTGAGATACCTAAACCAGATCTGGCTCTGGCCAACACATGGATCTGCTGTGGGAGTTAAAGGGGAATTTATGTCCCCATTATCTCCCATCTCTACCAGCCAGGCTGCTGTTGGACAACCAGCATCTCTGCAGCACAGGAAGAAGCCTGGGACTCCACAGCATCTAGAAAGCATGTTCTGCTCCATAAAATTCCTCTCCTGTTCAGTGGGAGCCAAGGTGGGGGCCACTATCAGCATCTTGAGAATCTACTGTGCCGGCTTCTCTTGTGAGGACTCACCAAACAACACAAGAGCTGATACAACTGTCCCTCCAGGAAGACCTCTTACACACCAGTGGAAACCACTTCATCACACACTATTTGATGGGAGAAACTGGAGAATCCGAGCCAGCTGTCTCATACCTGGAGGAATCCGATAAGAATAACTCGGGACTGAAAGATTTTGCAATAGTTCTTGGAGCAATACCTGCTGCCTTTCTTTTATTGCAGGTGAGCCTTTTTCCCAAGAGCAGTCACTTGCTAAATATCATCAATTATTTAAATCCAGAATGATAATGTTGAAAAACTGAGGATGCATAGATTGTACAGTTATACAAACAGAGTGAGCCTCAAGTTCTTCACACAGCAAAGTTGTGTTCTGCTTGTCTCACAGCCAGGAAAACAGAAGTGTAAGGATCAAACAACTCAAATCTACTTACACGATTTACCACTTTGATCCCTCACTGATACAGTTAAGCATCTCTGAATACCTTTTTTTCCTACCTTCCCTAGTTGACTTCATTTTACCCTAAAAAAATTCAGTTTTATCATCTCTCACATATGCTACAGCAAAGCGATACTCGTGAGAACACACAATGAAAATATTTAAAAACACACACACACACAAAATTAGTTGTTTTCACTTTGTTCTGATGGTAAAAGATTCCAAAAAGTGCAAATTTGATCTGCCCTTATTTTTCAATGACCAGAATTTTCAAAATATTCCTGATAGAATCTTATCCTGAAGTGGCCTATTGTATGAATCAGTGGAGGTTAGCATCCAAATATTTCTGGTTATATTCTACACTTTGGCAGCCTCATAAGTATTACCAAGCATGAAGAGAAGAACTGAAAAAGTATGATTGAGTTCCCTAAGCATGGACAAACAAGGAAGATTTTACATTGCAAAAAATGTGGTTTTGCTTTACAGCAGGAAGAAACCAAAGGTAAGCTAAGAAGCGTCTGAACATCTTACAAGTTTCAACTAATGAAAACATTAAATTAGATAGATTTCCTTCAGGTTTTTACTAATGCATTCTGCTGAAAAATGATCCACACTCATCCTCAGGACAAAAGACAGAAAAGTCTTTGGAGAAAAAGTCTTTAATGGGGCCTTTTACATTTTCTTTGTACCATTCTGCCCTAGGAATAATGACAAGCCATCTAACTTCAGGAGCTTACAAAGTAACTTACATATTGCTAGAATTAATGATGGAATGTGTTCAATGCAGATTTGTAAATTCCAAGACTAAAGAAGATAGTTGTGATGAATAAATCCTTTATTTGTTCCTATGCTTAATCACTTCCACCATTAAAAATTCATTTCCAGCTTTCTGAGATCTCTGAATTCTACTTCCAGTTGCTAGATTCTGTCCTAGATGAAAAAGTAAGATGAAAGAGTTCTTTTCTATAAGATATCTCCTTCCTTTCCCTTCAAGTAATTAATGGACAGTAATCAAATCACTACTTAATCTTCTCCTTAACAAGCCAAGTTGAATTGTTTAAGAATTTAACTGTAAGGCAGAGTTTTCAAACATGAGTCATAATGTGCTTCATCTCTGAACCATTTTCAATTTTAACACCCATTTTGAAGACTGAACTGTTAATAGCTGGATACAACATTCCAGGGAAGATCTCATCAGCATCATACACAGAAGTAGCACCTCTTCCCCCTGCTACTCTCAAGTATGAGAATGCATAGAATATTCCATGTCAGACCCCCTTACACAAATTTCTGCAACTGCTTTTCCAGGTTTAGCTGGAAGTTTTCTTTCTCAGAGTGTACATCAAGATAGGAAAATATTTTCAGGTCCAAAATGACTGACACAAACCAATCTAACTATGGGCAGCTGCTAAAAATGCTGATCTCTCTTTCCCTCTGCCATTTTTTATTCCCCTCTCTGTTCCCACCCCAGTGGCGCTGTCATTGTTGACCTGGTTGAAAAATAATAATTTTAAATGACACTGCCATCTTTGGGTACTGATAGCGACATTACACTTATGTAACACTCAATCTATATAACTAGCAATTCCTAAAATAAATCTAAGAAGTACTAGGTCTTTAAAGCTGCCTGGTGATCCAGCTGTCTGATTGAATGCTAGCCAGCAAAGACATCTGAGTCAGAAATCTTCCTGCTCTTCACATAGGATGGTTGGGAAAAGTTAGGGGCTGTCCAGAACAGAATCACAGTGTGATGGCACAGGTCTGGGGAAGTGGCAATCAGGATTGAATAACATATTTGAAAAAAAGTGCCTCTAGAGTCACTTCCCTTCTATGGGAATTTCTGGAATAGAGCCTGCTGTTTCTAGGACTGCTCTACAGGATATGAGATGAATGCTGATCTGGGTATTCGCTCTTTGCTGTGAGCCCCTTGGCATAGTTTTTTCATCATTAAGAAGTAAAGCAGCATTGCATGACCTCATCTGGAAAGACAGAAACTCTCAAGGCAGAAAGGAACCTCAGACATGACAGCAATGGAGACCATGTAAGTAACTAAAGCAGGCAGGCAGAGATCCTGCCCACTCTGCAATCCCAGGTCACCGTGAAGGAGCTGTCACATCCATTGGCTCCAAAGTCAGTCTAAACAGCAAAGAGATAACTGCAGCTCCTGGATGGAAGAGAAAGGCAATTAGAAAATAGCTCTGCTGGGAGAAGTGCAATACAAGTTACCCAACACATAAGTATTTCTACCTTAACCATTCCTGTAAAGTATGTTTGCTCTAGAGGAGGGCCGGAGCTTCTCGGTGGTTTCCTTGTATTCTGTAACAGCTAGATAACATAGCTAGAGCAGAAAGGGCTTCAAATTAACAGTAGAAAGCTGACCCCTGGTGTTGGGAACAGGGATTCTGATAGAAGACAGCAAGGGAGGGAGGCTGCTGTGCTCCTGAGCGCTGCCTCGCAGCCTGTGTAGCTCTCCAATAAGATTCATTCATGAGCATTCCTTCAGATGAATGAATAAAACCGGCTGATGAATGAAAGCAACAGGCTACAGTGCTTGGCAGGAGTGTTGCTGTTTTCATTTCTACACTTTCATATCAGTTCCTCCTCCACAAAGCATCTAATCAACCAATGCTGTACAGCAGAAAATTAATGGTTTCCTTTAGGGAGCTGCCTCACGATGCCAGAGAGTACAATGGAATTGTTTGTAAATATTTGGTTAGAAAAAGCAAGTAAAAATGGTATGAACACATGCAAGAATTAACACTGTGTGACTATCCAGTGGGATATTTATAGTACAGAGGTGATGCCAGCAACCATTAACACAGGTGGTACTACACCAAACACCTCATGAGGATTCTGCTCATACAATATCAGGATTCAGACAGATCCAATCTGTAGACAGCTGACTGACAGCAGGTACCACAGTTTTCAAAGGATACACTGGGTGTTTTCTTCTACTCCATCTCTGCACAGCACACAAAAGGGAGAGCGATGAAGCATCTTCAGAGTCTTTATGTAAACCCTCAGCCCTAAATTTTCCAGTCAAAACAGGGGATAGTACTCAAGGTCAGAAAGAACCTTCCTTTCTTGATACTCAGTCCTTTGAAAATTTCCCAAGGGGTAGCAAAATACTTGATGGGTCATTAGCCCACGCATGCTCCTCTGTGAATGCTTTAATGCAACAGAACCCTATTTTGAAGAGGTGTTCCCTTCCAGGACTCTCTCTCCTAATAGAGGGACATCAGTAGGGCTGTGATGAGCTTCAAGCTGCTGTACATGCACATCCATACAAGGAATTAAAATAACTCTGCAGAAGAGCCATGGAGAAGGAAGCTGTTCTCCAGGAAAATGCATCCTTACTTGCCTACCTGGCTGGAGTGGGAAATCCCTCATCTAATTCCCAGTCCAAGGTCTGTCCCTGTACTTCTGAATTTCAGCTTTGGAGCTATAACAAGCCCTCAGGCAAGGTGTGCCAGGTGCACCTGTGCAGGTTTTTGCTCCAGCAAGTGACTCTGAGAATGGTGAGACAAGCTGCTTAAGAGGAGATGAGGTCCTATCCTCTTGAGCTTTAAGACACTGATTTTAAGTGTCACACATTTATCAGAAGCCATTAAGCAGAATTAAGCCTCTCCTGATAAAATTAGAGGCCCACTTCAGCCAGATCTTATATAATTCTTAAAACTCTCACTTACTGTATGAAACTAACACTGCAATAGCCAAAATCAAACCAACATGCTGATAAAAAGATATTTTCAACAAACAAGGAGAAATTTTATCTTGTAATGCAGAAGACAGACACCATCAAACACCTTCCAGATTAAGAGAAATTAGATATAATTTCATAGCCATAACATTGTAGTAAACCTAGGCATGAAATCAGAATACGATTCGGCAGTATTTTATAAACATTGCCCAAATGACCTCTCCTACTCCAACACAGAAAATACCCATAAGAAGTGGTATTACCCTCATCTTCCCCACTGGCAGAAAGCTTTCACTGCCCAGTTGTCTCAGACATCTGGTTTTCAGAATTCCTGACCTGCAGCTGTTTGCTGAAATTTCTTTCCACTGCCAAACTTTTTTCCACTTCATCTAGAAGCCACATTCTGCCCTTTCTCTTAACTAATCCTGCAGTTATGTAAATACGTGTGCTAAGTAAAAGTCAAAATGCATGATTAATCATGCAAATACCACCCAGTGCATCTTGGAGAAAAGCTGATGATTCAAGAAATTATAGAATTTAAATTGGGAAAACAATAGCTTGTTAAAATATGAATCAGCCACTGCTCAACATAGAACAGGGTCCCAACTGACTGTCATTAGTAAATTAATTGAGATTTCATTTTGGTGGCACCCACCTTGGAAGTCCAGTTGAATGAATTTATACACTGCACCACAACTCAAGAAATAGAATTACAGTCTTAATATTCAGGCTGGGACTTCATGCTGTCAGCTGTAACACCATATGCAAGAAATGATAAGAATTTGTTTCGAAGAAGAAAACGAAATTGCAATTTTCAGAGCATGCTGTGAAGCCTGGAAGGATTAGAGGCTGTCAGAGATCCTGCAGTACAAGGGGTGTTTAGGAAGAAGCTAAAGTCTGATGCCTTTAAAATATGGAAGATCCCACTGGGGCTTGGGGTTTCAGTGCAAATCTTGAAAACTCTTCTGCAAATCTGAAATGTATTTCAAACTTGCCTTTGCAAAACTTAATTAACTTTTCTCAGTGGGAATACAAATTTGGAAAATTACATTAAAAGCCATAAATAATTCAGCCACAAGAGCAATTTAATCTCATTACAGACAAACTAAGGTGCTTTAAAAGAAGCAAATGAAAAGCAAGGAGCAACAAACTAGCAAAGGTAGACCAGACCCAGGACTTACGGGGGACTTCCTTTTGTACTCTAGGGATCCAAGGGGAGCTGTGAGCTGGTCTCTCAAGATACATGAAATACAAAAGTTGCAAGTCCCAAACCCACTGGGATTTACAAAGACCCAAGCCCACGGGGATTTTACTATGGTCACAGAACCCCATTTTTTTGAGAATCACTGCCTCTACCTTCATGAAGCGACACTGCTTAGAGGGTCATGCAAGGAGAGACACAAAAGTTGCAACAGGGCTGGCAATTTCCTGAAATCTGGCGTGCTGCAATAGCGGGAAGTTTTCTTTTTAAGTCTCAGCTTTATTATTTAAATAAAGTTCTGCTTCTGCTCTGTTTCAGACCAAGCACTGCTAGCCTTCATGGCAATAAAGGAAGGCTTTAAAACAAACAGATTCCACCCTGAAATTATAGAGGGCAAATAAAAAGAAATAAAGTCTTTCAATTAACCACTAATCTCATAATGCCTTGTCATCTCTGAATGATCAGACCTGGCAATACCATGCCACACTCAGAGAAAAATTTCCTAGCTACCAAACAAAATTTACCTACTCCCTGAGAGACAAACTCCCAATACTTTTCAGTATTACCTTTTCCATTTGTAGTTCTTCCTGTTTTCTCACTTTCATATGTTAAATAACTCTGCTGAAGACATCATAAATCCTTATGTAATTTGAAAAACAATCTTAAATATATTATTTTTAAATATATTATCATAGACAGGAAGATAAGCATTCCATCACTCCCCATGCCTTTAATTTCTGTCCCAGTGACTGTTTTAAGGGTATCTATGAAAAGAAACAACTAGTAGTTAATTACTTGTAAAGTTACTACATAAAAATATAGAGATATGTTGCCTATAATGTTTTGTAACAAAAGCTATTTACATACACAGTCTGGCTTTTAAGGGCAGCTAAAGTGTCCGGTTTAGCAAGGGGCAGATCAAGGCATATAGAGAAGATGCACAGGGGATATTTTGCATGCTTTATTATATGCGTTCTTATTGATTATTTTCTGCACTATAACATGACACTGGAGTGTTACTGACAAAAGTCTTGCTGAAGTCGAGGTAGACAACATTCACGGCTCCTCCCTTATCTATTCAGGTAGCTGTTTCATCACAGAAGGCAATCAGGTTGATCAAGCATTATTTATCCTTTGTGAATCCATGCTCACCACTCGTGACCACCTTCTTGTCACCCATGTGGTAAGAGATGGCCTCCAGAACGAGGAGCTCCACCATCTTTCCAGGACCAAGGTGAGGCTGACTGGCTGATGGTTCCCTGGGTCCTCCTTCTTTCCCCTTCTGAAAACTAGGGTGACATTTACTTTCTTCCAATCCCCAGGCACCTTTCATGATTGCCATGACCTGCCAAAGATGATGGGGAGCAGCCTCACTACGGTGTCCCTCAGTTCCCTCAGTCCTTGTTGATGCATTCCATCAGGGCCCAGGGACCTGTGCATGCCAAGGTCGCCTGAGTGTTCTCTAACATGATCAAAGGAAAGTCTTGCTTCCAGCATTCCTTTACACTGATTTTTTTGGGTCAGAGAACCCTGAGGGCTGTTGTAGCCAATGAAGACCAATGCAAGAAGGTGTTCAGTAACTCTGCCTTGCCTGAATTCCTTCTTACCAACTTCCCCTCCTCCATTAGGTAACAGGCCCACATTATCCTTTGTTTTCCTTTTGTTATTGATGTGCTTGAAGAAGACCTTCTTGTTCTTGACATCCTTGGCTAAAATTAATTCCAGATTGGCTTTGGCCCTCCTTGTCTCATTTTTACTTGTTCTGTTAACATTTTTATATTCAGTCCAAGTGGTCCATCCCCACTTCCATCTCCTGTGTGTTTCCTGCTTATGCCTAATTAATGACAGGACCTCTTTAATGATCCATGCAGGGCCTCTCATCTGCTTTGCCTGATTTCTTGCTCATTGGGATGCATTGTTCTTAAGCCTGAGAAGAAGTGATCTTTGAATATTAACCAACTCTCTCAGACTCATCTTCCCTGCAGGACGTGTTTCCATGTAATTCTTCCAAGAAGACTCCTGAAATCCCCATCCTACTCCCAGGGAGCCACTTGCCAAATTGCAGCCACCACACAGGGATTCACCACTGAAGTACATCCTTAGCTTGAAAGACTCTGAATGCAACTGAACAATGCAGATCACCCAGTCGTATCTAAGCCTGCAACAATAACCTTTTAAAAAATCATAACAGAATTCTGTACAAATTATTTATATGATCAAGTTTTTCAACAGCAATGCTTCGCTACAAAGGCTGCACTCCTGTAGTCAAGATAGAGTAACAATAGTTCTGTCTTCTTAACAAGGATTGAAAAACTTTTGAGCTTCAATAGCTGATTAACCACAGGAAAGTATGCACTCACTGATAAATAAACCTTACAGAGCCAACAGCATTTCTTATCTGTGTGGCTGATTTCACAAGCATGGTTGCATCTCACAAACAGAGAAAATGGAGAAACCTCTCAAGGTCACTGGATCCAGAGCCTTTTCTTGGGAGGCAACCAGAACAAATCCGTAGCATACCAAACCCTCCCTTGAACTAATGCATCTGCCCACACAAGCCCTAAATAGATCTTATGCCTCCTGGCATTCATCAGCCCTGATTCACTTATGGAGCACTATGGAGGCCAAACTAATCAATTAATTTTGTTTTCCCTTACAAGGACTCTCTGGAATTCTTCTGAAGAAAGTGACATACAAATCTGAACTATTGTGAGGTAAAAAAAAATAAATTTAATTATTATTTTTTGTGAATCTACCCAAGTTACCAAACCTCATCCTCAAAGTTCTAATGCAAAGAGTAAAATGAAGGCTGAACCTTTGGTCTTACTACTGTTATCTCTCAGATACAAGTCAAAGCACTCAGATTAAGATATCTACTTTATACCCCATATCAAGGTTTCAACTATGAAATATAGAGCAAACAGAAGGAAACTAAGCCCTTTTAACTACAAAGTGAAATGGAGAAGTATTTAAGTATCTGACAGGAGTAAATACATTACAGTTAAGTAACACTGGCTTGTGTTTTATCCAGATTTTGCTTTGCTATTTATTGACCTAAGCATTGGATTATCAGGAAAACAGGTCACGTGTCAGGGTTCCATGCAGGTAAGAGATAGGGAGCTGATACCCAAGCACAATAACACAGCCAGCAGTACAGGGGCTCTGTGGGAAGTCAGGATTCATCCCACTGTTCTGGAGAAGATATGATGGTGAAGATGGTCAGGACCACTATAGCATCAGGGCCTGGCAAAATTTTTGCTACTTAGACTAGAGTGTGAGAAATAGAATTGATTCAAGAACATTTGCTACAGAAAAGTCAAGCTGTGGTGAAAATGTAACCTTAGTATTTGGAGGGAATGCAAAATAAAAACATATAGTGTTTATGTGATAGAATGCAGGCATAACAACAACTGTGAGTGGGGAAACGAATATTTTAAATGAAGCAAACACGATCCTTTTAAGAAAGAGTACTTAGAACTGTTTTGCCTGTCCTCAATACCTGTAGACTGCCTTCTCCTAGTGAGTCAAGGGGTGTCTCAATATGGATGGTTAGAAAATCTTTTGGCAGATTTTCATCACAAGACCATCCCCTTGGCATTGACAACAGAGAGCTAACCTGTCTATCCTTGAATGCTGCTGTCCAAATGCTAAGAAAAGAATTCCCACAATAGCTTAAGTGGAGCCATTTCCAGAGACAAAGCTAAGAAAGGAAAGGGGTCAGACGGGTTTTATTGAACAGATAAGACTCCAAGGTACACAAGTGTTTCGCCTCCTGTGGATAAAAATGCACTAATCAAACTAACTAGTCTACACAGAGAGGTGGGTGGGTGGAATTTAATGGCCTGCAATGCACTGGAGACACAACAGGATGTCTCAGCAGCTCCTTTGATCCCCAGGCTCTAGAAAATTTGTTAATACATTTTTTCCCAAACACACCAATGGAGCTCTTTACTATCTCTAGCATAACAAAATGCTACACCAAAAGTTAATATTATGAGTTAATTGAAAATTATATGTATTAAAAGGTTAAGGTTCAGAAAAATCAAGCAAAGCTCACAGAAGTTATATTAAAAATCAGTAATTAAGTCCCCATATTAAATTCATCTTTCATGTGATACACTTGATGCATTATGGTTATTAGGTTATATTTATTAACAGAGTTGATAGTGTAATAGGTCCTTTCTCTCCCTGAATATGTGGTAAGCGATATTCAGTATTTGGAAAACAGATTCTAAAGTGTTATTTTCAGTGTAATTATGTTTAATCGACCACAATTGGTGATCTCAATAAACTGGATGTATGATGGCCTAAATTTCTAGCACTGATTCCACTAGGGAGGTTTTTCAAAGACTGTCAGACCATGGAGGAGGATATAGATGTTTTGCAAATGAACTCTGAAGTTTCAAATGGCAGACAGTACAGAAAGAAGCCCATAAAAAGGTTAGAAGAGTGAATAAATCAGACTCCTGAAAAATATAAAATATCAGGGACACAAGATTTCACTATTTTAAATCTTTAAATGAAGAAATTTTATCTTCAACAGACCAAAACTTCAGAGAACAAACATCAAATCTCTAAAATTGCTACATTTTACATTTTCCAGAAGATGGTAATTTACCACATGCCAAAATTAATTGTTCTCAATTGCTCATCTGCTATTAAGAGCCACACATTGTCTGGCCTGATTCATGTAGCTCCAGCTCTTCTTTGATCTTGTTACATCATTTGTCTGCCAGATTAAAGATCCCTTTGTTACATGATCTGCTTTCCCAATACATGAAGTTAACAGACCACAATCCAATGACTTAATAAGCTTTTCTTTGACAAGCTGAACAAACCCAATTCCTTAAATCTGTTTCCCAGGTCAGTTGCCCTGCTCTTAGATCATTCTTTCTTTTTTGAACCCTTCCCAATTTGTCACCCTTCTCCTTGGCATGTCACCAGCAATGAGCATGCCTTTCCAGGGTAGTCATTTCAGTATTAAATTAAAAACTACACTTAAAATTTCTCTCAGCTCCTCAATTCCTTTGCAACTCTTCCTCTCCATAGATCCAAGGAACTCTGATGAAGTTCAGTATTGGAGTTTCTACACAAAACTTTTTAAAAATGATTGCTCCTGAAAATACGGCTTCCCTCTGTATGTACACAGATTGTCTTTTTAGAACACTGTAACATAGAGTGATGCCTTGTATTCTGCAACAAATGGGAACTAAATTGCTCCTTGAATGGTTGTTCCATTTCTTGACACCTCACAGATATTTGTCTCATCAAAACTTTTTGTCAGCAGTGATTTCATGGATAAAATAATAGATAAGTATTAGACCTAGTTACTAATGGCTTTTGATATGCTTGCCTAAGAGGCATCTGATTGCTACATTTTATTTCCTATTTTATTCCCCAGCAGCCTCTTCTAATTAATACAATGTATTAATGGAAAATTCCTTTCAGCTTTTAAAAATCACATAGTACAAATAGCACTCTTAAATCAGTACATAGCAAGCCCAAGTCCTCCAGGGTGTTCCTGTTTGATTGTGGGCATACTCAGTGCCCATACAAATGTTCTACAGCAATTCACAAATAAAACTTACAAATCCCCTTTTAATTCTTCTCTCTCCTTATTCTACTGATGCTTTTTTTCTGTATTGTAATATCCTCCTACACTGGTGACTATAAAATCACTATGTTTTATTTCTGTGATTGTATTCTTTTTTTCCTCAACATAATTTCACTACTGATATTTAGATATCACTAATTGATATTTCGATATCACTTGTCCCAACTACCATTAATAACTGGTATCACAAGCATTTGAAAAAGGGGACAGTCTTTCTATTTACAGTACAAATACCAAAATAACAATAAAAAATGCATTCATAACAAAAAGGAAACACTCAGACGCTATGGTGGTACAATGCAGTTCTCAACCTGTAACCAAAAGCAGAGAGGGAGCCTCGTGGATCTTTTACCACTGAAGATGCATTTATCAACTTGCATGCTGGGAACATGACTGAATGAAAAAAATTCTAGTTTATCCAAAGGCTGGAATCTGTTACAGCATACAAATGTATGCCAAACAGCAAACAGAATCCAGACTGCAACATGAACTTCTCTTTGAGTGAGATGTGTGGGCCACATTAATTTCTATCAGTCTTTTGTAGCATTTTACTCAGAAAACTTCAATAGCTTCACTGTGGGGTCTAAAAGTCTGACAGTCAGTGCTGCACCTGGTCCAGCACACAGGCCATTATGTGACTGGGGACAAGCCACCCCTCCTCTCCAGAGCACTCCCCTCACATGAATTGCATGTACACACAGCTTCATACTAGGCAAAGAATTTCATCCAAGCAATATAAAATGCTTTTTCTCTGTCTGGCAAGGTCTTAAATCTCTATTCCCAATATAAAAACAAGCTATGTAGCTTAGAGAAAGATTAGTAGGGATTTCTGCTCCCAGGAGTCTTCTCTGCCTGTTCTGGGAACATAATTTAAATACATAAACATATTGGAAGAGACTTTCTGAGAGCTGCTTCAAAGATGTGAATTTTTTAGGCAGTATTCAATCCACTTGGTGCTTTTACTTGAAGCTCTTCGATCATTCATCAGAAAATACCAAATTTAACTGCAGCTTGTTATATAAATCCATTCCAGACTATGTTCCACATTCTGCATCACAACCTTTAAATCTACCACTGCAGAAAAGAAAACACAAGCAAACATCTGGCACATTTTGTAACACTGAGCCTTCTTAAGCCCACAGCCTGTACTGTTAAATCAAAGTTTTCAGGCTTTCTAATGTTCTGCTTCTCAAACATACATTTCTGTCCTTGTCACAAGGCTTGCCTGTCATCTACAGGGGTATGCTGTCAATGATGACAGGAATTATAGGGCTTGCAATCATCATTAGGTGGACTAAGTTTAGACGTCAAACCATGTTTTAAATAAAGTATTATCTTCATGGAGATAGACTAATAACTTTCTAAAATTATTTTCAGTTCTATTTTTTTATTATTTTCTAATGTATCAAAGAGCTGGACTCCCTAAATATCCTTTTTGGACAAAACATCCAGTCTGCAGATAGATAATTACATCATGCAGTGGGTGAACACTGGCTGATGCATAGATCACACAGGGTTATGGTAAATGGGATTACCTCAGGCTGACAGCTGGTCTGTGGTGGGGTGCTTCATCTTGGGCCCTGTGCTCCTCAGTGTCTGCACAAACAACTTGGACATAGGTTCTCAGAGGACTGTTAAGCAAGTTTGTCCATGATACTAAATTGGAAGGAGCTGATGTTTCCCTCAAAGGCAGAGAGGCTGTGCTGAGAGACCTTGACAGACTAGAGAAATGTGCAATCAGCAACTGTATGAAGTTTAACGGAGACAAGTGATGGAGTCTCCTTCTGAGATGGGGCAACCCTGGTTGTACAGACAGACTGGGGAATGAGGGGTGGAAAGCAGTGCCAGGGAAAGGGACCCTGGGGATCCTGGTTGATGAGAAGCTGGACATGAGTCAGCAGTGCCCTGGCAGCCAGAAGGGACATCCCTGTCCTGGGGACACCAGGCCAGCTGGGCAAGGGAGCAAACTGTCCTGCTCTGGGTGCAGCTTTGGGTGCCACAATAAAAGAAGGATATAAATTCACTAGAGAGCATCCAAAGGAGGGCAACAAGGATGATGAAGGGCCTTGAGAGGAAGCCATGTGAGGAGGGGCTGAGGTCACCCGGTCTGTTCAGCCTGGAGGAGACTGAGGGCAGACCTCATTGTAGTTACAACTTCCTCGTGGGGGGAGAGGAGGGACAGGCACTGATCTCTGCTCTGTGACCAGTGACAGGACCTGAGAGAATGGCCTGAAGTTGTGCCAGGGAGGTTTAGGTTGGATATCAGCAAAAGGTTCTTCACCCAGAGAGTGGCTGGGCACTGGAATAGGTCACAGCACCAAGCCTGACAGAGCTCAAGAAACATTTGGAAACACTCACAAGCACATGGTGGTGTTCTTGGGGATCATCCTATGTAGAGACAGGAGTTGGGTTTCCATGATCCTTGTGGGTCCCTTCCATTTCAGGACATTTTCTGATTCTATGGTTCTCAATTGTTATTTCCATAATTTGACTGAGATCTCATAGAAAACTTGAAGGATTTCTCTCAATTTCAGGAACAGCTAACAAGTAGTTAACATTTATTAATGATCACAGACCTTATCTGTATGCAGTGGGTTTCTCTCACTGTAGGACTCCAATCCTGCTGAATTATCTCACCTATTATCTGGATCCCTAGACCTAAGGAGAGGGTAAATGTCTTGTCAAAACTACCATCCCTCTTGTCAGGACAACTGATAGAATAACTGTACTAGCAAAAGTATGAATGCAATCATTCAGCATCCAGTTAAGTATATACTAAGATTTGATTTAAACTTATATGGCATTGAATCAGCAGAAAACACACTAACTGAATATAAAAAATCTCACTGCCAGAGCCTATATCTTGGCTGTTTAGAGCATTAGCATGTGCCACCCTTTGGGAAAACACTCTCAGAGATCAAGGAGTGAATAAGAGCTGGGAGACATTTAAATACATTTTTCTTAGAGTGCAAGAGCTCTCAATCCTGATACTCAAGAATTTGGGTAAGAGAGCCAAGGCTTAGCCATCATCACCACAATAATCTCTTCCATGTCTCCTCAACATTTAGCATTTTCCACCCCATTTTACACTGCCTGATGATCAACTCTGGAGGCCAAGGAAGAGATGGATCTGTTGGAGTGAGTTCAGAGGAGATCACAGGCATGATCAGAGGGCTGGAGCATCCCCACTATGAAGACAGGCTGAGAGAGTTGGGGTTGCTCAACCTGGAAAAGAGAAGGCTCTGAGAAGAACTCAATGTGGCCTTCCAGTACTTAAAGCAGGCTTAAAAAAGAGATGGAGATAACCTTTTTACATAGGCAGATAGTGACAGAACAAGAGATAACCTTCTTAAACTGAGAGTTTTGATTCGATATTAGGAATAAATTCTTTACTGTGAAGAAGGTGAGATGCTGGGACAACCTGTTGTCTCATTCCTGGAAGTGTTCAAGGACTGGTTTGATATCCTAAGCAACACGATCTAGTGAGTGGCATTCTTGCCAGTGGCAGGGGGATTTGAATTGAACAATCTTTAACATTCCTTCCAACCCAAACCACACCATGATTCTATGACGCCTTGTGTCTCTCAAATTTGTATTTGGCTGAAAGATATTTTGCTAGAAAACAAAATATTTGCCTAGAATAAATCTCCGGGGCTTGAAACAGGCTGTGTACAAACCAAAGTGGTGTAACATGAAGCTCATCTTTGTTTTTATTCAATCTTTTGAGTGAGTAGTGGATTGGGAATTCACTACTAATTATTTTTTCCACTATTTGTTTTCTAGATAAAGGGAAATGAGGCATTTTCATGAAGAAAAAGAGGAGGCAAATAGCATATCTCTATGCATATCTCCTCTCAGTCCCTGCAGAATGACTTTTCCCTCTGTGAGTGCACTAGTTTTTACTTTTCATTTTCTTGATTCTAATCTCTAATTAAAGTGCCTGATTCTGAAAATGCCTATAAAGTAGAGAGGCAAACAGGAAAAGGCAGTACCTTGCTGTAAAGGCCATTTGGTTTATTTTCTCCTGTTGCTGAAGCATCCTAAGCATGTCCTATTTGGGAATACCCTTACTGCAGTGACCAACCATCCATCAGCCTCACTCAGTGCAAGGCAGTAAATAAAAGAATATCCATGGTCATTGGGCAGTTCATTTGAGAAACAGGAAAATACAAGACTGCCTAGTAAGTATGCCCAATCTCCCTGTATTTACCTGTCTCTATGTTTTAGGAGAGTGCAACCAGAGCTGCTCCATCTTCTGTGTTCCACACTTACTCTTCAGCTTTGGGGAGCCTCAGGACATCTACTAAGAGACAGCTCACCTCCATGAAAGCTCTGGTCTGGATTTGACACCAATTTAGTTTGATCACAAAGTTGCAGCAACTCTTGCTTTGGATGCAGTCACATCAGTGCAGGGACCCTGTGCCAGCACTGCTTATGCTGATTTTACACTAGAAAGTTAGAACAGTATGTGTATCTTTATGCGCTTTTCTTCTGCCTACATAGAGCCCTACTTCAGACTGTGAAGAACTGAGTAGACATCTTTGCCAAATACCTCAAATTGCCAGTGCTTTGTGTTTGAGTCTGTACTCTTCAAACATCCTTGAGTGGAAAGTTACGTCCATTAAATCCAAAGAAACTGTAGGATAAAATACATTGGCCATAGAGAAAATGTTATTCCCTATTCAGCTCATGTGCTGACAGTTGGAGCTGCACATAAAAAGCCACCTCTGAAGCCTGTCAGAGGCACAATTGCTTTTGGAACATGAACTGAGGTGATGGCAAAGACCTGAGCTTGTATTCATAGTGTTCCCATCAGCAAGGCAGAACACAAGCCCAACACCCACTAGTGGCTCTGAACCCTGCACTGCAAGCTGTCAGTGTACCCAGAAACCCAGCAATCTCATTTATGCAAAAATAAAAACAGAAAGACAGCTCCTCCTCATGGGAATAAAAATTAGTTCCAGCCAGGCAGCATAAACCCTGAATTGCAAATTACGATGACAATATTTCCTTGCTCAGAAGAGCCTGTCTCAAAGAAACGCCGTTAGCATCAGAAACCCCATCCATATAAATCACTGGAGAAGACTGCAGAAATAGGGTACAAAAGCAAGGGAGAGGCTAGGACCCTGTCTGTAAAGAAAGAGTCTGGAGTGGTGTCAACCCACAGTAAACAAGGGATCTTTAGTTTCAAAAAGTACATTTTAGGCAGCAGGACAAATGTGTTACATGTGTTTTGGCAGCGCTCCCAAATGCCTGCTGCTCAGAAGACTGATGATGTAATTATGGCCACAGCAGACCCAAAGATATCCCAGTCGTTGTGTGACTATAGGATCATTTCCTCTGGGCTGGATTTATCTCATCTCACTTTAGTCGTTTAAGACAACTAAAGTGAGGTGAGATGAATCCAGCTAGGTGCTCTGCCTCAGCTCACTTGTGAGGAGGGATCATCCCTTCCAGAGAGCCACTTAGCTCCTCCCTTGAACATCAGGATGGATGGCCTCTGGATGTGCTGACCTCTCCGTGCTGACTAAAGGGGGAGTCGAGAGCAGAAACTCAGCTGTTAGCTGCCTTCAGCAGGTTGAGACAAGCTATGCCCTCTGTCCTCTATAAAAATGGGGTAAGAAGATTTCTGGCTCTCTTGTCACCTACATGGCAAACCACTGAGTTAGAGTCTTCCTCCCTTTGCATCTCTGTATTGCCTTTGGCACAATGGACCCTGGTAGAACTAACCAATACTTTTGCACAACCCAGAAAGCATACTGGTCTTGCCTAGTGTACAAAGTGTATGAAATCAAAACAATTAAATGAATAGGTTAAGGAATAGGTTAAGCAGGGAGATTACCTTCCTTGAGCTTGTATCCCTCCTCTGCCACCTGGCTGACAGAGCAGTGGGAAGGCATTGCTAAATTCCTGCACTCTCTCAGCACAGAGAGTTGAGAACAATAAGATTTTGCTGTGCTGTACAAGGCAAGGACATCCTGAGCACTTCACACCATGCTTTTTTTCCCTAAAGCTGATTCTAATCTGCTTTTCAGAATAGCTACTGCCTGCTGAATTAAAAAGAGTGTCAGGCCAATTTAGGCATCTTGGCAAACTAACAAGAACATTTCCAGACTCAGATGGAGTGAAAGTCAAAAGAAAAATGTAAATTTAAAAGGAAAATGAAATTTTGCAACATTGCAAGCAAAGCACAGTCCTTACCAGTGTAAATGAAGACAACCCATCTGGTTCCATTGTCAGAGCACAGAAAAAGACGTAAGAATAAAGACATATTTGGGATGATATCAAAGATTCCTGTTGCTAGTCTAGCCAAGTATCTTACACCAACACATGTAGCAATTGTTTAAATTGAGAAGGTCAGTCTGTCCCCTTGTAAGTACTCAGCTCCCTTCAACTCACAGCTATCAACTTACTGAATCAGGTGGTTTATCCCTCCAACAGCAAACTCGACCTCCATGAATCTATCTAAACTCTTTTGAAATCATGTCTATTTCTGCTCTCCAGACCACAAAGGAAAAAAAATAGTTCAGCAATTCCATTATGTATCACATTATCCTGTTTTAAATCTGGTTTAGTCCTACAGTAATTGCTGTCTATGCCTATGTATTTCTGAATGTTCATGTCATGGAATGGAAAGGCCTAATCCCTGTACTGAGTCAAATCTCAATTTATTGCTATGAAATTAAGTGAGTTCTTGCTACGAGATGCAATCCATGCCTCAGAGGATTGTCTGAATTGATCTCAGAACACTTGTTAAATATTTTAAATCTCTCAGTGATTCTTTTGCATTTAATACTTACAAGAACCATACCCCACTGCAAATAGGTCCTTGTACTTTGGATTCCTGTAATGAGAAAATACATATAAGATGGCATTTATTATTAACCACGTAGTTCCACAGCAATACACAGTGTTTCACACATTAACTTCAGAGTTCATTCTCACAGGACTCCACTCAGTCTGAGGGTTCTGCCCTTTGACCATATGCACTAATAAAGTTTATAAGCAACTCGTCCAAAGTCATGATGCACAAAAAAGCAGAACATCAGAAGATCAAAACAGTAGATGAAAAAGATAAAAAGACAGACATGTCAATCTCCAGCACTTCTTGGCCTATCCATTTCATAATTGCAGGAAGTTTACTTTTAAAAATTAGATCTTTGAGAAAAGCAAAAAGACAGGAATATATAGGTTTCTATCTTTCAGTGGCAAGAATTAAAGAGTTTCTAAATCAATAAACTCACTTTCTGTACCTGTTATTAAATTATGAGAGATGCTTTCAGAGACAGCTATCAGTTCATAAACTCATGATCACAAACACAGATCAGGAAGGGAAATTCCCTTCTGATCCAGCTGGTGAACATTGTATTTCCTGTGGTAAATACTGGCAATGAGCAATTAGCCATCTACTGTGTCTTCAAAAGTCCCTTTACTTGAAAAACATCTGCTCTCCTCTACAACCTCTGCTGTGGGAGGTAGATTGCTGCAGGTAGGATTTCCATGGGACAAAGATCAGTACTGTTGTTACCCCTGAGCTCATACAGCACAACCAGTGCTGTGTTGTGAATTCTATTCCATTAAATGAACATATGTGGAAATTATCTATGAGTATTTTCTCTGAATTGGTACTGTGAATTGATAAAATAAATCCACTTCTCTTTTCATTTCTCCTTTTTCATTTGGGCTAATATCTAGGCATCCTAATGCTCTTGTTCTTTTCACTAAATGCACCATCACTGCTAAAAATGAGAGAATAAAAATTGAATTAGAAAAGCTTATTCCATAAAGCAATTTGGAGTAATTCTTCCACTTTCAGAGTCATCTTTCTCTTATCATTTCCTGGAGACAAATTTAACAGCAGTATAAACTACCTATTAAAGATGCTTTTTCTCCCAATTTTGCTTCCCATTTTTACTGTTATCTGTAATTCTCACACAACTGCATGCATGATACTCTCTTACATAATACCACAGTGGCTCGAAAGGCAGAAGATGGCAATCCTGCTCTGTCTCTCCACAGATTCTCCTTATCAAGGCACAAACGTGCTCACACAAACAAGTAAGAGGAGGCCTAACTGCAGGGGAGCACAGGGCAGGCTCTGACGGTGTGTCTCATGCTCAGTGCATGAACCAAGCCAGCTCTGAGGAGCATCAAGCATGTTGAAAAGTGAAAGGACTCATTTGTGTTGGTGATAAGTGGGGTTTTTTTCCACAGCAATAACCATAGCAATAATATCTCAGAACAAAAGAGAGTAGATTTGCAAGTATCAGTGATCATTTTTGGACTGACCAAAATATGTGAAAGTGGACTGCAGGGGAAATGCCTACTGCACTGAACTGTGCAAGATCCCAGTACACAAATACCTCCTTTGTCTGGAGGGAAAGCCCTTGTGTGGGGAGTGGCTCAGGTCACTTGGTCTGCTCAGCCCTGAGAACCCGAGATTGAGGGAAGAGCTCACTGCCCTCAAAATATCATTGTGAGGAGGAGGGGCAGACATGGATCTCTTCTCCATGATGAGCAGTTACAGAAGCCAAGGGAATGGCATCAAGCTGCATCAGGAGAGAGCTACGTTCAATGTTATAAAAATGTTCTTCACCCAGAGGGTGGATGGGCACAAGAACAGGCTCCCCAGGGAAGTGGTCACAGCACCAAGCCTGACAGAGCACAAGAAGTGTTTGGTCAGCACTCAAGTACATAGCTGGATTTTTGGGGCTGTCCTATGCAGGGCCAATTCCTACAGCATACTGTAGGAATATACAACACATCTATCCAGCTTTTCCAAGAAAGGACTTTTCTTTGCCCCGTTAACCACACTCACTTTTCCCCAGTGCTGCAAAGAGCCTGCTCTGCCTTCAGTTTCTGCTGAAGGGCACAAACCTGTCACATTCAGCCTTACACAATCTTCTCTGCAACCAGAAGCACCAGGCACGTTTCAGTGCTGCCCAAGCAGCCGGCTGTAACAAATCAAACCCGTTTTCCCTGAGAAATCAGCCCTGCCTCATAAGATCCCTTTACATTCCATTCCACTCCCCTGCGCAACAGTCGAGATTAAGTTTGGAATGAAGAGACTTACCAGGAGAGGGCAGTAACTGCAAGTTTCTTGGTTTTTTCATACTGGAACTTCCAGAGTGGGAGGAGGGTTCCATTCTGGCCTCTGTATTCATCTGATGCATCCTCAAAATATTTAAAATCTAAACAATCAAAAAAATCAAGGAAAGGTCCCAGTATATAAATCAGAAATCAATCAGCATAGTTCAGTGTCAGGGAAGTTTTAAAAGACAATCTGTTATCCTCACAGCTTCTGCACAACCCAATTGTTAGTGTAAAATCTGTCTCAGTTCTTAAGTCCTGATTCCAAACCAGAACTCAGGCCTTTAAATGCATTTTAACAAGTTCTGTCACACATAAGAAAAATAAAAACCAAACTGATGATCAGCAGACAAAGAATTAACAAGAAAACAGAAGCCCTGAGCAAGGTGTGACCTCAGGCCACTCCCAGGCTAGACATGGCTCTTCAGGAGCAAGCTGAGCAGATGCAGCAAAATTACTTTTGTAAAATGACATCAAGACTGAGTACATTGCCATGGTTGGTATGTGGGCAGGGATCAGCTCTGCTGCGGCTGCTGTCACTAGCACCTGCATCCAGGAGTGAAGTACCTGCTGCGGGAAGGAAGTGCTGCAGGGAGGGCAGTCCTCACCAGACCTGCTGTCCCCAGCCAGCTCAGAGCAGGGCTAATGTGCCATGGTCTTTGCTTGCCCATGGTCCGATGTACTATTTGCCTTGTGTGAGTCAGCAGGTTCCTAGACCAGCTCATTTTAGTTGTTTTTCTACTCTGTTCTGTCCTGTCCTTGCTGTGGCTGTAGGTACTTATGTGCAGAACTAACATTTGAGACTTGAGTTAGAAGCACCTCTCAGTGGGCCATACCTTGTGCAATGTCATCATATGTGTTCAGGTTCACCATCCGTTCCGCTATTTTAGCAGCCCTTGCAACCATGCTTAGAGAATCGACGTGCTGAAGAGAATAGAAAGGAAGAGAAAATGTATTTCCTGTCTGTTTACAGGTACCTCAGACCTCATGTGACTGAAAAACCTGAGTTCTTTGATCTTGAATACAGATTAATTTGAAATCTCTCATGCTAGAACCTAATGATACAGGCACTTGAAAAAACGTAATTGCTTTATTATAAATTTAGCAAGATGCCATCCACAGCTGAGCTGCAGTAACTTCAGTGTTTGCTCCTGATTTAGCTCAATACTGGTACTTACCTCTAAAGCTACATAAGAGTCTTGTCTTTCAATGTAATTCCTGGCAGGATGATCTAAAAGGACACAGATGATTCCTACCCCATCTCACTGTCTAACAATTAATCAGATTTGGTGATGAAATCAGAGGGGCTTGGTCATGCATGAGCACTCTCTCATCTCTACCTGGAGAGCTCTAAGGTCTCGTGCATTAAGTAAATGTCACGGGATTTAGGAGTCCTTCGGTCAATCACTGGGTAATTCCAACCTGATCCATTCACACATCCATGGACACGTGGAGGAAAGAGAGCCCAGCAGGGGCTGTTTGTCTGTCAGCAGGTAGCTGGTTCATATGCCTATCTCCCAGAGCCCTCTGGCTGATCACCGTATCTTACTAAACTCCATTCTCAACTATTTTTTGTGAGTGTGCTCTCTATACTCTGTGTGTAAGTGTGATCACCAGTGAAATCCAAACTGGACTAACTAGAAAGAAGGACAAGAAGCCTAGGTGCTAGCAGTGGGAAGGACAAAGCCTGAAAGTCCGCAGTGTTGACCATATAAATATGTCATCACAGCTCTGTGCAATGATGTCAGAATGCCAAGGCATATACAAAGTGATCTGAGAGCTTGCTGCTCCAAGCACCCGAATCCCCATCCACTACTGCTGCCCCAAAGCCCCACCAGTGTTTCAAAGCCTTCAATCTTACAGCCCCTGCTATGGCTGCCACACAGTAAGATTTCCTTCTTAGTGACAACACTGGGAAGACACACAGCTCAGAGTGTGCTCCGAATATGAAAAGAAAAAGTGAAATGGGTTGACCAAACTACACCACACAGTCACAGTCAGAACTAAGAACATGACCTCAGATTATGTCTGTCCCTCTGCTTCTTTCCCGGGCTCTGCAGAGACTCAAGGGAGATTGAGTCTCATTCAAACAGCACAGAATTAGTAGGGCTACACAGAGATGAGAAGACAAAAGAGAAAAAAAATTCTATAAACTGTTACATTTTTTATAAATCCATGGTTTGCTTACACCTCCAGTAATGTGGGCAGTCCTCTTTTCCTAGAAAAAATTAAGTAGAACCTGAAACCAAGTTCAGAGAAAGGCAGCAGATCAAGGCAGGGGATTCTGCCCCTCTGCTCCACTCTGGTGAGATCCACCTGGAGCATCCAGCACAGGGTCCCAGCACAGGAATGACATGGAATGACATGGAACTGCTGGAGTGAGTGCAGAAGAGGCCATGAATATGATCAGGGGCTGGAGCCCCTCTTCTACGGAGACAGGCTGAGGGAATTGGGGTTGTTCAGCCTGGAGAAGAGAAGGCTCCGGGGAGATCCTAAAGCACCTTCCAATCCCTAAAGAGAGCCTACAGGAAATACAGGGAAGGACTATTCATCAGGAAGTACAGTGACAGGGTGAGGAACACCTGTTTTAAAATGAAAGAGGCTAGATTTGGATCAAATATTAGGAAAAAATTCTTTACTGAGAGTGTGTTGAGGCACTGGCACAGGTTATCCGGAGAAGCTGTGGATGTCCCAGCCCTGGAGGTGTTCAAGGTCGGGTTGGACAGGGCTTTGTGCAACCTGGTGCAGAGGAAGGTGCTCCTGCCAATGGTACAGTGGTCAGAATGAGATGATCTTTAAGGTCTCTTCCAACTCAAATCATTCTATTAATTTATTATATGATTCCACAAATTTTATTTTTGGGCAGTGTTAGTGGAAAGCAGATTAAAAATTAAAAAGAAATAAAACAAAAACCAAAACAACCTTGTAAATGGAGAAACAATATATTATTCAATTAGGGTTTTTTCTGCAAAGCAGGAAACTCTCAGGAAACTCTCAGGAAACTCATGAATCCAAAAATTTTAAGTCAGCTTTTCTGTCAGGTAGCTATCCTGTTAACAACACATCTATGACTACATTTTTGACATTATAAGTAGATGAGAGTAAGTTATTTTCTCTTTGTATCCTGTCCTGTTTTGGATTTTATTTATTCTGTATGCTGCTGAAATAAATCTTCAGAGGAAGTGCTAGGCCTAATTTCTCCTTCTTCAAAAAAAAATTCTTTTTGAAACACACTTTTCCATCTTAGGCCAATTCTGAGCTAGCTAGCTAAATGCAAGGAGAGCTCATAGGATACCAGGTTTGCTTTGTTTACTTCTGTGCATTAGTTATTTTTAGAACAGCAATAATGTTAATTGAATCATATGTAAAATGGATAATGGGCTAATACTTCAGAAAAAAATGTCTTGGTCTTGCTCTGTAATTCCTTATGACTAACTGCCTCATACTTGCCTCTCAGCCGCTGGCCAGTTGCAATGTGTGACTCCCATAAACTGAAGCATGAAAAAAAGCTTCTCTTAGTGTGTAACTGCATATCCAGGAGACAAACCCCACCCTGAAATCAGTGCAATATCCACTCATGCCTCTACCATATATACTGTGACTAGAAGAGCCCCTGGTTTGCAAAGAAAGAAGCACAGTACAGGGCTGCTGTCATTGATGCCCAGCCAACACCTGAATGCAAACACCAACTGTAAATCCCAAATAAAGTCCTCTAGCTGATATCATGTCAAGCAGTTATTAAATTCCATAACTGTACTCATCTCCTCATTTTCACTCTTTGCTTTTAATTCTGATAAACTGCAAACATAATATTGAAGACAGGGGAGTCGGTAACAACTCTTGCACTCTGTGGGATGACCAGGAACAGATGAACAATAATGTAAAAATTAATTGCATTCTAAATTCACCTGTTACATGACAAATGACAGCCATCACCCAAGAGCTTCCAAGTGATATTTGTGACCCTGTGGGCTGTCTCACCAGGCACATCTCAGACAGGGATAATGCTATTATGAGGTAGACAAGTGAGACAGAACATCACATGATTCAGGAATGCACATTTCTCTGTTAAATATAAACTTTGTTTGGACTTCTTATGACAATGATCAACCACCTCCCACTGCAGAAAGTTCCTGCTTTGATTTCCTATTTTAATTAATTTAATTCATATTTTAATTTTTATACATCTAATTGGTTGACATCATCAGTATTTCTGTTGACACTCTCCTCTTCCTTAGTAACTCTCTTTCTCTCTCTGTTGTCCAAATCAGAGTCCCTACCTACCTTTGCATTAACCGATAAATATGTTAAAATTTTCTAGCATTGTATATTCAAGCTTTCAATTTCTTATATTTTCCATATCTATGTAGTTTTGCAATCATTGAAAAGTGATGATCAAAATCACATATGCCTGCCTGAAAAGGTATCAGCTCACCTTACATAACATAAATATCTTCTCTACTATTCATCACATGGTAAATTCCAACAGTGGATTTGTCTCTCATAGCCACACAACATGGAGCTGCTGGAGAAACAAACTCATGTTTCTCTCTGTCATTACAGAGAGAAATGTAATGACAGAGAGATAAACCTGCTCCTTACCAAAGATTGTTTTGATACTGCAAAATGAAGTCTTCCACTCCACCAGTCCTTCTCAAGTTGTAATAACAACTTTTCTGGTCTATCTAATAATTGCCTAATAGCACAATAGCAATAGTTTTGCTATTGCTAAACAGAATTCCAGCTAGATTACCTTTCCTCTACTTTGCTTCTTCAAGAAAAACACAACTTGCTTTTCATTAAAGAAAGAGATGAGATTATTTGGACACAGCCTACCTTTGGTAAATATGCGCTATTTTATTCCATTTCATATTTAATCCCTGTTTTGTATTTTTTCCCTCCTCATTAACTCTGTTGCCCCATGTGCCGGCAAAGGTCAGACTGAGGGTATTGATTTTACCTCTCTTGCATACATGTCCTTGTTATGGTCTAATCACATTGCTCCACCCCTTTTTGCATAGATTCATTCAAAATCCTTAATGCCAGACTTGTGTTTTCATACCTTGCTATCTAAGGGTGAGAGGAGTGAGACTGCACCAATTGCATTAAGCTCTTTGCATTTTGCTTCTGCCTCAAATACTCTCATTTCTAAGTTCATTCAAGAACATAAGGAGGGTTATGGGTCAGACCATCATGTCTCTGGGTCAGAACTGTGGAATCACAGAATCATTTGGGTTGAAAAAGACCTTTAAGATCATTGAGTATCCTCTCTGAAATCAGAGTCATAAACAGATGGTACAGGAACAGAAAGAGCAGGACAGGCAGATACAACACTTCTGTCTAGTTATCTCTGCTTCCAGACATTTTCAGCTCAGAAAATTTAATATCATTCCACTTTGGTATTCTGTGTTATCCATGGTCTGTGTACTGCCTTGATTAAATACTGAGGAAAAGTTCCAAAAGTTGTATCACTGTCATTAGATGTAGCACACCCTTTCCCCTCTCCTTCCATTTGAGTGAGAGGCATATGGAGAGATTTCTAGGAGTTCCTCATTACAGTCTCCAGTCAAATATTTTCTATTATTCCAACTTCTACTCCCTCACATATCTTCTTTATAAAATTCTCACCCTTCCTTCTGTTGAAATTCTTGGTTATCTCCCTTCCTTTCCTGTTGGCTCCCTCTATTGTCTGTTTTGCTAAACCACGTCTTTCTTGCTTTTCCCAGCAAGAAATCTGCAATGCATAGCTTCATTTTACTTCTCCTCCTCTAGTAAGAGGCTTCTGTCAAGAACTGCCAAGGCTCTCCTCTTCTCCCTTCCCCTCCCCTCTTTTCTTCTCTGCTTTTCCGGTCATGCACTCCTTCGACCTCTTATTCAGTATCAGTACTGTTTTCTCTCTCTTTTCTTTCACTACATTTTTAAATCCTCATCTAACTCCTACCATCATCTCCAGCTGTGGCTCTAGTTCTTGGATCTTCTCTTTCATGGCTTCCTACCATAGCAACAGCTTCCATGAGAGACCCATCTGTGGCAATACCCCCTTATTTTATCTTCTTCTTTCCCTTGGGTTAAATCTGGTACTATCTCAGTAGCTATCATAGTTTTTCTTGCTAATACCTAGCCTGACCAAAACAATGGTGGAAATTAATTGTGACTTCTAGCCATTGATCCAGATCAGCCATGTCTCCTGCTTGATGTTCCACAGTTCCCTTCAGCAATGACCAAGCACAGTCTGGCCTTAAAAAGCACTCAGCTGGAAAAGCTCTGTTTCAATTAGCATGGTGTAACAACATATGTAACATGTGAGTTAGCAGCTCCACAAAACCTACTTCTCCATTTGCTGACTTGAGGCCAGAAATATAGATCCTGATACCATCAGCCTTTAATTTCCATATACCTACATCTGAACTGAGATCATAACTGTTTTAAGTCTGATTTGAGCCTTGGAGTACTTCAGGTTGCATTTTTTCCAGTTAATGAGTGCAGAATTCATCAGGTTTTTCCTACACTTCAGGTTGGTTGATCAGCCTCACAGAGGACCTCAGTTTGGGACACCAGCTCTGTATAAAGAAGCTTTTCCTTTCACTTATTGAATGCATCAACTTTTTGGTTTCCCTTCAAGCCCCCTGGAAAGTGTTAAGCATTAAAAGCAAAACACCAAAGGGACAGATAGCATGAGTGACTGGATTTCAATTTCCCACTGCTGTCAGCAGAGTGGGCAGCAGGTGCTTTACAATATGGTTCCACTTCATTTTCATTTTGCTTTTAGCAGTCCACCCTTTAAGCCTGTAATTGCAATGTTGACTTGAGGCTTAATTCTCCAAAACACACACAGGTGAAAGGATTACTGATTTTCAAAGGACTGTGAATTTCCATGGCACAATTCACAGGAAGAAGCCTATCAGAACATGTTCCTGGTCTCTTTATACTGTAAAGTTTATGCTGGCACAGTGCTACCTCGTGGCTAAACCAGCCAAATCCTCTGCAATTGTATTGGCCATATGGTAGGAAAGAGCTAAAGCCAGTTTCAGGAGTCAGCTCTCATTAAACACCCCCCCCCCCCCCCCCCCCCCCACACAGACAGACAGACACACACACAAACACACACATCCATCCATCTATCTATGTATCTATCTATGTATCTATCCATCTATCTATCTATCTATCTATCTATCTATCTATCTATCTATCTATCTATCATTATATATATATGTCTACACCTATTCTAGGAGGAAGTTACGAACTGATTTCCATGATTCTGTATTATAATTCTCAGAGCATCTTGCTCCAGTCATTAAAGAAATTATTTCAGTTTGCCTTCTAAATTGTTTACCTTAGACTGGGGAAGAAAGAACCAGCCAGTTAAACCATAATAGAAACTTCCTGAACCCTTTTAAAACATTTTGGAACATGAAGAAGATCTCTCAGGGTTGCTATATTGCCCTATATATTGTACAGTCAGTGTTTGAAGTGGGATCATATTTTTAAGATGGGGATACTGTCACTTTGATAGAATGAACTGTCGTTCCCACAAGGCACTCCTAGGTTACTCCTGAATCTGGATTAGGAGTCAGTATCACACTCACAGCAAGTTCACAGCATCATGTCAGGGCATGGCATGTGTTAGGACACCTGATATTCTGAGAAGCATGCCACTTAGGTATCTATAATTAGAAAATGCATAAATTGTAATTCAATAAAATCATTAAAAATTAAAATTAAAAAATAGTGAGAAGTGTTTTACTACAGTGCTGTATTTTGAAATAATCATAAATTTCAGTGCCTTTCAGATTGAAACATTGTATGTAAAACCATCCTCCCTTATAACTCTTTGAAAAATCACAGGGTGTTTCTACCTATTTCATTCTTTTATCTCTCACATAATAATCAAAAATGTGAAACAAACACAGCGCACAAAAGCCAAGAGCTATATATCTCACTTGGAAATCTGGTTTGAAAATTAGATTATGCAAAATCAAAATCCTGTTTTATACAGCACAACAGAAATCCTGTTTTGGGAATTCAATTTCTAGCAAAAACTAACTTTTGCATTTCCTAAAGGTGTTTTTTTTCTACTAAGACAACAAGCTACACTGCCAGCATGATTTACTTTGACCTGACTTGCTCTACAGATGCATCCACCAGGACTTTGAACAACCTTTCCCCCCACATTGTGAAACATACCGGTATCTCCACAAGGGATAACTTTCTTCCAGTTTTCTGATCATCCTTCTTTACTGCCACAGGTTTTGCTTTTTCTTTCTCTTTTGCCTTTTCCATTCTGTCAAGTTCCTCCATATAGGAATCATAGATAAACCACTGAGAGACAGACAGAGGCAGGATTTATCAAGAGCTGATCATATTCCTGAGAACAGTCAACTACACCATCACAAAAAATATTATAGTCATCACAACAGTTCAACTGTTCCTGGAATTAGCTGAACATCTGTCTTCTTACACAAAAAGTGAAGACTGAAGGTCCAGGATTTTTCAAGAATGATGGAGCATGTCTTATTTTAACAACATTACAGCATTCTTAACAATTTCTTTCCTCCAACACTCTACTTGCTTATTTGACTCTGTCAGTACCTTTATTTTTGCAGGACTTTGTGTTTGGCTAATTTACCAGTGTTTAACAGGAAACATGCATTAAACATTTGCTTTATGACATTTCTCATGTGGTGTTGGAAAATTAAATTGTAGGAGCTTAACACAATTTAAATTTGGACTCCAACTCTGCAGCATATGATGAAATGGAAACTGAGAGCAGTTTTACATCTTCTGCTCTGCCACATGCCACACATGTCTTACTTGAGTAGATCCAAAAGTAACTTCTCTTCAGAATTATTCATTAGTATTGAAATCCTAGTATTGTATCTGAGGCCAGTACATTTCATTCAGGACAAAACAAAAGGCAATCTGACACATTAGCTTAGGATAGGGAGTATGATTCAAATATAGACTACAGACTAGAACATTGAAATAAAGGTAGCAGAACTCTTTGGTAAAAAAAACAAAAAACAAACAAATAACTGTATTATATTGTAAATTTGCAGAAATAAGATGGAAAGATGTTCCAAACATCAGGGAAAGCACAAATAAGATAAGTATGAGAAGGAATAGAACAGAAAAATTTGGAATAGGAGATTGTGAACATAAGGAAGAACATAAAGGAAAAAGAGCTGAGGGGAAAAAAGTGTTTATACAAAAACACTATTTTAGACCCACTGAAAATTTCAACAATATAAAAAGAAATCAAAGGAAAACCTTTCCTCTTAGCTTTCAAACATTTAATGCAAAATCTTAGTCAGGGGCTAATTATCTTAAAGATCTCCATTCTAAGTCTCAGGGTATCTCACTGTAAGGAAAAAAATGGAAGAAAACTCCAGCTGGAAGGAAAGAAGATCTCAAGCCAATTACTCTGTAATTTCAGGTTCAGGAATAGAACAGATTACCGTTTTTAACCTGACAGAGATACTTCCACTCCCCTTCCTATCATTTTCCTATACCAGCATTTTTTAAATTGCTGCCATTATGTTACACTGTCTTCTCCCGTTCCTCTACTCACTGGTACCCAAATGGTGTTTTCAATACCAGTTTGATACACTACTTTGAAACTATGTTTATACCTGTGACAAACACAATTACATTTTACAAATATCTGAGAATTAATCAGCAGAACTGGCTGATTCCCTTTCCACTGAAAGATATAACATATTTCTTGTGTGAAATTTCATCCAAAATAGTTCATTTTACATTTTTAAGGGATGCAGAAAAAGCTACAGAGCCTTTCACCATTAGAAACCTGCTTTTGCATACGGCTAAACTTAGTCAGAGTAAAAACCAAAGTGCTGCATATGCCAAATTCCTAACAATACTCCAAGAGAGAGCTACGTCCCTAGAGGAGCCAGTACCCTGCAGGCTGCAGCCCACCTCTTGCTGAATCCAAAACTATCCTCACCCTGCGGTTTCCCCATTCCCACTGCCTTAAGACTCTCTAAAGCAGACAGGTCAGGGTGGCTGGCAAAAAACAAACCAGTGAAAAGCATCTAAACTGAGACACTTAACCTTAGAAATACAAACCATGAGCAAGTTCACCCATTAAGGCAGAACAGAGGGTCATACTAGTTTGCTGTCAGAGTCAAATAGGAGACCAAGCCACAGTAAAGGAATTCATTCCACTGCAAGGAATGTAAACACAATAATTCGGTTTTAACTTTCTCACACCTCAATTTCCAAAATGTAGTCTAAAATAACTTTAAAGATAAAAAGGAGGTAGATATAGATATAGATATAGATATAGATATAGATATAGATATAGATACAGATACAGATATAGATATAGATATAGATATAGATATAGATATAGATATAGATTTACCTGGTTAACATTTTCTGAGAAAGTTCCAAAAGGTAAAGGGTCAGTTTGCAATCCTTTTTCCTGAAAAAAGAAAAAGCTTAAAGAAGCATAATCTCAGCATTGAAGCACCCTGCAGTACCACAGTCTAGTTGTGGAAACAGGCTGCATGAATAACTTGATATCCAAATGACTCCTAAGGCAATGTACAACATTGTAGATTGGAAGATTGTGCAACTATAAAAAGATTTTGTTGTGGGCCAAAAGAATGTTCACAAGACCTTCTGATTTTTTCCCACATACATCAAATATTTCAGCAGTTAATTTTGAAGGAATTCATATGGGTTTTTTTCACCTCTGTTATTTGAAATGTTCTGGTTACCAATTCTGGTATCAGTTATGACATCCTACCAAATTTGAAAAGTTTTGTCCTATATATTAAAAAGCCAGTTGGATACAACAATCAGAACAAAAGAATTTAACGGAGTCAATTCATCTGATGCTACTGAAATAATATTTTTACCATCCTTACATCAACATTCTGAAATAAATTAATATATTTCTATGAAACATTCCCTTAAAAGAACAGCATCTACTTTCAAAAAACCGTTGTGTCAGAAAAATTTTAATAAGCTGCCTGTGGCCTTTTACTGACCTCTGAAATGAAGACATCTCAGAGGTGGAAACTGCATATCCAGTACAGCATAGAAGTATTATGCAGCTATTTAAGGTCTGTATTCTGCTTTCAAAGGCAGAATCCTACAGAGACACACAAGATTCTTCCAATAAAATCATTGGGAAGAAAGCATATTCAGATCTGGGAACAAAGTAATAAGAAATTCCACAGCTTCCAGTGGGATTTTTGAAAGATGCAGAATCTAAGCTCAAACTTCATAGCAAGCACCCCACTGCTGGACAAACTGTCCTGAGATCAGTCTCCAGCAGCACAGTAACTCATATATCTCTCTGAGTCCTTCATATGTAAAGACATCTAACCCTCGGTGTAATGTCTGTAAGACAACAGACAGGCTCTTTGGGGAAATATACATTCCAATTGTAGCAAGGAAAACAAAATAATCTTATCTCTGAAACTTGTATACCTGGTGTAGGAAACTCCTTTTTGAACACTCTGTCAGGAGCCAACATCACCAGGATTGCTCAGTCAGAAAGCCCCATGAAAACATGTTCACAGGGTATGGATGTAGGTTCAGCAAAAAGCTTAGGGAAGGAACATAAGGGTTTGGGTCTGTACTTATTGGAAAGTGCATGCAAAGTGGGAGGGAGATGTACCATGTACAAGAAGTACAGATTTATCACACTTACATAAGCTTGTTACTCTAGTACCCATGTTAATACAAGCCCAAACATATTTGTCCTTTTAATATATGGAGATTATATCTTATCTATTATATCTCTGCTCCATTAATAAGAATTGAAGAACAAAACCATAAAAGTACACAGTGACAAAGAGAAATTGCTTTCACACATTCCAAGTACTCAGCTGCTACACTAACATTGCTCCATACATTTTCAGATAAGAAAACAGACTTGAAAAATAGAACCAAGTAGAGGCTTAAGGTTTTACAGAAGCCTCAAAACTTTTTGTAGGCTGTCCAAGAGTTCATGAGGCAAGAAATTTTCTGTCACCATTGTCACTACAGCAATTGTTTTACAACAGTAAAACCACTACACCTTTTTCCCTAATAGTATCGATAGATCACAGGATATGATACAAACACAGGTGATCTACATGCCCCCTCCAAAGGAAAGATCCTCCAAGTCACTGAAGGAAACAGCAACATACCCGCAGAGGATAGTGGAATGTAGTTGAACCTCTCTCAATGAAGTTGAACTGGTTTTTAAGCTTCCTTTCTGGCACTTTTTCAGGATGAGGCTCTTCCTCTGCTGCCTCAGCTGTTTCAGCTTCATGTTCCCCTTCTGCCCCTCCTTCTCCCTCTCCTTCTCCTTCTCCCTCTCCCTCTCCTTCTTCTTCAGCCTGCAAGAAATAACAGCAGTGACTTCACCCTGAGAGAATCAGTTATCTCTTTCCTTCTTCTCGGACTGCTTGTTTCTGCTGCCTAGTGAAGGAGGCTGTAACTGAAGAATAAATATTTAAGATGCAAATTAGGAGACTTCCAGCACTCAGATCGATGAGATTCTGAAATTATATCTGAATGGGAATATATACATTCAAGGACTGAAATTATTTTAAAACCTGACATAAGAGAGATACCTGACGCGAGAGAGATAATATAGCACAGTTGCCTTTGGTAAAATGGACTCAGGGACCCCAAGATTTTGTTAGAGTCCCATTACCCTGTGTTTTCATTTCCTTGTTAGACAATGAGTTTCACCTGAAATTCTGACACTGTGGGTTCTGACACCATGTGGATAAGAACAGACATTCACAGGCTACTCCTTTCCTATCAGTCTTTAAATCAAGCCACCACTTCATTCATTCAGTTATGTCTTAATCATTTCTCCAATTTTTTGTTTTTCACCAACAGATATACTGTCCAGGAAGATTCTAAATCCCAGCAGATTATACTTTATATTGATATAATATCTGGATAAAGACAGATCTGGTATGATCTCCTTGTTCACCTTCTATATCTGAAAAATGGCAGCAGGACCACAGCTGCCCAGGAGAACCTGGAGGTTCTCACCTACAGTACAGACATCTCAGACATAAAATAATCAATCACAGAAGCAAACCCATTTTATAGTAATGTAATTTAAAAACTAATACTAAAAACAAAATGGACAGCTCTTAGCTGGCTATAGAGAATTACCTCAGCTTCTTCTGTGGGTTCTTCATCTTTAGTCTCTGCCTCTTCAGTTGGCTCAGCAGCAGCCTCCACAGGAGCCTCTTCCTCCTCAGCAAGAGTCTCTTCTGATGACAGAAAGGATACATGAATGAGCCCAGAATAACAGGACATCTTATCCAATATTCTACAGATCCTCTATCTTCTGGAGCATAGATGTACATATGTACCCTTTCCTAATGCTGTATCACTAGACAACACAGTAACAAATCCCCACTTTGGAGAACAATTGTTTGCTCAAAGTCACAAAAGGTCACAAGGGTATTTCTAGAATTCATTTGCAGTACTTCTGGATTAACTGAAATAAAAAAATAAATGTTTTAACGCAGAGCAAACTTTTGTAACCCTTTTGATCTAAGTAACTCTGTTTCTGGGTATCGCTTCAGCTCCAGACCTTTCTATCCTTCAGAATTTTCTGCAGTTTGTACAACTACTAAGAATGTTTTCAAGGCACAGAAGTTATAACATGGTTGTTCTTATTTATATGGATAAAAATTAATATACGAGTTTTGTTTGACAATGATGGATGTCTGCATTCCAATCATAGCCTTGACTGTGTAGCCATGCTAGCATAGAGCCACTTGAAACTAATTGGTTTGGAATCTATGAAAAGCACTGCCAAAAATCCATGATTTCATGGCATTGAAGATCCCATTAAACACTTTGCCTTACTTCAAATCATCATACATTGTTTGTTAAGTGTAAAATAAAGGAGGCACTGACCCTCAGAAGCTCCAAGCAAAAACTATTCTCAGGAGTTTACCCAGTGTTATCATTGTGCCTGCAGTTACCGCTTTGACAGAACACTCATTGTGACAGAAATTCTCCCTTCACAAACAGCAGAAATACAATTAAATCACTAGCCAGTACATCATTCCCTGCTGAAAATTCAAACCTAGAACTCTTTACTAACAACAGAGCTTTCAGTATCTGGTTAATGCATCTTTTTGTCTGAACACTTAGGAGTGTTGATAGTAGCTCAGATCAAAGGTCCAAGTAGTTCAGGGTTTTGTATCTCACATTGTCTGAAAGTATATGTCTTAGTAAGAATTCAAGAATTGGTCATGCATGTGATAGTTTCCTGAAAAATCACCCAGATTCCAAACATTTCTGCTTTGATACTTTAAATCATGTCTGAAACTTTCAAAATAGGCTAGGTAGTTTAGACATGTATGTCCAGCTAGTGGTAGTGAAAGATGTTTAAAAGACACTAAATAACTTGGAAAATTCCAGTGTTAGCATTCAAATAAAAACACACACACTATTTTCTAGATTGCAGCAAACACCTGGCTGATTATTTTTCTAATTTTGATTGCCAACAGTCAGGCAAGCCCAAGTAGGAGCAGTTTAATTCTGTGGTAATGCAGCATGATCATTCCATCGTGTTGAATAAGAGGAACTAGTGTCTATTTGAAAATTATCGTAGTATCAGACAATAAAGCTACCTGCTTCAGTGGCTGATCTGATACTCTGGCGTCTGCCTTCATCTGAATCTTTGTGTATCAAATATCCATTCAAAGTGAAGTGAACGGCTGTATGATCCATATCGTCCACTAGCTTGTATGCTCCTTCCTACAAAAGTAAAACCCAACAAAACCATAGAATCATAGAATCCTGGAATGGTTTAGGCTGGAAAGGATCTTAAAGAACATCTTGTTAAAACCTCCCTGGCTTGGGCAAGGACACCTTCCCCTAGCCCAGGTTGCCTAAAGCCGCATCCCACTTATGGTTGCAGAATCCATAATTTTTCTGGGCAACCTGTTCCAGTGCCTCACTACCTTCACAGTAAAGAACAGCTTAATCTGTATAATTTAGTTTTTAGCTGCACCTAAAAGCAAACAGAAGCCACCAAAGAACACAGATGCTTCAACAGTTCGCTTACTTTGATTTGCTTACTATGTCAATCACAGCATACCACTGAGCTCACTTCAGTCATTGTGGAGAATTTGAAGATATGGATTACTGATCACCTATCTATATACCATAAATAAGGAAAGCTTCAGCTCCAAATGGAAGAGAAGGGCTTTTTTTTTTTATTCCACAAGACTGTCTTCCTTTCTCTGGAATCTTGCGATGGTTGGTCAAACAAGTACAGTAGCACAGAGGTGAGACAGACATGGGAATATTTTGCTTGGTTTTCTCTTCTCTTAGGTGTTGGTTTTGATAGGGATAATATTTTTTACAGTAGCTACTGTATTTTGGGGCTCTATTTTGCATTTGTGCTGAAAACAGTGCTGATAACATAGGGATGTTTTAGTTATTGCTCAGCAGCACTTGCACAGTTCTGTTCACCACCCCACCTCATCACTAACTCACCCATCTGACTCCAAGGATATGCCATACCATATGGAATGCTTAGCATATAAATCTGGGGGAAAAAGAATGCTGGGGGGAAGAATAAGAATGAGGGGAGGGGATGTTTGGAATGATGGTGTCTATCTTACCAAGTAACCATTAAGTGACATGGAGCCCTGCTTTCCTAGGGGTTGCTGAACATCTGCCTCAAGTGGTGAACTAATTCCTTGTTTAGTTTGTACAGCTTTTGTTTTCCCTATTAAACTGTCTCCAACTCAACCCATGAGTTTTCTCACTTCTACTCCTCTGATTCTCTTCTCTGCCCTACCATGGGAGACTGAGTGAATGGTGGGATTTAGCAGCCAGCTGGGATTAAACCACAACACCTCTCTAAATCTGGGAATAATTCAATGCCAGAGTTGGAGGAGCTGTCTCCATGCCCTTTCATTCAGGGCAAGGCCATCACCTACCCTCCCTATTGTGTTGGTGGCTGTATATGGTAGTGGCAGAAGGCTGCTACAGGGTATAACCTGTATATATGTGCCCTGCACATATAAAAGTGAAGGTGTGACTCTTGGATATTTTCTGGCTATCTGTTGCTCACTCCTACTCATCATGAATAAAGCTGGACATTGATTTCACAAAACAAATTTTTTAGCTCACCTGCAGTTCAGTCTTCAAGTGTGGATACTGAGACATAATTCTTACAGACTGACAAAAACTTTAACTTTTGTCCTTTAACCACCAAAGAATGGGAAAAGTAACTACATGAGATTAGGTGCAATTTTTACCTTCACTGATAGATCTTATACCGTAATTATGATATCCTACTTATAAATAAATGAATCAATGCTTTTAGATTTTACCCTCTAAAAAAACCCTTTAAGAACCATTGGAAGTAAATATGTAATAAGATGTAGCTGCATTAAAAGAAAATTTACCTGGTTATAAACCAAAGGAAAACACAAAACCAATTAATTGTGAAAAATTCCAGTTTTATACATCATGTTACACTTACTTTAAAGTTGAATCTGATAATATCCTGGGGAACATGGGGATTATCAGCTGTCAAGGTACGTATAATTTCCTGTTTTAATTCCTTTGGAATGGAAACAAAATAGTACTGTAAATAAAACTTCACTACTAATACAATGTACAGCAATAAAATCACCATGTTTATGCTCAGTTCACTGCAGATACCACATATACAGCTAATGCCCCACAATAACAGTGCTTGGGGACAACCTGGCTCAGAGTGCAATCCAGAACAGTCATCCTGCTTCCTACTACAGTATTTAAATGGGCTTTCTTGATTTTAATTCTCATCTAAGATATGGAATCACTTGAAAAATGCTAACTGCATTCTGTAGAGTGTCTTTAAAATTTACACTGTCCAAAAAAACCACAATAAGCTCAGTAGCAGTACTTTTAGGATTGACCACTGTGAACAAAAAAAAATATTGCTAACTATTTTTGGTGCCTGAGTTGGAGGACATGCATAAACCTTCCCCGTGATAGTTTAAGGACAGGGAACAATGCTAGAGTTCTATGAGGCAGTGCGCAGAGAGAAACATCTGCAGTTGGAAGGGTGACCAATTGCAATGCTACTGAACCAATAGAAGAAGTAGCAATAAAATTGTAGGACATTTCCCTGTCCTGTGTATTGCACACAGGCACCTGAAAGCTCAGTGCTGGCTTTGGGTGCTCCTTAACTGAGCAAAGCCCCATCCCCATTTTTGCTTTTGGATTATCTCCAGGCAGTTACAGTGCTTTAAGCCCAGAACTGGTTTTCATAGCACATTCTCCTTGTTTTTTGGTTGAAGCCATTTCGTATGTTACTGCAGACACTGTACTTCAGCAAGTACTGGAGTTTCACTCTTGCAGAATTTCCTCCAAAACTGATGAGTAGGCTTCTGCTTATGGAGTTTCATACACACCTCATGACAAGAGAGGCATTGTTTTACTCACAGCTTCAGTCAGCTCCAGCTGATCCGGGGATCTGACTGCAGCCCTTGCTGTCGACCCGTCCTCTCCCGCTTCAGGAAAGTCATCTTCATCCTAGAACAAGAATGACAAGCTCAGAAATGCAACAAGACTCTGACAGCTTTGCTTCTTGCCAAAGCAGCACTTCTTGAGGCACAGAGCAAAGAGATAAAAACAACATTCTCCCACCCATCTTTGCTTTGAGCAGAGCAGAAGAACACAAATGGCAGGCCAAAATTTGAGATTTTTGTATGGCTACACTTGCCAGCAGGAGTTCAGTGAGTTGGAGGAGCTGCACTCTGAAGATAATTCCTGCCCTGGCACAAAACTGGATTAACTCCAATAACAAAACTCAAGTGATTCCACTTCAATCTTAGTTTAAAAGTCGGCAATTCTGTTTCCCTTGCCACAGAATACCCAAGGGTATTATAGGACTTAAGGACTATTCAAGGGCACAAGCCAAGAACCTGCAATTACTCCTGGCTTGTTATTCTATAGGCTACTCTTAGAATTTAGTTTGAAATACAAAGCTGCAGGGATGTGGCTCCTGGAGGAATGTTAACCAATTTCTTGCAAAGGCCAGCATGTCTCTATTCTCCAAACAACAGACTGCTGCTCTCCCTGGGCTAGCACTGGGCTCATGTCAGGATATAAGGTCATTAAAAAGAAAATGAATCACTGCAGGAATGAATTTCAATTAATTGTCCTTGCAGAAAAAACTGTCAGAACACAAAACTGCTGATTAAAGTGCCTAACTGCTCCAGGCAAAATTTCTCCCTCAGTTCAAATTGTGTAATGAGTTGATTTAAAATAAATCAATCATTCTTGTAAATACAGTTCTTTCAGGCCTGCTGACTTTACAGCCATACAAAGCTGAGGATGAGTCCAAGGTGTAAGTACAGCTTATGGCTGAAGCCACAGAGGCTGGACCCAGCAATGCTTTGCTACCTGCAGAGTACCACAAAGGTAAAAAGCACAACGCTGGGTTAAAATGTGCATTGGCTGAAAGTAACTGAGAATTTTGCATATTTCAAGAGCCCAGGGAAATTCACAGGCTGCAGCCTTATTTCTCTCCCCAAGGGAGCTGAAATGAGGCAAGCTGTAAGGAAGGTCAGGCGCTCTGATGCACGAGGGACGATGGCTGCAGAACAGTTGTTTGTGATTTAATGCTCCCTACATGAACACCTGCTTGTAGGACATTTATCACATACTATTTGATGCCAGTTAGTTCAGTGGCTGTTTTCCCAAGTGAATCAGATAAGTAGTATTATGGTTTTAACATTTTTATTTATGATTTTAATTTTAAAAGTAAATAACTTTCCATTTTTAAATGGAGAAAAGAGGAACATTCAGTGAGATTGTGATTTGTCCCAAGAAAGTGAAAAGTTGTTTATCAATATGTCTATTTAAAGGCATGTAGACTGTTCTTCCATCCCTGTCATGGATCCTCCATCTTTCCCAATGGAGCTAAGTAAGAGGAATGTAGATTAAATCAAGGTATTCAAATAACTTATTTGCCCAATAGTAAAAACATTATCATGAGTTATTATCAGTTTATACTTCTTTGTTAAGTGAATATGGGCTATACTTTGAATTTTCTAAACTGAGCAGGCAGATTTCTCACAGTCTAAGTCAGCTAGTATTTTGGAATTCACATCCCAAATATCTTAATTTAATCTTTTCATATTGCATTTTACCCAAATTGTGCCTTTGTTCCAGGTGATACTTTTTGGCTTAACTTGCTGGTATATTTCGCTTCTCAGTGGAAACCTACAGCAACCTCTTACTGCTAAATCAAATTATATTTTACCAACTTTACAAAAAAACACCTCATTGTTCAGACTATATCTTCTTTGCATCTCATAGCTGAAAAAAGAAAAAAACATTTTTTAAGACTTGAGAATCTTACCTTTTTTTTACTTTTACCAGCTTTTCCTGCCTTTCCTCCTGAAGGTCCACCTTGGCCCTAAAGTGAGAACACATCCAATGTAAACTTCCAGAGCACTTTCTTTCTGGATTTAACAAAATCAGAATAGAAGTTGGATGCTTGCTCCAATGTTATGTTTTAAAAGCTGAGTATGCCAGCAGCGTGCGTATAAATCATTTGAAGGAAAAACAGTCCCTTTTACAACACAAGACAGTGATTTTTTCAGCATGAAAAAATGCCAGGCTCTGTCCTAGTACAACACTACCAGTCTATCCTAGTCTGTGATACACTCCAAATGTCATACACACATTTTAGTGCCTTGGTCAAACACACTAAAAGGCTGCCCCTGTTTTAAGTGCTTACATGGCACAGGGAGCCCAAAGACAATAGATCTACACCCATAAAGTCATGAGCACTGAGAAAACATGGAAAACACTGATGAACAGTTGCGAAACAAACCATTGTCAACCCCCCTGCACACATGATAGCACAGAAAAATTATTTTGACAGGCTTTAAGGAAAACAATTAAACAATTGTTTATAGGGTGCCTTACAGAGGGAGACTACCCTACCCAGAGTCAAGGAATAACAGAAGGGTGCCACTGACCAACATTCATGAAAATTTAACAGAAAGTAGGAGAGGAAATGAAGAGGATCCTTTTGAGGAGATGCTGAGGGACAGACAGGACCATGAACCCTGAAGGAAGAGAGAGAGCTGGTAAATCGAGCAAAGGAAACAACATTAGAAACCTTGGCAAGAACAATTTCAGGTAGGATCACAAATAACATTTGATGGTATGGATGAAAAAAGCAGAGGAGTTACTCAGAAAAAAAAAGTGTTTGACTTTGTGACAGAAAAGAAGGGGATACCAGACAAGAGGGAAGGAAAATGAAGGGGTGGGAGAGCAAGCTCCCAAGGGCTGATTGATTTTCTTCAAAAGAACATTAGAGTGTGCCTTTCAGCTCAGATCAAAGGTCCACCTAGCCAAGTATCTCTCACCAACACTGTTCAAAGTAAGTGTCTATTCTATTCTCTCCAGGATGACCTCTTAGCTTGCCACAGGGACTTGAACCTGAAATGCTGTCCTTTTTATTCCATATCAGTGAATCTTTTTTCCACAAATTTATTCTGTGATTTTGGAATCCATGCACATTTTTAGCACGCACAGCTTCCACAGCAAGGACTCCCACAGTACAACTACATGGTAATGCAAAGAACCACTGCTTGCTTTTTAAGTCTGCCATTTGTTTCTCTCACCTGGTTTTCCACCTTCTTCTTCTGGAAAGCCCCACTTTATCACAACATCTATTCTTCCTCTTGTCTTCCATGTGTCTTAAGAACACTTTCAGGAACACAAGCCTCCACAGAGATTCATACACGCCCCTCATGATTCCTCCTCATTATGAAAACTAAATATTCATTTCCACCACCTACTTTCTAGGTATTAAACAATTAAGCAGCCAGAAAGACTTTGACCCAGAATCCCAAAGCATTGCTCATCAAGCCCCATTTCTTGTTAAGTCTTGACAATAAGAACTCAGAAAAGAAATATTTTCAGAGGAGAACAAAGTTCCACAAAAATGTGAGACAGTGTCTCTGTGTTATTTCTCTTTGTACAAGCTAAGACACATAAAACTGCTGTTACTAACAAGGCATTAGGGATTATCTTTATTCCAGAAGATACATATTAAAAGCCATGAAAAATGAACAGAATGACATATTTCTATGCTTAGAAAATATGGCTCACTTCAAAATACAAATTTTTGTGATGCAGGTGGAGAAGATAAAAGTTATAACATTTCCCTTATAGTCCCACCATGGGCAGATTGCAGAGCAGAGGCCAAGAGGTCCTGTGTCACAACCACTACTGAGATGACTGGATCATGCAGCTGGCCTGTCTCCCGCATGTGATTGCTTGGCAATGGGCAAAAAAGGGCTCTCCCTAACAAGGACCTTGTTATGTGTGAATTGATGTGACTTAAACAGACTTTCAGAGCAGAATTTTATTCTTATCCAAATCAAAATCTGATTCCTAATTTTAAACATGAAACTAAGTCTACTTACTATTGTCTTTTGTAAGTGGGTCTACAAAAGCATTTATCCATTAGCAAAGGCATTGCCAAGGCGATCTGAGGATAATTGGTTTTAGCAGTTGCACAGATTTCAATTAACATAACACAAAGATTCACCTGTGAATAAATACCTGCAACAGTATTAAAATATAAAAGTGAGACTAAAGAAAAGCTACAGCTCTGAGTGCATGAACAATTTTTCAAATTAACCAGGGACCGGTGGCTAGTTGGCTCTATTTCCCTTGTCTTTGTACACAACTATCATGGTTTTACAACTGGAATTTAATGATGCAGTACAGGCCTGGTATGATAGAGAGACCCTGAGGAGAGTCAGGATATGGCACAGAGGAGTACAGGCAGGGCAGGATAAGACATGGAGCACGTACTTGGCATCATAGATCCCACAGCTGTAAGCATGTAACCACCGGCCAGTTAGAGAAATGCAGGTCTGCAAACAGGGGAACTGAAGAAAATCTGCTTTAGGTGTAGCAAAGAAGGAAAAAAAATAGTATATAGCACACTGAAAAATCACCACATGCAGTAATATCAGGTGTAATGTGGAGCACCAGACCAGTGGAAAAAGGGAAATATATTAGGTATCATATAAAAGAAACTGCAGGTAAAGGAGAAACTATCAAAATGGACATCTCAATCCTCCCGAAAGAAGGTCTCCAGTTACTGACAACTTATCATAACATCCCTACCAACACCACAAGCAACAGCAAAATCAAACTATCAACTTTAGGAATCAGAGCACTGGAAAAGCAAATACAAGAAAAGAGGTAGAAACTGGGAAGCTTTTTATTTTTCTCAACAACTTCAACTGCAGTATCACAATTAATGATTTTTTTTTTTTTTTTTTTGCACAGAAGTATTTCTTATTTTCTTTAATGAATACCTCTGGACAGACAATAATGTTTAGACTAAAATTTCTGTCACACTGACAGGAAATTTTTAGTTTTATAAGTTGTGGCTTCTCTTTGCCCATAAACAAGATTTTGAGTGCAACAAAGTTTACAAACTACTGCAAAATACAGAACCAGGCTCTCAAAGTCTTAGCTTTGACCCTATGCATGTTTTTAACCTTTATCAAAGGATAGCTGTTCTTTATGACTGGGAGAGGGTATTCAAGGAAGAGGTTTCATTGCATCTGTCAGTGAGATACACCAGCCTTCTCCATGCTTCTCCTTCTTGCCTACCAGGCTCTACTTGCCGACTGTGACAGTTTGCTTTGGGGCTCCCTGGAACTAAGCCAAGTAATTCCCTACAGCAGGGAGCAAGCACATGACTGACAGGACATAAAATTATTATGTCTGGTATTTTGAACTGAAGAAACTCCAACCACTCCATCCAATCTGAACAGTTATGCTTTAGAACTACTTTGTTATGACACAGATCCTTGGTAAAATGCTGCACTGTATGGACATAGCCCATGCCAAAGACATGATAAATCTGAAATGGGAGGATGGGAGCCAGCAGACAGAGATCAGTGTGGATCTGGGGCTTTCTTCCCTGTGTGCTGCACAAAGGTAGGACAGCCATACCTGGAGCTGTCTAAGGAGTTGGTCCTTAGCTTATTCTGGGGTTGTTCAGCAAAACTCTTGTCTCCTGCCCAGATAAAACATCCCTCACAATGTAGAGGCCTACTTCAACAACAACAAAAGTTGAATGACTTTTTTGTTGGATATTCTGGACTCTCGCAAGTGAAGGTAGGGACTCTAGCTCCACTTGACTCAGTACTCTATTGAAGACAGCATGAAAAGGAAAGACATACTTTGTTCTGCAAGCATCATTCCTGCTACTGCCACCTATGCTGCAGAAGGTGCATTACAAAGTATCTCAGACTTTTGGAACCCAGCTGGAAGGTGGCACAAAGATAAAAAATAAGATGAGGAAAGATGGGTTCCGAGTATTTTGGCAATATTAGCAGTATGTGAAACTAGTCATCAAAACTAGTAGATCTGTTTAAAACTATTACAAGAAGCAAGCTGGGGAGCAAACATAAATCAGTCAAAAATACAAAATCTTTTACTGTTTCCTAATTCAGACAATAGCACAGAAAATATTGCTGTGCTGCTTGATGAAAAGGCCAGTCCTGACATTCCTTTTTATTGGTGTATCTGTGCTTTGCTCTTTTGCTGGCTTTTTTTGCAAGCTCCTGCTCTCTGTAAATCTTTCCAAAGCCAAAACACTTTCCTTTTTAATACCTTTTCTTAAAAGCTCTCTCTGCCACATTAGCTGTAAACAGTCCTTAATATCACCTAGGTAGTTTGTGTCCTGTCACCATGGCTTCCCCATTTTTCTTTTTACTGTAACAATGCATTACCCATAAATAATGATTAAAAATGTAATCCTTTTGCTCTGACATCTACCTAAATATATCACACAGCGTTCATACAATAGGGAAGAATTCACAACCACATCTGCAATACAAATAAAAAACAAATTATAACTGTGAATCAACATAATGATTGTATATTCAATATTCACTAGTAAGATGTTTACTTGCCTTCATATGCATGTTTAAAATTCAACCACATTTTTGTGTCTCACATTAGCTATAGGGGAAAAAAGTTAACTACTATTAACATCTCAAAGAGAAGCATTCAGAACTTAGAAAATGTGAGAATTAAGGTTGCCGGGGAAACATTCATTTCATTCCATTGGGCACAGGCATTATGATACACAGCTTAATTCCATAGTCCCACACTTTGTTTTTTTGTAGGTTTCCTGCCTCACTTCAGTCCTCCCAGGTTATGTTGCTATAGATTATTGGTTCATATTGTTCAGCATCTAGAGTGGTGGGGGGGGGTTTTGTAATCCAAAGCCTTAATCAGACATCCAACAAGGAACTAATCAATCCAAATAGCTACATTTTAGCAAATTCTAGATAAACCAAAGATGGTTTTGCTACAGGAAAAAAAATCAACTGTCTTCCTAAATCTTCCTAAAAAATGTGCTGCTATCCCTGCCTTTAATAATAATATTAATTAATGAGAAGAGGAGTGTGAATAATCATGAGGAATTTATATTAGGGAAAAAAGAGCAGACATGGTTGCTAGGGAACTAAAGAACAGGCAGGAGACATTAAGGAGTTTCTCACCTCCAAGTCACCATCGTGACTCTGACCACTCCAGGAGATGCTCAAGTGCTCCAGAGAAAAATGCCAGAGTCAGAATTAATGGAGGCTAGTAATGTTTATTCTGATGACTATCTTACATTAAATAAATTAACAGATTGCCACACTTCCAACAGCAAAAAGATATTAGAAGCCTGCGACAGTCACCGTACTTTGATAAAGGTTGCAGAAGACCCAAGTTACTGTTTCTTTCTGGATCTTTCTTCCAGGGTGTGTATGATATCAGCACATAGGAATTCTTCCCTGGGCCAGACATCTACTATGCTACAAGACAAATTGACTATAGACTACAGCAAAGATACCATAATTCAATCGGATAATAAAAATGAAAAGAGGAAACAGATAATAAGTGATGTTTTAAATGCTATTTAATATTCCTTCCCCTTCTCACAGTTCCCTCGATCACAGAGAAGCCACCAAGAGGTACAAATAGATGCAAAATTAAGTCCTTCAGCAGGGAGTCTTTCTGCTGCTCAGCTGTTCAACAAGAACTTCCAATTGTATTTTGGATAGGATGTCTGGATAATATATATTTAATTTTTCTGTAGTCATAAAATAGGAAAACAAAAATGAGAAGAAACTACTGGTGACTTTCTAAAGACCATTGCTGTAAATGAGAAAGAAGTTTGAAAAGAAAGCCCTACCAGGCTGGCATTTCATAAGAGGTATCATATTTCTGCCTCCTAAAAGAAAAAGATAGTGAGGGGAACCATCAAAGACTTGCAATGTTTAATAGAAATTTTGCCCTCAACTCCCTAGTAATATTACCAGATTATCCTGCAATGAAGAAAATAAAAAAATCACACTCAACCATACATTCAGGTCTTTTTCAGGTTTACTGTATCTACATTTTTTTCACATTGCTCTCCTTTTTGCTGGTGACATGACAGTCACTAATTGCTGATCTGAGAATCATCAACTGAATTTATACAAAAGAGACAGGACTACCAGTACCTATTGCTATTCTTGACTGAATATTAAAAGCTCTGAAGTTTTTTCAAGTCTGTTTGCTTCTGAACTGCTTTCCCTGAGCCTTGCTTTTCAACTATTTTATCATTTGCTGCATAAATCCTCTGACTTGTCAGTGGCAATTCCAGTAGTAACTACATCATCCTGGTGACCCAGGAAGCAGAGATTTACTCTCAAGAGCCAGTGTTCATTTAAAACCAGATTGAATCCTGAATTGGTGAGATAGAAATCCTCCTGGAAAAACGTGTCTACTCCTCAGGTTCAGCCCCAAGGCCAGCACTGTCTATCCAAACAGGAGATGCAATGATTGTTCCCACGTGTGCTGTGCTGCCATCCAGGATAAGGGCTGTCACTGCAGCCTTTGCTGACTGGTACATATCGCCGAACTGGGTCTCAGTACAATCACAAACAGGACAGGACTGCTAGGAACACATCTTGAGCTGTTTTGGTTTTCAGCATCAGTCTCATTTCATGGTTATGACAGTGGGAAGATGCCATCAGCTCAGGCAACAGACTGAGACATCCCAGGCAGCGGACCAAGAACTTAATGTTACAACTTCAAAAGTTTTTTGACCAATCACACAAAGCAAAAGCACACTGACAGTAGTTCTATCCCCCCACCATAAGCACACCTACCTTTCGTTAAAACAATGCTTGCTTATTTTGGAATACAATACCTACTTGCAAGCCTTAAAACACAATGCACAGAGCTCCATTATTAAGCTTAGAACTTCCTAATATCTCACTAGATATATTTTTCTGCAGCTTAGGGAGTTATTCTAGTCAAGCATTAATACACAGACCATTGTTCTATTTGTCCTTACTTTTCTACTTCTTACATAATTTTTCTGCTGACCTATCTTATGGCTACTGCTTATCTCTAATCACAGCTCTGCTGTCTCTGAGGCCTGCCTTTTGCAGCTTTCCCAAAGCCTTCCGATTTTAAGGATTCCCACAGTACATCTTTCTCCCAAACTGCCCCTTTCAGACTAGATCTTATAAAGGGTCACTGTATGGTAAGGAGCCAGACACCACTATTCAGTGACTCCTTGAGAAATGTAAAATTTCCACCTTAAAGCATAAGGGTGGACAAGTAGACCTGGATTCACAGATCCAGCCTAAAATACCAGAGAGCTCAGTAGCAGTGATGATGCATGTTGGTCACTCTGACAAGCTGAAGTTCAGTTCATATTAAGATAATTTTCCAAGAGCTGAAAATTGATTACATATTAATGAAACACTCATCAGGGCAAATGACAAACCTAGACTATATTTTTAAAATATAATTAAAGAGACATTCCTGCAGCCTTTTTGCTCCCCATGCTAGCTGTCACCATAATACAATCAGGCTACAAGGCTGAGCAATCACAGAATGCTCCTGTTAAATTTAGTTCATCTTCCTGAGCAGAGACAGTAATTTCCACTTCCTCTACAGCACAGCACAGAGATTAACTAGAATTGCGGGGAAAATGTAATGTACTTGTAAGGTAGTAATGCACTTGTTGAATTCTAAAAGAAAGAGATAGAGACATTATGAGAACTAAGCCTGGCACTTCTGTAAAACAATTTTGTAAGTTTCCTGCTAGCTTTTTATTCCTGTTTTGAATATTAACAAACTCCATAGTAAACCACCAGCTGGCACAAGGAGCAAGAAATCACAGCATGGAAACAAAGTCACTTGAAGCCTGCCCTGTAGCAGATATTTATTTGCACACACTAGGGATGCCAATTTAAGAGCTATTTGCCAATACATTCTCTAATGCTTTCTGAGCAACACTAAATGGAATGTTTGCTTTATACTCCATGGATATGTTAATGCATGTGTAAGAACAAGTTAAGCACCTTTAAAAGCCTTCTCAGGGGAATAAAAAAATAGAAAATAAGAAAATACTAAAAAAGTAAACTGTGTCTCATTGTATTTGGGGAAGAGGTCTATTTGTTTCTTTTGTGACTTGCTGAACAGCAAAGAAGCTGTTTCAATGTCAGTGGGTGCAAGACCACAAGGGTAAAAAGAAATGCCTCTCTGTCCTAATTCAGACCCTTTCTTAGCACTGCTTAAGCGACCCGTTCCAGCAGTGGGGTTAACCCTAACTAGTAAGATTGAACATTCCGGTTTTGTATTTTAAATACTAAATGCACGGAAGATCTGCTAAGGAGCCAAAGCAAGACCTTGCTTCTCCTTGAGGTGGGTGCAGCCACCGAGGTACACACTAGCACAGGGTGTTAACACAGCTCCTTGAGCTACATAGGAAAGGCACAGAAATCTGAAACAAACACTTCCAACCTGTCAAACATGTTCAAAATAACAATCTCAAAATCACTGGCCACTTTCTCTCATCACCCAGGACCCCACACAGGACTGACATAGGACCAACAGAGTGCTGTTCCCTGCCCTAACACTTTTGGCTTGCCCATGCACATGCCACACATCTCTGCTGTTAACATCACACTTCTGAGTGTCCTGCTTGCTATGCTCAAGACCTCATTTTTCACAAAAGCTGAGAATCTGATGCACTCATTCTCTTCAGTCTGATGCAGAAAAGTTGGCCTATGCCTTTCCATAATTCCACATCCCTACAAAAATTGTTGAGCTCAATTGTGCATAACGTATTTCAGATATGAAAGGAATGGTGTTATTGAAGTACAGAACATACATAGGTGTTATTTCCAAAGCTGCATTGGAAGCACAAAGATCCAGACATACAGCACTATTTTAAGACTTTGAACATTGAAACACTAAAGTTTCTTATTAATGTACAGAAATATATAAAAGCCTACAGGCATTTATAAATAAGGTTTGGTCAACTCAAGTAATTCATCCAGAACACCACAGACTTTAATTCTTATGATGAGCCCAACTTTGACATATTTTCAGCCATCAGGGGGCTGGAGTCTGAGCTGGAGGCAGAAATCATCTGGATAAAGAAAAAAACGAGTGAAACAAAGCAAGAAACTGATGTTAGAGGAGAATGCAGATACAAGACAGGCACAGAAGAAGAGCACACAACCCCCACATAAGGAGGAGAAAAAACAAAACAAGAATTTATCACTGAGCATGTGAAGAACATGGAGTCATGAAAGCAGAGGAGGAGCTGGAAGTGATATATGGTAAAAGGGAACAGGTGAACAGGTAGGTATCCCAGCTTTGAGAACAATGTCAAGAAAAAAATTTCAAAGTGAAAGCAGTCAGCAGTGAAAAACATAATAAAGAATAAAGCAATATACAAAAAAAAAAAAAAAAAAGAAAAAAAAGCACAGGGAGACGGGGAAAGAGCATAATACTACAGAAGAATTCTTGTCAAGAGTTGGAATCTAAACCTTGACCCACCAATTAGTTTTACAGTGGCCACTATGGCCAAGTAGATATCAAACATCAGGCCCTCAAGCACAAAGGCATTCACTCCCCACACTCCCAAAGCCACTGAGATGTCATCTGTACTCTGAGTCAGAGAAAATGAGGGAAAATTGTGTAGTTGAATACCTCTGGACTCAGAGGTAGTTCCACTCAGTAATTCCTCCACTGCAAGAATACTCTAGCAGATAAAAGGACGTGAAACAGCAATCAGATTTAACAAGCTCAAGGCAAATATAGGAAATGTAATACAGGACAAGTTAAAATTATTGCCTTTTAGGTTATTGTGATGAAAATTACGTGAAAAGCCAAACATCCTCAGAGTTTAAACAGCTTATGATGTTTCAAGAGCTTTAAAATAAAGGCAATGCCTTTACAGCACATTAAGTTTTTCAAACATGCCAATCGAAGCCTCTCCATTTCAGAGTATTGAGATAATGGCTACTGAAATTGATTGAAAATATTTATGTGGAAATTCTGAAAATAAAAGAAACTGAAATTCAGAGCAAGAATTTCATCCCCAGTTTAGTTCACATCATTATTAATGGGTTTTTTACAATTTTAGCATAAATAGTTTTATTGTCTAGGACTGAATGTGGGTTTTGATTCTGAGTTTGTGCCCTTTGAAAACTTTATAAAGCCGTTTGTATCTTGATACTTATTAGTACTTACTAGGGGACTAGGAATGTTAGAGTGATCCTCTCACTCTTGCTTACATGCCTGCTAACCCTCCTCCCATCAAGCCTAACATCAAGTGTGTTAGGATTGATCTAAAAATGTTAACAAAAGGGTTTTATCAGCCAGGCCACCATCCACTTTTAAATTAAACCCTTTGATAATCCAGTAGCAGACAAGACCCAGGAATTACTCAAATTAACCTGAGATTTTTATCCTAAAATCCTCCTAAAAGAGGATGCATGCAGACATGCCTACACAGAGCCCAAAGGATTACAGTGAGGTCTCACAGACAGGGACCCCACAGCAGTCTAGGTTTAGGGCCAGGAAGGGTAGCAAATGACTCCTCCTCATTGCTGGAGCTGAGCAAAGACCAAATAGCAAAGCAAAAGGAAAGAGACAAAACTTACAGCTGGGGATAACTAAAAAGAATTTTTAAAAATTTTGTAAGAAAAAGGATTTTATCTTGTCTACTCAATGTCTCTGGGAGATCCATGGGCAGGCTGGCGACACCTTGAGCACATTAGGACCTGCCTTGGAAGGGGTGCTGCTGGAAGTGTGATGAAATGGCCTGACAGTGTCTGAAGACTTTGTAGTCTCACAGAGCTGAACAGCATGGTGACAGAGTGAGGGGTGCTGCAGCTTTGAGACAGGCTGGTTTGAAGAGCTGTGTAATGCCACAGAACTCTCGGGGCGTCATGGGCAGCTGAAGGGACAGTATGACACAGCATGACACAATATGATGTAGCCAGGACTCGACAAGGCCAAGAGGGGCTGTGCTGACTCCACTGCCACAGCTCTGTGGGGCAACCTAAGCTGTCACTTCAACCCCTCAGCTCTGCTTAGTAGCGCCTGGGTGTATTGGCAGATTGTGAGGTGACTGTGAGCCCACAGTGTGCCCCTGCTGCCCATGATATCCTGTGGTGCATCAGGTGGACAGCAGGTCAAGGGAGGTGACCCTGCCCCTCTGCTCAGCCCTGGTGAGGGCACATCGAGAGTGCTCTGTCCCCTTCTGGTCTCCTCAGCACAGGGAAAACAAGGAGATACCAGACAGGATCCAGCAGAGGCCACAAAAGATGATCTGGGGTCTGAAACATCTCTTTTACAAGGAGAGACTGCATGTTCTGATGCACTGCTGGCCCTGTTCAGTCTGGAGAAGACAGAGGGGATTTTATTCATGCACCTAAATATATCAAAGGTGGGTGACAAGGGGACTCTTTTCAGTGGTACCCAGTGACAGGACAAGGAGCAGTGTCCATAAACTAAAACACAAGAAGCTCCACCTCAACCTGAGGAAGAACTTCTTTACGCTGAGGGTGGCAGAGCACCGGAACAGCTGCGCAGGGAGGTCCTGGGGTCTCCTTTCTGGAGACATCCAAGCCCCACCTGGATGTGTTCCTGTGTCACCTGCTCCAGGTGGCCCTGCCTTAGCAGGGGGGGTGGGCTGGGTGATCTACGGGGGTCCCTTCCAGCCCTGATGGTTCTGTGAACCTGGAGGGAAAGATCTGTGCTGCACGCAGTGACGTCACGGGTGGAGGTTCGGGGAACGGTGACGTCACCGCTAGTGTCACACCACGGACAGCGCTCAGAGGAGGGACCGAGGGCAACAGGGTCACACCGGGGCTGCACAGCGACCTTCCCTCTGCTGGGCTGCCGCCTCCCGCCAGGCGCCGCGGTGACGCCATGCGGGTGTGACGTCACGTCGCATGCGGTGACGCCACCACGGCGCTGCTGCCACCACGGGAGAGCGGCAAGCCCTTACCTGCCGGCGCTTGTCGGCCGCCTTGGGGGGCATGGCCGTTCCTCAGCGCAGCGGACGGCCCTCGCCGCAATCCCGCGCCCACCCGGCACGCCGGAAGTTGATGGCAGCAGCCATGGCAACGCGCCGGAAGTGGCGGATGGACCCGGCCATTCCCCAACTCCCCCCGCTCTCCCCTCGAGGGAGGAAATGGTACATCCCAGCTGCCGCTGCAAACAGAGCGCCCCGGCCCCGAGAGACTGACGGCAGGCCCCTCCCCTTAATGAATATTTCAATTGGGCGGAGCCATTGGAAATAAAGCAGCTGGGCCTCGACCTGGTGACCGAGGTCCCTCCCGCTTTATGAATATTCAATTTGGGGGGCAGGCCTCGGGCAATGGAGCAACCGGGCACAAAACTGGTTGTAGTGGTCGCGCCCTCGCATGACTATTCAGAAGAAGGCGGGGCCGCAAGGAGACCACCGTTCGGTAGCCAATGACAGCGCTCCCGCCCCTCATGAATATTCATATATGGCGGGGCAGCGGAACCCCAGCATCCGGGCCCCGAGCGAGGGACAATGGCTCCGCCCTTCATGAATATTCAGAAGGGGCGGGGCGGCGGCCGGACCCGGAAGCGGCGCGGCTGAGTCACGGCGGCGGCGGCGATGAGGCAGCCGCAGCCGCGGGCGGTGTCGTTGTCATTGTCGCTGTCGCTGTCCCCTCTCGGCGCCTGAGGAGCCGCCCGCGCCGCCCGCTCTGCCCCCCGTGCTCCGCCCGCCGCGCTCGGCGCCGCCGCCAAGATGATGGAGGAGATAGACCGGTTCCAGGTGCCCGCCGTGCGCGCCGAGATGCAGCCGCTGGTGAGGGGCGGGCGGGTGGGGCCGCGCTGTGCCCGGGTTGAAATGGCCCCGGTGCCGAGGGGGTCGCGCACACGCCCCCGGGTGTCGGCGCTGCGGGCGCGGCCGTGCCACCGTTATATAACGGGATGTCCTGGGCGCTGCCGCCATCCTCGGCGGGCCCGGGGCCGCTGCTGTGTCATCCCGGGCCATCCTCTTATCCTGCCCCCTGCCCCGTCCTCTCCTCCTCCTCCTCATCATCCTCCTCCTCCTCCCCCGGTGTGTCCCCGAGCGCCGTCGGTAGCAGAAGCGGGTGGGGGCAGGCGGGCGGCTCCGCTGCTGCCGCGATGGAAACGCCGCTCCTCCCGGAGCATCCCGGGGTGTTCTCCGCCGCAGGGCACGGGAACGGCCTGGGGACGAGGGAGAAGGACCGGGGAGCCCGGTTGTAGGTGCTGAGGGCGGCTGGGCTTTTAATTGACTTTACAAGCTGGGTGAGGTGTCTGTGGAGTAATCGGGCGGTGTTTGTGGCCAGCCCGGGCTGGGAGCTGCGCGGGGCGATGCTCCCCGGGGATAGCGGAGCTGCTCGGGGTGGGTCTGAAGTTACAAGCGCTGTGAAGCCGCAGGACCTTCTCCGAGGATGATTTTATAGCCTGCTCTCGACACTAAGCTGCAGCGAGAAGAAGCTCATCTTGTGTAAAGTCCAGGTGTTCTGCAAAGAAACATCAGCCTCTCTGGTCCAACCCGGTTGTTTCGGGATATGATGGTGGATTGGGCAGCAGTGATAGTAAGCTTAGGAAACAGTTTCCTTCAACATGGAAGAATTACAAAGAAACCATCAAATTAGCTTTGCTCACATTAAATTATTTGTGCAAGGAAAGTAATCTGTGAGGGTTTGATGCCGTGCCACCGCATGTGTTTTTCATACCAGGATGTTTTTTTCACGTCATAGACACAATTATACTCAATTAATGAGCTCTGAAGAGCCTGACATAATGGTTACACTACTACATGGGACCCTGGGGAATCTTTCAGAGAAGGAAGTCTGCAGGCTCAGAGGACTTTGCAGATGTGTAAGTGGGCAGGTAGAGTGGTCCTGGGCTTTTGATAGCTTTTGAAATGGGTTATGAAGGAAGGCCAGCTGGCTGGCAGCCAGGTGAGATGCCAGACCATCGTGAAGTAGTGCAACACTTCTTATGAGCTTGTAGCTGCATTGCTCCAATGCCCCAGGCTTGTTTGCGTATGTGTTGTGCCCCATCTGCCTGCCACAGACCTCTTGAATGTGTTTGCCCATTTCTGTTTTCTACCTGGAAAAGGTTCTGTTGTGTGTTCCCCTCCTCTTACTCCCATCTTCCTCAGTCTCTGCCTGGAGGTGTGTTATTAGTAACCTGGAGCCTGTTGAAATACCCTTCATCTTGGCATTAAAGTGAAAGCTGGATAATGAGCTTCCTTGCTCAAGGTGTTGATTCCTTTTGGCACCTGGAGTAAGCAATTCCCGTCGTGGCATCTGATTGTGTGAGACAGGCATATGAATTATTTGGGAAGGTGGAAGGAATTTCAGTGAAATACTTGCACAGTTCCTTTTGGCAGCAGGTGAGGATAGGTTGTTGCTAGGTTTGTGCCAGCACTGAAGCACTTTTGAGATTTCTAACATATCAAACCATACGTTATTTAGAGTTGATGTAAACACAGCCTGATGTAAACAAGGTTCCTTGTTGCAGTTAGTGTTTGTAAGAAGTTGAGAGCACCATAAATGTCTTGTGAACAGAAAAGCTCTTCAAGGTCTACAGACTCAAATTATCTTTCAGTGGCAAGAAATACATTTCTCTTATTGTGGGAGCGTTGATAAATTCTGAAAATATGCTTAGTTAGGGTTGCATTCTGGGTTTGCTTGTTTTTGTTTTGTTTTGTTTTTTGTTGGTTGTTTCTTTGGCTTCAGACCTTTGTGGTGGGCAAAAAACTGTCCATACAAGCTGATACGGGCTTGTTGCCTTCCCTACTTATTTTTGATGTTTTTATATAGGAGACTCAACAAATGTGACAAGAATGGCCATCTTAATTGTTTTATTGAAGGCACAGTAGTCAAAGTAGCAAGTTTGAAAAAGCTGTTGCAAGACAAAACAGTACTCTAAGTGTTTTCTAGAAAATCCATGATAATAGTGGAAGAGTGGAATTTGCAGATACATGCATGTTTGCATGGACATGAACCAGGAAGAATCCAAACAGCGTCTCTGGTCCAACCCAGGGAAGAATATGATGGTGGATTGGGCAGCAGTGATAGTAAGCTTAGGAGACCGTTTCCTTCAACATTAGAATTAGAAAATTTTCACAAAGAGCTTTAACATTTGCATTAAAAAAATACTCTGTGCTTCAGGTATTCAATTCTTTTTGACTACTGGAGCTCATAGTGAAACCTGTTGGTTTTGGGGGTCTTGAGTGTTCAGAGGTCTACACACACAATTGTTGTGATTGGGTGTATAGGATTTTTCCAGAGGCGTGGAAATGCTGACAGTGGTCTCAGAAGTGAGATGTAGCAAGTCTGGTACAGCATTTCTGGTGTGTTCCTCTGCTTTGTAGCTCCTGGTGTGTACTTTGCAGATAGGGACTGGATACTTGGAAGAATCCTTGCCAGTCTGGGATTTCTCATATTAATTTGTTTGGGTGATGCAGTTCTGGCCAATGCTACTTAGTGCCATTACAGTTACTGTGTGTCTGTCACTCTCCCTCCCATTCTGTACTTTTAAGGTTGCAGTTTAAACGCAGTTAACAAATAAATCACTCACAGCCACTTGCTCACTTCCCTCCCACATCAGGATGGGGGAGAGAATCAGACAAGTAAAAGTGAGAAAACTTGTGGGTTGAGATGAAGACAGTTTAATAAGTAAAGCTAAAACCATGCACACAAGCAAAGCAAAACAAGGAATCTATCCACCATTTCCTTTGGGCAGGCAGGTGTTCAGCCATGCCCAGAGAAGAAGGCAGGGCTCCATTACACCTGATGAATACTTGACAGGACAAATGCCTCCAAAAAAATCACCCTAAACATTCCCTCCTAGTCCTTCTTCCTAGCTTTGTATGCTGAGCATATGGTATGGAATATCCCTGTGGTCAGCTGGGGTCAGCTGTCCCATCTGTGGGCCTGCCCAACCTCTTGTGCACCCCCAGACTCCTGGCTGGTGGGGTGGGGTGAGAACGTGCTGCCCAGCAATAACCAAAACATCCCTGTGTTATCAATACTGTTTTCAGCACAAACCTAGAGCACAGCCCTACAGTAGCCACTGTGAAGGAAATGAACTTCATCCCTGTCAAAATCAGTACAAAAGTAGAGAATTACAAGAGAACCTTGTAATCTCAGGATTTACTGTCTACTTCCCAGTTTAAAAGCTTTCACTTCCAATGGTCTCAGGGAGAGATGCATCTGTCACTCTTTTCCACATCCAGAAAGCTGAAGTAAAAGTTTGTTTTTCATGTGTTACCTAAAGTCATCATGACTTGCCACTGAATCTGTATATAAAAATAAATGTTTCTAAACATAATTCCCTGCTAAAAGCAAACAAATAAGGTCCCTTGCTTGATTTATAGAGTATACAACTGGATGAAATATTTTTTCATCGTGTTCCAACGGGAACAGGGTGTCCCAGGAAAGCACTGTTCCCTGTGAGTGCTGGCCAGTGTGTGGCAGGTTCTGAAATGAGGTTTATGAAGCTAGGGTTTGCTCAAAATCCTGACCATTGTGTTGTTGACCTGCATGCATGCTTTTGAATGTCTGTTCATCTGCATGGATACAGTGTCATCTTAGCTTTTGATGTCTTTTGATGTCCCTGAACTCCAGGACAGCTGCTGCTGATCTGCCTGGAAACCATCTGACAGGCCCCCTGGTCTGCCCATCTTCAAAATTAAAGGATTGGCTTCTCTTTGGCATGTAGCAGCTATACCTTTCTTAGAACACAGTCTGAAACCTTTCTGAACCGTTCCAACCTCCAGACCTGCCACTGCCACTTGTGCTATTTATTGATCAGCTGTCTGTCAGGGGTGATAGTACACTAATGTCTGGTGTCTGCTGGCAGCACATCCTGACAGTAACCAGTGCTTTATTTACAGACCAGGGACAGAGAACCTGACATGGCTTTTTGCAAAACGAAGTTCTTCAAAGCTAAAATGTGTCTGGTTGGGGAACATTGTCTCTTTGACAGCCTTGTCCCACCGAGGTCTCTGTTGGCTTCCCATTGCGAGGCTAAGGGCAGCACCCAACTAGTGCAGGCTGGACAAAGCCCACCAGGATCTCTGGTTGCTGCAAGTTTCTCTCTGCTGATAACAAGTCAGATAGGGATTATGTTGCAGAGCTGAGAGGCGTTTGGCCTGCAGGTTGCATGTTGGCCAGGTCTGTCATGTGTGCTCTCCAGCACTTCACATTGGATGCAGTGATGTGAAATTAATGAGGTGGGCAGTCATTTTCCTCGTCTTTCCAGCTTGTTTGGATAAGCATTGTGAAGTCAGGCAAGCTGGCTTGACTCTGTGTGACCTCTGCAAATGTGTTTTGAGAACTGCTGGGTAACTGATGTGCACCCAAAAGAGAGGTTCAGCACAAGGCTTAATGGGACAGAGTTGCTATGTGCAGATGGACAAGATGGCATGCAGTACCTGGTAACCTGGATTAACCCGGTTAAACATCATCCAGTTGTCAGATGGGATGAGGCCCAGTGTTTCAAACCTTGGAGAGACACGTTACACTGCATATTTTGATGTTGTGGTACAATTCTGTACATTTTCATCCTGGAAAAGAAGACAGACTGGTCACTGGCACTTTGTCACATTCATGTCATGCCTGTCCATTAAAATGGAACTGTTTGTTCTGATGCACATTTCCATTCTTGTATATTGGTCACATTTGGCTTCTATTCTAAAAATGTCTGCCTTTTCAAATTAATATAAACTAATTTACAGGGTGTTCTGTTTACTCCTAATGTTTTGTGTCACGCCATCTTTATCAACATCATGCAAGCTCAACTGCAGGAATTCTGTCCTGCTAAGATTCTGTTCATTTCCAGCTCGACCTGTTGTGACCCTTCTGCCTTCACAGAAAGGTCTCTCTGCCTTAGCTGCTGGGTAGAGGGTTATTTCCAGATAAAATCAATTCAGGGTTTGCAGGGACGTGACGAGGCCTGAAATTCATTATTTCTGGGACACTTACACTGGGGAGATAGCTTTCTTGGCTGATGGAGTTGGTATTTGATGTCTTAACTTCCAACTAGTCAATTTTTCCTGGTCTGTTGGTGGTGGTGCATTTGTTATGATGATTTGTTTTCTAGCAAGTTTTTTTGCCAGGAAGGTTTCCTAACATAAAATTCTTATTACAGTGGTAGATATTGAAGGGAGGGAGAGATGAAGGGAAACTTGCACAGTGAGGATGCTGCAGACAAAAAAGAAGTAAACTTTCCTTTGAACTAAGAGTGGCTGGCCCTGTAGTTGTGTGTAGAGCCATCTTTTCTTCAGCACTGGAGTCTCACTGCACACTCTCCCTGTGATTTTTAAATCTGTGTTTTGGACTGTTACCTAAACTCTTGCCAAACCCTTAGAATTTTTGTTAAAATGAAACATACCAAGCACGCTGCAGTGGGGCTGTATCTTGAGTCTGTTGGAACATGGATGCCTTCCCAAGCCCGTGTCTCTTGCATGCACCAAGCCCTGGCTGGCATGTGATGGCAGAGTGACAGGTGACAGTGTTGGATCACACGTTGCTCCTATAGACCAACACAGGCAGTTTCTGTTCTTAGCACAAAAATGAAAGTAGAGTAAAAGTGCTTTTGCTTACATGGCATCAGTACCACTTTTCCCAAGAACGTATCTGTCGAAGTGCAGCAGCTTCAGTGGAGCTTTGACACAAACTTCTAAGACTTTGGCTCACTTTCTGAAAACAGCAGGAATGCAGTATTTCAGTTTCCTGGTTTTCAGCCCACATGAAAAATGGGAGCTCTTTCCAGAGAAATTGGGCTGGTGGTTCCTATATCTCAATCTGAATCATTGTGCCTGGCCTGGTTCCTTGCCAGCAGGGGCCTCAGGCTTGTAGCTCTAGTTATGAGGATGACAGCCAAAGTAAGGGTTTTGTTCAGCCAAATCCTGCAGTGATACTGCTGGCTCTTCAGCTGAGATGCCAAATCTGCACCAGTTCTGAAAGTGTAAAATTTTCAGAAATTTTGAAGGTACAGAAAATGCATTTATGTACAGCTTTGTTTTTTAACATCAGAAGAGAATGAAAATACATTATATTATCTACCTTTTTTTTCATGCTTCATTTTTTTAAAAAACCTGTAATTTTAGTCAGCAGAGAGTATGAGTGCTTGGCATGCTTATAAAATCTGCATTCTTTATTTCTGCAAAATACTGCCTATCTCACCTTAAGGAAGTTGTGCTGCATGCTAAGATCTCCCTGTAAAATGAAGAAAATGAAGAACAGAAAACCAAAAGTAACTAAAGCAAAATGAAATGCTGTACCTGTAGAGCTTATAAGTAGTATGGTAATATAACATTAGGTCTATAGTGCAGGTACAAAAATCCCTCATTTTTCTAGAAGGAAAAAGCTTCTAAAATTAAAATATCATCCTTATATATATTCATTGTAATGTAGCCCAGGGGTTACACAGCTACTAGTTTTGTAAACGCTTACAGTACATGAGATTTGTAATGTTGCAGAACTATGGGTCCTGAAAAAATTGATTTCAGATAATGCTACTTTTAGTTATACAGCTTTTTTTTGATGTGCTGTCATGTCATCTGTAACAGTGGCCTAAAGATTGCCTCCCTGAATACTTCAGTTAATTGGGATTCTGTCCTGTCACTTCCCTGTCCCATGTCAGGCCTGAGGTGCAGAGATACAGGAACATTTTTGTCACCACCCCAGGCCAGGCTAAAACTCCAGAAGTAATCCAGCACATTCTCCCAAAGGAAGCTGGTGAGGGATGTGCTGTTGTGTCTGGAGGACGACCTGTCAGGGTATGGGAGTGTGTTCTGGCTGGCATGCTCCTTCTTCTCTGCTTCTTTGTGTAAGTTCTGACTACAGTTGTTCTGTCAGTCATATTTGGAAGTCTCCTTCTGAGTGAAGAAAGGTATTTAAAAGGGGGCAGTGAACTCTATGAACAATTAAATCTGCACAGTCCACTCTTGGGATTCTACCATCATTCCCAAGAGCTTGTGAGCTGTAGCGTGATGTTAATACCTACTCAGACAGCAATTTCTGTGCTGATATAGCTGTATCCTTTCTCTGCCAGCAGGTAGTGGCAGGTCTGTAAAGAGACAAGATGAGGAAAATTCCAGGGTGAGAGAGGAGAACAAGGCATGCCTTAATTTCTGCAGGACTTCATTCCAGGAAAGCCCTCCCCTTACCAACAGGGCTGTGACCTGTCTGGAGGTACATTTTACTTTTGGTGGAATTGAAGCCTGAACTTGATAAGGATAGAGGAGGAGACCCCATTACCAGTTTGGCCTGTAGGCTAGAGGATTAAAAGTTGGCTAACAGCAGGACTACTAGTTAGTCAGTGACAATGGCGTACCTGTTTCTTTAGACATTTTAAGATCTTGGCTGCCTTTCAGCTTCTACGTAGATCAGTTGTTTGTCACTTTCCATAGGCAGTCTGTAGAAATGTGTTTCCCCTCACACTCACACATGCCATACATCTCCAGTGAGGTCTTGTGCAGTTGAATATAGGATTCCGCCAAGGTTATTCTGTATCTGGCACTATAAAATTAACATTGTAGTGATGCAGCCACCTGCCACTAGTAAAACCATCAGTTCAGCTCAAAGCATTTGTAGTCTGAACCATTATTCTTTGAATTTTAGAGTGTCATCTTGTGCAACAGATTAGTGTCCATTTTGTGGTAAGCAGTTGGAAGCAAGCATTTGTTTCGCTGGTTTGTCTCTGGGTATTACTGAGTCAGAGTGAGTGAAATTGTAGGTGGAAATTTGCTTGATTTTGAAGAGTAACTGCTAGCAAATCTGCTGAACTTTTGGACACATCCATCACCAGTTCACAGGATAGCAAGGTTTTATCACATCAGGAAACTTCTTTGCAAAGAAGGGCTCTCCTAAATATGTGCAGAGTATTCAGGCTGCATCCCAACTGTTTTTACTAGGTGAGTCGCAGTCATCTTAGTTGTGGACTGAGAAAAGTGTATTTTTAGTAAAGTTGAAAGTAGCAGATATTGCTTTTGTTGAGAAGAGCCCTGGCTCTCTAAAGATGGATGAGACCTTATTTCCTTATTTCCTATACAGAAGGGAAAAGGGAAAGTACTGTTTGTTTCATCTTAAGAAGGTATTCCAGCTGTAGTGGCAACTCTCTGCTGGGGATGCAGCCTCTGCTGTGAACAAGTTATATTGTTAGAACATATTTAAATTCTTCCTGAGCCAGTTAATTTCTACTGCGTAGAAAAAAGTCGTTGGCTATCAAATAACTGGCCACCAAGTGACTCTGTAACCCAGCACCATCTGCCTGCCAGAGTACATTGTTTAGACTCTGTGTGCAGTGCTGAAGCAGGTAGAACAAACATACCTCAGCTCTCCTCTCAGCCTGCTTCCAGAATAGTCTGTGTTAGAGCTTTTCTGAGGAGCTGCTATTTTGTTCAGCATCCAGAACCATCAGACATGGATTGTTCCTCTTTGGACATGGTATGGTGTCTTGACTCATGCTTGTCTGACACTGCTTTTTCTTAGTTTCTTTTCAGTTTCCTTTCTGAGCCAACTCCCATTTATACAAGCACATCTTTTGGGCTCTGCAGCATTCAGTCTAATATTCCTTTTCCTAAGCCAGGCGGAGCAGCAATATTCTAATGATCATTTCTCTCTTGCGTGCTTTACTGACTGCATGGGAATGTCAGTTAGTGATTTAGTACACCCATATCCAAGCAAAATGTTTACCTAGGTTATATCTTGTTTCATGTTTTTGTTTGTATGTGGCCCTGGGTGAAAACCAATTTTGGCCCTTGCATCAATGTCAGAGTTGCTTATGCTGATCTAATTATTGTTTCCTTCCCTATTCCCTGCTGAATTTGGGACATGATGGTTTCTCTTTTTTCAGCAAGTTTGCCAGAGGCATTGGAAGTACTTTTTAGCTGGGATGAGATGGCCTGCTTTGGTGGTGGACTCTCATGCTCCTTTTTTTCAAACAGATGTCTTACAGCTTGCCAGTAGATCTTTTTTACCTGGTGGACCAAGCATTTTTAGCTCCCTTAAATGCAATTAAATCTGTCTCTTCATCAGTTCATCATTTCACTTTTTTTGCATCATTAATTGTGGTGATTTGATATTTTTTGAGTTTCTGTGCTCACCTCTGTGATGGTGTCTCAGGCTTAAGAAACTGTTGCTTTTTCCCTTTAAGTGGGGAAGTACTGCAGTCCCTGCAGAAGAGCACATTGGCAGTGTATTGCAGTATTGAAAAGGACCTGTTGGTTAAACCCACATTTGTAAATTCAGGAGAGTAAATTTGTTTACACTTGCCTAAGCTCTTTTGGCTGAAGTCATGTCCCCAGACAGTGAACTGTTCACGTTTCGCTCTTTGGCTGACGTGCCAGCCTCACAGCCAATTAATGATAGGGCAAGGGAGGCAGATGGGACTTCCCATGTTTTGAGCCAGCTAGTTCTAGGAAAGCAGTTTCTTGGGGTTGAAGCAGAAGGTCTAATATCTGTTAGAGAAGAGAAGGCAAGGGGATTCAAATCAAATAATGAAGTTCAACAAAGCTAAGTGTAGAGTCTTGCACCTAGTGAGGAATATGTACCAATACAGGTTCAGGGTTGAACTACAGGAAAGTGCCTGGGGGGGCTTGGTTAGAAATCTCTGATTCAAAAGGCTTTTACCTGTAGTGTTTAGCATAGTAGAGGAAAGTACTTGTAATTTTAATACTCATGGGTCTTATCCTCGTTGGTAGTGACTCAATTGTAGGGCCTAATTTCTAATATCAAACTTGTTTTGTTGTCATTTGTTGTAAGTAGCTTGATGTATAATAAAAGACAAATTTTAAAATTTCTGAAATTTGCAGAACCTGAACATCCAAGGAGCTGTTTGAGCAGACTGACCTGAAAAATGAGAGAGGGAGGCAAGGAGGTAGGCATTGCATAGGGTACATGTTGGTAATTGAAATGAAAAAATGAATAGGAATGTTCCTAACCAGAGATGGCATTGCAAAGATTTTTTCTGGCAGAATCTTGTGATTGGCATGTTGTCTAAAAACAATATACTTCTTTGTATGAAAGCATGACTTTTTTCCCAACAACATGCACGTGATGCAAATGAAAAATACACTGTCTGAGATGGCCAGAGTAGACTTTCCAGCTGAACACCACATACAGATTGTGCAATCACTGCTTTGTCAGCCAGTGCATGGAAAGGGGCACTCAGGGTGATGGAACAGAACTAGAGAAGATTCAACCTTCCAGACTTCACTAGTTTGGAGCAAGGGCCTGAGGCGTGCAGAGAAATGTACAGAGCTCCAGTGCCAGTCCAGGGGCCAGTTCTTACTGCACAGCCTCCCCTCTGCAGCAACACTTCCACTAGTGCTTCTGTGGGACATCTTTGTTCCAGAGGCAAAATAGATTAGCATAAGTACAGCCTGCCTCATCAAAATTATCTGGTTCCTTTTTAGTTGTGGCATTGAGCCCTAGTGGTAGTAAATGTGGAATTATTTTGAAAGCACAAGGCAATGCACCATACCTGAACCTTGTTTCTCACAGTATCTGTCTCTGGAATATATGTGGAACAAAAGAAAGCCTAGCATGGTATCCCTTGAGAAAAGCTAGGGTATACGTGGATAAGATGGGAATGGAAGTGTGTAATAGGGCTTTCACAGGATCTGTGTGATATGAAAACAGCAGAAAAAGCTTTCTTTTCTAAGCCTAGAATTCTAAAACTTCAAAGGATCTTGTGGGAAAGTTGTTTTGTAGGCCAGGGAAAGACTTAACCATTCCTCTCTGCCCCTACCAATCTCTTTTGGGCCTGTGGGTCTGTCTAGATCTCTAATCTTAATTCCCCTTTATTTAAGGGGGAAAAAGGGAATTGCAGTTCTGAGAATAGTAACAGGAGCAGCATGTTCTCAGGCTCTGAGGATGGAGGTCACCTAGCCCAGTGGAGCATGTAAAAGCTGCACTACACATTGGGTTCTTGGCAGTTGATAAGCCAAGGAGAAACTGCTGGGTTGTGATTCCATTTCTGTTAATATGTGTGTCAAAAGTCAGATCAGCTTCCAGTTTTGATCACTGCAATTAGGGGTAGATGGGTATTGTTAAAGGAGTTAGAGCAAGTCCAGTTCTTCTTGAAAATATGTCATGACACATCTGTGCTGAGATTTAAGCAGCGGGAGTTGCCACTTACAGCATTCAGGATGCTAATATAAAACCTGAAGAAATAGTCTAGAATTCTGCAAAACATTAGCCATTCCTCTGCTGCTCTGATGAAATAAAATGTCATACTGCTCCTTGTTTTCATCATTTCCAGTAGAGCCAAACCCTTTGGTGGATGTACCTTAGAAAGCATATCACAAAAGCAGTCCTGTGAAAAGAATCTCTTGTACTTCTTGCAAAAATTAGGGCAAAGTGATTGTGAAAATAGCTGAGATGATCCATGCTGTGCATGTAAGAATTATTATAAAGCGATTATCTGGTTATGGGAGAATATTTTATTTGGATTATGTAGCTACATAGAATTTATAATTCATGCTTTCTGCAGAAAAGAAGTTCCCCTGTGCTGCAGTGGGAAATGTCAGATATGAGCTTTTATTAACTCTAAGGTTCTATATTTGCAACGCTGAATTCTAAAGATTAATCACTGAATTTTGGGAAAAAATTATTTCACATAGAGTCCAACCCAGTAAGAAAAGTTTGTCCCACAAGGTTAACTGCCAGCACTTAGAAGATTAGAGGTGCTTCTGTACTGACTTTTAGAGGAGCAGTGCTTTCTGCTTGGTTTGTGACCATAAGTTGTGCTCGATTTAACAAATGAGTGAATTAGGTGCACACTTTGACTCTTTTCAGTGAGTGGGACCCTGGTTGTTGGATCTGCATATGGAGATGGAGAACGTATTTGCCATCTCTCTCTTCAACTATGATCTGAAAACCAGTATTTCATGGTATCAACTCCAATAGTCCCAAAATTTCCCCTTGCTTATCCAAATGATGTGCCCTTGAATCAATATTTAGTGGAATGTGCATAGCAGTGCTGGTTTTTGGGAAGTGCGGTAGCTAATGTCCTAGGACCTTGCTGGAGGAGCACAAGGTTCTTTTACTGGCATAAAAGGTGTGTGTTTGATGCTGGTTCATTTAATTTCCTCCTTCTTATTAAGCCATGGATATTTGACAGTGGCTGTGATTCTGAATGACCGTGGATAATTCTGTAAAAAAGCTGTGACGTTCTTCTGTCATTGCAGATTTACTTGATTGCACAAGGTCCTAACAGCTTTTTGCAAATCCTAATTGCTTTGAGGATCAAGCGTTTTATTTCTGGTTTCTGATTTGTCTTTTGTGAAAGATTCATCAGAATACAGGAATATGTCATAAATTTCTTTCAGTAGATATGTAGGACCTCAAAACAGGGTTGTGATGCATCTTTGTCAACTCTTTTTTCCTAGGCCAGTCAATTATGTGTTTTGAAAGATTTTCAAATGGCCACTGAAGTCTGGCTTGCTATAGTAATTAATAACTGGGAGAAAGCTAGATGCTTTTTACCACAGGTATCCTGCCTTGGTATCTCTCTTGGTTGGTAGATTTTGCAGAAGCACCAACTGGGAGACTTTGCATAAATTCAGAACTCATTAACATCACAGGGAATTGCCAGCAGTCAGTTGCAACGGTGATAACATGTTCATGCTGACAAACAGAGAACCAGGAGGCGTGGATGAAGCAGGTCTGCTAAATACCACTCCAAGCTTGACATTCTGAAGTGTATTAGACCCTTGCTGAGTTTTTATCCCCTTGATATTGCAAACTTGTTCTTTTCGTTTAGCAGGACTGAAGAACTTTCTCTTAGTAGTCTGAAGCTGTACTTCAGGCTGTGGTCTTAATTGATAAACATGACAAATCCTTTAATTTTTCAGGGCTGAAGTCAGTTCGTTCTTTTTATTATGCAAAAATAGAAGCGCTCTTCCTGGGCATTACTAGGGCATGGGATTTAATTCTGCTGATTGCCAGTGATAATAAAAGCATAACATTCAGCTTAACTGGTAAATCGTATGAAATTTAATGGTGGTCACTTCCAAATGAGTACCTTGGAAATTTCAGCAGTCCTCATTGAGCCTTTTATTTTCTGAATTAACAAACACAATGTGTCTCATCAGTTTTTAGATGGATCCATGCCTGTTCTTCAAAGACAGGGCTGCTTCCCTGGCACATTGTAGTGCTGCCCATCCTATATTGCAGTGCCTAGTGAATGTCCTTATGGATCTGTCACTGCCACCAGAATCAACTTCAAAATATTTTTACGCGTGTGAAAGTACCATCCTTTACTCCATCCATCCTCTATTAGTTCTGTCAGTTGCCATTTTGTATTGCTGGGTCAGATTTTTCAAAATCTATTATCATCCTTCCCTGAGTTTCCAAGTTTTGCTGTATTTGTCAGCCTGATCTCGAGTTAATGGCTCAAGTGTTTGCCCACAGACAAAGTCTATTCTAAGCAAATATTGTAGCAAATAAGCCCTGCCTGAACTAGAGTCTTACTGTACATCAAATGGTGCAGGCAGTGCTTGGATGGTGAGCACACACAGCACTCAACCAGAGCTGCTTGGTTAATTTTGAAAGGTTCCTGTCTGAAGGATGGAACTGTGCCATGGTCACTTGAGTGCTGGTGGAATGTCCTTCAGAGGGCAGGAGCCTAACAGACATGGCCTTGATAGGGTAGAAATTATGTGTGGGTTGGACCTCTCCTAAATGGTGTCAACAGTTCAAGTTAGACACTTCTTAAAGGCTGGAATGACCAGATGGATGTCTCCTGAAGTTATTTTAAAACTATTTGCTTTTGTCTTGCAGAAACTTTAAATAACCCTGGAAGTATAAAAGTTTAAAAAGAGGAGTTATTGCATCTCATACAAGAACAGGCTATGAGAATTGGGATTGTTCAGCATGGAGAAGAGAAGGCTTTGAGGTGACCTAATTGCAGCCTTCCAGTACCTAAAGGGAGCCGTCAAGGAGGATGGAGAGGAACTTCTTACAAGGGCATGTGGGGACAGGACAAGGATGAATGGCTTCAAACTGAAAGAGAGTAGATATTAGATATTAGATTAGATATTAAGAAGAAATCCTTTGCTGTAAAGATGGTGAGGTACTAGAACAGGTTGTCTGGAGAAATTGTGAATGTCCTATCCCTGGAAGTGTTCAAGGCTGGGTTAGATGGGGCTCTGAGCAGCCTGGTCTAGTGGAAGGTTTCCCTGCCCAGGGCAGGGGGAACAAGATGGAACAAGATGATCTTTAAGGTCCTTTCCAACCCAGGCCATTCTATGAACCTGTCACGACTCTGTGATTTAGCATTTCCTGAGTATGTCCAGTTTCTACTTGTTAATATTTACACATATCTTGGTAATTCCTCTAAATTAGGATGGGGAAAGGACTTAAAAATCAGTGAGGCTTATTTAAAAATTCTTTTACTGCTTGCTGGAGTGAAATAAGTGCCACTGTAAACCTGGCCCTCCTTCAGTTTGGCAGATCACCTGGAAAATCACCAGCTATGTCTAGCTATTTCAGCCTAATTAATGTTTTCTGATTAGAGTTCCAGCTCTGAAACTCAACAGGATTTGTACCAAAAAAGAGCAAAAACTTTATTGAGGGCAGAGGGGTATGCTAAGCAATGAATGCACATCAAAAAGCTCTAAATTGAGAGCTATCATCTGGGATGGAAGGATTGGTGCCTGAAATCTCAGGATGAGTGATGGAGGGGAGGAGAGAGAAAAACTTCTTAGGGATTCTTAACAAGCTGGTACCTCCAGGTCAGTGGATGTCTCTATTGCTTTACTCAGCCACGAGTGCAGATCTTTCTTCAGACCTGGCTGAAATACAGCATGATTTCAGTTTCACAAAGCTAGTGAGCTGATAAACCTGCACATCCCCCAGTACACTGAAGATCTGTATCAGTCTCTTTATATACCTTGAAAACCCAAACCAAACAGCCAAAACCCCAAGCCATTTCAAAGAGTTACATATCTTTGAGTAAAGAGGTGGAGGGAATTCCACTTGTTATTGAGGTTTGTCTCTGTCCTGTCTTGCATCATAGAGTTGTGCTCTGTGAAGGGCTAAAAAACATGATTAACCAAATCTCCTAGCCTTGGTATTGTTTTATGTTACTCTGAGTAACTCCTGCCTTGATCACTATTTTTTAACAGAGGTCTCTCCTCTGTGGTGTCGATAGAATTCTACCACCAGCTAGGATGATTTGATGTTGAGTAGATGTTTTTCTTTCAGCTTTTCTCTCTGGTTTTCCTTCCCTCGTGCATCTGAAGTCAAGAAATAAAAAATAAATGAGCAGCCTTTACCTTTTTGTTTTGTCCAAACCTCAGCTGGTAGGTTTATGAGAAAAGCAATATCTTTCCTTGAAATATGCCTTATTATTATTATCAGGTTGATATGATGGAATGATTGAGATTCTTAGAGTTGCCAGTACAGAGAAAATTACTCTTTTATGTTGCTTTGAGTTTATTGCAATAACTTCTTCTGGTAAGAAGGATGTACCTAGTCCTACTTGAGATGCTGGTCATCACTCTGGTTTTTCCTCAGATTGTGGCTTTGGTACTGCAACAGGCTTTTGTTGGCTACTAGATGTTTCTCTTCCAGAAGTACTTGTAGTGAGTGAAATATTAGAGCTCCAAGTGTCAGTGAAAGTATCTAAAAGTAATACTGTATGACATTGCTCTGGTGAAACAGAAAGGGTTTCACAGTGCATTGGCTGGCGGTAATTACACACACACATTTCAATTTAAGGAAAACCAGCTTGTACACTACAGTGTTTGATTTGTAACATCTTCAGTATGTGTTTATGCTCAGTTTACACCAATACGTAAACTTAGCTGCCTTGCCCATGTTGCAGCATTGCTGTGTGCTTCTGTCACTTGTTCCACAGCAAGTTGTATGGTCACAGTCTTGAATGTTACAGTCAGATGTGACTTTGTGAACATACGTGCCAGGAAACATCACAGGACAGGGCACCAACCAGCCCCAATGTCAGCTGAATTAATGCTGCACATTGAGGGACACTTGAGCTAAAACTTTTGATAACAAACCTGTGGTTTAAAGCTGGGTTAAAAGTTGCTGGTGAAGCAACTGGCAAGGAGTCCTATTTGCCAGAGGAGTTGCTCTTAGAAGTCCTTATCTCCATCTCATAACCTGGACAAGGATTTCTATAGATTTAGCAATGCTTATGGTGCTGAGCTTGGACTTTTCTCACTAGAACTCGGCCACAGGGCAGCCTTTACTGTACTGAATGCTCCTTGAATTACAGAAGTAGCAAGAACAACACCAGTATTGTTTAGAGTGCTTTCTTAAAAATACTTTCCCCGTATTTTATAGAATGTGCCAATGGCTTAATGTGACATGTCCTATTTTTAATGCAAACAGCTCCCTTCTGGATACCTAATGTTAACTAGAAAATGGGCTAGAGATACAGCAGCTTTCAGGGCTTGGTATTTAGATTGGAGAAATTAAGCTGCATTACCAGGTTCAGTGAACAGGAACATGGCCTGCCTCATGGTGGCTTTGTTGCGGGCTTGCCATCTGGCTAATTATCCAGCGGATGGTGGGAGGCCTGTGTGGTGGTTCCTTTGCTACCTGCAGGCCTCTGACAAGTTTGGGTATGCTGGAGTACTCAAGTACTTGAGGGCATGCAAGGCAGAGCCTTCCTGCAAGCTGTTGTTCTGCTGTTTTGGCATAGCAGGTACACACGTAGCAGTTAGAGTTGGACTAAATGATCCCTATAGGTTCCTTCCAATGCAGAATATTCTGTGGTTGCCTATTTAAGCTAAAAATTTTGCCAAAGCTCCATCCACTATGATCTGTTGAAGGGATGAGTTATAAAATCAGTGCAAAAATCCTTATTCTCCAAATTGTTTGAGTCTATCTGTGAACCTGTCTCTACCAAAGAGCTACTGAAAAAAGGATGAACCTGGACAACTGGTGCTGAAGGGGTTCAGTTCTGTCCCAAAATGTGTGGAATGTGGGTAAGAGTCACAGAAACATCCTGATGAGCCAAAATCAGTAAAAAATTCTGGTCAAGACCAGAGACTTTTTGCCCAGACTTCCAGGAAAGAGTCTCATGCTCCTCTAGATTGTACTTTGTAAGGTTTAAACTTTTTATAGAAAAACATATATAGAAAGTATATGCAGTGTTCTTAAAGAAAGAATACTTTTGTGATTCTGTACCACTGTATCTTTAAATATTCTCAGGCTTGGATGTTAGAAAATAGCTTTTGAACCTGATAGTTGTACATAAATGTCAGCTCTGTATCAAGAATAAACATCTGGTTGGATGTACACTTGGTTAATATTGATTAAAATTGCAGTCTCATTTAAGCAGAGTCTGGCAGTACTGCCCTTTTATTGCTATGGGCAACCAACATATTGTAAACTCACTGAATATTAGATTTATACTTAATGTATCCATTGTCTTTCTGGTACAAACAAGGTTTCTTCCCATAGATGAAGAGAGTTCTGACTGCCCTTTGAGGATGCCGAAGCAATGCTAACAAGATCAGGGATTTTAGTGTCTGTTCTCAATTGATTATTTTTTTAAATGTCTTCCCATTGTGGAAGAAGTTTTCTGTTTAAGTCTGTCTTTCCTTTGCTTCCTGGGGTGGTCAGGGACAAATGCATTGGAATCACAAAATGCCCATCTTCTGTTTTTAAGGGTGAAACATGGATTTGGGTTTCAGATTTCAGCAGTTTCTCTGAGGTTCTGGCAGGTCTCCCGTGGAGGTATTGGCCATCTCCTAAGAAATAAATGCAGATGAGGGCAAAACAAGACTAAATTAATAAACCGTTCATGTGAACTTGCCACTGGAGCTCAGCAGCTGATGACTCTCCTAGAAGCAGTGGGAATTCTCCAATGAAAACAACTCAAAGAAAAATTATTTCTATCCTGACTATGAAACAGTGTAGACAACCTTACAGCTCTCGAGAGGTAGACACTTGTGTTCCAAAGATGATCTCTAATGTAATCATGCAGCACTGATTTTTATCTTTCTAGCCTCTGGTTGTTCTTGCTGAAGTCATGGTGGGCCGCAGCCAACATGGGCTAGAAAGATTCCTTTGCAAGTGTGAGGTCAACATCCTCTGTTCTTCCTGAGCAGCAGTCCTTTTGTTCTTCCTGACGGGGTGTTGTTACAAGCTACCTTGTTGCAGGACCTACAGTTCTGAGATTCTTCAACTTTTATATAGGCAAGAAGTATATGAATATGCCTTTATCAGAAACAAAAATTATTTCTATAACAATTTCTCTCTTAAAATTGAATGTTTTGTCCATGTATTTTAGCTAGCTGGGATGGAACTTTTTCTTTCATTATTAGCTGTGTATCATTTTATTTTAGTGAATTTCTTAGTTCCTGGAAGGAACCTCCTATCCAGTATGCAGTATGATGTGATCTGTTGGTTTCTGGTGATGGCTGTTACAACCACATGAGAAAATGAATGGGGATATGATGCTCTTCTCCACTTCCAGGAATATCTGAGTGCATCCGTCCTGTAACCACAAGACTCCAGCATCAAGTAGAGATGCCTGAATTAATGTTAAGCTGAGCATCTCAATCCAGACATGCCAGCATGAAGCCTTCCAGGACTGCATTTACCACCCCAAAAGTTGGGTCATTTAGCTTTCGGTGAGCTTTGTGCTTTTTTTGGTGAAAATATACCTCAGGTAACTTGTTTAAAGCTAAGTGGATTTGTCTTTCGGTTGCACTGCACTAACTCAGATAGTACCCTCAGAGCACTGAAAATGTTTTAACCACTTGGAAGAGATTTGCCTCTAAGCTATGCAAGAGTTGTGTCCTGGTCATGAAGAGGTTGTATTGCCTCTTGGACTTGCGTCTTCATTTTCTAACAAATTCCAGCTGCTTCTGTACAGGTTACTTGTGGAGAGAGAGCCAGGAGGGAGATTACTTGATGTTCACTTATTTGGCTGCAGTTTTATGTGTCCTAAAGAATGTGTTTTGTAGGTAACTACAGGGGTTGCAGCATGGAAACCTGACTACAAGTGGCTTTCCTTAAGAAATAGGGGAGAAAATGTGATTTCCCTTTACAGTTACTTGCTGAACTAAACTGTAATTACATTTTCAAGCAAATTCTAAGTGCTACTGCATATTGTGTAGAGCTGTACATCTTTCTTATTTGTTTAAGGCAGTGATTACAGGGGGCAGTCTGTAGAGCTTTTGCAGATTAGCAGGACTGCTAGCTATGCTGCCACGTTTCCTCTTAAAAACTATCTGAAAGGTGTTTTAGGAAGAGGATTTTTTGCATCCTGCAGGTGTAGGGAAAATTAGCTGTGTGGATTGGTCTCTGGTATTTGTCCTGTTTTTTCTGGAAATAATTTTACTCAATAAACATTTTTCAGATGGTTTTAGTGTTTTCTATGACTCCTATGCAGCCATGATGCGTTGGGCTCTGAAAAAAACTGGAAACAATGGAAGAGTTCAGCAATGCCCCCATGAAAGCCATCAGATCAGAATTTTAAATTACCTGCATGCCTCAACTGTGTCTATAAAATAAGTAAGTCAGTGGGAGGGCAAACAGTGATTTAAGACTTTGCCGGATGATTGTGGAGGACTGGGTTCACAGGAGAAACTACATGGGTCCTTTTTTCTAATAACTATTTGTTTCAGGACAGAAATATCAAATGTAGTAAATATGTGAGCTGAAATAAAAAATGTAATAAACATGTGAGCTGAAATAAAAGTCTCTGGTAGACCATTACTGTGTCAGCGTGTTGTATGGGAAAAAAGTATCTAAAAAGTTGGTGCCAATTCATTGTAGTATAGATGTGCCTTAGTGCTGGCTGAGAGCTGCAATGCAGGATTTTGTTTCTCAGGACAAGTGGCCCCAAAGGACTGAACATGCAGTGTCATTTCCTGGCCAGTCTCTCCATGACGCAGCCTTTTTATTCCTGGACATCCATGCAACTGTGCTCAGCAGTTCAGATTTTCCTGCCTTGGGAGTGGGTTTGGTTGAGATTAAGACTGATTAAGATACCACTATTTTGCATGATGGTTCTGCAGATCAGCTAGTTTGCTTTCAAATGTATCACCAAAGATGCCTGTCCTAAGCTGCTTCTTGTTTGCCAGACCTTCTGCTGCTGTTCCCCCACATTACTTCAGGTTGCCATGGGGCCAGATCTTATTTCAAATACTGGGATAAATCCAGGTGTGCTTGTGTGCAATTCGAGGCTTCTGCCCTTGGTGTGAGGGCCACCAGGACTTGTGTGTGTGTGCAAGAGACTGGAGATGAACCAGCTAAGGGAAGATTGCAGTTTCCCAGAGGCTTGTGAGGGTGTTTTTGTGTGACAGGGTGTATCTGGCGACAGCAGATACCAGCACACGGGTCTTGGAACTGCCTGAGATGTGACACAGGCTACTTGTGCAGCAGGGCACGGGGAAAGGGACCCTGGAGAACTGCGAATCAACAACTCATCCCATCCATCAGGCACACACAGAAGAGGGAGCCACAGGCTTGTTGCGTGTTCAGTGGGATGGGAAACAGCAATTGGGCTGTAATTAGGCAGCAGTAGCACTGATAAAAGAAGTGCCAGAGGCCATTGACTTCTAACAAGGTTTCTGATAGAAAGATACAGCCCATAAAAGTCAAATCTTTTCCAAGGTCAGAGTTTCTGAAACCTTGGTAGACACAAATCTGCCACTAAAATCTGGTAAAATGGAGTGAGCATTTTAGGGAATATTAAATACAACACTTCGGGTGGTCCTCTCAGCACAAACTTCTTTTTCTAAATTCAACATAAATTCGTCTCCCTTTTCAGAATTTTCAGAGAGAGGCCTCTGTATTCTGCTGATTTTCCTGTCCCTGTAAGTTGGGTTACACAGTCCAGGCTGGCCCCTTCACAGTACAGGTATAGAAATCAACATGTTAGAAACCAAAAGCCATTGCACCATAAAAAAATGCCTTCAAATTTGAGCAACTTCCAGCTTTATTGGCCACCTTATTTTAAATCACACTTGGGAAATTCTTGTTGACACATTCATGGGGAGGTAAGTCACTCATTTAATCACTTTAAGCATTAAAGACTCTGGTTTCCTGAGACTTGCCTGTTCTGCAGTGCATTTCCAAACACCTGGTTATCAGCAGAACAGAATTCAAAAGCAGAAAGTGTTGTTTTTTGTGCAAACACCGAAGACTGCAAATTGTTTTTCCCTCTTCTTTGAATAAACAGTATTACTTCTGCTTCTTGAGAAAAGCAGGATCTGGTTAGTTGTATATAGAAGTGTCCTCTACCAGTCTGAACACACACTTCTGCTCCCTGGAAACAAAGAGAGAGGCTTCAAAAGTGTCTGGTTAGTTATTAGCCTGTTTTCTTGACAGTTTCCAACTTTTATTTTTTGTTAAACCAGCCACTTCTGGAGTTCTTGTGTGAAAGACGGTTGAGCAGAGAAACACTTTGATATCAAAGTGCAGAGAAGGTTTCTGGGAATACTACTAAAAATTGGGGAATGTAGTGGTTACTACACGTGCTTTTTAAGAGAGAGAGAGATACTTGAATTTGAAATTTGGATTATGATACCGTTGCTCATTGTTGCAGTCTCTGCCCAGTGATGTCTGTCAGGTAACAGGTAAGCACATGGAACTTGCCAGGACAATCACATGGAACAACAGCCAATTTGCTGGCTAACATAATTGAATTCAATTTAAAACGTGATCAGCTACTTTAAAGATTTGAGACAAATATTTCAACCCTTGTGAAAGAAACTTTCTGTTGTATAATAAAACATCCAGAGAACCAGGGATATCCACACTTCATGGTCCAACTAGCAAACTGCACAAATCACTAGCTGAATGCAGGGTGCCTAGATTGGACGTGCAAAACCCCAGCTTTTTTGGTAATTCACTTCAAGGGCATGAGAAAGATTTTCAGTTTATTAATAATAATTTCACAATTGGGAATTTGAGAGAAGGGAAGAAAGTTTGTTTTTTTTTTTTCAATCAACCCATGACAAAAAACTGAGGCAGAGAGCTGTTTCTGACATCTTGTTGATTTGTAGTCAGAAATTGGATCAATTTTGCAACACATTGCTTCAAAATGGATTTATAATCTTACATGTGCAGGATTTTTAAGGCTTGTTTTTTATTGCTTTTTGAAAGCTGTATTTGTGCACTATACCTCCAATTTCTGTTCCATAATTTCAGTAGCAGAGTAGGAATTATGGGGGCAGGATATCATATTAATGTTATTGTGACACCAGAGTCTGGAAAACATAACAATAGATGATTACTTTCCTTTGCAGACTGATACCAGTAGCAGAAATAGTACCAGTAACTCTAGATTTAGTGGAAAAGTGAAAGTTAACCTTGTCTGAAAAATGAAGAAGGGCCAGTCATCAGAGTAAAAACTAATGCATAAATGGAACATTAATGACTTAAATTTATGTTCCATGCTTGCTGATTTTATTTTTAAGCCACTGATGTTAATAGGGGTATAAATCACCTAAACTCATCCTTCTATCTTTACCTCGCAATTCAAAGCAATGAAAACCAGTGCTGCAACGAATATACTAGAGGGAGCAGAGATGTGTTTTCCCTGGCCATTTCTGTGTAACAGGTCATTCTACCCTGGTGAAGCCTTGTGCCTTCATGCTCTTCTGATCAGTGCAGTACAGCTTAGTCTCCAGTCTATTGTTCTGTAAAGCTTATGGAGCATTCTATTTCAGCATGTTCTCTTGATTGAGTTTCTGTTGTTTTCATTAATAAATGTGTATTTGAACTGCTTGCTGTTTCATAAAGCTCTTTGATAAAGACTCAACTATTCCAACACGGCTGTGTTTTTTCTCACCATAAAATAATGTCTGTTCATGGAATCACTACAAAAAGGAGAATAATTTTTCCTTCTAGAATTAGCTTCCCATGAACCAACAATCATTGTGTTGTTGTAGTAGTGTCTACATTGTATTGTAGTATCTTCATTCAATAGTTTTGATCCTAATCTTGAGCCATCAAGTTTTTCAGTCCTGGCTTACTGCAGTGCTGGTAGAGGAGGCTGAAATTTGGGGGGAATTTGAAGCCTGAAAATCCTTCCCTTAGCATCACCATAGACACAGTACAGTGTCCTTTGTGAAACTGGGGGGAAAGGGTCACAGCTGTGCATAGGGCAGGCATGTTTTTCAAGGAGCCTTTCTTGTGGAGTCAGCAAATTTTTACCAGTAACACATCTATGATTCAAAGGCTGATTGATCTGAGGAAGTGAAGCCTTTCTGAATTTTCTCTGTAAGAATTAAATACTTTGAGTGGGTAGTACAGAGCAAATAAGGAAGAGAACTGGGTGTAAAGAGCTGGAATTCCAAACTGCCAAGAGTGAGTTTGCCTTCCCAAAATTTCAAGCAGAGAATGGTCCTGACTCACAGTAGTGGTGTTCTTCCAGTTTTCTGACTGGGTTAGCTTTCACCTGCCATGGTGGAAAGCTGCTCTTTTTGTAAGAGCAACTCAGTCCAGGCCTGGATGGTCATTGTCCTGCTTCATATAGCGTTACTTTTAGTTGAAGTGGTGCAGGTCAAATCACGCACTCTCTGACACTGCCAATTCCCTGTTTGCCACAATATGGCTGCAATTCTTTAAAAGCACTCAACAGTTCAGTTCTGGGTGTGGGAAAGGAATCTGCCACAGGATTACATTGCACACTACTCACCAGGAAGATGTTCCTAAAGGACTAAAGTGGAGTGTGTTTGATCTAGGCCATTAAGATTTGTGGATTCTGCAATAATATTTTTAGAACTGATTTCCAAATGCAGAGCCATGCTTTAATTTCTATGGAGTACTGGCCAGATGACCCTTGTAAATGCACAATTGAGCTTGAAAGAAGCACATCTGTATCTAATGAGTCTAATTAGAAATTTAAAACCTGCATTTTAATAGCTTCGGGTGAGTAGAAGAGGACTTTAATCACAGGCTGTGTCTTTATGTGTGCGTGGTGGGGAAGGAGAGAGAAAACATAGCCCTGAGAAACCTCTCACTAATATCTTCCAGTTTTTTTAGGCAAGTGCACAAAAGCCCATGAAATTTCAGTTGTTCAGTATTGTTCAGATTTCTAGAGATAAATACTCTCAACACTCTTCCCTTATCTTGATTGGAATGCAGGTGAATGCCCAGAATGGCACTGGTTTGCCCCGCTTAGCTGTGGGGTGAGTATTGCTTTGAAACACCTCATTTTCCTGTGTGTCAGTAAAATGACAGCATATTTTCAGCAGTATGTGAAAACATGGAAGTGTGTCATGAGGTAATGGTTGGAGTGCAGATCCTCCCTCCATGACAGAGTTTGGTTGCAAAGGGACAGGAGGGTTGTGTGACAGTGATCTGTCCATTTCCCCTTGACATACGTTTTGTTGTCTGATACAAGCCAATTTCAGAGCTCTTTTTGAAAGATGACTAGGATGTCATATTTCAGGGCTTACTAAAAAACACAGCGTTAAAGTAAAAGAGACCCAAATGAGTGTCCCATTGTAGAAAGGATGAGCAGAATTCAGGCAAGCTGAGGTTTGCATGGGAGCTGCTTGCAAAGTGGACCATGCACTCTGGGTCTGAGCAATGCTTTCTCTTTCCTGACGGTGGTGTTGTAGGAGGGGTATTAAAGGGCAAGTAAACAAATCGTTATGTAACCAAGTTTTCTTTAGGTTTCCTAGTCGGGCAACAGCCTGTTACGTTTTAGAAGGAAATAAGGAGATGTTGATCCTAAGAGAAAAAATCGGGCTATGAACTGGTGTCATCAAACAACTACGAGAAAATAAGGCACAAAGCGTGTTAACAAAAGGGGAACTTTGACCACAGGGTAGCACAGCACTTGGAGTCAGAATGGTATGAAATGGTTCAGAAAAGGCCTCTGAGAGCATCATGTGTTGTTAACTTTCATCTTGTTTTTCAGGCTGTAAGCTTATCCCTTCTACCCTGTGCTTCAGTTTCTTTGTCCCTGGCTCTCTGATGCATCTCCTATTGTCCCCAGTAGCCCAATGTTCCTGTGTATAATGGTTGTCAAGGTTCTTCTACTGTGTCTTTCTGGGGGTTGGGTTTGTTTCTTTTTTTAATTATAGGTTGTAATTTCTTTCTGGTGGAAGGTGAGTCAAAAAAAATCATCTAAGCAACAGATTAAATTGCTCAGTTACAATAATGCTGGCTCTTCCCTCTCTCACACAGACTTGGATGGAATGGAAAATCTGTTTAGGAGAAGAACAGCATTGGAGAAGCCTGCACTAGTGTTTCAGACCCTTTAAATGAGTCAGCTGCCACTACATCGTAACAGAATACAGCCCCTCGGGTCCTGCTGTGCTCCATTGACATTAGCAGAGTTCCTTCTTTTCATTGTATGAATTCATTTCAAAATCTAAATCAAAATAAAAATTCATTCACCTCTGCAGCTCTGATGTTCTGTTACAAAGGTCAGTGACTGTGCCCGTGCCCTTGGATCTGTCACCTGTCCTTGCTTGTGTCTGTTCCATGGAAGAGCAGTGCCATGGCAGCCTGGCCCTGTGAGCAGTCCCTCCTCAGGCCCCTCACCTGGCATGGGCAGGGAAGGGTGTGACTAGCAGCCTACCAGCCAGATTCCGTGCAAACCATCTGCCTCTCACAGCAGGGCTGGGTAATGATCTCAGCGTGTTTCACGCCCTGGGAACTTGGTGCAAACATGTTCTCGTATGGTGCATGACAAGGAAATCCTAAACATTTCCAGCCTGTGGAGAGACTCTGAAAGCAGGAGCCAAATCAGGGGTGGGACAGATGCTGACAGTCAGCAGAGAGGGTAATGCTGTGGACTAAAAAGGGTCATTCCACCACACAGCACTTACAGATTGAGCCCTGGCACACTGAGCTTTGTTGGCTTGGCCACCTCAGGGAAGGCAGTTCACTGCACTCTGCTTATCCCTGTGGAGACAAGCTGTTCTCTCTGCACAGCCCAGGGCACCTCTCCTATTTCTGTCACCAGCCTGCAGTTCTGGGGGTGGTTGTGCTAACCACTAATTGCTTGTTTCATTCAAACAGGGAAGGAAGGGTCTTGGTGGATGTGGCTTTTATCCCATTATCTTTGATTTCAGAGCTACCCTCTGTAACGCTGCAGTGCAGGGGAAGCTCATCTCATTCTGGTCAGATGGAGCTATGAAATGTAAGTCATTGTAATCTGTAAACCTTCATCCTCCTGGGGTCCTTCTTACTGACTGTTCATAGCCAGGATGAAGCAACATTTTCTGAGCTGGCTGAGGATGGTGGGAAGTGGAGAGGAGAGGAGGTGCAGCGCCTGAGGCCAACAGAGCATGTTAATTCTCTGAAATCTATTTCTCCCCTTTCTCCAATATTGCCTACCTGTCTGACTTTGGAAAAAAGCACAAGACAACTCAGACACAGGCTTTCTGTGGGGCAGTTATGGACAGGTGGAGCAGCAAAGAAAATTTGGAGTTCATATAAAACTCATGAAACATACTTATGCATCTGATATCTCAGAGCTGGAGCTCTGATACTAAAGAGAAGGGGAGAGATGTTTCATTGTCTGGTATGGGTCATGCTGGAATTAAAATATGTCACAATTCCTGCTGAAGTGATCTTGCTCTTTAGTATGCTGGAGCTCCATTGAGTCAGTGTCTACAGAAAATAAGACATCTGAGTTGGATCTTTTAGCTGGTTTTATTCCTGGACAGAAGGAGCATTATGTCTTGAAGCCATGCTGTCTGGGTTGTGAACAAGAGAGAATTTCTATTGTCTTTTTCGCTGACCATCTTTTAGATGTGTCTTTTTCAAGAGCTCATGACTGCTATTCAGACTGTTCCAAAATCAGCAGAGTAAAGCAGAGCTGGTGTTATTTATTTTTACTGCCCACAGTTCTTGTCTTCACTCTAACAGAAGTACCCAGAACATCTGTTCTCACTGTGCTTGCTGGTGGGCAGAGCTCAAGATGCTGTGAAAGTCCTGTCTGTCAGCAGAGGGAGGACAGCACTGCATTACCTCACATGTGGAAGCAAAGGGGTCAGCACTTCATTGCTTTCACATGAAAAATTTGCTCTTCTGGTAGATGTGGTCATCTCTCTGTTAGGGACTGAGTTCTGGCCTGCTGTTTCTGTTTGTGTTGGCTTACATAAGCGACAGCTCATAAAATCTACAATTTAAACCAGAGGACACCGAGGTAAAAAGATGCACTGTACTTCATCCGTGCCTTACAATTGACAGATTGACAAGTCCAATTTTTTAATCCAGTTGCTCTTTCATTTTGATGATCAAATAAAGCACTGATCCTTAAATGAGTCAAAACCTTCAAATCATTGTCTTGGACAGTAAATACCTTGTCGTAGTTTCCAAAACCGATTATAAACTACAGCTTTAAAAGCTCTTTTCAGTATTTTTTTTAAAAACCTTCAGATAAATAAACTTTCAGCAGGTTAGATGCTTCCTTCTGAAACTTGCTGTATATGAACTGAGACAAATACAAAAGGAAAATCTGGTGGTTTCCATATGGTGTTTCAGGCTATTTTCTGGTTGGCAAGCTAAGTATACCAATCCTAAAAATTTCAAGAAGCCTTTTTAAATGAGTTTTAACTTGTTAATTAAGAATTTCTAGCTATGGTTATGACCTGCAGGGAAATGTTTAATTGGCTGTTTTCCCTAGCTGGTTCAGTGTCTTCTTACTAGAAAGAAGGAAGAGTGTATACTTATGGGACTTGAATGCCTCAGACCTAGCATAAGCCAGGGTTCTTGTATTCAACACTGCTGCAGGAATTTTCACTGGTGACCTCTTTAAGGAAAGTCTGTACATTTTAGGGCAGCAGAGCATTGCTTGCCTGCCTCAAATTGCCCTGGGAGATGAATACAGGTAGTGGGGCAGCAACAGAAACGTGCTGTTCTCTGGTGGAGCGTGGTTTCCAGATTTCCCACACAGGCATTATCCGTGCCTGAGGATATTCAAAAGCCATCTCATCATGGTCCTGGGCATCCAGCTCTAGGTAGCCTCTTTTGAGCAGGGGAAATTGGACCAGGTGACCTCATGAGGTCTCTGCAAACCTGAGCCAGACAGTGATCCTTCTTAGCCAGCAGAAGGAGGGAAGGGATGCTCCCTCTCTGTGAGTCAGGAGCTGGCAGAGGTGTAGCACGACAGAGAGGAACAGGCCAGGCAACCACCAGCCTGTTCTTGGAGGACATGTACCCAAGGTATGAAAGATGACACTTGATATTCCCAAGTGAGGTGAAGAGTTTGTGCTTGCAACCAAAACATGGGCCTGGGTCCATTGTCAAGAAGAAATGTTTTCATGTGACTTGGACTGGCGTTCTGGCATCCAAATGATGGATGCTGGGCTAAGTTTCCCTTGTTTCTTTGTAGTTAAGTGCATACAGAACTCATTCAGCACTTCTTACAGTGACACCTGCTTTCCCTGCTGCAGCAATGCAGCCAGTCTTGGAGACAGCAGCATGCCATGGGTGTGAGGGCAAAGCAAGGAGAAGGTGCTGCGTGGGCAGGATCATTGCCATCACCTCTAGTTAGATGGAATTGGACTTTTCTAGTCAAATGGAGAACGCTTTGGTACCTCACACAGACAGGCTTTCTGCAGTACAGAAAACAACTAGAAGAATATTTCTATAAAATTAATTTAGGACCTCCTTCCAGTTAGATATTAAAGACACTAATTTGTCACTGTGCTGCAGCTTCCTTTTTAAATGCTTGGTTGTAGCTGAAAACATATTTTAGCAAGCTGCAGTCAAAATCTGGAAATCCAGTCACGTCTGTGTACAGGCATTACTGAGTTTAATGAGAACTGTATGTCTGCAACGAATGGCACCCCATTTGTCTTCATCTAATCATACATTAAATCCTTCATTGCTGAAATAATCTCAGAAAATTTGGGGTGAATCCCTGATTAAAAGTAACTGCCTCTTAGCAGTGACCATCTGGAAATGCCTGTTGCAGAATAGCTGTGAAGGGTGAAGGATCTCTCTTCCATTCCCATTTAAAACTTTCTGAGTGGTTTTTTTTTTGAGAGAACAGCCACATGGTTGTTAGCACTGTTGCAAACCAAATGCACTGAGATGAGCAGACAGTGCGAAGAAGTGCACAGAAAATGACTGAGGTCTATATGTGCAAGAAAGCCTTTAAAGTAAACACTGTTAGAAGAGCAATATTCTGCTTATTAATGTAGATTGGAATTTCCTGCTAGCTGAGAATAATGCAAAGGTCACTCACCAGCTGTAAGCAAACAGTGTGTGGTTGGTTCTAAAATTGGTTAATCTCTAGCATTTCCATCTCTTTTCCCTGCATTTCTTGTTCTTTACCTTAAGCCTGGGAATCCAATTAAAGATACTGGAAGCTTGAAAGAAATATTTTTTTTTATTTGTTCTCTGTAAACTTCTGTTAACTGCTGCAGTTGAGATAACTAGGTGTCTGTTGCCTATCATTATGGCCAGGGTATTATTATGTCCCTAAAACTTTCCAGAGGTTCAGTTACCTGATCTTTGCTGTTCAAAGTTATCCGCTGGAGTCTGCTAGCAGCAATGTTATCTGCAAGTATTTTACACTGAGTAAAAATTCAGACTCAGAGATGATTCAGGAAGAACCAGAATCATGGCCTCATAAAAGCCTCACTCTCTTTTTGCTGATGAGCTGGAAGCCAGGGGTGGTATGATGCAGCACCATGGCCAGTCTGGAGATGGGAAAATTGCTGGAGCCTTGGATGAAAATGAAGACCCGGTGTTTCCTGACGTGCTAAACTAACAGCTTTATAAAATAAACAACTTCAGAGCAGAAGTACCTATGCTAGGACATGTGCCTCATTCTTTGCCTGCAGAGGTGATTTGTGTGGCAGAGATGGTGATCTTTAGAAATGTCATAGCTAGCAAATTACAAAGAAGAAACTTGTTAGGTTCAAGTGAGTTTAAGCACTGAGAGCCAGCATTGTGCTGGCTGGTTGTAATAAACCAAGTCTTCTCTGCAAAATATTACTGGGGAGATGCTAATTAGTCATTTACATGCCACAGATGATGGATGAATACTCACTCAGCTGCTGTTCTGTGTATGACTGCCGTGTAGTGATAGCCTGAGGTGAGCTTTAGGCTCCTCTGTTCTGCAGGGGGATCTCAGTGCTCTGCTGAGTAGTGAGCAGAGCAAAGCTGAGCTAGAGCAGGTATGAGAACAGCAAGGCATCATTTCATCACACGGCTAGTTCATGTTATAGCAAGTGAGTATTTTATCACAGATAAAAGACTAATGTCTAAAAGCCCTGGTGAGTGTGTTCTGGAATGCCCTGCATCCAGGGAGCTCTGTGGACATGGACACTCCGGGAGGGAGAGCTGACAGCACCGCTCCATGCAGAATGTCTGGCCATCTTTGCTTTTTCTCCAGCCTCTCCATCTGCTGTGGCCTGTTTAGTGGGGCAGGCACTAGTATGTTTGATAGCTTCTCTTAATTCCCTTGCTTATGATGAAACGTGTAAGAATTTTAATTTCTTGTTAAACTTTCCTCATTAACAGTGACAGAATTTATGAAATTGTTCAATTCCTAGCTTGCTTTATTACACTATAGCCAATATTTTATCAGGTTGCAAAGTCAGAATTTTTCTTTCTTCTTTTTAGTAAGTGTTTTTAGTACAGTTTTAGGATTCAGAATTTCTCACTTTTTTAGTGTAAGAGTCAAGATAGCTGGTTTCCATGATCTCTGCAATATTCTGTTGGTTTAAAAAGGCAACCTAATGGGAATAATACAAAAGATGTTAAATGCAAACATATATTTTAAATGTTGATAGTATAGAGTTGTTCATATTGTTATTTATGGAAAGAGAAGAGCTTAAACTTAGGTATTACGTTCTCTTCTTACTCGTTGTTTTGGCAGGGTGAGAGCCCTCAACAAGGCTATGTGGGCTGCAGAAGTGCATTAAATGTCAAGTTTGAGCAATACCACTGAAAGAAAAGGTTTTTCTTCAGGTTTCTTTAGTGCACTGCAAGCAGAGAATGGTCTGCACTCTTGTTCTTTAAGCGTGGAAGCTCTGTACTGATAAAATCACACTACAGAAAAAACAGCCATCAGCAATGTATCTACTTACACAGAATGCCAAAAAATAGCATGAAAAGGGAAGGAACGTCCCCCTTCCCCAAGCCACATCCTCATGCTGACTGAGCCTGTATCCAGCATTACCAGCATATCCCATGCAGGCAGTGCTGGCATGCAGAGCTGCATTTGTGGTGGACAGGAGCTCAGGATTTACAGCATTGCAGCAGAAGGATTCAGCAACCACACACAGAACTACTTGGAAGAGGTGGTATCTGGTCCTGTGCTTATGTCCAGCTCTGCTTTTTTTTTTTTTTTAAGTGGACTCCTGACCTCCTTTTTCTGACTGTTCACAGGGTATTTGTGACCAATGTCCCTAAAGAGAGTTAATCTGTGTCATCCATGTCATTAGGATGATTGAAGCAATATCCAGACATGCTAGAAAGAGGGAAGGAGGGAGAGTCTTTAGAAGATTTGATATTTGGTGTTTACTTGTATATTCTGCAATGGCAGTTATAACCTTGTATGTTTTACAGAAAAAATAGGTTGCAATGATACAGGGCAGAAAATAAAGCAATCAGAAATATTTGCTGCTCAGCACTGCTCCTTAATATCCACTTTAGGGATAGCAGTAGGAAAGGGTTAACTCGTAAATTCCTGGAAGTAAGAGAAAATTCATCTTTTTATTCAACTGTTTATTTATGACCATTCCACTAACCTTGGAACAACTGACTCTGGGCCTTTTAAATTTAAGGGGCTGTTTCCTGTGTCTAACATAATTTTTATATTTATCTTACACAGAGAGAAATTAGGGAGTTGGAGAACTTGTGAGACAGTAGAAAACATTTGTTTCCGGTTCAGCAAAGATATTAAACAAGAGTCATGAGAATACTCTTTGGACAGAACACCACAGATTTTCATAAAGACTGAATTCTGCCATACTAGAGCTCATATAAAAAAATAGGTTATGAAACATGCCTTCTACTAATTTTGCTCTTGGTCTCACCAAATTAGCTGCAGAGGAGCAGTGTTGGCTGTCCCCCATCATGGTGAAATTCTTGTGTCACTTGCTGTGTGACTTGGCCTGCCTTGTCCCCATCACTGCAGACTGCTCCCAGTGACTTCCAAAGGGGGTTGGGTTGCTGCCAGCAGGGTCCAGAGTGGTCGGGAGTGTCAGTATTAACTGGGGTCATGGAGGGTTGGAAAAGCATCCCTGGCTATTCCAGGGGGTAGTAGCTACCAGGTTACACTGGGATGGTGGCTGCCAAAGCACTGCATTTTTCTGACATGGACAGATAAACTAATCTCATGTGTGGGGAAATGGGGACCAATTGCCATTGTTACCTTGTGTTTAATGGGCCTTCTGGGAGTCAAGTGCAGATATTCCTTGTCTATATCTTTATTTCTAGTAGAAGACACTTTGCTTATGAGCGTTCAGATTTGCTTACGAACACTCAGATTTATCCAGAATCCTCTCCCCTTTTTCTTATTGTATCTATGAGTCACTCTGTGGTTGTCATAATTTATTTTTACAACATGCTGAAAGGTATATTGGGAAACTTATAAACATGCTGGGGAGAAGCCACCTGAAATAGCAAATGTTTCTAATTATAAAGTTAAAGTTGCCTTTCTGAGCTATTTGGTTCTTTATTATACCTTGAACAACCCGAAAATGTACTTGGCTACAATTAGACTTCCAGATACAATAAGTGAATTGTAAATGAAAACCACCCTGTGGAAAATTACATCATTAGCCTGGAGCAGTAGCCCTGATCTTTACAGTTTATGGTGCTGCACAGCAAGTGCATCCAGTAACTTTCTGTGAGTCCATGAAGCTGAGAGGACAGTTTCTTAAAAGCAGAACAGTTCAGGCTTGTTTTTTTGTTTTTTTTTTTAATCAATGTAATTATTACATGCTTTCATGTTTATTATTTTTTAACATTTCCAGACTTTTCCACATTAGTCTGGTTTTGAGGGAAAGTAATTTATCTATACTTTACCAATATCTACAATATCTATTAGGTAGTGTTATTGAAAGGATTTAATTCGTCTTGGCCATGCTTTTGTTATCTGCAAGGCAAAAAAAAAAAAAAAGGCATTAGATTTCTTACAGGAAAGAAAAATAGTTATTATCATTTAGAATTCAAGTGTTCCACAGTTGTGCTTGGATTTTAAGGCCTTTTCTTATGCAGAGCAGTGTCCTTATGGTCCAGGTTTGCTGCTTTATGAAAATTCTTTGCTGACTGTACTAGTTAAAGACTGTGGGGCACAGCTTCAGCTATCAGTGGTTCATCACAATGTTCATGCAGAAACAAGAGTGGCAAAGTCACAGCTGACACAGGAGAAGAGGAGCAGATAGGAGTCAGGACCACGTGCATCCAGGCAAAGAGAGCAGAAAATGTCTCTTAGAGTCTCTTTAGACTCACTGTCTAAATCTGTCATGTCATGGCTGCTGTAAAGAAGTCATCACACTGGCTGAGGTTGACATCTGGCGCCAGCAGTCTGAATACAAACTCCACCTGCTCACTTCAATGGGAGCCAGGGGCATTTCAGATGCCGGTGGAGATGGTGTGAGTGGGGTCTTCAGGAATTGCATTAGTTGGCTTGAGCACAGGACAATTTTAAAACTGACATCTTGTCCTTGTACAAGATTTGAATGGGTGCAAAGGTTTGCATGAGGCTTGCCCTAGTCATTAAAATAAACAAAGACAATAGAGGAACATTCACTTGGCTAAAAGAAGATCTCTAGGTCAGCACTTCTTTTACTGGGAGGAGATTGAAGAACCTTATGACCTTATGCTTTGTTTTGCTTATGTCCACCTCTGTTGGCAGCGTGCTCAGTACCAAATGGATTTGTAGTTTGTTTGGGAGGTATACTTAGCACACAGGGACCAATGCCCTAATATAGGTCTCAAATTATCTGCTACTGGATAGAATGTGTATGAACTGAAATTCCTTGGGTTATGAAATTTAGAAAACCAGTGGTGAGGTTTGGGTTAAAATTATGTGCTTTGCTTTTTTCTCCAAAAAGAAAAAGCAGGAGTTTGCCAGTGGCATCTCCCTCCTTGTATCATTTTGAAATGCAATAAAAAGGAAGAGAGTCTCTTTAACTGTCTTCTGAAAGACGCAATTCTTTTAGATTTGGCTCTCTTTTTAATTCATGGAGAACAGCTGTGGCATTGTTACTCCAACAACGTAAGTGAATCTCTTAACAGATGGTTCTCACTCTGGCTGGGGTGAAAGCAGCTTCCTCCATCCTGGTGGGGCTTTTTTGCTGTTCTTAGATCCTGGTATCTTTAGAAGGTTTAAATAAGACTGCTGTTTTCATTCCAGTGTAAGTATAGTGTCACTCCAGTAATTCTGCAGTGATGTGTAGTGTTGCCCCTCCCCTCTTAAAATTTTTTCATCTGAAAACAAGGAGAACAGTAGTAATGACTTGCATTTCTTAATTTTCAGTGCTGGTGCAACACTCTCAGGTAGAAAGATCTGAATGGAAATATGAAGTTCCTCCAGTTAGAAGCAATTGTACAAGGGACCTACTGAGTGCATTTGTGTGAAAGATACTTGGTCTAGACCTTGAAATTTTCTTCCCTCCATTTCCCCAAGTGAGGAAGGTTTATGAGAAAGAAGAGCAGATGTTTGGACCATGTAATTGTTTGCATATAAAATACAAAGCTTGCTCAGATAACATTGAAACTCCTGCTTCTGAAGCAGGGATGAGTCTGCACATGGCAGAGCCACGTAGCCACTTACTCACCTCACAGACTTAAACAGATGTAGGAGTCTCATGCTTACAAAGTCTATTTTTTTCACCAGTGGTGTTTTTGTGACAGTCATCTTGAATATGACATGAGATGCTCCAGCTCCCTCCCTTTGCTGTGCCCAGCAGCATCTGTGAATCAGCACAGCCCAGTTTCAGTGGCTTCACAAAGCTGGGTCCTGGATTTAGGGGCCAGTCAATGCAGTTGTGGTCGCAGCAGTAAGCATTGAGATGCTTGTGTATGCAAGGAGTGATGTGATCCCAACTTTATTCTTTCCAGCTGCTGCTCAGACTCTCTGGGCTGGTGAGCACCATGGCTTTGAGGAGGTAATCAGATGGTAAAGCAGCCTATGCCTCCAGAAAAGCCATATCCCTCCTATTTCAAGAAAAAAGTAGCATGCCAGCTGAACCGTGCTGTTAATGGAAGAAATGCAAAAACATTATGCAAGCAAATGTCACAATTTGTGGGTGAATGTCAGACTTGTCAGCCTGGCAGTTGATTGTGGTGGAAGGGGGAATGCTTTGTATTAGCGGCAGTAGTCTTGCCTGAATAGCTGAGGTCTTGACTAAAGTCACTGTTGTAGACTATGTTCACCTGCCTCTATTAGTTCATACTCTCTGTGGGGACGTGACTGAAAAATTCTTTTCCAAACTCCTCTTTTTGTCCATCACCTGCAGATTGGAGTCTCAAGGGGTCACACTGACAGAAGGAGCAGGAGTTCCTCCTGACAGGGGCTCAGTAAGAAGCCCTGATTGCTGGTTGTTAGTGGGCTGCATTCTTCTCTCTTAAGACACCTTCACTGTGATGACTGCCTCCTGAAAACTGTATTGCTGGTGTAAGACCTAGGCTAGTTCTGGAAGCCTTTGGGAAATTATATTCATTTCAGAAGAAATGTACAGCTCAGGAGAAGCTGTGCAGCAGTTGCTGGATATATCAGGGAGTAGAGACAGTGAGGAGTTAAACTGAAATGAAGGAAGGATGCAACTTCAGCATCTGTGCTCTCCACACAGCCGTGCTTTTGTGAGGTACATCTTGGCTCTGCACAAACCACAATACAAGCTCCTGTTCTACTTGGTGTATTTCTTGTGTCTGGAGTTAAAACATGGTGTGCTAATGCAACTGGATACCTGTGCAGTGGTAATACAGAATGATAACCAAAATGTTTATGTGAGTGTTGGGTACAAGGTGCTGGGCATGGTTGTAAATGAAGATGTTTGGCATTAAGTAGTGTGTAATTAAGATGCCGCACATTGTTTCTTTGTGCAGGGGTCACCGTCAGCAGCTCAGGGTTACTATAGGCGTGGACACAGCTTTGTAATTTGCCTTATGTAAAAGCTGGACCTGAGAACTAGCAGCTCAAACTAGAGTTCAGCCATACAGGTGGTTTTGGAAGCTTCAAAAGTTGTCAGTCACAAATTCCCTGAACCCTGCCCCGTTAAATAATGTTGGGGGAGTAGTATCTGAAAAGCCCTTGGAGAAGTTGAGGCAAATGGCTCTAAACTGTACTGTTTGTGCTATTTAACACTAATTCCTGGTCAAATAAATTCTGCTGGGATTTTACATACTGTAGGAGTAGTGCAAGTCTAAAATTAGTGAAGTGGGACATGTGATTGAATTACGTCTCTGTGTAAGCACAGGTGTCTGCTCAGTGCTGCCTATTGTTCTGCTTCCAGTTTTTTGCAACTACTGCAGAAGTGGAAGCATAAAAAACAGAGAAAGGGTAGATTCACACCACTATCCTGTGATTAAACATAACACAATCTCAGTGTCATTCTTCTCATCTGATGTTTATTCTAGTGGCTGTACAAACTGAATCACAGAATAAGCTGAGTTGGAGGAGAACCAGAGACAGCATCGAATCCAACTCCTGCTGTTCACAGGACATCCCAAAAGTCACACCATGTGCCTTAGAACATTGTCCAAACACTTCTTGAATGCAGGCTTGGGGCCATGACCACTTCCCTGGGGAGCCTTTTCCAGTGCTTAGCCACCCAATTTTTTCCTGATATCCAACCTAAACCTCTCATGACACAGCTTCAGGCCATTCACTCATGACTTGTCACTGAGCACAACAGAGGAGAGATCAGTGTCTGCCCTCTGCTTCCCCTCATGAGGAAGTTGTAGACTGATGAGCTCTTCCCCTTCACTCTCCTCCAGGCTGAACAGACCAAGTGACCTCAGCCACTGCTCATAAAGCTTTCCCCTCCAGACTTTCACCATCCTCATGGCCCTCCTTTGGATGCTTTCTTATAGCTAAATGCCTTTTTTTTATGGAACACATATTACAATTAAACTGTTGATCTCTCTGGTATAGCTGAGCCACTTGAGTTGTTTTTGGTGTTTCCTGGCCATGACCCTGTTTCATTTTCTGTGACCCTGTTCTGTTGGGCTCAGGCTCCCTGTGTGCTGTCTCAGGATCACCCTACATCACACCACTCAATTAAAAGCAGTGGTTCTGTAGGCAGTTTGCACCAATTCTTGTGATGATGCCCAATGTTGAGTTACTATAGATGGCCCTATAACTTAGATTGAAAACATTGCTTTGGAGGTAAAGTAGATACAAGATGGATTTTTACTTCAACAATTGTAGAGGCAAAGAAAAGTTTAAGTGGAAGTGTATCCATTTTGAAGTAAATTGAAAGCTCTCACGTTTTATTAGGTTAGAACATGTTAGAGGTAGAAGCTGGCTGCTTCATGGGAAGTATGGTGTCTCTAGGAATTATTATCTTGACAGGAGATCCTCTTCAACACTAACAGGCTCCCATTAGTGTGTGAAAATAAAAGGTCTGGAAATAAGGAGAGAAAGATGGTAAGAGCAAAAGAAGGTATGTGGAAGAGCAGTAAAGAGGAAGCAAACCTAAAATCATGCCCTCAGGTAACTGCTCTCAGCTTTTATAGGCTGATCATTATGATGTGGGTTGTTGGCGCATCATGTGACTGTGCATCACCATGGGCCAGGACTCTGCTGCCTCTTTTGAGTGTCATTACAATGCACTTAGGTATGTTGTGTTTCTACAACATGAGCATCAGCTTAGATAGATCTGTATGCAGTTAAGTATGCTGAAGATGTGCCCAGGGGTTAGGCTGTATGTAGATGAGCTATTTCAAATGTGAATTTCATCTAAAGCATCAGAAGCTCTCTCTGAGCTGTGGCGCTGGAGGCAGGGTCCTAATGAGACTGCTTTATAATACAGCTCCAACATACACATTAGACAGTGGTTGGAAAGACAGTCAATCTTTCAAGTCTTAAGCAGCACTTTCTAAAAGTGCCTTCAATTAACAGCTAATGACAAACTTTCTTTAGTGATTCTCTGGTTGTGTTGTATAGTCAGATAATGAAAATGATCGCCCAGAGATACTTCTATTTATTTACCATTTTTTATTTCATTGGGAGGCTGATGAATATTTGATCCAGTAATGTTCCTATTTATGCCTCCATAAGTCAAGTGCCTGAGTTCAGCTTCAATCCATCATTGCTCTGAAGATTTACATTTCAGATAGATTTTTCCAGCTGCACAGATATTGCAGCCTTAAATTAATGCACAAAGCTGCTTCTACCCTGCAGAAGATAAAATTATTAGTAAGAAAAACAATATCTCTTTTGGATGCCTGTCTTCCTAATGATAATGGAATTTAAAAGATCTACAAAGGGCTTTTTCAGCTGAATATCTTATGTCCACCACTATTTGAAAAGAGGATAATGAGCTGAAAGTGTTTCTGTGCCTACCTGCAGTGTTAATTGAAAACTGTGAAGACACACAGAACCAGGCTCAGGGGACCTTTCTTACAGAAATTTTATGTGAACCATCTTTCCTGTATCTGAATGTATCTAAGCTGTCTTTATTAAGCTAAAAGGCTTCATTGATAGTGAAAGGTTTTCCTAATGCTTTCACTTGTATTTATGCTATTGGCAGCTTAGAAACCGAATTGAAGCCCCAGAAGTTGCCATTCTTATGTTTCACTTTTCTTTCTCTAGTCTCTGTTTTTCTGTATATCCTGGGGGAACATACAGACAGGACACTATACATGCTGTGTGCAGCTCAAAACTTAAAACTGAGAGGATACCTTAAGAGGAAAGATGCACATTTTTAATTTGCTTTTTAGGATCACTTGTTGCTCTTCCCCTTTTTAGTTCCAAGCTCCTTATATGAGTGAGACTCATCAGGAGAAGAAATTGTCAGAAGTGGCAATTGATAGCGAGGTGGCTCTTCACATTGATCAGGGACATGTGACATAATTGGAACATCAGCTCTCTCTGTGAGTTACACTGGTTTGGATGATAATAGGAGAGGGTAAGTTCCTGAGAAAATTACTGAGTAAAGAGCATGAAGACATTCACAAGCTAATTTGGAAAAACAATTTGCTGGAAAAGGGAGATAATGGGATGAACATGCAAGCCTGTATACTGACACCAACATTTAAAAATTGTGATGAACACTCTGGCATGTGAGACTGGTGGTTTATGTAATTTTCCTCTTCATTTAAAATGCTTCAAGACTGTAATATAGTGCTGGAACTGCAACTCCTGACCACTTTTTTTTTCTCCTGCATTTGGGAGAAGTGTATTTTGGGGTGTAATATTGGTTCTCAGTACTTTCTGATGCATCCTCTCTAATGTGTTCATAGAACTGCCTATATGAAGATGCTTTTGTTGCAGGGGACAGAACCCTGGAGAAGGACTCAATTCTCCTTCTCTTATCTTTAGCAGCTTCACTTCTCTGGATCTCAGTTTTCCCAAATACAAAAGAGGGGAAAATGATTCAGACTTCTCCTGCAAAAACATTATGGAAGATTAAAAGGAAGGCAGAAAAGCTGAGACACAGGGGGAAAAAAACTCAGCATCACTACAGGGAACAGGAATGAAGCCAGCTGTGCAGTGTGGTGATAGCAACATAAAGGCAAACCAAAGTTCAGGGAGATTAAAATGCTGGCAAAAAACTGTAAAGTCATCCTAAATCAGTAGTATGTTGCCTGGAACATGGTGTGTGTTTCTGTTCAGCCATCCTAAAAACAGTATTTTAGAATCATGAAGAGTTTGAGTATCTCTAACAAGAAAGAAAGAAATGCTGAAAATACTGAGATTGTTTCTTCTTGAAGCAGCACATTGGTGGCACGCAGTGAAGAAGAAATCAATTAAAGAGGTGGAAAAAAAAAAGGTAAAAGGTTAATAGATACTTGAACTCCTGCTTCAAAACACCAAGTATTAAGGACTTAGTGAGTTTAAGTGACCCTGATCCCAAAGCTGAGTCAGTGGGGTGAGGGGCAAGAGGCTGAGTTGAAAATCCATCCCTACAGCTTGTGGATCCACTGGTACAAGACTCACCTTACTGGATGCATGGATCTATAATGAAGTAGAAATAAACAGTGTGAGAAGGAATGGGCATTCTTTTTTCATCACCTCTGGCAGGCGTCTAAATACTGGGTCTGGAAAGGGAACTTCCCCAAGTGCCAGGTCATCCCAGGGCATGCACCCTTGTTTGGGATGAGGGCAAGTCTTTGGTAAGATCAAGGTAAGGGTTGGGGCTGCTATTCTCATTTCCTACAATAGTTCCTTACTTCAATAGCTCTTACTTCACTGAGGTTTTCCACTCTGCCATGTTTTGGTGGAGGATGGCTGCACCAGGCAGCAGGGTGATGCCAGCAGGGAAGCTTGCAAACAGGCTTTCAAGACAGAGGAAAGGACAGATTGGTAGAGAGATGACTCTTTACACTGACCAGGGATGTGTGACATAATTGAAACACTCTCTCTCTCTCTCCCTCAATTGCAGCAGTTTGAATCATAATGGGAAAAGTGTAAGTTCGTGAGAAAATTAACTGAGCGAAGAGCATGAAGACGTTAACAAGCTAATTCTGGAAAAACAGTTCAGGTACAGAATGACGTGTCAGAGCCACAGGAACACAAGGTGAAGAAAAGGCAGAGGAGCAAAACTCCCCTAATGGCCTAGAAAGACATTTTATGGACTGTTCTGTGGCATTTAGCATGACATAAGACATCTGAGCACTTCACAGAGTCCTTGTTTATCTCTGCAGCCCTACTGCTAGGTGAAGGGATGTGTTAGAAATGCCAGAAATTACCAAATGCCTCTAGATTTTTCAAAATACCTTCCCTGTCTCATGATCTTGTGACTGCACAGGTAAGGGCTTGAGACAGACAGAGTAAGGCCCAAAATTCATTTGGGGTTTTCAGTGTAGGATGCCTATTGCCTGAGTCTTTCCCACTCCCCCACTTCTGATTCACATATTTTCACCTGCAGCAAGTACTACTCCCACTCAATTTTGGTAGCATTTGTAAGCACCCATCATATCACACTGCAGGGCTCTGATCCAGTGTTCCAACGAAGTAGGGAGACCTTATTAGTGACCCTTTCTGGGAAATCTGGTTTTAGAGACCTGGCACATTTCTTGTAAGAGCATACAAGTCTCAATTCTCTAGGACAGCTCCGCAATGTATAATCACAAAATCATCTCTCCCTTTTTCCCTACATCACTTGCAGCTTCTGCAAGAAACCACAGACTTGGGCTTCTGTTCTTTTGTTGTGTAACCCTGTTTCATCTCCAGCACAGGTCCATGCTGCACTACCAAGGGAAAGGGTTTACATGGATATGACATTACAGGCTGTGCTGTAGCACATGGGCTGCAGGGGCTCAAATTAGGCTGCAGTAGCTGCTGTATTTGAGAGCTTGGAAAAGTATCCCTGCTATTTGCTTCAAATGTCAGTTCCCTGCAGTTTTAGAACAGAAAAATCTACTACGAGAAAACCCCAACTTGGCCTGTCACAGCATCACCAGCATGTCTCTGGGCTCTGTCTGAACACATTGCTACATGCCACCAGCCTTAGCTGTATTCAGGTCACAGTCAGGTTCCTAAATCTGTTCATTACCAGAAGGTTTCTGGAGCTTCACTCAAACGTAGCCTAGGATCTCCTAGAGAAGTAACAGCAATGGTCAGATGTCGTGCTTCAGGTCTGTGAGCCTTGGCAGAGCACTGCCTGGGAGGGTACATCATATCACTGATGTCTTACAGCTGTGTCCTCCAGTGCTTTTAACCATGGGTACTTTTGCTGTCCCTGTTGTGTCTCTTCCTTCTCTTCTTGGGCCTGTTCTTCTAGGAACATAACTATTCTTCTTTCCCCTCCTAGCTGTCTGGCTATCCATCCAGTCTCTTTCTTCTATCACCTTCTGCAGACATCTCTAGTCTGACTGCCAGATCCTTTTCCTCCCTGCTCACCTCCTGCCAGTCCCCCGGCCCTCATCAGCTCCAGCCTTGGAATATCAATATCACTTGGAGGGGAGGGCTCAGGTGACCAAATGTGTTCTGAGCACCCCACCTCAACAAAAGAAAAAGAAAAAAGTTGGTATTTTTAAAAAATTATATGCAAATATGGAACATATTTCAAATTAGGCTAAGAGAAATGTCCAAAGTGCAGAATTTCATCCCGAAGAGTAGACAGTTGGCATCTGAAAAAAAATGCTCAAAATCCAAAGATTTGGGCAGTTACACTTAAAAAGCAAAGCAGGCAAACCCCTGCCACTGTTCACAGCAGTCTGCCTTCCAGTAAAGCCTTTGGGAGGGCCAGCACAGGGCCTTGGGGCTGGTCCGTGTGTCAGCAGCAGAAGGAGCATCAGCCCAGAGGGACCTGAATAAAGACCAGGAGTCTGTGCACGTGCCTGAGCCTGTCCCAGGGAGCATTGATAGTGTGTTCACCTTTTCATCTCCATTCCCAGCTCAAACAGGGATCTGGTTGGGATTTTTGTGCATGCAATGAGCTCCCTCGACCTCCTGTTCCCACATCACACAGTGCATCCTCCCATGCTCCACAATCTGCTGCGGCTCCTCAGAGGGTGCTGGGGACAGATGGCGTGATTTCAGCTGATAAAGGGGCTGCCTTGAAGGAGGCGAGGCGGAAGCTGTCTGGCCTGGTATCTCTTTCTGGTGCTGTCAACGGGAGGTGAAGGAGACAGGCTGGAGCTGGATGGACACCAGCTCCATTCCAGGGAGCATGGAAGGGAAACAAATTCCTTTAAAAAGCTCTTCTGCTATTGCCAAATGGTGTCTGCTTGCCTTTATTTCAGAGACCTTCTGCCAAGCGCAGATTACCTCAATACGCTCTGGTTTTCACTCAGCCTGCTGTGCTACATGAAAGATGTAGCTAAAATATCTTCAGACCATCTCAAGGGATGGCTGGTGATGTGGCTGACTTTTCATGTGCTGCTGACTTTTAAACTCAGCGTGGTAAACTGCTAACCAGCCTTGTCACTTGCTGTCCACAGTGTCAGGCAGCGCTGCAGCTGTCAGATACCTTGCTGAGCCCAGCCCCTGTGTGCAGCACAGAGCTGGCAGGCTCTCCAGGACCTTTGCAGTGCACTGACTGCAACCCTGCAGTAACCAAGGGAATTGGGAGCAAGCTCAGTAAATAGTGGGAATGATAAAAGCCACTTCTGGTAATAAAGATGGATTTTTTTCTTCAAGAACCTCAATTTTGCATTTTTTTCAGCACTGGGAGGGGAGGAAATATCCCTGCCCTTTTGAGACAGAATAATTTATAAGCTGCTTTTATAAAAATCAGTGATTTCCCTTTAAGTCAGCTTCTGTGCCTTTGTCTCAGCTTCCCTGATTAGCCACATAATGAGGATATTTCTAATACAAATGTGTCAGGGGAGAAGGGAGCAAAACATTGCTTTATCAGAAGAGAATCTGTATCCCTCCGGATGCTAATTAGTCACGGAGATACAGGAGTGTGGGGCGGGGGCGAGGCAAGCTCTTATTTTAGAAGCCAAAATGATTTGTGCCCTCAGAATTTCTCAGGCAGGGCTGGAAAGCCATGCCAAGGTAGGAGCTCTGTGAGATCTCCCCTGGCTTTCACATCCCTGCCCCTCAGATGTGTTTGCCTTGCTGCTGCTGCTGTTTGCAGGGTTATTTCTGTCGCAAGCTTGGCTAAACAGAAACTCTCTCCTTATAAATATGGAAATCTGATGGTTGAGCTTTCTGTCTCTGGAGACAAGTTGAAAGCGTGGTGCTAAAGAGAAAAGGGCTGCTGAACTCTGAGCTTAGTGGCTTTGTTTTCTCTACTAGCGAAGAGAAACTGGCAATTTTTTATTGCTGGGATCCACCTTTGCAGTATGGACTAGTGAACTGTCAGGACTTTGTCCTGGGAAACCTCTGAGCCCAGCAACAGCACGGGCTGTGCTGTGTCAGAGTCTCTGCTCTGTGCAGGCAAAGCTACTGTCCAGCACTGAGACCCCTACCTGTCTTCAGTGTGGCAGATACGCTTGGTGCAGGAGCCCTGGGTAGCTGCACATCTTTGGGGCTGTGTTGGAAGAGTGTGTGATTTTTATATTTATTACAGAGCTTTAGATGCCAGTGGGCTCCCATTATGGTTTGTGATAAATCTCTTGAATCATAGAACATTCTGAGTTGGTAAGGACCCACAGGGGCCATGGAGTCCAACTCCTGGATTTGCTCAAGACAACCCCAGAAGTTGCACCATGTGCCTGGGAGCATTGTCCACATCCTTCTTGAACTGTCACAGGCTTGGTGCCATAATTGCTTCCCTGGAGAGCCTCCATTCCAGAGTGGTGGTGCCCCGCAGTGCTTCTTCAGGGCTTTGTTTGTATCCTGTTACACCCTATCTCCTTTCCTGGGTTGAGACCACAGTCAGAGAGCCTGCAGAACCAGACACCCTTGCTTTCTGGAAGATGGGAAGTTTACTAAGTGCAGAAAACAGACAGAATGAAGAATTATTGTTGGAGAAGGAGTGAACAGAAGAAGCAATCAAACAGCTCAGAAAGGGATCTGAGGGATTAGATTAAAGGTGCCAGGGGTATTCCAGAAGCGAAAAGAAAGACCTCATTCATCACACCTGTACAGAAGTTGAACATGTAAAAATCAGCTGCCTTACAAAACAAACCCCAACCAACTGGAAAAGAACAGGTAACCCAGATTTATGCTTGTAATAGCTGTGACATTGAACCACTGATTAGAGCCCTTGGCCTGTTGAAAGGGGTGGATGTGGAGCCATCCCATCCTTTCCGGCTATTGTTCCTACAGCCAGAGACTGTAAAAGCTTAATAACATCGCGTTTCCCATGCTGGATCCAATCAATGGCCTGTGGCAGCAATTATCCAGTCTCCAGGACATTGGTGGGAGCTAACATCACTGCAACAGGGCTCTCCTGGTGTCATTTGTATTGCACCAGGTCTCTTTTTGTCAGAATATGTCACTTCTGCAGTATCTGCTAGAACCAACCCAAATTTCTAGTATTTCATTCAGCCAAACTTTGATTTTGTGTTTCGTGTACAGCTGGGGCAGCCTACCTGTGCGTGGAGGGGATCCATAAACCACTCTGTATATGCTGACAATAATGGCATTTCAGTAGTAGGCTCCGCTTGTCCTGCACTTCATCAGCCCATTTCTCTAGGTGTTAGGGTTGTCCATGGGAAGGAAGCACAATTCCCCTTCACTATGCAGGGGTGTCTCTGAAAATTTTAATTTGAGGTGGAAATGAAAAACAGGCTGTTCCTCTTGGTGATGCTCTGTTAAAGGCTTGAAGAAGTAAAGATGGGACACAGAGCTGAAATAAGCTCTCGACAATAGCCGAAGGGCACAAATTCAGTCACTACAAGAAGCTGCCGTGGTCCCTTGCAGACTGCACTGGGACTGTGCAGTTTTCCATAGCATTCAACTGCAACATACAGCCAAGGACCTGGGCTCCTGCTCCTGCCTCTGTTCTCCAAGCACACTGTGACCTTGGCTCTGACATATGGCTCAATTTTTTAATCATTTTAAGGGTATCTCCCCTCAAGAGTTGAGGTTTAAAGAGCAGTTGTAAAGTTGTATGGGTCTTTTTATGATCCTGGTTTGGCTAGATGCCAGTTGCTAAACCGACTCTTACAATAGCTACCAAGGAATCTGTGATGCTTTTGTGCCTTGAATACTCATGTTGCACCTCAGAGCTGTGGCTGTATAATCAGAGACACAAAAGGAAAGGTGTAATATCTTCACGTATATATCCTTTACAAGGAAGGAATTATTTTGATACTGAATCATCCTGAAAACATACCTCAATTAATCGCTGGTTTTAAATAGCTATTGCATGCCACTTGGTAAGTGCTGCCGGCAGTGTGGAGTGCAGTGTGGCATTTCTCTAATTTGCAATGTTAATGATCCAATTTAAGTCATGTAAAGCTAGCACAAGATACCAAACTTATAAATGCATGTTATAATAGAGATGGCTTATGTGTGTGAAAGAGCCTGGAGGGAAATACGGTGTTAAATATACTCTATCATGATTGAAAGGAAAAGGCTGGGGGCTGCTTGTGCTGCTGGTTTCTCAGAGGGAAATCTAACAGAAATCATGTAATTGCTCCCATTTTTCTTGTTTGTCCCTCAAATGCTTTCCCAAAGTATTTGGTCTAGTTATTGCATTGGTGCTTCCTCTGATACTGTAGACTCCCAGGATTAGTCATACACCATCATCTAAAAAAAAAAAGTTTCTTCCCTGTGCTGCAAATGTCATTTTTGATTAGGAAAATAGATCACCGAAACATCTTGTTCCCTTTCCACAGCGTATGCTTTTCTGTTTGCTGCATTTTGTTCAGCCTGGATGTGGCAGTCGGGCAGACCCTTTGTGGCCAGGGCTCCAGGGCAGCATTTCAGCACCAGCACTGCAGCACCTGCAGGGACTTTTCTTCTGGCCCCATTTGAAGCACAGCAATGGTCTGAACTCCTGGCTACCTGTCAGTGAGCTGAGCTACCCCAACTGCAGGTGCACACAGCAAAAAGTCATTTCGGTGACATGCTGGTTCAGTGTAATTAATAAGACTAAAGGTTTTAATCTTGCAGCAATATTAATACTACTGGCTTCTCATTTGCTGATATAAAATAGTTTCAAACACCAATTTGTCTTACAATTATAAACTAATCAGGTTCAAAATCTGGATCTTGTAGTGGATATTGCAGGCCTAATTTGTTAAACAAGATCTGTTCAGTAGTTGCTCAGAAAAGAAAAACAGCAATGTTGTAAGTGGTGCATTGGCTGAGCTAGTAGAAAGTCAATAAACAGTTGTTGTTTATTGCTTTGTTGAAAGGAGTCAGTAGCTATCAGAATGTTTTTCAGTACATCAGTCACTGTGTTGCCAAAATGTCATTTGTTTTGGCTTTGGCACAGGGAGGGTGGGGATGCTGAGATGAACAGTTACTGCTCTGGATCTGGCGAAGTGCACATGTTGATGAATGACCATTGTGTCTTCCCAGGAGCCTTCTGCTCTGGACCCCGTGCGATTCTGGAGTTCCTTCAACATGTGAGGCTTAGGGAAAAGATTGTTTTCTTCAGCTCTCCCAGAGAGAAGGTGGAGGTCAGCCGCGGTCCTTGGCAGTGGGTAGGGGAACTTGGAGAACGTCTCTTCCAGGGTTAACTGGTGTTCTAAGTCTGGCATAGAAGGAAGTTTTTCTTCTGTTAAGACAGATGGGGACAGACAGGGCCCTAAAAAGACCAGGGATCTTCACAGTTTGCACCAGATCAGGATCAGTCAGCCTGAAAACCAGATCAGCTCTCTTGAATTTCTGTGTGACATCAGTTTCTAACCTGGGTTTGCAACAACATGCCACAACTTCATCGGGCAAATGTACATCTCCTTAGCCTTAAGTCTGCAGTTTTTTGTGATATTTCCTTGTAATCCTCCTGCAATTTAAGATAATAATTTCTTATTCTCATTATGAGAAACATGAAAAAAAAATACTCCTCTTTTTCACCCTGGTGGCCCTTTCCGTAACTGAAGACAGCTATAATATCCTTCCTTAGTCTTCCCCTTTCTTCTCTGAGCAATCCTAGTCTTCTAGTGTTCCGGGGAGGTTGTAGCTTCTAGCTTTTATCCGTAGGACTGATGGGGGGATTACATCTTCCTTGAAAAAATGGGCTCCAAAACTGAAGCACATTATGTGAACTGAAGCCCATTGAAGAAATCAGTTAAGCTGAGGCCTGAGGAAGAAATCATGAGAGTCTTTTGTGAGGCTTTCTGGTTACATTCCTGCTGCACATTGCCCTGTGACTCTTTCCTTTCTCTTGCCAAACATGCCATTATTACTGACCATTGTTTGTCTATACATTGGGTTTGATTCATCCCCTATATAAATCTGATCCCCTGTAAATTTGAGCCTTTCCTTTTTGCTGTTTGTTGCGTAGACATCAAACTCTGCACATCTTGGTTTTCAATCTTTTTGTTCCTGGTGGACATTTTTTGGCACTTTATCTTCATAGATATTTATGTCTATATTGTAGTGATATGTAGAGGCTACAGTGGTCTGCTGTCCAACACAGTGTGATATTTTACATACCTACCTGTGCACATCAGAGTCCCCTTACCAGAAGCGTTCTATAGCCAGATTTCTCAGGAATGCCTGGCGTGGTAGAGCTTGAGGCAGAGGGAATCTGCCAACAGCACAGCACTTTCTGTTCCCCAGGGCACAGACTGAAGGTATAAATATTTATTAGCAGCACAATGTTCTAGCCCAAGAGTCTGAATGACAACACTGGAATTGCAGAAACTTCTCGTTGACCCAAATGTAACGCCTGTATTCAGGGTGTGTGGTTTCTCACTTGTTTTTCTGCTCACTAAGTCAGTCCCCTATGCACAGAACATCTATCCATTTTTCAGACTCAATGTTTGATGTAGGAAAGAAACAAAACATTTGGACTTGTCCTTTCCTGTTAGCATTTGTGTGCAGTATGCAATCCACATGGGCAGCTCCAGAAAGCAGATGTCTGCTGAGCTGCAAGCCCTCACTGTAAGCTGTGACACATGTGTTGGTACTGAGACTTCCAGCATCTTTTAAGTAGGACAGAAGACACAAGGACATCATTGATGGGTACTGCAGAGAGACAAGTTAGCTGGATGATATTCTTGATCAGTTGGCTCATACTGATACAGCTGATGGTGGTCAGATAGAAGCCTGTGTACTATGGAAAGAAGTGATGGTCAAGCTCTTTATACTGGGTCTTTCCTTGAGATTAGAGGATGAGGGCAGTTCTGCCCCTCTGATTTTATCCAAAAAAAAAAAAGCAGCAGAGCTACATTGGTGATGAATTTCCCACAGACAGCAAAGTGGAGAACATTTTCATTAGAGGTGTAAATATGACTGATTTTGAGAAGGAGGGGCAGATAAAGATTTGAGAAGGAGGGGCAGATAAAGATTCTCAAGTTACACATATGTTTTTGAGGTGCAGCTGAAGACCAAAGAAATTGTGTGTGCCATTCCCTTCCACATGCACTGGGGTCCCTGAGGATTTGCAGAGTGGAAAGCGGGGCCTTGTTAAGGGGTCAGAAGTGCTGACTGTGAAGGAAGGCATAGAAAGCTCTGTTTTCCCAGGTGCTACCAGGGTGAGTTTGTACCAAGCACCCAACTCCATCAGTTGGGGCTGTTCCCTACCCCACAGTTGGTGTGGGTTATTGGGAGGGGTAGGTTGTAAAAGTAAAAGGCTATTGAGCTGATGCTTTCTTAAGTACTGCAAAAAGGAAAGTGATTTAAAACAGAAGAAATAAAAAATCCTGCTAAGCATGCCATCTTCCTTAAACCCCAGATTTCGGTTTAAAGTGTTTTCACCTTCTGTGTGTGCTCCTGCATACTGATGATTCACAGCACTCCTGCTCCACAAAGGTTTACTGGAACTAATTTATGATGTTCAGAAATGGCACATGGTGCACACACTGTGGGACATGGCTGCTCCTAGCAGGAGGGCAGTTTTCAAGATCCTTTGTGTCGAGCCTATAGAAACAAACAATCTAGTAAGAAAACTCCCCACCGTTCAAATGCTGTGATTGTGCATGCCCAATTAAGCTATGAGCATGTGGGGAGAAAACTTTGATTAAACTCTGGCCCCAGCCAAATGTTCATGCAGTGCCCTGACTGAATATATATTTTCCTTAGGAATGAAGACATACAGAAGCCTCAAGAACAGCAACAAAAAAAACCTTAAATATATTAGATATCTTTAGTCATCTACAGTCCCTGCAGGCACTTCTCAGCACTTGCCTTTAGTTTGGGAGCATTGCATTGTCCTCAGTGAGCAAAAAGAAATAACATCATCTGTCCTGGGACCAGTCACACCATATAACTGAGATTTTGATGTTGTGGGCAGAGCTGTGTGTATTGCTGTAGGGAGGCTTGTGAAAAAGAAAAAAATTGCCCAGTGAATTCCAATAGCAAAAGCCTGTGTTGAATCTCAGTGTGCTCTTAGGCATTCACTAGCAAAAGGCTAATCAGTCAAGTAAACGATTCTCTGGACAGTTGAGCTGTAGAGAGAGAAGTGCATCCATTCAGTACGCACAGAGGCAGAGTGTATTTGTGTAGAGACAGCTCCAGCCGAGCTGGCGTGGGAATGCTGCTGTTTTCACAGTGGGCATTGTTACTATGGAGTCCTGTGAGTTGCTGCAGAATGTCTGTGAAGTGATGGATGGGAAATATGATAGTGTCTTGCCACTCCTGGGCCAGGGGTAGATAGCTGCTGGAGCTGGGGACACTGTCCCTGGCCCAGCTGGGTTTCCTCTCAAATCCATTTTACTCTCTGGGGGGAGTGGGCCTGGCCCATGCATGCAGTAGTGGTCACCCACAGTGATGGTGTTTGTGATCCCTCTGCTCAAGCTGTGGATCTCTTGTGCAGCTGTAATGTGCTGCTGGGGCTGAAAACTGTCATGCCAAACCTTTGGGAAGAATTCTTAGGGCTGACTCTGCTACCATGTTCTGCACCTATTTCCACCTCCAGTGTCAGAAGCTCTACCAGCTGCCAGGCCTTCTCTCTAGACTGTGGGGAGAGGGAAACACTTCTCCAAGGACAGATTTGTGTCCTTTTAAGATGAGTGTCTTAGACAGAATGGGAATAATCACTCTTTGAAAATCATCTTGGTTTCCTCAGGAGGCCTAGGAAGCCTTTTCTGTGTGTTTGGTCTAAAGCCCACTTTTGAGATTTCTCCGGCTGAGTTCACTGGTCCAGGCTCAGAGTTCAAATCTTCAAAGGCACCTCCGAACATTCCCCCCCTCCCTCTGTTGATGCAAATGGATGTCTCATGTCAGGTTGCCTGCAAAGGTAAAGTTACTGTGAGCACATCAGTTTGCTATGAAAGGGAAGGGCTAGTTTGGATTTAGAGTTTTAGCATGATTTTAACAATGTGAACCTGGGCTAGTCTAGAAATGGCCAAACCCCTTCTCTGCCATGTGCATTTCTGGCTTTGAGCTCAGTGTACTCTCTGCTGGACTGGACCAGCACAGGAGACAGTGTCATCACACTGTGTCAGTTCCCATATCATGTTTACTCCTGTGCCTTCCTGCAGCCAGCAGACTGGGGCTCACAGGACTTCCTTATTGTGTCCAGTAGCAACTAGGAAGCATGCAGGTCTTGGAGTCATGCTCCTTAGAAATGGCTGTGTCCTGCCTTTTCCCAGATTGGCAGAGAAAAGGTACTCATCCAGGAAGCCTGGACTCAAATGGTGCCACTTAGCAGCATTTGGACATCCCTCTTGGAGAGATTATAGCATGTCTGACAGACAGACATGTCCTTTGTGTTATCTAGATGTTCCCATGTGTAGAAGCTCAAAGATAAGGGAGCTCAGGTGAATGTCTCAAACACTGATAGCTGGATGGCTTTGGAGCCAACCAAGGATTGTTGCTAGTAACAGCTAAGGATTGTTAGTAATAGAACACTGAATAGAATGTGGCTGGAGAAGGGGCCACAGGGAGGTAGAGCAGTGTTTTTCTGGGACAAACATCCTTATCCTGGCTCCTGGAGATTAGCACAACACAGCACAGGTGTAGGAATGAGGTCAAGAAGCAGGCATGTAGGAGGATATGGAGACCACAAAATACCCTGAAGCCTCCAACCCATTTCCACAGTAACTAAATTACACAGAAAGGGAGAAACTTACCTCCAGGGAGGGAAATTTATCTATAAAAAGGTACCCTCACAAAGCCCTGCGTGTGCACCCCATGACCCTGAACACTCCATCATCTGCATCAGCAATGGAGCCAGGACTGCTGATCTCTCTCTCTCTCTCTCTCTCTCTCTGTCTTTCTCTCTCTTTTTCTTCTTTTCTTTCTTTCTGTTCCTCTTTAATTCATCTCTTTCTCCCTTTCCTTTCACCTCCCTCCTTTATCCTAAACCCACTGCTGGGTGCTTAATAGGAGGCTAAGAACTAATGTACCAATTTCCATAACAAGTGTGTAATTTACTAACAGAGCTTTGTAGGATTTTGTGGACCCTCTAACTTCCGACATTCCTTTCGTCCGCAAGCATCTGCAAATCTTGGGTGCTCCCTTCCCCTGGAGGGTGAGAGGCTACACCCTGAGATTCTTTCCTGCAGCTTGGATTCTGATCTATTCCCTTCATCTGGGCATGTTTGAGACCAGATTCATGTTCCAAGGATACCCCATGAACTGGTCTATGATTTATGCCTAAATGTTCTCCTGGAGGCTGTTTTTTTGGTTTGCAACCTAGTCACTAAACTGCTACATTAGAGGAAAACTGCAGCAGTGACTGCGTTAGAGGAAAGCAGAAGAAATTGTCTTTTGTTCAGCATTGTCCTTGAATGTGAGGTCTTGTATCCACCATCCATTTTAAGTACTGTCAAAGTCTACTGGGTAGTGCAAAGGAGCAGGATTTTCATAAAATGTTATAGCACTACATATGTTAACTAGTTTCCACCAAGCTAGAGCCTAATTCAAAAATTACATTTTATCTCCTAAGCACAGTGTATTATTAAAAGAGCTAATGTGCACTGAGTAGCTCAATAAGTGATAGTTTTTTTTACTGAGAGTGAAGAGTGATGTAACCTTGCTTTGAAACTCAGTGACTCTGCTTTGGGTACAGGTGTCAGTGCCAAATGATGTGTTGCATTTTACATGTAATTGTGTACAAAAGAAAAACTCCAGAAACTGAGAGAGAGACAATAGTATTCTAGTATTTAATTTATGATGCCTTGTATGATTTCTCACAAGTGATGGTTTGTTAATGTATTGGACCTAATGCTGAATGTTTGCTTTGCCTGCGCATCTCTAACTGTGGTATACCCAAATTTAATACACATCTATCTATCAGCATGTTCAATTTGATTTCTGTCTTCTAGATGGAAGTAAGAACATATTTGAAAACTAGTTTTAATTTTCACTATGGTGCTAAGTGGAGAGAGTTCCAACAAGTTTGCAGTTTGCTGTGAAAGGACTTCAGTTATTTTTATCAGTAGTAGAACTATCTGAGTTGTTAGTTTGTTTCTCTCTCAAGTTCTTTGATGTGCTGTACCATAGAGTTCAATAATGTTGTCTGCCAGTAGGCTGGAGCAGAAAGTGTTTGGGAAGATTGGTTTTCCAGGGGGGAAATTTTAGTGACAGTGAAAGGTACTGTGCTGACAGATATTTCCTGTCAGCCATGAAGTAGGTCCCAAGAGGGAGCAGAAATTGAATTCTCCTACCCATGTAGTCCTCGGTCCTTCCAAGCTGGACTTCCACACAGACCTGGTCTCAAACTTCTTAGTTTTAAGCTTGAAGTTGAGTGGTCTACTTGGGATTCATCTGAAACTGTAAATATGTTTCATACAACACCCCAAGGAGTCATATGTGAAAATTATTTGGGACTACTGCCAGCCCAGGCTGAATTTGAACTAGTGACCCACCATCCACTTTATATTCCTGGTATGATCCATCATATAAGCCTGATGTTGAAATTTGGCATTTCCAGAGGTACTTTTAACATAATAAATGTGCTTCCAAAGTTCTGTTTTGCCCCTGGGTATCAGTGTTCAAAACACTGGCATGTTCTTTGCTCCCTCTGAATGTGAAGGGAGTGGAGTTGCCTAATAGCCACTCAGAGAAGGAGCTGCAGAACTCTCAGCTAAACCTTTCTGTTTTGTTTCTGTTCTTTCTTAACAGGATCCAACAGCTGCAGCTATTTCGGACAGAGATTGTGATACGAGAGAGGGAGAGACTGTAGCCATGAACTATAAGCCATCTCCACTTCAAGTGAAATTAGGTGAGTCTGTGCTGATGGAGAGTGAAAAGGCTGAATCCAAGGCCTGAAAGACAGAATCATATTCAGATCTCTGTGCATGTGGCTGAGCGTGCCATCAAGGCTCAAGCAACTCACAGAGCAGTTTTATCATTGTGATTCTGCTGCTGTGATTCAGGGAACTGACCTACAAACATGTAAAGCCCCTGTATCCATGGATGTGGTAAAGAAAGGAAGCAATGCCTTAAAAGCAAGGCATAGTTCATTTAAACCTACAGGTTTTTTATTAAGCTGAAATCAAGGCTTGGCCAAATAAAGAATGAAGATAATATGGAGGGACTGTAAAAAGAAGAGAAGGCAGAATAGTTGCAACAAAAGGTAAAGGATCAGGGAGTTGAGACACTACCAGAAAAAGTGCTGCTTTTCTGTGAGATGAAGGACTTTTAAGTCCATAAAGGTTCCCACACAAATACCCATCTATTTCTGAGCAGTATTTTTTTAATTCTGGAAGCAGAATCATCCTGTTACTACAAGACACTGCTTATTTTCAAGGCTAATGCTTACAAGAGCAATCCACACATGCCTGTCTGCCTCCAAAACCTGAGCAGCTATTTAGCCACACAGCTTCAAGAACCTGATGACAGACAAGCCAAAGGAACAGTGTGCTTTTTGCTAAAAAAAATGGAAATCTAAGTGTGGAAAATTTCCCAGTAGGAGCAGGAAGGAGTCCCCTGGCTGTCCTTCACATCAGAGCAAGTAACGTTGAGAGGATGCTGCTGATTGAGGGTGGTTATGCAAGTCATGAATACTCTGAAACAGTGGCTGCTTTTCAGGAAAAGGCAGGGAGCAGCAGTGTGTGTTAATGACAGCACAATTCATAGTTTGGTAAAAGATTATTACTGCCAGCATGCCATATGCCACCAGGATCCTTTTTCGCTTCCAAGACAGTTCTTTAATGTTACTAGGCAGATAATTACTACTGCAGTAGTTGTTTTGGATAATTTAACACCAGGAAACAGGTTAGAGAGCAATTGATGCTATTATTGGTAAGTCTGCAATATTCTTGACTTTCTACGCAATGAAATATCCTCCTGAGATTCACTAACCTGATAGGAAATGGGGCTTTTTTAGACTTGGCTTTGGTAAGTCATGACACCTTTCTAGGAGATCAGATCATTGAAAACAGATTTGGATTCAGGGTGAAGAAGTTCAATTCATAGAAATTAAATGGAAGAGTAATTTGAGGTAGATCTTTAACCAATCTCAGTATTATAAATAAAGCTGGTAGAATGAGAAACTTGGGAAGTCAACACACATCAGGTGGTGTTGAAGGAGAAAGTATCAGAAGAAAGGACATTACTAATGAAGTTCTCCAACAGTCATTTTGTGTATATGTTCATTAATGACTTTTACATAAAATGCAGGAGTCGGCAGAGAAAATTTAGTAGAGCATATTTGGGAGGAATAAGTACAGTAAAGGCTCAGAAATAGCATAGAGGAAAAAACCATGAAAAGTGGAATAATAGAAATGAGAAGAATAGGACAGGAGAAACTCACTGTTCTGTAAGCTGACATTTATCAGCTGGGGATGACTACATCAGTTGATTTTAAGGTTATTATTATTGAAATGGACTAATACGTGAAAACAGTCCACAGTCACACTTCTGCAGAACTTACCAACTTTTTTCCAGGAATCAGATAGAGGAGAATTATTAGCTCTTCCTGCCAGAACTTCTGCTTTCCCACATAGGAAATATTCTCTTTCATTTAGCCAGTGCTGAGTGGCATGAAGAGTCAAAGGGAGGTACTGGAAGTGTTTGAGCAGTTTTTGTAGTGGAGGCACACTGTTCCCAGGACCTCCTTTCCCCTTGGTGCCTCTGCCAAGTGACCTCAGTGCTGACCACAGTATGCTTATGAAGATAACAGGGGGTGAAAGCTACCTGCTGAAGAGGAATTGCCCTGAAGGCTGACAAGCATCTTCCTGCCTTGTCTCCAGAGAGAAGTTTGCCCCAACACATCTCTGTGAAAAGAGTGTTCCTCTTTAATGAATTGTACACATACCTAGTGGCACTTGGACCAGCTCTCTACTCTTAGCCATACTCAGATGAGCTCTAGGTTATCTGAGGCAAAATGAGACTAACAGTATTGTCTGTGGCCAGTGTAACATGCCTTTAACACATCAGCTCCTGCTGCTCTTATTCTAAAAATCTGCACAGCCTCTTCGATTTTCTAGAAGCTTAATCACTGCATCTCCCAGCTCTGGCCCCCATTCCTCTGACTAGATTTTTTTGTCCCTTCTGCATTGAACTTGTCAGGGTTGGTTTTAATCTCTTTGAGGCTAGAAAAAGTTAAGGTGGTACATAAATTTTTAATAGCTTATCTGGCAAAGCCATTGTTTGGGGATGGTAGCAACTAGGGGCTTCATCCTATTGCAGGTTTTCCATATGGATGGTGGCATTTTTCACTGTTAAATCAGAATCAATTGTTCAAATGTCAGATGTTCTGATGGAAGGTTGATAAATGTCATTTTTCAGTTTGCAAAGATTTGTGTGTAAATCTGTCGTATGTGCTTGCTGGAAGCTTGGTTCAAGTGAGCTCAATTAAATACCAACCCAGCATGAGTACAACTTTTGCTTCCAGACGCTGTAGTGATTGAAGTGTGACAGAAAGAGCGTGAAAACTGCACATAGTGCACGCAGATTTATCCTGCTGCTTGAGTGGTCTTTTCCTTGGTTGCTTGTTCCCCTCTAAATAAATACATTTGGCTACATGTTTGCTTGAGGGGGGTCAGTTAGATACAGGAAAAACTTCATGGGTGTCTTGTATTTCTAGTGACTTCCTAAAGGTTGCACCTGTTTCATAAATGGAATAATAGTGCTTGATGCTAGGGCCACATCAAGAAAAGAACCTCGCAGCAAAGGGAAATAAGATCTCTGAGTTCACACAGGTCATAATTTTCAACATTTATTGATACTGTATCCATATTAATTATGTATTTGTCACTTTTCTAGCACTCCCACTTTGTCTTTCTATCCGGAGCTGCAATGTTCAGCCTTGCTTCTTTCTTTCTTTCAGATCATTGATAAGGAGACTTCTGACAGCAAGGGTTGGGGGTTGGGTGTACATTAGTGCTTAGGAGATGTCTCCAGCACATCCTTATTAGGAGCCATATCCAGATGGAGCACATACCACAAGCCTTTTGAAAACAGAGGAGAGTTATGATAAGGAGGAACAGAATAATCCCCAAGTGTAAATCTCAGGGCACCACATCCACTGGAAGGCAACAGATCCTCCTAGCATTCCCAGGAGATGAGATATTATTTTAATGAAGCTTATGCCATCTGCTTTTCTATTTTGCATTTTTAATTTCCCTTCTCTGGTCTGAAATCACTACCCAGACAGTCTGTGTCTGTCTTTCCTAGCAGTCATGACATTAGTTTGTGTTAAAACAGAATGGGCAATGTGGAAATTGGTTGGAGTGCTGTAAAACATGCAACAGGTGGGATGAAGGGTTATGGCAGAGGCATCTTCATCAGCACGTCCACCACACTGGGAGCCTGGCAGTAAGATGAACATGTGGGAGAGAGGCAGAGACACTCACAGCTGCCTTCAGCTCTCCAAGGTGCCTGTGGCCTTAGATGGAAGCACCTCCTCTCCTTGGATTATGTAGGGAATGAGACACTGTTTTTGGAAGATTTCTCAAAGGGGCCATAAAAGTTTGTGAAAACTGAATGTCTACGCTAAAGAAACAGAGTCACACGTCAAGGATGTTACTGGAATGCTGTTCACTTAGACCAAGCAGAACTGATAGGGTTAAAAAGTAGCAAAATCACCGTCACAGGGACATAGAGAATGGTGTTCCCTGGTGTGTCTGACTTGGACAAAACTAATTCGTGACTGAGCCCCATCTTGGTGGAGATTGAAGTGAACAGAGGATATAATCCATCAGGGGACAGAGGCTGATGACATGTCTGTATTGTTAGCTCCTGCCTTCCAGCCTGCTGCAGTGTATTCATGACAGATATTGAATTGCTCTGTGGTCAGAGAGGAATAGTACCAGGACTATCAGTCAGAACTACAAAGCCCTCTGGGTTCAACTTAACAAAATTGGTGCATTTCTGCCTGAAACTTTACAGAAGGTCTCTGATCCCAGTAAACAACAGAGTGCCCCATGTGGCTTTTGAGATTAATCTTTCAATTGGTGTAGGTGTTTTACCCCTTCCCCCCAGGGTGAGGTGTGTGTTCAGAGCTTGTCTTAAAGCTCTCCATCGAAGAGCCACAAAGCACACAGCAGAGTAGCCTCTCCTAGTGCTGCCCAAAAGGATGCTGTGCTCAGAGATCCCCTTCCAGGACTTCTCTTGCCTCAGGTCAAGATGCAGAGCTGGGAAGTGCAGTCACAAACAGAGCCGACAGGAAGCATCTTATGTAGGCTAAAAGGCTCTATATCTGCTTCCATCTGTGGCTCCTTTTCTGCATCATCACTTCCCAGTCTGCTCCAAAACTTGTGACTTCTGAAGCTTTTCATACAGAAAACAGAATAATAAAGGGGAAGTTGAAGTAGAGTGGACAGATCAATGCCATTAGTGTATCATTTTGTCAGTACTTCAAGTACTGTACTATTCCCAGTTGCTTTTCTGTAACAAGGTGATTAATGCTAATTAGGTACAGTAGCTGTTGTTTCTGGGAAGATGCTCTGTAGGTAAATTAGGGAAACATTTTATAAAAAGGCTCTAACTCTTAAGCTGGGTCCCCAGGTTCCAGCTCTGTTGACAGAACTGCAGATTTTCATATCCATAACTGTTTGCATGGCGACCTCAAGTGATATCATTACCTTAAGTGCAAAAAGCCATTTTGCTCCCCTGGGAGCACCCATTTCCTTGAACACAGTCTGTGCACTGTGCAGGGGGAAGGGTGGGGTGGAAGCCAGAGAGCAGGAGCAATAGAGTGCTGCTATTGATTTTCTTCATAAAGACAGTAGTGCAGCCCACCACTCAGAAGTCTCATGGGGCTTGGGAGGAATTTATTTAAACATTTTTTCACCTCTTATTACTCTTTCCATTTATAAGAGAAATACACAGATTTATGGCAGCATCCTTTCTGTTGGATATTTCCAGGCTCTTTTTGGAAAGGATGAGAGAGTGAGCAGCTGCATCACATTAAGGCTAGTAGGGCTGTCTGCAGACAGAGCTGCAAAGATGAGGGCAGAAAACCCGTTCTGACAGGCATATTATTGCAGATTACTTAGAAGAGAAGTAGAGGGGCAGAAAGGAAGAGGTGCCTGAGACAGGCTTGGGTAAGGAGTAAAGCCATTCAAACTGGAACAAAGCAATCACTGGATTTCAGCAGACAGACCCAGGCAGGAGGGAATGTGTGAGGGAGTGAGACAGAGGGAAGGGGGGTTCCAGACAGCAAATCCCAGGAGCAGAGCGCGAGCATATGCATATGGGAATGATGTGGCATGAGATTCACCAAATGACCTGACTTTTTGTATCACTGTAATTTTGCTTGATTTGTTATGCCACTGCACCAGGGCTTGGCTGGCCTTGCCTGGCCAGTATGTGCCCCTCTCCCATGACACATTCCTGGGTACCAACACACATCACAAGCCAAGAGACTCACACCCACTCACATCTTGTGTTGCACAGACCACACTTGGCTAATACTCCTTCAGGTAGAAAGTTGTGAAGAAGGAAGCTGTAATGTAAGTGGATAATTTTGGGTATGTTCTTTAGCCAGTCCATATTTTTATGCTACCTGCAGTCTGATAGTATAGGAAGGAGAGCTAACCCTGAAGATATTACTTTATTTTTTATTGAGAATGGTACAAAACATCCAGAGTCTGAATGGGGGTTTCATGCCTGAAGGGGAAACCAGAACTGCAAATTACAGGTTCTCTTCTATGTCTGACCCACCACAGTCAAATCACCTCAAATATGAGAAGCAGCTCAGAATGTTGTGAAGAAAACCAAACTGAGCAAATTATTGAGATTCTCTGATAGAAATGAGAAAAAAAAAATCAGTAAAAGTAGTAAGTAGTGATGACAGTAAAAAGTACCTGGTCTGGCAAAGCCTAACCCCAGCAGGCAGCACCACACAGTGGTCTGTTCAGAGGTCTCATTATGCAAGTACGTGTTACTCTCATCACAGTTTTCTGTGAAGCATGTAGAGAACTGGTTTAAAAGAAAGAGGTCCCCAGAGGTGATTTACAGCTTGTTCCTGACATTAAAAAGATTAACAGCAGTTGAGATGATAAGGCTGCCTGCTCAGATGTTGGTATCTTCAAAAAAATCAACTCAGAAAAGGGCAGTAATACTATATTCTGGCTCCTCAAAGTTCTGTGTCCTTAAATGTAGGTTCCACCTGTTCCACCACAGTGTAACATTTCCCCAGTTCTGAATTACACAGGTGTTACTATTTCTGTAGTTCCTTATGATGTCTCCAAAGGTAGATGAGTTCCTGCCTAGCAGTTGAGGGAAGCAAGTATAGCCCAGTGTAATTAATGTAAATTGGCTCCAGAACAGACCACAGCATCCAGACAGTGTTGAGTGATGCATTTATTTAATATGTTTGATTTATTAATGATGAGCCTTAAACTCTGTGCTTGATAGTTAATTGAATTTGTTCTGATTTTCAAATCATGTGGGCTTCCATTTTGTCTTCTCTGTGCTGCACTCTCAGCTCTTAACAGGGAAAGGTTACTGTCTGCTTATTGAATGTGGGGAACTAAAATGCTCCATCAGCAGATCAAGCTCTATGAAACAGAGATAACATACACTTCTCAAAGGGGAGGAACATGTCCTGGTATAGTAAGTTCACTGCAATTCTTGGTTTTTAGCTGCTATCCTTATGCATAGACAATATATTCATAGCAACCTGAAAACTTCATGTTGCTTCTCTGAGATATGAAAGGATTCTTTGGAACCTCAGAATTCATAAAAACACAGAAACATTGGTGTGCCACAGCAGGAGAGCAGAAGAGACAAGGATGTCATCCGTATCATGTGTCCTGCCAGTAGTAGAGTCCTTGTTAGGTGATGGTACCATGATGGTCCTGGTACCTGAGCATGAGCAGAGGTACACCCAAGGAACCTTCTTCTGTGACCCCAGGCTTTGTTCCAGGCACAGCAGACAGTGTTACATCCAGCTGTGCACAGCAAAGCCTCATTTTTCCAGACCCAGCCAGTGGTGCAGCCAAAGCAGCACCTGCAAGGCCCAGCTCTAATGTGGCAGGCAGGGAGATGTGCCACAAGAAATGTTTGTTGCAGCAGCAACAAAGGACAGTTTTTGGCCAGTCTGCAACAATCTCATGTTACAATGCCCATCAGTTTTGGTCTAGAGCTCTAGGGAGGAGCAGTTCCCAGAGGCAGGAGGCAGCACAGAACAAACCACCCTGTATTTCTTCATGGAAGGAGAGCTGGTTGAAGACATGGAGCAGTAGGGGCCTGTGCTGGGCACATGTTTTGTGGGTTAGATTGGTAGAAGCAACTCAACAGCTTCAGCTGTTGTCAGTGTCTCAGCCTCTTACACCAGCCAACACCACTGCTTTATGGGGAAGCTTTAGGAGTGAGAATTAAGCTGCAGTGAGGATAGCAGGACTAATTGTGCAAAAAGGTCTCTGAACCTTCAGAGTCCTGACAATCACACAATCACTTCGCTCCTGACAGGAATAGGGCAGGGACCTCTCCAGGAAAGACCACAGCCTTCCTGCTCTGCCATGTGTAGAAATTTGGCACCTGTCTGTTTCTTTCAGATCTCAGTCTTTTTGCACAGCTCTTTCCTTGTTCCACTTGGCAATCATGCTCTATAAAGCAGGGCACAGGCAAGGAAAATAAAGCTATTTTTACAGATGCCATATATTTACTATGATAAAATTTTATTTAAGAAAAAAGTCACAGCAGTAATTGGACATTTCTCTAGTTGTTAAACACAAATATAATTCAAAGAGCTTTAAGTGGTGCCTGCATCATGGCTGAGTGGCTTGTGCTGAGGGTATGCTTTTCTGCATCACTCATGGAAATGAGACTTTGCAGCCTGGTACTGTGCAAAATAGCTGTGGTATCCTTTTTGAAGCATCTTCCAGCAGGAAAAGCAGGAATTGTTGATCAAATTTTAAAATGTTTGAGCATTGTCCCACTTTCTTAACTGATTTTTAGGAAAACATGCCCCATAGACAATATGCTTTTTCCAGGTCCAGTTACAAGTGGAAAGGAGGGGTAATACATACATTCCTGGCAGATGGAACCAAGTCTTTGTCAAATAATCATCTCCAACCTGTGTAATAATTGTGATCTGTTTGTGTCTACCTCCTACTAGTAGTAGACTCCTGTTGTCTCCACACTGCTTTGCAAACTGTTCCTCTCCCAGGCTTCCTCCCACTTTCTGCATCAGTGAAATCATACGTCTCAGTTTTAGAGACTGCATAGCTGAGCCATTTTTCTCAGTGACTCCTGCCTTCCTTCCTCTTCATATCCCTTTCACCTGTGAACTCTGCCCAAATTTTATTTTCCTTAGCTCTCTGCCTTTTTTATTCCTCTTGTTGCTTACCATGACAGGAGCTTGAATTGATTCAGCCTAAGTCTTTGTGAATGTTCCAACCCTTTGTCTCATTAAGTAACACTGTTTATAGCACAATAAAATAAATCCTCTACAGGGCTTTAAGATAACTCTACTGTAAACCCAAAATCATCTCGTTTTTTGCTATAACTTTGGGGGTTTTTTCTGCATTCTGCTGTAAATGGAAGGCAATCCCCACTTTTTCCACAGAACCCACATACCCTCTTTTTTTGATCACAGCTGTGGAATCGGTACAATGAAGTCAGCAGGTGCTAATGTGTTCTGGAGGAATGGTGCAGTTCTGCCTAGCTCACTACTCTGAAGCTCATGAGTTTTAAACTGCTTTCTGCCATGAGTAAACTGTGAGCTGGCTGTGAAAAGAAAGTTTAATCACGCCAGGTGTTTCAGAGCTGTGGGCTGCTGGCAGCCCCTTGGCTGCAACTCAGCTCCCAAGTCTGACAGGTGCCAGAAAGCAGCCCCTCTCTGTTCCCCATCACTACCCAACCTGAGAGTAAGAGCTGTTTTTTTTAAAAAAAGGAAAGATTTTCTACAAATTACTTTCAATGCTGGTTCTAGAACTAGAAAATTGAGAGAACAGATGAGAAGTACAAGTGAGACAATTATACTTTGTATAAGTTCATCTGAGAAACCATGTTTGACATAATAAATGACACCGCTAAAAGTGCATCTTGAACAGGGCAAGCATACTAAATATTTAAAGTAATGCTGTCAAGCATGGGTAGTTTGAGTCCATGATGGAGGCTGCCTTTAAAATTTGGATTTTCAGGTTTGCTTACATTTTTTAAAAGAAAAGTATCCTGGACTTAGACTTCCTAGTAAATCATAGCACTGGTTTGTTTTTTTTTAAGTTGACTAAAAGAACGTATAACTGATGGCTCCAGAATTCTTCACAAATTCATGTCTAATTCACAAGGTGGTTTTGACCATAAAAAGTCTGGGAGACTCAAGTCACAAAGCAGCTATGCCTTTTTTAGCTAATGACTTTCAGAAAGACTCAAGTCCAGTTTCTTTTTCTGCCTGAATGCTTCAGCTCTCAGGTTGAAATGTGGCTTTATGCAGCCTCTGTAGAGGATCTGTAGAGCAGGAGTTGAAGCAAAATGTGAAAGCAAAACTTTGGCATAGTTATTTCTGTGCAGGCAGATGTCATGTTTTTAGTTCTCCCAAGCTAACATAGCTGACTCACGTTTATTGTGTGCAGAAAAGCTACAATACACCACAGTCCTTGAATTTGACTTTGGGTCCTTTGGGTTTCCTGTCCTTCATTGGAACAGGTAGATCAACAAAAGGAGACGATCTTAGTTCCTTTGTTGGCAGTGTGCTTTTTTCTATCTGCAGTTAAACATTCCTGGGTACTGGGGAGTTCCCATCTCCCTGGAAATCAGAGTCATGATTAGAGAAGGCTGTGGCTGCTCTGGGTCTTGTTGACAAAGTGAATTGAACCCTCTACAGCACATTCATCTGACCTAGAGGTAGGCTGTAATCTCTGCTTCAAAGCAGGGCAGATAGAGAGCAGGAAAAGGGCAGGGCTAAAGGGAGCAAAACATCATGCCAGTTGTCTGCATTTACCTGGTTATGATCATCACATGGGACATGACCAGGACTTTGGAGTTCTGAGGAAAAGCTTCATGTGAAACTTCCTCTGTGCTATTGAGGAATGACAGCATCATGCCTGAGCTGGCAGTAAATTGTCTGGAGCATCAGTGGGTACTTCATTCCCAGCCTATTACTTTTCTCACCTTACAGAAATCCTTTTTCACCATGAGGACAGTCAAGCATGAAAAATGTTTCCTGGGGAGATCATGCCATCTTCAACCCTGAAGGCTTTGAAAATCTGACTGAATAAAGCTCTGAGCAGCCCAGTCTGATCCCATAGTTGATGCTGCTTTGAGCAGGACTAGAAAACGGTGATCCTGCTTCTGGTTAGGACTCCAGGTTGTTTTTTTAAGATATCATGTACTTTCTGCTCATTACCAAAACAAACAAACAAAAACCCAAACAAACAAACAAACAAACAAAACCCACAAACAACAACAACAACAACAACAACAACAAAAACAACCCATTTTGTCTAGTTAGACCTTTGGATTCCTGGATTTGCAGAGGTAGACTTAGGTGACTTGCATGAACTGGTATAAAGCAGTCCTCTGATATGTCCCCTGGTAAACAAGAAAAACGCAACTGCTGCTTGATTTTCACTTCTTATGAATGTTCTTTTTAAGTTTTAATTACTTCTTTTTATTTTTTCTCTTTAATTCACCAAACCTTCTTGATTGATTTTAAAAAAAAGTTAAAACTAATTTTCTCTTTTGCTTGTCTCTCTTACTGATTCCAGTGCAGAGACAAGGAGATTGCTTCTTTTACAGATATGTTTCCTAACTTGCATTCCTCAATGCTGAATGATTTTGTAATATGAGCAAGCAGCTGATTTATTCTACCTACTGTGTCCTAGCAAAACATTGGGGCATTAGCACAGGGCACTAATAGAGTGTACAAAGCAGAACCAAATTAAATTGTTTGTGCATGTGTTTGTGTGAGGTGACAGTCAAGCAGCTACCAAGGTGGCTGTGCAACATCTCAATTTTTTAGACCAATTTGAGCTCTTCTTGGTGTTGGTCATGTCTCAACTAGCCTTTGGGAAAGCCACTTTTATCTTAGATTGGCAAAGGGATTATTTTCAACTGTGGTCTGGATTTTTAAGGGGATTTGCAGAAAGAGATCATGACCCAGAGGCTGGTTGTCACACACAGATCCCTACCTGCTGCATGCCACAAATAATGTTAGAAGACACAGAATAAAACAAAAGCAAATGAGTCATCCCATCCCACATTTCTTCCTTTATGAATTCCATGCTTTTTTCCCTGTAGAATGAGGGAATGGATTTGAATCAAAGAAGATTAAAATCCATCCTGGAGGGCAAGATTGACTATTTTAATGTGAAAAGGCACGAGGTTGACTATTTTGATCTTCTTAAGAAGATTTTAGGGCAGGAGTGGAGGCAGTGGGCTATTACAGCGACCTGAGTGGGTCGCTGGGGTGGTGAGAGAAGGACAAAAATCTTGTTTCTTGATCAGAAGGCTGGATTTATTGATATATGATATATAATACATTATAACTATACTAAGTAGAATAAAGAGAGAAGTTGCAGATGCTGCTAATCTAAGAATAGAAAAGAAAGAATCTGTAACAAAGTTGTGTCCAGGGACTCTGTCCCCAGCTTGCTCCTGTGATTGGCCCTTAATTATAAACGTGGGAACATGAACCAATCACAGGTGCATCCTATTGCATTTCACAGCAGTTGATAACAATTGTTTACATTCTCTTCTGGGGCCCTTGCTTCCCAGAAGATGCAGAAATCTGAAAGAAAGGATTTCTATGAAAAAATGTCTGCGACAGTGGGCAGGTGTTCAAGACTGTTAAATGTGTAGAGCTTGCCTTGGGAAAAAGTGAATGTTGGTCTGCAGCAAACTGATGTCCAGAAAAAATAAATACTCCCTCATGGTCCAAGAGTTCAGAAAAAAGCTGATTGTTCAAACAAAACATCTAACAATGTTACAGAACAATACTAAAACTTTTCAAAGGCAGGATGCAATAAAAGAACAACTTGCCAGACCTCACAGACCAGCTCTATAATTCAGAGGCAGGATCACAGTATTGTAAAAAAATTAAACAGAGAACATTTGAGGTCTAAAAACTAAAACTCAGAAGTACATGATTTGTAAACGAATATCACTAAAAAAAAAAAAAAAAAGATTATTCAGGACAGTCCTTCATAGCCTCTGGGGTCTGCTACATACAGATCCCTCTGCCAGTCCAGCAGTGTTGAAGTTACCCAATTGTTTTCAAGTGGTCCCCAGAGATTTCCAGAAAGTTCCCCCTGGGCACTATCTACCACTGACGTGTGCTATTATCTTTCACTTTTACTTCACATCCCCAGCTCCTTGCACTGTTGTTAGATGTTGGTTGACCTTCATGAGGTCTCTGTTCCATATGATCAGGTTATGAAGCCAGCAGTAAATCCTAAGTACTGTTTTTCTCAAGGTCAGCCAAAGTAAGCAGAGTGCACTTAACAGTGCAAGTAAAGTACAAACACCACAGTCACTTTCCTTACCAGTGAGCAAGGTGTGTTAGATTTAACCCCCAAATTCACCTCTCCATGTTACTGGAATTTGCCACTACAAAGCACCCTCTCCAGAACAGACAAAGCAGGGACAGTTTGTTGGAGGTGTTGTTTATTCCAATTCACTGCTTTTAAGCATGAAATAAATTAAATTCACAGAAGAAAATACTTTCCGGCTCCAGTTTCCAGTGCAGTTCTCTCCAGAGGGATGTAGAAGAGCAGTGGCATTCTGTGGCTTTTTCAGCAGACATTGCTGCAGGCGTTATACTGTCAGAGCTGTTCTGACAGCTTTGTCATACTGTGGTCAGGGGAGGAGATGCAGCTTGCTTTCCTTTATATTTTAGTGGACCCTGGAGACCTGGCAGGAAGAAACCTTGTTTCTGTCATCAGACCGAGTCAATATGACTTCAGGCACTCAGGGAACAGATGCAGGAGATAGAAAATTGCTACTTTGAGTTCCTTTTCTGTTTGTTCTCATTTTTATCCCTATGAGTTCCAAGTCAGGACGTGTCTCCTCAATCAGATGGCTTTGCTGGATTGTTTATTGAGTGATCAGAAAATTATGATCCTTACTCTCCTTCTCCCAGTGCACATACTGCCCAAGGAGAAGCTCTGTTAAAGACAGTTCCTCAGATCCCAGTGCCCTCAGATTTTGGCTTAAGTGCCATCCCTGGAAAGGACAAGGCTGTCAGTCCCTGGGCTTCCTCCATACCTCTGCTGAAGAGGAGTTAAAGGTTTTTTATTCCCTGAAGCCTGGTATTACCCTTCCATTCACCTCACAAATGCAGCTTCTAACGAAGCCTCAAAGAAAGCAGAGAATATTTTCTGCCCTGCTTTCCCTCTGCTCACAGCTTTTCCTTTTTCAGCACTGACTGTGCCAGCATCAGTGGGGTGGAGAGGCTGTCCGGAAAGCTGAGTGTTAATGCTGTTTCTGTCTGGGTCTTGGCAAAAACCAGGCTCCTTCCAGCACAGTGTGAGAGAAAGAGATTCCAAACTTGAGTCACTGAATATCCATGTGTCTGTGTGTAGACACCACATCTTCTCCATCCTCCCTGCACTTGAACTTCTTCCCTCAGGGGACCCAGTGTCTCATTCCCACTCTCTGCAGACATCTCTCCTGCAGACATTCCAATTCAGAGTGAGTTTCTGATGTCACTTCACAAGCGAAGTTGTCTTAAGGACAGATAAACCTGACGCCTTTGTTTTCTGTCCCCAGGGTAATTTGAGATACAGTATGACCTAAAAGTTCCTGATGCTTGTGTGGAGAGAAATAGTGAGGCAAAAAAAGACAACAGTTGATGGTGTTAACCTGCATACAGTTGATTGGCAATGGAAACTTGTGTTCTTGATTCAAATCAGATTATAAATGGAAAACTAGATTCTTTTATGAGAACGCATAGCAAAAAGAAACACAGAGCAAGCTTGTATCTTTGCAAAGACTCTCTAAAATCTCAGCATGCCTTGAGGTTATACCTCCCTGCTGTCATGTCTTTTGGAGTCTGCAGGATTTTGTTCCTTGCGCATTCTGCCTGCTCCATCAGCAACCAGCCGGGATCTTCCCACCATCATCTCTTTTTCAGCTCTGTCTGTCCACCCAGTGGCACAATCTGACTGAAGAGAAGGCAAGTCATTTCTTATGAAGCCCCTAATAAGTTCCCTGACCCTTAAAAAGTCCTTTTTATGTCTTGATCCTCTTCACTTTTTCATCATTAAATTAAGTCCACTTTCACTGTGCTTAGGTCTCTATATACAAAAGTTTAAAGCCTGTTGTATATCTTAATTATTGAAAGATAATTCAAACTGAAATTGTAATTAAAAGGAACTGTGCATCACTGAAACACCCACCATTCTAGCTGCCTGTAGTCCTTATGCACAGCTTCTCTTTTGTCTTAATTTCCTCAGGCAAGCAGCTGTGTCTTCTATGCACACTCCTTAGTCCCTTAGCTCTACTGCAATAAAGCCTTGCTTGCTGACGCCCTCAGGCTGTTTCTCTACTCTTTTCTTCTACTCTTACAACTCTGTTGTTCCTTTCATCTTACCACAGCTCCACTCAGGCAGCCAAACAGATAGCTGTACAACAATAAACCTTATGTTTGTATGCAGTTGGCAATTTTAGCTCTCAAATGTGCCAAGTGAAGCTGAACATGTGCTCACTGTGGCCCAACATATACCTGACCCAGGCATGTAAGGAGTACAAAAATTATGATAATTCTTGTATTGCTTTTGCCTGTCTCCTTCCTTTTCTTTTAGAAATGCTTTAGAAAATCCTTAGCTAATGGTCTTTTGATAAGCAAATCCAAGCTGGGATTTTTTTCCTTCCTTCAGTGCATACAGCTGGCCATTCAGGAGGGAGGTAAAAATGTTGGTCTGCCAGAATTTCTGCCTCAGTGGTTCATTTAGGAGAGAGGGTCAGATAGCAGGGACGTGGCAGCTGCAGCATTGCCAGCAGTCTCATTTAGTGCCACGGTGTTGAGAGCAGGCAGCTGGGAGGCAGAATCAGGAACCTCCCCTGCCAGCTGTTTGAAGGAGGTGGGCCCATTTGCCGATCAAAAGGCATGAGTCTTTGCAAAATCAGTAGTGTGAGGCATGACAGAAGGGGGCTCACATTCACTCTTGCTAACACCCACCTCCCCTTTGCCTAAATTCCCACTTACAGGCCCCCAAAAGCAATGTAAAACCTTGCTCAAGCCAGCAGTGCTTTCGCACCCATCCTTTCTGCTTTGAGGCTGCCTGTGGTGAGCAGGGCTAGGGTGGCAGTGCCATAACCTCAGCCCTGAAGGGACATGCCAGCAGCTGGGAGCTTGTGGTAACAAACTTCTGAGAACTACTGCCCCACCAAAAAAGGTCCACAACAGCATGAAATACACCAGCATTGAAATACTAAACCATGACATAAACTTGTCATGTTGCAGATCAGTGTTAAAAATTGTCATCATCTTTCTCAGCACATTACTGCTTTCTTCAGCATGAATCAGGCTTTCCCTGAGCCCCTTTGAGCTCTCCAAGCCACTTTGACTGAGGCTGCAGCTCAGCAGTGCACATGTCTGATTTCCAGCTGCAGTAGGGCTCTGCAGTAGGGATGGCATCTGTCATCCCCCAGCCCTGCTTCCTCTCCTGCAGCTCTTAAAGCTGCTACAGCCAGAATTTTGTCTTTCATCTTGTCTTTCAAGACTCTTTCTCAGGGATTTCAGCAGGGGCATGAGTTTTCTCTGGCCAGTCCTGTTTCCCTCTGCCCCTTAGAAGCATGGCTGTGTTTTGTCACCAATCCTTTTGAGAGGTGTAAGGAGAAGGCAGCTTCCAAACCTTCAGCCTTGCACCTGTGACATGAGGACGTTAAGGAACATGAAACAGTTGATTGCCATCCCCTTTGCCATTCTCTGCTGTCTAACACCCAAAGATACCAGCTCTGCCTAAGAAAGAAGACAGAGCATCCCTTGCGGATGTGAAAAGATGTAATAATTTATGCTAGTTTGGGATAATCCCTGAGCTCAGTCCTGTACCAAAGCAGGGGCCAGCCTGGAGGAGGAAGGTGGCAGCACCCTGCCCTCTCAGCCAAGGCACCCTACAGGGAGCAGGTTGCAGCATCCACTGAGCCCCATCCATCAGAGCAATAACCACAGAACAAAGCCAGAGATGAAGCCATGAGCTTTCTCTAAACTCTTTCTTAAAGAAAGAAAAAGAGGAAAGGAGTTCCCACTCTTCTCTGGGGTGAGCCACCCACCCCAATCAAAATACCAAAACGACAGACCAGGCCCTTTGAAACTGTACTTGTAAGGTCTCCAGCTGCCCTGGATAAACCCTGCCTGCCTCCTTACATCTGCAAGACTTCAGAAGAGAGGAGAAGAGAGGGGAAGGAGCCTTTGAACTGCTCCAGGTGTAACAACCAGGCCACAATACTGAGTTGTCCCCAAGGGTCACCATGCCCCAGTGATCTGGCAGCAGCCCCAGGTGCCACCCAAGTCCCCTTCTGGGCAGCAGAGTAATTGGAGGTGACATGCCCTGCCAATACTCTGCTCACTATTGACTCTCTTTACCTTTGCCAGGGAAGAAAATAGTCATGTTAACCAGCCTAGTTTCCTGTCTCCATCTGCTTTTGCAGGCATTTCTGGAGCAGTAAAGAGAAATGTCAGGGCGAAACACAAGGGCTCTCCAACCCTGCTCCGAGACAATAGAGTCCACCATCCCTCTGAAACAGAATTCCCACCAATCTAATTAATGAAAGCCTAATCAGCAGATTGGTTAATCATAGACTTATTAAATAACTAATTGAGCTCTGAGGCCGTGTGTCAAATTTCCAGATTGTGGCAGCCCCTCGGAGGAGGGATCAGGTCAGTAATCCTGTTAGGGGAGCAGGCTGCTGTGTGGGACAGCTCCAGCTGAGCCAAGTACCCAGGACTGCAGCTCACTAATTGAATAGCAGGAAGAGGCACCCTGAGCTGTGCATATCCTGTTCTCCTGTAGAGTTTCATAGTAAACAGGCAATTCTTCCAGTGAAACAATGCCTGAAAGTCCCGTTCTGGGGAGCAGAGTAATTGGAGGTGACGTGCCCTGCCAATACTCTGCTCGCTATTGACTCTCTTTCTTTACTTTTCCAGGGAAGAAAACAGTCGTGTTAACCAGCCTGGTTACCTGTCTCCATCTGCTTTCATCTTACTAGACAGAAAATACAGAATTTTGTTTGAAGTACATAGGTTCATGGAAACAAAATGCAGCAGATGATAAAGCAAAACGGATCAAATATACAACATTTTTGCTGATAAATAAAGCCAGAAACATGGCTTTTACTGTCAGCTGCAGTTCAGTGCTGGTAAAAGAAAAGGCTGAGAGTCCTTTGCAAGCACAATGCTGGAATCAGCAGGCTGTGAGTCCCTTCTAAGCTTGTGTGCTGCCTGTTGCATTATCACTTAGGGCTTTATTTGTTTGCCTACTGATGGAATTCAATAAGTCATTCCAAACAGGGCTATTTGCCAGTCAGTGAAAGCTTTCACAATGACAACATATTCAAATATTTTAAATGGTTTTTTATTATTATTATTTTCAATCTGTGGTTTATGTAGGCAGTATAACACATGTGCTCTCCCATAGACCAACCTTTGGCATGAAAGGGTGGACATTTGACTAAGTGTCTATGCAGTTCAAGCCTACTGATGTCAGACTCTATTAAAAGTGTTTTTTAATACGAATAGACACTGTATGATGACATCCTGTGTAACCAAATGCTGTGAATATTCAGCTAAGCAAGTTTGTACTACTACTCTTCTGAATATGCATCACATTTAGTACATGCACCAGTAACCTTAATGCTTCTTCACAGAACATCAGAACTCATAATAAATGTGATGTAGGCATTAATATTACCTCTGTGTGTCTGTAGATTGTGCCTATAGCATAAGTGATGTTTTAAATGAATTTAATTATTTAAATGAAGAGAGCTAAATTGCTCTTAAAAATCTCCCTTTTTTGGTTTTCTTTCCCCTTTGTTTTTGTCTGTCATACCATTTATCAAGGTCAAGCAAATGGCTTTGACTTAAACCTGTGTTCAGTTGAGTAAAACTAATGAGGGGGCATTTGTAGAAGTCCTCCCCAGGTGAAGTAAATTAATTCTCTTTGTCCCTTTAAAATATCTTAAAAGCAAGCATAGCTCAGTTTTATGGATTAGGTCTTTCAGAAATCAGTTTGTAAACAGAAATATTTTAGCTGTGCTTGTCAGGATGCAAATGCTTCCCCAGATATCTAACTTTATTCTTCTGGCTGGCAGGTAAAATATTCTTTGAAAAGTAAATGAAAATACCATACAAGTCCCTTTCTGAAGGTAAATGTGGAAAATGGAAAAAAAATTACATTTAAATATCACCAGTGCTGTTCATATATTCCAGTTTTGACAGTGATAAATGAAATCTTTCTATCCAATATTTTGCAGCCATTAGGAATAAAAATCTCAATCCTTTAAAATTAAGTGAAAAAGCACATGCTGAATGAGAACAAAATAAATGCCCTTGTGAGGTAGGAGCTGCGACAATAGATGCCTTTGAAATCAGTACAGAAAGGTGTTGAAAGATGAAGAGAGATTAATTGCTGCCTGCTGCTACACCCTCGCAACCTGTCTGCATAAAATGGCTGCAGAGACAGCTCGAGCAGAGGGCTGGGAGCAGGAATCCTGGTTCTGTGCTCCCCTGCTGCCACAGATCCTCTACATGGCTTTAAGCTAAACCAGTTATGTAGTTTCTACCAGCAGTAAAACACAATTTACTGTTTTACAAAGATTATTCACTACTGTATTAAGCCATATAGAGGTAAAATGCTCTGTGTGTTCAAAATAGTGTTGCTTTGTTTTGTTTTGTTTTGTTTTGTTTTGTTTTTTTTTACTGAAGTGTACAGCCATGAGGTTTTCATTGCAGGAAATTATCTGCTCTCTTCTGGGGCTAAGCCAAATAGTGGGCAGAAGCAGAGAAGCCATTCCTTCCCATAATCACATGAGGGTCCAAAACATGAGATGTGGGGCTGGGATAGCATGGCTAGGGAATGAGGACATGCTACTGGGAACATAAAGCCACTTCTGGAGATGTGTGGTTTAAGTAGATAATAGCTTTGGCTGGGACTGGAGCACTCCCTTACATGTTTTCCTCTGTGCTAAGGAATAGTGTGATGTTTTAGTGCATGTTTTCTGAAGGGAAGTGCAAAATAAAATCACCCAGGCCCTCAAAAACCTCTCGGTAACTTGCCCAGGCAGCACTCTAGCTGAGCACTACCTCAGGATGAGCCCTGCCCGGCTGTGCATGCAGTGCACTGGCTGCTGCTGATAGTAGCTCCCATGCAGGAAGTTAAGGGCTGCATCCTTACACAGCAGATACAAACATTAACTTTGTTGTCCCTAGGTCCTTCACCAGTTCTGGATCAGACCTTCTTGGGAGCTGAAGGAAGCTTAGAACCTCTCCCAGCCCACTTCTGTTTGTGCCACTTCTCAGCCATGCCAAAAGCACAGAGCAACAGCCAGATTAACAGAACATATGGAAATGCTGCTATTTGATCTTTAAAACCTGGTCCTAGAGGGACCTTGGAAGACAGATTCATACACTGATTCTTTCTAACCAGTTCATATAGCTGAAGAAACTAGAAAATAGTTCACTATTTTCCCCAAGATTGTCTGGGTCAGGAAAATGACATGCTTCAGCTAAGAATACTGTGTCTCACCCAGGTTGGTTAGTTGGGTGACATAGCAGCCTGACCCTTGCTATCTGAACAGTCTTTTCTGAAACCAGTGAAACAATATCCTTATTCCGATGTCGTGAGTAATCAGGGCTGATGCCTGGCCTGTATCAGCTTGAAACTTTGGTTCCCATGTTCACCGTGGGGGACTGGCCACACATAGGTCCTTTTTGTTTCTGCTACACCTGTTTAGTAAAAATCACTTTTCTTTTGCTTTTTTTTCTCAGTGCAGGTAGGCACAGCCATCATCTGCACTAACGCCAGCCACATGGTCATACTTACACTCCAGGGAGCACTGGGATCAGCATGGTCCTAACACACAACTTCCTTACACCTTCCTTTCCGTGCAGCCTGCAGGCAAAGCCCAAATTTATGTATGTACCCTGAAATCCTCTCCAAGCAGTGACACAGTCCTCCCTGACAAGTACTGTCTGTCAGAGGTGAAAGGTGGAGAAGATTTCAGTGTTACCTAGATTCATGCTAATGTCCCCCAGCTAAGCGATGCAAGTGAACTGAAATCAAGACTTGGGCTTGAAGAAGCTGTAGACAGCATTTCATTCTTTCTCCTTTAATTTGCTTTAATGATGAATCTGTTCATCATTCAGCAGAATTTGAGCAGACGTATTAATTTCATTTAGTGTGCAATTGAAATTCTCAGCTTACTTGAGAAATTAGAAATCATCAGGGAATCAGAGTCCTCAGCCTCAGAAACAATTTAGCTGACTGTGGGAGACAGAGAGAGAAATACATCGCAAAATCTCATCTCATCCACCTTGAAAATGAAAAAATGCAATTCTGTCACATTGGAATAATTTCTCTTTGTCTTGCCACTTCAGCAAATCCATGGGTCCACACTGCACTGTCCCCATAGCAGGAAGCTCCATCTTCTCCTGGTCAGGCAGGTTCACAAGCAGTTGAGTTACTGAGGCCCAGCCAGCAGCTCTCAGCAAAGAGACTGGAGCAGTCAGCATCTGCTTGTTCCCCCCCGCAGTGCAAAGGAGGCAAATCAGCCTCATCTGCCATAAAAGAGTGTTTGTGCCAGTCAGGCTGCCTCAGCTGAGGGGGCTGCAGGTAGTCAAGCACAGTGACAGTGTGACAATGGCATCCTAAACCACTCTCCACCCACCATGTCTGATCATAGCCAGACTCACCCACTATCTTGGGGCAAATGGAAAATGCGGATTTGGGCTGGTCTGATTCTTCAAATATCTCTTCAGCATAGTACAGCATGATGTTCACCAGATTCCTGCATTGTCTGCTTTGTTTCATGTCACAAAAGGAGCAGTTCTGCAGGAGACTCAAGCATATGACTACTCTTGGCATTTCTCGTTTGGGGGGATAGTAGGCAAAAGCAAGCCCACCCCTACATAGCAACGTGCTCCAAACAAACTGTTCAGCATTTAATTTATTAAAAAACCTTGGAAGTGTTATTAAAACTGATTATGATTTTGTTTAAATGCTGAAACCAGAGAAATAATTTTAAGGATTCATTCAAGTCTGATTTTTAGTTTAGACACATTCATGTTAAGTCCATTCTGCTTCACATGCTCCATTACTATTTTCTCTCATCATAAAGCAGCTAGACACACCCTCCAGTTGAACAGGTAACCATTTTAGATTGCACTAAATCATCTCAAGCAGTGCTTGAAATGTTTCATTAGGGCAGTAGGTGTTCCCATGATAAGGGGAGTATTCAGCCCCTTCTTGACTCTCCCCAAAGAGGCTCCCTGTGTGGATGTGTGTCACTTGTCAGCATGCAGTTGTCTGTCCTTCCACCCTCTGACATGTCCTGGATCAGGTGAGTGAATACTGGGACAAGGACAGTTTGCTGATTGCTTGGCATGCTGGGGCACCTTCTTATTAATTTTGCAGGCAACTATAATAGGAGACCACTGCCAGGCAGGACACAAGGCTGGGCCACTTGTGGTGCTCATTGTGTCTGCAGCATGCATTTCCTTTGCTACTTTTTACTTAGGTGTTTTCCCTGCCTCACTGAATGCTCCATAGTCTGCTTGGCTGTTGTCTTGTCACCAGCAGAGCTTACTTTGAAGCAGCACTTGGAGGAGATGCTGGAGGAGGTGGAGTCAACGAGCAGCACAGGCTAGTGTGGGGCTAGCAGGAAAGCAATAGTTTGTTCTTTAAGCAGATGCATCTTCTCTGAAATGATTTTTATGTCATAAGGGACAGAGTGTCTCAAAGATGAGGTGAAAAGGTGAACAAAAAGGAGGAGCAAGATGTGATGTGGTTGGCAGATCCAGACAAAAGGCTGTTCCTCATGCTGTTCAGAGCAGTATAGGGGTGTCAGAAGGATCCTGGACCCCCTCCTCACACGCACATTCACGTGCTCCATGTGTTCTTCTGACACAACATCCAGGATTAGCTGAAGTGGAACCGGTGCAGCCAAATTCCCGCATGAGTCAGACTGACAGCACAGCTGTCTGTATTCTCCAAGTTCTCCACTGAAACAGAAAACTGCTGCTTTGCTTCACTCAAGCATGGAGATGAGTAGATTACCTGTGGTGGGGTGACCCTGGCTGGACAGCAGGAGCCAATCAAAGCTTTTCTATTACTCATCTGGGCAGAGGAGTGAAAACGCAGAAACAACATGGGCTTTCCACAGGGTCACAGCCTCTTTCAGGCGCCCACCTGCTCTGTTGTGGGGTCCTCCATAGACTGCAGATGGATCTCTGCTCCTTTGTGGAGCTCCATGGGCTACAGGGGTGCCTCACCATGGGCTGCAGGGGAATCTGTTCTGCTACCTGGAGCAGCTCCTCTTCCTGCTTCTGTACTGACCTGGGTATCTGCAGGGCTGTTTCTGACACACCCTCACTCTTCTGTCTGGCTGCAGTTGTACAGGACTTTTCCCCCTTTCCTAACTGTGTTATCCCTGAGTCTCTACCACCATTGCTAATGAGCCCAGCCATGCCCAGCAGCAGGTCTGTGTTGGAGCTTGCTAGCATTGGCTCTGTTAGACACAGGGAAACATCTAGAAGCTTCTCACAGGACCCACCTGTGCAACCCTCCACTACCAAAAACTTGCATACAAACTAAATACATCATCCAACACAGTGATTCTGCTAATCATCAGACAGGATCTTCAAACTCCTAACTGTACGTGTTTTGTAATGCCAAAGGCAGACACAAACTGCTTCATGTCTTCCCAACCTTCTCTGCTCTGTCCTGCTTCTTGAAGGAAGCTTCTCTCTGGAAAATTAGTGAAAAGCCAAAAGGAATCTGGGTTTCAACCCTGCTGATAATTGCTGTGAGCCATCACACCTGCACTGACAGTGTATTCAGCCCCCTGTAACCATTTCATCAGCATCATAAAGCATTGGCAGCTTGTCACAGTGCTGTGTATTTGTGGTCAGCACTGGAACTTCTGATGGAGATGAGTGGAAATCAGGTTGTATTTCGTGTTGTAGGTATTTGCCTTCATAGTCTTGCTTTATCTCTCTCTGAACAGCAAAATTCATGTGGCCTGCAAAATATCAGCCTTTTATTCTGGAGACAGAGGTAACCAATGCATTTTCAAGTTCCATACTGAGAAATTACTCTGATTTAAGGTTTTGATTTCGATCCTGAATCAGTCTCTCAAGTTGCTCAAGCCAGAGTGAGTTATTAATCCAATCCTTTTCCTGCCAAGTTCCATGTGCATTTATTCACCTCTGCTGTCAGCAGGAGCAGGCTGGGTATGGTTTGCAAGTGTATGTATTCTTGTCTCTATGTTCCTCATCATAACAATCTCCAGGTATCCCTGCTGTTTATTTCTCCATTAAGAAAGGGAGCCTTGGATGTGTGTCCCCCTGTTCTGACTTGTGAGGAAGGGAAAGTGTTGGCTCACCTTGAACTTGCGCACTGTAGAAGCATGCTGCTTTTCCACAACAAGTGAGAAAAGCTGCTCTTCTCTCCAAGTGGAAATAAAATCTGCAGAAGAAACACAACCCAACAACAGAATTCACATTGCAGGAGAGGACAAAGCAAAACAAATTCACTATTCAGATTTATCAGCAAGCAGTCTGGTACACCTGTTATTTAGGCATGCCACAAAAGTAGTTTCTAGCATTTTCTCACACTCTGGAGAATTTTTTTTAGCTGTTCTCATTCCTGCCTTACTGGCTCCAAGCTCAGCTTTTCCATACAATCCTTGCCTGCTGTTACACGATGAGGTTGGGGCAGTTAGCTCAACTTTTGTGACTAGCTGGTAACTCAATGCAACTGGTCCTCCACAAGAAACAAGGAAGGACTTTCAATCAGAAAATTTAATATCAATTTATATACATGCCTGGGTTCCCATCCCTGCTAGAAGCAGAGTCATATTAGTACAGCATGGTATTGGAGTCCATGCAGAAACTAGCTGCAGATAGGCACAAGGTCTGTGCCTCTTGTCTGCCTCAGCTGGGTTTCATCCAGAAGCTCCAAGACCTTAAGGGTCTTGGAGACCCAGATTTTAGTGTGTTCCCTGTCAAAAGGCTGCTATGAGTGAAGGTAGATTAGTTTTAGTCCCTGGTGACCTTGGAGAAAGTGGAACACAGCTCATCCAGCCTTTACAGCATCCCTTCATAAGAAGTGGCAAGTTCATGTCCTTTGCTGTTAATTCTGCTGTGCCTTTTGCCTCTACCAGATCTGGGTTTCTTCTTGTGGTTGCCAGCTAGGCTGCTGCTCTAATTTTGCTTTTCCCATTCCTATCTCCTGTGCAGAGAAGCAGAGGGAGCTGGCTCGGAAGGGGTCCCTGAAGAATGGCAACATGGGAAGCCCAGTTAATCAGCAGCCCAAGAAGAACAACGTGATGGCACGAACAAGGTAAAGGACTGGAAGAGTACTCACAGCTGTGCTCTGAGCTGCAGTCCCTAATGGTCCTGGGGTGGTCAGGGACAGTGTTCATTGCATTTGCCTTCTGCCAGCCACACTGCAAGAACAGTGATGGTCCTTCCTGGAGCTGGCAGCCCCAAATGCTCTGGGCTGTGTTGCATCCCAGCCCCTGGGAAGATGCAAGGGCACTTAAGCCCAGGACCAGAGGTATTGCAGCCTGTAGAAGGCAGAGGCAGCCCAGCCAGGTCAGAATCAGGGGCTTGATAGAGCCATCCTGCAGCATCTGAGTAGTCTCAGGTAGCACCTGCTCCTGCCAGTGGGAGAGGAGCTGTGCTTCTTCATTAAACACAGACTAGTTTAGAGCTTAATTCTGCCTTGGTTGCCTTTGTCACTGTAAGTTCCACTGCTCCTTTTTGATGGTGACCTGTTCTGCTACTGGCAGATTTAATGAAGGCTTGTAAATAATCTGTCTCTGTGTGATTTTCTACATACCTTCTCCACCCTTGGAACAGCACGGTCACACTTTGCTGGAGATGCTTTGAAGGAGCTCTGTAAGAGAGTATTAGGCAGTATGTCTAGTGAGGTTTATGTGCTGTAAACAAAGACATTCTGAGCTGAATATTTTCTTTTAGACTATTTCTATTTTTTGTCTGCACAGACTTCAGTACACTAATGTATTACTTACCTATGTTCAGGAAAGAGGAAACCCCATGAGCCCACAAGATTGCATGCTTTGCATGCTGCTGGAAAGGTGGCAGGTTTTAGTGGAGGACCTCACTTAAAATGATGGAGGAATCTGGGGAATGCTGGATGTTTACTGATGAAGGGGAAAGTTTTCTGGATTACCATATACTAAGTAGAATAGGAGCTGCAGGTCAGAGCCTCTCTATATGCAATGCATCTGAAAGATGAGCTTTCTTGTTCACACTAATTCCCCAGACCCAAAATATTATAAATCCTGACAGGACCTATTCAACTAGTCCCCCTGAAATACGTATGGGGAACATGCTGCATTGCTTCCTCTCTGTGTTCAGATGTTGAGGCCATATAAAAGAGCCAGACCTTTCATGGCAGCAAGAAATTCAGGAACTGTGCTCAGCTGTGTTTTCCGTGCCCACTGGTCCTCCTTATCTTCCAAGTACATTCTGGAAAAGCTTGTTTTCTTTTGACAATAGGCACAAGCTAGCATCCTGAGAGGAATGGTAGCAGATTTGCAGCTTGAGAGGTTTAGAAACACTGAAATTAGTGGAGGAAGATAATAAGGGAGAGAAGGTGGGATAAATAGAGGTATCTACCTGTAACATGAGCAAATTTTCCATGAAGAGATTGTTGTTTCCAAGCTGCCGGTGGAAAGAGCGGAGCAGTGACACCTATTGACAAAAGATTTCAAACAGCCAGCTCAGTTTTATTTCACTTAAGGACATCTGGGCACCTCTGAATGCTTCAGTCTGTCTGCCACTGACTGGTAACACCAGCAAGGCAGAAATGCCACAAGCTTGTTCAAGCAGGTTTTCACAGGGTAACAGTATAATGGGAAATATTCCAGGAGGACAGGAGGACACACTGCAAAATTTCCAGATTATTGTTTAAGTCTGAACTGTTGGCTTCCTCAGGTCTCTGCAGGATAATTAAGCTAAAACCATTTCCCCCTTTTTTAAATAGTCCTGCTCTTCTCATCAAATATGTTTTCCTTTGTGCTTTACCTCTCCTACTCTCTGCTCCACCTCCTCCTTCTTCCCCAAGGCCTCTGTTATTTTGTATTATCCCTGTGGATTTCTGACATCCAGCCTCTAGTACAAGGTTGCCTTCACCATTCAGTCCTCTTCTGGGACAAGGGTGCAGCCAGCCTTACAGATGAGAGTAATTGGATCCATAACACTCTCAATCTCCTTAAAATCAAATTAAATGTGAACAAGGTAGGGGTGATGCTCTTCCTATGAGTGTAGACAGAGCCCACAACACCATCCACATCACTTGAATACAGCTGAGTGCTACAGTCCACTCAGGGTAACCTAAACTTGGACATTACGGTCCAACCTGTGTGGCTTCAAGTGAGCAAAAACACAAAGACAAAGAAGCTTACCAGGGCAGCTGCAGACAAAAGCAGCTACCACTGCTACCCAACTTTATTCCAAGGACAGTGGGAAGTGAAGATAAGGACAATCAGGATGTGAGGGAAATACTTAAATCAGAGGCAGAGACACTGTAACAATTTTTGTCTGCAGCAGTTAAATTAAAGTTTTTTGTTATTAAGAAAAAAGACACTTCTCAAGAAGATGTAGTGGGGGGTTTTTTTCATCAAGTAAATATCACCACAGTGTTCTGCTCCTAGATCACCTGAGAGTGCTTTGTTCACTGATGATTTAATAACAACTGTCAGTGAATATATATGGAGCAGGGACTGGAAAACTGGAGAGGGAAAATGGGAGTCAGTACTTCTGATATCTGTATGGGCAGGCTTGTGCTGCCAAATCTCAGCTTCAGCTCCAGACATCTTTGCTTCTTGACTTCCTGCCTTCATACCTCAGGAGCAGAAGGACTGTCCCACTTCTGTGAGAGGGGCTAACTGAATTTTGCAAGTGGATCCCATTTTCTCCAGTCCTCTGGTGCAGCAGTTTGGAAATTCTGCGTCAGGTTTTAAATTAATTTATTTAATTTATGTTTCAGTGAACACAGTAAGAAAATATAACTAATTGTGAACCTATGTATCTGCTTTGTTATAGGATTTGATATATCTTACTCTTCCTGAGCCTGACCACTGACGGTGCTTGCCAGGACTTCTTATTTCTAAAATTGTTAATGGCTTGCTGCAATTATCTGTGCAGGAGCAGAAAAACATTTCAGGTAGTTAGAGAGTAGTTGGAGCATGGATGAGATGGATTATCATACTTAGATTTATATTTCTTAAACTCTTAGTGAAGCATCATTGTGCATCATGGTGTGCTGTTAAAAACCACTTGGGAGAAAGTGGTTGACTTACTGAAAGAGATTTTTGTCACTACTGAGGTTCTTACTTGCTGAACAAAGAATCCTACTCCATTTGTTGGTTTAGTTAATCTTATTTTAATTGTGAACCAAATTATTTTTGCATTTTTTTGGATGAAAGGACTCCATTGTGAACAAGATATTATTGTATTAACACATTTTTCTTATCCTAGAAGTTCTGAAGCCTGCACTCCATTTCACAAACTCTCCCGGGCAGTTAAAGGTGCAGAGTCATCCTCAGCCTTTGTAACATTTCTGATTAACTGAAAGTCATAGCAAAAAACGGAATTTAAAAAGTGCTGCTCTGACTGGTTTCTTATGCTGGTCACACCAGCTCAGGTTTCTAATATTACTAAATTTAGTGCTGAGAACTCAGAGGTGTTGTGTTGCCAGCGGCCTGGATAGGGATTCAGAAAGAGGCACCACATAATATTCCTGATGTCCAACAGCAGAATAGTGGGATCACTCTGGCCTCTGGCTTCCCCTCGCCTCCTTCTCCTATGTGCTTACTGCTGGTGTCAGGTGCCCTTGCCAGGAAAAAAACAAGCAACAAAAAAATGAGCAATCTGATATGACAGGCAATGCTAGCCAAACAGGTTTACCAGAATGAAGTACAGAATGTCCCAATGTTGTTTTTTTTCTTCCAGGAAGGGGTATGTTCCTAGGGCATGCCCAGTGTTAATCCCTGTGAAACCACTGTAAGCTACCCAGAGACACATGTTGCTCCCTCTGAATTGCACCCATTTAAACATCTTCACCAATAAGGGGGGGCTTGCAAAGAAGTGGAATGGGGAAAGCCAAGTATCATACAGCTTTACCCTAGGCAGTGTGTGGTTCTGATTTACTGTGTGTGGTCCATTTACTGTCTGGTTAATGGACAACATTTAATTTTTTCAGGCTCGTCGTTCCCAACAAGGGCTACTCGTCGCTAGACCAGAGTCCAGATGAAAAGCCCCTGGTAGCCCTGGATACAGACAGGTATGCAAAAGGTTAAAAACATGATATACATGACAGCTTAAGTGGGTTTTCATGACAGAGGGCAGCACTCACATTCTTCCCTCCACTGTTCCCTCTGACCTATGCCATGGTGGGTCTCTGTGTAAGAACAAGGGAGGAGAGCTGTGAGAAAAGATCTGAGGGTCACAGATGAAAGCTGCTCTACAGGCTCCCTTGATGTAGCTTCTCTGTGCCTCAAGAACAGTTTCATGGCACAAGAAAGATAGGACTAAGTGGGGAGTACAGGTCTCATCTAACCAATTCCTTCTTCACTGTACTTGTACTTCCCTGCAGTGATGATGACTTCGATATGTCCAGATATTCCTCCTCGGGATACTCATCAGCTGAGGTGAGTTATACTCTCTCCTGTCATCCTTGCCATGAATACAAGTAACAGAGCAGCCAGAAATGGCTTATAGAGTCCTTGCACAGGCAGAAATGGCCACACAAATTTAGTAGTGGTATAGACTCCGTGAATCTGGAAGGGGCCATGGCAGAAACTGTGTCATGTTGCTTTCTTCCCTGGTGATGACACAGAGATCTGCCCATCAGCAGTTTTCACGGCTACCTTTGGTTTCACTCAAACTTTCCCTCATTCTGCCTAGTCCTGCACTGACCCATGAGGTACAAAAGCATCATCTTGACTGCCATGGCAGCTCAGCAACTGTACACATGCCAAGGACACAAATAAAGGATCTGAGGGTGTGCTGTGATTTCCAGTTACTGAAGTGGTCAGGGTCACCCAGTGTGTGTTTACTTGGAGCAAGCAGAAATTCCAGGGAGGACTTGCAGATATGAACTCTTGCCCTTTCAAAGAGAAAAGGCAGGAAGCTCAGGCTTATTAGTCCCTCTGCATTGTTTCTGAGTAAATTCCTGTACTCTCTCATTAATTTGTTGCTTGGCCTCTTGTAAGAAGCCTCTGGCTACTGCTTCTGCAGGGTTTTGTATCCAGGGGCTGAGCAGCCATTCTGCCCACAAACTGCTCAGAACTCTTGCCCCTTGTATCTCTTCCTTGGATAAAATACCTCTGAAACCCTGGGAAACAGCCAAGAGCAGCGACCATGTCAGATGATCTGAGCTGTTTCTGTGCCCTGAGTGTTGTTTATGTAGATCCAGTTAGACAGCACTTGAACCTGAGATCACCGAGCCAAACTTTACCATCTTTTCACTGCTATAGTGTGCCCCAGACTGAGAGGGGGGACTGCCCATCTGCCAGTTAATAATATTACTGCATTACTTTAACTGAGGGCTTGTCCTTAGGGAAAAATTATTCCATAACAAAATAGTTTATCTCACTCTGGATATTCCTACTCTGGAGAAGTTAGTACCCTCCCCTCACCTGAGGTCAAATCTAGGACTGTGGGGCAATTGTTAATGATGGGGAAATACATTCCCAAATAAGGGAATGATGGATGAATACTTCATCTTCTGACCACCAGAAGTAAGAAGTCCCAAGTGTTTGACTGTTTGTCTCTTTGTCTGTAGCAGATCAACCAAGACTTGAACATCCAGCTGCTAAAGGATGGGTACCGGTTAGATGAGATCCCGGATGACGAGGACCTCGACCTAATCCCCCCTAAATCTGTCAACCCCACCTGCATGTGTTGCCAAGCCACCTCCTCCACTGCCTGTCACATCCAGTAGTGAGGCCGGCAGGCTGTGATCAGTGCTTTCCACTATAACTGTAAAACTTAACAGCCATTGCTTCCTCCTATGGTAGGACGTGCACCTCTTTGTGTTCATGGAGCCAGGAGAAACCAAAAAATTCATTTTATGATTGGTTGATAACTTATTTTAAACTATGGTAAAACAAAAGAGAAGTTGCTCAATGTGCCAGGCAGTGCCTGGCAGAGCTGACTGGTCTGGAGAGCGAATGCAGAGGGGTCCAGAGATACCTCCTTGGTTTGTTTAGGCACTGGGGATATTTTGTAAAGTGTCTTTTTCCAGAATGGGAAAGGTCAGATGGGGCTTCAGGTAATCCTGCCCACTGAAACCGATCCATTTGAAAGATTAGGGCAAGTTGGAGGTATCAAAGTGTTTTACCAATGAGAGGAAGTCAGTTCTTAATTCATTCACTCAACCTGTTTCATTCACATAACCAAAACAATATTATAACTGGGGCACAGGAATGGGGACGGACCAGGGCATCCTTTCTTATGGCAAGGCTAGCCAGGACTAGCATGACACAATTCATTCACCTGCAAAAGGGACAAGTAGCTGACATCTCACTGTGAGTCAGTACTAGCTAGAGCTGTTGTGTCACTTAGCCAATGCAATCTACCCTTAGCGCCACATTAAATTACCAAACACATCAGGTTCAATCTGCAATCCACTCATGCACTTCAAGGACTTGCTCATTGCCCAGGAATACCAACCATACTTGTGACTTCAGTTCAGTCACGTATTCTGACTTCAGCCTGTATTTAATCCCTGTGCAATCCATCTCTTTCCAAAAATCTTAAACTTTGTTCAACTGACAAGAAATTAATCCTGCATGAGTCAGGACTTGAGATGTGCTGAACAACAGTGCTGGAAAAGCTAGTTGAAGACAGCACATTTTAAGAGTGCTTGACTCTTTATATTCTCTTGACATTGTGTCTCTGGGTGTTTGTGGGAGAAACTCGTTAATGCTGAAGTCATCAGTGTGGTAGGGTCAGACTTGAGATGAGTTTTCAGCAGCAGCAGAGTTATGAACAGCTTCAGCTGAGAGATGCCCATGAGAGGAAACTGCTGTTCACCCCCTGTCTGCCCAGTTGTGAGCCTGACATGGTCCCGGGTCAGGAGCAGTTGGTGCTGGAAAATTAGGAAACCTGTTACATTAGGTTGCTGGTCTGAGCTCCCAACTCACCAGCAGATTGTTTTGAATGCAGAATCACTTCTGGAATTAGGAAACATGTCTTCTCCCTGACTGCAGCATATGCAAGGGATGGGCTGGCATTTTTCTTGGTGTTGAAATCTTTTGCCACAGGCACAATTCTTGTGTTTCCCTGGCCTTTCAAGAGGAAGGACCACCTGCCTTGGGTCATCACCTGCTTTGTAGCCTAGGAAAGGAAAAAAAATGAGGGCAGTTCTGAGCTTCCCATCAGAATTCCTGAGTCACAAAGCAGAGCCTGAGCTGCACCACAACAGACAGATCCCCCATCTGAAATCTATATGAAGTGAGCTGAGTCTTTAAGTCCTTAATTAGCAGGAGATTTTTTTAACATCCTGGAGATTTACTCTGTGCAGTGCAAAACTTGATACCAGCCACAGTGTGAGTGAAAGAGCAGGCACACAAGATTCCCAGGCTTATTTACTTGATGGTGTTGACAACTTTTAAAGCTGTGCTTGTCCCCTCTGCCTAAAAAACGTGCTGCCACTCTGGTTCCAGGCCACGGAAAGAGGACTTGAATGGTGCTGCTTGTTGAGCATCCCTGCCTCTTCATACAGAAGTGATGGTTAACTTGCCAACTCTTGTGGGGATAGTGTTCCTCAAGTGAATTCATCTCCTTTTCTCACTACCTGGTAGTGCTGCTAAGGGGGAATATTTCCAAAATACAACTCAGGTATGAGGTTGTCTAGAGGTGAGGGAAGTAGAGAGTACAGAAAAAGATTAAAGGGAAAAACATTCCTTAAGGAGTCTTTTTTAATGGGGAATGTAGTCAAAATGTAATAGAAGTACCATGGTCAAACCAAATCCTATAGGACTCTTTAAATCTTCACTCTTCTGGAGAGGGACTTTGCAGTTCAGCACAGGTATCATGGAACATCTTCATCACATTTATCCTCCTGGGTCAGTCTCTGTGCCTTCCAGCCAGGCCACACACCTCAGCCTTTCCCACAGCCCTTGCTCAGGAGCTCAGAGCATTTCAGAGTGCCTGCTAGAGCAACAAGCCATCTCTTCACCTGGGCCAGCCACTGAGGGCTGAACACCCCACAGGTCTCCATCATGCTGCCATCACAGAATCATGCCATCGTCTACGTTCAAAAACACCCTTAAGATCACTGAGTCCAGCTGTAGCCAAGCACTGTCCTGTTCAGTCTAGGATAGAATGAGGCTTGCTGTTACTCTTATCTCTCAGGGTTAACACCTCTCCTCTGAGGGACAGACTTAGTGGACTTGGCAGTGCTGGATTAACAGTTGGATTCTGTGATCTTAAAGGTCTTTTCCAACCTGAGGGGTTCTGTGACACCCACTGTCCCATGGCACCATTACCAAGTCCTTTTATTGCCCCTATTGCTGGTTTTTGCCTGCCATGTGCCCTGAGACATTCCCCAGCCCTGCAACTGCCTTCAGCCCTTTGCATTTTGTGATGTGCATCTGCTTCTAGCACAGCCCTTTAGGGAGGGAGGGAGATTAATTCAGATGTTCCACTTGGTGCTTCCTCCAAATACAAACCGAAGCACAACTCAAGCATTTTTGCCTGTGCACAGAAGGAGTTGGTTGTAGAAATAGTTGGTTCAGCATGACAGTAAAGGACCATAAAATGGCAATTTTTTGGCTTCTCCTCTCTATGCTTTGTGTTCATATATTTTATTAGGGGAATAATGTAGAAAGGGTGGGGGAAAGTAGTTACCTGTATAGGGTCGTTATCAGAAAGGCTGAGTGGCTTAAGGCAATGCACATGTGGCTGTCATAGAAAACTGAACACTAACCCTTCTGAACTGCAGCCCCTTCAGCAGATTATGACCATGCAGCATGTTTGTTGGCTCATTATGGAATATTGAGGACTGCTCATTGGTAGGTATCAACCACAGATGAGGCTGGTTCCCCCTGTCTGGCCTCACATTCAGACCTTTGCTTTAGCAATCAGGTTTTCTATATGCCCTCAGAGTCACAGAATAGGTAAGGCTGGAAGGGGCCACAATGGGGTCATCTGATCCAGCCTCTCTGCTCAAGCAAACCTTGTTGGATTTTATGCTGTGGTGAATTCCTGGGAATGTGTGGAGATAGATGACTATGCTGGCACTGCTCTCCTTAGACCAGTCTCTGCCACCAGGGCCAGAAGAAGGCAGAAGGCAAGAGCAAAGACTCTGTGACAACATTTCTACAAAATCAGCAGAGCTGCTGGGTGCTCTCCTAAATGCAGATGGCATGCAAGAAAGAAAATTGTTCCTTCCTCCAGTCTTTGCACCAAACAAGATGGCTCTCTCAGGCCACATTTTCAATCCAAAGTTGTACAGAAAACCAAGGGGAGGAACACCATGGAGTATGAAATGCTGCATTGCTGTCTACCTTACAATTACCACGCAAACAGCACTCTGTTCCATCTCTCTTGTCTGCAAACACCACATTTCCAGATGTCTTTGGGAGGAGGAACATCCTCCTAGTCTTGAGAAAGGTCTATAGATAGTGTGTTCATGTGTTTGTACATAAACCTCAGCTGAAAGGAGGCTGATGCCCATTTCTGAAGGCTCATTTGATATCTTACCAGACACATCTTGAAGTGAGCCCTTGGAAGAGCCACTGGGTGATATCTGACATTGCTGCATGTCTGTCCCTAACATGTGTGCTTGGCCATTGGATCTGCTGTGCTCTCCTGGCTGTCCTGCCTGCAGATACCTTCCACCTGCAAAACCAGGTGACCATTCCTGCTGCATGGACTTTGAGAGGAACTTCAGGACAGCTTCCCCCACAGACAAGAGGGACTCAGCTCCTTCTGGTTTGTTTCACCAGCTCTTGTCCCAAAGGAGGCACCCACTGTGTTCAGTGGTTCACTGGCTGACACACAGGTCTGCAATCCTGAGCAGGATCCTTCCCTTTCCAAGCACAGTCTGATCCTGGGCTGGCCTGCAGGCTGTGCAGGAGAATGCAGGAGGCTTGAAAAATGCAGCGCCCTGTGTGTGACTCAACAGAAACATGAAGATGCTTTTGAAGAAAGGAAGGACCCAGCTGGGCAACAGATGGAAAGCAGGAAAAGGAAAACAAGCAATAACTGGAAAGATTGCCAAGTGCTGTTGTGGCCTTGGGCAGATCTCAGTTGTCTGAGTTGATCTGTCTCAGTGCAGTGCTGATGCCAGTGGGGAGCAAAGCTTTCAAATGTACACACCAGAAACATCCTGTCCCTGAGCTGGCACTGCCGCCAGCTACAGCCCTGGTGGGTCTGCTGGACTGTTAGAGCACAGAAAAATGAGATTTGAGGTCCTTGCTGCTGTACGTATTTGCTCTAACCTCAAGCAAGTCACATCCTGTCTTGACGTCAATTCCCTTCTGGGGCACATGGGAGAAACCTGCCTTCCCAAAGTGCTGCCAACATCCTGCATGGATACTGTCAAGTGTGAGGGGCACCATTGATAGGACAGTTCTGCAAGAAGGATGTAAATATAATGCTTTAGAAATTTAATTCCTGTTTTCAAAGTACTACTCTGCTTTCCCTCTCTTTACCATCTTCTGATGTTCCTCACGCATGCCAGAATGCAGCAGGGTGGGGGTTAGTACAGAGGTTAAACATCTTTGGAGAAAGATGTTTGTCAAGGATGTGTTATCCAGTTACTTGGCAGCTGACTCTTGCACAGCTGGCTTCTGAGTTTGCCTGCTCCCAGAGGGAACATGTACAAAGATGTGATGACCCAACAGCACCATCCACTGATAGCAGAATTAAGGAATTTAGGAGTGCAGCTTGGGATGGCAAGTAGTCACAAAGGAGAACAGAGGATTGAAAGGCTCATTTTTGGGATATTCCTAAGGCAGTTTCATGCTCTTGCTTTTAGCAACCATATGATCATCTTAGCCTTTAGACTGGTGGTTCTGTCTGGGCTCATCCTTTGCTTTTCGATTCTCACTTCACACCCACACGGGGTACTGCCACTCTTACCTAGAATGCCGTAGGCTTTGGCACCTGGCTGCTGCTTGGCTCAGCAAGCTTGGGCTGCATGATCAAAAGCAACATCTGCATAGAGGAGCAGTGCCACAGGGCTAGCTGGGAAGGCATGGAAAGGTCTTCATTTTGAGTTGCTTTTCACCTCTAGGCATACTTGTCTATTCCTTTCAAGGCTCAGCTGTGAGAGGGATTGCTCCAAACTGCACCTCATCAGACAAACCCACCTTTGTTACAGAACCACACAAGACCTGAAGCAGAAGGGCCAGGAATTTAGCATAAAGAGAGATTTTGTGGCTGGGATTATCTGCAGGAGGTCAGTGGAGGTTTCTCATAGGGGCTGTGGTCCATATTTTAACTTCCTGTATTATGCAGCTGAGCTGCTGCATTGCTTCCCAAAAATTACAGCTACTTCCCTTCCTTTGCCCCACTTGACATTGCTGGCAGTCCCAGGATGACAGCAGCTGAACACTGCCTGTCTGAGCACATCTTTGACAGCTTGCTGGAGAGGCAGAGGCCGGGACTGACTGAGATCACACAGAGCACAGCCCCATGGCCCACGCAAGCATGCAGCAAACCATGTCACAAAGCAGGTTGCAGCTTTCCCTGGTGCTTACTTGAAAGCAGTAGGCACCAGGAAAAGGCCACTGGAAGGCCATCCTATGTCTCATTGCTGCTAAGATATTTACCCTCCCAGAGCAGCATTTCTCCCCTAGCTGCCCATGCAGTTGTACCAGGTGTGCTCCTGGGAAGCGCTGCTCTTCACCCAGGCTGCTTTTCTGCCTTTGCAACCTAAATAAGCTGCAACTCCATTTGGTACCCACCTTCCTCAAGCCTCCATGATTTGGGAGACACAGTTTGTTGAGAGATATAATATAGACACATGGAAAGAGCTGAAAAACTTGGGCAAACACTCTTCATGACAGAACTTCATGTCCACCCCCAGTTCACACATTTGTTTGTTCCATTTCTTTGCATGGAGAAGCTGCAGTAGCAGCTGTGTTCAACTTGTGGCTGCCTCTGTCCCAGGACAAACCCCAAGCAAAAGTCAGGCCAGCTGTAGGTCAGTGAACAGATGGGGTGAGAATCAGACAGGAGGCTGGGATTTCTCTTCACCCACATGAAGGCTGTGGGGCTGAGGATTCACCAGGTTCGTGCAAAACCAGGTGAGATGCAGCCCACCAAGCCGGATGCCTTTGCTTTCCTGGCCTCAGCGCTGTGGGTCCAGGTCTGTGGTCCCAGACGTGCCAACCCACGTGCTCCTGGTGTGGGCTGGAGTCCTGCAGCAGAGGCCTTAGTGGGGAGCCTGTTGGCTCTGCTTTTGCTGCACTGGGGCAGGGTGCTGTGAGATACTGGTGGGGCTGTAGTTCTGCCGGGAGAGAGACTCTGGTGGAGGATGAAGTCTTTGCGAGGGAGACAATTCAGAAAGTTGGGTTTTTCCCCTCCCTTTTTTGCACTTTTTAAACCCTTTTTACTCCTTCCACAGAGGTTATTGAACCTTCAGTTTAATAAGGGAGATGAGCTGCCATTAAATAAGTTTCTGAAGGGTCTGAAAGCAGGTGCTGGCTGGCGTGCAGAGCCAGTCTGTGCCTGACGTGATTTCCAGACCTCATTGTCCAACCTGTAGCAGAGTCACCCCATGAGCTGGGCAAGGACTGGGGTGGTAAGGTCAGCACTGGCCATCATGCCAAACAGCCATGGCTTCCCAAACTGAAGAAGAATCAGACCAGAAAATGGGGGAAGGAGCAACCGCAGTAGAAGGATAGCTAGTTGTCACAAGTAATCTTCGGTATCCGTGTCCAGTGGTTAGTCCTAGAATTGCAAGCCTTGTTATATTGCACACACGTCCTCCTTCCACTCCCCTTTTCTCAAAGCAGCCGTCGCCTTTCTTCCCCCTGCCCCATGCACTAGTGATGAGCATCAGAGGCAGTTGCACCAAAGTGATTCTCAGCCCAGTTCTGCATCCCCCCTTCTCACCCAAACCCAAGGCAACTCAGACAGTTTTTGGCCTTCACAAGTCTAGTAACTCCAGTTGGGTTTTTTTCCTTGTGTTTCATGGCTTCCTTCCCATGCACTCTAGCAGGGCAGTACAGGAGGCTCTGATCATGTCCCAGGAAGTTTCTTTGCCCCCAGCAGCACCTTGCAGACATGCACCTTACTGGGAATGTACTGGGTCAATGCTGGTGAGATCTGGCACTGCCGATCTTGAATGGGTGGCAGCTGATGGGGATCCACCCAAGGAAGTTGGCAGAAAGTGGCTACTGTCCCTTTTCTTTTCTTTTTTGAGGGAAAGAGGGATTTTTTTGGCATTACAATTATTGTCCATCTTCCAGTGGCCAAGTTCTGGGCTGCATTAATAATTGGGGTTCACTGGCTGTCCAGGCAGGTGTGGAGCTCTGCACCAACCTTAATAGCAAATGTCATGGCTGTAGCCAGAGCCAGGATGGGTTTCTTCCATGCTGGCAAAGTACTTTCAGCAGGCTCCAGATGGACACTTCTGGCAGACAGAAAAAGAGCACTCCTCCAAGTCCAGAACAAATTTGCACTTCCATTTTGTGTCCTCAGCATGGGAAAAAAAATCAGCCTGAGCAAATGCCTTCCTGGTCTCCATTCCCCGTGTGGTGCCTGGTGCCGCAGGGGATGGGGTGGTGGGAGGTATTTCAAGGTCACCAAAAGCAAGATCCTTTTTGGATTTATTTAATGGAAATACATTTCAGGACAGGAGACCTCCCGACCTTTGTGTTTATCTCAAGAGCAGACGAATTTCTGGCTGTCCTTGCATATAGTGAAATATAGCTGAAACAGCCAATCACAAATAGAGTTAAATGTAGGGTTTGACCTGAATAACCTTTTAATTAGGAAGATAAATTTGTTGTAGCTTGACCTTAGTCCTTGTTAGGAACCTGCTAATCATTTGACATGCAGAGTGTATTAATGCTGCACTTAACTTGGCCATTGTTTTTTTTTATCTGGTTTTGGGAGTTTTCTCACTTCCAAAGCATCAGTCTGCATCCTGTATGGGTTTTCTTTTGTTCCCTTTTTTCCCATTCAGATCATGTAGCACACTGTTTTACTTTTGTTCCCGTCTGTGTAGAGTATTGCCTTAAACAGATCAGTTGTGTTATGGTTTGTTTTGGGTTTTCTCTTTTCTACCATCAGTTTTGTGCATTAATTTATTTTAAAACGTGGGGGTTTTTTTCAAAAACATGAAAAACGTGTATAGTATTTTTTTTTAACATTTCCATTGCAGTATTTATCATTGTTACTGGTTGTGTGTAGTGTAACAGAATTAATGATATTAAAAAGCATACATATGAAAACCAGCCTGACAGCCTTTTTTTTCATTGGAGCAAACCACGGCAAGGGAGTGTGGACTGCACCAGCTCCTCTGAGCCCCCAGCAGTTGCAGATGCAGAAACCAGGGGTGCAGCCTTCACTCCATGGCCTGCTTGGTCCCAGAAGCAGCAGCTACTGTGACCTGTGTGAATGGCAGAGGTAAATATTCCAGGACTGGCCACCAACATTTGGGAAACATGAGTCCCCAGGGCAGCAGGAAGGCACACAAGGCTGCACCCAGCTCCTGCATCTGGTCAGCAAGAAGCAGAAAGAACTGCTGCATCTATATGACACCAATGGGTGAAATAACCTTTTCTCCAGCCCTGCAGCTATTCTGCCCCTCTAAGCTGTTGGCACAGGAGCCAAGCCCTGATTTTAAAGTCCAATACCAGCAGCTGGAAAACCTGTGGACCACCAGGGATAGAGGACAGCCATGGAGGCCAGTGGATCATGCTGGCAACAAATCTGGTGCAGGATTAGTACCCCCGCAGCTGAGAGGCTTGGGTTCCACCTCTGCACAGTGGTGCTCCCCAGACCTGTGACCTGGCTCGCTCCAAGACCAGGGAGCTGAGGCAGGGGTAGGCACAGCAGTGTCCACCTTTCCCTCCCAGCCTCCCACTGACTCCCTGCAGGAAATGGGGCCGATGGAAACCCTAAACCTGGCCCAGCAGAGACCAGTAGGGTGTGAAAATCAAGGGTAGCTTGTTTTCTTCTTCTCTAAGGACACATAATTCACTTTTGCTGGGACCCAGTCAGGTGTTCCAGGTTGTCCAGCTGCAAACCAGGCAGGGCTCTGCAGCCCTTCAGGGGCACAGGTTGGTATCTCCCCTGCCAAGATGGGTGTGGGTCTGTTCCCATGGATCTGCCAAGCTGAAGCAGCAGAGGGGCTGGAACAGAGAGCACAGCAGGGCTCTGAGTGGGCACAGTGTCACGGGCCAGAGCACGACTTGGCTTGTCCCCATCCCTGCAGGGGCATCTCTGCTCAGCTCCCCAGCTCTGGAGAAAGCAAACTCAGTTCATGCCACTCCCACCCTGGCATGAGCCAGCTGCCTCTGCACTGAGATGGGTGAGGATTGCTCTCTTTGATTGCAGAGACCATTTCTTGGATGGAACAGCAAACAAGGCTCAACACAGAATCACCCAAATCCAGCTTTTAATTAAAAAGGGGAGACAGAGCAGGCAATAATTTCCCTGGCTACCTCATCAGGCTGGGACAGCTGTGCTGGTGCTGTGACACAGCCATTAGTGGCACTGGTGTGGGGGTCTCTGTCTGCAGCTGGATTGCTGTAGGATTTCCAAGGAAATACAGGAGAAAGGGACTTGAAAAGCCACAATCACTGCTCCTGCAGCTCCCAAAATAAAATCATCTTGACTAGGACCAGCTGAAACTATTTCTTACCATTGTAAGGTAGCTGCTGGCAGGAGGGGAGGGAGCTGCGAGCCAAGACAAAACAAGGAGGGTATGGCCCGAGAGGGATGTAGGCAGGAATTGCAGTCAGGGAGTATGGCCGTGGGACTGAGAGAAAGCCACCAAATCCCAGTGCTCCCATTCTATGGCATCACTGCCCACATGAACATCACCCTGGGCTGCAAGTGCCAACCCACACCTGTCCCAGCAGGCTACATGTTCCTCTTTAAGAAGCACAGGACCCTCAGCAGCACTTGCACCAACTCCTACTGCTCGCTGTGCACTGTCAGAAGGACCATCCAAGAGTGGGTTCCACAGGAGCTCTGGAAACAGAACAAGTTTGTAACACAGGTAAGTGCTGCAGGAGGAGGAAACTTTGAGGTTTCTACACCTACCCAGTTGCAGATGCAGGAGGGTGGCACTCAGAGGGTGCCTCACTGTGTCTCTGTAGTGAGGCATTGTCATGCTCCCTGATCAGGAGTGTTTGATACCCCACAGCATGTGCTTGCTGACTTGTCCCCTGGAGCTGTGTCCTGCAGTGGCTTTGGAATTTTAGAGCTGGCAGAGCAGAAGCTCTGATATGTCAGCCCTATCCAGAGAGTGCCAGGCACAGGATCTGCTGAAGAAGGGAAACTGAGGCAGTGACAGGGCTCATGCCAGGCACCTGTGTGACCTGGTGATGATGGGGTTGCTTTGAGAGCTGCTGTAACATAGTTCCCAGACTCAGATGAGTTCTGAGGAAGCTGGTGGGTCTTCCATGCCAGGGGACCATGTGAAGGGCTGGGGACAGTTCTGGGCACTGAAAAATCCCTCCCAGCCCTGGTCCTGCGATCAGGAGGAGCGATCCCTGAACTGAGGCCCCACTCAAAGGGCATCTGTGGGACACAGCTTTCCCCTCACAGGCTAGGAAGGTCAGCAGCACTGAGGCAAAGCTCACTGCAAACCAGCTCATCTCCTGCAGCCTCGTTACCACATGCATTGTAATGAGGGAGCAAGCAGAGGGCATGGACAGGGACATCACCACTGTGCAGGACAGAAATTGTGCATGCCACCAACCAGGGCACCCTCTCCTCCATGAAACACAGCCCTCTCAGGCTTGCCAGCTGTAGAACATTGGTACAATCCTGTAACTCCCTTCCCAACCTCTGCTTGCCCCATTCCTGGCAGTCCCAGTGCACTCACCCCATCTGCCACTAGGCAAAGTGCTTAAATATCTGTGGACACCCTGGACGTAGGGGCAGAGGAGCCAGTGATTCCATCCTCTCTCCCATGGTTATGGGTGAGTGGGGAGCTTGGGGAGAGAATCACAGCACTGCTATGACCCCCAAGGGCGGCTTGATGCTCAGATCCAGCTGCATTTCCAGCACTAGATCCTGCCTAGTAGCCCGTTTCACCGTGTGTCCCAGCAGCCGTGGAGGCAGGTGCTGCCACATGGAATGGGTGTATCTCCCCAGTCCCTCCTGTCTGTAGGGATTAACAATGCCCCCATTACAAAATCCATTGGGCCAGGGTCAGCCCAAGCAGCTGACTGAGGAGATGGGGATTCCCTGTAGTTCCCCTGGCAATGCAGGGGAACTACAGGAACACCATCAGCCATCAATCCCACTGCCTATCAGCCCGAGATGAACTGATTGTTCAGCTCCAAAAGTTCTGCCAGGGTGCTAGCTGTCCTTCTGTGTCCCAGAGAACACATTTCCATGGGGTCTGGGGTCTGATGGTGCTGGCAGTGGGTCTGTTCAGCCCCTCTTTGCATGTTGTGTCCTCCTGCCAGTGCCAAAAGGATGCTCTCTCAGTGTATGTGCTTGTGGCTTTGCCATGGCCATCCATCTCTTTGCCTGGACTGAGACCATCCCTATCCCAGGGATGTCTGCATATCCTAAAGATTCTGACTTCCCTTGAAAAATATCCCCTGGTAGTAAGTGCTGCCTGGGGAATACTCCTGGTGCCCCATAATCCCCAGGTATCTCTATGACAGATCCTTAAGGAAGCCAGATTTACTCCCTGGACAATTGTTTGTATGCATGGTCTCCTCCAGCCATGCTTGGGACTGTATAACACCTGAAATCCTGCTGGCATCCCTGCACGTACCCTAGCATCTCCCAGATTTTGGGGCCACATCAGTGTTTCTTATGCTGCTTTTGTATTTTCTGTTGTCATTGTGTGCTCTGCTTACCAAAAATCTGTTCCCTGGCCACACTGTGTGTTATGCAGTAATCAGCCCTGTCCTTCATCCACTGCAGGTCTGGCAACACTTTTTAATCCCCACATGTTTACCTTTAGGATGTCCCTGTTGCTGAAGCAGCTTTTTCCAGCCCTGGGCAGAGGGCAGAAAAGATGCTGTTCAACCAGCACAGTCATCATTCTGCTACTGCATCAGATCCCCATGGACCAAAATTAGGTGTGAGACTTTGCAGAAAACATGTGATTGGCCTTAGATTCCTGAGTTTAGAAACTAAAACCAAGCAACAACAAGAATAAACAGAGAGCACTGGATTCCCCATATATGTCCCTATGCCTGAGCCTCAGAGAGAATTTTCTCAAAGTCTTCTCCACTGAGAAACAGGAATATTTTCCTCAATTGGCATGGGTCTGGTAACAAGAATTTTAGGGAATTGACCATGCAAGAGATGGTGGTGTTTGTAGGCAGGAAGACCCACTAGAAATGGCCTACTGAGATGGCAATGCCAGGGTACATTAATTTATCTCAGAGGCTTACCTTGCCCCATGGCACCGGTGAAGGGCAAAGGTGGCCTTCCATCAAAACTGGCTTGGGCAATTGTTCCTCTCAGAGCCTGTCCCACAGTCTGGGGAAGCTCTTGGGAAGGGTGGAGAAATTCCACTGACGGCTGGTTTGGTGGGCACTTTAACAGCCCTTGCAGCCTGGTGCTCTCCCACCATGCACAAGCTGGAGACCAAGAAAGCGTGCAAGGGAAAGCTCTTGGAGCATAGTAACACAGCCAAAAATAGAAGCTGTCATTGACACCCGTGTTTGTCAGCTTCATGCTGGGCTGCTGAGGACGTGCTTGCTTTTGGCAAGTTGTCCAGGAAGAGCTGCCATCCATCTGGGATGCTGAGCACTGACACAGGCTAAATAAGGAGGGGTACTTTGAAAGCAGCACATAATTAATGAGGGCGTGAAATGCCCTTGTCTGACTACGATCTGAGAGCACAGTGCCGGGGCAACGCCACCCTGCCCCTCCATGTGTGCTGCTGATCATAAATCCTCGGCACTGTGGTCCTCGCAGTGGGGGGATCCTTCAGCACAGAGCTCTCTGGGGACCCCCACTCCAGGGTGGCAGCCTGCCATGCTGTGCCCAGGCCAAGGAGTCCCCAATTCTCCTGGGAGCAGGGAAACCCCCTGAAACCCCATCCCGGACTAAACCGTCCCGTGAAAAGCATGCCCCGGCCTAAAAGCATCCCATTGAGAAACCTGACCCGGCCCCAAATCATTCCATGAAAAGCACATCCCAGTCCCAAAGCGTCTAATGAAAAGCCCATCCCGGCTCAAAAGCATCCCGGCACAGCCCTGCCAGCGCCAAACCCCGATCCCCCCCAGCCCCGGGGGCACCCCCATTCCCTCGCAGCCCCGCACATCCCCAGCAGGTCCAGCCCCGCCGCGCCCTTCCCGGGCCGAACTACATCTCCCATCGGGGAGCGCCGGCCCGGGGGCCGGTCCGGGGCGGGAGCCGGGGCGGGGCGGGCAGCGCCCAACCCCGGAACCGCGCTCAGCCCCGAGCCCGGAGCCCCCGGGCCGGCAGACCCGGCCATGGCCCGGCGGTGCCGGTGAGTGAGCGGCGCCCGGGGCTGCGCTCGGGGCGGGGGCGCCAGCCCGGCCCGGGGGGTGCGGGCGGAGGCGGGCGAGGGGTGCCCCGAGCGCGGACCCCGGGCTGCGGCATCGGCGGTGGCTCGGGAAGGGCCGCGGGGAGCGGGGTGAGGGTGCTGAGCTTTGCCGGAGCCCGGGGAGCGAGCCCTGCGCAGCCCGCCGTGCCGGGACCGTGCGGGCTCCGTGATGGGTGCGAGCCTGGCCGCCCGGAGAGGATGAGCGGAGCTAGGAGACGCGTCCCCGGCACCTCTAACAAAGTGTAGCTTCAACTTCTGCCGCTTGATAAGATGTTGGCAGTGAAAACTTTGCAGATGGGTATAGGCAGCTCATTGTGCTCTGTGCTGGGTTGGGTTTGGAGTGGGTTTGGGGACAGCTCCACTATCACTGGCCATGGCAAGGAGCAGCCAAAGCTGTCAAAAAGCAGAAATGCTGCTTCTCCTTTTATGCCTTACCACCTTGGGATACTCTTGATGTCCAAGGGGCAAATACCTGGCGCAGCAGACACCTACAGCCCAGTGGAGAGTGGCGCTCGTGGGGTTGTGTCTGCCTGGCTGGATCTGCACATGGAAGAGCTGAGAGGGAGCACTTAAAGGGATTGGTGACTGTGTTTGGGCCAAGGTTGTCCAGTGTCACCAACTGTTGGATACGATTGTAAATTCCGGTACTTACGTCAACAGTCCAGCATCGTGAGCCATCCACAGCTCTCCGGAGCTGCCGGTGCCTGGAGTTTGATGGTGGCTCAATGGCTGGAAAATCGGCAGGGCTGTGCCAGAGGGATGTACTTAGGTTTCCATTTCTCCCCCATATCGTGTTGTAGCAATTGGATGTTGGGTGGGCTCAGGTTTCAGCCTGCATCAGCATCTGAAATGCTGAGCGCTCCCAAAGGGCTGAGTCAGCTCTTTGAAGAAAGAATCTGTGAGACCAAATGGGGCACTAGGTCCCACTTATGGGGTGGGAGGAGAGAGATGAGCAGTGAGATTGACATGCATTTTGGGGAGAGGCTGTTGGAGTGATGGGGTGGTCGATGGCACACGTCTGGTACCAGCCAGAGATGGGCTGGGGGCAACAGACAATGGCAAAGACACCAAAATCTTTGTGGCAGTGTATCTTAAACAGCAAAAGTGGCAAATGAAATAAGCTAATAGCACCAGTATTTGGTGTTCTGCTTTTGCCACTATTGGGCACAAGATCTGATGGCCCTGCAGGTGCTGAGGAGCTGATTGCTGGACACAGGGTTACTCCATAGACCACAATTTCAGAGCCAGGCTCCCTCCCTCCAGCTCCCCCAGAGCCTGTGGGACTTCTCCAAGATGGACAGGGACACATTCTTAAAGGGAGAGCCCTGGAGCTTTCTCTCTCTCATGCCCAATGTGCTTTGATACAAGTGGACCAGAAGGACTCATTTTGTTTTAAAATCTCCACAAATTCTTTGTGGCTCAGATAAATTCAGGCTCCCTGATGTGCCTCCAGGCAGGGAAAAGAAAAACCTCTGGTCATGATTTAGTCATGAGACAAAATCACCATGAGCTGTGTGCGGGGTTAAAGTGGAAACCCAGCCTCTTAAACTTCATCTTGGTAATTAGCACGGGGTGAAGAACAAAGAAAGAGGATTTTGTAAAGGGAAATTGTCAGGAGTGTTAAATATTAAGTTGTCTGCTGCCAGAATTGGATCCCAGTGGCTGCTTTGTATTCATGGTTGAACAGTGGATGAGGTGACTAAATGGGTTTGGAGCATCACTTGACACTGAAAACTTTAAAGGACAAAACTGGGCTGCAAAGTCACGATTCCTGTAATAAAGGTGAGTGTATTAAAGGCTGGGCAGGGCTGATGCCACAGCTTCAACTCCTCTTGCCGACAGAGCGAGGTGCTGGCAGCCTGTCTGCACTTTGCAGATGAGCTCTTTATTCACATGGCCACCTTGGATTTGGGGTTTATCATCCGAGTGCCCAGTGCTGTTTAATCCTATCTTACAAACCAGCCAGCAGCAGTGGGGCACAGCTTGTTTCTTTTCACACAAGTCCGCCTCATTATTCCTCTGGATCATGACTCTGCTTGAAATCACAAGATTTGGGGGAGAAAACGAAAACCACCCCAAACCCTCTATTGGATTGGGTTTTTTGAGGGTTATTTTTTTCCGTTTTGCTTTCTGACTGGTGCGCTCCTGTGAGTGCAGGGAGGGGACGCTCCTGTGCCGGCCCTTCCCGCTCACCTGGCGGGGAGGTGAGATGCCAGCCCGCATCGCGGCTCTCCGGCAGCCGGAGCGGGTGGGAGCAGCGCCCGTGTGCGGCCGCCCCTCCTGCTCCTCTTGGCACGCCCGGCCGGAGGGCTGGCTGCTCACGCATCCGTCACGGAGCTGAGCAAACACGGCGGTGGCGGTGACGCGCCGGTCCCCTCCCTCCTCCTGCCCGCGGGCACCCGGAGCGCCGGCTCCGAGCCCCGGAGCGCCCCGAGCCACGGAGAGGATGGAGCTGCCGGGGCCGCGGAGAGATAGCGCTGCTCCTCTCTTATGGGCTTAAAAAGACATCTGTGGTGGAGCCAGGCGGCAGGCAGGGATCCCCAGGAAGCCATGGCCAGGTAAGCGCTGGGGCACCGTGCCCCGGAGGGATGAGGTGCCTCCTGCATGGGCCTCCAGCAGCTGAGGAATTCAGGGGGGGATTTGCAGCAGCCCTGACAGCAAGCATCTGTCACTTTGCAGGAGGCTCAGGGAGTCCCCCCATGTGCAGGAACCCGTCAGGCCAGGCAGTGTGTCCATCCCTGCTCTGGCCTCAGCAAGGACGGTGAAGGTGAGGGGTCCTCTGGGGCACCGTGTTCTCCTGTCTGTCCCTGCAAAGGCAGAGCTGCTGCCCTGGCTCACGGGCTGGGTGTCTGTGCCACACACGTGCCCCCCGAGATGGCCTGAGTACTGCATTGATAAACCCAGACCCCCAGGGTGATCCAGCTTCGTATTTGGGGGAATCCACAGGGTTAGGGGGGAATCCGTGCCTCTGATCCATGTGGAATCGGGGTGTGTGAGGAGCAGCCCTGTGCCCTGTGCCAGTGTTGTCACCAAGGTGCCCCCACTTGTCCCACCTGCTCCCGTCAGCACCAAGCGGGAGGAGCAGTGATTTCACCCTATTTGACTCCAAAAAGCCCTCCAGAGAACTCTAGTGCTCTGCTGCAGAGCCCTCCAAGGGAAATTAAACCCCCAGGACGGGCTTGTTTGTCCCCTCTGTCGGGCGTGCAAAGTCCCTTTGTCAGGGCAGGCTCCCTGCAGGCAGTTCCAGACTGGGCACGTGGAGGCTCTTTTTGCTCCCACAGCTTTTTTTGCAGAGAAGGCATTTCTCCCTTAACTTGCTGTCCTCATTCCCTGCACTTGTGTGGGGTTGGAGATGCCTCCTGTAAAATCTGCAGTGTTTCTGTACTATTTCCTGAGCTCGACTCCTGCCAAGATGTTTGGGGAGGAGGCGGCAGCACCTTGCAGTGGAAGAGGGAGGGTTTCCTGGCATCCCAGCGTGGGAAGTGGGTGTGTGTCCCCAGCAGGAGCTTGGCCCCCAGCATGGTTCAGACCTGAGCCTGCCAGGGCAATAGAGGCCAGTTGTATGTTATTGACCCTCTTTAAATGAATGTCCTAATTGCAAAGTGGCTGGGGTTAGTGGTGCTGTGGGTCTCGCAGCCCGTGGTTAGCAGTGGTGTTGGTAAAAATAGAAGCGGTCAAAAAATGGATTTTTATTTTTACTCCATAAAGTGTGTCCTGCTCAGATGTTTTGCTTTCATCTCGAGTTGAGGCAAGGCGACTCACTGCTTCCACAGAACACAGAGAAAAAGCTTTGTTTTGGGTCAGCTGGGAAGCTCCGGCACAGCAAGCTGCAAACATGCTGTTTGACTTTGACACTCTCCCTTCTCGTTTTCTTTTTTTTTGTTTGTTTTTTTGAGGAGTTAAAGGTCGCCACAATGTCATCTTGGAGCAAAATAACAAGTTAGCATTACACAAAAAAAAAAAACTTGTTGAAACAGACAGTACATGAGCAGGCACCTCTGCGGGCTGCAGCTTGTGAGTGAGAGGCAGAAGGCGTTTCCAGGGATCCTGGGAGACTTAGCTCTCACCTGGGACAGAGCCAAATCTCCCACTGGAGAATGGGAGACTCCGTTAACAACGCAAAAAAAAATACAGGGCAGAGACCAAGATTGTTTTTGGAGACCTCCTTTGCCCATCACTGTCCTGGGTGATGCCTGCAAACACCATTCTCAGCATCTTTGTTGAAATGGTGTCCAAGTGGGCAGTGTCCATCAGCAGCCACAGGGTTTGACCCTGGCCCAGCCACAGCAGTCAGGGCAGGATTAAATCCACCGGCTCAGTCATCCAGCTTGCACGTCCCTCTGAGGCAGGTCGGTGTCCAAGGGACTCAAGAGGCTGCAAAACCTTTCTTAAAAAACACTATTTCTCTACTGACAGTGGCAGTGATGGCTCCCTCATGTGTGCCATGAGCTCCAGTCCATGGTGGGGGGGGAGGGAAAGAAAGAAACAGCCAAAAATAGAGCAGCTTCGAAGAAGTTCATAAATAATAAACCAGCTTCCTGAAAGGGAGATAAAAATCCAGAAACTCCTTGAAGCCCTCAGAGCTGCTGTCAATTTTAGATGGAGCCACAGCAGCAGTATCAGATACTTCTTGGGCTTAAAACCCTGAATGACAATTGGCAAAGAAAACACTATTTTACCCTATTTTTTTTGTAAAGAAGATGTGAAAACTTCAACAAAATTATTTTCCAAAATAATTTGCAAGTCCTGCTTGGTGGAGGGTGCATTTTATTTTTTCCCACCTTGAGCTTTGCAGTCCCTAGATAAGGCACGAGTGAGACGCAGGCGTGCCTCCAGATTCACAGGTATTTGTTTTCATCTCTCTCTCTCTGGCATCCCCAAACCTGCCAGTGTTGAGGGTGAGGGCTTGTTTGGGCTCAGCCTACCTGTTTGTATTTCCAGAAGCATCCTCCTGCTTTGTGGCTTCACTCAGCTTTGCCAGTTTTGGCCAAGGTCCTTCTGCTTCACCTTAAAGCCAAGGAAGAGTTGAGGCGGGGATGAAGGTTTATCCCAAACGCAGCCTCATTCCACCATCACCTCCTCCCTGCCTTTATTGCCCAATTTTGGCTGGGCTCAGCTGGCCTTGCATCACAGATACAGTGTGGGTGAGAGCCCTGTTGCCCTGCTGGGAGGCAGGATCCAGCGCTGGGTGACACAGTTGGAGTGGCTGGAGCTGTCCCCGTCCCGTGACTGAGCTCCCTGCTGGCAAGTGAGGGCTCTGTGGGAGTTGGCTGCGGCACAAGTTGTTTAACTAAACCTATCGCCTGTTCAGGCTAATCACTTCCTAATGCCTCTATAATCCCATTTAAAGCAACTGGCTGTCTAGAAAGTTACTGGCTCCCCGGGGAAGGTTAGAATGACCCATCTGGCCACACGAAAAGTTCCCCCAACTGCAAGGTCTTGTCCAATACGTGCTTCAAGATGGATATAAACACAGAATGTTTTGTCGTGCCTGTGCACAGATGCTGCTGTGGGTTTACACACGGCCACCTCTGTAATGGAACAATAAAGCTTAGGTGGCATTCAGGACCTCTTTCTGCTTCACTTTTCCTTTCTTGGGGAGAAGGATCTGTTGAGGCACAGGATCCACTTGTTCTGGATTGCCATGCCTGTGGCAGGGAGAGGGTTATGTAATTCATTTTGGATCTTTTTCTTCCTTTTTGTTAAGGAAAAAACCAACCTTATTAGAGGGAATCTCTGCAACTGGTTTCATTTGTGCCCAAAAAGAGGGTTTTTCCCTCTGGTTTGCCCACAGCCTGCAGCTTTACAGCCCCAGAGCTTGGGGAGGAGGTGGCTGTGTTTGCTGGCACCAGGCAGATACCAGGCAGCTGCTCTGCAGCTTTGCAGCTCCTCTCCCTCCCCTGCTCCTCCTGCAGCTGTGTTTGTTTCTCGCTCTCCCATGTCCTTACTTTACTTTTCCCCCCTGGATCCCGGCGTTATGCTTGGCGGAGCCCAGCCAGGCCCTGGCCAAGGAAAAGCCATTAGGCTCTTGGCACAGCCCACTTCCCAGGGGCCGGGCAGGGGGAGTGGGCTGGAACTGAAACACAGCCTGGAGCCTTGCTGGATGGATGGAGGGCCCTTTGGGCCCACTGCTCACCTCCTACAAGGTTAGCTTTTCTTCCAGAAAAGCTGGAAGTCCTTTTCCACCCAGAACTGCTGTAAAGCTCTGAGCGCATGGCAGGAGCCAGCCATTCTGTGCTACTTACTGCATCCCCTAAATGCCCCCCAAAACCAGACGTGAGCCACTTGTACCCCAGCCCCATTTGGCTTTCTGTGAGCTATGGAGAAGCAGGGATTTACTCACCTTCAGTGCAAAGCATCACCCAAGTGAAGCAGTTGGGACATGCTTAGGACAAGAAAGGGATGTTGCTGCAGATGAATTAAGTCTGCCAGGGAGGCAATATGATTAAAATTAGGATTGGCTGCATGGAATCCATTACATGGTGTCTTTTATAGCTCTCAGTTATCCATTTCTCTTAAAGACACTCTTAGTGGGCTGATCTGTCTCCTGTTCAGCCTCCTACTGCCACTCAGTCTCCACTCCTGACTCACTGAAGGTGTTCCCAACAACAAAAAGCCATTAAATATGGGAATGATGGGCCCTTGTTGCCCTAGAGTTGTTCCCCGTGTTGGGCTCAGGCTATTCTCTGCGTGTGTTGTCTTGCCCAGAGAAATTGGAGATGATGTCTGGTACTTGGAACACAGCTCCTGGCAAGTCACAGATGGGCACAGGAGGCCGGGAGGAGTAAGTGCATGACATGCTGTCCCTTGATTCAGAGGTTCTCTCAGACTAATTATATCCTCTCCTTTTTCAGAGATGGGTGTTCTGGGACATGGTGGAGGTGGGAGCTCTCCTAACAATCCGGTGTCTTCTCCTGACAAGCCCAGGCGTGCTTCCTTCCCACTCTGCTGGAGAAATCTCTAGGGAAAGCGCAGCACCATGTACACCTTCCTGCCAGAGAACTTCACGCCGGTGAAGCAGAAGCCCTCCAAGGAGCTGAGGCCCATGTTGGGCGCCATTCTGCTGGGCCTCATCCTGTTCATTGCTGCGGTGGTGGCCTGGTGCTACTACACGGTGTCCCTGCGGAAGGCGGAGCGGCTCAAGACGGAGCTGATGGACCTGCGGGCGGACGGCTTCGTCATCCGCAACCAGCACGGCGAGGTGGTGTTCCGGCTGGCTTTCCGTTCGGGCAGCCTGGACCTGGAGTCGTGCTCCAAGGAGGGCGAGATCCTGAGCTGCTCGCGCTCCAGCCGGGGCCCGCTCAACTTCTTCATCCAGACGGTGAAGCCCAAGGACACGGTGATGTGCTACCGCGTGCGCTGGGAGGAGCTGGCGGCCGGCCCGGCCGTGGAGCACACCATGTTCTGGGAGGACGCCCACTGGTACGGGGGCTCGGAGATGAGCATCCAGCACTGGCCCATCCGCCTGGCCGGCTACCAGGAGCCCGTGCCCTACGTCACCAGCGATGTCTACTCCTTCCGCGACAGCTTTGGCGGCATCCTCGAGCGCTACTGGCTCTCCTCCAAGGCGGCGGCCATCAAGATCAACGACTCCGTGCCCTTCCACCTGGGCTTCAACGCCACCGAGCGCGCCCTCTTCTTCCAGGCCCGCTACAAGGACTCGCCCTACAAGCCCCCGCCGGGCCAGCAGCCCTTCCCCGAGCTCAGCTACCGCGTCTGTGTGGGCTCCGACATCACCTCCATCCACAAGTACATGGTGCGCAGGTACTTCAACAAGCCCTCCAAGATCCCCGCTGAGAACGCCTTCCGCTACCCCATATGGTCCACGTGGGCCCTCTACAAGAATGATATTGACCAGGATAAACTCTTGCGGTTTGCTGAAAAGATCAAGAAGTACCATTTTAACTGCAGCCACATAGAGATTGATGACATGTACACCCAGGCCTACGGAGACTTTGACTTTGACCCTGTCAAGTTCCCCAATGTAACAGAGATGTTTGCAAAGCTGAGGGAAGATGGCTTTAAGGTCACTCTGTGGACTCACCCTTTTATAAACTACAATTCCTCCAATTTTGGTGTGGGGATTGAGCGTCAGCTGTTCATCAAGGAGCCCTCGGGGCGGCTGCCGGCCATGGTGGAGTGGTGGAACGGCATTGGGGCCATCCTGGACTTCACCAACCCAGCAGCCCGTGACTGGTTCCAGAGCCACCTGCGCCAGCTGCGGCACAAGTACGGCATCTCGTCCTTCAAGTTTGACGCGGGCGAGACCAGCTACCTGCCCAAGCAGTTCAGCACCTTCCGCCCGCTGTCGGACCCCAGCATCTGGTCCCGGCGCTACACGGAGATGGCCATCCCCTTCTACGAGCTGGCCGAGGTGCGTGTGGGCTACCAGTCCCAGAACATCTCCTGCTTCTTCCGCATCATTGACCGCGACTCTGTCTGGGGCTACGAGCTGGGCCTCAAGTCCCTCATCCCCACCGTCCTCACCATCAGCATGCTGGGCTACCCCTTCATATCTGCTGACATGATAGGAGGCAATTTCTTCCCCAATAAAACCAGTGGGGCGGTGGAGATCCCCAACCGAGAGCTGTACGTGCGCTGGCTGGAGCTGTCGGCCTTCATGCCCTCCATGCAGTTCTCCATCCCGCCGTGGCTCTACGACAAGGAGGTGGTGGAGATCGCCCAGAAGTTCACGCAGCTCCACGAGTCCCTGGTGGCCCCGCTGCTGCTGGAGCTGGCGGGGGAGGTCACCGACACGGGCGACCCCATCATCCGCCCCATCTGGTGGATCTCGCCCCGCGACGAGGCCACTCACCGCATCGACTCCCAGTTCCTCATCGGGGACACCCTGATGGTGGCTCCTGTGCTGGAGATGGGCAAGCAGGAGCGCGATGTCTACCTGCCAGCGGGCAAGTGGCGCAGCTACAAGGGGGAGCTCTTTGAGAAGACCCCAGTGCTGCTCACCGACTATCCCGTTGACCTGGACGAAGTTGCCTATTTCCTCTGGGTTTCCTAACAGGCTTCTTAATCAGCTTTGGAATAACCATGCCTTACCTAGGACTTTCTAACAAATAATAACTGTAATTGCACATTTCATTTGAGACTGGGGTGGAGGAAGGGAACTAAATCAACTTCACTGTTCTTGGGGATAATTTTTTTTTTTATTTGGGGATTGATCTTCAGTTTTTTAATTTGGGTCTGGTCCTAGGCTCTGATGGGATTACAGTAGGCAGCAATTTATCTGTATAGGTCAGAAAGGAGTTGTCAGTCTGTCTGCAGACACGTGGTAAACCCATTACCTTTACAGTTCGCAAGGATTTCAAGCGTTGGAAGTTGCTTAGTGCCAGTGGGGAGCATTCCTAGTCTTGTGGGAGCACCTGGCACTGGCTGTGGGGGTGTGTGCTGTGGGAGGATTGCTACAGCACAGCCTGCCGTAAGTTTTTTAATATGGCAAATATATTTAAATGGATATTTTTAAGAGCATAAAGCAAAATAGAGTTACATATATATAAATATATATATATACACACCTATTTTTTTCCCCTTTTTGCCTGGCATGGCGCTGGACTAACAGTTGCCTCATGCTCCTGCTTTCCAGGTACCAGGCAGGCCAGGTCACTCAAGTGATGTCCATGTGTCTTAACTGAATGGGTCGCTTATTTCCTGCTGGGACAGCTGCATCCCACCTGCTCACCCATTTGACTTCCTCTACAGGGCTCTTGCCCGTGTGTTTTGCCTGGGGCATCAACATTGACTTTCCTGGAGCAGCACCGCCTCTACCAGCATGTCCCATTTTTTAAAGCCCTTATGGCCCCACTTGGTTACATGATTATCCTGCTGATTCCATCCTTTTTGGTTTTTAAGGACAGATGAGGTTTGTTGCTGGCAGAAGGGCTGCCTGGAGCAAAGCTGTCCCCAGACACTGCGTGGACACAGCCGGTTCCCGCACGCGGCACGTGCCCTGGGCTGGCAGCGCCGTTTGCCGATAGCCTGTGGGTGGAAACCACCATCTCTGCTAACTGGTGGCTCTGTGCCAGCGCCCGTTCTCACTGCACCCACGGAAATGTTCTCATCTAACGCGAAGTTTAGCTAATACCCATCTCAGGTCACTGTTAGAGGTGATGATTTTGTTGAGGGTTTTCCTGAGTCAGCCCTGCTCTCTCCCTGGAAGAGTCCTGGGGAGCTTTCTCTGGCAATGTTGTGTTGCTGGGGGTGGGATTGCTGTCAGAGGCTCCCAGAGGGCGTGTGGGGTGATATCATCCTGCACCCCAGGTCCCCAGCAGCTGCGTCTTTGGCAGATTTCCCATTTGGTTTTGTATTGGAAAATGCATTTACAGAGACCCAAGGCAGGGCCAACAGGATTGAAGTCTTCCTGACGGCAAGAATTCCCAGCTCTGTCCCAGTTGGAACAGGTGTCAACCCCTGAATTTTTAATGAGCTTTGGTAGAATTGAATTGTGACAGCTGGGAAGGGTTGGGCACCTTGCCCAGGCTACAGCCAGCCAGGGACAGCTCAGCATCTGTGGGGCTTCTGCTGGAATTGTGTCTGGGCTGGGCATGGATCTGGCACGAGTCAGCCATGCAGGGAGATGGTGCATGTTTTGGGTAGGGTTGGGTGTCATGAGGATCTTTCTCAAAGGCCATCTCCAGCCACAGAGCTTTCCAGGAGGCAGAAAAGGACATGCATTAAGCTTGAGGGTTGTGATGGGGTGCAGGAGGAGGAATTTTGGTGTTAGGGGCAAAATCAGATTTTGTAGTGCTTTTGTAGTTAGGAAGTGAGGAAGTCTGGTTTCATGGACTCCTGTAAGACCTGAATCTGCTCTGTATAATTTAATCCCAAAGTGGGATGTAGGGGAGCCTTACAGGTCCCTGGCTAGCTGGAGCACAAGCGTTTCCTGAAGCCTGTTTGTTTCTCAGGCTTTTAATTCTGAAGGACTCACGTTTCCTCTCTGCTACAGGTGCAGATAATGGTGATGTTACAAGTTACAGACATCCTCTGGCAAGGAATTAATCCTGGAACCTCAGTGTCACTCATCAGAGCACTAGCAGGACTTGGCCCTTGCTTGCAGGGTGATTTTGAAGGTGAGGAGATGAGTCTGGCCAAAGCCTTTAAGAAGGGCCAAGTGTGGAGGGAGCTTCTGCAGCCCTAGAAATGCATGAAGACCAAGCTTTGAGGGGCTCCAGCTCTTCCCTTTCAACCTTTGCTCATTAAATAAATACTTGTCATGCCTTGGCATGGGAGTCATTATGATGCCTTAAGAGACTACCTAGAACAGAGGCTAGACAGTATTAAAGGAATAGCTATTTGTTAGAAAGGCCTTCAAAGGATACACTTTGGATACACAAAGGGCCTGGCCATGGCTCCAGCCAAGATGAACGACAGGTCACGAGTTTTTACACTTTTATAAGTTTTGATCCATTTCCATATTGGAGTTAATTGTCCCATTACAGCTTCAGGTTGTGAAGTCCCATCCTCCCAGTTTGCTCTCCTCAGTTCTCTGTTTATACTTTGTGGGCCTGAATCTGCAATGGTGTCCCTGGTTCTCAGGCTGGAAAAGGATTGTTTTGTCTGACCAAACTGTGATGAGAACTTGCTAACACTTTATATGACGTTCAGAGTTATATACTAATGCAGTACAGAATCTGGAAAATATGAAAGCTAAAACTTAAGGTGTCAGTTAGGTGGAGGAGATGTTACACAGCTCAGCTGCCCATGCAGAATTGGAATTCTTGGCACAGGACTTCATGGGAAGGATCCTGGCATGACCATGAGATACTGTCTTCTCTTCCCCTGGTTCTGTGCCACTCACCATGTGCATCACTCATGAGGAATGAGGCTGTGTGAAGAGAAACACAGCATCCCTGCTAGTATCCTCCTACTATTAAAATGATGGGTGCAGCCCAATGAGTGCCTTCAATCTCCTTGCAGTGGTTTCAGGCACTGTCAGGAAGGTCATGGAGGAAATTCTCCATTAGACACACTGTCTTCTTTCCCCTCCCCTGAAAAAGAAATGATTTTATTAACAAAGTTATCATTTTCTTTTATTTAATTATATCAATGAATGGGTAAGATTATAGAATATCCTTATTTTTCTAAATGCTGTAATTAGGGCACAAGTGGACTTGGCTGTTCAGTGGTCCAGCCAGGAGAAAGGTAAAGCTGCTGAGAGGACTATGAGCTGATGTTAAGGGCAGCCTCAGCAGTGCTGCCTTAAGCTGTCTCACAGGCTTCTAGATGGCCTTTCCATCCAACTTTTTACCAAAACCACTATTTCTAACACTATGCTGTAGCACTGCAGGACTTGAGGATCTCTCAGACCTTGCAGACCAGAAGCTCTGCATGGATACCTTGAGAACTGCTGCTAGGGATATTTCTCTGATTTATGCCATGGGTCACAGGCCAAAGCTGGGTTTAGCTTGTCTCAAGAAGCCAAGAAAAAGCCCCAAACAAGGTCTGGGACTTGGATTCAACCTTTTCACACATGATGCTTATGTGATTGAATTTTGAAGCTTGCACTGTTGTGAATCAGGTTTTCTGGATGCTTGTGTTTGTACATGCTGTCCTCTGTCAGACTGTAATGCTGGTGGGTCTGTTTTTAACCACTTTTCTAATTGCTAATTGGTATGAACTGTAACATGAATCACCTCAATTGAGATAAAATTTTGGAAAACAAAAAGAAGTTTAACTATGTCCATTTGTACCAAGTTGGTGGGGCTGGTGGTTCAGGGAGATTTGGGGCTTTTCTTACCCTGGTCTTCACTAAATCAGGGTGGAGATTGTTGTTTTATTTAAAGCTTGCAGCCTGCAGTTTTTAGGTATATTTTAAAAGGAAAAACTGGCAGTAACTTCACTCTTGTTTGCCGTGGTGGCAGAGAATCCCACTGGATTGAGGATTGTCCTGCCTTAGGTCCTGACAGCAGAGAGTAGCTGTGCCTCAGGGCTGGCCAGGAAAAGCCGTGTCCAGGTGGATCCCAATGTTGTGTCAGCCCCAAGGAGTGGGGACCACGCACACCTGTAGGGTCGTGGCCCTATTTCTACTGACATTCGCCCCAAAAAAGGTTTATCAACACTGAGTCTGGGGATTTGCTAGTCCATGCTGCTCTCAAAAGACACACACTTCAAGAATGTAGTGGATGAGCAAGAGGAGCCTGTTCTCAGCTTCCCTTGGGCTCTCCAGAAGGTCCTTCTGACTGTCCCCACTGTCCCCATGGTTCCCTTTTCCAGATGGCATTGACAGCAAGGACGTGGATGGAGTAGATGTTTGTGGCTATGGGAAGGCCAGGAGTGGAACATGTGAGACTCATTTAGGAGCCTGCCTTGCCCCACATCACCCTCTTTGCCCCAAATAATGTTTTTCATTCCCTTTCCATTGTTACCACATAAACCATAGATGCCTTATGCCATTGGGCATCACTAGCAGTGGCCAACCCACACAGCATGGCTTGAGGGTTGAGAGGGACTTCACTTCCCTCCTTTTGCAATAAAAGACATTTTCCCAATGCTGTTCCTTTGACTTCTTCCTTGGGTGTATGACTTGGCTGATGACCACATGGGGGATGAAGCTGGCACTGCTGAAGACCTTCAGGCAAGCTGGCAACTTAGAGCCCTCACAGCCTTGCAGGAGATCCTCAGCGATACAGAAGTCCTCCTAGAATTGGAGCTTTGGGTTTGAGTTTGATTTACATCCTCACAAAACCTGGTGCTGTATGTAGACTGCGTGTCTGAGGCTCACCATGGGCATGGGGGCAGTGAGTGGGGTCAGCTCTGTGCTGGGTCTCAGCTACACAGCCGTGCTTGAAGACACATCCACAGCTGTGCATTGCACAGGGAGGAGTGTTAGTGGCAAAATCCAAACCCCAGAGGAGCTACAGCAGGAGCCCAATTTGTTGCAAACTGGATTTCAAGGAGGTGCCTGTGGGTGATAGCAGAGCAGTGGCTGCTGGCCCAGGAGACCTGAGCTGTGAGCGTGTCCACGCCTGCCTGAAATCACAGCTTTGATTAAAAGTAAGAAAAAGCCAACAGGCAGGCAGAGCCCGAGGCTGGGGGTGACTGTGGTGAAAGGACAAACTGACAGCAGCAGAGCTCCTTTGGGCACATGGCCAGGCTGGTAGCCTCAGGAAAAAGCACAGCCTCCTCAATGCAGGCAGGAGCTGCCAGCCTGAAGGTGCCAGGAGAGCCATGAAGATGGTTTGTGCTGACACAAAACCCCAGAGGCCAAGTAAAGAAAAACAGATTTTTATTTGTTTGGGTTTTTTGTTTTGCCTGTAGGGCTGGGTGTTTTTCAGCTCAGCAGTCATCAAAGAGGGCAGTAAACTTCCCCTGCCAAAAAACAGGCAGCCTGTGGTGAGCCAGGTTCTGTAGGAGTCTCATGTCACCAGCACCTCCAGCAAACAGCACGTGCACAGCACTGGGAGTGTAAAAAATCAACCAGGACTGAAGCTTAGCAAGGCAAACAAGATGTCCCTCCAACAGCACACATCCCAAATGTGGCAGGGGCATGGAGAGGTGGCTGTGGTGCCACCTGCTCACAGGATGCCTCCAGCACCTGTCCCCTGTGGCTTCCTGTGGCTCAGCTGGGCAGCAGGGAAAGCACTGAGGGACAGATTGGAAGGGGATGGGGGGGGACATTTTTGCAGCCATGGGACCAGACATCCCATATCACCCCCAGGGTTTGAAGGAAGTCTCAGTGTTGTCTGTTTTTCTCCCCATCAGCCTGGGGTGCAGGTGGGTGGCAGAGCTGTGTGCATGCCGAGCACATGGATCACAGGGGCAGAGGTACTGTATGAGGGTGATGGAGTCTGGCTCTCTCCTCTCTCAGCACTGTGGGCATGAGCTTTGCAGGAAAGCTTTTTTTAGTGCAGGAACAACATCCAGAGGAATTTTGCTGGGCCGCCCTGGGACCCTCTGGTTCCCCCAGGACGAATATGGGGAACCATTTGGAGCTTTGTGGCCGAAAATGTAGAAACACTTTCTCAGACTTGGGGGAGATGCCACATTGGAAACTACCTGGGAGAAGGCCCGTGGTAAGGATTCAGTGGTGTCCTGTTAACCCTGAGCTCAGCTGCCAGACTGAACATTGCTTTCCCTTTCACATCCCTGCATCAAGGCTGGTTTTCCCTCTCCACTGGCACCCCAGCTATAGCATTACTGCAATTCCAGCTGCTTTCAGGGGCATCTAAAAGATGTTCTGGCTCATCCCACTTGACACTGCTGTTGTGTCCACACAGGGTCCTCGTGGCACAAAGGACAAACTGATGGATAACAGGTTTTAGCCAGTTTTGGATCTGCTTCCTCTGGGCACCAAACAAGCTCTCAACTGAGTACAATGTTCTCCAGACCCATTTTGTTTAATTTTGTATGGAGCAGCCCATGGGCAAACCCCTAAAAAACAAAGCTTTCTCTTGCCTGGGCTTACACACAACTTCACCTCCCAGGTGCCCACTGGAAGTGTGCTGGAGCCAGCAAAGTGATTTGTCTCTCATTTTGGGAAGGCACATTGCAGCCCAGAGACCCTTGAACTCTCTTAAACTTCTTAGTCGTGTCAACCTAAAATTTCTTGTTGCTTAAAAACAGCAGGAAACATTGGACCAAGAGTGGAAAGTGTTTCACAGCTTGCCTGGTTACCCCAAGCCTTCAGGAGCTGCTGGGACACCTTCATTCTGGAGAGATCACTTCTGTGATGGGCGGAAGGATACAGAAGGATCCACCTGTCATGGACAGGGATCTCCATTAACACAGGATGGGAAAACATCCTCAGTGGGGAAACTGAGGCAGCCTGGTACTCAGGCTGGTTTGTTAATTGTCTGAACTCTCTGAGGAGGCCATATTCTCTCCTGGCACCTGACAGATTACACCTTTGTCCTAAACATGGTCCTAAAACACACATGGAGCCGACTATGTATGAACTTCTGCATGACTTGGTACTAGGATTTAATCTTGATTGCCATGAGATGTCACCACATTTTATAGGCTTACCTGAACACAGACCATGGACATGGTTCTCAGTCCATTTATAAATGGACTGAGAACTCAGTCTAATTTATAAAAGGGGGAAAACAGCTGCCACAGCACTAGCAAGTGCTGTAGCTTCCTTGCTGCTCAGATAGCTCGGGCCATGGGATAAGCAGGATGAATACTGAGTGCCTTCCTCTTCAGGATAACCACAGACTGCTTTCTGTAAAAAAAAAAAAGTACTTTGCTGCAGCTGCCTCTTTCACTAAGCACATGAAATTTTCAATGTCCCAGGGGATCATCTGTGAAACTGGGTAACAAAGGAGACCATGTAATTGCCTTTAGACAAAGGAAGCATGCAAGGCAGGTCTTGGTGGGAAAAGATTATGAGCAGCGACTGTGTTTCTGTCCATTACACTTGTCACAATGCAGTAACAAAGACACCCATCCAATACATTTTAATAAATTATTGTAGAACAATTGCCACACAGAACAGAGGTCTCAGCGTTTCCTTCAAATTGCACTCTAAAATATTGCTGCATTAGAAATTATGAAAATTCCCATTTTAATATTAAAACACATTATTAAAGCTATACTAGTGGCTTTAATAATGTGTTTACATTATTAAAGCCACTAGTAAACTAATCACCAATTGCACAGCTGAAGAGGAGCCTGTTAGGAAACCCAGAGGAAATAGGCAACTTCGTCCAGGTCAACGGGATAGTCGGTGAGCAGCACTGGGGTCTTCTCAAAGAGCTCCCCCTTGTAGCTGCGCCACTTGCCCGCTGGCAGGTAGACATCGCGCTCCTGCTTGCCCATCTCCAGCACAGGAGCCACCATCAGGGTGTCCCCGATGAGGAACTGGGAGTCGATGCGGTGAGTGGCCTCGTCGCGGGGCGAGATCCACCAGATGGGGCGGATGATGGGGTCGCCCATGTCGGTGACCTCCCCCGCCAGCTCCAGCAGCAGCGGGGCCACCAGGGACTCGTGGAGCTGCGTGAACTTCTGGGCGATCTCCACCACCTCCTTGTCGTAGAGCCACGGCGGGATGGAGAACTGCATGGAGGGCATGAAGGCCGACAGCTCCAGCCAGCGCACGTACAGCTCTCGGTTGGGGATCTCCACCGCCCCCTCCGTCTTGTTGGGGAGGAAGTTTCCTCCAATCATATCTGGCAGTACAAAGGGGTAGCCCAGCATGCTGATGGTGAGGACGGTGGGGATGAGGGACTTGAGGCCCAGCTCGTAGCCCCAGACAGAGTCGCGGTCAATGATGCGGAAGAAGCAGGATATGTTCTGGGACTGGTAGCCCACACGCACCTCGGCCAGCTCGTAGAAGGGGATGGCCATCTCCGTGTAGCGCCGGGACCAGATGCTGGGGTCCAACAGCGGGCAGAAGGTGCTGAACTGCTTGGGCAGGTAGCTGGTCTCGCCCGCGTCAAACTTGAAGGACGAGATGCCGTACTTGTGCCGCAGCTGGCGCAGGTGGCTCTGGAACCAGTCACGGGCTGCTGGGTTGGTGAAGTCCAGGATGGCCCCAATGCCGTTCCACCACTCCACCATGGCCGGCAGCCGCCCCGAGGGCTCCTTGATGAACAGCTGACGCTCAATCCCCACTTCATAATTGGGTGAATCTACGTGTGTAAATGGATGAATCCACAGAGTGACCTTAAAGCCATCTTCCCTCAGCTTTGCAAACATCTCTGTTACATTGGGGAACTTGACAGGGTCAAAGTCAAAGTCTCCGTAGGCCTGGGTGTACATGTCATCAATCTCTATGTGGCTGCAGTTAAAATGGTACTTCTTAATGTCTCTTGCAAAATTTAGAACTTTATCCTGGTTTATGTCTTTTTTGTAGACGGCCCACGTGGACCATATGGGGTAGCGGAAGGCGTTCTCAGCGGGGATCTTGGAGGGCTTGTTGAAGTACCTGCGCACCATGTACTTGTGGATGGAGGTGATGTCGGAGCCCACGCAGACGCGGTAGCTGAGCTCGGGGAAGGGCTGCTGGCCCGGCGGGGGCTTGTAGGGCGAGTCCTTGTAGCGGGCCTGGAAGAAGAGGGCGCGCTCGGTGGCGTTGAAGCCCAGGTGGAAGGGCACGGAGTCGTTGATCTTGATGGCCGCCGCCTTGGAGGAGAGCCAGTAGCGCTCGAGGATGCCGCCAAAGCTGTCACGGAAGGAGTAGACATCGCTGGTGACGTAGGGCACGGGCTCCTGGTAGCCGGCCAGGCGGATGGGCCAGTGCTGGATGCTCATCTCCGAGCCCCCGTACCAGTGGGCGTCCTCCCAGAACATGGTGTGCTCCACAGCCGGGCCGGCCGCCAGCTCCTCCCAGCGCACGCGGTAGCACATCACCGTGTCCTTGGGCTTCACCGTCTGGATGAAGAAGTTGAGCGGGCCCCGGCTGGAGCGCGAGCAGCTCAGGATCTCGCCCTCCTTGGAGCACGACTCCAGGTCCAGGCTGCCCGAACGGAAAGCCAGCCGGAACACCACCTCGCCGTGCTGGTTGCGGATGACGAAGCCGTCCGCCCGCAGGTCCATCAGCTCCGTCTTGAGCCACTCCGCCTTCCGCAGGGACACCGTGTAGTAGCACCAGGCCACCACCGCAGCAATGAACAGGATGAAGCCCAGCAGGATGGCACCCAACATGGGCCTCAGCTCCTTGGAGGGCTTCACTGGTGTTACCTTGTCAGTCAAGTGCCCTTCTTTGGCACCCTCCTTTGGAAAGTTTCCATGTTTTCCCAAGCGGTGGGTAATCCGAGTGTCCATTATCCCTTTGCAGCCTCAACACCTGGTTAGCAACTTTGTTGCTGAATCCTTTTACTCCAGCTGGTGAAGAGAAAATCCAAGATGTTGCATGAAGCTATTCTCAATGTCCTTTCCAAAGCTTGGCTGCTCACACCTGCAATGGTTTTTCATAAAACAGAGAGTCATAAACACCAAAAAACCCAATTAAATCTTGCTGAGGGCCGCAGCTCCTCTGCTCTGTCTGCAGCCTCCCTGCCCTCTGTCTCTGGCTCACTTTGCTCTGCAGTGGCAGCCTGCTCACTGACAGCTGTGTTGAGCTTTTTTGGAGCATGTCTGTGCCAGGATTCCTATGACCCTCTCTTGGCTGCAACCTCGCTCTGTCCCACAGAGCAAGGATGAAGGGATGAAAGTCAGACTAGAGCCTGGAGGGGCCAGGGCAAGGGGCTGGTGCCTGAGCATACAAGCTGGACATCACAGGCTGATCTGTGTTTACATTAATTATGAGCCCTGCTGGATTTCCTCTCCTGCCCACAACCTCCCTGCATCAAACACAGGCAGAGAAATGCTGCGCTGAATTTTCCCGCCCCCACCTGCTGCTCCCCACCAGACTCCCAGGGATGCAGCTGGCAAAAGATGTTTTATCTCCCTGCACTTTGCTCCTTCCCTGAACTGCATGGGGATGTGGGGGTGTGGGGATGTGTTTTTCTTTCCCTTCAACTGCCTGCCCTGCTACCTATTCCAAAGCCATCAACTCAGGAAAGCCCCTCTGGCTCTTGCAGGGGAAAAAGGGAATCTTCCACTACATCTCTGTCTCTGTTTTTTTATTATCACTCAGTTCTCCTAATTTATTACAACTCCGTAGCTGCTGGGCTTATGCCAGGCAAGATGCTGTACTGCAGTGGAACTGGAAGATGTTTTGGTACACAGTATGAGGATAAGTGTATTAAATTGAAGTTGTTGCAAGACCAGGACTACATCAAAACCTTGTTTTGCTGAGAAATGCACAGAAGGTGACATGTTCCATCTGCATCAAGCATCACCAAGCCAGCTAATGCAGCACAGCTGATTATCTATTGCCAACAATAACACAGGCAGGAGAAACTGAGGCTGCAGGCTTGAGGCAGTGTATTCTGTGCAACCAGGTTTGTGGCTCCCCTGGCCCCTTCCTGGGATCTGTGTGATCTGACAGGATGAAAACTTGCAGGAGCAGCCTATATGGAGAGAGGGAAAAGGAGCCAGCTTGCTCATCTGATCTGTGCCCAGCAATAAAAGGCTGGGTGTATTTACCCATATCACTATGACATCGGTGTCTAAATATACAGAGATGATAAGCCACCCAGGGAGCCATTAAAAATGCCAGAGGTCAACACATTTTGGATCGATCACAGCAGATCCCAAACCACCCAAATTAACTGCCTGGTTAGTTTTTGGAGTACATTCTTGGGATGAGAGAGAAAAAGAGCTGGAGTGGATAAAAGTGTTCTCAGGCAAGGCCTGGCCAGGGCAGAAGGGTAAGAAAAGGAAGGTTATTGCTGCCCCAAAGAGATGGTGATCCAGGACAGGGGTGGTTTTGGGGAGCAGGTTGGATTACACATGCTCAGGGCACTCTGCCAGCCCCAAAGTGCTCAGAGCTGGCAGCCTCCCAGTGCTGGCCTGGCTCCTGACACGGCTCTGCAGCTCTGGCCCGGGTGGTTTCCAGCGAAACCCTCGTGTTTTTGCAAAACAACATTTTCACTTTGAAGGTGTTATTGTGTGCTGGGTCAGTCCTCAGTTGCTGACTGAGGAGCTTTCTTCCTCTTCTTCCTTCCTCCTTTCACTGTCCCAGCAGCCTGGGGACAGGACTTCCCTTTATGACAAGTTGCACCATTTTCCAGGGTGAAAAAATAAGAAATGGAAAGAGAAGGTTTTCTTCTTTCTTCTTTCTTCTTTCTTCTTTCTTCTTTCTTTTTTCTTCTTTCTTTTTTCTTCTTTCTTCTTTCTTTTTTCTTCTTTCTTCTTTCTTCTTTCTTCTTTCTTCTTTCTTCTTTCTTCTTTCTTCTTTCTTCTTTCTTTTTTCTTCTTTCTTTTTTTCTTCTGTCTTTTTTCTTCTTTTTTTCTTTTTTCTCTTTCTTTTTTCTTTTTTTTTTTATATTAAGCAACACATTAAAAACCCCAAAACACATGGACATCATGACTCAAAAATCTGTCCAAGAATAAAGGATGTGAGGGAAGTTTGCAAGCTTTCTATGCAGTGATTTGATTCCCAGTGAGTTGCTTTAAATCCCTTGATTTCCCCAGGAGCAGAAGATCAGGGGCAGAAAAATCATATACAAGCAAGCTGGAACTCCTGAGCCAAGCCATCCTGTCTCCAGGGGTTTTTGGGTTTTCCTCACTCCTATGATGTTGTGGGATGCCATATATATACCCCAGCCCTTCCCCTCACAGAGAAGAGGTGAGATGTGAGTGGTCAGTGGGGACAGCAGGCACTGGTGCTCCTGGAGGCAGCAGAGGATGAAATTGGGATTCCTAGCATAGATTCCACCAGGGTAGAAGAGTTTCTGAAGCTGCACTCCCATCCTTTAAAGCTTATGTCTCCAGAAAGCATTAAACATCTGCTGGCCTATCTGTGAGCCTGAGTGATGCCCAGGGCTGATGAGAAGCACTTTTGCTAAGGGATGCACAGAGGTGATCCAGAGCCCAGACCCAGCGCTATCCTTGCTCCATCCATGGGGTTATGGCATCACAGAGACCCTTGTCTGGGAATATTTAGCTGGTCCTTGCAGAGCCTCTGTGCTCTGGTGAGTGCTTTGTTAACCCCCCCAGAGTGCAAGTGCTCCCAAGGCAGGCTCTGCTGAATTCTCCCACAGTGCCCTGGAAGCCAGATGTCCCTGGGACACCAGCACTGCTGTGTTATATTTGGACTGCTTTATCAGGTGCTAATCTGGTATGGATCTGGGCCTGTCTGTTGCCCAGGCTGAAAGAAGCCAGGATTCTTCACCCCAAGGATCTTAGCAGCACCTAGCATGCACAGATTAAACATTGACATAGCTGTGATAAGCCGAAAATGAGCCAGGACTTCAGACCCTCTTATAGCTGAACGGGAGCTTCAAGGGTTTCAAGTGACGAAACACAAATCAGCCAGCTCAAAGGGCAGCTGCACACCTAAAACCCTTGTGCACCAACCCTCAGAGTCTCCTTCCCCCAGACCAAATTTATCCTTAGAACCTCTCCCAGTCTCCTGGCACCTGTGTCACAAAGTTTGTCAGGCCTCTATTCAGGAATCACAGCTATGTGATTCCTGAATCCTCAGATTTTCAGCATTCTAAGACTCTGAGGCTACCTCAGTTGGTGCTAAGAGCACCAAGATCATTATTTTGATCCCTGTATGGGCCACACACTTAAGAATTGGACTAAAGGATGATCCCTGAGAGTCACATCCAATTCAGAATAGTCTGTGATTCTGTATATGTTTACCTTCCTGGTGGTTCAGGGAGAGCATCACTCTTTAAAGAACCCATCAGGAAACAATTCTTCCTTTAAACAGAACGGCAGTTTTCTATATTGACGTTCGTTTTACAGGTTATCAAACACTTAGTCACTATCAGGTGCTTTTAGGGAGATTATACAACATGTCCTAGCAGAAAGAGCCATAGGTAGCTAAACATAATAAGCCATAAACAAACTACCACCCTGTCAAATGCTGCAAGAACTGATTAATCATTTACCAAGCCCTTTTAGACTGTTTAAAATGGACCTTTTTCGCAGAAAAGTCATGCAAAGTAGAAAGCAGTTCCCATTAGCTCTCATTTCCCGCAGCAGCTTGACAAATAAGGGTGGTGTATGGGGGATTTATTGACAATAAAGGCACTCAGGGGAGGTTTGCTCACCGTTTTTTTCTGTGCATATAGATGGGGTGAGAAAAGAGCTATCTGCTGCCTCTGCAGCTGAGGAGGGAGAGCCAAGGTTATTGCATGAGCTGCCACAGATTAGCTGCAAGCACGACAAGGCTTAGCACAAGGTGGAATGGCTGGGGGTGGTTGCAGAGGGTGAAGTGACATTGCTCTGCAGTCCATGTGGAGCAGGTAGGGACAACAAAATCTCTGCCAGCAGCACACAGCGCTTACAGAACACCTGCAGCAGCACGAACAGGGGAGAGAAAGGACACAGTCAGAACCGGTCCCTCAGAGCGGTGCAGGATCCTGCTCCACCTGGAAGCACACTCATTTGTGTCCTGGAGCAGGGAGGATACAGCCCTAATGCTGAGTGCACCCTTCACCCCATGTCTGGGCTTTTAGAAGTGCCCAATAGCTCCAGGGATGGATGGGATGACTCCCTCACTGCTTCAACCCTTGGCCCGTGGGGATCTCACCCAGCTCCTTGGGCTGGAGCAGCAGTTTGGTTCATATTAACCCCGTGCCAGCCACAGAGCCCAACCAGCTGTGAGGCCTGTGCCTGTACCCTGCACATGTCTGGTGGTGTGAGCTTCACCAGCTCACACCACCAGACAACTCTGAGCAGGCCTATTTCTGGAAACCATCCTGATTTGGGGGACTCTGCCCTGCTCCCCATGGTTCCTGATGCCTGGGGGGTTTTTGTCCCCCCTCAGTGTGAAGGTGGCTGCACAGACATTGCTGGGTTCTGCCTGTACAGAGTGCTGCTGCAAAGCTGATTACCCTGTGCAAGCCTGACAGTGTCATAAACCCTTGGAGCCTTGCAAAGCCAGCTCAGGTCTGGAGCAGTAACATTACCTGAGGTTTTTCCTAATCCACAGCATTCCAGTCCCTCAGTACTGGGGTAAAAAAGGTAGAGTTTGCTGCACAGGTCTTTCATTCCTAATTGCTACGGGAATAGGATCTGGAAGATCCATTCCTGTCTTCTTGTTCAAACTCCTCCTCTGAAGCTGACAGAAAAAAAGTCTTGCAAAATCAACTTTTTTTCCCTGTTCCAGGTCTCTCTCTGACGCCTCAAGATGCACACAGTGTCCATGCACTGCTCCCAGCTGCCAGCAGTGGCCACAGCATCCCTCTGCGGTCTGGGAGCTGCTCTGCCCATATCCTTGGGAAGGAGCTCCATCTGCCGAGCCAGTGGCCCAGGCTGAAACCCAGGGACCACTGCCAGGCCTGTCCCAGGCTGTGGGGTGACTGGTCATCAGGCATCTCCCAGGTGGCACCGAGCTCATCAGACCCTATTTACCAGGATCAGTCCTTGTGAGGAGCTCCAGGAGAATTTTGAGGTGCCTTCCCCTCAAACAAACCAAACAAAGAGGGATAAGCAAAGCACAGGTGAGGGCAGAAAAGGTCCTTGTGTGCCACAGCTGCCACCATGTGAGCAGTCTGGGAGACTGTGGAAATACAGGAAAATGGGGGAAAAAAACGGTGCTGTCATCTCAGTCTGCTTTGAATGAAGTCAGCGGGCTGAGCTCATGCCAGGTGAAGGAATGAGCCAGGTACTCACCTGGGGCTCAGCTGGGCTTTCTCCCACTTAGACCCAGGCTCAGCTGGCAGCTCCTCTGAGAGACAAAGCTCCTGGGAGCTGCCTGCAATAGCAAAGAGATGAAGAGGCTCAGTTCTTGAAGGCTTTTCTTGGAGGGGAACTGCTCTTGCTTGCTATTTTCTTGTGACAATGAGTTAGAGCTGCCATGAGGGCAGGACAAGGTGGGTCCTTGAGGGATGCTTCAGGCCCTGCATGGGTGAAGCCAAGTGCCTGCCAGGGTGAGGGGTCCTGGGCAATGCAGCTCCTGCCGGCACCTGTGGGACTTCTTGTGGAATTATGCTCCCACAGTGGGAGATGAGGCTCTCAGGCTGAGTGCATCTGCTCTGGGCTCCCCACAGACTCAGTCTGCTGCTCAGTCTGCTGTTACTTTATCCCAGACCAGCTCCACTTCCCAGCCATGGGAGTACTTTGGCATGTAAAAATTTATTTTTCCTTCTGCACTCCTTCTTGGAGATACAGGGTCTTTACTGTAGTTATTTTCTTAAACATCTGATGCCATTTGATCTCTATGATCAAAGGTTCCAATGCAGGGAAAACCTGCCAAAGGCCAGAGAGCTGAAAAGAAAGCCAATGAGCATTTTCACCCAGCCCAAAGTATGCTACCTTTGAAGAGAGGAGGATTTCACCTCTAAAATACTGAACAAACTCCCCAGAACCCCAGTCCTCCTCACTCTGCAGATACAGCATGAATTTTGCCATTTATTTTCTGGGATAACACTAAGGGTAAAGAATTGAGCTCAGATTTTAAGCCTCTTCCTGATGTCTCCAGTTCAGGCTACAAGGCTGGGGTGAAAGCGTAACAGCTTGTGCTGTCCCTGAGCATCCCACAGGTTTAGGGCTAGCAAAATATTTGTCTCCACTACCTCTGCCAGCTGGAAAGCAGCGCCTGTCCCACACCAGACAGGGCTGCAGTTGGTGTGTGGTCAGTGACCCCTGTGTGTGAAGGTGTGGTGGCCAGCACAATCTGGAGATGAAGTTTCACTTGATCATTACTTCACTCTGATTAAATTCACCATGAGCTGCAGCGTGATGAGAAAAAGCAATGCACCCATCAGACTGATGATGGAGACAAGAACAAGGCTGCTCCATGGAACTTGGGCTGGCAAGGACTAACTGATGTGGAAATTACGTGACCGAGGGTCAGCAATTACAGGACTCTCCTGCTCCAGATGAGAGAGGCCACAGCTGGAAAATAACTTGCTCTGTTCTAGGGACATCCCAGGAAAAGCTGTGAAAACAATTTGAAGAAAGTCTCTGTATGCATGAGGCTAGGCCATTCCCTAAGAAAGCCAGTGTGGTGGGGAAGAATGAACTCTGAAGCTATAGAGCAATTTCATATGCAAGTATTTTCTTGTACCTATAAGAAATCAGGCCTAAGTGGGGTCCTGAAACCCTAAAACATTAGGGTTTCATCACATCTCAGTGGCTAATGTTCAACTGATTCTTTTTTGGTCTGTGCTGACAGGTTGCTTTTAGACTGACCACTTTTCTCCAGGGCTTAAATATGGCATTGGTTCCTGGTGTGGGCTCTCCTCAGTCTGGTGCCAAGGAGATGCAGTGAAGAGTGTTTGCATTTTCAGTCCCAGTCAAGTAGCGGAGAACTTAACATCTGCATTTTTTTTAAATTAAAATTGCCTGTAACTTACCACAGTTTGACCTGTTCCCATGGGGGGAAACCCCATAGTAATCACAAAGAAATCAGCTGGTATTTTTCTTATGCACAGGGCTACAGTCAGACAAGACCAACCTCACCAGGGCAAGAATTTACCTCAGACTTCCCCTTTGGTTTATGAATATCCTTTACTATATTCACATCTCATTTGAAGCCAGGTTATTCCCCTGATAGTGGGAAAGCTGGGAACCGTCTTCCCAGAGCTGCACAAAGAGGGAGCTGCACCATTGCAAGGCCCTGACCTGAGACCATGCCCTTGCATGGACCCCAGTACTGCGCCGTTTTTATTTTACACCATTTTTATTTGGCAGCTTGGCCACTAAAGGAAGCAACTCCCAGCTCTCCAGCTGACTCCTGGTCTCATGGGCAGAGCTGGGAGGTGTGACATTGGCGCCATTCAGGACCTCAAAGGTGAAATTGAACCCATCATTTTTTAAGTGTCTTTGTGCAAAAGGCTTAATGGTTTATTAAAGTGAGAATGACCTCAGCAAACATATGAGACAGACAAGAGCTGAGAGGATGTGGCTGAATGGGAACACCTTGCTAGCAAAATTGTAACTCTCACTTGCCCTGCCACTGTTCACCTGTCAGCCTTTGCTGCTTCTCCTCTGGGAGGGATGTGAGGTTTCCTCCCCATGCAGAGCCCAAAGTGATGCATGAAAAGTCAAATTCAACCCAAGCACCCTCAGGATGATGATCAGGGTAAACCCACAGCAGGAGCCTGCTCCCCCGTCCAGGAGCTCAACTCCCCCTTCCATCTCTCTCCTAGGCTCTAGGACAGCCACAGCTGGTTTGTGAGGCTTTATCTCTGCCATGAGCTATAACTCTGCCTAAAATCCCCCTGGCAGGAATAATTCTCTCTAAAGAGAGACCGACCCTGTGACAGCATGGCCAAGCGCAGGCTTTCAGCTGGCACATCCCACGCCCCTCTGAGCACTCCTGCTGAACTTTGCTTTTTTTTGCCAGGCCAGCCCTGCATCCCCCTGTGCTCCCAGCCCTGGCAAAGGCAGGGCCAGCCTGCTTGGCATGCTGTGTCACTGCTGGGAGCAATCCCTGCTGCTAGGCAGCCGAGCCCGGCGGCCGCGAGCATCCCGGTCCAGCGTCCCCCTTGGCCTGGCTCGTCATATGATTTCTCCTAAGGGACAACTGCTGAGCAGGACTGTGTCTCCGAGCTGATCCTTTGCTGATAAGCCAGCTGCCAAGCCTCCACTGCTGAGACAAAAGAGTTTTTCTCTTCCCAGCAGGGTTTTTCTGCTGTGAATGACAGAGAAAGGAGTAAAAGTGAGCTGCCTGGCACTCCTCGTGGGCGAGAGGCTTTGGGGGCTCCTTGTCCCCCGCTGTGCTGGCAGACCATGGAGCTCTTCAGGCTGAGCCTGGGCTGCATTTGCCTCCTTCCTTGGCTTGAGGGTAAGTTTCTCCTCTTTTGGGGTAGCTGTTAAGTGGGAAGAGAGCTGCCTCCCAGGTTTTAACCTGCTTTCCTACTGAACTGCTGCTTGGGCTGCAAAGCTCAAGAACCCACCAGCTGTAGAACAAGTGCCAACAGGCACAATCAGGGCAGCATTTAAATGGGATTGAACACAGGGGTACAGAAGAGTGAGGGACAGGCTGGCAAGGTGCTGGGATGGCTGGGCCAGGGACACCGTGGCATCATGCTGGCAGCTTTTATGAAGTGCTTTTAAGCTGCTGAGAGTAGAGGATGAATAAACCTGCTCAGGGGGGGAGGCAGGCACTAAGTGACCTCCTAAGCACTAATGTTCCTCCCGGTCCCAGCTGCTCCTTCCCAGCAGAGGTGAGTGAGCTCAGAGCATGCTAGCAGCATGGCAGAGGGTGGTGGGAAGTGCAGAAGTATTTGTCCTGCTCCTGTGGTGGTCGGCTGGGAGCAGGATGTGCTGGGGAGCTGCAGAGTCTGCACTGCTCATCTCCATGGAGCAAACTTGGTAGCAGCTCGTGTTGATATTCACTGCTTTCTGGGGTCGCTCCAACCCTGTATCCTGCCCATGCACAGCAGTATTTCGAATCCAAGCAGCCCTGGTTTGATGTGCTTGGGTAGATGCAAAAAGCAGAAGTCCCTGCTGAGCATCATCCCAGAGATCTGGGGCAGTGCTACCCAGGAACAGCTTCCCAGGAATGGTGCTACCATGGTATCACTAATCCCATCATGGACATCAGGAGGAATCAATTTTCTTTAAAAATTGAAAAAGTCCCTGAGTTAATAAGCCTTTTTATTTTGCTGCTATGCCTGAGACATCAAGTTGAAAGTGACTTATTTATAAAAATCACTGAAGTTCTTCAAGGCTCCTTCAGTCCCTGAAGCAGCAAAGAGAACAGCCCTGCAGTTTTACAGGTTACATGCTCAGAGCTGTTCAAAATCCATCGACCAGAGGACCACAACTATTTGGGCTGCCCAAATAGTTTATTGGGATGTTTATTCCTTAAAGACAAACCTCAGACTGGTGCCTCTGACCAGACACTTTCCATCCCTTGCTGCACAAGCAAGCATTCCCTAGGGTGCTTTGAGAAGTTACCTTCTCAATTTGCTCTGCATCTGGATAAGAGGAGAGGTTTGTGCTCCTAAAGGTTTGACTTCTGCTCCATCTACTGCTGTTTTCTGCACATCAAAATCTGCCAATTAAAGTGAACTGAATCTCTCACTTGGGTAAGCCCCAGGCTGAGGTTATGTCTCTGTAGTGGTAGGGGGTGATGATGCACATGCATCTTTTAAAAGTTAGAGGAGATTTGGTTAGGACCTGGAGATTATACCATGATGGCATGCAGAGAGCAGAACAGCCTTCAGGGTGTTGCTCTTCCTTAGCCTCTAAAGTAGCATCTTGTCTGGTGTTAGAATAAAGTGATTTTTTACTGCTGCCATACAACCCAATCCACATGGTTTTGTTTTATTAGTAAAGTATGGAGGATCACAGGGTATTTAATTTCCTTTCTAGCGTAATGCTTTTGGTGGAAACATGATCAGCCACTGCATTTCAGCCAAACCAGTAATAAAACAATAAAACCACCACTGTTTTGCAGAAAGGAATTCATCTTCCCAATGCCTGGCAATGCCCAATGAAGCTAAAAGCACAGAGCACAAACATGTTCATGCTTGGGGCTGAAATCCCACTGTGGCAGCTTTTCCCTTCCCCTCCTGAGTTTTAAGGCTGCTGGCAGGACAGTGATGCATGCTCTCACCAGACCTCTGAGGGGTTAGTTTCCTGCTGAAAACTGGAAATCCTGGAATTTCCTAAGCCGGTCCTGACAGTTGCTCCTTTGGAAAGCACCTGCAAGCAGAGAGGAGGCAAAACTTAGTTAGATGTCAGAAAAAAATTCTTCACTGAGAGAGTGATTGGGCAATGGAATGGGCTGCCCAGGAAGGTGGTGGAGTCACCATCCCGGGAGGTGTTTAAAAAATGACTGGATGTGGCACTCAATGCCATGGTTTAGTTGATGAGGAAGTGTTAGGTTAGGTCACAGGTTGGACTTGATGATCTCAAAGATCATTTCCAATCTAGTTCACCCTGTGATTCTGTAAAAAGTTTTGTTAAAAAGCCTAATGGTGACCCTGTGAGATGCAATGGGCAGCGGGAAGTCAGGCACCAGCAGGATCTGTGCCTACATGTACAGAAAGAAAACTGCTGAAATAAAACTGCATTTAACACTGATCTGGACCCCCATGCACTGGGTGTGAGGCTGTGGGGGATGTGTTTGGCATCTTGGCCTGATCCCATATCTTGGGAGCCAATCTCCTCTCCCTCAAATCCATGGTAGTGCTGGCCCTGACCCCTGATGCCCTGACCTCAAAAGGCAGCCCTGAGCATTTTGCACTAAGGAGGAAGAAAGGCCAAGCTTGTACAATTCTTCCGCTCCCACTTTAACTTTTCGGCCTCCAACTATTTTCCACTTGGAGGATTTCCTGGCTGTGATGCATTTAACTCTTCAGTAGCCACCAGACCTTCCTTGGCTTGTGCAGGTTGTCCCCAGCAGCAGCACACAATGCCTGGGTGCAGAACCCCCTCCTGCCCACTGCAAGCCTTCCCTTGGCACCCCTTGTCCCATCCAGGATCAGTCCTTGGCCAGTCAGACCCCCTCCATCTCCTCCAGGCCTCTCTGGATTTTGTAGACACCCATCATATCTCCACCCCAGGGTTTTCCCCACTTGCATCAGCTTTGTGGTGACTTCACCAACCTCCCCTGCTTCCTATAATTTCTAGATTTTTTTTTCCATTCAAAGCCCTCCTTCCTTTCCTATGGCCGCTCTGCTCCCTTGGAGACCTTCGCTGAGCTACTTGGTAAAAAGTGGACCTTGCAGTGATGTGGAAAGATATGAAGCCCTGTTGGTAAACCAAAATCAATATATTCTTAAGAAAGGAGCAGTGGTTGGGAAAAAATATGGGCCAAGCCACCCCAAACTTTTTGCAAATGTCTTTGATCAAGACATCACAGGCCATGCTTAGAAACAGCAGAAACTTTCCCAGTCACACTGGGATTACTGGTAACCAAGGCTTTCTCAGTGGCATTACCTTAATTAGGAACGTTGCATGGATTTTGCCCCTAATCCTACATGGAACAGCATGTCCCAAGGGTGGTCATGCTGCAGAAAAGCAGGGGCCTGTATTTGCTTGCTTTTCTATCTTATAACCAGACAGAGTGTCAGTATCATAGGACAAATGAGCTGGCATCAAGAAGCCTTGCTAGAAATTGTTTATTTTGTTCCTAAAAATATGAAGAGGCCAAAGTGTTCAAGTATGAGCAGCCCAAAGCAGGCATCTGCCTGGACTCTGTGGGTTAGGCTGGCATTTTCCAGAGATGCTGAGTCCCATCCTCAGGGAGTACACTGGATGCTCTGGTTCCCCCAGGTCAACATTCTTTAAAATGTTGGAGCTCATGGCCTTATTTGTAGGACCACTGGGCAGCAGGACTTGGGATGTAATTTTGTCTCTTGAGTCTCTTGAATCTATATTCCTGGTGCCTGATGTGTGTCTCAAAGTAAAGATCCTCCAGGTTTAGCTGTGGGGCACAAGCAAAGGCTGCTGGCAGTCACACAAACTGCAATGTTTGGAGGTAACAAACATGGTGATTGCTTAGAGGGGAACATAAAACATCAGGCACTCCACAGACAGCAAAACATGTATCTCCTGCTGGGTCAAACAGCAGCACTCTTCAAAGTGTAATGAAAATACCCAAAATTTGCAAATGGAGAGTCATTGCCGAGAAATGAAAAGAAAATACAGCAAAGATTGTGGCATGCTTAATAATAAAACATATGAGAAAAAGACCTGGATGAGCAGCCTAGAGAGAGAATACAAAAAACTGCCAGCAGAAATTTTCAAACATTATCTGAAGCAGGAAGCTGGTGGGGGTCAGGAGGTCAGTAAATAACTGGCACAAAGACAAAATGGGTGACCAAAAGTGGGGCAGTGCAGGAAGGCTGAATGGATTACTGGCTGTAGTGCTCCTTCAGACATGGTCAGGGAGGTCGTGGCAGTCACTCTCTGCAGTCTGAAGTGTTATCAGACAGAATTGGCAATAGAGGAAGTTTGAGGAGGAAAGAGAATAAAAAAAGGATAAATAATCTGTGGCAAAGGACCAGCCCAAATGTCTTTTGAGTTACAGAAAACTAAAGATGACATTGAAAAATGTTTAGGGAGTGTATTAAACCCTGATTTAAGGCAAGCTTGACACCAAAGGGCTGCATTGCAGCAATAATGCCCCGCTTAGGAGGGATCCTTGCACAGCCTAGGGAGACACAGGTCCTTAGGCTCCATTTCAGCATCAGGGAAGTCAGTAGAAGCAAAGAGTATTTACAGACAGATAAACATGAGAAAAGTCAATGCAGCTTTTGTAATAGGAATGTCTGACATCCATGATGGTATCAGTAAGAACACAAACGTGCTGAGCAGATCAAGGTCTTGTGCCAGTGTTTGCAAAAGGCTTTTGATAAGAATCTTCCACCAAGGCCCTTAGGAAACTCCATTCTCGTGGAGTAGGAGACAGACCTAGCCCACAGGCTGGAACCAAGACTGGAATGAGTTGGCATGATCACAGCAGCGATAGTATCAGAAGGTGCTCAGAAAGATCAGAAGGGATGAATAATGAAGTAATTAAGCTTCCTGATGCCACAAAGTAATTAAGAATAATCAAAACTTAAGCTGACAATGTGAAACTGCAGAAGGAGCTCTGATACTGATGGAGCAACAAAATGATGTTTTTCTTTGAACTTCAGAGCTGAAAAAGGTAGTGGGCAAAACCATTTTACCCATAAATACCCAGTGATACTCTCTGAGTTAGTTCATACAGAGCACTGGAATGGCTGCCCAGAGGGGCTGTGTAATCTCCGTGTCCAGAGATGCTCAAACCCCACATGGATGTGTTCCTGTGTCATCACCTGCTCCAGGTGATCCTGTGTTGGCTGGATTGGACTGTTTGATCTCCAGTGGTCCCTTCCAACCCCAACAAGTCTATGGTTCTGTGATTTTTGGAAGGAGGCACTGGCATCTTGCTGTCTTGAGTGAGATATTTACTTGTCTGATTCTTACCCTCTTCCTTTCTTGGCAGATGTTAATGGCCCAGTGCTGCAGACAGGATCCTGGGCTCAGCAGATGCTTTATCTGACCCAGCACAGTTGTCATATTCCCCTGTTACATTGTAATGCACGTCTCAAATCATTACTTTGGAAATGGGTTTCTCCCGGTTAAGCTGAACCAAAGATGTGAGAATCCTGAATTCCACATCTTAGGTAAAAATGGTGAGGGTGGGCTGGGGCTGGGGGGACTGTATTAATCCATTCCAATTTCCTAAAGTTTAAGGGAAATTACTTAAGAGACATTTCTCCTGCCTTAAGAGGCTGGCAGAAACTCAAGCCCAAAATGCATTGAATATCCTACCTCTACCTAGCCCTCAGTAAAGGGTTAAAGAGAACACGACTCACAAGTTGCCCACAGATAGCCCAGAAATTTAATTTCCATTTAGGCACATCGGCTTGGCAGGAATTGTCAGGATTGGTGGCTGCCACAGGTCCATGCAAGTCAACATCCCAGCGCAGACACACTGATCAGACAGTCTCAGAGCTGGTGGAGAAGCTCTGTGGTTTCTGTGGCTCCTCTCCTCAGGCTGAGCAGAAAGCCCTGAGCTGTTTCTGCTTTACACAGCTCCAAGGCATTATTAATCTAGCAGAACCCTAGAATTTCCTGAGAGAAAAACATGAGAGTTCCTTTAAACTATTGTTTATACTGTTGTTATTGTGTACCAGCTCCTGTTTATACTGTCACTAATCTTCTCAGGTACTGAGCCAAATACTTGTGTTGGCTCAGAATTGTTTTGGTTTGTTCTGGTGGTTTTTTTTTCATTTGGGAGGGGAAACTCTGCAGAAATAGTTTAGATAAAAATCAGTGTTCTTGCCTAACATCACTTTTCTGTGTCCTCTTTATGCTTGCTCAGTACTATATGCCCATGGGGCTTTTATAATTCTGTCTCCTGGGGAAAAGAGAGAGAAAAAAGTCACTGTAAAAGCTGGGAGTTGCAATGTGTTGTTATTAAAAGATTTCTCAGAATGCCCAGAAATTTGAATCTTCTATTTCTATCCATCTATCTTAGGCATAAAATATACAGCAGAAAGTTCACCTGCAACACTGGTGGATGGTTTAGCACTTAACATTTTGCTCAGGATATTCATAGGCCACACCTGATGAAGTTATACTGAAAACAGTGGCAATCCTTCAGCTAATGTGACATCCATCTAAATCATCTGAGATGTTGGGACCTGTGGCTCTTAAAAGCAACAAGCAATTACAGAAATTGCTTCAAATTGTGTGTTTGTTGTGAGACAGCTGCAATATCTCCCTCCTACTAATGGATTTTTAAAAGTGGTACTGTTGTTCCTAAGGTGCACAGACCAATGTGAGGTGTGCCAAATCCAAGATAATTTCAATACTTACATGAGCTGCCTCAGCCAAGTACTTACACACTTCTGGTGGGGTATGGTTTTATCCCTGCACTGCTTTAATACCTCCAGAAGTCACTTAATAGAAAGCGTAGCCCAAGGTGGCCTAGTTGGCCCCAGATGAACAATACGAGGGGGATTTCAGCTGCTCTTTTATAAGAAAGATTTGACCTGGATAGGGCAAAAGATCCCTCAAACTAATTTGTCTGGAGGGAGGGAAGGATGGCTACCTTAAAACAACTGAAGTACTGAATTAAATACATATAGATATATATAGACAGATATTTTATATAATCATCGTAGTTGGAAGGATGTTTTTCCTCATTAGTTACATAACTGCTACTTTCCTCTAGCGTTGCATGCTCCTGTTTTTCAAAGAAATGTCATTCCAGGAAATTAGGAAGCTGTGGGAACTGTTTATCCGGGCATGCCCATCCAGGAAAGGACTGGTGGGTTACATCTTGCCTCCCCCAGGGTATTTACAAAGGGATGTGTTAGTGCACGGTACTGAACCCTGCTCTGATTGTACCGCAGTAGCAGAGGGACAAGGCTTCCTCATAAGGAACACCCGGCTGGAAAAGTGCATCCGTGCCTCCCAGGAGACCGACAGCATCAGCCTGGCCAGCTGCAAGCAGCAGTCCCAGCAGCAGAGGTGGGGCTGGAACCCCGACACGGGCACCATCGTCAGCCTGCACACGGGGCGCTGCCTGTCGGCACACAGGATGCGCCAGAACGCCCTGGTCAAGCTGGAGCCCTGTGGAGACTGGGAACGCCAGGCATGGTCCTGCGGCAGGAAGGGACACTTGACTCTGCAGAGCTTGGGCTTCCACCTTGGCACCAAGGAGGGAGGCCACAAGGTGTTTGTCTCGAGGGAGAAGGACAAGTTCAGCAGGTGGAAGACGCTGGCGGATGAAACCGTCTGTGCTGCTGCCCAGACAGCAGCTGGGAGGCCCAGCAAACCAACACAACAAGCTCTAGACACACGAGTGTGGATCTATGAAAGTAAGATGAGGTAGATTTGGTGTCAGATAACATCTAACTTTCATGTCATCCAAGCCATCTAACACCAGGCCTGCACATGTCATTGTAACTCATGTTCACTTCGGCCCCACCTGGAGAAACACCAAACGGCTCCAGCTCAACCCCACTACCTGGCACCACTGGTTTCCAGTAGTGGCTGTTCAATCTTTTCCAGAAGCATCCAAAACATTACATGATCAGGTTTCCAAAACCCAAGTTGCAGTTCTGAGGACAGGCAAATATTTTGGGTAAAATATTTCTGAATTGGTGCCCACAGCTAAGAATAGTGGAGATTGCTTGAGCCTCCCAGGCACAAAACACCCAAGGAAGTCTTCCAAAGTCAGGCACTTTAGACTTTGAAAGAACTTTTGGTACTTTGGAAAGTCTTTTTTTGGTAAAACAACTGGAGGCAGCTGAAAACTTCTTTTAAACTTATATATATTATTGAGAAGCAGTTGTATCAGAAATTATTGCTTCAGTTTCTGAAATTAAAGTTCTCTTCTGTGAGACCCCAACAGTGCACCTTTCACTAATGAAATCTAGTTGTAGCCTTCATTCCATGCTCTCATTATCCTCAGTGAACCTTGCTGCTGGTGCCCAGTGTAGCCATAAAGACACTGGTGAACACTGCAAGTAGTGGGAGGGAGCTTAAATGTTGCCCTCCCTTTGCATTAGGAAATCCCAGAAGATGACATCAAAAATTATTAGAAATGGGGTTCCTATTGACCAATTACGTCCTTGGCCTTTGCTGAAGAGAATCCAAACTGCTTTCACCAGTATTCACTAGTCTTTATCTTAGACTGGACCCAGAAAGGGCAAAAACCCTGGTCTTGTCACAATTTTAGGAGTTTGACATAAGGCTACCAAACACCAGGCATGGTCATTTTACCAAGATGTGGCTGTGATCATTTGTTGCATGCCCAGTGAAGCCCGCTGCTGATCACTGATAGTTCATGGTCCAGTCTGTTTCCCACTTTCATTCAAGTCCTTTCTGCAAATAAAAGTGGGTTTTGGTACTTTTCTTGTAAAGTTGTGTGCAGAACTGAGACCTGAAAATCACATTCCATTCCTCCTCCCCTCCTCCCCTCCCCTCCTTTCTCCCACTCCAGAGACCCAAAACCACCTGGTGTTTGTAATGATTTTTTAAGTGTTTGTCCACTCTGTAGGTGATGAAGTTCCCAACATTCCTCAGGGAAAATTATTTCCCTGACAGGAGGCTATTCCTTACCTTAAGGTTGACGGACCCAATGCGCTCTGTGAAAATGAGAAAAGAGAAAATGTGATGTATCTGCTTGGCATAAGCAGATGGATTATAAGTGTAACCTTTTGACACAGAGACACTGTATCTAATTTGAAATAAAAAGTGATACATCAGCTGCTTTGGCTGTCATGCGTAGAGAAGGTGGTCTTTTTCCCCTCAAGCCAGGGGGAACTTAATTAGCCAACTAGAAGGTCAACATGTAATTATCACAATAGTTACAAGTGTTAGTGTTTGTTTAACATTAAGTTAAATATGGACCATACAAATTGGATACCATAATAGGCTAGTTAAATATAGGCTAGGAAATGCGTGGAACATTTAAGATATGGGAAAAAGGCATGTGAAAAGAGCATTCTCATTCCCCAAGGCAATGCTCCTGGCAACCCAGGGTTGCCTTGGAGCCAGGATCCCTAAATAAGGTTGTGAGGGTAAACACAGAGCAGCTTTTAAATCAGGCTGTGCCCCTCAGTGTGTCTCACACAGAGTCAAAATTTTCCTATCAATCCCATGGTTCAGTCTACTGGAGGGAACCTCTGACTGCTCACTAACAACACCAAAGTCCTATGTATTTGTTCAGGCATTTCTCATCTAACTTCCACCTGATCATCAACAGGCAGCTTACACTTCGGTGGGTTATCTGCTCAATAAATTACACCTGTGCAGCTGTGCTGTGGGTGCTCATGCCACAGGGTGGGATGGGGTCTGGATAAGCAGCAGGGAGCCCTGAAGTCACTGTGTTCTTGGTCCTCGCATGTGCATCATTGCAGCAGAAGGGTGAATTGCTGACACCAAAGTTCACACAGCCTCCCCTCTAGCAGCAGCTGTTTGCCCACACACCCTGCTCTGCAGCAGGACTGGAGGGCACAGGAAGGTGTTGAGCCTTGCAGGAGGTATGGCCTACTTACAACCCTTTGGATCCCATTTTTATATCTGCAGACTTGTTAAGAGCTGTGATTCTTCCACTTGCCTCTTCCTCACACAGCATCCTTTAACATCTGGTGTTGCACTCACACTGTTAAAATCCACGACCACATCTACCACCAGAAAACAAGCTCTGCTTTGTTTGTTGATTCCATCTTGAGAGGTTCATTTCACCTTTAAAATCTCTGACAGCTGAAAGCCCCTGGTGCACAGGAGGGGGTGATTGCTGCTGCACCACATCCTTCTCACCCTGCAGGGCTGAGAACCAAACCAGCAGGGCTGGGTTCCCTTTCCCTGCTGGGCAATGAGCGTATCCAGGCTCCTGTACAAAATATAAATGATAATCACACAGATCTTTGCTTTATTTCCTTCCAAGCTAAAACCATTGATTCTTCAAAGATCGATGCTGTGGACAGAGAGTCTTCTGTGAGCTTGACTGACCCCCCTCTGGCTAACAAGTTCAACAGCACAGTGTCTCCAGCAAAGACCAAACAGGCACAGCTCCCAGCAAATGAGGGTGAGCACTTCTCTGAATGCATAAGTAAGAACAGCAGGACGGAAAGTGTGGGCAGCACTTTGAGGTTACTCAGCTGTTTTCAGTGGTGGAAGAGTACCTGAGGATTTCTGAAAAATTTCCATGTGTGCCACTGAATGCTTTCACCCAACATGCTGAGGAGTCTCCCTCGGAAAGCAGTGCAGAGAGATACAGGCTTAACCGGGAGGCATGGCCACCCACTGTTTTAGGAGCAAAAATTATCTGCGGTTGGGGAGCACTGAGTGACAGTAAAGTTTCCTTCTCCTTTTTGGGTCCCATACAAAAGGGATTTGTGGTTACAGTGAAGCCTGATGAGGAATCTGGATCTCTGGTCCAACTGGAAGCTGCTAATCAGAGTATTTCTGCTTCTTCCACTAGATCCATCCCACAACCACTCCAAGAAACATGGAAATCGGGGGAAAAACACTGGGGCCAGGCTTGCAGGTAGGTCCAGGGATCAGCCAGAGGAGAAAGGGACCAGGCAGATGAAGGTTCATCAGTGCCTCTGTCCTTCCCATTGTGACAGAGATACATTTCCCTGAGGTACTGCTGAGGATGCTCAATAGGGAATGAGGGCACAAAATTACCTGTCAGAAAGACCCTCTTTAAATCTCCACAGGCCTGAGATAAAAAAAATAGTAAAAACATGAAAATGAGACAGCTGCTAACACTACTGCTTTTCCCCAGCCCTTCTTCTTTTGTATCAGAAGGATGCAGAGTGGAGAAGCATGAGATATTACTGTCTTCATAGCAAGAAAGAAAAACTTTTGTGGCCATTTTCAATAGAAGGATGCTGTGCAGTATAAAAGCAGCTGTAAGATGTTGATCTTGTAGACAATGCACTTTTCCTGTTATCTGGCATTTTTCAGGGACATTACAGGTGATTTTTTGTGGCAGTTGTGGCTATTGCATAAGAGCAGGGATAGGTACAGCAAACAAGTGATGCTTTCTCTGATACCCTTTCAGGCACGAACTGGAAGACAGCCATGCTGGTCCTCAGCCCCCTGGCTTTCATACTGGGATTAATAATACTGACACTCAATGTTCACTACAACAAGTAAGTGAGAGTCAGGTTCATTGATTTCGCTATGAACAGCATCTTAAAGAAAAACTCCAACATCTCAAAACAAAAGTCTTGGTCTTGGCACCCTTCCCCATTCCACACCTGATGTTGCTGATCTCAGAAGATGGGTCTGGTCACCAATGTGTCACCCTTGGGGATTTCTCCTCTCTGCCCCCCAGTTTATCCATCCCACTCAGAGACCCCCCCAAACGCAGCCGCCACTGTCGGCTCCTCCTCCCCTGCACATCTTGTGCCATCCCTGAAGGAAGTGCCATTACAGTTTCTGATGTGGAGAAGCAACCAAGTGACAGCTGCAGTGACTCTCTTCTCTCTTCTCTTAGGAAGAAGAAGATCCTGTCTGCTCTGAAGAGCTCTCCCGCCCACAGCAGCCGAGCTGATTTACGGGAGCCGCCCCCCCTGCGCAGAGGGATCCACGCCCAGCCGTACCTGCCGCCATCCCGCTCCCCCTCCCTGAGGCGGGGAGAGATCCTCATCGAGTGGAAAGACGGGACTGTCACTCCTCTTTTTGACAACATCAATTACCAAGTGGACTAGCTGCAGAATAACAGAGCTTTTGTTCCCTCCCTGTTGTCACTGTTCCCACCAGGAGGGCTGCCACCACAGCTATCTCCTCCCTGCCCTTGCTGTTTTGACAGGAAGCACAGTTTGGGGTTTTTTCTAAACACTTGAGTACAATCTTCTTGCACAGGACAAGGGCTGAAGCAAGCAGAGTAGATTGTTTGGTTTGTATAGGCACATGCTGCTTAGCAATTTCAGAACTGCTTTAACCCATAAGAAACCCCAGGTTTCCCTAAATGAAGCTGGGACTACCGCCAGCTGCAACTGCCCATGGAATCAAAATTAAAGTTATTAAGCATATGAAAAAGTGAATCTTTGAAGACAAGGAAAAAGGTAAAAAGCAAAAGTCCTGATAATCCTTAAATTCTTTTTAAGATAAAACTAGCTGTCAATAGCTAGTTTTTAATCCTTAAATTCTTTTTAAGATAAAACTAGCTGTCTTTACAGAAGACCATCAGTTACATTGTCAGTGTGAGAATGTAATTAATAAGCACTGCCTTCTATAAAATCTCTTCCAGGTATCTGCCAAAATATTCATCCCCACTAAGTTGTCAATTAAGTAACAGCAAGTCATTTTTCTAACTTAAAAGGTAGCACTCCACTGTCCTCTCTGCATCACTGCAAGAGCCCTGCTGAGAGAGCATGTGTCTCTCCAAACTCTTCCATATTTAGGATGTACTAAACCTTATTATAACACACATCCTCTTTTATTATATAGACTGGCAAGAAATGTCGGTCATGCTTGTTGGGGATATTGCATATAGAGCCACTTTATTCCAGCTCCAGTCTCTGATTTCCTATAATCATATGGAATAGTCAATGAATAGATACACTGCTCCACCAGAGCAGTAATACAGTTCTTTTTCTTTTAGGTAGGAGTAAGACATTGTTTTCAGCCTTTACACTTCTTGTTTGAGCAAAATTACCTGCAGCTATCACACGCAATCCTGATCTTTTCTCAGTGAAATCTGCAATGTCTTAGTGCTTTCCTAATATTAATGAATGTATGCTTTCTTTCCCTCCGATTCTGAGATGATGTAATCATGGCTGTAAGTCAAGAGTTACGTGGAGAAAGAAACAATAACACCAGGAAATTACAAGTATGAGCTGTGTCAGTGCATTTGTTCAGTAGAGCAAGGGAAACAGCATCCTCACGTCTCTTACTCGAGCAACGCCTTTCACTTGACCTAAATTAAGCTGTTCTGCTATTTCAGTGTAGCTTGAATTTCTCTTGAGTTTTATTTAACCTACAGCAGAAGTAAGGTCTCTCCAGGGAATTTAAAATCTCTGGGGTTTTTTAATCATAAAATCTCTGGTTGTTTGTTTGTTTTTGAGGGTTTTTTAAAATTATTTTTCTTTTTAAATTGTAAAAAGTCCACTGTCATAAGATATTATTATAACCGAAAACTTTACTGGTCTTAAAAAAAAACAAAACAACACAACAAAAAAACCAAGCCCTGTTGTTTTAGGGCATAAATATCATAGAGGTTGGAAATAAATATCTTTGCCAAGCAGATTATTCCATAATTATTTACTGGAGGGTTTCCCAGATGCTCCTTGGGAAAATGTTTTACTATTAGACATGGGCAGAGGCAGAACTCTTTCTTCACCAGCAAGCAGCAAGAATTAGAGCTAAATTCTGACTTTCCAACATTTCTACTTTAAATGAAACTCAAAGACTCTGGGATCAAAAAATGTTTAAGAATAATTTTACTTGCAAAATTTGTGGGAATACATTCTGTACATAAATCACTTAAAATGCACACACAGTGCCTTACCCATGATCACAGTTACACCCCTTGGAATTTTGTCCAAGGAGCACATCACCTTACAGTGCACAGCACTGGTCACCCTCCAAAACCTTGACAGGCTTTGGGAGCACTATGTGAGCAGTGCCATTAAAAAGGAAATACTGGCTTGGAGCTGAGCTAATGTGTTTTCCACAGCATCAAGTGCCTTCGTTCATTACTGCTGAATGGGCAGAACCGATGACTTGTTAACGACTCTCTAACTCCAGCTTAATATGCTAATCTTGCTCATAAACAGGAAGGCAACAACACCGTTGTTTACACAGCACTGATTAAATGGTACCTCAAACAATAATGAAAAACCAAGACTGCGGCTGCACAGGCTTTTAACTCTTCTCTCCCACTCTCACTGGTTGCTACATTCTCTGCCACCTCCTGAGTGGAACACTTCTGAGGAAGTGTTCATAATCAAAATAAAGCCTGACTGTAATGTGGACGAGCACTGGAGTTTTTAATGTGTATATATACACAGATATTTATATATAAATGCCTCCTTATAGTGTATCCCCTTTTTTGAAAATATAAATATATGCAATTTTAAATAACTCCACTGGAAGATAATGGAGTGACATGCAAGACACTCCTGTCACACTGGTACCAACATTAGTAATGTCTGCTACCCCGAAAGATGAGTGGGTGCAGCCATAGCAGTACTGATAGTATGAAACAGACATAGATTGCACATAAGCTTGGATATCCTGTGCAGAAAGTGGATTAAATACCCTTTCCCAACCCCATGGGAAATCTACAGCTAAGGTGTCTGTTAAAGATCAAAAAATTAAAATAAAGAGGCAAAAGAAGTTCAATTTACCACTTAAATACTGCACCCAATCATTTACTAAGACTGTCTGGATGGAAAATGTTCTCACAACAGTATACATTATGGATGTACATAAATTCATGATACAAAAAAAAAAAAATATCTGAAATGATCTGACAAGTTATCACTGCATATCACTGGAAGAGTTGGGAATAGAACTACTGCTTCCTCATTTGAAATTCAAGGTATGACTTCTGTAGTAAGCTTTTGTTATTAAAAATCCCCATATGCTCATTTTCTCAACTCTCTAGCTTTACATCAGCAAGTCAAGATGTATCAAGTGTTTGATTTTTCAAAAAGACCTGTGGTTGTTCAGCACTTCAAGGAAGAAAAAGAAAGGGGAAAAAAAAAAGAAAAAGAAAAGGAGACAGAGACAGAGGAAGTCTTTTGTTAGCTCTGGGCTTCAATTCAGACATCTCTGGCTTAGGGTTCAATCAGACTATACTTTTTTATGCTAGCTAGGACAGACAAAAGCATATTCTCTTTAAAAGCTCCTTGTATCCTCACTGAATTTCTACAGATTTAAAAAAAAAAAAAAAGAAATCTACATTTCTGCAGCCATATAATTCTTCCTTCAATTTAAAACATAAGAAGCACACCTGTCTCCTCAAGAAATCCCCTTATACTTCACAAAACCACTTATTCTCTGGAGCACAGAAACTGATGCACTTCCTTCAGCAATGCTTGCATGTCCTCATATTCTGCAAATTTGCAGGCATCCTCCAGCTTCAGCCACTGGAAAGCTTGGTGCTCCTCTGACAGCTTGATCTCTGCGTTGCAGTCCTTCATTTCTGCCAGCCAGTACACGACAGTCTTGGGCTTGCCGTGGACAGGGTAGTGCAGCTCCTTCTTGTAGCCCTCGATGAGGGTGAGCTGGCTGGCCTGCAGGCCTGCCTCCTCCTGCGTTTCCCGGAAGGCTGTCTGCAGGTCATCCTCCCCAGGGTCCACGTGGCCTGCCAAGAGGGTGGAAAAGTAAATCTCCGGGAAGGAAACTCATGTTGTGCTTTAATCGGGAAACACCGGGAGGCAGAGATGAGAGTACATGGTAGCTGACACAGGATGAGATGGAAATTGAAGAAGAGAGATTGCTTTTCCAGATCTTTATGTCTTGATTTATCTTTGTCTTGTGGCTTTTAGGGTCACTGTTTATCCCTCACCTCCTGAAACTTCCATCAGCCTCTCAGCATCAGACATTTTTTCTTCCCACTCCTCCCCTCCACTTCTGGAGTACCCTACACCCATAAAGCTCCACCTTGGATTATACTGAGGACTGAATCCCTCATTTTTCCTTCATCCAGTTAGAGCAGAGATAGGTCATCTGAGACTCTTAATCTTCTCTCAACCATGTCCTCTCACATAAGCTTAAGGCTCAATTCTGTAAAACTCTTACTTGTGCCAACAGTCCAGAAACAACGGGACCAGGCACGGATGTGTACCATTTAAAAAGTGCATTTCTTTTAGGCAGCCAGGGATTTTTTTTCTCCTCCATACTCCCCTCTGAAACAAGCAACAAGTCTAAAAGCCAGCCCTTTCAACAGCTGGGTAGTTCTCCTAGGATACACCATTTATTTTACATTGCTCAGAACGAGAGGTGCCACTACAAACAAAGGATAAATATAACACATACCCAGCCACTTGTACTTTTGTTGAGAAATGTCAGATTTGGTTTTCTCATGAAAGCTCCAGAACATAAATAGAACAAGCCAAGCAATACCTCAAAAAAGCAACACAGCAGGAGCTGGGACATTTGGGGAGGTAAAAAAGTTTAAGCTCTGTTTTATCCCTGGTGTCAGTCTATTTTCTAGTAGCTGGCTCCACATAACTATAATTTCATTGCAGAGATGAACTGTTCCTCAGGTCTCAGATACTCAAAGTGCCCTTTTAGTACCACAACTGGGGTATGTAGGAAGTTTGCTTTGCCTCTGCAACAGGTTCCACTCACTTCCTTGCCTGTGTATCAAAAGTGTGAACATCTGTTACAAAAAGATATCACTTCAGATATAAAATGCACTTTTCTTTCAAGCAGCCACTGTGCAGAAAACAGCATTTGATACCTGTTGATAACCTCAGGTCTAAGCTCAGTAAATTGCCACGTTTGTGCAGTACAGTCTACCTGCAGAGCAGAAAAAGGACTGCAGGCAGCACCTCACACACCACAGCTTTCAGATCCTTTCAGATCCTCCCACCTGTTCCCACTGGCGCAGCGCTAATAGACTGAGAAGGAAAATGAACCCTACATCCCCTTCCCATCAGCCTCAGCTAGTGCCAAGTCACAGTCCTAGGGGCAGAGATAAGGCTGATGAGGTTCTTGTGAGGGGATCCAAGCAAGTCCAGTTTAATCCCATAAGAGTTGCAGCAGCTTAGAGAGCTTTTAAAATAACAAGGTACAGCTGTAGCTGTAAACAGCCTTTTGTCTGTGCTTTGAGAGACAATTACAACTTCTTCTTCTGGCTCCTGCCCCATGGAATCTGTGTCAACATCACATACAGGTTACCACACTGCACATCCCAGGGTTACCTTGGAAGACCATTCCAATCACAGATATTGTAAAATTCACTAGCTTCTCCTCAATAAATTCCCCCCAATCAACACCAAGCTTCTATTACAGGCCACCATCAGACTGGGGTCTTTGATCTCTAAAACCTGAAGTGGTGTGTTGAGGGAGGTGATTCTCCCCCTCTGCTCTGGTGTGACCCCACTTGCAATGCTGCATCCACCTGGAGCCCTCAGCATGGGAGGGACATGGACCTGCAGGACTGAGTTCAGAGGAAGCCATGAATACAATCAGGGAGTGGAGCACCTCTGGATGAGAGAGTTGGGGCTGCTCAGTCTGGAGAAGAGAAGGCTCTGGGGAGACCTCAGAGCCCCTTCCAGTGCCTAAAGGGTGGTGGTTTATGAGAAAATTGGGGACAGACTTTTGGAAAGGGCTTGGAGTGACAGGAGAAGGGCTCCTGCTTTTCATCTAGGAGAGGGCAGACTCAGACTACAGACAAGGAAGACTTGCTTTTACTGTGAGGGTGGTGAAATACTGGCACAAGTTTCCCAGAGAAGCAGTGAGTGCCTCATCCCTGTAAACATCCAGGTGGGATGGGACTCCAGAAACCTGCTCTAGTTGAGGATGCTCCTGCCCACTGGTGGGGGCTTGGAGTAGACAACCTTTAAGATTCCTCCCAACCTACACTACTCCATGATCCCAGGTGTGTGAGATGTATGCTTATGAGACAATTAGCTCCCTACCAAAACTCCTACAAGTAATTTAAATCACTTGTACAGAATTACTGTGTTCCCAGGGAGCCTTCCATAAGGGTTTCTTCTCACAACAATCAATCATGTCGCAGCAGATGTTTTTTTAGCTTTCCTCTAGGCTGCAAACTCAATTCCCTTAGGCTCTTGGTGGAGTAGACAAAGGGGGAGGTTTGGAAAGTTTTGTTCTTTCCCTCAATAGGCGAGCCTAGCTGACACTGTAAAAAGATTTTTTTTTCCTCCAATTTGCAAGTACTTGTTTATAAACTGCTGCACCATGCTTTGAAAGTGACACATTTTACAAAATAAGAAGCAAAAACTATTGGGGAAAAAATCTCAGGTGGGAAAAAACAGCAAGAAGATCTCTAGGGAACCTGAAGCACTTTTGTGCTGCACTTTTCCTGGTACCAGGGCTGTGACTGCTCACTACCAAACACTGGCTCTGTGACATGCCTTTATGGAGGAGGTTCTGCTCTGTCCTGGGACACAGGGCTTGTTTTCTGCTCTGAGGCCTCACTGATGACCAAGAATGGCTGGTAAGGTGAATTCTCCTATCTGTCCCTCTTATCTCTATTGCATTAGGCAAGTGATCTTCATCAATGATCTCCTGCATCTCCTCAGAAAGGTGTATTTAAGTGTTCTACTACAGATTTCAGTTTGCCTTCCTGCTGACTGTGACCACAGCCCTGCAGACTCTGATGGGTCAAACAATCCTGCACTGGCCACACTGCAGGTGCCTGGCAAAGGGTGAGACCCAAGACAAGAGTGAACCTCCCCCCATTACCTCGCTTCAGTCGTGTGCACACCTTGTCAGAAACATCAGACACCTGAGGAGCTGGGCTGGGTGACAGTCCCTGCCCCAACCCAAATAATTTGTGCCCAACCCTTGGTACAGCCACAATCTGCAGAGGGTTTCAGCCTCAGAATTGCCCCCTCAGCTGTGCCAGGAGCACCATCACACAAGCAGCACAGCCAGCAGCTTCTCCCAGGTGGTGACTGCCCCTCTAAAATGACCCTCAGCCAAAATCCTCTCTGCAGCCTGACACCAGTGACCTGCAGCAGTGTCCCCAGAACAGAAATCACCTTTGGGTGGGGTCCAGTGGTGGCTCCCGTAGGATGTCTGCAGCAGGAGGTACTCGATGCTGTCAGCGACTTTAGAGGATGGTGCTGGCTGCAGCCTCCTGAAGATGATCAAGCCACAAGCTCTCACAGCCATTCCCCTCTGCCAGCTGCACCAGGAGCTGCGGAAAAGCACAAAACACGGGGCTCAAACAGAGCAGCTCTATTCAGCCAGCAAACAGATCCCAGCACAGCAAAAAAAGCTGTCCAACCTTGGAAGTTACTACAGAATTAAATTGCATAATATTAGCCACCTTTGAATTGTAAAAAAATTTACTTTGTTATCGAGAAGCATGAAAAATGACCTGCATGTCATGTCTTTGCTGCTGATAAATTACAAACCACATTGCAGGGAGGGGAACAAAATTAAAAAGCAAAAGGAAAGCCACAGATTAACACCCTGAAACTTTTCCACTGCAAAACTGCACAGGCCCTGCACAGAGGTAATACCTCACCATTACTGGAACTGGCATATGGAAATGATTGCTCTGGACAGTTTCCCTGGAGCACAGGACTCAGAATATCAGGGCAAAGCTGAGAAAATGAATGACAAAGGACAGGCTCTCTGCTGTCTCACCTAGACATAAGGCTGTCATACAAAACTAAAAGTTTCTTAGCATGCCTGTTAAGCACTGGTTTGATGTAAACAACAAGGAATACACCTCTTAAGTGATAAATATTGTCAGCAATAAGCTACGCAAACAGCATGAGTAGTCCTATAGAGAAAAAGAAGCAATGGACATGAGTAAGCCATGCTACAAATTTGGCAGTTTCCCAGTTATGGGAAAAGCTTTGCATTCCGACAGAGACGCACAGATCAGTAAATAATTTTACAGAACACTGTATTTTCCTCAAGAAAATGTCAAGGGCGGGTTTGTGAGTTCTCCAGCTCCCAACACGGGAAACCAGAGCACGGAGCCCTCCGCCAACAACCCCGCCCCGGGACTACGCTCATCTCCTCTGGTCAACCACGTCAACCGCTTCCTTTAGCTCCTGCCTACTTCCTTCGATTCAGCCACCACAAGGCCGACACCCCTCTGCGGCCCCCGCGGCACCAGCACCACCTCCCGTGCGCGCCGGGAAGGACAAGGACAAATCCCCGCGGGCCCCTCCGCCGGCGCCTGGCCCCGCTGCCCTGCCCGCTCCTCGCCGCCGCAAAGGGTCCCCCTGTGCCCGGGGATGGGGACACCGGGACCCCGGGGATGGGGACACCGGGACCGGGCACACATGTCACCCCCACAGCGGCCACCATGGACCCCCGCCCTCACCTCTGCTTCCGGGTCCGGCAGGGGGCGGGAGCCAGCGCACGATTGGCGTCAACATTAACCAATTGCAGCTTCAGCCCCTCGGCCGGTAGCCACTCCTTTCTCGTCCCGCCCCCCAGCCTTCCCTTAGCCCCCGCCCCCGTACCCGAGAAGGCCTCGGATTGGCCTCTCGCGGCCGGGAGGTGCCCTACCGGCCTCTCTCCCCTCTCGCTATTGGCTGGCTGTGCGCGCGAGGCTGCGCGCGGGCGTTTGAAGCGGGAAAAGCGTTGTTGCCATGGAGACGCGGCTTAATGGCCGCCGCCGAGCGGCGCCGCGGCCGGTGAGTGAGGGGGGACCCCAGCCCTGAGGGGACGGGGACAGCTGGGCCAGGGAGGGCTCTAGGGAAATCGCCCTGACCGGCCCCACCGGGCTCTAGACGGGGGAAAAGCCGTGGTAGGACAGCTCCGAGAAGGATGAGACATGTGCCCCCTTCAGGCACGCGGTGCAAGTCCGGACGGGACGCGTGGCGGTTTGTTTAGCTATTTCTTTATAATTACAAAATATTTTTCAATTTTGCATTTTATATATTTTACAGATAACACATAGCTTATGCACCATGTAAAATATGTAAGTGCAATTAAGAATACATATTTATATACATTATGTAAAATATAAGAAATACTTTATTGCTACTTAAAATACATTTTTAATATATTTTACATAAGATCTATGAAATATATTTTTTATGTTTGTATGTTTAAAAACTTAAGTAAAACTTTGAAATTATAAAAGTAACCGTGAGGGGCAGTTGGTGGACCCTGCTGGGAGGACGAGCTCAGACACGGTTTTCAGATAATTGGCACCCTGCCATAACTCGTGGGTTATTTTCTCGGCACGTGGTTGAATATTGGACACTTCCAATAGTCAGTATCCCAATATTGGACGCTTCCCCTTCCCCGTGCAGCTGTTCCTGGCAGCTGTCGGGATCAGCTGCAGGATGGGGCCTCTTCTGCTGAGGTCACCAGGCTATAATTACTATGGAGAGGGGAATAAAATACTCTGACATGCTTTGTGGGGAAGCAAAAAAATCTCCAATATTTGTTTGTTTGTCAGCCACTTTTAATGACATTAATTAGTAACAATAGAGCAACACAATACCCTGAATTGCTTTCTGGGGAAACAAAATAATCCCCAATATTTACTTGTTTGTAAGGCAGTTTTAATGACATTAATTGTTTTATTAACTTCCTCAAGGAATGTCAGCGGCAAAGGAAACCCCTGTTTCTTACTTGTTGCTGCAAGCAGCAGACCTGTGTCAAGCTCCAGCTGTAAAATAGCTTTTAAAACAATTTAGCATTAAAACCCTTCCCTCCCCTCCAGGTACTATTGCTGTGTTGAAGCTGTTAGTGGTTATCTATTGTCAGTGTCCAGCTTCAGAACAGCTGAACGCTTGTTCCAAGGAGCAGTGGAATATTTAATGCCCTGTTGTTTACGTGCAGGGTGGAGTAATCCTATGATCTTCCAAAGGGATCTGCTGCAACGTCAACCACAGCTTCACAGATCCCCACCTTTTCCATTAAAATAAAATTTTAGGCTCATTTTACAAAGCAGATTATCTCTTATTGTGGAGCTTGTCTTAAGAAAGTGCAGCTCCCTGTTATTCACAGGAATGCCCTAGTTCCCAAGGAGTGGGGTCAGAATGATTAAAGGTAAAGCATTTTGTGTGGTGCTCTGGGAAAGCAAATTAGCCATTTGCTTCTGGAGGGTTAAATCAGATTTGGCTTTGGATCACCTTAAAAAAAATAGCTTAATGTTTAAATGAATAAGGAATGAAGATGGATGGGTAGTGACAAGAATTAATACCTTTCCCTTTTCCCTATTCATTCTTTGCTTCTGTATTTCAAGAAACCTGCAAATTCTTTGGCATGAGCAGAAGCTGTGATGAAGTGCTGAAGTCTTTTATGGGGTAGAATGGTTGCAAGTAATGAGTTCAGTGTGCTGCTGTAGCTGCTATCAGGAGAAAACACCCATCTGCTACACACATTTACAAACTTTTAAAGCTCTTAAGTTTTATTTTTAATAAGGTACTTGTAGAGGAGAATGGTTTACACAGAAAACAAGGTGATGTTTATGGTTTGTATGCTGATTAACCATTTCTGTGTTTATCAAATACTCTTGAAATAATAAAAAAATTATTTCATAATCGGGCCAGGTTTTATGATTCAGAGTGATTACCTTAGCCTATATGCAGGACAAAATGTATCATTTGCATTTGTAGGAGTGTCATGTAAGATTTCTTCACTTTATTTCCCTAATTTAAAGAATAGATATAATGACATTTGTGTTCTCTCTCAGTGGTGACGCTCAGGAAATCATCTAAATCCAAAATTGTCACTCTAAATCATCTACAATTGTCAGGTCAATATGAGTGGGATAACAGGACATGTGAAAGTTACTCAAATGAATGGGGTCCTGAGATCTTTAATAAATCAGAAGTTAATAATGATCAAGGTATAGTGGTTCTAGGCTGCTTTATTCTTAAAATAATCTCTATGGGGCTTTAACATAATTTATTTTACACACAGTGATTGATACTCATCAAGCACCTTTGAAGACCTTTCCTCCACCTTGAAAAGTGCATTGAGAAGGAAAAGATCTTGTGAAAGAGGTAATTAATAAATAAAACAATTTAAAAACAGAGAGTCAGCTCCTAGAGCATAATTTTGTTTTAAGTTAATTTCCTACAGGACAGAAAAATGTAACACTCCTTTTTATTATTTACACCTGACTTTTCTGTTTTTCATCAGCTTTATGACCATTGAAAACCCTCTAATACTGGAGCTGAGGAAGAGTTCTCTTATGACAAACTGCAATCTAATTCTGTGGCTGAGCTGGTCCCTTTTATATATAATTCTAATGCTTTTTTACAATAAGCACTCACACATTATCAGCATCTGGAAGCCTTTTAAGATCTTTTTAAAACATCTTGGCATACGAAACAAGTTGTAGAGAACTCATGTTTGCCACACAGAGGTGTCAGGCTGGGTGCATGTGGAGAATTATACCTCCACACTTACCTCTTTCTCAAAATATGTTATATTCAACTATTTCAAGAAGTCCTAGTCTTTCATGTCAACCTGTATTCAGTGAAGCTACCCGTATCTTTGTGGGGAACAAGGCCTAGGTTTTGATATGAGATACCACACTGAAGAATGGTATGTTTTTCTGCCCCATGACATGTTATTCTCATGGGTGAACAAGCAAATAACTGAGGAAGTGCTGGCTGTTGCGAGACTGAAAGTCTTCTGTCTTTTCTTTTGCCAGAAGATGGCATTAACAATTTAGGATTCTTGAAAACCTCCTCTTAGTTTTCACAAAGCCAGTTTATTTTGATGAATTGTTTGTCTGTTAGAAAAAGCATCTTCAGACACAAAGATCTCTCATCTAGGGTTGGATGAATAAAAGTATTTTATCAATAAGGAGAAAGATATGCCTTTTTTTTAGAGCATCAGTGATTGAGAGGTGAGAAGAGTTTCACTGGCAATTGCAGTTTTCCCTGAGTTCTTTCATGTTTGAACCACACAAAATCTTTTAGCAATTGTCTACTCTTGAGTTTCAAAGTGATCAAAAATGCTGATTTTCTCATTATGCCAATGCCTAATTTTTTTTCCTGTGGTTAATTAATTTATTTCTCCTTTCTTAGTGAACGGGTTTTTTTTTCCCTTGCTTGTGAAATTCCTGTCCTGTCAAAAAGGAGTTGGTGGAGTTATCCCTGAAACCACTCAGATCCAGTAAGATTTATTCTATCTGGAAAGGCAGACCTCAAGTCTCATTAAGAGGCCAGGTCTCATTAAGAAACCATTTAGTTGCTTTCACATGGCTCAGAGCCTTAGCTAATTAGCCACCGAAGCTGCTTACATTGCTCTTTTAGGTTCTGCAGTACCTACATTACTTGGATTTTCCTAATGCCAAGAATTCTTCTGACTTGTCATTCCATATAATGGCAACCTGTTATTTCTAGCTGTTTAAGTATATTTTGTTTCATTTTTAATTAGAACCTTGACCTTCAAATTTGTAATTCTCTTCCCTTGTCTGCTGTTCCTTTTTTAGAAAGTGTCTCCATTGTTTTCCTTTTTATTCTTTTTTCTTTCTCCTGTGTTCACCATTATAATTTGAACAGAGGTTATTACTGAATTAGTGTCTTTGGACACTCTGTATTTAATGTAAGAATATATAGGAGATGTAGGTGTAATCTAGGGTACAGATAGAGAGTAGACAAAGTAAATTTATTTGATTATTTTTGCCTCTAACAGATTCTCAACATTTTTGAGATTGGTATTTTGGTCTTGAATTCTAGTTGCTCCTTTCATCAAACAGAAGCTTCCCATGGCAATGCATATAGAGACTTGCACAGCACCTGTACTGGTTTTACATCTAAAGCTACCTTATGTAAGGAAGGGAATTTTTCCAAAATGTATTTAATTTAAGTCTCAGGTTCCTGAGTGTTTTTATATGTTAGAGAAGTTTGGCAAGTGGAGAATACTTGTGAAACCCTTGCACACGTGGTGTTTAGTCTCCCTGATCTCTGTTTGCTGTCCTCTCTGTCAGTTTTGACTTCCACCTTCCAGGATCTATCAGTCTCAGCAGTGACTCTACCTCAGGATTCAGAATCACGTTATCTACAGATTAAATAAATTCACTTACTTGTGAATTTTTGGGTCTTGTAGTTCATTGTTGTTGAATCTCATAATTTTACCTAAAGCATGGACTGTAAGTAATTTTAAATGTTCCCTACTGTACATTTTGGCCTCTGTAGTATCTTATACAGTCAGCACTTTATATATTAATCCATATGATTTTATTGTTATTATTACTACAACATAATGTATTAATTAATGACATGGACTCAGATGTGGGCATGACCTTATTTTCTTCTATAATGTCATTGTAGAGAGCCTTGAAAAGACTCTACTCTGAACTGCAGGGAGGAAAACTTAAATGACTTGTTTTTGTTGAGTCTTACTGTGACCTCCAAACATGAGTAAGAGCAGTATTTGTTAAGGTCCTAGACTGAACAAAGATATGAGAAGGCAGTGGGCAGCAAATACTTGAAGTGCTATCATTTTTGTGTTTTATGGAAGAAGTAAAAATATCTGCAGATATTAATCCATTGGCATACAGACAGCTGCACCATGCATTGCCAGTAAGACATAAGTGAAGAAGTTGGGGGATATGGGGCATACTTTTCAGTGATTCATGTTTCTTTTTTTGGGTTTCCCAGGAATGCAAGTATTGCATTCCAGTGGCATATATAGATTTAGAGAAATGCTGTCTTTCAGATTTTGCAGAATTTTTTTTTTTTTTTGGTTTTTCTGTCAAGGAGACTCAGAAATGCTCAGAGGATTCATGAAACAGAAAGGTACACAACAAAACTGCAACTTTGCTATAGTTCATCTGTAAGATGAATGGTCTTAATTAGGCAGCTTGAGGTGAGAACAAGTACAATTTTTTCTCCTCTGGTTAGTTAACCAGGGGTAGCTGAACCACGTTAGACCATGTGCCTTGATATTAAATTGACTGTCTAAAATTAGGCATTTTACATTCTATAGCTTGAGGACTGGGTTTCAGTAGCTGTGGCATTCATCAAGTAGACATCAGGCGTGTAGGAACTCTGTGGCAGTGAGTAATATTGCCTTGTGCATTTCTCACATGTTGTATATTGTATGTAATTTTAAAATACAGTTTCATGGATAAAAGATGTGTTTCATGTTTTACTTTATTGTTGTTATGGCTATTTTCTTTAGTGTTTGTCGGTCTAGTGTATGTAAACTTGGAGTTAAACAAGCTTGTAGCCTAAGTGCAAGTAATGGCATCAGGAAACGTGCAGTTTCTTAATTAGTAACTTTGTCTGATGTGGTGTTTCATGTTATTCTAATGTTTATTTTGTTTAATTTCTTGTAGGCTCTATGTTGAAGATGGCATCATGCCTTTACGAATGCCTTTGTGAAGCAGAACTTGAAAAATACTATCCCCACTTGGCTGCCTTTGGTGTTGAGACAATTGATGAGCTTGCCGAGGTTGCCCTGGAAGATTACTCCAAACTGGGGGTCCATGACATAAATGACCGCAAACGTCTTTTCCACCTCATTAGAATAATCAAATACACACAAGAAGAAGGCGCTGCAAACTTAAGCAAGCAGGATTTTCAACCACATGGCCTTTTCATTCAGCCTCAGGTGACCAAGTCAGGACCCTGCAGACAGCTGCGTTTCGAGTCCTTTTGTGGAGAAAATGATGGAACAGTTAAAGACTCTGAACCAGAGTTGTATCAGTCATCTGATTTCAGTGCCAGTCAAGAGAAGGACAGTGTGGGGGAAATGCTGGGACACATCCCACCACACAATCCAGAACCGATCAGATTAACTAGAAGAGACCTAAATATTGCTGGAATAGGTACAAAAAATGACCTGAGCTGTCCAACAGTTTCTGATGATATTGCTCCTCTCCTGGGCGATTCTGAAGTTCCTATTGTACAAAGAGTAACTCATATTTCAGGGTATAATTATGGACTACCTCATTCCTGTATCAGGTAATAATCACTCACCTTTATTTTGCTAATACTTCAGGTTAGTCATAATTGATTCTTTCTTAATTGTGGAGCAGAATCTGTGTTCCTCACCTCCAAATAAGCAATCCAAGCACTACAGAGCAATGCAAAGTCTTACAGGCAAGAAAGATATTAATAGGCATTTCCAACTCTCTGAGTCTTATAGAAGGAATCATCTGAATTTGACCAGCTGCTACTCACCAAGGTTGTCTAAGAATAGTCTTTATTGTCTTTCAGGATTTAAGGCTTTCTTTTCTTGGTATTTGAGCCAATCTTTGTCTTTCCATGGGACTATTTTTTTAAAACATTATTTTTCCAAAATACAGAATTGCCTGTTGTTAAATTTGTCAAGCTTTTCTTGGTAAAAAGGATACAAGCTTTGATGGCTATATTTGTTTATAAAGAAATTTATGAACTGAAGATTTAAAAGGAAGCAAAATGAATGCAGCTGGGAAGGGTTACAGACCTGGTGGTGAGAGGGATGCCTTGCAGCTGCTCCCTAGGCATGTGATCTGTAACTTCCATACTTTTCCCAGTGTTTGGTACTGAAGGGGCTGGGGTTATCATGAACCACTGGTAAATCTACCCTGGCAACATTTTTAAAGCAGTAAATATTTTTTTCCTGATTCACCACAGGCACGTACACCCCATCCCGCATAATACCAGTATCTAGCTTTTGCAATGCAGTCATGGTAGTTAATATGCAATGAAAAGAGGTAGTTTTATGAAGTTAGGTCTGGTCTGGGAAGGTTGTGGAGAAAGATTTGGTACAGGGAATGATCCATGGAGTTGAGGTGTCAATTACAGCTCCCACCTGGAGTGCATGTAGTCTGGAGGGATAGATGCTGCTGCCACGGTGGAAAAGTACTAAGCTGACACAGTAAGTAGAGCACTTAACTGAAAGGCAAGACAGGTTTATAACTCTCCTTAGCTGGAAAAAAAATTCATTCCCATCTTCTGGAGAATATATATTCCAATATATATTGACATCTGGGTGTATTCTCTGTCTCTTCTGGAAGATGAGCCAATGTGCAACTAAAAGGACAGGATTTATAATCTTGGCAAATTAAAAAATGATACATTATTAAACCTAATGCCTCAAGTAAAGGAGTTAAAGATTTTTAATCCTGCAATAGAGACATGTGCTTCATTGTTCTCTCTTTCCTTGTTCTCTTTTGCAAACACATTCATCTGTATTAAGCATTATGGCTCATCTCGTGGGCTTTCTGCATCCTCCTCCTGAAATGCCTCAACTTAATTTTCTCGTGTTTGGAGAGTTGTGCATTTCAGGCAGGCTTGGAGCAGCATGCTTACACTCAGGTTTGATTCCTGTTTTGCAAATGCTTAACTGCTTTGCTGAATCCATCCATTCCCATGGCACCTTGGGATTTGACCGCTGTGAAGGCTCACCTAATCTATGAGGAATATTGGAAAACACAGATAATATTTCAGATAGCAGAAGGACAAAGAGCTCTTTTAATATGTTCAAATTTATTTTAAACTTGCCCACAGCAAATAACTTGATTATGCAAAGACATAATTGTCCTTCTGACCTATTATTCAGTTAGATTTCTGATGATCTGTGTCATGACTGCTGTTTGACTTTTTTTCCTAGTAATGAAACATTGTTTTATTGTAAAATACAATTTATATTTTAAAAGAGTTAGTAAGAAATACAAACTTTGGGTTCAGCATATAGAATTAATGTGCATTCTATTCCCATGCAAAATAAACTCAACAAAAATGTTCCTCTGTACTAGAAAAAAATTATTCCTTTTTTCTTATTACTGAATCTCTAAATTTTCGGGGTTTTTTTTCTCCAAATACTGCAATCCTTTCTGCTTCAAGCTCTTAGAGCACAACAGGCTCTTGCTGCAGGTCACCAATTATGCCCTCTGGCACCAGAATTAAACTTCAGAGCTTCTGATCATTTGTTGGATAACATTTGGTGCCTAGTGATATGCATAAGCTCACACCAGCTTATGGAGCATCTTATTTCAAGTGTCATTGCTTTTCTTTTCCGACAAAAGAATTTTCCATCTAAATGCACAGCCTGATCCTGGACTGCACGGGAAAGCTGTACTAAAATTAAAGGGAGTCTAATGACAAATGAAGAATGCTCGTGTGGGGTCTTCAAAGACATATCTTGAGATTTAAATGTGCATCTCATGTGCTTCTGGGGAATCATGGAGCACAACAGCAATGATACCACAAGCATGTGGATGTTAATGAGATGTTGAGTAGCTTGTGGGTTACAGTTTGTTAGACAACTGGTATATATGAGTTTTCAGCTGCTACGCTAAGAGATTTTGGCATCTGGACAGTGTGGCAGAAACACTGCTTTTGGGCAAGTTGGGGCTTGATTATTTGAAATGCAAATCCAGGCTGAAAATTGTTACTGATTTGGCTGAAGACAGCTTGAAGAAGGGAGAGATATATTGAATACACTTTGGTTAATTCAAACCTATTCTGTTCACAAAATGCTGTACGCAGCAGGTTAATCAATGAAACATGAAATCACCTCCTGTGTATGAGGTGTCTGGAAGGGGACTAAAGTAAAATTGCTGAAACATCAGAGCACAACTTTGTTTATGGTCTAAAACCACATAACCCTTTTATGAAAAAAGACCAAAGGGGAGACAAGGATGAGATCAGTATTTTTCTTTTTTGAGCTAAATAGGAACATGGTGATACTATCTGATTTGCCAGTTTGAGTCATTTACTTGTAACCAGTTGGACAGTCTATAATGGGAAGAAAAGAGTCCAACGTGAGAGGAAGAGCAGCTAAGTATTGTATCTTTTCCTTTTCAAGATCAATTCATATTTTCGTTGTACATGATTAAGTGATTAATCATGAGTGCAAATAATTGCACAAGATTAAATTTCATTTCATTAACTTGGATATTATGTCAGCTTCCATCTCATGTTTGTGTACAACTGAAAATATGTCAGTCCAGCAGCAAGTACAGGAGTGTAGCTGTACAAACATAACTATTCCTTTAACAGAAATGTACAGGAAGCATCAGTCTGTTAAGGAAAAATAATCAGAAACTGCATCATGTAAAAATGAGATGTGTTATGGAGTTTTTTGATAGGCATTAAGAGCAGAAACATTCTGTGGTAAATGTAACAAATTCAGGCGTATTTTAGATTCTGTTGTAACTTGATTTTAAAATGTTGTAGATCCATTACTCCATTATTGTTGTAGATCCAATACTTTCGACAAAGAGACTCCATGGACAGAGAGTGACAAAATCAGAGTGTGTGTCCGAAAACGTCCTCTCTGCCTGAGGGAGGAGAGACGTGGGGAGGCAAATATAATCACAGTGAAAGATCAGGAAACCCTACTTCTGCACGAGAGGAAGGAGGCAGTTGATCTTACACAATACATTTTACAGGTAACATTCTCCATTGAAGGTTGTGTTTATGGGCCAGTCACTTGCATGGAAGGGTAAAGCTGGAGTTTCCATGAGGGAAACCAGAAAAGGGCTATTAGTATTTGTTAAACTGAAATGGGTGGTGGGCTTTTGATTTAGCTCAGAGTTGCCTATATTTGAGTTGCTTCTGATTTATGCCAGACTGTGCCAGCAAAACTGAGCCCAGAATTTTAAGGTCTAGAAGTATGTCTCTTGGAACTTTGTATGTGGCAAAATAAGCCCTCTGCTACATGCCATTGCTGAAGGAGAAGTGCCTGCGGATGGCTTTCCAGGTACTTCAGTGAGGAGTTCCCTTTCACTGTTTAAGCACTGTAGGTCTCTTTCAATGAATCATACATACCCTCATCCCCTCCCTTCCATTTTTCACAAATGCTTTTGAAAATGAAGTTCCCTTTTGTCTTTGTCTCTTAATCCCAAATACTTTGTGCTGTCATAGTTCAAATTCTCACTTGTGACTGACAGACAGCACCAGGAACAGAACTGATTGGTAGAGGCAGCAAGCTATTCTCACTCTGCTGAGTGTTATTTTTACAATCTGGGCCCTAGTAACAACTGTTTGAAGTATCTGGTAAAATTTCAGATCTCTCTCAGGCCCAGTTCACGTGCCACCTTTTACAGCGGGACACATGCTGAATCATTTCCACAGACCCTGCTTCTTTGAGTCTGATCTGGAGTGTGGGAAGTTTTGATTTTCTTGCTCCCTTTTGAGTTCAGACAATGTCGCTTTGCTTAGGAGCAGCTTCTTTCTTCTCTGGCACAAAACTTTTTAAGAACAGAGGCAATTAATCACAACTAAGTCACAAGTGAGAACTAATTTTGAGAGAGTCAAGAGTTGACTCTCAGTTCTTTTTACTGTTACAGTCTGACAGTACCTCTGTAGACTGATTCATTTCATGAATAGGTTTTCTTTAATTAGCTTTTTTTTGTTTCTTGTTAAAAGGCTCTGGCGTGTTATGCTTCAGAGTGACGGGAAATTGAGGCATTTTTGTTTTCTTTTTTTTCCCCCTACCCTGAATCTCTTGACTGGTGTGTTCCTACATGATTTGTGCTGCATATTAAGTGTGCTAGATCACTCTCTACCTAATCCAAAGCTGTATGAAGTCACTGGAAAGACTTTCATTATTTTATTTTACCTTTGAATGGAGTTGGAGGGGAAGTGAAACATATTCATGCTCATATAAAGATTATCTTTGTTTTTTAGCATGTTTTTTGTTTTGATGAAGTCTTCGAGGAGTCATGTACCAACCAGGATGTGTACATGAAGACAGCTTATCCTCTCATTCAGCATATTTTTAACGGGTAGGGCATCAGTGCTTACATTGGTTATTTTTTGTTTTGTTGTTTTCCAGTTTTATGTCTATGCCTGAATTTTCCTTTATGCGTTTCATCTTTTGAAATGTACCTCCATTTCACGTTTGCCACATGCCTTCCCCCTTTCAGATGCAATTTTGACAAAAGTAAATCAAGGAAAACTTTCTTCACGCTAAGTGACAAATCCCAATTACAGAAGGTGGTTAAATTGAACTCAATTGCAACAACGTGACAGCATGGTCAGGCTAGAATAAAAACACGTGCCCCAGGATTTCTGAGCTCTCATGTTCACTCTAACAAAGGCTCCTGTGTGGCAGAGCACACTCATCAGTAGAGAAATAGTGTTACCTCTTTCCTGAGACTACTGAGAAATATTTTTACATGTATTTGTACAGTTCACAAGGTAATAGAAATTATGAATAACCTTGTGATTTATTTTTGTTGATTTATATTTGCTTAGAGGTTTAATTGTAATTACATACTTCCTGATTAATGGGAAATTTATGGTGGCTTTACATGAGGCATCTTATTGCTATGCAAGGTTATATATATATATATTGAATATATACTTGAATATAATTACTTTGAGTCTTTGAAGGAAAATATGACATATCCATATTGAAAATTAACAAAATGGAGCATTCTGTTACTGAAAATCTCCAAGTGTCATCAACAGAGACCGAGTATCATGCTCTTGAGAAAAGGAAAGTGAGAACAGAGAATGAGGCTTGTATCTTGCTGTGCCGTAATCACTAAAGCCACAATTCTGCTGGTCCAGTAATGCCACCATTAGAAGAAATTATGTTATTTTTTTCCCAGCTTTCCCCTTACTTTTCCATCCCTCCTGCCAGCATTCATTTAATCTGACACCATGGTGAGGCCAGTCTGCAATCTAAACTGGCAAGAAATTGTTTGCTGTGATTATTGCAGCCCTACATTTTTACCCATTCCTCTGCCAGGAGTACTGAGCAAGGTGCAAAATCTTTTTTTTTAAAAGGGGCAGGGAAAGGAAAGGAAAAGAAAGGAAGAGAGCCAGCATCTTGTGCTACATCAGATCTCTACTTGGAAATCATTGTTAAGCATCCTGCATTTTCCCAGAGAGGGCAGCAGACCAAACCTCATTGCTAAGGGGCTGCTATAGATAGATACCAGCATTGCAGAATATTATTTAATAGATATGAATGAATCAGATGTCTCACTGAACACATATGCTGTCTTCACAGAGGCAATGCAACTTGCTTTGCGTACGGGCAGACTGGTGCTGGCAAGACTTACACCATGATAGGGAATCACCGGACCCCAGGACTCTATGCCCTGGCTGCCCAGGACATCTTTAGGTACCTGGAAGCATCACCATCCAGGAAAGAGCAGGTGGTTCTGATCAGTTTTTATGAGATCTACTGTGGACACCTTTATGATCTGCTAAATGGAAGGCAAAGGTATGATTTCCTACAAGCCTGTGGTTGTGAATCATTTGGTTATTGTTTGGAAATCATTTCCTGTTTTCATGTGATTACATTTAACATACTAGCATTTATAGTAAATGTTATATATTTAATTAGGGTTGTTCACAGGAGATACTTGGGGAGAATAGCAAGTTCTGACAGTAGATACTGTGACATTGATAGGGACTTCTGGTTTGTTGTTTTGGGGAAAAATAAGGACTTAGGTTTGAGATACAAGCTCAGGCTCTTGCTTACACTGTAATAAGATAATAGCTGAACATCCATGGGAAGAGAAACTAGCTTCTTGTGGCCAGAAGTTCCTGTCTTAAAATCATAGAACATTTTGAGAAGGAACCTTAAAGATCATCTTGTTCCCCCCCTGCTGCTCTGGTCAGGGACAACTTCCACTAGACCAGGTTGCTCCAAGCCCCATCCAACCTGGCCTTGAACATTTTTGGGCGTTGGACATCCACAACTTGTTTGGACAGCCTGTCATGTGTCAACCATTGTGGAGTCCTTGTCTTTCCCTGGTCAAGCATAAACTGTGGCTGTCCCTCCTGCTGTGCCAGTGGAGATTTGGCTCTTGCCAGTCCAGTCTCTGAAGATCCTGTTGATCTCCTAAGTGCTGGACTCTGCAGAGCCAGCTCTCCTTCTCCCTGGGCATCTTTGCTTGGCAGCCCAGTGACTCAGCCCAGCAAGCCTCTGGAGGTGGTGCTGAAATATGACTCTAAGGCCGTAGGAGCTGCTTTAAAATCCTGTGCAAAAGTCCTTAGAATATGAACAGAAAACAACTTACAGTTTGAGGACTTAGAGGAGCCTGAGAAGTAGTTTAAAGGGAGACAGGAGCTCTAACATGTAAACATGGTAATTTACTTCCCTGCTTTATTGTATTCTTGAACTAGCAGAAATGCATTGGTAATGTCTCTTTAGCAGTGAAATGTCAGTGATACTTGTCATAAATTAAGTACCTCTTCAGCTCTGGAAATAAATTAATGATAGCAGGGCCTCTCCCCTGTCAGTAGCCCTGATTGCATTTTCTCAGTGTCATGGCACGGACGTGTGTTTTCATTGCTGGTTTCTAAGATTTCAGAGATCTTCTTTTTTACATTGTTCTCTTGTCAGGCTTTTTGCAAGAGAAGATGGCAAGCACGTCGTTCAGATAGTTGGACTGAGGGAGGTTCAGGTGGATTCTGTAGATGAGCTGTTGGAGGTAATGTTTGGGATTTGTTCTTTGTCTTCTGCAGCCCAATTTGCTTATTTGTGAGGTGTGTCACAGAGATTATTTACTGTGTAGCACAAGTGTATGTTCCTGTTTAAGGCCCTGAAATTGGCAACCCCAGCGAGGCACCAAGGGGCTCTATTAAAAATGTCTTTATTCATGAAGCTGTTTCTTGTGTTAGCCACATGCTAACAAGCTGTCACTTCTGCTGCCGTTCCATAGGGAAAGATTCCAGAAGTTAAATAGTGTCCCAGTAAGGGACCTTGAAAGCTGGATATGTATTTTCTCCCAGTGTGGTGTCTTGTGGGTCTATGAACTTAGGTTTTTGTATATAAAAGATATGTGGTTTTTGCACAGAATATATAAATTTGAAAATTATTAGAAACAGACATTAGAAAATACTTAAGATTGAGATATTTTGTCTGAATTAGGATTAAAATGCTGCTTATGTGTGTGCATGATAACATCCAAGTAAAATTAAGATTTTTAAACAGTAGCTTAAACATTTTTAAACATTCACCAAGAACAAGGCTTCAGTTTTCTTCCCTACCTGGCTGAACTCTAAAAGGACACTGGCAAATTTTCTGTATTGTCTTGCAGCAAGCAAGCTGATTAAATCTACTTTCTATTTAGCCTGACTTTGCATAACTTAATTCTTTTTTTTATTTTCATAAGGTAGTGTCAATTACAAGTGCCTGATACTGTAACTGGCTCATTAAAATTGTCATAGTGTTGTCCACTGATATTGCACTCAATTTAGTTGTTCATCTTCCCATTAACTCCAAGCTTCAGGATACTTCCATTAACTCCAAGCTGGTGATACTTCTGCAAGTTAGGGTGCAAATTTACTACATGGTTGATTTGCAATTCCTTGGTATTATCACATCCCACACACAGAAGAGCTATTAAATTACTTAATTTTTACACATATCCTGAGGGGGAAAAATACTTTGTTCACAGGCCCTTTTGAACACAGAAATCTCTGAGTCACTGGCTTGACTCAGAACTTCTGAGTATTCTGCAACAGATATATGGAAATATATCATATGGAGCTTTGAATGCATCCCTGGTTAGTCACTACTCATTGATGTTGGCTTTGATTCAGAAATTGTCTTCACGTAGCACTCATATAAAGCTCAGAAGCTGCAGTGGGTGGTTTTGTTGCTCATTGAGAACTGGCCACTGAAAAGCATGAATAATTCACATCTATCAGCTGAGAATGTATTGATTTTGCTGGGCAATATTTTGATTTGTTCTTGCAGCTAGAAGCAAAATTAATGGCTTTTCTATGAATGCCCTGCTGCAGTCAATGTTAGACTTTCTGCAACAGTCCTTAAAAGTTTTCAAAAAAGAATTATCCAGATTTGTATCTTGAAGGAGCCTTTATCCTCCTGCCTTGCCTTCCTTCCTTGTTTTCTTGTTTCACTGTTTTGTTGAGAATAATTAATCTTTTAGTTTGTTCCTTACTCTGGCATAATTTTTTTTTTTTTAGTTTTGGAAATATAGAAAGGTTTTGGCAGTTCATAAATTTGTATGTGACTTTCTGGATAACTGTACTCATCTACTACATAAGAAAGTAAAATTTTAAAAGAACACAAAAAATAGTCAAACTCATAAGTCTCTTAGATTGTATCTGTAGTACTAGAAAAGTATGCCAGCAATATAAGAAAGAATTTCATTTTATAATTTTAATATTTTGCAAATACAAGTGAGTGTGTGCAACAGATTGTTACTAGCTGTGCAACTCTTTAAGCAGTGTAGCTCTTTAAGCTCTGTAGTGTCACTACAAACAAGTCCATGCACAAAGCTCTGAAAGAAATATTGGAAGGGATCCAGTCTACCTCTACTGCCTTCCACCAAATCTTAAGGCTGTAGTGCACCTTCCCTCACAATGTTTCCTCACCTTAGGAGGACAAGATGTCTTTCTCAGAGATTGTGGTTTTATTTACAATTCATTTGGATTTTGTCCCCCTTATTTTGCAGGTGATTTTGAAGGGAGGAAAAGAACGTAGCACAGGAGTTACTGCTGTCAACTCAGATTCCTCTCGGTCTCATGCTATCATCCAAATTCAAATTAAAGACACAAGCAACAGGGCATTTGGGAGGTAAGACTGGAAGCAGAAGTGTTCAGTGCTGATGTCAAGCCCAGGGACATCCAAGAGACAAAGAGGAGGTGTTAGTGCGCAAGTGTGAGTTAAATTAGAAGACGGGGTTAAAAGAGACTACAAAAAGTTCCACAGTCCTTTCTCTGTTTCCAAGGAGAATGTTTTAGGCACATCTGCAAGAGCTTTGTCAAAATTGTTCATAAAAATTTCCAGTGAAGGAGTTTGACAATCAAATCCATCCCCTCATCTTCAGTGTTTAATTTGGCTAAAGGTAGACACCTGCAGTGTACTTACCCACATGTGAACTCACCACCTTTGAAGTCAGTAGAATGAAGTTGCCATTTCTGAGATCCCTGCAGTAAATTATGTCAGGTGCATTTGCCCCTCAAAGCATTTCTGTCCTGTAATTGACTACAAAGGGAGTGTGGGATGACCAGCCCAGGTGGAGATAATTCCACAACAAATGTTTGCCTTTGGCCAGAAGAATCAGAGTACCTCACATAAACATCCATGATAATTTGAGTGTGTGACTCTGATGCTATCTGCAGCAGACAGAAAGAGCAGTTTACTTGCACTTGTGGCACCCACTTTATGTATTCAAAAATGAATTGTACCTCTTTCAGTCATCTTTTCTCCATAGTAAACAACCTCAAGAAATAGGTCTGAGGAAGAATGTCTGTGCATCTGCATTACTGCCAAGTATCACAAAATCCTGCTAACACCTCCTTCCATTAGCTACCACACTGTCTTCTTTCCCAGGATCTAATTTTGAGCATAAGACAAAATGGGGGGGCCACAAACACTGAAGAGAGCAAAAGATAGAACAGGCAGGCTTAGAAATAAAAGTATAGAGGTTTATGTAGGTGTGGCATTTGAACTGGGGGGGGGGTTGTGTGTCTGAAAGGGAGGTGGAGCTGAACTGAGGGAAGGGTGCCAAGATGTGCCGATAAAAAATGTCAGGGGTGTTACAGAAAAAGAGAAAGGACAAAGACAAAGATACAGTGCCACAGTCAGTACAGCAGCTGGCACCCAGAGCTGGGGAGTGTGAAAGGGAGTAATGGAGTTCTGTGGAAAGAAACAGCAGGGATCACTGAAAGCTCAGTGTATTGCTACACTGGAAATTTCTGTTGTCCTGAATTTCCATCTGACATGGCAGTTGTCTGTTTTACCTGGAAGGACAAATCAAAACATTTACAATTTCTTGTAGCCCTGTTCTTAGGAAACTACACACACAGTGATTATCTGGAAAGATGAATGTGTTGTACTTTACAGAGCTTATCCATTAAACTGTGGAGCACTGTCATCGCATGTAACTACACTTTATATTATTTAATGTTAAGATGCTCTGACACGGTTCCTGCTCCTATGCTTATTTTGGTATCTCAGATATTTCCAATGGATGTTTCCTGTTGTTCAAAAGTAGTTATTTCTAATCACTGTTCTAATGCCTTGTGTTTCAGCCTGCTGGTTTAATAAAGAAAAAAAGAAGAGGGGAGAAAAGCCCCTAAGATAAATGCAACTTTGTTTTTTCTAGGATATCATTCATTGACTTGGCTGGCAGTGAAAGAGCAGCTGATGCCAAAGAAAAGGATCGACAAACAAAAATGGAAGGAGCAGAAATAAACCAAAGTCTTTTGGCAGTAAGCTACTATTATGTCTGGGGAAAGTTTTGTATTTAATTACTAGCATGTATTTTAGGATAAAAATGAACCACAGAATAATGTATGCATGTATTCCATGGAGAGGAAAAAATAACCAAGGTACTAAGTGTGTTCAGTTTAATACGTCTCATGACTGAAAAACAATTTAAGAAGGAAGAGATATCCTTATAAAAATTAAGTATTTTTAATCTGTTCTTACTGCCAGGCAGGCAAACATAGCATGGACAATGTTAGGTGTAGTATAAGTGTCCCACATTTAATATAGAAGGTATTGGCCCTTCTAAAGAATACTGGCTTGGAATTGCCATGTTTGTTTAATGAAAGCATATCTGTTCCTGCCAGTTATTTTTACCACTTAGGCTTCTCTTTCAAATCAGGAATAAAGTACTTAAGAGCATAAAAACGATCAATTTATGTGTGGGGAGAAAGGAACAAGAAGAAATGCACTCCTGAGGCAAAGTGTCTTTTTAAGTGTCCTTAGTCAGGCAAAGAGGGACAAAGGAGCAGAAAAATGCCATCTAAGATAAAGCAGAAGTGCCTAAAAGTGTAAATGCTGCAGAAAGGTTTACACCTTCTCTAATGCAAACAAGCAGGGCTCCGTGGTGACTGGGGGCTTCTCTAAGCCAGGCTGAAGGTGATTTAGGTTCCAGGGTAGGAGCCAGCAGAGCAGAAGTCTGCACACAGCTGTACCTCTTAGTGTGTTGTAAATAGGAGGTAGCTTGCTCTGCTTTGGGAATGTAGATGCTCTTTTGCACAGAGGCTCTTCCTGCACTGGAATATTAGTATTTGTGCTGGGGAGGTAGCCTGAGAAGTGAATGTGTTTCTGTACTTCATGCTTTCTTGAGTACTTGCTGGTGAGTAACTGAGTGTCATGGGGAGTTGGTACCTCTATAGAAAGAAGTCTGATCTTGAAGGTCTGCTCCAGCCTAAACAATTGTGTGATTCCTGAGAATCCTAAGCCCATGAAATTCTTTTAAAAGAAACTGTAAAATCAGAGTCTGTACATTTTTGGTATTGTGTGAAGCTAAGAAGATACCTGGACAATCAACAAGTAGTGACTGAATTAAATATAAAAAACAGCTTTGGGTAAATCTTTGTAACCTGCAACCTGTAAAACCTAGCTCTGGCCTCAATGATCATAACACTCTGTTCAGACCTTTTAACCCATGAAATCTCAAGTCTGCTGCTGGTTGGAATATTCATGTTTTCAAGTGGAAGACTTTCAGACACTGCAACTATGAGAGCCAAACTAAAGAATTACAATAGTTTAATCTCTTACTTGTTACAGGTGCAGTTTTTGATAAAATGCTGTGAAAGTGAGAATAAGTGTCATTTTCAGTGGGAGTTTGTAAAATGTAGAAAGGCTGTAAATGCTTGATGGCAGTATCACCATGACAATACAGTAATCTGCTATCTTGAGAAGAAAGAAAATAAGAGAGGTAGCTCAAAAAGCTCTGTCCTTTGGGTACACCTGCCCTGCAAGCTGCAGCATAGTCTAGGCTACACCCAGTCTGGCTTCAGACTAGCTAGATATAGTGCAGGCAGCAGCTCTGTGGGGCTCCATGTGTGCTCAATGTGTGTGCTTGCTCCTTGCATCTGGTGCTGCCCACGGGGCCATCAGGCAGGGCACAAATTGACCTTGCAAGGGACAGCACATAGTAGGAGTCAAAGTGACACAGGACCTGGGTAGGCTTGGTTTGATTTTGTTCAGATCCTTGCCAGTGCATGACTGATCTGTTTTCCTCTTCTGTTTTTTCCTTCTTTTGGTAGCTAAAGGAATGCATTCGGGCGTTGGATCAGGAACAAGTGCATACTCCTTTCCGGCAAAGCAAGTTAACTCTGGTAAGATGAGCAGAAAGCAAGAGGAGAGGTTTCCCTGCTGAGGACAAAAATAAGCAAAAAATCAAATAAATAAATAAATAAATAAATAAATAAATAAATAGATGGCATAGTTCAGTAACTTCTTCCTCTCTTGAGGAAGAGAGCAAATGCATAGCTTTTGTAAATTTTAATTTTAAAGGTAATCGCAGAATTAAAGTCAACTGCCGATTTCCTCCAGCCAACAGTGGGGACTGGCATGGGAAAAAAAGAAACAAGCCAAGAGCTGAAACCAAACAAAACCCCAAACACCACCGTCCAGACTCATACAGAGTTACCATCCATCTTCCCACAGTCTGAATACAATCCTGCATCTTCTATTCAATTGCTGTCCTTGGAGCTTTCATCAATAGTTCTTTACTTCAGTTGTAACTTTTGCTTTATTCCTTAAACCATATTGGCACCCTTGCAGAATCTGAAACTAGGGCTTGTTTAGAGCTCTAATTAATACCTGCATTCATTTTAAACTATAAATAAATAAAGGCAAGAAAAACTAAGACAAGAGGACTACATTTATCAAAAAAATTAAAAAGCCACTACCTCATGTTGAATTTCTTCTGTAGATGTTGTTCATTTACAGGATGTACAGGAGACATGAACTACTAAGAACCCAATTTCTTTTTCCTTCAAACTCTAGGTGCTGAAAGACTCTTTCATTGGCAATTCCAAGACATGTATGATAGCCAATGTTTCACCAAGCAACCTAGCTGCAGAGCACACCCTGAACACTCTGCGATATGCTGACAGGTAGGAGGTGAAGCTCAGTTCTTGCCAGGGTGAAAATCACAAAGTAAAAAGCAATGTGTGATGTTTGCCATTACATTTTATTATAGTTGAATTGAAAAGGTTGATTTAGGCAAGAAACAGAATCTTTAAAAAGCTAATAAAATAGTTTCTTTTTCCAACTCTTATGTTTTGTCTTAAATTTTTTGGGTCTTGTAAGTACTTTCTGATGGCTGCCTTCAGTGATGAAAATATCACTGTGTGCCCTGTAACTGCAGGATTACTGACCTTAGCAATCAAAAGTTTTGATTTAGTTTTGTATTTTGATTCTACTTAGAATGTGTCGCCCTCCCTCCTACAGAGCAGGAAGTAAATTACAAGCTGTGCAATGCTGGTCTTAAAAGGACAAGACACAGCTTGAGGGGCAAGAGGAGCAGAGGGAGGGAGCAGCTGAGGGTCAGGGTGGTAGGCAAAAGGGTGATACCAGTCAGTCATCTCTTCCAGCTGTACTGCTGAGTCTGATCCACGAGCAGACTCGCCTGAGCTATGAAGCCCCACTGCAACTACTTCAAAAGTCCTGCTTTGAGCCTTGTGGGACTCTGTGATGTGCTGTGTAGGACACTAGCTGGTTCTGCTGCATTATAATGTGTGGAAATGCACTTGCACTGAAACTGAGGTCATTTCCACTCACTTGACCCATTTTGCACTGCTCAAGGAAAAGCTTAAAAAGACTGCCATAGATTTTTCCAAAAGTCCAGGAATTTTAGCAGAAGGGTTTTGATACCTGTGAAGATCAGAGACAGAAAACAAACCACGATGTTGAATTCAATATTTAGTCTTAGTATGTGATAGCATTAGTTTGTTCTGAAGACGCTGTTATTTATCTGAAAGCCTGACATCTTCTAAATCCAGCCTCTTTTTTACAGGGTCAAAGAGCTGAGGAGAGGGATTAGATACCCTGCCCCTGTCACAAAAAGGCGTCGTAAAGCTGGAACTGTATCTCCAAGGCTTATCCCAGGCTCTCCCTTTTTGCCACCTGGGGAAAAGAGTTCTCCAAAGAAAGTGAAGCTAGGCCTACAGCATCCCTCAAGTGCTGCAAAACCAAAGGCATATCCTGCAACACTCCAGCCACCTGGTGTCCCTCTTACCTCTACCCCCAAGGGAACTGGCAAAGGACATGCCTACATAGAAGATACCAGCACTCCCTGCTTCCACCACACCACCCCAGTTAAGGGAGTCCTAGAAATAACACATCCCCTGAAGAAAAGTTACCTATCCCCCCTCCCTGAAAAGAGTTCCTCAGTGGAGGATTTCATTGCCAAAGAAGAGAGTGGCCAGCAAGACAAGTATATGCAAAACAGAACACCTGTCCAGTGCCTGAAAATTCAGACAGTGCAACCTCTTCAGAAACAATTTGTTCCTAATGACGATAATTCCTCTGGAGATGGCAATCTCCAAAGCGAACAGGAATGGGGAAATACTTTTGCTAAACAGTCTGTTGAACCGTGGACATATCTGCCTCCATATCAGAAGGAAAGGGAAGAGCATTTACGTCTTTATCACCAGCAGTTTCAGCAACCCCCTATTCTAAAGCAAAAATTGAACTATCAGCCCCTTGAAAGGTTTTTAATGCAGTACAAGCCTGAGGAGATTCAATTGAAGCAGGAGCTGAGCCTACCTCCAACTGAAGGGCAGAGCAAAGAGTGGATACAGCAGGAAGATCTGGATGACAGTGATTTCAGTGAAGATTCTTTCTCACCTGTCTGTAGTCAAAAGAGTGTGAAAAGAGAAAATAGCAGCAAATCCAGTCAACATTCATTTTTCCTTCATGAAAGAGAGCAAGGAACCGAAGAGGAGCAAAAAGGCCAAAAGCGGCAGGATTTATTTTTTAAATATTCAATACCCACGGAAGATCACAGATTAGATGACAGCTGGGATTGTAGTGAGGGCCGCTCAGCAGTAGAGGAACCCATTAAAAATGCAGGCTGCAGCAAAACTCCTGCAGACTGGAGCTATGACTTAGCTGAATTCCCTCCCAGCAATACTGCAGAAAAACCTTACTGTCTGCAGGAAGATCCTGCTTGCAGCTGGAGAAATGGCAAGGACTTCCTAGCTGATCACAAAGAGAACAAGTCCAAACACAAACGTCTTGTTTACTCCAGTGAAGCCACCTTAACTCCAGAAACAGATGCTTCAACCCCGTGTGTATCTCCTGTATTGAAATCAGGAACTCCAGAGTGCAAAGAGTTTGATCTCCAGCATGAGGAGAAGGAAGAATCCACGTTGGCTAAAAAGGCTACTCTTGTAGGAGGAGATGTAAATTGGAAAGCTCAAAAAAATGGAGTCAGCCACTACGTTTCCTCCAGTTGTTCCTCAGACTTCACCTCTGAGCTCATGACCCTGCCCCAGGTGTCATCTCTTGATGGTGAGGACACAACTAAAACAGAGAAAGCAACTTCCAACCAAGAGCAGCCCCACAGCGAGAAGCAGGTGCCAGACAGTGACACCCAGACCAGCTTTGAGGACGAGGGCTGGCAGTGCACCAGGAGCAGATCCATGACTGACAGCATGCTGGAACTGGCGGAGCAGCCCGGCCACGGGGAAAGGCTCTGTGCCCTGCTGGGCTCCTGTCAAGCCAAGAACAAGAACCTCCCACCCACCTGTGGCCGTGTGAAGCCGTGCTGCTGCCACCTGCGATCAGTTTTGTCCAAGCAGGGGGTCCGGCGCAGTTTGTTTCTTGAACGTGACCCGACAGAAACATCCACAGCTGGATCCCCAGCTGGATCCGCCGTCCCCGGGCCAGAGACCCCCTCTCAGGAGAGCAGCCGGCTGCAGCAGCCCAAGCCAGGAGCGAGGAATGAGGACCTCACCCATTTTGAAGACCCTGCCAAGTCATCGTTCAGCAATAAGGAGACAGGGTTGCTTAAAAACAAGTCAAAGCAGAGTATTTTTACACAGGAGACTTTTGCTGCAGATGCAGGATTTGCAACCAAAGATAATAAGCCAATAGTAAATGCAAAATGCCCCTCACAGCTGTCCAGCACCTGTTCTCCACGTGCTGCATCAGAGATGGGGAAACGGCAGAGGGAAGCCCTAGAAAAGGCACAGTAAGTCTTGCTTATCATGAAGTTTGTAGTGAAACTTAGGAAATCTGGACATGTGATACATTTGCGTTTTTTTGTATGTCATACTCCTATGTACTTAAAAAACCAATAGGTAATCATTCTATTAAATAATTATAAGATTCATCATAATTTACAGTAATTATCTTAAAAATATATGGTTGCTTTTATTTAGAGATATTTTAAAATCTCACAGGAAGCCAATTATTATATTGTTCTAGGATAATGCTAGAGGAATAACTATTATAATACAAACTGCATTAAATGGCTTACTATAAGCTGTAAAGTACCTAAAATATATCAAAACCTTCCATCAAGAATCAGGTTATAGCTGTTTCATCAATGAAAAGAAAAGCTGCTAGGGCAGCTGAACAGTCACTGAAGATGTAGATATAAAGCTTCTGAGTACTCTGAGCTGCCAATGTCAGCTCCCAGGGACTGGGCTGCATTCCCTTGACTGAAAATACATTTTTGGTCAGTGGAACTTGCTCAGAGGAATCAACACAGCACTGCCTTCCTGCTCAGCCTGTTTCTCACTGGAATTACTTACAGACTCATGGCCATAAACCATTTCACCTATTGATTAGACACAATAATTAGTTGTGCTCCTTGATTCTCCTACAGTGAAAAGCAGTTGTGTGCTGCCTGTGCTGAGGAGGGGCTGTGGTCACTCCTCTGTGAGCAGCCCTCAGTCACCCAGCTCATCCTGAAGCCCACACCAGTGCAGTCCAGTGCACTTCATGGAGCACTGGTGTGCCCTTCCTGAGTGCCAGGGACACAGGACAGCAAGGCTTCCTATGGGGTATTCCTCTTTTTGAAGGTTTATTGAGGCCAGCTGTGATTACAAGCAGTGATTACACTACAGGCTGTGTAACCAGTGTGTGTTTTTTGTTAATCAGAAAGGCTCTAATTCGTGCTCATCAGCAGCAGCTGGATGAACTGGCACACCTGTGCTTCAAAGAGGAGTGCTTGATAAATCAGATGTCAGCAATGGTAAGTGTTTCAAATTATGGTTTTGGTGGCCATTGAGCTTGCATAAATTAATCTTAGAGATTATTAACTTGAATTGGTGATGTGCTGCTCCTTGTCAGTTCAAGCCCTTCTCCAAGGCCTGTCTTAGTCCTGGGAGAGGCCTCTCATTTTCAGTGCCTGCTGTGGTTGCCACTCTCCACTCTGACAGGCCCTTGGGGAGCAGGAGATAGATGGGCCAACCCTGAAGCCCTTGTCTCTGATAAGAGAGCCTTCCCTTATCTCACATCAAGGGGCAGACTGTACCAGACAGGCCATCTGTCCCTGTGATGTTTTAGTTCTTACAGGCTGGGACAAGGAAGCCAACCCCACAGAACAGAGCCCACCCCTAGGGCAGGACACTGGTGGGATTTGGCTCTTCCCTCTGGAAGCCTCTTTGCCTCTCACACTGCAGGTGTGCCAACAGCCTGGGCCTGGCTTACTCCAGTGTTCTGACCACTGTGGCTTGTGCCTCACACACTCTTGGCTTTGGTTACTCAAGTGTTTCTTGGCTTGTCTTTGCCTCAGATGACAGTGGTGTACCCTAGACCTAAAAACTGGCACCTGCATGGTCCCACTGCTACCTAGGCAATCCCAGTTCTCTGTTTCTCCTGTATCCCAACAGATGCCTGTCACACCTATGTGAAAACCCAGACTATGAACATTTTCCAGTGAGAACTCCTGCCTTCCCAGTTCCCTCTGCTTCTCAGTAAAGCCAAGCTCCATTGCTGCATTGCATTATCAAACCATTTCAATTCCTGTCACAGTTCAGATCTGAAGTACAGGGGACTCTTCCCTCAGGGACTTTGGAGTGAGGCCACCATGTGGCTTATTCACTGTGACTTCAAGCTGCATATGCTGTTTTACAGATAACAAACAGGTCATAAAGCATCACAGGAGACATAAACTGTATTAGTTTTGTGGCAGACAATGCAGTGAAACAAAGCTATCTTTCATCTTCTTAATTTTTTTTCATCTTTGAGATTGTTCTTCTTAAGTCTGTTAGTCACTGAGCACCATCTCTCCCCCTGCATTTATTTGCCCCTTGTAGCAAGCAGTTATTTTCAGGCTAGCAGAATTTTTACAAGCTTGCCAGGCCTCCCAGCAGTGCCTGAATAACATACCCTGTAGTTTTATTTCACAGCATGACCTTTTTTGGGTAATGAAATGTGCTTGGGCTTCATGCATCAGCTTCTCTCCTTCCATTTGCAGATGGTTTCAACTTCTCCAGCCATGAAACTTTGTCTGCAGGAGAAGCTCCTGCCAAGATCAGACGCACACTGAACAAAGCAATATTTAAAGTGTTTAAGAAAAATATGCCACAGCAGCTGGGCTAGTCTTCATCGCTGTCCTGATTTCCCTGCAGGACAGAGATGCAGTGCAGGAGATACAGCTGGAGTACTGCCAAATAAGCTTTTGCATGATTGATTTTCATACACAGCAGCTGAATTTCCCAGCCCTGGGGAAGCTGACACCTCCCAGCTTCTCTGGCACAGACCTGTGAACAAAGGCACCAAACTACTCTCAGCTGGAGAGCCAAGCATGTCCAAGTACTCCCTTACTAATACAAGCCCTAGTTAAAAAAGGATGAAAACTCTAGTTTTAATCAAAGTTCCATACTGGTTTTTATCCATGTGGCTATGAAAGGTAGAGTTCCCTGGCCTGAGGCTGGGTACGGTGCTAGAATTGCTCATGGCAGACCTGCAGCCATGCCCCCTGACCTGATGGGACATAAATCCCTTGCATTTCTCAGGATTGGGCTATAATGTCTGATCCATAGTGGCCTAACTCACCATTTATTTTCATAATTGATAAATTCAACATGAGTGGTGTCAGGAACAGAGTTCAGTACATAGTAAAACTGGATGACCAGTCCCGGTACCAAACCTTTGAAAATCTAACCAGAGTAAAAGAGTGACAGCAGCTGCTTTATTTTTAAGCCACTACATGAGCTGCAATTTCACTAACAGATAAAACTACCAGAGTCAGTGAACCTTGGTATTTAGAGGCACTGACCTTTGTCTGTGAGGGCTGTGACTTAATAAGGAAATGCTGATTTAATCTACTAGTCTGCAGAACACTTTTACGTTCTGCTGCAGTGTAAGAAATACTCTGATTTTTTTCAACCTACTGATACTGTTCCCTACTGTTTCCTTGTGCTCTCCTTGCCAGGATTTTCAGAATTTCATGGCCACGCTGGATGAAATCTTGGTGCTGAAGTCAAAGTGTGTCCAAACAATGCGAGCCCAGCTTCAGCTGTGTTCAGCCTCCCCTGGCACTGACAAACCACTGCAAACACGTCCATCCATTTAGACCTTTGCTTGCACATGCACTGGAGCAGCTTCAGGAAACGCCAGCCAGCACTTTGCTACACCTGGTGCTGCAGAGTGTGGGTGGTAGGGGATAGGTTTTGGTTTGATATGTTTGTGACTAGCGTGTGTTTTATATAAGAGTGGAGTGAATTCTGAGTAAATGAGAGATGACTAATTAGCACCATAAGCTTTGTATTTCATTAATATCAGTAAACCACATTCTGAACAGTAACAATTCAGCAGCCTTTAAATATCTCACCAAGTAGCAGTCAAGTGGTGTTAATGTATCATAGCAGCGTCTCACATGTTAAAGGCAATCCTGCAATTCCCAAGTAAGGGAAACAACTTTGAAGCCAGATAAAGGTCAGAACAGAAATGCTCAAAAGCTACCCAGAAAAGCCTTTGCAAACAAAAGCCAGGAAAGAGAGAGGAGCCAGAGGTTGTTACACATTAAGTATTTGGATGTCAGGGCAGGCTGTGAAGTGCTGTCAGTTTCAGAAGAAGGAAACCTATTGTTGAATTAATGCTTGGGATGAACCCTCCAGAGCTCCTGAAAGAGGTGGCTTTAAGTTATGGGTAAGGAGTGGTTTAGCAGGGACTTCCTAGCAAAGATTCCAGCTGGCACGTTAATAAGCACATGGGTTTCATGCTGCTGCCCAGAGGAAGACGCCAGCAGCTGTACTGGCAGCACACCATATCCAGTGCCTGCTCTGAACAGAGCTGAACAGATTCCTCATATGAAAACGGGGTCTGCTTGGAGGCACTGGGCTTCCAGAAGCTGCTGACAGCACTGTCATGTGAAACTGGTATTTGAATCAAGGGCTGTGGAGCCATCAGCTGGAGCCCTGCAGAAGCCCTGGTGCTGCAAGCATTGCATCTGAACCAAAAAGCCAGTCCATTTGCTTTGAAGGCACCAGTGACCTCGAGACATGCTTGCTGTGTGTGTGCTCCCACTCCAAAATTAGGGCTGTCGCAGCACATTCATCCATCTCTGTGTCTCCTCAGTAGCGCCTGTGGTAGCTCATTCAAAGCCTGCTCAGTAGCCAGAAGTGCCAAGGGGAACGGAACACTGCTGTTTGACCAGCTGTGGGTTTTGCTGCCTGCCTGCACAGCCTCCCTGAGGAGCCCAGGTTGGGCTGAGCAGCAGGACAGTAATCACAGTGACACTCTGGGATGCATATTTGGTGCAAACACTCCCAGGAATGTCACCCAGCATAGGCCTGGGAAATAGAAGCGAATCCCGCATCGCTGCCCTGGCTGTTGTTTTTAGCACTGTTTAGTCTCCATCGTGCAGCTGAGACTGGATTCCTCTGTGGAGAAGAGAGCAGAGTTTCTCTGGGGTCTGAGGTTATGGCTCTCAAAACGGCTCCTGTGTCCTGGTCACAGACCAGCAGCAAGGCACGTGAACCTGGGTCAGGAGCCTCCCTCACTCACCCAGGGAGACGAGGCATCCCAGGAGCAAAACTCTGGGTATTTCTGCATGGCACAGAGCAGTGGTGCCTGACAGCCACCAGAGAGCTGTAAAGCAGTGGGAGATCAGCACCCTGCTAAAACCACAAGTGTTTAAAACCACCAATTCCCTCCACTTCCTGGGGTCAGGGAGGGCTTTCCTGTGAGTAAGGTGAGGGGAATACAGGGCAGCTGGGTAGTCCTCCTGATAGCATAAAATAGATGTGGGCACTTTCTCAGCAAGCATGCAGCAGACACTGCTGTCAGGGAGCAGCTGAGGAGTTTGGCAAGTCTATTTGAAACCAAAGAAAAGGTCAGACTCTAGGATGTGTGCACAGGTCACATGCAAATGTGATGCCCAGTCAGAAACGGTGCAAGGGAGGAAAATTTTCCCTCCACGTATTCTAACATTTGGGAAATGAGTGCTGGTTGATCACTCTTTCAGGTTTTTAAAAAGCATCTGAGCAAAGTATGTTCACTGGCATTTAGAGTGTCTTACAGAAGCTGGCTATTCCTAAGCAACACACAAGAATCATTTGCACAACCCACAGTGCCATGTCCTAACCTCAGAATCTGCAGGCACAGTTGTGATAAGACAGATGAGTGACCAAAAATTTCTGTGAGCAAAGGAGACGTGAGTTCAATCAGCTGCCAGATTGGAGCCACCTCTGAATCCCATCTGATCTATTGTGAAAAAAGCAAATCTGGCAGATCTGAGCCCCAGCAGCAGTTCCCAGTGCAGGAACTATCTGCTCCCTCGAGGAACAGCCAGGGACACTGAGAAACAACAAATAATCAAAACAACAACCACACACAATTTTCCAATGTCTGATACAATCTTTTTTTTTTTAATGGGTTATCCAGCCAATCCACATGACTATAACTTCTTAAATATTTTATTATATCTGTTCTCCAAATTTTATTTTCTCTACTGAAGGTGAGATTTGACCAAAATAAAATAAAGCTGGCTGTGAAAAGCAGCCCATACTTGACAGTAACATGGACATTGCTGCACACCCCAAAGATACCAACAATGGGTTCCTCATGTGCAACAGAAACTATCCAGCTGTTGTCATAAATGGTAACATTTTTCTCTCTCCTTTGAGGTTTATTACCTAGTTGCTGCTTTAATTTCTTGTGTGAAAATGTGCTAAATTAACACTTTAAGTATCATCCCCTTCCTACTGTTTGATATTTCACTGACAACTGCTACAAAAGGTTTTCACTTCAACTTGAACATACATTAAAGTGTCATAAAAGCAATCTAAGAGATTTAGAGAGCTTGGCCATGTACCATCAAATAAACACAGAACTAAAATGGATTCACTTTTGTATTTAGATGCAACAATGACTATTAATGCTTATTAGCAAAGGCTTGATACTTTATTTCAATAATTAACAGAATTTAAAATAAAATTCAGTTTGCTACAGAACTCTGGTGAAAATCATTTTAGGTAAACATCATCAAAATGTCCATTTAATTGACTGCAGAAGATTAAGTGGGGCTGGAAATCTGTAAAGGAATTTTCACAGGGCTTGTTGGTGTGGAAAGTTTCAGGAGCCCTGATCCACAGCTGGACTGACCATTCCTGGCCTGGAGAGCAGCCACAAAACGCTGTCAACACGGGCTCTGTGCTCCAGATCTGCAGCAGGAGCCACAAGGCCGGGCAAGAAAAGCCCTGGGGCACTGGGGCAGCCCGACTGCAGGATCAGGAGCCCTCGGCTGCCATGGGGTGAAGGGTGGCCCTGCAGCACCTGTCCAGAACCAGCAGAAGGCAGCCCAAAGATGCTCTCCTTGAAAGCACAACCACCAGTCCAGGCACTGCCTCTACACTTCTCACCAGCCTTTCCGCCCAGGCACACAGACCTCAGACAGAACCTCTGACAAAGGCACAGCAGGGACATAAATCAGTGTGACCTGACAGCCTAAGGAAAAGCTCCGAAGTCGTGAGTGTGACCGGGGATGCAGCCAATCTTCTCACCAGCCAGCAGCAGGGCAGAGCCCAGCCTTGCTCCAGCCAGCAGGACCTCCCCCAATGAACTGTGCCTGGACAGTACCAGATTAACAAGTGCTGCACAGCACCCTGAACACTGAACTCTGGTCACACACGGTCTCTTGTTACACATTCATTCAGCAGTTCCTCTTGTCTAAGCCACCCCCTTAACCCCTCACTCTGGTATTTTCTTCTCTGAGATGCCAACATAGCAATACCCTTCATGCCTTCAGCCACCCAAGGATTTAAATCCAGAAACATCACTGCCAAAGCAAGAGTGGTGTCACCAGGGTAGACTTGGGTGGGCATGGCTCTCTGAAATAAGACCTCGCATCTTCACAGCTGCCACTTCCTATCTTCACCTCCCCAAGAGCTCAAAAAGCAGAGTGATTATTCTGTGGGGTTAAAAGCCAGACCTTGGAGGGAAACTGTGAAAAAAAACAACTCACACACTAATACAATCATAGATTATTTTATTCAGAGGTTTGAACTAAATAGCTGTTTCTTTGCTGGCAAAGACTTCTTGCCCCTTCCAGACTGTCTGGTATCAGATGGGGACTTGCTGGGGTAGCAATTCTGAGAAAACCAGAACGAGCAACACAACCGAATGCTCTCAGCAGTGATGGCAAAGCAGTCTGAATTTTGTTTTCAACATTTTCCAAATAATCAGGAACCCCATTTCCTCACTTCACTGTTGCACTTCTCACCTGGGAAGGAAGAAAAGCTGGGCACTACCTGCACTCACAGAGGCAGCAGCTGCTGTCCTGCCAGCTGCTCAATGTCCTTTTTAGACAATCTGTATTTCAGCTCCACCACTAGAAAATGGTGCAAGTCAACACTACGGGGTATGTGCAAGGCAACCTGCCCTGCTCCTCCTCATCATCCCTGTCCACAGCTCCTAGATACTTGCCAGCAGATCCCCATTTTGCATCATTTTAAGTAAACATTTAATTCACACAGCTGGGCACCCCACAGAGAATTCCATGAGTGCACACTGGGCCCAAATTGGATGTTTTGGTCATAGAGAGTTAACAGCATAATGGAGACAAATGCCATCCCCTTTGGAGTCCTGATGAGCTGAAACCTCCTACTGAAAAACCTACACTGGTGCAATGGGCTGAGACATTTTGCCCTCCAGCAGTCCGATGCTCCAGTTCCAGGCTCTAACGTGAGTTTGGATCTCTAGGCTGGGGTTTTGCCACAAAACAGAAATAAGCCACAGAGAAGCAAAGCACCTTCTACCACTGCAGCTGCAGCCCAGAGACCTCTGGTGTTCACCCAACAGTGTTCACACATGCCCACAGGAGCTGGCAGCACCTGGGCGGGCAGGATCCAGCAAGGTCCCCGTCTGCTGAAGCCAAAGAGCATGAGAGATGGGAACCATGACACTGGGAGTTATATTGCAGGGTTTTATTAGTTGTTCTTCTGCAGAATCAAAATATTTAGCAAATTAGAGATTCCTCAAGACTGCTGATATTTCATGTATTTAGAACTTGATCAATGTACAATGTAACACTTTGAACTATCAAAAACAACCCCAAACCTGATTTGTAGTACTAGATATTATTATGTAATTCTATAGCAGTGTGAAAAATGGAACTAATGCAGTGAGTATACTTGTTTTAAAGAAAGTGCTTGAAAGAAATCTCCTGCATCACACTGTGTATTATTTAAATCAAAAAGATTAACTGACTTTCTAGCAGGGCATTGTCTTAAATATCCTACAAGCCTGGGGGATTTAAAATACTGAGCCCCAGCTCTCTGCCTTCAGGTTCAAGAACCAACACAAGTTGCAGGTCTGGGTCGAGTTCACAGCTTACCTGCTTCAAGGGAACCTACCACTCAGCACTGGACACTCGTGTCTGGCAAAAGTGTTGGATGCATGGGTAAAAAACAAAAACCAAGAGGACAAAAAAAACCAAGGTTCTCTCTTTATGCATAGTGACAGTTTCTGAACCAGTGTTTTACTAAGTTACAGACTAACTTTCAACCAAAAAATAAAATTCCATTGCACTAAAGGTCAAATTTAACCAGGTAATCTGGACTGTGACACAGTCAAGTAATTCAGTACAAGCAGACAAGACACCATGAAAGCAGCTTCAAAGAACCAAAGCATCCTAGTTTCAGAACCAACTTAATATTCTTCTGTCCAACTCCAGTGCAACAATGAGGGGGGAACCACTCCATCTCTACCTATGTACAATTCCAGTCGAGGCTGGGCAGTCTCAACTTTCCGTGGCCAAGCTGGAAAAAGGAAACTTAGGAAAGGACACTTTAAAATTTAATTTAAGAATGAAAGCTGGCCCTCAGTGGAAAGAGAAATGCTGGAGTGATGCACGCAGGCAGGCTTGCTCAGACACTCTCCCTTGTATGCAAAAAGCTGGACTCCTTCAGCTGAGAGCAAGTCACACTGGATGTGAAAGTGGCGGGGCTGCTCCTGCTCCGTTGCACGCCAAGAATCCAGGAATGTGTCTTCAGCTGGCTCCTGCACGGGCCATTAGATCTTCCAAAGCATTGTGTTGGTCGTTGTTGTGTAATAATAAGACCTCCTTAATGTCTTTGAGTTCAAAGCCCATTTCTTTAAATTGACTCATTAACTGGAGAAGTTCTGTGATCTGAAAGACAGACAGCCTGTTATTTGCAAGAGAAAAGCAGATGGCTCAGTCCTTTGTGGAGGTTTAGCACAGACCTGTCTTCAGCACCTGAGCATGCCATGATTGTGGACTCCTCCTCCACAAGCACAGCCCATTCCAGCTTTATTGGGATAAAGCCTGCTCACACCAGAGCCACCAGAGCTCTGGGCACAGCAGCCTACAGGGACCTTCAGTCCCCTGTTTGCCATCCTTCACTTCCAAAACCCTCTTCAACCAGGGCGCCACAGCTCAGTCTGCCATGGTGTGTCTCTGTCTCTCTTAGAAGTTAATTTATCAACCTGGCCCAGGATGGGATCCCAAAAATGCTGATTAATGGCACCCAGCTGCCCAATCCAGCAGCTTCTGTTGCACCTGATTTTTTTTAAAGTTACTTGGACTTCAGGAACAGTGCAGTAGCCCTTGCTATCAACTGGCTTCTCAGATCTAGGGCAAACTTGGAGGATTAGCACAAACCCCACTGTGTACATACAATATTTCCAACATCAACCCTGAATTCTCCCTGAGCTTTGAAAAATAAAACAGCAAGAAGTGAGTCAGCTGATCACTTTTATGAACCCTCTGCCATTTACAGTGCATCTGAGCCACTACATGAGAAGGAAAAATCCCAAACAAGCAAGCAGGTTGAAATGGACAATCAGGAGACCAGCAATTTCCAATTCTGGGGCTGAGCCAATAGCAAATGGGTTTCTCAAACTCAGTTACTTTCCATCCTTGCACTGCTATTGCTCTGTTTATAAGATTATCACTCATCCAAAGAGGCAGGAAGGCATGTATCTATTTTTGAGGGAGTTGGGTTGCACCTCTAAAGACTTCATGTAATAACTTGTCACACAATAGGATGGCAGACTTTAAAAGATCCTCCTGTCCTCTGCCCTTGCTACTTGCTCCTGCTGTACCTGTGGTGCTGGTAAAGCAGCCAGACAGTGAACCAGACCCCAACACCAACACATGCATTTTCTAGCTTCTTCCAGAGCAAGCCCTAACCCAATTTGCTGAGCAGCTGAACTTGCACAAGGGAGAAAATTCATGGCCAAGGCAGGCTGGCAAGGTTTGAAAGACAATTTGCTGCTGCTGAAGTTAACTGTATCTGTACCAAACACCTGGCCCACAAGATAACTCTGGGTATTCAAAACAATTCAACCACAATAAGCAGGGTCTTAAAAAAAATCCTGTCCCCATAAAAATGGATGCAAATGAGACTAATGGAATGGGACAGAGAAATTCTAATGCTTTAACATTTTTTAGCTTTATCAACACAAAGATGTCCTTTGGCAGTCAGTTTTGGAAACAAGGCAGCATTACCATGAAAGCCATTACATCAGCCAGAGGAATTGCTGCTGGAATTCCCTGCCACAGCGTATTTTTCTATTCCTGCACACATTGCACCCTCACCTTCTCCTCTGAACACTGGTGCATTTCCAAAGCTGCTTCAACAAGAAGTGGATCAAAGCCCTTCTCACAAAGCTGTCCATGTGCAAACAGGTAATCCAAAACCTGTGGGGAATGAAGAAAAACTGTGTTTGCAGAGAGGCACTTGCAACAGGCAGCTGAAAGTCAGCTTGGTACACACAGAGGGGTTAGCACGATTCTACCCAGCACTTCACCAAGAACAGAGACACAGTCCTTCCTAGCAGAGTTGAGACTCTCCTTATAAAAGCGCTTGTGCAGAGAAAGCAGACAAACCCTTCTGTCCTGCTGAGTTCTCTGACCATCCCCTCAGTTCTAGTCAAAGCAGCCTCAGAAGTCTATCTTTAGCCCTCTGATGGCAAAGTAGAAGTTTCATTGTGCTTTTTATACAAGTTTTAAAAATGAATCTGTAGGTCCAGCAGTCAGGACATGTCTACTTTTAGCTTCCTCTCAGACAGCCACAAGAGCTGATGCAATCTGAGAGCAGTCAGCCTTTGAAGATCAGCTCAGCATATCAGCAAGTGAGCTGCAAATCCCAGCTCACGCACACAGAAACTGCTGCCAAATTTCTTATCCATCATCAGCTTTAAGGGGAAGGGTCAGGTAGGCAATGCTAGGTATGTGAAAGAACAGTGCTTGCAAGTAGAGCAGGATTTAAAATCGCCCTCCTAAGGGACCTTTTTTTCCACTTGATAGCTCAGTTCACTCCAGCGCACAGCTTAAGCCACTCTCCATGTGTAGGGAGAGAGCCAGCAGATCAGTCCCACAAGCAGGAGTCCCTGGGACATGCTCTGTGCAGCATACAGCCTGCTGAGGGCCAGCACAGGAGGTTGGGCCATCCTCTCCCACTTTGAAGTGCTTGTTTGAAGCAGATCCAAGAGCCACGCTTTGCCCAGCAGCACTTTGTGCCCAGTGACCTGGTTTGAGCAGGCACTGGAGGCAGCGCTCGAGCAGGAAGGAGTGGCACCAGGGCACACAAGTCGGTCAGCGGGGCCTTGCCTGTCAGAGCTGCCTTAGGCCTGCAGGGGCCAACCTCTCCACAAGGAGAGATGCCAGCATTGTAAACCCTCATGCTCAGAACAAGGGAGGTTGACTGCATTTCTGTCACATGGCTCTTAACACAGCACAGAGCCATGCTAAGCTTCCTTTGGATGTGTTTGTGGCTCTTGGGGAGACCCAGAATCTCTCCCCCCAGTTTCACACAGAGCAAAGGGCCCATCCCAAACTCAGCATGGCTCCAACCCAGCACCACAGCTGTGGCTGACTCTAGCACTCTCACCAGAAATAAGCACAAGCTTTAGATTGCAACCCCCTGTTCGAGTAACAGTATTTCCCCTGCCCACTCTGCAGACCCAAGACAGCCTCCCAGGAGAACCAGCATCCAATCAAGCATTTCTCTGCACTGCACGAGCTCTTACCTGATCTATGTTCTGTCCCTTCTTCTTCATGGCTTTCAGGACGTTCTCAGGCGAGTAGCCCATGTTGACCACAGTCTCCACACAGTGCCTCTCACTGGGGGAGAGGCTCTGCTGCAGCTCGGCCGCGAGACCGCCCGGCCACTTCGTGCAGCTGCTGCTATTGGGCACTTTAGACACAGCAAAGTTTTGGTGTGTTACCTAAGGGGGAAAACCCAGAGGCTGAGGTGATGGTCATCTCCTGTATCCCCACATCCTGTTTCTGCCTAGTGCTGGAACCAGAATACCCCATGTAATTAATTCAAAAGGTTTTCTAGAGTGCCCTTGGGAAGTTACACACTGTGAGGATGAAACCAAGTAGCCTGATTCCCACCATACTCTTTTAACCTTCAAAGCAACAATCGACAACCCAGATTCTCCACAATGAACCCTCTCCTACTGGTGTGACCAAAGCCTTTGAACACCCAAGCTCTGCAACAGTGAAGGCTGGGATACAGCCAAACCCTGCACCTCAAAGGAAGCACAGATTGCTTCCTTCACCTCAGGTTTACTCATGACTTATGGTTTTCTGTACTCAAAGGAACACCACTTACCAAGATTACCATAAACATGATCCAATGCAAGCAAGCCCACAGGTGTATTTGGAAACTTACCATAGGGTTTTCTGTTTCCTGGTAGTCTGGGTGTACCTGCTGGACAACACACAAATAAAACAAGTATAAACATCATGTACTGGTCAGCAGAATTTGCCACAGCTGGGCAAGGAAGATTTTATAGAAGATTCTACCACAGGATGGGAGACCTTAGGGTCTGATCAGGCTTCCACATACAAGATGCTGGCATTACCCATTGCCTGCAACTATAGAATCATCCTCATCATACTGATCATTCCTCCTCTCAGCACTCTACAAATGGATTATACTCCAAGAAGGATGTGTGTACCCCCACAATAATTACAAAACTGTTTATTCTGTCACTGTAACAGCTGCTTGTTCACACAGCCCCAGTTCAGCTCCTCACCAAGTCTGCACTGCCTGAATAACAGTGATAATTTTGAAGTCATTGCCTAAAACTTTCTCTGGACTTTTTGACTATGTGAAGGGGTCAGAGAAAAATACACCTCTTTTCTATTTCCAAAGCACAGAACTCCACACACCACACAGGAACTATGTGTGACACTGGCTCAAAAGAACATGTGAGATTTCTGCCCAGCACTTGTCCCACTCCCAGCACACCAGCAGGGCTGGGTCATGTTCCCTGCTGCTCACCTGCTCTGCTTCTGCAGAACCACCCCACCACTTTGTACAACCTTGCCCAAGTTAACAGCAGTGCAAAGCCAGGCCTTGGCCCCACCAAAGCTGCACGTTTCAGTTCAATACATTCAGAACTCCTGCGTTTTAAACAGAATTCAAACAGACTGCAAGAAATCACTGTGGACCAAGAACTGCAGTTTTTAGCATTTCTTAATACTTATTATGCCAGCACAGATTGCTTGAAAGGTTGTCCACATCCTTCAGAAAGGCCTTCTTAGTGCCCAAACTGAACAACAAAAAACCCTCTGCAGAAGACCAATTCTGAAAAGATCCACTAGGATTTTGACAATTTCCATTTATTGATTCCCAAAGACCCCAAACCATCACCAAGGAGGTTTTGTTCTGCATTCCCAAACATCTTCCAGGGTAAGGATTTCTCTTCTAGAAAACCAACCCTGAGACATCATATTCATTCTAATGCACTAGGCTATCCAAGAACCTATTCTCATGGTGTGTTCTTCAGACACATCCTCTCTCCAGAGACTTTTTCAAGGGCAAAAAGCACTGGAATATAGGATACATTGAAATTGGGAAAATAGCCCTGAGGTCAGCCAGTGGGTTATCAACGGAAGGATGATGCTTTGTTATTGACACGGAATCCATGAAAACCAAAACTGTTTCTGATACCAGAGATTCAACAGTCTGGGAAAGCCAACTCCTCCTACACAATCTACTTAAGTTTAATTTCAATCTCCTGTCTTCATTAGTCATTTCTACCTCTGCTAAAGCTGCAAAAATCAACATGCTGAGATTCAAGAAAAAGTGAAAGTGAGGAGAGGGGACCACCACAGAACCTATGCAGTCTCAGAGAAACTATAGATTTATTTCCACCCAAAGATTCCTAGATCTAATTCAGTGGTAAAGCAAAAACCCCCACGGTAACTGCAAATTCAAAGTTACAATTTCTAACCTTGTGAGGGAAAAAAAAAATCACTATGGAATACATTTGGATATGAGCCTTCTGCTCCCAGCCACAGAGATGACTGTGATTTTCTTCTAGTGTTTTCATACTCTGGGGATTTTTGTTACATGTAATTAAATTCTTTTGTTGCATTTACTTAAATTTCTTGCATATCAGCCATCATTTTTCAGTGGAATTATACTATGGAAACATAAAACAAGTATAATCTGAAGTCCTGGAACTTAAACACAAAGAACTAAATTCTGTCACCATAATTATTTCTTGGTTCACTACTTCCAAAGCATAAATAGTTTCAAATTAATGAATTGATCTTATTACTTGTCCTAATAAGTCTATTTTCTTTTCCTATTTTGCATCTTCTCTTACAACACTGTCAAGAATACACATTCCCTTTTGGTCTTGAAAAAAATTTAATTCAGAGAGATTTTAATTTTTTGAGTGTAAATTCAGGCATCTTAATGCCAATCTACCCAGCTGTAAGTGATCTTTCATCCCCAGAGATGCCATGTGCTCCATAACTGAGGCATACAGGCCCCTCTCACACCTGAGACCTCCAGCAGTCAGCAGGTGCTCAGCACATTGCTGCTGCTCCTGCCACAATTAACAGCATTGAATTTGTTCCAGTCATCAACAATCAGCTGCTCTGCTCTGTCAGATACACTATTTCCCAGAATATTGTACTTCACAATTATGAGTGCATTTATCTAACCCTGAAAAGAGCTGTGAGGACAAAAGGGAGAAGCAGCATCACTTGTTTCACAGCACATGGTGTCACATAAAAACCTACAGCACGACACTAAAACCACAGAATCACTGAAACACTGCCTCTATTGGACAGAGAAAAAACCCAGATTATTATTTTAGAACAAGCAAGAGGATTTGACTACACAGCTTTCACTAGGCTTCATGAGTACTGGGGTCTGGATCTGCGGTTCTTCGTAAAGAAACCCCACAAACTTAATCTAATCTCTGTTCTTAGTCACAAAGACAAAACAACACCTGATGTGAAATTACTTTCCTCAAAGTAATTTTAGAACTTGCAACAAGATTGACTCTTCATTTCGTCAATTGCGCATCTCAGAGCTGCATGGTGAGCAACTGTAACATTAAAAATACAAGATGATCTTCACGCTGGTTTTGGTCTCTACCGAGCAATGACTCTACCCTCCTTCACAAGAAAGGGTGAATACAAGGTTTCACATCACTATCTTTTTTTCCTCTTAAAGATTACGTTTTTAAAGGATGCCAGGAAGAAAACTGAAGCTAAACAAAAATAGGCTTACTTCACTGCAGGTCAACTGCAAGCACTTTTTTCTTCCCTGAATGATGCAGCACATCTGGGTGTTTTAACCTATTACTACTTCTATTCCTTGAGAAGCCTGCATTTCCCATTGTTTCCAGCAAATAAGCAAACTAAGGAAGAAAACCAGAAGAGATTTGACTCAAAGCCTAACAGCACTTCAGAATCTGATACACCTCATCTGGATAGGATAGAATGCAGGACTGTAAACAGAAGATGCCTTATATGCTTAGCTCAAAAGTATGCAATTATCAACAACAAATGAGAGCTGAATAGCTAAAAAAACAATCACTGGATTTGGTCTAAAAATGTCAAATTTGGGGCAAAATGCAGGGCAATAATCTGAGGTTTAGAACTACTGCCACAGAGACCTGTTGGACTGATCAATTTACCACGTACATTAAGAGGATCTACAATTCACTCCTAGCAAATGAAATTATAACCAAAGCAACAGGGCAATTTAGAGGCAAAAGCTGCCTCTGCACCTCCACCTCTCACACCAGCTCCACACCATGTTTACCGTAGTTGATGTGCTTTGAGATGATTCTTCTTCTGTACAAACAGTCGAAACAGCCAGGGAAGACAGCCTGGATGAGGAGGATAATGTCTCCCTGCCACTGTCCTCATTTAGAGCGGAAAGACCAAGCATGTGGTGTCCATTCAGTTCACTGGCTTTGCTCTGAGCACAGGTCTGCAAAGAGCTAAGCAAAGTGCCGTTGCGGAGACAGGTAGTGCTGTGGAAAGTGCTCGTGAGCTTTGATGATTTCTGATCCCCCTCATCGGAGTCAAGCTTAGGGAATGACAGGGATTTGATATTGCTCACTGAAGTGATGGGGGAAAGGGACACTTTGGAAGACAAGGACATCTTTTCACAGTTTCCCAACTGTGGTAAAGTGATAAAGCCATTGGGTTTGTGAACGGGTTTGAAGTCCAACGTAGCCTTTTCTATGGATGCCAGAACTTCCTCATCTTGCAACATAGACTCAGATCCTCCTTTAGGCAAGGTATTATCTAACAGCTGGGCAACAATCGGCCCAGTAGTACCAACATGAATTTCAAGGATATTTTTTAATTCCTCCTTATCATCGATAGTTTTTAATTCCAGTTTGTCAAATGGGTCTTCTTCACATTCAAAATCAGCTGGGTTGAAATCTGCCTTTGGACGAGGTGGACTGAGGACCTTTTGCTTCACAGAGCTGGTGTTGGCTGGAGTAGGAGTCAGAATATTATTGTGTTGCAGGCTAGCGAGGATGGGGTTAATAGGAGGAGGCATGGCTTCAGGGCAAGGTCCCTCTGAGAACCCCATCTTGGTGCTGTCCTCTGGAGCTGCTTTTGAGTTTGCTAGAGCTTCTTCTGCCTTGCGTTCAGCTTCTCTCTGGGCAGCCTGAATGTTTTTGATGTCTTCAGCCCACTCAATAGTTTTCTTTTCCAGTGAGAAGTCATACTGAATGGACATGGAGGGGAAAGGGGAGAAGGGGAAGTAAAAAAATAAAACAAGAGAAGTTATAAGGATCATAGCTGCTATTTCTAACAGTAATATAAATTAATGCAAAGAGAATAAGAGCTACATGAATTACTAGGAACAGCAACATTTTTAAACAGCCTGCAGATTAACAAAGCTGGCAGACAGCAGAAGTACTTAATTTTGCCACTAACAGTAAAATTTGGCTGCAACCTGGATTAGAGAACTGTATTTTGCCTCCTTCCTACATTTAGCTTTGCTTTAGAACTACTCATCATCCCAAGATCAGTTTCACAGCCCTCTCACCTTCCCCCAGGACAAGGGAGGTAGCAAGGGGAAATCTAACGAGTTATTAGATGAACAATCACACTCTGATGTAGCACCACTGAACTATCCCCAGTCCGCAAGTTCTACAAGTCATTCAGCAGAGTATTTGTACATCCAAAGGCCAATACAGTACGACTCAGTTTCCCCTAAAAGATTTCTAAGTGACTTGATATTAGAGTGTTACACCCGTTGGTTTAAGGCAGTATTTTCATTGCCACTTGTGTAGTGCCTCACCAGCCAAAGGGGATACAGTGACTACTCCAATGACAACACAGGCAGCAGCAGAGTTTGCTGTAGTTACTGATGTGACAGGATCTCAAAAGCTCTTCCCATTTAACATCAGGTCCTTTAAGGCCAGATCAGCACAGGGAGGCATCTACTCACTACCAGTGTACTGACCACAGAGTGGCTTAGCTGTAAAGGGCATAATTCTGAGGAGCCTAACTCCATCTTAAAATATCCACATATTTTTTTAATACTAAAAATATGAGTGGGAATGTGCATTTTTTTTTTAAACAGTGCTCATTACAGCTATAACAAGAGTCAAATTCCACTGTGAGATGCACAGTCCACACTGTGCAGGGTGACCAGGCACACTATGCTGTATGAGCTCCAGCTTGGCAGAAAAATGGAGACACAGCACAATCAAGCCAGCAACAGGACATCAGTATCTGCTTTGGCTCTCCCACACCAGCTTAACTGGGTGGAAATATGGGTACTAGGAAAATCAGGTAATTGTTTAATGTTATGAGGGAAAAGCCATGAAGTAGGATAACAAGGCAATATGTAGGGCAGGGAGAGAACAAAAACAGCAAGAAAAAAGCAGAACCACCTATGGCAATATGTCACAGACAAAGTAAAAACAAGCATCAATTTGGACTGGTCAAGGAAAATCAAGGATCCAAATGAGAAAGCATAATTCAATTAGACCTCCTGTACCACAACCTGCATTTGGAGATTAGATTTCCAACAGCTGCACTAAAGGAATTGATTTTATGCTACTAGCAATTTATTTAAGCAGAATACTAGCAGAAACATGCTCCTCAAGACAGGGAAGCCATCCATGTACCCAGCTGTAATCTGTTTGCCCCACAGCTAGGAAAGAACTCTCACTCAGAACTACCCAGGAAATAAAAACAGAAAATTATGTCATTGCCTGGGTGTATCAGTTCTTAGGATTTATCCTATTAAAAACTATATTCATATTTTGTCAAGGTAACATTCAGCACTAACTATAAGCACACAAAACTACTGTGCTTCTTTGAAACAGACTAAAACAAATGCTTAAAAATAAATGCCTAATGGTTTTAAGGCAATAAAAATTAGAAGCTTTCTGCATGACCCATCATATTTTACTTTTCTATATAGCCCAACAGATCTTCTAGAAATACAAGACTGTGTGCAAACTGTGACAACTTGGAATGTACAGCACAGCACCACAAGTTGGGGTGAGGGGAGAGAGCAGGAAGGCAAAATATCACTTACCTGGGCTTCTCTGACAAGTTGAGAAGAATCAGACAGACAGAAACCAATGGGTAATCCAACCTTTGCTGGGGTTTTGAACTTGTCTCCTATCTTAAATGGGACATCATCAAGGTAACTGAAAGGCCCTGAAATCAGAAGTAGGAATTGTATTAAGAAAAAAAACCCACAACTCACGAATGCAGTTCAGGCTCACATTGCTGTGTTTGGGAGCTATTTTATCTCCACTGCAGCATCTACACCAGATATGATATATATAGATATATGTATGATATATGTACGATATATGTAGATATGATATACAACACAAATGGAGTTTGAAGCTGTTTGGACCTCAGTGTCTCTTAGTTTAGGGAGTTTGGTCAGAGTTTGTTTAATTCCTAAATTCTAGCCCATAACTGTTAAGAAAAAAAAAATTAAAAATAAAGGCAAACCCCTTCACAACCACAATCCACCATATTTTGACATCAATGCAACCAGTATCTTAGTTTCCTTTGTGACAACACTATTCCTACACAACTGGATGCTGAAGCTCTCCTGAACACTGTATTCTATCTCTATAAAAAGTTGTGCCAATTTTTTTGTCATATTCAAAGCAGATTTTAAAATTACTCAGCTTTAGAACAACTAAGACAAACTACAATTCAGGTTTTGACATACAAATAGTAAGTAGCATTTGGACAGAAAGCGGTCACAAGTGCAAAGCAATGAAGCAAAGTCATTCCACTTTGAACAAAACACAGTGAAATACTAAGGCTATTAACACAGCAACTTTAATTTTTGAAACAAAGCAATCTAACTTTATCAAGCCCTACATCTGTTGTTTTTTTCTAGGATGACATTTCTCCAGCAAATTCACAAGGAAAAAGCACTTAGAGCTCAACCACCTCCAAACAGCCAGAGGATTAGTGTGCTTTCCTTGAGCAACTGTGAAGTAGTATGAGAAAGCGCAAAATATAAACAACTTTTCCATTAACTGAAAGTGGTCTCTGGGGTCACTCATCCAAGCTTTTAGAATCACAGGCAAGGTTTCTGACATGTGTAACAACTTGAGGAGTGACTCTAGGCCTCACTTGTAGCTTCTCCCTGAGTGACACAGATACAGAAAGACATTAGTGACAACATCTAAGATGGTGTTCAGTGACCAAGCCCTCCTCACTCAGTGAACTGTGACTTGCTGCTTTTATCTGACCCATTTTCATACTCATATGGCAGTATAAGTACTGTTTGTGTTCCCTCGCTGTTGATTCATCTACAAGGCAGCCACAGACTCCCGGAGGCTGAGCAGCTTTCATAAACAAGAACATCCTGTCAATTTGCAGTTAAAGGCTTATATGCTGTCATTATGTGAGCTCTCATACTATGCACACGCTGGGTGGTCACAGAGTCCTGGTAGGACACTTTGAAATTATCAGGATGAAAGACCTACATCCCTCCTGCACCTCCAGGATGAACAAAAATGCTCCAGGTAGAACATGACAGTGTTTTCAGTGATCCTTACTGGGAATCACATATCCAAGCATTGCACAGCACGGCATCCAGACAGCACTTCACTTGGCCAACACTACCACTCTTTGCAACACAGCATCCAAGTTGTGCTTGAGCTGCCAACTTGAGAGCCTGATATGCAAAGCATTTGCTTATACAGAAATAACTGTGGCAGCCTCTGCAGCCAGAGTGGTAAATCATGGCCAGGTCACAGACAATCGGATCTGCCAACTGCTGCTACCACGACCTGTTAGTCCCACTGGCACAAGTCCTGCTCTACACCAGATGATCCAAGTGCAGCAAGATTACTTCTCCACATGGAGAAGCTCAAATTGTTCAGCATGCAAATCCTTGTCTTATTAGATCTACTGACAATATGTAGTGGTCTACACTGAAGCACCTACCAGCCACAGAGGGTACAAGCACAAACTTTGCTGTTTACATACCAGCAATCCTGTTTTGCACAGCAAATAAAAAATACTAAGCCCACCTAGCTAGCAATATTAAGCTGCCAGCTTAACTCCAGAAGCTTGACTAAGGAATAAAAACTTCCTACTTTCTTCCCCAGTATACTGATATTTTTAATAACAACCCTTGCTAACAACCTCATCCTGAATATAAGTATGAGAAAAAGCCCATAAGCGCATATTAAAACACCTCAAATGGTTTAGGACATTCAATGGCAAAAAGTCTGAGGCAAAATACCTCAGACTTAAAATTCAGCCCAATCAGAACAGCACTAGCTTGGTGAAGCTAAACTCTTATCCAGAAAGCCAAGAATCCTTTTCTTTCTGTAAGCAGATCAAGTGCACACACTGAGGAGTAGGGGGTGCAAATTGTTTTCAATTCCACATTCTAGAGCAGTGAGAAAAACCTACATAAAAAAGGTATTATGAAAGACATTGTTACAACAGTCACAGGTTTAAGTGAAACAAGTCTTCACCAAACTGTTATTTAGTAAGTCTGTTAGCCAGTTCATCCTTGTATCAGTTAAAAACATACTGAGTAATTTCTGAGAATAGGCCTGGCAAAAGTGTACTTGTCAGCCTGACCTCTGTACTACACTCCTGGCACAACAAACTACTGTAAGAGTAGGATTTCTCTCCACTTCAGTGTAACTCATAGAAGTGTCCAGTTTGGCACCAAAGTGGAAACACTTCAGAAAAAAACAAACAACCAAAACAGGCATGAATGAGGAACAGTTTTGAAACCATGTGGAAGGAACTTAGTTGCTATGGTCACACAAATCACTTACTTAATTGATGGAAATAAGAGTTTAAAAGCTTTGAAATTGTATAGCGACAGCAAAAATACAACTGAAATATTGAAGCATCACACTTGGCATAATCCACGTAGGAAAAGGGATTCCTTTCCCTCCACTCATACCTTGTGTTCCCATCTTCATCTCCGTTTGAACATGGTCCTGAACAACCTGCTTTAGGTGACCCTGCCAGGGGTTTGGACATGACAATCTGCAGATGTCCCTGCCAGCCTCAAACATTCTGATTCAGTGACAGCCCTCTAACCTCTAATAAGCTGTTCAACAATAATCACAAGAGCTACATCAACTATATTGACTGATTTCATCAGCCTGCCAGAGACACCGAGCTGAAGGCAGCCATGGGGATGGATGCTCTACAGTAAACCAGAACTCATTTAGTGAGATAACAACCCCAGAGTAGACTGAAACAACTGCCCTGCTGATCTCTTAAGACATAATTAAGACAAGGAAGTTGGTCCACTGCTCCTCAGAAACAGTACTGCAACAGTGTGATTAGGAACAGAGGGCACACAAAGGAGCACACAAGTTAACCACGCAGCTCATAGCACCATTAGTTTGGACCTTGTTATTTTCAAGCCAGCAGCACGTTCCACCACACCATACTTTTCTGGGAAATATTTAAGACATGTTGAATTCTGGCCCTGAGCAGCCTTTATTAGTGTGGTTAGGTGAGGAGAAAAATAAAAACAGACATAAAAGACAAGCAGATCAGAGCGTTCATAGAAACTGTTTTCAGACACAGGAGCAACTGCTGAATAGCTGTCAAGTACCAAATGAAAAAGTCAGGTGTCTTGCAGCAAAGTCACTGGGCCACAGCAAAGAAGGAGACCATCCAAAAATGAAGTTTTGATATACTATTTCTATTTATCCTTAACCCAGTAATTAAGTGAGACATTTCTTATTTTGTACTATTCTTACTTCAACTTTACACTTGAAAGACTAAATAAAAGGCTCCAGGAAAAACTGAATTCCCCAGGACTCCTTTATTGCAAAAATTATCCAGAAAGATCAAGGCTGAATTTCTAAAAGCATTAGTTTTGATAGCCTGAAAAGTTACTGATTTGAGGAATCCACATTACATACAACAAACTGAACTTTAATGTTCCACAGCAACATTAATTACATTGAAATTACACGCCATTTTCTTAAAAATAAGGACATTACAGGCAAATAACTTTCATTATACCAATCACCTGCATGACTGTATGCATCTCATATGCAGAAGACAGAAAAATAGAGTCTTTTCTTCATCAGCCTTCTGAATCAAGTTTGTCCAATTTAGGAGAGAAATTCATGGCTGAGCAAAAATGAAGCATAATTCAATGTTGTATTAAAAGCTTCACTTTCAATTCAGCTTCTCATGTGACTTCCACAGGAAGATGCTACAGATCTAGTGCCCACTTGATCAAACACCAGAGCAGTTCAGCTTTAATTTTGAAGGGGAATTTGTTAGGGAAGAAGAACATGTTATTCTACCATGAAGGAACAGGGAACAGCCAGAGACTGATTTTCAGTTTAATCAGAGAACAAGCAAACACAGCATCAGCAATGCTGTGCATGAAGGAAGCCAAGGCACTTCGTTCCTAACAAAAAACTACTCAGAGGCTGAACAGATTAGTCTCTATGGACTGTCTAGGCTGGGACATTAGTCAGCAGCAATAGCAGGATTCATCCTACTGAAAAGACAAGGATGCTAAATCTCACTTACCATGAGAGTCGGATCCCAACTTCTTAGAAGCCATCTAGAACCTGAAAAACATTTTAAAACAGCTTGAACAATTTTGTATATGTAGCACAGAGTGCATTTATGCAGTTCCAGAGTCTTATCTCTAGGTTATGGAATACATTGCAGACACCTGATGTGCCTGCTCCTAAGACAGATAAGCAAACATTTTTTAGCCTTGAAACTAATTGAGTAGAGAAATAACTTTGAGACCAAGGTCTGCCAATTGAAACAGCAAAATAAAGCCCCAACCAAAAAACCAAAACAGCCAAGAGCCAAGACACAACCAGGGTGAACAGGAAGACGGAGTTACAGATCACAGCACACAGAGGCCACTCTGTCCCAGCCTCATGAAGTGCACCCTGCCTCCCTTGGCATTAAGAATAGCTCTTCCTACTGGAAATACCAGGCTGATCCTCTTCAGTTTAATCCCTGCTGCTCTAAAAAAGGGATACTACTGCACTGGGTATGCAGCCAGTTAGCCAGCATGGCACTCATCTAGATACACCAGGAAATGCATAAAACAGGTGTAAAATAAACAGTACCAAGAGAAAGACACCTTGGACACACACAAGAAACCAATGAGAACAGGCTCCATCCACTACCTACAACAGTTAGCAACAACTTTAAAAATGTGGATGTGAATCATTCATGGCCAAGATGTTAAACACAGAAGTGGCTAGCCAACTTTTAACAGAGTAGGCCTGGCTCAGGAAAAGAGTTGATCAAGATAGAATTAGCTGTCAGCTAAAACTCTGCTCCAGGATGCTTATGGTATACTCAATAACATGGGGTTTTTTGCTAGATTAGAAGTACATCACAAAGTACTACAGCATAATTTCTAGAGTAACTCAATTTATTTTTAAGTGCTCCTTGTAACATGACAAGGACTCAGAGTTGCCCTTTGTCTCTGAAGTTCTCCATCTCAAACTGAAATGCCAATAGCTGTTCTTCAAAACCATGGAGACCTCTGGTACATCCCCAAAGGCAGCAGAGCACAACAACATGGGACAGATCTAACATTCATGCCCATCATTCCTCTTGTCAAGGACTCTTTTGAACACTGTTCCCATGGCAGATTCCAACTGCCAACATTACACATTAAAGGAAGGTGAGGATTACACAGGTTAGCTATTGCTGTTGCTGACAGGACTGGGGACAAGAAGAGCCAGTTGCAAGTACTCTAGGAAAACCCCTTTTGCAGTGCAAAGATCCCTTTCAACATTATATTGAAATCAACAAATGAACCAGCCCTGGCTAATGGGAAACCTACACAAAGCTAAAGCCAAAGCTGTACGAAGATCACCCACGTGGAACCAGACTTTGTGAAACACAGTGGGCAGATGCTGGGCCATGGGGAAGTGAGTCATGCTGGGCAAGTCCAGGTGCATGCTGCACATAAAAACTGTGTCATCCTGCTTAATGTTTGTCAGGTGCTTTTAGGAACTCAACAACCTCTCTCAGCAGTGCTATTACGTCTGAAACTATTCCACTAAGCCAGAAACTGGTTCTGGCACCTTGTTCTCAGAAACAAACAAAACATTAAGGCTTCCAAGACAGAAAGAAAAGAAGGTGAAACAGTGCCAAGCCTGCCATCCAAGGAAGGATGTCAAGGGCAAAGCCACCAGACTACCCAGAAAAGCTGCAGGTCAACCACTGAGGCTGAACAAGCCTTACCGGTCCCCGTGCCCAGACTGCAGACAACAGCACAAAAACCAGCTGCACTTTCAGACCCAGATTTCACTGCCAGACAAGCTGTTGTGTTGGTAGTTCCTCTGTGTGAGAGTAGCAATTAGGCATTGTTTTTAGTGAAAAAGCCAGGTGATATGTAAAGTCATATAGCCTTCACATCCTCACCGGTTCCCTGTTTGTCACTGGAGACTGTGTGCAAGCACTGCCTGCTCCCCACTTAACTTGGGACAAAACCTCCACACACTTCTTTTGATTTTTCAAAGTTGTTTTTTTTTCTCATTACTATCTCAGACTAAAAAGGAACTCCTTTTTTAGAGGATTCCAAAAACTTCTGATTAGAGAAAGTAACTTTCTCACTTTGCCAGGTTCAGTTAATAAGGGTGTTTGCTCAAAGCAGCACCATTTACTACAGGTTACTGCTCCAGGGACACAACTGGCAATGCGTATAAATGCCAACAACCCAAAACTGCACATCCAGATTCCAAGGAGTTTTGCAGTAGCCTATCACTCTGAAGCTGCATAAAGTTTCAGTGTCACCCCACATAAGATATATGTATCTTGCTTTTGCTGATGTTGTAGTAAAATCCTAACGCTGACCTAGTGTCTCGATTACCTTCAAGATGCAGTGGAAAAATTATTCCTCTGCCATATGCAACACCTTAATTAACCACAGAACTAGCTAAGGCACATCAGCAGCAAGCTAGTCATGAAATTGATCATTTCAAGAGCCAGTCACTTTAGATTCACATAGCATTTGAGTTTATATCACACAGGTCTTGCTGATGCACTGTGAGTGTGCACGTATTAAGACAACATTACTTCAGAAGGAAATTGTCAGCAAACAAAACTGTTAAGCACTACACACAGTAACACAAGAACAGGTTGCCAGGCACATTTCATCACCCCCTTCCCAAAGGAGTTTTAATTAAAATAGTGTCCTATGACTGATCAGATTTGACAGGCTAGTGAGGGACCACTGTTACAAGCATACTGCTGTTGCTCTGTTGTCCAAGCTGGGAAAACAGTATCTGCATCCACTTAGGCAGTTACTCATTTGTTACTATGATTTTGGGCATTATCTTAACATTAATTACACTGTGCAGTAAAGATTTGCTTACTTTTGCTACCACTCATTTTGAAATTTAATTTGAAATTTGGACTGCTTCCAAAGCTTTACTCTGATCAGATGATGGACAAGTGCAACTCTACCACAGTTTCCTTTGGTCTCCAGACTCCAGAACAGAATGCTGAAGGACACTGCCACAACAGCACATGGTGGCACAGATTTGGCCTGGTACCTTACTGCACACTGTAAACTGACAGAGGACAGAAAAAATTTTTACACCACCTTTCCTGCTCTAGAGGAACCGGTTAGTTGCATAGAACTACAGGGTGCTCATACAGCCACTTACAAGCTCTCTTTTATAAATGTAGACCTGTTGGAGAGTTTTTGTGCAGATGTGGCCTGAGGGAAAAAATCCATGATCATATGCAGCTGTAAGCAGTAAGTTCTCAGCCTTCTGATTACAAGAAAAACAAAAACACTGCGTCCTTGATCAAATGATGAGAAAAACATGGTGAAAAACTTGGAGTCCTTGAATGTAGTCAACAGCAGAATATAAAAAACAAGTATTAGTCTCAACAAGAAAACCACAGGTATTAGCAACAAAGGAGGGGTTGGCATGTAATCTGTAACTAATGATGAGCTCAGTTTTTGCAATATGTATGAGCTTAATTAACACTACTATAAAAGTATGTAAACTGGATCAATAAATTTGAGACAAAGATCATCAATAGGATGTGCTCGTCTCCCTTCACTTTCCTCATAGACCTCCCTCATTCTTGGGTCTGTACAACTCTCCATGGAGAGGATCAGGGCTGCAAGAACCTAAAAGTTACAAGGAACTCCAGCAACCTGATGTGAACTCTTTCCTGCCCATCTGTATAATTTTTCACTTAGTAACACTGAGGCAGCAGGTCAGGATTCACAAAACCAGCCAGTCAGAGTAACATAGCATAGCAAGGGCCGAGGATGAGGCCAGAGGACCTCAGAGTGATCATGACAGAAGGGGAGGGGGGACAGGGAAACAACCACAACAACAAACAACAACACAAAGATGCAGAAACAGGAGTGGCAAGGCAAAACTGATGGCAGCGACAACTGGCACAGAGAGGTGATGAGCTGGAATGGCCTGAAGAGACAGAGGTGACCAAGGCAATTCACTGGGCATGTCATCACTTAAACTTGAATGGCATTTAGTTGTGCTGCCAGATGAGGAGAACACAGAAAAATATGACTTGCTGCAAGAGGCAATGCCAAAGGGAGAGACTTATCAACAGAAGAGAACAAAAAAATTATTACAAAGCGCAACTCATGAAGAGCTTCTGGGAAGTAGGGGTGGTTTTTTTGCTATTATTTACATGTTTCTTCATTCCTTTTCCTGAAGGAGTTCTGACTAGACAAGTTGGAAGCATCCTACCACTAATAATAGCTGTAACTGCTTTACTCATGATAACTTAAACCAATTTAACTATTTGGCAATAAGAACTGGACTCTTGCTGCTATATTCCTGAGTATAGGGGGTGCAAACATGTCTACATTCTAGACATTCCATGTGCATTCTCTGAAGTAATTTCCACCTAAAATTCAATAAATGAAAAATTAATAACTTATGGGTGATAGAGAACTTGAAAATGCTTCAAGTTATCAACCATAATCAAATCAGCACATCTTTGATTTTCAGAGAAAGAGACCTGATCTCACAATGTCCATTTCACCTGCTAATACATATTGGGTAGTCTATGCACTACTAAGGATGCACCATTTAGTCTGAAAACTACAAACACAAAAGACTGAAAAAGTAAACAAAAAAAAAAAATTCCTGCCTATGTTATTTTATGAACTACTGATTTTAAAGTAAAGAAAAAAGCAAAAGTCACTTTGTTTCAAGAGATTGATTTCTAATAGATCATAGGTGTTCAAAATGTAGACATTGTTTTCAGTTTTCACTGCACCTACTTGTTTCAGTGCAAGCAAAGGGCTATAACCAACATTAGGTTTCTGTATATATAGCGTCAAACAGCAAAACCAGAAGAAAACAGTGCATGTTGCTAAGACAAAAAAAAAGTTCTCATCAAAGCTTCCTGTCTATGCAAGTGTTCAACCACTGCTACACAGCTCAGATCTCTTATGACTTCTCTCAGCGAAAAGCTGATAAGTTCACTTCAGTACAAAACAGATTTATGCTTTTACTGCAGTGTCCAAAGAGACGGCATCACCCCAAAACATGCAGCAACTGCTTCTGCTTTGTACCTCTAAGAGTTCTGCAAACAAGAGCACATGGGGGTACTCCTTTGCAAAAACGGACAATTATGTTAAACCACTGGTAACAGCTCTCTGGATAGAGCTGTAAAACTAGATGTGATGTACTGCAACATGCCCAAAACACACCTCCCCAGCTCTTCTACCAAAAAAAATAACCCAAATCAAGCAAAACAACAATAAAAAACAAACGAAAAACTAAAGCCAAAAAAACCCCAAGACCCCCAAACTAAAAACCCATAAAAAGAGAAAGAAAAATCATCTCTTTCACTAGTCTTAACAGAAAAGTAACTTCTAACTTGATCTACAGTAATTACTCTTAAGGGCTACCACAGCAGATGTGGTAGCACTTAATCCAGGAGATCAAGTAAATTCAATTTCTTGGTCAATTTTAAGATGGACATAAACAAACCCAAACCGTCCTTGAAGACAACACTCACAGTTGCTATCCAACTTTCAAGGGACACCAGTGAAAACAAATCTAATGATATCTTTATCTTATGGGATACAAATACAAGTGACCATCATCCCACATTTAACCATTCAGAGTAGGGCTCACACAGACAAAAGGGGGCTTGAGGGAGGAAGTGTGAGGTGTCCCTGCTGCATACACATCCCGTGGATCAACAGTCGAAGCAGCTGTGATGAGAGACCTAAATCTGAGGAGCAGCCTACATCAAACTAATGCAGTTTGTTATTAACTAGTGCAATGACTGAGGGGCAGAGGGACAGGAACAAAGAAAATGGCACTTTTAAAGCATTTTTCATTTTTCAAATACATGAGTAGGAAGGAAAGGGAGAAAAGACCCTGACAAACAGGACTGTGCAGATCACAGTACTGGATTACAAGACAACACTAGTGATGGTCACAACATCCATTATGGAGTTTTTCATGGGGATGTTCGATTGCATCTTCCTAGCAGTGATAAACATCAGGAGACATTGATTCTTCAAACTGTGCCACTGCTTAACGTGACATAGTGGGTAATCAGCCTTTTGCTACAGGACCTCTCTGCTGGGAGCTCCCACACACTCTCAGAGAGGCATGGCATCTCTCTGTCATTCCGTATGGATTCATGGCACTGACATCAGACTCCTGCAGTTCCAGTTACCTCATATCATGTCCCACTTTGTTCATTAAAGACACTGTACTTGTTACAAGCACATACTGGTTGGCTGGTAAAGAATTTAAGGTTCAAAACTGGTAACAGACAGCTCCATTCCTGTAAGATCCTGACTCTGTGTTTAAAACATAAGGTAATTTGCCATACACTTCACCCAGAAACCAGGGACAACCCTACAATGGCTGTGCAAATGAAGCACACTAATATACCAATTTTTTAGTCACTTTGTGACTTATCAGCCATACAGGTTCCCCACACAGTTAAAGTTTATACACCACACAAACCTCTAGAAATACAAGTTTCACAGGCAATAGCACAAGGAAACAGAAAAGTAATTACAGGCAGCCTCGAGGTCAAAGCAGATCAAGGTAAGCTTTTCCTTTAGCCAGACACTGACATGCCAAACAACAGCATGGAAAATGCACCTATTATAAATGCACCTATCATTTTTAACTGTGGCAGCAAATGGGTAACCTTTTTAAAAAGGACTCCTTCCAGAAAACTCAATCCTGTCACAAGAGAAAACCATCTGTAACAAACATCTAAGGCTGGACTGATTTACAGACTCCAGAAAAGTGGGCAGTAGTGCAGGTTCTGTTCATCCAAGAACAGATGTGGACTTCAAAATGCAGTTTAGTGATTTTTACCTAAATTATTTAAAGACCACATAAACAAAACAGCTGAGAGAAAAGATATGTCTTCTTTTTTTTTTTTTGCTTCAAGGCCAGCTTCACTAATCTACAAACTACAAGATCAGTGAGAAAAAGAATGGTAAACTAGAAATAGAGGATTAACTTCCCCTCCTTGAGGCACAAAAGAAGCAGGACAGAAATTCAAGAGATAAAAATATAAATATAAATGTACTATGCAATTCCTACATTCTAGGAAAAAAATGAAAAAGATGACCCAGGACTCAAACCAGCAATGAGGGCTGCAACAATCTCAATGCAGTAATGAAACAAGCCCCAAATTTGATGACCAGAGCAACTGTTTTTAACTGCTATTTTCCTACAGCTAAAGTTTGGATAGCAAATACCTACCGGTTTTGAGAGTTTGAAACTGTCAGACGGTAAGCATCTGGTAACTATCAACAAATGCAGCTACTTCAGTTTAATTACCATAAGATTTCATACTACTACAAAAGAGTCAATTTTTTCTAAGCCACCTTAACACTAGCCAGAGCCAGGAATGTGCATTAACTTTCCTCGTTAATCACAGCACTTTAGAAGAAAGCTAATATTTCAATACAACCCTTCTTGAGGGAAACTGCTGATTGCCAGTTTCAACAACAAAATAGCCCACTTACTGTTCTTTTGGTAACGATGCATGGAGAAGCATGGAATAACCTGAACATTTAGAATGTATGCCTGCAACCCAGCATATCATAAATGAATTAAAATGCTGCTCTATTTGTTGCAGTGGTACTTCAATATGTAACAAGCTGATTCTGAAGTACTTGAGTATTATTAATATTTCAGACTTGTCCCACTTATCAATGAGAGCTAGACAGACATTCTCAAAATGCACAACAGAGTAAAACAGCTTTTAATCCATTAATCACAACATATACTATTTTTAATTTAAAAATAACAAATCTCTGCAGTTTCAAGCTTTTTGTTCTTCTACTCTTTAACCACGGGAGTAACAGGTAGCTGATCTGGTATTACTTAGAAATAAATTCAACTCTGTTGACCAGGACCTAACAAAAAACTCAAATACCAATAGCAACACAAACTCAAACTATTTTGGTATATAAGGCAATTCGTATTCATTAATTTTCAACAATTATTTATTAACCATAACTTAATTCATTTAAACAATACATTACAACAATTAAATTGCTATGTAAAATGTCCATTCCAAAGAAATCCGTAAGGTTGTCATCTTCTCCCTGTAAAAGTTCAGAAGAGAAATTTTAACATTTGTTGATAATTACGGTTTTGGTTATAAATCTGGTGAAATATTAACACTTATGAAATTGATTTAATGAAGCAGACAAAAATCTACCAAGAAATGCAGTTGGCCAAAGTTTTTAAATGTAAAAATAAAATCTGCCAGCAGGTCAAACATCACTTGCAGTTCCATGTATTGGATCTCAGCCAAAATATGTGCCTCTTGTACTGTACAAGAATAATGAGAACAGTGTTATACTATATAGATGCATCAATTTTTCCTTTTATACTTGGGTCACATGCACTACCCACTCTTACCACACATTTAACATTTTCCCAGCAAAATTCAGCATGGTACTGAGGGGAAAAAAATAACCTGTAACATTAACTATTCCACCTCCAAACAACCCTGCCTGTCCTGCAGCAAGCAGGCTGAAACATTGATATTCAGCATGGGAACCACTGTTTCAGACCCTGATTGCACACTCAGCCCAAGCTGTTTCAACACACATCAGGCCAACAACAGCCTTTTCCCATTCCTGAAAGGATCTCTCCGATCACGTGGTTACAACTCTTAAACTATTTCTGCCATCTGATGTCCCTGTTTCACACTGACACATCATATTTCTCTCAACTAAAAGAGGCACATTCTAAGAATATAAACTCCCTGCAAACTCACTTGACTCAATCATGGCACATTTGAGTTTGGAATGGACGTTCAAAGATCATCTAGTCCACACACTCTGTACAGGCAAGGGTATCTCTTCAATCAGACTGCTTAAAGCCCCATTCAACCTGTCCTGGAACAGCTCCAGGGATGAGCTATCCACAGCTTCCCAGGGCAACCTGTTAAGTTCCTCACCACCTTCAGTTCTTCCTTATGTTCAATCTCAATCTCTCCTCTTTTCAGTTTCATCTCTCAGTGTTTCCATTTTCCAGGAAATATCCCAATTCACCATAAATTAATCTTTCTCCAAATACACTTTTAGGTACATGGAAGGAAAAGTCCTAAACACTTCATATTCCTGAAGCAACTAAAAGCTGGTCATAGGATACCTGGAAAAGTGTGGTCTCCAAAACATTCATTTGTGAAGTGACAATAAAAGCTCATAGCATCTTAAATCTCACTGATTTTCAAAATATGCCTCATGAGACTTGGTTAGCCTTTGCCTTAACAGTGCTGTTGTGAGAAACCTGAATTGCATCCTAGGTGCTACAGGTGTGACATTCCTCACAAGCTTATTTGACATTTTCTGGGGTTTATGCATTTCTCCAACACATCATCACTAGTACAGTCTTAGCTTTCAATGCCAGCTCATTTTGTCCTTAATTCATGTGTCACTCCCGTTTAGCCAACAGGCATCTGTCTTCATCTAACCCATCTTATCAAGACTGAGGCAAGAAAACAAGCATAGACAGAAGCACGTATCACATGCCAGGTTTTGCAGCACTGAAGGATGAAACTAAAAGACCACGAAGAAAACAAAACTTTATCACTGTTCATGAATACTCACTTGAGCTACTATCATGTGTTTGCTGAGCTGAGGCCTCAGGGACATACTCCTTACCTCCCCAACTCAACAAAACAAAGAATTCAAACTGAAATTCAAAAAATGTATCAAGCGAGTGAAAAGATGGTCCCATTGCAGTAATGCCTAAAATCAACCTAGCTTCATCTCCAGGCATAGTATCAGTCAATCCTGCTTTCAAGTCTTCCCACTCAGTCCAAACAAGACTGAATGACTGCATTAAAAAGATGAGTTAGATGGGAAATACTATCAGTAGACAGCACCAAATTAAATTCCACTACCAGAAGCCATGGTTTCAAATGAAAAAAATTCACTTGTTTTAATTAACAGGGAACTGGTACATAACAGCATAAAGAGCAGGAAACTGATTTAAAATTAAGAGTAATTTCTTCATTATTTCTTGCAATGGCTTGTAAACTTTGGATGGGCTGGCACTGGTATAAAGATGATGTTCTGTTCTTTAAAAACACACAGCAACAGAAGCATCATTACCAGCTACCAAAAAAATAAATGCTCTGTATATGAAAACAGCAGCAGACACTTGAACAGCTCAGCAAACTGGCGGTACCCACACTGAGTATACTTCTGAAACAATTAATTTGGAACACAGGAAGGTAAGTTACCTTGAGCAAGCTTGTCTAGTGTAGAAAAATAAAAATTTGCCTCTGAATAGTGAAGTGAAACTGAGATTGCCCTCAACTATAGCGGATCTATTACAAAACAAGAGCATCATAAGTAAAGGAAGTGCTTGTTGTGTTTCATGTCAGAAAACTTCATGGGCCTACACTACCTGAGGGCAGCATATTCAGTCCTGAGCACAAACCTCTTCCTTGCAATCTCTTCATTTTGTACTTCTCAAATAGTAAATGCCCCTCAATTAGGGACTGTTTAAATTGAAATATGGTTCAGCCTGTAATCCAACTACAGATTGAAAAATTCAGGAATGGAAGCCAGAAGCAAGGAAAAACCAAAGAGACTACACATCTGTTAAACATGGTTTACTCTGTGTGTGTAACTGCTACAGGTGAGGTTACTAGCAGTGAAGATACACAAACATGCAGACAACCCCCATCTCCAAGAGGGAAAGCAGAGCAACTACTCAACTACTCAATCCTTGAGATGTACTTTTCAAAGATGCTCCAGCTGTTACACTCACCTTCACATGCTGCTTCAGAAAGCCTTTCTGTACCACAGGTCTCATTCCTCCCTCCCTGCCACATTCACACAAGGTACTTGGAAGATCCCCAAGCTTCATAGAATAATCTCCTTGCCCACCTACCTTAATTCCTACTGTTTCCACTTAAAGTGAGCTTTAAGATTTAAATTTCCTCACTTAAAACAAACTGAAGGGGTGTGCTTTCCCTTTGTGTGAGACAGTAAGTCTGCCCTCCCAGCACTGCAACCCTATTTGCAAACCCTGCCAATGTTTGGCCAGGTAAGTTTAAGGAGTAGTCTAATTCTGCACTTAGAGAGTGAACTGTCTATCACAAATGCACAGAGCAAAATCCGCAGACGTGCAAGGTAGTAGGAGACGCAGACAGATACATGCACACAATTACAAGCCTCCCAACAGTAAGGGCAAATGGATACTGAACTTCCAGTGCTCAAGTGGAATGGATAATAGAAAAGAAACCAAAGACAAGGAAAGACACTGCTTTGAGATGAAATCTAGATACCTGCAGAATATTTATAATGCCAGGAATTACACACTTCTCATTGATTTTCTTTCCCCTGAGGGCAAAGTAGTTTTGCTGACATTCCCTTCTATCCTCTGCACCACATGGCTCTTACAGGAGACTCCAGAATACCTGTCAAGGTACTTAACCAGCAGACAAACTGTCCCTGCTTTGCAGGTTTGAGGAATAATGCACAAAGTTGAAGCAGTTTGCCCACAGTCGTCCAGCTCAGCCAGCAGCAAAGTCAGAACACAACCTGTGTTTCCCAAATCCCAAACTGACAGCTACCCCAGGAATCTCACTGCAGTCTGTCACGTTTGGAACAGTATCTATTCTCTACCAAATTACTCCTATTCAGTCTTTTTCATCTCACTATAAAAGCCCAAAGGATGCACTTCAGATTTGAATATGAAGTTTGGTGTAGTCCAAACTTTATTTTTAAGTTACCACTTCCAATTAATTTAAGTCTGCAATTTTGTTACATACTATATAGCCTGTCTCACTTGGTACCACAAACTTTTCCCCTGCACATCACAAAGTTCTTCAGCAGATACAGTAATAAACGCAAGTCCCAGAACACTTAAAGCAATGAATAACTAAATAGAAATGGCTCATTTTGTGTGCAAAAAGAAACCTTCAGAGCTGCATTAGCTTCATTTTCCCAGGACATTTTGACAGATCTGACTCAGCTTCAGCAATCTAGACTTACTTTATTTTATAACTAGACCAGACTAGGTTGCTGGATGAAGCTGCCCCATGACCACAGTTCATCCCACAGATTCTCCTCTCCAAACATTTAAGGCTGGCAAGAACATAGGACTGCTGACAGCACAGAGATCTCTTTCAGTGGGCCACCATAATAACCATGACACAGCAGTAAGATGATTTTTTTGTTTAAGAAGTGGCAATACTGTGGGCTGACCATTCCTCCTCTGAGCCATCAGATTTTCTACTGTCACCTGAGAATCACTCCCAGCCTGCTCCTCTCATAACCCATATGTCTGGTTCAATCCAGCTTACTTTAGGAAATTAATCCAGTGCTGCCTAACATGAGTATCATATTCAGATTTCTGTAAGAACATCAAATTACAGAAATTTGCTTTGAATGAAGACCAGCATAAAATGGATACACAGCTTCTCTCCCAGCACGAAGGGAAAGTGAGAAACCCTTTCCATTACTTGGCAGAAGTGATTTATCCAGAGTACAGCCAGATCCCCTGCACTACACACGGTTACATTTCAAGTGCTCATCTCCAATATCATAACACATACAGAACATCCCCAGAGACAGGGAGGCTTTCAGGACTGTACAATAACTGTGTATGCAATATGGGAGCTCAGTATGAACAGGGTGACATTACTGTGTCACAAAAACAGCCATCACAGCCATTTTGACAACAGAGTTCACAGAGTCCACCTCCAACTTCAAAAGCAGCTCAGACCACCTCACAATTCTTGCCAAAACCAACTTCTTCACCTTTGCCTGCCTTCATTTATTTTTCATCTTATAATACAACTGTGGATTCTTTAAGGTATATTTATTAAGGTTTTTCCAGTTGAAGACCTTCATATAGATGAGATTACAGACTATAACAGTATTACTTTTATATTCATACTTGAATTTGATAGCTCTCCCTTTGCATACAAATTCAGAAATATTCAACATCGTTAGTTAAAAGGAACAAGCCATCTTACTGTCTTTTCTTGGGTTTTCTTTGCAAAATAGACATTAAATTACTAATCACTCACTTTCAGGTAAGTAAACAGAAAACATGTATTAGGCTCCCTCCCACAAGCAAGAATAAAGCCTCTAACTACAGGTACTTTTTTCCCCCCCTCTTCTTAATAAGGAATATAAAGGTACTTGCTGGAAACAGTTCTTTTGTATATTGTTACAAACACACCAAGTAAAATGAAACTCAATAATCCTTCACCTGTTTTCTACCAAGAAGTCAAACAGACTGTCAACAAACTGCTTGTGGTGACATAATACTTAATTAAAAGATTAAGAACACATTCTTTTCTCAGAGGCTATGCAGCACAAAGCTTTTCTGGCCCTTTTCATCAAACACAGTTTTATTCCAGATGATTAACAGTGACTTTATTCAAGAGTCCCTTCCCTGCTACATGTGCCTCCTATATTTCTACGTCAAATTATGACACAGTACTATGCAAGGACACTACATGAGGGTATTAGTCATTAGGGTGGAACTCAGAATGGCTTTGCTGTATCACAGACGGAAACACTTAAAGTTTCAGCAAGTACTTTGGAGAGTGTTAATAAACTAGGAATCTAGTTTTATTTTAGTGCTCACAATTGATGAAGTATACCAAACTGAACACAAAAGCACTTCCCTGTGTCTGAATTAGGCACAGGACTAAAACGTGATACAGCACAACTGGTAACAGGCACACTTTTGAAACACACCTTCCTGAAATCAGGGAGTAAATCTCACCAGTCATTTATTTCAGTCGTAGCTTCCTCTGCTGCTAGCCTAGAGATGACAAATGGTGCAAGCACAAACACATGCATAAGAAAAGGGTTGAAAAATAAAATCTTTCACATAACCTAGTAGATAGCTACCAAAAATGCTGAGCTCCAGTAACACCGACCAGACAAGAGCTCACAACTCTTAACTACTACTTTCCCCTCCGCCAACCAGCAACAGCTAAATCCATTAATTGTACTCATATGCAGATAGTCCTCCAGATGAAGAGCTGACTACTTCTCAGAGAGGACTCACCTTCCTCGGATTTAAAATGTTACTCTCGTGTAAGAGTTTCTGACACAAAATGCAGCTGAGAATATACAAGCTCATCAGTTACAAGTTGTAATACTACTAATGCAGCATGGCATTTTGAACCAATCTGCTTTCCTTCTAGAAGACAAGATTTAAGTCTAAATTAGAGCAATGATACTGTGCTCCCATTCTGCTATAATTCTGTATATTCTGTTTCAAGTACATTACAAGCTTAAGAGATTCTGGAAAGATCTTGCAGCTTTCAAAAATGAAAAAAATACAAACCAATACAAACCGAGTCTGGGCACAAAATCAGTCCTTTAAAAGTTTCCCATCCACAGCAAAGACAGCATTTCTTAACATTTAAGAAAAAAAGCCTTTGCACGAAAGGATTTTGAATAAATATAAGACTTCAGAGAGGGAAAGCCCCCAGTGCTCAGGTTCTGATGGAGACCTCAGCACAAGACTACATTGACTGCAAAAGGTCATTAGGGACACAGAACATGAGCTTATTCAAACCAAGTCAGAGGGTCAAAGCATTAAGCAACGCACTTGCATACCAGAGAGGATTACCTACCTAAGTAGTTAACACACAACAACTGTGAGCTCAGGCTTGTATCGATCAGCTGCACTAATCCCAAGGGTCGATTGCAGAGTGGTGTGTGCTGCAAGATCAATAGCCTTGCCTTCCCACTTAGCAGCGTAAGCGCACACAATGCAGGGATGAGAAACCAACCTTTGATGCATCCTAGAAGACCTACTTTTTCACACAAGAAAACTATTTATAAATTGTAAACAACCCTTCTTTGCCTTTCCTTCAAAGAACTGTTTTCACAAACAGCTTCAGAGCTTTCCAATTATGGCTCCACTACATCTTCCTTACACTGACATTGATCTGAATTGCACTGATCAATTTTAAATAGAGAATCATGCCTTTAGGTAGAGATCCCTGTAAAATGATAGCTGAAACTCTGGAATTCATGATTGAAAAGACTGTGAGTGATTATGCTAGACAAAATACCGGAGAAGGTTGGAATGAAGTTCTATGTAATAAGGAAAACTAAATTTCTCACAGATCATTTTATCAAAATATTCAATCCAGCATCAACTGTAAAATGCAGGAATGGGCCGCTGTTAAAAACTCATGATGCAGAGACTGGATATGGACAACAATTATCAATTAACTAAATTGGACAACGAAATTATCAATCCCTAGAGTTTCTGAAAGCAACAAGAAACCATAAGCTTACACAAGTTAAAAAGGAGGATGAGTAAGGTGACACCTTCTGTGCCATTACAGCACTTCTGCCCCCAGCACCAGCCAAAACAGCTCCAGCTGTCACAGTGTGACAGATGAGGCTGGATTGGTCCAGAAACCTGACTCCATTCTGTCAGTTACAGGTTTTTGTCTCCAGGATAACAAAACATCATAATGGAATAATGGAGATGGAGCTCTTCCACGAGTTTTTGATGATTTTTCACCCTTATGATTTTTCTATTCATCAACATAAACTATACAGTAAATCTCCCAGCTGGCCAGTATACTCATTTTTCCAATATCCTGAAAATTTAAGTTCTCTTCATTAAAGAGAAACTAACACCTATTGATTCACATATGTTAAATATGAGAGTTTTTTGGTTTCCCCTTTAAAGTTTCATGTCTGTTTCTTTCAGCTCACACTTGAATAGCACTTTAGTAGCAGCAACTTCTTCCCTGACTTCTTTGTGCCATAGGGCAAGCACAGGAAAAAAAAAATCCAAAAAACAAAAGGAGATATCAGGCCAAGTACAGATGGTGAGGCAAGGAAAGGACCATCACTTTCAGGTTTTTTTCTGAGACTAAACCCACAAACTTGCAAAAGCTGTTTAAAAATAACACAGTTTTTTGTTTCCCTGCCCTTAGAATTAAGGTTTTTCCCTAAAAGGTTTAAGCCATGCAGTGGAAACAGTAACCTTAAGAACCACTGGCACTTCTGAATTGCAGCTCTGTGCGCACAGGAAACTGAAATCATTGAGCAGCAGTTGTGCGTGGTGCTGTAACCCAACACCGCCCTGCACACGCCCCAAAATGCTCCTCGTACACCTCAGTCCACCCTACTGCCCGCGCCCGCTGCACAGCCACACAGATCGTCCTGGGGAGAAAAGGGAAGGAGGCCACAACAGGTGTTCCCCACTCTTGCCTGAAAAATCCCAGGAAACCAGGAGTAACTGCACAGGGGCAGAGGGTCCCAAGCTCCAAGGCTGATAAGGGAAGGTGATGAAGAGATCTGGCTAACTGCAGCACTTCCTCTTTTTCCTCAACACCCTGGGTCCCAGCTGGAGCAGGAATAAGATCCCCCTCACCAAGCTCCCACAAAAACCTCTTGGCCCCTTAAGAGGCTGTGGGATGCAGCAAGCCTTCCATCAGCAGCACAGCCACTGAAGTTACACCATCCAGCACAACCCAGCTGCCCCGAGTTTGGCAACACTCACTTGCCAAAGCAAGTCACGTAGGAATATCGACCTCAAAGTGCTTAAATCCAACACAAATTCATTTTACTGGGTCTGGGATGGCAGCTATAAGAGTTCCACAGCCAAGTGCCAGAGTTCATCTGCTTATCTCCACTCTAATGAGACAACATCAGTGTCGTAACATTTCTATATGACGAGGTTTTTTTTCACTTCTTTGGATTTTTTAATGATGTGGGGAATAAAAACAGTTAATAAGGCAGCTATTAATTTCCACCTATTGTGATTTCTTCTACTAAAAAAAAAAAAAAAACAAAAAAAAAACAGAAAACCAGAACAAATATATCCCTTTAGTAGGATAAATTTTGAGCTATCAAAACATAGAAAGAGAGCCCTTGAATTATACAAAATATAAATACATAAATAAATGCACAGAATCTCTTACTTTTAGTAAGCAACAAACTAAAGGGATCACAAAGCATAATCGGGAAGTTGAAATAAAGCATAATTGGGAAGTTGAAACAAAGCATAAACTAAGTATACATCCCTGGGATGTTTGCATCTCATACTCTGAGAAAGATGTAGCCAAAAGCAGAATAGCTAACTGCAAAAGATCCAGAAATTGGTGATCAGCATAAAAAAAGTGTAGGGCTACAACCCACGAAATAAAGATCTTTAGCCTACAAGGAGTGAATGCTCCGTGATTTAGCAGAACGCTAAAGTCACAAGCAGTATAGGAAAGATGAGCACCGTGATTTGCACAGCATAAGAGGCAGAAATTAACAAGTTACCTGAAGGCAGACTCGACACACACCACACCCCCAAAGAAAATCAGATGTTTGTTTTGGTTCTTCACCGATTTAGTTACTGCGAGGAAGCACTTCCGAACATCTCGGACACCAGCAGCTTACTCGGATTTCAAGAGCCACCGAGCAAACTCATCAAGGGCAAACTCATCAGGGGTTACGAGGCAGAAACACATTCCCTTAACTCCGGCAGTCCCGGAAACTGCTGGAAAGCAGGAGCCTGTGGGGCAGGAGCGTCACCCCGCCTTGCCCCGCGAGCCCAGCCCTGGGCCGAGTGCCAGCACCCCCGAGCGGCTCTACCGAGCGGCAGCGGAGGGTCCCAGTCCCCGGAGAGGAAGAAGGGGCGCGGTCCGTCCCCAGCAGCCCCCGCCCGGTACCTGCGGCCCCCGCCCGTATCTGCGGCGCCCCAACCTCGCTGCCCCACCCAGTACCTGCGCGCCCCTAGCCTAGCCCGGTACCTGCGGCCCTCGGCCCCGCTGCCCCGCCGTGCCGCGGTCACCGCCCGCCGTCCCTACGGGCCCCGTTCGGCGCCGCCGGACCCGGGCGACGCCATCTTGTCTGGGCCCCGCCGGCGGGATGGCGTCACGCTGTGGCGTCACCTGCGCCCGCCGGGCCAATCGGGAGCGGCGGGTGGTGACGTCACCACAACAGGGGGCGGGGCGAAGGCAGAGCCACGCCTCCCTTGGGGGCGGGGCCGGAGGGCACGGCCTGGGCCGGGAGTGTCCGTGTGTTGTCCATGTCCGTGTCCCTGTCCGTGTGCCCGTCCCCGTCCCTGTCGCTGTCGCCTGCCTCTGCCAGCCGTGACCCTGTCCCATCCCTGCCCCTGTTCCATCCCCTTACCAGCCACTGCCCGTGTTGCATCCCTCACTCTGCCCTGTTCCATCCCTGTCCCATCCCCTGTCTCTGCACTTGTCCCAGTCCATGCCTGTTCCGTCCCCGCCCCTGTCCTGCCCTCTCCCTGCCCCTGTTGCTGCTCCTGTCCCTATCCCTGTCTCTGTCCCTGCCCTTATCCCTATCCCTATCCCTGCCCCTATCCCTATCCCTGCCCCTATCCCTGTCCCTATCCCTGTCCTTGTCCCTATCCCTGTCCCTACCCCTATCCGTATCCCTATCCCTGTCCCTATCCCTATACCTGTCCTAGTCCCTATTCCTATCCCTGTCCCTGTCCCTATCCCTGTCCCTACCCCTATCCGTATCCCTATCCCTGTCCCTGCTCCTGTTGCTATCCCTATCCATGTCCCTACCCCTATCCATATCCCCCAGCCCCTATCCCTGCCCCTGTCCTTACCTCTGTCCCTATCCCCGTCCCTATCCCTATCCCTGTCACTGTCCCTGCCCCAATCCATATCCTTGTCCCTGTCCCTGCCCCTATCCCTGTCCTTATCCCTATCCCTGTCCCTGTCCTTACCCCTGTCCCTATGCCCATCCCTATCCCTGTCGCTGTCCCTGCCCCTGTCCCTATCCCTACCCCCTTACCAGCCCCTTCCCCGTTCCCTGTGCCATCTCTGTCCCTGCCCTTGTCCCTGTCCCTGTCCCTATCCCTGTCCTTGTCCCTATCCTTGTCCCTACCCCTATCCATATCCCTATCCCTGTCCCTATCCCTGTCCCTATCCCTTTCCCTATCCCCATACCTGTCCTAGTCTCTATTCCTATCCCTGTCCCTGTCCCTACCCCTATCCGTATCCCTATCCCTGTCCCTGCTCCTGTCCCTACCCCATCCATATCCCTGCCCCTATCTCTGTCCCTGTCGTTACCCCTATCCCTATCCCTATCCCTGTCCCTATCCCTACCCCCTTACCAGCCCCTGCCCCATTCCCTCTGCCATCTCTGTCCCTGCCCTTGTCCCTGTCCCTTTACCTGCTTCATTCCCTATTCTGTTCCCAGCTCCGGCCGTGCCCGGGAGCTCCCGCAGCGCCTCCTGCCCCTATCCCGGCTGTGCCAGGGCTCCCAAGGGGCTGATGAGGCTGGTGAGTGGGACACAGAGAGGCCATTTCACCCCACACCCTTCAGCCCCTTCCCTCAGCTGCCACGGCCAACTCACCCTCCCAAGGAGCTCAGGGGGACATTCCTGCTGGGTTTTCAGGCTTTGGAGCGGTCCTTGTTCAGAAATGGAGGGGTTTTGTCCCAAATGGGTGTGGTAGTTTTGTGTGTGAGGGTGGATATGGAGAGGGGAGTTGCTCATGGTAAATCACGACTGAAAATAGCCAAACTGGAATTACTGCTTGTACCCTCAGAAGAAGATGGAAAGCCTGAGGGGTTTTTTATGGCTTCTTTTTCAGTTTGGCTTCTCACAGCACCCTTGTCTTTGGTGATGGTTGGATGAAAACACAGAATAAAGGTCATAAAACCAATGCTGTATACATCAGGAAGATATGTACTGATTCCATGTGACTTGAGGCACCATCAGATATCAGGTGACCAGAAGCTGGCTTTTCCTTAAAGCCAGCCTGCATCTCACATGTTTTCCTTGTTTCTCTACCCAGCAATACCACTGGCAAGTAGTGGTTGCGGGGTTTGGATCATATGAAGCTTTGCCTCTGAAATAACAGAAAAAGAGTGTATGAGCCACGTAGACATCAGAAAAACCACTCGTCCTTCCACATGGATCTGAAAGGGGTACAATGAAATCTAAAGTCATACAAATGTATCTCTTTAATTCCCTAGCAGTAAGTGATTTCCCAGGTGGAATGTGTGGGAAAATGTGGGAGATTCAGGCCTCCTGGACAACTAACCAATATGATCAAGCAGAAGCCGCTTATTGTTTACATTACAGGCATATTTATGGATTCTACAAACTACTGAGTACACACTTCTTGATTGGTGCCTTTATCTTGTTAACTTGTTTTCTGCCTGCACTTCTCAGAGTGTATGATTGGTTACAGCCCAGGTGTTTCACAGTCCTGTTATCTAGTCCTTGTGGTCTTGATATTCTGTTTCTCAGCCTCTTCTTTCTTAATTTATCACAGTTTATGTTTCAGTAACCTTGATGAATTCCTGAGGCTTTGATAACAAACTTAGTAGCAGGCTGGCTGGTGCACACCATGGCGTAACACTTGCAAATACATTGCAACAGGAAAATGACTGGGGGTGAAACTGGGGAGTTACATTCATGTTCCAGCAGAATTATAAGAGCAGAATTATCGCAGAAAACAGAGGGTGAGGCGCAGTTACGACTGCCTGGGTGGGATGTGGTCAGCATGCCCAACTTCCCAAACACAGTCCATGCTAAAGGGGACTGAAGGGAGGTGGAGCAGACTGGAGACACCAGGGCCAGGCTCTGTTGAAATCCCAGCAAGAGGGGCGACTCAGTGGTGCAGATAAACTGTGTAGCAGCTGAAAAACAAGGAGGAAAAGGGTATGCTTTGCTGCTGAACCAGCTGCCCTGGAGAGGTCATAAATGCCCACCTCTACCCCTGAGGCTGCCTCAGATGTGACGCTGACATTACCCACCTCCAAGGTACAACCCTGGACATGATGCATGACTAGAGATACTCTCCTAAAAACAGAGTAACTAGGGCAAAAAAAGTATAAAGGTATGTTAAAAATGGGGAGAAGTTAGGGAAGGTTCCACTGTAACTTCTGGGATTGACTGACTGATCAGGCTGAACCTGTCAGAACTGTACTCTATATATGGTGATTGTTCATCACAATTGCTCTGAATACGTTTTTGCAGCCAGATCCTATCACCAGCAATCTTTGCACCTTAACCTGTCACAGTTTTCTATTACAATAATAAAAGATTATTGTTCTGTAAACTGTCTCTCAAGCTGTGAGTCCTTCAAGAGCATTAACAGTGCACAAAATACTTGAGTGTGCAGCCCTGGGAGCGGGCCTCTCTAATGCTTTTGGTGTGCATTGCTGGATATTTCCTGAGGTGCCAAGAGACCAGATAAAGGTGAAGAAACCCTCAAAGGCGTTTTTGTGTTTCCATGTGACCCTGAAAAAGTCAGCTGAACCACCTTCTGATCCAGTGGACTATTCACTATTCAGTGAAGAGTTGGACATTAGGAAGAATTTCTTCACAGAATGGGTGATTAAACTTTGGGAATGAGCTGCTCAGGGAGGTGGAGGAGTCACCGTTCTGGAGACCTTTGGGGAAAGACTGGACATGCATTCAGTGCCAAGGGTGGTCACTCATAAGTTGGACTGGGTGAGCTTAGAGGTCTTCTCCAGCCTAATTGATTCTCTGATTCTGTCCCCATAGTGGGACCCTAACAGACTGGTCGGGCACAAGTGTCTCGGTTTTCCTGGGGCGCTGACAGTCTGATCAAACACGAGTGGTTTGGGAAAATCGCCGTTTCCTGGGAGGAATTCCTGAACCCCACCTTGTACTGAGCCCGCCTGGCCGCTAGGGGGCGCCACACCCTCACCACGTTGGCTCCGCTGCCACGGCAACGGCAGAGGAGGCGTGGCCAGCTTGATGTCCTGCTAGGCAACAGGGCACCGGGGCGGGGCGGAACCGCCGCCGCAAAGCTGCGACTTCACTGTCGTAAAAAGAGAAAAAAACCGAAACCCCGTGGTGCTGTAAAATGCCGTGAGGCGCGGCCGTCGGGGCCTTAAGGACAGAGCCCGGGCCCGGTCCCGCTCCATATGCCCCGAACCGCCCCGTCCCGCTCCATGTGGGGCCGCTCCTCGTCCACAGCCTCCTCATCCTTCTACTATGGCCCGGAAAACAGTTAGCAGGAAGCGGAAAGCGGCGGCGGCTGCCGCCGCGGGGACCGGGGGACTCCAAGGGGGGCAGGTAAGGGGTGAGGCGGGGGGTAGGGGAGAAGCGCTGGTTCCCGGTGGTGGGAAGGGGGAGAAGCGCTGGTTCCCGGTGGTAGGAAGGGGGAGAAGCGCTGGTTCCCGGGGCGCGGCGGACGTGGCTGTCCCCGGGAGGAAGGGGGTGACCCTGTCCGAGGGATGGGGAAGGAAGGTGTCCGGGGGAGGGTTGGGGTTCCTGGGCGGCGGCAGCCACGGTCCCGGTGGTAGCCAGGGATGAGGAGCCCCCGGTCTCGGTGTCACCTGGCAGGGACAGCCCCGGTCCTGGTGTCACCCCAAGAGAGGCAGCCCCCAAGTGCCAGGGTCAGCGGGAGGAAGAGGGACAAGTGCCAGGGTCACCGGGGAGGAGGAGCCCCCAAGTGCCGGGGTCACCAGGGAGGAGGAGCCCCTGGTCCCCGGGTCAGTGCCCCGCTCTGTGCCCGCGCCCCGGGGCTCGCGGTGCCCCGTTGGGCTCGGCCGTTGTTCGGTCGCTGCCGCGGAGCGATGATGGCCGGATGGCTCTGGCCCGGCCGGAGGAGGCCGAGCGCCGCGGTCGGTACCGGGGAGTCACCTGGGTGTCACCCCTGCGCCTGCCGGGCTGGGAGGGAGGGCTGTGTGCGCTGCCCCTCTCCCGTTCCAAGCGCTCCGCTTTTCCCGTGAGCATTGGGCGTACCAACGGTGCCGAACCGCCACCGACTGTCGTTATATTGTCGCCGTGTTACTCCTTTAGCAGATGTTTATGTTTAATTCACACTGCTAAAGGTTTGTCAGCATTCCCGAGTTCATTTCCGTGCGCGGTGTTCCAAAGGCTTCAGGGTTTTGCCGGGGATATCGTTGAATTTGAAAGAGTGGTGTCCTAAAGTTTGTTTTAGTTGCTTTATCCAGTGTCTAACTTTATTATCCACAGTACGGGTGGGATCACTCTGTTCACAAAAGGAAAAGGCTCCCGCCGGTGAAAAGGTCTCTAGTGTACTACGTGAAAGGGAGAGAGGTCCGGATGCACAATGAGTCCAGCTACCACCGCTTGTTGCATGGATACGCGGCCCAGCAGCTCCCAAGCCTCCTGAAGGAGAGGGAATTTCACCTCGGAACACTCAATAAAGTCTTTGCCTCCCAGTGGCTAAACCACCGACAAGTGGTGTGCGGGACAAAATGCAACACGGTGAGTGCCCCCTCTCGCTGTTTTGTTTCCCTCTCCTCTATAATTATTTCACCTCCACCCTCAAACGATGCTTACCATAATCAAAGTGTGTGGATGACCAGGGGAAACATTAGGAATTAGGAGTGGAGTCAAAATCGCGCCTCATTAGCTTTCAATGAAAGCAGTGCTTAAGTATGATCTATTCTCATCTGAATGTGTGGCACTGTAAGCCCCAGCGAGGCACCTCTGGAAGCATCTGTGTGACCTTACAGAGCGATTTACACCTGGTTGTCGGATGAAGAGCCAACAGTGGGATTGGATCTTTCCTTTTGTCCTGCAGATGAGAAGCTAATGGACAGATATTTGTGTCTCTAATGGTGGCTGTCAGTGCTTGGCCAGACTTGCTGTTAAGGTTCCTTTTTTCTGTTACTCTCAATCTTATACAATTTGGTTTTACATGTGGTTCTGTGCTGATGGCTTTTAAAAGTTGTTTTAAAACTGTGGTTAAACTCGAGGTATTTGTCAGAGCAGCCAGAAATGTTCTGAGGTTAAAAAAACCCATAATTTCAGATCTTCTGTGTTGCTTGTTGACTTCATAATTATTAACTGTAAAACCGTTTCCAGTGTTTGAATAGCTTCTGTGGTTTATATATCTTTTCATGCTTCTACAGAAACTGACAACTCCTCAGGTTCTTAAAGTGATGCTTTGACACATTTCAGGGGAATATTAAAATGGTGTCTAATCCTGTGGGATTAGTAAATGGAGGAGACCATATTTCATAGGTATTATTCACCACCAGAGTTAGCAGTCCAAGGTCATTGGCTGAGGTTGCAGTTTCATGCAAGGAGTTGTGATTGAATTGGTGCAAAATCCTAAACTGCAGGTTAGTTGGTGCCACAGATGGGAATTGAAGGTTACAAGGAATGAATGCATAGATGCAGCAGCTCTTAAATCTCAGAGCGTATCAGGTGCTGCAATTGCTTCTTTGCCTCAAGATCCTTCTGTTCCAAAGCCTTGCTCAGTGGTCTGACCAGCCCAAGGGTTAGTGGGCTGTTTTTTTCCATTTCTGATGAAACCTTCTGAGATGTTCTGTTATTATTCACAGTTGCACAGGGGGAGGCTTTTATGCAGTAGCTCTAAAGAAGCAAGGCCGAACTGTATAAACAAAGCAATCTTTTAACAGCAATAAGCTCAGAATAGAATTTCTCTGCCTACTTTCTCCACATACGTTCATCTCCTCAGCCAGTCAGCAGCCAGCACTGCTTGTGGTTGTAGAGCTGCTTACGGGAGACAAACTCCTGCTGAAACACAAGCTCCCAAAGATCTTGCTTACTCTAGCAAGATGACTGTGTGTTTAATAGAGTTGCCACGATTTTGCTGTGTTCTGTAACTTTTGTAGCTCGGACGCATCTGCAGTGAAGATAAATGGGCAATTGGGTTGTTAACGCAACCTTGCAGAAAATTGTTTGGAACCAAACAATCATGAAGCTGAAGAGGGATTCAGTAGTATTTTTGTTCCCTTTGCACATGCTGCAACCAAGAGTGTTTGTCCACAGCCAGACTTAATGTTAGAGACAGACCTCCTCTGTCATTGAGCAAAATAGTGATTGCAAAAGAAGTTCCTGAAGCATTGTGAAAGATCATATATGAATTATGACTGCTGTAATAGCTGTACCTTGTTTGCTTTGTGCTCGCATTTGAACAAGTAAAGCATTAAACTCTACACTCTAATTACGAGATTTTTCTCTCTCATCTCCTTAGTGAGTGACGTATTAAAGAAAAATGCCTTTGCTGATTCTCATATGCTGAATGTGGCATTCAAGTTGGGAGTAAATTGAAAACACCTTGGTTGACTTCAGTGAGGTTTGCTGCATTGGAGTTGCCTTTAATTAAAGTTATTGCAAGAGAAAAATATAAACTATAGCAGTTATTTTGATCAGGGCTTGACTGTGGCACTGTGTGCTTTTAGCATTTAATTTATAAATTACCCTTCACTGTGCAGTGCCAGGAGGATTCAGTGTTCTTAATGACAAAACAAAAATATGCTCTTGTCATAGAGAAAGAAGTTTGGGTTTAGTCACTTGGCAGTTACTAGTTACTATAAAAGTACTGAAGAGAATATAGAGTTTTCTGTCAATTACTCTTTTTTTTGATGACAATTATAATTTGTTCAGTTATATGGAGTAACTTTTTATCTTTAAAACTATTCCAGGGAGTGAAATAACTTTATTCTACTCCAGTGGACCATGGTGCTCATAGTTGAGCAGTAAATCAAATATTTCAGATACTTGTGTTCTGTAAAGGTGCATGCTTTTTCCAGTTGATTTAAAATTATGGGAACTATTGCAAGCATTCAAGCACCTAAAATTTCAAATTAAATCACCCCGACTTTTCACCTGGGCTTTGCAGAGCTGGGATTCCTGTTTGTAAGAATTTCCTAGACCTTGCACGCAGTGGGCTCCTTAATGTTTTTCCAATTCAGATGAATGAGCAGGGAACTTTGTAGGGGTGCAGACATTTAGGGTGTGTTCTGATAGGTATCTAAATTACCAAAAACTGATGCTGTGAAGGTACATAGAAGAAACTGTCTCAGAAGAAGATAGGGTCTGTAATCTGCAGTCTTCTGAGAGAAACTTATGAGACTTAGGTAGGAGATAGGTTTATGGCAGACAAAAACATAGAACACGAAGTTCCTGTGTTTCAGTTTGGTTTTTTTTTTCCTCTTTACTATTTCAGGAAATTATGAAGAATAAAGTGGCATCTAAAAAGTAGTTTCTGTAATAATTTTTCAGCCTCTTTTGCTCTGTTAGTTACATGTACATGTTCAAGATATAATCCTTTCTCTAATTGCAAAGTTAAAGATGAAAAGCTGTAAGAACTGTAAATCATTCCCTAAATACAAGAAGCTAATTAGTTTCCAGTTGCTTGAGAATATATTTGCTTGGAATCTAGTTTGTTTTTTTTTTTTTCTTTTTCCAGACAAGCGCTATAGATGTATTTGTGTTTGAAAACTTCCTTTCTGAATGCTCTGAATTGATTTCCAAGGCAGCTTCTCCAAGGCATGTTTGGGTTGGTTTCTGAATGCTGGCTGAAACCTTTTCTGTCTTTAGCAGATTGCTGTGGTGTTTCCTTGGCTGCCCTGCTGTAGGTCACCAGCTCTCATTTCCTATTAGAGACTTTAAACTTGTTTCAGGAGATCCTGTGTCTGTTCTGTGCATCTCATACAGTTACAGCCTGGTCTTGTAGTCCTGAGATTGTGGTGAGAGTGCAATGGGAAGTTCCTCCTCTCTCTGTGAATGTGAACTGTCTATGAGGAAAATTATTTCCACTTGCTTTGCAAGTTACTGTGTCTTCTGGCTTTGCAGAAAATGAGAAGTGTCCTCCAGTTTGTAGCTCTATTCAAAGTCCAGTGAAGAGTGACTGAAACTTGGTGTAAATCAACTTTTGATGTCTGTAGTTGATATCTCCATTCACATGTCTTTCAGTGGCTCATGACCAGATAGCCTGGTGTTGGTTTCTTGTCTGAAGAGTATTTGCTTTTCTGTCAACTGCATGTGACAGAACTGTCTGGCAGTTTCTGTTCCAGGTATGATATGAGTTGTAGGGATGCCCTTTAGCAGACAACGTCTGTCACTTCTCCGTCTTTTGCCATCTGTCAGCATGTATTAACTGTCTCCCAGCCCCCTGAAATTAAACATGGAGGGCCAAATGCAAATAAAAAATTATAAATGTGATTTTGGCACTGCACAAATGCAGTAACATCAAAGTCTGTGGCTATTATCTGGTAGTGCTTCAGAGTTTGACAGAAAGGTGGAGTGCCTCATTTCAGGGTCTTGTCTCTAGAAATGTGAATTCAAAGTCAACCAACTTGCTGGCTGCTTTTACTTCTCCTCACTTCTCAGGTGGTTTCTTTATATTGTGGATTGTTTTGCTTGAGACCCTTTCAAGAAGGATGTGCAGGGCCATTACGCCCTTGAGTTGCCTCTACTGCATAACCTGTTTTGTGCTAAGATTAGTGCATGTTAACGTGGCTTTCCCTGTGATGTTCGAAAAGTCATATCAGGAAAATGAAGTCCCAGGTGACTGGAAAAGGGAAGCCATTGTATCTCTCTGGAGAAGTGGTAGAAAGAAAGACTCCAGGAACTACTGACCTGCCAGCCTCCCCTCTGTGTCTGGGAAGATCATGGGATCTGATTTCCTCCTAGAAACTCTGCTAAGGCACATGGAGGACAGGGGGGTGAATTGAGGCAGCCAGCATGGCTTTACCAAGGGTAAATCCTGCCTGACAAACCAGAGGCCTTCTGTGATGCAGTGATGGCAGGAATGGACAAGGAAAGGGTTACAGGTGTCATTTATCTGGACTTTTGTACAGCCTTTGACACAGTCCCCCACAACATCCTTCTGTATAAATTGGAGGGAGATGGATTTGAAGGATGGACTGTTGGGTGGCGAGGCGTTGGTTGGATAATGACATCCAGAGGTGGTTGGATAATCACATCAGAGTTGGTTGGTTGGATGAGTGGAGTCCTTCACGGATCCGTACAGGCACCATTGTTGTTTAATATCCTCATGAAGGGCATATATAGAGGGATCCAGTGCACTCACAGCAAGTTCGATGGCAGCACCAAGCTGATGGTGCTCTGACACACCTGAAGGATGGGATGCCATCCAGAGACAAGCTCAAGGAGTGGGTCCATGGGAACATCATAAAGTTCAAGGCCAAGTGCTGGTGCTGCCCCTGGGCTGGGACAGCCCCTGGTACCAGCCCAGGCTGGGCATGAGCAGCCCCAGAGCAGCCGTGCCCAGAAGGGCTTGGGAGTGCTGTGGGTGAGAGGCTGCACATGGCCCAGCCATGGCACTCCCAGCCCAGAGAGCCAAACGTGTCCTGGGCTGCACCCAGAGCCCCGTGGGCAGCAGGGCAGGGAGGGGATTCTGCCCCTCTGCTCTGCTCTGCTGAGACCCACCTGGAGCACTGCATCCAGCCCTGGGCTCCCAGCACAGGAACCACAGGGACCTGCTGGAGCCAGCACAGAGGAGCCACCAAGGGGATCAGAGGGATGGAGCACCTCTTCTACAAGGAAAGGCTGAGAGAGTTTTAGTAGTTCAGCCTGGAGGAGAGGAGGCTCTGAGAAGACCTTATAGTGTCCTTCCAGTACCCAAAGGGAACTTTAAAAAAGATAGGGACAGAGGAATTGAACAGGGCTTGTTGTGACTGGAGAAGAGGTGATGGTTTTCAATTAAAGGAGTCACACTAGATACAAGGAAGATTCTTAAGCTTTACCATCAGGGTAGTGACACACCAGCATGGGTTGCCTACACAACTGGTGAGTGGTCTATCCATGGAAGCATTGAAGGACAGGTTGGACAGAGTTCTGAGTAACCTGGTCTAGCTGATGTCCCTGCTTGCTGCTGGGCACTTGGATGAGACAACCTTTAAGGGTTCCTTGCAACCCAAACCATGCTATGCTGCTTTATTTTGATCTTCAGCAGAAAGTGGACATACCATGCCTGTTTGGTAAAGTGTCCATGTTTCTTTGGGGCTTGGCATATATTAGTAAATCTGTATTGCTACAGAAAAAAGAACCTGATGCCAAGTGTTTTATGAACAGAAAAGAAAGAGATTTATCATCTGAATAAAAGTCAAGGCTGAGAACTTGGAAAAATCAATCACTGCTACTCAGGTGTGACCAGAAATACTATTGATGTAATAGCAGAATAAGTATTGTCTTCTTTTGTTGTTTTGTTAGCAAAAAACATATTTGAAGGACCACAAGTAATAATTCTCCAGCTTGGCTGTGGGAGAGATCTTTTTGTGACCAGCCTTAGTTAGTCTGGAGTCATGCGTCTTGCACAAGTGGATGTTCCCACCTGCTCGTTTTGGCTAGCACTGGCTATGGAGCTAGGCTTGTGCATGTGGCTAGGGAGTCATCTGGATCAGCTTGCTGCTTTGTGTGCAGACAGGTTTTCTTGTAGGGTTAGTTTCACCAAGATAGATACAGTCGACCTTGCAGCTACTTGAGCACTAGTTATTGTCACAAGGGTGATCAGACTGTTTAGGTGGATGGTGAGGAGGAGGCACGTAAGTTCTCAAAATAGGCTTAAGCCAGTTGTGAAACTTGAATGTGATTGAGTCTCTTTTAGTGACTGCTTTTAGCAGGGCAGTGTACTTATGTTGGGTTTCTTTCAAAAGTTACTATGAATGACAAGAATGTGCCCATGATTTCTGAGAGCACTGTGTGAAGAGCTGGTGCACAGACTGTGTTGTCAGCTCTTGCACAAAGAATGAACAGTCTCTTTCATGCATGCCATTTGCGCCTTTTAGATCTCCATCCATCTTGCTTGTGTAATAAAAACAGGATGGTGCTCTTTATTTTTGTTTAAATTGATTTGTACAACCAACTAAAAGATAGGGTAGGATTTGGAACTGTTCATCTGCTGTTTTTTGTGCAGGGGCAGCAGCTGAAGACACGAGTCTGTACTGCCTTGAGACGGCATTCATAGACCTCTTTTTTAATCTTGCTGTTTAAAGTGAATGCTTTCAGTTGAAGATACATGGGAAGGGAATTTATCTGTATTGGATTGTTAGCTTTCTGTGAGTTTCTTCCCCCTAAATTATTGTGTCCTGAAAGGCAGGCCAAAAAAATGAAAAAAACCTGGTAAACCATTCTGCTCTCAGTATTGCATATAAGAGTATGATGGGTTTTGCAGTTCATACTCTCATCCTTGGATACTCTGTTTCCTGCCGCAGTCTTTACTTTTGGCAAGTTGATTAATGAACTTCCCTCATCAGTGAAGCAAGGTAGTTCCTTGATTATCTTGATCATAAGCAGGTTGGACAGCCAGGAAAACAGCCATATAGTAATTGCAGGGAAGCCTTTTGCTAAAATGAGTTCTCACCACTTCTGCAGCCTAAAAGAAAAATAAGTGTACAGCTGTCACTCTCTGCAAATGTGCAAAGATCATGAAGTTTCATGGCTATGTCAGCTGTAGTACCTAACCATGCTTGTCTGCCTTGATCCTTGAGTGATAGCACTGTTGCAAGCTGTGCATCCAAACTGCTTTAAAAAAAAGAGGGAAAATTGATTTCTCTCTTCCGTGTCATCCAGCCTGTTTCCTTGTTAGAACACAGTTGTCTGGCATAGAGCATGGCAGCTGAGTCTGCTTTGTTTCTCACAGATGAAGTGTGGTCCTTGCACTTCTGCCAGATGGCTGAAGCAATCCAGATTTGGTAAATCCTGGATGTTGTTTGGCATAGTAAAGACTGACATGCATGTTTTATTAGAAGGAAGAACCAAATTTTGTGCAAAGCTTAAAATCAAGAGACAAATACATGCAATTCAGTGTTTGGAGACTGGTGGAGGTTTTTTTATGTCCAGCAAAAACATTGTGGGCTGGGTTTTAGTTTTTATACAATGAGTAGCTGGGAAAAAAATCTTATTTCTCTTTGAGGTAACTGAACCATACAGTAATTTTCTCTGTTATCAGGACTTTGTCAAGACTTTTAATGTCTACTCTGCTTTGAAGTTGTTGGCAGATGTATTTATTTAAACGGCTGAAAATATTTTGTATTTTATTTATTCTGGTATCTTTAAAACTTCTGAAATGGTATTGAAATTTTCTGCTGGGTTCTTCTCTTTTTTTTTAACATTTCTCCCTTTTTGGCTTTAAAAATGTCTACTGACTGTGGCTTATCTTGGCTTCTGTGTGCACCAGAGGTGCGGCTTTCAAGTGTGAGCTTTTGCTTCCTGTTATGCCCCAGGTAGTGTAAGAATCTCTGCGTGTAGGCAGTGGTTGCTTATTTTACTCAAGGGAGGTGATGGTTGTTGTTAAACTACTCTTTGGCCAAGTTCCTTACCAAGCAAGTGGAGAAGTTATTGCTCTGACCTTTACATCCAAAACAACATAGCCAATCCCTTACATGTGCAAAGTTTAAGTTCTTTATCTTTTTAGTCTGATTAGTTTAGAGTTTAGATGAAAGTATTTTGCGTTAGAGTAAGTTTTTATTAACCAACACAGGTGTATGACGAGGGTGTCAGACTAGAGAATGCAAAGGGGTTTTAATTTCATTCGTCCTACCAGTTGACTTGTACTTCCAATCATGAATCTGTTACAGCTGAAGCACAATTCTTCTGAGTCCATGAAAGTCCTTAGGTGTGGATATGTTTTCCTAATTAGTACAACATTAGGACCTGGACCTGACACCTGCAAGCTTTAATCCTAACTCATAAACTGTTAATTTTTTTTAGGGTTTTGGGTTTGCTTGAGTAGTTTAAGGAGGATTGGGGAGGCAATTGGGCATTTCTGCTGGAAAGAAATACTGGGGATGAAGGGAGATATGCACTCATATGGAGAGGACAAGGGAGGGTGAGAGGAGAGGAAATGACTGATCCTGATTCTTCAGTGCAGGTGTTAATTTTCAGGTGGTTAGGGCAGAAAGACTGCTGTGTGCATTGTGTTCTTACCAGCTGTCTCCAGCAGTGAAGGCTTTGTAAGGCTTGGGAAGAGTAAGGAGTGCCTCCCTCCTACTCAGCTACACCGCAGCTGTTGCCATACACCACATGTTTGTGCAAAATAAAAAAGTAAACATGAAAATGCAGTCTCTGTAGGAATCATCTGTTTGTGCAAAACTGCTACCTACAATCAATTGTAGGATTAAGTTGATGCATAATTCTAGACACAACAGACTAATAGCAACGAGTGGATTTCATCTTTTCTGTGGAATGTGTATCAAAACTTTATCAGGTTTTGATAGCATGTTAGTATTCTGCTAGTTCAGTACTAGCAGAAGTAATAGATATGCTGCTAAATTATCTTTATGTTATTTTTCCTATGCTTTTATTAAAGAACAGATCTACACTCTGTATGAGTTCACCAAAAGCAGCTTGTATGTATAATTTCTCTCTAAGAACCTCTAGATTTTCTTCTGGCCTTTTAGAAATGTCTGACAAAGGATTTCAGAACAATTTCCTTAAGGTGTGTATTTTTAAAATTTGTATTGAGGGTTTTTGTTGTTACTGTTGTCATCTTTGGTTCCAGAGGTTTTGAGAAGGCATTCCTGGTTATAGAAGGAACAGACTAAAGATGATGTAGAATTATAATCCTGGGCTATGGATTCTAGATCACTCGCCTTAGTGCTAAGTCAGCTTCAGATCCTCCATTTCATTGCCTCACTCATGTTCCCTCACAGGGCTTGGTCTCCTCTGTTAGACCTATTTGACTGTCAGTGCAGCTGTCCTCTGAGCACCATCTGTAAAATGACCCAGGCCATGAGCCTCCCAAATGAGAGTGGACTTTGGCAGGCAATGTAAACCTTTGTTCTGGTTTAAATTGTAATCTCGTGGTTGTATGTGTCTGAACTGACACAACGCTGGGCATAGGGTCTGTTTGAAGAGTTGTAAGGCTTTATAACAGTTTTCTGGCAAGGTGTCAGTGACATACTGCTCTAATTTCTTGTCTTTTTGTGGAATGAGGTATATAGCTAAATATCTTTCTTTCAGATGTTCACACAGGCAGTACTGTATTTAGCTACTATTCTCTGTTTATCAGCAGAAAATAAATTCCACTTGCATAAACTGTCAGTCTCTCCAAGCCAAAACTTAATGGTAACTGTGTTACTTGGGAGGCAGGAAGAATTGTGCTAAGCTCCATGGGGCTTAATGGCTTTTTTGAGGTGGGTTTTTTCCCTCGCTGTGGTAGGTGGAAATTAAAGGACAATATTGTTTTGTCGTACTGAACAGGGAAAAGAGTTTTATATTCAAGGTCTTTTTATTCAAGTGGGAAACCTCCCATGACAGATTTCTCTCCTCTCCCTTCCATTACTGTGAAAATGAAATTGGATGATTGATTTAAACCCACTGTAATTGTTACTTAACCTGTTTTGAGAAGGAATTTATGCATTTTTTTTCAGCAATCCTTGAAGCATTTGTGGATTTCAACTCAAAAATAATGTCAGTTCAAAATAGGGAGGATATTTGACCATCTTGTTTTTCTTACCTGTTTTTTTTTTCCCCAGTTATTTGTAGTAGATGTCCAGACTGGTCAAATTACCAAGATTCCTATCCTGAAGGATCGTGAGCCTGGCATGGTGAACCAGCAGGGATGTGGCATTCATGCCATTGAGATCAACCCCTCGAGGACCCTCCTGGCCACAGGTGGAGACAACCCCAACAGTCTTGCAATTTATCGTCTGCCTACACTTGATCCTGTCTGTGTGGGAGATGTAAGTGGGAGTATCTGGGGAAAATGTATTCTCTCACTTAGAAGTTATCATTTTGAAGTGTGTTTGATCAGAGCAAGGTTAATATTTAGGAGTCTTGTAAGGAAGTAAAATTCTGAAAACATTTCTGATTGAGTTGTCATTTCTGCTGTGGTATCTTAAATATAATTGAGTATTCAAACATGTGAGTGGATTTTCAGGGCTTTGGGTCAGATTTCTTCCTCACCTTCATTCAGGTCTACTTTAGCTTACTTTTCAGCACAAAAAATGTAACAAAATCCTAAGTATTAAAGTCTAACTCTGGTGATGAGCTCTGAAACTATTTATAGTGAAAAAGCTCTTTAGAGAAATGAAAAATATGTTGCAAGTTTTTAAATTTTTCCCCTTATCCCAGTGCAGCTTCTGGATGTATTATTCCAGAGATGGAACTTGGTGTTGAAGATTGGTTCTAACCTTGTGGCTTGTGGCAGTTCGATACAAACTGGTACTGTTTTTAAAACATCCTGAGGCCTTTTTAAAATGGCCAGTCTTTAAAAAAACAGGTTAGCGAATATAGTGGTGTCCTGTGAGTGCTTCTCTCTCATTTCTCCTTTTTATTCAGAATTTCATGTAGATGTTAACAGCAACAGCAGAGGTCAGGTCAGAGTTTCTGCAGCAGCAGATAATCAGCTAGAGCAAGACTTGACTGAAGATTTGCATGACTTGCTCTTCATTTGTGTCACTTTTTAGCTTTTTAAACAAAACTAGAGTCTTATGATCCTTTTTTTCCCCCCACAGGTTTCTCACACACTAAAGAAAAGTCTTGAAACATTAATCTTAGGTTATGTATTGTAAACATAAGATTTTGGTTATTTTTTTATAGTAGGATATATGTTGGAAGAAAAAAATCCTGACAAATAGATACTTTACAGAAGAATGCTGCTTTCAGAATGGAAAATGTGAGAATTCTGGAAATTCTTAGAATTTAGATTATTTTTTCCTTGGTCAGAGGCCTGTTTTTCCAAGACCTGTTTTTTTTTCTTTTTATTAATTGCACACTTCAGAACCAGAAAAGTTAAAATTACTGCTAGGTACTTGAGGTGTTCTAGCTTGATACTGGAATCTTATCTGTATACTTTTGATGTAGGTCTGTCCTTCTGAGCTTGTACTAAAAATTGCAGTGAAGGATACTTGTCTGCTTTGAGACTGCTCTTGAGTATAATGGCACAGAAAAATTTCTCTTTGTTCTTTTAGGATGGACACAAAGACTGGATTTTTTCAATTGCATGGATCAGTGATACTATGGCTGTTTCTGGTAAAATCATGCTTTTTCTCTTGAGTTTTTCTTTTGTGCCCTTGTGTTTTAACCTTTCCTTCTCTCTGAATGTTATAGTGATGCACAGTATTTGATAAGTGTTAGGAAGGCACCTCTGTGGGGGCATTTAAACAATTCCTGGACTTAGTACAGTGCTTCATTTTATTTTGTTGTTGGGCCTTAGTCTAGATCTGATTTTCCTAGTATTAGAATATTGTGTTTCTAGTGAAGGGGACGTTTGAACACAATGACTTACAGGAAAAGATTCCACATAAGAGGAGTAATTTCAAGAGGGATGTTTGTTATTGGTTAATCACTTCAGAACACTTGAGATCAATATTGGCTTCCTGAAGTCATGTGACAGTGTAATTAATGAGAACTCAGATTGTTTCATCAAGCTCTCAGTACAGCTGTTTCTGTATGTGTATATGTATATATGTGCTTACACTATGGCAGTCAATACAGAAGGCTGTAATAGAGAAACTCAGTTAATGACTTTTTGGTGATTAGTTGGATAATCAATGTAACTTCATAAAGAATTGCTTAGGTAAAGGTAAAAATAATAATGTTTTGTTGCATTAATTCAGCAGTTTACTGCCTTTCTGTGCTGAAAGGGTGTACTGTTCTGTACTCAGAGTTGTCAAACTGCAGGTGAGAGAAAATCATAATAGTCTTATATAAAAGCCACATATTTGAATTGGTTTAGTTTAGTAGGATTGGTTTAGTTTAGTAGGATTTTTCTTCCAAATCCAAAAAGCTAATCCCGGAATTTCATTTTTTAATTTAATATAAAACCTGATCCTGCAAGTCTCTACCCAAAATGTGTACAGCAGTTCCCTCACATTCAAGCTAGTAAGCTTGAAGAGAACAGCACAGATGATTACAGATGCCCAGGGGAAAGATAAGGGCCTGATAGATTGCATAGCATGTGAGATGGAACTGATGGAAAGGTCAGGGGTGGATGTGTGAGTGGAAGTGTTCTCTAGTGCCATATTCTCTGCTGTGGTGCTTATAGCAGGCTGGATGTAGGTTCCAGTCTGCACATCTCAGACACCAGGGAAAACTTGTTGAAAGCAGTTAGCAAGACTGGTTGCAAAACTGAATTCTTTAGAACTCACCGACAACCCTAATTAAGAGTGAAAAAAAGACAACTAACTTCTGACATGACTTTAATTGTACAGATTTCAATTACATCTGTATCTGAAAGTGTTAAGCAGAAATACTTGAACTCCCCTCTAGACATTGAGGATATAGCCACTATTTTTATGGCAAAAAGCTTCAGATTAGATGAATAATTCCCAGGATGACATGAGTTTAGGGTAGCAAATGATACTCTGCTTGGCTTCAGGACTAACCAGTTGAACAACATACATGGACTTTTCCCCCTGCCAGAGCTATTAAAAGGGACAGCTTCCTCCAAAAGTATGTCAACATGTTTAGAAATTTTACTGCTGAGTATTCAGCCTCCATAACAAACAAGATTAGGTGCAATTAAAACCAATGGCATGTAATGGAGTGGCAAGATGTTGTGCTGCTGGATGCAAGTGCCATTAGGATGCTCCTTTTTGTATTTTTCTCTAGTAGGTGACAGTGGCAGATGCCTGAATCCATCTGTGTGGGGGAAAAGCCACCTCTGCTGTGCTGGACCACTCCTGTTGCAACAAGATGTTTTGCTTTACTGTCTTTGCAGCTTTTCCCCTGTGAGATAGCAAAGCTGATAAGTTTAATAGCCTCATAGATATATAGCTTTTCTGGCATCTTCATTATGACTTTCTTTTGACAGAATTTTTCACATTATGTAAAGAAATTGAGGTACCTGTCAAATCTGTCAGAGCTGACTCAGATGGAAGTGAGTTGTCTGAACACCAGAAGAGATGTATATAAGGTCTTGGATTAAGTCTGTATTGATCGGTGAACCAGAGGCATTCAGCTTTCTTGATCCAGTGTTCTTAACATTAGTGATTCATATCTTAGATTAATGTCTTCAAATTTAGTAGAAAAATAAAATGAGTTATTGTCTGTTTTTCCTAAGTTACATTCGTTGAGAAGTGGCACAGGTTTTAGTGAAATAATTTTTCTGATAGATTTAATCCAAAGTGGTACAACTGTGATTAGAAATAAATGTTTGTGTTCAGCTCACAAATTACTGTGTACTCAGCCATAAGCATAGTGACGGAAATCAAGTAAACCCAAATTGGCATAAACCCTGCTGAGGTTTTTGTGGAAATATTTTGCATTGGTTTAACAGACTGGTTTACCAAGGCTGAGAGTGACAGGCTCAGGCTGAAGCTGTAGTGTTCAGTCACTTCTGAGTTCATTGTGTATATGAGATGATGATTGTTGCACAGGGTTGTGGGTTTTGATGCATCCTAATTAGTTTGAAAATATATGAGATTGTCTGGCTGCTTGGAAACCATAGAGACAGTTGACAGTGACTTCATAATATTCTGAACTTTACAGCTCAGTAAAATCATCCTTTTGTTAATATGTGGGTGCTAACAGCATGTTGTGTTAGATTAAACTAAGAGTATCCTTTTTTTCAGACCCTATTGATTAATCCTTTTCTTAGAAAAGAGGAGTTCTGTATATGTGGAATGGACTATTCATGTGTGGACTATTCATCAGGTTCCCGGGATGGTTCGATGGGTCTCTGGGAAGTCACAGAGGATGTGTTATCCAAAAGTGATGCCAGGCATAATCTCTCTCAAGTTCCTGTCTATGCCCACATAACACACAGTGTTCTGAAGGATATCCCCAAGGAGAACACCAATCCTGACAATTGCAAAGTCCGAGCACTGGCTTTCAACAATAAGAACAAGGTCAGTAAGACAAGCAAAACAGTTGAGAAATCCTAAAACTGTCCCTGTGTATTGGAAAAACTAAAAAGTAAGCTAAATAGAATATGCCAGAGAAGCAAGTTAATATGTTTTTTCTTTGATTATTTTGCATCCTTGTCTTTTGAGGCAGTGGTTTTAATCTGCAACATCTGCTTCTGCCCCAAGTGAATGGAGGAGTCCAGAAGGGAAAAAAAAACCAACTCCAGACATTTTAGAAGGCACAGTTTTCCTGTGGGTTTGATTTTAGATTTGCATCTTAAGCAGGGGAGTAAAGAAATATTTACAAGAAGACAAGAAAGCACGAAAACATCTCTTGCAGCTTGAATCCCATTCTTTAGTGCTCTTTCTGCTTTCATTCACGTTCTGTGAAGACCAGCTAACATTTAACAGTTGCTGTTTCAGTGGCTGAATCCTTTCTGTATTGCTCAGCAGATGAGGTGACTGACTCACAGGGCAGGCACTAGTGCATGCTTTGGGGTTATTTTGTTGGTATTTGACAAACAGTAAATGTCAATCTCCCCCATCCTGATCTTGTTATTACTAGTGGGTGTAGCAATTCATCCTTCACCACTTTTTTTTTTCCCCTCCTGCACTCAGAGAACAGAAGAGGTCTGAAGCAAAAGTGGGAGTGCTGTCTGAAGCACAGTGATCCTGTAGGCTTTATTTTTCACAATAGTTGTTAGTTACTCCTCCATGATGGAAACTTGATGTAACTTTTTCAGTAGAGTAGTGCCTGAAACTTGCTTCAGGGTTAGAATCAGTGTGGGACCTGCTGAAGAGAATTGTCAGCTCTAGATTGTACTGTCACATAATTCGTTATTTGATTGCCTAGCAAGATTTATGGTTTTGAAAGTTATTATTTACTCTTTTGCTAATTTAGATTCTACTTGACACCTGAAGTACTGTATACCATTCTATGAAGATCAGTATAAAATAAAAATTATCTTGATAGAGCCTTTACAGGATTATGGATTAATTCAATGCAGACTCTGCAGCCTGCCTAGAATAGAGTGTGAGTTTGTAAGGATAGCTATAATGCTATCCTAACTAACTCTCTTCTTTTTATTTTTCTTCTAATAGGAGTTGGGAGCTGTGTCCCTGGATGGGTATTTTCATCTTTGGAAAGCAGAGCACACGCTATCAAAGGTGCTTTTCCGTTTGTTGGAGTTGAACTTCAAAAACTGCAAGCAGTTAAGGCTGTTGACTATTCTTGATTTCCTTCAAATACTTGAAGAGCAGCAGTATTTGTAAAACACTTAAAAGTTCTATGTAAAATGAAATGTCCTGAAATTTGAAGCTTGAAGAGGAGAGAAACTCCGCACTCCCCTTAATTGAGAGGACAGGAAGCATTCTTAACTTTCTGCTAGTTTCGGATTAGCTGAAGTGAAATGTTGCATGGAGTACGGTGGATACTTGATCAGTAGAATTCATTAAGTATAATGGCAAATCACACCCAGCGAATGTGATATGCTTTTTTAGCTGAGAGCTGAAGTTGCTGTGCACCTGCTAAAGATATAGCAGCAGCTTAGAAGGATCTAAAACAATTTATTGAAATGTCCATTTTTCTTGGCTTTGGCCTTTATTGTCTCAGTTTGCTTTAGATAAGGCATGCCATTGCTTCAGGCTTTTTCCTTCTGGGTCTTATTTTTCACCTGCATTATGTGTTTTATTTCCCTGCAGCTTCCTAGAACATAGTTTACAAAACTGTTTTGTTAACGCCTTCGTCTTTTCTTGTAACAGGTTGATTTTTATTTTTTCTCTTTCCAGTTGCTTTCCACAAAGTTGCCATACTGCAGGGAGAACGTGTGTTTGGCTTATGGTCAGGAGTGGTCAGTGTATGCAGTAGGATCACAGGCACATGTCTCTTTTCTGGATCCAAGGCAGCCTTCTCACAATGTTAAATCCGTCTGTTCCAAAGAACGAGGCAGCGGTAAGAAACCTGTGAAAGGTGCTTCAAATGGTTTGCTTGCAGAAGTAGCTGTTAAAACTGTAGTAAGTCAAGCTTCTAATGCACAAGAAGCGCTTTTTAGTGATTGGCTAAATAATTAGCAGTGATGTATAGATTTGGGTTTGTGACAGTATACCTGGAGCAACCAACAAACCAAATGTGACCAGCTCTGAAATCTAATGAAGGGCAACATCACTGCCATTAGGAGCAACTCAATTGTAAACCATCCAGATATTACTGAACTTGCAAAAGTGTGCATTTTTACTTCTGTGTATTTTTTACTGGGTCTTACTCTATTTTTTATCATCTCAAAGCAAATGTAGTCTTTTCACCACTATTTATACTGTTCTTGCATTCTTTTCTATGAATTAGAAAAAAGGCATGTTGCCTGCTTTGTGCTACCTTATTGGAAGTATGTGCTGTGAGGAAAAGCTTGCTTTGTAATTTTAAAGCCGTGACTGAGACTTCTGATTTTCTGTGTGATTGGATTGCTATTTCCTTTTCTCATGGATGCAGTATGTCCAGTTGAACCTTATACCAGGGCCAGGCCTGAGGGTTTGCAGAGTGCATGGTCCCATAAAGTTCTCTCCATATTCTTTACTATCAAGCATGAGAAGGCACAGTGAGTGCTATATTAATCCCAGACCAGTAAGTTGCAGTCCTTACTTAGCTTGTCTCTGGGCTTCCATCTCTTCTTCAAGCAGGTTACCAGAGGAGGACATATGTCGGCAAAGATAGGAAAGTTTTATTTATGCAGTTACTGAGCGGTGTTGTCCAGATCAGTGTCAGGGTCTGCTGCTTTCAGTTATAGGAGAAGTATGTACAATGTCAGGAGAAATCACCTGAACATCTTACCAGCAAGACTGCTTGTCCTCACTTGCTGTTAGTGAGGATTCTGTCCAGGTGCTCACCCAGACACTGCAGTGTGGTGCCCAGTGGTGGCTGGTGCCTGAAACCTGCCTCAAGTATGTGATCTTCCATATTGGGGAATTGTCGGATTTTCGGCTGTTTAGATGGTCTGGAAAGGCCCGGGATGGCCTTGGGCAGCCCGCGCTCCAAAGGACGTGAAGGGACTTCAGATCTTTTCTCGGTCTCGGTGTTTATTAATTGCTTATCTAAAAGATTTTCTCTTGGCCTGACAGAGTTCTGCTCAGCAGTCAGCCATGGGCACACACCAAGAGCCCCCGGGGCGGTCACCTATCTTTATACTCGGAGTTACGTATACAATATTTATCATTTTTCTCCAATACCCTCTACCCTTATTAACCAGTGCACTTTTAGTAAGTTCCAATCCCAAAGTGCCAACATCACCACAGAAGATGGAGGCCAAGAAGAAGAAGAAGAAGGAGAAGGGCACGCCCCAATTCCTCCATCTTACTTCTTTAGACCCCCCTGTACAGAAATCTTAAACCCTGTATCTCACACTCCAATTAACTTATCCCTTCACCATTCACCCCAGTGAAATCCTCCTATCCTCATACTGATGTTGTCTCCCGTGTGGGATCAAAGTCCAGCCACCAGACACTTCTGGCAACATTCCAGGACTCCCGAGCCCCCCAGGGGTGGTCTCGGTCACTCTGCACCTCAGTCCTGAGAGGCTGAGATCCCACAGGGAATAATGTGTGTATGGAGTACTTTGAGGGGTTTCTCCAGTTCATGTCTGGAGAAAGCCTTTGTTCAGGGCTGTTTTCTCTTCTGCAGAGTAGGTGCATCTTTTTATTTGGCATGGTGGTGGAGGCACGTAAATAACAGCAATTCCCAAGATACTGAGTGTTTGCACTTTATATTGGTCTCCCTGGGACTTGGAGTGGTGTAGCACCTTTAGAAAGCAGGGTCTTTATTGATCTGTGGACTAAAAGCTGATTTCAAGTGCTTTGCAGTGGTACCTGAATGTGCTTTAAGTTTCCAAATGCACCTGCTGAATGTGGTGAGTCCATGTTAACTTCAGTTCACTTGTGTAGTATACAAAAGCAGGTCACAGAAAGGTGGTGTCTCAGTAAGGCTGGAGCTGGGGCTGGCTTTCGTCTGCTGTAACCCTGTTTACACAGGAAAGCAATGAACGCTTTTTAGTACATCTTGTAAGTGTTGCTTTTCATAGCAGCTGTAAAGGGGAAGGCGCACGTTGGACAGTAGCTCTTGATCCACAAAAGCAATTGCTCTCTGCTTGACTGGCCTGCAGAGCCATGTTATGTGCCCTGTCCTTCGTGTCCTGAAGGCAGCAGACAGAGCTTGTATGGCATAGACTCTGTGATTTCTTGTTTATGACGTTCCACTACATGTTCATTTCTTTCCGGGATCTGTAAACCGTTCCTGCAGCATGGGAGTGAGGCTCAATATACTTACCTAAATTACCTAGGTCCACCGGTGGTAGTGTACTTTTAGCTTGATGGGAATGATTAATCTGAGGCACTTCAGCCCCCTAGGAGACAATTTGAAATGCTGTTTTTGAAAGCCTGTTCTAAATACTTTCTTAGTAGTGGGTACATCATGGATTTCTTTGGTAAATTTCTTTGGTTAGAGAAAGATCCCCAGTTGTTCTGCATTTTATAGCTTTCTATTAATACATTTAATTGAAAAGTAAATGCCATCTGCCTTGATACTCCATCATCTGTTTGTGTGAAGTAAGTGTTCTCCTGGGTGGCTTGTCCAGAACACTTCTTGGAGCAAAAATAAGAGTAGGTCCACTCCTGTGCCTTTCTCCTCTTATCCAAGTGACTGCTCTTGCTGACTGCAGAGGGCTTAAAGCTTTCTTGTGTGTCTTTGCCAGAGCCACCCAGATCTGTGTGATAGAGTTGGGGGGAAGGTCTTCTGCTGTCTTAAGTGAATTTGTAGCTCTCTGAATTAAAGTGAAGATTGTTATATGAATCTCATAATCTATTTCAGTAGAGAGACAGTGGTTTCCCACCCATTAAGCTCTCAGCCAAGACTTCACCCCATATCTGGAGCAGGACAATGTGGCCTTGCCTTGTTCTAAGTCATCTCGAATGTTGGTGGCTATGGATGTCACATCCGGTGGCAGAGGTAGAAGGATGAGGACATGTTTCTTGTTAGAACATTTTACAGAGGGGAAGGGGAAACTCCCTGATTGCATCCGCAGCTCCAGGTTGTCTGCTGTCACATGCACTGCTGGGAATAGTCCAAGATGATACAAGTTCTGTGGCATTCAGCCCTGCTTGGTGTGGTGACAACACTTGGCATGTGAATGTAGCTGACATAACTCACATATTTCCTCTCCTGTTTGAATGCTTGTTTAGGCTGTTATTGAGTGGTACTCTAAAGAGAGCCTAAAAAGCCCTAGGGTTTATAACCTGGCATTCTGTAAAGAAGGAAGGAGAAGTATAGATGTGGTGGAGTTTACCTGTGTGGAAGAGTTGTTTGGAGTAGAGTGGCTACACAGAATAGTATTTGCACAATAAATGGAGATGAGATAACAGGATGTTTTGCAGATTGAAAATTCTTACATTCAGAATCTCCCCAAGACTAATTCCAAGGGATCCTTGATTAGCTGAGACTTCAAATTTAGATTTTATAAGAACAAAATTTACATTCTGTTCAATGTAATGGAATAACTGAATTGTGCTAACATGTTTAGTTTGAACTGTACCTCCCCTTGTACTGGTGGAATGTGGTGTTGTTTAGATGGCAAGAGTCCTGTTCTGTTTTCTTTCCTGGCTGAAGTGCTAAAAATGCCAGCTGCTATAATTCAGGTGGGCTTTGAGAATAGAGTGGAGACACATCAGGCTCATTAATAGTTCTGAAGGTATCTTATCAGCAAAGTGACTGGTGATTATTATGGTTAGACTTGCTTACAGCTAGCCTGTTGATAAGCACAATGCACTTGGTGTCAGCTGGGACTTTCTTTTCTCAGATGGTCATTTACTGCAGATTAGCAGGTAGTTAGGGTGTGAGCTTGGGGAGGAAAACAGGATGATGTTCTTCCCTCTGTCTGCTGCTATGTACTCGCTCTTGGTGTGTTCACTTAAAGGCTTGTGCAGACAGAGCAAAGGTTCTCTGGATCCTAATTGGCTGGCAGACCTGAGGGCTGGTGAGGACGAAGCTTCTTATTATGAACCATTGGTGTAGCTGATGGTCTCAAGGAGGAGGGCAGTCACGTATGCAATCAAAGCTGCTGTTTCAATAGCATCAGTGGGATTTGTCTGCACTGCTCTGTAGCGGTGGGAAAACTTGTGTTTTGGAGAATACTAGTAGTTAATATTAGACATGAGGCAACAGCACTACAGAGCCAAAGCATCCCTGTTCCTTACTGCACTGTCCATCTCTTCCTCTGTTTGACAGGTATCCGCTCAGTGAGCTTCTACGAGCACATCATCACTGTGGGGACAGGGCAAGGGTCCTTGTTGTTTTATGATATCAGAGCCCAGAGGTTCCTGGAAGAAAAGCCCCCCCGTGCCTGCTATGGACAGAAGCAGAAATTAGGAGGAAGTGAAATTTTGAAGTTGACAACTGGGAAAGGCTGGCTGGTAAGTAGTTTGTAGCTGTGATAGAGGTGGGGGGAAGTAAACCCATTATATGGGAGTGGCACAGAGCATGAGCAAGTTCTCTTTGGACCCTTTGTGTGAAATGTATCTCAGTCAAACAGTATTCATGTAACCAGTAACTAAAACTGAAGAGCAAGAAGTTCTGCAGAACTGCTTTCCACAAAAGCTTTATGAAAGAGTACTGAAGGCTATTTGTTTGAGTGTAAGGCATAGTGATTACAGTTCTTAAGCATGGATTCATAAATGAACTAGATTTTATTTCTTTGTATTTTCAAATGTAATCTAACTTGTAGTTTTCAGAACCTCAAACAGAAAATCAATTGTCTTTCTTTAAAGCCATGGTAATCTAATGTGGTACTTGAAGCAGGAGACTTTGAATTTAATTGTTTGCAGTTTTAGAAACTGTGGCTTCCTAAGGTAATGCCTTGGCAGGCACTTGAGTTTGGTTTCCTGTATGTTATCAAAAAGCAGTTAATGACTTTGTTTAACTTAGCTCTGTTATCTTTTGTTGTATCAGTGCAATGTCCCATCACCTCCCCATTCCAATGCTTGACCAAAATGTCCTCAGAAAAAGGTTCAGGACAACTCAGGTATCTTTTAGTTGACTTCTCTAAAGCTTCAGGACTGTTAAGAGAAAATACCCCTTTTAGGCTCTGTAAGCTACCAAATGCTTTTGTGAAACAGGGTTTTGGGTTTGTTTGGCAACAATAATGATCTAAACTTTGCCTTAACAGAACCATGATGAAACCTGGAGGAATTATTTTTCTGACATAAATTACTTCCCCAATGCTGTTTACACCCACTGCTACGACTCGTCTGGAACGAAACTGTTTGTGGCAGGAGGCCCTCTTCCATCAGGACTTCATGGGAATTATGCTGGTCTCTGGAGCTAATGATAACTCTTCATTCTGATGCTGATCTTTACACAGATTTCCACTTTTCATTTTTTAAACAACAAAATTGTGTGATGCCATTGATTCCTGATTTAAACACAAGTTATTTTTTTGGCAGAGTTTTCTGTTGGTCTCCAACAGTTTTGTACATCTTTTTGAACTAGTTTTTTGCTTTAACCTCCTTTATCCTTTATATGGAGGGGTTTTGAAGTCCTTTTGTATTGTATTTACTCCAAATGACTCTTCCCTCCATTTAGGCTGGCTTGGCCATGTGTCCCCTCCTCTACTTTGCTGTGAGGTAGGATTTCTTTCTTATAGAGTGGTTGCTCCTGAGCTTTCTGTGAAAGTCTTGGGGCTGCATGTGTGCAGGTACTTTGTGTCAGTTACATTACCTGGAGTGAGGACTACTTGTAATTAAAAACTATTAAAAATATTTATAAGAGATAACTACTACTTTATCTGGAGAGCCTGGCCCTGGCCTGGGCTGATCATATTTTTTAAAAGTACAAGCCTAATGACACTGTTTTTACATAGAGGGATTTTCATTTTAAGCTGTACTCACTGGAGCCCAGGGATGGATTCCTTAGGGGTATTGACCATCAGATCCAAAGTGCAGGAGTTCTTAAAAATGCATTTGTGTTTGAATAGTAGTTTTCAGCAGTGCTAGGAGCAAAAATTGGTCTGTTTCTTCACTGCCCATCCCAGGTATCAGCTTGCACAACTGGAGTTTGTATAGGCTGTTCTGCAGGGTGACATTACATTGACGGCTGCAGAGATGCTGAGAGGAAATGGAGGCTAGATATTCAAATTAACTAAATCTATCTGTTCTCCAGATGAGAAATGGTTTCTCAGTATGCTTGTTAGGGTAGCTTAAAATCTCTTCGTAAACTGCCTAAAACCTTGGACCTTTTTTATCCCAGGTTGTGGAAATTTTTCCCCTTTTTGCTGTTCTGGTTGGCCATGTGCTCAAAGAAGCTAATGGAATAAATAAACTATTTTTTTCACCCAGATTAAAGAGTGCATCTCAGACTTTACTAATACAAGTGAGCAGCTTTCCGCATAGGGAGGATATCTTGGTGTTCCCTCACTTTGCGCTAGCATATGCTATAGGAGAGGCTCAGGCTTTTCCAGAATCCCCTGCTGCCTTCTGTGTTCAGACTCCCTCCAACTTCATCTGGCACTAGGAGGGGAGAACAGATCCAGTGCCCATCAGGTCCAGCTGTGAAGCGTGTGCCTCCCAGGGTGATGGTCTTACCAATACTCAGCTAAAATGTAAGACTCCAAGGTGCTCCTCCTTTTGGCAGGCACCAGACTCTCAGCTTGTTAGTGATGCCTCTGCTCTCTGCTGGAATTAATGCCTTTCCCCTGACATTGGTGGAGCAAAGTGTGCCTGTGCCTCACAGCTTTGGTGCCACATGAGCAGTTGATCAAACTGAGAGAAAAGACAAGGCTGGGACATGCTCTGTTCTCCCATCTCTGTGAGAGATCATAGCTACCACTGCAGTTACTGGCCACAACCCGGAGCTAATCTGCATTTATCTTTACAGTCTCTCTCATCTTCAAACTAGTATCTTCATCAGTAACCCCAAGCAGTCAGCATCAGGCTTAAGTTCCAGCTGGTATGGATACCTGGATGGAAATCCTACAAGGAGTGTGCAAGTCCCTCTCATTGGGGTGGAAATCCTGGCAAGAGAACTCTCTCCCAGGTGTGCACCTGTCCCAGAGGTACAATTAGCACTGAGCATTAATACAGGTGCTTCACAAGCAGATCTTCCAGTGTTTGATAATACCATTGTGGCCTGGTTGCATAAACTGCATCAGTTCAAGGTACTGTGTGTAAGGCTAGACAGGCTTTTTTCTGAAAAGGTAAAATTATATACCATGAGCTAGCTGCTTTGGTTATTTTAGGGGCTTAGAAAAGTGGAAATATATGAAGAAAAACAAGTCTTGGAGAAGAATGGCAGGATTTGTGTCCTTACAGCTACTGGGTAAGATAATTCTGTCACAAGAAATATGTTCTGCTTTGGTTTGTTTGTTGTTTAAATTTGGTTTGGTTTGAAGTTTTTTGCTTTGTTTTTTTAAAGAAGCTAGATACTTGAGTCTACCTGAGTGTCCTCCAGTTCTGCTGAAGCAACAGGTAATATCTGGGCATTTAGTATCAGCAGTGCTAAAGGGAGACTCCTTGTCTGGAAATTCTAGCCCTGGTGTTGATCTATTAATTGAAGCATATTTTAGGCCATGATAGGAGGAAAAATAGTATGTGTGTGGCCTTTAAACAAAAAGGCTGATTTTTCTGCAGTCTCTAAGTTACTGAAGAGGCACCACTGGAAATTGCCCCTCCCTACTGACTGATCTCCACAAGTACCTCAGTATGTGTTCCTAAAGCCTGGTAATGTGAGTGCACTTTTCTCCTTTTTTTTCTTCATAGAAGGCTCTGCACAATTCTCAGATTAATCTGGAAAAAGATGTAAAATGTCCCAAGTGTCACATGCTTTTGTGTATTCTGTTTCCAGGGTGCTTTCTTGCAAAAATAACTTCTCACAGTAAGGGAGCCATCCTTGTTCTGTATGGAAATCCCCACAAAAAAACTAGGAACCAAACCAGATAGTGCTGCAAGCACATAAACAATTTGGACTAGAGATAACTTAACTTAATTTTTAGCTAGTTTCAGTGGTTTTAAATGCTTACAGCAATATAGATATTAAGTTTCAAAATATTTCTGTGGTTTGTCATACAAAACTTTTGTTCCAATCACTGTTAGAAACGGAGGCATAGAAAGATGATGATGATATGCCAATTGCCCAAACATAAGTAATAGGAGAAAAACGGAAATTTTTTTACTTTGATTTTTGTTGCCCTGTGTCCTGGTTTAGGGCAAATTTGTTAAAGAATCTGCAAAGGAGGGCCCCTCCAGAAAGCAAAACCCACACGGCCCCTTCCCACAACCGGTTTGGGAAAAAATTCCTTGGAGAGAGGTGGAAAGAATCTGTTTATTTGACTGGCACAGCACCCCCCAGCACACAAAATGAACAATACCCGATGACACCACTCTGAGAAAGATGACAAAGTCAGCAAGTCTCTTTCGGGGGTGATTGCTCTGTTCTCAGTCCCTCCGGCACTGGGGCAGCTGCTGCAGTCGAACGGTGTTCCCGGGTCCCAGTCTGGAGCAGGTCACAGAAACAGGAGAGGAGAAACAGTCCAGGAAGGGATGTGGACTGTTTAGCTAGAACTAGCTAATAAGCAGAGGTCAAAGCAGAGCAGAAGCAAGAGCAGAAAAGAGAGCAAACAAAGCAGCAAGCTGAAAGCAAGAAGTGAAAAACAGCCCTATGTACTGCTCGTCTCTGTGTCCCTGATAAGAGAAACCCAAACAGAACTTCCACTCTTCAGAGTCGGTCTTAAAGGCACAGAACAGATGAATGGGGATACAAGCATCATAACGTCACCCCAGGACGTTCCACCCCTTATCCCTATATCATCAACATGCTACAACACATCATGCATTTTCCATACAAAATTTCCATGTGTTTCCCCAAAATTACAAGCAATACCCATCATGCCTTCATCACATCCCCACACTGGACCACTGAATCCAGGCCCTATATTACAGAGCTGCAGAGCCCCTTTTCACTTTAGTCACTTAAAGCTCCATCTATCACTTGCTCAGACCTTTGACACTTACACATTTCCTTCTCCATCTTCCACTTGCCCAGACCTTCAACTCTTACACATTTCCTTCTATCTCATGTCTGTATGGTTTAATGTACAGACAATGGCAGTAACATCCAATGAACAGTGATATTGCATATGATTCTTACCCCACAATCAGATCTCCCTGAGGTACACATCATGTTGTTCCATCTCTTTGCATTATCCACCATGTGCAACCTGGTTCCTGAGCAAAGACCACCCCACGAATGGGTTTGTCTGTACTCGAGGCAGAATTGATCCACACAGTCTTTCCTAACAAACCTCTGATATGTACCACTGGGACTTTGTCTCCTTCTGTTACATTCAGGGACTCAGACTGGGCAGCACCTGCTCGGTTGGTGGAACCTCGGGTGTTGACTAACCAGGTGGCCTTTGCTAAATGCTGCTCCCAATTCTTGAAAGATCCCCCACCCAAAGCTTTCAACTGGGTTTTTAGTAGTCCATTGTACCTCTCCACTTTCCCTGCAGCTGGTGCATGGTAGGGGATATGGTACACCCACTCAATGCCATGTTCCCTAGCCCAGGTGTTGATAAGGCTGTTCTTGAAATGAGTCCCGTTGTCTGACTCAATCCTCTCAGGGGTGCCATGTCTCCACAGAACTTGCTTTTCAAGGCCCAGGATGGTGTTCCGGGCTGTAGCATGAGACACAGGGTAGGTTTCCAGCCATCCAGTGGTGGCTTCCACCATGGTCAGCACGTAGCGCTTGCCCTGGTGTGTCTGGGGCAGTGTGATGTAGTCAATCTGCCAGGCCTCCCCATACTTGTACTTGGACCACCGCCCACCATAGCAGAGGGGCTTCACTCGCTTGGCCTGCTTGATGGCAGCACACGTCTCACAGTCATGGATAACCTGAGAAATACTGTCCATGGTTAAATCCACCCCTCGGTCTCGTGCCCATTTATAGGTGGCATCTCTGCCCTGGTGGCCTGAGGCATCATGGGCCCATCTAGCTAGGAATAACTCTCCCTTATGTTCCCAATCTAGGTCTATTTTGGACACCCCTATCTTTGCAGCTTGGTCTACCTGCTCATTGTTTTGGTGCTCCTCATTGGCCCTACTCTTGGGTACATGGGCATCTACATGGCGGGCTTTCACAGGTAGCCTCCCTACCCTGGTAGCAATGTCTTTCCACTCATCAGCAGCCCAAATTGGTTTTCCTCTATGTTGCCAGTTAGCCTTTTTCCACCTCTCCAGCCATCCCCACAGAGCATTGGCTACCATCCATGAATCAGTGTAGAGGTAGAGCTTTGGCCACTTCTATCTCAGCAATGTCTAGGGCCAGTTGAACAGCTTTGAGTTCAGCAAGTTGGCTTGATCCACCTTCTCCTTCGGTAGCTTGTGCAACCTGTCGTGTGGGGCTCCATACGGCTTCCGGTTCATCCCCACGATGCGACAGGAACCGTCAGTGAAAAGAGCGTAGCGTGTTTCCTCTGGGGGCAGTTGGTTGTAGGGAGGAGCCTCTTCAGCACGTGTCACTGGTTCTTTGTTGCAGTGTGTTGTAAACTTCCTGTTTTAAACTTCCGGGTCCCTTCCCCAGGTGTGCCAGTACCCCTCTTCCCCTTCCCCCCTCGCCTCCTGCTGGGCTGTCAATCAGTTTTAACATCCCAGTAAGGCGTGGTGTGGTTCGTCACTTTCAAAGGATGCCCCTCAGGCCCTGGGGTCATTGGCCTGTCTAGGTGTCATCCTCCCCTGAGACCCTGCCCCTCCCACCTGGTTGGTGGCTCACCTCTCCCCTCCCCTCCCCCTGGCCCAGGAGCTTAAAAAGGTAATCAGACCATGCGGTTGGGATTCTGTTGGAGCTGTTGCCTATATTCAGATCTCTGTAACCATGGAATAAAGCTCTGGATATAACCCTCCAGCAGAATCCATCTCCTTTTCCTCCTCACCATTCGCCTGAAGCTTTCTTCCTGAGGTAAACAGAGTTCCTACCAAGCCTGAACTTGTTCACTGCCCAGCTGCAATCTCCAGCAAGCTAAAGGTATCTCTGGGGTGATACACCACAGTTGCTGCCTTTGGCCTAGCAGCAAGGGTCAGACTGGCCCAGGCACAATCTATCTGGTAATATTGGGATTCGTATTCCAATAGTTCTTGTTCCTCTTCATCTGTGACACCAAAATTCTCACCTTTGGGCCAATTTGTAATGACCTCCAAAATCCCAGGGCGATTCAGTTTACCTATACGGGCACGCTGAGTGATGAGAGCAATCCACTTGCTCCATGTAGCACTGGTGGCATGGTGAGTGGAAGGAACCTTGCCTTTGAACATCCACCCCAGCACCGGTAGTCGGGGTGCCAGGAGGAGTTGTGCTTCAGTGCCTATTACCTCCGAGGCAGCCTGGACTCCTTCATAGGCAGCCAGGATTTCTTTCTCTCTTGGAGTATAGTTGGCTTCAGACCCTCTGTAGCTTCGACTCCAAAATCCCAGTGGTCGACCCCGAGTTTCCTCAGGCACCTTCTGCCAAAGGCTCCAGGACAAGCCATGGTTCCCGGCTGCAGAGTAGAGCACGTTCTTCACCTCTGGTCCTGTCCTGACTGGGCCAAGGGCTACTGCATGAGCAACCTCCTGCTTGATCTGGACAAAGGCTTGTTGCTTGGGCCCCTCTGGAAATTGTTCTTCTTGCGGGTGACCAGATAAAGAGGGCTCATGATCTGACTGTACTCAGGAATATGCATCCTCCAAAAACCTATTGCACCCAAGAAAGCTTGTGTCTCTTTCTTATTGGTGGGTGGAGACATTGCTGTGATCTTGTTGATGACATCTGTAGGAATCTGATGCCGTCCATCTTGCCACTTCACTCCCAGGAATTGAATCTCATGAGCTGGTCCCTTTACTTTGCTCTTTTTAATGGCGAAACCAGCCCCCAGGAGGATCTGGATGATTTCCTTCCCTTTCTCAAACACTTCCGCAGCTGTGTTCCCCCACACAATGATGTCATCAATATACTGCAGATGTTCTGGAGCCTCACCCCTTTCTAGTGCAGTCTGGATCAGTCTATGGCAGATGGTGGGGCTGTGCTTCCACCCCTGGGGCAGTCGGTTCCAGGTGTACTGCACTCCCCTCCGTGTGAAGGCAAACTGAGGCCTGCATTCTGCTGCCAGAGGAATGGAGAAAAATGCATTGGCAATGTCTATAGTGGCGTGCCACTTTGCTGCCTTGGACTCAAGCTCATACTGGAGCTGTAATATGTCTGGCACGGCAGCACTCAGTGGTGGAGTCACTTCATTCAATGCACGGTAGTCCACAGTCAGTCTCCATTCTCCTTCAGATTTTCGCACAGACCAAATGGGGCTGTTGAAGGGTGAGTGGGTCTTGCTGACCACCCCTTGGCTCTCCAGCTCTCGGATCATCTTATGGATGGGGATCACAGCATCTCGAGTGGTCCTATACTGTCGTCGATGCACTATGGAAGTGGCAATTGGCACTCGTTGCTCTTCTCCCATCAGGCATCCTACTGCAGATGGATTCTCAGACAACCCAGGCAAGGTGTTCAATTGCTGGATGCCCTCTGTCTCTACAGCAGCTATTCCAAATGCCCATCTGAGTCCTTTTGGGTCTTTGAAGTACCCACTTCGAAGGTAGTCTATGCCCAAAATGCATGGGGCCTCTGGGCCAGTCACAATAGGATGCTTCTTCCACTCATTTCCCGTTAGGCTCACATCAGCTTCCACCAAAGTGAAATCCTGGGATCCCCCTGTCACACCAGCAATAGAAACAGACTCTGTCCCCACATGTCTTGATGGGATTAATGTGCATTGCACACCAGTATCGACCAAAGCTTTGTACTCTTGTGGTTCCGATGTGCCAGACCAATGAATCCACACAGACCAAAAAACACGATTTTCCCTGGCCTCTACCTGGCTAGAGGCAGGGCCCCTCTAAGCCTGGTTATCCTTCCTTCCCTGGGCATATGTTTTGGATGTTCCTTCGAGGGGATCAGACATGTCATCATCATCATACCTGGCCATTCGGCTACGGGCAACTGGAGCTGCTTTCCTCCTGGTGGCTTCCTTCAGTTCATGCACCCGTCATGCCAGAACAGCAGTAGGTTTTCCATCCCACCTTCTCATGTTTTCCCCACAATCACGCAGGTAAAACCACAGCTCAGCTCATGGGGTGTACCTTCTCTCACCATCTGGGAAACGTCTGCCTTGGATACCAGAACCTCTGATCTGTACTGCTGAAATTTGGAGAAGGTCTTCTTTAATCTCTTCTCTAAGCTTCTTATGGTTCTCCTCTATCTTATCCTCTAAGTTCTGCAGATGTGTTTCTACCGCTGCGATTCTGGCATGTGTCGGGCCATGTACAGCATCTGCATATGCTCGGAGCTTCCTTGCCATGTCAAGCACAGTCTCATCCCTCTCATCCCTCTTCATGATGGCTAAGGCAGAAGCATATTCGTGTGGCCCAAGTCGTACGAGTTTTCGCCACGTCACAGACGTGCATGGTACTAAGTCTGGGTTCCTAGTTGTTACATCATCTGAGAAGATAATCTCTGCCACTGCCATTTCTCTCAGGCGTTGGATCCCTTGCTCTATTGTCTTCCACTGGGTTTGCTGCATATAGAGATCGTCTGCACACAGGTATCTTTCTGCTACACTTCTTAGGACCCATTCCCAGAGGCTGTGAGAGTTAGCCCCCCTCATCATTCCTTGGTCTGTGACAGGATCCTGTGACAGGGATCCCAAATGCCTGGCTTCAAGCCTGGAGTGTTAGCTGCAGCCTGAATCACGGGGACAGTTGCTGATTTATCTCCCTGCCCCCCTGCCTCTGTCTGCTGCCCAACAGTATCTAGCAGTGTGTGATAAGCATATGCCAGGGCCCAGCTCACTGCAATGACCGTCCTCTCCTTAGGCTTATCCTGGTACTTCTCTTTCAGATATTTCCCCACCTCAGCTGGGTTCTGAATTTGTTCATGGGGAAAATCCCAGACTTCAGGGTCAGAGAATTGCTTCAGGATTTGGCCCATATCCTCCCATTTCCCACACCACTTAGGATTTTCCACACCGGGGTTTACTCCTGAGTCAGGGGTCTCATCAGCCCATCTAGAAATCTCAGCCCTCATTCTAGAGAAGCAGCAGGCTGTGTAGAGGAAGGTTACCAGATTGAATACCAGGAAGATGGTTTCTTTAACATTGAGGGGAAACTGAACATCCTTCACTAGTGATGCAACTGATTCATAGGAGAAGAAGGAAAGCAGAGGCTGAAAAACCTCATTCCCTCCTGCTCCTCCTGCAACAAACTGGATGCATAACCATAGCCATAAACCATTCATACCCGGAGCAGACCCTAGCATGTTTATAAACTTCTTGCACATTATTGCCACCAAGCCCAGCAGGATAGCTACTCTGGTCACTGCCCTTCTGATGTAAAAACTACATATTAGGGGCAATACTAAAGCTATTTCTGCATAAGAAAATAAACCTAGGGACCAGAGAGGTATTAAAATCTCAAAAAACCCTAGGGACCAGAAGTGCATGCAAACCTTCACCCCAATAGACATGAATTTCAAAAAGCATGGCTATTAGCTGATTTAAATGAACACGGAGTAATAGCAACCAAAATGCAGTCAAAACAGGGTTTTTCCACTCTGTCTCGAGCCCCACGTTTGGGCACCAATATTTTGTCCTGGTTTAGGGCAAATTTGTTAAAGAATCTGCAAAGGAGGGCCCCTCCAGAAAGCAAAACCCACACGGCCCCTTCCCACAACCGGTTTGGGAAAAAATTCCTTGGAGAGAGGTGGAAAGAATCTGTTTATTTGACTGGCACAGCACCCCCCAGCACACAAAATGAACAATACCCGATGACACCACTCTGAGAAAGATGACAAAGTCAGCAAGTCTCTTTCGGGGGTGATTGCTCTGTTCTCAGTCCCTCCGGCACTGGGGCAGCTGCTGCAGTCGAACGGTGTTCCCGGGTCCCAGTCTGGAGCAGGTTCGAGATGGTCACAGAAACAGGAGAGGAGAAACAGTCCAGGAAGGGATGTGGACTGTTTAGCTAGAACTAGCTAATAAGCAGAGGTCAAAGTAGAGCAGAAGCAAGAGCAGAAAAGAGAGCAAACAAAGCAGCAAGCTGAAAGCAAGAAGTGAAAAACAGCCCTATGTACTGCTCGTCTCTGTGTCCCTGATAAGAGAAACCCAAACAAAACTTCCACTCTTCAGAGTCAGTCTTAAAGGCACAGAACAGATGAATGGGGATACAAGCATCATAACGTCACCCCAGGACACCCTGTTGGGTTAGGTGTCTGCTGATCATGGTTAGAAGTGAGTGAGTTTCCCATCCAAGTGCAGGAATGGCGGCAGAACAAGGAGCTTCCAGGCTCTGCAGAGAGGCAAGTTGAGTACCTTACTGTTCAAAAGCCAGATATATCCCTGCAATGGAGTCAATCTGGTGACTGCACTTCAGTAGCTTCTGGAATAGCTTGCTGTGCACTGCTGAGAGCTAATGACATGCATATAATCAGACCATCTTATCTTTTCTACTGTTTCTTCACGATTTCCCTCCCTTGGTCTTTCCTGCTGAATGCTTTGTTTTGAGGTTGCCTCCTCCAACCCAAATCACACCCGTCTTTGCTGTAGCAATATTGTCCTTGCAGAGGTGACCTCTACTGAGCAGGAACAGCCTTGCTGGCATTTTGTCAGCCTGTGCTCAAGGCCTTCAATTTGCTTTAGTTTAACTCGGTATAAGTTAAAGGCTGGCTCAGACTGTTGAACGGGGCAGTAGCCCTTGTACATGTTGGACTGAAATGATTACATAGTAGCAGTGTGTTCCACATACTCTGATTTATCTCTCTTGAAGGAGAGAACTTTTAGCATAACGTGCCTTCAGAGTGGTTGCTATTGAGTTCTCAGTCATGTGAGATCTTGTGTGCTACCAGTAAGTTTAGGAGACTACCATACTAATGTAGATATTTTTGGGTATTACATTTTCAGTATTCATGATAGGTAATCAAACTAGTGACTCAGTAGTGGATTTCTTAATACCTAGCTTGTAAATACTGATTAGCAACTCATCAGTAACAGCTGGATGGTGTGTCATGGGACATTACTGAGGAATCAGAAGCTACTTTGCATGTTGGCTCGAGCACAGTAACAAGGGTTATGATCACCCTCTTCACTAAACACCTTATTCCTGTAATTCCTCCAGGTTTCTCCCTTGTACAGTCAAGACTTCTAGGGAGAATTGCTAGTGCTCTCCTCTGGTGCTTTCTGGGATTGCAGTAAAGAAGTGAGTCCATTTGTTTGATTCCCTCATCAGTGCTGCTGGGGTTAGTTTGAGGTGAGTAAATTACCAAAGAAGAGTTGATAGTATGTTCATGTTCCTAGTCTCAAATGTTCATTCTCCTCACAGATGCATTTTTAAGAACATTGCAAGAGTGCCCAGTGATCTTGCTGGACTTAGTCTGTTCACAAAAGTTATACTCATATTGTGGGTGACTCTTGTGACTGTCTTCATGAGAGAAATTCCTGAATTGCATTAAGGGGTTTATATTTGCTGCCTCCATTTTAGGTCTTTGGCGGCTTTTTGTATCTTAAGGATTAAGATACTTGGGGATCATTCTCTTCCAGAATTTCATCCTGTTCCTTCACCTGAGCACTTGCTTTGTCTATAGCTTGCAGCTGAAAAATTAACAGATTAAATTTATGATCTAGCTATGTCAAGTGGTGCTTTGCTGTCTTAATTTGTGCCACTCAGCTGAGAGGCATTTACAGGCCTTTTGAACTGCTGTGCCCTCACCTGATGCAGGCATGTGAAACAAAGTAGGCTTGCCTAGACCCTTCACGAGGTCACTTGTTTGCTTAGTTTGCAAGAAACCAAGGACAGGTGGGCTGTCAGTTACAGCATCTTTCAGCAACCAGGTGAGAGGTCTGTTTTTAGTGGTCTGTTACCCTTATTTTCAATAAATGCACTTTTCCAAGGTGTCTGATATGTTTTTACATAGCTACTTTTGCAATTGCTGCTATGACTGAATTACTGGACTGGGGTATAACTTGTTCCTAAGGAAGTCTGTTGCAGAGCTGTGTATTATGCTGGTGGAGTTGATCCTCTGGCCAGCCCATGCTGAGCCAGGAACTCTTGAGCTACCAGGCACAAATTTTTTAGCCAATTGAAAATCCCTGTATGCCCTGCTGGCCACCCCACAGTCTGAGCCCAACGTATGACCTCAACTGAAAATGCATTTCTGAGTGTTATGGTGCCCTCAGTAACTTACTTGAAATACTGAAGCAGGCACCCAAGGACAAGGGAGAGTGGAAGAGAGAACACAGCCACATCTTGTGTGAGGTGCTCTCCTTTGTGCATGAGCACTTTTTGTGGTGAGGGTGGGCAAGGAACACCAGAAAAACATAAAAGGCAAACAGTGTTTGGTATGGCTCTCGGGACTCCTGAAGAATTTAAAAACTAAAGGGGATATGTAAATGCCTAATCAGAAACGTCTTTGAAAGATTAAGTATATATCCCTGACATTCCTGTTATTTTAGCATCTCTGTTTTTATTTTAATAACTCTGTTTTTATTACAATAACTGTGTGTTATTTTTCAAGGATAAAATTAGGAAGTATCTTTTTGCTTGTGATGTTGGGTTTTTTAATGAAAAATGTGTGGTACTTGGCTAATTAAAAGAACGCTCTTGCAAAAAGGAATCTTCCCATTTTTTAACAGCCTTTCCCACTAACACCCTGCTGGGAGCAGTATGGTCTAAGAAAGTGCACACAGATTTAAAATGGAGTTGGCAGAGTTGGGAAAATGTGGACTGTCTGACTGTTTCTATACCCAAAAAACTACCAACACTTGATTGTATACAAATTGTGGTTGCTGTACTGAAACTGAGAGGGTGTATAAAAAACCCCTTGCAACATACTGCAATGTCTTCAGTCCAAGATTCTTTTGAATTGATTCTTTTGCCTTCAGGACAAAAGATTTAAAAGTCAATACAGTGTTTTCTTAAGAATTGTTTTTCCAGATTCCCTTACTAAAAGGGAAACTTCAGGTGCTGAATCTTACAATCACATTAAACTGATACTTTTTATTTGCCCATTCACCTGGTCTCTTTTCATTTTCAAGGCCTCCCACAGTCTCAGGGTATAAATCACTATGACTCATCCAAATAGCATCAAAACGGACCAACCAGAGGTTAATGTGCCTTCCTCTTCTGGTACCTTGATCTTTATAAAGTTATCAAACTTGTCACTGTCTTAGGGCTGGGTACATGCATTGTCTTTTTCTAAGATGTATGTGTTGAAATTGCAACAGGTTTGTACTGTTATTTGTGACTTGTTCCATTTGTGTTAGGTTGTGCTGTAGACAAATCAGTGCGCTGGTTGGTCTTGGTATCAGTCTTGTCAGTGACATCTCTCAGTCCTTGCTTTTATGTTCATGTGTAGATAAATGCTGGATCTTTCCCACTGCCTATGGTGCATAAGATGCACAAAATACACAAGGTGTTTTAATATGTGCAGTGATCATAACTTGTTGCCTGAAAGTAGGATGTTCTACAGTGAACTGTTTGTAATGTTTTTTTCCCAAACATTTTTAATAAGATCCAAAGCCTTGAGGAAAAAAAAAAATCAGGACTTGCTGATACTTGATGGCTTCTGTTCTGAATCCAGGGTCTGATGTTTGTTAACAACTACTCCAAATCCACTCATCTAACAGAGGCTTTCTCAGCTTGTTTCTGTCATGAGCTGTATCAGAAACAGCACTGAATCCTGAACTGTCACAGAAGCTGTCAAGCAAAGTAGTAACAGCTCTCTTCAAATATTACAGTGCACATTTTTAAACTGTAAGATAAACCTGTTCCAAGTTATTGATGCAACTTGCAAATGGAACACTGTGAAGTTGCAGATAGTATGTGAAACCAGCCTGTCTGCACATGGGGCTCAGTGTTCTGTTACCTTGCAAATTGTTTCTCCTCTCTGAAAAGGTGTTTTTTGTTGTTGTTTTTTTCAACACAAAGACATTACATTTGGCTTAGTTTTCTAAAGATATATTTGTTTACAAACCTCAAACTGACATCTGGTATTTGGCCTGAGTTTCTAACTCTTACAAATTTAGAAAATACAGTACAATTGATACTTTATGTCTCATAAGAGCATGGAAAGAGGAGCATATATATCTTCACTTGCTGTGGCCTTCCATGGACATGTCTATGCATAATTAACTGAATTACAGTACTGCACTCTGTTGATTCATGAGGTTACCTTTGTATTTAGAATCAGCATGATTAGTCATCAGTGTATTGACATTAATACATGGTCATGGAGCTCTAAGGTCTGTGTGACTTCCGTGCTAACAGTATCTGTTCTCTCTGTACCGTAGTGCAGACTTACTGTGGAGTTTTTTTTGCTTCATGGTAATTTCAGAGTTCCTTTAAATTCAGTGAGGTGCTGTTTTCAAGACACTCAGTTCTGTGAGTAGAGCAAATGGATTTAACTTAGTTTTCTACCTTTAGCATTTTCCTCTTCTCCCATTTCTTCCTAGCTCACCTGTAGTGATGAGTTCAAAGCTGTCTGCCTACTCTGAAAATTATCCAGTCATAATAAAAGAAAACCTGTAGCCCAGGGTGGCAAGATCACTCTGTGCTTTTACTGTAAACTTCTGTGCCTGGATGCCTGTCTTGCAAGTGGAGACTCCGCCCCTGCACAGTCTACAGAAGCTGAAAGCCTCTTGCACCCATATTGTTCGGAGGGTATCAGCAGATCAGGAAGTGGAGGTGCCCTGTGCCTTCATCCTTCACTTCAGTTTGTTTATCAAACTGATCTGGAGTGGTTTAGCCAGAGAACTGGCATCTTCAACTGCTACTCAATGTCTTCATGAAAGGTTTCATTCAGGGCAATACCAGGAGGGTGAGCTGCTGACTTGATCCCATAGAAAGGCTTCCTCCAGAGATTTATTTTTTTGGGGGGTGGAATTATAAAAGAGTAGGGGTATGAGCAAAACAATAACCCTGTGCTCAAAAGAGAAGAGTTATTCTGATGTACTTTGGCCAGCAGGAATGACAAAGGGGTGAGCTGGCAATGGAATGTTTGAAGGGTAGACTTTAAGGGTTTGTGCCATCATGCCTTAGATCACTGCAAATTAGTTGCTCCCAGAGCTTTCAAAACTAGTGGTAATCCTCCTTCAGATGAGATGTAAAGATGGCATGCAGAAAAACCAGTTTCCCCAGTGGTCACTCAGTCTTCCCCTCAAACATTCAAGGTTACCAGTGCACTTGTCTCTGTTTTCATGAGTGACTATGATTAATGTGCTTCACAGCTGCCACCAACCCCCTCCACCTGCTTTGTGCAGGGATGATGGAGTGAAAGGGCCTTGTCTGCATTGTCCTCCACTTGGCTGGCTGTTGACAGTGCAGGGATGTAACAGGCCAGTTATGATTTACAGCTTCAGCTGGTTGCTCTAGGCTTCTCTCACATTGCAGGTGTGATAGTGGGGCTGTTACAGAAAGAGCTGGTTAAGTAACTTCTGGTGGGCTTTGCCCCTCTTGTTGAAATTGCTGTCTCCAGTCTCAGTCTCTTGTCCCAGCCTCACTCACATCATGTCACACTGCTGCTTGGGACTTGAGCAAGTTCTTTCAGGGGTACTAGTTCAGGTACCAAGTTCTGCAAAGCCTGGGGGCACCTGTTAGAGCCCCACAACACTTCTGCTGGCTTAGGCAGTGGTTTGCTGAACTAGGATCTTGCTCAGAGTGTCCTTATTCTTTTTACTCAGCTCTAGGTATCTTCTTGGACTGCCATATCCCTTTCAGTCCAAAAAGGTTTGCTCCAAAGTCACTCCTGTTCCATGGAATTTATTCCTGTACTGCTGGTTATTGCAATTCTGTGGCTTTTGTTTTTCTTATTTTTGTTCTGGGGTTCACTGCAAATGTACAAAACCATATTGACTTTCTCAACTCCTGAACATAGTACAGGGGCCGTCCTGAGGCATCAGGATTACTTGTCTACTCTCAAGGTGCACAGAAACAAGGATCTCTTAGACAAACAAGGAAGAAACCAGCTGCATATACACAAGTAGAAAGGTATCTCTGAGTAGCTTAGGTGAGGGAGCAGCTTATGAATTTTAAATACAAAAGCAGTAATTGAGGGGGATTTTTGTTTCTTTAAAAAAAATTGCTTTAACAGAAAGTTAGGTGGTATTTTATGCCAGTTGCTGGCTTAAGAAAGTAGCAAGGTAAACTGAGATTTTCTGTCCATCAGTGCAAAATGTGCCTCCCAACTATAATGCAAAGGCAGTCTCTGTTGCTCTCTTATTTGCAATGGAAGATTATCTGAAGACTGATTAAATGTGTTTCTTGCTCTTATATGTAATCACCCACACAACAGTCCTTGCTGGTCTTTCCCAAGCACTATTCAACACTATCCCTAAGGTTTAAAAACAAAACAGGGACTGCATTGAGTAGTGGAACCTAATGCATTTCCTTGGTTTGAGAGAGACCCTGGAGATAAGAGTCCAGGTTCCATGTGTTTTAAATGTAACTTCAAACCAATGCAGCTCTTCTCTCAGACCAGTGCAGCTTCCTACCTTTCCTTCCATTTACATGGGAATTTAAAAATAAACCAAGCAATACATGAGCCAGTTGATGTCCTTGCAGGTGGACATGTTTGTTTTTTTTTTTAATTTGAAGATTGAGATTTCTCTTGTGGAAAAACTCATTCTGGATGCAAAAGTGTGGAGCTCAGATTACAGCTCTTCCCCCAGCTTGATTAAATGCAATTAAGTATTCTGGACTCTTTTGAAGAAGACTTTGTAAAAGCTGTGAAGGCATAGACTGGAACTGATAATTTTAAATTTTAGGTCATGTGTGTGTTTTTTGACTACATGGACAATGTAACAGTGATTTTTATAGATTGGTTTCCATGTGTCAGTCACAAATAATTTGCTGTTTGGAGGAAAACTTCTAGTAGATATATTTCCAGATCAAATGATGAGCCTATTTTCCCTCTTGCATTAACCGGGTTACTGTGTTCACATGCCAGAAAGATGTTGCTCTTTGAAGAAGCATGTTAGTGTATGTGGCAATGCCCCATGCACTTTTTAAATACCTAGACCTGTACATTCTCATCTGAGTATCGTTAACCATGCTGTAGTCTGACAAATGAATCTTTTATTACTGCCCTGTTACATAGATACTTGTAATTAACTGCGGTTTGTTTTTTTCCACTACTTGAAGTTGTGTGATCTGAAAATTGGTGAACAAAAAGTATTTGTGCATCTTACTATGGGTATCTCTAAATAAAATGTATTTGTATAGTGTGTTGGTGTGGCTGATATTTTCCCTTATTTGCTAATACCCCATTGCAAGTAAATCCAGGGCAGTTTAAAAGCAAGTGGGCTTGGGTTTCTTACTACAGCAGTCCAGCCTCTGTGTGGACATGACTGATTTAGTGAAAACAAAGTGAACTGTTCTTTTTCCTCCACCAGTGCGTGGATTGATAACCCGAGAGCAGAATCTCAGGGTTTTTTTGGTTTTTCATGGCCTAAACATTAGTCCTGGCTCTCTGTATAGCTGTAGCAGTACTCATTACTTCCATAGGAGATTTATCTGTTGGCAGAGTTGGGACAGTTACAACTTCAAAGCATCTCCTTCCTATTCTCATAATTTGATACCTCATTTGCTCTGTGGCAAGAGTTTTCTTTCAACCACTTTATTTTTCTAAGAAGGACCTACCTCTTAGAAGTGTTGAACAGCACAGATAAATGTAGCTGGACAGTCAGGTACAGGACTAGAGGTTTTAGGGAGATCTTGCATCCTGAAACTGCATCTGTAGCGTTTCCACATATTTTCATTGCACAGGAGAGTGAGGCCTTTACACAGCTGTCCCATTTCACTGTCTATACCTAGTAAAGTTATTTTTTCAGAAGAGGAATGTCTGAGACATCTAAGTTTTATGCTGGAGGTTAAAATTCTGTGCCTAAAATCCGCTTTGCCTCCCTGTCTGCACCCTTGGCCTCATCCTGAGAGGCTAGTTTCCATGATCATGGACAAGCTCAAGCTTTGTAAGTTAAGGTTTTTAAGCTAAGTGGGAGACCATGTCCCCGGCTGCATCATCTCTGCTCCCCATAGTAGGTATTACTGATTCTTGTGAATGCTGGAAGGGCAGACTTTAAAAAGATATAGGAACACTAACATAGTCATTCTACTGAGCCTTCTAATCAAATGGTTTGAGAGATGCAAAGGAAAACCAAAGCCCCTGGCCCTGGAGACATACAGAAAATGATGGGTTAGAGAGGGCTTTGGCAACCAGAGTTACTAACTCCCCACCAGCCTCAGATGCTCCATTGAGTACAGCAGTCAGATGGTGTGGGGCCTGTTAGCTGACTTAGAGGACCGTAGATGAGCTCACACATTCCAAAGCTGTTGGTATTAATTGAGCTCCTCTTAAAATGCATGTCCAGCTTAAATCTCAGCAATAAAAAGTCTAAATTGTCCCCAGGCAGCTAATTTTAGCATTAATCTGTTTTGTCCCATCACCTGTCTTGCAGGTCCCCTTGCTCTCCTATTCACAGTGCAGATGAATCAGTTTGTTTCCCTATGTAAGGCAGCTCACCATTTTTGGGGGAAGAGATTTTAATTGTTTCACAGTCAGTCTTCACTTCTGCTAAAAGGTCTGGGTTCCCTCGGTGCTTTCTCACTGGCCATGCCTGGCATGTGCATGTATGGCCATTGTCATTCCTGTCTGTGGAACCAAAATGAGACCCACTGCACTCCTTGGCCTGGAGTCTGCAGCTGGTCTGTGGTGTTATCAACTGTGCCTTCACTGTATGCTACAAACATGTGGCAGTCGACATTACCCCTTTCAACACTCAATCTGCTGCCTGCCTCCAGCTTCAGCCCAGCTGCTGCAGGTTTCCTTGGCTGTCATCACTTCCCTTCTTGAGTGTATTTTGTTTCTGATCTCTGTGACTTGGGGCCTCAGCTCTTGCCAGCTGGTTGACACTGCTGTTGCTCAAGGAGGAAGCCAAACCAGGATAGGACTTAGAATGGTTTCACACTATTTTATTAGTTCCTCCTAGCCATTGCTGTACTCATCCTGTCTGTTTCTGAATGAAAGATCAGGATGGTTTTTCAAATGCAAGGTGCTTTCAAGGTCCAGTAAATGGTCCAATAAATAAAGAGATGCCAGGACATAGCGCTTGAAATGTTTTTTGGTCAAGAGGTGGCCAATTTTGGAGACATTGAAAGTGAAAAAGTTCATAGTGTATTAGAAAACAAGAATCTCTGTGCTTTGTCTCCCAGCTTCCTCAGTCCCTCTCAAGCCTCCTCTGAAAGAACAGATGTCAGGAGGGCTTCCGCCCCCTAAAAGGCTCAAGGGACCATGTGGCCAACATGGCTTTTGGGAGGTATGGGTCAGCTGCTCTGCCCTGCACAGAGGGTCTTACTCTTTCCTCTTCACTGAGCTGTACCATGAGCTGGCAGAGGTGAGAGAGAAGCTACAGGCCGCAACTGCAGAGCTGTGATCGAAGGGTCAGCTAGACATTGCTTGTACTATATGTGCCAAAGACAGAAACAGAGTGAGGGTCATGTTCCACAGATGCTGAAGTGTCAGCAAAAAGATCTGTAACCCCTGTAATCACTGTAATCAGTGGGTTTTCTTCCTCTGTGTTGCCAAACGTTTTCCTGTCCTGGGGGTTTCCTCTCTTCTACAAACCCACTGCAGTGCCTGATGCATGTTGAGTGTGAAACACACAGACTCAGTTACAACAGAAATTTTACAGTTTCTAGACAACTGGAAAAAATGTGACTAAAGGTTGTTTTTGGGGAGACAAACTGACACTTGCTGCAAAATTCCACCCCAATAACTGCAGTGTTCTAGGCAAGTATTGACCTAGGAAGAAATTCTGGCTAATTTCTCCATGTGTCTGAGCCCCAAGAAAGGTCTTGGCGCCAAAAGTGTGAGGAAAGGTTGGTCAGTACTAAAATAATAAGATTCACTTCCTCATGTGCTATGGTGGCCGCCTGTGTACTGCTGCTGAGGGCTGCTGGACACCACACTGCAGCCAGCCAGTGAGGATGCCAGTAGAACACTATTAAGCTATAACAATTAATGATCTTGCCACTTGGTAAAACCACTTCGTGGAGATTTTTTTCCTTCCTGGAAATAAATTCTAAGAGTCTTGGGATGCAGAGACTTGCCATGTGTATTTATAGGAGCATTTTTCCTATTAATTGCAGGAAGCCAACTTTAGCTTTTTACCAGTATAAATATGCTTTGACTCCAAAAAATCCCTGTTACCTTGTAGGCTGTTGCTGTTGGACTTGGTGTTTATTTGATTTTGCGGAAAGCTTTTAGTCCTGTGCTCTGGGCTGCTCAACTTGCTGCTTAAAGAGAAGGGAAACATCTGGAGCTTGAATGCATATTGGTCCCAGGACCTAGGTCTCAACACCAGTGACTAGACTCAAGCTGGACTTTGTGCCAGTGATCACAACCCCTTGAACCCAGCAGCTCTGCAGTTCTCAGTGCAACTTCAGTGTCCACAAACCCAGTCTGTAGTCCATCAGTTTGTCCATGAGATTCTTTTAGCAAACACCACGGAAAGCTTTGCTCAAACTGAACAACATCCCTCTCCTCTCCCTTCATTTATCAAGGCAGTCATCTCATCATAGAGGGTGACCAGGTCAGCCCGACATGACTTCCCCAGTGTAAATCCACACTGAAAACTAGTGCCAGTCACCTTCTTGTCTCCTCAATGTTTGAGGCTTTCAGTATTACCATCTCTGCAGGGCTGGGTGGAGACTCACCAGCCTGCAGTTCCCTGGGGTCTCCCAAACTCACTGCTTTATTCTTGCCATTGCCAGCTACTGCATCTACAAACAGCCCTTTTAAAACTGAAAACAGATGGCTGACATTTAACCAGAGTTGGCAAATATCCTCGGACGCACTATTCAAAACATTCTCCTAAAATCACAGGATAAAAATGCTTGTAATTTATCCTAAGATGAAGTTTGGGAAAAAACCAGCAAATGGTGCACATCCAGCTTCCACTTTACAATACTATTAGTTTGTTACCATTCATTACAGGAACCTTTGTATTACCTGGAGTAAGGGAGGGCTGGGATTCCACTAGGCTTGTTAAAATCCAACTGATAAAGACAGATGGTCTGTAAGTGCTGCAAGAGGCAGTGTGCAACACTGGACAAGGATGTTTAAAAGACCTTCAGTGATCATCTACTGCAACTCTGCCCCACCAAGTTATTTAAGAGCTGGCCAAGGAAACTTCTATCTTCTTGGAGATAATTTAATCTTGGGGAGTTTTAAGAGGTAGGAAGCATGACATTGTTAGAGCAGTGACCAAGCATCTGTAGACTACTTTTTCTGATGTCACAGACAAAATAATGGAAAACTGATAAAGGACTAAATAGATAATTCAAGGCTAGATACACAGCTAATGTCAAACAACAGTGTTGTATGGAAAACAAGTCTGTTAACAATAGCCTGTTTAATTCTTAGAAACAGTTGCCTGGTAGAGGTTAACAGTGGGTAGGCACATCAGAGAATGAAATCAAGGAACATGACAGAACAAACTCAGCACTCACCATTAGAAGGGCATGCACTAGACAGGTAACCCCAATAGCATCCTTCTTAGGTGTTTAAGTAGGGCTCTGCAGGATGAGTATCAGCCTCAGACATGTGGAACTGTCTTGACAATCTGGAAATAAATATAGATTCAGATAAAATGTTTTCTGGAAAAGGTTGAAAGAATGGAATATAATAGTAGGGTTAAGGTGATCATGCAGAACACTTTCAGATTCTGGTCACATGAAAATGTATCACCTTTTTAATACAGTCAAACTACACAGAAAACATGGACCAAGGTCTGCAGGGATCACCTGGAGAAAAGGGTCATCTCCAGGGACACACTGTCTCTAAAGAATGATCAAGCAGCCCAACACAAATTCCAAGGATGATGGACTAACGCAGGCCATGGATGTTAGGAATTAAATGGCCTGGGATTTATGAAGGCTGGACACAATGCCATCATTATCCTTCCTGCCTTCACCATCATGAATGGTATCTCTAGGAGAACGGCTTGCTTCCATAATGTAAATGGCAACTCTTTCAAGTACAATTGTTGTGGAAGCTCTGCTTGTGCAGGCATATCAACACAATCTAACATGTTAGATCCCATTTCTTGGCAGCATCCCCACAAGCTTCACCCCACATCTAAATGCAGCAGCAATCCCAGGTATGCCCAAAGGTAACATCTTTTGTTATAAAATCCTTGTAACAGTTCTCTTGAGAGAACTCCACTTTGCCACCAAAATTTTCAATTGTTCCATTATACCTAGGGAGAATTCCATATTGTGGCATCCCACTCTTCAGGAGAAGGGAGCACCTAAAATTTGCAAATGCTCATGGACAAAAGAAACAGCAAAAGTCAGAGGGTCTACAAAACCTTACAAAGTTCTATTGGTAGATTACACACTCTGCATAGAAACTATTATGTTAGTCTCTGACATCCTGTAAGCACAAGGCAGTGGGTTTAAAATAAAGGAGGGAGGTCAAAGGGAACAGAGAAAGAGAGCAAGCTGTATTAAAGAGGAGGAGAAAACAAGGGAAAAAGAGAGAGATCAGCAGTCCTGGCTCCATTGCTGATGCAGATGATGGAGTGTTCAGGGTCTTGGGGTGCACACGCAGGGCTTTGTGAGGGTACCTTTTTATAGATAAATTTCCCTCCCTGGAGGTAAGTTTCTCCCTTTCTGTGTAATTTAGTTACTGTGGAAATGGGTTGGAGGCTTCAGGGTATTTGGTGGTCTCCATATCCTCCTACATGCCTGCTTCTTGACCTCATTCCTACACCTGTGCTGTGTTGTGCTAATCTCCAGGAGCCAGGATAAGGATGTTTGTCCCAGAAAAACACTGCTCTACCTCCCTGTGGCCTCTTCTCTAGCCACATTCTGTTCATTCTCCTAGTGTGTTATTGCTAACAATCCCTGGCTGTTAGTACCAACAATCCTTGGCTGGCTCTGCAGCCACCTGGCTATCAGTGTTTGAGATAAGCCCCATTATCTTCTGGGCTTCTACACAGGTTCCCTGCAAGCTTAAAGCTCAAAGTCAAGACTGGTTTCTTTATACTGAGCCTCTCCCTTGCAGAGCTTGTGTACCTGGATTATGTTGACTTTCTGAGGCTAGTGCAATGTATTTTGGAAAAGGGTAGTGCTGTTGAAGAGATGTCATCGGGGTCAGGGCTGTGAGATCAGTTTGCAGCAAAGAGTAATATTTTATTAGACCAAGTGATGTAAAAAGAAAAAAAACCAGGGCACAAAGAAAATAAAAACTTCAGAATAAATAGCAAAAAACTGCTCCGAACTTCAGTCAGACCAATTGTCCAATGAGCCTGAGGGGGAAGGGTTGGTAGTGTGGAAAGTGGAAGAGAGCATTAGCAACAGGGAAGATAGTACTGCCTGAGCTTGTCAAGAAGAGATGGCTTTATTGCAGCACAGAAGTAGAACAGACTCCTGAACTAGGAACAGGGAGATATTCTTAACACAAGCAGTTTTCCCCAGTCACAAATATGATAGGGAAGGAGAATGCCAAAGCACCAGAACAGTGGTGTCCCGCCTGTGGTATGTGAACTGCAGCATATTTCAGAAATCTGCAGAAAGTGACTGAGAAAAACAATCCTGCAGTAAGCTGAAACAGCCTATCTGGATTTGCACCTGCACCAGACTGTTATTTACTGGCTGGAAAACTGAAGAGGTTGCAAATCCTTGTAACAGCATATAAGAATCCTGGCACAGGCAGTAGGCAGAATTTGCCTGCCAGGCCTGGTCAAACCTTGACAGTGTTTATTGCAGGGTCTTCTCTCCAAGTCTGATGTACTGAATCACAGGATCTTTTAGGTTGGAAAAGACACCTGAAAGTGAGTCCTGTGACTGATCAGCAACTTGGCAATTAGAACAGAGCACTGAGTATCATGTCCAGTCATTTCTTGAACACTCCTACCACCTCCCTGGGCAGTCCATCCAAATGCTTCACTACCTTTCAGTGAAGAAATTCCTCCTGATCAATATTTGGAGTGAAGGTCTTTGTTCCCAAGCCTCCACCACATTATTCCTTTACCTCTCCTCTGGAAGCTTTCTCAGTACAGTATCCCATTTTCTCATTTATATTTACTCCATGTACAGCAGAAAGAGTCTACAACACTTTGATCCTGGTATCCCTGCTCAGTTTTCTCCCATTCCAAATGCTCTTGGGCTGAATTCTGTGTGATTTTCAGAGACACGTTCCAGCTGGCACTACAGCATCCCAAGAGCTCTTAGCCTTTGTTGTTTTCTGCTGCACACCAAATTTCCATCTTGATTATCAAAGGATTGCCAAGCCATGATGGAAAAATGCTAACAATACTGATTAAATCCACACAGATTATGGAGCTGCATTCACGTTTGTCACAAAGCTTGTGAAACTTTGTTTACAGCTGTAATTAATTGTCCCCCTGCTATAGTAATAAAACAGAATATCAACAACTGCATGAAAAAAAATCAACAATACCTGTGCACTGTTTGGTCTGAATTTCAATTTAGTTCAAAGGACCCTCTATCTTACTGAGAAAAAACAAGAACAGGAAGATCTTGCAGCTCCTCAGCAGTAGGATCTGTTGTAGCTCCTGCCCATCTATGCACTAAGTGTCAAGGATGCAGACTCGCTAAAGTGCTCTGTCTGCTTCATGCAGAGAAGGCAGAAACATGAAAAACACAAATTAATTTTTAGATACTGTTTAGGGTAAAATCAGATTTCATGCCCTTTCTACTTTCATGGAGAATATGGGCTTAAGGTATAGAGGATGAGCAGTAAAGGATATCAGACCACAGCAAAGGTCAAGGACCATGGGACATCATCACTGGTGGCAACAAGGGCTGAACAAATCTGAACATCACCTTCACCAGCCCTGCCTGCTCTGCACCAAGCAGAGACCAGCTTCCACACAGGGTAAGTAAGCCTGGCTTTAATATGTCAGGCCTTGCAATGATGCCCAAAAGGTAAGGACCCATTGCATTTTCGGCAACCAGAGGTGCTGTACACAATGGAAAAAATACACAGCAAGAAAAAGCCTAAATGGAAGAAACATTTTTGTTTGTGGTTTGGTTTTTTCCCCTCCTGACTCACAACCCAAACCCAGGAGTCAAGTTTTATTGACTATCCTTTCTTGCCATCTGTCCTGTCATTGTTTAGACTGCCAGAAGCTGCACCAAGTTCTCTAACACAATTCTGCTGTGCCATCCCCTCCCTATTCTCCATTAATCCCCACCATACTTTACTTGACTTTCTCCTCCCGTAGTGCGGCTATCTTTTGTCCGGAGTTCTCCATGTCAACAGGGTGCCGCCTTTGTGTCCATCTTCTCAAAAGAAGGAGATGTTTAAATTAATGGAAGTGCAGAACTGGTTCCAAAATGCCCTGTTCCTAAGCCACCCGGGTCCCTCACTGGACCCCGTCATGGTATCCCTCAGAGGGGCTTCTCAGGGGGTCCCTCACACGGTGTCCCTCACAGGGTCCCTCATGCGGTCCCTGAGAGAGTTCCTCAGCGGAATCCTCGCATGGGCTCTCACGGGGTCTCTTGAGGGGTTCCTCAGGAACTCGTGGGTTAATTCCCGCGGCCCCTCCCGAGGGACCCTCTGGGTGTCCTTTACTGGGGTCCCTCAGGGGATCCCTCACACGGCCCCTGGGGGGGGGCGATCCCCCTCAGCCCGCCCCCCGGGGGTTCCCGCACGCGCCTCCGGGGAGGGGCTCCGCTGCTGCCCCGCCCCTTCCTCCCGCCCGGCGCGCGCCGAGGGAGGGGCGGGGACCCGGTCACGCGAAGGCGAAAGGAAGGGGCGGGGTTTCCCCCGCGCGCGTTGTACACGTGGTCAACCGGGAGGGGGCGGGAGGCAGAGGCGGAAGGAAGGCGCCGGTGGATGGGCGCGCGCGGGCGGTGCGTGAGGGGCGCGGGGCGGGGCTGCGCGCGAGCGCGTCGCGTTGCGTGGCGTCACGTCACGTCACGTCACGTTACGTCACGTCACGTCACGTGGGGAGGGAAAACGACCCCGCGCGCGCGTGGAGGAGGAGGAGGAGGAAGGGGGAGGTCACGTGACGGTCGCGGGCGCCGCCGCCGCCGCTTTGTGAGCGCACCGGGCAGGTACCGCGCGTGCGGGGGGCGCGCGGGGCCCCCCTCACCCGTCCCCGTCCCGGCCAACGGTCCCCGCGCGCGGCCGCTCCCCCCCCTCAGCCGCCCCCGAGGCCCCGCGGGCCCGGCCCCGCTTTGTCCGCCCGGCGGTCCCTCGGTCTGCGGGTCGGTCGGTGTCCGCCCGGGCCGCCCAGCCCCGGCCCGCCCGCCAGCGGGTTGGACGGGGGGACGCGGCTTTGCCCTACTTTCCGTGGCGGCCGCCCCGGGGAAGCTTCGCCCTGGCCTAGATCGCCGTCCTCTCCCGCTCAGCAGGGCCGCGGGTGCGGGCAGCGCCCACCTGGCTGGAGAGGGGTGCCCGCTTGGCCCGGGAGAGGGGGGTTCTGTCTGCACCCCCTGACATCCGCGGGAGGGGGTCCTGCACCGCGTCCGCCTTCGAGGAGGGGTTCTCATCTCATCTTGGAGGTGCTGGTCTCCTGCAGCGAGGGTTTCCCTCTGGCGGTTGGTGCCTCTGGCTCGGGGGCATGTGAGGAAAGCGGGACCAGCTGGAGGAGTGGGGCTGGCGGCAGGAGTCAGGCTGAGGGGAGGTGACAGCTCGAGAAGTGAACAAGTGGATGATGAAGTATCGATCTATGACTTTTGCAGGGCTTTGCTTCCATGTTGTCTTGCTCATCCCCTTTCGGGGCATTCCCTCGCTGGTGGTGGGGGTCACCCCTAGAGACAATAACATCTCAGCAGCTACAGTGGGTTACTTGAGGACATGACAATGAATGAACCGTTCCCTCTATGAACCTTCTCCAATTTAGTCCTTCCTTGCCATCGGCTGTGTTTGGTTGCTTGGAATTGTGTGCCATGGCAGGGCTCACTTACGTTGCCTTTAAAAACAACAGAACGCTCTTCTGCGTTTTCTCCTGTTGCTGAAGAAAATTGCAGCAGGGAAGTGAACTGGTAGGCATTCCTGTGCAAGAAGCTAGATGTAGAAAGGACCTGGTGCATGTTTGGGTCTAATGACAAGGGTCTGAACTCTCTGATGTGGAATAGGTTTAAAAGCTTGTGCTGGAATGTCTGCAGTGCTGTTGGGTGCCACCTGCGAGCAGGGTGGACTGGTTTGAAGCTTCTCTCTTGTGAGCGTGCTAGCACCAGGACTGTGGATGTGCAGAGCACCCTTGGTTGTGTTCGGAGGAGCAGGATGTTTCGTGGAACAGAAACTCGGGGTTTGCTATGGGGCTGTATGAAGGAAAGCTGTGGAAGGGGAGTGGAGGGGCTGTCCTCGCCTGAGAGCAGCTGTTTTTTTCCAAGTAGAGAAATTGGAGCTGGATGTGAGGGAAGGGAAGGGAAGGGAGGGGGAGCAGTGCTTGCCATTGAAACAGAGCCCTTCACAAAAAATGGCAGCGACTCAGCCTCCTGGCTTTTGCTTCTTTAATATTTACCAGGCCCTTTTAGCAATTCCCTTGGTTGTATCACATTCTCCAATGGAATCTGGATTTGGATTCCTACCTGGCTGACTCAGTATTTATATCTGGACCCAATCTCTCTGCAGTGGTTTGACTTAACTTGTTTAAAGAATTTATTTTTAACCTTACACTGGGTAAGTTGAAAGCAAACAAGGCTAAATCACTTTGCAGAATTAATGATGTTTTGTGACTCCTGAAAATGAGCTGGCTTCTGTTTTTATGACCTCAATAATCTTGGAGGTGGGCAGTAGTGGGAATTGGACAAGCTCTGTTCTACTTTGTTCAATTTGTAGTTTTATCAGTGTGTTGATTTTGAGAACTGTCTATACTAAAAAAAACATGGCATTTCTGAACTTCAGACTGTTTCAGTTGTTTTGGCTCATCCTCCATAAAGCTCCTGGTGCCATGACTTACAGAAGGGTTTGATCGTTTGAGGGGACAGGGAAGCTACAGACTCACCACTAAAATCTAAGGAGGCTTGGGGGAATACCAACAAAATAGTCTTGTCTGTGCAGTTCTAGAACCTAGAAGTAGATTGTTGATGCTTTATATTTCTTCCGTGAACTTTTATTTTAGGTGATTATTTCCTTGTAAAATGCCATTTTTGGTACACTTTGTTTGTTGCTGGTGTTGTCCTCTTGATATTGGTCATAGCAGAGTAACATGCTGGTGAGCAGTGCTTAAAAGGTGTATGTGTCATGTACTGTTAATGCTCTATTAATAATCATCACTGAGAGTCTTACTATTAGTAGTAATGCTTACATGCGGTTTCAGTCACATTTAGTACTGGTACTTAGAATAGGTGCTTCATGAAAGACTAAGAGTAAAATTTCAGACCTGTTACGAATCTTTTTATTTATCTTAGTTTCTTATTTGTTTGAAGCACAGGGGCAGGACTCGGAATGCCTGAGTTCAGTGCTTTGCAGCAGCCTTGTGTGAGCTTGCTGAAGGAGAAGCCAAGTGACTTGTCCCCTTTGTAAAATACAGATTAGAGAGATTGTGTTGTATTTGTAGACTTCAGAATTATTGAATGGAAGACGCTTGAGGAAATACAATTGATGTGCACTGCAATGTTTTTCTGCTAGAGCTTTTGGTGAATTTTAGGTTTATTTCTCAAACAGTCTGTTTACTTGTAGCCCACTGGGTCCTCTGCATTTCAGAGAAGACCTAGTTTGGACTTGCACTGTTTTTCATATAACTTCCCTGAACAGGTTACATTCATTAAAGTGAGAGCTGGGATGAAAGGCTGTGAAATGCCTCCTTTGCAATTACTTCAGGTTTATATTTTACAAAAACTGTTCAAAGTGTTTGTCTGTTTTGCTCTAACATGAAAGTCCACACTCTTTGATTTTGGCCATCTGCACTGGAGTCTGTTGGAACTCCCCATCCGCCTGGGGCTCCTGTGAGGCTGTTCCTTCCACAGGTGTGGTACCCTCAGCCTTTCTCTCCCCATTACTTCTCAGTGCTTCAAGGAGTAAACAGCGACTACAGACAGGCAGTTTGAAGGTGGTATGGTCTGATGCCTAAGATCTCATGGCTTGCTCAGCCTGCTTTTACTACATCATAAATATTTTGCTGAGCTTATTGTTTTACTTATGTTTTCTTTACATTGTAAAACCTGTAAAATAGGTTATGTGAACAACTTAGTGCAGCTCCCTTGGATGGAGTTGTTTCTATTCTCAGTACTATTGAAATTCTGTTTCTTTTTGTCCAGCTTTCTTTGTGGAACCTGCACAATATTGTGGCTTCTTTTGAAAGTAAAATTGTCAAGCTTTTTTTCCCCACTCCCTCCCCAGGCTTCTTAAATCAGTCTTCCAGCAGGTGAGCTTGGAGGACTCCTTAACCTGGCTGAGTGTAGCATTTTGCATTAATGAATGAACAATGAAGTGTTTCCCATGTTGAGAGAGCTTTGATCTTTCTTGAGACTTAAGATTTGCCTGAAGTAATACTCTGATCGTGAACTCTATGGTTTTGTTTTTCTGCTATATCATACAGGAAATACAGTTTATTGCTGTAGAAGATGCAGGTTCAATGGAATCGGTCTTGCAGAATCATTCAGTATGTGAATCTACAATTAATTGAAGAAAACACAAATACTTTGTTAACCTCCAGATTTGAATCATTGTACTTTTAAAAACTGTTTCAGTGTGGGGGGAAGAATGCTTACCTCAGTCTTTTTGGCCACCCTCTGGTTGAAGTTGTAGGATTTGAATTCACTAGTTATGACCATGTTCCTGAATATTTTTAATGGTTAGCTATAGATAGAGGAAGTCTTTGTGCAGTTTTATTGCATCTGGCATTGGTTTAATCTAGAACATTTCATTTGTGTTTCTTAATACTAAAGTAGTTTCTGGAAGTAGGATGATACTTTAGAGACCATATTGAGATTGCTTTTGAGGAAGGAAAACACACTATTTGTTTCTACTCCATTTGTATTGTTTAGTGGTTTGAGGTGATGGATATATAGTAATATGGAATGAAGCATATGGCTTCAGAAACATTTTTGCTTCCTGTTTTTAAATGTTAACTGAATCATGGCTATTTTGTCCTCAGTGCTTGGCTTTGTACTGTTTCATTATCTGTGTTTGTCCACTTTGAAAGCTATTGCCGATTTATTTTTTTTCTCTGCTCTTCTTTGATTTTCAAAATCTTATGTTGTCTTACACACAGTTTCAGCAACAGGAATCTGAAAGGAATCCTGGTGCCAAACCTTGCACTGCTGTTGGGCTGTACACAGTATATTGTATTCAAGAAACTCTGGTCCATGCATTTGATGGATTGTGTCCCAAGGGATGGATGTCTGCTTGTGTTTCAACTTTCAGTCACACATTCTGGAGATCACTGACTTGCGATCCATTTTTGAGACTGACATAAGGGAGACCTAAGTTAGTGATGTTAACTTTGAGTGACTAAGTGTGATGAGGGTGAAGAGTACTGCACTTCCTGGTCTTGTGCTTCACTTTCTTTAATTAGCCACTGAATGAATTTCTGAATGTTTTGAACATGGGTTAAGTGCCAAGGGGTAGCTGTCGGAAATTTCTTTTAGAGAAAGATTGGAATAGACTTATGAGGTTGGTGAAGTTAAGTTATTGAGTACATACAAGTGTTTGTTTTTTCCTTAGCGTTTGAGTAAACACCTTCTGATACACATCTTCAACCTCTTGAGTTTCTTTGCTGTTTATTGATGTCCACATTAGCAGCAATGCCCAGGAACTCTTCTTTGCATCTTAGAAAAAGATGCTTATAATCTTTTTTTAATAGTTCTCTGTTGTGACGGCTAGTATAAAACTCGTTTCAACTTCATATCTGTACTCCAGGTTTTGTTGTTTAACATTTTATTTGTTGATGTAGTAGTGCATGTTTCTGGATTTTATCCCAATGGCTTTTAACCTACCTGATTTAATTGAAAATTCTCTTGATTTTCTCTATATTACTGTGGGAGAAGAAATGCTAGAGCTTGAGAATTGTCTCTAATGGAGTTTGTGAGGTGTTTTTGATAACTGCTTTTCTGTTAAAGGACTTTCTTGCCTTTTTCCTTCACTTCATCATGGGCTGGCTTAGGCTGACAGGGAATTCTGAGGTGTTCTAGTCTCCCCTTGCTCAAGCAGCACCATGTACAGCAGGTTGCCCAGGGCTTTGTCTGAATGTGTTTTGAATATCTCCAATGGAGACTCTGCCGCCTCACTGGGCAACCTGTGCCGAGCCAGTGTTTGGTTGCCCTCAAGGCACAAAAGTGTTCCCTGTTGTTCACAGGGAGTATCCTGTATTTCAGCCCTTTTGCTCTGGTCCTGTCACTGGGCACTGCTGAAAGTAGCCTGGCTGTGTCCCTTTCCTTCAGGTACTTAGACATATTGGTGAGGCACTACATCCCTCCCAGGCTTTTTTCTCTGGGTTCAGCCACTTGGTGTAGTTAGAGCTGTAGTCCTTAAGGCAAACTGAATTTATATGTCCTTACTGGCCTTTGAGAAAGATGTGGATTAAGCATTGAATTTAGTATGGGTGGTGTGGTATTCACAGTAAGTAATGATTCTTGGTTGGTTGTGAAATGGGTGGGTTCAGAGAAAGTACTGTGAAAATGCAGTAAGAGGAGTATTTCAAATTTGAATAATTTCTGTGCTTGCAAATGAGGACTAATTGACTGTCCTGGTTCTAGCTGAATTGAAAACAATAATTCATCAGTCTGTGAGGGAAGAAATAGGTTGAACACTGTTTGTTTTATCACTGTCTGACAGTGATAAAATTGCCCAGGTCCTTTGTATGTTCTGTCTAGGAATTGCATGGATTGCAAATATGACTTGAAGTGCAATACATTGTTTAGGAGAGGTTAGACTGAGTGCTTACTGCATATCGAACTCCATTTTGTGACGTTATGTACATCATAAGTATTTCTAAAAGTACTTTTTAATGAGACTAAAGCCCACACTTTGCAGAACTATGGGAGTCCAAAATTAGAAGCTAACTGGACCAGCCTAGTTTTTGTACTCTTGCAAGCCCAGACACTTTTCCCAAAAACTGCAAGACCTCCACAGCTGTAGAGAAAGGTTGAAATAAAGTTAGATGGTTAAAATTACTTGCATAGCTAGGGTTATTGAATCTGGGAAGTGCTGGGATGACTCTTGTAGAACAGTCAATCAAAATGAAACGTCACTGAGGTGTAGTTTCTGCTGGGAAACCTGCCTCAAATATTTGGATGACTTTGCTCCCTTGCTGATTCTGTGGATTACTGGGGAGTGATTTTGAGAACTTTCGCCATGAGAGAGAGCAAAGCACGAATGTGTATAACTTATATTGTCCTCAATAAACAAATCCATTAAAATGGCAGATCAAGAGATGTTCAAGTGTTTCATTAGTTATGAAATTACTCACTCACTATAAAATATGATAAAACATAATGCAAGAAACTGCAGAACCATCCAATTTTAGTTAATTTTACTACTTAAGTAAAAATTGAACACAAAAACATACTGACTGAAGCATCTTGCCTTTGAGGCAAAAGCAAGGTGATGTTGAACATTTGAGCCACACTGTGGTAACTAAAGGCCTTTCTACCCAGCCAAAAAAACAGCTGTTTGAAACTGGAACTGAATATGGGGGAAAACAAATGAAAAAGTTGAGCAACTGGAGTAGCATAATTTTTCTTCTTGGGACTTTGTTTAGGAGTGGTGAGGGCCCAGGAACTGCTTTTATGGTGTAGGTCCCCTTTATTGACAGACCTTGATTGAAAAGCTGATATACAACTCTTTCTCCTTTTCCAGTTGCTCCACAGTACTGGAGAAAAGTTAGGATTAGTTGTTAATGTGGACTTTTTATGATCCTTTCTTTGTCTTAACAGACAGGTTCTAATGCAATGTGTGAAGGGAGAAGGACAGAGTGAGTTGCTTGTGGAGGAGGAGGACGAGGATGTGGCTTGGGGCTAGTTACAAGACAGGTTTGCGGTGGGGGAAAAAGGGGGGAGAGTTTGGTGTTCTTGATCTTGATATGATGCGTTGCTACTTTGATTTGTTTGTTCAAATTATTCGGAGCCTGGTTCATGTAAGTAGAATCAGTAATGCTGGGGAAACTTAGGTGTGTCTTAACAAACAAACAGAATTCCTGCTTTGATGAACTACACTGAAAGTGAGTAATGAAATAATACCAGGAATGATTAGCCATGGTGGAGTACTTGGGGGAGAGAAAGGGGTCTCTGTTCTCAACATCCCGTTTGGCTGTTAAATCTGCCTGGTGAATTCTTTGACACTGAGACTATGTTTCAGTCCTTTGAAACGGTGTTGCTCTGTTAGTGTGTAGCGGCTGTGTCTCTCTCTGGTAATGCCGACTGCAAAGCTGCGAGGTTGTTTTGCATCCTACTTTTGGTAATCCTACAAATGTGTTTTTGTTCTGCATTTATGGCTATGTGTAGTGTAGCATTGACAATTTGCTGTATCCCCCAGAAGCTTATATATGAACAGATACGCTGGAAAGACAGAAAATTTTTTAAGGTAGTACTTTTTTTCTTTTCTAAAACAGAAATGTTGAAGGAGATAAACTATCTCTTCTGGCACTCAGTAATTCTGAGGAAAGTTAATTCTCCTGGTAGATTCTCCTTAGTCATTCTGTTGAATAAAATGAGAATATTACCACCTCTTACATTTCCTGAAAAATCTCAGCTATATGCTTCTCAAGTGCCCTACCGGGTGAAGTAACCTCATGTAAACATAGGTCAAACATTTTGCTAAAATGTATATATGAACTTTATTTTGTTATAGTTAAAACTTAAAAGCATTAATCTGGAAGCATGGCAAATCTTGAAAATGGAGCTTCACACTAGGCTGGTTTATCTCAATGCATGTTTGGCCATTATAACTCTATTGTATTTTATACTGGTATGGTGTTTATGGCTGGAGAGGTGTGGGGCTCTACTTTCCTGACAGCTCAAAGACCAGCTGGGAGGAAGTTATATGTTTAGTTCTTTCAGAACTAGGTGTATATTGACCTCCCAAGGATTAAGTTTTGGGGATGTATCAAAACTTGATGAAATACTGACCTATAGCATGTATTCTTCATCTCTCTTTTTCAAAAGTTTTATATATATATATATATTTTCAAAATTACCCAAATTTCTAATTTAAATAAACGGTGGAAATATCCCCTCTGCTTATCTTAAAAAAATTAAAAGATTAGGATCTCTATTAAGCTTCAAATGAGTTTAAAAGAATAAGGCTCCTCAAAAGGTCCTCGTGAAGAAGATGATAGGAAAGCTTCCCAGTTGTGTTAAATTCAAAACATCACACCTCCAAAAGACTTAATGTTAACCAAAAAAATATCATGTGTGTCTGGAACTTGAATTTTTTTACACAATTGGATATCTTGCTAAAGCTCTAGAAGAATGCAGCTAAAGAAATACTTGTTTATAGTGTAGTTTGACATCAGTGTACTTCTGGCGGTTCAACAACTTGCATTTCAGTCATGCTAGAATGTTTGCTGACAAGTGAGTTCCAGATAAACGTTTATTTAATTTTAGTTGCTTCTGAAGTAAAACTACAGTGTTTAATGTGTTCACATTAGTTTGTAAGGTTGATTTTTGATTCACCAGGTTTTGTCCTAGTTTTTCTTCTCACTTAATGTCATTACATTTCCTTGATCTCTGTTTTATTCCTCATTTGATTTTGGTAGGAGCTGATAAATCAGTCAAAGGTTTGTGTTCTCAAATGTACTTGCATATTAGAATATGTATGAAAGTCTAACATAACCTCAGATATGGAAGGCCTTACTCTTGGTGCTGCGTGTCCTAGGAATTTTCTGGCTTTTATTTGTTCTGTATACAAGAGTTGAGATTTTAGAATGGTTTTCAGGGAAGTTATGTCTCTGGCTCTTAGCGTGAGATAATCGATTTAAACATACTTTTTCCTTCCCTTTCTTCTTTCTTTGGCAAAATAAAATCCTAAAACGAGCGCAAAGTGTTTTACTTGGAAGTATTTACAACTCTTCAAATGAACTTTCATGAATAAATGGAAGTAAAAATTCTATTCTTTTAAGTTGCTGTTTTCAGCAGTTGTATGTGTACTCCATAATGTTTAAATGCAGTGTTTTGAGAGTTGTTTTATCCCATTCTGTCAGTCTCGCATTTGATCCTGTGCAGGAATTCCTATGATGTGGCTGCAAACTCACAGTATCTTCCAACAAATCTCAAAAACTCAAACTTCAGGGCAGTGTTCTTTTGAATATCAAAACTAAGGTCATTCTAACGCCTTTTTCCTAAGAGCTTTAGAGCATAGCAACAAGGTTGGTAAGTACAATTTTTCTAATATTAGACATCAAAAACTGAAGGAACCAAAAGGACAGTACCTACCTAGATGAGGCTTGTATTTTTTCAAAAAAACTACCTTAAAGCCCCGCAGAACAGCTAATTTCAGTGTTCTGAAGGTGAGATGGGGTTTTAGTCATTTATTTTCTGCTGATTGCAGTTTTGGGTGACTGTTATCTCTTGTACTTTTTTCCCTGATCAGAGGAGGTATGTTACATTCTTCCTTTTAAATGTTTATTTTTACTTTATTCTACTGATTCAGGTTCTTACTGGTTTTCAAAAAGCCATGTTTTGGACACTGTACTCATTGAACTTGAAAAATAGTCTTGTGTTAAATTGAGAACACATTTAAGGCATCGTACTGTTCTACATTTTAAACTTGTCTACTATTGGTTTCTGAATTTATTTACAGTGTCATCTGGCCTTTTTCAGCAAGTGCACTTAACAGCCCCTTGCTGTGCTAGAATTTTTTAACAAGGCTCTGTAAATGACTGAAAATTATTACTGTGTTTAAAAAGCTGTTACTTAAGTTTGTAATGCAATTTTTAGGACTTGTAATGTTTTATCTTGATTATTCCTTGCTCATCCTTTGCTTGATTTCTGTGTACATACAGCTTTCTGACTTCCGTGGAGAAAACTGATGTTTACAACACATTTTCTGAAATGGTTTTAAATATTGTCATTGTCAAACCATTTGTTTAGTGAAGTTTTTATAGAGGCAGTATGCACTCTGTAGCTGGTACCTGTAATATTTCAGTGTTGTTGCTAGAGTTGGATACTGTGGTTAGCACAATGTGTATTCCAGGTGCAGTCTCAGAATTCATATGTGTGCTGACGGTGAGGTGTACAGTTAGAATAAATAAGCTGTTTCAGGAGCTGTGTGTAGAGTACAACTCCATTTTGTTTCAAAAGTGAGTAACTTCATCTTGCAGGAAAGTGCTTGGTCTTTCAGACTTTGTGGTAAAATGGACAGGTCACTATCATCTTCTTGGAATGTTTTAGAAAACACATTTTCTACTTAGGCATTTTAATATTGCCTTGCACAGTGTATAAACTTGGCATACCTGTGTGGAATCGGGGACTGTGATCCATTGCTATGCTGTACTCAACTAACTCGGACTACAAAAATATGTTAGAAGGGAATGTTAACTTGAAGATAAGGGAATACATTAATATGAAAAGGAATTTTTTAATGGCCTAACAATAGGAAGGGAGTTTTGAAGAGAAGCTTTATATGCTTGTTCAGATTTTGTGAACTTTAAAAGACAATATTACTCTTGCCATTGTGTGAATTTTATTGTGAGCTGGTTTGCCTTGGAAAGAAGTGGTGGGAGAGAATGACAACTTCCTACTGGAGACAGCAAACACAATAACATTTAAGTCCAACCAGATTAACAGAAGAAGATACAGATGGAGTTGGAACAGTGGCCATGGGTCTTAGAAAAAGCATACAGGTCATTCTCCACCCCCTTTATGTTTAGAGAGAAAGTAAATATTGAATTAAATGCAGTAAAACTGTACGGAATTTGATGCTTTATGTGAGCACCTTGTCTCTTTGGTATCTTCCTCAGAAAATTTAAGAAATGAAGATGTGAGGGATGAATTTAATTTTGATTTAATTTCAAGGACGAGAACAGCCTGAATGACTGAATTCCTGCTGTTCAGTTGAGTTCTGCATAGAGGACTTTTTATTTGCCTACTTCTTTCTAGCATGTTTTAGGTTGTAAAGATAATTAATCCTCCATCTCTTTCAAAAGTTTGGTATCATTTTTGTGCAGATGAGATAGACCTGACCTCACATGAGTTCTAGACTGATGAAATAGCTGAATTTACACGTGACACCAAGTTGAGAAGCTGTGGTTGTGAGGAAAATAATACTCAAAATCAGGTGGGAAAGCTTGGGGTAAACCCAAGGTTTCTGACTGAAGCAAGTCAATATGAGGATTAGTACCAGAGATAACTTGTCAAACCGGCTTGTTTAAAGTTAGACAAAATGGTTGTGACTGTAAGAGAGCAATCCAGAGGTGGCAGGGAAATGGAAGTGATTTTTGATGGCTTTCAGTTCTTGGTGCTGTTTTAGTTCTTTCTTGGTTTTGAGCACCTGACAGTAAGTTTGTAAGAGGATTTCACTCACTTCTCACAGTGTTTTTTAATTTTAAAAGGCTAAACTGAGCCAAATGGCTGATAGTTTTCATTAAGATGTGATGTACGGTGATTGTGAAGACAGGAAATGGTTAACACTACTTTACAAACTATTGTTTATTTTCCTCCTTCTGAGACTTTAAATTCAGAGACAGTGTATGTCACTGCAAAAACAAAAAAACAACTGGGAAAAAAAGCTTTTTTTGTTTTGGTGGATATTCCTGCCTAAGATTAGTCTTGAGAAATATAATCTGGGACAAAGAGTATAGAAAGATGTTCTGGAATATTTTGCTTTATTTGAAAGTGATTTTCTGCCAGAATCCTAGCTTTCTTTTGTCTCCTGAGTATGAGAACGTATCACAACCAGTGGTTTGTGCTGGTAGTCTTCCCTTGGTGTCTAGTTTGGAGGTTGGGAAGGTTCAGGAAGGATACTGAGCTGTCTGGTGTTGCTACCAAAACTGAAGCTACAGTCAGAAATCTGCTATCACATTTTATAGATACAGCATTACTGATTACAGAGTGTATTTCCTTCTATATCACTTGTGGCTTGTAATTTCAGCATTGCTTTTTTTTGTATGTGTTGTAATGTGATCTGATGAGTGGCATAAGTCTGAATTAATCCTGCCCTCCAAAACTTTTCTGTGGTGGCACTTTCTACTTTGTCCCTCACTGTCAATTCTAGTGTGAATGAAATAGGGGCCTTTTTTTGATGCAGTTGAGTGTGTTTCTGCAAGTGTGAGAATGTCTCTGCTCTTGCTCTGCTATTTTTAGTCCTCTTGCTTGTATCTGTTTCTATTCAAAGAATTCCTTTGGAAGCTGTTCCAGGAGAGAGTGGTTTGGTGACGCTGGGGGAGGCAGGGAAAGTGCAGGCAAGGAGTGTGTTTGTGATCTGGCAGCGAGATGTCCGATGTGCAGCACTGCTTCCTGTGTGACACCTTGTTTCTGAGCAAACTGTTCCAAGAGAATTCCCCCTGCTGAATATTGTCCTGCCAGCTGTTATGTGGTTCTTGGTGTCATTTGGAGTGCCTGGCTTTCTACTTGGATCTTACTACTCAGGTTGTTTTTCTGTAGAAACAGCAATTCATTTTAGAGGCTGATCAGGTATAGGCTGTTATATCAGAGCAGGTAGCTGAAGTATGCATTTCTAGCATTTAATAGCCAAAGCCAGCTGTTCCCAGTACTTTTTCTTCCTTGCTCTTTTTTTCCTTGTTTAATTTTCTGAAACAGCTTATTCTGGATTAGCTTTCCTAGTAAGTTGGTTTAAAAGTTTTCACTTGTTATTTAACAGCTTTTTTTTTCTTTTTTTTGTGGTTGCATGCATTAGTCATCTTGTGAGTACAAGGTAGCTGTTGATTATAATGGTAGTGGTAAGTGGGGGTGATCCAGTGAAATGTTTTTTGGTTTTAAGTGTTGTATCTTACTGTTGATAGTGTTGACAAACTGGTAGAAGCCTGAGTGGTGTGTTGCCTGACAGTGCAAGCTTTAACTGTTCTGGAAGTGTCCTGCTGACCTTGTCCCAAGAAGGGCAGGAACAAGTGGTTTTGAGACAAATCAGTCACAGTTAGCACAGGAAGGTCATCAACCCTGTGCAGCTTCAGTGGTGTACTTCAATCTTATCTGAGATGTTTTGGCCACTTAAGTATTTTTTTTGTGTTGTAGTATTGATGGCTTAACAAGAGTGTGGCCTGAGTTCTTATGTACTTTCATGTATTCTTTGAAGAGAACATCTATAACTTGTGTAGTTGGTACTTTGCAGCTGTTTTCTCACCTACATATATATATGTGTGTGCCCTGAGCCCACCTGGGCTTTTTGCTGACCCCAGAGTTCATCTCAGGCTGGAAAGCTTTGCAAATTATTGCAGTCTGAAGAGGCTTTGCTTTGTGATTCTTTTAGTGGAGAGAGCCATTCAAAGAACTTCCAAGTCACCCAGCCCTGTTTTCCTCAATGATTTCCTCCTTTCCCCCTCAGAGGGGTTGCTGTGAGTTTTAATGAGCTGACAGAGTAAACAAACCTTGTCAAGGTGGGGCTTTTGAGGGAATGCGTGGATGTTTAATTGTGTTATTCCTCTAAAAGTGAAATCCATAGATGACTGGCAAAAGTATACTAAATATTCAGTTGTGCATACAAAATCATTGAAGATTGTTATGGGTGAATAAGTTGCTTTGGACTAGTTTGAATCTATTTTAATGTCTGAAGCTGAATGTAAACATACAGTTCCGTAGCTGGGGGAAAAGACTATTTTGGGTTAACATAAGCTGTGTCAGTGTGGCTGTTCTGACGTTGCTTATACCCTCCTGTTCTTTGGATAAAAGCGCCTCCAAATCTTAAATATACTCTTCGCTGCAAGTTACTAACTGGATGCTAACAGGTGTCTGAGAGGTTGAACATGAAGTGTTCCTCAGTAAACGTGATAGAAGCCTCTTTTCTTCCAAGATAATTATATATTCAAATGTATACTTTTCTTCAAAACTCTCCTGAGAGGCTGGGTTTTTTTGTATTGTTTTTAAAATACCTATAGAGAATTGTTTCTAATTTTTTTGATTGCATGCATGGGCTTGACCGGGACCAAGTAGTGCTCTACTGGATCCCAGAAAAACAAAATATATTTCTACCTGTGCTGTAATGGTGCCTATCTACTAAAAGCAAGTTCCCCCTTTCCTCATGAACTTGATCCCTGTCCCTCTTGTCAGATTCAGCAGTTGTATAGCCACATAGTGTTCCACTGGATAAGCTTGTTGAACTGACTGATTGTTTTGTTTTAGAGGCTTTAGTTTGCTCCTGCGTGAGCCTGCTGAACCGACTCCCTCTGCAGCTGCAGGGTCATTAGCCCAATTGAAGGAAAGGAGCAATATTTTGTGGTTAAGGAGTGGGGGAGCAGGCTTGCCATTTCTGGTGATTGCTCACAGTTGTGTGGTATTAGATGTGAGCTGATACTTGATTTTAATGGAACAAACTGTTTGGGTTCTGCCCAAGCTATGGATTGAACTTCAAGTGAATATAGAGCCAGGTCCCAAAGGGGAACTAAACCTCCAGTCCAACCATGGGTTTTTTTGACCTTAAGTGTGCTCAGCCATCCTTTACTTGCTTGAGAGACTTCAGGAGGGTTGTGTTGGTTCTGGTTGCAGAGGATAATGATTTTCAACTCTGAAAAGCCTGCTAGTTAGTTTGTTTTTTTTTCCCTGGCTGTAATAAACCTTTTTTTTACTAAATACTAGTTAATGTTTTTTCCAATCCTCCTAGTTAATGCAGTGAATTATTCAGTTGGAGTGTCTGGAATCCCCCTGATGGTTGGTTGTCAAAGAGAATTCCTGTTTCCTATATATTTCATTTTTTCATTTTTATTTGGGCCAGTGCAGCTTTTTTTTTTTTTTTTTCCTGTTTTGGTCCTGGTAGGTTTGGGGATTTTTTGGTGTGGTGTGGTGGGGGTTTTTTTTGGGTTGTTTGTTTGTTTTTTCTTTTTTTGGTCTCATGGCAACAGCGGTGGTCTAATCTCTGTTACCGAATTCTGATAGTCCGGAGTATGGTGCTTAGGAAGCAATGTGCATTTTGTCTGTGCCTCTCTGTTCCTTGCAATTTCAGTACAGTTAATCATAATTGTTGGTAACTAGTGCATTTTGCAGGCCCTTGCAAGCATGGGTCCTATGCAAACATATTAGTTCAGAGAGCAGAACCTGATTCCTTGTGGATACTGATGTCTGAAACATAAGGTCAAGTTCTCTGAATGTTTTAGGACATTCACTGCCTTTGATTGTCCAGAGTCACTCAGGTGCATACAGACAGCAGTGGAGCTGGGTGAGTTTTGCTAATCAGTTTTTCACAAGTCTGAAGATTGACTTGGCTGTCTGGAAGATAAAGTCCTAGGTGGAAGTTAGTCAGACTTCTCTGATTTTGATGTGATTGATTGTCTTACCTATTTTTTTTTTTTTTTGTAAATACCAGTTAAAGTTGCATTTCTTCCTTCAGAAATTTCTGTATGAACAAGGGTATAAGTTGCCTCAGAAGCTTCAATATTTTTAAAGAAATTATGAGGACAAGTCTGCAGGATGTCTGTTGAGTGTAGCTGGTAGATTTTGCTTAAAACTAGAGAATCACCAGTATATACTGAAATGTGAAGCACATCTCTCAGTCAGACACACTGGGATAATAGGAAAAAACAGAGGATTAAAAAAAATAAAGTTAATTATAATACCTAGCTTCCATGGTTGAAACATGCTCTACTACTAGAAAATGTGTTGTGTTCAGTCCTTTGTCCACATGATACTTTTGGCCTCTGAATATGTGACCAGCTTTTACCTAACTCCAGTCTTTTGAGGAGGAGCACTTGCTCTTCCAAAACTTCTAACAAGTGCTGTATTTTATTTGTAAGACGTCTTTGTGTATTTCTTTGTCTTACTTTGCATAGCATATGGTTAGGAGTACTAATCCTTAAAATAAATTCTTTTTTTCTGGTATTAAGGAGAAATTTCTGATTTTTGCAGATGGGAACATGTTCTTAGCTAGTTATAGATTTGCCTAGCAGGATAATTGTTTCAAGTAACAACTTGGAGGGCTTTCAAAAGATGAGTAAGAATAGTCACTTGGTTATTGGTTATAGTTTGTTAACATGGCTTGTTTATGTATTAGTTTGTGTTTGTGCTGGTACTCAGACTGTCCCCAGCAATACTCTTTCCTTGGTAAAACATAAGAGCATACAGATGGTAAAGTTTCTCTCTCCTTTAGTGTTCTGCCAGTGATGCAGGGCAGTATTTTTCCTATTTGCCATAGAAGACTGTAAGATGAGACATGAATCCTCCCAGGATCCATAAACTCACGTTCAGTGTGGTTGCTTGGGGCAATACAGACCCTGAGCCATCAGCATGGCTCCTGAGGAACATCTGACTCCTGCAAACTCTTTCTGTTTCAATCAGCAATAAAGATGGTGAGATGCTCTGGACAACAGCACTCAGGGGAAATGCATTACATCGATGCTTTGCAGACGTAATTTTTTTCTGCTGTTCTTTTCTTCCTGCTCATGTAATCCTACAGCTGGAGCAGTAAAATCTGAGCTCACTGTGCATATACAGTAGTTATGCCCTCCTGAGGCAGTGTCCTGCAGCCTTTTCCTAAGCCTGTCACTGTGAGAAATCTTTGACTGGTAGCTTTATATTTTAAATATAAAAAAGCTATCACATTTTTAAGGTGTTCAGAGAGGTCTTTCCATGGTTTATCACAGCTCCTTGTCCAGGAATCAAGAAAGTAACTTACTTGAGACTGCCTCAGGAAAGCAATTGAAACTGCAGATCTTTTTTCAACTGAGGAAGTGAATATTTAACTTCTAGAGGAATCTTGAAAGTCAGTTGCTGTTGCTATTGCTGTGTCTGTTCCTGGAAGTTCAGTAATAGATTTCCTGTATCTTGGGGGCTTGCGACCATGTCAAACCAACTTTTGTCCTCTGTGTTTCTAGGTTTTCTGATTTCTAAGTCTAAAAGGCTTAGAGTTTTTGCTGAAGGAAGATAGAACAACATACCACAGAAAACATCATAATAGCTTTAAAAACTTGCTATTTTTGTTGATATGTGTTCAATTAATCTTTGATTATTTGCCTTTCTCTTTTCCTTTTAAAATCCAAAGCAGAAACACAAGTAAATGTGTTGGATAAGACAAGGGATGAAGACTTTGGAGGTGGGGAATTTGGTAGTTTTAGGAAGGGTTAAATGATAATATTTTGTTCCTGCTTTTTTAAGCTAGAATAATCCTTGCCATTCCATGTTAGCCATTTCTGGAGCTGCAGTTGTAGTATAGGTCGTTGGACTAAAACATGCTGTACAGACAGAAAACCAAAATAAAAGACAGAGTTGGGATAGCTTTCATCATAGATTCTTCTGTTGCTTTCCATTTTTAATGGAAATTTTTAAACTGCAGTCATAACTGATGATAAAGGCATTTTTAAATGTTAGTTTTGTTTGGGTTTTGGTTTTTGTTTTTTTTTTAATTAGTAAAGACAACCTTGGTCTGTGGGTACTAGGTTACATCAGTGAAAAAAGAAAAAAAGTTTAGAGGAATCTTGTGCATATTCATTAATTGTCATGAGAATAAAGGCACTGCTTTATACAAGAATTTTGGGAAGCCCTCTCTTTCTTTAATACTTTCTCCTTTTTTTCACTAGTGCTCTGTACCAGGATATAGAAAGTGATGAAAATAGTATTAGGTTCATTTAATATTTTATATGTTTTTTCAAGTACAGCTGTTTTGGTTACTTATTAGAATTGCAGTGTCTGCAAGGTCAGGTATTAACTGCTGGTGGGGGACTTCTGCACTGCACCCGATGCTGACATGGAAGCTGAAGCATCTGCTTCCCTGAATATTTTTTTAATCTTTATTAAATAGAGTTTAATTAAGAGTTTTCTTCTTCCCAGTCTCAAATCATATTTCCTCATTTGATCTACAGTTAAAATTAAGTTCATCAGTTTGTGATATCCTGCTCATTACTGTGACAGCTGCCTGCCAAACAGACTTGATGAAAACGACAAGTTGGAGAGAATAAGAAGCTGCTTTGTGAGCAAGAAAATGTTCTTGTTCAGCCCCATTTAATTAATTAATAATATCCCACTTATGCTCAAAACTGTTGTCACTGTGATAATTTGGAAGCAGTGCCTCCCTGACTCTGCAGTAGGTGTGGCTGGGCGCGAAGCCTCAGCCACGTGTCCCTGCTCAGGGCAGTGTCTGAGGTGGAGCGCAGCCCTTTATACTTTGCTGCATTCCATAGAACATGGTGTCAGTAGCTCAGGTAACTTTTTGTTTTGGCTGTATCTGGCGTTCTTGTCAGACACAATGCTCTGAAGGTCTGTGTGTTCTGGGCCTTAGAACACAGTGCACTTAGACTGCTTTAAGGGACTGTGACATAGATTGGCTTTGTTCAGTGCATTCAGAAAGTTGTAGAAACACAGGATTCCAATACAGCTTATAACTGCAGTCAGTTCCTGATCGAGTATATTTCTTATGGAAATACACTTTCCTCTCAGACATTAAAGCATTATTGAATGTTTTAGCTAGTACATAAATAGATTCAATGTCAGGGTTCAATTTTGACCAACAGAAATGTATTTTTAAAGAAGAGATTTAGGTGATAATGTAGTTAATTGTCCTTTTGATTGTAGGTGAGGCTCTGGAGTATCATGAATTGGTATTTAATCTGAAGCATCTCATTGCAGCTTTAATTGTTTAATGTGCATTACTTGTGACTGTCAGTGATTCTGTTGGACATTGAAGAGGTCCCAGTCCATGAGATTGCAGTGTGCTCATCTTCCTGAAGAAACAGGAGACTGAGGGGGTCCTCATAGCAGTCTACAACTTCCTTGTAGTGGGAAGAGGGGGGAGGAGGGTCAGATACTGATCTCCTCTCTGTAGTGACCAGTGACAGGATCTGAGGGAATAGCCTGGAATTGTGTCATGGGTGCTTTTCTTCGGGTATTATAATAAAAGTTCTTCACCCAGGGGGTGGTTCGGCACTGGAGCTGGGAAGTGGTCACAGCACCAAGCCTGACAGAGCACAAGACGTGTTTGGACAATAGTCTTGGACACATGGTATGACTTTTGGGAATGGTCCTGTGCTGGGCCAGGAATTGGACTTGGTGATCTTGATGAGTCCCTTCCAGTTGAGCTTCTGTAACTCTGTGGTTATTGTGCACTGAGCTCAGTGCTAGGCAGCTGTTGCCCTAGCAAGTTTTGTGTTGAGGCCTGCTCATATAATGGAAGTGCAGCAGAAGCACTTTGCTGTTTGTTTGTATGTCTCCTTCTGCCCACGTACACCTCTTGCAAATTGTCCTTACTTCCAGAAATTTTCAGTTTTACTTTCTGACCTTTTGGGGACAGAAACCAAGCAGTTGAATGTGAGCATTCTAACCATTTGAAAGATCTGTTGCAGTTGCCATAACTGCAATAAACCATGCTCATTGATTAGTCCTGTGCTAAATGCTCTACAAACAGGGGGAATAATAATGTCTTGTTTCAAAGTAATTTTCGTACTACAGAACAAATAAGTATGAAAGCTGAGAGCTACAGATGGGGTAACAATGATGTGGGGGGTGGATTTGGGGTTTTTTTGGGGTTTCTCTGTTGCCATACAGCCACAGTATGTTTAAAGCAGGGTGATAGGTAGTTTTATAAATTGTTTCTGTAAATATGAGGAAGAATAAAGCAAAAGTACTGGCTTTAGAGGCTGGATTTAAACCTAATAGTAATAATTTCTTTTATAAATGAAAGATGAGAAGCAGAGTTGGAATTGGCCATGACCTCCATGAATGTGCAGGAAAAGCAGTTTTGTTAGTAGGGAAAGGAGGAAGTATCTAGTTCATGAATACGATTTTTGTGTAGTGTTCTGAGTGGATGTGAGAGCAGTTAAATTCCAGGCATCAGAACTAGACAGCAGGTATTATAGAAAATTGAGTGATGCAGCTGGAGCTAAAAATCAGACTAGCCAACAGAAAAGTCTGTATATTAAATAACTAGAAAAAGCTGTGAGATCTAGAAGTACAAATTGACACAGATTCCAGTCAGTGGATAAAAAGGCTTTCTATCCACTGCATTTCCCCTTTTAGTGTTAAAAACTGCAGTAAATCCAAAAATAGTGTATTAAAGCTGCTTTCTCATGAGTCTCTGTATAGAATTGGTAGTAAAGGCAGGAGTTCAAACTATTGTACTTATGTTATTTGGTTATTGAATCAGTATCCACCTTTAACTCATGCTCTTTTTTTTCTTTCAGATTTTGTATTTTGTACATACATTGTTTTGTATATACTGTATATGATGACTTCAGTGGGCAGTGAACGTACCCGGGGCACTCGGGACAAAATGCAAATTTCAGCGGCACAGCCGACACAACCACAGAAACAAGTAGTGCAGGTATGTGCTACTGTATCAACTTCTTTGACTTGAAAGTGAGCATGTAATGATACAAGTTTCTTCCCTGAGTCAGTAAAAGCTGAAAGCAGATGGGGTGAAAATACATGGTTTATTTTGGAAGATTATGCTTGATTACTTGCATTAATTGCTCAGTAATGCAGCACAGTGCTAAGTTATTCCTGTGTTGTCTTTAAATGAGTTTTGTGTTCTTCAGCAATGTCTCCTGTCAGTGAGGAATTTGATGCCTGTGTCAGGATTTCTGTCCTGTGACCTCACAGTCTTCAGATCTCAGCTCTTCTGTCTGCCAGCCTCCTGATGCTAGATGATTTCTGGTCAAGGGAGAAATTTGAATGGGTAGGAGAAGCTTCGTTAGATGCGTGTTGTGATCTACAGCATGATTCAGTGTTTCTTCAAGTCACAAAATCCTAAACTTACTGTGCAATGACCCCACCGAGTGAACTGGTCACCCCCTGGCAGACTAAAATTTTCAGTATCTGTTAGATGGATATTAAGTTTCACCCTACTGATACTGATCCTTGGCAGCAGTAGTTGCGTGCTTGTCTGGGTTACAAAGAGTGCAGAATGTTTCTGCTTCTGGCAACTCAGTATTCTCTTGACAGATACATCTCAGAATTAGTCTGATTTCAAAAACTGTCTCAGTTCTTTGCTGGCGTGTGTGTATCAGTCTGGAGGTGATACACACATGAGCTCTATAGACAACTACTGCCTTCTGATTTTTTTGGGACTAGTCTTTAATATGGAGACCCTCTTGCTCTGTTTTGCACAGTATTAATCATGTGACCCCAAACCCTGGTCATCTCCTGGGGCTGCAGCGCTTGGCATAGCGGTGACTCATGCTAATGTGTGGATTTAGAAAGTGACTTTCAACAAGTGAGTTGAATTTGGTTTTATTTTAAAATAAGGCTGCAGGAGTATAGTGAGCAGCCTGGCAAAAGTGGTGGCTTCCCCTTTTCAACATTTTGCAAGACAGCACTGGAGTGGTTTGCTTGATTGGGTTCCCTGGCACGAGGTAGACATAGGCAAATAGGAGGAAGTCCAGTGAAAATCTGCAAAGATGGTTGTTAGACTGAAACAGGAGAAATGAGGGGTGGCTCAGGGATCTGTGTGTTTTCAGCCCACTAAGACAAGTGTGTTCTGTTCAGGTACTTTATGAAAGGGTATAGGAAAGGTAGAAACTAACTGTTCTCAGAGAGCAATTGGCACAAGCTTGAACACTGGTAATTCCTGCTCTTAAAAGTAAAAAAAAAATTACCGAGAGTATGGTCATGGTGTATTTCTGTAGGATCTTTCCAAACTATGGGATTCATTGATTTTAGACATTAAGACATTTTCTGCATTTTGTCCTTTTATCCTGTCTTTTGCATAATAGATACTGGTTTGATCACTTCAGTGGAGAAGGTGGTTATTTCATACATAGTAGTTATGTTTTAATGCTCCATATATTTAATTGTTGAGATACTAGATGGACCTTTCTGCTTAGTCAGTCTGCAGATCAGCAGAAGTCTCTGGATTTACCTGTTTAATCACCAATGATTCATTTTTCTGAATGTAGAATAGTATTTTCCCAAATGGATATTCCAGTGTGAAAATATCACATTGATCATCATGTCAATTATTTAACAAATGACATCATGTTTCTACTACATTGCTTCTGGATAATAAATGTGCCATTTTATTGTAAGATGTATGTCTATTACTGTCACTTAATCTTGGGTTTGGCACACTTCTGTTTTCTGGTAGTTTGAAGCTTTTAGTTTAAAATTTCTTCCACTCTTCTACTGAAAAGGTACTATATCTTGTGAGGTTGAGTAAAGTTCAGGCTGTTTTGATATACTACTACTTTCTTAGTCACAATTAAAACTTAATTATACTCTTGGTTAGGATGCTAGAGCATCCATTCGAACAATGGCGCCTTCAAAATAAAGAACCACTACATGCTGGAGGAAAGGCCAGAATTCTTTGTGGCAGTGGTCTGATGTTTTTGTAGTCATCTGGTGGTTTTTGTTGTTTTTTTTTTTCCTTCCGAATCTTCAATTCCATCTGAGTGAAATCCACTGGCATAAATATGAGTGGTATTGCACCTACAAGTTTCTAAGCTCTCTGCTTACACAGGAAAACTGAAGATGCTGCCACATATTCATAATTCTACTTGAATTAGTATGTTTTTGTCTTCTAATGAGGGCTTGAAGAAAACATTTGTTTATGGAAAAAATAAATCTTAGTGGATTCCTGATTTTTGGTAAGATATGCCATCATATCTCTACAGAAGTTATATTGTCTGAATGTCTTTGCTCTGGTTATTTTCAAAGAAAATCGCTTCACTTGCTTAAAAGTCTCAGTGTGTCTGTGGAGGCTGTAATCAGAGTGAGAAAATGAATCAACAAAACTTAAATTCCTGAAGCCAGTAGACATTTTGGTTCTGCTGTCTGCTGAGTTCTCAGCAGTCACCAAGAACAACCTCCTTTGCTCAGAGCACCACACTGACAGGGTTCTGTGGAAGGTGGAACTGGGGAGTTCCAGAGCAGCCCCTTTTACCCAGTGGAGTGACATACGAGGCTGTCAGCATGACAGGCTGAAAAGGTGAAGTAACCCAGAGTGTACAACTGTTACAAATGCTAATTCTCTTGGAGCGTTGTCTCTGAGCACAGATGTCACTTCCCTCAAGGAACTGTGACAGCTGCAGTAACTTTTCAGCAAATAAGCAGCTGGTGGTGTTCGTTGGAGTAATTTTTAGACTCTTCTCAGCATTTGTGCTTGGTGGCCTCCTCTAGAACTTGGATTTGTGGTAAACTGAAAGCCAAACAGTCTTACTCTGATTAGATCTAACCTTGTGAGGCACAGAATTTCATGTGTATATCCTGTAAAGTGGGATGGCAAAAGGTGAGATTGAGCCAGCTGCTTAGGGTGAATCCTTTCCATCAAAAATTCCTGCAGTTGAACTGATCCCACTCAAGAAAGAAGAACCTCTGCAGGCTCAGCAGCCGCATAGTGAGTCCTAGCTCTCTTCAGTATCAGCTTTCTCTATATGCAAAAGTAGCCTCTTCCCTTCGATCAGAAGTCAAATGAGGTCCAGGATCTTGTAGTGCACACTGTTCTTTGGTATTTTCTTGGGAGTGCAGTTTATAGGCTGCAGATGCCACACTGTGAAGTGATGTGTGTGATGTGGTATCTGTGTTAGAGTCCTTTCTCTCTCAGGGGCAGCCGTAGTGTGTTTGGATTTTTTGTACTTGACTGCATCTCCTTCAGTCTCAGCTTTTGTGCAAGTTGCCAGTGTGCATTTTTGTCCAGAAATGTTGCAGAAGCACCAGGTACTTCATCAATAGCAAATTGCTTTACCAGTTTTCTGAGACCAATATTCACTTGTAAAAAAAACCAGTGCAGCTGTTCATGGGCAATGTTTTGAGACATGACCCAAGTCTTTTTAAGTGCTCAATAAAACTACAGAGTCAGATTGTTGTTGGGAGAGCTGTGGAAGGGGATAGGAACAGGGATCATCAGAGATGCGGTTAATTTAGAGATACTATTGCCAGTTTGTTACAATAAAACTCTTAATACTCGAGTAGTAGATCTTAAATAAAAGTGAAAGCATTAATGTAGCTAAAATGTAGTCTTCCCTGGTCCTTCTGTGGTATTGTATGGTAGTCTTGTCAGTACAGTGACCTTTAACTGTATTTCAAATAGATTAGAATTTGTTAAAATTGCTTCTATCCCAAATAACATTTAAAACTATAAATGAGAATGGACAAGATATTGATCCTTCCCCCACAGCATCTCTGTGCTTGTTGTGTTATGTTCTTTTTGAGAACCCATAGGAAAAAGCAAAGACACTGGGATATACTTCTAAAAAGTATAGTTACCTTTTGTGTACTTCATTGGATATTATCTTTTTTTCAGGCAACAGCAGAACAGATTCGCCTTGCTCAGATGATCTACGATAAGAATGACGCAGATTTTGAAGATAAAGTGAAACAAGTATGTTTCATATTGGTACAAATTTTTTTGTCCCACAATAAAATGTTCTAGAACTGGCTTCCATTTTGGAGATAGAGCATCTGTTTCTGGGTTAGATGAAACTTTTTTCAGAAAGACATAAGTTTAACTAGGAAAAGGTGCTCTTATTGCACTGTAAAGTCTTTTTACAAAAAAATTTGTGGTAATACAGCTCTGATGGTGTGGTTTTCAGTGAAGGAAACTATGTAGACCAAACTTTGTTGACAAACCCTTAAGCCAAACCATCAGACATCAGTTTGTGCTGATGTCTCTTCCTCAGTGTATCTCTCTAGTATGATCTTGATGATTAATGATTGTCAGAATGAAGAATGCGTTCAGCTTGTCCTCAAGTACATGCGAGAAAAATGTCACCTGTGTAAGCTGAGTTTGCTAATATCTCGGAAGTTTTCAGGAAAAGTAAAAGTCTAATGATACCTTAAAGATAAATCAAGGTGTTATTTTAAAAAATAAATAATCTTACCTCACAGATCTGTGTATGCATTAAAATTACAGAATTACAGTGTATAAGTGAAATCTCTCACTTCCTCTACAATGGTGAGTGTTGGGTGTTAGATAATCAAGCTTTCATTATCTACTTACACCTGAGACCATTAATTCAAGCAGTCCTGACAACATGGATGTCTCTTGTGGCTATTGGTGATTTTGTCTTGGTGAATACATCACAGCTCATGAAGAACCTAGGAATGCACCCAGGAGGGAAGAATTAGCTTGAATGCATAAATGCAGCAAAGGAGCAGATTTCTTGGTTTCTTTTCATCTCTAAAACTTCCTCTGAAGCACTTTTTGTTGTTAAATGCTTTTTGTTGTTCTTGTTACAAACTAGTTCTGTTGACCTGCCAGATACCAAAAATGGTATCTTGTACTTTGTGAAGCCAAAGGACCCTCATCAATAGTGGTTGTGCCTGTGCTGGTGGGAAGGAGATGAATTAAGTTCTGCATAGAATTTGTTTTACCTTCTGCATATGTATTTCTAGCTCATGTAGGTTTTGTTCTTTAGATGAATTTCCTGAATCCCTTGTGACACATACTCTTCGGGATATACACCATGAGTTCAAGGAGCATAATTCAGAACTAGATCTCCTTAATCGCCTTTGTGACTCTGGTGTGGCCTTATGCTGAAGTGGATCAAGGGAGCTAGTCTGTCTGAAAGATAATGTATTTCTTAGTCTGGATGGTTTTCCAGGCAGATCTGCTCTCTGCCGTGTCTTGCTATATGTCTTTTCTCACACTGGGATAAAGAGGGGCAGTTTTAGTGGAGAAAGAGATAGGATGATACTGAAAGTATTGTTGTCCTTTACACTTAACGTACTGCTGATCTGGCAGCATTTGCTGCAAGCATGCAGAACAGAAAAAGTGTGAAAGAATACTTCCTTGATTACCAATTAATTTATGCTTCTTCCTCTCTTGTCTGAATCCCAAGCAGATCTGTACAATGCAGATTACTTTATTCAGGATATTAGTTTTACTCTGACATGGTAGCTATGCACTTTGTTATAATTTGTGGTCATACTAGATCTTACTTTCTTATGATGGTAATTTAGATATTTTAACATGTCTGACTTTTACTGCCAGCTTATGGAGGTGACGGGGAAAAACCAGGATGAGTGCATAGTGGCACTACATGATTGTAATGGGGATGTGAACAGAGCAATCAACATACTGCTGGAAGGAAGTTCAGACACGGTAAGTTTTACTTCCATGTTAAACTACGCCTTCTGTTTGCTGTGATTTTCAGCTTCTAGAAGGACGTTGGGAAAGTCATGTTTCACAAATTTTCAATTTCCGTGTCTCCATTCAATTTCTTTTGGAGGAAATGGAAACTAGGGCAGCTTCTCTACTGCATGCATACCTTGGAGAAGGCTGAATCTGGAAAATATTGTGGGTGTTCAGCTGGTCTATTGCAGAGTTCCTATGCTTTCATTTATATACAGCAGTTTTAACTCTGCAGCAGAACTCAGTGCTCCCTCAGACACAGGCCTGTTTCTTGCTGCAGGTTTTGTAGTTACTGTGTAGACCCTCCTGAGGCCTGAGACCATTACAAAGGTCAATCTTTGTAAACCCAAGGGCAGGCAGGTATTTTAAGTTACGCACATTCTGTAGGTGTGGGTTGCCGGTTTTGAAGTTGGAGGAGATGTCCACATCTGCAAGTTGTGCTGGTAATGCTACTTATGGCAGAAAAGGATGCAACAAGTAGTTGCTTCTTTAACTGTGTTGCTCATTTGCATGACTTAATTGAAACACAGGAGGAGGAGACTAAACTATGTATATGCAACAACAAATAATGTAGCTTAAAAAGATACTAAGAAAATACGTTTTACTGCAGTTGAAGTTTTTTGCTGGAGAGATTTCTTACAGTTTGTTTTTAAATTAGTTTCTATCTCCTCCAAATTGGAAAGGTAACCTGGACTTCCTTTCTTGATGCTGAACACTCAGTATTTCCTGTGATTTGTCAGGATGTGTACTTTGGTTTATTGTTAATGAGGAAACTCGCCCCTCACACACCCTCTATCTGGGACACACACTATTTTGACTGAGGGGACTTTCTTTTCTATGTCCTTATAATTTTTTATCAGAAAAAAACACAGAAGTGTATGATATTGACAGACTAGGAATAGAGGAGAGCATTTCACTTAAATCTGTCTGGGTGATATGCTGTGTTCTCTCAGACTTACCATGTTTGCCGTTTTTTAGTTGAAAGTGGTTTTCTGATTGGTAGAGAATATTAAATCCTTTTTTACTTCAGCAATTTGTTGTAACTGATCATGACATAGAAAAAGCTTTCTGAACTCATTCATCAGCTACAAGTGATACTGATATGTTCTGCACTTTTGACAAGTCCTTCTTAACCCACTGTTCTCTGTAGACAAAATACAACTCAAAAACAAATATAGAGGACTTGAAGGAGTCAAGGAGGAAGGAGTATTAATTGATGGGTGAAAAATTTTATTTTTGAAAGTTTGTGGGCCTCCAGTTGGAAGGATTTGTTTTAAGGCCCATTATACTTGAGAACAGTTTAACCATGGATTTGACATAAAGTTGTAAGCTGAGGTACTACACATTCTGAATGAAGATTTCCAAATCTCTTTTTCTAGTCTCACTCTACTTTGATGCACTTGCAGTTTTTTTAAACTTAATTTGAAAGATGTGTCCATTCAACTAAAGGAATTTGAAGAGTAAGGAGTGATAGTTAAAATGTCTATAGTTTATTTGTTACTCAGCCAATTTTGTATTAGTCTTTTTTTGTTTGCTTTTGGGGTTTAAAGCTGTGATCTACAAGCTGTAAGTGTGTGACTTTGTAAAGACTTTACTTTTGCAGCAGTTGTAGCAGTCTGACTTGGGCTAGTTAGAGGCTTGTGTATGAGTAGAGAAGGACATGACTTCTTTGCCTAAGCTTGTATTTATTTAACTTCTTAAATCCATTTAATGCTCAGCTGTGTTTTACTTACTAAACCTTTGAAGATAGAACAAAACAGACCTTTCAGGTTTTTATTCTTTCCATGTAAGAACAGGAAAACAAGAATTATCTGTTACAGATTTTCTCAAAGGTCAGACCCACTGCTATCATTTGGGTTGCCTCAGGCATTGTCAGCTGAAATTTTAATCAGTTATCTCCCTCAGAAAGAGAGACAGCTCAATGTGTGACAGATCCCCATGCTCAGAAGTAGCACCATCCTCTATTTTAAACGTCATGCTGACTTTCTCAAGGCTTTCCTCAAAATTGTATTGTGGGAAAGCATGGATCTGATGCTTTTGTGATCATCTTTTTACTGATCCTTCCTAAGTTATTTTGAATCTCACTCAGGAGAAGCTGCTTCCTCTTCATCTTTGCAGCCTTATCCAGTTTTGGGTGTTTCCTGAAATGGTCAAAGATATTTTGGCACCAAGCCCATCAGTGAATTAGTGCATTCTGAACTCTACAGACTTGGCTGTTCAGTTGTCAGTGTAGGTATCTTTCCTCCTGAGAGGTGTGTGAAGCACTAGGAATGTTTCAATGCAGTTACACCAGCTGTGGTAGATGATGCCATGTGGTACTTACTCGGGGAAGCAGCTTTCTGCCTCAGGGATAAGGTGGTGGTGTTCAAATGTGTATAGTTTTGTACCTCTGATCAGCTCTGGCTGGACTTCACCAAAGGTGGTTTAGTGTTCTATACTGGAGGTGGAACTGCAAAGTGATTTCATCTTTCTTTCTCACCAGTGCTATGCCAAAAAATGAGAGAGTAACAGTTCTCTTTGTTCTTATTCTCTCAAAGAAGACTTTGTAACACTGTGTAAACTGCTTTGTTACCTGCTTTCTTCCTTGCACTGGCTTCCTAGGCAGCTTGAACTAGCTGGCCATGGTCTGACTCCTCAGGGCTGCTGAGTTGCTGTTGGTGGAACTGAGAGATAAGACAGGACTTAACATTACTGGTAGACAACCTTTTTTGTTTGATGTAGGTGCCTGTCATACGTCATACTTCAGTGCTTCACAACAATTTTTATGTGCAAATATTCTGATATTTAATATCTTAAATAATATTCTGATATTTAATATCTTTAATATCTTAAATAATAAGCTCCTGGAAATGGGGACATACATGTAAACCTCCCTGCCATCTTAATGATTTGCAAATAATACCTTTTCTTCTTACTTGCTTTGCAGCTATGGCTTAATAGACTAACCATGGAATTGCATAATATAGGAGTTGCTGAGCTATTCTTGGCAAGTGTTTTAGTAATTTTATTTTCAACTCCTACAGATACTCCTGTGGAGCTTATAACATCCTTGAATTTATTTTGAAACTGAGTTTAAGATTAAAACAGAAGCCTGATATTTGGACCTTGATCCCGTGTCTTGTTTAGACATAGCTTTTCTTGTGTTTTGCTATGTTTGATGGTCTATAGCTGTTAAGAGTGGATGGTCTGGCTTATCATCAGTTCTCCCAAGCTGTTGTTTTGCCATTCTGTCTTCTGGGGCTTAAATTCTAGTGTGCCTGGATGAGAAGTTTTTCTTTTCTGTTTGGCACTTTTTTTTTCCTCCTCTTAGGCCAGATACTTAGTCTCATCAATCTTTTGTTCAATGATACTTACAAGGGTTTTTTGGTTTTTTTCTTTTTCATTTCCCTGGGAGAAAAAGATAGCTTTGTTCATGTTCCCATGCTAGATTTATGGATATATTTGAGAGGAAAACTGTTGCGTGCCTTGCAGATGTTCTGTGTTACAATAGTTCCAGTCTTCCTTGAACTAGTAAAAGTCTATTATAGCCAGAAATATTTGGGGTTCTCATATTCCCTAAGACAATTAAACTTAAAAAACTTTTTTTTATCATCTCTTTGCAAAAATACAGCCTGTCTTTCCATTTATATCAGTGTCATTTGCATTTGTGACATTATGCAAATACCTGGGTTTTTTCCATGAACTGGAGGGGTGTGGGGTAGAAAGTGTGCATTGAGAGGTGTCTCCTCTTTTTGACTTTTGTGTGTAATTCTATTCTACCCAAATAGACTTCTTGGGAGACTGTAGGGGGAAAGAAGAAAAGCCTTGGAAAGGAAGGTTCAGAAAACAAAGAGAACAGAGAGAAACGAGGGGACAGAGAAGTGAGTCGCGGACGGGGAAGTTCCAACAGACGGGGAAGAGGAGGCAGCCGTGGACGAGAGTGTACGTATAGGGCTTAATTTTTAAAGATTGAGACGCTTTTCTTGCAGCTGGAACTGAGTGAGCTAAGAGCGAGTGCTTAATGGAGCAAAGTCCGTCCAACTATTGCTCAGCGTTGAAGGGATCATAACTTGTTTGTGCCACAGGTATGCTTGGTCTGTCTATGTGACTTGGTTTTGGGATGGTCTGTACTTGTTCAGAGACACTCAGTGTAACATAAGTCTCTGGTCTTGTTTGATTAATTGATCTTGTGCAATTTGCTGTTCTTCATGTAAGTTTTAGAATTGACTCTTTGTAAGTCTGCATGAGAACAAGTATGTCGCTGCGCAGCTGATACACTTTTTTATTTCTTTTAATGAAAAAATTATCCAGCTTTGACTCCATCTCCTTTTATGAGTGGGAGAACCTGAAGATGTTCTCATCTTCTCATAAGGGGAATGAAAACACTGGGATGATTATTAATCTCTAAATATATTTCTCACATAAATCAACCAAAGGTGAGTTTCTGCAACAGAGAAAATTCATTGTTAGTTGAAACATTGAAAGCTTTGCTACAGTTGCAATAATACATTGTACAAAAGCAAACTGATGTTTCCAAGTTTGAGAGAGTCACAATAGATCATGATCGGATACATGTTGCTTTTTTTAGCTAAGTTTTGTCAGCATTCTCAAAGCTGTGCGCATTGTCTGTATTGGCTGTTTGCCACACTGATGGATGAGAAAAGAAATCAGAATGGATACAATATGTTTAGCTTTGCACTTATAAGCAGGAAAAACATTTACAGTATTAGCCAACTCATGTTATTCATAATTGGAAGATATTCAACTATTGTGCCAATATAGATGCTGTGAATTTTCTTTTTGTAGGATAGAGTAAAGTCAAGATGAAAAAATGTTAATAAAACATGGAGCTGGACTTAGAAAAGTATAAATTAGATCAATCAAAATGAAAGCGAAGGGCAAATTTTTTTTACCAGAGACAGATGCTGCCTTTCTCTTTTTGTAAACTAGAATTAAAGAAATTTCAGGTGATTACCAAATCTTGTTTTTTTTCTTCCCAACTTTATGTCCAGGCATTTTTGGTTTTATTGTTGCTGTTAGGAGAAATGCAGTACAAAGTCTCAGCAGTGAGTGTTTCAAGAGGCCAGTTTTATTGGAGTTTTTTTTCTCCTTCAAGTAGCCAGCTCTATTTCAAAGCACCTTGTCGGGAGTTTACCACAAACCACTTAGGATGCAGACCTTTTTTAGTCCCTTACCTTAACCCAGTCATCATTGTTTTAAATAAAGAGGAGAAATCCTTTTCCATGCTTCTACAGGGATGCAGTATGGCCAAAAAGGAGAAGAGTTGGTGTTACTGGTTATCCTTTATTTTTTCACTGTTGTCAACCAGTGCATTATCTAGGAAACCCAGAATAAGGCAGCTGTATTTCCTATCTCATTAAATAGTGTAGGCTGCAAAACATGGCGCTTGTAGAGGTTTGTCTCCTGATGGACTTCCTTCTTATATTTTGCTTCCTAATTGTCCAGTACAAAGGAAACAAGAAAAGATAAATTGCTTCTAGCAAGGCCTCAAAGAAGAGGGGTAATTGAGATCTGTTGACCATCCCACCTGAAAATTTTGCTGTTTGTTTTGAAGGGTTCGGGTTAAGCAAATGGCTGTATTGTCTCAAGTAGCAATCTCTAATGCTTCTCTTAAGCTGTCCTCTCTCCACAGTTAGAGCTGAAGAGAATGGAGTGGACAACAATCAAGGAGACAGGCCTTCAGACCGTGGGAAACGTGGCCGTGGGAGAGGTGAGATGGTGGCATTGTTGTGGGACTGGCTCTGCTTTCATGTCCTGAAAAGGAACTCTCCCATTTGTTTCTCTAAATGCTTCTTCTTAAGCATTTTTTGTTTATCCTTTGATTCCATATGCACTTCAGCCACCTTGTGCTTGCGTACATCCCATTCCCTTACCCTTTATCATTTCTTGGTGTTGGAACAACTTAAAAAAAATTGACAGAGATCACTTCTATGGTAATTTCCTGTGTGGCAGGCAGCTGTGCACTGGCTATGGAGAGCTGTTTTCCCAGACTGACTCATGCCAGCCTCCTGTGAGTGGGAGTGTGCTCACTCAGGGTTCCTCAAGATGTACTTCAGCAGCAGGAGAGCACAAGATTCCATCTGTATGGCTCTTGGGGAAGGATTTGGTGTACCTTTTCTTGTAGCATTTCCTTGCGGTGTCTCTGGTTGTCAGGCTTGCCTTCTGCTTTTGGTAGCCAATCAGAGAAAGAACAAGCCACCTTAGAGACATTTTGCTATGAAAAAGAATTCGACATGGAAGAGCTGATGAGAACTGTGGAGAAGGAGTACTGTGGAGTTGTAGGTACAGCTCCAATCCTGTCATGTAGAAGAGATGGGAAAATGGATTGGATGGGGAATCAGGTGATATGTATTTGAATTGAATTTTCACTGGTTGCAGTGGATAGAGGCTTGTTTTTGCTTAAAGTCGGAGGAATGAAAATAAATAATCCATGTATGGTGCAGATTATGGGTGGATGAGAGTATTAAATAAGTTAAATTGACGAAATGTATAGCAGAACTACTGTACTTAGTAAGTACTTTCTGACTCAAGAAAAATTCCTTCAAAGGACTCCTTTCTCTTTGGAATGTCGGGTAACAAGGCATTCAGAGACAGGTGCATCCAGCTTCATTGTCTCCAGATCTGCATCTTGAAGGTGTACAAAGATGCAAAGAAGTAACTTCCAAAGGTTTGTGTGTGAGAGTGCCTGTGAATCAGCAAAAACCCAATGGTGTGTGCAGAAAAGTAGCTCTGCAGGACAAGGTGTGGTGTAAGTCACAGCTATGATTTTTGGTATGTTAACAGTTTACACTTTCAGTAGGTAGAATGTGAGTCTTGCAGTTACTTATTTTATAAAATAATCCTTTATTTTCAAATTATAATTATAAAAGTAGGACTTTTTAAAAATGGTTCAGTAAATCTTAGATATTAATTTCAAATGCAGTGGTTTTTGCATTAACCTTACAAGCCATACACTGCTTTTGTTGTCAAAACTGTAGCTTTCTAGATGAATATAGTATATCTCAAACTTCATAATCAGATCAAAATGACCTGTCTAACTGAAGAAATAGAAACTGAGTTTCTAATAAAAAAATAGAGTTTCTATTCAGTGGCTTCGTGTACACAGTATTAGTATATGTCTCTCCTAAATATTTTAGACTGTACTGTGAGCAAAGTATAATAATGAAGTGTCTGTGATAAACCTGTTGGCCAATTACAGGATCATTATATTACAAGTGTGTGTATTCCATGGTAGGAAGTACCTGATTAATTTTACAGTGCAAACCCTTGAAATCCTCAGGAAGTTTTAGAAATCTGTGTAATTCGGTTCTTATAATTTCAGGGATACGCGGCCTTCTTTCTTTGGATATTAGTAGAAATAATAATAATAAAAAGCTTCCTGCCAATTTATTCTGTAGTCTTTCTTTTCTGTTACACAGAATAGTGAAATGAGAGATAACTCACTTCAGCTGAAAGTAAACAGATTGCTGGTAGTCACCACAGAACCCATTTTTAGAAATGTTTCATGCAGTGTGTGTGTAGAAATCTAGGCACTGGATATGAAATAAGGGGTCAGTTAATTATCTGAACAACACACTCTATTTTAAGCTACCTTCTCAGGCAGGAGTTATCTTACTGGCTACCTTCTAGGAGATTTGCTGGGCCATCATATGTATTACTCCTTCACAGTATAGAAACATAATTTTCAAAAATGATAAGCAACTGAAAATAGCTAAAACGGGATTGACACAGAGGTGGTAGTGTGCTGTTCACTGAGAGGGAAAAACCTTTATACTGAATATTTCACATTTGGTGTGTAAGGCACTAGTTTAATCTGACAGTAGATCTTCCATTAATGACCTTGTCATGTTCCTTCTAACTTCAAAGGGTAGTAGGTAAATAGAGTGCAAACACCACTGTGTGGTGGTATGCAGGGCGTCAGGGATTTGAAGCATATACAAATTATTGACTCATTAACAGAATGTAAAAATATATCACAGCATGTGTGACAGGACACATCTCAGCTATAATTGCTCTAAGCTAAATCTTTGCTTGTTAAACTAAGAGTGTAGACTTTGTATTGAAATCAGGGAATATCTTGTTTTAAGATGCCTTCTCATCTGTGCTTCCTTTTAGAATCAAATTTCTTGCATTAACCTAATTTAAATGTAAGAAACACTGTAATGGTAATGAGTTGTAATTGTATCCAAGTGATTATATTTGTCAGTTTAGCAAAGATTTGTGACTGTCTAGAACGGAATCTCCTGAAGAAATTAAGGAGGCAGATGGTTATGTGTTAGGATTATCTGCTATAGAAACATTTTCTTATTTGTATTTTAATCACCTGCAGTGTTGTGTACAAGTTGACAAACTACAAGCACAGGTTATTTTTAAGCTGCTGTTTTTAGGGTTCTTGCATCTTCAATATTAAGTGCAGGTCTGATTCTCCCAGTTCCTCTTCTTCATATTGAAAAGGATGCAGAGAGAAAAAAAAAGGATGTAGAGCTAGAAGGCTTTTGAAGGTACTGGGAAGTCTGCAGTTATGGGGTGTAGGGAACAAGTAGTGTAGGATTTTTCTGCCTGCAAGAGAGGACTGGGTGCATGTATGGTAGAGCGCTGTTAAACTTCTGTGGGGGCATCAGTTGATCATGCCAAGCAAGTATGCAGTAGAGAGAATATTAAATGAGATCAGTAGGTTACAGCTTCAAGATGAACTTAAAGAGTTGGTTCTTCATACATGAAGTGAATCTAAGGAACTCCTTTCAGTAAGATAATGTGGTGCAGGAAATGTATACATAAAAAGACTTGGAAATTGCATCCTAAAAAAGAACCACGGTCAAGAAAAAGAAAAACCACCAAAGATTTTGTTGTATGTAAATTATTTTTGACTAAGGAAGTCAAAGCCACAAATAGTTGAAGACCAGGAAAACATCCAAAGAAACTACACTGTGATTTCAGTTCATGTGCTCTTCCCTGGATATCTAATTGACCATGGCTTATAAAGGAATAACAGGTAGGTGGGCTTTCAGGCTTTTTTTTTGATTCAACATAGAAATTGTTATAGACTCAGGTATAGTAATTCTCCTGGTTTGCAAAGGCAAGATAGATTTGTTGCTTGCGCTTCTGTTTATCTCTTTACTTTGTTATTCCAGAACAACATGAGCATTCCATAAATGTGGGTTCTGCCAGGGATTTTTTTCCTACAAAACAGATATAAAAATGAAAGTAAAATTGCTGTGTTTTAATTCCAGCTCTTGTTTTGTCTGCTGGCTGTATAGGAAAATAAAATAACTTATCGTTCTCATAGATAGCTGATTATAATCCAGTTTGTATTCTTGATCGCTTTTCATTGTTTTTAACATAAAAAGTATACTATCCTTGAACAAATTGAATTTCTGTATCCAGAATTGCTTGTATAAACATTCGCTATGTTTAAAAGCTTAGCCCAGTTGGCACGGGATATGTCTTGGATTATTTTTGCCAGAACTAAGGAGGATGTTGTTTTTTTATAAAACATGAATGTGGAGCAGACCTTCTGGAAGTCAGAATTTGAAGTTTGCTTAGTTTTGCTGTGCCTCATTCTGCATTAGTTAAGAAACTGTCATGTACTTTATTTTGAGATTATCATAGTTTAGATGTAACAAGTCACCTGTTTTCCTTTAAATGTAATTTTAGAGTCGAAAGTTTTCAGTATGAATTGTAAAAATGCTTTCTAGAATAAATGCAATATATAAAACTGATTAATTGCTTCTCACTTTATGGTGACTAATAAAGACAAAAGTAATTTGAATTATTAAAACCAACTTGGGTGTTTGTTCTGGTAATAGGGAGTACCTAGAATATAAAGTTTCTGCACTTTACCTTCTTATCTCTGAAGGATTAATAAGCCTCTGACAACTAGGTTCTGCTGGGAGGATGGCACTGCCAGAGCAGAGATGAGGCAGTTCACTTACTGTGTAGTAAGAAATAAGCACAAATTTAGAGTGTTGCTTGCCCTTCCAATCTTCATTTCCTTTTTTTTGCAGCTGTTCTTCAGGCCATTTCTTAACCTTGAAGTAACTTCCTCTAATTTAAACCCTGAAAATCTGAATTTTTAAGTAAAGCACCTGTGTTGCAGTGGAAGGATTTAGGTCTAGAAGCTCAGCAGATGTGATTTTCTGCAGAATAGGTTGTTAATTTAATGGGCTAGTCCCGTCTGAGTTGTGCTTCTACACACCTTTCTTGTGCTGCCATGAGGTGTGCATTTTCTTTGGGGGAAGAAATGGTGTGAACGTGGAGAGTAATTCTTGCCACGCATGGATGGTACCAGAGTGGAGAAATTGTTGTGATGAGTGTTTTGAGCGCCTAGTAGGTTTTAGTGAAAACAGAAAAACTTGCCACCTGCCTGGGCTATATATAAGTGCTGACCTTTCTAGAATTCATTCAGGAGAAGAAAAATGCAAAGAGTAAGGCAGCAGTTGACAGTTGTAGGAGGTTCCTCTGAGAGGTACAGGGGCACCCCTTTGGTGACATGTTGTGCTTTCTAGAGAGGTGTGCTGCTGACCAGGGGCTCTTATCAGGGATGTCACTGAGACTACCAGGCTTCTTGCAGTCCACTGACTGTTACTTCCTGCTGTTGTTGCATGGAGGCACAAGGGGTACAGCCAGGAGCAGTCTGAACAGCATCAAGGGGGATTACAGAGCCCTGGGTTTGGCCATAAGACACTCTGCAGCAGCTAGTTTTTGCAGGTAGTTTTTTTCATCCATCCTCCCAGTCAAAAACAAAGCAGGTCAAAAGGGCCAGTTGTATTTGGAGAATCAGCAGGTGATTATAGGCCTTGTGCCACAGCAGAGGACTTCACTTCTTAGACCAGAGGACTCTCTTTGAGAAACCTGGTCTTCTGGGAACTGATGTGTTCCATCTGTCGGGGAAGGGGATGAGCGTCTTTGGTTATCCTGGCTTCATAAAGGACAAGTTGTGCCTAACCAATCTGGTGTCCTTCTGTGATGGAGTGATCATAACAGTCAATGAGGAAGGGCTGGCATCATCTATCTGGATTTCTGTAAGGCCTTTGACATGGTCATACATGACATCCTTATCTCTACATTGGAGAGAGAGGGATTTGAAAGGTGAGCTTTTTGGTGGATAAAGAATTGACTTCATTCAGTTAGTTGGATGCATCCAATGGTTCTGTGTCCAGATGGAACCTGGTGACAGGTCATGTCCCTCAAGGCTCTATTGTGGAATGTTGCTCTTAAATTGATATCGTTATCATTGACAGAGTGAGATTGAGTGCACCCTCAGCAAATTTGCAGACGATACTAAGCTGAGAAGTGCAATTGACACACCTGAAGGATGGGGTGTCATCTGAAGGAACCTGGACAAGCTTGAGGGGTGGGCCCATGGGAATCTCATGATGTTTAACAAGATGAAGTTCAAGATGCTGCACTCGAGTCAGAGCTATCCCAGGCAAAAATACAGACTGGGGAGAAGAACTCCTTGAGAGCAGCCCTGCAGAGAAGGACTTTGGACTTCTTACAGATTAAAAACTCTCAGGAGCTGGCAATGTGTGTTTGCAGCCTAGGGCTTGTGGGGCTGGTGAGGAATGTAAAGGTCAAGGGCAGCCTGGGCTGCAGTGACTGTGAAATGGTGGAGGTTGAGATCTTTGGTACAGTGATGAGGACACACAACAGGCTCACTGCCATGGCCTTCAGGAGAGCAGGCTTTGGCCTCTTCCAGGATCTGCTTGGTAGAGTGCCATGGGATAGAACCCCAGAGGGAAGTGGGGCCCAGGAAAGCATGTTAATATCTAAGGATTCCTTCTTCCAAGTTTGGGAGCAGTGCATCCCAACCGAAAGAAGGACAAAACTTCCCCAACTGCATGGATGAAAAGGAACTCCTGGACAAATTCAAGCACAAAAACAAAGCCCAGAGAAGGAGGAAGCAAATAAATGTAGCATGGGAGGAAGAGAGAGGTGAGATTGTCTGAGCAGCTAGGGTTCTGGTTGGGAATCCTAAAGTTGTATTGTTGGTGATAAAAGGAAGACAAGGGAAAATTTGGGCCCTCTCTGTAAGAAAATGGGAGTCCTGGTTAACTGGGATATGGAGAAGCTGGAGGCACTTAATGACTTTTTTTGCCTTGGTCTTTTCCCACAAGATTTCCGACCACATGAATTACAGAAGGTAAAGGCAGGGGCTGGGAGAATAACCATCCACTTTAGGAGAGGATCAGGTTTGAGACTCTTTGAGGAATCTGTAAGTGCACATGTCTGTGGAGCCTGACAAGATACATCTGTGGGTCCCCAGGGAAGTGGAAGAGGAAGTGGCTAAGCTACCATCCATCATATTTGAGTTCCCACTGATGAAAAAAGGGAAGCATAACCTCTGTTTTAAAAAGGGAAGGAAGGCAGACCTGGGGAACTAGAGGTCAGGCAGTCTCACATCTGTGCCTGGCAAGATCCTGGAGCAGATCCTCCTGGAAGTTAAGGGACTTGGAAAGTGTGAGGTGGTAGGTGACAGGCCAACTAACTCTCCCAAAAAAGAAGAGGCAGGCAACATGGTTACTGTAGACAGCAGGGGTTTTTGGTGGCTTGGTGTAAAGGTTTTCTGGCATTTATCGAGGTGGCAGCTGTTTTGGAGAACTGATCCAAAAGTGAACAAATACTGTTTCCTGGTAGTTGTTCAGTGCTCACTCACTGGAAAGTGCAAAACTGTCCGTGCACAAAAGAGCAGAGCTTATGATCATTGGTGAGGAAGACCACAATTGTAGCAGTTCTAATTTAAATGGGTTTAAATTACTGTGGGATTGCATGCTTAGTATTTGGGTTCCTGCTGTGAATTCTGAAAGCTTTATTTGCTCACTGACCCTTTAGTCACTGTTAAAAAGCATAAAAAGTTTGTAGAAATCCTGTAGGCGTTCACAGTTGTTTTGTGACTAAGTTCTTTGTCTTAAAAGACTGTACCTTCTGTTTTAAGGCCATTTTTAAATTTTGACAACTGAGAGAAGTAGCATGAGAATTTCTTGGCATGAGAATTTAAGGATTTTACTAGTGGCCTGGTGGTGTCAAAGAGAATATTAGCCTTTTCCATTGGCATCTTGCACTAGTGACCATGATGTATGAAATCCTGTGTCTGAGTTAGATGATATTGCAGTGGTGAACATTCACTGTCCCATATTTCGAGTGAATTTTTCATGTGTTTTCTAACTTTGAATTTAGTAATTTGGTACTCCCTTTTGCCTTTATTAGAAAGGTTCTTTTGTGTTTGTTGATAAAACTTAATTCCAGTTTTGACTGAAAGTGTAGACATAGCATTAAGAAGTTAAAAGAATCCACTTGAAATTCAAATTCAGAATTATCTTTCAAAGTGATCTGGTATAAAAAAATGCTTTGCTGGCTAGTAGTCTAAGACTGTGCGTGGAACATCAGGAGCAGCATTTTTTCTTTTTTGCAATTTGTAAAACTGTTGCTTATTAATGTTTTTAGCCAGTAGTTTATTGTGCCCATTATGGGCATTTATCTTATGTATGCCTGAACTTGCTAAAACATCACCTTCTCTTTAGTGTGCTAAGGTTGTTTTTTCAGGCCTTTGCACTTGAAATACTGGGGTGACTTGCCTCCTCTTGTAAAATATGTTTCTTCTTTCATGACAACTATTTCAGTTATCTCTCTGTACCTTATATCTGTCTCACTCAAAACTGTTTCTGGTTGACTGTTTCTGTGTTTTGCAGCTCCCAGTTGGATTTGTACCTCATGCTGTCAGAAAACTGTTGATCTTGCTTCTGCAAAATTTCTGTAAATGGTGTTTAATGCTCTATTGATAGCAATTGAAAGTAATTTTATTACATGATGGCCCCTACCATATCCCCAGGTAAACTTGTGTAGCTGGTTCTTCTCTTAAGAAACCTTATTGGACAGAAAGGTAATCCAGAGTGCTCTGATTTTGGCAGAGGATAGCAAAAGAGTAGGTAGGCTGAGCAACAAGGTTCAGTGGACAAGTTGGTGGCAGTTGGGTACAGTGGGGTGTGGGGCACTGTTGTTTGTGGCAAAAAACACATGGGCTCCATAAAGAAGGGTGGCAAATGCCAGGTTGCAGCAGTTGTTGCTTCTTTCATAACCTCTGTCTGCCTTCTCTCCAGCCAGTTGTGAAAAGAGAGCAACGAAGGCAAGATAATGTAGACATAACAGAGCTGGTCAGTGTCAAACTTATGCTATTCTATGTTCTTATCCCAGCAAAATCCTGTGTGTTGCTAGATGGGAATCTTTTCTCTACTTTGATGCCTCTAAGAAATCTTGAAAAAGTAGGTCCAGAAATGTATTTTGTCACTAAAACAGTGAACTCGGGTAAGGGGAGTGGTGAGAGCAAGAGACAGAAAGTCATTTAAGTAGAAATCTGATAAACTGGTGTTACCATGTCCTGGAGGTACTGCTGTTGCTCAGTTTGTGTGGTCTCCTGAAAGTAAGAAGTAATTCTGATCCAACTTTGAACATCCCATCATGGGATGTTCTGATCTATGGGCATCAGTGCTTTGGTGATTTAGGATTATCATTTTTGTGTGCTCTGATAAACTTGCAGTTGCTTGGTGACTTACAATTGCTACATAAATTTGTTATTAAAATAAACATGGTTTTGTTCTCTGAGTGCAGCTCTTGACCTTCTTCTGTTCTTGTAATACAAAGTAATATTCTCACTCCTCCTCAAAAAAACTTGAACAAACTGGGTAAGCCTTACATAAAACCCTGAAAAAGTGGGGAAGGTAATCTATGCAGAAATATATTGCATATAAGAAATATTTAGTAACGCTTTTTGTAGACATTTGCTTTGTGTATTCTTGAATAGCACAAAAATTTTCATGCCTTGTTGACAATATACTGTGTGCAAAAATTAAGCTATTAATTGTATCAAGAAGCTCATAAACTGAGGCTGGTAATCAAAATTCGACAAAACAAATACTTGTTTTTGTTAAAACAAATGAACATTTTAGTGGATGATAACAAGGAAGATGATTTAGGTATTTTCCTGTCAGTAACTGTGATGAAGGGTGAGGCAGAAGGAATGTGTGATCAGAGATTGGCAAAAGCACAGGAGCGTGGACAGGTGATCAGAGTCAGAGAAGGAAAAAAATGGAGTATTTCAACTTTTTCCTCCCAGATAAGGAGTGACAGAGAATTGCTTGGGAGATCAGGATACTCAGGGAGGCTGAGATTTTAGAGCATCTTAGGCAAGAATGAAAGAATCCAGACAAAATTTTGAACAATGTCTAATAAATTGGCAGTAACAGTGTTTGGGATGAGTCTTTAGGTAATTTCTTTTAATGACACTACGTGCTACTTCATGAGACACAGAAAAGATGGCAGATAATTGAATATCCTACTGAAATGTCGGGTCTTAGATGAACCAAGGCTTATTTGAGTGTGTTAGGGAAACAAATTTGGTGTGGGAATTTGGGAAGTAAATTACATTTAACTTAAACTATGGTAGTTTTGTTCAACTGTGGCATTCTTTAATGTGACAGAGTAGTTACTGGTGGCTCCTCTGCTGTTGCTGTTAAATGGTGTTTTCTCTCCTAGGGTTTGGACGTGGCAGAGGGAGAGGAGCGGGGAGGTTTTCAGCCCAAGGCATGGGGTAAGAAACATGCAGAGCACAGATTTTGACAAGGATCAAACTCAGTGGCAATATTTCTTGACAATGTTGCCGCTGTATGTATGGATATTCCTATATGTTTGATAAGCCCATGTAGATGCAAAAATTGAAAAATCTCTTAGGTGATGAATAGAATATTTTTGTCTTAAACTAGTGTTTCTAACTAGGCACACCTATAGAATCCTAATGTATGTCTATTCATTGTTAGTATCTCGAACTTGCAGAGCCATACATGCTATCAGTAGCAGCCACATAGTGCCTTGGAGTCCGAAAGTTGTGTGCTACATATAGTCTTAGGTAAATTTTAAACCAGATTCATTTCAGTGTAATGTAGAATGTGCAGTGAACATATTTAAAACTTGAAAGTAGCAATTCTAAACTTGGTTCTGTTTTTGAGGTCTCATGCTTTAGCTGTTTGGACTCATATGGACCTTAAAACAGATTCAGAGGAAGTTATTCAGCAGCTTAAAAATTTGCTCTCAATTTTGTTGGAATAACTTGGCTTATAGAAATGTAGCCTCCACTGCTTTCACTCAGTGTTTGCCTTTAATGACACTTCATGCAACATCAGTAATATGATGAACTGGAGTAATGTTCTACTTCTCTAATAATTCTTGTTGTTCATACCTGCAGATGATGAGCTGAAAGAGGTTTTTTCTTCAATAATGCTTTTCCACATTTTAGCTGCATCTGTGTATTTTTGGCATTAGTGTGAGCAGAGCACTTTGAAATAATCTTCCTGGTGCTCTGAAAGGACATGATACTGGTCATTTATCAGTCAGCTACCTGCTGGAAAACTTATCTGTTGAGAGAGTCATATTGTTGTGTGTATAAACTAATGCTTTATAACACTGGAAGGAATTGGGAAGCTGTTAAGTGGTTTTTCAGGAATTTATTTGGTTCAGTGTCTCTACAGGAATTTTGTTTACCAGTCTCTTCACTTTTTTCTCTTATTCTCTTTTCTCCCTTTTTATCTCTGTGTGCTCATAGAAGATTTTTTTTTAAGTAAAAGCTGTCAAGATAACTTATGTGGAAATCAAGATGTTAAGTCTAATACAACTTCAGCTAAAAATTATGACACTTATGCTCACTGAATGACCCATGTGTTCTCTTCCATTTCTTAACTTTCAAAACTCTAGGACATTTAATCCTGCAGACTATACGGAGTCTTCTGCCACTGATGGCTTTGGGACAAAGTCAGAGATCTGGGAGACTGGTCAGAATGATGCAGATGATGGAACTGGTAAGATGCTTCAAGAAGTGGAAGGATTGGAATGAAGACCTGTAGCATATTACAGCTAAAATAACCATTCTGTTAGTGTTCACTTCTGAAAATTTGTATACATCTTTTGTGACACAGATACTAGATGATTTTTAAGTTTAGCTCTGCTGATGTGCAGAGCTAAACTTAAAAATCATCTAGTATCTGTGAGAATGTCTCTCTGGTGAGAATGAAGGGAGGCATTTTGAAATTCTTTTGTTATAGTACCAATAAACCCTTGGGGGACAAAGGAATTTGAAGAGTCACTGGAAGAACCTTGTATATAAAGAAGTGTTTAGATATCTTAATACTGCTTAAGATCTCACTGAATGCAGTTAAGGACCATAAGTCCTCCTAGAATTGATTGGTCCACAGGCTTTAGGCCTGTAATATGAATATCTAAGAAGAAAAAGAAAAAAAGTTTACAAGTATGAATTCACTCAGTGACACTGGGATGGCTTTGGAAGCCCTATCTGCACAATGCAGAAATGTAAGGATGCGAGTCTCTGGATGGAGGAGAGTTCCAAGATCTGCGACTTCAGAAGAGGAAAATTATTAACTAAAGCACAAGTAGTCACTTGAATTGAAGCCAAAAAGCCATTGACCTGTCTGAAGATCAAGGCAGATGTGTGTTTCTGTATGAAGTTTCAAGTGAGAAGTACACACTTCCAGCTAAAGGCAAAAGACTGACATAGTTTGGAAAGGAACCATTTGGCAGTAGTCTCATGGCGATTCAGAAATGAGGGTGGCCTGCTTATCTGTGATGGGAAAAATAGGATACCTTGCTGCTTCCTGTGTTCTGTGATAGAAGATGAAGGCAAAGTAAACCATGTGTTAGAATGGAGAAAGTCATATATGTTTTTGTCCTCACTTGGGAGCCATTGAATGTTTTTCTTTTAACTGCAGCAGTGGGTAACTCTTCTGATCTCTTCATTGGTAAAGCCTACTCTGGTGATTTTTTATCGACTCCTGTGCCAAGTGTGGAAGCTGATCCTGAAGGGCACAGTGTGCTCTGTTGAGCTCTGCTGTGAGCCACTGAGATGCAGCTTTCTAAATGTCTTACAAGCCATTTTCCACTTAACCAGAGAAGACAACAACAGGCTCAAAGTTTAGGGAGGCTTATTAAGCAGCTGTCTTGTCATTCTGATTGCCTTCTCAACCAGTGTGGAAGAGTGGCTTTGAGTATATTAGTGGTTGTTAATGGAAGCATTATTGCCAAATAGATATCTCTCTAAGGCATTACTTAAATGACTTGGTGCTGTAGCACAAACAGAAATACACCTTTTGTTTTCACTCACATTAGTTTTTCAAATAAGAAGATACCTCATGTTTTGAAAACTCCTTTGGAGATTCTTACGTTATTGTTTGCTACCTGTTAGCAAGGGGCAGGGGGTGTTCTCACAAGCATTGCAGAAGCTATAAGGTTAACTAAATAAAGAAACATCTGCAAGAAAAGGTGCTAGGAGATTGGAGCAGAGGTAGAGCATCACTGGTTTGTTACTGCTGATGCAGGTGTAAGGATATAGCTTACTTATGACTTGTGCTCTACTTCCAAAATGAACTCAAGTGTTCTGAGACCCTCCCTGCTAACTCAGAGTGGCCCCCATGTGCCTCTGTCACAGCAGAGGCAGAGCCTCCTTGTCCTTCATTCTCAGTGTTAAGTAATGGAAGAAATCTAGGAATAAGAGTAGTTTGGTGTGGGTAAACAGATCCCTCTAACAGTATGAATGTGTCATCGTGAGAGGTGTGCTGCTGACAGAGTGGTGGAAATTCAGAGTTTTGGTGCGTGGAATTTCTCTTTGGATGTCACGCGCATATTTGCTGTGCACGTCACCAACAACTGCACTGGACTTCAATAACACAGCTTAATGCATGCATGGAAATTTAGGAAGCATTATAGGAAGAATGTGTGAGAAGGCATTTGAGAATTTTCACTGGCCTTGTCAGATGAATGAATCTTTGAGGTATGAATGAGTGGGTGTCATTGTGAGGTAGTTCCTGCAAAATTACTTGGTTGGCAGAAAATTAAAGTAAACTAGGTAAGTGTGAATATTCTTGTTGGGTGTTAAGTACCTTTTTGTTGCTAATCTTAATTTACTTTCAAATGAAAAAGGTACAATAAGTGACAAAACAACAATGTCTCTCTAAAGAATGCTTTCTTTTATGGTGTTGTAGGCAAGCTCTAGGAATGTCTGAAAGAAGTCTCTGGGCAAAAGGAATAACTTCAGAAAGAACAGGCTTTAAAATTGAAACATCAGTTGTCCAAGTGGGTAGCACTTTCAGCCTTTTGATGGAAAGCATCTTGAGGGTTTTTAGAGGAAGCTGCAGCTGGGGTGGTAATTTTACAGCAGAAGAGACTGCTGGGAAGGAACATGGAAGCTGTGCTGGGGAGGACAGTATCAGACAAGGTATGGGGCTGGAAGTAGTTTGCATAAAGTTGAGCATGAATTGACTTGTTAATCCCAAATATTAATTTTCGGGTTCCTCCTCCTAAATTCACATTATGCTTTGTTAATTACAAATCAATGACCCAGTTAAGTTCCCAATGGGGGGTCAGCTAAAGTTTTGAATGTGGGAACTATATGTGTATGCAAAACTGTAAAGCTTGCAGTGGACTTTATAGATGTCAGGTAAGAGTTTATACAGGAAGGACAGGAAGGAAATTGCTCTATTTATTCCTCATTATCCAGTCCCATTTCTTATTTAATCTCAAAAGAAGGTAAAAAATATTAATTCCTGCTATCTACTTGAAAACCTAGTGTCTTTCACCTGCAGTTACATTAAAGAAGCAGTAACTGGGTAACTTAGAGAGATAAGATATCTTTGCTTACCAAAATATTTTCTGGAGACATTATACCAATATAAACTCTTTGTGATATTCTGAGTTATGTACTAAGTATTTCTTTCTTTAGCCACTGCTGGGGAAATCAGTATTTTCATAAAAAATAAATATAATGTTTGTTTCCAAAATGCAATTTCTGTCATGTGTGCTCTGAAAGTGCTCTAGAACCTCATGTCCTGAATTATTGCAGATGCCAGAGGCATCATGATAGCTTGAATAGCCTTTCTAAGTGCACCATTGTGTAATCCAGTAGAAAAGTCAGCTGGTTCTGTGAAGGTAAAATTTAGTGTTGGCTGAAATACAGACTGAAGGGCAAGTCTTTAATAGTTTATAACATTATATCTAATTGTATTCCAAATAATACAGCATCAATTTTCCTGCATTCTAATTTATATAGAAATAATATACAGAGGAAAGGCAAAGGGAAGGGACAGATGAAGAGAAACAAAATTACTAGCTTCCTCCAAAAAGAAATAAACTTGAGCAGCATCATTTCTCTCACCTTTTTTGTAATGTACAGGGCAGTGGGAGAAAATGAGTGCAAATCACAGCAGTTGTTAAACATAAATTGTGTTAGAGGTGCTCACTTCTCAAAGTTTATTGTAAAAATGGCCTTGTGTTCTGGTAATTTACTCATGTCACTACTTTGATAGAGTTTAAGTTTCGTGGAAAAACTTCCTTTGTTACCTTAGTTATAAACAGCGTTAAACTACTCTGAAACTGAAGAATGACTAGAAATAAGAAATAAATTAAAGAGTAACTCTCAAGAGGGACAGTTGTGTTCCTTGGAAGGTACAAGGAAGTTGGTGTTTGGGTTTTTGTTTTCTGGGGGTTTTGTGTTTGGTTTGTTTTTTCAATATCTGCTGTTAAAGTCTGAAGGAACATTTTAAGGAAGGCTTCAAGTCTTTCTAGAATGCAAATCCAGAAGGAAAGAACTAGTACATAAGTTTGGCATAGACCAAGTTAAATTTATTTTGGGGTTAATATCAATGATTGTTCAAAGAAATGGTAAAAAAATAAAGAGTGTGACAGGGAGAGAGGATAATTGGAGGAACATAGCTGAAGACTCATCAAAAGATGTATGCTGTTTTTATTGGCTTGATAACTTTCTAAACTGAACTTGTAACAAAGAAAAAGAGGAAAGGGTCACAAATAGCCACCTAGATTGAAGCTTGTATGATAAGGATCTTAGAAAATGCAAAACATAGTTTTGATGGAAAACAGAAAACTCTTGAATTGTAATGCTTTGCAAAGCTTGGGGGAAAGATTGGGAAGAGGATAAATGAGTTGCAGTAATGCCAGGGTGGATTTTGGACTAAAAAGAAATCGATGGTCCTGTGGCAAAAGCTGACTTAGATCAGATCAACAGGAGAAAGACATTCAGAAACTGAATTTTGTGCAGAGAAGAGTACTGAAATAACTGAGAGTGGAATGATTGAGTTGGGAAGGGAAAGTGTTAGTAAATGACACTAATAAACTTGACAGCTTGGATAAACTAATAAAAGGGTGAGAGACTGTACGCAGTATTTAAAAGAGTAAACCCTCAGGACTAGCTTTATAAGAGAACAACAGACAGTTGTTTAAGTTAATTGTGAGGAAAACATCACAAGTATTATTTCGAGTAGGTTTGGTCTCCCAAAGATGGTGGAAAATACACAAGAGTCTGACTTGATGTACCTGAGCTCTTCTAGTCTTTATTTTATCAGACTTTGAGCTCTGTTTTAGTGTTCAGGTGTCAGTGCAAAGCTTGTCTTCTAGAGACATACCTTGGCACTGGCTTATGGGAGATAATTGGGCTTTTCCTCCTTTTCAAAATTTCTGTTGAAATGTGTGGATTACTCTAGAAATTTGAAGCATTGTAGTAGTTTTGCTATAGGGTATGGTTATTAGTAAAAACATCAACCCTGGGTAGGAGCCATTTGCTAAAATGTGAGCATGAGATGTTTCAGGCAACTCTATATTGCTCCACAGAGCCCACACAGAGCGGATGTTACCTTGCTCAGGACCTGCCAAATAATTTTGGATTCCAAGGTATAGTTCCCCTCTCTTCCCCCCACTGTGCATTACCTCCATGGTCAGCCCTTTTGCCTGGCAGGACTGGCGCCACTCAACCCTCCTCTGCCAAAACCCACTGTGGTATCGTGGGGTACAAGAGGAAGCACCAGTGCAATCCTGGCATTAGTACCAGCTGGCTTTGATGGTGTTTTTGGGGTGCTTGTTTCTGAATTAATCAGAAACAGACCAATTCCTCGTTAAATGAAAGGAGATGATTGAAGCAGCAGACTCTTTGCTTTGTACTTGATCCAGGGTGCTGGCGGTGCTACCTTTGGTGCTGGTGTTTTCTTTGCTCGTGGTTGCACAGTTTACACAAAGGCTCTGGTTGTTGTTGCAATAATCTTCACTGTACTGCTGCCGGTGGTCAAGGCCTTCAGTCCCTTTATTGCTCTTGCATGTCTGTACCTGCTGTTTCCTGTGGAAGGGATTCAAATTTTGCATCCATAGATTTGGTTTCTGTGGTTTTCCTATTTCTGCATGCTTCACTGTGCTCCAGAGTTTGCCAAACCCAGTCTGCCTCCAGTTACAGGAAGCATTTTTTAGCTACAGTGGAAATTTAAAGATTGTCCTACTACCATCATAAGAATTGCTTGTGTTCTAAAATAAGTTGCTCTCTCAGGGGAAGGAATTGGAGTTGTGCTACTCTGAGTGAATTAGCAGGTTGGAAAGTAGTCTTCACAGGCATAGCTTGGGTCTTGAAATTGAATGTGTTGAAAGTAGGATTGTGGGTCTTGGAGCAGGTGTTGGTGGTTGTGTTTTGTTCTGTATTAATTTGTGTGTGAATCTGGAGGATCCTATGTGAGGGTTGAGTAACCTCTTATTGCTGTTGGACCCATAAGAGGAAGTTCTTCCAATGTTTGGGATTAATCACTGGGTGCAGATGTACGTTCATGCAAATTGAGTCCGGTACCATAGTGGCAAAGATCAAAAATCAGGGGCAGGGGGAAGGAGTGGTGGTGTTTCCCTCCCAGAATTTTAATTCTGCTGACCAGTTTCCTAGAGCTTACAACCATGTTTCCAAATATGTTTCCAACCTCCATCTCCTTGCTTTGTGTTCCACTGATAATGAAAATGGGATTGCTTGAAAAGCAGAAGGTTTGAAACACAGTGTTATGCCTTTAACTTGTACCTTTCTTTCCTTCCCCTATTATAATAGGAGCATGGAAGAACTCAATAGAAGAATGGACAGCAGAAGACTGGAATGAAGATGTAAGTGCAACTAGCTGGATATACCAATTGATTATTTATTCTCTTCAGAGTTTGTGTTGTTTTCAAAAACTAAATATTTGAAGTAATCCATTATTTCAAGTTTATTTTCAGTAGAGTGAAAATAAGTCATCCCTCTTGCCTCCTCCTGCGAGGTGGAATGTCAGTGTTTGTCCTGGAAATGCGTGAATGCTTTATGTAACGGATATGGAAGCTCCATACTTACCTAATGATAGGGATGTATCTTTTGAGAGAATTGAAAGAAATTCTTAAATTCCTAGGTTTTCTGTATCAGTTAATGTCATCAAAAGCTGACATATTTTAAACCTGTCTTTAGTTTCCTGAGTGTGTGCTAGAGGTGGACTAAGGGCTAAGAACGGTGGAATTCTATGAGCTGTTCTCACCCCTGTTTGATGCTGGTACAATGGAGCGTTTGTTGTAAGGGACGGGTGTTGAGCAATGCTGACTACAGATAGAATTTGTTTTAATTAGTTACTGGAGCTGAATAATTTGCAAATGAATTTTGAATTCTCTAGCCCGTTGTTAGTTTTTATTAATTTTGCATCCTGGAAAAATCCCTATAGCCTAGGAGAAAGTTATTGGTCTGCTAATATTCAGAAAGAGTCAACGAAATGTCAAGATGCAGATACATTAGCCCAAAACATGCGCCAAAAAATAAAAGGGAAAAATATGTTATACCTTTTGTTCTAAAAATAATTGCATTCTATTGCAAAACATTTTAGTGTATTGAAATCTGCCTAGAAAATTTTGGCAGATCTGTTACAGAAGGACCCTTATTGAATGTGGGCTTTTGTAGGAAGGCTATTAGTCCTCCCAGTCTGAGGCCAGATGCCATCTAGTGCCTCGATCAATGATTGGGAAGTAAAACTAAAGTAATTGCTTAATAAAATGGTTTCAAATACAAAATATGTTGGAATAGCCTTTGAAAGTGAGCCAGTCATGTGGCAAGATTTGGACCTCTGCAATATTTGAGCTATTCCAGTGAAAAATACTTTAATATAGCCAAGTATCCATTTGCTTTATAGGAATAAAGACACACCTTCAGAACAGGGGCCTGGTGTTTGGAAAGCAGCAACTCAAAAGTTTCCAGGAATGTAGTGGATGATGAAAAAAGAACAGCTCAGCATGAGCTGATGCTGTATTAAAAAAGCTCCTATTGTAGTATTTTTGCCTGTTGGCACTCTTTGCCATCTCTTAGTCATTCTTGAGTTATGTTTATGTATATGGATGCTCCTGAACTTGATTCATAAGTACCAAACCCAATTTCTCATTACTTTTACAGATGAAAAATTGTGTATAATAGCTGAAAATATCTGATCAAAGATCCTTGAGAAGGGAGATTTTAGTTTAGGGAATCTGAAAGGGTTACTTTAGGAGCATATGATCAACTCTGGTTTTAGTGTAGCAGAGGTGTAGTATGAACCTGTGTCTGGAAAATGGATCCATGCATTTAAGTGCGTAACAAACAGTTCTAGTGGCATGACTATTGATTAAAAGAACCAAAGAAGCTGATCGATTTACTGTCTGAGGGAAAGACCAGGTCTTTTTCTAAAGAATATTTCTGTTTAAATGTGGTGTTCTCTAGTCAGATACAAGTTATGAGCAAGTCAGTAAAATTTAACATTGTTTGATCCAAGAAGAATTAGGTCTTTGTGACCTAATAGTCCTGTCTGGTCCTTATCTTTTGCAGTGAGTATTAAGCAAGTATAATAGGTTGTCAAGGTGCTGTTAAATAGAATGGAAAGTGCTTGCAGTGAAAATAAGAGGTTGTGTTTTGTTAAAGGGATATTCAGGGTATTAACAATGAAGGACTAGACAAATATTGAGGTACTTTAGGTGGCTCTGGGTTTTGCTCTTACAAGAAAGTAAAGTTTAACTACAGCAACTATTCCAAAGGAAAGAAATAGAATAAATACAAATTGCTGGAAAGTGGATAATGGCAAACATTTTCTGTTATTATTTGAAACCACAACAACATTTATTTTCAAAAAAGGAAAGGGGAAAAAAAAAGTGTTTTGTTGGAAGTGGTTTCTTTACCTGGAAGCAGCATGAGAAGTTGTTTTAATTTTTTACCCTCACTACATCATACCAAAACAGTAATAAGCTTTTTTTAAAATTTCTGATTTGTTGATGTTGAGTTTCTGTGAGGATGCTGGAGTATATTTTCCTCTTCTCCTCACTATTCCTATACTCCTTTAGGAGCTGATAGCTAGTTGTCAAGTGCATTGTCTGTTTGGTGATTGGAGAATGATTTTATCATAGGAACAGGAGCTGGGAAGCATGGGCATTTCACTGCAGATGGAGAACATACCCCTGTGAGGCCAGCACCGACAAATGGCTCACAACCATTCGTTCAGTTCTGGGAAAATGCCAGAGCCTCAGTGAAAGATTTGTGAGTGTAGTGTGCAGCAAGCATAATGGCTTGATTGGGAGCTGAAAATACTACGTCTGAGAAATACTAAGTACATCTGTAATAAAACTTTTCAGCTGCCACAGCACAAAATATGTGTTTTGACGAATGCCATAATCCCTGCAGAGTACTGAATTAAGTGCTTGATTGGACCTTTTGGCAGTAAGTTTGCCACAGGTTGTAGTCTAAATCTCAGTGTAACTGAGCTGGTAGCTAGAGACTGCTGTTTGCATGCTGGTTCATCTATAGAGAGCATTTTTTCTCTCACACATCAAGCATGCATTTGCATTGTCACAAACATCCTCAGTCTCCTCAATCTGCTGAATTTTTGGGGTTCATCAGTGTTTGTCCCTGACTAGTCTTTTCTTGGTTATGTGAGTATAAGAAACTGTTGACATTACAAAGAATTTAATATTTAACCAAGGGATTGCAGACCATAGAGTGCTGCTTGTGCCATTAGCTGACCTCCTTGTGCCATGTAATGCAGGAATATCATAGTACCCCAGAAAGTACAGTACACATTGCTCTAAAATAAAACACATGATTCAGAAAATGCTGGACAATAGAGGAACAGCCTTTTTAACTGAAATGTACTTAAGTGGAATGTTCTTTCTTTGTTTTGGTCAGTACACAGAGTTGTGGGCTGTCAGCATTCATCTCAGGACAAGTGATCCAGAAATGAGGGATTAAAGTACTTTGTGTTGGCAGCAAGGGAAGGGTAAGAAATGGAGGGAGGAACTGTATTAGGCTGATTTGTTCATGGTCTCATGTGCTCCTTGTGACAGAGTGCTGGGAGAGTATGTGAGATATCTCTGCTCTGCCCCTGAGTGGTGATTTGCTCCCAGTCAGCTCTTCTGTATCCTTCTTAAATCAAGGAGACCCCTATCAGATGTGCATGTTCAGGAATCACATGCTCTCAGTAGAGCTGCCTGTGGGATGGCAAATGAAATTGGCTCATGTCTGTGGTGTCCTTTAAACTGCTAGAGATGTATGCAGTTAAAAATGTATAATTTCTAGACGAGCTGTATCAAATGGCACATTTGAAAGGTGTTCTTTGAATAGGTCAGTTATTCTTTAGTCAAAGACAAGGCTACTAAAGGAATTAAGGATGATTTTGTGAAAAGTAAATTTAAAATACAAACATTGTACATGCCTAGCTCTGTTTTGCTAAACCTAACTTGTACTGGCTTAAGATCTATTCTGATTTGCAAGTATTCCTGTCAATAGAATCAAATTAGCCTAGGAAGTTGTAGCTGTTCAACAACTACTTTTTAAACAACAAAAAGTATTAAAAAAATCCAACCACATGGCAAAAAAACAACCTCTTCTTTTCCTGCAAGGTCCCAACCAGCTCCACTTCCCCAGGTGCCTGTGCGAGTATCTCTTTGTATTGTAACAGCATAGTTAAAAAAGTGCAGCTGTCCTCTGTGTGTGGTCTGACTTGTTACATGAGTGTCAGCATGGCTCTCATTTTATCACAGTTTCCCAGCTCGTGCTCTTGGAGCCCTCAGTTAAAGACGTTATTGCCTTTCCTAACAGAGCTGCCCATAAGGAGCCATGAATGCTGGTTCACTGAACTTACCTGTACTTACCTGCATCTGCTGCTGGTGGCAGCTGAAATGTCAGATGCAAGGATACATGGAATGAGTGGGAGCAGTGCAATGTGTTACCTTGTGCAATAAGATTTGTCAGAGTTGCTCTGTAGTGTCATAAATTGTCTGCACGTTGATGGTAGGATGGCTGTCACATTAATTACTTTCTACTGGTGTGTTTCAGTTAAACTGTTTCCCAAGCTGATGTATTACATTGGTGTACAATTCTATGCTGGTGCGTGTTGTCAGTAGGTCAAATATCCTAACCCAGCCCTCTAATTAAATAGGTACTTGATTCTGTGGCGAAGATTTTACTGAAGTTTGACTACATGTTTTTGTCTTTTTAAGCAGAGCTTCAGAGTAGCTGTTTGTAATGGTAGTTTGACTTTACTTTTATATTGAAAGTGCATGACCAAAATGGAATTTATGCAGATGTTGCAGGAGGGAAATGTAAGCATATGAGATTCTTACTCCATCTCTTTTTCAGCTTTCTGAAACAAAAGTCTTCACTGCATCTTCTGTTCCAGCTGAAAATCATGTGACTCCTGGGCAAAGGTAAGCTCTTCTTCCATGTTTTCCCTATACTTTAAAAACCTTCTCCTTGATTAGGCAATATTAGCTTGCACACATAAAATATTGAATAAAAACTCTCTCAGAGATTGGTCAAACTCATCTAGAAATTGAAAAAGCCCTGCTTGCAAATTGTTGTTTCTGTGAGTTCCTGAGTTTTCTGACTGTGAAAGTGGAGACAAACTTAGCAAATGTGTGAGCATAACACATCTTCTGCATCAAGACTGCTTACAGACAGGAAGAAAAGTAGCTGGGAAGAAAAATTTTTTTGCTGTTGAAAGGGAAGCTCTGGCTTTAGTGTCCAGAAAGTGAGAAAGCCTATCTTTGTAGAAGGAGGAAGAGTTCAGAATGTCATGCTTTGGCAGATCTGTTAAATGAAAGCTTGCATTGACAAAAAGGTGAATTCCCTGGTGAGCATCACAGTTACAAGCCTTTACTGATGATAGAGGGTTAAGATCAAGAACCAAAAATAGGTCATTTGCTGCCTTCCTTTGCCTGCCTTTGTCTTCAAATGCCTTTCTGGTCATGTTGTGGAATCAGCTGCTTCCATTAGCTTAATGTTCCTGAGGAGCACATAAAAGTATAGTGAACGCTTTGGTAGTTGGATAGCATGAGATCTGAAAACTAGATAGGCTCATGGTTCCAAAAGTCCTGATTCTGCTGTACTGTAGCAAAATTTTCCATATAATATGGATGTGATTTGCATGAGGCATGGTGTCACATGGTGTATCATTTATATTTCTTTCTTTCTTAAAGGTAGTATATTCATGTGTTTTTTGTTCTGTTCTCCAGTGGATGTCCCTCAGATTGTTAGAAAAATTTTAGTTCATCCGCTCAGATTGGGGTGGGATTTTTTTGTTTGTTACTTAGTGGCAAAAAGATCCCTTCTCTCTCTCTTGTATGGTAGACAAAAAATATCTGAAAAGACTGCTAATCAGTAATAATTCTGTTGCTGGGATGGCAGCCTTAGTATTGCTAGTGCTTTCCCCAGTGTCACTGAAGTTTCATCACTGTTCACTCATTCCAGCCAAGTTTCACTTTGTCTTACAGCATTGATTTGGTGACACTGCTTCAAAAGCCGGTGACATCTACCCAAGAGACAGAAGGCAACTCATTTGAGTCTTCTCAGCAGCAGACCTTTGGCCAAGCCTTAGTATTCACAAATTCTCAGCACAGCACCCAGATGGCATCAGGAACAGGCAGCTCCAGGGCTGTAAACTCTTACTCTCCTCAAAGTCTGGTAAAACTATCTTGTGCTTTCTAAATATTTTGTTTTCTAAATGTTGTTCATGAGTAAATATTTCAGGTTAAACAACTTTTCCAGTGCTGGTCATTTTGTGAAGTGTTTTGGTATTTGGTGAAAAATTAAAATGAAGAATATAATTCTTTACTTTCAGCCCCCTTCCCCCACCCTCCCCCCCCCCCCCCCATCCCCCGCCAAAAATTACTTTTTTCATTTTGCTGGTTGGTTATTTCTGCATTTGCATGAAGCAGTTATATTAATTTTTGATTAGAGAGCAGATGTGCTCATTGCTTGCTGATGTAGGATGAAATAATTTGTTTATAGTTAAGAGTTCTAGGCCAGAAAATGGATGTGTTATTTCCAAGCACATTGTCAGCTACTTCTTGTGGAAGCATGCCTATTTCTGAATCAGTTTTGAGGGTGTGAGATGAGGTGTTTATTCTCTAAAAATTGGTCCAACTATTAGTAAGTCTATGATATTTTAAGATGTGTAGGTTCAAATAAGTTAGTATTATTGTGATTACAGTAGTGGAAATTTTTACTGGTCATTTGTTAGTAATCTAGGTCTGAAAAGATTTTTGTTTCTTCCAGATAGCAGCTGTAGGCATTGACCCTATGATTGTGTTCAATTATTAGTTAAAATATTAACTCCACTCCTTCCCCTTTTCTTCTTGGTCTTTTGGTAGTCGGCAGTTCTTTGTTCTGGCTTTGGAGAGCTCAGATCTTCTAAATTGGCAAACTCTACTGGTTCCCAAATCTTGGACCAATTGAAATCACCGGGATTGGGTCAGTTTACCTCTCAACAAACCAATAGCAGTTCTGCCACCACTAGCACAGTTGCTGCATCGTCCTGGGATCTAAAACCACCTAGTACTCAGTCCTCAGTCCTCAGTCAGTTTGGTAAGTGCTTTGACATAGGTTCTTCTCTCTTTCTCTTTATATTAGCCAGTAGGATTTCTTAATGCCAATGATAGTTTAAAATTACTTCAATGAAAGACTTTTTTTAAAAAAAAATATTCCTAGTAATACAATTACTTGCAACATTTTAAATGTTATGCTTATTTGCTGATAATAAACATCACAAGTATATAATAAACTAAGTTATATTAAGCTTAAGCCTATCCCTAAATGTCATTACATGTTTAAAGTTATTGAGCCTTCCAGGTAGTGACATCTTTGATTTAGTGTGCTTGAATATTTACATGGAATTTTGTTGTTGATTGTTTTTCAACAGATACGGAAAATACTTATTTTCCTTGTAACTATGCTTCTTTTAGCTGAGTGTAAAGTTGTGTACTTGTATTTTGTTTTTTTCCCAAATTCTCTCTTCTAATCATTACATGAATTTTTAATGAGTACTGTGTAATTTCTTCATAATATGCATCACACTTCAGTGTTCTTTCCATAGTGTGCTGTGAAGGATTCGGGTTACTTGTTTTGTGTTTTTATAATGGTATGAATTTTTATGTAATTGAGTAGAATTAATTGTAACAGTGAGAATGACAGAAACTTATTATCTGTAGTGTTGTTCCTAGCAGAATCCTCACTGTGAAGAAGATAGCTCTTGTGTCTGTCATGTGTGTATATGTTTATGTGTAGATAAGCAGCCATTGGTAGCAATTACTGTCTTTGACATGCAGAAATTCTAAAAGAAAATAAAACTACATTTTAATGCTTTCTAATGGACTTCACCAACTGAATAAAAACCCCTTGACACTGGAAATGCTGGAGATCTCTGTGGTGGTTGACCAGTGCTTTAGGTCACCTCATGGCTTTCAGTATCCAAAAACTATGAAAGGGAAGACTTGGGAAAAAACCTGTTTATATCCAGCATCTCTTTGATTCTCAGCTATTATGAGATGGTAGAAAACTTCCTATTTTTTTTATCTTCTTCTTTGCAGGGGAAAGGAATCCTAACTCATGCTACCTCTAAATTGCAACAACAATTTACCCCTTGGAAGTAATCACGTTATATCAGTTCAGTTAATTACAGTGAAACTTGAAGTGCTTGATTAAAATAATCTGTAACAGTTTTTGAGGATTTGTGTGTGATAATACTGTGACTGTGTAGATAGGTTTGTTTTTGCATTTTTGGAAAAAACTAAATATTGCTTGGCCACTGCTGTTTATTTAAAGTAGGTGTATTAACTGTTGTCCTTATTAGTGTTAGTGTTAATGATCCATGTGAAACCCCTCTGCTGTCTGAAAAGACATGCAAATGCTATAGAATCATAACTATTAAGCATCACTTGGATTCTTGCATAAAGAGTAGAACTGTGAAGAGCAAAGTTCAGTGCTTTAATTTTGATATTTCCTTTTTTCCAACACTGGCCAGACTTTAAATCCCAGCCTGAGCCATCTCCAGTTCTGAGCCAGCTGACACAGCGACACCAACAAATGCAGGTGGTTCCTGTTCCTCCTCCTGGGCTGGAGTCATCCTCCTCCCAGGTAAAACTCCGAGAGCCATCACCAGTAGACACCTCTACAGCTGTTAGCAAAATATTGCAGCTCCCCACTATCTCTATGGATAACCAAGCAGTGACTGTTCATCAAACCCAGCAGAAACAGATAAAACCACCAAAAAGGAGGATAACTCCTGCATCCAAGGTGGGTAATTGAGTGATAGCTTGTCATTACTATACTTAAAAACCACAAAAACTTGTGTCAGCAGTGGCATAGCCAGCAGGACCGGGGCAGTGACTTGTCTCTCTGTACTGGGCACTGGTGAGACTGCACCTCAAATCCTGTGTCCAGTTCTGGGTCCCTCATACAAGGAAGATATTGAGGGGCTGGAGCATGTCCAGAGAAGGGAGCAGAGCTGGGGAGGGTCTGGAGCACAGGTCTGAGGGAGCTACAGGGGCTGAACCCGGAGAAAAGGAGGCTCAGGGGAAACTTGATCACTCTCTAGAAATGAGGGTGTAGCCAGGTGGAGATTGGTCTCTTCTCCCAGGTAACAAGTGGCAATACAAGAGGAAACAGCCTCAAGTTGCACTAGGGAAGGTTTAAATTGGATATTAGGAAAAATGTCATCACTGAGGGGGTTGTCAATCGCTGGAGCAGGCTGCCAGGTAAGTGAGAGAGCTACCATCCCTGGAACTGTTTGAAAGATACGAAGAGACATGGTGCTTAGAGACATGGTTTGGTAGTGCTGGCTTTAATACCTGGACTTGGTCTTAATGTTCTTGTCCAACCTTAATGATTCTGTGATTTGATTCGGTAAATGTTTTATATAAATTGCTAGGGAGAAGGAGAGCAAAGATCTTGGTATGTTTCTTATCTATGAAGCAGGATGTACTAAACTGGATAGTTATTAAGTCCAAAATATTGTCGTGATAGCTTTTGCAAGCAGATAGCTGTTTGCTCTGTATGGAAAATGGCTGTTGCTGAGTGATTTTTAGATTCACTTAGTAGCCACAATATGAATATTGGGGGGGGGGAGGATGTACAAAGATGCTACTTTGTTGTTGTGGAATGGTACGGTTTACTCATTCATCTCCAGATTACAGCAGAATCAGTGGATTAATTTCAAGTTGCAGATGCATGCAAAAGAGTTATGGCTTTTTTTCTTCCTTTAAGATTCCTGCCTCTGCTGTGGAGATGCCTGGATCAGCAGACATGACAGGGTTAAATGTTCAGTTTGGAGCTCTTGAGTTTGGATCAGAGCCTACACTCCCAGAGTTTGGATCGACACCAAGCAGTGAGAATACCAACCAGACGACCAACAATAGCTTATATTCAAAATCTGTAAAGTATGTGTGAGTTGCCCTCCTGCATTCTCAGGTGTTCTTGTGGGGGTCAAGCTTGTGCCAAAAACGTCATGACAGGATTACAATGTAATGAAAGGAGAAAATATGATTACTTGTTTTCTGTGATAATTTTAAATGATAATTTTTCTACTCTAATGATAATCAAGATCTGCCTGGATGGGTAGATGTGAACCTGAAGGCGATATGAATATAAATAACCTTTAAATAAGCTATCCTTTAGAATTTTTTCTCATGTGAAGTTGTCCTGATTTTCAAGTGTTTTGGGGGTTTTTTCCTCACTACCCATGTTTTTCTCCAACTGACCCAGCAGAATTGACCTTTTTACCATATATTTATGTTAGTTAGTAGATTAGCAGCAGGTTACAGATCTGATTCTCCTACAGGATGAAAAAATGAGAAAAAAACCTGGGCTTTCTGTATGCAGAAGCTCTTACTGAAATGCTGCAACAGCCAATGATAAGTGCCAGTGGACCAGTAAACCAGTTTTAATTCCTTACTCATTGAAAAATCAGCATCAGTAAAAAGCTTCCTGAAGTTAATTCAGAAATATTAATAGAAATGAACTTCCACATAACTTGTAGTTTTTTACATGATATTTAAACTAAGTGGACAATAAAACATTACTGCATGTTTTCAAGTATTTTTTAGTTCTTTGCATAATTTATTTTGTAACATTAGAATTCTATTGTAAAAAGAATCCTATTGTTATTCATTATATACCAGACTTTATCAATTCTGCTTGTTTAAAAAAGAAAGATTATGATCGTTAATTTATCCTTGGAAAAGGTGGAAATAACATGTGACTGAAAAGTGCTTGTATGTAAATTCTTGTCTTGTTTGGGCTGGAATGAGGAAGGTGAATGGTGCTTAGTGCAGCTGATATTTTGAAGCAGTGATTAGTGACAATCAAAGCATATTATAATTTTTTTTTACATTCTTAGATTTTCTAACATAAATAGTATAGATTTTTTTGTGTGTTTAAGGTTGTTCTAGATAGCCATATAGAAGCTGATATTTTCATGAAAGTATTTGAAATACCTACCAAGATGATAAATAATTCTTTTTTTCCAGTGATCCTTTGAATACCTCTTTGCCAATATCCAATACAGTACAGGACTCCACCTACACAACCTCTGCCATCAGCTCTTCCAGTCTGACCTGCTCATCCCAGAGCACTAGCTCAGTAACAACTTCCTCCTATGAGCAGACCTCTGTGCATAGCAGGATAGCGTACCAAAGCTCCATGGCTCCGTCTGAACCAACGCCTGTTGCAGTTACGGTGAGTTCATTACAGAAACAGGACCTAGAAAAGGGGGAATACTCTTACCTGTGTTAGGTTTGTATTGCCCTCATACATTAATGCTGTAACCAAACCAGGTGGTATTTTTGATTTTCAAGCCCACCCTCTTATTTGTTTTTGCTTTTCTTGGTGTGTAGTCATTTTTGGTATTACTGTATTTGGGATATAAGAGCATCTGATTTTGCGGGTGTTGACATCTTAAATTGTCTTTTGACCTTTTTTTTAGTAACGCTTAAAATTCTACTTGAGTTTTCCTCCTTGAACCTAAAGAACTGTCTCTGTATGTAAATATTAGTTATGGTATTTTGCCATAACTAATAACTTGATGGTTTCTCTACAAATGTATTTTATTTACTAAATTTACATGGCACCTAGCAAATGGATCCAAATTTTTTCTTGGCCCCTCCAGTATTACTTTTCTGTTGCATTTAAACCAGTGGGAATTAGTTTCATGTGTTATTTTAATAAGCATAAGCAGAGGTCTAATATAGGACAAAGAATCTCTTGGGAGATTCAGACACACCTGCTGTCTTTGTATATGGAATGTAGGTTTATTTTAAAAGAACTGAGTTTATTGAATGTTTTAGGAACTTGAGAGAGTTTGTAAGTTTATTTACTTCTGGCCTTTGTTATGTGTTGGCTCAGTCACACTTGTCTTCTGCACTAGCTCGTATGTACTGGTGAGGATCAAGCATAGACTATCCACTTCTGTACTCCAGCGTTATCCAAAAAACAACTGGTGCTTCTCAAGTCTTATCTTTCAATGGAAAAAAATTGGCGTCTCTGTGTAACTTGGATAGTTAAAATTGTGAGTTACATTAGATCAAAAGCACAACCATTTCCTATATGTTAATGCAATTCCTTCTTTCATATTGGTGTGAACCTGAAGTTTATGTTATATACAGTACATGGGAAGGTTTGCTGCTGATGGGTGTATTATGGGCAGTGTATGGGTTTCTCTGTGTTGAGGACACCTTGCACTTGAGACAACTTTATGATGTAGTTTTTTTAAAGGCAGTAAAAATTTAATTTTCTGCCTTGTTCAATTTAGTATGACCATAGAATTTTGCATGAAGCATGTTCAATGTGTGATTCAGTCTGAGCATTTAATATACTTCTAAGATGATTTGTTAATTCATTTCTTCTTTGTTTACAGAATGGGCACAGTGGTGTTAGGACACAGGCAACACTTGACAGTAAGTTTTCAAAGCTTGGTTGAGCACAGGACTTTCTGTTTGTTCCTTGCTACTTGCTGTGCACACAAGCGTATCAATGACATTGGGTTTAAGGCTTTATATTGTTCTCCATGACTAATTTATGGCTGACCCATTTGACTTTAATTGTGGTTGCATAAAATGCTGCTTGCTTCTTGATTACAATTGAAATATGAAGGCAAGTCTATTAAATCTACAAACCTAAACAATCTAAGAATTAGAGAAGCTGCTTTGCTGTTGGCTTTTGTTTTTTTAATTCACCTGTCAGAAATCATTTAATATTTAAAAAATGCAAAATTAGAAATAATATGAAGTTTTTTAGCAGTTCTTCCAGTTCTGAGTTGGGAAGCTGCAAATATCATTTAGCTGTAGTGAAATGAAGTCACATTCTTTGAGTGCACCTCTCACTGCCCTGTTAGAAGTCTGTGAGAATAAAGGTGAGAAACACATTCCCTCTTGTGAGTTTCTTAATATCTTGCAAACAATACTTCAGTATTGACTGTAGTATAAGTGTTAGTTTCTTCATCTTGGCATGTTTTTAATGTAGTGTGGACCTGTACCAGGCCTGCAGCTCTGTACTTGGAGTTAAAGTAATTAAGGTATAGTATTCACTCTTCTCATCTTTGTGCTGCTCCATGGAAGTTTTCAAGGACAGTGGTGTGAATTAAAATCTTTTGGAATTCCAACACTTCAATTTTAGGTCTAACCTCCTCTTAAACATCTCTTCAGGTAGGCCATTAGTAGTACAATGTTTTGTTAGTACCAAGTTGAATTTAAAGGAGCAGGAGTGTATACGCTCCAAGTGCACAAAGACAGCTTTTCAACACAAGAACTTTTCTAGTGTTGTGTACAGAGTTAATAAGCAATATATGAAATTCACTACAGAACCTGTCCTTTTTTTCTACTGAAAACAAAGATCTGAGTACTCCTAACACTTTTGTTTTCTGTAATAGCTTTACTAGTCTCTTTTCCTGTGCCCGTTCTCCTTTGAGAGCATTTCTGTTTTCTTCTTCCATTGAGTCTATTTTATGCATCCAAATGATTTTGAAGTTGTCTTTACTTTTATAAGTACTTTCTTCTTTCTGTATGTGCTATAATATTCTTAGTTGTTCATCTCTCTTGTTTGCTGTTCTTCTTTAATATCCAGATCTCAAGCTTCCTAAATCCTTAATTCAAAGTACGACTGATGTGTTTTACTCCTGACCATCCTACTTGTCTCATGGTTTTCTTTGTCTTGCACATTGCATTCAGTCATCTTGTAGGGGATCTTAAGATGGTGATTCTGCCCCTTGTGTTGAGGGAATTCTGCTCTTAATATATTGGGAGTTTTAAATGTTATTTACTCCTTTTTTATATGAGTTTTACCAGGAGTTATTAGATGATATAGTTACTGCCTTCATAAGCATGTTTGTCACTTGGATTTTCTTCTCTTAGAGGCCATACTTATTGCCAGGGCCAGGACCTTTTAATTCCTCTTTCCATTGCAACCCAACAACCTGACCTTGGTCATTTAGCTAAGAAATCAAATCCATAAAGTGAACAAACTCTAATATATAACTTCCAACTGTGTATTTGATTTTTGTTTGATGACCAATCTAAAAGTGTCTTCACATACATTACAATTTAGTGATGATCCACTGGGTAGTGGTCCCTGGTGTGGTGTGGGAACATGGCCCAGCAGAAGGTAGGGCTCAACTCTTTTCTGAGTTTTATTGGTGAGTGACTGTCTCTAATTCTTTGTTATTTTTTGTAGGAGTAGAAATAAGTGAAACAGCTGAGAATCATGTTGAGCAATAGAATTTTTAAGTCTCTTATTACAGAGTAGTGATCCTATAATCAAGTTTTTATCTGTGTAGCCTAAAAAGTGTAAGATAAAACCTAACACTTTTTATTATCTAAATAAAGTGAGTCAATATTTAACAGCTCCTTAGCCATAAAAAATACTTAACGCTGTGCTCAAATCTGGCCTTTCATTGTAGCTTTTTTCATTCTACTGCAGTACACTTTTGACTGAATATACCAAAGGGATAAGTTATCTACCCGTGTACTCCAGCGATCTCAGTCTTCATCCCCAACAGTGCTGTGTAGGTCTGAATGAAGAAGCAGAGCTGTAGGTGAAACTAGATATGTACAGTGCCTTGAAAAGGCAGAAATTACTTGTGTTTGCTGTACCAAAAGTGAGGAATTTTAGAATGACTTGTGAGTATTAGTAATCCAGATAGTGGCAGATGAAGTGCAGAAGACAGTTGTTTACTACATGTGTAGCAGTGATAAATGCAAATTTATTGTAAATAGAGAGCTTAAAGGGGAAAAAATTGTAGTTCAGTTGTGTTTGAATTTTCCTTCATAGCCAAATTGCTTGATATGGTTACCAGTTCTTAATGGTCAGATTTTTGCAGACCAAGGGATGAATGCTACTGTGTTCCTGCCATCTGGGCTGGGATGTCAAGTATGCTAGAATTTTAATTTGAATGCCTCTTTTTAACTTGTTGCAGCTATTCCATCAGTTGCAGCGCCTAAGACAGAGCCTTCTCCCTCGCTACCTTCAGCTGGTTCTCTACCCAGTGTGGTGTCTACCACGGCCTCGCTTCTGCCTTCAGCATCGCAGCACGTGGCAGCATTGCCCAGCTTGCCTCAGTCCAGTGATCTGGCCAGCAGCTCACTCTCCCAGCTGAGCAGGTACAGTGGAGTTGTGGTAAACTGAGGGGGTCCTGTGGTAAACTGAGGATAGGACAGGTGTAAGGGTGGTTCCCTATGGGGCTGGCAGGCACCGGGGTCCCTTTTCTCATGCGAACCAGAATTAGGAGAGAGATTCAGAGAACAGAAGGCAGCTCTGGGCTGCCTTCTAGTGGCAGAGCAGCTGCTGCCCTCACGCTTTCATGATACATATACAACTTTGTGTTTCAAGAGGTTTGCTTCAATCATGCTAGCTAAATCAGCTAAATTGATTCCCCCAGTTTATTTTTCCTCCTTTGTGCCTGCTGTTTTTGTTCAGTGTTATATGTTTGAAACTATTCTTTAACAGTTTACTACATGGCCAATTTGAAATAATGTAGTCTCATTTGTATTTCTTAAAATTAAAACCCAGAAATTATTTCACAGGGAAACTCTGTGTGTTTTCTTTTTCTAAGCTATTTCCTTAAGATATTTCAAAATATCAGTTTGATGTTCCTGGAAGTGCATCTAGCACAATTCAGCTTATTTACACTTTCTCTCTGTTTTTCTGAATGCCTGTTGCATCCTCAGTCATGTTGATGCCTTAGGATTTTAGCTTTTATATTTTTCGTTTATTTGTAATCCTGCAGTTCTTTAGTGTATAATTTTAAACTCCATATAGAGTATTAACTATTGTCTTCACATTTTGGTTAGTCTAAACAACTCCTCTCTAGATCTGGGATTCAAGGACACCTTGCTGTCTCAGGCCCCGGAAAATATAAAGAGAAGTGAGGTGGTGGGGAGTAAACATGGGGTAAATGACTTCATTACCTGAAGCTGTAGTTGAAAGATTAACTGCCAATATGCAAATGGACCAAACTTACAGAAGTGTGAGAACTCATGACTGGTCATCCATATCTGGGTGTAGCCCCTGTGGAGGCTTCATCTGCTCTTTTTATTCTCTTAATTTTGTCTGACCTCTGGTTTTAAGGAAGCCCAAAAAAGGCATCAAGATGACAATCCTGAAGCGGTATTGATTGAGTTACATTTTTGATACTTACCTTTGTACTATATTTGTTAATACAAGAAACTGATTTGGGATATCAGGGAGTTTTTTTCCCTGTTTTACAGCTAGGACATAGTTGGGGTTTTTTTAACACTCTAGTATTTTTTTGTTGAATAAATAGTAAATATGTCAAACAAGAGCAATTCCCTTTACATTGGTCACATATCCCCACAATGATTTGTTGACAAGCTGTATAAACGGATGGAAATCAGCTGGGGGTTGATGTTGTTGGACAGATACAAAGTTTCTGCCATCCTCAGGATGCCTGAAATCCAAAATGTGTCTGACTTGGTTGAGCTGATGGCTGTCGTCTGTGTTTCTGCCATAGGTCAGATGGTGAATTAAGACTTATCAAAAGAGCTGGGAAGAGTGGGTGAAGGAGTGGTATAAAACTCTTACTTTTCCCTTGCTGAAGTGATTTTGTTCCAATTCCTGCAAAAGGGGGGACAGTTTTGAAAGTTAATCTATGAAACTGTGACAGTTTATTCTGGGCCCATACCTTGAAGAGCTACCAGAAATATTTGCCCTTAAATTAGGTCATGTAATGAAGGTGTCAACTTTGGTATGAAAACTGTATTTTCTTGTGGCTATTTCCATAGACAGCACTAATCTAATTTTGTTGCTCGATCTCTCCTGCTTCTTATTTAGTAATAAGGTTTTTTTTTGAGCACCAATCTATACACGTTTTATAGCTTCATTTGGTTACCTTTGTTCTGTGTTGGTTCAGTTTATTGCATACCACATACAGTAGGTTACATTTTTGACCTCGAATATAAGGTATAACTCATCAGTTTAGATGTTCAAATGCCAGTTTCAGTCACCTTTCAGGGAGACGTTTGAAGATCTCTGGATGAATTTTGGGGCAAGTACCCTGCAGTTCTACTTGGTTGAGTTAATGTTATGCAACTCAGAATGTGAGAAACAACACAGTGAGTCAAACCCAAACACTGCCTCACTTTAGACCTGTCCCCCATGGTAAGCAGCAGCAGAGAAAGAATGAGGAACCAGGCTTGTGATTGTGTGAACCTTGTTTTGATTTTGGACTTCATGTGTCATGGAGTCATCGCTATTTGATTCCTGAAGCAACTATAGTTTTTTCTAAAGATACCGTAAATTGAAAAATACTAATGGTGTTTTAGATGTATTTTGTTAATAATAATCTGTACTTGATTTTTTTCACTAAAAAAGTAGGGTACTAATTAAAGGAAAAAGTGCCTGTAGAGGTGCCTGTATTCATACAGACACATATACATGCCTGTGTGTGTGTATATGTATACACACATTCTTACGTGTAATTTTGTTCTTTAACTTCTCTGTTACTGTAGGTATACACACACACCTAGAATTCTAATTCTTTAACTAATGCCCTACTGCATATCTGTATTTGTTAAAAGTGAAAATTGATTAATTTTATAAATTCTTTACAATTTCCTTCCAGCTCCCTTTCCAATCATCAGACCAACCTCTCTCCTGCCTCAGTGTTGTCTTCAGGCGCATCACATGTGGTAAGTCCTGTTAGTATTGAAACGAGTGCTTGGCAAGTAGTCAGTTTATCTCATAATTAGGACCATCTCTTTAAGTTGGGTGTGTCTCAGAACCCCAAGACCCATAAGTAGAGCCTTCAGGGAAGAACAACTGTCAGCCCTCTAGTGGGGGAAAAGGGATTACCACTTGTATTTGTACTAGATCAGGAATAGCTATGACAGAGCCTTGCCAGTCACACAGCTGAGGGAAATTGTTATGCCACCTAAGAGGGATGAAATAAAAAAAAATTGCTTATAACTAGTTTATTACAAAACATAACAAAAACAAACTTTAAAGTGGCAATCTGAAATGTCTCCAAAAGATGGACTATTAGCAGTCTGCACTGGAGAGGATTGCGGACAAAATGCAGGTGTTGGAATGATATATGTTACATTTGAGTTACTGTATTATAATTTTGTGATGGTATGGCAATTTAAGTTTAGCTCTCATACAATAATTTTCTTTAAATCACTAAAGCATCATAAGCATGCAACTTAGTTGCTTGCTTGGTACATAGGTAATGCATATCTTTTGCATGAGCTGCTGTTACTTTAGAAGTTTTTGTTGGTTTTGTTTTGGTTTTTTTTCCCTTTTTCCCAGCATCTTCCACTGTGGTTTATTTGCTCTGTGATCCTCATTCTTTTTGTCTCCTTTTCTAGCACACTAGTATTGAGAACACAACTTCGCTCCAGCCCTCAACAACCTTTTCAACTGCTTCAACCTCAGCCACTAGCACCACCTCCTCGGTTGTCAGCATGGCAAGCAGTATGAACACTACAAACAGCCTTGGCCTGAGTGTTACCAGTGTGTCTATACCAGCTGCTACCACACGGGCAGCTCCCTTAGTGTCTTCAGGTTGGCAATATTGACAGATCACGTGGATAGACTGAGGATTTCAGTCAGCAGGGCTGTCAGTTGAGCATCTCACCTGCCATAACACCGCTAAGAAGTCCACACTGTTCACTCACATTTCCAGCATGCTGTGTTTGCTGGCTTCTGAAATAAAGTTGCCTGGTTCTATGTATTTGAAATACTTGTTAGGGTGTTATGTGGCACTTATATAGCACATTGCATCCCCAAAGAGCTTTATAAATACACACCAGAGCAGTTCTGACTTAGGAAGTCTCGGGCTAGAAAATTCACCCAGTTTGTATTCCAAGCTGTGATCAGCTCCTGACTATGAGTTCACATAAGCTTTAGTTTCAGGCTGTTCTGTGACTTGAATTCATTTGGCAGTATCAAAATATACTGCGGTGTCCTCATTATCATGTGTCACATCCCTACTGCCACTTGCACAGAAAGGAAAGAAATGTCTGGGTCATTGCACAGCAAATAGCACTTTAGAAGGAGGGTTCATGGAGAAGGAGGGTTGGGAGGCTTCTTGTACTGAAGTAGAAGTGATGCTAAATTCTCTTTCTTCTCTGATGATCCTGAACTGCTAAAAGGAAATATTATAGAGAGAAGTGAGTGATGTATTACTAAGGATCAGGCTTAGTTACAGAAATATTTCTCATTTCTATAGCTCGTAAATGAAGTGTCTTATGACTGGCCAAAGTGCATTGTTCTTTTACTGTTCTGCTTCCTAGCACTGCTTCATGAAGGCAGCTGAAACCATTTCAGTCTTCTCTTTGCTATTCCTAGCTGTAGTAAGTCACCCACAAAAAGCATGCTGGCAACATTTAGTGCTTTCCAGTCTGTTGCTGGTGATAAAGGGAATGCATTGACAGGGCAGGAAATGAAAGAAGAGAATTTGCTCTCTCAGGTTGAGAACAATTTCCAAATTTGCCTTCAGGAAAGAACTGAGCAAAAGAGAAGTTCGGTAATCTTGTAATCCTTGTATTCTTGTAATTCTTGTAATCCTCTTGGACAAAGCAAATTACAAATTCAGGCTATTCTATGATAGGACTGTTTTCAGGCTAAAGTAGCCTGTGCTTTCCCTCCCTTGAGGCATGGTTAAACTCTTGAGTCTATTTTGAGCATATTCATCAAACAGCACAAAATCTTCTCTTTGTAATGTAGGATGGTGCAACTGCCACAACATGTGAGCTGTCTTGTCTCAATGCTGAAGCCTTTTCTTTTCTAAAGGCTTGTTAAAGTGTCTGTATTTTGATTCTACAGGCAAAGCACCCCCAAACCTGCCCCAAGGTGTACCACCCTTGTTGCATAACCAGTATATTGTGGGACCTGGAGGACTTCTGCCTGCCTACCCAGTAAGCAGTTTCATTGTTTCTCTTTGATTTCTTTGCCCTTGGCGCAAGTGGGCCCTCCAGACCTGCTACTGTCTATGCCAAGTCATTTCTGGTGGCACATGTTACACCTGGAATTCTTGTTTCAAATGCTAAAGAACATCTGAAATATGTTCAGTAGAGGCTTACTGTTGATTGTAAACTGCAGAGCTTTTGCTACAGGCCTGATCTGGCTGCTGTTGAAGCTAAACATGTGTGTGGCTGTGCTTTTCAGTGTTAACAGGTTTTAGGCCCTTTGAATAAATTTAGGCTCCTTTAGGTTTGTGTTACTGGAATGGATTTGCCATAGCAGTGACTGAAATGTGCCATGGACACATGTGCCATGATTTGAAAGACTGCACATAGCTTTTTGATGTCTGACCAGCATCAACGTATTTTTGGTTATCTGTTTTTTGAATCCAAACCTTTATATCAGTAACTTTTCTGTATCAAACTGAATGTGAGGAGATACCCAGGAGGTTGTGTTGTGGTCAAGTCATCAACTCTTAATCTTAATGCTCTTTGAAGTAATGATTACAGCAAAGAGGGCTGTTGTTCTTATTCCCAAATCTGAATGCGCGGTAGGTTTTTCATAAGTTCAGGAATGATGTGTCTGTGAAAACTGTGTTGAAGATGGGACAGTCAAACTCTCCTCAGAGGACATTGTCACTAGGAAGCAACATCAGAGTGACAACCCTTTTTAACTTCAGTTCTGCTCTCCTTGAAATGCTGCAGTGCGCCATGATAGCACAATGCGACATACAGCTGTAGACCTTTAACACAGACTGGGCTTAAGTCAAACTCAGCTCAAAGCCCCAGACTGATCAGCATCCGAAAAAAGTGTTATAATGATGTTGTATTTTTATCTGTCTTTAAGCAGATTTATGGTTATGATGATCTCCAGATGCTTCAATCCAGACTTCCAATGGTAAGTAAATGACTTACTTAATTTTAAAGAAGTTGTCTTCACTGTTGATCATTTGTGCCACATAAATTGATTCATTGAATGGCGGTTAAGAGATTTTCCTTGTGTTCTGTATTCTTTCTTTTGAAATTTATACAAGGATTGTGTAAATTGATACAGAGCAACTGTTCCATCATGCATTTGTCCAGCTGCAAAATCTTTAAATAGACACAAGTGTGCTCTGTGCTCCTGAGTGGAGAAATGTCTAATTTTTGTAGCAGCATTATGACATCTTGTCTAATCTAGTTGAAGTCCTAAGTGTTTGTTTTACTAAGAGGTAAGGTTGAACATCAAGTACACAGGTTGGTAGCCAGTAGGTGTAGCTGAGATTTTGGATGTGGTCATAGGTATAGATGTTTGCATATGCATCATGGCAGCAAATGGAGGTGAGCTGCAGGAGGGAGAGTGTACAAAGGTTTTTTCCTTATCTGGATCCAGAATACAAATGGCATATGAGACAGGCTGAGCTCCCAAATAAATTGAAAAAGGGCCTCAGTCTAGATTGCAAAATGATAAAGAATTTTCCTATCAGAAATGTAGGATAAGGAACTTGTAGAGACAGTTTGGTAGTAGGTAGCTGAGAACAGTTACATACTAGAGTGATGCGGTGTATCTGTAGAGGCAGAAATGGAGCAGTGAGGAGTGATCTGAGAAGACTGGATGAATGCCATAATGCAAGGCCCAAATAAGTACAAGGTATTCCATGTAGAATTTGGAGCAGCCAGAGTTAGATAGTTTAAAGGTGAGTACCAGGGATGACTCAGACAAAGCCTTGTCATACTGCAGACCCTGAATTTAAAAAACTCCAAAGATGAGCACGTGAATAAAGACTTTTACCAGAGAAAGTTGTGGTACTTGAAGAACTGTCAACTGAAATGCATGGAATTATCATTGTGGCAACAAGATGCAAAATATTTGAAGTAGCAGGACCAGGAGACACATATTTTATTGTGTTAACAGTAGCTAGATGCCTGGTGACCACCACGGTGCTCTATCACTCCCCACCTCATCTCGTCCAGGGAGAAAATACATCCTGAAAGGCATGTGGAGTGAGATAAGTACAGGGAGAAATTACTTGCTGGTTGCAGTAATGGGCAAAATTACTGCATTGGCTTGGGGAAATTAGTTTAACATGTTAGCAGTCAAATCAGGGCAGTTAGCAAGTAGATAATGAAATAAAACCAAATCTACAGAACATCTTCCCTTCACCTCTCATATTTTCCTGGACTTAGTTTCACTCATGATTTTGTCTGCCTTCATCTCCCAGGTGGCATAGGAGGATGGGGAATGGGACTACCTTCTGTGCCATCACACTTCTGCACCTTCCTCCTCACACTCTTCCTATTCCCATTTTGGTTCCACAGTCCTCCAAAACCTCAACACGAGTACTAAATGTTTTATGTTGAAAGAGGCAATCTAATTGCAAGCAGCTCTGACATGGGAAGAGAAACTTTCTCATAGACCACATTGCACAAAGCCCCATTCAGTCTGGCCTTGATCACTTCCAGGGGTGTGGTAATCTAGCTAGCTCTAGAACTTGTTCACAATCCTCATAGTAAAGGATTTCTCCCTAATGCCTGATATAAGCATAGTCTCTTTTAGTTTAGAGATATTCTTTATAGACCACTGCCTGTCAATGAAAATGCTGTTCAAAATTAGTTTGCTCCTTTTATGTAAGGTCCATTGAAATGTTAAAAGGCTACAGTAAGATCTTCCTGTAGCCTTCTCCAGTCTAACTAACACCTGTCATATATCTTTGTAGCAGAAGTGCTCTGATGATCTGCTAGTGTTTGTGGCCCTCTAGTGGAATTTCTACAGTAAGACCGTGCCTTCCCTGTCATGAGGCTTTCAGACACAATAATTGGGAAGGGAGTTGCAAAGTATTGAGGAAAGAAAAACTAAGACATAATTCTGAAGATGATATCTAACACCTAGTGATGTTTCTCGAAAGATATTGCTGCAAGATACTGCTGGGGCAGGTCCAGCAAAAAGAGAGAGAAACGGATACTTAGGGTCTTACATGGAGCACAGCTTTGAGTGGTGCTGGGTGGAGATGGTTTTGCACTGATCCAAAGAGTGGTTGCAGGGCTAGAAGGAAGGCGCAATATCAAATGTTTTATCATAAGTCTTTATTTGCACTGGCATAAATAAGTGAAGAGCTAGAAAAATAAATGTGTGAATAAATAGAAAAAAATAGATAAATAGGTCAATAAATAAGTGGAAAAAGCCTTTTCTCAATATGAGTAGGAGCAGCTGAATGGCTGGAGATGCAGCGGTTGAAGGCTGCGGGTGCCGTGCGGCTGCTGCAGGGCCGTGTGTGGTCCCAGGGGAGAGGAGGCGTGGGGTTGGAGGTGGCTTTGGGGCGTGGGTGTGTCTGGGTGTGTGGGTGTTGGCGCTAGCGGCGCATGGTGCGTGTGAGGTTGTGGAGGTGCTGTAGAGAGGCACGAGCTTCGAGGCGGACGTGGTCCCAGGCGCAGGCGCTGTGGTTGTGGGCGTGCAGGAAGAGGTGGATGTCCCTGAAGTACTTGTTGATGGCGAGCAGCGGGTTGCGTGGTCCTTTGAAGGGCGCGGCGTTGTCGGGGAGGCATTGCTCCAGGTGGTGGATGTGGTGCTGCAGCTTGTTGAGGAGGTGGTTGCGAGCGTGGCTGGGCCAGTGCTGGCGGGTGCTGTTGGAGCCGAGGGTGTGGAAGAGGTGCTGCAGGATGCGCAGGGCGGTGGCGGCGGCTTGGTGCGGCTGCAGGTTGTTGTGGAGCAGGCTGTCGGGGAAGAAGGGCGGCTCTGTCAGGTGGCAGGGCTGTGTGTGGCCGACAGCCATGTGCTGGAGGAGGCGGAGAGCGTCGCCGGGGAAGGCGTCCTCGTGTGTCCAGAGGTGTTGGCAGGCCAGGCTGCCGGCCAGAGCGGTGAGGAGGAGCAGGAGCGCCGGGGCGGCGTGCGGCAGGCGTGGCGCTGTGGCTGTGGGCGCAGCCATGGTGAGTCTGTGGGTGCTGTTGGGTGCTGCTGGGCAGGAGGAGCCTGGTGAGGCTGGCTGGTGCTGCTGGTGGCTGTGCTTGGGGTGCCTCCGGGTGCGGGGCTTTGTATGCAAGGCAGCTTTCCCTTCATCGCTTTCTGATTGTCCGGAGTTTCTGCCTGTAGTTTCCAGTCTGTGCTGGTGGCTGTATTGGTTTTGGGGAAGTGTTTGGTTGGGGTGTCCGTGGTTGGGGATTGTGGTGGCAGCGGTGTGCCGGGCTTGTGAAAGCTGTGGCTCAGAGGCGTCGGTTTCAGGTGTGGTGGAGAGGGCTCTTGGCTGTTGCCTTTCACCTGCCGGGCCGGCTGTGCGGCACGTGCTGTGCTGCTGAGTCTGTCTTTGTGCCCAAGCATGCTTTCCACCTGCAAAGCCCTGCTGGTGGCTGTGGTCACTTTTCCTTTCACTTGGTGGCTTGCCTTTATTTTCATCTTAGCCACTGTTTTCCTTTTGTGGTTGCAAGGGGTGTGCGGTGATGTCAGTGGGCGGGCGCTGGCGTTTCCCCTCCTGCGGTCAATGGCCTGAGGCGGTGGCAGTGTTCAAGGGGCTGTGTGTGCACGTGGGCCTTGGAGGCCTGAGTGTGTCCTTGCACGGAGGCAGGTGCTCCTGCTGCTGCGTTTGGGAGGAGCCGGCACCAAGGCAGGCAAGGAAGGCTCAGTGGAGAAGTTGGTGCCAGGGAAGGGCTTTGCTCTTACTGTTGTTCTTGCTGCCATGGCTGTGGCCCTGGAGCAAGGGTCCGCTTTGGAGATGCATGCCTGAGTGGATGAGGCGGCCACAGGGCCAAAGAGGACTGTCCGCCCTGAAAGCAATGGTGGTGTGTTTTGGCATTGCCAGAGCCCTTGCCTGCAAGGGTGTGTCTAGTTCAGGGCTCGTGAGTCCGTGAGAGGTGTGGCATCCTTGGAGGGCATGGCTCTGAAGAGGCGCAGGGGTCCAGGGGACGTCAGGTGTGGGCAAGGCTGCGGGGGTTGGGCTTCTGTGGCTGGAGTAGTGAAAGTTTTCCAGAAGTTTCAGATGCCTTTCCAAAAGCGCCCAAAAGCTGGGGAGCGGTGAAGAGGCATTTGGGGTGCGCAGAGATCTGCAACGGGATGATCACCCTGGCCTCGTGGATTATGGTTGGATGGTCGCTAGGAGCGGATCTTGGGATTTGAAGGTTCTGTGCTTTTGGGGCAAAGAGGCTGTGGAGAGGAGTGAGTGTTTGTAGCCTTGTGTGTCAGCGATGTCCAGGCAAGCTGCTGAAGTCGTACCAGGCAAATGCTGAGAGCCCTGCCTGGAGAATGGAGATCCCCAGGCCACTGAAGGAAAAGGCCAACTTTGTGACCCTCTTAGCAACCTGAATGTGTCCAAGTGGATGGCACATGAAGAGGTGAATGCGTGAGTCCTGAGGGAACTTTGAGATGGAGTTGGTAGGGCAATGTGGATGGTTTGTGAAAGCTGGTGTCTGTCAGTGGAAGTGGCCAAGAAGTGGTAGATGAGAAATATAACTCCCTTTCTTAGATAGGGAAAAGCAGAAGAGTGTGGGAGCTACGGAGCAGTCAGGCTGAGCTCTGTGTCAGGCAAGAAGATGAGGCTGCTTCTGCGGGAGGCTATGCTAAGGCCAGTGGAGAAGCAAGAGGTGTTTGGGAGCAGGGAGCATGGCATTGCAAAGTGCAGAGTCCCCATTCCTGGCGGTTTTGGTGCTGTTCTATGGTTCGGGCTCCACAGCGGTGGTGGAGAGGGGCAAGGAAAGTGACCTCGCGTTCCTGGCCTTGTGCAAAGTGTTTGACAGTGTCGCGCAGGACATCCTTGTCTGTGCGTCAGAGAGGCGTGGATTGGATGGATGGAGCAAGGTGTGGTTAAAGCAGATGAGGTGCAGCGGTGCTCTTCAGCAGCCTGTGGGTGTTTTTGTGTTGGGTGCTTCCGTGGTGTTGGGCAAAGACTGGCAGTGTTTATGCTCAGAGGCTGCTGCAGGATGCTGCTTGGGCAGGGTCCATTGGGAAGAGTGGTCGGGGGCTGTTTGGAGCAGGGCTTGGAGTGTGTGTTGGGTGGAGATGGCTTTCCCCTGTGGCAAAGAGTGGTTGCAGTGCTGGAGAGAGGAGAGGCAGTGGCAAGTGTTTTGTCACAAGTCTTTATTTGCCATGGCATAAATAAGTGAAGAGGTAGAAAAATAAATAGCTAAATAATTAGATAAATTATATAAATAAACAAATAAATAAACCTATCAGTCAAGAAATGAGTGGAGAAGGTCTTTTGTCCATATGAGTAGGAGCAGCTGAATGGCTGGAGATGCAGCGGTTGAAGGCTGCGGGTGCCGTGCGGCTGCTGCAGGGCCGTGTGTGGTCCCAGGGGAGAGGAGGCGTGGGGTTGGAGGTGGCTTTGGGGCGTGGGTGTGTCTGGGTGTGTGGGTGTTGGCGCTAGCGGCGCATGGTGCGTGTGAGGTTGTGGAGGTGCTGTAGAGAGGCACGAGCTTCGAGGCGGACGTGGTCCCAGGCGCAGGCGCTGTGGTTGTGGGCGTGCAGGAAGAGGTGGATGTCCCTGAAGTACTTGTTGATGGCGAGCAGCGGGTTGCGTGGTCCTTTGAAGGGCGCGGCGTTGTCGGGGAGGCATTGCTCCAGGTGGTGGATGTGGTGCTGCAGCTTGTTGAGGAGGTGGTTGCGAGCGTGGCTGGGCCAGTGCTGGCGGGTGCTGTTGGAGCCGAGGGTGTGGAAGAGGTGCTGCAGGATGCGCAGGGCGGTGGCGGCAGCTTGGTGCGGCTGCAGGTTGTTGTGGAGCAGGCTGTCGGGGAAGAAGGGCGGCTCTGTCAGGTGGCAGGGCTGTGTGTGGCCGACAGCCATGTGCTGGAGGAGGCGGAGAGCGTCGCCGGGGAAGGCGTCCTCGTGTGTCCAGAGGTGTTGGCAGGCCAGGCTGCCGGCCAGAGCGGTGAGGAGGAGCCGGAGCGCCGGGGCGGCGTGCGGCAGGCGTGGCGCTGTGGCTGTGGGCGCAGCCATGGTGAGTCTGTGGGTGCTGTTGGGTGCTGCTGGGCAGGAGGAGCCTGGTGAGGCTGGCTGGTGCTGCTGGTGGCTGTGCTTGGGGTGCCTCCGGGTGCGGGGCTTTGTATGCAAGGCAGCTTTCCCTTCATCGCTTTCTGATTGTCCGGAGTTTCTGCCTGTAGTTTCCAGTCTGTGCTGGTGGCTGTATTGGTTTTGGGGAAGTGTTTGGTTGGGGTGTCCGTGGTTGGGGATTGTGGTGGCAGCGGTGTGCCGGGCTTGTGAAAGCTGTGGCTCAGAGGCGTGGGTTTCAGGTGTGGTGGAGAGGGCTCTTGGCTGTTGCCTTTCACCTGCCGGGCCGGCTGTGCGGCGCGTGCTGTGCTGCTGAGTCTGTCTTTGTGCCCAAGCATGCTTTCCACCTGCAAAGCCCTGCTGGTGGCTGTGGTCACTTTTCCTTTCACTTGGTGGCTTGCCTTTATTTTCATCTTAGCCACTGTTTTCCTTTTGTGGTTGCAAGGGGTGTGCGGTGATGTCAGTGGGCGGGCGCTGGCGTTTCCCCTCCTGCGGTCAATGGCCTGAGGCGGTGGCAGTGTTCAAGGGGCTGTGTGTGCACGTGGGCCTTGGAGGCCTGAGTGTGTCCTTGCACGGAGGCAGGTGCTCCTGCTGCTAATGCGTTTGGGAGGAGCCGGCACCAAGGCAGGCAAGGAAGGCTCAGTGGAGAAGTTGGTGCCAGGGAAGGGCTTTGCTCTTACTGTTGTTCTTGCTGCCATGGCTGTGGCCCTGGAGCAAGGGTCCGCTTTGGAGATGCATGCCTGAGTGGATGAGGCGGCCACAGGGCCAAAGAGGACTGTCCGCCCTGAAAGCAATGGTGGTGTGTTTTGGCATTGCCAGAGCCCTTGCCTGCAAGGGTGTGTCTAGTTCAGGGCTCGTGAGTCCGTGAGAGGTGTGGCATCCTTGGAGGGCATGGCTCTGAAGAGGCGCAGGGGTCCAGGGGACGTCAGGTGTGGGCAAGGCTGCGGGGGTTGGGCTTCTGTGGCTGGAGTAGTGAAAGTTGTCCAGAAGTTTCAGATGCCTTTCCAAAAGCGCCCAAAAGCTGGGGAGCGGTGAAGAGGCATTTGGGGTGCGCAGAGATCTGCAACGGGATGATCACCCTGGCCTCGTGGATTATGGTTGGATGGTCGCTAGGAGCGGATCTTGGGATTTGAAGGTTCTGTGCTTTTGGGGCAAAGAGGCTGTGGAGAGGAGTGAGTGTTTGTAGCCTTGTGTGTCAGCGATGTCCAGGCAAGCTGCTGAAGTCGCACCAGGCAAATGCTGAGAGCCCTGCCTGGAGAATGGAGATCCCCAGGCCACTGAAGGAAAAGGCCAACTTTGTGACCCTCTTAGCAACCTGAATGTGTCCAAGTGGATGGCACATGAAGAGGTGAATGCATGAGTCCTGAGGGAACTTTGAGATGGAGTTGGTAGGGCAATGTGGATGGTTTGTGAAAGCTGGTGTCTGTCAGTGGAAGTGGCCAAGAAGTGGTAGATGAGAAATATAACTCCCTTTCTTAGATAGGGAAAAGCAGAAGAGTGTGGGAGCTACGGAGCAGTCAGGCTGAGCTCTGTGTCAGGCAAGAAGATGAGGCTGCTTCTGCGGGAGGCTATGCTAAGGCCAGTGGAGAAGCAAGAGGTGTTTGGGAGCAGGGAGCATGGCATTGCAAAGTGCAGAGTCCCCATTCCTGGCGGTTTTGGTGCTGTTCTATGGTTCGGGCTCCACAGCGGTGGTGGAGAGGGGCAAGGAAAGTGACCTCGCGTTCCTGGCCTTGTGCAAAGTGTTTGACAGTGTCGCGCAGGACATCCTTGTCTGTGCGTCAGAGAGGCGTGGATTGGATGGATGGAGCAAGGTGTGGTTAAAGCAGATGAGGTGCAGCGGTGCTCTTCAGCAGCCTGTGGGTGTTTTTGTGTTGGGTGCTTCCGTGGTGTTGGGCAAAGACTGGCAGTGTTTATGCTCAGAGGCTGCTGCAGGATGCTGCTTGGGCAGGGTCCATTGGGAAGAGTGGTCGGGGGCTGTTTGGAGCAGGGCTTGGAGTGTGTGTTGGGTGGAGATGGCTTTCCCCTGTGGCAAAGAGTGGTTGCAGTGCTGGAGAGAGGAGAGGCAGTGGCAAGTGTTTTGTCACAAGTCTTTATTTGCCATGGCATAAATAAGTGAAGAGGTAGAAAAATAAATAGCTAAATAATTAGATAAATTATATAAATAAACAAATAAATAAACCTATCAGTCAAGAAATGAGTGGAGAAGGTCTTTTGTCCATATGAGTAGGAGCAGCTGAATGGCTGGAGATGCAGCGGTTGAAGGCTGCGGGTGCCGTGCGGCTGCTGCAGGGCCGTGTGTGGTCCCAGGGGAGAGGAGGCGTGGGGTTGGAGGTGGCTTTGGGGCGTGGGTGTGTCTGGGTGTGTGGGTGTTGGCGCTAGCGGCGCATGGTGCGTGTGAGGTTGTGGAGGTGCTGTAGAGAGGCACGAGCTTCGAGGCGGACGTGGTCCCAGGCGCAGGCGCTGTGGTTGTGGGCGTGCAGGAAGAGGTGGATGTCCCTGAAGTACTTGTTGATGGCGAGCAGCGGGTTGCGTGGTCCTTTGAAGGGCGCGGCGTTGTCGGGGAGGCATTGCTCCAGGTGGTGGATGTGGTGCTGCAGCTTGTTGAGGAGGTGGTTGCGAGCGTGGCTGGGTCAGTGCTGGCGGGTGCTGTTGGAGCCGAGGGTGTGGAAGAGGTGCTGCAGGATGCGCAGGGCGGTGGCGGCAGCTTGGTGCGGCTGCAGGTTGTTGTGGAGCAGGCTGTCGGGGAAGAAGGGCGGCTCTGTCAGGTGGCAGGGCTGTGTGTGGCCGACAGCCATGTGCTGGAGGAGGCGGAGAGCGTCGCCGGGGAAGGCGTCCTCGTGTGTCCAGAGGTGTTGGCAGGCCAGGCTGCCGGCCAGAGCGGTGAGGAGGAGCCGGAGCGCCGGGGCGGCGTGCGGCAGGCGTGGCGCTGTGGCTGTGGGCGCAGCCATGGTGAGTCTGTGGGTGCTGTTGGGTGCTGCTGGGCAGGAGGAGCCTGGTGAGGCTGGCTGGTGCTGCTGGTGGCTGTGCTTGGGGTGCCTCCGGGTGCGGGGCTTTGTATGCAAGGCAGCTTTCCCTTCATCGCTTTCTGATTGTCCGGAGTTTCTGCCTGTAGTTTCCAGTCTGTGCTGGTGGCTGTATTGGTTTTGGGGAAGTGTTTGGTTGGGGTGTCCGTGGTTGGGGATTGTGGTGGCAGCGGTGTGCCGGGCTTGTGAAAGCTGTGGCTCAGAGGCGTGGGTTTCAGGTGTGGTGGAGAGGGCTCTTGGCTGTTCCCTTTCACCTGCCGGGCCGGCTGTGCGGCGCGTGCTGTGCTGCTGAGTCTGTCTTTGTGCCCAAGCATGCTTTCCACCTGCAAAGCCCTGCTGGTGGCTGTGGTCACTTTTCCTTTCACTTGGTGGCTTGCCTTTATTTTCATCTTAGCCACTGTTTTCCTTTTGTGGTTGCAAGGGGTGTGCGGTGATGTCAGTGGGCGGGCGCTGGCGTTTCCCCTCCTGCGGTCAATGGCCTGAGGCGGTGGCAGTGTTCAAGGGGCTGTGTGTGCACGTGGGCCTTGGAGGCCTGAGTGTGTCCTTGCACGGAGGCAGGTGCTCCTGCTGCTAATGCGTTTGGGAGGAGCCGGCACCAAGGCAGGCAAGGAAGGCTCAGTGGAGAAGTTGGTGCCAGGGAAGGGCTTTGCTCTTACTGTTGTTCTTGCTGCCATGGCTGTGGCCCTGGAGCAAGGGTCCGCTTTGGAGATGCATGCCTGAGTGGATGAGGCGGCCACAGGGCCAAAGAGGACTGTCCGCCCTGAAAGCAATGGTGGTGTGTTTTGGCATTGCCAGAGCCCTTGCCTGCAAGGGTGTGTCTAGTTCAGGGCTCGTGAGTCCGTGAGAGGTGTGGCATCCTTGGAGGGCATGGCTCTGAAGAGGCGCAGGGGTCCAGGGGACGTCAGGTGTGGGCAAGGCTGCGGGGGTTGGGCTTCTGTGGCTGGAGTAGTGAAAGTTGTCCAGAAGTTTCAGATGCCTTTCCAAAAGCGCCCAAAAGCTGGGGAGCGGTGAAGAGGCATTTGGGGTGCGCAGAGATCTGCAACGGGATGATCACCCTGGCCTCGTGGATTATGGTTGGATGGTCGCTAGGAGCGGATCTTGGGATTTGAAGGTTCTGTGCTTTTGGGGCAAAGAGGCTGTGGAGAGGAGTGAGTGTTTGTAGCCTTGTGTGTCAGCGATGTCCAGGCAAGCTGCTGAAGTCGCACCAGGCAAATGCTGAGAGCCCTGCCTGGAGAATGGAGATCCCCAGGCCACTGAAGGAAAAGGCCAACTTTGTGACCCTCTTAGCAACCTGAATGCGTCCAAGTGGATGGCACATGAAGAGGTGAATGCATGAGTCCTGAGGGAACTTTGAGATGGAGTTGGTAGGGCAATGTGGATGGTTTGTGAAAGCTGGTGTCTGTCAGTGGAAGTGGCCAAGAAGTGGTAGATGAGAAATATAACTCCCTTTCTTAGATAGGGAAAAGCAGAAGAGTGTGGGAGCTACGGAGCAGTCAGGCTGAGCTCTGTGTCAGGCAAGAAGATGAGGCTGCTTCTGCGGGAGGCTATGCTAAGGCCAGTGGAGAAGCAAGAGGTGTTTGGGAGCAGGGAGCATGGCATTGCAAAGTGCAGAGTCCCCATTCCTGGCGGTTTTGGTGCTGTTCTATGGTTCGGGCTCCACAGCGGTGGTGGAGAGGGGCAAGGAAAGTGACCTCGCGTTCCTGGCCTTGTGCAAAGTGTTTGACAGTGTCGCGCAGGACATCCTTGTCTGTGCGTCAGAGAGGCGTGGATTGGATGGATGGAGCAAGGTGTGGTTAAAGCAGATGAGGTGCAGCGGTGCTCTTCAGCAGCCTGTGGGTGTTTTTGTGTTGGGTGCTTCCGTGGTGTTGGGCAAAGACTGGCAGTGTTTATGCTCAGAGGCTGCTGCAGGATGCTGCTTGGGCAGGGGCCATTGGGAAGAGTGGTCGGGGGCTGTTTGGAGCAGGGCTTGGAGTGTGTGTTGGGTGGAGATGGCTTTCCCCTGTGGCAAAGAGTGGTTGCAGTGCTGGAGAGAGGAGAGGCAGTGGCAAGTGTTTTGTCACAAGTCTTTATTTGCCATGGCATAAATAAGTGAAGAGGTAGAAAAATAAATAGCTAAATAATTAGATAAATTATATAAATAAACAAATAAATAAACCTATCAGTCAAGAAATGAGTGGAGAAGGTCTTTTGTCCATATGAGTAGGAGCAGCTGAATGGCTGGAGATGCAGCGGTTGAAGGCTGCGGGTGCCGTGCGGCTGCTGCAGGGCCGTGTGTGGTCCCAGGGGAGAGGAGGCGTGGGGTCGGAGGTGGCTTTGGGGCGTGGGTGTGTCTGGGTGTGTGGGTGTTGGCGCTAGCGGCGCATGGTGCGTGTGAGGTTGTGGAGGTGCTGTAGAGAGGCACGAGCTTCGAGGCGGACGTGGTCCCAGGCGCAGGCGCTGTGGTTGTGGGCGTGCAGGAAGAGGTGGATGTCCCTGAAGTACTTGTTGATGGCGAGCAGCGGGTTGCGTGGTCCTTTGAAGGGCGCGGCGTTGTCGGGGAGGCATTGCTCCAGGTGGTGGATGTGGTGCTGCAGCTTGTTGAGGAGGTGGTTGCGAGCGTGGCTGGGCCAGTGCTGGCGGGTGCTGTTGGAGCCGAGGGTGTGGAAGAGGTGCTGCAGGATGCGCAGGGCGGTGGCGGCGGCTTGGTGCGGCTGCAGGTTGTTGTGGAGCAGGCTGTCGGGGAAGAAGGGCGGCTCTGTCAGGTGGCAGGGCTGTGTGTGGCCGACAGCCATGTGCTGGAGGAGGCGGAGAGCGTCGCCGGGGAAGGCGTCCTCGTGTGTCCAGAGGTGTTGGCAGGCCAGGCTGCCGGCCAGAGCGGTGAGGAGGAGCCGGAGCGCCGGGGCGGCGTGCGGCAGGCGTGGCGCTGTGGCTGTGGGCGCAGCCATGGTGAGTCTGTGGGTGCTGTTGGGTGCTGCTGGGCAGGAGGAGCCTGGTGAGGCTGGCTGGTGCTGCTGGTGGCTGTGCTTGGGGTGCCTCCGGGTGCGGGGCTTTGTATGCGAGGCAGCTTTCCCTTCATCGCTTTCTGATTGTCCGGAGTTTCTGCCTGTAGTTTCCAGTCTGTGCTGGTGGCTGTATTGGTTTTGGGGAAGTGTTTGGTTGGGGTGTCCGTGGTTGGGGATTGTGGTGGCAGCGGTGTGCCGGGCTTGTGAAAGCTGTGGCTCAGAGGCGTGGGTTTCAGGTGTGGTGGAGAGGGCTCTTGGCTGTTCCCTTTCACCTGCCGGGCCGGCTGTGCGGCGCGTGCTGTGCTGCTGAGTCTGTCTTTGTGCCCAAGCATGCTTTCCACCTGCAAAGCCCTGCTGGTGGCTGTGGTCACTTTTCCTTTCACTTGGTGGCTTGCCTTTATTTTCATCTTAGCCACTGTTTTCCTTTTGTGGTTGCAAGGGGTGTGCGGTGATGTCAGTGGGCGGGCGCTGGCGTTTCCCCTCCTGCGGTCAATGGCCTGAGGCGGTGGCAGTGTTCAAGGGGCTGTGTGTGCACGTGGGCCTTGGAGGCCTGAGTGTGTCCTTGCACGGAGGCAGGTGCTCCTGCTGCTGCGTTTGGGAGGAGCCGGCACCAAGGCAGGCAAGGAAGGCTCAGTGGAGAAGTTGGTGCCAGGGAAGGGCTTTGCTCTTACTGTTGTTCTTGCTGCCATGGCTGTGGCCCTGGAGCAAGGGTCCGCTTTGGAGATGCATGCCTGAGTGGATGAGGCGGCCACAGGGCCAAAGAGGACTGTCCGCCCTGAAAGCAATGGTGGTGTGTTTTGGCATTGCCAGAGCCCTTGCCTGCAAGGGTGTGTCTAGTTCAGGGCTCGTGAGTCCGTGAGAGGTGTGGCATCCTTGGAGGGCATGGCTCTGAAGAGGCGCAGGGGTCCAGGGGACGTCAGGTGTGGGCAAGGCTGCGGGGGTTGGGCTTCTGTGGCTGGAGTAGTGAAAGTTGTCCAGAAGTTTCAGATGCCTTTCCAAAAGCGCCCAAAAGCTGGGGAGCGGTGAAGAGGCATTTGGGGTGCGCAGAGATCTGCAACGGGATGATCACCCTGGCCTCGTGGATTATGGTTGGATGGTCGCTAGGAGCGGATCTTGGGATTTGAAGGTTCTGTGCTTTTGGGGCAAAGAGGCTGTGGAGAGGAGTGAGTGTTTGTAGCCTTGTGTGTCAGCGATGTCCAGGCAAGCTGCTGAAGTCGCACCAGGCAAATGCTGAGAGCCCTGCCTGGAGAATGGAGATCCCCAGGCCACTGAAGGAAAAGGCCAACTTTGTGACCCTCTTAGCAACCTGAATGTGTCCAAGTGGATGGCACATGAAGAGGTGAATGCGTGAGTCCTGAGGGAACTTTGAGATGGAGTTGGTAGGGCAATGTGGATGGTTTGTGAAAGCTGGTGTCTGTCAGTGGAAGTGGCCAAGAAGTGGTAGATGAGAAATATAACTCCCTTTCTTAGATAGGGAAAAGCAGAAGAGTGTGGGAGCTACGGAGCAGTCAGGCTGAGCTCTGTGTCAGGCAAGAAGATGAGGCTGCTTCTGCGGGAGGCTATGCTAAGGCCAGTGGAGAAGCAAGAGGTGTTTGGGAGCAGGGAGCATGGCATTGCAAAGTGCAGAGTCCCCATTCCTGGCGGTTTTGGTGCTGTTCTATGGTTCGGGCTCCACAGCGGTGGTGGAGAGGGGCAAGGAAAGTGACCTCGCGTTCCTGGCCTTGTGCAAAGTGTTTGACAGTGTCGCGCAGGACATCCTTGTCTGTGCGTCAGAGAGGCGTGGATTGGATGGATGGAGCAAGGTGTGGTTAAAGCAGATGAGGTGCAGCGGTGCTCTTCAGCAGCCTGTGGGTGTTTTTGTGTTGGGTGCTTCCGTGGTGTTGGGCAAAGACTGGCAGTGTTTATGCTCAGAGGCTGCTGCAGGATGCTGCTTGGGCAGGGGCCATTGGGAAGAGTGGTCGGGGGCTGTTTGGAGCAGGGCTTGGAGTGTGTGTTGGGTGGAGATGGCTTTCCCCTGTGGCAAAGAGTGGTTGCAGTGCTGGAGAGAGGAGAGGCAGTGGCAAGTGTTTTGTCACAAGTCTTTATTTGCCATGGCATAAATAAGTGAAGAGGTAGAAAAATAAATAGCTAAATAATTAGATAAATTATATAAATAAACAAATAAATAAACCTATCAGTCAAGAAATGAGTGGAGAAGGTCTTTTGTCCATATGAGTAGGAGCAGCTGAATGGCTGGAGATGCAGCGGTTGAAGGCTGCGGGTGCCGTGCGGCTGCTGCAGGGCCGTGTGTGGTCCCAGGGGAGAGGAGGCGTGGGGTCGGAGGTGGCTTTGGGGCGTGGGTGTGTCTGGGTGTGTGGGTGTTGGCGCTAGCGGCGCATGGTGCGTGTGAGGTTGTGGAGGTGCTGTAGAGAGGCACGAGCTTCGAGGCGGACGTGGTCCCAGGCGCAGGCGCTGTGGTTGTGGGCGTGCAGGAAGAGGTGGATGTCCCTGAAGTACTTGTTGATGGCGAGCAGCGGGTTGCGTGGTCCTTTGAAGGGCGCGGCGTTGTCGGGGAGGCATTGCTCCAGGTGGTGGATGTGGTGCTGCAGCTTGTTGAGGAGGTGGTTGCGAGCGTGGCTGGGCCAGTGCTGGCGGGTGCTGTTGGAGCCGAGGGTGTGGAAGAGGTGCTGCAGGATGCGCAGGGCGGTGGCGGCGGCTTGGTGCGGCTGCAGGTTGTTGTGGAGCAGGCTGTCGGGGAAGAAGGGCGGCTCTGTCAGGTGGCAGGGCTGTGTGTGGCCGACAGCCATGTGCTGGAGGAGGCGGAGAGCGTCGCCGGGGAAGGCGTCCTCGTGTGTCCAGAGGTGTTGGCAGGCCAGGCTGCCGGCCAGAGCGGTGAGGAGGAGCCGGAGCGCCGGGGCGGCGTGCGGCAGGCGTGGCGCTGTGGCTGTGGGCGCAGCCATGGTGAGTCTGTGGGTGCTGTTGGGTGCTGCTGGGCAGGAGGAGCCTGGTGAGGCTGGCTGGTGCTGCTGGTGGCTGTGCTTGGGGTGCCTCCGGGTGCGGGGCTTTGTATGCGAGGCAGCTTTCCCTTCATCGCTTTCTGATTGTCCGGAGTTTCTGCCTGTAGTTTCCAGTCTGTGCTGGTGGCTGTATTGGTTTTGGGGAAGTGTTTGGTTGGGGTGTCCGTGGTTGGGGATTGTGGTGGCAGCGGTGTGCCGGGCTTGTGAAAGCTGTGGCTCAGAGGCGTGGGTTTCAGGTGTGGTGGAGAGGGCTCTTGGCTGTTCCCTTTCACCTGCCGGGCCGGCTGTGCGGCGCGTGCTGTGCTGCTGAGTCTGTCTTTGTGCCCAAGCATGCTTTCCACCTGCAAAGCCCTGCTGGTGGCTGTGGTCACTTTTCCTTTCACTTGGTGGCTTGCCTTTATTTTCATCTTAGCCACTGTTTTCCTTTTGTGGTTGCAAGGGGTGTGCGGTGATGTCAGTGGGCGGGCGCTGGCGTTTCCCCTCCTGCGGTCAATGGCCTGAGGCGGTGGCAGTGTTCAAGGGGCTGTGTGTGCACGTGGGCCTTGGAGGCCTGAGTGTGTCCTTGCACGGAGGCAGGTGCTCCTGCTGCTAATGCGTTTGGGAGGAGCCGGCACCAAGGCAGGCAAGGAAGGCTCAGTGGAGAAGTTGGTGCCAGGGAAGGGCTTTGCTCTTACTGTTGTTCTTGCTGCCATGGCTGTGGCCCTGGAGCAAGGGTCCGCTTTGGAGATGCATGCCTGAGTGGATGAGGCGGCCACAGGGCCAAAGAGGACTGTCCGCCCTGAAAGCAATGGTGGTGTGTTTTGGCATTGCCAGAGCCCTTGCCTGCAAGGGTGTGTCTAGTTCAGGGCTCGTGAGTCCGTGAGAGGTGTGGCATCCTTGGAGGGCATGGCTCTGAAGAGGCGCAGGGGTCCAGGGGACGTCAGGTGTGGGCAAGGCTGCGGGGGTTGGGCTTCTGTGGCTGGAGTAGTGAAAGTTTTCCAGAAGTTTCAGATGCCTTTCCAAAAGCGCCCAAAAGCTGGGGAGCGGTGAAGAGGCATTTGGGGTGCGCAGAGATCTGCAACGGGATGATCACCCTGGCCTCGTGGATTATGGTTGGATGGTCGCTAGGAGCGGATCTTGGGATTTGAAGGTTCTGTGCTTTTGGGGCAAAGAGGCTGTGGAGAGGAGTGAGTGTTTGTAGCCTTGTGTGTCAGCGATGTCCAGGCAAGCTGCTGAAGTCGCACCAGGCAAATGCTGAGAGCCCTGCCTGGAGAATGGAGATCCCCAGGCCACTGAAGGAAAAGGCCAACTTTGTGACCCTCTTAGCAACCTGAATGCGTCCAAGTGGATGGCACATGAAGAGGTGAATGCATGAGTCCTGAGGGAACTTTGAGATGGAGTTGGTAGGGCAATGTGGATGGTTTGTGAAAGCTGGTGTCTGTCAGTGGAAGTGGCCAAGAAGTGGTAGATGAGAAATATAACTCCCTTTCTTAGATAGGGAAAAGCAGAAGAGTGTGGGAGCTACGGAGCAGTCAGGCTGAGCTCTGTGTCAGGCAAGAAGATGAGGCTGCTTCTGCGGGAGGCTATGCTAAGGCCAGTGGAGAAGCAAGAGGTGTTTGGGAGCAGGGAGCATGGCATTGCAAAGTGCAGAGTCCCCATTCCTGGCGGTTTTGGTGCTGTTCTATGGTTCGGGCTCCACAGCGGTGGTGGAGAGGGGCAAGGAAAGTGACCTCGCGTTCCTGGCCTTGTGCAAAGTGTTTGACAGTGTCGCGCAGGACATCCTTGTCTGTGCGTCAGAGAGGCGTGGATTGGATGGATGGAGCAAGGTGTGGTTAAAGCAGATGAGGTGCAGCGGTGCTCTTCAGCAGCCTGTGGGTGTTTTTGTGTTGGGTGCTTCCGTGGTGTTGGGCAAAGACTGGCAGTGTTTATGCTCAGAGGCTGCTGCAGGATGCTGCTTGGGCAGGGGCCATTGGGAAGAGTGGTCGGGGGCTGTTTGGAGCAGGGCTTGGAGTGTGTGTTGGGTGGAGATGGCTTTCCCCTGTGGCAAAGAGTGGTTGCAGTGCTGGAGAGAGGAGAGGCAGTGGCAAGTGTTTTGTCACAAGTCTTTATTTGCCATGGCATAAATAAGTGAAGAGGTAGAAAAATAAATAGCTAAATAATTAGATAAATTATATAAATAAACAAATAAATAAACCTATCAGTCAAGAAATGAGTGGAGAAGGTCTTTTGTCCATATGAGTAGGAGCAGCTGAATGGCTGGAGATGCAGCGGTTGAAGGCTGCGGGTGCCGTGCGGCTGCTGCAGGGCCGTGTGTGGTCCCAGGGGAGAGGAGGCGTGGGGTCGGAGGTGGCTTTGGGGCGTGGGTGTGTCTGGGTGTGTGGGTGTTGGCGCTAGCGGCGCATGGTGCGTGTGAGGTTGTGGAGGTGCTGTAGAGAGGCACGAGCTTCGAGGCGGACGTGGTCCCAGGCGCAGGCGCTGTGGTTGTGGGCGTGCAGGAAGAGGTGGATGTCCCTGAAGTACTTGTTGATGGCGAGCAGCGGGTTGCGTGGTCCTTTGAAGGGCGCGGCGTTGTCGGGGAGGCATTGCTCCAGGTGGTGGATGTGGTGCTGCAGCTTGTTGAGGAGGTGGTTGCGAGCGTGGCTGGGCCAGTGCTGGCGGGTGCTGTTGGAGCCGAGGGTGTGGAAGAGGTGCTGCAGGATGCGCAGGGCGGTGGCGGCGGCTTGGTGCGGCTGCAGGTTGTTGTGGAGCAGGCTGTCGGGGAAGAAGGGCGGCTCTGTCAGGTGGCAGGGCTGTGTGTGGCCGACAGCCATGTGCTGGAGGAGGCGGAGAGCGTCGCCGGGGAAGGCGTCCTCGTGTGTCCAGAGGTGTTGGCAGGCCAGGCTGCCGGCCAGAGCGGTGAGGAGGAGCCGGAGCGCCGGGGCGGCGTGCGGCAGGCGTGGCGCTGTGGCTGTGGGCGCAGCCATGGTGAGTCTGTGGGTGCTGTTGGGTGCTGCTGGGCAGGAGGAGCCTGGTGAGGCTGGCTGGTGCTGCTGGTGGCTGTGCTTGGGGTGCCTCCGGGTGCGGGGCTTTGTATGCGAGGCAGCTTTCCCTTCATCGCTTTCTGATTGTCCGGAGTTTCTGCCTGTAGTTTCCAGTCTGTGCTGGTGGCTGTATTGGTTTTGGGGAAGTGTTTGGTTGGGGTGTCCGTGGTTGGGGATTGTGGTGGCAGCGGTGTGCCGGGCTTGTGAAAGCTGTGGCTCAGAGGCGTGGGTTTCAGGTGTGGTGGAGAGGGCTCTTGGCTGTTCCCTTTCACCTGCCGGGCCGGCTGTGCGGCGCGTGCTGTGCTGCTGAGTCTGTCTTTGTGCCCAAGCATGCTTTCCACCTGCAAAGCCCTGCTGGTGGCTGTGGTCACTTTTCCTTTCACTTGGTGGCTTGCCTTTATTTTCATCTTAGCCACTGTTTTCCTTTTGTGGTTGCAAGGGGTGTGCGGTGATGTCAGTGGGCGGGCGCTGGCGTTTCCCCTCCTGCGGTCAATGGCCTGAGGCGGTGGCAGTGTTCAAGGGGCTGTGTGTGCACGTGGGCCTTGGAGGCCTGAGTGTGTCCTTGCACGGAGGCAGGTGCTCCTGCTGCTGCGTTTGGGAGGAGCCGGCACCAAGGCAGGCAAGGAAGGCTCAGTGGAGAAGTTGGTGCCAGGGAAGGGCTTTGCTCTTACTGTTGTTCTTGCTGCCATGGCTGTGGCCCTGGAGCAAGGGTCCGCTTTGGAGATGCATGCCTGAGTGGATGAGGCGGCCACAGGGCCAAAGAGGACTGTCCGCCCTGAAAGCAATGGTGGTGTGTTTTGGCATTGCCAGAGCCCTTGCCTGCAAGGGTGTGTCTAGTTCAGGGCTCGTGAGTCCGTGAGAGGTGTGGCATCCTTGGAGGGCATGGCTCTGAAGAGGCGCAGGGGTCCAGGGGACGTCAGGTGTGGGCAAGGCTGCGGGGGTTGGGCTTCTGTGGCTGGAGTAGTGAAAGTTGTCCAGAAGTTTCAGATGCCTTTCCAAAAGCGCCCAAAAGCTGGGGAGCGGTGAAGAGGCATTTGGGGTGCGCAGAGATCTGCAACGGGATGATCACCCTGGCCTCGTGGATTATGGTTGGATGGTCGCTAGGAGCGGATCTTGGGATTTGAAGGTTCTGTGCTTTTGGGGCAAAGAGGCTGTGGAGAGGAGTGAGTGTTTGTAGCCTTGTGTGTCAGCGATGTCCAGGCAAGCTGCTGAAGTCGCACCAGGCAAATGCTGAGAGCCCTGCCTGGAGAATGGAGATCCCCAGGCCACTGAAGGAAAAGGCCAACTTTGTGACCCTCTTAGCAACCTGAATGTGTCCAAGTGGATGGCACATGAAGAGGTGAATGCGTGAGTCCTGAGGGAACTTTGAGATGGAGTTGGTAGGGCAATGTGGATGGTTTGTGAAAGCTGGTGTCTGTCAGTGGAAGTGGCCAAGAAGTGGTAGATGAGAAATATAACTCCCTTTCTTAGATAGGGAAAAGCAGAAGAGTGTGGGAGCTACGGAGCAGTCAGGCTGAGCTCTGTGTCAGGCAAGAAGATGAGGCTGCTTCTGCGGGAGGCTATGCTAAGGCCAGTGGAGAAGCAAGAGGTGTTTGGGAGCAGGGAGCATGGCATTGCAAAGTGCAGAGTCCCCATTCCTGGCGGTTTTGGTGCTGTTCTATGGTTCGGGCTCCACAGCGGTGGTGGAGAGGGGCAAGGAAAGTGACCTCGCGTTCCTGGCCTTGTGCAAAGTGTTTGACAGTGTCGCGCAGGACATCCTTGTCTGTGCGTCAGAGAGGCGTGGATTGGATGGATGGAGCAAGGTGTGGTTAAAGCAGATGAGGTGCAGCGGTGCTCTTCAGCAGCCTGTGGGTGTTTTTGTGTTGGGTGCTTCCGTGGTGTTGGGCAAAGACTGGCAGTGTTTATGCTCAGAGGCTGCTGCAGGATGCTGCTTGGGCAGGGGCCATTGGGAAGAGTGGTCGGGGGCTGTTTGGAGCAGGGCTTGGAGTGTGTGTTGGGTGGAGATGGCTTTCCCCTGTGGCAAAGAGTGGTTGCAGTGCTGGAGAGAGGAGAGGCAGTGGCAAGTGTTTTGTCACAAGTCTTTATTTGCCATGGCATAAATAAGTGAAGAGGTAGAAAAATAAATAGCTAAATAATTAGATAAATTATATAAATAAACAAATAAATAAACCTATCAGTCAAGAAATGAGTGGAGAAGGTCTTTTGTCCATATGAGTAGGAGCAGCTGAATGGCTGGAGATGCAGCGGTTGAAGGCTGCGGGTGCCGTGCGGCTGCTGCAGGGCCGTGTGTGGTCCCAGGGGAGAGGAGGCGTGGGGTCGGAGGTGGCTTTGGGGCGTGGGTGTGTCTGGGTGTGTGGGTGTTGGCGCTAGCGGCGCATGGTGCGTGTGAGGTTGTGGAGGTGCTGTAGAGAGGCACGAGCTTCGAGGCGGACGTGGTCCCAGGCGCAGGCGCTGTGGTTGTGGGCGTGCAGGAAGAGGTGGATGTCCCTGAAGTACTTGTTGATGGCGAGCAGCGGGTTGCGTGGTCCTTTGAAGGGCGCGGCGTTGTCGGGGAGGCATTGCTCCAGGTGGTGGATGTGGTGCTGCAGCTTGTTGAGGAGGTGGTTGCGAGCGTGGCTGGGCCAGTGCTGGCGGGTGCTGTTGGAGCCGAGGGTGTGGAAGAGGTGCTGCAGGATGCGCAGGGCGGTGGCGGCGGCTTGGTGCGGCTGCAGGTTGTTGTGGAGCAGGCTGTCGGGGAAGAAGGGCGGCTCTGTCAGGTGGCAGGGCTGTGTGTGGCCGACAGCCATGTGCTGGAGGAGGCGGAGAGCGTCGCCGGGGAAGGCGTCCTCGTGTGTCCAGAGGTGTTGGCAGGCCAGGCTGCCGGCCAGAGCGGTGAGGAGGAGCCGGAGCGCCGGGGCGGCGTGCGGCAGGCGTGGCGCTGTGGCTGTGGGCGCAGCCATGGTGAGTCTGTGGGTGCTGTTGGGTGCTGCTGGGCAGGAGGAGCCTGGTGAGGCTGGCTGGTGCTGCTGGTGGCTGTGCTTGGGGTGCCTCCGGGTGCGGGGCTTTGTATGCAAGGCAGCTTTCCCTTCATCGCTTTCTGATTGTCCGGAGTTTCTGCCTGTAGTTTCCAGTCTGTGCTGGTGGCTGTATTGGTTTTGGGGAAGTGTTTGGTTGGGGTGTCCGTGGTTGGGGATTGTGGTGGCAGCGGTGTGCCGGGCTTGTGAAAGCTGTGGCTCAGAGGCGTGGGTTTCAGGTGTGGTGGAGAGGGCTCTTGGCTGTTCCCTTTCACCTGCCGGGCCGGCTGTGCGGCGCGTGCTGTGCTGCTGAGTCTGTCTTTGTGCCCAAGCATGCTTTCCACCTGCAAAGCCCTGCTGGTGGCTGTGGTCACTTTTCCTTTCACTTGGTGGCTTGCCTTTATTTTCATCTTAGCCACTGTTTTCCTTTTGTGGTTGCAAGGGGTGTGCGGTGATGTCAGTGGGCGGGCGCTGGCGTTTCCCCTCCTGCGGTCAATGGCCTGAGGCGGTGGCAGTGTTCAAGGGGCTGTGTGTGCACGTGGGCCTTGGAGGCCTGAGTGTGTCCTTGCACGGAGGCAGGTGCTCCTGCTGCTGCGTTTGGGAGGAGCCGGCACCAAGGCAGGCAAGGAAGGCTCAGTGGAGAAGTTGGTGCCAGGGAAGGGCTTTGCTCTTACTGTTGTTCTTGCTGCCATGGCTGTGGCCCTGGAGCAAGGGTCCGCTTTGGAGATGCATGCCTGAGTGGATGAGGCGGCCACAGGGCCAAAGAGGACTGTCCGCCCTGAAAGCAATGGTGGTGTGTTTTGGCATTGCCAGAGCCCTTGCCTGCAAGGGTGTGTCTAGTTCAGGGCTCGTGAGTCCGTGAGAGGTGTGGCATCCTTGGAGGGCATGGCTCTGAAGAGGCGCAGGGGTCCAGGGGACGTCAGGTGTGGGCAAGGCTGCGGGGGTTGGGCTTCTGTGGCTGGAGTAGTGAAAGTTGTCCAGAAGTTTCAGATGCCTTTCCAAAAGCGCCCAAAAGCTGGGGAGCGGTGAAGAGGCATTTGGGGTGCGCAGAGATCTGCAACGGGATGATCACCCTGGCCTTGTGGATTATGGTTGGATGGTCGCTAGGAGCGGATCTTGGGATTTGAAGGTTCTGTGCTTTTGGGGCAAAGAGGCTGTGGAGAGGAGTGAGTGTTTGTAGCCTTGTGTGTGTCAGCGATGTCCAGGCAAGCTGCTGAAGTCGCACCAGGCAAATGCTGAGAGCCCTGCCTGGAGAATGGAGATCCCCAGGCCACTGAAGGAAAAGGCCAACTTTGTGACCCTCTTAGCAACCTGAATGTGTCCAAGTGGATGGCACATGAAGAGGTGAATGCATGAGTCCTGAGGGAACTTTGAGATGGAGTTGGTAGGGCAATGTGGATGGTTTGTGAAAGCTGGTGTCTGTCAGTGGAAGTGGCCAAGAAGTGGTAGATGAGAAATATAACTCCCTTTCTTAGATAGGGAAAAGCAGAAGAGTGTGGGAGCTACGGAGCAGTCAGGCTGAGCTCTGTGTCAGGCAAGAAGATGAGGCTGCTTCTGCGGGAGGCTATGCTAAGGCCAGTGGAGAAGCAAGAGGTGTTTGGGAGCAGGGAGCATGGCATTGCAAAGTGCAGAGTCCCCATTCCTGGCGGTTTTGGTGCTGTTCTATGGTTCGGGCTCCACAGCGGTGGTGGAGAGGGGCAAGGAAAGTGACCTCGCGTTCCTGGCCTTGTGCAAAGTGTTTGACAGTGTCGCGCAGGACATCCTTGTCTGTGCGTCAGAGAGGCGTGGATTGGATGGATGGAGCAAGGTGTGGTTAAAGCAGATGAGGTGCAGCGGTGCTCTTCAGCAGCCTGTGGGTGTTTTTGTGTTGGGTGCTTCCGTGGTGTTGGGCAAAGACTGGCAGTGTTTATGCTCAGAGGCTGCTGCAGGATGCTGCTTGGGCAGGGGCCATTGGGAAGAGTGGTCGGGGGCTGTTTGGAGCAGGGCTTGGAGTGTGTGTTGGGTGGAGATGGCTTTCCCCTGTGGCAAAGAGTGGTTGCAGTGCTGGAGAGAGGAGAGGCAGTGGCAAGTGTTTTGTCACAAGTCTTTATTTGCCATGGCATAAATAAGTGAAGAGGTAGAAAAATAAATAGCTAAATAATTAGATAAATTATATAAATAAACAAATAAATAAACCTATCAGTCAAGAAATGAGTGGAGAAGGTCTTTTGTCCATATGAGTAGGAGCAGCTGAATGGCTGGAGATGCAGCGGTTGAAGGCTGCGGGTGCCGTGCGGCTGCTGCAGGGCCGTGTGTGGTCCCAGGGGAGAGGAGGCGTGGGGTTGGAGGTGGCTTTGGGGCGTGGGTGTGTCTGGGTGTGTGGGTGTTGGCGCTAGCGGCGCATGGTGCGTGTGAGGTTGTGGAGGTGCTGTAGAGAGGCACGAGCTTCGAGGCGGACGTGGTCCCAGGCGCAGGCGCTGTGGTTGTGGGCGTGCAGGAAGAGGTGGATGTCCCTGAAGTACTTGTTGATGGCGAGCAGCGGGTTGCGTGGTCCTTTGAAGGGCGCGGCGTTGTCGGGGAGGCATTGCTCCAGGTGGTGGATGTGGTGCTGCAGCTTGTTGAGGAGGTGGTTGCGAGCGTGGCTGGGCCAGTGCTGGCGGGTGCTGTTGGAGCCGAGGGTGTGGAAGAGGTGCTGCAGGATGCGCAGGGCGGTGGCGGCGGCTTGGTGCGGCTGCAGGTTGTTGTGGAGCAGGCTGTCGGGGAAGAAGGGCGGCTCTGTCAGGTGGCAGGGCTGTGTGTGGCCGACAGCCATGTGCTGGAGGAGGCGGAGAGCGTCGCCGGGGAAGGCGTCCTCGTGTGTCCAGAGGTGTTGGCAGGCCAGGCTGCCGGCCAGAGCGGTGAGGAGGAGCCGGAGCGCCGGGGCGGCGTGCGGCAGGCGTGGCGCTGTGGCTGTGGGCGCAGCCATGGTGAGTCTGTGGGTGCTGTTGGGTGCTGCTGGGCAGGAGGAGCCTGGTGAGGCTGGCTGGTGCTGCTGGTGGCTGTGCTTGGGGTGCCTCCGGGTGCGGGGCTTTGTATGCAAGGCAGCTTTCCCTTCATCGCTTTCTGATTGTCCGGAGTTTCTGCCTGTAGTTTCCAGTCTGTGCTGGTGGCTGTATTGGTTTTGGGGAAGTGTTTGGTTGGGGTGTCCGTGGTTGGGGATTGTGGTGGCAGCGGTGTGCCGGGCTTGTGAAAGCTGTGGCTCAGAGGCGTCGGTTTCAGGTGTGGTGGAGAGGGCTCTTGGCTGTTCCCTTTCACCTGCCGGGCCGGCTGTGCGGCGCGTGCTGTGCTGCTGAGTCTGTCTTTGTGCCCAAGCATGCTTTCCACCTGCAAAGCCCTGCTGGTGGCTGTGGTCACTTTTCCTTTCACTTGGTGGCTTGCCTTTATTTTCATCTTAGCCACTGTTTTCCTTTTGTGGTTGCAAGGGGTGTGCGGTGATGTCAGTGGGCGGGCGCTGGCGTTTCCCCTCCTGCGGTCAATGGCCTGAGGCGGTGGCAGTGTTCAAGGGGCTGTGTGTGCACGTGGGCCTTGGAGGCCTGAGTGTGTCCTTGCACGGAGGCAGGTGCTCCTGCTGCTAATGCGTTTGGGAGGAGCCGGCACCAAGGCAGGCAAGGAAGGCTCAGTGGAGAAGTTGGTGCCAGGGAAGGGCTTTGCTCTTACTGTTGTTCTTGCTGCCATGGCTGTGGCCCTGGAGCAAGGGTCCGCTTTGGAGATGCATGCCTGAGTGGATGAGGCGGCCACAGGGCCAAAGAGGACTGTCCGCCCTGAAAGCAATGGTGGTGTGTTTTGGCATTGCCAGAGCCCTTGCCTGCAAGGGTGTGTCTAGTTCAGGGCTCGTGAGTCCGTGAGAGGTGTGGCATCCTTGGAGGGCATGGCTCTGAAGAGGCGCAGGGGTCCAGGGGACGTCAGGTGTGGGCAAGGCTGCGGGGGTTGGGCTTCTGTGGCTGGAGTAGTGAAAGTTGTCCAGAAATTTCAGATGCCTTTCCAAAAGCGCCCAAAAGCTGGGGAGCGGTGAAGAGGCATTTGGGGTGCGCAGAGATCTGCAACGGGATGATCACCCTGGCCTCGTGGATTATGGTTGGATGGTCGCTAGGAGCGGATCTTGGGATTTGAAGGTTCTGTGCTTTTGGGGCAAAGAGGCTGTGGAGAGGAGTGAGTGTTTGTAGCCTTGTGTGTCAGCGATGTCCAGGCAAGCTGCTGAAGTCGCACCAGGCAAATGCTGAGAGCCCTGCCTGGAGAATGGAGATCCCCAGGCCACTGAAGGAAAAGGCCAACTTTGTGACCCTCTTAGCAACCTGAATGTGTCCAAGTGGATGGCACATGAAGAGGTGAATGCATGAGTCCTGAGGGAACTTTGAGATGGAGTTGGTAGGGCAATGTGGATGGTTTGTGAAAGCTGGTGTCTGTCAGTGGAAGTGGCCAAGAAGTGGTAGATGAGAAATATAACTCCCTTTCTTAGATAGGGAAAAGCAGAAGAGTGTGGGAGCTACGGAGCAGTCAGGCTGAGCTCTGTGTCAGGCAAGAAGATGAGGCTGCTTCTGCGGGAGGCTATGCTAAGGCCAGTGGAGAAGCAAGAGGTGTTTGGGAGCAGGGAGCATGGCATTGCAAAGTGCAGAGTCCCCATTCCTGGCGGTTTTGGTGCTGTTCTATGGTTCGGGCTCCACAGCGGTGGTGGAGAGGGGCAAGGAAAGTGACCTCGCGTTCCTGGCCTTGTGCAAAGTGTTTGACAGTGTCGCGCAGGACATCCTTGTCTGTGCGTCAGAGAGGCGTGGATTGGATGGATGGAGCAAGGTGTGGTTAAAGCAGATGAGGTGCAGCGGTGCTCTTCAGCAGCCTGTGGGTGTTTTTGTGTTGGGTGCTTCCGTGGTGTTGGGCAAAGACTGGCAGTGTTTATGCTCAGAGGCTGCTGCAGGATGCTGCTTGGGCAGGGGCCATTGGGAAGAGTGGTCGGGGGCTGTTTGGAGCAGGGCTTGGAGTGTGTGTTGGGTGGAGATGGCTTTCCCCTGTGGCAAAGAGTGGTTGCAGTGCTGGAGAGAGGAGAGGCAGTGGCAAGTGTTTTGTCACAAGTCTTTATTTGCCATGGCATAAATAAGTGAAGAGGTAGAAAAATAAATAGCTAAATAATTAGATAAATTATATAAATAAACAAATAAATAAACCTATCAGTCAAGAAATGAGTGGAGAAGGTCTTTTGTCCATATGAGTAGGAGCAGCTGAATGGCTGGAGATGCAGCGGTTGAAGGCTGCGGGTGCCGTGCGGCTGCTGCAGGGCCGTGTGTGGTCCCAGGGGAGAGGAGGCGTGGGGTTGGAGGTGGCTTTGGGGCGTGGGTGTGTCTGGGTGTGTGGGTGTTGGCGCTAGCGGCGCATGGTGCGTGTGAGGTTGTGGAGGTGCTGTAGAGAGGCACGAGCTTCGAGGCGGACGTGGTCCCAGGCGCAGGCGCTGTGGTTGTGGGCGTGCAGGAAGAGGTGGATGTCCCTGAAGTACTTGTTGATGGCGAGCAGCGGGTTGCGTGGTCCTTTGAAGGGCGCGGCGTTGTCGGGGAGGCATTGCTCCAGGTGGTGGATGTGGTGCTGCAGCTTGTTGAGGAGGTGGTTGCGAGCGTGGCTGGGCCAGTGCTGGCGGGTGCTGTTGGAGCCGAGGGTGTGGAAGAGGTGCTGCAGGATGCGCAGGGCGGTGGCGGCGGCTTGGTGCGGCTGCAGGTTGTTGTGGAGCAGGCTGTCGGGGAAGAAGGGCGGCTCTGTCAGGTGGCAGGGCTGTGTGTGGCCGACAGCCATGTGCTGGAGGAGGCGGAGAGCGTCGCCGGGGAAGGCGTCCTCGTGTGTCCAGAGGTGTTGGCAGGCCAGGCTGCCGGCCAGAGCGGTGAGGAGGAGCCGGAGCGCCGGGGCGGCGTGCGGCAGGCGTGGCGCTGTGGCTGTGGGCGCAGCCATGGTGAGTCTGTGGGTGCTGTTGGGTGCTGCTGGGCAGGAGGAGCCTGGTGAGGCTGGCTGGTGCTGCTGGTGGCTGTGCTTGGGGTGCCTCCGGGTGCGGGGCTTTGTATGCAAGGCAGCTTTCCCTTCATCGCTTTCTGATTGTCCGGAGTTTCTGCCTGTAGTTTCCAGTCTGTGCTGGTGGCTGTATTGGTTTTGGGGAAGTGTTTGGTTGGGGTGTCCGTGGTTGGGGATTGTGGTGGCAGCGGTGTGCCGGGCTTGTGAAAGCTGTGGCTCAGAGGCGTCGGTTTCAGGTGTGGTGGAGAGGGCTCTTGGCTGTTCCCTTTCACCTGCCGGGCCGGCTGTGCGGCGCGTGCTGTGCTGCTGAGTCTGTCTTTGTGCCCAAGCATGCTTTCCACCTGCAAAGCCCTGCTGGTGGCTGTGGTCACTTTTCCTTTCACTTGGTGGCTTGCCTTTATTTTCATCTTAGCCACTGTTTTCCTTTTGTGGTTGCAAGGGGTGTGCGGTGATGTCAGTGGGCGGGCGCTGGCGTTTCCCCTCCTGCGGTCAATGGCCTGAGGCGGTGGCAGTGTTCAAGGGGCTGTGTGTGCACGTGGGCCTTGGAGGCCTGAGTGTGTCCTTGCACGGAGGCAGGTGCTCCTGCTGCTGCGTTTGGGAGGAGCCGGCACCAAGGCAGGCAAGGAAGGCTCAGTGGAGAAGTTGGTGCCAGGGAAGGGCTTTGCTCTTACTGTTGTTCTTGCTGCCATGGCTGTGGCCCTGGAGCAAGGGTCCGCTTTGGAGATGCATGCCTGAGTGGATGAGGCGGCCACAGGGCCAAAGAGGACTGTCCGCCCTGAAAGCAATGGTGGTGTGTTTTGGCATTGCCAGAGCCCTTGCCTGCAAGGGTGTGTCTAGTTCAGGGCTCGTGAGTCCGTGAGAGGTGTGGCATCCTTGGAGGGCATGGCTCTGAAGAGGCGCAGGGGTCCAGGGGACGTCAGGTGTGGGCAAGGCTGCGGGGGTTGGGCTTCTGTGGCTGGAGTAGTGAAAGTTGTCCAGAAGTTTCAGATGCCTTTCCAAAAGCGCCCAAAAGCTGGGGAGCGGTGAAGAGGCATTTGGGGTGCGCAGAGATCTGCAACGGGATGATCACCCTGGCCTTGTGGATTATGGTTGGATGGTCGCTAGGAGCGGATCTTGGGATTTGAAGGTTCTGTGCTTTTGGGGCAAAGAGGCTGTGGAGAGGAGTGAGTGTTTGTAGCCTTGTGTGTGTCAGCGATGTCCAGGCAAGCTGCTGAAGTCGCACCAGGCAAATGCTGAGAGCCCTGCCTGGAGAATGGAGATCCCCAGGCCACTGAAGGAAAAGGCCAACTTTGTGACCCTCTTAGCAACCTGAATGTGTCCAAGTGGATGGCACATGAAGAGGTGAATGCATGAGTCCTGAGGGAACTTTGAGATGGAGTTGGTAGGGCAATGTGGATGGTTTGTGAAAGCTGGTGTCTGTCAGTGGAAGTGGCCAAGAAGTGGTAGATGAGAAATATAACTCCCTTTCTTAGATAGGGAAAAGCAGAAGAGTGTGGGAGCTACGGAGCAGTCAGGCTGAGCTCTGTGTCAGGCAAGAAGATGAGGCTGCTTCTGCGGGAGGCTATGCTAAGGCCAGTGGAGAAGCAAGAGGTGTTTGGGAGCAGGGAGCATGGCATTGCAAAGTGCAGAGTCCCCATTCCTGGCGGTTTTGGTGCTGTTCTATGGTTCGGGCTCCACAGCGGTGGTGGAGAGGGGCAAGGAAAGTGACCTCGCGTTCCTGGCCTTGTGCAAAGTGTTTGACAGTGTCGCGCAGGACATCCTTGTCTGTGCGTCAGAGAGGCGTGGATTGGATGGATGGAGCAAGGTGTGGTTAAAGCAGATGAGGTGCAGCGGTGCTCTTCAGCAGCCTGTGGGTGTTTTTGTGTTGGGTGCTTCCGTGGTGTTGGGCAAAGACTGGCAGTGTTTATGCTCAGAGGCTGCTGCAGGATGCTGCTTGGGCAGGGGCCATTGGGAAGAGTGGTCGGGGGCTGTTTGGAGCAGGGCTTGGAGTGTGTGTTGGGTGGAGATGGCTTTCCCCTGTGGCAAAGAGTGGTTGCAGTGCTGGAGAGAGGAGAGGCAGTGGCAAGTGTTTTGTCACAAGTCTTTATTTGCCATGGCATAAATAAGTGAAGAGGTAGAAAAATAAATAGCTAAATAATTAGATAAATTATATAAATAAACAAATAAATAAACCTATCAGTCAAGAAATGAGTGGAGAAGGTCTTTTGTCCATATGAGTAGGAGCAGCTGAATGGCTGGAGATGCAGCGGTTGAAGGCTGCGGGTGCCGTGCGGCTGCTGCAGGGCCGTGTGTGGTCCCAGGGGAGAGGAGGCGTGGGGTTGGAGGTGGCTTTGGGGCGTGGGTGTGTCTGGGTGTGTGGGTGTTGGCGCTAGCGGCGCATGGTGCGTGTGAGGTTGTGGAGGTGCTGTAGAGAGGCACGAGCTTCGAGGCGGACGTGGTCCCAGGCGCAGGCGCTGTGGTTGTGGGCGTGCAGGAAGAGGTGGATGTCCCTGAAGTACTTGTTGATGGCGAGCAGCGGGTTGCGTGGTCCTTTGAAGGGCGCGGCGTTGTCGGGGAGGCATTGCTCCAGGTGGTGGATGTGGTGCTGCAGCTTGTTGAGGAGGTGGTTGCGAGCGTGGCTGGGCCAGTGCTGGCGGGTGCTGTTGGAGCCGAGGGTGTGGAAGAGGTGCTGCAGGATGCGCAGGGCGGTGGCGGCGGCTTGGTGCGGCTGCAGGTTGTTGTGGAGCAGGCTGTCGGGGAAGAAGGGCGGCTCTGTCAGGTGGCAGGGCTGTGTGTGGCCGACAGCCATGTGCTGGAGGAGGCGGAGAGCGTCGCCGGGGAAGGCGTCCTCGTGTGTCCAGAGGTGTTGGCAGGCCAGGCTGCCGGCCAGAGCGGTGAGGAGGAGCCGGAGCGCCGGGGCGGCGTGCGGCAGGCGTGGCGCTGTGGCTGTGGGCGCAGCCATGGTGAGTCTGTGGGTGCTGTTGGGTGCTGCTGGGCAGGAGGAGCCTGGTGAGGCTGGCTGGTGCTGCTGGTGGCTGTGCTTGGGGTGCCTCCGGGTGCGGGGCTTTGTATGCAAGGCAGCTTTCCCTTCATCGCTTTCTGATTGTCCGGAGTTTCTGCCTGTAGTTTCCAGTCTGTGCTGGTGGCTGTATTGGTTTTGGGGAAGTGTTTGGTTGGGGTGTCCGTGGTTGGGGATTGTGGTGGCAGCGGTGTGCCGGGCTTGTGAAAGCTGTGGCTCAGAGGCGTCGGTTTCAGGTGTGGTGGAGAGGGCTCTTGGCTGTTCCCTTTCACCTGCCGGGCCGGCTGTGCGGCGCGTGCTGTGCTGCTGAGTCTGTCTTTGTGCCCAAGCATGCTTTCCACCTGCAAAGCCCTGCTGGTGGCTGTGGTCACTTTTCCTTTCACTTGGTGGCTTGCCTTTATTTTCATCTTAGCCACTGTTTTCCTTTTGTGGTTGCAAGGGGTGTGCGGTGATGTCAGTGGGCGGGCGCTGGCGTTTCCCCTCCTGCGGTCAATGGCCTGAGGCGGTGGCAGTGTTCAAGGGGCTGTGTGTGCACGTGGGCCTTGGAGGCCTGAGTGTGTCCTTGCACGGAGGCAGGTGCTCCTGCTGCTGCGTTTGGGAGGAGCCGGCACCAAGGCAGGCAAGGAAGGCTCAGTGGAGAAGTTGGTGCCAGGGAAGGGCTTTGCTCTTACTGTTGTTCTTGCTGCCATGGCTGTGGCCCTGGAGCAAGGGTCCGCTTTGGAGATGCATGCCTGAGTGGATGAGGCGGCCACAGGGCCAAAGAGGACTGTCCGCCCTGAAAGCAATGGTGGTGTGTTTTGGCATTGCCAGAGCCCTTGCCTGCAAGGGTGTGTCTAGTTCAGGGCTCGTGAGTCCGTGAGAGGTGTGGCATCCTTGGAGGGCATGGCTCTGAAGAGGCGCAGGGGTCCAGGGGACGTCAGGTGTGGGCAAGGCTGCGGGGGTTGGGCTTCTGTGGCTGGAGTAGTGAAAGTTGTCCAGAAGTTTCAGATGCCTTTCCAAAAGCGCCCAAAAGCTGGGGAGCGGTGAAGAGGCATTTGGGGTGCGCAGAGATCTGCAACGGGATGATCACCCTGGCCTTGTGGATTATGGTTGGATGGTCGCTAGGAGCGGATCTTGGGATTTGAAGGTTCTGTGCTTTTGGGGCAAAGAGGCTGTGGAGAGGAGTGAGTGTTTGTAGCCTTGTGTGTGTCAGCGATGTCCAGGCAAGCTGCTGAAGTCGCACCAGGCAAATGCTGAGAGCCCTGCCTGGAGAATGGAGATCCCCAGGCCACTGAAGGAAAAGGCCAACTTTGTGACCCTCTTAGCAACCTGAATGTGTCCAAGTGGATGGCACATGAAGAGGTGAATGCATGAGTCCTGAGGGAACTTTGAGATGGAGTTGGTAGGGCAATGTGGATGGTTTGTGAAAGCTGGTGTCTGTCAGTGGAAGTGGCCAAGAAGTGGTAGATGAGAAATATAACTCCCTTTCTTAGATAGGGAAAAGCAGAAGAGTGTGGGAGCTACGGAGCAGTCAGGCTGAGCTCTGTGTCAGGCAAGAAGATGAGGCTGCTTCTGCGGGAGGCTATGCTAAGGCCAGTGGAGAAGCAAGAGGTGTTTGGGAGCAGGGAGCATGGCATTGCAAAGTGCAGAGTCCCCATTCCTGGCGGTTTTGGTGCTGTTCTATGGTTCGGGCTCCACAGCGGTGGTGGAGAGGGGCAAGGAAAGTGACCTCGCGTTCCTGGCCTTGTGCAAAGTGTTTGACAGTGTCGCGCAGGACATCCTTGTCTGTGCGTCAGAGAGGCGTGGATTGGATGGATGGAGCAAGGTGTGGTTAAAGCAGATGAGGTGCAGCGGTGCTCTTCAGCAGCCTGTGGGTGTTTTTGTGTTGGGTGCTTCCGTGGTGTTGGGCAAAGACTGGCAGTGTTTATGCTCAGAGGCTGCTGCAGGATGCTGCTTGGGCAGGGGCCATTGGGAAGAGTGGTCGGGGGCTGTTTGGAGCAGGGCTTGGAGTGTGTGTTGGGTGGAGATGGCTTTCCCCTGTGGCAAAGAGTGGTTGCAGTGCTGGAGAGAGGAGAGGCAGTGGCAAGTGTTTTGTCACAAGTCTTTATTTGCCATGGCATAAATAAGTGAAGAGGTAGAAAAATAAATAGCTAAATAATTAGATAAATTATATAAATAAACAAATAAATAAACCTATCAGTCAAGAAATGAGTGGAGAAGGTCTTTTGTCCATATGAGTAGGAGCAGCTGAATGGCTGGAGATGCAGCGGTTGAAGGCTGCGGGTGCCGTGCGGCTGCTGCAGGGCCGTGTGTGGTCCCAGGGGAGAGGAGGCGTGGGGTTGGAGGTGGCTTTGGGGCGTGGGTGTGTCTGGGTGTGTGGGTGTTGGCGCTAGCGGCGCATGGTGCGTGTGAGGTTGTGGAGGTGCTGTAGAGAGGCACGAGCTTCGAGGCGGACGTGGTCCCAGGCGCAGGCGCTGTGGTTGTGGGCGTGCAGGAAGAGGTGGATGTCCCTGAAGTACTTGTTGATGGCGAGCAGCGGGTTGCGTGGTCCTTTGAAGGGCGCGGCGTTGTCGGGGAGGCATTGCTCCAGGTGGTGGATGTGGTGCTGCAGCTTGTTGAGGAGGTGGTTGCGAGCGTGGCTGGGCCAGTGCTGGCGGGTGCTGTTGGAGCCGAGGGTGTGGAAGAGGTGCTGCAGGATGCGCAGGGCGGTGGCGGCGGCTTGGTGCGGCTGCAGGTTGTTGTGGAGCAGGCTGTCGGGGAAGAAGGGCGGCTCTGTCAGGTGGCAGGGCTGTGTGTGGCCGACAGCCATGTGCTGGAGGAGGCGGAGAGCGTCGCCGGGGAAGGCGTCCTCGTGTGTCCAGAGGTGTTGGCAGGCCAGGCTGCCGGCCAGAGCGGTGAGGAGGAGCCGGAGCGCCGGGGCGGCGTGCGGCAGGCGTGGCGCTGTGGCTGTGGGCGCAGCCATGGTGAGTCTGTGGGTGCTGTTGGGTGCTGCTGGGCAGGAGGAGCCTGGTGAGGCTGGCTGGTGCTGCTGGTGGCTGTGCTTGGGGTGCCTCCGGGTGCGGGGCTTTGTATGCAAGGCAGCTTTCCCTTCATCGCTTTCTGATTGTCCGGAGTTTCTGCCTGTAGTTTCCAGTCTGTGCTGGTGGCTGTATTGGTTTTGGGGAAGTGTTTGGTTGGGGTGTCCGTGGTTGGGGATTGTGGTGGCAGCGGTGTGCCGGGCTTGTGAAAGCTGTGGCTCAGAGGCGTGGGTTTCAGGTGTGGTGGAGAGGGCTCTTGGCTGTTCCCTTTCACCTGCCGGGCCGGCTGTGCGGCGCGTGCTGTGCTGCTGAGTCTGTCTTTGTGCCCAAGCATGCTTTCCACCTGCAAAGCCCTGCTGGTGGCTGTGGTCACTTTTCCTTTCACTTGGTGGCTTGCCTTTATTTTCATCTTAGCCACTGTTTTCCTTTTGTGGTTGCAAGGGGTGTGCGGTGATGTCAGTGGGCGGGCGCTGGCGTTTCCCCTCCTGCGGTCAATGGCCTGAGGCGGTGGCAGTGTTCAAGGGGCTGTGTGTGCACGTGGGCCTTGGAGGCCTGAGTGTGTCCTTGCACGGAGGCAGGTGCTCCTGCTGCTAATGCGTTTGGGAGGAGCCGGCACCAAGGCAGGCAAGGAAGGCTCAGTGGAGAAGTTGGTGCCAGGGAAGGGCTTTGCTCTTACTGTTGTTCTTGCTGCCATGGCTGTGGCCCTGGAGCAAGGGTCCGCTTTGGAGATGCATGCCTGAGTGGATGAGGCGGCCACAGGGCCAAAGAGGACTGTCCGCCCTGAAAGCAATGGTGGTGTGTTTTGGCATTGCCAGAGCCCTTGCCTGCAAGGGTGTGTCTAGTTCAGGGCTCGTGAGTCCGTGAGAGGTGTGGCATCCTTGGAGGGCATGGCTCTGAAGAGGCGCAGGGGTCCAGGGGACGTCAGGTGTGGGCAAGGCTGCGGGGGTTGGGCTTCTGTGGCTGGAGTAGTGAAAGTTTTCCAGAAGTTTCAGATGCCTTTCCAAAAGCGCCCAAAAGCTGGGGAGCGGTGAAGAGGCATTTGGGGTGCGCAGAGATCTGCAACGGGATGATCACCCTGGCCTCGTGGATTATGGTTGGATGGTCGCTAGGAGCGGATCTTGGGATTTGAAGGTTCTGTGCTTTTGGGGCAAAGAGGCTGTGGAGAGGAGTGAGTGTTTGTAGCCTTGTGTGTCAGCGATGTCCAGGCAAGCTGCTGAAGTCGCACCAGGCAAATGCTGAGAGCCCTGCCTGGAGAATGGAGATCCCCAGGCCACTGAAGGAAAAGGCCAACTTTGTGACCCTCTTAGCAACCTGAATGTGTCCAAGTGGATGGCACATGAAGAGGTGAATGCATGAGTCCTGAGGGAACTTTGAGATGGAGTTGGTAGGGCAATGTGGATGGTTTGTGAAAGCTGGTGTCTGTCAGTGGAAGTGGCCAAGAAGTGGTAGATGAGAAATATAACTCCCTTTCTTAGATAGGGAAAAGCAGAAGAGTGTGGGAGCTACGGAGCAGTCAGGCTGAGCTCTGTGTCAGGCAAGAAGATGAGGCTGCTTCTGCGGGAGGCTATGCTAAGGCCAGTGGAGAAGCAAGAGGTGTTTGGGAGCAGGGAGCATGGCATTGCAAAGTGCAGAGTCCCCATTCCTGGCGGTTTTGGTGCTGTTCTATGGTTCGGGCTCCACAGCGGTGGTGGAGAGGGGCAAGGAAAGTGACCTCGCGTTCCTGGCCTTGTGCAAAGTGTTTGACAGTGTCGCGCAGGACATCCTTGTCTGTGCGTCAGAGAGGCGTGGATTGGATGGATGGAGCAAGGTGTGGTTAAAGCAGATGAGGTGCAGCGGTGCTCTTCAGCAGCCTGTGGGTGTTTTTGTGTTGGGTGCTTCCGTGGTGTTGGGCAAAGACTGGCAGTGTTTATGCTCAGAGGCTGCTGCAGGATGCTGCTTGGGCAGGGGCCATTGGGAAGAGTGGTCGGGGGCTGTTTGGAGCAGGGCTTGGAGTGTGTGTTGGGTGGAGATGGCTTTCCCCTGTGGCAAAGAGTGGTTGCAGTGCTGGAGAGAGGAGAGGCAGTGGCAAGTGTTTTGTCACAAGTCTTTATTTGCCATGGCATAAATAAGTGAAGAGGTAGAAAAATAAATAGCTAAATAATTAGATAAATTATATAAATAAACAAATAAATAAACCTATCAGTCAAGAAATGAGTGGAGAAGGTCTTTTGTCCATATGAGTAGGAGCAGCTGAATGGCTGGAGATGCAGCGGTTGAAGGCTGCGGGTGCCGTGCGGCTGCTGCAGGGCCGTGTGTGGTCCCAGGGGAGAGGAGGCGTGGGGTTGGAGGTGGCTTTGGGGCGTGGGTGTGTCTGGGTGTGTGGGTGTTGGCGCTAGCGGCGCATGGTGCGTGTGAGGTTGTGGAGGTGCTGTAGAGAGGCACGAGCTTCGAGGCGGACGTGGTCCCAGGCGCAGGCGCTGTGGTTGTGGGCGTGCAGGAAGAGGTGGATGTCCCTGAAGTACTTGTTGATGGCGAGCAGCGGGTTGCGTGGTCCTTTGAAGGGCGCGGCGTTGTCGGGGAGGCATTGCTCCAGGTGGTGGATGTGGTGCTGCAGCTTGTTGAGGAGGTGGTTGCGAGCGTGGCTGGGCCAGTGCTGGCGGGTGCTGTTGGAGCCGAGGGTGTGGAAGAGGTGCTGCAGGATGCGCAGGGCGGTGGCGGCGGCTTGGTGCGGCTGCAGGTTGTTGTGGAGCAGGCTGTCGGGGAAGAAGGGCGGCTCTGTCAGGTGGCAGGGCTGTGTGTGGCCGACAGCCATGTGCTGGAGGAGGCGGAGAGCGTCGCCGGGGAAGGCGTCCTCGTGTGTCCAGAGGTGTTGGCAGGCCAGGCTGCCGGCCAGAGCGGTGAGGAGGAGCCGGAGCGCCGGGGCGGCGTGCGGCAGGCGTGGCGCTGTGGCTGTGGGCGCAGCCATGGTGAGTCTGTGGGTGCTGTTGGGTGCTGCTGGGCAGGAGGAGCCTGGTGAGGCTGGCTGGTGCTGCTGGTGGCTGTGCTTGGGGTGCCTCCGGGTGCGGGGCTTTGTATGCAAGGCAGCTTTCCCTTCATCGCTTTCTGATTGTCCGGAGTTTCTGCCTGTAGTTTCCAGTCTGTGCTGGTGGCTGTATTGGTTTTGGGGAAGTGTTTGGTTGGGGTGTCCGTGGTTGGGGATTGTGGTGGCAGCGGTGTGCCGGGCTTGTGAAAGCTGTGGCTCAGAGGCGTGGGTTTCAGGTGTGGTGGAGAGGGCTCTTGGCTGTTGCCTTTCACCTGCCGGGCCGGCTGTGCGGCGCGTGCTGTGCTGCTGAGTCTGTCTTTGTGCCCAAGCATGCTTTCCACCTGCAAAGCCCTGCTGGTGGCTGTGGTCACTTTTCCTTTCACTTGGTGGCTTGCCTTTATTTTCATCTTAGCCACTGTTTTCCTTTTGTGGTTGCAAGGGGTGTGCGGTGATGTCAGTGGGCGGGCGCTGGCGTTTCCCCTCCTGCGGTCAATGGCCTGAGGCGGTGGCAGTGTTCAAGGGGCTGTGTGTGCACGTGGGCCTTGGAGGCCTGAGTGTGTCCTTGCACGGAGGCAGGTGCTCCTGCTGCTAATGCGTTTGGGAGGAGCCGGCACCAAGGCAGGCAAGGAAGGCTCAGTGGAGAAGTTGGTGCCAGGGAAGGGCTTTGCTCTTACTGTTGTTCTTGCTGCCATGGCTGTGGCCCTGGAGCAAGGGTCCGCTTTGGAGATGCATGCCTGAGTGGATGAGGCGGCCACAGGGCCAAAGAGGACTGTCCGCCCTGAAAGCAATGGTGGTGTGTTTTGGCATTGCCAGAGCCCTTGCCTGCAAGGGTGTGTCTAGTTCAGGGCTCGTGAGTCCGTGAGAGGTGTGGTATCCTTGGAGGGCATGGCTCTGAAGAGGCGCAGGGGTCCAGGGGACGTCAGGTGTGGGCAAGGCTGCGGGGGTTGGGCTTCTGTGGCTGGAGTAGTGAAAGTTGTCCAGAAGTTTCAGATGCCTTTCCAAAAGCGCCCAAAAGCTGGGGAGCGGTGAAGAGGCATTTGGGGTGCGCAGAGATCTGCAACGGGATGATCACCCTGGCCTCGTGGATTATGGTTGGATGGTCGCTAGGAGCGGATCTTGGGATTTGAAGGTTCTGTGCTTTTGGGGCAAAGAGGCTGTGGAGAGGAGTGAGTGTTTGTAGCCTTGTGTGTCAGCGATGTCCAGGCAAGCTGCTGAAGTCGCACCAGGCAAATGCTGAGAGCCCTGCCTGGAGAATGGAGATCCCCAGGCCACTGAAGGAAAAGGCCAACTTTGTGACCCTCTTAGCAACCTGAATGCGTCCAAGTGGATGGCACATGAAGAGGTGAATGCATGAGTCCTGAGGGAACTTTGAGATGGAGTTGGTAGGGCAATGTGGATGGTTTGTGAAAGCTGGTGTCTGTCAGTGGAAGTGGCCAAGAAGTGGTAGATGAGAAATATAACTCCCTTTCTTAGATAGGGAAAAGCAGAAGAGTGTGGGAGCTACGGAGCAGTCAGGCTGAGCTCTGTGTCAGGCAAGAAGATGAGGCTGCTTCTGCGGGAGGCTATGCTAAGGCCAGTGGAGAAGCAAGAGGTGTTTGGGAGCAGGGAGCATGGCATTGCAAAGTGCAGAGTCCCCATTCCTGGCGGTTTTGGTGCTGTTCTATGGTTCGGGCTCCACAGCGGTGGTGGAGAGGGGCAAGGAAAGTGACCTCGCGTTCCTGGCCTTGTGCAAAGTGTTTGACAGTGTCGCGCAGGACATCCTTGTCTGTGCGTCAGAGAGGCGTGGATTGGATGGATGGAGCAAGGTGTGGTTAAAGCAGATGAGGTGCAGCGGTGCTCTTCAGCAGCCTGTGGGTGTTTTTGTGTTGGGTGCTTCCGTGGTGTTGGGCAAAGACTGGCAGTGTTTATGCTCAGAGGCTGCTGCAGGATGCTGCTTGGGCAGGGGCCATTGGGAAGAGTGGTCGGGGGCTGTTTGGAGCAGGGCTTGGAGTGTGTGTTGGGTGGAGATGGCTTTCCCCTGTGGCAAAGAGTGGTTGCAGTGCTGGAGAGAGGAGAGGCAGTGGCAAGTGTTTTGTCACAAGTCTTTATTTGCCATGGCATAAATAAGTGAAGAGGTAGAAAAATAAATAGCTAAATAATTAGATAAATTATATAAATAAACAAATAAATAAACCTATCAGTCAAGAAATGAGTGGAGAAGGTCTTTTGTCCATATGAGTAGGAGCAGCTGAATGGCTGGAGATGCAGCGGTTGAAGGCTGCGGGTGCCGTGCGGCTGCTGCAGGGCCGTGTGTGGTCCCAGGGGAGAGGAGGCGTGGGGTTGGAGGTGGCTTTGGGGCGTGGGTGTGTCTGGGTGTGTGGGTGTTGGCGCTAGCGGCGCATGGTGCGTGTGAGGTTGTGGAGGTGCTGTAGAGAGGCACGAGCTTCGAGGCGGACGTGGTCCCAGGCGCAGGCGCTGTGGTTGTGGGCGTGCAGGAAGAGGTGGATGTCCCTGAAGTACTTGTTGATGGCGAGCAGCGGGTTGCGTGGTCCTTTGAAGGGCGCGGCGTTGTCGGGGAGGCATTGCTCCAGGTGGTGGATGTGGTGCTGCAGCTTGTTGAGGAGGTGGTTGCGAGCGTGGCTGGGCCAGTGCTGGCGGGTGCTGTTGGAGCCGAGGGTGTGGAAGAGGTGCTGCAGGATGCGCAGGGCGGTGGCGGCGGCTTGGTGCGGCTGCAGGTTGTTGTGGAGCAGGCTGTCGGGGAAGAAGGGCGGCTCTGTCAGGTGGCAGGGCTGTGTGTGGCCGACAGCCATGTGCTGGAGGAGGCGGAGAGCGTCGCCGGGGAAGGCGTCCTCGTGTGTCCAGAGGTGTTGGCAGGCCAGGCTGCCGGCCAGAGCGGTGAGGAGGAGCCGGAGCGCCGGGGCGGCGTGCGGCAGGCGTGGCGCTGTGGCTGTGGGCGCAGCCATGGTGAGTCTGTGGGTGCTGTTGGGTGCTGCTGGGCAGGAGGAGCCTGGTGAGGCTGGCTGGTGCTGCTGGTGGCTGTGCTTGGGGTGCCTCCGGGTGCGGGGCTTTGTATGCAAGGCAGCTTTCCCTTCATCGCTTTCTGATTGTCCGGAGTTTCTGCCTGTAGTTTCCAGTCTGTGCTGGTGGCTGTATTGGTTTTGGGGAAGTGTTTGGTTGGGGTGTCCGTGGTTGGGGATTGTGGTGGCAGCGGTGTGCCGGGCTTGTGAAAGCTGTGGCTCAGAGGCGTGGGTTTCAGGTGTGGTGGAGAGGGCTCTTGGCTGTTCCCTTTCACCTGCCGGGCCGGCTGTGCGGCGCGTGCTGTGCTGCTGAGTCTGTCTTTGTGCCCAAGCATGCTTTCCACCTGCAAAGCCCTGCTGGTGGCTGTGGTCACTTTTCCTTTCACTTGGTGGCTTGCCTTTATTTTCATCTTAGCCACTGTTTTCCTTTTGTGGTTGCAAGGGGTGTGCGGTGATGTCAGTGGGCGGGCGCTGGCGTTTCCCCTCCTGCGGTCAATGGCCTGAGGCGGTGGCAGTGTTCAAGGGGCTGTGTGTGCACGTGGGCCTTGGAGGCCTGAGTGTGTCCTTGCACGGAGGCAGGTGCTCCTGCTGCTGTGTTTGGGAGGAGCCGGCACCAAGGCAGGCAAGGAAAGGCTCAGTGGAGAAGTTGGTGCCAGGGAAGGGCTTTGCTCTTACTGTTGTTCTTGCTGCCGTGGCTGTGGCCCTGGAGCAAGGGTCCGCTTTGGAGATGCATGCCTGAGTGGATGAGGCGGCCACAGGGCCAAAGAGGACTGTCCGCCCTGAAAGCAATGGTGGTGTGTTTTGGCATTGCCAGAGCCCTTGCCTGCAAGGGTGTGTCTAGTTCAGGGCTCGTGAGTCCGTGAGAGGTGTGGCATCCTTGGAGGGCATGGCTCTGAAGAGGCGCAGGGGTCCAGGGGACGTCAGGTGTGGGCAAGGCTGCGGGGGTTGGGCTTCTGTGGCTGGAGTAGTGAAAGTTTTCCAGAAGTTTCAGATGCCTTTCCAAAAGCGCCCAAAAGCTGGGGAGCGGTGAAGAGGCATTTGGGGTGCGCAGAGATCTGCAACGGGATGATCACCCTGGCCTCGTGGATTATGGTTGGATGGTCGCTAGGAGCGGATCTTGGGATTTGAAGGTTCTGTGCTTTTGGGGCAAAGAGGCTGTGGAGAGGAGTGAGTGTTTGTAGCCTTGTGTGTCAGCGATGTCCAGGCAAGCTGCTGAAGTCGCACCAGGCAAATGCTGAGAGCCCTGCCTGGAGAATGGAGATCCCCAGGCCACTGAAGGAAAAGGCCAACTTTGTGACCCTCTTAGCAACCTGAATGTGTCCAAGTGGATGGCACATGAAGAGGTGAATGCATGAGTCCTGAGGGAACTTTGAGATGGAGTTGGTAGGGCAATGTGGATGGTTTGTGAAAGCTGGTGTCTGTCAGTGGAAGTGGCCAAGAAGTGGTAGATGAGAAATATAACTCCCTTTCTTAGATAGGGAAAAGCAGAAGAGTGTGGGAGCTACGGAGCAGTCAGGCTGAGCTCTGTGTCAGGCAAGAAGATGAGGCTGCTTCTGCGGGAGGCTGTGCTAAGGCCAGTGGAGAAGCAAGAGGTGTTTGGGAGCAGGGAGCATGGCATTGCAAAGTGCAGAGTCCCCATTCCTGGCGGTTTTGGTGCTGTTCTATGGTTCGGGCTCCACAGCGGTGGTGGAGAGGGGCAAGGAAAGTGACCTCGCGTTCCTGGCCTTGTGCAAAGTGTTTGACAGTGTCGCGCAGGACATCCTTGTCTGTGCGTCAGAGAGGCGTGGATTGGATGGATGGAGCAAGGTGTGGTTAAAGCAGATGAGGTGCAGCGGTGCTCTTCAGCAGCCTGTGGGTGTTTTTGTGTTGGGTGCTTCCGTGGTGTTGGGCAAAGACTGGCAGTGTTTATGCTCAGAGGCTGCTGCAGGATGCTGCTTGGGCAGGGTCCATTGGGAAGAGTGGTCGGATCTGTTTGGAGCAGGGCTTGGAGTGTGCGTTGGGTGGAGATGGCTTTCCCCTGTGGCAAAGAGTGGTTGCAGTGCCGGAGAGAGGAGAGGCAGTGGCAAGTGTTTTGTCACAAGTCTTTATTTGCCGTGGCATAAATAAGTGAAGAGGTAGAAAAATAAATAGATAAATAATTAGATAAATTATATAAATAAACAAATAAATAAACCTATCAGTCAAGAAATGAGTGGAGAAGGTCTTTTGTCCATATGAGTAGGAGCAGCTGAATGGCTGGAGATGCAGCGGTTGAAGGCTGCGGGTGCCGTGCGGCTGCTGCAGGGCCGTGTGTGGTCCCAGGGGAGAGGAGGCGTAGGGTCGGAGGTGGCTTTGGGGCGTGGGTGTGTCTGGGTGTGTGGGTGTTGGCGCTAGCGGCGCATGGTGCGTGTGAGGTTGTGGAGGTGCTGTAGAGAGGCACGAGCTTCGAGGCGGACGTGGTCCCAGGCGCAGGCGCTGTGGTTGTGGGCGTGCAGGAAGAGGTGGATGTCCCTGAAGTACTTGTTGATGGCGAGCAGCGGGTTGCGTGGTCCTTTGAAGGGCGCGGCGTTGTCGGGGAGGCATTGCTCCAGGTGGTGGATGTGGTGCTGCAGCTTGTTGAGGAGGTGGTTGCGAGCGTGGCTGGGCCAGTGCTGGCGGGTGCTGTTGGAGCCGAGGGTGTGGAAGAGGTGCTGCAGGATGCGCAGGGCGGTGGCGGCGGCTTGGTGCGGCTGCAGGTTGTTGTGGAGCAGGCTGTCGGGGAAGAAGGGCGGCTCTGTCAGGTGGCAGGGCTGTGTGTGGCCGACAGCCATGTGCTGGAGGAGGCGGAGAGCGTCGCCGGGGAAGGCGTCCTCGTGTGTCCAGAGGTGTTGGCAGGCCAGGCTGCCGGCCAGAGCGGTGAGGAGGAGCAGGAGCGCCGGGGCGGCGTGCGGCAGGCGTGGCGCTGTGGCTGTGGGCGCAGCCATGGTGAGTCTGTGGGTGCTGTTGGGTGCTGCTGGGCAGGAGGAGCCTGGTGAGGCTGGCTGGTGCTGCTGGTGGCTGTGCTTGGGGTGCCTCCGGGTGCGGGGCTTTGTATGCGAGGCAGCTTTCCCTTCATCGCTTTCTGATTGTCCGGAGTTTCTGCCTGTAGTTTCCAGTCTGTGCTGGTGGCTGTATTGGTTTTGGGGAAGTGTTTGGTTGGGGTGTCCGTGGTTGGGGATTGTGGTGGCAGCGGTGTGCCGGGCTTGTGAAAGCTGTGGCTCAGAGGCGTCGGTTTCAGGTGTGGTGGAGAGGGCTCTTGGCTGTTGCCTTTCACCTGCCGGGCCGGCTGTGCGGCGCGTGCTGTGCTGCTGAGTCTGTCTTTGTGCCCAAGCATGCTTTCCACCTGCAAAGCCCTGCTGGTGGCTGTGGTCACTTTTCCTTTCACTTGGTGGCTTGCCTTTATTTTCATCTTAGCCACTGTTTTCCTTTTGTGGTTGCAAGGGGTGTGCGGTGATGTCAGTGGGCGGGCGCTGGCGTTTCCCCTCCTGCGGTCAATGGCCTGAGGCGGTGGCAGTGTTCAAGGGGCTGTGTGTGCACGTGGGCCTTGGAGGCCTGAGTGTGTCCTTGCACGGAGGCAGGTGCTCCTGCTGCTGTGTTTGGGAGGAGCCGGCACCAAGGCAGGCAAGGAAAGGCTCAGTGGAGAAGTTGGTGCCAGGGAAGGGCTTTGCTCTTACTGTTGTTCTTGCTGCCGTGGCTGTGGCCCTGGAGCAAGGGTCCGCTTTGGAGATGCATGCCTGAGTGGATGAGGCGGCCACAGGGCCAAAGAGGACTGTCCGCCCTGAAAGCAATGGTGGTGTGTTTTGGCATTGCCAGAGCCCTTGCCTGCAAGGGTGTGTCTAGTTCAGGGCTCGTGAGTCCATGAGAGGTGTGGCATCCTTGGAGGGCATGGCTCTGAAGAGGCGCAGGGGTCCAGGGGACGTCAGGTGTGGGCAAGGCTGCGGGGGTTGGGCTTCTGTGGCTGGAGTAGTGAAAGTTGTCCAGAAGTTTCAGATGCCTTTCCAAAAGCGCCCAAAAGCTGGGGAGCGGTGAAGAGGCATTTGGGGTGCGCAGAGATCTGCAACGGGATGATCACCCTGGCCTCGTGGATTATGGTTGGATGGTCGCTAGGAGCGGATCTTGGGATTTGAAGGTTCTGTGCTTTTGGGGCAAAGAGGCTGTGGAGAGGAGTGAGTGTTTGTAGCCTTGTGTGTCAGCGATGTCCAGGCAAGCTGCTGAAGTCGCACCAGGCAAATGCTGAGAGCCCTGCCTGGAGAATGGAGATCCCCAGGCCACTGAAGGAAAAGGCCAACTTTGTGACCCTCTTAGCAACCTGAATGTGTCCAAGTGGATGGCACATGAAGAGGTGAATGCATGAGTCCTGAGGGAACTTTGAGATGGAGTTGGTAGGGCAATGTGGATGGTTTGTGAAAGCTGGTGTCTGTCAGTGGAAGTGGCCAAGAAGTGGTAGATGAGAAATATAACTCCCTTTCTTAGATAGGGAAAAGCAGAAGAGTGTGGGAGCTACGGAGCAGTCAGGCTGAGCTCTGTGTCAGGCAAGAAGATGAGGCTGCTTCTGCGGGAGGCTATGCTAAGGCCAGTGGAGAAGCAAGAGGTGTTTGGGAGCAGGGAGCATGGCATTGCAAAGTGCAGAGTCCCCATTCCTGGCGGTTTTGGTGCTGTTCTATGGTTCGGGCTCCACAGCGGTGGTGGAGAGGGGCAAGGAAAGTGACCTCGCGTTCCTGGCCTTGTGCAAAGTGTTTGACAGTGTCGCGCAGGACATCCTTGTCTGTGCGTCAGAGAGGCGTGGATTGGATGGATGGAGCAAGGTGTGGTTAAAGCAGATGAGGTGCAGCGGTGCTCTTCAGCAGCCTGTGGGTGTTTTTGTGTTGGGTGCTTCCGTGGTGTTGGGCAAAGACTGGCAGTGTTTATGCTCAGAGGCTGCTGCAGGATGCTGCTTGGGCAGGGGCCATTGGGAAGAGTGGTCGGGGGCTGTTTGGAGCAGGGCTTGGAGTGTGTGTTGGGCTGAGATGGCTTTCCCCTGTGGCAAAGAGTGGTTGCAGTGCTGGAGAGAGGAGAGGCAGTGGCAAGTGTTTTGTCACAAGTCTTTATTTGCCATGGCATAAATAAGTGAAGAGGTAGAAAAATAAATAGCTAAATAATTAGATAAATTATATAAATAAACAAATAAATAAACCTATCAGTCAAGAAATGAGTGGAGAAGGTCTTTTGTCCATATGAGTAGGAGCAGCTGAATGGCTGGAGATGCAGCGGTTGAAGGCTGCGGGTGCCGTGCGGCTGCTGCAGGGCCGTGTGTGGTCCCAGGGGAGAGGAGGCGTGGGGTTGGAGGTGGCTTTGGGGCGTGGGTGTGTCTGGGTGTGTGGGTGTTGGCGCTAGCGGCGCATGGTGCGTGTGAGGTTGTGGAGGTGCTGTAGAGAGGCACGAGCTTCGAGGCGGACGTGGTCCCAGGCGCAGGCGCTGTGGTTGTGGGCGTGCAGGAAGAGGTGGATGTCCCTGAAGTACTTGTTGATGGCGAGCAGCGGGTTGCGTGGTCCTTTGAAGGGCGCGGCGTTGTCGGGGAGGCATTGCTCCAGGTGGTGGATGTGGTGCTGCAGCTTGTTGAGGAGGTGGTTGCGAGCGTGGCTGGGCCAGTGCTGGCGGGTGCTGTTGGAGCCGAGGGTGTGGAAGAGGTGCTGCAGGATGCGCAGGGCGGTGGCGGCGGCTTGGTGCGGCTGCAGGTTGTTGTGGAGCAGGCTGTCGGGGAAGAAGGGCGGCTCTGTCAGGTGGCAGGGCTGTGTGTGGCCGACAGCCATGTGCTGGAGGAGGCGGAGAGCGTCGCCGGGGAAGGCGTCCTCGTGTGTCCAGAGGTGTTGGCAGGCCAGGCTGCCGGCCAGAGCGGTGAGGAGGAGCCGGAGCGCCGGGGCGGCGTGCGGCAGGCGTGGCGCTGTGGCTGTGGGCGCAGCCATGGTGAGTCTGTGGGTGCTGTTGGGTGCTGCTGGGCAGGAGGAGCCTGGTGAGGCTGGCTGGTGCTGCTGGTGGCTGTGCTTGGGGTGCCTCCGGGTGCGGGGCTTTGTATGCGAGGCAGCTTTCCCTTCATCGCTTTCTGATTGTCCGGAGTTTCTGCCTGTAGTTTCCAGTCTGTGCTGGTGGCTGTATTGGTTTTGGGGAAGTGTTTGGTTGGGGTGTCCGTGGTTGGGGATTGTGGTGGCAGCGGTGTGCCGGGCTTGTGAAAGCTGTGGCTCAGAGGCGTGGGTTTCAGGTGTGGTGGAGAGGGCTCTTGGCTGTTCCCTTTCACCTGCCGGGCCGGCTGTGCGGCGCGTGCTGTGCTGCTGAGTCTGTCTTTGTGCCCAAGCATGCTTTCCACCTGCAAAGCCCTGCTGGTGGCTGTGGTCACTTTTCCTTTCACTTGGTGGCTTGCCTTTATTTTCATCTTAGCCACTGTTTTCCTTTTGTGGTTGCAAGGGGTGTGCGGTGATGTCAGTGGGCGGGCGCTGGCGTTTCCCCTCCTGCGGTCAATGGCCTGAGGCGGTGGCAGTGTTCAAGGGGCTGTGTGTGCACGTGGGCCTTGGAGGCCTGAGTGTGTCCTTGCACGGAGGCAGGTGCTCCTGCTGCTGTGTTTGGGAGGAGCCGGCACCAAGGCAGGCAAGGAAAGGCTCAGTGGAGAAGTTGGTGCCAGGGAAGGGCTTTGCTCTTACTGTTGTTCTTGCTGCCGTGGCTGTGGCCCTGGAGCAAGGGTCCGCTTTGGAGATGCATGCCTGAGTGGATGAGGCGGCCACAGGGCCAAAGAGGACTGTCCGCCCTGAAAGCAATGGTGGTGTGTTTTGGCATTGCCAGAGCCCTTGCCTGCAAGGGTGTGTCTAGTTCAGGGCTCGTGAGTCCGTGAGAGGTGTGGCATCCTTGGAGGGCATGGCTCTGAAGAGGCGCAGGGGTCCAGGGGACGTCAGGTGTGGGCAAGGCTGCGGGGGTTGGGCTTCTGTGGCTGGAGTAGTGAAAGTTTTCCAGAAGTTTCAGATGCCTTTCCAAAAGCGCCCAAAAGCTGGGGAGCGGTGAAGAGGCATTTGGGGTGCGCAGAGATCTGCAACGGGATGATCACCCTGGCCTCGTGGATTATGGTTGGATGGTCGCTAGGAGCGGATCTTGGGATTTGAAGGTTCTGTGCTTTTGGGGCAAAGAGGCTGTGGAGAGGAGTGAGTGTTTGTAGCCTTGTGTGTCAGCGATGTCCAGGCAAGCTGCTGAAGTCGCACCAGGCAAATGCTGAGAGCCCTGCCTGGAGAATGGAGATCCCCAGGCCACTGAAGGAAAAGGCCAACTTTGTGACCCTCTTAGCAACCTGAATGTGTCCAAGTGGATGGCACATGAAGAGGTGAATGCATGAGTCCTGAGGGAACTTTGAGATGGAGTTGGTAGGGCAATGTGGATGGTTTGTGAAAGCTGGTGTCTGTCAGTGGAAGTGGCCAAGAAGTGGTAGATGAGAAATATAACTCCCTTTCTTAGATAGGGAAAAGCAGAAGAGTGTGGGAGCTACGGAGCAGTCAGGCTGAGCTCTGTGTCAGGCAAGAAGATGAGGCTGCTTCTGCGGGAGGCTGTGCTAAGGCCAGTGGAGAAGCAAGAGGTGTTTGGGAGCAGGGAGCATGGCATTGCAAAGTGCAGAGTCCCCATTCCTGGCGGTTTTGGTGCTGTTCTATGGTTCGGGCTCCACAGCGGTGGTGGAGAGGGGCAAGGAAAGTGACCTCGCGTTCCTGGCCTTGTGCAAAGTGTTTGACAGTGTCGCGCAGGACATCCTTGTCTGTGCGTCAGAGAGGCGTGGATTGGATGGATGGAGCAAGGTGTGGTTAAAGCAGATGAGGTGCAGCGGTGCTCTTCAGCAGCCTGTGGGTGTTTTTGTGTTGGGTGCTTCCGTGGTGTTGGGCAAAGACTGGCAGTGTTTATGCTCAGAGGCTGCTGCAGGATGCTGCTTGGGCAGGGTCCATTGGGAAGAGTGGTCGGATCTGTTTGGAGCAGGGCTTGGAGTGTGCGTTGGGTGGAGATGGCTTTCCCCTGTGGCAAAGAGTGGTTGCAGTGCCGGAGAGAGGAGAGGCAGTGGCAAGTGTTTTGTCACAAGTCTTTATTTGCCGTGGCATAAATAAGTGAAGAGGTAGAAAAATAAATAGATAAATAATTAGATAAATTATATAAATAAACAAATAAATAAACCTATCAGTCAAGAAATGAGTGGAGAAGGTCTTTTGTCCATATGAGTAGGAGCAGCTGAATGGCTGGAGATGCAGCGGTTGAAGGCTGCGGGTGCCGTGCGGCTGCTGCAGGGCCGTGTGTGGTCCCAGGGGAGAGGAGGCGTAGGGTCGGAGGTGGCTTTGGGGCGTGGGTGTGTCTGGGTGTGTGGGTGTTGGCGCTAGCGGCGCATGGTGCGTGTGAGGTTGTGGAGGTGCTGTAGAGAGGCACGAGCTTCGAGGCGGACGTGGTCCCAGGCGCAGGCGCTGTGGTTGTGGGCGTGCAGGAAGAGGTGGATGTCCCTGAAGTACTTGTTGATGGCGAGCAGCGGGTTGCGTGGTCCTTTGAAGGGCGCGGCGTTGTCGGGGAGGCATTGCTCCAGGTGGTGGATGTGGTGCTGCAGCTTGTTGAGGAGGTGGTTGCGAGCGTGGCTGGGCCAGTGCTGGCGGGTGCTGTTGGAGCCGAGGGTGTGGAAGAGGTGCTGCAGGATGCGCAGGGCGGTGGCGGCGGCTTGGTGCGGCTGCAGGTTGTTGTGGAGCAGGCTGTCGGGGAAGAAGGGCGGCTCTGTCAGGTGGCAGGGCTGTGTGTGGCCGACAGCCATGTGCTGGAGGAGGCGGAGAGCGTCGCCGGGGAAGGCGTCCTCGTGTGTCCAGAGGTGTTGGCAGGCCAGGCTGCCGGCCAGAGCGGTGAGGAGGAGCAGGAGCGCCGGGGCGGCGTGCGGCAGGCGTGGCGCTGTGGCTGTGGGCGCAGCCATGGTGAGTCTGTGGGTGCTGTTGGGTGCTGCTGGGCAGGAGGAGCCTGGTGAGGCTGGCTGGTGCTGCTGGTGGCTGTGCTTGGGGTGCCTCCGGGTGCGGGGCTTTGTATGCGAGGCAGCTTTCCCTTCATCGCTTTCTGATTGTCCGGAGTTTCTGCCTGTAGTTTCCAGTCTGTGCTGGTGGCTGTATTGGTTTTGGGGAAGTGTTTGGTTGGGGTGTCCGTGGTTGGGGATTGTGGTGGCAGCGGTGTGCCGGGCTTGTGAAAGCTGTGGCTCAGAGGCGTCGGTTTCAGGTGTGGTGGAGAGGGCTCTTGGCTGTTGCCTTTCACCTGCCGGGCCGGCTGTGCGGCGCGTGCTGTGCTGCTGAGTCTGTCTTTGTGCCCAAGCATGCTTTCCACCTGCAAAGCCCTGCTGGTGGCTGTGGTCACTTTTCCTTTCACTTGGTGGCTTGCCTTTATTTTCATCTTAGCCACTGTTTTCCTTTTGTGGTTGCAAGGGGTGTGCGGTGATGTCAGTGGGCGGGCGCTGGCGTTTCCCCTCCTGCGGTCAATGGCCTGAGGCGGTGGCAGTGTTCAAGGGGCTGTGTGTGCACGTGGGCCTTGGAGGCCTGAGTGTGTCCTTGCACGGAGGCAGGTGCTCCTGCTGCTGTGTTTGGGAGGAGCCGGCACCAAGGCAGGCAAGGAAAGGCTCAGTGGAGAAGTTGGTGCCAGGGAAGGGCTTTGCTCTTACTGTTGTTCTTGCTGCCGTGGCTGTGGCCCTGGAGCAAGGGTCCGCTTTGGAGATGCATGCCTGAGTGGATGAGGCGGCCACAGGGCCAAAGAGGACTGTCCGCCCTGAAAGCAATGGTGGTGTGTTTTGGCATTGCCAGAGCCCTTGCCTGCAAGGGTGTGTCTAGTTCAGGGCTCGTGAGTCCATGAGAGGTGTGGCATCCTTGGAGGGCATGGCTCTGAAGAGGCGCAGGGGTCCAGGGGACGTCAGGTGTGGGCAAGGCTGCGGGGGTTGGGCTTCTGTGGCTGGAGTAGTGAAAGTTGTCCAGAAGTTTCAGATGCCTTTCCAAAAGCGCCCAAAAGCTGGGGAGCGGTGAAGAGGCATTTGGGGTGCGCAGAGATCTGCAACGGGATGATCACCCTGGCCTCGTGGATTATGGTTGGATGGTCGCTAGGAGCGGATCTTGGGATTTGAAGGTTCTGTGCTTTTGGGGCAAAGAGGCTGTGGAGAGGAGTGAGTGTTTGTAGCCTTGTGTGTCAGCGATGTCCAGGCAAGCTGCTGAAGTCGCACCAGGCAAATGCTGAGAGCCCTGCCTGGAGAATGGAGATCCCCAGGCCACTGAAGGAAAAGGCCAACTTTGTGACCCTCTTAGCAACCTGAATGTGTCCAAGTGGATGGCACATGAAGAGGTGAATGCATGAGTCCTGAGGGAACTTTGAGATGGAGTTGGTAGGGCAATGTGGATGGTTTGTGAAAGCTGGTGTCTGTCAGTGGAAGTGGCCAAGAAGTGGTAGATGAGAAATATAACTCCCTTTCTTAGATAGGGAAAAGCAGAAGAGTGTGGGAGCTACGGAGCAGTCAGGCTGAGCTCTGTGTCAGGCAAGAAGATGAGGCTGCTTCTGCGGGAGGCTATGCTAAGGCCAGTGGAGAAGCAAGAGGTGTTTGGGAGCAGGGAGCATGGCATTGCAAAGTGCAGAGTCCCCATTCCTGGCGGTTTTGGTGCTGTTCTATGGTTCGGGCTCCACAGCGGTGGTGGAGAGGGGCAAGGAAAGTGACCTCGCGTTCCTGGCCTTGTGCAAAGTGTTTGACAGTGTCGCGCAGGACATCCTTGTCTGTGCGTCAGAGAGGCGTGGATTGGATGGATGGAGCAAGGTGTGGTTAAAGCAGATGAGGTGCAGCGGTGCTCTTCAGCAGCCTGTGGGTGTTTTTGTGTTGGGTGCTTCCGTGGTGTTGGGCAAAGACTGGCAGTGTTTATGCTCAGAGGCTGCTGCAGGATGCTGCTTGGGCAGGGGCCATTGGGAAGAGTGGTCGGGGGCTGTTTGGAGCAGGGCTTGGAGTGTGTGTTGGGCTGAGATGGCTTTCCCCTGTGGCAAAGAGTGGTTGCAGTGCTGGAGAGAGGAGAGGCAGTGGCAAGTGTTTTGTCACAAGTCTTTATTTGCCATGGCATAAATAAGTGAAGAGGTAGAAAAATAAATAGCTAAATAATTAGATAAATTATATAAATAAACAAATAAATAAACCTATCAGTCAAGAAATGAGTGGAGAAGGTCTTTTGTCCATATGAGTAGGAGCAGCTGAATGGCTGGAGATGCAGCGGTTGAAGGCTGCGGGTGCCGTGCGGCTGCTGCAGGGCCGTGTGTGGTCCCAGGGGAGAGGAGGCGTGGGGTTGGAGGTGGCTTTGGGGCGTGGGTGTGTCTGGGTGTGTGGGTGTTGGCGCTAGCGGCGCATGGTGCGTGTGAGGTTGTGGAGGTGCTGTAGAGAGGCACGAGCTTCGAGGCGGACGTGGTCCCAGGCGCAGGCGCTGTGGTTGTGGGCGTGCAGGAAGAGGTGGATGTCCCTGAAGTACTTGTTGATGGCGAGCAGCGGGTTGCGTGGTCCTTTGAAGGGCGCGGCGTTGTCGGGGAGGCATTGCTCCAGGTGGTGGATGTGGTGCTGCAGCTTGTTGAGGAGGTGGTTGCGAGCGTGGCTGGGCCAGTGCTGGCGGGTGCTGTTGGAGCCGAGGGTGTGGAAGAGGTGCTGCAGGATGCGCAGGGCGGTGGCGGCGGCTTGGTGCGGCTGCAGGTTGTTGTGGAGCAGGCTGTCGGGGAAGAAGGGCGGCTCTGTCAGGTGGCAGGGCTGTGTGTGGCCGACAGCCATGTGCTGGAGGAGGCGGAGAGCGTCGCCGGGGAAGGCGTCCTCGTGTGTCCAGAGGTGTTGGCAGGCCAGGCTGCCGGCCAGAGCGGTGAGGAGGAGCCGGAGCGCCGGGGCGGCGTGCGGCAGGCGTGGCGCTGTGGCTGTGGGCGCAGCCATGGTGAGTCTGTGGGTGCTGTTGGGTGCTGCTGGGCAGGAGGAGCCTGGTGAGGCTGGCTGGTGCTGCTGGTGGCTGTGCTTGGGGTGCCTCCGGGTGCGGGGCTTTGTATGCGAGGCAGCTTTCCCTTCATCGCTTTCTGATTGTCCGGAGTTTCTGCCTGTAGTTTCCAGTCTGTGCTGGTGGCTGTATTGGTTTTGGGGAAGTGTTTGGTTGGGGTGTCCGTGGTTGGGGATTGTGGTGGCAGCGGTGTGCCGGGCTTGTGAAAGCTGTGGCTCAGAGGCGTGGGTTTCAGGTGTGGTGGAGAGGGCTCTTGGCTGTTCCCTTTCACCTGCCGGGCCGGCTGTGCGGCGCGTGCTGTGCTGCTGAGTCTGTCTTTGTGCCCAAGCATGCTTTCCACCTGCAAAGCCCTGCTGGTGGCTGTGGTCACTTTTCCTTTCACTTGGTGGCTTGCCTTTATTTTCATCTTAGCCACTGTTTTCCTTTTGTGGTTGCAAGGGGTGTGCGGTGATGTCAGTGGGCGGGCGCTGGCGTTTCCCCTCCTGCGGTCAATGGCCTGAGGCGGTGGCAGTGTTCAAGGGGCTGTGTGTGCACGTGGGCCTTGGAGGCCTGAGTGTGTCCTTGCACGGAGGCAGGTGCTCCTGCTGCTGTGTTTGGGAGGAGCCGGCACCAAGGCAGGCAAGGAAAGGCTCAGTGGAGAAGTTGGTGCCAGGGAAGGGCTTTGCTCTTACTGTTGTTCTTGCTGCCGTGGCTGTGGCCCTGGAGCAAGGGTCCGCTTTGGAGATGCATGCCTGAGTGGATGAGGCGGCCACAGGGCCAAAGAGGACTGTCCGCCCTGAAAGCAATGGTGGTGTGTTTTGGCATTGCCAGAGCCCTTGCCTGCAAGGGTGTGTCTAGTTCAGGGCTCGTGAGTCCGTGAGAGGTGTGGCATCCTTGGAGGGCATGGCTCTGAAGAGGCGCAGGGGTCCAGGGGACGTCAGGTGTGGGCAAGGCTGCGGGGGTTGGGCTTCTGTGGCTGGAGTAGTGAAAGTTTTCCAGAAGTTTCAGATGCCTTTCCAAAAGCGCCCAAAAGCTGGGGAGCGGTGAAGAGGCATTTGGGGTGCGCAGAGATCTGCAACGGGATGATCACCCTGGCCTCGTGGATTATGGTTGGATGGTCGCTAGGAGCGGATCTTGGGATTTGAAGGTTCTGTGCTTTTGGGGCAAAGAGGCTGTGGAGAGGAGTGAGTGTTTGTAGCCTTGTGTGTCAGCGATGTCCAGGCAAGCTGCTGAAGTCGCACCAGGCAAATGCTGAGAGCCCTGCCTGGAGAATGGAGATCCCCAGGCCACTGAAGGAAAAGGCCAACTTTGTGACCCTCTTAGCAACCTGAATGTGTCCAAGTGGATGGCACATGAAGAGGTGAATGCATGAGTCCTGAGGGAACTTTGAGATGGAGTTGGTAGGGCAATGTGGATGGTTTGTGAAAGCTGGTGTCTGTCAGTGGAAGTGGCCAAGAAGTGGTAGATGAGAAATATAACTCCCTTTCTTAGATAGGGAAAAGCAGAAGAGTGTGGGAGCTACGGAGCAGTCAGGCTGAGCTCTGTGTCAGGCAAGAAGATGAGGCTGCTTCTGCGGGAGGCTGTGCTAAGGCCAGTGGAGAAGCAAGAGGTGTTTGGGAGCAGGGAGCATGGCATTGCAAAGTGCAGAGTCCCCATTCCTGGCGGTTTTGGTGCTGTTCTATGGTTCGGGCTCCACAGCGGTGGTGGAGAGGGGCAAGGAAAGTGACCTCGCGTTCCTGGCCTTGTGCAAAGTGTTTGACAGTGTCGCGCAGGACATCCTTGTCTGTGCGTCAGAGAGGCGTGGATTGGATGGATGGAGCAAGGTGTGGTTAAAGCAGATGAGGTGCAGCGGTGCTCTTCAGCAGCCTGTGGGTGTTTTTGTGTTGGGTGCTTCCGTGGTGTTGGGCAAAGACTGGCAGTGTTTATGCTCAGAGGCTGCTGCAGGATGCTGCTTGGGCAGGGTCCATTGGGAAGAGTGGTCGGATCTGTTTGGAGCAGGGCTTGGAGTGTGCGTTGGGTGGAGATGGCTTTCCCCTGTGGCAAAGAGTGGTTGCAGTGCCGGAGAGAGGAGAGGCAGTGGCAAGTGTTTTGTCACAAGTCTTTATTTGCCGTGGCATAAATAAGTGAAGAGGTAGAAAAATAAATAGATAAATAATTAGATAAATTATATAAATAAACAAATAAATAAACCTATCAGTCAAGAAATGAGTGGAGAAGGTCTTTTGTCCATATGAGTAGGAGCAGCTGAATGGCTGGAGATGCAGCGGTTGAAGGCTGCGGGTGCCGTGCGGCTGCTGCAGGGCCGTGTGTGGTCCCAGGGGAGAGGAGGCGTAGGGTCGGAGGTGGCTTTGGGGCGTGGGTGTGTCTGGGTGTGTGGGTGTTGGCGCTAGCGGCGCATGGTGCGTGTGAGGTTGTGGAGGTGCTGTAGAGAGGCACGAGCTTCGAGGCGGACGTGGTCCCAGGCGCAGGCGCTGTGGTTGTGGGCGTGCAGGAAGAGGTGGATGTCCCTGAAGTACTTGTTGATGGCGAGCAGCGGGTTGCGTGGTCCTTTGAAGGGCGCGGCGTTGTCGGGGAGGCATTGCTCCAGGTGGTGGATGTGGTGCTGCAGCTTGTTGAGGAGGTGGTTGCGAGCGTGGCTGGGCCAGTGCTGGCGGGTGCTGTTGGAGCCGAGGGTGTGGAAGAGGTGCTGCAGGATGCGCAGGGCGGTGGCGGCGGCTTGGTGCGGCTGCAGGTTGTTGTGGAGCAGGCTGTCGGGGAAGAAGGGCGGCTCTGTCAGGTGGCAGGGCTGTGTGTGGCCGACAGCCATGTGCTGGAGGAGGCGGAGAGCGTCGCCGGGGAAGGCGTCCTCGTGTGTCCAGAGGTGTTGGCAGGCCAGGCTGCCGGCCAGAGCGGTGAGGAGGAGCAGGAGCGCCGGGGCGGCGTGCGGCAGGCGTGGCGCTGTGGCTGTGGGCGCAGCCATGGTGAGTCTGTGGGTGCTGTTGGGTGCTGCTGGGCAGGAGGAGCCTGGTGAGGCTGGCTGGTGCTGCTGGTGGCTGTGCTTGGGGTGCCTCCGGGTGCGGGGCTTTGTATGCGAGGCAGCTTTCCCTTCATCGCTTTCTGATTGTCCGGAGTTTCTGCCTGTAGTTTCCAGTCTGTGCTGGTGGCTGTATTGGTTTTGGGGAAGTGTTTGGTTGGGGTGTCCGTGGTTGGGGATTGTGGTGGCAGCGGTGTGCCGGGCTTGTGAAAGCTGTGGCTCAGAGGCGTCGGTTTCAGGTGTGGTGGAGAGGGCTCTTGGCTGTTGCCTTTCACCTGCCGGGCCGGCTGTGCGGCGCGTGCTGTGCTGCTGAGTCTGTCTTTGTGCCCAAGCATGCTTTCCACCTGCAAAGCCCTGCTGGTGGCTGTGGTCACTTTTCCTTTCACTTGGTGGCTTGCCTTTATTTTCATCTTAGCCACTGTTTTCCTTTTGTGGTTGCAAGGGGTGTGCGGTGATGTCAGTGGGCGGGCGCTGGCGTTTCCCCTCCTGCGGTCAATGGCCTGAGGCGGTGGCAGTGTTCAAGGGGCTGTGTGTGCACGTGGGCCTTGGAGGCCTGAGTGTGTCCTTGCACGGAGGCAGGTGCTCCTGCTGCTGTGTTTGGGAGGAGCCGGCACCAAGGCAGGCAAGGAAAGGCTCAGTGGAGAAGTTGGTGCCAGGGAAGGGCTTTGCTCTTACTGTTGTTCTTGCTGCCGTGGCTGTGGCCCTGGAGCAAGGGTCCGCTTTGGAGATGCATGCCTGAGTGGATGAGGCGGCCACAGGGCCAAAGAGGACTGTCCGCCCTGAAAGCAATGGTGGTGTGTTTTGGCATTGCCAGAGCCCTTGCCTGCAAGGGTGTGTCTAGTTCAGGGCTCGTGAGTCCATGAGAGGTGTGGCATCCTTGGAGGGCATGGCTCTGAAGAGGCGCAGGGGTCCAGGGGACGTCAGGTGTGGGCAAGGCTGCGGGGGTTGGGCTTCTGTGGCTGGAGTAGTGAAAGTTTTCCAGAAGTTTCAGATGCCTTTCCAAAAGCGCCCAAAAGCTGGGGAGCGGTGAAGAGGCATTTGGGGTGCGCAGAGATCTGCAACGGGATGATCACCCTGGCCTCGTGGATTATGGTTGGATGGTCGCTAGGAGCGGATCTTGGGATTTGAAGGTTCTGTGCTTTTGGGGCAAAGAGGCTGTGGAGAGGAGTGAGTGTTTGTAGCCTTGTGTGTCAGCGATGTCCAGGCAAGCTGCTGAAGTCGCACCAGGCAAATGCTGAGAGCCCTGCCTGGAGAATGGAGATCCCCAGGCCACTGAAGGAAAAGGCCAACTTTGTGACCCTCTTAGCAACCTGAATGCGTCCAAGTGGATGGCACATGAAGAGGTGAATGCATGAGTCCTGAGGGAACTTTGAGATGGAGTTGGTAGGGCAATGTGGATGGTTTGTGAAAGCTGGTGTCTGTCAGTGGAAGTGGCCAAGAAGTGGTAGATGAGAAATATAACTCCCTTTCTTAGATAGGGAAAAGCAGAAGAGTGTGGGAGCTACGGAGCAGTCAGGCTGAGCTCTGTGTCAGGCAAGAAGATGAGGCTGCTTCTGCGGGAGGCTATGCTAAGGCCAGTGGAGAAGCAAGAGGTGTTTGGGAGCAGGGAGCATGGCATTGCAAAGTGCAGAGTCCCCATTCCTGGCGGTTTTGGTGCTGTTCTATGGTTCGGGCTCCACAGCGGTGGTGGAGAGGGGCAAGGAAAGTGACCTCGCGTTCCTGGCCTTGTGCAAAGTGTTTGACAGTGTCGCGCAGGACATCCTTGTCTGTGCGTCAGAGAGGCGTGGATTGGATGGATGGAGCAAGGTGTGGTTAAAGCAGATGAGGTGCAGCGGTGCTCTTCAGCAGCCTGTGGGTGTTTTTGTGTTGGGTGCTTCCGTGGTGTTGGGCAAAGACTGGCAGTGTTTATGCTCAGAGGCTGCTGCAGGATGCTGCTTGGGCAGGGGCCATTGGGAAGAGTGGTCGGGGGCTGTTTGGAGCAGGGCTTGGAGTGTGTGTTGGGTGGAGATGGCTTTCCCCTGTGGCAAAGAGTGGTTGCAGTGCTGGAGAGAGGAGAGGCAGTGGCAAGTGTTTTGTCACAAGTCTTTATTTGCCATGGCATAAATAAGTGAAGAGGTAGAAAAATAAATAGCTAAATAATTAGATAAATTATATAAATAAACAAATAAATAAACCTATCAGTCAAGAAATGAGTGGAGAAGGTCTTTTGTCCATATGAGTAGGAGCAGCTGAATGGCTGGAGATGCAGCGGTTGAAGGCTGCGGGTGCCGTGCGGCTGCTGCAGGGCCGTGTGTGGTCCCAGGGGAGAGGAGGCGTGGGGTTGGAGGTGGCTTTGGGGCGTGGGTGTGTCTGGGTGTGTGGGTGTTGGCGCTAGCGGCGCATGGTGCGTGTGAGGTTGTGGAGGTGCTGTAGAGAGGCACGAGCTTCGAGGCGGACGTGGTCCCAGGCGCAGGCGCTGTGGTTGTGGGCGTGCAGGAAGAGGTGGATGTCCCTGAAGTACTTGTTGATGGCGAGCAGCGGGTTGCGTGGTCCTTTGAAGGGCGCGGCGTTGTCGGGGAGGCATTGCTCCAGGTGGTGGATGTGGTGCTGCAGCTTGTTGAGGAGGTGGTTGCGAGCGTGGCTGGGCCAGTGCTGGCGGGTGCTGTTGGAGCCGAGGGTGTGGAAGAGGTGCTGCAGGATGCGCAGGGCGGTGGCGGCGGCTTGGTGCGGCTGCAGGTTGTTGTGGAGCAGGCTGTCGGGGAAGAAGGGCGGCTCTGTCAGGTGGCAGGGCTGTGTGTGGCCGACAGCCATGTGCTGGAGGAGGCGGAGAGCGTCGCCGGGGAAGGCGTCCTCGTGTGTCCAGAGGTGTTGGCAGGCCAGGCTGCCGGCCAGAGCGGTGAGGAGGAGCCGGAGCGCCGGGGCGGCGTGCGGCAGGCGTGGCGCTGTGGCTGTGGGCGCAGCCATGGTGAGTCTGTGGGTGCTGTTGGGTGCTGCTGGGCAGGAGGAGCCTGGTGAGGCTGGCTGGTGCTGCTGGTGGCTGTGCTTGGGGTGCCTCCGGGTGCGGGGCTTTGTATGCAAGGCAGCTTTCCCTTCATCGCTTTCTGATTGTCCGGAGTTTCTGCCTGTAGTTTCCAGTCTGTGCTGGTGGCTGTATTGGTTTTGGGGAAGTGTTTGGTTGGGGTGTCCGTGGTTGGGGATTGTGGTGGCAGCGGTGTGCCGGGCTTGTGAAAGCTGTGGCTCAGAGGCGTGGGTTTCAGGTGTGGTGGAGAGGGCTCTTGGCTGTTCCCTTTCACCTGCCGGGCCGGCTGTGCGGCGCGTGCTGTGCTGCTGAGTCTGTCTTTGTGCCCAAGCATGCTTTCCACCTGCAAAGCCCTGCTGGTGGCTGTGGTCACTTTTCCTTTCACTTGGTGGCTTGCCTTTATTTTCATCTTAGCCACTGTTTTCCTTTTGTGGTTGCAAGGGGTGTGCGGTGATGTCAGTGGGCGGGCGCTGGCGTTTCCCCTCCTGCGGTCAATGGCCTGAGGCGGTGGCAGTGTTCAAGGGGCTGTGTGTGCACGTGGGCCTTGGAGGCCTGAGTGTGTCCTTGCACGGAGGCAGGTGCTCCTGCTGCTGTGTTTGGGAGGAGCCGGCACCAAGGCAGGCAAGGAAAGGCTCAGTGGAGAAGTTGGTGCCAGGGAAGGGCTTTGCTCTTACTGTTGTTCTTGCTGCCGTGGCTGTGGCCCTGGAGCAAGGGTCCGCTTTGGAGATGCATGCCTGAGTGGATGAGGCGGCCACAGGGCCAAAGAGGACTGTCCGCCCTGAAAGCAATGGTGGTGTGTTTTGGCATTGCCAGAGCCCTTGCCTGCAAGGGTGTGTCTAGTTCAGGGCTCGTGAGTCCGTGAGAGGTGTGGCATCCTTGGAGGGCATGGCTCTGAAGAGGCGCAGGGGTCCAGGGGACGTCAGGTGTGGGCAAGGCTGCGGGGGTTGGGCTTCTGTGGCTGGAGTAGTGAAAGTTTTCCAGAAGTTTCAGATGCCTTTCCAAAAGCGCCCAAAAGCTGGGGAGCGGTGAAGAGGCATTTGGGGTGCGCAGAGATCTGCAACGGGATGATCACCCTGGCCTCGTGGATTATGGTTGGATGGTCGCTAGGAGCGGATCTTGGGATTTGAAGGTTCTGTGCTTTTGGGGCAAAGAGGCTGTGGAGAGGAGTGAGTGTTTGTAGCCTTGTGTGTCAGCGATGTCCAGGCAAGCTGCTGAAGTCGCACCAGGCAAATGCTGAGAGCCCTGCCTGGAGAATGGAGATCCCCAGGCCACTGAAGGAAAAGGCCAACTTTGTGACCCTCTTAGCAACCTGAATGTGTCCAAGTGGATGGCACATGAAGAGGTGAATGCATGAGTCCTGAGGGAACTTTGAGATGGAGTTGGTAGGGCAATGTGGATGGTTTGTGAAAGCTGGTGTCTGTCAGTGGAAGTGGCCAAGAAGTGGTAGATGAGAAATATAACTCCCTTTCTTAGATAGGGAAAAGCAGAAGAGTGTGGGAGCTACGGAGCAGTCAGGCTGAGCTCTGTGTCAGGCAAGAAGATGAGGCTGCTTCTGCGGGAGGCTATGCTAAGGCCAGTGGAGAAGCAAGAGGTGTTTGGGAGCAGGGAGCATGGCATTGCAAAGTGCAGAGTCCCCATTCCTGGCGGTTTTGGTGCTGTTCTATGGTTCGGGCTCCACAGCGGTGGTGGAGAGGGGCAAGGAAAGTGACCTCGCGTTCCTGGCCTTGTGCAAAGTGTTTGACAGTGTCGCGCAGGACATCCTTGTCTGTGCGTCAGAGAGGCGTGGATTGGATGGATGGAGCAAGGTGTGGTTAAAGCAGATGAGGTGCAGCGGTGCTCTTCAGCAGCCTGTGGGTGTTTTTGTGTTGGGTGCTTCCGTGGTGTTGGGCAAAGACTGGCAGTGTTTATGCTCAGAGGCTGCTGCAGGATGCTGCTTGGGCAGGGGCCATTGGGAAGAGTGGTCGGGGGCTGTTTGGAGCAGGGCTTGGAGTGTGTGTTGGGTGGAGATGGCTTTCCCCTGTGGCAAAGAGTGGTTGCAGTGCTGGAGAGAGGAGAGGCAGTGGCAAGTGTTTTGTCACAAGTCTTTATTTGCCATGGCATAAATAAGTGAAGAGGTAGAAAAATAAATAGCTAAATAATTAGATAAATTATATAAATAAACAAATAAATAAACCTATCAGTCAAGAAATGAGTGGAGAAGGTCTTTTGTCCATATGAGTAGGAGCAGCTGAATGGCTGGAGATGCAGCGGTTGAAGGCTGCGGGTGCCGTGCGGCTGCTGCAGGGCCGTGTGTGGTCCCAGGGGAGAGGAGGCGTGGGGTTGGAGGTGGCTTTGGGGCGTGGGTGTGTCTGGGTGTGTGGGTGTTGGCGCTAGCGGCGCATGGTGCGTGTGAGGTTGTGGAGGTGCTGTAGAGAGGCACGAGCTTCGAGGCGGACGTGGTCCCAGGCGCAGGCGCTGTGGTTGTGGGCGTGCAGGAAGAGGTGGATGTCCCTGAAGTACTTGTTGATGGCGAGCAGCGGGTTGCGTGGTCCTTTGAAGGGCGCGGCGTTGTCGGGGAGGCATTGCTCCAGGTGGTGGATGTGGTGCTGCAGCTTGTTGAGGAGGTGGTTGCGAGCGTGGCTGGGCCAGTGCTGGCGGGTGCTGTTGGAGCCGAGGGTGTGGAAGAGGTGCTGCAGGATGCGCAGGGCGGTGGCGGCGGCTTGGTGCGGCTGCAGGTTGTTGTGGAGCAGGCTGTCGGGGAAGAAGGGCGGCTCTGTCAGGTGGCAGGGCTGTGTGTGGCCGACAGCCATGTGCTGGAGGAGGCGGAGAGCGTCGCCGGGGAAGGCGTCCTCGTGTGTCCAGAGGTGTTGGCAGGCCAGGCTGCCGGCCAGAGCGGTGAGGAGGAGCCGGAGCGCCGGGGCGGCGTGCGGCAGGCGTGGCGCTGTGGCTGTGGGCGCAGCCATGGTGAGTCTGTGGGTGCTGTTGGGTGCTGCTGGGCAGGAGGAGCCTGGTGAGGCTGGCTGGTGCTGCTGGTGGCTGTGCTTGGGGTGCCTCCGGGTGCGGGGCTTTGTATGCGAGGCAGCTTTCCCTTCATCGCTTTCTGATTGTCCGGAGTTTCTGCCTGTAGTTTCCAGTCTGTGCTGGTGGCTGTATTGGTTTTGGGGAAGTGTTTGGTTGGGGTGTCCGTGGTTGGGGATTGTGGTGGCAGCGGTGTGCCGGGCTTGTGAAAGCTGTGGCTCAGAGGCGTGGGTTTCAGGTGTGGTGGAGAGGGCTCTTGGCTGTTCCCTTTCACCTGCCGGGCCGGCTGTGCGGCGCGTGCTGTGCTGCTGAGTCTGTCTTTGTGCCCAAGCATGCTTTCCACCTGCAAAGCCCTGCTGGTGGCTGTGGTCACTTTTCCTTTCACTTGGTGGCTTGCCTTTATTTTCATCTTAGCCACTGTTTTCCTTTTGTGGTTGCAAGGGGTGTGCGGTGATGTCAGTGGGCGGGCGCTGGCGTTTCCCCTCCTGCGGTCAATGGCCTGAGGCGGTGGCAGTGTTCAAGGGGCTGTGTGTGCACGTGGGCCTTGGAGGCCTGAGTGTGTCCTTGCACGGAGGCAGGTGCTCCTGCTGCTGTGTTTGGGAGGAGCCGGCACCAAGGCAGGCAAGGAAAGGCTCAGTGGAGAAGTTGGTGCCAGGGAAGGGCTTTGCTCTTACTGTTGTTCTTGCTGCCGTGGCTGTGGCCCTGGAGCAAGGGTCCGCTTTGGAGATGCATGCCTGAGTGGATGAGGCGGCCACAGGGCCAAAGAGGACTGTCCGCCCTGAAAGCAATGGTGGTGTGTTTTGGCATTGCCAGAGCCCTTGCCTGCAAGGGTGTGTCTAGTTCAGGGCTCGTGAGTCCGTGAGAGGTGTGGCATCCTTGGAGGGCATGGCTCTGAAGAGGCGCAGGGGTCCAGGGGACGTCAGGTGTGGGCAAGGCTGCGGGGGTTGGGCTTCTGTGGCTGGAGTAGTGAAAGTTTTCCAGAAGTTTCAGATGCCTTTGCAAAAGCGCCCAAAAGCTGGGGAGCGGTGAAGAGGCATTTGGGGTGCGCAGAGATCTGCAACGGGATGATCACCCTGGCCTCGTGGATTATGGTTGGATGGTCGCTAGGAGCGGATCTTGGGATTTGAAGGTTCTGTGCTTTTGGGGCAAAGAGGCTGTGGAGAGGAGTGAGTGTTTGTAGCCTTGTGTGTCAGCGATGTCCAGGCAAGCTGCTGAAGTCGCACCAGGCAAATGCTGAGAGCCCTGCCTGGAGAATGGAGATCCCCAGGCCACTGAAGGAAAAGGCCAACTTTGTGACCCTCTTAGCAACCTGAATGTGTCCAAGTGGATGGCACATGAAGAGGTGAATGCATGAGTCCTGAGGGAACTTTGAGATGGAGTTGGTAGGGCAATGTGGATGGTTTGTGAAAGCTGGTGTCTGTCAGTGGAAGTGGCCAAGAAGTGGTAGATGAGAAATATAACTCCCTTTCTTAGATAGGGAAAAGCAGAAGAGTGTGGGAGCTACGGAGCAGTCAGGCTGAGCTCTGTGTCAGGCAAGAAGATGAGGCTGCTTCTGCGGGAGGCTGTGCTAAGGCCAGTGGAGAAGCAAGAGGTGTTTGGGAGCAGGGAGCATGGCATTGCAAAGTGCAGAGTCCCCATTCCTGGCGGTTTTGGTGCTGTTCTATGGTTCGGGCTCCACAGCGGTGGTGGAGAGGGGCAAGGAAAGTGACCTCGCGTTCCTGGCCTTGTGCAAAGTGTTTGACAGTGTCGCGCAGGACATCCTTGTCTGTGCGTCAGAGAGGCGTGGATTGGATGGATGGAGCAAGGTGTGGTTAAAGCAGATGAGGTGCAGCGGTGCTCTTCAGCAGCCTGTGGGTGTTTTTGTGTTGGGTGCTTCCGTGGTGTTGGGCAAAGACTGGCAGTGTTTATGCTCAGAGGCTGCTGCAGGATGCTGCTTGGGCAGGGTCCATTGGGAAGAGTGGTCGGATCTGTTTGGAGCAGGGCTTGGAGTGTGCGTTGGGTGGAGATGGCTTTCCCCTGTGGCAAAGAGTGGTTGCAGTGCCGGAGAGAGGAGAGGCAGTGGCAAGTGTTTTGTCACAAGTCTTTATTTGCCGTGGCATAAATAAGTGAAGAGGTAGAAAAATAAATAGATAAATAATTAGATAAATTATATAAATAAACAAATAAATAAACCTATCAGTCAAGAAATGAGTGGAGAAGGTCTTTTGTCCATATGAGTAGGAGCAGCTGAATGGCTGGAGATGCAGCGGTTGAAGGCTGCGGGTGCCGTGCGGCTGCTGCAGGGCCGTGTGTGGTCCCAGGGGAGAGGAGGCGTAGGGTCGGAGGTGGCTTTGGGGCGTGGGTGTGTCTGGGTGTGTGGGTGTTGGCGCTAGCGGCGCATGGTGCGTGTGAGGTTGTGGAGGTGCTGTAGAGAGGCACGAGCTTCGAGGCGGACGTGGTCCCAGGCGCAGGCGCTGTGGTTGTGGGCGTGCAGGAAGAGGTGGATGTCCCTGAAGTACTTGTTGATGGCGAGCAGCGGGTTGCGTGGTCCTTTGAAGGGCGCGGCGTTGTCGGGGAGGCATTGCTCCAGGTGGTGGATGTGGTGCTGCAGCTTGTTGAGGAGGTGGTTGCGAGCGTGGCTGGGCCAGTGCTGGCGGGTGCTGTTGGAGCCGAGGGTGTGGAAGAGGTGCTGCAGGATGCGCAGGGCGGTGGCGGCGGCTTGGTGCGGCTGCAGGTTGTTGTGGAGCAGGCTGTCGGGGAAGAAGGGCGGCTCTGTCAGGTGGCAGGGCTGTGTGTGGCCGACAGCCATGTGCTGGAGGAGGCGGAGAGCGTCGCCGGGGAAGGCGTCCTCGTGTGTCCAGAGGTGTTGGCAGGCCAGGCTGCCGGCCAGAGCGGTGAGGAGGAGCAGGAGCGCCGGGGCGGCGTGCGGCAGGCGTGGCGCTGTGGCTGTGGGCGCAGCCATGGTGAGTCTGTGGGTGCTGTTGGGTGCTGCTGGGCAGGAGGAGCCTGGTGAGGCTGGCTGGTGCTGCTGGTGGCTGTGCTTGGGGTGCCTCCGGGTGCGGGGCTTTGTATGCGAGGCAGCTTTCCCTTCATCGCTTTCTGATTGTCCGGAGTTTCTGCCTGTAGTTTCCAGTCTGTGCTGGTGGCTGTATTGGTTTTGGGGAAGTGTTTGGTTGGGGTGTCCGTGGTTGGGGATTGTGGTGGCAGCGGTGTGCCGGGCTTGTGAAAGCTGTGGCTCAGAGGCGTGGGTTTCAGGTGTGGTGGAGAGGGCTCTTGGCTGTTGCCTTTCACCTGCCGGGCCGGCTGTGCGGCGCGTGCTGTGCTGCTGAGTCTGTCTTTGTGCCCAAGCATGCTTTCCACCTGCAAAGCCCTGCTGGTGGCTGTGGTCACTTTTCCTTTCACTTGGTGGCTTGCCTTTATTTTCATCTTAGCCACTGTTTTCCTTTTGTGGTTGCAAGGGGTGTGCGGTGATGTCAGTGGGCGGGCGCTGGCGTTTCCCCTCCTGCGGTCAATGGCCTGAGGCGGTGGCAGTGTTCAAGGGGCTGTGTGTGCACGTGGGCCTTGGAGGCCTGAGTGTGTCCTTGCACGGAGGCAGGTGCTCCTGCTGCTGTGTTTGGGAGGAGCCGGCACCAAGGCAGGCAAGGAAAGGCTCAGTGGAGAAGTTGGTGCCAGGGAAGGGCTTTGCTCTTACTGTTGTTCTTGCTGCCGTGGCTGTGGCCCTGGAGCAAGGGTCCGCTTTGGAGATGCATGCCTGAGTGGATGAGGCGGCCACAGGGCCAAAGAGGACTGTCCGCCCTGAAAGCAATGGTGGTGTGTTTTGGCATTGCCAGAGCCCTTGCCTGCAAGGGTGTGTCTAGTTCAGGGCTCGTGAGTCCATGAGAGGTGTGGCATCCTTGGAGGGCATGGCTCTGAAGAGGCGCAGGGGTCCAGGGGACGTCAGGTGTGGGCAAGGCTGCGGGGGTTGGGCTTCTGTGGCTGGAGTAGTGAAAGTTGTCCAGAAGTTTCAGATGCCTTTCCAAAAGCGCCCAAAAGCTGGGGAGCGGTGAAGAGGCATTTGGGGTGCGCAGAGATCTGCAACGGGATGATCACCCTGGCCTCGTGGATTATGGTTGGATGGTCGCTAGGAGCGGATCTTGGGATTTGAAGGTTCTGTGCTTTTGGGGCAAAGAGGCTGTGGAGAGGAGTGAGTGTTTGTAGCCTTGTGTGTCAGCGATGTCCAGGCAAGCTGCTGAAGTCGCACCAGGCAAATGCTGAGAGCCCTGCCTGGAGAATGGAGATCCCCAGGCCACTGAAGGAAAAGGCCAACTTTGTGACCCTCTTAGCAACCTGAATGCGTCCAAGTGGATGGCACATGAAGAGGTGAATGCATGAGTCCTGAGGGAACTTTGAGATGGAGTTGGTAGGGCAATGTGGATGGTTTGTGAAAGCTGGTGTCTGTCAGTGGAAGTGGCCAAGAAGTGGTAGATGAGAAATATAACTCCCTTTCTTAGATAGGGAAAAGCAGAAGAGTGTGGGAGCTACGGAGCAGTCAGGCTGAGCTCTGTGTCAGGCAAGAAGATGAGGCTGCTTCTGCGGGAGGCTATGCTAAGGCCAGTGGAGAAGCAAGAGGTGTTTGGGAGCAGGGAGCATGGCATTGCAAAGTGCAGAGTCCCCATTCCTGGCGGTTTTGGTGCTGTTCTATGGTTCGGGCTCCACAGCGGTGGTGGAGAGGGGCAAGGAAAGTGACCTCGCGTTCCTGGCCTTGTGCAAAGTGTTTGACAGTGTCGCGCAGGACATCCTTGTCTGTGCGTCAGAGAGGCGTGGATTGGATGGATGGAGCAAGGTGTGGTTAAAGCAGATGAGGTGCAGCGGTGCTCTTCAGCAGCCTGTGGGTGTTTTTGTGTTGGGTGCTTCCGTGGTGTTGGGCAAAGACTGGCAGTGTTTATGCTCAGAGGCTGCTGCAGGATGCTGCTTGGGCAGGGGCCATTGGGAAGAGTGGTCGGGGGCTGTTTGGAGCAGGGCTTGGAGTGTGTGTTGGGTGGAGATGGCTTTCCCCTGTGGCAAAGAGTGGTTGCAGTGCTGGAGAGAGGAGAGGCAGTGGCAAGTGTTTTGTCACAAGTCTTTATTTGCCATGGCATAAATAAGTGAAGAGGTAGAAAAATAAATAGCTAAATAATTAGATAAATTATATAAATAAACAAATAAATAAACCTATCAGTCAAGAAATGAGTGGAGAAGGTCTTTTGTCCATATGAGTAGGAGCAGCTGAATGGCTGGAGATGCAGCGGTTGAAGGCTGCGGGTGCCGTGCGGCTGCTGCAGGGCCGTGTGTGGTCCCAGGGGAGAGGAGGCGTGGGGTTGGAGGTGGCTTTGGGGCGTGGGTGTGTCTGGGTGTGTGGGTGTTGGCGCTAGCGGCGCATGGTGCGTGTGAGGTTGTGGAGGTGCTGTAGAGAGGCACGAGCTTCGAGGCGGACGTGGTCCCAGGCGCAGGCGCTGTGGTTGTGGGCGTGCAGGAAGAGGTGGATGTCCCTGAAGTACTTGTTGATGGCGAGCAGCGGGTTGCGTGGTCCTTTGAAGGGCGCGGCGTTGTCGGGGAGGCATTGCTCCAGGTGGTGGATGTGGTGCTGCAGCTTGTTGAGGAGGTGGTTGCGAGCGTGGCTGGGCCAGTGCTGGCGGGTGCTGTTGGAGCCGAGGGTGTGGAAGAGGTGCTGCAGGATGCGCAGGGCGGTGGCGGCGGCTTGGTGCGGCTGCAGGTTGTTGTGGAGCAGGCTGTCGGGGAAGAAGGGCGGCTCTGTCAGGTGGCAGGGCTGTGTGTGGCCGACAGCCATGTGCTGGAGGAGGCGGAGAGCGTCGCCGGGGAAGGCGTCCTCGTGTGTCCAGAGGTGTTGGCAGGCCAGGCTGCCGGCCAGAGCGGTGAGGAGGAGCCGGAGCGCCGGGGCGGCGTGCGGCAGGCGTGGCGCTGTGGCTGTGGGCGCAGCCATGGTGAGTCTGTGGGTGCTGTTGGGTGCTGCTGGGCAGGAGGAGCCTGGTGAGGCTGGCTGGTGCTGCTGGTGGCTGTGCTTGGGGTGCCTCCGGGTGCGGGGCTTTGTATGCAAGGCAGCTTTCCCTTCATCGCTTTCTGATTGTCCGGAGTTTCTGCCTGTAGTTTCCAGTCTGTGCTGGTGGCTGTATTGGTTTTGGGGAAGTGTTTGGTTGGGGTGTCCGTGGTTGGGGATTGTGGTGGCAGCGGTGTGCCGGGCTTGTGAAAGCTGTGGCTCAGAGGCGTGGGTTTCAGGTGTGGTGGAGAGGGCTCTTGGCTGTTCCCTTTCACCTGCCGGGCCGGCTGTGCGGCGCGTGCTGTGCTGCTGAGTCTGTCTTTGTGCCCAAGCATGCTTTCCACCTGCAAAGCCCTGCTGGTGGCTGTGGTCACTTTTCCTTTCACTTGGTGGCTTGCCTTTATTTTCATCTTAGCCACTGTTTTCCTTTTGTGGTTGCAAGGGGTGTGCGGTGATGTCAGTGGGCGGGCGCTGGCGTTTCCCCTCCTGCGGTCAATGGCCTGAGGCGGTGGCAGTGTTCAAGGGGCTGTGTGTGCACGTGGGCCTTGGAGGCCTGAGTGTGTCCTTGCACGGAGGCAGGTGCTCCTGCTGCTGTGTTTGGGAGGAGCCGGCACCAAGGCAGGCAAGGAAAGGCTCAGTGGAGAAGTTGGTGCCAGGGAAGGGCTTTGCTCTTACTGTTGTTCTTGCTGCCGTGGCTGTGGCCCTGGAGCAAGGGTCCGCTTTGGAGATGCATGCCTGAGTGGATGAGGCGGCCACAGGGCCAAAGAGGACTGTCCGCCCTGAAAGCAATGGTGGTGTGTTTTGGCATTGCCAGAGCCCTTGCCTGCAAGGGTGTGTCTAGTTCAGGGCTCGTGAGTCCGTGAGAGGTGTGGCATCCTTGGAGGGCATGGCTCTGAAGAGGCGCAGGGGTCCAGGGGACGTCAGGTGTGGGCAAGGCTGCGGGGGTTGGGCTTCTGTGGCTGGAGTAGTGAAAGTTTTCCAGAAGTTTCAGATGCCTTTGCAAAAGCGCCCAAAAGCTGGGGAGCGGTGAAGAGGCATTTGGGGTGCGCAGAGATCTGCAACGGGATGATCACCCTGGCCTCGTGGATTATGGTTGGATGGTCGCTAGGAGCGGATCTTGGGATTTGAAGGTTCTGTGCTTTTGGGGCAAAGAGGCTGTGGAGAGGAGTGAGTGTTTGTAGCCTTGTGTGTCAGCGATGTCCAGGCAAGCTGCTGAAGTCGCACCAGGCAAATGCTGAGAGCCCTGCCTGGAGAATGGAGATCCCCAGGCCACTGAAGGAAAAGGCCAACTTTGTGACCCTCTTAGCAACCTGAATGTGTCCAAGTGGATGGCACATGAAGAGGTGAATGCATGAGTCCTGAGGGAACTTTGAGATGGAGTTGGTAGGGCAATGTGGATGGTTTGTGAAAGCTGGTGTCTGTCAGTGGAAGTGGCCAAGAAGTGGTAGATGAGAAATATAACTCCCTTTCTTAGATAGGGAAAAGCAGAAGAGTGTGGGAGCTACGGAGCAGTCAGGCTGAGCTCTGTGTCAGGCAAGAAGATGAGGCTGCTTCTGCGGGAGGCTGTGCTAAGGCCAGTGGAGAAGCAAGAGGTGTTTGGGAGCAGGGAGCATGGCATTGCAAAGTGCAGAGTCCCCATTCCTGGCGGTTTTGGTGCTGTTCTATGGTTCGGGCTCCACAGCGGTGGTGGAGAGGGGCAAGGAAAGTGACCTCGCGTTCCTGGCCTTGTGCAAAGTGTTTGACAGTGTCGCGCAGGACATCCTTGTCTGTGCGTCAGAGAGGCGTGGATTGGATGGATGGAGCAAGGTGTGGTTAAAGCAGATGAGGTGCAGCGGTGCTCTTCAGCAGCCTGTGGGTGTTTTTGTGTTGGGTGCTTCCGTGGTGTTGGGCAAAGACTGGCAGTGTTTATGCTCAGAGGCTGCTGCAGGATGCTGCTTGGGCAGGGTCCATTGGGAAGAGTGGTCGGATCTGTTTGGAGCAGGGCTTGGAGTGTGCGTTGGGTGGAGATGGCTTTCCCCTGTGGCAAAGAGTGGTTGCAGTGCCGGAGAGAGGAGAGGCAGTGGCAAGTGTTTTGTCACAAGTCTTTATTTGCCGTGGCATAAATAAGTGAAGAGGTAGAAAAATAAATAGATAAATAATTAGATAAATTATATAAATAAACAAATAAATAAACCTATCAGTCAAGAAATGAGTGGAGAAGGTCTTTTGTCCATATGAGTAGGAGCAGCTGAATGGCTGGAGATGCAGCGGTTGAAGGCTGCGGGTGCCGTGCGGCTGCTGCAGGGCCGTGTGTGGTCCCAGGGGAGAGGAGGCGTAGGGTCGGAGGTGGCTTTGGGGCGTGGGTGTGTCTGGGTGTGTGGGTGTTGGCGCTAGCGGCGCATGGTGCGTGTGAGGTTGTGGAGGTGCTGTAGAGAGGCACGAGCTTCGAGGCGGACGTGGTCCCAGGCGCAGGCGCTGTGGTTGTGGGCGTGCAGGAAGAGGTGGATGTCCCTGAAGTACTTGTTGATGGCGAGCAGCGGGTTGCGTGGTCCTTTGAAGGGCGCGGCGTTGTCGGGGAGGCATTGCTCCAGGTGGTGGATGTGGTGCTGCAGCTTGTTGAGGAGGTGGTTGCGAGCGTGGCTGGGCCAGTGCTGGCGGGTGCTGTTGGAGCCGAGGGTGTGGAAGAGGTGCTGCAGGATGCGCAGGGCGGTGGCGGCGGCTTGGTGCGGCTGCAGGTTGTTGTGGAGCAGGCTGTCGGGGAAGAAGGGCGGCTCTGTCAGGTGGCAGGGCTGTGTGTGGCCGACAGCCATGTGCTGGAGGAGGCGGAGAGCGTCGCCGGGGAAGGTGTCCTCGTGTGTCCAGAGGTGTTGGCAGGCCAGGCTGCCGGCCAGAGCGGTGAGGAGGAGCAGGAGCGCCGGGGCGGCTTGCGGCAGGCGTGGCGCTGTGGCTGTGGGCGCAGCCATGGTGAGTCTGTGGGTGCTGTTGGGTGCTGCTGGGCAGGAGGAGCCTGGTGAGGCTGGCTGGTGCTGCTGGTGGCTGTGCTTGGGGTGCCTCCGGGTGCGGGGCTTTGTATGCGAGGCAGCTTTCCCTTCATCGCTTTCTGATTGTCCGGAGTTTCTGCCTGTAGTTTCCAGTCTGTGCTGGTGGCTGTATTGGTTTTGGGGAAGTGTTTGGTTGGGGTGTCCGTGGTTGGGGATTGTGGTGGCAGCGGTGTGCCGGGCTTGTGAAAGCTGTGGCTCAGAGGCGTCGGTTTCAGGTGTGGTGGAGAGGGCTCTTGGCTGTTGCCTTTCACCTGCCGGGCCGGCTGTGCGGCGCGTGCTGTGCTGCTGAGTCTGTCTTTGTGCCCAAGCATGCTTTCCACCTGCAAAGCCCTGCTGGTGGCTGTGGTCACTTTTCCTTTCACTTGGTGGCTTGCCTTTATTTTCATCTTAGCCACTGTTTTCCTTTTGTGGTTGCAAGGGGTGTGCGGTGATGTCAGTGGGCGGGCGCTGGCGTTTCCCCTCCTGCGGTCAATGGCCTGAGGCGGTGGCAGTGTTCAAGGGGCTGTGTGTGCACGTGGGCCTTGGAGGCCTGAGTGTGTCCTTGCACGGAGGCAGGTGCTCCTGCTGCTGTGTTTGGGAGGAGCCGGCACCAAGGCAGGCAAGGAAAGGCTCAGTGGAGAAGTTGGTGCCAGGGAAGGGCTTTGCTCTTACTGTTGTTCTTGCTGCCGTGGCTGTGGCCCTGGAGCAAGGGTCCGCTTTGGAGATGCATGCCTGAGTGGATGAGGCGGCCACAGGGCCAAAGAGGACTGTCCGCCCTGAAAGCAATGGTGGTGTGTTTTGGCATTGCCAGAGCCCTTGCCTGCAAGGGTGTGTCTAGTTCAGGGCTCGTGAGTCCATGAGAGGTGTGGCATCCTTGGAGGGCATGGCTCTGAAGAGGCGCAGGGGTCCAGGGGACGTCAGGTGTGGGCAAGGCTGCGGGGGTTGGGCTTCTGTGGCTGGAGTAGTGAAAGTTGTCCAGAAGTTTCAGATGCCTTTCCAAAAGCGCCCAAAAGCTGGGGAGCGGTGAAGAGGCATTTGGGGTGCGCAGAGATCTGCAACGGGATGATCACCCTGGCCTCGTGGATTATGGTTGGATGGTCGCTAGGAGCGGATCTTGGGATTTGAAGGTTCTGTGCTTTTGGGGCAAAGAGGCTGTGGAGAGGAGTGAGTGTTTGTAGCCTTGTGTGTCAGCGATGTCCAGGCAAGCTGCTGAAGTCGCACCAGGCAAATGCTGAGAGCCCTGCCTGGAGAATGGAGATCCCCAGGCCACTGAAGGAAAAGGCCAACTTTGTGACCCTCTTAGCAACCTGAATGTGTCCAAGTGGATGGCACATGAAGAGGTGAATGCATGAGTCCTGAGGGAACTTTGAGATGGAGTTGGTAGGGCAATGTGGATGGTTTGTGAAAGCTGGTGTCTGTCAGTGGAAGTGGCCAAGAAGTGGTAGATGAGAAATATAACTCCCTTTCTTAGATAGGGAAAAGCAGAAGAGTGTGGGAGCTACGGAGCAGTCAGGCTGAGCTCTGTGTCAGGCAAGAAGATGAGGCTGCTTCTGCGGGAGGCTATGCTAAGGCCAGTGGAGAAGCAAGAGGTGTTTGGGAGCAGGGAGCATGGCATTGCAAAGTGCAGAGTCCCCATTCCTGGCGGTTTTGGTGCTGTTCTATGGTTCGGGCTCCACAGCGGTGGTGGAGAGGGGCAAGGAAAGTGACCTCGCGTTCCTGGCCTTGTGCAAAGTGTTTGACAGTGTCGCGCAGGACATCCTTGTCTGTGCGTCAGAGAGGCGTGGATTGGATGGATGGAGCAAGGTGTGGTTAAAGCAGATGAGGTGCAGCGGTGCTCTTCAGCAGCCTGTGGGTGTTTTTGTGTTGGGTGCTTCCGTGGTGTTGGGAAAAAGACTGGCAGTGTTTATGCTCAGAGGCTGCTGCAGGATGCTGCTTGGGCAGGGGCCATTGGGAAGAGTGGTCGGGGGCTGTTTGGAGCAGGGCTTGGAGTGTGTGTTGGGTGGAGATGGCTTTCCCCTGTGGCAAAGAGTGGTTGCAGTGCTGGAGAGAGGAGAGGCAGTGGCAAGTGTTTTGTCACAAGTCTTTATTTGCCATGGCATAAATAAGTGAAGAGGTAGAAAAATAAATAGCTAAATAATTAGATAAATTATATAAATAAACAAATAAATAAACCTATCAGTCAAGAAATGAGTGGAGAAGGTCTTTTGTCCATATGAGTAGGAGCAGCTGAATGGCTGGAGATGCAGCGGTTGAAGGCTGCGGGTGCCGTGCGGCTGCTGCAGGGCCGTGTGTGGTCCCAGGGGAGAGGAGGCGTGGGGTCGGAGGTGGCTTTGGGGCGTGGGTGTGTCTGGGTGTGTGGGTGTTGGCGCTAGCGGCGCATGGTGCGTGTGAGGTTGTGGAGGTGCTGTAGAGAGGCACGAGCTTCGAGGCGGACGTGGTCCCAGGCGCAGGCGCTGTGGTTGTGGGCGTGCAGGAAGAGGTGGATGTCCCTGAAGTACTTGTTGATGGCGAGCAGCGGGTTGCGTGGTCCTTTGAAGGGCGCGGCGTTGTCGGGGAGGCATTGCTCCAGGTGGTGGATGTGGTGCTGCAGCTTGTTGAGGAGGTGGTTGCGAGCGTGGCTGGGCCAGTGCTGGCGGGTGCTGTTGGAGCCGAGGGTGTGGAAGAGGTGCTGCAGGATGCGCAGGGCGGTGGCGGCGGCTTGGTGCGGCTGCAGGTTGTTGTGGAGCAGGCTGTCGGGGAAGAAGGGCGGCTCTGTCAGGTGGCAGGGCTGTGTGTGGCCGACAGCCATGTGCTGGAGGAGGCGGAGAGCGTCGCCGGGGAAGGCGTCCTCGTGTGTCCAGAGGTGTTGGCAGGCCAGGCTGCCGGCCAGAGCGGTGAGGAGGAGCCGGAGCGCCGGGGCGGCGTGCGGCAGGCGTGGCGCTGTGGCTGTGGGCGCAGCCATGGTGAGTCTGTGGGTGCTGTTGGGTGCTGCTGGGCAGGAGGAGCCTGGTGAGGCTGGCTGGTGCTGCTGGTGGCTGTGCTTGGGGTGCCTCCGGGTGCGGGGCTTTGTATGCAAGGCAGCTTTCCCTTCATCGCTTTCTGATTGTCCGGAGTTTCTGCCTGTAGTTTCCAGTCTGTGCTGGTGGCTGTATTGGTTTTGGGGAAGTGTTTGGTTGGGGTGTCCGTGGTTGGGGATTGTGGTGGCAGCGGTGTGCCGGGCTTGTGAAAGCTGTGGCTCAGAGGCGTGGGTTTCAGGTGTGGTGGAGAGGGCTCTTGGCTGTTCCCTTTCACCTGCCGGGCCGGCTGTGCGGCGCGTGCTGTGCTGCTGAGTCTGTCTTTGTGCCCAAGCATGCTTTCCACCTGCAAAGCCCTGCTGGTGGCTGTGGTCACTTTTCCTTTCACTTGGTGGCTTGCCTTTATTTTCATCTTAGCCACTGTTTTCCTTTTGTGGTTGCAAGGGGTGTGCGGTGATGTCAGTGGGCGGGCGCTGGCGTTTCCCCTCCTGCGGTCAATGGCCTGAGGCGGTGGCAGTGTTCAAGGGGCTGTGTGTGCACGTGGGCCTTGGAGGCCTGAGTGTGTCCTTGCACGGAGGCAGGTGCTCCTGCTGCTAATGCGTTTGGGAGGAGCCGGCACCAAGGCAGGCAAGGAAAGGCTCAGTGGAGAAGTTGGTGCCAGGGAAGGGCTTTGCTCTTACTGTTGTTCTTGCTGCCATGGCTGTGGCCCTGGAGCAAGGGTCCGCTTTGGAGATGCATGCCTGAGTGGATGAGGCGGCCACAGGGCCAAAGAGGACTGTCCGCCCTGAAAGCAATGGTGGTGTGTTTTGGCATTGCCAGAGCCCTTGCCTGCAAGGGTGTGTCTAGTTCAGGGCTCGTGAGTCCGTGAGAGGTGTGGCATCCTTGGAGGGCATGGCTCTGAAGAGGCGCAGGGGTCCAGGGGACGTCAGGTGTGGGCAAGGCTGCGGGGGTTGGGCTTCTGTGGCTGGAGTAGTGAAAGTTGTCCAGAAGTTTCAGATGCCTTTCCAAAAGCGCCCAAAAGCTGGGGTGCGGTGAAGAGGCATTTGGGGTGCGCAGAGATCTGCAACGGGATGATCACCCTGGCCTCGTGGATTATGGTTGGATGGTCGCTAGGAGCGGATCTTGGGATTTGAAGGTTCTGTGCTTTTGGGGCAAAGAGGCTGTGGAGAGGAGTGAGTGTTTGTAGCCTTGTGTGTCAGCGATGTCCAGGCAAGCTGCTGAAGTCGCACCAGGCAAATGCTGAGAGCCCTGCCTGGAGAATGGAGATCCCCAGGCCACTGAAGGAAAAGGCCAACTTTGTGACCCTCTTAGCAACCTGAATGTGTCCAAGTGGATGGCACATGAAGAGGTGAATGCATGAGTCCTGAGGGAACTTTGAGATGGAGTTGGTAGGGCAATGTGGATGGTTTGTGAAAGCTGGTGTCTGTCAGTGGAAGTGGCCAAGAAGTGGTAGATGAGAAATATAACTCCCTTTCTTAGATAGGGAAAAGCAGAAGAGTGTGGGAGCTACGGAGCAGTCAGGCTGAGCTCTGTGTCAGGCAAGAAGATGAGGCTGCTTCTGCGGGAGGCTATGCTAAGGCCAGTGGAGAAGCAAGAGGTGTTTGGGAGCAGGGAGCATGGCATTGCAAAGTGCAGAGTCCCCATTCCTGGCAGTTTTGGTGCTGTTCTATGGTTCGGGCTCCACAGCGGTGGTGGAGAGGGGCAAGGAAAGTGACCTCGCGTTCCTGGCCTTGTGCAAAGTGTTTGACAGTGTCGCGCAGGACATCCTTGTCTGTGCGTCAGAGAGGCGTGGATTGGATGGATGGAGCAAGGTGTGGTTAAAGCAGATGAGGTGCAGCGGTGCTCTTCAGCAGCCTGTGGGTGTTTTTGTGTTGGGTGCTTCTGTGGTGTTGGGCAAAGACTGGCAGTGTTTATGCTCAGAGGCTGCTGCAGGATGCTGCTTGGGCAGGGGCCATTGGGAAGAGTGGTCGGGGGCTGTTTGGAGCAGGGCTTGGAGTGTGCGTTGGGTGGAGATGGCTTTCCCCTGTGGCAAAGAGTGGTTGCAGTGCTGGAGAGAGGAGAGGCAGTGGCAAGTGTTTTGTCACAAGTCTTTATTTGCCGTGGCATAAATAAGTGAAGAGGTAGAAAAATAAATAGATAAATAATTAGATAAATTATATAAATAAACAAATAAATAAACCTATCAGTCAAGAAATGAGTGGAGAAGGTCTTTTGTCCATATGAGTAGGAGCAGCTGAATGGCTGGAGATGCAGCGGTTGAAGGCTGCGGGTGCCGTGCGGCTGCTGCAGGGCCGTGTGTGGTCCCAGGGGAGAGGAGGCGTGGGGTCGGAGGTGGCTTTGGGGCGTGGGTGTGTCTGGGTGTGTGGGTGTTGGCGCTAGCGGCGCATGGTGCGTGTGAGGTTGTGGAGGTGCTGTAGAGAGGCACGAGCTTCGAGGCGGACGTGGTCCCAGGCGCAGGCGCTGTGGTTGTGGGCGTGCAGGAAGAGGTGGATGTCCCTGAAGTACTTGTTGATGGCGAGCAGCGGGTTGCGTGGTCCTTTGAAGGGCGCGGCGTTGTCGGGGAGGCATTGCTCCAGGTGGTGGATGTGGTGCTGCAGCTTGTTGAGGAGGTGGTTGCGAGCGTGGCTGGGCCAGTGCTGGCGGGTGCTGTTGGAGCCGAGGGTGTGGAAGAGGTGCTGCAGGATGCGCAGGGCGGTGGCGGCGGCTTGGTGCGGCTGCAGGTTGTTGTGGAGCAGGCTGTCGGGGAAGAAGGGCGGCTCTGTCAGGTGGCAGGGCTGTGTGTGGCCGACAGCCATGTGCTGGAGGAGGCGGAGAGCGTCGCCGGGGAAGGCGTCCTCGTGTGTCCAGAGGTGTTGGCAGGCCAGGCTGCCGGCCAGAGCGGTGAGGAGGAGCCGGAGCGCCGGGGCGGCGTGCGGCAGGCGTGGCGCTGTGGCTGTGGGCGCAGCCATGGTGAGTCTGTGGGTGCTGTTGGGTGCTGCTGGGCAGGAGGAGCCTGGTGAGGCTGGCTGGTGCTGCTGGTGGCTGTGCTTGGGGTGCCTCCGGGTGCGGGGCTTTGTATGCGAGGCAGCTTTCCCTTCATCGCTTTCTGATTGTCCGGAGTTTCTGCCTGTAGTTTCCAGTCTGTGCTGGTGGCTGTATTGGTTTTGGGGAAGTGTTTGGTTGGGGTGTCCGTGGTTGGGGATTGTGGTGGCAGCGGTGTGCCGGGCTTGTGAAAGCTGTGGCTCAGAGGCGTCGGTTTCAGGTGTGGTGGAGAGGGCTCTTGGCTGTTGCCTTTCACCTGCCGGGCCGGCTGTGCGGCGCGTGCTGTGCTGCTGAGTCTGTCTTTGTGCCCAAGCATGCTTTCCACCTGCAAAGCCCTGCTGGTGGCTGTGGTCACTTTTCCTTTCACTTGGTGGCTTGCCTTTATTTTCATCTTAGCCACTGTTTTCCTTTTGTGGTTGCAAGGGGTGTGCGGTGATGTCAGTGGGCGGGCGCTGGCGTTTCCCCTCCTGCGGTCAATGGCCTGAGGCGGTGGCAGTGTTCAAGGGGCTGTGTGTGCACGTGGGCCTTGGAGGCCTGAGTGTGTCCTTGCACGGAGGCAGGTGCTCCTGCTGCTGTGTTTGGGAGGAGCCGGCACCAAGGCAGGCAAGGAAAGGCTCAGTGGAGAAGTTGGTGCCAGGGAAGGGCTTTGCTCTTACTGTTGTTCTTGCTGCCGTGGCTGTGGCCCTGGAGCAAGGGTCCGCTTTGGAGATGCATGCCTGAGTGGATGAGGCGGCCACAGGGCCAAAGAGGACTGTCCGCCCTGAAAGCAATGGTGGTGTGTTTTGGCATTGCCAGAGCCCTTGCCTGCAAGGGTGTGTCTAGTTCAGGGCTCGTGAGTCCGTGAGAGGTGTGGCATCCTTGGAGGGCATGGCTCTGAAGAGGCGCAGGGGTCCAGGGGACGTCAGGTGTGGGCAAGGCTGCGGGGGTTGGGCTTCTGTGGCTGGAGTAGTGAAAGTTTTCCAGAAGTTTCAGATGCCTTTGCAAAAGCGCCCAAAAGCTGGGGAGCGGTGAAGAGGCATTTGGGGTGCGCAGAGATCTGCAACGGGATGATCACCCTGGCCTCGTGGATTATGGTTGGATGGTCGCTAGGAGCGGATCTTGGGATTTGAAGGTTCTGTGCTTTTGGGGCAAAGAGGCTGTGGAGAGGAGTGAGTGTTTGTAGCCTTGTGTGTCAGCGATGTCCAGGCAAGCTGCTGAAGTCGCACCAGGCAAATGCTGAGAGCCCTGCCTGGAGAATGGAGATCCCCAGGCCACTGAAGGAAAAGGCCAACTTTGTGACCCTCTTAGCAACCTGAATGTGTCCAAGTGGATGGCACATGAAGAGGTGAATGCATGAGTCCTGAGGGAACTTTGAGATGGAGTTGGTAGGGCAATGTGGATGGTTTGTGAAAGCTGGTGTCTGTCAGTGGAAGTGGCCAAGAAGTGGTAGATGAGAAATATAACTCCCTTTCTTAGATAGGGAAAAGCAGAAGAGTGTGGGAGCTACGGAGCAGTCAGGCTGAGCTCTGTGTCAGGCAAGAAGATGAGGCTGCTTCTGCGGGAGGCTGTGCTAAGGCCAGTGGAGAAGCAAGAGGTGTTTGGGAGCAGGGAGCATGGCATTGCAAAGTGCAGAGTCCCCATTCCTGGCGGTTTTGGTGCTGTTCTATGGTTCGGGCTCCACAGCGGTGGTGGAGAGGGGCAAGGAAAGTGACCTCGCGTTCCTGGCCTTGTGCAAAGTGTTTGACAGTGTCGCGCAGGACATCCTTGTCTGTGCGTCAGAGAGGCGTGGATTGGATGGATGGAGCAAGGTGTGGTTAAAGCAGATGAGGTGCAGCGGTGCTCTTCAGCAGCCTGTGGGTGTTTTTGTGTTGGGTGCTTCCGTGGTGTTGGGCAAAGACTGGCAGTGTTTATGCTCAGAGGCTGCTGCAGGATGCTGCTTGGGCAGGGGCCATTGGGAAGAGTGGTCGGGGGCTGTTTGGAGCAGGGCTTGGAGTGTGCGTTGGGTGGAGATGGCTTTCCCCTGTGGCAAAGAGTGGTTGCAGTGCTGGAGAGAGGAGAGGCAGTGGCAAGTGTTTTGTCACAAGTCTTTATTTGCCGTGGCATAAATAAGTGAAGAGGTAGAAAAATAAATAGATAAATAATTAGATAAATTATATAAATAAACAAATAAATAAACCTATCAGTCAAGAAATGAGTGGAGAAGGTCTTTTGTCCATATGAGTAGGAGCAGCTGAATGGCTGGAGATGCAGCGGTTGAAGGCTGCGGGTGCCGTGCGGCTGCTGCAGGGCCGTGTGTGGTCCCAGGGGAGAGGAGGCGTGGGGTCGGAGGTGGCTTTGGGGCGTGGGTGTGTCTGGGTGTGTGGGTGTTGGCGCTAGCGGCGCATGGTGCGTGTGAGGTTGTGGAGGTGCTGTAGAGAGGCACGAGCTTCGAGGCGGACGTGGTCCCAGGCGCAGGCGCTGTGGTTGTGGGCGTGCAGGAAGAGGTGGATGTCCCTGAAGTACTTGTTGATGGCGAGCAGCGGGTTGCGTGGTCCTTTGAAGGGCGCGGCGTTGTCGGGGAGGCATTGCTCCAGGTGGTGGATGTGGTGCTGCAGCTTGTTGAGGAGGTGGTTGCGAGCGTGGCTGGGCCAGTGCTGGCGGGTGCTGTTGGAGCCGAGGGTGTGGAAGAGGTGCTGCAGGATGCGCAGGGCGGTGGCGGCGGCTTGGTGCGGCTGCAGGTTGTTGTGGAGCAGGCTGTCGGGGAAGAAGGGCGGCTCTGTCAGGTGGCAGGGCTGTGTGTGGCCGACAGCCATGTGCTGGAGGAGGCGGAGAGCGTCGCCGGGGAAGGCGTCCTCGTGTGTCCAGAGGTGTTGGCAGGCCAGGCTGCCGGCCAGAGCGGTGAGGAGGAGCCGGAGCGCCGGGGCGGCGTGCGGCAGGCGTGGCGCTGTGGCTGTGGGCGCAGCCATGGTGAGTCTGTGGGTGCTGTTGGGTGCTGCTGGGCAGGAGGAGCCTGGTGAGGCTGGCTGGTGCTGCTGGTGGCTGTGCTTGGGGTGCCTCCGGGTGCGGGGCTTTGTATGCGAGGCAGCTTTCCCTTCATCGCTTTCTGATTGTCCGGAGTTTCTGCCTGTAGTTTCCAGTCTGTGCTGGTGGCTGTATTGGTTTTGGGGAAGTGTTTGGTTGGGGTGTCCGTGGTTGGGGATTGTGGTGGCAGCGGTGTGCCGGGCTTGTGAAAGCTGTGGCTCAGAGGCGTCGGTTTCAGGTGTGGTGGAGAGGGCTCTTGGCTGTTGCCTTTCACCTGCCGGGCCGGCTGTGCGGCGCGTGCTGTGCTGCTGAGTCTGTCTTTGTGCCCAAGCATGCTTTCCACCTGCAAAGCCCTGCTGGTGGCTGTGGTCACTTTTCCTTTCACTTGGTGGCTTGCCTTTATTTTCATCTTAGCCACTGTTTTCCTTTTGTGGTTGCAAGGGGTGTGCGGTGATGTCAGTGGGCGGGCGCTGGCGTTTCCCCTCCTGCGGTCAATGGCCTGAGGCGGTGGCAGTGTTCAAGGGGCTGTGTGTGCACGTGGGCCTTGGAGGCCTGAGTGTGTCCTTGCACGGAGGCAGGTGCTCCTGCTGCTGTGTTTGGGAGGAGCCGGCACCAAGGCAGGCAAGGAAAGGCTCAGTGGAGAAGTTGGTGCCAGGGAAGGGCTTTGCTCTTACTGTTGTTCTTGCTGCCGTGGCTGTGGCCCTGGAGCAAGGGTCCGCTTTGGAGATGCATGCCTGAGTGGATGAGGCGGCCACAGGGCCAAAGAGGACTGTCCGCCCTGAAAGCAATGGTGGTGTGTTTTGGCATTGCCAGAGCCCTTGCCTGCAAGGGTGTGTCTAGTTCAGGGCTCGTGAGTCCGTGAGAGGTGTGGCATCCTTGGAGGGCATGGCTCTGAAGAGGCGCAGGGGTCCAGGGGACGTCAGGTGTGGGCAAGGCTGCGGGGGTTGGGCTTCTGTGGCTGGAGTAGTGAAAGTTTTCCAGAAGTTTCAGATGCCTTTGCAAAAGCGCCCAAAAGCTGGGGAGCGGTGAAGAGGCATTTGGGGTGCGCAGAGATCTGCAACGGGATGATCACCCTGGCCTCGTGGATTATGGTTGGATGGTCGCTAGGAGCGGATCTTGGGATTTGAAGGTTCTGTGCTTTTGGGGCAAAGAGGCTGTGGAGAGGAGTGAGTGTTTGTAGCCTTGTGTGTCAGCGATGTCCAGGCAAGCTGCTGAAGTCGCACCAGGCAAATGCTGAGAGCCCTGCCTGGAGAATGGAGATCCCCAGGCCACTGAAGGAAAAGGCCAACTTTGTGACCCTCTTAGCAACCTGAATGTGTCCAAGTGGATGGCACATGAAGAGGTGAATGCATGAGTCCTGAGGGAACTTTGAGATGGAGTTGGTAGGGCAATGTGGATGGTTTGTGAAAGCTGGTGTCTGTCAGTGGAAGTGGCCAAGAAGTGGTAGATGAGAAATATAACTCCCTTTCTTAGATAGGGAAAAGCAGAAGAGTGTGGGAGCTACGGAGCAGTCAGGCTGAGCTCTGTGTCAGGCAAGAAGATGAGGCTGCTTCTGCGGGAGGCTGTGCTAAGGCCAGTGGAGAAGCAAGAGGTGTTTGGGAGCAGGGAGCATGGCATTGCAAAGTGCAGAGTCCCCATTCCTGGCGGTTTTGGTGCTGTTCTATGGTTCGGGCTCCACAGCGGTGGTGGAGAGGGGCAAGGAAAGTGACCTCGCGTTCCTGGCCTTGTGCAAAGTGTTTGACAGTGTCGCGCAGGACATCCTTGTCTGTGCGTCAGAGAGGCGTGGATTGGATGGATGGAGCAAGGTGTGGTTAAAGCAGATGAGGTGCAGCGGTGCTCTTCAGCAGCCTGTGGGTGTTTTTGTGTTGGGTGCTTCCGTGGTGTTGGGCAAAGACTGGCAGTGTTTATGCTCAGAGGCTGCTGCAGGATGCTGCTTGGGCAGGGTCCATTGGGAAGAGTGGTCGGGGGCTGTTTGGAGCAGGGCTTGGAGTGTGCGTTGGGTGGAGATGGCTTTCCCCTGTGGCAAAGAGTGGTTGCAGTGCCGGAGAGAGGAGAGGCAGTGGCAAGTGTTTTGTCACAAGTCTTTATTTGCCGTGGCATAAATAAGTGAAGAGGTAGAAAAATAAATAGATAAATAATTAGATAAATTATATAAATAAACAAATAAATAAACCTATCAGTCAAGAAATGAGTGGAGAAGGTCTTTTGTCCATATGAGTAGGAGCAGCTGAATGGCTGGAGATGCAGCGGTTGAAGGCTGCGGGTGCCGTGCGGCTGCTGCAGGGCCGTGTGTGGTCCCAGGGGAGAGGAGGCGTGGGGTTGGAGGTGGCTTTGGGGCGTGGGTGTGTCTGGGTGTGTGGGTGTTGGCGCTAGCGGCGCATGGTGCGTGTGAGGTTGTGGAGGTGCTGTAGAGAGGCACGAGCTTCGAGGCGGACGTGGTCCCAGGCGCAGGCGCTGTGGTTGTGGGCGTGCAGGAAGAGGTGGATGTCCCTGAAGTACTTGTTGATGGCGAGCAGCGGGTTGCGTGGTCCTTTGAAGGGCGCGGCGTTGTCGGGGAGGCATTGCTCCAGGTGGTGGATGTGGTGCTGCAGCTTGTTGAGGAGGTGGTTGCGAGCGTGGCTGGGCCAGTGCTGGCGGGTGCTGTTGGAGCCGAGGGTGTGGAAGAGGTGCTGCAGGATGCGCAGGGCGGTGGCGGCGGCTTGGTGCGGCTGCAGGTTGTTGTGGAGCAGGCTGTCGGGGAAGAAGGGCGGCTCTGTCAGGTGGCAGGGCTGTGTGTGGCCGACAGCCATGTGCTGGAGGAGGCGGAGAGCGTCGCCGGGGAAGGCGTCCTCGTGTGTCCAGAGGTGTTGGCAGGCCAGGCTGCCGGCCAGAGCGGTGAGGAGGAGCCGGAGCGCCGGGGCGGCGTGCGGCAGGCGTGGCGCTGTGGCTGTGGGCGCAGCCATGGTGAGTCTGTGGGTGCTGTTGGGTGCTGCTGGGCAGGAGGAGCCTGGTGAGGCTGGCTGGTGCTGCTGGTGGCTGTGCTTGGGGTGCCTCCGGGTGCGGGGCTTTGTATGCGAGGCAGCTTTCCCTTCATCGCTTTCTGATTGTCCGGAGTTTCTGCCTGTAGTTTCCAGTCTGTGCTGGTGGCTGTATTGGTTTTGGGGAAGTGTTTGGTTGGGGTGTCCGTGGTTGGGGATTGTGGTGGCAGCGGTGTGCCGGGCTTGTGAAAGCTGTGGCTCAGAGGCGTGGGTTTCAGGTGTGGTGGAGAGGGCTCTTGGCTGTTGCCTTTCACCTGCCGGGCCGGCTGTGCGGCGCGTGCTGTGCTGCTGAGTCTGTCTTTGTGCCCAAGCATGCTTTCCACCTGCAAAGCCCTGCTGGTGGCTGTGGTCACTTTTCCTTTCACTTGGTGGCTTGCCTTTATTTTCATCTTAGCCACTGTTTTCCTTTTGTGGTTGCAAGGGGTGTGCGGTGATGTCAGTGGGCGGGCGCTGGCGTTTCCCCTCCTGCGGTCAATGGCCTGAGGCGGTGGCAGTGTTCAAGGGGCTGTGTGTGCACGTGGGCCTTGGAGGCCTGAGTGTGTCCTTGCACGGAGGCAGGTGCTCCTGCTGCTGTGTTTGGGAGGAGCCGGCACCAAGGCAGGCAAGGAAAGGCTCAGTGGAGAAGTTGGTGCCAGGGAAGGGCTTTGCTCTTACTGTTGTTCTTGCTGCCGTGGCTGTGGCCCTGGAGCAAGGGTCCGCTTTGGAGATGCATGCCTGAGTGGATGAGGCGGCCACAGGGCCAAAGAGGACTGTCCGCCCTGAAAGCAATGGTGGTGTGTTTTGGCATTGCCAGAGCCCTTGCCTGCAAGGGTGTGTCTAGTTCAGGGCTCGTGAGTCCGTGAGAGGTGTGGCATCCTTGGAGGGCATGGCTCTGAAGAGGCGCAGGGGTCCAGGGGACGTCAGGTGTGGGCAAGGCTGCGGGGGTTGGGCTTCTGTGGCTGGAGTAGTGAAAGTTTTCCAGAAGTTTCAGATGCCTTTGCAAAAGCGCCCAAAAGCTGGGGAGCGGTGAAGAGGCATTTGGGGTGCGCAGAGATCTGCAACGGGATGATCACCCTGGCCTCGTGGATTATGGTTGGATGGTCGCTAGGAGCGGATCTTGGGATTTGAAGGTTCTGTGCTTTTGGGGCAAAGAGGCTGTGGAGAGGAGTGAGTGTTTGTAGCCTTGTGTGTCAGCGATGTCCAGGCAAGCTGCTGAAGTCGCACCAGGCAAATGCTGAGAGCCCTGCCTGGAGAATGGAGATCCCCAGGCCACTGAAGGAAAAGGCCAACTTTGTGACCCTCTTAGCAACCTGAATGTGTCCAAGTGGATGGCACATGAAGAGGTGAATGCATGAGTCCTGAGGGAACTTTGAGATGGAGTTGGTAGGGCAATGTGGATGGTTTGTGAAAGCTGGTGTCTGTCAGTGGAAGTGGCCAAGAAGTGGTAGATGAGAAATATAACTCCCTTTCTTAGATAGGGAAAAGCAGAAGAGTGTGGGAGCTACGGAGCAGTCAGGCTGAGCTCTGTGTCAGGCAAGAAGATGAGGCTGCTTCTGCGGGAGGCTATGCTAAGGCCAGTGGAGAAGCAAGAGGTGTTTGGGAGCAGGGAGCATGGCATTGCAAAGTGCAGAGTCCCCATTCCTGGCGGTTTTGGTGCTGTTCTATGGTTCGGGCTCCACAGCGGTGGTGGAGAGGGGCAAGGAAAGTGACCTCGCGTTCCTGGCCTTGTGCAAAGTGTTTGACAGTGTCGCGCAGGACATCCTTGTCTGTGCGTCAGAGAGGCGTGGATTGGATGGATGGAGCAAGGTGTGGTTAAAGCAGATGAGGTGCAGCGGTGCTCTTCAGCAGCCTGTGGGTGTTTTTGTGTTGGGTGCTTCCGTGGTGTTGGGCAAAGACTGGCAGTGTTTATGCTCAGAGGCTGCTGCAGGATGCTGCTTGTCAGGGGCCATTGGGAAGAGTGGTCGGGGGCTGTTTGGAGCAGGGCTTGGAGTGTGCGTTGGGTGGAGATGGCTTTCCCCTGTGGCAAAGAGTGGTTGCAGTGCCGGAGAGAGGAGAGGCAGTGGCAAGTGTTTTGTCACAAGTCTTTATTTGCCGTGGCATAAATAAGTGAAGAGGTAGAAAAATAAATAGATAAATAATTAGATAAATTATATAAATAAACAAATAAATAAACCTATCAGTCAAGAAATGAGTGGAGAAGGTCTTTTGTCCATATGAGTAGGAGCAGCTGAATGGCTGGAGATGCAGCGGTTGAAGGCTGCGGGTGCCGTGCGGCTGCTGCAGGGCCGTGTGTGGTCCCAGGGGAGAGGAGGCGTGGGGTCGGAGGTGGCTTTGGGGCGTGGGTGTGTCTGGGTGTGTGGGTGTTGGCGCTAGCGGCGCATGGTGCGTGTGAGGTTGTGGAGGTGCTGTAGAGAGGCACGAGCTTCGAGGCGGACGTGGTCCCAGGCGCAGGCGCTGTGGTTGTGGGCGTGCAGGAAGAGGTGGATGTCCCTGAAGTACTTGTTGATGGCGAGCAGCGGGTTGCGTGGTCCTTTGAAGGGCGCGGCGTTGTCGGGGAGGCATTGCTCCAGGTGGTGGATGTGGTGCTGCAGCTTGTTGAGGAGGTGGTTGCGAGCGTGGCTGGGCCAGTGCTGGCGGGTGCTGTTGGAGCCGAGGGTGTGGAAGAGGTGCTGCAGGATGCGCAGGGCGGTGGCGGCGGCTTGGTGCGGCTGCAGGTTGTTGTGGAGCAGGCTGTCGGGGAAGAAGGGCGGCTCTGTCAGGTGGCAGGGCTGTGTGTGGCCGACAGCCATGTGCTGGAGGAGGCGGAGAGCGTCGCCGGGGAAGGCGTCCTCGTGTGTCCAGAGGTGTTGGCAGGCCAGGCTGCCGGCCAGAGCGGTGAGGAGGAGCCGGAGCGCCGGGGCGGCGTGCGGCAGGCGTGGCGCTGTGGCTGTGGGCGCAGCCATGGTGAGTCTGTGGGTGCTGTTGGGTGCTGCTGGGCAGGAGGAGCCTGGTGAGGCTGGCTGGTGCTGCTGGTGGCTGTGCTTGGGGTGCCTCCGGGTGCGGGGCTTTGTATGCGAGGCAGCTTTCCCTTCATCGCTTTCTGATTGTCCGGAGTTTCTGCCTGTAGTTTCCAGTCTGTGCTGGTGGCTGTATTGGTTTTGGGGAAGTGTTTGGTTGGGGTGTCCGTGGTTGGGGATTGTGGTGGCAGCGGTGTGCCGGGCTTGTGAAAGCTGTGGCTCAGAGGCGTGGGTTTCAGGTGTGGTGGAGAGGGCTCTTGGCTGTTGCCTTTCACCTGCCGGGCCGGCTGTGCGGCGCGTGCTGTGCTGCTGAGTCTGTCTTTGTGCCCAAGCATGCTTTCCACCTGCAAAGCCCTGCTGGTGGCTGTGGTCACTTTTCCTTTCACTTGGTGGCTTGCCTTTATTTTCATCTTAGCCACTGTTTTCCTTTTGTGGTTGCAAGGGGTGTGCGGTGATGTCAGTGGGCGGGCGCTGGCGTTTCCCCTCCTGCGGTCAATGGCCTGAGGCGGTGGCAGTGTTCAAGGGGCTGTGTGTGCACGTGGGCCTTGGAGGCCTGAGTGTGTCCTTGCACGGAGGCAGGTGCTCCTGCTGCTGTGTTTGGGAGGAGCCGGCACCAAGGCAGGCAAGGAAAGGCTCAGTGGAGAAGTTGGTGCCAGGGAAGGGCTTTGCTCTTACTGTTGTTCTTGCTGCCGTGGCTGTGGCCCTGGAGCAAGGGTCCGCTTTGGAGATGCATGCCTGAGTGGATGAGGCGGCCACAGGGCCAAAGAGGACTGTCCGCCCTGAAAGCAATGGTGGTGTGTTTTGGCATTGCCAGAGCCCTTGCCTGCAAGGGTGTGTCTAGTTCAGGGCTCGTGAGTCCGTGAGAGGTGTGGCATCCTTGGAGGGCATGGCTCTGAAGAGGCGCAGGGGTCCAGGGGACGTCAGGTGTGGGCAAGGCTGCGGGGGTTGGGCTTCTGTGGCTGGAGTAGTGAAAGTTTTCCAGAAGTTTCAGATGCCTTTGCAAAAGCGCCCAAAAGCTGGGGAGCGGTGAAGAGGCATTTGGGGTGCGCAGAGATCTGCAACGGGATGATCACCCTGGCCTCGTGGATTATGGTTGGATGGTCGCTAGGAGCGGATCTTGGGATTTGAAGGTTCTGTGCTTTTGGGGCAAAGAGGCTGTGGAGAGGAGTGAGTGTTTGTAGCCTTGTGTGTCAGCGATGTCCAGGCAAGCTGCTGAAGTCGCACCAGGCAAATGCTGAGAGCCCTGCCTGGAGAATGGAGATCCCCAGGCCACTGAAGGAAAAGGCCAACTTTGTGACCCTCTTAGCAACCTGAATGTGTCCAAGTGGATGGCACATGAAGAGGTGAATGCATGAGTCCTGAGGGAACTTTGAGATGGAGTTGGTAGGGCAATGTGGATGGTTTGTGAAAGCTGGTGTCTGTCAGTGGAAGTGGCCAAGAAGTGGTAGATGAGAAATATAACTCCCTTTCTTAGATAGGGAAAAGCAGAAGAGTGTGGGAGCTACGGAGCAGTCAGGCTGAGCTCTGTGTCAGGCAAGAAGATGAGGCTGCTTCTGCGGGAGGCTATGCTAAGGCCAGTGGAGAAGCAAGAGGTGTTTGGGAGCAGGGAGCATGGCATTGCAAAGTGCAGAGTCCCCATTCCTGGCGGTTTTGGTGCTGTTCTATGGTTCGGGCTCCACAGCGGTGGTGGAGAGGGGCAAGGAAAGTGACCTCGCGTTCCTGGCCTTGTGCAAAGTGTTTGACAGTGTCGCGCAGGACATCCTTGTCTGTGCGTCAGAGAGGCGTGGATTGGATGGATGGAGCAAGGTGTGGTTAAAGCAGATGAGGTGCAGCGGTGCTCTTCAGCAGCCTGTGGGTGTTTTTGTGTTGGGTGCTTCCGTGGTGTTGGGCAAAGACTGGCAGTGTTTATGCTCAGAGGCTGCTGCAGGATGCTGCTTGTCAGGGGCCATTGGGAAGAGTGGTCGGGGGCTGTTTGGAGCAGGGCTTGGAGTGTGCGTTGGGTGGAGATGGCTTTCCCCTGTGGCAAAGAGTGGTTGCAGTGCTGGAGAGAGGAGAGGCAGTGGCAAGTGTTTTGTCACAAGTCTTTATTTGCCGTGGCATAAATAAGTGAAGAGGTAGAAAAATAAATAGATAAATAATTAGATAAATTATATAAATAAACAAATAAATAAACCTATCAGTCAAGAAATGAGTGGAGAAGGTCTTTTGTCCATATGAGTAGGAGCAGCTGAATGGCTGGAGATGCAGCGGTTGAAGGCTGCGGGTGCCGTGCGGCTGCTGCAGGGCCGTGTGTGGTCCCAGGGGAGAGGAGGCGTGGGGTCGGAGGTGGCTTTGGGGCGTGGGTGTGTCTGGGTGTGTGGGTGTTGGCGCTAGCGGCGCATGGTGCGTGTGAGGTTGTGGAGGTGCTGTAGAGAGGCACGAGCTTCGAGGCGGACGTGGTCCCAGGCGCAGGCGCTGTGGTTGTGGGCGTGCAGGAAGAGGTGGATGTCCCTGAAGTACTTGTTGATGGCGAGCAGCGGGTTGCGTGGTCCTTTGAAGGGCGCGGCGTTGTCGGGGAGGCATTGCTCCAGGTGGTGGATGTGGTGCTGCAGCTTGTTGAGGAGGTGGTTGCGAGCGTGGCTGGGCCAGTGCTGGCGGGTGCTGTTGGAGCCGAGGGTGTGGAAGAGGTGCTGCAGGATGCGCAGGGCGGTGGCGGCGGCTTGGTGCGGCTGCAGGTTGTTGTGGAGCAGGCTGTCGGGGAAGAAGGGCGGCTCTGTCAGGTGGCAGGGCTGTGTGTGGCCGACAGCCATGTGCTGGAGGAGGCGGAGAGCGTCGCCGGGGAAGGCGTCCTCGTGTGTCCAGAGGTGTTGGCAGGCCAGGCTGCCGGCCAGAGCGGTGAGGAGGAGCAGGAGCGCCGGGGCGGCGTGCGGCAGGCGTGGCGCTGTGGCTGTGGGCGCAGCCATGGTGAGTCTGTGGGTGCTGTTGGGTGCTGCTGGGCAGGAGGAGCCTGGTGAGGCTGGCTGGTGCTGCTGGTGGCTGTGCTTGGGGTGCCTCCGGGTGCGGGGCTTTGTATGCGAGGCAGCTTTCCCTTCATCGCTTTCTGATTGTCCGGAGTTTCTGCCTGTAGTTTCCAGTCTGTGCTGGTGGCTGTATTGGTTTTGGGGAAGTGTTTGGTTGGGGTGTCCGTGGTTGGGGATTGTGGTGGCAGCGGTGTGCCGGGCTTGTGAAAGCTGTGGCTCAGAGGCGTCGGTTTCAGGTGTGGTGGAGAGGGCTCTTGGCTGTTGCCTTTCACCTGCCGGGCCGGCTGTGCGGCGCGTGCTGTGCTGCTGAGTCTGTCTTTGTGCCCAAGCATGCTTTCCACCTGCAAAGCCCTGCTGGTGGCTGTGGTCACTTTTCCTTTCACTTGGTGGCTTGCCTTTATTTTCATCTTAGCCACTGTTTTCCTTTTGTGGTTGCAAGGGGTGTGCGGTGATGTCAGTGGGCGGGCGCTGGCGTTTCCCCTCCTGCGGTCAATGGCCTGAGGCGGTGGCAGTGTTCAAGGGGCTGTGTGTGCACGTGGGCCTTGGAGGCCTGAGTGTGTCCTTGCACGGAGGCAGGTGCTCCTGCTGCTGTGTTTGGGAGGAGCCGGCACCAAGGCAGGCAAGGAAAGGCTCAGTGGAGAAGTTGGTGCCAGGGAAGGGCTTTGCTCTTACTGTTGTTCTTGCTGCCGTGGCTGTGGCCCTGGAGCAAGGGTCCGCTTTGGAGATGCATGCCTGAGTGGATGAGGCGGCCACAGGGCCAAAGAGGACTGTCCGCCCTGAAAGCAATGGTGGTGTGTTTTGGCATTGCCAGAGCCCTTGCCTGCAAGGGTGTGTCTAGTTCAGGGCTCGTGAGTCCGTGAGAGGTGTGGCATCCTTGGAGGGCATGGCTCTGAAGAGGCGCAGGGGTCCAGGGGACGTCAGGTGTGGGCAAGGCTGCGGGGGTTGGGCTTCTGTGGCTGGAGTAGTGAAAGTTTTCCAGAAGTTTCAGATGCCTTTGCAAAAGCGCCCAAAAGCTGGGGAGCGGTGAAGAGGCATTTGGGGTGCGCAGAGATCTGCAACGGGATGATCACCCTGGCCTCGTGGATTATGGTTGGATGGTCGCTAGGAGCGGATCTTGGGATTTGAAGGTTCTGTGCTTTTGGGGCAAAGAGGCTGTGGAGAGGAGTGAGTGTTTGTAGCCTTGTGTGTCAGCGATGTCCAGGCAAGCTGCTGAAGTCGCACCAGGCAAATGCTGAGAGCCCTGCCTGGAGAATGGAGATCCCCAGGCCACTGAAGGAAAAGGCCAACTTTGTGACCCTCTTAGCAACCTGAATGTGTCCAAGTGGATGGCACATGAAGAGGTGAATGCATGAGTCCTGAGGGAACTTTGAGATGGAGTTGGTAGGGCAATGTGGATGGTTTGTGAAAGCTGGTGTCTGTCAGTGGAAGTGGCCAAGAAGTGGTAGATGAGAAATATAACTCCCTTTCTTAGATAGGGAAAAGCAGAAGAGTGTGGGAGCTACGGAGCAGTCAGGCTGAGCTCTGTGTCAGGCAAGAAGATGAGGCTGCTTCTGCGGGAGGCTGTGCTAAGGCCAGTGGAGAAGCAAGAGGTGTTTGGGAGCAGGGAGCATGGCATTGCAAAGTGCAGAGTCCCCATTCCTGGCGGTTTTGGTGCTGTTCTACGGTTCGGGCTCCACAGCGGTGGTGGAGAGGGGCAAGGAAAGTGACCTCGCGTTCCTGGCCTTGTGCAAAGTGTTTGACAGTGTCGCGCAGGACATCCTTGTCTGTGCGTCAGAGAGGCGTGGATTGGATGGATGGAGCAAGGTGTGGTTAAAGCAGATGAGGTGCAGCGGTGCTCTTCAGCAGCCTGTGGGTGTTTTTGTGTTGGGTGCTTCCGTGGTGTTGGGCAAAGACTGGCAGTGTTTATGCTCAGAGGCTGCTGCAGGATGCTGCTTGGGCAGGGGCCATTGGGAAGAGTGGTCGGGGGCTGTTTGGAGCAGGGCTTGGAGTGTGCGTTGGGTGGAGATGGCTTTCCCCTGTGGCAAAGAGTGGTTGCAGTGCTGGAGAGAGGAGAGGCAGTGGCAAGTGTTTTGTCACAAGTCTTTATTTGCCGTGGCATAAATAAGTGAAGAGGTAGAAAAATAAATAGATAAATAATTAGATAAATTATATAAATAAACAAATAAATAAACCTATCAGTCAAGAAATGAGTGGAGAAGGTCTTTTGTCCATATGAGTAGGAGCAGCTGAATGGCTGGAGATGCAGCGGTTGAAGGCTGCGGGTGCCGTGCGGCTGCTGCAGGGCCGTGTGTGGTCCCAGGGGAGAGGAGGCGTGGGGTCGGAGGTGGCTTTGGGGCGTGGGTGTGTCTGGGTGTGTGGGTGTTGGCGCTAGCGGCGCATGGTGCGTGTGAGGTTGTGGAGGTGCTGTAGAGAGGCACGAGCTTCGAGGCGGACGTGGTCCCAGGCGCAGGCGCTGTGGTTGTGGGCGTGCAGGAAGAGGTGGATGTCCCTGAAGTACTTGTTGATGGCGAGCAGCGGGTTGCGTGGTCCTTTGAAGGGCGCGGCGTTGTCGGGGAGGCATTGCTCCAGGTGGTGGATGTGGTGCTGCAGCTTGTTGAGGAGGTGGTTGCGAGCGTGGCTGGGCCAGTGCTGGCGGGTGCTGTTGGAGCCGAGGGTGTGGAAGAGGTGCTGCAGGATGCGCAGGGCGGTGGCGGCGGCTTGGTGCGGCTGCAGGTTGTTGTGGAGCAGGCTGTCGGGGAAGAAGGGCGGCTCTGTCAGGTGGCAGGGCTGTGTGTGGCCGACAGCCATGTGCTGGAGGAGGCGGAGAGCGTCGCCGGGGAAGGCGTCCTCGTGTGTCCAGAGGTGTTGGCAGGCCAGGCTGCCGGCCAGAGCGGTGAGGAGGAGCCGGAGCGCCGGGGCGGCGTGCGGCAGGCGTGGCGCTGTGGCTGTGGGCGCAGCCATGGTGAGTCTGTGGGTGCTGTTGGGTGCTGCTGGGCAGGAGGAGCCTGGTGAGGCTGGCTGGTGCTGCTGGTGGCTGTGCTTGGGGTGCCTCCGGGTGCGGGGCTTTGTATGCGAGGCAGCTTTCCCTTCATCGCTTTCTGATTGTCCGGAGTTTCTGCCTGTAGTTTCCAGTCTGTGCTGGTGGCTGTATTGGTTTTGGGGAAGTGTTTGGTTGGGGTGTCCGTGGTTGGGGATTGTGGTGGCAGCGGTGTGCCGGGCTTGTGAAAGCTGTGGCTCAGAGGCGTCGGTTTCAGGTGTGGTGGAGAGGGCTCTTGGCTGTTGCCTTTCACCTGCCGGGCCGGCTGTGCGGCGCGTGCTGTGCTGCTGAGTCTGTCTTTGTGCCCAAGCATGCTTTCCACCTGCAAAGCCCTGCTGGTGGCTGTGGTCACTTTTCCTTTCACTTGGTGGCTTGCCTTTATTTTCATCTTAGCCACTGTTTTCCTTTTGTGGTTGCAAGGGGTGTGCGGTGATGTCAGTGGGCGGGCGCTGGCGTTTCCCCTCCTGCGGTCAATGGCCTGAGGCGGTGGCAGTGTTCAAAGGGCTGTGTGTGCACGTGGGCCTTGGAGGCCTGAGTGTGTCCTTGCACGGAGGCAGGTGCTCCTGCTGCTGTGTTTGGGAGGAGCCGGCACCAAGGCAGGCAAGGAAAGGCTCAGTGGAGAAGTTGGTGCCAGGGAAGGGCTTTGCTCTTACTGTTGTTCTTGCTGCCGTGGCTGTGGCCCTGGAGCAAGGGTCCGCTTTGGAGATGCATGCCTGAGTGGATGAGGCGGCCACAGGGCCAAAGAGGACTGTCCGCCCTGAAAGCAATGGTGGTGTGTTTTGGCATTGCCAGAGCCCTTGCCTGCAAGGGTGTGTCTAGTTCAGGGCTCGTGAGTCCGTGAGAGGTGTGGCATCCTTGGAGGGCATGGCTCTGAAGAGGCGCAGGGGTCCAGGGGACGTCAGGTGTGGGCAAGGCTGCGGGGGTTGGGCTTCTGTGGCTGGAGTAGTGAAAGTTTTCCAGAAGTTTCAGATGCCTTTCCAAAAGCGCCCAAAAGCTGGGGAGCGGTGAAGAGGCATTTGGGGTGCGCAGAGATCTGCAACGGGATGATCACCCTGGCCTCGTGGATTATGGTTGGATGGTCGCTAGGAGCGGATCTTGGGATTTGAAGGTTCTGTGCTTTTGGGGCAAAGAGGCTGTGGAGAGGAGTGAGTGTTTGTAGCCTTGTGTGTCAGCGATGTCCAGGCAAGCTGCTGAAGTCGCACCAGGCAAATGCTGAGAGCCCTGCCTGGAGAATGGAGATCCCCAGGCCACTGAAGGAAAAGGCCAACTTTGTGACCCTCTTAGCAACCTGAATGTGTCCAAGTGGATGGCACATGAAGAGGTGAATGCATGAGTCCTGAGGGAACTTTGAGATGGAGTTGGTAGGGCAATGTGGATGGTTTGTGAAAGCTGGTGTCTGTCAGTGGAAGTGGCCAAGAAGTGGTAGATGAGAAATATAACTCCCTTTCTTAGATAGGGAAAAGCAGAAGAGTGTGGGAGCTACGGAGCAGTCAGGCTGAGCTCTGTGTCAGGCAAGAAGATGAGGCTGCTTCTGCGGGAGGCTGTGCTAAGGCCAGTGGAGAAGCAAGAGGTGTTTGGGAGCAGGGAGCATGGCATTGCAAAGTGCAGAGTCCCCATTCCTGGCGGTTTTGGTGCTGTTCTATGGTTCGGGCTCCACAGCGGTGGTGGAGAGGGGCAAGGAAAGTGACCTCGCGTTCCTGGCCTTGTGCAAAGTGTTTGACAGTGTCGCGCAGGACATCCTTGTCTGTGCGTCAGAGAGGCGTGGATTGGATGGATGGAGCAAGGTGTGGTTAAAGCAGATGAGGTGCAGCGGTGCTCTTCAGCAGCCTGTGGGTGTTTTTGTGTTGGGTGCTTCCGTGGTGTTGGGCAAAGACTGGCAGTGTTTATGCTCAGAGGCTGCTGCAGGATGCTGCTTGGGCAGGGGCCATTGGGAAGAGTGGTCGGGGGCTGTTTGGAGCAGGGCTTGGAGTGTGCGTTGGGTGGAGATGGCTTTCCCCTGTGGCAAAGAGTGGTTGCAGTGCTGGAGAGAGGAGAGGCAGTGGCAAGTGTTTTGTCACAAGTCTTTATTTGCCGTGGCATAAATAAGTGAAGAGGTAGAAAAATAAATAGATAAATAATTAGATAAATTATATAAATAAACAAATAAATAAACCTATCAGTCAAGAAATGAGTGGAGAAGGTCTTTTGTCCATATGAGTAGGAGCAGCTGAATGGCTGGAGATGCAGCGGTTGAAGGCTGCGGGTGCCGTGCGGCTGCTGCAGGGCCGTGTGTGGTCCCAGGGGAGAGGAGGCGTGGGGTCGGAGGTGGCTTTGGGGCGTGGGTGTGTCTGGGTGTGTGGGTGTTGGCGCTAGCGGCGCATGGTGCGTGTGAGGTTGTGGAGGTGCTGTAGAGAGGCACGAGCTTCGAGGCGGACGTGGTCCCAGGCGCAGGCGCTGTGGTTGTGGGCGTGCAGGAAGAGGTGGATGTCCCTGAAGTACTTGTTGATGGCGAGCAGCGGGTTGCGTGGTCCTTTGAAGGGCGCGGCGTTGTCGGGGAGGCATTGCTCCAGGTGGTGGATGTGGTGCTGCAGCTTGTTGAGGAGGTGGTTGCGAGCGTGGCTGGGCCAGTGCTGGCGGGTGCTGTTGGAGCCGAGGGTGTGGAAGAGGTGCTGCAGGATGCGCAGGGCGGTGGCGGCGGCTTGGTGCGGCTGCAGGTTGTTGTGGAGCAGGCTGTCGGGGAAGAAGGGCGGCTCTGTCAGGTGGCAGGGCTGTGTGTGGCCGACAGCCATGTGCTGGAGGAGGCGGAGAGCGTCGCCGGGGAAGGCGTCCTCGTGTGTCCAGAGGTGTTGGCAGGCCAGGCTGCCGGCCAGAGTGGTGAGGAGGAGCCGGAGCGCCGGGGCGGCGTGCGGCAGGCGTGGCGCTGTGGCTGTGGGCGCAGCCATGGTGAGTCTGTGGGTGCTGTTGGGTGCTGCTGGGCAGGAGGAGCCTGGTGAGGCTGGCTGGTGCTGCTGGTGGCTGTGCTTGGGGTGCCTCCGGGTGCGGGGCTTTGTATGCGAGGCAGCTTTCCCTTCATCGCTTTCTGATTGTCCGGAGTTTCTGCCTGTAGTTTCCAGTCTGTGCTGGTGGCTGTATTGGTTTTGGGGAAGTGTTTGGTTGGGGTGTCCGTGGTTGGGGATTGTGGTGGCAGCGGTGTGCCGGGCTTGTGAAAGCTGTGGCTCAGAGGCGTCGGTTTCAGGTGTGGTGGAGAGGGCTCTTGGCTGTTGCCTTTCACCTGCCGGGCCGGCTGTGCGGCGCGTGCTGTGCTGCTGAGTCTGTCTTTGTGCCCAAGCATGCTTTCCACCTGCAAAGCCCTGCTGGTGGCTGTGGTCACTTTTCCTTTCACTTGGTGGCTTGCCTTTATTTTCATCTTAGCCACTGTTTTCCTTTTGTGGTTGCAAGGGGTGTGCGGTGATGTCAGTGGGCGGGCGCTGGCGTTTCCCCTCCTGCGGTCAATGGCCTGAGGCGGTGGCAGTGTTCAAGGGGCTGTGTGTGCACGTGGGCCTTGGAGGCCTGAGTGTGTCCTTGCACGGAGGCAGGTGCTCCTGCTGCTGTGTTTGGGAGGAGCCGGCACCAAGGCAGGCAAGGAAAGGCTCAGTGGAGAAGTTGGTGCCAGGGAAGGGCTTTGCTCTTACTGTTGTTCTTGCTGCCGTGGCTGTGGCCCTGGAGCAAGGGTCCGCTTTGGAGATGCATGCCTGAGTGGATGAGGCGGCCACAGGGCCAAAGAGGACTGTCCGCCCTGAAAGCAATGGTGGTGTGTTTTGGCATTGCCAGAGCCCTTGCCTGCAAGGGTGTGTCTAGTTCAGGGCTCGTGAGTCCGTGAGAGGTGTGGCATCCTTGGAGGGCGTGGCTCTGAAGAGGCGCAGGGGTCCAGGGGACGTCAGGTGTGGGCAAGGCTGCGGGGGTTGGGCTTCTGTGGCTGGAGTAGTGAAAGTTTTCCAGAAGTTTCAGATGCCTTTCCAAAAGCGCCCAAAAGCTGGGGAGCGGTGAAGAGGCATTTGGGGTGCGCAGAGATCTGCAACGGGATGATCACCCTGGCCTCGTGGATTATGGTTGGATGGTCGCTAGGAGCGGATCTTGGGATTTGAAGGTTCTGTGCTTTTGGGGCAAAGAGGCTGTGGAGAGGAGTGAGTGTTTGTAGCCTTGTGTGTCAGCGATGTCCAGGCAAGCTGCTGAAGTCGCACCAGGCAAATGCTGAGAGCCCTGCCTGGAGAATGGAGATCCCCAGGCCACTGAAGGAAAAGGCCAACTTTGTGACCCTCTTAGCAACCTGAATGTGTCCAAGTGGATGGCACATGAAGAGGTGAATGCATGAGTCCTGAGGGAACTTTGAGATGGAGTTGGTAGGGCAATGTGGATGGTTTGTGAAAGCTGGTGTCTGTCAGTGGAAGTGGCCAAGAAGTGGTAGATGAGAAATATAACTCCCTTTCTTAGATAGGGAAAAGCAGAAGAGTGTGGGAGCTACGGAGCAGTCAGGCTGAGCTCTGTGTCAGGCGAGAAGATGAGGCTGCTTCTGCGGGAGGCTGTGCTAAGGCCAGTGGAGAAGCAAGAGGTGTTTGGGAGCAGGGAGCATGGCATTGCAAAGTGCAGAGTCCCCATTCCTGGCGGTTTTGGTGCTGTTCTGTGGTTCGGGCTCCACAGCGGTGGTGGAGAGGGGCAAGGAAAGTGACCTCGCGTTCCTGGCCTTGTGCAAAGTGTTTGACAGTGTCGCGCAGGACATCCTTGTCTGTGCGTCAGAGAGGCGTGGATTGGATGGATGGAGCAAGGTGTGGTTAAAGCAGATGAGGTGCAGCGGTGCTCTTCAGCAGCCTGTGGGTGTTTTTGTGTTGGGTGCTTCCGTGGTGTTGGGCAAAGACTGGCAGTGTTTATGCTCAGAGGCTGCTGCAGGATGCTGCTTGGGCAGGGGCCATTGGGAAGGGTGGTCGGGGGCTGTTTGGAGCAGGGCTTGGAGTGTGCGTTGGGTGGAGATGGCTTTCCCCTGTGGCAAAGAGTGGTTGCAGTGCTGGAGAGAGGAGAGGCAGTGGCAAGTGTTTTGTCACAAGTCTTTATTTGCCGTGGCATAAATAAGTGAAGAGGTAGAAAAATAAATAGATAAATAATTAGATAAATTATATAAATAAACAAATAAATAAACCTATCAGTCAAGAAATGAGTGGAGAAGGTCTTTTGTCCATATGAGTAGGAGCAGCTGAATGGCTGGAGATGCAGCGGTTGAAGGCTGCGGGTGCCGTGCGGCTGCTGCAGGGCCGTGTGTGGTCCCAGGGGAGAGGAGGCGTGGGGTCGGAGGTGGCTTTGGGGCGTGGGTGTGTCTGGGTGTGTGGGTGTTGGCGCTAGCGGCGCATGGTGCGTGTGAGGTTGTGGAGGTGCTGTAGAGAGGCACGAGCTTCGAGGCGGACGTGGTCCCAGGCGCAGGCGCTGTGGTTGTGGGCGTGCAGGAAGAGGTGGATGTCCCTGAAGTACTTGTTGATGGCGAGCAGCGGGTTGCGTGGTCCTTTGAAGGGCGCGGCGTTGTCGGGGAGGCATTGCTCCAGGTGGTGGATGTGGTGCTGCAGCTTGTTGAGGAGGTGGTTGCGAGCGTGGCTGGGCCAGTGCTGGCGGGTGCTGTTGGAGCCGAGGGTGTGGAAGAGGTGCTGCAGGATGCGCAGGGCGGTGGCGGCGGCTTGGTGCGGCTGCAGGTTGTTGTGGAGCAGGCTGTCGGGGAAGAAGGGCGGCTCTGTCAGGTGGCAGGGCTGTGTGTGGCCGACAGCCATGTGCTGGAGGAGGCGGAGAGCGTCGCCGGGGAAGGCGTCCTCGTGTGTCCAGAGGTGTTGGCAGGCCAGGCTGCCGGCCAGAGCGGTGAGGAGGAGCAGGAGCGCCGGGGCGGCGTGCGGCAGGCGTGGCGCTGTGGCTGTGGGCGCAGCCATGGTGAGTCTGTGGGTGCTGTTGGGTGCTGCTGGGCAGGAGGAGCCTGGTGAGGCTGGCTGGTGCTGCTGGTGGCTGTGCTTGGGGTGCCTCCGGGTGCGGGGCTTTGTATGCGAGGCAGCTTTCCCTTCATCGCTTTCTGATTGTCCGGAGTTTCTGCCTGTAGTTTCCAGTCTGTGCTGGTGGCTGTATTGGTTTTGGGGAAGTGTTTGGTTGGGGTGTCCGTGGTTGGGGATTGTGGTGGCAGCGGTGTGCCGGGCTTGTGAAAGCTGTGGCTCAGAGGCGTCGGTTTCAGGTGTGGTGGAGAGGGCTCTTGGCTGTTGCCTTTCACCTGCCGGGCCGGCTGTGCGGCGCGTGCTGTGCTGCTGAGTCTGTCTTTGTGCCCAAGCATGCTTTCCACCTGCAAAGCCCTGCTGGTGGCTGTGGTCACTTTTCCTTTCACTTGGTGGCTTGCCTTTATTTTCATCTTAGCCACTGTTTTCCTTTTGTGGTTGCAAGGGGTGTGCGGTGATGTCAGTGGGCGGGCGCTGGCGTTTCCCCTCCTGCGGTCAATGGCCTGAGGCGGTGGCAGTGTTCAAGGGGCTGTGTGTGCACGTGGGCCTTGGAGGCCTGAGTGTGTCCTTGCACGGAGGCAGGTGCTCCTGCTGCTGTGTTTGGGAGGAGCCCGCACCAAGGCAGGCAAGGAAGGCTCAGTGGAGAAGTTGGTGCCAGGGAAGGGCTTTGCTCTTACTGTTGTTCTTGCTGCCGTGGCTGTGGCCCTGGAGCAAGGGTCCGCTTTGGAGATGCATGCCTGAGTGGATGAGGCGGCCACAGGGCCAAAGAGGACTGTCCGCCCTGAAAGCAATGGTGGTGTGTTTTGGCATTGCCAGAGCCCTTGCCTGCAAGGGTGTGTCTAGTTCAGGGCTCGTGAGTCCGTGAGAGGTGTGGCATCCTTGGAGGGCATGGCTCTGAAGAGGCGCAGGGGTCCAGGGGACGTCAGGTGTGGGCAAGGCTGCGGGGGTTGGGCTTCTGTGGCTGGAGTAGTGAAAGTTTTCCAGAAGTTTCAGATGCCTTTCCAAAAGCGCCCAAAAGCTGGGGAGCGGTGAAGAGGCATTTGGGGTGCGCAGAGATCTGCAACGGGATGATCACCCTGGCCTCGTGGATTATGGTTGGATGGTCGCTAGGAGCGGATCTTGGGATTTGAAGGTTCTGTGCTTTTGGGGCAAAGAGGCTGTGGAGAGGAGTGAGTGTTTGTAGCCTTGTGTGTCAGCGATGTCCAGGCAAGCTGCTGAAGTCGCACCAGGCAAATGCTGAGAGCCCTGCCTGGAGAATGGAGATCCCCAGGCCACTGAAGGAAAAGGCCAACTTTGTGACCCTCTTAGCAACCTGAATGTGTCCAAGTGGATGGCACATGAAGAGGTGAATGCATGAGTCCTGAGGGAACTTTGAGATGGAGTTGGTAGGGCAATGTGGATGGTTTGTGAAAGCTGGTGTCTGTCAGTGGAAGTGGCCAAGAAGTGGTAGATGAGAAATATAACTCCCTTTCTTAGATAGGGAAAAGCAGAAGAGTGTGGGAGCTACGGAGCAGTCAGGCTGAGCTCTGTGTCAGGCAAGAAGATGAGGCTGCTTCTGCGGGAGGCTGTGCTAAGGCCAGTGGAGAAGCAAGAGGTGTTTGGGAGCAGGGAGCATGGCATTGCAAAGTGCAGAGTCCCCATTCCTGGCGGTTTTGGTGCTGTTCTGTGGTTCGGGCTCCACAGCGGTGGTGGAGAGGGGCAAGGAAAGTGACCTCGCGTTCCTGGCCTTGTGCAAAGTGTTTGACAGTGTCGCGCAGGACATCCTTGTCTGTGCGTCAGAGAGGCGTGGATTGGATGGATGGAGCAAGGTGTGGTTAAAGCAGATGAGGTGCAGCGGTGCTCTTCAGCAGCCTGTGGGTGTTTTTGTGTTGGGTGCTTCCGTGGTGTTGGGCAAAGACTGGCAGTGTTTATGCTCAGAGGCTGCTGCAGGATGCTGCTTGGGCAGGGGCCATTGGGAAGGGTGGTCGGGGGCTGTTTGGAGCAGGGCTTGGAGTGTGCGTTGGGTGGAGATGGCTTTCCCCTGTGGCAAAGAGTGGTTGCAGTGCTGGAGAGAGGAGAGGCAGTGGCAAGTGTTTTGTCACAAGTCTTTATTTGCCGTGGCATAAATAAGTGAAGAGGTAGAAAAATAAATAGATAAATAATTAGATAAATTATATAAATAAACAAATAAATAAACCTATCAGTCAAGAAATGAGTGGAGAAGGTCTTTTGTCCATATGAGTAGGAGCAGCTGAATGGCTGGAGATGCAGCGGTTGAAGGCTGCGGGTGCCGTGCGGCTGCTGCAGGGCCGTGTGTGGTCCCAGGGGAGAGGAGGCGTGGGGTCGGAGGTGGCTTTGGGGCGTGGGTGTGTCTGGGTGTGTGGGTGTTGGCGCTAGCGGCGCATGGTGCGTGTGAGGTTGTGGAGGTGCTGTAGAGAGGCACGAGCTTCGAGGCGGACGTGGTCCCAGGCGCAGGCGCTGTGGTTGTGGGCGTGCAGGAAGAGGTGGATGTCCCTGAAGTACTTGTTGATGGCGAGCAGCGGGTTGCGTGGTCCTTTGAAGGGCGCGGCGTTGTCGGGGAGGCATTGCTCCAGGTGGTGGATGTGGTGCTGCAGCTTGTTGAGGAGGTGGTTGCGAGCGTGGCTGGGCCAGTGCTGGCGGGTGCTGTTGGAGCCGAGGGTGTGGAAGAGGTGCTGCAGGATGCGCAGGGCGGTGGCGGCGGCTTGGTGCGGCTGCAGGTTGTTGTGGAGCAGGCTGTCGGGGAAGAAGGGCGGCTCTGTCAGGTGGCAGGGCTGTGTGTGGCCGACAGCCATGTGCTGGAGGAGGCGGAGAGCGTCGCCGGGGAAGGCGTCCTCGTGTGTCCAGAGGTGTTGGCAGGCCAGGCTGCCGGCCAGAGCGGTGAGGAGGAGCAGGAGCGCCGGGGCGGCGTGCGGCAGGCGTGGCGCTGTGGCTGTGGGCGCAGCCATGGTGAGTCTGTGGGTGCTGTTGGGTGCTGCTGGGCAGGAGGAGCCTGGTGAGGCTGGCTGGTGCTGCTGGTGGCTGTGCTTGGGGTGCCTCCGGGTGCGGGGCTTTGTATGCGAGGCAGCTTTCCCTTCATCGCTTTCTGATTGTTCGGAAATTCCCTCCGTGTTTTCCAGTTTTTGCTGGTGGCTGTGGTGGTTTTGTGCCAGGGTGTTGGTGGCATTTCCATGGTTTGGGATGGTGTTTTAATTGTCTTTTTGTACATGGATGTGGCCTTTTTTTTCATTCGTTTTGGGGGAATGAAGTCCCGCATTTGTGCCGCATCCTCTTGTTGCTCTGATATTGTGGGTTTTTTTTGGTTTTCCTTTCTCTCTTGGTTCATCTCTTTTTCCTCTTGTTTATCGCTGAATTTCCATTGTTGCCCTGAACAGGACGCTCTGCATCAGTTGCAGCATAGTAATTTGGGCTTTACTTTTTTTAAATTGTTTTTGTGATGGTGGGCAGGGCAAGTTACAGAGTTGTTTGTTTTGAGGGGTGATTAAATCAATCTTCCTCATCTCCTCTAAAGTCAAATAATTTCATGATTTTTAAGGTATTTTTTCTTCATACATAATTGCACTGCTCAGGACATGCCAAGTTAATTATGGTGTAAAAATGAGGATGTGGTGGTTTTGGGAATTTTCTAAGAGGCAAGTGGTACATTTCTATTAAGGTACTGTGCTGCTTGTGCTGTCACTGCTTTTAATGCATTAGAGTCAATCATTTTGTTCTGTAAAATTTCAATTTCACCCCTTAACTGTGCTGTTTTTCAACACAGACCTTCTACTAGCATGCATGCATATTCCTCCCTTGAGTGGGCACATATCTGTAGGTTATTGCTTGAGGCTGAACAATAGTCATTGGGTTAATTGCCTTGTTCTCTTGCCTATTTTTAAGTTGGTTTTGAAGTATTTGTGCAGTAGAGTACTCTACAAATAGTTGCAACTGTCTGTGTCATAGATAATTCTGATTAAAATCCTTTGGTTATTGTCATGATAGATTTGTTTTTACAAATTTATTAATTTGTTTTTCCTGTATAAATATGTTTCTTTTATAAATGTTTAATAAATATGTCCATAATCTTACAGGTCAAGTTTTTATAAAGACTCAATTACAGTTATATAATTCTTTAGAGATGAGCCATGTACATAATATGGGATTAGGATTCTATTAAACTGCCTCCAGACTTCTCTGAGAAGGAGTTTAGCCAGCAAGGAGATACTTTCTGAACCTCAGTGGGAAGAATTCCCTGATAAATATTTTCCAAAACTTCCATTCTGCCTGGGACACTTACCAAGTCTTTTTGTAGTTCTCCATTAGGTTTTTCTGGGTTTTTGTCTACCATATGTTTGTTTTCTTTGTATTCATATGAATAAATTATTTCTTTTTAGCCTTTGATAGAGTTGTAAAATAGTTTATTTCTAAGGACCTCAGGAGTTTGTCAAGTCATTAAGTTGAGGTGGTGGCTCTGGGTCTAAGCACCTGGGCACTGAATGTTGATGAAACTTCTGCAGTGCCTTGCTTCCCTTTTGCAGTTTGACTTTCATTGTGATGGAGTTGAAGATGTCTCATCTGAACTGTTGCTTTTGAACAATAAAAGATTTTTTTAAATTAATTTTAATGGTTTTTTTGCCCTGGATATCCCAAGTGCAGTGTGATGCTGAGTGGAGGTGGTATCAGAAGAGCCTGTATCCAGGGTGATGCTTTTAGGTATGTCCTCAGGAACAGAAATCACTCAACTTCTCTAATCCCTATTCTGGTGTTGTATCACCTGAATACAAAAGATAATACAATGCATTTCTTCTTTCATGTTGGAATTCCCTGTATTCCAGCTTGTCATCACCACTGCTCCTGTTTTCATCATAGAATGGTTTAGTTCCTCATCTGCCTCAGAAAAGGCAGAACCAATGAAGTCCTCATTCCTGACATCATAGGGTGCTTCTGGATAGGAGCATCAGGAGGACAGTAGTACGAGTGGAAGGTTCATCTTGAAGGGTCCCGGTCCTGCTGTGTACCTGAATATATAAGAGAGCTGGTGGAAAGCTAACCGAGCCACTCCTATAATTTACAGCAGTCCTGGCTAGCCAAGGAGGCCCCAGGCACCTGGAGTGTGGCTAGTGTAATGCTTGTCTTCAGGAAGGGTCAGAAGTAGAATCCGCGGAGCTTTGGGCCTGTCAGCCTGACCTCAGTGCTGGGGAAACTCATGGAGGTCTTCTTGAGTGCCCATCACATGGCACCTACATGAGGTCAGGGGATCAGGCCCAGCCAGCATGGGTTTGTGAGAGGCATTACTGCCCAACTCAATCTCCTTCTATAACACAGTGACCCTCTTAGTGGATGAGGGAAAGTCCAGGGATGTTGACTTCCTGGACTTTAGAAAAGTCTTTGACACTGTATCCCACAGAATTCTCCTGGATACACCAGCTGCTTGTGGCTTAGATGCTCTGTTCTCTGAGTTTAAACTGGCTGCTGGCCTGGCCCAGAGAGTGCTAGTGAATGGAATCACTTGCAGCAGGCAGTTGGTCACTAGTGGTGTCCCCAGGACTCTGTGCTGTACTGTTTTTTATCTTTACTGATGATCTGAGTGAGGGAATCAAGAGCCCCCTCAGTCAGTTTGAGACAAGGCCCAGCTGGGTGTGAGTGCTGATCTGCTGGAGGGCAGGGGGGCTCTGCAGAGGGATCTGCCCAGGCTGGATCCATGGGCCAGGGCCAATTGTGTGAGGTTCAACCAGGCCAGGTGCTGGCTCCTGTCCCTGGGTCACAGCAGCCCCTGCAGCTCCAGCTGGGACAGCGTGGCTGGGAAGCTGCTGAGTGGGAAAGGCCCTGGAGGTGCCGGTTTCCAGGGGCTGGACACGAGCTGGGGGTGCCCAGGGGGCCAAGGAGGCCAAAGGCCCCGGGCCTGCGTCAGCCATGGAGGGGCAGCAGGAGCAGGGCAGGGCCCATCCCCTGTGCTGGGATCTGAGCTCAGCTTTGTTTGCTCACAGCAAGAAGGACACTGAGGGGGCTGGAGTGTGTCCAGAGAAGGAAACAGAGCTGGGGAAGGGTCCGTAGAGTGAGTCGTGTGAGGAGCAGCTGAGGGAACTAGGCGAGTTTAGTGTGGGGAAAAGGATGATCAGGCAAACCTTATCGCTCTCTACAACAATCTAAAAGAAGGTTATAACCATGAGGGAATCAGCTTTTTCTCCCAGCAACTAGCAATAGGAAAGGAAAATATCTTCAAGTTGTGCCAGTGGAGGTTTGGGCTGGATATTAGGGAAAATTTCTTCACTGAAGAAGTGGTCAAACATTGGAACAGGCTACCTAGAGAAGTGGTAGAGTCACCACCCCTGCAAGTGTTCAAAAATTGAGTAGATGTGGCACTTCATGATATGGCTTAATGGTGTTTGGTCAAAGGCTGGGCTTGATGATCTTGGAGGTCTCTTCCAACCTTAGCGATTCTATGATTCTGTATTTGGTCCTCTTCTCACTCAGCTGAATGGGAAGTGATCATTTGTGTTTGCACAGAGCTGTGATGCAGTGGTAGAGGTCGTTGAGGACAGGAAACAACCTTTGTCCCATGCTGACCTGGGGAGATACTTCTGGATCGATGGCTGGATGGTGAAGGAGCAGCTGGTGCTGGTGATGCGTGGGCACTTTCCTTCTTGAGGAACGCTGTGCTTGTTGGGTTGGACCATGTTGAGTGAGGGTGTTTGAGTGATGGATCTCTTTGCTTGCTAATGATGTGTTGGGGTGCAGAAGGACAAGGATAATGTGCTCTGTGTGCTGCAGCAGGTCCCCATAGCCACTGGGATGTAAGCACAGCCAGGAGCATCCTGGACCAGTTGTGGTGGCCGTAGCAGAGCACTGAGCTGTTCTGGACGTCTTCTGTGGGTTTTGTGTCTTTTTGGTGTTTCTTGGGTGGAGTTGGTAGCACTGGTGTTCTGTTCCTTGTCCAAATCTCTGCAGACCTTTATGGATCCCCTCCTTGATTCTTTGAGGTGCACCTTGTCTATGCCACCCTGTTTCTTGCAAAGCAGTGTTGTGGCATTGCAGAATGGTTGAGGTAGGATGATGGCTTGGAGGTGGCTTTCATGTCTTGGCATTATTGGAGGGTCTAGAAGGGAGAGCGTGGTGGTGGAAGAGGAGGAAGTGTGCAGGGCAGGCGTCATGCCATTTGGGGCAAATGGGTGCCCCAATGGTCTGGCAGCTGTAAGAAATGCCTGGGGGCTGCAGGACCAGCATTCCCTGAGAAGGGTCTGCTGTCCACAGCCTTCGACCCAGGCAGGAGGCATTGGCAAAATGGGCTGCAGGAGGGAGATTGATCCCCTCACAGCCTGAGGAGTTGGTATCTTTGCATGTCAGGTACAAGCATGAAGCATAATGACCGCAGCTTTGCTTTTTCATTCTTTTCTGCTTTTACAACAAGTCTTTATTTCTAACAAAATAATAAATAAATAAATAAATAAATAAACAACTAAGTTAATTAATTAAATAAGTAAGTAAACAGAGTTTTGTAACAAATAGTGATTGGAATAAGAGTCCCACCATAGTTTCCCAGTGTTCATGATCCCCTTCCTGTTCATCAGGTGAGGTTACAGTCTCAGATGAACTCAGTAATTCCACAGGTAATAAGTACCATCCATATCCCCAGTGCTTCGCAGCTGTCCATGAAAGTGTAGCACAGAAATTTCCTTTTCCTTCCACTCCAGTGGCTGTAGTTTGGGTGTGGGCTGTGCCACAGCCTGACCCCAGTGTCACCACAGTCACACCCCTTTCCCCATCAGCTCCCCAGTCGGAAGAGGTGTGACTGGTCCCAGGTGATCCCAGCCTGGGCTATCACCGCTCCATCTGTGGCCACTGGTGCTGTCTGGGGATGGGTGTTTGCTATCCGTGGGCTTAGTGGGGTCCAGAGCAGCTTGGTGCTTTGTTCGCCGTATGAGTCTGTCCACGTGCTGGAAGCAGACGAGAGCTTCGAGGCGGACGTGGTCCCAGGCGCAGGCGCTGTGGTTGTGGGCGTGCAGGAAGAGGTGGATGTCCCTGAAGTACTTGTTGATGGCGAGCAGCGGGTTGCGTGGTCCTTTGAAGGGCGCGGCGTTGTCGGGGAGGCATTGCTCCAGGTGGTGGATGTGGTGCTGCAGCTTGTTGAGGAGGTGGTTGCGAGCGTGGCTGGGCCAGTGCTGGCGGGTGCTGTTGGAGCCGAGGGTGTGGAAGAGGTGCTGCAGGATGCGCAGGGCGGTGGCGGCGGCTTGGTGCGGCTGCAGGTTGTTGTGGAGCAGGCTGTCGGGGAAGAAGGGCCGCTTCTGGAGATTGCAGGACAGTGTCGTTCTTGGAGCCATGTCCTGCAGATGCTGGAGTGCATTCCCAGGATCGTGTGTCCGCAGGTGGTGGCACGGGAGGCCGGTGGCCAGAGCCAGGATGAGGAGCAGCAGTGCCAGGGTGCTGTGCCACCGGCGGGGCTGTGCGCATCCAGGTGCAGCCATGGTGGAGCTTCGGGCACTGTGCAGGAGCCTGTCCTGGCTCGGTAGTCGTGGTTGCTTTGCTTGGGATGCTGCTGGTTGTGCAGTTTTATATGCCCAGGTCCAGGCTTTCCTTTCATCACCATCCTCTTGATAATTTCACTTTTCCGTTTTCACTTTTGTTTTTTCTGTTTGCTTTCTTCTGAGAGCTTTGGTGCTTGTCACTGGCCAGGAGGGGACGCTGCTGTGAGAACGGGAGCTGACACTTTCTCTGGGCTGCTGCCAGGGGGAAGCCTGGCTACTGAGCTATTGCAGGAGACGAAAGTGTGGCAGAAGTTTTCCGGCTGGCTGTGCCGGGGATGTGTTTCAGGATTGTCTTTTCATCTGTTTTGTGTGTTGCCCTTTTTGGGGGTTTATTTAAAAATTTCTCTATGTACCGGCACCTATTTTTTTTTCATATTGCATGCTCTAATATGATTTGTATATAATGTTTATTTTGCATGTTAATTAGTGTTTTCTTATATTTTTCATTGACAAATATTGTTAGTCTCTCAATCTTTTAAAATTCTGTTTAAATGTGTATATGTATATATGTTTTAGTACTTTTTTATTTTTTCTGTGGTACCTGCAGCTTTGCTAGTGCAAGAGTTTTTCCTCTTCCTGCAAAAACTTGCATGATATTTTTGGAGCCATCTCTCATACCCCTGTATCAAGAGTTAATTACCCTTGGTATGTTGGTAATTAGAAATAAATGCACAGATGTCACAAAGGATTTTTCATCAACTATTCATGCAATGTTTGTCCTTTCTGGATTTTGGGGTTTTTTTAAATTGTATTGTGAATTCTTTGTGAAAATGTGGCAGTGTTAGATGGTCTGGGGACAGGAAGAGGTGGGAATATTTCTCTTTCATGTGCCAGTCCACTTAATGTGAAAAGTGAAAGTGGGCAAAGGTCCAAGTGTGAGTCGTCACTGCTTCCTGTGTAACTTCCAGCAGCAGGAGATCCCCGTGGTTGCTGAAAAAGCAAGAATGGGATTTTCTCCTAAGATTTTTTTTTTATTTAACTCAACTAATGTGCTTGCTGTAAAATCTCACTGGATTTTTTTGTTGTTTGGGTTCTGTTGGTGTGCATTACATTGGGATATGCTGTCTTCTCTGTTCATCTGTTGCAAAGATCTTACAAATGCGTCAGCTGGTGTGTGTGGTACCCAGTGAGCTGCTGGGTGGAACTTAAATCTGTTTTGTCTCATCACTTTCCCTTTTTTCATCCTTTTCTGCTTGCTTTTTGGGGCTATTTCTGATATTTCACTTTTGGCTTTAGGCAGCTTCTCCTTTTGTAGGTCAGGAGATGTCTGTGACGTTTGAAGAACAGAGTGTCTTCCCTGATATTTTCCTTTGGGCAGGCATGAACTGCAGACCTAACTGCCATGCACTTGTATTTTCTAATGAATGTGCGTATGCACAAGTAGGATATTCAGTGCTGATGTGGTTTTCCCCTGCCCGAGGTGCAGTGAGAATAACTGCTACCCTTACACCCTCTTCTCATGCAGATTTGATTATATTTTGTCCAGTTTGTATAGGGGGAAAATGTTACTGTGCCAGTTCATATCAGCTGAACTGTGTTCACATCTCTTCTCTAGATCTTCTTTTTGTGGCATTTTCATCAGAAGGTTATGAGAGTGCTGCTTTTGAATAACCTGCTAAGACTTCTAATGTGAATTTAGTTGTGTTTTGTCAAGTGATTCGTGCTGGAGTTCCTAAAGGGGGAAGGAAAGGTTGGTGATTATAATGACACCATTACAAGTTACAGAAAGCACCTACAATACTAAAACTTTGCCACGTTATTTTCTGTTCAGTGGTGGAGGATTGGGTGTAGGAGACAGGGAAGGGATGCACAGAAGTGGAGCAAAGTGGAGATTGCTGTTCACGCTGAGAAAACATTTGAGGCACTATGGCATTTGCAGAGAGGGGTATGATAAAGGAGGAGGATTTTTCAGTATTTGAAAATGTGTGGAAATTTATACATTACTACTTAAAGCATTATCTATTTCTGGATTGGAGGTGGCGAGGAGTAGAACATGAAAATTAGGAGGAAAAAAAAGATTACCAGACCCACAGGTGGAGTTCACACAGAGAGAGAAGGGCAAACTTCTTGTCTTTTTTTCCCAAACTGAGGTCAAAATACTGCTTTGGTTTTGCTAGCATATCCTGTCATTTCAAAGTGCAGGCTTTCTAGTATTGCTTACCTTCTTGTAGAAGACCTAGAAGAATGATCTGAGGCAGTGGTTTCCACCTTTTTTTATGCACCCTATCGGCAAAAAAATTGTAAGCACTCACCTACAATACATTTTTATTTCTGAATTACATACCCCTGTACTAGTAGATATATTATAAAACATACACAAAGATAAAAATGAAAAAAGGAGCGAAAGATTAAACAAACACTGTTTAAAAATTCTCTTTGGTAATATTTATCAAAGGTACGAAATCCATTTTCTTCCTGCAACCCAGTGGGTTGGGATACACACCCCACTTTGGAGACTGTGACCTGAGATCTCCTGTAAAGTAGTTTAAATAAATTTTTCAGTCATCCAATAGTAACTGTTTTTCTCTCTCTCTTGTGATGTTTTTGCTGTTTTTGTAGCTGACATATCCACTTTTAGAACACAGGGCATGGTACAAGGGCAAAACCCTTAGACTTACATCAATGTTGTGATTACAGTCCTGGTCTGACCCCAGGTGTTTGAGTGACAATGCTCAATTCTCTTTCAGGCAGTCTCACTGGAAGATGACAGTTCAGAGCTGGGAGCTGTGTGGGAAATCACTTAGTTATTGCCTTTAACTTACCATTAAGAGATTAAATATTTGTGTATAACACAAAAAGTGTGTATAAAGTAGGTTTATTTTTAGCTTGAGGGTCCAGGTAAATTTTCAGCTCTGCTGCACAATGTAAGGTCAGCTTCCAGTCAAACCTCCTTTAGTTCTTACTTTTAGAATTTTCTTCTGTGTCTAGTAGGCAGTTCATAAGATGTGTCTAGCTGTGTTCCAGTTTCCACTATTAATAAATGGTGTTGTTTCTTCCAAGGATTACTATGGAATTACATTCCCGGCTCCTGCAACCTTGACAGGCAGAGATGGGAGCCTTGCTAACAACCCATACTCAGGTGAGTGCTAGCTACAGATGATGATGGCAAGTGAGAAGTGCTCGTTTCTCAGTGCAGGTCATCCTGCTGTTGCTCAGAGAGGAGTTGCTTTTCCCTTCCCTTTTCCCAAGAAGCCCTTCCTTGTTCCTGCTCTCGCTCTTTAGCTGTCATTGTGCAAAGATGATATTAATGCCATCCCAGATTTCATCCCAGTGGTTTTCACCCACTGCCAGTTGATTACAGCTTAAAACTGTAGCCATAGGCATTGCAGTTCCTATAATGATGGTATTAAGTGCTGTCATACATACTAGTAACCAGCAAAAAGGAATACTGGTTGGGAGTGAGGTAGAAGGGATTGATGTATGTCACCTCCTTGGTAAACATGTGAACATGCTCTCTCTAGGCTGCCAGAAAGTACAAGTGTTTGTGAATTTTCTGCTTCATTATTGCTTCTCTTGGGAGGCTGTTTTTTGGTTAATAACTGAATTTCCCTTCCTGCTTCTTCAATAAGGTGGCCCTCGATGCAAGCCTTGCTTTCCTGGCCTTCAGCTACTGTCTTCAGAACTTTGGTGGTGTGAGGAACTGGACATCCTAACTAGTCATGCTTGATAAATAAACAGACATTGGCAAAAATATGCCCATCACTGCCTGTAAATCCTAACCTGCTTTCAGTCCATGAGCTAAAGCTTAGCTAAACAGGTTAACCTCCAGGAGAGTCACACTTTAACCCAACAACCATTGGCTCTCTGGCTATTTACCATGCTTCTGCTTTTAGCATGTTTTATTGCAATGATCTGATAGTAATGAGTCTGCTCAGACCGTGTGAGATAGGTGAGTATTGGCATCTCTCTTTATCAGTGGAGTGAGTAGCCATGGCACAGAGTTCTGTGCCACAAACAGGCAATATCCCTGTGGCTGTCAGGAACAGACTGGGTGAGGGCTTCCCATAAACTGCAGGCTTTCAGGTGTAGGATGTGTCCTGCTCTGTAGTTGTCTGCTCCTGTTCAGAGGATATAAGTCCATTGAATTCTCCACTTTTGCAGTATCTTTGATAGCTTTTCTGACCAGTTCTTTCTTTCACAGGTGATGTAACAAAATTTGGCCGTGGAGACACTGCCTCTCCTGCTCCTGCAACCACGCTGGCCCAGCCACAGCAGAACCAGACACAGACTCACCACACGACTCAGCAGCCCTTCCTCAACCCGACCCTGCCCCCAGGGTACAGCTACACCGGGCTCCCCTACTATGCTGGGATGCCCGGTGTTCCCAGTGCATTCCAGTATGGGCCAACCATGTTTGTAAGTGTGACAGCCTCAGCTGTAGTGCTCCCTGCATGCCTCTCCAGTTTTGCTTTCTCCAGCCCAAACACTCCACTCCTCTTGGAATTATAGGAAAGTTTGGGTTGGAAGGTACCATCCAAGACTGTCTTGTTCCAATCCCCCTGCCTTGGGCAGGGACACCTTCCACCAGACCAGGTTGCTCAGAGCCCCATCCAACCTGGCCTTGAACACTTCCAGGGCTATTGGCCATCCACATCTTCTCTGAGTAGTCTGTGCCAGTGCCACACCACCCTCGTAGTGATGATTATTTTCTTTATATCTAATCTAAATCTGTCACCTTTCAATTGAAAACACCTTCCCTTTCTCCTGTCACTACAGGGCCTGGTAAAATGTTTTTCCCACCTTTCCTATAAGCCTCCTTTGAGTGGAGAAAGGTCACAGTAAGGTCCCCCCAGAGCCTTCTTTTCTCCAGGATGAACAGCCCCAACTCTCAGCCTGTCCTCATAGGAGAGAGGAGCTCATCACCTTGATCACCTTTGTGACCTCCTCTGGATCTGCTCCAACGGGTCCACAGCTTCCTCATACTGAGCATTCCAGAGCTGGAGTCAGTATTTAGGTGGATTCTCATTAGAGTGGAATAGAGTCAGCTTCCCCAGTCTGCAGGAGATCTCCAAAAACATGCAGCATGAGAAAATAGCTGTAATCTCACCCAGAAGAAAACAAAATATTTGACAGGCCAGAACTCATGGACCCCTGTGTGAGTTTCTGTACATAACTGACAGCTGCATTTTGTGGGCTTGCTGTTCCTGAAAGCCCTTATGAGTCCCTGGAGAGTCAAGGGGGGACCCAAAGCTGAGTCAGTGAGCTAAGAGCCTGGATGGAGGAGACCCCATTAAGTCAGAGAGCAGGGCTGGAAGTCTCAGGAGGAGGAGGTTATTTGGGAAGAGGTGCTGCTCCAGGCAGAAGGGTAGATGAGGCTATTTAGGGCCCTGTAGACTAGTATTTTATGAACAGCCTCAGGCAGGAATTGATATTTACTTTGATTCTGTGGTTGTTCTCAGGTTTGTGGGTAAAAGTTTACATTCAGCATATGAAAGAAATACACAACCTGTTCTGAGGGAGGGCTGCGCTGCAATCACTGGGACAGCTCTAGGAGAAATCCTGTGACACAAATCCACTATAGCAAGTTACTGCTGTGAGCAGTCCCATGCCATCCCAGTCCTCCCAACTCCAGACTGAATTCCTGACACGAGGTGGAGGGTGCCTTCCCCACTAGATGGCAGAGGGAGTTTGTGTTCCAGCTTGTGTTCCAGCTGACAGCACTTCTCGTCCCGTGCTTTGTCCAGGTACCTCCAGCATCTGCTAAACAGCACGGAGTCAACCTGAGCACGGCCTCGACTCCCTTTCAGCAGGCGAGTGGCTACAGCCAGCACGGCTACGGTGCAGGTAAGGCTCAGCCCCCCTGCCCCGCGAGCGCAGTGCCGCTCCGCACCCTGACGCCCTCCCTGTGCACCCCTTGTGCAGGCTACGACGACTTAACGCAGGGAACAGCAGCTGGAGATTACAGCAAAGGAGGCTACAGTGGCTCATCTCAAGCACAAAGCAAATCTGCCGGCACTGGACCTGGGAAAGGTAATGCTTTGAGACTGGAGGTTCCCCTGGAGTGGGATTTAGTAGGGCAAACTCCCAGTCAACACAGCAGCCAGCGCTAAACAGGGCCATGATCCAAGCTGTTTCTCCATCTCCCATACACAAAATGCTTTTCTAATGGCTTAGTTGTTCCTTGTGAACCTCATTGCTGAGCTTCACATAAAAATCTGTGTGGCTGATGCACAGCTTGGACCAATTACATGTGGGAGAAATGGTAAGCTGCTTCCTAAGCCAGAGCTTTCTTTGCTGAAGAGTATAGTGATCTTCAACAGTGCTGTGATTTTGAAACTTGAGCAGTTCAGTGCTGTTGCTGAAATGCTCCTCTGCCAAATCATAGCTAGATTTTAAGTTTCTTGGTAGGCACCTGAGACACCCACGTGTTAGAGAGGAGCAGGGCACTTCACACATCTCTGGGCTGTCTAGCTGCTGCCTGAGCACACTCGTAACATTGTGTCGTGCTTGGAAATGTTTCCTTTGTGACCATAAAAGCTGAAGAATTTATGCAGCTCATACAAAAGCTTTATTTGGCACATGCTGGTTAGATCTGAGAAGCCTGTACTGGGCTGCTTAGCACTATGTGGTTCATCCTCATTCTCAAGCAAGGACCAAGCATTTGCTGGGCATATGAAACACCAGGTGGTCACGCTCTTTTCAGTGGAGAAGCAACCCAGGAAGTGTCCAAGCAATCCAGCAGTGCCCAAGGAGGGTTACAAAAGCTTGGAGCAGTACCGTTGAGCCCAGATCTCTGATTCACCAAACAAAGCAACCATTGGCTTTATTCTGACCCAAATGGAATTACCAGAGCCACCTTCTGTAAAACTGTGAATAAGTGTCTCTGAGGCAGCGATGCTGATTCTGTCAGGGCAGAGGGGCACTGCAGACTTCACTCTTCTGTAGGGTGTGAAAGGACAGGGGTTCAGATGTGTAGGAGATGCTGAGTCTCATCACTCAGGGCACTACTGCAAAGCTCTTGAGTGCTGCAACAGAGCCAAATGCACCTCTGATCCAGGGGAATGCTGGCTTTCAGTGGGCTTCAGTGAGTGGTCAGTGCAGCTAACTGCTGCCTGGTGCATTGGAATCCTGCAGCGAAACACAACACAACAGAATCCGAGTGTTAATGGCTGGGTGTGGACCTGGGTGATTTATCCCAGTGGGCTTTTGCAGTGGGAACCAGAAGCTGAGCCCTTTCCTCTGTTCCCATGTGGGGTGCTGTGGGTCTGGAGAACCAGCAGGGCAGTGCATCCCCTGAGGCTGCCAGAGGTGCTGGGAGCAAAGCTTGGGCTTGTGCTGGCTGGCAGGGTGACATTCTCACCCCTGGTGGTGTTTCTGTTTTCCAGGTGTTTCTGTGACCTCAAGTAACACGGGTGTGCCTGATATCAGTGGCTCAGTCTATAACAAGACTCAGGTGAGGAGTGTTGGACCCTCCTCCCTCAGGGCCCAAGGCTGATGACTCCTACTCCCAGGCTGGCCAGGCTCAGGGCCAGCAGGCCACGGCATCTCTAACCCTGGCGCTGGTTGCTGCTGGAGTGAAGCCTCATCCTCTGTCCCACTGTTTCTGCGGTGTCAGCTCCTGACAGCAGCTGCTGGCAGAGGCTCAGTGCTCCCTGTGCTGCACACTGCCCACGCTACACCATGCCAGCAGTGTCCTGGGTGCAAATGAACTTGTGGGTGTTAGCATTTTTAGTCCAAATAGCCCCCCAAAGCAGGTGAGTTGAGAGGCTGTTTGCTTTCCATCAGAGGGACAGGCAGTAGTGCCTGCCTCTAACGCCCAAGGGTTCCTGTCTCCTGTGGCTTTGCTCAGTGTGCAGCTGCCCAGGCAAAGCAGAAGGTGCTTTGACAAGCTGTGCAGTGCAGTGGGCTTATGTCCAGCTCCTCTTTGCTCCTCCCTGCATGCTCAGCAGGGGAAATAGGTGTCTGGCCGCCATCCATGCTTACAGGTAGGAAGCCAGCTGTCAGCTCCATGCTTTGGGGTCAAGCTTTGGCCAGCAGGAGGAACATATTACTGCAGCTTCCTGTGTTTTTGTTGGGTTGCCCTGGATAGGTTGAGTAGTTCTAGGCTGAACCCACTCACTGGGGGAAGGACTGATTAGGCAGCTGCTGTGATCCCATGTCCCTCTGAATGGAAAGAGGTCAGGGGAAAAAAGCCCTACAATGTCTGTGACAATAAATATTTCAAAAGCCATTAGTGCAGAAATATGGGTGAGAACAGGAGCTGAAACTCATCCTCTGGTGTGCTTGCAGGTGTTCAGTGTGACTTGGCTTCCTCGTGGGGTAGTGAGAGGTTCAGGTGATGTGTGTTTGGGCCACTCTTGTTCTGCTCTCGCTGGGTCTGCTCACAGCAGTGTCTGACGCTGTGCCCATTGCCCCCTGTGCAGACGTTTGACAAGCAGGGATTCCATGCTGGCACTCCGCCTCCCTTCAGCCTGCCCTCTGCTCTCGGATCCACTGGGCCCCTCAACCCTGGTGCTGCCCCGGGCTATGCTCCAGCCCCGTTTCTCCACATCCTCCCTGCACATCAGCAGCCTCATTCCCAGATGCTGCATCACCACCTGCAGCAGGATGGGCAGGTGAGTCAGGCCCTTCTGCCTCTGCAGCATCCCCAAGGGCACATTGCTCCACTTCCCAGCAGGGCTCTGGGGTGCTTGTTTCCTTCTGCTGCTTGCTTTGCTCACTGGGAAAGGGACTTGGCAGCACTGGCTGTTGACCAGCTTGGGGAGGGGAGCTGAAGTTCAGCAAGGGGAAATGCCACTTCTGTCCCTGGGGAGAAAGCAGGCCTGTGCACCAATGTAAGTCAGGAACCCCCTGCTGGAAAGCAGAAAAGGCCCTGGGGGCCTGGTGAGCGCAGACTGACCATGATGCAGCCATGTGCCTTCCAGCAGAAAAGGACAATGGGATCCTGAGCTGCTCCAGGCTCAGCACTGCCAGCAGGTGAGGGGAGCTGCTCCTGCCCTCTGCTCAGCCCTGTGAGGCCACAGCTGCAGCACCGTGTCCAGTGCTTGCTCCCCACGGTGGGACAGACGTGGGTGTGTGGGAGAGTGCCCAGGGAAGGACTGATGGAGGGGCTGGATCCTGTCTCCTGTGAGGAAAGGCTGGGGGAGCTGGGACAGTTCAGCCTGGAGAGCACTGAGAGGGAATCCCATCAATGTGCAGAAAGGGAAGATGTAAAGAGGATGGAGCGAGGTTCTTTCCGGTGACAGGAACAGGGGGCACAAACTGGAACACAAGAAGTTCCCTCTAAATATCAGAGGAAATGTTTTTGCTGGGATGGGGACCAAGCACTGCCCAGGAAGCTGGTGGAGTCTCCATCCCTGAAGTTGTCTGGGAATGATGCTGGGCAGCTGGTTCTTAGGTGATCCTGCCTGAGCAAAGGGGTTGGACGAGATACCTCGAGAGATCCCTGCCTGCCTCAGCCAGGCTGTGACTGTGTGAGGAGCCCATCCTGCTGTGGGCTGGGCAGGGATGGTTTGTGGGGTTTGAAGCCAAGGCAGGTGCTGCTGTCCCCTGTCAGGGGGGCAGGAGGGCAGGATGTGAGCACTTGTGCTGTGATTCTGGGGAAAAATCAAGCATCCCCTGCAGGTTGCATGTCAGCTCTGATTTGGTTTCACCTGCATGTGTGTTTACTTTCCTAGCACTAAATATTCCCTGAAAAAAACAGTGCTCAGCTTTATAGTCCAGTAATGGGACATGATTTTGTGCTCCAAATGTGTCACATCCTTGTCTGGCTCACCTTGGGAAAGCTCCTTTGCTGTGCCTGGCCCTGCTCCTCACTTCCCTTGTGCTTGAGCCTGTTGTGCTTGGGAGGCAGTGGGGTGGTGCATCTCAAGCTCCTGCTTGGTGTGCCCATGGATGCTTGGCCTGGACCGTTGGATGCAGAGATGGTGCAGGGCAGAAGCAGATCTGTGCAGGGGGGAGCATTGCAGCACTGCTGGGTGTCAGGGCTGTCCCTGGAGATGCTGGGGTGGGCTTGTCTTCCTGGGAATGCTGGTACTGTGGCAGCTGATGCTCCTGTCTCCTTTGTTTCCCTTTTCTAGGGTGGATCTGGCCAACGCAACCAATCCAGCACCATGCAGCAAAAGTCTCAGGCTACCAAAACCGCCTATGGCACTTCTCCATACTGGACAAACTAAACCCGAAACTGGGGAGGGGGGAGAGAATGAAAGGAGAGGAGGAAGAAAAAAAAAAAAAAAAGAGAGAAAACAAAAGAAAAGAGAAAAAAGAAAATAAAAGCTGAAGCCCATTCTTGGAATTATTAGGAAAAGGAACTGCTCAGCCAAACGTCTGTGCGGGGAGAACTGCAGCCAGCCAGCCATCCTCTTGTGTGACTCGCCTGCTTCCTCTTTGAGTTGCTGTTATATGTAATATATTTATGTATGTATTTGTAAATGTAATAGAGCCTAAATGTGGATTTCTCCATCTTGCAGCCTCCTTTATTTTCTTTGTAGGAAAACTAATTATTCATTTTCCATCTGCACCAGGGCATCGTTCATTGTTTTGTATTTTAAATTCTATGGGTTTTTTAACTCTGTCAGACAAACTGCGCCCTTTTTTTGGAGCTGGAGCCCATTTATTTAATGCAGTTCTAAATTCAGACAAATAAGAAGACCTGCCCTTCCAAAAACCTAAATCAAGATGTGTCCTGTTGGTTTGATTGTACCCCCCGACCCCCAATATAGCTGTTATTTTAGAGGGGGAAAATAAAAGAAAGAAGCAAAAAAAGTTCTGTAGGCCTTCCCCTTTCTTTCATTTCCTCCCTCCCTCCCGCCCGCCCTCTTGCTGTGGAAGACAAGCTCTTGTGGGCAGTTTCATCACTGTGGCCTTGAGCTGCAGTCTCAACTTTTAATTTTTCAATTTTTTTATAATAATAATAAAAAGGACAGGGTTTTGGTTTTTGTTTGTGCGGGGGTTTTTTGTTGGTGGTGTTTTTCTCTAGCAAGAGACTTTGGATGGCTCAGCGTGTCCTGGAACCTCCTTTGCATCATTAGAGGAAAAACTATGTAGCGGTTTCTTAAATAAAAGTATAAGCTGTGTCTTGTACCTCTTCTTGCCCTGAGCCACCTTCCCAGGACAGCCAGAGCTACTGGATGGAAACTTCATCTGTCCTTCCCTACTTTTTTTAAAACAAAAACCTTGGAGGCAACTCCTGGTCCTTCTTGTCCTGCACCAGTGCGGTGAATGTTCTAGGAGTTTCATTTCTTTATAGCCCTTCCTCCACCTAATAAATATCTGATCATACCACCGGTGTTTGTCTGCATTTTCAAAGGCTCCAGGAGCAGTTTTACAGCATGTCCCTTTCTGCCTGCTCCTGCAGCAGCAGCCAGGCTGGGAGGGCAGGAGCAGCAGGTGCGTCTGACAACAGCGAGTTCACCTGCGTGCTGAGAGCTCTCGGGCACCACCGGCAGGGATGGGATCCAGAGCCACATCCTCCCTGCTGCCATGAGCAGCCCGTTCTGCCTTTGGTTCTCCTGGGATGGTGCTCCAGTCCCTGTGAGCAGCTGCATTGGTAAGGACAAAGCACAGCTGCAGCTCTGCCCTCGCACTTTGCTCACGAGGTCCATGGGCTCCACTGGGAGGAAGGGCTGGGGTGTGAGAGCTCCTGAGGGAAGAAGGCTCCTGCCCAGACTTACCCTCTGACCACCCTGTCCCTGTGCAGCAGAGGAAGTGGGTAAATGTGAAACACACAACAGGCAAGGAGCTTTTATTCTTTTAGTATCCACAAGAAAAAATAAATCTGTTTCTACCCTGAGAACCATTTTTCTTTCTCAGCTGGCCCTGTGAGGCCCAGTTATCACCTAGGCCTCCCCCAGGCTCTGAACAGCAGGAGAATTACAATGGCATTCCTCTGCCGTGCCTTAAGTTTTGTCACTGGTTGAACTCCAGCAGCTGCTCCAAGCCCTTTTCAGCTGCTGTCCCACTGTCAACAGCTTTGGGGCCTGAATGTCAAGGAGGGCAAAAATGTTTCTGCAGGCTGGGGCCCATCAGTTTGTACAAGACTGCAGCAGCACCTCATTCACCCTCTTCAAAACACAGACTGCCCCAGAGCTGCCTTCACTCTCCAGGTCTTGTTTACAGACATCCAGCGCTGCCCCGCAGGTGTAGCTCGGTTCTTGCGTGCGTGTCCAGCAGCAGCTGGAGCTGGGGAAAAGCAACAGGGGAGAGATGGTGCCAACCCCCAGCAGCCCCTGAGCCTCAGGACTCACACCTTCCCAGCTGCTCTGGGGTCCTGCCCACACAGCCACAGGCAGGCTCCTCTCCTCCTTGTGAGACTCAACAAAATGTTTCCCCTTTCCCCCACATTGTCTCTTTGGCAGGACTTGCCTGCAGCAATTTCACTCTAAGCCCTGTTCTGCTGATGGCAGAGGCAAGGTTGCCCAGTTGCACTTGGCCACCAAGGAGAGAAGAGGAAAACCCCCCTTTGCTGCCCCCCAGACTTAACCAGGGCAGGGTGGGCTGGAGCCCTTGCCCTTCCTCTGGTCCCACACTGCTGCTGGAGGAAGCAGCTGCTGGCAGCTCTGGGCAGCCCAGTGCTGTAGGGTCAGGCAGGAGATACGAGCAGCCCAGGTCCCAGACAGAACCATCCCTCCCGGCCCCTTTCCAGAGATTGGAGATTGCTTTGGGAAGGCAGCTCCAAAATGCCATCACACTCCCTCCAGCTCAGCTGTGCAGCAGAAGCACTTGGGCTCCAGCCACATTTGACTCAGCAGTTGCTGTGCTGCCATCGATACCAAGTGCAGCCAGTGCAACTCCCTGACACTTGTCCCACTAATTTTAGCTCGACTGCAGCAGCTGGGCACTGCAAACACCCTGCTCCCCTCCCGAGCCTGCAGGGAACAGCGCGGGACCGGCAGGGCTGGCACCTGGCAGGGCTGACAGCCGTGACCTCAATTTCTCTGCCAAAGCTTCTCCCTGGCCCCACAGTCAAACTCCTCTCCCACCCCGTCCATCCCTTTCAGGAGCTCCGTGCTCCTGCCCTGCCAGGGCACCGGGAGCTCTGGCCCAAATCCTGCATCCCTGCTCTGGTCACATGAATCCACAGACCACCTTCTCACTGGTCTGCCCCTTCCTGCTTAGGGAGACTAAATATAACAGCAAAGGTCTGGCCTTTTGCCAGAGTCCTCTAAATCAGTTTGTTCTTTAGTTTTAGGTGCAGGCAGCTGTCAAACTGCAGCATTATTTTGCAATAAACTTAAAGATATTGGTGTATAAATATGTCCATTGATGCCAGAGGAGCAATGAGGTCGTGAACAGCTGTTATTCAAAGCTTTGAGGAACCCATGCAATGCAACCAGTTCAAACATGAAAGTAACAGCATATTTTCATTTCACATTTTTATTAGTAGACAGATGTGCAGAAAAGACAAAATATAACTACTGAAGGAGAAGACAACACAAAAATGCATCAGTTAATTCTTTCTGGTAAATTATACTGAAGAAAAAAAGGAAAAGATCTGGGAGTTCAGCTAAGAAAACTACTAAGAAACCTAGTGTACCCTGCTGGTTTCAGAATGGTTGAAAACTGCATTTGAAGGGACATGTAGCTGCAAATGTAAACGCTAATATTGACTGAAACAGGAGAAAAGGGGTTAAGAAAAACCCAGAATACACAGAGCAGGTAAACATTTTTCTGCAATCTCTTAAATAGTTTCAAAAAAATCCCCTCATACTTCAGTTGTATTTCAAAAAAAGGAAACCAGCAAGTCAACAAGCAATGACACTGCACAGGACAGTGGGGAAGAGAAATTAGTCTGGTTAATGTCGGAGCTCTCAAAAGAGGTTGCTTTTTTTTGTCATTAAAAAGGGGTAACAGAAGAGTCATAATAATGCATCTTACAACACCAAGCTTGGAAATACAAGTCACTGGAGAGTATACAGTGAAGACGGTCAAAAGTACAAGGGAAATCCTGAAAGATGCAGTATCCTCATTTCCAACCAAGCCATCAGCAAAGACAGTGTTGCCGCACTCTGCTCCCTCACCCTCCACAGCCGCCTGCAAGTTGGAGCTTGGTGTCCCCGCCCTGGCGGGCCCCGAATCCAGCCCCGCACCCGGGAGCATCGGGGCCCATTTGCCAGCCCTGGCGCTGCCCTCGCAGGGCTGCTTTGAAGCTGGGGGTGCCCCACACTGTCACTAAACGCAGGGGAGCCCCGCTGCAGGCTCCAGAAAGCAGCTGGGGCTGGGTAAGTCCTTGCTGGAGGAAGGCTGACAGCTCAGGAGGGTGCAGCTGCCTTCCCAGGTAACATGCAAGCAGGAGGGCGGGCGGCCGAGGCAGCGCCGGGCACAAGGAATCAATCGCCGCTCGGGCAGAGGGATGCACCGCCGGGCAGGGACTGTCCCTGCAAACCCCAGCCCAGCAACACTTTGGGAACAGATCTGCCTCGCTCGCTTCCTGCGGAGCCCCCAGGGCCTTCCTCTCCTCCCCGTCCGGGCAGCGCCCCCGGAGTTTTTGCTCAGCCTTGCCCCGGGCGCGGATCCCGAACAAGGCTGCTCCCACCGAGGCACCCCCGAGGGACCGCAGCTGGGGACGTACCATGGAAAGCCCTGAGACACGGCGGGGAGGCGCGGGCTCTGGTCAGGGTGATGCCTCTGTACCTGTGGGGACCCAGGGTCCCGCCCAAGCAGGGCCAGCACCTCCGAGCTGCTCCCGGGGCCGCCAGGCCCGGCTGCCGATCCGGGGATCCTGCGGGACGGAACTCGAGCACGCTGCACGGGGGAGCCGAGCGCCTGAGGAAGAGGGGTCTGGGGCAGGAATATGCAGGATCCCCCTGCCCACGATGGAGCGCCCTAAGCTCTGCCGAGGGCTCTCAAAAACATGCGGGAGGCTGAGCACGGAGCATCAGCAGCGGAGAGCCCGTCAGAACCCGCTGCTGGCCCGCTCTGCCCTGGGGCTGGCTGCGCACACCGCCGTGCCCCGGGGAGCCGGGCAGGAGAGCCCAGCGCTGCCCCGCGGCACGGACACACGGACACACGGACAGACCGGACACACGGACAGCTCCCAACTCCGCCGGCCCCGCGGGCTCTCCTCTGAATTCCTCTGGGAAATGCATGCTAAGTACTTCTCTTAAAGAAAAAAGAAAAAAAATCTAGTCAATGCTACCTCTTACCATTCTGCTGAAAAACCGCAGTAAAGAATTTGCCTCCATAAAAATGCAAGTGCTGGTGGAGGACAAACAGAATTCCCCTCCTTTAGGAGCTCTTCTGTGTGTAGTCGAAACCCCAATAACTTCAGCTCCCATGTTTAGGCAGAGAATTAGAATGGAAGTCAATGCCTCTGAAAAGTGGGCAGAATTCCAGACATCATCAGAGAGCTAGGATCTATCTCACACTGTATCACCTGGATTGTCTTTTTTGAAATCATAAACCTTTTCACCTCCCCTATAGTTGATTACCTTTTCAGTGCAGACAAACCTACGTCTAAGCAAGTGCATGTCAGGTGTTTTTACTGGGCTGCACGGAGCAGCCCCTGCCCGCAGGTGACCCACACAGGCGATGGGAGGCAGCTGCCGATGCCCAGGGCTGGGGCTGCAGGGAGCAGGGGCTGCAGCCAGCACGGGCAGGAGGCTGCTGCTCTGTCCCACTGCCAAAAATAAATCCAGCAGGAATGGTGGCCCTCTGGGCAGCAGGATGCACATCTGCTCTCCTCCCTCCAGAGAGGGGCAGCTGGCAGCAGATCTCAGCAGAATGGCTAAACTGAACTTTTTCAACCCTATCCTAGCCTGGGGAAAAAAAAGGAAAAAAAAATTAAAAAAAAAAAATAGCAACCCAGGGCTCAGTTGTACAGATGTGAAGTGTTAAGTGTTTATTTTAGGTTCATTTCACAAGCCTTTTCCAGAGACAAAGCTGATTGTGCCCTCTGCGGCTCCAGGGGCCAGCTATTTCCTAACTTAGCAGGCTGAAAAGGAATACTGTACCTTTCAGTAACATCCCATCAAGCTCAACACACAGTAGCTTTAACACTCTCCGCCCCACACCTTATAAAGGAAAAGCCACCACCACAAGGCTAAACGAATGTACACACGCTATTATTGTAAATGGAGCAGCTAAACCTTGGCAATTTGCTTCGTGGGGATTTTTTTTTCTTCCCAGTAAATGCAGCACTTTGAGCTCCCAAAAACCCGGCTTCCAATGGGTTTGTTCCAGCTTTAAATACATTAAACATCTCAATGCAAGACTGTATTTAATTCAAGAATCTAAACACGAGCAAACCTGTTTTGCTGTGAGCATTTCGTAGAGAAGTGAAAAGGGGAGTTTCTTTTTTAAAAAGAAATTGTAATACAGTGATGAAAGGGTTAAGAATGCAAGAATTCAGACATTCTGTGGAGGGTCTCTAAGAGGTCCATAAAAAAGGAGCGAACAGATCCATACAACAGGAGACAGCAGGAGACAAAGTTTTGTGTTGGGTTTTTTTTTTTTTTTTTTTTTTTTGACACCCCTCCCCCCCACTTTTTTGCTGGACTGCTGCTAGGTTACCGCTGCTCCCTTCTGGCCTGAGTCGGCAGGGCAGTACAGGGGCATAGAGGGAGCAGGTCACGACTCCTCGTTGCCAGAATCATCATCATCGTAACAGTCGGCATCCTCCTCCTCCTCGTCTTCATCGTCAATGTCGTCATCGTACAAGTCGTCGTAAAGCAAATCTGAGCTGTTGTCATTGGAAGGCACTTTAGTTTTGATGCAGTACTCTGCCAGTGTAGTGGGGACCTTCACGCCATCCTTCTCTGCCTCAGCTTTGGTAGCCAAAACCTGTTTCCTGCGGGAAAAGGACACACAGGAATGTGAGCAGGGCCGGGTGCCGTGGCTCAGCTCCCCGCCTGCTCTCCAGGCCCTGCCCCGCCCTCCCGGCAGCTGGGAAGGGAGCTGAGGTTGGCAGGACGCACCACAAACAGCACTGGAAACAGATTTGGTTCCTGCAGCCTCAGGCCTGGGAGCATGCCAAGGGGGTTTGCAGCACACACCCTCTCATGAAATCAGCTATTCCACAGGCTCTGCACTAGAGACCTGCCAGAGGCCAAAGCAAATTCCATTCACTACTGCAGGGATGGTCAGGGATTTCCTAGGGTGATTTATTGACTCTGCTGCTGACTGCTCTCCCACAGCATGCTCAAAACTGCAATTCCCACAAGCCTTTGGCAGCTCCCAGCTCCCACTGGAGGGGCAGAGCAGCTGGGGCTCATGGCACACCCCAGAGCACAGCCTGGGGCTCACAGGAGCCAAGTGTTTTCCATGACCCCGAGCCAGGCCTGGTGCTGCATCCCAGCAGGAGGAGCAGATGGCAGCCTGTCCCCTCGCCCACCCAGGGCCCTCAGTCTGCCATTCCCTGCATGGAGTGCACCCAGCCCTGCTGGAGCCCAGGGACCCGAGGATTCTCTGCACAGGCAGAGCCCCGCTGGCCCCACCCAGGGCCACATCCTGCCTGCCCAGATGGCAGGGACAATGCAGATGTGGCCTCACGCCACCAGTCCTGCTCCAGGCTGGGCTGTCCCTCCACAGCAGCCCTGGCCCACGCTCACATCATCCCCCTGCAGCTCCTGATGAACCATGGACTTCTCCAAGGGCAGGACTGAGCACTGGTTCCAGCTAATCCAACCCAGCTCTGCAAGCCCTTGACAAATCCTGCTGAGGCTCCTTTGAATTGGAGGGACAAGATTATGATTCGTGCATGCATTACGCACAAAAATTAGTAGGATGCAGTCAGTTTGCATCACATCCCAAGCAATGCAGGGCTTAAAGATAAGCAGGGACTTAGACTGGGATTTACTAGTAGCCAATAGGTTTTGCAGAGCATCATGACAGATTAGTCTGAAAAAAGAACAATTTGAAGACAAATCAGCCCAGTCCTCCTGCCCCAGAAGTTTGCACTGTTTCTGTGTGCTGAAAATTCTGGAGGGACCTGAAGCATGGACTTTGAATAAGACACTGAAATTAATTACCAAATTACATTCTGTGAGAAGCTGGTTTCAGCAAATTCTGGAAGCAGCCTGTTCGACAGGATTCAAAGCAGAATGCTGGTAGCCCAGCATCACAACTGGCAAAGCTCACCTTATGATTTCGGCATACTCCTTGTCTTTTCCTTTACTGTCCCTCCATTTCCTGAACATGACTGACGCATCCACATTGGCTGGGGAGAATGTGTTGGGCTCATTAAGCAAAGAGATTACACTCAGTAAGATAGTCCTGAAAGAGGTAACCACAACAGCAGAGTCAGAGCTAACGCATTCGTGGGTTCTGGATATCCACAACTTCTTTAGGTGCTGCATTATAAACTTGTTTGAAGTCAACTTGTCCTCTTTAGCTGAGGACAGTGTTTTTAAGTGACAACAGGTACTCACGAACCTCAGGCCCTGGACATTGGTGTAGGGAAGGTGATACAACACAAATCTCATCTGACTACAGCCCATCGTGTCTGTGCTTGGGACAGGGCAGCACAGAAAGCTACAATCAGACCAGAATTCAGCTGGTCTGCACTACCCACAGATGGGGTGGGGCTGGAAATCTGCTCTGTGAGCTGTTCCTGGTGGCTTGCAGCCTCCACCAGGAAGCCAGGCCAGGCTGTTTGCCTGCCCTGCACAGGGAGAAGGGCTGCAATGACCCAAGGCCAGCAGAAAAGGCTGCACTACTTTTCCCCTGCCCTGCCAGGTGGCTGGGAGGCTGAGGCAGGACTCTCCCTCTCCCCCCACTCAGGCTGCAGCAACAGCTCTCAAGCACAGCAAGGGGAGGACAGTGTGGATGTTTTTCGATGCCCAGGCAAGGTGCCAGGGCCCAGCGGGATTCAGCAGAGCCAACACGAGCCAGCCATGTAACCCCTGGCAGGCAGGTGGGCAGGCAGGCAGACAGACAGACAGTCCTCTGGGATTTTCAGCCAGGGGCCCTGCTCTGCTGGCATTTACCAGCTGCAAACACCATCCTCTTGTCCAGAGCTTTCTCCTGCAGTTCCTAGAACACTGCACTCGGGAGTTGCAGCCTTTGCTGCTCACACTGCGCCTCAACCCGCACCAACACCCATATCCAGCCATCATGACAGCATCACCCATCCCAGTGCTCCTGCCAGCAACAGCTTCCCTGTCAAGTGGAAGGGACAAACAAGGGACAGGGAACAGCTCTTGAAACACAGCATTACCCAACAGCCACTTTGCAGACCTTGATTAAAGGGGACTGGGAGCCACAGTCATGTTTGCACTGATTCAGGGGCATGTTCAGAGCACATCTACCAGATCATATATCTGGGTACAATTCCAGGAAATGCTTGGTCATTTGGATACTGAGTACCTTGAAAGGTTTTGAAAATAAACACTTGTATCTGAACAGACTGTTCAGCACAGCCAACAAGAGAGTCTTATACAATTCATTTTCTAAATTATATAATTTTGTACAAAAAGAGAACAGCAGCTCTGGAAGAAAATGTCTCATTGGGTTGGAATGATGGGCATAAGAGATCATTTTCTACTTCATCTCAAGAATTCATTTAAGAGCCCTTGATTCTCTGCAAACAGGCCAGCATGTCAGCTCCAGCATCATGCAGCAGCTTTCTGCAAAGGAAACGAAGTCTAGGGAAGGCCAAGGATGGGAATTAATATCTGGATTTACCATCTGCTCTACCACACTTCCATCAACAGTGAGGAAAAGCCAATTTTCACTGTGGTGTCCAGACACCGAAGTTACAGCTAAGGTACTTAAATACACCAAGACACCTGTATTAGAAGTGAATACAGTTGTTTGATCAACTGTACCATTGTACAGTTGATTTTCTGAGCTCTTCCTTCCCATCCAGCACATCAGACCAGCTCCATCACTGCTGATACCTTTAAGAGCTGGACAGTGTCCTCCAACTCAAACCTGCTTGCCTTGAAGAGGGGACAGTAACAGAAAGGCATCCCAGCATGGGGGATCTGACAGGACTAATACCAGTGAAAAGTTCAGCCATATGGGACTGAAAACCTCAGCAGCAGATGCAAACTGCATGGGCTGAGTCTCTGGGATATTGTCAGGGATCTGCAGCCCCTCAGACAAGGCAGCTGTAGCATGGTAGAGCAGCCAGCAGAGGCTCAAGTAAACAGACCTGTTCTTGTTTTTTATCCTGTATCAATGTAAGAAGGTTCAGACAGATCAATTTCTTCCCAAAGAGACATGATGTAGATTGGCTGGTGCTCCCAACCAGCACATCCTATTACATTCCTTGTTGAAAAATGAATTTTTTTTAAAATTCCAGCTGCTATCCACATTGTAGGCCTCTCAGAGCCACCTCAAGACGTAGGTATAGATTGGTCCAAGTGCATTTTTGCCTTCTGGTATAAAGTCAAAAGTTCTGGCCTAGGCTGCACTGACAGTCATGTTACTGGATCAAGTGGAATCTGCCCAGATCTCAGGCAGCAACAAAAGACAAATGGGAATCCTCAAGAAACAAAGCAACAGGCAGACAGTACCTCAGTTATCTGCAGGAGATACAGGTGTGCCAGTACCTTGAATACTGTGCAGAGTCCTCGCCTGTGCAGCTCAAGGGCAGGGGAGGCCGGGGGGATGTGGAGAAGGACAATCAAAACGATCAGGGAGCCTCAACCCCCAGCCTTCTACCACTCACTCAGGACACAGGAAGCAGGATTCTCTGCCAAACACATCAGAGCTGCATTCCTTCACATCTTGCTGGGTTTTGCTGTGTTTACTTATGCCTGCATCACCTTGTTCCCAGTGATGGGAAAGCCCATACTGATTGTGTTTAAAAAAATAAATGAGCTTGCTTGACATCCTCAGAAGCACAGGTGAACTCTCACAGCTGAAGAATGAATTTCCCCTTCAGACACTTCAACCCTGCTCATCTGTGGGGAAATAGTCAACACTTGGCAGGATTTACAGAATTGAGCAGCAGAGGAGCAGCTCCCTCCCATATCTTTGGCCCCTGTGCCTCCTGTCTCACACTTTGGAGCTTTCCCAAGCCAGATGGGACCCCAGCAGGATGCGCTTCTGCTGGCACTCTGCCCAACTGGTGATGGTGGCAGCAGGCTACAAGTGAAGGGCCAGTTTTATTTGCATTTGCTGAGGAATGTTTTGACCTGTCATCCTTAAGCCCAAGATGATTCAAGAGCATTAGCACCAAAAACTGCAACTGTGGTGAGGGACAGCAGAAATTAGAGAACAAGCACAATGATAAGTTCCATGTCAGTCTCTAGGGTTGAATATAATGAAATACCCAAAATGTTTGTGTGATTTATGTAATTAATGCCCAAAGCTGTTTCCTAACTTTGAGTTAAGGCTTGTAACCTAGTTGATTCTTTATTTGACAGTGTCTTGTAATGAGAATGAAATTCAGCTGCTGTTTCAAAAGCATGGACAGGTTAGGCCTTGAATGTCTCTTAGCCTTAGTGATCCTTTGTATTTTTGTCAGTAAGAAAACCACCAGCTGCTTCCAACACCACTCAGGAGGACAGGAGACAAACAATGGAATGCAAACAACAGCCAGAACTCTGCAAAGTTGCTTCTACTGGTCAGAATACTCAAAACCATCCTGTATTGGGTGTGCAGGGCCAAGTTTTGGTAGTCAAGGTGCTACAAGGGTGGCTTCTGGGAGAAGCTGCCAGAAACCTCCTCTATGTCTGGCAGAGCCTGGCAGCTCCAAGGACAGATGCTCCACTGGTCAAGGCTGGCCAACTGGAAAGAGTGGTAATGTCTCTATGATAACATACTTAATAAGAAAAAGGTTTTAATTGTGTCCAGAGAAGAATGGAGTGAGAACATGTGAGAGGAGCATCCGTGCAGGCAGGCAGGGTAGTGCAGCAGGAGGGGCAGGAGCTGCTCCAGGCTCTGGAGCTCAGGTTCCCCTGCAGCCCCTGGAGCAGCCCAGGCTGAGGCAGCTGTGCCCCTGCAGCCCAGGGAGGGCACGGGGGAGCAGAGATCCACCTGCAGCCCCGGGGGAGCCCAGCCTGGAGCAGGGGATGCCCAAAGGAGGCTGTGATCCTGTGGGAGACCCATGGAGAGAGTAGCTCTCACTGGAGCAGCTGGTCCTTGAAGGACTGCATCCAATGGAAGTGTGACCCATGCTGCAGCATTTTGGGGAAGACTGCTGCCCATGGGGTGGACTCATGCTGGCAGAGTGAATGCAGAACTGGCACACTGTGGGAGGGACCCCATGGTGCAGCAGGGGAACGCTCCTCATCCTCAGCAGCAGGAGAAACAAAGTGTGATGAACTGACTGTGACCCCCATTCCACTACCCCCATACCCTGCTGTGGTACGGGGTAGAGCTGGGAAGAAGGGAGAGGTGGGGAGGAGGTGTTTTTAAGGTCTTATTTTACTTCTCATTATCCTGCTCTGATTTTGTTGGTAACAAATTTAATTAATATCTCTAATTCTAGACTATTTTGTCTGTGATGGTGTTTGGTGAGCGATGCCTCCTGGTACTTATCTGCTGCAGAAGAACATCAGAACAACAAGCAGGTAGTTAAGGCTGTGAAGACTGGAATAGCTCAGGGAGACCAAGGCTGGGAGCAAAAGGGTGAGCTATTTCTAGCCCCAGGCCACTTCAGGATATCTAGGAAGGGGTGCAACACACAGATGGGCTCATGATTGAGGGGTGGAGCTGACCACAGAGGCCATCACACAGGTTATCCACAAATGCGAAATGTGCTGCCATCAAGTGAGTGAAATATCCCTGGAATAGAGGGCGGTGGCTGGTTTTCCAGTGTGGTGAGGCCTGGCAAATAGATTACTGGGCCACACACATGCCGAGGCAAGAGTTACACACTTGCTACATCAGAGGCAACAACTAGCTGGAAATGTACCCAGTAAACCATGCCACCGCCTGGAACACAATCTCAGCTCTTGAGAGATACATTTTGCGGTGACATGGTACCCCAGAGAGAACTGAATCAGGCTATGGGACTAATTTTAAAAATAATCTCATAAACTCCAAAGCAAGGAAATATTGAGAGAATATATCACATCCCTTACCACCCACACACCTCTGGAAAGACTCAGAAATGCTGAAGACTGTTAAGAATTTTAGGTAATGGGACATGGAAGCACTGGTATGCAAAAGAAGCCACTTGGCTGGTCAATGCTAGGGGATCTGCTAACTGCACTGATCCTGCCCAAACTGAGCCCACAAACACTGTGGGAGGAGATAAGGTTCCTGCACTACACACAGGAAAGTGGCTGGGGAAGTCAGTGTGGATTCTCCTCCCATGGGAAAAGGCAAACACATTGCCGCGATTGTCTTTACCCAAGGACCTGGGTGTACTTGGCAGGTAACATGGAAGGATGGGGAGACCCAGTGTGTACCTCAAGGAAATTTAACCTTGGGGGAAAACAAACTGTGCAAGTTTTGTGTCACAGGAAGTAAAGGAACAGGAACAATATGACCTGACAAAGAATGAATTTTGTGAGGAGCAAGGAGAATGTGATGATGATGTGAGCCAGGCTGGTGACCAATGATCAAGTGTGCTGCTTCTCCTGTCCTGACCACCCATCCTGATGGGGTAGAGCACAAGTCATGGATCTGGAGGGGTGGAGGAAGCCATGAAACAGGAGAATAATATCCATCTGTGAAAGGACAGGCGGGTGAAAATGTACATTTGGTACAGATATCGTTCAAGGATGTAGTTTGGGGTATATGTGTGGGTAAAAGGGATTCCAGTAATGAGAAAGGAATACAGTGGAACAGTTGGAAGATAAATACATTATGTAGGATCAAACAAATGGTATGGAATTAAGAGTGGAGATTGTATTGAGTTTGCTGAGCTGTATCTCATTTTCCCTTAGCAGCCCCCAGTGCTTTCCATTCAGTTAGACAGGTATGATAACACACAATTGTTTTGGCTACTGCTGAGCAGTGCTGGCACAGCATCAGTGCTGTCTCCAACATTCCCCACTCCTCCATCAAGGGCCTGAGAGTGGCAAAATCCTAAAATGGGACATAACCAGGCCAGCTGGTCCAAACTGACCAAAGGGACATTCCATACCATATAACATCAGCTCAGACATGAAAGCTAAGTGAGAGAGGAGGAATGGGGGATATTTGTTACATCACAGTGTTTGCCTTCCGGACCAACTGCTACACGCACTGAAGCCCTGCTTCCTGGGAAGTGGCTGAATGTTGCTCACCAATGGTAAGTAGAGATTTGTTTTTCTCCCCTTTGCTTATGTGCACAAGCTTTTGTTATTGCTTTATTAAACTGCCTTATCTCAAACATGGAAGTTGTTCTCTTTTCTGTGTTATTTTTGTTTCTCCTGTCCGGCAGGGAAAGGGAGTAATAGAGCAGTTTGGTGTGCACCAGGAACCTATTACACACACTTTTCCACTAGTGGTACTTTGAAGAAGATAACAGTGATGAGATAGGCTTCAACATTTGAGATAACTTGCCTTTGGAGTATGAAACCCTGTGAATAGGACAGAAGGCTCTGCACTGTCAGCCCAGTATGTTCAGACAGACTGGTATGTCTGGTTCCTGCTTGATTCAAGCCCTAAGCCCCACAAAACCTTAAATTCCCTCCCAAACCCCTCCCACCATAGCCCTTAGGTCTTGTGGAGATGGCTGGCCTTTGAGGTCACCACTGCACAACATATTCACAGTTACCTGACATTTTGGGTAGGGTTCCACCTCTCTGATGGTAGCTCTCCACTTTGTGGGTCATCTACAGGTGGGTGAAGAATTGAAATACATACATCTCCATTCTGCAAGACAGAAAAAAGCACTGAGAATAGCTTGGCTGGAGGCTGAGGCCTGATAACTCAAATCCACCATTCAGACTGTCCTCTGATCAGTTTAACCTTGTTGATATGAATACCCAAGTGCCAGCAAAAACCAACAAGGGCTGAAAATGGTTCTGAATTCTTCCTGGATCTACTTTATACCCAAGGGCTAGCCTGCAAACTGGCAAAAAACCCCAATATAAAAATCAAGCGGTTTAAAGAACGTACTGAAGTAAGCAAAAATAGTAATAATGTAACATAAAACTAGATTGGTTTCCAGATAGCAAGTACTACTGCCACAGTGACACAAGGTTTAATCACAGGAGACCCCAAGTAGGGTTAAAGAAAATTTGTGCTCCCACTGGTAGCTTGGGCTAGCTACAGGAAATTTTTGAATTGAGGGGTTTAATCACCATCTACTAGCTCAGGTATGAAAACATTACATCTCCCAGGACACAAGGACCTTGAACAGATGGTGTGGGGCAGGCTTACACAGCTGCCCTAGGACACATCTGTTCAAAATACCAGATGAAAAAGCAGGAGATGCTTTCTGAAGGTTTCACTGAAAAGCCCTTCCAGCATGCAAAAGGAAGAATATTCTGGCAGCATATGGAAGCCATACAGCCACATAATTCTCAATATGTGTTCTACTCACCAGTCTTATGGCCTGAATATAGATTTAAAGCTCTATAATTCCTATTTAGGAAAGCTGTCAACCCAATTCTCCATCAGCAACAGCACTCTGACACAACTGCTTTGTAGGAGGGCTGGAGCAGTATCCACCCCAGCTGATATCCTCCACTGAGGCAGACTCCAGGGACCCACCAGTGCCCTACTGCAGGATGGGGTGAAGGTGCAGATGAGGCCGGGGCTGGCCAGCAGATATTGGACTCTCCAGGCCCCATGGGCTTTGCAGCCAGCTGTGGGGCAGCACTCATGCTGTTCCTTGTCCCCGCAGTCCAGGGCACAGACGGAGGATGGGATCAGCTCTGTTCAGGACTCCAGGCTGGAAGCTGCCCACACACCTGGTCTCACATCCTTCCAACACTGCTCTGAGCACAGAGCAGGGCTGCTCACAGCAACAGCATCTGCCTTTGAGCCCAGGCCAGTGATCACAGCTACAGATAGCAGCAGCTCACCTGGGGGGTTGTGATCTGTATCCAGATTTCAGCAGTGCACTGTTCATGCCAGGTATGCTAATCTAGCAGGCCTTTGTCACTTTGAAGCAGGTTTTAGTCAAGAACACAGCAAGGCAGCACCCGGAGCTGCTGAATTCCAAAGCACATACTTACATTGCTGGAACAGTTTGCTTTAAGGAGGCAGTTTCCCTTTTAGTGCCCCAACGGGCTTGTGAAATCTTGAACTTTTATAGTATCACTCCAAGCTGAAGTTAACTTTATTAATATTAGATTATGCTCAGTCTACTCTGTTATCACTAATAATTTCCATTAGTTTTTCCTTTAACCTTTTCCTGGAAGAATGCAATGCTAGTGGCCAGAGGAAGTATCTCAGCACTTGGGAAAAGTTCCTGAAGCAATCAGGTCAGCAGCATGTGGACAAGCAGATACTTGGCAAAATGAAGATAGAGGGAAGCAACAATGTGAGAAGTTTTTGTCTTGCCACAATCAGTGTTACATGTTTGGGAACTGTACTTTCATTAAGAATGTGGAGAGGTAAAGGTTTAATGGGGCCTGATGAGGTCAGTACAAAGTTCTAGAGATGAGGACAGTCAGGGCCCAAGCCTCTCCCTACATACATTTTTGAAAAACACAAACAAGGAGAATGGGGTATTTATCTGCCATTGAGGTATATCCTCCATTTCTATCAGGACTGAGAATGGTTATGTCATAAAAATAAAGAGCAAGTGAATGCAGTTTTACCAAAGTTCAATTAGATGACCCAAGTAACCAGAGATGAAAAAAACACACATTGCTCAAGTCTCATTGCTCAGAACTGGAATGTCAGCCCCAGACTCTCCATCTGGTCCTACCAGCAGATTCTGCAAACTGCTACTTTCATCTTCCTTGCACTAAGAGGGGATTATTGTCCTCCTCCTCCTGAAAACCCTCAAACATCAAACACTTGGCTGAGATAGTCTCAGTTTCATCTGAAGTTACCCCAGTGCCTCATCTTCATTGCTTAAATGTTTCCAAAACAGCCTGCAAGCTGCTTCAGATTCCCTCAGCTTCAAGAAATACTCCTATAAACACAAAGCACAAAGCTGAGAGCTTGTGTATTTGAAGAGCAAACCCAAAATACACACATCAAGTTTTGGGTTAGTTCCTCCTGCTGCCTTCAGTCATTTCTAGTCAATTTTTCATCTTTCTCACCAGGACAGGGAGAGGTCCTTTCCAAGGCTTGTTTTTGTACATTTTATTTTGGTAGCCATTTGCCACTCACCTCCTGCATGAGGATTTCCAGATTCAGAATCAATACCCACAGTATGTGTCTGCAATTATCTGAAGATTTCAAAATTGTCTTTATTTATAGATCAAAATTCCCTGTAACTGAAATAGAGCCTTAAAGAAAAACATCATTCTTGGCTACAGGAAAGATCCTGTGCCAAGTACAAAACCTACATCACAAAACTGTCAGATAACTGATGTGAGGATGTCCCCGGACTTAGGGCAATTCCCTGGATCAGTTAATAATTAAAATGGGTTAGTATTCTGTTCTGCACTGAAGTTTGGCAAGGTTTCTAGACATTTATTACTAAGCCATCACTGCACTTCTCACCATTTGAAGCACACCCATTCCAAGCTGGGCATCTGGCAGCAAGAACTTAACAGAAAAGGACTTTGCAAGCCCAAGATATCAACTGAGGGCTTTATTTGTTCATGGGATTGAAGAGAATGACATTCCAGTTTTCAGGTGGGTTCAAAGGAAGTCTGCAAAACCTCTCATAAGAAAACCTGTGATAAGGTGAGAGACCTGCAGCAAAAGGAACATTGTGAAATCCTTTAGCTCCCAAAACAACAGAGGCAGTGCTTCTCACCAGGCTGACATTCTTCTAGGACACCCAAAAGTTCTTCAGCTAGGATTTGGCTGACCTCCACTAAAGGTCAAGTTCTGAACCAAAACAGGCTTTCAGCCTTCCAATACAGCTCTATGGAATTGGGTGATATTGAACCAATTGCCTCTATATGGAATCATTCCTCTCCTGGACCTGCTGTGTTGTTCTATTGTGATCCAATTGCTGACAGCCCACAGCCTTGGGTACTCTCTGAAAGTAACCCATACACATACTGAGTTTAAGGAAGCACAAAGCTCTCTCACACACCCCAGAAGACAATTGTTTTAAAAAAATACCTTACCTCATAAATGTTGGGGTGCCACATTTTGGTCAGGAATCTGAAGGTAGGTGGTGAATATGGATAGTCAATAGGAAATTTAATGTGAGCCTGAAAAAAAGCAGAATTTTTTAGCTATGAAACAGAACAAAAAAGACCAACAACCAATAACTACAGTGAAAAGATTGGGGGGGAAAAATTCATTAAGGCTACTAAATTGCTCATTCAATAAACCAGTGCCCAAGTGGCCCCACAGTGTAACACTATGCGATTTCTTATGAGCAAAACACTAACTGAACAAGAAAAATCAAAACATCTGGGCTAGTAATGCTCAGAAGACCAGCCAAAATGCATTTACCACGTCCTAATTCAAGCAGCATATTCAACAGCTGTTGTTAAACAGGGTAAAACAAACTGGAAAAGTTTTAACTCGAGAGAGCACTGCTCTCTTTCTGAGTTCAAAAGCAGACTAAAAAAATGTTTACTAAGCTGAATAGACCTGTTTTATATTTGCCTGCACAAATATTTAAAATTACTCTTCCCATGATGAAAAAAAAATTGTTACATAACTTGCCCTAGTTATTTTGTCTTTCTTTGAAAGTTAAGCTGGTCCATCCACCTGTGTTTCTAATACTACATGTTTTGCCTCCACAGGCATTTCTGAAGTCTCAACATCCTCAGTGTCTGTTTAATAAATCAGTGCACCTTGAGGAATATTGATGGGCAATGACAGCAAACATCTTGCAGTGGTCAACAACCATCTGTGGGGCACAACTCTGAGTCAAGTCAGTTGTGGGAAGGTTGCAGAGATCCTAGCACTGGAAATTAACTTCTCTCTGCTGTCCTGCTGTTCACAGCAGTCTGAATATGGACTGATCAAGTGTCCAAAATATTTCTCTCTGGAAGGTGGACTTGCATGCTGCTTGCTGCGCTGTGGAGCACAAACCCTTTCCTTGGAACTGCTCACCAAAAAGTCCTACTGCCAGCCCAGCAAGGGATCTCCAGAGAAGCATCTTCTGGTCCTTCAAACACAGCCAGGATCATTTGCAACAGAGAATGCAAGAAGGGATCCCAAAAGCAAGATTCATATTTATACCAGTTTGAGACAAATTTAGGAGGAAATCTAGTCACCCTAGGACAACATGGTAAGAGCAGAATTCCAGGTCACTTTCCTCCACTTAAGTACATAACCATGCCCCTTGCTCAACAAGAGAAACTTTGGAAAGTTTTGTTACATAGTACACAGAAGCAGACAACCAAAACAAACAGATTACAGAACTGTTAAGTGTCTGGCTACAGTTTTACTTACCAGCGCACGCCTTTGCCCTACAACCCAAATTTTATGGGGTCAGCGTGTCAGATAGACAAGAAAAGAAGGTTTTTCTATTCACCTTTATAAAAGAAATTCACCAGTTCACATGGCCTTATGGTCTGTAGATGCCTACTCATGACTGTGTGTGGGCATGTTACAGCAGCACTGAGTCCTCACCCCACAGCCATTTGTCACAGCACACGCACAGCTAAGAGATTTACAATCCACTTAAACAATCCCATAGTTTAAGGCCAGTTGCACGAATGCCATTGCTCCAGGAGCAGTGAATGAATGGCTCTTATCACCACACTGCTGCAGCAAGGACATGCCTGGGTCCAGAACATGCTGCACTGTGGGCAGAGCAGAGATCTACCCAGGCAGGGCACATTCACTCCAACTCAAGTGCTTGCATCATGTAGCTGCAGACTCCTCCAGACTCCGGGGTTTTCCCAAGAAAGCCCATTCCTGTGCTTACACACAGTTTTGTGAGATTTAAGACAAAAGCAAAAGGACAGACTAAAAATGCAAGAGACAACGAAACTCAGGGTTGAGCTACCTACAAGATGTCTTAGCAAAATCTGTCTTCTACACAGCCACAGCTTCCAGGTGACCAAAACAAAAAACACTGTGCCAGCAGATTACCAGCACTGCTATGCCTACAGCCCATATAGATGCTCAAGGAGTGCAGGTCTCATTCCTCCCAGTAAAACCCCTCTGCTTTCAAATTGTCTAGCCCTGAGGGGTTTATCTCAGCAAGACTGCTCCAGAAGCTGAGCCTGAGTCACCAGTATGTCCCTGTATGTGATGCAGACTCATGCAGATGCTGTAGATCCTGGAAAACTCTTCTGAATTTCTAAATCCTGTTTGACAAACACAGTTCTTTATTAGAGAAGGACTACCTGCCTACAAGAACTATCACTATGGAATGCAGTGTTGTATCACCTGAAGGGTTATCTTGAACTCTAGGAACAGAAAACCCAACTGGAGAAATAAGAGAAATCTTTCCTTCCATGTGCAGGCAGCCAAGAACCTAGCTTCCCTGTTGTACATCACACATTTAGAAAAGCAGCCACATTACATGGTAATCAGCTATATCTAACTAGTCTGTAGGTCTTCAGCACACTGAGGTTCTGTATTGGAACATAAAGCAAGTAAGGCTTATCTACAAACCTGATTTCAGAGTCAAAAGCCCCCAAAACAGAAAACCTTGAATTACAGGCAGGGATTTTTCCCAAACAAAAAGAGCACCACTGTCAAATCCCCATGGTGAGATCACCCAGAATTTGAAAGTGAAACCAAACACTTTTCCAGGCCATTACAAGCAGGTCTGAGAGAATTACCTCATCTCTTCTGCAAGAGAAACCATGGAAAGTTACGTAAGCCTACTCTGCTCTCACTGAATGCTATTTGAGTTTCTGTGTGGGTTAAGCAAGCCAAGAATTTCCAAGAGAAGCTGCAAGACTGCTTGCAAAATGCAGCAACAGCCACAATTAGAGGTCATTTTTTTCCCCACTGAAAGCCTGATTCTAAACATGATAAAAAAAAGACCAAATTAAGCAATAAATCTAATTTTAAGTAGAGCTCACAGAATAGTTTTTCCCTACAATTTCACTGATATAAGGCAAAAAAATCTGTTAAACTCAGCCAGGCTGCTAGGTACTAGAGACTGGCAGAGTTTTCAGGGAGCTTGTTGTTAGCTCAGTTACAGCCACACAAACTAATTTAGGAGGACTAAATATGCAGCTCAGTTCCCCCCTGCGAGTTCCAGAGTTACTGAATTCACCATGCGCCTGATTCCTCAAACTGAGCTTAAACAGAACAGAAATAATCCTATTTTGGTGCTGATTTTAGCCAGCTGCATGCCATGGCTCCTTGACATCACTGAAGATACTCAATAGATAGAAACACGACGACCAGTCACAATCAATCCTCCCTTCCCCAGTTTGCAACTAGTCATGCTTATAGTCTGTAGAAAAATAATAAACTCTTCTAAAAAGTCCAGCCTGACAGAAGATATAGCCCTTTAGAAACATTTGCAGCTACCACAAAAACTTCAACTTCTAAATTACACCACAGCACATATTTTAAGAATATTGCTACCATCAGAGTCACTTTGTTCCCTATTTTACTGCTTCCCTGAGCCTTCAACAGAGACTGCATTTCAGGTTTGTTACTCTTCTTTAAGTTGGATAAGACAAAAGCACAGGTTCTGCTATGTATGCCAGAAAAACACAGTCTCACTAGATCTTACGCGACTGAAAATTATTCACTGATTCTGTCACTACAAATAACTATTACAGCAACTTTGTTTCTTGAGATCTTGCCACATCCTTGACTCAACGCTTACACTTGTGTCACAACCACTCCAAGCACTTCAGGCTTGGGGCAGAGAGGCCTGGAAAGCTGCCTGGCAGGAAAGGACCAAGGGGAGCTGGTTGACAACGGCTGAACACGAGCCAGCATGCGCCCAGGTGGCCAAGCACCCTGGTCTGGATCTGCAATAGCGAGGCCATGGGACTAACACAGGCAAGACTCCCTCCCAGCCTCAGTCCCTGTTCCAGCCTAGCTGTAAATGACACTTCAGGAGTCTGACGCTGATTTTTTACAGCAGTTTCAAGCTGACAAAACTGAGACCCCTGATTTTTAGGCAGAAAGGGAAGGCATGTTGAATACATCCTGCCTACCCAGTGCAGACAGGCCATGGGAGAAGCACACACATTTCCTGGAAGCCACCAGGATCACAACGGATCTGATTAGAGGATAATGGGGAACACCAGCAGCTTTTACAATGGCCAGCAAAAACTGCAGCTGCTTGGCGTTCCTGGAAGTGCCATTTAGAGATTACTTCCATTTCAAAACATTGCAAGCTTGATGCCAGCCCTTCTAAAACTCTGCATTAGTGAGGGCAAGGACCTTTAGCAAATTGTATTTAAGATCAGATACAAAGGAAGTGGTTTGAGTTTTGAAATTATTTTGCTGTTATGTGTAATTATCTGCTACAGCCAGCCCACAGATAAGATCCTATTGACTCTGTGCAGGTACTACCAAGGTCTCTTACAGATCACTCATCTGCCCTGGCAGACTTGCAGACACACAAAGACTCCTCACTTTCCTTCTTAAGGGGCACAACCAGGCTCCCCAGTGTGCTCCTGCTGACTGCTCCACACACTGAACATGAACAGGAACTACAGGCCACCACCAGGTTAAGTGGTTGTATCTAATCCCACAAAATGCCCTTTCCTGCTGCTGGTGCATCACACATTATGCAATTCATTTAACAGAATCTCCTCTTCCACATTAGGCCTGGATTAGTGCATGCAGTATTAAACACTACGTGCTGGAAAGCATGTTCAGCAGTCAGTACTAGCAGCCAGTTTCTCACAGCAGTGAGGTTTAAAGCACCTCAGTATCATCCAGCTCACAACATGTAAAACAGCATTGTAGCCATCCCACTGCACTGTCAACTATTTGGTGAGGTAAAAATGTAGGGCCAACACAGCTCTTTCAGCTCCATTTGTGACTTATGGCCTAAGCAATTTCTTGTGGCAGAGCTGGGTGCTAGCCTGGTCCTTCAAACCCAGTTATTGCTTCATTTCCCAGCAACACTGTATCAGTGCTTATTGCCATCTGTTGTGCTTCAGAGAATAGGAGGAGCACATCTCTGATCCAAGAGGAGTGACCAGACCACTCAAGACTTGTGAGTCCTGAAAACTCCCTTGGTGCTGCAGTGGCCATATGAATAGTAACAGCAGAAAAGCCCTTATACCCCACATTACCTGCACTGTTTAATAAGGAATTTAAATCACAAAGATCTGAATGTGAAGAATAAACTAGATCTCATGGGAAGGACATGAAGCATCTAAACAAAAAAGAAGATAGAGCCAAAATTCAGCAGAGCACTGATGAGTCAAGAAGTAAGGCTAGCTTACACAATCAGAGACTGGTTTGACAGGCACCAGCCCATTCTTGTTTCACACTAAATCATATCTCATACACATTTCCTAATTTAGTTATCTGGGGCACTACTAAATCTGTTGCTCTCAATGGAAGACTTCCTCTGGTACAAACTAGATTTCCTTTTACCAGAATGTCTTTTAACAGTAAGATGTTATTAAATATTTATCTGCAATATATTATCTGCAATGTTCATAAAGCTGAAATTGTTGGCAAGTCATCCAACCCAAACCAAAGCAGGTAAAGGGCCAGATTACACGAGCACCACCTACACTCAGGTAACAACTGCCAGGTTGATTTCCACTCCTTTGATTGTCAATTTGACTTTTCATGATGCTACAGAAAATGCTATCATTTCAACCAGTGAAGGAGATGCAGCATTTAGCAAGAGATACTGAGTTGGAAACAGTGGCATCCTGAAACAACAAAGTATCAATTCTATAACTTGCCCATTTTGACTCAGCTTTTGCTCTTGTCTGCTGTGCCATCACTGAGAAGGCCATTAGCAACACCACCAAACAGAATTACTTGATCCTCTTTCACAGGCCTAGCTGTTGGTTCAACAGCTTCACTCAGCTTTGACACAGGGGCCAAACAAAGCAATTTCAGATTCCCATGACGGAAAGCTGATATCATATTGAGGATTATGTATTTTCCCAGGAATTTCCATGCTGAAATATTACAAGATTCCACCCTCTATTTAACCTTTACTCCAGGATCAGGCCTGATTTTAGGAGACAAAAAGATGAAGATGGAATGTATCAGAGACTGTGACAGGCCATATGTTAGGAGGTTTCTGCCATGGCTGAAGGCTTCATGTGGAGATTGTGCTCTTGGATTTGATTCCTTCAGGTTGCCCACAGAGTGTACACAGGCTTGAGACTGGGGTCACTGTGTGTGGGCTATGCAGAGAGGCTACTCTGTGTGACTATTTTCCAGGCAGAAACAGATGACTCAGTTCTTATTTAGATCTGTACAAACATGCTGACGTCCCCATTTAGACAAAATAGGAAGAATAACTCCAAATGTGTGAAACTTAATTTTCCCTGCGCAGCCTGGTATTTTCTGAAGGAGCCAGAGATACTTAGGGACACCAGATCTAAAGTTTAAACCAAATCATGCATCTCCCATTAGGTCTTTGCTTCAGAGTAGAAGCTGGGACTTGAAATACCCTACTGTACATATAACTCAGCCTGCTGGTACCTGAACAGATAAAGCTCTCACACAAGCTTTATCTATTCTAGAAACAGTTTCTGTCCACCTCAGATAATGCAATTTTGCATCTTTCCCATTTGTAAAAACAATTAGTTTTGCTGGAGTAGTGGTGGGAATATTTGAGACTGTTTATACAAACTATCATGGTACATTACTGGCATCTCTGGCATCATGGGTGGAAGTCCTCCAATTACATACATAGAGGGTTGTTATTTTGGGCACCTCTCTCTCCTTGCCAGGCTTCAGGGTCAAAAAGACTGTCTCTTTTAGCAAGAATTGAATTAGACTATGACATCTTTAATATTTTGCTCAATGTCACATTTTGGAATTTAACCTTACTGGATGAGTAATTAATGTTTTCTTGAAGCAGATTTACACAGGCACATCTATGAAAAGGTTGACTGTGAGACAGCATGATATACTTCAGACTTATCCTGGTAATTTATCAGTGGGATTGACTGACAGTGGGATTGAGGACACCCTCAGTAAATCCACTGATGACACCAAGCTCTGTAGTGCAATCATGCTCTGGAAGGAAGGGATGCCACCTGGAGATTCCTGGACAGGCTGGAGAGGTTGGACTCTGCAAACCTCATAATGTTCAACACAGCAAAGTGTGAGGTCCCACACCTGGATTGTGGCACACCCACAGAGAAGCGGGTGATTGAAAGCAGCCTGGCAGAGAAGCCCTGGGGGTGATGGTTGATGAGTAACTCAATGCGAGCTGGCAGTGAGCACTTGCAGCCCAGAAAGCCAAATGTATCCAGGGATAAATCCAAAGAATTGTGGCCAGCAGGTCAAGGGTCGTCATTTTCCCCTCCACTCTTGTGACATCCCACTTGGATTACTGCATACTGTTCTGGTGACCCCAGCACAGAGAATGACATGGAAGTGCTTGAGCAAACCCAGAGGAGGCCACAAAGTTGCTGAGAGAACTGGAGCAACTCCCCTATGCAGACAGACTGAGAAAGTTGGGGCTGTTCAGCCTGGCAAAGAGAAGGTTCTATGGAAACCCCACAGGAACTCTCCAGTATCTGAAGTGGTCTATATGGAAGCTGGAGAGGGACTCATCATCAGGAACTATAGATGGAACAAAGAGTAATGGGCACAAACTGAAAGAGGGGAAATTGAGGTTGGATATTAGGAGAAGATTCTTTACTGTAAGGGTGACGAGACACTGGCACAGGTTGCCCAGAAATCTGTAGATGCCCCATCCCTGCAAGTATTCAAGGCCAGGCTGGATAAGGTTTTGAGCAACCTGGTCTAGTGGGAGGTGTCCCTGCCCACAGCAAGGGGGTTGGGATTGGATTACCCTTTAAGGTCCCTCCCAAACTCTCAAGGTTCTGTGATTAATCACTGTAAAAACACATCCCAATTTTCAATAATGCTGGACAGAGTGTCTGTGAACTCACCTATTCATTCCAACTTTGCATCTTTACCAAAACACAGCAGATTGTTTTTATGCTCTGTGAAGCAAGCCATAACATTTGTATCTGCTGTGTGAAGAGATGTCCAAGCTAGCTCAGTGTGAGTACACCCTTTCCTTCAGCCTGTTTTCACTATTTTTAGCCAATTCTTTAAACAAGTACCATTCATGAGTCAGTGAATGACTAATTGCCTTGATTCTCTTCCTATGCAAGCCAGGCTGGATGCAAGAGGAAAGCTCCTCTCAAGGGACAGCCCATCACATGTTCTGCTAAAAACACAGGGCAGGTCTTGATTCAGTCACCTCTTTCATAAGCAGCAAGGGGAAAGGCATATTTATAGCATTTTAAGTGTAAACCCTAGCACTGTGCTGCAGTGTTACACAACTTTGCCTTTTCCAGCATGGCAGGCAGCAGCTCTCTGATGAGACTTCTTGAGCTGGCATACCAGCACACTTTCTTTAAAGAAGGCATCTGGAAGGTGAATGGCAGCACTCAGGAACTGCAGCTGAAACCTCATCTATGCTGGCTGCCATGCAGAAGCCAGCTAGGCACTCTAGCAGCTTTGTCACTTGTTTTTCAGCCACTGCATTACTGATCACAAGCTCTCCTGCTCGGAGCTGGACACAGGCAGTAAATCTAGGCACACTGAGCAGCAGCAAGCAAGCCTGCTGGACTGTGCTGCTTCCAAGCAAGCAGCTAAATCAGCAGCACCATCTCCAAGTGTGGAGACCCAATCAGCAATGTGTTAGTGTAGATGTATAACCCTACAGTCACAAACTGTATTATGCATAGCCCCACCCAGTGTACCATCCATCTGAAAAGTGTCTCTGATCCTGCACAAGTGAAGTCTGATATGTGTCCACCAGCTGGCTCCTGCCCAGCATCCTCCAGCTCACTGCAGGAACCAGCATTGTGTCAGAAGGTATTTGCTAGCACGAAGCTTATATCTGAGACACAAAGGCAAATTTTCACATTACTGCATGATGCACCTGTCAGCTTCATCATTATGGGCTGCTCCAACCAGACCAAACAAAGTTTTAGCTTGGATAAATGCATTAGCTGATACACAGACATCCCTTGCTCCACAGGCTATTCTTTCTACAGTAATAGGTTTTGGGTGGACTTTTTTTGCTAGTGAGGAGCCAAATTAAAGAGGCATTCAGCATTCTGTCATTCTTCACCTCTTTTCACCCCTGCCTTGTGCTTCAGAGGATTTGGAGGTCACAGCACTATAACCAGTATTACTTTACTATGGATATACAAGAGAAAAGTGCAACACTGAAGTGAAGGCTAGCATTAATATTTCTACCTATGTTCAAACTAGCTGCCATGTCAATTACTAATACAACATCCAGATAAAGCCAGAAACCTCAATTTGCTGAAAAAAATCTCCTGAAAGAGCCAACAAAAGGGAGCAAAGGAGGTTGAGTCATCTGCAGTGCAGCATAATTTAAGGTATCATTTATACTTATAAAAGCAGAACTACTGCAGTCAAACAAGCTTGGTACAAGAACACACAGCCCTGAAATTCAAGCTTGAATTTGATTAATTGGAACTACTGGATTAATATTAATTAATTTATTTAATTAATAATATTTATTTAATTATTGGAGCTATTAAGTTTGAAGGTATACCAGGTGAAAGTAGCAGTCGGGAAGAACCACTTACGCCTACCACAGGTTAAGAGGATTAAGGTCAAGGCAAAAAATTAATGAGACAGGTGTAAGATGAGACTAGTGGAAAGGGATCTTATCACTTGGACAAAGATGGAACTTGTAGGGAAGTCAAAGGAAAGTTGTTCAACTGTGGGACTAAAAGCAACCCTTAAAGTAGCTTTCATATTATGCACTATTTCCTGCCCGTACAAAGAAAGGATCTGAAGGGGAATTAGAACTAATTTCATTTTTCTTCCTGTATTTAAGCATGTCATAGATATTGCTCTTGATTCAAAGTGTCATTTCTGACTTAACTTTTGAAGAAATTTGTGTGACAGATCATGCATGAATGGCAGAAGAGCAAAGATAAGACAAGATCTATGGTAGGTCTACAGTCTGCTCTTAGTAAGAACTGGAATGCTGCTGAAAAAAAGCCCCCAAACCCAACAATGAGGAAAAAAGCAGGCCAGTCTAAGGTGAGCAACAAGATGAACTGCAATATCAGGCTGACAGCAAAAGCTCTTGCAAGAGGTGCAGCATTTATAAATATCTGTAGGAACAGGTGATATGTCAGGGGAAAAAAAAAAAAAAAAAAAAGAGTACTTCCAGACCAAACAAATTTTCTATTGTGAGACATCATTTTCTACTTAGACTCTTTGGATATCTACCTTCTTCTGATTCTTGGATAACTTATTTTTCAGCTCTGCTTTTTAAGGTCTTAAATGTTTGCCTGAATGCTAGAGAAACAGACAAAATATGACCTTCCAAAACGTTTGCAAGTGCATGCCAGTAGCCTCATAGCAACTTCGTGTGTTGAAGCCTCCTCGGAAACAAGGCATGTTGCCTTCCTGCAAAGACTCATCTAAAAGCTCCTCCACTTTCTCAATAACAACATCATCATGTGTAATTATCTGTGATACAGAGACCACTTATAAGAATGCACACTGTGTCTGATAGCTCAAGTGCAGTGCTCCAGCACGCTTCCACACTCAGAAAACGCAGCATCTATACAGGCAGTTTGGAAACTGGGTTCTCTTATTCCATCCAGAGAAAAATGATACCCACACATCTTCAAAAAACTAATACTGAGCACTAGACTTGATAGTGTATGGAATAAGCCAAGACTACCAAATCCTAAGACTGGCAAGAACAGACAATTCACCCATATTTATATGCTGGACAATCCCATGATGATACTCTTTCCAGTCTGATCAGATTAATTCTTGAAAACTTAAGTCTTCATGTTGTTACGCTGTTAGATAAGACACAGTCTACCTGATACACTCTATCAAATTACAATGCAGTAAAATAAGAATTTTGCAGCAAAAGTCATCAGTGTTTTATAAATACAGCCCTGTCATGGTAAACCTACTCCAGCTACACAATGAGGCCTGCAAACCATAAAATAACCTGTGCTGGCAATTAAAGTCTTATCTACACTAGGATAAAATATGTTCATGTTAAAACAAAATTATTTACCCTCACTGACCATTAAGTATTTTTGTGACTGTTTTATCCACCTACCAGCAAGTAACACAAGCTTCTCAGTGCTGATGCTTTAAGGTTCATCAGCAGTTAATACTCAGTAACTATTTCAAACAGATTATTTGAATTCAGCCACAGTAGCAAGAGAATGGCTGTATTTTGATATTAAAAAACTATTAAAATTCACTGCTTGTAAAGAGGTGTTACAGTGACAGATTCAGACATCTGCATGCTACTTAGAGCATAAGCTGCTTCCTGCCACAGAAATGAATCCAAAGCATGACTTGGAGGAGCCTCTAGTGGTGATAAAGTAGATGTGATTATAAATTAGCAGATGCTCAAGGGTAAGAGCCCTGCTGGCATTCATGTAGCCTACAGTTACATGACTCCCAGTCAAGTCACCAGCAATGAGACCTGCAAGCCACACACACACACTTGGGACCAAGCAGGATGTTTTCAGTAGTGCTCTACCTACAAGTTTTACCTTGCCTTGATTCAATAAGGGAACCATACAGCTTGCTTCTTGATCTTTTCCATTTGTAGGCAACATTTAGTGGAAAAACTGAACAGAAGGATATCCTAACAACTTGTTTAATCTCTTTCAGACTAATATTTTTTGCAGGGAAACAGACACAACATCCTGTGGCAATTATTTCTACAGTTTTAACTACATACTGTGTAAAAAATCCACTTTCATTTTGACTTGCTTGGTAGTTCCATTTAATGCACATTCATTCTTAAATTAGGCAAGACAGTAAACTGTCATCCTCTCTTGACTTTTTTAGTGTAACACATGGCTTTATAATCCCCAATTGTACCCCTCCCAAGTCATGACTTCAAGAGTTCTTAGAGTTTTCTAGAATGGGGAGCAGTGCTGCTACCAATTTTTTCCAGTAAGTTATACTGACACAGGCAGACCACTATTTTAAAATAAACTGTGTCTATGCGCATAGAAGGCAAGCATGTGTAAGCCTTGCACTGCAGAAACACATCCTTTGAGCAACTTTACAGTGACATTAGAGCAGTATCTTCCACAGGTAACTGCAATGGAGAATGTTTTGTTGTTGTAAAAGGACTTTTCCAGAGCATGAACTTTGATAATACCAGCTGGAAGCAGTTCTGTTTGAACTCCATTGGCAAGTCCAGCAGGTGCCATTAACTGTGGAGTTTCTCCAAACTTGTGACCTGTTGCCGCCACATTGATGTGGCACATAACTGGAAAGGTGCTTTCACTCCTTCAGAAGGCCCTGTAACATTATCCTTTTTGGTAAGCACTAATACTGATGCAACACTTCCTTTAGCCTATGCAACACTTCCTTTAGCCTAGCATGAAGGAAAATAAAAAAAACACATTTGGCAATTTGGCCGCATCAACTCACATACCATTTAGGTTTCAGTATGAGACCTTAAAGAACTGGAGCATCTGGCATCAAGCACTGAATGAAACAGCCAGCTTTTGTTTGTAGTTACAAGGTTCAGATGAAAATGTTAATGCTGTTTCAGCACTTTGCAACAACAATTGCAGGCTAGACGCTGTCAAAGTACTTCAGAGGTTTGCTTTTTAGCAGCCGAAAAATTTGTCTGGCAACCACAGGTCTCTATCTTCCCTACACTCCTGATGTGCAAAGTAGACTTTCCCCCAAATGAAATAATTAATAGAACAGGTGCTGATTTTTATTTTCTCAAATACTACCAGAAGTTATACAACTGCTTGCAGAGTAACTTCAAAGCCTTCTACACATGATCAATATATTTATACTAACTGTCAATTGTCAGGGCTTGTTTTAGAAGGCCTGGATATAATGAAATAAAAAGAGTAGAGCCTTTGAGGTATCCTGTGCCTAGAAAATAATGTATTAAATAGTAAGCATTATTCAAATTATAAATATAGGAAACTATGTTGCTATGTTAGACCTCTGAATGAAAATTATACTGCAAAATGACTCAAAGACAAAGAATTTCTTTACACTCATGTTGCTTACAAAGCTGTAATTTTACATGGTTAGAGTCTTAATTCTGCATGGAACTAATTTCCTGGGGAAAAAACCAGAGTTCTGCAGATGCTACCATGGAACAAGCATACAGTGATGTGCATTTAGGAGCTCTGTATGTCTTGGCATATTTGGGGGGAGATCACAGCATTGGCTGGGACGGGAGAGCACCACAAGGTGACCAACAGGATTCAACTGTTTTCCTGTAGCTGGTTTATGCTGCTCTCAGCTGCTTTTCTCTACAAGAAAAGCTACAGAATGGAAATTTTGGCCTAAGAAAAGCTTTATGCTATGAGTTTTTAGTTTTAGAAGTATCTAGCCATACAAGGGGCAATACCAGCACACAACAGCTCACAAAAAAATCCCAGCTTATGCACCTCAAAGAGTTTTGAGAAACACATGGGGGGAGTACCTGAAATGTAAGGGTCGTGAAGTGAGGGAAAACTGCATGAACCCATTCCAAGCAGCCTGCCAGAAAAATCAACCACAAAGATCCTTTTGTTCCTATTCTTGGACATCCAGTATTATTTACTAGAGCTGCTGCTCAGTCCCTCCTATCCCACCTTGGCCCAGTTTCTATTGCCTCCAAGGAAAAGCATTTTCAGATGAGTAAAACTGTCTCCATCAGACACTGCAACAGCAGTGACCTTCAGTGGCACTGACAACAGTCTGAAGAGTAAAATATCAGATCCAAGGGTCTTCTTTGCAGTACTGAAAGGGTTATGCATTTCCAGATCCAGACAATTTGCCTCCACACCCCTCCAGTCCTTAACGGGCCCTGTGAAAAAGTTTATCCACCTTAGGAGCAGCCCCACTGATTCCTTCAAAGTACACTAAAGTAGGGTGTTGGGTGACCTGTGTAACATGCACTCACAAAACCACTCTCAAGGTAGACCTCAGCATTCCATCACACATTTTATGCATCAGGCACACAAACAGCTCAGCCAAGCAGCACAACTGTCTCTGAAGATCTCTGCACATTTGACCTTTAACATTACACTTGCCCACTCAGCATTATACTGTTCTATGGCCTATATTGATGGAGTTGGTGCAACACAGAGTATCCGGCAGATGTCCAAAACTACTTGGATTTTAACTTTTCCACTGGAAGAAGAGGATTACATCATAATACCAACAAGCTTACTTTTTATAAAGGCAAACATCCAAAACATAATAACTGTTAGACTTTAAGGTACAAAGTGGTTCCCTGACATGGCAGCATTTTTTCCTATGCTCCAAACCCATGGACAAGGAACATCTCCAGTGTCCATTTTAAAGTTCCCACAAGTACTGTCATATTGACCTTGTTAAATTTAATTAAAATAATCACACTGCTCTTATGAATGGACATATGTCTTGGAGTACAATAACAAAACCAACCCCTCTGTGGTTTTTTTTTTCTTACAAAACACTTCCGTGCACCTGAAAACATCCAGAAGCAATGCTTACATATCAACACGAATATCTTACTACAAAGATGCTTTGCAGTAGCAGAGCTCTCCTCCCCTGCACAGCAACACTAAGCAATCACACAATGATGAGAGAATCCCTTTTAACTCCCACTTTGCACCCACTTATCAGAACAGTCATGAATACCTACTCTAACAGGACTACCTCCAGAGTATTTTAGAAACTTAATTATCACTTTTGGCACCAATTAGGTCAGCAGAAGTTGGTGCTTTCTGAAACCTCCTGGAGAAGGAGACAGCACATTTATCACTGTCATGTGAATTTAGGAGAGGAAATCAAAGCCATTACTATCCCAGGAAGTAGCAGAACTCACATATAGTATTTATGGCATCAATTATTCATGTTTTCACTTCAACTCCAATTTATAAACAGAGGAAGTGAAAAAAAATTCTCAGTGAGGATCCTAAGCAGGGTACCTTTAGCTACATATTTCTTTATGCTCAGTCTCCTCCCTTCTTAGCCACAATGCTGCTGAAGGACTTCAAAGTTGATTAACTTTAGTCCAATATCACCACCACCAACATTAAATATATGTTTTCAAACCAAACCAGGCTTATCAGTAGGGTAAGGATCTGTAACTCAAACAGCCTGCAATTCTAGACACCCAACAGAGCTTCAAATTAGCATGTTATACTTTGAAGTTCAGAGAAATTATCCTCTCCACCCCAAGGAATTACCACCACAAATAGGAAGAGATTTCTGAAAAATTCCTGTTACAGAAACTACGCAAGTTTTGTTCTGAAGGTTACCATTCAGTATTCGCTATGTCAAAAGAAAAGCTCTAAAAAAGATTGCTTTCCAAGGGACTTTTTGATATTTGAAGTGCTCAGGTCAGCTTGCCAACTTTCAGCACCAGTATAGCAACAAGAAATAATTTAACTCATTTAGGTATTAAAAAAATATCAGAAGGCTTACCAAGTTATCTCCTATCTCATTTTAAGACAGGCATTGACATTAATACGCAGCAGTGCCAAGAATCCTTAACCTTCCTAACAGGGTACTTGAGAGCTACACAAGTAGATGCCCTGTACCTACCACAGAAAGCAGAGGGAAACCTTGCAGATAAAGACCCCTGCCTTTAACTGCATCACCAGCCTTCAGCTTCATGTGTGACAAAATAAATTACATCATATTGATTTTGCTAATCCCTTCCAAATGTGGTACACTTCAAACAAACCTGCAATCTAAGTTGATTAGACAAGACTGACAAGCCAGTCGATGAGTCCAAGAGCAAAAGGGGAACAACATCTAATCTGTTCATGGCTTCTGCTCTGGTATCCCAGGAAACCAGCTGCAGCTGCTTGGTTCAAGTTGTGTACTATGGCAAAAATGTCTGCAATCCCACTCTAATAACCAGCATTTTCACAACTGGTAAGCAATGTCGGCATGGCAGAGCAGCAGTCCCTCCATAGAACATGGAGCATGAAATGCACATGCAGAAGCACAGTATGTCTGGGGACCCAGGGCACTCCCATCTCAGTAATGTTTTTACTAAGTCATCAGACCCTGCTTACCACACAGGATTTACAGAAACATCAGTATAAAACCCACTTCACTTACACACAAAGTACAGGAGTAAGCAATATCACAAGGTAAATGATCATTCAGTTCACTTCCTTGGAACCACCTTGCCACCCCTTTTGATGTAACTAAAGAAAACTTCTTTAATTTCATTAACACATTTACCCTGTCCCCCAAATGTAAAACAAAAAGCATCAGATTGAATGTTTTCTACATGGTACTTTAATTATTTTTTACCTGGTAGTACTTTTAAATTTGATGTCTTGACAGCTATTAGACTTCAGCAACTGACCTATCTGACCACTAACTTGGTCTTAATCACCTAGAATAATCTAAAATCCTAATTTATTTTAAGTACTGTGTGTGCCATTTTAGTCTGTCACTTCCCAGCCTTGAAGCACTCAGCTGTCTGTACAGCAAGGATTCAGAGAAGACACCAAACTGACTACCCACACTCCAGAAGTCAGCATTTAAGACTCCTGGATTCCTCTCAGAGGTTGCTTTCAGAGAGACATATTTATCCCAGTGTTATTTCTTTATGTGCTACACAGTTCAGCTGGTACTTCTCAAACTGTCATAATGCTAAATAAAAAAAGGCCGTGGGAAAATTAACATACATAAGGTTAACTGAGAACTATCTTCCTGCTAACATGAAAGATCAGGAGTACTAAGCTGTACTCTTTTAATCAAAGCACTCTGCAGAGACCCAAGGTGAGCCTCTGGTGTCCTTCTCAGGCAGACAGGCTGCCACTTTGCATTCAGCATCTTATCTGTATTTGCTACTAACTCTTTGCACAAATGCCTGTATTAATTTACGGTGGATGATCAAACCATATTTAAAGCCTTTCTTTTGTTGTTCTTTTCCTCCCCATCAAAACACATATAGCAAGTTCAGTTGTCTTAAGTATTTTATTAAAACCTACCAGGCAGTATCAAGGACAAAACCAGTGGACTGAGCAGACAGAAGCAATTGTGATCTTGTACATAAATCAGTATTGGAAAGGACAATACATTAAAATATGACAGTTTGATTCAAATATCAACTGTTTGGAAGTAAACTCATATTAGTGCCAAAGTCCAATCTGGAGACTCTTTCAAGCTCATTTTCCATGCAGTAAGCTTCACTGTGCTGTAGTGCTATTGTCCCAAAGTAGTTTCTTTAACTCACTGTGCAAGAGGCTGATCCCCACACAGAGTTGAGGTATTTGATTTATTTACAGTTCTGCACAGAAATGGGGGCTGGTGGTGAATCCACAAAGCCAGTACAACAACTATCAAAATCTTTCATTATTTATATATTTTACCAAACGAAGGCATTAATGCTCACTGGCTACAAGTTACAGAGCTCCCTCATTAGTTAGTATACTATCTTCTATTAGTTAAATTACTCCCTTACTTCTCAGAGCACACATACTAATAAAAGCAACTCTCTTTTTTTGAGTCAGTGGGTTCCTTGGGCCAGTGGTCCATGAGTTGGTGGTCCTAATCTTCCCTTGCAGAATTACTTTATATCCAGTTAGAGCTGATTTCTCAGTTGTTGACTTTATTGGTTTCTTCCTTATCTTGGGAGTTCTGCCAAATGTCCTTGTGGCTGGTAAACTCTGTATTCTTTGTGCCCACTATCAGTGGCACATCCTGCCTCCCAAGCTTTATTAATCTCTTCCCAGGTCTGAGAAAATGAAAGCACGTCAAGCCCTAAACCTTAATTAAGGCCATTCCACCGACAAATAATGCACTTTTCTAACACCTGGATATCAGCATGAAGAGCCTGTCAACAGTGAGAAGGCACTTTGGAACAACAGAAAATGTTACAGTGAGCTCATTAAAGCACTGAGAAAGCTCAAGGGGTACTAGATGCTGAGCACAGGTGAAAATTAGTTGTAAAGGGACATTAAAGATGGGGTTTGGACTTCTCAGTTGAGCAGGGAGACTTCAATTCCAAGAAGGTATTGCAAAGAGGAAGCAGCATCCTTGTAAACTTTATTGTTACAGTTGTCCAGCATGGTAGAAAGTATCCACTCTACTACCTTTTAAACGTTTATGGAACTACCTTCAAATTACCTCTAAAATCCTGAGCTTGTGTTTGGTTTTTTTCTCACTAGTGAAGATGCCCTCCTTCCCCACCTGTGTTTGAACAACATCAGGTATCTTCTCAGTATCAATCTTGCTCACTACCTCCATGCTCTCTCTGCACCACCCCACTCATTTGGAGCAGCAGTCATGAGGATGCTCATGAGCACAGTTGGGCCTTTGCACAAGCAGCTGCAGCACAGCAGCTGCTGAGGGGAACAGCAATGCACTGGGAGCTCAATGCCAAAACACTCCCAGAGCTTGTTCAGATTTACAGCATTTTTAACAAGTGAGGTCTAACAGGTTACCAGTTACATATCCAGCAGGACAGCTCAGGGTCCCAAACAAGCACCACACTCAGTGTGTTGTCAAATCCAGACAAAAGCAGCAATTGGAATTACTACGTCAAACAGGCTATTAAGAACCAGCTGAATTATGACAGTGTGGGCAGGATTGTCACCGGCATTTGAACACCACAAAATCTGAAGTGTATAAACTGTTGTTTCCTATCTCTTATACTCAACTGAGTCTGATAAATCCTCAGTAGTACTGCTTAAAAACAACTTAGCACCCAAACTAGCTCTAAGCAAGAAGAAAAAAAAACAAAGTGGTGCAAGTCATAACAGAGGTTCCTCCTCCCACCCCTCCTGGCACTACTGTGCAGCCAGATAACAAACTAGCCAGAACGTCCCTAATTTATAATTTAAATGGTTTATTCTGGAAGAACACACCCTTTAGACCTTTATTTGGATAGGTAAGCGTCAACAGTTCAGTCAGCACAACATAAAGACCAACCACCAAGGCTGAATCTTTTTCAGCAAGTGTGGGATTGCATGCAAAGGAAAAAAATCCCAATCAGGAGCCTTTGGCTACTGCTGAAATCCTCCACAAATGCCTGTGTTATCTTTCCTATAGAAGACTCGTGAGGCAGTTCTGTATACCATCAGCTGTGGCTTTAGGTGTTAAATACTCTGCTGATAATCTGAATACTCCATATATGCATGCACACATATACTCTATCAGTACTTCTCTCCTTTGGGAAGACAAAATAGAGTCAGGGTTTTCCTTCCCATTCTAATACTCAATATCTTGGCTTGTAGGTGTAGGGCAGGGGAATGGCAGAAGGGAAAAATAATTTAAACAAGTTAAATTAGTGACCTGCTTGCTTGTTTAGTGATAAAGACAGCCAAGCCAATAATTTTTGGCCAGACTTCATAATTACGTGATTTATAATGCACATTTTAGAATTACAGCCTCAGCAGCACATACACCTCTCTGGAGCATGTCATTAACATACCATGTTTGACTTTTTTGGAAGAGTGGAATAAGCAAGTAATCACCAGAAGCCACTCTTACAGAGCCCAGTTTCAGCAAAAATCATGTGTCACCACCCTCTAGAGTATGCAGAACTTTCAAGAGGGCTCCAATTTACTTCTATTTGCATACAATGAACTATACAGTAACCATCATTTCTGCAGCTCATTAGGAGTCACAAACTCCTTATTGTATTTGTAGGCTGGATTAACTTTGCAGGTTCAAGAGCGCGCAGCAAGTCACAGCCTCATCACAGTAGATGTGATACAAGCAGTAACACACTGTACCATTAAAATATGCCAACAGCACTGACTGCCTCCTGTAAAAAGAGATGAGTTCCAAAACATTCTCCTTCAGTCTCATTATACAGAAGTTAGCCTCATTTGAGTAGTACACTGTCTGCTGCTCAAGTTACTCTGCAATATTTTCAGTTAGTCTCTTCCCAAGCAGGCATCATTCAAAGCACGTACCAATATACGAAGGCAGAAAAAGAAGACTGATGCTGAAACTAGCACTAGACTATTACTTGCAAAGATGATATTAAAAAACAAAACAAAACAAAAACCCCCACATCACACCAAAGAAAACCAACCAAAAACCTGTGAGTCAATTTAGACTTTGTAGGACAAAATACTTTCTCCTGGTGGCAAAATGGCCCTTGTGCTAAATGAAGGTATAATGGCAGCTTTGCAGATCCAGTATATTTTATAGCTTCAACGTGTTTTAAAACAAGTACCTGGAAGACATACACATAATTAACTTTTGTTTAGTGTTGCTCAGTGAAGTCACGTCATCTTTTCAAGATAGAAAGCCTACAGAGAAACCAAGGCTGAACTCCGTGGCTGTCTATAGTCCATATCAACAGGGCTATAGACAAGTTGGGACATTAATTCTGGTTCAAGAGCCCTGATCTTTCTCAGAGGAAAAAACTGAGGAGTTGGATACTGGGGAAGTGACCTCAGGACTATCCTAGCAATGACATATGCACAACTTCCTTCATGTTTGCTGCAGTACTGTCCACCTTTTCAGGGTACTAAGTCTATGGACATCAGATCTCATACAGACATAACTAATGCAGCCACCAGGATTAAAATGTTGTGATTCTCCTATCAGCATGAAAAAAAAAGAGAACTCTCAGCAAATCCAGTGCAGAGTAACTCACACCATGCTCTAAGCTGTGTGTGCTGCAGAGCTCACATTCCCTGTACAACTGCTTCTGCACTGAGCATGGCAGCCTGTATTGTATCAGGGTTTATGCCTCTGCTCCAATCTCCAAAATAAACATACCAGGCAGCATATCTAATTATATCTAAGGTAACACATAGTTCATTCGTTTCTTTACTGTGAGCAGTTAGCTTTAAACACAGCTATTACAATAACAGATTAATGACCATGGAAGCCTGCATCACTAGTTCATTATCCTTACAGTCCAGAAGCTTAACACAAAAAGCCACAACAGCAAGATTTTCAATTTGCAAATTAAACACTTACTGATGTGACATTCTTGTACATGTTATCATAGGACATTGAAAGTGCTTCCAGTGTGAAATGTTGTCTTTAAAATCACAGCTTCATCCATGAGACAACTGACTACAGCAAACTAATGAGAAAATTTCACCAGAAAAAGAATTGTAAAAAAGTTAGCCAGTGACAAAGTGTTCATAAGGGTGAACTTTTAAGTAATTTTCCTGTTGCACTAAGAGATTTTCTATACATTACTAGGCACTGGGCATGGGACAGGAACTATTTGAGGTTACCTTCTCAATCTTTATTGCAGATGTGTCTTCCAAAAATAGAAGAACAGCAGTTTAAAGAGGAAAAGAAGATCCTGCACTCTCCAGAACAGAGTAATTAATGGACACCTAAAAAGCAGCTTATCTTTTGATTTTCTGGACCCTGCTAGAACAGGAGTAACACCATAAGCATTGCATGGGTGAGCATGACAAGCTGGGTGCTTGTGAAGTGCATCTCAGGAGTCAGTGCAGACTAGGGATGCACCCTTGAAAACTCCAGGTTCTAGACCCAGGATTCTCCTTACATTCCTTTTGAACAGTGCTTGCTGACCTGCCCAACAAAAGTGACAAGAAACAAAATGCCCTGAACACCGAGCTCTGGGAATTTAATACTGAACTCAAGGTTACAAGTAGTTCTGTGTACAAGGCTGACTCAGAGCCTGTATGTGACCACTTGTACTACACATTTCATTCAGATGATTGTCCTATTTTCTTAAAAAAAAAAAAAAAAAAAAAAAAAAATCAGCTGAACTGGGACATCTTATTCAATCAGCTAGCACTGGGGCATTTAGTCCAAAGGCACTTTTGCATCCTCCACCTTCTGGGTGGATGCCCTATCCTAAAGGGCAGCAAGCATAGCTCTCTTCAGCCTTCCTCTTGCATCAGGCCACTGTCCAGACAGGAATGCAAATGCCCAAACCAGAAAACAAAAGGAGACTGACAGCTCATAGCACAGAGCTTGGAAAAAAACTGTCAGGATAGGTAAAATTTCACTCTGGCATGTGAGCTGATAAACAGGAGCAATCCCTCCTTCCAGCTGAGCACCTTAAGCTACAGAGGAAAGTTCCTTCACTGGCTGGGTTTAGGCTTTACCCTAGTACGCAGCCAAGAGCCCAGCACACAAAATTTCAACAAGGGAAAGAAAGGATTCCTCAAAATAAACTTACAGCCTGATAACTACATTATCTCAAAAAAAAAAAAAAAAAACCAGAAGATATGTGTTTAGTCCCTTTAAGTTGCAGTGGGAACTAAATACACCTCCAGTACTTTTGGCTGAGAGCCACATATTAAATTTCCTGCAAGAGCCAAAGTCCTGAGGAGGACATAGCTATTCCCAGACAAAAGATGGCTGAACCTCTCCAAGTCTCACTCCAAAGCTGGGCATGTAAAATAAGTGGGCTGGCCCTTAATGCCACCCTTCAGTACTAAAGTTGTTGACACTTCAGGCACCACTGTACAATTTTAGTTCTTTATCCTACTTACCACAGATTGCTCTAAAATGGTGACAGTTGCAAGGCAAGAATGTATGGGATAAAAATATTGCTACAAAAGCATAGGAGGGATTATTTAAGAATCCTGCATTATTCCTTAACTTTAAGTGGAACTTTGACCTTGAACAACCAAACTTGTCTACAACAAACATCTGAGAAAGGAAGAATATGGAATCAAAATCACAAAATGGGGGTTCTCCAGCATCCTAGCAAAGTTATAAAACATCCAGATCAGACATCTAAAATAACCTCCAGATCAGACATCTAAAACATCTGAATACCAACTACTACTAGTCCTTTACCCTTTATTATAAACTGTGTGTATAAACATGTGTAATAGCACCATAGTTAAATTGCAAGCAGCAGAATGACATCCAGCAATTCATCTCAAATTTCCATAAAAAGGGACACAGATGCTTTTTTTACTTAGTGAAGGTGAAGCTTCCTATAGCATACTCCATAGTTTGGCAAGGAGGCTATCCAACATTCTTAAAAAGCCTGCCATGTCAAGTGGAAACTCAACATAAGAGCTTTAAAGACAAAATCAAGAAAAGATCCAAGATAAGGGCTGGCAGTGAGGCTGATTCAAGCACCTATCTGGATGAGTTCCCATTCACCATTCAGCAGTGGAAATCTTACCAACATGAAAGCATAACAGGTCAGCACAAAAAAAATTTTGAAGGTTTGATCTAGAGTTAATACACAATCCACCTGTGTTTTGCTAATTATTGCTAAGCAACATTAAGGCCAACAGTTTAGCAGAGTTCAAACGGAATTAGGCATTGTATGGGTAATAAGAACATCCACAAATACATTAGCTAGGATAAAACAGTTTATAAAAGGATTAAAGGAATACCACATCTTGTGGTATAAGTCAGCCACTATATCACAGATACATTTTTTTCTTTCTGATTGTTTTGTTTAGCACAGAGCAGCAGTGCCCACTGTTCTAGCAACTGACAAGTAAATTGCACTAAGGATCAGCTTACAAAAACCAAAATCAAACTAGATTTCACTAGCTCAGGTTCAGGATCCTCTAGTTAGCTTATACAACTGCATATTACATTTATCTTGGAAAAAAAGCAACTCAAGCCAAACCTTAGCTGATTTATATTCACAAGTGCTTACAACACAAATTAGAATTGAGACGTTTAAGGCGCAGAAGTTGATGTGATACCCTCAGAGTCAGATCATCACAGCAAAACATCCAGACTATCACCATGATCACCTAAGTAAGCAATTCTCTGCTGATTTCAGTAAACAGCTACCACTTAAAGCTAAAAAAATAAAAATCCCAAAGTGTCTTAATAGTCTTGCCTTGTCCTGTTGTAAAAGGGTTGTGAGAATCAAGATGTCTGTTCACAAGAAGCTTTGCTCCAGTGGCGGGACTATTCATTTCAGGAGAGTTTAACCACTTTGACCTCACACCTCGCACTTCAAGATGTCGTTCTAGTCCAAGTCCAATAAAATAATTAAAGATGTACAAAACCCAAATATTTTTAGCAGCCTGCTTTCCTTGCATCTACAAAAAGCTTAATTTGCCATTAGCCCCAGGAAATGGCAGAGGGACTCAGACAAAGGAGCTGTAATTACCAAGTCATCTCCACTGAAGTGCCAGCTACCATATGCTCTCTTCAGGCAACAGACTACTCCATATAGTAGTAGTGCCTAGTTTATGAAACCTCCTATATCAAGCTTCATTTTGACAAAAGGGTGGGTTTGATTATTACCAGGCATATTTGGAACTTTAGCTGTTAAACTAGTGAAAATAGAAGGATAAAAATTGTGGATCTTAACAGCAGAGCAGACCACTATAAGCACACAATTCAAAGTGATTACACAAGGTGATCCGGGTTTCATCTCATACTCTCTCACTTTTTAATTAAATATTCTTTGCAATGATAGGAAATATTTAAAACAGATCATGCTACTTTCAGAAATGATTTGTGAACCTTTGTCTGTTGATTGGTTTCAGATGGAGTTACAGATGCCTTAAGTCCTGTATCTGATTAGCACTTTCAGAGTAAAAACCCTAGATGGGTCAGAGAGAGATGTAATGCAGTTTAAAAACTTATACACTAGGAAGGGGGAAAAGCCTAAATAGGTATTTTTACCATTGCTCCTTCAGCAAAAGCTACCCACAAATAAAACACCTACCATCAGTATCTGCATTACACCAGGGACCACAATTTCTAACATTTCAGTGTTGCAGAAACTGGTATCACTTGCCAAGGAAAACCTCCCTCTAACTAGGCAAAGTTTTAGAAGTAAATCAACTATTAGCTGTAGCACAGGCTTACATTGCTATTAGAGAAAGCAGAGATTCTGCCTGTGGAGAAAAATGCAGCTAAGCAGAAATAGATGGTCAAATGACTCAATGAAATAACCAGAGCACCAAGCTGGATTTGTATCACAGAAACATCAAGTCCACCTAGTACCCTGATCATTATCACGAGAACCGGGTAGCTTTTAAACATGCAGGTAAAAAAAAAAAAAACCATTTTGACTGAGTGACTGTTCCTGTATCTGCAGGGTAGGATTTTTCCTAGAAAAAAAACAAGGGAATAAATGTGATAGGAAATTAATCCTACCAGCAGTTTTCACTATTTGCTGGCCTTTGCAGCAAGTAGTAGCTTATAAGTTTTTCACTTCCATTTGAATGAAATTTTCAACTGTGACTTTTCACAAGTTACTACACCAAGTATTAGATGAAAGGCAGAAAGAGTACACCTAGTCTTCATTAACTTCTCTGAGCACCTGGCGTTCTGCTTAAGATTCAGTGCCTGTAGAAATACCTGTCATAGTTGGCAGTTACAAATATGCTTGTGGCAGCAGGAAAAAACTGGCTCAAATTCCGCTTGTTTTACTCAGTTGGGCTTTCTTTGGGCTGTGCTTTTTGTGCTGAAGTGAAGCAGAATTAAGTACTTCATGAGGGAAGCAAAAGATTAAAACTCACCAGCTTTTTCCTACAGAACCACAAATCAGTGCATGCAATCACAATTAGCAAAACACACATAGCAAGACGGCTCAATTTCTCACTATGGAAAGCACTACAGGAACCTAGAGCGATCCCTGACACAGCTGCAGCTCCAGCAGCTATCTCTGACAAGGAATACAATTCTCATACTAGTACGTGCTTGCATGAGGGCTTTATTTTGCACTGGGATTTTGCTGCGATACTTGTATGACTACACTGAACAGTGGGGCTGCAAAATGAAGCACATCAGTAGAACCTGAATTCACATCACATGCATCAGTCACCTTTTGGGGATAAATATACCCTGGAAGGTGCCTCCCCAGAGATCTGGCCTCATGCAGCAAGTAGGCATCCAGGCACACTGTCATTACAAACGAAGAACCATTGGGGTTACAACACTCCAAAAAACCAGCAACTTGCTGCAGTAGTCATATTCAACTCCCTGTGTAAGCCTCAAGCTGCTCATTGCTTCTAGTTCTTCTGTCAATCCATTGCCATTTCTCAATCTTAACATTTGCTTGCTATTTTCCTCAGGATATTTAAGTGACTGCAGTTGCCAAGACAACCACTTCATCAACACCAGCACCTCAACTCATCTATCTTGGGCTTCCCTTCCGTTCACCATAACTTCTAGGAAATCAGTTGCCAGAAACGGTGATTTTTGAAATCTGGCTTTTGTGGCTTTTTAACTTTTAGTGACCTTTGGGATCTCTAAGAATCTCAAGTTCCTGACATAGGAAGAGCTTTATTTAATTATACCCTCAGCAGTGAGACCTCCTGTAAAGCTGTAAAAAGTCTGATAGCTTAAATTCCAAAGCACGGAGGCAATCACAGAGGTAAACATCCAAACCAGGCTTATGCCCCCATGCTGTCACTTTCAATAACTCAAGTAATTGAAGTCTCCAATTTTGTTACTAAGAGAAACAAAGTGACAAAATATTTCCTGAGCTCATCTAGGCACTGAAAAGCACACCAATACACGTATCTTTTCTAAAAAAGGTCAAAGAACCTCCGTAAAGCAATTACTAAGTAGATAATCCCCATAGCAATATGGACGTTTTAATTAAGTGAGGCTTAAACTGTTAAACTTTCTAGCCATGATAGCCATGAAACTAAGTGGCACATTTAGCTGAGCTCTGTAGGCAGCCAAGTCTTAGGATGCTGTAATATAATTTTCTGGAATTTCTCAATAGTAAAAGTATGGCAGTAAGGTCCTGCATAGCACTCCTCTTCCTCCAGTCCATCTATCTTAAACACAAACAAGATTTTGCAACTTTAATCACAATGTGAACTTTGATTAGAATTTACATTTTACAAAATGTGGGATAAGCCAACAGAAGCAACTAAGCTAGGTCTGGTTAAGTTTTAACACCAACAAAGCTACCAGTATCTTTGTACCATCAGCACCTGAAGCCACATCAGAGCAGCTTCCCAAGTTTCTGTCTACATGGCCCTCACTGCTGTGACTTAAGAGATTTACAGCTGCAACTGTACCGGCTTTGCATCCATTATCACGGATACAGGTGGTAGCTGAACCATGGCAACATGGGATTAAGCATGGGCTGCAAAACCAACTCTGAGCTGGGTCAGTTCATAACTGGTGTTAAATATCATGCTGTTGCTAACAGACCCCACTGCTGTGCTTGAGACAGGTCAAATGTGCCACTGCTGCATTGCAGACATATTTAAATACTACAAAACTATCTCAATTGTTTATTAGTGTGGACCTTGGTGCTCTGCCACAGTTGCTACAGTATCATTGGTAAATGCCCTAAGTACCTACTCCCACAAGGTTAACAAAGTTTGAGAAGGTCAAGGCTTTATATTCTGCCTAAAACTCAAACTGTACATAGCAATCACATTAAGCTGTGACTTAACATTATTTTGGTGAATAAATATTCTACAACAGTATTTATCAATGCATTTATAATTAAAGCAGTTAGAAACACCAGCTTTCCTTATAGAAGGAAAGGTACCTGCAGGTCAGTTGTGCTGTAGTTTTCTATTTAAAGTGCTTGCTAAGTGCAGAATTTGGCTTTCTGCCCATGTGTTTTAAGCTCAGTGTTGTGGCATAGCCTGGGTAATTGCACTTGGGGTGACAAGCACAACAGAACTCAAAGGCATGTCAGTAAGAGATTTCAAACCTTGTCTTAACTGACTGGAACCAAAACTTGCCCACGAAATGTGCCAACTCCACGACGTGCCACACCAGGCTGTTTCCCTAGCTGTGCTGCAGAGCTGCAAGCCCTTTCACACTTCCACACTTCACATCAAATCCCACATGCTGGTTTCTCTATGCCGAGAGGCTTTATTTTGAACCTACCCTTCAAAGCACAGGGGAGCAGATCTAGAGTGGCTGTAATGGAAGTGAACAAGAGGCTGGAGCAATTAATACAGTACCAGAAGGAAATCACAGAAGTGGAAATTAAAATGCAGGGTTTTCACACGTTACTACAGGCTTCGAACTCTGTGCAGGTCCCTCTGACATTTCAAATGATGAGGCAAGGCAAGGGATAACTTTGCCTCCTCCAATGAGAAGTTTACCCAGATTCTCCACAATACACTGAGATTTATTTGTGAAGCCTGCATAGCATACGTCTCACAAGCCTACATACCCAGGCCCTGACTTGATGGCTTTCTCTTCAGCACCAGGAATGTCCCCCTCCTCCCCCAGGTTAAGTTACACAACCCCAGCTTTATTTTTTGCTCTTAGAGAATTGCCGCAGCTGCCTCACGGACAAAGTCTGTGCAGAGGAGTGTGACTTGTCAGTACATCAGGTTCTGTGCTGGGGTGCTTCAAGAAACTGCTCAGGCTTTTATTTTTAAAAACCAGGAATAAGCAGAAGTTCTTATGGAAAAAAAAAATTTCTTTGCTTTTGTGCTTGAGGAGCCTGAAATCTATTCACTTAATTTCTTCAGCTATTCCAAAATTAAATACTGTACTTGTAAACATATATGTCCAATTTGTCTTGGAAGAAAGCTCTCCCATGAGTTATTTATAAAAAGCAAAACACTTTCTACCTACAGATTTAGTCAATTATGCTATTATAAGATATACATATTTTACATAAAGGCGTTAATTTATCCAGAATAATGAATATGAACCAGATAGAAGGCTTAGTCTCTATTCACTAAATTACTCTGACTCTTGTCAAAGAACATTTTATAAAATTCCTATGTGTCTACATGGATCCTTCAATGCAAGCCCAGGGTCCTTCACATGAGCACCTTTTACTGTCACTAGATGTGATGAACAAAGCATTGCAGGGCTCTCTCATCATGTTTGTGCAGCATCCAGAGACTATTCTGGACAAGTGCTGTGCTTCACCCACACAAAGGGCCTAACAGATAATGGATTCTGGCCTTTGCATCCCTTTCACCCAGTCTGACATCAGATTGTAGTGATCTGCATTCAGAGCAAATGTGGCACAGCAATATTTAATAGTTTTACCACATAAAGCTCAGCTAAACATGCACCAAAGAAGGCTTATTGGCTGCTACCTAGCAGAAGATGTTTGGTTGGCCATAAAAGCATCTGGTAATAGACACAAACTTTTCTTGGAAGAAACTGATTTCTCATAACCCTCTTATGTTCCTCTTCCATAAAACACCTCCTTCATAGTATTTTTTTTTACTAGAAAGAGATCCTGCATAGAGTTTAGATGACAACGATATAAAACCCACCAGTTACACAGAGTTTGCTCCAGTTTGTTCCCCCTGTACTTGGCACTGGTGAGGCCACACTTAAGTGCTGCCTCTAGATCTGGGCCCCTCAGTTCAGGAAAAACATTGAGGTGCTGGAGCAGGTTCACACTGTTCCTGAAACTGTTTAAGCAAACTGGACGTGGCACTCAGTGCCATGGTCAGGTTGGACTTGATCTTAGAGGTCCTTTCCAACCTAAATGATTCTGTGAAACATTTTTTCTATAGCGCAGAAGTCACTGTTCTGTACTTCGCAAGAAAAGGAAAGAAAAAGAAACTTCAAAACTTAATTCTAAACCCAGTTATGAACTAATGTAATCTGAACAAAAAGCTACACAATCCAAAATAAACTGGAGCATGAAAGAGTTAAAGATACAACAGAACTGACCTCCAGCTAAAGCTTTCCTAGATTTGCTGTAGTATAACTTAGACGCTCTACCTAGCAAAATTTTTGTTTTAAAAGCAGACACCAGCCATCTTAGTTAGTACAGGTTAGATGCAGCCAGGTCAAAAATACTTCACCATTCTCTTGGAAAAAAGCACGGATGTGGTACTTGTGGACATGGTTTAGTGGTGAACAGGGTAGTGGGTGCTAGGCTGGTGGTTGGACTTGATCTTAGAGGTTTTTTCCAACCTTAACAATTCTGTTTCTAAGGAGGTGAAAGTCATCCTCATGCTCAGCAAAGCTGGCAGCTGCAGAGGTCAAGATGAAACTGAACAAGGCAGAGACACCAGGAGCACCAAACAAGTCACATGTGGTGACCTCATGTGAGCCTGCAATCATGACTCAAGTACAGTTATTCCAGTTTAGGAAGAGTGGAAGGAAGAGGGAGATGCCTGAGGTGGGCTTGAATTCCAAGGGATTCCAAGACAAATAAAGAGGCCTGGTGGCATGACAATGACAAGTCTTTTGTGGCCAAGCATACCGGAGCCTTCCTCCATGCCTCTGTCATTGCACAAACAGAGCTGATCCCACAGGATGTGGCATTAGCTGCCTGGACAGCAGGTGAGACCCCAGGCGTGGTGCACATGCTGAAGACATGCCCATGTGACATTTCACAAGGCATCCCCATGAGGCACAGGAACGGGCAATGCTGTGCTTTAGGATTGTTACTCATTATCCTTACCCCAATCTGATCTGAATGATTTCGCTATTCAGGAATACATCCACAACTGCCAGCAGGAACCTCCCTGGCAGAGGAAGGTACCACACACCTATAGCAGCCACCCCACCACGGCTTCTCAGGGCTTTTGTTGACCACCAACAGGTTACTTAGCTGTTTTCTGCAGGCAAAATATGGTCCCTGGTTGAAGAGGCCAAGCATAAGTACATCACTTACATTAGAGACATGAAAAAAAGTGAATAACTACTTAGTAGCTGTGGGATAAGCCTGCAAGTTGGGTGAAAATTAACAGTCATTAATCCAAGCTGAACATTAAGCAGATGCCTTGAATCTGTGAAATTGGAGTATCACCTCTAACAGCAACAGAACCCAGGCTCATTTCATAACACTGAGAAGATAGTGGCCAAGACCAGCAGAATTCTTACCCCATCTCTCCTTAGTGGCAGCTGGTACAACTCCAGTCTCTTTCCAAACGGAGTACAGTTATGGATGATATGGGTACAAGACCACATACTTAGCTATTACTGTAATTTAGAACTGATCTCCAGATCTGCTTTTTAGCCCCTTGTTAGTCTGTCCATAAACCTCTGAAGGTCAAAACCATCTTCAGTATCAAAAAATATTCAATAATACAGCCAGTTTCAAAATTCAAAAGCCCAAATGTCCACAGTCTCAATCAAGTCTACCCTACCTACCTAGTTTTTCCCAGTAGTGCCACTACTGTTGTACTTCAGGCCAAAGCCAGCCAAGCTTCATCCACACAAATCAAAGACTGCAACCAGCATGAAAAAAAAGAAAATCAGTTAAACTTCACAGAAAGTATATTAGTAAAATTTTGAAGGACATAAGCTTTCAGGTTTCTGGCAGAGACTGAGAAATGGAAATCATTCCATAAGTAGGTCTCAAAATTTTCATTTTTATATGCTCCAGTGGAGATAATATAACACTATAAAATGCCTAGGTTCATTTAGAAGTGCTTTAAAAAAAAAAAAAAGTAGCAACAGGTCCTCTACAGTCAATTGTTTAAACATGGCTGTGGTTGACTCACGAAACTCTGAGAACTATACAAGAGAAGAAACATTACCGTCATCCACTGAAATTAAACAATAAGTTTTCAGTAAGAGCTGTGTCTCAACATCTTTCTTACTTAGCATTTTGAGTAACATGGACACAGCAATAAAAAGTGAGGTTAGCCAGAGATCCCACTGAAGTGGCAATATCATTAAGAAAAGACTAGGCTTTTTCTTTTCACTTTAAACAAAAAGTACCATGCACCTTCATCTGAAGCATCTGGGTAGGGGAATTTTGTTACCACATGAATGACAAATTAGAAGGGATTTAGATAATAGCTACAAGATACTTAAAAAGTACAGAAGAGATGTCAGCCTCTCAAGTTATACTGCTTAATGCACTGCTGAAAGGTAGTCAACTACCAGATGTGGGTCCAGTTACTCTTTTGCAGAGAAGTAGCTGGAAGCACAGAGATGAAATTCAGTTTTCTTCAATGCATTATAAGAAGCCCATTCTTTTAATAAAGGTGAGTGCTTTTACAGATAGTTACTCTAGCCAAGATAAGCAAACACTTGCACACCAGTGTGGTTTACATCCATGAATAAGGGGCTTATACAAGCAGACTTCATGCAAGAACAAACGTGTATTCAGAGAATGTATTGTAAGTCAGAGCTACTCCATTGCATGGCTTTTGTTTTGACAAGGCCAAAGAGGGTACTGCAAAAAAGAATATTATTTCAGCTTTTACCTAGGTCTGACAGCAAAAGATTTCTAGTTGCAGAGATGTATAAAGATTAATTTAAAACCAAAGAATTTTAGCACAATGGACAAGTGTCTATCACGCAAAAATTGACCCAAGTGATACAACTGATTAAACACTGATCCTTGCACCATTTCAAACCATGGCAGAGGCTTTTGTATCTTAACATCTTTAAATAATTTGCTACAATGAACATTAAAACATACATTTTAAATACTTAACTAGGAAATGTAACTACGGGAAGAGTCACAAAGCTACTGCAAACATGTCTTACTACTATCAACTAGGATTTCTCAAACAAAACATATTAACCTGAATATCAAAATTAGCTGCACAATTTTTAACACAACAAAGCAGTCCAAAAGGAACATATGTCTTGCTTTTAGTACTGAAACCTTAAGTAGTAAGGTACAGCCTGCCTGCCAGGCAGCCTTCTCTTTCTAAACCACAAACACTATGATGCCTCCAAGTGTCACCCATTTAACATTCAGCCCCTTGATGTTCTTCTTGTTCTCTGGGTAGAAGCTTCAATTTAAAATGAACACCCAGGAAGTCTTGAGGTCGCATTTCTTCAAGTCAAGCAAGATTCCAAAATATCCTAAACACACAGTAATTTAGTAGCTCTCATTTTTCTTCTCTTTGTAAGCCACTTTGGGCAAATGCATTTTAAATATTTCAGCAACTGTGACAACAGGCAATCAATCAATCAATTTAGATACTCTTGGCTACTAGTGCTTCAAAGGTGGGTACACAATGCCAAAGTTATTACTATCAAACTAGCCTGGTGAGATGGGACATTCTCAGCAAGTCACTACCACAAAAGCTTAGCAAGATTAACTTCAATTCCCCTAACCCATAATGGTGGATAAAAACACTAAGTCTAAAAATGAATCAGCATTCTGGAAATAGCTGACTAGTTTTGTGTACATGCATGTGTGTATGTACACATCTGATCACACGCAGCCCAAATCAAAAGAGCAGCTGTATTTATGAATCACGTCATCTCTAGTCCATCCACACTGCAGACAATGTGTAACTGTGACATTTCCAACTTGAACTCAGCTACATTGAAGTTCAGCATAAAACCTCCATCATTTAGCCCATACTATTAATTATCCTGAACACCTGATGAACACACCATAAGCCACACAACAATGCTGCACATCAAAGATCAGAGTTAAGGTTCTGCAAGCATTTTTTCCTGACATTCCCTACCCTCCAGATGCAAAACAAGCATTGTATAGCAGACCTTAAGTGCTATTAAAGAGAAGGTACCCTGTGTGGATATATTAACATGTAAAATAGCAAGGCTCTCCAGCATAAGAGTGACTTCAGAAACAGCAAGGTAAAAACACGTTTGAGTTTTGAAAAGTTACAGACGTGTAAAAGCCTCAGACACTTGGACAACATCACTGCAATACTGGATCTAAAGGATTTATACACAAAAAATTTAAAAAAACCCACTCTTCTAACACTATATAGTCAAAACTTTCCATTAATTCCTGTAATATGAACCACATATAAGTCTACACATTTTTAGTTACTATCTCTTGAACAGACAGACAAAAAGAGGCACAGTTCCTTGCATTGTTACCTGAGAAAAAAACCCTAAAACTCAAGTTCTATTTTACCTTATCAAAGGACCACTGAACAAAAATTAGGCAAATGAACATTGCTCAGTTTACTGATATGGAAACTTTTCTGTTTTATTCAAATGGGATGGAAGAGTTGGGCTGTGCTACAGCTCTCCTCTTGCTGTACAACAATGTTAATGCAGTATCAGAACTGGAAACCACTATCTGAACTTCTCAGCACACACTACAGTCCCACCTGGATCAGAGGATCCCTAGGGAAAGGACTGGGGGATAGCTGTCACCATGACTTAGCCCATCTCCTCCTGAGGATACACTGATGTCCAGAGCAGGTTACAGGATGGATGAGTAGTCTGTGCAGTCCAGAGGCACAGCCACCAGAAAACCCATCTGCAACAGCAGAGTGAGGAGCAATGGGATATTCCCCAGGCCTGAGAGTCTGGGACCGTATCTGTGCTTTTGATCCATGAACCAACACGGGAAGAAGACTTTTGCTTCCCTGCCTGCTGACAGCTTAGAGGGTCCTTGGCTTTTGAGACTGAACAGGAGCTCCATAGACCCGGAGCAAGCAGGGCCCCATTCACCTGCAATACCATGTCCATTTGCTGCACCAAACCACTGCTCATTAGCATCAATGATACCTAAGGGCAACAGAATACACAGAGAGAAACTCTGCAGGACCTTGCAATGCAAAAGCCCACAGAAGACAGTTTTTGTATTGAGAGTACCTCACATTTTCATCCTGGCATTAAGGATATTTTTGAGTAATTAAATGTTCTATCAGTTATACAATTTTAAGTGCTTAGAAAACTTCTATTTGCCTAATTTTAAGCATCACAAGAAGTAGACTACAACACCAAACTTTCAAACATGGTGTTCATGTTTGCCATCTGTTATTGGTAACTGATTGGTTCTCCATCTATTTCCTGCTCTGAAATCTTAACACATTTTGCAAGTTACTTTGAAATCAAATCACCTGGCAGAAGCTGAGATACAATACAGAACTCTATACAGCACAGGCTAATGAGTTACAAAAAGCACAGATAACAATGCCTTGACAAGTATTTAGCCCCTAAATTACTTGACAAAACTAATCATAATGCTTGGTGTTTTTCACCCCTTCCAACTCATGTGTCAAGGCTTGTTCCTTCAAGTAGGAAAAGTATCTTATGAAATAAACTGCCTTAAGAACTATGAAACAGTAACTCTTAGCAATGTAGTTAATTTTTCTTGTTTCCTTTCATGCTAGGTATATTCATTTTAATTTACCCAGCCTGAATCACCTCTGAAGGAGTTTTTAATATTGACTTTTTGTCTACATTAAACACGCTTCTTGACACAGTGTGCTTGGTCAAATCATGCTTCTGAGCAGTGCTAATGAAGTTTCTATTTGTATAATTTTTCACTTGTAGCTTCCCTGAAACCCTGGCTCTCAGCACAACTGCAATACCATGCAACTAAAAAAATCAGAAGACCTGTCTTTCTCAAAACAATTAAAACCTCTCTTGCTAAGGTACAATTGCACCAAACATTCAGGACTTCAAGCAAGCCATCAGGAAACACTTTTTAATAGTCCAGCAAGTATCCACTGTTCAATCAAAGCACTGGGCAGAGTTTCATCAATCTCCAGGCCCTGAAGGCTCAAGCATTAAAGAAAGACACTGGATTTCAAGATAGCAAAGAATGGTCACCCGAGATGGTAAAGATTTCACCATGCACAGCCCTCAGCCATTGAGATGTAGCCCACCTAGTACCTTTCAGCCCCAGATTACAGCATAATAACCTTTCTTGTGGCCATCCCCATTTCTGCATCAGCTGCCAAAATTAAAGATGAAGAAGTTCTGCCATGTAGCAAAGGACCCTCTCGGATGAACCGAAGATGCCTATGGCAAAAGGTGGCATTGATGAACTGATCACACTTAGTTCTGCAGATTGTGGCACATTCTGGTTCTCTGCTGCTCAGGCACTGCCAGCAAAACCAGACATATTTCCATCACTTCCAGAGCAATTCAGAACTACCACACAGCCCAGTGGAATCTGATCTAAAGACCCAACTTATCACACCATGTCCTTCAAAGCTGAGCTAAGAAAGAAGCAATTGTCACTGTCTGTGACCTGGACACAAAGCACTTCATTCTGAGAAAAATCTTCCCTTTGTCGCTCAAAAAACTCAGCAAGTGAATCAGATGTAAGCAGCACTTTAGACAACAAGGTCTACCCACACTTCACCTTTACGCTTGTGAGTGACTCTGGGAACAAAACCAATTTCACCTAGTGCAGTTCAATACCTGTGGCCCAACAAAAGTGATTCTGCTAGAACTTTAGGCAAACTGGCAATTTCTTACCGCCAGCAGCTGAGGGACAGATATTTGATCTTATCACAACCTCTTTGAAGGACTTAACATCACTGTTTTTCCCCTGCCAGCAAAGAAGAGAGCTAACCAGTGCATGGAATAGCTTAACTCCTTCCTTGAGGATGGTAGTCAAGAACTTTAATGTTGCTCAATACCTTTCAAAGCTATACAGCATGACTGAATAATACAATAATTCTTCATTGATGGGGCTGTGACTGTGATATCCATATTGTCAACCGTAAGACAAAGGTTGATGTTACTTCACTTCAGATGTCCACCTTCAGCTGCTCACATGAATGGGGTGGGGGCAGCTGCATGTTCCCTTGCTGATACAAGCTGCTGTTCATATAGCTGTTGCTCCTGGAGGCTAATCTAGATGGCAGTCCTAAACCCTGAAGCACTGCAGCAGATCTGGGCATGCTACATTAGCTGATAAAATATGCTTAGACACTGCAATTGAATTTTTAAGAAGTCCCTGGCTTTATTATAGCCAGCATGTTGACAACCTACCATTTAAACAAACATTCAAGGGGACTTATTCTCTGCTTCAATTTATCAGATGTTAGAGCTAAAGGACTTGCAGCTGTAACCAGAATCTGTTTTGGTTGAAGCTGTTGAACCAGCTTTAGACAGCAGCTTCTGTCAAGGAGGTGCAGAGAGAGCATGTCTCTCATTTCAGTTTATTCTACTACTCCAACAACCCAGAGAGAAAGGCAGTACCTCTCCAAGAATAAACAAGGCGCCAAAAGTTGATGTGACCACCTCTAAGAGCTCCCAAAACACAAATCAAGCAATAGCATTCCCCAATCAACATCCCTAACACTTTCCTTATTAAAGTCACCTTAACCACAAGTTTTCCATGAAGTATTTGTGCTCTAGCTTAACTAGAAGCCTGTGTACCTTGCCTCAAGTTCCTGCTGTTAAGCTACACTTCTAGTGGAACACAATTCCCACTGCCACAAAGTTGAAAAAAGTTACATCCTGTAACTGCATCTTCCTAATCCCACTATCCTAACCTTACTAAACTGAAAACACAAAACAAGATGAAGCTAAATATTCCACCAAGTTAATAAATACAGAAAATGAAACACATGCAAGGTGAGCACTAGTTCAGATGAGCACATACAATTAATATATTGCAGGAGTCACCCATCAAATAATGTTAGGGTATTAATTTTATCTCCAAATTATTCCATAAGCAGAGTCTAACACACGTGAAGACCTAAGACAAAGAGAGCCGAGAATATCACTTCTCACAGGACTCTTTCTTCTGTGTCTCAGAAGTCAAGATGCATAACCAAAGACCAGATACTACAAAAATCCTCCATGCAGGGCTCCTCATGGAGGAAAGATGAGAGAGAAACAACACACAAGAGATTTCAGCCATGGCACTGGCAGGGAATCCCACTGCTGGGGATGGGTGGAAGCATCATGAGACCTCATCTTCCCACACTCAAAACTACCATCACAGGGCTGGTCAAAAGAATTTAGAAGAAAGTCACGGCAGTTCAAGGACATCAAGTACCCAAAAACCCAATCATAGTGCTGAGGTAAGGCAACTGAGAGCCTTGCCTAAATCTATGCTTGTTCACACACATCCCAAATTACTTCTCAGGCAGCTTCAGCTTCTTTCCAGGAACAACTGCAAATATGCAGTCCAGAGAGCTCCCCAACCAAACAAAACTATTTCGATCAGTCATGATTTCTTTGACAAAAAATGGATGAGTAATCTAAGTGCAGGAAGAGGTCACCAGACCATTCGGATGTAAAGATGACACTGTTACCAACTAAAGGCTCCAGCGACTTCCTGAATAAGTAATAATGGAGGTGAGTCAAAGAATACACCTATCACACCTACGTGAGTAAGCCAGCCAACTCATTACAAAAGGCAAGTCTTTTGCCAAAGCCTTCCTTTACTTCCAAACAATGAGGCCAAACTGAACATGACTCAAATCTTTTATTCCCCAAGCTACAGGTTATTTTGGTTTTGTGGAACAAAGCTCTTAAACCTTGACCAGACCAAGAGGCACTGAAGGTGCATGTTAGTCAAGCAAAGACATCATCCAATTTTTTTTTTTTTCAGTCTGAGAGAAGCCAAAGGGCATGAAATGGGAGATGCAAGAGCCACAACTAAAACAGTTAACTGCTAGGAGAAGCAAGCTCATGGGAACAATATTTTGCCAGAGATCAAGCAGACATCAAACACATAGGAGTGTGCCTGTGCCACACATCTTCTGCAGGAACAAAGGTTTTCCAATTGCCTGTTTTAAGAAAAAAGTGCAACTCCCCCTCCTCCAGTTGTTTTGATAATTTAAGTACACTCCCTTCAGTTCTTTTCTGAGACGGCTGTGCCAGATTTCTTATTTGCTGTATTCACAAGAGTGGAAATAGCAACCACAAAAGTTTTTTTGTATTAACAGGAAGGCTGAGAAAGGAATTGAATCTACCTTCACCCATTATGTGTTGCTGCAGCCCTTTGAAGGCTGCCTTCTTGAAGTGTGGAGAGGAAGAACACAGGAGTAGAAAAAAAATTGTGCCAAACAGCCCTGAAGCCCACGGAGTCCTGAGGAAAACACTGCCTTTACCCTGAATTAGCCATCAATGAGTGAAGCTATCAACGGATGGCTTGGAAGCCTCTTGCTTTGAAATAAATATCCCAGAATCATAAAACGTTTGGGTTGGAGGGGACCTTGAAGATTATCTAGTTCCAACCCCTCTGCCATGGGCAAGGGCAGCCTCCACTATTCCAGGTTGCTCAGAGCCCCATCCAACCTGGCCTTGAGCACTTCCAGGGATGGGGAATCCACAACTTCTGTGGGCAAGCTGTGCCAGTGCCTCAACACCCTCACAATGAACAATTTCGCCATAATATCTAAGCTAAACATACTCTCTTTGAGTTTGAAACCATTCCCCCTTGTTCTGTCCCTAAGCGCTCTTGTAAATAGTCTTGCCCCATCTTTCCTCTAAGTTCCCATCAGGTACTAAACGGATGTGGAAATACGGGACTAGATGATCTCCAGAGGTCCCTCCCAACCGTAACAATTCCGTGAAATACACACACAGAGCAGAGCCCAGGGGGCAACCCGGGGCGGAAGGGGAGAACTCTCACGCCGGGCCGAGGTTCCCCGGGAGGCTCTCTGGGGCTAAGGGAGCAGAGCGGCGGCCGTGGCGCGGCTCCCCCTCTGCCCAGGCCGTGCCCGTGCCCCCTCCCGCAGGCCCGGCCCCGGCCCAGCCCCACACCGCGGCCCGCGCCGCGGGGGAAAGGCCCGTACCTTGAAGTACCCGCCCTCGTAGAGCGTGTTGGGGGGCCCGAAGATCGCCACCTCCCAGTTGTAGAGGTCGGACTCGTCGACCAGGGTGATGCGGAAGCCCTCGACCGGCTCCTCCTGCAGCGACTTCAGCTCCAGCATCAGCGCCTTCTGCGAGCTGCTCATCTGCTGCTGGGCCATGGCGCGGCGCGGCCCCCGCCGCGGCCGCCTCCTCGCTCCCGGTGCCGCTCCCGGTGGTCCCGGTGCCGGTGGTGCCGGTGCCGCCCCCGCCCCTCCCCGCGCTGACGGCCCCGCCGCCGCCACTTCCTTTTGTGACGGCGCCGCTCGCGCTGACCTCAGCGCGCCGCGCCGGCCCCGCCCCCGCCGCTCCGTTAGCCGCGCCCCCGGGCCACGCCCCCGCCGCACGCCCGGCCGTGCCCCGGCGCACAGACAGACCACGCCCCGCCTCGCCCCGGGCCACGCCCCGCCGCACGCGCTGCCGCGCGCCACGCCCCCCGCCGCGTGCCCTTAAAGGGACTACGCTCGCCGGCGCTGCGGCCGACCGGGAGGAGGAGTCGGGGGGTGAAGTGGGGAGACGCAGTGTTATGGTGTCGTGGGGGGGGGGGGGGGGGGGGGTTACAAAATCACAGCATCGAGTCCTTTGGAAAAGATCTGTGACAGCACCATAGTCCAACCTATGACCCAACACCACCACTGAGTGCCACGTCCAGTCTTTCTTTAAACAACTCCAGAGACAATGTCCCCATCACCTCCCTCGGCAGCCCATTCCAATGCATGATGACCCTTTCTGTAAAGAAATTCTTCCTAATGTCCACCTTGTGCCTTCCCTGACACAGCTTGAGACCTTAAGCCATTAGTGGGTGTCCACAGGAGGGCCTCAAGGATGATGAAGGTTCCAGAGGCTGGCTCCTCCGTGTGAGGAGCAGCCTCGGGCACTTGGCCTGTTCAGCCTGGAGGAGACTGAGGGGAGGCCTCACTGCAGCTCCTCGGGAGAGGCAGAGGACAGGCAGGAACTGATCTCTGTTACAGGACCTGAGGGGATGGCATCAAGCTGTGTCAGGGGAGGTTTAGTTTGGATATCAGGAAAAAGTTTTTCAGCAGAAGGTAGTTGGGCAGTGGAATAGGCTCCCCAAGGACACAGTTCAAGAAGCATTTGGACCATGTTCTTAGGCACAGAGTGTGACTCTTGGGGTGCCCTGTGTATGGCCAGGAGTTGGACTCCATGATGCTGGTGGTTCCCTGCCAACTCATCTTAAACTGTGTTTCTGTGATTCTATATGCCCTCCTCCTGTCACTGGCTGCCTGGGAAAAGAGACTGACTTGCAGCTGCACCCTCCTGTCAGGGAGTTGTGATAAAGACCTCCTGGGTTTCCTTTTCTCCAGGCTAAACCAGCTCCCTCAGCTGCTCCTCACAGGACATGGATCCCAGACCTTTCACCGGTTCCATTGCCCTTCTCTGAAATTGTTCCAGCACGTCAATCTCCTTCCTGGATTGTGGGGCCCAGAACCGGACACAGCACTTGAGGTGCCTCACCAGTGCCAAGTACAGGGCAAGGAGCATTTCCATAATCCTGCTGCTTTTATTATTATTGATCCAAGCCAGGATACCACTGGCCTTCTTATCCACTGGGCAAACTGCTGTTGTCTCATGTTTGGCTCCTACCAAACAGTCCCAGGTCCTTTCCCACTGGGCAGCTTTCCAGCCATTCTACCCCAAACCTGGAGCTGCAGGAGCTGTTGTGACCCAGGGACAGGACCTGGCACTTGGCCTTATTGAACCTCACACAATTGGTCTATCCATCCAGCCTGTCTAGATAGTCACAGGTCATGAGTGGGTACAACAGCGCATGGTTCGCCCACTGACACGCACCCATGGTCACAAAACAGATGTTTTTGTACAGAGCATGGTTTTTGAAGAGTGAACTCGCATGACTCAGAGCCCCATAGAAATCCTGCAGCAGCTCCCAAGCTGCAGTAGGACACAAATAGACAGCTGCCATCCCTCACCCCAACATGTTGTTCTCACATTCTCCACAGATGTGTGATATAGTCACACCAAAACACACCATTTCCAGCCTTCCTGCCATTCCCTGGCTTGGCTAAGGGTGAAAAATGCTTGCAGAAGTGTAGAGATCTATCAACCAGTAAACATGAGCCAGCACCTGTTTCTTAGTGAGTATTTAATGAATAGCATAAATAATATTCATTAAAAAAATAAAGAAAGAAAAATAACAGTAATTGTCCAGGAAGAGGATGACCCATTTCTGCTTGGCATTTCTTTCATCCTTCTGCTCATGGCAGGGCTCAGGCCACCTCACAGGGGCATCTGCTCCTTGGACAAACAGATTGGATGATGTGTCCCATCATCCCTACGTCATTACATGGCTTTAACCTTCTTTGCCCCCATCACCTCCCAGGCTTTCCCATGCCGATGACAACTCTGTAGACATGGGTGACCACTGAATCAATCTCCTGTACTTTCCATCAATCTCATGGACTTTCCCAAAGGCACAGGACTGACAGCCAGGGCCCTGTGTGCTGGTGGGAGATCGTGCAGCTGGGCAGCCTGCACTGCAGGGGGACCTTGAAGCGTCTCCCTGACACTTGACAGCCTTGGCTCTGGCTCCTTCTGCAGACCTTGGCCCAGGGAGGAGAGCAGGAAGCAGACGGTTTTCCCCAAGCTCCAGCTGCTCCCAGGACAAATTTGCTGTTTTCCAGTGAAGCATCCTTCCCCTTGTCCCTGAGGCTGTTCTGCTTGTCCTTCTCCTGCCTCTTGAGCTTTCCCCAGAGTCGCCCCCGTTACCCTCTCCAGAGATACCCCAGCACTGTCGGTGGTACGTGGACCAGGGCTTCTGATTGCCTCCAAGCTATAAAATACTCCAGCCCTTGCAAAATCCCATCTCACCCTGGACAGTGTCCCTGTGGGGACTGGCATCAATCTTCTCATGGAGCTGGGATGAGTTCTTGCTCAGGGCCACTGGGGTAATATGGAGCAACATCCCTTGTTCATCAGGAGCTTGACTGATTGCTGAAATAAAGTGTGTGCTCCCCTACAGGGACAAGTCAGCCACTGGAACAGGTCAGTGGCTGTGGCTCACTCTTCACCACCTTGGACTGAGCTCAGATTTACTGAAAGCTGCTTAATTCAGCTCTCACTTCCTCAGCAGGAGGCTGGAGGGCTGGATCATGAAACACTGGTTTTCAGAGGAACTCCTTGCAGGCTGGGCAGGCTGTATGTGTTTTCTGGTGGAAGTTTGATCCCATGTTCTTTTTATTTATGTCAGTGGAATAGAATAGAAAATAATTGACTGTTTCTGTTGGAAGGGACTACAGCAACCATCCAATTCAACTGCCTGACCAATTCAAGGCTGACCAAAAGTTCAAGAATGTTGTTCAGGGCATTATCCAAATGTCCCTTAAACGCTGAAAGGCTGGGGGCATTAGCCACCTCACTAGGATGCCTATTCTGTCCACCCACTCGGCAAAAAAATGTTTCCTGATGCCAAGTCTAAACCTCTCCTGGCACTCTTTGAACCATTCCCACATGTCCTATCACTGGATACTGAGAAGAGCTGAGTACTTCCCTCTCCACTTCCCCTCCTCAGGAATCTGTAGAGAGCATTACCTCAAACCCCCTTTCTCCAGACTAGACAAGCCCAAAGTCCTCAGCTCCTCCTCAAAAGACATTCATCCAGCCTTTTCACCACCGTTGTTGCAACTGTTGTTGTACTCCTCAGGACATATTAATGGATCTTCACATGCTTCTTAAGTTGTCCTTAGTTGATGGACATAACTCATTCTGTGATTTCTGTGCTCATCCAGCCAGCAAAGACCTGCTCTGTTAATAGGGCATCCCAGTTTGCTGGTAAAACATGGATTTGCTCATGCTTGGAGTAAAATGTACAGGAGCCAAGCTCATTTGGTACTGTACTGCCCTCAAAGCATCTTTTTTTGCAGCCAGCCTCCAGCACAGGCTTTGTCTCAACCTGTCTCATTCTGGAAGAGATGGAAGAAGCAAAGTTTGGAGTTATTCAGGATTTATCTCTGCCTGATGCCTGCCTTGAATGTTAATGTAAGATGTAATCATGCAAGGCAAAAAGTAAAGCAAGCCCTGGTGTATTCAAGAGAGCAGACTGCAAATTTTCCATTGTGTCTGCTTTCAGAAAAGATATTGGTCTTTTTCCCTCTGATTTTTTTATTCTCTTTCCTGCAAAGCATTCAACACTCAAAGAAAATAGAAACTGTTGAAGCAACAGAGCATTTTGAAGCCTGTGCTGCCTGGCAGCCCCCTCCAAGGCTCCTGCCTGCATTTCTGCCTGTGCTTTCAGGGAGGCTCAGCTGCTCTGCCTGGTGTCCCGTTCCCCTGAACCCTGGCTGCCCTGAGGCTAGCATAACTTTTTTGATTTTTCATATGGCATTTCTCCCCTCCAATCACCTCTGATATATCATAATGAAAGGATGAAGCTTTCTTCTTCTCCTCCTCCTTCAGCTGCTCTCCCATGGGTGGTCACAACTCTCTTGCAAGCAGCGCTTTACATGGGGTGTGCTCTGCCACAGTGTTGTTCCTTCTTATATTTTCTTTTATTTTTTCCTGAATTAATCAGTTTGTTCCTAGGGCTCACAGAACAAGAAATAGGGTCTAATGTGGGAACATGGGTCTCCAGAAAAGACAAGTCTCACTGGGAGAGGAAGAGGCTACACATACCGTTATCCAGTCCCCAGCAGCAGAACTTGTCACTGTAAACTGGACCTCAAGGTGCCACCAGTGCAATTAGTTAAATCTGACTTGAAAACTTCTAGGTCCTTTGCTTTGTTATTATCAGCTGGTTTTAATATCTCTCTTCCTCATTTATTTCTTTCTTCCTGTGAGCTGTGTTCACAAAGGATGACAAACTGAGAGTTAACTCCTCTGCTTAGCAACAGCAGAAGCTTTGAAAATGCAAACCTGTCTTGGTGTCACATTAGAGGGTTACTGCTCCATGAGCTGTCAGAGAGGACAAGAGGTGGGAAGATGTGGGAGTGCCTGTGTGACTCCATTCTCAGGACAGATTCCTCTCATGTGATACTTTTCACTGCTTTATCTAATTTCTTTCCTGAGTGGCTCAAAGGATGAGATATCTGTTCCTTCTGCAGGAGAACTGGATTCCCCTGGGATAAAATCCAATACCATCAACCCCTTTTCCTCTCCTCCTGCCTCTTCCCTACTCCTGTGCTTTGGTGAAACACCAGCAGGGATCCTGGGGACTCTTGACTGGACTTTAACACCTTCTTACCCCCAGCAAGTCAGATAGTGAAGTGATGAAGAAGATTAGGCAGGCAGTAGGAGTTCTACTTAGCCTACAGCTACCCCACCAGGAGCCCTTTGTAGCTCAAGGAGCAAGCACAGCTATTCCTTGGGCTGTATTGAAAGAGAGCTGGACACCTGCAGGTCCACTTCATCACTGTCCTGCCCCAAAGTTGGTCCTAAACAGCTAAAGATATGTTTGTCCAACCAGTTCTTTTGTATTTATCCTTCAGACTGCTCAAAGTGGAAATTCACATGCTCCTAGGTCAATGGGGTTCAGCTCTGGAGTCAGCTCCTCTTCCTCTTCTAGACCTCATAAGTCTCCTCACCACCCAAATTTTACCCAGCTTTTTCTTACCAAGACCACTGTAGGGGTATGGAAGACAGAGAGAAGGGCCAAGATTATTTCTTCTGTCTCCTTCCTGGAGTGCCATTGCCCTGGCTGGGTGCAAATCTCCAGCAGAGGCCACAGAGATGTTGGCAGCCCATCATTCCCACAGTGGCAGCAAACATTGCCTATGGAACAAGGGGAAATAGCAGCTGCGGTTTGCAGGCTAGATTTGCTGCCCTGTAGGGGCAGTAACAGAGGAATCTGGGGTTACTTCTTTTATTTACACTAGATACCTCAGTCCCAGACCAGACAACAGACAATCACCATCATGATGGATCTCAGCCCTGACACAAAAACCCTGATGCCAAAGAAAGATTTTCCCATAAAACTCCCTGAGCATTTAGTGAGGAAAATCAAGATGTGATTATCTGGTCTGCTGCCCAAGTGAACAATGCATTATTAGTGCATGGGGTGAGTCCCACCTCAAAAAAAAACCAACAAAAACAAACAAACAAACAAACAAACAAAAACCCCCAAAAGAACAGTCGCACAAGTGCCCTCACTGTCGCATTGATACCTACATAAGTTCCTCTGTCTGGGAAGCAGAGCATCAGAGTACTCAAGGGAAGTAATTGTCAATCTTTGAGAATAAAAGTCTGTCCACAATTCTCCTTCTGGATCCCTTTCACCTAAAAATGGGGCAAGCTCATCCTCAGGCAGAACTCATTACAGGGATGAAAAGATGCTTTTGAGCATCAGTCAGCAGCATCTGGGTTAACAGGAGCCCCCTATATCAAAGTAGCCACCAGCAGGGTAATGCAAAGTTTGGAAGATTCAGAGCAAAGGAGAAGAAAAATTAAGAGAAAACTAGATCTTTAGTGGAGCTTATTCTTTTTCCTTATTTTGATTTGGCCTTTTTTCTGTTTGTTTTACTTTGAATAAAGTTGGCTTTTTTTTTTTTTTTTGCCTTTCAACTCCAGTTTGCTCTTTTAAAATGGATGAAGTCCATCACAAGGGCTTGATAAAAGAGTACTGTCACAGTGCCTGCTGCTCCCATTCAGCTGATGAATAAATGATAAGTGCATTACAATGCTACTTCAGCTGTGATTCCAGGGCCTAAGGAGTTTGATGACTGCGACCTTAGTGGTTTGAATTTCCAAGAGTTTGTGTACCTGGCTGTTCAGGTCACCTTACACCTTCCATTCTGGGCTCAGTGTGCAGAATATCTGAGCCTTTTCAAGTTGCCAGCTGCAGGGACAGTCCTCCAGCTGCTCACAGGGGTGGTGGTACGTGCTGTGGTGTTCAGAGATTCATGATCTCACAGAATCATAGAAATGCTGAGTTGGAAGGGAGGGACCCATCAGGACTCTGCTGAAACCTGAAGTGACTGTTACCCACCTCCAAAGCAGCAATCTGTGGAACACAATTCTTTATTGATGGGGCTGTGACTGGGGTATCCATATTGCTCAGTCCCAGGAATAGTTTCTGTGTTGGGAGCTGGAATTTTAGGTTCTTCTTGCTGGACAAGACATCACTCTCTGCAGCATTCTGGTGTGGCTGAGATGGCATGGATGCCAGCACCGCTGGGATAAGGCAGCATGGGGTGTGCTCTGAGACAGACATCAGCCTAAGTCAACATCCCCAGTGTTTCACCTTCACCTCACCCACAGGATCAGCTCTGTGGGGTGGGTGACCATCAAGGAGGGACTAACAGCTGTCCCCATTTCTGGGGACGAGCCGTCTCTGTTAGGCAGGCATTGGCAACAGAGTGAAGGAGCTGGAGTACACAGAGCAGCTGCCTGATGGATTCACCAGACCCTGCTTTTACCCTCAAAGTAAAGGGTATTTTACCCTGGTGTTTCTGCAGAAGACATGGTGGGGACGGATAGCATTTTGCAGAAGGTAAGTGAGGGCAAAGAGGAAGCCCTCTGGTCTCACACCATTCCTGGCTTAGGGGCACCAACACCATGTACCATGCTGATGGTGCATGGCATGATATTCAGCTCTTGTCAGCTGAGCTTACAATGCTCTCCCTCATTGCCATACCTTGGGTGGTCTCTGTGGGCTCATCTCCAGAATCAATGCACTCATCTTCTGCCAGTAACTTAAATGCAGGCCCAGCAAGGCGTAGATGAAGATGCATGGCTCAGATCTTGCCCCAGGCTTTGAAAACTGACCACAAGAAGACTCTCCATTTGGAATCAGTGAATTGAATTGGAGCTTGCTTTGCTGAGGCTGAATTTGGCCTTTTTGTGACTTTTCCCACATTAAAGATGAACAGATCCAGAGGAAGAAAACCAAACTGCAGCATAAGCACCAAGCCCAAGGCATGGCAGCAGGCTTGGGTGACTGAATAGCAGAGGGAATCTCTTGGGTGAAAAGGTCCAGAGAGAGTTAGGGGCAGGGGATCCTTCTGGATCATCTCCATCTCCAACTTCCTAATAAAGAGATACTCCTCTGAAAAACTGCTTGTAGGGCTTGTGTGCCACATGAAGTGCCTCACTCTGCTGTGTGCACCAGTAGGTTGTGAGCTCTGGATAGTGCTTTGTGGTGAGTGTGAAGCACAATTGGGCAGGGGAACACCCTTGCACCAATCCTGAAAACTGCTCTGGGGGCTCATATGTAGAAAGGAAGAGGCTGAACTTTCCTGCAGGAGCCTGAATCATTGGGAGGGTAATTGATGCAAATTTCCCAGACAGGTGAGCAAGTCTGGAGAAGCCTTCCTGCCTGTCCTGAGCATGCTGAGAGATGCTGTCATCTCCCCCCTGGGGCTTGCTGTCCATGGAAATTTGGAAAGAACTTCTATGGGGTCTTAAAAAAAACAAATAGAAAACCACTGAGTTCACAAGGCTGAAATCCTCCAGCATTGTCCATGTTGGAAAGCAGTGCTCACACACCTTCTTGGAGAAGGGAGGGATGGGAGCCTGCAGGGACTGTTCAGGGGGTTGATTGGTTGATTGTCTTCCTCTTGGCTCCACCAGCTGCTCTGCATTCCTGTCCCCTCCAACCACCCCTTGCTGGTTACCCCATTTCGATCAGCACCCTGCTGCAGACCTTGGGGCAACTACAGTTATATTTCTGCCTTGTTTTTGTGACTGAGGCTGGAGGGCTCAGACCTCCAAAAGGGTCCCTGGGGCACATGGACAGGGTAGAGCATGGCTGTGCCCTGCAGGTGCTGTCCCTCAATGCTTTGTTGTGCCAACATCTCAATCCCCATCTACAGCTGCCTGTAGGGCCAGGTATATCTCCTCCAGACTTGTTTACTTGCTGTGAGATTTCCATTAATTAACCTCATGCTTCTCCATCCTGCAGGGAACCCATTGGCTGCACCAACCTGAAGCTCTCAATCTACAGTAGCTTTGACACATCCCATTTCCTTGTCCTATCTAGCACATCTCAGATCTTCTGCCTGGCCTCTAGGATGGGTTCTTTCCCTCTTCTAACCTGCAGCTGCCAATTCAAGGGCAGAAAGTGTGCAAAAAGAGTCAACAGCCATGTTTGTGTCTGGATGTACATCAGGGACAATTCATTCTGCAGAATTCCCATTTTAAAGATGGAGAAAGCTCTGATGCTGTCCCAAACAATAAGCTGTGGTTTTTATCTCAAATGGGTTTGTTTTTCCTATGTTTTTTCCATTTCAAGGATCTAGAAGAGTAGGAGGGAGGGAGCTTAAGATCTAAGCATTTGCATCAGGACCCTCATTTGCACCGTGCTTTAAATTAATATGCTTTTCTTCTTGTCTTTGACACATTCAGTGGTGCTGCAGGGGAGGCTTTCAGCTGGGTGAGCTGGCTGTAGTCTGATCCTATGGGTCTGCATCTCCTTATCTCCAAGATAATCAAAGGCCCTTACTTTGCTTTTTCTCTGGGGAAGTTAAAAAAACTGTGAACATACTTGCCAGTGGTCAGGAAGAACCAAAAAAGGGCAAGTTTTAGCTATTTCTCTCTTCATGCTGCCCCTTAGGTATGAGAGTGGGGTAAAGCAGAAAAGGCCTATGAGGTGGAGGCCTCTCCCTCCTCAGGAAAAATGTGCAGAGCAGTGGTTGCAAGATGGGAACAGAGGAATCAGTAAGGACTTTCAGAGGAGTGAATTCTTCCCTCTGCAAATAAGCAGCCAACATTCCACGAAGGCCACAAAAGTTAGATAAAAGCCTTTCTCCACCTCAAGCATGTTTTTCTCTCAGCATCCATTTTTAATATATTTATCTCTGTTTTTTTTTTCTTTAAGTGCAGCACTGGTGAGCAGTGCCAGGACACTCAGATCCTTCCCTAAGCATCAGAACACATGCTCAGCTTTAGAAATGCAGAGTTTTTCCCTAGAGTGAGACATACTTTCATTTACTTGAATGCTTACAAGTGAAAAAAATTAGAAGGGAGAGTTTGCACACAGTATGCTTATTTGTCCTATAACAGTATAAAGCTGCTTCTTCCAGAGCAATTTTCAATGTCATAGGGCATTTTGCTGTGGGGTTTCTTCATACATGTGAAAATATTGTCCCATTGACCTTACTACCCTAATCTCATTTTTGTTTACAGTCATTTATATACTGACTTTCACATATAGATTAGATATATATACATGTATGCTTCTTTCACATCTACTTGCTGTTTAGAAACCTGCAAAAGCAATCGAAAGTTCTGATAACAGAGTACAATCAAATTACCCTGCTGTTACTCCTCATATTCTGATGATTAATAAATAATAAAAACCATTTGAGTAGTATTTTATCTGGGGCTCTTGGAAAGTAGCTCATTAATCTCCTGGCTGTTCCTATCCATGGAAGTATTTCCAAAATGTTGGTAAAGCAGGGGAAAACAAAAGGATTCTCACTTATTGAATCATGGAATCAGAATGTCTTGGATTGGGAGGGACCTGTAAAGAGCATCTGGTTCCACATCCCAGCAATGAGCAGAGACATCTTCAACTAGAGCAGGTTGCTCAAGGCCTTTTCCAACTTGGTTTTGATGTTTCCAGGGATGGGGCATCCACCATCCACCACCTCTTGGACAGGCTGTAGTGGTTTAGCCCCAGTCAGCAGCCAGGCCCCAGGCAGCCACTGTCCCTGGTGGGATTGGGCAGAGAATTGGAGGAGTAAAAGTGAGAAAATGTGTGGCTTGAGATAAAGAGAGTTTATTAGGAAAAGCAAAAGCCACGCATGCAAGCAAAGCAAAACAAGGAATTAATCCACTGCTTCCCATGGGCAGGCAGGTGTTCAGACATCTTCAGGAGAGCAGGGATCCATCACACATAATGGTTACTTGGGAGGACAAACACCAGCACTCCAAATCTCTCCCCACCTTCTTCTCAACACTTTACATACTGAGCATGATTTCATATGGTCTGGAATCAGTTTGATGAGTTTGGTCACCTGTCTTGGCTGTGTCTACTCCCAGCCTCCTCTGCACCCCCAGTCTTCTCACCAGTGTGATGGTATGGGAAGCAGAAAAGGCTTTGGCTCTTTGTTACCACTCAGCAATAACAAAAACATGTCTATGTTATTAACACTGTGTTCAGCACAAACTCAAAACACAGCCACATAACTGTGAAGAAAGCCAACTGTGTAGAAAATTAACTCTACCCCAGCCACTGTACTCTAAACCACCACACAGGTCTGTACTTTTGTAATAGCACAGACCTGAGAGCTGGATGCAGTGCTCCAGGTGGGTCTCAGCAGAGCAGAGCAGAGGGGCAGAATCCCCTCCCTGCCCTGCTGCCCACGGGGCTCTGGGTGCAGCCCAGGACACGTTTGGCTCTCTGGGCTGGGAGTGCCATGGCTGGGCCATGTGCAGCCTCTCACCCACAGCACCCCCAAGCCCTTCTGGGCACGGCTGCTCTGGGGCTGCTCATGCCCAGCCTGGGCTGGTACCAGGGCTTGCTCCAACCCAAGTGTGCATGGCCTAGTTGAACCCCATGAGATTCTCATGGGCCCACTCCTTGAGCTTGTCCAAGTCCCTCTGCATGGGCATCCTGTCCCTGCCTGTGTTTTGTGCTCATCAGTTTGGCAATGGGCCCATTTGAGAAATATTTTATTGACATTGGAGGTGGTTGCTGAACAAGACCTGAGACTTTGAGGGTCTCTGTCAGCACTGAGACCAGTTGCACCTGAGATAGTTTGCACACAAAGAGAGGGATGACAATGCTTTGGAGAGTCCTTGGTGTACAGGGTACAGTGTATAGCCATCCGATGGAAAATACTAATTACCTCCATTACCAATGGGCGTAATGGAAGACTTAAAGACTGGAAGCTGTTTGGGGGCAGTGAACTTGCCTGTTTTATAGACACAACTGTAAAAACAGCCCAGAAGATTGAAAAGTGTTCCTATCTGTTGGGATGACATTGAATTCTGCTCGTGCCAGTCCATTCCTCATGCAGCTCACAGGGCATCTTGACGGTCAAAACCATGAAAATGTTGCACAAACTTTCAGAGCCTGATCTTGCAGCTGAGTATGGGTCAGTTGGGATGAGCTGTGCCTGCTTGAGGTATGTATTGCTTTGAATATTTTCCCTTTTTATCTCATTTTCCTATGTCACAGGAACGAAAAAGGAGATTTGGAAATTCTCACTGCCAGGTCATGGTTTCCCCCTGCTTTCACTTTATCTCATGTCCTTCAGGGTTGGTTTCTTGGCTTGAGAGCCAGCAGCTGCTGCTCTGTCAAGGCACTGTACTAAGTGATTCCCCAGACACTGTCTTATCTCCAAGGACCTGCTTGCACAGGTCCTGATAGGCACTATCTTCTGTCCCCACCTGCTGGGGGCCATGTGTCCCCCCCAAACCTCCAGGAAGTGCTTTGCCCAGCACAGCAGTGAGGTCTTGGGGCAGATTCGCACAGGTAGATGGCAAACTTGTCATGGCCAGCACGAAGGTTCAGTGCTGGATGCTTGTCTATTCTGGAATCTAGAAATAGCCCACAAGGACCCATCTACCCCAGCACTTCTCTTCATGCAAGTCCACCCCTGGTGTAAGGACAAGTGATACTTCCCCAGAATATCTCCTCAATGTCCAACTTTTTTTTTGTGACTCAGACTCCCTGAGCCAGAAGTGTACTTATACATAATAGCCTTCAAATTTTTCTCCCGTTAATTTGCTTGGTTATTTTTGAAGGCAGATAAATTTTAAGCATTTGCAACATCCTGTACCTAACAGCTGCCCAATCTAATGATCTGTTTGGGTGCAGAATCATTTCCTTGGGGCTTGTTTTGATCCTGCCACCTCATAGCTTCTTTGATGCCCTCATCCTCACAATGGAGAAAATGACAAATGGTCCTTTTCTCTCTTGCCACACTCTTGCAAGTAACCTTGCAGGCTGTACTATAACCTTTCCTTTAGTGTCTTTTTGTTCCAGAAGATTCCCAGCCTACACAGCTGCTCCTCCCATGGACACAGAGACCTTGTAGTGCTATAATAATTTGAAAATGGTTTCCTTTTTGCCTCCATTCCTTTCATAAAAAGCTCAGTGAGTCTTAGGTACAACTCTACAGATTGCTTAAAAACAAACCAAAGGAAAATTCCCCAAAATGAGATGCCTACCATCTGCCAGGTGACTTCAAATTGTCCCATGCCCAAACTTTCTTCCCTGGATGTTGCTGCTGTCCTCACACAGACTGCAAGACCTGCTTCCTGTGGGATCTGTCTCTTTGTGTTTCCTCACACACCAGGCAGAGGGGAGGCAAAGGAAACCCCAAATGACAGCAGAGTCATTCATTGCCAGCATAAAACTTGGGTACAATAACCAGCCTGTTTCAGGACAGAGGCCCCATCTCCCACGGGGGCAATGAAGCCTTTTGCCCATGGCATGGTAATACACAGCAGGGCTGGATGAGGTACCATTCAGCTGGGAGGCATGCCTGACATCCCTGGGTTTTGGGACTTTTGGATCCACTGGAATGTTAGGTAGCACAAAGCCTTCAGCTCTCTGTGCAGCTGTCAGCACCTCCAGGAGGCATCTGGTCTCACCCTGTGTTCCCCTGACTCATCTGGGGGTGTGTCTCTCTCTGCTTTCTAAGCCAGGACAGGTAACTCCTACTCTTTGAGATCAAACAAGGCTAAAGGACAGCAAAGATTTCCCAAGATTCCCCAAAGCTGATGGCCAGTTTTTATTTTGGTGGAAGAACCCATTTGTAGAGCTCAAAGGTGTCTTCCCTGCTGGGGAAGATGAATCTGACCTAAGCAAATGACAGCTCTGGCTCACAGAGCAGTCTTGCAAGGGCTTTAGGGGCCAGGAAAGGGGGGCTCATCCCAGCCCAAAGACAGAGTGCTTCTCCCTTCCAGCTCAAAGGCACACCATGGGGTAAGGCCACATGATGGGGACTCATCTCAATGCAAAAGGAGGATTCAACATTCACAGAGTAAGTCTTTTGCAAGGTGTTCCTGGAGTGGCAGAGCTTTGAAGCTGATTTCTGATAGCACCATCTTTGGAGGAGGCTTGAGTGGCTAGTAATGTGATTCAGAGTGCCTCACTATCTTCTTCCCCATGGTGGAAGACTTGGTCTTTCTTCTCCACTCAGCTGAACTGCCAAATTCCACTAAACAGCTCTGAAACATCTGCATCCGGGGGTGAGGCAGCCCCTGTGGGCTGAAAATCACAAACCAGGAGGGATGTGGCAGAGACACAGTCAACACTGTTGCTTAATCTCTTATGAGAAGCAAAGGCAAAATGGAGAACTATGAGGGAATTCCCTGAATGCTCTTCCTGAATTCCTGAATTTGCATTCCAGCAAAACCCTCCACTGCCTTGCCTCTGTTCCCCATCAGGTGAATGAGTATGTAACATACCTGTCTTGAAGAGTCATTGGAATGGGGGGGACTGAACCAAAGAATAAAAAAGGCCAGAGCTGTCAAATCTGAGTCAGGTGTGCTTGAAGATTTTAATTAATCACGTTGTCATCATCATCATTGTTGTTGTTGTCATCACCACCATCACCTCTGCTGACGTTTGCTCAGCAATATGCAAGTTGGGTTTGGAAAGGCGGGGAGGGCACCCACATTGCCCGGTGATTTGGCACTCAGAGGTTTAAGCCACAAATAAATAAAACTCACATTTGCATGTTCCCGGCTCTCTCCACCCCCTCTTGTCTCAGGAGCTGCCCTTAAGACTGAATTTTTTTCTGTTGTGGCTGGGAAACAGAACACTGTTTTACTGCAGGGAGATTGCCCAGGGGTGCCTTGGTGGGACAGGCAAGGCATACCAACTTGTCACTGATAAAACATGACAAGACTGCTAGAGAAAAGGAGGCAGAGCTTTTCTTTTCCTTCAGAGTCTCCAACGTGATTTTTAGAGACTGCAAGTTGTTTTTTACTACCAGAAAAAAAAAAAAGAAAAGGGTTTCTTCTCCTTGTTGCTATGTGTAAATCCAACCCGGCAACAGACAGGAAATAAGGTAAATTTGCTCTCTTGCCTGTTGCATAAAGCAAACAAAGAGACCAGAGAATAAAAACAAGGTACACAAAACAATCTATGCAAGATGCAAATTGGTAATTTAAGAGGAGGCAAAACTGCTGGTACATTTCAAAGCATATCAATTTCCCATTAGTTCTCTTTGTGTGATTCAGATCACCACAGTTTTCAGATAAAGCTGCCAGAGACTGACTTCAAAATCAGTCTCTCCCTCTCTACCCCTGACATATATGTATGATTTAGTTAAGCTTTGCTTTTTTGTTTTTTTTTTTTTTTTTCCTTCAGACAGGGTGTCTAACACAGCATCCCAGCATTTGACCCACCCAGGAGGGCTGTGGCTGTTGTACCATCCTGTGAACCTCAGTGTTGCCCTTGTAAAGCCCTGAAGCCGCAGCTTCTGCTGGTGGAGGGAGGATGCAAAGTACTTTCTATGTCCCAATGCAGAAGGCTGAGACTTAATGAACCAGGTGAGACTTAACAATCAATCATCCATTGAAGAAAAGAGTGATGATTGAACCTCACATTACTCAGTGCAACATTGTTTTGCCTGGGTGGTCCCTGAGCCCCAGGAGGGACCTGGGTATCCCTCTGATCCCATCCCACAGGCAGAGCTGGGCTCCAGCTCTCCTTGGATCTTACTTTTTCAGCTGCCAGGAATGTGCTGGGTGTCTGCCCAAACCCCAGGATGAAGTCCTTGAGCTTTTGTTTAAAACGTCGATGTTTTGAAGTTAAAAACTACAAACATCTACTTCACCCTACCCTTTTGCCCTGATGAAGTCCCCCACCTCTTGGCCATTGAGAAGATTGCTCAGTGGCTATGTGTTTCTGTGATGGCCATACCTGGGACGGACAGTCAAACATTATGGGGGTGTGTCATTAGCCTACGTGCCAGGTTATTTTTGAGAGTTACAAATGGCTTTGTCATGTGTTAATGCTTGAGAATTTAAAACACTTGAAAATACTAGAGAAACCAAAGGGAGGAAGTATTTAATCCCACAATGAAATGCAGAAGTGGGACAGAGCCCCCACTACACAGAAGCAGCAGAGAAACTCCATCAAATCTGGGTGAAGCTGCCAGGCAGTGAAAAGTGCCACATCCAGGTGTTATCACTGGGATGAGGTTTTGGGGTACTTGGTAAAAAAAAAAAAATCAGCCACAGCCATGGGGTGGCCAAAGAGGGTTGGGGATAGATGCCAAAGTGCTGGAGGGGGGAGCTCTGAAGAGGAGCTGGCTTTGCCTGCAGACACCTGCAGGTGATACCAAGCTACAGGATTGTGCCAAGGTTTTTGCTGCAAGTTTAGCTCTCCACAGCTGCCAGGGGAGCGGAGCATTTCCACAGCAGTGGTGTTTTTGGGAAGACCCCAGGAGGGGACGAGCTGGTGTGGCAGTTAAGCAGACACAACACAAGTCGGGATCGGTGTGACAGCTAAACTTGCTCGGCAGCCGCGCCGACCGCAGCCCCTTCCTGGCAGCATTCCTGAGGCCGGGGCCGAGGGAGCAGGGATGTGTGTGTGCACACAGGTGTGCGTGCCGGGCTGCACTCGTGCGCGGGAGGGCGTCACCACTGCGGGCTGAGGGCTGGCGGTGCTCAGGTGCTGCTCCAGGATGTGATTCCACGTGCTCCCAGTGGTCCCTCTGCCAATGTGGGGTTTTCCCATGGGTGCACTGGTGCCACATTGCCGTCAGTCTGTCTCTCAGGGAAGCTGGAGCTCCGAAAGGTAATGCTGAGGAGATGCTGGTACACAGAGTTTGGGGATGCTTACCATTGTTAAAAATCCACCTGGGAATGGCTTCACCTGAACCAGGAAGTCCCAGATTTCTAGGGATAGAGTGCAGGGAACATTCCTCCAATGTACTAGGTGTCTCTGAGCAGCAAGGATGAAGCATAACAAGAAACAGGAGCTCAGCAGTAGCTCTTTGGGCTAGGCAGGATAGGAGGAGGTGCATGATGCCTGCAAGGGCGGGCACATGGTATGGAATGCAGTAAATTTTTTAAAATTAATATTACTACTATTAGCACTGTAGGATTGGGTGTAATTAATGACTCACTATGTGCTGAAATGCTTTATTAAAGAACCTGTTCTGGGGCAAGCATGAGTGGTCCTGCTCTCCACTGCAGAGCTGGCTGAGCTGCCCTGAGGTCACACATCCACAGCACATGTCCTGTGCCCCCCAGTCCCCTAAACTCCCCCCCGTGACCCCAAATCAGACGCTGAACTCATTCACACAAACCAGCTGGGCATTACACACCATCCCAGGAACAGCAGGGGTGCGCAGGGGATGCTGAGGGATTTGCACAGTGGAACCCCAGCAACTCCCCCTGGACCTGCCCCTGAGTGAGCCCCCCCTCCCCTGCTGCTCTCAGGCAGTACGAGGATGTGTCCTTGGGGACAGGGATGACCAAACTGGTTTGCCCAGCCTTCCTAAGAATCCTGCACAGGGCTGTAATTACCCTCCCTGTAAAAAAGAGAGGAGCCTGGCATTGCAGGTATGGCCACAGCACCTGCAGGTGTCTGGCAGTGAATCACTGGGGGAGTGAGCAGAGCTGAGTGTGGCAGTCCTGGCCCTGTCAGGAAGGGGGAGGAACAGGAGTTCCTCCAGCCAAGAAACTGGATTTTTTTTGGTAACAGGGAGGATAAAGATAGGAGATAGGATCCAAAGATCCTATCCAAAGATAGGAGCTGATTCTTACTTGGTGGAATCACTGAGGCTGCACTCAGGAATTATTAGCAAAATTGGACAGAAGGTATATATCCATACTAACCAGAAGTCAATTCTGGTGGCAACTTTGGAATCTTTGGCAGGAGAGTGTGTGCATGGATGCAGATGGATGAAGGGGGTCTGTCTACTCAGCTCAAGGCTGAGGGCTACGCCTGAGGAATCTGACCAAGGCCACTGAGATGAAGGAAAAATTGATTTGGAGGTTATAGTCAGCAAAAATCCTTTCCTGGGATCCTCTGGAGAGGGTTGGGGAAGTTGCTGCTGGTGGCTGGGATCCAGAGAGGCTGTAATGCAGCAGCCAGGCAGCAATTGCCACGAGCAGTAACAGGGACCAGGAGCCTCATGTCACACCTACAGCCATCTACATCCCTGCCACAAGTTGCCCGTGTGAAGGATTTGCTCCCCAAACACAGCAGCCTTGATCTCCAGACACTCTCCTTGTCTGCAGGAGTTCAAATGCCCGCCTGCAGGAGTTCTTGTAGATGAGCTGACAAAAGGCTGAGACCTTCCAGCAAATTCCCTGCATGGAGGTCATTAAACATGAGGGAGGGATGAGAGGCTGGAGGGGCTTTTGGCAACAGTGCTGATGGCCACCCCAGCCAAGCAGGTCAGCTGCCAGCCTTCTTTGGGAACAGAAACAATGCCTTCAGGAGGAGCTTGGCACTTTGATGTCCCAGGCAGAGGTGCTGCAGTGTGTGGAAACGAGCTCTGCAGCTGAGCAGAACACATTACTCTGCTTTTCCTGGCAGAGGGATAGGTGAGAGCCCACCCTGCTCTGAGGCAAGTCAGACACAGGAAAGACCTGCAGGGCAGAGAGTATCAGCTGCAAACATCCTCTGAACACAACTTGTTTCCCACCCCCTGCCTCCAACAGAGCTTAGCTTTTACCCTAAAGCTTCTCCTTTCCCCCCAATAGCCTACAAGCAGTGGGCTGATCTGGCTTAGGGATCCTCAGCTAACTTCACTGAGTTCTCTGAATTCCTTGTTTACCTTCAGGACGGATATCTGATCCCCTACCCTCTGTCTTAACAAGCCTACACATCTGCCTTGAAGAGATTGTGCTTATAGTGTTGCCACAGTGCAGGAAAAAATTGGTACTGAGTGTGGCCAAGGTTCAGGGAGAATTTAGACCTGGCATGGGGATGACAGACTCCAGGGCTGCTATCCCAGAGCAGTCTCTCTGGAGAAGAAGGACTGTCCCACTGGAGACACAGCAGTCCTGTGTCATGCCAGTGTGCAGAGAAGTGAATGAACTGACTGCAGCTATCCAAAGAGCTGGAAAGAGAATTAAAATTACCTGGTCCAAAATCTGTGCCCTCCTGTTCAGGGACAGACATGGCATGATCTTTTAAATGCCCTGACAACCCAAATCTGATCAGACCCGGTGTGCAGAGCTGCTTTTGTAAAGGCCTATATATCTCATTTATATAAAGGGGATATTCCTCCCACTGCAGAGTTCTGCGCGTAGGATGCCACTGGCTCCTGCTGTCCTTCCCAGTCCCTGCGGAAGCTGGCCGGGAGGATGATGGCTCCCGGTGCCCGCTCCTCCAGGCCAGAAGGGTTTTCCTGGCTCCCGGTGCCCGCTCCTGCCGGCCAGGCCAGGCCGGCTCAGGCTCTCGGCAGGCCACATCCAGGATATCCACCCCGAAAAAGCATCAAATACCACAGCCGGGATCTGCGGCGCGCAGACGGCCCCGCGCCCGCCCGCCTGAAGGCGAAAGTCCGTCACAGTGCCCTGACAGCCGCAGTTTTGGGGTGAAAGGCGGCGATTTCGGCAAACCCGCGGCCCCCGGAGCCAGCCAGCGGCGCCGCCATTGCTGCGGAAACAGCGCGGCGCTGCGGCCACGCCCCCAGCGGGCGGGCATGGGCGGCGGGGCCAATGGGAAGCCCCGCGCCGCCGTGCGCGGCCAATAGGAAGCGGCGCTCGGCGGCCGGCGGGGCGCACGGCGCCGCACGTGGTGACGGGGTTGCACGTGGGCGGCGGCCATGGCGGTGAGAGGCGGCGGGTCCGGGCCGGGGGATCGCGGGGCTGGGCTGGTCCGGGCCGAACCGAACTGAGCCATGCTGTGCTGTGTTCTACCCGCAGGGCTCTCCGGAGGCGGCGGAGGAGGCGGAGCAGGGCCCGGAGCCCCCCGCCGGGGGCGCGGTGCGGCGGGGGAAGAGGGCTGCCCCGGCAGCCGCAGCCCCGCAGCCGGCCAAGCTGAGCCGCGCCGAGCTCTACAGGCCGCCGACCAGCGAGGAGCTGACCCAGCTGAAGGAGACGGAGGATCTGTTCCACTCCAGCCTGCTCCGCCTGCAGGTCAGCCGGGGGGGCCGCGCACTGCCCCACAGGGGGAGCCCGGAGCCGGGGATGAGCTGGGGCTGTGTTAGGGGAAGATCAGCTGGCAGCTGGACCATAGAGTCATAGAGCAGTTTGGGTTGAAAGGGCCTTTAAAGATCATCTAGTTTCAACCTCCCCAGGGTCACTTTCCAAAAGACCACTGGGTTGCTCAAAGCCCCGTCCAATTTGGCCTTGAACACTTTGAGAAATGCAGCATCCACAGCTTGTCTAAGCAACCTGTGCAAACACACAGGGATGAATTTCGTCCATTTTTAAAATCTAAATCTACTCTCTTTGAGTTCAAAGCCATTGCCCCTTTTCCTATAACTGTATGCTCTCATAAAAAGTCCCTCTCCAGCCTTCTTGTAGCCCTTTTAAGTGCTGTAAGGCCACAATAAGTCTTCTCAGAGACTTCTTTTCTCCTGGCTGAACAATCCCAGTGCTTTCAGCCTTTCTTCATAGGAGAGATGCTCCATCCCTCTGATCACCTTGGTGGCTCCTCTGTGCTGGCTCCAGCAGGTCCCTGTGGTTCCTGTGCTGGGAGCCCAGGGCTGGATGCAGTGCTCCAGGTGGGTCTCAGCAGAGCAGAGCAGAGGGGCAGAATCCCCTCCCTGCCCTGCTGCCCACGGGGCTCTGGGTGCAGCCCAGGACACGTTTGGCTCTCTGGGCTGGGAGTGCCATGGCTGGGCCATGTGCAGCCTCTCACCCACAGCACCCCCAAGCCCTTCTGGGCACAGCTGCTCATCCCCCAAGCTGGATTCAACATCTTGCACATGGTGTCTAGTTGATTCTCATGGGCCCACTCCTTGAGCTTGCGTGGGATGTATGGCATCCCATCCTTCAGGTGGTTCTAACATTGGTGATTTTTATGAGGAACATCTTTGATCTCCTAGCTATTTGCTGCTGTCAGTGGCAGGGTCTCCAGGGCCTGGTTGGTGGTGGAAATCTGTGTGGTTGTTTCCTGCAGCTGATTCTCTGTCATACAAACTGCCTTCCTGACAGCTGTGCTTGTGTGAATTACGTCAGTGTTTTTTTGGTTAGGCTGGAGATGATTGCAATCCAGCACTCACAGAAAATGGCAGGAACTGATCAGGCAGGGTTTAAGGGGAGTTTATTGTGTCCCCCAACTCACCAGCTGTCCTCTGCAGCAGGCTTATGGTTGGTGCTGGAGGACAAGGTAAAAGCAGCATTTCCAGTGTTACAGATGTCTTTGATGGTCCCCTTTCCCCCTACAGATTGAGGAGCTTTTGAAGGAGGTGACATTGAAGGAGAAAAAGAAGAAGAAGATCGATGTCTTCCTCCATGAAATTAACAGCCTGCTGAGTGCCATCCCAGAGACCCCAGAAACTGAAGTATGTTCCAGGGTTATGGAAGAGGTGCCAAGACCCCTGTCCTGGATGGAGCAGAAGCAGGCTCTGCTGTTGCTCTGCAAGCAGGGCTACTCGTGGACTGTCTCCTTTAGGGGCTGAAAAAATAATAATTTGATTTTTCTTCGAGGAAAAAGCAGGGACACTGTCTTTAGATTCTGTGCAGCTGTGTGGGGAGCGGGGTCTTGGTCGCTGCACGTGTGCTGCTGTTGGTGCTCAGAGTGCTTTGTGTGTCCTGTCTGTTCCCAGCTTACTGACCAGGCCTGGCTCTCCGAGGGTGTGAAGGTCCCGTTCCTGCAGGTGCCGTTCAGCGTCAAGGGAAGGTTCCGCTTCGTGCCCCCAGCCGAGCTGAAGGTGGTGGGCAGTTACCTGCTGGGCACCTGTGTCAGGCCAGAGATCAACGTGGACATTGCAGTGACCATGCCACGGGTGAGTCTGGCCATGCCACCTCCTAAATGGCTTGGGCCCTGCCAGAGCCCTGTCCTCTCCTGTCCTCCATGACCCCTGCCCTGCCCACTCCATTCCTCAGTGAGGTGGCAGCATCTGGATATGCAGGGTGACTTTCACAGGGAGCTGGGGAGTGTGGGCTGGCCTCTTGCTCTATCAGAGCAGCTGTTTGATCTTAGTTCCTCATGAGGATCTTCCTTCTCTCTGCCTGGATGGAACATTGCCAGGGACATGCATGCTGTCTCTTTTTGTACCCAATTGCACTTCTACCACAGCTCCCAAGACTGTTAAAGGGAGGGAGATGTTTGGAGCCTGGTAACCTCCCCTTGCTGCCCAGACTTGATTGCAAGAAAAGCTTGAGACCAAGCACACCCTGTTTGGCTGCATGACTGCTCATGTCTCCTGCAGTCCTGGAGCTCGGTGAGCCAGTATCAAGCTCCTGACCAGCTTGGAGCTCCTTGGGGCTGAGATAGGGCTGCCTGTGGGGCCAGGGGGAGCTATGGGTGCAGGGGTGCCTTGGGCTGAACTGAACTTGGCAGGCAGGTGAGGTGGCATTGTCCTGTCCCTCTTTTCCCAGGAAATCTTTCAGGACAAAGATAACCTGAATCAGCGCTACCACCGGAAGAGAGCCCTGTACCTGTCCCACATTGCCCAGCATTTGTCCAAGGAGAAGCTCTTTGGCAGTGTGAAGTTTGCCTACATGAACAGCAACCATCTGAAGCCCATCCTGCTCCTGAGGCCTCAAGGTGGCACTTGACCCTTGCTCTGGTGTGGGGTGTGACTGGGTAGTGGTGTTGGGTGGAGGGTGCTGGTGGTGGTATGATACCATTTAATGCCCTTTTGGAGAGGGATAGGTCTTAGGGTGCCATCACAATTGGTGCTAAATTTTGTGTGCTTCTCAGCTGTTTTCTCTCTTCACCCAGAGTCTAGTCCTCAGGGTCTCTCCCCTTCCCAGTCCTCCCCTGTGCTTGGCTGGGCTCTCTGGCCTTGGCCTCACTGGCTGGCATATCCTGTGGGTACTTCAGGGAGTAAAACAGTAAACCCTACAAAACACACCTGTATCTAGCACTGCCCTTCCTTCCTGCTCTCCCCAGCCCTGTTCCCCACTGTCCTCCTGCCTTCCCCAGGAATCTGTGTGCAGTCTGTCTCTTCCCTGATGAGATGACATGGGATGCATGGGCTGCTAAGTGCTGCTTGTTCCCACAGTCCTCAGGAGATAGTGGGTTGGGGTCTGGGACAGATGTGGCATGGCAAGGCCAGGGCAGGTGAGCCTGCCAGGCTGGGCAGTGGGGAGGAGATTGAGGCTGGGGCATGAGATGTGTGACCTCAAGGTCATCACTGGCTCTGGGATGTGGCCACTCTCTGCTCTGACATGATTTCCACAGCTGTGGAACTTTGCTGGGAAGGAGGTTTTGCCTTTGCCCAGGCTGGGGATGCTCTTTGTTTTCCCAGTTTAATCTCTGACACCTCTTCCTCCTGTACCTCTCCCCTCGGGTGCTTACAGGCAAGGATGAGAAGGTTGTCACTGTCCGACTCCATGCTTGTCCCACCTCAGATCTCTTCAAACCCAGCCGCTTCTACCCCAGCAAGAACAACGTCCGGACCGCCTGGTTCATGGAGCAGAGCACCCCCAAAGAAGGTACAGCCTGGGGCTGGGGGATCATCAGGCTGTTTGTTTCAGGCAGAGGCTGCCCCCAGTGCCTGTGGGTGGGTTCACTGCAGCCCTTCAGGTTTTTGGTTGGTGTTTGGGTTCAACATGCTGTCATCTCTCCACACAGGAACCACTGAGCCCCCGACCCCACACTACAACAACTCCATCCTCTGTGACACAGTGATGCTCTCCCACCTGCATTTCTTGTCTAATGCAGCCACGGACTTCCCAGGCATGAAGGATGGCGTGGCCCTCCTCAAAGTTTGGCTGAACCAGCGGCAGCTCAGTAAGGTATGTCCTGTGCCGAGGTGGGCTCTGCTCACCTGGCTAACCTGCCTTTGGCCTGCTCTCCTTCCTGTGGCACAAGGGTGGTGCTTTGGTCCTGGTGGGTGGGGTGGTGGCTTGTGGCTTTGCTTTGAGCTGTGTTAGGTTTTCATGGAGGCCCCGTCCTAATTTGTGTGCTGCCATGGGGTTGTGGTACCTCTGTTTTCACAGGGCTTGGGGTGCTTCAGTGGCTTCTTGGTCTCCATGCTTGTTGCCTACCTGCTGATGAAGCGCAAGATTGTCAAAATGATGAGTGGCTATCAGGTGTTGAGGAGCACTCTGCAATTCATGGGTGAGTTTCCAGGGGCCCCTCTGGACAGGGAAAGGTTGCTGTCTCTGCACAAAGCCTGAACATAGTGGGGGAAGAGGCAGAGAGGTCATTGTGGCTTTTCTTTTGTGCTGAGCCCCTGTGGGTGGGATGGACAGGAGGGATGAGTCAACAGAGCTGGGATGGATGGTGCAGCTTGCAGTGGATAATTCCCATCATAGGGTGGAGGTCAGCATTGTATTGTCATTCTGTTGATGTTCTTAGACTTTGGTGGCATTGGCACGTAACCATGCCACTGTCACCAGGGGGAGAGGTGTGGATGCTGGTGTGACTTGTTCCTTCCTGTCTGTCCACAGCCACCACTGACCTGAGTGTGACAGGGATCAGTCTAGCCAAGGATGCTGATCCCTCCCTGGTAAGCAGCCCTCTGAGGGGTCTTGTGCCTGAGTCTCCTGGGGCTGGGATGTGCCTATTGTAGGGATGGCAGATGGCAGCAATTTTGTGTTTGCTTTTCCAGCCTGTCCTGGATGATTTCCACCAAGCATTTGAAGTGGTCTTTGTGGATCCCTCTGGACTGGTCAATCTCTGTGCTGATATGACTGCCAGCAAATACCACCAGGTACTGAGCAGGTTGTGGTGGCTTCTTGAGATGCTGTGTTATGAGTGAGTTCAGACAGCTAGAGAATGGTTAGATGTCTTTGAGGAGCATGTAGGACCAAGGGACAGCATTCATTGTGGTTTTCTAAGCTTTTAACATCTCCAGCTTTGAAGCTTGGAAGTTAATTTGGAGACTTATATGTAGTACTGCCTTGCCAGTCTTGCTTGAGTGGTGTGGGAAAGTTGTTTCCCTCTTTGTGTGCACCTGTGGGTGAAGCCAAGCAGCTCTTTAGCAGATGTAGCTATTCGGTAGGAGAGAAAAAAAATAGATCACCTTGATGTCAGGGATATCAAGAAGGGACAGACTGGCCAGCAGTGAGAGCAGTTTGTTACTTGGCTTCATGCTAAGGACAGAGACTGGGATCAGGGTGTGCTGCTGACCATGGAACTGGGCTGGCCCTCGTTGATGGGGGAGCACAAGTGACCACTGCTGGAGGGATTTGCTTTTCTTCTCCCTTTGCTCAGGTCCAGTTGGAAGCCAAGCGCTCCATGGAGATTCTGGATGACCGGATGGTGGATGGCTTTCAGGTTCTGCTCATGACCCCGAAGCCCATGCTCAGGACCTTTGACCACATCTTCCAGTGAGTCTCACTGTGCTGGTGGGGTGGTGCTGAGGCAGCCTGCTCAAAGACAAGTGAGCTGCTGCTGGCTTTGGTCCGGGTTAGATTTGAACTTACCTGGTGGGAAGTGGCTCTGCTAAGCTCTGAGATAGACACTGGTGCCTCCTTGTGCTGGGCTGTTCTGCTTTTACTGTCTAGATAGCTTCCCAGAGGAGGGGAGCAATGTTTAAGCCTTGGAAACAATGACCAGCATCCCCTGAGATGTCAGAGGGCATTCTTGTAGCACCCATCTTGGGCTAGGATCCTCAGTTCCATTTTGTCCATCCTCTAACATAGCCCTCTCTCAGAAAGGATTTGGTGGCAGAGGTAGGTGACCAGCTTCTCTTCTTCCCTGTAGCCTGAAGCATGTCTCCAAGCTGCAGGGTACCTGCAAGAAGATGGAGCTGCTGAATGAGCTGATGGATCGGGGTGGGAACTACGTGGCTGCAGCCCTGCCCTTCGTTGTCTCGCTGCTGGCACGGGGTCTGTCCCAGAGAGCACAGCTTGTGGCTCACTCCCTGCCCCAGATCCCCGAGGTAAGGCAGCTTCGCAATGACACTGCACCTTTTGCAGCTTGTGGGGTTTCACATGTCTCTGGTGGCAATACAGAGCATAGGGAGGGCATCTGTGCTCACTGCGGAAGGAGACAGGCTTGTCTCCCTTGGTGGGAATATGGAACCTGAGGCCCTGCACTGGGCTGTGGGATGCAGCTGTGTTGCTTGGTCTGGGCACAAGCTCTGGTCCAGTAATGAGGAAGGATGACGACAGCTTTTCTTGTAATTGGGGAGACCTATTAGATGAGACTTGCCCTGTCTGTGCTTGTCTGGGCCCCTGGGAGAACATAGCAGATGTTCATCTAGCACCCCAATATCCCAGCAGCTGCTGCTCCAGAAACCTCATCTCTCCTTGTGCCTCATGTTCCTCATTTTCCCACAGTGGGCAATTGATGCTGACCCCCCAAAACACAAGGATGTGGGACCCCTGACGTTTGGCCTCCTCTTTGTCCCAGAGTTTGCTGCCAGCACGCTGGAGAAGGGTCCTCAGGCTGATCACCCTGAGGTGAGGGGAGCCCTGCTTGTGCTGAGTAAGAGCAAAGCTGGTGCTGTGCTGTGGTTGAACACAGCTGGGAGGCTGGCTGGTAATCTTGGGAAGGTTTTGTCTGGCCTGGAAATGACCCGTGTTCCTGTGCTGGCTTTGTCAATGTTCCCCCACAGGCCTTGGAGTTCCGGACGTTCTGGGGAGAGAAGTCAGAGCTGCGTCGGTTCCAGGATGGCAGTATCTGTGAGGCTGTGGTGTGGGAGGCCAGCACTGCCTGCCAGAAGCGCCTCATTCCTGAGCAGATCATCAGGCACCTGCTGAAGCTGTAAGTTGCACTGAGCAGCAGCTGTGGGTCGCTCCATGTGTCACTTCTGCCATGTGTCCTGTCCCTGGTGACCCATTGTCAGCTTCATGCTTTCTGGGGTATTGTGGGTTGTTTCAGGTTTGTGAGATCATTTGAGATCATTTTAGTTGTCCTAATGTTGTGAGCTGCTTCCCAAAAGTGGGTGGGAAGGGCAGGCACCTGGTACTGTAGCCTCTGCTGGATGTAGTGCAGAAGGCAAGGAGGCAGCATGGTCTTGCCCTTACCTTGTGGATGGGATGCTGGGATACTCCTCAGAGCTGGAAGAGAAGCTGTCTGGACCTTGCAGGACATTTTTGTGAAATCCTCTGAGACCTTGTAGTGGTTCACAAGATTGTGTCTTCTCTATGGCATTGGAATGCCTCTGCAGCAGTTTATACAGCAGTTTATCTGCCAAAAGTGAGGGCCTCTTGCACAGAAAGGAGGGTTTGTCTGTGCCTCTTTGTCCTGGCTTGAGGATGGGTCTTGTGAGCAAAGGCTGCACATTGGTGCCTTTGGCTTTGCATCCTGTGAAGCTGCACAAGTGCTGGTCACTTTGGGTGGATTACTTGTGCAGGGAGGAATGCACAGAGATTTGTCTTTTCACCAGGATCTTCCTTAGAGAGGGATTGCTCATCCTTGGGCTGACCCATGCAGTGTCAATAGGATCAATAGGCTGGCATGTCATAGCTGTAATGCTCTGTTGTCTTCTCCTACATAGCCATGCAGATATTCCTGAGTCCTCCATCTGCTACACAGGAGCCCTGCTGGAACCTGTGATCAAGACTGGGAAAGAGGTATGATTGCTTCCCCGTGGGGCTGGGGCTCTCTCCAGGAAAAGCAGTGAGGGAAGGGCTGGGGAGGTCATTTGAGTGGCTCTGAAGCAGCTGGGTGGTTCCCAAGAGAATGTAGTAAGGGTAAGGATCTGCCAAGTCTTTCATGGCAGCCAATACATAACTGCTGACATCCTCTTGCTTTAGCATCTCCCAGACCTCATTTTCCCCTGCAAGCACCCCACTGCCCTATTCTCACTGCTTTTGCCCCTCTGTCCACATGCCTGAGCATATATTACTGTCCCACAGTGCTTGTCTGGCTGCATCCTTTAGGACATGGGCCAGGCAATTCTGTGCTGCCATCCCTTAGGTCCAGCTGGCAAACCCAGGGAAAGGATCCTTCCTGGCATATTGCAAAGGGCTAGATTGTGCTCCATTTGAATGTGCAGCCAAAACAAAAAACCTGCACTTTCAGACAGAAAAGATGCATCTCAGAGGCTGGGAAATGTCCCTCCTTACAACTTCTGCTTTTCAGCTTGTGAAATTAAAGTCTGGAGATGAGCCATGAGCACTTTGGCACACTTTGTTGGTCTTTTTGTACTGATGCCTTAGGATTTTGGTATTAATACTTTTCATATATTTGTAATGCTGCACTTCTTTAGTGTATAGCTCTAAACCCCATATGGAGTGTTAGCTACTGTCTTCACATTTTGGTTAGACAAAACAATTCCTCTCTAGGCCTGGAAATCAAGGATACCTTACTGTCTCAGGCCCTGAGAAATGTAAACAAAAGGGAGAAAACTTGGAGTAAATGTCTTCATTACCTGAAGCTGTAATTGGAAGATTACCCCTAATGTGCAAATGAACCAAACTTAAGAAAGTATGAAAACCCATACTGTTTTTGGGTGTAGCCCCTGAGGGGGACTTTGTCTGCCTGAAAATGTGCCTGAAGGCCCTTTTTATTCCCTTGATTTTGTCTGGCTCTGCTTTTAGGTAGTCCCAAAAAGGCATCAGTACAACCAGCTCTTTACCTGATTGTTGGATGGAGGAAGAAATTGTTTCCTTTCCACTTTTTCAGAAGTGGTGCACATTTGATGGAAAGGATCTCCTGTGCCAGAACCGATTGCAGTCTGGGCAGAGCTGGGTGTCAGATTTGGGATGAGATGCTGGTTTTCACAGCTGTTGTGTGGTGAGGCAGGAGGGTCTGTGTGCTGTGTCCCGTCAGGCTGATCTGGGGTTAGCAGGGCTGATACACCCCAGTCTGATAGGGGATGCATTTTCCTGGAGCCTGAGGGGTGCTTAGGGGTTCCCTGTTGCCAGTCCTTGAGGAACAAAGGAGAAAGTTGCTGTTGAGTGGGTGGTGGGTGCAGGGGTACCTGCTCCTCCAGCTGTTTGTGTGCAGGCAGCTTGGGGAGCCAGCAGTGTGAAGATGTGCAGGATGAAGGCAGAGGAAGGGTGCAGCCAGAATCAAGATGGAGTTGGTGGTTCATGGCACACCCACAGAGGGTGCTGCTGCTCTGCCAGAGAGCCCAGGTTGGAAAACTCCAGGCAGGTTGGCTCCTTGTGTGACTCAGCTGCCTCTGAGCTGGGTGGTTTGGTGTCACCAATGTGGCCTCCCTGACAGATCAGGCTGCTCTGTTACTTGGAGAGGTGGAAGCAGTAAGGGCAGCACCAGTTCTCCTTATGGTGCTTCTCTGCTGCCCTCCACAGGGTTCCTGTGATGCTCTGAATGTTTTCTGTCTTTGCTTTTGCCATTTGCCAGCGCTCTGCCTTGGCTAAGGATGTAGTCAGTGGAATTTTCTATTAACTGCTGCCTCTGTTGGCATCATGGTAACTGCTGGGGAGACAGCAACCCTGCTCTCACCTTGCCAGTGTATGATCCCTTTATTCCCAGATCATTCTTGGCTTCTCCTTTACCATAGTGACTGCTGGCACTACAGCTCTTGGTGCTGCCTTAGTGTCTTGCCAAAGAAACAATTTTATTTGCCTCTGGGGCTGCTGGAGAGTTGCAGACAGCCTTGCCCTTGTCTTTGCTTTCGTTCTTACCTCCCCATTTTGCTGAGCACTCTTGCCAGAAGCTGCTCCCTGGGGTGGCAGTGCTGGAACTTGGTTGGCAGCCCATGAGGGAGGCGAGGTGAGTGCAGGAGCAGGAGAGGTGCTTGGAGAGGCTCCCTGTGTGTCCGCAGGCAGGGGGAACGGGTGAGGAGGCCATGGTGAGCGTTGTCTGCTCCTATGATGACCTGAGCCGCAAGCTGTGGAACCTGAAGGAGCTGCCACTGATGGTGACGGCGGTGCAGGGTGTGCATCCAGCCCTCCGCTACACAGACGTGAGTGTCCTGGGCCAGGGCCGCACCTGGGGGGCTGCAGGGAGCTGGGTGAGGCAGGACCAGGAGAATGAGCCACTCTCTGATTTTGTGGCTCCTGAGAGCCCTTAGGCAATATGGTGTCTCTTCTTTGCTGTTCCATCCTTTGGGCTGGCTGTGCACAAGCTGACCAAACCCTCTGTACTGGAGGGCTTTGCTGGTGTGGGAGGTTTGGGTGAGGGGATACACATAGCCAAGAGATTTCTGCTCCCTGTTCTCAGTTGCTGGGTGGCTGTTCTCTTTCAGGTCTTTCCTCCCATTCCTATGAAGCCAATTTATTCCTTCCATAAGAGAAGCAAGCACTTTCTGCTTCCTTCGGAGGAGAAGCCCTGCCCGGCCTACATAACACCTTTGAAGGGTAAGTGGGGTGACATGTGAGTGGGAGATGATCTGTTGGAGGGAAGTGGAGGCAAGCATCAGTCCTGGCTCTGTTATTGCTGTGTTGGTGTGCAACAGGCAGGAGCAGAACCCTGCCTCCTCCTGCCCTTATGCTGTAACCTGTAGTTCCAGATACCCCTATCAAACATCTTGTTTCTGGGTGGGATTCCCTGACCTCCTGCTCTCCCTTTGCCCCCAGTCATCTGCCACATGGAAGGCAGTGGCCAGTGGCCACAGGACAAAGGAGCCATCAAGCGCATCAAGGCCGCTTTCCACCTCCAGCTGGCTGAGCTCCTCCGGCAGCAGCACCAGCTGGTGTGCAGACCTGCAGTCACCCACACTGACGTGTACAAGGTAGGGGGGTCCCCAGAACCTTCCCCAGGCCTGACCTTACTCAGGTGGGGGGGTGTGGCAGTGATCCCACTGGACAAAACCAATATTTGGATGGTAGGCCTAGGAAGGAGTGTGATGAGACTGCATTGATGTCAGGATGCTGCTGTTGTATCCCTGAGGAACAACATAACACACATCATGATGCTTATGTCACCACCCAGCCTGACTTTGCCTTGTGTCCCATCTCAGGATGGCTACGTGTTTCGTCTCCAAGTAGCCTACCACCGAGAGCCCCTGATCCTGAAGGAAGTGGTCACTCCAGAAGGAATGCTGAAGTACCAGGACACAGAGGAATCTCGGCAGCTGGAGCTGGAAACGTTGCATCTGCCCTATCTAACCAGCTCACTGCATGGGTAAGTGAGGCAGAAAGTGCCTGAGAGGTCAGAATGTGAGACATGGCTGGAAACCAGCATGGAGGATCCTGGAGGGTAGAGGAGCTTGGATCCCTCCTGGGTAGAGGAGCTTGCTTTGGGAAGTGGCCCTTCACCTGGCCTTGTGTGAGGCTCTTTGGAAGGATTAAGGGAGGGGTGTGGGTGTGAGTGGCACCACTTCTCACCCTGTAGTCACTGGTGTGAGGAGACAAATGCAGCATGTTTAGAGGGGAGCATGAGGCAGCATTTTCCCTTCTTCCCCCAACATCTCAGCATCTGCTGAAAGTCTCTGTGCTTGTAATGCTGTGTAAGTGTTCCTTGCAGATTTTTGCCCCCCTCTTCTTTCTCACCAAATGCCAGTGTGGGTCCTGGGGTGTGTGGGCTGAGCAGTGGCATGTGTCCCTCCTCACAGGCTCCAGCAGCAGCACCCTGTGTTTGGCAGCACTTCCCGGCTGGCCAAGCGCTGGATCAGCGCCCAGCTCCTGAGCGACAGCATCTCTGAGGAGTGTGTGGACCTGCTTGTGGCATTTCTCTTCCTCCACCCAGCCCCCTTCACACCACCCAGGTGAGGATGAGGAGCTGGCCCCATGGGGATTTAGTGCCTTTCATTACATGCCATGGAGGAAAGGTGGGATGCTGCTCAGGTGGGAGGTGTTGGGAGGGTTCACAGCAGGGAGCATGAGGCCCCTGTGCTGCCAGAATACTGTCCCAAGTGCTGTTGGGAATTTTCAGAGGAGGTGGAGATGCTTAGCACTGAGGTCTGTGGCTTTCCCTACGCTGTGCACTGCAGAGAAAAGGGGAGAGTGGGTAAGGCTGGGAGTGAGTGTCCTTGTGGCCTCTAGGTGCTGGTGGCACAACTGCAGGGTGTCTTGTGCCTTCTGGAGGGCTGATGAGGCCCCTTGTTCTGGGGTGGTGGCCAGGAGAAGCAGAGTGAGAGCTGTGTTTGTGGCTACCAGCATGCTGGGGCTCCTGGGCTCCCTAGGAAGGATGTCAGGGTGATGGTGATGGCAGCTCCAGCCTCCCTCCTGGAGAAGGCTTCCAAGGGAAGGACAAGGGGTTGGGCCCTGAAATCTGAATGGAGCAGTGTGTTGGTAAATGCTGGCTGCTGGCAGACAGATGTTATGGGGCCCAGAGGAAGTGAAATGAAGTTAAAGGAAATGTTTTTCCTTCTGTATGGAGTCAAAAGGTTACTCTGCCCTGAACTTGGGGTGCAGTTTCCTTTCCCAAAGTAGCAGGAACAGCAGTCTGATGCCTAGAATGCTTTCCTGTCTCCTAAAATAACAGAATTCCCATCTTCCCAGCTATCTGGCTTTGTGCATGTGTCATGTTACAGGGGAAGAGGCTCCCTGGGAACTTGGCTGGTGTTCAGGCCTGCACCAGAGATGGGAGCAGCCCTCTTTCCACCTCCTCCTTGTTCCAGACCCAGGAGTCTGGGTGGAAGGAGCATCAGAAGATTGGGCAGCTGGGAGGGGATTGGGGGGACACTGTGATTCAAGTTTTGCTGGTTTCTTTTTCCTGAGCAATGAGGGAAAAGGGTGAAAAGACTTTGCCTGGAGATTTGGAGAAGGGGAAGTGTCTCAAATTCGTTCTGAACTTCCCTTTCCCATCACAGATATCCCTTGTTGGGCTGCATGTGGTTTGGGCCTTCACTAAGTCACCCCAAGTGCAGCCCTTCTTGCTGCCAGGGGAGCAAATGCTGATGTTGAGCTGTTTTGTCCTGCCTGCAGCTCTCCACAGGTGGGGTTCCTGCGCTTCCTCAACTTGCTGGCAACCTTTGACTGGAAAAACAACCCTCTGATAGTCAACCTGAACACTGGCCTCACAGGTGAGCAGGCAGTGGGTAGGAGTGCTGCAGCATGAGATTCTTGGGCCCTCCTTGGTCAGTGCCTGGCTCCACATCTCTTGGATACATCATAGCTTGCACTATCAAAAGGAGATTTTCCACTCCCTTGCTTCTGCCCTGTCATGTTTCACTTGCCTGCAGGATGGAATTGGTTGTGCCATGTGTGGTTTCCTTTTTTCCTCTGCCTGCTTCTGAAGAGATGGGTCTCAATGATGATGCTCTGCTGCTTCTGGTCTTCTTGTTGAAATCTGTGGCAAGTGTGGGTGGTGTTGGATGTGGAGTTGTCTTTGAAGCAGTCTGTTCCTGCCCTCTAGTGTTTTGTCTGTTGATTGTCATCTGGGTACAGGCTGGAGCCTCAGGAGACCATGGGATTGTATTTGCTCTGCAAAGTCATGGGATGGGGGAGATAGTTACACCCAGCTTTAAAACTGATTTATAAGAAAAAGTAAAGGTGTTTGGGAGAGAATGGGTTTTGAAAACTAATATTTTCCAAAGTGCCCTCCAACTTATTTTAATGAACTAAAGAGCTTTTCCCCACTTGAGGGGAAATAAAAGACAAAAAGTAGAACACTCTTTGGATAACACAAACTGTCACTAGCTTATAATGTGAATTTCCAGCTTGTGTCAGTCTCAGTACCTACCATGCCTGAGCTCACCTGCGTGGGTTCAGAGCAAAGGTCCATCTGATGGGAGTGAGGCACAAGCCCAAGGTGAAGGAGCTCTGGTTTCAAATAGAATGTGGGATCAGAGGATGGGAGAGGATAAATCCTGTTGTGCTGCGTTTTCCTGGCTGTGATGGGGGTAAGAGCAGCAGAGCAAGCAGAGCATCTCACCTGTCTGCCTGCCCTCTCCAGATTCTGACTGCACGGAGATCAAGAACAAGTTTGTAGCATCACGCTCTCGCCTCCCAGTCATGTTCCTGGCCACCCCCAAGGACCAGTGGAGCTCCATGTGGACCCGGGAGCGCCCCTCGGCACAGGTGAGCTGGGCCCTTTGTCTCCTTGCCTCTGGTGCTGCTGGCTTGGGGCACTTCTCTGCTCCTAGTGCTCTTAGAGCCCCATGAGGGAGGGATGTCCCTGTTACATCCAAGACTGCCAAGTTTTACCCTCTGACTTCCCTCCCTCCCCAGATCCTGCAGCGCCTTGTCCTGCTCGCCTCAGAGTCTCTCCGTGCCCTGGAGGAGCAGCTCATGGACCCACTCAGTGACCAGGATGTGAAGGTGACCCCTGGGGACAAGGGTTTTCAGGCTCTGGCCGAGCAGACTGGGCTTTGGTGGTGGTTGCTGGGATGTGTTAGGAGGTTTCAGGCTGTGGCCATGGGGTTGCCCTGGGATGTAAAGCTGCAGGGATGGGAGGAGGGAGGCTGGTGTCCCTCTACGCCACCCTGCTTCTGGGGGACCCAGCTCTGCACTGCAGCTCGGGGTGACTAGGACAAATTTATTCTGTGTTCTCTAGTTTTCTTGGGACATGAGCAAACCCACAATATTCGTGTGCCAAACCAGTTGTGTGTCCATGACATGATCCAATGGTTCCTCTGGGAGACTGTTCTGGAATAGTTGTGGAAATCTGGCTTGTGTGCTCAACTCTAACCAAGCTCAGGGTGTTGGAGGTTTTGGCAGGACAGGCACTTTAGGAGGATGTTATTTTGGTTTGAATGGAGGAGTAAAGCTCCTATGGAGTTTAACCCTCTTCAGTTTCTCAGCGATTTCATTCTTTAAGTAAACTAAAACATCCATTAATGCAGTGGACTTGAGAGATGTATATTTATTTGCCCTTTGAAGGGAGATACATGTGTTTTGAAGGGTAGTTTGTTGTGTACTAGGTAGTGAACCAGGAGATTGAATCTCAAAAGACTAAAGAAGCCAAGCAGTGGTTAGATGTGACAGATTCACATTAGGGACAGAAAACCTCAAATGAAAACCAAAACCAGAAACAGCACATACAGTGGGATTTTTTTTCTGCTTAAGCAATATGAAAAGGACTTACTGATACTGCTTTCTGTTCTGCTTTATTTTGCACTGGAAGTGTTATGAGGTGAGGATGTACTTGAGGCAGTAGCAGTGTGTGTTACAGGGCTGTGAAGGAATGAGGCATGGCCAGTGTGTTGCAGTCACAGTGCTGGCCCAAGACTGAAATTCAAGAGGCACATTATTGTGAGCTGAGGATGGTTAGCTTCTAAAACAAACTGTCAGCTGGCCAGAGCAGCCTCCCAACACCTTGACTCAGCCTCCTTGGGACTCCTCTTTCCTCCCTTCCATTGCAGTCGGAATGTTTCTCATTGCCATGGAATTATGCCAGTGTCCTCTCTATGGGAGCCTATGATGTTCCTTAGGGATAAACATGGGATGCTGTTTCGAGAGCAGAGCTTGGGGAAGGGAGGAGGGAAAAGCCTTTCCAGTTTACTTTAGAGTTGGCTCCTCTACAGTTGCCTCCTGTATCTAAGAGAGTGCTGCAAGCTGGTTTTTTTGCCTTTGCATGTGGGTCCCATGGGGACATGCCTGCTGTCATGAAGAGGCACACATGGGTTTGCTCCCAGGGCACACACAGGAAGCCATGGACTTGATCTCTGGGTGGGACAGGAGGTCTGTGTGGAGCAGAGCTGGGACTGACTCAGTGCTGGTCACTGATGTTCTTCATGTGTGTTCTCCCTGGCCTGGCTGTAAACCAGTTCCAGGCAGTGGGTTTTCTTCCAGTGCCAAAATGAGCAGTGTCCCATGCCTCTGTTCATGTCTCTGCATCATTTGTTCCATTTGAAAATATACATGTAGTTTTAAGTTTTTTCCATTTTAATACAGCTGTATCCAATAGCCTGTCCAAATATTTATGTGTCTGGGATTGCTCCCTTCCATTAATGGGGTTTTGCTCTCACCGTCTGTCTGTTTGATGGAAGATGCTGTTACCCTCTGGGGCAAGTCCTGGTGGACAGATGGCACCAGCCCATTATTAAACAGCTCCTTTGTCCCCTGTGTCTTGTTCAGCTCCTGTTGGCTTCTTGATTCCCCTCTTCATCCTGAGGCTATGCCATGTGCAGTGTAGTTATCTATCTCAGCTCACCTCTCTGTCCCTCTCTGTTGCCCACCCCACTAACATTTACTCAGGTAGGCTTCCTGGGGTCTGTGGCAAACTTGTAACATGAATCTCACAAAAGATTTGTCTTTGGTTTACTGCTTCCTAAGAAGAAGGAGACAAAATGCAAACAAGGACTTGGGAAACCTCTCTTAGCCCTCCTGCCTGCTTGTGTCCCTGTACTGACTAGCACTGTTTGTTTCTCCCTGCAGATGGTCTTCCGCCCTCCTTTGGACTTCTGTGATGTCCTGATCCACCTGAATCCCAGCCAGATTCCCCGGCTCCTGGAGAGCGTGGACCGGCCGGTGAAATCGGTGTCCCGTGGCGTGGTGAAGAACAGCTCTGCCATGAACATCCTCTTTCCTGTGGTGGATTATGACCCTGTGCAGTTGTACCTCCAGGAGCTGAGGGTAAGCATGGCCTGTTGGGGAGGCAGATGGGGTGCCCAAGGGGGAGCTCCCCTCTGGCTTTTGGATTGCTGCTGGTGCAGGACATGGCTGGTGACATCTTTAGGTATTTACATGGGATGGGCATTGCTTCTCCAGCAGAAGTCCTGGTGAATACACCACCTCCTGCATGGAAATGGGAGTGCTGCTGTGATGCGAGGGTGAGCTCAGATAGAAACTACCAGGAGCTTTTGCTGAAGAAGATTGTATTCAGCACAAAAGTGTCTTTAAACCATTTGTCTTCAGTTAGTTAACTCACTTTTCATGACTTCTTCCACCATTTGGTGCGCATGATGGGCAGTAGCCACATGCAATTTCTGGAGGGAAGTACAGGTATCCATGACATGGTCCCAGTAAGCTTTCTACTGTTAGGCCAGTGGTTGTGTGAGCCAGAGGAGATTAGTATTGGTTACAGAGTGGTTTCTCTGTGTTTGGCCACATGCATAATAACGGAGGAAGTTGGTAATGTGGGAATATGGAGAACATCAGTACCCAAAGTCATCGACCATGTTCTTTTCCACCATAAGGCCAAGCCAAAGCCTTGGCAAGCTGGGGAGATGTGCAAAGTCCTGGATGACAGCAGTGATCGTCCCTGGATGTGGACAGCCTGTGCTTTGCAGTTGTGCAGCACCTGTCACTCCCCAGCTTCAGATATGGTAGCTGGGTTAAGTGTTGGTGTTGGGTGTGCAGAGAGGTGGGGGTGTGGTGCCCTCTTCTCAGAGCCTGCCTTTGCCATCATCCCTTACTGATAGGAGTGCTCTGAGCAGTGTCAGAACTGTAAGCATGGGAATCCAGGCTGGCTGTGGCAGGAAGGGGCCTGCGGGGGTCTCTGGCCCTGTTCCCCACTCAGGACAGAGCCAGCTTTCATGCTGGAGCAGGCTGCACAGAGCCCAGTCCTGCTGGATGCTGTCTGTCTGTCTCCAGAGATGGGGTTTTCCTACTTCCCCTGCCTTAATGTTTGCCACCATTAAAAAAGTGGTGCCTGAATTGAAACTCCATTGTAGGCTGGAAGATTCTGGGCCCTCTCAGTTAAAGTTCTCCTTTTCCCTAATTAGGTACCTTAAGAGTTGGGCAAAGAAAACCTGCAAGGGTTTCTTTGAAGGTTTCCTCATCCTGGGCACAGCTCTGTTATCCCCCAAGTTGCATGCCAGCCCCAGTGCATGATAACCTGTGCCCATGGGAATCTGCTGTGGCTTCAGCAGAGCTGCCAGGTCTGCCAAGGTGTAAGCTTAGTCCTCCTGTCACCCACAGCAGCCTGGGACAGTCTTGGGTGGTGAGAGACAGGGATGTGTGAAAGGCTTCATGAAACTGAGGAAAACCACCAAATTGTGATACAATTTCCTTGCAAAAAGCACTGCTTCCTTACCTGGAAGGACACTTGGGAGAGGAGGTGCCCAGTGCTCTCCTCCCTTTGAGAAGGAAGGTGGACCTCGAGGTCATGCAGACATGTTCTAGAGGGCACTGGGAGATTTCTTGGGCAAGAGGGAAAGGGAGAAGCATCCTTCACAAGGGTTTTAAAAGGGAGGAGGAAGCAGATTTGGAACTGTTTGCTCTTTCACTTTCCTTTCTGGTATCTGAGGAGTCACATCAAGACCAGTCCCTTGCTTTTCAATGCTGAATGTTTGACCTGCTGCCATGAAACCTCAGCCAAGAGGTGCAGATGTGGGTAGGAAATGGAGTTTTTAAAGTGTGAAATACTTCTCTACCTCTTGCTGGAAGTGGGTTCTATTGCTGAACTGAGTTTTTCAGCAGCTATCAAGGTGCTGCAGATGCATGGGGACAGAGCCTCTGTATCTCTCAAGGGGTCAGGGCTAAGCAGCTCTCAGGGAAGCCTGAAAGAAAGAAGGATGCTTGCTTGAAGAGAAACTGGAGGATGCTGGATGAGCTGATTGGGAAAGCTGTCTCTTTGGGGAAGCTTGCAGCAGGTCTGGCTGTAGATTGAGGCAGTCAATAAACTCATTGAGGTTTACAGGGTTTACTTTTATGTATCTAGACAAGCTGATGTCAGTAAATGCTCTGGAAGTGAAAGGTAGAGAAAAGATGTTCCTGGAAGGCAGCTTTCATTAATCTTCCTGCAGTTATGATTTATGTGGTCCAGTCAATAGTGACATCCAAATTGCCTGAATTTTTACTGCTTTTTACCGCCATAGATTGGGAATTGGGTTTGCTCAGGTTGCAAACTGCAGCTGCTCCTAAATCCAATACGCTAACGTCCCAATGAAGAAGGATGGATAGGAGCAAAGGTCACATTGTTGGAAGCAGTGCTGATTCTCTTGGTGTCCTTTGTTCTTTGACATGAGGGTTCTTAGGGAACAGATCAGGAACTGGTTGCATCTTTCTCTGAAGAGTGAGCTGTGGGGCAGAGAGCCTGAAATCTGCCTCATCATCTCTGTCTGGGAGGCTTTTCTTTGTCTTTAAGGCTCTTGCATATTGTTTGTTCTCTTGTGGCTATCATATTGGAGATATCTTCCAGTAACAGTTTGCTTGTCATTCATAGCATCCAAATCAGTAGTGGGCAGTCCTGAAGGAGCTGGTAAATATCTGCTTTTCTAGGCAAACAGGTGTTTATTTTACTGGAAAAGTCACAGAGGTGAGGCTGCACATGGTCTCAGAGAACTCAGTTGTATCCAGTTAAGTTGGAATGCCTCAAAAGCTGATTTTGCACTGCAGGACCACTGCAAGCTGCTGATGCTGAGCTGTCAATAGAAGCTACTCCATCCATGAGAAATCATCTGACTTCATCTCTCAGTGTATTGATGTTCTTGCTTCAAGGCAAAACCTTTTCGTTGACTTTGGCTTTGCTTGGTGGCCTCTGCAGCACCTTTTTATTTCTCCTTCCCTGGCTCTTGCTGCTCTAAGCAGTGTTCAGCTCTTCCTTGTCCTGTGGGCTGGAAGCTCTCGGGGTGATCCAAACCCTGCAAGAAGTTGGTGCCAGGAAGAAGTGTGGTGACAGCAGTGAATCCTTCTGAGAGAACTTGGATGAGAAGGCAGTTTGGACGCAGAACTGACTGGCTTTGATTCAGAGTAATTTGCTCTCTCTTAACAGCACAAACCACAGAATTGAGCAATGGGGCTGTGGCCATGGCTGACAGTGCAGCCATAGTGGGTTTGTAGCAACAAAGGGAGACATCTGCCTCACAGATGCTGTGGGATTTTGTGTTCTTCTGTGGGCAGAAAAGAAACATCTGCCCTTTACTGAGATTTCCACACGAAAACAGGATTTAAATGCCTTGGTGTTTTGATTGAATTGAGGGGGGCAGGGAGTGGCTTCTTCCCCTAGTTCTGACTGGTAACCAGGAGATCCACTCTTCTGTCCAGCCTGTTTGTCCCGTTCTAAAGTCAAAGGGTTTAGCAAGGCAGTAGTGCTCTGGATCTGAAAGATTGCTGTGTGCCTTTTCCAGGGAGCTTAATCAGAGTAGAAAATGAAAGAAGAGGTCCTGAGTCCTGACTGCTTGACTTTTTTTCCTGCTTCAAGGAGATGTGCTGCAGGAACTGGCCTGAGTTGCTCTGGCGCCTGGGAGGCTCTGGGAGAGATGAAAGGCTGGCTGGGGGATTCAGGCAGCAAATTCTTCAATTCCAGAACTGATCTGATAGAGAAGGTCTGTTCTGTCGTCCTGTCCACATGAGAAGGCTTTGCAGACAGACACTTTTTTTTTTTTGAGGGAAAGCAGGTGCCAGGCATCCCAGAGAGAGGGCTTGCGTGGATATTCAGCCCATCAGCAGCCTCCCTGCCACCTACAGCTCAGAGTGCCTGGTTGAGCAAACCATGGGTTGGCTCCTGGGGATTCTGCAGCAAGGCTAAGTAAATTTAAGTGTCTGGGATGAGGCTCCCATTGAGTCTCCATCATGGCTGCTGATCTATGTTCTGGTGGCTGTGTGGCTGCAGAGCACTCCTGTGTTTGCTGGGGATGTGGTGTGAGAAGGCTCAGTCTGTGCAGCTTTTAATCCAGGGTGACTTGGCTGTCCTCTGGCCTTGAGACCATCCAGAGCACACAGGGCTTGTGGATTTGCTTGCCATGCCTGTCTGCCTGCATTCTGGAGGTCACAAAATCCAAAGACTGTGATCACTTCCCTGAGCTGTTCACTGACTGTGGGGTACATTGGGTGAAGCTGCCTGTGCCATGTCCATCTGCCTGTCTGTTATGGCTCTTAACAGATCTCACATTTCTTACTGGGTCTTTGGTCTCACCAGGTCACTGATGGGATGTGCTGTCATTCACTGAGATTTAGCTTTCTTGGGCTGTAGGAAGAGCTTGTGGCAGAGAAGCTGTCCATTTTGTGAGATCTTTTCTGTGTGGATGAGCAGGAAGATGTTTCCTGCTTTACAATAAACATCCCTCTAATGTTTTGCATTTCTTGCACCTTAAGGCAAGACCTATCAGGAAGACTTTGAGCCCTTTCCTTTCTTCTTCCCATGGTGTAAAAATGCGTCTCTTGCTACTGCATTTTAGAAAGGAATTAATGATAATAAAAATTCTCTATTTCCTAAAACATGTAAGCTGTGATCCTGTGATGTAGCTGTAATTGGTGAAATCTTTCCAGGTCAGTCTGCTCCCTTCTTGTTTTGACTGACAGGGCTGAGTCCTCCTACGGTAACACCAGGTAGACAGGGAAAAGCTGAGAAAGTTCTGTGGGCTCTCATGTTGGGCAGGAAGCTTCCTATCTGGATCTGCACCTTTGGAAGGGCAGAGGTGTCAGGAAATCCATCACCTGCTTTCAGGGCTGCAGAGCTGCCACAGACCCTTAGCATAGTGCCCTGGGCTGAGGGTGGGTACACGTGTGTGTGCCCCTTTGCTCAGTGTGGCATCAGCCCCATGTGCTCCTGGGCTGAGCTGACAGGGGACTTGTGGCTGCATTTCTTCAGTGTTGGCAATGCCCTCCCAGAGCCTCTGCAGGGTTTGTCGTGTAGAAAGTGACAGAAGACTTCTGTCTCAATGATTTGGTGGATTGACATCTGTGCTGGTGCAGCCAGGAGGACACGAGTGGCTTCTTTCCTTTGCACATTTCTTTCCTGCTGCCCCCAAGCCCCAGGACAAGGGATGGATGTGTAGCTCTCAGGTGGAAAAGTTTGCTTAGTTTGAATTCAATTTGAAACCTTTTATCAGCTGAATCTCAAACCCAAGGATTTCCTTTGTCTTTTAAAAGAAAGTCACAGAGGTAGCCCCAGCCTGGGGTTACTTGGACAGCGCTCCTTGCTCTGTTGGGGTCGTGGGGGAGGCTCTCTCTGTGTCACATACCTGGGAGCATCAGGGCAGGTCACAATAGGGTGGCAGAAACCTTGAAATGTTAACCACAAATAAGTGGTTGTTTGTTGGAAGTAAGTAGCTTTAATAAGGTTTTACACTGGTGGGCTCCTTGCTAAGAGCACTTAAAATTCTCTGAACACTGAGCAAGTGTTTATTGATGCATTTGCCTTCTGAGCTGCTGTTGAACCAGGAAATAGTACTGTAGGACACATTTTTGTGTGCAGAGACCTCCCTTAAAGGCTCTTCCAGCATCTGGGATGCAATGAGCCTAATCTCTTGGTAGAAGCAAGAAAAAATGCAGGGATAAAGGGTCAGATGGAAAAAATCCTATCCCTAAAAAACAATGTAGATACTTAAACAGTAGCTACTTAACTAGCAGCAAGTAGATACTTAACAATGTAGATACCTAACAACTAGTAGATACTTAACTAAATTTCACTTAGCTCATTGCAAAATCCATGCTTCAGATGGAGGTGCTTAATCTGGTAATCCCATTTTAGATCCAGGCATTGTTTTACTCACTACATTTCTCCACCCTTTTCATTCCTGTAACCCAGATGATTTCTTACAGAGGTTGTTCTAATCTTCTTCCAGGTGCCATATACACCTTCTCTCTGGACAATGAGGCCTCTCCAAAGTGAAGCCCTGAGCCTGTAGGTCCCCCATGTCCCTGCGAGGTGGGAACCAGCTGTAGGTTTTGTTCATGGCAGGGATTTCTGTGGGCCTTGGAAGCTGACTTGCAACCAAAGATGGAGCACCTTGGGAAGTGAACAAACTTAGTCCCTGCCTTTTCTCCCTTTTCTCTGAAACTTTTCCTGGAAGAAGGTGTTCGCAGGCTCAGACAAGTCCGGTGACACTGGGCAGAGAACGTGGGATGTGGAAAGGAGGGTGAACTGTTTGCTTTTACTCCCCAAGCCTCTGAACAAACAGGAGTGCAGTGACTAACACACCTGACCCTTTTAATGCTGCCACTTCTCAAGAACTCCACAGCTCATGGGCCAGTTTGAAACACTATCACATGGATGACACTGGGAGCAGGACAAGTGCTGAGATTTTGAATTGGATGCCATCCTTTTAACATCTGCCCCCTGTTCCCTGTTGTTTGGGGAAAGAAACCCAAACCTGCTGGATATCAGGCCAAACAGTGGTTTTATTGGGAAATTAGCTGATCCTGGGAGATTTTTTTTTACTGTAAATGCTGCTGGCTTCTGTCCAGCAAGATGCATGTATAAGAAATACTGTTCTCACAAGGAGCATCGCGTGGCACTGAGGCCTCGCCCTGCGGAGTAGCTGGGCTTTTTCAGGTTCTCACATGTCTGCTCCCCTTTGCTTCAGAAAGCTGCACCTTGGCGGTCAGCGTGCCCTGAGCTTTACTGCCATTCCTTGAGCTTTCCCTCCCTCCCTCTTTGGCTAAAAAAAGAGGAGTCTCCCCTGTTGACTGGGCTCTGAGCATAACCCATTGCTCTCAGTACAGGAATGCCAGGGTGGATTACCTCTTTCTCAATGTATTTTTAGACAGTGGTTTTTCTAGCCAGTTTGGTGAAATAATGCCTTGACCAGGCTTGCCCCTGTGAAAGCCCATGGAGTGGGATGAGTTGGCAGTTCTTGGGATCTTTCCATCTTGATGACCTGATTTTTGTTGCCCTCTGTGAGGGCAGCAACATTCCAAACTCAAATCTGTCTCTGAAGATTGCAGACAACTCCACCTCTCCTTGCTTGTCAGGTCTGTATTCTAAAAATGCCACCTTGCCTTTTAGGATCACTGGTAGCACCAACCCACTCTACTTTTTTTTCCTACTGCAATTCTGGTATGTCCATACAAGAGCCTATCTAAGCTTGTCTTTGATTATGATTTTCTTTTCATGCACATCCTCATGAAAACCTCACGATACGATGATGCCAGCAGAGACTTCTCTTGGTAAAAGCTGGGAAACTAAGGTGAGGGAGAAGAAGGCTGAAGAGGGAGCAGAGGGTCTGTATTCTGGGCAATAGTTTGTTCCAAGTCTGGTGAAACCCTGTGCAGAAGCTTCTCCTGTACTGATGCTGGGGTCTGTTTGCTCAGCCTGCTAAATACATCTTGTTGCCTGATGTTGATCTCCACCAAGACAAACATATATCAGGGAGCAGCTGCTTGGCTGTCTTGGTCAACTTCTTTCAGGGTACACTTCTCTTGGTATCAGCATGTTGGGTGATGAGCTGTAGGGCCAGACTTCTGGGTTCAAGAAGTTGCTTGCACACAGCATTGTTTCCTTGTGCTGTGGTGCTCATCTGCCTCCTTGCAGCCCTGGGAATCCAGCTGGCGTGGGCTTGGGGAAGCCAGGCTGGGCTTTAGTCATCCCTCTGTGCAACATCTCTTTGATCTCTGCTGCCCAGCACCACCAAAGGAGATGCTCACTGGCACCACTGCTGAAACACAATGGGCAAGGAGGACAGATTGCTGCAGTGCCTCCTTTGAGCTTTCCATCTCTTTCCACCCCACAAAACTTTTTGTTACTTAAAACCTCTGCTCTAATGTTTCCTTTTTTGATAAAGTTCTGACAGCTCACGTGGGGTTTATCTTGGTGGAAGAAGGAGCTTTGATACCTTGGTTGCACAGATTGCAGGGCTTGAGATGCTGGCCTCTGGTTTCGTGTTTGTCTTTGGTGCCATGAGATGTACTGTGGCAGGACTGCCTGCTGGGCAGGGCCTGCCTTTTTCTGTCTCATGCATTGTGGAATCTTGGATATGGCTGCTGGACACTGGGAAGGTACAGCTTGGTAGTGCCAGGTCAGCTGATGGAGGACCACAGTGAGGGACACTCAGTGTGTTGTCACTGAAGGGTCACTGTCCTTAACCTGTGTTTGTTTTCTCTCCAGAACGCCTTTGATGATCTTGCCTTGTTCTTCTATGACAAGCATGGAGGGGAAGTGATTGCAGTTCTGTGGAAACCTTTGAGCTTCCAACCTCAGCCTTTTAAGGTGAGTTTTTGCCTCTGTTTTAAGCTTCATGTTACCTTTGTACCCTGAAAGCTGAAGGGCTCTTTTTATTTTTCTGTATGGTAATTGATGAAAGTCCAACTCTCATCAACCCCAAAGCCCTTTGAGAAATGGAGGTCGTGGTTTTGTCACCTCTTGGAAGGGGAGAAATCAAGACAGAGATGTGGCCACAGTGCCTTCAGTATCAGGAGAACTGAGAAGGAAAATAGACTATCCCATTCTTGTGGCTTTGGGATCTTCCCAGAAATACCCAGCCCATAAGAAGCCTAGGTCCAGAGTGCCCATGTCCTCGTTGATGTATGGAGCTGTTTTCCAGCTGCTCTGTGTGGGTTGGCAAACCCTGGAGGGTGGTTAAGCCAGGTGTGAGGCACGCTGGAGTGATTCATGCTGCTTTCTATGAAGGAAAGACGCAAAGAAACCGGTTACTCATGGCTCGGAGCTGGCAGCCCAGGCTCTGCTGTCAGTCTCTGGTGATTTATCTCCCCTCTCTTCACGGCCAGAGGGCATTGGCCATTCTGCCTGGCTGCTGTTGTGAAACCCAGTTATTCACAGTGGTGAAACAGAGGAGGAGATGCTTGCATCGGAGCTGAGTCTGGCTGGGTTAAACACAAGGGTTCTGCTTTTGCCACTGTTGGAGCCAAGGATACCTTCCCACCTGAGGTCTTAACAGCCACCAAAGAGCAGAAGCAGCTCTTACTCAACCTTGTGCTGTGATCCCTTTTGCACACTCCTTGTGCCCTGCTTACCCAGGCTCTGCCATGCATCTGCCCACTTGTCGTTCCACCATGCCCCTGGCCGTTGCTTTGCTTCGTGACTTCCTCACACTCTTGGGACTGTGGCTCCAGGGTAAGCCCTAAAAGGGGCTGGAAGGGTAATTTTCCACTTTGTTAGCTCTAAAAATGAGCACTGATAGTGTTGAGAAGTGAAACTTGTGGAACTGGGTGTAGCAAGGTTTGTATGTGACAAGGCAGGAGAGGAACTTGATTCACTTGCTTGGGGCTGGCAGAGGTTGCAGTGCAACTCTGAGCAGGTGCTCCCATTCGTGCAATGTTTTCTGTGTCCTGCAGGTCTCCAGCATGAGGGGAAGGAAGGTGACAACTCTGAACAACGAGCTGGTCTGCATTCCCAATGTGGAGGCAATTCTGGAGGACTTTGAGATTTTGGGAGAAGGCCTAGTCAAAAGTGTGGAAGCTCGTACAGAGAAATGGACTATCTGAAACCACTTAGAGGTGTCAGAGCGGCCTGTCCTCAAGCAGTTTGTTACCTCTGGGTCTGTTCCTTTCTATAAATCAGTCCTAGAAGAGCCTTTTAGCTTTCTAAATCCCAGAACTGTATGTTTTACTCTATTTATCTTTATATGTATGGTTCAGAAAAGCAATGGGACCTGATGTTGTTTTCAAAAATACAAATGCCTTTTTATTTTGAAGGAAATATAAAGATGGGATAAAGTTTTTGAAAATGTTCCTGTTTCTTGTTCATTGTAGGAATTGGAGGTGTGCTCACATGAAAATGGAAGGGTCTGAAAAATACGGCTGAAGTGTGCAATGGAAAGGCAGTTTCCTGGTTTGGTAGGGAGTTTATATAAGATGCTGCTGTTATAGGGGTTAGCAAAACCAAAAGAACAGTTGTTAAAAGAATGACCTGGTTATTCCCTGCTGCTCAGCCCCAGTGAGGCATATTTGGCACACTGTGTTCAGTGCTGGTTTTCCCAATAAAAAGGAGACATGGACACTGGAGCAGGTCCAGTGAAGGGCAACAAAGACAATAAAGGAATTGAAGCCTCTGTGATGAGGGGGAGAGGGTGCAAGAGCCAGGCTTGTTCAGCCTGGACGAGAGAAGGCTCAGGGGGTTTTGCCAATGTATTTTAATACCTGGTGAGGCAGTAAAGAAGATGGATTGCATCGAAATGATGAGTGAGAGGGGTAAATTGAAATGCAGAAAGTTCTGCTTAAAATGCTTTTTCTTTACCATGAGGGTGATCAAACATTGGCATAAGTTACCCACAGACTCCCAGGTGGAGTCTCCATGCTTCATACTCAAAACCCAACTGGACATAGTCCTGGGCAACCTGCTTCAGGTGACCCTGCTCAGAGCAGGGATGCTTCTCTCATGTAGAATGATTCTTCCTGATAAAGGAAGAGAGGAAAATAAGTTGGAGCAAATGCAACTGTGCCATCCCCTCTTCTGGTGGAGGCAGAACACACATTCCAACAGCAAAGCATGGATGAATCAGATGCAGAGCAAAGAAAACAGACTTCATGACAGCAGATTTTGCTTGATTTTGCAGATCAAGCCTGGAAAGGCAAGTGGACATTTAGGCAGATTGATAACTAGGCAGTTGTTCCTTGGTTAGGAGCATTTCAGATAGGAAGTTAAGTGTGTTGCTTCAGGACCTGCTGGCATTTCCAGCTGTTGGCAGTGAGCCCAGGGCTTTGTTGAGGAAATTCACAACTTGTTTTTCAGATGTTTTCTCCGAATCATTTTAAAGTGGGCTATGGCAGAGGTGGGACTCTGGGCTTGTGCTGTTTGCTTAATGCCCATTGCTCAGTGTTGGAAACGCTGTGTGTCCTCGCACAGTGGGGTAGGAACATGTGTGCAGCACCCCTGGCTATGGGATAAATCTGGTACATTTAAATTACAGGGATAATTTTTCTCTCTTCCCTGCATTGGTGGCTGATGTGGAATCCATTGCCCATTGTTTCTGGAAAGAGCTTTCTGAATACACCTAAACTGAAATCATCAAAAGCTCTTAATGGGCATAACAGACCTCTCACCTGAGAACAAAGCAGCACGTTCTGTTGCTGCTGTGACCCCTGCAGCCTCAGAACTTGCTGACAAATCCATGAACAAATGATGCAGGCAGTGATTTCGACAGGTTTCAGAAGCAGCTAATTAGGGATTAATTCTTAATCTGCTCTTTGTTGTGCTTTATCATCCTCTAGGTGTTGGAATTGCCCAACCTGCCTTCAGCAATGGCTGTAATTTTCCTCGGTAGCTGGATTGTTCCCTCTTTTTGAGTATTTGCCTTCACTCTGACGTGCAATTTGACATTAGAATCATGTAAATTTGCCAACACAGCTTTTGGACACCACTGGAGTTGGTGCAGTGGTTGCTTGTGCCAGAGCTCTGCATGTTCCCTCCATGCCCCATCCCACCTTTGCTTTTACCCCAATATACTGCTGTATATTGCAGATGCTGGAACATTCTCTCCACAGAGTATATCTGCTTTTTCCCAGGTCACAGATGTGTGCCAGAGCCTGCATTAGCTTCCAGGGCAGCAGAGCTCCTCCCGTTACCTTCTTCACCAGGCAGGCTTGAAGGTCCTGCTCATCCTTCTCTGGGGCTGTCATGGGATGTGGCCCCGCAGTGGCTTATTCCCTGCCTGGATATATTTATGGGGTGATGGCTTCTGCCTTTTCAGCTGAACAATGCTGTAATCTCTACCCTGTCCTCCCCAGCCCAGCTCTGCTTTTATCTGCTTCTTTTACACTGTCAGGTATTGTATTTCTACTTTTTCCTTCTCGCCTTTAAAAAGGCATAAAACTGCTCCTCCACCCTCCATTTGCAGCGTGCAGCAAAGGGACAGGAAAAATCCAGGCAAATCTGCAGGTCCCAATAAAATGATGATAAATGAAACTCGTAAGCAAACCCTTTACAAGTCCTAACCTGCTGGTGTTTCATAAGGTGGTGCCACTGTGCTCAGAAGCCAGATGTGAGCCCAGTTCAGGTGACAAACATGGGCACCTCAGCAAGGACCTTGCCATGAATTCACCTAAGACTCACCGTATTGACCACTGCTAGCCCAGGTTACATCGCCTGGAAGGGATTCACCTGTGTCAGCAAAAGTTACCCAGATAACAAATTATCCCAGCTCTGCTTGCAATACTCTTGTTGTCAAAGCTGTAGGTGATGCACAGGCTCCGCTTTCAGGGGAAGGATAACTCTGCATTGCCTTAAATCTCCCAATGTCCAAGTATTTACCATCACTAGGAAGAATTTCTCCCTAATACCTAGTCTAAACCTATTCTCTTTCAGTTTAAAGCCATTCCCCCTTGTCCTATCACTATAAAAAGTTCAAGTGCCTTGTAAAAAGTTCATCTTCCTTGTAGGCTCCCTTCAGGTACTGGAAGGCCATAGTTAGGTCACTCTGAAGCCTTTTTTTTCCAGGCTGACCAAATCCAATTCTCTTAGCCCTTCCTCATAGGAGAGGTGCTCCATCCCTGTAATAAATTTGGTGGCCTCCTCTGCCCATCTGCTGGTTGCTCTTAGGGCCTGGATATTGCTGTGCTCTGACTTCTTGAACAGCACTTTACCTAAAGCAAAATTCAAACCAGCTTTCTCGGGAGCAGAGGGTCCCTGCACCTCTAAGGGGTCTGGAAAGGCAAGATCCAAAGGAAAGGGGTGTCTCAGGTACACAAGAGAGGACAAGTGAGGTCTCTGCTGTAACTTTATCTCCTGTTGTGGATTTACTGCTCCTGTTGGAGCCCTGTGACTAATTCCTATTGTGAAAGCTGGGGTAGGGCCTGGGTTATTCAGAGCACTCTTGTTTGACAACCATGCTGGGCTTCTACTTCCAGAGCAGTGAGTGGGCACTCGCTTGTTTGATTAGCTATGGTCCCAGCCATAAACAAGAGCTGCACAAACACAGAGCTGCCCTGGGGAGCCCACGCCGTGTTGTGTTGCAAGAGCTGGGAGGAGGGCAGAGGGAGAGCTGAGGCAGCAGCAATGGGCTTTGATGTGTTGGCTTTGCAAAGCGACCTCAGAAGCCCCAGGGGTCTCCTGTGTGTGGGGGGTGAGTGCAAACAGGGAAGTGCTTCCCAATGCAAGACTGGGCTGGCGTGATGATATTGGTGTCCTTAGTGTATGGATGGAGCCAGGCAAGATAGGGCTCAAGTGCTGCCTGCTTTATGTGTGCTTTCTGCTTTCTAGCAGGGCTTTCCAAATGCTGGTGGGTCCCCCTGGGCCTTTCCCTGAGCTACCCTTTGGGCAGATTTCTTCTAAAAGGATCAGCTCGTGCTTTGCAAGGATGCAAGGATGTGGCAGACAGCAGTTGTTGGGAGGCTCAGGAGGAGGGGAGGGAGATGGAGCCTTTCTTGAGCCACCAGCCTCCTGCTTGCTAGGTGCCCTTGACAGCTTTGAGTGACCATAACAAGATTTATGAAAGGGAGCAGGTTGACAAAGCAAGCTTGGATGATGGGATGACCACAGCAGGTTGAGTGCTGTGTGGTTTCTATGCTTACTGAATTGTTCAGACTTTGATGTTCATTCTTTGGGGCTGCTGAGATCTTTCCAGAGGCTGTTTGGAGTCTCTATGAGGCTGTCTGGCTTGAGGCTGACCCTTTGAAAGCAAGAAGCACATGTGTCTTGGAAATAAAGGCCTTTTAAAGAAGCTTCTTGCTCAGGCACCCACAATTACTAGTCATTTTTGAAAACCCTTAGGTTAAATTTCCACGGCTGGCTAGGGAAGGAGTGATTAGCTGGGTTTTTTGTTTGGCACAGAAAAGGAATAATCTCCCCTAGTGTGCTGTTCCCACAATGGCCTTTCTTCTAGCCTGGGCAATGACTTGTTGGCTGGGGTTATTGTTATCAGACAAATGCTCTGGACCTGAAGTGATTATTCCCAGCCAAGGCAGCAGCTCTTGGGAAGTACTGGTTCCTCAGCAAAGCAGCTCTGGCAGGTGGCAGCTTTTAGTGCTTGTGGTCTCCTCAGAAAGGGAGAGTGATGCAGCTAAGGGGTGAGGGTGGCATTTAGTCAGTGCAGGGTGCACCACAGGGAAGGGGAAAGAAAATATTGGGTGGGGGAATTGCAAAATGGGAGAAATGCAGTCTGGAAGGAGGCTGGGGCTGGTACACATGGGGTAGTGGAAGAAGCAATGCTGGTTGCTGGGCTGTGTGAGGGGGAGCAGAACGAAACTGCAAGCTGCTCAGACCATACAAGCTGTCACAAAGCTGTATTCTCTGGTGCTGTGAAGCCTCTGCACTAGACTCAAGTGCTAGAGGCTCAGCAGCCACCAGGAGAAAAATAAACATTGGCCAAAAGCACAGCAGGGAGGTGCTGGGTAGCTGGTGATGCACGGTGGGATCTGGCAGAGGAATGAACTGGGGGTGTTTCAAGGATCTCCCCATTATTCCACTTGCTGAGCATCCTGACCAGGCTCTGCAAACTCTTCCTCTTCCCACCAGAGAGCAAGGAAGGGGGAATCTGTTCCCCAGGGTTTCGTTTGTGTCACAAACGAAGGTGCCGAGAGCTTGTGTTGGCAGTGAGCCTGCAGAGAAACACTTGTGCCTTGTGCTGGCGACTCCTGCACTGCTGAAGGTGCCAGACAGACTGTTCCTGTTAATGTTGCTCCTGGATATGCATGGGAAGTCTAAGGGAGGTGCCAGAGAAGGGCATGGCAGGAACCTGGTACTGTATTGATTTATTAGCCTTGAGTCTCTCCTTTTTGGCTACATCCCATTGTTTCATGCATATTAAAATACTGAGGATTAGTGTCTGGGAGGCAGACTACAGTGGTGGCCTCACCAGGCTTTAAGTTTGTCATTTTCTCTCTCTTCCCTGCCTAGTTATCAAGGGAAGCCAGTTCAGGAAGCCAGCTTCCTGGATTTCAATAAATCTTTCAATACTGTATCTCACTGTATCCTTCTGGACAAAATGTCCATTCCACAGCTGGATAAGGACATCATAGGATGGGAGATCAGCTGGCTCACAGGTCATGCACAAAGGGTTATAGTGGCTGGGGTGACACCAGACTGGGGACTTGTCACTAGTGGGGTTCCTTAGGGCTCCATCTGTGGCACTCTGCTCTTCAACGCCTTCATAAATTACCTGGATGCAGAACTGGAGCAAGTTGACAAGTGATACAAAACTGGAGGAGCTGTTGGCTCCCTCTAAGGCTGGGAGGCCCTGAGAGAGACCTCGACAAATTAGAGGGCTGGGCAGTCACCAGCCACATGGAGTTCAACAAGGGAAAGTGCCGGAATCTGCACCAAGGACAACCCTGGATACAGGGCTGGGACATGGGACAGACAGACTGGGGAATGAGGGTTGGAAAGCAGTGCCAGGGAAAGGGATCCTGGGGATCCTGACTGATGAGAAGCTGGACATGAGTCAGCAGTGCCCTGGCAGCCAGAAGGGACATCCCTGTCCTGGGGACACCAGGCCAGCTGGGCAAGGGAGCAAACTGTCCTGCTCTGGGTGCAGCTTTGGGTGCCACAATAAAAGAAGGATATAAATTCACTAGAGAGCATCCAAAGGAGGGCAGCAAGGATGATGAAGGGCCTTGAGAGGAAGCCATGTGAGGAGGGGCTGAGGTCACCCGGTCTGTTCAGCCTGGAGGAGACTGAGGGCAGACCTCATTGTAGTTACAACTTCCTCGTGGGGGGAGAGGAGGGACAGGCACTGATCTCTGCTCTGTGACCAGTGACAGGACCTGAGAGAATGGCCTGAAGTTGTGTCAAGGGTGGCTTAGTTGGATATCAGCAAAAGATTCTTCCCCAGAGGGTGGCTGGGCACTGGCACAGGCTCCTTGGGAATGTGGTCACAGCACCAAGCCTGACAGAGTTCAAGAAGGGTTTGGGCAATGCTCTTGGGCACATGATGTGACTCTTGGGGTGACTCTTGGGGTGGTTCTGTGCAGGGCCAGGAGCTGGACTCGATGGTCCTTTTGGGCCCCTTCCAGCTCAGCTTGTGCTGTGATTCTGTGAACACACATGGTAGCCAGGCTTGGTTCGGTGAAATGCTGACCTGCTTTGTGTTAATGCAGGGCAAGACAGTGGCTGTGGGCTGGAGATGCTGCTGTAGGGTAACCATGTCCTTCTGCATGATGGAAGATCCTAAAGTGCTACAGGAAAGGGATGAGGGGCTGTGTATTGCAGCTGGGCAGCTAGCTCTGTAAGGATACCAGGGACCAGCATACCCTGTCCCAAAACAAGGCTGTTTCCCAAACCAAAGGAAGATCAGAGGGGATGGGAGATGCCTCTCCTCCATCCAGTGGGATCAGGGCTCACAGGGCAGGACTGCATGGTGCAAGGGGTGTCCTGCAGTGCAGGGCTGAGCCAACCCTTTCTGTTAGATCTTGTCAGAGGGGATTATCTTTGCTAAAGGCTCAGCCAGATGGAATAATTGGCAACCAAATCCCATGTTCCCTCCCAGTTCCCTCCCTCCCTACAGCCTGGGGCTGTAGATGGTTAACATTCTTCCTGCTGCCACAGTACCAGGACCTCTTGCCCAAGTGGTCCCATCCCAAGGACATTTCCTTTCCTTTATGCCCTTCAAGGTATGCTTCATATCCCTCCCTTGCATGGTGACCGGGCAAGGTGTTGCCCTGCCCTATGCCTGCCCCATACTTTATATTTATATAGGTATGCCTTTCCTTCACTCTTTTGGGTACTTGTTGGAGGCTGGTGAGGACCTGGGGAATGACATGCCTTTCCCTGGAATATGTAGCTGGGGACTGGTGGCCTGTGCCACGCCACCACTGGTGTGTAGCAGAGAGTGAGCAGGGCAGCTGCTGCCCCCAGCCCTTTTTGACACAGGCAAACACAATTCCCTGGGTGAGTAACGCTCCCGGCTCCTGCCCCACTACAGTGATGATTTTGGCAGGAACTGCAGTTTGTTTAGCCCCAGCAATTTGCCACAGCCCATGGAATGGAGGCAAGGAGATACTTTCCCTGCCCTGGAGCACCAACGGTTGGAGGCAGGTAGGATGAGACATGGAGGGCGTGAGCAGCACGTGGGGAGGGAGTTTCGGGGTAAGCGTGGGGTCTGAGCAGGGAATGGGTGGGACATCACAGCCATGGGTCTGGGAATGGTCCTGGAAAGAGGGGAAGCCTGTCCCTGTTGTGCAAGGCAGGAGGGTGGCTGGCATGCTGATATTCATGCCATGGACATGGGTCTCAGCCATCAACCAAAGCAGCATCCAAAATTGCATTTGGCACCCCTTCTCACCCCAGTGATGTGGTGTCCACCCCAAGGTGAGTCTGTGTCACTGGTGCAGCCATCATGGGGAGAAGCATTCGCCTTTTCCAGACCTCTGCTCCTTGTTTGGCTTTCACCATTTCCTCAGTGCAGCAGCTGTTCCCTCACCTACCCAGAGTCAGCTGGGGGGGTGAATGTGTCAATTCCCTTTTAAGGCTGCAATATTTACCACTTATATGTATGAAGGGCTATAAAAATGCCTGATAGCCATGGTCTGCCAGTGTGGGGCTGCCTTTATCTTCCCGTCTCAGCTGGACATGGTGTGGTTTGTGAAACAATGGGACCCAAGTCCCAGGATGAGTCACCAGCAGCGCTGGAAGCAGGGACATGAATCCGGCCACTCTTTCTCCGTCTTCCAGCAAGACATATCCTGGAGCATGAAAATATTTCCACGTGCCTGCTGCTGGGCTTGAACAGTAATGTTCAAAGCAGCCAAGAGAGTTTTCTTCCAAGGGCTGAGAGATTGCCAGTGCTCAGGAGTGGTCCGAGATAAACTATCAGCCTGTAACACACTTCTTCAAGGCCTCTTCTACACCTCTCCCGCTGCAAGGCAACTCCATGGAAATGGGATGCTGCAAAGCTGCCATCCCTCCTGTGATGGGGACAGAAGAGCCCTGCCTGACTGGAGGGATTTCCCCCACAAACCTATTGCCCCTGGAAATAGGAGGTGGCTTGTCTGCAGTTTTGCATGGGCAAAGATCTTTTGGTGGTGGCAATTGGATAAGACAGCGTGCTCCGTAGCAAGCAGCAGCCCTGAATCCACAAGCTGCAGTTTTGGAGGTGCAGGATGAGAGATGGGGAGGCTTTGGGCTTGCAGCTCCCAGTGGCAGTGCTGCTGACAGGGATGCAGAGGTCACCCAGCATGAGGGCTGCCTGGGCTCCAGTAATCACTGCAGCAAGTCAGGCTGGGGATGGAGGTGTGTGGGCTCACCAGCCAGGTCCCAGCTGCCCTGTCGGTGGCTTGTGAGCCAGGTGCCACTGACGTGAGCCTCTCCTGTGTCCTGTGAGAGCACTGGGGTAGGGCCTCCTGTTGGGGAAGATGAAACAGGAAAGCCTTATAAATATGATTGTCTGGCAAAAGATTTTGAGAATACAGAAACTATAAGTGAGATTGAAATGAAAGCAAGCTTTGAGATCCCTTAGTTACTGAACAACTGGAAAACAATGGTGTGGCTGGCTGAAGTTAATCCCCTTTTGATGAAACAACACCCTCTGCTTGCAGACAGGCCCAAGGGTCAGAGCAGACCCTGCCAGCTTGGCAGAAGGGGCCCAAAGAGGAGTTTTTAGGGTTTAAAATGTAACACAGTATGGTGGTGTTATGATTCTTATAGGCTGTATGGAAACGCTATAGGATTTGTATATTGTACTAGATTGGTTAGTGAGAACTAGAATATTCAACACAGAAGGAGATTTATTGTATTGTAACGGGAACTTTGCTGTCTTAGCTCTTAACTCTTACCTCTTATTTTCTATGCTCTTACTCATACCTCTTGCCTTTTACGCTCTTACCCTCTTATCCTCTCTACTCCTCTCTTCTCTCCCAGCAGGGCCCTGCACCCAGGCCCTCTGCAATAAACCACAAGTTCCAGACCTGGCTGCAGAGATCTCTCGTCTCTGTCCATCCCGACCGTGCTATCCCCCATCAATCCTACACCTCCCTACCACATTTTGGGCAGTGAGATGAAATCCAGGACCTGCAGGCTGCCAGGGAACCCTGTCATTGTGGGTACAGGGGAGACCAGTTCCCCTCTGCCTCCTGAACCAGGAGCACATCCAGCCTTGGATGTGCTGGGGATCTGGCTGTGCTCCCAGCCCAGCATCCTGCAGTGTGTCCTGCAGTGGTGGCTGGCTCCTGCTGCAGAGGGTGACACTGAAACCCAGGGGTGAAACTTGGCCAGAGGACTCACATGCCTTGAGTTTCATCTGAAACCACAGCACTGCTGGTAGGTTTCTGTGCAGAGCTCAGCAACATCCTGCTGCCTCATGCCAACATTCTAGCAAACCTTCATTTATTAGTGTTAGCTTTTCTGCAGGATTTTTGGCCAGCCCAGCATGCTGGCAGGCCTTGCCCAGGCTGGGATTTATGGCTGGAACTGGTGGCCCTGGGGCAAACGGGGCTCAGTGTGAGTCAGGGCAGACCGGGCCGTGCCAGCGCATGGGCTGCTGCGCTCCAGAAGTGTTCATCTCCTAGGAAAGAGATCAACACAGCCTCCCTTGGGAGCTGCTGTAGGCAACAGAGGTGAGTAGAGCTACCAGAGCAGCTCTCTGGGGATCCCGAGAGCAGAAATCTGTTTTTCTGAGGGTTTGAGCATTTCTGAGGCAGAGCTCAGTGTGTACAGCAGGAATGTTGCAAGTGGTGCCAGAGAATCTGAGGTCTGTTTGGGGATCACCCACACAGAATTCTTGAGAAGACAGGATCTGGCTGTGTGCTCTATCAACAAAAATAGCCAACCTGGGAGGTAGATGGGCATGGATGCAGCACTGAGAGGAGAGTAGGGCTTGCACTTCTTGGCCCAAGCTGCCTCCATGCTGTCTTCAACAGTGTGATGATTCCCAGTGAAACCCTTGGGCTTGGGGTTACCCTTGCACTGCCCACTAGGACAGCCTGAACCTGTGTAACCCCAAAAAGGGCTGCAAAGCCCTCAGAGGGAGAGTGCCTGCACAAGCTGTACTTGTTCAGTTTATGCCTTCAGCTTATGCACCTGGCAAACCAGCTGGGAGGGCTGGAGGGCAGCATCGACCTCCCCACACACCTCCAATGTGCTGGGTGACCATAATCTGCTTCTGAGGTGGGAGCAGAGAGGCTGGAGCTGGGATCCTGAATCTAGTGGGTCCCACAAGCACTGTCATCCCTAGCACTGCTTCTGTGCTGTGCTGCATCTCCAGGGACACACAGGGAAATGTGGGAAAGGGCAGAGCAGGTGGAAACTTCTCATGCTGCTCTCCCTATGGCAGCATAAAGCACACAGGGTGATCCAAGGGTAGCTTTGCTTTTAGTCTTTCCAGTGGGATTGTGGCACCCATGGGAGAAGTTCCTGTATTCATCTTGGGATTTCAGCAGTGACACATCCAAGGAGCCCTCTCCAGTGGGTAGTCAGGTACTGGCTGCGCTCTCTGTTCACAAATCGGATCCTGGCTCTGCAGGGAAATTTGACTTGACTCCTTAAGCTGGGATTTGAAACAGAATAGTTTGGTTGGAAGGACCTGAAAGATCATCTTGTATCCCAGGTGATCTACCACAGGCAGGGACAGCTTCCACAAGACTTGGAAGGGATCCTGCTGAATGTCACATAGGACAAGCAGCTGAGAGCCACATATCATGATGTCCTCTCCTCTCAGGCCAGGCATTGGCTCGGGCTGTGTCTGAGGGCTGTGTGTGTGTATCTCTGACCCTGTGGGAGATGTTCCCCTGGTTTATAGTGCCAGTGCCAGGCTGTCCTCTGTGTTCAAGTCGTGGGAAACTTCAGCACTCCTGTCCTGTCTGGAAGCGGAGATGACTCACGGTGGAGCTGTGCTCACTATTACGCATTCTGAGGCTCAAGGGACTTTTTTTTCTCTCTCTTTTTTTTTTTAAATTTTTTTTTTTACTTTCTTTCCCATGTGAGGTGGAGCAGCTCAAAGAGAAGGCATGGGGAAGCCATCCCTCCTACCCCATCTCTCTGTAACCCATCTGTGGGTAATCCCCTGCTCCCAGGCCCCATCTCCCCGAGTCTGAAATCCCAGCCGTGGTGCTGCCCGTGTGAGAAATGGCCATGCTGGGAAAGGCAACACTGAGGGCAGAGGTGGGATGGTGGAGATGACAGCAGCAGCAGGGAAAAGCATGGAGTGCTAGAGGAACAAAGGCGGGGAGTCAGGGTTTGTTGGGCCATCCCTCAGAGCTGTTCATACCCCCAGGCAGAGCCTGGCCAGCAAAAGCTCTTTGGGTGCCTTTCTGAGGTGGTGAGCACACAGCTGCCTTGCCAAGGAGCTCACCAGATCCCTGCCATGGGGATGGCCAGGCTTACGCTGGGAACTGCAGGGAGAGTGGGATGACCCTGGCTGGATGCCAGGCACCCACCAAAGCTGCTCTGGCACTGCTCAGCTGGACAAGAGAAAATGTAACAAAATTTCACGAGCCCAGATAAGGACCCAGAGAGATCATTCATCAGATGCTGTCATGGGAAAAACAGACTCAAACTGAGAATGTTAATTGAATTTATTACTGATCAAAATCAGAGTAGAATAATGAGAAGTAAAATAAATCTTAAAACCACTTTCCCCCCGCCTCACCCCTCCCTCCTTCCCAGTTCTACCTCCTCCCACAGTGCCACAGGGAGATGGGAAAGGGGATTATGGTCAGTTCATCACACATTGTCCCTGCTGCTGCTCCTGAGAGGAGACCTTCCCCTGCTCCAGTGTGGGCACCTTCCCACAGGAGACAGTTCTCAATGAACATCTCCAATGTGAGTCCATCCCACGGTGTGGCTCAGTTTTCCATGGCTGCAATCCTTCAGCAACAGGCTGCTTCAGTGTGGGTCCCCACAGGGGAGTTCTGCCAGCAAACCTGCTCCAGCCTGGGCTCCTCTCTCCATGGAACCACAGCTCCTGCCAGGATCCTGCTCCAGCACAGCTTCCCACGGGGTCCCAGCCTCCTTTGGGCATCCCCTGCTCCAGCCTGGGCTCCTCTCTCATGGAATCACAGCTCCTGCCAGGATCCTGCTCCAGCACAGCTTCCCACAGGATCACAGCCTCCTTTGGGCATCCCCTGCTCCAGGCTGGGCTCCTCTCTCATGGAATCACAGCTCCTGCCAGGATCCTGCTCCAGCACAGCTTCCCACAGGATCACAGCCTCCTTTGGGCATCCCCTGCTCCAGCCTGGGCTCCCCCGGGGCTGCAGGTGGATCTCTGCTCCCCCGTGCCCTCCCTGGGCTGCAGGGGCACAGCTGCCTCAGCCTGGGCTGCTCCAGGGGCTGCAGGGGAACCTGAGCTCCAGAGCCTGGAGCAGCTCCTGCCCCTCCTGCTGCACTGCCCTGCCTGCCTGCACGGATGCTCCTCTCACATGGTCTCACCCTGCACTCTTCTCTGGATGTAATTACCTCTGCACAATGACTTTTTTTTCCTTCTTAAATATGTTATCACAAAGGCATTACTGTCATTCCTGACTGGCCCAGCCTTGGCCAGTGTGGAAATTCAGGACATCTGGCTGTCCTGGATAGCCAGGATCCCTGCCAGGAGGCTCAGAGACCCTGGCACAGAGCCCAAGACGCCCGTGACTTTGATTATGACCCATGGAAAAAGTTAACAACTTTATATGAGAATCTGCAAGCCACAAAAGTCTAAGTAGAATAATAATCAGTTTGTCATGGGGTGAAAAATAGATTTTTTGGGGTTTTTAGAATGGGGGTTCATAGGGCAAGATGGAGGAATCTGGGTGTGCCCAGCCTTTCTCCTACTTCTTCTTGGCTTCCATCTTCTGCTGTGATGTTGGCACTTTTAGATTGGTTTAGAGTAGAAGCTCACTGTCTAACATAGGTGATAGGCATTGGGAAGTAATTGTAAATATTGTACATGTAGTTTTTAGTATAAAAAGATAACACCACCCTGGGGGAGGCAGAGTGCCTCTGTCTATCCTGCTGAGCGGACCCTGGCAGGCCAGGAGAAAGAATTTTATAGATAAGAAACAATAAACAACTTTGAGACCGAGAACTGAAGAGTTCCGACTCCTTCTTTGACTGCCTGGCTGGGAAAAGAGACTTTCTAAGGCATCTGAGGGTCACTCTGACCAGCTGAAGCTCCTAAAGGCCAGTGCTGGGTCCATCCTGGAACTGCCTGGCATTGGCTCTGCCAGACAGGGGGAGGAAGCTTCCAGGAGCTTCTCACAGAAGCCACACAGAAGCCACTCCTGTAGCCCCCCTCCTACCGTAAGCTGGCCATGCAAACCAGACACACAGGGTGTGGAGCTCTTCAGCCTGAGTGATGCCAGTGGTCAGCTTTGATGTCCATCTGCTTTGCAGATCTCTGGGTGTCAGGGTTTGCTCTGAAAGGTCAGCAGCAATAATGACAGGAATGGGATAGAGAGGGGTGATCTGGCCTGGGCTGAAGCATCTGACCCAAGAGCAGGTTTTCCTGCTTGTGTCTTTTGCTGCCCAAGCTGTTGCTTCATCCTGCTGCTGTCTTGCCTCATTACCCCTCCTTGAGGGTTCCTAAGATGTCCTTTTTCTCACAATGCCCTGTGCAGTGCAGGTGAGGTGTGGTACCACCTGTTTTGCTGAGTGTCCTCCCCACCACAGCACTTCCTATGAGAGGATTCAGGTGGCTTCCCAAGGTGCAGCCTCCCCAGGGTAAGGAAATGAGCTGGTGAGGCTTCTTGTGTTATAGTGCCTTGAGACCCAGGCTCCATAGTGAGGGATTTTTTCCACTGTTGTAGCTGTTGCCAGGCACAGAGCTGTTTTGTGCTGTGGCTCCCAGGAGATCTTCCCAAGGTGATGTTTATGTGGGCTGCAGTGTGAGGTTCTGCAGCTGGGCTTGCTCTGATAGGCAGAACTTGCCACAGGGATTCAGTTATTCCCTTCCATATGCAAGAATGTGACAAGATAAAAAGGCACGTTCCTTCCCTCACTTTCAGCCTGAAATGCTCCCTGACAGAATGGGCTAATGAGGACAACAGATCTGCCCCTGCTGATGCTTCCATTCTCTCCAATTTGAGAATTGCCCTCGGCCCAGGAGAGATCTGGGCTGTGCACGATGCAGCAGCAGATAGCAGAGCTCACACCCAGATATGCAGGAGGTGGTTTTGGCCAAGGGAATCCATCAGTTATGAACAAGCTCAGTCCTTGGAAGAGGATCCCTATCAGTTCCTGTTTGCGCATTACAGGATGCTTTCTGGATGACTCTGTAGCGTTTGCACTTGGCCTGATGAGCTGATCTTTCTCAATTTACTGTATTTATTTATTTCCTGCTTTAATCACTGATCTTAATGTGGGATGGAGCCAACCCCCATAAGCAGAGAGAGCAGAGTACACAGCAACAGCTGAAGGTGCAAGGTGTGCTTGGGTGACCCAAGGACAGGAAGGTGAGTGTTCCCATGTTACTTCCATGGTCTGTACTCTGTCCATGCCTCCAAGATATCAGCTTCCCTTGCCTTGGACTGTGCCATTGCCCTTGAACAAAGAGGTCACAGAAAGGACGATAAGGAGGTGGCTGGGCAGCAAGTGGTGCTCCAAAGCTCTCCCAGCAGATAAACAATAGAATAAAAAGGTAAAAGGCTGAAAAGAATTTGAAAAGGATCACAAAGAAGAGGCCACTTACTGAGCTGCCTGCTCCCTCCTGCCTCAGCACAGTGCTGGTGTTTTTCCCATGCTTTAGAGGGAAACCAGCAAGGGAAGGTGGTGCAGAAAAGCCTTCTCTATCTCAAGCTACGCACACAGCATCATCTGACTGGCTCTGCAGCACTTCTCACCTGAGCTCTGGGTCAGCATTGCTGCTTCAATGGCAACGCTTGGCCAAAAACTGACATGCAACCTTGTTTGCAAAGGATCTCCCCCAAGTGATGGATCTCTTCTACAATAGAACTTCTGAGCAGCAGAGTGCCACAGAAATCAGAGGTCTGTTGGCAGAGTTGAGCTGGCAGACCAGCTCTTCCTTGGTGCAAGTCACTTGGGATCCCTCCTTTCACATGGTACGGATAGTTTCTGTCACAGCTTCATGCTGTGTCTCATCTAGTGCATGTTTATCAGACCCCGAAAACACCTTAAGTTTCATGGCAACTAACAAATACGACAGAAAAGTGCTGGCAAATATTTTACTGTGGCCAAAAATATGCAATTATGCCTGTATAATTAAGCTTGCCAGTAGTAGCTATCACTCTGAATGTCTCTGCTACCTGCCTCACTCTATATACATGTATCACTTTCCATTCCTTAGCCAGACATTAGACACCAAAAACAAGAGGAGCAAGAGCCAGGTTCTTTGTCATTATAGAGCCTGGTGAGGGGTGGACTTTACTGTGGAGCTTCTGGGATGCATCACATGCAGGTGGTGGTGCTCCCCTGGGATGCCCAGGGAAGGGAGCTGCTGTGGGACAGCACCTCTAATCCCAGTGGGTTTTCCCATCTGGAAACATGGTACTAACTGTCCTGGACTCTGTACACTGCACAGCAGGGGAATCCTCCACATTCCCAAAATACTGCAGGCTGAGAATACAGCTCTTTAAACCAAATACCCACAATTTCTATCCCTTTTTGTTCCACGCGGGGGAAGGTATGTAGTCCCAGTCTGTGCTCTCCTACATCTGGCTTCCTTTCCTGGCTACCTTCCCGTTTTCTACCTGTTTACCTGTCTATCCCATCCTGTGGTTTCAGGAGATCCAGGTCTGGCTCCCTTCCCATGACAGAGGCCAGAACACAAGACTTTCATGGATGCTCAGGTGAGAGGATGCTGAGGGGAGGGGCTCTTGCTGAGAGCCCTCTGCCATGCCTCTGGTGGAAGTGATTCTTGTGTTACCTTTCAGATTATTTTGTGCAAAGTGAGGGAGCTTTCCAAAGGGGAGACACGGATATCTCACCTGTGTCTGTCTGACACTTACAGGGGCTGTTGGCTTGGGGGTTGATCATGTCTGTGTCTCATTTCTTAGGGGAGACACGGGGTTTGAGTATGGAATCCCCTAGTCCTTGGGTGAAGAGCACAGGCTGAAGGAGGTCAGTGCTGACTCCCCTGCACTGTATCTGAGGCCTGACAAAACTTTGAGGGTTTGCCTGATGGACCAGTGTGCTGCCAGGAACCCTACCTGTGCAGTACCAACACAGCTGTTTCTTGGCCAGGAATGTGCCATTAGTGGTTTCTGTGCCTTGGCTTTGGCACATGGTTTGATCCTGAGATTAAGCAGAGTTCTCCTCTGAGCCTCATACTTTGGTGCAAAGTGTATTTACCCCCATCCATTCCCTGACCTGGGAATTCCCTGGAGCTGCATGGCCCACAGAGGGCTCCTCTGCAGCCAGAGGATCTCACCTCCCTTTTGCATCTGAGCAATCTTGTGCTACAACCCACAGTGACAAAAAGCCCTGTGAGCCATCAGCCTGTGCATCGAGCAGGATTCTGGATTGCCTGACTGTAACTAAAGCTTGCCAGAACCAACTAGGAGACCTTGTGGTCAGATTCTGTTTTCTTTCACTTGACTTTGATGGGACCTTTGCGATAAAAGAAGCTGCAAAACCTAGTCTTACCGAGAATTCTGTAAGCTAACATCTCCCCAGGCCACAGTGCAAAGTCTGTTTGTGCTGGGGATTATTTGGGATCCCCATAGCACACATTTTGTGTGGGATAGAGGTGTGGGTGGCAGAGACACTTTGGAGAAAGCCTGAGTGGAGGCACCTGTTAAATGCTGTTTCACACAAAGGGAGGATTTGGTGCAGGCATCACTGGGGCCAGGTTTCCCTGGTCATCCTCCAGAACCAGTTTCCCAACTGGACAAACAGGAGGGGCAGCCAGCCTGAGCGTCCCATGGGTTGGCATCTCGTGTCTACCCAGGGAGTTTTATGTGGAGCACTAAAGCCCACATAAAGCTTCTGTCCAGGTGTGATCATTGGGAACCCAGCGCCTTGTGCAAGAGCCCTCTCACTCTTGCATTACAGGCATTGCCTCCCTGGTGGCATGGGTTTGCTTTCCATCTAGTGACTCAGAAATCCAGCCTTGGCACAGAGAGCCTTTGTGCACTGGATAACCCCTAGATAACACCATTTTTGGAAGAAAAGGAGGACAGGTGGAAGGAGCAACTCCCTATCCTCTTCCTCCAACCCAACCCATCGCTATTGCAATGGCTTTTGGGCACAGGCAGGCTCCAAGTGTTTGAATTTCTCCCCATGCCAATCCAGGCTTCAGCACATTGATCTGTCTGCAGAGTCCTTGACTCCTGAGGACCTGTGTGACCCCACCTGTGGAGATCTTGGCTGCAAGAAAGGTCTCCTGAGTAATGCTCCCCACTGCCATGACCAAAGGAGGAAAGCTGTCTCCCTGTGCACACCTGCATGCCCCGTCGTGTCTGTGATAACTTCTCCTTGACTCATTCTTTTCTGCAGAAGACATGATGGGAAATCCTTTCCTGGGAATGGCTGGTCACAGGGAATGTGCTCTGACTCCCCTCTTGCCTCTCATTATTTCCCTTTGGATTTTATTACACAGGAAAAGGTTCTGGTTTCTTTTGTTGCTTTTCTCCCCCCTAAATGTGCTGACAGCTGTGTTGGGAAGTGTCTCCATCTGTATGTCATCCAATTGCCCACCTCTTGTACTCCCCTGGTGACAGCTGGTGCTCCTGTAACCAAAGGGAAAGGGGACAGAACACAAAGTCCTATCTCCTCTTAGGTTCCTTTATGGCCACTCTCATGGGAAGAGCTATTAGAAACCATCTGCCCCCAAGGCTCAGAAATATCCCCTGAGGATTTCTCTGCACTGCCCTTGCTGTTTCATGCACCCCTATCTCTCCTTTCAGAATTTCACCTTCCATAAAACAGCCCAGCTGCAAAATCAACCATTAAAGAGGGAATTTCTCCTCTCCTTGCAACTTTCTTCCTCTCTACTGGTACACAAAAGTTCTCTGCCTGTCTGGAACAATGGATGAGGCAGTTCCCAGCACTTCTTTGCCTCTGAGCCATTCTATGCTACTTCAAAGTGTGGCTGAAACCTCACCATTTGTTTTCAGCATATATCCCCTATAGATTTATTGCTTTTCCTGTTTAATGGATGTTATTATCATTGAAACCTGCAGTATTAAAAAGATTTTCACTGACGTCCCTGCTGATTTGATCTGATTCTGCAAGACATGGTGGGAACTTTTGCAGATATTTCTTACCCTGAAGTGCTTGCAGGCTCAAAATCCTGTACAAGACCTGTTGAAACTGATTGAAGGAGTTGTATTAAAGCCACAGGCAGCCTCAGGGTTCTCTAAGAGCAAAGTTTTCCAAGAGAAGGAGCAGGTCCCACCTGCCAGCCCTGTGGTGGATTGATTGGAAATCCTGTGACTAATTTAATGTCATTCTTGGACCTTAAAAACTATGAAACCCACGTTATTTTTTTATAGAAAAATCTGTATATTAGGGCAGAGAAGTGGGACCTTTGGCTTCTGTTATGTACCTTAGGGCACCTCTGGCACCAGATTCAGCCCAGAATTCCCCATTTGTTTTGATTTCCAGCGCTGCTGTGTAACTTCCTCTATCACTGTCAACATTGAAACATTCCCCTTGGCTATTTCCCACTGATTTGAAATCAATAAGTGTCAGAAAAGAAAACCATGCCTTTTTAAACAATTCATTCATGAGGAGTTTCTCATTTCTCTCCTCCAAGGTGCATTACAATGGTTGATGGACACCCTGTTCCTCTGGGCAATCCCATTAGAGCCAGACAAGATTAATGGTGAGGTGGTTGTGGTTATGGGTCTGTTTTCTGAGGGATGCATGAATCTCCTGCCCTGTTCATGCACCCTGCAGGTGGCCTTTGAGCCAAAAACTAGAGTTTGGCTGGAAGCTGCTCCTTTTGGGCTGATTGAGCTGGAGGTGTGCTCATTGGTCATGTGTGCCATGTGCATGCCAGACACCTCCTTAAGAGACGGAGAGCATCCTCCTCTTCCTCCTCCTTCCTTGCTGCTCCTCAGATTAATTTTTCTTGGTGTAAGAGAGCTGAGTGCTGGTTGATTAAGCCATGACCCTAGCTTTATATAATGCATTGTGCAATGCACTTTATGTAATCAGAGATTTCTTATGTAATTTATTTGCAGAGCACTCACCAAATCAAGGACCAGACCTGATTCCTGTTGTGTGGATGAGTTTGCTGTTTCTGGGAGGGTGTGTTTTTAGGAAAGCAAATGCACGCAGCTGTGGTTGGTGGCTCTTTGTCCGCGTCCATCTCCAGAAAGATCTCCAAACTCCTTAAAAAGAAAGAAGGCAGGGCTTAAGATTTTCCTTCTGTGGGTCACGTTTAAAGGGGGCTTAGCTGCACCCATGTTGCAATGGGACTCCCAGGCCCAGCTCCCTCTTTGCTGCGTCTGAGGCGTTTGAAATGCCCTCACCATTTCCTTGCCAATGAGGCTGGATTGTGTTAGAAGGTGGGTCAGGAATGTGAGGTGAGGATGTGATTCAGGCTGCGAGCTGAGGATATGACCCACATTGGCATGAGATTAAAATCCAATTCCTCCTGGCAGCTCAGCGCACAAATCATGCCTGCCATTCATGTTGCCTATTGAGGTGGTTAATCCATCAATGGGGCCTCATCTGTGCCCCAGGAGTGGAATCATCCACACCTAGGCACTGACAGAACAGCTAATGGGCTGGAAACAACCACTGCAGACGCCAAAATAAAGAAAAATAACTGTGGGGCCCTCTTGCTCTGGCTCAGTGTCACTACTGGCTCGTTGTGTGGCCAGTGCATGAGTTCTCCCAGGGGATGGTCAAACAGGGGTGATGCAGCATCCCAGGGCCTCACAGGTACTCTCACCCACGCTTTCCAGCCTTCCTCCCCTCCTGTTACAGGAGAGGCTGGGTTGTTCTTGCTAAGATTGCCAGGGATGTGGTGCAAGCATGGCTGTGGCCTGGCACGAATTGCACAGCCTGGCGAGGTGGGGCTGCCCCATCCACCTCACTGAGCCCTAGGGCCCTCCTTGCAATGCTCTTTCATGCTGCAGAAGCTGTGCTTGTGGAAAAACTTAGGATTTTACATTCTTTTGTGTGCCTTTCAACTACAAGTATTTCGCAATGGCAAGAGAACCTGATACCTGGCTGTGTGTGAGCTGGGAGCTGACTGCACTGCTGGGTGTGTGAACAGTGTCCTGCATAATAAACTACAGCAGGGAAGGCTCTTGGGTGCTTATGCACTCCTCAGTCACAGACTCGTGGAATGGGTTGGGTTGGAAGGGACTTTAAAGGGATACCTTCCACTAGAACAGGTTGCTCAAAGGTCCACTCGACGCTGAAATTCAAGTGGTTCATATCAACACTGCTGCCATCAGTGAACCAGTTAATGTCATCCCACCTAGCCTGGCCTTGAACACTTCCAGGGGTGGAGAATTCACAGCTTATCTGGGCAACCCCTGTCACTTCCCCACCACTCTGACAGACAAGAATTCTGAATATCTAATATAAACGTGCCATCTGTCCGTTTATACCCATTCCTCCTTATCTTCTCCATGTCCATGTAAAAAGTCCCTCTCCAGCTCTCTTGAAGCCCCTCTAGGTAGTGGAAGGTCTCCCCAGAGTCTTCTCCACACTGAATAGCCCCAACTTTCTCATCCTGCCAGCTGAAGTCTAATTAGTAAGAAGGGTTGTAGTGATTAGGAGATCCTGATACTAAGGGAGGAAGATTTGTAGAAAACCTGATAGACTCTTCCTTTGCTTTTATCTGTGATCTGAACTACCTGAGGTGCTTGATGCCTGTTCAAATTTTCTTTAGTGTAGAGAGAAATTAAGGAGGACAATTTATATGAGATGGGCATTACCAGATCCTTCACGGATCTGCTTGGCTTGTCCTCACCACCTGTACCTGGGGAGCAGGGTCTGTAAAGCCACCCTGCATGAGACACCTCACACACCTCTGGCCCATGGGACATTTCAGAGTGAAGCTCTGAAGTCAAAACCCTCCAGACTTTATCCTTCTGATAAAAAAAGAAAAAGGATACATATTCTTGAAAATTCCTGACTTCCTTTCATCCATCCTCCTGCTTCTTGCTGCTATTTTGCTTTGAATTTCAGCTTTGGCAAAGGTGCATATGGAAGGCCAGGAGCACTCTGATGGGTTTCCTGGTCACACAGCTGCCAGGCAGCTGAGGTGTAAAGCCCCAGGTAGGTGTTAAAGCTGCACCTTGCTGGGAGCTCACAGGTTCACTTCCCTCCACAGATGAAATGCGATGCGCAAGTGGGTTTTGCGTCAGGAGGAGGCTTTGGCAGGGAGGCAGCTTGTCCTGGGCCCCTGAACTGGGGAAATCACACTTCTCACTTTTGGTTCTGGGAATCCCTGCCTGAACTTTGTTCACCCACAGTAACCAGAGCTGTGTGGTGCTAGCATTGCAATCCCACCCTCATTTGTCCAGGCTGTTTTGAGAGATGTGCTGTTTGGGCTGCATCTTGCAGAACATCAACAAGGAATCAGAAGGAGCTGGGAGAAATTCCCAACTGGTAGCAGAGATTTTTGATTAAAAAAATCAATGAACAATGTGGCTGATCACTGGTGGAACAGATGCTGCCAGTGAGTTGACTACTGTGGTGGTCAGATCTCTCAGCAGAGAGGCTGAACTAAGCCTATTTTGAATAATTAAATATTTTGTTTTTCAGTTTGCAAGATGGAGGGCTTTTTCCCCAGTATTACAGACCACATGCTGTCCCTCCTTGCTCACTGTGACGTGCCAAACCCCGTCAGCTCTTTGCTCACTGTATTTGTCAGCTCTGACAATAGAGAAGGGATATATTTCAAGGAGGATGGTGCAGATTTTGGTGTGGATGCAGGAATAGTCCTTTGCACAAACAAGGGAGAGGCAGTCAGTCACCTGGGGTGGCAGAAGCTGTACAGAAAGGGCTTTGCAGGTGGCTGGAGCAGTTATCAGCTGACCATAAGTCAACAGAGTCATGGTGTTGCAAAAAAGAAAGGAAAATTTAATAATCCCTGGGACGTATAAACATTGTTTGTAGGACACAGGAAATAGTTTAAATGATTTTTTAGTGTGGATCATGCCTACACGGCAGTAATATGACCAGTTCTGGGCACTGCCCTTCAGGAGGGTTATGTACCAGTGGGAGAGGGTTCAGAGAATGCAACAGAAGTGACTGGAGGGCGAGGGAACATGATCTGTCGCTGGGTACAGGGCCTAGAGCAGGGGTTTTCCAGCCTGTGGCCTATTGTCTTCTGGTCTATTTGTACATGGTCTGGAAAAGGTGAATAACAAAAGCAAGTTTCTATATGCTTTAGGGCTGTCTACAGATACAATATCTCTAAAAAATTCTGTCCTTGCAAAAGAACTTAGGGCCCAACTCTGAAGTGAGAGACAATGAACCACTCCTCTTTCACAAAGAAGAGCGAAAGGGGCCCAATTCCAACTTCTAAATGCATGAAATAGAAGGAAGAATTTGTTCTTTTGATTGGGGAGGTAGAAAGTTAGGAGAGTGCATTGTAGCAATTACAATGGAGGAAATTCTAGGCATAGTGGGATCTCTAGGGGCTGGAATGTGTGATCTGGGCAGGCTGGCAATTCCCAGCATGGGAATCTCAAAGAACAGGCTTGATAAACATCTGTAATCACAAGGTTAGGGCTGACCCCTTCTTGGCTCTCTCCAGGTCCCTCTGCATCCCAGTTCTCTATGACTGTGTAACTAACTAGTGTTAATTTATGGTCATTGCTATTTAATATATTCATAAGCACAGTTGAGAAGGGTGTGAGCGATGATCGAGTTGTCACCTAACTGCTCACTTCCTTTTCTGGATTAGTAAAAGTACATTGAGCAATGCTAATCCACTAATCCAGCCCCAGGTATCTATGAATTGCTAGGCAGACATCCCCAGCTCCATTTTTCTATGATTCTGCATCACAAGCCTGGCATGTTGATTCTGGGAGGCAAATACAGTGGCCTCAGATTTGATCCTAACTTTTCACAATGCTGACAAACATCCTGAATGTCATCCACCTCTCTGCTAATCCGCACTGTCTTGAATTTTACCTGGTAGCAGCAAGACAAAAGGTAATTCCAGGAAGCTTGGCTATGATGCTACTGCTGTTGTTTGACAAGGATCTGATTCCTCTAAAAATACTTGCAGTGGCTTGAAGAAAGCAAAACCCGCAGTTACTCTCTACAATACTCTGTTTGCTAACAAGGAGAGATCACTGAATCACAAAATCACAGAGTGTGTTTGGTAAACTGGATAAAGTCTTGCAGCATGTGTAGTTTTTTATAAGCTATGCTTCTGAGAGGTCTCACTGAAAGGTAGAAGAAAGAGTGGAAGAGATGATGGAGTTGGAAAGTGTTTTGAGGACAGGGATTTAATGAGGATGATCCAGTTGAGGTGAGATACTCACACTTCACCTGGGTGGATCCAGGTTCTCTGTAATTTCAGAGCAAGGGCAGGGGCTCTCTTTTGTCTTGCTATTTTGGTTCTATTCCAGTTCCATTAATTGCAGCTCATTTGCAGTTTTAAAACCTTCCTGTCTCTGAAACCCTGGGCTGATGTGCCGGCAGGCTTTGGTAATTCAGGGCACCGTTTGGAAGTGGGGCAGCCATTGTCTCCGGAATGCAGTAACTCATTGACCCACTTTAGCTTCCAGCATCCCACCCCGGCGTGGGCACCGCTGCCTTGTTTTTCCTAACACACTGTGCTTTAACTGTGGTTTGTGGAGATTGGCTTTCCACTCCAGAGGGTTTCCTGCATGTTTTTGCCCAGGGGTTTTGGGACAAAGGTATTTCTTAGGATGTTAAAGTAAGCAGACAATGAAGCATGTTTCATTTTATCTCCAAACCCTTTGCAGAAAGGCCTGGCAGGGATTGCAGCTCTACGTGGGCTCACCCTTTTGCGCCAATTAGTAGAAGAGCTGCGAGTTTCAACAGTAGATAGGAGACTTCACCATTTCCTTGTTGGAGAATCCTTATGGGCATGCCCAGGATAAAACTCACAGGCTGAAGGGACAAGCACAGGTGATATTAATAAGCTCTATGAAATAAAAGAAGTCCTCTAACTTATTATTCAGAATAAGTAGTCTAAAGACTTGTCTTGAGACCTTAGTAGCTAGCTGAAGCACAACCAAATCCTACTGGGTTTCTTTCTCATTGTAATTTTGTTTGTGTTTCATCTTGAGGAAAATCTTCCAATCATGAGATTAACAGGGATATGCTGAATTAATGAGAATGTTTAAAAAGTCCATTAACATCTGTGAAGGTGACAGTCTGATTTGTGAGTAGTGTTTTAAATGCTTTGCCTCACCCAGAACACAGAAGCCTCTGATATGTCATTTTGCTAAAACTTTGCTGAGTCTGGCAATTGTGCCATGTGATAAACTCTTTTATTTCAGTTATTTGTCTTGCTGGGGTTGTTTACAGAGAGGGTGTGATGAGTGCTGAGAGATGAGGATAGAGGACACATTAACATGTTCAGTTCAGAGGTATTTTATGATCACTTCTTTTCAAAGACCCAAATAAGAAAGAAAGTGCAATTATTTTATACTTGTCTGGATCTGAAGAAGGTTGTTTGTGTTGCCTCTGTGTCCTTGCAATGAGTCACTGTTCTTGTGGAGTTCATTTGTTGAAATTTTCAGCTTATAGCTTTGGGGAGTTTTCTGTTCTTAGAAAAAACTATTTTTGCTTCTCCTTTTTTTAAAGTAGAGAAATTATCTGAATAAATTTCAACAGGTAAGATGCCATTTTAGGTTATTCAGGGTCTTGCAGAAGCGAAGATTTTGTTCCAAATAAACTGTACAAACTTTGCTATGTGTATAAAAGTCCTCGAGCATAAAAGTTGTTTTTAATTATACTAATCTTTGAAATAAGTCTTGGCAATTTATTTTTAAACATCCCAGTCTCTTTTCGAATTTCCCAAGGAGCTGCCAAACAAATATTTCCTGATTCTTGCTCACAAGAAATACTCTCTGTTTTGTGAGTTGCCATGCTAGCAATATGGGAGTTTAGCATATGAAACATAAACTCTTCCAGATTTATTAAAAAAAAAAGGAGTGAAGCAGTAATCACACAAAGGTTTGTATAAGGTGAAGAAAATCCACACTAAACTTCTTCAAAGAGTTTTGTCATCACAATTGGTTAAGGAATAACCTAGGCTGGTTAGAGTCTTGAATCAGAAAGATAACCAACATCCACAGAAACTTTTTGAGACATCTATCAGCTTGAGATGCTTGGGGGATAGAAAGTGCCTCCGTAGGAAAATGCTTTTCAGACTTCACAAAATGTGCAGTGATTTGTCTGTACTTACACTGCTGCCTTTCTCCAAGCAGCGTATTTCTCAAACCAGCATCTTTCTCAAACAGAACGTAGGCTTGTGTTTTATGACATATCTAATATCCCTAATGGCTCTAATAACACCCTCCTACATCTTTGCTCACAGCCAGCAAGATATATAGTATTTCTTGCACAATAATTTCTCATTGAATAGCATAAATACCTCACAAAGCTTGATTTCCTCATGTACATGTTGGGTCTACCCTAAATCTGATGTCTTGTATGCGTAGGAGTTGCTTTCCCATAAGAAGACATTAATTGTTTTCTTGCCTTTTGGACCAGAGGGTCTCTGGTTTTACAACTTCCTCTGTAAAGCTGGTTTATGAGTTGCATGTAAATTCTATTTTCTGGCTTGATCAAGTTCCGGTGAATGTCTTGATCTTGTTTTACATCTAAATTACAACACAGTCCAGCACCACCTCAGACAGGAGGTGGCAATTAGCTGAGAGCTTCCTAAACCACACAGCAAACTGCCTGTGGTTCTTTGGGTTTCCTTGTACACCCTGCCTCAAAGCAGCCTGAATTCCTTGTGGTTTCCAAAATTCCCCTGCAACATCCAAGGGCTGGGGTTTTAACCCTTTCCCAGCAGTGCCCCAGCTTGTGTGTACCTCTGAGCTGGTCTCAAGAGAATCAGCCAGGGCAGGTCTTAGCACCAGAGACCCAGGGAGCATTAGGTCCTGGTGAACCCAGTGCAGGGGAGGTGGGAGCTCTCAGGGATCATCACTGAGCCACTCTCTGTGGGACTGAGCTGGAGTCAAGGGGCTGTGGCTGCCCTGGGAGGTGTGAGCAGCGCAGGGGTCTCTCTGCAGGAGGAATGGAGAGAGGTGGTGTGGGAGTGTTGGTGGAGTGAGTGTGTGTCTGCGTGTGTGTGTGTGATCAGCAGTCTGCTGGGAACTTTGGGGCTGGCAGCACCAAGTCCTGTCTCTGTGTAGGATGTGGAGAGAGATGCTGGGCTGGGCAAGGGGAACAGGGAAAAAGTTAGGGTGGGTCTGATTAGCTCAAAACTTGGGAGAGATTCCAGCAGCCATGCTAACTGGGTGGGTTGGGATGATTTTTCTCTTCCAGTTTAACAAAAAAACCCTATATACTTTTAGGCAATATGAGGAAGGAAGGTCCAAACTCAGATGAAGGGAGCTGTGGAGCAGATGTCCCACTCTTGCTCTGCTTGCACACTAGGGGAAGAGTGAGGAATAATGGAGATGAGTGACTGACTGCTTCCACCTCATGAGCAGGGGCAGAGCACACTGTACAGCTCTGTGCTGAGTGTCCTGTTGTGGCTGAGAGGGCTTTGCTGAAAGATGAGCCCATCTCCAAAGATCCTGCTGTACCAGTAAGTGATGGGGAGCAGCTTGGGGGCAGGCTGTGTAAAAGAAGTGGAGAAGTGGTGGGTGGCTCACATGGCTCAAGTTGTGGATAGATGACACTAGGCTTGACTCTAAATGTGGTTGTGAATCTGTTCTTTGCCTGCATGTCCACCTGAATCCCTTCAAACTATTGCAGCAGCAGCCCAACATGACTGGTGAGCATCGCTAGCCTGGGAAAGCATCCTTCAGATTTAGGAAGATGTGATTCCTTTGTGATGGCCCTGGCTTAGCCTACTCACTGCCAGCTGCAGAGGTGTCCCCTGGGGCAGGGAATGGAGTAAAAAAAAATTAATTCTCTGTGAAAGTAAACCTCAGCTTTCCTTTCTCCCATCTGCTGATGAATAATGCTTTCATGTCATGAGTCGATGGGGTCCCTTAGGTGTGGAGTGATTGAGCACAAAGTGAGGTGGCACTGTGCTGGGGATGGGGTAAATACCTGCAAGCAGGCTGTCCCTGAGTGCCAGGTGTGCCCAGCAGGGTCTGGCAGCAGAACTAGAGGGGCAAGGGGGCCAGGGACCCTGTGGTTAGCTTGAGCAGGGGAGAGAGAGCTGCTTCCCTCCCTCCTTGCTGACTCACCTGCCTTGTGCCACCCAGGGCATTAGTCAGGGAGCTGGACTGAGGAGGTTTACCTTTACCCTACTTTGCCTTGCTCCTGTGGGTTTTCCACCAGCCCCTATTGCTCTTTCTGGTCCCAGCCAGTGCCTCCCACTCCTTGGGTTTATTTTGTCCAAGCACAGGCAGAAAGGCCCACGTTATAGATGGAAACCCTGAAGCCCAGGTCTGTGTGGGGAAAACCCAAGCAAAGGCCTTGTACACACAGTGCTCTTTTCCCCTAAGCTTGCAAAGACCCCAAAGAATGTGGGCATGAAACCTTGGAGTAGGCTTAGGAAAAGGGATCAGTCTTACCCACACTTGCTGGAACTGGGGCTCCACAAATCCTGGGGCCAGCACCGTGGTGATTCCTGCAAGACCCTCATTCTCTAAGGCTTACATGGCTGCCCGCTCCTCCCACAGCGCCCTGCTGTGTGCACTGCTTGTGGTCTTCACGCTGGGCTTCTTCCAGCTGGGAGCTGTGCCCCACACAGGTTGGACTCACACCAAAACTCTCCTCTGGAACCCTCCAACCCTTCTCCTGTCCTGACTCCCTCTGTCTCAGGATCTTTTGCTGGCTGCCGTGACCCCGAGAAATGTTAAAAGTCTCTTTTGCCAGCCTGGCGCTTGAAGAATGAGTCAGAGCTCTTTAGTTCTCGGTCTCAAGGTTGTTTATTGCGTCTTGTCTATAAAATTCTTTCTCCTGCCCTGCCAAAGTCCATCCAGCAGGACAGTTCCAGGCACTCTGCCTGCCCCGGGGCAGTGTTATGTCTTCATACTAAAAACTACATGTATAATATTTACAATTACTTTTCAATACCTATCATCTATGTTAGACAGTGAGCTTCTACTCTAAACCAATCTAAAAGTGCCAACATCACAACACAAGATGGAGGCCAAGAAGAAGAAGGAGAAAGGCTGGACATGCCCAGTTCCCTCCATCTTGCCTCCTGAACCCTCTTTCTAGAAACCCCAAAATCTACTTTTTCACCCTGTGATAACTTCACTATTATTCTGCCTAAACTGTTGTGGCTTGCTAATCTTCATATAAGGTTGGTAATTTGCTCCATGGGTCATAACCAGAATCACAGGTGTTTTGGGGTCTGTGCCAGGGCTTCTGAGCCCCCTGGCAGGGGTCTTGGCCACCCTGGACAGCCAGAGGGATGTCCTGGGTTCTGACACCTCTGGTTTGTAAGGGCAGTTGGGCATTGGATTCCAGCTCCAGTTCTATCAGCAATGGAAAAAGCAAAATAATTGCTTCTCATGACCTAGTTCTGCCTCTCCTGTCTTTACCAACCACATGATAGCCACCCTTTTCCCCATGGCACTACAGACTTTTAGTTTGCTTTAACAAAGTCATTTGCATTCTACCTGAGCCTGTTCTCTGGAGCCCTCCCAGACTTACTGTAAGTCTCCTTTTTTCCTGCCTTAGAATCAGTAAAAGTACAGACCAAAATGCTGCCCAAGCCTGGCCCCTCTGTGCATCCTTTTGAGATGTTCCTGTGTTTGAGTTCACATTTTGCAGAAGGAAGTTTCCAATAACAAATCACTTTTTACCAGAACTGCAGCTGTACTCTGCTGATTTTGTATTAGGATTTCATTCTGGAGAACACAAGAGTGGTACCTCATCCCCACCTCCTCCCAGACCACAAGATGATGTGCCAGGAAGCAGGTTTGTTTTGATGTGTTTTCTCCTCAGCAAACCATCTTACCTGCACCAATCACCTCATTGTGTTCCCAGCACTTACAAATGGATCAGTCAGCAGGGAAGGCAGGGGTCCTTCCCAGCACAGAAGGTGGCTGGACTGAGCTGGGACTCCCAGTGTCCTCCTGGGTCTGCATTTTAAAGATAGATGTTGTGTTTACCCTTCACTTGTCCTCTGGGAATGCCAAGAGTTCTCAAAGATAATTACTAATGGGTTTGAAGTGTCTCTGACTGTTTCCTTAAGTACCCCTGGTTTATTAAATTCTGCCCACTGGGCTTCATCCTGTGTTTATTCCATTCTGGACTCTTGTCCCAGCCCTTCTTAACATTTTCTGCTGTTGGTAATATGTCCCAGTTTAACCTTTCCCTTCATCTGGAGCACGGTATGGGATGTACCAGTTTTCACTCAGCCACACACTCATCCCACCACTGGAAAGAGTCTGGCCTCATCCTCTGACACCTTTAGGTGTCCTTAAGGTATTTGTAAACACTGAGAGACGTAAACATCTTCTTCAGGCTAAACAGGTCCAGCTCTCTCAGCCTTTTTTCAGTCACCTCACCATCTTTGTGACCTTCCACTGGGCCCTTTCCAGTACTCCCATGGCTTTCTTGAGCTGGGAAGCCCAGAAGTGAAAAATCACTCGATGTGTGGCCTCACCACGCCACAGTAGAGGGGGAGGATCAATGCCCTTGACCACTGGCCACTCTCCTCCTCGTGCACCCAGGATCACTTTGCTGTGTGTTCCCATTTCCTGCCAACAGTAGGTCTGCATTTCTTCATCTTCCACTTACTTCCAACGTAATTCAAGAACATTTTCTATAGACCCCCTCATATATTCCCACTAGTTTCTAACCCTTACAGGTTCTTCAGCCTGTCTGATTTTACCCTTGTCTTTCCAGGCCTTACTGTCATGATCATTGTTCCTCATAGGACAGCATTTCCATTTGCTATAAAATTCCTTTCTGATTCCCAGGTTAGCAGCTGGTGTCTGATGCTGTCACTGTCATCTCTCACTGCACTTCCTCTTTCCCCTGCTGGTCAGGACAGATTGCCTTTATGTGCTTAATTAAGGGCATGCTCATGTGATTGCAAGAGAATTAAGTCAACACATCATAAGAAATTATTACCTGTCAGATGAAACATAGTAACTGACTGGCTTCTTCTGTTTGAGCCTGTCCTGATTGTGAAATTAAATGGGTGAGTTTAAACACCTTCATGGCTGGGTTAAGCAAACTCTTTTTATCGCATTTGAAATGAATTAGTCTTTTGCATATAGTCAATTATTACATTAGTTGATTGGCAGTAATGCCTTCGGATGCACTAATTTGTCTCTTGTGATGAGTAAACACATCCACAATGTCCTCTGGTAGCATAGGCTCTCTTGCATTTGCTTTAATGAGTTAGATTTTTTTCCCCAAGGTGAATTTCCCATGTTTGCTGATTATTCCTTTTATTGAAACCTATGATCCATGTTTCAAATCTTCTTTTTGGAAACCACTGTTCTTATTCCATTACTGGCACACAGGATCCAGCAGTACAAGTGTGGTGAGAAGACTGCTGGTATTTGAACTGGGAAAAATAACTCCACACATTATCTTTTCTGTCATCCAACCTGCAGAACACAAGGTTTCTATCTGATGCTCTAAGGGCAGCTGTCAGTCCTGTCCCTTCTGACACAAAGGCATTTTCCAGTGTGAAATCCTGGTCAGAGCCAGTGGGAATCTCAGAGAGCAGGAAGTTGTGGGATCTGATGGATGGTGGAAGATGAGGGCTAAGTGGCTTCACCTTCACAGGTCCTCTTGCATTTCCTTTCTCCTTTCCTCATCATGGTATGCATCTGCCTCACAACTTTCACTGTGTCATGAAATCAGCTAGAGCACAGATCCATGTCATAAGGACTTCAGATTTTTGCAAGATTCCAGCTTATGAAAGGACAGTTTGCAAATGTCTTTTGATAAAATGCGTCTAGGTCTGCCCACATGAGCAGATCTGTGCTGGGGAACAGAGAAATGGTAAAAGCAGCTCCCGTGTTAGGACTGAATCAGCAGCACTAGTGAGACCTTTACTCTGGTGGGTGCCCTTGCAAGGGCACCTGGGCTGTTTGGTTTCTCTGAGATGAAGAGAGGTCAGTTGTTCCACACACACAGGGCCAAGGAAGGAGATACAGTGCTGCAGAAAGTGTGAGAGAGTATAAAATCAGTGAGTGTGGGAGCCAGCACAAATAAGACAATAGATGCAGACGGGGTGGAGTTGCTCAGATGGAAATCTACCTCCCCTTAGCCAAAGATGCAAAAACAGGAAGATGCTGTGACTCATAATTTATTTATTTATGCTTCTTGTTGGACAATAAAAGACAGATTGGTTGTTTAAAATATGCTTTTTGACTCTCCATTCATCAGGGCCCAGGAAAGTTCCTGCCTTTAAAGATTCCTGACATAACCTCAAGTTCAACACCCAGGAGTCAATAGTGTTTATGGCTACTGGTGTGTCTCCTCCATGGGACCTCCAGGCAGAAGGGACAGCATACAATCAGACTCCAGGTCTAGAGTGAGGCAAAACACCTACCTTTTAATTAATTTAGTTTTGGTTAGCAGTTTAGTCCTATTTATTCTGAAGCCATTAAATAGGTCTGATGATCAAGCTAGTGTTAATAAGTGGACATAACCCACATTAATTCATGGCTATGAAACAGATCTGTCAAGAGGCTGCAGTAATAAATCTGCTTTTCAAGGCTAAAATTTTTAGTCCAAGCTGTTAAGTGCACTTATCACAAAGATAAGAACCTGCTTTTTGTAAGAAGACAACCCAGTAAATGTGGTTCATTCTTGTAGATCTGGGCCCAGACATGGTTTTTAGGGGTTTAAAAGCTGGTTGTTGTAAATCTTTTGGAAATACATGGTTCCAGGAACTTGAGGGATGGGAACAGAAAGGACTGTAAAATCATTCTTCTGAAAAACAAGTCTATATTTGACTTGTTTGTTCTCTCTGAATGGTTGAAGTCAAAGGAATCCTGACAGTGCAAGAGCCTTAGCAGAATCTCAAATGGATGACTGAAGCACTAAGGAGGGAAATTGCTCCCAAAAGCAATGTTGCTACCAAGAGCAAGGAATGCTCCCGAGAGCACTCAGGAATCAGCAGGATGTGTCGTGATGTTCAGGCTGCACAGACTGACTCCACCACAGCCTGGACTTATTGGGAAGCAATTAATGAAGAGCAAAATGAGCATAATACACTCAGAGCTATCAGTGTGGCTGACAAAAGGCATTTGAGCTCCCAACTCTCTGAGCAGCTTTGGGCAAGTACTCGGGCTGCTCTGAACCTTCATCTGCAGTACAAGGAGGAGGAAACTTCCCCTTCAGACTTGGGCCTTCCAGACTGATCATATCTCAAAGACACCCTGAAGCTTAAGTGCATTTTCTTAGGCTAGACCTCTTTACTCCAGATGAGGATATAATCAGGAGCTAGATCATGACACCAGGATTGGAGGGCAATGGTCATTGTGTCACTGTGTCTCAGAGAAAAACAGAGATTTTCTAAAGGGAGCTGCTTGCTGTACATCTCTCTTGGGGAATTAGGCAGAAGTCACAAGTCAGCAGCAAAAATGTTTGATTTCAGATTATGGTTGCTTTCAGATTGGCTTTCTACCCTGGTGAAAGGCGGACAAAATACAGGACTGCTGCATTACCACCTCCAGACACCAAAATGTGGGCTCTAGGGAGTCCTCTGGCTTTGCTCTGCAGCATGTGGAGGACATTGCATCACTGCACATTTTAGGTTAGGTTTTTTTGATTTTGGGCTCTGGGTGACAGAGAGGGAACAGCTTGAGGATCCCATGGACTTTGAGGTCCAGAAGCCAACTTTGTCCTGCTGGCAGTTCTCCATGTGAGGGGAGCTGCTGGCTGCTGCCATTGACCTACACACATTCCTGCTCTGCCTCTTGTCCTATGGCACATCAGGTGCCCCATCTTTCACCTCACTGAGCAGCATCAACTTGCATAACCTCCTTGGACTTGTGTGCTATAGTCACTTATTTTAACTAAAGACCCCTGAAAGCAAATGGACTTGGATGTGCAGATATTGCTTTTGTAGCACATAACCATTCTTGTAGTTCTAAGGACCTATTTGGGGGAGTTTATCCATCTGCCCTGTGTGTATTTCCATGGGTGTGTGAGTGGTAGAGCTGTTCTGGTTGCTGACAGTGGACACAGCTGGCTCTGAACTGGCCTGCAGAGAAAGTCACCCAGAAAGGGGCCCAGAGGCTCCCGAGCTCTGCAAGTGGCCAAGCAGGACACACAGCTGGGGGCTTTCAGGTCACTCTTTCAAGCCCTCACAGGGAAGACAATTTTGCATGTCAATGGAAATGCTAGGCTGCAATTTGAGATGTTTAAGGACACTAGAATGCCTAAGGGATTTGGTAGGTCCTCTGAGGTCAAATGGTAATTTGAAGACGCCTCTAAGTGCCTGAAAAACTTTGCAATGTTAAGTTCTTCATCATCCATGGCATGGATTTCCCAAACCCAACGTCTGCTCTCATTTTCCCAAAACTTCTGTGTTCCTCCATGTTTTTCCCTCCTCTCTTCTCCACTGCTCCTTGCAAAGAACAGTTCCACTAGATCCAGCAGTGTGAACCCTTCACCCCTCCTCTGAGACCTCAGCAAGCAGCTCAGTGCCCCTCACCACTCTGCAGGGTCCTTCCTAAGCCGCTCTACTGGAGGTTAGCTGGAATTGCTGCTTTTCCAATAGAATCAACCCCTTTTGATTCATGAACATGGTCAGACCTGAGCTGTTCACCAGAGGATATCACCTACGTGGCTCTTGTTTGTGGAATATCCATCCTGCCTCAGTTCTCTGACCACCAGCTCATTCCAAGCTCAACCCAAAACTCCTTTCTATCGCAGTGCTCAATTTCCCCTCCATTTGTCTGCCAAGCTCTCCATTCCTGGATGTTGTTCTCCCTACCTCTTTCTCTTTTGCCCCTCAGGCAGGGTTTGGGATCTTTGACAATGGTGTTTTCAAGCACGGCAATTTTTTTAGTCATTCACAGTAATTCATTACAGCTTTTACTCTTCTAATTCTCTGTGACACATGGTCACTCACGAGCATCATTTTCAAACACATGAATCATTGCTAGACATCCGTTTTCCCATCTGGGTCTTTGGCAAAGTGAGTTCTTGCTCACCTCCAAGGCTTTTGAGCTTGCATGGCTTTGTCATGAGTATGGCCCGGTCCCTGCTGTGTCAGGACATATTAGGGACCATATTTAGGTCCATATTTAGGACCTTTGGAAAAGGTGTCAGGTGCCTTTGCACGTGCACACACAAGCACACACACACAGACACACACGTGTGTCACTGTACAGGACTAACTGGACCCTGCACCTCTATCTTGATCAGCCATCATCCTCCTTCTGAGTCATGGCTGAGGAAGATAAGCAGCTGGGTTTGCTATTTGCTTCATGATAATAAGTAAACAGTAATTAATATTTTGCAATTATGTGTGTCCTTGAATTGGATGATCTGAAAGCGCTTCATCAACATTAATTAGTCATCATTGCATAGCCCACATGAGGTAGATAAGGTTGTATTGTGCAGAAGGGAAAACTGAGGTGGAAAGAAATACCAGGAGCAGGAGGTCTAACATCTGTCAGCAGGGTTTGCCATGCCTTGGCACTTCTCAAAGCTGAGGCATGCTGCAGCCTCATTTTGAAGACACAGATGGCAAAACTGGGGCTAAAATGCAGAGGGCAAAATCCTAAATGTTCAGAACAGAGTCCCACAAGACTAATTAAGACCTTGATTCCTCGGAGGTTGTGACTGTCCACCCCCTTGGCTCTTCCTTTGGTACTTTGCTAATCCCCAAGACTCCAGTGCAAGAGGGGAGATGGGCATCTAACAGACCCAAAGCAGTGGATTGGATTTAGACCTCTGGACCTGGTCTGATATCTTAGACATGTTTTTTTGGTTGCCCAGTAAACATTTACCAAACCATCCAAATTATCTAGGTTATAAAGTCCTTGCAAAAGCACTTTTGGCCAGCTGGAGGCCAGACATAGATCAAAGCATTGGGGCAAAGGGAAATGTGTCTGGACACTCTGTGAGGTTTCCAAACTCTCAGCAGTGTCTCACATCAGGACCTTGATTCCATTGCCTAAATTGCCTGGATGTTCCTCCTGATCCCCAGATGACTTTTGGAAGGACAAGGGTCTCCTCAAGGTCCCATGTCAGATCTGCTGACTGGTTTAGGTACCTCAGGGCATCTCTGAGACCTCCTTGTTTTAGGTAACTGAATCATGCCCTAGATGTCCAGTCTTACAGGCTGTGTTGGCAGTGCATGCCCAGCACATGTTTCACTACATCCAGGTCTTTCTCTAGACAGGTAGCTCAATGCCCAGACACTGAATAAATTAATCTGAGCACCCTCTAAAAATCTTTACTGTTCTCTGAATAAAGAGTCTAAGCACTCTGTTGCTTCCAGTTCCTATGTTTACCTCCTGCTTTCAGGCCCAGGTTATTTAGGACCTTTGGAAAAGATCTCTGCCCACTGATGCTGCAGCTGTGCAGTAGGAGCAGGGTCACTGCAGGATCCACTGCTCCCCTCAGAGCTCTCAGACAGACCCCTGTTATCATCCCTAAGGCTTGCTGCATAGGAGGCCTCTCCTCCAGCATGCTTCTCATGCCAGTGCTGGCTCTGTAGAAATCAGCGTCACCAGCAGGATTTACAACCAAGTCAGACACTGTTATACCAACATCTTCAGTCATGGTCCAAGTTTCCTGTAATATCAAGAAATTTAATTTAATTTCTTGCTTGTATTTATGTCTTTTCCTGTTAGAGGGGGTCTACATGACAATGGTGTGAGGAGATCAGGGAGAGCCAATTGTCCCCATACTTTGTAGCTAAGCACCCACAAGACCTGGGTAGATGTGCTCTCTTTTCCAGCATCTTGGTGGTCCCAGCCAGGCCAGAGGCATGCACCAGGATATCTCCCTGCTGTGGTCAGGCTCTGGCTTCTTCCTCCTGGTGCTTTATGTGACCTGTGCTTTATTTGACCTCAGTGATTTCCATGACTGGCCTTCTCCAAGGGGATGAGTTAACATCTCTTTATGTTGGTCTGCACCACCAGTGGTCACTGCTGGATGTCCAGATAAGCTGGGCTTGCAGGTACAGCACTGGGTCCTATGATAAATGGACATGGGCACATCAAATGGGGGACTATATGTGTCTGTTCTGGCCCAGCTGAAGAGGGGGTGATGCCTCCCTCTCCTGCTCCCTTCCCAAGGAGTGAGGGGAGTTGAAGGAACTTCTCCAGCTGGAGGGGATGTGACAGACCTGGGAGAAGACAGGTGACGAGCAGCAGGAGGGAAACAGAAAATACAAGGTTTGTTCAGCAGGTGAGAAGTGCCTGTTTTACATCCCAAAGGAGATGTGGGGGGGACTCTGTGTTCACCTGTGAACTCAGGGTTTTTTTAAACCCAGGGCTGTGTGGGTGAAATCCAGGCTGGCTTTTCTTGGTGGAGGGCCGGACTTAAAAGATTTAACACAATTCTTTTACTGCATAGGTCTGGAGCATTTCTCTGTGGTTGAAAAAAGCCACCCAACTGATGAAAACCTGGATCTTACTCAGTTCTCATTAATCATTACAGCCTTTCCAGCTGGAACAGAGGGACTTTGGGGTGACCAGTTGGTGGGAGGCCCCTGTCTCATTACAAAGTGGGATTGAAACATGCCTGGAGATTTTATATGGGTATTTGCTGACAGCAGAGGACAAGGGTGAGACTCACAGATCTTTTGGGTCTCATGGCAGAGCTTGTCATGGTTGATGCACACTCATTTCCCTTTAATCATTCTTTTTTGAGCATCTTCTCCTGTCTACCCCAATTTTTTTGCCCTTCCCAATGTTCTTCTGCCTGGTTCAAGGCTCACAGGCCCTTTAGCCCTAAGTTACTTCTATTTTTCTTTGCCTGTCTGCAGAGACATTCCCCCTCTCCCTCTCTTAACCTGTGGCCCTTATCTGCTGTCTTAACTCCCAGTTTAAGTTCTTGTTTAAATTGCCTCTGCACACAGCTCACTGGCCCCAGTCCCTCTGCAGCTTCTCCCGAGTCCTTATCAGCTCCACACATGCCTCCTCCTTTTCCCTGTGGCAAATGCTGTCCCTGATATCAGGTCTCTCTGTGGCTCTCATTTGTCTCCTGTCCCTTCTCATCCCTCCACAGGCTGGCAGTCTCTGGCACCATGTGCAGCCACCTCTGGGTTCTGCCACCTTCCTGGCTGGGTTTCTCTCTGGGGAACCATGAGGTGATCTCTCCAGGAATGGCTTTCCGTGGCATCACGCCCTAAACACTCTCCCAAACCCTTTTCTTTCCATCTCCATGCCTTGTCTTCATCTCTAAACAGCAGAGTTTCCATCCATATGCCCAATTTTTTATGAGTAGCATTTATAATGTTGTACCTCCCCCCTCCACCCCAATCTGGGATTGTTACCTCTTGGATAATCCTTCTACCCAGACACCATCCCACAGAGAAAACCATGGTCAGGGGATGTTGTCAGCCCCTGGTTTTCACTTCTGGTAGCCACTCTCTGCCATGGTGCCACCAGAAGCCATCAGGACGAAGTGGCCCTACCTGGGCAGAGAGGTTGGACCACACGACCCACTGCAGTCCCTCCCAGCCTCACCCATTCTGGGTTTCTTTGCCTCGGTGAGCATGAGGGAGCAGATCCATTTCCTCTGTGGGGAAGATGAGGTGAGTGATCTTGTCCTCTCTATGAGTGCACAAATTTCAGATAAGAGGCGAATGACTTCCAAAATTTCAGAGATGTTTTGTCAGCAATAAGTTGTCCAGTCTCTGCTGAGTCCACCTGAACTGCACTTGGGCCACACTGGAAGTTTTCACTGGTGAAAGCACTTGCCTACTTGCAGGTCTGTCTGCCAACCATTTCTCCAGTCCCAGATGCAAGGCAGGGCCACCAGGGCCTTTACAATTAAGATTTTTAAGATGCGTAAAAGCACAAATTTGTCACTAACCTACTTCTGGAAGTGCTTGAAATAATTGAGGTAAACAGCAGGTGAGAAAACACTGAATTCCCAGCAGTGCCAGTTTGGCAACGCTCTGGGCAAGCTTGGGAGCAGAGCAACAGGCTGTGCTGGCAGCTGTGCTGATGAGGCACAGCAGAAGAGCTTGTGCAGGCACTTTGGACGTCACAGCCAAAACCACCCCTGGCCCCTGTGCCCAAATGTGCTTGATTTGAGACAGAATCCTCATCTGTGTGCGGAACGCCAGGAGACCCCAGCGCATCCCAGTCCCAGCCTGGCAGGGCAGGCACAGCTCACCCCCAGCAGCACCCACTGCTCCCTGCCCTGCCCTGGGCTCTGCTCTGCCCTGCCCCTGCCCACTCAGGGCTTGGGGCCGGGGCCCAGCTCAGGCAGAGGAGGGGGAGGAGGAGGAGGAGGAGGAAGGCAGAGCCTGGCATGAGGTGTGTGCTGGGTGCAGTGCATGGGAGAGTGTTTGTATGGCTGCATCCTCCTGGTGTGGGCAGCCTGGCTGTGTCCCATGACACACACATGGTGTCAAGGGGGAAGGGAGCATGAATGGAAGATGACTGTAGGAGCCTGCAACAGAGAGGGTAAAGGAGAGAATCAGCTAGACCTGCTTGGGTGGTTGAAATTCTTGTTTTGGGCTTGGACAGGGTGTTAAAGCACATTTCTCATTCCCTTGAGGGATTGGAGAAGTGTCTCCCATACCAGTGAGTGGCTCTGTAAATGCATCCTGCCCTTCACACAGGGTCAGCAGGAGCTGTCCCTGCCCTGCCTTGTGCCAGCGACTGTCACCCACCCTGGGACCCTGCTCCTGCCACTGCAGCTCTGCAACCAGCAAGAGACGACTTGCCCCTGGGCACTGCCATTGTATAAAGGGATGGGGAGGCAGGTTTCCCAGTCATAAAGGTGTTGCACAATTAATTATTCTGGCTTGGCTCCGGATCCCTGGAGCTCAAGGATGCCACACTACATGACTAGTGCTGCACAGGCTCGGCCTGTCTGAGCCTCAGGCTAGTAAATCACTTCTGCTCCTGTCTCCCCTCTTCCACTCCAGTGTGTGCTCTTTCAAAGGGGGGCTTGATGGAGCATGCTCTGAGGCAGCAGCCCCTGCAGTCAGGGGCAGCCAGAAACACGTTCTAGCTCTCTGTGCTGGTGTCTCCCTTCTCCCCCAAGGGACACCCTGTGCTGAGCCCCCAGCCCACAGGAGAGCCAGCACTGCCCTGGGCAAGAGCAAGCCCCCGTGCCCGGGCTTCTCGTTTGTATTTGCCTGGCTCAAGGCTAGAACACATTTGTCTTGACAAGCCTTTCTCCTGGAAATTAAAGACCTTGTATTTTCTCCTCACAGTAGTATTGTACCCTATAATCAAGCTGCTTCTACATCTTCTCTCTGAAAAGCTGAACATGCTGAACTCTCAGCTTCTTCCTGCAAAGTGTGATTTGCTTTAGCCCTCAGGTGAATTTCCTGGTGCTGTCTTCACTGTCTTTAACTTTCAAACATCTTTCAAAAGTGCAAAAACATCTGAAGCCCCACAGCCCTGTACTCATCAGGGCTGGGTGTGGATATTCCTGTCTTGTTGATCTGCTGCCAATGTGATGTTCCTCTCCTCTCCTCTCCTCTCCTCTCCTCTCCTCTCCTCTCCTCTCCTCTCCTCTCCTCTCCTCTCCTCTCCTCTCCTCTCCTCTCCCTCTCACATTTCAGTGAAACCCTTTTCCTTTCCATGGCCTTTCAAAATCTGCCTCACATGGCCAGGCACATTGCAGGGCTGTCCAGCTCTTGCAATCAGACACTGGTGGATTTGGCAATCCCAGTGGGAGATGGGAATGCAGAGCCAGAACATCACTGTTGTTGGACATCCAGCACTAAGAAACGTGTCTTGCGTTCATGCAGACTCATCAGCAGGGGTCTCTGAACATTATTGCAGCTCAGGTTTGCAGCCAGCTTTGGGACACACATATCTCTGCTTTCCTTCATCTTGGCTGATGTGAAAGGAGGGAATATCTTAAGTATAATCCCAGGCAGTGGCCAGGGCCTTACACAAGCTAGGGCAGAGCCCAGACATGTCTGAGCCACCTGTAGTGCTGCTCACAGGCCAGCGGTGCAGAAGGCAGGCAGGGGAGCATCCTCACCCAGGGCAATCATGTTTCAGGGGCCAAATTCTCTACTGCTGAAAGCTGAAGATGCCTCAGTTTACATGCATGGAAGATTTATCCTGGCATTTTTTGTTACCCAAATCAGCAATAACCTTGAGGTGTCAGCTTGGAGCCCATCCATTGCAGGATGCATTGTCCCAGAAACAGGACGGAAAGTCACTTGTTTACCAAGCGGCGAAAACAATAGTGATGAGAGACGGAGCAGTGACCTGAGTTCAGCAGCTCCAGCAGAGGGAAGTAATAATAACAGATGCAATCCTTCACCACAGAGGTCCACAAGCTAGTCTAGAGTTTCATGGCCCAGAGTCACCCTAAGGGCAGTGTACATTCCAGAAACCTCTCTGAAGCACCTTACAGTAAGTGGTAACTGAAAGAAAACCATCAGGGTGGTGTGGAGGGAGCAGTGCTCCTCCCAGAGCAACGAAACTCTGTTTCAGAGAGCAAAAGTTAATTCCTTTCTCAATAAGAGGCCCTGGCAAGAGTTATTACTAGCAATTTGCCCTGCTTCCCAGGCTTGCTGTGGTCCAACTTGACACAACTCAGGTTGTTTAGCCTGAGAGGATGCACCTCTCTTCGGGGACAGTACTGGTGTAAAGGATTGTAAAAGGGTAGGACAGGTGTCTTGATCCTCCATTTGATATTCTTCTGACAGATATCCTGATCTGAGGGGTACCTTGCCTCTCCAGTGTGGGCAGCATCAATTGTACATGAGTGCACACTGCTGAAGACCTCTTGTCATTTCACTGAGACGAGCAAAGGGTTTTGGACTGTTTCTGAAGGAGCAGGATTACTGCTGTGACAAACCCTGGGAACAATATGAGACACTGCAGCGAAGGGCTGCAGTCCCAGAAGCAGGTCACACCATCACCAATGCAATTCCCTTTGCTACGGCTTTTCCTTCTTTCACACCCTGGATCTGGATCCTTGCGGCTGCTCAGAGCCCATGGCCTTGGCTGGAAACCCAGCAGTTGTTGCTGGCTCTCCACATGAGCAGACTCTGGACAGCTCATGCTTGGAGCCTGCTGAGCTCAGCCACCAGCCTTGCACCTTGCTGCTGTTTCCCCAGGGAATTTTCCAGGGATGCCCACTGGAAGAGAGGCAGTGTGCTCTGCTTCCTGCTGTGGAGCCATCTGTTCCAGTGGTGCGAGAGTGGGAGGCATAGCTCCTGCCGCTCAGGGATCTCAGAAGTGCTGGGATGTGTGAGGAAGAGGAAGACTGCTGCCTCCTTCCCCTCACACACACCTTTGCTCTCCTAGATGAGAAGCAAGGCAAGAATATATAGGTAAATAGCAGCCTTGACTTCAGACTTCCTGCGATTTCTGTGAGAGCCATCAGGACCAAGTCTTCGTAGCACATCCCTTATGGAAACCTGCCACAAATGACTGGCATGCCTTATTCCTCTTCAGTGATCCACACTGGGATATCCCACCAGCTTTTCTCTAGCTCTTTTACCCTTCCCTCCTCATTGCTGACTTGACGTGCCAGGGGGAAGGATGAATGAGCAGAACGACAGCCATGCCAAGCCCCACTCCCTCAGCCTGTCATTTCTGCCAACTGAGTGTGCTCATCATGGGAAGGGTGGGAGAGCACCTGTGGAGCCAGGGTTGGTGCCTCTTTGTAAGGGTTTTGCAAGGCTGAGAGGATGCCCCAGCTGGGTGCCTGCAATAGATCCTCCCCGAGCCACAAGCAGGATGAGTGTTAGAGATCTTATCTTGCTTTTCAGTAATAGGGATCCAATTTGCTGACTCCCGGTGCCCGACTCATGTCTGATTCAGGGCTCTGGGCTTCCTGCAGGATGTGGTGGGTGCAATGTCTGGGTTGCAGGCTCAGGAAACAGGGGGCACATCAGAGATCCATCACCTGCACCTCCCATGACAGGCTGGAGGGTTTCCCCACCCTGGAGCTGAGGAATGGGTACATCAGTGTGTAGTTAACAGGTAAAGCAGGAGAGTCTGTTCCCAGAGGATCCAGAGCTCCCTCCTATGAAGCCCCAGTCACACACAACAGACTTTCATTGACAGCTTTTTCTGGGAAATGATTTCCCAAGGGGGGTGTGTGGCAAGACATCCTGCTGCAGCATGATCATTTTGATGCCTTGCCTGTATTGCCCTGCTCCTACCACCCTGCAAACTCGGTGTGACAAAGTGTTGGTGATGGGAAGATCTTGGGCTGCTGCAGCCTGGGGAGGGGTAATCCCGTCTCCGTGTTTTTTCAGCTCCCTGTCTGACTGCTGCTCTTGCTGCCTTCCCATTACTCCTTCTCTAGTCTGGAAGTGAACAAGAGCTGTGGTGAGGATGGGATTCTACTGTTGGGATTTACTGGGAGGTATGGGCTGCAAGGACAATGAAATACACTGTCTCTGCATCCCAGAAGGAGATGGAGACACAGCAGCTCTCTGTGGGTGGAGGAGGGAGAGGATCTCCTACTTGTCACTTCAGAACACCCAGTGCTTGCCTCCACCTGGTGCTCCTTTTAGGTCTCATCCTGCTCTGGATGCTGGCAGCTGACAGGGATGGGGGCTTCCTTCCCAAAGGGAAAAAGAGTGTCTGACCCAGGAGGACGTGGCTGGGACTGGAAGCTGCTGCCAGCACTGGCTCAAAAGGCACTGGTGGCTCAAAGGAAAGCATGTGTTCCTTTCTCCCAGCTTCTCTTCCATGATTCCCCATCCTGTGCTAGGACAGGCAGATCCTGTGGTGTCTGGCCTGGTTGTTCTCAACTCCCAGCCCTGCCCTTGGAAGTAAGGGGCACAGGGAGATCTTGGACTGCTTGTATGGGTGGGATTGCCTCTGCCATGTGCTGCTCTGCTTCCACAAACCACTTGGATTCAACTCTGGGCTTCTCAAGCTCAAAAACGACCCACCCCAAACCATGAAGCAAACTGGGGCTTGGACTTCCTGCACCCTCACACAGGAGCTAAAGGATGTATTCCCAGGCACAAGATTAGCCCTGTTTCAGTGCTCCTAGTTTAGGACTGAAATTCTGAGTATCTCCTGGATCCCAATTTGGAATCTGCTTTTGCTGACTCTTCTTGGGGTTTTCTGTGTGTAAATCCCCACATTAATTCCTTCTGGGCAGGCCAAGAAAAAGAGGTCAGGACATTTTCGTAATGAAATGTTGGCTCTTTACTCTTGGGACATTCCAGGTCAGCCACAGGTTTTGTCAACCATTGTAACTTCTTGCTTGGGGAGTGAGGAAAAGAGAGTGGCTCCTACCACAATGGCTTTCAAGTTCTTTGCTTTTCTTCTCCCATGAGAGCAAGACTTCCTTGAAGACTCCAGAACCAGATTAAAAGCTCTTGCCTCAAACCAGCTCATGTCCCATGCCTGCTGATGTCTGTCAAGTAGAGGACATTATCCCTGTCTTTGGAGAGGGGCTCTTCTGGTGGATCAGGAGGTGGGTGCCTCTCTGAGTCTCCTCTGACTTTGGGTGTTGCATCCAGTGCACAGCCCAGCCCTTCTGTTTACAGCCCTGTTATCTGCACAGCCACAGGCACTCGTCTCAGGTGGCTTGTCCATGCCAAATCCCTGTTTCATTATGGAATCTCAGAAATGCCCATTACAATGCAGTTCCTTAATGCTTATTTGCTAAAGGATGATGTTTAATACTTAAACTACCCAGGAGGAAAAAAAAAAAATAGGTCAGTATGGAAATTTCCCCAGGATTCAGGCTGATTTAAAATCAGCTGGAGGAATGAATGTCCCAAAGAGGACAGCAGACTCTGCAAGTGTAGACAAGCTCACTTTGCTTTTGCAGAGGTGGATCTAGGGAGCGTCCAGGTGAACTGGTAGTTACAGTCCTCCAACAGCCCTGAAGACACAAGAGGCAGGGCATAGAGTTTGCTCCAAAGTGCTTTTACAGTTCAGGAACCCAGTTCTCTTCTCTGAGGGTAAAAATTAGAAGGAAATCTTCCGGCAAGTGAGATTTGGGGGTACAGAATGAGGTCAGGGTACAGAAACTAGGGAAAAAGAGGGATGCCACACCTCCTTTCCAATTTAACCCTCTGATACTTTCTGCCTTTGCATCTCCTGGAAGGGAGAAACCTGTTACTTGAACTGGAAAATACTGAATATCCACGCTCCTATGGTTTCTACGCTTTAGCCTAACATTGTCAACAGCTGGTTCATGCCTAGTTGCATTTGTGCCAACACAAATACTTCTTTTTCTTCCTAATGTACCTACTGACAGCATTATGTCCCAGCTTGGCCTTGGGTTCACTGCATTACCCTATTTGAGCACTTTTGGCCCACGCTGGACTGGTGAGACTCCATTCACGCATTTGTTGTTCTGACATTCCTTTGCACTTTTTATGCTTTTAATTCACCTTTCTTGAGCAAAGGTGATCTGGAATTTAAGTGGCATTGCAGAGGGAGACCCTGCTGCGAATTGTGGGACAGTTTTACAGTTTCCCTGCTCCTTTTGCAAATACCTCACCTCACCTGTGGTAGAAACGTCTTTGCATCTCGCAGGTCTGCAACCCCTTAGAGACTGGGTGGGTTACACCAGTTACATGTAGCTGTCTCCACCTGGGATAATTGCTTTAGTCTTCCTTTGTAGCCCAACAAAGGGACACTCCTAAAGTGATCTCATGGAATACACATCTAAAATTACATCTAGGTGGGTTCTTTTGCTCTTAAGGCGATTATTTCTGTGCTGAGGAACACCTCTAGCTGTGGTTAGGTTGGAGAGCAGGCACACTTTCCATTCTGAGACATGTCCTCACCTGGTAGGGAAAGTTCTTGTCATTGCTCCTGACTCACACTTGAGGCTGGTGGAGTTTCACACCATTTCTGTGTCTTCTGCCTTCACAGTCTTTGAACTCTCCTGCTGTGGTGCACAACAGCAGCAGTGTCTCCAAGGCAGGACTGGCTCTGCAGCTCTCAGAAGAACAGCTGTCTACACAGAGCAGTTTATGAGAGAAGCCCCTGCCAAAACCCTATTTCAGGAGAGCTGTTTGTAATTGCTTTCACTTCAGACATGTTATTAAAAAGCTTTCTTCTGGAGCAATTGGTGCTTTTCCAGTGTGGAGTAGTTATTCTGGCATGCCACTGCTGAGAGTGGAAAATGGTGTCTCTACAGGAATGATATGTGATATACATTGTTTATTCCTGTAAATTAGGACAAGCTTTGGGCTGAGGAGGAAACTAGACATGACAAGGAACCTCCAGGAGCACAGGTTGTAGGTCCATGCCCAATATAGCTCTGGGGGATCCATCCCTATGAGATACTTCTGAATTACATTAGCGTCATGGTTTGGGCCTGGCACAGAGCATCCCAGAATTCCCACTTCTTCCTGGTCAAACCACCACATTAGGCATAAACTCAGGGCGCCCTTTCCTTCACTTGGTCCCAATCAGTGGGCTTCATGAAGAGCTATTTTAATGAAATTTAAAATATTATTCCTATTACTATATAGTAATTCAAGTCCAAATCCAGTTTGCTGGGTTCCAGGCCACTCTTTAACGTCCCAGAAACCTAAGTTAGGATTGCAGTTTCGTCTTAAGTTTCTCCCAAACCAGGAATCATAAACAATACTCAGCTGTGTGGGTTATCACTCTTTCCTGGAGGAATTTCTTCATTTTTCTAACTCAGTTTGGAGGGCAAAGCAGACCCAGACATGAAACAAACACCTGCCTCTGCAAATCTGGAGAGTCAAGGCAGGATGTTGAAACCGCTGCGCTTAACCCTCCAGCTAGAATGGTTTAGAAAGCTTATAAACTTCCTACCCACCCACTTCCTACCCTGCCTTGCTAGGCAAGCTATAATTTTTATTTTTAATGAAATCTAATGAACATGTCACCATACTGCTCTGTCAAGTAGATCATGGGAAGGAGATGGCTAGGGGTGTCTTCCAAAGGGAGATTTCCCAAGGCTGAATCCTGCCATGCCTTGACACAGTGACCTCTCTTGGCATAGCGGCTTTTGCACCAGGTGACCCTGCCATCAATGCAATGGGTGACTCATCACAGATTTGAGTGATTCACGCTTTTCTCCCCATTGGATTGCACCATCCATCCTGGGATGAGTGAATAAACTTGGCTTGGACAAGCTGTGGAACCCACCAGCCCGGGTTTATCCATTCACTTACTTAAGAAAAAGTCTTGTTGCTTTGTTAAACTTGGATTTTAATGGGAAAAATCGCTGGGGGGTAATTCAGGATTCTGCAGAAACTAAGAAGTTTATGAGCCTGAATTTATTTTGCGCCACTATAGCCAGTGGAAAACAGCTGAATGGGAGCAGCCAGGAATTCTTCCCTCATAATTTCACCTGTATCTTTCCCCTGGCATGCAGTGATGGGGGATGGAGCCAAGCAGCAAGGCTGCAACACAAACAGCACACTTGGAACCTGGGTGTTAGTTTTGGATCTTGTCTAGAAATAACAGCCAGAGCACACAGTGAGTTTATTGTGGCACATTACAAGGTTCTGCTGGAGAGAAAGGAAGGGAATAAGAAAGTGACAAACGTCACAGAGAAGTGCTCTGTTGGACAAGATCAAAAGGCATAGGTTCAAATCCTGGATAATTCCAAGGTACAGCTGTATTTGTTGGTCCCAGAAGACACTGGAAGAAAAGTTTGAGATTTATGGCAGGACCACAATGTAACAACCTTGTCTCTGACTTCCCGCTGAGTTGAGTTTTCTCTTCTCTTGGAGTTTCCTCTGGGTAAACCAGCAGATTCCATAAACTGGAGTGTTACACTGCCTTGATTTTTGACACTGTACAGATTGACAGGGGTAGTTCATTCTAGGTACCTTAATACCTGATATTTTAATCACGCTGTGATGGACAAGAGAAATCCCTTGCTTGTACTCCAATAGCTTTGGCAAAACCACCAGGAAGGCAAGTCACCACCATTAGGTTTTTGTGACAGTTTTGGAAATTTCCCTTCTTTGAGGCTTTGTGCTGTGAAAGATGTTCTTTGGATGTCTATGCAAGGCAATCCTAAAGGCATGGATGTCTTTCCATGTCCACCCAACTCTATGAGAGCTAAGCAGCCCTGAGGTCTTGTCTCATTATTCTTTACTGCTACATCCTACTTCGTTTATTTTTACCATCCCGTGAATTTATTCTAACCACCAGGATGAGTACAAGCACCCTAATCACCAGTTATTGTAGGAAATGGGCTTTCTTGGAAATCTATTGCTGCTCACGGACATCTTTAAAAGATTTCTGTTTAGATTATGTTTCCCTAAGTCCAACAGACTGGTGTAGCACAGCAATTCCTGTATTGGCACAGAGAAGCTCCAGCAGTGTGGCCTTTCAGGCCTTGCCCACACTTTGATTAGTTATTGCTTCTGAAAGGATGTCCCGCTTCTTCTGGCGTTGCATCACAGTCCTTTCCCCAAGCTCCTTCCTAGATAATAACACCACTGCCCTTTGGGAAAGCAATTGCATAACTCCCTATTGCTCATTTTAAGTCACTGGATCTTGGGCTGCCATGATTCACCGTCACAACGCCCCGAGAAGGGAATCTGATATCACTGTCCAATTTAATGACGGAAAAGCTGGGGTGTGGAAAGGTGAAGGATTTGCTTGGGGTCAGGCAGTGAGTCAGGCACGGAGCTGTTGTTGGAGCACCCACCCCACCCCAGCTCCTCAGGCTTGCCTGTGTCTAGACTTCTCCAAGCACCAGCTTTGATGCTGCTCTTATCGCCATCTTTTACCATGTCGTGATCAAATAACCCCACAGACAAAGTACCATGCAGTGTCCCCTGCCCACCCCCGGTGGGGAAGGCAATGGCAAAAGATTGTAATACTTGTGGGCTGGGATAAGAATGATATAATAATTAAAACAAAATAAAATACACTGCTACTAGTTATAACAATGACAATGAAGAAGAGAAAGACAGACAATAAAACCCAAGAAAGGAATGTGATAAACACTATCACTGTTCACCACCCACTGAGAGACGCCCGGCCTGTTTCCCAGCAGTGATCAGCCAATTCCCCCCCAGTTTGTGCGCTGGGCATGGTGTTCTATGGCATGGAATATCCCTCTGGGCAGTTTGGGTCAGCTCTCCTGGCCATGCCCCCGCCTGGTTTCTTGTGCTCCCTGGCAGAGCCTGGGAAACTGAGCAGTGCTTGAGTTGGGATAAACAGTGCTGAGCAACAGCTGGAAAATCAGTGTGCTATCAGCATTTTCTCAACTGAATCCAATTTTCTAGTGAGAAGGAAATTAATTATTCCAGCCAAAACCAAGACACACCATTGACTTTGGAACCTGGACATCTCCCCTCCCTCCCCTATTTGTGAGGAGATGTCTGTATCCTCAACTTGAAACAGAGGGCCACAAATACTGGAGACAGAAGAAATGTTCCTACCTGCTTGGAAACCATCACAACCTCCCGTGCTTTTTGCTCCTCACCTTTCTCTCTCTGGTCTGATGGACCTGTCCTCACCACCAGGGAAAGAATGGGAACTAGCCTAAATAAAACTACACCACTGTCTACACACTAGTGGCCATTTGTTTTAGCTTGGGGAGTGCCAAAAGGGTAAAAACCCAACACACAGCTTAATTTCTGGCTGTGATTGCTTTGGTAAAGCATCAGGGTAAAAGGACAGGGCAGAATGTAAAGGAGAGGGGAGTGCAGGAGGAATTGAGGAGCCTGCACGGCTCTGGTGATGCACTGCAAGATGATGAGGGGAGAGATATGGAGAGAAGGCTGAAATTGGGTGTCTTGAGCCCTCACTTGCAAATTCCAGCTGCAGCAAGCAAGCAAGCACAGGGCTGGTGGAGCACTCACTGTGGTTCAGAGGACCCCATTGATGCTGGCAGCCCCAGACTGGGCTTGAGCACAAAATTATGAGGAAAGTTTCCTGCCCCTGTAATTATGTTTGGACCTGAGTGTTTCCCTGTATTTGATTCCTCACACATTATTGCTTTCTTAGCCACATTCCTGACTGCTTCTCGTGTTGGCTGCAGTTTCTGTACAAAATAAAGGCCCATTCACCACTGTACTAAAAAGCTCTGGTTTTTCCACAGGAAAGTTGATGGCTAAATGAGGGGAAGAGGAAAAGCTGGGCATCTGTGGCTCTGCAGAGAAGGTGGGGGAACAAATCAAGGGGGTCCCATTTAGCCCTGCAAATTCAGCCCTGCAGCTCTGCATCAAGGCCTGGTGAGTCAAGGAGCCCAGGGAATTTTTACTACTCACTTAACAAAAACCAGATGCCATGAGCTGCACATGTCCTGTTAGCAGTCCTCACCTCAGATGGTACAGACTGGGACTGCTTTCATCCAGGCCATCTTGTGGAATAATCCTAGAGTGATCCAGGATGTTACTGACAATGAAAAGGCAGCAAGGGCTGTTTCCTGTGTGGCTCGGTAAGTCTGTGGTTCTGTCATGGGAATTGGCTCTGCACTGGGAGCCTCGTGTCTTTTCTTTACAGCTTTCAGAGGGATTGGGCTGCGAGGGCTCTCCCAAAGCTCTGGGAGGGTGAGATAAGTTGTAATGACACAAAAGAATTTGGACCCAAACGTAGAATTCCGTGGAAAGAGGCTTGGTCTTGTTCACAGCGCCCGCTTCAGCTGGGTAAGTGCTGGAGCTCAGGAGAGCCTCAGACTTAGCTGTAGGGGTTAAAACCCTTCTGCTTCCCAATTTTTCTGTCAAAGCACCTGCAGCCTCTGAATCAGCACAGGAGCACACTTCACTTTACCACACTGCAACAGCTTAGGAGGGAAGGAAACCTGAATGCAGGGTACCACGCTCACACAAATGGGTGAGGCACTGCTCAGTCTATACATTTAAGTGAAGCTGGAGAAGGGCAGATATGGCCCTGCATTTTAGCTGGTGGTGAAAACAGCAGTGTCTTCAGCAGGACGTATTTAATTCCTTCTTCTTATGAAGCTCCTGAATATTTTGCTCACCTATGCAAGCAATAAGGAAAATGAAAAAAAACCACCCACGCTGTCTTGTGCTGAAAAGCAGGAAAAAAAAGTTGGGTTTGAAGAGCGGGTGGAAGGGGTGTGGTTACCCAGGAGGTGTGTCAGGCATCGATGAACTTATTTATAAGCAAAGGCAGCTGTGCTGGAGAGGAAACTTTGCTGAGGCTTTGTCAGCTGCTGCTGTTCCCCTGACACCACCTGAGAAGCACCTCTGCTGCGATGGGGAGGCAAAAGGACATTCTTGCTACCATTGAGGAGCACCTGAGGATCAGAAACAAATTAGTGCGGCAAGCGCTGGCCGAATGCTTGGGGACTCTGATCCTGGTGGTGAGTGGGGCTGTAGTGTGGGATGCTCTCTGACCTGTGGGATTGGGGGAAGCTGTCCTGGTGAGGGGCTGTGTTGCTGCCAGGGTTCGCATTGGGAATGAGCTCAGCTCTGGTGCAACCTGCTCAAGGTGTCTGGAGGACAGTCTCTGAGCGCAGGGAAAAATTCATGCATATTGCTTAAGGGTGGACGTTGGGGTTTCTTGCAAAGTGTGGGCTCTGAAGAGCTTGTTGGGTGTGTGGAATCTTCTGTGTATCTGTGAAGTGCAGGAAGCAAAACAGCTCTGTGTAAGCAGCAAGTGTTTTGCTAGAGATCATGCAAAACTTCCTTTCTGTCCGCCTTAGGATATTTTCTTGGCTCTGAAATACTGCAAGTGTTATCACCCGAGGAAGTGAAAGGCATTTTTTTTTTCTTTTCACTTAACTTTCCCCATGCATCCCATCATGAAGAAGTAGAATTTTAGCTGTTGCAATGTCCTTTTGCTGTCAGCGGCTGATTCCCCAGGGGCTTGTCAGTGGGGCTGCACGATACCATGGCAGCTCCTGCTGAGACCTGGTGCTTGCTATCAGCCACTGTGCCTTTCAGTGGCCAATTGAGATAAAACTCTTCTGCCTGTTCTAGTGCTCAGTTTCCAAAGGGGTGGAATACAAGGGATAAAACAGGATAAATGTGTGTCTAATGCCTGAGGTTGCAAATGTTTTGAGTGGCTGCAATTTGCTTTAGAGTTAAAGGCAGATATGGACAGCTAGGTGAGTTGTGTATGAGCTGTGTGGAGTAAATGCTGGTGTAGAAAAACGGTGGCAGGGATATCTGGCTTAGAGCACCTGCATCTGAAAATGCAGGACTGCCCAGCTGGCCACAGGTTTGATGCGTATGCATTGAGGCAGAAATGAGTTGGAGTTCGCACAGTGAATATCTGCAGGTACAGGTTCGTCTGAGGTGGTGTAAATCCAGAGCAATCCTGAAGGTTTCAGTGGAGTGACTGTGGGTTTACACCTCCTTGTAACTGGTGGCTGAACTCCTTGGAGGGAAGTCTAAGGGTTGGAAGAGTTGAAGGCAGAGGAAGGCTTGATGAAGCACCTGGGGATCAACAGAAAAAAACTGACACAATTATATGCTCTCATAAATAAGATTTTTTTTTTTTTGCTGATGAAGAGAGCATTTTGGAATCTTGTATGGCAGCTTAAGGGACTCTGCTAAGACTGTGTAAAATGTTTCCACTCTCAAAAGAAAGCAGCTTTGTATGGTGCAATGGCTTTATTGTCAGAGCGACCCAGCTTTGGTGATTTGCAAACAAGTCCTGTTGATTTTTCCAGGAAGGGTTGTTTGGAATTAAGGTGGGTAGAAGGTGATAGGAAAGTGATTAACAGTTAGAATATTGCTGTCTATTAATCACTGATGTTGCTGCTGTTAGTCTCAGGATTGAAACTTGAAGGTAAGTCTTGTAGTGGACTAATGCCTCCTGATAGCAAAGCTAATGTTGCTGAGAAACAAGACAAACCTTTGGCCATTTGGATCTGAGCTTTCAGAAGGGCTCATGATCCAAACTCCATTAGTCCATCCTCTGTCTGTAACAGTTGGCACAACAGCGACTACATTTCCTTACACCTTGCCTCTCCAGGCACAGAGGCATTGGGGTCTGCTCAGAGCTTGAGTAAGGCTTTGGTCCAAAATCATAAGCAGCCTCCAAAATGGCAGTGGCAATGGGCACCCACCAGCCACGCTGGACACTGCATTGGCAGAAGTGGGCAGCACACACCTTGTCCTCAGGAGCATCAAACATGCTCTGTTGCAGTGTGTGTGTGTCTAAGCTTACAGGCTGAGCCATCACCGTGTTCAGGAGTTCCTGAACTGGTTTTAGAGGCACACTTAACTCCATAACTCCATCCTATAGGACTCAAACTCACTCAGGATCTCCTGCTGCAGCTCTGCAGTGGACAGAGCGCTGTGGGCTTTCTGTGACCATGTGAGAGAAAAGGGAAAGTCCCAAACTCAGTGAATGCTCTTGCATGGTCAGAAGTCCAAAACAGGCTGCACCAGAGGAAGGTGGGTTCCAGGACTACAAGCTTGCAATATCCAAGCTAGTCAATCCCTTTCCAACTTTGTGCTGTCTCAGTCTATTTGTCTTAGCAAATGGAAACTTGCAGTTTTTTCTTTATTTCCACCCTGATTCCTTTTAATAGTTTTATTGTATCACCTTCATGAAATAGAAAGGGTCTTGAAGGGGAATTCCTTCCCCTTTCAGTTGGCCTGGACAATTGTTTGAGTTGGATTTTCTCCCAAGACAGAAATTGTCATTTTGTACCTTGCAAAAGTCCCTGCTGCCCACCCTGCCAGCAGGTTGAGCTGTGTGTGTGCATTTAGAGGGATTGTACCCCAGTAAATATCTGTTTTGGGCTTCACAGTAAAATGCCTGAAGAAAGACCTGAAACCATGAAAGTTTTCTTCATGGTAGATGGAGTTTACTAAACACAAATATGTTTGAATAAAATATTATCAGGGATGGATTTAAGGTTAGATGTTGTTCACACTGAAATCAACTTCCTGAGCCCCAAGGGAGGGAGATGGTTTAAACTTTGCAGCTTACCTTAAATTTTACTGTGTAATGTAAAACTTGTCCCACTGTGGATATTGGCACTGCTTCAGCTTCTTCCCTCCTCCCTTCCACTCACATAATGACTGCAGCTCTTTTAAGCTCTTCTAGACAAAACCTAGATTGAAGATCCCTACAAAGTCTTGCTGCCTGTAAGAATGAACCTATTGCTTGATTTTATTTTTCTCATTTTTTTTAAAGAGATGGTGAAGGTAGAATCATCGAGTGGTTTGAGCTGGAAAGGACTGTTTGAATAGTGCCCCTTTTTTTTAAGATAAGAAAAATAATCCAGCTAAGGCAGCCAAGCCCTGAAGAATGCCAAGGCAAGTTGCTGTCTACTTCCAAGCCACTTTTGCTGTGCGGAGCACCTTGCATAACTTTTATTTAATTTGTGGGTGGTGTCTCTATTGTTGCAAAAATAGTAATGCTGATTCTACATACATCTCCTTTGATACTTAAATTGGCATTTCCCCTCTTCAAAATTCACTCTCTGAGTAGCACTTTAAGCTTGAGCTTTATACCTGTGCTGGAAGCACCGCTTGCTGGCAGTCGTTAAGCACTACAAATGCCAAAGGCATTTTCCCAGTCCCTTGCTGTTTGTGTTATTACTGTAGCAACCCACTAAAGCCAAATTTCCATGGTGGGTCTCCGTGCCTCTCTTAAGGCTCGGTCTGTTTGCCTTGCTCTGCTGGCTGTAAATACCTAAGCTGGTTCTGTTTGTCTTTTACATTTGCAGGAAAAGTAATGTGCTGATTATGGCTGATTTCCGAGTGGGACTCACTGTGAATCACTACTGTAGAGGCACAAAGAAAGAAAAAAACAGATCCTAATTGCTTTTCAATTGTTGCTGCCTTGACTTTGTGGCTAGGTAGTAGCTTTTTGGGGTATGACCACAGAAACAAAAATGGCTAAGTGGTTTGGATGACTAAAGCAAGGGGAGCTTCACCTCGTGAGATGACCACAGCAAAGGGAGCCCCACTTAGGTGCTGGCAACTTAAAGTTGCTGCTCATCCCACAGCTGTCTGTTCCCACAGTTGCTGTTTGATTTGGGGTGGTTTGCTTAAACCCAGCTTATCACATTTAGAAAATGTAATTAAAAAAAAAAATAAAGTTCTTTTCTTGGTTAATGCTTTGCTAGGCTGTAAAAGTGAATGGAAATCCTTGCTGTAAGCATGTTGAGTGCTGCTGATTCTTCCTTGCAAGAAAGGACCTGGTGGGTCCTGTGCTGCTGGGTATGGGGACATGGGTAGTGGCAGTGCTGCTGCTTTCCCTCAACCCTTCCACAGAAGGGATTGAAGCTCTTCACTAACTGTCCAAAACTGTCCCTTCTTGCTGTCTCTCTCCAGAAGCAGGACATTTCTCCTTCCTACAAACAGGACAGCTTGGGCACTAAGACTTTCCCTTGGTGGGAAGGCATCTTTTCCCCAGGAGTGCCCAACCTTGTGACCAAGCCCCAACCAGACGCACTGGTCTTTCTAGTGGCTGAAACCTCTTCTAGGGGAGATCAGAACAAATGTTTTTCCTTCTGTGCATGGGTGAACAACCTAAACCAGTGAATTTCATCCCTAATGCCCAACTCCTCTGCTGAAGGTCGCTCAGGTTTCTTGAGCTGAGGGAGGCTCATGTCTCCAGCTTTGTGCAATGTTTTTTATAGCATGTGATATATGTGGGGCGCAGTTTTGCTTAGAGTCTCTCATCTCTCCAGCCCTGCAGCCTTGGCTTGGCTCTGGTTCAGTGGGTGGTGCACCAAGAGCTGTAGCATAACAGGCCATCTGCTGCTGCCCTTCCTGCAGGGCTGCTTCTGTACAGGCTGCCTCCAGCTGTGCTGGACAAAAAACTGGGCTCTGGGGTCTAAGGTTTCTCCTTGCTTTGCAAATTGAGATGATGACCTACCTGGTTGTTTGAGAGATGCTTTGAGGGAAAGCATAAAGGATAGTGCTCCTTGCATTGCCTTTCTGTCTGGTGGAGGCTATCCTGCCGTGTGAGCTGTGGAGTTCAAGATCTCTGCATGCTGCTCTTGCTCCCTGCCTTCTCCCTGTGAAGAGTGGTATCCTCTGTGTGTTCAAAACTTAAAATCATCTGTCAGTATCTCTGGGTTTCCTCCTTCAAAGCATACTCGTGGTCTGACTGCATCTTCTGGCATCTTCCCCATTAACCAGAGAACATCAAGGGCTGACCAGTCTTTCCCATTCACCAGGGTGATTAGGGTAGATTTACAGTAGGCTTCTTGCCTAATCCCTGCTTTATTTGCTGGCAGAAGAGTTGTAATTCAGGTAATTGCACTCCTCCTGGTCTATGCCAGCAAAGCTTTCCCACCTACATTTAGAGACCTGTCTGAAGTCGAAGAGCAAATGCTCTCAGGCCTTTTGTGTTGCACATTAAGGTGTAAAAAAGTGCTGGCAAAGAAAGGAGGAGACAAGAAAGGAAGGAAACCTGGCTCTTATGCAGAGGAGTTCTGAGCACCATGTGTGAAGCTCACATATGAATCAGTTTTCCACAAGGTCTGCCTAAATAGGCTGCCTTCAGTAGCCTTGTTTCTTCATGAGCTATTGTAACTTTTTAACCTCCATGTCTCTTTCCTACCAGCCCCTACTGGCTACGGGGCTTCCATGTGTTCAGACATTGAGATGGGGTGTTTTTATCTTGAGTGATTGAGACAGGGTGTTTTTATCTTGAGGGACAAAGCCAGCTGCTCAGTCTCCAAACATGCCCTGGACACAGGGAGCTCACGGTTTCTGAGTGTGAGGTATCCCCTGCAATGTGCTACCTATTCCCATTATTTGCTGCTGCTTCTGGCTGGTGCCTCCTTTGTTCAGGGGTGTTCTTTTCCCCTCTGGAGTCTGGCAGCCCTGCCACTCCTGAGCCCATTCCTGCAGAACAAGGATTTAGCCCTTTTTCACAGTGCAAGAAGCTGAATCACCCCATGAGCACTAAGAAGCCTCCCTGTTAAATTTGCTACAGTCAGTAAGATGGAATTAGGGAGCAGGCTTCCATTAACCTGGTTAATGGCTGCATTGACTCTAATTCATTGGAGAGCAGGTTTAACACATTGGAGTGATGCTTTATTGCAAGTGTTTTATGAGCACTTTAAAACCACTTTTGAACTTGGCTAGTATTGTGGGTGTGTAACAGTCAACTGCTGCACCTACTGTCATGGGAGGTGCTAACTTGGGTTTCTGTTGGCTGGACATTCTTCCAGAAGTGTTTTTTTTACACAAAAACAGAACCAAAATACACCTCCCCCCACAAAACCAAAGCCAAACAAATGAAAAAGCAAAACAAAAATTCAACAAATGCAAATGAAAAACAAAACCACAAAACAAAATGCTGTGGGAGGCAGGTTATTAAAATCAAAAGAATGGGGTGTGATCTCCCCTTAGGTGTGCACCACTGTCCCTGACTACAGAGATAAAATATTTGCTAAGAAGTCTTACATACATTACATGAACTAAAGAGACTGGGAAAAATATTGAATTGCTTTTATTTGACCTTCCTTGCCGTTCAACCCAAGCTGGATGCTTCTGAAGAGCTCTCTGTGAGCAGTGGACAAACAAAACCTATAAAATGAAAGCTGAGATTCTCTGGTCTCATCTGATCTGGGAAAAGGAATTGGAAGGAAAACTAGCAAAGAGTAGAAGTTAAAGTGGTGTGATTAAAAATTGTATTAGCTACTACCACAACAAAACTCTGTGGTGTCAAGGCACTTGCCACAAAAGTCTGGGTGAGCATGACTTGAACTGATTCCTTAAAGTCAAATGCCATGGAGGGATGTCATGCATGACATTGTGTTTGTGTGTTTAGTGGACTCCACTGGTGCAGGATGGAATTGAACACATGTGTATCAAAGTTCAAACCTGTCCCTAAGTACCACTGCACTCTTTTTATCTGCTGAGGCTTAAGTTTTCTACTGTTACGCTGAATTAAGCCAAATAATGCCCATGGCTCATCTGATAAACAGCTGTAAAGGTCCTGTGGAGTGGCTCCGGGGTGTTTTTGCATGGCCCATAGACTCCCTTCTGAGGAAAAGCTGTAGTGCTACTGCCAGGTGTAGGATGAAGGAGAGGAGGATGGGGAATGACCTCCTGAGATAACCTCTTGAGAAATGGCAGACCTGGCATTCCTCCAGCTCCAGGGAAGACCTTTGCGGGTGATCAGGGAGGTGGAGGTGGGAAAATTTTACTCCTTGGTTTCTGCAGCCAAAAGGTATGTGTATAACCATGCACCAACCACCTGCAGGACTGCCAGCTCTTACAGAGTGAATAACACAAACACCTTCATTGCCACGGATCACCGGGGGTAAACTCCTCCAAACTCAGGCTTTGTGGGCTTGTCCCCTGCCTGGTCAGAGTAATGTGCTGTGTGGCCTTTGAGAGGCAAACACAATGGCCACGTACTCTCTGAAATCTCTCCAAAGCTTGGTGGGGCTTGTTTGGGGAAAGGGAGAAACAGGATTCACCCTGGCTTTTAGCCTGTATTTATTTGCTCAGTTGGAGCTGTGCATCCCTTGGTGGTTTGGGCATAGCTATTTCTGTTTGCTGCCAATAAACAAATCTTTTCTGCTTTTGTCTTGGAGTCTCCTCTGCCATGGTTTCCCAGCTGGGTAAGGACATTGTAGGGGCTGTTCTGACTGCACCCAGTAGAGAGCAGTGCTGGCTATCCCTCCCTCACCAACGAGTTCAGCAGGTTCCTTTGTTCTTTTTACACAAGGCCCTTGTGTTGGGCACCTGGTTCCTTGTCAAGAGGCACTTATTTACAGAGTGTCCACCTCATGAATCAGCCTGCAGCCTACGTGGCTGCTCCTTTCCAACCAAGCTGAGTGCACCTTTTGCTTTGTTAGCAATTCTTCAGTTGTCAAGGGTACGGGAGGGGTTGAGTTACGTTTGTTTTGTCTTTGCCTCTGATTTGGATCGTGTGTTGCTCAGTAGGCATGTCCAGTGTTGGCTGAAGAATAAACAGCCAACCTGGCCACCTTGGTGCCTGTTTGGTGGCTTATCCTGTAGGAGTTGATACCACCTCTATGGCAGTTGAGTAATTCTGGGATGATGGAGTTATGGAAGTAGAAAGTCTTTGTGGGGGCATAGCTGTGGGTATGTGGTCAGAAGAAATAAGTCAAGCCTTGATCCCTAGATTTGAGCATCTCATGAGCAGGCTGTCATCTCTGTCCTAGTTTAAGCATCCTCTCAGTACCTGCCAAGTGATAATTCCAAGTGATAATGCACCAAGGGTCAGTTCAGGTGGAGCCAGTGGGAGATAGAAGCATACAGATGATCAGGTTTAGAGCTCTTTAAATTACATGTTGCATAGTGGAAAGACTTGCCAAGACAGAAAGCCTGCAGCTGGATGGCTGATGAACTGAATTGCTGAGAGAAACTGGTTTCAGTTGTTAAGGGTGAGCATAGGAATGAGGGCTTTTAGGTGCAGTTGGGAAGAGAAAAATTATCCAGTTCGAGTGAACATCTTTAAGCAACACCTTCCTTAGCTACTGGGAAACAGTTTTATAATCCAAAATAAACAGTATTTTTCTACCTGAGTGTTTGGTTTGCTGCACACCTGATCTTGAACAGAAGGCAAAGACTGGCTGTGCTGGTGGACTCTCTTGAATATGGGCTTTTCTTGATGGAATCTGGAAAGAGAACTCCAATATTGTCAGGCTGAATGTGGCCTTCTTCAGTCACAACTGTATTTCCAGGCATTAACAGAATTGTTCCCTACCAATCTATGTGCTACTGTGTCAAGCAATTATTAGTCTTTTTAACACAATGGTACCCAGATCCCTCATCAGCATAGTTGTACTGTGAATATCTCAGACCAGGATGATGTCTGGCTCTTCCTTCTCACCTGGCATCTTAAAATTAGATGTTTGGACTAAGAGTTACAGACTGCTGTAGATACATCTTGCTTTTAATTTTAGCCCTATTTTCAGTCCATCCTGCCAGGAGATAGATTTGTCTGTGCCCTTTTTTCTTCCCTCCCATCTCCAGAGATAATGCATAGATACTTTGACCAAAGATAGAAGCTGTGAAGGCTTTGAGTCGTGAGTGGGGCTATGATGTCCCATGAAGGTGTAAGGGGAGCAATTGCAGCCATTGGTCAGCAGCTGGCCCTGATGTGAAACAGAGAGGGTAATTTCAATCTCTTTTTCTCCTCCTAGCTCTTTGGCTGTGGCTCTGTTGCACAGATCATTCTCAGCAGAGGGACCCATGGAGGTTTCCTGACTGTCAACCTGGCCTTCGGCTTCGCTGTGACGCTCGGCATTTTGATCGCAGGACAGGTCTCAGGTACGTCTGGCTCCACGTGGACAGCTCCACAAGTTTCACCTGTGTCAGTTGTTGTTCAGGTTTTCCTACTACTTTTCCTGTGTGGCACTGGCATGGAAGCTAGTGCCCCTGGCACAACTCTGGGACCGACATTCTGCCCATTAAAGTACACTAACCACCATCCTCTCTGCAGGTGGACACCTGAACCCGGCTGTCACCTTTGCCATGTGCCTACTGGCCCGGGAGCCCTGGATCAAGCTGCCAATTTATGCCCTTGCACAAACCCTGGGGGCTTTCCTTGGAGCTGGCATCGTCTTTGGGCTGTACTATGGTAAGTGTGGAAACCCCTGTGTCTTTTTCGAGGTGAGACAACTGTGTTTGTGACTCACTGCAGGGAGGGAAGTTTTTGTATCAGACAGGAGCACTTGCAGTGCAGTATTCCAAGAGACCTCCTTATTGTGTTTGTGGAATGGCTTTCCCATTCTCATGATGATGGGTTCAAGCCTCCTCAAAGCAATCTGAAGGTGAACAAACATTGTCAAAGTGCAAGTTTTTGTCCTTGAGTAATGAATACTGGACCTCTGGAAGGGCTCTTTTGTATCTACTGATCTTCCAGAAAAGTCAGTGCAGCACTAGCAGTGATGAAGGTTTTACATCTGTTCACTGTTCCAGAAGCATTTTCTCATTCTTGGCTTAAAAAATGAAGTCTTCACTGCATTGTCTGGTTCAATGCATTGTCTGGTGTTAACTTCCAGGTAATGTGACTTCTAGCAGATTTTGCTGCTTTTATCAGAGTGATTCCATACCTTGGAAAGCACCTTACAAATCCAGTTCCTCACACCTCTATTTCTCCTGTGTGCTTTTCATCATCATAGGGAGATCTTCAGTGGGCAAGAACTGAAGTTTTATGCTGGGCCTTGCTGTTCCTCAATATCAAGTGTGACATTTGGAATCAGACTTTGCCTCCCAGTTGTTTCTGGCAAGAGGAGTGATGTTCCCTGTAGCTGAGTGGAGCACCTGTTATTTCCAGCATCACTGTTATTTGCAGCTGGAGGAGGAAGCTGCCACCCCAGCACTGGCTGGAACTACTTTTCACTTTAGTAAGAAGCAAGGACACCTTCCTTCCTCTCAGTAAATATCAGGGCAACAGTTTCCAGTTCCTGGGTTGAGGCCCCCTCTTCAGAAGGGATTTAACCCCATTTTAGCTACCTAACCCATGGAGAAGCTACATTCAGAGGTGTCTGGCTTTGTTTCCACTCACCACGAAGGAAAGATACACTGCCCTAAGTTAGTTATCTAGCTTCTACACAGTGGTAGGCAAGGCACTGGTGGCCCTAAAGACAACCTTGGGAGCAGTAACTTAGAAAAGTGTAAAAAAGCCCAAATCCTGTTTGCTGATCCATATCACTATGTCATGTTTTGACACCAAGACTGATACCACAGGTGTTTGGTTACCTTTGGGAGAGAGTTGGAGTCACCTTAGTGTTTGCTTCTTGACTCTCTTTCTTGATGTCTGGCAAATAATTGTTAGGAACAGGGACTAATGCCATCTGCCTCTGAGCCTGACTGGTTAAAATGCTGTGGTGGATGATGCCATTAGTTTTCCAAATAAAAGTGTTTGCTCTACAGCAAATGATTTTTTTTTTTTCTCCTTCCCTACCTCTAGATGCTATCTGGGCTTTTGACAGTAACCGGCTCACTGTGACAGGACAGAATGCCACTGCTGGTATTTTTGCCACCTACCCATCTGAGCATCTGAATGTTGTGAATGGCTTCTTCGACCAGGTGAGAGGGCGCTGGGAGGATGAAAGTGCATTTGAAGAGGAATCTTTTGGGTGGGTCTGGGCCTCACCTTTAGTTAGAAAATGAATTGCAATTTAAAGATAAGATATCCAGAAAGGTTTTTTTGGAGTTGACACAGGTATCTCTTTCTAGCCCTGGTCTTCCTATGGGCTAGTTGACACTAGCCCATAGGAAGAGCAGGGCCAGAAAGGACCTTACAGCCAGAAGACTTGTGCCAAGGCATTAACAAGTGTTACAACACTGGTCAGGACACCAGAGAAAAGAATGCAATTTGTCACAGTCCCTGAAGAGCCATAGTGTGAGGAATGATAGCTCTTCCTCACTCTCACTCTGGTACTGTGGTTGTGGCACAATCCAGAGATCAGCTGGGTATGGGGTGGTGGTTGATGTTCAATGTGACTGTCTTCTAAACTTGCCATCAACCACAAAAGGGACAGCTTCTACCCAGCCAGGTCATGTGGGAAGGAGGTTTAGGAAGTTGTTTCCAGCTTTTCTGGCTGTCTAAATTGCTATTCATAACACTTCTGTGGGTAGGGAGAAAGGTTTGATTGAGGTTCTGGGTTGCCGTAACCTCAAGAGAGGAGCTCCACTCTTTTATTCCTGTGGCTGCTGTGGTCTGATAGTGTCGTGGGGTGACTTGGTGCACCTCTTCCTTTTAAGAGAATTACATCCCAGAGGAGTTAAATAACTTGGTTAGAAGACTAATCTGGATTAAATTCTTGTTTTCCTTCCCCATCCCTCTCCAGTTCATTGGCACTGCCTCCCTGATTGTTTGTGTCTTGGCAATTGTTGATCCCTACAACAACCCCGTCCCCACCGGGCTGGAGGCCTTCACAGTTGGTTTTGTTGTCCTCGTTATTGGAACCTCCATGGGCTTCAACTCTGGCTATGCTGTCAACCCTGCCAGGGACTTTGGGCCTCGTCTCTTCACAGCCATTGCTGGCTGGGGCATGGAAGTGTTCCGGTAAGTGCTTGACGACAAACACCTTGAGCATCAAGGGGGAAAAAATTATGAATCCAAATAGCTCTGGCACTATAAAGAATCTTGGCAGCACTATAAAGAGTCTTGGCAAGGTATCTTTGGGTTGTCTAAATGTTGCTAAAAGACGCTGTCTGCTTTTCGGCTTCTTAAGAAATCGTGGGAGCTGGGCAGCTTCCAGTGGTGAGAGCAAATGACATTGCTGTCAAAGAGGAAATCTCAGAGGAAATCTGAGAATTTCAGTTGCACCTTGAACATGAACATATCATGATTTTTGAATGGTAGAAAATGAGAAGTGTTTGTCATTTTTGGAGACATTTAAGAGAGCCATGCTATCAAGGGTTGCTTTCCCGCAAGCAGTGGGAAGGAATTGAAGTTGCCTAGTGTAGGCACAACAAATGCTTCTCTCCTTTCCTGGTGGAGAGACAGTCTTGGAAGTCCTGAAAGTAGTTGTTCTGAATTGCTTGTCACTGGGATTTAAAGTGTTTGTGTGTGTGTGTGTGGCAACATTTGCCTTGGAAGCTCTGCAGGTGCTGCTGTCCTGTGCAAGTGGGTGGTGATGGCTGCAGAGGGTCAGGTCCTGCATGGCTCCAGATCCAGCAAATATCTCAATGCTTAGGCTGCTCTCCTTACCTTGTGCACTTCCTTTTTTTTTTCCAGGGTTGGTAAGCCGTCCCACTGGTGGTGGGTTCCAGTTGTGGCTCCTTTCCTCGGGGCAGTTGCGGGTGTGATTGTCTATCAGCTGACGATCGGATGTCACGACGAGCCTTCTCCCCCTGCCTCCGAGCAGGAAACAGTCAAGCTGGCCAACGTGAAGCACAAGGAGAGGGTCTGAGGAAGCTGCCACCCAGATCTGGCAGGTACTCATTACTCAGGACTGCAGCTGGCAAAAAGGAGAAGTTAAGAAGAGCTTCAAGAACAACAGGAAGAGTTTTTTACCTGTCTAGCATTTTTTGGTTTTTTGTATATCCCTGACATATTTGCTTTTGACATTTCCCTGTGAGCCTTCCTCCAAATGCAGTATCATGTAATCTTTTCCTAATAGAAGGGGATTGAGGACTGTAGGAGTCAGGAGAGAAGTGGGCATTGTTGTCCAACACAAATTGGGTGTTCAGGAATTTGAAGCTCTTTTGAGCTGTGTTGCTGACATTGCCTGTGACCTTGGCAAACTGCTTCCCTTCAATCCTGCGTTCCAATCTGTGGAATGGGGATCATGCAAAACTTAAATTGTTTTGCTGGCATGGATTGGAACCTCCTACATCCTGGAGGAAATTTGCCTGTGATTCTGTGGATCAAATTCTGCTTGATGTTGCTCTAAAGTTAAAGTCAGTGCCCTGACACCAGGAATTAACTAGTCCAGAGGATTTTTATTAGCCAAACTTTCATATCTCTTATGAATTCCTAGATATTGATCCATAATGTCAGTGCAGAATGTAAGAATGCATTGGATTTTCATTTAATAGTAAGACAAAATGTTTACAAACAAGCACATCCTGGTGTTACAATAAAAAATTTTAGTATTGCCATCTCATAGAAGATCACATATAGGAAATCCTTAGTCTAACCGGGGCTAATCTGGACAGAAAGCTTGGCTCCCAGAAGCGGCTTTTCTAATTAATCAGCTTTGTATATAAATTGCAAGCAGCCAATAGCCAAGATCCAGTGGAAACACAGTGTTGCTTAAGTTGCGTGTGTTCACGTAAATTTTACAGTGGTGTTGTTGGGGGTTTATTTTTGTTGTTTTAGTAGATTTATATATAAATATACTCCTTGAAGCTGTTACTAAATACCAAGGTTGGGATGAGTTCATATAGAGATGTATGGGAACTGCCGATTCTCTGTCAGCTTTGAGATAATTTTGGGTTTTGCTGGGATGGTCTTGGATTATGGAATTGGGGTTTGTAGAGCACCTCCTTTTCTACCTTGCAGAATAACTGGGATATCCCTGGTACTCATGGCTGAGGGACTGAGGTCAGGCACCTCCTGTACTAGCAGTACTGGCATCTCAGGGGATCTCTGGCTCTCCCAACGCCATATTATTACAAAGTATTTGAAAAAAAGCTTTATTGGTTGTGAAAGAATTTGGAAGTCCCATGCATTAGAGAAAATTGTTCAAAGCCTATTTCTTTAATGTGTGAATTCATTAAACATGTATCTTTGTACACATTTCCAGTCAGTAAAAGGATGTATTCTTTTTGTTTTCCTTTTTAAAAAAATAAAAGGTCAATACCCACACTGAAAAATGCTAGTGTTGCTTGTATTTTTAAGTAGCTGTCAGCAAACTTCACCATGGAAAGGAAGTCATCTATAGCAATAGCTTCCTCAAGCCCTTTTCCTCTTCAGCCTGAGCAAAGGGGAATTAACCCTTTCAGGCAGTACATCTGCATGCTCCACTCGTGTTTTATGCCTTTCCCTTTCGGGGTGTGGTTTTGAGGCACGTGGAGGGGATGGAATAGCTGTGTTCAGTATAGTGACCAAGGTATGGGCTGGGGTGAGATTGTCCTGCTGTCAGGCATCTTGTTCTTACAGCAAAAAAACCACTGGGTAAGTATTTGTCCTTCACTCTTTGTACAATTTGAATTCACTTACTCTTCTTTCACTTAACAAAGTTCTGAATACAGAATCCTACTCTGCCTTCATCTCCTGTCCAGCTCCATCTAGCATATTATATGAATCAACTTTATTTTTCTGTAGCTGTGCCAGGCAAGGAAAAGTACAACAGACCTGAACACAATGCTCACAGAATTAGACAAGCAACTTACCTATAAATAAAATTCTTGTTGCTGTTTGGCTGGTGTGTGTACTGCTGTATTTTTCCTGTATGAATTGTGCTGCCTTAAAATAACTCCTCACTTCCCACATGATGCTATACTGAAGAATTCAGTGAGGTCTGGATGAATGTGGTTTCCGACAATTCACCAGCTAGGAATCAAATGGCTTTTGGAAAGAAATTTCCCAGGTTTGTTTGATTTACTCTATGTGCAGACAGCGTGTTGTTTTTTTAATTTCTAACATGGAAATTTATCCCTCAAACTCTATGCAGCAGCTGTGTATATTGCTGTGATCAACTAACACAGCTGCAGAATTCAATTCTCATTTCCCTTCAGGACTGTCTCTTTTTCTACTCTTCCACCACTTTGTATCTTCAACTATCTTGATCAATACATGAAAGTTCTGGCTGCAGATCTTAAGACTTTTGATCCAAGCTGTAGTGTGGATTCTGGTTTGTTTGGTTTTTTCCCCTTTGTTTGTGTTTTTTTTTTTTTGTTTGTTTTTACATTACTTACTTGCTTTTAACTGGCATGTAGTAATCAACTTTTACTATATCCCTGCCTTACTCATGCATCAATGATGCATTATTGCCTTCAATAAAATGGCAATAAAATATCAGTTTCAGGTTAAATTTTCTGTTTTAACCACTGTGTTAAGCTTTGGCTTTGCTGTTGGAGAAGCACCAAGCACTGCTGAGTAGATCTATCAACATGAGAAAAGGGGAGGCATTGCCTGCCATCAGTGGATGGGGAGCTATGGAGAACACAGCCCCCAGAAGGGTCTGGTCCACAGGAGACATGATTCTGTCTTTGCCAGCCATGTAAGGAGGGCAGTGCACAGCACACTTTGATACACCAGATTTCAAGAGCTCCAGAAGTATTATTAAACTGTGGGGAAGGAAAGGTGTCTTCCCTGGCAGCAAACACCCCTAAATTGCTGCAAGTTGTGGTTCTGCTTGTTTTCAGTTTAGCTGCCTTGAGAGACCTGCTGGGTGTTACTCACCTGGCAGACCCATGAAAATCCAAACATTTTTCCTCTTTTTTTTTTTTTTCCCATCCATACCTAAATTTCAAAGGCAATGAATCACACTGTAGTGCCTCACTGGAGAGGCAAGACTCATCTGGCAAAATAAAGTAATCTGGGTTTTAGGTCAGATGAACTCCAGCTGTCAGGCTACTGAAATATGCTTTGTAGGAAGAAATAAATCTACAATTTAAACTATTCATGCTTGACAGGGAGAGTAATTTGTTGTTGGAACAAAACACTAAAAGGTGTTTTGGATTCTCTATTGTGTGAAGTTTTCAAATTAAGACTGGCTGTCTTGCAAAAAGCTCTTTCAGTTAAACTGCAAACTGCAAGTCTCACTGGAGGAAATTCCCAGACCTCTCCATTACAGGAGGTCAAGTTGACAGGATTTGTCCCTTCTGACCTTAAAACTTATGAAATTTAAAATGCAAGATAAAAGTGGCCATGTATTCAATTCCTCTAGGTCTGGTCTAAGATTATTGCTGCAGGTGCTTTGACATTTTGGTATATCTTGGGAAGCTCTTCCATGTCTGTTTGCTCCATTCCATCTGTAAAACGGCAGCAGCAGTGCTCATTTCTTTCAAACCCTGCTCTGTTTCACCTTGTGGGAGCATGCACAAAGGCTGCTTGGCATTGCAGTGTGGATGGGAGAATAGCACAGTCTCCCTTTCTGCAGCCCTTTCATCTCAAACTGAGTTTCAGCTCTCCATTTGGCAGTGGTGCCTGCTGGGGGTGCAGGAGCTGGTTGCATTTGCTGAGCAGCTCCAGGCAGGTCTGGTGGGGCTGTACCAGGGCAGGTTTCCACATGCACTCAAAGCAGATGAGCATTGACAGATCATCTGCTTACTGTTTTTCCTTCTTCCCATCACCTACACCTTGGTGAAGAAAATAATAAATGGGAGGAAGACTACAAGGTGAACGTTCTCTCAGGCTAAAGATTTTGAAAATTATAAGAGGATTTCTGAAACGATGAGAAATATGCTGCCTGAGATAGTGGTTTTGTTGGTTGCAGGATCACTGATTGCCTTAGCCCTTTTCAGGGAATTTGCCCAGTTCCCATTTACTGTAGCTCCTGCTTTCCCTCCTCTCCAGGATATCCACTTGCATTCTATTAATTTCTGCTGCTGGCCAGGACCCAGCTTAATAAAACCTTTTGGGATCTGAGAAACTTTGTCTAAAACGTCCGTTCACTCCTCTACACTTTGTCTCAAATCAAAGTGTGCTTGGCTTCTTTTTCTTGCTTGCCTAAAATATTTCACTTAAAGCATGGACACATCTGCATCTCAGTCCATGGGTCTGGCCCAGGCTAGCTGGCTCACAGGACCTGCCTGGCTCTGTGACCCCTGGCTTTGCAGCTGGTGGCAGAAGAGGGAACAAACTCCCTTTGAGTGAAGGCAACCAGCCTGGCCCAGGGCCTGGGCTTTAGGATGAGACCTTCCTCCTGCCTCCAGGACAGCTGAGAATATCAGTCAGTAAGAATATCTTATCTGCTGCCCCTGCTTGCCCAGCAGCCAATGCCATGCATTTCCACAACAGTTGCTTGGGTATTGGGATATGACTTGGTCCTTCTCATGTGTTACTCTGGTGAGGGATAAAAATCTGCAATACGGATATAGATGTGAGACTCAAGTATAACTCATTAGATGTTAGAGCTTTCAGGGTGCTCCCATTTAACCACCTTCAGGAGGGAAAACATGTCCCTGAGTCCTGTGACATTCATCACATATAGTGAGTGTGTAATGCCTAAGAAAAGGGTGGGATAGAGATAGTTTGGGCTCTGGTCAGGTCTTGTCCTAAAAACCCTTTTGCTCCTTGAAAAGTACTGTGTAAAGAACAGCTATACCTCCGTGAACAGGATCTACTCTCATCTAATTCGGGACATTCTGCATTTACCCACTTCTCAGTGTCTGAACACCACTAGCTCTTCAAATTCATCACTGTCCCTGGTGGAAACATGAGATAAGAGAGTCTCCTCTATCTCTGAACGACAGGGCCACAGAGTGGCACATTGACAGAGCTCTCTCTGTGTCTGTTTGTTTCACAGCACTCCTAGTGCTGAGCAGACATCAGACACTGCAGCCCAGCCCTGTGCCTGTCCTGATGAACAGCTGAGCTTAAGAAACAAGCCACAGGGATGAACATTCCTGATACTGGGATGATAGTTGTCCTTCCAGACAGAGCAGAGAGATGATGGTGTCTCCAGACCAGAAAGGTGGAACACTGAGAAGACTTTTGTGCTGTCTCTGGGAACCTGAGAATGTAAGAGTGACTGTGTAAGAATGTTCAAAAACCCGTCAGAGGAGGCAAGTGCAGAAGCTCTCTGAGCTCTGCAGCATGAGACAAGCACAGTGCAAGAGGGACAAAGAGCAGCTGAGAGAAGTCTGGAAGCCCATGACTCTGCTCCAACTGGCAAGTGACAGCAAGAACTTCCCCTGAGACCGCCTGGAAAGGAGAACTGGATTTCTTCATTGACTGTGCTGACTATGGGCTCAAACTCAGATGCCGCAGATGATGCAAGGGTCAGGAGCCATTTGAGATGGCCTGGGTCATCCTGCCTGGCTCCAGCTGCCACTCCAGAGGGGCTGAGATCTCCTGCAGGCCCCATGGCACATGTCCAAACCCCGCGCAGGTGGCTTTAAGAGTCCTATGTGTGTCCAACTGGGTCAAGCCCTGGAGATCACTGAACTAGAGTGGAATTCCCCACTGGAAGCTACGGCCTGGGCAGAGGCAGAAACTCAACAAATCTCCACAGTTCCACAGCCTTTGTGGTAGTGCACCCATTTCCACAGAGGCATAGGAGTGGCACAGGGAGCAGACGAAAGGTCTGCCTGCCCCTGCACCCAGTCACCAACAGCAGCCACTTACACCTTCCTACCCTCTTTAGGAATGCGTCCCCAGGGAGCAGCAAAAACCATACAGATGAGGTGTCTTTGACCCAAACACTCTTGGTTTGGTTTGTGACAGCCTTCATTGAAACCTGCTCTCTTGAGGAGCTGGAGTAATGCTGCATTTACATTGTAACTGAAAGCAGTTTGGTTTATATGGGGAAGGGCAATCTCATTCCCTATCCCAAGGAGAAACACTGATGTTGTCTCATAATTAATACTTCTTTTTTTCTAATTTTCTCGCCAGAAGACAACTTTCCTGCCAGGCAGGTTTAACTTGTCCCAGGAGATCGTCAACTGTTTTAAATTGTATTTGGGAGTACAGGAACACCTTCCTGAAAAACCTGTCAGGGAATACCCCAGATGTGAGGTTTCTGGCTGCTTTCAGTGGTAAATGGTCCCACGTGGATGTTCCCTGCCAGACATAGCAGCCTGAGATAGTGGAGCTAAAAGAAATGTAGTTTGAGTCAAAGAGATATACTGGTTTCCTTGTCCGATCTGAACTGAGCACACTCAGGTGTCAGTCACATAAACATGTCATTTCACATGACAGGCTCTTATTAAGACTGTATCCAGTCCCTGGCCAGGAGCCACAAACCCAGAACACTAATGCTAAAGGCTAATACTGGAAAACACTCACCTCTTAGGTATGAGTCACAGAGACAACTTGTAATAGCTGTATTTTGTGACTTGACTGGTGCCAGCTTGGACCCTGAAACAATTACATTTTCACTTAAACATTCTGGGCTCTCTTGGAGCCTCTGAACTCCACCCAGCACAGAAGGGCAGACTTTCTTTTGTCCTTTAACTTTGCTTTCCCTTTCTTGCTGCATTGCTTTAGGTCATCTCCAGGCAAATAGCTGCCTGAGTCCTTTCATTTACTTTGTGCTCACTCGGGAAATATTTACAGCTCTATTGGCCTTCCAGGAGCAAAGACGATCATGGAAGAGGAGAAGCCATGCTGACAAACTTCCTCTGGGCCAGTGGGACAGACATACAGGTCCACAGGAGAGCCACAATCCAATAAACACTAGCTCAGCTACTCCCTGAAATCTAAGAGCAGCAATGCTGCTGCTAAAGCATGTTAGAAGGATCACTGAGCCCAAGATGAGTCAGGTTGGAAGGGACCACTGGCTGGGTCATCTTATCCAATGTCTCTGCTCAAGCAGGGCTATCCTGCAACCCATTCCACAGGATTGTCTCCAGATGGGTTTGGAATACTTGCAGCGAGGAAGACTCCACAACCAGGATCCCTGGACAGAAGAAGCTGAGTTTTGCACTAGTCCTTCTGAGATTCATAAGGTAAATGGAGCTGTGTGATCCTGACTGCTTGCTGTACAAGGTGTGGGTAATGTGGTCTTTCGCCCTCCCTGCTTTTGGGACTGGCATTACTAGCAGGAAAATCCTGGTGACAGAAAGCAGCAAAGCAAGACAGGCCATGACTCTGAAGGAGTGACGGCAGCAATAGTTCTGCTTGATTTCAGTTCAGTGACTTTTAAACCTTGAATTCCATGCTCAATGAGAGTGGCCAGAATGAAACCATTAACTTAAAACCAGGGCGCTTCGGTCCATCCTGAACTGTGGAACCAGGGAAAAAAAAATGTTTTGTATGTATAACCAAGGGAATAATAACAGAGGATGGAAAATCTGAAGGACTGCCCTTGGTCTCAGGAGATGGGAACAGGTTTTGGGAAGGGTGGATCTCCCTGTTTGTGCCATAGGGCACTTGTGTGCCCTGCAGTGTGCATGCCAGGTGTCTGGAAGCGAGGAGTGGCGACGCAGAGCTTTCCCACGCCCGAGACCCTTTGCTGGTCTGGGCATGGGCCTCTGGGTGTCTTTAAACAGAGAGAGAGAGTGAGAGAGAGAGCAACACCACCCTGCCCCTGGGCAGGCAGGGAGAAGGTGCACACTGAAGATGATAATGTCACACACCAAAGGAGACACCCTGTGCACAGCATTTGCTATTCAATCATTTTGGTTAAGTGTCTTGGTATTTTCCCTTCCCATGACCTCTTCTCCACTCTGCCCTTTTATGTGCCTCTTCTGCATTTTGGTGTCTCTTAGATTAATTTGTCTTCCAGGTTTTGTCCTGTTCTTTTCTTTCATAAAAGCACTCTTCCTCCTCTGTGGTGGCAGAGTCCCCCCACCCAACTCCATTTATACTTGTCAGGGGTGGAGGCAGGGGTGAAGGACAAGCCTTGATAAAGCAAGCTGTGAATTTGGGGGCACAAGGAATCTGGGAGCTCTTGCTCCAGGCTAGCAGCCAGCCACATTTCTCTGAAGAGCTTTCATAAAATCTTCCCAGCATTTTATCAAAGAGGTGATGGTGTCATGGGTTTGTTTATTATTTCCCTTTGGGGCTTGGTCTCTTCATGGCTCCTTCCTTTCATTTGTGAGGAGGAAACATTTGCAGCTCTGTCAGCCCCTGGGAGGAAAGTAACATACAAAGGGAGCAGGGGTAACGAGAGAGCCTTTTCCTGAGCCAAGGTAACACAGCTTTATGGTCACCTATGCCCTAAACATGTGGAACTGAACTCTTCCCTTGAGAAATTTAGGCCAGGAGGTGGTCAATGGAAAAAAGAGCCATGGCAGGAGTTCAGGGGCAGAGCCTGTGTGCTGTCCTACGTACCCTCCCAGCTCTATTCCTCCACCTGCTCCCTTTTCCCCAAGGTCTCTGACCTCGCCCAGGCTTCCCTTCCTACTGAGTCTTCGTCTCTGAGATGGTCTTCAGTGATTCCTCACCTCCCAGCCAGTGCAATCACTCAGACATTTCAGCCAAACCTTGGGAAAGCCTATTTAAATCTTCTTCTCCTCTTCCCCTCCTATTGAAGTCTACCTCCACATGGGTTTCACTGCTCAGATGTGACCAGGGAATTTTCCATGGTGGAGGCAGATGGAGGGACAGAGTCAGGTGAGTTTCCATCCCCTGGTGCTTGTCTGTTTCAGCCTTTGCTCCACAGGTACCATGCCACAGCCTTGCCTTGGGCACCACATGAGCCTGGGACCAGAGCTCCTTTAGGTGACTCTCAGGTTTGTTCTTCTAATGTACCTGCCTGCTGGCAGAACACTGGAAAGTAAAAAAGTCCTGGGTTTAGGATAAACATTACTTACAACAACCTAAACATCAGTGTGTCATCAATGTTGTTCTTACACTAAAGGCAAAACCCAGTGTTGTACCAGCTACCAGGAAAATTACTAAGAAAATGAACTCTTAGGCACGCACTTATCTAGGTGAAAGTCCATAGCTGGCAGACTAAGACTTCAGCAATTCAGCTACTCATGCTAAGCGAGGGAAGGTAAGAAAACAACGTACTGAATCACAAAACACTATCGCTCTGTTGCTCTTCTATTTGAAACTTACTTATTTAAGCTAAACATCTAATATATCTCAACAGTCCTCCCTTGATTTTTATTAAGAATTCCTGCTCACATGCTGAACATAGCTTATGAAACCTTTCAAACTCTGTGATTGTTCTCCAAAATTTTATGTACCAGGTGACTCTCAGTAACAAGTTGAGCTTGGATGCAGCTAAAGCCAAGTGAAACATTGCCTTGGACTATTGCAAGAGCACTGCAACAGCAAAAACAGTTTATCTACAGTCAAATCCTGGTGTTTTTCCCTGATTTTTCCCCCTGAGGTTGTGTATCAGACCCAAGCCATTGGTTAGTCCCTAATGCTAACAGAGAGGACCACATTGGGTGTTCCAAATTCCTTGAGTCACTTGTGGTTATGCTCAATTTACACACAAGTGCATCAGCACATATACTATTTAAGAGTCTCAGTCCTGTCCCTCTAGTTCCAGCTGCATCTCTTTTTGTTCATCTCAAAGGGGTAAAGGTTTGCTCCTATAGCCATGCTCACCATCCCACACAGGATGTGTGTAGGAATGGTGAACAGGTCAGTTTGACTTAGAAACACTAACTTGTGCCATCAGTTCTACCTGTTTCAGTGATCATGAAGGATTAAATAATACCTATTGTCCCTAAGTGTTTATTGTCCAATTGTCCAATTTCAGGTATTTGTGGGATCAACTCCTCTCTTATTAGCTGAGTGGAAATTTGATTCATTGTGGTGGGGAGAGGGACTGCAGATGGTATGGAGTAAATTTTTTCTCAAGGTAAAGTAATTTCTTATCTGCCAAGTTCACTATTAACTTCCACGTAACACCTGGAATTAGAACAACTAGTATAACTGGAACAATAAGATCTAATTTTTTCACTACCTCTGCCACAGTAGGATCATGTGCCTTATCTGATTCACAACAAAAAAATGAGAGTCAAGAATTTGGAACTTGAACGCTGTATACTCTTTGTAAATTTTTTCTTCCCGAATTTATTACTTTTCCACAACTTTGGAAAGAGGTAGAAATTCTTTTTAGTTTGCCACTTAGCCATGCTGTGGTTGTCACCAGAATTTTGATAGTATCATGAGTAGAGTAAGATCCCAATTCATTTTTTCTTTATTTTCAGGGCTCTGTCATCAATCAACTGGCTTGGTGATGCACTACTTATTTGATGTGAGAACAGTGTATCCAATTTTCTTTTCCTAGAACTTTAACAGCAAAATAAGAATACAATAAGACAGTATATAGCCCCTCCCTTTTGAGTTCAGTTTTGATTTACAGAAAAATACTTTAATTAAGACTTTGTCTCCAGGCTATTTATCATGTACCTGCATTTCAGGTGGTGTCAGTTGGCACTACTTGGGCATATTTTCTTTTATCTTTAACCCTTTTAGCATACATATGTCTCACTGGAGTGGGACTCTAGTCCCAGCAGTTAAAAGTCTCAGTCTTCTGTGTGCAGCTCCTTGAAAGGTGTGACAATGCTCAGGCAGAGGCTTATCCTTCAACACATTTCATTGCATTCTTACTTCCTTACTCTACTTTCCCTTGCATATTTAGGAGCATCATGAAGTATTTCCCTTTAGAAACCTCACTTCAAAGACAGGAGGAAGCATGAACAAGGAAATGACTGAAAAGTGTGTGGGAGTCTTCTTCCATGGTGTATGTCCTTGCTGGCAGTTTTGGTCTCCTATTTTTCTCCCTTCTGGCATCACAGATGTCCCATTAAGGGGACAGTGGGGTGTCTCTGGGGGACAGTTTGTGTTGCATATTAGCTCTTGGCCTTATCCTGTCTCATCAGCTGTACACCAGGTAGACAATTTCACTATTTTTTCCTGTGAGGTTTTGTTCAGCTTCTTCAAAAGAAACCCAGGGAAAGTCTTCCAGAGTGATCTGTGTGCAAACAATCTCTCATCTTCAAAACAAGCTTCATCTCTGCCTTGGATCCAGAGCTCACATGGTACTCCTCTTGTTTTTAGCATATGAGTGCTCTGCAGCCAGGGAAATCTACCCACACAAGGAGCCTTCTCTCCTGCAGGGGATAATTTTACTCTTGGAGACATACAATGAGATGATTATCCCCTTCTGTCTGGTTTCCCCAGGAGACCAGGGCTATGTGATCATGCAGCAGGGGTGTGCAAGAGGGTGAGTGTGTGCCTTGCCTGCACTGCAGAGCATCTCTCTGCTCCCCTGGTACCTTTGAAGCTCTCGGCCCATTGTGTGCAAAAATGGGAGAAGGGCTAATACAGCAGGAGTGAAGAATTCCTACAGATTCTATAAATGTCTCTGTCTGGATGGAGAAATGAAGTAGTATTATGACCCTGTTGAGAGGACATTAGTAAGCATGACAGTCTATGACAGCCTCCAAGGACTGGAAAAAGGGAAGCAGTGGCCTGTGATAACATGATCCCAAAGTTGAGATAAATATATATGTAAATTATTTTCAAGTTTTTTAAACTTGGAAAACAATCTTAGTTTTGAAAACTTCTCTGGTTTACAATAAAACCAGCACAAAGGTGACTGCTTTTTAGAAAGGCCTGTTTTGGCTAAGCACGTTACTCTGCATAAAACTCCCTTCTGGTTAGACACAGGCCCCTCCACATTCAGCTGCTGACTGCTGAAACTCAGTTCTTGCTTATTTCCCCATGTCTGGAAATACAGATATTAAAAAAAATATTAAAAAGGAAAAGGAAAAGAAAGACTAAAGCCTTCTGCCTGTTTCAGTGTGTCATTGGGCAAACTAGGCCCAAAGACCAAAACTTGAGTCATTGCTGTAAGTCAATTGATAAAATGTCTGTCATTCTGGGCTGTTACTCATTTCTAGGAAGGCAATTACATTGGTTTCTCTGGTTTTCAGGGAAAATGTGCACTGTTCCAGGGAGCAGAGTTGGCTCAGAAGCTGGGTGGTGTAAGATCATAGCACAACACTGCACCCATTGCCCTCCAGCCAGTCCTGTTAAACACCTGGGCCTGTACCCTCGGCCCGTGGTGATCACGGAGCAGACTCCTCATCTTGCCTGTTGTCAGTCATCTTTGTTATTTTCTCTCTTGTGAGAAAAAAAAAAAAAAGAGCAACGAGAGCCAGGATCAAAGCTGCAGGCCCCTGAGGAGCTGTGGGTGAATCACATGGATACTCTCCAGGTATGAGGCAAACACAGCCAAGTCATCAGGGCACTACAGGGATCCTGCCGGGAAGGGGCCAGCGCTTTGGGGAGGTTAAAGTGAACTCAAAGCCTTGGAGTGGGGAAACAAGGTGATTTTCTTCCAGGGCTGCTTCTCAGCTGTGCTGGGATGCTCATCAGAGAGGTAGGAGCTGTGGAGTTTATGGGCTGCTCTCCCGGGTTTTTTCTCCTGCTGGTGTGAGTGCATCTGGGGTAATGTAAACCTTTAATTTGGATCCTATTTACAGTAATGCATGGTAAGTATTACAACACTGCAGTTGCCAGGATATAAAAGCCAGGAGCATAAACTACTTCTATTTCTCAGCTACATTTATAACAGAAAAGTACTTTTATTGGGGGAGTGGTGTGGTTATTTTATTCCACACTTCTTTTCCCATTCCTGCATGCAACTTCAGGGTGTTCAGTCTTTCTGCCCAAGGCATGAAACCTGTGATTTCCTGCTTTAGGAATTTTGCAACACACTCAGGTGTGTCTCACAAGCCCACAGTTCAAAGGGTAATTTGGCCACAAGGCTTTTTAAGTCTAACAAAAAGAGAAGTTCTGGAATGGGGAACACAACAATGCTTATAGTTAGTTACTGTGTGGCAGTTGTAGCCATGGTTCAGTGAGGAATTTAAAGAAAAATGTAATCATCAGGCACAGTCCACAGGGGTTCACCAAGGGAGTGTCCTTTTTAACTAATTTGATATCCTTCTATGATAAGGTCACCCACTGACTGGATGTAGTTTTTAGGAGGGCTTTTGATACTGCCCCCTAGAAGTGTCCAGCTGTGGGATAAGCAGGTTCATGGTGTGCTGGGTGAAGAGCTGGCTGAAGCAGAGCTCAAAGGGTGGTAATGAATGGGCCCTCATCTCGCTGGTAATCAGTGGTTTTCCTCAGGGGTCAATTTCAGGGCCAGTTCAATATATTTATCAACAATCTGGATGCAGGAGTGCACCATGAGCAAGTTGATGATTGCTGTAGGTTCCTTCCAACAAAAATAGTCCATTCTGTTTTTCTGATGTAGGGTGACAGCTGTTGTTAGGGAAACTTCCCTCTCCAGCCATCCAGGAGCCATTCTGGCGGTCACACTTGCACCCCTTGAGCTGAGGCCCCTTCCCACCTGCATGATTCACACACTCAGACTGGGTTTGCTCACTGGCCTGGCCCCAGGTTTCCCACAGAAGCAGAGTTTCAGATATCTTGATCCTTAAAATAATTTAATCGTGGTGCAATCACAGAATAACAGCTTAAGCTGTTCCCTCTGAGGAGGAACCCCAACAGAGAGATCCCTGGGCTTTTATACCCACACAGGCTAAGAGTGGGGAAAGCCTGGAGTCATTGGCTCCTAGTGTGTCCCTGAATGCCCAGTCCCCTGCCCAGGCTGCAGGACCCTGTGCCCTTAATTGTGCAAAGGGCCAGCAGTTCACATCCTCTTTCTTGGGGCTCAGCCTCTGGCTCCTGCTCTCCAGGGCTCAACCTGCAGCTTGCACACCAACCAGCCTGTGTCAAATATATTCCTCAGCACTATCCTCCCCTTCACCCTCCACTTTTTTCTGTTTTTTCTTACCTGATCTCTCTTATTCTTTGCCTTTCCTATAATAACAGGTCTGGCTCTGGGTCTCTCTTATCTATCAGTTGCTATGGCTTCAGTGTCTTGTAGAAACTAAATGTGATATACAGACCCTGTATTAGAGGCAGCTATGAGATGACTTATGCTGTGCCTCCCAGCCTTGCTGGTGTTTGAGGCAGGGCTTCTCCTCCCAGCATGATTTTGTAGGGAGCTCTAAGGGCCTGATCTGCAAGCCATCAGATTATGGTTTCCCTAAAGTGACTGTCCCTGGAGAGCATTTCCTAAGAAAAACATAATTGGCTGAAAAGCAATTATGATTATTATTATGATTCTTCCATTAGATATTGGCTCTACAAACAAGGAGGCTTTTGCATTCCTCCAGAGCCTGTTTTCCTAGAATAGTTTTATATTGTTTTATGCATTGCTTCCCCACCTCTTCCTCCTTGTTGCTGTAATACAGAAAAGTGACATAATTGTGGACATGGACTGTCCTGTGCCTCACTTGAGGACACAAACTAGTTCGTAGTTCTGGTTATAGTTGATACCAGACAAGAACAGTGGCTGGATGAAGAGCCAGGGGGCAGAAGAAGGAAGTGAGACTCTAAGGATCAGCCTGAAAAATGATGGTTTGAACACAGAGGGAGTGTCAGAAGAAGAGGGACAATGAAAATTCCCTCAAGAATGAGGAGCATGGGATAAAAGATAAAAGCACATATTTGAAAACCAGCAGGCAATACAGGATACCTGGATTATCTCGACTGGGACTGAAACCCTTTGTGGTTACCACTGATGGAATCCCATGCAGGATTTCACCAATTGAAGGAAGTGCTCACCCATGCAGGTGATATAGCACCCCATCAACCCAGTGTCTGATGAATCCTTCCAGCTTTGTGCTGAGTCCTTGGCTTGATCCTTGCCACGTTCCATGAAAGTGCAGTCAGAATGGGAGCTGCCATGCAAAGGCTTTGTGAGGCACCATTTGCTCAACACTGGCTTTTGTTCTTTCTCCCCTGCTTCAGACACTTGTTTCTTGGGAATCCAGCTTGGAGAAATATTTCTGGAGCCATTATTAACACTGCATGGTGCAGCTTTGCTGCTGTTGGCTTATGCTTTTGGTCTAGTAGCAGATGTGGGACGTGACGAGAATTCAGGATTGCTGATTCTCCTTTCCCTCTTGGTTCACTCTTGATGATGTGTATGTTAACAGAAGCAACCAAGATATTACAGCTTAGGAAATGGTGGGGAGCTGCAATGATTGTGTGTTCTCAGTCTGTCCTGTCTGTATAGATATTTGTAACCAATTAATTCACCATGAATCCACAACACTTAAAAATTATCCACTTCTCCTGAGTTAATCAATACTATTATTCAAAAGAAGGGAAAAATAAGAGAAACTGACTTAAGCGGAGGAAAGGGAGAGTCCAGAAACACACCTTTTGTACCCTGCTGATATTCCAGATGGAGCCAGTGTCACTGGAGGTCACAGACACTGTAAGACCTATAGCACAGCCTTCATAGGGGAACTCTGAGGCTCTTCCCACTCTTACTGTACTGCAAAGACCTTTCCTGGAAAAGCTTTTTCCCCCTGGAAATGCCCTCTCCATTACCTGCCATTGTGATCCATGCAGGTGAGTGATGTACAGGTTCTAATCCTTCTGTTTCCTGAAGTACTGCACTATCATGAGCAGGAGAGAGCATTATCACACCCACTGATTCTCAAGAACTGCAACGTCAGTCAAGCTAAACAAAACTAAACAAAGAATTTGTATATGACAGCAAACGAACCAGAAGAGCTTAGTGTGTTGGCAGAGGAGACAAATAAGAGAAAAGCACATTTTGTACTAATCATCCCACAGCTGGCCTGCATCACCTCTCTTACTGTGCTCCACACAGCCAGCCCAGGACCCTTTTCTCTACCTGTCCTGTCATGCTTTTCTTAGGCAAGTTATGCAGCCTTAAGTTGTTCCTCATGGAAGCAAATGCACATTTCAGTATTTATCTTTCTTTTGTACCAAAACTACCTGTGAAGTTCTATTCAGATTCAAATCATGCCTCCTCTCCCCACAAATGAGCTCTTTCATAACTGACTTGATTAGGAGGTCTGTTGCCTGTGAAATTACTTACACTGAATTGTTATCATAAGGTGAGGCAGGACTTTTGTTCTCCTACATGCACTTGCACATGAGGCTCATCACATTCTGAACTGGGTCTGACAACCAGTAAGTCAAGGATGGTTTGGCTGCAACTGGTCCCTGACCTGGGTTTTGAGGTCTGTAATTTTTCGTTTGTGTTTGGCATGAATCCACCTCAGTCATCAAGCCAGCAGGTGTGTCAATCCCAAAATACAAATTACTATGAAGCAGAGACTATTTTAGATTACCAATGGTCCTGTACACGTTTTGTTGGTAGTGGTGGCAACTCAGAGACTCTGCTGCTGACCACTCATCACAGCTCTCAGGCTGGCATTGGAACATCTAAAATGTATCTGCCTGAAACAGACCATAATTTTCTGGCTTATTTTTCAACTTAAACAATTAATTGAACCTCTCTGCACCTATACAAAAAGCTGGCAAAGGTGATAGGAAGACTGAACCCCAGCAGCTTTGTCTGAAGACATCTTCAGAGGTCTGCACTTCAATCTCCTGCTCAGAATAGCTGGGCTATCCCCAACATTTTACAAGGCTGGCCACTTTACATGCATTGATTTACCTGTGTTCTGAGGATGGAGAAAACTCTGGTGACCAGACCCAGGGCTGGTCCTCCATCTCTGTTGGAATCTTAGATACTGAGAATTTTAAACTTTCTGTCCTTAAAGGCACAGACGCACAAGAGAACACTGCATTTGACCTGAGGCTGTGGAACAGGTTTCCAAAATTAATTGATACCACTGGGATTATGGGTGTGTAGTTGGTTAGAAGTGTGTAATATCACAGGGTGGAAAACTTAGAGTTTGGAGGTTTAGAATATAGAAATAAATATGAAGCAAGATGGAAGTTTTAAGGTGGAGGCAAACTGTTCTTCTTTACCTTCTTCTTCCTTCTTCTTCACCTTATTCTTCCTTCTTCTTCATGGGTTTGGGTGATGTTTTGTAATTAAACAGAAAAGTCCACATTGTGGGCTTCAAGGGATCAGTTATTGAGTTAAAAGGGAAAATAATCTGTCTTTTCTTAATTAGATAGTTTAGTCTTAAAAGACTTTGTAACAAGAGATAGTTAGCCATTTTGTTCCTTACTAATGAAAGGCTGCAGAACTCACATTCATGAGACTGTTTTACTGCTAAGAAATAATAAACACCTGAATCTGAACATGAGCTACCATCTCAAGTGCCTTCAATTCTGATCTCGAGAAATCGATGCATCCCAGATGTAAGTGTAAAATAGTGTACAAAATGCAAAGCTCAGTGAGCCATGGAACACACAGGTGGAAGCATGGAAAGCAGATGGAGGCCTTTGTGTTGCTGTGGCATTGGTGCATGGGATCATGGAGTGAGGCATACACTGTATGGTCTTGTTCTTCTACCCTTTACCCACTAATGTCAAGTATATCTCCTATCAATAAATATTCTATACAACATGCCCACAAAGAATGGAAGATTTGACCACAGTCCCAGCCACAGCCCTTTGCACAATAATGGTTAACAAGGTATAAAAAATACCCAGTGCTGCATCTAACCAGAGGATCAGAATTGGACATGAAATTGCAGGGATAGGTTGACAGGTTTGTTCTCTTCACCCTCCCTGGAGTGGACACCTTTTGGTAAGCCCTGTGTCCTCAGCTGTGTGAGTGTTGACATGGAATATTAAGCTTGTGATTGCAATTGTACTACTGGTGCTGTGTGTAATTGCTCTGCATTATCACCAGCAGACCAAAAACCCTGACATGTTGCATTCAATAAATCACACGATTTGTGAATCCCACTTGCTCTTTTGCATGTGATTTGATATATAGGCCATTGACTATTTTCACATCCAGTGCTGGACCTCTAGTTATGCTTTTGCAACACCAGCTAAAAACCTTTTCCTCAAGTCCACTGTGGATCTCCCAGAGTTCATTTTGTTACTCCTTCTTATGTCAGCTGTGCCTGCGGGGAACAGCTCCACCACTGTAGTTCAAGTATTTGTTGTAGATTTCCCCTTCAGACTCTTCACCAGACTAATTCCAGCTCCCTGGATTCAGTTTCCTGGTCTTGGTATGTCTCTGCTCTTTCTCCAGTTTCTTGGTAGCCCTGTTGAACTGGAGACCCAGCAGTGGAGGTTGTAACTCCCTTGCTCTGCGTGCCACAAAAGTCCTGACATAAACCAGCATGTGGTTTGCCCAGTTTGCATTGGGAGCACATGGTTGGCTCATAATCAGTCTGGCATTAACAAAGGGAGTTGGACTTGTGATCCTTGTGTGTGCCTTCCAACTCAGAATATTCTGTGATTCTATGAATATGGTAAGATAGCACAGTCAGGGCAAGGTAGGGGAGGAATATCCATCATCAGTACCTGCACTGATGATGGACCCTTCCCGATGATGGACTCAGTCAGTGCTCAGTTTGCACACAAAACATGGCTCATGTCAAAGGACTGTTTTCCAGCCACCTGAGAATAAAAAAGCTTTAGCAGCAGATCTGCACTCAAAAAGATCTCAATGGAAAGTTCTATTGCTTTGTGATATAGAGGTGTGATTTAACTCCTTTCTCTGACTTGCTCTAAGACCAGTGTCCCAAAAACATACAAAGAAGCAGTGTGGGAAACACCATAATTTTAAATAATGACTGCATTGCTTGTGGTCTGTAAATATCTCATCAGATATTGCTGAGGATCTCAGCTCTGATACCCTGGGAAAGTTCCAACATAGATAATTGCCTCCTGCCTAATTCAATTCACATTTAATAGAGTGGCAACACTCAAGTGATTGCCCTGGGGTGAATAACTGGTGGGAATCAAGAGTGCACAAAAAGCACATTAAGAAACAGAGATGGAAATCCATTGAAAATCAGTGTTTGGGGAAAAGTCCTCCTCCCTTGCCTCAGGAAGTCCTGAGCCAATTTCCCACTTTCAGCTGCACCAGCCTGAACATATTGAAAGACACCTTGGGTTGTTCTTCTAGAAGGGTGATGTCATGAAGGATTACCTTGAGGGTGGTGCCATGAGGGGTGCCACAATTCTTTCTGCAAAACCCTTAACAAACCTCATGTTTTCCTCAAACCTTGTCAAAAGGTATTATAGGGACCATGGACTTTTGTTTCTGCGCACTTGCTGTCCCTCCTAAAAAGGGGAAAAAGGAAGGCATTCTATTTGCCACCACTGGTGGAAGGGCAGCAGTGCTGTGAGCACAGAAGTCTTGCAATGTGGTGGTTGGTGTTCACTGTGTATTCAGAGCTGACACTATTTACATCCTGTGTCCATCTGTGTCCAGTATTCAAACATGCCTTCTGCAAAGGAAAAACTGACATATTGCTAGGATAGCTGGAGATAGGCATGTCAGAGGGACAAGAAGGCCTCTCTGGTTTATGGCTAAGCTGACACTTGCTCCTCTTGTTGTTCTTGCCCAGTCTTTCCTCCCCACACATGAAACAAGCACAAATTGGTTGGTTTTGCTTAAGAAGTCCCTGCCCTGGCAGAGGCTTCTTTCTCTGTGTCCTTTGAGATTGTATCTGCCAAATTTATTGTCTCCTTAGTAGATTGACAAGTTTGCTGCCCTCCAGGTTCCTCTGTGGCAGGTCCTGCATGTGCACCTCGCAAAAAATTTGTCAGAGATCCTTCAGCCCCAGATAGGTCAAGGCAGGACAAGAAACAGCTGCTCCATATCAGATGGCCACCCTTGCATGGAGGCACGGAGGGATGCAACTTACCTCCACCCATCTTTGTTGTGAAAAATTGCACCACTACAGCTCCTCTCCTGTATAAAAATCTAGAGATCTCAACTGCCTTTCGGTGCTGAGATCCTTCTGTTTACTCCCCTGGGAGGCACCTGGTTCCTGGTGGTCTTCCTCCAAGTGTCTTTTCCAAACATTGTGCTCTGTCTTTGGGGTAATCTCAATCTTACATTTTACAGTCAAGTTTTGAGTGTCTGAACATCACCCCACTGCAAAACAACCCTTCAGAGAAGGCCCCAAGAAGAAGAATCACAGAATCATAGAATGGTTTGGGTTGGAAGGGATGTTAAAGATTGTCTTGGTCCAATCCTCCTACTGTGGGCAGTGGTGTCTTCCACTGGACCAGGTTGCTCAGAGCCCCATCCAACATGACCTTAAACACTTGAGGAATGGGATATCCACAACTTCCCTGACCAACCTGTCCAGTGTCTCACCTCCCTCACAATAAAGATTTTTCTCCAAATATCTGATCTAGAGCTGCCCTCTTTCAGTTTGAAACCAGTCCCAATTTTCCTGCGCTACATGATTTTATAAAAATTCTCTCTCCCATCATAGAATCATGGAATTTTTTTGATTGAAGAAGACTTTAAGAATCATTTAGTTCCAGCCCCCAATGTCCTTTCCACCTGTGCAGCCCTGGGATTCCCTCTCCCAACTCTCTTTTAACAGTAAAGGAACAGCTGCTTGTGAATCCCAGGTGGTGTTCCTGAGCCAGCAGGGAAGCTAGCCCAGAGCCTTCACTTCATCTCTAATCCCTGAAAACAGACCTGCTGCACTCTGAGCGAGTACAGAAGCAGAAAATCGAGAGTAGGACCCAACAAGATTTTTCCATTTCAATCTGAATGGAATAAATTACTCACCCAACTGTGCTTTTCTTGTTATGCACTTAAGGGATATTCTCACTTAAGTGGGTTCTGAGCCAGAGACTTTTCTAGAGGGTGTGTTATAATTCAAATAGCAAGCTGGGGCAGCTCTCCCTGGCAAGCTGGAGGTATTGAAAGGATCTTGGCTTCAGTAGATGAAGATAATTGGGGAGATTGGACAAAGGAGAAAGAAGACAGGAGAGAGGACTCATTTCATCCAGTTATGTATACAGATTGTTAAGTAATCACATAACTTAGTAGTAATGATTCATCTTGGTGATGTCTTGTTAAAGCTCTGAGCTAGTTGTGTCTTGCATCCATGCTCCAGGCTGAAATGGGGACAAAAACCATCTCTGTCTTAGAGTGCTGATTAGATATTGCATAAGGGACTCAGCTCTTTTTCCTAGTGGATGCAGAGGCTGACTCTGAAGGGATTAATGTGCCCCATGGGTGGGGACTTTTGAGCTAGCAGGAGCAGACCACAGGTGGAGGAGAATACCTGAAATGAGGGGAGATTTGCTTCGAGGCAGAGGAAAATATGGGGCCTTGCCAGCAGGCTGCTCTTGGCAAAGTCTGCTCTTGCTGACTGTAACCTTGGCAGAGACCACATAGAAATCATGCACATGCTAATTCTGCTGATATTAATTAGGCAGCCATTTCCTTTGAGGCCAAAGGCATTTTGGATAAGCTGGCACTGGCCTATAGTCCAGGATTACCCTGGTTTAATCCTGGCTTTGGTTTAGGCAGATTTTTTCATCCCTCTCATGGAACCTCTGTCTGAGGAACATGTTTTCTTTGACCATGACACGATGGGCCCATAGTGTAGAGCAAAGTGAGAGGAAAGAACATTTTCCCTTTTGGTATGTCAGCCCAGCACAGTAGGGGATCCCATGTTACAGGCACATGGTATTATTGGTGGCAAGCTTAAGTGTCATGCTCTTAGCTTTGAATCTGTAGCAAGCCAGACTCTGGACAGCCTGAGGCAAAGGAAGGTCTAACAAATCGGAGCCACCAGATGATTCCTGGAATGGGGATGTCATAGGAGACCTGTGGCATCAGTTTCCAAGCATTGAGTGATGTCAGATCAGCCCCATGTGATGAGGAATTAATTTTTTATCTTCCTTTGCAGGAGGTTCACTGAGTTTTTCAGTCCATGATGGAAGTGGGCTCACATCCCTGGACCTGAACATGAGATTCTGCAAAAAGTCCCAGCAAAAAAAGTCAGGGACTGTGTGACTGAAGAAGGGGGGTGTGCTTCCCTCACCCTCTGTACCAGATCTGTGTGCTTCTGGGTCATGTTACAACACCGATTTGAGTCAAAACAGGGTTTGAGTTCTGAATAAATTTAAATTCAGTTAGCCAAGATTCGTAAAACAGACTTTAGGCAACAGAAATGTTTTTATGTGTGCCTGACTAAGCACATGCACAAAGTTGGTGTGTGGTTCCCTGCCAATGTCAGCCAAGCTAAATATGGACAGATACAACCTTGTCCCCTCTGTCCCTGCCAGCATGGCCTGAACACATTTCCCTTTTCATTGCTGGATGGCTGTCAGATTTGCTCCATGAACTGCCTTTCCAGGGGAGTACAAGAGCACTGTCAGAGGCACAGGGGAGAAGAAGGAGGAGGAAATAGGAGAAGGAAAAGGACACACAGAACAGACAATACAGGAGAAGGAAGATGTGATTTTGGTTTAACTGCCATGGTGAGATACTATAAGGGCTTAGTGCAGTCAAATGACACCTGATTTGACCTAGAGACAGCACAGTACACTCTGTGCTGGGTCTGATCCAAAACAAAGCCTGCCAGATCAGAGCTAATCCTTGGAATACATTTCTGTCATCAGGGTAAACTTAAGTTGCACCACAGCTTTGCTTCACATGGCTACAGCTTCTTTTTCTGGCACTAGGAGCCCCTGGGATGCATAGGAAGAGGGCAATAGTTTTCTGCTTCTCCAACTCCACACCAAAGAACCATTCCTCTCTGACAGGCCAGTATGGCAGGAAAAAAATCTATTCCTTGGCGCAGACAAAGGGCAGGTCAAGACGTGTATTCCACAGTGATTTTCTGCCTCATAAATTGCAGATCTTGATGGCTGCAAACCCACATGAAGCACAAAAGCCATTCCCTTAGCAACGGGGGCTATAACAAGAGATCAGAGTAGCTGGAGCTGCCCCCACAGGATGCTGTGTCTTGACTCACCTGCACGTTGCTTCCAGAGTTGGTGACATTTCTGACTGTCTACAATCTTGCCACACAGGGTTGTCACCACAGTGGGATTTTCATGGGGAATGAGTGATGCAAGTACAAGCAGCAGGTACTTTGCAGGGTTACTTTTGGAAGGGTATTTATGCTGTCCAAGAGACCATGAGGAGCTCACTTAGCTCATTTGTTGTAACACATAAGTGTTTGAAATCACTTAAAGAATCACCAGCATGGGTATCAGTAAAAAACAGATTTACTGTTGAGCAACGGCATGACAAAGTTCATTGGCAAGATTCACTCTACTATTCACTGGACAGCTGAGGCACACCAAGGAAAAACAAGCAACAACAAAATCAAACAAAATCCAGCCAATCAAAACAGAAATGAGCCAAGAACTATCCATATGTGTGTGTGTGAGAAAAAAGGAGAGTGAGGGCAAGGATAAAAAGGAATATGGCCTAAAATCCTAACAGCATGCAACAGTGCTTAGGCTTTACTTACAACTTAACCTTAATTTATACCTTAAACTTAAGTTATAATTTTACCTTAGCAATTTAACAGAGGAATAACTCTTAACAGAGTTTAACCTAACTTAGAACTTTGAAGTTAAACTTAGCATTTTAGCAAAAGAACAAACATAAAAAGCAGTATTTAACTTAGCTTATAACTTATGACTTTACCTTACTTATAGGCCTAACTTATGTATCTAAGATACTTAAACATCTAAGAAAGCAGCATTTCTCTGAGATTTACCCTAATGCGTGCATGCATACTGAATAAGAGTCAGTGCAAGGAAGGTACTTGTGAAAGATTCCCTTCTAAGGTAGGGAAATACTCACTTTGGATGCCTTTGCATGTCCCCAGTGGTCCAAGGGTTGGACCCCGAGGAGTAGAGGTGTTGGCCTAGGATTCATTGTCATCCAGTCATTCTCTGAGCACAGCAAACATGAGAGTTGGCTATGAGAGGCCCCACTCAGAGGGAGATTGCTGGTCACAGCCTGCTGGGGCTCAGGAGAGATCCAAAGGCCTCATTTTGGAGCATTTCTTACAGGGTCACAAGGCGGTGGGCTTTAGTGATAAGAATGTTTCATCCCAGCCACAGTCTGGGTCTGCACTTTCTTTGGAAGTGTGAGAACAGGGATGCTTCTGCTATTCAGGGAAGAAATATAATTCCAAGGCTGTTCATAAAGAAAACAGGAGCTTGTTAGACTGCAGCAGCTCCTGGGAGCAGCCTGTTTCTAATAAGCACAAGAAGGGCTGAGCCCAGCTGCTGTGGCCAGTGAGGATTCCTCAGCTGCAGTGAGGCCAGGGAAGGGCAGGGGCCTGAGCTTAGGCCTCTTCACCGAGGGGTTTAGGACCTGGTGCTGCCTCTTTCTATGCATACACACAGCGCTGGCATAACGGGGTCTGTTGCAGTTAAATTTCCCTAGGGATTGTGTCATGCAAAGCACTTTCAGAGTGTCTCATGAATCTGTGGGTCTAACAGCTTTGGATCATCTGATACGGGGAAAATTGTAGGGGTAATGCAATTCCTCACCTCCTCAGGTGGGATTGAACTTGCAGGCTAACACTGCAGTTTGGGCAACCAAATGCATTTAGGCAACATTTGAAATGCTCCACAGTGTCTGAAAAATCCCTGTGTGGCTGTGAGGCCTGACACAGGAGCTGCAGCAGACCCCCAGGAGCAGCTTCACATGAGATTTTGAAGGCAGCATTCAGCAGATTTGAGCACTACATCAATGACTCTGCTTGGGGTCCTATGCTGTCTTCAACACTTTGTGCCTCAAAACTGATCTTCACCCACAAAACTGACAGGGTTTGGAAGTCCAGGTCCCAGTGGTGGGCTGTGCAGTCTATGCTTCCTTTATTTCTCTGGTCTTGGGATATGGGAGTATGTAAGAAGAGTGTGCCTTTCCCAGCTTCACCTTCATTTTCATCTTTATTTGAAACCTTTGTTGTCCTGCAATCTAAAGTGAGGTGACCCTCATTAATGAGGTTTTCTGTGAACCAGTGAATGTAATTTTGGCATTCCTCATATTAAGATACAGACATTTTCAAGTCCTCCTTAAGACCAAACAGAGATCTGGAACGAAGCTGTACTCCTTAGCCTTTCCCTCTATGTTCATGCAAAAGTTAAAACATAAAGATGACAAAAACTTTCTTGAAAAATATTGCATTGCATATATATATATATGTATATATGCCCTAGTCTTTTAATAATCTTATAATCCCTGTTCTAAATACCTGCCTTTCTCCTTTCACATTTGTTTTCATTTTCATTCTGTATCCACCTGATTATAATTTCCATACATTTCATATCACTGGGGCTGGAATTTCCCATGTCTTATCTATATGGCTTTTTTTTCCCATTACACTGCATGATTAAGTTGTTATGTTAAATTCTTTTAATCTGTTTCCATAAAACCTAATGTCTCTGGGGCAGGCTCATTAAAATCTTGTGGTTTCCCAGATGATTGCTTGGGGCCTAAAAGACACAGAAATACCAGCCCTTTGTCAGTATATCATCCCTATCAGGTACATTTGTAACATTCCAGGCTTGAAAAAACAGGGCAGACTGATTACAGACCACATATGGGGGGATTTTGTTTGCATATATGTCACCGATAAGTCAAGAAGCTTTTTATTAGGGATGTTCCTGTTGTAAAATTTTAATTTCATATAGCCAGGGTATCTGCAGCCTGATCTCCTGACTTGCTGAAACCAGTGACTCTTTGGTTGTTATAGGAGAGTGAGGGCCTATCTGTGAAAATGTATTCATTATCATACATTATCCTGGAGATACTTCCTTGCCAGAATGTCTTTTATCCCCATAACCAAGATGTTTGTTAGTGAGAGAGAAGTCCTGGTCCATATCCTTTTGGTATGAGTAGGTAAAAACATGACATAGAACCATAGAAAGAATGGTTAAGGTTGGAAGGGACCTGCAGGATCATGATTCCAATTTTCAACCCACCACCACCACACATTCATCACCAAACCATGCCCTCAGGTGCCACATACACACGATTTTTGAACACCTGTGGTATGATGACTCCACCATTTCCCTGGGCAGCCTGTTTAGGGCTTTACAATGCTTTTCAGTGAAAAAACTTTTCCCTGTGTCTAATCTAAACCCCTCCTGGGGTGGGGTGCCATGACTCAGACAATGACTTGAGGCAATTTCTCCTTGTCCTATCACCTGTTGCTTGGGAGAAGAGATTGACCCAGCCTGGCAACACCCTCCTGTCAGGGAGTTGTAGAGAGGGAGAAGCCCCCTTGTATCCAGAGTAAACAACCCCAGCTCCTTCAGCTGCTCCTCATCAAACTTGAGCTGCACATCTTGCCCTTCTCTGCTGCCTTCTCTGGACATGCTCTAGCACCTCAGTGTCTTTCCTGTAATGTGAGGCCCAAAACTGATCACAGGTCTTGAGGCACAAGTTGTGGAAAAGCTTGATTGTCCCTTGCAAGGCCATTCAGGTGGCTTGGTGCTTTCTACCTTCTTCTTCCAACCTGTGCCAAACCAAGGTCATTTGTCTTATGGCACACACAGCTCTGGACACAGGCCAACAGCATCTGACACTGGTTTCAGAGCTCTCCCATCACTGGTGAAACCAGGTGGGAAGCAGTTGTGTGAGCACCTCCGTGCCACACTGGACAGCTCCTTTAGCTCTGGATGCTGGAGGCCAGCATGGCACCCCATACCCAGCCTGCTCACAGGACTTGAACCCATGTCTCCACATAGCGCTGTGCCAAGAGCTCTTCCAGCTGGTGCTGGGCTACCCTAGGCACCTCCATGCTGGGTGCTCTGGAGTTTTGCTTGGATCTCTACCCCTGTTATTCACTGTTTGCTGCTTCTGGATATTTATCTGATGTTTGCTGTAATATTTGGATGCAGAATCACAGAATTGTTTGGGTTGAAGGGACCTTAGAGATCATCTTGTTCCAACTCCTCTGCCATGGGCAGCAATACCCTTCACTAAACCAAGTTGCTCAGAGCTTCTTCCAGTCTAGTCCTGAATTCTTGCACACGGGTTTCCACAGCTTCTCTGGACAACTTGTTCCACTGCTTCACTACCCTCACAGCAAAGATATTATTTTTTGGTAATATCTTATCTAAACCTGGTTTATTTCAGTTTGGAACGTCCACAGTACTACAACTTGTCAAACAGTTGTTTTGCCTGGAGGCTTGCCTTGCCCAGAACAATGGATGCATTTCCTCATGAATGTGTGAGAAAATGAAAGAATAACTAGACAAATCCAACAACAGATTTTGCTTTATGAAAGTAACTGATGATTAAAAAGAGCCCAGACCAATGCAGGCTTTAAGCTAACATGATCTTCTTAGTGCTGTCATGCTCATTTGGGAATACCTTTATTTTTGATGAATATCAATCAACGAATAATGTTGGACTGGAAAGGGATGGAAAAGATGAGCATCACTTGGAAAGCTGGGACCATGTCTCCTTGAGCTGCAGGGCATGAGTTTCCAGGTTCTTCCTTATGCAATGTGTGATGCTTCACAAAAAAGGCCTGGCAAGAGGAGACAGAAACTGATGTTGAAAAGCACATAACACCTGGGCTCACTGGGATGATGTGTGCATCATCCTAAAAGACACAGAAACACAGAATTCCTAGTTCTGGAGAACTAGGAATCAGCTCAAAAAAGGGGTGAATTTGAGTCTTTGTTTATAGCTGGATGACTTCACCAGACTCAGGAAAAGCCCTGCAACAGAAAAGGATGGCATCAATGGAGTAACATCACACTACTGAGAGATGGAATGCCAGAAATTGTAAGGAGGGTTCAGTCAGTTCCAGATCACTTCAGCTTAAGAAAAAGTGGTAAATGAGGTTGTCTGGATCTTCACACTTCAAAGATCTCCAGTGTAAAACAGACAGTCTGTATCTGTGTAAATGTTCAAAGAAATGCCTGCTTTCAAGTATTTCCCACCATGTGCAGAGTCTGTAGCCACAGCATAGACTTTTGTCTCAAGCCTAGCAGTAACTATTAACTTTTATTTTTCTTGATTTGGCTGCATCTGTCCATTTCCAAGGCAGGTTTTACTCACCTGTGACTCCTGCTTTTCATGATAAAATCTTTTTTCCTATCGGTGGGACTTGGTTAGTAATTGACTGAAGATAAAGAGAGGGTGGAAAACTGATAGAGTGATATTTTTTTCAGAAAAAATTCAGTCCAGGGCAAAAATTATTGCCTTTATCAATTCTCATCTCCTGTTTCCAAGTATGTAGTCTGTTTTAAGGAGGCTCTCCATGCCAGAGAGATAAGCATGGGTGCAGATGGGTGCAATGGATAGCCAGAGGGAAGGAGTAGATGAGTGGCTGAACGGATCTTTGTCCTCCAAAATCCCCAAGAGCAGCTTAGCACCTGCAGTGTATCAATGCCTCATCACCAGGTTGTCTTTGGCTGGCTCCTTTTCCCCCCCACAAAATTAGGCTTTTAAAAGAAATGTATAGGTTCCCATTGTTCTCACTAATTCCTTCACAAATTCCAGTGGGATGTAGGAGGCTGCCACTTGTCCATTGCCTTCTCAGGACCTGGGACCTTCATCATCACCTCCAGCTATATGGGAGACTTTTTGTGCATAAAGCAGGAACAAACAAAGCCATCTAAACACATTAAATCAAGTTGCCAGGGGTTTGGGGTCAGGCCACTTTTTCAAGGGACAAGAGCAGATCCAGGTTACTTGAGAGCCCACTTAGACATAATTCCTGAAATGCTGACTTTCCATTCAATTTTGAGATTCTGAACCAGTCCCATGAAAAAAAATTAAAATGTGTGGATATTAGTATTGTATTAAAAGAGTTCATCTTATGTATTCATAGGATTTTTGATACCAGACCATGCAGCATTAACTTTGGCTTGATGTACCAGTTAGAACTGGTAAACTGGTCTGCCTCAGCTGCCAGCCCGGAACTCTCTCAGTGAATGAACTCTGCTGCTGGTAAAGTTGCACACTGGAGAAGTTCACCAAAGAGGAGGTTGAAATATGAATGTCTAATAAGAGGTGTGAATATCTAATCAGGATGTACTTTCTACATCATCCACCAATGGATTAAACAGGTGCTGTTCTCTTGAATGCTCAAAGATGACATTGCTGATGACTCATGCTGGAACAGGGAGTTCATTGAACACACTAACGTGCGTGCAAGTTTATTTTCCTTCAGGATATTTGAAAACAGTTGGATTCCCTGGTGATTTTTCCAGCTGAAAAGGTTACTGCTGGTCAGGGTGCCAACAATTCATCAACGTTAATGGCATAAATGGCATAGTGTCAAAGGTAAAATAAAATGTCCCTTGCACTCCTTTAAATGTCTTGATCCCTTGAAAGAGGAAGCTTCATTATTTGATAGTGTTCAGCAATTTGATTCTGTGTATTTTCTCAGGAATGTTGCTGCAAAGGAGCAATAACATGTTAACTGCCATAATTTTTAGCCACAGAAGAAAGCATTTAGGAAGCAGTTTTATGTTATTACATACATATTATTTCTAGCCTTCATCTTCTCTTCCCTGGTTCACAAATTCTTTGCCAACAGGAGCTTTCACCTTGAAGGACTGACCTGACTGGCTGGAAAGTGAACCCTAAAGGGTATTTTTAAGAAAGGCGGATCCAGCACTGGCTGGAGGAGGGAAGGAGCCCCACTTTGGGGAGAGGTACAAGGAGAGGGCTCAGTGCAGCCACCTGGTACCTGGCACTGGCACCATGCCATGTAAGATCGTCATGGGAAAGTAATATGTGAAAATTGGCACTCTATTATAGGAATGCTGCTCTTCCAGATACACAGTAATTTCCTTCCTGACAAACTCTTGGTTTTACAGCTTATGTGGAGCCATGGGTGTGCCTCTGCTCCCTTGAACCCTCTGGGTGCCACCAGCCTTCCCTCCCCAGGTCCTGGTTCAAGCACTGACCCCACATCAGCAGTAGGTGGGGAAAGGCAATAAAAGCCCCTTCTTTCTGGCCTAGGGTTGTCTGGTGAAGCACTGGGGGGAGCACAGCTGAGGGGACACATGGGGAAGCTCCATATCAGGAGTGGCAATTAGATTTATACCGACCTACGCCCTGGCTGGTTCATTTATTTGTGCAATCGCAGCTGAGACAAATGACTGTCAAATTGACCTGGTCTAGTGGAAGGTGAGAGGGGGTTGGAACTAGATGGTCCTTAAGGCCCCTTTCAACACAAACCACTTTGTGATTATGTGAAAACTTCCTCAGCTATAATCAGCGAGCACATGGTGAGAGTCCTGCTTTGGGCCAGATGCAGTAACCCCTGCATGGAGTGGTTGGAGTTGCTGTGTTGTTTCCTTGCCTGGTTAAGCAGACAGTTTTTGCCAGTCTCTGTTCTGGAGAACTAGGAATCAGCTGAGAAAATGGGTTGATTTGAGTTTTCTTCTATAGCTTTCTATATGGGCTGGATGACTTCACCATTGAAATGTCATAACACGTTGTGGTTCTGTCTTCTTGCATCATGGTTAAGCAGAGGTAAGGGGACACCTTTGCTCTACTGCTCCCACAGAACCCATGCCTGGGCTTTTGGAACACTGCTCCTTTACTGGAGGTATTACTCAGGCATGTTCTTTCACTGGAGGTGTTAGAGCTGTTGGAATCACAGACAGTCAATGTTAGCACAGCTCAAATGTTAGCCCAGTGAGGCTGGGAACTTAGCACTGTCTTCTAAAGAGAAGAAGAAAAGGGGACACATTGTGGTTGTGTAGCCCCAAAAATGGCTATGGTGATGGTCCCTGCTGCCTTTTCCAGGATCTACGTCCTGGTCATGTGGGTAAGGGATGACACCTCTGCTGTGGCTGTCAGTACTGTGGGTGACCCTTTGGGGGCAGCTGAGCACCCCAGCCTTGTGTACAGGGCTTCATCCTGAGCACCAATGTCTCTGCCATTGCAGAAAGGGCTTTGCTGGCTCTGCGCTGCTGGGAGGCGAGCCCTTGTCACCGTGCTGCAGTGACTGTGAGGGACGAGGGCTGGCAGCCACTCTGTGATTGCCTGGGTCCGGGGCTCTGTTGGATTCACCCTTCACCCAGGCACATCCTCTCCTCCTGGTTCCTTCTCAAATGTTTCATCACAGGAAGAGGGTGCTCCTCTTGGCCCCAGCTGACCTCACCATCAGAGGGTTTATCCTTAGCTCTGACCTCACTTCTTCTTTTTTAAAGCCAACATTGTAAATCTCTCTTAGGAATCCTCCCTTTGAACACCAATTAGGACTGTGCAAGGCTTTCATTCAGTATCTCCTACAGGAACTGTTAACCCCAGTTCTTCTAACCTTTACTTTCTCTGTCACAATTTTGTCACTTTGATTTATTTTTCAGAGCTTTCTGACCTGGGTTCTTCAGCTGTGATGTAAATCTGATATATTATTTTCATGCTTTGAAGAGATACCTTTATGTCTGGGATCTTGGAATGAGAGAAAATGGCATTAGGTTGTGCCATGAGAGATTTATACTGGATATAAAGAAAATTTCTTCAAAGAAAGAGTGGTCAAGAACTGGAAGAGGCTGCCCAGGGAAGTTGTGGCATCACCACTCCTGGAGGTATTTAAAAGACATGTAGATACTTCATTTAGGAACATGGTTTATTGGTAGGGTTAGCGCTATTGGACTGATGGCTCGACTCAGTGTTCTCAAAGGTCTTTTCCAACCTAAATGGGTTTCATAAAATCAAGAATTCTTGATTTTATGAAACCCATTGGAATTTTCTGCTACAACTCTGCTGGACAAATTCACATATATTTTCATAGATGCTCTAGCATCTAGAGGGATGTCTTTCTTCTGCTGATCATAGAATGATCTTCCTTTTCATTTTGTCCCTTTTCATCTCCCCTTCCTACCAATGCTATTTTCAGGGTTGGATTTTTAGCTTTTCTTCTGTCACAGATTTCTCTGACCTCCCCAGCCTCTGTCTCACCTCCCTGAAGATGTGACTGCTGTGTTATCATCCTTCTCTCCTTCTGGAAACACGGACGCACTGCAGATGGCCGGCACTTCATGCACACCATGAAATTAAAATATAAGAACCAATTTTGAAGGAATCTTGAGAGAGAGCATCTAATCCATCTCTCAGCCCTGGAGCAGGATCCTATCAACTGATATAATCCCCTAATAAATACTGGTGTAGTCTGTTTTTCCAAGCCACCCAGGATGGAGGATCCACACCTTCCCAGGCAATCAGCTTCACTATTGCCACTGTTTGAAAATTCCCCCAATACCTAATGTGAACCCCCCGTGACAGTTTTTCCTATCCAGCCCTGTTTTTCTGTAGACCTGTATGATGACTGGGAGTATCCTGATCACCTTTGTTTTCACCTTCTCTAATAAGTGTTATTTTCCAGGTCTCTTATTGCTGCAGATGGTGCCTCCTCCTTGCTGTGCTTGGTTTCATCCCTAAAAAAGCACACAAAAAGGCTGCAGCTTCATACCCTCCCTCCCTCAGAGGTGGGAAACAGGTGAGCTCTGTATGATTCAGTGAGACTAGTGTGCTCATATTGCTCAGGGAAAGCCCCCAAGCACTTCACTAATCATCTTAAATGAAAGGGCATGAAATTAAAACCACCAGAGGCAGTCACATCTTCTCATCTTCCTATCTGTATCTGCAGTCCCATATTTAGTCAAATGGCAGAATCACCCTGGCCTAGGTATTCCTGCCTGCCTGGGGACATGATTTTATTCTTTGTGAGGTTTAAGACCAATAAGAAATTAATTTTAATCCTGAACAGGCTGCAGTCAGGACTTTGATTTGATTTTAACATATCTACTGCAGCATGAGACCATTTCTGAGCTGAAAAATAATTTCTGGGTGAAGATATAATTCTCCATGGTTTCCTTATGATATCAGCTTTTTGGACAATGGGAGACCAAGGCTCTTACCCAGTGTGATTCCCATTCTTACAGCACTGTGGGCTTAGCTAAGAATGTGGTCCCACTGGACTAAATATATTGGGAAATGTCAAAGGACAGCTGTTCTTTGAAGAGCTTATTCTCAAATGGGAAAGGAGCATGAGGGCACTTCACTTCTTCCCGTCTGTCAATGCAAAAAGTCCTGGAGGGTCTGTGTCCAATACGGTGCAGGACAAGAGGATATCTTCAGGGTAGGGTGTGGTTTCAGTGAGGCAGCACATCCTGGTAAAACCTGCCCATGGGGCAGGGAACCTCTGGGCCAGTGCCAAGTTGGTCACTGCCACTTCTCATTAGCCCATCATGAGATGCCAGGGCATGGAAAGCTGCTATAATCTTACCTAATCTGGGACCAGGCTGTCTTGTACCTGTAATTTCTCCATGCTGACTTGGTTTAATTTAAAGCCTGGAAGGACAATAGGAGACTTCCTTATCAACTGCCAAGTGTTTTATATCAAAACACAAACCCTGGAGTACTGGCTTTGCTGCTCTGACATATTCAGCCCCCAGAACCCTTGACTGAGCCTGCTCCAAGCTGTGCTTTGGAAGTGTCTTTGCAAACTGGAGCTGTACTCTAGCTTAGAGAGGAAGTTCACTGCTTTGGCACTGCTGCATTCACGCTGTACTGTGAGCATGAGAGCTCCTGACTCTATGATAGGAATGACAAAATGGGAAACCAACCACCAAAAACTCAACAGGGGAATTTCCTGGCTGCTCCTTGCTGTACTTTGTTTCTTTAGGCCCAACAGTGAGAGCACACCAGGGCTTTTCAAATGGTTTCCTCTCCATCATCCATATGGATGGTGGAGGCTGAACATTGTTCAAAGTCTTTACCAAAGACATACCTGGTATCACCAGCAAAGTCAATCTTACTCCACAGGATGCACACTCTAAACAGAGCAAAACCAAACAGCATCACTCATGTGAAGAAAAAGGCAAAACCTGTGCTTTAAAAGAAAAAGCAAACACTGGTGTTAGTGCCCAGCAGTATATATATATTGTTCAGAAAACTTCCCCAACATCTACTTCCCTAAAACACCCCTTTCCTCCCAGTTTATAAAGTCCTTGTGGCACACAGTGCTTTGTTGGGTGAGGCTTGTCAGCTGCCTGTGCTTACGTCCCATCAGCATGAGGGTATCCCTTGGACTCATCTTCCTCCTGGCTTTCCTGGACCCAGGTGAGTTTTTCACTGGGACCTGTGGGGTTGTGAGACATGAAAGAGGTCTGGGAATGGAGTGTGTGAGGCAATTGCTGCCATCTGAGCCACGAACCCTCCTCATCTTGGGGAATTTGCACTGCACAGGGGTGAGGGTGACTGGTCTTGGGGGATCTTTGGTCCCATGAGTCAATGTGCAGATGAGGGCGTTGGCATTAACAAAGTGAGTTCACAGTCTGATTTTGTGTGGTGCTCACTGGTGGTACAGTCAGGACAGGCACCAGAGTGACTCAGGTTGCCCTGAGGCAGCCAGACCTTTGGAAAGATGAATTGATCTCCAAGCTCATTTATTTTACTCATGTCCAGGGCTGTGTGACATTTTGGACATCATGTCATCTCAGCTGTCCTTCAGCTCTGCTCCAGAAAAGCACAGCTCTCTTGGAGGACTTGGGTCACAGCAGATGGCATGGCCACTGCAAGGTGCCTTAGTTGGCACCTGGGTTTAGGGAGGTGACACATGCCCTGGGCCTGTTCATCTACACACTGGACTCTGTGGGTGTGTGTCATGGAAGAGATCCTGTTTGCTCTCTGTTGAAATACATGCTGTTCCTTTCTAAGTGTTTCCTGAAGAGTATCTGATATTCTGGTCTGCTTAAAGTGTTCCAGCAGGTATCTGGTGAAGTGGTTTCCCCTAATGCCTACAAAGAATTAAACAAAGATAATGCTTACAGAGAAAGCCTGCAGTTTGTACAGAGCATGGCCAGCGCCTGCTGGCAGCTCTTGTTCCCCAGCCACTCAGGTGCCCTTATTCTCTACGAAGAGAGAATCTGGGGTCTGTGAATCCAGGAACACCTGACTGCCTGCCAGGATGAAGGGTTTGCAGGGCTGCTGTTGTCAGCAACTCTGGAAAAGACCAGCACAGATTGCACAATGAAACATGAGGGAAGAGAAATGTGAAAAGTGCTGATCAATGCTGAAATCAAACATCAGTGAAAGAGGAAGTGAGATCCCTTATGGCTGCTGCTCAGGAATGTGTCCTCCTCTCCCCAGGGACCTGCCTTCAGTGTGAGGTATGTCACAGTATGGGAAAAAGCTGCTCTGGCCCCATGAAAACCTGCACTGGTGGTGAAGACACTTGTGGAATTATTCTGCATGAAGTCCTAATAGGTGAGACATCCTCTAAGCCAGAGTGGCTTTCAGAGTGGGGCTGGCATAGGGACTTGCCTTTCTCTCCCTGGTTCTGTCACTGTACGGTCCATCCTTGGATAACCTGTTCCTTTTTCTTTTACGGACAGAAGACTCAGAGATCAGGATTGTCTGGGATAGGAAAAGCTCTTTATTCTTCTATTTTGAGAAGCAGTTTTCTAGTGGGAGGGTTTGGTTCTTAGTTGTGGAGGAAAGGACCAAAACCTCATAGTGGGGGGAGACACTGGCTTTTAATTCTGGTGAAGGTGAATAGTTGAGTCAGGAAGTTGGGAGACGCAACCTTGACTTACACTAAGGTGCTGACACCCAATACTGGGGATGCACTGGGGATGTGTGGAGAGAGAAGCTTGCCTGTCCTCAAGCTGGGATGGGGACACCATGCAATCCTGGAGTGACACCAGGACTGAGCTATCACCTTATCATAGTAATCATCATCATCATCATCATCATCATCAATCAGTTTAGGTTGGAAGAAACCTTGAAGATCATCTAGCTTCAAACCCCCTGCTCTGGGCAGGGAGACCCTCCAGTAGACCAGGTTGCTTAGAGCCCCATCCAACTTGGCCTTAAACACTGCCAGAGATGGGAGACACCCACAGCTCCCCCTGGCAACTTGTTCCAGTGTCTCACCACCCTCATTGTCTAGAATTTCTTCTTAATATCTAATCTTCTTTTAGTCTGATGCCATTCCCTCTAGCCCTATTAGTTCATGTCCTTGTCAAAAGCCCCTCTCCAGCTCTCTTGTAGCTCCTTTAGGCACTGGAAGTTGCTATGAGGTCACTAGAGGAGCCTGCCCTTCTCCAGGCTGAACAACCCCAGCTCTTCCAGCTTGTCCTCAGAGGAAGTGTTGTTAACCAGTAACCATGTCCCTGTAGCTGATATGTCAAAGCTGGTGCTGATTCCTAACACAGCTGGACACTGAGTAGTGTTAGAGGTATGGCCTCAGTCATTGCTCAGCCTCAGTGATGTGATTGTTGCCTTTTAGACTGGAGTCTGGCTCATATCCTATCAGCTTTGGTGCTGGCAGCTCCAGTGCCTGCCTTCTTCTGCTGCTGCACCTGCCTTTCATCCTCCAAGCACTTCAGCAGACTCAGTTTAACCATTCTCCTCCCCTTTACACCTTCTGGGCTTGGCTGATGGGTAGACGAGACTTGCTCCTGTCAGGATGCTTGTGGCTGGGATGGACTTGCCCATGTCAGGGTGCTTGTGGCTGGGACGGACTGTGCGCTCTGCAGATTTTACACAGGCTAAGCAAGCCTGTGCTATGGGTCAGAGGCACGTGTCACACCATCATCTCTGCAGTGTCCTGGCTCACTAGTGGTGCTTTTCAGGGGGCTTAGGGGTCCCTCTTAGGCCCTGGGACAGCTGCCTAGAAGTTGGTACATGAACTAACGGGAAGGGAAGTGAGTTACTTTGTGTTGAACAACTTGGCATTGCCTTCTGCTTCATGACAGGGGGGATGGCCATCTCTTCATCCATCAAGTCCTGCCTGCCATCCCACGTCTGCAACCTTGGTCCTGTCACTGTGAACTATGGGAAGGTGAAAGCAAAGAGCCACTTGGTTTGCTGCACGGGTGATGACTGTCGGACCACCTCTGTGTCATGTAAACTCTTAATTTTCCTTGCAGCCCTTCCCCTCTCTGTCTGATCCACCCCATGGTGAGGCCATCACCTGTGTTATTCCTCTCATTCCCTCACTGAAAGCAGCTACAGCCCATGTCTTTCATTCCAGTGCCACCAGATAACGATGTGCCCAATGGATACCAGTGTCCTGCCTGCTACAGTGTGGACTCCTTTCAGTGTGGCAATGAAGTTGTAAACTGCACTGGATCTGAAGACCGATGTGTTGACCTTGCTGGGTTAATGAATGCAGGTAGCTGCCTATCATTTGGGGCTGTTTTTCATCTTCTTGGTAAAGTGGGTGAAATTAGTCTAAGATAAAGCTCTACTGAGATAAGAATGGGCTAAAGGTGTGAAATAAAAGAAAAAAAAGGGAAGATATAAGGAACTTAAAGCTGAAAACTGAAAACTTTAGGCTGATCAAAGGGCAGGTGTCATTTTCCCTTCCTTCTTCCCAGTCAGGCATGGATAATTTCTGGAATTCCTTATAACATGGCATAACTGAGATCTAGAGTGGAACTGGCTTCTTGGGGCAATCTGGTACATGGGTGTGCAACAAACCTGACCAAGCCCCTAAACCTGCTGGCCTTAGCTAGGATGTATGAGGGTGAGCCTGGATCTGAGCCAGTTGCAAGCTCCGTGGAGGATCAAATGGAGCTTTGCAGAAACATTGTTTTTCCCATGGGGTAACACCAGTCATGTGGGACAAGACACAGTTGCAGTGGTACTTTTGCATGAGGAAAGCCAGGGACAGGTCCCCTGCCTTGAAGTCCAGCCTTTGAACAGCTCCATCAAAAATCTTTTTCCCACCTTAGGTCCTGTAATTAGAGAGAGGAAAGTAAACAGCAATTTTTCTGGTCACTCTCCTTTCAATCCCTGCTGCAGGTAAAAGACTTCCACCTGTCATGGCACACCTGTGCTCCTGTAGGCAGGAAAAAACCCATGGAAATAAAGGGCAGCAACCAGCTATAGGAGCAGACTGAAAAACAATTATCTTGTATATGGTTGTGGATGAAGTTCCTTTGACTTGATAATATTGCTTGGTGATGATGTGGTGCCTGAAGGTCCTTCCTATAGACTTTATTAATGTGCTGTCCAAACCCTAAATTAGATCATGTTTCACAGAGACAACATGAAGGAAAATAAGAATTTTCATAGTCAAAGCAATGAAAATAGAGTGGCAAAATTAATTCAGTGTATGACTGAAATAAAAAATCTTCCCAACTTGTCTTAACTTGATTGATCAGCCACTGTGAATGGGGAAGGCCTGTGCAGTGTGATAAACTGTGCAGAGAAAGCAGCAGTGTAGGGGAGCACAGGAAGGTGAGGAGCTAATGGAGTGCCTTTATTTGTATTTGAGATAAAATTGTCCAACAAAGCATTCCAGACCTCTATAATCTGCACAGCAGAGACACATGAACAACACTAGCAAAAGCAAGCAGCAGGAGCAAGAATATCTGCATGGGGAGTTAGGTACTCAGCACCTGCTTAGGTCTCCTCTTGTAAATGCTCCAGTGGTGGCAAAGGACATGTTCAGGTTTCAGTGGGCCTGTCAGTAGGTTTCTCTCTTGGTTTGGCTAAAATCCTATAAAGACTTGGAGAAATAATTCCTCTTAATAAATGGCTCAGGCTGTCTTGTCACTGAGACTTCTCAACTCCATATCAAATCTGACTGAGAGAAAGTTATCCAGTTTGAATGTCATGAGAGGGTCAGAGAGAGAAGGAGACAATGAATACCTGGTGTACTGCTACACAGCCCTTTAGGAAGCCAAAGTTTGGGCAGGAGAATCTTTAAACATGAGAAAGAGAACTACTTAAGACATTTTCACTTTTTAAATTTGAATGCTTAGAATTTTTAAAAGTCATCTTTATTTAGCAGAAAGAAAGAAGACAAACCTTAAATTACTTGTATTTCGAGTAAACCAAGATGGCCTTGCTGTTTCCTCAGCTTTGTTCAGGGGATGGGAACAGATAGTGCTGGTGGGTTTGGAACCAACTGGATGTAATGAATGGGCAGTTCTTAGGTTGGAAATGGGCACTCCACTGGCCAGGGTGGGATTAATGATGGGAATTGGATCCCCTGATACATGCCATGCATTTCTTCTATTTCCCTACACAGGCGGACTGTCTCTGAAAGCTGCCATGAAGGGTTGCACCACCCTTTCTGAATGCACCATGGTAGGAGATGGCAAAAACAGCCTGGGGATGATGGACATAAAGCTGAAACGGTTCCAGTGCAGACCAGCTTCTGCTATGTACAGCGTGGTGTACAGTACTGGGGGTGCCCCTCCACACACGATCTTCCTTCCTGTCCTATCAGGATTCATCCTGGAGAAGGCACTTTTCTGACTCTCACTGGTGCTGGGTTAAGCAAAACCCACAGCAAACCCCAGCAGTGGTTTGCAACTTAGACCTTTTTGCTGTAGCTTCTTCTGCATGGGGATTTTATTTTCAGATTAGCTCTTCTTTTATATTTTCACAGAATAAAGACAGCACTTACACTTCCTTTGTTTCCTTGTTGATTTAATCTCATTTAAACCTTCATCAGTTCAATTGTGGTTGGTTTTGTGTTGCATTTTCTCACTGCTTTGTCCATACTGAGACCATATGAGACTGTGTGAAGTCTTCAAACCCTTCACAGGAATTGGGTGCTCTCAAGCCAGCCCTAGGGTCTACATCCACTATCTCAGTATAAGTGGCAACTTACAAAAAACACTTTTCCAGGCTCTAAAAAGGACTGGACATGAGTTCCTGAGAGGTTCATTCCAAGTAGAAATGTCACTTGCCCCTTTTTCCAACCCTTGTATGTTGTTGGTCCAAGCAGGAGGAGTTCCTCAGCCCAAAGGGCTGTTCCTGGCCCTGGGCCACAAACAGTATTTGCTTCAGAGTACAAGACACTGCAGTAAGCAACCTGCACCTGGCAAGAAGTTGCTTTACCAGACACTCACCCATTTAGTCTTAAGTTTCATGATTATCTGGAATAAATGCTTATGTTGGGAGCTTTTAATTTGGGTAGCTTTCCATGGTGACAGACTGCTGGGAGTCCAACTAATGAGAAACTTCAGCTCCCTTCTTATTTCCTCTCTGTTGGCTGAACTACACCTACAGCTTGTGTAGCCTTCCCACTTCTACATTTGCCACCCCCTGGCTATTCTGCCCCAGCCACCCCTTGCCTCATGGGCATCCTTGGGTTGGTGTCACACAAAAGCACTGAGGAAAAACCTCATCAGGCAGCATTGCTATACCTGGGACTTAGTGCTGGCTGTGGGCTAAAGGATGGAGGGGTGAGAGCTCTGAGAGATGCTGAGGTATACAGAGGAGAGGTGTTAGCAAAATTCAACATCTCCCTGTGTGTCTGCTCCCAGAGGAATGGCCCAGTTTGGAGCAGACTACAGGACTATTAAGCAAAGTTCATGGTTGTATCTGCCCCTAAAAGCCCCATTGTGCCTGTGTTCACAGTGGTTCTCGGATGAGGGAAGAGATAAGAATATTGACTCCATGTTCAGAAGGCTTGATTTATTATTTTATGATATATATACATTACATTATAACTATACTAAAAAGAAATAGAAAGTTTTCCTCAGAAGGCAAAGCTAAGAATAGAAAAGAAAGAATGAAAACAAAAGGCAGCTCTCTCAGACTCTGTCCCAGATAGCTCTGTCTTGATTGGCCATTAATTATAAACGTCCAAGAGGGGCCAATCACACGTGGACCTGTTGCATTGCACAGCAGCAGATAATAATTGTTTACATTTGTTGCTGAAACTTCTCAGCTTCAGCAGAAAAAATCCCAAAGAAAAGATTTTTCACAAAAGATGTCCCCCATACCCCAGCTCAACAGGGCAAGCACACGTTTTGGGCACGGGGTTCCAGGGATCAAGCAATGCAATTTTATCTCCTAATTCAGTGCTAGGAAAGCCTTGGCTGCTGAAACCAGACCATAACACGTGGCAGTAGTGAGTTGACTACGCCTACATGTGTATGCATGAATGTATACGTGATCAGCTTATAACTTGCAGCATGGGGACTGAATGTTCTTGCAGTTTTTGTCTCCCCTGACTTTCCCTTCTTCCCAAACAGGCTGAAACTCCTTTCGTTCTAGTATTCCCACCAAATTATTTGGGATAAAATGTCACATTATCTACTATAATAAAGGGGAGTGGGTCTGAGAGTGAAAATTAATTTTTCAGGCAGGGAGTGAACTGATAATACAGATTCAATGCAGGCTAAAGAGTCTGGTTAGACTCAGTTAATTATTTGCAGAGGCTGTACAATTACAGTGGATGTTAAAGAAGGAACACAGCTCCCTCTTCATGGTGTAGCCATACACTGATACTGCAGCGACCCACTCATTCAGCATTTTTCCAGATCTGATAAAATCCTGGAATTAAAAAAATTCTCTGTCTGTGTAAGTACATTATCCCTGAACACATCTCCTGCACGCTCACGTGGAACATTGCATTACTGTCCCTGGCACCCACGTGGCAGACCTCGATCCGCTCCGATGGCTCAGCCCTTCCCTTCCTGCTCATTCCACTCCAGCCTGTGATGCTATCAGGATGCAAAAGCCAAATGGATCTGTTCAGCCTGGTCAAGACTTGGGTGGTGCACATCCAGAGAGCCATGGTGCTGGGGTGGTATTTCGGGAAGGACAAGGGGGAGAGCAGACAGCAATACTTCTGATGAGGGTTTGTGGTGCAGAAAGCAGAAGCAGCTTAATTTTGACCTACAGCTCAATGTTGTGGCAAACAAAGCTGTTGCAATCTGTGGCTGCTTAGATGATGGAGTGATTGAAACAACCCAGCATCTTTACGACTGATATGCTTGTGCTTGGTCCTATTCCAACATCCACATTTTAAAATGCTGTTACAAATGGAAAACATGAAATAAATGCCATACAGGCGAAAGTCTTCAGGAGCATAATCATGTGATTTTACTGAAAAACAAAAGGCAGGGATGTGCCTTGTTTACAGGATATTACCACACTAATGTGGAATTGATAAGATCTTAAAGGGCTCTTTTATACACGGGAGTGCAGCAATAACTTGACAAAACCAAAGGAGAGAAAGCAACACCATCACTGTGCACAGAATGCAGCCATCAGACCAAAGGATCATCAGCTTTTGATGTCTGAGATCTAGAATGAAGACCTTTCAGAAATGGATGCAGACAGGTTAAACAAGGTTCAGGCAGAGATGGGGGAAACGTGATAGACTGGGTGAAGGTGATAGGATGGTAAGCCTTTCTGACTTCACCTTCTGGCTTCTGAGGAGGGAGATGATGCTGAAATGTGTTCAGATAAAAGCCACACAAAAGATGGAAAAAACCCCCTGGTGACGCCAATTTACTAAACCAAATCAAACAGGGGCATCTCGGTATCTTGAGCAAGGAGAGATGAATGAGCAGCACTTGCCTCTCAGTAAGTGCAGGGTGTGACAGCAGAGGGGGAGCATGTCCAGAGATCCCCTGTAAAGGCACCACTCTGGGAAGCATGGGAAGCCCCACTGCCCACAGGGTTAAACTTAGGATATGCAGCAAGGAGCAGCCCTTGAGGCCATAGGCATGTTGGGGAAGGGTGAGGAGAGATGTGGCCAAACCCCACCACTGTAAGTGGAATGACTCCTGCTGATTTTAATGGGCTGTGAACCAGGTCTTAGACACCAAAATGGGTTGTTTCCATCTGCAGCTTCTCGTTATAATATATACAAACCCTACTCCCACACAGACGCGCACATGCAGACATGTGAACACCAGATCCTCCCTTAGATCCTGCAGATACTTCAGCCACCAGAGACACAGACGCTCACAGCTCTGCATGGCTGGAGCTGCCTTCCTCACCCTCAACACCCACCATGTCAACAACAGCCTTTATCTCCCCGTTTGTACAGCCAAGAGGGCTCAGACCACTGTCCTGCCCTCCCAGACAGCGAAAAATTGACCATTTCCTGCCATTCCCTCTCTCTTCTCTGAAGTTTTGGTGCTTTACTAACATGCTGAGCCACCCAGAAAGCCTGATGGCAGACAGAAAACGCATAGCAGATTTGAAACAGGAAGATGGACATGCAAGAATTTTGCTCAACAGGCTGGTGATTTAGTAGGGTAGAGGGAAGGTGAGAACACAGCCCTGAGCTCGGTGGGTGGATTGGAAAGGAGCAGAGCAGGAGGAGTCAAGGAGAAGGGGCTACATCTCTGTGCAGCCATGCACCATGCAAGGCAGCTCTTATCAGATACTAAAACCCCTCGGCTCCTTCTTCCCAGCATATCTGTCTGGAAATGATTTTTCTCTTTTTTTTTCTCACATTTTGGGAAGCATTCCTGCCCCCAGCTGTTTCACACCTGGAGCTCAGAACACCAGGATCAAATTTATATGACCAGAGCTTGGTCTGGGGTTGTATTTGCAGAGGAATGCAAAATTGTTTCCATTTAAAATTTTTTGTTTAACATAATTACTATGTTTTCCATAAGGAAGTTTTTCCAGTACCTTGGGCTAGCAGGTTCAGTGGGTATTTTGGGCTCTCACTTCTTCAAAGGCAAAGGGAAGACAAACAGGGAGTGAACAAGAAGGCTTTAATGCAGACAGGAACATGTGTCCTGCTGCATACCAAAGACATAATTTTTTCCAGCTCTTTCAGGAAAGAATAGGTGGGTTTTGAGCAATCTGACCAAATCTGGGCTTCAGCAAAGGGTCTGCATCTGAACATGTATTAAATTCCCAGGACGGCTGAGTCAACACTGCTCTTGGAGATCAGCTTCTAATTGAACTACACATTCCCTTTTGCACTGTGAGATCCACCACTGGCAGAGGCACCTCCACCCCAGACACAAAGTGTTGGGTGGGAAGGATCCCAGATCCAGAGTGATGTATTTTCCCTGGAGAACTTATTTTACCTTAAAGCTGTGTAGCACGAGAGCAAATGCTCCACAGGTCAGGAGTAGGATAACCTTGTGTCAAAGCCTGCATGGTCTCACCTCCTAACTCCTTGGACACTTATACTGGATGAACACCTGCTGTTCCCAAATTTTCACAATATTTTCCTTTCTCTGGGTTGCAAATGTGAAGAACAGCATTTAGTATCTACTTCAGTTGCTGACACATGGAAGAAGCATCTCTCCTTCCCTATACATGTCTTAACTATGGCAGACTGTCTTAGGATGAGAGAATTATTTAGATTGGAAAAGACCTCTAGGATCACTGAGTTCTCTCATGCGTATAAGTGAATGAAAACAAAATTTATCCCTGCACCTAATGTGGAATCACCACATAAAACACTCCAAGCATACTTGTAAGGTTTACCAGTTGCTAGGGCAAGAGCTGATGTGCAGGAGGCTGGACATCTGTGTGCTGCCACTGCTGAGACTGTTGTTTGGTTTTCAGATGTCACAGATAGCAGGAAGGGAAAGTTTCTTTTGCATTGCATCCCATGGTCACACCTCATGTCAGGTTTCATGTCCAGGGAATAAACTCTTGACCATCTTACCCACAAACTTGTGTTGTGCAGTGATGGATTCAGATTTTATTCTCAGAAGAATCTGGTAGGCAATATCAGACTCTTTTCAAGCAGGATTCTGCTGCAAATGGTGTGGCCTGGGAGGGAAAAACCTGAAAACTATTGGCAGATGATTCCCGAAAGAGGAGCTGGTTGTGGGTATTGGCTCTGTGCAGGCTAAAGGAGCTGTGAGGTTACAACTTTAGGAAATCACAAAACCTTTTGTGGGGCCCAGATGAGGACCCATCTCATAGGGCTGGTTGGGTTCAGAGAGGCTGATGCAATTTGGGAAGTAGCTTGTCACAGTCTGTGCAAAAAGTCTGTTTGGAAAGCTGGCCTTGCTGCAGGAGCTCTGAAGGGGTGGCAGAGAGTGTTGCAGGATGCTGAGCCACAGAATTAGTGAGAGGCTCAGGGTATGCCTAAGAAGTCAGGCTTTTCATAACTTAACATAACTTAGTCAGGCTTTTCATAACTTAACTTAGTCAGGCTTTTCATAACTTAAGTTCCCACACAATGTGTCTGTAAATGAATGGGTTCAAGATGTTTTAATTAGTCCAATTCTCTCATCCTGTTTCTTTATTATATTGCAAAGGCCATGACTGAGTGTTCACATACAGTGACAGTGGTCTGACACACAGCTTTGCTGGATGGAAGTTTTTGAAAAGTGTGATTCAGACTGGTTGGTCTGGGACTGTAGCTGTGGCTTTATTTATCTGTCTTGTGCTCTCAAACCTCTATGGGTCATTCAGGAAACTTGCAGACATGAGCGTGGGAAACTGTTTTTCTCCTAAAACGGGAGATGAAATTGTCATTGTTTGCACGATGGCAAAAGGGACACTGTAAGAAATTAACTACAGTGTTATGAGATCCTTCAGATTACAGGAAGTGATGATCATGGTGCCAATTATGTGCTAGATTTGCTATAAACTGCCAAAACTGCTAACAAGTACCACAGGTCATGAATGGCCCCAGACTGAATGCACATGGTGCTTAGGACACTAAGGACTTGTGGGAAATAAAAAAGCCATACATTTATAAATAACAGATTAATAAAGGCTGGAAAAGCCCTTCAAGACCATCAAGTTCAACTTTTGAACTGAACACCACCACACCCACTAAACCATATCATGGAGTGCTGTGCCTACTTCTGCTGTACTTGGCAAGAAGACCTGGTCACTGGCCAACACCATGAAGTTGTTATCAAGTAATTAATCACTATCATTCCCCATTTCCAGCTTCTCTTCCTTCCAGTTTTGTGCACCTGTGGGCCCTGCTCCCTTTGCCTGGTTGAGGGGTAAGCTGTTAGAGGCAGCTGTGGAAACTCCCTGTTTGCATCCTCATGGCTGATGTTCAGCCCCTACAGAAAATCCAGACAGTCTGGACCAAAACCAAGCTAGGCATCTGGTATATGTCTTTCTCAATCCTTTTTCATGAAGAAATTTTGGTGTTTTAAGGCCAGTTAAACAACAAGAATGGTGACTCAGGCTGTGCAGAGGGAGACCTTCAAGCTCTTTAGGACAGCTCTGAGCAGGAGAAGGGGAAGGACTGGTGGGGGATCAGAATTTACTGGGCTCTGTGACGCACATTCCTGGTACACATCCATGCTCTCCCATTCCTCCATCTGTGCTGGCTGGGCAGTTCCTCTCTCTGCAGCCCATCTGCAGCACATGAGGAACTGCTCACCCACCCTTTTTGGATATTTAGAGGAAGATTGTGTCTGCCTGGTGGTCTGTGGGACATGCTGGAGCCTTGCAGCTATTTCTGGCACAGGCTCTTCCTTCCCCTGCATCGAGATATTCTGCTGCCCAAGCTCAGGAGCAAACCCTCCCTGGCTGAGCTGCTCTGCCACAAAACCTCTAAACCCACACCAGCTCAGCTTTTCAGCTCTCTGATGCCTCAACACAACCCACAGAAAAGTGTCAGAGAAAGGAAGGCTGGTTTAATATCCAGGCATTTATGCTGGCTTATGTTTTCTGATTAAAATGAGAGCTGGCTGGCAGCTCATGATGGGGAAATAATGCACAGGAAACCTCTGAGAGAGGCAACAAAGAGGAAAACAGACTTTCTTCCTGAAAAGATGCTTTTCTTCTGTTATTGTTGGCAACTCTGTGGGAAGGGTCATGTCGCAGTTTCCCAACCTGCAAGAAGAAGTACACCTCTCTCAAGAAGGATTCTTCAGGAAGACCTAAGCTGGCACCAGAGTCACCTTTTTCCTCTGCATTACTGGCTTTTGGGTTCCAAAAATGGCTGGATTTCTTCATCAAGGCATGAGAAAATTCAAAAATACAAATTGAGCTTTAATGCTGTAAACTGGGCTCATCATCTCTCAGCTATCATGTAGACAGGCGACAGTGACATAAATGAAAATAAATGAAATTACTGGAAAAATTCACTAGCTGGAGCAAATACATGTTAAAATCAGAAAAAAAATATCAAAATTTGAAACAAAAAGTCAGCCTGTCAGAGAAAATAATTTCTGCTGTGGACTTGGCAGTTTGCAGGTCTTGATGCCACGTGCTAAGAGTGCTAAAGGTCCCTTCCCTATTCTTATTCTGCTTTTTCTGATTGTGCCCTGGATCAGCACAGTGAAAGACATGGCAAAAACTGGTAACTGCAGCAGATGCAGAGGGTGGAGCTTTCTAACATAATTTTGGCTATCTCCTCTTTCAGCATTTCAGAGTTGCTTTTCAAAGATAAAGGCCCAATGTTTCAGGAAAAAGCACAGTATCCCAGAAAAACAGAGATGGAGAAACCTCAGGAATCACCAGATATTGCACTCTTTTGCAGTGCAGCAAGTTACAATTGTTTTTCTCTGCAGCTTCTCCAGAAAATTGTCAGGAAAACCAGATTTCCTGAGGGACAGAGTGGCCTTTTGATGGGATCACACTACACCTCTGGTGGGGATGTAACTTATTGGAAGATTTTATTACTGCATTTCTTTTCTCTTTCTCCCTTTCCCTCTCTGGCCTTTCTGATAATCACTCACACTTGCTTAAAATTAGCTTGAAAGTGACTTTAATGAGATCAGAAAATCTTTTAGAGGTTGCAGCAAGCGTGACCTCACACTTCCACTGTGTCCCTAATTGATACTGCAGGTTATCTTGTACTAAGTCAGTGTGTAAAGTTCATAGTATTGTCATTTGTCAGTATTTTTAAAACCTAATTACCCAGGGGAACAAAGTGTTGCATTTACTTTTCCCCTATATTTCTTTCCTCTTTCCACACTATGTCCCCAAAAGTATGATTTCCACCACACTTTTCATCTAGTAAGAGATGTGCAAGATTTTAATTTGCTCACAGTTTTGTGAAAACTGGCAGCTGGATAGAGCAGAAAGGTCTGTATAATTGCTGCTCCCTGCTCCTTCCACACAAGCCAGAGGCAGAGTTCTGCACAATATACCTGCTGTGGACCAAGGAGCACTTGTGTCCTGGATAATGAAGCAATTCAGGTACTGCTCCAAGCTAGCCACAGCACAGGACCCAAATCTCCAGCCAAACTAGTAGCAGATTCTGGAAGGAGCTGCAGTATCTGGGTGGAGGAGATTGGAAAGGGAACTGTAGGAAAGGTCACCTTATTAACTCCATTGGTCACAGGACAACTTATTTTTAACTGTGTCTTTTCCCCACAGGAGTAATTTTCTCTCCATCGTTTCCAGATACAGTTCTCATGGCTTTGGCAGCTACATCAGCCCTGGATTCTTGGATGCTGCATTTGGAGCAGGGAGTGCCGTGCCAAGAGCGGTCATAGGCCACAGGGAAAAGCCATGGAAGGGGAGAAGCTGCTGCTTGGCAGGACCTGTGAGGGATTTACAAGAAGAGTGGAGGCAGGGGAGGAAGCTGGCTTCCACAGAAGGGCTGTAAATGTCTCTCCACTGCTGGAGGTGATCCCGCAATTCCTTTTGCTGCTGTCTCTGGCTCCCATTGGAATCACTGCTTACCCACATGTCACAGACAGGTTTTATGAAAAATCCTTTCCTTAGGATTTTTTTTCTCCTGAGAAGCTGAGAGACCTCAGGAACAAAATGTAAACAATGATTATCTGCTGCTGTGAAATGCAACAGGTGCATCTGTGATTGGTGTCATGTGGTTGTTTCTAATTAATGGCCAATCACAGTCAGCTGGCTTAGACTCTTGGTCACACACAAGGTTTTGTTGTCATTCTTCTTCTTTTCTATTCCTTGCTGGCCTTCTGATGAGATCCTTTCTTCTATTCTTTTAGTATAGTTCTAATATATAATTTTAATATAATATATATCATAAAATAATAAATCAAGCCTTCTGAAACATGGAGTCAGATCCTCATCTCTTCCCTCACCCTGGGACCCCTGTGAACACCACCACACCCACATGCACTGCAAACTGAGAGATTAGCAAGAGGACAGCAGACACCTTTTGAAAGGCCAGCTTTTTGCCCCTTCTTGGCATTGGATGCACAGCTGCATTGAATATCTGGCTGCTTCTTTTGTGCCCAAATGGCAGGTGATGAGTTTGAGAAATCTGCTCCAGCTCTGGATACTGGGCATATTCAAAATTATTTTCCCTTATTTGCTTCATCTGTGTTTGCCCAGATGCTGCTGCAGGCCCTTGTGAGGTTCCACGTCTTTGGCCCTGAGGTGCAGTGTGCCAGCAGAAGTCCTGTGGCTGTATTCCCTGCACAGCAAGTGAATTTTCCTTGCAATCCTTGGTCCCTGTGGATGACACTGGTGGGAGCCATGAGCAGGGTGTAAATGCAAGAGGACAGTGCATCCAGTGGGAAGGGGGCACAGAGTTCTCTCTGCTGCTGCCAGTAAAGCCAGTGAATCATCTCTTCCTACAAACAGTTTGTGTTGCTGGCTGCTTTTCACAGCCCTCAGCTTAATCAAATAACACAGGTTTGGATGCAGCTGCTGACCAAAAGAGTCTCTTCATTTGAGACTTCTTGCTAGGTTATGTGGTAAGTATGAGGAGATATTTCCAGAAGCCTGAAAATTATTTTCTCATGTTGCAATGTACTATTGTGACAGGGAACGACCTTGGAAACTGCCAAAGCCTGATTCATCTGTTGGGCCCAGGGTAGTTTTTGGCCAAATCTCACAGTTTTAGTACAAGTTTGGTTTTTTTAAAGTTTATGTTTTAAATTTCATGTGTGGAAAGAGATAGAAACCTCTGAGTCTTCATATCTTTCTTGACTAATATGATTGCTCCACAGAAGATTATTCTGCAACGAGCAGGATGCCTCCATTTCCTTGCAGTCTGACTGTGGCTAGCCTCTAACAAAGAAAGATACCTCTCCTACGTTTCCTTCCCCATATTCCCATTGCTCTCCACCCATTTTAAAAAGGAGAGATGGGAATTGTTTTCTCTTTTTCCTTGGGAAATTGGGACAAACTTTAGAAACCAATACATATGGTAGAGATGGCTGTAAGTCACGGGAAGAAGCCCCCTCAAAAATCTTAAACAATACACTGAAACCCAGGTGACACTTTTCATTCTAGAATAATGTCTTATGAATAAACAGATGGTTGGCTGTAGTGAGCCCATCTCAGTGAAGAACACTGTACTCTCCAAACAGTGAGGACCCAGCTCATGGAAAGTGGAGAAGGCTGACATTGTTGTATTTTTAAAGCCTGAGGAGTTGAAAAGCTTCATATTCGCACACTACCCTTTCCTATCTCTAAGTGAAATGCTTAATGAACACTTTTCTTGGGTAGAAATTTATTTCAGTTGAAGTTTGGCATAGGAAAATTTAAACTAAGTAACTTTGCTGGGTCAGTTTGACAATAAAATTCATACCCATTCAAGTCTCCACAGCTTCTAACAAGCATCACCTCAGGCTTTTCTTGTCTCTATTACTACTTAATCACCTGGCTTTTTGCACAGGTGATAATGTCACTGTGATCTTTGCCTCTGACTGTATGGTGCAGTGAGTTTTGGAAGATGATTTCAGGGGCAGTTTTGGGCTTTTCAGCTGCTTTCAGTGATGCTCAGTCTGCCCCTTTCATAGGCAGGGAGGTTGCAAAGTTGGAGCAGAGATTGGTCAGAAAATATTTGAGGATAACCTAACGAGGATGGGAGTGAGAAGACTGTTTTCTCTCTTCCTTTTCAAGCTGTGGCTCTTGTTGGAAATGTGTTTCCAGCCTCAGATGGAGTCCTTTGGTCAGAATTACCTTCTCATAGGTGACTCTAAACCTGAACCAATTGTAGATGGGCCAAAGACAGTGAGCCTGGTTGTAAGGATCCCATCCTCATTTGTAATTTCAGCTCACATCTCTTCCAGAACTACAGCAGTTTGTGGGAAAGATCAGTTTGGATAAATGAAGCGCTGAACTAACAGTCCAGGAAGGATGGGGGTCAGCTACCATGTGGGCACAAGCTGGGAGTAGGTGTGTGCTCCTGCTGGGAATTTTCAAACAAATTTTTCCTGTTTAAAAAATTTGTTTGAAAATTCCCAGCAGGAGCACCTCGAATAGCTGCCGCTCTTGTGAGAGTAACGGTTCTCCTGTGCATCCTCAAACAGTTCAACAGGCAGGAGAGGTTTGGGGAAAAGGTTTGTGCAGGGTTCACTCCTGTCTTTGAAGCCACTGTCTTGAGAGGTTTTCTCAGCTCTGCTCCACTAGGGCCTGGCAATCAGCTTGGGTTTCTGACAGCTTCTGTCATGCTATGCTTAAAATATTGCTATGTGCCAAGATGAACACATTATATTCATACAGAGCCAAAAGTTTATTAAAATCTTAACTTAAGAGATAATACATTTATTATTAGTCCAGTTGAAATGATACTGACATTTATAATCCAGATTAGTACAGAAAAATCAACTTTTCTTTGCAGCAGTTTTAAAAGCATTACAACTTATTAGTCGTAATGCTCTTAAAACTGCTGCAAAGAAAAGTTGCAATATCTAATCCTCCTCTCCAGTGCTGTCCTCACCTCCTGATGTCCCTGAGTCTGGTGGCACCAATCCCCTCAAGCAGAGAGATGGTGGTGGCTTGTCTCTGTGAGTCATCAGTGTCCTCAGTTGTCATTAGGACAAGCACAAAATTTGTGATGGTGTTCTTTGCTCCTCAGGCCTGCAGTTTGTTTGAAGCTATTTTTATGTTTTTGGGGTTTTTTTTGTTTGTTTTCTTTTTTTTTTTTTTCCTCATTACACTCTTTCTCCTTCCTAGTAGTTTCCAGGTGAAGTTTAAAAGTTGCACAACAGCTTTCCCCAGCCTCAATTAACCTAAAGGGCTGTTTCTTGTTATGCAGTGACCACCTATGCTTGCCATTTTACCCTATATGGTAACACAGAGATAAAGCCAGAACAGGTTATACAGAAGTTATTTGACCACTGGCAATTGTTAATGTAAGCTAACAGCAGCCCAGGTCATGATAAGCCTGGATGCCAAAGCTTGTGTCTTTCACCAGCAATTTCAAGAATTATATTTACTGGGCTGTATCAATGCTTTGACAGAGCAAATATTTTTGCATCCTATGGCAGTATAAGGAGACAAGAAGCCACCATAAAAAGGTGACAGGACCCTGCTTAGTGACATATCCTTTTTGATGTGCTCAGGTGTAAGTCTCACCTTGCAGGTGGAATGAGAACTGGTGGGATGTTTTTATTTTGTCCCAGGATGTAAGGAGCTTTTGTCTATAGATTTTCATCCTTTTCTCCATTGTATGTTTGTTCTGTTGAGGTTGTATTGTATCTGAGAGAAGGATCATGTTTGTTTCTCTTCTCTTTCTTTTCTTACTGACAACTCTGAATTGTTTTCAGCCTTTAGTCTCTGAGGTGGCTGGAGACAGTCAAAGCAGCTGACACTTCTGCAAAGATTTTTGTAATGGGCAATTCTGTCAAACTTCCCTTGGGAATATTGAGAAGAGTCTCAGGGATCTTTTCAATCCCAAAAGTAGTTTTGGGATTGAAAACCCGCTCTTTATTAACTTGAAAAAATTAGCGAGATGCAAACATTTTAAAGATTTGTTTTAATTTTTTTTTTTTATACATTGTCCTGTGCCTGACATTATGCATGTCTACAGTGCTAGGCCTGCTGCAGCTGGTGATCAGCTCAGAGATGCTGAGGCTGTCTGAGTGGGTGGGTGTGCACTTGCTTTTCCCTTGGGTGTCAGTCCTTCTCCCTTTCCAAGGGCAGTCCCGCACAGGAGTGGCTTCCCAAAGGCAGGGGTGCTGCTGCCACCTCTTGGAGCTGGGAATAAGGAACTAACCCGGCACGGGAAGCACTGTCATGGTGCACTGGAAGAGGGCAGAGTGTGGAAAGCACAGGGTGGGCACCTCTTGGTTTTGGTCATGCCTTTCACATGGTAAGCTGTGCTTTGGTGAGGGCCAAAGATCTGAAGCAAGTGTGAATTTTGGTCTTGTCTAGATTCTCAAACAGCTCAAGATCATCCATACAGGTATTTTATTTCCAAAGGATATTTTTTCAGTTCAAGATATAAACAGTGTGTGATGTGGCCCTCTGCATTTTCCAAGGACAGCTGTACAGCCATGTAATGAAAGCCATCTCTCTGAAGCTATTATTGCCTCTAAAATGCTATTAAAATTCTTCACTGCTATATGCATTACTTTCATTATGATAAATGGAAGGGTCGAAACCAGGTTGCTTTAAAGTCACACTAAGATCTGACCTGTTCCCTATGTAACTACAATCATTACTTTCTGTTCTTTGCTATCTTGGTTCTTAAGTGGTGCTTATCAGCATAATATCTGTGTGCTATCTAGGAATGCATTAAGCAACAGATGTTACATGCTGAGCTCCCATCCTGCTCATAGGAGAAAAATATATGTAATTATACTGTTTTGTTTGAAATGCTCATTGCAGCAAGCCAGTCTCTCCCCTGCTTTTCCACAGAGGCACACGTGCAGATACACATGTAGAGCTCTTGTTTTAGCCTCGTGGAGGTTCACAGGAGGCAGGGAGGCTTCTGATGGCTTTTAGCAGTGGGAAGGTTTTGCTCCATGGACTGTGGCTGCCCCCACACAGGCTTTTCCTCCTGCAGAGGAGGGGAGAGTTCAATACTGCTCAAAGGAGAAGCACTGAGGGCAGGCAGCCTCAGCCCTGAAGCCACAGGCTCTTTTGGACAGTTTGGTCTCCTGCTACCAGCACCTTTGCAAAGAGGGTGTGGAGGTGATTTGTGCTGCTCTGCTCTCTGGGAATGTGGTGGGACCCCAGGATTCAGAGAGAGTCTAGCATTGTCCAGGTTTATCCAGGCATTGATGTGTTGTGCTGCACATGCCATACCACACTGAGTCTGGGCAGCACAGGGCCCTCCTGCTTCCCAGTTTTTCCTCACACAGTCCTTGTTGTTTCCCCCCCCCTTTTCCCCCCTGATTCCTCTGTTTTTACCCTGCCCTTTTGGGGTGGTTGGAATGGGAGCTAAGCCAGAAGCTGTCCTGCTGTGGAGGTCCCTGCCTGTCTGAGGCCTGCCCAACACAGGGCCCAGGGCAGGGACCCACCCTGCAACAGAGATCCGGACTAGGCCTCTGTGTTGAGGGTGCTGTGGGATCTCTGCTGTCTGGCTGCCGGCTCCTAGCTGGGCCTGAAGCCGCCAGCTCTGATTTACAAGCCTTCTGTGACAGAGTCCTGATCTGCAGATCACCAGGCTTTGAATTTTTCAGGTGCTAAATGCTGGGGAAGTGAGATAGTGAGCAGCAGCTTCTGAAGGAATGGGGCATATATAAACTTGCTGGATCAGTCACATTTGGTGTCCCTCCTTGGCATAAGGCTACAACACAACCACACTGACAGGTTGGTTGGAGAGCTGCTGTGGCAGGAGGATGCAAAGCATTTTTTCAAAGGGCCTTTGTTTGCTCTGTAATCATCATCTAAAAAAGATACTTCATTAAAATACATTTTACTGAGAGGGAGGAGGGACTGGAGACTGGAGCAAGGTAGTAGGGAGGTAAGTGTAATGCAAGAGAGCAGTCCATAGCACATTTCAGTCAATCATTTATAGAAATGATGAAAAGGAAATACAAATCCAGGAGAGGGACTACAACAGCCAATTTTGTGGCATTTTCTGTAAACAGCAATTGACTGATGTTCCAGTGACTCATTCACGTGGCATTTTCCCAGATCTGATAATATCCTGGGCTATGAGCAACTCTCCTATCTATGCAGATTTTTTTTTTCCTTAAACATATTTCATGCACCTTTGTGCATAACACAACATCGTTATGTGTGTAATTGCGTACTGGAGATCTCTATCCTCTGTTTCTATCCTTTGCTTACGTTTGCCTTGGCTTATGATCCTATCATGTGCTGAAAGCTGAGCAGGACAGATCTGGCAAGACAGGTCAGCGCTTGACAGGGAAACTGTGGAAACCCAGGGCATTGGAAATATTTCCCTGTCTGCTGTGCCCTGAGTCCCAGGGGAGCACTGACTTTGACCCTCATTCATGGAGAAATTTTCCTAGACTTCAAGATAGATTAGAATCCACAAAAGTGTGAAATAGATTATTGAGAGCAGCGTAGGTGCATCACTTGGTGAGAAATTTACGTTTTGGGACTCTTAGTATGTTGTGGATGGAAGCAAGATGGAGGGCACAGGGTGGCATCCTGGATTTCTTCTTCATGCTTCTTCTTCCTTCTTCATGGGTTTGGGTGGCATTTTGTAATTGGGCAGAAAATTCTGCACTGGGGACTCTTTGGGATCAGTTATTGGGTTAAAAGGGAAAATAATCTAGGTGTCAGTTCTTAATTGGATGGTTTAGTCTTAAAAGACCTTATAACAAGAGATTGTTAGCCATTTTGTGCCTTCTAATGAAAAGCTGCCCAACTCACAGTAGTGAGACTTTTTTACTGATAAGAAATAATAAATACTTGAGTCTGAACACAAATTACTGTCTCAAGTGCCTTCAATCCAGACCCAGAAAAACTGATGACTGGTACCCCCACAGGAGCTCTCTGATTAAACCTCTGGGTCCTGCAGCCACTGCTGAGAGCATCTATGAGGGATAAACTCCTTCCAGACAGGCTGGGTAGGACACTGCCCATGGGAGCACCATTTTCCTTACATGTGGTCATCCACCAGCTTGTATGGTAGGACTTTTCCACAGAATTTGCAGTTTTCTTCACAGTTATGGGTTGTCATAAGGCAGGAAGAAATTTAAGGCATCAGGAATGCTTTCTTCAAGACCTTCAGGACCTTATCTTCATTTCAATACGTAGATGGATATTGAATTAGCTGACATAAAACTCAGCATAATGTAGACTTTGACCCTGGGTTATGGATTAGGGTCAATCTGTTGAAAGCTTAAAGATGATCAGGATTCATTAATCTCAGTTGCTCTGTGTTGCTCAGTCTTGCTATCCTGTTAGCAAGTGTGAATCAACAAATGCAAATTATGAACACGTTTTTTCCTTCAGTGCTGACAACCTAGAACATAACATGTTTTTGTCACTCCTGGATCATATCTTGCTCTATGCAGATGTTGATCGGGGCATGATGTCTTCCATCAGGCTATTGCCTTTGGGTGCAAGGCACTGTGATGGATTATTTTGGCAGTGCTTCCAAATAAGTCAGAGTCCAAAAAATATGGGGCAATAGTATGACAGAAATAAAATCTAATGAGAACTTATCCAAAAACCTGAACAAACACATGCTTTGAGAGTCCAGCTGCAGCCTGAGGACACCATGGTGAAATCAGACATCTTTGTTCCCCCATACCACTCTGTGTCTTCAACAAATGTACAGTGTCCCACACAATTACTGATTGTAAAATTCCCCTTTTGCTGCTTCTAATGTGATTGCCAATGCAGGCTTTAAAAGAGGTGCTGTGAGTCCAGAGAATGTTGCTAATGTCCTAAATTCCCAGGATGGCCCATGGCAAACCCCACAGTACTTGGAAGGGAGTGAGACCCTGCTCAGACACTCCTTTTCCCTGCTGCACTACAGCTCCCACATGAATCAGGGACTGGACTGGCCAGGAGGGAGGAGGGTGTGAGCTCTCACCCCAGGCATGGAGGAGGGAGTGTGGCGAGGGTCCTGCAATGCTCCCAGGGCTCTGGAAGCATTTTTCTCTCCCAGGCCCTTGCTGACAGTATTGTGTGACTGCAGTCTGTGGTGGTGTGGCATCCAAAGCTACCATCCGGTGGAGCTGAACAGCAGAGAAAGCACAGGAGGGGAGATGGTGCTTGCACAGAGGAGGAGGCAGGCGAGCAGAGAGCAGGCTCTGCTCGCTTGCCTGTTCCTGTGAAGCACTGTACAAACAGGAAAGGCCATAAAATACGAGATGAACAAGACAAAGTCAGTTATTTACCGCCCTGAGCATGATCGTTCCCCATGGTGAGTTTTCAAGTGCCTTTTGCTTCAAGTCTGCTTTTAAATGACGCAAGTGATGTGGCCTCCTCCAGCTCCTGAAGGGAAAGAGAAAGGAAGCTCTACACAGCGCAATAGATATCCCACAGCTAAAGCTTTTGCTGTATCTGAAATGCCATTGAATTGCTGCATGGCTGTAGGCATTATAGAAAGTGCATTGGTGAGCTGAGGAGTTGCTCTGCTGGCTTGACCTGTTGCGGGTATGAAGCACACTCCCACTTGTCCCTCTGACCACTGACAGCACCGTGGTGAAGTGGATGTCCTGGGACTGGAAGAGGTCACTATCTGCACTGCACAGTGAAGAAAAAAGAAGGATAACCCAGCAGCTGATGACACTTCCAGCACTCAGCTGGGGCTGGTGTTTTAGCAGAGGTCACACAACATGCTGAGTGCAGGTGCAAATGTCTCCTCTGCCTGCCACAGGCTTCATCTGAACAAGGTGTTTTGGCCAGTGGATACTCAGGTCTCACACTGGTGGACAGTAGAGCCAGGAATTAATTTTTATCATTTTCATGTCATCTAAGATCTGGGCAATTGAAAACCAGCAGCTAGTAAACTCTGGCAGTCTTCTGTTCCTGTGACTTAAGTACTGAAGTGGTGGACATCCCATTCCACTGGACAGCACAGGTAGCCAGGTAGTGGGATGGGTTGGACCTGTGAAGAAGATCCATGAGAGTGTGATATGAGTGTGTGAAGAAAACAAATGTACTTCCCCAAAACTATTTTATAATCTTCAATGTTCAGGATCCACTTGCGATACATGGGTGTCCATGTTTATAGCCATGCTTGGATTTTTACCCTCATGAATTTGTCTATCTTTAGGTATCTTTTTAGGACCTTCAGCATCCTGTGTCAAGGGCTTTTAAACCTTCATTATATAGCCTAGTGCATGAACAGCAGTTTGAGCTTATTCTGAGCGAAGTCATTGCAGCAGTCACATATTTCCCAGCAGATCCTTCACTGGCTGCTCCTGTAGCTGTGAGGTGCAGACAGGCACCTGCTGTGCCTAATGCTGCAGTTTGGAACATGTATGAACAATTGAGGTGCCGAATCACTGCCCATATCTTCACAGACCTCTTATGGTTTGTATCTCATGGCAGAGATACAAACTGGGGGCTGTGCTGTGGTCAGAGGCCCATCATATCAGGTCCTATGCAAATACACCTCAGTTAATTCCTGAGAGCTGTAACTGGTCAGGAGTGAGGGACAGATCCTCGGCCATTCTCATAAGATTATATACTGATAATTTGATTTGATAATGAGGTTCCTATGAAGTCAAAATTCAGAAGGTGGTGTGTAACAGTTACTTCTTCACTAGGAAATGGCTAATAGGAATGTGTACATTTGAGTGTCTGTGTAAAAACAAACACAGGGACAAAAAAGGCAGTGACAAAATTTAGTAATTGCCATGGGTTAGGGATGTCTGCACTGTCAGGGTGACTGATATGCAGTGTCCTGTGCTTAGGAAAATAAACTGCATGTCAGTGTTGTGCTTACGATGGGACAATTCATGAAGCTGCCACTTGTGTCATCCAGGATTTGTGCTGGGAAACTACATGAGCTAGGAAAACTGGCTTGTTTTCAGGGCCCATCAACAGATGGATTTTCAACTTCTCTGCGTTCCTCTGGGTCAATATCTTTACATGCAGGAACTGAAAGAATGGGAATGGACAGGGAGCAATTTAGATCCATACCTGGCCCCTCTTTCCTGTGTCTCAAAACAGCACAAGAGGCTAAAGGGGCTGGGGGATCATGAGGGTGGTGATGCTGGAGGAAACTTCTACTTTCACTGAAATGCCTGTGGGGATCCTTGGAGCTCCAGGAGAGGCTGAGCAGTGTCTGAAGGGATTTGTGGGCATGTCTGCAAGGAATGTGTGGCATCTCCCCACAGCTGAGATACTGGGAGCTTATCGGGGTTTCCTTTGGATGCCTTCACGTCCGCGCCAGCAGCAGCAGCAGCAGCCCTCTGGGGCTGAGAAAGCTGACCCAGCCATCTACATCCTGGCCTTTCCCTCCCCCATGGAGAGACAAATCCCACAGGGCAGGCACTGCTCAGCACTGATGTGAGCCATGCCAGATGCTGCATGGTCTTCAGACAGCCCCTGGCAGGTGTGATATGGGAGAGCACAGTTGTGTTCCGGGGGAGATAGCTGGGTAATTCACTGATTATACATATGGGCAATGATTAGTGTCAGCAGCCAGCTCCTTGCCCCACAAAACATCTGGATAACAGACTGCAGAAAAGATGGACTTTTTACAAGGGCCTGAAGTGATAGGGCAAGGGGGAATGGCCTTAAACTGGAGGAGATATCAGATATTAAGAATACAGATAATAGTTAATCAAGATAATAGATATTAAGAATAGACAGATAATAGATATTAAGAATAAATTCTGTGAGGGTCAAGAAGCCCTGGCACAGGCTGCCCCGAGAAGCTCTGGCTGCCCCATCCCTGGAGTTGTTCAAGGCCAGGTTGGATGGGGAGCTGAGAGACTTAGGACTTTCAGCATCCTGTGTTGGATGGAAGGGGAAGGTGGAACCCCGCCTATGGCAGAGAGTTGGAATGAGGTGGTGTTTAAGGCCCCTAAAGATAAACTGTTCCATGATTCTGTGATTCTATGGCCTCCCTATGGGTTTAGCAACATCTCTTGAAAGGCTTACAGGCCTCACTTATGTGGGTGGAATGTATGGATGCAGTTCACCCTCAAGCACCTGGTGGCTGTGAAGAGCTACTGGCTCAGCCTTGCCCAGCAGCAGAGGGAGCATGGCTGTGTGATTGTCAGCAGGCCCTGCTCTGGTTCTGCTCCTTGTGAATGTCAACACAAGCTTGTGCTTTTTGGTGCTGCTCAGGTGGATGCTGGGCTGGTGTGTTTTGCAGAACATCCTGCGTTCCAGACTGGAGTGCCTGGGGAAAGGATGAGGCAGAAAAGACAGCATGGGATGAAGTACAAGGGGTTTTGTCAGTGGTACTGTTTCTTAGAGCCAACCCATTGCAAACTGGCCATCAGGATTCAGGCATGCTGTGCTGTGTCTGGGTACAGTCAGAGGCAGGGAAATACTCAGAGCAGTGTGCTGGTTTCACCATGCAACTCCAAAAGCTCTTTCACTGATCCAGTGTCTCCTCCTCCAGCCTAGAGCCTTTTCCCTTAAATCTCTCCTTTCAGAATGTGGGTGTTTGTGCTCCTCTAGGAGAAAGACTGGCTGCTCTTTTCTCCAGGGTGATGATGTCCTGTGAGCCCATGGCTTCCCCAGCTTCCACTTTATCTGTGGACTGAAAGCAGAGCAGAGCAGGCAGCTCAAGGCCCAGAGAGAGCACTTGAACCCACAGAGTCTGCTGCTCTCTGCCTGGGCCCGTGCAGCCCCACAGCAAAGTTCCAGCACAGGGGGATGCTCTCACACAGAGGGGTAGAGTGGGAACATGACCCTGAACAGGTCAGGAGAACAAGATACCCATGGAAATGAGGGGTGATGGCAGATGAGGAGCCAGCATGTTCTTGTTGGAAATCCCATGGTATCTTCTGGGATCTCTGCTGCTTACAGTTCTGGTGCCCCAAACATGAGAAAGATATGGAACTACTAGAGAAAGTCCAGAGGGGACCACTAAGTTGATGAGAAGACTGGAGCACTTTCCCTACAAAGACAGGCTGAGAAGGTTGTGGCTGTTCATCCTGGAGAAGGTTGTGTGGAGACCTCATAGGAACCTTCCAATGTCTGAAGGGCCCACAGGGAAGCCAGAGAGGGACCTTTTGTCAGGAGCTGTAGTGATAGGACAGGAGTAATAGGTACAAACTGAAAGGGGGGAAATATTAACTAGATATTAGGAAAAATACTTTACTGTGAGGATGGTGAGATTCTGGAAGAAGCTGCCCAGGAAGCTGTGGATGCCCCATCCCTGCCAGCCATAAAGGCCAAGTTGGGTAGGGCCCTGAGCAACCTGGTCTAGTGAGAGAGGTCCCTGCCCATGGCAAGGGTGGATTGGGACTGGATGTTCTTTAAGGTCCCTTCTAATCCTTGACATTCCATGATTCTATGACCTGATCTACTCCTGTGCCTCCATTTCACTCTGTTAAATAGTTGTGGGTGGGGGAGATTTTCCAGGGATTTTCACAGATCAAAGCTGGTGGGTGCCTCAAAAACCATCATGCTTTGCTCTATTTGAGAATGACTTCATCCTGTGTGATAAGTCAGACAAGGGCAGGAGGAGTGTGGCCCACCATGGGGTGGATGGGTTCCTGGTGAGCAGGAGGGTTCCACTCTGTTGCCAAACAATGAGACCAGGACCACCCCTGGCAACCCCATCACACAGAACCCTGCTCTGCCCCTAAAGACAAACAAAGACAAGCAATTCTGCTCCTGCTCACAGCATTACCTCATGGATTACCTCTCTCTGAGTAGCCCTGTAGCTGCAGCAGCCCTGAAGCTGTAGCAGGCTGGGCAGGGCAGCACCCTGCCCGAGGCAGGAGCCCACCCGTGAATGACCAAGGATCTCCACCTAACACTTCTGACTGGAACAAGTCTCAGTTTATGGAAGAGAAGCAGGTGATGAACTTTTGTCTGGCCTCCGGGCAAGGGACAATGGGTGAGCTGAAAGGCTGAGGAGGCCCCTATCCTGGGAATGGAGAGGGGGTGGTGATACAGAGAGCAAAGACATCTGCTGAGAGACACATGGGGTGTGTGAGGCTTATTTGGGGCCTGCCATCCATAGAGAAGAGAAGGAGACAGACCATGAGTGTGGAACCCGAGACCACAGGGAGCAGGTGCTCCAGGTTGTGTCCTGCACAGCAAAGGCCATACCAGTGCTGTTATGATATCTCTGACTGGGTCTTGCTTCCTGAAGGGCACTGGAGATATTTTAGTGCCATGTTCATCTGGTCAGATTGAGGAACAAGCTGTTCTTGCCCATGGTGAGCAGCTCTTCTGCTCAGCTGCCTGTTTATGCTCCTCTTGGCCTCTGGGGGAAAAAGCTCCACCAGCAGGGCTGAAGTGAATGGAGTGGCAATGTTCCACCTGCTGATTAACCCAGTTAAAAGATAAATGAGCTCCTGGGTGCAGAGGAAGCACATGCACTGTCCAAACTGAGTCAGAGAAGTTATTCCTTGCTGAATGCCCTGGACTGCCTGGGTCTTCATTCTTCCCAGGGCTGCTCTTGCAGGACCCAAGGGCATTTTTCTCCTGATTCTTCATTACCTTGGATATCAACACCAGAACTGTTAGTGCACATTGACTGCCAAAACTTTCCTTTCCAAACTGAGACTTTTATTAGTAGTGCTGAAAGCACACCTGTCTTGGGGAGGAAAGTGGGTTTGGTTTAGCAGTTGGCTGCTTAATGTGAAGTGGGAAATGTGGCAAAATCATTGTCAGACCACTGTTGAGTGAAGTTTCAACCTGTGAAGTTATCAAAGCAAACATCAGGAGGTGGTATGGAGGGAGCTAAGCATGAGCAGCCAATGCTCTTTAACAAACTTTACAGGATCACTAAGCAATAGCACCCGCAAGAACTAAGTTAACTCATGACTGTGATGGGCTAATGATGCACATAGACAAATGGCTTTGAGAATTTGGCTGAAAATCAGAGTAAAGCGTCTAATTTTCAGAGCAGCAAATTCTGGTAACAGAGAACAACAGAAGTTGGGCAACAATCATCTACCACTAAAATTCAGGGTGGCCAGGTCACCAAAGAGCAGATATCGTGTGGCTGCCTGTGTCAGTAGGGGACAGTGTTCAGTGACCCCAGAGATCCTCGTCAGCCCTGCGGGTAAGTGAAACCCAGCAAGTATGGGCAGGTTGCTCTTGGGAAACCGGCAGATATTTGCAATCCAGCCCTTGGCTGACTCACTTGGCTTGCACTTGCTCAAGATCATCATGTCTGGATGCAGGGAGAAGGGGCAGTCCAGCCCACCTGGCGGTCATGGGGGTGCATGTTGGAGCCCATCACTCCATGTCTGTGTGCAGACACTGGAGGGAAAGTGCCAGTATCTAGCAAGACTCAGGTTGGGCACCAGATGCTTATTTTAGGTGAGGAAGAATTGCCCTTTGGAGCTGCCTATTTTTCTCTGCTTGTTATAAACTCAGGCACAGGCTCACACACTTTGTGTACTTGGAGAGCAGAGGTGCTCTGACCTACAAGTCCTTTGAAAAGGTGATGGTTTCATTATTTTTACAGTCCTTGAACACTAGCAGGTCACTTTAATGTCTCAAAATGGCCATCAGAACCTCAAAATTAAAGGATTCTTGCATTTTCAGCAGCCAACAGAGGAGTCCTTCAGAACACCTTAAGGGGAGAAATTAATGTCTCAGTGCCATCTTGTGGAATGACCTGTATAAAAGCACAAGCTCCTAGAAGCAGCTGGAGTTTTATAGAGTTTGATGGTAATATTGGGAATTATGCTGCGAATATTATCACCAAACCAAATATTTCTCTTGCAAACTGGGACTGTGTTTTAACCTGAGGAGATTGCAAGTCCCTCAGAACCCAATGTTCCCAGAAATTGGCTGTCTGTTTTTCAGCCTGAATCAGAATATTGAGATGCCTACAACTAATGCCTGAATGCAGGAGCCAAAGCCTATCAGACACACAGCAGCTTCACTGTTTGCCCACAGGGAAGGAATCCACTTGGAAGGCTCCCTGAGATGCAGGAGACAAAACAAAGTTGTAGGTCCAGTTGTGGGTGTCACTGATCCACTGACACCTTGTCCATCAGAGAAAGGCTGTGAGATCTCCAGCATGTGGAGACACAAGGATTTCAGGTGACATGTAAAGTCAGCTGGAAATCACCACGAGCAGAAGAAACTTGAGGGTCTTGTCCAGGAGTCATGCTTTGTGCTCCATCAGTAAACATTTGCATGGGAGAGGATGAAGTGACCTAGAAAGGTTTATTATGCTGCAGCACAGGCCACAGACCCACAGGACAGAAACCATCCCACCTAGAAATGTGCTGTAGAAACACCCTTGCAAGCAACATGATTATCATCCATCATAATTAAATGATCCTCAGTATCAGAGACAGACCAGTAATTTACTGCATATTTAGCCAGGTGTTCACTAAGGTCAATAGCTAATCTGTCACTGGAGGAGGGATTACCCCAGTACATAAAACTCTCCTTGCAACAAGACATACAATGATCTATGGAGCAGAGAGGAGAATCAGCTTCCCAGGGTCTTCCATTCAGCTGCTGGGTGCCCTGTGGGTGAAAGAAAAGCTCATGCAGTAGAGGAGAGGGAGGCAGGGCCAGGGGCAGCATGAGCAGAGCGCACTGTCCCTATCAGGGCAGCTGCTGACACTTGTGCAGAGCTGTCCCCTCCAGAGCCACACTGAGAAGCTGCAGCAGGTTGAGAGGAAGGCGAAGAAAACCAGCAAATAACCAGAAAAGGCTTGAGGGAAAAGGTCTTGAGTGTTCAGTGGATATGTTTTTCCACGATTAAGCAAAGGTATTAAAACCTTTTCACCGTGGAAAGGTAAGAGCACCTGGTGAGCAGGGAGATAGGCAGAGGGAATGAGGAGATGGAGGAGGAATCAGGACAGCAATGGTTCTGCTGTGGCAGCCAGGTAAGACTGAAGATCTCTTGGGCCACCTCTCCTTGCTGAGGTTGGTTTCTCCTTGCCCTGTATGAGAGGATGGACAGGGTGGCTGGCGGCAAGGCTCTCTGTGAGTGTGAAGGCATCTGCAGAATGCACAGGTGCATTCAATGAGAGCAAATATTCCACCTGAAACAATGCACTGTGCTCTTCCCAGCTGCAGACAGCAGGGCACACCAGCTCCAGGCAGAGCATCCTTGCTGCAGAAGATGTACCCATTAGTCTTGCATGGGCAAACAGTCCCAATCCAATCTGCTTAAACAAACAGTCAATGGGTTACAATGTAGAGCAGAGCCAAAATTCCTGTTCAGTTCCTGTAGAAAAGGTTAAGGAGAAAGACAGACATCAGGACCACCTCAAGGCTTTTGACAGCTCCAGTGTTCTGGGGTTAGGCTCTCCTGGGCAGAGGCACGGTGTCACCAATGCCCTCATAACAGAAATATTGCATCCCTACCATAGAGCTTTCATAGGATGGCATATGAGGGAGGGCTGGGGGAAAGACTTTGAGGCTAGCTGCTGCTTTGTTGGCTTGTTCATGGTTAACCAAAGGGGAGAAGGTGTCTGTGGGGGAAGAGAGGGTGCCAAGTTTCAAAGGGTAACCTGGCTCAGTGCAGTGAAGTGTGCCATCACTACAGGAGCGCAGAGGCTACTGCAACAAGACGATGGCGAAGGTCAAGAATGTGTTCAGGATTAATAACATTACCATAAGGCAGATGCTGGCAGAAGCAATATCAACATTCATCCTCATGGTAAGGAGGAGTCTGTGCATATGTGTGTGTGTGTGTGTGTGTGTGTGTGTGTGCAGCCATTTAAGGCAGCAATGTGTAAGGTCAGTGGTTTCCTGCCACATCCCCAGGGGTTGGTTGCTGCTGCTCACCCCTCTGCTTTGGTGGGGTGGCAGTTTCCCAGCAGGCAGACCATCTGCCAAAAACCTTCTGGAGCAAAAAAAGTAATGCAGGGAAAGGGAGGTGGGTGCTGGTAGTGAGGGAAGTGGGTGGGATAGAATTAAAATATCACAGAATTATTTAGGTTGGGAAAGACCTTCAAGAGTTCAAGCATTAACCTGGCACTGTGGAGGCCACCACTAAACCATGTCCCTAAGTGCCCAACTACATGTCCTCCAAGGTATTATATGTATTTAATATCTGTAAACCCACCACTTCCCTGGACACCCTATTGCAATGATTGACAACCCTGCTGGTGAACAGATTTTTCCTAATATCCAGTCTAATCCTCCCCTGGCACAAATTGAGACCATTTCCTTTTGCCCTGTTTCTTGTTGCATGGGAGAAGAGACCAGCCCTCCTGCCTACACCCTCCTGGTCAGGGGGCTGGAGAGAGTGATCAGGTCCTCCCTGAGCCTCCTTTTCTCCAGACTGAACATCCCCAGCTCCTGCAGCTGCTCCTCATCAAACCTGTGCTCCTGAGGACCCTTTCCCACCTCCACTGCCCTTCCTGGACATGTTGCTCTTTCAGCTCTCTTCTAGGAGAAAATTGAGGAAGCGTTTGGGAATGAAACAAAAGAATAGTGTCCACAATGCTTGTAGAAGATCCCATAAAGTGAATGGACACTTTTCCTTCTGCTGTGCCAGAGGTGTGGTGTAGCTGGGGGGGAACTGAACCGGTCTGGGGAACAGACCCAGCCTCTTCTATCACTGACAGCTGCTGCAAAATGAAAATAGCGTTCATCCATCTTCCCCCTGGTGTTGCCAGGGTAATGAACTTCCCAGAGAAATTCTCCAGAACCACAACCCACCATTAGGAAATGTAATTACAGGGTGTGAAGCATGCCAGGATTTCACTTTTGATTTTCTTGCTGCCAATCGAACAGTGCTTATGTAAATCATAGATAAACTGCCCCCTTGCCTGAGGGATCTGTTTCACAAAGAAATAATTAAGTGGGTTTGAGCTGGTGGGCTGCTTCAGAAATGTTTGGGTAGAGGATTAGGAAGGTTTTGCAGTCACTGTAGGGGCTGGTGGGGGTGAAGTACCCATTGGGACCAGAGATTTTGAGTGTTTGATCAGCAGAGCAGAATGAGATCCTCCCTCTGAGAAGGGCCAGTATCTATCTGTACCAATTTGCCACACCTGGACTTAGCCTGGGATGAGACACTTTAGACTGGACAGAGGCTGGCATGCAAAGGCTGGGCATAACCTAAATAACTTGCACTTGGAGATTTAAGAGGAAGAAATTAAGATTTGGGTAAGCTTAGGGACCTTCTGACACAGCTTTCTGTACCAAGAAAGGTGCTCATTTACAAGGACAAAAACTGCCTGTACTGAGTGTGGTTGCTTTTTATCATGTAATTTTGCACATCCAGCTGTTTGAATTTCACTCCCAGGTAGTTTTGCACCCATAGTAAGTCAGAGTACAGATATCTATGACTCCTCTGCAGCATTTTATCAAATTCTTTTGCCTTTTCCATTCTCTGTTATTTGGTGGTAGAAGTTCCCAGGTGACAAAGAACAATTTCAGGGTTGTCCTGCCAGAGAAGCAGTATGAGGTGGAGAATTCACTCTGCACTCTGGCAGTTCAAGGCAGGTTTTGCAGCCTGCAGCTCACACTGGCTCTTCCTTCACTGATCCATGTGAGGGAAGAGAGAAAAGGAAGGCACTGCCCATGGGCCCCATCAAGGGCTGAAGACAAACAGCATCCAGCATCAGAACAAAGTATAGAGCGCCCAACTCCTCAGCAGCACCTTGGCCCTCAGTGCAAGAGGCTGTGCTCTGGATGCACCTCCAGGATGCCTGAATGGCTGTTGTTTGGATGATAACACTCACCCCAGGGCCTCTCAGTTTAACGGACAGAAGTGTTGGTAAAAGGAACCAGGCAGAAGGACTAAGGACTAGGGAAGAAGAAATTGAAATAAATGGCGTTTTGGGGCTGTGAGGATGCAGGGAGAAAACAGAAGTTTGGATCTGTGCTGAAAACCAGATTCTGTGTCCTCTCTTGTGGGTTTTTTTCAGGATATTGTTCTTTATGCGCAGTCATGTCTCCTCCTCTGCAACCCTCTCTGCACCTGTGTGCTCTCCTGCAAAACTTGAGCCTTATACATTTGTTGTCTTTTGTATCTGGCTTTGGAAAAATCAGAGATGAAAAAGAGAGATAGAACAACCAGAGAGAGAATTTGTGTTATTTGCAGACGCTAAGGGGACATCACAAACTGTTTCTGGGGGCTTTTGCTGAGGCAGACTGAAAGGGCTCACACTGTGGGGGCTGTAGCTCTGTGCAGAGCACAGAGTGTGGTCTATGTCTACAGGAGTGATAAGAAGAGCAGCCTCTCTGGGGAACAGGGAATTTGGATGATGTCTGAAAGCAGTGAGGGGAAGCAGACACATGAGATAAAATTTGGATGCAGGCAGAGTAGCCAGAAAAAAATCACATCTAAATAGTACAAGCCAAATCAGAAGTTTATGTGCTGGAGAACATATTGACTTCCGTGTCTTTGAAAGACATGTCACCTTGGATAAACATCAATGCAATCCAAGGAACAGGATACACTTTCCAAACCCTCAGTGGTTTATGAGGCAGAAACCTCAAGCGCTGCCTTGTCCTTCTCTAGATTTCAGTGTAAGAGTATGCAAAGAACTGATTTTTCCACTCTTACCACATCAAAAGCATGAAACAGAATTCTCTCTTTCAGGTCAGAGCAATGTCTTGAATATGTGTTTTCCTGCTGAAGAGTGTTTACTTCTAGTTTTTTTTCCCTTGGTTCTCCTTCAGTCACTAAAAAAACCCACTGAAACTTTGGCTGTTTCCAACCTTAAAATATATGTGTTGAATGGAAAAGTTAAACCAGAATTTCCTTTCTTGTCTTTGGCTTGAATGTTACCAAAATTAGAGTCGAGTTTGGCAAATAGCTGCGTGCTGCCCAAATGACATATTTAGTCAATAAATTGCACACGAGGAAAAGAAGGACAGTAAGAATTTGCACACCTTCTTTCAGTCCACCTTGGATGTTTTCTCCCAGTGGTCCACGGTGATGCTCCCCCAGTCCATGCCCCTGGTTTCAGGCAGAGACATCTGCAGTGTGGCTGTGTGAATGACCCCACTGAGCCCCAGCTCTTGGTGTGAGTGTTTGGGGTTTGTCTCCCCATACCCAACCATAATAAGAGTGCCTAGTTTGGTTTGATGGGCACCAATCACAGGTATCACTTCAGTTTTTGCGGGGCAAGGCTGTTCTTTGTCTTCTGACACCTCAGAGACTTCCTGTCTTTAGGAACTCATTACTTTTGTAGAAAAACTAGCAAAGAAGCTCAGTCTACCACAGCAACAAGAATACTTTTAACACTCCTTTCTCTCTTTCTTTTTACACAGGATTTTGGCTTGTCCTGTGTGGCACAAGTGGTACTGGGAAAAGGAAATGTTGGTCAGTATCTGAGCATCAACATAGCATTTGGCATTGGCGTTACCTTGGGTATCTATGCGGCTGGAAAAATATCTGGTGAGCAGCACTGTCAAACATGGGACATATCCATGTCCCAAAAAGGCCCTGTGCGCTGGGAACAGGAGGAGTGGGCTGTGGAGGGGTGTGTTATGGCATGGGCAGTGCCCTCACCTAAAAAAAGCAATCCTAGAGTCCCCAGGCATGAAAAGCAGGAGAGCCTGGGGACAAGGCATGCACAGCATACCTACAGAATACTGACCCCAGCTTGTGTTCTGAGCTGTGACAGGGCAAGTGGGACACGGAGAGGGGAGGAGGTTTGGCCAGCCCCTTCTGTTGTGGACAGCAGAGCCAGGGTTCAGCAGCTCCCTCATTTGGGACATGCCAACACAGCCCATGGACAGGGAGCTCCCAAAATCTGCTGCTGATACAACCTAGGGGGAAGTAAATAATTTATTGCGAAGGAGAGCTTACTGCTGATGTTGCAATAGAAATGCTATGCAAATTTTCTCCTTATCACGCACACCCATGCACAGATGCCTCACATGAACTTGGGGAGTGGTGTTTTGGGGCCATGAGGTGGCATCCATCACATGACAAGAGCATTACCTTTGCCTTCTGCAATTTCTGCATTCATTTGCACCAAGAGAAAAAAATTAAGGGCCCTAATGGGCAGAAGGTTAAAAGCAACTCCTTGCTCTTAAACTGTTGGAGTAGACAGAGGTCCAAACCTGGGGTTGTCTTGGAAAGGAAAAATTTTCCATGTGAGCAGTCAGGAGCAGTCAGCTCTTGATTTTCTTATCCTTTTGGAGCTGGTGGAAACACTCTGGGGAAAGCAGACTGAGGAAAGTAGGTCCTACAGTCCCAAGTGACTCTTGAGAGGGAGCTGATCTGTTGAGGGCAGAGGGCAGTGCAGAAGGGATCTCAGCTCAGCCAGCAATAGTATGGTTACAAAACAAACTTCACACCTTCCTGACATAGTAATTTGGCTTCATCTGTGTCACAAGATGCTTTTTGTGGTCTCTGAAATGGCTGGCCATACCACAAAAGAGCAGAGGGTCTAAGAAGGGATCAGCCCCATTCCATTTGTGATTGTTGGACTGTAGCAGGTGGTACACGCACTTCCACTTCACTCTGTCCTGCATTTTGATGGGTGTCTACATCTTACCCCTTTTGTCATTCTGGAGTAGAAGATGGTCATGAAGGCTGGAACATTTACTGACCCTCAAAGTTTATACCTATCAAGCAGGAAAAATAAATATTTTCTTTAGACTTCTGGGGATAGGAGGCCTGGAGAACACATGTGGTTTGCATCAAAGGGCATGAGACCCAGACCCGCTTAGTCTTCAAAACCACCATTGTGATACCAACCTCCTCCACAGAAAGTGTCCCATCAAAACAAGGTCCTTATCTACCACTAGCTACATAAAATGTGCTGAAGTATGGTCTCTTTTTAAGCTCAGTAGAGAGAAGCTCATAGGGAAACTCATACCTTCCCAAGAGAGGTATATCTGACAGGTGAGGCAGCCTGTGGTCTACAGAATTCTCAGAAGATAAGCTAGGAGCTCTTTTACCTGCATGATTCAGCTGTAGAGAAAGAAAGGATCATTTTGTGTTTGTGCAGGAGCAATACCCTGACCTGAGTCTTGTTGTTCTGGCTTTTGTCTGGGTGATTACTGTGAGGCATGGGGCACAGAACCAACGAATAGTTTGGGTTGGAAGAGACCTTTTAAAGTTCATCCAGTCCAATGCCCGGCAAAGAGCAGAAACATCGACTAGAGCAGATTACTCAGAGCCCTGTCCAACTTGGCCTTAAATATTTCTAGGGATGGGGCATCCACCATGTGACATGTTCCAAAACATCTGCATCAGTGTTGAGGCCTCTCTTTTCTGTGATTTTGCAGGAGCTCACATGAATGCTGCCATCACAATTACACAGTGTGTTATAGGAAACATCTCTCCGAAAACGGCTGCAGCTTATGTGTTCGGCCAGTTCCTGGGCTCCTTTTTGGCAGCAGCCACCGTCTTTGTTCTCTACTACGGTAGGGTCATGTCTTTTATCGCAGAGGTTGCTGTAGGCATAATTTCAGTCAACCCACAGTGTTGTCAAAAGATTTCCTTTTGCAGTACCCAGCATGATTTCTGGGCGAGGAGGGCAAGCCCCTGGGTTGTGGGAGAGACTGAAGCTCAGAGCAGGTCCCAGATACACCTCTGGGAAGGATACGCACAAACCAGAGAACACAGCTCCTTTTACTCAGGGCATTCCCACTCCCAAGACCTGTCTTCAGCAGAAGGGCAGTAGCTGCATTCTGTCAGCATTTTGTTTCCAGGTCTGCAGGGGTTTTATTTTCATGAACCTTGTATTAGGTGCTGCTGGAGCTCTGGGGGGACTCTACTGCTCTGTGGAGCTCAGGTTTGCAGCCATTTGGGGTTTTGAGCTGTGAGCAGAGGCCCACCACCCATTGTTTCTAGCATGTCTCTGAGGGGCAGATGGTTGGAGACCTCTAGTGCATCCAGACCACCCAGGCCACCCCAGACTCCTGGAGCAGGAATAGGGAGCTGAAAGGTGTAAAGAAGTGAGTGCAGACCAAAGTCTGTAGGTAACACATTGGTGAGATCATGCTCTGCGAGGAGTGTGTCACCTCCATCACATCTTCCACTGCCTCCCTTCTCCCTAATGTCTGTGCTGGCTGCAACAGGTGCACTTGTGTGCGTGTCCTGTGGGATGAAATGCTGTGCTAACTTCCATAATTCCCACTTCTCCTAGATGCTCTTTATGACTACACCAATGGAAGCTTTACAGTGACAGGACCAACTGCCACTGCAATGATCTTCGCTACGTACCCTGCTTCCAATGTGTCCTTGCAGGGAGCCTTTTTCTCAGAGGTCAGTGGGGATGGCTGTTGTGGGCCAGGAGAAGGTGGGTGGTGCAGGGCTGCTACAGGTCCCCATGCCCTACATGCACAGACAACCACAACCTCTTTTCCCAAGGAGCCCAGCATCCAGGCAGGCATCTGAAAGGTAAGATCCCAGAGCCTAATCCATGAAGGCTGCTCCACAGCTTGGTCCAGGGGCTCCCCAGACAAATTCCCTGCATGCTGTTCAAGCACTGAGAAGCGAGAAGCTGAGCTGTATCACCAGTCATCTCCTCTGGGTTCTGGGCTGCACTTTCCTTTCTTTATTGGATCCTACACCCTCTCCACGCTCCTCAGCAGCTGTGCTGGCTGCCCCTCCCCAGCACAGAGCCTGGGACTGTCTCCACATGAGCACAGCCTGGACTGAACTCTGTGTTTGAACAGATCCATTGAGACTGTGTGCAGTGGATTCTCAGCTTATGGTGCAGTGTCCAGATGCCCAGAAATAGGGAAGGGATTCTTCATGGGGATGTGGGACACTGAGACATTAGGGAAGGAAGATTCACTTCCAGTGCAAATCTTTGGAAGCCTGTGATTTGGACTCTGAGCTGATAAAACTCCTGCCTGGGCATGATGAAGAGGATGGTGAAAGAGCCTAGAGGGGGGGAGTGGATCCCCTCACCCTTCTGTGGACCAGGGTCCTTGATGCAAAAGAAAGAAAATAAGAGTGACAGTGCCTTGCCAAAAGCTACAGTTTCTGGTTTTCTGTTTTTGCTGGTGTCTGTGCAAGCAGTCCAAGTCTCTCCAGCTGCATTTTCTAAGCAGAAAGAGGCAGGTGTCATCACCTCTATCAAAACCATGCTTCTTGATGTCCTGGCACTGCAAATCTACAAATGCCAGCTATGTAGTCACTGATGGGAAATTCAGTTTCCCAGGTGAGAATCTGATATCTGCATACAGGCTGTACAAAACATCACTTCCTCTAGAGGTGATCAGGTTTGTCTCATGAGCAGTTTGTTATGGCTCTGCTCTTATTAGACAGAATGTACTTAAAATAAACCATTTCCCTGACTGGTTGATAGAGACAGATGACCTTGCTCAGAAGTTTGTATCATCAGTCTTGGTGATGAGGTTTTTGCTGAGAAAAGAATTTTCTTCAGTCTACCTGTGGGGAAGGAGTAATATTTGGATCCCTCCTGCCTTGATCAGATCATGAATCTCATCTGCTCCTTCATTCTGGGAAGTCTCTTCTCCTCTGCTGAGCAGGATCTTTCAACCATCCCCATCCTCTCTCCTGACATGTTCTTCTCCCTTTTCTGCTCCCGCAGTTTACAGCAACAGTTATGCTGATGCTGGGTATTCTAGTAATCCATGATGACAAAAACAACGCAGCTGTCAAAGGCGCTCAGCCCATGCTCACGGGTATCCTGGTCGTGGGCATTGGTCTGGGAATGGGGCTGAACACAGGCTATGCCATAAACCCCTCCAGGGACCTGCCCCCACGGATCTTCACGGCAATTGCTGGCTGGGGAATGGAAGTCTTCTCGTGAGTGACCTGTTTTGCTCTTACCCTTCTCAGCTTGCCAAGGGAGGAGATAAGCACAAGATAAAATGTGTCATGAAGCCTTATTTCTCTGGGCCAAGTGATGGTAGCACTGCAGAGTGGGAGGGTTGTGCCTACACAAGCCTTCTGTATTATGTACACAAAATTTGGAGTACACCAATTCTCCAGCATGGGATTCAACTTGACACGCAGATACCTCAGTCTGGGCACCAAATTGTCTGTCTGTTCACTGGAGATCCAGTTGGTTTTTTCAGTGAGCAGAGAGCCAGAATGCAGCTCACCGGAATGCAGGTGGATTGCTGAACAGGTCTTCTAAATTTAGAGTCTGAATTTGGACATGAAACCTTGCCTTCCTCTGTCTAGTAAGATGCTGTTATGTTACGGCTTTTCCTATGGGGAAATCATTACCAGAGTCTCCTGTCCTGGATGCCCACTTTCCTTAAATTCCCAGAAAATATATTCAAGAGCTCAGCAGAGGAGTCACAGATTTTATTGGAAACAGGAAGGCAAAATGCCTGTGTGTGTCTGAGAGTCCCACTCATCAAGACCACACAGCCCATTTCTTTTGGAGAACAAGAAACCTGCAGTGTGGAGCCGCCTTTCCATGCTGATGGGGAAAATTACCTTCCCTCCAGCAGTTATGTGGGGGGAAAGCAGATTTGTCTAAGACAATTGTAGGCTTAGTGCCTGGAGTGGGACAGACTCCTCTGCTCACTCCTGCCCCAGCAGGATGTGGTGGCAGGGCAGTGGTTCCAGTCTGGCTCACCAGCTGCCTCTTCTGTGCTTCATTTTAGGGCTGATCATTGCTGGTGGTGGATCCCAGTCACAGCTCCAACTCTTGGAAGTCTTTTTGGTGTTCTACTCTACAAACTCTGCATTGAATTTCACATCCCGCCTGAAGCTGAACCTGAGAAAGATGAGGCAGGCACGGAGACTTCCCAACTGTGATGGCCATGTGCTGTGATGACATATGTGAAGGGCACATCTGTCTGTCCATCACGCTGGTGGGATGAGGGACTAGATTTCAGTAAACCTACTCTGCTTAAACAGACAAACTTGGTATCTGAGATATTGAGAAGACCTATGTAGGGCAAGACCTGGCTGTGACCTGAAGGAATTATTCAATTTCCCTGTGTAAAAATCTACAAAAAAAACCCTAACCAAAAACCAAAAAAACCCAAAACAAAAATCATCATATTCTCAATCATCATATTCTGAAGAAAAGCAAAGCAGAGCTACAAGTCTCCAGATACGCATATATTCATATAAATCAAAAGACAGGCATCAACAGTGGTAGATACAACATGATTAAGTCAATTAACACATAAATTTTGATCTGGAATATTGTTTGGTAAGACACAGATACTACAGGGATGGACCAGGGTCCTAGGCTTGCTTCATTTGCATATCTGTCACCCTAACAAACACCTAGTTTGGAAAAGCACAGAAGAGAGAAGAACAAGGACACTGTAAAATAGAAACATGAACCAGTTGGGTTGTTTGGGGTTTTTCTGTGCTTGTTTTTTATTTTGTTGGTTTTGATCTGAACATTCAGGAAGCATTGAAAAATTACTAAACTAAACTACAGGGTCTCCTGAATCCTGCCACAGTTCTGCTGGAACCTGCTGTCAGGAAAGAACCATGTGTGTACTGACACTCTAGACTTGAGCTACACCAACTACCACCACAGGAAAGAAGTCAGAGAACTTCTGTGACAGTGTCTCCAAAATCTTGAACTAACTGGCCCCCCCATACTTTTTTCCTGCTCTGAATGCATGAGAAATGTAAGAGCTTGCCCCGCGGCTGCAGTAATTCTGCTACCTCCATCTGAATGAGGAAGTGGGCCTGCAACAGCCTTACAAGTTTGAGGTGTCACTGGATTAGAGGCAGAACACTATCAGAAGCTGCCTGTTCCCAGGAGGGTGACAACGGTCTTAACTTTTCTAAAAAGTGCTCAAGCAAGTATGGTATGTATGCCAAGCACATAACTGCGGTCCCAGGGCTGGGTGCCAAGAACAAACAACACAGAGTTCTCCAAGAGCAGGAAGTGACAGAACGTCACTACTGCACAGAATTCCAGAAAAGGGCATTTACTGGATTTAATGGTCATTCCCATCCCAATATTGAAAGCATAACTAAGACATTGCTGTGGCCTTGGGTGGGAAGTACTGACATGTGCTTTCTCATTAGAGCTCACTTTATGTCAGGGGAGCAGCTAGAAGAGATTCACCTGTCTCCAGATGCACATGGGCTTCAGAGGGTGCACTGGAGGATTTCTTGTCATCTGGGGGTGGCAGACAGTGGCTGCCAGGCAATGGCATTTGAAGGTGGGCCCTTGGCAGTGCTGGAAGCAGCAAAATACACCTGAGCAGGGGCTGGTGGCTGCAGAGACTTTGCACTTCTGCAGGGCAGAAGCAGAACAGCTGCCACAAAGTTCAGTCTTCTGGCCTCTATGAAATAAATTGGGAGTTTCTGAGTAGCTCACGAGGGATAAGCTAAAAGCACTGTAACCTATCTTGTCTCAGGGAGAGATTCTCTACTGCATTGAAAAAGCACCCCAAACAATCCATCCTGAACACTGCTCTTGCATTGGCATCCCATGCCCATGTGCTCCCCAAAGCATCTTCAAATACCCAATCACTTTGGAGGAAAATATTCAAATATTTATTAAAATACTATTAAGCACTTACAGCATGGCTTCATCCCATACAAACACCCATGAAAGCCTCACAACATCCCTGTGAGGTAGGTTTGTCTTGTGTAATTATGTGGTGGTTTTTCAAAAATTAGAGATGATGCTGTTTAAATAGTCAATGCTTACTTGAAGACAGTGATTTTGATTTCCATATTCAGGCACAAAATGTATTGGGTGCTACCATGATTCCAGTGTATTTGGAAGACAGAATAGCATAGAAAAGTAATGGAAACAAACAGGAGTAACTGAAAACCAGCAGTGAATGGGTTACAGTGCAGTTCTAACATGAAAAATTACAGTATAGAAAACAGCATCAGGGCTTCTAAGGCTGCAGGATCTCAGTGGCCCCTGGTGAGATCCTGCTCAACAGAAAAGTGTCTGTTTCAATGGTCAGCTTTGCAAATGAATGTGTGACAAACCAAGGGGTCCTCCTGGCTGACGGGACTCAACACCATTGACTCTGTGCTCAGCAATTCCCACAAAGGGAGGCAACAAAGGATTTTGCAGCTTCTGGCTTCAGGATTATTGCAAATCATGTCACCATCTGAAAAGATACAGCACTGTCTTGGTTTGAAAAGACAGGTGTCTGCTAAGGAAGGCAGGAGCCTCTCCTGAACTGTAAACTGTAAACCCCCTCCCTCTGAATTGTTATAAATTTGAAATTAAGAGGGGGCTCTCAGGCAAAGATATGGGAGCAGGAGTAACAGTTCTTTATTACGGAAGAAAATAAAAATAAAATAAACAATGCAGTAATACAAAACAACACTGATAGAGTCAGAATATCACCTGACACCCTGTTGGGCAGGGTGTTGGCAGCAGTCCAATTGGAATGGTGGCTGCAGTCCTGGAGTGGCAGGTGTGGTTCTGTTGGAGCAGTGATCCTGTAGAAAGGTGCAGTCTTCCTCTGAAGATACAGTGGTGGTGTAGATGGGCCTGGTCTTCCTCGGCAGATCCAGTGGAAAAGGCAGCTGCTTCTCTGGGAATCCAGTGGAAAGGCTGTTCTGGTGCCCCAAAATCTCAGATTATATCCAGGTAGGAATGCTTGGCTCCTCTCCCTGGGTGAAGCAGCTCACAATGGGACGCTTGACGTAATTTTTATCAGTCATGCAGTGACACTCAATGGCCCGTTAACAGCAGATATCTCCCAGGAAGGAGGACTGGTTTGTGGAAGAGATAAAGAAAACTGCCCAATTACCAGGAGATAACTGCCACACCTCTCCCAGATGGCAAATACAATATACATATTGCCTTCCAATCTAGGAGGAGCTTGAAGGCCAAAAAGTGGTCTGGCTGCAGAGCAAGTGGCAAATGCAGAGACATGGAAGTCTCAAGTCCCATTGTACCATGAATCTCAGAGCAGAAGTTGGATGAAGCAAAGGGAAGTGCAGAGTTTGATTCTATGTCGAGGGAAAGATACTTCTCTGTTCAGTGGGTTCCAGCCTGCTCCCACAGCATGCAAGGTCAGGATAGTTTTCTTTCAAAGGACATGGAAGAAACATCTTCACACTCTCTACTTCAGCATGGGTCTGGTTAAAGTTACAGTGAATTATATTTACTTTCATTTCACTGCTGCAGTTGTACAGGAACAAATGCTTCCCTTTGGATCAGTGACATCAAAGGTTTCTTCATGCCCTCTGAAAAGTACATGCTGCAAGTAGCAGAAGGGAATAAAATTGATGTATCAATTTTTTTTAAGAGCCTCCAGGAACTACATCCACATCACAGCTCTATTTCATGCAAGCGCTGCAATGTGTTTTCCATGGGCACATCTATTCATGCACGAGGAACTTGGTCTGGGCCACAGAGACTCTGCAGCAGAAAACATCAAAGCTTATTGCAAATGTTGTCCAGGGTCAGATCTAGCAGGCTCACTTCCTTGAAGAATTCCCTGCTAGTGAGGATGTCTTGGCAGAGGTCATGCTTGTGTGACTCTTCTGGGAGCCTGGTGGCTGTGGAGGCTGTTTTTTCTTGAGCACTGGAGTTTTGTTCTTGCATTTAAATACCTTATTGGGGTCCAGCTTGTTCACAAAGGAATCTGCCTCTTCAGACAGGAGCGCTGTGTTGATGGTTATGGGTTTATACATGTTAAACCATTGCTGAAAGGCAGGATGGTGGGGAAGGAACAGGTTAAATTCAAACTGCAGTTAGACAATTCCACCTTGCTCCCCATCTTCCCCAAGACTGGATCTTAATCCTATGCCACTTATCAGTTTGCAGTTTACATGACTTGGAAGAGTGCTTGTGATAAGCATACACAAGGCTTGGCTACAGCCCCAGTCCTGGAATTGCATTCCAGATAAGGAAGAGGAGAACCAGACACAATCCTAACACCACCTTTCCTGCAGTGTAATTCTTATAAAGACTGAATCCTGGAGGATTCAGGAGGAATCAGGAGGAAACAGGAGGAAAAGCAAAAGGAGGGGATGAGATTAAACGCCATTTATTTAGATTCAGATAAGCAGAAAGGATTAAAAAAAATCTTTGGAATTTATATGTGCTTATAAACTGAAAACCAACTAGTTGAACTTCTCAAAATGGAACCTTCCTCCCTCTCTTCACACATAAAATAATGAATTTTTAAGCTCCTTACACAAAGAATTTTGTGTTAGTTTGTTTGTCTTACTGTTTCTGTTTCTGATTTTCTATTTTTCCATTAACAAAGTCAGAAACAAAACTATAGTAGTTAAGGTATTACAAATCACAGTGAAACCATCAGCTAAGTGTTGAGTAGGACATACAGAAGTTCTATATATATATACCAAAATATAGATAATCATCTATTAATGTAGTGCTTAGTGGAAAACAGCTTTAATATACCCCCTTTGAAACTTTTAAAATGATAATGGTTAACAAACTAGGAGGATTTTAACCAACAGGGGCTGCAAATGATTAGGGAATATACAAATGGTTCCCCTTAAGGTTTGCAAATGTACTGAACATAATAAAATATTTATGGCAGGAAAGTTACAGAAAGGCAGAGCACAATGCCACACCCTTGACTGATAAAGTCCAGTGCAGTGTAACAGGAAAGGCATCAGGAATGAGAAGAACCAAATTCTACAGCCACTGTTTGATGGGAAGTCAGGAGTGATTTTAGTAATTCTGATGTGCACACAGGACCAGGGAATCTCATGCTGGTAAGACAGCTGTTGTGTCTGGCTGAAGTGCACGACACTCCAGTCCCAGCAGACCTTGCCAAAGTGCACAGACACTGTGCTGGCATACGAGCTGTGTTCAGTAGGATCATCAGCTCCATCCCCTGATCTCTCACAGGAGGAAGGATAGGGCTGAAGGCCCTGTCAAACACAGAAGAACAGCAGAAGCCTCTAATAGCAGGATTTTGGCAAGGCAGAATAGTAATTTTAATAATAATAATAAATGATTGGAATGCTCACAAGGGTTTATGTAGAGGTCTTCTGTAACTACCTCTAGGACTTGAAATTGCCGTTTTTTGGTCATAATTTTTATCAAGGCCCAACTTCTGAGAGGAAAGCACGGTTAACACTATAGTAGTGAATTCAAATTATAGTGAAACAAATGACTGTTTACATGTTACAGGGAAAAAACTTGTGGTCCCTTCCATGGCTCAGCAGGGAGGCCCCCCTGAGCTGACAGACAGTTTGCCAAAAGGTGAGAAGATGTTTTTCCAGTCTATACTTATGCAGGATTACTGACAGGCTGGACTCTGCTGTCCTACCTTGGCCTGGGGGCTGACCCCATAGCTGGTGAAGGCATACTGCCACTGGGGGAGACCCAGGTGCGTGATGAGCAGGCGGTAGTAGGCTGTGAAGGTTTTGGTGAGGAAATGCCAATACAGAGCTCTGTCCAGGAACCAGATCTCTGTGTCTGGGGAGACCACTAGAATAAAACAAGCACAAATTACACTGTTGCTTTGCAGTATTAAGTTTAACCTCTGGCCATTGTGAGGTGGAGACACAACACACTCATCAGAAGGGCTGTTTCATGTACCACCAGGCTTGCTCCAGCCCAGGTGCAGAATCCAGAACTTGGCTTTGTTAAACTTCATACAGTTGGTGGTTGCATATCTCTCTAATTTGCTGAGGTCACTTTGCAAGGCCTTTGAGGGAGACATCAACTCCTCCCAGTTTAATATAATGGACAAACTAAGCACTCCTTCCAGTCCTGGGTCCAAGCTATTCATGAAGGCACTGAAGAGCCCAAGATGGACCCTTTCAGAACCCCACTAGTGACCAGCTATCAGCTTGATGTGATGACTATTTACTATTTAGCCCTATTTACTATAATCTTTTGTGTCATATCCATCACCCAGTGTTCACCCACTGCATGGGGTATTTGACTAGCTGTGTGCTGGACAATGAATGCAATGCTTGGACAATGAATGTGTTCCTTCACAACCTGGGAGTGACATGCTACATGGAATATTCTTGGACATCAGCAACTTTGTAGTATATGTTCAAAGTACAATTATGGCAAACATTTATCTGCCCCACAAAGTAAAAAGCAACTAACTCAATTGTCAGTGATCTGGACTACTGAATAGAGTCCAGAGTCTGGAAGTCACAGTAGTATGTGCTGCCAACAAAAACACATTTTGCAAAATCTTTCCACAGCGATCAAATATTTCTCTGGTGGTGACATCCTTTGTAGCATAAAAAGAAGGATTTTTGTTGGGAGATTGAGATGCTGAACACTGTCATTTAAACAGACTGCCCCTCTGTTGACATTGACACCTGCAACCAATGCTTCCTTCCCGTGCCCAGGTTATCAACTGCATGTGCTGAAATCACTAACATGGCGAGGGGCAAAAGGACAAGAACTTCCTGCCATGGCAGCTGTAGTCACACACAATGAAAAGCACAAGATAACAACCCAGGATTTTTCTTAAGAACCTGTATATTGCAATTACACAATCCTACATAGTAAACACACATACATCTAGTGACCTGTGCACTGTGTCAGATGACAACTATTCTACAAGTGCCGTAGGTGTTTCACTACTCTCTAACTGATAACAGCTATCTCTGTATCTGTCAAAACAACAACTCTGCTCCCGTTTCTCACCTTCCCATTAACATTTTGGCCTAGTTAGCACCTCGAGACCCAGCATCTGTGCACAAGGTGGAAGACCCAGTCTAATTCTGTCGCAGCTTTTTTTGTCATCTACACTTTGTTTCCAAGCAGAGTTATACCCTTTCTCATCAAAATGTAATGGCTTTGTTCCAAGACATTCAAGTAACTGGATTAGTGGAGCTCTGTGTTATTTCAACTCAATTGTCTGTAGGTCACATGTGAATACTTCCCTGTTTCTATGCATGCAGAAATCATAAGTTATAACTCAGACTCCAACACTAAAAGGAGTGAAAGTGTTAGATTTAGTTAAGATTTAGCTCCTGACTTCAGTGGAGACAGGACATCCCAGTAAAAATTTCACTTACTAATAGCAAAGAAGACCAGAAATACAAGATAACTCTCCACATGTGACCTTCAGATACAATCCACAACAAGAGATAGCTAACTTTTCTTTTTTCAGTCTTACCTGGTTCAGCATGCTTGTAAACAAGACAGACTTTCCCATTCCCATTGCATGGGTCTAATTCAAAGATAAGACTACGAGAATCAAAGTGAGGCTTCTCTGGCTTGTCTCCATTACCTGAAACAAAGGAAAAAAATGTATGAAACATGTTTGGAAAACCGACTGTGACTCAGTTGCAAAAAGCCTATCTGTCTTATACATTAATAAATCAGCTGATGAAGAACTGAATCAAACAATTACATTTATACTTCTTGGAAATTATTAAGTTCCCTATGTTTAAAAGAAAACCAAGCAAAAAAACCTGAAAAAGTGAGAAAAATTTTCATCTTTGTTAGGAAAACAAACCACAGAGTCAAAATTAGATGGCTGAAAACAGACAAGCTGACTTCTATTTCCTCCCTGGCATTAAGTGAGTCAAGGTTTACAGATGTCACCCCTGAGGTTTGTCTAATCTTTTCTTAAAGTTCTTCAGTGTTAGAGAAGGCACAGGCACAATCTCTAGGTACTCAACCCAAATCCATCATTTATCACTTAGAAGTTTTCCTCATGGATCCTGAATCTTCCTTGCTACAACTGAAGCCCATTATTTCTGTTGCATAAATGATTCCTTTTTTTGTCCTGATTCATTTTTTTTCTAAGGAGGACAGGGAGTCTTGGGACAAGACTTCAATGAAATTGCAGAGATATTTATTTCTCCATACATTCCAGTGTGACATCAGCATCCTTCTCCACAATCACATCTGACTCTTATTCAACTTGAGACCCTTAACCATCACTGAGCATTTCTAGAAGATCAGGACTGCAGCCAAACAATATCAAAACTACTTTCAGCCACATTTAGGAGCTGGAAGAGCTTACAGAGGTCTTGTCTGTAAGAGACAAGACTGAAATCAAATAGCACTCCTTTAAGAAATTGGTGTGACACCTGGCTGTGTTCTTATCCTCTTGTTTTTTCCAGGTGGATGTGAGAGCTCTGACAAAATGAGTGGGCTTTCTTTTTCTTTTTTATTCTTTCCAAATAGCAGCATTCCCAGCATTTCTAGGCAGGGTAGCCTCATAGTTATATGTACATACCAGTTACTTCTCCAATTCCAGCTGTCTTCACTACCAAAACAAAACCTGTTATCTTTTGTTCATTTAACACCTTAAGCACACAAGGATTTTGGAAGCTGGATCACTGGAGCAAGGCTCAGGTGAAAGTTTAAACAGGGAAAAGGCCTATTAAAAGAGGATGCAGATAACACTAATCCCCATGACATTCACAGCACACAGATGTACCTGCCAAGGCAGTAGGGAACTAATAGGATATGTAATAGATCCAGCCCAGGAGACAGAGAATTAGAGAATCACAGAATGGTTTGGGTTGGAAAGGGACCTGGAAGATCATCTTGCTCTAACTGCCCTGACAGGGACAGGCACACCCTTCTCTAGACCAGGTTGCTAGACCAAGTAATCCCCATCAGCCTGGAGTGATGTAGATTTATTGTAGAATGGAAGGGACACTAAAGACCATCTTGTTCCAATTTCCCTGCCATGGGGGATAGCTGAGGTGCTGAGAGAATTGGATTTAATCAGCATGGAAAAGAGAAGGCTTCAGGGTGATCTAATTGTGGCTTTCCAGTACGTGGAAGGGAGCCCACAAAAAGAATGTAGAGGGACTTTTTACAAGAATATGTAGTGACAGAATAAGGGGGAGTGGCTTCACACTGACAGAAGGCAGATTTACATTTGATATTGGAAAAAATTCTTTTGTGTGAGGGTGATGAAGTGCTGGCATAGGCTGCCCAGAGAAATTGTGGATGCTCTAACCCTGGAAGTGTTTAAGACTATGCTGGATGGAGCTCTGATGGAGCTCCTGGTGGAACCTGGTGGAAAAGTGTTTGGTCCACATACCTTGCGCTATATTCTAACATTAATAGAACAAAAGGGATGAGATAGAGCAGGTTTTCTAGCCTGTTAACTGTGCCTTACCTTCCTCATCTGTGTCATCTTCCAGGTCAGCAAGAGTTGGAGCGCTAGGCAGAGTGTACATAGAGGAACCACCAAGCCGGCACAGCTTTGAGATGCTGTTAATCACCATGGAGCCCAGGGGCATCGGAGTATCTGCAACAAAACCAAGCATTAATCACATCCAGTGTCAGGAAGTCATGGCAGGCATTTATCTTCCTCCAGACATCAACCTCTGTGGGGTGAAGAATGGTTATACAAGAGCAAAAATGAGGCTTTTTCAAACACAGACTCCCACTTACATGTGATGCAACACCATCTCAGAGCCATAAAGGTATGGGAATTACACTGCTGGCAAGGACTGTGCTGCAGCTGTTAGTTCAGAGCTGTGAAAAACTAAAAATCCTGGCTACAGGATTTCAGCTACAGCCTCTTCCTCAAAGCTCTTTTCCCTCCTACTGCCCTTCCTATCAGAAACCAACCCACAAATTCACAGCTTACTGGCCAGCTTGTCCTCTTCCACTCCATGTATCTGTTTAGGGTGCATCCTCATGGTTACCACTTCCACAGTGCCTTTTATTAGTGCATTAAATGTGGGTGCTCCTCAAAGAATCCTACAGGACCTGTCACTTGTTTGTGTTTCTGAGGACCCACACTGTTAGCAGACATCAAGGCAGCAAGCACCCTGTTCAGCCACGTGCCAGTGTGATGGGTCTCAGAAGGCACTGCTGGATGTTTGCTCAAACAAGACAGTTGTACCAGCAGCCTTGGTCTCCATGCACTTGTGAGCCCTGAAAACAAGACTCCACAGAGGTCATTAGTCCCCCTTGAAACATGACGAGAGTCATGCAGGTGCTAAAGCATTGATGTGAACTGTCTCTGAAATGCCATTTCACTTCCTGAGGAAAACCCTGCATTTGACACCCATCTCCAGAAGTGAGCAGTGTCCATGGCCCAACTGGAGAACCCTGCCTGAAGGCAATGAGAGCCAGGAAAACAGTGGCAGAGCGAACAAACTACCTGATTCTTGCTGAACAAGGATGGAAAATGAAGCTTGGACTTTAGCTGGTGGAAAGCAGAATCAGGCTCCAACATGTACATACACATTTTAATGAGAAACAAGCATTATTAGAGAGTGACTCTTCCTACTGATTTATGATGGGATAATGAGCTACAGTTGTTTCTCTCTATGTGAACTACAGAGGGAGTTAGGTATGAGGTTTAAATGACACACCTAAATCTGAGTGTCAACAGATGGCCAGTATATTACAGAACAGAATTTATGTCATGAATAATTAGTTTCTTGCCAGAAAGAAAGAGTGTCTGCACCTCTTTTGTGGGATGCCAGAATATACAAGCAATAGATTTTTTCCTGAGAGATGTGTATTGATTGGGCATGAACTAAGTTGGAAATTAAAGAGGTTCTGTAGAAGGAGGACTGGCTGCAATGAATTGAGCTTGTCAGTGCAGGGGGACACAGGGACTCACCATCAGTCTTCACACTCCAGGTCATCTCGAAGCCATCGGTCATCAGATAGAAGTTCTTTAAATCCTCAGGTAATACACAGGAGTTTTTCTGCAAATAACAATCAAAGTGTAATGGGAAAATGCAGAACATGCACCAAACCCTAAGAACAACTGAAAATTGGTACAGAAATATTTGCCACCAAGTTCCCTGCTTAACTCCAAGGTGACTCAAATCAGTTCAAATATCTCATTTTAAAGCCTCGAGGAAAAAACTGTGTATTTCTCGGAACTCTGCTAGTCTTAACAAAGGTAGCTTGGGAAAATTTCACAATGAGCAGTTAGTCATCACAAAATTATTACAGTATTGTTCCCAAACTGAGACATCGTGTTACCTTTTGAGATTAGCAGCCACTCCAAACTCACATAAATCAGAACAATTAGCTTTTTCATATATATGGCTTAAAATAATAGGGTTTTGCTTTAAGTAAAATCAGACTAAACTTACCTATTCCACTAAAGCATGTACAATATTAGCACAGTGACTCTCCTCTTCTGGGGGATTTCAGCTCCAAGTAGGTGTAAGAAGCATATACTCAAAAGTTGCACATACTCAAGTAGATCTGACATTTCACTTAACAAAAAGTATGTGTGCAGGCACATGCAAAGCCAGACTCAGAAATCTGCTGGTCTGGCTTTGTCCCTCCAAACTTCAGTGAATGGCTGTGGCTCCTAAGCCTACTTCCTTCTGAGCCACCAGTGAAAGAAGCAATCCCAGTGAGTTTGAGTTTCTAGGAACCAGAAAACTTCTCCTATGCCTGTGTTGGTTGTGGAAGGAGTTGTTCTTAACTTAGACTCTTCAGCTGAGCTGCAAATCCAAGGATGGAAGGATAAAGGCTTAACCCTCAGAACAACAAGAAGCCCAAAGAACCATAGGCATTTGCTGACCCTCCTCCTGGGGACAGGACTGGCTGCAGACCAGTGACTCTCTGCTCTTGCTGAAGTGTCAAGTACAAAAAATCAAATAGAATGGAAGCCTGACAGTTTTAATAACACAAACAACAAGCATGACTAAAAGAGTTACTTGTTTGTAACTTTTAGAGAAAGAACAGATTGACTCCAGTGAGTTCAAATTTAAAATAGTCACATTCAGGGCTCCCAAAGTATCAGACCTCAAAACTCAGGAGAGTGTCCCGTGATTAAGGTTCCACAATCTGTGTGTGCTGACTTGCCCAAGGGCTGCACCACTCTCCTTGTGGAAAAGTTTCATAAAATAAAGACAGAATGTTCTAGTAACCAGTAGCTATGGAAAAGGAAGATGCACATGCAGTTCAAATACCTCTGCTTCACTTGGGGCATGAATTTTTTAACATTTCAAGAGAAGAGAGATGTACCTATCCAGCAAGAGCAACCTGCCAGCTGTGAATCCAGCTGCAATGCTGGCCTCTAGTCATCAGCTGCTGGATGAGCAAGGGAAGGTGCTGGTCTCATCCTGTTCACATGTCCTCCCTCCCCTAGGACCAGAACAGCCTTTCTGCCTGTTAAAGCCTTATTCACTGACACTTTCTTTGGATTATTACAGTCTCTGTCTCCTAAACTGGGGTGTACACACTATGTAGGAGCACCTAATCTGCCCACAACCTTGTGCTTGTTAGTTTACTTTTAAAGCACATCCATTAATGTTGATTGACTGCTACTGAAGAGTCCCAGACACTAATGGCTTTGCAGCTTGAAATAGGGCAGGTCACTTCACTTGCTTCATCAAGCAGCCTGGTCACTAGCTCAGAGCCCTCTTAATCCAGATAGAGAAAATCTTCAGGGTCCACAGATAACCTGACACTACAGAGGCTGTTTTTAGAAGAATTTAACATCCTACGACAAGAGTCTGCTGATGGCTGAGGACCTGGTGGTAAGTTTAAGGTGATTAATAAACCACATGGACATATCTGAAGTTCTTCAAATACCTTTCACAAACACACCTTCTTCTGTGGTTCTCCTCAGTACTAAATATTTATAATTTCATGCTGTGCTTTCATCACTTCCAGTTTCAAGCTGTACCTGTAAGCACAGTGACTATGGCTAAAACTATGAAGAAAGAAAGTATGATAGACCTGCTACAAAGCCTCAGCAGAGTACCAAAGTTAACATAACACTTCGACTACATTTCAAATCCCCCAATTCAAACTAATTCACGGCAGCAGTAAAAACACATATGTGAATCGGTCTCCTGGCTTCAGTGGGTGTTCTTCTCCAAGCAGGAGAACCAGATCCACTAGGATGACAAAATCTAAAGTTTAAAAACTTCCACTGTAGTATCCACATAAATCCTGCTACAACTCAGGCACAGCCCAATTTAGCAAACATAGCTAAGACAAGAGAAAAATCAAATCTGAATAGGTTTTATGCTCTGAATCCTCCTTTTGAAAAAGATCAACATGTGACTGTTTCTCCAGATGGCCGCTGTCTGAATTTATTTCAGGATTCTCTAAACCATACTGGTGCAAAATATACGGGTAGAAAATGCAGTACCAGAGCAGGTCTGGGGTCTACAGAAAAAGGCCTGTAAATAGAAAACTTCATTAGCATCCATTTCTCTCATCTGATGGAAAGGATTGATTGATCTGTCACATTGTGCTTAGTCACATGACCATATGACATCAGAACAGTAATCTGACAGAAGTCAGAGAAACAAGACACTATATACTAAAAATGGCTTATCAAATTCTATGTTTTTCTCACTCAACTGGTAGTTGTCATGGTTGTGTTCTCCAGCCCCACAAAATAACACTGTTTGTAAATAACATGTCAGACTTGGCTTAACCACAGCCCTGGCAAGCAGCTGTTTTCATTCCAGTTATCTGGTTATACTCATCAGTTCATAAAACAAAATATCCCAAGTGCTTCATATGGTGTGAGAGGTCTATTCCTTTTCTTTGTTCTTTGTAATATCTCAAAATAGTCTCCCAAGAAAGCACAGTCCACCTAGTACAGAGAAAAATACGAGAACCGGATTTTTGTGGCCAGGACCTGATTAGAAATGGATCCAAAGCTAAGAACCCTGATATATGGCAATTCACTTGAAACACTGTTGAAAGAATGTCTCTCAAGCAAATATACTAAAGAAACAGAAAGCAATCAAAACATATAGCTCTAGAGAGACTTCTCTAAAAGCATGAATGAGTTTTACCCAACTTCTGGGGAGAAGGAAGGCATTCATGTCACTTCTCAGGGCTTCCAAGAATTAGACCACATCAGTAGCCACCCTTCTCTCTCCTTAATGTCCTGCAGTTTTATGGCTGGTTTGTCCTAGCTGTCAGTGAATGTTGATGTTAATTTATATAACATATTGAAATGTTCTTGCACCTTTAATAAATCTGACCTGGGGAGCTCCCAGGGCAGTAGACTGGATCCCCTGCTGCAGAGAACAGGACTCCTATTCAATATCCTCTTGAGGATATTGTTGTGCAGCCAGTTTTTCAATACTTTATAAAGCTTAACAAGAGGGGGAACACCGTGTAAGAAACACTACTTACTTCTCAAAAGTCCTCCAGCCTGTTCCCCACCATGCAGCTTGAAGAAACATAGCTTTCCTCATGCACTGGCCCTGCTGGATCCACTTCCCATCTCTCCCACAGTCACAGCCACAAGGCAAGCTCAAGATGGGTAGATCCTGTGCTCATGGGGATCAGGGATGGGAGGCTTGGCTAATATTGAGGGTGGACATGAAGGCTGTCAAGAAGGACTGTTGAAGGTGCACATCCTGAGTGTATACTTCAAAAAGAGACCCAAAAAGAGATGCTGTAGAAGCAAGGAGGATGACATTCCACACGTGTGCTGGAAACACTATGCAGTAGAGAGGGAGCAGCTCAGGAGGTTCCTGGACTGTGTGTAAGGGTTTGAATGAGGAACCAGGAAACTACAGGCCTGTCAGCCTGACCTCAGTGTGGGGGAAGCCATGGAGATCATCTTGAGTGCCCATCACATGGCACCTACAGCAGATCCAGGAGATCAGGCCCAGCCAGCATGGGTTTGTGAGAGGCATTACTGCCCAACCCAATCTCCTTCTATAACACAGTGACCCTCTTAGTGGATGAGGGAAAGTCCAGGGATGTTGACTTCCTGAACTTTAGAAAAGTCTTTGACACTGTATCCCACAGAATTCTCCTGGATACACCAGCTGCTTGTGGCTTAGATGCTCTGTTCTCTGAGTTTAAACTGGCTGCTGGCCTGGCCCAGAGGATGCTGGTGAATGGAATCACTTGCAGCAGGCAGTTGGTCACTAGTGGTGTCCCCAGGGCTCTGTGCTGTACTGTTTTTTATCTTTACTGATGATCTGAGTGAGGGAATCAAGAGCCCCCTCAGTCAGTTTGAGACAAGGCCCAGCTGGGTGTGAGTGCTGATCTGCTGGAGGGCAGGGGGGCTCTGCAGAGGGATCTGCCCAGGCTGGATCCATGGGCCAGGGCCAATTGTGTGAGGTTCAACCAGGCCAGGTGCTGGCTCCTGTCCCTGGGTCACAGCCCCTGCAGCTCCAGCTGGGACAGCGTGGCTGGGAAGCTGCTGAGTGGGAAAGGCCCTGGAGGTGCCGGTTTCCAGGGGCTGGACACGAGCTGGGGGTGCCCAGGGGGCCAAGGAGGCCAAAGGCCCCGGGCCTGCGTCAGCCATGGAGGGGCAGCAGGAGCAGGGCAGGGCCCATCCCCTGTGCTGGGATCTGAGCTCAGCTTTGTTTGCTCACAGCAAGAAGGACACTGAGGGGGCTGGAGTGTGTCCAGAGAAGGAAACAGGGGAAGGGTCTGGAGCACAGGCCTGAGAGGAGTGGCTGAGGCAGCTGGGAGTGCTCAGACTGGAGAAGAGGAGGCTGAGGGAGATCTTTTCACTTTCTAGCACCTCAAAGGTACTGTAAGTCCCTGAAAGCCAGGTGTGGGTCAGGTTTTTCTCCCAAGTAACAAGTGAGAAGAACAAGAGAAAATGGTCTCGGGTACCTGTGTCCCTCTAACAAAAATGCAATTTTCTATTTTTTGAAAACCAAAACGAGGATGTGAGTGACTCATTTTTCTTTCAGCTGATGCAAGAAAGAACATGTGATTCAGACACTGCATCAGAGTGCCTCCTAGCAGTATTTCACTGTAACACCCATTTCTAAAAATTGCACGTGCATGGGAGTAGGGCCATTGCCAGCCTAATTTTAGGAGTGGGAAAGATTTCTTAGAATGATATAGTTATTAGCACTGTTTTTCTGGTGACCAGGTAACTGTCTCTACTCCCTCTTTTACTTCTTGCTTTACCCATGTAAATACACTTGGCAATCGTACACCTTAAGCTTTTTGTGTGTGTGCTGATTTCCAATAAATTCTTCAGGAGCGATTTCCTGACATGTAACACTTAGCAGCTCTTTCTGCATTGGGAAAAATTTCTTCTTCTCTCCTACAGCATTACTGCACTAACTCCTGTCATGAAGCTCAGCCTCCCCTGCAAAGCTTCATGGCAGCCAAGGGACATTCAACAAGCTTAAGATTTTAAAGATTATTTTAATCTCAACAAGGTGAGATTTTAAAACACAGCAGTATCCAGTTACATAGTAGCACAAACATGGCACAGCACAATTTAGAAAACACAGCTGGTGGAAACAAAAAATGCATATATACCCAGCATGAATAAAATAATATGTTAATTAATAATTTTTAAAAGGTTGATTTTGTTTTAAGAACTTCTGAACACCTGGATTTTTTTCTCAGTAAAGCAATCTTTCCTTGCAAAACTGAAATGGGACTGGAAAAATTTATTCCATTAAACAATAATCTAAAGAATAAAGCTTTTATTTGGTGAGTCTGTGAAATGCCCCACAATATAAGTCTTAATAGAGAAGTTGTTGGGGGAAAAATAATGTAGTTTTGGGAACAGTTTCACCAGTTTTTCCTCCATCACAGAAAAATAGTTTCATAGTTTCATAACGAAATATGTAGAGGGAAGTTAAAAACATACTCTGGTGAAATCCTGTTAAAAATCTCAGCCAGGGAGAAATGATTATGTGTGTAAGTATTGCCACCTAGTGGCTGTAAATCCGATAAAAACAAACGTATTCAAATTCAAGAAAGGTAAGTTTCAGGAAAAATGAGGAACAAGCTCATCTTTGTGAATTGTTGAGTGCATTCCACCTAATCATCACGGCAGGACATTTTGTCCTGCAACTGTGTAGACTGGGTTAGATTTACACTTCATCCTCAGAGCTAGAGGAAAAAAAAGGAAAAAAAAATCCAGTTACCTTTTAATTTGAGAAAGGAGCTTTATTTTTTTTAATTAAAAAAAAAAGTCAACTCAAAGGGAACCAAAACTGAAGAAACAGACAGCAAAGTCCTTCACTCTTAGAAGTCCAACACAACTGTACTCATTTAATTTTCAACATTTACATTCACAATTGACTTAGTCCATTGCTGGGCAGGAGGGGAGGGTGGGAACTGAAATTTGTTTTGGCTTCTCTTGAATGAAGTGCTTCGGCTACAGCATTTGTTTGGCTTTACAAGAATAGCTCATTTGTGACATAAACCCATTTTAGTTTAGAGGATAAGCAGCACCTGAAAATGAGAGGAATGAGCACCATGTCCAGGAGAAGCAGTCCTATCCACTCAACAGAAGAATGAGCAAATATTACTCTGTGTTCCCAGACCTGATCTGGCTTGCAGTCATGGTGCCTCAAACTTTCCAGCTCAGGTAACTCAATACCTGAACAACAGCTAGAGGAAACCAGGGATCGGTTTACACAAACCTGAAAAACAGGACATTTCTCCCTGACCACAGTTGCTGACTTCTGGACAAGTTTCAGTAACACACAGGTTTACACCACATACATTCTGACCTAGAATATATATATATATATATATATATATATATATATATATATATATTATACATGCTCTTGATAAATGTCACTAATTGGAATAAAGCATTGCCAAAACTAGTGTAAGACTTTTCCTCACTGTTTAGGAAAAGCAGTAAATGGCTTGGTGTCAAAGGGGAAGGTATTTTATGCAGTGGTAAGAGCAGTCTCTGGGAGCAGCTGCTTTAGGCCACAGCCAGGGTTAGAGCAGAGGGAGGATGATTCACTCAACTCCATTCTCTGCCATGTCCCTTTCCAAGGGCCACAGTGCTTCTGCTGTCCCATCCCTAACCAAACAATACCTACCGAGCAGTTATTCAACCATGGCCACGGGATTTATGAAGATATGTATATTCCAAAAGGGGAATGAAAATGCCCTGAGTCACACAACACTTTTCAGGAGCCCTCTGATCACACAGACTAATGCAGTAAGGTCAGATAATGCAGAATGAAGGTAGCACGTGTCCTTCACAGTCTTCTACAACAGGCAACGGGACATGCCCTAGGGAAGAGATTGGGTTGGGCAGCCAAAGATGTAAAAGAAAGGGATATGAGAAACTGAAGCGAATAACTGAGACTAAAAATAGAAAAAGATAACTGGAACAAACTGGGTAGCTCAGTGTTATTTGTCAGCTTGAGGCCTTACCTTTAATGGCCATGGATAATAAAGCACTGCTTCATTTTGTTTGAAAGGGAGTTGGAAAATATTTTCGGACCTGAGTCAGAAAACTGTTTGCTCCCCACTGAGTCACCACTGTAGCTGCCTACTACAGTTATGTGGTTTCTTTTTAGAGCTGTCATGCTGAATGTACCCACAGTGGTGATGTTTCTCTAACAAATCAGGTACATGTGACAGCCTAAAACAGTGATACCTGATTAAGAAAAACCCAGCAACACCTGCTTAGGCTGCACTATACATCAAACTTGGTAACAAGTTGTCTCATAAACACAAAGTTGCCATTGCACTTGACATTCTCCGTGGGCTGTTGCACATTCAAACTGACCTCACTGCAGTTTTACCAGGAAAATACTCACTTGTTCCCAAGAGACGATTGTGTGGCGTTCGGCTGGCTCCTTTTCCACAAAAGTCACTTCAGCAACTCCTGGGGAAGTCTCTGAAAGGAAAAGAGGAGCACGTTTGCAGCTGGCATGGGTGACAGCAACACTGTGAGACAGACAATTTTGCAAACTAATCTGAGTGACAGCCACGGAAAAGGCACTAATGATTGCAAGCACTGTGCTGGTGACTGAGCAGTCACTTTCTTTCGTCTGTAATTCTACTTTGCATGTCTTGGCATGAGGATGTCTAATGCTGAACAAAATGTTATCCTTTGATTTTTTTAAATACATATATATATATGCACATATCATGATATGTCTACACACACTAATTTAGTGGGTGGCATTCCTGCCCAGGGTGGGAGGGGTTAGAACAAGATGATCTTTAAGGTCCCTTCCAACTCAAACCATTCTATGATTCTATGATGTAAGCACACCCCATTTGTCTTCAAGGTGTGATCTTTTGCAGAGGTTTTAATGGAAAATGGAAAAAAAAAATCAGTGATGGGTTTTGAGGAAAACTCCTACAGGGGGATGAATCCTTATTTACAAGCATGCCCTGTGGTTTCTGTTGAGTAGGATATTCTCACCTGGGCACAAGATGTAGCGCAGTGCTGCTGTGAACTGGTAACAACCCTGTTCCACAAGGGCAGGCACATTTCAGCTCTAGATTCAGTGGGTTTGGACAGACACAGAACCTGAGCATGCTGAAGGGATCTGCATGAGCAAACATCAGTCCTCTGGAACCTCAGTTGGACACATGAAAATTTGTTACAAGCACTGAACTCCTATCAATCTATAGAAATCTTCTGAATATTTTATGGGAAAGAATGCTATATAAATGTAAGATACTAAGTCACATGGTGCTTTCAGGTGTGTGATGGCAGAATAGACTCCTTTATAATTACTATTTTATAATGTTTTATGTCATCCACAGCCAACTGAAATAATTCCCACTGACATAATTCTCTTTGGATCAAGTCCAGAAAGACTACTAAATTGTTGTGGGGACTGCAAGCCCAGCAGACAGGGCCATGGAATAGAAGTGATAACTATGCAAGGCTTTCAAGACTGGCTCTGCTGTGAAAGTATTGGCCCCTAAAGCAGTCACACACATTACAATTGCTTTTTGGTAAAACATACACAGTGCACCAGACAGGAAAAGCAGGCACTAGAGAGCTTTGGTTTGTTTTTTATCCTCAATGCCAGGCTTTTAATTCTATCAATAGCATTGTTCTTGCCTGTTCTGTTAGTGGAACAGTGGCGTTCAGTTTCAGGAAGCCTCCACTTCAGTTGGAAATACTGATTGTTACATTGTCAGATAATTGAAAAGAAAAAACATGGCATCAGATAAATAAACTCCAAGTTAAAGACATTAAAAAAAATTCATAGTCGGTCACACAGGTAAATTTGTCTGGCCAAAGGGGACCTCCAACATACAGAAGGCTCTGCGGTTTCACAAAGTTTCACTTCTGGTAGGTGGGTCCAAGGCGGGGTGATCTGTTCCTTGCTCAAATATAAGATGGCTGAACAAGAGAGTGGAATCAATTACCTAACCAGCCTTTTCCATCTAAGCTATGCAAACCTTATGACAAGTGGAGGAGATTATAATAACAGAGTAATTGTTATTTCTGTGATCAAAGAAAACAGCAGGGATGTTTAATTCATCATGCACAACAACTTGGCTGGAATGACAGAAGATTAAATATCATATCAGTCAAAGAAGAAGTCTAGAAATGAGAGAATGCAACTTCTAAAGAGGTCTGAACCAAATCCAACATCAAAAGAAAGAGAAATTCCATCTTAAAAGCCCAAACATTATATTAAAAATATACTGTGGGTAAACTGAAGACCATGTTTAACAGCTGCACATAGGTATGGACAGGAGCGCCACTGAACATTTGGGTAAACTTTGCAATGAGTTGTTTTTCCTTCCACATGAAGGAAATGAAGAAGCCACTTTAGTGTCACCTAGATACATGAAAAAACTTAACTTCTTCAGACTACACCCTATAAATTAATCTGAATCAAGATCATAGCAAACTCTGCCCTATTTTTAGGACATTTCATCTGGAAGCTCCCAAAACCACTTTGCAGTATTAATCAGAAACAGTGAATGTAATGGTGTGACACAAAGATGAAGCAGAAAACCACAGGACTTTCAGTCTTTACAGTATTGCTAATACTGCCTGTAAGCTGGCTAAACTCTCAGCCTAATTTTAAAATGTTTCAATAGTTACATTCTTATCTAATACAGAGTGCTAACAGTGAAGTATGGTTCCATCTTGGGCATTCCAGAAGAGCTAACACCTTCCATTCTGACTTAGTTATGAATAATAAATCTTTCTGGAATTTTCTATTACTCACAGAACTTCACCAAAATGAGCATTGGCAATGGGAAAGATCTCTCCCTTTTTTACCCTCAAGGTATAGCTTCCACAGTGCTTATAAGAAAAACCCCTTCTTGTAGGGACTTCCACAGAGACTAAAGTTAAAAAAAACCCCAAACCAACAAAACAATGTCTGATTGTACTTTACTTTAGGCAGAAAATATCAAGTGACTTCATAAGGCTTTCTGAAAGATTTAAAGTAAGATAGTTTCTAGTAGTAATAAATAGAGAGTGAGACATCACTCTGAACGAGATACCCTTTGTTATTTGAAAGAAACAAGCACTGAACAGACTGGTTATGTTTCCCAATTAGCTAAGCAATTCTAATTAATTTAGTGACACAGTTGAAATGCCTTGGACTACTTCACTGGAAAAAATGTGCCAAATTCCCAGAAGGTGTGGAGAGACAGAGAAAATGAGTAAAACATCACTGAGATGGACATTGCTGTATTGCATACTACAAGTTGTAGCGACACAGAGAGAAAAAGAAAAAAACACAAACCAGGAAACACCTTCCATGTGAAAGGGACATTGCAGGACTTTCAGAGCCATACCTGCATTGCCATGTCCCGCTGGTGCAGACATCACACCCACCCAAAACAAAACAATTTATATGGCAACACAACATTCGGACACAGCTCACAACTCACAGCTCTCACACATCTGAGGGTGGTGAAAATGTGGGCAGGGCTAGTAATTTTTTAAAGAGCTACTTCAAAGAAGTTTTTGCCATGATGACCATCATCAGTTTCACTCACAGAACAGAGATAACGTTATCCTGACCTCACAATCAACAAAACAAACAAACAGGAAAAAAATCCACCCACCACCTCTCTCAAGAAGTCTAATAATAAGTCAGTATGACAACACTGATCAGAGATTGAGGGTGAAATCCTGTCCTCACTGAAGCTCAGAGAAAGAATTTAACCCTGATCTTTTAATCTCATCTGTCTGAGCAGCTATCCAAACCCATGTGCAACTATAGATACTGAGGTTATCAGGTGAAACTCAATGCCTCTTTGGGGTGAGATAATAACAGAGCTCACTTTTGGCTCTAAGATTGCCAGGAAGAAATTCCAGGACTGCAATTTGCAATCTTGTTGTACACCTAGTTTGGGATAGATGTATGGCTTTTCAGCCTTAGAAATAAGACAGTCCTGTGCTCTGTGCTGCTGATGTATGAAAGGTCTAATGTTGAAATCCTTTGCACACACAAATACTTGCACAAATCCTTGTGATTCCACTGATATGAGTAAAGTTTTGTCTGAGAATACCTCCTTCGGATGCCTTGCATCCTGCTGAACTTCAGAGGGAGCTGAGGGGATGCAAGAAGGCTCAATATCTGAGCAAAACCTGGAAATGACAATCAGGGCATTTTGTGGAACAAGTCTCAATATGGGAATGAACTGCAGGGCAACTATTTATGGGGATCTGATCCCAAGCAGATTGACAAATCGGCCTTCTACCAGAATACTGATGAACCATGCCAAATTCCCCTTCACGGGGCACACTCCCTGCTGACCCTACCTTACCACAGAGGATCAAATTTAGGCACGATTTACACAGGAAGGTTGTGTGGAGACCTCATAGGAACATTGCAATATCTGGAGAGGGCCTACAGGGAAGCTGGAGAGGGACTATTCATTATGAACTTTAAGTGAGAGGACAAGGAGCGATGGACACAAATTGAACGGGGGGGAAATCTGGGTTGGGTATTATGGAGATTTTCACTTTGATGGTGGTGAGACACTGGCAGGTTTGCCCAGAGAAGCTGGGGATGTCCAACCCTGGCAGTGTTCAAGGCCAGGCTGGATAAGGCCTTGAGCAACCTGCACATGGCATCAGGGCTGGGACTGGATGATCTTTGAGGTCTCTTCCCATCTTTTAACATTCAATGATTCCATGATTTTTCATAAAACACCACCTTCTCCTTCTCTGGTGTTTATGAAACTCCTAAAGTCGAGAGATCCGGGACTCATGCCATTGTTCCAGAAACAAGGATGTGTCTGTGTGTGTGCATAGGCTGCTCAGCTGAGCGATTCACAGGAGGGGCTGTCACAAACGGGTGGCTCCCCCCGCCCACGGCCTGCCCCCGGCCTCCCCCCGCCCCGTGGGCTGTAGCTCAACGCCACTCACCCAAGATCCTTGTGACGCCCAAGGTGAACTTGTCCAGGTAGGGCTTGATGCCGGTGGGGAATTTTTCCTCCATCCTCCGCGGGACCCTCCTGTCTCTACCCAGCCTGACAGAGAACAATGCCTTTCTGGCCTTTCTACTGCCCCGTAGCCGCAGGGTACGCTGGGAGTAATAGTTCTTCCGGGCGGTGCCCTGGTCGGCCATTGGCGGCCGCCGGCGCTCAGAGGACTACTATTCCCGGCATGCCTCGCAACCCTTCGCGTTCCTCGGGCGCAGACAGCCAATGGGAGGCGAGAGCCGGGGGTGCGGCGGGGGTATGCGGGGAGTGGCGGCTGTTTCAAGATGGCGGCGGCGGCCGCCGGTGTGGGTGGAGGTGCTCGCCGGGGCCGGAGTTGTATCCTTGCCTGGGGGTCGGTGTGAGGGGACAGCGGCGGGAAGGGCCGCCGGGGGCATGCGGGGCGGCCTGTTGAGCGGTTTGGCGTGGAACCGGTGCGGCGCTGTGGGTCGGGTGGGGTTCTGTGGCCGTGGCAGAGGCTATGTGAGGGCTGCGCTGGCGAGTGTGGAGGGGGCTTAGCCTGGGGAGAGGGAGTGGGTATGTGCCGGTTTGTAGGGGTTACGCGGGATTTCATAGCAAAAGTGACCTGGGAGAGAAGGGAGGGTCGTAAGTCCTCTTCAGTGTGACCCAGCTGTGAAATCTCGGGGCGAGTAAATATATAGGAAATGGGGAAATTGCGTTCAGCTTATGGGGCCTTGTCAGGGAACCAATGGAGAGAATGAGGTTGAACAGCCCGGAGAAAAGGAGGCTCAGGAGTGACCCTATCGCACTTTACTACTGCCTGACAGGAATTGGTTGTGGCCGGGTGGCGGTCGGGCTCTTCTCACAGGTGACAAGTGACAGGACAAGAGGACACAGTCTTAAGCTGCTTCAGGAGGGGTTAAGGTTGGACATTAGAAAGCATTTGTTCACACAAAGGGTGATTGGGCACTGGAATGGACTGCCCAGGGAGGTGGAGGAGTCATTGTCCCTGGAGGTGTTTGAGGAAGGACTGGAGCTGGCACTCAGTGGTTGGCACGGGGGTGTCCAGTCACAGGTTGGGCTCGATGATCTCAGAGGTCTTTTCCACTCTCATTGATTCTGTGATTCTTTGAAACTGAGGCTAGAAGCTGAGTAGAGAAGAGATATGTCTTTTGTGGCACCTAAACTTGACTACAAGCACAACATTTTGGGTGAGCCTCTGTGGGGCTTGGAGGGCTCTGTCACTGAGGGATGGGTGTGAGGTGAGGGTGGTTTCATCTGCAGAGGACCTGCAGGCTCCTGTTGTGGGAGGCTACGTGGGGCTGGACACGTAGATGGTGTGGGTGGTGGCTGTGGTGTTGGGAGCTCAGCCTGTTCAAGCCTTGTTGCGGAGAGATGTGCTTGTGTGGCTCAGGGAACCAAGAGCTGCCATTGCTGTTTGGGCTTGTGTGGCTGAGTTGGAGCCTCAGTGACTTGAAGTCATTGGGCTAGAATTGATAGTCTGGCCTGGTGGAAATTTAGAAGGGGACAATTTAGTTCCAGTTATGAGGGGTTTGAAGCACTGCTGTTAGTCAGACTGAAAGTGGGATGTCAGCATCAACTGGAAGAGATTGGAAAGAAGAATACGTGTCTGTGCTCTTTTATTTATGTTTGCACACTCCCTGGGACAATGTGAAAGGGCCAACCATCCCCTGGCCTGTTGAGGGAGCATGTTGTTATGATTTTCCATCTGTGTAAAGTAAAAAAGACTGTCTACAACTTTTTCTGTGCTGCGAATGGGATGAAGGTGTGTGGCACATGCCGGATTTATTGCCATTGTCACCACTCTGCTCACCTGTGGAAGTGTTGATGCAATTTCATTGACAGTCTATTTTTATCAGTCAACAGGTTGTTTCCTATAACTAAATATGTTTTAAAGTGCCCAGCAGTGGCCTCATGCATCATGATATTCCAAGGAATGAATTTTTTTCTGACAACCGTTTCCACTGTACATGTTTTGATGAATAGGCAGTGTTTCCTCTGACCTTGGAAAAGTTTTAAATTCTTAGAAAAGCATGTGGCACAATTTAAAAATAATGGATAATAGCAGCTATACTGTGCATCACTTTTGCTTTCAACAAAAGAGGAGAAATTTGGTAGATTGGTTTAATACATTTAATACATTTGGAAAACTGAAGTTCTCTCCACCCTTGTTGAATTGACTTGGCACAGGAAGGCAGGTTGTGTAGGTGAGCTGTACCAGGTGTTGAGCTTCTCCAGTGCCTCTCTCTGCTGTTCACTGAACTTCAGCTGTGGTGGTACACAGCTTTTAATACTACACCTGCCTTACTGGCAGTCTGTGAGGCACGTGCCCGTGGGTTAATGTTAGAAGGTTGACGCTGGTGCTGTCCCCAGTCTGTTACTCTGAGGCAAGGACGTTGCTTATGAATCAGCCTCTGAGTCATTGTGATTTTCAGTCCAGCTGATTGAGGCAGCCTGCTCTAACTCTGAGTAGTTCTGATACACTGGGCTGCAAAGCTTCACCAGGAGGGTCGTCCTGGTAGCTGGGGGGAGTAATAGGGACAACTTCGACTAGTCTTTGTATGGTGCTAGGAATTTGTCCACAGCAGCTGGCAGTACCAGAGGCACACTCCAAAAGCAGGATGTTGTTTAGGCAGATCGTTTTATTTCCTATAGCCATGTGTTGACACACAGATTAACCGTATGTCAGTTGAGTAGGAACTGCCTGTGCTGAAGTTTGTTGTTTCCTGAAGCAGTGTGAGCTGAACATACACTTCTCAGTGCCCTGCAGCTTGCTGTCGTGGCTGTGCTGACACAGCTGTTTGGGCTGGGCTGTGATCCAGACTTGGACTTTGGATCCATCTTGGTGCTTTCTGAAAAGAGGGTACGCACAGTGCCTTCCTCGTGGAGTTTGCTCAGCTTCCTCTCCCCGTGCTGTGCCCCCACAGTGTGTTCTGGCAGCTGGAGGTGGCAGGCTGCAGCTCACATGTGAGAGCAGAAATGCTCTCAGTGTTTGTAGAGAGAGCTGGCTTTGACTGCAGTACTCACTGAATGTGTTTTTAAACTGGTGTGAGGCTGATGAGTGATAATTTTTTGTGAGTGATAAAGTGCATCAACAAGATCATAAGTGAGCCTGTGATCAGGCCCTTCCAGTGTGACAAGTACCAGACGTGTGATGGACAGTGGGTGTTGATTGAAGTTGCTGTCCACAGGGGAAACTCCTAGACTTTCCTAATTTCCTCCACTCTGTGGTAATTTTCTAAATTAAGTTTTTGAGATGGTGCTCTCAGAATCAAATTTTAGTTAAGGCAAGAGTTTGTACCGTGTCACTGAAATATTTTTACAATTTTACTTTATTGCATGAATGCAGCTGCAAAACCTTAAATGCATTTATCTCTTAACAGTAGAGAAATTAGATAATCGAGTAATTAGTAGAAATTTGAGTATTAGTAGAAATGTGACAATTGAGATAATTGGCCAACCATAGAAGGCTGAGGAAAGTAAAGGGGTATAAACAAAAGTTAGTGGAAGAGAATTTTGTGCCCTGTGCTTTTGTTTTCCACTTCAGTATTGCCTTGGTTTCAGCTGGAATAGGGTTAATTCTTTTCCTTGTACTTGGTATGCTGTGTTTTGTATTTAGCATGAGGATAATTCTGATAACATGCTGATGTTTTGGATGTTGCTCAGCAGTGCTTACCCAAAAACATGGACTTGGGTGACCCGTGCTCAGCCAGCGAGCAGATGCAGAAGGAGCTGGGAGGGATCATGTCCAGGAGCTGGCCAAAGGGAGATTCCATAACAGAACATCATGTCCAGTACATAAAGCGGGGAGTGCGGGCTGGGAGCTGCCAGTTCCTGCTGGGGAAAGGGTTGGGCATTGTTCAGTGAGCAGCTATGCTGTGCATCACTTGTTTCTTTCAGGTTTTAATTCTCTCTCCCTCTTCCCCTATGTTGCAGTTATTATTATTGTCCTATTTTATTTTGTTTCAGTTATTAAGCTTTTCTTATCTCTACCCATGAGGTTTACTGTTGCTCTCTGGTTTTCCTCCCCACTTGGGGCAGGGAGGTGGACAGGGAGTGACTGTGTGGTACCGAGTTGCTGGCTGGGATTAAGTCACAAGTATGTTAGTTATTCATGTGGGAATAACAATCCTTACCTTCAGCTAAATGAAAAACTGCTCCTTGAAGGAAGGCAGCATGATTTACACCCTTCCCTTAGTTATATTGAGTCCTATTTTTAGGCTTTCAGGAGGCAGGGATTCAAGTTCAGCAACTGCTAACAGTAAGAGTGACTGCTAATAGCACAAATAATATGGTGCCGTGGTGTTTCTGATTTTAAAGTGTTTTCTGTGGTCAAGTAATTCCATATGGTGCCATGTTGTTTCTGATTTTAGTGTTTTCTGTGGTCAAGTAATTCAATAGTTAAACCTCTGGGATATTTGAAAGTTCTTGAAACTTAAAGAAAATCAGTCCTCAAGCTTTTATGATTACTCATCATGTGATGATCAGATGAGAATGACCAGTTTGAAACCTTTTGCATTTGTCCTCATTTATGTTTTTTAGAATGTATTGCCCAAATAGATTTCATTACAATATCAATATACACTGTTTCAGAATTTGTTTTCCCTACACATCAAGATGTTCCATATAAACTGTTTAAATTTAAATAAATATTATTAGTTCATTATCTTAGTAATTGCTCTTGTAACTGGGGCTGGTCCCTGGGATCTTTTGCAAAGGTGACCTCTGAGATAATCTTTACAGGCTGAAAGTTAATGCACAGTGAAGAAGGAGTAAGGCCTTTTGTTTTAGCAATCTTTGTGGTGATTTTTTTAAACCAAATCTTCCTTGCTTTTCTTGCTCCCAGAATGTTGACTGTTTTCTTATCAACAGCTATGCTAAATTAAGAGACCAAATACTTCTTTTTACAGTCCTGTTTAAAGAGCTAAGCTTGCACTCTTTCTGTTTCCTTTAACAATGCCACATGCAGCTTCTGATGAAGAAGATCCACTGGTACCTGTTTCAGGTATGACTTTCTAATAGACATAAACAAAGTTTTTTACCTGTGGATGTTAAAATTTGCAGTGTCTTTTCAGGTGTGTGGTTTGTGTACATAAGTGTGTGTAAGGTAGAGAGTAATCATAAGTTGTAATGGGACATACATGATTGTAGCAGAGGATTTATGCTTTGCTGCTTAGATAAGCATACTGTATAAGATGAATAGTTCCAGGGGAGTTGTTTCTGTTGCAGGTACAGTGTGGCTTTATCCAATTTATCAGGAAAGCTGAATTTTTAATATGGTCTCCAAGGAATGTGGAAGCATTAGAGGTGTTAGGTCTTTTGTAAATTTTGAAGATATCAATTGAAATGAAGATTCATTGTGTACAGATAAAGCAATTATTTTTTTTTTATTAGTTCTTTTGACCTTAATTTACTGAGTGCATACTTGTGTACATCGCTGGAGAAGAGATGAATGCTCTTAGTTCCCCTTCAGAATTCTCTTAATTGTTTTCAAACACAGCTCTTAAAGTGACACAAGATCCTGGAAATGTATCTGGGGATGGTTAACTCTAGACTGAAACTGCGTGTGTGTCATCCAGCAGTTAAAGTTTTGAGGAATTGTACTCTTTAGGTTTGGGGTACCCTTCAAAACTACTGGCCAAACATCTCTGTTGAACTACAAAACACATGCAGAGATTTTTAAGCCAGGTTAGTTGGATTGTTTTTCTCTGGGCCCTGCAAAGAAAGCAGTGATCCTAAATGATGGAAATTGATTCACTGTGGGAAGTTTTCTGCCACTTCTGTCGAAGAGAATTTCAGGACCATTGTTTTTGCTTGTGTACGAGCATGGAGATATTAGAGTTTATAATTTAGTTCTTTCACTTGAATTCTGGTACACTTCTGAAATTAATTACCCAAATAATTGTAATTGATCTGCTAGTATGAAGTTAATATTTTTTGTTCAAAACTTTTTGCACTTCTGAATAGTCAAAAATTAAACCTTGAGGCACTACCAAGCAGCTATGGGCTTTAATCTGGTCCTGGGAGGTTTTAGTGTTAGTGTCAGTGTTGGCACTTTGTAATTGCAGCATCAGGATTTTCAGTGCTTTCGTGTTCTTACCATTGGTAGTGGTGATCTAATTCTAATTATGGCAGGAAGTGTTTGACAGATGAGCTGTGGAGCGTGCACTGCAGTGTTCCCTTACTCATTTGCCTGGTCTGAAAGGAACCAACAGCCTGAGCATCAGTAGGTTGGCTGTGTAACAGAAAAAGTGTTATTTAATTATATGAGTGGTGCTTTTAACAGCTTTACTGCTGGTTGGTTCTTTACTGCCTTTGGGTATCAAAGCAGAAGCTCAATTTTATGCTTTTGCATCTTACTCAAACACAATTTATTTGCACTGAACTTCAGTCTGAAGACAGAATGTGCATTTCAGAATTTACAAAATGTTCATTGTGGCTGGGTGTGCTTCAGTGCCATGCACCGCTTTTCCTGCTGATGTATTCATCTTACTGAAATTTTGTATGGAGTGAGAGGACAGGGGGACCTGCAGACCTATTCCTGAGGTGCTCATTCTTTTCAAAAAAAGAGCTGATAAGGCAAGGTTGCCTTTGTGGAAGGCAAGAATAAGGCCCCTTTTCACTTTATAATCTGCATGTTCTGCTTGTCTTTCACTTACAGGAGTGTCTACAAAAGGAAATTTAAGAACAAGGTGTTTGCCAAAATATCAAACAGGTCAAACCGAGCTGAAGGTGCCTGTAGCTGTTGCTTCTGTTTCCATGGATCCTGATAGAGGTACAGGAGGTCTGACAGGGCAGCAGGTGAGTAAAAGCAAATTTTTCTTGCTCTTAAGAGTGCACATTGTAGAAAAAAAGCTGAAAATTATCAGATTGAATATGTTTAAACCGTTTTAGAGTATTATTTTTACAGTTTCTTACACTTTTTGCCCGCTTTTCATGGTGGCTTTCTAGCAGAAATTATCACCTGAAGAGAACAAAGGCCGAATGTGCTCATTTATGTAAGTGGTGTGTAACTGGGGCCATGTAAAACAGATTATTTATATTTCTATGTGTGTATTTGCATAGAGGCAGTGCATGTAGCCCTGGGTAGTGCCTAGCCTATACTTTACTAGCTATAAACATGCAAGAAGTTTTGTACATTTTATTCATTTTCATTGCTCCAGTCATCTCATTTAGAAATTACATGAGCAAAAACTCATTTTAGGGACCTTTTTGCTATACCTGCTCATGTTAGAAGAGTAAAATCACTTTTTGTTTTTGATAGTAAAAGTTCAAAATGCATTTGAGTAGTAGAAGTAGCTTTGTCAGTTGATGTCAACTGCTTTGAATTTTGTGGTCTCCTCCTGTGAGACTAGGCGATGTGTTTCTACAGTTCCTTGCATTAGAAAATCCAAAGCAGTGGAGTTTCCTTTGGAAGGTTATTCTGTGTTGTGACAGATGCTGTGGTGTTTAGAAATCCGTTGAGAGGTGCCATTTTTCTAACATGGTTTGTGTAGTACAATGACTGTGTAAGTCATTTGAGTACTGTTGAGTCTCTTGCCTAGCAGTCATCTTGGGCCAGCCTGTAAATCCCTGGGGTTGGCTTCTTCCCTCTTGCAGGCAGGATCTAAAACCTTTGACTGGTTCTGCATCACTGTTTTGTTATCATGCAGTTAGATCTTGTTCTTCATCTGAGATGTCCTTCTCTGCCTTCTGTGTGCTGTGTGTCAGACATGTGGGTTCAAAACTCTGATGTGAAGACAGATCACACAATTCTGGTTGCTTTGACAGTGCCATTGTCCTTTGAATCCTTCAGCATGACACATGACTAGTTATTAAACTAGTATTAATTTTTAGGGCTTTTCCTGGACATGTATATTTCGCTTTCTCTGTTTATCGGTACTTGGTTTTAGAGGCTGGTATGTACCTCTGCTTTGCAAATGATGCTGTTAAGTGGCATGCAGATAAATTCCACAAATAGCCCCCATTATGCAGAGTCTTTATGTAGAAGCATCTTTTCATAAGTATCTACAAGCCTGCTGCCTCACAGATGCCTTCATGTGCCACATTAAAATCTGTTTTGTTGAATGGTGCATTGATTGCGTTACTTGTTGTCTAGAGAGTTTTTACTCCTTTTTTGTGAAAGCCATTGTATAAATGGGTTTTGGTGTACTCTTATTTTAACTATAATGCCTGATATGTGAAATCTTAATTGGTGACTCGTGCTTTTGTATTGTTGACAACAAGATGTGTTCGCAGCTATGTTTCATTTTTGTCTTTTTAAACCTTCTGTTTTTCGCTTGCCTTGCCAAATTCTCATGAAAACTTTGTACTCTGAAGATAAGCTCTGAATGCTTGAAACAAACAGAACACATGTTTTTACTTGTTATTGAAGAAGAACTTCTTTTGCATGGAATTCTCATCAAAAACACAACTCACTTTCTGCAAAGTGTTGTGTGTGTGTCCAGGGAGAGCTGATGGCTTTACTATGGCTTAGAGTCATAGAAGGGTTTGGGGTGAATGGGACCCTAAAGATCATCCAGTCCACCCTCCCTGCCATGGGCAGGGACACCTTTCACAAGTGCAGGCTGCTCAGGGTCTCATCTAGCCTGGCCTGGACATAATTCTGAGTAAAATGCTCTAGGCTGGAGTAGGTGAGCTGCTATGGTCCTTTCTGTGATCCTGCATGATTTTGCCATGCGGTTATCACCCTCCAAGGTGTGGAGAATATCTTCCCTGTACCGAGTTCCAAAACTGTCTTCTATCCTGAGCTATGTAGAAAGGACAGAAATCTGGGAAATGGAGAGAGTCTTGGCCTCTACCTCCTTTGTTGTCTTCTTTAGATGGTCAAGCTGTTGCTGTGCATTATTCCACAGCTTCATTTTGATGCGTGTTATGGTACAAGTCTTCCTCTGATAATTTCCTGTGTGCCATCTTTGCATACTTGTGGGTGATAGGAAAAACTGATTTTTCCTCTTCATCCCACAAAACTTTGTCTGACAGTATGTACTTCAGTTTGAATAGTAGTTTTTGAGATTTTTTGTTAAAATCCCCTTCACTAATGTGATCAAGCTTCATTCTCTTTTTTGAGGACTGTAACTTTTCATTTTTCTTAAAGAAGTTTCATCATCTGTCTGCTAAAAAAAAACCAGTCACACATTTTTAGCATGTGAAGTGAAATTCCTTCCGCCATACATTTAGTTGAATTCAGCCAAGTTAGATGTTCTCTAGTGTTCATTTGTGAGTGACATATGTTTGGGAAGAAAACTGTGAAATCAAATGCCCCTTGAAAAGTGCTGAAATTTGCCTTGTGAAATTGCTTTCCCTCTTGCCCCTGAGAAGAATACACTGAAGTTAAAATGAAGGGTCACACAGGTGCAGCATGTGTCTGTGTGAAAACATCACCTCTCTTTGTAGTGGACATTATTCTTTAATTGTTTTTAAGATGCTGTTTAATTAGCTAAGAAGGAAAGGGGTCACTTCCTCTCTGGTGTAGATCTAATGCTTTTACTGACAATGAGAGAAGCCCAGTCTTGGCTTTGTATTCTTTTGTGCATTGTTGTGTTGACTTGGCCAAACTTCAGGGCATCTGGTGGCATTCTTTTATCTGATCTAAAGCACTGCATGCACTTGGGGGGGTTTGTAAAAGTATAAACTGAAACTCCTTCAGATTGAGTGGATGTACTGAAACTTGCCAAAATCCTGGACAGAACAGCATAGTGCTGCATTTATCTTCGGGTTCCTATTTCGTGCTTACCACTCGCGCTGCAGAACTGAATACCCGATCACAGGAATTTTGGGTGAATAAAACCAGTTTGGAGCCGTTTCCTGCGTGGAAACAGCCGAAGTCGGGAATGCAGAGTGCCCTCTGGTGGGCACACGTGGGAAGTGCAGCGGCTCGCTCTCCGCGTTCCCGGGAGCGCCTGAAAGATCTGAAGTGCTCAGCCCCGCTACAGCCTTCTTTGACAAGTTTTATTTACGAAAGTAGCATAAACTTAGTAGTATAGTACTTACCTAAGAAAAAAAAATCATAACTATATATATATATATTCATAAATACAGTATATATTTACAAAATAAGCAAATAAACCATTAAAATGAAACAGTACCCGCATGTGAAGGTGTGTGTGCTTTCCTCTGTATTAGAAAAATGAAATAAGGGATGTGCTCTCTGCTAACAATGGTTTGCTGTTTTGTATGCTTTGGTTAGAAATGCTATGGCAGCATGTTTTTTTCCTTACTCCCTATGTTATGATCCTAATATGATAAAGTTTGAAGTTGGATTTGGATATTGCTGCACTAGATTTCCATGAGAACCTACTCCTCTTTATCTAGTATGAGTCAAGGAATAGTGCATGTCTTAAAACTTTACCCAGCATGTTTTAGTATTGAAGCTAGCAGCTTGCATTTGAATTACAAATACCTTAAAATAATTCTTCACAATTTGGTAATTTGTTTCATTGAAATGTACTTACAATTTAAAAAATATGAATTTTATTCCCAGTTGGAATTGATCTACTTTCAGCTTCTAATTATTAGGTCTTGAAGTGCTTTTAATAGCTTATGAAGTATTTGTTTTCTTTTAAACAGTACATTCTAAAATGTAACTTTAAATTTTCAGGGCACTAATGAAGGAGGAATGAAGAGTGCTTCTTTAAAGGATTTGTGTCCTGAGGACAAGAGACGCATTGCAAACTTAATTAAAGAACTTGCCAGGTAAGAAGAAGCATCACCTGAAAATGCATTAAGTTTAAAGGGAGTCGTTTCTCTAATTAACATCAAGCAATGTAGAACTGCTTAAAAAACCTGAATATTTGCACAAGGTAATTTTTCTTGCTGGAAAAAGTATGAAGCAGCCTGGTTGGTTTTTCCTTGCTTTCTGAGCCCCTAAATACGTATTTAAAATGGAGGCCAAAATTTCATGACCAGCAGTACTTCTGTAATAACCCAATGACAGGGCTAGGATTTTGTTTGCTGTGTGTATCAAGTGCTACAGATAAACACATTCTGCTTTTGGAAATGACAGACTTTGTTGGTCATGAAATGAAACTTTGTAGTTCTTATTATTTGGCAGAGGTAAGCTTTTGTATGAAAGGCCATGTTAAAGGTGCATTGCTGATCTTGTGACTGAAACATGTTGGTAGTGATTTGCCTGTGTAATTTTTACTTACCTAGCCAAACTTCTTCTTGCTTCCCTTAATTTCTTGAGATTCTACCTATTCCTTGAAAGGAGAGGTAGAAATAGTGCAATTTTTCAGCTTTAGCAGAAGTCTTTTTCTAAGTTCCATTCCAGCACTAGTAATATTCTCAAAGGTAAAGGAAGTAATAAAGAGGTAGAATTAAAGTGAGGAGATTTTTGTCCTGCTCTTTATCCCTAACACCTCAGAATCTCTGGAAATCTGTTTCTTACAGAGTGTCTCTAAAAATGAGGAGGAGCACATGGGCCTTTGGTAGGCTTTGCCATAGCAGTGGGGGAAGCTCTTATGAGATGATCCCTTTGGGCTAGAAGTTATTGTTAATAATTACTGTTAATAATTAAATGCTTTTTGACGTAGATCCTTTATGTCTGTGCAATAATTGGCAAGCATTACTGTTCTTTTTTCATTTTATATAAGAAAATATGGAAAATTAGAGAAATTAAGTGACTTGCTCAAGGTCATGCAATAACTCTCTGGTGCAGCCAGGAATATTTTCTCTCTGATTATCCTTATCCAGTGGACCATTTTACCTGCTAATAATTTCTACTAATACAGGATTTCTTGCCATACAGTATTTTAGTAATTTCTGAAGTTCTTCATGCTTGCAACTCTATTTTATCATGCTTTGTGTTAGAAAATGTATAGTTAAGACTGTCATAAAGAGTAGATTGGTGGGATGCCTGGTTACAAATTGTCAGATGTTGGAGCTATTCGGACAGTGTTGCCACTGTTGATATATAGAGGTATATTCTAATATTAAAAAAAGCCTTTTATTACATTGTTCCTCATAATACACTGCTCCCTAGTGAATAGTAGTACAGTAATTCATTCGAGCATGGGATTCTTCTTAAATCTCAGATGCTGTGATTTTTCCCTGAGGACAGTTTGATATTTCTGCCTGACATTTCTTTGAAGAAAAATAGAAGGTGCAGCAACATTAATTTTGAAAAGTAAAATTAGTGGAACACTATTATTTTATACTTAGTTCTCTTTTATTTTTAAACCTAATCATATTTTTATTGGATGTAATTAAAAGTCCTTTGCAGAGTAATAGGGAAGTTGAACTTTAATTCCGCTCACCTCGTCACTTTTTTAAAACTCTCCATAATTTTCATCCTTAGTTGTGCAATGATAGAGAGTTTTTACAAGCAGTAGAACATTCTATGCTACTTTGGAGAAGAAAAAGGAGCAGCAGAATGTTGAAAGTTTTACAGGAACACTGTCCTGCAGTAAATACTTGGAATAATAAAGGTCTCACTTGGGTTGTACCTCGCTGTTCCTTATTTTGCTATAATTTATGAATGGTAGTTGAGGCTCATTCATGCACATTTGTTGCAGGATGGTAAACAGATACAGATTGGTCAGTTAGGAGCTGCATGAAAGCTCTTTTAAAGTGGTAAAATTCTGTTTATGTGGAAACCAGTTGCAAAATGTGATTGACTCCTTTAATCATAGGCTTTGATTTCAGCCAAGTCCTGCTTGAGCAGTTCAGGGTAGTGGTTGGTCTTTCCCCAGCTTCTGTGACTGCTGAAGGAGAGAGCTCTCTTGTACTTCCTATTTTTTACTTTTTTTCCTCCAACTTTCATTCCCACTGCACTTCTGAACGTTGAGGGTGTGTGTGCCAGTGTGGTTGCTAATTTGCTGAAGTGTAAGACTTTGTATTGGTATGAGTAAATTCTGATGCTAGCTACATTAATATAATTTTCTCTGGGGTAAAAAAAGAAGAGCTTCTGGGCTGTAAAGGTCTCCTGCTGGGGATTCCAGTGGCTGACATCACCTTAGCTGTTCGGAATTTTATGGAATTGGATTTTGAGACGGGGTCTAAAGAAAGGACTCAGCTGTATCCTTTCTAATCCTCCTTTCTAGGCTAAATAATCGTAGTTTTTGATCTGTGCTGCTGCCTGTAAATCTAACCATTATCTTGCCCTTCTTTGAATGTATCCTTTTAAGGTGAAATGAGAGTGGCAGAGTGGAGCCAGAGTTTAAAATACTAGAATGTAGCAAATTTGAGCTTTTTAATTTATTGTGTCAGCAGATTCTTTTAAAATTGCTTTTGTAGAGGAATTTCTGAGAAGAATGAGTCATGCCCATGAATGCCAAAGTGCTTTGTGAGTAAGTGGAGTATTCTTGAGTGTGATCAGTCATTATTTTCTGAGACAGCCAGTGTGGCACCTTCATGTTTTCAGCAAGGTCCTCCTGGTGTGGTGGTGAAAGTGGCACAGTAAGAGCAAATTTTCTCTCCCTATCAGCAAAGTCCTTTCAAGAGAGGCAAAGAAGACTCTCTCTGAGCTGTTATTCCTGCAGGCTGCTCCTAAAGCAATCATCAGCTTATGTAATGGAATGAGCAGTGGCATGGTGAAGACACAGAAAGATTCTTGTGCTCGTGCTCGCTGCCAGTGTCAGGACATATTGGCCTCCTCTGAGAAGGAGCAGCACGGGCCCTGCTGGGACACAGCCAGCTGACTGTTGGACATTAAGGGCTTGCTAGACACCACACTGAGACTGATTATGAAGTATTCTAGGGTGAAATACTATGAGTGACATGCAGATTTTGAGAGATCTCTCTTTCTTGGCCTTTGGTTAAATGGAGAGGATCGTAACTCCTTAGCAGAGAGAGTGAATGTGTGTATGTTTGCAAGATTCACTTCACTCCTAACTGGTATAAAGCCATAGTTCTGTGACTTTGGGGCTCCTGGTATGGCAGGTACATCATAAATATTTTTCCCCTGATCACAAATGCCTGTACAGCTCACATATGGAATTTGTCTTTTGAGTGAACAGAAGCATTGACTAAGTGATGTAGAGTGGTTTATGAAAGTTTGAATTTTGTTTTTAGTGGCAAAAATTGGTACCTAACTATTTTGCATTCTTTCTTTCTTTGAATAAGATAAACTTGGAGAAAGCTGGCTTCCTGTTGTCATTGCAGACAAATCTTCAAAAGCAATTTTGGTAGAAAGGTATCATAATGCCCTTCTGCACCCATGGGAGGGAGAGATTTCCCTTTCCAAATGAGATATGAGATGGTTTTTGCTATTGTATTAGTGTTCTGGCTAAGATCACTGGCATGCCCAGAATGACTTGTAACTGGCAGCTACTAAAACAACCTTCAGACAGCCTGTTATCCCTTACTGAGAAAATGCTTCCCTCATCCCAACTCTCTGGATTCCTAAGCCCTTTGTAGAGTGCTAGCAGTTTGGGATACTAATCTCTTCTACTGTCTTTGATATGAAGCTGAAATTACCTAACTGAAATTGAAGTTTTCTAACAAAAAGTGAAAATGGGTGTCAAAACAGAATATTAGTTTGGTTACAGAACTGGAAACCATTGAAGAGGTTTCAGTAAAGCCATCATAGTGTATATTTGCTGTTTTTCTCCCAGTCCTTAAAATCTTTAAAGGAAAACTTGCCTGTGGTTTGTATTACAAATTTTGTGTGTTTGGCCTCTTGTGTTGCCTTCTCTCCTGGGTTACACTACTTAATATTTAACCAAATTGTTACCTGGCTTTAAAATCAAAATCTTTTATCTTTTTTTGTGTGTTACTTTAGGGGCAATTTTGTGCTGCAGTTTTCTTAATTGGTCAGGCAGTGAGACTGCAAATGAGCTATCCCTAAGCTTGCCTGGAAATTACTTTGTGTTGATAGGTAAAGCATGCCCAGGATTATTGTATCACCAATCACACTTACTTTCTGTGCTTAAAAAGTCATTTGTAGCTATAAATTCATGCTGTGAAATCTAGTTTTGTATTTTGCAGGTTGCATATTGTAAAATTTATCCATTGTGTAGCAATTTCAATTAGGTTTTGGGCACATAGCAGTTTTTTTTAAATTATTTTTTTCTAATGTGAACAAACTGCATATGATGCTTGAGTAGATTGTATCAGACTTGTGAACCCTGATCCCTGGACAAAAATTCTGTTTTTTCTTTCCTTCCCCTCTCTCCCCAACCCTGCCCGCCATGGTGGTCTGCCCTGTTCCAGATGCCATTATTTGCCTGGAATTTAAAACCTTTAATTTCAAGAATGGTCGCCAAACCTTTTTAATCTTTGCTAGCCAGTTGGCAGACTAATACCAGATTGGTGTTTATTAGAAGATAAGTGTTCCGAAGGAGTGTAGGACTGATCAGTGAAGTTCCCAGTGTCTATATATCTGTTTTTTGTTCAGTTTTCCTTCTGTCTTAACTAGCTGAGCTGCAATGTTCTTACTGCATTTCAGATTTTTTTTGGTAAAAGCTCATTTTTTAAAATTTTAAAAAACACAAGATACTGTTTTTAATTTGCTTTTCCAACTCTGCCTTCAGTCAGAAAGGCACTGTCCCTAGTGTAGTGTTGATGTGAGTATTATCATGGCTCTTTCTTGTGCATGTCAGTTTTTCATTAAACAAATAAAACTTGAAGTGCTGTTGACTTGTGCAGTGCTTCAAAAATTCCACCTGGAGAGCATCAGTCCTGCTTACTCAGTGGAATGAGTCAGTGTCATCAGCAAACTCCTTGATCAATTCCTTCTTGAGATTAGACAGAAATACTACTATCGGCAGTGGATCTGGGAGCACACAATAATAATTGGAACTGGTGAACTAGGAATTAATTTTAACACTAAGGCGGATGCCCTAGGAGGGCTTTTTGTCAATATATTTGCATTACGAGTTTTTCTAAAGAGTCTCCTGTAAAGTAAAATTATTTATTTAAATGCATTTAGAATTATATAGGCTTTGAACTGTTGAATTTAAAGCAAATCTTGAACAAAGATGGTGCACGTCCTATGGCACAAGGTAGATGAATGTGAATAGAATGCAAGAAAATGTTGCAGACACTGAATGGAAGGAATAGTTCCTCTGATTCATCATCTTTGCTCTCAGCTGTCAGTTGTCTGTTTGATCCTGGAAGCAAGAACAATGGAGCTGGATACCAGAATATTGCTCAGTGGAGCAGTTGAGCTCTTTGTAGTTGTGCCTTCAGTCTTTCGCTGCTCTTTTCTGACCCAAGTGGGTGAACAGAGGGTGAAAATACTTTTGAGGAGCATTATATGAGCATTGTAATGTTTTTGTACAGCATCAGTGAAGTCTTCCATACTTCTGCTAAAAATCATATGTTCTTTACTGCCAGAAGGCAAAGAAATAAGTTGATTAAAAAACCCAGCAACTCACTGAGCTATTTATAGGAAGTGACATAAATCCAGCATAATGTGATGAGATTGTTGTATTCCTTTTCTCTAACTTCCTTTTGCCTCCTCCTGTGAGTAACTGTCTTTTGTATCTCGCCTGCCCTTTATGGGCTGTCTCCTGCTTTGTGATACATAAACACATACTGCCACATTTCTTCTGAGATCACTTACTGTTCTCAGTCATTTACTGCGTAAGATATGTGGCACAATATATTCATGTGTCTGGGAGTGTGACAGCTTGCTGTGATATGTGTTAAATACAAACACAGCACGTGAATGTGATGCACACTGATATAAGAAACAAATCACAGAATCTAGAGATGAGTAAAGCCTGTTACATTTAGTCTGATTTTTCTAGTGCTCTCTTCTTTCATGCCTTTTTTTCTTGTACTGTTGTTCAATTTTAGTGTTATTAGGTGCCAGCATAGCCCACCGTTTGTTGCCCCAAACCCTTTTGTCATGCAGCATCACTCCTGCAAGTTACTGACCAAGCTTCCTTCCTTTCATAGAATCCTGGAGATGGTACTTGTTCTCTCTTTCCAGTTGCCTGCCCTGCTCTTGTTCCATTCCTGTCTTTCATCCAGGTAGTCATTGTGTTCTTCATTGTGGTTTTCTAATTAACTTTGTTTTTGCATCTTTCACTGATAATGTGAAAAAAGGTCATTTGTGCTGTAGTTATTTAGGTGGTTGCACTGGACTCAGAGGAAGCAAATGGGCCACGGCTGGATATGAGAGTCTCTCTCTGCAGCTTGTGGCAAATGTGCTGTGGCTGTTACTGCAAGGAAGTGTGGTGGATATTGCTCAAAAGTTTGTTGCCTGCTTAGCAAAGGAGTGAAGAGGTATTGGTGTGGGTCTAGAATTTATACAGATAGTTCCTGTTACCACGTTTCTTTAATGGTATGTGTACAGCCCTTTTGACAGCCTGTGAGTGGAGGGGAAGGGGCCAAGGAACAGGTTGAACTCATCACACCTTCCCAGACTGGGCCCAAGGTTGTAAGACCTTGTGCATTTGACTAGTGGAATGCTGTTGTGCTTAATCAGTGTCTTTTTCCCCCCCTGTACATTAGAAACTGTACAATTAATAGTTTGATCCAAGCTTTCAAACTGCCCTAATTTAAAGAATTTGATTATCCGGTATCTGTCGTCAGTCTCCCTCTAGGTTTGTAGAGAAAAAGTGTGAGTTCCAGTATTATTACTTCCAACTTCATGCAGTCTGCTTGAGAGCTGATATGAGAGTGCTGTGGGTTGATCTTGAAGTTGGGGAATACTGCTTGCCTATAATTCACTCCAGGGGAGTGACCCAGTTGTGGTATTTATGACTTCTCCACTGGAAGATCAAAACAAATCTGTGCCCTCTTAAGGGGAGCAGTGAGATGAAATGTATGGCTCAGTCCTTGAATGAAACATTCAGTTCAGAATATTAGTCTAATGGAATGAGTGCCAGCCTTAGTTTTATACTTACATATATATATATACACACTTAATTTTCCCCCTCCTCTTTCCTCTTCCTATAAGATTGTTCCACTTTAAGGAAGTTAAAATTGGAGTTTTCTAAAAGTTGTATTGCTTTGGTCTCCTGTCACCTGTGTTGTGGCAGCTGTTTCATCATCATAAAAGACTGAACTTTAAGAGCCTTCAGCAACAGAAATTGCCTAAGTGCAGAGCAATAATATTTATTAGTCTAAGCTCATTACTTAATATTTTTGTGGAGCTTTTATGGAACCATGATTTCCAAGCCACGTTTTTTAGCATAGTTACAGGATCATCTGTGCATAATGATCTTCTTGCCTACGTGATACCAGAATAATTGTTTTTATAGCCTGCTCTTGAGGTGCAGAATAAATGATCATTGTAAGCCTTTCTTCCATTGTCATCCTTTAATCTTGATCCAATTATTTACACTGAGCAGCAAGATACAAGGTGCCATGCCCCAGACAGAAAGGAAAATTTACGCCTGCAGCTTGATATTTGAAAATCCTCAGAAAAGGACAAACAGTTTTGTTTGGAGAAAGCTAACAAGAAAAATGATTCTTTCCTGAACTTGTATTTGACCAGTAAAGGTGAAAGAAGGATTAGTTTATAGATTAAGAAACAGAAAAGTTTTCCAGAATTTTCTTTCTGTCATGTCATCTAAGCTCTTCTGTCTGAGTTTTCTGTCTTCATGTCCTAGGTTTGAAAGTATCCCAGTGAATCTTCATTATGGCTGCAGAGAATCAGACTGGACAAACCTAATTGTGTGTTCAGGCCCTGACTTTGTTCCTCCATGCTGCCCATTAATGTGCATGTACTCTACTGAGACCAGTGTTTCTGAAAAAAAAAAGAAGAGATGTATTACATCAAGTCATACCTACCTTCCTGTGTAATATATTATAAACATTGTGAGGAACTAACCTGCTTAAGGGTGGAGAGGATGTTATCCATTTACCTGCAAAGTGGTGGAGGAGTTGGAAGTCAGGCACTGTGGTTATGGGCATATATTTTATTTTTCTCAAATTCTTTTCAGGGTAAGTGAAGAAAAAGAGGTGACGGAAGAACGGCTGAAAGCTGAACAGGAATCGTTTGAGAAGAAGATCAGACAGCTAGAGGAGCAGAATGAACTTATCATCAAGGAAAGGGAAGATATCCTTTAAAAATATGTGCAATGGCCCACTGAAATAAAAAGTGAAGTACAGAGAAATAATTGTTCTAATTTATGGCATAGAATAAATCTGCATGTGCTGCCATTCAAAAGCAATCAGAGAGATGACTTGTCAGCATGTGACACTGGTTCATTTGAGCTTAAACTGCCATCCAGCTGTTCCTATGATGTTGTTTTGCTATGAAATAGATATTTGTCAACTAAAAAAATGACAATAAGGAATTTACACATTAAAATATGATTATAGATATTTTTTTAAAATTCTGTTAGGTGGTCATAATTTAGGTCTAAAACTTGCATGGTATTCCATTTCTCTCCATGTCCAGAGAAGGGGAATCGACACTAAATGGACACAAATTAAATATATGTACTAGGGGGTTTAGCTAGCTTGGACTTTTTGTTTGGTGTAGGGTTTGTTTGTATATAAAAAAGTTGGGAGATTCTCTTTTCTTGCTGACTGTGGCTTGCATTTCTTTAAGCTGCATATGCTTAGTCCCAGTCCTGGAATATCACATGCAAAGTCACTATTGCAGGAATTGATATTTTTGCTTTCTGAGGTGTGGCAGACCTTTACAAAATTCTCTTGTTCATTTTTCTTCCCAATCTCTGATATTGATGCTTTGTTGTTAAATTCCTCAGAGGGCTAAGGATTGGCTGCAGTGGGATAGGGAAGAGACAGGACTGCAACTACAGGAAAAGCAAATAGTGTGTGATTCATTGGGAGATGCATTGCTGATAGGGAGGGTAGTAATGTTGTTTTAAAAAGCATGATGGAGCCCAGTATGCAGTACTGTTTTCAGTCCTGAGCCATCCTTTGTTCAAGTTGAAAAGTTAGTGACAAAAAGAGGCTGTTCAAGCTATTGGCCAGTGTTGAAACAGAAACAGAGATAATTTAGAAATTTAAGCATGAATTTAGAGGAGGGTTCTTGAAAATTCTGGAAATCCTATTTCACAGTTTAGCACTGGAGGTGCAACAAAAACAGTACTTCTTTATGATGGAACTTGCTTGGCTTAGGAAAGACATTCAGTGATGTGTGGTCTCTGTCAGGAGAGCATTGCCCTGATGACTTAGAACATCCCTTGTAGCACAGTGGCACTTACTTTGTCTGTTTGTCCTAAATGATATACACATCAACCAACTTAGCTGTTTGTGAACTGTTACTGGAAAATATTAGATCTGAGGTATTTCAAGAGCCATTAGATGTGACAAAACTCTTTGATATTGATTTCACTGAAGCCAGTATTTTGTTGTATATTGAGTCTTGTGTGTTCAGTCAGCTCATGAAGGTGGGTGGGATGCATGTTTCTGATTTTTTGTTAATTATCCACACAAAGATTTCACTAATTCACATGAAGTTTATTTGGCTAGTGGAAAGTAGACATGCTTGCTTTTTTGTTTTGTTGTTTGGGATTTTTTCCCTTTCCTTTTGTTTCTTTACCAGAAATAGATTGCACAAGCATGAATACTTTTCCAGAAGTCTGGTAGACATGGCAGAAGGTTAATGCATGCAATTTTACACTTCATAAAACTCTGTAAAACCTAGATGTATAAAACAAGGTTATAATTTAAAACAATGTAATTTTAACTGCTGCAATACTTGCCTATCATACATGAATGATTCAAGATCTTCAGTGTAACTCTGATCACTTAATTTTTTAAAGCTTGTTGCAGAGACAAGGAATAGTACAAATGACTTGCTGAGGCTGAATACAGATTATGGCTGTTTCAAGTATGGCAACTTGAAATTCCTTAATTTCTTCTGGATTATAGTGTCCACTTGCAAATAAGATATCAAGGATATAATACCATAAGAAAAAAACTTGAAGCCTGTTAAAATCAATTTTATATATTTTTTTTTTGCCCCACATAGCAAATTTATTCTCTATAAGATAACTTTCTTTACTTCAGTATTTAAAAGTACCCTGCAGTAATAAATTGATGCTTCTGATGTAAATTAAGCTATCCAGCAAAGTGCAATTTCAGCCTGGTAAGGGTTTAGTTCACTTAGCATGGGGACTGTGTGGGTTGTTTCCAGCTAGACATGTTTCTGTTGTTTTGTTTTTTCCCTTGAGATTCTTGGAGGAGAAATACTGTTTGGTGCTTGAAATCCCTATTTAGAGGAAAATCCATCCTTATTTTGTTGTGGTTGCTTTTTTTACCACTGAGAAGCTGTGAGGACCCCTCTCTTCAAATTTGCTGCTCATGAACTGTGAAGCTTTGGGGGAAGGGACGTGGGTGGTTATGCAAAGATCTCACTACAAAACTTTGAGTGACTTATCAGCATTTAGAAAACAGCATCTGTCTGCAGCCCAAGCTCACATTTACTGTGGAGTAGCCAGTGTTGTCTGGGTAGGGAACAACAAATAAAATTTCATGCAGATTTAGAAGTCAATTCTACCCTTCCTTGGCAGGTGAAACTTTGAAAATTGAGTACTTAGTACTAGGGTGTGCTGTTAATGGAGAACAACAGTTTTGAGCATACTGTGAACCATAAATAGTCCAGCCTATTGCCAGGGTTGCCAAATACTTAGTATTGTATTACAATGCTAAGTATTTGGCAATTATCACAGCATTAAGGAAAATTAGGGATTTCAAGTAGTCAGTTGGTCTACACTTTCTTCCTAAAGAAGTATTAAGGCCTATCATATTATTGTATAATTTGGTCAAAAGTAGCTGTTCTGGCTTGGCTTATCTCATGACATTTACATTTCAGACTGACTTCTTTGAAAAGAAATGTGATCTGAAGTGTTTAAAAAAAAAAAAGTTCCAAAACCAAAAGAGGATCAAAACTTTGTTTTGTTTGTATTAAACTCATTGCTTATAATAAACCAGAAAGTTCTAGTACTGCTGTTAGAAGATGTGCCACTTAGTGGTGTTCAGGGACATGTGCTGGGATGACAGCTCTTGCTGTTCTTACTAAAATTTGCCCAATTGGACTGACCTGGATAATCCAGTAACAGCTGCTCACACTCTCTTGATGCCCTCCCCAGTGAAAGCATTCTACAACTTTGAAGATGATAAAGTGGTGGGGAAAAATATCACTTTCTGAAAGCGAAGTTTACATAAAAGATAAAGAGGCAAAATGTAAATGGTGTGTGTGTTGGGAAAGTGAGATCTAGAACATGAGATCTGGAAAGAAAGACTTGGAAAAGGAGGTTGAGCTGGACGTGACTGATGTGAAAGCCTGTGACTGATGGGTTCAGAAGTGTTTGGGATAAGCAGTCAGGGTTAATAAGAGCCAAGGTGGTGCGGGTGACCTAGGATCAGTCAGACAATTGTAAGACAGCTGATGCAAGCAGGGATGTGTCTGTTTAGGATGTTCAAGCACCCTCTGAAATTTTGAAATAGAATTTGGGACTAAGTTCATGTGAGAGTTGCCGTGTGTCACCACCTGTGGTGTCTTCTACAGCATCTACTCTTGGTATTGGTGTTCTCTTTGCTGCTGTATGGTGACTCAGCTGCTTCTAGTGGCAGTCTAGATTCTGGAATTGGCTTTGGAGTGTGTGACTTGCAACTTCGTTGTTCTTATTTGTATTATTTCATTTGCATTTTTACAGTAAGGGATGAGAAATGTGGACCATGTTATGCACTTAGACTACTTGTGCTGCATCTTTTTCCTCTTTTGGTAGGAGCTGCTAATAGAAAAGCTTTTGGCTTTCCTTTTTTTTTTTTTCCTGATGTATTTTCAGGCACCTATTATTAATTTAGGTCCCAAATATAATTTAATTTAACAATCAGGAAAATATCCTTTGTAAGATGTCCCAATACTGTCATGATATATGTCTTAGGAAAAAAATGATAATGAGATTATTAAGAAACAAATACTACTGATACCTTCATAGCTCAAAGAAATTATGTTGTGGTCTTTAGCTTTTCTGTTATCACCATTAGGGATTTTTTTCATGCAAATTTGATGCGGTTGCATAAATGAAGAAGAAAAAGCAGCTATAACATTTCTGTGAAGACTTACTAATAGGTGAAGAGGAAACTTATTTAAAACATTTTAAGAATTGGTTATTGAATTCTAAGCTCTAAATTGTTATTATATAGACAAGGAATAGGCAGATAAAGGAAAGAAGAGATTCTGTTATTGCAAACTTTTTTTCTTTTTTGTAGATTTAAACCAGTCACCTGTACTATGCTACTGTTTTTGTTTATATTTAGAATGCACCTTTTTGTTGGAATTATTTTCTGACTGAACATAGACTTACAAAATGGTTTAACCATGAAATATCATCTAGGTCCAACCCCTGGACAGGGACACTTCCCAGTAGACCACGTTCTGAAGACCCAGCCAAATTCGCACAACAAATCCTGTATGATTTACTTGGTTAGTCTTAAAATTGATCACAGACTCTGTTTACATATGTCCTTAATATTATAGAACTACTTAATTAGTTGGTTTTGCATGCAGTTAACATGAATATTAATTTAACTAAAACAGTTCATTTGCTTATAGTGTTAGTGAGACATAGAATATTAATTTGCTGGAAGAATAATGAGCTTTATAACTATTATCTAGAGACTTTAATAAAATGCTTTTAGTTTTGCCATAGTACTGTTCATTACATAAGTCTTGCATACATAAATTAGGGCTGCTTACATATTTTCTCCTTTTCCTATCTTAATGTGTTAATGTAAAATTAGTAGTATTTTTCAGAAGAAAAAGAGTTACTGGCTTGCTTAATGCAAAGAAAAAAATGGTGGAAAAAGGAGATACCAGAATATGGAATTTACTTGCTGGTTCTGCCTTATTTTCCCTATAATGTTAAATCTAATCTTCTGAAAATATGAAAACTTCTGCTTGCCTTTATTTTTTAGTCAGACCCACCAAGTTGTCATCATAGATGAGGGAGCAAAGGGGATCTTGCACAGAAGGGCTTTGGCCATGTACTTTGTTTGATGTGTGTCCCAGTGTCCTGTGTGGCAGATTCATGTGTGTGTGTGCCTCCCTGGGGCTGCTGTTGGCAAGGGGACAGTCTGCACTCAGAATGTCAGCACAGTGTCAGGGCGAGATGGGGCACAGATATTAACACTGCATTTACCATCTGTGTGAGAAAATGGGTCCCTGCCTTGCTGTGGCCCCACCCCTTCCCCTGAAAAAAAAAACAAGGTAAGAGGAAAATTTCTATAGAAAGGGAAATTTGCCATTTGCAGGAAACTTGTGCTTTTGAAAGTCAGGCTATTTATTTAAAACTCAGTAACAATTTTAGAGATTAACTTTGGCTGAGTCTGTTCCTGATGGTATAGTTTCTGACAAGTTATGAACTGAGGGTTTGGAATGACCGTCATTATTTTTCTTTTATTTCTTAACTTGGCTTCCTCAGCTTATTATTTAAAGTTTTTCCCTTTCTATTTTTCATATGTGAATGCATACTGTATATCTTCTTGTGCATCATAATTTGTTTGAAGGTGTGTGAGGAGAATGGAGAATTAGTATTTTGCTCCTTTCTTCCATTTTATTCAAATACTTTACTCTTTGAAGGTGTTTCTCTTACTGTTATTTCAGGTATCCTACTAGTAAATGTTCCTAAGCAACCATTGTGGTCTGTTGAAAAAAAGCTGCACTTATTAAAAAGTCCCTGAATATTTATATGCTATTCTGTAACTGCAGTATTGGTTAAATAATGTATGTATTTACGAACTGAAATGTAGAAGAATCAGTCAAGGACTATAGGGTAAATAATATATTTTGAATTTTTCATGAACTTTTAAACTAAAACAAGGTGAAACATATTGTAATGTTGAGTATTCAAATGGATCAATGGCTGGAGATTAATTTGAAGCTTTCTGTGCTTAATCCTAGTTAGTGCCTTGTAGCACAATCTAGCAACACTGTCCATGTTATGAAAATACCCAGAGTTAGCAGGCAGCATCTAAGCAGTCAGCAACAGCCTCTGTAGAATATGAGCTGGACAGGCTTTTTGCCCTAAACCTCTGCACTCAGTGGTGCATGATTGTCTGTGGGATGTTACTGTCAGCATAGAAATACAGCTGTGGAATGGGAGAAGCATATTTGCTCTGTGTTTTATACAGAGAGTGGAATGGTGTTTTGTGTGTGTCTGACTGAAGTGGAGATGTTCCCACCCAACAGCTCTTGCATAGAATTTTGGAGCTCCCCTGAGGTGAGTGTTGAGGGCTAGCAACATTCTCCCATCTCTCACGTTTCGTGGCGTTTTCACATTATGGTGATCTGTATCTGTTATTGGAGACTTGATGATTTTGAAACTGAGTAGGAGCTGGAGTTGTGCCCTGCCAGGTTGCGGATACCTATGGGTAGCTGTGTGCTTCCCCGCCAGCCTGTCACCCAGCTCTGGGTATCTGAAGCACAGGTTTATGGTATTACCTATATTAACTGTCTTGTGGGCATGACAGAACTGGATATGTTGATGGGCTGCTCTTGTCTAAACTGAACAGGAGAAACCTGTCATTGGAAATGCACCTTCAGCCATGGCAATCTGATAGATCAATATCCGGTATTTTAAGAAAAAAGGTGAAGTAGTTCAGGTAAAAAAAAAAAAAATCTCTGTAGGAGTCAGGCTAGTCAGTTTAAGTGTCTCAGGTCAAAGACAGGTCTTTCTGCTTTTTCCAGATACTTAAACTGACCAGGCTACTTACTTGACTGAATTTGACCGCTGGTTTTGTGGTTATTGCTGAAACATTTGGCTTTAAGCATGAGCTTTCAAAGTGATGTTTGAGTTACATTTTTTCTTTATGACATTTTGCTCATTTGGAAACAAAGACTGAGTTCTTTTAAAAGGAGGCACAAATGGGAAAATGAGATCATTAATTGTTGAAGCTGGTACTGTAACAAATTGACTAGAAATGTGGATTCAGAGAAATTGATGTACTTTATCCTTCTAAACTAAATGAATTCTCCATCTGCTTCAGCTTCTCAACTATAATGAGGACGTAGGGCTGACTCTGCTATTGGTTTCTCTGTCTTCCTGCACTATTTTGGAAAGTTTAAACATTTCTTGCATAATTAAATACACTTTCAATAAATCAATCTCATAATAATTGTTGTTCAGGAGAGTTCATTATTCAGTTCAGTCTTTTAAATTACTGTTCTTCTTTAAAGGATTCTTCTGACGTTATGGCTTCTTCTAAATCCATTTGCCATGCTCTAGCTTGTAATTACTTTAGATTTGAAGAATAAAATGAATGGCTTTATTATTAATCAGTAGCAAATTTGTCTTACTGTTTTTAGAGTGGCCTTCACTCATGAAATAGTTTTAATGGTCTAGATAGCAAAACACTTCATACCTCTCTTTCAACAGAGATTTAGTGAAAGCAATCAGATAGTTTTGTGGGGGTTTTTTTCTTCCCTCTCTCTCCCATCAAACATTTGTCACAGTGACTGTCATCATGTGTTTGCTGTTGTATTCTGTGAGCTACTGGCCTTCTGAAAGCCTTGTTTTGCTGCCTGCTTTTAAATTGGAAGTTTTTCAGGCTAGGCTAGACTTTATTTTTGTCTTATGCTGTGGGGAGTACGTTGCACTTAAGCCTAGCATTAATTTAATGTTGGCTTTTATGGTGGACGTTGGCCTGTAAGAACTTTGTCACTGTTCAAGCATGATGAAAACAGCTTCTGTTTCTTTGCCCCTTTCTATTGATGTGGGGTTTCATGGTCCTCAGTGACAGTACTTTTGTAGTCAAGAGTTGCAAGTTTGTGCCTTCCCATAGCAAAATGCCATCTTGTTTTACAGCAGGTGAGACTGCGCAGGTTACTGTCCTGCTTTAATCTTCTTCATTTGGCATCAGTTTTTTGTCCATAGTCTCTTGTAGGGTTGTTCAGATCCATCCTTAATTTTAAACTGTCAGTCAATGCAAACTAATATAATGCATTTTTAGCCTTGCTAAACTTCTTAGGATCTAGTGGATGTTAGACTAATATCTCATTTCCATAGACTTCTTAGAAAATGAAAGTGGGTTAGTTGTAGAGATACAGACATTCAGTCAATCTCAGCTTTTAATTTCCTTAGGAATTCATTACTATAACAGCACTCTTGGTTTTGTTTCCTCTATCAGTTGTGATGTTTAATGAGGGCTAAGAATTTTGAGTAATACTGAGGAGTTGGAAAAAACATCCAAAGAGGAATGAATAGCATCCTTAAAGTCTTAATTCGATGACTCTCTAAGAGGTTATTAAAACTGGATGGAATTCATCTGGAGACAAGAACTTCATTGAAGATTTCCACCTATACCTTTTGTCCTCAGTTCTATTGGCATTACACCTTCTTTGGTCTAGTTTTAGGAGTTTGTAGTAGTTTTTCATTTTGTATTTACAATTTTCAGATCAGATCCTTGTATATGTATGTGTTTATTTAAATACATTTTTAACTGTGGAAATGGTAAGCTTTTGCTGATGGCAGTGTGGTCACTTTCATTGTGCATATGGCAAGAGATTTACATAAAGGTCATCCCCTTCTTGGGACACAAAATACCCCAGGGTTTATAGAACAGGGAGTACAGTTGTGGTAATAAGGATTATGCTGGTGATAAGTTCCCCTCAAGGCCCAGTGATGGTAATACCCCTATATTTTGTCTTTAAAGAAAACTGCTGAGAGGCAATAATTTTTTTTGTATGTGTCCCATTTTCATTAATGCATGGTAATTGATGGAGTTGCAGTGACTTGTAACAGTAATGAGTTCTAAACATAAGAATGCACTCCTTTCTAATAAGTGAGCACTGCTGGGGTTTAAAAGCGTACTAAATCAGTTGCTTTAGTATGAATTTATTAGTTTTTTTCAGCATTAGCTTTAATAGTAGTTATTTACATAAGCGTACATCCCATTAACCGCCATCAGGGCTGGAAAACATGCTGAACTGTTCATATTTTCATATAATTATTGAACATAATGGTATCATTTGCATTTCTAAACAGTGATGTTTCTGTCAGGCTTGGAAATAGTGTCTTTACGCAGTCCCTATTTCACATCCACTTATTTGACATCGTTAAATTTTATGCTAATGTGCTTCCCTAGAATGTCATCAGTAGGACAGATGCTTGCACTTTAATATACAAATCAGTGATGCTTTTCCCTCCCCCTCCCCTGAACTGCAAAAGAAATAAAAAAGCATATCTGCACTTTTTAGATATAGTTTGTTTCATTCTAAAGAATCTGTAAGAAATGAAACTTAGCTTTCACACCCGTTAGTCACTTGCAAATGTTGCAATAACAGATACCTTCATTCTGAACAGTGGGAGACTGTCCTCTGCCTGAAGGAGGAAGAATCTTCTAAAATTCAAGGCAATTATGTTAAAATAAAAATTGTAGCCTTGAACTTGCCACCTGTGTAAGGTATGGAGTCTCATAGAGCAAGCTGCCTGGTCAGGCAGTGGTCCATGGATTGGCTTACCTGGCAGCAGGGCATGGCTGTAAAGAAGATTAAGGGAGGGAGCAGTTTCACCTGCTAGGCTCTCTCAGCTCTCTCAGAAGTGCATTTTGACTTTTACATTGTCAAGGTTTTAGTCTTACACTTAAAATAGTTTTTTCCTTTTGCAGACAGGTAGAGGTATATGAGCTCTTGGCAGCTAAGTGTGGATGGTAGTTATTGTATGAACAACTGGGGATGACTTTTTTTTAATGTATGTAAGAGCTTTGATGCTTCTACTGAAGTCAACACTGAAAGCAGAGCATCAAAATCCTGAGCAACATACCAATAACTGTAGGTCTGAATGTGGAAACAATGAAATAAAAATAAATAAATGTAATCAGCAGCACCACCAAAACAACACTGCTTTTCTTCCATTTAAAAATGAAATTAGTATGTTGCATTTGGTTCTGTATGAATTTATCTTGAGATGGCTTGCTTGCCATTGCAAGTAGAGTGCTAAAGGCAGAGCAGGTGTGTGCAGCCTGCAGTATGCAGACTGGTCACAGGAAAAAGTAACTGTTGAGATACAGAATGTGTTGCTTATGAACCCACCATGACCCTTGTTAATGAGCCTGGAAGTCCAGTGGATCTCCAGCTCAGTTCTCTGCTTTTCCTGGCTTACCAGATGTGGCACCAGGTAATTCTGCTGTTTTGTTTCCTACTCACCTGTTTAAAAAATTTGTGGTACTGCTTGCTGGCCTTTGTGTGACATGAAAGTTAAATGTAAGCATGTTGCTCAGTTATGGCATTTCATGGACACACTCTGAACTTTTTAAATAAAACAAAAAATTTTAGGGTCAAGGAAAAGACTGAGAGAAGTATATTACAGTGGATTGTCGTTTTCATTGTTTTATACATAAAAAATACATGTTAAAGAATGCCTTTCTTAGTCATGTCTTAAAAAAAGGTTGGAAGGAGGCAGCCAAGTAGAAAAAGGTACTTGGAGTGAAACGAAAAGGCATATTTTATGCATAAAGGGCCACGTGAGCAAACTGGAGATATACTCTGATGGGTTCTGGGCTTATGGTGTCTTTAATTATAGATGATTAACAATTTGCTAGTTGCTTTGCAGACAAGTATGGAGACAAAAATCCCTGCTGGGAAATGCTTGCAGTATAAGACCTCATTCTGGTGGTGTGTGTAGAGGTGTGTTTTAAGTCATGGGAAGTAGCAATATTAAAACAACAACAACAAATTTGCTTTCATTATGTCAGAGAGAGCCATAGGAGTTTTGAAAGATTTCTGTCAGAGTTTTGAGCTTGCAATAGGGCAACTATTTTATAGCAAACAGTTTGGAGCCAGCTGCTTTTTGGTACACCTTTTACTCAGAATTAAATATGGATGCACCAATGTAGACTAGCGAATGGGTGAGGTGTGCTAATTTCAGCTGTGAAGTATTGGGAAATTTAAAGAGAGCACCTCTGGCATGCAGAGCAGATTGTTGTACAGCAGAGAGTCTGAGCTGACCTCTTGTCAATGTCTCATTTAAATCCTGAAAAGAAGACTCTAGGTAATTGGCAAGAATCCTTATTTTAATATGCGGCCATAAAAAGGTAACATATGATGATTTTTAACATCAGAAGATTAACATTTTACCTTTAAATAAAATATGATTAACTGGTACAGAATTAAAAGTAATAGAACTGAAATATTCAAACTATGACTCTGTGGTGTCAGATTATGCGTTGAGTGTGACAGTTTAAGCACTGAAGTGATTTAAAAAATGAGTCAGCTGAAGGATGTATATCCCAAGTAGTGAGAATAAAATGGAATAAAACAATTGTAGCTATCAAAACTTTCTCAAAATGTCCTGGCTGAATGACCCAGGAGACCGAAGTGTGGTGTTGTTTACAGTGACTGGGTCTTGCCCAGGTGCCAGTGCAGATGCAGCAAGGGAATAGTGCATGCTGTAATGACATCCTAATCTATAATTTTAACCCACCAAGTCATGATTATGCTTAAATTTAGTGCCCAGGCCAAGACTCTTTGTGTCTGCTGGGTTCATCTACCTTCAAGAAGGTTCAAATTTGATTGATTTAGCAAAGCTTTTTTTCTTTCAGTAGTTTGCAGTCAGCCAGGCTTTTTCTTATCCCCGTACAGTTTCATTTTTGATGGATTGGCACATGTTTTAATACATGAAGCTACATGTTTGCCATCTGAATTTCTTGGTGTCACTGTTTGGAAATGTGAAAATGCCATTGTGAAGGTTTGTCATTTGACTTCTGCATATTTTAAGTCCTTGTTAGTAAAAATGCTTTTTTCCCCCACCTAGTAGTAGTTCTGTAAACTCAGCTTGGAATTTGACAATAAAGTGGCCTCTTGCTGTCTTCTGAAGTTCTGTAAATTGATTTTTAGAGTGCAATTTGGGCATTTAGTAATCTTCTTGTAGGGGTTGTTTTTGGCATGTTTGTGCACATTAAGCTCTGACACTTTGAAATTGTGTAGGAAGAATCAAGGGGAGGATTGGAATATGTCTTATTCCAAAATGCAAAAATAAAAGAAGGGGTAAAGAAAATGTATTATGGTCACAAGGATTGGCAGGTCTAATTTTGTTTACATGCAGAGAACAGGATACTGAAGTAAGTGTGTTGCTTTCAAGTAGTTCCTTCAGAGACTAGAATTTTCGTAATTATATAAAAATGCAAGCAAAGCATTTAACATCCTTTATAATACATTAACTCTTCCAGTGTGGATTTCTTAATATTTTATTAACTTCAGGGAGAAGTTTTGGGTTTCTGTAAATATTGCTGGGCACATTAATGAAAGATCCTAGGATGATTTAAAAGATGCTACTCAACATCTCTTACTGGTGCAGAGTAAGACTTGAGTGAGCACAGCTTTTAATGTCCAGCTATCACTTCAGGTAACTGGACAAGTCCTGCATTGCTGCATTATTGCTCTGTTTCAGTGCAAATAACCATATTTAACTTGCCATTGCTGTTTGCTTTAACCTGTTAATATATCTATTGTATAAATTTTTGCTATGAAAAGAGGGAAATTAAAAATGAGGAATATGTTTCTAATTATCTGCAGAGAGAAGTGATGGGAGCAAATGAAATGAACTTATCTTCAGGACTGAATTTGATTATGGGAAGGATTGCCTGGTGTTGTCTCTGGTAGTGTGGGGCTGGATTTGGTAACCCAGGAAGGCTCGTGGTTTCCCCAGAAAGCCATCTGGGTATTTCCTGGGTCCATCTGCTCTGATGCACACACAACCTGTGAATCCTAGTTGATTTTAATGAACTGTTTATATTGAACTTCTCTCATGTTGGCATGGTTCATGTTACTGTGTTACACTTTTGGAAACAACCACAGGACAGTGCAAAGATTTAAACCACAATATAATTGCATTGTTCTGACCAGACATTGAATGCATTGGAGATTCTCTTGGCTCATCTGCAGGGAACAGATGACTATCAGGAACCTTCTGGCTCTTACAACAATCCTCTTAACATATTTCTGTTCCTAAAACTGTAAATATATGCCTTGGTTCATTTGTTAGTTCTCTTCTGTGTGCTGTTTTTTAAGGATCAGTGTTTTAGAAGAGCTTCTGTTTTTTTTTTTTTATGACACCTCCTAATTTCCAGGCTAGACACAGTCACAGCTAGTTTAAACATGCTTGTTCTTGTGCCAGTGTTTTGCTTAAATAGATCTTCCTCACTTTCATGTTTATGTAGAAGGGATTAGAGCAATAGACGCTCTCTCTCTCAAAGGGAAAAGAGAGGACGAAGTGAGAGAAGTTTCACTTGTTGTTGTATGAATGATGAGAAGTCTTGGCTTCTGGATTAGAACAGGCTAGAAATCTGAGTGAAATGGAACAAGGCTGAGAAGGATTGTCTGACTGAAAGGTCAGAAAGCTTAGCAACGTCAGAACAGCAGCATGGACTAATTGGGATTTGTTTGCTTTTTCTTGCCTATAGAAGTTGCCTTGATGAAGTTCATCTTTGCAAAGCTACACAGAAAAACTTTTGATTGGTGTTATAGAAAGTCCCCAAAGGTGAAATTAAATGCACACGTATGTTGTGATTCAAGGTTGGTCCACTAAAGCAACTGAGATAACAGAGCAGACAAATTATAGTGTGACTTTAACTAGGCCTCTTGACTTCCCCCATGGCAAAGCTGTCTTCTCAATTCTTCCCGTTAGGAATTCGGTTCAATCTTGCTTCATGGTCAGCCAGGGACACACCACTGTGGGTGTTCTTCTTTTTGTTGCTCAAGGCCATTGAGCTGTTGTGAATGGTTTAAATTTTTGGAAAAAAGGCATCATGTAGCTGGATTTGCATTAACTGAGTAGCTGGTGATGTCTCAGAACTGTGAATGGTGTTGCCCACAGTAAAGTCAGGGTTTACTTCCCAGCATTATGACTTTTACCTTTTAAATACCAATGATGAAGTAATCAGAGGTTTGGGACATAAATCTGCAACAGATTTATATTTTATTTGCTTTTTGTGTTGTGAGTTTTCACTGTGCATGAGGAAGTAAACATGACTGCAATAATTCTGACAGAAATTACAGGACAACTGATTATGAATTCAGAGTTGCTGAATGCTGTCCTTGAGTGTTTATTTGGGCTCCATCTTTGCCTTCATCTGTCCCTCTTTTGGATGATATGCTTCTTTTTACTATTGCCATATCTGTTGCTCTTAGTAGACACTAAAATATATTCTTACCTCATATTTCATAGAAAACATTTGAAAGGAAAGCTCTGCAATTAATATCTTATTGAATGAGTCATTATTTTCAGCTGGTCCTTGAAATTAAGTGAACTGTGAGTAACTTGAGTTGCAGGAGCTTTGCACTGCAGCTTAAAGTTTTGACATAAAAGTACTATAGGCAAGCTGAATCAGTGGTATTTTGTCTCTTTTATATCTTTTGGCCTCAAGAGCAACCAAAAATGTGTTTTTGAGCTGTAATAAAGACTGGCTTTTTCCCCTCGCTCTCCCCTCTGTCCAAACTACATTGCTTAAGGTGTTCTTCTACTTCCTTTTTCTTTCAATGTCAGGAATTTTATTTTAATAGGACTTGTGAAATCTGGAGACTTATGGAAGATTACTAAATCTGCCAGAAGTTTATAAGGCTCATGAAAAGTATATGAGATTATACATAAACTCCTTTTCACTCTTTGGATCTGCTTGCTAGATGATGTGAATCTTCATTCCCTACGAAGGAGACTTTCTGCTCAGTATATTCTCCAAATTTTCTTGGAAGATAATTAGTCTAACTGTCTTTGAAGTGCGTTCCCTAATGTGAATCTGTTTTTCAATGCTGTGTATTTTGAAAGGGTTATGTTGTGTATTTGCTGTAAGTTGATTCAGTTTGTGTTACTTTGTGTCGTATTTTGTATATTTTGGAATTTAACATTATTTTTTCATGTCTGCTTGTCATTGAAGATCGTTTTTAGTCAGGAGCAGTATGGATGTAGGAGGAGGTAGGAAGTTTCAAGGGGAGGCACATAATGGTGTGAAGCACAAGGCTGTGTTGTTTCTTTGGAGTGCTGCACTGGAGGACAATGGACTCTCCCTTGTGAACTCCAGTTATGCTGTTACATCACTTGAAGAGAATTAGGGATGATATCTTGGATTTTCTGCTCTATACATTCTGAAAACATCATGCTTCTGGATATGTTGTCTCTGGCACTTTCGATATCCTTCCTAAATAATAAATGTAAGTGATGACCTGCATGGTGCCCAAGGAGTCTAAGCTGTAGTGAACTCCTTGGAGAGTTGTGCTGGAGGTCAGTTTGCTCAGTCCTGCCTCTCATCCTTGGCAGTGTTCGCCTTCCCCACCTTGATCCCAGTGGCCTCTCTGATCCAATGCTTTGGGTGGGCCTGCAGCTGACCCCAGTGCTCAGAGAGCCCCTTGTGTGCCTGTGGCATGGGCACGTCCAGAAAGTAGCCATTCACAGCATAGATCCTCAGTGCACCTCATGGATTCGTCCTCTTCTGAGGAGACTCAGCTATAAATTTATATGAATGCACACAGTATTTCTTTGCTATTTTTCTGCTCATCTCCTGTTTTTTTGTCAGTTGTACGGTAACGAATACACAAAGAATGGATAAACTGGGTTAGTAGTACTAGTTTATTGTATAAGATACATTTCCCTCAAATCTGTTAAAATTTGTTGTTTGATCTCAATTTTATCTCAAGCAGAGCCAGTCTTCTAAAGTCAGCTGGGTAATGGGCAGTAGTTTTTCCATGCTTGTAAACTTGTACCAGAACAATCATCATCAAAACACTTTTCTTTGTTATGGACTATGGACCTAACAGTTTCATGTTTACAAAGCCAATTTGAGAATCAAATGTAATATTAAGCCTAGTGCCAAGATAAGTCTCTGGTAACAGGAGAATAATTCACTGTAACATTTTCATACGTTAAGCTGCACTGAATGCACATTAATAAAACAGATACATAGAGGGATGGTGTCGCACTGCAGGATGTTTGTCAGGTTGTTTTCATTGGCCTGACAGAACTCCAGTATGAAAGGTACAGAGTGTGGACAGATTCAGTAATGAACTTGCATACCAAATCATCTGTCGGAGCCCTGGTCAGCTGGGAACAGACGTGCTGACAGACACGAGACTCCTCATATAGCCATGTGGTGCTTTGTCTTATTTAAAACTCGGCTGGTCCCTTGCTCTGTAAGTTTAATAGAGATGCAGCCTCTATTGCCACAATGCCAATTTTGCTGCGCTTGGTCCTGCAGAATGTTGAATGCTATGTGCCTTGCTCTGTGAAAAGGATACGTTAGGAGTCTTGGAAAACACAGCAATGCTCATAACAAATTTTGATTAAGATTCATTTACAAGAGAAGTCTCCCATGGTTTTTAGAGCCTTGAACAGACAAGGGTTTGGTGAAATAAACTGTTATATGCAAAAACTACATCAGAATTTATAGTGGTTAGACAGCCTTGGTGCAGTGCTAGGAAATTGTTGTTAATTGATCCTACCATTTTATTATGATGGATCTTTTCTAGAAAAGAAAACAACCTCTAATATCTTATATATTTTATTCTTTCGTTTTTAGTTATTTCTTAGATTAGGAATAGAAATCTCCTCCATCAGCTTTTGGCTTGTATAGTAGTTGTTCTTAAGCAGACATTGAAAATTAAGTGAATTAAAGGCAAGCAACAATTTTTTTCATGTAGAGCTGATCAGCATTTTAAATTTCTATTTTGCAGGCATTGTTAATACTTTGAGATGCAATTTTGTTTCACTAAAATGTATTTCAAACAAATTCAAAGATGCTATGTTTTGTTGTTATGTTCTTTCATGACATAGTGAGAGACTCATGTTGTGATCCTGCTGTTCTGATGATTGTGCTCTGACATAATGGAAGTGATTTGTTTTTTGAAACTCTGTCAGTCTGTCATTGCTACATGCATGGTGTATCAATACTGAATCAGTCACACAATTAGACTTTCAGTTGCTGATGAAAAAATAATGTTTTTTTTAATACTGAGCAAAATGTGACAATTTGTGATGAAACTTTGACAAGCAACCAAACATCTGATGCAAAATGAAAATATTGTTGTCTTTGAAAAAAAGGAGGATTTTCTTAAATTTCAACGTGTTTGTTTTCTTCTTCTGTTTGAAAAGTGATTTTGGTGGACAATTGGTGTTGTTAACAGAATATATTAGAAAAAAAACCTGAAAGAGATCTCTAGGCATCATTTTCTTTTCCAGCAGAGGATGGATCATTTTGTGTCTTCCTCTCTGGCTGCTAGTTCTTTGTACAGGTAGCCTGAATTTAAGTTTAGATTTTCATTCTCATTTTGAGGCTTTGCCATAGCTGTAAGCCTTTGTCTAGAAATATGAATTGTTTCTCACTCAGCAAATTAAGCTCTGCAGTGTCCACTGCTGATAAGCTTTTCAAGCTGTCACAGGTTTCCTCTGTCCTTAGTTGTGCTTTGTGAAATGCACTGCAGTTTGGGTACCATCCCACACATTTGTGGTAGGGGTCTCAGAAATGGTGAGGTTGGGCAGATTTCAAAGGACCATGAGTATATTGGGGGGAAGGTGATGGGTAGGTTCTTTGATCAGCATTAACTACAATGCCAGTAAACCTTTAACTTAGCTGCCATTAATTCAGCCCGACTGAAATAGCATTTGCAGTTAATGAAACTAGTTTTAACAGGATCTGCAATGCTTTCTGTGTGTGAACGTGTGACATTTTACAAGTGCATTGCAAAGACTAAATTGATTCTTAGAAGAATACATTTCTCTAGTCCAGACAAGACCTAATAGATCTTTTTCCTAGATAGCAGACTTAACTTTTTCCTAATTTTCTCTCTTGATTAAAATCCTGAATGGGGGGAGGTTTCTACTAAATGTCTGCTCAAAACAAGCTTAGAGAAAATGGAATGTCAGCCTTAAAAATGTCACTTTAATAAGGTTTGACAGTGTAAGGTCCTAGAAGTCTCCTAATGATATATATGCAAGTGTGGAGTATGTATGCTTGCTGTATTTGGAATCAGTGTGTGCAGGAATGTATATTCCAAAAATATTGATGGCTCTGTGCTGGGTAGACTGCTAGGAATGGGGGCCACTGGCAAAGAAAAAGGACTGGCAAACCCAAGATACAGATGTGGATGAAAGGGAAAAGGATGCTCAATACAGATGTAAAAAAGAGGTATCAGGCTGTTGGGGCACAGAGGTAGATCCCCTATAAATGGGAGAAAACAGTTCTCATTAAAAAACCTGTGTATTAATAGTTAGATCTCATAAGGGAAATGGCATAGTGGTACAAAGGGATATTTATGCTTTTAGGCATGAAAATGGAAACAATTTCCTTTGTGTCTCTGTGTATGTGCACAAGCACTTGTATTATTCTAACATTTTTTTCATAGTGCTGACTATGTTTTTAACACAGAATATACTCTAGTTTTGGGAAGTTAATTTTTGTCTATCCATAAAATTCTGCTGACTTCTCTTTTGTGTCTAAATACTTGACTGATTATTGAATTCCATGCACTTATGCGTGCTTCAGAAGTCTTATTTAACAATTAGTGTCTGGAAAATCAAGGAAAGGCACATGTCATGCATGTGCCACATATTTAAATCACACTTTAAAAAAGCCATCTGCTCAGTGCTTCGTTTTTTGGGCGTTCTCTGCTCTACAGAGAAATGTATCATTAATAAGAGATCAAAACCAACTTAGGTACCTATTAGGCATAGTTTAATTTTATTGCATGTGTGTTTGTGTGTGTGTATTACCAGATGCCTGCATTTCCAAACCAGTGACAATTTAACCTGAACTCCTGAGGGTGTCATTTTGCAGATAGTAAGCTAGCTTATAGATTCTGGACAAAGACAATAGAGCTTTACATTGAGCTGTGGGGCAGTACCCACTCATAAAACTCAAAATTTTTATTTGTGATTGTTTTTCTGCTCTTATATAATTTGAAATTGGGTAACAATTCTTTGAAATAAGCTATAACCATTTATGTGTTTTAATAATACAAGGTTTTGCAATATTGTCCAACAGTTGTTGAATTTTTTTTTATTCTCTTGATTCAGAGCAGGGACATTACACTTATACTTTGTTTATCTGAAACTGTTATCTAAAACAATATTATGGCAACCAATTATTCTGTGTTTAATGTTGGTGGGCAAATTCCCCAGACCGTCTAAGCTTGTTTAATATCCCCTTGCAGTGTTTGGACAATGGACTGATGTTATTAGAAACTATGAATCAAAGTTAAATTGAGGGTATGAATCATGTTTAAACTGCAGAACAAAATCGTGATGATGTGAAAGTGCAAGTAAGTAAAGGAAACCACAGGATAAAATAATTGCAGCTCCTTGCTTAAAGGAGGTGCAGACTGGTTAAATCCTTCCTGATGGATGTGCAGCCTGCCCTGTGCTGTGTTTGGGCTGTGTTGGTGTGACTCTGTTCTGGAAGCACCTCTTTGGCAGCCTGGCTGTTGGCTGAGCCAGTGTGGGGGTCCTTTCTCCTCCCTCACGTCTGAAAGAGGGATGGAGATACTGCAGATGGTCCAGGTGTTCCTACCTGCTGCTGACCCGCTGATGCTGTGGTCCCTTCTGTTAGCTTATGGTGCTGCCATTCCTGCCAGGACACCCTTGAGGATGGTGTGGAGAAAATGTAGGGGTTTGCAGGAGAAGCAGTCGCTTCTGTTTTTTAAATCAAGAGGAAAAAAGGATTGAATAAGATTGAATTACTTTTATTTTACTAAGATTTCTGTGAATTTGATCAGTGAAGCTTGGGTTAGAAGAACAGAAAAAAGTATTCCTCAAGCTTACAAATTTCTGTGTTTGCTTTCTTGCAAGGTAGGGTAGGTGATTTAGAAGCATTTCTGTATGAGGCCAAAGTTTGCTTTTCCTGAAACATGTTTTTTTGTTTTCTGCAACTGTGGAATATTTTTGTTTTTCTGTTTGCTGCTAGTAAGTTATGTCTTTGTTCCTGCTCCTGTTAGACTGAGTATTTTTAGTGTCCCACTGTCTTCTTTGAGGAAGTGTTTTGATAAGAGTTGGTTTGAGCTTATTTAATGTGAAAACATATGCATATTTGAATATGCACAGGTATGTGTTCAAATACTTAGCTAGCAGTCTCAGGCAGTAGGATATAAGCATTTCTGCATCCTCTTGGATATATCTATTTCTGCATCCAGTTATGGATGCCCAAAGTAGATGCTTATTGGTGTAATGGGTTCTCTTCTGAACAGCCCAGACCAGGTCCACACTTAACAATTTGTTGTATCTGGCTGCCACTCAACAGTGTGGGAAGTGTTTAATGCAAAAGCATGGGAGTCTGTCTTGTAAAATATAAAATCCAGGAAGTGCAAGGAAGAGCAATAAGAAATTTAAAATAAAGATGTTAAGTGTAAGTCAAAGCCACATAGCTCTTAAAACAGTAAAACTTCCCATGATCTGTGTGTTAACGGATTTTGTGATGTTCAGTTGAACTCCTGATGCATGCTTTCTGATCTCTATGCAGAATCTTTTCAGTAATCCATGCTGTTTTCACTGTGTTGGTTTTAAAAATGTTAGCTCTCTACAGCACTGAGCAACTGCATGGTAAACAAGCCTTTTTACTTATCCTTACCTTAGACTTTATGTGCAAACCTTAATACCTTATTCATATAAGGTCTGACCTTTCCTACAGTTGCAAACAAACCTCCAAATAAACCTTGAATTATTAAACTACCCTTTATGTGAATGTAATGCAGTTCTCATACTATTTTATATTTCTCTAGCTTCCATGCTTGTATTACAAAAGTGCATTCAAATGGCAGATCTGTCCTTCTAAGCAAAATAGGTTTATCTTTTCCTAATTAGGCAAAAAATTCAGCCTAAATATTTTGTTTGACCAGAACTGAGATCCTATAATAAACATTATAGGCATAGAAGAGACTTCTATTCACTTGTTAATAGATGTATAGGGATCTGTTTCAAGTCATATTACAGGACTACCATAATAAACATTGAAGATTAATGCTACTAATTTAGAAGACAATCAGTGACAGAAATTCATGTTCTAGTAACTATCTTGTTTCTGTTTAATTGTGTGCATGTGTGAACAAAATATTGTCAGGTTGCAGTGGTGTGTGTATTTTTATTTGCATTGTATTAGCAATTCATGATGGGAAGGTGAAACCAGCAGTCCTGGGCTGAGGAGCTGTTATGCCAAATATAACTTTTTCTTCCTTTAAAGGTGCCCTTTCTCTGGTAGTCAGCCTCATGAATTCCCAGTCTTGAATTTCTGGGGATCACTAATGAAATTCTGGGTTTTGTGATGGGAGGGGTAGAGATCAGTAAGTGGGAGTGAGTGTATGAGGACAGACACATGTTCCGTCTTAAAAAGTAAACTTGCTCGAGTTTTTGATTGGGGAGAAAGAAGAACCATATTTCTAGGTTTCCTTTAAATGCCAGTCTGAAGCATATTTGCAGCTGTTCCTGTTAAAAAGTGCAAAAGTTTTACTTGTATGGTTTTTGGCGATATTTGAAAGTTTTCTGTGCCCTCTGGAAGAGTGCTGCATTCAGTTATGGGTATGGCACATGCACAGAAATGGAGATGGCTTTGATTTATACTGCTTCATTGCATGCGTCTCCTTGTATAAGTCAAGGTTCCCAATTTCAGGAGCCAGCCAGTCTCCTGAATATAAAGGAAAAAAGGGCAGGGGAGGAATTATGGCTTATGTTTCCCAGGTTGCCATGACTTCTATTAGAGGAGTTAAAATTTTTTTTTTAAGAGAACATATGACAGTTTGAGACAGGATACATGAAGTACAGATATGTTAGTTACAGCTAATGAGAGATGTGAGGAGGAGCTGGAGTAGTTGCTTGTTCACCTTAAGATGCAGTAACATGAGCCAAAATACCCCAAGTGTGGGGGGGGTTGTTAGTGAAACCAGACTACAAATTTTCTGGTAGGTTTTAGTGAGGTTTTTGCATATGTGGTTTTAATAAGTTCATTGCAGATTTTTGAAGTGTTGGCTTTTTCAGTAATAGATGGTTTTATTTTACTGGTTTTAGTAAATTGTGTTGCTAGTCAGATAAGAATATGTGGTATGGCTGGAGTAATGTTTGTACTGAGCTCTGATTTTTTTTGCATGCCTTGCTGCTTCTTACTTTCTTCTTGTGAACTGTAATGAGGAATTAAAATGGTTGCATTTATTTTTCCTTAGATTTTGATATATTTCAGTGAAGTTAACAACCCTTACATGATTGCCATAGGAGCCACCGAGAAGGTATTCAGTGTCCTGAAAGAGATCGCTTTTGTGCATCTCAAAGAAATGCTTGAGAATATAGAAGAATTTCTGTTCTAAAACTATAATTCTAGGCTTGTCATTATCGCTTGTCTAGGCAATAATTCTAGGCTTGTCAGCCTGGAAAGGCACCTTCACACATCTTTAATTTCTGTAACTAGTTTTAATAATTTCCATGGGACCATCCTGAAAATAGACCTTTTCTCAGCTATGCCCTGGTTATGCAGGTCAAACTGATTTATTTTTTGCTTTCACTTTATTTTTGTGATCTGGATAAGCATGCATAAACATGAAATTATGGATATTAAGCTGTACCTAGCATTTTATATTCTTTTCCATGCAATGTTTTCCTTTTTCAAAGGACAAGCCATGAAAACAACCTGATGAATACTTTACTTTCTGGGCATAACAGTATGCAATCTACCTTGAGAGTACACAAACTTTGGCAATTCTAAGAATTGTTCAGCTTGTAACAGCATTGTTGAATTCTGCATGAACTGGGGAACTGTAGTGTGTCTTATGAATAGCAAAATTACTCTTTTGTTTTCAAGGAAGAGGGATAGTGTTGTTGAGGACATGGGAAATTTCCGGTGGTTTTTGTACTTTGCAGTCAATTCTAAAAATAGCCTGAAACTTGGATGGCTTTTTTCTTTCAGTGTTCATAAAATTAAAAAGGTGTTGTGTTGTATATGTCTCTCTATATAAATGTTTCAAGGCTTTATGAGAACATACAGGGTTACTGAATTGAAATAATGTAGTTGGAACTTCATGGAATGATCATCATCTTTTGCAATATAATTAGGAAATGCAGTAGCTTCCATTTTGTGTGTGAAAATAGAAAATGTGTTTATGGAGCCAATGGGTATATGTCTGTACTAAACTTTATATTTACTTAAACCTTTTGAATCTTCTTTTTTTTCCCCTGTAACTAATTTACATAATGCTGCTGCTCACTTAAAATCAGCTTGTTCTAAGGATTGATAAAATGTGTTGTGCTAATCTAGGTCCTTTCGTTCTGGGAGATCAGTGGTTTGCAAATGCTCTTAATTCTGCCCTCATTCTGTGAGTTAAAATGTATTGCAGCCATCTCATCTTCATAAAAATGAAGAAAATGGAAAGAAATATGAGAATTCGTTCAACATATTAAAGGAAGGTTTTAGTAGGACTGTGTTTAAAATTCAGATGTCTTTATTCTGCCGCTTGTGTTTTCCTTTGATTTTTTTGGTCTTAATTTCTGAGGTTGCACAGGAAAACTCTGGGAGGAAACTTTTGCCTTCACTGGAGGCAGTAGGACTCGGACTTCCTTCAAAAACATGTGAAGATGAGATCTACTGCCAGTTAGGATAGCCTGCAGTAGTCTGCAAAAACACCCTTTTGCTCACAGACAAAGGGAACTTCAGATTCCCCATCCAATATTGTTTTTGAAGTCCCTTTCCTTAAGATGTGGTATTAAACCTGCTTATGTCAAACGGTGTCATTTTGTTGCTTGCAAGAACCCATCTGACAATGGGTCTTGCAAGTTACTGCTGCTTTTGTCTTCCTATATTTTCATTTCAGACTGAGCCTAATCTCCTCCTGGAACATTTAGGCATTTTCCATTTGTCTGCACACGGACATTAATTCCTTAGACAGCTTTAGGGTTTCTACAAAATCAAGTGGTGTAAATTGAAACAGTGCCTTTTGCCATTTCCATGTTAAGTATCTGTTTGGATGTGTGGCTGCTGATATTTTATCTTGTTCTTGAACAACTTTATACTGCAAACTTAATTTATTGTCTAGTGGAGATACAGTGAGTGCAATATGGTATCTGTCACCTTTGGCAACATGGTCCTTGAGTAGGTGGAGGGATTTACATCAGAGAAAATATCTTAATGCTTGTATGTTGAAACTTTCCTCTTCCAGGAGGAGTAATTTTAAAACACAGAGGAACCTGACTGATGGCTTTTCTGGTTTCTGTCTAGAGATCCTTGGTAACTTTCCTGAAATTAAGTTACTACTGAGTGTCCAAGAGCAGCTCTTCTTTTTGTTTTAATAACTGCATTTTTGTTCCCTCTGTTAAGAGGGTTTTTTGCTTGATTGGTGGCTGTCTCTATGAGGAATCTATGTCTGTATGTATTCAGACCATGTCCAAAGACTTTTCTGGAGTGATGCACCCATCTTCAAAATATTTAGAGTATGCTTTTGTAACTTTTCTTTGTATGTACGGTTTTTGTATCCTTGCAATGATTAGGAAATATTGCTTCCTTCCCTCCTGCTCAGGGAAGGAAAGAAAAGACTTGTGTGCCTGTGGAGAGGTTTGTGACCTGGAGAGCCTGCGTGGTTAGTGGGGGGTGCAGAGATTTCTGTTCTAGCTGGAATTATGTAGGGGGAGAATTGATCAAATGCATAATGCCAGGGCACTTTTCCTTACTTACCTCTCAGGGGGGAACTGCCATTGGCAGACAGAGATCCAGCTGGTGAGATCCAGGTGTAACAGTAGACCTAAATTTTAATTTAGGTGTCTCGTGGAACACTTCTAAAATGCAGAAGCTTCAGTTTGGCAGATGGAGAAATGTAGTGGTTTTGGGTACAGTGAAAGGTATGGGAAATGTGAATTCTCTTTCAAAATTGAATGCAAATTATCAGCGGGATTTCTTTATTATATCAAAACTTCAGAATGATTAAGTTGGTGTGACCCTCACATGAGCAGACAGACAGTTGTGGATAAAGAGTGATATGAACAAAATAGTCCTCTTTCCTTGACATCAGGGAATGGCCTTCTGCTAACTAAAAACTGTTTGTGTAGAGAATGCAAATGAATTCCTCTTTGTTTTTGCTTAAACCCAAGAGGATGAAATTTCTGGCACAGAACTGGAGCTTTTTGAGGACATTTTAGAGTTCAAATGAAAATATGCCTGAATTCTCTCATTAGCAGCTCATCTGTGCAAATGCAGGGGACAATGGCATCCAACAGACTCCTTTCAAGTAATGGCAACCCTGTGGTTTTTAATGTCTAAGCTGTATCTTCCTACTTAAGACTTCGAAGTTGCTAAAATTACAACCAGTCTTGTTATGAAAGGGAATATGCAGCTGAATATGCAAAGAGTGGAAAGGATGACAATGAAAGATTGTTCTCTGAGCAGTGAGAGATGCTGGAGAGTGGACAGCTACTGTGCTCTCAGCCTTTCTCTGTAGGTTATTCTTACAGAATTGGTAAAGCACCAGTGGTGAGGGATTACCTGGGGGGAAAAAATGCTTCTGTTGGCATGGTTAAAAGTACTGTTATTTTGCCAAAGTTATCATCTACTCTGATTGCACAAGAATGCTGTGTTCTATGCTAGAGACAGGATATTCTCTTCAAATGAACTGCTTTTCTCCTCTCTTGATTTTGTCTAAAGTAGTCAGTTATGCTTAAATATTAGTTTTGAGGTTAATAAAGGATGATATAAGCTCTCTGGTGGTAAATGTTGAGAATAAACACTGAGTGGTATCTTCCCCCTCTACAAAAATACATTCCGTACTTTCCATCATTACCTTTTCTTAGAGGATGATTATGCAGCAAATAAGTGAAGGTAGGATATTTAAAACTTGTTCCTCCTGTAATTTTCAGACAGCTCTTTACCAGAAAGTGATCTTTATGATTCTTTGTCTAATTATTAAACATGAAGGTCATAGTTCAGGACCTTCTAGTAAGCTCTAGATTGCTGTACTTTAATTTGCATCCATGCTTACTTTGAGCCAAATCTCAGTTAAAGCTTAATTGCCCATACTGTGTGTCCTGATTTCTGAAGGTGGCAGATTCTTTTCTGTATGAACAGCATCAACATTATTGTTTTGTATAACGATATTGCTTAGAAAATCAAGAAAGAAAATTCTGCTGTTCATTCCACCCTGAGGTTGGGACCTTTCTGTACTTTATTCAGAGGTAGTGTCTTCAAACAGGGTTCAGCTTTGTATTGCAGTAATCCCAACAAAGATGTGCAGGGCTTTTCTTCATGGGTGTCTTATCAGACACACTTAGTTAAGATTATCCATGTTTTTCTACATCAGATAATACAAACATTAACCCCATGAGGCATTACCCTTATGAAACAGATATGCTCTTTTGGGAACCAAGACAGTAGAAGTAGATAAGCATATTGTATATTAAATTTGACAAAAAAAACCAGAGTAATACAGTTGTGAAGAATAATTCAAGTTGTATAGTACGGTGTAAAGTGTTAAACATTTCAGGCTTCTCAATTCTAAGTTGTTCAGGGTTATTGAACATACTGAAAGTGAAATCTATGGACAGAAATGTGGCAAAATACCCCAAACTGGCTAATGATATTTATGATAGATCCTACAAGTCGGTGTTTGAATTTCCTTTCATATCTCTGGTGTTCATGGATGCTCCACTCTTAAGGGGAAGGGAGCACCCAAGATTTTTAGATACTCATTGTTGAAAGGAACAACAGGAGTCAAAGGGTCTGCAAACAATCACAAAGTTTTATTAATAAATTACACACTTGGCATGAGAAGTTGTATGTCAGTCCTTGGCCTGATAAAAGCATGTGGCAGTGGATTAAGATAAAGGGGTAAGGTGAAATGGAAGAGAGAGGGAGAGAGATAAGAACTAAAGAGGGGGAGGAAGAAAGAGAGATCACCAGAGAGATCCTGTCTCCATTGCTGATACAGATGATGGGGTGTTCAGGGTCCTGGGGTGCACCCACAGGGTCCTGGGCTTTGTGGGGCTACCTTTTTATAGATGAGTTTTCCTGCACTGGAGGTAAGTTTCTAATGTAATTTTGCAGTCGTGTGCAGTCGGTTCTTCCAGACCTGTCTGGAAATGGGTTGGAGGCTTCAGGGTATTTGGTGGTCTCCGTATCCCCCCTACAGCCCATGGCTGCTTCTTGACCTCATTCCTACACTCGTGCTGCGTTGTGTTGTGCTGAGCTCCAGCAGGACAAGGCTGTCTGCCCTGGAATTGTGCTGCTCTATCCCTGTATGCCTCCTTCTCCAGCCACTTCCTGTTTTTTTTCTCATGGTGTGTTAATACTAGCTATCCTAGGCTATTACCAGCAGTTCTTGTCTGTTATTACCAGCAATCCTTGGTTGGCTCCACAGCCATCTGGTTATTGGTGTTTGAGGCATTCACATTAGCTCACTTGCCTTCTGGGATACTAGAGAGTTGCCTATCTTCATGGATTAGTTAAGTGTTGCAGAACTTGGGTGAAATGTGTATTTTAGGAGTAACTTGGAATGGGATGACTATACTTTGAAAGAAACAAACCAAAAACCATCAGAGGGGTGGGATTAACAGAATGCATGAAAATACTCAGTTGAATGGAGCGCAGGTTATAGAGAAGTAACACTAATATGTGAGATTCTTTAGTCATGGTTATTGACTGTCAACTTGGATGAAAGATGAGGCAAGACTATTTCCAAGGGCCTGTAGTGACGGGACAAGGGGGAATGGATTCAAACTGAAAGTATAGGTTTAATAGATTAGATATTAAATTCTTTACTTTGAGGTTGGCCAGGCAGCTCAGGGAAGCTATGGATGCCCCGTCCTTGGAAGTATTTAATGCCAGGTTCAATGTGGCTCTGAGCAATCTGATCAAGTGGAAAGGGTCCCTGCCCATGGTAGGGGGTTGGAGTTAGGTAATCTTTGGGGTTCCCTTCTAACCCAAACCATTCTATGAGTCTGTGACTGACGTGAGAATGCACAGTGTGTTGCTTCCAGAAAGGGCAGGTTTTTGGAGCATCAAATGAAGCACTACATTCTGTGGGAAACATCTCGAAAAAGCTCTTCATTTTTCTATCCCTAAGGTTCACATTTGTGGTGAAAAAACAGATAAAATAAAAGGCAGAGAAAAAGGGGGAGAGAGGAGATGGACTCACAAAAACAATAGGATGAGTAGGCGTTTTTATCCTGTCAGGATAGCAATTACAGCTCTGTGGGCTGTTGTTGGTTTGCAATTTACTGTATGCATTCAGGGAGAAGAGAATTTCTGATCTTTATAATTTAGAATCACGATGGTGATTAGCCACAGAAGAAATCAATACGTTTCATGTTCAAATTGAGTTTACCAACTTGATTATTACACCCCCTACTTGAGATTTATTTTGAAAGCCGATTGGAATATTCTGCTGGAGCACTGCTTGCTGCTTATTGCAGCCGTGTGAGCCGGGCTGAACATGGCACACTGGAGACGTCTGCTCTACTCCCCTGTTTCAGCCAAAACTTATCTCAAAGTGCTGGTGTTCTGCTTTTGCAGCCTCAATTTGTTTGGTTCAAATGTGACTTGCTCGGAGCTGTATTTATGCTTCTGTATTAGGCATGTGCATTTACAGTGTTTTTACTAGGATATTTGACATCCAAATATCTTGCAAGATAATTAAGAATGGAAACTTAGTGGATGAGACTGTAGGATAAGCAGTAGTGATGAGGGCAATCTGATGTTAATGCCTGTGCAGAACATCTTTGAAAGCAGATACAGGTCCTCTTTAAAGTCCAGAGAACAATGGGAGTAAAGGATGAAAACATTGTGGGTAGCAAGGTAGAGAAGTAAAGCACTGAAGTGACAGGAAGAGGTGGTGAAGAAGAAATGACAGCTGAGACACGGACACAATCAAGTTTGAGCATTAGATCAAACTAAAATAATGAATTCCTATAGCTGAATGAATCAGGATAAGTTTGGGGAATCTCATTCAGAGAAAATACAAACTCCAGCAGTTGTTTTATGATCACGATGAGGAAAGAAATAAGGTGCAAAGTTTACTGCAAAGATTGTATTCAAGTGTGAATTATTTGGAGCAGGTACAATCTTTCTGTTCTGCATCTGAATTTCTAAGGTAGTAGATACTTAGAGTGATGCAGGCAGTGGACAGTGATAAAAGTTTACCTGCATCTGATTTTCTAGTACAGATGTGGATAGGAAGGTAGAAATCTGAATGCAGAGACAAAAAAACCGTGGTGAAAATAGTTGCAATCAAACTGGCAGAGCCTATGGAGTAAAATGCTCAGTAACAAGACGATAGTGGTATGAGGTTCCCAAGAGTTACAGAAATGGGAGAACAATTGCATGTCTTGTGGTTCCAATTAAAAATTTACAAATTGAAGAGGACATTACAGATTTAAAACAACAGAAAACACAGCAAGCTGAATGTGTTACGGAGACCTGCTGAGGGAAAAGTGATTTGATTTTGATTGTCCTCCTGACTTGTGACATTTTTGGAAACAAAGAGGCACCAGAATGAGGATGCAGGGAGTGTGTGCTGTATTTAAGGATGCAGCAAGTTCATAAGGAAAACGTGTTCTGTTTCACTTAAACAAAGGAAGACTTTCAGTGACCAAGGTCAGCCTATTGTTGGAGAATTAGAAGAAGAAATATCAAAATCAGCTTAATGATATTTTCTAGTCGGAAGAAAAAGAAATCAGAATTAGAAAGGTCTGAGTTGTGCCAGTATGGCCATCCACAGTTGCAATATTTAAATTATTTAGAAATATCTGCATGTGCTTGCCCCATACAATTAAAGAAATAAAACTAACATAAGTCATCTTACTTATATTTTTTGAAGCTGGTAATAAATCACAGGGTCTCCATTTTCAGTATTTTTAAAAACTTATTTATTTATTTATTTATTTAATTCCAAGTGCTTCAGGCTTACCAGGCCTTTTCACTTAAAATTGTAATGTAGAATGGTTGAAACTTAAAAATTGATAGTTGCTGGAGCCAGGCTTCAAAGAGGATTTCATGGCTTCAAAGCTTTGTCATTCCTGACAATATATGTGCCTGTAGGACTGACTGCATCAGTGTTTTTTTCTAATTTGATACTTCAGCTATGGCATAGTTCTTACTACTTTGTTGGACTCATGTTCTAAAGTGTTACTCCCCAATGGCCAAAAGGATTTTTTAGCAAGTATCATACAGTTATGTTGTCTTTGACATGAAAAGGTGCTGTGCATAAAGCGGGAAGTTGGAGCTATGCATTGGCTGGAGAATAAGCCTGGGATGCTGCTTTGCTGTCTTTTAAGAGTCCTTGTTTCATGTCAGGCCTGTTGTACATTTTCCTAAACATTAACCTGCTGTGGGTTTTGTAGAGTTTTGTTTCTCACTCCCATGAGCTGGAAGGGTATGGAAGCTGTCAATGTGTGAGAGTTGCACACCTGGGTTCTGGAATCGAGAGGAATGGTCCAGCTTTTCACAAATGCCTTTGCTTGGTGTGTGAGGGGGTCCTCCCTGGTGCATGGAGAGATGTGGTGAGGAGCAAGAACTTTATTCAGGTTAGGAGCATGAGAGCATGTGGTGGGAAAGGACATTGATGTGGCTGGTTAAATGCCTTTGGGAGGCTGTGAAATGCAGAAGAAGGTAATGTCTGGGTGAGTGTGATGTGGTTAAATAATACCTCTCAGCTGAGCCTGCTCTTAAGCTGAGAGTCTCCCAGGGAGGAGCTGGGCTGTAGGGGTTACTGGGAGAGAGAATGGCAGTGTATGACCTTTCTTTTAGGTAGGTTGAGAGTTGCTGTTCGTACATTTGCAGATTAAAGGCTGGGATCTAGCTCCTGACCTCTCTTCAATCTGATTTTGAAGTGGTGTTCTGACGTGCACAGCTCTCTGTTGTTACTGTACAATTCTTGTGCTCTCTCTGTCCTGTTCCCAAGGAAGTATCTATTTCCCTTGATTATTTCAGTCAGAAGAATCAGTTAAGATATGATGTTTTTTTTTCTCTTGGTTCAGATAGTTGTCTCATCCTGCTAAATGTCATGTGCGTCTGTCAGTAAGACTTGTGTGTTTGCCCATGTTCTGTTTAAAAAGCTAGAAATTACACATAAATTCCTTGGTATGTATTTGGGTAAGTTTCCCTTTGTCTGAAATAATGGCCTGTGACTTTGAGGCATTTTTGTTAATTGATCTTGAAGCAGCCTTTAGTGGATTTAACTTGAATTAATTAAAAAATTGCTCTTTATCTACTCACTAAAAATCAAATGCGCTACATTTAATTCCGCTGCATATGTCTTCGTTTGAGATATTTCTTTTTTCCCTTGTGCGGGGAACAGTTTATTTAAAGCGTTCTGGTGAATCTGTTCGGATTTTTATGCAGAAAGCGATAAGAACAAAGGGAGCGGGAAGCGGAGAGGGTTTTGTGAGGGGTTGGTGGCTGTGGCTGCCGGGGGACAGCGGCGGTGACGCTCCCGAGCCGCGGCCGTGTCGCCGCCCCGCGCGGCCACCAGGTGGCAGCGTTGGACAGCGAGTGCCGCGTCCAGGTACGGGGCTCGAGCGAAGGCTTTGGGCTTTCTTTTGTTCTCCTTCCCCTCTTGCCTTTTATTTCTTCATTATCCTCTCTAGCCAGGAGCTCCAAATTTGAACAAACTACTGGTTTTGTCTGTGTCTTGCAGCGTTAATTTGTGAAAGGGTCTGTTTTTGACCACGGTGCAACGTGCTAAGAAATCGTTCTGAGGAGGCAGAACAAAATTTCTTTGCAGAAGGGTGCAGAGTGAGGGGAGACACTGATTCTTTGCTTGGCTCAAGAAGGTTCTTTCTCGTCCCAAACCACATATATTTGTCCTTCCTATACCTACTTACAGTACAAAATGTCATGTGGAAAAAAAAATAAAAATTAGTTATAATGTAGCGGCAAAACTGTTGCCTGGAGAGTGTGCCTGCTGAGAGCCAGGCGCAATTTGGAAACAGTAATAAGTTTCCCTTGATAGGATTATTTTCACTCTGCTTTCAGGGGGAGAGAGGATGGAGAAGTGTTTGTTCCTAATGGGAATGCCCTTGAAAGAACAAGTAGACGCAATCAAGGGAAAAATATACATATTCTGCAGTTAAGATTGTAGTTCTTGTACAGACTAGAATAGATTCTAGTTAAATTAGAGGTGGATTATGTGCCTAAGTTCTGTGCAGCAGTACCAGCCCTGCAGCAAATGTCAGCATCTCGGCTCTGATGAGTGGTGTGTGGTGTTTGTGGCATGAGATTATTTTGGGGTTTTAGTCAATGACTTCATTTATGTAGCAGGAAATACAAGACACTTGTACCAAATTCCTATTATCCTTAATGCAAAGAATGCATTAAGCACCTTTTTTTTTTGTCCCCAATCTTATCTCTTGTAAATAGGACCCCATCCATTTTTTGGATGAAAATAAAAAAAGCATTAGCTATGTTGCATGTTCTACTCTGGATGTTGAAAGTCATCTTTTGTTTTTGCTGCCTCCCCTGGCAGTTTTGCCTCCCCCCTATCTTAAGGAAGGGGGGGATGCAAAAACCAATTGTCCATTTGTGGTGGTCTATAACTAAATTGGCTGCAAAATATGAGAAAATTCTTTTGCTGTTCTGTGTTGTACAGTTACAACTATGGGTGAGCTTTTTGCATGTATAAGGTAGTTGGGTTCCTTTTGTTCTTTGAAAATATATTGAGACCAAGGTGGTAGGCTTTGGAAATGGTTTAGAAACCATGAAATACCAGCTTCTCCCTTCAAAAAGAGTCCAGGTAGATTTGAAGAGAGGTGAAACTGGTGGGAATGGTCCTCCCTCAAGACACTGGAAGAAAATAAATAAAAGAGGACGTACACAGAGTGATTTTTATGTACTTGTTATGTGTTCAATTATAAATACCCAGTGCTGCAGCTTTGACCCAGTCAGTGTTACACTGGGCCTGCTAGTAATGAGTGCTGTGACATTTATCTTTGCTTTTTGTCACTTAGTTTGTACCTTCTTTATTTTAAATAATTCCTCATGAGAGAATCCCTGGTAAATCAGGGCTGCGTATTCCAAGTTCCCTATTACATTAGTACGAATCCGATGTATAATTCAAGCAAATCACTAGTAAAAGATTTAAACTTTTGTCTTTTAGCTATAATGACTTTAGCCAAATTTCTAAGTAGTTCACCCAAAGATGTGCTGATCTGTCTTGTGCCTTCCTACAGCACATGGAAGGTTTTTCCATTAAAAGTAGAATAAGAGGGGAAATTTTCCTGAGCAGTGAGAGAGGTGGCAGCAGTACAAGTGGCATCTGAAGGGGGTTGTACCAGTTGTTTTCCAAAAGAAGGGCTTTTCAGGCTATTTGAATTCCTGGCATGAGGCACTAGGTGGCTGAGATATGATCCATTTTAGTATTGATTAGCCTGATATGCATAAATCTGCTTCTGCTTGGACACCTGCTGCAGGATGGCAGTCCCTACGTTTTCTGTGCTGTGGAGGCTCCCACACCTTTCCTGCCACACACCAGACCAGGATATTCTGGTAGACAGCTGATTCTCATCACTGCTCTTCTGGGGCTGAGGTTCAGAAGACTGCTCTGAAAAGCAGATTTTATTCTGTTTTTATTCTTTATTCTGTTTTTGCTATGCATTTTCTTCCAATTATTGTTTGCCCAACTCTTACTTGTTGGATGTGACAAATTTTAGGGCACTGTGACTGCCTGTGTATATTTATGCAGGAATTTTTACTATTGTATATTAAAACCCGTGCAAAGACACATTATCTAATATCAGTGTGAGGCTGATTGAATTAGTGCATGTTAAATTGAGTATTGCTGGTCATAATGGACTTGGAGAATGTGATTTTTTTTCTTCTTTTTTGTGCCATTTTCTTTCAATTTCAGTACCAGCTGCAAGAAACAAAGCATAATTTGTAAAATATTTTTTCAACCAAAGTCAGATTTTGGTCAGTCAAGATGTTTTTTTAATATATTTTGTTCCGTGCTTATGGCTTTATTGTTTGTGAATCTGTTGTCTTGACCCTTGCTAGGAAAGAAAATATTATTATTATTAGTTCTAGACTCTTGCTAGGAGAGAAAAGATTTCTATTTCCATTGTGTTTGGGCTCAGACTTTTCAACAAATGGGATTGTGTTTTATCAGGGGTGGGTGGTTTATGAAGAACTGTGAGGATAATTATATAGTTTGGCTTAAAAATATTTGTCATTTAAATGAGAATGTATGTATCTGCCAGATTTGAGCATAATTTGATGAATTTGGTGTCTCAGTTGCATGTTACATGGAAAAGCTGCAAGGGCAGACATGCCATTGGCATCAGACAGGCTGGGCAAACATATGAAAAAAAAGCCTAAAACCCCAAATACTAATACTTTCCCAGTGCAGCAGTATACAGATTCACCAGTGTCAATGAATATTGTTCTGCTAGTATATTTCTTATTTCATGCTTCATTTTCTCTTCTCCCAGAGCTAGAAGTGTCATAAAGTGTTTTGCATTCTAAGTACTAGGGATATAGTGTAGAGACAGTATTTGCCATGTTCTAAGAGACAGAAGGCACACAGTAAAATTTAAAAAATTGAACAGACAGTTACACCTCTCCCATTTTACAAAAGAAATTGGCAAGAAGTAAACATGGGGACATGGGGGAGAAGCTTTGTCTGTATGGGGATGACTTCTTTTTTTTCTTTCTCCCCCCATGCATCAGAATTGAGAGAGGCACTTGCATAGTCAGGTCTGTGCTTAGGCTTTGCATATTAGCCTTCACAGCAGTTAATGATATTTAGGTTCAGCCTAGCTATCAAGAGGCAGGGAGAAGAAAAAATGCAATAAAGAAGTGGCTCAGCTTCTCTCAAATGGGCTTTAATTGAGCTTTTTGTGATGGAAAGCTAATGCTATCTGTTTCCTAGAGATGACTAATTCTGTGTTCCAGTTGTTAACTGAAGAGATAGGACTGTAGTTAGAGACAGCTTGTGCCAAAATATGGTAGCAGGCATTTGGTTGTTGACTAAAGGTTTTTAATATATTAAGTTTTGCTGGAGGGGGAGAAAGAAAAAATTATCTATTTTTGTTACAGGTTGTACACTTAGCTGTAACAAATAGGAACACTATGGCTGGTGCTATACAAATATTTTTAACATGGCTGTTTCCTGCCCTAGTTCTTAGAACAGGAAGTAAACATCTGTATCAGAGAGGATTTGCTATTACCACTGATAATTGCAATGATTCTCTTCTATGAAAGCTACTTAACTCCAACAGCATATTTAACTACGTATTTTAACATATTTGTATGGCGTGCATACAAATAAGGTCTATTTTCAGTAGTATTCTATACCTCATTTCTGCATTTATCAGCTGTAATACATTCCAAGTACTTCTGTATATCATTGAAATGAAAGATTTTACTGCAACTTAAGAATGAACACTTATGCTTCCAGCTTCCTCTGTTTTTTTGCCAAGGTTTCTTCGATTTAAATACAGTGAGGTGCAGAAAAAGGATAGCCCCAGAGACCAGTGGTGTTCAAAATACCAGTGTCTGAAAGTGTTGTCTCAGATTGGTGAGCTTATTCAGGCGGAGCACATGAGAACCAAAAATGCAGATTCTGTCAATAAGTCTGTGCTTCACCTCTTGCTGAAGCAGGGAGCATTACTGCATCTCATGTTGCTGTGTCTGATTAGCCTTTTCTGGAAAAAGTGAGTCTTTTCTGCTGTTGAGTTAGAGGTATTTGCTTTAACAGTCACAAAGGAAATGTGAAGAAGTCGGACATTTAAAATGGGTCATAATGCTTATTTGTGTATACCTTGTGCTTAGACCTGGGGAATTCCTTTTCTCGTGAGAGTTTCAGTACAGGAGGTGGCATATTGGCAGTAGTGTTCATTTATTTCTTATACTACAAGTTGGAAGATATTCAGCTTCCAGAGCACTGCTTAAACTTAAGCGTGAGGTTTTTTTTACCCCTCTGTTTAACGGCCTTGAAAACTGTGGCATGTTGTAGGCTCAAAAAGTCACACAAGAGTGGATCTCTCTCAGTGTAATGTAAATGGAAGGGGCTCTGTTAGTGAAAACGGAAAACACTGGGAAATCTTTGTATCAGTTCCTGCATGGCTGAGTCTGCAGTGAGCTTCAAAGGTCTTGCATCTGAGGAAAGTGATGACTTGAAGAAAGTGTTCTATGTGGAAGATCACGTAGAGATCAAGAGAATTGGAAACGAAGTCAGCAAAGTAATATTTCTAAAGAAAGCCTTGTGTAAGAGAGAAAATAGAAGATAAGTTGGAAACTATGTCTAATATGAAAGGTTTTAGGAACAGAAGGCATGAAGGTGAGAGCTGAAGGAGGAGCCAAAAGGAACAGTTACGGCCATAAATATGTCATGATGACTGCAGCAGGACATGAAGTGAGAGAGGAGCTGGGTTTTGTAGGACTGAGTGAGAAGTGGATCAGGAATTCCTGTGTGAGATACTGGGCACAGAGGTGTTCCCTCGCTGTCAGGGTGAGGCTGCGTCTAGCAGCTGTGAGATTCGAGGCACGTGCTTGTGCTGGGGGCAGTTCTGCTGTTCCATTTAACACCTCCCTCAGCAGGGGCATGCACAGCCCTTCTGATGTGGCCCCGATTCCAGTGGGGGCTGCGTGTCTGAGTGCAGCTCTGCACCCACAGGCCTGCTGCAAGCACCAAGCCTCCCTGACAGAGCCATTTCTAGCTCTTCTAGTTGTGAAGAAGGTGGCCCTTCCTCTCCCAATCAGTGTGCTGCTGAGTTGCATGGCCTATGGCTGTGTGGACTGGAAAAATACTGAAGAGGTCTGAACTTCAGCATTAGTCTTTTAGAGGTGACTAAAACTCCTTGTCCCTGTCCATCCATTTCAACACCAGAACTTTCACTGAAAATAAAAATTTGTGTTAAACATAATTCAGTGCCTTATAATAAAACATGTCACGTGGTTAACCTTTAATACAATGTAGCATTTAAAGAATAGTTTGCATCTTTTGCTGGTAAATTACTACATAAATATTTAGATTAGGTGTGAATAGGAATGTGGCATTATTTATGGATCCATATTTCTCTGGCATTTCAGATGCATGGTTGTTTTGCTCCTTAATAAATGCAGACATTAAAAGAACAAGCATAGACAAAGTGCTAATTTTAAAGCTTTGCAGCTCAGGGGAGAAAAATCTCCCCATGTTCTGTTAGAACTGCTTGTTGTCTCCCTCCACACAATAGAGAGAAATCTTATAAAACACTAGAAGTTGCATTAAGATCCTTTATTTCTGATACTTGTCATGGAGTGACATGTCTCACCTGCTCGTGCAGATTGGTAGCAGAGCAACCTGTCAGATCTGATGTTTTGGTGCTGTCTGTTCCTTCTTGCTTCAGAGGCAGGTTTGTTGTGGTACAGTTACTGCTTTAATTTTTGTCTGTATTTTGCTTCAGTTCTTTCTCACCTTAATCCTTGGAAGGGGAAGGCAAGAATATATGAAATGTCTTACTCATAAAACTTGAAAAAGAGTGCAGATCCCTTTTTTCCTGGTTTAACTGGGGATTGGACTGTTAGGGAGGCTGCCCAGAATGCCACATCAGCAGCATGGAGTGCAACAGCTCCGAGAATGCTGCTGGCAGAATGGCACTGCAGGCTGCTGTGGAGGCACTCTCAGGTCTGATGCACGTGGGTTTTCTTGCTTCTGTGAAGTCCTGTAAATCACATACCTTGTCTGTATCTCTGCTTCCCCCATATCAAATGTGACCTTCCCTGCAGAGTGAACATACAGGGATGATGGCAATGAGTCTGTTGATACCCGTGAGCTGTTGAGATACTGCAGTGATGAAGGTTTCTGGCTGTTAGTACAGGAATAATTTTCCATTTGAGATGGAAAAGGTATGGATGTTTCCTTGACCTGTTGAAATTAAGGAGAGGTACTGAGCAGCTTTTCTGCAGTTTTGGCTTCTAAATTGATCCTGCAGTAAAGAAGTCAAGTCTTAAATCTTTGGGGGCTCCATAGTCTCTATGATGTTTATCAATGAGAAAATCTGACTAAATGTTCAGTGCTTTTGTGCCCTTTATATGTCTTCTGTTTTGAACTTCTCAGAGGAGGGTAGCTGTCTCTGTTAATTTCTCTGTTTCTTTAATTTTATGGTGGTGTTTTTCCTGAAAACCAGTCATTCTAGTCCAGGGTCCTTCACATACAAGGTATTCACATACAGTAATCTTCCTTTCCTTCTTGTTGGCAGGAAATAGGCATTCCCATATAGCTTGGTGTGCAGGTTACCTTGATCACCGTTTGTCTGGAAAATATCCCTAATTTCTCTGACTTTTCTAGGTCCCTGTTATATAAAACCTTTTTAGTGTTTGATTATTTTTTCCCCATTTCCTTATGTTGTATTTGGTTTGGCTCAAAAATTTTTTATAACCACGGGAATGTATTTGACAAGAAGGCCTATTCCATTCTTGAGTTGACTGAGCCCTTCTAAGCATCTGTGGTGATCCCTGCATTATCAACTGTATGCATGGAGTCATCTCACTGTGATTCTGACTGCATTGCAATAAGTAAAGAATTTGCCAAAGAACTATTTGCTTACTCAAATATTAATCCTGTGAGAGGGACTATATCTGAAAGTATCATTTTCTTGCTGCCAGTAACTGTCTTTATGCAAACTCTTTTCAGCTATTTTTTCTTCTGATGAGCACTTTTGAGTTTAGATTCAGGAATTCCTGTCTTCAGGAGTAACAGCCCTCTGGCACTGATACCCTCAAGGCTAACACATAGCAATGTTTCTCTAAGATGAGTGGAGAACTATAGTGGGAGGAAAAAGGAGTCATAGCTATGGGGAAAAGGTTTCCTCTCTTCCCCACCAATACCTTGGACTTCCGTGGTCCATGCACATCAGCTGTGTACCTTGGTGTGCTCCTTGTAAGAGGCCAAGAAGACCTCCAGAATGTCAGGTATTCTTTAGTGGTAATAAATGTGAGGATTTAGGGATGAGTGGTTTTTCTTGCAGGAGGTAGCAATTTCCAATTCCTCATGACTGTTTTTACCTGAAGTAGTGGACAGTTCCAAAAAGCCTGAATTTCAGTGTAAATGGGTCACTCTGTCCCAGCAAATTACCTTTTCTGATATGAAATTAATTAGCCAGAGTAAACATCTTTACCTCCCAGAACAGTAGAAAAAATCCTAGGAGCTATACATTTGGCCCATGGAAGTTAAGTCTTTGCTATCAGTACTTCTCAGGAGAACCATTCCAGGTCATTCATTACCTTTCTCCTCAATATGTAATGTCCATTTGATTTGGAAACCTTCTTGTTACCATAGGGTGGCTTCAGAAATTAAGGTTTTTTCCTATAAACATTTGCAGCCTCCTGTGGAGAGCAGTTCCATAGCTTAGGGGAACACAGGAGGGCTTGTAGGCACCTGGATCTGCTCAGTTGCCAGACAAGTGCATTTTCTCTGTCCTGAGATGCTTGCAAACTCATAACAGTTCCTGCAGGAATAGGGGCCAACCTGCAGCCTTTGATCTCCTGAGAACATAGCAGTGGATATTTTTTCCTCCCCTTCATGTAATTTTAAGGTACATTGTTCTGCCTTGCCCTGCTGTGTCTGTGGACACAAAGGAGTGTGATCTGGGGAAGTATTGTGGTGTTCTTACCTTACAGCTTCCTTTTCTTCTCTGATTGTCCAGATCTGAAGACTTTTAAAATGCCTCTTAATTTGAGGAGCTGTGGGTCACTTTACTAATTCTACATCTCAAATTGCCAGGAGGAAAGGATGCCATTACTCGTTAGGTTGGGAAAGCAGAAGTTTCCTGTCATATAATATTTGGATGGTCTGGTTGTTGATCTTGAACCAAAATCAAGAAATGAAATCCAGAATGTTGGCAGAACTAATTATTTTTATTTTATGTTTCTCCCAGTTTTAGACAGCCCAGTTTACCTACCCATGTCTCTAATTTTGTGAGGCTTATTTTTGAGTACTGTTATTGCAAAAAATGCCTATTACCAGGAAGAGCAGCAGAACACACCCTGTTTCAGACAGTAATATTTGATTCCTGAGTGCTGTAAATGATGTAGAAATGTGCATGTATTAATGAGGGGTATAATAGGTTTGAGTGAAAGTGGGAGATAAGATGTGTTAATCTTGTATATTAAATAGTCCTACAACAATGAACCTTATAATGAGGCTGTTATTAAATCTTTCCTTCCCTGGCCTCAGTTCAGTGAAACCAGTGCTTCTGAGTTTGGCATGTTTAAAGCCAGATTTCACAAGGAAGGACCAACTCTCTGGGTTCTGTCATTTTGAAGTCCTTACCACATTAGAGATGTGTACAGCACGTGGTGAAAAAGATCTTTCCAGCACTCCATCATGTAATATTTTCCCCTTTTTAGGTTTGAGGACGCCTTCCTTAATATTACTGTGCTGGTATGGAGTCTGTTTTGACCTCAGCTGTATCTTAGGAAAAGAAGCAATGCGTTTCTCTCTACATCATGCAAACAGATTGTGTTCTAACAAGGTTAGAAAGACTGTCAAAATAGCAATAGTTTTAAAGGAAAAAAATAAATTATCTAGAATGATCTGTGATTTTTACATTTGGTGCTCTTCTAGCTATAGTGCTGAGGACAGTTCCATAAGAAGGGCAAGATTCCTTGGTTCACTGGTATTTATTTTTTTTTTATTTTTGTCCAGCAACATCTACCGATTTTCATCTTGCCTCTTGCACCATTTACCAATAGTCAGATTAAAATCTGCATGGTGCTGTCTGATTATGTTCTGGTTTAAAAAGAGGAGATAAGAAAGTTTAGATACCCAAGCCTGATGCCTGCTGTGGAAGATACAGAGTGGCAACCATGCTAGGAAGCAGCAAATAAAAACTTTCCCTAGCATCCAGATTTCCTTTCCAGTAAGGACCCAAATGAGGACTTTCTCTTTCTGAAGGTGGTGGGAGCTGGGCTGAAGGAGACTGCCTTCCTCCATCAACATTATTCCTGTTTAAGGGTAAGGAAAAGGTTCAGTGAGAGACATCAAATACATAAAATTAAAAGCGATGATTGATTGTTTCCTGCAAGGAAGCAACAAGACAGACACCGTTGTGTATTCTCAGGTGATCCCCATTCTGATAGTAACCAAGACCAAACCTGATTGGCTTAGTTATAAAACAAGTTGATGTTTTGTGATCTTACATTCTCATTCCCTGCAAAGCAGATACCTTTTTGATTTACTATGCATGTTCTTTAATTGAGATGGAGGTGCTGTAGCCCTGCTCTCAGTAAGTTCAGCTTTTACATTCCATTTCTCTTTTGCCTCTTCATCCCCTTTTCTCCACGCTTCTGACTCCAAGCTCACATTTATCCTGTTAAATAACTCCTCTTACTGTGTCTAAACATAAGAGGCTGAGCATCCTTTCTCAGATACCTCAATTCCCACCTTATCTCTCCTCAGGCTTCTGCCAGGAGCTCCATTGTCGAATTAGAGTAAGGAACATGTCTGTTTTAATATCAAGTAGTACTAAGATGACAAATGCCTTTGTGTAAACGGTAACAGTGGCTGCTGCGAAATTTTTTTTTAATTCTTACAAAAGCCTACAACTATAACAGCAAACATTCCCAGCGATGGGTGTTTCACATAAAGCCGTGACTCCCTCTGCGGGTGGGGCAGAGTGCGGTTTGAGGGAGAAGAGTAGCGGGAGGATTGCACGTTTTCAGGTTGCACGGCGATGCTTTCGGTGCGAAAATGAACCCCGAGCGGCGGCAATACCCGGCGCGGGCACACGGTGGCGCCACAGCCCCACGTTTGGCGCGGCCGGGGCCGGTCAGCGCCGCTGCCGGCTCTGCAGATGCACATATGGCACAATATTATCATTTTATGGTTACAATTATGAGCAATTTGATACAAAATGAAAGCTAAATTATGCAGTGTTCCTTTTATTTGTTTAATTTTGCGCTCTAAATGTGTAGAAGGAAAAATAGCGCCGGTTTTGTGTGGATGGTGATAGGTACAATGCCTCCTTTTGGCTTTGTGTTCTCACACAGTGCAGGTTGTGGTTATTTTCTCTCGTACATGATGAAATGTGTGGAGTTGTTCTGAGGTGCTGGGACTGTTTCGCACAGAAAGTGTGTATGTCTGAATCTCCAGGCTCCTTTCTTCCATAAAAAATGCATGGTACATTTACTGGCTGGTAGACAAATACATAAGTAACAAGTTCCTTCACAGTTTCTAGTGGAAGAGGCTGGGTAGCTGTGCCGTTTAAGCAAATGCCAAAGGAAGTCTTTAAATTCTGAAAGTCACTATAGTCATTGGCAGAGCTCTCTTGAAAGGAGCAAGTATGTTCTGAACAAATTCCTTCTTGCCAGTGAGGAAAATCTCCTGCCACTGCAGTTCTTATGCTAAAAGTAGAAATTTTCATGGCCCATGCCAGGATCAGTATCTTGTTACAATGGTCTGTGGGGTCTGTATTTTGTGTATTCAGGTTCATAGTTTTTTCTCTCATTAGGTCTCCTATGTTCATTATTATGAAAATACATGTTTTTGTCAGTATATGTAGCAGCATTTGTTTTTTGTGTGTTATGTTTTTCCTTCCTTTTCAGTAAAAGAAAGTTGTTAGCAGAGCCAGCCTGTAAAATAAATCTTCGATTTATTTTTTTTTCTTTGCTTGTAAGTATTCTTTTGTTTGTATTAATGAAGATAACGCTGGAGATGTGCTTTCCACTTGGAATAGAAAATGCAAGCTCTGAGATGGTATTTGCATTTATCGATCCAGGCACATCTGCTGGCATACAATGGTGTGTGATATTTTTGTCCTTACCCACCTTTGAACCAGAGTACATGGCAGATAAGCTGTCCAGTTTGACTGGCATATCCTGTGGAAAGGATTTTCAATACGTAGGATCAAATCCTGTACCCTAAACTGCTTTTGCATTTTGAAAGTATGTTAGAGACTTCTCTGAGTTCATCTGCTATATTGGGAATTAGTTTTATGTTTAAATACTTTCCTTGCTCTCATCAAATCATATGGGCTATCTTCTTCTTTGGCCAATTTTAGATGCACTATATTTGTGCATCTCAATATTTTCCAGAGTGCTAAAGCGAACTTGGGAATTTCATCATCTGTTTGGAACAGAGTATCTTGGTAGATAATATAAAACTTAGACTGTCTATAAAAGAAATTTCAAAATTACAAGTATTAGGATAAATTATAGTGGTGAATTTAACCGGGGTAGGAAATCTTGTATCTTTTATTGCTTTTTCCTTGGGATCAGTTTTAACAGTGGCTCTACAGGTGCTCTAGGTGGAAATGGAAAGCTTATCTTTTGAAAACAACTCTTCAGCTGTTTAGGAAACTTGTTTTTTATTTCTGTTCACACCTGGCATCTGGGAGTCCAGAGACTAGATTGGAATTGGATGGTTTTTGTGTGCTTCTTGAGAGCTCCAAAGGGCTGCCCTGGCTTTGTCGCTAACTTTTTTAACTCAGTAGCTTTTCTGTAGGTAGGTAACCATAACTTAACTAATTTGTATGCACCATATGCAGTCTCGGCTCACTTCAAAGTGTAATCAAGTCATGAACTAATTACAATACCATATTCCCAAAGAATGTAAATTTAATTTCCCTTCAAACAGAATGGGAATGTATTAAGCAATTCTTTTATATGAGAACTGTGGCATTCAACAACATAATGCTGATGCTTCAAACAGAAGTGAAGTTCTTAACTTTTGTAGACCTTGTGACCTTTTTCCCTATGCATCTTCCCTTTTTATTCTTGCATCTTGAGTTAATTTACTGACTGGATAACAACATTAAAATATTCAAATGTAAATTAAAATGTAACTGTTGGGCTTCAGACAGGAGATCACTCTGTCTTATTGTATGTGACTTGCTTCTTTATAGTGTTTTCAGAATTGTGCTTGCTTCCTAAGGCATTTGGATCAGAAGGAAATTGTCTTTTGAATTGAAGGCTCATAAGGTTCAGACTCTCACCAGATGATTTCTTTAATACATCGAAAAGTGGATGTGCGGAAAGTTCCCTACAGGTTCTTAGCATCGCTGTGCCAGGGAGTCCACATAAACTCAGTTATATAAGAACGAGCAAAGGGAAGTTGTTCATAAAATATTTTATTACCTTCAGTCTTTGCAGCAACTTCAGAGTTTAGATAATAAACCTTCATAGAAGTTACTAGTTTCTACCCTTTCTCAGAACAATGACTCACATAGAGTCACACCACTTATTTTATTTCTCTTAATTTTAAGGCAGAAGAAACATGTTAGGGTTGGCTTTGATCTGTGCCTGGATAGTCTGATTTCTAAAATGCAGTCTTGTTGCTTTTCTGAGATGAAATTGTCAAAGCACAGGACTGTATGTGTTAAACCCAAGTAGTATTTTAAAAGTAAATGTGGGTCAGCTTCCAATGAAGTATGTAATTGTTAAATGCTAAAGGAAAGAGCTTAGAATATCTTAGTTTATATTTTAAAGTGTTCCTTTTAGATGTTAATTCATTAATACCAGCAGTTTATTTTTATTCATGTGACTTTTCATATGTAAGTAGTTGAAGCTGCATTATTTTAATCCTTTCTTTGGTTAGAGAGAAAAAAGCCTGCAGGTGGAAATCAGAATGACATACATATTACTTCTTTCCCAAAAGGCACCGTATCTCTCTCCTATTGATATGCAAAATATTAAGGCAGAAAGTAAACCCCATTGCTTTATGTGTCAAAATACTGTAAAAAATATATGCTTGGGTGATGCATGAAAAAAAGTGGGGGTCCACTTCAAGCTGAATGCACTTATAGTGGAATTTGCCATTAGTCTGGTGTGGGTCTTTGGGGCTCTGCAGACTCTATAAGTTTGGTTCCCTTAGGAAGCATCAAGCTTAGATGTAGCTTGATCCTTAGTTGTAGTTACAGGGATTGCCCTGTTTGGAGACCCAGCTCCAAACATGGGTCTTAGCCTTTGCCTGAGTTTGGTGAAATGCTTTCTTACTCTTGCAGCATTTTTTAGAATGATTTTTGGGCTGTGAGCTGTACAGTGAAATGTTGTAGCTGTACATGGTGCCGCAGTTATGGATGCAGTGGTGTGTCTGTTAAACAGCTGTGAGCTTGCTGTGACATTCTTCACGTGCCAGCCGCAGGCCAGAGGCGTTTTGGAAGTGGTGTAGTGTTGCTGTTACTGCCAGAAAATAACCAACACCCAGACGAACCCCACAAAAACTTTAAAGCAAGGTAAGTTGGATCAGGCTCGTGGTGCTTGATGCTGTGCTGCTGGGACTGTGCATGGCTCCTTGAATGGGTCTGGCACACACACCTGCTTGGACAGCATGCAGGCAAGCTCAGGTCTGCCTGCAGTTCATCTGAGGAGATTTTTCTTGGGAGACCAAAGACCTCTCAGAGCTTAGTGTAGCTTCATCCACCCACTGTCAGTGGCATTTCCTCAGCATCTCATTCCTTGTCTAGTTTTTCTCACAGCATTTGTTTTCAAGGGCCTACCTGAGGCAGTGAAAAGAGTTGAGTCTGCCGAAACTGGCAACATGGTGATAACTGGTCAGGTTTCTAGCTGCATGTCCTTAAGCAAGAATTTAAAAAGACCAGTGCTTTGTGGCTACTGGGTCGTGAGTGCACATGTCAAAAAACTTTCTTCATCACATCACAGAAAGTTTCTTGTGTCTCTACTACAGAGTTCAAGTTAATGCTGTCTGATTTAAATTCCAATCCAATTTGTGTGTGTTTGACTTTTTCTTTCCTTTGATTGCTTTATTCATCTTTGCATATCTCTGTAATAGCTCTGAGTCTCTAGAGAATCTTCCATTGGATATGGGGGCTGATGGGACTGCAGCATCTGGTGACTGAAGATGGAGATTCAGCTCCTTGTTCTGTTCTGGCCATGGATCAGAGAATGCAGCCCTGAGTGAAAGAACAGTCCAAGCTGAAGCTACAGTCAGGGACTAGAGGAATGAATCATCACTGGACATCTTGTTTGATGCTTGGGAGCTCTATTAGGGCTTTTCTGCATGGGTGAATGCAGTCAAACTCAGACTCTGAGCTAATCAGGTGCAAGATGCATCTGGTCTGTTAGTGCTGTGCCTGAGCTGTACTAGTTTACCTGCAACTGCAAGACACATGTCCTGGAGCTGCCTTGAGGAGTGTGGGGCTGCTGGGCTGCACCTGTGTGCTCAGACATGGCCAAAGACTCCCCGTGACACGGTTTTCTCATGTGTAAATAGGGAACAATAGAGCTCCTGCCTGTCTCAAAAATGCTCTTGGCAAACCCGTGAGGAAAGTGTCACTAGGTGGTGAGTTCTCACAAACATTCTGAAAAAACAGGAAGGCCTTTGTTATTATATTGATTGTGAAGAATCTCATTAGCTGTGTTCTCTGCTCTTGCTAGTAGCTTCTTGGAAAGTTTTTTCCAGACTCACTTTGCTGTGATTGGAAGCTGCTTTAATTTTCTTTTTCTATTAATAAAGTGAGATAAAATGAGAAATTTCTTCTTAAATCATAAAGCCCCCCAAAGAGGGGGGGGAGATTCTCTGTCTTCTGGTTTAGTTGCCTTTTTCCCTCTTGCAAAAAGTAATATAAGAAAGGCATTTTTTGATAAATAGTCCTTGTGGAGCAACCTGATGTTGGCTTCACTTGGAAACCTGGACCTGAAGAGACCAGTTTGAATTGCTGTAGCATGAACATAGCTTGCACAAGCATGTGGAGGCTGATGTGTTGAATTCAAGAGCTTCTTAGGTAGATGCTGGATGCTCTGAACTAAAACATTTCAGATTTTAAGCTGGGCTTCACTTCTGCTCAAAGTGCCAGTGGAAAGAGTGGACTGGGATCAGTGAAGGGAATCAGTGGGTGTGCTAGAGTCTGGCCCTTCTCTTCCCAGTTTCTGGGGAAGCAGGAGCTGTAGTTTTTGGATTTTTTTTTCTACTTCAGCCTGTGGGAGGCAGACAGTATTTCAGCAAGGAGTAAGCTGTGAGTAGTTGAGGTAGCCATGGAGCAGACTTCACAGCCTGAGGATTTAAGAGTAGAACTGAAGCAAGGGGTTGGGACTTTGCAAGGTGGATAAACACACCCAGACAGGTGACCATTGCTGGAAGAGGTGTCCTCTGCTCCCAGCTCCACTCCCCCTGCTTGCCTCATGCCTGATCTTGTGCCTGGTTGTCTTGTTGCCTCGCTGGGACAGTTTGCTCAGGCCTGGAGTGAGCGATCTGTGGGGCAGCAGAGCTGGTGTGGATGGAAGGAGTGAGTGGGAGAGTATCTTTGGAAGCAGTTGAACATTAGGTTGGCTGTGCCTTCTTGTGGAGCTTCACCCCAAGGAAAAGCTCTTTGTTCCCTGCCTGGCTCCCTGGACATCCATTCCTGGCTTCTGTAAGCTGTCACCACTGTGTGCTGGCAGCCCCTCCTCTCAAAGCCAGCTATCTCCACTGAGGTTATTATCTCATAAGAGCCATAAATGAGCTCTTAATTCTTTGACTTACATTCAGTGAAAAAAATTAACTAATTTATTCTATAAAATATGTAGTACTTGCAGTATTACATGTAAATGTGGCTATTGAAATTCTAACCTTTGCATTTCTAATTTTTTTGTGTTTCCCCCTCCTCCTCATACAACCTCAATACTTTACTAATAAACTGCATAAAAAGTATTACTCTAATACATTCAAATGCATATTTCTTGGACATAAAGCTACGTTTCAGTGAAATGCCAAGTACCACTTCTCCCAGGTAACTAACATCTTGCAAATTCAATATTTGTGCTCCTGAACATATGAAGAATTACCAAATGTGTCCATTTAGATATATTACCTTTTTTGGAATGAAAATCTGTAGGATTTCTCCTGTACTGTTTTTTCAAACTTCCTTTTTTTTTTTTTAAAGCAGATTATGAAAATATTTATGACATGCATGTCTGTCCAATGACTGTATTGCCTTAGTAGATGCATGATCTTGTTATATCTAAATGACTTAAATATTTTTGTGGCAGTGTTGTGTATTGTCTGGCTAATTTGCAGGAGAAAAAAGGAGATAATCTTGCTGCTTTTAGCAAAAAATTCAATAGAGGAGAGAGTAAGATCTAATATTAAGGCTTTTTTTTTTTAAGAAGATATTCTGCAGTAAATGTACCAGCACATTTTTGAGAATTGCCATACTTTCAGCTACTCTGCACATGTCTCAAACAAATGAACTCTTTTTTCATATTAGAAGCTTCATGTTTACTTAAGTAAGCAAAGTAGGGCTTTAAACTCACACTGTGGTGGCTGTGACAATACTTTGCTTAATGTAGAGTGATTGTGTGAATGAACAAGGTTTTGATCTTCTAATACAGTGACTTTTACTGTGGCTGACCAAATCTCACAAGAATTTCAGGGACATCTTGGCCACCATTCAAGCTCATGTGAGCCATTGCCCTTCCCACTCATGATCACATAACTGGCCTTTGGACAACCAGGATTTGCTTGCATACTTTGCTGATGTTAATTTTCCTTGCCCTGTTTTAAATTGTATTTTAAATGAATTTGGCAGCCACATGTAGGAGGTGGCATCATGTGTATTGTGAGGGCTCTGCAGTCTGTAAAACACAAATGGGGCCTGGGAGTGTGGACAGTCTTGCCTGGCTTTTCAGCGGAACTGGTGCTAGCACTGTGGCAGGAGTGAGGATGGCTGCCTGGCCGTCCCTTGTGTGCCCCAGGGCTGTTTAGGGTGCTCAGTTCTGGTGCCAGCAGTGTGCTCGCTGGAGGGAGGAGAGGGCAAAATCTGTTTTGTGGGGAAGGGGTTGCTGGAAGCAAAGTGAATTAAGAGGGCTGTAAAAAATTGATAAAGATAGATAGGACTGTCTGTTTTTATATTCTGCCACATAACATGGGTTTAAATGAATTTCCCTATAATTTGTCTTCAAATACCGACATTTAACTCTTAGGCTGTATAAATGAACTGGCTTTTGCTAGAGTAAAATTCATGCCCTGCGTCCAGGCTAATATGTTCACCTACTATAAACATTACTGCCTATGGTTACAACTGGAATAAAAAATTCCTTTTATATACATCATAGCTGGCAGAGACTCCTGAGACCACCACAAATCACTTCAGCCTTTTGGTGCTCTCTGACGAAATGAACTGAAATGTAAAACAGCTCCGGCTTCAGGCAGGCTGGCTCTGGAAAGCAATTAACTTGTTAAGACCATTGTTTGTACCCTCCATATTTCCAGGTGCTGAGCAAAGGTGTTATGAGAGCTCTCCTGATTGATTTCAGCATTGGGGTTTATTAACCTTCCATTCCTTCCTAAAATGTTTTGCTTATTCTCTCGGTAGCCTTTTATTTAAAGGGAAGAAAACCAACCAAACAACAACAAAAACGAAGCCCTGGCAAGGCCATCCCTCCTGCGAAAGAATAAGAAGAGAGGAGGGAGGGAGAGAGGGAAGGCAACAAAACCGAACCAAAAAAAAACCCCTTAGGGTCATAACAGGGAATAACAAAGCAGTGAGTTATTTATGCAGCCATGATTGGCAAAAGTGATTGCAACATGAATTTGCCCAGAAGCAATGATTAGATCATAAAAATGTTAAGGAAATCTGTAACTCAACACCGTTTTAAAGATTGAAGAAGTTTTTGTTCCCTACCTTAATTGCAGTGACTTGTTATTAAAGTATTTATTCAGAGTAATCTCTTTGGACAGCGAGCCCTTATCCCATCTGCATGCATAATTAAAAGTGAGGGGGGAGAGAGGGGAGCATAAATGGTTTACCATGCTACATGAGCAAGGGAGGGAATTACACAATGACAGGTGAAGAGCAGATTTATCTCCTGTTGGAATTTCAATGCTGCAAGCAAGGCAGGACACTGTTGCTAATATCCTTGCAAACACCACAGTTGCTGCTTCTCCAGATTACTGTCCAAAAATTATTGCTGGTCTGTAAAAGGCCTGTAGCACTGCATCTGTGGCTGTGGGGTTTTGAGCCATTGGCGCTCAAGCAAAGAGATTGGATTTGGGTATGTGGGCTTGTGAATCGATGTCTGTACTTAAAAATGGACTATTTACTTACTTGGCTGGCTATTTATTTATTTATAAATAAACATTGGTAATGGCTGGCTTTGCTGAATACGAGTAAGAGGGTTGTAGTTGTTCCAGCTGAAACAATGTCATCACCTGCTTCCTGCTGCTGTCTGTCCCTTTTCCAATGGTAAAAGAATTTGGTGCAATTCTTCTTTTTCCACTCTGAGTAAGGAAGGAGGTTGTACTTGAACATTCATCTCTAGGCAGATTTATCATCATTAGGTGCTACTCAAACACATGGTATCTGTTTTTAAATTGAACTGTTATGGATCTAAATCAGATTTACACAGAGTAAGTTGGTATATATTTGGCTATAACTGTTCGCTAAAGAGTGTTTTTCCCTTAACTTCTGATGTCTCACCTCTGCAGCAGCAGTACAGAGAATGCCAAGAACTTTTGAGCCTTTATCAGAAGTACCTAGCTGAGCAGCAAGAAAAACTATCACACTCCCTTTCTGAACTTAGTGCTGCCAAGGAAAAGGAGCAGAAGGTAAGCTCTTTATTTACCATTTCTTTTTTATTTAAATTACCAAGTCAAAACATCTTCTTGAGACTGTGAGTGTATTATCTTACATCTTATGGTGTTGAATACTATTTTGTGATTGGTTTCCCATGAGTCCTTGCCTTAATACATGGATTGCAGGAAAAGGAAGAGAAAAATCTTGACAAGTTTTGGGTCAGCAGAAGGGGTGAACTTAATTGACCATGCTGTAATGGGGTAGGAATCATGGTAACCCACACCTTTTCCAAGGAAAAAGTTAAGATGCTATTATGTTTTCTATTCTGTTATTTAAACAGGAAAATAATTGCAGTCACTGTAGATATAGCCTTTCACATTTTCACTGTGGCTTTTGATGATTGAAAAGGGCATTACAGATGATGTATTTGGTCAATAAGAGCTTTCTCAAGTCTGTAAAGCAGCTCGTCTGATTTGAGCTATTCATAGAAGATCTGTAGTTCTATATGCTGTTAAAACCAGAAAATGTTGACTAGAGATATGTGTTAAATTAAGTTCTAAAATGTTTCTTGTAGGTAGGCACCCAAAGCCCTGAGAACATGGTTGCTTGAGATATTCCCCTGGTAGCCAGGTGCTTGGTTTGTCCTGGCTGATGGCAGATTGTACCCTGGAAGAGAAGACTGCCCATGCAAGTGCTCTACTCTGGGTTCTTGCTTGCTGTTCTCTGGTAGCAGCTTCCATCTGCAGATAGACCTCCAGAATGCATCCTTCCTAAGACCATGCCTTTTTATAGAGGTTCTGCCCTTGATCCCCTCTTCTTCTGGAACAGTCTTAAAGGCTTATTTATAACAGGGCTAGAAATAAAGTCATCAGCACAGAGGAGGTCTCAGTGGTTACCTGCTGTGAGAATTATACAGGCAGATCCTGCTTCTCAGGAGACTGGAGACTGTGCATGAAGGAGTCTTTTAATTCTCTCAGGAAGCATGTAGCAATACTCTTTGACTTTGTTGGCATCAGGAATGGATTTTTATACTCTTTGACTTTGTTGGCATCAGGAATGGATTTTTTTTTTGTCATGATGATGTATTTTTTAGCTCTTTTTTTTGGTCCAGCGTTGTTGGACATTGAGCTGTTTGTCAGGCTTTTAACCTTTTATAAACATTTCATTTGCATTCTTTTGTGTTTATATCTGCCCTCCATTTTTGTGATGGCATTGAATTCAAAACAAGAATATTCTCCCAGAAAGGATGATGTCTATGTTGCTGTTTGTATGACATGCAGCTTGCTGGGGATCTCCATGGAAAATAGTCCAGAGGAGTCCATGTAGTCCAAAAGCACTGTGGTAGTTGTGTTTTGGGTGATGCCAATCCTTCTTTCAGATTTTGCCTTGAATGTTTCATTTCTAGCCTTTCAACTTCAAATACATTTATCCTATACTAGGTTAGCCCTCAGTATGGAGGGATCCAGTGTCATCACATCAACAGGGCAAAGGCATGGAAGCAGATAATAGGAAACCTTCAGCCCACTGACTATCAAATCATTTCAGCAATCTGTTCATCTCCTCTTGTTCTTCCGTCTTTCTAATCACTCTGTCAGTGTATACACAGAGACTTCTTTAAAATTGTTTTCTGATTTCATGTGCAAAGTTCTATCAAGCTAATCTTTGATTCCATTATTTCTTTTCTCTATGCTTACAGGTACTTTTGTCCACAAATGCAAATTCAGATATTATATCGAGGTTTGCCTTGACATTTCATTTATGGTTACATACTCTACAGCTCCAGCCTAGCAGGTCTGAAATTACCCTAGTCCTCTTGTTGTGTGCAAAGCAACGTAGGCATAGATAAAAACCTGTCAAAACATGCTTCAACTGTTTTTTCTTACAGCGTGCAAAGTGTTTCTGATGTTTCTAGCCTTCCTCTTCTATTTTCTCGTTCTTTGCATTTGGCTTTATAAATTGTTACCATTTTTCACCCAAACAAGCACTTTGTGCTGTGTTTCTCCTCACAGTTTAGAAACTGTGAAGAGTCGAGCAGTACTGCTGCACTCTGTCTGTCCTTTCCCTTGTGCACTCTTTCACAGGATGGCTTTCCAAACCCAAGAAGGGTCACTGGGCTGCTCTTGATGGGACTCGGTATTATTTTTGCACATCTTTTAATACCTGAACTGTGAACTCTTAGTGTCCTGATGGGTCTCTCTTTGAGTGTTTTTTGTTCTCTTTGAGTGTTGTCTTAACACAGTAGTTCAGGCCAGCATTGTTCTGTCTGCCTGATGGGGTCTGCTGAAGGGGAGCACAGCAGGGAGGGATTTTTGAGAGGATAGAATTGGAAGAGGACAGACCCAGAACACTCTCCTCCTGCTCCAGGTACTGCCCATGCCAGTTTCTTCTGCCCCACTGAAGCTTTTGTGCTCTTCCTTTCTGTTTTAAGGTGGGCTTTGACAAGAGTAATTTTGTTGAAATGTTAGGATAATGGAAGGCTTTGTGATTTTTTTTTTGAATCCAAATCCTTTTGAAATATTTTCCTTTTCACTTGATTTTCTCCAGGTTAAGGAAATCTTGGATATGTCTGGGTTTAAAGCAAGATAGCTAGTTTGTCACATAGTTTTCTCTTTGTAGAACTGTGTAGGAGACATAATCAGCATTTCCTATTACAGGACACTGCTGATCTTTCTGGGGTGTCTGTGTTTCGATGTACAATGTTCCAATTTTCCCATCTCGTGCAGAAACATTGGACTGTGCAGCTGTACTCCATAATGAAGCCCTTCTTTGTTCTGCCTGTTTTGAGCTGTTCTTTCTTGTTTCTGTTAATTTCCCTTTCTTTTTCTTACTTGTTAATTCGGAGTAATTTCTAGTGCTACACCTGTATCTTAACGCCTCCTGCTTCTGCTTTTCACCTGCCTGTCTCCCTCGTTCTTACCCTATCGTAATTTGGATCACGAGCTGTCACTTTCCCCTGGTTTAGATAGGTATTTGGAAACATCTCCTTTCAGAGTTTAAATGCTGGGTTTTCTGTCAGAATAAGACAATTAACAGGTCAAGAGAACAGCAGCTTGCCAAACATCGATGGCATTGTTGTAAAAAGAGGTGGAGTTCTACGGGATGTAAATGACTGCAGCAGCCGTGTGCATGTGGCTGAAATGCAGCCCTGGTTTGTAGATGTACTGAACTAATGCAGATGCTTTGGTGTTAACTTTTATTTTTGTCCATTTTACTATCACCAAATGATAGCAGTAACTCTGAAACCATGTTTTCCTCTTAGCTAATCTTGCCTCTTTATAATGACGGTCAGCCCTCAAAATGTAAAGAAGCATCCTGGTAGTAGTGAAATAAAATTGCTGGGAAGATGGTGGTAAGATGATTTAAGTCAGAGCTCTTGTGGAGTCAATAATCAGTAACTGGAACATGGAACTTCCTTTTTTTTTGTGAGATAAAGTTAATTCCATTTGAAAAGATACTTAAGGTGGCATGAATTGAATTATTCAAACTGGCCTTCTCAGCATTAACTCTAGGTTAATATCTCATGATGCCTCTGGTTTCATTATAGGAGTTTTAAGTACATAACTTTTTATAATAAATTCAATACCTAGAAGCCGAACTGAAATTGGTTTACCTTCTACCAACCCATAAAAAGAAGCATTAATTGTAAAGTGAATATTAAAGTGGTCACTAAAGTTGACTCAGATTCAGAGAGATAGCACTTTGGTAAAGGGAGAGCTCTACTGAAAAATAGGCTTCTGCCTTGCTGTTAATAGAAAATATCATTCATAGTAAAATGTAGTTAAACTTTTCCATCAAAAATCATTTTTTGGATATACTCTCTGCAGCACCCAAACATTCAGTCTTTGCCATTTTCATATGCTTTACACAGACATGTAAAGAAAATTGCCCTTATTCTAGGTAATCATGTCTGACCTAGTTTATATACTCACTACTTCACTGCCATCTTAAACAGTGTCCAGAATCCAGTTTGATTTGGCACATTTTGGATTATAATCCGTAGATGTTCTGCAGTGTAGGGTAAGATTTGAGGCGCAAGAGTTGGACAGGCAGCTGAGTTTCTGCAGAACTGGGGTTCTTGAGCTCTGTCACCTTAAGGAAAGATAATACCTGTAGTCTTAGCACTCTTTATTAATGTTAATCTTTGAATTTACAAGTACAGCTGGCAGCGTTTGTTTCTTATTCGTGGAAGATTACCAACACATCTGCTAATTCCCTTGGTTCACAAAGATTCTTGTGTGTGTGAGGCTTCAGTTCTTTCTTGTGTAGAAGAAGTCTGGGAGTGGAGTGGGATTACAGACTGAAAGGAATATCAAGAATTTATTTTCAATGGTGTATCATCTCCCCTCTCCCTCAGTGTTCTGATGTCTGCCCCCTCTTTGGGGTTTGCCAGTGGCCCTCATCAGGAATGAGGTTACTGTTCAATGCTAAGCACCATGCAAGCATCCTGAAAGACATGGTCTGCTTTGGGCCTATGGTAAAATCCTAACAAAGTTGACTTTCAGGAAGGCTTTTTCTAAAAAAAAAATTTTTTTATTATGTTGCTATTTCTCTTAAATCACTTCTTAAAAATTGTTGAATGTAGTTGTATCACTTCACAGTAAAATCCAAAAAAAGCCTTTATCTGCAAAAATGAATAAGCCTTGCTTTCTTTTGATATTGGCAATATTCTTGTCCTTTTAATATTCTTGTCCTTTTTTTTTTTTTGCCTTAATAAGGATGATTACATACTAAAGCTTCAAACATTACTTATTTGTTTTATTAATTTTTTCCTTTGAAAAAGATATTGAAACACACCAATTTTCAGAAGCCTTTCCTTTGTGATTGTCCCCAAACTTCCCCAGTTCCATTTTTTTCAGCATAGGTCACCTTTAAACACATTCTTAGCTTGCTTAAAGAAAAAAAAAAAATCCCATATATGCGAAGGGTTTTGAATGCTATAAGGTAAACCTTCATCATGGAATTGACTTTGTCTGTTTACCCAGCTGTATGGGAACAATGAATGAGCCCATCTGAAAGATACTTGAAAACTGGGATAATAAATAAAGAACTAATTTGACTAGGGACTCAAGGGTATTGGAATAATTTTGCAAGGCCAGACAGAGACAGTTTTTGCATGAGTAACTGTCAGGAATAGCCTTGCCTTACCTGTGTTACTTTCTACAAATCCTCTGATCTCTCTCTGTGCCTCTCTTACCTGTAAAAATGAGATAATGTTTTTATCCTCATTCTTTTTGGGTTTTTTTACTGAGAAAGTCAGGTTTCAGGTGCTTTTTCATGGGTGGTCAAAGTGATTAGCAGTGATATTTGAAACATAGGGTGGTCTGGAATAGACTACCCTGTAATAGCATGAAGAAAAATAATGGTTTTTTCCTTTTACCTCTAAGATACTAGGTCATAGTTAATTTACCTGTCTTTTCTAAAAAATGTTAACACTGAACAGGAATGCAGATGGATATAAATATTTAAGCAAAAAGGAAATATCAGTGTTTCAATACCTGTGCTAGCATTCACAACAGAATTCCACTCACTTTCAATCTCCTGGAATGTGTGCCGCAGTAGAACTGTTTGGTTTGCCCCATCTATTTTCTTGGTGTGAATGACACTGTGTTCCTGGTGATAAGCACTTCACTCTCAGCTCGCTCAGTTCACTGCTTAACTGAGATCTGTGCCAGTTCACCATCTCTTTGTTCTACAGTCTTTACTCAGGCTTGTCTCCAGTTCTTCTAAAATATTTTCGTTTTCCTTTTGTTTTCTTTCTATATGCCTCTTTCAGTTTCATCCATTTAGCTTTAAAAACTGTCCCTCTTATGGAAATCTTTTCTTTGGGTGAACAGTCATGTCTGGTGTATATTTTTCTGTTGTTGGAGGATAAATCTGGAAAGAAGACAGTGCCTTCATTTCCATTCTCTGAGATCAAAACATCCTCTTGGTTTTGTAGGCTTCTGATGATACTGTTACACTTGTGAAACATCACCTCTGGATTTACATGAGAATTCAGATTTGCAGCAGAACCGCCTGTCCTTGAGAAGCTCTTTGCAAACTCCTAGATCTGATATTGCAATTTCTCCAGTCTGACATTGTAGTGGCTCTCAGGAGAGTGAATTGTGGCCATACTCACCAGCATCCTCTCACTCTGAACTGGGAGTAAGGCTTTCTTCAGTGGATTCAAGACTGCATATGAAGGCACTTGCTGTCAAAGATTTTGTGTTACTCTACAGGCCTTGAGGAAGGAAACTTCTGTTCTATCCATACTTTGTGGAGTTACCTGTTTACCTGGTAGTCTTTAGCAGTGTAAGCATACCAGCTACCTAGACATATGCAGTCACTGCTGTTGTACAGTCCATTTGACCTATGCACGTGCCCTTTGATTCAGCAATATTTAGCCTTTTTCAAAATTTGAGACTCTTGAAAATCAGTTTCTCATGTACTTACGTCCTTGATTCACCAGTTCCCAGTTCCTAGACTTGTCTGATTCCTCCAAGTGTGGCATGTTCTTCATGTTGCGATTAGCATTACATTCCTGAACCTGAGGAAAATCAACCCTGGCAGCTTTCAAAGCCCAACTGAACCAAGGACCACTTTGAAACTTGCCTTGTTTTGGTGTGGTGTAGACCAGATAATGGCACAGTTCCCATCCAACTTGAATTTTTCTTTGACTGTTGTGTATTCTCTCTTCACCAGCCTTTCAAGAGGGAGATCATCCTGTGAGAACATATTTTGGTAAAAAGTGAAAGTGTTTCTGGGCCAATCCAGTTTGTATTGGATTGGAATTTGCATCCTGTTTCTCAAAATGCAAACACTTTGAGTTGCTGTTTCTTGCTGTTGAAATGAATACAGTCAGTAACTCATCTAGGATTTCATAACCTAAATACCTTTATTCATCACTGTAGATTACAGATACTGTGATATAAGTGATTACTATATTGAAAGATAAATTGCTTGCCATTTCTTGCCTGCAAAGCACACATTTTTGTGTGTTGATCAGGTTGTTTAATTAGAAGTGTCTTTATTTAATGAAAGCCAGGTGATTATCAGTTCAGGGCACTAAAGGTTGGTCTTTGTATGGCAGAAAGATTTTTCATGAGAGCCAAGGGTGTAATTTTCTTTCAGCTAAGAAGGTGGGAATTCGTTATCTGTCTGTAGCAGGATGATTGCCTGCAGAAATATCTCTTCGAGTTAGTTCTGAATACCCTAAGATTTAGCTTGAGTCTTTCATTTTGAGCTGCAAAAAAGTTTGAACTTAAAGTTTTTCTGATGCACAGTTTGCCATTTGAAGTTTGTAAGGAGCCTCCTTCCAGGATTTTATCCACTATAGGACAGATTTCTTGAGACAGCTGCACTCATCTCCTATGAGCAGAATGTAACTGGTGAGGTGGCATGAGCACAGAGCAGCCATCTACAGCATTTACTGCAAGTCTGCATACACGTTGTGATTTTTGGTTTATAGCAGTGTGATTGCCTGTCTCTGATCCAGTGAATGCATTAAATATCATTACATTACAATTTTTGCTTGCTGTCTATTTATGGCAAATTCTAGAAAATGTCTGGCACGTTTCTCTAAGTTACAGCAACACACATATTTTGAAACTTTGTATAATTTCAGATTTTGGAACTTGGATAGAAACAGATCATGTAGACATTCAGTGCCATCATGTGCCAAAGATGTTTCACAGTACCATCAACAGAAAAAGGCATACATGAGTTTCTCCTGTCTATGCAAGAAAATGGTCAATCTGAAACATAAGTATTCAAAGCTACCCACACATATGCATGGACTCTCAGGCTGACTGAGTTACTTACTAAGATTTAGAGTACAGGAAAGCAAATGATGTCCTCTGACCTCTCTTGGAAATCTGGATTACCTTGAAGTTGATCTCTGCCTTGAAATAAAGTAATTTCTCATTAATCTTTAATAGATGCATTTAATTCCATGTTAAATCTTTCCCCATCTGTTCTCCATAAGTGGTAGCAATTCTATTGACTGGAGCAGACCAGAAAAACACTCAGGATATCTTCTGTTTTCTGATGTGTAATTTCAAAAACTCCTTTTTACTCTCTGGAGCTGAGTCATGAACATCAGTACCTTACTTGTATGATGCATCTGATTAATGTCTCTGCTCTAAAACTTCAGAAGAGTTTTCATAAGGAAGACCTGCTTGGTGGATTAGGCTGGGGCTGATGTCTACCTGTAATTTAATAAAGCTTTTGATTCTGTCTTCTGCAACATTCTCTTGGAGAAACTGGTTATTATAGCTTGGATGGGTGCACTGGAGACTGGGGAAAAATAACTGGCTGCTGGCCTGGCCCAGAGGGTGCTGGTGAATGGAATCACTTGCAGCAGGCAGTTGGTCACTAGTGGTGTCCCCAGGACTCTGTGCTGTACTGTTTTTTATCTTTACTGATGATCTGAGTGAGGGAATCAAGAGCCCCCTCAGTCAGTTTGAGACAAGGCCCAGCTGGGTGTGAGTGCTGATCTGCTGGAGGGCAGGGGGGCTCTGCAGAGGGATCTGCCCAGGCTGGATCCATGGGCCAGGGCCAATTGTGTGAGGTTCAACCAGGCCAGGTGCTGGCTCCTGTCCCTGGGTCACAGCAGCCCCTGCAGCTCCAGCTGGGACAGCGTGGCTGGGAAGCTGCTGAGTGGGAAAGGCCCTGGAGGTGCCGGTTTCCAGGGGCTGGACGCGAGCTGGGGGTGCCCAGGGGGCCAAGGAGGCCAAAGGCCCCGGGCCTGCGTCAGCCATGGAGGGGCAGCAGGAGCAGGGCAGGGCCCATCCCCTGTGCTGGGGCACGGCTGAGGCCACGCCTGGAATCTGAGCTCAGCTTTGTTTGCTCACAGCAAGAAGGATACTGAGGGGGCTGGAGTGTGTCCAGAGAAGGAAACAGGGGAAGGGTCTGGAGCACAGGCCTGAGAGGAGTGGCTGAGGCAGCTGCAGGGCTCAGCCCGGGGAAAGGGAGACTCAGGGGGGACCTTCTCACACTCTGCAATGACCTGAAAGGAGGGTGCAGCCAGGTGTGGGTCACTCTTCTTCCAGGCAACAAGTGACAGGACAAGAGGATATTACCTCAAGTTGTGCCAGGAGAGGTTTAAGTTGGATATGAGAAAAAATTCCTTCACTGAGAGGGGGGTCAGTTGTTAGAACAGGCTGCCCAGGGAAGTGGTGGAGTCGCCATCCCTGCAAGCATTTAGAAGATGTGTAGATGTGGCAGCTGGAGACGTGGTTTAGTGGTGAGCGTGGCAGTGCTGGATTAATGGTTGAACTTTGTGATCTTAGAAGTCTTTTTCAACCTAAATGGTTGTGTGATTCTAAGAACCTTGGTCGCGTCTGTGACTAGGTCAAGGACCGACTATTGCAGGCTGTCACTGTTAAACCTGAGCAGAAAAGCTTTAATTCACAGTCATATTGAGAACATAAATTTAGTCAGGAGTCATTTATGTTCATGGTTACAGAAAATGAGACTGAAAATTTTAATGGAGAACTTGTCTCATTGAGTGAGAGCACAGGACTGCAAAGGTAGTTGCCTGTGAGCAACTGAAGTCACTCATTTAAATGTTAAGTGACAGTTGTGGAGACCATTTCTTTTCCAGAGATCCTTATGCCCCTCATATGAAGTCCAACACTCTGCAGTTAATGTGGCTTCTTTTTTTGAATACTTATCCTTCAGAATTTGTTCAGGTGTGGGACTCCTTGTCATCTGTGGTTTTGGTATATTTGAGTGCGTCCCTTGTAATGAGTCTGCATGTTTAGTTATGAGGTTGAAGGAGACAGACTGATTATTTTTAGCTGTAACTTCTGCATTAGGTATGAGCACACTTCCCTGGGCGTCTCTGGAGGTTTTGAGGTTGAGAGGGATGGAGGACCTGGGATGCACAGTGGTGTTCTGGTATCAGCATGCATGTGGGAAGGACTTGCTTCTGACCAGCTTCCCAGTGCAGAAAGCCACCTATTCTGTGTTCCTGGGTGCATGTGCAAACAGCAAGTGAATGAATACACAGACTGACTTGTAAGTAACCTCCTTTTTAGCAAACCCATGTTTATCACCTGTTGAACACAAAAACCTATGGCTGAGACATCAGCACAAGTTCAGCATTCCCAGTTGAACTGATGTATATGTAAGCAAGCTTTGAATACAATAATCTGTCTGGTTGTGAAACTATAGTATTTCCAATTTTTTCTAAATCTTAACACAGAAATAAGTCCCAGATTTATTTATTAATAACTTGAACATTCTAGTTAATCAGCTGATGTCAGCCTTTTGAAACATTATCTTATGCCCTTACTGTAAATTCCAAGCTTGAGGTAAAATCAGAGCCAGGAGTAGGTCTAGAGGCAGTCCTTTCTACTTGCAGAAATGAGAGTTCACACACACATTAAAAAAGATCTTTAAATATTTAGGCCCTTGTTTTTCATTTTTTCCCATGGGAATATCATTAAAGGGACATGAGAAATTTTGATTAATATTTTTCATTACTTGTGCTGACTGTGAAAATTCTACATGCAAGTGTGCAGCTGGGACTGCTACTCTGGTCTACCCGGGTAGGTGAGGGCTGGCAAAGAGATGAATTGGGATCTAATTCTGTTCTGTTACTGTATCACCATCAAATTATTTAATTGTTTTCTGGATTAGTTTGTTGCTCTTTAAATAGGAGATGATGCCCAGTGTTTGTTAAAGAACGTAAGCTCAGTGAATTTAAAATGCTGTGTAAATGCAAAGTTGAATTGTAGGTCCAGTTGTAAGATAATGGAAGGAGAGCTCAGTTAGCCTGAGACTTCTCCACACATAAGTTAATTCTTGGAGAAAGGTAGTCCTTTTGCTTGCACTGGGTTAGAAAAAACAAGTACTCAACATAAGAAAAACTTGTCCCTCCCATCCTGATGGGACACGTCCTGGAGGGACACTTGTCCCTCCATTTCATGGACACATTTATTCATCAGAAGTAAAAAGAATCACATCATCTGAAATTGACAGTATGTGCTTCTGTGAGTAAAATACAAGAAGACACTGCAGTGCTCTATTAGGCAGACACACCCCTCTGCATTCTTAGTATCAGTTTATTTAAGGATTAATTAAAACAGTTTATTAAAAACACTGTGGTTGTAATAGTGTGCTTATTTAAGGAGTAAATGTGAAGGATTTTCTTGATAAAAAGCATTTGAAAACTTGCAGCTTTTCCCTTTCAGCGCTTTCAGTCAGACCCTGTAACTCAGTGGACACATACATATTGGAAAGTTACTCCCTGATTCCTTCTTTCTAATGACGAGTGACAGCAATGTCAGTCACTCTTGGGTCCCTGTGTACATGGCAGGAGTGAAACTGTGAGGCACTTGCAGAAAGTTACTCAAATTCAGCAGATGATTCAGTTTAGATGAATCTGGGCATTTTCTTTCTGAAGTCCTTGTTATTTTTTATTAAATATGAAGATATTCCATTTACCTTTTCCTGAATGATTAGATATGATCATCACTAAGATGATCAACACTGCATGTGAAATGCACAACCCTAAGTAATATGGAGGAGCATGTTTTTTTCTGGTCTGGCTTGTTGACTTTCAGAGCCTATTAAGGCTCTTTACATGTTGAACTAGTCCCTTCTCTTAAAATGAATAAGTATTTTGAGCATTACTTTTTTAAATTGTCTTCAACCTTTTGGACCCTTAAGTCGGCACTTCTGTGTGGGAACAAATGGCTGTCAAAGAGATCTGGGCAAAACTAGAGATGTTCATTATTCCCTTTTAACCCTTTTTTTCCCAAGTAGAAGCAGGTTAAAAGCTAGAATTAAGAGATTAAAGCTTCTGTTAAAATAAACATGAAATAAAAAGTTTAAGGATATTATGAAAACACTTTGAAATGTCAGAAACACTGTAAAGCGGAGAGCTGGTAATTTTTTAAATTATCAGAAACCTAGGAGAAATCTTTTCTTTGGATGTAATCACCAATTTTTTTCCTCTCTGTGTTAGTGAGGATTGTTTCCATATCATGGTTTGATGGACAGGATGAGTTGAGTGAGAGCTAGCGTGGAGCTTGCAAGCCATCGCAGTAAGATGCACTGTTTCACAGTGGTAGGGGGCAGGAAAAAAGTTCCGGGGACATCTGGGAGCAATAAGGCTCATTTATTTGGGTGGCAGATGCTGTTTGAAGTAGGAAACATCTCAATGTATGTGCTAGCAGAGGTGAACTCTTGCAGGGCCAGTAAGTTGTGAGTACATGTGACAAGCCTCTGGGATAGGAGGCCACTGTTCCCTTGGTGCCAGGTGCAGAGCTGGGAGCTGCTGCTGCCAACATAACCATCACTGTTGTGGGTCAGGAAAATTTCCTTTCTCTGATGGTTGTATTCAAGTAGTGAAGACTTAGACACCTCTAACAGAAAGCTGTTCCTCCCAGGAACTGGTCCTCACAGTTACAGTTTTCACATGTATTTATCTCTTTCCACAAAGGGGCAATTAAACTCCCATAAGTCTGCCAAATTTATTACATTCTGTCTACCTAAATATTTCCTGTCATTTCAGTTGAATGTGGCATTTTCCGGTTCTTTTTATCTTGCAACTGCTTAACTGTCACACGTTCTTTCTGAGCTGGCTAAATGTCGAGGGTGGAATAAATTATTACTCACATACTGTTATTTGTATAACTGTAGTATTTGGATAGGGGACCAATATCCTCTTGTATTAGGTAGGCAGCTGAATTTGAATCTGAATGATGGTCACTGTTCCAAAGAAGTCACAATGTTGATGTGTTGAAGCATTTTTTTTTAAAATCAGTTGGATATGAAAGCTGCTTTGAAGATAAATGCAGCATGATTAAATTAAGAATTACTTACTGATATATATTTCTTGCATAAATTTGATTTTCTATTTACATTGCTTCCTGAAAATGCCATTGTTAATAGAGTTCTGACATCTTATTTCCCTTATTGCTGTCTCAGTAGCATTTTATTTCTGATGCTTTAATAACTCAGTGTAGACTGAAAGGATAAAACTGAGGGAATTGACTGAACTAATTAGACCCTGATTTGTCTGGCTGTCCAGCGCCTGACAAACGTGTCTTTGACATAAACAGAATAAAACATTTCTGCTATTAGCCACTTACAAATATCTATTTTGGCAGAGCTTTGAAACTATTTAATTCTCAGGGCATATTGTGCTGGGTAAGAAACCAATTCAGGATTTTTCTTTTGCCATTGTGACTCCCCCTTCCTGTCTGTGTTGAAATAGAGTCATATTTAGTAGCTTCACAAAAACTCAAAAACAGTTAATGCACTTACCACCCTAACAAACTGAGTATTTCTGAGAAAGTGGAAATGTTCCCATTTCAATTTCTGGTTAATGACACACTTGAGTATGGGATCTGAAATGTCAGTCTTTGTATTTTCAAACCTGTAGAAACTTGAATAAAGCTTATACATAAGAGCAATCAACTCTGATAGCAGTAGGCTAAATATCAGTTTCTGAAAATAAATTTTATATGAATCTATTCTCCAGACAATTTGACTTTTAAATGTTTAAAAATGTGACATCTTTATATAAGTGAATATAGATTGAGGCAGGAGCTATAAAAACTTGAAGTTTCCATGCATCACCTACTTTTCACTATCACCTGTTAAACAGCCCAACTGGATACAATGTGGCTTTACTACTTTCCATTGCAATAATTTACTGCCCTTCTGACCTATAAACAGATAACCATTAGCATGACTTGATACTGTTAGAAGTTTGGATACATTCTCAGGTGTAATTCGCAGTTTTAAATATTGTATGTGTGAAAGGTTTTACAACCCAGCATTTGGAAGATGGCAGCATTACATTTCCTTGAGCAGTGTTCTGGGAGTAATGATTTGTCACTGCAGCCTTGTTACAGGGCTTTCAGAGTGAGCATCTCCTCACCTCCTCCTGGATTGCTGTATCCTTATGTAAGGACCATTGAAAAATTCATTAAGCACCTTCCCTTTTGTCATTGCTTTCTTTGAGGGTGACCTAACTGCAATCTGCATGCAGAAAGTTTTTGGTGACCTCAGTTATTGATTTACACTTATAACTTCCCTGCAGTGGAGGGAGGCAGGGGGGGATGACAGAATTTGGAAGTGAATGTAAGTGGCTCCTTGTCCTGCATCTGCTACTGACTTGCTCTGTGACCTTTGGATAATTACTTCAGCTTTCTGTGCCTAAGCTCACTATTTGTACAGTGAGGTCAACAGTGCTTCCCACCAGCACTTGTAAAGCTTTTCAAGTTCTGTGCTTGCAAACCACATGAGCAAAGCACTGCCATGATTCATAACGTCATTACTCTCTTTGTACCAAAATCCTCTATTGAAATAAGAACAGTTGGGCTGGTGTAAGAATGTTGAATCAAATCCATTGCCAGTTTTCTATTTTTGAGATAAAACAGCCATAAGAAGAGTTCATGCAAGATGGCAAACCATTGAAATGCCAGCAGGGTTGTTTTAGACTCCTCAGGATGCTCCTTCTGAGTGCTGCTTCTCATTTTGGTCCTAAATAAGGCCCAGAACACCAGGTGACACAGAGGTTTTCACATTTAATTAAAATGAGGGTGCAGTAATGTGCCTGAACTGTGCCTGTTCATGGAAACCAAAGGACTGGCACCAGGTACTGATGCTGGCTAGGAAGTGAGCTAATTATCAGTGAGCACTTGGTAAGGTCCATTTCATCATTGCTGCAGTCAGTTATTTCAAAAGGTTATAGGCATGGGAAATAACCTTGAAGCATGTCAGCTGAACTGGGTGTATCCTTTGAAGAAGAATGCATGGAAGGATCTTGAGTGACTAGCTAAAGATTGTGTGTTCGTGAGACCTGAGGTGCTCAATCCTTATTTCTTTTATGAACTTAGTTTTTAAAGCTTCTTTTCGGACATAATTGAGAAGAGGGCTCATAGTAGTTGACAAATACTTTACTCAGTAAGCCAATATAGATTAAGAATGATTGAAGATAATCAGAAGACTTCTGATGTTTACATAATGTTTATCTAAAGCACGCATTGTAACTTGTTTGTTACATAAGTTATTACCTGGAGATGAACAGTAAATAGGTGAAATGAGTGTGTAAGAGTGGAAGGAGAAAAAGATAAAGGGTAGAAACAGGAAGATGACAGAGCCATGCTCTGTTGATACTTGTGAACAGATAATGCTATCTCAATAGATACTCCCAGAAGAAGAATTCATCCAGGTTATTTTTTCTTGAGAGGGTAATCTTCTGAGATAGACATTGTGAAGAATATCTGTAAGTGCATGGTAAGAGAGCTTTGCGAGTATCCAGAGTTGATATTTCTCCCAAACTTGGAAGAAACTCTGTAATTTACTCTATAAGTAAGAATGAGTATGTGCCTTTGCTACGCAGCGGGTGTCTTCAGTTTGCCAAGTTCAGCTGCCCATCAAAGATGAGATCATTTAATTAAAAAAAGGCTTTTATGCTTTTGTGGTAAGCTGTAGAGAGAATGTGGGTAGGGAATAAAATGATTGGAAGAACAGTAGCAAGTACGCAGCACAGGTCAATGAGAGGTCCTCTGTAATGACAATAATTGTTGGGAACATTTTAAAATACACTTAATCAGTATTGAGGTTATAAAGATTTAATATCTGACAGGCAGAAATTTCGACATAGCCATGATTAGAGAGCTTGTTTACGCAGTTGAAGATCTCTACTGAACTAGTGAAGATTTGGTTAGGTTCTGACTGTGGCCTAATTTTATATCTTTAAGATTTTGGAGGCATGTTGGGATTTGATGTTGCAGTTATGCTGCATTACTGAATTGAAATTAGTTTTTCATACATCAGAAGCAAGTACTACACACTTGCAGTTTTACTGAAATATTAATACAAAAAAGCCCTTTCATTCATCAAATGCTCTTAAAGTGTTCTTTCTAACAAGATAATAACTGTAACCTAACAATTTTATATGCATAACCTTTTGTAGGCCAGGCAGCATGTGCAAGCAGAAATAGCAGGTTATAAAGAATTAGTGTGGTTGTTTGTATTGTGTTAGTGTTTAGAAGCTCAAGCTCCATTCTTTTAGGTATAGCATGAATACTAAAGGAAGATACAGATTTCTGGCCCCTGCTGAAATTTTGCAGAAGCACAGCTTGGTGCTTACCATCTGTGTATGGGCTCTTTACTGGGCAGTCTGGTGGTGTTCTGGGCAACAGGGTCCTGAGCCTGGAAGTATATACTGGCAGCCAAGGGAGCTGTCAGGTTTTGGGTACTGCTGTAGTAAGCTAGAAACCAAATTTAGATTTTCTGCTTTATTTGTGTCACTGCAGAGGCACAGGAAAATGGAGGGGCCACAGTCATCAATCTTGGAGTAATTTGGGAAGGCGCTGCACATGTAAATAAACCAGGATTCCTGTCCCGTCCAGTTTATGGTTTGGGGTGCAAACAACATAGAAATGAAAGAAAGATATGTAGTGGTGGTAGCAGCAATGGAAAGGCAAGGATATGCACCGAGCATATTGCCCTGTGCTTGCTGGGAGCACAGTGGTGCTCTGTGCCCGCCTCACTGTTATCTTACAGCAGTAGTAACCAGCAGTTGTTGTTAGCCCTGGTGGGGCTTGCTATTCTGATTACAATCTTGCTTTTTCCCCTTCAGCTTGGATTCCCATGGTATTTTAGAAATATTCTTATGGAGAACTATTAGAGCAAGATAGGAAGCGAATGTTTTATGGCAGCTCAAATTTGTGCTGGAAAATGGTTTAAAGTGTTCTCTTTTAACCTGAGCACTTAGTACAGTATTTGTGGCAGTCAAGAATGCAAGAAATGAGGATACTTTGTAGCAGAGTTAATGAAGAAGATTTCAGTGTGTGCGGACCCTTGGCTGCAGTTACGCTAGTGCTCAGAAGGTGCTTATTTTCCTGTCTTTCAGTAAGTCCTTCCCTGCTCAGGCAGTCTTGCAGGAACATTTTCTTTATGTGGCAGATGAGGCACGGAGGAGAGGGCCTGTGGGAGATCACATGCTGGGTCACCAGTGAAGAAACAGGATCTTTATTTGTTGTTTGTTATCAGAAATGAATTACTTGAGGGCATGCTTGTGCCCTGCTTTGGTCAGGTACCCCCTGAACAGGCTGATATGTTGTACCACATAGTGGTATTAGCTCAGCTCCCAGAAGCAGTAGAGCTGCATCAGTAATTAGTTCTTCTCAGCAAGCTTAATTAGCAGGCTCAAGCAGATACTGCGCTGACATGGATACTTAACTTCTGGTTCCCGAGCCAGCTTAAGTATGTGTGCAAGAGCCAGGCGCTGTGCAGTGTGAACTTAAAGTTTTGCCATCTTTGCTTTATTTCATTTACAAAACAGACCTTAAATCTCCTTTTAAACTTCTTTTCTCAAACTTTTGGTACAGCCAGTGCCTTTAGAGGTCCTTTTTATCTATGTGAATAAGGAATAAGTACTGCTTTAAACAAGGCCCATACATGTCTGATTAGAGAATATTATTTTTAATTAAAATCCATTGCTTAATTATTCAAACAATTTTTTGTTGCTTTTATTATTGTTTTTTAAATCATATCCCATTTCAGTCATCTTTTTAGGCAGGAGATGATATATATAAAATGATCTTAGTGTTTATTTGAACATCCAAATGCAATAAATCTGCTCCGTATTTCAATAGCATGCTTATTAATAGAACACATTATTCTGTTCAATATTGCATTGTCTTTAAAATTTAGCAGAGCATTAGTAGTAATGAGACTAGCTTAAATCAATATATCCCTGTTATGAGCCTGTCTCTGTGAGGAAGAAAATTCAAAAATTTGCCTGTAGCACAATAACTAGGTGATAGTTGCACAAAGAGATCTAAAAGGAGAACTCTCAGCAAACTTGTAATTTCTAATATAGAATGTATGCAGACCACAATATATTAGCATTAGTTTTAATACAAATTTTCAGCATTAAAAAATTCCCCCCAAAAGACTTCAACTGCTCAGAATTAAATTTTGGTCTCACTGTCAGTAATGAAAAAGCTCCAACTCACTGGAGTAGGCTTTGTAACTACACCACATGCAACGACTAAATTGAGTATTGTGAATGCAGTCCAGAAAATATCACAGATATTTTCCTATTCAGTTGCAGAAATTGTGTGAAAAAACAAGTGCGCAAAGAAAAACTAAAATTAGATTTAACATTCTCAGCTTGGCAATCGCACGCTTCCATTAAATGTATGGGCCAGAATTTTTATACTTAGATGTCTAAAATTAAACCCCCGAATAAAAGACCTGATTGTAGAAAGTGCTTAAGCACAGTGTTTGTAAAGAGATGCATGCCCTAGTTCTGATAGCTTCATTTTAGTTTTCTTGGTGGGTTACTGTCACTTCGTTTAACTCAGTGTTGCCCCAGAACAATGTCTTGTTCTCTTGACTTGGGCGGGTGAGTTGGATGGCATTGAGTGCAGGGATGTGCCCTTGCAGCGCATCGATCCAGGTGGGTGGAACTGTGTCTTACCACCAAGTATTTGCAGGTGAGGAGGCAGAGAGAAAACCGTTGAAAGTCAGACCACTCATTCCTTCTGGGGAACTTCTAAAATGTGAGGTAACCTGTTGTTGCTCCAGGGAAAAGCTGCCTGGATTCCACTTTTGAAAACCAAAGTTGACAAATGCACGTTGATTCTCCAGTTTCCAAAAGGCAACTGGGGGTTGTGTCTCAGTAGTGTTTGCTAAAAATGCTTCCATATTGAGCACTTGGTTGTTTTTAATGTGCTTTTGTCGTGTAGTGCCTGCAATTTTTTGCATTGATTTCATCTTGCTTAATTTCTGCATAAATACCCACTACCCTCCAAAAATCAAATCAAAACAAAATAACCCAGACCAAAAACCCCAATAAAAACCTCAGAAAACTCTCTCCCAGTACTTCAGAGATACTGTGGAGGAAGCAGTTTGCTCCTCTTCTCTAACATCCTCGACCCATGGAGCTGAAGATCTTCAGCAAACATTGCCTCACAGTGCTTTTGTGAGGTGGGTAAGTAGTAAAGTGTTGCAGATGGGTATCTTGAGTCATGGATGGGTTGAGTGATTTACTGTTGAGATGTCAGTGCAAGACACAGATGAGTGACAGCATTCCTGCTCATGAACTTGCTAGCTCCTTCCCTTTCTTAAGATGTTGAAATGTAATGAAACTTAAACATTTTTAAACAACTTCCAGATTAAATTTTAATAGGAATGAAAAATGAACAATATTCTTACAAGTAAGAAATGGTCTTCATTATTTTTTAAAGTCCATATCATAAGGAACAGCACCATTAATAAGAGCTTTGAGTTTTTTTATATTATGTACACTGTTCAGATAGAAATTTAACAGGGAATTTTAATGAAATGATGGCAGAAATCACATTTTTATTACATCCCTTTGCAGAATATTTCCTGCGAGACCAAGATAGAGAGAGGCCAAAATTAATGGCTTTTCATAGGAACTCAGTGATAAGTTATGGAAAGCTTATAGAGATAATAATTTTAGGCTGCTGTTTGGATAGCTAAACAGCCTTATGGAGAATTGCTGCTTAATAGACATATCATGGGAATTAAAGACATTTGGATGTTAATTTGTATACTTATTTTTGGTATAGGACCACAAAGAGAAATTCATTTTACAGATACTTTGCCTGCTGCTCTGTAGAGAGAGGGAAAGAATTCACTTATCGGATAGTTCCTGTCACTCAACCACTTAAGAGAACACAGAGAGTTGTCAGGGGGCTGCCTCTCTTTCCCTTTTTCTCCTCTCTTGTGGTTTTTAATCTCAACGTAAGAGAGCATGATAAGATCTTGCCATGGTTTTGTTCTCATTAAAAATTAAAGAAATTGTTATTTTGGGAAATGAGAGTTATGTTTAGGGAAAATAAGCACCAAAAATATTTATGAAAATCTAAGCAATCTAGCATATTATGTTGACTTAGAGTTGAGCTTGTATTGCCCACTTGGCAAATATATTTTACCATATTGCTGTACAACTATAATAATAAATGAACATATACTAACGCCCCCATCTACTATGGCAACTGGCATTTTAAAAGCACTTCACGTGCTCAGTTTCCTGTATTTTAAATGCAGATGTTCATCCAAGTTTTAATACCAATGGGAGGCCCTGTTCAAAACCTGCATTAGAGTGAAGCACAAGGTGGCAATAAACTTAATTCGGGCTTTTATCTTTCTTGGTTCCACCTCAAAGCTTTTAAATATTGCAGTTCTGAAGTGCGAATTTCTTTTGTGTTAGTCATTTCTGTGAACACCTGCGAGCGGCTGGGTTTAATTGGCCTGCAGCTGGCACTGACTGCGTGTGCAGGGGCTGGGAGAGGCACTCCTGATCCGCTGCCTTCGCGGAGGGCATCATTATCTCCTCACCTTCCTTTTCAGCTCCTTTTTGCTTTTTTTTTTGTCTTATACGCAGGTTAGAGAGGTTTAGGGATTAGGGACTGAAAATAGAAGGGGCTCCAGCGAGATTTGATGGCTCCTGGACGAAGTAATTTCGGCAAATATATCTGCATGCATCAACACCTTATTGAGCAAGTCAAGCGTGGATTTGCTAATCTTGTTAGTCAATTTGCAATACTTCTGTGGTTTTCATAGAGGTGACTGTGCCAGGGGCCAGGCAGGGTGAAGTGCACAGCAGTGACAGCAGGATGGAAGAAGGGAGATTTTAAAAGTCCCTTCTCCATGTCAGCTGTTAATAGTGTAGTGGAAGGTGTCACCTTACATATGGCTGAAACAAAACGAGTACAGTTTTGTATATTGACATTTTTGGTGGGATGGCTTTGCTTTAGTAATAGATGGTCTCATTTTCATCAAGACTCTCTGTTTAAAGTAACGGACTTGTTTCCCTGAGTGTCTTGTCCTTCAGCTTTGAAATAACTGTTGCTCTGCTCATAGTTGATTTTTAAGCTGGCTTCGCAGTTAGGTACTGGCATAAAAAATCTTCTTGTTTCATAATAAAAACTACTGCCGAGTGCTTGATTAAAAGTTAAGAGGAAGTAAAAAGTTCTTTACCAGTTGCTGCTTTGTAACAGATCATTTTTCTCTACCTATAGGCTTCCCTGGCCTTTACAGATGAAGTTGAATTATATTGAAATGGAAAGAGGGAAGAGAGAAATGCAGCCAAATCACTTGAACTAAGCCAAAATTTCCTAAAGGTCATATTTCCCAGTGCTAAGAAGGACAAAATAGTCTTTATATGGAATATCTTACTCACTACAGGAGCAAAACTGGAGTTTTGAAACTAAATTGAAGGCTGAATCTAAATTGAAAGCTGTGAACAGCCACAAGCCTATAATGCTTTTGGATTGTAGTAGAACTTGTAGTCTTTGTATGTCCCTTATAATTTGTAATTTGGAGAAGGGTGTAGTTCGTGAATCTTGTGGGTTTACTGCATCCTTTTTGCCAGATGTATTTCCATTAAGGATTCATTGTATGTGGCCTTTAAGGGCCCTTCATGGCAGTCCATTGTGAATTCTCTGTGCTTTGTAGTTTAATGGTCTTCTGCCAGGTGAGACTTATTCTAGAACAAAAAGATTGCTTAAATAGGCATGAAAACGAAGGAAATACCTCTTCACTTTCATATTAAAGCAGCTTATGTATTACTCTAGCTATATTTCTTCATTTACATGGGCCACAGTCTTGATGATTGACTTTGTTCCAGCAAAAGGCATGCAAGTATTATTTTTGAACAAATGGAGTTTCAAAAAATAAATGCACAGTGGGTGCAAAGTGAATACTGGAGAAATAAGGTCAATTGATAAACTCTCCCAACTTTAATCTATGGTTTTTTCCTTGCTGCTTTTTTTCTGGGATCTTACTCCTACTCTTTATGTCAAGCTTGTTGCTTCCTTTTAAGATATTTTTCAGTGCAGATGGTTACTTTAGGGAAATATCATGCTACAGAGAGCACCAGTGCTAAGCTGAAAAGTGATGCATACTGGAAAGAAAGAAGGGATAACTACAGTCTAAGTCTGTATGGGTTACTCTGTTAAAATACATGGACAATATTGGTGAGATTATTTAGGCTGGGGAGAGCTGAGTACGGGGATTTTTTTTCAACCTGACTTCCATATAATGTCTTTCATCCTCCAATATTTCCATTAAACACTGTTAGTGTGACTGACTGCATGCCCAAGAAAGTGTAGCAGCAGTCCCTAACTTCAATACAGCTTGTTCAAGTTTCCTATTTGTGTTACCCAATTGTGTTTAATTGGAATACATTAATATAGCAGACACCTTGCCTTCGTCTAACCAGATTTAGGGCTGAGAATGAGTAGAAAGGTCTTATCTTAATGAAAATGAATTTTCTTCTGTCTGAACAATAATGCAATAAAATGATCAACCTTCTTTTTTTTAGCTGTTAATTGCCTGCATGTTTAATGCTACCTAGCGACATTTTTAGCAGTGCCTGGCGAGGGCCCTGCTGTTGGTCAGAGATTTTCAGAGAGGGCTGAAAGATAACATTATTAGTAACAATTAAGACAAATGCCTCTTTTGTGGTTTGAAGAAGGCTCATTTAGCAAAATCTCTCAAAGGCAAGGCACTGCGCATTTGCAAGGCCTTATTTATTTTGTAGGAAAGTAAATTGTTTGAGGGAGGGGAGGAACTGGAGTGTGGATTAGACCCAGCATAGCAGCAAAGGCATTCCAATAATGGCGCCACTGCAAGCCCAAGTGCAGGGCAGTGGGATTTCATATACAGTAAAGGAGAGAAACAGCTACCTTGAATATTCTTCTTACAGTAACTGAATACTTTAGTTCCTGAATTAATTAATCAAAGGCCCTAGACTGCAATGTCATTATGAATAGTCAGAACATTTTCAGCTTGGTGCTTGGCTCATCAGTCTGGCAGACACTGAACTCTGTCAATCCCTATTGAAGTTGTGCCAATCTTCTCAGATGAAGTTGATTGATGTGAGCCCTTTCCTCACCATTCATTTGGACAGCCAGACTGTGTGTGACTAAATTCTTGGCCATCACAGACATTCAGATGAATTCATTTTGATTAGTTCTAGTTGAGACTTTGGGGAAACGTGAAGACTGAATTCCTGTTCTTTTCCTCCCTTGCCCTGTGTCATTCTCAAGCTCTTCCCTTGTCCATCCACAACCATTATGCTCATGCACGCGTGCAAGTGAATACACATGCACACATTTCTGTTGCTAGGCATTAATCCATGGGTCCAGGCAGAGTTCAAGAGGCTTTTTTATACTAATTGTCTTTTACCAAACTACTTCTCTTCTCTGTGCAACGTGATATTGGAAAATCGTGCTGTTTTCTCAGTTGCAGCATTTTAATGCTTGCTCTGTCTTCAGTGAGTTGCTTTGCTTTTTTTTCTGCTATCTGGGACAAATTTAGTGTAAATTAAATGACCAGTTCATTTTTTTGCGCTCCATAGGCTGCAGCAAGTAATAAACAGCTTATGTAATCTCCTAATCATCAACTCAGCCAAAAAATGTCATAAAACTCTGCAGTATACAGCACCTCGCAATGATTTTTGTAGCCTGCAGAAACCGTATATTATGAATATGGTTTTCTATGGGTTTTTTTATTTAAATTGTCATTATCCTCCATTTGCAGAAAAGAGAAAGACTTTCTTTTCTTATTAGATGTTCCATTTTAAACCCATATTTATTGCCTTTCTGTGTGCTTGTTAATTCTACTTGGAAATTGTTGCTTGCCTTCATTGCATTGGAAAAATGATGTAAATATCAGAAAAATTAGGGACAAAGAACTTCTCTAGTCTTTTCTTCTCTGCCCCCCTCCCACCTAGAGTGTTCTGGGCTTCTCTCAAATTTCCAGTGTTTGGTAATTCATCTTACCTTTGCATTCTCCATCTGTGTGTGTAACCAAAATTTTCATCTTCGACTCCTTGCTCCCACTGTAGGATTTTTCTTCTTCTAGATCTTCTTTTAAACATTTTTGTCCAGTCTAAATAGCATGAAAGTTGGTTTCCATTGCCTCCCATGGGAGGCTTCTTTTGTGGTTTGCTATCACAAGGTGTTTTTACAGCCCCTATTTCCCATTTCATCATTTCACACCCATTTTTAGCAGCCTGTATAACAGTTGACTGTTATTTGGTATTAACCTGTTAGTGCATTATGTTTTGCTGTTTAAGTGTTTGTTGTTTAACCAGGTCACTGGTGTTATAAATTGCTGTCTGTATCTTAATATATCTTAATTTTTTCTTAATGGTAGTACTTTGAGAAAGCATTATAAACAACATGCTCTCTTTCAGACTCTGTGATATGAAATACAGTGTTGAGCATTTTCTTCTCAAACCCTTTTAGAGGTAATCTTTCAGTTTTCATGGTGCTGTCATTGATGCCAGCCGTATCTCAGCTAGTCTTCCTTTGTGCAATGCATTGAAGAGAATTGATTTGAACAGAATGATAAATCTGTCTAAAAGTTACTTTGGGGAAACTTTGTAGGGTGATCTTACAGGATCAGAAGGATTTGAAATAGGTTTGTGTGCCTTCAGGTGTAAGGGAATACTGTCTTGGGGTTCTTCTGAAGGACGTTCCTCTTGGAAGGGTGATTTGCTGCTCCCTTGCAGTTGATGCTCTGCCTTGGGAAGTTGGCCCTCTAAATTCTGTTCTGTGCAGTTTTTGGTTATATGTGTAGCTTACTTTACATATTTAAATATATACTCAGATAAAGTGATTTGACATGGGCTTGAACTAATACTGCTGATGCTGAGTGTTCTTGACTCTTTGAAATTGTTGAAAGGTGGGAGCACTCAGCTCCTCAGCACCTTTCCAAACTACTACATTGCTCAAATGTCAGAAATGTATTTTGTATGGGCGGCAGAAACTGCCTTCTGGTGAACCTTCTTCTTTCTTTATAATTTGAGCTAAGCAACTGCTTGGTGCCATTTGATGAAATTGTAGTGAATTATGTTTTTTCAGGCCCAGCCATTTCATAAAGGAAAACAATCTTTTAAGGTGAGCTGATAGGAGTCTGAGATGCAGTACAAGGTAGATGGGATTCATCCAAGACAAGTAAATGCAACATGCATTGAGGAAGAAGTGTAATGAGAATTGTTTCTGAAAAGGAATTGCAAGTTCCTGCCTAGTGCAAGGAGGGAGGAGAGAATCCTGACTCTCCTTTTGTGATGCTGTAGATACTAGCAGAGAAATCCACATACAGGTTTATGGGTCATCATTGCCTGTGGTGCTCTTGTTAAGTACCTTAATAGAACTGTGTTTGTGAAAGGGTACAAATTTAAATGCTTTAGTAAACTACAGAAAGATTTAAAAGAGGGAAAAACGTGGGTGTTCTAACTACCTACTGCTTTGGCACCCTGTCTGCCTGTTTAATTACTGTAACACATTTGACACAGTTGAAAACTTTTGAGTTAAAATCTTTGTGTGTATTTTATATAGAATGATGTCTTTTATATTTTCTCCTCTGGATTGATCAGCCCTTTTTCTTTAGGCTTTATTGCTGCAATACAGCTGTTGGTTATTTTTCTTTTTAATGCTTAGCCCTTGCCCAAGGTGCTTTACGGGGAGGAGGAGTAGATCAAAATAATAATTTTTCTTCTCCTAACATTAAGATAGGAGCTTTTAAATGACTCAAGCCAATTTATTGCAGAGTAGATTCATTGCGGATACACTCAAAATCTATTGGATTGATTGACGATGCTGTTCTATCGACATGTCTGTTCCAAAAGAGAATGTGGGATAATAGGTTGAAGATTTGATGAATACCGTTTTGTTTAGAGAAAATTATATTTTGGTGCATTTAGTATATTTGTGATGTAGGAAAGACTTTGAAAGTTACCTTCAAAAAGTGTCTCTAGAAAGGTTTCCCCTGCTAATACCAAGCCTTGTGGTAATGGACGGTTCTGGCACTGCTCCAGTTCCGGGGAGATCCTACTGCTGGAAAAACACAAACAAAATACATTACTATGGATTTTGTAGACTGAACATTTAAAAAACTCCACAAAAAAAATCTAGAACTTTAGTTTGAACTTGACTTGTGTACAAGTTGTATATGTTCCTTTCAGATATTGGTGAATTAAAATTGTTGTAAAGAAATGTTTATAATTTTCTAGATCTCTCTTTTAAGAGAGATCTGGCTTGCTTATTGCCCTTGTGAATTGGAAGGTGATACTTCTTTTAAAATTCTTCCAATCTCTGTAATTATTTTTGTGGGTTTTATGATATAATAAATTTTAAAATTAGTGCAATTAATGAAACCACATGGTATGGTCCCAAACAATGCATGTGAACTCCTAAGGTTCACAGGGAAATAAGAAAATAGATCCTCTTACCATTGTTTTATTGAATTGATGCTTCCATCTTTACTTTGAACATGAAAAGAGTATTAGATTGCATGTTGAAAGTTCTTTTTCATCTTTTTCACACTAGTTTTACTTTCTGAAGCATGACATCCCCAAGTTTAAATCTGAATTTAGAGCAGAGGCATATTCTGAGTGAAGCAAGTAAGACACATAGGAAGAAAAAGGTTTATTTCCAATTCTGTCGTCTTTATGGTTTATGTATGGCAGAAATGAAAGGCTTCTCCCAAATGAGTTCTGCGTGAGATGTTTGTTTCAAGTGTTTTTTGACATAGCTTGCTGATTTCATGATTAAGCTTTCAATCCCACAAGTCGGTGGCCTGGCATTCCAGCCAGCTCTCTTAAATTATCTCCAGGCTCCCACTTCTATATTGAGTTGAGGAGGAATAAGGACCAACAGTTGTTGGCCCTTCCCTGGCCATCCCTTGGGCCACTTCCACTGTACCCTTAATTTGAAGAGTCCCTAAGCTGTGACTTACTCCAGCATTCACACCTTGGTCACTGGTCAGCCTGGGGTGGGAAAAAGAAAGCCATGGAAGAAATGAGGTTGTGTTAGCAGGCACAGGGCAAGACTCTTGCCCTATTTCTCAGGCACCTTCAATATGCCTTCAGGAATACCCATGGCTTTGTTGCTTCGCCATGTGCACGGGAGAATGGAGATTTCAGGATGAAATAGGGCTCTCCAGGAGAGAACAGCATTAAAGTATTATTTAGCCCTGGTGCCACCCTTCCAGCAATTATCATAACCTCATATATTTTCCTCTCAGCTCTGATATGAGGACTGCAGTTTTCTGTGCTGAAAGAAATTATGACTATTACTTTGATTATTCTACTTGGGTAATGGCATGAGTACTGTACACACAGGTGCCAATTTTTTTTTTTCAGTTGGAGAATTGAATTCAGAGGTTGATATTGATACAGTTGAACACCTACAAATTTCAGTACAAAATACGAGACTCTGAGAGTTCTAGTTAGTTGCTTTTGATGAATTGAAATAAATTCATTTTCCCTTATTAAAAGCCCAGAGAAGAAACCAAAATGCAACTCTGTATGCATGATTCTTTTTAAAAATGAAGGCTAAGAAAATCCCAATTGATACATAGAAGACATAGCTTTTTAATTTATTGCTCAAGCATATGCAAAAAAGGCATTAATTTTCAGTAATATAAAATTCTCGATGTGTAGTGCCTGGAGCTATGGTTTTGAACCTAAATTTCATGTATTTACTAAGCCATATAGCTCTGCAATGTGGAAAATGGAAGTGCATTTCAAATGTGTGCAAGGATTGCTATTACTAAAACCAGTTGCAGTTTATAAGTGAGAAAAATAAAGCTTCAGATGGCAGATGAAGAGACACCTTTATTGACTCCATATGCTTGACTGCATGAGGTGCGTTCCTGAAAATGGGAAGCAAGTGCCATATTTTAAGGAATTTCAGAAGTCAAGCATCAAGGGGTAATAGAGTTGACCTCTAATTTCAAAAATCACAGGCTAATGTTTGAGAACATTTCACTTCCAAACTTTATTTAAAGCTCTGCTTAGCACTCCGTTTTATGACAGTAAGGATTTTTGGCAGGGAGGCACATCAGTTATACTGTTACCTACCAGACTTTTTCACTTTAACAGCAGACACCAATGGCCTCTAGGAATGAAATGCTGCTCTTACAGACTGTGTAGAGGTGTGGCTGGACTGGCCTTCAGTCCTTGGTTTCAGATGCATGGTTTTGCATCCTCTGTTCTTTTTGCCTTGAACAAAGTATGCTGCACTTGTTGATTTATTTCTAAGAAGAGATTTCTTTTCATTCTGAAAGACTTGTTGTCTCCTTGCTGTTAAAATATTTTAACTGGCATTTTTCTATCTGCTGCTTCCTAGAGCGTCCATTATCCATTGCTGCCATATGCTATCTAAAGGCTGAGTCTTGGGATTCTCAGTAGGCAGTTCTCAGCACGGGTGCTGCTCATCTTACAAAGGTCTTAGGAAATACAGGGTTTGAATGTGTATTTAGTGTAGAATTGATTCCACCCTCAGCTCCCTCCACCTAGAAGTAAAGATTCAATATGAACACAGTGTTACTTTTTCCAAGATGATTGAACTTTTGCTTTCAGTATATATGTGTAAATTTTAAAAAAGTACTAATTTTCCCACTAGATGAGAATCTTCAGTACAGCTAAGGTAAAGCTATGACTTTCACCTGCTCTTAACTTGACTGTGTTCTTGTATGTCTGCTTTAGGTATGAATAGAAAAAGTTTTGTCAGTATGGTAACTGCCACCAGTAAGATACAGGAATATAGTGAAACATCCCCATGCATGTTCCAAGTGATTATTAGTGTAACAAACTACCCGTCATCCTTTATGAAAAATGAAGGGAGGAATTTAAATGTATTTTCTGTAAAGCAATTTTCTTTGAGTTATTCATAAATATCCATATCTGCTTTCTGAATATAGAATTTGAGCCTTATTAATACATAATACATAAATTTGTACAGGAGCAAAAGATTCTTTTTACCATCTGGACACTTAAAGTGACAGGTTTAAAGATGATTAGAATACTGTGGATAGCTTCTATTTAAAAAATACAGGATGGGTATAAAAGCAAATATGGGACAAAATTTTTAGATAGGCTTATTATTTTTTGTTAAACTAGACTGATAGGACTCGGAAAATTGATAAACTTATGGATAGTCTAACTTCTTTTGTGATCTGAAAAAGAAACAGCAGATGTTAAAGGTAAATACAATTTGAGAGCAATTAACAGTTGTTTAGAAGCTAGTTAGGATAGTTAAAGGTTTGTCCATCAAGTGTAAAATCCTAAATGATCTTAGAGTTATTCAGCAACTCCTTTACTAGAAGTCATGGTTAGATTTCATATATACTACTTAGGATTTTTTTCAAGTGCAATTGTCTTGTACAGATACCCAGAGTAGTCTGTGTTTTTAGCAGTCTGCTCTCATGCTTGGTAGTGCCTAAAAGCTGGAATGCTGTTTACAGTCCTGCTTGCACTCATTTCAGATTTGGAGGAAAGAGGGAGTTAGCTCTAAAATACAAAGTTATTAGTGGCAAAGTCAAAAAGTTTTTTCTACTGAATTACTCCTTTGTCAAATGGCACTTCTGTTTACAGGCAGGCTATTTGGACAATTCAAATGAAGTTGAAGCAGTCCTGATGCTTCAGCAGCACAAATTGGAGACTGGAAAATGAGAGGAGAGAAGGCATAGTTTTCATGCTGAGGTTCCTACTCTGCACTACTGCTGAGGGAATGAGCTGCCACATCTGCTGTGCTGTGACAAGATCTGGACAGGATATGTCCAGAAGACTCTCTGGGAATAGAATACAGGCAGATGATTCAATTGTTTGAGCTGTAGGCTATCTATGCTGTCACATTTAATGGCATATATGCAGCATCATCACAAGCAATAGTGAGGAAGAACACAAGAGTGTGAAGCTGTGCTTTTTTTTTTCCTTTTCAGAAATGAATTCATTGTATTTTTAATTAGACTGGTGCAGAAACACTGATTTTCTTGATAAGGGTATAGCAGCAGTGCTAAGAACATCACAATTTAAGCATTTTTCAGTTTAGCACTGCTTACCCAAACGTGAATAAAAGAAGAAAATCAAAGCAGGATTATTCCTAGTAGATGTTTTTGCAGCAACCTTACAAAGTGAGCAATATTAGTGTAGCTGATTGGATTTCTCTTTACATATAAAGTTACTGCTGGTTTGGATCTGGATTGCAGTTTTGATTTAATTTTTTTTTCCCAGTGACTTTATATTGGCATTCAGATTGATTCTAGCTATCAATTTCAGACAGATTAATTTATGAATGATTTTTAAAATATAAAAATTGTTCATAATTCTTTTAACTCCTTGGAACTGGTAAACTAGAGTGGCCCTTCTGCAGCAGCCTTCCATTGGACTGCGACTGGAGCTATGGGTTTTCTGTTCTTCCAGAATTTGTGCCACTTCAGCTCTGAATTTTATAATACCTAATATCTTCAGCAATCTGTTTGTGACTGAGATTCAGAGAGGTCCTGTGTATTCCTTGACCTCAGTGTCTTCATCTATAGACCAAGGAGAAGAGTGCTTAGTTACTGCCAGGAATATATAAATACCTCTAAAGGTTACAATTTCTCTCAAAGTGCCTTGTATTTCTGCTGATTTCATGTTAAGTAGAAAACTGTGTATGTGTGTAGTGGGGGCAGTGGGGGGAATTCAATCATCAGATGTCAAGTTTTGTTTTATTTTTGTAATGATTTGTGCAGTTGTTAATTGGCATCTGACTTGTCTTCAGGAGCTTCAGGGAGATATGTATTTAGAAACAATCTGGCTTCTTGTATTTTTCTCTCCATTGTAGCTTTCCCCCTTTGTTCTTTTGTTCTCTATTATGAAGGACATTTGCATGAAAACAAGATTTTTGTTTCTTAAGAGTTCAACTGCTCATGCTGCTTATTCCCCACCTGGCCATAATCCTCCGTTTGTGACATCTCAATTGGTGGCTGTGCAAATGATTATGATGTCAAAGACAGGATTATGACTTCAGGTGAGAAACAAACAGCAGGAACTGGTGAACTCAGGAGAAATACACATCTAGATTTTTCTCTATCTATTTTTATGCTAAAGGCACAAGGAAAATGCAGGCAATAGATTATGTGTGCATATATAAAATAACTGATGTATAAGCAAATTGTATTATACCAGTGAGTAAAATGACAAACCTATTTTTTAAAGTACTTCAAATGTTCTTATTTTCTACTTTCATCTACAGAAAATTACATAGCATCCAATAGAATAGTATCCAAAGGCAGTGTGATTAGGACATATTTATTTGGCTTTACCAGGTTGCAGCTTGGGAGAAACTTGTTTTGTTGTAACATGAAGTCCTTAATTCAATAATAATAAGGTTTGATGAAAAATGTAGCATCAGACCCAAACTGTGGACTATTAAGGGGTTAACAAGGTGACAATGTGGTTTTCGACCAGTTCAAGTTGATACAATGAATCAATTGTATTGTATTGTTGTTGAATTTGTCTGAGTCCTTAAGCTTGGCTTTTTTCCTCCTCTTTAATATTGTGTTCCTGAGGAACCCCACTGCCTCCAAAAATTAATTTCCTGAAGGATTTTTGCACAGCATCTCCTTTTGAAAGTTCTTGTCTGCAGTTTGAAGTCCTGTGACAGTAAATGGCATGTGTGGCTCTGCAGTCATCTGCCAGTGGGCATTGGGGTAGTGGGAAGGAGGTATTTGCTATAAAAGCTTTGCAGGTATAAGAATTACAATGCAAGGAGGATGTGTGTGCACGTGCTACAATGCCATTTAATGTAACTAACGCCTGAGATTATCCCTTCTGTAGCTTGGTGGTGGGTTCTGAAGAGATTGCTCCACAGAAACATTTTCCAGGGAATTAGCTCGTATGCTTCTGCTGTTGGAGTTGTTACAGTCAGAGTTGCCACTTCTGCTAGCTAATGCTAAAGTCATCACATTGACAATTTTTAGTTAAGAAAAATTTCCCCTTCTGCATTATTTCAATAATGCTTACTTATAAGTGCATTCTGTTTTTCTTCTGAGGTGTTTGGCAATTTTTGATGTGGTTTGTGAAATTAAATGGAAGAAAGTGTTATCCTATAGGCATTTACTGTCCTGTGTCAGGGTGACTGGGTGAAAATAGAAGGGAAGAAAAGAGTTAATAGTTACAGAAATAAAGACATGGAAAATCATCAAATCCAGTTTTGGTATTTGAAGTACTCCCAGCTTCAGAGAAAGCATGGGGAGTGTTTTTGTTGGTTTTTGTTTTTTTTTTCCCCTCAAACAGAATTGAAGTAGTTATCTTCACGAACCCAGTAATTAAAATTAGAAAGTTTGTAACATTTTTATTGCAGGCAATTCTAGTGGTGAGATTAACATTAGATAATCTTATCATGAAATAACCAGGCACACTGTGATGATCTGACACATGAGAGGCTGCTCAGAGTGCACAGAGCTTCTGGTTCCCCAAGGGCTGTGATTGTTTTATGGTTTTATCTTATGATAACTGTGCTTTGGTTTTGCCCTTTTCTGAGAGTTTCATACGGTACACATCCCCTCCCACCCCCCTGTAAATTTGTAATTTAACACTACTCTAGGAAATGGCAAATCAGCATGAAACTATTAATCTTATCTCATATCATGAGACAGACACTGATCCAAGAGATCTGATTACTTTGCTTCTGGTCATTATCCAGACTGAAAGCTGGGCTTGGGCATTTGTATCATCAACCGTTCTGCCATCAGAAAGCAGAAGATTTCAAAACCAAGGGGAAATTCTATAATCAATCCAGTTTAACATTTCATGCCAAAGATACGGTGTGGGACCAGACTCCTTTTGCCCATCACGTAGCAATCTGCTGTGGTATTAAAGCCCTCATTTCTGCCCTGTGTCTACAGCTTCTTTTCCTGGACATTTAAAGCATAATAAAGGACTTGAATGTCAGGCATGAAGACTTTAAATAATCTGTAGTGATTTTAATGAGTTTAGTCACAATTGCCACAGGTTTGTCGTGCTTAATAAGTATTTCTGAGATGGAGCTTGCAGTCAGACTTTCTGCTGCCAAGTTGCTTTTTCGTCTTTTTGAGAAGGACGGAAACTGGCTTCTGTTCAGTCCTGCAGAACTGGACCAGGTTGAACTGCTCTGGAAATAGCCAGCTGCATCCCCTCCCCTCCAATGAATATACTATGAACAAGAAATTCAGTTTTAATTTGTATTGCAGTTCGGTTAATTAAAGAAAATTCATTTTAAATACCTGACTGGACCAATGTGATTTGGGTTCTCGACTCTTTTCCCGTCTTCTTTTTTTTTTTCCCCTCCCACTTGGTTCTTCTGAATACTTGTGACTTCATGTCTTTTCCCCCATCAAGTTTGTGACACTTCAAAAGATGTACTTATTTAATATGTAACCATGAGGGATGCACAATCTCTGGGGTTTTTTTACTTCTCCAGTAGGATAGCACTTTCTGCTCTACAACAATATTTGGAATTTTTTTTTATTTTTTTTTTACTATTTACAAATCCCAAGGGACTTTACAGATATGAAAACATGCGGTGAGAATTTCTTCTCTGCTCAACTGGATGGTTCAAACTCTGTTCCTGGAGGGAGTGAATTTTACTGTTGACCTAATTCTGCTCCTGTTAAAGTTGGCACTGAGTGGTTTTAGAGATTTTCAGCCTCAAAGCGTTACTATTCTTTGTTGAATCCAGAGTTTAAGGAGGAGAGCTGAAGTGCAGCTCTTTCAAATGGAATAAGAAAGGCTTAAGCCTGGTAATCAGAATACATTTATTAACTAACTCTATCCAAAGAAGTGGCCTGGGAACCCAGATAGAGGGTTCAACTTTGCATTAGAATTTTGTCAGAACTTCAAAAGTTTATACCTTTTGGCATCATGGCCTGTCTCTGCTTTCTGCATCATAGGCTGTTTCTGCTTTCAGCATTTGTGCAGTCTTACTGTACAGATTGAGTTTACAAAGTGGGGAAGGATAAACCAGAGGAAAGGTAAAATATAAAAACCACAAGCTTCTATTGTTTACCCTGGGAAAAAAAATTCCCATAAAAAATTGGTTCCCTGCTTGAGGATAATTAAGGTCAAATTTCATTTGTCTTATATGTGCTGCATTAATTGCTGTCATGTGGGAAATAGATTTTTCTTTTTTTTGTATGCATGTGTATTAGGATACTGGCTGGAAATGGCACAGAAGAGGTATGGATTACCTGCTTATCACAATAGAACTCTTAAATTGGCACAACACAACAAAATAATGGTTCTCTATTGAAAGGAAGGTCCACATCTGCAACTTGAAAGGATTATAATGTAGGGGTTCACAGCTGGAAATTGTCCTTCCATGTTCCTGTCCTGCAGCTTGTAAGCAGGGCACAGTGTTTTGCTAACTGTTAATGTGGGACTATGTTAACATAGTCACTTTGCATATTTTTGTGTGCCTGTGACCAAGGCATGGCTTTGTGCAAGGATGTCCTGTTTCCTCTGGCTCTTGCAGTTGCTGAGACTTTGAGAGCTTTATGAAACTGAACTCACTTTAATAAACCTGTGGGTGGTTTTACTTGGTCTGTCTGTCCAGACCACAGTGCCACGGAGTGAAAGCGATTGCCTCACAAAGTCACTGCTGCCCTGGAGTAGTGAAGAGCCTTTCAATTTATTCTTAGTCATGCCTTTTTAACTTAATGTTCTTCTTCACACAAGCTGGTAGTGATGGATGTCCATTCAGACAACCTAATGGCCTATGGTTACTATAGAAGAGCCTTTATATCAATATTCTGCAGCTGAGACCCATTAGGCTGGACTGTCAAACTGCTCTACAACACATCTAGCACCATTTTATGCAAATAATAGCTGTGACAATATTGCTATACTTTATGGTGTTAAGCAGGACTGTAAAAGATCCATTTCCATAGGTCAAGAGGAAGTTGATCTCTGTAGCTTGATATATCAGAGGTCATTTCCCTCTGTCAGTGGTTGCCACCTCCAACAGTACTAAACCCACTTCAGAATGCCCTCAGATTTTAAGGAGTCTCAGCCATACATGGAATGTCTTCTGGGACATCCATTGTGGCATTTCAAGTGTGGTAGGATGTTGTGGAGTCAGCATGTTGGTGGTGAGCTTCAAAAGACAATAGCTGGCTTACCCTAGGAATGCGAGATTGCTATTTTCTCCATGCCTGTTCCTATTCCTTGGTTCAACTTTGCATGCAGTCTTTTGTTTGTTAATTTATGTACCTGTTTGGCATACTGCAAGCCTGCCAAAGAGAAAACATTTAATCTCTCACTGAAATCATAGCCTGTGTGCCAAGAGAACCTTGAATTTTTATGTTCAGCAAGCTGAGCCTTCCAGACTCCCATGATATCATTTGCCTGTGTTGCTTAGAGGTCTCAGAGACTTGTGTCCAATGCAGAGTCTGTCAGATTAGGTAAGAGATCATGAGGTATCAGGCTTAGGTGTAACTTCTTCAGGACTAGTTGTAGTTTGCAAAAAACTTCCAGTTACATGTGTCAAAAAAACATAAAATCCTTTCAATTTGCAGAGTGATATTCTTACATAACTGTAAATTAAGATGTTGACTTCTTGCTGAGGCAAGAGAGTCTGACAAGAGCAGGGATATGAACAGTGGAAAGACTGAAACAGGAAGTGGAAGCATAATGTATATGCAATGTATATGCCCATGATAGAGTTGTGCCACCATTCAGGTACAACTTAGTGTTCTAAGCACTTTGGTGGCAGCTCTAATGCTCTATTGCTGCTTGTTCATTTGTCTCTCTGTTGCATTGTTGCAGTGTGTGTTGCATGTTTTTTCAGTATAACTCTAATAAAGGAAATACTGTGTGCTCCCATTTCTTTGGATTCCAGCAGATTAATTTGTAGTTTCTTCACTCTCTTTTTTCAATCAATTATTCACCTTAGCATGATAGCAAGTTTTGGCATGACGGTGAGTTTCTGGATGTCAGCTGCTCTGGACCAGCTGTTTTCTCTCTTAGCTTCATACCCAGTGAGATATAGGGACATAACAACCTCTCTTACATTTACTAAGGGTTAGAAGGGGGTAAAAAAACCACACAGGCTGGGATATCAGAACTCACAGCCTTGTGTGGCTGATGAGATGTGAGCAGTCACTTAGACAACTGCTATCTTATAAACGGTATCTGTACTTCTTTGAAATGTGGAGAGGTCAAGTACTATGGTTCGGACTTGATTATTTCTGAAGACAGTCTTAATTTTCTGCTACCAAGATTGTTTACCACAGAACTGTGTCTTGGACCAGCATTTGGCCAGTTAATGTAAAGCTCTGTACCAGTCAGGTCCTGGTGCATTAGTCTTGTTCCAGTCTTTGTTCTGAAGAACAGCATCATTACAAAATAAAATGATCCCTCTAAAAAGCTTTTATTTCTTGTGTGAAACTTCTTCTTTGACAAGATGAAGTCAGTCTGTCTTTAATGAGATTGCACTGAAATGTCTGCAACTCTTGTTGTCATTCCTTGGCATGATCGTTACTTGAGGGGCAGATTAGAGGTCAATCAGCCAGAGCCACGAGGGTGCCCATGGCTAGCCTCAGGATACTCCCTACAAATGTAAGATCAAAAGGGCAGGCATATGAAAATTACTGTTTACTTTTTATGAATTATTTCCCAGAGATGGGATCATTAGCAGAATCTAAATGCTGTCTAGCTCTTAGTGCAAGGGCACTCCTGACAGAAAGCGCTTGCTTAGGCACACCTTTCCACTCTTAAAATCAAAAGATTTTATGCTTTTGCGTGTGTGGGATTTCTTTATTATTTAAATAACTTTCTAGTTGTTTTGTGGGGTTTTTTTCCTTCTTTTCCCAAAACACTGTCCCTACTTCTGAACATGCTTTTAATTCCTAGATGTCATCTCTTCCTTTCTTTGTGTTGCAAAAATATTTTAAAGCCTTTGTCCATACCCCAGGGACGCAGCAGGAGCCACCTGAAGGAAGTAAAACTTTCTGTAATTTTCAGAGTGAACAGTGGCTGTTACTTAAAATTCATCCTTGCCCACTGGGTACCAGCATTATCCCTACTGCAAATACAGGGGAAAGGTGATATTGGCTGTCATGGTGAGGTGCATGTTGGCAAATGCTGATTCAATGTCTACTTCTGCAGTAATCTTCACACATCAAACTCTGAACCTTCTTCTCCACATCAGTATGTGGCTTCTGTTTGATCACAGTAATCGGGGCTATTTAGAAGGGTCACAGTATATTTGCCCTTTTGTCTTGTGACTAGAACTATGAAAGCATGACTTTGGAGCAAATGTTGATTGAATTCTAAAGAGACTGGCAATAGCTGGGAACATGTGTAGCCTGTGATATGCTAAACTTGTGATTCCAAGTGGAAAACTATTTGCTTTTTAAAATAACTTTGAAAAAGTTACCTTGAAAAACCAAATACATGGTGGATATTACTCTTTAATGAAAACCAATATGAACTTCCCTCTTATCGTCCAACATGTTACTACCCTTAATGTGAAATAATCAAATGCTGCCCAGTGTAGCAATGAAGTTAAATCTGGCTGCCAACCAAAATAAAATCCCTTATAGCTATTTTTGTGTGTTCTTAAAATGTGTGCTGAGAGATTAGGCAGTTGTCTTTTTTCCCCCCTCTCTGCTATTTTTCTTAAAAAGTTTAAAAAGTTTATAAAACCACAGAGAACTCTGTTGCAGCACCCTCCTATGATAAGGTCAGGGAGCAGAAAATCCAATGTTGTGTGCTTTATCTAAATCCTTATTCTTGCTAATCTGGCTAGACATTTTGGATATGTGTGTTTTTACTTATTTGGCATGATGTTTTCTCAACATCATTTTTTTGGCATTTATCTTGATAGCAGTAGCTAGAGAACTTCTTGCTATAGTGTTTAAATGGATAAGCTGAGCATCTCCCTTTCTATCTTTTCCTTTTGGTGTTGGATAGATCTCAGGAAACTTTTTAATCCTTGCAGAGCAGTGGGCAAAGGAAATGTGTGTGCAGATGAATGCAGTTGCTGGGTCCTCCAAGACAGGGGTCTGCACGTCACCATCTGGAGGTGTGGATCTGGGATTTAGTTTAGCAGCCTTCAGAAAGCTGAAGCACAGGTGCTATAAAAATAAGTCTGTTGGTGCTAGGCAGGGTTTAGGCTTGTACTGAGCACCCCCAGTCTCAGAAGTTTTCTCCCATGTGAGTTGGACTTGTCAGGGTGGATCAGCAATGAATAGGGGGTGATGCTCTCAGGCTCATGAGATTTGGAGCCAGGACATGGCATGCTTGCCATGCATTTTCTGTAGACTTCACACTGAGGCACAATAAAATATCTAATAATGCTCTTCATCTCATCATCTTTGTTGTTGATGTCTTCTTGTTCTTCTTGTAGTCATCATGGAAAATGATGGTTTTAAGATATCTTTTATTCTGTCTGTGCGTTGGAGGCTGTTACATTCACTTTCTTTTTTATGATGTGGTGCAACCATAAACCTCTCTGAAATGTGATGTCTTGAAGCAAGTACCCAAATCCTGATGGGTTTCTACATCACAAGTGTGTCCTGTGCTATTGGAACAGAAGAATGGTGAAAGTCTTTTTGCCACCCAAATGTTGAGGAATACGAGATGTGCCCCAACTGTGCACTGTCAACTGATAGCTGTTAAATTAACATTTCCATTTTTCTCTGTGTAGCCTTATCTTTATAGGCAGGTGTATCTGTGTTGGGAGAGGGGCTATTTTTGGCTCTACTGTAGGAGAGCCTGAAGGTAATGAGTTGTGCATAGTAAATCTTGCTTACTCCATAATTTCCACTACATTTCAAATTAAGGGCCTAAATTAGGGTTAGTGTCAGACTTGCTCTTTTGCTATGTCCTAATTTTGTTTTGAAAGCACATAGCTAAGGACTTTAATATGTTTTAGATTCAGGGCTTGTAAGTTATACAAAAATCCCTAAGGGAGGCAAAATAACTTATTAAAACCTTGCAAATGTTTTTGACTGCTGCATTCTATTATTTTCTATTCCAGTGGTAGCATACAGACTCTGCTGCTGATGGGTGGAGGAACGCAAACCTCCAGGGCCCATTAGACTTAACTTGTTTACTGCATTGATATCTATATGTTAAATGACAAGAGAGTTCAGGTTATTGAATAATTTAAAATTCAGCTCTAATTGGTGTCATATGACCTGGAAAAGGCCATGGATGACGCCAGGAGCATGCTGTGAAATTCTTATAAATAATTCATAAATTAGATCATTCATTTGCCTGGATGTCTTGTTAAATGCAGAAGTTTGTAAGTAATAACTGATGATATAACACCTGTAAGTATTTAGTTCATATGCTGGAAGGTAATCTACCTTGATGATCTTCTAGCACAACCTGCCAGAGTACAAGAGTTAATTGCACTAGGGAGAATGCACTACATTTATTTGGGATGGGCTTTGGCAAGGCGTACGGTGCAGATGTTGCATTACACATTCTCTATCAGCTAGACAACTATTCTGTATATGCCCATGTTAAAAATGCAGCTCATCACTCTTTTGCCCTTATTTCACATGAACTCCAAATGCACTGGGAAATGGTAGTGACCTGCTCTGCTCACAAATAGTATAGTTTTTGAAATATTTATCTAGGTCTTGAACTACTGATTCTTCAGTAAAATAAAGGGCAGAAGTAAAAAATTGAAGTCAGAAGATTGGGATTTTTTTTATTATTATTTTTATAATGTTGGCAGCACATTGAATCTTAATAGTTGGACCCGGTACTGTCAAGATTAGTGTAGTGGCGTGTTTCTATAGTGCAAACAGGAATGATACATTTTTGTTTTGAAAAGCAAATATGTTTGCTTAAATTTCGTGGCCAGATATTGGACTACCACATGTGGGTACCGTGTGGGCTTAATGGACATTTTGCTCACAATGACTTCCAAGACTTGGCACGCCGGCACCTCTCTTTAGTTTTCTTGGAGCGCTGTATTATTAACTGCCTTATCAGGCAGCGTAAAACCAGTCTGCTGATCTGAAATGGGAGCCTTTGTTAGCAATTATCAACAGTGTTTGGGTAGCTGGAGAAGAAGGGTGGCATGTTTATGAATGCAAAATATACACTTAAAGCTGAGCGCCAGCAAATGCTCACATGCTACTTTGAATGCAGGTTTTTTTGTGCACCTGGCATGCCAGCTCAAACCCTCTTAACAAAGAGGAGAAAAAATACTGAAGGCAGCACAAATATAGGAGGTGTTCCTCGGCTGTCAGCTAGCAGCTATAGATTCACTTTTTTTGTGATGTGATACTACGTTTTTTTTTAGCTACGCCTTTTCAGTATGTTGAGTTCAGTAGATTTCTACAGGAAAAATACAGGTTGGTGTCTGTCATTCACAGTATTTTTCATTTGAGACCACTTGTTTTATTCAGTAGAATATGGCAATCATAGCTATACATAATTTCCACAGAAAATAGTGCTTTGTTTCTTGCTTGAAAAATGGTCAGCTTACCTTAGGAGATATCTACTGTATTTATCTTAGGTAGTGACAGAGACAGTTGCTGTACTATTACATGGCACTTTGTAATAACTGATATTGGGTTATTTATGGTAAAGATTTTAACAAAGGATTATATGAGTTAGAGAAAAAAAATTTATAGACTTCAGTAGATCCTACTAATATACTTTAAAATCTTTATGGTTTTTCATTCTCCCTGTTAAATTCTTACAGAATCTTGGAAAGAATAGCTCCTTAATCACTGATAACATACTTCAAACAGTCCTATAATTTGATGTAATTGTTCTTAAAAACAGGATTTTTGTTGCCCCAATATCCTGAGTTTATTTATAATAAGCTCATTTTGCCTCATTTTGCTGACAAAAGCAAATGCTTATACTGTTGATAGACCTGAACCCCAAAGCCAAGCTTTATTCAGATGAGACCCATATATCAGGCATTCAGAGTGGTGACTGAGTTCCAGGTATAGGTTGTATACCTTAGTGAGGGTGTTGTCTGGGTCTGATGGAATCACAGAATTGTTTAGGTTGGAAAACCACTTCTGAGTCCAACCATTAACCCAGCACTGCCGAGTCCACCACTAAAACTTGTCATCAAACATCACATTTTCATGTCTCATAAATACCTCCAGGGTTGGTGACTCCACCACTGCCCTGGGCAGCCTGTGCCAGGACTTGACAATGCGTCCAATGAACAAATTTTCCTAATAAATTTTGCTGATCATGTCCAAAGAACAACTACACTGGTGAAGAGTATGTGCCATTAGGTATATGCCCGTGGTGCTCTTGAAGGTGTTTCTGTGTGTCTCTGTGTCATCTTTAAATATCTTTACATCTCTGAATTTCTCCTCTGGTTGCTGCTTCTGTTCATTCTTCTGGGTTTCCTTCAGCATCCCCACTTAGATCAGCAAAACAGACTAGTTCTGAATCAACATGTTCCTTCCACTCTTTCTACTCCACCAAAAGAAACTCTTGAGCTGAAAATCCAGATTAGAGAAATGTCCTCAAGTTAAAACTGAGAATTATTTTACTTCATTGTCTCTTTTGCCAGTATTCAGACATATTTCAGCTAAAAACTACAGCCCCGGGTGCTATGAACTAAACTCCTAACACTGTTAGCATCTCCAGCAATTTTGCTCTAACAGCATTGTATTTTACATTGTGTTTACAAAAGCTGGGATGCCAGCTTTTGTCCCTCAGAATGCAGGACTTCTCAAGGTAATGATTTTGGGCTGTTTCTTAAACATGTTTGTACATGTGATGAAATCTATCAGGACCTTGCCTGTGCTGGTATTGTAAAGATATGCTTCATTACTAGTTCATTCCTGCAGTACAAAGCCCTTTGTGCTGGAGCCAGTCTGTAACTGTGCTTCCTCTGCCAGCGCTGTGAATTAGAACTGCAAAGCACACAACTTGCATTTAAGAACAATTTGCAGAGATCATAATGCTGCGTGCATAAAACTGGTGTACTGTTTGTCTGTTCGTAGGAAGTTTTAAGGACTGGGTGTTTGTTTAAGCTCTGCGCTGAATCCCTGAGCAAAAATTACTGGGGTTGCAGTAAAGACTTTGCAGACTTCCACACGTGTCTCCGTCTTTAAATCCTTCTAAAGATTATTAAAACCATTTTTAGTATCTCCTTGTTTCACATCTGATCAAGTCTTATTAACTCCTTACCTTACAAGGAGCAGTCTGAGTTTGTTTAAGCATCAGTTAGAGGGACTTGTATCTTTAAATGCGGCACAGCAAGCCTGGAAGAGCTCCATGGAGGGGCGAGCACAGCTGTTCCACCATGGCCCGTCATGGCTTCCAGGCCTCCAGCAGGCAATATCTTTCTTAAACTCATCTTGTAAAATTACCTGATTCCTTATGCTTGTGTGTGTTTAGACTCACAGAAGTAGGTGGGTCTTGACAATGTTTCTTTCCTCTACATTTCCCGTTTATCTGGCCTGCATTTTGCAGATCTGTCATGTCACGCGCCAGTCTCTTTTCATCCCTCAAAAGTGTAAATGTCAGTCCATTTTCCTTGCAATGTCTACCATCCAGCTGTATTTTCAATTATGGCTTTAGCAGAAAACCCACAAATTACTAAAAAAAAAGTTGTTGACTAGTTTCTGACTCCCAATAGTTAATTTTTCTTTGGAGTTAGACCCTGAAAAGTACTGAGTAGCCATCAAAGGCATGTTGGAACTCAGCCTTCTGCCTAACATGACCTCCTCCTCTAAAAAAGTAAGAAAATCCCACTCACATTCAATGACATTAATGAGAATTTTCCCCCCTGCAAACATATTGTATCTGTGAAATAACATTAAAGTTTCTCTGCCTTGTTATGAAGTCTTTAAATGTCAATGCCATTTCTGAGACCATCAGGGCAGACTTAATGGCAGCCAAGGTCAACAAATGCTAACTGGTACCTCTCTTTTAGGGCCTTCAGGGACTCGTAATAGAGTCTCAGCCATGAAGTTAATTTGCAATGTGGACCTTTATTCTTAAACCTGATGATTATTTTGTTAAATCTTCATTCATGTGCTTAGATTTCTTAACATTCTCTTGTCTCTTCAGTCAGCAAACTGCTAAAATAAAGGTGGTGTTCTCAGACGTTTTTATCATTTGAGTTTCCTTTTTTTAGGTGTTCTTTTTAACTACTATTTATGGGCTGCAGAAAGACAGGTGTTTGCTTTCTGTGACCACCCTATACTGCCAGCCCTGATAGGATGCTCCAAGACTATCTTCAGATCTGAGACCTTCTGCTGTCCATGGGGACTGGAGAACCCTCCACCTTGAAAGCCTCTTCCTGTAGGTGCCCTAAATTCTCTATAACCAGAAACAGGTGATGAGGGAAATGAGAGACTGCATCGTCCTTTTCTGTATTGTCTAATTCAGATTAAAAGGGCTCTGTAGCCTTTATTTGTCTGGAAAATATTGCCAACAGGGATGGCATGTTGCAAATAATAAATAACAAAACTCCGTCTTTTTGGCAGCAAGTTGCATTTCTGCTCAGTTGCCCTGCCAGCCCCTCTGACTTTAAAATATTTTAGTGTCCTGCACTTTTCACCCAGTCCAAGCACCAGACTTTCCTCAGACATTTAGCACTGACATTAATGCAAATGCCTCCAACCCACTGAGCCCTTTGGGGCAAAACATGACATCCTTGGCTTTCAATCACATGGGAGAGAGGATATATTTGTATGCACAAAACTGGAAATAATAAAATATCAGTATTCAGGTGCTAATCCACATTAATTTATATTCTGTGAAGTCTACAAGAAACTTGTAATTGGTTGTCTTGAAGGGCAGCAGAGTATATTTGGTATTTTGTTTATTTATTAAAGAAAGAATCTAAATTATACATATAAATGCTGCATAGATTTGTATTATATCTCTCTTCTAATCATTGCTGGATGCTTTCTTGCATTCCTAAATTCAAGTGGTTTGGGTCTGGCTGACTTGTCTTGCACTCCGTGTGCACAATACCTCTCTATTGTAAGCATTCCCAGAGGGCAAAAAATACCTTTTTTTTCATAAATGGATTCCAAATTTCCTTGCTGAACCACTTACACTGCAGTGGTTTTGCTATCTTTAACAAATCTGGCTTCTGTAATTAAAAAGTCCCATATATTTGTGGAAGGTCCCAAAGGCTGGAGGAGCTTAAATTCAGTTTGTTATTGAAATTAATGCGCAATTCTAGCAAAAGAAATGTATGTGCCTGATACACTGCTGTTGCGACGTTCATAAAAGCTAAAATGCTTAACTGCCTAGATGAGCCTTAGTGCAAAGATACTCCAGGATGTAACTAGAATTGTGATGTCTATTACATAATATCCATGACTATAACAAAACCACTAGAATTTGCTTGTACTGGGTTGACAAATGTGAATTACAGTTGCTTGTTTTCTTCAGAGTTTTATCAGACTATAATCACTTGCCCAGCTTAATTGAAAAATCACTTACGTTTATAGCTGTATTTAAACATGTTTTGTATTTAAATGACAGCTTTTGATGTACAACCATTTTTTACAGAAAGTAGTTGGTTTTTATCTGTGTTTCTGTAAAGATATTTCAAAAACTCTCATCAAATTTCCAGCAGTAAGTAATATACCATTCAGTGCAAGGTGAAATGTTTTACATCAAATCTCCTGCTGTGTAATAGCCAATCAAAGAGTATTTATAGTGGCTGAATGGATTTTTTGGCTCGGTATTCAAAATTAAACATTTTCAAACCTTAACATTTAGTGTTTTTTGCCACTCTTCAAGTTGATTTTGTGTAACCCTAGATGCTCACAACTACTTGATACTCTGAAGTGACTCATTTTATGCTGAGGATCCTGCAGACAGTAGTTTTACATTTATTACAGTTGTGTAGATGGAATGAAATGTAGATTTGATAGCACATTTGTGTCTGTGTTCTGGTAAACACTTTGTGGGGTTTGGCTGCATGTCCATCAACATTGACCAGCAGCTCTGCTTTGAGGAGAACACATTTACCGAGGGAAATGGATGAACAAAGATGAATTTTAGTGATTGACAGGAAATTGTTTCTCCCTGCAGGTATCCAGTGGGAAGAGCTTGTGCCAGCCGCACTCTTGGGGGCTGGACAGCTCCTACTTGGCTGTTGGGGGGCCTTGGACTCTTCATAAGAACAGCAGAGCACCGAAGGCTGTAAGCCCAGCCCGTGTTGTGTTGTCTCAGCCTTGCAGGAATAACCACGATTACAGGACTGAGATGCATTACAACCATCAGGAATGTCTGAAGGAGTATCCGATGGAGAAGGACTTGCACAGAAAGCGCAACAATGTGATTTCCCCAGCCAAGCAGAGGAGCCCTCACCATGTAAAGCAGGCTCAGGAGGTGAACCAGAGGGCAAGTGAAATTCAGAGTGCATGCCCTCAGCAAGTGAGCCATGGCTGCGCCTGGAGGCACGTGGGGAGCTCAGGGAGCGTGGAAGAGAGCTGCTATGTCAGCCAGGTACTTAGGAAACACTCGGGGACAGTTCACAAGACCCATGATCATTCCAGGCACTGTCGAGGTTCTAGGCTGAATCACAGCACAGACTCAGGCTCTAAGGAAACAGAGCTGGCTAAAAGATTGTATGAAGAAAGAAGGCAGAAGCTGCTTCTTCAAAAACTGGAGCTGGAAATTGAAAAGGAACGACTCCAACATTTATTGACTAAACAAGAAGCAAAACTGCTCCTGAAACAACAGCAACTACACCAATCCCGTATGGATTATAACAGGTGATTTTGAGACTTACAATTTAAAAAAATTCTAAAATTTCTAAGCACATGGGCAATAAGCACATGGGCAATAAGCACATGGGCAATAGTTGATTTAAGCAGAAGAACAGAACAAGGCAACAATAAATAGAATGGAACAAGACAGGCAAGGCTTATGGCACAATTTCTAAGAGTGATTCAGAGGAGAGGAGACTTTAGTTTGTTAGTGTATACTGTTGGGAAGCAGCATGACAGCTGTGGAAAGCAGCAGAGGAAAACAGTATGTGGTAGAAAGAAAGGCAGAAGAAAAACACTGCTAAAAGACTAGGTTGGAAAAGAGAAGCAGTAGAAGAAAATGAGAGGTTGATCTTAGTGCAGGCACTTGAAAAGAATACAGACGTTTGGTAAGAGAGCAGTGTGAGCGTGGATGACATAAATGTGGCATTCTCCCTTCCTTGGAACGGTCAATTTTGAAGCGTTGCACTCTCCTAGGTTGGGACTGGAAGAGTGTATTTTATAGAAAATATGAAGATCATTACATATGTACACAGACACATATATATATATGTGTATATATATATTTGCAGATATGGAATATATAAAAATATATGGAGTTTTCCCCCATATATTTATGGAAGAGGAAGGAAACGCAGTGTAGTGAAGACATTTTCCTTTCAGCAATGTTAGTGAAAAGGGAGAATGCCAAGACTGAGGCACATTATTTGCTTAAACCTGAAGGGAGCTGGACAGCCATAGAAATGTGAGATGAAGGCCTGTGAGTTTGTTGCAGAAGGTTACACTTTTCTGACAATCTAAATAGTCTTTGAGAAAGAGGGAACAACTGTTTTTTTGGTATGATGTTATTAAAGTGAACAGAACAGTGAATGGAAGCAGGTTAAATTAGCCCTTGCAGCTTAGCTGAATACTAGCATTTCAGCATTAGAAAGGAGAAACAAGAGGGAAAAATCTGCAGTCTTTTGGAAGAGGTGGTAAGAGTGCTTCACAGGGATGGATATTTCTATACTGTTTTAGTATGGCAGCTGCTAGCAGCACCCCATGAGAGTCTGCATTAGATGACCCACTTCCTACATCCATGTGCTGTAACCACCATGGAGGGATGCATCACTTGCCCTTCTTCATTTCAGCCCCCTGGTTACTTTGCAGACTGTAAAAGAGAGTACTGTAATCTAGGTCGTTTTTTGTTTGTCTTCTTGGATTGTTGTTTGCATTGAAAAGAATGTGTTTATGCGGCTTTAAAAGTACCTGTCTTGGAGGAAATCACAAATGTGTGTGTTGAAAATGACTGAAGTTGCTAACAAAGGATTATGACTTCAGGTGAGAATTAAGTAGGAACAGATGGATTCCTTATCATCAAATACCTTAATTCTATGCATGCATCCCTCTAATGAAAAACAAGTAGATATGAAGGACATACAACTCAATTTTTGGTGCATTTTTTTTCCTAATGGAAAATTTTCAGGTTTGGAGGCGTAAGTTCAGGAAAATAATGCACCTTAAATATCTGTAATGATGTGGTTCTTAGTACCATTATATCTATTGTAGCTACATTTTTTCTGGGAAAAGTTCTTTATGGTTTACAGAGCTTTAGGCTACCTAAAAAGAATTTTATGAAAAAAACCACATATGACCGATCTGAGGACTTTGCACTTTTGTGATCTCTTTTCACAGGTGAAAAGTGAGATTTGCCATATTCTCTCTAAGAAAACAACTGGAATATAATGTGTTTTCTCTTAAAATATTTCAATATCTTCAGAATTAAATGCTTGATATTTAGAGGTAAATCTCTTAGGCATCACAGTTCTGTTTCAGTTCCAAATATATAATTCATTTTGCACTTGGTAACAGAGTAATTTTATATACTGCTAACAATAAAAATTTGTTTACCGAAGCTCAAATAACCTTTACTTCATTGTCAGGAGGTTCTAACTCAGTTAGATCATCATAACAGCATAAAAAACAATACAAGAAAACATTTTTTTCCAGATAATATTTATTTTTGTCTGTCCTTCTGCCTGGGTGGAGTGCTGGTTAAGGTCCATTCTCATTGAATGACAAATAAGAGGTTTGACCACTTGCAGTAATTGGCAAGAAACTTTTCTAATCTGTTAGTTAAAGTGTGAGTTGATAATTTTTTCTGCCACGCTGCATCATAACTGCTTTTAAATTTCCACATTTCTCTACTTAGCCTCACATGGCAGTAGTATTTCAGTTTGCAGCTACTGTCCATGTGAAATAGTTGCTCAGCTATCAAAAATGGTGTGTATGTGCAGTTCAGTGGCTTCTCCTGGTTCAAGCCTCATTGGAGCAGCCCAGTAAAAGCAAAGCTTGGAAAAAGGAATTTTAGTCAAAAAAAGAGAGAAATACCTCTATCTTGACTTTCTGTCTTTGTTGAAGAGAAAGGAGAAGGTGGAGTGATCTGTTAAGAATGGAGCATCATTTGTGGGCCCATAGTTTGAGGAGACATGAGCATCTTATACAAATTCTGTTCTACGCCATTTACACATGATGCCTTTGAGCTCTGGTGCTGTAATCTGCAAACAAAACTTTTCTGTTTCTGTCATGAAAAGACTGCAGATTTTTCCCTATTGTTTTCCCTTTCCAATGCTGAAAAGCTAATACTCAACTGGGTTACACTGGCTGGGGTTGCCCCTATGGTAACCCTTAGAAGCAAAGGCACTGGGCCTGAACCAGACTTCCAGTACAAAAGTATATTTGAGAGTATGAAGGTAACTCCTAAAGCATTTAATGTGTAAAAGTGTCCCATTTGTAGACACATAGGTCACCTTTTAGTGGCAAGTTCCTGGTGTGATTTGACCAGCTGCAGAAGCAACTAACTTATCTTTTCCAGGGTTAAAGGCCCTGTACCTGGCTCAGAAGATGTGCCCATTGCTGAAGCACCCAGAGATCTTGCTCTGATGATGAATGGCAGCAGCATGGGGCTAAGGTAATTTCTCTCTTCACTTCTAAGTGCTTCACAGGGTCAGTATATCTTCTTGACAGTGTGCTGTTGCCTGCCAAGTGTATTTGTTCATGTGTTTGTTTCAGATTAAGAGCTTTTTTCTGCAGGAAGGGTAAAATTCATTGGCTGCTGTGTTTTATGAGTCAACTCAATAGTTATGCTGACCTGTTATTACTCAAAGTTTAGGTGACTTCCTGAAGAGGCTTCAGGTTTTGTGTGCCACCACTTCGCCCAGTGCAAAATGGAGTTATCACAAAACCTTAGTTTTAGTTCTTTGTTCTAGGTGCTGCTTGTTACTTTTTAAATTAAGATCAGAATATCTCCTTCGTCTTTATTTGGACCTGATGTAAATAATACATTATCCTTTAACTCTCAGATAGATCTTCCATGGTTGGTGACAGTTACTTGTTTTTTTAAACACCTCTCATTACACCTCTACTTCTGTGTGATCAGAGCAAACTACCACTGAAATAACTGGAAGCAGAGTTAAGCCAATATTTAGCTCTTTATCTCCATCCTGCTTGCTATTTAAAACTTCAATCAGTACACTATTGTACTTTCCTTCTGTCCTACCCTGTCGCATTCAAGTTAACACTGGAAAAAGATTCAGGCTTATTAGGAAAGCAACAAATAAAAACTGGCAAGGTTTTCTCCTTTTCTCAGAAAGTAACAGCTTCTTGTTCTGTGCTGTAACTATAGGTGTTCTTTTGACAAAAGAATGGTGGACAAGATGAGCAGCTGTGCTTTGAATGACTTCTTCTTTAGCAACGAGAGAATACCTCAAAGTAATAAACTTCTCTGTTCTGAGAATAGTGTAAGAACTGATAATTCATTTATAAACTAAGAGTCCAATACCTTATTTTTTTTCTTATTTTTTAACTTTGTTATACTAATTTTATTTTTCTTTCTGAGATCCCTTTTGATTGAAAAGGGACAAGCCTTTTTTTTTTTTCCCTGAACAGCAGGAGTTGTTAGTTTTCTTGGAATTCTTCACTGCTTAACCAGGTGTTTGGCTGCTGTGAGTTACTGGCAAATCTTTGTTGTACTCAGATGCTTTTTTCTTTCATTTTCACACAAACTGAAGTGATCAAAGTATTATCACTGTAGCAAAAAAGATGGAGAGTCATGACATGTTTAAGATGCAGCAGCATTAAGCCCCTTAGAGGAAAAATGTAACCTAGAACATCTGCAGAGCTTCTTGGCAACCAGAAACCTGCAAATATCTACATATTCTAGCAGGGAAAATGAAGAAAACCTGTGCTGTTAACAAAATGAGAGTCCCAGATTTCAAAAGGTTCCCCACCCTACCTTCATTCCCCTGGTTTAATTTACTGTAATTTTTCAAAGTTATTGTGTGTTTGAGCAGTCTCAAGGTGCCATGCCAGCTGGTAACAAAGTTTGGCAGCAAAACACTTGGAAGTTTTTCTTCTTATATGCCATCTTCAGTTTTGCAAAGGTTACCAGATGAATGGTCCCTAAATAATTTACTGTAATGTAAGGCTTAAAGAGGCCGTAGAAGACAAGTCCATTTATCTCTTTTATGCATTTGAATATGTAAGTGATGTTTTCTTCAGTACAGAGAGGGAGAGTGTGTGAGTGTGTGGCCATGTCTTAGAAAAGAGGAAGAGCTGGTAGACATACATTCTTTTTTTAACTGTCTCTTTTGGTGTTTTCTTTTTCTGCCTTTTTATTTTTTAGTTTGTTTTTTTTTTAATGATGTGGAGCTCTTTTTTTAAATTATTATTTCTTTTTTTTTATGGTGGTGGTGTTTAGTTTTTAATTGATGTATCAAACAGTTCTTGTTACAGCAAATTCCAACAGAACACCAATGGAAAATCAGCCCTCTCTGACTTCTAGTGCATACATGAGAGGTCTTCTAGCAAATCTCACAGTACAGGACTTGATTTCAATCTTCAAATAAGCAAAACTTACTTTAAAAATATCCTGGTATTTTAAAGGAAATAGTGAAATAGCTTTAAAATAGGAAACTTGCTGAAGTGAGAAGGAAAATAAATAATATAATCAAGAACTGAAAAAGCATTAGTTTTTTTATATAATTAACAGCTCATTTTGAGTTAATTATCTACAATTACAAAAATCTAATTGCAATTTATCCTTTACTATCTGTAGGAAGAATTGTAGACAAGGGAATGTGCATCACTGCCAGGCATAAATGCTATAGGATGGGTACAAATAATAGAGGAGCCCTTAATGAAAAAAAAAACCAAATAGGAGCATGCAGCTGTGCCAGACTATTGAAAGGTAATTTTAGTCAGAAATGAGGTATGTAGTTTAAAAGGCATCTTGTCATCTCCTGTAGGGATTAATTTTTTCCCTCATTGAAGAAAGCAAAAAAGATTCCACAAGCAAATACCGTGCAGAGTTTGATTTCTGATACGGAGTTTCCTCATAGTCTGTTAGTGAAAATGAAAACTTTGATCTCAGGGGCCACTTCAAACTATAGCCAGATTTTCAAAGGGTGCCTGTTTTGTTTTGTATGTGTGCTATTAAGGTACTTTGGTTGTCATTGTCAGCAAGCATTGTCCGTGTCAGCCTGTTTGGATACCTATTGTGGTAGGAATTTGCAGTGTTGAATTTGTCCCTTCCCTGATGTTGAGAAGAAATGTGCCTGTCCCTTTGCCTAGCTGCAGCTGGGCCAGCATTTGGGACCTGAACTACCTTCAGATTTGGGATCTCCATTTCTCTAAAGTGCAGCAGTCAGAGCAGGTTTTATTGAGGATGGTTTTCAGCAGCTTGGAGTGCTCCTAAGTGAGCCCTCAGACAACTTGCAGCTATGGAGTTGGTAGCTTGTGCAATTAATGGCAAGTTGTCTGTATAATTTCTTTTCAAGTCTGCCCCAATGTGCAAGATGCTTTAAAATATTCAAAATAAAAACATAACCTGATGCATTTGTTTAGCATAAAACAGCCCTTTACAAAGTGCTTTCCATCTCCCAGACACAGATGCTTGGTACATGCTCAAGTACCCACTCCATGCGTATTCAGTAGGATCAATGCACCAGCACCTGCTTTTGTGTGTGCTCCTGACATCTGCATCTGGGAAAGGAATTTTAAAACTCTTCCCTCCTTCGTTTAATCTTAACTTTGATCTGAATGGCATGGAAATAAGATGTATTTAATGGCACCAGCTTGAGGAGAGACAGTTTTTCACTTTGCAAGCACCCCTCCCCAGAGTGCTGCTGTGTGCCTAAATCTTAACATTCAAGGTTCCCTGCTTTTCCAAGTCTTAGATTTCCTATAAGGCTCTGCTAGTATGGCTCTTTATTGCCTCCCCTCTAACAGGCATCTTTGCCTTGGATTTCACACAGTTCTGCCACTGAGCCTCTACACAAACCTGTGCAAAGCGTTCCAAAAAGGAATTGTTGGACACAGCAGCTATCAGATGTGTTTACAGTTATCTGCAGGCACTCGTTCAATGTATGCTACCTGGTGAAAGGATTTTTTCTTGGGGTATTGAAGATTTGCAGGTGGAATTTGCCACCTTTAATTTCATTGAAGGCTCTTTATGTTTGTGTGTCTCATTCTACATCACCCATGCATATTTTTGCCAGTTTGTATTTTTAGTTACTCGAAAATATCAAGCACAGGATTCAGTGATACTTCCCCCTGTACTTGGATGCTCATTGCTATGGTGATATTTCCAGGAGGGAGTGCTGTCAGGGGTCTTCTAAAAGATTTTTATGTTTATGATGTAAGTATTTTTATTATCTAGTGAGAGAAGGTGACAATTATCTGTTGCTCCTTGTTTAATGCTTTGTTATGAACCCGCTTTTCTGAGGCTTGTTAGACATGCAGGCATCTTTCTGTGGTGATGTGCTTTTGTCCAAATATTCAATGCAATTAAATAGACCTGCAGAGGAATGCAGACTCGCAGCTCCCCCTGCTGTCCCAGGCATATCCAAGTTTGTTCATTCAGTTCCCCCCTCCAAATAATTTAAATACAAAATAAAAATCACATGCAATCGCATGGCTCTGCTACTGCTGGTCTGACTTTTGCTGGCCCCATTACTCCTGTTTTTGAGGAGAATTGAAAAACAATGGTAGCACCCATTTGGTTTCCTATGAGGAGTTTTCTTTTCGGTTCTTCATCCCAGCATGTCACTTCCCAGGTCCTGGGGTGTGTCCAGGTCCTGAGCCTCTAAAGGAGAAATTCTCACCAAGGCTGCAACTGGCTCCTTGTGCAAGACTCCCAGGTCATCTCTGAGTTGTCCTTGGTCTCTTGAGGTGTATCTGTATAGGACTTGACCAACTTTTAGAAGTGTACTGAATATAGTTTGTTGGGATTTTTGGTTTTTTTCTATTTGCTGTTTTGGCAGACTGGCACATTAAATTGGGATGAAATCAACTGTGCTTGCAAATGGCCCATAAAATCTGTGTATCTGGAAGCTGCTTTCCCACCTGTTAGTGCTCCTTTTAACAACCAAGTTACTTTCTTGTTCCAGATAATTTTACATTGAAGTTTGTATCATTTTTAGATAGGATATTTGTGGAGCGAACACTTGTTTGGCCGGTAAAAAAAAACAGTGCTTGCAGATCTGCCAATAGTGCACACGCTGAATTAGGTGCAGATATGAGTTTTTCTTTCTCTCGTGGTGGTGTCTGGCTATATATAGGCACAGCATCCTTCCAACAGATGGCTGCTGGAGTCTGCTGTGACGTATGGGAGAGTACAGTCAGACTTAGACACACATTTCTGCTTCATTAGTGCCACGTGCAGGCTCTGGAGGTAGTAGGTTTTCTTGTTCAGGGCGAAGGTTTTTGTTCTGATGTGGTTACTAAAAGCATAAAGGGGAGTGTGTGGCAATTTTTTACATATACCTATGCATGCATTTAAAGTTGAGGGTTTTTTTTGTTAGGGTAGGCAGTGATCCTTATCGGACTGGAGAGAGTGGAGTTCATTTCTGCTGACCTGGTTCCTTCACTAATCTAATTTTCAGGTTTACTTTCAACTGCAACAGTGATTTCAAGCTGCCTATCTAACATTTACCTGAATTATGCTGATTCTGTTCTCATGATCACGTCTGCTGCACACAGCAGTATTACATCATTCCCATTGCAGTCCAAAGTAACCTTGAGCAGGAAGCCTGCTGAGTGACTGGAGGTGTAAGATGTAAGCAGAAAATGCCATAAGTGGTTTTCATAGGTATATGAGGTCTTCAAAAAGCACAGGCACTCAGGTATTAGAAACACTCTAACCTTAGGAGGGCAGTTGGTGAAAACAGGCTTGTTAAAAAAAAGTATTTTGGTATTTTCACAAAACTTGTGTTTACTGCCAGTATTCTGCATGGGTTTGGTTTGGTAATATCCTACATCAAAACTGAAAATGCTTGGAAATTTTTTCTTTGAGTTGAAATATGTGAAATGCATGCCTCTCCTGAAGCAGTTTGTTCCTTGCCAACACTTGCAGACAGTGAGAGACATTTTTGCAAGTCATTTGCAGATGCCTCCTTTATGGGAAAATGTAGACACTGTTAGTTTACTGCCTGAATTGAATTTTGAAAACCTGAATTCTATTTTTATAAATTGGGATGGATTACTTTTTCAGACATACTGTTTTGTTACTTTTTATTTTTATGTGTAATCTTGGATGAAGAGAATATTTTGTTTAATCTAGACATTCATATGTCCCAGAAATTTATCAGTTGGAAAAGTTAAGAAAAACCTCATAAAACAAAATGTTCTGGAAGGTAGTTTTGAATCAGGAAATTTTAAACCCACCCGCACAACTTTCATGCCATTTAAAGCTTATATGAGAACTGATGGGGCAGGACTAAGAACAAAAGCTATTGGTATTACAAAGTTAAGCAAGAAATCCTCTGTACCCTGCTGTTCTGCCCATGATCACAGCTACACTAAGCTAAAACCCACTCCCCCACCCCTCCTGTGACCTTGGCTGCACTTCAGCACTCAGAGAATTGAAGCAAAAGGCAAACTTTAGTAAATATTAGGTTCTGCCACTTGCAGATTTTCAGACTACGTATAAAGATAACAACATATGTGCTCTCACTCACTTCCCAGCTCTTGCTCTCTCTGAAGTGGACTTTGTGTATTTGCCACTGAATTATTCTGGCATAAAACTTCCCAGACCATACTGATGTATTGAGTTGAACTCTGTGGCTTTGCACGGGTGCTGAGGCTTTGCAGACTACCCATTATATTTATAAAAGTGCTAATTTTTGAAAGCCACGCAGAGAAAATTTTAGATTCAGCCTAGCTGATTTGTTCTTCACACTGCTCCTGCAGCGAAGAGGATTGATTTTTGTGTTTCTTTCGATATTTGGCTTCATTTCCTCTGGTACCCAGTGCTTCAGGTCTTAATCCTTTAACCTTGAATTCGTGCATCAATGCTTCAGGAGGGATCAGGCCTTTTGATGGAGAGAGAACATCTTTTGTTGTACCAAATGGTTGGGAGTGGTATAAGGCAACACAGATCTCCAGGCAGTATGTATTTCACTGTTGTGTTAGAAGACTATAAACAGAGGGTGGGTTTAGTGGGGATTATAAATAATCTGGAGGAAGGTGGGGTATTAGAAGCAATGGAAGAGAGTTAATGACGTTTTCTTTAACATTTGACCACTAACCAGTCTATTGTGACAGATGTGTACTGGGTTGCCAAATGCTATAGTCTGATTTGGGTAATGGTTCAAAGCTCAGCATGTCATGGAAATGGCACTGTGGTCCCTGATGGAACGTGGGGAAAAAAGCTTTTGAGCTTCTCAAAGGGCAGTATTTGTGGAAGCAGATGCTTGCTTGCCCTACCCAGCATAAAGAACAGTTCTGCGGGCAGCCAGGAGAGTTCGTACTGCTGGATTTTTATAGGATCATTAATTATATGTTATAAGGCAGCTAAGCATGGCATTCCTAACTCGATGAATTCCATTATGAATGGCCTTTTCATATTCCTCATCTCATTATATTAAATGCATGTGACCTGAAGTTTAGCTAAAGTTATTGTTCGGGTTAACTTTCATTTAGTGGTTGCCCTAGTTTTAGAAACAGTATGATCTTTAGATTTTATGGAAAGTCGGGTTTTTTATGCATGTTTTTGCAGCACTATTTTAGATAATTTCATTTGAAGCTAGGTAGAAACCTCTGTGAGGTGGCGGGGAAGGGATTTAGTCACTCCTTGATTTGACTGGAGATTTCTGTACCCACTGGATGACAACATCCTGTTACACGGATTTGGCTATCATCTCCCTGCCAATAACTCTTAAACCTTCTGCTCTGTTCCATCTAGTCTTGCATATCTGACTGCCTCCCTGACACATAATCCCAGTTGTTATGCCTTCAGATCATTCCTAATCTGGCCAAAACAGAGCTCCTTACTTTTTTCTACTGAATCTCTCTTCACTTCTGATTTTGATAATGCCACATCCTTCCTGCCACTCAGATTCATAACCTCAGGATCACTCTCCTTCTCTGCATGCATCTGGGCTGCTGACAGCTATTGCAGTTCCCTTCTCCTTGGCAGCCAAAATACCCTTTTGCAGTGTCAACAGTTAAAACCACCCCTTGCTTTAGTCCTTCTTCTTGCACTTTGGCTACTCTAAAGTCTTCTTTAACTGCTCAGTATTCATTTGCCTACTTCAAAATAAGTTTTCCAAATGGGTATCTTGGCTGCTTCTTCAGGTCTTGTCTGCTTTGCTTCTTTTAAACTCACCTTCAGGGGCCAATTGTCTGTTAAAAGTCATATAGCTGTTTCTTATTTTATTTTCTCTGCCACCACCTCTTCTTTACTCTGTCAGTTATGTGGCACTCAGAGTTATTTTGTGTGTTAGATTAACTTTCAGCCATTTGCTGCTACTACATTCCCTAATTCTTTCTGTCTTTTAGAACTACTGGGTCATTTCATGGTGACTTCTACCTCCATCTGTGTGTTCTGACAATGCCTTTCTTGTTTTACATTTTATCTTTTCCTCCTTTTTTTTATCCTCAGCTTTTTAAGAGTGCTCTTTTCCCCTCCCTGCCTTCAATCCTAATTTGGTGAATTTCAAACTAATGTGTTTCTTCACACTCATCACAAAGATGGTCTCTGCCTGGTAAACCTACCTAAAATCTAAACCATACTTAAAAGTTTTCATTGGTGATCTGGAGAGAAAAGCATTAGAACTCCACTGCAGTGACAAGTCATCAGCTCTTCTTTATGGAAACCCTTTGTGTGGCTTCTAGCAGGCAGAAGAGTTTGAAACAAAACAATTTACAAGTGTCTTCAGTCTTCTATCAATACTGCCAGACTTCACCTCTTTGTATAACTACATGCCCTTTTGTTTGATCAATGCATAGTTAATCCTTCTTTTCTTTTTATCTCTGTGTTTCCTTAATCTCCATTTACATCTTTGCATCCTTTTTGAGCAAACCATGTCTCTGAGAGATGTGCTAAGTTTATATACCAGCTGTGGACTCAGTAGGGCTGAGATGGTTTGGCAGCACAAATAATGCAAACCCCTGAACCCACATCACAGTGTCAGAGCAGCACTCGTGGCTTCTGCTCTGGACAGATGTTTCCACCAGGTTGTAACAAATGCATGCAAAGGTAGACTTTCATGCCCAAAAATCAAAAGTGGTAGCTCTAAGATGGCAAAAATCACTTGTGTCTGGACCAAAAGGGTTTCCAGAGGCTGGGAACTGGCAGCCCAGAGCCCAGAGCTTCGTGACAAACATCCTTGTCCCAAGATCTCTTCCCTTTGTTCTCCCCTTGATACTGGATATCAGAGCAATGCCAATACATATCTCAGTGGTAACTGCCTTTTAGTGAGGCTGTGATTTCCATCTGGTTTCAGTTCTATTATATCTGAATATTTTCTAAATACAAGTGCAAAATGTGTTAAATCTGTTCCCTAAACATCCTGGTTGAGTCAGTATTTGGTGGTGCTGTCAAATTCACATAAAATATATGCACTGAAGGGAAATCTTTAGTATGTTGCTTTTTCTGTGGGGCCCAGGGCCATGGTTTTTATAGTTGTATGCCATTATTTAGGCATCTAAGTCTGTATTGCTCTTGCAATAAATACTTGATTTTACAGTCACTAGCCATCAAACATGCCCTGTGAAATATGTAACTTCAGTGAATTTAAGGCAACTGAAGTGGCTAAAATTGTTATTTTAAATCTTTACCAGGAGCTATCTTGTCAAATCTGCATCTGTTGGGCATGGTAGTCTACTAATCAGAGTAAAGTCCAAAGTCTCTACTTCTCTATTTGCTTCTTTTCAGGCTATAGGATTTTTTTAAAAGCAGATCAATAAACAATCTCAGTGTTTTCATTTTACTAAGCAATATAATATGGATGAGTACTAGTGTAGTGGTAAATCATTAATATACTCTTTAATCATAGAGTGACCATGTCCCACAGATGTGATTTAATCATGGAAAAAGGACCAATGAAGTGTGAAGATGCATCAGGAAGGGTGTTTCTAACTGATCTGGGATAGTGTATGGCACCATTTTAGAAGATGCTGTAGTATGAGAATATTCAGGATGCTGTGTACATTTGTAGTTACAGATCTGGCAAAATTCTACTTGATTGTTTTTATCAAAAATCAAAACCCATGTCAGGTTTGTATTTGGCAGAGGAACCAAATGGCTTTTTGGAATAAGTAAAGCATTGCAGCTTCCAGATTCAAGAGTCCCATGATTTGTAAGACTAACACTAACAGACTATAACCCTAAAAACCTGTAGTAACCTGTGCTTAACATGATTCAATGCTAGATTCAATCATCCTGTGGTACAGATAAAGGTGATTAAAATAAGAGGACAGAAATTTCATGGAAAAATATGGGTCCTGCAGGAGTGCTTCTGTGTTGTTTTCAGTGGTAATGGTTCCTGGTTAGAGAAATCAGATTCTGCAGCCTCAGAAGAATAGACAGTGTAAAAACTCTTAATTGTATTTATTATGGAATTTGATGCATTTATGAAAGACTTTCCCTGTGACATGTTCCCTGATATTGGAGGAGCTGTCAGTGACCCAGAAAGTCACCTCAGTATTGTTAGGCATATGTCTGTTTGCCCAGTTTAGTGGCTATTAATTTCCATTTCTATTGGTGTGAGAAATCTGAAATTTTGTTCCTTCATTTCATCACTTAGAAATGAGGTTTGAAAATTTATCCTACTGGTATCTTGAACATTGAAACTTAGCATCAATCAAGTGTAACTTTGTCAATGAACAGAAGCAACTGTAGTTGCTGTGTCTTTTTCAACTATTCTGATCCTCCTAAACTCCGTATTTTCTGTGCATGTGTAACTCCTAATACCTGCACAAAAAAAAGCAATCTGTTTCTCTAATTAGGAATTTCTTCAGAATATCTTACTAGTAGGGCATGCTGAAAACCCTGTATATACTGTTCAACTCTTAGTATGTGCTTCCTCTGCTATATTGTCAGTTACCCTTAGGAAATGATTGCTCCATGATGTGATCCATGATCAGAAAAAGGGCTTTTGCAATTTCTGCTCATTTACTGAAAGCTGCTGTTTTCAACACCTATCAGCCTGTCTGGAAACTTCTGTAGAGGAGAGAGTGCTTGTGTACCAACAGCCTTAGCAAAGGAAGACATAAGGGGGTTACCTGCACACCAGACCCATCTCTGCCACAGCCTGTTTTGGAGGGCAGCCCCATCCACTGTGAAGCCTTTTGCTCTGGGTGAGGCAAGTAGAGAAGAGATGATGTGTTGTTCTTCAATGCCTTTATCACAACCAAATTACAATCCAATTTGGGGCATGTTTGTTCAGGAGATAGCTTGCATATGGCATTTCGATGGGTATCTTGTGATTGGGGCTGGCTCTCAGCCAGACACTAGTGATGCTGGATAAGGCACTAAGACTGGCATTCACTTTGCTGAAGAGCATGTGATTCTCCTTCTGAAGGAGAGAGTGATGCTGTCTGATGTGCTGAAAAAGTTTAGATTTAGTTCAAAAACTTTGTCCTAAACAGGGTTTTGCATCATTCCTCGTGGTGCTTTAACTGGTGACAGCCAGGCAGGCTTTTCAGATATATAGACACTGTTTGGAAGGATTGTTTTTATACGTGTGACTTGACATTTACATGACTTCCTTTTGTGAAGGCTGACAGCAGAGTTTGCTGGAACGACAGCTGCTCTGCTCTGCTCTGTAAGAAAGGCCAAACAAACAGTCACAGAATTTTGCCCTGCTAAAGCCTGGCCAGTCTGTTTCCCGTGGCCATTTCTCTATGACTGACTGAAAACCTTTATGCTTGAATTTTCTTTGAATTCAGAAAAGATGGAAAAGTAATCACAGCTGTAATTTTGCTATTTATTAGAGAAACTCAGATATGTTGGAAAGGTGCTGGTAGGGAGTTGAAATGTAGTGAACTTAAACCAGAGAAAGGAGAGGGCTTCAAAGGGAAGACATGAATATAATTCTAGGTTAAATTTAGCTTAATACTTGCTACAAATGGACCTCTAACCATGTAAATTAAGTGAAGTCCTGATTTCATTGAAAATAAAGACAGTATTCTGATTGATTCAGTGGGGCTAGGGTTTCACCTATGGCTGGTATGATCTAATAGGTCATTGCTAATTAAGAGCATATGTGGCCTCAATTCTTGCTAGTGGAATTAAATATCTGAGCACCAGCTACTGAGGGAATGTGGAAGGAGCTGGTCCCTGAAAGAGTGGTCTGGGGAAGCTGTGCTGTGGATTGCTGTACCTTGGTACAGCTTCAGATAAGGAAAAAAATTTAGCATAGGTAAAAGTGTATCTCCTCCAAGATGAGAGAAAAGTAAACCAAATGCAGTAGATTTGAGAGAGAGAGCTCAACAGGGGGGAAAAACCCAAAAAACAACAGAGAAACCTGACACAGCCATGGGCATTGCTGGATTCAAGGGCATTGAGCCTGAAGAGTGCTGTAAGAGATGAAATCTCTGCATGACAGCTCAGCAATATATTGTCTGCATAATAACATGTAGATTGTAGGCAATCACTGTCTATTTTCTGTGATGAAAAATCCTTTTATTACAAGCAGATTTGATAATATTTATATTTCAGCTCCAGAACTCTCACTGACTGTTGAAGTGTTTCCCTACCTGTTCCGGCCCTCCTGCCTTTTGCCTAAAAAATAAGTGGGAAGGGAGATGGATGTGGTCCTGAAGACAGCTGGAGGAGCGGTGTTGGGGAAACCTGACTGCACCTTTTCAATGGTTAAAATGGTCTCTTTTAAGAAAGATAGAGACAGACTTTGGAACAGGGTCTATAACTATAGGACAAGTGGTCTTGCTTTTCATCTTAATGCACAGATTCAAGTTGGATGTGATGAAGGAATGTTTCACTGAGAGTGGTGAAACAGTGGTACAGGTTGCCCAGAATGGTGGAGGATGCCTCAGCCCTGGAAACTTTCAAGGTCACTTTGGATAGGCTCTGAGCAATCTGTTCTAGTTGAAGATGTCCCTGCTCATTGCAGGGTGATTGGACCAGGGGACCTTTAAAAGGTTCCTTCTAACCAAAAGTATTCTCTGATTCTGTTATCTCAAAGCTTTAAATGCACATGCTCTCTAGAAAGGAAAGCAGCTGTTTCTTATTGACATTCACTGGATCCCAGCAGTGCCATTAACATGCTGATGCATCTAACATAAGCCTCAAAATGCCAGATTTCATAATTGGCCCATGAAATCTCACTCTGGGCTTGAATATGGTCTTCAAGGAATGTATTAGAGTAGGACTTTTTCCTGCTTCTTAAAGGGGGGAAAAATGCTAAGCTAAAAAAGCATTTTTTAGGAAGGGAAGGGTGATGGCATTCAGGCATGAGAGATTGCCCTGAGGTTCACACTGTGCTTCTCCTCTTCATCTGCATCTCTCTTACCTCCCTTCCAGCTGTGCTCAGCTGCCCTGTGGATTTGTGCACCCTGCACAAAGCAGTAGCAAGAAGATCAATCTCCCTTCTCTTTCCCGTGTGCTGCTGTGCTGGTTCTTACGTTCTGACATGTTTCTCCTCAGCTCCACTTGAGGGGACTGGAAAGGTTGTAGTTGTTCTGTAGACCACTGCCATTTATTTTCAGATCCACGCATCCAAAGTCTACAATGCTTCTTCTCTCTCCAGAAATTTTTTTTAATTTGCTATGCAGATAAACAACCTCCCAAACAGTCCCACTTTGGAACAGGTGGTTTTCAAAAGTGCTGTTTGATAACAAGCTTGATGTGAACTGATCTAAATTTGACCCCTACTGAAAAGAAGATCCTGGCATCTTCTCTTTTGTCCCAGTACTTGTAGTGCTGCTGCTTTATACTGAACTGACTCTGGAAACTGATCTGGCTGGATAACACTCCCAGCCAAAGTGGCAGGGGAGGAAGCAATTTTCAGCCTGTTTGTCAAACTGTGTCTGAAATGGCAATTCAGGTTCCAGCTACAAAAACGTATTGCTTGGGTTGTCTACTTATCACCAGTTTTGCATCATTAAGTGTTATGCATTCTTGGCCTGATATAATTGCAGCAGATTGCACACATGAACTGTTAATTATTTTATTTTTAAAACAGAAATTACGGAACAGGAAAATAACATTCCAACATGTTTGCTTTTGGAGCTAACCTACCACGGCAATCTGTTAGTTTGATAATGGTTAAACTCGTAAGCCCTTGCCTCAGCAGAGTGCAGTAGGGTGCCATTAAGGCAGCCATCTGTTGAACATACATAGCAGAGGCATGAATTGCCTCGCTTTTCGGGTTTCTGAGTAGTTACAACATAGTCTTGTTCTCTGAATGCCACTGAAAAACGCATGGAAAGATCAGAGTTCAGTGGAAGGTGAACATCCAAATTTGGGATTGAAGGCTGGGAACCCAGTCAGCTGAATGCTGGATGTGGAGCAGGGAAGAGAAGAAGCCTCGTGGGCGAGGTAAATCACATGCTGATAGTAAGCACGACTCTGGCAAGAGCCTGAGCTGCTTGGGTTGCTTAGCGATTCAACAGATCTGCAAAACTCCATTTGCAGAGCAAGGCTGCCATTATGTTGGATTGATTCATCAGGATCAGCAGCTAAAACAAGTTATATTCTATCAGAGTTTTCCTGCATTAGTTTAAAAATGAATTTAGTTGGCTCTAAGTGGACATTTATTTTAGTATCTTGAAGAACTGACTTTCCTCTATTAAAGCAGAATAATGTATCTATATGATGCCCTAACTTGAACAGTACATAAAGATTAGTAAATAAGACCCCATTAAAAATACTTATAATGTAAGTAACATGGGTCCCAATTGCCTTTCTAATGTCCATTAATGCTTATTGTGAGGATCAGAGCTCATTTTACTGAGCCATTTAGTCAAACCGTGTGATTATTTAGAAAGTTAATTCATGCATACTAAAATCTAGCTTAAGTAATGCAGAGGGTAGGAGGTAAAACTCTATGGAGACGATAGTCCTTTTTGTTATTTAATGATCAGCCATAATTAACTTGCAAATTTGAAATAATTAGAACAAATTAAAGGTATTTAACTTTGCCTCCCTAAAGAAAAATTCAAATTGCACCAAATGCAGCTTTAAATTATTCAAGTCTCAGAGGTCTGTGCCGGGTTTTTTTACAATGCCTTTTCTATGATGAGAATACCAATCTGCTTTTTGTCAGAAAGCATCCTATCAAGTAATTGTTCTTTGTGTCTAATAAATGACAGCTATTCTTCTTTGTAAAAGTATTTCAGTCTCTGAAGACTACATCAGCATTTCCATGGCATTTTAATTCAATAAAACAAAAGGTTAATGTTTTTCTACTTTTTAAGGAATGCAAATACTAGCAGTATTCAATGGGTCCTGAATGACATTTAAAATTTGCCATTCGCGCTCAGCGGGGATATCGCGATATGAGGCTCAGACGGGATGGAAGGAATGTTCAAGGTTTGTTTTCCTTTGGTGATGGTGTACTTGGATATTCATAATGAGGCAGCAGTGCTGAGACTCACTTCTTTCTTGGCCACACTACATCTCCTGCCCTGGTATGTAGGCTAGGTAGGTTAATAAGGTCTTTATTTAGAAAGTCTTCTCTGTTGGTTAGTTTCAAGGAGTGTCGTGAAAATTCATTGGATATTGTGGTGACCTGCAGGAATTCCTACTAACTGTGGTGCCTTTGAGTGACATGATGGGTAGTTGGATTTGAAATTAGACAAGAACCTCTTTTGCTGCTAAATCTCTCCAGACATAAATAGCTGATTCCTTTTGACCATATGTTGAGTTTAAATTTCCATGTTGCAATAGTCACATCATTTGTTTTACTAATTATTCCAGAGGTGAATGAGTAATTATGTTCTGAAACAGATTTTTTTGCCTTATGTTTTCTTTGTTTAATTGTGGTAGATAGTTAATTACTGAATTTTTTTTATCTCCCTGCATCATCCCTTTCTCTCCTTGGTCTGCACACCTTTCAGATTGTCATTTTAAGATTTGAGACTCTATCCTTACTTAAGCAGAACTTTAGCATGAGCTGACTTCTATTATTTACTAAACAATGAGGCTCTAGTTGTTTATTTAAGTTATAAATGCAAATACACTTTCTTTTGTTATTTATTATACTTTAGCTTATGTAATTTCTTCTTGGTGTCTGTTTCTGTTTGAACTGCATCTGCCATTCTGTATTTAGAACCGAACTCAGTATTATAGAGTTAAGTGCACCATAGAAGATACTGCATTCAGACGAGAACCAATTGAGTAGTCACCTCTTTATCTGCAAGCCAAAGGTCACTGTCTTCACATGAGGACTGTAGGTTGTAATCAAATGTGCTTTAAACAACTCAAAAAGCATCCAAATAATGACAGCCTCACTGTTTTTTTAAATGCTGTTAATCATCCCAAGTAGAGGCAAATGGAATATCAAGTCCTGTTTTATCAGGGAAATCTGATCAATTATTACACCTTTAAGCCTCTTTAAGCAGTTGCTAGGATCCAAAACCACCTCTTGGTGCTCTTGTAGTTGCAGGAATTAGTAGGTTAATAATTTCATATGATTCAAATAAGATACTAATTTAGTCCACCATAAATTTTAAAAAACACTTTGCAGTATTATTAGTGGTCACACAGTTAGAAGCCCTAAAGTAAACGGAGGTTATTTGGAGAAGTTATACCCAACACTTCAGTCAGTTATTACAGGTCATAAGCCATTATATACTGTTCTGCATTAATAATACAGGAGTAATACTAATTGTCCAACAGGCTCAGTGGGCCCTATTAAACAATGTCTTATACAGCACATTGATGGGAAACTTTTAATTTAGCTATCATTTCCTCCTTTTCCCTCAGATCTACAGTAACTTCAGTCAGTGTAAGCTTTTAGGTAAAAGATTCTTGTGATTCAGCCTCCATGAAGCTGTATCCTAACTAATAAAAGCTCAGTGACATTCTTTGGGTTGCCAATGTAAAATTGCTGCTTAAACAGGAAAAAGATTTATCATAGAAATATAGAATGGTTTAGGTTGGAAAAGACCTCTAGGTTCACAGAATCCAGCTGTTAAGATTTGTTTAATCTTCTAATAACTTAAGAAAGTTGTTTTTTGCTTCCATGGTTGCAAGTAGATCTATATAATCTTGGAATAAACAGTATTATTTCATGTGGATAATACAAAGATACTTTTTTATATTTTTAATTTCTTTTATAAAGGAGCCTTTTATGACAGGGACTAATGACTTACATATGTTGGGAATTGTCATTTAAAGCAGTAGTTATTTCCCAGAGAGCAGAATTTGAAAGCAGTAGCTTTTCTTTACTGAGAGAAATGTGGGTCATCCTCCTGTCTGCCCAGAACATTTTGAGATGCCTGTGTCTTCAGAGCTTGAGGTCATGATTGCTCACAATCACTAGATTTGCCTCCTGCCTCTATCCATGCAGTGTTTATGATCGTGTGTTGAAGTTCATCTTGAACCATAATGGTTCTGGTCAACTTTCTCTTTCCTTACTTTACTCAAAGTACTGCACTTCTCCACCACATTCTCTCCCAGCAGTTTGCTCATACATTCTCTATCCTGTTTAAAAGTACCTCTGTTCATCAATCTCACCTCTTTGTCTCCTTTCTTCTCATCCATTTTCTTCTTGAATCAGCTTCTCACCATCTCTGTTTTTTAAAAAAACATGTAGATGTGGCACTTGGGGATGTGGTTTAGCAGTATCCTTGGCAGTTGTACTCAGATGATCTCAAAGGTCCTTTCCAATAAAAATTATTATGTGATTTTGTGATCTGCTTCCCTTTTGCAAACTAAAATTTCAGATTTCTCTTCACATAATCTTCTTTGTTTCCCCTTTATTCTAGCAAAGTGAACATTTTTTAAATTATTCTTTCTTCCAATTTTGGCCCATTGTGCTGGACAAAGTCTGTCTTCATCTTCTCTTCCACGTCTTCATCCCACTGGTGCTGTTCTAACTACTCGAGAAATCCAGGACCTAATGCTTTAGGGAATGTACCCAATGCTGCAAAACTCCAAATACAGTTGTCAGGGTGCTGCTGGCTGCTGATAACCAAAGACTCCTGATAAAGTGTGTTGGTAACTCTTCAAGCCTTTGGCATTCTGCTTTCAGAAATTATAAATGTATTCAACAAGAGCTTAACCAGCAGCATGATGTTTATGCTTCTGGAGAGTAAAAGCTGGTAGAGAGCTGGGTGCAGTGTTAATGGGCCAAATACATCATGTAACAGCATGATCTTTTTTTCCTCCTAGTGTCCCTGTGTTGAAACATGAAGATTATTTACTGAGGACATCTCCAGTGAGCAAAAACTCCAGAAAACCAGGGAGCAGTCATGGGAGCAGTTCAGGGAAGAAAATGGTTGGCTTTGGTATAAACATGGATGATGGGCAAAGCCCTCAAATGCAGACCAAGAGGGAAGGCACCAAGTCCAGGAAAGGTAAGGGGGAGCATACTGTGTTGCAGGGCCATGATTGTGCTGGTGTGTTCAAAAGGGTATTAGTAAAATGCACAATTAAAGAAAGAAGTTTTAGAGGTGTTTAAACAACCTAAGAGAAAGTGTTAGCTCCATTAAAAAAATAATTAAATAACAAGTGACGATCCTGTCTGGTATTTCTGATGAAAGAGAAAAAAGTAGTCCCTTAATCTCAGAAAACTCCTTCAATTATTTGTTTTTTAATTTTCCCAAAAGGCAGTGAGAAAAAGTGCAGTGGGGTTTGCTCTTCAAATGTAATCTTTGCATTCTTTTCCTCCTTGAGTGATGACTGCACCATCACAACCTGCTAGTTTGCCACACAGGGATGTCTCTACTGCTAAAACCTATCCTGCCCTTAGCTTAGTGCCTCCACTTAAGGAGCAGAGATGCAATCTTTTCTCTCTTATGAAGAAAAAAGGTTGGGAACAAAAGCAGCTTGGATGTTTCACTGCTTAGCTTTGAACATAATCCTTGGTTCAATTATGAACTAGCTTTTTTTTTTTATTTTTTTATTTTAACTTGTCAGCCAGTTTGCTGTATATGTCAGCATAAAAATAAAGAAAATGGCAAAATGAGAAGAAATGTGGTGCAGTTCTCAAAGGAACAAATAACTTGTGTTATTGGTTAAGACCGTACCAACATTAAAAAGCAGTCCCTGTGAAGAAACTTTCAAAAGGGTATCATCAGCCTGGACCCAAACAGTGGCTGAGGTTAATCTCTTCCAAGGCACAGCTACAAAAGTTGGACGCCTGTAAAGGGCTTGTGTCCAAAAAAATCAATTTCTAATTTGAAACAAAATCATTTTTGACTAACAGGGGTTCAGGACCCATTACTTTTGCTGTATAATCTGCTGACATTTCACACTTTCTGTTGTGCACAATGAATCCTAATAGTCATTTTATAACATTGCTACACCAATCAATTTAAGCAAGAGAAAGCCGTTACAATTCTGCAAAGTTTCAGGGGCAATTTTCACTGATGGTTTTCTTTTATGGTTTTTTTCAGCTATCATTTTTTTTCTTCTCTTTTCCTCTTCCTTCTGCCCCTCCTCCTTCTCTTTGCTGCAGTGATGAAACAAGGATTTTTCACAGCTGGATGGTGGGTTTTGTTCCTTAGATTGGGCTAGTCCCCGAAAGTAATTTATTTTCCATAGATTCAGGGGAAAATATCCAACCTGGCCTCTTCTTCATTCATTCGTTTCATTTTGTAGGACTGAGAAGATGTTACAAGCTGCATCTGGCTGTTGCACATTGCAACTGAGCTGCACCTATGCTGATTTAGTGATTGTAGCAATCAGCATGATCTCTGAAGATGGTGGGCATCTTTTGCAAGCACTTACTGGGATTGCTGGCTTTAATGGTGTAGAGCTGCATTGCCAAATTTGACTTACAAACATTGGCACTTGCTGTGATAGCTGATAAAGTTCAGAGGAATGCTTTCAAGCTGTGGAACAACCTCAGGTCTATTACTGATTTGAATGGTTGTTTATCACAAGGCAAATTACCTAGCACTAATCACTGAAGTTGAAGTCTTCTGTATTTAGTACCTTTTTAATTGGCTTCCTTCTGTTATATATTTGGACTCCTTTAGCAAGCACACACACATACTTGTAAAGTGTTTTTTCCATCTTAGGAGTTCACCACGACACAATGTCAAGATTTTTAGTTCTAGCCTGCATAGCCTGGACTTAGTTGGCTCTGTCCTTGCTTTTACTGGATATTCCTAGATGCTGCTGACCTGGGATTTCTGATTTAGTGCAGTATGAGAAAGGGGAATGAAATCCACAAAGTGATATCTTGAAGCATGAAACTCATTTAGCCACATACCTGAAGGTGGCCTGTTGGTCGGAGCACAAGAGTGCTGTGTACAGAAACATGTTCAGGTGAAAACTTCTCAACCATCAGATGCTGACCTATTGCTACAGAGGTTTATTTTTCTCCTGCTGGTATCAGTCTGGTCTATTTGTGTGTTCTCCAGGATGGTGACTTTATCCAAGCACTCCTTAGTGCAGTGTGAATGCTGGTCTGAGCCCTTGGGCTTGCTGTGCCACTGGGAATGGTGGCTGTATCAGTAGTAGTGTCCCTCCAGAGCAGCACAGGCACTTACATCAGATTTAAAATTATTAATCAGGAAGCTGTTCTCATCCTGGAATGGTTGTAGGCTTTCCTGCCTACAGGACTGGTCACTTGCTGTGACAGCAGTGGGTTTGAAAAGGGTGATTTCTTAACAAATACACGTTTCCTTCTCCCAGATCATGGTTAGTAACAGGTAGAAGAGCATTGTTAATGTGGTCCCTTCACCTCTTGGAGTGGAAAGGGTCACTTCTGCTCTCTTTTCAGGGTAGAAGCTTACTGGATCAACTTAGGAAATCGATTTTTATTCCCTCACTGTTGATTTTGTCTTTTGTTTCTGCTTGCTCCTTAGTTTTTATTCCTGTGCTTTAGCAGGTGCTTGTGTCTTGTAGTCAAACTTTTTTAGTATTACCAGCAAAACTTTAGGCAGTTGAAGCAATCCTGAAGTCTTAGATCCTTTCAGCAGTAAATTGTTTTTATTGGTGTCACCACCAGCTATGTCAACGTGTACTAAAATCTAACAACTTGTCTAGTTAAAAAGTGCTGGAGTACAGAAATGTGTGTTTTTCTTCCTTTCTGCTCTTGAAAATTTTGCTGTGGGGCTGGGAAACATGCATCCATTGCACTGTGCAATATTGGGCAATTCTTTACTTTTCTGTTTAAAGTATTCATCTTTACAAACACTTCCTGAAGTACCTCTGCATTGAAACAAAAGAAAGAACTATTTTCCCCTTTGTTTCTTGTTGTTGGACATAATGTCTGCATAATGTTGTATAGTGTGCACACTTTCCTTTTTCATATGCAAAAGAAAAAGCCAGAGAAGAAAAATTATTTTAGTTCATTTTAGCCTTGTACTTTTCCAGGGGCTGATTTCTCTAGATAGTGTTTGTTTTTCAGTAGTTTTTCTGATGTAGCTTCTTATGGATTCAGGATCTGGAACTTCTTCCCTTGAGGGAAGACTCTCCTTACAATTGAATGGAGCAATTAGTTAATATTAGTGAAGTGCTTTGAAGATGTGAAGTACTATATAAATGTTAAGTCTTATGAATATTACTATTATTCAAGCCATAAAGATTTCTTTTATGATTATCAACCTAGATTTCCCATTGCTTACTTTCATTCCATTGCTGCTTCAACCAGCCTCATCCATATTTCTTCATCCTTAATGTTTACACTTCTAAAATATAGACTGCTGTATTTCCCCATTTTCTTAATGTTTTAGTTGTCTGTTTTTCAAACAGAAATATATAGCTATTTGAGTTTTTTCAAATGATTTTTTAATCTACTTTAAATCATTCTTGTACCAGGTTAGCCCAATTGAAAATACTATTCTTAACATTACCATTTAGGAGACATTTATAATTGCTTTGGGGGTAGCTTGACTTGCAAGCTTATATCTAGGGGTTTTTTTTGTGATTCTTTGCTGCTCCAGGTTCTTTGCATTGGTGTCAGGATTTAAATTACCACACTGTGTAAGAGCTTTTTCTTTTTTCCAGGGGTAAATGTGTCTATTCTTTTTCCACATTTCTTGCTTCTCTAGATCATCTGCAATGTCTCCAGTCTCATACTGTCTTCTAACACCTGCAATCTAATTAATTTGCTGTCATTTGTATCACCCCAGTTCTCTATGACTTTTCATAAATAATTACCAGTCACTTCATAAATTCATTAACTAATTCCCTTTAGCCCTGAAATATATATCCTTCAGACTAAAGACTTTGTATCTTTTTTTTTTCCCCTGGTAGTTTCTTTTCATCAGCTTTATATAGACAGGTATTATACATCAACAGGGTCTTCATTATCCTCTACTCGCCAATTTTCCCTTCCTTTATTTTTTCCTCATAATATATTTTAAAATTAGTAGTAGCTTGGACATTTTTGGGAATGTTATTGATTTAATCATCTTTATATATTTGCTTGTTTGTGAGTGTTTCTTTTTCCTCAAAAGACTTGCATGCTTTTTCCAAGATGTGTTTTTTAAATTTTTTTTTTAATATACATTTATTTGGGATTTCTTTATGCCTCTGCTTTATATCTGTGCAGCCTAACAGCCTCAGTAAATTCCTGCTGAGTTCCTTTTCTTGTTTTCTGTTTCTAGCTCTGGTAATATTTTCAAACTTGGGTATTTGAACAGTCCCCTTGAGGCTGTGTTGGCCACTTCTGAGTCCATATATTGTCTTTTTTTGCAGAGACACATCTCATTTTCTGTGAATGTAGTTTGCTGACAGTGTGCCAGCCTTGTCTTGTATTAACAACTGAATATTTTCTCCCATGTTAACAAGGTTTTTATTACTTTGGTATTAGTTTCTTAAAATCCAGCTGCCTCATTCCACTGTCACGTGAAATGATTTCTAAATATCTCTTATTCAGTCGTAAAGTCAAAACTCTAAACAAGAGCCTTCCAGTCTTTATATGCATACCCACTCTTCTCATCATGAATTGGCACACTATCAAGTTACCAGGGACACACAATCAGCATATATCCCCATGATATTTCCAGACTTCCTTCACTGATAATTAACTCTTTCTTAGGCAAGATTTTTTTTACTGAAAGGTGCTGAAACACAGTTCATTATAGCAGGGTGATAACGTATTTTTTTGTTAGTCTCTTTAAAATGCATCTTAAAACATGGATTTATTGAATTGTATATATTTGTATAAATATTAGATTCAATGCACTGTTTTAAATAACTCCTTGAACATCTGTACATTTTACACTGAAGCTGGAATTACAACCTTGTGTTGCTTTGTGTTTCAGAATGGTTGAGAGCTAATGCTTCTGTTCACAGAGCTGAGAAATATTTGGCCATCACAGGGTTACATAAGGATCTAAACACTCATTTGACTTCAGTTTTTGCTGATATGTTTGGTTTTCCCTATACTGCTCAAGTTAAGTGATGTTGGTTGCACACAGTTAATTAGGAGAGATTAAAAAAGCCCAAATCCACAGATTTTTTATGTGGTAGATCAGGTAGCTACTAATTTTCCTATTTCCCTTTACCTCTTTTTTACCTGTATGCTATTTGTCTTACTAAATCTGATCAATGAAACTCAGTTCTCAGGTGAGCAAATGAAAAGTTGGCTGAACCACCAGCCTTCAAGGGTTGTCTTCAGTCCAGCTGGCAGCCAGTTCATAGTGGTTAGCTGCTTAACATCAACAGCTTGAGCAGCAGGACAGGATGCACCTTCAGCAAGTTAGCAGGCTTGGGGAACCAGTCAGTGTGCTGGAGAACAGGGCACAGTATTCAAGGGACCTTAACAGGCTGGGAAAAAGATTTGACAGAACCCTTTTTAGGTTTAGCAGAGGGCAATGCCAGTATCCTTCAGCTGGGTTGAACTGACACTGAAAAAGCCCTGAAAGCAGTTGTGCCAGAAAAGAATGGGGTGTCCTGCTGAAGAGCAGTGAGTCAGTGATGTGCTTGTGTGATGGAGTAACTGGACTTCTTACTGGGCCATAATCATACAGCTGTGGCCATCAGGGTGCTGAAATTACACTTCCCCCCAGCTAGCTCAGTGAGACTGTGCCCAAAAATGCTGTGTCCACTCTGGGACTCCACAGTGCACAGACAACACTGACAAGCTGTAGGGAGTCTGGCAGAGGCAGCCAGGACAGCCATGGGGCTGGAGCAAGAGGCTGAGAAGGCTGGGTGCATTCAGCTACAGGTAGAGGTGACTCAGCATGGATCTTGCTTCTTGCTGCAGCTACCTTAGGAGAGGGTGTAGAGGAGAGGGAATGAGCCTTCTTGGAAGTCATCATCAGCCACACAGGAGACAACAGGGAAAAGTCACAACTCAGAAAATTCTGATCAGCTATACAGGAAACATTTTTGACTATGAGGCTGGTCAAGAAGTGGAAACAGAGGAGTTTCCCACAGAGGTTCTATCAGTGAAACATTCAGCACCTAATGTGATAAGTGTCTGAAACCTGTTGATGCTGTTTAAATGGAGGATTGAACTACATGACCTCCAAACTTCACCTTTAAACCTAGATTATTTTGTAATTCAAGAGTTATTTGGAGGTGGGAAGAAGGAATGGATTCTCAGTTCTATTTTATTTAAATGAAACTACTATTGAAGTGATATTTACACTTGGAGAACTAACATTTTAAAGCATGTAATGAGAACTGCATCTGTGAAACAAGCTGAATCCTGTGGGCCACTTAAGGAATAATAACCATGCAAGTCTGTCAAGCTTGGGCAGTAGGATGGATGCTGGAGAGTGTGTCTTATTCTACAGATTTGATTCTGTACGGTCCTGAAAAGGATGCTGTGCACAGTACTATCAACTGATGAGCTCTGTGTATATTTCTCACTCAAAAACTGTTTCAGTTTTTCGTCCCAATGTTCTGTAATAAGGCAGAATTGAGAAACATCTATTCCAGAATCTCTAGCTTCTGATGCCTGACTTGTCTTCACTTCATTCCACAGGGACAACTTCAGGACTTAGGAAGGATGCAGCCATATCTCCTGGGTTGATGGGCAGCAGCAAAGTGCCTGCAACCACAGCCGTATCACCGATTCAGCATGACCCTTCACGGTAAGCTGCTGGGTAATCTCTGGTTTAAGATTCTGCAAACATAACCATCAAATTCTCCCAGATGCAGGGAAGTGACTGAATTTCTGTGATGTTTCATATTAGCACACGCTGAATAATATAAACTAAAACATGCCATATCCTTTTGACATTTATAGTAAGCCTTAAGTTGCGTGTTAGAATAAAAAAAGCAAGAATATGCCAGGTTCTAACATTTTAATTTTACTTAGATTTTGAACAGAGAGTATTTTATGTTCCAAGTCCTGACACATTAAATACCTTTGTAAATAATTTTAATGGACAGTGTTAACCCTGTTAGGTTTTACATTCGCTTGAAGATTTTAATCCCTTGCCATTTGCCCGCCTCCTCCCCCACTCCCATTTTTATCAAATGGCATTTCTTTTAAAATGTTTTGTATGAGAGTTATTTTATGTTTAATGACAAGCAACAAAATCACATGAAGTCAGCAATTCCTGATTATACTATATGTCTGCACTAAATGCACTGGAAAAGCAGCATTATCACTTCTGTTCCAATGGAAAAACTGAAGGCAGCATTGTTGTTCTGTTTAAAGGTCTGAAAACAACTTGCCTTCTTTAGGCAGGATTACATTTCTAGTGGTAACTGCCTAGAAGAACGGCATACAATCCCTGCTTTTCTTTATCATATCCCACATTTTCTCATAATAAAATCTTCAGTTAAGCAACAAAAAAGCAGATTGAAATATGAACTTTGCAGTATTTTATACCACTAGTTAGATAACAGTACAGTGGCATAACAGGAATGTGCAACTGTTCATGAGAAGAGTTAAATGCTTCTTGGAGGACGAGAAGGTTAGAATCAGATTTAATCTTCTCTTGGCCCAGTGGACTTGAAAAATGTATGCTTGATATCAACCCTGTATTCTTGGCAGCAGCTGGCAGTTTATTTCTATCTTCTGAGAGAACTTGTGATATATAATAGGTGAAAACCCACTATCAATATTGACAAATTTGTACTTACTTGTTATGGAAACACTTTTTTTTTTCTTCTGATGGAAGGGATGATAATTCTTGGAGGATTTAAGAACTGAGTTAAATTGGGCTGTTTCCCACAAGTAGCTGTATGTTTAAACTAACAGAAACCACAAGATTGCCTAACCGTTTCTCTTAGAAGCAATGGTTACCTCTGCAAGGCAGGCATAGCAGATAAAGTGTGTGTAAAGATACTGCTTGATACTGTCTAATAGTGCTAGGTTGAGATTCCATTCAAGCACTGAGAAGTAGATATAATTATGCACATCATATGAAGACTGCTCAGAAAAAGAAATTTTATTCAAGAGGATTGATGGTCTATTCTTTTCCACAGAGGGGAGTAAAATATTTGTTGTAATATGCTGTTAGAAATCATACCAGGTAAAGTGATCAGTAAAAGGAGTCTGATTAGCTGTCATCTTTAAAGTATTATTTTACCAGTTGATGAAAAATCCTGTATTTCTGGGCTTTTTCTCCCATGCTCTCTCCCTTTCTTTCTCACCATTGGTGCTGTAGATATTATTAACTAGGTTAAACAGCCATGTTGTGCTTTCCCTTACTCCTGGCCTTCTCTAATTAAAAACGGCAAATGGACAAATATTTCTGGGGAAACCTAAAGCTGATTCTATCCTTCATCAAAAAACCTGCTTGGGCAGCAGGTCAGTCTCAATTTATCACTGAATGGTTATAAGCTTAGACTGCAGGTTTAACTAACTAAATTAATCGATATTGAGAATTATTGCTGCTTTTGTGCCACTAAAGTTAGGGTTTGTCAGCATGTTCATTATGATCTGTGATTTGGGGGGGTTAACAGCTTTACCACAACAGTTGGCACAGATCTGAAACTTGCAACACAAAGCCCTAGCCTAAGAGCAAATTTATTTATTCAGCAGTACATGTAAACCTAATTACTTTTGACTATTTAAATTTATAGGACTAGATTCAACTCGTGTTTGTGCCAGCTTTAACTAGCACAAGCCCTGGCACCCGGCAGCAGCAGCAATGCAGAGCCTGCCAGAGAGAAGGTGTTGGAAAGCGACAGAAGCTCCCTGGCAGCGAGAGGCACCAGGGTGCTAGCACAGCTTCTGGGGAGGGCTGGCTGGGGAAGCAGGCATGGCAGGTAGAAGATGTGTTGGCATGATAGCCTGCCTTGGCAGGGCTCAACTGGAGGCTTCAGTGTGTTACAGCTACCTCCTGCTTGGGAAAGAATTGCTGCAGTCCTGCTTCCTTCTCTGTCTCAGAATGAATCATGTCATGAACAAGAAATAAGTGCCCCTAGAAGGTAGATGTAAGCCTTGGGGGCCTTAGTGCTAGACCTGTAGAAGGACCAGTCTTTCAAAGTGAGTGTGCACAAGGTTATTTCAGTGATACCTCTGAAAGAAAAAGAAAACCCCAGCATTTCCTTATCTGGCATCTGGAGCTGGGCTAGTAGTGAATTTGTTTACCTGTCAGGCTTCTGTGCATGCCTATCTCTGCCTTCCATAACGTGGCCAAACACTGCAAGTTTGGTTATCCAGTGTTCTTAAGCAAAGTGTCTACACCTGCATGAGGCCCTTCAAATTATGTTCACAGCAGGTCTGGAAAAGCTCTTCTACTCCATGTGCTTATTTATCTAGACCAAAGCCAATATATTTGGGAAAAATATTCACAGACATGATTGGGGCTGGGCAAATTTGGAAGAGTAGATTAGTTCTTGAAGCATGGTTACTTTGATTGTGTTAAATGTTACCTTTTTGGTGACTAGTTACATTTTTTCATAACTGGTGTTTGCCTAGAAGAAAGTGTCTGTGTTTCTGCTGTACTGGAGGGGAGTTGCACAGGGAAGTACTGGCATATTGATGCTTTCATTTGGTAATGAAATTTTTACATATAAACTAGATCTTACCTTACCTATGCTCAGGTACTGATATCAGCAAAACAAATGTTGTATTGCGTACAGAAGTGAAACTGCACTAAATTAAAGTATTCAGCTATTTCTGGGGCAATAAAAAAAAGGAAGTTATAAATTGTACATTCTGAAATACCATTTAATTTGATTACAGCCCTGTTGCAATTGTCAGGCTCTCCCCACGTAGCGTTGAGTTTGGCACAGTAAGTCCTATAACACTGCAGAAATTAAGCGCTTAAAAAGACACAGGCAAAGTTTGTTCTGCTCACCATGGAAACAGATAACTCTCCTGTAGTGTTTTTCACTTTGGACAAAGCGAATTCAAGAACAGTTAGGTAAATTAAGGGACTGTGTGATAGTCAGGGATTTCAGCATTAAGTCTGTAGTTTTTGGTTGCAGTTTCAGGTCAAAGCTTTCATATTTGCTGAATGCATTGTCTTAGAGGGAAGTTTCTTGTAGCCAATAAAAGAAGTGATTTAGAAGTTCCTGCAATATGAATGCTGCATTTGAGCTGTATTATTATCTGTTAGACTACAGTGGCCTGTTGGATTTCTTATAAACAGATTGTATTGTGTAAATTTGTGTTTAGGGACATTTTAAAAACAAAACTATTTACCCAATTGCCCAGCACATCTCAGGTGAATGTGTACTCAGGGACTTTTAAGCAAATTAATATCTGATGTAAAATATAATGTGCAGAATTGTATACTTAATAATGCACACTGGAATTGTCTAAAGTAGATCTGTTGTGCTGAGTGTTAGGAAATATGACAGTGATGAGATTCAAGCTTTTGTCTTATGTGGTAGTTGATTTTCACGTCTTTGCATTTTGGATGCTTAAATATGGATATCAACTTAAGACGATTTCTGAAGTTCCTTAGAATGTAGAATCTGAGCAAGCACTGCCAAAGAAATATAATTGTTTTTTTACCCTTAGGATCAGACACCACTCAAGATTCAAAAGGACCAGAAAACTTTCATTCCAGATTTTACTTAGGAACATTTAGAGAGATTAAAAATATGTTTGGAGTAAGGTGGTGAGTTAGTTTCTGAAAGTGGTAGGAGACACAAGTTTTGCCTACTCCCTGAGAAAGCCAGCAATGCAAAAAGTCCAATGTAGTTCCATATGCAAGTGATAAAACCAGACATTGGCAAATTAATCTCTCTTATTCACAGTGTAGGTTGTTAATTGTTCTCTCTGCTGGCTGTCGATATAATGTGAAATTTTCATTCCCCATTCAAGATGGAAAAAGTTGTGGCTGAAAATGTTAACATTTGCATTTTTATTTGTTGATTTATTTAAAGGACAGCCTCTCTTACAGCAATCCATCACTCAGTGACACCCCAAATATGAATAATGTATTGTAGACTTGCGGTTACAATGTGTAATAAGTGCCAGAGACAGTAGAAGAATGTTAACTATGTTGCAAATGTAATATTTATCGACTCATACTTTATTGCTTTCGAGGTTCAATAATACTGACCATAGGACATTAATATCACTTATCTTGATTTTAGTTGGGCACCTCTATATGTAGAAATAACCCATCTATCTCATACTTACAAAATAAATGTGAATTTTACAGCTCTTTGTAAGAAGTGCATTGTAGGTTTCTTGGCTTACTGCTCACAGTTCTCCTTTTCTACCTTCTCATTTACCTGTACCTGACACTGATCCCCCTCCAGTTGCCTGACCCAGGTGTTGAACACCTCAGCAGTCTTCTAGAGGCTTCATTTACTGGCTGCATTGTGATCTTTGCCTCAGATAGGATTTGGGCTAAGTCTCTTTTCCTATTAAAGACCACTATGAAAAGAGTTTTCTATTGCTTCTCTTTGAAAAGACAACAGCTAAGAGGCTAAAACAGAAATACCTTTTCTTTTGGAAAGACACACATAGCAAATCTAAATCATCTCTTTGAAGATTAGAGATATCAGAAAGAGAAGTGTTTAATAAGTTCAACATTTGCTATAGACATGGAACTTATTTTCAGAGAAATTTTTAATCAAGGAATGGAAATATGTTAACGCAATTTAGGAAGATTGAGATTTAAAATTCAGTGGGTTTGTGAACCAAATTTTTTTTGATAACCTGCTTAAGGAAAGAATTTGCAATAAGGTTTTGCTACAGTTGCAAATCCCTCGGTAGTGATTATTCCTGTCTTTAGTAGTTGCTCCAGAGTTCTGCTGTGGAAGCTGATACCGACTGGGCAAACGCTCCTCCTTATCTGCTCTGTTCGGTTACAACCACTAAAAGCTTTGAAGTCTCAGGGGGGAAATGCAGATGTGAACCCAGAGCTGGGATCTAAACCAAATTTAACAATGGGAGATTTCAAGCTTGTGTTGAAATCAGATTTCACCTGTGAAGCCTGGCTCTTGGGAAACCTGGAATTGGGTTTGGCCATGAAAATGATAAGCCTTGATTGTATTTTGTGTTGTAGACATCAAGTAAATTTTGAAGTGACATTCTGTATTTACATCTGAGGTTATCAAATTTAACACATCATTGGTTTCTTTCTTTACTGTGTGTAACAGGAACACCTATTTGTGTGAAAGCAGCCCACCTAATAGCTCCTTTGCAATAACAGTTTTGGTGTGTCCATTGCAGACAATGAAAATCATATTGGGAAATTCTGATTTGCAGTGCAAAAGGATTAATGTTAATTACCAACTGTTGGCTGTAATTGTCACCCTCATTAAAATGCAGAATTATGTATTTCTTAGTTATAAATAACCCTTCTAATTGTACTTGATGTATGCCAGTTTAATCAAAAAGTACACTTGCAAACAAGCAGATATTTGCATTAATCTAGCACTGGATCTTTGAGTCTTTTTTGATAGTCTTTTATTCCAAACCTGACTAGTTGAGGGAGGTCTATTACAGCTACATATCCCTTACACCTTTCTTTTCAGCTCCATGGATCTGTCAGGATTTTGTATTAAAATGAGGGGAAATGTCTTCTGGGAATGCTCAGTGCAACAGAAAACGTGTCAGTTTTGAAGTAGTTGGCAAGGTTTCCATCATTCAGTGGTATGACAATAACTTGACTGTAGTTTGAAAGTAATAATAAGCAAAGGAAAATAGAGTACAAATCATGTTATGAAACTGAGTTAACTTGTTGCATCATTTTCATTGTTATTTTAATTACTATTTTTTTACAATTTTTCCCTGTGTGCATTTGCAGGTTCTCAAATACCAAATCAAATCTTAAGAGAATGTTGGTTCTTTGGATGTGATTCCTGTTTGCATTTGTAATCACAGCAATGAAAACAGCCTCAAAATATTTAAAATATTTTGAGATTCCTGTGTATTTTTCTCTACTTTTTTGTCAAAAACCAAAAAGTTACTGTCTCTTTTTCCTGCACTGATACCTTGAGTGTTCTGCCTTGTACTTCTAAAAACTTTTTTAGAACTACTCTGATGGCAGTTTCTTCAGAGCTTGGCAAGGTAAGATCAGTCTTGATTCCTGTCTTCATGGTTCTCTTAGCAACTGTTCTGTACCTAGTACTGTAGTAATTTCTCTTCTCATGTTTCTGAGACATTTCCTCTTGTTTTTTGGAAATTTGTTTTATTTTTGAGATGGGAGGAATAGATGAATAATATATACAGGATAATTGTATCTTACTTTAAGAAGCCTTTGTCCCAAAAGATGTCTCTGCCATCCTTCCACCATATTGCTTATGCTTAATAAATTCCCTTTTTCTTCTGTCTTTCACTTTCCTGGGCCTTTCAGGCTGTAAACTCCTCAGGGCAGGATCTTGCCACAGCACATCTTTGTGCTTGGCTGGTCCATGCAGTAATGATCTTTTACTGTGATGATGGTATAGTTAGGGTGGAATCTGTCTTGTTTATCTTGAGAAAACTGAGCTAGTTACATTCACTATTTTATTTTAGAACCAGCTAAATATCCTTTTAGTCATACCTGTTATCCCATGAGCTGTAAAATAAGTGTGGATTAATGCACACTGACACCTTATCCCTCTTGTAGCTGAATATGTGGAATTAAAATAATTTGTCATTCATATTTTCATTATGGTTTGGAGGCAAATGCAGGGTTAATCTGTGCTGCTGCATGGTCAGTGCCCTGATTATTAGTATACTTTTAATGCTTGCACTGTGAATTGAAGGGCTGAGGCATTAAAGATGTAAAAGCCTTCCACTATGGGACAGGGTGTGTATATTCCTGATTTTGAGCATGCAGCATCTACTTCAGCGGTACACGAGCTTGTGATGTAGTGACATTTTCAATAAAAATTGTGGTGATGGAAGTTTGGCTGCTTTGGAGAGTCCTGTTTTACACTGTTGTGACTTGCTGACGCCCTGTAACTCGAACTCGGGTACTGTGGCACTGCAGTGATGTTTTGGTCTGAGCAGGGCCTGGCACCACAATTGTCCCATCCCTGCCCAGCAGTTGTGCTGTGCACCAGGAGATGGTCTCAGCAGGCAGACACAGCTCTGTCAGGTGTTTGATAGTTATTTCCAGCTGATGAGTTTCCTGCTTCAAAAATACACTCCTGTCTCTCTGTCACTTAAGGACAGTAACCAGTTCTTGCTTTATAGTCTCTGATTTGTCCCATTTCCAGTTCTTAATATACTTTTTTAAGCCTTTGTGATATTCTAGTTTTCTGTCTCTATGAAGCTCATTTAGCTTTTCTTTGAGCTACCATAAATAGCATAGTATTATCAGCAAATGTGTCCTCCTTATTTGTCCTTTCTCTAGGCCACTTGTGAATGCATTAAAGAGTTCAGACCCTCACAAGTTTCTATGAGCTCCACTGATGACCTCTCTGGCCACTTTATAGCAGACCAGTTTTAAGGTTTTTTCTTAATTTCCTGGGTTTTAGCCAGTTATCTATGCATTAATGAATTTTCCTCTTCGTTTATGTCAGCTTTTAAGTCTTTGGTAATAGATTTGCTGGAGGACTTTTGGAACTCCAGATAGACTACATAAACTATATTTTTCTTGTTTAGATGCATAGTAATCTTAGGAATCTTGTAGAGGTCCCCAGTGAATGAAGACTTTATATTTAGTCTCTACCAATATGTCAAGTTTATTAATTCCTTATTATAATTTCTATCAATCTGCTTGTTCTAAAGGTTAGACATCTTCATTTGTAGATTTCCGCATCTTTTCAGATCGCTTAAAAAAATCCTGCATTTGCTCAGAACTGAAGCAGTTTCAGGCAATTAGTTACAAGCTACAGTTGATAGTTCAACTGTTTCATACCTGAGTTCCTTCAGAAGTTTGAGTGAGTACCAGCTGATTCCAACAATTCATTATTGCTCATTCATGTTGATTTGTTCTGTAATTTATTAGCAAGACATTTCAGCTTCAAACAGGTCTTCCACTGTGTCCTGTGTAGCTTCTGAAACTTCCTAAGTTCCTACATGGTGAATGTATCTTCCATTTCATGGAGTTTTTCTGCTGTAGCTTTATCATCCCGTTCCTTTTGTAACTTCATTTCCTTCTAGCTTCAGCTTAAACTTTCTGTGTTTTATATACTTAAAACTGGGATTTGTTGCTGGACCTAATGTTTTCAGCAGAATAACCTTTAGTCTTTGGCTGAAATTCTTTGTAGGGTTTGATTTTTGTAGGGTTTTTTGGTTGTGGGTTTCTGATATTTTTTTTTGCTTCCCTTGAGCTAGCAGTTTGTACAGTTTTCTTCATTTAGACTGCACTGGATGGCGGTTTACTTTTTAAACCTTAGACTGGTAAGGTTTCTTTTCATCCCTCTGAAGTCTTTCTCCATAGATTGAATCTCCGTTTTTGGAGTCCTAGTATGACTATTATTTTTAACAAGCTTTCTCATTTTTCTATTTTTTCCGCTTCTGAAATAAAAGGCTGCTGTAGCAAATTTTTGCTCAATAGTGGTTACTGTGTGTTGGTTGTCACATCTGGCTAGTGGAATGAATTGCTCCCAGGCGTGAGAGAGTTTTTATGGAATGAACAGTACAAGTAGGAATCTTCAGCTTGGAAAAGAGGTGGCTAAGTTTTGGATACTATGAGAATTTTATAAAATTAAAAGTGACATGCAGAAAATGATTAGGGAACAATTCTTTGTTTTCTTGTCTACTGGAGAGACTGGTAGGCATCAGACAGAGTTGTGAGATGGCACATTCAGATGATATAAATGAAGACAGAAACTAGCAGTGAGCTTGTATCCTGACCTTTTATCATTGTTGTGTTTCTAAATATCACATATTTCAAGATTTTTATTGTAATTTCTTCTAATTCATAAAGCTTTTTAAAGTAATTCTTGATATATGTATTATAATAATGATTTTTAAATAGTTATCTATTTTTAAATAGCTGTTATCGCTTATTGTCCTTGTTGAAACATTTCTGATTGGGAAAAACCCAATACTTGGGTTTGTGTCTCAATCTTACCATGTTACAATCTGTCATGAGTTCAGTAGGACTTCATAACAGAAGATTTGGGCCCTGATTTTTCCTGGGTAGAGTAATGAAAGAGTTGAGGTATCTTCCACATTTGTTTAGGGAAAGTAATGGGGATTTTTCAGGGTAAAGAATATTGAATTTTGAACTACTGAACTGAATATGTTTTTATTTTGTTGGCTTTACTTTGGGGAACGCTGAAGCAGGTAACCTGCCTTTAGCTTTCTGATGCAGAGTTGAAGGAAACACAGAGCGATGTTATAGTCTCTGTTACAGATCTTTATTCATGCTGAGTGCACCAGTTTTACTGCAAGTCTGACTTTTTTCTCTTCCTAGGCCATGTTTCCTTTTCCAAAACACATGCTGTTGATCATTGTTAAGTTTGGCTTTGTGATGGGCTGTGATTAGAGCACTGAAGCTATCTCTTCAACATTTAGATAATTGAGAAGGAAAACAGTATCTAGTTGGATTTTTTTCACCATTTATTTAATTATAGATACTGATTATATTTAATATTTAAATTGCTCCATGCAATGTGTTTCTATCTCCCCAGTAGCTTGGGGCCATGTTCATTAATTTTGTTCTGTTTTGTGTTGTTTTTGGGATGGTACTTAGTTTATGGCCCTCTGAGGGGGGAAGAAACAAATTGTTTCTTTTGGTCTGAGTGTGTTGGAAGGGAACTAATTTGTTTCTGTCCTGTACTAAGTTAGCACTCTCTCTTTTAATGGTGGTGACTTAAATGTTGTTTTTCACCTTTGTTTCTTCTCACCTGTAAGTTTTGAAGTATTTTGCTTTGTTCCATACTGCTGGAGAATGTAGTGAAAATTACCTAGTTTAACATGTCCCTGCTTATTACAAGGGATTGGACTGGGTGACCTTTAAAAGTCCCTTCTGACCCAAACTATTCTATTATTCCATGAAAAAAAAATTGTTGATACAGTTCTTTTTTTTTAATGTAAAAAAAATCAAAGACATTCTAGAGTACTAATATATAATTTATGTATTTAACATCTTTTAAAGTATATTCTCAAAGCCTCTAATGCTATTGTACTTTTAACTTTCGTTTTTGCTTCATCTGCGTTGAATCATCTTTTACTACTTAAAACAGAAATTGGGTTTATTGAAACATTTCAGTTCTGATTATTTTATAATAAAGATGAAGAAGTCTAACCTAATGAAATCACTGGAATGAAATGAGAAAAATTAAAAAAAAATTAATAAGCTGAAGACTTGAAGTTTTTATTAAGTCACATTTGACTGTATGTTTCTCTGTGTGTACTGTCTTGGATCAGTAGGATGAGAAACTTGTCTTGTAAGGAATGACCTTTGCACTGTTAGACTGACTTTCTCTGTTACATTTCCAGAAGGTTTACTGGAAATACATTTCCAATAGTTCTTGCATGCATTAACTTCTGTGCCTGTGATCACAAAATTGTGGCTTGAAATGAGCAGTATTACTGAATTCCAATTCTTCCCCCACAGAATTCTGGCCTGTAAATGTATTTTATAGAATGCATGTCTGTCAGTCTGTTGGGTCTCTGTGTAATGTACAAGCAGCATTATGATTTATGAGAGACTTTTCCATACTCTTAGAAATGAAGCTTCCTGCTCCCTGCAGAGTATCTGGTGAATCCCTGTGGGACTGTGTTGGTGTATCTGCACTACAAAGGCTGCTTGCTTTGCAAGTGACCACTGTGATGTGGCACAGTCTTCTAAAGTGTCTGTGCCCCTGTGCCTGCTTCTGCCCAGAGCTTTTCCAGCTCCTCTCTTGTTCCAATGACCTTGTCCTTGCTTAGGAGCCAGTGTTCTTCCAGCACAGCCTTTTCTTTTTACTCTAGCAGGTGAAGCAATTCCTAGAAGGACTTTAACAGTGCTCCAGCTGCTGCTCATCCCAGCTTCTGCTTGACTCTGTTAATTGCTCTGTGCATCCCTCTTCTTATCCATATGCTTGGAGTTTTGAACCTGTATATCTACCTCGTTTGTAGGGAACAAACTGACCTCATAAGAGAGTTGTTTTCTCCCTCTCCCTTCCTTGCCAATCTTTTTTTTATCTCCTAATGGCCTCTCAGCATCTAGATTTCTAGACATGAAAGATAAGTGTGTTTTCTTAACTCAGCCTGCACTGACAGCCTGATTCAACTGTGATGAGCATCTTAAGGGATGTCTGGATCACTAGAATGTACAGGTCTGTTGTAATTAGCTGCACAATTTTCTTGCTTTTGCCTCTTCTGTTTTGTTACGAACTTTTTAGCAGCAGACTCTTTCTACCAGTGCACAAACCGTAACATCACATGACGCTGACTTTACTCAAACCAGAAGATTTTTGTGCCAAGGTTGTAACATTGTATCATTACTTCATTGTATCTGTGTGAAAATTTTAATTTCACGCCCTGCGGACTTCACTGTCTCTGTGCACTCTGATCGTGTTGTTGCATAGAAGGGTAAGTCCCTGGGTCACATTCATTTTGTAGTGTATTTTTTGAGGCTTTTTTTTTTTAAAGTTCTGTTTCCTTTGAGAGATCTTGCTGTAAAGTTAGCTCAGGACTTCTGCCAGGAAAATATTTGCAAGCTTAAAGGGAAGATACTAAAACTATTTTTGTTAAGTTTTTTTACAGTGTGGCTATGACAATCTTATTAAAAAAGAAAAAAATATGTACAGGATGTGGGCTATCCTGCAATATATTTGCATGTGAATAGTTGTAAGTGACTTGATGAAGTATAAGTTGTCATTTGTTGAAGTGACTTGTTCAAATGTATCATCAGGTTTCCCATAATTCTGGTTTTCATGAGTTGCAGACTTTGCTGGACAGAAGTCCTTGGCTCATGTTTTGATTTGTTTCTGGAGATTCCTGGTTTGCAGGCATTGATTGGTATTTTAAACTGCCCTGTTTGTATGATGCCTGCACTGCATGGGTGGTAGGTCAGCATCCAGTCCTTGGTAGTCAGTCTTTGCCCTTTTGGTCTGTGTTGATGAACAACCTCTTTGGCCAGTCTGTGCCAATGTTCAACCACCGACACAGCAAGGAAACTTTTTTACTTCCATTTGAATGGAATTTCCTGTGTTTCAATTTGTGCCCATTACCTCTTGTCCTTTCACTGGGCACTCCAGGGAAGAGCCTGGGTCCAGCTTCTTTCCTTGCCATATCAAATATTTATCCCCTTTGGTGAGATCACTCCGAGCTGCATTTGCTCCAGGTTGAACATTCCCAGCTTTCTCACATTTTACTTTTGTGTCAGATACACGAAAGCCATAATATTCTTCATTGGGTCCATGTCTCTTACACTGGAGAGTCCAGGGCACAGCACTCCAGCTGTGTCCCACTGGTGCTGAGTTGAGGAGGAAGATCAACTCCCTCGACCTTCCAGCAGTTCTGGCCTTTGCTGGCTTCTATTCAGGGGGTTTTTGTGTGTCACAACAAGTATCCAGATCCGTCTGCAAAGCTGCCTTCCAGCCAGTGAAACCTGCCATGTGCTGGTGCCTGGGGTTACTCCTCTCCAAGTACAGGACCAGGCAATTCCTGTTGTTGCAGGTTGTGAGATGCTTGTGAGCCCATTGCTCCTGCCTGTTGAGGTCCCTCTCTGTACACTTTCTGGCCTCACTCAGCCTAGAGTATATTCTGAAGGATATGGAAATGAGAGACTTAGCATCAGTTTCTTGAGCTGTTAAGTGCCCTGCCTTATTTTGTAGTGTATTAATGACCTTATGTAGTTTCTAACAGAATCATGGGCTGTTCGCAGGTGTGTGGTTATCGAAAAGTAATCCTGCAGCAGTCGAGATCATCTTTGCTAGTTACTGCTGGGAATGAACAAACTAAAATTTCACTTCCCTGCCCATCTGTTCAGCAGCTGAAAGTAGGTAATTTATCTCAGTGGGACACCTACCACCTGTGTAAAGTTTTTGAAAGAGGTTGTTAGCGTGTGATGACTATAGCCAAGGGACACCGGGCCTGAGCGCCTCGTGCTCCGTGCCTCACTGCTGTTTTTTCCTGTAGGGTGCCTTGCAACCTGGTACTTGCACAGTGCCAGACCTGCTCGGTGGCCGTGTCCCTGTGAAGCTGACAGGGGCTGTGCCTGCTCTGCCACACGACCTGCTTGGTGCCGGCGGCGTGCGGCTCCTCGCCAGCAGTGGCCCCTCTTTGACATGCTAAACCAGGCACCACCAACACGCCGTATTTTTTACAGCTACTGTTTTATCTCAGTGGCTCCTCTTGAATTATGTATCCTCATCTTTGATGTATGAAATCTCAGCTGATTTAAATATTACCCCAGAGAGTTCAGCACACCTGGAAATGGAACAGAGTGACAGATAGTCCCAGTCTTTGCACGCTGGAGCACCAAGTGAGAAGTTTTACAGCAGTTGGGTACTGGAATACAATTTTTATGAGAGCGTTGTTTTTTCACATATGGTCTGCACCCAAGCAGTCAGTGCGTTGGGATGCCAAGTATTTGAGCTCAGTTGCAATGTTTGTTCTCAGGCAAATTGGAGGGAATTAGTTCATATAAAGAGCTGGTGCATAGGGAGATCATGGGCTGTTGTTCTGTTAGGAGCTGGGCACCAAATGTTTCTCTAGATAAGGTGCCCAAAATTGTGTGTGCCTGTCACTGGGAGGTGAGTAGAACTGAGCAAGTAAATGCAAATCTGGCTGAAAAGCAGTTGCTATCTGATGTCAGGCTTCTGAGCATGGTATGAAGATAAAAAAACAACTGAGTATAAGCTACATATATAATGTCAGCAGGATACAGAAATCACTGTGTATATAAACCCTAAGCACTCCAACCTATGAAGCATGCTTCAGTTTCTTTTGTGTGTTGTGGTCACTCTGCTCCCTGCAGGAATTAGACTTCAGATGAAGTGCAAGAACCTATTCACCTCACTCATGCTAGCATAGCTGACATAAAGATTATGCCAGTTACTATGTCATAAACAAAGTGATACCGGTTAAAAGCTGAGAACAAAAAGCAGAGCTCATTTCTAGTGCAGTCTGGTCTGAAGAATGGGCTTTTTGCAAGACAAGGTATATTCAGTCTTTGTATTTTGACTGTTAATATACCTTATATTTAAATTCCTTTTGGTTTCTACCCAGTTTCAACTTACTAGCTCTCCACCACACCTCACTATGTGGTTACTTTTGACCTTTCTCTTTTTCTGCCTGCTCCCTACCAAGGGGCTGCTAGCACAAGCACAGGGTCTATCATCATGGTCTTGCTTCCAGGGATCAGAGGCTTGGGAGATGTTTGCATTTACCTCTGGAGTGCAATTCTGACTGATGGGTTCTTATCAGGTTTGTGAAGTCCATCCATCCAATTGTCTGTTTCTGTTTTGAAGACCAAGCAACCATAAAGTTGAAAACGGTGTTGTATTTTTGGAATCTGAATTTTCAGACAATGCACTTATGAATTATTTATGAGGAATGTGTTTTCAGTAATGTGCAGCATAAAATGGAATGAATGCGTATCCATACTTGCCCTGAACTCTCCAAAGTGCATGCTAATAAACAGAATGATAACCTACCATCACTTCTGCTCTGTAAGATTTACAGTGCAAGCACTTTTTTCTGTGGTTTAATTCAAGTCAGTTTGTCGAGTTAAAGCTCTGGTGTTTTGTTTTAAAGTACAACTTTGTGAGTGATTTTCTATTACTTAAAGAAATCTAACTGCTTTTTTCCCCCTTCTTTCAACCAGAGTTACTGTCTAAATTTTTCTAGTCAAGTTGGCATACAGCCACCCTAAATTATACTTTAATTCACAATTAGAAATGAAGTGGTAACCGTGCAGAGCAGCAAACCTTTCATTTAAAATGGCCATTATATAAGATCATGATTCTCCCAGATGATTAAGATATTGAAGAATAATTTAGATATCCTTAGGTTTTTAGCCATTTAGAAGTGCTGGGCTTATTTAATTTTTTAAGCCTCTCTGAAACAGCTTTTTCCATAATGACAGTAATGCAGGACTCTATATTATCACAACTTGATGTTTACTTGTATTTGAATTGTCTAATGCCAACTTGTTTTCACTGATATAGCTGACAGGGCAGAGATAATTAAGAAACAGAAGAATTTGAGTGCTGGATTTGCTATTACACACTCCATGCCACAGCAGAAGAAATTAAGCTGACAAGCAGGAGAGAAAGGATCATGCAGAACCACAAGAAGAATTGCTGTTTAGGTACAGCAATTGACTGTATGTAAAATATTTAACTGGGATGGGGAGGATAAAAAGGAAAATAGAATGGTAGAATAAACTATTTCCAAGCATTCTGAGCCATCTTTTTTCCAAGGTACAAAACAGACAGCTTGCAATACTTACTCACCCCAGCACAAGAAATGGCAGGGACAAAAGCTAACCCCATTGAAATGGTGGCAGAACTTCCATTGGCTTCCACAGGGTCACAGTTCCACCCCAATATGTACTTAAAATTACTGCAGTCTGATTTTGCTCCTCTGCTCAGTGAGGTTTTAAATCTTGCACAGCTTCTCACAGTTCTTGCCACAATGGTTAGAAAGTCAATGAAAGCTCACAGTTCAGTAACTAAATGACAAGGTAAGAAACTTTGGAATCATAAAAAGGGTATAAATGCTTGACCTAAAACTATGCAGATCTCCCAATGACTGTACAACTGAAGCAAAAAGTTGATTTATTATCTGGCAGGCTGGGAATTTGGACTGAGCTTGCAAAAAAGACAGAGTGCTAACCCATGTAAATGGTGGTAGACTTAGCGAGCTGTATGTGGTGGGGTTCTTTTTCCCCTAAACCATGCCCCTTAAAATTGTTTTGTAGTTATTTAATACCCACAAAGCTGTAGGGTGAGGTAGTCCCAGGTTTGCTGAAAGTGTGCTGGGAAGAAGAGATGAAAAGTGGAAAAGAAATCAAAACTGGGGAGCAGCACTGAGACTGGCAGAGAGGAGGTACAGGACTATACCATGAGTTGCATATGCAATCCTTTGTCAGAAGCTTTAGTATATTGTAAAAGAAAAGGCACAATTTTGAAGATGATTCATTGAATTAGAGTTCACTTTGAGGGGAAGGATGCTTGGGGACAAACTGGTAAGAGTAAAAAAATTGAAAAGAAAGGCTCTTAAGGCAAGAGGTGTAGAGGGATGAAGTATGGCAGAAAAGATGATGACAGCTTAGTTTTGGCCCAGAACAATAAAGGGTGAAGATCTTGCTGAAGATGTGCTGTGATGATAGAATGTTTAAAAGGAATAAAAGCTAAGTGTGCTCTGAAGTGCAAAGTTGTTATGTAATATCACAGCAGAATCAGGGCCCCAGGTGCTGTGCATACACCAAGGTTCATTTTCTGATCTGAAGAGCTTTCAGACTTGATGACACAGGAACGGCTGTGTGGGAGGGGAGAGAAGGACAATACAAACAGAGTGATTGCAGAAGGTGGTTGTTAAACTCTGTGGTAGTTACCTGGTTCTGTAATTTCTCTCTTTTGTACAAAAAACTTCATTCTAAATTATTCTTCTGTCACTGGCGGATCTGATTTAAAAGGTTTCTTTACTTCCCAGTGCTCATGTTGTAGTTCACCCTCCCCCTTCCAGAATTATTACAACCTCAGTTAAGCCAATTCAGCTGCAGCCTGCAGCCATACCTAGAAATAAATGGTCTGTGGTGTTTCTTATTCTTGGTCTTTAGTTAGTTAGTTAGTTAGTTAGTTAGTATTTAACTACTAAAACCACACAGAGACAAAAATAATGAAGCAGCACTTTGAATTTTATTTGTCAGGTTGATAACAGGGCAGCAGTATCTGAGTCCAGTGGGGAAATAACAAAGGCTGAGTTACCAGCAGCAAAGAGGTAGGATAACTGGATGGGGAGCTTTGAGATGGCAATGTGGAAAGGTGAGGAAAGCAGGTGTTGGTCTCTGAGGAGCAAGTAAGTGAAAATGTCCTGCTGTGTAGCAAGGAGGAATGAGAGCAGCAGTAACTCTTTGTTTCAGTAATGACAGCTGCTTGGATGCTACCATAGGTGAAACCAGGATGAAAACTGGGAGGAAAAAAATGTCTTTATCTGCCCTGCCTTAGGGCTCAAGTCTTTTCAGATGCTGCTGCTGGATCTGGTGTCGTTTAGAGCACTGGCACTGATTGGTATGCCAACAGCCAGGGGCAAACCAGAGACCTCAGCCTCTTTCAAGTCCTCTTTAGCTCTTCTGTACTGTACTAGGGAGGGAGAACATCCCAGAACACTGCCAAGCACATCACATTTCAGTTGTGTGATACTGTTACTCAATTCTGCTGCTTCTCTCCACATTCTCCTGTGCAAGGGCTGTAATCTCTGATGCTACTTTCCCCACTATTTGGTGATAATTGTTAGTAACCCAAGAAAAGGAGGCATTGAGTTCACTGCTCTGCAAGACCTAGAGGTAAGGGAGGGACCTGTGAAGCAAGGAAGCAGCAGCAGAAGGGCTGAATGTGCACCAACAAGCATTGCGTGAGTGCTGGAGGGAGCTGATCTCCTCTCTCTTTCTGTGCAGCCCCTCTAGGGGATATGGTGCTTATTTCTGGGTGATTGCTTACTGGAAAAAAAATTGTCAAAGATGGAAGCAGAATGGCAAAATCTGTTGCAATGCTAGAGGTATTGATTTATGAGAGAATATTGAAATACGTGTGGCTCAGGTAAATGTTGACTGAGACTAGAGCAGAATGAAAAAATGTAGCATTGTTTAAATACTTAAGGTGTATTTGCATCAAAAAAAGAGAACTGATTTCTCTGTACTATGCCAATCTTTAGCCATAACTAATAGGGTGAAGTTTGGAGGAAGAAAACCCTCTTTGTTTAGGTGACTATCAGAAAGATGTTCTTATTCATGACACATACCTTTCCCTCCCATCTAACTCTGGAGCAAAATTCATTCGACATTTGTGACACTTCCCATACTATTCTGTTCTCCTTAATGGTATGTTATATGTTTCCCAGTGGGCTTTGGCTTACCTCTTTTGACTGTGTGCTCTTTTGGAGAGAGGAGTGCTCTTACAAGTGGTACTGGAGTTGGTCCCCCTGATCCTGATCAAGGCCCTTTAGGTTATACCGTGGCCCATAAATAAGTAATAATGGTAATGATAGCATGAGATATATTTGGCTGTGGAATGGCTTCCCAAGGAGAGTAGAGAGAGGCTGATTGTTAGCAACAAATGTGAGGAAGCACACTGCAGGGAGCAGTTCTGTCAGCAGGGAGAGGGCTGGATGGTCTAATAAGTCTTTTCCTTCTCTAGGTTATGATTCTGTGAATACTGCCTCGGAGAGCTCTCTAAAAGTCTCTGATAGTGTAAGCTCTCTATTACGTGGGTGTGGGTTTTACAGCACTCCAGGAGGCTCTTGCTGAGGACACTGTATAAATATATTCTGTTTTACCTTGTATGATATATTTTAAATAAAAGGCTCAGATCTTTTTTTAATTGCTTTGAAATATTCTGCAGTCTGATCTTTTTCTTTAAGAACTAAGAAACTCTGAAATGCTTTTGGAAGATACAGACCTGTTGGAGGTGAGAAGTATGTCTCCACCTGGATTTGTTTTAAATACATATATAGTATTGTTGAATTTGCCTTCTCCTGTATCCCACAGTGAAGTACCTGCTCTGAGTTCCAGCCTGTTGGAAAGTAAAATGGGAATCATAGGCTGTCACAGTCCCTTTGTCTCTTAATTCTCAGTTTAATCATGTTCCTTCTCTTGGTGTTTCAGCCTCATGAATTGTCCTTCACTGTGTTGTGGCTTCTTTCAGTTTTGGTGTCTTGACATTCAGTACAGGGGAATATCCCCTCAGGGTGTGTTTTGGTCACTGAAGGTGCAGTTCACACATGAAAGACAAGCTTCCTTATCCTGATGTGTGGCCTTTCAGGGAATGACTGCAAAACCAGGTTCTCTTTCTCAATTTTCTTTTCCTACCCATCCAGCCTCTAATGTCCATTGACATATTCAGCTCAGGTTTCCTGGGCCAAATAGCCTGCTGGCTAAGACTTGGATTATTCTCACAGAGCAGGGAGTGAGGAAGAAAGAATCTGAGGTATCAGCTCAGCTCAGCCCTATGGATTTTCAAAAGGGTTTTGCCAAGGTTCCACACCAAAAATTGCTAAAGAAGTCAAATTTCTGTAGGATTAGAGGACAGTTCCTTCTAGGGATTTACTGGTGGTTAAATGATAGCAAGCAAAGTGACTTAATATTCATTTTTTAGAGTTAGCAGAGGGATTCCCCCAGGAACTCACTGGCCTGGTTCTTCATCAAGGACTCGGAGTGAGAAGTGAACAGCAAAATGTCTTGGGTGACCTAATAAATTCATGTGTTTAGATATTAAGTTCTTTCAGGTAGCCCAATGATATGTCAGTAGCAAACAACTCCAAAAAGGCAAATTAAAACAGAGTAAATGAAACTTTAATTTACTTGGAGAAGAGTCATCAACACTGTGCCTACATAATATTGAACTCAGAGTATGTGTTTAGGATTTGTGGAGTTCAAACCTTTCTGGAGTTTCTCAACAGCTTGTGGATACATAGGTCCTGCTGTACCCACATTTTGATTCTGCTTGGTCTTTGCCTCTCAAGAAAGCTGTAATGAAAGCTAGGAAAGGTGCACAGAACAATTAATTTGATCATCAGGATGAACCAATTTAAGGAGGGACCAAGAAGCAATGACTTTGGATAGGAAAAGGCTGAGAAAATTATCAGGGTTGCAAGATTGTGAAGGTGGTGGATAAATTGAATGTGCAGCTGTTTCTTACCAGATTCCACCACGTGAAAGAGGCTTAACTGCTGTCAGTCCTTAAGGCAAAACTAGCAAGGTATTAAAACAGAAAACAAAATTATGTCTGTCAACAGCAGTGAACTTCCTGAGCTTGCTGTCACAGAACATGTTGGAAACTGCAGGTTGAAAAAACAGTTAGGCAAATTTATGGACATGGGTTGGTACATGGATGTTGAAAGGACAAGCCATGGAGATAATTTCTCATCCCTTATGCTGTAATTGTGGATGCCAGACTAAAGATGGCAAGAAGCGCTTAGGACCCTTTAATTTGGATTGAGCTCTTCACGTGTTGAGCTTGGGTGTGGGTGATTGGCTGTTTCTTCCATTTAACCCCAGGTTGTATCAGTAGTGTGGTGTCTTCATGTTTCAGGTAGTTTGACGGCTCAGGCCACTTCTTATGTGCATCTGTTTTTCCTCTGCTTTTATTTGTCCTGTTTGTTCCAGTCAAACAGTGATTTGATATTTGCTTTATCATAACAATAAACTGTTTAATTTTCTGTAAAATGGGTCTGTTCCCTACTCCTTGAATGTGGTTTTAGCTGTATTTAGCATTTGTAAAGTGCTCGGGGGCAGGTGGTGTTTTATGAATACAAAATAGTGTTAGGCTTTGTACTTAGGCACAATACTGTACCATAATTCAAAGGCAATTCATGTAACATTAGTAAATCACTTTGAACTTTATGTTGAAAATATAAGCAGTAGTATAAAAATAAACCTTTTTATTTCCTCTGGTATATACAGTTAAATAAAGTAAGCCTATACAGCTACAAAACTGTATTGCCAGTATGCTTTGTTGAAATGCCATCACCTTGCAAAGAGACATTCCATGTGTTTCCTACATGTTTATGGTTGGAGAATAAATTTTCAGAGACTGTAAATGAAAAGATGTCTCTAAATATAGTGATCAAATATTATCTGACACTGCTTGTTTAAAGAAATATACATATATTTTACTGCCAGAGTATTTATGACTCTAATAAGTTTAGTTACTTTGTTTCATTAGGAGATTCTCACTCCTCCAAATATCAAACTTGTTGAAGTTGTGCTGTTTTTTTTCAGGAAGGAACAAATGGTATTAATAGCTTGATGGGACTGTATGATATGAAAATAGAATAGTGTAGTTTAAAAATTGGACAATGTGTAAGAAATATAATATATTTTACCAGCAGTGGGAAATAGAAAAGTATTAAAGATCCATTGGCATATCCCAAATGTCTAAATAAATAAACATCACTGTTCAGCCAGTTGAGGCAAGCAGGTCTTCAAGAGCACTGTTCTTTCTAATGTCCCGCACAGTTATGTGTTCTGTGCATCACTCTTGCATAACCTGACCATTTTTTAGGTACTGTACATTGTGGGACTGTCTGAGCTCTGATTGCCCTGTAGGTTTTATCAGGAGGAATACCAAGTAGTTTCAGGTGATTTCTGACCAACCCTCCTGGACATAAGTGATCTTATGGTTCCCAGAGCATCAGCAGTATTTGTGTGGTTGTCATAAAAATGTGAAAGCCTTCGTTCCCATTCAGTTTGGAAACATGGGACAAACTAAGATTCACCTGTAGGTGTTCAGAGAGCTGTGTTCCTGCTGCTTGAGCAGCAAAAAAGACACACTGTGGAAAGAGGGATTTGGGACTGTGCCATCTTGTGTTTATTTTTGTTTTCCTTTTTAAAATGTGAATGGTTAATGATCTCTTCTGAATCATAATGGTTTATGATGTTTCCTGTTATCTTAGTGATAGACTAAAAAACTCTTACATTAAGAGTTATAAACTCTACTAGATACTTATTTAATTAAGAGCCAATGCTGAGAGTTTCTAATAAAATTTGCAAAAGGGTTTTAGAGGCTGAGGAGACAAAATTCTAGCAGCCTGTTTTAGTAATGCAGAGGAGATGAAGGGAATGTTTTCACTGCACTGTGCAATGCCTGACCAGGGTGGATTTTGCTACCCAGGTCACAGTTCTCCTCTGACCCAACTGGAGCAGCTTGATCCCAGTTGTACCAGCCTCCCAGACTGAGCATTTCTGTGCTGCTCTGTGAGATGTATTTGGAGTTCTGTGTTGTACAATAAAAGCAAAGGTAAAAGTTCTTCATTGAAAGAAGAGCTTCAAAGCTTTCTATGGTCTAGTCTCCGTGCTCTTGTCTCTATTCTCTTGCCTATGGCCCTGCCTTCCTTCTACTTTGTACACTAGTTCTTAGTGTTCTGTCTCCTGATGAATTTTTTTGAGACTTTAGAAGATTGCTTTCACCAAACTTTATCTGTCTAAATAGTTAGACTTCTAATGCAAACTTGTAGACCTTAGAAATTTTCTTCTCCCATGATGAAACATGCAGACTTTCAAGCTCATTAAAGTTAGATGAAAAAGTATACATCGGAGAAGTGTCAAAAAAAGAGATTATTTTCCAGTCTGTTGCGGAGATGCTGTGAGAGACTGGACTATTAATGATTAATGACTCATAACATTTGCCCATTTGCTGAGGTGCCAGGGTGCTTTGCGGAGGACAAGTTCGCATCTCTTGAGGGAGGACGTGAGTTTTTGGGTGTACATGTGCTAGTCTGCATGAGACAGAAGAGGTGAACTATCACAGCCTGGATCCTGCAAGGCGAGATGGTGCTTCTTGCTATGCTAATTGCTCTTCCTTACATAACTCCCTCAGTTGTTAAACTGCCCTCTTCCCCCCAGGGGAGATCTGATGGAGCATTATCGGCTCAAATGAGAGGCAATCCCTGAGAAGGGATCATAAATTATCAAAGACTCCCTAAGTGCCCCCAGACTCATTTCTGGGGCCTTCCACCACAGGAATGAAAGTTCCCCCGCACTTAGGGGTGGTATCTGGGCATTCCCGCTGAGCCTATTTTAACCCATTGGACTATGTGACATTTCATTTTAATCCACTCCAAGAGATCCATTAACAAGAACCTGGGTTACACTCCCCTTGCTCACTGACCTACCATGCACACTGGCAAATGTACCAAAAAAAGTGAGGACAGACTGAATTATCACCATCCTAAAAGGGACAGTTGCCCATGCCATTTTCCCCCTGTTGGGAGGGCAAAACCTATCAAAGAAAATGTGAGTAAGCACCAGCACAGATGGGACATTTGGTTGCTTGGTTGAACATCTGTACGTGAGGAATTTCTATATGTGGCTTAATGTACAGTGCTGGTACTTCTGCAGAATGTTGGGATTTTTTTCTCCTCTGGAAGCAGTAACAACACAAGGGAACCCTTGGCCATTAGTTTCCTTTAAAAGAGCATTCACTATTCACAAACCAAGTTTGCAAAATCATTTTTCCTGTTTGAAATGTTCTGACTCTTGTGTGGGTGATCCTGTAACTTTGACTTCACTGAAGCCATTAAGCGTTGTTATAATAATAATAATAAAGCCTGTTTTTTACTTTTTTATTCAAGTCATGCAAAGAATACATACCCTGGTTTTAGAGAAAGTTGGATTCAAGCATTCTGACTTTGTCTTTTTAAATATTGGCTTACAAATAAATTGTGAGAAAATTGTCTTTGCATGTTTCAAACCATTCTAGGTGTACTCTGTTGCCTCCAGCCAGATGCTGTCTGATGTTGCTTAGATGAACCCAGCAAACCATTATCCTGGGATTAAACACTAAATACCTGCAAGGAGCATTCTCTTTATCAGATAGTGCTCTGTTAGCAGAGTTCATTCACTTTATTGCATATATAACTATGGTGTCAAATAGACTGATTTACAACACCTGGTCTTTTACATAATCTTTGCTATTTGCTGCGCTTGTAATCTGCCAAATCATTCAGCTTTCCTGATAGCAGAAATGCTGTAAAACTTAGATAAACTTGCAGAAGAAATGAACTCGAAGGTACTGCTGAAATCTAGGGCCTGCACATTTGCTGTAAATGCACTGGCTGGTTTGGTTTCCCCTGCCTAATCTGTGATTGCATGTGGCTGCTGGACAAATTGAAATTTTATGATAGCACTACCGTCAGAGGAGATAAGCATTTGTATGCTAGACTAGATTAATCTAAAAAGAAGTTTTAGGTGTGGCTAATGAAAGCAGTGTGTGTGTTAACTGGGTTTCTTTGGGGTTCAAACCACATGTGTGTATCTGTATAGAGTCTAGTCTTAAACTTTCTCCATGTGAAAAATCTCATATATCTGTGCGCTAGTTCTTGCTATCAGTGCAGCTCATTCCATTTTATGTTGTAAATATCTTTGAGGAGTTTCAGTTTTTAAAGGGTACTTTCTGAATGATAGTACAAACAACAGATTTCTCTAAAATTATCTGGTTTGGCTACCCAAAACTCCACATCCTTCTGAACTTTTTTGTTAGGGTGACTAAAAGACATCACATTTGCTTAGGGTTACCCATGAACAAGATCCAGTTGAAACAAAAGCTGTACTTTTTCATTTTGAGCCACTCATATTTTGCTACTTAGATAATAGAAAGAAAAGCTTAAAATGTGGAAAAGACATTTGCAAATTAGCTTTTTGATTGTGAGTGAGATTAAATCTAACACATCTTCGGGAAAATAAAAAACAACCTGTAGTCAAACAGGAGAGAGCCCTGCTAGGCAGTAGTGTCAAGTCAGACTGTATTAGAAATGACACTGAACATCAGATTGGAAGAAAAAATAAAAATTGAAAGAAATAGCTTTTATAGCATAACTTCAGTAGTCACCATTAGCATTGGTATTAACCAATCAGTGCCTCTGCTAACTCCTTTGAGCTGAGGGAGATGTTCTGTGTCTCAGATACAACAGTGAATTACCTTGTCATGTCAGGCACTGGAATGGGCTGCCTGGGAAGGCGGTGGAGTCACCATCCCTGGTGGCTTTCAGGAAATGAGCATGCATGGCACCCGGTGCTCTGGTCTGGTTGGCAGGGCAGTGACCAGTCAAATGTTGGACTCGATGGCCTTGGAGGTCTTTTCCAGTCTAAATGATTCTGTGATAGTGTTCTGGTGATGAGTAGGATGTAGCACTTACTTGTGGAGATCAAGAAGGGTGTTTTTCATGGCATGGCTAGTTCAGGGTGGGAAAGCTTTTTACCTGCTGCTGCTGCACAAGGCTGTTGGACAGCACAGGTGGGAGTCTGCCTTTAGGAGGTACATGGGCCACTGCTAATCTCTCACATCCATAAGCTGCTATAGATGTTTGTTCTTAAGGATTTTTCATCCCATCTGAGTTGAGAAACCTACAGCTGTCTTAGTTGCTTAGTCTTTCTAGGTTCTTACAGTCACAAAAGTAAAAACAGAGGCTTTTCTCAAAGCAGAGACCAGCTTGATGTGTTCCTCATGCTATAGATGAGCTATTTGCTTACAAGAGAGATACCCTATGGATCCAATCACCTGTGCTGATAATTTCATTTGGATGAATAATGTGAATAATGTTTTGTGCATGGAAGGCTTTGAGGGTTGGGAAGATCAGGCAGGTTGGTGCTAACAACAGCATGGAACAAAGGGACTTTTGGGTAAAACTCTGGAGTGATATCTCTTACATATCACTGAGAGATTGCTGGAGAACAGGCTCCCTAGGGAAGCAGTGGAAATGGTATTGTTTAAGACATTTAAAATTGGACAGGAGGAAATATATTGTAATGATCAATCCTGTGCTGGTATTTAGATCAAGTCTTGTCTCCTGTGAATATTAATAGAAAGTCTCTGTCTCAAGTACCTGCCATTATTCAGTGAGCATTGCCAGATCACATTGGCTTGCAACCTTCCCTCATGTCTGCACTTTTACTTAAAGGACAACCTGAGTGATGCTTAGCACCTTTGCCTTTTCTCTTGGTGCCTCAAGTGTTGATTCTGTATTGCCTTGCTTAGATTCTATTCCTTCACTGGTTCCACCAGACAGACTCCATATAGTACACAGAGATTTACAGGAAGCACATGTAGTTTGTGGTAATAATAATAATAAAGTCTCCTGCTGTTTTCAAATCCCTGAGAAACTAAATCAAGTGTAGAGGTCTATTCAAAAAAAAGAGTGCAGCATGTGTATAAGTCACTTTACCATTACCAGTGTGGGTCTGCCTTGTTTGGTGTATTTGGCTGTCATCTCTCTGAGGTCTGTGTTCAGTCTCCAGAGTGCAACTAAGACATTACACACCTCAAAAGGAAAAGCTGATGAAACAGCCTAAAATAACCTGAGCACCCATGCTTTGCTTGCCTATTTTTCAGTAGCTCTGTGTTGTCATTACTGACAGGAGTCCATACAGCAAAATGCATTCTGTGCCAGTGGCCCCTGTCAAACAAATCTAGGTCTGGTCTGATTTATGGAGGCAGGAAAACTGGATGCAATTCCTGCATGGTGCTGTGATCTTAACAGAGCTCTGTTTTCTTGGTGTGTTTCTGTAGGTACCAAGCCTCTCTTCTTGGCCTGGTGGAGTCTGTGAGCCCAATATCAGCTCCAGGACAGCTCTGCTGGGAACCTTGTGACGGGAACAAACTGCACCCGCCCTGCTGCGCGAGCCACAGGCTGTCCTCCTCCTGGTGCCAGAGCCCCTGCAGCCCCAGGAGCAGAGCAGATGAGCTGGAGGAGAGTCGGCTCCTGGAGGAGATCTTCTTCATTTGACACTGCTCCTTGGTCCACACCTCCTCTGAAATTATTGGAGTGATCACCGCTTGTTTTCCCTCTTCTAATTCTAATTCTTCTAATTCTAATAGCTAATTAGCATCCAGGTTCATTTTGGATTTAGTGATCATGATGCAAGTATATTGTTGGGGTACGCCAATCAGAAAGTGTTAACTTTTTTCCTAAACCTTTCATGTGCCAAGTAATCAATTTAGAATAGCATTTTTTTTAAATCTACAACATTTTCTAATACATTGAAGTCACAGTTTTGCCAGCTTTATATCGGAAGAATATTTCATTATTGATTTTTTTTGTTCTAAAGCAGTTTGCAAGAACTGCCTAACATTCAACAGCCAGCATGTTCAAAGTAGATTATTTTCTAATTAAACAAGTCTGTTTAAAACCTGGCATATTATAAAGGTACAAGCACTTTAGTACTTTTTCACTGATTTTATGATCTACTTTTTCCTTCAACATTCTGATATTTAACACACTGAGTTTTTAGGGGATATATCGTAAGCTCAACTCTACAGTGTCTGATAATGTTAATAGATGATGTTGCAGGTTGATGTACTAGGCACAGGTTTGAATTATATTCCTCTTTAAATCAGTGCTATTTGACAGAGTTTATGTGCTGGGTAATGTAACCCTGAAACAGCAGAACAGAGTCAGACATCGTAGAGATCCAAAACCTATTTGATGTACTTTTCACGATGAAATACATAGTAGTGCTAGCACAAGAGCAGTCTTAAGACATTTTCACTAACTTGCACTATTTTGATCCTGCATCCAGGCTCCATTGTAAATAAGGCAAATCAGTAATTATTTCCACTAGCAGCTCACAATGCACACTTTCCTGCCAGCTTTAATTATTCATGCTGTATCTATTTCAGTTTATTTAAATGCATTTCCATCTACTGCATGTACTTGGTTATTTAAAGAAATGTGCCGAATTGGTAAAAATGACTGCACATTACAGGATTAATGGTCATTTTCTCCACAATGCAGTGTTCATATTTTATTGTAACAGTAGCCACCGGCATGTGTTCCTAGAAATGAGACTAAAATACTCATTTTGCACAGTAAAATTGCAGCAAGGGAAAGGTAGAATTGATCCAGTACGGGCGAGTTCTAGGCCATTTGCTCCCAAACACCACTTCATGGGCCAGTACTGCTCCTCAGACAGTCTCTTTAGGCAACCCTGCTTATCTTAATGGCTGGGTTGAGTTGCTGTACTGATGCTTGGGGTATGGCTGCTGCCTGCCTCCCCACGCTGCTCCTGTGCAATGTGTGATGCTCTGCAGGGTGGATCTCAGACGAGAGCACCGCAGCCCCTGGCAGCACCGTGCTCCATCAGTGAAACAAAAGGAGAGAGAAGGGGAAGAGGAACCTCAGGTTACTCTGGGCTGCTTTGTTCAGGCCCAGTCTTAATCACAAATTAGGTGATATCCTTTCTGTGCATCCCAGCTGAATTTTAAAAGCTTCTTGGAGGAGTTTAAAGGAGGAAAGCAGCATTGCTGGACCAGAAAATTACTACTGTGGCAAGTCCCTGCATGGTCTGTCCTGCTTCTAGTGAGGTGTTACAGTTTTATGGAATATGTCCATCTGCTGTTGAATGTCCCTCTTGTTCTACTCCCTGAGCCTGTGAAGGCCCAGGTATCTGCTAAGGGCCCCAAAGATGTATTCAGTGCCCTGACTCAGGTAGAGCAGATAGGAACATAAGTTTTCTTATTCTGTTGGCTGAGTAGTGTGCTGCTTAAAGAGGGCAGGAAAAAGGAGGAGAAAGAGGAGAAAAATATACAAGGACCAGCAGGAAATTTGGGGATAACCGTCACACAGATCTTAGAGTTTGGGGTTGTTTCATGGTGTTTTTTTAGCTTTGCTGGTGTTTTTTTAAGTGTTGGCATTTATAGAGAAAGAGTTCTCTGATTTCACTCCAATTGCTTCTTGTCTCTTTTCCAGTTTGACTGAAACTTTAATTGCCTTTTCTGATAAATGCTAACTGACCTTTCAAAACAGCAAAAAACTACATGTATATTTCTTGAAAGGTGCCTTTGTGTTGAGAACACTCCATGGGAGCATTCTGTTCTTTGATTCTTTTGTGGGTGCCAATATGTAATGCTTTGAGATTTCTTACGATCACTTAAAAAATTCTACTTCTCAAGGTGACTTTTGACTTGAATCTATATTTTTTGGTGGCAGCTCTTTTTAAAAGGACATTGTCAGGGTTGTGGGCTCTATGCTGAAGGTGCTGTCTGTCAGTCAGACCTATACAGGGGGCACACCTTTGTGAATCAAAGTTTTCTAGTAAAAGATGGTTGAAATCCCTGATGGGTGAAGAGCTGTATGCTTTAACTCTCTATGAGATGTGGACAAAAGAAACAAAAGCTATTAATTTCATAGACCCTGTGGAAAGTAATTTTTTATAATGCTGGCTCTTGGTCTAGTTATCAGCAGTACATTAGGAATAATGTTTAGCAGTCAGTGCAAGCAAAGATATTTTGCCATGAGGCACTACAAAGTTGAAGTTATTAAAACATTTATAGCCTTAGAAAAAAAAAAAAATCAATGATTGTCAAATAGGAAAGGACAAAATCAGTAGTTGGTACTGGGAGGGGAATTGTTTTCCATCTGCTAAAACAGTAGAGGAAATGCAAAAATTAAACTAGCAAAAGCAATGACATGACAGTGTCCTTTTAAGTTTGAGCTTCTATATTGGGAGCTGCTGCTGGGGAGTTGGTCCAGCATAGATTGTTTGTCCAGAGTGTTCCCAATGAATATCCTTCAGCTGCACATCAAGCTGTGTTTTCCATGGGGCTTTGTGGAGTAACACGACTGCTGCTAAGGCTCCTGCCCACGCCTTTGGTTTGTGTCCTTCCCACGTGGTTCGTGCACACACACTTGCTGGCTGTTTGTGTAGTTATTGCTTTTGAGCACCTTGCACATCACAGACCTGTAATAATCACACCCTTTTCATTTTTAGCCTTTCCAGCTTGCTGTTGAATCTCATCTTGAGCACGTATTTATATGTGTATGTGAGGTCTTAATATAATAAATTATCTGGGGGTTTAATTTATTCTTCCAGACTTTTATTTGGCTTATCTTCTGATTTTTGTCCAGCTCAGCTGTCAATACTGCCATTGACAATGTGTTCCACTTCCCACAACATCACATCATATTATGTTCTGAGTCTCCAGTGTGCTAAGATGCATGAAGAATTTGTTTTAAGCCTTCTCTTCCTCTCCAGGACATGGGTCTTACTGTGAGAAGGAGCAAGGCCTCCATTGGAGCATGAAGTAAGAGAGAGGTCTCAAAATACAAAGGAGAAGAGAATTGAAGAGCCAGCACCATGTTTTGGGACAAAAAAGTGAATTAAAGAGTAAGGAAGAAAGGATGGAGGTGAAGGCAAGAAAGGATAAAGATGCAAGGCAGATGACTGTACCAAAGGTGGAGATGAAGTGGGAGTGAGCCAGAGGGCAGGGACAAATTCTAAAACTAGAATAAGCAGGTGAAGGACAATTGTGTGCTTGTATCTTATAGTGAGAAATGTTTTCAAACACTTGTTCCCATAAGGGCCTTATGACTCCACACCCTTTTCTAAATCATGTTCCTGCATTTGAGGAGCTACTGTCCAAGGCATGCTTGGCAAATGAGGGAAAGAAGGAAATTACCTTGACCTAGCTTTAGCATCTCCTCTTTAGAGCAGCTGGGCAGGGAGGTCAGAGCACATGGAGAGCAACTGTGCAGAACCCAGGTATAACCCAGGACATGGACTGAACTTAAATGCTTGCAAGGGATGGGGACTTAGATGAGTGAAGAACAGGAGACTGGAGAGCAAGAATCAGAACAAACAAATAAAATTTGCAGTGATCCAATGAGCTGTGGAAGTTTGGTTTTAAGGAAGGAAAGAAATGAGCTTAGCTGCACTTCAGAGAGATTGAGCCTGAGATATCCAAAAGACAGCCCTTGAAAGTGCATGTGAGCCTGGGGTTAAACTCTAGAAGTTGCAGCAGAGATTTCTCAAATATGACCTCCAGGCTGTGTTTGAATTTGTGCCATCTGTGGGGGAGGGAGCACAGCCTGGTTAGTTAGAAACCTCCTTTTTCACTGTTACTAAATTTATGAAATTGTGTGCTAATTAGTGTATGATTTATAAATTTACATAACTGCATGCTACATAAGACAACACAGAATATTGAGTGAGGTGATTTAAACCAGCAGAAGCAATGTAGTCTGCTCTGACTGGGTGGCTTTCCTCTGGAAAATGCCTCCCCCATCCAGACCTGCTCCTGCATCACTGGAAGGCTTGTCTGCTCACAGTGACAATAAATGTTTTACAATATTGTGACTCCGTGTAGCTGAGAGACATCTAGCTCGAGCATCTCTGACGTAGCTGTGCAGCTTTCATGGGGATCCCTGACTAGGGTGTTTGAAAGCAGAATTCAGATAAAAAACAGCAAGAAACCCAACTTGGCCTGGCCAGTGTTGGTGCTTGAGGACTCCTGCATTTGTTGATGGGGAGTGGAAGAGCATCCCAGCTGCAGGAAAAGGATGGGCTGGAGGGGAAACTGGATTTGTTTCCTAGCTCTGGGGAAGCCAATTTGCCTCCCTTCACGGGGTTCTGTGCTGAACTGTGTTTAGCACTACATCTCAGAGGGGCTGTGGCCTATATCAGCACCCACAGCAGAAGGCACTGGAGGTATCCTCCAAAATATGTCTGTGAACGGTAATCTGTAAAAGCAGAAACATATGGGGCACACATTCCTATTGAACAGAAGCTGGAGCTCTTAGGCTTCATGTATTCTGAGGCTTGAAGGAAGGCTTGAAGGCACTGGGGAGCTGAACTGGAAAAACTCAGATGTCTCTAAGAGGTGAGGTTCTGACATTTGTGAGGTGAGAGATGCCCAGGTGGTCCTAGCAGATGACCTAATCCATAAGCTGCAGTGAGAGCCAAGTTTCCTTGATTCAGGATTCATCCTGAGTATGTAAAACAAAATAATTTCCACTCAGAGCATGCAATAACCAGTGTGAGTTCATTTTTCTGGTCCCCTGTCTGCAGACAAGAGGAAAGTGAAAAGCTGAAAAAAGGTATATTTCCTGGTGCTTACTGGCAACTTCAATAAAACCTTGAAGCATGGGTTTGATTAAAGCAGCTGCCCAAACACAAAGTGTTGAGTATTGTGAGCATTAAGAGCAGAGTGGGAACTTCTTCCCTCCACCTGATAATGAAGAAAAGGACAAGATGAATTCACAGACATAAAATCTAGTTCATTCTTGAATTAGAGATGACTATGAGAAAGTTGCATTGAAATTTTAGAAGTGCCTTGTCAAAATCTTCCAGCAATTACTCTTTCTGCTACAAAACTGCCTTATTCTGAGGCTGATGTTATCTCAAAACTGCCTTATTTTGAGGCTGAGGTTATCTACCTGAATTTCCAGCTGCTGGAGTTTGTTGTGCCTCTAGAAGCAGGATTACAAAGTTGCTGTATAGCCAGACTGAGTACCCCAAAGGGAGTGATAAACTCCTGGTCGAGCCTTCTCTTTGTTGAGGTGGCCTTGTGTCCTAATGTCTTTTCAGCCTCTGGATGATTTGGAGGGCCTATTTCTGAACATTTATGCATCTTGAAAGGTTTACACTAGAGCAGGATGCCCAGTGCCAGTGCTGCTGATGGGAAATGGTGACAGTGTGGCCTCATTTCTGTACAGCCTTTCCTTTTTGCCACTTTCAGAAGCTTTTTTTTTTTTTTTTTTTTGATGTCTTGGGCTGAGTACCAGGTCTGGTTGCATTTCAGATCATGGTTCTGTTTCCTGAATCAGGAATTGGGGAATTGTGTAAGAAATGAAACCAGGAGGCCCTGCTCAATTTAGAAGAGTTGAGGAGGAAAGAATAACGTGAAGTGGAAATACCAAGCAGGAAAGAAAAAGATTGCAGGACAGAGTTTGGGACAGAGCATGAACTTGTGGGTGCAGTACCTGTGAACTCAGACACCTTGATAACAATCTGCCAGACACATTCTTGATGGGATGGGGGAGACCCAGACAACACAAACTCTCAGAAGGAGAAGAGTGAACAAAGCACAAGGCAGTGATTGCAACAAAAACAGACGAGAAGACTTTTGAGCTGCAGATGGGGAGGCAATGACATCTCTGAATTGCAGAGGAAATGGGTCCTTGTCAGTTGAGCTGGTGCCCCTCTATTTGCACTTGTGCCTTTAGCACAGGGATCTCATTACCAGAGAGCTTACTGGCAGATTGGAGAGATCGCAGTGAGGAGTAATAAAAATGATCAGGGACTGCTATAATTGACATAATGAGGAAACAAGATGAGAAGAGTCAGATATTTATAGCATGGGTGAGAGAGACAATTAAAAGGTGGGGTGGGAGATGGACTGGATGACCTGAAAGCCTTGTCTGCTTCTAATAACTCCTTGTTGTCTGCTGAACAGAGGACTTGAATTTACCGAGGCTGTCAATCTGACTCTTAACAGCCCTAACTTCCTGTGTTGAAAAGCTCAGGTAGGTGTACTCTGGCTGTATTGGCACTGTCAGGATGTCACTGGTTCTGTACTTTGCTTAAAAAAGTAGTCATCACCCATGTTGTGGAAAAAAATTGACATGCTGACAGTAAAGAAAAAAAAATTAGGCCTTCATAAAGTAAAAAGCCATAGAAAACCTTGCTGAGGGAAAGGGCTGCCTGGGAAGGGCTGCCTGGTTGTTCAGCTGATGATGCCGAGCTCTTTCTGCTGCCTGGAGGGTGGCCTGTGGAGAAGGAAGGTCCATGGGGAGGGAGAAGATGTGAGAAATTTTCTCTGTGAGCTGGCACCCAGCTGTGTCTGCAGCTGAGCAACACCGCTGCTGCCCAGGATGCACAGATGTGCACAGGCTGTTGTCCCCAACAGCTGCTGAGCTCCACAGACAGCTCTTGGAGCAAGTTCTGGGCCAGGAAAAGCCTGCCAGTCCCACTGATGGCTACAGCCACGTGTGGGGTTCACTTCCCTTCCCAGTTTATCCATGTTCCTGCACTGGAGCCAGGGTCAGTGTTCAGGCAGTTTTTTATAACCCCATGTTTGCTCTGGACTTGGGAGACTGCAGCAGGATTGGAGGCAGCCAAACTGGAGGCATCTCAGCTCCTGGGTTGCAGTCAAATTAAAACACTACTGTGGAAAGCAAGGGGGCTGTGTGTGTTGGAGGCACTTTGGGGAAATATCAGAGCGGTGCTTGTTGAGTCTGGTGGCGGAGTAGCCGCTCTGTTTTAATGATACCTGTGTGCAAAGGCCACAGCTGCTGTCATCCGTTTCACGTTGGTCTGACTTTCACAGAGCAGACATAGCCTAGGGTGGTGGAAAGGAGGGAAAGGTGACCAAGAAAAGAAAAAAAAAAAAAGAAAAAGCCATTCATTTTTCACCGATTTTTCCATCCCTCTGAGCTGTGATACCAGTCTGTGGCTGAGCAACAGTAATCTTATCCAGCGTACTGTTGATTTAAGCCTCTTGGATTTATATAACTTTGGAAATGGTAAACTATATTAATTTGCTGTGTTTTCAAGGGAAAGTTATTTATTGAGAGACATTTTTAACTCAAGTGCCAGGAGCCTTAAATCATTATAATAAATTCATGCTATTCAGGGTTTCTTACATTGTAATAAATTTGTTTTAAACATGAATGAGGAGATCCATGATTTCTTTAATATACTGTTATGTATTTCCTTTCAAAATGACACAGCTCACTATATCAAGTGGGAGAATAATAGTGAGAGATTTACAGCACTTAAAATAACATAGCCTGGGAATGTGACATGTGAACCAACACGGGGCAGGGGGGCTGGAAGCTGCAGGGAGCCCACCACTGCTCCCAGTGGCCCTGCTCGGGGTGTAACAGCAGGAGTGGGTCAAAATCAGTGTGTGAACCCACAGCTGGGTGGGAGGCTCCCTGCAGGGTGGGGATCACAACAGGGCCTTGAATTTTCTTCCCATTTTAATGTGCAACAAACACCTGAAAAGTGACAAGGATCATCTGCCATGACCTGGGAGGGTGACTGCCCAACAGCCTGACTGGGATCAGGGCTGAGCCAGAGGTTTGCTTGCTGCCTTTCACCCGGCACTCATCCCTCTGGCTGCCCTGGTGTGTGGGGAGCAGACGCTCAGTGGTGGCCAGTGGCCCTGGAGTGTGGCAAGGAGGCACCAGGGAAGCACTCAGATAAATTCCAGTCTCTGTTCTTAATCCCTGACCCCCCATTAAACCCCTGCTGACCCTTTTGCTCACTGTTACACACATGGACAGCTGTGAGCACAGGACAATAAAACTTGCAGCTGGCTTTACATCAAGTCCTCCGAGCTTCAGAGGGAGGAGGAGCTGGCACAGACACAGCCTCGGTGGCGTCAGCATCCGAGGGCTGAGACAAACCCACTTTGGCAGCACAGTGCTGGCTTTTTTGGGAAGCAGAGCCCCTGTGCCTCATGTAACATCTGCTGAACTTGTGCCCCAGCTTCATCTCATCAGGGAGTGCTGCAGAGGTGTGATGTTTGTGGTGACCTTGGGATTGGGGTGGACTGGGGCAAAGCATCACAGTGCCCAAACTACAAAGGCCAATTGGTTTCCTGGTGTCTGATGAGAGCAATTACCCCCCGAGATACCCAAAGGTATCTTTAGGTATCTCGGGGCTAATTGCTCCTCCAGGCACAGCCTTGCTGTAGAGACTTGAGGAGCTGTCCTGCCATGGTGTGAGAGTCTGCCCCTCTGGATGCCTGTGCACGGAGCCAGGAGCACTTTCCTGGCTCTGAAGGGTTAATAGGTCTTTGCTGGGTGTGGCTGTAGCAGAGGATAATTAAATTCTGCTAGTTCCTGGGGGAAGGGGATGGTCCTGCTGCTGCTCCTCACCTGGCTGCAGGTGAGGTGTAGGACAGGGAGGACTTCAGCTGCCCAGGGAGGAGGCTGGCGGTGCACTGAGCGTTTCTGTGGGCTGCTGGCATCGAGGGCTTGGACAGCTCTGGAAAGGGGAGGAGGGGACGGGAGGGACTCTCGTGCTCGGAGAAGTGATGGCAGGACCTCATCTGTCAGCGCAGAAAAATGTCTGGCTAATAAACTTGCCAAACGTCCCTAATAAAGGGCTGGATGTGTTATCATGTAGAATGGTTTTATAGGGGACAGCCATAAAACGTGCACATTGCCCTTTAAAATGCCAGGACAAGGATTGATTCCAGCAGGGCGGAGGGAGAGGAGGAGGGGAAATGAGGCTAATTGGAAAAGGGGGATAAATCCAGGGGCTCGTTTCTCTGCCGTGGGTCCCCAGGGTGTCAAGAAGTGGAAACAAAGTGGGATTCACTGCCTTATGGGCTGTGCCCGAGCCTGGCCTTCTCTGCTGTGTCCCCACCACCCTGTGCAGTGCTGGGGCATCGTTCTGGCATCTGTTCCTGCTGCAGGACTCTTGCTCCTCCTGACAGCCAGCCCAAGGAAAGCTGTGGAGATGCCTCCATCAGCCTCCTCCCTCATCTCTGCTTCTCCTTTTGATCCCTGGAGTCCAACATCCATTTCTTCCTCCTCCTGCCAGTTCTGGTGCCCTCCCTGCCCAGTGGTCCCATCACAGCTCATCATTCCCTCTCCTTCCTGGTGATTTCAGCTCCCCTGTGTGTGGTGCTGAGAGGGGCTGGGGCAGCAGTTTTGTGTCCCCTGTTCCAGGGACAGGGCACAGCCTGGCCTGGGGATGCAGGTGTGTGTCTGTGCTTCGAGCTCTGCTTGAATAAACAGCAGAGAGGAAGCTGGAGGGGGGCCCAGGGTGTGTTTAGTAGCAATCAATAAATATATTGTACTCCAGCTCACTTTTAATGCTGCAGAAAACAGGCAGTGATTTCACTTAATAAATGTAGACAGTATTGCAGAGCTACAAGGGCATCTATCGTGTAACACAGAATTTCTGCACCACAGGGCTGCATGTGGCCACTGCCTGGTACTATCCACAGCTGAGACCCATCAGCTGCCATGGGCACAGGGGCCAGCCTCTGCTTTTTCATTTTCTTCTTTCAATTTCCATGGACAGAAACACTGGGCAGCCAAACCTCTGAGATCTGGTGGAGGGAGAAATAAAAAAACCCATTCTCCTCAAAGTCACTGAAAACCTTGTGTATTTCACCACTGGGTGGAAGGTGGGCAGGTAGTAGAGAGATGGAAAAAGAAAGAGCCAGGAAAAATCAGATTGTTTTGTTGGCCAGGACTGCTTCAAAGAAGTTTGTCAGTGTGCATTTGTTGGTATGTGCCAGATCTCACTTGTCTGCCCACTCTGTGCATGTGGCACTGTCAGATTTCAAATTTGCTGAGTTCCTGGCAATCCCCACTGGAGCTGGAGGTGACGCCCCTGGGAGGGAGGTGATGCAGGTGGGGTGCCCATGTCCCCTGGCTCTGAAAATGCTCTTTGGCTACTCATGGTGATGGACAGGGATTTTGAATTCTCCAAGTTGAATAGTCCAGGTCTTTGATCCCTGTTCCACAGTTGTGAAGTTCAGAACAATGTCCAGGCTCCTGAGGTCTGGATTTGCTTCTTTGCTCCCTCTTGGCTCAGGCCCATCTCTACTGCACTCACCACAGTGAAATTTTCATTGAACACAGTTTTAGTTCTGGATTTGTAATTAAATTTAAGGGCTGGTAAATTTTGCTATGAACATTTTTCTGGCTCCCCTCCTAAGCATTTGGTCTGTTCAAATAGTACTTAGTGTTTTGCAGATGCTGTTGGATGTTACACTGCCAACCACAAGTATGAAAAAAAAGCGTGATTTAGAAAAATACTAATGCATTTGAGGTCTTGTTTTTGCTTTTATTTTTACGCTTCAAAGCTTTTTCCAATGTTTTTTCAGTTATAAACTTATGTGGCACGTGGGAATATCATCCTAGCACTTGACTTCAAGAGCTGTGACCTTTCCACTTCATCAAACCTATGATCAAAACATGGGCATGGCAGCACTGCCCATAATTGCTTTCTGAGTTAAAAAATTTCCTCCAATCTCCAGTAATAAGGAAAATGAAATCTTCAGGTGGCGTTTAGTAGTTCACCCTGAAAGAGTTCCATCTCATTCTAAATATTAAGCCACGCAGTGATTTCTGGGCACTTCTCTGCTTTGAGACCCGTGGGAGAATTAACTCAAATTCATTTTTAAAGGGGATTAATTAAACTGAATCAGGACTCTGTTTCAACACTCAGAATTAAGAAGAGTTGAAGTAAGACCCCTTCAATTAAGCAAAAGAGATGAGAGACCTCTTTGACCCCAAATGGACGTGCCTGAGGAGCCGCTGGTGTGGTGTGACCAGTCCTGTTTTCATATATTTAATTCAGACTAAATGACCTAGTGCAGACAAACCCTGGGATGTTAAGACTGGCTATGATCACACTGGGAATATCCATATGTTTTGTGAGGGGACAGGATGTGTGTAAGACACAGGTTGCTCTATAAAAGGCACACTCGCTCTTGGTCTGTTCAGAGTCCAGTGACACCACGGAGCTTTCAGAGGTTTAGCAACAGACATACTCCCTAAAACAAAATAGAAAAGCAAGTCATTAATCAAGGATGGGAAATCTCAATAGAGAAGGTAAACTGGAGATAAGAGCTCCAAAACTTTTGTTTGACCAAGTTTTGTACCATATCACTTTGACTGGGGTCTCTTTGTTAATTTATGGGGAGGAGAGGGGTTAAAGTTTAATCAGCTTTTGTGTACATTGGGAAAAATTTTACTTTTGAGTAAAGACTCAGACTCCTTTAGCTAATTAGATACCAAGGTGATGTGTGCACTATGTACACTTCTGACAGTTTCTTTTTCTTATCTCTGCCATCAGTTACTTGGCTGTGAAGTCTGATGTCTGAAACTCTGCCAGGATTTCTGAACAGAGTCCTTCACATGGGATTTCTCCACCTTTTAGTTCCCATTTCAGGGTATAAGAAGTTTTCTGTTTACTTTTATCTTTTTCTTTCTCTCCTTTCTGATTTCTTCCAGCTGGGGATCTGACACATGATTTACTCTCAGTGCCTTGGAGACACTCTCTAAGTATCCCTGGGCACTTCTTTTTTAGAGGAGATCTGGCCAACTCACTTTCCTGCAGCAGAGGGGTTCAGAGTGTAGTGAGAGCAGGGAAATTGTTCCTTCCAGCTTTGTGCCAGTGTGTATTCATATGGGATTTCCCCAATATCCAAATAAAGCTGTTAAATTCTGGGTCTGAGGAGCATCCTGTGGCTCGGAGCTCATGACCCACCCATGGCATGAATGTTCCAGCTGGGAAAGGACAGATCCCCACCGTGCCATGCCAAAACACCCTTGCATGTCTCCTGACCAATAACCCATCGTGCAGTGTAAGACACCAGATGTGCAGAACTGCCTAAGTACCCCCTAGAAAGTGCCAGGAGGAGTCTGGGCCAGCCCTTGTGGTCCTTGGGAGAGGCAGGGCAGCCAAGGTGGGACATGCCAAGGCTGCTGTGCAGATGGTGGGGTCTGGCAGGGTCTGTGAAATCCCTGGGTGGGCAGTGCTGCCCTGACAAGGTCTTTGAAGGGCTGGGTGTGCTAAGGACAGCCTGATGGGCTGGTTATCCAGAATGATTTGCTACAAGTCCTTTATCAGGTCCTGTGGGAGCTTGGGCAAGCCCCACAGCTCACTGCCTGCTCTCAGAGAGCCCTGAGGATCACACAGCCCCTCCTGGGTCAATGTTCCCCCACCACCACACTGAGCCTGGGACTGAAGGACACGTGAGGATGTCCTGTTAGGAGAAAGAGGTGCAGGAGGAAACTTCCCAGGAACAGCCTGAGAATTTGTGTTTTTGCTGGTCAGGGCAAGGAGGCTGGGAACCTTCCTATCCCTTCGCTAAAGGAGCAGCACAGAGTTTTCTGAGCTGGAAAATTAAACTCTTTACATCAGAAAAATCCAAAGCCAGGAATTAATTTTGGAAGAAGAGCTCCCTATTTTACAAACTCCAGCTGCATCTGAACAGGTTCAGTGTGGCTTTACTAAATGCTTCTCTGAGCCCTGACAATCTTTGGAAAGGAACGTGGTCCTCCCCGCCAGCTCCCCAAGAAGGTGAGCGTCAGCATGGGATGTGATTTCTACAACTCCTGCACAAAGCAGCTTAGCAATGGGCTCACTGGCTGGTGCAAAAAGCTCCTGGTGCTCCACTTCGTTGCTCTTTCCTGAATGTCAGCCATGGCTCTGCAGAGAATTGTTTGCAAAAAGGCAAATGAGTCCAAAGAGAGCATGTTAAATGTGGCCTTGCATTATACTGGGGATTTTTAGGGTGAATGTTCTCCTTTCCCCCTAATATTAGCACTGTCCTGAGCAGGCTGTGCTCTGGACTACATACTTCAGGGGCAAATGCATAATTTTCCCATTTCCCATCACCTACCCCTGAATACACCCGCTTGGCACGTGGGGCGGTACCAAGATAAAGCATGAAATCCTACACACAAATCCAATGTTCTCACAAATACAGCTGGAGCCAAAATCTGTTGTTTTTAATGTTAAAAGCTGATGTTATTTCCCTTCCTTGCAGAAGCAGTTGATTTAACCAAAGGACGCTCACGTGGAGTTTGCTTTGAGATGAGGTTAGAAAAACAGAAAGCAAAGAGTTGGGAAGCAAGAAGAAATTTTCTCAGATTTGCAGACTGGGATGTGAGTTACTAAAGATTTAAGGGGCCTTGCAGTCAAGGGGCTTAGCTGAAAATGTTTCATTTTGACACAGAGCACACAGACTCATTAAGGCCTGCTTTCCAATTCTGATTGTCACAGAAAATTCCTCAGAGGAAAGAGCCATTCCCAGGAGTATTAGGATGCTGGAATAGACAGAGGTGCGCTGACAGAGCAAGGGTGGTGAAGCTGGCTCTTTGGGCAGAGAGCAGAGGCATTGGTGTCTGATTTGGATGATCCACGCTGGCAGGGACCTCAGGGGGTCTCTGGTGCAGCCTCCCAAAGGCAGGGCCAGCTGTGAGATGGGACCAGGCTGCTCAGGGCTTCATCCCGATGGTTCTTGTAAACCTTCAGGAATGGGCATGCCATAGGCTCCGGGATGGATAAGCTGTCTGGGCAGCTTTGCCAGTGCTTGACTGTCTTCATGGGGAAGAATCTTTTTCTTATATCCCAAACTTGTCTTGTCTCTGAACACAGCTCAGAGTAGTCCCTTAATTCTGGCACCACTTGCAAATTCCCATCCTCTCCCCAAGCTGCTGTTGAAGAAGTTGATCCAGACTGGTCCCAGAACAGACCACTCCAGTACTCCTTTTGTCTCTGGCATTTCAAAGATCTGCTTGAGAAATGGATTTTTTTTCCCTCTTTCTGTGCCACATGCCATGGATTGTGGGGACACCCCCGATGTTCATCACATGGGCTTGGCTCATCCAAACAAAGCTACAAAAATCCTTTTTTTTGGTAGTGGTTAAAGTCTGTAAGAGCTGCCCATCCAGCCAAAGGTGAGGGCTATTTTCACCAAGTATTTGCCTCTCCTCCCTCACCCTCATTCCCTCTGCTCTCCCACCAGCAAACAGAGGGAGAAGAGCTGATCATTGGAGTCCAGCTGGGGAAAGCCAGACTGAGCCATAACTAGGCGAGGCAGTCTTTATTGGGATCAGAGGGTTATGGAAAACAGAGTGCAGAAATGCTAAGAGGAAATTACAATTTCTCTCTTTTAATTTTTTTTCTCTCCCTCTGCTGTCACTGGTTTTTCCTCCTAGGTGTTGGGGTCTTTCCAGAGGCAATCGTTACTGTTAATGATTTTAGCTTGTTGGCTATTATCACATTTGTGCCTGGGGACTGCAGCTGGCTATCTGGGCTCTGGCAGGCCTTGACAGCAATCAGCTCCTTCCAGCTTCGCACTAATTTTCTCAGGGGATCTCAGAAGAAAATACTTTTTCGTTCATTTTCCCCTCTCTTTCCGCGTGTCCCTCTTGTCCCATTTTCCTGCCTCCCTTTCCTGGGAGCTCTGGCCCAGGATGGGGACACACGGGGGACTCTGGTGGAGAAACCCACCGTGAGGTGTGGGGCATTTGGATGTACCAAGGGGGCAAACATCTCCAGGGAAGGAGCACCCCAGCTTTTGTTGCCCAGGCCATGTTTGGGCCCAGGTTTGCCTCGCTGCTGATCCCCCAGCTGTTACAGAGACAAGGAGAGATCATTGCAGTTATTTCATGAAAGGTGTACGTGGATCTTTTTCAGTGGCTCAGCCTGAGAGCAGAGCTTTTACAGCCTTGAGTTTAATATTCTCTTTTTTCCCTCCATCATCATTTTATATTATTCAAAGCAAATCAGACAGCCTTTGAAGAACAGCTCAAAACCTTTTTCTTACCTTCTTTTCTTCTTCTTTTTTTTTTTTTTTTTTTAAGGCGGGAAAGAGTGGGAGCCACCTGGTACATTTTCTTTCTCAATTCAGTGATTTTATTCATTGGGGAAGAGATCGCTTTGCATCTTGTTCTTTAAAGGAGTGTAAAAGGCAGGTAAGATCTGTATTTCTAAAAGCCCCAAAAGAGAGTGCTTTTCTGTAAGGGTGACCAGCATCTTCCTTGCACTGAAAGCAGGCTGCCTGGTGAAAATGTGACTGCTCATGTGGGGAAGGGCTCTGGTCTGGAACCACTGCTACACTCGGAGCTGCTCGGCAAAATCATGCTCTGAGGCATTCCAGTGAGTGTGAGACCAATCTGGCAGGCTGAGAATCCCCAAAGACCACTGAATCTGGAAAAGTGACCATCAGGAAACACATTGCCCTTGTGTAAGTTGCCTTTTGGAGGGTTTTTTGGTGGTGGGCATTGCGTTGGCAAAGAGATCTTTTCCAAGGAAAAGTGTTTTTCCCACTGAGCCATTCCCAGGAGTATTAGGATGCTGGAATAGACAGAGGTGTGGCGACAGAGCAAGGGTGGTGAAGCTGGCTCTGAGGGCAGAGAGCAGAGGCATTGGTGTCTGGTTTGGATCACAGGATGATCCAGGCTGGAAGTGGAAGCAGAGATCTGAGGCTGCAGCTTGTCAAGTGTTAAGGTGTCTGCCTTCGCAGCAGTCCTGGGACCCCCCCCAGGTTCCTGGTGAAACCATCCCCTCCACAGTGTGCCCCTGACAGCTCTTGTCCCTCTGGAACCTGGGCTCAGGAAGGCTGGGAGAGGATCTGCAAAGGGATTTTGTCCAACTCCCTGTCGGAACTCAGTGCATCCCTCTGGGTGTCCAGAGTTGCTGGGGCCCCTGCCAGGGGGCTCAGAGACCCTGGCACACAGCCCAGAACACCTGTGGGTTTGATTATGACCCGTGGAACAAATTACCAGCTTTGTATGAGGACCTGAAAGCCACAGATATTTAAGTAGTGTAATAATAAAATTATCACTGGGTGAAAAGTAGATTTTGGGGTTATTGGAATAGGGGTTTTGGGGACAAGATGGAGGGACTTGGGTGTGCCCAGCTTTTCTTCATCTCCATCTTCTGCTGTGATGTTGGCACTTTTGGATTGGTTTAGAGTAGAAGCTCACTGTCTAACATAGGTGATAGGTACTGGGAAATAATTGTAAACATGTTATACGTAGTTTGTAGTATAAAGAGATAACACTGCCCTGAGGGCAGCCAGAGTGCCTGGAATTGTCCTGCTGGATGGACCTTGGCAGGGCAGGAGAAAAATTTTTATAGATAAGATAGAATAAACAGCTCGGAGACCGGGAACTGAAGAGCTCCGACTCATTCTTTGAACGTGTGGGCCAAAACAGAGACATCTCACGTGTCTCGAGGCTGCAATAATCTGCAACCTCCTGAGAGCCCCTCACTGAGACCACCAGACTCTGGTGCTCACAGGATGTTTTCCCTAAAGAACCATTTTCACCTCAGTCAGAGTTAAAACACACTGTGAAATGTAACATTTTAATGAGTTTACAAACACCATGCTCTCACATCATCCTCCACCCCTCGCAGGTGGTAAGGGCACTGCGTGGCATTGCCAGAGGATGTCCTGCATGATTTTGTCTAGTTACCCCCCTTCTTTTCTCCCAGTTTTGCGGAGCAGTAAAAATCCCTGTCCTAGAATCATGTTCCCCATCAGCTCTCTGCCTCATGCCAAGGCTCCTGCTTGGGGCCGTCCCAGTGACTCCACACAGGGCTCGGGGGCAGGCAGAGATCGTCAGGGCACTGAAAATGTGGAGATGTGGAGCTTCCCCTGGATCTTCCCTGTGCTGCTCAGGACGCTCCAGACCTGCTCTCACCACTGTGAGGGGTGCATAAAACAAGCCATCAACCCCAAAGGTAATGGCCTCTCTGGGCAGGCTGCCAGTCATTTAATGTCTTCCCTAATCATCCAGAAGTGGGAATAAACAACATGTTAATGAAATGTGTGGGTGAAGCTAAACTGGGAGGAGCTAGAGGGGCTGGTTTGGACGGTGGAAGTAAAACAAAAAGATTTGGGGAGGCTGGAAAGACAAGCAGGGAATGATAGCTTGAATGTTTGGCTTGGGAATAGTGTGAATGCAAGTGGGCAAGGAAGCAGAGATAAAAGGCCACGTGAGGACATTAAGAACCTGGGGGTGAAGAGCAAAAGCAGCTTGTGTGTGTCACAGAGCTCTGCTGCACACTCCTGGAGGTGCAGCAGTCTGTGTCCATGGAGTGAGGGGCACAGCAGGAAACCTCTGGAACAGTGTGGTGCCTTCGGCCAGGAAGGTGTGGGGAAAACACACAGCAAGGTGGAGAAAGAGTGAAATCATAAGGAGTGACTGAAACCCTACAAAAAGGTCTGTGTCCCACATGAGTGGCCTTTGATGGAAAGCCTTTGAGTGAAAAACACTCTTGAATCTGTCTGAAACAGCAGCACATCAGGGGGAGGGAGTTACTTGTACAGAAAGGCGGCTCTTTACTCAAATTCATTAAGTCAGTTCCTGATGGCAGCATCTGCTGACCATGGGTTAGAAGAAGAATCACTTCAGGTAGAGAGAGTCCAAAGGGTTTGGGGTCCTTAACCCAACTACCTGGGGCCAAGAGGGGACCCCGAGAATCCCCAAAGATTCCCCTGTGGGCAGAGTGGAGGAAAATGCCTTGTGGCAGTGCTAGAACAGGAACAAACTGGTGCAAGTGTGCCTTGGGTGAGCAATCCAGAGGTAGCTTTCCAGGATTTTGTGTTCATGGCTGGCCTGTTCATGGCCTGATCTGGAAAAAGAGAAGGAGCAAAGAAGGAGCATGAGCATGTTCTGAAGGTATTCCTACTAGCACTGGAATTTTTTACAGTGCTAACAGCAGGCCCCTGCAATCCTCTGTGGACAGGGCAGGATTGATTGATTGATCCTCTGTCAATCCAAGGAGGAGGTGGCCAACAGCCCAAGGGGCCAGTGTGGAGACACTGGAAATATGAACAGAGATCAGTCAAAATTGTCTGAATTAGAATTTTCAAGTGACATTTCTATTGACATGATATTGGAAGATTTTGAGTGTGTCAATTCCCTTTCACCCTTCCTTCCCTTCATATTTCCCTGGCAGAAAAAGAAAAAAAAAAATCATCATATTAAAAAGCAAATGGATGAATATTTAATGCAAATGTGCAGCCAGTTCTCTGCTCTGTTCACTACAGAATAGCTGTTGAAAGGCACCAAAGTGCCTTTGCTCTGGTCTGAGCTTCCTCCTGGCTTCATAGATTGCCTTGGGTTCATTTCATACTTGGTCTGGGTTACTGAAAGTATTCTCTGAGTTTCTGAGTTGAATGTAAAGTTTTCCCACACCTCTGCAAAGTTCCTTAGAGGAATTTTCTAAGGGAAACATATGAGAACCTCAAGAGTCTGAGTGGTGGAGATGAGTTCTCCTCAAGGAGAAGGAGTTAAATCCCTGTGACAGAGCAAGATGACAGACTGAGATCAGTCAGTAAGTTTGTTGACTCATCTTTCAGTAGGAAAGCAGAAGGAATTTGTGATACAAGGGGCCTCAAACGAGATTTATCTAAGATTCAGTCCCAGATGTGGACTCATTGATTCCAAATGAAGTGATTTTAAGAGGTGCAAGGGATGGCAAAGGCTTATTTCAAGAAAATGGTCCAAATAGAAACATCAGAAGCACGTCCATAACAGCAGGACCTACATGTGTGAAGAATTTAAAGGCAAAGCAGATTGGGAGATTTACTAGGAAAGGCAAAAAGCCGCCTCTCCCATCTCTGCTCCTGGCTCAGGTCTTTCCATGTCCACCCAACTCTGATGCTTTTGCTGCTGTCTCAGGGAGGGAAAATAAAACAAGTCATCAACCCTGGAGATCACAGCCTCCTGGGCAGGCTGCCAGTTGTTTAATATTGCTGCTAATGATCTACAAGCAGAAGTAAACAGCATGTTAATGAAATGAGTGAAGGAGGCTGAACTGGGGGAAGCTGCAAGAGCTGGTTTAGAGAGGAAATTAAACACAAAGGTTTGGGGAGGGCAGAAACTCACCAGGGAGAATCAGGACAGAATTGGTTTGGGGGTGTTTCAAGGGGATACAACAGTTGGAAGGGCGAGGAGGAGAAGGATAGAACAGTGCTGGGAATTTTGCACAAAGTGAGTGTCTGGCAAAGGCCCCTCAGTGGGAATGAGGAGACTGCTCTGGGTGAGAGATCAGGAGTGGAGATTGCCCGGCCCAGATTGTGCAGCCCAGCCTGTTGTCTCCTCTCCACCATGGTGACTGCCCATGGATTTACCTCTCATCGGAGAGGGCCTGACTCTGAGCAGGGCACAGCATTGCTCTAGCCCAAAGCTCTTTTCCATAATACAACCGAAAGGAAATGTACTTGCCTTCCGTGGTTTCTTGGGATTGAATCAGAAAGTCTTGAGCCTAGCCCTGTGAGCCAGCTATGAGGAGTGCAAGATTTATAGCAGATCTGGAACCCATTGGATTTATGGATCTTGCTTGTCTTGAGTACTGGGAGATGGAAGCTCTCACCAGTGCCACTCCTCTAAAGCCAGCAGTGAGATAAATTTGTTAGCATCTAGTCCTTGTATGGCCTGCAGGGAGGGGAAAGTTGCTTTGGATAAATGGTCCCCCCCAACATTTCTTCTTCTTTTTATCCCTCCCTCCCCCTCATTTGAAATTCATTGGCTCTAATTGCAGAGGTAGTCAAACTTTGGCTGCTTCTGAACTGCAGGTCTTCGAGGGGGCTCGCACGCTAGACAGTGAGATGAATGATTTATTATTATATTATTATTTATTCATTTAAATTCATGAATGCTTATTCAAATCCAAAATTGCCCAATTTCATCCAGATCTGAATTTATAGATTTTCAGGCCAGATGGGACCGCTCTGATCAGCAGCCTGACCTCCGGCATCGTGCAGGCCAGGGAACGCCACCCGGCAATTCCCATGGTAAAGGGAAGCTGCACCACCATGTAAATCAGCATTATCAAGCTCAGTGCCTTCTCTGAAATGGTCTCCAGTGGAATCTGCACAATTGCCTGGTGCTTTGCAGCTCTGCTTCCCAGGATGTGGCTCTGCATCACAGTAAAAGCAGTTTCTGCTCTGTCCCCCCTATCTGGGAGATGGCTGTGGAGAGGGACACTAGCAGCAGGTAAGGGCCAGGGGATCAGGCACTCTTCCCTGCACTGTGGGATGGAGAAAAAATGCACAAAACTGGTCAAAATCCCTATAGCACTAACATGAAAACAGTTGCTTTGGCTACAGAGGCTTCCAGGGGCCCAATAGAAGTGAAGTCCCCAGGCCAAGCATGGTGGCTGCTGGCTCTTCACGGACATCTGAGCGCAGAGATCTGTGACTTTTACTGTTCCCATTTCTTGTCTCCTCAGGAATATCCTTCTCAATTTCCTGAATTGCTTCACTGCCTGTGTTGAAGTCCCTGAACAGGGACACACCATTGAAACCCCAAAGCCAGGTGGCAGTTTCTGTGGGTTGACAGGGTTTTGAAAGGAGTTTGGGGTGTGTTTGGGAAAGAAATTGGGAAGTCTCGCAGGAGACAAATGAGTGATTAAAGGCAGATGAATTTGATAGGGAGCAACCTTGTAATGAGATCCAGCCTACATTAAAGAGTGGGATAAGTATCCCATCTCCCAGAAGTTCATTAAAATGTGTCTGTTTCTGCCCCAAAGGAATGTTAGAAATCTGGCAGTAAAAACAAGATAAAGGAAATCTCACAGAGATTATCTTATTGTGTTTCCAAAGATTCTGTGTTTTTTTCTGTAAACCAGCTACTTGGATGGATTGCCCCCTCTCCAGACACTGAAACATTGATTCCCTTCCCTTCTTTGCAGAAGACTCTGGGAAGAGACCATGTCTGCTCACCTCTAGTGCCACAGCTCCTGCCACCCTGGGTGGCAACTTCAGCCTGTGGAGTGGATGGGCAGGTGGAGCAGAGAGACCTGTTCTGCCTTCAGGCAATGGTCCCATCCTGCCAGAATTCTGGTTCATTCAGCTTTAATGAGAGGGAAACTCCAAGCTGGAGAGCTGGGTTTGCACACAAAAGTCGTCTTTTGTAAGACCCTTTTTATCCTCCCAAGTCCATTAGACCTTCCTCATCCACCCAACTTGTGTTCTGTAAAAAGCACAACCTGGAAAAAGTCTGTGATACACAAGTTTGCAGGTGGTTCTCCTGTCTCCCTCCTGGCTGAGATTTGTTGCCTGCCCCATGGCAATAATGATTGTGGTTGTTTGCTCTCTCTGGGCTCATGGTGGCTTGGTGGGCTCAGCAAGGAAGACAAGCCAGCCTTGCAGAATGAATAATCGCTTTGGATATTTTTGCACACATTAAACACAAGCAAGATAGAAAGAAGAGACCCTAGTGGTTTGTGCTGCAGTCATATCTCATGTGGCCCTTCAAAGGAGCTCCAAAGACTTCATACACTCTAACTTTCAGAAATTCAAAGATCAACTTATCCAGGATCAAAAGACAGAGCCATTTCAGTGGTCCACAGAAGCAATTAAAGATTAGAAGCATTGTGGCTTTCTTTTGCAATTCAGGCTGGTGAAATTGAAAGGAGGAGGGTGCAGTCATCGTCTGGATGTTGTCCAGGACTCTGAGGCTGCATCTATACCTGTAAATTAACTGTAGCTAGGTCTGCTCTCTTGTGCAGAGGCCAGCTGGCACAGGATATCCTGCATCTGTACTATTGAATTCTCTCACCCTCCAAAAAAGGGGGATTGCATCCAAATTGCCTACTGAGAATGGGCACTAGTCTGTGCTAATTCCCAGGCTGTGTCTGGGCATCATTTGGGAGCATCCTAGCTAGATTGTGCCAAAAACATGCCAGGTAGTGTTTTAACAACTTACAATAGAGAAGATCAAGTTCTAATATCCAGGGACATTTTCACAACTGGTGATAAAGCTATAGTATAAGAGTTTATTTTAATACTTTAGGTAGGGTATCTCTGGGTTCTGTGAGTACTGCTGGTTGGTCTCTTGTCCTCAGGTCCCCTCTGAAGGTCAGTGCACTCCTGGGATCTTCTTTGCCTACAGGTTTCCTCTGGTCTCCTGGTTGTGGTGCTTTTGTTTTTGCCATGCTATGGGTAAAACAAAGGCAAAGGGGACTCAGGAGAGAATCTGTCATTGTAAAGTACTTCCAAATAGCATTGAGGCCACAGCAGTTATCAGACATTGGTCTTTCAGATCTTCAGTGTCTTTCCAGACTGGTTTGTGGAAGAGACCTGGGGAGTGCTGAAGCAATCCTGGGCCATGGAGGTGTCATGGAGGAAATGAGATAGAAACTGTCACTGTCCACAGTAGTGTTCCTACCATAAAGCCATCCACTCCACAGATTTTGGTGATCCTACCTTTATGTGCTACCTCGGAAGTCTCTCTTCCAAGAGTGTTTCCCAGCTTGTAGGAGAAGCTGGCATTATGGAGCAGGGTCTGGACTGCAGCGTGCTGTGAGCTGATGGCATCTCCCTGGGGTCGAGTGAGGGGAGGGTCGCAGGTCTGGCTGTGAAAGCTGTGGTGGTGGCTGTCAAAGGCTTTTTGGGAAGGAGCGAGGGATGAACCGACCCCTCTCACCCGTGCTGACACCCTGCACCCTGCTAATGGCAGGCAGGATGACTTTCTGCTAATGCAAATGTTCACAGCTGTACGCTGGATGTTGCTGAGTGGATAATGGCTGATGAGTTTGCCTGTAGACAGTCACTCCACTACCAGTGTGTAATTAATTGCTATGTAAAGTGCTCTGAGATGCGGTGCTGCTGAAATGCCGGGTGTATAAATGCCATCCCCACACAAAAGGGAACAACATGCAAATTCTCTCAATATATTTTTAAATACGAGCATTTTTCAGCTGTTTGCTCTTTTGTAAAATTTATTAGGCCCCCTCCTGGGAGCAGGGAGGCAGCAAGGGCAGTGCGCATGGATGAGCTGGCTTCCAGGGGCTCCGACTGCTCGTGCTGCTCAGCCCCAGACTCCAGGGGTTCATCTGGTTTTCTTCTCCTATTCCCTTAACCACTGCTTAATTTTTGTTTCCCCTTTCGCGTGCTTGCTCGCACGGTGAGCTGTGCCTGCCTGCCCAGGGAGGGCATCAGGGAAGGAGAATGCGTTTTGTGCAAGGGACAGAAGCTTGCAAGGCTCCAGCCTCTGTTTCCTTGTGAACCAGAGAGGATCATGCCCTGCTTGCTAAGGAAATGTGTTGTCCCGACTGGATGCCACCCGGACAGGGGTGGTTTCAGGCCATGGGAGCTGCAGGGGCAGCGTGGTGTGAGGGCAGCAGAGGACAAAGCCCAGCCTGGCTTTCTGCAGACATCTAGCACCAGCTCCAAGGACGGAGTGGGAATGATAGAACTTCTTCCCTGGAAATAAGTCTGGCGCAGTGAGGCTGACGAGGTGGCCTGAATGGAAGGCTATGAAATCTTGAGTGCTGGAGGTTACATGAAGAAGGCAAAATGAGTCACGGCTTCCCATGTGGCATAAAGGAGAGAACATCCAGTGAAAATACCGCACAAAAGTTTTAAACAGAAAAGGGGAAGTAGTTTTTCTTGGGGCATAAAATCATAAAATCAGATTCATTATGACAGTGAACAGCTAACATGCAAACCACTTAAAAAAGGTAGAGTAATTCAGGTCCACTGCTCACTGTAGGACCCCACAGTTTGGTTGCCATTGCTGCTCTTAAACATGCAGCTGCCAGAAGCGTGGAGAATGCGTGGGGGTGTGGATGTGTTGCAGTTCTTGCAGTCATTTCCTGGGTCTCTGTTGCTGTTAAATGGAGAGAAATAGGACATAAAGACTATATGGACTGGAAATCTGTGTTTCTTTTATGTGCTGATATTTGATGGATTGAGCAATGGGTAGCTGACAGATCTTGGACAGAAATTATGAGCAGGAAATCTTTTTAATGAGCACTTTCCTATGGCATTCCTGAGAAGGCAGTCATAACTTAGATGCAAATTAATGTTTCCATCAATGGTCTGGAAATACATAAAAACAACGCTGCTGGCTAAATTGTACAGATAACCTAAAGTTTGGAGGAGTGATTAATATGGCTTGAGGATGTGTGTAAAGGACATCAGCAGTCCAGGCATGTAGAACACATATTTTCACAGCATCAAACCAGGAGAGAGAATAGGAACCAGGAGGACAGGTGGAAATATGGGTTGGTGAACATCAGAATCACAGAACAGCTGAGACTGGAGATTTGGAAGGCATCTCTGGGGTTCATCTGCTCCAACCCCTTCTGCTCAGAATAGGGCAGCCAGAGCAGGCTGCTCAGGACCACAGCCAGCTGTGTTTTGAATATGTCCAAAGGAGGAGACTCTACAACCTCTCTAGGAATTTGTTGCAGTGTTTTAGCATGATCATAGTTAAAAAGAGCTTTTTCATGTATTTAAATGGAATTTCCTGTATTTCAGTTTGTGCTCCTTGGCCTTTTCTCGGCACCACAGAGAAGATTCTGGATCTGTTTTCTTTACTTGTACCCACCATGTATTTATTCTTATTGATGAGATCCTCTTAAGGTCCCCATCTCTTCAACACACTGGCCAATGCAGCTCTCAGTTTTCCCTCACACATCAGATGCCCCAAATAATTTGTAATTTTTGTGGCCCTTTGTGGGGCTTGTTCCGATACGCACTTCACTGATAGTGGGGTATCAGAGAGCAGGACAGAGCACTCCAGGCCTGTCTGACCTGTGCTGGGCAGGGGAGGAGATCTCCTCTCTCCATCTGCTGGCAGTGATCAGCCCAGGGGCCTGGTGGCCTTGTTTGTGACAGGGGCACATTGATGGCTCGTGCTCAGCTTGGTGTTCACCAGGACCCCCAGGTCCTTCTCTGCCAAGCTGCTTCCCAGCTGGCCAGCCCCAGGGTGCAGGAGGCAATGTCCCTGAAGGTGATTTAGAGGCCCCAAAGGAAGGTCCTTGGTCTGGACCTGTACTCTCAGTATGGTGGTGGGACCAGCTGGTGTCAGCTTAAAGGGGACTGGTGAAACTCGTTTTACCTTTGGAGGGGGTTGGACAACAGAATCAGCAACCCATCTCCAGTCTGGGGACATGTGCTTTGTTAAGAAAAACAAGAAATTGGAGAGGATGCAGAAACCCACACAAATCTGGGCTGGAGAAAATGCTTCCAAGAGAGCAATTTGTTCAGCTCATCAGCGAGCTGGAGTGGCAGCTTGCTGTGTGTGTGCACCTGCTGTAGAGGGCTCTTAAACCTCCAAGAGAAAGAAGGGCACAAGACAGGCCCATGCCCACAGGCTGAACACAAATACAGGGATCCAGGCGCTTGTTGTGCTGGTCATTGTCTCTAGGAACAAATTGCCAAAGGGTTTGGGAGAGATTTCCCCTGCAGAGACCTTTGAAGTGAGGCTGTGTGGCTGTAGCTGAGCCCAGTCAGGTGATGGCTCACTGGGGTGCAGTCTCAAGCTGCACTAAGGGAGATACAGACTAGAATTTAGGAGGAAGTTTTTCGCAGAAAGAGAGGTCAAATACTAGAATCATCTGCCCAGGGAGGTGGTGGAGTCACCATCCCTAGAAGTATTCAAAAAAAGCCTGAATGTGGCACTTGGTGCCATGATCTAGTTGAGGTGTTGGGTTGGACTCGATGATCTTAAAGGTCTCTTCCAACCTAGAAATTCTGTGATTCTGCAATTCTGTGAAGCCCAAATTGAGGGCTGGGCTCCCCTTGCTGTGCTCTTTGGCTCTGACTTGAGTGTTCCCTGAGGGAGCAATGAGCACCACACATGAGGTGTGGCCTTTGCCTCCTCTCCACATCTCTGCCAGGCCGTGTTTAGCCCCTTTGATGTGTCTTAGCCTGCACAGGCTGGGATTTCAGGTGGTTTAGGGGGGGAATAGCCGGTGAGTTTGGTGCAGAGGGTGGATGTTGCTTGGGGATTGAGGAGATGCTGTCACTCACAGACCAGCCAGAACCCTTCAGAAGGTTTCTAGAGCAGCCAAGGGGACAGATGGCTGGAGTCCTTCTGTCTCAGGGGACAGCAGACACCTGTAGCAAGAGGCTGTCATTATCTTTAGGCATTGATTGGGCTGCTGAACTCAAAAGGAAGAATCTGTGGAATCTTCACAAGGCATAAGTGTCACAGTACTGCAATCCTGGTGGATTTCCCAATTCTGTCATTCCTCTTTTCTTAGGTTTTCCTTGGGATCGCTGCTGACCATACCAGTATCTATGGCTACTAGTGAGTGTCCTGGGTAAGGAAGATCATTTACCCAATGAGAAGAAGACCCGAAATTTTCAGCCAAGTGCATCTTTAAGCCAGCAAGTGCCACTACCCATAAGTACTGCTGTAGCTTCCTGCAAACAAAGCAGAAACAGAGTTGCAGGACTATGATGGGGAGAAATCTATAGGCACAAATGTCTTTTCCTTTTTCTGTGCTTTTACTCATCACCCACAACAGCTTCTATTTCTAACCCTGTTCTTAAAAAACCCAAAACAAACCCCTGAAAGTCAATATTTATTTTTCAGTCTCCCTCTCCCCTGCTGTTCGTCTCTGAATTTAATGCTTTTGAAAGGTGAATGATTGACGATTTACTGAAAATGAAGTTAAAATATAAATAATTCCACGATTTCGCTGCTGTATTAAGCAGGCATATGAGAAAAGCCCAGAAGACCAAGGTTGGCTTTTATTATTAACAAGGAAAGAAATTAAATTTAAATAAATGTAATATTTATTAAAATTTCCTTTCACGCTGTTACCTGAGGTTCATAAAACTTTTGAGCTGTGTCAGCTTTGCACTCCCCAGTACATTGAACTCCAGGGAAAACTATAAGCAAATTCTTAAGATCAATGCAAACTACTTCTCCATTACTCAAAAAAGGGAATTTTAACTATTTTTGAAGGCCCCAGGACTCCACTAATCCAGATATAAAGACTTTTTTCACCTTCAAACTTCACAGTTCCAACTACCCTTTCACCTTCTCCCATCCCCACCCCGACACACACAGTCCTTTATGCACTGAGGAGGGTGGCTGCACATCCTTTTACTCAGTTTCCATCCATGATGCACACAGCCCTTTATGCACTGAGGAGGGTGACTTTACATCCTTTAACTCAGTTTCCACCCTTCCCATGGCCAGTTGCCAAATGAAATTTGCCAAAAAGTGGAGAAAGCCACTCTGAAGCTACCACTGTGCCCATGGCAGTGCCAGTGCTGAGGAGAAGAGATGTAAGGCTCTGCTGGGTGGGGATTGCCAGGTGATCCAGGTTTGGATTTTAAAGATCCTGTGGGACTTGCCTTGGTGTTTTTAATGAAGGCAGAACTGTGTGAAGTCATCTGGTCTGGAACACACTTGCAGACCAGTCTGGGCCTTGAAAACTTTCCCACCTGTGCCATGCAGACACATTCTATAATTCTAGATCTTGACAGAACATGGCTGAGCTCTTCCTTAAAATGGAAGAAATCAGGGAGAGGAGGAGAAGGTTTAGCAGCTTTGAGGGTGTGGGGCTGGAGGCTTAGGACCTGTTCTTGGGCCCAAATTTTCCTTCACATCAGCTGTGTAGACACAGCTAGAGTACCCTGAGGGTGCCTGGGGGCTACGTGGGGAGGGAACCCCAGGTTTCAGCACCTTCAGCACTGCCCTGTCGTGTGGGGAGGCTGGCTGAGCTGCCCAGGAAACTGCTCTGAAAGGACTTGGCAATTGCAGTGCAGGCAGGACCAAGCCTCCATCATCTCTCTGGTGACAGCAGCACAGAGCAAAGCACTTGTTTGTCTGGGCTGAACATCCTGAATGCAGCCTATGAGGACAATGCAGCATGAACCTCTAGTTTGGTTTGGGAGGTAGGAGAAATTCAGAGGTGAGGTAGCCATCAAAATTCAGCTTAGGCACAGTGGAGTTTGCAGGAATATCAAATACGCTCTGTCTCAGAGGAATTCACCTTTGTGCAAGGGATCTCAGTCCCTACCTTGCAATCTCAATTCTGCCCAGATTTGAAGAAGATTTTGTGCACAGAAGCAAGTTTTGTTTCTGGTGAAGTCACTGGGTGTGGAGAGAAATAGTAGTTTGGATTTTGCGAAAGTGGATTCAGAAGAGAAAAACTGAGCTGCAAGAGAATGTGCTTTGATGTTGATAAACGTGCCTTGTGAAGGCACTAAAAAAAAGAAAAAGCGAGAGAAAGAAGGATGTTGAAAAGGATGATAAAGCAAGAAAAAGATCCACGGGATTTGGAAGCATTTGAAGAAACCTTTTTATAAAGCTGTGCTAGGCACGTCCTGTCAAATCTCTCCTGCTGTGAGGAATTTTCATGTTACTTTGCAGATAAACTTGTTGAGAGCACGCTGTCTGCCTCCATGGTGACAGAGCGGCATTGTGAAGGGAACGGCCCTGCATCATCATTTCTCCTTCAGCTCCAGGCAGCATCTGTCACTGCAGAGCTGGGCTGGGAGCTGGGAATTAGACCCGTGTCCTCCCTGGGCTGGGAGAGCTAAGCAAAACTGCATTTGGTCCATTTCAGCCTGACTTTGCCAGGGTTTCCTTTGGATTTGGTTGGGCAAAGCATCACTTGTTCATGAGGGATTTGTTGCTTAGGTCTCTGTTCCAAAAAAAAAAAAGCTCATGATAATTTTTCTGTGTTGCTTTCTGTCTCAGGTTTGGTGGGAGGAAGGGAGAAAGAGGTGAGGGTGACATAGGATATAAAACAACCCAGGTCTGGGGATGGTCAGACAGCATGCATGAACTATCAGGCACAAGGAGCAGGGGGATATGTGTCACCAAGGTCTGGCTTCTGAAAGGTGGAAAAGTAAATGGAATTGTACTTCATGTGCTCTCCAGCTGGCTGGTGCCCCTCTAATGTTAACTTTTAACTCCTTTGAAGAGGATTTAGGTAGAGGAGAAAGAAATCTCAAAGTTCTTAAGCTCCTGTGTGTTTTGTGAAGGAAGGTGTAGAGGAAGGGCGTCCGTGGAACTGCCCCTGATGTTCATGGGTTATCCCTTCACAGGCCCTGGTGAGCACAGGATTCCAATAAAACAGAGACAAAACCACACAGACACACACACATACAAAAGGACTTGGCCTTGAGTTGTGTGAAATCAGTCTTGGTTATTCAGCTCACAGAAATTTTGGGTGGCTCAGCTGAAAATGAGGAGGAGGAAAAGGAATAGCAAAAAATGAAAGTGAGAAGAAACAAACATATAATAGCAGAGAGTGAGGAGAATATTTTGGATATCAGAATAATTAAAGTGTATTTCATTGGAAGGGACTGGCAGCTCTGGGCTTTTCCTGCATGTTCTCAGCTCAGACCTTTTCCTGGTGAGACTAGCAATCGTGCCAGTTTTCCATGGCCTTGCATTGCAGGGGATAAGGATGCTGGTCTTTACCACAGAGCCACATGAGCCAGCTGGACATGTGTGCTCAAGGAGGAGGCAGTTCATACCCTATCTGCCTTTTCCCTCCATCCTTGTTTCCCTCACTGTCACTGCACTACCTTGGGAGGTCTGAGGCTCTTTCTCATATAAAGGTTTTGCTAAGGTCTGGTAGAAGACTGTGTTGGACATCTTTGGGTTCCTGCATGGAGCCAGGCAGGGCTCACCTGGCTGGAAGGCAGCTGTTTTCAAACATGCTCTGCCTTTGGGCTGTTCTCTCATGGTGACTTGTATCTGTGTGATTTCGTTATTGCACCTTCACCCCACTAATTTCTACACTCAGCTCTTCCCAAAATGACACCCCAGCTCTGTAAGACAAAGATTGCTTTGGTTTGGTCAGTGGTTGAAAGGCAAGTGACAGCTGACAGCCCTGACTGAAATGTATCCCCTGAAAATACTTCTCATCAGAAAAGTGACTTTTTTTCATTAAATGGAATCTTTCTATAAAACAGTATCGGTTCTGTAGAATTTTTCCATTTTTTTCTTTAACAAAAAGGTTTTCATCTTTTTGGTTTTCTCTTTTTCTAATTTGAAAATTCTTTTTGTTGTTCAGTTTAAAACAGGAAAAGTCCTGCGGAAATGTTTACCTGACAGAAGTTCTTCACTTTTCTGTTAATTTGGGTTGTGGAACAATGAATAGGTCACAGCTGCTCCCAGTATAACACTGGTCAAAGAAGAATTCACCTTCACTTAGCCACTCATGTGCTCCAAATAAATAAATGAGGCCGTTAGTTTAGTAGAGCTCTGTGTGATTTTGGGGGACATTGCCTTTGAGTTTGTGGGTTAAAATCCTCCTTTGGACTGCAAGACATTTGAGTTTTGCATTTCTTCTGAGTTTAAATCAGTACCCTGAAGAGGAGGAAGGCAAAGCAGGAAGGGGAGGGATATGGCAGAGGATGGGAGGCTACAAGAAGAAGGTAAGGATGTGTGGGAACTCCAGTGTCGGTTTCACGATTCCTCCAGCTTGACTTTTAAGGGATCAAGTCCTCCAATTCTTACAGGATAGTCCCTGAGGCCATGTTAAGTCACCCTTGCAATTACTGTCTTTAAACAGAAAATTTGGAGTGCTTTAAGAGCATATTCCCTCATATTAAGAGACAGTACAGATATGAAGCAGTGTGCTCCAGTGAGCTAGAGTTAACTCCCCATTTTTCCACCTCTGTGACTCTGGTACCAATCTCTGGTAATTTTGCCTTGGCGGCTCGGCTGCAGCGCGTTAACTTGTGCTCTGCGAGGTGAGAATTCAGGTATTGCTGTGGACCACGGCCCTCCCGCAGCTGTGCTGGGCTGGCAGGGGCTGCAGCTCCCCCCACGTGTCAGACACAAGTGTTTCAGGCTAAGCCTTTATGATAAATTAGGGAATGTGGTCAGCCAGAAACAGCCGGAGCGCTGTTTTATTAATCTGCGGGTGGATAACAATAAAAATGATGAAAGATCTAATCAGCTACATTATTACCTGGAGGTTGGTGGGGCCAGGAGAGAAGAGGGGTGTGTGGGTGATGTTGGTGCTGGGGAGAGTTCAAAGACAGGGAGAGACAAGAGCATTGTCTTCAAGCACTGTCAGACAGCAAACAGAGGGGTGAAAACCCTGCTGGAGATGATGCCTTCAAAATTTTAGCCTTCAGCACCCCTTTACTCTTTGCCATTTTACGGCTTTTTAAATCTGGGATATTTTTTAGCAGACAAGTTGCCCGTCAGTGCCTGATGCTCCCTGCCTCAGTGACACCTTCCTCCAGTTCCTTGGGCAAGGCCAAGCCAGGACATTCCCTTCCCATGTGGCAGAAGGTGGGGAGATGCCCCTTTTCTGTAGTGCATTCTACTGGTGTGGCTTGAAATTTTTCTGCAATACTTAGGGGATTTTGGTGATAAGAAATTAGAGGAGTGGGTTATTCTGGCCCTTTTGTCTTCATTATTAACTGGAGGGGTGTTGTACATGGTGAGTGGGAAGCTTGTGGTGGTGGAAAAAGCCTTTTGTGTATTCTCTGTGTCCCTTTTCAAATTAGGTACTTTTTCTTTTGGAGTGGTAAGGTAAACACAATACAGGGGAGTCCTGTCTAAGTACCTGAATAGGGCAGAACTGGAAGGCTCCAAGTCTCCATTAAAGATTTGATTTGGCAGCATCACAAAGTCTTGCAGTCAACACATCTGTATGCAAATGCATTATGGGCAGATAAAGAGCCTCTGTTCTTCTCTCTCTGTCATATTTTGCGTATTATTTGCTTACAATTCATGTCTGTCTCATAGTCTCTGTGGTAAAAGCATATTGAGGAAAGTCATCTCCTTTCCCAGCAATTTTCTCAGCTTCTCTTGATCATTAACATGCTGGAAACCACTTGAAAGAAACACTGCAATTTTTTAAGGGATTTTATTCATTTATTCATCAAGGTTAAGGACCCTGAAAAACTGCTGTCTACATCTTTTAGCACTTACTTCTTTCAAATCTCATATACATTATAGTCCTCAATCTGGAGCTCTCTTTTGCTATGGGGTTTTCTCTGCCCGTATCTTCTGCTGCAGTCTGAATATACAATAAACCCCTTTAAAATTAGTTATACTGCTACAGTTGTCAGGAGAACTCAAGTAATCTGATGAATTTAGTAAGAATTCCAGGCTGTGAAACAGACACAATGAAATTCTCTCCTTCAGCCTTCTTGCCTCATTATTAAACCTTCAGTTTATAGTGTGCAGACAGTCGTGCACTATAATTGAGGTTGAATTGCCGTTCTCATTATAAATCCCCTTTTCTCGCGTGCTCATAACTTCCACCAACACATGGGCTGAAACTGTGTGCTCTCACTTTCAGCCCACAGCAGAATATTTAACTCTGTGATCTATGGGCTTCAGCTCCGCTGCCATGGTCTGCTGCCCCATATATTTCACCATAACAAGAGCTTCTCTTGAGGTTAAAATACAAAAGTTGAACATTAGCAGGTGTGCCTGGCTTAGGCACCAGGCTTGCAACTGTATTTTAGGTAGCTGGTGGCCTGGTGGGGGCAGTGGCATTTGCTAGCCAGCCATCTGAGAGGGTGCTTTATTTTCCAAGACCCTATCTGACAGGTTCAGCAAAAGTTGTCTCTCTCAAACCTTGAAAAGCAGCTGGCTGGACAGGAATTTAGGTGTTTCCTTCATTCACTGCCCAGAACGTAGATACAGGTGAGATCCAGCAAAACTGTCCTTCCTTCTTCTGTGAGGCTGAGTCTGCAAGCCTGGTCTGAACCTCAGTATCCAAAACTGCTCACTGGATCCATCTGGGTCTGAGAAACTCTGTCAAGCCCCCAAAGCCAGGAGCAAGGAGCTCCTTTCCCCTCTGTTTCCTTGTGTGTTCTGACTCCCCTCTGCTTTTCTGCCAACGCTGGCATGTGGAGGGAAGCACCTGGATGCAGCTTCACACGCCTTGGTACCAAATCCTGTGAGAAAGGATCAGTTCAGGTGTGCAGTTCAGTTCAGTTCAGTGTTGCATCTCAGCCTGCAGCCAAGAAGAGCAGAAAGGAGCAGACGCATGGCTGCAGCACTCAAGGAGGGAGAGAAGGTTTGGGCTTTGGAGCTCGGTGCTGGTCTCTGTCACAGGTTTGTGCATGCAATCTGATGATGCAGTCAGGTCTGATGGCTAGAGCTCTGCTCACCCAAACAGTGATGTTCTCGGGCTCAGATGTTGGTATTGGCAGCTAGATGGGACCATTTCCACTATAACAACGACTGAAGTGATGCCTGCAATGAAATAAAACAGAATATCTACAGACAAGCCATGCTGCAGCGTCCTGGGCACATGCTCACTCCATGTCTTGTCCACTCCCCACAAGCAGAGGAAGAGTTCCCTGCCCAGATTCTGCACATTGACTTCTCCCAAGGAGCTTCATGGAGAAGACTCAAGAGCTGAGCTTTGCCTGAAACTCTTGCTCAGAGTTTGTGGAGAAGAGTGAAATGTGAAGGATAAAGGAACACTAGTATTTATCAAAAAAACTGAGCCAAAAGGATTTATGTCAAGAGCTGGTTGTTGGCTAGTTTGTTTTTTCTCATATATTTATAAGGGGGGGAGGAGGTGGAGAAAAGACTTTTGCTTGAAAAGTAATTTGTCATGTTGGGAAGCATGAGGCAGAGCAGCAAAATGACATCCTACAGCCAGGGGACCCATGGAGCAGGACCAGTCCTGGGTGAGGACAGCTGGCACTGGGGGTGTTTTCGATGCTGCTGTCACAGAGGCTGTTCACTAAATCCCTCCCTCCGCCATGGCCCAGCACCTCCTCAGGGAGCACGCAGAGGCAGTGAGGGGAGCTGCTGCCATTTATCCCCACAGTTTATTACCAGCCCTTCATTCCTGCAGCAGAGGGGGGAACCTCTGCCTGTCTCTGGAAGTCTGGCATCCCATCAATTTTCCTTGGTGTGTGCTCCAGACTCCCCTGCATCTCCCCCGTGTGTGAGGGTGCCCATGGCAGGGGCTGAGGATGCAGAAGCACGTGGCAGGACCCGAGCACACCGTGGCAGTGCCTGCAGAGCTCATCTGCCCGTGCCTGGATCCCTGTTCTCCTCCAGGCAGATGGCTCAGCTTTCTCACACCTCTCCCCCACTTTCCTTGCTCTCCAAGCGCTGCTTGTGGGAGTTGAAAGCGAAGTGACAGAGCCCAAGGGAAAGGGGAAAATACAGTCTGTGTCTCTGAAAATGTAAAAGGGACCCTTCTGTGTATCTTGTTCCACTCCTGATACTCATCCCTGTCCCCAGCTGAACTGCTGTGACCAACTGCACTGAGAATTTTACTCCAAAATGCAAAGTGCAGTGGAGATGAGAAAAAACTTAAGAGGGGTGGAGTGTGGTGGGGTGGGGTGGAAAAGTGAGTCTTATGCTGTTGGCACGGGGGAATTTTCTTTGAGATAGACTTTATTTTGGGTGACAAGGGTCATTAACATTTTCCTTAATGCTGCTTCCTGCATTTCAGGTCCACTCCTTGGAGGCTGCACTCTCTGGAAGCTGGTGGTGCTCCCCTGTGTGGTGCATCTGTGCTTTGTGATGGTGTCAGGCATCCTGAAATTCAGGCAAAGCACTTCCTAGTGCTGGGCAGGAGCTCTCCAGGCTGTCCTGTCTCTCTGGGCTTAGCAGCTTCTTCCAAATCCTTTCCCTAAGAGGTGCTGCTGGCAGTCACTGTCCACATGTGCCTGGGCTGGACAGGGCTTTGAGAAGGAGGTTGTGTGGAATAAGGTAGCTCTGAGTTTTGCTGACAGAAGTATCCCTAGGAACCATGTGAAGGTTTTCTGCAGCCACCAGAGCTGTTGTGAATTTTTAATGAATTTGAAAGCCATGCCTCAAGCTCGGTCTGTTCCAGAGACAGTGCGTAACAAAGATTCGCCTCCAGTGGACACCCAGCCTAGAAAATGAACATAGGGTGGTTTGGGTAAATCCAAGTCTGTCTCTGTTCAATCACTGCTGCTAAGAAAATTCTGCTGCTCTCCAATTTTGACCATCTGATGAAAGCTTATGTGCAAGACAACTGAGGGCACACATTTTAGGCTGATTGGTTTGCTGGATTTGTGTGTAAGTTTGTAGGTGAGGGGATATAAGAAATAGATCAAGGTATGTGTCTACATAAAAGACAAAAATTTCTGTGGAATTCTGCTCACCCATCTCCACCTCATTATTATTTTCAGCCTTCCTCTGATGGGCTAAGCAACCTCTGTAGGACTGTGGTAGCAAACAGGAGGGCAGAACATTGTGTGTGTTGTCTGTCAGGCACTGTCACTGAGCTGACCTGAATAGTTGTCATGTATTGCTTTTGTTTTTGTTGCTGTTCCTCAGCTTGATTTTAAGCTAAGTGGGTAACACCATTCTGTCTGTGTTCCTGCACTGAAGGGTTTTAAGCACACACAGAGTGTGACAAGTCAGATTAGGACCACTGGAGAAGGAAAAATCTTTCCTGCTGAAATATTTTTCACAAAGGTCCATCCTAACTCCTTCTCTATCCTTCAACTCCTTTGTAATCACTAATAACAAAAAGCATTAAATTTTGAGCTTGATGGACTTAAAGGACTTCATTATTGGTTGGACTTCCATTAGGTCATTATTGGACTTCACATGTCAAGGTCCATGTGAATTGCTGCAGCACTTGACAAGACTCAGTGTGTGTAAGCAATCCTTCTATCCTCCCATCCTGTGCCATTGGTTCTTTTCCTTCACCAAGTGCCATCTCCCATGAAACACTGAAATATCTTGCTAGCCAGAAACTTTTCTGCCAAGTTTGGCTGCTTTTGACTAACGGTTTTCTCCATTAGAAATTTATGTGTTTTCAATATTTTGCCCCTCTCTGAGCTGAAAAATGTAGATTTTGCAGGCTGGAATTTTTTTTTTTTCTTTATTTATTTTTTTCCTTTCCCTCAGTGTGGTCTGCTGTAGAGGTGTGTGGGAGATTTGGCTCCTTCCTTCTTTCCCGGCAAAGTTCAAGTAGGTCAAATGCTACCAACGATGTTCTAACTTCATCTTCACTCCTTCAAATCCCCACCAGCCTCCTGGACTTGACTTTACAAGTCCTTTCATGTCACTTCAGACTGTAGTAGGAGGAAGTGAAAATTACGGGCCACAGGCAGGGTTCCAAAAGCTCTCTCTCTCTCCCTCAGAAAGGGGCTGGCACCCTTCCACGGGCCTTCATTGTATTTTATGGCCATACTACAGTATTTAACAGCATAATTTAGTAAGTGTCGGTACTCCGTCGTGGAGTGTGGAGGAACTGTCTTATTCAACCGCTGGCGACGTGTGCTGGTTCAAATAATGCACCGTGAGGCAAAGTTAATGTTTTCTGGAAATGGAATTGGAGTCAGAAATGCCCTTTTTGGCCATCAGCATAAATACTGTTGTCATCCTGATCAAGCAAGCACAATTCAAAACCTTTTGCCCTTAAAGGTGACTCTCTCTCATGTTTTAATTAATCCCCTACCAACATATGAAATAATTAAAGAAAATCAAAGTCCTTGCCATGGATTAAAAGTATATCCTGAAAGTATCTGAAGACCTGAAGTGCAACACAAAATCTTACTGAGGCTGTTTCTCACCCTTTTGACTATGGTGCCTCTTCATTCATTGTGTGCTTTTAATGCTTGGGGGAAGATGGGTCTGGCTGGGATCCTAGATTGCCATCTGATTTAGGGATGGGAAAACAATGACTCTTCTGGGCTGTCACAGAGACCATTTCATGTTTACCTCGGCTGTGCAGCTGCCATCTGTGTCTTACTTTGATTATCAGGGAGGTCAGCTGTCAAATGGAGTAGGAGGAGGCAACAGTTGCATAAGAAGCTGGTCAGATATCATCCCCTGAAGAGATTTTAATATGTTCCTCAGACCAGAAAGCTGCAATAGTCTGTCATAATTTCTATTTGCCTTACTAGACTGTACTCAGATTAAAAAACCCAACAACCTAAATATGAAATCCACGTAAAAATCGTTCATCACACTTTCAGTCACAATGTAAAGCCTTTCATGCAGAACTGGTGCAGTTTGGTTTATGCAGTATTGATTTCTGACTTGTAGCCAGGTTTAAGCTGAAGTTTCCTCTGCCTGTCAGCCAGGGAGCAGTGGGATTTCCCTTAGCTTGGAGCTGAGGATTGTGTCTGGGATGTGTTGGTACCTCACAGGTGGTGGACCAGTCCTGGTGGGGAAAGGCAGTGATGGATTATCCCTGGGAAACCAAATATTCTCCACTGGGTGGAACTGGAGCTGCTGTGCGGGGCAGAATAGTTCCTCATAATGTGCACTGAGGTCCTGGTCCCTCTGCATACCCCAGTATTTCACTGGGTAATGGCTGGTTTTGTGCTCACCACTCACCCAACCCACACTGGTTCTCCTCGAAGAGAAACCCATCCCAGAAGGGAGATGCAGCAAGCCCTGGTCCATCCACCAGGCTGGACAATGGTGAGCAGAGGGGCTGCACTGGCGCCAGTCCCCACAGCACAGGTGTGATTGTGGCCATACAAATTTACCTGTGTGGCCTTTAATAGCTTTATTTTGTGAGAATAACAAGGGACACACCCAGAAGGCCCAGCCTGATTTCAGTGGGAGGCTGGATGAGAAAACCACAGAGGTCCTTCCCATCAGCACTGCCGTGATTTGGGGACTACAGCTGCTCTCATGGGGAGGTTCAGAGGGTTGGTGTCTGTCATGGTAACATACCCACACACCTGTGCACACCTGCAACAACCACAGGACCACAGAATCATAAAACATTCATGTTGGAAGAGGCCTAGAAAGTTCACATGGTCCAAATTTTCTTGGGAAAGGGATCTTAGATGAGATTATCTAGCATCCAGTGGAATACAACGGCATGTTGAAAACCTCCAGTGATGGAGACTCTACAACATCCCTGGGGAGGTTTTTCCAGTGATAGTTTTCACTGTAAAAAATGTCTTTCCTATGTTGAGAAAAAACTTCTCCTGGTGCACCGTGTACTTGTTCTACTCTGTCTTCTCCTGAGGCTCCTTGTGAGGAGTGTCTGTCCTGAAATTTTCAAAGCAGGCAGGGTTGCATTGTAACAGGAATGAGCTAGCTGGGCAGTGGACTCTCTATTTTTAGAAGTGTCCTTTGTAAATCTCAAAACCAGTATGAGGCGAAGGCATATGCCATTTCACAAATGGGTAAAGTGAAGTGATGCAACCCAGAAACGGTGCTGAGCAGCGCTGCCACAGGCTAAGCACTGGTCCATAACCTCCCCTCAAGATGGCATGTGGCTTGGTAACTGTCCAGCTCCACCATCTGCAGAGACTGAAACTCAATTGCTGTTAACGAGAATGAAATTATGGCGATATTAGCATAATTAAAATGAGAAGAATCCTAGTTTGGGGATGATTGATACCCCTGGAAAGCTGTGGATGGAGGCAGAAAAGGCAGGTCCAAGACTCTTGGCTCAGATGTTATTTACCTGCACGATTTCTCCAGGTATGGGGGGGAATGTCCTCCACAAAAAAAAGGCAAAAAAAAAAAAAAAGAAAGAAAAAACAGCAAAAAGCTTAATGTGGCTAGTGACTGGTATTAAATAAATGATGCATGTTGGCAGAGCGATAGATGAGAATAGCGGAAAACACATTGTGAAAGGAACCAGAAGAATTGCTGTCATAAATCTCCCCAAACTATTCCAGCCTGAGAGAGGCTTGAAACTAAGCAGGTTATTAGGAGCATAAGGAAAGGGGCTTTAGAAGAAGCCCATGGCCCTGTAGGTTCATTGACACAAGTTTTGCCTGTGTGTCCACCCTCTTAGAAGAGGAGAAATTCGTGGCCAGGGAGAGGAAAGGGTTGTGGAAGTGTGACATTGCCACTTGGGTTGTTTGTCTCTTGGGTTTTATTTTTTATTTGAGGTAGGTTAAAAGAGCTCCAGGTGTTCTCTCTAGAAAGAAAGAGATTAGAAGGCAACATTAATCAAGTTTACAACATATTCAAACAAGTAGATAAAGAGGAAAGAAAAAAATACCCTGAAATGCTTTTGTAATGAATGCATATTTTAGCTGAAGAATTCACAGGGGTCGATATATATATATGCAAAACTAGGGTTAGAAGACAAAGTGGGATTATTTTCGAAGCTCATAAATAATTTAACTGTTGGAAGAAAAATGCAGAGGTTTCTGTTGATCTTATTGCCAAGGAAATGACTTTAGGCCTGATAAGGCAAAGGGCTAAAGGTGTTTTTGCACAGAAGAATGACAGAGCATTGCTGTTTGTCTATTACAGCTTGTCACACCAGTCGTGGATTTTATTGGGTAAAAGATGGACATGTTGGGACATTCTGATGTTCTGGCTCCTTTGACACACCAAAATTGCAGTTTCTTGTTGACTTTTGTAAGGTATCCACTGAAAGCAGCTGTAAATGTCCCCATTAACTCATTTTGCTGCAGAAAGAGGCCATTGTTGAATGCTTTTCACAACCCCAGTTGGAATGACATGGGAGGAGCTTTATAAAAGACCAGCCACTGGAAGAATTTGTGGAGCAGCGTGCCTTCTTCATGGGTGTTTCCAGTCACCATGACAATGGTGCCATTTTACAAGACCAGAGCAGGTCATGCAAGAACCCAGTGATCTGTTTAGCATGTGCAGTGCTGCATGCCACCCCCAGATTCACTCAGTCTCCACTCCAGTCACATTGTACATTGCTCATGCAGTGAAACGGCTGAAGATCTGAAAGCCTCTGATCCATACCATTTCTGTTCTTGCCATGTGATGCTCACCAACACCTGTCCCTCTGGCTCGAATTCCAGTTTTGTCCCTCTTCTATATTTCTCTTTGAATTTATATTTCCAGAGTCTGGGAGAAGCTGGATTGAAACTCCTTGAATCCTGCTTTCCTGTGAATCTCTGACCTCTTAACACACCTCCAGCCTGTTTGAGGGTCACTGCTGCTCAGCCCAGGGTGCCCAGGAGCACCAGCACTTCTCTCCTGCATGCAGTACCCAGCCACATGCGCCCTCTCTGAAGCTGTTTCAAATAGTGAGTGCAAGCCATGGCTAATCTGTTTCACTTCCTGCTTCACTTGGCTTCTCTCAGTCCCCACCTCCCCAATGAAATTTGCTGGTTTCCATCTGCATGGAAGCTGTTTCCTAATTTAGCCAGGTGTAATGCTTGGTCATCACCATTGGCTTGTCGCCTGTGGGACAGGCAAGGTGGCTCTGCGTGCTCAGGCCCTGGAGGACCAACCACTGGGAGTGACATCTCACTCTTTTGCTGGGTCCCCAGCTGAAAGTGCAACTAAAGAAGCACCAGCTGGGCTTGTGAGCAGTGATAGGGACCCTGCTGATCCAGGACCACCAAAGACTTCACCTGATCTGGGTAGAGGCAAAGCATTGTCCAGTCAGGCCAGGTTTGTCCTCTCGCCCCATCTGCAGACCTTCACCTGCTGTTCCTCACTGTTTGTGGTTTGTGGCAGGAAATGCTCCCTTAAATCTGGTGTGTGAAAACCTGTCCTAAAATTTGGCATTTGGTTGTATCCATCCCTCCATGGGAGAAAAAATTCCCCAGTCTCTGGTTAAACTGGATTTGAACTGTAATTAATTCAGGAAAATGTGTTGCTTTATGTGGATTCCTTGCTTCTAGAAAAAATAAAACACCTTAGCTGTTCAGTATTTCACTCAAACTCAGCCCCCTCCCAGCACTGCCAAAGCTTGGCAATCAAAGAGAGAAAATACTTAATAAAGCTTTAAGGTCAGGCTTTTAGGCTGGAAACTGATAGGTGTAAATGAGCCAGGTACTGGACAACTCCTGCTTAAGCTACAGAGCTTAATCTGCAGAGCCAGGTAGCTCTCTATCTCTTTATCCCGGTTTGGCTCAGGTTGTTCTGTACAACCAGAACAGAACAAGATTTTTGACTGAGTGGGATGCAGAGGCTGGGCAGAGGAGCCTATGACTGTTCCCACACATAGGGTCAGCCTGCTCTCAGTTTTCAATGTCTCAGTCTAAACCTCATGTTTCATCTCTTACCCTACACTTGGCTGCTTGCTGCTTATCAGCTATCGGAGTTGTGCACAGGGACTCAGACCCTTTTTGGCCTTTGGGCTCTGGAACACAATTGGAGGTGTTTGGGATTGCTGTCCCGTGGAGTTAGGAGAGTTGGGTCTAGAGGGGAAAGTGTCTCATATCAGTCTCCTGCTTGCCAGCCCTCCAAACAAATCAGCCTGCGCCCCAGAGCAGCCCAGGTCTGCTGCACTTGTGCGAGCTGTGGTGCAAAGTGCAGTGTGATGGTTATTGCGAGAAATCTGTGTGGTCCTGCAAGTGCTAGGGTTGCTGCAGGAGGCAGCAGCAGCAGAGCAGACCGAGTGGTAGGAGTTAAAACAAGGGTAAGTTGGGCTGACACTTTTCATCTGTGCCTGTGTGCCATTGTAACAGTGGCTGGGGGCTTCTATTGGCTTGGCTTAAAAAAGACATTGCTAATGTCTAACGCTTGATGACAGATGGTTCACCAATGCTGCTAGGCCCATTGTCTCACTTAATAGCTCTTTGTTCTAGCTGAAAGAAGGTAATCGTTTCTTGTAGGAGTTGGTAGGAGGATCTGTGTACAATATGCATTCTGACAACCGCTCCAGTTTTGGAGCCTGCTCTGTAGCTCGCTGAAGCGGAATCATCTCTCATCCTCTGTAGGAGGGAATCACAAAGGAGGCATCACAGTCATGATGCCTAATTTGTGGGTGTTTTGCTATCTGGTAGGACTCACCACACTGAATTAGGCAATTGTATTCTCTGTGCTGTCTGTGGAAGAAAATAAAATATGTGATGGGATCTGCCCCAAAAGGTGAGGAGAAATTTAGGGCCTCTCTCTCTCTCTCTGGGGGGCAGGCAGGCACCCATTTTTGGGATGTCAGGCTGAGGTTCCCCACTGGGGAGAGTTTACATACTCACTCACCAGCTGACTGCAACCTGCATGTTTATGCCTCTTCTTTGTGAGTGCTGAAAGCAATAGCTGCCACCCAGCAATGAGTACACCAAGAAAATGCCACGAGGGGCAGGCTAAGGAGTACCAAGGTGAGAGCCAGTGTCCTGTACAATGTATATCACATTCAGGAGTGGCGTTAGGAGCCTGGGTCTCCTAGGAGAGGAAATGACACTTCCTGATGTCAGTTCTATTTCCACTTTTCTAAACAAGATGAGGCGGATTTCTAAACAGGAGAGGACTTGTGAACACCTCCCTGAACTGACCTACCATTTTGTAATCAGGGCCATCTTCTGTGTCACAGGAGTCTCAGAGGCAAGCTTCATCTGGATGGGGAAGAATTTGAACCTTCTTGTGTCTCATGTGAATGTGCTGTGCCCTGCAAGGCGGCTGCTTTCAGGGAGAGGGCCTGTGCTTACCTACACCTGTGCAAGGAAACACCTTCCCTCATCTTGCTCGCTGGAGGAGGTCCATACCAAGTTCAGAACTTACCAGACTGAGACCCAGAATTCAGGATAGCTCATGAATGCCATGTGAGAGGATGTTTGCTTTGAGGGTGTTTCTTCCCCCCAGCATTTGTTGTGTGTTTACCAGTGCTGATGTTACAGAGGCTCCTCAGAGGAAATGTGGGGAAGGTTTCAAGTTGTGTGGGTGTTAACAGAAGCTTGCACAATGGTGCGGGCAAGTGTGCAGAGGGATAAGGTTCTGAGAAACCTGATACAGCCCCTGCTCATTGCAGGGGGGTTGGACTCGATGACCTTTAAATGTTCCCCCCAGCTCAAACAATTCCATTGTCCTATGAGACACCAGAGTGACCTCATACCCTTAATAAATGAAACACAAGGGCTCTGATTTGGAACCTTCTGAGTGTTTTTTTGGGGATGTGTTTGCTCTAATGTGATTGCTGTAGTGAGAGAGAAGCTGTGGTATTGAAAACTGCTTTAAGAACAGATTTCCTCAACAAGTAGACAGCAATGCTATTCCAGAAGACATTTTCAGGCTCAGCAGGTGGCTGCCTTGAGTTTGCAGCCTATTCCCATTTCATTGGCTCTGGACTGACAGGACAAGTCAGGCTGTTTCAAATGAGCTTTTCTAAGGGGCATTACTAAGGAAGAGCATCAGCAGCTTCCCTCTCCAGGTGGTGCAGAGCAAAATCTTGCACAGTGTTGCACTGAAGTCCCTGCTGATGAGTTTCCCCATCCGCCAATCCCCCTGGGATGTGTGAGTTATTCCTGGAATCACAAACACCTTTCATGGTTCTACACCTATGGAACTGTTGCTGCCCCCAGGTCATATTTGGGACTGGGAGAAATGTGCTGTTGGAAACTGAAATGTTGGAGAATCCTGACCTTGCTTTGCAAGGACATTTCCAAACATTATGTTGATATTTGTTATGGAAAGGGAAAACAGGCAGAACTCTGAAGCCTTGTTCGAAGTCCATATAATCCTTTAATAAAATAAAGTTTTCTAATGGACATCTGCCTGGAGTAGGAATGGGATGGAGGTGGGAGGAGCTTATGTGCACAAAAGCTGAGTGGCTCAGTGCCTGTGTCAAGAAAGGCTGATATGGAAAAGTGACTCCAGGAGGGTATGAACTGCTTTCTCAGGGACATGAAAATGGTTGGTTGAGGTGTCCTCAACCTAATTGGTTGAAGTGTCCTCATGAAACTTCCCAAAGAATGACAACAAACTGTACCCTGTTCTTGTACCAAAGATCGGCTTGAAATACTCATGGGTATAGAACTGAAGTTTACTATAATCACAGTGGTACCAAGGAGCACACTGATGAAACATGAATGTTTGACCTTTAAAAAACCCTTTAGTTTAATGTAATATAACTTAGCAGCTACAAACCAGCATCAGACATGCAGTGGCTTTTGAACCTCTGTAATGCAGTGTTTTGTGTGCTGGTGCACACAGACATGCAGCTACAGGCTTTCAGGTAGACCTGGTCTCTCTCTTCATTTTCATTGCTTCAAATTGGGATGTTTCTTTGGATAATTGCCTGCCCCAACAACAGAGCCCATGCTGAAGCAGGCTTGTGTTGCAATTTGTTTTGCTTTACAGCACCTGCAGTGTCAGTGGATGAACTTTTTCTGGAGAGAAGCATGGAGTCTCTCTGAGACAAACACTTAAATCAGGGCTGGTGTGTCTGCACAGCCTGGAGAAGGGTGTTTCAGCCAGCTGTTAGACTGTCCCTACATTTGTGCTTCAGCCCATGGTGTTCTAGTCTGTGCCTCTACCACAGCCAGAGAGCTGGGCATGGCAAGTACCCATCACTTGGTTTAGGCAGCAGGGTGGTGACAGCTGTGCTTTATTTCCCAGCACACCAGTGCAAATGGTGTAAATGAACCTCTGGTGTAAATGAACCTCCAGCAGGCTGACAGCCTTGTGGTGTTTCCCTTCACTGGGGGCTGAACTCGGAGGTATGATCACATTTTGAGCTTGCAGTGTAATTCATGGGCATGTCCTGGGAGAAAGGTCAGTACCAGGCATGGTCTCTCTTGTGTCACTCATTGTCCCTGCTTGTCCTCACATCCAATTTCCCCAGTCCAGTAACGCCAAAGGTTTCTCTGCAAAGTGCTACATTTTGGGGTATTGACCTAAGTCATAGAGTCATGTTAACAGTGTTTTCTGGTCTCCCTTTGCGAGCTGATTGCCCTCCAATGCTGGATATTTTATCTGCTGTGTATTGCAGGGTACCTGAAACAAGACGAAATCTTGTCTCACAATCACCAGTCAACAGCCCCCAGCTGTATCTCATTGGCCAGAAGTGCTCCCAGCTGGATGCCCCAGGGGTGCAGCCCATCCTGCTTGGATGACAGGGATGTGTTCTTGCAGATCCATCAGGATGTGACTCACACTGCAGAGACACAGCATCTACCCCGAGCAGGGTGGGGAAGAGCTCTGGGGACACTGAAGGTCACAGGGGAGGGTATGAAGGTGGCCTGAGAAGGGGGGAGACAGTCAGGCAGCACCTTTTAGTTCTCCTTTTGCTGTGCCAGTTTGGAAAATTGAGTCCTCCCTGTTTGTTGTGAGGTTTTCTTCCCTCAAGTAGTGATTTTCATCAGCCCTCCCCCACACTTTACTCTCAACCTGGCCCTGCTTTTGTCTGTTCATCCCTGCAGCTCAGGACAGGATGCTGAATAATCTTTGGAATAGAAACCTCTTCTTACTGGAAATCTAGTCGTCATTTTCCCTCTCAGTGCCCACATTTCTAGCCTCTCTGTCCTCTGCAGAGCATCTTCTCTGCTGAAAAGCAGGGATAGGTTTGGTGTATGTGCACTTCTGTATTTGCCTTTCCCTTTGGAAGAAAAGCAAATACAGACCGTGTTCCCTCCTTGTATTCATAATCTTATTTATATTTCTTATTTCTACTGCCCTGACCAGACTTAAGTAACTGATAGTATTAATAATAGGAGTTTCTCCTTACAGAACTCCTTCCTATGGAGTTCAAATTATGAACAAGCACATTGGTCTCATTTAGAGGTAGATTTAGCCTGTGCAACTTGTTCAAATGCAGATGTGGCTGCAATAATCACAGAGAGAATGTGAAGGCTCCTGATCTCAGCCCCAACCTCAGCTCAGCTGATCTGGTACAGCCATTTCAGGGGAAAGGAAAATAGCCATTCAAACACGAGATGTGAGGGATGCTGAGGAAGAAATTGAGCCTCATCTCCGGAGACTCCTGAATTTCACAGGGTTTTCCCAAAGCAGCAAAAGGAGCAATGTCCCGAGCTTTGGCCTCTATAGTTATCAGCATGAAAAAACCATGAGCGTGAAATCAAACAACAGGCTTCAAATGGGAGCTGCAATGACACTAATTTGTATGTACCATTATTTGATCTTCTAACCTACTAGGTTTAAGGTAAACCACTCTGGAATATCAAGCAGACATTAAATGAAACAGTGTCATTAATTCAATCCAATGAGATACGTTTTATATAACAAAGGGATTTGTTCTGATACTCAAACAATGTATATTAATGAAAGAGTCGAAATAGATTCATTTTGTTCTCAAAGCAAACACATTAAGAAAAGCCATCAAGAAGTAAAGAACACGGCTTTTTTTTTTTTTTTTTTAAACTGTGCTTTATTTAGGGCTAAGCTGGAAAGCGTCATTCAATAATTACAGAAGATTACAAGGAGTTTTAGGGAATTGAGAGTGAAAGAGCAGTTGTATGGAACTGCAGCTGCGTTACACATCTGTACTTCCTAGCTGTGGGCTCAGTTTGCTTCAGTCCTTACTCTGGCAAAATGCTCGTTATATCCCCATGAGAGTTTTGGAAGAGTAAGGACTGCACGGTCAGGCCCAATATGTAATCAAAATTAACATTAAAAAAAAAAAAAAAGGAAAAGGAACCAAAAAAGGAAAAACAACAGAGAAAGAAAGTTCGAGATCAAGATAAAAAATACTGAGAAAAACAAACAAGAGCATTAACCAAATAGTAACCAAAAACAAGAGTATAACCAAATAATAATCAAAAACAATTATCACACTGCTCAATCGATGCAAACAAGTGTGAGAATTATGTAAATCAAGTTTTAAGACTGTGAAAATAAATTATAATAAATATGATATTCTTTAAAATATATGTGTTCTTAAATAATTCATTGTTTTTTCTGAGTCAGATTTTTTAAAGCAATGTCTTATTTTTAACTGCTCTAAAGTCATTTACCAAAGATAAATATCGTGCTTTCATTAAATAGTTTTCCTTGTTTTTTCTCTATCATTACAATTAAAAGTCCTACAAAATATGCAAATTTATTTACAGAAAACAGAGCCAGCATCTTTTTTTTTTTTAAACATCCCCCTGTTTTTCAAAATTCCTTGTAAACAGTTTCAGAAATTCTTCAAAGAGATTGTTTCTTTAGTTTACTTTTTATGGTTTTTTTTTTAAGGTTTTTTAGGTTTTTTTTTTGTTTTTTTTTTTTTTTTTTTTTTTTAAGATTAAGGTACTAGGCTAATCCCTTGCCCTGAAGGTTTCTAGAGCAAATATGGAAGCTACTGAAGCATAGGATGATGGGAATTTTGCGGACAGCAGATCATGAAGACATGAAGCGTTTAGCTGTGTTTTGTTGTTCAAGTTAGAACTAACGTCTGATAAAAAGACAGCTGTTTTTTTTTTTTCTTTTTTTTCCCATTTGCATTGTCTACAGAATTGAGTCTTGTCTTGTTTATTTTTTAATAGCTGGAATGCTTGCAGTTAAAAAAGCTGCCAAAATAGCCATTTTTCTCCTTTTTCTCCTCGATAAATAACAGCATCCAACAGCAATTGGCAGAGAGTAGGAATTTATGCTCAATCTAAACTCTACAAAATTACAGTTCTACAACATCTTTGTTTTTAGCATTAACGCTAACTTCTATGTAGTATTATTTTTTTTTGCTTTTTTGTTTTTTTTTTTATTTTTATGTTGTCTAATTTTTTTCTATTATATAGGTATTTTAAACTTTCTTTTTTAAATTCTGTACAACTATTAGGATTTTAAATGGGGAGAGTTAGAAGCATTTACAAACCTTTTTGTTTTCCATTTAATATCAACCATCTTTCCTTTCTCTTTTCTATGCCTTTTTATGTACTTAATTATGTATTTATTTATTTACTTTTTTTTGCTTTTCATAGATATCCATCTTACCTGCCTTTAACAACGCAATCCTTGCGTATTATACAGAAAACCATATGAAAGCTTCATAGACTCTAATTAATGTATAACCAAAGAACCTCCCAAAGTATCAAAGAACTATTATCTTGCCGTTTTAAAAGCATTTAAGCATTTGTAATTTTTTTTTTTTGTGGTTTTATTTTTTTGGTGTTTTTGTGGTTTTTGTGGTTTTTTTGTGTTTTTTTTTTTTTTTTTAGGTTTTACATATTTCATATAATCGCTCTCAAAAACTGTTTTAGGAACAGCTCAGAGAAAAGGAAAGAACTTCCATATTTTACATACAGCTACAAGTCTGCGGTAAAAAGTTTTGTCCTTTGGTCCCTATATAGCTAAGGAATGACAGATAAAGATGCTCAGTGACTGTTACCATGGGTCTCGCATGGTAACCGCATCCTTGGTGGCAAACAGGCACTCCTTTGCCAGAATCCAGGTTTGCATCTCCTGTTTGAAGAAAAGCCGCTGTGGTGATATCAGTGTCTCTTCAGAAATCCCGGTTCGTCTTCCTCCTGCTCTGATTTTACTTTATGTGTTTGTTTGTTTTCAAGCGCATGTCCTTCGAAGTCAGCAGATGTGATACTTTTCTTGAAGAAATGTTACAGTCTAAACAATCAAAGAGAGAATAGGTCTGAAGTCTTCAGCTCGACTGATATTTGCTGATATGTCAAAGATGTAATCCAACAGTTCACTTTTTTTTTAATATATATATACTTTTTTTTTTTCTAAATGTGGCCCATTCAGCTGCTGCCCTAAAAAATGAAGAAGATCATTGCAAATTAAATCAAAAAGGGGAGGGGGAAGTAGGGAAGGTGTGGGGGGAATATTTGAGACAGGAGGGGAGGGAAAAAAGACCTAAAAATGAAAATGAAATTAAAATCAAGCCTGTTCTTTTGGGCCCAATCCTGCTCCCGTTGAAAGTAATGGATGCTTTCTTCTCCCTTCAATTGGGACAGGATGGGGCTTCTGCTTTGGTGTTTTTTGCTTTTGAAGGCCTTGGCTCTGATTCTGCTCCCACTTAACATCAACAGAAGGATTCCCCTTGACTTCAGTGGGAACCGGATCAAACCCAAAGTAAGCAAGGTAGTCACGATCATGATAAAGAAAAACACAATTGTTCCTATTAGTGATAATAATAATATTAATAATAATAAATAAAAATAAAATTAGGGCGTGTCTATGTAAATCTGCACCACTACACACGTGAAGACAGCAGCATTTCAGTTATTTTTAAGTGCCGCTTTGCAACGCCAGATCACAATCTTGCTTGTCAGGCTTTTGTAGGGTGAAAGGCATCAGGAGAGGGGAGTACTACATTTTAATGGGGTGCCATCTTTGACAGTGTATGAGCTTTCTGTGGAGACGTAGCTGCCAATAACATCTACTCCTTTGTGAGTGTCAGAAAGTAGGACTTTGAACAGGCAATTTACAGGAGGTTAAATAAAAAAGACTGTTGGAGCAAACTTTTTTTTGTGGGGGGGAAAAAAAAGGTAAAGCTAACATTTCTTAAATAAAAAAATTATTTAAAAAAATATAATCATGATCCGACTAGGCTTGACATTTAAGTAGGATGCTTAATCATTAAGGATTAGCTCTTATCTCCTTCTAGCAAGCAGGTTCTTCTTATACACTCGGTGATTTATTACATCAAGAAACTTAGAAACTGCAAAAGGTCCACTCTGGTGGAAAAGTGTCATGCGGAATATCAATCCATGCTGGCAGGTTTTCACACTGTTGGTTCAACAAACAGCAAACCGTACACAGCAGTCTAAACAATTACAACACCAAAAATAATAATATAATAAAAAAATAAAAAACACTCGTCAAGGACCCTTTTTCAGTTGTAAACAAAAAGATGCATTTTGCTTTTTGATCTGGATGGGTTTTTTTCCCACTCAATCCCTCCCTCCCTCTAAGCAATTAATTTTTGCTGGAGTTGCTGTAATACGGCACCTTAGAATTAGGAATTCTTGAAAAGACATACAATGAGGCTTTTCTTGGGGTTGCTTTTTTTGGTTGCTATAGTTTGCAAACTACCATTACTATCATTAGTCTTTTTAGTTTTGATTTGGTTTTTCCGTTTTTGTTTTTTATTTTTTAAAATTTTTAGAAAGTGATTTGAAATATCCTAAGGGGAAAAAAAAGGTGTCAATTGAAAAAGGCCCCAATTCTCCGGAAAAAAAAAATAATCACAAGATTTTCAGTGCAAAAAATTAACCACACATTTTTCTCTCTACTTTTTTTTTTTCCAAATCATCTGTAGTTACAACAATCCCATTTTTTTTTCTAAAGAATTAGGAATCCATCTTTTTTTTTTCCTTCTATGTGACATCTAAAGAAGCATAAAACGCTGACGAGAAATCAAACGACAAATAAAGAAACCACTGCAAGCACCAAAAACAAAACGAAAATGAGCACAGCAAAAAATTGTGGCAGCACAAAGTCAAAAAAGGCACATGTGATCATGACTGGCCAATCATCAACTGATACAACATCCAAGAAAAATGCTTCAATCACGGCACCTGCACGAAACTTGACGGCATGTCATGCAACCAATTCTTAGCTTGTTACATGACGCCATCATGTCACACTTTCAACTTCGAGTTGATTTGAACTTACGGCCTGGGGAACTGTATTCTCCACTTTCATGTCATTACGAGAACTTTTTTCCTAGCTCAGCGCGAGACTGTGGTGGATTTGACTGGCTCTTGGTTGGAATTTGATTGAATGACAAAAGAAGAAAAGATTTTTTATATATATATATTTATATATAGTGTGGAAAAAGGGAAAGGTGGGGAAAGAAGATATATATAAAAATAATAATAAAAAAAATTTTACAAACACAGCATCAATCAAAAATAATTTCTAATGGAAATACTTGCCATTAAACTATAGAAAACGAAACAAGAATGAGAGCAAAACAAACCAACTGAACGGAAAGAAAAGAAAGGAAAAGAAGAAAAGAAAGAAAGGAAGAATTAAAAAAAAAAAAAAGGATGGAGAAGGCCTAGCCAGAGACACACATAAAACACACACTTAAATGTGGACACACGGTCAACAGCGAACAGGAACAGAGCGTGATGCAGCGGCTGTTGAGGAGAGCATGCACTGAATGGATGAGCGCAGACACAGATCGGTTTGCGGAGTCTGGAAAATAAAAACATTCACTGCCAACCAGAATGCTTTCGTTAGCACCGGCCTTCCCCACACCACCCCCAGCCTCCTGGGCCTCGCTGGATGGATGGATGGATGGCTGGCCAGAGTCCTCCGGGAGCCTCTCCACTGCCTCGCACCGACTCCGGAGCAGGGACCGCTCTGATTTGGTTTGCATCCCGAGTTTAAAATCATGGGGGAGTAATAGGCCAAGAACTGCTTTGACTACTGAGAATAAATAAATTTAAAAAAACAAAAACCCAAACCAAACAAAACAACAACAACAAAAAAAGAAAACCGAAAAGGAAAGCAGCTACTACTGGCTGCTGCATGTCCATTTAGCAGTTCACAGGATGGCGGGCTCTGAAACAGCAATGCTGGTATGGTGTGGGAAGCAGACTTGTAGGAGGAGTCAGATGATACAATGGTTCCTAAATCAGCATCATTAAAAGAAGGACATTTGCTCCTTTGGCATTTAGCTCTGGCCTGAATTGAAAAGGTAATGGAAAACAAAGGGTAAGAGAAAGAGGGGGAGAGGAGAGGAGAGGAGAGGAGAGGAGAGGAGAGGAGAGAAGAGAAGAGAAGAGAAGAGAAGAGAAGAGAAGAGAAGAGAAGAGAAGAGAAGAGAAGAGAAGAGAAGAGAAGAGAAGAGAAGAGAAGAGAAGAGAAGAGAAAAGAGAAGAGAAGAGAAAGCAGAAGAGAAAGCGGAAGAGAAAAAGCAAAGAAGAAAAGGAAAAAAAAAAGAAAAAAAACAAAAGGAGAAAGGAAGAGAAAAAGCAAAAGGACAAAGCAAAAGGAAAAGGAATAAAACCTGCCAGGGATTGGTTGCTACAACCTATATAAATACCCTGTTCCTTTCCTGTGAAGGAAAATGTTCCTTTACTGGCCCACAGAGTTTTGCCTCGGTAAACACCAAAAATCACTGCACACAACAATACACTTGTCTCAGTCAGCAGCTCTGCACCCTGCTCCTCAGGTATTGCCTTTCTGTCCCCTTGGCAGGACTCATATCTCTCCTTGCAGCCTATTTCTGAAAAGTCACTGCACACGAATGAAATTTCACCTCGTGCTGGGGTGTCACAAGAATATTGTTGGCATTTCTTATCCTGAAGTCATGCATGCTGGCTAGCGAAAATTCCTTCCCCAGCTTTCTGTTTGTTTGTCTTGAGTTTCTTCACTGTTTCTGCGAACTGAAAGATGCTTTCTTGGCTGCAGCAGTTGTGCTTAGCTGACAAGAGATGATGCTGAACTAAGCCCCCGATCTGAGCTCTGGCTTCAGCTCCACAATTTTCCCACAGTTGGCTGCTGTCTTGGGTGGGGCTGACTCCTTCCTGATGGCCTGGCCCCAATGTCTTGCCCTTTGAGGATCTGGCAGTGTCAGCCTGAGCATCCTGGGGTTTGACAAAGACAATAGGCTGGTACCCCCAAGGAAGATGCAAGATCTGTGTCTACAGTTATTTCACAATCCAAGATGGGGAAAACTGTCCTTTTGAAGATGGCCCAGGGAAGAACTGTTGTCTTTTGTGTCCCTAGGTGCCCAAGAGCAAACAGTGTCAGCTGTACAGCTCCTGGAAGAGGAAAAGATCTCTAGCATCCCTCGCTCCCCTCTGGGCTTTCTGGCCATGTCATAGCACAGGAAAACAAGCAGCTGGGGAAGGAAGGAGAGCTGTCAGCACCATCACAGCAAGGCCTGTGTCTTTCCTTACTTCAGCTGCACTAGCAGAAAAAGGAAGAGTTAACAGGCTTTGATTCAATGAATGGAGGACAAAGGAGGCAAGGAATAGGAGAGATCTGGTGGAGCTGACAGTATCCTGCTCTATTCCTGGGAGGCAGCAACAACACACATCTCCTGTCTGGGGCTGAAATACGGGATAGCACCAGCTGCAGGATGAGGAGTGGAGCTTAGTGGGCAGTGGGTTTACACATGGATGCTAGATCCAGGCTACTGTCAAGGTGGGGAGAGGTTCTTTGCTATAATTTTACTGAGGAAAGTATTTAATGTGCAGGGTGGGAAGGATGGGACTGGTTGATCAGTGACCACCGCTTTGGAGGTGGTACTACCATCCCTCTGTCTGTCCTGCACAGACACCCTCAGACACTGCAGGTGAAACACACACGCACACACACATATGTACAGGTGAAGGATTAGGACTTGCTGAGGCTAAAAAAACAGAAAAAAAAAAAAAAGAGCCACTTGAAAATTTTCTTTCAGACCAAAGTGACGTATGGTGATCCTGTCTGCCTAACTTGGGTCTGTATCTCAAGCACCAAATGAAGCTGCTCTTCTAAAGCAGGGGTCTACATAAGCTGCATAGTCTGTGGACAGGAGAAGACACTTTGATAGTCTCTAGGGACATGCCCAAAGTCTTGCTCCACTGAGCAAACCATAGCCAAATAAATCTGGTAAATGTCCAACTTTTTTTTGGAAGCAGCAAGTGCCATCCTGGGACTGTTCTCCTGCAACACTGGAGAGAAATAAGGGATTGGAGTCCTAATGATGGAATTCAAGAAGCAGACATCCTCAGCTGAACAGATCACTCTAGGACAGCATTAGTGGAGATACACAGGGATTTTAGGTCCCAATTCACTCATGCTTAGGAACTGTTTCAGATAAGACTGTGAGTCATGGGCAAAACGAACCAGTATCTCTTTCATGGTTATAATGAGGACCTTGACTGACTTGCTGTGAAGGGAATAGTTGCAGTCCTGGTCTATACCATCAGGAGAAATGAATCTCAGTTAAAGCCTTGGTTAGACAAACATAAATCTAGTCATGTCCTTGCAACCTGTGCTGTCAGCACAGTTGTCCTATTGCTACAAACACCTCTGTCACAGTAAAGCTTTTAGCAGCAGTTTCTGGCTGGACTGTGAGGGTATGCTCTGCATTTTGGGAGATGGGAGGCACTTATAGTGTGGTACAGGGTTCTGAGGGAGCTGGAAGAAGTCCTCACTAAGCAACTCCATCATTTATCAGCAGTCTTGTTAACCAGAGAAGTCCCGGTAGATGTAGGTTAGCCAATGCCATGCCTATCCAAAAGCAGGGCTGGAAGGAGGACCTGGGGAGCTACAGGGCTGCCAGCCTGACCTCAGTGCTGGGGGAGCTTGTGGAGCACATCATCCTCAGTGCCATCATGAAGCACAAGCAGGACAACCAGGCCCAGCCAGCCTGAGCTCATGAAAGACAGGTCCTGCCTGGCTAGCCTGATCCCCTTCTGTGGCAAGGTGACCCACTTAGCTGATGAGGAAAATGCTGGGAATGTGTCCATGTGGAGTTCATAAAGCCTTTGACAGCATTTCCCACAGTATTTTCTAGGAGAAACTGACTGCTTGTGGCTTGGATGGGTGCACTGTTGCCTGGGTAAAAAAATGGATGATGCTTGGGCCCAGAGGGTGTTGGCGACTGGAATGACATCCAGCTGGGGCTGGTCGGGAGTGGTGCTCCCCAGGGCTCAGCTCAGTAGGAGGCTGAGGGGAGACCTGATCACCCTCCCTCTGAAAGGAGGTTGCAGACTGGTGGGGGTCAGTCTCAGTTCCCTCCAGGAACCAGTGACAGGGCAGGAGAAAGCAGCCTTGGGCTGCAATAGGAGAGGTTTAGATTGGATATTGGGAATAGATTCTTCACTGAAAGTCTTGTTGAGCGCTGGAACTAGCTGTCTTGTGTGGTGTCGCCAGTCCTGGAGGTATATAGATGTGGTGCTTAGAGCCAGAATTTAGTGGTGGAGTCGTCAGTGCTGGGTTAATGACTGAATTTAATACTTTTACAGGTGTTTTTACAGCCTAATCTGTGCTATGGTTCCATTTTACCCTTACAGCAGGTAGATGAGCTGAGAGGGGTGTGCAAGTGGCACAAGCCTAACACTCCCTGACTATCTGGTGGGTGCCACAGGAGCTGTCATTGTACATTTGCTGAGCTGCAAATGCAGCCAGCTGCAGGTACAAGTTTGCTCTGTGTCCTCCACAGGGCCACACAATTGTGTCAGCACTGCCACCATCATGGTGGGCTGCCAGGCTGGGTTCTTCTTCCACTGCAGAAATCTACTGCCTCCAGTTCCCCATCATTTCTATTGTGTCTCTCCCCTGAGTCCTTATTAGCCAAGTCTCCACTGATCATCTCTAGACCCTTTTCATTGCCTTGGAGCTAAGAAACCTCTCCCTGATGAAACTCAAAGACCGCCACTTCTTCCAGCAGGAAAGTGTCAGCCTCCTGTTCTCACACTGATCATGGCATATGACAACTTCTTCACCTTTATACAACATTTATTAACCTCCATTTACGCACATGTGTGCCTTGGCACCCAAAACTGCAGTCAGAGTCCTGCCCCTCTGTCTGCTGGGGTCTGTGGCCATGCACACCTGCTGGAAGGAACTGGAGATGTTTGTGCTGCCTGTGACAGACCTTCATAGCTATTGCCTCTGAAGCTGATCAATATGATTAAAACTCCAGCCCGTGCTTTTCTCCCCTGCCTTTTGTACTGTTTCTACAGCAATTTTCCTCTCTGATTTTGCCCCCAGCGCTGCAGGGTGGCTCTGCTTTCCATATGCCTCAGTCCTCCTCTCCACTGCTCCCCAATCCAACCCACAGAGGTTCCCCATCTCCTGCAGCTCCTGCCCAGACTGCCTGGCAGAGGTGGAAAATGGAGGCAGGGCTCTCCAAAACAGCCTCCATCCCTATGACAACGCTGCCACGGATGTGTGGTGAGCCCAAGACTCGGAGTCCAAATGTGCTACGGTGGGAAGGGCAGCGTGCTGAAGGGGACTTTGCATCCATGCTGGGATTAAAAGAAGCCTGATGATTTATACCAGACATCAACGCATTTACCTGGACTCTTGGGGTGCTATTTTTAGTGGGGGGAGGGAGGGAAGGGGCGGGGGGGAAAGAGTATTTTTGTCAGATGCTTCAGTTCTAACATCTGAAGGTTAAAAAGCAGACAGATTGTATAAATGAATCTTTATATAGATGAAAATGCACACCAACATATCCATATGTATATGTACAGAGGTATTACATGTACATATGTATCAACAGAGACAATTGCACACACACAGAGACAGAGAAGAGAAGCCAATGTGATCTAAGAGGGAGATGGGAGTCCAGCATTTCTAATACTAATGTTTAATTTTTTATTTTTATTTTCTTTTTCTTTTTGTTTGTTTGTTTTTGTTTTTTTCTTTTGTTTTGTTTTGTTCTTATATTCCTGATGACCCTGCCTCATTTTTCCCATTTATAAATCTAAGGTGATGACAAAAATTAGCTCTTAAATTGCAGTGCCCTTCTTTCAAATAATTGTATGACTTACTTGCTGTGTGGTGCTGTTACTAGGATTGCTCTCATTTAACTATGTTGCATTAAGAGCTAGTTGAAAAATGACAATTATTTTCTGGAGGAAAATTGTCATTATTTTGGCTTTCTTTCCTGTGAATATTTTAGTTAATAAACAAAACAAGGCTGGGATGGGGGAGGTGGCCAGAGAAATAGATTAATTTTTGCCTTTTTTTTAATCAATTTGAAAACCAGTCCATTTTTAAGAGGAATTTAGTGTTTTGAAGGCCAACATTTTAAATCAAGACAGTTATGCTTTTTGTGCTGTTTGCATTTCTTTTTTTTAATCTACCGGGATGAAAATTTGCTGCGGAAACATCCAGTTTGGTCAAAATGTCACTTTTTGGTCATCCCCTCCTCCCCCAGCTTGTTTGATGAAAAATTGTCAAGCAGCAATAGCTGTGTCACCTCTGATTTATCTATTTTTCTAGAGCCATTAGTCTCAAGCAGCGGATAAAAAAGCGCCACGACGGAGCAGCTGCTCCTGCAGGAGCCAGCCTGGGCAGTCAGAAAATGTCACTGAAAGGGCTGCCTTTCCTCACTGTGCCCTGAGCAGTGGCAAAGGAGGTGGCCACAGGGTGCTGGGGCTCACAGGGGTGGTGCAGGAACCCCGGAGAAGGTGTGGAGGAGGAGTGTGGTGGGAGGAAGGGCTGGGCAGGGCTGGGGTTCAGGAGGGAGCTCTGCCCCTCACCAGGGCTGCAGCTTGGAGGGTCTGAGTGGTCACAGCCCTGCCCACCCTCCTGGGCAGCACCCAGCATTCACCTGCCCATGCAGACATAGCCATGGCTCTTTGCCTCTCTCAGCTCTGCTTTGCCAATCAAGAGCTTTGCAGGTGAAGATCAGCGCAATGAGCTCAGGTCATTTTGAGAAGCAGTGATGGGAAAGGTCAAATTAGCGTTAAATGGCTATTTTGCAGCAAAGGATGTAGCCTCTTTCCCTCCCAATGGCCAAATCAGTGGGTCCTGTGCCCTGAGGAGCATTTATCCTGCCTCATACAGAGTGCTCACCCCTGCTTCTGCTGCACATGAAGATTAGGTGGGAGAGGAAATTAAGCTTGCCTTTCTGCATACAATGAAAGGTTCTTTATTACAAGAGGGCCTCAAGGAGTTTTCTATCTCCTGAGCATTGTACCAACAGTTTAATTAAAAAAATGTGCATGGTTGAGAACCAAGTCTAATTGGGAAGCTGTAAGAAAGCCTCTGTGCCCAGTCTCTGCTGTTTCTGCTTTTTCCCTTTATAGATTGACTAGACCTTATCAAAATGCTGAGCAAACCACTGCTACACTCTTCTGTTTCTGTTGCTGTCAGTAAGGTGGGGGTCCTGCTCCCCTGTCCCTTTCCTGAGCAGACCCCAGGATGGCCTCATGCAGTCCATCTCACAGGTCTCAGCAGGTTAATTGAGCAGCCTGTGCCCTCTCAGGGAGGTGTTGGATGCACCCCACCAGTGGCTCCAGAATCTGCCATGAGAAACGAGAGCCCTCAGCTGCCTGCTGGGCTGGAGGGGGAAGGATTTGGTCTGCAGTTGCTCAGCAGGTACAGGAAGGATGTACTGGGGTGGTGTCTGTGTGGCCTTGGGAAAGGAGGAGACCTCAGCTCATCTCCCAGCCTGACATCCCTCATCTCTTCCCCTGACATCCTCATCTCCCATCAGCCATCCCATGTTCTGACCCTCCCAGAACTGGTCCTGTGCCTGTGGCAGGGCTGCTGGCTCTGTGATGCACCCCGAGACTCTCCTCCAGAGGTGAGATTTCACTCTCCTTCTGCCAAGGCTGTCCAGCTCTCCATGCCCTGTCTCCATACCGCTTTAAATCAGAACGCAGCCAGAAACACAAACTCCCAGCTTGCAGCACTCAATTACACCTTCTGATATTTTATTTTTTTTTGCCTGCAGCTTCAAATTACCTTCAAGGTGCACAGTGCAATTAGCTAAAAATATTTCCTGCTTCATTTTAATTGCACTAAAGCTCTGATGTACCTCCAGTGAGGAGTAGTAAGGTGGAAATTGGTGCCCCAAATATTTCAAATTGATTAAAGTCCAGGATGACTCAATAAGCTTACATAGTTCTATTAATTATTAAATATTCATAATTTTTTATTAAAAACCCCACAAACATTCTTGAAGCCAAATTCTGTATGAAGCTTCTAAAAGAAGATACTTTAGCTAAGGAGATGATAACTCTTCTGAGTTGGAGAAAGATAAGACAAGAATTCCACCATTTAGCTGGAGTGGTTTCCATATGAGGAATTCACATCTCTTGGTGAATTTTAGTGTCTCAGAATTTGATTCTGAAAACACTTATGCATGTGACTTATGTCTGTGACTCATTTCACTGCTATAGCTGAGGTATTTATATGATTCTAATTTAGAACTGGATCACATTTTTGTTTAAAGCCTTTCTGGGTAGAAAATGCAGGTGATCAGTCAAACATTATTACTGCTTAAAAATAGTCAAAACTTTTTTTCTGAGAATTTAAAAAGAAATCCAAAACAAAACTTTTTTTTCTCAAAGCACTGAAAACCAATGTGCTGATTCCCATGATGTCTGGTTCACAAGATTACTTCAGTGTACTTTGAAAAGGGTATTGAAAATAAATCCCAAATTCCATTTGCATCCAGTTGAGTCTGATCAGCCTCAGTTCTTTGGGTTTCTGGTTCACTGTCACCTCAGATAGCCTGTGCTTATGAAGCATGTCCCCTTGTGCCTGCAGCTGTGCTGGCCTGGGAGTGCTACCACTGCCTGATCCACAGAGCTGAAGCGAGCAAATTCAGCAAGTTTCTCACCAGTCCCATACAAATGACAGGACCATGTTAACAGCCTAAGCCTCTCTGCTCCTCCATGTGCCAGGAAGCTCAGGATTAACCTGTGTTAATGGTAGTGGGTGAGAGGTGGGATTCAGTGCACGTCCCACCCTCTTCCATGGCTGTGGAGGAGCCCTGATTGTGATGGTGGAATGCAGGGCAAACATCAGAAAGATGCTGCCCCTCTCTGCAACTCTCCCTCCCTCTTCTGTGCTCACCAGGGTGAGAAAAACTCCCTCTGGCCATCTCCAGAGCAGCTTGTGTTGGCTGCTGATTCTTACACAATTTTGAGGGAGATTGAAGGTGTTCAGCCTCTTGCCAAAGGGCACACTGAGAAGATGAATCTCAGAAAAAGCCCAAACCCACCAGCCTCTAGCTGCTGGTGTGCAAGTCTGTGCACTTGCTTCCTCTGAGGGAAAGCTCCAGGAAGGCAGGTATTGGCTCCTCCTTCCCCTTGGGAATGCAGGAGACAGATTAAAGAGTAGGGGGGAAAAAAGTTATTTCACAGTTAGTCTGCCCTGAACAAGAAAAGGTTCCTGACACCAACAAACTAATCAACGCTGAAAGCTCATGAGGTCAAGCTTTACCTTCTCCTCCATTATTCTTTTGATTTTTTCTAACTGGCTAGGACTCGATAGCTCTGGCAAGTCTATAAATATAAAATCCCTTTTTGCCTTCCCCTGGAGCACACCAAGAGCCATTTGAATACCCGTAGGGACAAGTTAAAACTAAACAAAACCAAAGCAACTGGCAAGAAATAGGTTGTCCAGCCAATCTTCAAATGCTGACCATTGTGTAAGTCAGTCCCAAGAAGCTCTCCTCTGCTCAGCAGAAATTGGGAAAGGCAGCTCTCCCTGTTCAGAGCACTCCCTCTGGATTCAGTGCTTTGTGTGGAGACTTATGGCCAGGAATGTAAATGCCAGAGAGCCGAGCTGGCTGAGCTGGAGCAGGGTGATGAGAGCTGGGCCTGAAGGAGGCAGCCCCAGACCATCAGGGTTAAGCTGTGGTTATGTGGGCTGCCCCCAACACCTCAATGCCTGTGCCTGCTCCCTGTGCTGCCTTGGACAGCCACCAGTGCACAGCTGCAGGAGATTCCCTGACCTGACCACCAAGAAGAACCTAGCCTTTGTATAGTATGAAAAGAGCAAAACATTTGCCAGTGGAAACACTGGCCCCTACCCTATAGAGTGCACAATGCTCCTGAAGTCAAGTGAGAAGTGTTTATACACCATCATTGTATGGGAGGGGAAATGGCAGAGGAGCTGGGGAGATTTATAGCTCCTTCTGCATTGCAAATGCCCAAAGCTCCTGTCCCAGAGCACTGCCCATGTTCTCTCCACTGCAGCACAGGGAACTTCACTCAGCAGTCTTCTCATGGCAAAGGAAAGGCTGCTCTCCCTCAGTCTTTCCTGTCCTTGTGCTCTCTGCTGGGATCTGTGCTTTGTCTGGTAGAAAAGGAGGAAAGAAAAATGCCACATTCCCTACCAAGGGCTGACAAACAGGAATCATAGCTGCAGCATAAGCTTCTCTGATGGATTCTGCCTCAGCAAAATGAAATTAAGATTTCAGCAAACAAGCTCCAATTCCATGGTACCAGTAGAACAAATGACATCTGATAATTGCTAACTCCTTTTGCTTATTCTTTGCTCTGTTCACCCCATCAGTCTCTCCAGATTATATTTTCAGCTGAGTTTAATGAACGCCATTTATTAAACTAACACCAGGGTTCTGCTTTGGCCTCAGACAGATGTGCCTGCTAATATGAATCATTTTGTTCAATTGGATTATTCTGATGGAGAGCGGATCCCTGCCACTCTGAGGAGCACAAACAAATGGGGAACAGCTCGCCTCCAGTTGTGACCAGCCGCTCGCCTCCATTAGGAGGCTCTGCAGGCAGCTCGGCAGGATGGTGTCCCTACTGCTCCCACCAGCCAGCACTTCTGCTCCTTTCCATGCCCCTCTCATGTGCAGGATGGTGTCCCTATTGCTCCCACAACTTCTGCTCCTTTCCATGCCCCTCTCATGCGCAGGGAGAGCCCACATCTCTGAGTGTCCCTGAGCCTGGCTGGTCACGGGGACATGAGCATCACTGCCCCCTTTCCTGAGTTCACCAGCTGCATGGGCGACAGGATTCACCTCCTCCTTTGTCCCAATGAATGTTCCTTATCTGAATGCACATCAGACTTTTCTAACTGTGCATCCTTCCCTCCCCAGTATGGCATGTCTGACCTCCTTTACATTGACACCTGAGAAAATGTAGACTACTTATTTGCTATTGATCCTTCTTTACACTGATCTTCTCCAAATATTTGGGCAAAGGGGCAGGGATGATATGCTTTTAAAGACTTGTATTAATCAGGAAAAAAAAAAAGATATAAAATCCATCTGAAATCTCCCAGACAGAGATTCCCTCAGTCTATTGTTTGGGATTTTAGTGTTGAAAATTTTGGGTCAATCTCTGTAATACATTGTGTGCAGGCACCAGACATCCATCTATCTGTCTATCTCAATACAAATCCTGCCTTCTGTGAACCATAAAACTCCTAGCAGAGTGACATTACCACTTCTCACATCGACAGAACACACTGAGCACACACAACTTGGGGAAAAAATTACAGAGGCAATTTGAAAGATTAGAAGAGAAAAAGCAGAAGATTTCTGCTCCCTGAGTGTAAGTGGCCAAATCCCACAGCAAGACTTTAGCTGGCACAAATCATCATCACTCCTTTAAAGCCTCCTTTCTTTCCCCAGATGAAGGACAGGCCCAGCACTCCTTCAGATACCTGTGAACCTCAGGACAACTCATTTATTCTAGAGTATTTCTGAAGAAAGAAATTATTTGCATTTTAATCCTAAGCGGTGTCCTGGGGTTACTTCCAGGAATCCCTGGTGAGCACCAGAAGTCAGGCTGTCAGGAAGTGGGTCTGTGCTGAAAGGGAAAACACCCCAGAGATAACCATGGTGCCAGTCTGTGTGCCTTTCCTAATTACTAACAGCACGTCACATGCTCCTCAACAAAGCCATCAAAGGACATGAATTCCTCCATTCAGGTTTAAGGAAAACTTCTCCAGGTATGAGCTATTCCTTTACTCCTGATGAGGATCTGTACACCTTTCTCTAAATTGCATCACACTGGTCTTCATGGGTAATGGGAACAAGGCCTGTAGGAATTCCTCTTGGGATTTATGTAACAGAGTCTGTGTGGTCTGTACTAAACAATGCTCTTGTAACCTGAGCAGAAGACAGAAAATAAAGCCCCCTCTGAAAGCACCAAATCTCTTAAAACTGACACTTAGGAGCCCAGTTTACTACAGCTGGCTTTGGGCTGCCTGTCTGGTTTCCTTTCCCAGTGTCCAGCTTGCCATGATGGAGAAATATGTACCATGTAAGGAGAATGCACAGAGGAAAATAAAGAGCATGGAAAGCATTCACTTGTCATACATCACAGCAAATGCGATGCAACCTCTGCTCATGAGTGGAGATGCTTCAAGAGAGTAGAGAAAAGTAGAGAAAAATAGAGACTCTTATCCAGCAAAGACAAATTTTTAGCTGACTGCACAGCCCATGGATTTGATGGCCCAATTTTTTCCAAATCCTTAGAAATCAAGTGAAAACCTGTTTTCTTTTGGAACAACCTGCTTTTAAGGGTCTGCCATGACAACTGTGGCCTACAGCACATCCAAATCAACCAAAAGATATCTTTGGCATCAAGGACTGGGCAACACAGAGCCAGAAATTTCAGAGGTAGGCATCTTGTCACTGCGAGGATTTTAGAGTGTTATTGCTCTGCATAGAATAGATGCTTCAGGCAGCCCAGCTGCTGGATCTGTTTTACACAGGAAAAAGGGATATGTGAAGAGCTGGGGAGGGAGAATGTATCTTACAATAAATGGGAGAAATCTGCTTTCTGAAGAGGATTACTAGAGTGTGGAGCTGCAGCTTTCCATGGGTACAAGAGATTTTCCTCTGTTTGCAAGTCATTATCCTAAAATGGCATTTTTAAAATGAGCCATGGTGATATTTGGAGGTGTCCATGATCATTCCCTGGTGTCTCTGCTCTAAGAAGACCAGAGCAGCCAGAATGGTGACATTGCATCTCCCTCTGAATTGCAAATAATTGAAACATCTCTGCCAGGAGAACATTTAGAGTTAAATAAGTACTAGTGGGCCTGAATCCTTGACTGCCATAAATCAGTGTCACTTCACTGGCTTCAGAGGAGCTGGTGATTGACGCTGCCTGAGAACTTAGCCCCATCATGGCTGTGGTTAGTAGTTCTCCAGACAGAGCACTGAGTTTTCATTTACTCTGCCTCTTGCTTGGGAAATGACTTGACTGCTGTTCTCCTTTCCCCTCCAGCTCAGCCTTCTACCCAATATTTCAAAAAGGTTGGATGAAGCTCAGCTAAGTGGAAAAATGAACCGTTTGAAATAAAAACTCTATTTTTTTTTTCCCCTGACTGCAGTCACAGGGCTGGATGAAAGACACCTGAGAAGCAAGACTTGTACCGTAAACCTTCAATTCTCTGCTACAGCTGAATCAAACACTTCAGAGGCCAGAGTTTTGATATTCACTTGTATCTGGCCAAAGTTACCGTACCTATGAATTATTCAAATATGCAATTATTGCATTTGATATATCACCGGGTATAACCGTGGGAACGAGAAACAGTGTTCTAGTGCAGCTGATTGTATATGCCTTCCAAACCATAAGGACATCAATTTAAGGTGCTCACATTGATGGAGTGCTCTGCAACCCCTTATTAAGATTCTTGCCAACTCCTGTAGCAGTTTTCCCCTGCAGAGTAAATTTCATGGAGTTTTTTAGCCTCCCTTTTCTTTATCTCTACAGTGCAAGTGCCAAACACTATCCCACAGAGCTTCAATTCATGGTTCTGCAGTAGCTCTCAAAGGTCAGTGACAAAAACATCAGATCATTTTCAGCTTACTGATCAATGCTGCACAAGTGACCTGAGTCCTGTGTACATGTTGGGGCTAACTCATAATTCTGATTTCATTGTGAATTTCCAGTTTCCCTGGAAGAAGGTTTTAACCTTCTTCTTAGACTTAGAGGGTTGTGCCCAGCCTACTCTTCATACTGTCTTTACCTGGGCAAAAACCACGTTAATGATGCTGATGTTTGTATTAACTGAACACACCAAAGACAGCTCCATCTGCCTTCAAATATGGGGCCATCTGAGCAGAACATCTCTGAGGTTCTAGACCTCTCTTTGCTCTCTCCCTAAGCGGCATTTGCAAATTGATAACATGCCTGTTTCCTGTTTGCTTGCTAGTGACTACTTGTTTCTCTGTCAATGTCCCTGTATCAATGGATTTTGATGACTTGTAACTCACTGGAAAGTCCTGTAGAAAAATGACTGTGCTTGTTTTCTAGGACTCATTCCATATTTTCACAATCCTCTTTCATTGTGGGTCTTTGCCTTCTCTCATTCGTTTTGTACATATTTTATTTAGCAGAGGATTCATTCTGTCAGTGTTTGCTGCTGCTGCTGCTGCTTGAACAAAAAAATTTGGCTGTGGATGTCTCCTGTGTTTTTCCATCTCTTTGGCTCTCATTTCAAATCACTGCTGTTTCAAACGCCTACTCTCTCCTTTTCTTATATTTTCTGTTTTTTCTTCAAGTTACAGTCCCTCATGCACTGGCCCAGCAGATCTGTGTGCTGAATGAACCCAGTAGAAATGTTCCTTCAAAAGCTGATGTTTCCAGGTTACTGCAGCTGCCCATTGACTGATGCAATTGAAGTTTACACTGAGCCCAGAAAAGCTCTAAAGTCTGACTTAGGTAATCTGTGTGACATTGTCCACATGATCTCCCACACTAATCTTGGTCAAGTGGCTGAATATGAAATTGCCACCCTCCAGTCAACCCTGGAGCTTTGGGGGTTCTGCTGTTGGAAGCCTTTGAAGAGGGCACCACCATAACAAGCTCCTGGTCTTTTCACAGTGTTGTATATATGGGGAAAAACTCAGAAGGCTCTTTGCTGGCTGAGTCTTTGGCAAAAGTTCTCACAATTATCCAGAAGTTTACTTCAGAGCACCAGGGCCAAGAGTATCATAGTGAGAAGAGAAGTAGGAGGCTGCTTTAATATCTGTTATTTAATTCTGAAGTATTTACATTCTCTAACATAAAAAAAAGGGGGAGAGGCTTGGGTTTTAATGAAGAATTCCTGCTCCAAAGTGAGGGAAAGTGTTGTGGTATTGCCTTGTGCTGCTCTATCACTCCCATGACAAATAGTGCAGATCCGTTAGTGACCTACATGGACTCATTTAGATGCAAACACAGCAATACTCCTGAAAAGCTGCCCTGCTTTGAGGAAGAACAAGTTCCAAATATTGCTGAATGGAATTCGGTCTCAGAGCAGTAATTAGTGATTGTAATTTTGGAGTAAATGCAGTAATTAATTATTGTCGTTTTCCATCAGTGCATTGTATTGTGTGCCAATCTTAGAATAAAATAATTAGCAAATGGGATTTTGCATGCTCTGGTATCGAAACTGTGGTTTCTAGAACAGACATGAGAATTTTGCCATAATAAAGCTATCAGTAATTTAAATGGACAGACAGGTTAAAAATGATCAGGCAGAAATATAAAGGATTTCCTTGTCAGTCTTGAAAACACCTTCAGAGGTCCTGTTTTAGCCTCCCCCACTAAAATCCACTTCCATTCTCTCAGTACAAGCACAACAGCACAAAGTTTAGGTTGTAAACACGGTGAGTGATGCTTAATTTAATCACAGGTGTCAGTGGAAATGAAAAACAAAAGTAATCCAAAGAACAGAAAAAAATATTGGCTGAGGTGATGTTTTTCCAGTACCTGAACAGACTTTCCAAAATTAAGCTGTGCTGATTTTTTTTCTCTCTTTATTCACTCATATTAAAGCTTGTGCTGGAGTACTGTTTTGATGCAATTATTCTAGTGCAAATTTCCATAATGTAAGCAAGTCTTAAACGATCTAAGTGATGACTAAAAGAGGGAAACAACAATAATCTGTGCAGGTGGAAGAGAAGCTGGTTAGCGTGATTGTAGGAGGCATAACTACAAGAAATGGGATTTTATCTTGAAAAAGGGTATTTGGAATGAATCTCAAGATGAATAGCCTAATAGAAAACAGTGAAATCAATGCAGCTGCAGAATAGCCTCTCACTAGAGGTAATAGAAAACTATCTGGGAGGCATAGGCAACAAAAACTTCAGTAAAAAATACACTTTCACTAGACTTTGCATTGAAGCCATCTGAAATGACAAGAGAAGACAGAAGTTCTCCTCTCACATATTTTTGTTTTGGCAATTTGAAATTTTGCTTTTTTGTTTTATTTTTGGCTGATAGTATAATCTTACTTTAAAACGGAGTTTGAGTTGCTTTTATTTTTTTTTTCTCTTATTAGGGATCAAAAAGAGAAAAATGCAAAATTTTCCAGTTCAGTAAAATATACACTCCAATTAAAAAAGAAAAAACAACCAAAAAACCCAAAAAACAAACAAACAAAAAAACCCAAAACCCCCCATTCTCAGAGTAAAAATACCACCAATTCCAGATAGCTGCAAAAACATGTATTTCACACATTTCACAACAAACCAGACATCAGTCCATGTTCAAAAAGCAGCGAAGGACGACCTGAAAAATCTTTTTTTTATTTTTGTATTTGAGCTTTGGCCTGTGTTATTTCCCCTGGTGTTTTATAGAAACAGGTTGCCTGGGCAGTGTATCCATTTAATGTTTTGTCTCTACTCCGGAGCACAGCTAAAAGAATCTTGCGGTTGATCTTATTTCTACTTTGTCTTTCACTTTTCTGTTTCCCTTTTGCCTCACTCAGTTTGTCTCGCTCACACTCACTTTGCCTCACTCAGTGCTCTGGGTTAGTCTCACCCAAATGTCTCTGCATCTTTAGCTTTAAATAAACTTCAGCAGCAGAATGTCTGTCTGTCCGTCTGTCTGTCTGAGGTGGAAAACATCACTTTGCCAGTGACCAGCCACTGCAATGAAGCCACAGGAGGGGAATGGATGGGATTTCCAGGGCTGTGCCTTTTGTTGATCTGTCAGCTGGGCGCTCCTGGGCTGCTCTGTGCCCTGCCCTGGGCTCTGGAGGGGCTCTGAGCTGTGCAGATTTTGGGCAGTGCTGGGCTCACACACGGCCCCAGGCACAGCACAGGGCGTGGAAGGGCTCCCAGCAATGGGACCTAAGGGAGATGCGGGCTTCAGGTTGGTGTTTTCTTAATCATTTTGTGCATTTTCTATCTGAAAGACGCATGAAGTGTCTCAGAGTCCTTGCTTCCTAGTCCCAAGGGGGGATTGGCAATAGAATATACTGATTTTGCCAGAGTTGCCTCAAATGATCCTCCTCTCCTTTGCTTTCTCCCAGCCCATCATTCCTCCCATCCTTATTTCCCCCCTACAGACACCTCTTTAATTATAAAGAAAAAAGAGAACAGAGGCAGCCATTTTGCCATCCGAATTCTTCAGGGCTTTGCTTGCTGCAGCTTTGGACTTATCTGCCACATCACAGAAACCCTTTCAGTGTTTGACAGCAAGTTTAGAGCGCTTGCAAAGAAAACAAAGGACTTCAAATCACTGTGGCCTTGACTTCTTGAGTCCCAAAAGGGAGATTTATAAGTTTTTTTTAAATAAAGAGCATCCAGAATTAAAATTTAGTGAGGCCCTTTCTTTCTCAGTTAGGAAAAAAACACTCTGGTGGATTATATCAAACTGGGTGCTGATTTTTTTTGCTGTTGTCATTGGCAACTTATTTTTTGAAAGCAATTCAATAGAAAAAAGCCCTTCCTTGGAAAAATCCCAATTAAAAAGTTTCTTGGGCATCCTCTTGAAGCACATGAGTAATTACTCTGGTGTCAATACCATTACACACATGCTTCAAATTGGAATTAAAGACCCTGAAGAGATGCATCCAAAGTAAAGACAGATAAAAAGCATGGTGGAGTTATTATCTTTCTATCAGTTAAAGGAAGTTGCAAATCGAGCCAGCAGTGGAGGTGCAGTAATGCTGTGCTTAGCCAAGAACAGCTCACCTGTCTCTGAGTCAGGCTTATTCCTGGGGGCTCAGCCCTCTGCTGATCACTGCTGCCCAGCCCTGGTGGGAAATGCGCTGTGGCCTTGCTGACCGAGAATCCTGCCTGTTCCAGAGGGCTGGCATCAGTGTTCCCAATCCCTGGGAGGAAGAGGAGCTGGAGGAAGACCTGGGTTTAGGACCACGTGACCTTCTGGGTGTCCTGGCTGTCCCCAGGTGTCCTCTCCAGCCTACTGCAGCATGGTTCTCCCTGTGCTAACCCAAATGCTCCCCTGGGGAATGTTCCTGCAGTGTCCTCCTGGGACCACGTGCACTCCTTTCAATTCCTTCTGTTAGGTGGAGTCCCACCAGATACACTCCTGCTCAATTCCTTCTATCAGGGGGAAAAACACATGTATAGAACTTTTTTTTCCTGGAGAATTCCTTTCTGCTAGAAGTTGGCTACAGCTCCTGCAACTGGCCCAGCAAGGCCAGGAAACAAGGACCTCTGAGATACATTTTGGTAAGGTCTCTACACAAGTCTCTAAACAAGGTTCTCTAAGCCTAGGGTGGAAGTGATCTGGTGGTGAAACTGATTTTTCTGGACAGCAGAGTACTAAAGCTGAAATAAAAGCCAGGAAGGCTAAAGGACTTCCTACCTAGAGGCAACTCTTCAAGACTGTTCTGCCTATTAGAAGCAAAGGAAAGGAAAAAAATGCTTAAGAGCTACACATGGAATTATATTACTCTTTTACCTGCTGATTCCTTTTTATATAATTTAAATTAAATTTTTTGGGGGGAAGAAAAAACACCCAAGCAACTAATCTTTGTCCGACTAGTGATTAATATTCTGTAGGAAACAAGCTGAGACCTCAGAGCACTTCATGGCGAGCCATGATGATAAAAACCACCGTAGACTCACACTGGTGAATCTCGAACAGCACAGACATCCACAGCCCTACATCTTCTGACGCCACCATGAGAAACAAGCACATCCTCAGCCAGCACAGCTATGCTGGGACACGGAGCCTGGTGCCTCCCTAGGGACACCTCTGTGTCCCTGGATCCCTGTGCAGGTGTCACAGAAAGCCTCCCTGACAAAGGCAGCCCCTGCTTCCACACAGCTGCACGCATGCACCCCCAACCCTCCCCCAGCAAAGCCTGCAGAAAATAAAAAAGCCAGTGTGATGAAGCAAAAAGCATTTGGATATGGCAACATGTTTTGGTTTCAAGCTTCCAAGAGGCCTTTTCATAAGCAAGGAAAAGAAAAGAGGTTTTTTGAAGGGGGAAAATGCATTGATGGTTATCTTCGTATAGTCACATATAAAGGAGGTTCTAAACTATGGAGCCTGCACATGCACCTAATATGTTTATTGAAAGGTTTCTTAATCTCCTTTATGCTGTTTTCAGTGCAGCACCTCTTTCAAAGATATTTTGATCCCATTCCTGAATTCTCACTGGAAAGGATACTGCTCTGAAGACTGGAAAAATATGTATTTTCAAAGATATTTGGGATCCCAGTGAAAAATTAAAATACTCTGTTTTTCTTTGGGAAAGTTGAGGATGGGGATTTACTGCCTATGTTAGATAAATCAAAAGAGGCCTGAATAAAAATCACAGAATCTTAGACATTACAGCTAAAATGACATGGAAAGGTCACCTAACCAATCTCTTTATCACTAATTCAGGAGTACAAATTGCTTAGGGCCTCCCTAGGTGCTGAGTTTATTGGGGAATCTCTGGTGTGGAACAGTTTTAACAACAGGAGGAGTTCCTGTCTCTGTAAACAAACACATAGGGGTTAATATTTCTGTTTCTCAAAGAATTACCTAATGAAAGAGCCAGCCAGTGGTGGAAAATATTTCCGTTTTCGGAAACATCTTCATTTTTGTTACTGGTGATGTGTTTGGATTTTTTTTCAATGAAACAAGCTGCGGCTTCTGATATTTTTGGTGTTGTTACATGTATTAGAAGTTCCCTTGAAACATCCAGCTGGCTGCTTTCCAGCAATACATGGCACATGAGTCTAAAAACGAGACCCCAGGTCCTTACTGCAGCTAAGCTCCCTTGGCTTTGGTGGGGTTTTATCTACACACAGGAGTTTAAAACAACTGACCAAGAAGTGAACATGGATCCTATTAATTTCTTGGGTTTGTGACGAAATAAATCTGGGGTTGTTTGGTTGTCAGGGAGACATATTTACATTAAGTTATTATGCTGAGATGGAATTGGATACAGACTGTACCGCATGGAGAATGAAGAATGCTTTGAAACGTTTGCAACACAGAGCTATTGAGACAGACACTGTCCCAGTCCAGTCACCTGGGATCAAACCGCAGCCCAGTCCCACCTCTCAATTGCAGATATTCTTCAAGCGCCAGAAATGCTCTCTTTCACTGAGCAGGGGGAATCAGGACAGCTGCTGATTCTCCTCTAGTGACCAGAAACACTTTCTAGAGATGCAGGATGCCCCTGGGATGAGGAAGTTGTCTTATCCCTTGTTAAGCATCCTTCCACCTCTTTTTCTAGAGAGACACACACACAAACAGTCCCTGGTTTATGCGCGGGTGCGTGTCTGAGCAGAGTGGCTCTAGCCAGAGTCAAAAAGGCAGAAGGTAGAGAGTCACAGAGCTGAATCTCCTCGAGGGTCTACAACACAGAGAGACGCTACAGGTGTAGCTGACACCCCCTTCCCCATGCAGTTACCTGTGCTAGTGCTTTGTATCCAGTGGTTCCCACAACCCTTCAGTAGGGACGATTAGCATCCTTTGGCCTCTTCAGCTGCACCTTCAGCCTCTTCATGCCAATCTGGAATCCATTCATGGCCTGGATAGCAGCTTGGGCACTGGCAGGATTGTCAAAACTCACAAAACCTGTCAAAACACGAGGCAAGGCATGGGACTTAACGAGCTGAAGGGTGCCAAGGCACGTACATGCAACGACCACTGAGAATGAACATGGGGAGGGGGTGAGGGCACTGAGAGGGGAGAAGTGAGCAGGAAGGAAGGTGGGCAGGTGGGCAGGAGAGTGAGGACAGGATGGTTGCCAATGTGGGACAAAGGATAGGAGGGGTTGTTACAGATCAGTGTCCCAGGACACAGTGCCTGGTCTGAGTGCCAGCTTGAACTAGACTATGTGGAGCACAGGGATCCAGATGTTGGTGCCACAAGATTTGGGTCACCTTTGAGCTGGGAGTCCGCAGATGTAATGCATGGTCTCAAGGCACTCTGTCTTCCTCTATCTCCCTCCATTGTGACTTGGGTAATCCTCTAAACCTTCCTTAACTTCCCATCGTTATCTTTTCTTTGCCTTCCAATACTAATGATGAGGGGAACCTGACACACCTACTGCTGCCTCCTTATTATGGCAGTATAAGCAAAATGTGAATTTAATAAATTCTTCATTATTGTATTAATCAGCATGAATGGTTTGATTGCTGGCCAGCCAAGCAATATGGAGAACTTTAATCACTGGCAATTTCTGCAAACTCCATGTTACTCTGCAGCTGAGAGATGAACACAAATGCTTTCCTAACATGGTTTCCCAGCACTAGAAACAACTGTAGTGACTGAATGTTGTATGTATGGGTCACTTAAGACATTCTTTGTCTTCATTTGCTCTCTAACAATCTGATGAAATAATATAGGTCAACCACACCACAGGATGCACTGAGCTAATGCATTCTAATGCATTCAGCTCTGGGGAGAGCTTTTGGTACTTTACTTTTTTTTCTGGTTTTGTTTCTAAAATTTATTTATATTTTTATTTTTTTCTCATGTTAGATCCAAAAAAAGGCCTTGTTTCCCCATGCTGTTTATGGCTGTAGCTGGAGCAACCATGGGTCTGAGATATCAGTGAGGCAGGGGGCCATCACATTGTACAAGCATTGCCTCTGCTCCTCTTGCCAGAAATGTCCCTGTGTGCCAACAACATTTCTGAGCACAAACCTAGGGTGAGACTAGCCTGGACCAACCTGCTCTCCAGACAAAGCCATCTGTTTGCCCACCCCTGCAAGGCTCTGGCAGCACAAATCAACCCTAGGAGCCTGGTGCTGCTCAACAGACAGCCTGAAACGAAGAGATGTTTTTTTGCAAGCCCCTCAAAAAGCTAATGCTGAGCGTTTGCTGCCAGGTATACACCTGCTCCTGAGACCAGAACCAGGCCTGGCTTACAGCCTTGGGCTGTGCTGAGGATTCATTCTGCTGCCCCTCCTTCCTGGTCTGGCTCTTCCTCTGAAGTGATTCTCACAGGTGACAGAGGGTGTCTTGCGTCTGAAAAAGGCACAGAGCTGTGCATGCAAAGGCACCTTCTCACCCCTGCACTAAGCTGTGCTCCCTGACCTTGGCTAATAATGTAACCTCATGACAGGCCATGAAACCCATGGTCTGTGTCCCTCAAAGTGAGACAACAGGTTTGCCGAGTGTGGCACATGGGGTTTTAAAAGGGGTCCAATGGAATAAATAGGGAACCTTCTTTGTCCTCCCCTCTTGAAGCCAAGGCTCCCAGTAAATTGGCTGTCCTCACAGTTTTCCTGGATGAGGAGGTACCAACACTGCAGCTATGAAGAGGAACAGACAGAAAGTACTCCCAAGCCCCACAGCAATCATCAAAGAAAACTGGAAGGCTGTAGTGAGTGATGAACTGTGGTTTTATTCAATAGCAATGGATCTGCTCTTGCCCTCACTTTTTAGGCAGTAATGCCTGGTAATGTTACTGGTTTGCATTTGACTACTTGAATAACCTATCAACAAAGTCCCATGATTCACTTTCAGCAATGGAATAAACCAAACACTCCCTGGTTTCACCCAAGTACATTCAGACATAAAATACTTCTGGAAACTCCATTTGGGATGCCTTACTTGAGCTTCAACCTTAAATATGTTGTCTATATGATAGAAGGTATGATATCCTTGAATATAGGACGTAAAGAAACCCTTTTCTTTTTAAAAATCACATCTGGTTTGCTGATATTCCTGGCCAACACATTTTAGTTACACCTAAAACAGTAGACTAAAGCTGTTCCAGGGAAGTTCAGAGAAACTGGTACCTAATAATCTGTAGTGCTGAGGTTGTTTAACACCAAACAATTCCTGGACAAAGTGTGAGTTTTAGTACAGAAGACAGGCTGTGTTCAGTGGTTAACTTGGATGTGTCCATGATGTTCTGGAAACTGAGAGAATTTAATAATTTGGGTGTAGGCCATTTTGTGCCAGCTGTCCCCAGTGCTAGGGAGAAGTGCCAGGTATGTTTACTTTGCTGATATACACACAGCAATCCAATATCAAAGTTGAGTTGGCTGCAGCTGGATGGTTGCTTAGCTCATGCCTTTAGAAAACATACCTTGCCTGGGAACTTTGATTCCTACTCTTGCTACAGGCCTTTTGGGATGTCCCTCCTGCTGCCTACATGTGCACACGTAGATTGTGCCTGCACACCCACCCTTTTGTGAACAAGACACTTTAGGACCCTATAGTAATCAGTGGAGGTCCTGCCAGTGCAGTCAGTGGAGGGTAGGGCAGGATTTCTCTCTTCTATCAGGACAGCCTTAGCTGTGCTCAAAGGAGTCACTGGTCAGGGAGCAGTGCTGGCTGCAGTGAAGGCAGGCACCCAGCTTAAATCAAGGAACCTCTGCTGTGGGATCTACCTGCTTCCATAAGTTAGGAGTGACATCTCAAGGTAGAATGTGAACTGTCTAAATGCCTGGGTGGGTCACTCCCCAAAGGGATGTTAATTTCTGAATCAAACCCCTCCAGAAATGCTGCCCACTATGACAGAAGATTATTATTTCTCTACCTTTGCCAAGACTAGACTTTTGAGGGATGATAAACCCTTGTGCTGGGATGCTAATATAGTTGTGCCTCTGCAAAAACCTTGCTGTGAGATAAGCTCATGAAGGTATACCAGTTTTTATCATCACTTAGCTTTTGAGATGGAATTCTTAGCCCACTTCCTCATTCAGTGCAAAGCTGTAAATAATACAGCATTTTAACAAATGGGACTAATAAGAGAGATCAGAAGTGCATTTGCTCACTATATTTCATTTAGACCAGATAATGAAGCTGGGAGTTGTACTCTGATTCTGGTATTAGTTGCCTACAGATTTGGACAGGATTTTTTTCTCCTTAGTTGTTCTGGTATTCACTGATGCAATATAAAAGTCTCCTCTGGCTGGATGCGGAGGGTAGAGGAACTGGGATTCGAAACCTGTGGAAGGAGATGGGCAAATGCCAATAACTGTGTGTTTTCTTTGTGATCGTATTCTAGGGACACAACAGCTAATTATTCTAGCTTCATTTCACTGTTTTGGTTTTTAGGGCCCTTGATGTGCTCAGAACTTGCTGGTGCATCCAAGTCTCCCCCTTTCCTATTGTTTATAAGTAGCTGTGTTTCATATTGTGGAAGGTATTTGGATGAACTCCAAAGAGAAGGAAAGCTATGGCTTATCCTGAGATTTGAGACTTTACAGCGGATAAAGGATAGGCAGAGAGAGAGGCATGTTGGGCTAACAACAGCAAATTCCTTTCTCTTCTCAGGTCAGATACCTACTGGCAGATTTGACTTTTTTTGTGTTGTTACATGGAGTATTGGCAGTCAACAATCTTTGTTTCTCCTTGTCTGTGTCAGCAGGATTCATGGTACTATGGCAGATTTGAACATGTATGACATGGGTTAGAATGTATGTGCTGGGGAAATAACTTAAATACTCAGATCCTAAATGGCTTTAGTATTTGAGCCTGTGGGCTCAAAACATGATGGCAGTATTACAGTTGCTTTCCGTGTTTTGAACACCACCCCTGCATTGTCATCTACATGCTTGAAGGACAAAAGAGAAAGGGAGAGGTTAAAAAGCTTGAAGCTCTTTCTGTGCATCAGTTAATTAATAATCAGAGAAATATATGTTCTGGTCTGAAGACAGTTGGTAGGAGGACAGCATTTTGTGATAAATCTACTTTATGGGGGGGATATTGGTGGTTTTTTTTTTCTTTTTCCCTTTTTTTCCCCCCAGGGATTATGTAAAAACGCTGTTCTAATAAATGATTTATCAAAAGCGGCAAAGAATGGTGAAAGTTGCTAGGACAGCAACAGAGGGCATCTAATCTTTCTGATTCTGCACAGCATCTTCCAGGAAAGGAACTGCTGTTGGAGCCCACGACTTCTTATGGCTTGCTCTTTTCCTATAGGACCGTGTTAACTATTAGTAGGTAGAAACTGGGGTACAATTTTGGAATTGCTTTATTTTCTCCCCCTTTCTTCCAGAGAAAGTTCTTGTGGAGTGACGTGGGGAGGGAGCTTTGTGCCTTTCCCATTACGTGATCAGCACGATCACCAATGGCTTTATGTAACAGATATTACCTAAGGGCTGTTTAATCTCTTTTAAAGCCAGGATGATAAAGAAGGGAATTCACAATTTATGTCAGAGTACATCTGAAGACTGTTTTGTAACCGTAAACTTTTTGTTTATGTTTTCTCTGCATTCCATGACTTAGTTTGTGCACTAAGAGCAGTCCTGAACAGGAGCACATAGTTATGTTTCCATGGATCCTTAATTGGTCCTTCTGAGTTCTCTGGTTTGCTTTGCATCCAGCAAGGAGAATTAGTGGTTAATGTGCAAGACAGCCTCTTGATGATCTGTTCCCAGGTTGGAATAACACATTGTCTCTCTTGGGCAGGAGCTTCCCTCTGGATGGAGCCCAATGCATGGTAACTTCCCTATGCTGAACTTCCCTTAAATCAGTCGAGACCACGAGGGAGGTCCAGATGCAAGCTTTCCATCCAGACTCCTCAACTGTGGGCAGCTGATCCTGCAGTAGGTCCACTCATGTAACTAGGTTGCCTTCAGGCAATAGGAAGGAAAAGAGGGATCTCAAAGAAATGAATATTAAACTTGTCTTAAAACTAAGAAGAATATTTTTATCTATGTTCCAGATACTTGCTGCCATCTCAGAGATATACTTTGCAAGACAAGCAAGTAGAAATTGCTGCTTATTAGCTCATTTTAGACCAAACATTTTTTTTATTAGTTCTGGCCATCAGAACATTTGTCTGACTGCCATGAAGGATCTTTCCTGGTGCTTCTTGTTCCTTCAGGTATGAAAGTCACTAGCTAAGGAGAGCATCTCTGAACTTTTTCCTTTTGACATTCAACCCATATTCATTTTACTAGAGGGAAATGAGAGTAGCAGAAGAACAAGAATCTGCTGCTCAGCCTCTGGGAGAGAAAGAGAAATGCCACACACACGGTTTAGGCACCAGCAAAGGAGAAGTCCATGCTTTGTCCTTCCCTTGTGTGTGCAGTGCTTCCCCCTAGGCTGTAGGAGGGAAGCTTGGCCAGGCTAGGGCAGCAGAATTGTGGAATATCCTCAGCTGGAAGGGACCCACGAGGATCATGGAGTCCAGATCCTGGCCTTACACAGGACAGCCCCAAGAGTCACACCATGCGTCTGAGGATACTGAAATGGAGGAACCTGCAGAAAGTGCTGGTAACTGGTTAGACCAGAGATCTTCCTCCAAGAATCTGAGTCAGTAATTAAGGAATTAGATATTGATACAATTGGCTATTAATATAACTGTTCCCTCAGCTCATGCGTTCCTCAGTTTTGTTACTGACCAGTGAAAGGTGGGATCTAGGGAGGCGTTTTTTGCTGTGAAGGCAGCAGGAAGGTGCTCACATCAAAGTAGCCTCCCTGTGGGAAGGGTGGTGTTCAGCAGCTCCTGTCCTTCTCCCCCCATGAGGACCTGCCCACCTGCTCCTCAGACCTTCCCTGCTACTTCAGTCTCTTTAATTCCTACCACTCCTCAGTTTCTTTTTCTCCGTGTTTATTAGTCTTATCAGAGAAAGGAGGTTTTCCTTTAATTGCTTTGCAAGGTCTTTACCTTGCTGTGTTCTTTACACAATGTACTAGCTGCTGCCTTGCAATTTTTTAGTGCTGTAAAGAATTTCAGGATACAATCTGTATGTAAGTAGCTCTATAATGTATGTGTGCATTGGAAAGTATTGTATTATAAGGTGATTTATGGGTACTGGAATACTCAATAAAGGAGTGCGTCTGCAGAGCAAGGGCATAGCACTTCAGCTGTTTTCCAGTGTCTAATAGGGTTGGACGACTTTTTGGATTATTTAACCTTCCACTGCTGTTTAATCATGTCCAAGAGAGATCTGTCTACCCAGCTATCCATCCCATCCATCCATCCATTTATTTTTTTAATGTATGAACAGTCAGTAACAGACGACTGTGCTAAACAACTAGTATTAAATATTTCCCATCTGCAGGATGAGATAATTGGAAACTCAGAATATTCAAGGAATTGGCTCAGAAATCTGCTGAACCATTAATGTTCATTTTAGAAATTTATGGAATATTAGAAAACCTTCAAAATGTTCCAGGAAAAGAAAAAAATTCTAATATTAATTTTTAAGGGTATAAACTAGGTGACCTGATAAACTTAGTTAAACTTTCATAAGTGCCAGAAAAATTATGAAAATTTTGATATGAGATAATATGGCAAAGAATTTAAAGATACACAATTAGTACCAATCATCATGGTTTCATAGAACATAACATCTATCAAATGAAACTGATTGCATGAAATTGCAAGTTCAGTGAATAAAGTAAGTTATCATAGAGTGTATTTAAACTTTGCTAGAGTATTTCAGACAGCATTTCTTTACAGAAAATGAAATCAGTCCAGAAATGAGACCACCAAAGAATCTGTCAGTTGTGACAAACAAAATTGCAGAGATTCTAGGAGGCTCCTTCAGCGGTGTGCTGAAATCTCTGTGCTATTCAATTTCTCTAGCATTACTTGGAAGACATTTGAAGTAATTACTGGTAAAATTGGCCAATCATAGAAAAATGGTGAAATAATGACAGAAGTAAGTGACCTGGGTCACTGCGTAGGCTGGACGCAGTTAAAGGGTGCTCATTTTAATCCAATCAAATGCAAAATTAAGTATCTCCAGAAAAAAGCAAGTGGGTCACTCATAAAAAGAGGAAATCCTCATTAGAAAACAGCGCCTCTTAAGAAGAAGATGGGTGTCATAGTAACAGCCAAATATATGAGCTCTCAGGACTGTGTTAAAAATCTCAAAGCCCCAAGACTTAGTACAGTTATGGGACGAAGATACTTTTGCTGAATATCCTCTAGAAATAGCAAGGCAGTGTTACCTCTGAATATGGTTCAGGAAAGATCTTTACTGGAATTCTGCATTTAGTTCTACTGATTGCTCTAGAAAACAAATAAATTTAAATACTTATTTGGAAGTAGAAGAGTAATTGTAGGTCTGAAAGAGTAATGACAGTGGCCACAGTTTATTGAAGAGAAAGTTAAACTTACTTCTGGCCATAGCCTATAAATAATAACTACTAAAACATGGAGTTCTTTTAGGATAGGGGGAAAAAGCAGAGCTTGCTGATTTCTTCTGTGCCCTCTGGAAGCAGGCATTTGTCAAATTTAAAATGGAAATAAGACACCAAGTCTGCATATTTGAAATGGTGAAAGTAATTAACTATTTTGGAAAACATCTTGTTTAGCAATAGGGGTGGAGCACCTATCACATGAAACCTTGATTAAGAGATTTTCTGAAAGGGATGCTATGACTCAAGCAGAAGGTTTTAACCTGTCACATGAGCTGAGGCACCTGGCATAGGTTATTTCAGACTTCAGTCCAAAGGATCAGAACAGTCTCTTCTGATACTGCGTATCTGTCTGTCTATTGTTCATTTTGCAGTTCAGATATTTAGAGAATCAGTTCTTGCTTACTAGTCTGGGATGGATTGAGGTAACAGTCATGATGCAGGTGACAATTGATGTTAATGCCTCATAATAAATGGCCCCAAAGCGTGGGCTGCAGACCACTGAGAGGGCTGACTGGTACTCGTTCTTCATCCTGCTTCCAGCTGAGAGAGACTGAACAGATGGGAAGGGGAGATTAAATGAAGAGTGAAAGTAGATGGCATGATTAACTTTCTCTAAAGGTCAGAACACCCAGTGCAGAAGGCAGCTTGAAATACACAAGTATCTTCCTGATGTCGCCTTCCTGTCCTCCTGTGCATGAAACTGCCTCTCCACATTGCAGCAGTGTGAGCTGGAGTGTGCAGAGAAGTTGGTCCCTCTTTTTGTGCATTGCCTGTTGGATGATCTCCAGATGGAGAAATATCCAGGCACAAGAAGCAGTGTCTCCTCTGAAATCAGAGGGCTGTAGATGCTGACCCTAAATATAGTCATTAAGACCAAGAAGGACTACTCTAGCTGTGAGTCTTCTCTTTCATAATCTGTATGGTGTTTGATTCTTTTCCATAGGAAAATTCTTGTAATGACTCATGTTGAAAGCACAAGGGTAATACTCTAGATTAGACTAGGATTTTGACAATTTTAAAACTGCATGGTCAGATCCGATCTGAGGGTTCAAACTCAAAGAGGGGAAATTTAGATTACATATATATGAAAGAAATTCTTTACTGTGAGAGGGATGAGACTCTAGCACATATTGCCCAGAGAAGCTGTGGATGCCACATCCCTGCTCAAGGCCAGCCTGGATGAGGCTGGGAGCAATCTGGTCTAGTAGAAAGTGTCCCTGCCCATGGCAGGGGACTGGAATGAGATGATCTTTAAGGTCCTTTCCATTCCAAATTATTCTATGATTCTGTGATCCAAGATTTTGGCTCATATACACATCTGGGCACATGATCAGGACTAACTTTTTCTAAAACGATAAAAGGGAGTAAAAAATTCATATAGAAAATCACAACAGATCTCTCATCATAACAGTGGAGTAAAGATTAAAACTTCTCTTTTTCCTGTAAACTGAGATTTTCTAAAGGATGAGCAAGTACTTGTCTAATGCTATGGACTGTGGTTCTACCCATTCTTATAAGAAGAATTGATGAATTGATGGAAGAAGTGAAGGATTGAGGCTTCAGCCATTTTTTGGAGAGCCCATGAAACAGACACTGGACCAGTATGCATACATGTCTGCTGTGGACAAAAAGCACTGTGGTTCTTCTATAAAAAACATAATGTTGCAGCCCAGGTGATGATGATTATCTTCCTCACAAACAACAAACAGCCAGTGATGAATCACATGTGGATGACTAAATAGTATTTGTCCTCTTTCTGAATGATGTGTAGGACTGAAGCTATTTCCTAAATGCTCTCAGAAATGGATGGAATTCTTCTTGACTTGTTTTCTGAGCCTTCCTTGAAAACATCTGATGTCATCATGTGCCAGAATAAGGTTTATGGGGGAAATCACATGGTTGGAAAAAGCAGGTGAACCTTTGAGGATATATGCTCTTCTCCAATGTGAAACTGGATATGAAGGATGAGTATAAAGTAGGTTTTGTACAGATGTACAAAATAGATAGTAGATGCTGATGCTCAGTTAAGGATGCACTGAGATTGTTATTGAATCAAAATGAAGGCCATGTTTACATTTGTTTTGTTGAAGTTTGCAATATAAACCAGATGAAAATAATTATTGAACCTTCCACCAGCTATCTCACAATCTGTTTTTCATCTAAATCTAATTTCTTTGCTCCTCGATTCTCTCTTGGGTCCTGCTTCATTTGTGACTTTTTGATAAAAAAGCCATGTATGAACAAGGCAGCTGCTAAAATCACCAGTCATCCTTCTTGATCTATAAGAGACAAGTACCATAAAAAGTGACCTTGTTTGTGAAAATATTTTGTAGTAGGTAAGTAATAACAGTCCTTCCTGGACTAATCAAGAAAAAGTATCCAAAACCCAAAACACCCAAACAAACCAGGAAATCCTGTCAGGAAGGTGATCTGTGACCTGTACTAGTCACTATTTTTTAGCAGTTCTTTCATTATCCCAGGGAACCTCTGCAATAATTCCCTTTTTGATGCAGCAGTGCACAGAACCTTCCCATCTTGCTCTGCTGACCATTACTCAGATGGACAACTGCCCACCCCTTCCCTGCTGGTGTTGAACACCTGATGCCTCATTATGGGCAGTTTGGGACAGCCCAAAGGAGGCAGAAAGGCCTGAAGCTTCTCTTGTGCAGCAGCCTGGAAGTTTCTGTTCAGAAGCCAGAAGTGGTGATGAACAGTTTTTGGCCATGACTTTTGAAGGAATATTTTACTTTCTATGGAGGCGACTGTGTGAAAAACAGCTAACCAAACTAAAAGTGAACTCAACAGGAAAACAAACCTCCTCATATGCAGTGAGTCATTGGGAAAGGAAAGGAAAAGACAAAATTTTTCAACATCTAGACCAAGAGGTTGTGAACTGGCACTGACCTATGCTGGGTAGAAAGAGTAGAAAATAAAGAATTGTACACATTTTAACTGGAAGATAACATCTCCAGATTCAACCAGCTATTACATTTGTGGTAAAACCTCCACATTTTCAACCACCCCCAAAGGTCAAGAAAATGATTGTCTGGCTTCTTTTCTCAAAAACAATGGGAAAGAAAAACTGTCTTATTACAACAGAGATGCTGATAAACTCCTGTGGATCTGCCAGCAGAATGTTCACCATTAGTTGCCTTCAAAGGTTTGAATTTTGGAGATCTCAGTGAAAAACAGTCTGCAGCTCCTCAGAATAGCTGCATTCAGTCTATGGGACCTGAATCATAACAGAGATTTACTAAATCCTGATCTAGTACTGGCTCTGGGGCCTCTGCCCAGGGACCCATCTGAGATCTTGATCCACCCTTGGGTAGAAGACTGGAAAATAAGATTGTGTTTTAATTACTGAACTAAGAGGAATAAAAATATGTTTTGAAGCAATGGTTTTGAATACGGCTTTGAACAGAAAAATTAAAGACCTGAGAACAGCATGCTATGTTAGTGGTTTGTAGAGGGCACTTAATTTGAATGGATGGGGTGAAAATATGAGCCACCCCTAAAACAGCGTCTTTTGCATCAAATTCAAAAGCCCAGAATTAAAAATTCTCTCCTTAGACTTTAAAAAAAACTTAGCGAAACAATAATCCTTCTGAAACCTATTCAGCCATGTCAGAAGATGCACAAAGACCTGGCTAAAAGCTTCACGATTTCTGAAGACCCTTCTAGAGAAGGATTTAAAGGGTCTGTAGAGACCTTTCCCTAGGAGAATAATTTAATTTCACCTTTAAATGGTCAGAACACAATCAGATTTTTAGGTCATGCTGTCCAAAAGGAAGAAAATCTGTTTCCTGTCAGAGTTCATGGAGCATCTGGATGATGCTCTCAACCATGGAATTAGTTTTTGGTAGTTCTGGGAGGAGCAAGGGGTTGGACTCTGTGATTTTTATGGGTCCCTTCCAACTTGAGATATGATTCACAGAGGGAGAATGAGCAACAGGGGACATAAATTGGAACAGCAGAGGTTCAGACTGAACACAAGGAAAATTCTTCACCTTGAAGCCCAGCAAGCATTGGAGCAGGTTGCTAAAATTCAAACAAGTGCTCCGCTATTTTCATTGTTTTCAATAACAATTGCGTCTGCAAGTTTTTATATTTGTTACTGAACAAATGTATGTGTAGTACATGCATAATGTAAATAACTGTGCATATCTTATATAATATAGATATATAATGTAAATACTTATATATGTGTGTGACAGATCCACACTCGGGAGAGCAAAGCTGATGTTGAATTGTTTTTGGGGATTTGATACAGATGAAACCAAAAATCTCATCATTAAGAATGATGCACCTGTTTTTGTGGAGATCTGCAAGTTGTTATGCTGATGACAGCTTTTAAATATGTCAATATATACTATTTGAAGATGCTAATCTTATCTGGGGAGTTTTTGATTTGGAGTTACTTACTTAAAAAGGGAAGATATCACATGCAACCATAAATTGAAACAACGATAAGGTTGCAAAATTAAGTACTCAATTTAGAAATGCAAGAAATTATGTTACCTATAAAATTTTAATTCTGTATTGCTTTGTATATGCATAAAGGCATTGCTTCTAACCACACATTTCTGTATTTTTCTCTTTCATGGCATCCTTGTTTTAATTACTGTCGAGAATGAATAACATAACAGGGCAAGGAAAATGGCAATGTATCAGACTTGTTATTGTAAGTGTTGGAATTAAGACAGTAAATAAGGCAGGGAAAGGATGGTTTTGTAGTTGTACAAGCAGATGTTGCCTTGGAAAACTGGAATTTCTCCCTATTTCTGCCATGACATCCCAGTTATGCTAAGCATATAATATATCACAGAATTCTTTTAGTAAGACCTCTAGGCTGTTTTTTTACTATTAAATAAAATGGAGCAGGTTCTGAGTGCCAGTGGTACACCATGGCTTGAAGCTATGTCATTAAACTCTGCTCTCTCTCAAAAGTGGGTGCTCCTGTCCCTTGCCATTGCTGAGTCCTGCCTAAGCAAGGTCCAGCTGTGGCTTAATTGTCATGACCCAAATTGAGACAATGGCATGCAAATGTTGAAAATACGTGTAAAATTGCATCAGAGTGTTTTTGCAGATGTACGAAGCCTCTCTAGTTTTCAGTGAGGATGAAGGTTTTCTGGGTTTTCCTCTTCTTTTGGTGCATGGCCTGAGATTTCACTGGCAGAAAGGCTGCTGCCTGTACCTGCATCTGAAGCAGACAAAAACATAGCATGCTCTGCATTATGCTGAATTCTTAGGCAAAGCAGGTAAACAGTCTGATCAGGCCTGTGGCAACTCAGATCAGGAATCCAAGATCAAGAAACAGTTTTGGCTAATTCTCTGCCTCATCATCCCCTTCGTGAAATGAGGACACCAGGAGCACCAGCAAAATGCCAATACTTAGCTCTGTGAACATCTCAAATGCTCTGCTGGGAAGGGTCTTAGGAAAACAGATGAGAAATAAAAATAAATTAATATTCATGGCATAGTTTGAGTATCATATAAAAGGAAGGCTTGGGGCCAAGCATGAAGATGTGAGGATCTATTGAACAGCTGCTCAGTAACCAACCGGGCAACAGACTTCAAGATGGTGAAGAGCAGACCTGTGCAGTGGATGAGGCAGAATGGGTGGATAAAAGGAAGCTGAAGGATGGCTCACGGACTGGTAGAGACTCATCCACTCTACAGCTTGAATTTCCCTTGCATCAGAGATCTTGGGACCACAAAAATAAACCCAGATGCCATGTGTTGACAAAATGCTCTAGCCAGTCTGCAGTCCCACAAGAGTAGGACATGTAAAGTCTGCACTCTGCAAATCCATCCCTTTGAGTTCAGGAATGGGCCTGGCTTTGGAGGGGTCATTATTCTGACTTCTGAACAGAAACTTCTGACTGGAATCAAAGTAGCACTAAAACTCCTCTTTGGGTCTCAACTCTTAACTCTGGTTATTTCTGTTAGTCAGATAGTGACCACTTCCCTTTTGAAAATCAATAAAGGAGGAGCCACAATGACCCTGCAGTAACGAGTTCCTCCATCTAATTACCCCAGGAGAAAGAGCATTTAAAATGATGGTGTAAGTGTGCATGTGAGTAGGTATGTACACACATACCCATAACTCAAAAAAAAAAAAAAAAATTCTGGGTATACTTTATCACTTGTGTGGGGAGATGGATTGAACAGTGCTACCACACATAGACACCCAGATAAACAGAAGATAGATTCTGCTAACATATTCTTGTCTAATAAATTGTTGAGCTACAAAAGAAAGCAGAAGTCCCTTTGTAGAATATATAGGTTTTCTGTAATGTAAGTTATTGGGAAAAGACAGAGCTGTCCCTTTAACTGGAGAGCTGCAAACAGCTGTTCCTTATGCATACATGCTTGCTTGGTCTGAAAGTTTTGGTAAGTCAGTGCATAACTGACAGTTAGATTTATCTCCCCAATAAGCAATCAACATTATAATAAAGGAAAAATGCTTTCAGTGCACCTTTGAGAGTGCATCAGAAATTAATCTAAACATCAAATTAATTATAGTTTGTAAATGAATAGTGGCTCACAGCCCTAATACTTCTCCCGCTCCTCCTCCTCCCCCTAAAGCCTCCCCCAGCCATTGCGGCTGGAGGTGCTGTACAGTTTGATGAACAGCTCCTTCTCTTTCTTACTCACACAACTCTTTCCTTATCAGCTGGAAGCACTCCATCCTCACTCTGCAGACCTGAAATCTCCGGGCCTGGCTGCTTTGGAATAAGCTAGCAGATATTAAACTTCTATGTCTGTTTCCCCTTCTCTCCGAGAGCTCAAAGCATCCCTCTGGGGTGTCCTCCTCCCCTTGGAATAGTTTCCAGCTGAGCTGGACACACCTTATGAGTCCCTCCTTGGCTCTCTGGCTGTGCCAGGTCCTTCAGAGTGGAGAGGACCACAACAAACCAGTGCTGATCTGAACTGAAACATACCAGGGGTCAGACATGCTTAATGTGCCTGGAAAATAATTTCTGTTTTGTCTCAGCTGTGGCACTCAAGTGAGTGGCTTCTTTCGTTGCTCTTTGAGCTGTGATCTGTAGGCTCTAGCCATATGGAAATCACAAACAGATTTTCCAGAAAATCTGAAACAAAATGTATTGTCACCAGATCATGTGAAATTAAGGACAGAGCCCAATTCTAAGGGCTACAGGGAGAAAGGATCAGGTAGAGACTTCCTTAAGAAATTTGAAATCAGGTTAATAGTAAAAGGAAAAAAATAAATAAAACTTAATCATAGTACTAGTAATAGCAACAAACAGAGCTACACACCTGAAGTCCTTCCTAATAATGCACCTATTTGGTGGGAATTTCCTTTTTACCAAAAGAAGCCTCAGAAAAGAAGCCTCAAAAACCCTTTTGTCTGATAAATAACTCTCCTCATCCATGAATCCTAAAGACCTGTGCAAAGGAGTTAGTGTACTTTTCCAAGAAGAGGAGTCCAATCCTAACAGCCAGGTTGACCTGAGATCACTCACATGGGCTACGAATATGCAACAAGAATTTCTTTCCTTTACAACACCTTACTTCTGCACCTGCTCATTTCCTGGATGAACCCAAGGAGAGTTGTTACCTTTTTAAATTTTTTTTTATTATTAAATGAGAAACTGCCATATTTGGCAGTGCATATTGGAGGCACATTGTCAGCAGGTGCTGAACAATATTTTCCTAATGTACCTCAGGGTCCCTTGTTCCACTCCTATGTCTTGTGGAGTGCTGCCAATGCACTTTAGACCTAATGTGCAATGCCCCTTGTCCCAGGGCCCTGTACAGCTCTGCCAGTGTCCTATTCTCTTGACACATCTTCCTTCTTTCTATTTCAGCTTCCAGACTGAAACTCTGTGGATCATCAAGACCTGCCTGCTGCCTTGCATCTCTCACCCCACCTTTTTTGCCACCCCACTGCAGCATTTAACTGCCACAGCATGTTTTTAATAACAGGATACAAGCTCTGCCCATCCCTCAGCCCTTCTCCCCAGCTTCACCCCCTCCTGTGCTCAGCTCTCATTCCTCACTGCTTTTCTCACTTTTAATCTCTCTCCTTTGTCTCCCCAGTTTCTTTTCATAAGCTAGGAGGAGTTTAGTAGGGAATAGAATTATTTAACAGCAAACTTAATTAACTATTACGACCCTCATCAAGTGATGTTATTTTCTCTATTTTGGCATCTTCATATAAGGCTGGATGTTTTTCCAAATGAGGTGGCCCATTAGCAACTTTCAAATGCACTCCCTGCAGGAATCTGGAATGAAACAATCAATGATCATGTTGTACTAGGAGTCAAACAAGATATTTCCTTTAGGATATATAAACCTATGGTCCTAAGAAGCCTTTGCAGTTTGTAAGCTGGAATGAACCCTGTTTTGTTCAATTGTGGGATATTTCAAAAAAGGTTGGGACATTCTGCTGATGTGAAAGTGCATCTGGAATGTGGAGAAAAGGAGAAAAACACATGCCACTTGTGTTTGCTTACACCTGTGGTGTCAGAGCATGTCAAGCTGAGTGGAGGGAAACCACAGCATCTCTCCGGGAATAAGACAGGTTGTTCACAGCCTTCTGGAGCCACTGTCCCATGGGGAGAAACTGAAACTGCTGCAGCAATGGGCATGAAGAACAGGCACATGCCAAGGAGACATGTAGGGGACAAAGCAGGAGCAGAACTGGCCTGACAGTGCCTGCTGCTCAGTGGTGTGCAAAAAGTTGGCAGATCCAGGTGCTTATTGCTCTCAGAAAGAGGTGACTGGAGCACACCAAGTGTTCCAGTGAAGCAATTCCTCCAGCTTTAATTTACCTACATCTTATTTGACACTTTGGGATAACCATTTGACCTCTGCTTCTCCATCCCTATTCTCTTTTTTCTAATTTCTGACATGTCTTCCTAATTATTGCTGCCCAAACCTGTCTTGCTTGCTCTCTTCTCTGTTAAGACATTTTTCTAGAATATGTCTGTCTCTGTATTTCACTAACTTAATGCCTTCAAGTGCTTTCTTTGGGTGTGTTTTACGAGACAGCAGCGAGTGTTGTTGGGCTGTGTTGCAGCGTCACCCTATGACAGAGGCAGAGTTAGCCACGTGTGGGCAGGGTGAAAAGTTGCCCTTCTCACATTGCCTACTTGCCTTAGCAGCCTCAGCAGCGTTGTTTTACCGGAGTTCACTTTTAGCCTTGTACACAAACTGTTCACATTTAAACTATCTACATAACTGAGAGGGGAACTATCACCAGAACCACTGAGACCAGCACAAAGATGTAATCCACGTCCTCTGACATTCAGCACACCTACACACAGAATCACTGGCACACGTGTAGTGGGAATGTGAGAGACCCAGTGTGGATGCTGCCTTGTGCAGACACAGACTCTGGGCTCCTGCAGATGTTGACATTCAGGCTGCAGCACACTTCACCTCCGTGCAAGTCTTCCCAGGCCAGCCCACTCTGAGAATGGGAGTCTTCAAGGAGTGTCCAACCAAGTGTAATTTTGCTCTGAATGAGAGGAGTGCTGCTGTGGCCCTGCCATTTCACTGGGAATTGACAGCACAGCCCAGCTGGCTGTAAAATGAGTGTGTGGGCAGAGGCTACAGGGTCAGCTGGGCATTGAGTGAAGAACCAGTGAGAGAGGAGAGAGAAGGGCAGAACGGTGAAGAGCTGTGAAGGTGAAATCACTAAGTCTGAATGCAAGAATGGGGAGAGGACAGTGCCTGAGGAGAAACCCAAGGGGATGCAGATATGGTCAGTGATGGAGGCATAGGTCATGGGGATACACAGGGTGTTGGTGCATGGAAGGATGAGGATGGTTCTGCATTTGGCCATCTTACAGCTGCATCAGGACAGGGACAGGAGAAAAAAAAAGCCAGAGGTTTGAAAAATTGTGAGAGAAAATGAAAGATTTGGGTCTAGCCTGGATGTGTGCAGCAGAAGAAAAGCCATAGGCAAAGAATCCTCCCAGACTAAACTACTTTTTTCAGTGAGAAGTCAGGGCTGTATCTTAGGCAGCCTTACATGATCCCACTAGGGAAAACAACAGACGTACTCTGAGCACTTTCACATTTTATATCTGGTGTTGGTGTTTACAGTAGTGCCATCCCTCACTACTCCTTGTCAGCAAGGAGGCAGTGGCCTCTAAATTGAGAATGTCAAAGGCTTGCTGACCACACTATGGTTTCTTTAGCATGAGCAGGTGCTAGTGGCTCTCTGCAGGCTCATGGACACCAGAAACCAGGAAAAAGTTTTGGTTTTGATCTCATTTTCTTCCTAACGCTCCTGTAGCTGCCCCAACACTATCCTGCCAGTAGCAGCAAAAAGAGATAAATTTGTGTTCAAAATGCAGGCAAGAATTCAGATGCAAATAATAAGGGAAAAAATATAGAATGGTTTTGGTTGGAAGGCACCTTTGAGTTCATCAAGTTCCAGCTACCCTTGCCCTGTTCAGGAACACCTTCCACCAGGCCAGCTTGGTCCCAGCTTCATCCATCCAGCTTGGACACTTCCACATCCACAGCCACAGCTTCTCTGGCCAGCCTGTCCCAGGCTCACCATGCTCACAGTCAAGAATTTGCTCTTAATAGCTAAGCTGCATCTCCCCTCTTTCATTTTAAAGCCATTCCTCCTTGTCCTATCTGTACACAGTTTTGTAATAAGTCCATCTCAGCTCTCTTGCTGCCACTTTAAATACTGGAAGGTGCTGTCAGGTTTCCCTTGGGCCTTCTCCAATTTGAACAATCCCAATTCTCTCAGCCCATTTCATAGGAATGGTGACCCAACCCCCTGATCATCCTTGTGGACCTCCACAATTCTATTTTGACATGCTGCTCTATTGACTTGTTCAGTTTGTGCCAGCTGTTTACAGGTTGTTCAACAGCGAGACAAAGGCATCAAATAAAGATTGTTCTGTTCCTGTGGAAAAAAACATGGTGACATTTTTCTCCATAGAATTTTTAAAGTTTGTCTAAAGCAGGACTTCTTGACAATTTCTCGACAACCTGGGGCTAAACTCTGTTACAGCAATTTATTTGGGATCTGCTTAGCAGATATATTTTAAAAGGTCATATAATAGTGGAATATCTTTCTGGGGCCAGACAGAATTGTCCCCCCAGGCAAGCAGTTGGAGAGCTCTAGCCGCACTAAAAAAAGTGAAATAGAATGCAAATGCTGTGTTCTTACATGTTGAGTTTTGGGAAATGTTTTAGCAGCAAAGAAGGAATTTTCTTACTTTCAAAGTTAATAAAATCTCTTATTTTCCTTTAGGAAAAAGTAATTTATTTTTTTATTTAAATTTATTTCCTCAACAAAAATGCCAACTTCAGTAGACTTAGCAAAACAATTGAAAAGCCTGATTTCCTCTTATAACTTTTACATTTTTACATTGCTTTAAACCTGAAGGTCAGCAGGGTGGGAATTTTTGAAAAGCAACATAACCTACCTGTGATAGTTAGCTACCTGTGCCTCTATTATTTCTATCCTTCTGGAGGTGGTGGATGTGGAAGCATAGTCAACATGTTTGTCTGAGACCAGCAGTCACAGCAGGCACTCAGCTCTATGGAAAACTAGGAGAAATCCAAGATTTGACACCTGGGATCCCAAACTGACAGGACCTGGGCATTTGTGTCTCAGAAGCAGATATAAGGTGATTAAGGTGACTGAGACCAGCAATCTCTAATTCCTTCTTTTGCTTGTCTGTGTGCTTGAGTCAGCACTTCCAAAGGAACACCTTCCTATTCCAGCCTTCAATATCTCACAGTTAATTTTGGAGTTCACTTCACCCAACAAGCTGATGTTAGTTTCTCCAAATAAAACTCAAGAAAATTTCTGCTAAGGCCCCTCAGCTCCTGCTAAAATCTCAGCCTTGACCTCTGAAGCAGCCCCAAATCCCGGCCCACAAATGGGATGCGTGTCGTGTCCTTGTGGGGACTTGTAGCCATCAGCCTTTGAACTGAGTGGGATAAGGCTCACAGCTGTCCAGAAGGCATCTCCATTTACTGCTCAGTATGTGGAGAACCAGGCCCAGAATTCCTCTAAACACAGATGACAATTTCACTGCCAAAGGTCCATTTCTAATCTGTGGATCTCCTTTGAGCACCAGTTTCAGTGTCAGCTAGAGCTGTGTTGATCTGCTCAACTTGTTGTGAGATTTATATATATATATATATATGTATAATTTGTATATAAAAAGCAGGTGGGCTCTGGATTCATTGGGGCTAATAGTTTTGAGTTCTAATTTGAATTTGCCAACTCCCTCTGCGTGCCAGACTCTTTGTCCTTCACTCTTCTAGTGCTGGAGAGCGCAGCAGCCCAGACACTCCTGGTGACTGGGAGGGCTGTCTCCCTCTCATCAGGGGTCAGGGATCCCTCACACAAAAGGGAAAATAGCCTGTTCAGACCCTCTGTGGATGGGCAGGAGAAACTGTGCGTAGAGAAAGGGCACAAAACTCTTGGAGTACTCTCTGACATGCACTGTGGGTAGCAAGGGATGAGGGAAGAGATTTGGGAGGTGAGCTGTTCAGGAGGGGAAAGGGGAAGGCAGAATGGAAAGAAAGCTCAGTGTGGAGATTGAGAGTGGTTTTAAAATCAAATGAAAACTTCAATGAGTCTTAACTCTGGAAGTTTGCCTGAGAGACAGAATCCAGATTAACTGCAAGTAACAGGAGAAGAAAAGCAATAGTTTCTTCTGTTGCACTTCCCAGGGAGGGTATGCAAGAGGTGCAGGATTGCAGAGAATCAAAAATTACAGACCCCAGTGGTGGGCACACGGCTGTGAGAGATCCCCTGTCTACCAGGTGTGGTGGGACCAGATGTGGCAGGGTCCCCCTGCTGCCACACTGTCAAAAGGGACCCTTAAGAGCCCCAGCTTTGCAAAGGGTGGTATCCCAGTGAGAGCCCATGCATGCATCACTCCATGGCTGCTGGCTGGCTGAGCCCTCCCACCGTGGGTGCAGCTCAGGGTGTCCCTGCCTGGGGCTCACAGGCAGCTCCAGGCTCTGCTCCTTCTCTGCTCCAGCTGGTGAAGTGGAGCCAGCAGTGGGGCCAGAGCTGTGGGAGGCAGGTGCAGCTTTCAAACCCAGCCCCTTAGCACAGGCTGGCAGCTGAAGCACATGGTTATCTTGGCCCATCTCTATCTGCTGGGGTGCTGCCTCAGGTCCAGTAGGTCAGAACATGTCTGAATGTGATGTACCAAGCAGCCATCACCCCCTAGGAGAGCAGGCTCTCAGCAGATGCTTGGCCCTTACCCCTTTGCAGTCTAATGCATCACAGCTGCAGGAAAGCTGACCCTACAGCTCCGCCTTCCCTTCAACCCCAGGGCCTGTTTGTCCTTTGCCTTAGGTACAGAAATTCCCCTTCTGCAGCATGATCCCTCTGCTAATCTCATGATTTCACCTATGCCCATTTGCTCCTCCTCCATTTTGCTCCAGTTGCTTTAGTCTTTTCTGCACCCTCCCCACCTCCCTTTACAAGTGGGGCATTTTCTGACCCCACCAAGACCCTGCAGCATCTTGCTGCTGGTGAGATGCCAAACCTTGACCTCTAAGCAGCACACACAACTCTGAGCATGAGACAATCAGGAGAGAAAGAAGGAAGGGGGAAAGTATTGACAGGAGTAAGTTGAGAGAAATCATAAAGCTTAAGCAGAAAGAAAGCAGTTTGAAAGGTAAAGTATTCAGAGAAAGCCCTTTCCTGGATGAATCTAATTGTTTTGTTATCTTTACCCACCAAAGCATTTACTTTGGTTTGTCGCCCGATCCACAAACACTTTCGAGGAGATGACATTACCGAAAGGCAGGAACATCTGCATCAGCTCAGCATCCCCAAACTCCTGGGGCAGATGGTAGATAAACAGGTTACAGCCCTCTGGTCCTATCAAGAGAAAAAGAAGACCCATGAATGAAGAGAAATAGGACACGAGAAAGCACACGGTGGAGATTTACTTTGGCATCTTCTCTCTCTGGCTGGTGAGGGGTCACGCTAGGAAGCAGCCTGTAGACTCTCAGAGGAATGGACAACGGAGAAGACCATGAACTCAAAAAGTCACCTAGAGGCTATGGTAACTTCAACAGCTTTCCCAGGACACCAGGATAAAATCTAGAGAGAGAGGAATGCACCAGCACATGTGGCCATGGAAAGAACAGAACGGAGGAGTAAGAACACAGAGAATGAAAGAATATCGTTCATAGATTTTATTTGTTCCTCATAACCTTATTTAATCTGCAGAGTTTTGGATGACCCACACTATCCCTTGCCTCTTCCCAGTGTCTGCATGCAGAAGTTTCAATATCCTTCTTGAATCTCTGTGATGACAATAGCATCACACAAATGATGATAATGAGCAGAAAGATATGCACAAACCCACAGGCTCATCTTGTTCTGTAGAATTTTACATTCATCCCCCCAGCTCAAATCAGCCTGAAGGCTCCCACAGATATGGACCGTTAGACCATGTCCTCCATTCTAGAGCATTCTGCAGGAGAGATTTTAGGGGATTTAAGTCCAAATTACTAGACAAAATGGATTGGCATTTTTTGCCTCAATCCTGTAATATATACGCTTACCAATTTCAGAGGGTGTTCTGGAAAACAACCAGAGAGGTGTCTTTAGCTGGAATATGAAATTAAAGTAGAGACCCTCAAAAAATATTCTGTTGAAATTGTATTTTGGGGCAGAAGAGGGCAAACCTGCCTCTTGTCAAATAGCCTGTAATATAAATTTTCAACCTGACTTTTTATTTTTATGCATGGGGTCCTTGAGCAACAGTCAAAAAGGTGTGTCCAAATGGTTTTGTTAAAGAAAATTAAACATTTAAAACCTTTGCAGTGTTCAATAGCAGAAAACTGTATAGTTTGATGAGACTGGGATTGTTTTTTTCATCAATTTATTTCTAAAGGTCCTTCCAGCTGCTGCCCAGCTCTGCACTGATCTCGACAGGTAACTCCAGCTCTGCTTGACTCAGAGGGACCGAGATGAAGGAGATGCATTGTGTGCCCTTTGCCAAAAGGGTTGGAGGTCAGAGAGAAGGAGGGTTTCCCCCTTCTCTCTCACCCATGTGCCTACAACCCTGTGACCTGACTCAGTCAACTTTCCCCTTTTTACATCTGGGGGGAAGGAAAGGGTTTTTTCATACTCTCGTTTTCTTCATCAGGGCATAATTACAGTGTCATAACACAGCAAATTACAACTTTGCCTTTCCTGTTAGGGAGAGGAGTTCGTCTAGATGCTCCCACCTTTTATTACCCATTACTCATCCCCCCGGCTGGCAAGAGAAGTACGGCGAAGTCAGGATTCTGGCAGATGCCCATTTAAAGCTCATTAAAATTCCTGGGCCTCAGCATGATTGAAGTCACAGGCTCTCCACATTTCCTTTTGGATTAATGGAAAATGAAGCCCTAATGAATATTTGCTAAGCACAATTTTCCCCACTAATTTGCTAAAAGGACTGTCATGAAGGAACAGCTGATCCTTTGCATCTTGTGCATTTCCTAAAGGTCATGGGGATGGTAACAGGGTTTCTTCCAAATGGGGGGGATAGTGGTATAGTGGGATAATTAACTAATTAGGCACCCGGTCATCTGCTTAGCCAAATTACTTTTGAACCTCAGTGGCCCATAATCAGGCTCCCCTATTTCATGCCAAGCTTTTCCAGCTTCCCCCCACCTCCCGTCTGCCTCTTCTTTAGTCTTCTCACTGGGCAAGTATCATTTTTCCAATCCTTGCTGCCATCCATTTCTGCACAATGCAGAGTTATTGGCATAATAAGCTAGATATGAAACAGTCTGAAAGTGTTAAACAAACACTAACCCCCTTAGGTGTCTGTTAAAATTGAGAAAATTCTGCCCAGGAGCAGACCACAGTCCAGAATAGCAGCGAAAAAATTCATTCCTTCATCTGAACGTGCCCCAGAGCACTTCTGCTGTGGGATTTGAGATTCACATTATAATAAAATGGGTAAAATCTTGGCTTTGCTGCAGTCGGTGGCAAAATTCCCACTGACATCACCAGAGCCAGCAGTTTTCACTGTAAAACTGGCCAATTCTTTCAAAAATACCAGCTGCATTTCCTGCGGTCTTGGATGTGCTGTGCATGAGTAGAGATTCTGCCTGTGTGTGCTGAGAAACACCTACCAAGGCATAAGGCAGACCAGGAGGCACACAACTTTAACTACACCACCTTTAGCCTGGGCTCAAGGAGAGAACAACCCTTGGTTCACCTTGAAATCGACTTTTCCTCACATGACTCAGAGACCAAAAGGAAGAGACCAGGGAGGGTGTGGAAAAGCAGGGACCATTCTCAAAGACCAGCTTGGCTCTAAAATGTGCCTGAGGAACCTGTGCTGTGGCTTTCCCTACTGACCCAGACATTCAGGGCTGAACTCATTTTGTTTACAGCTATAGAGGGGTTTTTCGTAACTTCCAATGCTGAAAACTTCACTTGCTTCTGAGGAAAAAATGAACAAAACAAACTAAAATGGGGTAGTTTGATTTGTTTTGTCACCCTCACACATGAAATTACTGCCTTTAGAATTTAACAAGTGATTTTTTGTTAAACATGTAAGTTACCTGTCTGTAATTTTTTGTTAAGCCTGTAAGTTACCTGTGACAGCCAGAGCCCTTGGTGAAGAACTCACAAAACAAGATCTGTCTTCTTCAGCCCTCCTTGCTTTTTTGGATATGTTTTTGCTTGTTTCAAGTTAATTTGGGCACTCCATAGAAGGCTGTGTGTTTGTGTGTATGGCTGTCTTGCTGTACACTTAGGTATATTTTAAAGTAACTAAAGACAAGATCATAAGGAAGAAATTCTTTACTATGAAGGTGGTGAGGTTCTGGAACAGGTTGCCCAGAGAAGTTGTGGATGCCCCATTCCTGATAGTGTTCAAGATCAGGGAGGATGGAGCTCTGAGCAGCCTGATCTAGTGGAAGGTGTCCCTGCCCATGGTAGGTGGCTGGAACTTAAAATTCCCTTCCTACACAAACAATTTTATTATTCCATTTGTTCGTCTCAGAATGCTTTTGAAGATCTTAGTCAATTCTCAGTGCACAAATGCAATGAGTTCTGAGGGGCTTGCTCAGGATACTGGAACAACAGAAAAACCACAGCTGGTATGGAAAAATTGTAATAAAGATTCCAACTCTCTTTTTGGAGAAAAAGTTCTTGTTTTGGACAGAGTTGATGGATTATTGGAAATCACTATACTTGGCAATTCAGGGCTGAATACAATAATAAAATTATTTATGACAGGCTTTACTTTTGTTTTCAAAAGGGCTGTAGTATATCTTGAAATCTAACCCCCATGACACATCATCAGAAAAAAATGAAGTTTCATTTCAACACTGATGTCTGCCATGGCTCTTGGTTTTATGACATATATACATTTTATGACATATATACATTTCTCTTCATTTATACACAAGAAGAACAGTTAGCCTTGATTTGGACAAAAAAAGCAAGAAAAGCTTTAAGGACTGTACAGTTTATGCGTGTTCTATAGATTACAGGCAAACTGTGCTGGATAATGGCAAAACCAGTGATCTAGGGCACAGAACCACACAGTAGGTTCAGCTTGGCTGGACCTGAGCTGATCCATTGCTCTGCCCATGCTCCTCACACCTGAGCTCATTGTCAGTTTTTTAGCACAGGGGCAGCTGCAGACCCATCTTCAACACAAGTGAACTCCATATACCTGTTCTGACCTCAGCTACCCATCACTGCATCCCAGCACAGTGTAATGAGGAAAGGCTGTGATGAGGCTTGTTTTCCAACAGTAATTAAACTGGGCTAACCCACGAGGTTGTATAAAGTCAGGCTGCAGCACTTTGGTTAGCTGCACACCTCACCTCTACAGCAAACACCCAGAGGATGGAAATTCATTGCCTCTTCTACTTGCCCAGAATGTTTGAACACAGCACAGATAAGAGTCACAAACTTGCACCAAGGAGTTGCACATCCTAGTTTCAGAAACTACACCAAGATGAGTAATACAGACTTAAAATTACCTCCAAGTTTTGTGTGCTTGACATGGCCTGAATCAAGATTTTATCTTAAGCTTTGATGGTTTTGGATCAGTTCCACCCTATGCACCCTGTCAGCTGCCAGCAGCCTCAGCGCTCATGTGGCAGTAATGACTCATCTCTACAGGAATCTTGCAGCAGCAAAACGTCCCCAGGCTTGTTATTCAACTGGGATCCAGGAGGGGAGAGCTGAGATTGTCATTAACAATGTGATCACTGGTGTTACTGTGGTGGTAGGGCTGGTTCACTAACGAATCAATGTTTGTGCACATCCTTGCAAACCTAAAATACTCCTCTCAGCCCTGAGCATCATTGTTATTATTGAGTTCCCTCTCGCTGTGTTTTCCTGCTAAAGGTTAGAGATGCTTAAAGGTCTTGACCCTCTGCTAAAGGGGAGTGCTGTGCTTTACAGAATATTGCTCTAGCAAGAAGCAGAGAAAGACAGCCTCTCAGCACTGCAGGAAAATGAGGAACACTGGGAATGGCAGCCTGCACTGGGCTGGTGGCTCACCTCATGTGGCTGTCCCCCAGCCATCCCCATTCTCAATGCCAGCTGCTTACGGGAAGGAGCAGAGTTATGAGACAGCTTGTCCACTGGGTGACACTCACTCCTAACCCACAGAGACACGCCGTGCCTGGTGAACACAGGGGTCTGCAGGCTCTTCAAGGCGGGCACCACAGCTTCCCCCTGCCTCTGGTGGCTCCTGGCACAGCGCTGTGCTGAGCAAGGATCTGCTCGCCATTTTGTCCTGTGCTTAATCTAGCCCCAGTAAGTAATAAAAAGCAAAGTCCTTCAGCATGGGGGAAACATCTCTGTAATGATACGATAGGTCTGTGCATCTGTTCTCACAGCAGGGACATGTACTAGAGCTAATCAGGAGCTGGAAGTTGTGTTCCCCAGGAAATTCTGACATAGGAAAAAAAATTAATTCCAAATTAGATGGAAATGACGACATTTCTCATTTTCTTACAAAATGAGATTTCTCCCCCAAAGTAGTTTTAGATCATCAGAATGTTTTAGTCTGATGGTGTAATCTAGATTCATTTCATTTTGACTCTTACGCTGTATTAAAATATTAAATGTAATTACATACATATAATAACACATATAATATAGAATATGTCTGAATTAGTGATCTAATAGAGGATAAAATTTAAAATGTAACTATTTAAAACGAGAGTTGCTAAGCTGGAGCACCTGACTTTAATGTCTCACTCAGGCAAGCATGCCCCTCCTTCTTGACAAAACGGAGCAGCTCTCCTTGGAGGACAACTGGAATGGAACCACCCAAGTGGGCTGCCTCTGAGGATTCCACAGCTCCCCACTGACTGTAAAGGAAATGTTACATGGCACAGTTTTCTCCCAAGGCATTTACATGCAAAAATGGTAGATTCACCTCTCCTTACTCTTCATGTCTTCCGTGAAGCCATCCAGTCCTGTGGAGCAGATTACCCAGGCAACTCTCACAGTCATTGAAAAGAAATAGGAGCTGTAACTACAACTTTTTTCTCATCCTGATATAGGGATTGTGCTCTGCAAGGTCTGACTGATGTTTCCAGATTATTAGTGGAGGCTGAAAGGCTGAAAGGACTAGATCAGCTACTCTAAATAGCAAGTCCTTGTTCTCCAAACAGCAGGCATCTGAAATTATGTTATTGCCTTTTAATGAAGGACCCCTCATGCTTTGTGTCCTGTAAAGCTCTTTATTACAATATAATTGCATTTTTATCTGCATTCTTGTTGCTTGTCTCAAACAGAGGCCCTCACTGGATGGTCATGGCTATGTTGCTAGCTGGTCTTTCCATGTCCCATGCACACCAGCATGCTTTCCTCCCAGGACACTGAAGAGATCTCACCAGCAGTTCCCCACATGGGCAGCCCATCACAGTACTGCTGGTGACAGTGACACCATGCCACATATGGAAATGGAGAATAACTCAGTGGACCAGGCATTCAAAGCAATTGGGTGTTTAATGGACGCTCTAGGTGCGTGAGGAGGGGAACCACTGATATGGGGATGGCCTGCTGGGGTCACAGAGGAGGAGGACATCACTTTTACTCACCTTCTCTCTGCTGCTGTGGGATCATGGGAGGTGGCTGTGGGAACGCTTGGCTGATCTGGCCATAAGCAGCAGGATAAGCAGCTAAAGGGGAGAGAAAGGGAAAAAAAGAAAGGACAGATTTCAGTGTTGGGAAGCAAAGGGCTTTCACTCCAAACCACCACACACACCACACCAGCTGTGGGCTTTGTCCCTGTGTTTTGGCTCTGTGAAGGGGCATCCCGAGCAGCCTGAGGTGTGGTGTAAGAGCCATGGTGGTGCTCCAGGAGGTGCCATAGGGCCTGAAGCTCCCTCCCTCCCCCCTGCCTCCCTCCGGCTCCATCAGCAGAGACACCCAGGGCAGCCATGCAGTGTAAATGGGGGGCTCTGCTGAGACCACTCCCAGCAGAGATGTCCAACCATTCCACGTGGTGACAGGAACACACTCACTGACGAGCACAGAGCAGAGCTGCCCACACTGACAGCTGCGTGCACACCTTTCCCCACCTCACCTCTGGCACCCTGATTAACTCCCATGCCCACAGGTGTGTTTTCCCCTTCATGTGCCCACAGGCTGTACAGGCACAGTTGCACACACACTCTCAGATATACATTTTCTCTCATGCCCGTAGAGACTCCCTCTCTCTCACACAAACACAGTGGAAACAGTGAGCAGCAATTAAACAATTTTCCCCATCTCAGCTCCCCCACCAAGCAAACAAGGGGAGTCATTCACTACCACAGATGGTAGATGATGTGCCTTGCTGCTAAAAATACAGAGTATGGGTCGCCTGCAAGACCAGAGAGAAGAGGATAGGGGCCATGTATGTGCAGAGGGGTTAATTAACAGCTCAAAGGGTTGAGTTGCTTCCCATCTATCAAACCTCACAAGCAATAAATGACAATAACTAAAACACCGGCAAATGAAGCCCTACATGGAGAATTAAATTAAGTTTCCAGATACAGCGCTGACACGAGATAATAGCCATTCCTCAGCAGGAACCCATGATTGCTCCAGTTACCACAGGAAATAATGACTTTGGGGTGGCAGCTTCCTCGCAACGCTGGCCATGGACACCTCGCGAGGGGAGGCTGAACACGGCGGGGTCGTGGTCTGCACCAGGTCACTTTGGCTGGTGTCAGTCCGTCAGCTGCAAAGGAGCTGCTCAGCACACAGGGCAGCTCGAGGGGAGGCTGAGCCACAGGGAGCTGTGCTGGAGTCTGCTGGGAGGCAGGGGGATGTCTGGGTGGCTCCTAAGTAAGGCTCAGAATGGCTGAGTGGGGCATGGCCAGTAGACAGACCCTAAATAAACGGGTGTGTGCCGGCATTCCGTGTCCTGCCCAGCTCTGCTGGGTCTGGCTGCCCATATTCCTGCTGCAGCACTCAGGAGACCTGGTTTAGAAAGTGGCCTCCAAAGCAGTGGCCTGATTTTGCCCTTGTGCACTACGCTAAGGCAGACCAGACTCAGTTCTACTGATGAAGCTTCACTGGGGTGCAGGTCAGTGGGAACCTTTCCATGGGAAAAGTAGGAGGCTGCCTCCTTTGACACCCTGGATGTCTTGAGGTTTGTGCAAATTGAATCAGGGAGTCTGTGGCCCCCAGCTTGTCCTTGTATCAGTAAAAACCTCCCTTCCCTCAGCCCCCTGAGGTGTGTTCAGAGGGTAATGGCTTTAGAGAAGAGAAAGGTTTATTGGGAGAAAGTGTTAATACTAACGACCTGCGTACTGCTGCACTCCAGCGTAGGCTTGCTGCAAGGGGTCTGCTGCAGTGGGGCTCTGTGCTGTGGAGACACAAGAGAGACAAGGAATTAAGGGGTTAAAACATGATAGGCACTCTCCCCTTATCTTTTATCATCAACATGTGTTATGAAACAGACAGACCCAGGGGCTGAGGGTTGAAGAGGAGCAGCTCACTTGCGCTATGGACAGGAATGCAGAGAACCCCCCAGGATGGCTAAGGGGGTTCTGTGCCCCAGCCATCACCCTTTGAGACGTTGGAGCAGAGGACAAATAAACCTCTCTCCTCATTTCCCAAGCTTAAATTATGGATCTGCACTGATCATGCAGAGTTTTGGCACTAATCAACCCCAAAGAACCCTCATCTTAAGCCAGGACTAACACTGTGCTAGGTGCTGTGCAAACTCAGATCTCAGTGACAGCTACAGTCACATGAAACTTTCAATCAGAGCAGAAAACAACAGGGGCATAGCAGGAGGAAGGAGAAGAGAACAAAGCAATGGCTCCTGTCATCCCCACATCCCTTCGAAGGACTGTATTGCTGCCAGGCAGCCCCCAGTGAGAGAGAAGAAGCTGCATGGAGGGGAGGGAGACACCACTTGTCTGCTCCAGGGAGGATGCTGTGAATCTCTGCATAAGGCATGCAGTCTCTTGCTGGCTTCAAAGTGTATTTTCTCTCTTTACAAGTGTGCATTCCTCCCCACTAAAACTGTTTATTTTTGTGAAACTTTGAAGTCTTGCTCAAATACAACCAAAGCTAGTTAAGAAATTTTTTTTTCTTTTTCTCCTTTGGTTGATAGGGAGAAAAAAGAGAAACGTGTTGGATAAGCTCTTTCTTTATCTGCATCAATAAAAAATTTAAAGCAAAGAAACCTCCAGTCCAAATGTCACCTTGGCCCTAATATTTCACTTCTTCTAATGAGTTTAATTTGTATTTATTGGGACTGCACAGTTCTACATTTATGCAGTCCCTCCAACCTATTCCTCGTAGGATGATCCCTTAGGGAACTGCCACTTTCCCACATCCATCCCACCTTTTTTCCTTCTTACCCGCACAGAGGTGTGGCTGGAGGCAAGGCTTGGAGGATGCAAAGGTGGGGGCCTCTTGGAAGGAAATCTGGTGCCATACACCTATCCAAGGAAAGACACTGACTGTATGGCAAAGTGTGGGGGAGGTTGTCATACGTGAGTATTACATACCCAAGGAACACGGATAAAGTGTTTTCTTACAAATAGAAATACCAGCTTGAAACTTAACTTTAAAGATCACCATTGGTCATGATGGAAACTTGCAAGGTCTTACACTTTTCTCCCAAAGTACAAGGAGGAATGGTGAAACGACCAAATTTGAGGTGGCAAACCCAATTAGCTGGCTAAGGCTTGGAAGTTCCTGTTCATTATGGATATGACTGGATCATGTGGACTTTGAGGCTGGGGTAGTCATAGGAAGAAATAAGTGGGATTGCAGTCTTTGCTTGGAATGGTTTCCTAGCTGACTTTTGGCAAGTCCCTCAATATATGTGTATGTGAAATAGGAAAGCACTGTCTTACTGTAAAGATTTTCATTTTTTGCAAAACAGTGTGAGGAGAATACATTAAAACCTGTGGGAGGTCAGTGGCAGGCAGACTAGAGATTCTACGCTACATTTTTAAAGAGCAGTTGTTCCAGGAAAATAATGGAGGTAATGTTTGGAAAATACAAATTTTTATTTCTTTTTTTACTTACTACTTTCTTCTTGAAGAAGAAACCAACTAAAGTCTATTCTTTTTAACTTCTGCTTAAAACTGTTTTCCTCAAAAACCGGAATATTGATCATATTGCTCCACAGGAAAACTGAACAGCTATGAAAAATTGAGTAATACATCAGCTCCCTCACCCCTTTAGGAGAATGGATCATAATAACTTAGACCCTTCAATTCCTGTCAGGTAGAAGATGTCTCCTGAGAAAGGTGAGGGAACCTTTGTTGAGAAAAGCAAATCATTTTTAGCTATGGTGTTACAGACTGCAGTGAAGGAGAGGATCTGCCATCTCTGCCCCAAAGGCAACTGTGCTCCTTTCATTGCACAGAAGAGGAAATTGTTTCTGCTGCTCAGGAAATGCATTTACAGTATTTTCTTCCTCCCCAGATGAGGCTGATTTGGACACGATTGTTCTGCCCCCTGACCTGCTGGTAATTAGCAATGGGTGGCACTTCGCTGACGCAAGAGGACTCACTGAGCAGGACCTGTCCTGTGGTCCTTTCCTTTATTCCTCGCCTTATCTGGGCACATGTGGGAGCTTCCTGACCTCCCAGCTATAGCTGAGTCTATCTCCTGGACACAACAACCTGGCTCACTGCAGGGCTGCTCTGCTTATCTCACCTGTGGATATCTCACCTGCCTTTGGAGCCGCATTCTGACCATCAGAACTAAGGTACACTGCTTAGGAAACATATGATGAAAACCCCCAACCTTTAAGGTTAAATATCAGAGCTGGGTAAATAATTTATTTAAAGTGTTTGGGACAACAGGCCATGAAATGCAGCCTTTCTGCCTTCCACACTAAAGCTTTCACAGTTCATTATTTTCCCAAGTATTTATGACTTGCCTCCAAGGGTAATATCCAACTGAGTGTTTCTCACAGGCTGTCTTGTGACCGAGGCCATGCATGGGGTTTTCTCCTGGCTTACAGCACATGCCAGCCAGTGGAAAGGTTACAGTTAGCTCTGCTCCAACCTGGGAATCCCTTCCTCGTGGGAAAAGAATATCCAACTCTCTGTTCTAACACACAGGGCCCTGGCTGACCCGACCAGCCCTGGATGCTCTTGAAAGGAGAGTTGGAAGCAGCTCTGGAGGGGCAGCAGCTCCTGGCTTATGGCTCTGTTTTACTGTAGTCTCATACCCTGCCTTGGCCGTTTGGGAAGAGCCAAAGTTGTGGTGAGTCACAACCAGCAGGAATTTAACTTGGCACCTCTTAAAGTGATGACTGCTCTCACTGAAGGACGTGCCTTCCTTAGCTTGAAGATTGTGTTTACCCAGCAAATGAAGGTGTGACTTCAGCATAGCGGACATGTCTGTGCTGGCCCATGAAGAGGCAAGGACACAGACTCCAGGGCTGGCTGGACACCCTTGCAGGAAGCCAAGGCATCCTGGGCAGCCACGAGCACATCCTCATGCTGCTGCTCACCCTGTCACATGAGTCAGACCCAGCAAAGGGCATAACTGCCTGTGGTCCCAGCATGGATGAAGCCAACAGCTGGTATCGATCCAGGCATCTCAAGACACAGATTGTACATTTGGGAAAGTTGTGGCCATGCTGTGTTCTGTAAAGTGACAGTCCTCTCACATATTAATGACCTATGAGGAGTTCATCAGGGGCTCAGTTACATGAGGAGCTCACAACTCAGAATTGACCAACCACAGGGTTTAGGTGTGGCTGTGGCCCACCACTTGCTAAAATTCAAAGTGATTGGGAGTTATGAGTATTTTCTGTATCTCAGCACAAGGAGACTATCAGGTGGGGTTGTTTTTCTCCTCCATAAGGTACACACAACTTCACGGGGTGGCCTTCACATAGATCATTAGTGGGAGACTTAACCTGCCTCAGTCACCCTTTCTCCCCATCCAGCTTACCAGCCTTCTTTGGTACTGAAAATATTGGTTGAACACAAACATACAGGGCTGGGAAAGCACCTCGGCTGCTCTGTGTGCTGTCTGTGCCAGGGTGCACACAAGGTAAGTAGGTGTATAAGGGCTGATAAGAGATATAGATGAGACACATGGATATCACAGAGCACCTCACAGCAGCTTCTGGACTAGCACCAGTATGTCTCTAAGTTGTATCATCATCCAAAGACCTTGGATGTGCTGACTCTGTGCAAATGTGCCTAGGGAGAACATCTGAAACAGATTTCCTTGTGGCCAGACCCAGGGAGGTGTCATGTCCAACACACAGACATTTCTGAGATTAAAGGCGTTGTAATGTAAATGCTGAGGATCAGCTGGTGGAGGGGGAAAAAAAAAAGCAGAGAGGCTCCTGAGAGGCCAGAGGAGAACTATCAATCACATCAGCCCCACTGCTGTCGCTGTGGCCTTGCTGCTTTCCAGGAGCTGAGGATCTGGCCTTGCCAGGGCAAAGTAAAGGTGTACCGTGAAAACAGATGCTAATAGTAACTTCATTTGGCAGCTCAGGGCAAGAGCCTTATCCCTGGACATCTCCTCTATATTAATTTGATCATTTCCATATCTCCACGGGAAAAATCCTGCTCAGATACAATTGTCTCTTTGCAAGACAGTCCTGGCCAAGATGCCACAAGGTGACCATGGCAGATAACCTTCCATAAACCTGGAGACATAAAACAAGCCAATGACCTACTATATGGCCATAAATATAAATTTAACGAAGGCAGCACTTATTCATTAGGCAGAAGTCAAGAAATAACTCCCAAGTCCTTCAAAGAAAGTAGATCCGTTAATGTCACTTTCCAAATCCTCTGCCTGATGCCAAAAACTGAGGATGATTTCCCAAGTCAGCATGAAATACAAGTTCTTTAAAATTAACACCAGGAAACTTTCTTACTCCTGATATATCTCTAGATTGAAATTCAACTTTTTAAAGGGGCTTTCAGTTAGTGTTGGGCCTGACATTTAGCTTTTGTCAGAGAATGAATGGATGGAGGTGGCAGAATGAAGCACGTTGTTAAAAATAAATAAAATTGCTTGAAGTGATATTCTATAAAGAATCCTCCCCGAGGTGTCAGTAGCCTGACTCCAGTGTCTGTCCAAGACAAGCTGCTATATGGGTGCCCCAAGTGAAATTGGTTGCAGGGGACAGAGGGCTGGAGTCCTCTGTGGTATTCAGGGGTGTAAATCAGGAGGATCTGCATGAGCGGGCTGATGAGGAAAAAGGATAATTGTTACAGCCTGAGCCAGCCAAAGAGATCTTCAAATGCCCTCAGTGGACTATGGGACAGCCTCCTTGTCCCAGCTCAGGTAAGAGAAAGCCAAAGCAGTCTGCTCTCTGAAACCAGAGGAGTCCAGTGCTTCTCAAAGACAAAAGCAGAGCCTGGCACACTTTTGGCTCCTATGATGCTTTGTGATTTCACTTAGGCTGAAGGAGTGATCTTACTCCTATGTGATATTCTCCCCACTCCTTTCTTCTGATTATCTGTGCATTCCATGACTGACATGCTCAGTTCCATCTACTTCACTCTGTTTTGCACAGATGCTTCCTGTACAGGTCTGGAACAGCATGTTGTGAGCTGGGTGCTCAGCTCTGTGCTCTGCCCCACCTATTCATTCCTCTCACTGTCCTGGGGGTGTTCTGCACCTCTCTCAGGAGCTGCAGCTTGGCCAGGGCCCCCTTTGGGAAGGTGGATGGGGGAGGAGGGCAATCAAAGAGAGGCAGGGCTGTTCAGTCAGTGTGGGGGGGTAATAACATAATGACAGGAAAAAAAAAATCTATGTGAAGGCCAGGATTAAAATAAATAAATAACTGAGTGGGAGGGCTCTGTTCACCTTCTCCTTAAATCCAATTTAAATCACTCTCTACAGCCCTAATCTATATCCATAATTATATCATTTCGTACAACAAGCTTGCGAGAGGTCTTAAGAAATTTATGTAGATTAAAATTCATGGGTGCCATAGTACAGATTCCATATTATTAAGATTGATTAGGACAGCTGATGCTGTGATTAAAGAAGCCAGCGCTTACTGTTGTAATTAATTAGGTATTCAGACACAACAATAACTGCAATAACAGAAAGAATGTGCTGATCTGGCAGAAAACAGAGGCTGATCCTGTGTTTTATAGTCTCGTTTTGCCATTTAGGGGTGGATACCACTCAGTTAAAGACATGCTGTCCCTCTGTCTCTTCCCCTACGCATCAAAAGAGCACAGAAATCCAGGGGTTTTGTACCCTCTGCTTCACCCTGTTAGTAGGAAAAAGTCCTTTTGGTGGCATTCACAGCTATTATATGTGCTTGTTTGGGACAACACATGGACCTTCTATAAAATACATATAGTTCAATCATGGAAACAAGGATTATCTTTGTAATTTTCTTAATAGTCGCACCTCCAAACCCCAGCCCTAATCAGATTCCCTCTGAGACAGATGCTGAGTGAAAACATGACAGGAGACATGTCTGGCAATGAGGAGCTTCCAGATAACACAGCAAGAAAGACACAGGTGACTCAAAAAGGCAGACAGGTGGACATGGCTAGTCAAGGTGACAAACACTCAACAGCAAAGCCAGGACCAGACTTCCCTCTCTTTGCCAAAGGCCATGATCACATAAGTCAGGGTCAGGTTTTAAAAGCTCTTAAGGTGCTCTAAAGTCCATATTTTGGGGCTTAGTTTAAGTCAGTTTTAAAAATAAAGCTCAAGGTCTTAACTCACATAGATGCTACTGAAGACATAAGCATGGAGTTTGATTTGTGTTTGAACCTTCTTCCAGATCAGAGGAGAAACCACTTTTGCTCTGGAAAGGCTCACACAACTGCCTTAAACAACCTCATTCATTACAGCTGCAGCACGGTCATTGGAAGTACATGGCATCATTAAAGTGGTTTAGACTACAATTGAAGATGGCAACTTGTTATTATATTTTTAATGAGTGCATTCCTTCACTTGTTTATTTTACCAGTAAAGCGTGGTTTATGGCACATGGCAGATTGTTACAAATGGGTCAAATAAATGCTTCCTAGTCATAATGATGTCTCAGGTGCTCACTGTTGCAGTTTTGGAACTGCTGATACAAAATATGAGCAGGAAAGCTCTCACCTGGAGATTTAGGGTGGACAAACAATACAGAGCCAGAGATTTCCTGTAGTGAGGAGCTTTGCCTCAGGGTAGCTGAGCCAGGCACCTTTCTAGGCCACAGTGTATGTCTGGACCCAATGCTGTGGGTTTGGTTTTCATCCTGGACCTTCTAAAGGTGCAGGCAGGTCACTCTTTCTCTCTTCTCCTGATTCACCTCCTCTCTAAACTCTCCTTGCCTAACACCTTTCAGGCCTGAAATACCGGGGCAGACATTGGGGAGTGGGAAGCCAGGCCTTTCCTCTCCCTGCACTGGTGAAGCCCTGCTCTTGCCCAGAGCCTCTGGACGGTGCCTGGTGTGGTCAGGACTGGCACTGGACTCACTGCTCTGGAGCAGCAGCCTGTCCATCAGCAGCACTGTTCAATGACAGGCTGCAAAATTAACTTGGGTAATGATAATAGATGCAGATGGAGTCTGAATGCTGTCTCTGCTGGTAGAGGGTGACATTGGTTCCTGATACCTCTTTGTTGAACCAAGGAAAATGAATTGGTGGTCTCGGTTCAGTTACAAAGTCATGAGTTGCTACAGAGCAGGAATTCCCCTGTGAGGCACACCTTTTCTGCCCGTCTCAGTGGGGGCTTGGAAAAATGTGGGCACAAAAGCTTGGCTGCCTGTTTGTACTGACAGCTGGTCCTCACCAGAGAGGGCTGGACCCTGAACAGGGTGTGAAATGGAGATTGCTGTCTTGCTAGCCCAGATGTACTGTGTGCTAAAGGGGAGTCCTGGTGGTGGTGGAGAAACTTGTGCTGGCTCTGCAGAGTGGAAAGATAGAGCCAGACCTGGAAGTGATGAGCAGTCGGAAACAGAACCACGGTGTGCCTGAAAATAATAAATGAGGGCACACACTTTCAATGGATTACAAAGAACTGAGGGGACTTAGCTGTTTTTCCTCAGCAACCTAAATCCAGACCAAATGAACTTAACCAGAATCATATAATATCCTGATTAGGAAGGGATCCATAAGGATCATCAAAATCCTGCACAGGGGATCCCCAAGAGTCAAATCATGTGCCTGCATTCCATGATGGGCTAGTCCAGTAACACCCTTTAACCACTGCTTAAATCTGTGTTGGTGCTTTAAGAAAACTGCTAGAGATGCATGAGATATTTGAATATGTTCAGATTTGTGTAGCCCAAAACAAGGGCAATACTTCAGCTCATTGAGAGCATTGCCCAAATGCTTCTTGACCTTGTCAGGCTTGGTGCTAGGACTATAATCTTAGGGAGCCTGTGCCAGTGCCCAGCCATCCTCTGGGTGAAGAACCTTTTGCTGATATCCAAATTTAATCTCCTCGGACACAACTTCAGACCATTCCCTCAGGTTCTATTACTAGTCAACAGAGAAGAGATCAGTGCCTGCCCCTCTGCTCCCCCTGCGAGGAAGCTGAAGAACTCAGCACTCATTAAAGCATTCCCCATCTAAGGCTCCACAAAGCTGCCAAACTGCTGCTCTGGTCAAGTTGCACATCCTTTGTCCCAGGAGCAGTAAGGGGGTGTGAGATGCTATGTGGTGTATTTCCACTTCTTTCTGAGCACTGGACAGAGGATTATGGAGCAGTCTTTAACTTTCTGAGGGATCTGCATTGTTCCTTCTTCCAGTTCTCTCATTTCACTGATTCTTTGACAGCCAGTCTCTTCTCTCTCTTGCTTGCCACCCTTTGGTCTCCCGATTTTCTCATCTCTATGTCCCCTTTCTCTTGCCAAAGAGGCTTTATCTTTGGAGTGAGAATTTTGCCTAGTCTCTCACAATGCAATTCGGCAGGGCAGGACCTGTTAGCAGAGAGAGGAATTCTCATGATGTGAGACACAGCAGAAGCCAGTGCAGATGGTGTCTACTGCTACTGTACATCACACATGGTTACAAGAGAGGCTCTGGGTGGCTAAGAAGCTTTGGCAGAAGAGTGCAATCCCTGCTACTGTGACTAATGTGGAAATGGCAAACGCTCCTGCACTGCTGCAAAGTGACTCACAAGATCATGGCACAGCAGATTATGCTCTTTGTCCCCACTATATATTGTGACACATTGCCACGTTCAATAGCTCTGCAAACTGAAAGATTAAAGGGCAGGAATTAATACACAAAAAGGTCAAATCTCCAAAGGGGCTCAGACTAGTGGAAGGGGGAATACTTATTGCCTTGTTATTCACTCTGTGGCAAAAAGTGCACTGAGGCATTATGTACTGTCTGATCTTGGAGAAGGTGAGACCCTGCCTTGCAAAGGTTATGACTGCTAGGAATGGTGTTTTAGTGCCACTGCATGGATCCATAGCCTGACCAGATTAACAGAGAAAGCTCATTCCTGCAGGGACAGGGGCTGTGATCAAAGCCCTGGCGAGTAGGGGCGTTCAGAGTATTCATCCATTCGCCACAAAGGCGTGGATGGTTTGGTAATCTGACTGACATGACACCATGCACATCCCTTCTCCAGTCAAAAGGAATCTTGGAAAAAGAGCACAGGGGAAGACAGAAGAAAAAAAAGAGTGGAATTACAGGCTAAATACAATTATGTTATATGGACTTGTTTTCATAAAGACTGGTACTCTGGAGTCCTTTGGATGCAGCATCAAAAATAATACAGCTGGTCAGAAAGGTGAACATGTAGAGAAACTGCACAATTAATGGAATTTATTAGGGTCTGAGTGATATGGATGTCATGCCTCAAGAGACGTTCATTGTCCTGTTTTGCTGTTTTCAGGCAAAAAAGAATATTCTGCTACAGGCTGTAATGGTGTGAACCCACATTTAAGGTTTTTTTTTTGTGGAGTATGAAGGAGTATCTGAAAGCAATATTCAGGATTTAGGCAATATAAGGCAAGTCATAATCATAGCAAGACTATGATTATGTACATAATACAGCAGCAGTCTTAGCCACTTTCAGAATGAGAGATACACCATAAAAGAAAGCTGTTTGGAAGATGCTGGCTTTGGATGGGGACTGTCATGATCTTCCCTTCTCTATAGTGTTAGTGCAATTGCCTGTTCAGCTGTAATATTTTATTTCTACCCTTGCATTTAGGGACAGAGCCATGCAGAACCACAGGGCAGTAAGAGATGCAATAGAGGAGAGTGAGAAAAATCCCATAATGATGGAACAAGCTGCCCAGTGATGAAAATTTCTTTCTAACCCCAAGCAATTGGTGGCTGGCTTATATCATAAAACATGAAGTTTTGTGTCCTATCTACATTTTTATCCAGTCTAATATGGCTGTGGATGTTCTCATTACCCATATAAATGTCTAATCCTTTTATTTTTCATGCTGCTAAGCTCCAGGACTGAATAAAGCCTGTGGCAAGGAGGAGAGGTTTGGAGAGTGCATAAATGCTCATGAGAAGGAACACAATTAGATGGAGCAAACACGTGATGTAAGCTGTGTGGACTTGCTTTCAGCATTTCAGGGACAGACAAAAGCACAATGAGAGGTGGGTGCTTGACCTGGCACTGTTCCCTTTACACCTCTGGTATAACTTAAGGTGTCACCACATTATGGGGAAGCTGAGCAGTGAGAAAGACAAATATATTGCTGAAGTTACCCTGAGATAAATCCAAACTTTACACAGCTCAGACTGTTTGGATGTCAGCTCTACTGGCAGAAGGGAGTCTGTCTGCCTGCAGCAAAGAGGGGCAGGATGACTGTCAACTTTCTGTGTGTCAGCCTCTTGGGGTTTCTGCAGGGACTTACTGGGCATTGCTGCCTGAGCAAGTCTCTCAGAAACTCAGAGAGAATCAGATTGAGGCCATTGGCTTTTATGTAACCATGGATGGAATATCTAACTGAGCTATTCTTTAATTATGGGGTAGTTGGAGATAGTAAGAAAAGTTCAAGCCATTACGATTCACCTAGAAAGAACATATTTTCTCTGTACCCACAGTAATGGATCATTGAAATTGGCTAAAAGGATCTGAATAAACCAGAATAAAAGGACAGACATACAGAGAAGTGGGTGAATAAACAGAGAAATGATTGACTGGCAAACAGGCAAACGGAAATAAATGGACAGAAGAACAGATGGCCATGTTTATATAACCTTAAAGACAGAATGCTTTCTCAGTGTTGTGGTTGAACTCACTGAACACACTAAGGGCTCTCTGCAGTCTTCTGATGACTCCAAAATCTCCCCTGTCCTTATGCTGCTACAACACATATATACATGCCTAATTTTGAGTACAGCAAGTCCCTTGATTTTAATTCTGCTTAGAGTTGCACTCAAAGTCCATGTTTGCAAAGTGTTTGTTGGGAGGAGGATAATTATTTGTCAATACCTAGATAAGGCTTTGGTATTTCTATACTATATGGTATTTTTCCTTGTATCTCATAAATTTCCCTATGATGATGAATCTTCTGAGTTTTAAGGACTGGCTAAGATTGAAAGAATTATTTTTTCTTAGAGTTTTTGGGACTTTTTGGCTGGAACATAGAGCTCAGTATTTGATTTCCTAACAGACTAGATCAATCTATCAGTTCCCCAGGGTAAAATATTCCTTTGCCAGCTGGTGATTAGGATCAATTAGTAACATTTACTTGGATTTTTTATTGCTATGATTGTTACCATTAGTATGTGTGCAGAAATGGTGTAAAATTACTTTCTAGAGGAAGTGTATTGGAGGAGAGAGCTATCTCAAGTTTTGAGGATGCTGAAAAATGTAGGTGCACATTAAGGAATGGTAATTGGTAAATTACAGATTTAGACTGTATGTGTATTTGTAAATACAGGTATAGGGGCAAGTATGGATCCTTTAACCTCCCTCATCCATCTCTGACTGCCAGTGCTTGCAAAATCACTCCAGTAGTGCTGGCATTTTCGAGCTAGGCACAGTGTGAATCCCAGCAGCAGCTCTCCTGCAGTGTGCCACCAAGGGGTGACCCCGAGCCCATTCAGAGGCTATATCAACGCAGCTTCCCTCCCCAGGCCTGGTAAGGCAGCAGGATTTGTGTGCAGTGGGCGTTTCGGAGATCAACACCCGCTCCCTGCACACAGGAAGCCGCTTGGCTCTGGGGCACGTGGACCCTTTGGATCATCCTCCCGGAGCCATCTGGCTGCGGGGGAATTCCAGCAGGAGATGCCAGTGCTGGGTGCAAACAGGCTTAGCACAGCTCCTTCAAGGCTAACCAGAGGCAGGACCCTTGGGAGTCCTGCAGGGGATCTGCCAGCACGAGCTGCTCGGGACTCAGGTCAATGTTCAGCTGAAGCAAAACATGCTGGTTGTCCTGACTGTATTCACCAGACATGCTACCCAGCAGATGAGCACTCAAATATTCAGTACACAGTTTTTCCACCTCCAACATGCCCTTGATGTTTATCATCCAGATTGAACCGTTTAACACTGTAGCTGCATAAGACACAATACACCAATACAGAGCCCTGGTGGTGTGGGGTGTAACCCTTCTTAACCCATGCCACAGGCTATTGCTGGGCAAAGCCTGAGGGTGTGGACAGTATCCCTAGGACTGAGGCAACAGGCTGTGGGCACAGGATGTATCTGGCTTACCTGGATAAGGGTGAATGCCATTAGCAAACACGGCTTCAGCAGCTGGCTGCCCATTAGCCTGCGGCGGGAGGCCAGTGAAACCATTCACCCCAATGGGAGATGGGATGCTAGGCACAGCTGGTGCAGTTATGCCAGGAGGCGTGCTTCCACCTGAAAGTGAGGGGGACACAAGGGCAGAGCTGGTGAGAGCTGGGAACAACAACTTTGTGGAGAAAACTGCTGACGCAACAGCTGTGACCACCACCCGCAAAACAAACAAACACCCGAGAAATGAAAAAGCTCCCAAGCTGTTGAGCAAATAAATGGACTGCTTGCAGTCGCTCCCCTGTTCAGGAAGCACTCAAGACAAGCTTGAAAAACCTCCAAAAACTCTCAGCCCCAGCTTCCTACAGCAGTTCCTATCAGATTCCCTTTGGATCTCTGTGGGTGCACTGATTTCCAGGACTGCTCTGTCTGCACTCTCTCATGAATACACCTTTCATGTGCAAACTCATTCTGAACTTTCTCAGCACCAGGGATCCTTAAAAGACTTGTCAGGTTTATTTGTAGCCTAAAGGTAGCCAGTGATACATTTTTGAATGTTCCTGTTTGGTCCAAGCTTGACTTCATACTGTTTTAACAGATATCTCTCAATGAACTGGGGCAAAATTTGGACCAAATTCTGTTCCTTTCATGGAATCTTTTCTTTTCTTCTTCCCAGATGCATCCTGTGGGGGACTGTAACGCTGCTATTTGAGAAGAACAAATTTGTCTCTATGTTCTGAGTGGGATCTTGTCACCCACTGGTAGAGAATTCTTGAATTTCTGGGAAGAGAATTAAATCCGTCTGCTACCTCACTGACTTACTCCCATGTAAGTGTAAAGTGGCTGGACAGTCTGTTCTTCTTGCAACATGTTCAGGATGATTTCAGGGACCAAAAATGAGTTTTCAATGAGCCTGAAATCATATTTTTCGCTTGCTAGGTGTGCATGGGAAGCGAAACTATCTTAACTTCAACAATATCTTTCTCTATCAGGGTATGCTACTGATTGAAAGCGCAAGTTTTGCAGTAATCTCTCTTTTAAACCAATTGCAGATATTGTCTTCACCATTGCAGCATTCCATGATGGGTTAGTCCAATAACACACTTTAACCACTGCTTAAATCTGTGTTGGTGCTTTAAGAAAGCTGCTAGAGATGCATGAGATATTTTAATATGTTCGGATTTGAGTAGCCCAAAAAAAAAAAGGCAGTACTTCAGCTCATTTCTTATACCCTGAGCAGACAAGCTGCTGCTTCCCCTTTTCTTATTTAAATGGTGTTGGCCTTTAAAAATGTCCTCTGTGGAGGTACAGGGAGCCAGCAGTGGCAACTGAAGTCCAAAGGCAATGCTCTTAGCATATGCCATCAGCTTCCAAATCACAAAGGCTACTTAAAATTTCAGTTGCTTTTCTGGATCTCTCCTTTATTTGCATAGAAAATGTAAATAATATTTTTTTTTCTAAAATTGCAGCAAGGGATTTGTGCTTGCTATTTTGTGCATGTCTAAGGAAGTTTAGGCATATTTATTGGAATTCTTCAATTTTCTTCTTATAAAGAACCCCCCTGGAGAGGTCAGATCTGTAGCTGGAGTAAAACTGGCATAATGCCACCGTGGAGAACAAATGGTGGTGGTGCATGCCAGTTGTGGATTTCATCCCTCGTTTGAGATCTCTTGCTGTAGCCACATCAGGTGCAGATTTACAACAAGGAGAGAGGGAGGGAGGGAGGCAGGGAGAGGAGGAAGAAGGAAGGAAGCCTAAATAAAATTTAATTTCTAGCTGCTCTCTGCAGGTAACAGAGCAGCAGACCCACTGCCAGACCCACTTTTCACCCAGATTGTTGCAGTGATGGGAGAAATGTAAAGCCTGAACCAAACTCTCAGAAATGTCAAATTAATTGCCTCACAGTTATGGACTGTTCTCTGAGATAAACCTGACCCTTGATGGAAGACTGGTAAAATGACAGCAAAGAGTGTTACAATTTTCTTGATCTGAATTACCCATAGGGAGTGCTTATTGCACTCCAGTGACTGCAGTTCAAATGAGATGTCTAAGTTTTTTATGGTTAGAGCCAGGTGAGATGGATGCTATCTCTCATCTATTAGATTTGCCTGGATCCAAAACTCTGAGCCCCTAGGTCCCATGGAAATGAATTAACCTATGGTCATATTCCCAGGAATCCACTCTCCTAGAGGTGGGATGCAAAGGAAACCAGCTGTATTAGGAGGGCTGAAAATTCCAGCACAGAGGCACTGTGCTGAGCCCATACCTCCAAAGCCTCTAGGACTTCTGGGTTACCAGAACCTTTTTTCTAGCACAATTTTTCTTTTGCTTCAGGAAGATCAAAACACTTCCTTTCTATTTTTTTTTCCAATGTTCCAAACACTTTTTCTAGTGCCTGGTTGTGTTTTTTTTTTTTTTTTTTTTTTTCTGAGAACTTTGAAATATTTCATTTTCCTTCCAAGGCAGAAAAAAGATATACTTCAATGACTAGAAATCCTGCTATGAAGCAGAATGATCATTTTCCATTTGGCTTTCTGAATGCTAACAAAAGCCAGCAGGAGAATTAATGTTAGGCTTCAGATATCTCCTGGCTACTCAGAAATTGCTGTTCTGTTGTAGGCTTGCTTGCTCAGACATTATGTGAAACATTTTCTATGCATCTTATCACATGCTTTGTGAGTGTTGTAGTAATACAAGGAGTAATTTCAAAGTCTAAACATTTCTCCCAAGGAATAATTGTCAATGGACATTTCCACAACCCACCACAGAGGTTTTTCATGAAGGAAGCTACTCATTCAAGGTAAATCTGAAATAATGCCAAAGTGAATAGGCTCTGTGATTGAAAATATGTCATTAGAAGAGTGCAAAATCGGCTGCCGTGAAAGACATCAGGGGATCATCTAAACCAGCATCTTATTTTCAATAATGACCAGTCATGGGTAATCCAGAAAGCATGTAAAAAACATGAGTTTCCTCTCCTCTGTTCTGACAGTGAAAGTTTAACAGTCCCCTCATCCTGTCAAACACTGGAACAGGCTGCCCAGGGAAATGGTGGAATTGCCATCCCTGGGTGTATTTTAAAGTCACAGGCATGTGGTGTTGAAGGATATGGTTTAGTGGTGGGCTTGACAGTGCTGGGTTAATGGTTAGCCTTGATGATCCTAAAGACCATTTACAACCTAAATTGCATCATTCTATGACTCTGAAAGGCACTGGCCATAGCAGAAGTGAAAACGATTACACCCAAAAAGAGGTGGGATGTATTTTGTGTGCTGGAGATCCTGGTGGGCACCAAGCTTGGCTGTTTTACAGGTGTTCTCACAGCCATGATACAGAACACACTCTTTTCAAGAATTTGCTTATACATATTCAAAAGAGCTTGCACTCTTTTGTGGTGGGTCCATTGCACACTAATGCGTGGATTCAGCTTTCCAGACCCTGACAATATTTGAATTCCAGGCAGTCTTTGTTTGATGTTCTCTCTGCTCCCACCAACACAAAACAAATCTAGCTAATGCAAATATGATAATCTTGCCAGCAGCAGGTTTAAAGGGTGCACATATAATTAAGCCACTTTTTTATTTGGATTTGCAGTAGCTCCATCGACTTTTTGTTTATACATTTATCATTGTGTAAACATACATTTTGAAATGTGCAGTATAAGATTTTTGAGTCATGTGCTTTTTCTTGGGTCTCCATAAAGTCTTGTGGAATGAGATCTGTCTTTCTTACTCTCCCTTCTCTCCCCATTCCCTTGTGATATTGTTACAAATGGTCCTTTCAAGATGTGCCTTTGAGTCCTCTGCCTCCCCACCAGACTCTTGTGTATTGGAAAACTTCCCAAATCCTCACTTCTTTCAAGGTTTGGCCCCACTTTTCCTGCTTCCCTTCCCCCCTGCTGTTAGGCCACATGTTATTCCTGGACTACCAGAGCTGATGATTCCTTTGACTTGTCCTTGCCCAAATGGGAATAATCATGTTCTTCAAGCCACAAGAAAGACAGTCCTGCTCCCATCTCAGCTTATTTCTCTGCCTGCTGGACCATACTGCAGCTCCTAGAATGGGCTTTTTACAGCCTAGCTAGATCCTGGGAGCCCTTCACTGGCTACCTGTCTCTGTTGCTGCAGCCAAAAACCCTCTCACTGCACATCCAGGTAGCACCAGATGTCTTCCTTGAGAGCCTTCTGTCCAATTTCACATCAGGGGGAAATGATTATGTGTCCCAAGGGCAAAATTCATCTTGTTGATGACATTGCATCTCACCACAACCCTATTTTACTAGTCTGTGGGGCAGCCTGGCTGTGATAGCACCAACACTGACCACCTGGACATATATATGTCCCAATAAACCACTGTAGGCTGCTGTGGGATGTTTTGTGACATTTGGAGGGTTCTTGGAGATAAAGAGGAGTTGTGTGTGGGATTAGACTGAGAAATGTCATAGAAGCACAGAATAGTGAATGTTCTTTCTAAGATCATTGTGTCCGACCATTAACCCAGCAGTGCCAAGCCTGCCACGAGGGCATGTCCCTTAATTCCACATCTACATGCCTTTTACATAACTCCAGGGACAGATGCTGGCTCACTGCCCTGGGCAGTCTGTTACAATGTTTGACAACCATTTTGGGAAAGAAACCTTTTCTAATATCCAATCCAAACCTCCCCTGGTGCCACTTGAGGCCCTTTCCTTTGGCCCTCCGCTTGTTACCCGTGAGGAGACCCTGATGCTCAGAGGGGGATCCCAAAGAGCTAACAAATCCTGCCAGCCATCCTGCGTGACCTGGCCCGGTTTCCCTGCCCTCTGCCCCCTCCATCCCGCCATGCCCGTACCTGAGGTTGGAGTCATGGGGGCGGCTGCCAGGCCGTTCATGTTCAGAGCCGCCATCTGCTGCATCTGGGCCGCGGCGAAGGCGGCCATGGGGTTCAGGTACCCGCCCTGCGCCACCGAGGCCATGATGGCCGCTTGCTGCTGCATCAGCTGGAACAAAGAGAGCAGGGAAAAAATATCACGCGGTCACTGGCAGGGCAGCCTGTGGCACCGGCTCCAGGAGGGCACCTGGGAAGGGCGGGATGCATCCCGATGTTTTGGGGTGTCGGCATGCCACCCCTGTGGCACCCCCCAGGATTGGGCATTCTTCTCGCCACAGAAGCAAAAGGGCGCCTTGGCAAATTGGGGTTTTTATGCTCCCCACCCCGCCATGTGGAGGTCTGCTGTGCCCTGGACTCGGCCCACCAATTGAGAAAAGGCAGAGAAAAGTCTTTGTACAGACAAAACACAATATACCTGAGCAGAGAGGTTTTGTGGCTTACGTTGCTTTTGTCAAAATTCTGGAAAATCTTGGAGGTTACTGATGGGAGTGTATGTAGGAAAAGGGGATTCTTTCTCCAAAGCAGAAATTTTGACTAGTTCTCTAGGGATAATCTTGTTTTTCTTCACCTGTCAGCGACAAAAACCAAGTTTTTCTGGTGCTGCTAGGAGGCTTCAGCTGGGTACCGAGAAAAACCACAACCAAAACTCCTAACCAGATCGTAGCACCGATTTCCAACACTATCAGAGACCCCCAGAAGTGCAGTACTTCACTCTCTTCTCTTCCCCAAAGAGAAGGGAACTCCCCTGTTTTAGGAAGATTAGATTTGTCTAATAAGAAAACCCCTTCCCTGTGGTTTTGATCTGGGTCGACCTTCTCAGTTAATTTTTTCTAGGAAGTCAAAACGTTGCTTCTTTCAGGGCACCTACAAAAGTCAGAAATAAGGAACCCAGGCTGCATTTTCAGGCATTTGGGGCTAAAAAGTTTGGAGCAGAATGCTGGTGAATGTTTATGAAGCCTGGGAATGCTTTTTTCATAAAAACAAGGCTTTGTAATCCTTATGCCTCACTCAGAGCCCAGCACAGAGCTCGTGAGGTTCATGTGGACAGTATGGCTGCAGAGAAGGAATATTTATCCTTCACACTTCCTGGTGTGAAGATAAGACAGATTGGTTGTAGCTGCTTCTTGTCCTCTTTCCTGGTGCTGGACAAACAGCCAGACAGGGGTGGGAATGTCTGAGCATCCAACCCTCAGCAGCGACAATTTCTGGGTGCTTAGAGAAGGGGAAGGGGGAAAGAAGATGAGCAGAAAGTTTGGGAAAACTGCACATTCCCCAGTCTCTGGTAATCTGTGACTTGATGATAATAGTGGAAAAGAGAAATGTTTTTCTGTGGTGATTTTAGAAGTGATTCATGTCTTTGCTGTCTCCAAAATTGGAGTTACTCTGTTTCACTGCTCTCTCTGATTTCACTCTCTCTCCCATCAGGAAATCACCCTCTGATGCTGTTCTTTAAGCACATGGGACATGCTTCTCAGAATTAAATAGACCTCAGAAGTCATGGCAAGGAACAGACTGTTCCCTTCTGTTCGCTTTAATATTGAAATATCAGCTAAATTAGCTGTTCTTACACATATACACTAAAACAAACCCTTGAAATCACTGCACTCATTCAAATGCTGAAACTTTCCCTGCCACCATCCATAAACAGTCCAAAGTAAGGGGTGCTCTGACAAAAACCTGCAGAATAACTATGCACAAGTTACGTAAACTTGCTTTGGTTTCTCCAGCAATAAAATGTAACAGAGGATACCTGACTCCACACATTGTCAGATCTACAGGTGAAATGTGTTCTGCTGGTTTGAGTATTATTATTTTTTGAAGCCTAATAAAGATTGGTGGCAAAATGGTGACTTTCCCTTTGATGGTTAATCATCCTGATTTATTTTACCCTGCACAAGGCACTTTTACATTTTAATTAGTGATATTTTGCTCTTTGTAATTACTGATGGAGTGATTAGACAATCTTTTTTATTATACACTATAATGATTCTACTTTAAGGAGCACATTTGTTCCTGGGCATCATTTGAGTTAATTCTCCAGAGGAGGTACTGAGCAGGCAATATTAGAAAGTATGTCAAGGAAGTCAAGGAGGAAGGGGAATCCATCCGCCCATCTTTAACACTGGATTGACTCCAACACTAGGTGTGCTGACTCACATCTCATTTTCTCTTCTGGGTATTTTCACCTGGGTGATACCTACAGATTTGGTTTTGTTTTTAAAAATATATTTTTCACATATTTGTAGCTTTGTAGATTTTTAATAAATAGTTTTATAGCCTCTAGCACTTTCTTACCCCTTTTCAATTTGATGTGGTAAAAATCCTAATCTGTGGCATGGGAAACTAGATCAGGTGCATCTGCTAAAAGCAGAGGTGCTCCTGCAGGGAACAGTCACCCAACATCCATTATTCTCAGTGCCCTGTGGATGCACTCTCTGAGATGATTTAGAGATCTGGGAACCCCTCTGGATGTTGAAATGAGCCCTTCACATCATGACCCAGACGGCACAGGCCTCTCTGCAGCCTTCAGACTGAGTCAACAGGGTAAAAGTGGGGTTGCTGGAGCTGGAAGGAATGAAGCATTCCCCACCTGAGCACAGCTGTACACCCCAGCTGGTGGCTTTGCTTCCTTGCCTGGAGAGGTGGCCTCAACCAAGGCCCAGGAATGTCTGGATGTTCCAACCCTTGACAAATTTCCTGCTGAACTTCTGAGGTCACAGATCCCATTTGTGGCCGTGCCACTCTGTCTGGAGGGGCTCAGGGGCAGAGGTTGGGGGGAGGAGGAGGGGGCTCCTACCCAGCCCAGTGGTTGATGGTCAGAGCTTGGTGAGTGCAATGGCACCACGAGGGTGGGAGGACAGGAATTCAGTCACCTTGAAAGGAGCTGACTGCATTAGACCCACCTGCTTCCCCCCCAGGGTGGCTCTAGGGAAATTTACAGAAGGAGAACAAGTCCTGTAAGGGTCACCAGTCTTCCTTCTAAAACCCCCAAGGCATTCCCAATGAAAGTCACCCCACTCCTTCCCCAGCTCCCCCTGAAGACAAATGTCCCATCCACTCTCCTTTCACTTTGAAAGAGACCCAGTGCATGGTCCCAGTTAATAAAGCTGTAGAAAGTGAGGCAGTGACCCCACCAGAGGCAAATCAATAGCAGCAGGGCCCCTGGGTATTGTGTACTTTAAAATATGCCATTTGAAATGCAGATTTTCCCTGCCTGGGCTGGGGCTACAGAGCACTAATCAGGAAGGCAGCAGCCTTATTATCTCAGGCTGATCCAAGGGGACAGAGAGGAGCTTTTCCCTCCCTTAGCTGAAAGGACGTACTTCCTTCTGCTTCTCTTACTTCCTTTGCATGACCTTTGCCTCAGCAGTTAGAGATTTTCCCCATCCATTTTAGGGATTCGTTCCTTTTTTCCTGCTGTCTTTTCTGTTGCTCAAATATTTATCTTCTGAGGAGACCAGGAGGTGCTACCAGACCTGTTCCTGCCCTTGGAACCAGCACCCCAAGAGACAGGAGCCTGCAGCCACCATCCCAGTGCTGGGAACAGGTGGGGAGGCCCTGGAAAAGCCATCTAAAGCATGGGAAGGGGTGGCAGAGTTGTCTGATCAATACAGACACATGTAAGGGTTTGTCTCACTCATCTTTTTCCTACTGAAAGTTGCAATGGTACTCAGGGGCAGGAGATAATGTCTTTTTCTTACAGGAGGAACAGTTGTGTGGAGGATGAAGGAACTTTCTCAGAGCAAAAAATCCTGCTAGAAATAGGAAAAGCAATGCACAGCCTGCCTTCCCCATCCCCCAAAAGAAATGTGTGTGAAACTGAAGAAGGGGAAGAGGAGAAAGGGGGATTATTTCTGATGAGCTCTTTCTGAAATAGTGTGATCATTGCACTCCAGTCTTACTCTGAACAATGTGATGACCTTCTCCTTTTTTCCAGTACTATTTTATATCTTTCTGTCAGAACCACACAATGCTTTGTTTGACTTTCCATAGTCTTCATTCATCAATAATAAGAAAATAATAATAATAAAATTAATAATAATAGTAATAATAAAGTAGTAGTGGTAGTAGTAGTAGTAACATCATTCCATACTTCCCTCCTCTAATGATCTATACAGACTTAGCTAATGAATCCTCATGGTATCCCTGTGACAGAAGGAGGTTAGTAAAGTAATCAATCAAGCAATAATACAACTCATATTTGGTAAAATGGTGTAATTGACAAATTCATGTCTGCTATGCCTAACTGGCTATTGGGAGGTAAATCGAAAAATACTTTACAAGCCTTGAAACAGACAGAAGATAATTTGTAGAAAAATCAGAATTGTTCTTCATACTTGTTATGTTTTCTTGGAAATAGAAATTTCTGCTTTGAAAACAAAATTTAAATATAATTAGGATATTAAAAAAACCTAAACAAATATGCAACACCCCGATTCATGTCTTAGTGTCTTTCCAAAGTCTGACACACAATAGCTTGGGTTCCTAACTTCCTGGGAACTTTGGAAAACCCCCCAAAAGACCTAAAAAATTTGTATGTAGAGCCCAAATCTTAGTGTTCATTATTTCCAGTGTCCAATATTACCTGGGAGCTGCTGGTCAGAAATATGGTATTATCCCTGCTAAAAAGTATTATGGCTTCAAAATAGCTTCCTCTTCTGGAACGGTTAAGTGCAAATAATTTGCATAACAGGTACTATTTACCAAATATACTGTCTCATTTTGGCAATTTAAATGTATCAACTATTATATCCAGAAGGCAGCCTACAGTCAGTAATTTTTCCCTGATTTCATAGGGCTAGCTCATTTTTTTTTTTAACTATCTCTCCAAAATAATTTCACAGTCCAAATTGAAGAAATATTGGAAAAAGCAATTCTTCCTGTCAGCACTACCTCAGATCATTTAGCAGAAATATCCTTTCACCTCCATGGGAGCTGGACAGGGAGGCAGAGCGGGGCACCCAGGGTTTTGTGGTCAGCATGGTGGTAACTGCTGCCCTAACTTCCCAAGGAGACCACTTAAGGTGATGTCTGAGGGCTCTGCTGCGCTGGATATTCCAAATTTTTGCTGCAGTTATTGTCTGCAGTTCAGGAGCAGCAGCCATTTGTACCTTTTCAGAGTGAGGAGAGCTGGGATTTACTGAGAAAGGACTTGTTCCAGGCCAGAGAACAAATGTCAGCATTGCCTGTGCTGTCTCTGTCCCAGCCTGTCTGTTTTTACACACTGACTGTCTGCCTATCCCCTGCTGCAGGATGCAATCAGTCCCATGGCTGGAGTTTGGCCAGAAGACTGTGGCTAACAGTCCCAACCCATTTTTTATGCAAACTTGATTTATGACTTTGATCTTATCTTAAATAATTTAAAAATTAAATAATTTATACTGAATCTGTCACTTTCCTAGGCTCTTTCCTTTGTTCTTGCTTTGCTCTTCTGCATTTTCCCGTATCCCTCATCCTTTTTTGATCTGTGCACATTTCCTTTCTGCATGGTGAGGCATCACTGACATGAGACAGGCACTAAACACTCCTTGCCCCTTTCATTCAAAGAAAGACCTGCAGAAACTGTAGATTATTTGTGCCAGGGCTGTACCACCACCATCCACAGGCAGTTTTGATTGTCACTCCTTGTGATTTTGGGCTTGGCCGCCCTGAGTGGGTGAGCTGTGCCCTGTGAAGTGGGGAGTGTGCCTGCAGGTTCTTCCTAGGCTGGCAGCAAATCAAAGGTGGTGCCAGGCAGCATCACTCTCCTCGTCTCCAGGCTGAGCCCAGATCCATACCTCAGCCTGGCCTCAGACTGCAGGAGCAGCTGTCAGTACCCAGCTGATGTAGATCCACAGCAACCCGACAATGAAAAGGGCTGGTGCCCTGTACCCTTGTGAAATAAAATAAATAATTGCTCCATAAAAGGGGAAGTCAAATGAGTATGGGAAGATATTGCTGAAGAGAAAAAACCTAAAACAATCAAAAAACCCACCCTGAAATAAATTAGAGTAGGGGCTCTGGGAGCTTTAGGAAGCTATGAAATCTGACTTGCCTTGAGCTGCATACAAAAGAGGTGAGGTGGGTCTGATGTGTCTTTCTGTGCCCCTGAAACAGCAGACAGAGTTGGTGCCAAGCTTTGTCTGGGCTGCTTGAAGGTGGCACACGAGGAGGGGATAGAAAACCACACACAGTGGAGAACTCCCTTTGCTTCCTCATTTTTTTGCCTCTGTGTCTGAGGCCAGATGGCTGCTGAAGCCCAGGACTGGTTGCTTGGCTGAGACCACGGCTGTTATCAAGGTTAAAGTTGTTTAAATTGGGGCTGAGGGGGTTGGCAGCGTGCAGCAGCCTGAGAGCTGTGGCATGGCTATTTGCTGGGCTGTAAGGGAGGTAACCTGGGGGCCAAATCTGTCCTGATAGCAACACTTAAGTTTATCTGTCAAACTTTAATGGTCTGAGACCCTTGCTGCCTCTCCTCAGTGGTGCTGCTGGGTTGGCAAACCCATGGCTGCCCACAAATCTATCAAACAGCTATGCCATGGGGGCTCCTGTTGCACAGACCACCTTGGTGCATCGAGGATTTTTGGGAACAAATCCTGTCACAGTGATGTGCAAGATGCTTTGGCGAAAATTCAGCAAGAAACTGCAGGAATGGGGTCCTGAGCAACCTCCTCCATGGGGACAGACCATTAGAAACTATTGAAAAACCACTGTCATGGGATTGCTTGGGAATTTTTATATAGAGACATCAGTCAGGTTTGGTCTGCTGGGGGATAGCTGGGAGGACAGGCTAGGAATCAGAGAGCCTGATGTCTCGTGCTTGTGGTGGCCTCACTATGAAGCATTGAGGCAATTCTTACTCTTGTTACTGTCACACCACCCTGAGAAAGCTCATGGAGAGACAGCACAAGAGAGAGGCGTGTCCCTGAGGGAGAAGAGAAAATAAATAAACCTGATCATCAGGCTTATTTGCACATGAAGAAACAAGATCAGGGGGTCAAACAATTCAACCAATGTCACGAGAGTTGCTGGTGGCAGTGGCATCACCAGTCATGACAATCCTGATATTTCAGCTTCCCTCCTCTTGCCTTGCCTTAGCTCTTTGACTTCAGGCTGCTGTCTCCCTCTCTCTCCATGCTATCGATCCCTCCATCTCCTGCTGGCATTTGCGAGGTGCCAATCACCCTGATATCTGAGAGCCAGCAGCCCGGGCTGGATTAATCGGGACCAAGGCAACGTCACAGAGCCCCGGCTCTGCCTTCCCTCCCTTTCATGTGAGCCTGTGAGATGGAGCAGATAGGGAGGCTGATTGAGAGACAGCCTCTGAGCACGCTCTGGGTCCACAGGCACCACACAGAAATGTGATCCCATCATTTAGACAGCTCCCAAGTCCCTGGGGTAATTGGTGTCACCAGCCTGTCATATCCAATGGGTCAAGATCTAAAACTTATTTTTTTTCCCCCTTATTAGCATTTCTATCAGAAAAATATAAAATAAAAGAGTATGGGTCCAATTCTGTTTTCACAGAAATCAACATGAAAAATATCCATTTGTTTCAAGTGGATGGGAGGAGACAAGAAATTGTTTTTCCTCTTCCTTCTGCCCTGATTCCTCACCTCCCCTCATAATGCACCTGTCTCATCTGGTAACAAACAAAGGAAACTTGTGGTGTAAAGGTGCAGACAACATCCTCTCGTATCAGCATAAACCTTGTCTGGAAATTAGAAGAGTTACTCTAGATTAAGAATAATGCAAGAATAGTTTTTGGACCAGGACACCAGGACAGTGGTGTCTTGGCCATCTCTCCAGCTGCCTGACCAATGTCTGCAGAGACACTGAAGCCACTTCTCCTGCTTGACAGCCTCAGCAAATGTTTGTCCCAAGCTGTCTGTGGATTGCCTCCTGTTAATTCCTCTGGTTCATGGGGGCAAAGGTGCTACATCCCTCTGAGAGTCTGCTGGCCATTGACCTAGGCTCATTTGGGATTTACTGTCTCTTTTCCTCTTCCTGCAGCATTCTCTGGCCAGGGGGAGTGTTAAACACAGAGGAAGTAGCTCTTCTACAATGTGAGGAGGGGAGCAGAAGACAAGGAAAAGACAGAGACTGACTTTGACTAGGAACAAAAATGAAGATAACCAAATAGAAGTAAAAATAGAATTTTTCCAGAAAAGAGAGAATAAGAACTCCAGAAGTGCACCAAGAGGTGCAGCTGGAAGGAGAGGAAGAACTTCAGTGGAGCTCTGCAGCACATCCTCACAACTCTGCATGGCTCACACAAGGGGTGGGCTGGGCTGTACCAAATGTTCAGTGAGGCACAGGTCTCTTTCAGAGAGGAAATGTCAAGAGCTTCAAATTAAAAAGGAAACATTGTGATATAATGGGAAATACTTGGCGCCAACACATGAGAAAGAAACAGTCAGGGAAGAAAGGAAAACCTTGTGGTCATTGCTCTGGAAGGAGTGTTGGCACACCAGAGGGCTATTCCAGAGGACCAGAGAGCTGGTCCTACATACCTAAGCAAGGTTTGGATCTCCCATTCAGTCAGGTGCTACTCTGTACAAAGTGCTCAACAGCACTTCCCTCCTGGGCACAAATTGTGCAGGGGGGCCACATTTTGTCATCAAATAGAAGGAGCACCTACGTACACTGTCACTGCCTGAAAACCTGCTTGAGAGAAAGCAGCCAAAGTCACTGGGAAGTATTGTGTCTGCCTGCTGCAGGCATCACCTCCACCTTCCTCCAAAATATCTGACAGAGAGCCCAAGTTACCTGATCCTGGTCTTGTCTTGCAGATCCTTGTTAATTTTATCCTAATGAAAACAAGTCATTTCAGAGGCATCCGTTTAATAATATCATAAAGACCCCAGCACCTGTACAGTCATATCTTCTCAGGTTTGGTATGCCCACAGGAAACCTGAAGTTAGCACAAGAGGATTTCTCCCCAGTCGGTTTCAATCATACTGTTTGGGGCAGCAGGATTTTGTGTGGGCATGTGTCTGTGTGTACATTTCATTATCATCTACCATGCTTCGTGAATCTAAAAGCATTTCTCTCAACAGCTGCTGTTTTGTCCTGTGGGTCACTCCAAAGGTACCCATAGTGATGCAAGGCACAGCAGGGTACTGGTGATGTGAGGCAGAAAGCTGGGATAACTGGGATGACTGGGATAAAGTGACCAGGGTTATTTTATCCAAATCCTCAAAATGTAGTGTGTTTTCATTCCACAACAATGGCTTAGCCCCCCTAGTAAAAGTTCTGCATAGGTCCACACATGACCTATGCATGAAAGTTACTGCTAGAGCTGTCTATGGCACCTAGAAGACACCTGGGAGATTCCCAGAGCCTACCCTGGAAGGCATGGCTAATTTTTACTCCCATCATGTAACCAGTTCAACAGATAAGCCACTGCTTCCTCTTCTGCTCAGGTTTTTTGTCCACTCCCATGAGTTTTTGTGCATTTCCAGGTCATAGTCCCCCCCTCCCATGAACACTCAGAGAGTTGCTGTCTATACTTACTGCCTGTGCATAGGCTCCATAAGCTCCAAACTGGATGGCCATGGGGTTGAACATGCCCATTTGTCCTGCCATTTGCTGCATGCGCCTCATCGTACGCTCCTTGTCCGTGTCCGCAAACTTCACCACCAGGCTCGAAGAGGCTCCCTGCAGCACAGGAAACAAAAGGAGACACACAGGGAATCAGAGCCTGATGCACACCAGCTCATCAGTCCATACACCTAACACAGATTTAGTAGAATGGGATTCAGGTGCTGATGTTTTCCATGCAACCTATCAGGCTGTGAATTTTGGCTTTTGCAAGAGAGTGCGAGCATCAGGAGGCAAAGGACACTGGAGGGTGAATGCCAGCAGCCTGGCTCCTAGTTTCCAAAATTCCAAAGCTTCTAGGATGTCATTTACATTTTCTCTGCAAAAGTTGTTGCCTTATTCTTTCAACCTTCAGGCCCAGAATGTTGAATCAGAGGACAAAGATCTGGACACAGTGCAGGGAAATGTAGGAGGCTTTGCTACATGAATGTGGTAGGATTTGTAGACTGATTTGTTTTGGTGGAATGGGTGGGGTCTCTGCATTCCAGACCCCTGAAGTGGATCACGCTTTCAATGCTGTGTCCTGTAACCCCCAAGCCCAGTGAGAAATTCCTACCCAGCCTTGGAGACAGGAGTCAGTATGCTGGGCAGGGTGTATGTGTCACCATGAAACAGCATCTCTTCAGCACTGCCAGATTAAGGGAGCAAAAATAATACTGGAGGGACCTGAGGTCCCTTTCCACAAACAGTAGGAAATAGAGGCTACCATGAAGGAGCCCACACATTTCCAGGAAAGATCTACAAAATTAGGATTACGTCTGTAGTCAACACCAGCACAGAACTACGGATGATCATCAGAACTGCCTGCAGAAATCTGTGAAAAATGCAGTGCTTTTGGGAATGAAAGAAATCCCTCTCCGTCCCAAAACCAGATGAAGGGCCAATAGCTGCAATCCTTAAATTTCTCATAGGGGGCAGAGATGAGAAGAAATAGATCTACCTAGGAGGGCATTTTTTGGTCTTTCTCCAAGGAAGCCCTAACTTCATGGGTTGGTTGCTTCCCCACAGGGTAAGGAAGGGAAGGAGGAGGTGCAGGGGAGGGACAATCTGGCTGCAGCCCCGACAGCAGTGGGCATTGCCCTGGGAGCTGGGCTGCCCCCCAGCCTGGGGAGATGGGCAGGACGCTGACAGTGAGCAGCTGAAATAATTGTGCTCCCATGGCTTCTGTCCTGACAAACTGGTGTTCACTGGTCAAAGTACTGTCAGTGGGGAAACAACCAGCTCAGTTCTGGCTGTGGCAGTAGAGGAAGGCCAGCTCCATGCCAGAGGAGCTGAACTGTTGCAGGACCCTTGTTGTCCTAGCAGAGGATGAATTTTCTGGAATTGCACAATAAAAATATTATTAACTGGCTTACACATGCCCCTATGTACCTGCAAAGAGAAAAAATAATCTCAGTGAAAGCAGAATTGCTCTGCTACAAATTGGGAGGAATGTAGTAAACCACAGCTATAGACATATGTATATGTAGTCTAAGCTATACATATTCAATAGCCTCTTCAGATTCTCAGTTATGAAAGTTATAAAGAGTTGAGGAATTAACCTGCTAAAAAAAGACCCCTACAATCTAACACCACACAATGAGTGATGCTCCCTTGGATTAGCAATCTGTACTGGGAGAAAGTGATTTTCATTGGCAAAGAATCTTTCTTTTTGACCTGTTAGTCTCTCTCTAATAAATCTATAACCCACTCACACAATGTGATGAAGAGCAAGGTTTTGAAAGAAGTGCTTCAGGAAAACAAAGGGATGCAGAGATGAATGCCCCATTCAAAGATGGAGAGCAGTCTTCAGCAGTTATTATAAAACCTAAACAGAAGGGGGAGTGCAGGAGAAGAGAGAGAAAAAAAACCTGTAGCCAAAATTCCCCAGCATTTCTGTTGAAGGCTGGGTGACTTTTAATTTTTCTTCAGATCACATGATGCAGATATTGATCCTTCCCCAAATCACACTCTTAATTGCAGCTCATCGACAAATGAATATTTTAATGCATACATTTCCTGCTAATTATCACCTGGACCAGTTCTTAATTAGATTTCAACACTCATTTAATTAACCCTGATCCAAGAGACTGTTTGGTAACTTGCATCTAATGATTTAAACCTATTTGCAGCTGTATTGGAGGGAGGCAGTGGTCCACAGCAGATTGGGCTGTTCAGAGCTGCTGTTGTGATTTGCAGAGCAGAGTCTGCATCATGATGAGCACAATGCAGGATGGAAGATTTTAAACTGAGTGAGAGTGTATTCATTTCTGCAGAAGGGGTTTCTTCTGCTGTGACCTGCTCCTGTTAGCATGACAGGCAAGTGTAAATAAGTTGGTGTCTTCTTCCTTCTCCTTTTCTCTTGATCTCTATTTGCCCTGGAAGTCTTAGGGCCAGGGAACTGCCTCAGGCATTTGCTGATGCCTCACACTGTTGAAAACCAAGCTATTATTGTAGATGGCATCATGAAAACATGGGTAACTTCCACATGAAGTGCTCGCCCCTGGAGTGTTCTTCCCTTCTGATGTGAGTCATAGTGACTGCACAGCAGCTGCTTGACCCAATGGGATCTCATCTTGCCTCCTGAGAGATGTTTTTCTGGGCTGCCTGTCGCAGCAGGACTTCAGGCCTCTTTGAACATTGCTATCATATACACGGGGCAGAAAGGCCATTGGCAAATAGATTCAAGCTAGACCACACACTACAAAGAAGGAAGAGAAAAAGAAGAGGTTTTCCTGAGAGTTCTCTGCAATGAGATGCGCATGTAAGCGGTTAAAGATGTGTAGCCAGTAGAGACGGTGCACTGCTCTTGAATATGGAGACTGACCTTGGGATTGATGCTTTCAGTGTGCGGTTCCTCATGTGCAGCTCTTTCATGTGGCCCAAAGGAAATCAGGCAGTAAACTGTATCAGATCAGCCAGTGCGGGACTTTTAACAGTGGAGCCAAATATTGCTGTTCATATACAGCAGAACAGGGCTGCTTTCTACTCCACTGACTGCTACTAATCCACTGGACAGCAATAGAAATGCCCCAGAACGGGCCACGTTTTCCATAGGGTAAAAATGCTGCAGCCCTTCATCTGGAATATTTATTGCTTCCGTGAGGAGTTAAACCATGGTGTAAATCAGCTGTTGTCTGCTGGCAAAGGCAATAGGTCCTGTCTGCTGTGTCATTTACTAGTAATACATAATCTCCAGTTCTCGGACTGGACCTCATATTTTGCCAAACCCCATGAGAGTTACACTGGGTAAGTCAATAACATTTGAAATGTGCTTCTGCATTTTTCAGAGGAAAGGACCTGTTCATTTCTCTACCCTGCAGACCCACAGTCAGAAGATACTATCATGAAAGTGAGCCTTCCTGCTGGTGCCTCTGCAATAGGCTGCTTGCAATTGGAATTTATCTCTTTTCCCCTCAAATCAACCTCCTTTTTCAAGTGCTTTGATATCTACTGATGAAAAGAATGATAAGGGCTAAGTATTATTATGCTTCTCCTATTCTCTCTTGGGCCAGCAAGTCTACTTAATATGGCTATCTTTCTTCCCATCCCCCTGCCACGCATGGTAATGAATTGCTCCCCTTAGTCAGCAGAGTCAGGCACTCTCTAGGTTGGTGGGGCGAGGGAAAAGATGGAGGAAAAATCACTCTGCGCCACACTCACTTTGTAATCCCTAATCAGAGCCCTCTGTGAGAAAAACTAATTTCTCAGGCTGTCTTGACGTGTGAAATAAAGTCATTCTTGAAAACAGGAGCTTGACAGGTCGCTTGTGAAATTTCATATTCAGCTAAAAATAAAATATCCATCCATTGATATTTCATTTAAAGGCAAAGGAAAACAAATCTATTGCCTGGTTGTTGGAACTTTTTCCCATTAGATATGGTCTTCCAAATGGAGTGTATACACGGATTAAGTAAAAGCATTTCAGGATGCCAACCATTACTGCCCAGGAGCAGGGAAAAATCACGGAATCACAGAATCAACTAGGATGGAAAACACCTTTGAGATAATTGAGTCCAACCTGTGACCAGACACCACTGTGTCAACCAGACCATGAGTGCCACACGCAGTCTTTCCTTAAACACCTCCAGGAACTGTGACTCCACCACCTCCCTGGGCAGTCCATTCCAATGCCCCATCACCTTCTCTGTGTAGAAATTCCTCCTAATGTCCAACCTAAACCTCACCTGGAGCAGCTTAAGACTTTGTCCTCTTGTCCTATTGCCTGGGAGGAGAAACAGACCCTCACCTGGCTACAGCCCCATTTCAGAGAGTTGTGGAGAGAGATGTAGAGGATCCCCCCTGAGCCTCTTCTTTAGGCTAAACAACCCCAGATTCTTCAGACATTCTTCATGGACTTATGCTACCCTTCACCAGCTTTGTTGCCCCTTTGTGCACACACTCCAGCATCTCAACATCCTTCCTCAACTCAGGCACCCAGAACTAGACACAGTGTTTAAAGCAGAGCCTCCCCAGTACTAAGTACAGGGAAAGAATGGTTTCCCTGGTCCTGCTGGCCACGCTATTCCTGATCCAGGCCAGGTGCCATTGGCCTCCTTGGCCACCTGGGCACACTGCTGGCTCATGTTCAGCCAGCTCCAACCAGCACCCCCACATCCCTTTCTGCCTGGCCACTGTCCAGCCACTCTGTGCTGACCTGTGGCACTGCAGGGGGGTGTTGTGGCCCAAGTGCAGGACCCAGTATCTCATCTATTGTTGGAGTCAGCCCATCTATCCAGCCTGTTGAGGTCCCTCTGCAGAGCACTCCTACCCTTCCATACTCCCCCAAAACTGCATGTCCCCTGCAAATTTGCTGGTGGTGGACTCAACTCCCTCATCCAGATCATCAATAAAACAGGACTGGGCCCAACACTGATCCCTGGAGGACACCACTGGTGACTGGCCACCAGCTGGGTGAAGCACTGTCACCACCACTCTCTGGGCTTGGCCATCCAGCCAGTTCCTAGCCCAGCAAAGAATTCACCCATCCAGGCTGTGAGCTGCCAGCTTTTCCTGGAGGATGCTGTGGGAGTGGTGTCACTTTGCTGAAGCTCAGGCAGACACATCCACAGCCTTTATATGATTATCACAGGAGATCAGCTTGGTCAGGCCGGACCTGTCCCTCCTAAACCCATGCTGGCTGGTCTCACTCCTTGGCTATCTCGTAGGTGTGATGGCACCCAAGATGATCTGTTCCACAACCTTGCTGGGGACCAAGGTCAGGCTGACAGGTCTGTGTTTTTCTAGACCCTTCTTCCAGCCTTTCTGATGGATGCATGTCACATTGGCACCTCCAGCCATCTGGGATCTCCCCAGTGGGCCAGGACTGATGGTAAATGATGGAGAGGGGCTTGGTGAGCTCCTCCACCAGCTCCCTCATCACTTTAGGATGGCTCTCATCTGGTCTCATAGACTTGTGAGCCCCTAAGTGACTCAGCAGGTCTCTTCCTGCTTCTGCTTGGATTACAGGGGGGCTCTTCTGCTTCCCATCCCTGTCTACCAGCTCAGGTGTCCAACTGCTTCTCCCTAGAACAATATTCTTAGGAAAAGTTCTGTGAAGGTCTGGCCTTGCAGAATATATGCATGAATTTCCTTTTCCTGCCAGCCCTATAAATCTGCTCTGATTCCTTAGGTTACTAATCTCCACGGATGGTTAGACACCTTTTTCCTTCAAAACTGATGAATCTGGGCGTAATTTGCCAAAGTCATTACATTGCGTTTCACTTTAAGCTTGGTGAATCTCCTGCTGGAGGCAAACATACATATAAGCCCTTTAACACAAGAGTGTCTCGTGTAGGTGGACCTTTACATCTTTGTTAGCTCAAATGGAGCCAAATAAAAGTTCTAAGCCAAAAACATTTTTTTAAAAATTTGTTATATTAAAGTTCCAGTGCCTAAACTCTTGAGTATAAGAGATCTGAATGTGCAGATCCTGTAAAATACCTTCCAAAATGTAAGCCATGAAGACAAAGATACTTAAATGAGTAGGTGCTGCTGGACACTTGTCTTTTGGGCTATGACTGTATTCCTAAGTGTCACCACAGAAAGTGGTGGAAATTTTGCCTTAGCACTCCCTTTGTGACTACAAAACAGAGCTGGGAGGATGCTGACCTTCAGCAAGACAATCAGGGTAATATTTCCATGCAAGGATCCTTGATGTTAAGGCCCAGAAGCCAAAGGAAGATTTATTTGCTTTGGGCTCTGTCATCTCAGGCCATTTGGCATGATGTCCCCTAAGTTTGAAAACAAATTTGGAATTTTTTTGGAAATGCCTATGCAACTCTATTGAAAAGAGGGATGGTGAATTAGACAGTGGGGTTTGACCCCAACCTGGGATTTTAGGCAAGTGAAAAAGAAACTACTGTCCAATTAAACTGCAGAGCAGTGGGAATTTCTGCTAGGCAGAAATGTAATTACCCAGGCTGGAAAGTGACCAAAAGACCAGCACTAACATCCCTCCCATCTTGTGAAATATGTTATTTTTCTGCACTCAGGGCTTCAATTTCATGTCTCATCTGAAAGATGAGTGGGACAGCAGTCACTAGGAGCTATTTCCACTTTACAGTCCTGAGAGCTGGTTTAGACACTGTTGAGAGTGACAGAGATGGAGAGGGGAAAGGAGGCATTCATCCAGGACCGTAGTGATGGACCCTTTGATAATGCTGCTCCCTCAGTAGAGAAGATTCTTCATGCAATGTCTAAGCAGAGAGTGTTGCTGCAGGTACTTCCCTTCACAGGTCTCCGGAGCTGTTAATTTATTTGGAGTGGAAGCTTGATTTAGGTTTTATTTGCCCATACACTACTTACCAGGTGTCTCTCAGAGCTGAAGTTATTGCTTTCCACAGGGCAACAGAATCATTGAGTCCTGGTGTCACTGTACCCAATTCTAATTAGGAAGAACTCAATATATAACCCAGGTGTTAGCATGCCACTCGACTCAAAGCCAGGTATCTGAAAAACCTAAACTTAAAAGCAGAGTTCTTCAAGCGCTTTTTTTTTCAAGCATTTTTCAGCTCAGTCTATGAATGATAAAAGTCCTCACAAAATCATTCACCTCTCTTAATGCAGTATGAAGTGGGAGGTATTGTTACATTACACCAACAGACTAGTGATTCTTTCCTGATATTTAGGACTGTGAAAGCGGTAAATAATTTTTTTGTCTATTTCAAGAAAAACATAAAATTAAGAATCCAAAAGAAAATGTTGTATATTTCCCCTTTCCAATAAGAGCAACATGGTTTGAAAGATTAGGTATGTTTAGTTTCATATTAACTAAAAATATACTTCCTCATAAAATATACTTACACAAAAAGAGCTAAATTTTAAAAAATAAATTATGATTAAAATCATATTTGGTATATATTAATATATATACCAAATATATATTATTAATATTAATATATTATTATTAATGTATATAATATATTAACGGTATATTAATATATTATTATTAATGTATATAATATATTAACAATATATTAATATACATTAATATATTATATAACATATTTATATTAATTTATTTAATATATTTTAACATAAATATATTAAAAATATATTTAGTAGCTGCAGTATGGAGACCTATGAATGATCTTTCCATTCAGTTAAACAAGCAAGGATGAAAGTAAGAGAAGTGGAATTATTCCATAATGTGAATTGACTGTTGTCAAAGCAAAGTAGAATCTCAAGCAAGTATGGAGATCCTGATGCTTCAGGACTCTGCCCACAAGAACTCCACACCTCTTTGGCACCTCAGGATGAGAACATGAACAGCCTATGATGACTTGGGGGGAAAAAATGAGAGGTTGAGGAAGGGCCGGCAAGCTGGGCAGATACATTTCAGCTGTTCATATAACAAAAAAGAACATTTCCAAGGCACTGCATTGCACATGGTTGTGCTTCCCAGATCCCTGTCACGCTGCAAGACTCCAGGCTATTGTGGTGTAAACCATGCTGCTCAACTGAGATAGTAAAAGATTTGAATTTTTGCAGCATGTTTAAACTGGAGATCTCCAAGCACTGTCCAGACATGGGCTGGACCAGATGGGCTTTAAAGGTTACTCCTAACCCAAAATTTTCTATGATTCTACAGTTAATTGAGAAAATATTCTGCTTTCAGGGAGGTGTCACTCATGCTTTAATGCAGAGAAACAGATGGTGAACTGAAGCAATGAAATGGTGTAAATTCAGTGCAGCTCTCCTGGGTTTTGGTGAAACAAGAAGTTGGTTTATGTTGAAGGATCTGCCCTTGCTGCTTTCCACTCCACTAAGACAAACACGCCACCTTCACAACCACTATTCCTGTGAGCACCAACCAGACCATTTCCATTTGGAATGAGAAGTCAAACATGCTCTTTTATGTGATTTCACTTGCCAGTGGACATCTGAGGCAAAGACATTGGGGTCTGGTAGGATGCTTCACATTCATGACTTTGTGTGAGCTTCAGCTGAGAGTATTATTTGAAAGTCATTGTTCTGATTCTTTGTTTTGATTCTTTGAGGACATCTTTGTCCTCTAGAAATTAAATTTCAACTTTGCAAAACCCATTTGGATAATAGCTAATGCATCACTAGTGCTATGTTTTGCACAGGGATAGCATTCCACCATTTACTAAGACCTTTCTGTTTTCCTCACATGAATGCATGCTATCAGTACTGAGCACACACCAGAGCAAGGCTGGGAAGGGGTGAATTTAAGAAAAAAAAAATAAGAATTCAGAGTGATTTAATGCTGATCCAGAGCCTACTTTATGTGGGAAGCTCCCACTGATATAAATGAGGCTTAGATCAAAAGATACGGGAAGAGAAAAGGAGGAAGAAAGAAATGCCCCCAAAGCAAGCAGAAGAGGTAAAGACAATGCTGACATCTTGAATCCTTATTACAGGAAGGTGGTGATGCCCAGTGGAGCTATCTCCAGCAGGGCAGGAACTCCTTTAGCAGGCAGGGACTGTTTCATGTCTCCCAGGCTGGAGGCTTCTCAATGACTCTGACATCCCAGGAAGGTCCCTGCCTATGAATTATTTTAGCCCCTCAAGCGCTAATCTCACGCAGATTAGACAAGAGTTGAGTGGAGCAAGAATTGCAGGGGCTGCTGTTATCACCAGGATCTGGGCAATTCCCAGGAGTGGCACGATCCTGTTCCTGCCTCCCCATGGCAACCTCCACACTGCTGATTTAATGAGCAGCTCCCCTTGGACTTGTGAAGGGATGGGTGGGTGCCAATCAAGTATTTTTTTCTTCCAGAAGGAGGTAATGTGGCTCACAAGGAGTTATTGCTTGTGTCCCATTTGGATGCAGTGAATGCTGTGGGTCAGAGGGAGCAGGGAAGCCCAGGGAAGATATCCAGTGGTCTTTCTCGTGTCCCACTTGTCACTCCCGTGTCCTGCTGGGTGACTGTGTGGTTTTGGAGATGTAACCAGACAAGAGAAGGCCATTTTTGGTGCCAGCATGATTCACACCCTCTGTCAGGCAGCCAGGCTGCCTGGATCTCTGCTCTGGGACCCAGAAATATGATTAATTAGTTAATTTACGAAACTATGGGAGAGGCAGGCAACACAGTCTTACAATTTTGCTTTTTGTTGGAAGAATTAAGGGAAATTATGGCAAGACTGGAAACCTGCTGTCCCAAAGCTTGTAGAATCAGCAGTCTTGATGGAGGTGCTGGCATGGGGTCTGTGAGTTTTTCCCCCTCCATCCAGAGCCCACTGCTCCACGGGAAGCAAAGGTGAGCTATCAAGAGTCACTGGACTTTGGTAGAAATGGCTGCAAACTCACATGTAGGTATTACAAGTCCTCTGCTTTTTTTCATCCTAAAGGACAACACACACCTTTATAAATGGTGTTTAAGTAGCATATTCAAAAAATCATTTATTACTGGAAAGAGGGCCAGGCCTGCTGCTGGTGACTTATAAATGGCTTTCTAAGTTATTATAATTTTTTAATACAAGGAATAGATGCGCTGTGCTTTGCCCTGAGTTAAACAAGACAGCCTCTGTGTTGCACAAGGACATTGCAAGGAATGTGTGTTCTTTAGAGAGTTCAAGATCAACAGGAAAGAGAAAAACAGGGTCAGAGTCGACATCTCAATTTTCACCCATCAGTTTTTCTAATATCAATGGTGTAAAACCAGGCCTCAGCCTTCTGCATTAATTTGGACAGGTGGACTGGCAGTGATGGTACCTCACTCTGTGCTGGGCTTTTTCACCTTGGGCAATTAACTTTCAGCCAAACTCAGGTATGAGTCATGAAGGACACTTAGATGCTGGAGCTGCATCAACTTTCAGCCTGGATTACCTCTGAGAATCTCCTCTTTGAGTTTCTGTGGTCATGTAAAAGGAACGTCTAATGGATTTTCCATTTCCTATTTTAGTTAAAAGAGGAGGAGGCTCAAGGGGAGAACTTCTGGCCCTCTGTGACTACTTGAAAGGAGGTTACAAGGTGGGGACTGTTCCTTCCTACTGTGGCTGTAGTGGAAGGTCAGAGGAAATGGTCTTCAACTGAGAGGAGACATCCTGGCTAGATATTAGTTTAAAAACTACAGTTAGGATTTTCCACTGAATTCCAAATATTTCCAATATATTCCAATATATATTTCCAATATATTCCAAAGCCACTGTGAGGCTTTGGAACGCATTGCCCTGGTGGAGTCATCATCCCTGGAAGTGTTTTTAGAGGCATCTGGATCTGGGTGATGTGGTTTAGGAGTTACACGGTGGTGCTGGGTTGGTAGTTGGACTTAGAGATCTCTTCCAACTTCGATGATTCTGTGATACTGTGATTCCATTTACCCTGACAGACTGAGGGGCTCAGTGGCTCTGTCTCTACTGACTCTCACAATGTGGCTTTTACCAGCTGAGAACTTGATCCCATGCTGGAATCTCAATGAAAGTAAATTTTGTTGGTTAATTAATACTCTGAGTTGTGGTCTGTTTAGCTCTGTTTGTACTATGGGTTTGTCTGTGGTTCTGTTTATGTAACTGGGATGAAGACATTTTCAGTAAGTGAGGGGGTGAACTGAAAACTTAAACTTTGATATTCTTAATTCTGTGTTTCTCAGATATCAATAAATATTAAGATTTAGATTCTCAGGTGTTCACTGGTTATTACTTCTCTGCTGGAACCAGAACAAGAGCTGCTGTCACTTGGTTAAGAACAGCCTAAACAGATAGATTCATTATGTAAAAGACTTGCTCATTCCCATACATTGTATTATTTTTAATTTTGCTTCTCCGTTGTGTCTTGTCTATTAAGGAGACATTTAGATGATGTAATTGCTGGCATTTTGAGCATCAATCCTAAACCCTCAGTTACTCAAGCCAGTCTCTCTTGGGTCCTAGACCCTCTCCATCAACTGTAACAAAAGTGTAGATGACCTTGAAGTTTTATACTTTGACTGACCCTTTGAAGTAATTCATCCAGCCAGGTTAACCCTGGCCTTTAGTTAGCAAACTGCTGAGTGTAGGAGCTGTCCTGTCAGAGGTTTTTATGGTGTTTAGCACACAGCAATTTTCTCTAGGAAAAACAGTAACCACATTTCCAACAGCAGTAGTCTGAGAGGATGTCTACCAGAGATTCTGGGAGGATGAGAAGAGTGTTCTAGTTAATGAGAGACCTGCAAACACGAAGATGTGGCTCCATGCACCTGGCTCACGGATTTGGGTGACTTCCCGAAGAAAGTGTCTTGCTGGAAATGGTATGCGCTGCATCTTTTAAACAGCAGCCTAACTACCCCAACTTTGTGGAAGTGACAAACCCTTCTGAGCACAAAAGGCTGCCATGAGCCTGAGCGGAGAAGGGAGCGTGCAGCTGGATGTGAGCGCGTATTTGCGAAGGAGGGAGGAGCAATGAGGAAAGTTTCTCCTATGAAAGAAATGATCTAATTTGAAGCAAGTCCCTCATGGGAAGAGCTGTGACAGAGGCTGCTCTGTTCCTGTTAATTTTCACAGTGCAGCTGTCAGCGGGTCTGTAAATAGTACTCTGCGAAGCCAACGCTTCCTATCCACACATCAACCATTCAATTAACAGAAGAACAGAAGAAGGAAATAAAGTGCACCACAGCCTTCTATCACGGCTTTGATGTTTTCCAGCAATTTATGAAAGTGTACACAAATCTAATTACAAGCCCCACTGCTTCCCATTTACATGGAGCTCCTCAAGTTCAGAGCTGTTTATATCAAAATAATTGTTAAAAATACCTCAGCTGATGTACGGCATTGTGGCCCCCCACTCACCGGAGCCACCAGGCTGCTCCTCCCAGGCAGTTCTTGCCGACTCAGTGCTTTAAAGGGTGCAGCCTGCTCCTGCAGAATCTGCCTCCTCTCCGCTTGTGAGCGCAGCACCTGGGCTGCAGCTTCATCGTGCCCACAAAGGCCCATTCTCCTCCTTTCCTCCACCTGCTCAGAGCTCCTCCTGCACACTCTGCACTGCTTTCCCCTCCGCCCCGAATTCACCTAAATATTGCTCTGCTGGGTTAGTGGGGGGCGACACAGCTGTTCAGCTGTTTCCACAGTGGGGCTGTGTCTGAAGGCAGAGCTCTGCAGAGTCATAGCTGCACCATGGGAATGCACAGCAATAACAGCAGCAATCATTAGTGTGAGCTCGGGGGGGTGCCTGAGCATCCAAAGCCAGAAAGATGAGAAACAGTGCCCCGTTTGCCATTAGCTTGAAAAAAGCCACTGTGCAGGACAAAGCCACTTGTAAGCTCTGGTTTAGTGCCTGGCATCCCTGCCCATGCCAGGGTCCTGGAACTAGATGATCTCCAGGGTCCCTTCCTACCCAAATCATTCTGTGATTCTTGGGACAGTTTTTGATATTCTCATATTTAAGTCACTCTTACTTGATAAACCAAAGAGGTGACAAATTCCTTTTGCCTAAATAATGGAAAAAAATCTCTTATGGTATGAAGGGATGGACAGTACATTGTCTAAGGAAAGAAGACAAATTTTTCACCTGATTGTTACCCATGTTTGGCTGGAAATTTTTCTACTATGGGTGGGCTTCCAAAGAACATGATGGACAGACACTCAAAATCAACCTCATTCAAGGTGTTATGCCATTCATATTTTCTTGCTTAATAAAAAGTGTAAAGTACAACAAGCACTTTACAAAGTACCAAAAGATCTAATCTATATGTCATCTAACAACACTGAGCAATAATTGCATAATTTGATATTGGTGGTTCCTGGACACTGTAGATTAATTTGGTTTTGTCACTTGTGTTGATAAGAGCTGCATGGAAAAATATTTAAATGAAAGCCTCCAAGTTAACGAAGTTGTGCATTACAACACTACTGTTTTTTCAAAGTTCAGCTAAACTGAATCTTTCTCTGAAAGGCAGACGTCTGTTCAGTGCTTGTATCCAAGTCTCACATTTTCCCTTTTCACAAAACCAAGGATTCCATCTGAAAAGTAATTTTTGTAGAAAATGTTCAGCCAGCCGTGGATAGACTTGGAATGCTATTGCCTGGATGCAAAGGAAATGTTGTGCTTTGACCAAGCTGCTGCAGGCTTGTGTAGTAAAATAAAGAGAGAATTTGGTCCATGTGGTAGGAGAAGCCACCAGAAGCTTGAGGCCTTGATGGCCTTAAACCCCATTAATTAAAGAAGGATATGGAATGAAGATAGTGCTGATAATTAGTGTGTTAAGCAAGTTCACAGCACATCTAATGGAACAGGAATCAGGGGACTCTGCTGCAGGATGCCTGGTTTCTGAATCCCAAATTGCTTTATCTGGGCAACAAACATCCAGGACAGATTTCAGGTCTCTCAGCATTGAATGTGAAGTGTTCACTTTAAGCTGCACTGGCTTTGTCTTTAAGCACTGGTGTTTTTTTTGCATTCTGGTCCTTTTTTCATTCTAAGTTGCACTTTGGATGACGAACCACTATTTTGGAGCTGGAGTACCATAGCAAATTGATGCCTAAAATTAGCTAAAAAGCACACTTCTATTTGGGCTTGCCTATTAGTTTGAGAGGTTTCAAAATCTACTTCTGTAAAATAAAATTTCTCCAGAGGTATCTATTTTCCTCTATTGATTATAAGAGAAACTTAGATGACAAACTTGGATGACAATCTCAGACATGAGTTTCTTAACTTCTGGATGTCTCAAATTAGGTTAGATGGGGCCCACCTCAGGTATGCAGCCTAAGCCTGCTATTGAGTTATCCATTATAATGGGACAGGCATGCCCAGAAGGTGATATTGCCCATCCTAGCACAGGAAAAGTGAAGAATGCACAAATCTCTGGAAATGTCTCTCTCTCTCTCTCTCTCTCCTTTCTGCAAGAATCCTAGAACATATTTAGAATAGGTTACAAACTTTCAGATAGTTAAATATAAGCCAAGAACATCACACTCTTCACTTCTCATCCCTGTGCAGGAAATGTAAACAGTAACAGTACTGTTATTCCCCTTCCAGGAATGAATTCATTACCAAAGAAATTCCAAGTTGCCTCAGTGGGCAAGATGGTGAAAAGGGTGCAAAAATACTCTATTTTTTAACCCTGTGTAGCTTCTGGGCAGGATAGCTGCTGTGACTTAAATGTGCATGATTCTGCCTTCCACTCCACCATCTTGAGATCCCTTCTGCAGTGCTGCATCCTGCTCTGGGGGCCCAAACATAAGAAGGACACGGAGCTGTTGGATCGAGTACAGAGGAGACCACAAAGATGCTCACTCCTCTTCCTGAAGACAGACTGAGAGAGCTGGTGTTGTTCAGGGTGGAGAAGAGAAGGCTCCAGGGACACTTTACAGCATCTTCCTGTGCCTGAAGGGCTACAAGAGAGCTGAAGAGGGGGTTTTAACAAGGGTCTGGAATGACAGGAGGGAGGGGAATAGCTTCAGACTGAAAGAGGGCAGGCTTAGGTCAGCTTTAGGAAAAGAATTGTTACTTTGAGGGTGGTGAGGCAGTGGAGCCTGCTGCCAGAGAAGAGCTGTGGGTGCTCCATCCCTGGCAGTGACCAAGGCCTGCTTGGATAAGGCCTTGACAAACCTGGCGCAGTTGGAAGTGTCTCTACTCCTGCTAATGGACATGTAGATGATCTTTAAGGTTCCCTTTCAATCCAAACCATTCTGTGATAGTTCAATGAAGTTTTGGGAAGAGCTTGCTTTGAGTGGGTGGATGGACAAGGCCACATCTTAGATTAGTAAGATGCGTTCTGCAGAATGACTCTTGTGCAATTTGGCTGTTGTCCAGGTATGAAGACATGGGGAGAAGGAGAAAACCAAGCTGAGGATGATACCTAGGAAGAGCATGACTGACAGGTAGAATGGTAATATTGTCCACAGTGATTGAGAATGAAGGTGGAGGATAGAAAAAACAGGTTTTGGGTGGAAAAGTTCAAGAGCTCAGTTTTATACATATTGAACTTGTTCTGACAGCTAAACATCCACCAGGACATGGAAAGACAGACCAAGATTTTGGGTTGGACAGGAGTCAGTCCTGAAGCAGAGAAATTAGTTCTGCAAGCTGTCACTACAGCAATAGCAGCTGAATTTGTGTTGGTGGAAAAGGCTGTTAGGGACAAGACTTGGAACAGGAAGAGAAGAGAATGATAGGAAGGGACCTGTTTATGTCCCCATATGGATGGGAAACAGAGACAGGAGGGAAGGAGTAATCAAAACTAAAAGTACAGTACATATAATTACTGTAAATATGTTATAAATACAAGCAAAAGTACATGAAGATTATGATCTCTTATAAAGGATGATATAGAATTCCAGTAAAAGAGTCTCATAAAGTTGATGAGCTAATAGAAAATATGATCTAAAAAGACAAAAAGGAAGCTCTCTTGACAGGTAGGTAAAAAAGGATCTTTGTGCCTGCTCAAAATTAGGGGATTTTGGGTAGCTTATTTCTAAAGGAAATTGATTGTGTAAAAATTGGAAAGATTTAGACTTGATGGACCCTTAGGAGAAACAAGTGCCTTGCATTGTGAAATGGGTTTGTAATGGCTGATGGTCAGGCACTTGTCCAAGGCAAGGTTAATTAAAAAAAAAAAAAAAAAAAGAAAAAAAAAGAAAGGAACTTTCATAAAAGAAAGTTGCCTTTTGAAACTATTAGGCAACATATGTTGTGTGAACAGGAAGTCACAGCAGAGCAATAATCCTGACAGCTGTGGAGAAACAGGAGTCTGCCGCAGGAACGAGCGACCCGAGACCTGACAGGAATGATGATGGATGCCCTGCTGGTGGTACACGAGGACAACCCAGGAGAAATTGGCTGAGCCACAGCAACAGCGTTGAATTGGCATCGCAGCCGGGCAGATGAGGCCAGTCCTGGTGGCGAGAGGAATGGAAGGGGGCTGAAGGAAGATGGCAGAGATGCCCCCCTCCTTCCCAAGCACGATGGGCTGCGTCTGCATCTCACCACGAGGTGGCTGCATTTCCCTGTGAACATCCAAACAAGTCCTGAGCGACTGTGCAGGCCCCGAAGTGAAAACAAGAATGGGCACTGAGATCCTGGCAGGATTTGGCCTATCTCCTTCAAAGAGCCTTGGAAATTTTGAGCCACCATGGGGAAAAACCACAGAGGCTCCATGTCTTCATTGAGTGTTGGCCACTCTGCAGGTCCTCACAGGTCTGCAAATATATGGTGGCATTGTTGTGGCTGCTTGTAGCTCATGGGAGACACAAGGCAGTGCCATGTAACTTAGCTTATAATGAAATTAATTTCCTCCTTGCTTTTTCTGTGAACTATGTACTGTGAGGTTCAGCCAATCCATGGAAACTTGTGAAGCTGTGGGAACTTGATTCTGAGTCTGGCATGGCCATCTAATAAGGGATAAATTGTGTTGCTTTTTCAGATGCCCAGCTCTGGTTATGTTTCTATAACAGGTGTTTGAGTCAGGTAAGTCAAGAGGACAAATGGTCCCATAAAATTGATCCATGAAGTGGCCAAATTCTCAGGTGTTTTGTATATCCTAAGCTCAGGTGATACCACCAGGATGGAGTCATAAATTGTTCCCAGGTGGCTGTGAGATGAGTATGTTTTTCTAATCCAACGTGTTGGGAGAGTAGGAAGGGAAAGGCCTGGGGAGGAATAATGATATTTTGGGTATACTATATCTTTAACTCTGGTTTTGTCTGTTTTTTCATGTCTTCCTCTTGCCTTTGTCACAGGAATTTGCAGGGGTTTTGGGATGAGGGCTGACTTTTTACTAAACCTTTTTGTGGTACCACACCCTACTGAATTGAAATTCTTGATGTCAGCTTATAGACTATCACTTTGGGTCAAAGTTTGAAAGAATGTCACTAAAAGTACCTCTTTAACCTGTGTCAGGAAAGACGTCCATAATATATCAGTATGGGATGTCAACATCAGACCCAATGTCTGGTTTTTTTTAGGAGAGCCTTTTAGGAAGAGACTCTTAAAAGTATTTAAGTACTTCAAAAAATGGAGACCCCATATTTGAGGAGACATTTTTGGTACCATCACTGGTAAACATGTACCATTTTTAAACTGATTTGTCTAAGATGGAGTTCCAAAAAATGAGATCTTGATAGTTTGCTAGTTTTAGAAACCTTTTTGCTTGTAAAGAATTTTCGTTTTTCATCCCTGCACAGATCTAGAGAAAATCTGTCGGGCCCACTTTAAACTTATTTGGATAAATTCATGAATTTACATTAGAGTCTCTTACTGAAAGGGAGATTTTACACTCTCAAATATTTTTAATTGAGCTTTCTTGTATCCTTTCCAAGTTGTCAACATGCTTCTTATCCTTCCATGATTTACACTGTGAATAATTAGTAATAAAAATAATACACTATTATAATAAACCAAAACAACTTGTTCCAGATTTTCTTCCCCTACTGATAGTGGAATGCCTTATATCCTTCTCTGTCTCATGGTGGTGCACGGATATCTATTTGCATAGAAATACAACACCATTTCTGTTTAATTGAACAATCAGTCTTGAAACCCCATATGATTAGAAATTTGTGCAAGTGGACTGATCTCTCAGATATTTCCTGGAAGATCCAGTAATTGGTCTGACACCAAGGTCTGACACCTTTCAAGGGGCAGGTGAAGGGGACCAGACTTATGCCCAGGTTGGTACTTGTGTGGTAACAGAGACACGCACCCATCACTGTTGTGATTTGCTCTAGCCCCTACTACCATGACATGAACATGCTTCTCTCTGCTGAGCGCTGGCAAAAAGTTCTTTATCCTTTGCCTAGAAATGGGGACTCTCAGAGGAGAGAAAATGAAAAACAAAAAACAATTAGACACCGGTTTTCACTTGATTCATCCCTCTGAAAATTGAGAGGTTGTGCCCATGGTGAGTCTGACCCAAACTTTTTGGCATGTGTGAACCATAAGACTTTTTTTCAGGCCATCAAAACTGCTGGTGACAAAACACAGCACCCATTGGGGTTCTGTGCCTGTGAGGAATGACACTGCCACCCCAGCATTTCTCTGATGAGTTAAGCACACCCAAGGCCCTGGGCCTTCCTGGATGATGAGTTGCAGAGCACAGGTAAATAATTTCCCCTCCTCAATCAGGCCCCAGGGCAGCCGGGGCTGGCTTGCCCGTGTGACAGAGCTACTCACCGGCATTGTCTGGCTGCCATGCAAGGCGTTGATGGCAGCTTGGGCCTCTGCATGTGAAGAGTATTTCACAAATGCACACCCTGGAAGAGGAAAAAGAAGAGCGTAAGAAAGTTTGCGTGGGTACCATGAAATTCCATCCAGCTAAGTGTCCTGTCCTCAGAACTGACTGATGATGTGGTTGTGAAGAAGGTAAAACAAAAAACAAATGTGTCCTGTGTCGCAGACATCTTTTCATGAAAAATCCTTTCTTTAGGATTTTTCCTCCTGAGAAGCTGAGAGACCTCAGGAACAAAATGTAAACATTGGTTGTCTGCTGCTGTGGAATGCAACAGGTGGATCTGTGATTGGTCTCATGTGGTTGTTTGTAATTAATGGCCAATCACAGTCAGCTGGCTTGGACACAGAGCCCGAGCCACAAACCTCTGTTATCATTCCTTTCTATTCTTAGCTTAGCTAGCCTTCTGATGATATATTTTTCTTTTTCTTCTATTCTTTTAGTATAGTTTTAATGTAATGTATATTATAAAATAATAAATCAAGCCTTCTCAAACATAGAGTCAGATGCTCCTCTCTTCCCTCATCCAAGAACCCCTGTGAACACCACCACAGTCCTGGTCCTTTTCCAGAGTCCAGACATCAGCAGCCTGAGGACCTCTTAAGGCTCAGCTGCTTCCAGAATTCCCACAATACTTGTAATAAGTACTGACAGACACAAACTTAGCAAGAACATCTTGAATCCAGTCATGTTTTGACATCCACAGCTTTCCATGGCAGAATCTTGCACAGTTTTACAATTTATTGAGTGAAAAAGCTGTTTCTTTTATTGATATTAGACCTAATGATGAGTGTTCCTCCCTCTGTGGTTGTGAGAAACAGCATGGAATCATGTGCAAGTCACTGGAAAGCTGCACATTCTTGACACAAGCAAGCACAGGACAAATGTACAGAAGGTATTTGAGCTACTCCAAACCCACAAGGTACCTTATGATTTCACTGCTTGGTAGAGCTCTGTGACAGACTGCCCAGAGCCTGTCTTGGCTCCAAGCCACTTAGGTCTGGCAAAGCATGAGACACCTTCTGGTGAAGTAGCAGGGGTGGGAGAGGTACCCATGTGTTGATTACCATCCTGCCACCACTGAAACTTGAATCTTAAGTTTTTCATAGCTGCAAAGTCAGTGCCTGTGTAGGTAGGTGTTCTCTTCTGGACATTAGAGAAATGTGGGCAGTGTTTCTCTGGCCTGTATTGCTGTGTGGGGAATCTCACACCAAACTCTTACGTAAGGTTTTAGGGCAGAAAGGTGCATTTATGGGTGTGCGCTGGAGTGCAGAAATGATCAACACTTCAAAGGGTTACATGCACTTCTAGGGTGGGGGAAAGTATTGCCAACACTCCCAGCTACAAGCAAACTGACTCAGAGATGGGAAGGGTAATTTCCATATGCTAAGGCAGTTTCTGGAACAGATTGGGAGAGATCTGAGAAGTTTTGGCTTCCATCCCCTTCTATTACTACCAAGGACTTTTGAGCTTTTAATCAATTTGCAAAGCCCTCTCGGTTTCCCTGAAGGGGTGCAGATTGCAGGGCACAGGATGCCAGTCCTGACAGTGGGATGGCTCTCCAGCCCCTTTGCAGCAAGTTTAGAAAGTCTTCACACCCCTTTGGATCCCTACAGCACAGGGTGGAATTAGAAGAGATGCAAAGTAGAAGAATGAGCCCCAAAGGTTCCTAAAATCATCACTGCAGGCTGATAGAAGTGAGATTGAAGAAAGCAGTGATAGCCTGCTCTAAAAATAATATACACATATAAAATATCTAACAGTTCACTTTGAGGGCTGTTCACTTTGCATCACCCTTCCAGCACTGTGCTCAGGCTGTATTTCAGGAAAAACCCAATGATTATTGCTAATAGTTGGATCTAATTTATAAGGAGCTGAGAAGAGACAATCATGAGAAAATGAGATAGATAAACTTCAGCTGGAAACAATAGGGATCAATTATGACATAATCCCAGCCCAGCATTCCCAGACTCCTGAGATACTGCGTCTTCCTCTTCATTAATCAGAGATAATCCAGAATTAGGGTGTTTAATTATTTGCAGAGATTCTTTTGTACTTTCTGCCTCTAAAAAGAAGATGCTGATTAGCAAATATACAAAAGCCTTCCTGTTCCAGTCACCAATTTAATTTAGAGCAGGATTTTTGGCTGTGGTGCTGCTGTCATGTTGAAGGCTTCACTCTTGTCAGGTGAAATTCACCTCTGTGCTGAGGGTCCTGATGGATCAGTGGAGCTGGATAAAGGTGGGAATAAAGGGAGTAGCAGGCATTTATCTTGTTTAATGCTCAGGATGCTAATGGGATCCCTCCTACTGCTTTCTATTAACTACTTCCAGTAGTTTTTGAGGTAGCAGGATGAGTGAAAACTCAGATTTTACTGGTGTAAATGGCAAGGCAATAGCACAGATCCCAACACTTTGTCCTTTTTGTTTGTGCATTCAATCAGATGGCTTCTGTACACAGCACCAGAAGTGCACATAATCTTCCTTGCCATTGTCACCAGAGCTGCCTCCAGGAGCGGGTGAGCTGAGGATGTGAATCATGTCACTCTCCTCAGAACAATGGTGTCCTTCTGACAGGAGCAGCTCTGGAGTGTGAAGGGATTTTGACACACACAGAGATGTAACCTCTGCTGAACAGGGTGATACATGTGCTTAAGGTTTTCTTGTTCCTTTGCTTCCAGGCTAGGGCTGGAAGGGGCTGCCCTGATTGTTTTGTCAGCTTGGAGGAGGCTGCAGAATCAGGCCCTAGGATTGTAATTGCACAGGGGAAGGCTCTTCTTGTGGAAGGTGCTGGTGGAAGTTTTTACTTTTTGAGTTATTGAGGCAGGCAGCTGAATAGGAAAAAAATTAGGAAGGGAAAAAGAATAGCTGCACAGAGAGCAGCAGCAATGAAGACGCTGTGGGTCCTTCTGCATCCACTTCAGGCCCCTCACCTGAGAACTCCTGCCTGCACCCTCATGAGCTTCACCTGGAGTGGTGCAGAAGCACTCCATCCTCTCCCAGGGTGCTGCATTCCCCTTCAGGGTGAGAAATTCCTCAGTCCCAGCTCTTCTGCCACTTGGTTACCTGCTCCAGCCACCCTTCCTAGCACTGCAACTCATGCAGGAGTATTTCTGCAGACCCTGAAGGCCATGCAGGAGGTATTTCTGCAGACTCTGAAGGCCATGGCCCATGGCTCAGGAGATGCTTAGGCAGCTTTTTGGCTATGCCTGGGCTGTGATGGGATTAAACTGGGGAGCTGCTACCCGTCTTCTAGAGCAGTGCTTGCACTGAGCTACCTGAAGGGTGTAGAGGCTCACCACAGGGATACCTGGTGGGCAGGGCAGGATTTAAGTGCATGGGATCTGACTGCTATCTGGAATTTAGACAATCTGCTTAAATCTCAATTTACGTAGAATTTAAGCCTTATGGGTTTTGCCCAAAATAAGTAGCTCACAAGCAATGGGTGTCACATATTGGTTTCTAGCAGATGGAAAACATTACAGACTGGGAATAACTTTGTGGGAGTTGTGGCTTGCCTGACTGTCTCCTAAGATAAGGGCACTAGCCTTAAGTTTTCCATTGGATTGACTGCTCTGTGTGCATGTGTGCATGCACGAAACCATGTGTGTGTAAATTAGGAGCTTCACATTCTCAGTAAATAGCACCAGCAAATGGAAGCTGGTAATATTAACTCTGTCAAGGCTCAGTATTGATCCTGAACAGCTCAGTGAAACGTCAGCCTGAGACTGCAGTCTGCTAGCACTAATAATTAAACTGGTTAGCAATATGGAGCTGCCACTCAGATTTTCTCTTATAATGAAATTGTTTTAGAAGGAAAAAAAAAAGATAGAGCAAGTATGAAGACAAGTCTGTGGGTTGGATGTCCTCTGGAATTTGTTTCTCACAGAACTCAGACTTTATTGCCTTTATTATTACTCTGTTTAACTCCTTTGTCATTAGATTTCATTCCAGGTGGAAGCAGCCTGACATGCTTTTTTTTTGCTTTTTCCCAATTTACTGATTTGTCCAGTGAATGACATGCTTAACTGTCTGCTGTTAAGATGGTTGGAGCTTCTCTAGGACATCCTAGCCTATTACTTCCCTGTGGGCCAGCCTCTGTCTTTGGGTGTTGTGGAAATGAAGTAACCCCAAAACTGAAAAAAGCTGCCCACAGTTTATTTTCAGCCATTTATATCAAGAAGGCTGATCTGTGCTGAAGTGTGTTGAACAGCTGTGAGGCTGGTGTAAAGTAATTTTTTTGGCCACCAGTGATTTTATGGAATAACAATGTCTTTCTCCAGTGCATCACTGCGATTTGGATTTTTTTGAAAAAAAATCCAAATTGCAGTGATGCACTGGAGAAAGACATAGTTGCAAAAATGTGCTGGTTGATGTTGTACCTTGTCAAAATATCCAGTGAGATAAGAACTGTGTGAAGACTGGCCTCTTCTCTGGTGTTGCACATACCAACACATTTTATGCTATATTATATGCAGATCAGTACTTAATGGACACATTAACTGTCAGGAGGAGAGGGTTTACTTTGCAGACTGAAGTTACTTTGTCTAGAGACTTTTGGGGAAAAAGATTACCTTCCTGCACAAGAAAGAAGCCTCACTCTCATGCCTGGGCTGTAGCAGAAGATCTTTTGTGCTGTCCAGGTAAAAAAGTGGCAGAAGGAGGAAAGGCACCTAGTTTTTCAATTAGGTATTTGCATGTTTCAAACAGTAAATGTGTAATGAGTATACTATTTAAACTGGCGCCTGTACCCTTGCAGCTGCAATCACTGGCTGGTATGAGCCCATACAAAGAGCAGATGAAGAAGGGAAAGACCTGGGGCTGGTGGATGAGAGACAAACAGAGGCGATGATGGAGCCAGTGAGCCAAGATGTAAAGTACCAATGTTGGCTTTTTTTTAAAAAAAGAGTCATCCTGTTCAACAGGGTGGGGAGAGCACATCTGGAGTGAATGTAAAGGCCCTGTTCAGAGGGGAGGCATGAGTTTGCATGTGGTGATCCTTAGCCCACTGGAGAAGAGTGTTGCAGAACGTGATCAGCTTTTTCCTCTGACGCACAAGCAGAGTAAAAACGTGCCCCCTCCTAAAGTAAGAGGAGCTGTTCTGGGGGTTGCATGATAGTTTTGTCACACCAGAAAATGATATATATGCGAAGAGCAGGGTACAGCACAAGGCATGCCTTACCTTTGCTGTTGCCATCGGGTCCCCGGAGGATCGTGCACTCCTCGATGTTGCCAAACGCCTCGAATAGCCTGCGCACATCGTCTTCCGACTGCTGCTTATTGAGCATGCCCACAAAGAGTTTTCTGTCTTCTGGAACAAAATAAAGAGATGCTTACCATATTTCAGGAGGGCTGTGAAAGCCAAGATGGCTCAGTACCACATGCAACACAGTCACTTCACCGAGGTGACACACCTCAGAAGCTGATAGTCTTTTCGGGTGACTGGCTCGAAAAAACTTAACAGCTTCTGACTTCACATGAGTACTTGGAAATAATCCGACAAATTTTGGAAAAACCAAACCACCAAACAACAAACAAAAAAATGGTTTGGTTGTTTATAAAATCTTTATCTGCCTCTTAAAACCTAGGCACCAAAGTCTTCCAAATCAACTTCTTCTGATCAATTTTTGCAGTCAGTTTGCAGTAACTGAAATGACAACATTGCTCAGACTGCAATCCAAGAGGAATGTGATAAATATAGTATATTGGAACCAAGTCCAAATGAAAAATAACATGAGTTAGTAGCCCTCGCAATACTAAATAAGTTGCAGGAAAAAAATGTTAAACATAAGCTTTTTAAAATCAGGATATAACGGAAGTCACAGCCTGTAAACTGGAGATTTGTCATTCATGCCCACTCAGAGACATGTATCCACAAGTTTGGATGAGATTTTTAATATATTTATAAAGTTCATTTGAAATAAGCCCAAAGCTTTTGAAACTTAAATTGTTTTTTAAATATAAAGTTAACTTATACGATTGTTAATATATGAGATAGCTCAGGCAGGTGGTATTTCATGCCAAAGCAGGATGTTTTCTGCTAGTGGATAATTGTATTTTGAACAAGGATGCTCAGTGTGACCCAGCGCTGGGCACTCACAGGATCAAACGTGTCCTGGGCTGCACCCAGAGCCCCGTGGGCAGCAGGGCAGGGAGGGGATTCTGCCCCTCTGCTCTGCTCTGCTGAGACCCACCTGGAGCACTGCATCCAGCCCTGGGCTCCCAGCACAGGAACCACAGGGACCTGCTGGAGCCAGCACAGAGCAGGAATTGGAACTGGATGATCTTCAGGGCCCCTCCCAACCCAAATGATTCTATGATTTATACTTGGCCTTAAACCAAGTTTGGGGATCTCCATGGGACACCTCCAGAAAATAATGGTGAAAAAAATAAGATTGTCAGAAGGATCTCAGAGGGGGCTGAATGATGCCTCTCGATCAGGTTTCTGTTCAAAGACTACTACCATTACACCCAGAAAAAAAGGAAATTTACATAGTTTACATCGTGTATGTAAACAGGCCATTTGCACATGATTCATAAATGTCTTATTTATGATTCATTAAACAGTATGTAAATGTGTGAACCAAGAGGGTTTTTTCAAAGCACATTACACAGCAGATGTAACTAATTTGAATAAATATATGTAAATATCGAAATAATTTTTTAAAATTTAATTTATTTTTTTTAGTGCACAGGTTAACCTAAAGCTGAACAAAACACTGGTTTGCAATAACCCTTTTCTGGCTGACTAATTGGGCAATTCATGTCACTTTTGTTCACTGAGAAATCACTGGAGTAGGCAATCTGTTCTGCTTCAAACCAGTGTTTGATCAAAATTCCCCTCTCCAAGATGCACCTGCACATTGGCAAATTACTTTACAGCCTTGGATGTGAATAATTTTTCATGCAGTGGCTATTGAATGAGGATATTAGGAGCTTTCAACCCTGCAGTCGAGTTATCCACGGCAACGAAAAGTGTTCTGCCCACAGAAAAGCAGGAATTATGTTGCCTTCAGCTAGGTTGCTGAACTGGTAGGAAAAATAGGTTTAGGGAGATACAGGTACACCTCTGATAGGTGAGAAAAACAGAAATAGCCTTCTGATAGACCTGTTAAAGTAAAGAATATTCCTACTTTATGTTGGAATTTATTATGCAGAATGGTGTTTGGAGGTCTTTGCTGGCAACAGAAAGGTCAGATTGTAGTGGTGCACAGAGCCCCACCTAGCACCACACAGTTTGTAGGTTGTCCCCGCCTCACAAGAAGGTGGTTTGGACATGTGAAAGGCTTGTTTTCCCAATGGCCTAAGTGTCCTGCAAAAGAGACTCCAAGACGTGAGGTACAAGCCTCGGAGAAGCAGCTGGTGAAGTTCATGGTGTGCACTGGGGAGCACCTTTCAGTCTAGGGCATTATAGAGCCTTAGGAAAGGAGTCCAGTGCAAAGTCCAAAGGTTTCCCAGGTGCTGGAAGAAAACCTGCCTAGCAAACAGGACCAGCTTCCTGCAAGATATTTTAGGAAGGGGGCAGATGAGCTGGAAGGAGCTAGGAACATGATTGACAAAAGGTTTTGTCTAGAAACTTTGTGCCTGTTAAATGCTTCCAGCACAACAGAAGAGCCTTATATTGTACTTTATACAGCTTCCCCTGTTTCAAATAAGCTGCATCAGCAAAAGCACTCTTCTAGCTGTGTAACTGTTTTCACCAGACTTTTTGCTAATATAAATGTATCATTAAAAAAAAAAAAAAAAAAATCACATCCCTCCTCTGTCAGCAAAACTCTCTAGTGTGGAACTGGCCTGAAACTGCCTTGTCTGGTCTAGTTTATGCAAAGCTGAAACCAGGTCTTTTAGGAACTGCTCAAATTATTATTTTTACATCCCCCACCCCACAACTTTGCGGTGCACTGGGTCTGCAGTAGCTGGCAGGTGATGTGGTGCTTTGGTGAGCTGCCCATGGGATGGGCATCTGACCATCAGGGGCAGGCTCTGCCAAAGGGGGGGATCACCTTCCCCAGGAGCTGCTGCTGCTCCAGGGCAGATGGTGTGAAGGGGATCCCCATGGACAGCCACTGCTTGGACATCACCTCCAACCCCATCTCCAAACCAGCACCCTGCCTCCCTCCTGAAAAACATCACCCTGTGTAGTCAGGGGAATCGTTTGTTATATCTGCCATCTCAGAACTCTGCACAATCACACTCTAGACTGATAAAAAATGAGTTGATTTAACAAGTTTTTTTACTTTCAGTAGTTTCTATAACAAAGTGCTGCATTTGCCTCTCACATCCCAACTCTTTCAGGGAACTCAACACTGTGTTTTAACAACACTCATCACATATCCTGAGTAGAAAAAGAGAGGGAAGAGCTCAGCAGAAGGGATCATTCAATGTGTTCCAGGTCTTGACTAATGAGTTTTTCCTCTAATGGTCTTTTATGAGCCTCTTACACCATGGGCATCATCATACACTAGTCTTCCACATCCTGGACAAAATACTGGTATGCCAAGCTCCACAAAAACTTGTTTTTTAAATATGTCAAAAAAGGGCCATGAGTTTGCAAGAATAAAATGAAGAGGTGTGACGGTGTTCACAGGATTTCTTGGATGAGGGAAGACACGAGGATCTGACTCCATGTTTCAGAAGGCTTGATTTATTATTTTATAATATACATTACATTAAAAGTATACTAAAAGAATAGAAGAAAGGATTTCATCAGAAGGCTAGTTAGGAAAAGAATATTAAGGAATGATAACAAAGGTTTGTGGCTTGGCTCTCTGTCCGAGCTAGCTAGGCTGTGACTGGCCATTAATTACAAACATTTAACATGGGCCAATCAAAGATCTACTTGTTGCATTCCACAGCAGCAGATAACCAATGTTTACATTTTGTTCCTGAGGCCTCTCAGCTTCTCAGGAGAAAAAATCCTAAGAAAAAGATTTTTCATAAAAGATGTCTGCGACTAAGAGGGGATGTGCTGATGTCATCAAGGTGGGTCTTGACCACATGTGCACACCACTGGTGCTCCTCACCAGGTGTTTCCAGTGTCCTCTAGTGAGATTTGAGGGTGCTACATCCTACAAAACTCTGAGTCTTAGGCTGCACACAAGACTTGGACAGCTCTAGATGATGCTGTCCCTAAGCTCTTCCTGCCTGTAGGGCCTGTCTCTACCAAAAATAATCCATGTATATCACCATCCTGAGTCACATGCTTCCTTCTTTTTCAGTGAGATGTTGTTCCCACTACACGTGTCTCAGGCTCCACACCTAAATTTCAGAGCACTGGGCAGACTCAGTCCCCTATCTCCTCCACTGCCAGGCTCAGTGCTCAATGCCATTTCAGACTGTGGCACTGTGGGGCAAAAAAATCTTCTGAGCAGACTTCCTAAGACATGGGTCCCAGACCAAAGTGAACACTCAGTCAAGGAGAACAGAAGTATCACTGTCCAGGGCAGAAGAGAAAGATGAAAAGTGGCCAGGAATGAGCCCATGATCTGGGATGTCCCCAGCATGAGCTGTGGACATGACCTTGTGCTCCAGCCTAAACTGGTCTGTGGCCACAGAGAGGCAGCTGTACCTTGCAGCACCACACAGGCTTGCTCAATGGAGAAAGACACCCAGGAGGAGCATCCTCCATCTCCTCCCCATGAGGGGAATGAAGACAGTGACCTTACTCAGCATGTCTAAGAACAGATGTGATGAAAGAGGCCTATTCCATGTAGCCTCCTCAAGGCCACACATCTGTGTATCAAGTATTCATTCATATCTGGGCATCTTCCCTTTGGTTTTGTGAGGAACAACCTGTACAAATTTCTGTCTATTGCATTCTCCCAAGTCACAATTTCGGTTTCTATCTCATCTGAGGACTCCCCACTAACCTTGCTGCAGCAACATCTCTAAAACTGGCACCACTATGAGCAGTGCAACATTGCAACTGAATATGGTATCCATGTGAGCCTCTTCTCCTCATGTTTTTGTCTTCCCTCATTATTGTACACTCCATTATCAGTCTTTTTCTACAAGCTGAATCCATTGTGCCCCCTTTGCCATGGAAATGTCCAAACATGGCTAGATATTTATGTGTGTGCTGGCACAAAGGAGAGGTTTTTGCTGGTTAATTCTGATAATACTGAAAATTAGGTTCTGCTCAGGTCTGCCCCATTTTGCCATAAATAAATCATAGCAGTGACAGAAGGTAGCACTCCAAGATCCTCGCAGGAGGACAAGAAGGGAGAGAAAGACCACTGCAATGGCAAATCAGAGTTCCCAGAGATGTCCCTGTGGTCACATTTCCAATACCCCTGTGGAACCAGGCTTCCCTCTTCTTGACCACTCTGCCAGGAGTCGAGGCTCGTGTCTGTCAGGAAAAGTTGGCTGCGAGGTAGTGGTGAAGAAATGCAACTTGTATAAACATAAAACATCTACAGACCTCCCTGCAGTGTTTATATGCAGCCTTGGCACCTTCCCCGGTGCAAATAGGGGTTAAATTATTCCCTGTTCTACTTATATTTAAATGTTATGTTTCCATGATGAGTGTAAGGCAGAGGTGTCAGATGGGCCCGGGCGAAGGAGGTGGCGCACGTGAAAGGTGAAATAACAGAGTGCTGCAAACCAAGTGCTGAAAGGAGATGGAAAGGGGGGACACTGGAGCGAGGGGGAGAGGGGGGAGGACGGGCACTAATTAAAGAGACAGAAGGGACAATGAGATGCAGGATGTTTGACCCTCCGTGGAGCAAGAGGACAAGAACAAGAATCACAGCAATTGTGGAGGGACTGGGGGAAAATTAGGGTCACTCACAGGGAGACATGACACAGGATTGTGTTTATCCAGATAGCTCTCGCTAATGTATGTGTGTGGGTGGGGGTACATTTAGATAAGAGTATATAAATACACTTGTGTTCTTGTATTCCTCATGCGAAACAAAGAGGTTGAATCCTTGTATCAGGAAAGCACAAACCGGCTTTACCATCTAGAACTTCCGAGGCCTCGGAAATAAAGAGGGACAGATTCACCATCTCTGTGTCCCAGGCTAATTTGTATAGCTAATAACTATTTGTGCCTGCTGCTGTTCCTCTCCTTTCCAAACATGCTTGCACACACAGAGGCAGAGCAGCTGCAGTGCCTTGGTGCTGACACTGGGAAGGAGTTTAAGTTTATCTCCTTGGTACCATGACACAACAAACAGGCAACTAGAGAAGTTTTCTATGCAGATGTGGGTAAGAAGAAAAGCTGGTGCACAGGACCAAGTGGCACATTTAACAGACAGAATGCAGGAAGCAGAGGTGATATTGCTTGCCCACTCTCCTGATTTGTCCTTGGCAGAGAAGGAAGAGGAGATAGCACTGAGAGTGTTCCTGACATGCACAGAATCAGGGTGGTTTGGGCTGGGAGGGACCTTTAAAGGGTCCACTTGCCTCTGCAAGTGAGGAGGGACGTGCTCAGCTAGAGCAGGTTGCTCAGAGACTTGCCCAACAGATCTTGAAAGTTTTCAGGAATGAGAAACTCCCCTATGCCAGAGTTTCACCAACTTCTTGGTGTACAAATATTCCTTGTATCTAGAGTGAATGTGCTCTTTTTTGTTTGATAAGCAGCAGCCCTTATCCTATTGGTACTGGCGATATTCAGAAGTCTATCCCCACATCTCATAAGCATACTAAAGTATTTAAAGACCCCAATAAGGTCTGCCTGAAGTCTTCTCTTCTCTCAGCCTGTCCTCATAGCAGAGGTGCTCCAGCCCCCTGTGTGCAGCCTCCTCTGGATACTCCACAACAGCTCCACACCCTTATTATGGCAGGGGCCCCAGAGCTGGGTGTAGCAGTGTCAAAAATACAAAAACAGCCTCACAAAAAATGGAATAGAGAGACAGAACCACCTGCCTCAACTTTCCTTTGATGCAGCTCAGGACAAGGCTGGTTTTGGGCTACAGGACCCCATTGCTGACTCATGTCCAGCCTTTCATCCCCTAGAACTCCCAACAGTGGAATCAGGCATTTGCCAAAGTCACAGTGGTGAAAAAGAGCTATAGACCTGGGTTTCTTTCAGATGATCATGACCAAGGAACCCTCCACAGGCCCAAGAAGAAAGAAGGAGCTTGGGAGAAGAAGGATAGGCTGCAGATGCCCTGAATATTATGAAAGTCTGGTTTGGGTGCTGAACTCAAATCTGCAAGCTCAGACCTGTCATTCTCTTGAGCCAGAGTGCCCCAACACTCCCCTTAACCTGTGCTAATCAGGTGATCAATAGGCTAAAAGCAGGGCATTTCCCAGGGCCTGGGTTTCACACTCCTATTGCCATTTTCACAGCAGTCCTACAGCTAGGTGATGATGATTACCACCCTTTCCACAGGGGAAGTGATTATGAATACTGTTGTAGCTAATTGTAAATTAGCTAATTATCTTCTCCGTAGTACCTTGCTGGAAAATACATGAACCTTGTAAAATAGAGGTGCTTCAAAAATTAGGATGAGGGAAAAATCCAACAAGATTCAGAAACCCGAACAACAGAAGCATTGTGCTACCTAACTCCAAAGAATAGCAAACAAAGCCTCCTTCCACCTGCAGCTCCTATTGGGCCCCTTTTCCCTTCTCCTCCCCATATCAAACAACACCCTCAAGGGGGTAATTCTGCTGCAGGCTTTAAAATGTTTGCTGAGTTCACCTCTTCCTTGCAGCTGCGTGTTGCGGGGCATCCCTAATCACATCTTAGCAGGACTGATTTCTTTGCGCTGATCTGTCCCCCTCCTCCCTCCCTGGTTTGGTTTTACTTAACAGATCCTTTATATCCCATACGTTAGCAGATATGATTGCACAGCTGCTAGTCTCCAACTGCTGGAGACAGAGGCTTTGAGACACCCGGGCTAGAGAGAATAACACTAATCTGAACAGCTGTGTGATGGGGACAAGCGCAAATGAATATAAGCCCAGGTGTGGGAGTGTAATTCTCCCGTGCAAAGAAGGAAGCTTCATCCCACAGGTGCGCTACTCTCCACTGTTGCATGTCAAAAACTTAGTTTGAAGGATTTCTCTTACTTAATTGCTTGGCTGCACTCTGAGCCATGACTTGGACATGGATCCTGTAAACAGAGTAAAAGAGCAGCTGAACAAGAAACACAGGGTCTGTCTGATTCTGTTTGCTGTCTCTGGCAACAGCCAGTTTGGATGCCTAGGGAAGAGTAAAAGAATGGGGAATTTTGTTGATCCCCCCAAATATTTTCCTAGAATTCAGTGCTCTGCAATTCAGGGAATTCTGAAGTCTGCAGTGTGGTGGTTTTGTTTTTGTTTGTTTGTTTTGGTTTGGTTTTTTGGTTTGGTTTTTTACTTTTTTTTTGTTTTGTTTTTGTTTTGTTTTTTCATATGTAGTAGTTTCTGAAGTGTCTCTCTTTGATGTAATTGTTCAGTGGACTTTTGAACCCGTGTGTGCTTGCGAGCATCCAGCACATCCTGCAGCAAGACATTCTCCAGCTTAAGCACACACTGAGTCAGGAACTTCCTTCTGCTTATTTTCAACATGCCACAAACAATTTTCACTAGATAGAACCGAGATTTTGCTTTGGGAAAGAGTGGAAATCATTCTTGATCCAGTTATGGAAGACTGAATATCCATGAGGATATTCAGGAGCTTGGCTGAAGCTCTTTTCTGTATGTTTCAGACTGGTTTTTGGGACTCCTGAGTCCCATCTTAAGCTGTGCTTTGGAAACTAGGGAAAGCAAACCACTTTTCTGTTAGAGTGATTTATTATTCCTGGTACCAAAGAGATGGATGACTGTGCAGTTACTGTTATTAAATTCTTATATCTCTGCCACGGACAGTGGCCTCAATGGAAATATGGGCTACGTAAGTTACCCAGTGAAAAAGGCAGCCTCAGTTTCCCCATCTGCAAAAAGAATAATTTGGTGTTTGCAGCTGGCAAAACTGGGCATTGGTTAGGTTTGCCCTACTCCAGGAGCACAGGTAGCCTGGCAGAAATAGTGAAATGTACCTGGCAGGCTGGGAGTCAGGACTACAGCTGAACCCTGCAATGGCTTCTATCAGATTTAAGCAGCTGGAGCTTTCCCTACTCCTTTTCACACAAGAGTGTGAGGGTAAGTCAAGGCAGGGTTTAGTCCTCAATAAAAGTCTACTTTGGTAAATTTCAATGGCTGTGAATTTGAAGTTATCTTACGGGGAGAGATTTTCATGTCCTGCAGTAGTGTGACCCCTAAAGACAGTGACACCCTGACCAAGGTGCTCGTGTCCAAGAGAACACAGGTTTTGGCTGCTGTTGGCCCTGTGAGAAACTGGAAAGGAAATTAACTTGTTGCCAGATGTTGAACCTAATGTCTAAGATGATGTTTTTTGGTTAAACATGACTAGGCCTATTCTCTTCTTTCAGTGTCCCAGTCTATGTTACAGTCCTTCCTTCCTGAGAGAATGCCTGTTGTACAGGGAATTGGGAGAGGTCCTTGATGTGCAGCAGCTGTAAACCCCATCCAGGTATTGTCTGGGAGAGCAAGGGTAGGAGCAGGATGGAAAAAGTGCAGAGCCATGATGAACAATGGAAGGAGATGGAGGGGACTGTTCAGAGCAGGAGGGTGGGTGTGGTTTGGGTTTGGCTGGTCTGTGCTGCAGGAGCAACACCCTCTGTGCACCAGCACTGAAGTGAAGCCCAACCACAAACTGGGAGCCTCATCTGGGCAGCTGAGATGAAAACACACTCAGGGTTCCTCTGTGCACATGGAACTTTGGCCATGGGCTAAACAAACCCTGCCATGAAGACATAGCCTAAAAGATCCCAGCAGCAGACTCTTCTTGTACAGCTGCAAATATTATAACCCCAAGACAAATATCTGTAGTTCTGACTTGCTGAACAGCACCATCACAAGTGTCCATTGCCAAGATTGCCTGTGCAGATTCCCTGTGCAGATCTCAAGTGACAGGTTTTATGGTGTTTGATATTGAGCTGGGAAAACAACTTGAAAAGATCCATTTTATTTGTAGCCCTTGCTTTGGAAAGCTGCTGGTGAGAAAAACCTGAAACCCCATGCCAGGCAAAGCATAAAGCCTGTGCCTCTGAACTGTGCCTCACTGCTCATGATTCTTCTTAGTCGTTGTCTGAAACACACAACTGGAATATTTTTGAGAATTGTTCCTGAGGCATTGCCTTTTAGGAAAAGACTTGGGAGTCAGAATCTGGTCTTTCTAAACTCATCCTATAGCCTAAACACACACTTTCTTTTCACAATCCTGCCACAACAGGAAAAATATCTGAATTTAAATCAACCTTTCAATCATGAAAAAAAGGTAAAATTAGACCTCTTTCCATAGCTGTTGGCAGCCTGTTCTTACAGTTCCCATTTCCCAGGAACAACCCTGGAAACATTCTTGGGAGAAAGCACCTAAGGAGACCCAGCATGGAAGAATGGATGTGCCCAGCTGTGCTATGACTAAACTTCACAGGAATTTGCATGACTGTTTAGGCTCCTTCCTCTTGTGAATCCACAAATATTATCTTGGCGCAGTTTGATGGATTTCCAGAAGAAAAAGGAGATAAAGGAGAAGACTGTCTTGTACTATCAAATGACACCTCAAATGAACACTGATTTATGCCTTCGCACTCATCTTTCAGAGGCAGCTCAGATTTGAATACCACTCCTATTGCCTTTGGTTCTGGGGAATTTTACAGATCTTAATTCCTATGTGTAACATCCCCTTTTCACTCTGTGGCCACACAAGGTTGAGGCTGAGCCTGAGGGGCCATTTGGTTTTCACACCCATTCAGAGCAAGGCTTAGAAGCTTCTTGACAAACTCCGCAGGGTCAGTGGTGTCAAGACTGGTATGTCAGGAAAATAAGTTTCAGTTCCTAAACTCATCTCACTGGTGACCTGTCGAAGCTTTGAAACCCTTTCCAGAAGCCTAGAAGGCCAAGACATTAATCTGTGGTAGCACTCCAGCCTTGAGCACCGAGGACTATTGAAACAGTGTGGGCATGGGCAGGAAGGGGGGTGGGAAGGACATATTTTCTCTTGCAGGAGCTGGGACGACATTTCAGATCAAATTAAACTTCAGTTTTTAAAGACTTCAGTGGAGGTAATTGAAAGACTTCCTCACAATTGCCTGAACCTAAGTGTTATCTCTCTTTTCCTCTGTATATCATCCCTTTTCCCCCAAGCCTGAGACAGCCCCGCACGGACACAGCCTCCTTAATATTAAAGACGGTGATTAAATGGGATTCGCCAAAAGACAAAGGGCTGAAAACCTGCCAATTGTTAATCCCTCCTTTGCTGTGCTTAAAAATTCCATTTTCTTCATTTGAAGAAAGGAGGGGGGGAAGAAAAGAGAATTATACGTCTATGTCTAATTTAAATTCTGGTGTCGCGGGTCCTGTTCCCTTCTCCCTCTCTTGACGTCTGAATATATTCCTTTATTACCATTATTACAGCTTTCTGATTGCATTAAAATTCATCCACACGCTTCTCTCCACATTCCACTTTTCTTTTGCCAGTTTTTTTGCTAATTCCCTTTTTCTCTCTCCCCTTTTCTCCCCACTTTCAAATTATACAGAATGTCATTAAAGATCTCCACAAAATGCCTCAACTCCCTTCTCTATTGCTTTTATAAACTTCCTGGCTTTTTTTCCCTCTCCATGCCCTCATCTACAAACAAAGAAAATGAAGAAAAGGCAAAGGAAAACAACAATAATAAAAGAATCCAAGCAGCACATCTCAGAGGTCTCAATAACACCTTTCCTACTTCATACAGCTCTTAGCCTAATGTTCACTTCAGTTATGAAGCTGCATTTCACACAGAAGTTTTGTGCATTACTTGTTTGATGCTGTACCTGGAATCCTTAGTTAAAATCAAAAGTGGAGCTTGCCAGGCTGTGTTTATGAGCATGTACAGAGATAGTCTTGCCTGTAACCGCAAGCAGAAAAATAAAATTGGGGGGGAAAAAACCAATTTTGTCCCGCTTTATGGAGCAAGAGCTGTAAGGGCTTGCTTGTGGATGTGAGCAGTGGAGCTGGGCATGCAGTGCATGTGGCCAGTTGCAGGTGAAGAGTACAAGACCTGAACCTCGATAGGATCCACCCAGTTAATCCTCCAGACATCCCACTGACTGCTAGGACACCCTAAAAGTGACTTTTTTTTCCCCACAGGGCAGGTCACCTAAAAAGACAGCATAACTTTTGTTGAACCTGTTCCGCCCTAACTGGGTGGAAGTCCCATTTGTAAGATTTTATTGATAAAAATGAAGGTGAGAATGGGACTCTGCTTCTATATAGAACACACCTGCATGTGAGCAGCTGAACAATAAGGCCGAGGCACATGACGTGGTGCCAGTGTGATTAGGCTGGGGTGTCTGATCCCCCCAACCTGTCCTTGTGACTCTCCTAGCCCAGCTGGCAGGGAGAAGCTGCTATTATGAAACTTTAATGCATTCTTGCCAGTTCTTCCCAGGGTGCCTAAGTAGGTTTTTTGTTATTGTTGGTAGTTTTACGTTTGGTTGGTTTTGGGGTTTTTTTTGCTATTATTATTTTTGCTGCTGTCACCCTCAATTACACTGATATAATGAAATGACTGAAACTGGATGAAAAATGGAATTTTTTTCTATAAGAAATACTGATGTCTCAAAAAATGTACTTCCACTTTGAATTGGAGAGGCCAAAGTTCTTGTGAAACGGAAATTCTTCAGTTGTGAAATGTTACAGGGTATTGTCTCAGAGGAATAAAAAGCCTTTGTCTTAATAACCTCAAAACATAAAATATATAAAGCAGAATGGCTGTGGTTTTCAGCCAGACAAAAGAAAGTATATTTTCACACACTATATGAATTAATAAAAGACATTTCTGTCATGGGATGTTGCTGAATGCAAAAGTACTAAATTAGCTCTGAGGCGAATGAGACAGATTAGTGGTGCTTATGTCCACTCAGTGCTATAAAACATGAATATCCAGATGCAAAATCTATCTTAGTCACTAAACCTCTGTCTGCTGGAAGCCAGAGGGTGTTAGGGGGAGGATCACTCTTCATAAAAGCCATGTTCCTACTGTTTCCTACTGTTGGAACACAGGATGCTGGACTTGAGAAACCTTTGGTCTAACTCAGGATGGAAGCTAGTGGTTTAATACAATACAGACTTGAAACAAAATTAAATCAAAAAGATCCCGTTAAAATGATAGATTTGTACCTCCTGAAAAGATAACTCAATGCATTAATTAAAAAAAGAAAAGTTCCCTGGCAAAAATCTCACTGAAATGAATCTGTTCCAGGGGAATGCTTTGCCTGCTACAAAACTACACGTTGGGCTAGGCACCTGGCCTTTTGAAATACTTTGGCCAGCTTGACAAATGACCCAGGAAAAGAATGGATCTGCTTCAGGATGTCACCCAGCAGGATCTGGCTTGACTTATCCACATATTCATTTAGACTGGTACCCTAAGGTGTGTCTGAGGAGGAACATTATATTCCAGTGATGTTACACCAGTGCATGAAATAAACATTGGGGATTCAGGGTTAGAGCTGAAGCTTATTGAAGTTAATGAAAAAGAGTGCCACAGAGCCTTGCAGGCTTTGGATCAGAGTCCTGATTTGCTGAAGCACTGCTCAGATGTCCCTGCCACTGCTGGGTACTGCAGATTCTCCCTGATGCAGAACAATGTCTAACACCCATGCTAGGAGAGATCTGGTGAGGACAGGGCAGAAGGACAGCAAGAGCCTGGACTACACCCATCACACCTTTTCTGTGCCAGGGTTTGGTAGTCTGCATGTGTTTCCCTGGTTCATCCTGTTTGCTTACACTCCTTTCACCGTTCTGTTGCAGTAAGGAAAAGAAAACAAACCCCCTGTGAAATCTGCACAGGCAAAGCTCATCCTTCCTCTGAGTAGAAGACTTTCCTGCAGGTCTCACCCCAGGTTTTAAAACAGCACTGCAGAGAAGTGAAGGAATGCAGTAAAATTGGGATCAGACAGGATGCCCTGAAATGGCAGGCAGGGCTTGCAATAGAATTTATAATCAACACACTCACAGGGGAACTTTCCTTCAATGACAGTAATATTCAGCACACACTTGTCACTAAGTAAGGCCAGCTGGACTAAAAAAGAAGTTATCCATAAAGGTGGGATGTCCAGAGCCCTTTCTGGACATCCTTCAGTCACTTTTTCTCCCTGCATTTGGGCTGGTTTCAAACTCAGGGGAGACCCATCCCACGGAGCACGCTGAAGCCAAAGATTATTCCTCTTGGGGAAAGAAAGGCTTCTTTCTTTGATGTCACTTAGCATCTCCCTACAAACATTTTATTGAAGATTATTTCTTCCACCCACCTTCCCACCCCCCAGCTCTCAGCTCCGGCTGGCTTTAAATGCCACTGTCATTTCCATCCGCTGACAGAGCTCTTTAACTGCCGCGCCGAATGGCATTCGCTAAAACCAACTAATAGAAGGAAATGAGGTTAACCTTTAAGAAAGGTGAAAACGAGCCGGGTGCTATGCCAGCAGTAAAGAATTAGTTCATAAACAGCCTCCCGCTGCAGAGGCAGGCTAATGCAGGCACTGGTGCTGCTGGCAGGGCTGTGGATAGCTGGGTCTCAGGGGCGAGCGTGGTCAGGATAAGGCTCAGCACCGCCCCATCCACACAGTTTAGTCAGCCCTTCCCTGGTGAGCCTGTGGGGACAGTCCCACAGTTCTGATCCTGGCTGCTGTGGTCTGAAATCACAGCAAACAGGTGTTGGTTGTAGTGGATGTCTATGAAATATTAGTGGCTTGCATCTCCAGATCTTTTCTCCAGTATCTCCTCTCACATGCAGGAAGATGGGAGTGCTCAGGGCCAAATCCTGCCTTGTCTTTCTCCTTGCTGAGTTCCTCCTTTCCATCAGTCTTTTTTAATCTTTCCAGCTCAGCCCAATGCCACCGAGTAACCCTTACTGAATGAAGGCTCTGCTTCTGTAAAAGTAGCAGAGCTGGGTGCCCTTGACCTGTCTGAAGGACCATTATTGTCCCCATGTTTTCCTTCAGGATTAATGAATTTGTTGTCTTGCTCCACAAAAGTTAGATAAAAATCCTGGCTTTGAACCACACCTTGATCTTACATGTGTCACTCAAGCTCATACCTGAGACTCTGCTCATGGAGGAAAGCAAAAGGGAAGAGATGGGGACAAAAGACTTCTATACACCTGCAAGAGATGGACCATCTCTTTGTCTACTCAGAAGACTCGTGTCCAAGGCCAGGTTGGATTTGGATTTGGCTTTGAGCAACCTTGTCTGGCAGAAGGGTGTCCCTGCCTGTGACAACTGTGTTGAACTGGATGATGTTTTTTCTTAACAGTAGGTGAGTCTTAATAGAGGGGAATTCAATCCCTTACCAGTGTGGGCATCAGAAGGAGATGCAGCACAGTGCCATGATGGGAGCAAGACAAATATTTGTCAAGTAGTTTTTTACTGACAGTGCTCTGCTTCATCTAATTTTAATTAGACCAGAGAGCCTGAAGGATGCATATACTACTAACTGTATCAACAACAACTGGCAGTATAAGATGGAGTCCATATGAAGTTTGTCTCCAGTTTTCAGTCAGTTTGTATAGATGCATCTCTGTTTTTTCACTGAAGTGCTCTGAAGTTGGTCTTTCATTTCAGCCCTGCACAGTGCTGCCCATACTATTGCTTTTCTCTTGCCATGGCACATTATCCATGTCAAAAGTGTTTGAAAGAGAATGTGATACACCTGGACCAAATGATTAGTAAGCATAGATCTAGAAAGCTTCCTGAAACAAGATCTTACTAGGTATAAATCAAGATTACAGACATACACCATGCAGTGATAGAATTATTTGTCCCACTAACACAGCTAAGGCAAGATCAGCAAATATAAAAAACTGTTATCCCATTCATACTAATGGGATAAATTAATTGATTAATTCAGGGTAAAGTCCAAGTCTCAGAAAGGTGTTTCTAACCACTAGAGCTTCACTGTCCATATAGTAAAAAATGACCCTCCAAAGGCTGTTTCCACCTCAGATTTCATCATTACTAATAATGCTTTTTGGCTAATAATGTTTTTTGGGGTGTGTGGAGAAAGGAGGGCTGTGCAAGCCAGATCTGAACCTGGCTCTGGTCCCTATTACTGCAACAGTACTGTAACTATGCTAAGGGGAGTCATCTCTTCCCTTCATCAGCAGCCAGGACTCAGAGAAACACAGAGAGAGGCAGAGAGCGAAGGTGCTGTTTTATAGCGAGCCTTTTCTGAGCCTGAGAGCTCGCTGCACTATTATTTTCCCTTTTCCCCTCATTTCAGGCCTTTTTTTTTGTGTTTCATGTTTGGCCCTCGGCAGGCTGAGAGACGTGCTGACAAGTTGTAGCTCTCACTCGGCTTGGCGAGGGCTTTGCTCTCTGTGTGCGTGGCACAGACTCGCTTCCTCTCTCGCAATGTGACAGCGAGCGATAACACTGACACGGGCAGCCAGTGCCACGCTCCCCGTGCTAAAGACCCTCTTCAGTGATCTGCAGCACCAGTCAGCCAGCAGAGATGGCCATGGCACTGGGGAAAATACAGTGGTGGCGAGCTCCTCCTTGCTCCCCAAACCCCGTTAACCCCTGGCTAGTCAGAGGCTCACACGCCTGATCGTTCTAAATGGATTTTTAGGGGTCTGGGCTCTCCCCCTCCGTACCTGAGATGCCCACAGAGCTGCCCCAGGGGGCTGGACCACTGTGCTGGAGCCATCCTGGTGCTGCCCCGCAGCCATCCCCACAGGCTGTGTTTTGGCTAAAATGTGTGTCCTGGTGAGGGGCCAACTCTTACTAGGAGGACAACAGGCAGAGTGAGTGACAGCATCATCGCTTGCATCCTCTTGTGACAGGAGCCTGTCTCTGACTTCTCGCTTTAGTATGTTTGGCATCGTGTTCAAATTAGAAATGTTTCAGAGAAAAGTACAGTCTCTCTCCAGGTGATTAAAGTGCTCTTTCGTATACAGCCTATTTTTCCCAGAAAAGATACTTCCATAAAGGCCCAAGTCTCTTGGAGTTCTCTCAGGCAAGGATGGGCACAACTTTTCATACCTGGCACTTAGAGACATGTGTTTCATTTAAACAGGTTTTTTAAAAAAACTATTGCAGTTTTTAAAGGATGAATGCCAGGCTTGGATCAGTTTTCTGAAGTACTCTCTCCACCAGTGTCATCTACTAAAAATCACCTTTGTCCTTCAGGTTCTTTGTTTATATAGCAAGAAGCCTGCTAGATGGTTTTGCCCACCACCATGCTGGGAGATGATGTTGTCTTCCCCACTTGTGCTAGCCACTTTTCTACACCTTTGCCTAGGTACTTTTCAAGGTTGCTGTCTCATGAAATGCAACCCCTCATTCTTTAGGCCTGTTTTGCAGCCCTATTCCACCCTGAGTCAACTTAGATTTGGCTCGGCAGAAACACACACATAATGTCTCAGCCAGCCAAAGCTTGTTCAGACTGACCTAAGTGACTTAGATGACTCTGTATCAGAGCTCTGTCCTTACAATTTTCCATTCTGTGTTATCCACAGATTTTATCAGCCGGGATATTTAATTCCACATCATTCATGACAATGCTGACTAGCGTCAGAGCTGGCTACTGATCCGTGCAGAGCCCTGCTGCAAACACCCTCACTCTATCATGGTTTCTCTTTGACAACTGCATTTTGAGATTTGTCCATTACCCACTTCTTAATCCATTTAATGTCCACCCTCTTGAACACTGTGCTCAGCAAGAACTACCAGGAAGTTCCAATTCTAGAGAACCTTTGCAGCTCAAGATAACTTATACTGATAAGGAAAACTCAATCAGTCAGTTTTGCCATGGGGGAAGATAGGATCTCAAAGACACATAGCCCCTCTCCTTCCTTCCCTTGCCTCTGGCATTGTTCCTTCTCCCAGCTTGAACAGCAGGACTTCACCTCTGCTGCAGCACCATCCTCTCTAACAACAGTCTTTAAGTAATACTACATTTTCCTTTCTCCAGATATTGCTATAGAAGTTGGGCACATACCTCAGTTATTTCTGTTCTTTGCTCTTGATTATTGCAGCATATTTTTAATGGCTGGTTCACTGGCAGGTTGTGTTTGCTGTGCGGGTGTAGATGTTATCTTTGCAAATACAGTGACTCAACTACCCTAAGAAGGACCCTCTTCTTCTTTATTATATTCTTGCCACTACTATGTCTGTGCCACCCTGGGATTAAATACCCCCTTGCAAGCTACTCCCACAGAGATTGTGAGAGCTGGAGAGACCAGCAAATAAGGGAAACCAAAGGCATAATTCCTAAGAGTGTTTCATATAACAAGAAACACAGGACAGTTTTTTCCTTTCTCCATGTCAATATGCTTTTTTCTTTTCTGGGAGCAAAAGTAATTCTACTGTATGCACTCAGAGACCTCCCTGCGCAGTAAAGCAATGTAAAGGCAATAGGGTTCTCATCATTCAGTTTCCCTGAACTTTTCTTTGAGTTGGAAACAAAGCCCAGGTCCCAGTTGGGATGACATTTATTTAGCATATGTAATGTTAACCAAAATATGTCAGGGAACATGAATTGAGTCCTGCTTTGTCTTTTTCACTGTTTCATTATTGTCTTCCACTCTCTCTTTTTTTGACCTGTTCCAGCCATGTTGTCCCAGACTGAGGAAGATCTAGCCCTGGGTGGTTTGGTGGTCCTTGGTCTTACAGACAGATACTTGTCCTGTCTTTTTTTTCAGGCAGTAGCTCACACCTTATGTAAGTGGAAGCTAGGACCCAGAGAGCAGTAGCTTGAAGGATTTGGTGCAGGCTTTCCTGAATTTTAACAAAAACACTGAAAATTTGCCCATCAATAACCCACTCATGAGTAAGATACAACAGTTTGTCCCCAGGTCTCTAAGGATTCACCTCACATTCAAGACACAGCCTTTTATCTTCCTGTTTTTGCTGTTAGATGTGAGAGTAGTTCTGGGCAAACCTCTTTGTTTTCATTTTTTTTTCATCTCTTCACCTGCAATCCAGAGGAGTTTTGGGCTTGATTGTTTTGATACCCAATTCTGAAAGAATATGCTACCACAGCAATGATGGCAGACTTAATGAAGGTCTAACATAATCATTCAAACACTGCCTAAGTATAGTAGGTGGTGGTGTTGGCCCAGATTCAGGCTTGGGGTGACACAGAAGTTAAACAGACACACAACCTGGAATAGACTCTGGGGATTGTGAGCGCTTGCCTTACAGCACAACCCCACAAAAATCATGATCCTTTCCTCTGGACTTTTCTACAGCATTTTTCAGAAGACTAGTCCATAATCCTGACTTCAGAGAGCTTTGCACAGGCTGCCTAAATTATATTAAAGCGCAAGATTTGTAGTTCAGTTCACTCAGAAAAATCGTGTGTCTGGGTGTTTGCATATGGATGCATGCAGCGTGTGGGAGTGATTCTCTAAATAGGAGGCGAAGTGCCTATCACAGAGAATAGACTTTAAAAGGGTTTTCTGAGCTGTGAGTGAGAAACCAAAGCTGGGAAGAAAAAATAAAGCAAAAAGACAACCTTACCACTACCACCAGCAACTCAAATTAAAAAGCAATTGTGTGTGTAAGGAAAAGGAAGATTTGGAAATATAGGGATAAATGACATTAGTTGTGAAAGCCTCCCCCACTCCTGTCCCCAAGTGATAAGGAAATGAGCTGGATGCCAAGGGAACTTCAGGTTGGATTCAGGAGAAGGAAACATTTTCAGGTCAAACTTTGTTTATGATGTTAGCTCGGGTTCCAACATCAAATGACATTGGGCAAAGGTGCCACTGTCATCACTTCCCAAACCTGTGTGTCCCCACAACATGATGGAGGTGTGGACAGATACCCATGGGCAGGTGACCCTTTCATGCCTTCCCCTCCACAAACGCTACCACCAAAGTGCCACCCATCCTCTGGTTTTTGTGCTGTCCAGGGTTGTCCATCCCAAGATCCTACCACTGCCTTCCAAGGAGCAAACCTTCAGGAGGGCTTAGAAATGAGGAGAAACTGCTCTTCTCCAGGGGAGCATGGGCTACCTGGGATCCTGGCAGGAATCTCCACTGTCCTGGTTCACTGTTTTGGAGGAGCCTGGCAGTCAGTGCTACCAGATTCTGGGCATCTGAGGGAGCTGGCATTTGTCAATCAGTGCTGATCAAAGTGAGAGGGACCCGACCAAAGGTGTGCCAGCAGGAGTGGCGGGTACCTAGCATGGGCACAGGCAAGGTGAGGCCAGAGACTTTGTGAGAGTTTATTTCCCTTGTCTGTGCTGGAGATGTGGTCATTGCCTAATCTCCACTCCCACCACCCAGTGAGTCCTCAGAAATCTCTGCATGGTGCCAGACCCAGCCCAGCACCGAGCCCTGCCTTGGAGGTGTTGGCAGGATGGGCACTGCTGCTGATTTGCTTCCTCGCTGCTGTTTGGGCAAGCAGCAAGGTAGGAAAGGGGGGATGATTGAAAGGAGTGGGAGAGAAGACGAAAGGGGGAAGAAAAGATAATAAGAAAGCCCCCACTGCCCTCTGCTATTGTGCTGTTCACTAGAAGACTCCCTACAGAATTACGCTGTCGTCTTGCAGGAAAGCATGTAATAACTGAAAATACAGTGTCAAAAGGAATTTTTCAGTCTTTGACAGCTCATAAATTACAGTTCGTTGACTTCTTCCTGTGTCTAGATTTAAATTAATAGGCAAGCAGATATATATTTCTTTTGCTCCTTTCTCCTGAGCAGTAGCAGTTGTGGAAGTGACGAGGTTTCTTGTGTCTCTATCTCCCCTTTCCCTGCCTTCCTTCCTTACAATCAGTCTCACCCTGATGCAGGACAGACCCTTCTCTGGGACCCCAGGGTATGGCACAGCAGTCCTCCCAACACTGCCTCTCCCCAGCACACAAGTGGGACTGCAAAGGCAAAAAGCGCTCTGTTCCCTGCAGCAAATGGTCACTTTTTAAAATCAAACCCCTTCAGAGGGGATATTTGGTGGGAAATAGTCACAGGTGGTAAAGATCAGAGAAGCTCAAGTAAGTAAGTTGTGGCTGTGGCATCCAAAGTGAAAACAAGCAAAAAATAATAGGCCTGCCTTCTAAATAAATCAAAGTGAGATGAGATGGCCATAGATGAAAAAAAAACTGCATTGCCCTTTCCATGGAAATGTAGGTGCTCACCTGTAGTGAGAATAATGGTGACTATGAGGATGGATGGGTGGATGGATGGATGGATGGATGGATGGATGGATGGATGGATGGAAGGAAGGAATAGCAAACAGACTAGACAGGAGATCATTGCTGCAGAAAGTACTCATGGTCTAAAGGAATTGCATCCCACCTTCCTTGAATTTTTGGATGCTCCATGGTAAGCCTGCTGGGTCTGAGCAGCCCCAGTATTTTGCTGCTGGGAGAAATGATCTGGGAAGTTGGAAGCTTGCACACCACTAACGATGCCCTGGTGAACAGGAGTGCTCAGCAGTGGAGCTGTTTGGTGCCACATCAAAGCACGGTGGGGAGCTGCTATGCTGCACAGGACCCCTTGTTCCTTTGCATGGTGTCACATTTATGAGTTTCAGGCAGGACAGCCTGAGGTCTGCCTGTGATGTTGCTCTGCAGGTGCAAGGAGGTCAGCCTGCATCAGTGATGGCTGTGAAATTCCTTGGAGGGTGTGGATTGGCACCACGTAGGCAGTGAAATGCGTCAAGTGTTTTGGGTCCAGCGGTTTGAAAATGTCTCGTGTTAAAAAGAGGTTATTAATAGTATTAATGGTTCCTGCTACACGCTGTAGTCTGTAGCTGCCTAAGGAGCTGGGGTGAGTACTGGGATGTGCTTGGCAGCTCCTGGGAAAGAGCAGCCCAGGACAAGAATGTTTTTTGGGAGGGTGGCAATGACTCAGAGCTGGGGGCTGAACATTTTCCTTACTTGCCAAAGCAACACAAAGAAACGGAGTGAAAAGTGCGGAGCCAGAAGGAACACAGGTCCTGTCTGCCCTGACAGGGGTGTGTGAAGGGACAAGTGTGACAATCACACATTTGAATCATCTGAAAGGTCCTGGTGCTTTCACCACTGGCTGTGTTCACACGGGCTCTGTGGTCACGTCCCTCTGAGGAGGCAGCTCCTCGTGAAGCCCTGGGTGTTCAGCCACCTCTTGGCCCAGCACTCCCTGTGGGATGCCCTTTGCGGTGGGGCTTGGAGGGCTCAGAAGGTGGAAAGGAAACTGAGGGGCTCTGTGGGCACGAGCAGAGTGCAGGAATGGAAGAGTAGGAGAGACAGCAGTCCCAGGTGTTTGCCCTGCAGGGAGCTCTCTCTGTGTGCAGTGGCACAGGGAGGTTTTTTATTGACCAACTTCACCATGAAGCGACCACTCTTTGTGGTATTGGGAGAGATCTCCAGGTGCTCATGCTATCAGCTCGAGTGCAGTGACTGCAGTGATGCAGGAGGGACAGAAACCCTATTTCAGCTCATGCGGGAGAGAAGTAACCTAATTAGTACTGAAGGGTTCTCATTCTGCAGTTGCTTAAGGCCTGAGTTTGCCTCCTTAGAGGGGGATGGTGTTTGGGTATGGTGACGTCTTGAATGGGGATACTTCTGGCACTAGGTGCTTATTATCTGTGACTCAATTCAAGAAAACCTGTTCTGAGGAAGTCACTTATTTGTGATGCCTCATTCAAAGGGGTGTGGAATACCCCAGGAATTGTGACCCTGCTTAGGGAGGTGTGGGGTGGGTGTGTGGGACAAGTGTTGCCATTTGCAGTTTAGGTGACAATTTGTGCAGCGATGGAGAGCCATCAGTCTCTCTCAGTCTGACACATACCTGTATCAGCACTATTTCAACTGGAGTTGCTATAAAAAGAGTGTAAATTAGTCTCAAATGAGAAAATGAATTCTTCAACATATTTTCACAAACCCACAGAGGGCCCTTTTCCATGGCTCCCAGTCTGCCACAGACCAGTGTAACACTGGTTTCAGCCCATGGACACCACCACCAAAGGGACAGCCAGCCTATGCCAGTTTGCACTAATTTCAGCTCCTAAATGTTTCCCACAGCTTCTTGCTCCTTCCCCTCACTTGGACAGTCTAACCTGTTCTTCCCCTGCAGCTCTGCCTGCCATACTCTGATGAATACTTGTTGCAATCCCCATCTTTATGATTTGCAAAACAGCATTTTGCAGAGGACACAAAGGCAGAAGTGACAGAGAAATAAGGCAACCTTTCAATCCATTTATCAAAGTCCTTGAATTTCCCATTTCAAGGAAACAATCAGAAATAGGGAGCATAAAAATTGAATATGAATTCCAGGGCATTTTAAATAAATGGAAAGGTTAACAGCAAAGCCAGTTCTCCTTGATGATAATAAGATAAAATCAGTCGTGAGACCTGTTGATCCCGAATGGATCTTATTTATTAGGAAGAAGTAATTGAATGTACTGATAGAGGAAAACCACAGAAACATAATGTTTATTAATTTCCTTTTTATTGCTGTGTTACCTGTGGATGTTTGGTTTTGCAAAGTGCAAAAAATGGGTCCAATATGCTGTAGCCAAGAGAGACCCACTTAAGAACACTCAGTGGGTCAGTCTACATTAAGCCATGAGCTGCATTGCCCTGGAAAAGGCATCATTAGGCACAAATGAACCACTCCAGCCTCTCATGGAGATGGGAACAGGTACTGTAAGCACCAGGCAGGAACATCACAACCAGGCTTGAGAGCTAAGAAGTCATGGTTCCTGATTTACTGCTGCCCATTTGGCTGTCTCCTGGCTAAAAGAGAAGTTTTCATGATAGTTGTCTGGCATAATTATTTTCAGGCATAGAAATATTTAAATAATGAAGGTCAGAGGTGTGATTTTTTGAGCTGAGAGCTCATGTATTTAGGTGTTTACAGTGCAAGTGTCAGAATGATGTCTCATCTTCAGGCTCAATGAACCAAAGAGACCTTTGGGAGGTCATATTCTCCCATGTCTGTGAAATCTGTGAGGTTTCCTGTGTCTTAGTCCAGGAAGTTTGATGCAGTCTCTTCTAAGGAAAATGGTGCTGGACAACAAGGCCACGGGTCCAATCTCCTGCTCATTAAATGTTAAAGATCCAAGATAAAATGAGGAATAGATGGAATGAGCCCAGACTTCTTTGGGAGAGGGAACTGGTTAAATGCAAGGCATACAATTAATTTCCCCCCAGGGAATTTGCAAAGGAGCCTATGAGGAATGTGGTCTATTTCAGGAATAGTTGAGTAACAAACTTTTTTCCTGTGCAGCAAATCTCAGGTGCTTTTTATTATTGTTTTTCTGTAATTTTGATCACTCAGAGACAAATGTCACCACTTTTTTCACTGTCTCCAGCAATGATCTCCAGGAGCATCACAGTTACTTGGAATCACGTTTCTCTTTCTTTCCATTTGTCTATCCTTCTCCTAATTTCCCTTGCTAACCTGCACCATTAATGTGTTTCCCCTCCTGGCTGCCAGTGTTGGAGGTGGTCCTGGCTGTGCTCTGCTCCTTATGAGAATGGATGATGATGCCTTCAGTGCCAAAACTGACTGTGCCTGCCTGTGACAGCCTTGGCCAGGCAGCTGGAAAATGAAGGAGTGGAGGAGCCCTTGCTCCTGTCTGTCCTTTGGTTTCAGGCCCTCTGGGTCAGGCCCACAGGAGGCTGTGGGGTGGATTATACTGCCTGTCTCATGGCTAAGCAGAGGACTGCCATGCCCAGGGTGCACAGTCTGACATCTCTCAACATCACGAAATGTACTAATTGGGGGTTTTTTTGGCTCGTTTTTTTTTTTTTTTTATTTAATGGTACTCTAGGACACTGAACCTGCATTTTGATCAGAGGCTGATGAGTTAAGGATATGGGGAATTAGGCTCAGCTGGGCTTCTCTGCCATGGGCTACAATAGCTTATTATAGTCTGTACAGTATTTCCAGCAAAATGCTTTGAAATCTCAGAGCACCTTCTGTGTGAGGGACAGGGAACTCTTTACCATCAAGGAGGCAATGTGGGAAAGAAAGCGGGAAGCTTTTAACCCCTGTCACTCATCTGTCTGCTTCTCAAACCAAGGCTCAGAAAATCTCCCCCTCTAGCTGATGGGATGCCTTTGCCACGACATCGTCCTGACAGCTCCACTCTCCCACCCCATCCCCTGCCCCCACACTGGAACACCCATTTTCATGTGCTTGTGAGTGTGTGCTTGTGTGTGCGCAGGGTATGGGTGCATTTAAACACAAGCACTTCGAGTAAAATCTTACACCACCTACTCAGCATCCCTTGGATAATCAAGTAATAAAAACCCAAACAAACAATGGCCCAACAATCTCCACCTCCCCAGCTTGTCCTGAGGTCCCAGTCTTAATTCTAACCTAATTCTGACCCCTTGCTTTCCCTGCCCTGCCTTGCAGAACAAGTTGTTTGCCTTGGCATGCAGTGCAGACAGGTTTTCAGTGCTGGATTTTGTTCTGCAAGGACTAGGCTGTTCTGGGACTTGGGAAGAGACAAATTATCCATCACGCAGGATGAAAGCCAATGTCTAATTCAGGAAAACTGGCAAGGAACTGGTTTGGTGTGAGGCTATCTTAAAACTGCCTTCTGCTTCTACTAGAGCACCTGGTGCTTCTGAAAGCTTGATTGAAAACAGGCTAAAAAATTCAGTTTCTGTTTTCTTTATCCAGTGTTGCTCTAACTGTTTCACATAATTGCATGCATTTATTTCCCCTCTGAGATGCTTCTACTACCTAACCATGCACACATGACCTGAAAAGGGGTCTGATTCTGTTAGGGGTGGTGACTCTGGGGTTCATGCCCAGCAAAGGACAAGACAGCAATATCTGCATGCCAGGGAAATGCAAAGCCAGACACCTGTGCATGTCATTTGGCAGGAGATGCCTAAAAGCACAGAGTGTAGTAAGGTGTGATTAAAGGAGGAAAAGGAGTCCTAGAAAGAAAGAGAGCAAGGAAGGGAAAAAGAAAAGAATGAACGTGATGAGGGAATGATTGCACCTCTCAATCCTGCATTTCTCTTTCAGTACAGTGACGAGAGACAAGAAGAAACATGTGTGTCTGGTGATGTGGACATACAGAGCCAGGTCAGAGAACAGCTGGGTTTTTCATCCTCCTTTTTGTGTGCTGGCTCAGGGTAGGGGTCTGCAGGGCTGAGGGCAAGTCTTGGGCAACAGAAGAAACTCCTGTGTTTCCCTAAATCTAGCACTCTGATGGCTGTGCAAAAGAGGTGATATCTTCTATTAAGAAAGTATTAGGGAGAAATTCTTTATTGTGAGGCTGTTGAGACACTGGCACAGGTTGCCTGGAAAGGCTGGGGATGTCACCTTGGATGGGGCCTGAAGCAACCTGATGTAGTGGAAGCTGTCTCTGCCCAGGGCAGTGGGGTTGAACTGGAGGATCTTTAAGGGCCATTCCAACCTGAAATATTCTATGATTCTAGTAAACTAGAAAACCTCCTTTCTTTCAAGGAAGTAAAGAATAGGCAGGCTATTTTGAAACACACTGATTTTCTATGTTTTCCCTCAATTTCAGAGACAGCTCCACAGGGATCCCTGAAAAGAGAATCCAGGGTTTTTAGAGAGGTTCCTGGAGGGCACTGATGCAACACCTATGCAGCAGCGTCCAAGCACATGTTTTTATAACTCCACACAGGGCTGTGAGTGGGAACATGCTCCTTTACTTATGGGGAATAGTTCCAGGTGAGCTGATCCTGTACCTCTTGTGCCACATCCTTTCACCATGGGCAAAGGCTTCTGCCATCCTGTAAAGGCACTGGGGGGTTTTGTGCACGTTGCAGCAACGTGCTCTCCATCCAACAGACCCATCCCATTGCTCCAGGGTCTCGGAGGGTCAGAAGCAATTAGCATAGTCCTTCCCACCTCCCCCGGGGGCAGGATTGGGTGTAATGCAGCCCAGGCCTGATCCTGGCGCGCGGCATCATCGGCGGTGACACAGCTGGGCCCCTGATGAGATGTGGGCTGACATGTGTCAGGGAGCATCACGCCATGCTTCCCTCGGTGCCCAGCTGGATTGTGGGAGTCACAAAAGCAGGCAGGGGGCCTGTAAACATTTCCTAATGTGGCATTTAAGACAAAAAAGAGTGAGTTGAGGCAGAGCAAGGCAAATTAATGTAGAGTGACAACTGCCTTAAGGAAGATCAGATGTCCAGAGGAAAATCAAAAGAATTCTTCTCTCAAGACTCCAATGTAAACCCAGATATCTCTATCTATCTAAACATACATATGTAGGTCTGTGTGTAAATGTGCATATTAAAGCAGATGGCCAGCTGGTGCTAAATAGTATAAGTCCACTGAATTAAGGAAAGAGCATGAAGATGCCTAAACACTCTTCACCTGTTTGCTTCCTTGGTTGAATGCTTTGACTTCTCTGTATATATGTGTGCATGTGCAAATATTCTTTTCACTTTCTTATAGATCTGGGGTACAGAATTTTTTCAAAGGTGACTAGAATGAGCAAAAATTAGGAAGAAAACTTATGTGTGTTTTGGATGTGGCATCTATCTGGAGGTGTATATATAGGCATAGAGAGATGGAAGAAATTAATTATGCGGCTCGTGGGGCTTTGACTGAATGTCAGAGAGAGAAATTAAGGAAAGAACCTTCCACTGAAAAGATCCTTGGCTTTGAGTTCCTAAAACTGAAGAATTGCTGTAAAATAAAGGAGGGGGAATTACCACAGTTTGAGAACCTTAGACACAATATGACTAACATGCACAATCCTGCAACAGCTGAAAAAGGCAGAGTTAAGAACTGGCGAGTGTATGGGAGTTTTATATTATCAAAACCTGCTGTTCTTTTAGGTTGATTTACAAACACTGAGATGCTTACAGGCTACTCAGAGCTGCAGAAGTCACTGTTGTTTCACTGTGACAAATGTGGCACTCTCAGCACATTTGCCTGCATCAAATAATTCAGTATTCATCCTCTTAATGAAGCCATACCTCTGAGGTGAAATTTCAGTGGCAGGTTAAAATATCCACATTTTTAACCAACAGATAGTCTTTCCTTTTACATTGCCAAAGCAGTGCAGGGATTGTTGTGGAGTCAGAGGAACTCAGTGCACTGCTCCATTTACCCTGCAGTGGACATTTGGCCAGCTGCACTGATCTTCTTACCTAAAACAGGTCAGGCAAGCTGCTCTGAGCCAGTGCCCACCTCTTTCCAGTGAGTATGAAGTAACCTCAAATAACTACTTTTGACTTAACCATTAATACTCAGATGGCTAAATTTAGGGGAGAACAATCCTGCCCATAGCACATAAAATAAACACATATAATCCTCAGTCCCTCACTGTGCTTTCCTGTATCTTCTTTCTGGATCATGTGCATTGTAGCTTATCTAACTGATCACAAGCAACTAACACAGCTGGAATAGCCAATATCAAATAAACACAAGGATTTTCTTTGTGATGAGATCTACAGAAGTAAAAAAAAAAAAAAAAGCTAAAAATATTTTTCTAATAATTACCCAAAATGACTGTTGGATGAACCCATAATCTGCTAGCATATGGTGCATGATAGAAGAACAAGTCGAAAGGAAATGGGAAAAACTATTATTTTCAAAGTATCACACCATTAACACAATATATTACTGCTCTCTGCAAAACAACTTTCTTAGACAAAGAACAAAAGCACTATAAAATGTAGTGATACCTGGCAAGACACTACAGCTCCTGAGGCTTCAAGGTATTTTAGAAAATTAATATCTTACACATATGCAGCAGGTTTCACCTGAAGATCTCAGAGCACTTTGTAAATATATATGCATTAATTAATCTTCACAGCAGCTCTATGAAATAAGCACTGTAAATATAATTATCTTGATTTTACAGATGGTTAACTTGAGACTCAGAGCACTGAAATAACTCCCCCAAGTTCACACTATGAATCAGCAGCACCGTAGTGACTGGAATCCAGTGTTTCCACTGCCTCTTCTCTTTGCTAACCCAAATGACAAAAGTCCCTTTGCTTAGGGTAGCAATAGGCTCCACACAGAGAAGAGAGCTGCTCTGGGACTTCACACTTTCTACTTGGTAAAGCATTTCCCACCCTTTGAATCGGGGACACGATAAATGCACACAGTGCTATTTATTATTAATACGCTCATTATCATCTGCATCATGACCACAGGAGGAATGTTATCGATAGACAGGGCTGGTGAGCAGGTCAGATCCTGCCCCAGTATTGAACACGGCCACTTCTGGTGGCTCTTTGCTGCTTAAAAGGACGGTTTCCTTAATAAGCAGCTCTTAAGAAGGAGCAGGCAGCAATCACACTTCCTGCACATCTTTCGTCTTCATTTAGTGTGACATTCCCGTTGTAGCTTGTAAATAAACTGTGGTTATCCCCACTGGGGAGAGGCACAGTTTGATATAATGTCAGCCTGAGCTGAGGCTGAGGAAGCTGAGCCTGCTGAGAAGGGGAGGGTCTCTCAAGCGCCCACATGTGAAATCTGCAGCCTACTCTTACCTTATTAAAAAGTCAACCTGCCAGCATGCAAATGGCAGCAAACAAAAAAGGGATGACATATGGCAAACTCAGGCAGTAGTCAGGGGTAACACCTGTGTATGGAGGAGGCACTTGGGTTGTCAGAGCTGAGGGGCATCTGCAGGGGCACCTGGTGGTCCTCCTTCTCCTTAAAGTAGTGAAGGTCTTTCATAGGACGAGTGATGCATTTTAAAACCATTTAAAAATGGAAATTATTTACTGTTTTCATCTAAACTAGATTCCTTAGTGTCATTCCACACAATTTTATTCTATTTGGATTTGTTCTTTACATAGAGCCCATCTCTGTGGGGTACCCTTGTTTATGGCAATCTGTTCTTCAACAGTGGGTCCTGATTTTTATTTTTGGTGAAAATAATCTGTGTTTATATATTATAACATTTTGCCCTACTGCCCTGGGGTTTGGAAAGGTATTTTTACCCAGTAAGATCCCACTTTTGTCCCTTCAAAAATGTGCTGGGTCTGGGTGTCTGTCTGGGAATCATGTAAGTTCATTCTTCTTTCTGACTCTTCCCAGTACATTCGTGTCAAATGGTATCAGACCTCACCACCTTCCCCTGGTAATGGTAGCTAAACCTCCATTAGAATGTTTTAATATTCTGTTTTCTGATGTGACAGAGAACAAGATAAAAAACCATACCCCCGAACTACAGAGACAGTAATTTGATCTGGTGAGGGCCATCACAGAGGAGCATTTTAGGCTGACATTAAAGGCCACAGACAGCTCCCACTTCACTCCAGGAAGGCATCTCCCCTGCAGCTTACAGACAGCTGGACGTCAGATGTTCCCCAAGGTCACTTTTCCAGGGGTCTCTGGTCACCCTTGTCCCCACAAAGACACTTGGCCCTTCTTGGGGCAGTCAGTGGGGCAGAACCTGCCTGCCTGCATTTCCTCCTGGGCGTCCAAGCCTGATTGAGAGGACACTCAGTTTTGCTGTGAAGGTTAAGATGTGTCCTCCTTTCTTGCAAAATCTTGGCTGAGGAAATGTGCTGTGTGGGTGGCAAGCCCAGAGGACACAGGATTGTGAGCATCATTCAAAGCCAAATCCTGCCGTGGGTCTGCATCACGCCGCACTCTTACTGTTTGCAGTCCTGGGCTCTCTGTTTTCCAAAGATGTCAGGCTTTCTATTTTATTTTATTTTAATAGAGGCTTAGTTTCAAATCCATTACTCAGCTGTGCCTGCAGGGAGTTCCCAGCTGAGGCCAGTAGCAGGTGTGTGGAGACATTTGGAAGCAGGAGATGCCCCTGAGCTCCCCCTCACTCACCACTGCTCTGGGGATGGACCTTGACTAAAAAGGGTCCCTGAAGACACCTCATGCCAGTTTTACTCACTTGTCTTTATGGAAGCACACTGAGGTGAGAGGGCAAGAGGGAAAAGAGAGACAAAAGTGAGGGGAGCCTCCAAAATCGGGGAGCAATATCCACAAACTGTCTGAAGCATCACGATTCGTTCCCTGACATTTTTTCCCCAAGTTTGAAAGATACCCTGAGGTGGATTGCCATATCTGCATAGATTCATTTATAAAGGGGAAGCTCTTCTACTGCACATATCCAGGTTGATTGCCACATTGTTACAGGCACCTGGGGAGTCCATAAAGGAATCAAAGAATAAAAAAAAGGTGTAATGTAAAAAATTTACAAACAACAAAAGCCATAATGCATTTCCTGTGAAGTCCTGAAATAACGATTCCTCACAAAGAAGGCCCAGGAACAAAGCTAACACATGAACACAGCTCTTGGTGCAATAGACAATCCCAGATCTACATGCTAATCTAATTAGCATCTTTGTTGATGTGTGGGTCCTTCCAACCACCTTACCATCATTCCGCTTTATTGCAAACACTGATTATGTAGAGAAGCTTGAAAATTGAACACAGGACGAGAAACAGGGCTGAAAACCCACCTCATCTCCCCAAAAAGCTGTGAAAACTGCAGACCTTTTCTTAAGAGCAGAGGAGTTTCCTCACTGGGAGCTGGAATGCTGTTTGGCTGACACAGGCACAGCCTGCCATCTCTAGAACTGGCATTGTTTGCCAGCTGTCAAAAATGAGCGTTTTTCTGGACTGCCTGGCATATGGCAAAGGTGCCACAAACCCTCTGAAAACCTGGTGCTCTTTGTCTCGTGACTGTCACTTGTGACTGGAGGTGGCTTTACCTCTGAAATGTGGAACCAGTTCACCTATGCTTCCACCCAAATCTGAAATACAGAACCCATGCTTCCACCCAAACTTGGAGGTACTTTCCTGCAGCAGGGCTGTGCCAGAGCTGCTGAACTCCTGCTGCTCACAGCTTTCCTCCAGAGCAGGATCCACCGTGGGTTTGGGATTCCACCTCGAGTGGTGACATCTGGAAAGCTTCATCGCCCCACGCAGCCAGGCTTCCCTCCCTGGAACTGCCACGCCAGCCACATCCACGCTTTGGCTGACAGCATTTGGGGAGGCGAAAAGAGACTTCAGTGCTTTGTTTTATGATTGTACAAGTTGTCAGCCTTGAGGTTCTTTGACTAACTTCTGCCTTCTCCAGGGACGAACGGTTCTGCTCAAACAATGAGGAATGCCAGTGATGCAAAACCAGAGTCTAAACACCCACGTGAACTCAAAAACAGCAGGACAACTCATGGAAGAAAAATCCATTGAAAACTACTGATACAAAGAATGTACCCCTGACTCTGGAAATCCCTGAGCTGCCAATTGCAGGAAGCCAGGAAAGAATATTGCTCTTGCAATTTTCTCTCTGCTTTATGACTGACTAGGCTAGGAGATGGGATATGTGTCAGAATAAGTCTTGGTCTGATTGACTATAGTTGTTCTATGTTTTTTCCTGTTTTCCTTGGAAAAAGTGAATCCATGATATTGGGATTCAAGCTAGACTAGTTCCCAGGATGGCAGTGCTGTTTATTGAGACAGGAGAGAGAATTGGAAGTAAAGAAGGTTTTGTTTTTAACCTCTTTCTCCCAACAGTTGCTTAAAGTGCTTAAAGAATATTTGCAGATATAATGCCCATCATTTAGAATACACAAAAGCCGTAGAAATATGGGCTTCCCAGAAAAAAATCTGGGCGTTGTTTGGTTTTTTAAATTGTAAACTCAAAAGTCAAAGCTCTTTCCTGCTGGAAGTGGAAAAAAAACCAAACCCACCTGCTTTTAAAGGCTTTCTTTTGATAACAAAGTGCCCTGTTTTACAAGTGGGTCTATTTGCAGCATGTGCCTATGAAAATGGAAGGTTGCTGCAGGTTTGAAAAAACACTGTTAAACCATTACAGTGTCAACATGCTAATCTGGATTTGGAACAAAATGTGTTTAAAAGACCATCAGACAGACAGAAATTTCTCTCTGCGATCACTCAACTCTATGAATCATTTACTAAACAGAAATTTAACTAGAGCTAGATAACAGCTCCCTCCAAACTCTAGAAAAACCCTTTTTTCTTTAAAGGCCCTCAAAATATTCAGTAAGTTCTTAAACACCAGCTCACAATTACTTTCTTTTAGATACACAAAGATGCTACCAAAACCAGGGAACTGAGCTATTCCCTTCACTACCCCCACACTCCAGTCTTGATTGATTACAGAAAGCTGAAAAGCAGCTATTGCAAAAAGAAAGGTGGTTTAAAGGAGGAAGGTGAGGTGAAAGATGAGCAGATAGAGCTTGAGGTGGTTGGACTGATGTTGGATCAGGGAACTGCACAGACGAAACCTGACTTTTGAAGTCAATAACTAGGTACAGCCTTAGCAGTGTAGACAATTACTAAGATAAGATGCAGTTTTACCAATTGTACATCTGTATGTCAAGCAGAACAAATGAAATCCTTGACAGTCTCTTATAGGATACCAATCCAATTTTAAAGTGCATGGTACAGGGATGAGAGCAATAGACACAGGTTAAGATAAATCTTTCTGTTTTGCTGTACTTTCCCAGATAATTTATTCAGTAGTTTTATTTATTTTTTCATCGTATGGAAATCTCTGTGCATGCTCCTTCCATAATAAATTTGAGCAAACATTGCTGTAAGAATGGGGATTGACAGGTCAATTCTGTCTTTTGTGATGATTTTTTTTTTTTTACTCTAAGAAACAACATGCAGTTTACTGGTAGTCCAACCTTTGCTAATTTTGTATAAATTCATATTAATTTGATATTAATTTCACTGAGGATATACTCCCTTGAAAGATGCAAATATTAGAGCAGAAGGTTAACATTGCTGCACAGAGTCACAGCACAGATAAGGTCCATGGCTGCAATGCATAGGGATGTTAGAAACAATGAGTTTGTTTCAATACTTTTTTGTTTCAAGCTTTGCTTTTCTGCTGACTTCGAGTGGAGAGAGCTGGGAAAAAAAACTTGCTAGGCTTAGTATCAATAAAATCACTACAGATTTCATGTGGGAGAAAGTTGTTTCCTGGCTCTGAGTTTACTGTAGCACAAGATATGGTCCAAAAGAAATACCCTAACTTCTAGCCATCACTCCAAGGTCTTCATTAGACACAAACTTTGACAGTGCTGTCAAAACCTTAAATTAATCAGCTGGGATCATGACTCCACTGGTGTAAGGCAACATATTATTTTTTGAAATCTGTAGCTTTGCACCAGTTACTGCCACTACAGAAAAGGCTGTGTGTTACTGGTGCATAAAAGCTGCTGTGCTCTACCCCAAAGGAGCAGTATTTAAAGAGCAATAAGGTGTCATTTTGCACTTTTGGTCACCTCCTGTGACCATTATGTACGTCTAAGAACTTGCTTTTTCACAGTGTCATTTTTTACTTTTTTTTTTTTAGTGCTTTGGAAAAAAACAAACAAACAACAACAACAACAACAAAAAAAAAACCAACGATGCAACTTTTCCCTGTTCTCTTCAGGAAAAAGTTAATAAGCCCAAAATATTTCAGTAGGAGCACAACTGCCTTCCACTTGGATGAAAAACAAGTCCCATTTAGCTTCATCCAGATGAAATTACTTTTCCTTTAGAATTTCCACTTCCCCCTCAACAACCATTAAGTGTCACAGTCATGGAAAACAGAATGGATGCAAGAGGAGACTGGATCAATCAACTCAAAATCAGCCACCCTGCGCCAGCTGTGGTCATTTGAGTGACACCAAAGCCTTCTTCTAACACGCTCCTCAAGGAGCTGCACTGAGCAAAGGTAAGGGGATGGACCCTGCTGATTGCAACCATCAGCTGTGGGCTGGAAGCAGTGTCCCAAGTGCCCAATGCTGGAACCTCACTTTAATGTTTAATTTCGTGTTTAATTTTTAAAATTTGATTTGATCATTATCATAAACATTAAACAATATTTCCTGTTTAAATATGAATAGGCTGCATTATTTGATTGAAATGAGTGTTCAGATGGCTAATGCGTTTTATTATGGCCATAGAATTTTACTGTTATTTCCCCTCCAGCTGCTGCTGTTGCAGGGAACTCAAAGGGATTCAGTTTTCAATAAGATGGGCTCTATTGGATGGCATGGTGTGGTACAGAAGCTTGCCAAGAAGAGTCTTTCCCAGCCTGGGGATACTGCTGCTGGTAGTTTCATACAGCTGATGAGTGGCTGTTATGGTTCAATGTCCACACAGGGACCTCTGAAAGGCTCCTCACCGCCTATCGCCCCCCTACCTCACATCTCTAATTTGCTTTTGGAATGCCAGCTCCCATCTTTGGTTATCCTGCGATAACATCCTCTATCAGCCAGTAATTGAATTTTGCAGACAAGTGTCTCGCTGGTTTCTCCCATGCTGGCCCTTTACGCATGGTAGGAGCTCCTTAAAGAGAGCTGCAATGCCATCTCAGTTTCCTGAAATTTCTCCAGAACTGGTCCCCCTGCACTCACATTTGACTTTGACAACACTGTGGCCATGTGTGTGTTGAAACTACTTCTCCTCATGCTATGAAACTTTTAGTTTTCTCACCTCCATTTTCTGGTTTTGTTTCTTCTTCTCTGTTACCCATCTTGCATTGTAAAAAGTTTGGAGTTGAGCGTGCCTCTGGCTGGTCTCTGCAAAGTGTACAGTCCTTCCCCATGACAAGCACTTCTCAGCACTATCTTAATTAGGGTGAGGTGGGAAACAAGAATTCCATTTAGCGGAAAATGTCAAGTTTTCATACATAATTTTTGTTCCGCACCAATGACCTTTAAAATATGGTTGGACTGACATCATCACTCTTCCCCCTTGAACACCCATGAGCACAGACATCAGGATAACTCAGCAGCAAAGGTAATCTGTGCCAACAGAGTACGGGTTACACACTGGAGCACTTGCTGTTGCGCTAAGTCCATCCTGCAACTCGGAAACCTGTCCAATAAAAATTTTATTGAATCCTCTACTTTTGTCTCCAGAGCAGGAATCATGAAAAATTAGCATTTTTGCCTGAAAAATTACATCAGTCAGGGCTAATTATCATGTGGATAATAAATATTTAAGAAAGTTGCTTTCTAGCACAATGCTTCAATACATCCAGGCCAAATGTTACTGGCAAAGCCCAGTGGGTGATGGAACGGGAAATCGGTAGCAGTTCTCTTTGATTAAGAAAAGAAGCATTTACAACTTTGTTAAGATGAAGGTTTAGTCCAGTTAACCCTTTGGAACCATTATAATGAGGAAACAAGTACTTACTACAAGATCATTATGGAACTCCATCAGAAAAGATGAACTCTCTTGTGTTGGGGGGCAAAATTCTAAGCATATACAGATGGGAAAAAAATAGTAACAGGTCTTTGAATTCAACATTTCTATTGAATGGAATTTCAGGTAGGTAAGGAAGATATTCTTCTCTGACGTTTGCCATCCAGGAATTTACTTAAGCTGGCCACAGATCTACAGAAAATGTAGGTAGATAGAAATGAAATTCCACAAAGTGATTTATTCTCATCAGTCTTAGAAGTGAATGAATGACTGTATTGGAAAATGTCATTTCTTCCTTATTGATTGCTGGGTGTATCTCAAATGAAAAGCTGAGAATAAACACCTAATCTTCCAAAGACGGAAAGTGTTGCAGATGAACATACTCCACCCTCAAATGACTTGCCCTAAATATTACAGCAAGAGTGAGACCAATAGGAATAAACTCTCCTTGTTTCCAGACCTGTGTTCTGCTGTATGATAAATGATGACCTCTGCAGTTGCAATAATGAGAAAAATCTACAATCTATAACATTTCCAATCAGGTATTTTTTCAGTATCTTGTATTCAATACCACCACCATTTCTGATTGCTGTGAGGCCTTATAAAATATATGTATTTTGGTACATCTGAATTTGTTTCTTTCAAAGACAGAAGCAAATTCCAAGAGTGCAGAATAAGGGCAGTAGTGTCAGACAACACAGTGGAGATAACTTACAGCAATCCAAAATGAAAAAGGCTTCTTAGGGTTTGTAGGTATCTGACAATGCAACATATCTCCCCGCTGAATATTCAAAAATATTTTGCCTATCCTCATTTTTCGTGGTCTAAGTAACAAGTTACATCTTTTCTCCTTGGAGGCTGACCCACAGTCTGAGAAAATTCACAATGAGGACTTTTCTTCATTGGATTGTGTACACATTTTATAAATATTGTTGGACCTGAGGATCTTAAAGGTTTGTCCCAACCTAAATGATCCTATGTTTCTGCAAAATTCCCTTTATTTGAACTTTGCACAAAAATAGGGCTTCTCCTGCTTCCTTGGGGAGTTTAATTGCAGACCTCAAGACTCTCTTATTGCAGAAATTCAAGTGTGCACACACAAGTGTTTGACACTGTGGAAATTACACATTGTCCTTATGCAACAGAAGATACTTTCAGCAAAAAGGACATGTCCTGCTGAGTCTCTGAAGGCACCAGATACTATTAATAAATAGTTATGATCTATCACACAAAGGCAGATAGCAGAAAACTCAGAGCTGTGACCCTCTAAAGCGAATATCCACCCATGAATCTGTGCGCTCCCTGAACAAGACGTGGTCTCTGTAACAGTGGTTGCAGCACTGAGATGGATTCCTTGCTGCAGCAGGCTGAACTAGAGAAAATCACTGCAAGTCCTCTCCAGCAGCAAGACAGAGTGTGCAGCCCATGTGATTGTGGTGTTCCTGTCTTCTATACAGATATTTACAATATGCACTTACATGGTGCTCCATGTTGGCAAAACCAGGCCCTAATTGTATTTGATAATCAAATCTGCTTCTCCACTCAGGTATTGTACAGCTGGCAATTCAGAATGAATATAACAAATAGGTTCAATTTATAGATATATATATATTTTTATATATATATATTTAGTGTTCTCCTTGATTTTCGGCTAAACCCAATGTAAAATACAGCAGGTATAAATGATCCAGGAGGCATTCCCAGAGCTAAGATGTTTATATTAATAAAAAATACTGAAAATGGGATTATGTTAATGGAAATCAGTCCCTCTTGCATTCTGAAAATATCTTGTGCTCCATCGTATGAGTATATTTGAAAAAGAGCTGTTTTCTCTCCCTCCTCCCTGCTTTCTCCCTGTGTCTATTACAAGGATTTTAATAGAAAGACATTCAAATTGCAACACTCACCAGCCCATGAGAATTAATTTTTTTTTTCAGTTGCTGGTTACCATGTTATTTTGTATAATTGTTGATATCTGTCATCTATATTATCTCACCCAAAAAGCGGTTGGTCTCTCTGCTTCTCTCTCTCTCTCACATGCACCCACCCCCCCCAAAAAAATAAGAATAACAACAATTAAAAATTTTAACCCCCTCCCAATCAGACACAGTCTTGATGGAAGAAAAACAAAACTGAAAATAAATAAATAAACAAACAAATAAACAAAAATATAATAATAATAATAACAGTAGTAGTAGTAGTAGTAGTAGTAGTAATAATAATAATAATAATAATAATAATAATAATAATAATAATAATTTTTTAAAAAGAGAAGAGCCCATCTAGCTACTTCCTCTGCCGAGTAAGTGCATGTGTGTGGTGGATCAGATAGGCTTGATGGCAGGTGATGGGGGTCGGGGCTTTGCACACACTCTGAAAGGGTTTTGATGATTGCAATTACTCGCCCACGCTTTGACACAGCACACAATGAAAGACTACAATTAGACAACTATTATTCCTAACTGCTGATACCAAAGATGTCCACACAAAGGCAGCTCACTTTGTCACTGCATTATTCACGCTGGAGGTGCATTTGTGTATGTGAATTTGTGAAAGGTGCCCGTTGCTGTTGGTATTTGTGGCACTGTATAAATTATCTAGATTTATGCACTCTCTGTAAATCTCTCTTTCAGCACACAGTCATGCAGATTGTTCCTCTGCCCCTCTCTGCAGACTTTTGCACATGGAGAGGCAGCTGATCCCCTGGCCTGCACTCAGAGCCCACAGCAGGACTTACATCAGCATTTCTGGGGGTTGGATAGGGCCTGGACAGGTATGTGGGAGACAGGGATGCAATTTTTGTCCTGAGCTCATGTCTTTTTCAGTCTCCCTGGTTCACATTTCCCTTGCAGCACTATGTGCTGAATGGTAGCTTCTGGAATTGGTCTTGTTACCAAGAGGTTTATTTCTTTACTGCAGAAGATTAAGACAGAAGATTTCTAAACTGATTTTAGAACAGAAACTACTCCCTCTGATCAGCAGACACGTCCCAGTGCTCTTGGCAAAAGTTTTAAGAAGGGAATGTGGGGACTTCTGCTCAAGTGAGAGCACACTGGCCATTGTATGCACTGGAGATTTTGGGATATAACTAAATGTCTCGAGTTATTCCAGAATCATCAGTTTCTAAGAACTAATATTAATAATTCTTAATAAGAGAAAGTGATTGTTAGCAAGAATATCCAAAGTCGATTAATCTAATTTGGGCTACAGTAGTCTGACTGGAAAAAAAGCAACTAGACAGGGAATTAATTAAGAATAGCTATTCTTTGCTAAATGTACACTATACCCTAATCTGAATGAACATATCTATGTAGAGAGCCCTTTCAAAAGCCCTTTCGATTTATTTTATCCTCTGGTGAAGGGAATTCTAGTCAAATGTTGCCAAAAGGAGTTAAATCACCAGTGGGATAAGATTCTGTGCTCTGTGCAGGAGTAGAGCTGCAGGATATGCCAGGGCCAGGTTTAGCCCTTGCTCTTGCCTTAGCTGTGTGCACAGCAGTCCTCACTGTGGATACCAGCAAGATGATCACTGCATGACTAATATATTGTTAGATTTATACTGACTAACTTAGGTCATGTGAAATCCCAAAGCAAAAGCAAGTTAGCCACAATTTTACAATCAATCATGTTTTTAATTGATTTACTGCTGCATCATCAGGATGAAAACATCTATTGAGCCCTGCAACACACTCATATCTCCTGACAGTAAACATTTATTCATGGAGGTTCTTGGACTGTGCTGAGAATTCCTTGCAGGAAAGTCAGTCATAATGAAATTAAATGCAAGTGTACCCATTAATGACCAAATCATAAGATATAAAAATAATAATAAAAAAAATCTCTAGAGAATAGCCTCATTGTTAATGAAGCAAGTAATCAATAGACTATTGTTTGAAAGTGATGCTTGTTGCATGACTGCTTAGATGGAGACTTGAATAACAGCAGCATCCTGAAAAATGCATCTTGAAAGTAGATGCTTTGTGAGAGATGTTTGGAAATCTAGGAAATTTAGGAGGTTTTTTGCTGATGGCAAAGATTTGCAAGTCTACACATTTTGTCTCCTCAGAATACAGCAACCAACTTTTTCTAGCGCCTAAAATCCAGATTGTGATTTACCACCAGGAAATAGCAATTTGGGTACCAAAACCAGTGAAGCTGCAGGAAATGGAGACCCCAGGACGGTGCTTAGATGATCATCTTGTGCTGATATCTGTGTTTCTGTCAGTCCTTGTTGTGCTTAGGAGACTGACCAGGGGAAAGCATGAAAATCATTGAGCAGTGAGTCATAGACAGGGATGATGCAAAGAATTGCAGCAGCTTATGTCACTCCTAGAGTTGAGATGTTTCAGCCAGGGTTTCTCCTCTCATGGGAAGAGAAGGGACAAGGAGGAGAGGTGGGGTGCAACACCAGTGCCATGTCTCTCCCTTTGTCTGCTTGCCTTGCTGCTGTCCTTTCATCGAGGCTGTTTCTCCCAGGGACCCAGCAGTGGAGGTTTCCTAACACGGATGCATTTGGCCTGAGTCAAGGCAGTTCCTTGTCAGAAGTCTCTGGGGCATTTTTTTGGGGAAGCTGGAGTTGTTAGCAGCACGTCTGGCTTTCCCAGCTTGTGGAATGGTCGCACCAGGTAGCAGGTGACGGGCCTTGTCACTGTTTGTACACGTCAAGTGGGCAGCAAGGGAGACCGAGCCTCAGAGCTCAGGGCCGGGCGGGTGTACATTGCCTCCTGCCATTTCATAAACTGCCCAGGCTTCCTTCATGTCCCCAGCGGGGTTTCCAGCCTGAGACATGCCCGAGACCTGACAGAGTGGTGACAGCCCTGCTGTGGGCCCCTGGACACGCAGCAGAATGGGCAGGGGATCTGCAGGGGCTCTTGCAGAAGCACAGAATGCAAATAGGGCACTGGGGGAGCTTGTGCTGGTGAAGCACACGGCATTCCAAAGGGTAGCACTCCACACCACTGGTCCTGCTTCCTACACTGGGTGTTTTCCAACAGCTCCCAGCTTTTACCGTGCCAGGAGCAGAGCTCTGTAAATTGCCTGTCTATCCAACTAAAAAGTAGTGCACCATGTTTTTCAGTTTTACATGTGAAACACTTGCTCTGAGTGCCTGATCCATGAGAAGGAAGCTTTCCAGGGAAAATTCCCAGGACTCAAGAAATGAGCCTCTGCTGAGAGGAACTTCTCTAGCAAAACCACTCATCCTAAGAACACAGATCCCATCTTGGATTCACATCTGGGAGCCACATGTCAGCGAGGGCACTCATTCCTCAATCTGACTGTTCAGGACATTTGTTTTCCTGCCTTGGGGAAACCTTTTGGCTTTCCAAGACCTGAGCACAGAAGCCTTGCACAGGAAAAAAAGGAACTTCCACAGCTGCTTGTACGTTAGACCTGGAGCAGCTTATGGGCACAACAACCTGTACCCCAGCACCACACACATTGTTTTAGAGATTATGTCCCAGGACTAAAGGCAGGTTAGTCTTAAACACAAAAGCAGCTCCACTGACTTTGGTGAGATGGCGCAGGACTTAAACTATGCATGTGTTTAAGCACCTGGCATATGAGACTTTCTCTCTAGTGCACTTCTCTCTCCCCTGGGCTTAATTTCAACTCCTTCCACTTTATAGTCTGTGGCCTCTGCTGTAAATTCAGAGAGCCAGGGAACTAATTTTTAAAAAATATTTTCTGCTTGAAATATTGCAAGTAAAGAGCAGATGAGAATATATATCAGTTAAATGCTTTTTTAAAGGCACATATGACACGACATGACACGACACTGGATTTTAAAATGAAGTACAGTAACAAGGAACCCCCAGCTGGAATTTCCTAAAATATGGCTTTCCTCCTCTGGAACCACTTTTAATTTTAAGTGCTGACTTTCCTGACCCAGAATAAAGTTACAGGCAATGTTTACTAGCCAGCATAGAAGGGAATTGCTCCCTTATTGCATTCCAAGCATTCAAGCCACTGAAAATCAATATAATGAAGGAGGAAAGAAAGAATAAGAGCATATCCCTCCTCTCCCCCCTGCACAGACACATCCATAGAGCTGTCTCTCTCCTCCCCACTATGACAGGTAGTGGCCCTCTCTAACCTTAGAGGCTGGCAGTGAAGAAAGATGAAGTTTGTCACATTGTTCCTGACCAGTAAGTTGTACAGCTAGGTCACCTCCAATTTTTAGCTAGTCAGTCAAGGCTACCTTTCCACGAGCAGTGCACAGCTGCCATTCCCCAACAAATAGTGAAATGATGAGCCCATGTCACGGTGGAGGACACCATCTAAACTCCTGGTGTCCCCTTCAGTTTGGAAACATGATGGGAGATGACAGGGACACGAGGTGGGGCTGGTGTGAGGCAGGGATCTCCAGAACAGGTCTCCTTGTGGAGGCAGTGAGGGGCTGACCTCTGGACATTTCAGAGACACAGGGAGCTGTGAAGGGGTGGAAGGTCATGTCTGAAAACTGCTACTTCAGGGCTGGAGGGAAGAAGCTGAACACTACTTGACACCAGAGCCTGAAGGCAGACAAGATGCTGCAGCAATGATCCAGAAGACATCTTCCTGATGTCTTGTTTTCTTAGTGCACTTCGGTGCCAAGGTGGGAGGAAGAGGAGAAAAGAGAGGGAAGGATGAATGACTCACTTGTGGATTCTGCATCAATTACTAAAGTTTCTGCAGAAAGGCTGCACTGCTCTGAAAAGAGGCTGGATCGTCAGTAACAAGGATACTTTTGATTTCTCTGTGGCATTCAGACTTGTTCATGGCAGAAAGAAACCATTCTGTCTGCAGCTCTGTGTTTTATCTGAGTGCTGCTCTTTCAACACCAAAGCAGAGATCCAGAGCAGAAGTGATGCTCTCTCCTGTCTCCCCATGGCACAGATTGTGTGCTGTGCTCTTTAAGGCAGATTTTGATTGCTGGTGGGGGTCTGAAAGTGCTTTTGAGCCTGGATGCAGTCAGGGCAGGTGCCTTGTGAGCCATAGGGTTTGCAACACTCCCCAAGTGCTGGAATTTGTCACCTGTGGGAAGGTAACATGAGCGGCTTTGCCATCTCAGTTTTTTTGGGGTTTTTTTTGTGCCACATAGAGCTTTTCTTCCCCTGGTAATGAAGATAAAAAAGAAAAAAGCAAAACCCTGATTTTGCAGCACTATAAGCAAACCCACCCTTATCCAGAGCATCTCCAATCTACCCTTAAAACACATCCTGGGATGTATCTCTAAACGGCACAGCCTCTGCCAGCCCTTGGAGGCCAGAGCCTACAGCCTGACAACTTTATCACCTCCCTCCCTCCTGCTCACTTTCACTCGTCTTTTGGTGCATGGGGTATTCAGGGTGATGGTTAGTGCCAGTGTTAATGGGAATAACACTTGGAGGCTGCTGGAAGGAATCAAGGCCTCTGTCTTCCCAAGCCATCACTGCTTTGCAAGCTCTGGCTCTCACCTTTAATGTGGAGTCAGCTTTCTTGGCACATGGAGGATTCACCCTGTGGGATATTTTGCTGACTTTTCTCTTCACCTTGACTCAGACATGCACAATAGAAATAGCAGCTGTGGACTCCTATGGTTTCAGACCCTGCCCTGTTTCAATTAGAGAGACACGTGGGCTTGCAGAGGAGGTTTTCAAGAAGGACATGTGGGTTTCCTTTTGAGCCTTAACACAGAGAAAAAAAAGAGTTGCACTGAGCTGCCTGTTTCTCCTGAGTATCCCCAGGCACCAGCAGTCAGTGTCCTGCTGCCCTCCTCGTCTGGTGGGGAGAGCACAGAGTGTGCCCAGAGCGTATCACCACCCCCCATCACACTGGTCACACTGGCGGCAGCTTTGGGCCCCTCATGACAAGAAAGACATTGAGGTGGTGGGGTGTATTCAGAGAAAGGAACATAGCTAGTGAGGGGTCTGATAAGCATCTAAAGGGAGCTGGGGGCAGGGAGGCCCAGCCTGGAGAGAAGGAGGCTCAGAGGGGGATGTTCTCACTCTCTACAACTCCCTGGCAGGAGAGTGCTGCTGAGGGGGCATCAGCCTCCTCTCCCAGATTACAAGTGACAGGGCAGGAGGGAATCAGGCTTCAGCTGCACCAGGGGAGGTCTAGATTGGATATTGGAAAAATTCTTTACTGAAGTGGTGGTCAGGCATTCAAACAGGCTGCCCAGGGCAATGATGGAATCACCATCCCTAGAAGTGTTCAGAAGGTGTGCGGATGTGGCATTTGGGGACATGGTTTAATGGTGAACATGGTTGTGCTGGGTTAATTGTTTGACTCAATGACCTCAGAGGGATTTTTTTCTAACCCTAATGATTCTGTAAAGAGTTACATACTCACAAAGTCCTGTTCTCCCAGCAGAAGGACAAGAGAACACCAAGGGGTGAAGGGCACTGCTGAGAGAAAGAGAGCTTGGGGAGGCAGAGTGGTTCTCATGTCACCCTCCCCTGGTCCCTGAGGGTCACTTGGTGCAGGCAGGAGGATGGTGGTGATCAGGTCAGCTCTGTGAACAGCTTGGTCCTGGGGCTGGACAGGAGGTGACCCCTCAGCAGTGGAGGGGACTCTCCCAGGGCTGCAGGAAAGGAACATTTCCCAATTATCATTTCCCAGCCCAGGTACACCAGAACTCCTGGTGTGGAACTGGGCAGAAGCTGATTTGGCCCCCAAGCACCTCCTGCAGCTGCAGGAGGGGGGAAATAGGTGGGAGAGCAAAAGATGATGCCTGAGCACCCCTTGATGGTCGTGCTCACACCTGGAATACTCACTTTTAGGGTATCCCTGTGTCCTGGACAGTCTCACAGATGCACCCAGCAGGGTGAATGCACACTGTGACCTAAGGAATAAAAGCACTTCCACTGCTTTTCAGAAGTTACTGAACAAGAGTCTTCTCCTGGCCCTGCTCCTCTATCTCCCTCACTAGGCTGGAGGGAAATACAATAGATCACCTTCAATATCAGGCACCATCCTTGCCCAGAGCAGGGAGGAAGAGAAAGAGATGATAACCAAAAAGTTGAGGAGAAAGAGTTAGCTAAAAAATAATCTGAAAAATAAAGAGAATTACATTTAGCTATTCTATTCCTTTTTGCCTTTGAAGGATCCATACGAAATTGTTCTAAAAAAAGTCAAGCTAACATCTTGCCTGAGACACTCACCTCCTGGCCCTGGGGAAGGGCTGCGTGCTCTGCAGCCTCCCATGAGGAACCTAACTGGCTACAAGAGTAGAGCCTGCTAGAGGCTTGTGACAATGATAGGGCTTAGAAACCCATCAGGATTTTTACAGCAATCTCAAGCTGTTTGAGGCCTTGCCCTCTGCTGTCATGTGCACACTTGAGGTTTTTTTTTCTTTCTTGTTCAATAAATCCCTGGTTTTCTAGACCTCAGGAGCATACCAAAGTTTGAAAGTGACCCAAGTTCAAGCTAAAGGCTCAGCAGGAGACAAATAAAGGAACCTAAACTCTATTATTAAACGAGTAAAACCTCACGACATCTTTAGGTCTGACTTATATTTTCTGAGTCCTTGAAATTGCAAATAAACACCGAGAAAATGTCTGGAGCTTTGATCCTCAGATAATATTTGGGAACATATTCAGAAATATACTTGTCAACACTTGAAGACTTTAGAAAATTCTCTGCATTTTCAAGTTGGGGCAGCTTGTATACAGGAAGGGTTTTGCAAAGTCAGGCTGTATTTGGTTTGAGTAGCAAGGCAGTGGGGAGCTGCAGGGCTGCATTCTGTGAGAAGGGGCCAGAAGCTGCCCTATATGTCACAGAGCCAATGCCAGCCAGCTCCAAGGTGGACCTGCCACTGGTCCACACTGGGCCCCTGTGGTAGCACCTCTGGCATAATTTAAGAGGAAAGGGTGAAAACTGCTGCACAACAGCACAGTAGCTGGAGGAGAGCACCGAGACCGTGTGAGAGGAGCATCCGTGCAGGCAGGCAGGGCAGTGCAGCAGGAGGGGCAGGAGCTGCTCCAGGCTCTGGAGCTCAGGTTCCCCGGCAGCCCCTGGAGCAGCCCAGGCTGAGGCAGCTGTGCCCCTGCAGCCCAGGGAGGGCACGGGGGAGCAGAGATCCACCTGCAGCCCCGGGGGAGCCCAGCCTGGAGCAGGGGATGCCCAAAGGAGGCTGTGATCCTGTGGGAAGCTGTGCTGGAGCAGGATCCTGGCAGGAGCTGTGATTCCATGAGAGAGGAGCCCAGCCTGGAGCAGGGGATGCCCAAAGGAGGCTGTGATCCTGTGGGAAGCTGTGCTGGAGCAGGATCCTGGCAGGAGCTGTGACCCCTTGGGGGACCCAGAGTGGAGCGGCCTGCTCCTGAAGGAAAGGCCCCATGGGAGAGATCCATGCTGGGACAGGCTGTTCCTGGAGGGGGATCCACACTGCAGCAGTTCATGGAGGATTGTCTCCTGTGGGAGTCACCCCACACCAGACCAGGGTAAGAGTGAGAAGAGTCCAACCCCTGTGGGGGAGGAAGCAGCAGAGACAACGTGCAGTGAATGGACCACAGTCAGAAATAAGGAGTGAAGCAAAGGCCAGGAAGAAAAGAGGGGTGGGGTGAAGTTGTTTTAAGATATGACTTTCATTTTGCTTTGCCCTCCTCTGATTTGATTGGTAATAAATTAAATAAATTTCCCTGAGTTTAGTCTGTTTTGCCTGTGCTGGTGATCTCTACCCATCCCTATTTGACCCAGGAGCTTGCTGGTATTTTTGGTGGTATTTTTGGTGGTATTTTTGGTGGTATTTTTTCTCTCCTCTGCCCAGCTGAGGACTGGAATGATAGAGTGGCTTGGTTAGCACCTGGTGTCCAGCCCGGGTCAGCCCATGGCACAGACTTTTAGATGCATGCATTGTTTTTTCATATCTCTGACATGGAGTTAGTGAGAATGAGAAACAGATGAGTCTCAGGCAGAAAGCAGCATTGAAGTGAGTTTCCCCCAAGGCACAGCTCTCCTTATTGTTATCATTTCATCTGCTGACCAGTGATTAAAAAAGAAAATAATTCTACCACATAGCCTTCAACACAGTTTTGCCTTACAATCCATTTTTTGAAATGACCTAAATAAAATGCATAGTCATGGTCATGCATAACCTTGACCTACAGATATTCAAAATATAGCTCCTACTCAGAATATGCTCCCTGAAGGGTAGGATAAATTTAACCAAACAGTCCTCCTGACTGAATCTCAGCACAGACCAGCACCCTTTTCACTAAAGATATCATAAGGACCATGTTGCAAAATAAGCATGGCCAAACGTGAACCCTGAAAGTCCATGAAATGACTTTCAGCCTGCAGAAGTTTTGCACATATTAATTACACTTTAAATCACCTGGCTTAAATAGGAACAGCAGAACTACTTCAAAACTAACTTTGAAGTTTTCCTGCTGAGAGCAGGAGGCTAGACTCCTGCATGTTCTCCAGACTTTCATTCCAACCAAAATGACACAGTTTCATGAAAACTGAAAAAAGATGTTGAAACTCAGAGAGTGGATTGATGAGACACTGGAATTCTACAGCCACAGGTCATGTTATTCCTCCAGACCTAGAGGCTGAGTGCCACAGTCCTGCCTCACTGTTGGCCATCCCCTCCCTCCAAATGCCACCCAGGATGTGCCTGGGGATGTGAGCTGTGTCTCTGCTGAGCAATTGCATCACTTTCAGGGGAAGCACAAGCATGAGGTGTTTGAAGGTGTCTCTGTCTTAGCAGATTTGCATGACCAGGTCCATCAGCAATTGCTGTCTCTGGCATGCCTGGGTAGTCACATGCTCTTCAAAGACTTGTGGTGGGCAGTTTCAGCCGTGCATCTTTTCATCTTTTATAGCCGCCCTCCTTATGTCGGGGCCATTAGCAATACCTCTGAACTCCCTTTCAATCATGTTTTACGGTGCCTGCTCGGAGTACTGAGGTACCTTTTATGGTTGAGATGACACTTTCATTATAAGCTGCTGTTTTCAGTGGTTTATAACTTTCCCCCAAAATTACCTTTGAGGGTTGAAATTTTCTTACGCTTTCTTATTAACAGGCCAGCAGTGAATTTATTTAGAAAGTTGGAAGATAATCTCCACAGCTCTTTTGGAGCTGTCATAACTTCAGGAAAAAAACCACAAGCCAACCAAACCAAAACTATTTTTGATCATTAAAAAGAAAATGTAGGCATGCACTTTGAACATCCTGTAACACAAAAAAATTGGTGACCACAGGGTCCATGAGACACCACTTTATTATCATTAAATTTAGGCACCGAGAAAAAATTAAAAACAATGAGAAATTGTAAACCACTCAGATACAGTGCAAGCCTAATAGTAAGAGATGGAAAATGTACTTATGTTTATTGGAGGTTGAAGGACCTTTTCTGCTGGCTTCAGCATTTTGAACTTCCTGAGCTTTGTGCAGTGGGCCTTTACTACAGCATCAATAAATGCCTTTTGAATTCATAAGCTAAATGGTCTTTTCCATACAACAAATATATAAGAAATGCAACTAAGGTATTTATCCACTGCTCTGAAGGTATTTGCTCACTTTTCACTACATGTGTGTTCCAGATGGTCCTTGATAATGCTTATTGAAGCCAATTATTTTCAGACTTTATTTTGGCTGAAGAACAGGAGTAACAGTCTGGGCATATGCTGCTTCCAAATGCGTCTACTTTTCTTTTGAGGGAAAGAAAATGGGTATTGTCTTCTTTCCTTCTCAATGCTTAAATCTGTTCTTGGGATATGTTTGTGTGACAGAGGCTTTCATCTGAAGACCTGAACAACAACAGGATGAGGCTGCTGGAGGAGATGGATACCTGCTTTGATGTATAATGTGAGATAATATAATGATGTGAGATAATCTTCACAACAAACAGGTAGATATTAAGGCTGCTGCAAATCTACCTGGGCTTCTTTTAGGTGTATGTCAAGAAGAAAATAAATATGAAGACAGATTTGGTTTGAATTATTCTCTGTGGATCTGCTCCAGTGTTGGCCCCAGCCAGTGGGTCCCTTTCCATTGGCTTTAATGGCTTTCCAGTAAGGCTCTAGGGTCTTGTTTTATGTTCAATGACCCAGTTGTTCGTCATGAGGTTTCAGCAATTTCAAAGTAACTGGTGTTATATACAAATGGTTCACCTTTCTCATAAATTCTAGCAGCTCCACCTACAAGATCCACCAAATTAACAAGAGTCAAGCAACTCCTGCAAAAGGGGCGGCAAAATCTTGCTTGAAATTTTTAAATTTGCATTAGCCTTCTGTTAGGACCCCCCTGTGCATTTTAACCTGTTCAGGACTGTCTTAACCTCTCCTTCAGAATTGCAATAGCCTCTCTCTCATATGGCTAAATGCAGAAATCACCACTGAGTCTAAAATTCTAATCCAGGGAACTCTTTAACTATTCTCCTTTTGAGAAAAGAACTTAACTACTTTATTTTAATTTGCAAAGCAAGGAAACCTGAACAAACTCTCAAGGAAACACTCACTTAAACATTAGGTAGTTCTGCATGGTCTCAGCATGCCTGATCCAAACTGAACAAAGCAAAAACCTTTGCCCCCTCATCAGAGGTCACAAAAAAGATAATGTTTTCTCCTTATTATGTGAGTTACTTCATCCTGCAGTATGACATGCTGTATTTAGCACTGCATTTTAAGCTGCATTGAGCTCAAATGAATACAAATACCCAATGGTCATTCTCTTTATTAAACTGGAGATACACAAAGGACTAATAATCTGGTTGTCTTGTTGTTCAGTCTAATTATAGTAGGGAGTGCAAGGAATCCCATGTGACTCCTAACTTTGGATGGAAACAATTAATCTGCATCTTTCCTTTTTTGGCTTTTATTATTATCATTATTTCAATTAATAAACTTCATAATCCACTGCCACTGTCTACTAAAGTGCACACTGCAGACCAGAAGAGAAAGGGAAAATAAGATATTCAGCTTTTACACATGATTTCTGCCCTGCTTTCTTGGATAAAACTTGCTTTTTATATCAAGGTAGTGAGCTCAAAATCCTGAAGAAGAATATTAGAACAAAATGCTCAAAAATATTTTGGTAATAGAGGCTGCTGTCAACATTTCTCAAGAGTAGGCCAAGCACAAACCTTGAAGAGGGACCCTAGGGAATGATTTATACTATGGACTGATACTGTAAATGCAATTTGTTTTAATTAAAGTGATGGCTTATTGCATAATTCACATTGTGCTGGCTGAAATGACCGCACCAGGTAGTTTTGGAGAATCACAAGCTGTTCTCATAAATTCCATTAACTGTAATGCAGCAAATGTTGCAGGAAAAAGAGTTTCATCAAGAAACATAAATGCAGCATTCCTGCTTCTCACAAGTTTATGCCAAAATTAACTCCATAGAATGTCCTCAGCTCATAGCACCTGTATACTTTGAAGTATAATTTTTTGTTCTCATTCTCTGATGCACTTAGCAAAGCTGTAGGTAGGGTCAACATTGAAAATTCCCAGCCCAAGCAGCAGCAGAACAGCCTCGTGCAAAGGAGGCAAACTTGACCCAAAGCCCACCCAGCTGATCATGGTCCCTAGAACAGCAGAGCTTACTGCACTGATATACCACAGCCTACAAGGTACCAATATGAGTGTGATTTTAAAGAGTAAATTCTGTTTAATTTGGGAAAGGGTGTCCATCACAATCTAAGATGCCTGTGCTCTTGAGTGAACACAGCAAGCTGGTTCACTCCTGCTTTGGCTTTTGCACTCTCAGTTTTAGTAGCTCTCAAAAAACATAATGTAATTATTGAATAAAGAAGTGAGTAGTGAAATAATGAAATAGAAATATAATTGAGAAGAATTAAATTTGCCCGGGTTGGCCTCATTTGGTTAGACAATTGGTATTGTCTAACATTTTCAGAGACAATTTTATAATATTTATCTTCTTTTAATGTCATTTCGCACTTCTAAGATGAATATCATAGGATTGTTAAGGTTGGAAAAAACCTCTAAGATCATGTAGTCCAACCATTAATCCAGCACTGCAAAATCACCACTAAACCATGTTTCTAAGCACCATATCCACCTTTTTTTAAAACATTTCCAGGGATGGTGATTCCACCATGCTTTTGGCAGCCTGTTCCAATGCCTGGGCACCCTTTTTTTTTCCTAATAGCCAATCTAAACCTCCCTTGGAGCAACTTGAGCTCATTTCCTCTCAACCTGTCACTTGTTGCCTGGAGGAGGAGACCAATTCCCACCTGGGTACACTCTCCTTTTAGGGGGTTGTCAAGGTCTCCCTTGAGCCTCTTTTTCCCCAAACTAAACACCCACAGCTCCCTGAGCTCTCCTTATCAGACTTGTACTCCAGATCCTTCACCAACTTCATTGCCCTCCTTTGGATACACTCCAGCTCCTATATATAGTATGAATAGAGCTAGAAAGAACATGGGGATCTGGAAAAAACAAGGTGCCATTTAGTAGTTAAATATTTACTCTTTCAAATGAATCACATTGCACTTCAGTTACTCCAGTCCCAGAAAACTGCAAAAAAATCAAGTACTTGAAATGAAAAAAACAACAACAATAAACATCTTACCACATTAGTGAGGTAATTAGAGAAAGAAGGGAAGGAAGGAAAGAGAAAAGATCTCAGATCAGCACTGGAATTCATGATTAGATATAATCACTCTATGTATTTCCTCAGTGAAACAATGATAATTGAAGTAGATGTAAAAAGCGGATTCCTAATACCCTGTCATGGATTTAGTTTACTTAATACCAGCTACCTAAAACTAATATGTCTATTCTGTCTATGGGCAGCAGCTATAGGTTTATATAGAAATCTATTTGCAGTCTGTGGATAGGACTTTAATACAAACAGGGTGAGCCAGCAGGGAAGTGAATTTAGAAGGGACCTGCTTGCAGTCCACTGCACGGGTTTGTGGAAGAAAACCAGGGTGGTGGAAGAAAACCAGAGTGGTGGAAGAAAACCCTAGCGGTAGACATTGTACTATCTGAGCAACTCTTGTTGAAACAAACCCTGCTGAAGCTGAGATTTTCACCTTGCAAGGGATGCAGTGGCACTGCCAGCCCAACACCCTCTGGCCATGGTGCTCTGTGGGCACAAGGATGCTCCTGCAGACAGACAGACAGACAGACAGCACTGACGGATGGACAGCTTGACTTGGACACACCTTTGTGTCTGTGCGAGCAAGAGTGATAGGCTTGCCATGCTTTGTGCTCAGCTTCAGTTTCCTCACATCTGGCTAATGGAACAACCCTCCTCTGTCCTTTCATGCCTGCCTTGTCTGTTTTGCTCTCTGCTGAACGACACAGATCTCTCCTCTGTATCTGGGAAATGCCACAATCTTGGGCTGACAAGGGAGAAGAGGCAGATTCAGGTGCTGCCCAGCTACAGATGAATGTCAGCTTATCTTGAGTTGGTGGTTGTGCTCCTTCCTTCCCCTCCCACTCCACTGCCCCCGACGTGGTGTTATCCTTTTGCCTCCTGCTCTTTATTGTGGAGCATCGTAAATATAACAGGGAGCCAAAGCTCAGCTTTGAGCAAAGTTCCTCGCTGCATTATACATGAGTTTGGAAACAAGAGGAGTTTGTTCCGAATCCCACTTAGCCTCATGAACTTTCACAGGTGAATTTCAGACCTATTTGGCTGGCTAAAGCTGAAGTTTGAATTATTGAAACAACAGGGGGGCGCGTTGGAGCTCCTCTGCCAGGAAGGCTGAGGGAGACAGCATTTTATTTTCAGCCTTATTAGAACTTCTCTATAGAGAGGAAGTCGATCTTTTCAATTGCTCTTAATCTCCAGAGAAATCTCCCACTGATCCCTAAAATGCCGAACTTGCAATCTTGGAGCAGTTTTTAACCTGCAGTGCTGGAATGTTTCTAATGTTTCCAATACTGTTTAAATGCATCTCCCTTTGCCGATTATCCTGCTGTGGCTGGATGCTGCCAGACCCTACCACGGCGTTAATTTGCACAAGGACAATACTTGTCCACAGACGTCTTGGGGACCACCTGTGACAAACTACACGAAGTTCTAGACCCTGAGATTGCGGGCCCTGGGGTAGGGATGCTGAAGCACAAACCTGCAGCACAGTTTTGGGTCTTTGGCTGTCAGAAATAAGTGTCTCACCTAACTCTGGGAGTGGGATTCAGCTCGAGGCTGCGCACATCTACTTTGGAAAAACATCTTTGTTTTTGTGCGGCTGTCCCCGTGTTTTGACAGACAGATGAGCCCCATGTCCTACAGCAAGGTGTCATGTTTGTCTGCAGAATGCTGTCTGGGCAGGACCCCCTGGGCCCAGGCAGGCAGAGGGGCAGGGGGACAAAGGAACCGCGCTCCTGGGGGACGCTGGGAACTGCGAGCGAACTTTCCGTGATGTGGAATAGGATTTCTCTCCTGCCTGAGCGAGGCAGAGGCTCCACTGGGATGAGATGTTCCGCCTGAGGGGATGGAAGTGGGGGAGGAAAGCAAAGGGGGAAGAATTGTAGCAGCTAGATCAAAATGAGGTTTGCGAAGACAAAAGACAACATCCCCGTCCGGTAATCTGAAGGCATCGGCTGAGCTTTACCTGCTCCTTTAACGTGCCCTGTTTAAAGATGATGAGCGTGAGATTAACATCCTTTGTTTTCAGATTTTAGCTGCCTCCCTTCCTTAGCCTAGAGTGATTCTTTATCTCAATTGCCAGCTTTGCATGTCATTCAGTTCAACTTAATCGCAAGGATCCACAAATCAAGCGATTTCAGGCTGGGGGCTCTGCCTTACAAAGCCTCCGCACGTCAGCAAATAGGATTTTCGTGCACTTCCTCGTGAATTTAACAAAGACACTTGCTCTCAGTTTGCAGAATTTACAGAGAGCAATTTGGGCATTTCACAGTGCTGTTTGCATGAGGAGCCTTTTGAAGTCAGCGATCTCGGGTGGCCTATATGAGTGAATAGGCATTAGCACTGCATATACAATCGCATCGCGGTTGGAAAGCTCCTAATTTAATGACCAAGCAGTTAAACCAGATTCAGGCTCAAGATCTTCAGATGATTTGAATAGGTGGAAAATTTTCGCTCTTAAAGGCTATGCGGGGAATTACAGCAACCGAAAATTACACCCTAATATTGGGTTATTAAACTGAGTTATTGTGAAGCATTCACCATGATTGCTGCGAATGTATCGTCAGACCTTCATGCGGAATAGCCAGCACACCTCAGTGGGCATGGTTTATCAGAATGTTCAAATGTGGGAGAAAATCTGAGCCTGAGAACATCCCGGAGTTGGACCCGATTGCCTCCCAGTAATCATCCCACAGTAAGAGTAAGATATGCGAGATATGCAAATTAGTAAGATAAGCAAACCCGAGGACATATGGCACATGGCTGGCTGAGAATTTGTGGGGCTTTTTTCGGTCCATTACTACATTCCATGGAGAGGAGAGTTTTGTGTCAAAATTTAAATAGTGCGATTTTGGACTATTCAAGGAGCACTTTAAAAACTTAATATTGAAAATATTGCCCTTCTTGGAGCAAATATTTGATCCTGTACCAAAGCCCAATAGCTGATGACTTCTTGTTTCAAAGTAATATTAAATAAAATTTGACCTGAATTCTATAAGAGAACAAATTGCTTAAATAACCACCTCATTAATTACATGTGTATATTTCATACAAAAAGTACGTTTTGGGTTGACCTGAAATGCAAATAAATAGATAAATAAAATTTTTAAAAAAGAGAAAGACTCATTCTAGAGAACACTCTCTAATGTTCAGGGGATTCATATCATTTTAGCTGAAATAAGGAGAGAGATGTAAACCACAAAGACTTTCAGCCTTTCTGATCCAGGATTATTACATATCCTGTAGAGATCAATGCCTCAAAGAAAAGTGTAAAATCCCCTGAAATACCCCATTAAAAGATATACATTTGACAATTATTAGTAGATGGCTGTCTGAGGTTCCACCTCTTCTCCTTGTTGGGAAAGTCAGCCCATCCTTGTTGGCAAAGGTAGCTCTGGCTCATGGGATGCCCCCCATCTGGGCACCTGGGATCTCCTGAATTCCTACAGAATTGCACTGAAGGAAGGAGAAGAGAAGGTGTCTCATCCCAAAAATTGTAGGTTGCTTTGCTGTCTATGCAGTGGATGCCCTGTTTGAGGATTAATCACTCTGGCCTCAAAACTCAAGTGCTTCTGCAGGAGTTGTGGCAATATTCTGCCACACCATAACCAAGTGTTTAGGGAAGGACGCAAGGAGGGATTTTGTAGCCAGTTGCTTGGGTTGTGTGAGGCTGAATGGGTGTGTAGATAGGCATAATGGACCTTTCAAATTGGAATTTGGCTCTGGAAAATGCATAAACTATTGCAGCTTTCCCAGAAGTGCCATGTTATCTGTAACAGCCACACGCTTATGGTTATAGGCTCTAGGCTGTGCCAAGGAGTCAGGCACTGAGCTGTTTCACTGGAGCAGGGAAAACTACTTTCCACAAAGTTGGAAGCTTCATTGTTTGTAATCATCTGTGATCAAAGACAGAGACGATGCATTTGTTGTTGCTTTGTCCTGTCTTGGAGGGTAATGCCATTTGATTCAGACAGTCTGATTTGTGTGTGTCTGCTGACATGTTAATAGCTCATCAGACCCAGTGCTACACCACAAAGGAAGGAAGGGATGACACAGGGAGCTTCTCTCAGCATGAGAAAGGCCAGCATGTCTCAATATCACTATTCCAACCCCAGCACCTCTTTTATGAGTAATGGGTTGGGAATGGCAGAAGAGTTATACAACTGTTTATGTGGATCTGTGGGATCAAAATCTCTCTGCTCCATTCAAAGTTTTAAAAACCAGAGTGGTCTCAGATCCATAAAGAAGAATTTATTTATTGTGAGAGCTATAAGGTTTTCAGGACTCCTTTCTGCAGGATCTATGCAAACACAAGGAAGGCAATCTCAGCCCAAGCTGACTAACCCTCCAAAACAGAAGCAGACAGGGGAAAAGGTGGGAATAGAGATCCTTTGCCATGTCCTCATTTCTGAATGCACATCCCATGTTCCCTCGGAGAAGGATGTCAATCCTTTTTTTTTCACTTTTTCCCTTGCTGAGCAATAATTTCCCTCCTAGTGCAATAAATGTGGATGCAATCACCTTTCATAACCAATCAAGTCTACAGGCTCTGTTTCATGGCTGTTGAAGTAAAAACAGTGGCATTTCTCTGCCTCACCCTCCCCACAGAGACATCTGAAGCCTCAGTGGTCCCATCACACCATCAGGCTTGTCAGCATTAACTTACATCCCTCAGAGGTTTCTGCTCACTCTCTGTCTGAAGTGAACTGAGAAAAACTCATGTTTTCCAGTTCAGAGTGGGTTTGGCACACAACCTGAGTGTATTTGGGGTGAACTGTCCCAAAACCTCTTGCTTTAAGGACACGGGTACATTAATGGGCACTGCAGGAGGAGCTGCTGGCAGCTTTATCAAAGCTGCTGCCGCAGGACAGACATCCCACTCTCAGAGCCACAGAGGGGCCAGCCACAGGACTTGCTGTGTGTGTTTGCTTCTCCATGTCAGCTTTCAGGAAAGGCAGAATCAAACATTGCACAAGATGCAAACATACACACGTTGTGTGCAAGGGTAACACACACACACACACACACACACACACACACACACACACACACACACACACACAATCCCCCTTACCAAGGCTGGTAGCCAAGAGCATTTACTGGAGAGTGTGAACACCTCCTGGTGAGAAGCCTGTTTTTCCTTTGAGAAAAGTTGCTTTGCTTTCCTAAATAGGGTCTATTATTTTAAACTAGGTTTTTATTATTTTTTTCCTTTTGTTTGGTTTTGTTTTTTTCTGAGGTGTCAAATATAAAAATGAGATGAAATGTCAATCAGGGCCCAGGGAGCTGGGGAGGGGTAGATAGAGAGAGAGACCCTGAAAAATGCTTCCAATGCAGGCAGCTTGTTTAAGCACAGAGTGTGTTGCAGCCAGCTGGATCTTTGGAGAAAAAGATGAATTTCTACCCATTTAAGCACGAATAAGGTGAGATGAAGGGAGGGGGGGGAGGAATCCATGAAGGTGAAAAGCCTTTTTTCCCTTTCCCTGGTTGTGATGAATGATTTCAGCCTAAAGTACTGAGCCTCCAAGTGAAGAAAATATCTACAGTGATTTTGATAAATAAATGCTTAGACCTTGCATTTGCCACCTTGATGGTGGAAAGAAAGAAGTTTAGGCTTCATAGTGGGGCTTTTTTTGCTCAGTACTCGGAAGACTGGGACAATCCTCCTGCCACTCCTGAATTAAGAAGAGGAACTTAAGTCTTGGGCATTATTTCCCACTGTTTGTTGTGTTTTTTAACTATGCAGGGAAAGCTGGAACACTCTCTGAGGCTGGTCTGAGGATAACAGCAGGCAAGCTGAGGATGCCATGGATGAGAATGCCAAGAGCTTGGAAGAGGAAGGAAATGGGCCTCCCTGTTTTGCACACCTCCAGTGCTGGCTCTTTCCTCATATTTTTAGCATTATGCTGTGTCCTGGGTGGCATGCAGGCTGCTTGTATGGAGGTGTTACTGACTACTTTTTGAGCAGGAATAAACTCCCAAACCTCAATTTATTTATTTATTTATTTATTCTTTTTTTTTTTTTTTGGAGACAGATGCACTTATTCTTTACATGGATGAAGCTTGCAGGGTTTCTGAGGTGCAAGACTTCCTCATGGCTGTGCTCACAACCCACATGCATTGAGACATTCCCTTACTTTTCTTTCCTTCTTTTCTTTTCCTTCCTGTAGCTTACTCAGAGGAGCTGTTTTACTACCTCTTGCAAAATGAGGTGCTTCCATGGCAAGGCATCAGGGGATACACAAAGAGATATTATAGTTCTCTATGTTTTTGCAGGAAAATAAAGAAAATTATTCAATACCATTGCACATACAATTGGCAAAACACAATAACCCAAGCTGGAGTATAAGCTCATAAAGAATATGAAAAAAATGACTCTTTAAAGCACTACCTAGGACTTCTGTTTTACAACTCAGAAGTGTTCTGGAGAAGGGTGCTAGGGAAGTGCTGTGCAGTCATTGACCAACTCTGATTTCTACAGCAGCAATATTTCTCCCCCTGGAGCACTCCTTGTTCTGCCTTGGCTGGATTTAACACCACTCTGCTGATGAGATGTAAACAGATCAGAAGTGTCAGGCTATGTCTTGGAGAAACTAGACTCTGGCACTTCTGTTGGGCCTTGAATTAGAAACAAACATTGCTGTATTTCCAACCCAACCTTCATTTCAAAAAGAAAAAAAAAAAAGAAAAAAGAATACTGGAAAAAAAGTTCCTTAGCTTTCAGCATACATCTCCTTGTTACACTTTTCTCCTAACTCCAGCTTCCAAAGCCATGGAGATGGTACCCCATCAGCACATGGCAAAGGGCACATGAAAGCAAAGTATTCAAGGAGTATATACCCAATTCTTTCGTCCTCTACCCCAGCATGGGGACTCCTGATGAGGATGGATGTGTTCCTATAAAAGGCAGTTGAAATTCTTCTCCCTCATTCCTGCCCAGCAATGAGGGGTTTGGCCCTGCTCAGAGTGAGTGTGGAGATACAGAAAACCTGATAAAAAAGACAAGAGCTAAATGGAGAATACAAACCTATCTCAGAGCTACACTAATGAGAGCATAACTAATATGTTGCATATTCCCAGCAGCATGAAGGAAACCTAAGGGAAACACAGGCATTCTGAAGGATTATTTCATTAGTTCTGAGCTAGTTTTTTCACACGAAGGTACACCTTTCTGTGTATTTAAGTTCCTCTACTGGTTTCATATACCTCCAAAATGCTCTAAATTTTGTATCTGAGCCTAAACTGCTTGGTTGTCTGTGCAAAGCTACATCTGTGCAAGGCACAGTGGGAGGGGTGAGTTAAGGTGTAGAGAGACTCCTGAAAACCTGCACAACTCTTTTTATTCCCTCTGAAGTTTGCTCAGTTCTGTTAGTAACCACAGAGCTTCTGAGAGGCTCCAGATGCACCCAAGCTGCAGGATGAAAGGAGGACTAAAAGGAGGGCTATAAACAAGATATCTGTGGGCTTTATTTCCTCTGCAGGAGACTGTGGCAGAGGTGGCAGCAGTCAAAGATGCAGATGTCCATATCATTTGCTCCCCAGTACATTGGGGGAATGACAGGTCAGCACTTGGGCTTGCATGATTTGCATTTCTGGGATGAGAAGGGTGACAATTTGAGGTGACATGACAGCAGGAAGTGTTTGTAGCTCTGTTGGCCCTTAGGAAACCAGGGGCAGGACAGGCAAAATGACATTTCTTATTTGGCCAATGGGCAGGACCTTTAGGGGGGGATCTTTCCAGAAGAGGATGCCCATCCTAACACCTGAATAAAGAGGTGAGGAAGATTTTCTGTTGGGCCTGTCACAGGGTTTCCTTTTCTGTAAGAGTGAGGATAGCCAGAGGAAGACAAGAAACTGAATTTAATTTTGTTCTTCCACCCACAGTGTCACATCCGTGCCAGTTCATTGTGCAGATGTGGATAAAGTACAGCCTGCCCTTCTTTCCAATTTGTTGCAGGGCCTGGGTGTGACAGGATGTGCCAAAAAGCAGCTGTCCTGCTAAAATGCACTGTGAAAGATCACTCTTTTGAGGCTTTTATTTTTTTTCACCCTCTCCACCTCAGTGAAGCTGATTTGCTCGCAGGGGTCAACTAACTATCTCTATCAGTGGTCTCTGCAGTAGCAATTAATTTGTGTTAAAAAAAAAAAAAAGGTTTTAGTGAGAGGTGAGTGAAAGAAGGAGAGAGAGGTGTGAGACACTGGAGACAGATAGGGAACAGGTGTCTTTTGGCACTGCTCTTGCCTGCTCCCCCTTGCAGAGCCTATTGATGCCTGACACTGCTCTGCAAACAACACAGGGCTGCTCATCAGTCTTCCTGGGCCTTGCATTCTCTCCTTGGAGGACACTTGCCCTTAAACAGAGGGTCTTAAAGTGGCTGAGGGAGAGGGAAATACTGACACTCTTTCAGGCTGATCAAAAAAAGCAAGACAAGCTTACCATTTCAAGAATTTCTGCAAGAATATTTCTGCAATGTCTGCTTGGAAGACAAGCTTTTGAGAGAGGAGAAAATTAATCAAAACTGTGAAAGTTTTCCCAGCAACTCAAGCCAAGGTGGAAGATATTGTCCAAATTGAATTACATAAATCCCCCCCAGTCCTTTTGGCAGGTCTGCTAGGCAGGTGGCTTGTTGGACAGGAGAGAAAAAAGTAACACAAAAAGCCCTTACTGTGCAGGCTGTAAAGATTCCCTGCCTTGTTTCTAGCATTGTGTTTAAGGGATTCCTCTGCTGCCCAGTGGAGCATCTCCATTGACTTACAGCAGCTGGAGAGCAGACCCCTGGGCAGATATGTGGCTTTCCTTTGCTGGAGCAGCTGATGTATTACATCCCACAGGAAATTGCCTCTCAGTACCATATAAAGCAAAAGTAGAGTGTACATAGGAGCATGGCTTGAAGTCTTAACTCAAGCAAAAGCCCATGGCAGAAGCGAAAGATTTAGCTGAATAGGAATAAAGAATCTGTGCTTTGGGGGTTGACAGGACATTTGGGATATGCTATGGGGAATGCTAGAGTGGAAAGGACTAGGCAAATATAGGATATCATAATCATTATTTGAAGAAATTTGTATCTAGAAACCCCAGCTATGCCATTAACTAAGACATAAGCTCAGCTGAGTTTCACAGACCTTATCCCTGTCAGAGATTGGGAAGACACAGTCTTTCTTAAGCAGTGCTCAGCACATTTACTTAGTTATTTTAAATCACACTATAAATGAATCTAATTTACCAAGTTCCCAAATAACTCAAAACATCTATTACAGAAAATAGCATTAATGACAGAAGGAAAGGAAGCCAAAGTAAAGAGCTCAGTTGAGGCAGGGTTTGCCTATTAATCTCCCTTATGGAAAGCAGGTCTGTACCTGAAGAAGAACTGCAGTTGGGCAGTGGGGTGCAATTAATTAGTGCAAAGCTCTCTCAGAGAGAAGTGCTTCTCTTTTGGGTCCACAGAAACCCAAATCAGTGGGGAGGGGAAGAAAAAAATCTTTTAGGTTATTTTGGATTTAAGTGACTGAGAAATCTCTCTTTGTGCTGAAAAGAAAGGCTGTGAGGTGAGCCACTGTCTACGTAGTGAAGCACTGGGCAATTTTGCAGCTTTGATTGAGGTTTCTTGTCAATTTTTCACTATGCAGTTTTCAGAGAAGGAAAAACAAAAATTTCATGCCAAATCTGATTTCTTGTGGGATAGAGAGTGGCTGCAGCAGAAGTCATGTCCTGCAAGCTGGGCAGAAGGGTTGTTTTTAGGAGGAAGCCATGCTCTGGTCTCCCCACAGAAAGCTGTATCAGACCTCTGCTCCCAGCTTTTACACTGCCCCAAAATCACTTGTCTCCATCACCTTTACTCATAAATACTCAGAACTGTCTAGCTCCTGTCAGGGAATTATAGAAAATGTGGTGATGAAATGAATCCCACAGATTCCCTCTGAAATAAATTTTTGTCCAGTATTACAGGTAAGCAGTCACAGACAAACCTGTCAATCTGACCAAATCCATCCTTTCTAAGGCTTCCTGCACTACCCATACACCATTTGAATTTCATTTCTCATGACAGGACCATGTGCTGTTAAGGTGTAAATCTGGAACATTTCTGCTGATCTACACCAGCCCATAGAAATCCTGCAAGGAAGAATGCATATTTCATAGGCATTTCATAGTCTCTAAAAGGATATTTTCCATCACATTGTCTGGGAAATTAGACAAATGTAGCAGTTAAGGACACAAGGATCTCCCAGGTTCTCAGGCTGCCTGAGTAGGGGAGTTCAGGGTGCATGTAAACTGGTGGAAAATGGTGCAGAGGAGACGCTCTTTTACTGCTCATCAAATATATTGGTGGTGGACACCAGTGTGCTTGGGCCGTCTGCTCTCAACTTGGCTATTCCCCACGAAAAGGAAGTGAAATTTTGAGCCTATTTTTTTCTGCTTTGGAGAATTAAATGGCACCTGTGGACAGAGGCACATGTTTATGCTTGTTTTCTCTGTACATACACACACACAAACACCCCCTGTTGAGCTTGGCAGAGCCCGAAGGTGTGTCTTTATTTCTGCATGTCTTTTTCTTCCACAATTGTGAATATTCAACAGGTATATTTTGGTCCATTCCAGCTGGAATAAAACTTACAGTCCAAAAGAAATAAAAAGAAGAGAGATGGGAAGAGTAAGTGAAAGAAATATGAAGAGCTGGCTGCCAGAGGCTGCCATCCAGATATTTTTTTTTACTCTCCTTTTCTAAGGAAATCAGAGTGAAGCAGTGCTGGGCATCAGATTTCCCTGGCATGGAAAGGCTGGCTGTTTGGGAGAGATGTCTAGGAAAGCCGTGAAGATCTACACAGTCCATGTAATTTTCAGGGAAAGGGATTGATTTAGAGTGAGCAGGACTTTCTTCCTCCTCCTTCCCCCTGTGCTATCACAGAGTGGGATTTTTGGACATACTCAGTATTGATCAAACAGCACAAACCTTTCCTGTAGCTTTACATGTGCTTTTCAGCAGTTATGGCAATATTTCGGATTTGGGAGGTTTGGAATTAGCTCTGGCTCTGACACAAATTTCTGGGGCACACAACCTTTTGCTTTTTTGTGACCAGCTTTGCTTACTATTCCTTGGATTTACTCTAGCCCTGAAGTGAACCATGTGCATGTAGGCTTGCCTAGGCCAGGGAAGATTTACTCAACCTGAGCCTTGAAGCTGAGCTGGGAGCAGATGGAATTGCAGTGGGCTCCATTTGGGTATTTTCAGATGGAAGTTGTGCTGAGGCAGGTGCACAAAAGCACCTCATTGACCCCTCACAACAATTTTTTTACTCATCTTGTTATCACAAAGCAGGCCAAGATTGCAAAACTGTTTCCTAAAATGAAGCTTGGGCCCAATGGGTGGTGATTTTCACAGATACCTAAAATCAGTATGAGACTTGCTTTTTACTGTAAAGTCAGATAGAATGGTGTGCTTCATCACTCTTCCTTAGCTACTCATACAATGAGTACTCCTAAATTGGAGAGAAAATACTTCTCTGTCTATATTTTTCTCTATCCCAGAAAGAGGAAACAGAGAAGAGAACAGAAGGCACCCCCATTTTTGGAGAGGCAAACAAAAAGAGAAAATGGGCTGGTGAATCAAATAACAGAGGGCTGTGTCAGAGATGACTTGCAGCACTGATGTGGATGACCACTGAAGGTCAAACTTGGTTGCTTGGTAGATACAGACTGAGAGTGCCCTTACAGACACTAAAAACCACTAGAGATATCATGGATGGGGAACCAAGAGCTGCTTCACCCCACTTCATACCAAGTTCATAAACTTTGCTTTTTATCAAGTTTTAAAAAGCTCCAGAACAGTCAGATTAGCAGACCAATGAAACTTTCTGCTTTACTTGATTTTATAGGTCATCTTTTACAAATATTCAGTGGGCTAATTCATGTAGGGGCCATCATTCATACACATCTGTGCATATGTGTGTAAACACATAAACATACACTAAATGCACAATGATATTTGTGCATGTTACTCCAGTGTCTCATTCTGGTGCCTAATTGGCCTTATCATTAAGATTTTTTTTTTTAACTAATGTCTAAACTCAATGTTTCCTTTTTTAGGATTCAAGTCATTGCCCCTTGTTATGCCTGTTTCAATGATGTCTATATAATATGGATTGATATGATAGTCAGGAATAGTTTCAAAAGAAGCAAATCCATTAAGGAATGGCAGTATAGGAATGAATCATATAAAATATCCATCTATCTGTATATACTTTTCTCTCTGTGTGCAGTTGGACACACAAACCATTTTAAATACACACACATACAAATCAGACTGCTGCATTTCAAGGAATTACAACACTCAAAGACCCATAACAGCACGTTATCTCAGTCCCTGGATATCCTTAATCCACATTCTTATTTCCTTTTAGGAGCCCAGGAAGTTGTGGCTGACAGGAAAACACCTTGTCAGCTGCTAACTAGGACACTCATGCTCATTTTGCAACCTTGTTATCCCAGCTTTTAGGTAGTGAAAGGTGAGATAAATCCCACCCAAACTCTGTAAAGCTGTAGGTCTGAAATTAGTCATTGTTTTAAGCATCTATGTTTGTGTGATGCAGTGAAAGAGGCCTCCAGGCCCTGATTAAGATCTCTATTTGCTGCTCTAATGCAAAACAATATCATTAATAGTGTTGGTAATAAGCAGTCCAGAATGCAAATCCTGAGAACATAGGTTATCAAAGCCTGTGCAACTTTAATGTTGAATGTTTATAATGTACTTTTTGATCTTAAAATCATAATCTATAAATAAAGTGTTTAACATTATTACTATTGCTCCTGTTTTACTAGCCATGTATTTTTCCCTCACTTTTCTCATTATTTGCACATTAAGTATTGGGCTGGTAAGGGCACCTGACTTTCCTCAGACAGGATATGATTGTGCCAGGGCTGAGGTTGAGCAAGAAGGGCTGCTTTTAGATGGATCATGTAGGTTCTGAGATCAAAGTTCACTCTCCATTGCAGGTGGTTGGGGTGAAAAATGTGAAGGACAGAGGTAGGCTAATGCTGCTGACAGGAATTTTTCTTGGTGCTCAGAAACGTTCAAGTTTAATAATTAGACAGAAGTAGTCACTGTTTTAATGAACAATTTGCTGCACAGTGATGCCCAAACCAGAACTCTTTGATCATCACAGTAGACTCTTCCCTCCTTCTGTTCCCAAAGCCCATTAGAGTAACTTCCCTCACCTAAGTTTCAGCACAGCTTGTTGTTACGGGAAATTAGCTACTTTGTCCAATCCAATTTCAAATTAGGCAACATAATCAGAAGAGCCTCTGCCACTTCACTGGAAGGACCATACTTCCACTATCAAAAGAGAATCTTACAGTTGTCACACTCTGAGGCTTTCTTAATTTTCAGCCTTCTCCTAATTGCAATTTATCTGGCACTTGCAAGAGTGCCATATCTTTAATTTTCCTCCTCCCATTGATAAAAAGTTGTCATGACTTCTCTGCTTGAAGTGATAAATACTTTTCCTTGAAAACTTTTGCAGTGCCTTTCTCTATTTTGTGTGTTCAGTTACACTCCTTTTGTTTTGGCCCCCAGAAAAGGACAATCTATGCAGGAGTAATATCACACCTGCACCTTTGTTCTACATATGCCACATATTTACCATGGAGATGCTAAAATCTGGGGCCAGCTTTTTCAAAATCTTTTCACTGTGTGTTGTTACCCTGCCTATGTGTTTATGGAATGACTGAAGACAAACTGACCTCAAAGCCTGTACCAAATGAAAATGAAATGGAAATATGAGCAGTATCTTTTCCTTCTAATCTTAGGCTCTTACAGGAGTGGATACAAGGTGCTCCATCTCCCTCTTGCATCTGACACATAAGAGGGATACAAAATGAACGTTCAGTAAATTTCATTTCTGAAGATTACCTCCTACAAATCGGAATATGAGATCTTAACTTTGCTGCTGTGAATTAATAAAAAAGCTCTGTAAGAGCAAATCATATGTGCTATAGTCCTCCAGTTACCACAGCTGTACTGTGAAAAAAAATAAAAGAAGAGAAAGAAACCCAAATAGCAAAAAAAACCCCCAAACAAGTGAAAAGTGTCACAAAGGGAGAGAACCCCATGGTGAACCTATCTCAGTTCAGGCCAGAGAGATACAAACATTACCAGGACAATGAGGATTTTTATGGGTGTCTGGAAAAATGTGTAGAGCTGAGATACTGAAAATCAGCATTGCTTTCATAAGACTTTCTCACCCCATTGGTCAGACTACTATTAAATATTACATTTGAATGTTCTTGGTTATATTATGTGGTTTCTTTTGTTTCTTTGTATCCGGATGGAGACTTAGTTATCTAATATTGGAAAAAGGGGAAAGAAAAATAACCTGTTTCTACTGTAGATCTTATCGACATATTGAGATTTCATCTTGCATAGCTGAATCATTTGTATCTGACAGGTACAACTACATTGAAGATGTTAGACTTCACAGATAAATTAATTTTAAGAAATGTTTATAAATCTAGAGAGCTGCACCCATTGACTTCTGCTCCAAGCTGAGGCAGAGTAACCACATTTTTAGAAAATGGCTTTCCTGTTGCTGTGACAGAAGAGTTTTTGGTGGAAGTCATTCATTTTTTATTGCTTGAAAAAGACAGTGTCAGGGTGAAAAATTTCACAGCAATGTTCATGATGTTAATGAACATAAATCACAGGTCGATTTCACCCACAGCAGTGGCTCAGGGAAGGCTTTCATTAGCTAAGGGGTGTGTGGTGGTGCGGGTATCGTTTGCTTCCGAGGACAAAGAAACAAGAATCAACTTTCTCCCTGACTGGTGTGCTCATAGGCAGATGCCTCTGGCCTTGGACAAGTGGATGTGTGAGGGAAGAGTGTTGGAGGTAACAAGATACCAAATGAAGACTGTCAGTCGTGGGTAGCTACCTAAAAAGTGTGTCACTGAACCATTCATTCACTGAAGGGATAAAGATTCCCCATAGCTTAATACTATGGTACACATTGAGTAACAATGGAAATGTAATCCTTGAAATCATGTCTTTGCTCATCAGCTTGAGGATCAAGTGTTAACCACTTCTTAAAAGAAATGATAGGTACGAGAAAAGGGAAGGAGTGGGAAATAGCAACAGTAAATAATACTATACACATATAATATACTATATATATATATATATATACACACACACAATATATATGATATAAATTGTATATTTTTAAATAACAAAAAATTATGTTTTTTCCTGGTAGGCTAGAGCTGCAGCAGCATGCTTCTGATGCTTTTATTTCCATCTGAGTTATGCCTACTACATTAGTCCATATATGCCCACGTAGATCCTTTACTCTACAGCCAACCATTCCTTCAGAGAGTCAATAATCACTTCTGTTCTAGTTCTACAAAATTTTCATGGCCTGAAAACAGTCAAAGCAAAGTTTTTGTCTAATTAAAACCTGTGGCTGAGAGAATCAAGCTGAGTATGAAGAAAGAGAATGAAAGAATCGCTAAGTACTTTTTATGGTCTACTAGCTAAACTACAAGGACCCTCCAGCATTCTGGCAAAACCAATGCACAAATCGGCTCTTTTCTTATTTAATTTGCTGGTGGATTGGGGGGGTGCTGCTGTGGTCACTGGCAGCTCTCCCAGAACTGAATTCTCTGAATAAGTCCTGTAGATGCAAAGAACGACCTAAGTATGTTTGAATTTTTGAACACAAAGGTAATATGTACTCCTATATTACAGACATATGCTTGAGAAGTTCCCCTTTTTATCCTGTGGAAACTGTTTACATAACTAGATAGAGTTATGTAAGGGAGAGGAGTTGTTTCCCAGCAAAAGAAGCTGAAAATTTCTAATATTTTCCTATCCCTGTTCCCATGCTCTCCTGTCAGCACAGAAGATCCTATGTCAGCTGATATTCTCCACAAATAAAATGAGATATCAGAACCCTGCCAGAGGTTTTCATGAGGTACAGAGTAGGGGAAGGAGGCAGAAGGGGGAAAAATATGTTAAAAAAAAATTATCTTAAGTCTTGTAGAAAAAAAAGTCAGAAAAGAATGCAATGAGTGGCATTCAGGGAAGGTGGCTGCAAGTGCCTCAGGTGCCTCTCGAGTAGGTGGGTTTTACTGAGTGCCAAGTTCCCTCTCTGGCTAGACAGTCACCTACAGGAAGCTCTTGGCTTCGACAGCATTTCTGCTGGGCAGACAGAAACCAGCAACGCTGAGAGGATGGTCCCACAGACTGGTAATGAAATGTCTCACTAATGAGAGATGAGTTGGGCTGGGTACAAGATCATTGCAAGGTGCTGTTGTATTTGACGACATCTGTCAAGTGCAGCTGACCTGCCAGAAATGAGCTGTTTTAATTGGATGTGACTCAAACTTCTTCTGTCTCTACTTGATATTTGTATGCTTCATGGAATAAGTGCTTCTTGTTACCTTCGTTAGCATGTGCCATTGAATATATAATATCCTGTCACTTTTACTAGTATGTTCTATTGACTATATTGCTCCTGCAAAGCTCATGTTGAGTTAATGTACCCGATTTATTTATACAATTCATTTTGCTTTATTTCCAGAGACATGCTGTGACCATACTGTGATGCAGATCCTGTGAGAGTGACTGTAATAAATAAACCCAATGAACAATTATCTCCCAAACACAGCTTCACTGACACAAATCAGTGGAGTATAGTTCTTTACTTACATTTAAGAGCTGGTGGTCGCATAACAAATGTGGAGTGTAACCAACAGGGAGTACAAGCAATGCATTTGTGATCAGAAATGGAGGTGCAAGAGGGAAAGAACCTACCAAACAGCTTCACTAGTAATAATTTGGAGAGAAAAAAAGTTTTGTGGTGTGGGTGCACTGATAAAAGTAATGTTTTTGATTGTTTGTATTTTTCCCAATTTTTACTGGTAGATAGCTAGATAGATAGACAGATAGAGTAGGCTTTTTTTTTAAATGAGTTTTTTGTCATTTGATGTCGGCACTTGGAATTAAAAAGCATTTTGTCCTTCAGCAAGGGAACTACATTGTTTTTTCCCTTCTCTCTCCAAATCTTTTCTTTTTGATTGGCAAGCATTTGCTTCTCTGTACATTTTTACCTGACTCCTCTTGCAGCAAAACTACTCTATATAAGAGCTCAGAAGACATCACTCTATTGTTGATGAAAAGTAGTAAGTCCCCTAGAAGCTGGAAGAAAGTTACAAGAGCAGAGTGCTGCAGAAACAAAAGGGATCCCACAATCACTGACTTGCCTTCTCTATGTGTCTCTGGGACTGTTTAAAGCTAGATGCTTCAGACCTGGAACAATCATGAAATGGATCCCAGCTAACAGCAGGTTTTAAAGTGTAGGTGTGCCCAGACGCCCTGACAGGAACTGAAATCTCATCAATACACTCAGTATTAGGCAGGATAAAGTTCTTGTGACTGAATGATGGGGACTTTGAGCTGAAATGAACCTTGATCACACTCCACTGACCATATTGCCTAGCTCTCTGTTCACTGTAGAGGCAGCCAAGAGAGATTTGCTCTGGTACAGATGTATACCCTGCAGATACACACACTCAGTCAGAGGAATCACTGCCTTGATTTTGAAGTAAACGAAATAGAAGATGAAGCCCAGCACTGTGCAGGTGGTTGTTGTTGTTATTATTATTAATATATAACAATAATAATAGTAAAAAATAACCAGCATATTGGAGAGTTTTCCTTATTCCATGACTTAGCAGTTGTGTTACATTATCCACATTGATGTTTGTAGTTCCTCAAGGCTTCGTGGTGACAACACGGCATCAATGAGAAGACAGCAGTTTTGATTGCAAGATTGCTCCAAAGCCCTGAAAAGCTAACAAATGTCTTATCCACTGTCATTCTTGTCACTTTGAGCTTTGAGCTCTGAGGTATTTAACTCGCGCTATCCTGCTCTGCCTTTGAGGGAGATCTGCTGGGAGAATGGCAATATCTTCACGTGGGCGGCGCCTGCCACCCATGTGAGCCCTGTGTCACTCTTTCAGAGGGGATGGATTTCTCTCTCCAGGTGTGGCTCTGTTCATTAAGTCATGTCATAATAGAGAAAAACTAGAAAAGTAGGATTAAGCCACGTGAGAGGTGCAGAACTGCCATAGGAAGGGTTTCTTTGTGCTGGCACTTCTTTGAGATATAGGAGATGAAGTCAGCCACTGAGAACTGAGACTTCTCCCTCCACCCTCTGACTTCACACACCCAGTGAGTGGCTCATAGCTCAGCCTGTCCATCAGCATCACAGTACTCAGGGACATGGAACACCCTCACAACCACCTTAGCTAGGTCCTGGCCCTAATCAGTCTGGAAGAAATGGATATTGAATATCAGCCAAAGGAATACAAAGGTCTGTCCCTCAGGCTCCTGTTAGCAGCCATGGCATGGTTTGCTGGTGCTGAAGCTCCTGGCAGGAACAAAAAGACTGCTTTGCCATGGCGGTCATGCACAGCTTGTCTCCTGAACAGCCAGTGCATGGCAGGGCAGAGGGAAAGTAGGATTTCAGCCTTCACTCCAAGCTGCCTCGCTTTCTTGGGTTTATGTCAGGCCTGTAGTGTTATTTGAACATAGTTTTTCTGGTTTAATTTGCATAATTGATGAGATGGAAAATTATCTCAATGATTGATGGATGTTCTGCATGCACCAGAGTTTGTCACAAAATATAATGCATCTGTAGGATGAGCCTGCTGCTCCTGCCATGTTATTTCCCAACAGGGCTATAAAATTCTAACTTAAGCCTGCAGGTTTTTAAGTTTCTTTTCTTTTTAATCTTTTACAAGACAATGTGCAACACAGTAAACAAGCACTAAGATGTGGCATCAACTAGAGTAACCATCTTTCTTCATTGTACTCCTAGGATGTTGAGTAATGAAAGTGAAGAAGCTGTATCACACTTGTGGAGTTGATCCAAGGCTTTCCTACATGAGGTGTTCTCACTCTCAGCAGACTTGCTTTATAGCTCTATATATATTTCCACCTGCTTTGGGAATGGTTTATCTCTTTCAGACATTTACATTGACAAAATTATCTTTTCATTTGCAGTGAGTCAACAGTGCATATACCGCAATTCATGTGACGAGTGGACTTTATTTTCATAATTGCTTGTAGATATTTTTATAATCAAAAGATGATGCCAAGTGCAAAAGTACTCTTTGGTAATTAGCAATGCTTCTTCTAAAAAAAAAAATGGACCCTGGCTTGATTTATTCTTGTCCAGCAAAGCACTGACACACACATGGGTAACTTGAAGCCTGTCCTAAAACTGTGTGGGAAGTTACATACATTTAAGTCCAGCATGTGTCAGAGTTCCCCTCAGAGCAGAGTGTCCATGTGCATGGACACATGTAACTTTGCTGAACAGTGAATTTGGAGAGATGAATCCTCCCTTTTCCTCTCTGCAAGCTATGCACAGGCACAGCAGGTCTTTTTACTGTGTTTTCATTCACTGGAGTGATGCAGTAGGTGGGGTGTGCCCTGCATTACCTGTCCCAGCTATCAGGAGAAGTTGCTAATGAGCTCTTGCCCACCTTAAATGGTGAACCAGTCCCTCTGGGCAGTCTCAGGTGCCAGTTTGAAATTGGGCCTGACATCCCAGGACACAGTCCTTTAGGGAATCAGAAAGTGAAGCACCTTTTAGTCATACCTGGGCTATGCTCAGGGAGGGTTTATAAGGAAAGCAGGGAGAGAAGGAGGGTGAGAAGAGAGTTTTCTTGATCCTCAAACCAATCATGCAGAAAGATGATGAACAAGACTTTCAGGGCACTTTCAAAGTTATTCAGCAGACTGAAAGCATAGGTTAAGTCTGAGATTATCTAAATCTTAACTCCAAAATTTTCACAGCACAATTTTGCAGTGTGAGATCAGTTTTCTAAACAACTCTAATTTTGGTATAAGGAGGACATAACTGCAGTGATATCAATGAGGCTGGAAAGATGAACAACACTGGCAGTCCTCCAACCACTTAAGAAAAGGTACCAGAGTAAAGTATTTACCCCAAGAACTCATTACTGCGACAGCTCATTGCATTGAATAAAAATTTGCTTCAATGGGAATTTGTTCTCCAGGCTACGTATGGATTCCTCCAAGCTGTGAATAGGTCTAATCTGCTTTTCTCAGTGATTTGATTTAATACACTTTAGTTCACATTAACAAGAGGATAAAAAACATGTTTCCAGTATTAAGCCTGTATGTGGTACTATGCATTTTTTCCATCATACAGCATACTTCATTAATGTTCCCTGAAGAATAAGGATAAATCAGACTAAGAAAATGGGAAAAAAAATAATGTAAGAACTAGAGGAAAACATTGGCAAGATTGTCTATGCACCTAGAAAATTACTCAAAACCTGAACTATTCAGCTTCTAAGCACTGAGGTAGAAAAATCTTATGGCAATGGCCACGGTCTTTTTCCAACAAGGAACTTTTCTACCAAGGAAAATGAATGACATTCTCCCCATCCCTGGCCCAAGCATGATGCTGCTCCAGTCTGAAGTGACAAAGGGTTGATTAGTTATGATCGGCTGCTACAGCTGAGGCAATACAGAACTCCAATCAATTCCCCAGCAATCAATTCGTTACACTGAACTCTCTTTCTCTCCATTTGCAGCTGCCTGACGTCCATCAGGGCCCCCTTCTCCTGCCTGCAAGTCGTGGTGAGCATCTGAAGATGGCTCAGTGGGCTGAAATGGAGATCAGTGGCTTGCAATGCTCTTGGGCAGGCGCCGTTAACCCTCTGGAGCTGAGCAGCTCAGCTGTGCACTTCAAGTTTCCACTGTGATATTATATTTGACATTCAATTTGAAACCCTAAACTCCTTTAATGCAATATCTCAGCACAATGATAGTAATAAGGCAGCACCACTAGCTTTCGATTTAACTACCAAAGGCAAAGTGGACAGGGGGAGAAAGCAGCCCCAATTATGTTAACCCCTTTGGCACTAGCTCAGCAGGTGACTTGTTTTATAAGTACAAAATTCTGTATCAAAATAAAATCGAGCAGAGAAAAGGATTGCTTTTTCAGCTAGCAGTTAAAATGTTTTGTTTTGTTGTATTTTGCTCCCTGAAAGTGCCAGAGGCTGCCATTTGCTCTGAAAATTTCGACAAAACTGTATGTAGATGGGATTGCTTTCTGGTAGACCTGTCACCTTGCATATATGGCAAGAGATAAGGAGTTCATATAATATTGTTTTCTAAAGGCAGGACCAGAGTTTTCTCTCTGATTCTTCATAACTCTACTTGTATGGTACTGTTACCATCCCACACCAGTCGAGATGCTAGCAATGGTTTCAAGTACTCCAAGTCCTTGTCCATCCACAGGAATATGTGGAAAACAGCACACCAGTGATCAGTATTTCTATTTTACAAGTGGGAAAATTGAGGTCCTGTTTTGATGGGACAAGGAAATTTTGTTTACTGTTCAAACTGAAATACAGACTCTAGGCATTTTCAAGGCCCAAATATGGTGCTGTCAGCTCTGGAGAACAGTGAAACACCATTTCTAGCCCAAATTTGCCTTTAATCCTAAGGCACAGCAGGACTTTCAGCCAGAATTTAGTCAGCCTTCCATGATGAGAAAATACAAAGTGCGGCTGAGCTACACCAAATTTTGCTCAGCTCTTCTGTGGACATTCACCTTCCCTTAGACTCAATGGATTTGAGCCATCATTCATCAAAAGAGGGGCCAGTGTGAAAGAAAGGAGGTACCGACCTAATGGATCAAATCTAAAGGCAGCTAATATTCATACTATGCATACTTTGTAGGATAAGGATTCTTTCTTCTGATAACTTAATTTCCTTCCCTTCCAGTCCTTTCTAACCTTTCTATCCCTTTGCTTCTTGACTGTGTACAGACTGATCTGTGCTGTGGAGGATGGAATAAAACTTCCTGTCTGCCTCTTCCCAGCTTGTCCTTAGACAGCAAGTGAATGTCAGAGATCTAGTCTCAAACTATTTAAAAACATTTAGCCAGCTTTACACAGCAACTCTCTGGTCAAACTTTCTCTGCTTTAGGAAAGGACATGTCGCCCCTCTTGGCAAATCAATTATTCAGACGCTGTGATAGTCCGAGGCATCGTATCAGTAATAAAGTAGTGAATTATTAATCACGGCTTGTGCCATTTCGATTAGATTTGGGAAATTCAGGATTAAATTTCTGGCACCCTGTGTCTCGGATTGAGCTCAGCCCAGCTGGCCTGACAGGCATGAGCTGGCTTTGTACTTCAGAGGAGGCTGGTGGATAAAAATTACTTGAAAAGCCTCAGAACTTCAATTATTATTATTATTAGTATTTTGGAAGGAACTGGAATGACTGAAAATAGATTTCCAATCTGCAGGGCAGTTTTGGTTTCACACAAAACTTCTGCTGTAATAGCTCAGGCTTTTTTTTTTCTGTTCCTCTGAGCTCATCTGCTTGCTGCAAGAAAGGCTAACTCGGCTTGAAAGACGAGGCAGCCTTGTGAGTCTGTGTGTCTCTGTACAGTATTTACACTTTCTACATTTTATCTGGGCTCTGAGGACACTCTGAGAGATCGAAATCATATTAATTAGAAGAACAGGACCAGCACTCCTACTGCTCTGGCACTAGCTGTTGAGGGAGGGAGAGCCTTAATGCAGGAATGTGAGCCTTGGCATCCTGAGAAGTCGCTTGCAGCCTGCTTAAGGCTAGCGTGAAAAGAGTTTTGGCTTTATCTGCCCTGTGCCCAGCAGACTGCCATCCCCTGCAGTGCCCTGCCACATATATTCACCTGACTTCACTCAGCTGATATTGTTTAGCTCTTGCCTGTGCTTGGTGCCTGCTGTGGAGAGCCTGCTCTGAAGTGCTGGTGAGTGCTCCTTTCACTGGAGAAGGGCTTTTTGAAAGTGTGTCTGCTACAGAAAGAGGAGCAAAGCCAGGAACGGGATAGGCAGCTGGGAGAGTTGGGGCTGTTGGGAGCAAATGGTGAGCATCAGCTGCCCCAAATGTGGCCAGGTGACCTGTGGAGAACTGCTGGGATGCCATGCCAAGATTGAGCTGGTACATCTGAGCATGGCATGGGGCAATGCTGTGTGTGGGACCTTGATATTGCAGGGTGTTGAAGGGATACCAGAGCTCAAACCACCTGGGAGAACTAAGAGGAGGTGTACCCCTAAACAGAGTGAAAAATGTGCCATGGAGCTGTGAAGAGAGAATTTCTTCTTAGGTGGCTTTTATCCATGGGTGAAATTTAATTTTTCCTTGTTGCCTATAGGCATAGCAGGTTGGCTATAGGAGTTAGTAATTTCTTCAGTAGTCAGGCTGAAAAGTTAAGTAAGTTTGTCCAGGCCTTAAGGATATGAAAGGGAAAACTCTGGTGACCTGACCCTACACTCACATCCTTGTCAATGTGAACTGATAGCACAGGTCTGAAATGAAGACTGCCGGGTTTCTCTCTGTGAAGTTGGCCTTTTGCTAGACATACAACTGAGGGAGCAGCTTTTGCCACAAATGTAGTCCAATTCAAACCCTGAACAAGACTCAAAAGTGACCGAGTTGGAAACCCTTGACATGAAGGAAATAACATTTCACTCAGTGCAGTTTTAATTTCATCCCTCTGCCCTGGAGTCAGAGGTTTCTGAGCAGAACAGGGACTGTGGAGTGCATGTGTATTGTGGGGAGGAAAGTGTGAGGGGAGATGCTGCATGTAGCTAGTTTCTTACTCTTAGAAACCTCCATGACTTTCGGGGAAAGGAAAAGCAAAAAAAAAAAAAAAAGGTTTTAAAAGAGTTTTTTTGAAAGAGGAGCTGAAAAAGACATCAAAACAGATCAAAGAAACTCATGGAAGTGGGAAAAAAATGGAGAGAGGGAGAAAAAAAAAGAAGGAAAAGCTCCTGCAGTAACATTGGATGAAAATTAAGCTTCTCAGATCTGTTTAAAAGATATTCTGTTTGATCTTTTATATCTTCTGCTCTGATTATCCAGGTTCCTTTTGATGTTGCTGAGCCCTATAGAACTGATATGTAAAAATACACATACATATGTATTAGTGCAGTGGGTACACACGCACATGCAGGGACCCTCTCACTCTGTCATGCTGCCCGTGACTGGGATGAGCAGAGCCAGCAGAGGTGAGCCCACGCAGGAGCAAGATCCAGTGATCTGACCCTGTCATGTGTGTCCCATGCCATGGTGCCCCTAGGGGACAGAAAACTCTTCCTGCTCCTCTCCTCAGCAGCAAGCATTGGAAGAAACTGAGCTCTGAGGCACAAAATTTAAAGGTAGGAATAAAGGTAGGAAGATGCAGATTTTTGGTGACACACCACGTCCTACCCCCTGTGCCTCCCAAACCCTTGGGAAGTCATGGGCTGATGGTCAGGATGAGAAGCAACCATGAGAAATACCTCTCAGAGACCGTGCAAAAAGACACCTACAGACAAAAGGGACCTACCTAGATGCTGGGATCTTGGAGCAGATTGTGCCACCCCACAATCCCCAACAGAGCTGCCCCACATTGTCCCCTCCTGCCTCCTGTCCCCTCCCTGCCTTCTCACCAAGGCCAGCTTCAGATCCCTCAGCCCTTTAGGAAAAGCTGGTTTTGTTTCTGGCCTCCCGTCACCATAAGGGAGCATGGCCAGCCTTAGGAGGGGTCACTGGTGCCATCAGGAAGATGGAAAGGGATTTTCCACAGAGCAGCAGAAAGCCCCATCACACTAAGCCAGCTGCTGCTGCTGCTGGGGTAAGAGGAGGGAGGTGGATAGAAGCTGCATTCAAATCCCTTGTTGACCAGGCAGTGAGCCTACTTTGCCTTAGTGTCACGACCTGCGATGGCTTCTCACGCTTGTGTGACACGTGAAGGCAGCAGGACCCAGCTCTGGTGGCTGCAGTCAGCCCTGCATCCCCCCAGGCCCCGGCTGTGCCACGCTGGCCTCTGCTCCCCAGTGCTGCGGTGCCCACATGCTCCCAAACCTTTAATCTGCTTACCCTCAGGAAGCCCTGGGAGGCAGGCAAAGTGGTCTTAAGCTCATTTTACAGCAGGAAACATGAGTGATTTCCATATAAATACTGTTCAGGTTGTCAGCAGAGGTGGGACCCACACTGCAACCAAGGCTCTCACCCTGGGAAGGAGGGCAGCTCTCTGCCACCCACTTCCATCTCCATGTGCTTCGTTTTGCACTGCCAAGTGCCATCTCTGGCAAGGAGAACTCTATCCTCCATGTCCCACCTCCATGAGAACCATCATTTCCCACACTGCCTCCTCCCTCATCCCTCAGTTTTCCTCTGAGGGTGAGCACAATGAAGCATACCAGTTAAATTTGGGCATGCTTTCCTGCAATTTTAATACATCAACATGCTTCTAACTGTTATGTTTGGAGAGGAGTGTAGGCAGCTTGGAACAGCAGGCAGAGTATTTTGGGTTTTCTGAGCTGAGGCTGGTACAGTTGGTTGCTTCAGCCCCTGGGCTCTGGCAACCTGATCCCTCCTTGCTAGATGCAGCTTCGTGTATTTACTCTCATTTCTCCTCTCTTTGCTCTCTCCCCCACCCTCATTCGGAGGTTTCCCAAGTAGATCTGTCTATTGCCACTCCCCTCTTTAAGCTCCCAATTTAAAGGAAAAAAGAAAAAAGAAAATACATGGGAAAGTTATTTTTTTACAGGCAGCAGTAAAATGATCAAAGGCTTATTTGTAGCTAACAGCGGACGTACACCACTCATTGAACTAAGATGGAGTGGAAGCATTATCTTCATATCCCTACAAATGTGTTCCTTTAAAAAAAAATCAATGAAGGCAGATTTTTAATTAAAGCAGATGCTGATCCTTCCTGCCCCTGATGCTGCTACATGTTTTGTTGTTGTTGTGGCTGTTATCTTATCTGGGCCTTTATTTATTTATGTATTAGCCCCTGACAACAGGAGATTGAAGCTCTGATTTCTCAGCTAGAGTTGGGGGAACAAAACAGAGGTGGGCCTGTTGGAGTAAAATGTTTTTGTCTCCAATTTCTTTGCTACTCAGGTGAGGGTCAAACACCCCCTTCCTTGGGCTTTCCCCTCCTCCAGCTCTGGCAATGTATACAAAGGCTAAGCCTTGCTGTCTCCTTCTCTCCGTCCTTTTTACAGATGCAAATCCCCTCTGCTCAAGCTCAAGAGTGTCTCTGGGAATAAAATGTGCTCTGTGGTAATGCCTTCATTTGAAAGTGTTATAGAGATCTGGAGCTGAACTGCTGAATGGCGAGCTTTCCTTTCTTTTATTTTATTATTTTTTTAAACACCTTTTAAAATTTTTTTCAGAAAACCCCATTAATTTAAGTCTCTGATAAAATGACCAAGGGAACATTTCCTAATACATTCACCCTATTTCCTCACCTATCAGATCTGAATCTCCAACCTCCTTCCTCTGTAGGGACAGAGGGTCCGTGACTGGGAGGGACATGGATCCATGATCCATGGACTCCATGATCCTCGTGAGTCCCATCCAACTCAGAAGATTCTATGGTTCTCTCTTCTTCAAACTTTCCCCTGGCTGCTCCCATTCCTCACGAGATCGAGGGGTTCCTAACAAGGCTTTAATAATGAATATCCAAGATAAATGTGTGCTCCCAGCCTGCCACAGTATTGGTACAGGGTTCTGAGGGTTCTGAGGACTGAGCACATGGCCCAGCTCCTTTCCCTCTCTGGTTCTCTGTCTGATGCCTACATGGGTCCCTGGCTCTTTTCTCTTCAAAATAGGTAAGTGCATAGAGACAGCTGGGAGTTCATTTGCTGGAAACGACTGGCAGCACCCAGATATTTCAATCATCCAAAAATACAAACCAGAGAGATAGTGCCTTAGACAATCTAAATCAATTGGGCTCATCCTCCATGTCAAGCTCTCCTGCTATGAGTGATGACCAGGCCAAGATGGAGGGACATGTCCTGGGCCTGGGCTGTGCTCTGCTGCAGGCCCTTCCTGTTTCATTCCCCACAGATGCCTTTTGTTCCTGGAACTCCCTGACTTCATGCATGTGCTGTACCCAGACATCCCCTCAGGGGCTGTCTTGACTCTGCAGGTGCCAAGATGACCTGCAGAAGCCCCGGGCTTGGACAGAGCATTTGTCTTTGTGCATGTCAATAGTACACCAGGTCGGTGCTGCAGGGCCTGAGGAGAAATTTGTCCTTTCTGTCGAGCACTGTGCATTGGGCCAGGTGCTGCCAGGAGGGAGGGCTCCACACACACCAGGCACAGCCCACTGCTGCAGGCACCGGGCCTGACAGGATGGATCACTCATCCCATCTGCTGGGCAGGCCGCATCCTTGTGTGGGGAAGGAAACTGAAAGACAAAACTGCCCAGGGAGTGGCTTTTCCTTTAATTTACAGCTACATAAATGAATGTAGGATCCATACAGGTTCGTAGAATTATTTAGGTTGGAGAACACCTCTCAGATTATCCAGTCCAGCTGTTAACTCATCACCACCAAGCCATATCCTCCAGGGGCTACATCCACACACCTTTTGAACACTTCCAAGGATGGTATTGTACCACTGCCCTGGGCTGGTTTTTCCAATGCCTGATCATGCTTTCAATGAAGACATTTTTCCTAATATCCAATCTAAATATAGTATCTAACATGTCTGTTTGATCCTGACTTCCCAGACCTCTCACACCCCCGACCTTCCTGCTCCTCAAAGACTGCTCTGGGCAGCTCTTCCCCAGGTCTGTGGGTAGGTGCTGGCAGTCATTCACGTGGACTGAAATGTGTCTGAATACTGTTTACTGCCCAAAATGCACATCAAAAAAAAAAAAAATACAGTTTATGAGAGCGTCTCTCCTACCCAAAAGGTAACAACTTTTCATTTTGTTGCTTTGTTCCCTTTTCATTTAAAGCAAGTAGATTAATAAAGGAAATTGAGAAAAATGAAAAGAAATAGCTTTGTTTAAAAAATACCTCATCAGCAAAATTTTTCACATTTTCAATCAAGTAAACTGATTGTGGTATCTTATTATTTGATAGGAGCATGCATATATTTCCATTCCCCAGTTAATAAAGTATTTGTACAAAATCCTTCCTCACTTGTAATCTGGAATAGCATTTTCACTGTGTCTGAAAAGACAACTAAATATTGATTTCAATAATGTGCAGATTCAGAGTATTGTGTTTGAAAGGGTGGGATGCATTTGCAGAAATGTGTTTACTACAAGGCAAGCCTCTGAGATAATCACCCTTCTCTGTCTTTTGTCATTTACAGGGTTCTGCGCTGCAAAGTTGAGGGCACAACTGTCCTCATAATATAGTAATCTGCTTTCAGCCAAATCACTCTTCCCCTAAAAAAGCACTTTTCTCTCAATGTTCTATATTTCAAGCCTTGACTGATTTGGAAGGATCCTTGGAAGGATCTGCATTTTAATTAGATGTCATAGATGTGGGTAAATTTAGGGAACATTAAACCTGACCAACTAGTTTAAAAGAGAGTTTGTTCCTTAAAGCTGTTCAGGATGCTAACAGGATTATGCAGAACCTAACAGGGCCATGGTTTCCCTAAAGCTGGCTGTGCAACAGCACATGAAAGTAAATACTTCTAATTTCAGATTGAATGCCTATGGGCAGAGAGGCACCAAATGTGCACAATAGTGCACAATTTATTTGAAATTGCAGATACTCACTCTGTAGAGGAAACACTATTAGCTGTATCCCATCTCTGCTGAACTCATCTTCATTCTTATAATATTATCAAGACTTTAAAATGCATAGAAAAATGAGGAGTGAGATATAAATTACTTCCCTTCTTCCTATCATCCGTACTTACAAAAGAAAACACCCTCAAAAGAGGTAAACTACATATATATACATGTATATGTATATGTATATATGTATATATTCAAGATAAATTCCACTTAAAAATGCAATCTGTAATCATGACCCAGTTTTATTTTTTTTAATCAGGTGGCAAGTTAAGGCTTTCACATCAATGGAGTGTGAATTCTGTTAGTGAATTCTGCTAGTAAGTATCTTTGAAAGTGTGAGCCAATAAGATATTACACCTGAAAATTGACTTATATCAGCCCTCAGCAGAGGAGCAGGGAAAAACTGTTGGAGGACCTTGGTAAGGGCAAGGAGTTTTTAGGCATTTCTCTGTGCTTTTCACAGAGATCTGAGCAGGACACTTCAATCACAGTGCCTTGGTGTAGATGTGCCTTTCACTGCAGCCTTGTATAACCGTCCATGTTTGGGTGTTATCATGGGAGTAGCTGCCTTGCTATATCCATCTTTTCCCAATTGCATGGTATCGATTGATGGTGTAGCAAAGTTTTTGAGTGATAGCTCAACAATGAAGAAGTTCCAGACTCCCTCTCTTTTTCCTCTGCTGGTGGAAGGGAAAATGTCTTATCCTCAGCATTAATTAAACTCTGTGAAACCTGATCCTGGCTATGTAAGACCTGTGTGTAGATTCATACTCTCTGACAACATCTTAAATTCACTGAGTGGCATTTACTTGGTAAATAAATAGGAGGATCAGACCAGTACTGCTTTACAGAGGTCAAGCAAAATCTTTGGTCTGTTGGTGTAATTCATGGGCCAAATTATTTCCTCTTGAAAACCACCAAAGCTGTCCTGAAATTTACTGATTTAAGCCATGATGAGCTTCTGTAACAAATTTGCACATAAGGGAAAGTGTGAGCCAGACAGTGACAGAGATTGAGATAACCAGAGGGACCTTCTGTCTGGGAATAAGAAGGCTCTGGTTTATGCCTTGCCTTGGAAAGCACAGAGTGATCCCTAAAACTCCCAGGTCTGTTTTCTTTACTGCATCTTTTTTTATTATATTCTTTCTCCTTGTGCTTGTAATGCACTGGTAAGTGTGCAATGCTGCATGCTTAAATCTGCTTTCAAATCAGACTTTATCCTCAAATTGTCAGTTTTTGGTCTGTGTCCATGCCCTGCCTAAAGGTCTGTTCGTGCTGTGGGGTTTTTGGAAGGGTGAGGATAGAGTTCCCAGGACACCTAAAAGGATTACTAGCTATATGATTATTTAGGTTATCTCCGCAGTAAATTGGGTGAGAAAAGTGGGTTAAAGCAATAGCCTGCAATTATCAAAAATCTTTTTTTTTCCTTTGTTGTCCTTGCAGACAAAGCATTCCTGTTATTTCTTCTAACACTCCTACAGCCATACATACATTCCTGCTTAATCAGTCCCTTCCAACCACTGCATTTTTACCCCTTGAAAATCAAGGGTGACTTTCAGCTTCCAGCATGATTGGGAAAAAAAGTCTGGCAGAGATTAAAGAAAAGAGTTGCTTTTCCCTTCCAGAATCTGTGTGGGATGATGAGATTGGCAAAAGCTGTTGGCCAAAATATCACTTAAAGAGAGGCAAAGCTCTTCCTAGGACAGTCTCTTTCACATCCCACTTACAATAACAACAATAGCCTCGGAATAATTTTAAAAGAGAGAGCAGAGAAGGTGTGGGGGTGGGAAGGACAGGAATTACAGCCCTTATACTAATCAGATAGAAAAGCTCTGTCTCCCACAATTCTTTCATTAGCTGGCGAGACAGGTGCCCTCCGACCTCCAGCATCACTTACTTCCTTGGTAACAACTACTGCTGGCAGATGATCCCTCTTGTAGACTTCATCCATATTCAAAGAGTTGTCACATCCAACTGATGCTAAGAAGCTAATCAAGTAGAATTTTCTTTCCCTTTTCTGTCTCTTTTTGTCCCCCCCACCCCTTATCCCTTCTCTCATGTTAGAAAGATATTTCCCCACCGTACATTCAAATTCTTTTGAACCCTGAGAAAGGACCAGATCCATAGGGAAAGAAAGGAAATCCCTTTTTGGTTGACACATGGAGCCTCTGGTGTTTTTTACATTTTTACACAGTCAAGCATAGGACTGTTTTGCATTGCCATTAACAGCTTTTAAGGATGACCAAGCACAACCAGGGAATTTGACTGGGACAACTGTAACTGTCCCAGTAACCACACTTACTGTTTCTGGGCTGGTTAAAGATTCCCCATCAAAACTATTTTGAGATTGGAAATTAAATTTCCAGTGCTGTCTAGGTTTTGGAAGAATGTGGCCTTATTAAAGGAGTTGATTTTACGACAGATAGAAGATGAGTTAAAATTACATTTTCTACAGAGAAGGGTAATATTTTCACTGACGTTTTCATTTTGTTTGCTTTTTCCCCTACGGTAAGCCCATCAGCTAAACTGTGTTTCTTTCTTGTGTTCAGAAATAAACTTGCCAGCATGGTTCTAAAGTAGCTAGCAAGAGTTTACATGAGGATATTTTATTTGCATTTGCTGCATTTTGTGCAAAAATATTTTCTAACTGAGATGGTCATCTCTACTAACTACATGCAAAGACTAATGTGAAAGAATTTCAAACCTTGAGGATGAGAATGTTGAATTTGAAACAGCAACTACATATGAAAAACTGTCTCTTACATCCTTGATGAGAAAAAAGAACCCAAAGAATAATGAAGATGAAATTTCTGCACTTTTCCATTCTGAGATTTATAGATTTCTGATCATTTGAATAACATGAATCATCTAGAGGAATGTCTGAGGCCATTCAGTTCAAATAGACAGCAACACTTCATTCACAAGTGTGTGTCAATGGCTGTCAGTCAAATATGAGGGAAAGGAAATCAAACTCAGGAATTTTTGCTCCAGAAAACATTGAGATTAATTTCAGCATGAAAATCCAGAACACCTGGCAGATATTATTTCCAACTTTTGAAAATGATGTATCATTAGATGAGAGAGAATTCCTAAATGGTCCCCAATTTTTCTGAAAAACATTTGTCAGCAACTGACCTTAAGAATCTCTAATAAAAAAAAATCATCTATAAACAATAGCCCTGTTACAATGCCACTGATTTGTACAATTCAGAGGAAATGCTGACTTCCTCCATTCAGGCTCTAGTTTCAAGCTACTGAAAACACTGTTTTCAATCCTAACGGCATCTGTTCCTCTTCCACGAGTTAATTCAAGGGGAATAAATGTGCAAAACAAAGGAAAGAGGGAAGTCAAAGGCAGACTGGTCCCAGACAAACATCAATCCTACAAATCTCCCTTATTTCCACCATCCGCTGCCAGGTTTCTTGTTGGAATGTGCAAAGCATAATTTACTCCTCGCGTCTTTCCTTCCATCACCCTGTGAGTACAGATTCTTCCTTGGTGTCCCCGCCGTTCCCGTCGCGGGTGCAAACTGAGGCTGCCTGGCAGGCTCAGTCCCAGGGGAGTCTGCTCTCTGCGGGATTGCTGCTGCAACTTTTTAGCTGCCTCTGTCGTCCTGACTATTTTTGGACCTCCCTCTTGCTCTCCCTTGTCTGGTAATGTCTCGTCTTGTGGAGACTGCAGAGCTAAGTTCATTAAAATGGAGTTTGGTGGGTTATTGCACAAAATTGCCTCTATTTACATCTGCTGCCTGTCACTTTCAATGCTCTATGTCTTCTATCACTTAATACTTCCACTACCTGTCCATGCCAACTTTCAGTGGGCAGCAGTTGTAAACCCAGGTTAGCATTGTTTGCTGCATGTGCTCCTTCCTACAGAAGCCCTTTAATGTTCTGTGAGAGCCCCTGTCCTGGCCAAGAATATTTGTTCATGGGTGAGATGGTGCTACAGCTGTGCCGATATCCAGAAATGCCAAGAATACCCACACATTATTTTCCTAGGCTGAATTATCCTTCCTACACTGTGGTTAACTCTTTGCCTGCTGCAAAATGTCTTTGTTGAGATCAAAGCTGAGAAGAAAAGAGTAAAAATGAAAGTAAGCTTTTGGCTGGAGTGAGCAGTGAACCTGACTGTTTCTCATCTCAGTAGGGTTGGGCTGCAATATTTCAGCTGAAAGAGAAATGTGCATTTTTGCTTGTGGAAGACGGCTTAACTGTGAGTTCAATGAGTCACTGCATAACAAAATTTATGCCTGGGAGAAATTCAAGACCCATCTGAAACCCCAATGCCTTGAATTAAAAGGCCATACCTGGTAACCTGCTCAGGCACAAGGCAGACTGTGCTGTCCTATGGTTGAGTCACAGACTCCAGGGAAGCATGTTGCTTGAGTCTAGTGTGCATCCCTGGTTCTCCAGCACCACCCTAGGTACTAGAAAATCTTGAACACCAACCCATTTTCCTGTCTAACATGCCCCATCCATCACCTTCACCTCTGCTTACTTGTGTGAGCGATTCAGCAGAGACGTTGGAAGGTTGAAGAGCAGCAGAACACTTGATTTCCACAGACCTCAGCAGGCACTGGCTAATGTCCCACTTCTGCAGAAGCTCAAGCAATTACATTTTTCTTCTTGCTTGCTGGTAGTGTGACACCCAGAACCCTAACTGACCACAACAGCAAAGCCAGGAAATTTGCCCCTGTGAAAATTAGGCACGTACCAGCAAGGTACAGCTCAGATCTGGATCAGAAATGATGGCTTTAATGTCTTCCTAACTCCCATTTTCTTCCTGCCCTTTTGTCGGTGAGTTAACACGGCATCAAAGAGTCTGCCACCCTGATCTCTGACCATGAGCCCATTAAAATTGCATTGGAAGTTAACAATAAGGATGGAAAACAAAGATCAAATGAATAATGCATAAACAAAGCACTTCAATTAGATATTGAAGAAAGTAATATAAATATATTAGATAGAAAAATATCTTGAATTATAAATTAGATGGGTAATTTCTTTTTCTTCCCCCAATGGGAGGAAAAAAATGAGAGGAAATAAAGAGATACATAGTCTTTTTTTGGTTGATGGGAATAAACTGTGGGGTTATTTATACTTCTTTGCTGTTCAAGCTTAGTAATTTCATGTGTTTTTGCAAGATAACACTTGGGTCATGTGATTTCATCAACCAATCGAGCTGCCAGGCTCTTTGCTGACACTTGGTAATGAAGTGATATGGTAGGGTAGGACAAAGTCACCTTATCTTTTTATAAATGCATTGAGTGGCATTTGGGATGCCTTCCTACCTTTCTGGTTCATTTGCATTACACAAGAACCCTCTAAATGTTAAAGCTTTCCCTGGCAGTGAAAGTTTGACGCTTCCAGCGGCATTCAAGGATGTCTGTCTTGGAGTGGCATAAAAATAATGATGTGCAGCTGTGTGTGGGGGGACGGGGCTGTGTGTACGCAAGTGCGCGGCAGCCGGCTGAGAGGCTCCGGAGCTGTCTGCGGCACCAAAGCAACGCGTGTCGTCCATCCAAGCTGACAGGCCTACCCAACCTGAAATCATCTGAGTGCAGTTTCTGAAATCGTTTGAAAGTGGAGTGTCAGGAAGATGTTTGCATGGCGGCTGACATCTCCTCCCGGCGTGGTTTAATGACATCCCTCCCTTGTCATAACTCTCCTCACGCTTCACAAATAATAACAGCGGTGTGGAAGAACTTGGCAAGGCAGAGTTGGGAGAGGGAATGGGAATGTGGGGAAGGGCTGGGAGGCAGGAAAGTGCAAATCGCTGGAGACAAAACCACTTGAAAGGGCTTGAATCAGCCTGAGCATTCGTACCTGGGAGGGCTGTGGGTGTTTCTTGCTTTCCATCATTTTCCCATCTTGTTAAACAAAGGGTAGGGATTTACCCGCCTTTGCCAATCAGCCCAATCTAGAGAAGCAGGCGAGGATGAAATCCCTGTTGGTATGGAGGCCTGTCTATGAAAGTACTGATTGTCTCTGCCTATTTATTGCAATATGTTTTCCAGGTGCAAGGAGGGAGAGGGGAGCAAATACACTGCTGCCTCGAGAGCTTCCTCCTACCCAAGCTGGGCTTTGGTTTTTTTTTTTTTTTTTGCCAAGCAGGTTACAGACTGAAAAAAACAGGTGAGATCTTAGGGAACCAAAGTGCTGGACCAAGTTTGATCTCCTGACTTTTAAAACTAGCTCAGCCACCTTTCTGCTGGTCTAGCTTGGGCACTTTGCCCATTCCTCCGTGCCTCAATCACCTGCTTTGTGCTAGGATTGAGGAATGAAGGTTAATCCTAGAGCACACCAAAACCAGCAAGATGACATGAAACATGTTAAAGTGCTGTCAATAGGGGATTAACATGGTTCTTTTAAAATGTCCCATGGGCACTTGTTACCCTTAATTAAATACAATTATAGCCAGGAAAAGTTATCAAGAGATAAATGACTATTTAACTATCAGTCTATACCGATTTCCAAAGAAAGAAGAACATTTAGCAAGTGTTTACTTGTTAAAGCGTGAGAAACCTAACTTCTGGCTCCATTTGTGGCCAGTGCAGTGTGTGTGTGTGTGTGTGTGTAAGCTGCTGCCTCTGGATTTCTGGCAGGGAATGTACTGAGCAGAATAAGGCATGTCACCCACAAAGTCTGTGTGCCTCCAGGCAGAGGAAAGACTTGTTTCTGTCAGGCATGGAGACAGTGAGAGGGCTGAGGAGCTGGAGAACCAGGTACGCTGCTTCCCGAGTCTCCAGATGGCTGTCTCAGATGTCTTCTCAGCCATACGAGGGTGTTCAGGAACTGAAAGCCTGCACCTGCTGCTGAAAGAAACATGATTTTGTAGGTGCTCGGAGCCTGAGGGTTTCAGTGTGCAATAAAAAGATAATTTATAGTAATGATAACAATCACAGGTGAAGCCTTGACTCCTCCAACAGTCTGCTGTGGGGCAGAACGGCCGCATAAGCTGGTGACAAGTTTGTGGTCTCAAGGACTCTGTAAATGACTGAGCTGCAGTCCAAGGACTATCTGAAGTAATAATATGGCAAAAGGAATGCAAAGACCCTCCTTGCTTTAGCTAATACATCTGAGCAAGCGCTTGTGTACTCCAGAGATTTGTCTTTTCCCTTCACTCTATGCCTAAAGATCTTTAGCATGAAAGGTAATATGAACAGAAAGGGTGGGGTTTCTTCTTATTAATTTTGTCTACGAGATAGATATGACTGTACTTCATAGAAAACATAGCAGCTTGTTGAGCCAAATACTGACATCACACATTTGAGCCCCATGGAGGTGTCTGCTATCCTCTCTGTCCACCTATGCAGGGGGCATCTGAGGCATGCCTACAGCTCCCCACTGCGCCTTGACCATCTCCACACACCAGGCATGTGCAGAAATCACCCAAACCTGTTTTTAAACATCTTTCCAGCTGATGTACAGTGAGCAGGGTCCTGCAAGGATGAGGACATCTCCTGTGAGGATAGAAGCCTGCATTCCTTCCCTTTGGAAGGAAGGACTGATATATGTGCTCTGCCAGCCCTTTGGGAGTGTATTTACAAATTAAATAGAAAGAGATAACAGATGCTTTCACACTATTTCACAAGGAACTGAATGATAAAGTCAAGGAAGAGGGAAGGTAGAAGAGAGCTTTGTCAAAAGGAGTGTGCTGATGTTATCTTACATGGGCTCACACCCTAGGCACTGAAGGGGTCCCTGAGCAAAGAGGAAGAGTTCCTTTGGGTGTATTCTTCCTTTCCCATACTTCTCTTGGATTTTATGACAGTTAGGAGCTCAGTGTGTTTTACTTGTCCAAAGTACTTGGTCCTGCCTCTGTGACACCATTCCCTAGCTCTGCAGGGCAGACTCCTCTCTCCAAGGCCTTGTGTCAGCAGCTGGATGGCACAAAGGGATTAACATTTGTCCCAGCCTACAGAGTGCTGTCCCAGGTTTCAGACTTTGCAAGGAATGTGACAGGCAGTGAGCAGAGATGCAGAGCAAGGGATTCTCTCTTCTCTTGGAACAGGTGCCTGTGCTTGCTGCAGGTACAAAATGCATCCCCTGAAAGTTCTGGGGGTGGCTATGGCTCCTGGCTCCTTAGCTGTGCCATGAACATGGTTAAGGTTTGAGAAGGTGGTTGTATAAGTGATGGACAACCTGAAGATGGAAATGTAAGCTTGATTTTGCTGAGGCATTAGATGTAGACCCTAGAGGGAGTGTTTCCCTTATTCTCATTTGTTTTAAAGAGAAATCCAAACTTGTTGGGCGAGAATCTCTGAAATTCATTTCACCTGGCAGCAAGTACCTGAAAATTTGGAGTAAAGCTAAATTGAACCATGCAACTCTTTCTATTACCAATGGAAAGATCTAGACTCCTCACCCCTGAGTGTGATTTCAGTTGCAGATGTGGATTTATTGTATGAACTTCATGTGAGAAATTTATTCATGTTACTGAAGCAAGTATAGGCAAACAAGAACAGCACTGTGAGTCAATCAGAAACAGCAGATGCTGGAATTTTAGTTAAATCTTGAGGTGAGCTGCATAGACACAATGCTCAAATTGTATTTCTGCTAAGTGCAGAATGGATGTAAGGCTCAAGTGGAGATGCCTGTGATTTTCTTATACTTTATATGGCTTGGTTTTCCCAAATATGTACATGACGTCAGCTAAAGCTTTCTCTGCCATTCACCTCTCAATAGCAATGGGAAGAGTACAGTTTGCCTGTTATCTCCAGGGAGCATTTAAAGTAAATACCAAGAAATTCCCCACATTTAACTAAACTGAGAAGGGATAGCACATCTATCTTTAGCATTATTTTTTACAGAAAGGATACCTAAGTCCATTTGAGATACTCAGGATGAAGTTCCTAAGTGATTTAAGTAGGTGGGCATTGTGTGAATTTTGGTGGGATGTGTGCTCTATCTCTCTCTCTCTTGTTTGGTTTCTTTATTGTATAAAAGCCACATATCTAAAGGGGAATTGCAAATGTGAGGATAGAGCAGCTCTGCATCAGAGGCATTGCACATGGGTGAGAAGAGCAGCTCATGTGGAGGTTCTCCATCCCCCTCATTCCCCCATACCCAGGCAAAACTGCAGTCAATATTTTGCATGGGCACACAGAATCTCAGCTTTACCTAGACCTTCATTCTTACCAGACATAACTCTGCTGTTTTTTAAACAATTCTGCTTGTCTGCTGGAGGGCTTTGGGAAGAGCTAACCAATGATTCTTCCATCTGCAGACCAGGCATGCTAAGACTTCCTCTGGCCTCATTTAATCTGCGTCACATTCCAGGCAAGGGAAGGAACGTCCCCACTATTGCACCCTAAAGTGTGAATTATCAGATATTTCTTAATTTTTTTTTTTGTTTTGGTTTGGTTTTTGGTTTTTTTCTTTTCCTCACTCTCTGCCCTGCCACTTCTGAAATTTCTAAAACTTTTTTTGTCTACAATGAAAATTAAATAAACAAATAAATAAACCCCCAGAACTCAAAGATTTCTTATTAAAGTTCTGAACATATGCTACTTATGAAAAAAAAATCCAAGTGAAATTGGCTGATAAAGTAAGAATCCCACAAAGGGCTGTTCTTCCAATCATCCGGTATTTCTCCTGTAATTTCCTCAGAGATTGTGGAATGATTTTCCAGATGTCTCTGTTCCTTCCAGGTGGCGTGTTCAACATGATTTGGAACAAGGCCAATCTTAGGCTTCTTCCTATTCAGGGGAGACGATACTGTGCAAGGTACATATCTGCACATACTTCCACATTTTTTGGAAACACAAATGTGTGTTTCTTTCAGTGTGCAAGTAAGGGACAACCCAGAGGAAGGGTGACTTTCTTTGAAGCTGGTAAAACAGCCCTTTCTGAGAAAAGTGGTTTTTTTTCTGATCAAAAATAAGAAGAAATAAGAAGAAAACCAAGGACAGCTTTGGCTATGGGAGCATTTTTAAGGGGTCAGTATGTGGTACAGTTTCCTACTGCTCTTTGAGTTGACTCACATATATCCTGCTTAGCCTCAAAGCTGCTTTGGTTCCCTCCTAAATGCTATGGCTCCTTGTTTGCCTGTTGAACATGAGCTAGCTGCAGAAATGGGCAGCCCTAGAATTAAGGGCTGCAGGGAGTGGGGCTTTCTCTGGGGCAAATTAAACAGTAAGTTTGGCTCAGTACATGGGACAAAGCTAAAAACCTTCATCACATTCTAAAGAGAAGAAAGCCTATGGCAACCTGGATGATTCCTCAATGGCCAAATCTGCTGTGCTTTTCAACCCACACTCTTTTCACCCTGCAAATTTCACTGCTTCACCGTCAATGAGAACCATTTAATTTTTGGGACTGACTCATGTCTCTGCTCTGCACTGTCAGAGAGATTAGGCAGATCAGCACTATCAATGACTGATCCCTGCCATGGTTGGATGTGGCAGTGTAAATGCCATGGATGGATTAAGAGCCTGTGCTTTTTACATGACAAGGAAGATCCTTGCTGGGAGGGCAGACAGAGCTGGATTTTGGCTGTGGCAGAGAGATCTGGGCACTTCCCTTGAACAAGGATTTTGTTTTGCCTCCTCCCAGCACTGAAGTCAGAATGACCAGCAATGACCTATTGGGTTTTGAGATGAAAGAAGAAGAAAAAGCATTCCCCCCCTCCATATTGGCCCCTGTGATATATTTAAATACCTCCAGCATGTCAGTGTGACAAGCTAAGCATAAGTGAGGGACATTGGGTTTGCATTGCTTCAGCTCTGCAGTTTACTGTTGCAATTCCCTCAGCTCAGACTCCGTGTACATGTTTCTGCCATTTTCACTCATGTTTTTTCAATCAAAATCCAGCCTTTTAATGGAGGAGTTTTTTTTTCCCAGCCAAGTGCCTCAATGTTGTGGGAGAGACATTTCCCTTCCTCCAGAAAATAAATGTGATTTTGAGAAAAACATCTTAATCTTATGCTGTCAAAAAGACCTTGCTTTAATTGAAAATTTGTATCACTTGTGGAAAGCGTAATACACATCATCTATCTGTGCTCACCTCAGCTCTTTCGCCAGAAGTGTCCTATAAGGCAGTTTGTCTGCTTCCATGTATGAACACAGGTAATTTTCAAAGAAAAACAGGAAAATTAGGAACAAGGTAAGTTTTAGGAATTCCTAATATTTTTCCTTTTACTGAATTGGGGTCAAGGTGCATTTTTTTGCTAAACTGCTCTTCTAAGAACAAATCTAAGGAACAAGGAAGAACTTCTTCTTAGCTCAGGCTCTCGAGACTTTCCCCCTCACTAACCATGTGAACATCACAATGACATGCTATGATATTAACATTTTACATATTTTGCCCTTTTTATGATAACCCTTTCTTCTCTGCTTCCCTACAGCTTTGCCTGCATTTCACACATTTCTAGCACATTTGTAGTGCAATAGTCTGTGCCTCCTTCAACAATCAAAGCAAATTCAAACATATACAGACATATTTCAACACTGTAAAAAGAAATTGGGATAATTTCCAGTCCTTTGCACTGGGAAAGATGTTGCAAGCAACATTTTGTCTTGAACTGCTTTCATTTGGACAATAGAATTTCCCAACAGAGTGTGGGATCCATCTTCTCTAGCTGAGGATGTCTAAAAGGTGGCTTTCTAAGCCTGTCATCCTAAGGTCCTAAGTTTTTTGGGTTTTTGATTTTGTTTGGTTTTTTTTGGTTTTTTTTTTTTTTTGGTTTTTTAAATATATAAACACATCTGATAGATAAACACATCCTGGGAGCAATTCATCTGGCATTTCTTACAAATTTTTCTTTGGCTGCAATGAAATTACCTCTGGAGGTGTATTCATTATAAAAAAGTCCTGGTATGCCTAGCCCAAATTAGATATCTGGCTTTTGGGACACCTAAGGCAAGGAAGATGAACCTTGTCCTAACTGGGATGGCAGAAAATGCCCTTGAGCCCTGTTACAGACAAATGATCATCCCTCTGTCTGGTGCCATGGTATCTGCTGCCTCCTGGACATTGTTCATGGGCAGATGGGACCATGTCCTTAATCTGAGAGCAGTGGGGTAAGAAACCCATAGGATGTCACTTGCAATGCATAAATTGCTTAAAAGTGCTGCTGAAGGGCCAGAAAGTTTGGAGAGTGGTTTCTAGGAAGCCATCAAAGAGAGCACTGGAAACCAAACTATATTTGTCTCTAAACACCTCTCTTTCATTTGCACCTCAGGTTTATTTCCCCAGAGCTCGCAGCAGCCGGGTTCTAATTTTGGATACATGACTATTTTTTAGTGAGACGGTCACCAAGAACATGAGATTGACAATAAGTTTTTGGATGTGGGAATCAGTGACAAATTACTTTTTGAAAGTAATTTGAGCAGCTCTGAGTAGCTGATGGATTCAGGCCGCAAACACTTTCACCTAAATCAAGACAACCTCCAAAACAAATACACCAGCCTGGATGAAATGGAGGGATGCTTCTGGAGGGATGATTGGGTCACTGAACATAGCTATACTCCTTAGAGACAGAAAAACATAAGAAGAAGGATAAACAGGGAGACCTGATATGGTCCAGGGAGGAGAAGGGTGTAGAGGGAGGTGCTGAGAACCCCTGAGATGCCCTAAGGTGTTGAGATCCTAATGTCAGGCCTTGTGTGCAAACTCCTGTTTGTTGTGAAATATAAAGAAAGGACTCTGCATAGAAGTTCTTTTCACTTTGAGTAAAGTCCATTCATCTTAATATGGAACCTGAGAAATGCTTATAGCAACTTTTGCTCTTGACCATGTATCTTTCTGTAAAGACTGTGGGGTTCCTTTCTACTGTATATGAATTCTATCTGTAGAAACATTGTGAGAATAAAAAGCCTGTGGAAAGTAATTTCCAAGTTTGTAAGATTGAAGAAGGTTTTGATTGAGGTTTTAGGAGAGCTTTCTATAGTTGCACAGTAGAAGACTGGCATTATATCCGGATTTGTCCCATTAGTTGTCCAAAAAAGAAAAGACATTCCTGAATAATTTGGAAACAGAACAATATGCAAATGAAATGTCTCTTTCCTATGGTCACTACAGGAACTTTCACTTAATCTGTAAAGAAATAATGATGTAAGTCAAATGGGTTTGATTTGCATTTCCCAGCTTGGATTGGGCTGGAGTCTGTTGAGTTAAAAGGGAGTCCAGAAAGATGAGGGAAGACAGAAGAAAGCATGGTGAGTTTGGCATCTGTGATCTCAGCTGAGGCTGCTGTGGGTCTGGAAACAAGGCTCGGACTGGAGAGTTTCACTGTGGCTCTAGTGCAGAGCTTCCCTTGTCCCAGTAGAGAAGGGCAGAAAGAGCAATGGCCAGCACTTCCACCTTGGCATTCACTCCTCAAGAACCCCTCGAGCCTTCTGCCCCAAGACAGGAATAAAATCTGCTATTTTCCTCCTCCTTTCACAGAGAGGAGGAGCAACCTTGTGAAAGCAGACCCCTTCATGAGAGGATCCCATGTTTTGAGGGTTATGAGGCCATTTTCTCTCCCAAGGGCACCCTGTGCTGCCCTGATCCTGCTCCCAGGCACAGGGTTCATGGCAAACCCTCCCAAATGGAGCAAGGACAGGCTGGGCAGTGCAGGATCTCTTTGGAAAGCACTGCTGATCTCATGTGCGGCTGCCCGGCAGGAGAGGGCTGTCTCTCGGCAGGACCTCCGTGGCTACATCTACATTACTCTGAAAGGGCACCATCTGGAGCAGCAGGAAACATGGCACACTCCAGCTCCCGCTGCCTGCCTGCCTGTGGAGAGTTTGTTTGGGCCTGCCTGGTGACATGCTGGCCCACCAGGAGTCCCTGGGCAAGTGAGGTCTTGTGCAGTGGGAGTGGGGTGCACTTGACACACCTTGGGCCATTCCTGCAGGCTCATTATCTGCACAGAGGGTGATTCCTGGTCTCCAGCTCTCAGGGCCGCCCTGAACAGCCAGTGTAGACATTTGACACCGAGCGTGATTCAGTCCCACCTGTTCACAAGCAGTTCTTTCTGTCTCCTGGACAAGAAAGCGTTTTACATCTCTGTCCACCTGGGTCATTCCTCCCTCCTCCCCTCCACCCAACTATGCAAAACAGCACACAACATCACAGAAGGAAAAGCTGATTTACCATAACCAAGCAGAGTGTGGGTACATTGCATAAAATATGCTGTTTGTGACAGAGGGAGCCATCCAGCCAATTTGATAGCTCTGCTCCCCGAGGATTAAAATACCTCCTTCATCTCAGCAGAGAGTCTGTGTATGGAAAGAACCTGAATTAAAATCTACCTTTTGCTCCAGTGCCTTCAAAACACTGCTGCCTCTCATGGGCAAAGCCAGACATAATCCTGGATTCAGTTCCCTCCCAGTATTGTTCAGTTATCTTGCCTTGCTTGTTTGCTCCACTTGTGGCGCACCCCTGGCACAAGGATAATCAGAATCTCTGGAGGAGGGGAGCATCTTCCCTGTTGTAATGAGCAGACCTCTGCCTGCACCCTGGTGCTCCCAGATAGTCACCAACCACTCTCATGGATTTGTGGTGGTCCCCTGACCATGGCACATGGATGCATCCCCATCTTTAGCTAGCAGGGTGGCTCACAGTGAGATCTTTCTTTTCAATAGATTCTGTTAGGTGAGGTAAATAAATCCCATCTTAATTTGCTGGATCAAGGTAACCCAGGTAGCCTGTGACAGAATAAGACACAGTTTACACCAGCAATCTCTGTCCTCCCAGCCATGTGTTCATGTCCCTAATGTGAAACTAAAATACATCAAGGGCTCCCAAAAAGGAGAACATCACCTTTGTCTCAGCGATCTTTTGAACTACAAATTGAAGGAGGTGGGATAAATGCTTTGGGGAAGAATCACTGCCTGCTTGCCCTGATTTGGCATTTTGTTTTAGACACATAATCTTGGCCATTGTCAATGGTAGAGCATCAGACAAGACTGATGTTCTTGCAATATGGTCATTCTTGCGTTCCTCCCTCTCCCTTGGATCAGCCACTAAGGACAGCTTTTTAGTAGAAACATTGTTCCAAACTTTCTTTATCAAGGTCACATTGGAAGTCTGTGAAAGGTCTGAGAATTAAATCCAAATTTCTCAAGTGAAACGTCTACACATTGTACTGTCCACTCCCTGATTCATGGCTGCTACAACTACTTTCAACTGCAGACTATCAAACTTTTTCAGGAGCCGTGTCTGATTAGTTGATAGTGTTTTTGAAAAAAAAAAAAAAAAAGAAAGGGGAACATGTCAAATAAATTCAAACAATAAATAAGCCAGCTGAAATCGAGGTCTGCTCATGGATATTCAGTAAGCTGCAAAAGAATCAAAATCTGTTGGATAAATTATTCATTGCAAATTATTTGTTCATCTTGACAGTCATGAAATTATGCAATCCATTAAAAATAAAATAAAAAAAAGTCCAGTCACAGTATTTGACTCCAGTCCTGTGCTACAGAGAAGAATCCACTGTGTTGGCATTTTGGATGATGAGCCTGTGCCCCCACTGATGGAACCTGTGGGTGTCCAGCACCCTTTAATTCAGCCTGTGAGATGGAGTCCCATACAGAGAGCCACTGACTGCCTCTGGGAGGGGTGGTTTTGTTTGCTCTTAGGGGATCTGAGGAAATTCCTTCATATTTCTCTCCGTACTTTAGTAGAAATGAGAAGGTGTGGAGATCACTCCTCTCACACAGCTCAAATCCCAAAGTTGTACAAACCCACTTCACTTTGTGCCAATGGCTGTGTTCAAAGGTGGCTGTGTTGCCACATCTCCTGCTTTGACCTCTCTGAGTCCCTTTCTGCTGCTGGGCATCACTGTCACCCTCAGTGGTCCTGTTTTATGGGGAATCCTTGGATGTGTGCTCCAAGAGGCAAAAGGAAGAGAGGACTGTGTGGACTTCCCCTGTTTCCATTCTCCTCTCTCATATACACACCTGGCCCCTTTTCCCTGCACATCACAATAAATCTGCCCCCACACAAGGGAGGGGCACGGAGCTGTTCTGATAACTCCTGGCTGGGCGCTGTCCTTGTGCCCACCCTGCACTGCCAGGTGTGGAGGGATTGGACTCGGGCTGATAACAACAGAGGCCATGTCAGCTGTCACTTGGCTGCTGTTCATCCTGCATCTTACAGCCCAAATCACTGAAAATACCCTTTATTTTCAAAATGAAAAATACAGCAGAGCCCTTATCAGCACGCAGCAAGGTGTGCCAGAGGAGCACCGGGTCCAGCGCAGCCAGTCCCACGTGGCTCTTATAGCCCACATATGGACTGGAACAAGTGGAGAAGCCTTTGGTTACTTCTACACACACCGACATTCCCATGAACATGTGTTATGTGTGTGTGAATATGTACAAAGACCAGTGCGGTCTGATTAGTATTAGAAGCAGTGGCAGACTTCAGAGAGTAAAAAGCCCTGGTTCAAAGGCAGAGAGAAAATAAGTTCTATCCAGCATCTTACACACCACCTTCATCACCATGGTATTTATTTTTCCCTCTGAATTTTTCTTCTTTTCAAGGTTTGATCTGAGGCCAGGTTTTCTAATGAGTTTAGTGAAGGGATCAAAGGATCTAACCATCTGCCTAAAGAAAACAATAGTATTTCCAATTGAATGATGGTATCTGGCAGGGAAAGCAGATTGCTGGGCTCCTTAGCTACATCATAGAAGAGAGATGGGAAGCGCAACAGAGAAGGAAACCTTATCTAACCAGATGCCTGAAAAATTTCAAGTCTTCCCAAAGCCTAGCAATTACTTTATTTTGGCAGCAAAAATGGAGAAAATGAGGAGAGGAGAGGAGAGGAGAGGAGAGGAGAGGAGAGGAGAGGAGAGGAGAAAAAAAAGAAAAGAAAAGAAAAGAAAAGAAAAGAAAAGAAAAGAAAAGAAAAGAAAAGAAAAGAAAAGAAAAGAAAAGAAAAGAAAAGAAAAAAAGAAAAGAAGAGGAAAAGAAAAGAAAAGAAAAGAAAAGAAAAAAGAAAAGAAAAGAAAAGAAAAGAAAAGAAAAGAAAAGAAAGAAAAGAAAAGAAAAGAAAAGAAAAGAAAAGAAAAGAAAAGAAAAGAAAAGAAAAGAAAAGAAAAGAAAAGAGAAAAAGAGCACTGTCATGTGAGAGAGAATAAGTAGATGTATTTATTCTCTCCTGGAAGGAGCCCCAGCAGTGCAGGAGGACAGGCACTAGTCAGACAGACCACGATTATTGGGATGAACTTGTGTATGTCCAAGGCAGATTCTTTCCTCCCCCATTTGTTTCATCTGTTGACAGATCCCATTAAATGAACAGTGAACTTACTGGTTTGCAGATCCCTGTTGCAAGGGAGTGGATGCTTACACAACTCTGCTTTCCAGTGGTCCCTCCTTGGGCAGGGGGTTGTAGGAACAATTTAGTGTTTGCTCAGACTTAGCAGTTGGATATTTAATAGAGGGAGAATAATTTCAAATTTGCAGCTTAAAACACTGAAAATTGTTTGGACTTCCAAAAGTCACAGAATATACTCTTCTATCAGTGTTTAATATATCTGAGAATAAGCAGAAGGACTAAAAAATTACCAGTCTATTTCATTAGTCTTGGCGTGTAAATGAATGTCCTCAAGACCATCAGTCCTAAGATAGGAAGAAGCATTTAAAATAGATTTAGATTGCTAAAGAGATGGCCATTCCTCTGTCATGGACTTCTGTACAGCTGTGGAGTTTTGCTGTTCACCTCAGCATTGATCCACAATCAGTGTGACCATATCAGAGAACATGTTCAAAAAAAAGAAGCACACAGAAATCTCAGACAAACGTACAGCAGTTCAGATTCTATCTCTACACAGAAACAAAGAAAGAAAGAAAGTCTCTAGGGGAAAATGTGGATGTGTGGCGATTCTGCCTAAAGAGACATGATGATGTTTTTGCTGTCTCCTTTCTGGCTGCTTTTGAAAAGACCGCCAGTCACAGATTCATCTAAGCCCTTTCTCCACAAGACACTGAGACAGAAGAGGTTGGGTCCCAACCCTAGACATTAGAGATGCAACCTTTACAACCACCTCTTTTTAAAAAGAGATGTTAGCAAAATATTTGCGTTTTTTAATGTTGGTATTGTCCTCTTCCTCCTAGGCAATTCACAGGTATAGAAGGGCATATGAGCTAAGCAGGGACTGAGGGAAGGGGGAGATTCCAAATTCACAGCCCTAGAGAACAAGCTAAGCAAAGAGGGACTTCTCAAGGCTTTAATGCATCATCCTCTTCCTGACTAGCTACTTGGCATTCCAGCAGGGTGGGTTAATCCTTTGCCTTTGATGAATCTTTAATCTTGGCACCTTGTGGCTGAAGCCGGCACTAACTAGCAGATCCTGGCGATCAAAGTCATGCACTTAAATATTTCATTTATAAATAAAAAGTAATAAAATAAAAAATAAAGACTTGTCTTCATAATAGCAATAAGGCAACTCCAGAGGGGTTGTTAGTGCCAATTAATCACACTCTTGGGACTGAAGTGTAGCTCCACTGCTCCTTGTAACTCTAATTGCCCTATGGGTGCAATTATCCATACCCCCCTCTTCCTCTCCCTGTCCAGTCAGACCTTATGGCTTAATTCCAGTGTAGGCATTCTAGTTTTTAACCTCTGTTGCTCTACTCCACCCTCCTGATGATCCAGGCTGGGAATGGAGAGTGATGAGAGTAATTCTTCTCCTCTTGTGCCAGTTGACTCTGGCCAGCTGCAATGCAGGTGCATTCGTGCCTGCTTTCCCTGAGCACAGATCCTGGCTGCCTGTGGGGATCCTCAGGGGCAGCCTTGTGCTGCAGAAGGAAATTCATGAGCATTATCTTTGTGGACAGGCTCTGCAGCTCATGTCCATGAAGGCACATAATTCTCACTTCCTACTCAGTACCTCAAACTTCCCACTGGTGGAACCTCTACTCAGATCTTGGGGGCTGGACCTGAGCCATGAAATTTTGAGCATGGAAAGGAGCCTCTTTCTACTGATATTTGTGCTACTTTGAACATTTGGAAAATGCTAGAACTAATCCTGTTAAAGATACTTACCCTTTTTTTTTTCATTATCTACTATTTAAGCATTTCCCAATTTGAGGCTTGGGCCTGACCCACAACACAACTGAACCTATGGAAAAATGGAGGCAGATGCAACAGTGATGTGTAACTGGCAGGAACAGGGGCAAGGAGAACACATCTAGTGATGTTTTGGGACTATTTATATGTCCTGCAGAAAAGGTTTAGACCACCTGACTGGATCCCATTAAAAATGAATTTCTCTGGTTCCATTTTAAGCATGCTGGCTGATAATTTTTTTCGATGTCCCCCAGCTGTTACACTGGGAGAGGCAGTGAATGACTATTCTCTGTTGATCTTCCCGAGACACTCAGTTTTACATACATCTCTCATAATCCAGCTTTATTGGGAGAGACTAAAGGTACCAGTTAGCCCCAGAAAATTAAAATTAAGCATTCATTTAATCACTGTCTGTGGACTAGAAATATGGGAATACAGGGCCCTTTATTTTAGCAGATGGGAAGGTAGAAAGCGCCAAATCCTAGAAGACAAAGTCTGAGATGTAAAGAAGAAAGAAGTTGCCCCTTTTTAGAGTAATTAGCTATTAAAGACCTTTACCAAGGACTATAGAATATAACCTCTCACTAGCTACTTTAAAATGGGATTGGATATTTTTCTGAAATATGTATTTTACTTTGACAATAGCTCTTGGACTTGAAATGGAAATAATTCAGAGGAGTCTGAAGTCCTGTTATATGTAGCAGTGTAGCTCAGATTGTCACACCAGTCTCTACTGGGCTTAAAATGCATGAATTATTGAAGTCTGATACTGAGTCTCCAAGGCAAAGGTTGCTTTTGCTGGAAGGCTGAAGCATTTTAAAGGTTCACTTGTAACTTCTTGTGATGTTCATCACCTGCCAAAGTGGAAGACTAAAGCTTTGAATTCAGGTCTTACAGAAAAAAAATTAAAAAATCAAGGACTTGATTCTTATTATACATACTTTGTGGGTGATCTGAAGTTTGCCACCCTGCTCTGCCTGACCATATGAATTGAGAGTTGCAAAAGGCCTGTCATACTGCAGGTCCAGAGCTCTGAATTCCTTAAAGAAACCCGGTCTGCAGCAATAACGTTTTCCTCATATTTTTGTTCACTAATATATACTCAGCTAGTATAAAGGAGCAGAGCTCCCTTTACTTCATCTGAGCTGCAGCAATTTACCTCATCTGAGATTGTGTCTCATTTCACCTCTCCCTTCACTGACACTGATGGCATCACCTCTTGAGAAAATAAGAATTCAAATTTAATTCCCATCACCAATTCATTCCTTAGTTTCACTGCTAAGACAACTAAGAATTACTGCTGGCCACACACACATGCACAGAGAGATTTGCGGAGAATTGCTGCAGTTCTGCAGTGAAAATGCTCTAACTCTCATAAAAATCAGGGATCAAGCTGTTCCTATGCCTTGTCCTTCCCTCCAGCATTTAAGGCCTGGACAGCTTGCTGCTTGTGTTGTAATCTTACCCAGCTACAGGGTGTAAAACTGCATTGCTTATTCCTCCCCTGTGGAATGTAGACCTCCATGCCTCACATGAGCCAGAGCCTTGTATGAGTTATACAGCTATTATGTTATAAGTGGGACTGATGTATTACAGAATGCTGCCATACATCCTATGAATGGCACTTGGGCTCCATTTTTTTCTCCTTGTAGTAAATTCTGCACTTTTGTTTTTGTTTTTTTTTTTTTTGGAAGTGGACAGCTTCACAAGGGTGCAAAAATCTGGCACCTGGGAGTGGCTGGGGTAGAGTTCAGGGCTTGCAGGGTCAGGTGCTACTCCCCTGAGCACCTCAATTCCCCTCAGTGGCAGGATTTGTGCCGACATGATGACCAACCCCAGCTGAAAATCTTCTGTCTTGTCCAGCCAAGTGATTCTTCCATTCCCTCACACATTAGTCCACTGCCTGAACTGCTCTCACCATGATAATATTTTCCCTTGTTCTGCATTTACTCTTACCTCAGCCCCTCACTACCATTCATTCTTTCCTGCCCATTGACAGATTTGCAGGCATCTGCCCTTTTTGAAACACTCTCCTGCACAGAAGCAAGACACAGCGTGATGTTCACATACAGTGGCTTTTTTTTTTTACAGGGTGATTTTGATAAAAGAGATATTTTTCAGGATCAAACATTTCTGATCTTCACTAGATATGCATATTTCTGGGCTGCAATCCCATTCTGCTCTCAGTTCTTTAGAATAGGAAGAAACACAAAGCCCAGGGTCCCCACAGGTAGGGACTTCAAATCTCTATCCGGATATGAGTTAGATTCTTCTCTTCTTTTAATAATCAAAATTGAAGCACAACACGATCCTTTCCATGACAATTTCATTCTCTTGGAACTGTTCTCATATGAAGTTTGGGTTTTTCTTGAGTTTACAGCTAAATACCAGGGTAGGAGTTGGAGTGGAGTTTGCAGATGTTAAAGGTAGTTGAATGTGCTTTTTCTCCTTTCCCAAATTTTGAAATTGGCACAAAGGCTTGGTACTGGACTTTGTCTGTCCAGTCCTTTCTGTCTGTCAGCTTAACCAAAAGAAGGCACAGACCCAGACACTGTGCTGGGGCCATACAGATTGCTATGAGCCAGGCATCCTTTCCAGGGATGCCTGTTTCACTGTCTCTGTTCTGGGTGGAAGGGAGTTTAGATAACTGGATAAAAGCTGTACTGTGTCTCATGTCCTGTGGGCCAGAAAATGGGCCTTGGCTGGTTTAATTTGCTAGAGTAGATATATGTTTTAAGATTGCATCATGTGGTAATGATAACAGGACAGTGAGACATGAAAGTTTAAAGATAACAGTATCTTCCCTGCTAACAGCCCGCTGTGGCTCTCCTGTATCTTACAGTTCACTTTCCTATTCCTTTGCTGTATCTTCCCTCTTTCCCAAAACCTGGTTAACATGCACTGTGTGGCTTCTTACTGGGTGCCTGGAAATGGATTTGGAAAAAGCTGGGTTCTTTCCTCAGATGAACTGTGGGGCTTGAGTGTATTTGGTGCTGCTTCTGGTCCAGCCCAACTAAACACCCAGCAGCACAGTGAGTGAGAGAATGAGTGGCTGTAAAGCCATAATGCAATCCCTGCCTGTCATATCTCATCTAGGAAACTAAGTCAGATGGGCTTAAAAAAAAAAAAAGAAAAAAAGAAAATAAAATAGCATAACCAGCGCTTCTGTGTTGGAACTGAAACATTAACAATTAGAGGAGAATATTGAAGCAGCGCAGCCAGCACATCCATCTCATGCACATCAGACTGAATGGAAATCCATGTCCAATGTACACAAGGAGCCTAAATATCTCGATGTCAGTAGGGCACACTCAGCCTGGTTACAGGGAGGCTGGTGAGGTGCAGAAATGGGGTCATAAAACTGATATGCAGAGTGTTATGAAGGCAGATTCTGACCAGGGGCTGGCATCCAGGTCTGGCATAACTGTGTCAGGAGCAAGGGACTAGGGAATGCAGGTCTTGAACATTTACTGAATTTTCCACTAAATAAACAAAGATTTTTGTTGCTGTTTTTTTATTCTATTTCCTTCCCCCCCCCCCCCCCCAAACTCCAATGTATCCCTTATCGCTAATGAAATAAACTGTAATAACCTGTGGATAGGGCTCACTGAAAGGAGAGGAAGGACAGGAAAATTATATTGAAAAGTATTTACATTTATCTGTCTCAAATCTTCAATTTGGCTTCTTTATTGACTCTATTGACTTTATTGACAAATTTGACTTTATTGACTGGTGTTTGGGATAAAAGCAGCACTCCAAGTCTACAGTGAGTGTTACAAATGTGGCCTGAATTGGGGACAAGCAAAGGAGCACTGGCCTGTTTTTATCCACTTGCCCTGTATCCCATAAAATCTCACAAAATCTGATGTTGGGAAATTTTTGTCACTTTAGAGACAGACATATAATATTTTGGTAAAACTTCTCAGAAGTAAATTTGCTAAGCTCTGGCTTGGCTTTGACCCTGAGTTCTCCTGAATCTGCATATGGTTTCATTTCTAGCTATAGATTTTATATATGTTTTACCATAAACACAAAGACTTCCTTTTAATAAAGGGAGGAAAAGAAAGATATAACAGGGGAATTCATACACACATTCATTCTGTGTTTGTCCCATTGAGTCCAGAAGCAGAAAATGCATGGTGGAGTAAAGAGAAGGTAGAAAAGAAAGAGGAAATCACAGCCATCTTGTCAAACTACCCTATTTCTCCATCCTACTATGACTTATCTTTTTCTCCCTTTGTTACTACGGCCCTGAAGATGAAGGCAGTGTCCTTTCTGGGTTGCATTCCCATGGCTCCTGCTTGTGGAGCATCTCTGAACCCCTTGCTGATACAACCTCACAAAGCTTCACAGCACCCTTGTGAGAGGAGTCAATATCATTAAGGACGGTTGTACCTTACGATACATTTCCTAATGCCCCGTCTACGCCACAATTAATCTCCAGTTCCTATCCAGTATTTGGCCTTCCAAGGTACACATTTACTTTCCAAAGCATGTAGTAATGATTTTCTGTCCCTGGCTCCTACTTTCCAGTGGTGTAATCTATACAGAGCCCGCTCTGGCTCATTTTACACCAGCCCATCATCTCAGAGGCTCTCTCTGGTATTTGTTGTCTGGTGGTGTTGTGGGTCATTAAGACAGATGCTTGTGGCTACCTCGGGACGGACGGATGTCAGTGCTGGGAAGATGTGTTTCCTTATATATGGTTTGCTGCACTCAGTGGGATATTTCAAGGTGGGAAGAACTATCTGAATACAAAGAGGAATTGAGTTCACAGACTGTCACAACTGTTGGGCTTGGAGGCACCCAGAAAGAGCTCATTTTTCTTCCCAGAAGACAGGATCAGCCATATCTACGTGGTTATAGACAAAAGTTTGCTTATTCTGCTCTTTTGGGTCTGTAGTCCTGAAGCGGCTGTGTGAACAAAGGATTTCAGATTTCTTGGACTTTGCCGTTTTACAGTGTGCTGTTAGTGTGAGTAAATTTTACCTTATCATGAATGTTACCTCTTCCAGCCAATTATTTTTTTTTACACTAGCACATGGAATCCTGTGAATAAAGAGAACATTATATGCTGACTGTTTACATTAGGTTTTGAAGCACCCTAATCACTGGACCTCCATCTCACCCCACCTCTCAGCTCTTGGGGAAATGAAAAAAAAAAAAAAGAATGTATAAGGTCAGACACAACGCCAAGTCAAAGAATGCCTTATGTATCTGTTAAAAATCACCTCAAGAATTTAAGCAACTTTTGTGCTTCTCTAAAGCTTGGCTCCTGATTTGGAATATTTGGGATCAGGGGTTCTACCGTAGGAGCCAGCAAGGAAAAACGTGGGCCAATATCCCTGCTTCATGCACATGGGCACTGAGTGTCACCCTGCCCAAACTGTTAGTGGGAAAGCTGAGCAAAGCCTCAGGTGACAGGGCGTGAATGCAGCTGCCATTTGTGTATGTGGGCACAGACTGGGAGGAGGACACAAGTGTTCTCCGGCTTTTGGCTAAGTTTGTGATTCAAACCCATCCAGGGTCACACTTTGACCCTCTGAAAGAACATCCACAGCTCATAGTGACACACTGGGCAGTTCTTTGCCTGTGTCTGAGGGGCTAATTGGGCTCTTAATTGTCTAGCATGTCTGCACGAGAAAGGTGTATGGTAATAATAATGCAGTAAATGAGAACACTGGCTATTTGAATATCACTTCCTTTGTCAGCTTTATTTCACTTAATAATGTGACATGGCTTGGGGTGGGAAAAAAATTATTAACCTTGCCATTTTTAAGCCTGAATTGTGAGGAGTTTTTCTGCTGAAATTCATGTCCTTAACTTTCTTTGGTATTTAGGAAATTCTTATCTCCACGGAAGACTGTTTCAGGAGGAATAAGAGCTAAATATCTTTTGGGGGGAACGAGAACATAGAGCAAGCCATGATTTGGGAATTGCCTGTAAAGTTGCCTGGCATTGTTCAAAGAAAGTGGGAGGGGAAGTGTAGTGAAAATGAGTGAAAGAATGGTATTGTAATCTGCTTTATTGCATCCCGAGATGCTTGACTTAGCCTCATTGTCATAGCAAGATGATGTGTACCCTATGAGTGTATAAAAATATATGAACTCCTGGGACAATATAGTTCAATCTGCTCTGCTATTACCCATCATGCTCATCTGAGCACACTACAGCTATTAGATCTGTTTGTGAAACAGCTGAGCCCATGGATGGATCTCCTGCCACGGGGCCAGAATGTACAGTTGAGACAGGGTCTGAATGTACAATACATGGAGGGAGAAACAATGGAAATGAATGTACAATGGGGATGACTGCACAATGGGAGGTGCAAGAGGAATGAATCTGCTCCTACTGTGGGTATGTAATGGTAAAATAGACAGATTGCCATCTATAATTCATGGTGTTTGCTTCCCCCTTCCCCTTGTCAGATAGCCCTCAATCAGTTTGACTTGCAGAAGCCATCCTTCACGACTGAAAGTTGTTAAAATGCTGTCGTGTTTAACCCCAGAGGTAGCTGCATTTTAAACACAGGAAAGGAGTGATGCATGTGCAGAAAATCATCTCCTGTGCTCCTTCCTTTTCCAGATGGACCAAAGAAGGGCTGCCCCTGGATGAGGAACAGCAAGGCCAAAGCAGCTCGCTGAAATGTGCATGAAAAGGCAAAGCAGAGCAGCACCCAGGGAGCCAAGATCCCTACTGAAATTTTATTTTAAAGGTTAAGAATATATGCACCAGAATATAAGAACACATACATTTTTCTATGAAACCTTACATTAATATTCTTAAAGGGCTGCAATCACAATCCTAATAGCAATTAATTTTTAAGGCCCCTGAAGACAAGTATTGTGCTATACATGCTACTAATGCTGCTAACACTGATGCTTGGCTGTCAGTGGCACCACGAAGTAACTGAGTCACATTCTTCTAATTCCACATTGCAACAGATTTTAGAGTGTTTTTCTAATAATCTTATTTCTGAATGGACTGAAAAATACTGTTTTCCACACACCTGCATCTTTGTGTTTCTGTCTGTAAGTAAATTTCCTGCATTCTGCTCAGAAGAATTATAAATGTTCAAAATGCATTTTCTTGACTATTCCTGCAATAGTACTCTTCACCAAGAGAGGAAAAGGAGAGGGGGAAAAAAAAAGGCAAATAATAAAAGCTTGTCTAGTTATTTCCTTCTCTGGGTAATTGCATTTTCCAAAACCCCCCCTTCAGAGGCATTTACAGTGAGTTCTGCCTTCCACTGCTTCTATTGATTTGCAGCTCTGCAGGGTGAAAGCCAGACCTTGGCAAAGCCAAAGGGAGTTTTGACTTCATTCTTTAGGAACAAATCCACCGGTGTGCTGAATCAATGCAAAGAGTCAGAGCACTGGCCTGTTAAACTGGATTTGTAACTGCTGCTCAGAGCTACAGCCATGCAAGGAGCCAAACTGTAGTGCTGAATTTAGCATTTACTTTTTGGATGCCCTTTTAATGGCTGGGTGAGGTGTGTTAGAGGCAGGTGGAGGCCTGGGACGTCTCTTTCCACTCACACATTTTGTTTATGCATTGGGAATCACCTGCTTGGATTAACCCTACAAGCAGGAACCTGGTCCAGAGCTGTCCAAAGGGTTTTGGGACACCCTGCCGTGGGATGCTGTGCCGTGGGATGCTCTGCTATGGGATGTTCTGATGTGGGATGCCCAGCTGTGGGATGTCCTGCTGTGGAATGCTCTACTGTGGGATGCTCTGCTGTGGGCAGGGCTGAGGAGATGAAGCAGTGCTGCCCAGTGAGGTGCAAAGCCCCATACAAAGCATCCAAAGCACAGCTGTCCTACCTGTTATGTTTTGTATAGCAGGAGGTAGAATTAATCCCCCCAAAAAGTCGTAACTCCCAGTACAGCCAGTAGAAACCCAGCAAGCAAATCCATGACAGAGGAAGGAATGGAGCATCACCTCTGAGAACACATCAAACTCAAGAGCTGAATAAGCTGTTGACCTTGGCCTGTTTGTTGGCTATATCATCAGATCAATTATATACAATGGTTAATAGCATAGCCTAATTACTTCCTAATTTCTTCAAGAATACACCAAGCATAAGAATTCAATTAACTGCAACCATACAGAAAGTTTGAAGTCTGAGCTATTCTCTTATTGACATCATTTGGATGAAGAGTGTGAGCACAGATGATACATTTCTTAGAGAATCCAATTTTTAATTAATTTTAACTTATAATGTAATGAACAGGTTTCTCTTGTAAATTCTCTGAAAATTTCTTTCATCCTCCAAAAGTAAGAATGCTGAGTTTCAGAAGAATAAGCTGCTGTTTGCTTGCAAAACAATAAGACAGAATCCCTTCATTGTAAAGCAGAAAACTAATTTTTAAATAACCAGACCAAGGCTATATTTCTACTTTTATTAGACTTCCTTATGCTGCATGCCCTCTCGACAAATGAAAAATATGAAGTGGTCAGATGCTTCTAGAAAATATATTGTGGTATCTGGTAATGTTTTGTCAGATTTTCATTCTTCTCCTCTAAGTTTTGCTCCACTTACTAATTATTTGGTAATGCAGTTCAGCATGTGTGATCTGTAAACCGCTTGATGGGTGCGCAGCACTGTCCTGATATACTAGGGAAGAGATTTCACCCAATGTGTCCACTGGAGTTTACTTCCAGCCATTGAGGCTCCTGGATTTTGCAGGAAATCTGTGATGGTAAGCAAGATGCCCCAGTCACAGAAGCCCGGGGGGTGAAATCCAGACCCAGCAGAGGTAACACCATCCCCTGGTGTCACTGCATGGGGAATCTGCTCACTGGAGCTCCTGACAGAGAGCACACTGTGGGCCTGCCCTTTTGTGATGGCTTGGATGAAAACCCCACTGCAGCCCATCTCCCCTGGACACTGCAGGGATTACACACACTCAGGGCTGTGCACGGGGCAGACAGGTTATAAACAATTTATAAACAATGGTCACTTTGGGTGAGTCTGAGCCAGAGCTGCTGCTTCACGCCCTGTTTGGGTAAATGCACCAACACACTGAGGCTGCACACGCTGCAGTGACTGCTGCCATGAGGATCACAAGTGAATTATTGTCTCCCTTTAAGCCCTGGGATGCTGAGAAACAGTGAGGTCCTCCTTGTTTTGCAGTTTCATACGTGGGCAGCTATTTGGGGAGGGTTCTGCTTTTGTTTGCACTGCAACAACCATGATACAACACCTAAAAGGCGTAAAAGCCTTTTGTACTCCGGCACCATGTGCTTGTTTAGGATTGGGTGGTGTTAGTTTTCCTCATAGCAACTGTGTTTTGTGGGGTTTTGTGCTGGAGATGACAATGCCAATACAGGGATGTTTTAGTCATTGCTGTGTGAGCACTGCACAGCACTGAGCCCCTTTCTGCTTCTCACCCCATCCCACCAGTGAGGGGCTGGGGATGCACAAGGAGCAGGGAGAGCTTCTTGTGCATCCAGCCAGGACAGCTGATCCCAGTGGCCACAGGGATAATTCTTATAAATTAATTCTTATAAGCTGGGAGAAGAAGGAAAAGTGGCACATTTGCAGCGATGGTGGTTGTCTCCCCAAGTCAACATTATGCACAAGGGAGCCCTGCTCTTGGGGAGAAGATGGACCACCTGCCTACCCATGGGATGCTGGATTAATTCCTTGCTCTGCTTTATTTCTGTGTGCAGTGCTTGCTTTACTTATTAAACTATCCTAGCTCTTGAGTTTTCTCACTTTTACTCTTGTGATTTTCTCCTCCATCTCACTGGCAGGGAGTGAGTGAGCAGCTGTATGGGGATGAGTTGCTGGCTGGGCTTAATCCACAACATCTCAGCAGGAGGCTGAACTACTTGGATATGCTGGAAAATGAAGATAAAACAACTTTAATGCAGAGTGAATGCCCCAGGATCGCAGGAGACATTACCATAGGTCATAAATAAAAATTTAACTCACAAAGAAGAGTCTACATAGAAGACCTAGCTGTAAGCTTCCCAGGTTGGGCATTAGCTGCTTAATTGCAGGAGCATGAATGCCCGTGGAAAGTTGCAAAAAATCCCACTGAACTGCTGAAGGTGTTACCAGGTCTTAGGATGTCCTCAGCAGAGCTCAGCACCTGCCTCAACAGAGCTTCATAACTGAAGGTTAATATTCATATTTATCTCTTTTCTCCTATTTTGCTAAAATTTGACCACAGTACTGTCAGCCATTTTTTTTTTATCCTTGTAAAGGAGTGACAAAAGGACATTTTTCCTGTCTGGAAAACTGTGAAATGGGTTTGCTTTTAAGTTTTGTTACAGAAAGAGAAACCCAGCCGGCCTTTGAACCCTGACACAGAGGCAATTCTCACTGAAGATGGGTTGATTTCTTCACTAGATTGCAGAAAAAGGAGGAGGCGAGGGCAGAGACAAGCATGTCAAGATGTGGTAATGAAAATGCTCACAGGAAATATGTTAGATCAGTAAATACCCTCTAATGGCATTTGCACTTATTTAACATCTCTTTTACACATCCAGTACGGCTTAGGGAAGCCTTAATACAAATGTGAATTGGGGTCACAGCAAGAGAAGGAGATAGAAGGAAATGGGCACAAGCTCCTGATGATGTTCTCAAGTGGGATGCGTTGGCACAGCTCCCAATGTGTGGTGGGTAAAGTTTTGGCCGTGCAGCGCATTCCCACACACCGATGAAGACACACAGATGCTCGTACTTTCCCTCAAGAACAGCAAGCTTTCACTGGGCCCCACTTCCCATTAAAGAGGACTTACATCCTATGAAAATTCATAAACTCTGCAGGCGTTTCTACGGCGATTTGACGGAGTAATCTCCCGTCATCTCAGCTTCTTGGTGACAATGACAAGAGGAAGATGGATTTATCAAATACACAGTGACATGTTTATGACCCTGTTTTGCATAAGCAGGAACCTGAGCCAAAGGCTGTGCAGCTTGAGATAGCAAGAGGGTTTTTATAAATATTGTGACAAGCAGAAGTGATATTTGGAAGAACATGAAAAAAAAAAATCTTACAGTTTTTTGTTTTTCTGTTTTTAATTTGAGGCAGACCGCATTGTGGTGCGGTGGGGGAAGAAAGCCTTTTCCCACACTTCTCCACAGCTCAATTTCTCGAGAGCATGAAGGCTTAGCTCTCTGCCTCACCTTGAAAAGTTTTTCTATTAACCCTTCTCCTTCCTCTGCACAGAAAGAACACCCTTTTAGCAAAAGTGTCATTGGGAAGGGGGCAGGGGGAAATTCTCTCCATCTTTCATTGACGGAGAAGCTATCGGAACACAGATAACTCCATGCACAGACATGCCAGTCCCAGCTCCAGATGCACTCGACCTTCTCCAGCATGGCTCTCAGATGGGGAGCACCTCCAGAGGGACCACACACCATTGGGATGTGTTTTTGCCCTATTATTGCACAAAACCCCTTTCTGTTATGGTGTTACTGCAGCTCCTAACCAGCGGTCTAGGCAGCCCACAGGGCACATTTCACAGGGTGCCCCCTCATGGTATTGAGGCTGTGAAAAGTTTTTGTCTCTTGGAAGCAGGGCTGGACCTACAGAGCTGTGAAAAGGCTTTAGTGCCCATGTTAAGCAGGGTCCTCAGCAGACACCAGGTCTTTGCCATCAAACTCACCCATTCAGTGCCTTAGGCTGAGCACTGAGAGATGGGCATGGACCTGCCGTCTCAAACACAGGGATGGATGAGCCCTTTTGCTGCACTGCCCCCTCAGCAGCCCTGCCTGCATGAGAAATAGAGCTGTCAAGGGCTGTCGAGACAGCTTCAGCCTGAGGAGGTCCAGCAGAGGCTGTGGAGGCGCTCCCAGCTCGGGGGTCTGTGCCGTGCTGAGGTTTGCACAGCTGCGCCGTGCCCGGGAGGATGCACAGCCAAGGCAGGAGCAGGGAGGGAGCGGTGCTGCACAGCCGAGGACTGAGCCCCACAGTTTTACACTCACAAGTCCCACTGCAGGGGGTACCCTGAGCACTGCTAGATGCTCCTCTGGAGGCTGGCAGGGAGATAATAAAATGCTTGAGCTGTCTTTCAACATCTCACGAAACCAGGAGGGCTGGTTGAAAGTGCAGTAAATGAATCACAAAGAGCTAAAGAAGGAAAAACATGAGTAAGAAATGTGCTTGGATGTGTTTTTCCTCTCTGGATTCCATCATTTTTGTGATAATTTATACACCAAATTAAAGGATGAAGCTAAGAGAGCAACCGTGTGGAAGAAAGGGTTGTGGGTACCCAGAGAGCTCATGTGCTAGACAGACTCAACCAAAACCTGCAATGCTCAATGTGAAATACAGTCTTTGTTTTAAGTTTGTTTTCCTCCCTCCCTTACCCTTCTTTTTTTCTTCCTTCAGATAAATATATTAATTAAATGACCCTTCCTTAGAATTACACAGAAAAGGGAGTTCAGGAACCTTTATTGAACCGACCTGTAAAACTAGAGCAAAATCAGCTTCTCTGTTGTTTCCCCTAAATGATTTTTCCATTGCATTTCACATCTTATCAGGGACTTGTTTGGGCTTGAAACTCTGAAGCTTTTTCTGTAGGTCAGTTCAATAAGGCACTCAAAGCTGCTTTTCTCTCCATTGATTGGGGTGTTTGGTATGGTTTTTGTTTCTTTTTTTTTTTTTTTTTTGAGAGTAAAATAATAATCCATGGGTTTGGGTTCTTTTTATTTTCTCCTTTTTTTGTCTAGTATTTCTTTTATCTTTAATGAAAAATAGACATTTTCTCATTCTTGGTTCATCATAAAAATTTTTTACAATGAAATGATCCTCTTTCCTTACCTGGCATCTAGAGAGGACTCTAGTTTCTCCACTAACACTGCAGTGTTATAAAATTTGACTGATAGTTTCAGATTCAAACAGTTATTTTAACCAGACATGAGATAGGAGCAAAACAACAGCTTCACCAACCATTCTACCCAGGGTAAATTGTGCCTTTTGCACAAAGGCTGTAGGTTGCAAAAGTTCATTTGTTCTGATGCATTTTTTTGGTGCCATCATATCTAAGGAAGAGATGGACACAGGTTGAGATTCAGGGGAATGGACAGCGTGTGAAGATTTTTAGAAATTAAATAATAATTGGGTGATAGGCAATATATGGAGAGATGAGGATGATCCACGGGTCCCTGGATCTTCTCAGGTGCTGGGTAGTGGTGAATGTTAAGACAAATATGTACCCACAAGTATGAAATCATCCATCTCCTACTCCCCTGCAGCTGCCTGGCTCCAGGAATAATAGTCTAGCACAAGGTTAGAGATGGGATTTGGGCTCTCATCTCTCCTTGATGCCATTTTCCAAGAGCCTTTCTTAATTTCATTCCTGATTAGTCCTGTTCTCAGAGAAGAGCCACCAGAGCCTGTGGTTTCAGGCAGCCCCTGGCACATCCTCCAGCAGCTTCTGGGCCTGCAGCAACAAGCAGGGATACCTGAAACCCCAAAGAACCCAAGGAAGGACTTCCACAGGGATTGTCTGGGAGGATGAAATCCAAGAGCCCCTCTGATAAGAGCCCTGCACAAACACACATTACAGCTCCTCCCCACAGCCTCTGCTCCAGCTTGAGGCAGCACCTCAAAATCCCAGGTGGCCAGATTTGAAATTTCTATTTTAAAAAGTCACCTTTCTTTTTGGGCATTAGTAAAAAGTTCCTACTTCCAGCTGACTGATTATATATTTTATTTTTTGTGTTGGATTTCTTCTTCCTCCCCCCTCCAGCCTCTCTCCCCTCACAGCAAACAGTTTCATGCAAACCTTCTAAGATTTCTGTGGGGAGTGGTAGGCAATAGAACTCCGTTGTCTAATGGGATTTCCACCAGCATTTGGCATCCTTCCTGGCATTTCACCCTTCATATTATAATTTATAGTGTAATGTAATTTTTTTCATATCACGCTATAACATAAATTATTGCCAGTTTGTCCTTAACACTCAAGGAGACAGTCTAGGGCTTTTTGAAACAGGAAAAAGAATGAGAGAAAGAGAGAGAGTGAGAAAGAGATGGAAGGATGGAAGGGGTGGGAGGGAAGGGGGGGGATGAGCAAAGGAAGGGATGGGAGAGAGGGATGAAGAATGGAAGGAGGGAGAGAGGAAGGAAATTTATTTTTTAGAGGCAAAACTCCCAAAGCTAAACCAGCTTTCCTGAAGGCAAACTTAGTAAATAAAATTAAAGAAGAAAACTTTTCGTCTGAATAACTTATTAAAATGTTCTGCTTCAGCCTAGGATATGTCAATGAGTCCTCAGTGGATCAGACAGGAGAGAGTCTGAGGAAAAGACCATCAGCCTGAAAAATAATGTATTTTTAAGCTTCCTTATCTTTCTCACTAGTATGTCCCTTAAATTATTAAAAGCGAAAGACATTTTAATATCATTTGGAGGCTGTTTGTTTGTTTCTGGTATCTCATTTCACCTGGAGAATAACATTACGGAAGACAGCTTTACTGTCTATTTACTTTATTATTGTAAGTTATTTCCATTATGCGCTCCGTGAGGAGCCCCACTTGGTTAGGTGCTGCACAGATATGTCCCAAGGCAAGAGCAGCCCATTTAGCTGAGGAGACTGCAGGGACTGTGGCTGTGTCCCCTCCTCTCCGGGCTGGCTCAGCTCCACGGGCACAGCCACGCTCCGCATGCGGCAGCGCTGGCAGAGCACTGCTCCTGCCTCCTCCATTTGCATCACTCAGGGAAATCATCACACTCCACCGACTGAAAAATGCCCTCCTTCTGCTCACATATCCCCTGCCTTCCTTTGGAAGCTTCCCCAAAGCAGACAGAGAGAGCTTCAGAGATGCCCTTGTGTGGTCAAGCCCTTGGGGACTCTCTGCGAGCAAGTCCCAAAGATTGCCACATTCCTCCATGATTAATGGCTCCCAATGAAGGAAAATAAAAGAAAGTAAAATGGAAACAAAATGTTTTTAAACATACTTGTGATTGAGGCTTGAAACTATCAGGCCAGAAATAATCATTTGACTCCTGACTGTGGTTTCCTTTGTCTGACAGGCTGGTCTGTGTCCCGGCATGGCAAGGCACAAGCTGGGCTCAGCCTGGTCTGTCTCAGCCGTGCTGCAGGCAAATGTGCTGCTGTGTGCCAGGTGGGCATGCTTGTGAGCTGGGACAGCTGGAGATAAACGCTGCAGCCAGCTCCTGCTGACAGCAACCTGGGCCATTGTACCAGCATTTGGTGCTGGATCACATCACACTTCACTTTCCTGCACACCCAGTACAGGTGGACATCATGAGAGAAGAGGAGTTTTGGAAAAAGCATAGAACCACGGAATGGTTTGGGTTGGAATAGAACTAAAAATCATCTTGTTACACCTCCTGCCAGGGTTCTTCCACTATCCCAGGATGCTCAGAGCCCCATCCAGCCTGGCCTTGAACAGTTCCATGGGGCAGGATGGGGCAGCCACAGCTTCTCTGAGCAACCTGTGCCAATGCCTCAATACACTCACAGTCAAGAATTTCTTCCTAATGTCTAATCAAAACCTGTTGTCCTTTCGTTTAAAGACATCACCTCTTGTCCTCTCAGTACATGTCCTTTTAAAAAGTCCCTCTCCTAATCTCTTTTAGACTCTTCAGTTACCAGAAGGTTCTAGAAGGTCACCCCGGATCCTTCTCCTCTCCTGGGTGAAAAGCCTCAAATGTCTCAGCCTGTCTCCATACCAGAGGTGCCCCAGCACTCTGATCATCTTTGTGGTCCTTCTCTGGACCTGTTCTAACAGGTCTTGCCTATGTTGAGAGTCCCAGAGCTGGATTCAGCTCTTCAGGTGGAGTCTCACAAGAGCAGAAGGGGAGAATCACCTCTGTCTACCTGCTGGTCACTCTGCTTTTGATGCAGCCCAGAAGCCAGTGCCACCTTCCCCCTTTTGGACAGCATTCATGAGGCATTAAGTGCTGGGAAAATAGATGGGCTTTTGGATCAAGGTTTTTGCTAGAGCCCAGCTCTCCTCCTTCCTCTCACTTCCCTCCCTTTGCTCCTCTTCCCTCCTGGTTTTCAGCAGCTGAAGTGGAGCAGAGAGGTTACAAAACCACCCAGAGCCTCCAGCTGCAATAATCACTCAGGCTTGTGTAGGATTTACACTCTGCAGTTGTAGGATTACATCTATAAACAGCTCAGAGAAAGAAAATAAAAAGAAAAAATACTTTGCAACATCCTTATCCCTCTCTTCATGCCCTCAGTTCTAAACCTCCATGGCCCAGGACCTGTGAATACCCATCTTTGATGGAGTCTCAGGGATTTTAACTCCTCTCTCCACCCTATTCTTCTCCCACAGCCCTGCTCAGTTACTTGAGCACAGTATTTTATGGCAGCACCTTACATATGACCTCTCTTGCTATATGGTGTGTATTTGCCTTTTTCCCCACAGCTTGGGTGCCTGTGGTTTAGTAAAGCCAAACACTTCATCAGGTGATAATCAGCAAGATTCCAAGTTTGATCCAGTTTGCTTTTCAGAGGAGGGAATATCAATACCCCCAAATGGAAATCAAAAGCAATGAAGGTGCAGAAGAGTTTTGTCACATCAGCCTCAAATTTCTTGGTGGAAGAACCCAAAATAATGACAGCACTCCTGAAAGACTCTCTGCTTCCTGGAAGTCTGAGGAATTCCTTACCAACTTGTGCACAAAATCTGCCTCCTGCTTTTTCCAAATGCAATTTTCCTGGACACATCTGGTCATCAAGCTTTGCTTGTGGCTGATCCAAGCCCCTCCCCTGTTTCACCACCAGGAGGGAATGCAGGTCCTGTTCCGCTTAATCTAAGGATTTATCTGGGTTTCACTTTCTGCCTGATTGTAAATGAAGTTTGTCCATCCTAATCTTCTCTAGGGGCAGCTTGTGAGAACCACAGATGTTTTCTGAGCCTGTAGAGACTCTCAAAGGAAGGATTGCAAGATGGAATTGCAGTATTGAGAAAGTCTATAGTAACAGACACACCTGTGTTAATTAATTACTCTGCTGAAACAGCACACATGCCTTGACTAATGCTCACGGCATGAACCCAAAATGCACTCCTTTACCTTCTTTCATCTCCTTATTTCTTAGTAATATCTTTTCCACTCTCCAAGTTCATGTCCAGGCTTGTTTCCTTTTTCTCCTTTGTCTTCACACCCTGAGCAGAATTTAACTTAATATGTTTACTTAGACATTTTTGTCAGCCAGCTGAGCAGAACCACTACACAATAGGAACATATGTCAGCCTCTCATGGACTTATCCCTGTGTTTTTGACATGATAAATTCAATCGATTGGTAAATGGGTAAATAGTGAGAGAAATTGCTTTCTCTCATTACTCTGCATGGCTGTGTCATTACCCTTTAATATTACATCATTATTGACTGATGCAGCCTGTCAAGATATGGCCAGCGGGATGTAATACAGTTGTAGGAGATGTGCAAAATATTACATTCAAAGTCTACCTGTGGGTGTGTGGGTGAAAGAGAGTGAAAGAGGGAGAGGAAGTGAGATGTGAAACCCCATCAACTAAAACAACCAAACCTGTTTCTCACTTTCTCTCGGACTCTTAATCTGTGATGAATGTTTTGGTGGAAATTTGCCCCACTCTTTATCAAAAAGATCAGATCCCATTTAAGCCATGACAAACTCATCCTGCTCCTGACATTCCTGTTCCTTACTGTAAAAACTCCACAACTTTTCCCTTTAAATACTATTATGGCTTGATCTAACCACTTAGATATGATCCAAGATTTACAACACAGAAGATCAAAATAGGTTTCTGGTGTTGCTGAAGTTCCTAGCTCAGGGAAGGGAAGGGAAGGGAAGGGAAGGGAAGGGAAGGGAAGGGAAGGGAAGGGAAGGGAAGGGAAGGGAAGGGAAGGGTGGATTTAGTTTTTGGACACTGCATCAAATCTTTGCAATCTTTCTTGATTTCTTTATTTCATTTGATATTTCCAAAACCAATCTTCTGCTAAATAGATTAGTAAACGGACAGAGAAATTTATTAGAAAGACATTTTAGCTATCAGTTAAGAGGGAAAGAAACAAATATAAAAAGAAATATTGTCAAAGACTTCACTCTCTAGCCTACTGCTGTGTTTCCCCTTTCCCTTGCTCTCTCAGCCCTCCTTTGTGGAGGAAGACCCGTCAAATTAAAGATGAACAAAAACTCATTAAAAAACAACAGGCCTAGATGAAATTTCACTGGGGTTGCACTGATGGGGTGGTCTTCCCCCACCTTTACTTCCTTTCAAAGATTGCAAATGTTTTTTCTCCACTGGGGCTGTTGCCTCCATCCTGGTCCTGACTAACCATTCCTGCATGAAACCCTGGGCTTGAGGGGCCCGTGTGGAGAGAGAGTAGGAGAGAGAGGGATTTGCTTGTTATGCTACCTTTTGTTGGTGTTTTCTTTGCCTAGAGACCAAATCCTCCCACCCTGATTTTTTACACATGCTTGCATGCAGACTGTAGAAAAGTGAGATCAAGAGAAAGAAAACCAGAAATTGTTAGGAGGGAAAAGAAGCCTCTCTGTCAAAAGGAGGAGCATTATATAGAAAGGCAATTGCATTCTGTATAAGCTTTACAGGCCAATCTTTCCTCATTTATTCTGGTATGAAACAAATCCAAGAGGAGAAAACACACTCACAGATAGACATTGAGCTACCAGGCATCTGCAACTCAGGATTCCTGCAGCAAACTCTCATTCCAGGGACTGGCACAGGAATGTATGAGTTGGTCTTTGACACAGAGATGTGCAACATAACCCTCCCTCTGCAAGGCTTTTCTTGCTTTTTAGCCCACACACTTCTTAAAGATACTGATGGTTTCATAAATACCAACCCTGAAATACCTGAACTTATCCAGCAGATCTAAGGTTACAGGGGAACTGCATAGGGGTACTTTTATCTCCCCTTGTGGATGGACCAATTAGAGGTCAAAAAAACCCTATAAAATAGCAAACTTAAACAAGAAGACAAACAACATGGTTAACTTCTGCTCTGGTTGTGATAGGAGAAGCAAAATAAATATTTTATTTATGTATTGTTGCAGAAATATAGGTGGGAGGCAGGGCAGGAAGATTTTTGCTAAGCAGATTAACTTAGGCAAAACAAAAGGCTGGAGTAATAATCTACACTTAAACCTTTGTTCCACACAAATGTAGATTTAAGATATCTGCAGAAACTGGAGAAGAGATTTTGATAAAATCCCCCTTTTGTGGATTTGTTTGACAACAACCCAGCATTGTGCTGTGGGGAGGTTTTGGTCACTTCAGCACCCTGAGCTGTTTCTGAGAGTAAGTGTCCTCATGTTTTTGGTCTCTTTTCTTTGCCAGCAGTGCTGTTACATAAGGGAGCACACCAAATAACAGCTTTCCTGTGAAAAGCGTTATCTTTCCCAGGGAGAGACAGACCAGCAAAAAGCTTTCTGTCACTTTCAATAGGAACTTTGGGCTAAAGTCTCAGCTCATGCAAATCAGTGTAGCTCCACTGAACTTCAAGTTGAAGAAGCAGTTTGAAACCACTTCACATCATCTTGGAGAATCCACAGCAAATGGTGGTGCATGAGTCATGGATTAAAATAGTAATGGTAATAATGACTATAACATAACTGGAATTTGCTGTGGGACTTGAACACCACCAGCAAGCTGAAAACACGGACAGTGTAAAGATGTGAGTATGAATTTCTTATTTTATAGACCAGAGCTGGGAATTCCATGCTTTGTGTATCTTCACCCAGTACATAATCATTATGCTACTGCCTTGAAAATAGTGAAATTTGGTAGTAAAAATAAAATTATTTTGAATATTGTGTAGTTGAGTCCCTTACTCATTCACCATGTGTCCTAAATTTAAGTCAGGGAGCCACATATGTTCCTTATCACTCATGCATACATATATATATATGTACACATAAATCATACTGAATACCCAAAGAAAATAATAATGAAGTGTTTAGATCTTCACTTCCACAAACCTGGATTTCTTTCTCTTGCTCTAAAAGAGAAATCCAGTCACTGTTAATGGCAGCAGGATCCCTACTGTGAAAGAATCAGCCACCACACAACAAAGTTATTCATGCACAAGGCAGTGCTGTACAGGTGGGCTGTGTGAAGCATATAGATGTTTATGGAAGCCTTAAATCTCATTAAATTGAGCACACTTCTGAGTTTTATGATGCACTTATAAACTGTTCTTCCATTCAGCACTTAAGGACAATTCTGTGCCATCCCAACTTCTTTGCTATTTGGGTACCAACAAACCCTGAGAGCTGTGAGGGTCTTCCTAAAGCCTTGGGTCTGCTGCCTTGGAAAGAAGGGCCAGAGCCAGAGGAAAGGTTTGGCAGGAACCTGGAGAAGCTCCCTAGCTCAATGGGCACAATGCAAAACCACATTCAAGTGTGTTTTTACTGATGGATACATTTCTCCCATTTTTAACCAGCCTCCAGTGACCGAGAGCCTCAGTCTCCCCACACCATGAGTTCTACCCATACAGTTCCTTTCCTCCCCATTAGAAAGGATTTCTCTTGGTCAGACACCTTCTCCATTCAATTCTCTGCCTCTTTCCAGAGGCAATAAAGAAGTGAATAGATCTTCAGACAGGTAACAGAAGCCCTGTTCTTTCATTAAAGATGTCTGTTGTAACATCCATTAAATGGCTGGTGCCACGAGATGCAGACATTGATACAGGGCAGCGAGTTATCCTGACAGGGACAAGGGGAAGGACATGTCCTTCCACTTTCTTTTCTAAATTTTATCAGAGCCAGTCTTTGAAAATTCAATATTCGTTCTAAGCTCCTGCTTAATAAACTTGGCAAACATGACATTTTTAAAACAAAACAAAACCATGCTGTTCACTTTCCCTTTTCATTCTTAATTGGCCCATCTAAAAGCAATCAAGTGAACATTTAGCTGTGGTAGAAAGATCTGCAGGAGACCTCTCCTCCAAATGCCATTATTCAGGAGTGAGCAGGAGTGTGGATATATTTATGGAGAGTGGGAGGCACACTGAAAATTCTCTTTCAACAGTGACAGAGGAGCAGAAGCATAGTCAGGGCTGGGACCAGGGGGAAAAACAGACACACAGTGCCCTGTTGTTCAGGATTAGCTGTCCAGAAGAAGTCACAGCCTTCTCTGCCTGTGGATTAGGCTCCTTTGATAGCGTCGGGGGAAATTAGTCATTAAAGAATAAACTATATAAACAGCACACTGAACTGGGAGCAGCCTAAACTTGGCAAAAGAAAGCACCACAGAGAAAGGGATCTCTTTCAACGGGTCTCACACTGCACCCTTTCCTAGGGGATTGGCTTGCTGGGATTTAGGTGTATTAGTCCCTCCTGCCACAACACACCCGCCCAGAGAAGGGTCCCCTCTCAATCAGCTGCTCAGTGAAAAGGAAGGTAAATTTCAGGAGAGGGTGAGGCATGTGTAAAGCATGGCTGTCAGCCTGTCTCTCCCACAGCTGAAATGCAGACCTGCTGAAGCACTTAATCTGTTTCACCTGTTAATGGGTTTGGGGGTATGAAATCCTCTCTCGGCTGCTTGGGGTGCGTGATGAAAGACATCAGGTGTAGATCAAGCTAACTTTGCACAGCAGGTAATACAATTTCTAGAAATACACACACAAGTGTGTCTAGGGCAGGAATCAGATTACAACACTGGAGCCATACAAAATGTATAATTATATTTTGCATTTTTAATGGACTTATTAGCATAATAATACATTAGTCTAATAGAATATTAATGTGATGCAGAAATATTAGCATATTATAGATCCTTATTCATTAATATATTAGACCCTTATTGTATTAGCGGCACAATCTACTAGAGAAAATGTTGCTTTGTGTCTGATATTGCAATCCCCAAAAAAATTGAGATTGGCAAATACAGAGCCACTCTGTGTCACAGGCATGCCTGAGTCTAGGTGTTAATCCAAAAGCTGAGCAGAAAATGCTTTTGCAGGCAGAAAGCAGTTGATATTTGAGTTGTTTTCCCACTTTTTCTGAATTCAACCTAAAAACTTTTAAAGCTGTTTCTATGAAAAAAATTCCTGTAAATCCTAAACTCTTAAAAATCTCAGCGGAGGAAGAAATAGATTCCATTTTCTGTCACTCAGATGCCCTCCTAAAATGTAGGGAAAAGGGTTCAGATCATTGCTCTCCATTGTTTTAAATTCTGGGGAAAATCTGCTCTGGGCACCTGGTGACCAGCGCCCCATTTCAGAACCTCCCTGTGTTGGACTCCTCCAAAAAGATTATCCCAGCAGCTCATACCCTGATGCCCCACAGAACTGATGAGCAACCTCATTACTTGTTTGTGTGGCTTTCTGGCACTGGCCCCCTTTCCTAAACCACCCACCAGGATCAAGAAGACTATCCTGAAAAACACTTAAAGGAAAATGGTAGCGTCCCAGGAAAAGACCTGACAAATCCTATTAAATTTGGCCTATTAAATCCTATTAAATTAGCCCCCCCCAAATTCCTCTGTATCTTTGTTAAGATGCAGGTTGACAGCAGCCCTGGAGTCCCATCACTTATCTGCTCTCCCCATCCACCCCTTACCATGAACGAGGCCTTTTTGAGCTTGTGTTGCTCTGCATCCTTTTGTCCCAGGGAAACAGACTCCAAGGGCATTTTTAAGGCAGGTCCCTCAGACAACCAGAATGTCAAATCAGGGCTGCTTTCTCTGATAGGGACTCGACTCCCCTCTGAATGGGGCTGCACACTGCAGTTGCCTGCTCAAGCTGCACATCAGGCTGCCTGACCCCGATGTCCTTATGGCAACTGAATAAACATTCTCTATAAGCTACGGAAAACAAATACCATCTAGCGACTTAATCCCACATCTCTCATGCACAGACAGACTGACAAACAGGACTAATTCCTCTTATTAATACTTTGGGTATAGGCAGCAGCACTGACCAAGATGACTCATAGGTTAGATTACGTGCTTTTAGCAGAGCAGGAAAATGTGTGAAACAGAAAAATGAGGAATGTCAGTAGGGATGCAGAATTTTGAAGTCTATTACTTCTTTTCTTCTTTTGAGGAAATGCAGCGCAGCTCTTTCCAGAAGCAAATATTCCCCAAGATCCAGGTAACCCTCCCAACTAAGGAATACAAAGAGAAGGTGAAAATCACATTGCTTAACTCCAGAAAGTGTTTGCTTCAACCTGGCTTCTCTGTGGCATAGGATTGTTTGAAACTCCTTCTAAAGAGCCCAGCAAAGTAAGAATTTTATTTTTAAAAATAATATACTAGATCCCCAATAAACAAAGCTCTTGAATTGAACTGACCGTAGTGCATTTTTTTCTGTCTTATATTAGACCCAAGAGGCTGTTTTCCTGGGCTTTTTTTTTTTTTCCTTGATGCATTTAAACAGCAGCTTTCCTCTTTTCCTTGTGATCATGTTAAATGTTTAATTGCTCTTTGCATTTGCTGACGGCACAACATAAGCCCCTGCAGTAAAAGAGATTTGTGCTAAAACTCAAGTGCTTAGGAAATAAGGAAAGGGGTTATATTTTGGGTCAGTTCAATTATCTCTATTTTTTTGGAATTATATATTAATTTTAATATAAGCTGCAGCACAGAAGTGCAATTAGCATTCAGACAATGTGAGGAAGTCTTGCCTGAAGTTAAGTGATGTGTAGAATCCATGCAGGGAATTCAGGGAGGTTAGGCAGTGCAGCTCACTGCCATAACAGAGCTAAGCCAGGTCCTCAGATGGTGTAAATCAGCACCATCAGGGAAACCATCCTGATTTACACCACATAATTATGTCCCCTCATTGCTATTTGAGATGGGCTCAAGATGACAGAATTGGGATCATCCCTGGAATACAGACTTTTTTAAAGTTCCAAATTACATTAGAGCCACCCAGTCAGACTGAGAGCAAACCTTTCATTAGCAGCTATCAGGCATTGATAACCAATGCCAGATACTCCAAAATTCCCCTGATTTAAGTCATGAGAAGAAAACCTTGCTTCCCCCTTCCACATCTGTCCCAAGCATATGTTCTACATCCTCCATTTTAAGTTAAATTAAACCATTGCACTCCCTGCCTGGCCTAAAAGGAGTGCTGAGCACAGGAGGGCCAAACTATTCTGGTGGGACCCTTCTCCTTCCAAATTAATGTTTTGGGTAGCAACAGGCAGATGTTTATCCTCCTTCTGTATCTGTCTCCTCACACCAAAATCTATTGTAATTCCTTAGCAGGGCTGACCTGAGAATTCTGCCAAGTTAGGACCTTTGTTCAACAACACAAGCAGACCAGCTCCCTGTGCTCCCAGTCCCAAAACTCCCAAGCAGCTCAAGCTGGGAGCTTCATTCAGTACTTTTGCAAGTGAGTCTTTCCTGGCAGAATCTGTCTAAACTCAAAGAATAAATGAGCTTGTATTCTGCAACAGGCAGTGAAAGGAAACCAGCCAGAGAGACCCTCGATAGGACCCTCAATGCTGCTTTGTTACTGCCCTTTGTTCAGCCCCCCAGCAGACTGAGAGGGGGCCCAGCTGATCCTGAAATGCAATTAATGCATAACAGCTTCAGCCCATCCATCCAATTTAATGCCTGCATTTCTTCTGGGGTTGCTTTCCCCTTTATTTTACATCTCGTCATGAAGAGTGGCTCTTCTTAAAAAAAACCAAAAACCAAAAAACAAAAAAAAACAACAAAAAAAAAAAAAACAAAAACAAAGAAAAAAAACCCACAAGAGAAAAAGAAAGAAAGAATAGAGGGAAAATAGTGTGGTGAGGGTTTTATGTTTTGTTCTGTGGAGGGGCTTTTTTTGTTTCTTTTTTTAATTTGTTTGTTTTCCATGGATTCACCCTGCTTTTTCCCTTCCTGAATGCTGTTTTGGGTCTCTTTTTATTTAACAAAACAAGGTCAGCTCATGCAAAAAAGCTGAGAGTTTCACAGGGTCCAAGACTGCTACCATCTACGGAATTACTTTTTAACACATTCTGAGTAAAAATTATCCCCTCTGAGCCAAATACAGATTGACAGCCAAACATAAAACAATCACATTTTGTTAATTCATTTACAGAGGTGCAAATGCCTAATCCAACACCACTTTGCTCTGCCACCACAGCAGTGTTTTTGGGCTGTCTTTTATTTTTTTTAACTAGATTTTTTGGATGGAAGTTCTTGTTACTGTTTAAGGGAGGAGACAGGATTCCTGTGAATCCCTGGGGCTGTGGGATTGCTCACCAACATCTCAAGTCCATTTTGCTTGTTTATAGTTCAGAATGCAGCTTTTGTGTCAAAAACTGAAGCCTTTAACATTTTCAAAGCCTGTCGTGCTCTCAGTTGTGGTGCACATGCTGATGGAGCAAAACAAGGGCACCCAGAGTTCACTAGCTCTTATAATTGGGCCTAAACTGATTTCAGTCTAAGGTCAATTCAAAGAGGAGGCTTCAGGTGCCATTCAGAAATGACAGGAGAGCCCGATGTAAGCCCTAATATTGCAGGAATTATGTAGCACTGATCAGTTGGAAATCACTGCTGGAAAGTTCCTATTGGGATTGTCTTGCTTTCATATAAGCTATGGATCTAGATTATTTAGAGAGACAGATAGTCAGACAGGCAGATATGGGTAAGGAGATGAAATTCCATCCTTGTCACTCTGTGATCCAATTTAACCTGATTTTCCTCTATTTAATTTTGTGTGCGTTACTACAAAGGTGTCTGTAACCTCATTATCTAAGTATGGGAGATGTGAAATTAGACTAATAGGTGAGGGAGATAAATAGTCATACCATGCAGCAGCTGTGTGTTTTCCCTTACCTATCATTCTACTCATGCATGCATCTTTCAGTTTTCAGAGGTGTTGAAAAAGGAAACATTCAAGGCTTAATATTTGTCTGCATTTTTTTGGAGTGGTCGATACAAACACTGACAGACACACTCACAGCTCTGCAGCAATCTCAGTCCTCTCAAAAATGGTTCATTGAGCACCTCTGAAACATCAGTGTGAAGGCATTAGATCACACAAGAGACACTCGAAATCTATGTCAGTGTTGAAAATTCACCTTCCTTGTTTGCTTCTGCCTCGTCCTGCATGTAGAAAAGCCACAACTCCATGACCTGACCTTTAGAAAATATCTGATTCCCACTGCAGTTTTAAAACATGGAGCCATGCGGTGGGCTATTGTTTTTGAGGATACACAGCAGGGCTGGAAATACAGAGGAAATTTATGACACGGCCCTTTTCCAAACTAACAGGTGACTTGGTTGACATCAGGCAGGTTTACAGTGGTGGAGCTGAAAATTGTGCCACCTCTGGAGCAGAAGAACAAATTCCCACCTTCCACTTTATCTATCTGTAAAGCATGAAAGGCTCACAGGGATCTGCTGCCCACCCACTGTCCCAAGGACTTAGGGGCTGAGTTAATCCCATCACACTAACAGAACCTAACAATGCGTTGGGAGTACTTACCACATTCCTTGAAATTGAAGAAAGTTGCCATGGTTATTAGTAGCTCCTAATGATATTTGCATAGATTAACAGACTTTAATGCAATCATGAATGCTACAATCCCGGGGAAAATAATGAAGAAATCCATTATGAGGTAATAAAATAACTAAGTCAATACAGTAATAATTTGATCCCATATTAGTAATAATTTCATCTCCTGCTGCAAGGCAATTTTAATGCACATACCATTTCTGGACAGTTTTATAAATATCACCTTTGTTTGAGATAATTAATTAGCAAAACCAAAAAATATATTGCTGGTATTTTATACGATAAATTAGTCATTAGGTTTAAACTGGCAGGCTGTAATAAAACTTATTAAGATAAATATGCTGGGATTCTTAACACTTCAGAGAAGCTGTTCTCTGTCTTAAGGCTCTTCTGGTGCAAAGCTATCATCACTGCTGGATGGTTTCTATGTATGTTAAAACCCAATTATGAAAATAATGTTTATAACCCCAGCTTGCTTAGCAATAGGAGCAGAATGCATTAGCCCATGTGTGCCCAGTGGACGAGGCTAAGGTGAGGGTGAGCTGCTGAGGGCCCTATTATCTCACTTCCCATCACCACTGAGAGCCCAGAGCCTCCTGCAAGACTAACCCAAACTAACTTCACTTCACAGGAACCCAGGTCCAGGTCATTCTGCCAATAAAGGAGGGAGGTTTGCAGTCAGAGGTAGGGGAGAAGGAGAATATTAACTATTAGGTGAGTGCTTACCAATTTTAGTGTTCCAGTTCTTTTCTAATTTTGTGATTACTGAATTAATTTTTGCCTTCCAGAAGTGCCTGGAAATTACAAAAGAACTCACCAACATCTGTGACAAAGTGGCCACTGGGGCCAAAATCTACTGTGCTTGACAGTGACCACTGTTTCCAGCGCTCTGAAATATTCCCTCCACGTGGCTGGGGCTCTGAGAAAGGCTTTGCTGTGTGTTTGGGGAGCTGTCCCAGGCAGATGGCACAGGTTGGCTGAGACTGTCAAAACTGGATGGGGACCAGCTTCTTGCAAGGAGTGCAGATCTTGCAGTCTAATGAGCTGATCTTGGCTCCCTGGAAGACTGTGCTGCGTGGCCAAAGCAAGGATTGCTGTTCTGGGCTTCATGGCACCTCTGTCCAGGAACAGGGGTATTAAATCATTAGATAGCCTTTGCATAGGTCACTGTTTGGGCCTTGTTTAAGCTTCCCCTGAGCCAGTTTACTGTCACCTTCTCAAGGCATTACAATTTCCCAGCCTCGCCAAACTCAGCCCTTTCGCCACAGTTCCGCATCTAGCAGGGTTTCCAAGTCCATGTCACTTTGAATTTGAAATGGTAGTAAGTGACATAAATTGATGATACATCAAACCCTAGTCCTTGGTGCGGGCCAATTCTTAATGCAAAATAGGAATGTCCCCAAAACCTCATTCTCATTTATAAAGAACTCATGAGAGTTTCCTAGCTGGGAGTAGGCCATGAGTGCTGTTTGAAATTACTATTAAGCCAATTTTGTAGTAAGTAAATAGTCAAAAGACAGAGAAAGTGGCCAAAACCATTCCTCCTCCCATTCATAAAACCACATCTGTTATAATACATTAGGGTAGAAAAACACATTAAAGATCTAAGGAACTTGTTCTACTATGGACACACTCCTAATACACCATGGACATCACTCTTGAAATAAAATGATGGAATTAATACTTTGTTATATATTTGTGTCGTGGTTTGACCGGAAATGGGACATCTGGGATATGTTGTTTTGCTGTGGTTACCAATGGGGGGTTAGATTTTAAGATGGGCAACTAGTTTGACCAGTGCGGCATTTGGATCCGCCTCTTGAGACTACGAACCCAAGGGGTTAAAAGCAGGGCTCTTGCCCTTCAGAGCCCTCTTGGGATTTCCGGCGTGAAGAAGTCTCTCCCCCGGCCCAGTTGCTGGCTGGGCTGGGGGAGGGGAGAGCCACGTGGGCCATCTACGGTAGGCCCGGATTTGGCGGAAGGGTGGGGGGAGCATCGAGCGACCTGTTTATCCCCCCCCCCCACCCTGGAGACGGAGAGAATGCAGCCTGTGCTGGAATTGGAACTGTTACCTTGAAACTTGATATCATGTGCCGGCAGCACGGCTGGGAGGAGAAAGGGGGGGGGGGGGGGGCAGCTAGTAGCCCTGCCGTCTGGATGAGCTTTTAACCCTTGTGGAGAGTGAAGACCCCCAGAACATTGCCTTTCCTGGGAAAGGGATAGGAGTGGAAGATGAAGGAAGAAAACCAGGCCAGTAAGGAGGGTCTGGCAAAGGGAGAAGAGAGATGTTGAAGGAATGGAGGAAGATGGAGTGGCAGTTTTTGCTGGACTCTTTTTTGTTGTATTTCCATGGACTGTTTCCTGGTGAGGCAGAGGCTGTATTGCAGGGGGAAGCGGAGGCTCGGCGTCAAGAGAGTTTGGTTTTGAGACCCCTCAGCCCCAGGGGGTATAGAAGAGATGGGGGGGACAAAGGTCCCAGGGATGTGACTGTGCTCTGCTTGGAACGAGACGAGGCATCCTTAAAAGGCCCTGAAGGCAGGCCCCTGCCCCATCCCATGCCTGGTGGTGAGAGCACCTTGGCATGGAAAGGAGATGTCACGAGATAGCAAGATACCGGGCGGATTGCTGATTGTGACAAGAAGTCCGTGGCACAAGGAAGGACTCCGTCTATCCCTTCTGAGCTGAAGATTTGATTTTTTTTCCTAAAGGGTGGTGCCAGACCGAGTGTGGATAATTTTTTTGGAAATGTAAATGTGTTTGGGAATTTGGTGGGAGGAGGATAAGGAAGTGTTTCTGTGTAGTTTTCATTCTCTTTGTGTGTGTAGTTTAGTAATTGTGTGTGTAGTCTAGTAGTTGTGTGTGTAGTTTAGTTAATAAACTTCTCTTTATGTTTAAGTTGGAGCCTGCTTTGCTTATTTCCTGGCCACATCTCACAGCAGATATCAGGCAAAAGGTATATTTATGGGGGCTCTGGCTTTGCCAGGCCAAAACCATAACAATTTGTTTAGCTTCTTTGGAGAGAACAAATGTTTTTTCCTCACCATGCAGCAATGCCATCACTTAGTGTATACTTTGTCATTGATGTACAAAGTGCTTTATGTACAAGTCTGATTTAGGAATCCCATAAGCTCTGGAGTGCTGGAAGAGTAACTGGGACAAAAATAATTGTAATGATCACTTTACTCTCAATTTTGGTTTTTTAAGCATACTTTGCTGGCCAGTGTTGGGGAAGGTTGTAGGACTACAAGGACCTTTGATGTGACACAGAATGGCTGCTATTACATAATCAAGGCACATCCCAGTACCAATTGGCATGGTCCATGGAATTCAGCTGGTGGGCTATATGCCTTGTTTTTTAATGAGACCTTGTTGGACCTGAATTTCCAGTCCTGATATTGGGTATGTTAATTGGAAAGCTGTTTAAAAGTGCTGTGACATGAAAAGGACCACAAGTCTAGGCAAGACCTTAGAGATTATTCAATTTGCTGTTATTTGTGGATGCATGTCAACCCCACTGCAGTCTATGTTCTATCATCTCTGCTTTGGTTTGTTGAACACTCATTTGCTTTGACTGTTCAAAGGGGCAGGTAGGGTTCTTGAGGACCAGATTTTTGGGTGCAGGTTTCCCTAGAGTGGTCTGAGACTCTTAATTATCTATTGGAGCCATTTCTTTGGCTGATCTCCATCATGCCAGACACACTTGAGCAAGTTCTGCCCAGTGTCTGTGACCCACAAGTGATCTGGTGTCTCTAAAATTGTGTTTCAATGATATCTATTAGGTGGGTCCTCTATTGGCTATGGTTCTCTCTGGTGTATGAACTGAGAAATGTAAGCATAGGATTAAAAAAGATTTTTTTTAAATTACCACATGAAACCACTGAACTGCTTGGCAATGTTGTGACTGATTGGTGGCACCATCCCTCTCACTAAGACCTTGTGGCCCCACAGGCTGTGGTGAAAAACCATATAAAGATGCTTAGGCCAGCCCTGGGGGGGTCTACGCCATTTTGGTCAAGTTGGAGAAGTCCCTGCATAATTGGCCATTTTGGGATTGGCTGGATCCTGAGATCCAGCTGAGATCCAACTGAGATCCAACTGAGATCCAACCGAGCCTTGCAGCTCAGGTCTCTTTGGCACCAGGGATCCTCATCTTCACACACCTCCCAGCACCACTAAATCAAGAGCTGTGAGGGGTGAGGGCAGTGAGGAAAAGGCCTTCAGCATCTCCTGTGGAAAAGTGACTTTAGTGACAGTGTCTCACGACTGCCATCCCCACAATCGCTCCCCTTGTCAATAACGTGACCTTTCCGAGGAGGAAGCTCCTTTTTATTACTCTGTGCACTGGGGTAAACCAGGCCATGCTGTGTTATCTACCCAATTTATCAACACTATTTACAGCAGGTCCATTCCACTGTCTGGCTTAACTCAGTGCCCAGAGACTCTGCATTGAGAGAGGAGGCTGCTGCTGAAGAGAAAGAAATGTCAATTCCAGCCCAGTCCCCTAAAGTGAAATAAAAGAAACACAGTAAATAAGTAAAGAGAAGTAAATACAGTATCTCCGGGGTGATTACATCTATCTGCTCCAATACAGGCAAGCATGAAACCAATAGAAACACCATCTTATCCTCTTAGTTATCACCACACACAGAATGTCATCTCTTGGTGGTCAAAAAAAGAAAGAAGCACGCCACATCCATCTTTAATGAATACAACATATCTCTCACCTGCTTGTATTTCAGCAACCCCAAACTGCTGAAAAATGAGATAGGAGAGTATGTTCTCCTTGCTTGCCCTGAATCATGAGAAGATATTAAAATGGTTCCTGTTCTGCTTTGTTTTTCAATTATTTCTCTCAGTAATTTTGGTTTTTTCTGCTCTTCTGTGCTCTAAGAGTTCAGGTTCTCCAGAACTTGTGGTTGGGATGTAATCTTTTACTCTTTTTAAATCAAAGGCTTTTATATGCACAAATACTTGTAAGAGCTGTGGGAAATTGGAAAGCGCTGAGTATCATGAGACTTACTGTCAGTCACAAGGGTGGCAGTGTGCTCTCTATCACACTCACATCATTTGAGCTTTGAGCCTCATTTCTAGCAGGTTCAGATTCTCTAAAGTGGCAAAAAGGCCATTCCACTCCTCTGTGGCTCTGCTGCCTGGTCTTTAGGCATGCTCAAGCCATGCAGAGAGGGAATGATGCTCTGATACTTTACCACATGTCTCAGCAGATAGCTCTTTGCATCATCTCCTCCTGCAGTATGATCTGTACTGCTCTCTCACTTCAACAAGGATCATGCCATGCCCATTCTTATGTTCTTCAAATGATTTATTTTTTTATTATAAGTTTATCTGACTCACTCCCCTCCAGCCTGGATTGATGTCAATCCTTGCTAGCTACACTAACTCAAGACTAAACAGTCAGTCATCAATATCTTGGAATTTATCTTCTATTATTTACACCTGTATTGAACCATCACATGGATGGTCCATGGAGACTGTGATGAACAAAAGAATTTATTTGTTTCCCTGCAGCTAAAATATGGCCCCCACAAACCCCATGGTTGTGATGTATCGCAACGTCTGGACATTCTCAGAAATCTAACTCAACCGTGTCCTCACAGATTTACAAATCAATCAGAGCAAAATAAGGGACATGGTGGAGGCTGCTTTCTTAAATCATATTTGAAATGTGAAATTAAGAAAATAGCAAGAACAAAAGAGGGAAGAGAAGACCGGTGTATAATGAGCAATTCAGACAGTTTCACTGAAACTAAGGACTCTGCTCATGTTTCCTATTATAATTACACTTTATTGTTGCCTCTGTCTGATGGCTGCCTACAAACTAGCCCTTGACAGCCCTCCCTCTAAAGCAGTCTCTGTATTTATTGCCCTCCTGGAGCCAAGAGACATGACTGCCTGCATGAAGCACCTAAACAGAGACCTGGCTGAGGCCCTCAAGAAACATGATATTGCACATGCCTTCAAGTCAGAGCTTCATCCTAGATGCTGTGGACTTTGGCCATGAAGGTGATGCAAAAGCAGATGGCAGGAAAGGAGGCAGCTGAAGAGAACAAGGCCCCATTCCTTTGATGCTTGCAAGTGCTTCACCAGGGGATAAGGGAGCCAGGTCAAGGTAATGTCTCCTAAGGGGAAAGGCCCTTAACATTGCCCTAGATTTGCTCACAGCATGGCTGATGACAACCTCAGGCTCCCCAGAGCAAGAGCAACAAGCCCTGGAGACACCCAAAGGCAAAGCAGAAAGAATTTACAAGGTTGGATTGCACCTATTCTCTTTGTAACTCCCTCCTTGCTTACACTGCAGAGCAGGATGCTGACCATCACTGGCGGTGGGTTGTTCCAGGGTCACTCAGCTTTTGGCAGCTGCCTCCTAGGAGTCTCATGGTCATTTAGGCACTGCCAGCATTGTGAGATGCCTTTAACGCTCCTATCTGATTGGCAGTGAAGTGTGACACCACTAGCACTGAACTTCTGCAGCGCCTGTTAAAGATAAGGGGAGGGGGGAAAGAAACTTGAATAATTTATGTAGTTTGTTTAATTTAAATAATTTATATGCTAAGCATTGCAAACAGAGCTGAAGTTGATAATGAGTCCGAGTAGCACATTTTGAACTCAGTTGCAGATTCTACTGCATTGTAATTCTTGCAGGATACAGGATTTCCTAGCAGTATAAAGGCCTGGGAGTGTAAACAAGGTAGTTGCTTGAGGAAGACTCCATACAGATTCCTTCTTTGCCAATTACCACCAGATCTTATGTTCTCTACAGTTTGAACCTCCTAAAACTATCAAAAGCTTCATGCATTTTTCTGAGCCACAGAGAGAAGCCTGGCTGCACTGTTTGACAAATAACAGTTTGTAACGGGTGTAATCTGTAATCAGGAGTCAATTAAAGAGATATCAACAGGAAAGGAAAGATAAGGGAAAACCAGGAGAAAATCAATGAACAACATAAGGGAATTGATCATTAAAAGGGTCTTTCTTAAGCCACTGGGTCCTCTCAGAGGAATCTTTGCTGCACATTGCACAGGTTTTGTCTTATCTGCCTCAATTTTTTGGTCCCTTTTACATGAGGCAACCCTTGTATTTTGCTGTAAAGGGAGAAAAATATATACCCAAGACCACCCCACCTGCCAGGTTCACTGAGTGGCCACTACCTTTTATACTTAGAATGCAAGAGAAATACATCTGAGAGGTTGCTTAGAGCTAAAGAAAATTGATGCTAAACTTTGTGAATTCTTGCATGAATTCACAGGGAATATTTCCAGGAACACTTTAAAAGATGTACATATCCTCCTCAGGGATGCAAGCATCAAAGACATCACTAGCACACACCTCATGAAAAATAATTTCCCACAAAACTTTTCACAGTTTAAGAACCATCTTTGTCATAGCAGACCAGCTATTTGCTACTGGCTTCTTTTATCAAGGTTTTTTTTTTTCTGCTTGAATTTCTAACGTGCTTAAAACCATACTTGCTAGTTTCAAAGAAGCCCCTAGAACAGTGGTAATGAACCCATATTACCAACACCAGCAACTGCTTTGAGTGTCAGAATGTTTTGTGTTGATCCATGACTCCTCTCAGAGTTCTGCAGTTATGTGTACAAATCACAGGTTTTCAGTTAAAAAATAAATACCTTTCCAGACATGAATTGCTGTGAACAACAAAAGCTTGGAAATGTGAACCAAGTCCTGAGCCCTGAAGACTTGAAAGCTACAAGAGAAATTATAAGAAGCCAAATATAACCACTAAGGGAACAAAAATATCTTTTTAAGCTGATCATGGCTAGGGTTTTTTGGGGGTCTTATTCATCACTTTTGAATATTTGTATATTGGCACAGTGGTGAAATCATAAAATGCTTTAGTGCTTTTTCTTGTCAAGTGCCAAAATTTGTGTAATTTTTTTTTTTTTTGTTGATTGTACAGTAGTTAGGAAATTCATATGCCCTGTGAAAAGAGCCCTGATAGTGAAGCATAGAACTGGTTTCAGGGTCTTTCCAGGATCCCAAGGGTGTCAAGGACAAAAGTGTGAGGGAGTCAAGAGGACACCATCAGGCTTCCAAGGAAGACAAAGGGGGTTCAGGCTCTGTTTGAGCCCCACAGGTGGGTTTGGGGAAGATCATACAAGGATCTTTGTATGATCTTTGCAGAAGACATGTCTGTGGTAAGAGCTACCTCCAGTGAAGGACCTAGCTACGTTCCTAAAAGTAGGAAGGGCTTTGGGAAGCTGGGGTCATCACCTCTGGGAGCAGATTTAACTAACTGCTAAGATGAGCATCTTCTTGTATCTCAGCAAAAGCCAAAATGAAGACTGTGTATTCAGATAAGAGCTCATGTACACCACACCTAAACTTTCTGTTTTAGCTCTCTATCCTTTGCTTGAAAAATCAAATACTTCAGTATCTGAGGCAATAATTCCACTGCTGTCCGCCACTGACTTTTACTATTCCACATTTAACAGGAGGCAGAAACTTTTTGGTAAAGCCAGCACTTTCCTTCTCTAAATGAAGTGTGGGATGTATGACAAGGAAACCTGCTCTTTACTAACCACAAATAAAAACATCAGAGTCTAGCTGGCTTCTCTTTGTTCTGTCAGTTTATCTCATAAATCAAAAATACCTCCAACCCCTCCTGGTGCTGACCTAGATGAACTCCAGAGATCATTCCCAACCCCAACTATTCTGTAATAAACTGAACCTGCTTGAACTTCCTTTAGAAAACATGGGTGGGGAGCGGGGGGACAAGGAACTAGACAGCTGGGTACGTTTCACAGCACTTCAGCATATAAAAGTGGCTAGAAATAAAACTTATCCACTAAGTTATCCACTTAACTTATCCACTAAGTGAATTTCTTGTCCAAGTTGTTGGCAAGTGCTCTGAAGAAAAGGAATTTGGATTTACACCACTGATCAGATTTCCTTCTAGCCAAGGATGAAATAAGCCATGGCAAACAGCAGTGGACTTATCTACTTCAGCATTGCACATTATGGGTTTTGGTCTATGTCTCTCCAGGTGAAATACTGTGGATATTAAAGGAGACAACAGAATTTGCTGCATTGGACTTAATAGTGTTGGTCCTTGTCTTCTGCCAGGTGGTGTTTGCTGCCTTGGAAGATGGTGTTCTCCCCATTTCACCCCCATAATTCACAGGGTCAATTATGCAAAGCTAAACAGAGAGAGCAGGAGAATTATTTCCTGACCCCATGCACAGTCAGTTGAAAGATTCCTTTATCTTTAGCTGGTGATGTCTTGATACCAACAGAAAATTATTGCAAATGCTAGTAAATAAAGGCATTTAAAATCCATTACAGCAAGATATGTAGTAAGTCTTCTTTTCCCCAAGATCTCTTTTTGTTGCTCAAAACACAAGCAGGGATGAACCTTTCTCCTGGTGGTGGGTGGAAACAGCCAGAGCTCCTCTGACCTCTTTGCATCTGACAGCCCTTTCCCTCTGCTCTTTAGGGAGGGAAAGGCTGAAGGTCACCTCTGCCTTTCTTGCTTCCTTCCCTGATGCTCTCTGAGAAGAAAAGGCCTGAAATTCATATCGGTGACATCAAGCACAGGGTCTGCTGTGCTACTGCACTTTTGAATTAACAAAGCATCCAAAATTGCCTCTCCTGCTCTCTCTGCCTCTTGGCTTCTCTGTTCTTCATTCAAAGCTAGGCTGACCAAGCATTTCCTCTGCCTGATTCCCAGCCAGGACTGAGCATCCCTACTCTGCCCTTCCCACAGCAGGCTCATCTTTCTCCATTCCTCACTGATGATGGGACCTCAGCAGAACAGTGGGAGAAGAGGATGAAGAGCAAGATGATATCATGCATCTGTCTCTCTTGAAAGACCCTATACACCTCTCAGTTTCTTCCATAAATCTGTTTCCACACATCTGTGTTCCTTAAAATGTTTTCCATTCCACCCAGTTCTTTGACATAACCCTTCCCATTCCCTTAAAACCCATTAATACAATCCCTTTTTTCTTTTTTCTCTACTTCTCTGAGGATTGAGGCAGAGTTCATAAAATTAAATACTTAACCATCTTTCTTCCTTCTCATAAAATCTCCTATCACCACTAGCACCTCCCTCACCACCAACCTGTGTGGAGTTGCAACTCTGTCTGACCCAACAGGGAGAAGAGAGAAGAGGACAACACACAGCTCAAAGTCAGGATTTTTCATCACTTCCACTTATTGGAAATAGCAGTGAAAGAGCAATAGGGAAGGAATTAAAGAGGCATAGGGAAAGTTTCTCTACAGAGAAGACAGGTGTTTAACTAGAGAGCTGCTGTAATCCACTTGCGACTATTGCTCCTTTTGCTAGAATCAGGAACCTCACAGCCATGACATATAACTCCTTCCACACTCCTGAACTAATGCATAAAGACATGTAAAGCATGTAATTGTGCATGGTGTACATCTACAGCTCTGAAACCTCTTACTTTGTGAAAAATTTTCATAATTTCCTTTTTTATGGTTTTTTGTTTGCTTTCTTTTGGTTTGCTGTTTTTATTGTTTTTTGAGAAAGTCTTACTAAAAAAAACAACCTGAATTGCTCAAGTCACTGAGTTTGCTCAAGCCTGAGGACTGAATTCATGACTGCTATTGCATTTAATTAGTAATAACATTAAATTATGCAACAGAAAATAAGTTGTGCCATAAAAGTCTTAAAATCCAATAAACTAGTGGATTCTTAATGAAGAACATTGGTCAAACTCACTGGAGTCACAAACATCACATCAAATATACCATTTGTATATGTTGAGAGGGAGAGGAGATTTTTTGTTTAGAGTTCTTTTGTGGTTTTTTTTTTTTTCCTTTCTCTTCAAAATTATGCACAGAACACTTAATTCCACCTTTCAAGAATGTGTTTTAGGTCAAACGTCCCCATTTCTCTAATAAACCCACAGATCATTTTCTCTTTTAAATAGGGATAATTATCTGTTGTTTGAAAAAAATTAAAAGATAATTGAAGGACTTCTGATGAGAGTGAAATCTTCCCACAATTCAAATAACAGTGCTGAAAGCCATTTCTTGTGACAGTAATAGTTTAGCTGTCTTACATCCCCACCATTCACAGGGCTGGGCTCTCCTGCCAGGCTGCAAACCCCACTGTGCCCCCCACACACAGCATTTGCCTGAGGCACCGTGGCAGCTCAGGTCTGGCCACGTGGAAATTGAATTTCAATTTGAGAAAAGCCTAAATGATTTTCTTCAATCAAAGATGTCAGACTAAAAAATGTTTCAGTGTTTCCAGAACTCCTCAACCCAATACAGGTTTTGATATTCTGCCTTTTCATTCCGACCCAGAACAAAACCAAATGTTGACAAAACTGCAGTTGCTTAAGTCAGCTTTCCTGCTTGGGTTCATTTTGTTAGAGAAGGGCAGAAGACTGTGTGGACATTTCCACTTTCACTTGGCTCACTCAGGAAGTTTTAAAATAAGGTGGAATCCGTTGCCCTCTTAAAGGAATACTAGTGTTTGGTTTAACTATTTTAAGTCAGGCCATGGTTAAATGTTACCCAGGTACATGGAACCAGCTAAAGGATCACAAAAGCTTCGGGCACATGAAAAAATGTGCTGATCTTAGATACTGCTGCTTCAAATGTCTTTGATGTTTTTGATGTTTTAACTGTGTTTCAAAAAGTTTCAGATTCAACCTTGGGTTCTGATAGAATCTGGGATTAATGCCCAGTTGCAGAAAATCTATTTTCTATTCTTCTACATAAAACTAATGTTAAAACTTGAAGATTGTAGCAGAGCTAGCTGTTTCACTGATGCAATTTGACTGTATGCTCACACCTGATCTGGGCATATTAACACCACAATGTTTAACACAGAGCTCCTATATTAGAGATTTTTCTGCTATACACAATTTATTGTCCTCTTCCTTTTGACTTGATGTAACTCACCAAATGTGTGTCCTTAGACCTGCTTCCCTTGCAGGCAGAAGAAGGCACAATGGGCCCAAATACTGGATGGCCCTAAAAACTGGATGGCAATTATCCAGCTGGATCATTTTAGACTGTGTGGCCACACTTCCATCCTGTGTGATTACACTAGTACAAAGTTGTTGCAGGTTCATTCCTGATTTTAGAGCCACAGACAAAAGCAGCTGCAATATCAGGTACTTGCGAGATGGCACCAGTAATGTTTAGTCACCTCCGCATTAAATATAGATTTTCTTAACTGCTAACCCTGCCCGATTCAATTGTGATTTGAGCACTAAAGAATCTGGCTCAGTTTTTGACATAACTGTAAAGAAATAAAGAAGCCATACTTTATAACCTGCAAATGGCTGCACAGGGAGGGCCTGTGGATCCCGGCAGCATGTCCTATCTCTGACAAAGGCCAGCAGAGTGGGAAAACTCCATACCAGCAGGTGTTAGTGCTGCCTGGGGATGTCTTCCTAGCCTTGAAACTTAAATGATAAATTTATTTACAAGGCTTACGATGCAGGGTACCATCACCACATGCTTTTTTTGCAGGGAGACTGACAAAGTGAAGCCATCACCCTCCTACCCAGGACTGGGCTTTGCAGCGCTCCCTCAGAGGCCTGCAGTCCGTCACTGGGCCTTCACATGGCAGCAAGGGGAGAAAAGGCGTTTCAAAACATGTTTGTTAGACAACAGGAATCAGCAAAGGATACTCAAGGACAAACATAGCACCTGGAACTACTTGTAATGCACGTTTTGTTCCTGAGGAGGTAGAGCATGTTGGCAGTGTCCCTTTAACTGCTCTGACACCGCAGAGCCTGCAGCAGCAGACTCTCCCTGCCAGTAAGCAAGTCAGTGGCGACTCAAAGGCACACTGGGTTAGGGAAAGGCAAGCATGTTGCTCCCAGAGCCTTCACTGAAACAGCTCACTTTTTAATGATATTGCTCTTCAGTCCCTTGTTTCTCAGAACACCTTGTAACTGAACTTCCTCTCTTCACATAAAACCCCTCACAAGATCTAACCCATTTCCAATGAAAACAGAAGATCAAACGCCTGTCCTGAATGCACCTGAGACCCAGCAGCAGCAGGTGTGCACCTCTGGGATGACATGGGCTTGGATGACAGACATCCCTCTTTTTTTAATGCTTAAGAATAGCTCCATGTATAATTGAAATATTTCTGCTGCGCATTATCATCGCTCAGTTGATCCTGACATATGACAGCTGCTAACTAAACAAGTAACACGGGCAATAGCACAAATAATGTGTTTTAAAACCAATCTAGGAACTGAGCAGCTGAAGCAAGGCCTCATTCTATGGACGATTATGCTGAGAAAGAGTGAGAAGCTGCCTGAAATGTACAGAGTTCAGTTGACTTGTGTTCTCAATCAAAACTCTTTAGAGAGTCTTTTAAATACCTAAAGTTGATGAGGTTAAAATGCCCTTAGAGTTATACTTCTGAATTGTATGGAGAAACTATCTTGTGTTTCCAGTCTGTAACAAAAAGCAGGGCAGGCAAAATAAATCTTCCCATTTACTCTAGTGATTTTAGAAGATGCTCTGCCAGAACAGAAGTGACCTTTGCAGAGCTGCACAAAGTGACTGCCTGACAGTTCTGTTTTTGCACCTTAGGGGAGGCTCTACTTGATTCTGTGTGGCATATATCCTCTGTTCTCTGCAGACCCCACTGAAATCACCTGAACTCATGCACAGTGTCATCTCCAGTCTTGTGTTCAGCACAGGGAGTGACTAAAAGAGACAATCTTCTGTCCTCAGCCAAGGAATAGCTACAATCTGAACCCTAGTGAAGGCTCTGGTATGAACATTAAGATGGAGGATTTGGCTGTGTGTTAGCACCAAGGAGATTTTAGGGCAATTTACCTGTCTGTGCAGACAATTTCGTCTTAGAAATGCCAAGGACTGCATCACTTCACTATTGCTAAAAATATCTGTTAAAGGAAAGGATGGAGACTGATGGAGAAATGAAAAATGGTTATAAGCCATGTTCTGGCCATATACTGGCCATTAACACCAGTCTAAAAGAAGTCATGCTGTATTTGGGTGATATTTACCCTCTTCAATGGTCAGAACCCAAATGTATCACAGGCTGACAAAGCAGAATCTGCTTATGGGCAACAGGGACAGTCAGCCTGAACCAGCCATGGGCACTTTGGGTGCTGAAAAGCCAATAAAAGCTTGCAGGAACAGTACCCCACCCTAGTGAGACCTAAACAGCTCCTTTAATGAAAGCAGGAGTGCTGTTTGAGAGCATCCTAAGCAGGGCAAACCTATCAGGGTGGACAAACAGCCAGGGTGACAACAGCCCTCAGTGGAGAGGGGGATCTTCACAGTCCAATTTAGATAACTGGGGTGGAAAGGAAAGATGTTAACCCCAAATGTAATCGTTTCAGTCACTCCAAGGGCCAAACTTCCTTCCACTCTCTTTCAAAGTACAGGGTGGCTTGTGAGCACTGTGCTGTTTTCAGTGGGAAAATCAGTTTTCTGGCTGCATGAGAAAAAAAAATATCTGAAACAAACCAACAGCAAAAAAAAAAAAACATCAGGGAGACAGAAGGGAAAGGAAAGGGGGAAGGGGTCCAACTGCAATGGTAAAATGTATGTCTGCCTCCCTAGACACAAAAACACCCTACCCTATCTTCTGAACCAAAATCCTGATGTGGGAAGGCTTGCAGGCTCAGAGGAAAATAACTGTAATTTGTGTGAAGAAGGCATTTGCAGCAATTCATTATAATTCCTTGCTTGCTGTCACCCGTCTCTAAAGTCACTGGCAGTGCAGTACTTGTGTGAAGTTATTAAGGCCAAACTCTCTTTAGATTCATGGCAAGTGCCGAATGACAAGGCGAGAGCCCAGGCAGTGATAAAGTGAAGTGACATGCCATACCCCCTTCCTCTCCCCCACCCCATCACCACCATGCCAAGGATGAAAACACCGCAGATTTTGCAAATGAGAGCCACCTCTCCTCTCCCTGCCCTGGGCTGGGTTCTGCCTGACGTGCACACATCTCCTTGAAGCATGCATCCAGAGGAGGGAGCAGGAGGGAGCGGAGAAAGGCAAAGGAAAATGTGCTTTTCCTCACATTACTTCCACAAAGATCACACAGGTTTCTCTCAGAGGTTCCCAGACAGATGGCATGTATGTGAGATACTGAGATAGGCAAGCTGTGCAGAGGAGAGATCCAGGTGGGAACTTTTCAGCTATATGAGATAAAGACACCTCTTAGAAAAAAAAAAATATATATACATCTATATATATAAATTGATTGGTAACTTATCTGTGTCTAGGTTTTATCCTTCTATCTCTGTTTCACTGTCCATTTTAGTAACCCCTAGACTAGATAGGGAATGGATGAATTTCCTGCAGTCATACAGACTTCCAGCAAATAGAATGGGTAAGTAAAAGGTGATCACTCTGGAGATCAGGGCTCCTTTCAAACTGCTTTTCTCTGTCCGCTCCTGTTTTTTCCTTGCATCCTTGGCCTCTATGTTTTTTCTTTCCTCTGCCTGTCCCTTCTTTTCCTAAGCTGAGCAGAAAAATCAGCTTAAAGGATAATACCACTCAGCTTTCAGTAGGATAACACAGCCAGCCCACGGGGAAGAGAAAACCTCAAACCCAACCAGAACGATGAAAACAAGCAGGTTATTAAAGGTCCTCCTAAAGCAACAGCTAAACCCATGTTTGCAGATACTCACAGGCTGTTGCTCAGCAGTGAGGATCTCTGGTTCAAATCCAAGTGCTTGCCAACAGCAGAGTTGTAGTGGGAAAATATCCTCTCCTCTCTGCTAGCCCCTTACTCTGGAAAAGCCATATGCTAGTTTAGCAGTATTGGGAGGCTCTGAGCAGAATCTGTCAGAAGTCAAAGAGGAATCACCTTGCCCAAAAGACTTCTACAAGTTAAATTAACCTGCCCGTGTTAGGTTTTAAAACTGCAGCAAAACCTAAATTGCAAAACTTCAAGCAGATGAGCAAAGCCATTAGCAGGCATCTGATGGGACCAGGTGAATAATCACAGTTCACTCTATTAGCATGTACTGGGTCATGACTATCCCTAAAGACTTCCTTCTCTCTATGGTGCTGATGACCCATTTCAACTCCCCTGAGGTTGGGGACAACATGTGGACCTTTTGAAGAATGTCTGAAAATTCAACCATTCGAAATCTTGGGAAGGCAGGCTTGCAAAATCTTCCAATATCTGCACCTGCAGCCAGGGAAAGGTCTACCAGCAGCTGCCCCTCACTGTTCAACCAGGAGGAAACACCAATGCTCTCTTTTCTGATTTTACCAGGGGAGAGAGGTTTTGCCCCTCAAACACCTGAGGTTTCAGATGAAGTCACCTCCTTGACTGGACCAGATAAGCATATGAGGCATGGATGGATGCTCCATGGCAAGAAAGAAGTGAGGCCCTGACTCCCCAAGGGATCAGGGAATACTTACTCCACTGAATTCAACAGGAGCTGGGTCTTGAAATGTACTGGGGAACCTGGGAGTGAGTTAACTCTGAGCCAAGATTTAAGGGTAGAACACAACATAAATGTGCCCACTTGTTTAAATTAAAATTGCCCATAACCCTTTTATTTCCTTGCATCTGATTCTTCCCTGGCAGATGACAAGAAATTGCTGGTCGTTTGTGGTTTTTCTTGCAGTGAAAAGCCACAATCAATCACACTTTCTTCTGACCCTGCAGTTATAGGGAAACAGAATGAATTTGAGCTATATTTTCAGACTCCACAGGTTGCTCTGACTCTGTATTTGGTGCTGCATCCTCCCTCCCTGCTTCCATGTTATAAAAGATCAGGACTCTCTTTTATAAAATAGTTCTGGCATTTCCATTATCACACATGCCTGAGAACAGGGATGCGATTGCACTGAATAGTGTGAAAAAAAGAAAGGAGAAGGGAAAAAAAGAAGAAAAATCAAAGCACAGCCGAGTTGATTATTTAAAGAGCTGGGTGAAATTTGCCATCCTTTTAAAGCATCCTGAGCTCTGGAATATCACTGTGTCACTTAATGTTTGCAGTTAAGTATTTACAGATCTGTTTCCATGGCAACTGATTCTTCAAAGTTACTTTTACAATTCTGTTTTCTAAAATGTGTTTCTTTGGTTGATTGCACAGGGATATTTGGAAAGCAGCCAGGTCTAAATCATGATTTTTTTCCCATTAAGGAGAGGTCCTTTCTAATCATGTTTAGTTAGTTCTTTGATGGCTTTATCTTGATTCGAAAATGTATTTTGGTTTTTTTTTTGTTAGCAGGTGGGAGAGGGAAAGGGGAAAAACATGAACAAGCAAAGTGGGACTTTAGCAAAAAAAAAATAGTGTTGGAAATTAGGAATGTGAAATAACCTTGTCTGAGTTGATTTTATTTATCCTTCCCTTGTTTAGCAGAGTAGTCCTTTAACCGCAACAAAATAAATAAATAAATGTCCCACTGACAGCTTGAATGCATTTTGAGGCCACAGGAGAAGATGACTCACTTATTAATTAGCCGGGGAGATGGCAGCATGGGGCAGGATGATGAGCACTGGAAGCAGCGCAGAGACTCAGGCAGGTGGAGCCCGTACGTGCAAGGATTGGCTGCCCCCAGCTGCACCAAAATACCTGAAAGGAGCAGGTGTAGGGTAGCCCTCACCTCACCACCAGGAATGAGACACCTCGAGAAACAAAGCAGAGAAACAGCCAAGCCCTGCCACAGCTCCCTTTGCAACTGTGGGCAAGGGAGCTTGAAATGTGTCTTTGTGGAGATGTGAAGAGTGCCTTGAGCCCACTGCCCTGGGCTCTTCCCATCGAGGCAGCACCACATCCCCATCCCTCCATCCGGCCCCCTGCTCTTCCCAAGCAAGCAAAGCGGAGCACAAGAGCTTAATCTAGAATGCAACATGTCAGGAGTGGGATAGATGGGAAAGGGATGTATATATTACCTGTCTTAAGGCGTTGTCCCTATCTGAAGAGAAAGACAAATTTAAACTTGTCAGGGTGAATGATAAAGGAGTGTGCTTAGCAGTGCTTAAGGAAAGGTGTAAACTTTGGGCATGTGGTGGGGAAAAAATCAGCCGAGATGTGCTTGTAAACCTCACCACAAATAAAGAGTCCTGCAATGCTCAGCAAGCTGCCTCCTGGGGAATATTCAAGGTCAGGGTGGAGTAGGTTCTGAACAACCATATCTAGCTGAAGATATCCCTGGTCATTGTAGGGGTGTTGGACTAAAAAACTTTTAAATGTCCTTTACCAACCAAACTATTCAGTGATTCCATGATGATGTGATTCTGTGTTCCTGCTGATGCAGAAAGGAAAAGTATTGCATTATTTGGCTGGATTCTCTGGTTTAGGGAGCTGGAGGTGATCCTTTGATATAATTGGTGCTAGAGCAGGTGAGGGGGGATATCTCAAAGGAAAGGTTAGGACCAGAAGACAGAGTATTATGGAGCAACCCAAGTATCCCAGGGCACAACCCAGAGCAGATTAGTGAGGTATTTGGCATTGATAAAGTAGATTAAATATGGACAGATAATTAGAATAAAATGAAGAGGGATGGGGAGAGAGATAGTCTGATCCATATTTTCCTATGCTTTATGTGAAACGACATCAGATGGTCAAATCAAGGCATGAGGAGTCAGGACTCCTGGGCTCCCTTCCTCACTCTGCCACTAATTAAGGACCTGAAGACTCAGGCATTCTGTACCTCCAATCACCTAAAGTTTCAGAATTGTTATCAGATTCAGTTAATTACTGTCTGCAAAGAGCATAGAAACACACAGAAAAGATGTTAGACAGATATCCTGATTTTAATGTTAAAGTTCAAAATATTATAATTGGTTGGAGAACTGAACAGGGGTGTGCATCAGAAACTGAAGCAACAGAATTAAAGGAAAGCTTTAAAAGTGAAAAAGCAAAGGAAGAAAAATCTGGAAGAATAAAGAAAAGAAAATGAAGACTTCTAGGCAGGTGACAGGCCAGGTGAATTTTGGCTGACTGAGATAATAAGCCACTCTTTTTAAACTTTTTCACTTTTTCCTCTTGCTGCAGAAATGCTCCATTAACTCTCAGGAAGATGATTGACCATTTGCCCTTTCTAGACAGAGCTGAAATAGTGGAAACATCACAGCAAAACATATGACCCAGCTTTTGGCACACCCCGTGGCTCCAGACCTTTAACGCAAAACAGCCTTGGAGTCTGAAGGGAGATGACAAAGCGACACTGCCTTGCTACGATGTTTATTAAGTGGGAAACAGCAATGAACAGGACTAGAAGAAGTTGCAGGGGGCAAAATCCTTCCTTGAGGAGGATGGAGGGACTTGATTTCCCCTGATTTTTTTACCCTTCAATGTACCGAGTGAAAAGAAATCTTTGTAGTGCATGACCTTGAGGAAAAGGAATAAACAAGAAGTGGGTACAGTCACCTCAATGAAAACATAGAAAGGAGGTGAAGAGGAAAAGAAAGTAAAAATTAAATGTAATAATAATGGAGTTTGGTAGTTCTCTACTATATTTTGAATTTTATCTGGCAGGTAGGTGTTCATATCCTCATAAAATGGGATCCAAATAAAAAAAATAAGAGGTGATAATAACAGGTCTTACACCTCCTCTTTCTTTCCCTGTTAATTTTTTGGCTTGTCCAGCTGAGTGGACTGCGAATAAATGCTGGTGTATGAAAAGGGGAAAGGGAAGGACCTCACCAGATCACAGTAACTGGCTCTTGAGCCTCCAAGCTCAAGATCACAGCTGAAGAAGGGACAGAAAAGGTCATCAGTGCTCAAAGATATGAATTTTCTGCTGCTGGAAACTGTCCCTTCCTTCCCAAAAGCAGCAGAGGCATGTCTTTATGTCTAAATAAAACAGGTCTAAGGACCCTTCTCCAGCACCAGGGCCAGCTGAAGTATGCTGACAACACTCACAATAAATAGGTCTGTTAATTTGGGTGGGTTCTGCTCAGAGTTGCAGGAAATAAACCCCACACAGCAAAGCAGTTTGCAAAGCCTGGAAATGAGAGCATGTGCTAATGCCCTGAGGTGTGGCATGAGGATCCGTCAGCACTGTGGAAACACAGTGGAGGGCAGAGCAGGGTGAAAGGAGACAAACCTGACAGAAATTTATTCACATGGCTTTTAGGAATGGTCTTTGAAATGATGCGTGCCTTCATGTAGGGACCCGTGGTCAGCTTGGATGGGTCAAAGTTGTCAAGGGATGTGCTAAACATCCAGGAGTGTGGGAAACTGTGGGGCAGGGCACATAGCAACATCCTGTTTTATTCACAGGTAGAGATGTAGGCACTGTTGACCATGAAGACAGCAACCTGTTTGCCTTCAGGTGGTCTTTGCTTTACACACTGTGGAGAACCTCAAAGACAAAAGTGTGTAGGTTTTCTGGGGCTCTCTTTAACAGAATGCTATTATTTCATTAGTATACAAGCACATATTTTTTTTCTCCGTGTTTATATGGGAAATATGTCAGAGAGGAGTCAAGACAAACTAGGTTTTCTCTCATAAGCTATGCTCTATAACACATTCATTATTTTTATGAAGACATCTTGGAAAGAAACTTTTCTAAGCCAGCAACTCTTTAAGACTTTCATATAGAGTGTAATAAGTCTTTGTCCAGTCCTTCTGGAATGAAACAAGTTGACTTCACTAATAGTCTAGTGAGTTCTCACATCTCTATTATAAATAATTTTAGTTGCAGACATTTAATTAATGTTGTAAATATACTATTTACGATGTGCTTTGGGAAATGAGTAGTTCTCTCATTATACATCCCGTCCTGGTTTATTGTTTTACTCTGCTTTGCTGCAGTGGCCTCACAGTTTCCACAGCAATCACAGCCCTTGCTGTGGGGGCTCTGCCTTCATATTCACTCTGTCACTGGAGAGATGGGAGCTTACCATCTTCCTGGGGTCTTTTAGGCACCTAATTTAAATGCAAATGGAGTGAATAGCATGCAATTGAGGTTCATCTAAGGATTAAGTGCCTAAGTGTTAGATGCCTACCCTGAGCTTGTCACTTATCCTCCCTTATGCACTGAGAGGAGAGCAGCAAAAACCTGGATACCCACCTGGAACTAGTTGGGCACACTTTCACTGCCTGCCAATTTTTCCTTACTGATTCTAAAAGAAAACCAGCTCAGACCTCATCCCCTGACTTGTAAATGCTAAAAAGGAAAGAAATAGGAATCCTACTCCTATATAATGAATAGGTGCACAGGGGCCTCAACATTTCTCAGGATTTTCTTCACATAGCGACAGCTAGAGGGTATGAGCACTCCCTTCTGTGCTCAGGCTTTGATCCACCCCTGTGGCTCATCTTAGAAGTGTGCTGTCAGGCTCGGATTTCCAAATAGAAGTTTTTCAGAGGACTGAAAAACTCTGTTGGGATGAAAGTGCCCATCAGTACCAGTGAAAATTCAGGACTGAGTTTTCAGGACAATGCCATTCCTGGGGTGGTAGGATTGCATCCAGCAGAGAGCAGTTTGTAACAAATAAGTTTGTTGGCTGCACTGACTAAATCCTCACCATGTTTTATGCAGTGATTTACATCAGAAGGCCTGAAACTTCTCACACAACTCGCTCTAGCAGAGCCGAAAACTCATGTGATGTTTGGCATTTCCATGACTCAGAGGTTTCTTTTTTTGATCTAGTACACTAAGGCACATTAAGTTGTGAGACAGTGAGGAGCACACAATGAGCCAGTGGAGCACCTGACAAAATATAAATCTGCATAGATGATCATGTAGTTAAAGCACCCACCTGAGATTTACATACGTGCACACCGTTCACCAGAATATTCCATTTTAGCTGATTAAATCACAAATTCCACCCTGTACAAAGTGTGGTGGTGTCTCCTGTGCCTGGCAGAGCTGCTCTGGTGTGTTGGTGGAGCCTGCAAGCTCCGGCACGTGCGACATGCACACACGTACTCACACACTCACAAGATAGAGCCTTCTGCCACTTTTTATCCAGCAACATATTAATCTTGCGTTTCGCATTCTCTAAAAGCTTCACCATTATAACATAATTACTGCTGAAATTGACCTTTAAAATATATTCCAAATTTCAAATGTCTTTAAACCCCTCAGTGAGCACCATTTTTCAATTTCACATATTGTTTTCTTTTTTAGGAGAAGTGGGACAAAAGATGGGAAAGAGCATTAGAAAATGAATGTCAGCATGTGACATATGCACATAGTGATAAAGCAAAATGTTGCAAAAATTTACCTGGGCATTCTAATATCCAATCTTCAAGCAGTTACAATTTCCCTTAAGCTAAATGAAAATGTAATAAGACTAACTAAAATGTTGCATTTGTGTCTCACCCTTCCCTAAAGTAATTCAATCAATCAGTTTAGCTTCACTAATATTCAAATGTTATCTGAAACTGGCAATATTAAAGTTCAAGTACTCCTCAGCCTCTAAATACATTTAAACTACCTTTATTAGAACATGCACTTTCCTAAATTAGTATTAGTACCTAAAATTGGTTGTGTTTCTAACTACCCTTAAAGGAAAACATAACCTTGCCTGCAAATGAGATACTGAACTGTGTGTGGAGGCAGATTTCTGTAACACAGCATCTAAGACTGAAAATGTGCATATTATAATGCACTGATGAACTTGTGTGCTCACATTACTGTGCAAATAAGAAAATATAAAAGCACATGGTGCAACTTCCACCCAGCAGCATTTGTATCCAGCTTTGTTCCTTCCATCTCCCTGTCCCAGGAAAGTGAGGACAGAGGACCTGGAGGAGAGGGGGAAAATTCCCACCACCCATGGAATATCCAGGGGAAGGACTGCTGAGGAGAGGCATTGTCCCTTTGGCCAGATACATCTGGCATGGGTTTATTAAGATGGGTTTTGTTTGTGGGGAAATCTGGGAAAAACTTGTCTGGAAAAGGGGGCTCATGGACCTCTCATCCATTCTTCTGTCATGCAGTCCAGTGCATGGTCTTCACACAGGACCCCTTATGCAGATATGCCACTGCTCACTCTTGGAAATGTACACTCAAAGGGGGCTTTGCCACCTTGAGCTAACAAAGCCCACTTAGACTGGGGTGGGAGGGAGGCATGGAAAGCAAGGGGCATCTGTACCCACAGAGGGCCGCTGTCTGTGAAGAGCTTGCTGCTCCTCAGAGGTTGTTTCAAGCACACAGTGGGGCCAAGTGTCTGAAGACAAGCACAGCTCTGACTTTACACTCAGTCTCAGGCCCTCTGTGTGATCTCTGCTCTGTCCTATTGACAACGCTTCAATGGGATCTGCAATTCACCTGCAACCCTGAGCAAACCCTGGGCCTGAACCACACCTGGCAGAGGGGACAAGGGTGTATGCTCAGCCAACCTGTGCAGAAACAGACAAAGTTTTGGGTCAGAACGAATCTTAAAATGCATCTAATTTCAACACCCCTGCTGTGGTCAGGGATACCTTCCACTATCCCAGCCTGCTCCAAGGCCTATCCAGCCCTTCCTTGAACACTTCCAGGGATAGCGCAGCCACATCTTCTCTGGACAACCTGTTCCAGTGCCTTAGCACTGTCATGTTTTGTGCAGGCCTTTTTCTACATGACTAAGAAGGTGCTGACAATGCCAAAGGGATGCACCTTCAGGGGACCAGATCCAACCTTGGGAGCCATGCCGGCAATGATAGGCAGAGTCACACACGAGTTATGCAGCTGCATGACAGACATAAAAGAGGAGAGCCTCACTGAGGAACACTAGGTTTGTGTCCATTTACCCCAGCTGAGGATCCAGTCCATTATTTCCAATTAGGTTTGATGGAGGATTAGTCCAATCTGGAGTGTCAGTGTTCTGCCCCCTGACAGCTGCTCATGGAGTGACATGTGTGCTGTAACCTGCTGGCCCACCTTACCCCTCACTTTATGAAAAATGCCATGCAGAGCCAACCTTGGTAGAAATGAAGACAAATGAAAATCATTGGAAATTTCATTAGTGACTGTCCAACAGCTTTGGTGAAAGGTAGAAGGTTTTTGCTTTCCCTTGCACACACCTGGTTAGGTTTTGTGGTTTTTTTTGCATATCCCACACACACACTCCCTTCTCCTTCATCCCTTCTACAGGGTGGTGAGATAATGCAAATAAATTGCTCTGCCTACTTTGCACAAAGGTTTACATATTGTTCTGTTGATAACGTTTTTGGTATGCCTAATAGATGTAAGGGGGAAATATCTGTCTGTAGCACTTCTAAAGTTTGTGTATTATCTAACTAGCTCATACTGCTTTAGAGGCTTTAAGCCCTCCATAAGAAGTCCTTTTGCCTGTGGATCTTTTATGTTACACCTAGGTGTCCTCATTATAAGGGCTCTACTATTTGACAAGCAACGCTTGTCTCTACAGTCGGTGATGAACACAGCATGACAGGCAATGTGTGCCTCTGTCCAAAGCACTGAATCACAATAAAATGGTAAATTACTGTCTGTCATAGCTAGAAACTTCAGTGAGTAATATTCAATTCCCTATTCTACATAAGATGAGGTGGTGGCGGGGGAAGGGTGCACTCATTTGGTGGTGGTGGGAAAAGCTTTTTCTTTTTTTTTAATCTTTGCAGTTGAAAATGTACCTGGGCACTGAGAAAGAAAGCAAACGGGGGGTTGTAGCAGGAGGAAAAGGATGAATTGCTGGCAAATGGAGTTATCACTAGAATATTTTTGGACAGCTTAGAATTTGTTATTGTTTTGGGATCATCAGGATGGAGATATTTGCAAATGGGATTCACTCTTCTCACTCTCTGGCAGAAATACAGAATTCAGTTTCGATTAAAATGCAATAATAATTGTGAGTTGGACTGTGTGTCACTGATTCTCTGAAAGGCCCCCATTAGAGAAGTCTCTATTTTAAAACAAGCCATTCATCATTGGAGTATAATTTCCAGTAAATATATTGTTTGTTCAACTGTATTGCTAGAGATAATGTTTAAAATTCTCTCCTCATATCTCATTATGAAATAATTGATAGCAACATGGCCATTTCTTTTCATTCGTGAGGGTTTTTTGCTGTTGTTTTTCTCCCCTTCTTCCTTTAAGGCAAACTCTTGAAACAATCAATATCAGCAGTTTCAAAAGTGTGATACAATAAATAAATCTCTCAGACAATGACAGAGAACATCCTTATAATAAATTTACCATAAATAAAACTGTGTGTGAAATTCCTAAGAGCCATTTTACATGAATGCCTTCAAATTTTGTGCAAGGAGAGAGAGGAAAGGAGGGGGAGAGACGAGGACAAAGACGTGTATTCAACAAATTGCTTCATTCTCAAAATATCTTACATTTGGCTGGCTGTGTGGTGCATGAAAAGAAAACTCCTTCCCCCCTGCAGAAACACACTGCAGTGTTTGGACTTGTTTAATTAATATTGGCCTTGGTTCCCATGTATGAATCCTTTTTTTTTCAATAAGACACATTGCTACAGCAGAGTTTGTAACTTAACTGCTGTCTCACAAAACACTTTTGGAGTCTTTATCTTGAAATATTGTAATAGACCAAAATCAATAATGGCTTCTGACACCAAGGTCCAGTTTCCAAGTGACCTAGCAAGAACACACCTAACACGTTTAAATACCAACACAAATCTGAAATGTCCTTTATACCCTTCATAGTAGAGTACAAAATTTCCTATTTTGCAGTCTTTTTTTTTTTCTCATTTCATATGCCACAATCTGGAATTTCATGTGAGGTCGAATTTTCAGAGAAAAGTTCTTCCTTCCCTCTCCTTCCCATTCTCTCTGGCTTTCAGTAAAACTGGGGCTCCACCAAGAATCTGGCACCCAGCTTTCTCAAGCCTAAACCTGTGCTTTAGTTTAAGTATGTATTTAAGCAATTTGCTGAGGAGGAACGAAGCATATTGTTTACCTTCAGAGATGTGTTCCTAGAATTTGAACAAAGTGCTTTTTGAGCAAATCACAGTGCAAAGGTGCCTACACAAAACAACAAAACACCAGAATAAGGACAGGCAGATTTTTGTGCATTTTTTGTGGTCTGTTAGGATGTCATATTGGCACTGGGACACCATGGTACAGAGGTGGTAATACAGGCAGAGCCAAAGAAAATGGGCTCCTCTGAATTCTGGATTCCTTAGATTGAAATGCTTTGCTGAAAATTTTATGCTTTCCTTCTGACTTGTGCTGGTGTAATCTGAACTTCAGAACTATTATATTTTAGAGGGAAAAGAAGAAATAATACCTGGTAGGTGGTATATGTTTTGTTATTAATAGTAATATTTGGCACTCAGATGTCACTTTTCTTCTCCAAAGCACTTTACATAATTAACTAATTCATCTTCACCATCCCTGCATGAGACAGAGCTTTTCAACTGAGGCAGAGCAGCAGCTCATATGTTCAGGACTGACTCTGCTCACAAGGACCAATTTTGGGTGAAAAACAGCTGAGTTGTCCTAAGGACAGGGGTGTCTTAGGAGCTTGTGCAAGAATAAGTGCAAGTTTGAGACCAGCTAAGGAACATGATGGTGCACAAGGCCTTAGAACCTGATGAAGTGCACCTGTGGGTCCTGCGAGAACTGGTAGGTAAAGTAGCTAAGGCAGGGTGCATCGTTTTTGAAAAGCTGTGGCAGCCTGGTGAAATTCCCAGTGACTGGAAAAAGGTAAATATATATCCCCCATTTAAAAAGGGAACAAAAGGAAGGCTCATCTCTGGGTCCAGGAAGATCATGGAGCAGATGCTCCTGGAAACTATGCTAGGGCACATGGAAAGTAACGAGGTGATAGACAACAGCCACCATGGCTTCACTAAGGGTAAATTGTGCCTGACATATTTCACAGCCTTCTTCAGCTGGATGAGAGCCCTGGTGGATAAGGGGAGAGTGACTAACATCATCTCCCTGAACTTGCACAAAGCATTTGACAGTGACCCACAGAAACTCTTGGTCTAGACTGCAGAGCCATGGGTTTGACAGATGGGTCACTCACTCAGTGGATTAGGATTGGGCTGAATGGTTGCACATAAAGACCTGAGTCTTCTCAGTGTCCAGCTGAGGAGCAGCCATGGGTGGCATTCCTCCAGGATGAGAATTGGGACCACCACTGGTTGACTAAAGGAGCATTTTACACGAAAACATTGGCGTGTGGTGTCCCAGGACACACCCCAAAGCTCTGCCTGCCTGTGTGGAGAGGGCTATTGTGCAGAGTTTGTTCTGGTGACTCCCCTTCCCAGGACTGTCCCTGTGTCCTGGTGATTCCCTGTCCCTCTGGGTTGGGTTGGGCTGCCAGTCTCATCAGTTCATCCACGCCTACAGGACCCACATGCCCACTCAGAGTCATGCTCTGTCATCAGTGGGAGCTGCTGGACAGAGGGTGCTGCTTGATTCAGGTCAGTTTTCAGAACCTACGCATGACGAAGACTCCTGTGAAATCTCCCTTTCCTTGTGTTTGGGTTGATACCAACCTTTTTGAGCAAATCACAGTGACAAAGGGCAATCTGCGGACTCTGGAGGGTCCATGTATTTGCTGACATGATTATATTACCTTCTTCTATATTTTTCTTTTTCTTATGACAAAAGACCTTTTCCATTAGGACTTAATCCAAAGCACCTTGAAGTCTTCCTTTCAGCCCTTTTTGCAGTGGGCATACCTGTAGGCCAAACACCTCCATCCTCTCTGCAAAGAGTTTGGGAGAATTGGTTTAATCCTGACAAGAGCTCAGACATGCAATAATGTCTTCAGTGGTCCTGGCCCTGCATTAAGGTTCATAACAGGCATCTCCCTGTGCTAAACTCTGGGGAACAAACAGGCCAAAGCAGTAGAAACTAGTTTTCTACAACAGTAGAGGGCAGAAATTGCATGTAGGTACCCTGCTGGATTCTCCTTTGTCCCCATTGACAAAGAAGACTCACAGACAAACGACTTTTGCCACAGGCTCCATGGAGTGACACCAAAAATTGGTCTGCACAATGTCCCCATGGGTTTAGTGCTCTGCTGACTGTGGGAAGTGATGAGTTTTTCCTGATGTGTGGCTGTCCACACATGCGTGGGAGGACCTCTCTGCCAAAAGGCGATTTTTCAGAACTTGCGCTGAAAGTCAAACCCTGCAATTATAAGGAGTGGCTGTACTTAAAAGAGAGATGTAGAACACCCAAGCACGCGCTCGGATTTATCATATTGAAGGAACATAGTCCTTTTTCTATGCAGTTGCACTTTTTGATAAACGGCCTACATTAGGGTACCTCAAAGGTGCTCTGCATCATTAATTACTAGGGTATATGCTGAAGAGGAAGTTAATGAAACTTATCTCTTGCATGGAAGTGAGAAATCTTACTACCTGATGATTCCTGATGGAAGAAGATGTTTCTGAAACCACAGGTGCAACCTTGTACAGGTAATAATAACATAACACTCAGGGGAGTCTTTTATATCTGAGGATGTCATTTTTCTTTTTGATTTATAGGATACTAATGGCTTTTCTCCTTTTCTTCTTTTTTTTTTTTTTGAGCCAAGAGCTATGGTAAAAATCAACTGATGACGCTCAGATTCAGAGAGTAAAAAAGAAAAGAAAACAGAACAGAATAAAATGGGACAAATAAGAGTCCCTCTGGGAGAAATGCCAGCCGCTAGTTTTGCTATTATTATACTGGAGAATCTTATAAAACTCTAGCCATTAATAACGGGCTCTGCCAGATATTGATAATTTATTCAAATTGTAGGTCTGGATTTGAGGGAGCAGATGTTCCTCATGCAGACACTTTCAGAAAACAAATTCCAAAGAAACAAAATAGCATTCCGTGCTATCAGTAGAGAAGAAAGGCAGTATTTTAGTGTGCAGTAAACATCTGGACTGCCTTCTATTTTTATTGCCTCTCTCGCCCCTGTTCTCTCCTACCCGTATACCCTTACTGCTGGATGATTCTGTTGCTCTCCTTCTTAGATGTCAAATAAATAAATAAATGCTCTGCTTAGCCTCCTGCCTGTGTTAGAACAGATAATGACAGATTTCACTAGGAGTAATGGGACCTGACCAACCTCAAATCACTTTGAGCAGGAGCAAAGCCTCCAAACAAGCCACCTATTAGGAAGAGTAAAAATTAATTTTGATTGAGAACAATTTTTTTTTTCCTGGTCATTTCAGTGTTTTGATGATGCTCTACCCAATATGGAGCTTGGTTCTACCCTCCAGCAAATTCACAGCTGTTCCCACTTTCTTTCTCTCTCTCTCTTGCCTTGCTAGGTTGGAGGAAGGCTGAGTATTCATAACCCCAAAATCTCACTGTCACAGATGGTCCAAATTGAAGCAAGCTGTTCTATCACCTTCTCCAGTTGTTGGCTGCTCCATTTGAAACCACCCTCGACATGGTGCAACAGAATGTGCTGTGTGTCCAAAAACTGTTAAACATATTTCCTTGGGCACAGTGACAACAGTTGATGAGCACTAAACTGCAATGCTTGCAGTGGTGGTCCTCTTCTCTCCAAAAAAGAAGCTAATCTCTAGGACCAAATCCAGAGGTTGTAGTGAGATCATGTTGGCCAGATCTTATCCCTGGGAGATCACTTTGCTTTCTGCAGATCTGTGTGGTTCTGCACTGTTTGGAAACATAAGTAGGTCCAAGACTGCCAGGGGAGCTAGGACGGTGGTCTAATTTTCAGCTCTTTGCAAATGACTGTACAGAATTACATTCCCAACCAGTCCCATTTTACAATTCCCATCCATTTCCAGCTAATCTCATGCAATAATTTGTCTTCCAACTGGTTGCACGTTACCATCTGTCTCTGCTCCTGACTGATCCCCAGTTGCCATCTGCCCCTGGCTGGCCTTTTTTTAGCTATACCCCATTTGGAGAGGTACAAAAGTGATGATGCTGAAGGATGTCAGTCCTTCAGACTGTCTGTCCAACCCTCTGATGGACACATGGCTTTTCATAGCCTGCAGAGACCGTGGCACAGCCCTCCCCACCACACGTGCAGCCTCCCTCTTTGCAGTAACCGCTACAAAGGAGTGTTTGCCAGCAAAGGGAACAAAAAAAAAAAAAAAAGATTAGTCCAGGGATCTACACAACAGGACGTGGGAAGGACAAGGAAAAGAATAGTCACAAGCAATTTATTTGCAAAGGGTATGCAGATGTGGTTGTGGGTCAATACACATGGAAAATAACCCTAAAACTAGTTGGGCCCCTCTGTTTGCTCCCTGCTTCTGTGGCATTGTCTGCAGTGACAGCCATTGAGGGAAGGCTCTTGCATGGCAGGAGCCTAAAAGTGATCATATCTAATTTCCCTTCGAAGCTTGAGTTATGGCTTTTGAGACCTTTTCATGAAGAACTCGCACTGCTTCTGAGGCTGTCACTCTTGGAAGTATTTTCCTTTTGTGAGAGAAACAGAGCGTAGCTGTTGCAACATTCCTCTGGGGTAAATTGTCTCCTTTTTGTCTTCCCTATGTTTAGGTGACAGCAAAAACCTCCAAGTTTCACTCTGATGGTGACAGCACTTCACAGTTCAATAGTAGAAGGGGAATGGAGTCATCAGTTCACTTCCCATCCTTTGCAATGTTGCCTTGGCCTCTAGTGCTGCACTTCCCATGCGTGACGTACGGAAATGACTGGAAGAATCAGAGCCTAAAAAGTGTCTTCTAATTTTTCCTATGCCCAGTTACCAGCTGCCACTAACTTTGCAAACTTTATTGACTACTGCTGTGTCTGGTGCTAAGTATCTTCAGACTTCATTCCAAGTAATAGGGAAAAAAAAACCGAGGGGCAATCAGCTAGTTCCATGATGAATGAAGCCCATGTCACTCAGAGAAAATGAATATTTCTTTGCAATAATGACCAGATGGTAGCAAGACTCAGATCCAAATTAAAACATGCATGATAAATGCCAAGAAAACACAGAAAGACAAAAACCCAACCTGGAGTGAAATCTCTCTATAAATCTTTCCCCCCTACAACACAGGCACTTCTAATGGGAATTAAATTATTAAGAGATGTTGCAAGGAGAATACAAATGTGAGACTCTTCCTCCTTCTTGGAACTTTTTGAAAGAGTATTTCAGCACAGCCAGCTGGCTTTTCTTCTCCATATGAGAGAGCACTGGGCTGAATAGGATCTTTTCATGTAGAAGCACAGGCAAAATACTAATCCAGAAAATAAATTATACATTGGAGTTGGCATAGAAATAGCATATATTTTGCCTTCTCTAGAGTTGACCTATGGAACTCCTTGCTGCAAGAAAGTAGTTATTTCAGCTGAAGGTCTTTGAGGACTTAGAAAGGGGGTAGTATTCATAACTACATGATCTTTATGTCCCTTTCAGCCCAAACCATTTTATGATTCTCTGATTCCCTGATTTGCAAATAGTAATACCATTCAAAATTACACTTAACAGAGAAAATGCTGGGAATGGTTTTACAATATCTTATTTCCAGGTGGACAGTAAAAGTAAATTACTGATGTTAGAAAAAAATGTTGTTATGAAAAATGTAAAGTCTGTAATTTTTTTCTGATATTTTTCATGAGATATATGATATTTGAAAGTGCTATGATCATGACAAAGAACAACAAATATTGCTGAAGGTGAGCTAATATGGCATTTGCAGAGATATTTGAAGGAAGTCTGTGTTTTGGCATCCTCCTCTATGTCTTTTAGGTGAGCCAAGCCTAGCCCTTCACTGTCCAAAAAAAGCAATACCCTCAGAAGCTTTATTTTTTAACTTCCTGTTCCATGATCCCTTCTATGTCCCCTTCCTTCTATCCACAGATCTCATGGTGACACGAAATGGATGGTCTCTCAGGGGGCTGTCTGGCCTCTCCCTGTTGGCATTGACACCTTTTCCCAGCACTATGTTAATGAGAAATATTAAATTACAGAGGTGCGCACACACTTTAGGAACAAACATGGTATTTGATCCCGCCAAACTGCCAAGCTCTACTTAAAACCAATAAAAAATGTTCTTCCCCAGCAAGATGTGATTAGCTTTTATACCTGTGCAGATTGTACAAACACACAGGAGGGAGCTTTTAAATATCATTGATTTGCCTATTTGAAATTATTAATTTCAAATTCGGCTGGAACAACCTTTGCTAAATTACACTGTGCCAGTGGGAGTTAGAGGACCCACAAGTCTAAACTTAACTTTAGAATGGAAGGAGGGAGGGCTAAAGAAGAAGGGGAAAAAAAAACCTGAAACAACTAAAAGTCCATTTAAACTCAGTAGGTTTCCAGTTAATTACATTTTCACACCTATCTCAGTAGTTACAGATGTATTTATAATGTATGCCTGCCTCTGTGGTTACTGAATACTGCATTCTCCACGGACTCTAAGAGCCAGGATTTCTTTCCTACATCTGAAAGACCTTCCATTTTAATTGCAGTCACATCCAAGTATTGTCTGGGTTCAATTGTAATGGCTCAAAGTAATTTTCTTCACTTCCCATTTTCCCTCTTCTTTCCCCCTCTCCTCTACTCCCCTCTCCCTACATAAAAGGAACAGCTGGATTTCCTATGTGGAGACATCACTGGTGTCTGGAGAAGCATATATCCACCCTTTGACTGTGCAGCAGGAGAGATGGACTCAACCACTCACCACAACAGTCCCTCCCCATCCTCAAACACACCTCAGCTCTTTTGGATGGGGATACACTAGTTCACCCCCACCACAGCTCCTTTTCAGGATGAGAATGCACCCCTCTCCTCTCCAAAGAATTTATCTTAAACCTTACCTGAGGTAGAACCTGGGATCTGCTCTCCAGGTTGTGGGTCCCACAAAAGGGTCCACAGCTGAGGTTCAGCCTTTCACCTCCTAACCACAACTTGTGTCCCACTGCTCTGCAGAGAGAAACATGCTCCTCCACAAGTCAATTGCTCTGTCTTTTTTTCAAGGAGATGAATTGCCACCTGGAGTAGCTTCTCCTCTCTGCTGGCTTTTAAAGGAGCCATAGGTGACTAGCTCAGTCCCGAACAAACTTTCAGAATACAACAATTAAAGCAGAACTTAAGAATCTTGTCATGGCCAATTGACAAAGCTCTCACTGAGGGAAAGACTCAATGTGAGCACATCTCGGTTTTACTGAGCCCTCTCTGTGCCTGCAAAGGGTTCCTATACTTTTGAGGTAGAGGAGCAAGGAGTGGAGACAGCTAGATATGCAGATTGTCTCAATTCCATTATTTCTTCCTGTGGAATGACCAATTATTTGTGCTTGACCCCGAAGTCCCCAATTCTTCTGAGAAGCACTGGAGGTGAGCCCCATTATGGCACTCCTTAGCCTGTATTCTTTTCACTTCTCCAAATATCCTACATATTCACCTGCACCTATATGAGCAACAAATTCCCACTGGAATAAGAGACCCTGAATGACAGTGTCAGGTCTGAAATGGTGCAGAAGTTTCTCAAGGGCTTTACAAAAGCAGCTCTCACAAAAAAAAACGTCCATCACAGACTGCAGATATTCTTTAGTTGTAGAACTAGGGACACTTCCTCATCTTGCCTTCTCTACTGCACACCCCAAGAGCAGACATAGAGACAGACTTCAAAAATAAAACCAGTGAAACGAAAGTGGTTGTGCACTTAAATTTGTCCCCTTCAGAAGAAAATGTCAGAAGAGGCTCACTGGAGAGAAACTGGTCATACTACTTAATGTGTGACTGGAGGGCTCTCTAGCATGCTGGTGCTGAGGATGGGATGAAAACCTATTTGGAACAGAACAGCACTCAGGAGATTATTCACAGCTGCAGCATAAACAATGAAAATTTACTAAAGTATATAGACCACCCAAGCATGCAGTAAATGAACTTCACAGTAATGGAATTGCCATATCCCCCTGAATTGTACCTGTATGTAAGGCTACCCTGCTGTTTCAAAAGCAAATTCAGACTGGATGGTAGGTGTCCAGGTGATTAGAATACAAGCCATAGTGAGAAGATAAACCATCTAAGTTGATAAGGATAGTGTAGACTGCTCTGACAGAGCAAAACCAGTGTGAGCATTCAAGGAGACAAATGGGTTGTAGAAGCATGGCAATAGCTAAGGTTTGCAGAAACACTCACTTGAAGTAATATCATACTATCTGGAAAACGAATCCATGATTGCTGTAAAAGGCAGCTTTTCATCTGGCGTCAATCAGCGTAGATCCATTGATGCCAGCCTCTTTTCCTCAGTAGTGCAATGTGCTGTTTCTTTGCTAATATACCACAATATAATTCCAGACTTTTAAAAACTTCAATGGAGTTACATGACTTCCACAAAGTGAGGGTTAGGTTGACAGTCTTATGCTGCACATGCAGGGGGAGGCAGTGTTGAGATGACAGAAGCCACCTTAACCTCCTTCCCTGATGTCTGAGTGTCTGCAGAGCCACAGCACTGCTAAGGTGAGGTGCTCTCACAAAACACATCACCCCCTCCCAACCATTTCCACATGCAGCCCTCTCCCTGCATGCCTTGAAGAGCCTTGTGAACACAGCTGAATCCAGCCTTCCTGCCCATCTATCGCAGCTGATCAGCGGGTGGCAAAACTGATGCAGTAAGATGTTGGCTGGTTCACAAACATCACACAGGTCTACCTCTTTTTCTTACTGATTTTTCACTTTCTCCCTGATCACACTTTTATCAGCAGCAGTCAGCATGAAGCCAGAGCCAGCAGCTTGTTGTTCATAAGCTGAGGGAGGTCAAAACACCATGGCCATCTCTCTGTCCAAGGAGGCAATTTGGGCTCAGGTGTTTTGCTTTTGTCCTCCCTGTTGTTTTGTTACTGAGGTAGGCTGGCCCACTGCCAGCCCTGACCAGCTAGCACTCACAGTCAATACCTGGGCATGGTTTGGGGTGTACCACGAGCCAGAAACCTTTCCCAGAAGAGAAAAAGGATGATGCCCTCTGGCTTTAGGGAGAGGAATATTACTAGAAGTGTGGGCATGAGTCATGCTGGTTCACTTGCCTGCAGAGCAAGTCTGTGGCAAGAGCAGAGGTAGCTGCCCAGACATCCCTCTCCTGGCCTGAACGTCACTGTAGGGACTTCACCTTTTTTTAACCACAGTTGTTTAAGTGAAGCACCTCTACTAAGACATAAGGAAAAGTCCTGTACAGAGTGATTTGCAAGGGGGAAGTGCCTCTTGATGCCAAGAGCATCCTGCTTCTCAGATGCTGCTCAACCAAGGGGTTGGATTTTGGTGTCTCTGCTGGGTGATGAGGCCAGGAGTGGCTGAGCAGGATGGGCTCCCCCTTGGAGGACAGGGCTCAGCCACTGACCTTGGCTTTGAGTGCTTACTCAGCAGAGGAGGGGAATGTGAGGTGGGAAAAGGCAGCAAGGAGGGAAAGCAAAAATAAACCCTACCAAACCAAACAAAAATGTTTTCAGTTCCAGTCAGGAAAAGAAAGATTGAAAATGACATCAAGTCAGCTCTCATTGATTCTCTTTTGTTATAACCATTATATAGAGCCTTCCAATCCCTTATATTCTCTGGGCTGGCAAACACTATCTGAGCGTCATAACCCAGAGTCTCAGGGCCACCCTCTCCATCTTCTCCTTTAAAATTATTATTATTACTATTATTATTTTTTCCTCATTGTTTTTAAATCACTCTCTATATAACAGTTGCTTTTCACATTAAATAACATCAGATGAGAGCTCACCACAGTCAGAAGAATGAAACTGTCATCTCTAATTTGCCTGGCAGAAGCCGCGTTGACAAGAAGTTGTCTGTGGTTATTTAGAAATAAAATAATGCTCTGAGGAGAAGTGCAGAAACTTAATAGGACTTTAAAAACAACAGGAGCCATGGGGACTGCAGATGGTTCCTAGGCCTAAGGACTAAATAAACAATGATTTTATAGGCAAGAATGTAGCCTAGGGGAGATGGCCTCTAAAGAGATGTTCACACATATTGTGTCCAACATCATTAGACTGCCCGGTGGGAGCAAACATTCGGCAGTTAAAGACATTTTGAAAAGGAAAAATCAGCCTCAAAAGATGCTTTAAATGAACAGGAGGTGGAAGAGCAAGCCGTCTAAAGAACTTCGCGCAGCTAAATGACTCACCAAACATCTGTCTCAGGGACCAATAATTTGAAACTGATTGACTTACTGGGTATAAAATATATAGATAAATGTAGAGGAAAAAGAAAAGTAAAAAACATCCAAAGGGGAAGGTGGGATTTGCTGCAGGAAAACAAGAGGTGGAGGTTGGTGAGGAAGGGGGGATTGGGAGGGGGAGATGGGAGATTCATAAATAAGCAGCAATAAAGGCAGCAGGGATGAGCTCTTTCAAAGGTCCAGAACACGGCTCGTATTCTCTCTCTCTCTCTCAGGTTTCATTTAAGCCTGGAACATGAGCGCAGAGAATATAAAAAAAAAAAAAAAAAAGACAACCTGATATTCACTGATTGAAAAAGCAAACACAGGGACAAGCTTTGAAAGGGATCCAGTGCTGCGATTTTGAAAATAAGGGCCTTGAAACAGCAAGTGCAATCTTCTACCCAGGGCTGCTAAACCCTTTCTGTCAAACCATTTACATTTATAAGGCCTTCAATCATGTAGTGGTTTTATTTTTTTCCCCTTTCCCCACTTCCCGCCTCCCACCCCACCTCCTTTCTCCCTCTCTTTTCTGCAGAACCCTCATTTCAGACTCACTCTTTTGTTACACCTGTTTGCAAGTGGGTATTTTGCAGTTAACTTCAGCTGGCCTCTTCATATTTATGGCTTTCAAGAAAGGCAGAAGGTGGGTGAGGGAGTGAGCCAAGAAAGGCTTTTTGTGAAGAATGTGGTAAATTTTGAATCTAGCATTTTTTGGCTGGAGGGTTTGCTGCAAAGAAAAGGATGTTGATGTTGCAGCTGCTGCTGGAGAGACCTTTTTCTGCCACGGATTGAGAAGAACAGTGAAATCCCTATTGTGTTAAAGCCAAATCCTTATTTTTGTATCTCAACAGCTGTATATACAAATCTGTTACATTCCACACATTTTCTTGTATTAATTACCTGGGAATAAGATTAAATTTCTGAAATAACGAATTCTATGATAATGGGAAAGAACACATTTTTTTCCTTTGGCATCAATGTCAAAATAAAGCATTTTGACAATATTCTGAGATTTTTCTCTGGATTTTTTTTCCCCCCAGATGAAAGGCACTGTTTTCAATGATCTGGCATTTCCTAGCAAACTCAGTAACAACAGAAGCCAACCCAAGCCAAACAAAATACAATTTAATTGAAAATTCCCAACCGTCACACTGGACAAGGTCTGCTTTTGCTATCCAATCTTACTTTTCAGCCTTCTTTTGGAGTTGGCAGTTTAATTGATGTGAACCAGGTTGACCTGCTTTTTTTGCTCATCTGAGGATACTTGGATCGTATTCTGTGTCCCTTGAAGCAGTAGAAAAATAGCACCAGTGCTCTTGAAACTAACAGGATGCTCATCACCTTGGGTTTGTAAGACGAACACCAGATAAAGAGAATCAATAATCTATCTCAGAGCAGCAAAAACATCAGAGCAAGCCCTTCCACACAACCCTCAAAGGCTCACAGTGAGTCACCATCAGCAAATGCGGATCTTGTTTGTGCCTCTCGCTCTCAGGATAACATGCTAGAAATAACACTGCTATTTAGATCTTGCCTTGCATTTGTAGGAGGGAATCAAACCTCTCAAAGCTCTTGGCAAGTATGGTTGAAGCATCACTATCCCCATTTTGCAGGCTGGGCAAAAGTGTGACCCTCAGAAAGGGTCTGTGAGTCAAACTGGAGACTCCCCATGAGCAACTCAGTGCCCCAGCACCCTTGTCACCACAGCCATCAGTGAGGATGCCATCAGTGAAGATGCACTTAGGACAGTCATTTCACACCCTCACCTCACCCATTTCTACAAATCCTCCATTCCCAGGGGCCAGCTTTAGCCATGCCAAGACAGAAAGGGTGATTCCTTACACCAAAGGTCCGAAACATCTCTGTAGAGGAAGAAAATAGTTGCTTCTGATTGAAATGGGCACTGAGGAGCAGGCTTGGCTCTGCCCCTACTACTCAGCCACCATCTCTGCATGTGACCTTCATCACCCCACCTAAACCAGTGTTTTCAAATGTGGGTCCCTGAAATTAAATGTCTGAATCCTTACTCAGACATCAGAATAGTTGGCCATCATCTCAAAGTTGCTAAGCAACCATTGCTCGTATCGGAGTCGACGGGACACGCAAACACGCAGTGGTACCACCTCTGGCAAGCATCCCTCTGGTCCCTAAATACTGCAGACTTTTGCTCCTTTAAGCACCTGAGGGTGAACTTTTTGACCTTAAAGTCCTTGCACCTCAGTCCTCCCTTCTATGAAGCAGTGCTGCACTTCACTGAGCATGGGCAGGCAGCTGAACCGCAGCTCGTCTGCAAAACACCCGACTGCACGGGTGAAAGGAACTGCAGCAGGAAAGAGGCAAAACAGGAGGGCAAAGCAGGCAAGAGCAAGTGAAAGCCTTGACACACAACAATGCAACATTGGGGCAGTGCAGGGCACAAGCAGCTCTCTCTGCTTTCTGTGGCTCTAATATGTAATTAAATCCTTGTATTGGTGACAGACACCTCACAGACAAACCCTGCTAAATTCATGTGCTGATGCAGAGTCCTGTAACAGGTGTTTGGAAAGCCACATACGGGGGCTGGGGTGGGGATGTGGAGGCTCACAAGCAGCTATGAAATGGCAAAGAACTTCTGGTGCGAGGGTGACCACTCTGGGATCTGCCTAATAGGTTTGTTTGTGGCTGGGTAGGCAGACTGACCAAAATTCAGTTTGCTAAGGGAATTGGTATCTGAGGGAGGAAGGGTGGCCCCCAGACTGCTTTTGGGTATGTATGAGGGTGTGTAAACAAGAATGCACTGGTCTGTCACCCTCAATACCTGTGTGAGGATCAAAGTGGTTGTGGTCTAGACTTTGGTGACACAAAGTGCTCCGTGTTGGTTGGCCTCAGTGATTCTCACAGTAAGAGAGGTCCCAACAACAATTAATTTAACATCCATCAGAAGGTCAAGAATCTGGGCACTTTTCATCTCCTGAAATTCAATCTCCTGAATAAAGCAAAATTAAATATTTCACCCATCAGTTTCTATGTGCAACTGGTTTGCCTCTCTTTAGGAGGATATTTAATGGCAAATTTTGTCCATGGTTCCTTCTGTTCTCCCCATGGTTTCCACAAAAATCAGTCAAGAGGATTTCACAAAACCAGCTATGAGGTCAAATCCTGTCTTTATCAGTATTTAATTGGGTTAGATGAGGGAAAATGCTCCATGGTTCAGATCAAGAAGAACCTCAGTGAAAAAGGGAGCAATGATGAGCAACAGGGATTTGGAGTCTGCTCCACATCTGCTGGGTGAGGCTGAGGATGGTGGCGTCTGGTGTGAAGAAGGAACATGGCATACAGTGCATAGCCTGATGCACCATGATCAGTAGCAGGGAAGAAGACAAGGAAGTGTGACATGAAATAAAATAGGATGAGGGACGTAATTAGGGGTATTAATATGGCCAAAAGAAGAATTGAAACACTTGAATTTGGTCCAACCCAGATTTCCTAGACATTTCAGAGGGATTCCTTTTGCCTTGCTCATCAAGTACTTTTTCATAAACTCATATATTCCTTCATTGTTATTACTATTTCCTGTCTACCTTTGCCATGTTGACCTTAAACAGAATTTAAGAGGTTTAAATAAATGAATTCACCACTATTTTGCAAACAGCAGATGTAAGGGAAAAACTGAGTTTGGTGGCAGAAATTTGGGCAAATTCTTATTATTTGCAGATTCCAAGGTTGCTTTTTTGTGTGCGTGTAGCTCTCTGGCCTGACCCCAGTCTCCCCCTCCCCTCTCTTTAGAAAATAAATTAGGAGAGATTGTGATGAGCAGGGACAGAAGGAATCTGTGACACGTAAAATGGCAGTCTCTGCCAGGCAGTGTTGCACAAACAGCAGAGAGCCCCCCTCCCTCCAGAGCTTGTGAAGGGGACAAAAGTGGGAAGAGAGAAAGCAGGAGCTATAAGCAGCCTGGCTATTTTGAGGTTCTGTTCCAGGTGAAACTGGTACTAAATTATTTACCAACCAATTGTGCGAAGGACTCAAATCCAGAGGCATCCACATGCGGCACTCGTAACCTACTAACTGCATTAACTCAGCTGAGGATTAAGGGAGATTTGAATCAAAGTAATGGGAAAGATATCATGTGCTAGAGTATTTAGATGTAGTCACTTTTCATGCTGCCTTGATGCCTGGGGACTCATCTTCCCCCTTCCCTGGCAAGTGGCCTCAGCCAGCTACTAACCATTGGTGCTGACAGCTTCCAGCTCAGCCAAGCTTCCATTTTGGAGATGGAATCTGCAGAGATGCAGCTGGGTCCAGGAGGAAAAAAAAAAAAGAAAAAATAAAACCAAAAAATTCAAGCCAGCAACAAAACCAAGAAAACAGACAAAGAGAAAGGAAACTGAAATAAACCCCCCAGTGCTTTGGGGACTATTTGAATTAGTAGCAGGGGGCTGGCACTGGGAAGGGGAAGTCTGTTAAGGGTCTCCCAACTTTTCCCAGATGATTCTGCTAACCAGCTGCCATCTTTTACTGGATTACTGCCTGCTGGGATGGGGAAGCGAGTATGAATAGTAATAAGGCAGAGAGCTGGAGCAGTTAATCTGTGAATGAGCAGCCAACTGCTGCAGTTCTGGGGACAGATACCCTTCCCCTGGACTGAGGGAGGAGGAGAAGGGAGGGGATCTTAGAATCTGGGAAAAAATAGGGGGATTCGGGCCTACTTTTCAGATGCCCTCCTGCCTTTTACCAGTACTAGAGAGATGCTACACAAAAGCAGGACTTAAAAGGTGTGAATTTAATAGTCTGCCTCCAGTAGTCATAGGCATACCAGCGCTGTGTGATGAAGGGAAGAACCGAGCCTAGCACTCCCTTATCTTTGTTTTCTGCTCCAGAGCTCAGCCATGCTGAGGAAGAGCTATGGGAGTGAAGCAGTGAGAAGTACAGGATGGAACAAATGCAGTACACAGAAGCCACAGAGGTGAGGATCAGGACTTAGGCAAATGCTAGTTACCTGGTAGACACCCTCAGCAAACTTTTTTTATTATTGTGCACAGGGGAAAGCCCAGCCCTTGTAATCAGACAACATCTCAATGCAGATGCAATGCAACGTATCCTCAAATGGGTGTCGGAGAGCGTCTGGCTTTGAGAATGAGCTTCATGCTGTGGATCACCACTCAGACACTGCATGGAGTGGTGTTTGGTGGCAGTGGTGGTGGGCAGGAGGGATGTTTCTGCAGAGCCAGAGCCCAGGACACGATCTGCTCCTGCACAGTTAAACCCTGGGAGTCATCAAATGCTCAGCTCACATCTAGGCCTTATGTTACAGCAAGAGGGGAGCTTTGGCAAAGACACTGAGGTCACACCTTTTCTGGGAATGTTACACTGGGAGATTTTTAAGCTCTTTTTAAGCAGCAGCCACCTGAGACAGGTAGCACAAGGGAGCTCTGGTCAACAGCTCATCTGAAGGACACCAGTGCTGAGGAGGCAGACCTGCACTCTGGGGCAGTGAGGGGTTGAGGGATGGCACCTCTCACTGAGCCATCTTTGCTGCAGCCTGTTTAAAGCTGAGCCTGAAATCTTTATTCACTCCCAATGCCCTATGTAATGTGGAGTTTTTACATGTCAGTCATCGTGACAGTTTCAAAGGGCAGTGTTTACTCTTGCTAGTAAAGAGTGTCAGGATCAGACCTTAACGATGGCAGAGGAAGGAACCAAGAATTTCATGCTGGGGTTGAAAGCTCCAGACATAACTGGTCTGGGCTTCCCACAAACCCAATACTAAATGAAATCCAGTGGAACTTTCTATTAATTTTATCCGGCAAGTGTTTCTTTTTCCTCTCTTGTTGGGCAACCCCACAAGACAGATCAATACATCATATCTCCTGTACTTTGCTTAGTTTAGGAAACTGAGGCATGGGCAGGAGGAAGAGGGGCATGACTTGCTCTGGAGAGGTTGGATTCAGATTGGCATTTTAACTTCAGCCCTAGCACAGGAAGGTGCCAGGACTGGCTGCAGTCCCAGGGGCTGGCCAGGTTCAGCTGCAAACAGGGTTACCTGAGGGATGAGAAAGATACAATGCAGTAATAGGGTGCAGGGAGAGCCACATCTGCACCTTTACCCCAATATACCTAGCACCAGCCTCGACAACACATCTTCCAAACTGCCCAACAACCCTCAGCAAATCTTGTTGGAAAACTACAGTCTGTTCCTATCTGTGTGAATGATTAATGCTATGGACTTGCATGTGCAGACCAGGGCTCATCAGTATCTTTGAATGGTGATGGTTCTCAAATGCTTCACCTAATTTCAATGAATTTGCAGATCCCATTTTGTTTTACTTGAGCCTTGAGTCCCCCAAGGGCTTATGTTGTAGAGTTTCTCTGAAAATGTGTTTTGCTTTAGATCTGTGCTTTGGAGCTGGTTAACCACCTACTTAGCCTGTCATTTGGGAAATTTGGGGTTTTTTAAAATAGTCTTAAGTCTTATCAAAACATGATTCCTAAATAAAATTCCTTCTGCTAACTACCAGTCATGGAGTCATTATTGGAAAGGGCAGCTGGTGGAGGATAGCAAAGCTGAGCGCAATGTTCTTATTTGGAGTGGACAGCTTTGTACTCAGTAGAAAAAAAAAAACAAACCAGAATGTTTAAATTGTGTTTTCCTACATCTCAGCTTTCAGACTGATTAGAGTTTGACTTTCCAGTAGAGTGAAACAGTTAATTCAAAACCACACTGACCTTCTTTGTTTAATAATAATAATAATAATAAATAACACTGAAAAAAGAGTGATGTTCATGGGCATCTCTTAAACAAAAGGAAGCATTTAAAAACCATGCAGGTGTCATTGCACTCCTTTAAGCCAACACTGTATGAAAGCAAGGTCTAAACAAAACCTTAGTACTTTTAAGTAGAATAGACTCCTCATATATTTTAACTTTTAATCATCCTATCAAGCTAATTAAATAAACAAAAAAGTGGTGATTTATTTGGCTAAGGGAGTAAGGTGACAGGGAAACTTTAAACACATTCGAGGATTGGATGAGATGAAAAACCAAAAATTAGGTAGAGAAGGAGGAACAGCTCTAAGTCAGTCTTCGCTTTGGACTACTTTTTTTCTATCTGACCTGTAGTCCCTTATTGTGAACAGACCCCAAATCTGCAAATGAAACAAGGTTTAATTGATACTGGAATTGAACTGTCTGTCTCTTTTCATTATTTGGGGTACTGGAGAGTGTGCAGAGGAAGGCATCAGAGCTGGGGAAGGGAAGGTTCATTTGGACTTCAGGAAGAATTTTTTCATGTAAAAATTGTCAAGCATATTTTCCTAGGAAAGCTCAGGAAAGTTCTGGAGTCACCATGCCTGGAGGTATTTAAAAGATGCATAGATGTGGTGCTCAGGGAAATGGTTTAATGGTGGAATTGGCTGTGCTGGGTTAACTGTTGGATTTTTTTAAACTTAATTTAATTCTGTGATTCTCTGATTCTTTTCTAGCACAATATCTGAAATACTGAACATAAACCCAGGGGAAAAAAACTAATCAGATCAGAATTCCTATCTCAATGTTTTTGTTATTTTTGGCCCAAGTCTAACCATCTCCAACACTGGTACAACTTGGAACAAGATCCAGTAAAAAACTACTCTTCATATTATCAAATCTCCATCTGCTGTCAGATATCACTCTTTTATTTTGCTTTCACCCCTTGCACTTGAGAGTTACAATTTGGGTAACAAAAGCCATACAAAGCAGGGATGAATCATACAGGGAGGTTAGGGTGAACAGCTCTTGTGCTAGTCTCAAAAGCCTGAAAAACGAGATGAATTATGTGCATACCAATCGTTGGGAGAAGATTCATTGGACTGCTGGGCCTTGAGCTTGGTTAAAATCACACCCTTTTAAATCACCCTCAGAGGTTTTCTGGCGCTGGAGATAATTCACCAGAGAGTGACTGAGGGCACTGGGGTCTAGCCAGGCTCTGACATGGTCAGCAATACAACCTTGGAAAAGTCATTTCCACCTCTGTGCCTTTGTTTCCCCTCTCATCTTCTCTGTACAGCCTGGCAGAATCTGCAGATCAAGAGCTACTGCCCCTTATCAGGTGTGAATACATTGCTTGGGACCCACAAACCACTTGCATAGAGCACCTGGAATTGCTACCAGAAGGCAAATGATGGTGCTGAGCCCAGGCGTGCACAAAAAGTCACAGAAACCACAGTACCAGGGCAGGATTCCCACTGCAACAATCTTTCAGAGTGAAAATGTAGTGAGGAAATTGCATTGGTCTTGTGAATCAAACTAGGGTTTAATTAATCATCCCAACAAAAACTGAAGACAGGGAGGAAAAGGTGAGCTAAGCCATGCAGAAATGGATGCTGGCCCAAAAGCTGCAGAAATTTTACAAAGCTTTCAAGGAGCAACAAATGCATAAGCCAGAGGCTGCATGTAACCAGCAGGCAAGATGCAAGGAGCTTGTTAAATGTTAAGTATAAACAAATACAAAAGATGAAATTAAAGAGAGAAAAGAGCTCAGATCAATACTCTCTCAAATACCTGTCTTATCAAACCTGGCAAGTTGATTGCAGTCCAACCAAAATGACCTGCTGTGAATGATTCCCAATCTTTTTCTCCTTCATTTTATTTTTTCATTCCTGAACTCAGATAATCTTTTATTGATATGATACATACTTGCAAGAACAATGCTGCAGAGATAGTGGGCTTGCATCATTTCAGAGGCAATGTCATGTCCAGGACTTTTGCATCCTGCCCACTAAAAGTACAGAGTGGCACAGGCAGGATTTTCAAAGGACTCTAACCCCCAAACTAAATAAGTAGGAAAGATGGTTTTGTGCTCAGTGCTGTTAATCCACACTGGGGGATGATCTGGCTCTTTGTTTATTACTGCCACTTAAACAAAGGTAAATCTGAGGCTTGGAGAAACTAAATTCAGTAGGAAAAAAAACATATAGTCACCCTGTTGTCACTGAAGAGAATTAGTGAGCATAATTAACCAGCAAGGGTAATTAAGCATTGAGACTAGGGATGGGGAAACCTCTCCTTTGCCATAAGACTTTTTAAAGCAATTAAATACCTCTGGCTGAGCCATAGGCTGTGGGGCAGATGCAAGAGTCACTATGTGAAATTCAGCATTGTGTGTGACGCCAGGAAGAAATGTCAAAGGCTACTGCTGCCTTCAAACCTCCAAGGAAAAAGTGCAAAAGTTGGAAGTGTTGTCACTACTTGTATCAGCCCCTTGCTTTGTGCTCCCAGTACAGGAGACCAGCGCTTATCCACACAATTGCAGCCCCCATCTCTTTTCTGACTAAAGAGTTGCAGCTTCTATATAGAGATGGATTTTCTGAATTTTCCATTCAAATTTTCTCCCTTGAAATAGAAAACAAAACCAAATAACTCATCCCTGCCTCACATTTGACTCTCCAACTCAAAGGAATTTGAGAAGGGAAGTCAAAGTAATCTATTTAAATGGCATTATTTGGACACAGTAACCAATCTGATTGAAACTAATTGATTGCATGAAAGCTTTGCATGTATTCAACAACTCATGGGCAGTTGCAGCCTCTTTTTGCATGAGTTTGATATGCTGGATGTTACGAGGCAACATCACTGGAAACTCAAGGAGCTGCAGAAGGCAGAACCTGATGTCTGAAATACATCAGATCTAGAAGATGTTTTGATTTGACTCAAAATCATGTGTAGAAGTCATGGTCATGGAAAGCCTTGATCATCCATTAATTGCTTGGAGGTAGGGAAGTTTAGGCAGAGACGGCAGAGCATCAGCCTATGGTAATTACTGTTGTCAATATCTTCCTCAACTGCTCTTTGTAAAGAAAGTTCTTCCTCATATTATCATCTTCAAATTCACCATCGTTTAAAATCCTCATCATGTTGCCAGTCACTTATGCAAGCTCTTTTTACCCCTCCAACTCTCACCACTTATTCACCTTTAACTTCACTCTCTTAGCAATACTTTGCTTGCCAAATGTTGGGAAGCAAATGGAAAGTGAGTCCTCCTACACACGATTTGCCATCCCTAAAGGGAGCATTTTGCCCAAAACATGCTGAGATGAGCCAAAGGACAAAAGAGTAGTCCTTCCTGAGAGGGCTACTAGACTAGGTGATCGGATTTCTCTTTTCAGTCCTCTCCTATCTTTTTAAATCCTTCTATCGTCCTTCATTTAGGATGAAAAAAGGAAGTGAGAAAGTCCACAGAATTATCACAGAAGCTCGAAAAATAAAAGAAGCTCTAAGAGGAACCTGGTAAAGATGATGAGGTTATTCTAGGAACAGCACTTACCCAGAAAGAGGCCTGAATTAACGAAGAGACAGAGTGATGAGCTCCAAAAAAGATACCAAGTGGCATCAGTGCATATTTTTGTAAGAAAGGCAAATGCAGAACACTTGGGATCACACCTGATTCTATTGTAGGCAGTTATAGACATCCCTGCCACTGAACAGAGTTAAGATGATATTACCAATTTACACGATTGCCTAGTGGATTGGATAAGCTACCCAAGAGCAGGCCAACTTCAAAGGAATGTGGCGGGGCCCAGGAACACCTCCCAGCTCTCCAGTGCACACACAAAGGGTGAACACAAGCATCAGTCTTTGAATCAGTTCAGACTGAGATTGTACCACCCTGCAGTCATCATCCTTCCAAATTTAGAAGAGGATTCACTGACAAGCTCAACTTATCTCTGCTACTGACCTTTACTGAGTTACACAATTGGTTTCCTGAACTGAAGAGGTCTCAGATTCACAGCTTACTATGCACCAGCTGTCTCCACTTTTATGGTTTGCACTTTTACTTTATTATCTTTAATTTTCTTCTTCCAACTCTTGAGTGGGTATTAGAAAGTCAATACAAAAGCTATTCCGGCCTTTTATTCTAAAATAACAGCACTAAGCTTGTTTATTTACACTGAGACAAGATGATATTTGTGACAGTCTTGTCAATAGTTCAATGGCATAACGCTAACTTTTTTCTTTAAACTCAAATGCACTTTATTTATGTGTGTTTGTCTGTCTCTCCAGATTAACGCTTGTTTTCCACAATCAATATCAATATTCTCCAAAGAGCTGAAAAACTTCTCAGACAACAGTTGGTGAGCAAGGCATTTGGCCTTTGAACACCTCACCCTAGGGTAGGGACACGCTGATTCCCATGAATGAAGGGTTGGCTATTCTGAATTTGCAGTTTTCAACTTAGTTGAAGAGGATCCTTTGGCAGCTTTTACCAGCCATCAGAGATTCTTGCCTCTCAGTCTTATACCTCAGTGTAAATCCCTATGTCTTTCTGTGCCTCAGTTTCCCACTTGTAAAAATGGATGGATGTAAAAAAAAAATGCATTGGTTGTTTATAGATATTAGCTGACAACACCATCCATATTTTCAAATTTTAAGTCTGAGTGTGAACAGAGGATCTACATATACCCATTTTTCACAAAATCAATGGAAAATGTCTTCTAGCAGAGGCGAAATCCCAAAGCATTAATAGTGTGTGCAACAATTTCCCTACAAAACTTAGTGTTGGGGCTAAAGCCAGAAGAATGGTTGCTCATCTGAACTATGCAAAACCCTCAAGCCTGAGGAATGGGTGATTCAATTGAGGATGCTCTGCCAACTCCCTTCTTCTTGGCTGATATAAAGAAAATACCCAGCATATTTTTTCTCAGAGCCCCAGACAGCTGTGATGAATACTGGGTTGCTTCTTTTGCTCTCTTTATCCTTTTTAAAGTGTAGGTTATCCATGCCTTGCAAATCCCAGACAGACAGACTCTTGGTTTCTTATTCAGATCTGGCTAGTCCTTGAGTCACCAGTTATGACTTTGAATTTTATTTGAACGCATTGAAAAAGAAATTAGAGTATTGCTTAAATCCAGTCCTTTTTCATTCCATGTGAGACCTGTGGAAAAAATTAGCCCTATAACTCTAGTTAACATTCTCAATAAGTCATCTGACATTTGGGACGTCTAACCCTGATATCCCAGAGTTAGAATAACATAAGAAATACTTTCCTAATCTCTCTTGTTCCTGCACACTTTTCCCTGTTCTACCCAGCACACACAAGGATTTTTGTCCCATCTGTTAGTCCCAGGCATCATTTTGCCTGAAGTTTTCTTAGACCAGGGACCTGCTCTTAAAACTTGCTGGGTTTTCTGTCCTGTAGAACAATTGCTATGTTTTCTGTCCTGTAGGAAGCATTGCTCATTGTTCCTATGTCCTGCTCCAGAAGCAGCTGCCTTCTGGTATCATCTCCAAGCAGCTTTTTGCCAGCTTCTGTAAGGATGCTGTGGAGAGAAGGTGTGCAACAAGGGCAGAGGTGGGGTTCTGAATTATTTTTTAACTCTGATTAGCAGTAAAGCAGTGCCTGGGAATAAATGCTAACTGTGGAACTCAGATGTGGCTGGATGATTATTTCCCATCTCCTGTTGACCCTAAAAGTCGATAAAGCTCCTGTACTGCCCTTCTTTGAGATTCCTCTTTCCTCTCTATAGCGGTGTGATTAAAATACCCTAGTTCAGGTCCAGCCTATTTGGATGGTGCCATGTGCCTCTTCCCCATGGATTTCTTCACCCTGGCTGTCGGCCAATCAAGGCTTCAGCAATCTGATCAGCTGCATGATTTAATGAACCCTGCTTTTGTGAGGAAGGGCACATTCTTTTATAAAAACTGGTGAGCTATCACATTTCACAGGATGACCTCTAGTTTCATAAGATGATGGGAGAAAATTGGTTTTGGAAATCGAGGAGGATTGCATCTTGTGAAACAGAATCCAGAGAGTGACACAGAGACCACCTTTTCATTCCAGTCCATTTAATTTTCAGGTTTTGGTTTTGATGGGGAGCTAAATATAGTTTGGGTCACTAGACCAGAAGCACAAATAATTAACAATGAAAGAAACCCCTCTCCAACTCCACTTCTTTACTCTGTGAAACTCTCACAGCAGATGTACTATGCTCAAAAATGAATACAGAAAAAGAGCTTGTCCTCCATGCTCCTGCAAGAGCAATCTTTGAGGGCAGAAGTGTGCTTCTATTAGCAATATTCTGCAGTGTTCCTCTGTTGCTACTGGTCTTCACAAAAGGCAAATTTGAAGTTGCAGAATGCAACACAGTCATTAAGACTTGGACACAGAGATTATGTCTGTGGCCCAAAGTCTGGGACCCATGCAGTTCTCAGGGGGCTATCCCTAATTCTTGAGGGAAATGGCAAAAAATAGTTAACGACTAGAAGAAGTAGAGATTAACTTTGAGAGTTGTTCAGAGAACTTAAGAAAGATTCTCTTTCATGAGGTCATAAACTTGATGCTCTGGGCTAAATAGAGTCTGACAGGCATGTTTGTTCAGGATACATTTATTACTGAGCTATCCGGGGACATCCACAATTACTGTCAGGAGTCGTCTGATGATTAAAGAGCAGAATGAGCAAAACGGAAGATTAAAGGCACAGAACGAGGAGCAGTGATGTCTGTCTTCACTGAGAGTACCCAGCTGACAGGAGATTCTGAGCCATTCAGGAATCTCTGTGCGTGTGTGTACCCTGGAATTTGCTGTAAGTTTCTTAGACAGTGCCTGCCCAGCTTCTACAACCTTTTGCTCACATCCTGTCGTCTGCACCTTTGGTTCTTCAGAGATCCTGTTGTGAAGAATTTGGACACTAGCAGAAGAAATGCTGCTCAAATATCAGATTTTCTGTGATGCCTTCTTTAATCCCCACAAAATTTCATACTCTTTTCACTTTTAATAATCCTGGAAGAAAACTGCAAGTGGCAGAAGTACCATTATTTTTTGCTACCTAGCATCTTTCCCCAGTATTTTCTGGCTTCCAGTTTAGTCTAATCCTTTTACTGTGATACAGGGTGGACACTTTTGCAGGGGTGTTGTGGTCATACTTGCCTTATAGTGGAAGCGCATTGACTGGAATGGAAAGAACTTGCCAGATTTCAATTGAAATGGAGGAAAAAAGGTTTTCCTAGTGTGTGTCCATTCACTATCCCTGCAAAGCCAGACCTACCAGGACTCTGTTCTCCTGGGGAGCTCCCTGAAGATGATTAACTGTGATAAAAACTCCTCATTTAAAATGTGAAGTTCTTGAAATGTGTACAAGGGCCTGAAAGTATGGCAACCCCTATATAATCACAAGGATTCATTCTGAACAGCCAAGGTGAGAGGAAAAATTAAAGAAATAATGTTCAATCTGTAAACTGTGGAGGAAAATAGGTGTTCCAACAGTTTTACCTCTGGAAATAATGAGATGACAATGGAAGAGGAATGTTTTCTAGTACAGCCGGCAGCTGAGACAATTCACTACATCTTCACTTATTCCTTCAAAACTCCTTCTCTATCTCAATGGACATATTCATGTAAATACATCCTAGAAAAAGTGTTGGGATACAAATGAAATGGCCTATTATGGACATAGCACATGAAGGGCCGGATTATTTAATTCTCTGCTAATATCTACCTATCAATTCTTCATTCCTCAAGGAATATTTTCTCTTTGTCCTTACCTAGAATGAGCCTGGCAAGCACCCTGACTGTAAATGGGTTTGAAACAAACAGAAGAATAAAGAAAAAAGGAAATCCATGTCCCGGGAGTCTCTTCACCTCCGAACACTTTTCTTTCTGTGTGTGCATGGCTACATGTACTATAACTTTATGACTGCACTGGGTTCCCCGGGGGAGCTTCAGACTCTCTTAATGCTTATGACCACCAGTCAATTTCCATCCAGGAACAACCTCCATAGAAAAGATGAGAAATAGGCAGGGAGAAAACAAATATTCATTACTTCAGGAGTTAAAGAAACATCCATTTGGATTGCACATCTGTAAAAGTCCAATGAATTGAAGGCAATGCACATAATTATATTACAGGCCAATCTGAAAAAAAAAAATGATGCATTCCTCCGGAGTAATTTGCTATTGTTGGGGTTTAGAAAAATTCTCCCTTCCTGCTGCTGCCAAAAGAAAAAAAAAAAAAAAAAAAACCAGAGAGAGAAAAAAGATACTTCTTTTTTTGGATGTTGATGATTAAATAAAAGAATGCTGAATGGCAATAGTCATTAGACCAGCAGGAGGAATAAATAAGGAACATCACTGGTAGTTGTAAATAATGGATGCCGTTTTGAGCACAAAGCAACACATCTGGTAATTATTCTCAATTCCACTCCAATTGCTTTGATTTGGCGGTGCAAGGTGCCACAATGAATTCTGCCTTTATTTATTTATTTATTTATTTGCAAATCAGTATTTAATTGTGAATTGTCTCAGAGGAATCAATGGGATTTATTGCTTCTGCCTTGTGAGGTGTGAAATGTTTGCTATTACTGAACAATGGACTAGTTTTTAATAATCTCTGCCTAATGTCCTTTTTGTTTGTAATGGGGTTGTTTTGGCATGGGCAGAAGTTGCTTTTGATCTTCCCCTTTCTCACTTACTTACACTTTTTTGTCTTACAGATAACACATGCTTATGACTGCTCATTTGATATCTTATTAACATTATTTCCTTTATTAAAACAGAGTTTTAACAAGACTACTCTGTTAAAGCCTCCTTATGTTACCATCTGCAAATTATTCTTAGACAGAGGTTTTGGAGGGGCACATTTGGACTGAACCAAGACATATTTCATTAACCAAAAAATACAATTTTGGATATCTGTTCTCAGTCCTGATTTTCTTTTGTTCTTAGTCGTGATTTTCTTTTTTCATTAGGATTTTTTTTGTGTGTTTAGAAAGAGTCCTCTCTATCTATTCTTTCTTCTGGAATTCAAGATAACATCCCTTTTCTCCCAAAAAAGGATGAATGAAGAAGAAAGAGCTTTTCTTATCCTTTTCAGTCATTATTCAGAAACTTTAGAGAAAGAGTAATTTGGCAGAAATTTTCATTTTTAAATTAAAATGTCTTTTACTCCTAGCAGTTGTGGCTATCCCTTTCCCCTGTCAAGAATTTCAATTTAGTCTTACACATAGTATAGGCAAAATGACACCAGAGGTGATGGTGACTTGGTGATGATAATACCTTTAAAATTTCTCTGAACCTTGGCTTCTTATCTATGACACAGTAATAAACGACCTTTTTTTCTTTTTTTTTTCCCTTTTGAGTTGTCTGCTGAGATTATAAGCATGCCAGGACTTCTCTTCTATTACAGTGCTTACAGTACTTAGCAGAACAGGGACACAGTCACAGTTGCTTTCTCCAGATGATACTGTAATTACCACATTAATTTGTATAACAACCTTCAATCCTCTGGCTGGGACACTCCTTCCCTTGAGCCACACTTATTCCTGTACTAAGCTGACACATCCTCCCTCCTAAGGATAGGACTCAGTTTGGTTCAGCCTGAAATCTCTTTTTTTAAATTCTTTTTGGAAAACAGTTGGGGATGGGGGGTGGTGGTGGAGGGGCGCAAGGATATTTTAGAGGAAACACTGATTTACTTGACATTAACCTTACTTTAAAAATAAACAAAAGAAACAATCCCCCCTCCTCCAGGCCTGTAGCGCAGGCCTGTAGTCTGAAGCGGAACCAGAGCCCAGGTGGTCGCAGGGATGAATTCCGAGACTGGGCCGCAGCTCCCCAAGCTCCATTGGAGAACAGCAAGCCCCAGGAACAGCGTCAGGAAATCCAAGGGGAGGGAAGGACCCTCCTGTTTGCCAGCTGTACAGACCCGGCTCCCCCGGGAATGATGGAAAGCCGCCCCGTTGGAAGCCGCCCCTGAGCAGAGCAGCGCGGTCGCTGGCGCCGGGCCGCGCCGTCCTCTCTCCCTCAGGTGGCAATCGCTGCAGCTCAGCTCCAGTGTGAGCAGAGCAGGCCAGCTAATTAACACAGTGAGTCATAAAGAGACGGTGCCAGTAGGGAAAATGGATTTGGGTGAGCTGTGTGTGTGTCTGTACCCTGCGCGGCCCTCTGTCACAAGACTGTGAGGGTATGATTAAGAGTGACAAGTGTTAACCCCTCCTGTCCTCGGTCTCTTGGCTCTCTTGCTGCAATGCTCTCGCTCCATTTTCTTTCTCAAAATTACAGCAATTAGCAACAGAAAAGACTTATTAATTCTTCTATCCCACACGCTCACTCTGCTCCCTGGATGGAGCAAAATGAATCTCCATACTCAAGCAGCTCATTGTCCAGCCAATTTTTAAAAGTCCTGAACAATGAGGATTTCTTCAGAAAGCTGTTTCATTGACTAATGCCTCTCTCTTAGACTGATTAACTCCCATACTTGAAAGAGTAAAATTTATTTGGGAAGAGGGTGAAACAAACATTCTTCTTTTAGAGCATTCACCAGATGGCTCCTTGGGACATGTGTGAACCCTCTTGTCAGCAATCATATGTGGACCAGCACTCTCTGTTTTGCCAATTGGTCTTGTTTTTGTGTCCAGTTGACATCTTCAGACCTGGCACGCAATTTCTGATGAACTACAGAGGCAAAACTGGAATTTACACTGTTGAAAACCTGTTATGTGATAGCTGTTTTGTTTAAAACAAAAAGAAATTGGTCTTGGGAGTGTAAAGGGAGGTTAACCTCCAGAGAATTGAAATACAAAATCTTGATGATGTTCCCTCAGCGTGATTAAGCTGAGTTCAGGGATGAGTGTGGCTTGAAGCCCAGAGTCACAGTTTCAATGGGTTTTTGTTATGTATTGCAGTAGATGAGTGTGTGGGAAGGGAAGAAGGGAAATGAGCATTGGAGAATGGAGGGAGAAAGCATTCAGTCTATGGATCCAGATTAATCCAAACTCAATGGCTCTCAGACCCTTATTTCCCCCTCAGAGGAAATGAGGATAAAGACATTTCTTATGAACAGTAGAGCCAGAGGATCATCTTTGATATTATTTTTCTTGGAGCAAGTGTCCCTGTTTAAATTCTACAAAATAATAATAATTGAAGACACACAGAAAAACTAGATAAATTCCATGCACAGCAACCCATTGGGAATGAATGCCGTTTTCAAGTAATATTTGGTTTTGCATTTGCTTTACTTCTTTTTAGTTAACATGCTTAAATATCCCCTGAAGGGAAAAAAATATTAAAACCTACAGCTGATATAAAGGAAAGGATTGAAAAGAACACCTGACTAAAGTGGTTATTATTATTCACCATGATACACACTCACACACACACATAGATATTAATCCTTAGCAAGCTCTATACTAGCAACTTCTCTGACAGTTGAGAGGGTTACACTTCAGTAATAATAGTTTATTGCATTTTATCAATAACAAGATCAAAATTTCCCAGGATTGTCCTTTCAACTCCAACAGGCATGTGTGCACCCAGACATTCTGTAAAACTTTGCAGGCCCGCTGATAGTCACACTAGTGTTAACATGATCTGTACTGGGTGTCAGGTGAGACCTTCAGGTATGTTTTCCATCCTTGCCCATGAGAAAAATTAAAAAGAATATTAAAATGAAAGCCTGATCCTGGCAAGAGAGACAAATCCGCAGCCCACACAGATGGAGCATTTTTCTAGTGGATTATAGAAATTGAGCAATTTGGAGGAGGGAGATAACTATGTATATTACATACAAAAATAAGGAAGCAAAGAATTTCACTAGGATAGATAATTTCAAATTTTTTTTTATCTGTCTAGCTCATTGCTTACATTACCAGAAGACAAAATGCTATCCAAATCAAGGAATGTTGCCCTTCACGGATTCAAAGTGCTCACTGATTCCTGGCCTTATAAATAAGTCTGCAACAAAAGCCAAGTGAGTAAAAGAATTTTTTCCAAGTCCCAGCTGAATTTCATCCTTATTAAATCAAGAGACCTGGAAATGAATACAACCTTCAACTGCAAGGATAACGATTATAGGTCACCATGGAGCAGATTGTAGGGTCGGGGGCTGCAAGCTTGGACTTCAGCACTTCAGCACAGAGAACCAGCTACCTCTGCAGGACTACTGCCAGGAGTGAAAAATAGGAACTATTAAAAGTTGTTCAGGCAATCTGAATAAAATTTATTGGAGGCTTAACACCACACTAAAGCCTGACCAGTAAAAATCTAGTTTCAAAACCACTAAGGATAATTTAGGCTTGGGAAATAAGTATTCCCACTAAAAAAATGATGTGGTCCATCCAATATCAGGACAGGTACAGCCCAGCATGGCCTGGGGGAGTATGGTTGCTGTGATATTGCTCCTAGTTTCCTGGCTCAGTGATGTGTTCACAGGCTCACTGTTAGACGGGGAAATGGGAAGAAGAACTTGCATGAAATGTGCAAAGGAGGTCTACAAAACTTTCCCAAGGCTCCAAACTCTTTGTTTCCTCTCCCCCTGTTACTTCAGAGAGCTCTGCCAGGTTCTGGATGGTGTAGGGAGTTCATCTCTTGTGTGTACCCAATGCATTTATGGTTCTGTCCCTTTACCACAGAACATCTCACAGGGGTGGACACTAATAGTTGTGGACAGTGACAGTGTTGGACATTACCCCCATGGCATATCAGAGAACAAGACCAGTAATATTATTGTTTTAACATCAGCTGAGTGAAAATGTGATTTCCCCTGGTGCTGGCTGTGCTGCTACATTGCAAAGGCCATAATCTGATCCTGCTTGGCTGGGACATTGCTCCCAGGTCATTCTGCCCACAGAGAGGCAAAGCTAAAAGGAGTCAAAAGGCTCAGGCAAAGCTGCAAACCTCTGTTGTCCTCTTGACTTGCTTCTTCAGGAAGTCAGGAAGCACAAGAGATACCTGAGACAGGTATTATGTGACTCCTGGCTTGATGTTTCACATGAGGAAAACAACATTATTAGGGGCGAATAATTACATTGTAAGGGCTGGGGTGAATAATGGTCACAGAAGGGAGCCTACCTTCAGAAAATAAATTTCAGCTGCTGCATAAGACCAGGCTGGCAAACCTCCTGCTGCCAGGGTGCTCTTCCTGGTCTGGTTCCTCACTGGGCACACCTCCAGCTATACAGAGGGTGGTCCACGTCAGGAGAGAGCTCTGGGCAGAATCCTTGCAAGCAGAAATGCCCTCCTGGTGGAACTGTCTCCTCCTCCTTGTCTCTTCTCTTCTCCTGTTTTCTGTTTCCACTCATTCAGGAGGGACAGAAACAAGCCTTTTTTCCAGCTTCATCCTATTGGTCTTCCATACATATAAACAACTTCTCTGGCAGGATAATGTATACCAGAGACTGCTCTAATGTACCCCACAGTAAATCAAACTGACTTTTAAGAACTCATGTGGAGTTACTGCTTAGTCACCACCATTTAAAAAGAAGAAAGGCTGATCCTATTCTTTTGCCTGCTTGTTATATCTTCTAGAAATTATGGTGATATGACCTAAGAGAGAGGCAGGCAGGCAGGTAGATGAAAGAGGTATAGAAAGGAAGAAAGCCAAAACCGAAAGAAATAAAGAACGTAAGAAAGAAAGAAAATAAAATTTTTTACTTTCAGCAAAGAGACTATAGAAATGAAGTCTAAGAAAAAAAAATCCAATACTTTGACAAATTGAAAATAAACCCAATAATTTTTCTGTAAAACTGCCACTGAATTTTAAAATTTCTAAAAGGGCATAGGATCTGAACAATGCATATGCACACACATCCCACAGAGTACCTAGTTATATGCAATCCACATATTCAAATTAGTGCGATTTTCTTTGAAAGGAGGAATTAAACTGACTTTTCCTTTATCCAGAATGCTACAATGAGAACAAATAATGTAAGTACACATGTAAAAAATTTTTGATCTGCAGAAATAGCAGGATGGAGAATTTTCTGGTGCTCATGAAAAGCAGTAGCTCTGACACAACGTTAATTTTAAGTTGCTTTTCTTTGAAACATAGGTTTCCATATGACTGATACCAGCTGGGGGTACATTTCAGTTGTTGTTCAATGCTGTTCTTGCCAAAAAAGGTTTTTTTTATTTATTTACGCACACACACATGTATATGTATATGTATATGTATATGTATATGTATATGTATATGCATATGTATATGTATATGTATATATTTTTAGTGCCATTTATTCCTTGTACTTTTTAGCCAAGTTATATCAAATATTCCTCAAAATTATATCAAATCTACCTCAAAATTCTTTGTCAGAGGCAGTGACCCACGGTTTGTCTGTAGTACATTACACTGTATACTGTGAACACCTCCATCCACATCCTTCTGTCCACAGATATGCTTGGGTAATGGCCAGAGATTTGACATCAACCCAGGACAGCACAGAGATTTCAGAACTAAAGCTGAAGAACCATCTCTCCTGTTGCTACATGCACTACCACCTAACTGGAGCTTTTGAGGTCTGCTTCAGAGTGTGCTTTCCTGTTTTAAACCCAGATGCTTTGAGCAACAGCTCAGATTTCTTTATTCTGCAGAACAAAGAAAAAAAAATCAACACTACTAATGCAAAAGGGTTTGGAAGAGGAATTGAGTCCATCTGAACAATGTTAAATGAAATTAGGATTTGTTCACACACCTTTCTTAATTTGCAGTCTGTTTTGGACAACCTGAAGATATGATTGAGTAACAGATACCTGTTTATTTTTGAGTATTACTTTTTGTGATGCTATAGAGAAAAATTTCAAAAGACTGTTTTTCTTGTTTCCTTCAGGTACTCCTCACTGAAAAGCAGCCACCTCTGATGTTGTGCTACTTGTTAAACATTGTGCAGAAATTCTCCCCAGTGGCTCTGGCTGAGGAGGGAAGGGAAATGCAACCAGCAGGCTGACTTCTCTGCCGTGTGAAGCATTGTTGAAATCAGCAGAAAGGAGCTAAGAAATCTGTCTGACATCCTGTTAAAACCAAGAAGCTGTTACTACAGGAGGCCTCTTGACAGGGTATCAGAGCTCACACACTGAAACAAGTTGCTTCATGGGCAGCCGAATGTGTAAACCCTCTTCCAGTGCCCCTACCCCCATGAGTTCATTGATGTCTAATAAAAGATGGGCTTATGAACACTAATGAGAACTCTCTGCTCTGCATGGCTGCCTATTTTCATGAAATTTATAGGAACACAGTAGCTTTGGGACTTCTTCCACCCCATCAACGACAGGTTAAATTACCCAGTGGGTTCAAAGCTCAGAGGAGGAGCCCTTGACAGATTGACTGATAGATGGGCCCAGACAGGCACATACAAACAGCTTGACTGTACAAGTCTGACTTCCTATGGCAAGAAGAAGCAGGGATTTTATTGGTCCAATAAACTGGATAACTTATAGCAAATTGCTTCATATTGCCTTTTGAAGATGTTGCTTTAATATTAACTCAATGGCAAAACACTTTCTGAAATTCTAAGACATTACTTTAATGTCTCTCAGGGCTGAGTGTCCTTGCTGAACCTGAGAAGTTATGATACCATCACTGGCAAAGGTGGTACAGCTGCAAACATGCTGGAAACAAAGGTCTGGAGAAGAAGGAGAGCTTTTCAGAAGCACGTCCTTCATTTTAAAGGGCAAGACCGTGGCTTTGAGAAGCCGAACAATTTTTCTGAAGCATGATTTTTGTTTGTGCTGCAGGGGTATTTACTGTTCTAAGACTTCCTGGCATTTGTGTGGTGTAGGTAGAACAGATTTACATAAAAAGGGGGAAAAAATTGAAACCTTCAAAGGAGATTTAAAAGGACAATATCCAGACTCACTGTCTGTTTGGGGGATTTTATTTGGTCAGAGCTGTTGCTGAGCCTTTTGTGACCAGATATTTGTACGTGTTATGCTGTGTGTTTGCACGGCTGCATGCAGGAGATAATATAACTGACAGGAGAGTGATGATGAATTCCTACAGCACAGAGGGTGCAGGGAGGTCAGGAATGGGGCTACATCCTCTCCAGCATGATAGCACCACCTTTTCCTTTGTTTCCTGCAATGCCAGCAGCAAGGTGCTCCCCATCCATAGGAATGGGTGGGTGCTGACAGGCTGGACCCACAGGGAATTCCCGTGAAAACTCCCCAACCCCATGCACTCCTGTGCCCTCTGATTCACTTTATAGCACATTTACAGCACCCAGAAGACTCGTGAAAATCTGGGGGAAGGAAGGAGGGCAAAATGAATGAAGAAGACCAGATTTAAGTAGGGCACTGAACAGGATTTAGAAGACGTGACTTCATCTCCAAGCTGTGTAGTGATGTGCTGTTCCCAACCACATTAGTCACAGTTCCTCAGTTTCCTTATTCATACACTGGGCAAGGTGAAGAGGCTGATTACATCTGAAGGAGGTTTTGAGAGTCACTGACAGAGATGCAGAAGCACTAATATATCTACATCATCCAGCAGAGCAGCATCCATTTTAAATTCATCTTTCTGCCCTTCTTCACTACCTGACTAAAGACGAGGTGCTTTATGCTACTGCTACAGCAGTGGGGATGGGGAGGAACTGCAGTTTCACTTTGCATACAACTCTCTTTTTGTCTAAGGTTAGAAGTGGGTATGTTCACTACTGGTACAGTATTTGATAAATTTCCATAGGAAGAAATGTCTAACTGTGGAAAGCTACAAGAAATGCAGGGTAGAAAAAAGAAGAAAAAAACAACCAGTTCGAAGCATACACACACAGGGAGAAATCCTTCTGTAAAATTTCTATGCCAGTTTCTACTACCCTCAACTTATTCTTTTTAACACCAGCTTGCCAAAATAAACGATAGTTTGCATTTTCAGTGGTTGCTTTTTTGGCTCTAACTTTCCCTATGCTCAATTTCAGCTCTAAATACATTTGCAGGAAGGGAAATGAATGTGTGCCCTTCCTGGTAGCAAATCCACTAACTGTCTCTGCACTTCATCAGGCTGTGAAAGGCAGACTTCACACCGTGAGAAACAGTCCAGGATAAATCAGCCCATTCACTCTCTTCATTCATCTTTTAATGTCTTCTGCATGTGTTCAGATTGTATCATGGTGCAGATAATGCTGAAAGGCTCTTCAATATTCACTTTTAATTATTGGCTGTTACAGTGCTCAGCTTTCAGCGAGGGAACATGATAGCTGACAAAAATTCAAATAAGCAAACACCAAAATGATGGTAGGAGGATGCCTAAGGCTCGGGTCCTCAGATTGCTCTAGAGGAACACTTCCATGGTGGTGTTGATCCAAAGCCTACTCAGACTCCAGAAGTCTCATTCTGAGAGGGTTTTGAATCAAAGCCCAAATAGTTTCATGAGTTCACCATGGTTTTAAAACTTATTTTTGTAAATCTGTAGACTTAGGAATTTTCCCAGAGTAGAAAGAAAACCTTAAACCCATTCATGACCAGACTGCCTGCTGTGGTTGCAGCTCATCCTGCTGAGAGGCAAAGCAGCTGCTTACAAGTAGAAGATGCTATTGGGAGACTAGTTCATGCATCTAACTTGTCCTTTAATGTGTGAAAAAAGAGCCAGACACAGTCACAACAGAGATGTATATCACAACTTGTTAAGAAACCCTACCAAATCTAAGCATTTATGACACGTTTCGGCAGGAGTAGCTGATCATTTGGACTATGGACACCCAAACTGCCATTTTTCAAGGATACGAACAGGTGAATGTGAGGATTCCTGGATTCCCATCTTTACTCTGAAGGCCAAACATGTATGGTCTATTGGCTCTGCTGGGTCATGAAAAAACAGTGGGTCCAACCAAAGGCCATGTATTTGTTTATGAGGCAGTAAAGACCTATCTCCTGATTTAAAACTAGCAGAAGTGTGTCATGCGCCACTAGGGCTTTCTCTAATTCAAGGTGCAAGAGAAGGCCATTTCACAGCAATCTGCTTGTCCCAAGCTTAACCTGTGACAGAGAAGCCCATGGCATTGCTCTGAGGTGGAATCAGGAAAAGCCCTGCAATCCATTTCTTGTTTTTCCTGCATTTGAAGGTAGGATCTTGAAAACAGCTGCTAGGAACAATGGAAACCTCAGGGTTGTATTAGGCTTCAGAACTTTCCTTTGAATACTTTGTAGGCAGGAGGACAAGCTTATCAAACAAGAGTCATGTGAAGTATAATTTTCTACCCTGGCACAGCTAAATAACAACACTTGTGATAACTCTTTCCCATTCTGCTGACTGAAATAGCAGCAGCAGGTACCTATATGCTCACTAATGTAATTCTTCCTCCTGTAGGCAATGGGAAAGGTCTCACACAGCACTCTGCCTTGCATGCTCAATCTTCACTGCACACTGAGCTACGGGGAGGTACAGATGTAGAAAGCAAGCAGTGATGTCCCAAGGGAGCCCAGAGATATGGCCAAGGTAACTCAGGCTCTTAGAGACAGAGCAGACACTTGAACAAAATGTTCAGGTTGGATCTTTAACTTCTTGGCTGTCCTTTCCTGCTGAAAACAGAAGCAAGTGACAGAAGGAGCCCAGCAACATCCACCAGCTCAGTAACAAACATTATTATGCTGGGAGACCTGATGGAAAATGCAGTCCCAAAGCATGGATGTGAACTAATGCCATCAGCATTGGTATAAATAGGGTGTCTGCATTTAATTAATAAATAATAGGCTGCAATGCTAATCTCCTTCTGCTAACTTTTTCTAAAGGTGCAATCTATTAATCACATGCCACTGCCAGCCTGGTCACTTCTTTTTTTAGATTCAAGACAGAATTTAAAAAAAAAAAAAAACCCTGCTAGAAATAAATGGATCCTAAGTACAGCAGGGCAATTGAATAGCACAGCCAGAATTATGATCCACTTCTGATTTCAATCCTTAGCTACAAGTTTTTCTCCCTAAGGATGGACATAATGCTTTAAAGAGAGAGTGAAAGCTTGCGATGTTGTTAAAGGTCACCATGTTACTGATGTCTGCAAAATGGAGGATTTCTGTCTCCTGATAAGTTGCCCATGGAAATTCTGTCACTCCACAGTGTCTGCAGACATGCAAACAACCATTTCTGTGGTCACTGGATAAGGCAGATGAGACATTTCTTTTGAGTTGGGGACAGCATAACTTTCTGAAAAGCCCTGAACATATCTCACCTCTTTGGCACATGGTCAGAATAGGAAGACAGAAACTGAAGCAGAAATATTTGTGTTGGTATGGACATGTGGCAAGAAGGAAATGACAGCACTGGGACCACACAGGAGGAGCCATGCAGATTGCATCCTCTGCAAGGGAATATCTGTTTTCCAGAAGACTTCCCTTTTATTGCTCTGAATGAGCTCCATTGTCCATAAACATGAATATTTCAACCCATTCAGTTTTAGGAGAGTCACCCTGTTGTGTTTTTTCAAGGGTCTCTTTAAAAAAATCTGGAAAATTTTGCCCCAGGTAAAGATTGCCCCTTGTTTTTTTGTAGGGGATCCTGGAGAAGGCATACATATTTAGGTATTTGATGGAAAAATATATTCTACTTGTTGCATGTAATTGATTACCAAAGTATATCCTTACTAATTAAATTAAATTATTAAAAGCTTTTTAGAAGGTTCATATCAATTCCAACCTGTTTGATATCAAAGTTGTACTGAAGCCTCAAAAGCGTCGTTCTCTGGTTAAATTTCCTTATTTTTCAGTCAAATACAAGCCAGAAGTCTCAGCACAGATCATTTGGGTGAAATTTTACAGTCAGTTTATGCAGAAGGTTACATGAGATCTAACAATTTCATCTAGATCTAAACCCTATTCCTTTCCTTTTTATCTGGAGAGAAACACCAGAATGGCTACTGCTCCAGTGCTTTGGCCTTTCCTCTCAAAGCCCAAACTTCAAAAAGGAAACATCAGAGGCTCTAATGAAACCTCATTGCCTGTAATACCCGGGAAGGCTGTGGGATCACACACTGAGATCAAGGAGAGGCAGGGATAAATTCAGTTCATTGCAGACCCTGGATTAGAATTTCTGTTGTGAACATGATTTTTGACCTCTGTTTTGTTTTAGGTGCCCTTGGTCCTTTTGGAGAGCTCTCTGTAAAGATACAGTTGGTATTTAGGGACATCCATAGCCTTGCACCCTTGTTTCTACCACGGTGCCCACTGAGCTGCCTCCTCTGTAAGCGAGTGGCATGGTGGCATAACAGGCTTCTTCTTGTGTCCCTCAGATATCTGCTAAACCTGAGATTATTCTTTTTTCAGCTGTCTGGCCTTTGGTGTGATCACATTCACCCACCCTGTGGTGTGAGAGTGTAGGAGAATGGTCCTGGTCAAGAAGGAGGCTGTGCTGCTCTTGGCTTAGGCTATTGTATGTGCCATTCATGATGTCACTTGCTTTGTGTCAGAGGATGTGTCACCAAAAGAAGCTTTGCTTGAAGGCCATCCTACTGTTTTCTTGCCCTGGGCAGACCCTAACTCCTCAGCCCCTAACTTGAACTATTAATTTCACTCCTAATTGTGCAACCCAGCACAATTCCTTTGGTCACACCTGGGGAGACATTGTAGGACACCTCTGTCTCCAGACAGTGCCTCTGGTTGTCTCTAGAGACTAATTTTTTAAGGAAGAGAGGACTTTTGTCTGTTCTGTGTTGTACAGTGAGCTTGGTGTCATCATTCTTGGCTGGTTCTACAGGCATTACCATAAGAAAGATAATAAATAATTAGATTTCTGATCTAGGGAGTGAAGAGACTGTGTTGGTTTAGTCCAATCTCTAAAGTCATTAAACTCACACAAACTTCATTCCCCTTTGCCTGTGGTTCTGGCCCACTCTTCCACACCTCTGTTTTATTAGCTATTCATAATAATAATTATAGTCATAGTCATTTCGGGCAAAAAAAAACCAACGAGAAAGCAATACATCCAATGTACCTCAGGTTGTGGCAATATAATTTCATGTTAATTTGCTGTCTGCTTGGAAGTGTTAGCATATTGTGGTTTGTAATCAATGCATCTGGCCATTCATCAGTGACTCCAGAGATGGATAAAATAAAGATTTTTGGGAATTAATTACCATTCATATGGCAGTTCATGGGCAGGAAGTATTTTATTAACTATCAATTCCTGCATTTAAGGTTTGATGTAAAAAAGAAAATATTCCCTCAATAAGGCAACTCCTAAGATACTTAAGTTATTTTTCCCTTTTTTTTCAACACTCTTCCAGTCCTGTTCATTGGGCAGTCTCAACTTGTTTTATGAAACAAGCCTGCCCTGCCATGGAACATGTCCTCCTCACTTTCCACAAGCATCCATAGGCAGCTTCTCCTATGGGAGAAAGATGGAGCTGATTCCACCGTAAAAGTGTAAGGAATCAGCCCCACAAAGCTGGCTCCAACTATTTGGAAGAACATCATTATTTGGGGAGATTTTCAAAGGGAATATTTAGACACGCAAGGCCCATTGACTTTATGTGAGATTTGAGCAGTGAAACACATTTGACACTTTTGAACACCTCTATTTATCTAACCAAGTTATTTCTGTGGAACTAATGATTAGAGAACCTGAGCACCTAATAATCTTTAATGCATGTATCCTTGCAGCACCAATATTATTTTATAGAAGGAAACTGGAGTCAGAGCAAGATGTTCGGCCAATTTTACGTGTATATTCAGACAGTCAAAGGTAATAATAGTCACCAGATAGAGATGGAGTGAAAATAATAGCCTGATCCTAAGTAACCTCTTCAAGGTCAAGGAGAATATCTGTGGCAAGGCAAGAATTTAAGCCTCAGTCTTCCAAGCTGCAGTCTATTGCCCTGTGCAGAGATTTCTCTTCCTCTGTGCAGGATCAGGCTGCAAGACTGTCCTTAAAATTGAAAAGAAAGGAAACAGTCCCTCACTAATTGAAGCCAACTGTTTATCCTCCCTGGGGGAAAATGTTTCAGTGCAGTGCTGCCTTGAAAATTACCTCTCTACAAATGATATTACAAGGGGCCATATTCATTTTCTATCACAGATTCCAAAGCAAGCTGGTTTTAAAGATAAAAATATTTTCTTAATTATGAAAACACATTTTAAAGACACTGATGCTACACACCGCTACTTTTAATTTTAAGGTTTTGGGGAGGTTTTTTGGTTCACTTTCTGTCCTGAGCATATGAGTGGTAGCAAAGTAAAATACAAAAAATGAAAATGGAAATTGACTTTAAAGAGGAATTAAAACTGATCAGATAATCTCTATTGCTCAGGCTGATAGGGATGCAATCCCTTCTATTCTTCCCCTGATATTATGACGAAAACACATTAATGAAAAAAGATACCGTTTCTTTTTAGGACATACCCCAAACTTCTAAAATCCATAGTTTTTATATAGCAATTTTAATTCATAGATCTCGCCTAGGGTTTCAGAAAAGTCAAGTATCATCCTTCATATGATACAGATAGAAAACTGTGGCCTGAAAAGGTGAAAGTTGTGATTCATCTTACCTCTCTTAAGGTGTCTAAAAGTGAGATATCTAAATCTAAGTTAATTGCCATAGGTTCATTCCTGATTCAGTGAGGGGAGAGGGAAGGGAAACTTTGAAGTGCCATTTATCCAATCTGTTTTAGGACAGGATGAATCATAGTTTGGAAGCTCTTCTCTCTCTCCACTGTCCATAGGAGGAGACTAGATTACTAACTTAGACTGTATGCCTAATTTTTTTGTGATAAAGCTAGAAAAAGTGAATTCTGCCTGCAGTAACATTCTAAGAACCATGGCATAGTTGCCGTATTTAAAATTTCTTCTGTCCCTAAGTCTAGGGCTCCTAAGAGGCCCAGAGATTCTGGGTAAAAGCAGTAGATACAGTTTACTCAGTGAGCTAAATAATTTACATTGAGAGATGTTCTGCCTCCCAAACTGATTTCATGTGCATACTGCAAAATATATATAGCAAATTGGAAAATGCTGTGTATGTCACGAAGAAAAGTTTTCTTGACCTCCAGTATTTCCGGAGTCTTGAAACTTCTTGCAAGCTGTGATACTCTAATCTGAGATCTCAGCAGGCAAGAGGCAAAACCCTCCCCACTGAAACTCCCACTCAAAGAGAGTTTGTCTGTGTCAAAACTGGGTTGAGCCAGTCTGGGTGCCAACAGCTCAGAGTCCTGCCCATGGTGCAGACACTTCCTAGCTCCTGCTTTCCAGAAATACCCTGAATTACTCTAGAGTCAAGGGGATTCACGAGTCTACGATAAACAAGTGACAGTTGAGAAGAAGCAGACACATGTCACAGAATCACAGAATATTCTGAGTTGGAAGGGACGCACCCAAAAGTCCAACTCTTAAGTGAATGGATGGTTTGAGGATCAAACCCACAACTTTGGCATTATTAGTCCCATCCACTAATCAGCCTAGTTTATGACAAAAATCTACCACTGGTGGAATTTTGAAGACGAAAGATGGTGATCTTCATGTGCTGAACACTGGACTCAGTTTATTCCGTGGGCAGCAGTATAACTGTACCAGGTCTGTGAAAACAACAATCTTGTTTACACAGATTTCAGAAGTGGTTAGGCACTCGATTTACTTTGATCACACTTGGGGATAGTTGGACAAACAAACGCATGTTAATTAAATGCATATGCCAGATTCATGCCACTCTAAGTTTCCAGAAAAATCTGAAATTTACATCTGGAGTAATGGTGGCAGACAGGAAGAAAACTCTGGGTACCTTAATGATTTTTATTTTTTTGCTAAATATAGAAATGCCTCTGTGAATCAAAGGAAAAGAGCCCCTTCAACAGGAAAAAGGGCAACACCAAGACCCTCATACCTAACAGATTTGTGACTTCATAGGGGTTGTTTGAATAGTACTGCTCCAAGAGCTGCATTTGGACTCGGTGTAAGAACATTTTGATTCTTTGTGAATGTCAGATGAAATAGCCAAGGAAGAAGCTTGGAAAATCTCAACAAGCAAATGAAATCTCTAAGGTGTGAGCATCAGTGACTCTTACTTTATTCAACACGGGCAGAAAAATGGCCCATACAGAAAAACATGCCTTACTTTTTTTAAAAGGAATGGCTGCGTAACCGTAACTAGAAGTTCATCAGTGGAAAAAAATACATAATGAATGGCTTGTTATTTCGACTCTTTTGTGAGACAGGTCATTAGAAACTTCATTTGTCTACACAGATTGCACTTATTCAGCTGTATTCTAATAAAATGCACATTGCTTCCAATAAAGGGAATGCATTTGCTATTGATGTGCTATAAACTACTATACAGAGAGGTGTTATTATATTCCTGTGTAATAACAAGCCAATTACAGTGATCAGCAAAACCTTTACAATAAAGTCAATGCACGAGGAGTGATTATCATAATGCATTCTAACTGTTCAGTGCCATAAATGCTTTGCAATTAATTGTGGCGGGTATATATAAATGTATTATTAATTCCGTATAAAACCCCATTGACAAGCAACCTTTACATTAAGAAAAGGGTACTGGGATTGTTATGTGTCCCCGAGTTCACCCAGGAGGCTGAACTGCATTTACAATGGTAGGATTTTTTATAGGATTATATTTTTTATTTCCTCCACTCTTCTCCTCCCACTGCTTCTTCCATTTTGCCCTTTTACTGAAGAAAACTCCAAATATCACACTGCAGTATGAGGGCTCTTGATTACCCACTGCAGCTGATTTTTGGCCCTGTACACATCCTCCTGTGTACAGCTACAGGCTTTCGTTGGTGCCTTAACCCTTTGACACTGACAGACTTTGCATGAATGCCAAAGGCACTATCTACAAGAAATGAGCAAATAAAAGCATACCACAGCCCAGGCAGACAATAAAGAAAGGGTGTGAAGGAGAAGGGAATCAAAGTTACATAACTGATCAAAAGTTCTGTCATAGCAAGAAACAGAGCCAATATCAAAACCTCGAGCAGATGAGCTCCCCAGTCTCTCTCTCTCCTCCTTCTTGTCAGTAAATTGTTAGGTTACAGACATTTTTTGAAAAATGTGCAATGTGGTTTTTGGTTTTTGGGTTTTTTTCCCTTTTATTCCCCTAATACTTGATTTTAAAAGGTTGTCCTTAGGACATGTACTAGAACACAATGTCCTGTGGATCTTTTCCAGTTCCTATTGATGGGCACACTTCCATTGATTTCAATCACCATGGGAAGGGCAGATGTGAACAAAAGTTTGATGTCCCTTATATTCTTTCAACATTTGACTGCAGAATGGAGCACATCAGCCTTCAGCAGAGTCATCAAATATAAAACACTACACGTGAGGATCTGCTGAAGCCCTTTTTCTCACCCAGAATTAAGTTTTAACAGAGGATGGAGAGCAAGAACAGGGTCATCCAGGGCCACTTTGAATTAACTGATCCATTTGCATGCTGGTACACTCTCCCTGCTTGAAAATACAGCTTTCTGAGGACAGCAGAGTGTCAGCTGTCAGTGGGGTCACATAGTGCTGAAATTCCACAATAAACCAAGAGATTTTGATTTTCCATTGACTGTAATCAGTCCCACAACCACCTGCAGCTAGGAAGACAAGATTTCCATGACCACTGAAAAGCTCTTTCTGGATCAGATTTATCTTAGAGCTGAAGGAAAAACACTGCAGGTCATAAGAGATGTTCACATCTGAAATAAAATCCGATGGACATGTCCTCAGACTGATGCTCAAGTTTGTGGGATACCTTAAGAGCCTGTTCTGGTTCTGGACCCAGCTCTTTCCCCAGCCCTTGACAAGACAAACAGGCTTCAAGGCACTGACATCTCTCCCAGTACTGCAGCATCTCCTACAGTAATTCCTCAGGAGCCTCTGATAATGACACCAGGGTTTGCTGCTGGTCCTAACAATTCCCCAGCCTCTAAGGCAAGAAAGCTGCCTCCCAATTTAATATCAAGATTTTTGCTGTGTTCTTGATTTTTCTTTTTATTTTTTTCCCTTTCATTCATGAGCTCATCTTCACTTGTGATAGACTTTTTAACAGAATATTAGGTTTAAATTTAACCAGTCATTTGTTCTCTTTAGTGTCCACACAGATATACTGCAATTCAGCTCTAGTAGGTAATATTTGATATGTAATTGATGGAAAGAAGTCAAAACCAGCTAACCATGTTGAGTACAAATATCTGGAAGGGGAGATGTATGAGACTTAGGAGGAGGATTTGACGTGAAGCTGGGAACCTCCTTTCAAGCTGCAAGAGTTGACAAGAGGGGAGAGGGATGCTCTTTAAACTATTGTAAACACTGAGGGAAAGAAAAGGGAATATGAGACCCTGGGCGTAGAAAATGATTTTTTTCAGAGGTCTTGAGTCCAGAGCTCATACAATTTGTAAATGTTGCCCTAGAACTAGTAGTCAGCATCTGCAGTACAACATTTTCAGCCAAGGCTGAGATTCATGTGTGGTGTGACCATTGCAAGCCCCTGTCTGTGCCATTCTCTACCTGAGCTACAAAAGATCAACGTGAGCTGTACTGCACTCATTGTGATGTTGAAAGAGTTAATGGAGATGGGTTCATTGAGGTCTTTTCCCCAACTCTGAGATGGGACAAAATTATCTTTTTCTCTAAATAATTTGCCAGTGCCACCTGCTTACTCCTGCTGAATGAGTGTGTAGACCATAAGAGGAAAAAAAAAAAATATGAGCAGTTGAGGAAAAAGCTGTGGCAGGCCACATAAAGGCAGTATGTAAGGATTGCCACCTTGGAAGAGGATATTCCCTCCTCCTGCTCTTGGGTGGGAAGTCTTTTTAAGGTAAAAGACTGGAAGCAGCTAGTAAAGTGTCTTCCAAAGAGCTGGCTGTTGCAGGCAACACGTGGGGATCAGAGCTGAGGAAGAGATGAGAGCTGCAGAGGTGCAGCTCTGGCACGTGCACAGGCCAGACCTCAGGACTGCTCGCACCAGGCACAGCCCAGCCTTCAGCAGGGCAGGAGAGAAGATGCTGAGCTCTGCCAAGACTGCCCTCTGCTTTCTCATCCTCAAATGTCTTCAGACTTTTCTGGTCTAAAGATCTGAGCAACCAATTTATTCTTTACAAAGGGCTTCCGAGGAGGAAGGAAATCATTCCATGTATGACTAAAATACCAACATGAAGCCAAACTAAGCTGAAGGAAACCAGTCTTGCATGACTGCAGCACCCAAATAGGCCTAGATCTGGCTGGTACCTCAATGGGAAGCTCCCTGAGAGGTTTTGGCCATCTGCAAAAGCTAAGCTGTGTAATTCTGATTGGTTAAATGGGAAACAACTGACTAACAAATAATTACTGGGACCTAGGACACATTGCCCTGCCACACACAGCAGAGAGCTAGCAAGCTAGAGACTACCTGCTTGAAGTAAGAATTAGACCCAGGCTTTTGTCCTAAATGAAAATTTAACTTAGAAAATGTGGAGAGGCCGTTCTGACCCCATCATCATTACCAAGCTGATGGAAAGGGTATAATAAGAAGCAGAAAATCATTCGTGAGCAAGGCGCATGTTTTGCTATTAACTCTAATTCAGTACTTGAATATTTTGCTCTGAATCTGGAATAAACCAGGACCAAACAGATAGTTTCAGATTTTGCACATCAAGAAACAGGTAGAGAAATACTGCAAGTTAGTTGAAATACAAAGTCTAAGCCTTCCAGCTGCCAAGCAACAAAAAATGACAGTGTCAGGATCTTTAGCTGGTGGCTGTGACCCTGAGAAACATTAAAAGTCTCTTTTCCCAACCCAGCGCTTGAAGAAGGAGTCAGTGCTCTTAATTTCTCAGTCTCAAGGTTGTTTATTGCATCTTATCTATAAAAAATTTTCTCCTGCCCTGCCGTGGTCCATCCAGCAGGACAGTTCCAGGCACTCTGCCTGCCCTGGGGCAGTGTTATATCTTCATACTAAAAACTACATGTATAATATTTACAATTACTTTCCAATACCTATCACCTATGTTAGGCAGTGAGCTTCTACTCTAAACCAATCTAAAAGTGCCAACATCACAGCAGAAGATGGAGGCCAAGAAGAAAAAGGAGAAAGGCTGGACACAGCCAGATTCCTCCATCTTGCCCCCTGAACTCCCATACCAAAAATCCCCAAATCTACTTTTCCACCCTGTGATAACTTCACTATTATTCTACTTAATTTGTCATAGCTTGCAAGTCTTCATCTGAAGTTAGCAACTTGCTCCACGAGTCATAATCAAAACCACAAGCATTTTAAGCTCTGTGCCAGGGTCTCTGAGACCACTGGCAAAAGTCTTAGCTGCTCAAGACAGCAAGAGAGATGTCCTAAGTCCTGACAACACAGCACACACCTCCCTCAAACATGCACAAAAGATAACCTGCTTGAAAGCACAGACAGAAACTTAGCAGGTTTCTTGCATGCAGAAATACTGCAGAAATACCGCAGTACAATGCACCACAGTCTGTCCTGTAAACCTCTTAACACTCTGTCTGCAGGACACCACACCCTTTCAACCCTAAACCACTCTCTACTTTTCCTTTCTTTAGTCCAGGAGCCTTCTGTTTGAAGGCTGGAGGACCCCAAAACCACCACAAAACGCATTTTGGTGGTGATATTTACACTGAGCCAGGGTATAGCACACAGCGTACATCTTTGCATGGTTTCCTTCACGGACCTTCCTCTGTCCTTTGAGAGGAATGTGGGAGCAGTGGAGCATCTAAGCATCACTAACGGGCTGCAGCTGGAGCAGCAGGAGAGTCCTTTCCTTTTAAAAAATGCTACTGCCTGTACAACATAGTGGGACCTGGGGGCTGTGTTTATCATAGGTTAACCCTGCCAGCTGCAGTGAGAGCTGCCTAGTGAGGGCTGGAGATTTTGTGGATGGAACAAGAAATGGCTCCAAACTTTTGCCCCAAACCACAAAACAGACTTGAGATCACTCTCCAAGTCTGAGGAACTTTAAGTGATAAATACCTGCAGGTTATTTTTAGAGCTTCATATCAGACAAGGAGCTGAGGAAAACCACCTCCACCAAGGCGAGAATGATAGTGAATTCTAACAGTTTAGTTGGGATTTTTTATGTTCGAAATTTTGATGCGGAGTTCTAGCTTACATCCCTAAAACTGTATTAGACTAACTAGTCTCTGGCAAAGTAGTTTCTGTATAATCAAGATAAAATGGCCAAAACAAAGGCCAATGAAAGTTTCTAAGATATCCTTAGTAGAGCTGGACTCACAATCTGATTTTTCGTGACAAAATATGAAATTGCTCATTTTCTATCATATTCCATCAATTATGTTAGTGTTAAAGTAAAAAGTCTCAATGGACTCTGATCTTCTGATTTGAAACTTTATGAAGCATTTTGCAAAAGGAATACCCCTATAGAATATTTTGTATCTTGACTATGCACATACATGCACAAACAAGCAGGAATGTAAAATGTAAAATTTTCCCAGTAATTGAGACTATTTCCCTAGAGAAATATATTGAGGACACATTAATTTCTATTTCCCATGGGATTAGGCAAATGTAAATAATGCCAGTTTTTGTTTAAAAGGTTTTCACGCTTTGTTTTGCTCATAGTACAATATGGATATTAACAAAAAAATAATAAACCCAGAAAAAATTATTAAGCGGCACTCACCATATCCATTTTGGTGGGTTGACTGTAATTTTTGGCAGCAATATACTGAACACTTTCCCAAAATTAGATAGTCTAAATTCTAGTTCAGACACACTGAATGCTAACATTCACTCTCATTTCAGCTGAGAATTAGGGCATAGGGAGGGTTAAAGACTGAAAAAAAAAAATCCAGACTCCCGAACAACAAGAAAAACTGAGCTTAATCTGGTTGAAGGCGAGAATAAATTTGTGACTCTTATCACCTTTTACTTGTGGAAGAACTTGCTGAAAATTTCAAAGATTCATGTTTCAGTAAAATGCAAGTACTTGTCTCCAAAGAAAACACAATCTCAGTTCCACAAGAATGCTGCTCACCTTTTTCAGTAAAAACTTGCCTGCAAGCTGCAGTTCCAGAAAACACTGCATTTTTTCATTAGCACTGTTGACTGGCACCAGAATTCCCCTTAATCCAGGGTGTCTATTCCCCATAATCCAGAGTGTGGATTTTGGGCAGACCAAGAACTTGTGCTGTGTGGAAGAGCTGCTTCATCTCCCAAGCCCCTCTCTTCCCCTATGTCCCAACCTGATAGAGGGACAGGGTATAATAAGCCACAACTTAAATTTCTTTATTGTTGAAGTTGACCTTTATTTTGCAGCCCTAATGAAGCCTTTTGATGCGCTCCTAAGGCACAGGGCCTCCTTTTTAGCATTCTGTTTGCCATGCCTGCTCTAACCGGTGGGCTCTTGAAGAACGTAAGTTTTCACACAATGCCTCCCTTGGGTGCCAATTGTTCTTTTCTCCCACAGCTGCCCTTGAGTCATGCCGTCCTGGAGCATCCCCAGCCCAGAAGCAGCTTGTCAGTGGGGAATTAGGACAACGTGTCTTTCACATCAATGACGAGAGCACCCGCTTGGCCTCTGCATTATGATCGCCACTGACAGGAGAAATATGGGAGCAGGCTGGATGGGAAAAGATGAGGTTTGTGTAAGACGAGGAGATAATTAGCTAAAATACAATGGGGAGGGGGCCACGGGTGGGATAATGTGGAATCAAGCTGCCACTGGAGCCCTTTGCAGTTCAAACCACTGCTCCTGAAAGCAGCTGCTCTTAGCAAAGGAGTTTGAAAACCCTCCCCAGAAAGCCAGGCATGTGTTCTCTATTACTGATTTGCATTAGAAAAAAAAAAGAAAAAGATTGGGAGCTGCATACCCTGTAGGCGCACTAGGCAAATTGGCCAGCCTAATTATTATTTTTTGGTATGTCTAATTAAATGGACAAAAGGCCTTCCCTTCACTCTCGCTGTCGGCACGAACTCCACTGGAATGTGCTTAATGTCCCCTCATTTGCCCAGGCAGCTGAGCCTTTCCATTTTCCCCTAGGAGATTGGCATTGACAACTGCCCATGGCTTACCCAGTCCTACTCAGACACAGAGCCAGATCATCAGACAAGGAGGGAAAGGGGAAGAAACTGACCTGGTTCTATTAAAAACCGCTGGACAATGCTGGAGGATGTGACGCGTCTTTGTTGCAAGTCAGAAACGTGCCCTGGCCCTTGAATGCAGAACTTGCCAGATCCTATCAGGTACTTTCCACCCTGTATTAACCATATTCCCCCAAATTTTCTTTAGAGAGGTTCTGAAAGGGCAGTATTTGTCTCTGATGGAGATTTATGGTGTTTTTCCAGCACTCATTTCTCCTGTTCTGCAGTTACACAGCACTACAGCCAGTCCTTACAGAACCCCTTTCGACATGTGGTTTCACCAGCCTGTAACACCAACCCTTTAACTACAAGCTACATCCAAATTCTCCCAACAGCTTGAGTCACTGGAGAGTTTCAGCCTCACACTGACACAGCCAAAGTCCCTGAAATCCACAGCTTTCAAATGAAAGGAGAGAGAACGTGGTGCCTTTTCTCTGTGAGGCATTTTTCTCCTTTTAAGTAGTTGTTGCCGGAGATTTCCACTAATGCCAGCACAAAGATAGTCATCCCACAAATGAAGAACAGTTTATATTTATGGTGGAAATTGAAAAGTTTTCAGACATCTAAGAGCCACATCATTGCTAAATGACAAAATCTACTCCCACATTTATCAGATACATAAGCACTAGAGGTTTTTACTGAAAAGATGAGGAAAAGGCTCTCTATTTTTTTCCCAAAGAGATAGGGATAGAGAGGAAGAGAACATGTCATTATATATATATGCGTGTGTATATATATATAAATGTACAGACACAAGAAAAAAATAGCAGGATGGTAATTTATCCAGCATAACAGACCATCTCACACTCTCTCAGTGATCTGTGTGTTTGATCTGACAAACAGGCTCCTATTAGAAGAGTACGGTGAAGTATCACCACATCAGTTCAGGTAAAAAACCTTTTACAGGAAACACCTCATCACTGGTGATCTATTGAACAATCACTTAACAAAGCCTTCCAAATCCACTGTGTAGAATGGAAAAGCAAAATACCAGCTCCTGATTTCAGCTATACCTGTGCAAATCCTGAATAACTCCCAGGGTCTGGGAGAAGTCTTCAGTTTCCACAACAGGTTTATCCAGATAAGCTGATATGGGTGCAGAAAACTCTGCCAGCTAAGAATTTTCTTTTTCCAGAAGTAAAGTTACTTGAGTGCATGCAGAAACAACATGGTTAGAGGAACCATAGAATTTCTGCTTTATCCTAACCAAATTAAACACATCTACAGCTCAGCCTGACACGGGCTTGAAAAAACCCCCATTGCTGTCCACTGCTGTTAAACTTTGTTAAGTCACTGCCTGATGCTTCACTTCTTAACGAGGCAGTTATTTGTTTCTCAGGCAATCGCTGGCACCTGCCTGCCTTTTAAAATCAAATAATAATTGAATATGAGGAAAGTGAGACGAAGTAAAGGAGATTTAATAAAGAGAATCTTTGCTGTGGAGGGAATTTCTTTGGCAGTGATTACGTTACTAATTGATCAGCACATTGCCTGAGAGAAGCCAGAGACAACAATTATATTTAGCACTGTGGCTGAAAGCAATGCAGTCAACTACCTCCTCGGCTTTCGCTGTCCGCTGGCTTCACCTGGATCGGTCTGTTCATCTGCAAGGAAGAACAAAGACAGACATGTAATTAATGGAGGAGTCAGACATTCATATACAGAGGCTTGCTTTGCTTCTTTACTGCGCATCATAATTAGCACCAGAATTTACTCCACAAGGGGGGGAAAAAAAGCAATTAGTAAACTAAGAACTAACCAATGCAGGCTGCGGCTTGGTCTGAGGCAAATAAATCAGTGTCACTCCTGTTACCCGACAGTGGCTTTGTTGAATCGCATTGGGAGAGGGATCTGACTCATTTCACACAGGTCATGAAATTTTAAACGTAACTTTTAAAATTTCTAATAGTTTCCCCCGGAAACACTGGTGCATGACAGCAAAAATGCTTTGTCAGAACATCAGGACCAGTGAAACTTAAAGTGCAAAAATTTCTTGAGATTGATGTGATGGGAAGGAAATTGGAAAGCTAATTCCACTTCTACTGTTAGCTCAGTAGGATAGTCATGTGTGACACAGCAGCCTCCATTTCAAACCAGGATTTGGATCTAACTTGTCCACATGCTGCAGGAGTATTGGATACTGAGAATTTTCTGGTGGTACAGGACCAGATGTTCCTTCTATTGCTTTTTCAGATATCTTTTTCCTTTCTCATATCACTATACGAGTAGGATTAAAAACCTTGCCCACTGGGTTGTGGATAGGTTTCTGTTATTCAAATTATCCCTCTCTCACTCAACAAAATCACTGGGGACCATCACTATCCCCAGAGCTGCTCACTCCCAGGAGAGAGGGCAACAGATGCTCACAATGTTCCTCGCTGTCAGTGCCTAACATGATGTGAGAGCCTGAAGAACAGGGATGAGGGTAAACCCCTCCTGTCAATAGCCAGGAATGCAGACTGGATCAGAACCAGCTAAGAATTTAGCCTGAAAGCCCTTCCCTGCCTCATACTTCTCGTCACATAAAGCAATCAATACCCTGTGCAGATGGAGTATTCAAAATATCTTTCTATGTGTGACCACCTCTGAGCAGAATAAAAATATCTTTTTGATTTGTCAACCAACAAAGAAAGTACAAGTTCAAACAAGCATCACAAGGAGCACGAGGTCAGAAGGCAATGGGAATCTCCTAACATATGTCTTCCCAGTAAAGTCAGACCACAAATTGGCTGATGAATATCACAGAATGCCTTCAGGGAATTAATCCCTCCCTTATTTGTGGCTAATCATAGTTGGGCAGCAAGGCCATTAGTTTCATTTTTCCTTTTTTTTTTTTTTCCTAATTTTCCCCCTTTTTTTTTTTTTTTTTGTTTTTTTTGAAAAGCGCTTCATAATAAGTTAGATTTATTCTAATTGCTCTGCACACATTTTTAGTAACAACAAGTTATCAAGCTGGCTGACAAGTAGGTTAAGATGATGAAGAGCCTAGCAGATCCTGCTGTATTGTTGTCTCTAGAGGAAAATGTACTTATCCATAAAATGACTACAGTTGGACTCACACTCTGCAAGAGAAGGATCCATGCCTACAGATGCTACTGAGCAGTTCCTGCTCTCCTCTCTGCCTGTGGCATCCAACAAAACCCAGACAGCTGAAGTGCTGAAACCAGCAAAGAATCTGGTAATAGCTAAACCCTGCATCAGCCCTTGCTTCTGCAAAGTTGCTCACAGAGGTGCTACAAGGTGTTAGCAGGGCAGGGGTGATGTGTGAAGCAGCAGCAGCAGGACAGGTATCCTGCCACAGGGCTCCTTTATACCCATACGTGAGCAGCTAGCTGCTGCTCACATTCAATGATCTGACACCACACTGGCGAGGAGAGAACTCAGTGCCATGTAACGCCAAATGTGTGGAAAGTGTAACTCTGAGCCACTCTTGAACTTGGTGTTTGAGGCATAAACCGTGCACGGTCTTTTGCAGTGCCTGTTCCTCTCTACTGATCATGGAGGTTGTCTTTGCATTTAGACTTGGCTGATGCGAACCCCACCTTGCTTCTCATGTGCAGGACAATGAAAGCAATTCCTTGGTTGCTTCCCTGAGCTGCTCAGCCTCTGGCTGTTTGTGTTTGCAGCAGGCTGGTGTGGCCATCCACGTGCCAAAATCTGACTCGAGACCTGATTACTTTTAACATTTGCCCCCTCATTCCATATTATGGGCTCCTGATGGGAACCCTATGTCTAATCCACCCCTATGGTTAGGAAAGGGGATTCAGAGGTCCCTGGTGCTCATTCCAAGACAGCCAGAACCTGCATCCCAAGCAGTCAGTCAGGGAAATGATGACAGCAGCCAGGAATTTGCAGGAGGTGTGCAGGATACAGCCTTGAGAGGCAAAGTCTGGAGCCCGAAAGGACACAGCCTTGAGATGCAGAACATCCTATAAATCCACCCACATAGGTGCTGATCTGCACTGTGCTAAAGCCCATGAAAATTTCCACTGAACTCAAGTAACTTTTGGATCCAGCCTTGAGGAAGACTAGACAGATTTCATCCTTCTTTCTGAGTTGAAGGAAGTCAGTTTCCACAAGGCAGAGGACATTATCAGACCCTTTGGCAAAAATTAAAGGATGCAAATATGTGTTTGGACTTTGGTTGTTTTTTTTTGTTTGTTTGTTTGTTTGGTTTGGTTTGGTTCTTTGTTTTTGTTTTTTTTTTTTTTCTTTCTGATATTGAGGAGTGAGAAAAAGCAGTCAGTTCTGAAGAAAATTTATAAAAAGAGTGAGAGACTGAGCATCCAACAGAGGAAGAAAAAACTGAGGAAATTAATAAGTAAAAGGCTAGTGTAATTTAATGTACACTATGATTTATACACTTGACAATTTCTTTATAGACCAAAGAGAAAGTGCTGCCTGAACGGAGCCCATAATACAAATTGAGATCATCTTGACATGAAAGACACCAATTATAGGGAGAAACACTGAGAGGAAAATAATTAAGTTTCCTTTCTCCATCTATGGAATTTTTTTTTCATACAGACACTCTGGGAGCAAGGACCTGTCATGGGGACCAGAAAAGGGCTAAGTGGGGAAATAAAATGGCAGAACAATGCAGCTTTCTAACCCTGGGGAAATGCCTTAGTGGGGAGAAGGGTATTCTGATATTCAAGTTCCCTGCTTATTCTTCAGCTGGAAGTGGCCATAAGTTAAGTGGAATGAAACTAAAGTTTCTATTCCAAAATGAAGCCTTCTGAAGAGTGTTTGGGGAAATAGTGATATGGACATCTTTAATATGTGTCCTGTCTTGGTGGACCCTGAGTGTGTGACAGCAGAAAGAATATTTTCCAGACAGCAAATCTGATTAATACCACCAGGAAATCCACCTGGGATCTGTGGAATTACAGATGTGGCTGTAAGGTGTTATTAAACCCTGTCACTAGAAGGCTTCAAAAGGGATTTGGCTGCATGGGAAAGGACCTAGGGCAGGCTGACCCAACATCTGAACTGGTGGATGGAGTGAGTGCATGTCAGGCTTTTTTCTAGGATGTGCTGTCCTTTCAGTGGTCCTTCTTTCCTCTGCTCATGGATGCTCTTTGTGCTCTCATCTGAAATATGATCATGCTTCCCTGTTCCATGTCACCCCGCTGCTGGGGAAACACTGAGAAAGGAGTAAACTGTTTTACCATTTTTTAGTCCCCAAAACATTCATCTCCTCTTTAAATTCTCTACCATCCTTTAAGACCGGACTAAAATTTTTTATTCCCTCCATAATATGGAGATATCTGACTTTATGGTGCCAGAATGCTCTATAGTTATAAAACCATTATAAATCAGGACAATGTTTATCCTCATTCATGATTCAGAGTCCCATTTGGCCAAAAATTTACTTTGAAGTGCTTCTCTTGACAACAGTTTTGTAGCAAAAATTTGCTGAGGACCACTGAGGCACAGAGATTTAGGCAAGAGCCAAATAATTTAATCTGGATCTCTGGTTACATATATAGGCACAGTTTTCAGAGAGGTGGTGAGAGAGTGTTATGCACAACTGTGTTCCCAGTGTGGAGTCAGGAAAAGCCTGTGGCTCAGGTTCCCCATCTGTACTGGGAAGAGGAACCGTGGCAGCTGTGAATGGGCCCACTTCAGGAAGAGGTGTTGTGTCCTTTTCCTAAAAATGCCATAAATATTTGTGTTGATGGTGGAGTTAGAACTTCATGTGCATCACACTTCTCATTTTCCTGTGATTCTTTGCAGGTTCATCAATGATGAATACCACCCTTACCAGCACCTTTGCAAACCTTAGGCAAGGTGGTCACACTTTCTACGCTTCATACCCTTCCTTCATTTTGGGTTGCCCTTTCTTCTTTTTTGCCAAAAAACCAACCCATCCAAATTATGCCAGATGCCACCATCTCACACCAAATTGCCACTGCCCCACCTACCCCCACCCCAATTCTCCCAGCAAGTAGAAACACAGCATCATTTTTCGTGTCCAATTACAGCCACTGTGGTGCCACTGTTAAAAGACAGCGCAGGTACCCCTGTCAAAAAGGGTTTGAGTTACAAGAAGCGATGAATTATAGCAAGCCCTTTTTCAATTCTCCACAGAAATGAAATGTCAGAGCTTGCTGCTGTATTTTTCTCAGCACCATCAGCTACAGGCCACTGCAGGAATTAGACAGGGGACAGACGCTTTTCTGCATCATGATTTTTCTTTTCCTAAGGTTGTCGTTTTTTTCCCCCACCAACCTTTTTCTGCTCCCTCTGGCTTTGATATTAATTTAGAGCAGGTAGAAAGATCACCTGGGAAAGAAGAGTAGGAAGCAGAGACAGCTGATTTCTCACTGTCTCCATCTTTCTTCCTCTCACTGTTCCTACCACCCTTTTCCTTGTTGTCTCACCCACTTTTTCATTGCTCATCAATGTACCTTCTGTTTTTAAGTAGGTCTAAAACTCTACTTGAGAATGGACAAATACAGAGAAATTAAAAAAAAATCCCTCAAAAATATGGAGCTATTCTGAATATCTTAAAATGTGCTCTGAAGCAGGAAAGAAAAGGGAAAAGATGAGGAGATTACTGAAGATGAATTAAATGCCACTAATAGGAAGATCATGACCAAGCAGAAGAGAGGCTGGAGATAATCTGCTGGTTTTGCTTAAGGATGATGTCACTTCAGGAGACAAAAGGTTATTCTAGAGCTTGTGTGCTTTATAGAACCATAGAAGATTTTCCTGCCGATCATATGAATAATAATAATAATCTTTCCACCATCCTTAGAGGTCTTAAAATAATTGAATACTCCTTGAGGACATATTGGGGGTTTTGGTTTGTATCAGGAACCATGATGAAAGGATTTCTGCTGCCCATGTTTCTGGAATTTTCCAAAAATGTAAAAAAAGTAGAGGAGCTAACCTCTGGCAAGGCCTGTTTCCAGCTCTCTCCTGGGTTTCTGGGTGAGTTTGGACACATCATTACATCTGCCTCTTTCTCAACTTTTATTCTACTAATGAAGATAAAGATATCATCATGTAGTATTAAGGTGGTTGATGGGAAAAAAAAGTGTCTAAATTCTGCTTTTAAACAAACAAAAAACTAATAAACAAACATCCTGTCATTTCTATGCTTGAATTATGTGGACAGATATAACGGCAAATAACAAACTCTTCATTCTCACTGAGGTTGTGTTGTGTTTGGTATTGTTCAGGGATCAGCCCCCTAAACTGATGATGAAACTCAGCTGTGACCTGGTCATGAAGAATTCCAGGCAGCAGGTCTTAGCAAATGTTTATTGGGCACTCCTGCATCTCTGTAGCTGCTGGTTAGCTTAATGGAAAAAAAAATCCCAAAAATAATATGGTGCTCTTGATGGTTTTGTGACATAGCTCAGATGTTAATTGGAGCTAGGAATAGTTTAATACCTGCTCTGAAATTTTCAGAAAATATGTTTACTATTTATTTCTTTGGTGAGTTTTTCTGTTTCTAATCTCTCCCCAAAACGCTAAGAGGAATTTCATTTTACCATTTCTGCCAACTGAGTCTGCCATGAGTCTTTTTTGAGTCTGCCACGTGCACAATAGTAATTTCTCCAAATTCAATACAGCTATTTATGTGAGCAAAGGTATTGGCAGGAACGTGTTTATGGGAGTGGGTCATAATTTTTAAAGCATTGAACAAAATCTGCCCTGATAGAGGGCCCTAAGGAAATGCAAAGTATATCAGTGTCAAAGTTGGAAAAGCCAAGAAAATCACCTACAATTGAATTGTGTATGTGTAATTGCAAAGTTCAAGTAAATCACTCTGTACCTGATTCTGAATGACATAATTGAATTACAGTGATCTAAACTAGATAGCCATAAGCGTGAATCCAAAGCAATCTCCTTTCTCTGAAGAAATAAAACAACAAAGTCAGGGCTCAGGTGCTCAGCTCAGGGAAATTTCTCCAAATGCTACAGAATCAGGAAAGTTTCTTCACCACAGGTCAGCTGCACAAGTAGACTCCTATATTTGTCTATTTCAGCTGCAATTCATAAAGCAAAATCCTGTCCCCAAGGTAATAGAGGCAAGTGCTATGTATGCATGGATTGATGTGTAATTACACATTATCCACATTTACTGTGGGCACTCCGAATTGATAAAATGTTGGGTTAACAAAAGAGTAAGGAGAGGAAGTATTTTAGAAAGAATGTTAAAAAAAAAAACCCCAAAAAACCAAACTCAATCACGTAGGTTTACCTTGCTAGTAATGCATTGCCTCTGAAATGATTATCCCAAACCTCATCTTGGTAAAGGACTCTTAATTCATCCCCACCACCCTCTTCCCCTCCTGTTGAGATGTGTGCCATAGGTAGGTACACAAACAGATGACAAGACCTGAAATGGCAACGTGTGAAATATGAAAAAAACCCCACTGAAGGGTCTGACCTTTCCAAATCAGTCAATGCTCTGGTGCCTACCCCTGAGAATGATTGCTACCGGCCATCCCTGCTCTCTGAGAGTATTTCTATATATCATATAGAACATATTATAACCCATCTGTCTAGCTATCGATTCATCTTTCTCCTTTTCTCCCGTGTGTAGATGAACCCAGAGGGGCTCCAGTTCAGTTCATGCTCACTTGCACAAGCCTGTGGCTTCAAATACAAAACTTCTTCCTCACTCAACAGTTTGGGCTTGAGTTTGAATAAACTGCTAATCTTGCTAATAGGCAACTACAGACTTTCCAATACAACAAGTCGTTTTGTTTGTTCCTGGGGTAGCTGAGCATGTAGTGTTTAATCTTATGGTGTCTTTGGTTTTAAATGAAGTGTGGTAGGGCAAAGGGGGAGCTCAGTCTTCATCCTGTGTTTGAGGACAAAACACAGGATGCTTGGAGTGAAACCTCATTTTCCAAAATGAGATAATCAGAACTCCCTTTTTAGCTTTTATTTTTGTTTTTTGTTTGTTTGGTTCTCTTTAGTGTTTCTATCTTATAAATATTGTTTCATGTGCAAATCTGCATGAAACAGACAGCAGGAGATTCCCTGAAAGTTTTGGGCAGTGACACTGTAAAAATGGTGTTTGGTAGGTCTATTTTCACTCATTGGACTGTGCTGCCACGTGGTACCTTGGTGGCTAAGGACAGAAGATGATGCTCTGATCACCCAGACGGGTGTTTTCTACACTCATGGATCTTGCTTGGCTCCTGCACTTGACTTTTCTTTCAGGAAAAGAAGGGTGTCTTGTGGACAGTGACTTTTGAAAAGGTGTCTGTAGCCCCAGACCCCTTACATGAGTGAGAAATCCCTGAACATTTAGTGAGCACACTCAGGCATGTCAAGAGTCCCAGGACTGGCCCTCTGGCCAAGCTAAGCTACATAAAAGGGTCTATCTCTATGTGTATCCTGACAGCAGAGGAATTACTCTAAGTGAACATGCTGCTCATTAAATCTCATTTTCTGCTGATATGATGAGCAACTACAATGTGAAATTCTGATCATAAACACATCAAATTCTAATATAAAACTAAGTCCGTCTTTTGCTGTCCTTTCCTCTCTTCTTCCCTAGTACTAGTAGGAAAATTTTTTTCCACAATCCCATCTTTCTTCTAATTTCCTTCTCAAGTTAATTTCAAGATAATTTGCATCCAATTTCAAAATATGCCTAAACATCTTCTATCAAAAATTGTTCCTCTCTATCCCTAACATTTTCTATTAGCCAACTTAGCATGTATTGAGCAAAGAGACCTCATTCTCTTCACTGTGATCTCTAACTCTTTCTAGGCAGAGTTACAATGTAGTCATAGAATGATGGAATAATTAATGTTGGAGAAGATCTCTAGGATCACCAAATCCAATTGTTAATACAACAATGACAAGTCCAGCAGTAAACCATGCCCCCAAATGTCCATCTACGAGGTTTTTAAACACTTCCTGGGTTGATGGCTCCACCACTTCGCTTGGCAGTCTGCTCCAATTATTGACCATTCTTTTGGTAAAGAAATGTTTCCTAATATCCAACTTCAACCTGCCCTACAGGTCTACAACTTAGACCATTTCCCCTTGTTATCTGGGAGAAGAGATCAACCTCCATGTGGCAATGACCCCTTTCCAGGTAATTTTAGAGTGACAAGGTCTCTCCTGAGCCTCCTTTCTCTCAGGCTGAGCTCTCCATTTCCCCCAGCATGTGAAGGCAGTCCGTGTGGACACTACAAAGACAGCCTCACCCTAACAAGCACAGATCCTCACCCTGCAGATGGCTAAATGAGGCATCACAGCTTTTAAATGAGCAATGAGAACATGAGCTGAGGGTCCTGGATCAGTTTTGCAGTGCTCAGCTAAGGTGTTTTTGGTGGTAGATCTCTCTCTGTCTGCATCTCTCAGCTGAAGGCCTCCCCTCAGACCTCACATGCCAGTGGTCCCACAGGTGCTCCTGGTGCTATTTTGCTGCTGTCTGTTGGGCAGGTGGGGTTTTCTCTGCATGTGGGGCACACCATGGTCACACAGAGCCCTGGGGACTCCTCAGCACGGACATGAGCAGGGATCAGCAGTCAGGTCACAGAGACAGTCGTGTCCCTGAAGGCATTGAGGACATAACCCTTGTTCCCTCACGAGGAGATGAACATCTGCTCTTGTCTCTACCTTACCCTGGGCCCATGACCTCTGGCTATTGGAACTTTCCTGCTGTGCTCTCCCCTCTCTGAGCTTTATCTCTTCTTCTGAAGCAAGACCCAAATGTTGCCTTTGCCACTAATGGTTGCTTGGCTTGACTCTGCAGATTTTAGGCAAGGCCAAGCTCCATTGACTTCAGTGCTTTGAGTGCAAAAAGGCCTTGGCCACCGTCCATCCAAGAAGATTAGACCTTCTGTGCTTGTAGCTTTGTGTGTCTGGCCACAAAGATAAGAACCACAGCCAGCCCCTTTGCCTATGGAGAAATGCTTTCCACAGCATTGCCATTTAACAAACAACTGAGTAAAGCTGTGTAAATTAACTAGCTGCTTTCACCCACGGCCAGGACCATGAAATACAGGCTCTCTCACTGATCTAAATGTGCAGGTAGCTTCAGAGCATACTTTAAACACAGCCTCCCCAAGAACTGAAAGAGGCTGTCACCAGGTTAAGATTGCAAGCAGGCTTTTCCTTGGTGCTGGGCTAGAAAGTGTTTTTCCCCCACCCCTGGTCCTGCTTTCAAGGTTTGTATATTCCCTCTCTTTCTCCTACGCTAATTTCCCTTTTTTCAAAGGTTAAAGTCACCTGCTTGGTGTAATATAACAGAGAGCAGACCATTACCTCAGTTCTGAGCAACAGGAGGCCCAGACCCAAACCTATTCCAAGCAGAATGCTCTGACATTTCTGCAGCACAAGAGTTTTCTTCCAAAGGTGTATCCCTATCCTACGCAGGTGTTAGGGCTGTGCTCTCCTTTCAGTTCTAGTAACAAACAAATAAAGTTTAATAATTTTTTTTAGACAGCCTGAAACAAGCAGAAGAGCCCCCAGCAGCCATGCCACCTTATCCACTGACTTGTGTAAGCTGGTTTGAAGCCACATCTCAAATCAGATGTGTGAACACTTTGTTCTGATGATAAGCCCCTTTAGCTGTGCACTGGATCAGGGCTCCTGAGCTGGCAAAAGGAAAATAAAAAATAATTGTACAAAAAAATAAAACAAACAAGGAAACACTCAGAGGAAGAATAAGATTATTTTAGTTTTGATAGTGCCCCTTTAGAGAAAATCTTCTGTGAAAGGGCTTAGAGTATTAACTTTTTCTTCTGCCCTCCTTCACAGCTAGGAAATACATACAGGGTATGATTTTAAGCCCATTCAAATGCTCAAGTTAGTTCTTAGTTTATAACAGTAAATGAATAAGCACAAGCTGGAATCTTGCAAATTTTAGTAGAGCCTTCAAAAAGGGGAAAACCAAAATCCATAGATTCCCAAATATTTCCTGAATTGGGAAAAGGATGGAAGGCTTGAAAAAACCCAAACACTGAAACAAAACCCCACAATCAAGCCAGATTTCAGACCCTCAGTGCAATTCTCTGCACCAGTTTCAGCCTGTATCAGGCCCTCCAGTGCAAAAGGAGCTACCTCTCACTCCCATCTATGTATAACTGGTATCATCTGGTCCTATGTTTTGACAATTATCTGTAACATAATTACCAGACTGATGAATCTTGCTGATTAATTATGCCATCCTTCAGAGTTGATCTGGGTACTTAAAATAAACAAACACCCTGGTTGGGTAACAAAGGCGATTTTCTCTCTCTGTTCCAGGCAACAAAGGCTAGCAAGCTCATTCTGCTGTGTAGGGATGTGGTCAGAGACTCCCAGAGATTGGTTTCTGATCTGTCACTCATGTGGAGCTGCTTCTCTTCTGGTCCCTGATTGCACCCTGACTTCCACCCCTCCTGAATGATAAATATTTCCCCTCTGCTGGGAGCTATCCAACAAAATTGGTGTCTGATACTAATGCATCACTGATGCTTTCCTCCTCTAATTATGCCTAAATATTGCCTTTCTTTCTTTTCTGCCTTGAACAGCCACATTTTTTTTCTTTCTTTTTTTTTTTTTTTTGCATCAACATGTACCAAAGCATTAAACAAGACATTCCATTAATTTCTTCATCATCATAACTTAAGCCTGGGACATACCCTTTAAATATTCATTCAGCTATGAAAACTGGGCATTAAAATTTTAATAATGTCAAGCTCATTTGAACTGAGCTCCTGGGGGACTATTACGATACAATTAGAATAAATATGATGATTGATTTGGTGTAAAGGTTCACCTGTCCACATGTGTTAGTGGCTGGAAGCAGCGTGCCACCTCTGGCATCACAGCCAACAGCTCCAAGTTATTTAAAGTTATTTACTACCTTCCCCATCACCCCCAGTCCCACTTGCGCACAAGCTTGACCCCCTCACTTGCTCTCACAGGTTTTTGGATAGGATTAAGTTGGAAGAGGCAAAGCAGAGGGGCCTCACTAGGAGCTGCATCCAGCAGCACTCTCCTCCGTCCTTCCCCTTCCTGGGCTGTTTCTGAAGAGAGAGGATTGTTCAGAGACAAGAGAAGTTCAGCTGTAAACTTTCTGGAGGCTGTGAACATTAACTTTTTGCTAAATGTGTGTCTGAGCTCCTGGGCCCTGGTGCTCCTGGGTAGGAGGGTGTAGGAGGGTGGCAAGCCCAAGCAACACTGACATGTCTGAACCAGCCTGGAGGAGAACAAGGCTTGTGTTTCCTAGCAGGACCCATCCTGATTTCTGGAGATGTGATGCTGACAGTAAAAAAAAAAAAAAAAAAAAAAAAAAAAAAAAGCAGAGGGGGAAACCAGGCAAGAAATCACACTGCTTAAGGAGCCTTCTGTTTCAAATGCAGGATGTTCTCAAATGCACAGAGAGATAATTATAATTAAAAGATTTTGGTCCACTGGGTGCTGAGCATATTTGAAAATTTGGGCCAGATTGTACTTTCTCTCTCTGCAGTGTGAATTGGGTGCTGCATGATGTAAATATGAAAGGAGATAAAATGGAGCCATCACCACTGAGAACAATCGTTGGGCTTTTTTTCTTTTTAAATCATCTACTTTAAATAAACTATTCATTAATTCTTTGAATAAGGGTAAAATGCAAACCTCTCTGCATTTAAAGGTAACCCTTATCTAGCCCTGCTTACAAGCACTGCCAGAGATTCTAGCTTTTGGGGCTTTACCATCAGTCTCCTGACATATGGTGCTTTCCTTAAATCCTAAACTTCTGGACCTGAGTAACTTTTTAATGAGAATTTTAATTCCTGAATGAAAGAAAATTCTTAATGCTTAAAATATCACTCAAAGAAAACAAAAATGTGAAAATAAATTTTCTTTATTTATACTATTTTATCATACAGGATTGCTTGAGATAATTTATGCCTGATGCATTTTTATTGTTGGCAATGCTAATTATTAGAAACATTATTTGATTTTCACTGTTTTCAGCTTTTTTTTTTCTCAATATCCTGTTAAAAGAATGTACTGATCCTAAATCTCTCACTTTCTTTCTCAAATTCAAATCAAGTCCTGCTGCTTTTCCAATTTATTGTCTCTATTTCCATATGATTTATTTTTAATATTAACTTTTAGTAATACTTTGGTGTTATTTACTTTTACACTCCTACCTCTACTCCTTCCAAAATATAAAAGATTTTTAAAAAATTATCCCATTACACATTACAGCATGGAGACAAGAAAGGGAGAAAATGGTCACCTGGGGTTGCTTTGCTCTGAAAGAAAGCAGCAGTTTGGTGAACCTTCTTACAGCGAATGCAGACCGTGGAAAGATACAGCCTTTTGTGCTTTTCCCAAGTCCATTACCTATCATCTCCTTCCCCACTAAGTTTCCTCCATGGAAAAAGGGGTTAGACAGTAATCTTTACCTTCAGGGCCCATTGTGAGGATTAATTAGATATTATTCCTACAAAATTGTAAAGTTTTAAGATGCTCTATGAGCTCTCACTGTTATTATAACGTGCCATACCTGCATAACGTCTACCACTGCAATATTACCCCTTGGTTGTTCAAGACTACAGAACTGCTGCTTCTAATTGAGTTAATGGCTTCATAGGTTGGTAATTTAATAAAACAGACTGCTTAAACCAGCAAGGCTTTGATTAAATGGGGTGTGTGCAAAGGGGAATTTATATTTGTTAGAAGCTCTGCGAATCCAAGGTGTCAAGGCACGGATAATGCTGGTATAACAGTACCTTACACAGAGAGGAAGGAAGGACAGAGCTGAAAACCATGGAATCAGGGAAAATCTTGAGTTTTAAGGGATTCATAATGACTATTGCAGTGTACCTAACACTCTTCTATGTGACTGGGAGCATTGTTCATGTACTCCTTTAACTATGACAGGCTTGGTGCTCATTTGAGCCTGTTCCAGTGACCAGACACCCACTCAGTGAAGAATCTCTTCCCAATGTTTGGGCTGAACGTCCCCAGACACAGTTTTATTCCATGAGGGATCTAGGAGGTCAGCACCCCCATCTCTGCCCCCCTTGAAAGGGCTGTGTCTGGTTCACATCCTGCTGCAGCCAGGTGTGCTGGGCTGCTCTCGGGGCTATGCAGGGGTGTGTGATGGTGTGCACACACAGATAAGGCACTGTGCTGCTGCCACTGCTCGCTGTGACAGGCACATCTGCTTTAGGACATCATGCGCCTTGCCCGACTTCAGGGAGAAATAGAGATTTTCCTTTCTACCTGGCCATGCCCCCTAGCTTAGCCCTAGTTCTAGAGGAAAGCTTGGAAAATTCTGGGGAGATCCTATTTGCTGAATGGCAAAACTTAGCTTGTGCTGAAACCACAGGTACATCTTGAAAACCTTTTCTGAGGCAAGCGCCCGGCCGTGCCCATGCAGAGGAACGGGCTGCTTGGAGACCTCCAGAGGGAGCTCTTGGCTGCCTAAATTTAAACAACTAAATTATGCAAACCCAATTTCCTAGATGGAGAAATTAAGGATTTACTCCGGGAAGCCTGCTTCATTAGGTACTTAAAATGTACTCAAAAGTTAGTTACTTCAGTACACAGACTGGATCGCACCTCTGACTCCAGTGATTGCCTGTCTGCAGTGATTTTGGACTGTGGGAGCAGCTCCAGGAGCTTCCACTGCCTGCTGGAGTGAGTGGGAGAACACTGCCCTGATTTTGGAAAAGCAAGGCAAAGAATCCCTGCATCGTGACACTTTTCTGTGCTGTAAATACCAATTCATAGCTGCTTCCTCACCACAGGTCAGCGCCATTGAGAGTTAAAATTTTATTCTTGTATCCTCTCTCAAGAGCTCCCAGTCAGGCAAATCTGAAACCAAAGCAATCCTTCCTTTCATCCCTCTGACCCTGAGAAAACAAAGAAAGGCAGGCACAGTGTCACGGCTATTTTGTGTATAAAGAACAGTACCCACAAAGCTAATGAAAAGCTTTTATGGCTGTTTGGAGAGCACTGATAGATAATCAGGAGCAGGTCCAAGCTGCAGAGTTTCACCTGTCAAAAGCTGGGCAGGAACCTCCCATAATAAGGGTCAGGCACAAAATTCAGATGCTGACACAAACATGGACATCTTAGGAGGGCATGTGGCAATTGTGCAAGTGGCTGGGGTTATAACACCTGGTTCAGAAATCTCGCTCAGCTGAAGAGGTACTTGCTCACATCTCCATCTGAGCCAGCCAAGCTCACTAAATCAGATACCTACACTTCCACAGGGGCCTCCATTCAGGCACAGGAGGGTGCTGGGGTCCCTTCAGGGTGGCTGGGGGGTAAAGCCTGACCCTGAGGCCAGCCATGAACCCTCAGTATGCTTTCCAGAAGGGCGACCAACACTTTGTGACTCCAAAGAACCTCATGTCAGCACTTTGGAGGGGAACAGCTGGGTCAGCAGAAGGAAAAAAAATTACAGAAAATTGGGAAGTCTGACATCAAAAGGGGATGTTTTTCCTTCTCCCTAAGTGTTGTCCTCTGGTTTGGTGGTGGGTTGTTGGTCCTGGTAGTTAGTCTCTAGACTGTCTTATGGCGGAGGTCAAAACTGCTTAATGAAAATTGTCCTCTTCAGCCTTAAAATCTGTGAACTCTGCTGAAGTTCATGAAAGCTTTGTGCTCTCATGGAGCCTCAAGTAAAGACTCAGCACAGTCTGCTTTCGGCTGCAGATATTGTGCTTGTTCCCCACAAGAATCTTATTTAGAGGATCCTCAGAGATGTTTTGATTAACATTAATTTCATGCCAGGCCAAAATGCCCCTGTGACAAGCTCCATTGAGCCAGTGCTGAACAAACGAAATTCAAAATTCAGCTCCTTCACGTGAGATGGTGTGTGCGTGTGTGTGTGTGTATGTGTGTGTGTGCACTTTAACTAAATCATTTATGGTCAATAATGCCAGGTTATTATAGGTCAATAACTTTCCATTATTCACTAGCCTTGCTGCGCTCCCACTGTCAGCCAGCACAATGGCATGTTGGCTCTTGTGAAGCAAAAAGCTCCTGATGGGAGCTTTGGAAAAGCAAGCACGAACACAGCTTGAGCAGAGAAAAAGAAAACAGGGGAGGGAGAGAGCGTGAAAAGTTCTAGTTGCTCTCAGGAGTGTCTTGGGGAATGCGTGTGTGACATACTCTCTATTTCTCATACATGCATGCACACTCAGCCCCTAAATTCATTATTCCTGTGCTCCCAGCTGGTCAGATGTGAGGCAGCCCAGATCCCAAGGCTGCATGACCACAGAGGTGGTCCTGAGCAAACATTATCTCTCATTAAGGTCTACAAGCTCGGGCTTAATGCCACAGTAGCCTGCGGGTTGTCTGAGCTGTGCGTGTGGACAGTTCACGCTCACAGCTGCCTGCTTTGTACTGGATACCCTGGAGAGGAAGAGTACCATGTTGTTTTTCAAGTCAGGGTGCAAATGTCAGCAAAGAAACAAAAATGAAGAAATCAAAAATTGCAGGACAACACGAAAATTATATTTGCCCCTGTCTCTGGTGCACTGGTAGTGATGCTCTCATGAGAAGGGTGGTCGGGAGCCTGGAACTGCAGGCATGTGTAAATAATAGTCTGTCTCCCTGGAAACTGCAGGAGGCAAAAGCCAGCCCTGTGGTTTGGCAGAGACTCCTTGGTGCTCCTGCCGAGGGTCTGACTGTGCTTCTCCCAAACAAACATTTTGAGATGACAACTGGGACATGGGAGCTGAGGGATGGACTCATCCCTTGAAAAGGGCAACCAGTGGAACATGAACTTCTGTGTGGAAAGTTGAAGTGGTCAGTAACTAAAAGCCTATGAGAGGAGACAGGGAAGAATAATGCTGATTTTTCACTGAAAACTGGCTATCTAAGATCTTTTGCCTAAAAGACGTTTTGGCTCTTTGCTGGGCTGTGCATTGACCCTAATTCCAGCTAGCACTGAGATGGTGCTTCCTTCGTGAGACATCTTGTCACAGATCACCCTGCGCATGTGAGAGACGCAGCCTGGGGGAAGAATGTCAGCTTTTCCTGATGTTCCAGGTAGAGGCCACTGCTGGAGATAACATCCCTGGCAACCTTGGCTTCTTAAACTCCCACCTCTGCACAGCTGCCATGGGCAAGAAGGAGTTAACAGGAGCTCTGAAGAGCTGGTCCATTTTGAATGTGAATAATGGGAATACTCTCCTTCAATCGGTATTCAGCACAGGGATGTACAGAGGTATAAAGTTAATCACTAGCTGGGCCACCCCTATTTCCAGAAAAAGAACTTTAATGCCTTCTTTATCCAATGAAGTACCATTGTTATACCTGCATATTATGAAGGGTTTATTAAACCGGTGATAATCTATTCAAGATAAAGTGATCTGTATGGCCAACTGAGCACAGATCAGACAGAATGATGGGAGGTTATTGTTAAAATATGCAAATTCACATCCTATTGAAATGCAAACCCTCCAGATAAGATTTTTTAATAAATCTGGTCTTTTTTCACTGCATGAAGGTAACCTAATGTTTATTGACTTCAAGACCATATAATGGAACGTAATATCTATTAGTCAGATCCTTGCCTCTCTTTCGATTACTGGAGGTACATGTTCTGGCTCCCGAAGAATTTTTGTTTTATAGTTTGGTACAAAAGAAAAGAGATTAAAACCCCCAAAATTAATTAACTTCTTTTTTACACAAAGCCCCCCTTCCTCCTCAAATGCTGTCATTAGTTACTCAAGCAAAAGGAAGCATTATCCATCAGCTGAGAAAGTGTCCACTATTTTCAGCATTAGGAAAAGCAACCAAAGGGAGAAATGCCATTTGGGAACACCTCTGTACAGCATAAAACATAAATTAAAACTTTTGGACGCCTTCCCTGGGTTTTACTGTTACCACATTAGAGAAATTTGGGTGAAGCTTCATTTCAGTCTTCTGTAAAATAGGACAATGAAACAGCTTGACCTGAATTCTGTATGTGTGTTTCTGTGTATAAGACTTGTTTAAGACATATATTCAGCCTGTATTTATGATTTGGGGTGTGGGGTAAGAGAAGGGGCAGGTGGTTACAGAATCAGACACAGTTTCAGATACCAAGGTGAGGGATGAAATAAAGGCTTTTATTTTAGTGAAATGCCAATGCTGTGATAGCAAATGTTGAGAATCCATTTCTGCTTAAAGGTCACTTCTCCTCAAACCCTGTAAAATTTACATGTTGAAGTAGATTGATCTGAGATTTGGTGTGTCTGGTGAAGGTGGGAGGTTTGTTTCTGATTCCAAAATGAAGGTCAACAAAGTAAAACTATCCTGAAAAAGGACCTTCCTAGCTCCTTGGAAAAGCTCTACCCATCTCAAAGAGACTTTTTTCATGTTGCTGTTAGGCTCTGCCAGGTTTTTGTGGTCAAATCAGGACTGTGATTGTGTCTAAAATGGTCTCACCCGCTCAACATTTTACTCCAGCTGGTTCTTGGTGGGCACTGAGTGGAAGCAGTGAGACAGGCAGGGCTGGGCAGGGTTTCACCGAGGGGATGGGGCAGCTCAGCTGTGGGCACTGACAGGAGGAGCCCAATAGCCAACAGAAGATGTGTCAGTCAGGGTGTGTAAAAAGCTGCCTGCACTTGGTTATTTGAAGCATCTACCTGTTCTGACCTGCTCTGTTCTGCCATTACAGGGCTGTACAACACCACATGGATTGGCTTTTCAAGTACAGCCAAAAACCTCTACAGGTCTGGTCCTCTCTCCCACTGCAGACCTGTGGCTTGCATCTCAGCGAAGAATATCCCAAGCTAAACCCTTCTGGACACTTTGCCTATGAGGCTGCTGGGGATGGGCTTAAAATGAGCTGCCTGCTTGAAGCTGCAGTGGGAACAGCAGTTTCCATCCCCAGTCTGCACTGCTGCCAAAACACAGACTCTCAACCCAGGCACCCTTCTCATCAGTCACTTCATTGGGTATACCACCAGTTACAAATTAGCACTTAATCAAGATAAATCCCATAGGAAGGATACGGATAATATGCAATGCATTAAGCCTGCAAATTAAGATGGTCTGATTTAGCCCTGGCTTTAAAACTCCCAAGCTTGCATTAGGACTAATGATGAATGGATGTACGTCCCTGGTTGGACAGGAGCTCTGTCAGGACAAGGCTGCCCAGCAGCGACAAAGCCAGTGCTGAACAAGTGCTCTGCTTAATGTTCATTAGGCCTTCCACACTGTCCCTGCTTGGGAATGTGCTTTCCCTTGTTGTGGATGGTTGTAATAGTGACATTTCTCCAGGATCTATTGACTTATTGGTCCTGGAGTTCATAAATAAAACTGAGGGCAGTGGCTACTGGCATAATTTGCACACTGATCAGAGAGAGGAAACTGAGGCACACAGCATCATATTTGGAAAGACTGACTTGCACTGTGCCCGGGGCTTTCCATTCACTTGCTCTAAGCAGGATCCTGCACGTCACCTTGCTCAGGCAGTCTCAATCAGGCTCAGGAGTCTCTTGTTCTTTCACTAGCTAGCTGCAGGGATATAGGTGGCATTTCAGCTCTGAAAGTGTGGCCCAAGGTAGTTAAAGCTCAGTGGCCTGAATTCTCCTAACAGATTAGTGGAGTAGCACAGCAAGGAAACTCTTTCCCACTCCATCTCGTGGGCCGCAGCATGGGTGATGCAGCAGGATTGCACCTCCAGGTATGAATGCAGCAATAGCTAATGAGTGTCTTGCTCTGAGGCGCAGCCCATTTTGCAAATGGAAAGTTGAAGTCTGCCTCCATCCCTCTGTGACTGGGAACTCTGGTTTTCCTCTCTTCCTGCCTCAGCTCCTGCAGGACCTGGAACGAGCCTGTTATCAGGCCTCACATCTACTATATATAGTCCAGAAATTAATCTCTGCGTGAGATCAGGGAAGAAGAAAAACCCTTATCAGCTTGTTCACCCATCAAGGTCAGGGTCCACATGGGCTGGAGTACACCAAAGTGTGAGTCCTGCAAAATGCAGGGGAGCTGCTATTTTAAGGGAGGACGTCTGTGATGCTGGCTTCAAGAGGAACCAGTTTTAAGATTCACCGCTGGAAAGCAGGAAATGGCTATGGTCTCCCAAGGGTTAAAGGGCTTTGTTCTGGCTGCAGGAGTAATTTAGGGAAGGAAAATCCTTTAAAATAATAAGCATGGCAACATCTGTGGTTTTAAAGGTACTTTTCTCCAGATTTGAACTAGTGTTCAAACTTGTCACAATAGGGTATTTTTCCTGGATGTCATACTGCACTTATTACTGGGAATGACTACCTTCTACAGTGTGTCTCTACTTTATGGCTTTTTAAGATATGGATGCTGTCATCATATTCCCCAGAGATGTGTTCTGGTTCATGGAGAGGCTGTTTTATATAATCTCCCGTGAAAGATTAAAACAACAGCAGCAGGCACAACAATAATGCAACACACTACCTCCTGAGAAAAACTGTGGAGTGGTGGCACAGGCAACAAACTCTCCTCACCCACTGCAAAGTAGCAGGCTTAATTCACGTGGTCAAACTTTGCTTTCCACAGGAAGATTACACCACATTAATTCCCAAGAGAGCCGTGCTCTCCCTCTATCCTGGGAAGAGCCTTCACCAAAGCTGCCATTTCTCCACTGTCCTCATACCCTGCAGCATCTCCTCTCTCTTCTGTATTGACATCCCCCCTGGTGTCTTTCCATGCAGCGGCTCAGACCAGGTACCAGCAAGTGGAGCTCTGCGAGCCAGTGCAGCTCCTGAGCTGTTCTTTTTTCCTGGGCTAGAAAATGTCAAATCTCACATTTTATGCCTCTCTCTGCTCTTGGCAGAGGAAACGCCAAAACAAAAAAGTCAAAACAAAACACAGAAGTGATGGCAGGAGAGAAACTTGGGGAGAAGACCCAATATTAATTAAGAAAACACTACTAGGGAGTGAAAGGGATTACACTGGGGTACCTCACTCTGTGATCCAGGGTGTCAGCTTTCCCCAGTCTAAGGCAAAATAAGAGAAGCTGTGTCCAGTCAGAGATGAACAGTAATTTGCCAGGTATTGCCAAGGCCAGAGGTTATCTTACCAGAGTGACTTTTTCATTTCCAAACATCACTTTAAGCCACTTATCAATAACAAGAAGGTTGGTGTGAAGCTTATGCAAGAGTAGAAAGGTGTATTTTTTTATTTTTCTTTGCCTTTCTTTTATTTACTTAGCCTCCAAGATAAGAAGTCACCAGCTGTGGATCCAAGTCTGCAGGAACAAGAGGGCTTTGTGATGAATGAGCAGGATTAAGGTGGCTTCTTGTTAATTTTGATCATGCTGAAGATAGAGCTGAAGGAACAGGATATGTCTGTGCCCTGGGGGTGTGTGCCCTGTGTTTGTGTGTCTTTCTGCAGCTTGCTGGCCAGAGAAAAAGGCCAAGCAGCAAAGGTCTGAGTGTGTGCTTGCTCTGGACTGTAACGTGCTTCTGGTCGTACTTCAAACCCAGATTAACCCTATGGATTTGAAAGTTTGACCATGAGCATATGAGTTAAATCCTGAGGGAAAACTGTTCAAGCCATACAAACATTGAAACGCCAGGCTGCTGAGGAAGGACAAGGGAAATTATGTAAAATGAAAGTTTAGAACCAAAGACCTGCAGTATAAAGGAACTGAAAGAGAAAGGTTGAAAAATTCTCATAAAAAAAGAAGTATAACAAGTGCTGTCATGGATGATTATAAGGGTTTGAACCTGTCACCCACAGCAACAAGAGCACTGGCCTTTCTCACTTGACCTGAGGGGATAATGCTGTTAGCTGAGGTTAGAGAGGGCAGGTGATGTGTCACTGTTCAAATACAAAGCAAAGATGTCCTTTCACTCCCGATAATTAAACCAAAACATAAGCAAACAAGGCCTGAAGTTCTGGAATTGCCTGGCAAAGACCCCCAAATCCCTTAGGAAATGCTGCTAGACCTTCTCATCTTGACAGCATCCACCCATCCTTATGAAATGCTATTATCTTGAGGATATTCCATTCCCTGGTGTCTTTAAAAAATACCAGTCTAGACACAACCAAACTACACCCACAACAACATCCCAAAATGTCCTGTGGTACTTTAAAGTACACTGAATTCATAAGAAATTTGTGCATGGCATTGCTGAAATGCAGCCATTTATAGAAGATAACACAGCAAGAGCTGTGTGAGAAGGTAAATTTCCTTTTCAGAGGACAGGACTGAGTTGCTTATAGCATTTACTTTACCTATTTTGTGCACTTTCTGCGAACAGTGAAATGGGTCTCTATAGCAATGAATATTCAAGAAAACCCCAAATTTCCAAGAATATATTCAAATACTAAAGGAAGATGAATACTACATTTTCTCACAGATATGTGTTTGCTCACTGAATTGGGAAAATGAAACACATTCACCCTACGATTTTGCTGATCAATCATAACTCACCAAAACAGCCTGGAGAGTGAATATGCATAGATAACAATTCAAATATGCAAAAAAGGAGAGAAAATGCGATGTACAGTTAAGAATAATTACAAAGAATAATTGAATTAACAATTAGCCACTCATTAATATAAATTCTTTGAGATGAGGAAATAGACTGACCAGTTATGAATATATTTAGCCTAGAAATAAGGACGAGAATTATCGCTCATCAAAAATAAGCAGTCCTAGCCTAGCTGGAAAAGTGAGGAGTAAGATACAAGATCATGTTCAAGACGAACCTTGACAAGTTCATGCAGTGGTAAAGGATCGAAGTTGCTGATCCGGGAAGGTTTTTCACTACTATGTGTTTCTGTGGTTTTTATATTACTTTTTATTTTATGCCTATGCTTTAAAAGCAAGGGTGGCTCTTGCAACACTGTTGTCAGTGCTGAGGATTGGCTTAGAAATAGCTCAGATTCTGAATTCTTCTCCATTTGAAAGTGAATGTTTTTCAAGCTTTCAAATATGGGTTGATAGAAACATAAGTTACATTTAATTATTATTAAGGTGAATCAGTACCAATTCACATGCCTCCAAAGGCAGGGGGTTTAGGAAACCGATTAGCAAATGTTGTTTTTGTTTTTTTAATGATAAAAATATTGTGAGAACTGGCAGAATGGCTCAGGAGTTTCAGTTTTCAAAACCAGTTTCCAAAAACCTGAACAAAGATGTTTTGATTATCTCTTCATCTGTTCACGATACTTAGTTTTCTCATTTGAAAGTCAAATAAGCCAATGTCATTTGAAATGAGAGACGCTGCCTGACGCATATGAATAGGAGTCAAGGATTTCTGCTCACAGTGGTTCAGAAAACTGCCAATTTGTGAGCAGCAAAAGTAGTCACCACCCTCTTGACAAAGCCACTGAGTTTGAATCAGGGGCCTCTGGAGCAGCGGGCTCCAGATCTGCAGCTTGTCTTGAAAGGCTGGTGGATGCCAGCTGGAAGCTTTAAAAACTCACATATCTTCAGAAGTGGAAAGGATGGGGCTCACAACACACTGGTTTCTCTGATGTTTTTAATTTTGTGCATATATTTTGGGAAGGGACAGGGAGGAGGCCTAGGACGGGAAAGATTCAACAGAAAACCTAAGACGTGCAAACTGTTTTTTCCAGTTTCTGGCAAACATTTAAATTATTAATATTATCCATGGAGAATGATAACATTAGTAAATGCAAAGCCATTATCCTTTTAGTTAAAAGCTGATTTTCTTTCTTGAACTCACCTCCTCTGGAATTTCATCAACACCCAGAAAACTTCAGCTTAAATAAAACAGCAACAATAAAAGCATGGATTTAATAGAATTTATTGAGTATGAAAAGCCATATTTCATACCCATATATGCCCAATTTCAGTCAATGCTTTTTTCAGTGATAATGCTGTGTTTATATCTCAATTCCAGTGTTGTCTTTTATACTTCTGTTTCTCTACAACGAGTATCTCAATCACCTTCCCCTTTCTCCAGTATTCAATTAATCACAAACTTTTTAAAAGATGAGGAACAAAGAGGCAACCTTGAACCCTAAATATTTACTGTGGTGTCTGGATATCAGTTTTGAAGTGTGGGGATTACATCAAATGTTGTAACATTTAAAATCCAGGGGTAGGGATTTGTGGTGGAGAAATAACCTAATAATCAATACAGCACAAAAAATATAGTTGGATTGAGAGATAATTCCTAGACTAAGGGTTCGTAACACCTTAAAAAATAGGGAAAAAGAAAAAGAGGGTGATGTTAAAAAGGAAAAAAAGAAATACCACTGAGAGGTGTAACAGAACTGCCCCCAAGCCGAAGGCTGCTTTAAGACTTCTCTGTAGGCATGATTATTCCTGGCTGGGAGAAAAGCCCCATTAAAAAGCTTTTCTGCTTCCTCCCCTGGCTATGGGATACCATCCTGAAGAGAAATCATTGACAAGCCTGTCTTTTTTCTGAAAGGGTTAGTCAAACAAATTGTCTCTCTCTCCAGAGCTCCTCTCCCTGCTTCTGCCCTTTTGTCTTTCTCTTTTCTTGTTATTGTTAGAAGTGAACATTTTGGCACGTTAATTAAAAATAGTAATAGTTGCAACAGAGGAAAGAAAAGGAGGGGTAAGGTGGGGGAAGCAGAAGGGGGATGGTATCTGCAGCCCTAATTAATAGAATTACTCTCAGTTGAAAGCCAGTCTGTTGAGGACTCTTGTCCTTGAGTAAACAACTCCCTGTGTCTGCGTACGTATGTGCATATATATAGATAAATGTACATGTAAACACAGCTATTCTGTTGCTTAGCAGCCAGTAGTGTCCTTTCATGAGAAAACAAAATATATGACAAACAGTCTCAAAAACATGAAGTTCCATGAGCATATTTCTTTCCTCGTAGCTATTCAGACGAGGTGGAGAGTGGCCCTGAAATTAATGTCTCATCCAACGGACAAAGGCAGAACTAAGCTAATTGGATTCCCATCTGTTCCAAACATAGTCTCAACATCACACAATAACAATAAATAATATGGTAATCATGGCTAACAATTAATCTTTTAGTTTGGATTTTTTACAGGGTGCTGGATAGATCTTAATATCACGCAAATGTAGATTGTTGTCTGAACATATCCTCCAGACTAAAGAGAAGAAAAAAATAAATCATAGTCTAACCAGTCACAGTCATGTTGCTTTTTGGGTATATTTCAGGAGAGCAGAAGCTGCCTGATCTAAATACCTCCTATAGCCAAATACAAACCAGAATTTAACAGAATATAATTTTGATCTAAACCCCAACAAATATGAATAGACCTGTCAGAGGGATGTGTAAAGTGACTCATGTGCTCCTTGTTTAAACAATTTCTGGGGTGAACAAGCACTGCATAAAACTTTCCCACTTCACCTGGGAGAGAAGCAGTCGCCTGGGGTTCACAGGGACTTGCAGAACACCCCTCACTGCCTCCTTCTCCCTCCCTGGTGGCTTTACCTTCACTATCCCCTGGTTAGGTAATTTAACTGCAAAATGGTAGCCCCAAATACTGACTTCCAGTTCTATGTTGATAGTGCAATTGTAGTTTCAACTCAGGACTTTACAGCAATCCATGTAGTAAAGAGCAATGAAAATATGAGCAAACTTCTTGCAATAAGCCAGTGAGAGATTTTAGAGCCAAAACTACCTGATGATGTCCAGTTGGGCATGTCACTGCCCAGAACAAGAAGCCCTGCTGTTGGGTCTTCTGTGTGGGCATTTTTATAGGAAAATTTGCACAGACACCCCAAATCCAGCTGTGAACTCAGGGGGTCTGGGTTTGCCAACAGTAATCCCCCCAGAGACATTGCATATCTCTGTGGCACAGGTGGATATGGGATCAAGATTTTCCATTAACTTGTGAGCTTCCCCACACATCTGTGTAAACTTTTAACATCTAAGCAGCTGCTGGCAATGAGGTGCCTTACTCTGCTTTACCACACAAAAATCACCTCGTCTCTTTTTGACCTGATTCCTCGGGAGCTTCATTTTCTGCTCTCTAGTTTCAATTAGTGCTGAAGTCAACAGAGCTATGGAAAAGAAGCAGGGCTAAGCCACAGTGCTGCTACTCAACAAAGATGTGAGCTCTTGAACATCAGCTATATCCCAAATCTGGAAATGCCACCCTTTAGTGGTGAAAGAAGTGCTCTGTGTAAGGCTATAGCTGTGAACAGATGGATGGATATAAGGTGACATGTGGAGCTGGAACAGCCAGTTAGTAAAGTTTATAAAGTACTTTGGGAGTCCATCTGGATGGATGGTGCTTTATAAATGTAAGGCCATTATCAGTGCCTCCTAACAGGGCCTGACCATCATTCAGCACTTTTTGGATGGACAGTTAAAGAAAACACATAAAATATATTCCTCGGCAGATATTTCACCCAAACTCTTTTAGTTGTAATAGCAGAGAGATCTGGTCTTTTATTTGTACAGACCATTCCCATTTGCAGTCACAGGGAAAAATCCACAATAGCTCAACTCATGAAGCTGTTGGATTTGTTATGTTTGAAGAATGAGGTTTCACAGCACAGCCCTGGAAATAAATGAGTGGTTTGGGAATTTGTTAATGGCAGGCCTCTTGCAGAAGTAGGGGACAGGATAACTAAAGGGACAGTAATGGGAGAGGCACAGGTTATTTTAGTGGTGGGTTTTGGTTTTTTTCCTCCCCTCAGAGGCACTACCCAGAATTAAATTCTTGTTGGTAACAAATGGAAAAAATAGATCACCATTCTGGTGACAAGAGGGGGTGCCATGTGTGAATATTGCACATGGGCAGCAGTTGTGCAAAATGCTCATTTTCCTTGCAGTCGCCCTGACTGTCCTTGGGAGTGTGGCTGTGGAGGAAACTGGAAGCTATTGCTCCTGCATATGACTTGGAGCCAAGCAGGATGATCACAAGGATCTCATTGAGACTCCTCCACAAGGTCGTGACGATCTTATTCCTCACAGCACTTCTTTGGCTAAAGAAATCTGGGGACGGGTGGGTGGCTGCATTCTGGAGAAAGCCTCTCCTCTTGGGTCTTAATCACCACTTACTATGAAATCAAGCTGTTTCTTCAGAGAAATTTAGTGTTTGAGCTCTATGTTTTTTTCATGAAACAAATGTGGTGTCTACGGAGAATATTTCTTTTTTTCCCCCCCCTTCAAATCCCAAACACACCAAAGATTTCAGTCTAGAGATGCTGCCAGAGGAAGTGTATTTTCATTTCCTATGCTGCCATCGTGCTCTGCTGTGAGATGGCTTCCCCAGACATATTAAGCCTCTCAGGATACTTTGTAGGAAAAAGTTCCCTTGATGAACTCCCTTTTTCCACTAAGAGTAGAGACTATTATATGTACCATATCCATGGAGTCTAATTTGGGATTATGGGGTATGGAAGAAGATGTAAGCATCAGTTACCCAAATTGCTATTCACAGCATGGTGGTCTTTCAAAGTATAAATAAATATTTATGCATTCAGTTATTATTTGTCCATGGAATCAAAATATTCCATGGATAAATTTTAAGGACCTCATTTAATTGTTTTTGTCAACTTATTTTTTTTTGATGAGGAAAGGGAGCATAAATGAAATTGTTTACATTTTTTCTAGAGATCTACTTTCTCTCTATTTGTGTAGCTTCTGACGTGGTATTTAAATCCTTGTTAAGAGATAATGTTGCAATAAGCTGTTCCTATGCTCAAACTCAATTTCCAGCTGCAGTATCTTGGAGTTCTGGTAACAGAATTTGCCACTACTAATAAAACCATCTTTTGGGGCTTAGGGATCAGTGCACTTGTATCTTCATTTCACTTTCAAACTTGGACAGTCTCATTAACTGTCAAGATGATGTCAGCTGAGATGAAGACAGTGACTTCTCAGGGGGGTCTGCCACGAGAGACCAGCTTGAACTTGTCTTTTGGCTTCTAAAAAAGCTGTCCATCTGCCTTTCACTAGCCCTGGCTTAGGGGTGGAATGGGGAAAAGCAGACTTATTCTGGTAATAAGAGAGCTACACAGGTGGTCTAGTCTTGACATTTTGGAACATTTTTGCATTTGACTGCTAGAGGACTTCATTGCACAAAAGTAGATGGGAATGCAGACAAACTAAGTGTTAACGAAGACATATATAATCAAGATAGTAAAGCATGAAGAAGGTATCACACATGATGGCCAAACCCTCACAGATGTAGGGCCGTGGTAGGAAACATCAGCATGAGAGCATTTACAGAGCACCAACAGGAATATCAGTATTTAGGTACTGAGTAAAGTCAGTGCACTATAAAGGAGCTTGAACACCCAGAAAAGCCACTTTGATCCCACACAGACTGCAGGAGGAAGAGTGACAGACTTTATACAAGATAAATACTGTGTGAATGATTGCCTCCAAAGAGTACTAGGACAAAGAGAAGGAAGAGGATGTCAAGGTCAAATTATTATTTTTTTTTTTTTTACCGCAGCAGCCAGACCATTCTCAAATGGTTGATTTGAACAGCTCTAATAGAACAATGTAATTAAAACCCAACAGTCAGTGCTCAGGGAACAACATTGCTGAGTTGCTACCAATGTCTTGGCAGGTGAATATGAAGGTTCACACTGTTAATGACTAGCATTTGTAATGATTGCTTTATTTCTTTTCAGCAAATGTTCCGTTTCCTAAGGAACTCCAGGACAGAGATGGGAAATTGAATCAATGTGCATTTTGGGCTCATGCAAGGCAGTAGCCTTTAGCCTGGTCACAGGAAGATCAAGCAGGTATCTTTCTGCATTGACAGGCAGCCCTGGACATTGCTGTTTCAAGATTTCACACCTGTGTCTATCAGACCCATTAGTACTCAAGAATTTGCACTGTGGAATGGATTCTGTCCCCCCTTGCAAAGGCACAATTTCCTGTTCACCATCAGTGTCACAGCCTAGGTCTCAGATTCAGCAGAGGGCTTCAGCTTTTGCCTCATTTCAAACACAGGCAGCCACCTGATTTGACTCAGCACGACGAGAGTGTGTGTTGGACATGCAGTGTGGGGCAGAGAGGCAGCAGATGGGGAAACTGGCACACAGAGACTGACACAGCATGGCTGTGTCACAGACATAGCTACGTGGTTTTTGGGTTATTTATACCTGTAGGGATGAGTGGGGAGAGAATGAGGGACATAGGGGGAAGAAGCCCCAGAAATGACAGGAGAATGGAAAGAATGAAATCAACACATTAGATGTCAAGGCAGAAGGATTGAGAAAACTTCTCTAAAGATTTCCCAGTCAGATTTGGGTATTTTTTGTTCAATTTTTCTATTTATTTTTCATGAAAGTGTCATTCAAGTAACACAATGGGATGCTGAGGCTGTTTGCTAATAGGCATGCAGAAATTTAGTCACTGGAGGAAGACACCAAGGAATAGGAAGGATGGAGAGGATGTCTTTTGGTATGACAGTGTTCTACCAAAACAAACTCTAATACGTGGAAAAAGCCCTATTTCATAACAAGAACCTGCTAGAGACAAGTGAGCTACTCAGGCAAGGAATGTCTCCCAGAAAGCTGAGTGCATCCTACTGTGCACAAAACAGGTAGTGCCACACTCACCATCACTGGTGCTATCTGATTAAAGCATATTGTTAGCAAAACAGGACAGGAGCTGCAATCATCTGCCTCATGATTCCACTCTGATTCCCGCTGTGCACAGCTTCCTTAGGTCTAGGAGACAAACAAAGCCTTCAATGTTCTGTCTCTTCAAACGAAGTGCTCTCTTCAAGATGAGAATGGATTCTGATGTTGTGCCATGTTAAGGCATTAAGCCAAGTCAGTGAAAGCCGAATGTTGTCACCATCATTGGAAGTTCATCTAGCCATGCGATCAAAAGTTACTTCTTGCTCACTCAAGGTAGCAGAGAAGATTGGTAGTGTAGGATTTAACTGAGACAAGTAGGGAGGACATCTCTCTCAGGCTTAAGGGGACATTAAAGATCATTTTGTTCCAACACATTTGATGTGGGCAGGGACACCTAGCACTAGATTGTGCTGCTCAGAGCCCTCTCCAAATGGGCATTGAACACTTCCAAGGATGGGCATCCGCAGCTTCTCTGGGTAACCTGTGCCAGTGCCTCACCACCCTCCAGCTCCTCCAGCCCCTGGCACATGCTGAGTACTCTCTTCTGCAGGGTTTCTCTGGTGGGGTTGAATCATGCTGGAAATAGTGAACTACTTCTGATTTGCCCCAGAAACAAATTCCCACCAAGGTTGTATCTTCCCCTTGCCAAAAGAAGGGTGCCAAATACGAGAAACTAATATTGATGCAAAAAATTACACACTCTACATAAAAAAATTATATATTCTACATAGGTGACAGTAGGGAGAAGAGAGAGAAGCATGGGGAACACAAGGGAGCCCTGCACATTCCTGTCCCTCATGGGGTGAAGAAAGGAACTGAACCAAGTGCAGCAATCCCCAATTTAACACTCCCCCTGCTAGATCAGGAGGGGCCTCTTTGGGACACACATGCCAGCCGCTTGTTTGCAAGGTACTTCACCACTGACCCCAAAAGCTCCTGGGAGTGTGCTGGGTACACTTTGGAGAGCCCTGCTGATTCCTAATCTCTGCGTGAAACCGGCTCTGATAAAGAGTAACTCTGGTGGCCAAAAATGAGGCAGCGATTTTCAAGCAGGCTACAAGCTAATCCCCAGGATCATGATTAACATGTTTATTTTGCTCAGTTAAACAGATTCTAATGTCCAGGGCTGGGTGTAAGCATTGCTAAGAGCACAGTTCATAAGCTGCCAGCTTTGGGTTGCCTTTGGTGATCTGGATGGCCTCACCTGACTCACTAAAAACACTGAGATTATAGAGAGTGAGGAGGTGGGTTTCTTTCCTTTTACTATATGTATTTATTCATTTATTTATTTGGTTTTCTAGAACTAAAATCTGCTCTGCTCTGTCATTCAGCAGTCTTCCTAAATATAAGACCATTGTTCTTTTTAACTAGTCAGACTGTCCTAGATTTAGGCAGCATATTTTCCCTCTCATTGCTCATCTAAACAAAATTTTACAGGCCGGGAAAAAAGCTTTCTTCTCAGTAAGAAGCAGAAGAAAGAAAATAGTGAAAGATGCAGAAAATAGCTGCTGTCTTCTTGTCCAGTTGCTGCCAGGTTCTGTAGTAAAGGTTACTCATAAATAGGAAGTAAAATGAGCTTGGCCTATTGAACATTTGTTTGCTTTTTGCTCTCACAAGAACAATTAAGCCACCTGACTTTTAAATAATGAACAGTTCACTTAACAGACACTAATAACAGAGTGTCTGTTAATAATAAACTCTTACCATCCCCACCAGGCATTTCCTGGCTGAGAGATGGGGTATTTGTTCTGATATGGCTTGATCTGTGTGACTTACACATTGTCAGCCTACATGACTGGTTGGGGGGCTGGGTGTCCTTTATGCCCCCAGGCATGTGACAGAGAAGAGGCAATAAAGACTGAATCAGCTCTCAGGGAGAGCACAAAGTAGAGTGATATCAGGACCATCAGACCTCATGTAAGGGTCACGAAGTGCAGAACAGGAAATGTTCCCTTGTGCTTTCTGCAAAACACCATCCTGCTTCTGACACAGTCCAGATACCTCTGAAGCTTTCCATGTCCTTTGGACACCTTCCCACTACCAACCATCAGAGTGTGCTGTGCACGAACAGTCACTAATCACATCAGAGGAAATCTGAGCTTAATTCGAATTGCACACGCACTGGAAGGACCTTTCTCTTCTCATCTTTGGAGGTTCTGGTCAAAACAGTATCTCTGCCATCTCATGGCATCTGGCAGCCACTGACATCCTCCATGGTCCCTGATGCTCTGCACTGTCATCTCCTGTGCTCTGCATTCCTCACCAGCCATTTCCCATCACCCATGGCCAAATGACTCAAGGGCTACAGGCCTTGATGACAAGGGATGACACAGGGATGACAAAGGCAGAACTAATCCTGATTTGGGGCCTGAAGGTAGGTTAAACAACCTTTGTGTAGCTCCACATTTCATCATTTCATGCCTCATCTTCCAAAGCAGAAATTAAGAAATATGTTCCAAATAAACAGTAAAGTAAATTGAAAATTAAGTTTTTGAGGGACTTGAATAAGTCAGAAATTTGGTCAGCATCCAGGAAAAATAAAGGTACAAAAGAGCTTTGGAAATAAAGAGAATAGATGGGATTTATCATTGTTTCAAAATGGCATATTTTTCTTTTAAACTAAAGGGAAAGGACTGGACTAAACCCTGAAGAACATTTCTCTGAAATTCAGGAAAGTCTGGCAGTACTTTTCCCTTGGTATAACTGTTTGCTTCTTGGGGATTTTTTTTTCCCCTTTTCATTTCCTGTCTTTCCTCAGACTATCCTCTCTCTTTCCATGACAGAATTTCTGGAGTGGGGAGCACACCACGTGTTCACACCATCCTCCACATTTTCAAGCCTAGGAGTCACTGCAATATCTCTCTAAAGGGTTAAGACCTCAAGTTGATGTAGACACAGAAACTGCAGAAGAAGACATTTCCAAGGAAATGTTAGGCTTCACCTCTGCTGTACGCAGATGTTTTTGTCAGATCACAGGCAGAAACTGGGCTTTACTCTATAAGAGAACAGTGCTTTAGTGCATGACTTTTCAGCACAACCAGGAATGTCCATGCTGTCCCCCTCTTATCCTTGGTGTTGAGTATGATCTGGGGGAGATCAAAGATCTTTGTGCCAGAGAAATTCCTGCATGGACCAGAAGACTGGTCCATAACTGTGGTCCACTCAGCAAAGCTCAACAGGCTGAAGCCTGTACACTGAGATTTTGAGCCCAAACTCAAGGGGTTCAAGTGCCCTAGCTCAGCAAGGGCAGCAGTATGGTGGAAGGCAACGTCACACTCAAACCACAATGTAAGTGGAATAAGAGGTAATAAATCATTTAAATGAATATCTGAGTAGATAGGTTTCCATTAATCAGGCATATGACTTGGAGAACAAACAGCCATTGAAAACATCTAGACAAGCTTGGAAGAGTGCAGCTGTTAGCGTTGCACACTGCATTATCACCATATATTTAGACTTTTATTAAGTGAACTTGAAGTAAGGCATTCTCCATTTGTCATTTTCCCCCTGGTGAATTTAGCTACCAACATTGATTATTTTCTTTTTTTTTTAATCTGAAAATTTGTCTATTAACTTCTCAAAACTTATTAATCTGTTTTCACTTCATTGGTAGCAGCTTCCCCCCACCCTCTACTTAGCTTGTTAAAACTCAGAGTTGATTAAATATGACACAAGAGTAAAATATTACATAAGCTCACAAGAAAATTTTTATTTCATTATCAGCACAAAGTGAGTCATCTTGAATATGACACTGGCTTTGGCTCCATTTTCTCTCAGTTTTTTTCTCTGGTTTTATATTTAATTACAGCTTTTTTCTCCCTCTCTTTGCACTTACGATTTTGTTTTTCAAATCCACAGCAGAACGATCCAACTTTGTTCTTACACTATTAATTAACACCACGCTCTAGTTTCCCCCATACTTAAATGATGAATAAGGTTAAATTCCAGACAATGTTCTGTACATTGCCATCAATTAACAATTTTCGAGGCAGCGCTTCATTAATAAACACTGATCAGCAGAGCCCTTGTGTGGAGTGCACTGGAGCTCAGAAATTGTACCAGAGCTTCTTTAATATGTGAGCTGGCGTGTGTGGTGTGGCTGAGTGTGTGCACAAGTGTGTATGTGTGCGTGTGTGAAAAAAAAAATCAATGCAATAACCTAGGAAACTCATCAGCACATCATCTCCTTAAAGGTTAATTAAGAATTTGAGGAAGAACAGAGGGGCTGAAGCAGAGGTGATGGACATCCGTGTCTCTCCAGATCATTAAGTACTAATTAGGTTTGGAAAGTCTATTGAGCTTCCTTGGTCTCATCAAGCCATGTGATGGTCCCTGGATACCTCAGTGTGAAATGCCATCAGCACTATATCTCCCTTTATGAACAGGATGCACTTCAGTCTCAGGTGTGCCTGCTGTCTCTCACTCTGTGTGTGTGTCTGTATTCTGCTTTTGGTGTGCGTCTGATTAAGCTATTTATTTTATAAAATGCATAAAAATTGCATGGAGAATACAGACCCTTTCAGAGTCATGTGTAATGCAGCATTTTTCTGCTGGAAGACTAATGAGGCAAAAAAAAGGGGGTTAAAAAAAAGGGCAAGAAAAGTTCTTGTTAGCTGCAATTTCAGAATGAGCAGGGGAAAGGCTTCCAAGTTCATATAAACCCTTTTTCTATGCTAGGATATAATTTAGGGAGGACTTCCAAACTGGATTTCCTTCACTGATATTTCCTGAGATCTGTATGGAGGTGGGTCAAGGCAGGAGCTCTGCAGTGAAAGTTATTAGAGCGAGACCCCACCCTGAAGCTTCAAAGACACCATAATATGTATTTTGTTAATTACCTCTTTTAAAACTGTTAGCCAGAAGTTCTGCACAGCTAAATCCCAGAAGTGGTGACAGGTTTTTCAGAAATGGTTTCCATGGAATGTGTGATGCTGCTTTTATCTTAATTTCCTGGCTTTTCAGTATTTTCCAGCCTACAGGTCTTACAAGGACAGATTTTTCTCAGGATGTTTCCTTTAAATTGGATTGGAAATACAAATTTAGATGCTCAGCTGTAGACAAGGATCTAGCAAGCAAACCAATCTGTGCCTGAAAGAGACCTTTGAGGTGCCCAGAGTCTGAGTCAGCTCTCAGCGCTAATGTACAAAGTAATTCAAACCAGATGCCAGTGATCAGATAGATTCTTCTGGAAACCAGCCTTGATGGCGTTATTAGCAAAACAACACAGCTGGCTCTGTTATGAGGGTTCCCTCATGGTAACTCAATAAAATTTGTTAATTCTAGTTTTTAGGCAGTCTTAAGCTAGCAGGACAGCACAAATATGCTGAAAGGTAAAGGAGGCCTGGAACTACTTCTACCCTTTCATTCCAAAGAGATCCTTATTCAAGAATATGCAAGAGGTGTCTTGTTCACATATAAAGAGCTAACCCACACATCTACTGCCTATCTCAGCATGGAGAAAAGAATAATGTGCTGTAGATATTAGCACTCATTTAATAAAATTACACCAGAAAAGGTTGTCCTTTGGGCTGGCATTTTCAAGGAACACTTGGTGTCAGGGAGGATGGTGACCCTGGAGATGGTTACCATTGCCTTTTTGAGCCCCAGTGAACTTTGACTTTGATTGCAAATGATGGAATGGAAGTTAATGGTTCACTGGCTCAAACTGTTGCCCTGCCAATACCGTGCTTTCAACATTTTGGTTATTAAGAGCAAGTCTAGTTACATTAGCAACATCACTGGGGGCAAGGCAGCAGTCTGGGAACCACTGGGATGTGGGTTCTTTAGGATGCATCTGGAATTAAAAACAACTGCCTCCCACTCCCACCACTACCGCCACCCAGTTTTCAGCAGGAGATGGCTGAGTTGAAAAGCTGCTGATAATGTTGCAGCTTGCACGTCTGCTCCAGAATATCAAGGACCCCTTGATAAACCCACTGCAATGCCTGGAGCACTTCATCTGCAGGCGACTTGCTCTCTTCAATATGGAGAGGATTGCCACTAATCCTGGCGCATTACTGTTCACTTGACAGAAGTCGCCTGAAACAACTTGCGTCTGTTCTTGTCCTGATTTGCTGTCGGTATTTATTAAGAGCAGTGTGTTTAAAATGGCACACACTGTAGCCTGAAGATAACATCTTAAGCTTCCTGCCTATACCGACAAAAAAACCAAACACCCCCTCCCGAGAAAATCTTCTCTGAACACTGTCGTGCCCCTCTTTGCTCAGCCATGTTGATGCTGTTGCTTCATCCCCAAGAGATCCCTGCGAGAGCAGTGGTGGCAGCAAGAGACACCTTATCTCTGGTTTTACTGATCACCACTCCTGAGCTGCTCTGAAATGATTATCATGTGTAACTGAAGGGATGGAAAGCTCTCAAATCACCTCAATTTCCATGACTTCAGCAGACAAAAATGTTAAACTGACAAAGCCTCTGGTTCTCGATTAACCAATGTTGTAAAATGTTATCCAAGGATGCGAAGATGTAACAGCTTCTCTGAACCTTCAATCTTAACCACTGTGCTTAGAAGTAAACAAGATTCACTATTAAATGCTGAGCTTGGTGATGGTTTTATATGGTATGGGCTTTTATTTACTAAGCATGTGGTCTGATTCACTGCCACTGATCTGTCAAATTGACTGGATTTACATAGTTTGACTTTTTTCATGGCAAAGATGGGGAAACTTCCCCCACTTACTCCTACTCTGATTCTGATTGGGGTCTGGACAAGAGTGTAGAAGTACAGTAAGATCTCAGAAGAAACAAACAATGACTAATAGTAAATTTTGCTCTGCAGCATGCCTTTCCCAGTTTACAGCAAAGGCCCTACAGTATTTGTTGATGAGGTGGTGACAGCCATTTCTCCTGGATTCTGAGATCTTGCTTTCAATATCATCTCAGACAAGGAAACATTATCAGTTTTAGTAGCAGAAGAGGGTTCTCAAGCACACCAGCAAATAGAATCTGTTTTTCTGTCTCCTACATAAAAACTGTGATTCTTCTGCCAATTCAACTGACATATCAGAAAAAAAAAGGTCTGTGAGGAGATGGGTAATCAGATTTTCTTTAAATTAGGAATATACTAGAAAACAAAAATTATATTGCTCTGTGCTTACTCTAAAGGCCCTTGAAGATTTTCTCCTGCTAAACTGATTTTGTTAGGGTACAAAATGTTTGGACCTATCAGGTCCCTAAAGACTTATTTCTTCTATTCTTGGATGGTCAGTATGCTCAAGAATTAAGTATCAAACAAGCTTTTTATTGCTCTTTTTTGCTCTCAGCACTTTGGTCTGATGAAAAATTTCATTGCTTATGTGTGTGAAGCATATGTGTGCATGTGTGAAGATATGCATATGCATAAGTCTAGCATATTTTAAATAATTTTATATGTGTATATATATGTGTATATATATATATATATATGTATTTGTGAAGAGGAAATACTCTTGTACCTGGTCTGGATGTCTCTGTACTTCAGGCAGTGTGCAGATAGAAGGTGATGTGAGTTAAAGAAGGTTTATTTTGAGGTAACATTCCTGAACAGCAAAAGGAGTTAATGTACAGTGTAAATCTCCCGATCTCATTAACGGACTCAAAGACAAACCGGTGCAATACCTTCCTTTCTGTCTTTAAAACAAAGGATAGATTTGCCAAGCAAGGCCCTGTACATCAACTTAGTCCATGCAGCATCTCAACATTTGTCTGGGACAAGCAACATTAGGTATGGCAGACAGTAAGGGCGCTCTCAAATGAGGGACAGATGGCTGTCCAACACTGACACCGCAGGTGTTCAAGGTTTTTAATTCGGTTCCATTCAGCAGACCTTTTGCTCTCCAATCCCTTGCTGCTGCTGTCAAACTTTTCCAGAAGCAAGAAAGAGTGTGGGGGACAATGTGATAGAATTACAGAAGGTGGTAGAGTCATCTGTTAATCCATTGGGGAAATCAGGCCATCAGACAAGAACCTGCTTCACACGCAGATCTCTGTGAAACAGGTGTGTGCACTCTCTGTGTGTGGGTGTGTGGGGTGGTGGTGGAAAGCTGTGGATGCAAGGGGGGGGAAAGGAAGAGGGCTAGCTAGTGAGATCTGGGCTGGGAGGTGACAGAAATGACAGCCAGATACTGATGGGGTATTACAGGGTATCTATAAGAGTAAGACATTCTGCTAAAAACCAGCGTCCTCTTGGTTTCATTTGAAAAGCTCAGATCAGAGAGGGACACAAGTTCTCTGGCACCACAGAGGCTCATCTGTCAATGTCCTTGTGGAAGTGGATGAGATGGAGAAGAATAGACTAAAGGCTCCTTTGTACTTTTCTTTCTTTGTCCATTCCTGCAAAGAGCACAGTGCTTGAAAGCTTTAAGCATTTTAAGTCACAGATGGAGATGTCCCTGTCAGCACAAGGCAGAGTCCTTGGTAACCCTAGCTCTGGCCCTGGGAGTGGAAGGTGAACTGTATTACTTTTGTGCAGTGATGGTCTTTTCATTGTGATGGTCCTTCTGGGAATGCAAACCTGCCTGCAGCTGCATATTTCTGAAGGCCCCTGTGACATCAGGTGCCCCTCAGCATGGCTGATGAAAGTTCAGGTATGGAGTCACCCCAAGCAGCATTTCCTCTCAATTTGCTCCTGCCTATACAAACTTGTTCAAAGCTGGCCACTGCATAACTCCCACGGATTTACTGAGAGCTGGAAAGGGACAGGGAGACTCTGCCTTTGCTGGCTACAGCATTTACAAAAAAATCTTCCTGTGAGCCCTGAAGACAAGAAAACCTGTCTTCCTAGTGGTTTGTACTGTAGGTCCGACCTTTTTTGGATTTTCTGGTGTGCTTTTGGATTTTCTGTGTGAGTGTGGTGGTCACAGCATCACATTGCAATTTATTCCTCTATAGTGGCTACAGATCCAAATCACTGCATGCATATACTCTGCTTGAGGAGATGCAGAGGGAGAGGAGGAGGGAGGAATCATAAATAACATCTGGAAACTTTGATTATTTTAAAGGATGAATCCCCAAATTGTTTTTCTCCCAAGTTTTACAGGCAGAGATTTTTCAAGATATTAGGAAATATCAAAAGAATTGCAAAAGCATCTTACTAAAGACAGGTTTGTTTGGAAAGGTATTTTCCACTGAAAAATAATAATGCAAGTGCTTTCTTTTGACCATTTTTTGGACAGAGTTTGCATTGAATTGCAAGTCCTAGATATCATGTATTTCATCTTTGATGAAATTATATAAATGAATGAGCATTTTTCTTTACATTCCGAAAGAATAACTGTATTCCCTCATTCTGTCTGCTGGGAATGCTAAGCTGTCCTGCTTCTCCAGGGACAGGCAATGCTGCAAGGATATATTCCTACCCATACAACCAAAGTGCAGAACATCCTTCAAGAATTGTTCAGGGAAATTGCATATAACATTTTGAAAAGTCATGTTCCTTATACTATATATGAGCTAACCCATCAGCAAATTTGTCTGTGATCTGCAACTTTTATTTTATTTATGGGATGAAAAGAGTCATGATTTGGTCAAATTTAAAAGTTCAGATGCTTTTTACTTTTCTGCATTAGAAAGAAACCTCCCAGGCCTCATCACTTTTGTCTGTCTTTAGCTGAGGTGAACAGCCTGATTCAAATTTTTGTAAATATACTTCAGCTGGTCTCTGAGAGGTACTCCGCACTGCAGAGGAATGAGTCACGTTGTTGCTTTCACTTTTACACTGGGGATACTGCTCCTGCCAGATCTTGCCATTTACTTGGAAAACTAGTCAGCGCTCCTTTCATATTCCAGATTGTCATCCTTGCCATCCCTTTGCCCCTTCCTCCAGCCTCTGGGAGCTGCAGGACGGCATCTTTCTATTGTCCTGCAGAGACTGACCTCAGTTGAGTGAAGCTGCCTGATCCCTGGAGAGGGAAGGAAGGAAAACAAACCCCCAGCAAAACAAAACCTGTTCCAATTCACACCCCAAACCTTGAATATTATCCCTTTGTGCCAGCTGCACCATCATACTACTGCATTCTTTTTTGCCATGATTTTTTTTTTTTTGGTGGAGAGCTGCCTATCCAATCTGTGAGCACTGTTGGAACAGCCCAATTTTACAAGCATAAAGTATTATGATTGCATTGATTTCCATCATAAATCATATTTTCCATCCTCTGTCTCTCTTTCCTTGCACTGACTGAATTAAGCCTTGGTGTTTTCTTTAGCTGCTGCCAGAGCTGAGTCTTGAGATGATATTAGGGTAATGATGATAAATTTTAGCCTCAAGCCAAACCATTTCCACATTACAGATAATGTTTTTTTCCAAATAAGTTCTGTTATTGGAATCCAGGACCCACCACATCTGCAGGCTCAGAGGCTGCCTCAACACAGTCTCTTTGCTGTAATAGGTTTATAGATTTGAAAATTTGCTCTAAACAAATAAATGAGAGAAGAGAGGCAAAAAAAAAAAAAAAAAAAAAAAACCCAAAAAATCCCACAAATGAAGGAATGGAGGAGAATCAACCAGAAGGAGGAGAAAGAGGGAAGAAGGTAAGAGGGGGAAAAATGGAAGACAAGGATAAGGAAAAGAAGAAATAGAACCATGAGGGGAAAAGGAACTAGGGGGAATTATATACACAGCAAAGTGCTAGTCAGCCTGCCAATAGCTGTGTTTAGGAGCAGAGATGGTCCCACAGACAGGCACAAATACAAGCCTGCAGACCCAGAGCTGTGTGTTTCGTGTGTTTCAGATTTTACCCCTTCTTACAAGACCATTCCCTGTAATCTCATTTCTTTTCATTTCGTCTCATCTCATCTCAGAAAGGTCTCAGACAAACTTTTATAATATTCCTGCAGAATTTCAGCTGTCCCCACAATGGACCAGCTGAACTAAGCCTGACCCAATATTAGTATCTCTACTAAGGCTTCAGTCTCGGGTGGTGTCTTACTGGAATAAATGATCCTCATTTTTTGAAGCTACTATAAAGCAGGTCACCTTCCCACTTTTGTCTGAGGGGAATTCAGTCTGTGTAATCAGGCCTGAAGGAGAGTGTCCCATGCTCTGGAGAGTATGGATTCTGGGCACAGTGACCTTCAGGAGAGAAGCTGAGGGAGGCCAAATCCATTCCTTGCTTGTTCTTCAGCTGCTGTAAAGGCAGGCAGCTCACCATTTCACTGTGGTGTCTTTCAGGAGCAGCCCTGTATAACCCCATATCCTGTGTCCCTCACTGGTGCTCTGTCCCTGATTTGGAGCATGGATCAATAAATCTTCTGCTCCCTGTGTGGCTTGTGAGCACATAAATGCCTCTCTGCTCTGGTCCTCCCATTAACCTGCTGGAGAGTTTTTTGTTTGTTAGTCTACTGAGCGAGGGAAGCCCCCACAGAGGAGCCCAGGCAGAGATGTCTGCTTCAGTAGCAGGCAGCCCGTGGAAATCATTCTGGCTCAAAGCAGGGCAGAAGTTCTGAGGAGTTGTGGTTTGGGAAATCACCTACGCACAGGGACACTCCAGTGGGAAAAAAGCCCACCTTGATTCCTTACTCTGTTTTTCTCATGGCTTGCCCTGATGTGTGAGACTTGCTGAAGGAACTGCTTAGCACCTGCCACCAATTGCTCATGCAGGCAAACAACAGTTTCAGATTCTTTGTTCACCTTGAGCTGTAAAATTGCACCTCATTAGCTTACACTGTGATGGGGGGGAATTCATCTGAAAGCAAGCAGGTATCTTCATGCCTCAGGTTCCAGAAAAGCAGAGGGATAACTAATGACCTGATTCATGTTCCTTCCTCCAGAGCTCAGCTCTTATTGCTCTTCTCAGCCCTGAGTCAGAAGCCCTCATTGCAACAAGCCTGGGCAGTGCTGAAATACAACCTGATGCAGATGGTAGGGGCCAGCTCTGATTCTGACCAACATATTTACAGCCAGAAGAAGGAAAAAAATGGACCTGCAGATAGGTAGGCAGGTGGCAGGCAGTTTATTTCACTGGCAGTGCTGGAGTGCCTACTTCACGGGATGCTAAATGCAGTAAGTGGGGACAAGAACAAATTTAAGAGGGAAGAAGGAGGCAGTGAAGCAGTCAGTGCTCTTCAGGGTATGAAGGGAACATCCTGCACTTCCAGAGGAGTCTCAAAAATAAAAACACCCTCAGGATGCTGTCTTTGCAGGGTCCATGTCTTTATTATTCATATCAGTCCCTAAAGAGGTGCTTTCTCTTAGGACATGAGTCATCTGGGAAACCCAGCAACTACATCCCTGCTGCAAGTGTAGGTTTGCAAAGACAGTGTGTCCTGTGCTAAGAGTGCCAAAAGATATGTCCTTAAAACTGGGCTAAATCATTCTACTTGCTCACCTTGTTTGGGTGAACCAAACTGTGACCAGATCCCCTTCACCAGACTAACTGGGGATCCTGCCACAAGCTCACCATGAAAATGTACCTGGTGCCCTGCTGCTGCAGCCAGCGCCACCCAAATTATGTCCTGTCCTCTGTAACTCTCAAGGTTAGTGCTGACTAACCAAAGTGGACCTCTATGCTGAGCCTGTACTCCTACTCCCAAGTCCAAAGCCCTCTCAGAGTGCAGCAGGATGCCAACATATAGGGCAGGGCTCAGAAATACATTTTACCCTCTGTGGTTCTTATCCCACATTGGAAGAATTCAGGAAAGGCTTTACACGTGTCCCTTCACCCATGGATTGCCTCCCTCTTCACTGTGCTCACTGCATTAAAGGAGGGACCACAGCAGAAATGTGGAATTTCTGTGCAGTAATGCAGAGCTTACAATGCAGGACTCGTTTCAGTGAATGGATTGACCGCAGGGGAGGTCAGCAAGGTGGGCAATGACAGCTGGTGCTGTAGCTGTGCAAACTGAAGCAGACATAAAAGCAAGCAACACATGGGCCAAAAGAATAAAACTGTGCGCCTGCAGGTAGCAGGACCAACACCCTGGGACAAGCAAGAGGAGTGTGGAGCAAAATTTCTAGAAACTTCATGTCCCAAGAAGGGTTTCTACACAGTTCTCCCTCCCCTGACTACAAAAATGGACCGGAAATAAAGGCACCATTTTTGCCTGGTAAATCTGCAGTAGCAAAGACAGGAGTTTGATTGCCATTTCTAGGACCTCATGGACAAGGTACAGAAGAGGACAAAATCACTCTCACATTTACTAGCAATGAGTGCTGCTACTGGCAGGCACACCACGGGGAGAAGGATTAGATAAAGCACAGAGAGCTGCCCCATCTTCCACCCTGTAAAGGAACATTTAAAATCCAGTGCAGTGGAGTATTTATAGCTACTGTGGCTGCACCAGGTGGCTTCAGCCTGCTGGGCTGTGGTACTGGCTCTGGCTTGGAATGAAAACAAATACTAAAATATAGTCAGACTATTTCATGGGTGGTATCCTATTTTATTACATTTGAACAGTGTTTTGGTTTATCTTGCGTTTAATTTGAAGGATTGAGCAGGTTCCCAATAAATCTCATAGTAAGATCTACATGAGAAAAACACTTTTAAAAAACCCCAACCCAGCAACAACAAAACCCTTTCTTCTGCTGCTGCTGATAACAAGGCCTATTACTTACCAGCCTGTGTTTGGTTTCAACACTGAATAATCTCTGAGTTGCAAACAAGAGACCAAGACAGCTCTGACTAGAACTACCCTATAAACGATTCTGTCCTCAGTGTTTGTTCTGACTGGAGAGGTGCCAAACTCCCTGCTCAAGTGGTTAGGTACAGGTGGTGAATTGGCTTTTTGGCTGGTTCATGGGCAATTCACTGGTAGGTTGCTAGGGAAAGCCAGGTTTGCCCCCAATGAGAAAACAAAACTCTAAAAAACTTGTGTCCTATGGTTAATGTTTCAGTTCCTGTTACTTTATCCCTATCTAGACACAGCAGATGGTGGTTCCAACCTTGTGGGGGTTTTTTGCTTGTTTTTTTTTTTTTTACCAAAACACCTAATCTGAGCAATAAAGATTCCATGAGGTTATATGGACATGTAGCACACAGGGAATCACACCTGTCCTTGGCCATTGCCTTTCCCAAACTCTTGATAACATTTCTCCCTTGACCTGCCCCAAAGGCTGACAGCAAATGGAGCTCCTTGGCTGTCCAGAGTGAGGGAGAGCATCTCTGTTCAAACTGATGGGTTTGGACTGGTTGTGAATAAATTTAGTCTAGAAATGAAGAGGAGACAGAGATGTGAAAAAGCCTTCCAAACCAGAACAAAGAATGGGAGTGATCTGAACAAATGCAGATGCCTATAACACAGCCAGGCCCCTTCTATTCAATGGAGAGAATGAAGCATCGCTTATGAATCATCTCACCCTAATGAGGCATCCAAAATAGACCAGATGAATCACAGTCCAGAAACACCTATTTTTCCTCCCTGTGCTTTGAGAGCCCAAGGTAACTGGTACAGAGACATTTACACTGTAGGTGGTTAAAGTTAGGTGAGAAGAATTAAAAAAAAAAAGAAGAAAAAATAATCAACAACAAATCCCTAAGAGTTTTGAGGTGCAACAGAACACTTTCACAAAGGTTATCTGACACAAAAGAATATAATTGAATAAGATGATGCAAGGAGTCTACTGCAGGTCAAATGCGACAACTCTTGCAACAATCTGTTAATAAAAAACCTCCTTGATGCAAACTGCTTACAAATCCTGCTATAAAAATGCGGATGCTTTCCTTTGAAACCAAACCAGCAGTTCCCAGTTTATGTTGGGGTGGTGAAGAATTGCATTTTCCCTGTTAATTTGATTTTAAAACCTAAACATGACAACATTTCTCTTCTGTCTTAATTAATCCATTTTTACCCAATATTCCTGTATTGAACAGAGGTGAGTCAAGGGTTTTGTTTAAATTAGGAAGAAGCAGACACTCATTCAAGAGTGACGGTTCTCTTTATACTCTTTTCCTCTAATTTGTCTCAAATATCACCTTCCAAAACTCCTTTCCCCTTGAATAAAACCAAGTTTCCACATGGTGACTCCTGCTACCATTGCTGCCTCAAATCTCATAAAAAACCCACTATTGCTTATGAGAGGCTTCACTTGCCAAAACTAATGGGAAACAGTGGTAGGTGATGCAGAGCAGAGATGAAGAAGCTTTTGTGTTCTGCGTGGCTCTTTTTAGCAAAAGCTCAGTGACTGTTTTTACAAAAAAACCACCAGGACCTCTGGTACAGTTTGCAGACAGCAGTGGATCCCAGCAGTGGATCCCAGCGCAGGTTCCAGTCCACTGAGCCATAAAGGGAGCCAGCACACGTTGTCCCAAAGGTATTGGTACCTTCTCCCACCTAGGATGAAGTCCTGCTTGCTTGCTTTTGCCAGGAGCTGGCAGAATTAAATCCCACTTATGACAGTAGTGGTTTTTTTTGTTTTGTTTTGGTTTTGTTTATTTTTGTTTTGTTTGTTTGTTTGTTGTTGTTTTTAGGGGGTTTTTTTGAGTGAGGCAGCATCTCAGATCTGGCCTGCGTATTCTGCCCTTGGTGTCTCTGTGTTGAACCCAACTCTGGTTCTGAAGGGTGAATTTTTCAAACAGCTTGAGAATTGTATTTTTGGGGAATCTTTTCCTCAATTCAAAAAACACCACGTGGAGGACCACTGGGACAAACATCCAAAGCTCTCTAAGCTTGCACCTACAGCTGAGTGCTTTTGTTCAGAGTCTGGCATCATCACTAAGGTGAGCAGATCCTGAAACCAATGACTGAGGGATGTAATTTCTTGCTGTGTTCATTTCCCTACTCACATTTTTCCTCACCCTACTGTGTATCTAGCTTTGACAAAGGAACCTGTGTGTGCTGCCTGGCTTGTCCAGCATTTCAGATTTCCTGCAAATCCCCCCACACCTCTTTCAGCTTTCACAATAGTGACCACCATGCTCTGAGCATGGTTCCTTTCTGACTCCACCTGTTCTGAAAGCCCCATGCTACCATCAGTCCTGCCACAAATGAGATAATTCAAACACCAGGTTTTCATAGGAAATGGGATCTCTCTACACTTCCAACAAAGTAAGGACCAGAATTATCTGAGCTTGGCCTTCTACTAAAATAATAATATATTTTTTAACATATCACCTGGTACTCCAAGATATGTGAAAACTATTCAGAAGGAGTCTGTCAAGGTTTACTGAATGCAGGTGGCTTCAGGATATCAATCGTTCAAAATTTAGATTATAGGATGACCTATAGCCCTTCATTCCCCTGATATATGGGTAGTTCCTCATAAATTGCTCCTTTTAGCTCCCTCTTTCCCTTTTTCCCTGCCCATCTCTGTCTTCACAAGGTAATCACCTAATTTGGGGAAAACATAACAAAAAAAGGGCTTCATGGCTGAAGAAGCCACAAGATGGCATTATAGAGCAATTAAACGAGAAATCCGTACTGGAATCCGCTTTCCCCCTTGCCTGCGCAGGAAGGATGAGGAGCAGGGAGCAGGGCTCGTTGTGAGAGGGGACAGGTGTTCCGAGCAGCCTCCAACACAGCCACTCTCCCTTCTGTTGACGGTCTCACCTGGTTAACTCTTATTAACATTTCCAAGATTTCAAATGGAAGCCCTTCAGGAAGCAGAGGAGAGCACATGCCTCTTCAGCTAGCCTTTGCTAGTGTTATTTTCCTATTAATGTGCAGCTTTTTCAGCTCTTCCCCCCCCTTATTCACAGGTGTGTGTGCTCATGCTTGTGCTGTTCCTTTTGGGGTGTGTGTGGCAGATCAACCTGCTGTCCCTCGACTCTGTGGGAGTGACATAAGCTGCCACAGAGTGTGCTAAAGGTGTAAGTATGTGAAGAGAGGTTGTGGGCCTGATGGGCTGAAGGAACAGGGAAGCAAGGCTCTGTGTTTGCCGTGTGGGCATCGTGCACACAGACAAGTCACACCCACCCCCGGAGGTCACCACACCTGTGCAGACTGCGGTGCTGGGGCTGTCCTCTGTCTGCCTCTCTGTGAAACAGCAAGAAATCCCAGTGGGAAGTGATGCTGGGGAATGGTTCTAGGTGCAGGGTGTACGATTTTTGTTGTGCCAAGCTCTGCAGCCACCATGGCGAGCCTCTCGTGGCGGGCCTGTCATGGTAGGCCTGGTGGCGCGGAGTGGGCCTGCGCTGGGGTGGGGTGTGAATATTTAGGAAAGCTGGGATGCTAATCATTAGGAAAGCTGTGGCTGCTGGGCTGGGGTGTCAATATTAGGAAAGCTGTGGCTGCTGGGCTGGGGTGTTAGTCTGTAGGAAAGCTGTGTCTGTGTGGCCCCCCTGGGCAGGCTCTGCGGTGCAGCAGGCAGTGTGTGTGCAGCAGCACTCCCGTGTTCCGTGTCTCCGTGGAGTGGAGCCCGTGATTTATGTCTGCACAGACACGGTGCAGGGCACATGCAGCTGGTTTTGGGCAGTCACTGCCCACTGCAGCACTGGGGAGGGGGGAACAATGACATTCAGCCTGATCCTGCAACACTTGTCAGCATTGAGGGGCAAAAACAGGGATGAAAAGAAGCCAAACCCCTTTGCTGACTTTCCTTGCAGCTCAGCTGAGAGCACAGCACCTGCAGAAACAGCTGCTCGCCAATACCTGACACAGACTAGCTTTTTTTTTGTAAATAATATAAAGTCCCCTTTATTTCACATCCTGCATTGTTACGGGCCAGGTCACTGAATGCATTAGGGCTGATTCCTCAGAGTATCCTGCAAATGAGACAGACCTCAGGCTGCACATGCTCGAGAAATCAGCTATTCAAAATAAAAGCTGGGATCGACAGACCACTCCAGTGTTTCCTTTCTTTTTCTTATGGTCAGTGAGGGCAGGTACTTGGTGGCAGCTGGTGAACAAAGAGATGCAGTGGTACAAATATTGCTGTTTTACAAGCTGTACTATTTGAAAGAGCGAGTAAATAAACTGTTTTTCTTAGAAGTCATCTTAGTATTGTTATTTTTATTACTCCTACCACTATGTTTATAATTGTTACTATTATTAAATTACTTCATACTCCAATTGACTAAGAGAATCTTAGATTTTTCCCCTTTTTTTTTCTTGTTTTTTTTTTCCCCAGAGCTATAAAGAGCTAATAAGTTGCCGCATTGGGGCTCCAAGGAATTGATGAGAGATTATTCCCTTATGGATTACTCTCTCAGTGCTTTGTCCAGCTTAATTTTAATATTACTCATCATTGTTTCATATTTGCATTGTGCTCTAGTCAGGGTTCCTTTCAGCTCTGCTTTTCCTTAAACATAAAGCTCCCCAAAGCTTAAAGGCAGAAAAGTGCTCAGGGGTGAGGCTTTTGGTGTACTGAGATGTTATTTTTCATTGCAATCCATGCCACAGCATTGTCCCTTTTGTGCCTGAACCCCTCTGTTTTGGAGTGCACCTGCACAGGGGGCTGCTTCTGGGTTTCAAATCCCTGCCTGGGTAAGGCCAGTCCCTGTCCCCTACCAAGCTGCTCCCTTGAGATTCTGCTTCCTTCATCTAAAACAGTTTTGGTGCTTGTAAGACACAAAGATGATTCAGCCTGTTAGGCCACTACAAAGCTAACACCTCTTTTTAGTTTTTCCCCTGCACTGATTCTTGTGGTTTCTGTCAGTTCGGTGAGTGGATTTTGTCCAGATGGGAGAGATAGAGTGGAACTAGCTTCCAAGGGGTTTGTTTCTGGAAAGATTCATGAGTAAAGGTGTCTGAGGTTGAGCCCTTGGAGTGCGTCCATGTGCCATTAAGGGAAAGACAGAGAGATCTCCTGCCATGGGCACAAGGACACAAGGGCAGCAGAGAGTTAACACAGGATGGACCAGGGAAAACCAATACTCAGATGTGGAGAAAACATACTGCAGGTCAGTATAAAAACAAACTACAATGCAAAGGGCCATAGGGAGCTACTACAAATAGAGTGAGTTGTTTACTTTGTGACACCCTCATCCCAAATGTGGGAGGATCCAGGCTCCTGTGTGGAATTCCTGTGCTGCTACTGTTATGGCTAGAGTATTGTTACTGCTGCTGCAAAACACAGATGTGATGTAGAGAAACAGAGCAAAAGGGAGCTGTCTGGGGAGCCGAGGTTCCAGTGAAATGATTCCTCGGCATAACTAAAAGAGGAAGGCATCTCTAGCTCTAAGAGCCCAATATCCCAGTTATTCATGTGATACGAAGAGACAGCTCTGCACAACGCCTTAGAGAAGAAATCCCCTCCCAGGAACACTCTGAGGTCCTGATTTAGCACAGACTTAAAAATGCATTTGAGTCTCACTATCTGGAGTGGCGCTCACTCGTGTGCGTACGCCATGGCTCTCAGAGGCTGCACCAGAGCACAGATACACCCGAGGAGAGAGCAGACGTAGGCACAACACAATTATTGAGGCTGCAGATGCTCTCAGGCTGCCTGAGAACCTTCCCTTTAGCCACCATCCCCTTGCTGCACAGAGCATAGGGAGACCTTTCTGGTAGGGTATCATTTGCTTCAGGCTGAAAGAGCCTAGACATTAGCAAGGGTGAGATGATCACCCTTGTACCGGACATTTCTGCTGAGTGCCTTGGCTCTACTCCTGGGAAAATTCCTTTCCACCAGGCTATCAGCTGCACTGTGAGAGAGGAGAGAGTTGAACCCTCTGCCTCCTAATACTGTGAAATTGGTGAGAAAAGACAGAAAGAATATATATATAGCTGAAGAAAGGGGAGTGACAGGGGTATATCTCCACAGCTCAGAGATTAGAGAGCACACCTTTGAGTGGGAAAGTTAATGCATTTGCCTTTTATCCAATGCTGATTTCATGCAAAATACATTCAGAGATTTATTTTTTTAAAGAAGAGGGAAAGAGAGTTTTGTCTATTCTTCAGGAACATACCCTATGTATATGGTTACAAAATAAGGGAGAAATGTTTTATGAAATTATTATAGAGGAGAGTATGATTAGACAGGCAGAGAAAGACAGAAAGAGGCAGACAGGCAGAAATATAAAAGAAAAAGCCAGGAAGCTTTCTAGCTCTTAGGAAAGCTGAGTATTATGAGAAATTATTGTGTAAAGTAGTAGTCGTGTAGAACAATAGATTAGGGAGAAAGAACCCTTAGCCTGTCACTGGGAAGGAAAAGCAGCGCAAGTTCAGGATGCAGCGATGCATCTAAAGGATGCTTGAGTGGGTTAATAATGTCACAGTGACATAATCAAATTAGTAATGCTATCTTGGCGATGTGGTCTAGTCTATCAAGGCATTTACCTGGTTACATTGTTCAAAACAATACCATTCTAGAGGCAGAGGAGCCCAGATGTCCTGCCCATCCTGCGCGGGCACACGCCATCCCCTCTTACGCAAGCCCTCACTGCGGGGAGAGGGGAGTTAATGGGGCAGAAATCGCTGCCCAGCTCTCTCCTCTCTCTCCCTGCCTCCAAGCCCTGTGCCCTGGATGCCAGCTTCCAGCAGCCTAGCTGGGGCAGAGGCTCGGGGCCTCGCTGACACAGCAGCATGATGCCCTCCCTGAGACAGCTCTGTGAAACGGGGCTGGCAGCAGGGAAGGGGCACCAGCCTCCCCAGGCATGGGTAAAGCCAAGGTGAGGGGGATGAGTGTCCCTGAAGTCCCTCCTAGAAGAAAAAAATCTACTTAGGAAAAGATTAGAAGCGTTATAAAATGCATCCTCCCCTCTGATTCATACCAAGCACACAGCCTCACCAGGGCTGCTCTCCCCCTCTTTTCTTTCCCCATCATTTTCTGGGATTCTCTGACTAACCACTGCCGTGTGGCTTCCAGCCTGAAAGCAAAGTGAAGGAGCCAAGATGAATCTAACTAGTCAGAGGAATGAGATAGGAATAAGGGGATAAGGACTGATCTTAAATGGTGTGTCACACTCGCGACACCCAAAAGATGAAGCAGAAGAAAAGGTCCAGGGACGAATGTGAGGGATGAATTAATTTCACAAGAATGGGTATGTCCAGGCTATAAATTCGTATTGGGAAGGGAGAAGGAAAGAGAGATCTTAAAAGGACAGTGACTGATGAGAAGGGGAATATTTTTCAGTTTCAAAGAATTCATTTGGGCTACTGCTTTATGAGAAGAAATTTCCGTGTCTCACTTTGTTAGATTGAGGTTAAAATGTGTTTATATTTACATTGCTGTCTTCCATAGAGGTGTTTCATTCAAATACATATATGTGGTGTCTATATGTGTGTACAGGTATATGGAAAAAAGAGAATCAATAGGTGTGAGGGTCTTTTCTTCAAATTTCCACAAACTAGAAAGGACCATAAAAGGCACTGATATCTGGGTGAGAAAAGGCCGGCCCCAGCCCCCTCCATCTGCTCTTCTCTTCCAGGGCAGCAGGAGGAAAAGCAAAGAAATGCAATTCTCCCTGTTCCACTTCAGTGAGGAAGAAGCAGCACAAAAGAGTCCCTGTGTCTGTCAGCAGGATTCAGAGCTGGGCACGGGGCTCTTGGAGAAGGAAATAGAAAATAAAATCAAATGAGGCTTAATCCGAAAAGCAAACGTTTGCTGGGACAAAGCCACCACAGGGATTGTCATTTCACAAATTGTATTAATCTAGGCAAATAGTGCTTCAGAAACAGTAACCGTGGTGTTTATGTTTAGTTCCCCTTCCTGACCTTATCTTGCCTTCCTTGCTCTCCCTTAATATGGGCCAGACCCTTATCACTTTGCACCAAAGGCCTCTTCCTCAACAGGGCAATCATGCAAACCTGGAATTTGTGCATGAATCCGATAAGAAAAAGCAATGACTGAAATGTGACTTTTTTTTTTTTTTCTTTAATTTAACAAGTAGGGGTAGAGATTAGTGTCACAAGATGACAAAACGAGGCACCCAGATCCCTGTGGAGCAGTTCCTGCAGTTCGTAGGGGCCATGTGTTGGTAAGTAGGATTGTGTTATCACACATCCTAGGTCCAAATAAATATGCAGGGCTGAGCAGGTAGATGGAGGCACGGAAAACTAGACCATACGTAAGTGAAACACTGTAAGCAGGAAAGAGCAAGGAAATAATTATAACCAGGCTTGCAACACTTCCTACGCTCCTTTTTGGTCCAGCCAACACATTGGCCACCTGTTTGCTTTGCAAGATGCTTTGCTATAGCTGTAGTCTTTCATTTCAGAAGGAAAATGAGAGGACAGTTTTTTAGATCTTTTTTTTTTTCTGGAAGATGATGGAATCTATCTCAGTCTGCCTGCCTTGTTATCTCTCCTTTGGCATCTGGACACCTACAAATCCAAGTTTCCCTATACGGCTTTTACCATGAGGAAAAAGATATGGGAACTTCATTTCTATGGGTGAAGACAGCGCAGGAACAATGAAAGAAAATCAGCAGTTTTTCCCTAATAGTCTCTCAAAATGATGCCGAGAAAAAAACTTTTTGTCTTGTTATGATAAAAAAATCTACCAGACCTGCTAATGAGTTGGGGAGGTGGGGACAATTTTTTCTTAATTTTGAAGCCACTAAATATCACAGTTTCAACTCGATCTCTAAAGCTATTGAGTTCATGTTCTGAATAAGAGAAGCAGTGAACCAAAAGAGCAGAGAGTGTGTGGGGGAAGGAGGCAAAAGAATAAAAACCAACACAGTAAAAAATCAGGCAGAGTGAAAAATATATTGAAACTGTGAAAAAAAAAAAAAAAAAAAAAAGCTCCAGAAGTGTGGAAAGAGCAAAAAGTTACAGCACAGAAAAAAAGCTACCAACTATGTCTACCCAACAGTTCCCCCTAATCTTATCTGTCATGCTAATTACCAGATTTAGGTGCTTGTACCAGAGAGGAGGATGTGTGTGAATTGTGAGCTCATGTGCAGGGCTTCTGACAGCTCACACACACAAGCCGCTGATTTCCCCCCTTTAGCTAGAGTAAAGAATTCTTTTTTTTTTTTTTTTTTTTTTTTTTTTTTTTTTTTTTTTTTCCAATTGAATCACCATCAGAACGAGCTGAATTACAGGAAAGACAAGGTTAGGCAGCTTTTGAGAAATCCAATAAAAAAATCCAAAGGAATCCCCAAACCCCAGAACTGCAGGAAATGTGCTAGTTCCTGTGTATTACATGGTTTCCTTCCCAACATATTAATGTCCAATACCCAGAAATATGCAATGGCATGTGCTGCTTTACCTTTTCTTCCTAAGGATTTCACTCAGCCTGCAGTTCTGTACAGTCTTCTGCACCCCTCTGGAGTTGCACCGAGTTTTGCACCCACATTTACCCCCTCTGCACCCCAGTAATTACTATTTTTGTTTAAATTACGCTTTAGGATGTCAATGGAGCTTGAGCCAGGGAAGGTGTGCAGAGGGCAGCTGATGCTGGTTTAGCAATGCGGTGAGGTAGCATCAGTTCGAGTGACAACTACTCATTAGCAGCTAATCCAATCGCTCCTGCTAATCCAATCGACTGGAGGAGCTGGAGTCATTGTTTTCCAAGAGTGGTCATCTTGCTCTCTCAAAAATCCCGGGAAGTTAAGGGAGTGTTTAGGGCACACCGAGCGGGCTGAGTGCACCCAGCAAGTCCAGTCCTGTCACTGGGGATATCTCCTGCAAACTGGCCGTGAGTCCGTGTGGCAAAACAGCAACAAGCCAAAAGTCAAGATGCCCCATACAGCCTCTGTGGAATATCACAAACAAGCCTCTCACTGGCTCACTCTGACTGCTAGGAATTGGAGCCTGGCTGGGAGCAGGAGGGCAATGAGATGGAAAGGGTTAACACACCGTTATCCCCTCCCCGGGGCCCCCACTCCAGCAAATTGCAATCCAGACCTGAAAATTTTCAGCAGCCGCATCGATATCATTCCACTGTGCCTTCATTACCTCCTGATCTCTAAATAAGGGCCAGCTGGGCTCAGAAAACATTATGTGGTGCTGTTACGACTGACATAAACCACCAAAGTGGCATTTTGCAGATGAGAAGAACGAGCAAAAGCCCCGCAAAATCCTCTGCAGTTGGGTTTAAACGAGGGCTGTAACTTCTTACACATGTCCTGCTCCCAGTCTACAGGAAGAGGCTGATTAATCCTGCATGTGTTAGGCTGGAATATTGCATTACTGGAAGCAAAGAAACTCCTTAATCATATTGCTGGTTATGCCAGAGGTCTGTTTTCTCTCAAATGCATCACATTAAGAGCCTTCCCTGGGCTACAGCACCATCCCAGGCTATTTTTCAGGTTGCTGCACTACATATAGGCTTTTTCATTCTGGCTTTGTTTTAGGGGGTGGCTGGCTGTGTTGTGGTTGACCTTGAGATAACCACGAGCAGCGAGGAAGTTTTGGAGAGAAGACAAAAATGGTGTTTTATCACTGCCCATCTCCAAGAGAAATACAAAGAATCTGTGAAGAAGAGCCTTGCTCCTAGTTTTCCTTTACTGCTTGCTCCAAATGCACGGATGTGGAAGAGCTAACACCACATATAGGATGGGAAGAAGTGGTCTGTCCCTCTCCTCTTCTACTCTGCTTTTCCATGTGGACGTGAAGAGAGATTTTCACAGGGAGAATTGCTGTCTGCACCTTCAGGCTCTTTTTGAGGGCACAGTTCAATCCTAGCTTACAGGACATCCCCACAACCTCATTCTTTCCCAATGTAAAGGCTGGTCATTAATGAGACAAAAACAAACTCTCCAAGACCATACTCACTTGGGAGATCTGGAGCTTTGGGAATCTGTAACTCTCCCCTAGGGCCATTGTGGGACTGTACAAGGAAAGAAGGAAGCTGTCTTGTTGACACAGTCCCTCCCTAGGAAGCCCAGGGGAGCACATGAGAAATACATGTCTCATGGGATGATGCACAGTGCACCTGATCTTAGTACTCTCTCCCAAAATACTTGTGGAAAAGACACCTCTCTGTGCCAAGGAAGAGAGGATTTGCTTCTGATACTACAGGAAAGTTCTTGTTCTTTGTTTACACCACAGTAGTTGATTTTTATGCACCTATGAATTATCTGTAAAAGCAGGATGTGTACACACCACCCCAAAAAATCCTGTACTTTCCCAGACAGATCAGTTTCAGGGGTCCAACAACCAAATTAAAAAAACAACAAAACAAAACAACTGAAACATCTCCAGCATGGGAAGTCCTGGCAGCAGCTTCAACCCTTACAAACACAGAGACAAGGTCTGTGACAACAAACGATGTCCTGCAAAGCATGAAACTGAGCAGAAATATCTTTTGGGATGGCTGGTTTTCACACTAACCCCAGGGAGGAGGAGGCGACAGAAGGAGAAGAGCCTCTGTTTGTACAAGCCACTTTGGACTTTCCCTTTGAACAGGGCACAGGGGCACTGAGTCTTACAGCCTTTTTAATAGGAGCATCTGCTCCTGTTCCCATCCCAGCTGGATGGCATCTATGAGTGTTTGCTGTTAGCGAATTGTGCCATGTGTCAGAGCAGGGGTGTATCCTGGGCAGGGAGCACTTGCACATCTTGGAGGCCTTTACACCATGGCAGCGGGTCCATTTGTTTGGCCTGGGCACTTGCTTGGGGGCAGCAGCTGCATTCTCCATCCACTCTGGAATTTCCAAATGGCAAAGGCTCCAAGGGTGGTTGTCATTAACAGGGTAATGTGTGTGCAAGGGAGGGTGTGGAGGGAGAGGGCCTCATGGTTGACCTACATGTTATCTTTATTTTATTTTATTTTATTTTATTTTATTTTATTTTATTTTATTTTATTTTTTTACTTTACTTTATTTTATTTTACTTTATTTTATTTTATTTTATTTCTTCCACAGACATCTGGAAATGAGAGCTACCTCCCTCCCACAGACCCTCTGAACTCAGGCCATCTGTGGGACCATCTTTTCCTCCCCCTCAGTGATGACCTGCCCTGCAGGAGGTTGATGGTGATGGAGAGGGAGTATAGGAAAAGTCACAGGCATGACCACATGGTCAGTAGCAAATTTGCCAAAATGGGATTTCATTCTATTTCATAGGCTAGTTATGCAGCCCTTAACACTTTGGTAGGTGTTCACAGGGACAGAAATGCCAAAACAACCCTATTTATTTGCACTGTGTTCTCCTTATTCCATCTATGCATTTTTCCTGCAGAAATGTCTGCTAGCAATTTGTAAAATGCTCGTAGTTATAGAGTGAGTGGAGGCAGATGAAGTAGTTCACCCTATCCTACCCCTTGTAAAGGATTCAGAAGCCCCATGGAGACCTGCAGCAGTCTCCTCTGCCCATCAGCAGCAAATTTAACTGCCCCATCTGCCACCCCAGCCCTCCAACAGAACAGAAAGTGGGCCAGCCCTTACAGCTGAAAGACAGATCATACACGAACTACCATGTGCAGTGGCTGTTGCAGGGTTTAGTCCAAATGCCTGGCATGCAAGAGCAACCCCAGCATCCTCAGTCCCCAGACCCGATGTAAGAGCTTGCACAGAATGGGGAAGAGTTTCCGCTTAGTAAAGAAACCTTTTCCTGAGAGAGCTTACTATGAGGTTTGTGAAGGGAGGCTGCATTGATTCAAGCTGGGTGTTAATAATAAATCCTGGGAGCTGCAGCAGCACTGGCTCCCCGCCACCCACCTTGGCGAACCCGGCTGAACCGAGCAGACGCACATACAAGACAAACTCTGTGGGCTGGATACACAACAAGGTACTGTTGTCCCATCTGTGGCTGTGTACATGCCAGTGGATATCAGCCTAACACAAGGCGAGGAGATACACGGGGAAGCAGTTGCTTTCCTCCTTCCTTCCCACCTTTTTTTTCCGCTCTGAGCTGGGGAGGGAGTCTGGAAGCCAGTGCTGTGTCCGCGGCGCTCCCAATAGACTGGCTTTGTTACAGCAAACAGGAGAGGATGCTCAACATACGCTCTGTTTGTGCTGTGACACAGGGGCAGACGTTGTGGGACTGATGTAAGCCCTACCTGGGATGCCAGCACCCCAAATTGCCCATGGTGCCTTGGCAAACCGGGCTCCCACTGTTCAAACACCGGGAGTGCACTCCTACGGGGAGCCACCAGCGCCCACACCAGAGCCAGCACCCCTGCGAGAGCCGGTGAGGAATTTGCTGGACATGACCTGGTTAGTGTCTTGGAGGCCTAATTGGCATCCTCTGTGACCGGTCTGGCTCTGGCTGCCAGGAGAGAGTAAAGTGTCTCCTCCTTTCACAGATGGGCTGGGGGAAGGGGTGGCCAGCGCGTGTCTGTGCGTCGGTGTCAGGGGATGGCAACAAAGGATGTCAGGAACGTGGCGCTGCCAAGGGGCTTGTATATTTGGCTTATAACCTGATGAGTACAAGGCAGGTGGCAGAGTCTATGTCACGCCCTGTGGGGGGTGGAGAGGGAAGGGAAAGAAAGGAAGAAAAAATAGGACTGGTGCAGATGGGAAGTGCCAGCTCCTCTCGCTGGAAAGGGGCTGTTGGATTGGGAAACTCAGCCAGAGAAACTTAAAAGGACCAGGATGGGAGAAAACAGAGCTGGTCAGCATCAGCAAGTGCCTCCTGATCCTTTCCTCCAAACCACCTCATTGCTATTTTAAAAACCTCATTTTTGATGGAAAATTAAATTAAAGCTCTCACAATTTTAAAAAATGGAGAACAAGCTAGCTAAATCTCAGTGATTTTGAGTAAGTATGTGACTTGGGTGTGTGTGAAGGAAGGAAGGGAGAAAGGGAGAGACAGAGATTAAAACAAAAAAAAAAATACAACCTAGAAAAAACTTGGAACAAAACACACACGAGGTAATGCCAAAAACTTGAGAAGGAGAGTGGTTACACACTAATTTAATTCTCTAATCCCCCTACTCCTGTCACTGTTTACTCACTGATAAATGTGCAGTAGCTTCAGCAAGACAGCCACATTTGCAGAAACTGACAGCCTGACTCAGAGACTATTTACCTAAAGACCATGAATATTAAAACAGGTTTCCAAAAGGCCCCGTCTTGAAGGAGAAGATTAGCATGGGGCCTCTTGCTGACAGACTCTTCCCTCTCCACCCCTCCTTCCCCCACTCCGTGATGCATCTCTTGTTCAAACACTCGAGAAGTATCACCTAGCTGAAGAACTGAAATATTGGAACAATGCCCCGGAGCTGTGCATTCGGCTTTAGCCTGACAGCAAAAACATCCATCCATCCATCCATCCATCCGTCCATCCATCCATCCATCCGTCCATCCATCCATCCAAACATCCGTCCATCCATCCATCCAAACATCCTTCCCTCCATCCAAGAAAAAAGTTGGGGTTAGGTTTTTGGGGTGGGTTTCATTTTTGTTTGTTTGTTTTGTATTTGTATTTATTTTTTGTTTTTCCTTTTAAATAACTGTTTGAAAACAAAAATAAACCCATATCTTTTTTTGTTATCTCCCCCCCCCCCCCCCCTTTTGGAAGGTGAACTATGAGCACAGAGTCCTTTAATAGAATTAGAAAGGCAACAAAATTATATTCGAAAGTCATGATCTTTAAATGAGTTTGACTCTGTCTCCTATGATGGTGCACAGAATTCACCAGAAAGATAGAAAAAGAGTAAAGCAAAACTAGAAAGGGCAGAGAAAAAGCTGGTTTTAAAAATCAGAGGGAAAGCACAGTTTCTGTAGGATGGAGAAGATGAAATGGTCTAGATACCCCAGCATGAATGGCAAAACAGAGTGGAAATCAAATTGATTTATATGAAAAAAATAAATGAAATATCAAAAGGATTTTTAAACAGACAGTCAAGATTCACTTACTTGTAATATTAAAAAATTAAAACTATATGAAATCAAAGAATTATTGCTTGTTTATGCCATACATATTTTACTGGAGGAATTCTTTGCCACACAACCTTCTGGGGAGTAAAATTATAACTAGATTCAAGAAAACCTTAAGAAATCTCTGAAAACAGTGCAAAAATTGCATTTAAAGACCGTGAATTGTTAGAAGACTGTTAGAAGAAAGGCAAATTAGCCCTGTTCTATTTGGCAATGGAGCTGGAAGCACAATTTATTTATGCTGATTTATATTTCTCTCTCTCGACTGTGTGTGAGGGACACTCCCTTTCCAGGGTGAAACACAGAGACAAGGATGTGCACATAGAGGCTGGGTGGGCATTGAGTATGACTCCCACCCCCTGCTAACACATTTCTAGTGTCTGACACACCCTGGGGAAAGCAGGGAGACCACATCCCTTACAGTGGGTGACAACACTGCGCCGTGGTGCACTTGTCCTGATACAGACAGTGCTGCTTATCCCTGGAAACTGGTGAATATCCTGGCTCTGGAGACAATGACATCCAGTCTCCCTCTCGGGTCAGTGAACTATTCAGACAGAATTAAGAGTTCGTGATTTCCCAGCCTCTCAAGTGACTCTAAGGTCTCCTGATGTAGTTGCTCATCTGGCATGGAATGACACAGCCCTGTTGAAGTCAGTGGAATTATTCTGCTGGGGCTTTTTGTCCCCACCTGAGGATCAGGTGTTTCACTGCAAGCCTCTGGGAGCACTACTGCATAATGGACAGTGCTAGCACAAGGACGAGCATATTTGGCTTTGAGGGAAAAGGGCAGCCAGCATCCCTGGGTACCTTCCTAAGTGCAACCAGGCAGTCCATGCCTGGAAAACTACTGCCAGCGAGGCTGCCCCTCAGCTTTGCCTTCAGCAAGTAAACAGACTTCAGTAGAGCAGTGCCAGAGGCTGCCTGGTCAGAAGGGCTTTGCAGACACCTTGTGGCTGAGGGTGAGAAAGGGTTAAACCATGAGGCCACCTGGCACACAGCCCTTCTCTGACCAACATCAGGCTTCTGCCTCCACAGCAGCTCCAGAAACAACCACAGCCCCTTCAATATTCATGGTTCTCAGTTGCCATGAGGCTAAAATTACATCTACCCAGAGGAAGATGAAGCCTCCTTGTGAGCATACTGAAAGCCTCCCAAAGACGTGTTCAGAGGGGGTGGGGTGAGGCAGGAGACAAAGTGAATGGAAATCTTTGCTAACACAGATGGAAATCGTTGATGAATATTTTTTGCAGGCTGGATTTGGTATCTTATTTAAAAGAGGAGTTTAATTATAACCAGAGCTACTATAATGAATAGGCAAAGGTGGGATATTAGGAGAGCTTCCTGGAATCAGAAATGCAACATGAGAGTGCAGATGAAATGCAAGTCACTCCAGCTGCAGAATCTGGCCCCAGGACAGAGTGGTTTGTTCAGCTTCACTTTAGAGCACCTGTCTCTAGAAAACTTCTTCCTATCACCTGAATTCACACCACTTTCTTTGGCAATCATAGGCTTTAAGTAGAAGCTTGGAAGCTGTATCATGACGCTAACATACACTTGCACAGGCAAAACAAGCCTACTTTAAAAGAAAGAAAATTTTTGTCTGTGCTCAAAGGTTAAACAAAAAATGCTATGACGCTTAAAAGTGTTTCTTGATGACCTCACAAGAAAACATTTTACTTTCTGGTATACCTTAAGCAGAAGAGGTTTTGGACACCCTGTGGTTTTGTGTTTGCAAGAACCTTGGACTGGGTTAATGTAGGGAGGCGTCACTCCATGCTACATTTGTTTTTTAAATGGCTCTTCCAAGCATTCACTTTTAGATCATTGAACAGATGGGTCTTGGGTATGTCTCTCCCAAGGAGGCTGAACAGGTATGATTTTCTGTATTGATTGATAGCTTATTGTGGACTTAATTATTTGGGAAGATCTTGTCTGTATGTTGTTTTCTCTCCATTAGATATAAATGTGGGTATCTACACATGTGGAATTACAGCATCCTGGAAGTATAGACAAGATCCCCTTAATTCGAGAGGGTCCTTGAGTTTTTATGAAGTAGAGACATGGACAGCCTGGATTCCCAAAGGCTGGAAAAATCCACTCCAAGTCCCTGACCAGGTAACTCATCCATCTCACTTGCAGTGGGTGCTCTCCTGTTGTGTGCCACCTTTTGCCTGTACACTGAAGTGCCCCAAACCCATTCCTGCTCAGTGTGTCTGTGTGCTCTGCCACAGGCTGAGCTGCAATGGGCTGAGGGATGTGTGCCTGTGCCTGTGTCTGTGTGAGATCCCCCAGCCTGACTCCTTGCTTGGAGGAGCTCCTGTGCTGGCCAGCAGTGATGCTGTGCACAGGCTGTTGCTCTTGTGATGTGCCTCAGCAGAACCATCACACATCCCTCTGTACATTTGTGTGCTCCTCAGGCACTTCTGTGCCCCTGATCCATAAGACCCCCTTGCACAAAAATTGACACATTGGGAAAGAAGAAACTTAAGTGATCTGAAAACACATAAAGGATCCTGCCTTCCATTTAGATATTTTATGTCCAGTATAAGGAAAGAAGATTAGGGTCCTAAAGAAGAATTTAAACACATAAACATTTTCATGGGTGTAGGAGGCTGTCAAAGAACATACCACCGAGACTCTGAGGAAATAGTTTCTGCTTTAACACCCCCAACCACGCACTCATCACCCAGTAGACATGCAGACAGTCCTCCTCTTCCCTCTCCCTTACTTCATCTATGGCAAAACCACACTATTCAAACTTTTCCACTATCAGTAAGAGAAGCTGCCATTTACACATTTACAGAGCAGCAGACACAACACCAGTTTAATGATATAAGGAGGGAAAGAAATAAGGAGCAATCTGTGTATAATGTATACACATATATTTTAAATACTCGGCAGGAGAGACTCTGCTGTCAATTTAGTTTATTGAGAAATAGCTAAATATTAAAGAGAGATGGGGCTGATGGAATTGGATGGAAAGTTGTATCTCTGAATCTATTTGTAATCACCTGTGTCTCTGCTTCTTTTCTCATAATACCTGCAGAGACATGACATACTGCTAGCTACCCCCAGAGCATCTTATAAAGAATGCAAGGGTTTTTCCAGCCTCTGGCACTCAGGTGGTGCTGGACTGTAGCACATGTCAGCCCTGATAAAGAGGAGGGAGTTCAGACCAGGCACTTCCAGGGTTTGCCCGGAGCAGGAATGTGTGATGGCTCCTCTACAGGAGGGATCACAGTGCCCATGGTCTGGCTGACCTCTGTGGCTCTCAGAAACCTTTAAATCTGTCTCCTTCTTGCCTGGTGATGCACGCTTGCTCCTCGCAGCTCCTGCACTGAGAGAAGCCCCAGAGTCCTGTGCCTCCCCATCTCTCCACGTGCATCCGCCGCGTGCGATTCTTCATCCGCGCGCGCCCGCCCGTCCCTCATCCTTTCATAACAGCTCCAGATGGGTGTGATTAAAAACACACAGGCCTTACACACCTTCTGTGGGAAGCAGTTTTCAGCAAATTTCCCCAAATTGCTTTAATTTTACAGGTAGGCAGAGAGAAAGTGAATAACACAAGCCGTGCAGCACCCCCAATGGGGAAAAAAAAAAGATGGGAACATAATGCAGATTTGCTTCTTCTTATATTTTTCTTCTAAGTAACAGAGTGTCCTGTAAGACTGGTATTATAGGTATTACTGATATTCTAAAAATCAGTCACAGCAGGGGAGTTGAGAAAAAGACTGAGAGACTTTCTGAGATTATTTTTTCCTTTGTCTCATACACAGGCTCTCTGGGAATTATTTTTTGAGTAGGTATTGGCTATTTTTTTTAAAGAGCTATTCACACAGGTGCATGGGAGGGGCATTTCTTGGACTGCAGCCAAGTGGCAGCCATTTGACATCAAGGCAAAACATTCAATACCCTGTTGCAGGGGAAGATTTTGATCAGAGAAGGAGTTTAGCTGCCAAGTTGGGTACAAGGTTTTAGACCTTAGATCAATTCCTAGCTCTGCCAAGTCCGCTTGCCCTGTCCCTTGTCTTGTCCCTGTCCCACCACTGGCCACGGAGTTAATATTTTCCTGATTCTCCACAGTTTTTGAGGCAGTAGGTCAAGTTATGATCAAGAGGCACTCCACAGCCTGGCACAGGGAATATGAGCACCTAGGCAGGCAGATAAATTGTTTGTGTTCTCTGCCTGGAAGAGCATAACTTTTGCAGTTGTGTGTTTCCAGGAGGAGCATTGGTAATTATGAATTCAGCCAGTCACTGCGCTGTGCATATTCCAGAGCAGCTCATGGAGAAATCATTGTCTGTGAAAAATGATTCTTCTATGCAACAGGCATAAAAATTGAGTGCAAACTGGCCATGAACAGGCAGAACAAATTCAATTCAGGAGTCACAGGGCTATTGTGCCCTGCACAATGGTCTGTTGTCACAGAGCTCTGCAAAGGCACCAGGGACAGATGTAGGAAACTTTAACACAATTTAAAAATTATTTTTAGCTTTGTTTCCTAAAGAAATGAAGAATTTAGTGATTATTTCACATCTTAATGTCTATTTACATCTCTCTCTCTTTTCCTTTTCCCTCAATAGCTTTGAACCAATTGACACAGGAGGCTTCATTTGCAGCTTGACAGTCATGAGAGAAAGTAATCACAAGAAGCTGCTAGGAAATAGTTTCTGCTGGGCTTTTTTTTTAATTTATTTTCTGAGGAATTAATGTTTTTGCAAAACTTTCCTGGAAAAGTGGAGGTATTTTTGAGTATTGACCCCCTCCCACCATAAAAAGCACAGTGAATAAATTGAGATTCTTATTTGAAGAGAGTTCTAAGCTAAGACAGCTTCTATTTGTGATTTATCTGGTCGATGTAGGACAGAGCAGAGATCCTCCAGCCCTTGGCTGACTGGAAGATCAAGGTATGGAGCAAGTGTTGTGTGTAGTACCTTGTCTTAACAATTTACTCCTTTAGTCTCCCATCTCTCAGGCTGATGTTGAGGGGTCTCAAAGGCAAGAAACTCTGAGCTCAGGCTTAGGAATCATGGGCTTAAACTCATCAGAAAACCACTAGTTAAGTACTCATGTCTACTGCTCTATTGCTAGTTAGTGAAGTAATCTGCCTGGCTCTGCTAACTCACTGAGTAATTTAGGGACAATTTTGCAGTCACCCTCATGACAGACTTAGGTATCCCTGTGTTGTTTCAGTCCTTAAGGCTGGTATAAATAACAGTGGCCTTCACACTGCTCTAAGTTTTGTGGAGGAGCAGCTTCAGTCGAAGCCTTGTGTAAAGGATTTACACAGCCTGTCTGCTCCCTCTCTCTGTGTACACTTCACTGACAGACCAATCCTGACCTTGCAGCAGAACAGCCCAGAAGGTGAAGAGCCAGCATGGGACTGAGCTGTGGATAAGTCATCAGCCATTTTCAGATGCAAGCTCATTAATTTCCATAGGTGCCTAAAAAATTTCCAGGATCTGGAGTTGTGTGCATCTGTGCTTTGGTTTGCCACCCACCAGACAGGAGGAAAACACACTGGTCTGTTCACAGGATGGATTTCAGCAGTGAGCTCCCATCCTGTAATGCCCAGACACTACAGGAACAGCAGTGCTGCTTAGCACTGGTAGCCATGCATCTGCATCCTTGTAGATCCTCCCCTTGCACCACAGGGGAAAATAAAGCCAGGGCAGAGCAGGCCAGACTCAATTCTTAGCTGGAGTAAGTTGAGATACTTGCATGAACTACCATTTTACACCTGCCTGCCTCTGGAGTACATGATGAGCTGTTCAAGCTGGCTGTTCTTCCAGACTTCTAGGAAAAGCAGTGAAGCAAGAATTCAGATTAAGAGAAGTGTGCACAAATGTTTTCTTAATAATAATTAATACATGATTAATAGGAACAGATTTTGAAAATAAATGATTATAAGATGTCTCTACAGCATGCCACCAGGATGATGGGGATAAATGACGCCGAGACACCTGAAAGTTGAGAGCCCATTACTAAGCATTTATAAATGGGAATGCATAAAAATATTTATCCATGTCTTTCTGAAACATGCTCTAATGTGTCTTCAAGCAATTTATCAGCTAAAAAGTAATTTTCATTAATCACTTATTAATTATTAATAAAGTGTTTGTAAGTGTCACCTTAATTTAAAGTGCTTTTGAGTCAAGGTGCACTTCCCGACTTTCCTTTTTGAAGGAGATATTTTCTCCTGGACCAAAGTCCTTCAGACTCAAGTGACCTTGGTGCATCCTTCTTCACCCAGCCCACTCTTGGCCTCCACAACTGTTAGGCTTGCAAATGGGACTAAGTCATGTTTCTGGAAACCACAATTTGTCATTTCAGAAGGAAAGTTGATCAGATCCTCTCTCCCCACTCACAAAGTTGGATGCCCAGACCTGGGAACGCAGCATTCAAATGTTTCAATTTATCATTACAGTGGAACCCTGAAGAGATCACATCTGCTAAGACCATAAATTGGACAAGATCCCACTTCAGAAGGAGCAGGCTCAGCTCGATATTCCCATTCTTGAACAAGGGACCAATTAGGCAGGCTTATTTACCTGCCATAAAATGAGATGTTAGCCAGTGGGAGAAGTCACTTAAGGACAACAACAACAAAAAGTATTTCTGATCTCTCGGTTAGAAATGGCCAGCTTCAAATCCTGCATCTCTCTGCATTCTCACTTCAGCCTGTTTGTCCTCTGTTCCTTCTGTTTCTTCATTCCTCCTTTCAAGTTAGTCCCTGCCCTTCTGCAATTTCCCTTTTGTCTTATGTATTTTATCTTTTTCTGTCCCTTCTGTCTCTTTCCTTCTCTTCACTCTCCTTTTACTTAATTTTTCCTCCTCCTCCTTTGTTCTCTCTCTCTTTTTTTTTTTCCTTTACACATGCACACATCCAGATAAGATTTAATTTTGAGCTTTTCTACTGAACTAGCAATCAAAAAGGTCTTACATCTTGGAACAGAACCTGGGCTACAAAACGAGCAAATTGCTCACACCTCCTTCCCTTCATAAGATTTTACAGTGAGAATTGGATCTTCCTCTTTCCAAAAACTGGATTCTGGCCCCAAGAGACACTAAGGGGGAAATCTTCAGGCTTAAAAAGTGATATTTTCTGCCTCTCCTCATAACTTTAAATCTGTTTCTTCTCTAGATGGATAATGGTGTGCAAGCATCCAGAGTGGAAGCAGAGAGAAGCAGACACACATCTGTCAGGGATGGTCTGTGCACATTTATCCTGCCTCCATGCTGGGGGATGGATGAGATGACCTCTTGAGGTCCCTTCCAGATGTACTCGTCCATGAGTCCATGATTAATTGCCTTCATGATCTGCAGTTTATCTATCCAAAGAAATAAGCCTCAAAATCTCCTGCAAATGCATATCCTGTGGGCTAGCTGAGGATACTGCCCCTCCATCCTTGGAGTGCTGCACCCTGATTTAGACTCCACAGAGGAGACTCTGCTGCTCCCTGCAGAAAGGTGTGTCCTTTCATACCAGGAAAGGAATCAAAGAATAAAGCCGATCTATCTCAGCAGAGAAAGGAAAGAAAATGGCTTTAAATTAGGAAGAAAATTTCTGTACTCTGCTTCCTCAGAAGACAAAGACAGGAAACAGGTAACTGAATCTTGGTGAGGACTGCTGATGTCTTATTCTGGTTTCCCAGTATTACTTCCCCACCAGTTCAAGTGGGATTAATCTCTGTCTGCCCTCCTGGGGCAGTGAGATGTGGCATGGCAGAGAGCACCACCATCCCTGCCAGGAGGGACCCACAGCTGAGATAAATGCTACCCTTATATTTTTTCAGTCACAAAGTATGCTTTGCTGATGCTGAAGCAATGCTCATCCATGTGAGGATGATTTTCTCTAACATGTTCATCTGTATAAGGATGGACATGGGAAATGGCAGACATATTTTGCCAAAGTGGGCCAAATGAAGAAGAAATGAAAATAGTGAAAAGGAAAGGAATGATAACAAGGAAGGAAGGGGCTGGAGAGAAAGCTAACATGAGTGTCTTAGGAAAGACAGATATGAAGGTGGGAACTTGTGCCTGTCTGGAGATAAAAACCTGAACACCTCTACCTGAACAACCAGATATGCCCATCTGGTTTTCCTCAGGTATTTATTTAACATGGAGATTCATTTAACCCTAAACTCATCTTTTTCTCTTAATAGTCAGTTGTGGGTCAGCACAATAGAGACTGTTGTAAACACTGGCATTTGTTCAGGTATAACCTGTCCAAAGAGAATTTAAGATGTCTTCACTATGGCAGGGGAAGTTTGTAAGTAGAAGAGTGACTCTTTCTGGAGAAGCTGGTCATGCAACACTAATTTACTGAGAAAGTTCCTGTTTAATCAACACTGTGCATAATAAAGATATTCAAGACTTAATGTGGCATTTTTAGGTAGGTCAGATCTAGGATATGAGGAGTTTATATTATCCTACCTTTCCAAGAATCATGACAAAAATAATTGAGGAAGTTGGGTTGGTGTCACACTTTCTGTCCCTTCTGAATCACCAGAAATCGAACTGAGTTAAAAATCAGTAGGGATGAGATTCAACTCAGTAAATATAGATACCTGTACCTATGTATATCTCACCGAGACACCCTCAACTCCCTTGCTGGACAAACGAGAGAATTACACATTTCCATGCACTTCAGCAATTTATTTCTTCCTAACGTATGCATCTAAAACAGAGATAAGGGAATTGCATTAAAAAAAAAAAAAAATATTTCATACATTGGCAGTAATGGGAACTTATAGCAAAAAGTTCAGATAGAGATTTCTAAAGCTAGATCAGGTTTCAAATTTAGAAGTTAGAAATAAAGAAAAACATATAGAAAGTATTCTCCTTTTCTACATAGTTTATCAGGAAAACAGTGTCATTTTTATGGTTCACTTTCTTTAGGAGCTATAGAGCAGAGGTATGTTTTTAAACTGAGTATTTCCCATTCATATGGAAAACCTCACTATTTTAGCTTTCTATTTTTAAACTTATTTCTCCTGACCAATTTTTCATTACCTTTCTTATTCCTCTCGTTTTCCCTGTCTCCTTCCAACAATCTCACCACTTGTTTCGCTACTTCCTTTTAATCTTGAATACAAAGAGCAGGTTGATCCCAGCTCTGGCCCTGGAAATGTCAGGCTGAAAATGCTACTCTTGGAGTGATTTGCATGCATTACAAAGTGACAGGTGACAGGAGCACACAACCTCGGCTAATAGATGATTAATGATGTGATGTTGGCCAGCACTGTTGACTCGTTTTCCTGCTCTTCGGGAAACTTCAAAGGCAGCTGGCATTTCTGTTGCCTTGTGACAGGCTCATAGGTGAGTGTAATTGTTTAGTCCATATGTGCACGGCGTAGAAGGAGCCATGGGCATGTTCATGGAGCACATTTTTCTCCGTGTGTGTGTGTGTGTGTGTGCATGAGGCAATTTGCAGGGCTGTATGCATGAGCTCCCGTGTGCTTCTGTGTGCATACGAGCTCCTCGTATACAAATTGCCTGGTTTCTGCAAGTTGCTGAGAGCATCATTATCCAGCTACTGTATTCTGAATAAAATACCATGGCCCATTTGGGGTTACAGTCTAAAGGAATGAGGGAAACTCACTGGAATTTTAATCTGGATGGAGAAAAATCCGCCCTAAAGTAAACAGTATGTTTGGAAAGGAGCCCAGTAAATAGCAATCAGAACAGGATTAGAAATAGGTCAAGGCTGTAAAGTTGAATCTTTTTTTTCACACCCATTTCTTTCTCTTTTTTTTTTTAACAAAATTTGGGAGAGTTGAGGTCATTAAGGAGATTAAGGCTACTTCAGACTTCAAGCCCACCCAGAATTCAAGGCATAGCCTCACTTCTGATGCATACATTATAAATCTGGTGTTCAGCTGAAGAAGTATTTGGAGTTTTCTGGAAGAATATTCTTAGGCAGGATCCTCTCAACACATATAGATGCCAATGTTTAGATTTAAAATCCTTGTACTCTGTAAAGGTGAAGGAAATCTCATTTCCTACTCCACACATGAACACCTCTGCCTTCTGCCCTGGGTTTCCTATTCCCCAGCCCACTGTATTCATGAATCTCTTTCAAAGTTGCTCAGCATTTGTGGAAAAGAAAGAAAACAAACTGTAGATGAAGGTCAGGGTTTTCAGTTCACAATGATCAGCCAAATCAGCCTCTTCTTAAACAAAAATAAGTAGTTCTCTGAATCAAAACCCTGCATCAAAATGTGTGTGTTTTTTTCTTCAGATGGAAAAGCCTGAAATTTGAGTGTTCTTTAAACCAAGAAATTTCTCGATACATAAATAAAGAATGAAGCTTCATTCTTTAGCATAGAGCAAGGATGTAAGGAGAGTTTAAAACAAAAATTTTTTCCTTCCTTCTTCCAAAAGCTGTCATTTGGGAAAGCACAATGCAGATGTCAAAAGCTGAAAATGCATGTCCAGAGACAAATAGCCAGAGGAGGCCCTGAAAGATTTGTATCTTCTGTTGATTAAAAGGGGAACGTAGAAGAGTCCCTGACTGAGATAAATCTTCCTGCAGAGAATCATGTTAAATTGTATTTGAAAGGTCCTCAAGAAATCAGCTAGGTTCTGGGCAAGAAACCTGTCCTAAGCAATTGAAGGCCATGCCTGAGCTCTGGGTGAGCCACAGCATAGGATACACTCAAAAAATCAGCTGGACCAGGACAGATTTGAGTCTGTGTCTCAGTGCCCGCCAGAGACCCATCCTGCAGTGGTTTCTCATCTCTCTGACACCATGGCAAGCAAAGGCTTCAGTGCTTCTGAAACCATCACTTTTTTGTTTTGTTTTATTTTGTTTTGTTTTGTTTTGTTTTGTTTTGTTTCCCTTGCCTCACGGATGGTTCAGTTTGTTAACTCAATCCAAAGACTTGCCATGTCCACTTCACACTTCCCAGCCCTCAGTAACCCTCCAATTCACAGGACATCACCCACTCCAACTCTGACTGTGCTCCCGACAGGGCAAGACACTAAGTGCCAGGACACCAGCAAGCAGAGAGAAAGGAAAGAGCTCATAGGCTTTGATCTATTTCAGACCTGTCAGATTAAGTAGGTCTGGAGGTTTGGGTGATGAGGCTTGTGCTTCATGCTTGCTTAAGCTGAATTGCCTTGGAGAAAGCTGAACATTCACCCCTTGGTGAAGTCTGTGTCACCCTACCTTCCATCCACAAGCAGCAGCAAAAAAAGCATCTCAGCACTCTGGGCTTGTGAAAATACCAGTTTCTAATTTGCGACATTTGTGACATTTATTTTGCAGAATTACAGGTTGACCTGGGTACATGCTAAAGATGGGTGTTGTTTCTAATGCTCCTGGAAATGCAGTTCATTGGGTCTCAGTCGAAGTCTGTTTAATAACTCGTGTACCCATGACTTTGGGTGTCGATGTGTTCAAGGGCAGTGCCAGAGTGACAGAAAAATGGCAACAGCCAACCCACAGAAATAATTTGTTTAACTTTTTAATATTGATATGGAACACAGAAATACAGGTACTATCATGGCAGAGACATAGGTGCATATACACAAACAGGCTAAGAAAAAGACAAAGAGATCTGGCCATTCTACAGTACTGTTTACATTTTATGTGATACATTAACTAGTTTCTTGTTACTTAGCACTTTGTAAAGCTGCTTTGAATACTTTTCCTTTGGTTATTGATAAGTGTTAACTTCACTGTACCATGCAGTTAACTTTAAAAGCTTGAAAATGTAAAACTACAAAAATCAGTATTCTTCTGAATGTGCTTCGTGAAATCCAGTAATTTCTAAGAACAGTTATGAAAACAGAAGGAAATCAAGATGGAAGTTTCTGGCTCACACCTCAACACATTCAAGAATTTGCATTTTTTTAATCCTATTATTTTAAGGAAAATTAGAATGGCAACACTCTAGATGACTGCCTGGTTAGCTTATTGTATTTTCCTTATTGCCCTGAGCACAGGAGACAGCTCTGATTCCACACAACCTTGCTGGTTGCTATTAAGGATGGAAATTTGCTATTAAAAATAAAGGATCTTTCTGGCAAGCATAAAAGAGAGAATTTGGGAAGTTGGTGACTGGTGATTGTTAGTGACACTTGCTGCAGTGCCAGAGTCACTGTTCATCCACAGAGCTGTGGCCACCTCAGGGTGGAATGTACTGACAGCAGCAAGTCCCAGTGCTGTTGTTTAAGGCATCAAGGGTCCTGGCATGCCTCAGTGGAATCAAGATTAACTATTCATTCTGTACAGAAGCTGGGTACGTAAGGAACAATAATTCTTTGAAAGTGTTTCTAAGTCTGTTAGAATTAGAGAGAATTAGAATTTCTGTTGTGCTCTGAGACCAAAATGCTCTTTTTCTGAATCCTGCTGCTGTGACTCCTGCAATTTTGAGAGTGGAAGTGGCAGCGCTGAGAAACAATGGGTTGCAAATGGAAACTATCACAGAAGGAGAGGTGCAACATTCTGAAGTTTATCCTGTGATCTCAGTCACAACTTCATGTGTCTGCATCCCCCACAACCCAGCTCCAAAGGGCTGCCAAAACGCTGCTCATGCCTTCTAGACAGTGTGTGTATCTGATCAATCCATTTGATTTGTGGGTTAGGACTAAGCCTCACAGTCAGACCCAATGATCTCATTGCTGCCAGCATGAATGCAAAATGCTTTGAGCGAAAACAAGGGGATTGATCTAAAAGGACACAGGTAATTTAGAGCTGAAGTTGGGCTTTTGTGTATTAATTAAAAAGTTTGCTGCAACCTATGGGACACATCAACTCTCTTGCAAAGGTTGTCATCTCTGTGCAGCCAGCCATTTGTTTTGTTTGCTTCTGAGAGAAACTTGATTTTTGTGATGGGTTGTGCCTTTTGCTACTATATCCTCTGGGAGAGAGGTCTGGTCAGATGATTAACATTATCTTCTCTCTTAAACATTACATTATGAAAATTGGGCAGGTTTTTTTTTTTAATAGCAACTGACTAATTAGCCCCACGTCTCATCTCAGCTGTCAAAAATCTCTATTCATTGACAGTTTACTTTAAGTGGTTCAATTAGCATAACAAATGACTCACCAAAAGTTCTGTAGGCATCCTATTGATTAATGTCATTTATCTTGCAAACCAGCAGTAGATGCGTGAGTTGCTCCTAACAATTATTATATACATTTATACATGTATATAATAAGTGCCTCTCAGAGAAGCAATGCAATTTAGGAGTTATTTGCAGACATTTAATAGCAATAAAGGGCTTTCATCAGCAGCAATAAGATGGATGATTTCCCAGTTAAGAAGCAGGTAGAAGACAGGGCTGTGTTTCCTTGCACATCACACATGCATCCAAGTGTTATAAAGAACAGAAATTTCTGTGAGCAGACTGAGGAGGATAGAGGCTGATAAGGAGTCACAGTGTCTGTATATTTGACTTTTTCCTACTGTTTGCACAAGCTTTTCAGTACATTGGTATATATTCTATTAACAGTACAATATATAATTTTTTGTTCGTGCTTTTTGTGTTCATATTTCATGTTTGGGTAATGCACAGAAAGAAAAGGGCTGGGTTCTTCCATTTCGGCTTCAAAGACTTGCCTTGGAATTTTTGAGTTTTGAAGGCCCAGTGTCCTCAGCCCCCCAGAATTGACAGCAGATCAAGGTGCACAGCACAGCAACAGGGCAGCTAATTTTCTATTTTAACAGGACCCTGAACTAGTAACAGTACAGCAGTACTAGGCAGGCAGAGAAGAGGAAAGGTTTTCCCCTCGGCTCTGCCATTCACCTTTGGCACTCACTTTGGCCTTACTTAATCCCCTTTTCCATTTTTTTCCATCCACTTTGATTTTATCCATGCTGCTCATGAGGTCTATGCAATCCTTGCCACCAGGACAGTCCCTCACTGAATGTTCATGCAGTGCCTCACCCTACAAAAGGTCAGAGCCTCAGAAACCCCCATGATATAAAAATGCAGCATTTCACCACAGAGCAAATTTGAGGTATTCACCACTGGGAGAGAAAATGGTCTCCCATCAGTTAGAGACACTGATCAAATGACAATGTCCTGAAATTTCTTCAGAAAGATGTTTTCTGACAATGAAATCATAGTTGGCCATAGAGGACACTGAAAGGAATTAGTATGGGTGCCTCTGTAATCACAGTGAAAAAGTATATGTGTACAAAGTACTTTTCCTAGAGGAAGAAGCTTTTATGACTGAACTCTTTAATAAGGGCTCTTCCCCCCAGTCTCAAGAGGGACAGTGCAAGCTTTAAAGAAAGTACAGCAAGTGCTCTCACTACTGAAGCCACTAGGAGTATATTTTATAAAGCAATATTAAAGAAACACTGAAAGCAGAATAATTTAATCAGATTCATGAAATCAAATACCCCCAAGGCAGCGATGAAGATGCAGCTCAACAGGTGCTGGCATTTCATTCCATAGGAAGAGGAAAATTCATCAGCTCCTTTTTTTTTATTTTCCTTTTCCCCCTCTCTTTTCTCTTTATAGAAGTAAAATTTGACACTAAATAAAACTAAAGCCAAATAATCTTAGGACTTGAGGATTAGTGCAAAGGCACCTTGGGTCCAGATTCAGTTACACTCTGTCTCATCTTGTTTGGGAGCTGGAAACTAGTCATTGCTAGGGAGTTGGAGGGAATGCTGTCAAGTGTTTCTTTAAATGGCTTTTTTTTCCCCCTGATCACACGATCAGTAACTGGAAAAATGTTTCATCTTTTCTTTCTTTACTTGTGTTGTGTTGCCATGACTGCATTCTCTTTTGGAAAAGGGCAGCACAGCAGATATTTATCCCAACCTGGGGTCCCCTCATGCTGCAGACAAGGAGATTAACAATAATCTAGGAAAATCATCTTGAAAAATTAGCACTGGAAGAACTCTCTAAAACTTGAAATTCAATGTTCCCATGTGTCCTAATTTTCAAAAATCTCCTGCAAGTAAAGAGATTATGGATTTTGTTCTTTTATGCTCTTACTCATACATTCAGCTGATGGCTGATGGTTTTCTTGGAGTTGTTGCAGGAGAAGTGTTTCTGTAATTACATAAGTGTAGGCTATGAAAGTGAGGACTAAACTGACTTTGATAGCAGTTTGTAATATTAACTAGGAGATCTTGGGGGAGTAAAAGATCCTCAGCATCTACTGTGGTCTCAATGAAATACTGAGCAACAACTCAGAGTGTACATCTCCTTCAAACATCTCTGGAGAAGTCAGACCATTCTTATTTGTCAGGTACGTAACTGAGGGATAAATTCACCTCTTTAACTTAAACTGAACCAGCGGAATTCAGACACCAGGTTTGCTCCAGGCATCTCCACTAGCTGCATCATCAGCAGGGAGTCAGGTGCCCCATGCAGTGAATCATTCTGTGCTGCAAGAAGAGTCATCCACTGGCTTACAAGGGTGCCTGTGTCTCCCTACTGATGACTAAGAGAGCTATGAATAGCAACCTAGACCGAGCACCTTCCCTTTTACTAGCACTACAATTAGCTGAGAAGATTCCCATCCAGCTGCCTTCTCCAAAGTAACAGGAGAAAGTGGATGTAGAGAAAAAGATGCCTTCAGTTCACCAGGCACCAGATGTGCTGCGCAGAGGATCACCCTTCCATTTTATGTGGGCATGAAATCGACTCTGCAGTGAGGGAATGGAGTTGAAACACCAAATCTGTGTGCCTGAGGTCTGGTGAATGCATTTCACAAGGACTAAGGTAATCTGGAGCAGCTGAGCAAGTACAGAGGGACAAAACATTTAGGCAGTGCACGATTCTGACAAGTGGCAACCATATCCCTGAGACAGATTTTTGAAGAGTATGGAGAGAAGAGCGTTCCGTTTACGATGCATATTTAGCAGCTAAAATATAGCAGCAGCACTGTCCTCTCCTGCCTCGTGGCTTCTTCCTCCAACAAGGCCATCATAAATTCTGCCTTGAGCAAAGCAGAACTGATTGGACTCAATTTATTCTTCTTTAAAATACACACACAAACACATTCACTAGGGAAGGATATAGAAGTTCCAGGAAAGAGCCGTAACTCAATTGCCATTATAGAACAGAAAGATAATTAAGTAAATGTTGGCAGGGGATAGCATTGAATAACTTTAGCAGAATGAGTTCTTCCTTGCTTTGCCCTTTGCAGAAAGTATACTGCATTCTCCAGAGACCCCACCCTAAATTGCTTTGGATAGCTTCCTTTTCCCTGAAGGAAATCAGAGAGAACAGGGCTGGAAGGGAGCTCCAAAGGTCGCTTTCCCTCAGTACAAAGCTGGATCAACTCAAGCTAAGCTGGTAAAGATGAATGTTTTCTCTGCTGAGGGGCAGGAGGTCAGCCTGTGTCCTGTATGGGTATGCAGTTAACCCTTCCCATATTGCTACCTGGTGCTTGGGAGGATCCAGGTAACATCCAAATCACTTTGGTCTACAGTTTGAAACAAAGAGAAGCCTTTAGAGAGAAATTAATAATAAGTGAGACATAAGTAGGCACCCTGAAGTGTAACTGGGCTCTGTTTGTGCTTGAGTATCAAGAGTATAAGGGATCCAGGAGCTGCAGTTACTAATTAGTTCCAAGGGCAGATAAATAGCATCTCTGCTTTTTATTCATCCCATGTGGTCATCCACTGGGTTTGTAGACTTTGGCACATTTTATGTCTGAAATTTATCATGAGTTTATAGCCAGACAATAAGTTAACAGAAAAAGAAAAACAAAAGATCCATCATTGTAAATCTTATAAGACTGTACTTTTAAAGCTAGAATATGTGAAAGTACACATGTGATAAGAAAGGAAAGAAAATAGAACAGTAAAATGTTAAATTAGCATGTCTAAGTTCATTCTTGTTGAGGCAGGTAGGTTTCAAGTCAGTGAGCTTTTCTTTAATGTCGGTACGTTTTGGACAATGCATTTCTCCTTTTTGACTTCATTGAAAGAGAGAATCATGTGCAAAATGCTATGTGTATAAAACACATGCAGCCACCTCTGAAATCTAATTATTTTAAATCAAAATATTTGAAATATTTTATCTTGCTGTCTATCATGGAAGGTTATTCGAGCTTCTTGGTAATGAATCTTTGTCTAAAACATATTTGGCAATCTTTGCATAATCATGTCACTATATGTCACAGACTACACCTTCAAGAATCACCACATGATGTGTGAAATGAAGCAAAAATAGCAGATATCCTTAGAGTGACTTTGGTAAAACAGTGCTAATTTCTCAACCTTCAGAAAGATCAATGTAATCTCAAAGTTCCAAACACATCAACAAAAATATCTTTGAGGGGGAAACAGAGATGTGTAAGTGGGCTGTTTTCATTTAGTAGGAAAGTTAGCACAGAGAAATTTTGGGCTGTCACCAGAACTGAAATGTATGGTAAACTTGGGATGAGAAGAAATGCTTCATGATTGCACAATCACAGGCATTTCCAGCCTTACATGACATCTTCAGAGCTGCATTTTGTATCTTAGGGTCTGTTACAACAGCACCGGTTTATAAACAATGCTGTCCTGTGCTTGAATGGGAAAGAGAAGACGATCAACAACAAAAATGCATCTGAATCAGAAAATATAAAAGCAGGAGTGTCGTGCTTATCCAGGGCACTGGATAAAACACAGACACAACAAAAAGAGTGTGTATGTAGCATATGATTAATTTAATCTCTGTCAATTGGAATTTTAACAGTGTAGTATTTAGTTTAACCTAATCATTCCAACTCCTTCCATGATCAAAGAAAGAGATGTACACACCTCTGAAGAGACATTTCTTTTGTTCTTAGTCATAGTTTCATAATATATATAAGACAAACTTTATTCTGTGATGATCTTTTTTCTCCATTGTCTATAGAAAGGTTTAGATGACCAGATTAACCTTAGCACCTTACTTCCAGACATCTAAAGTTCGTGTGTGTTGAATGTAATCCAGTAAGAGCTCTCATTTTAGCCTGAAAAGGGCAAGATAACAATGGTTGAAAAGCAGATGAAAAACCATATATGTTTTGTGTAAATATAATATTGGAGAAGAGAGATGACCTTAATATAATTTATGATTTATATTTTAGTGCTACCAGGAAGCTTAAGCTGCCTAAAGACTCCACAATGTAAGCAGAGATGATGGATAGGAAAGGATGGAAAGTTACAGGAACTCTAGTACTGAGATTAAGTGACTGCATGAAGGTCACAATAGATGAACACTTTTTTTGCCTGTGTATTATAGAGGTACAGAGAGAGACAGGGCAACAATAGGCAGCTGAAGAGGAAAAAGGAGAGGGTTGCACACACCCTTATGTTTCTCTAAGGATTTGAATTTAACCACCAGTTAACCAGTTTTCACTAGCCAAAACACCTGAATTAGTTGTATCTGGCTCCTTCTGCAGTTATCTCACAAAATAATGGCACTTCTCAAGAATAACTCAAATTACCAAGTGACTGATTTGCAACCTGAGTGAAACCTAATACTGAATCCAATTAGCAATACAGAGCCAAGTTTGATAACAAGAAAGTCTCTATGAAGATTAGATTAATCGATAAACAAATGAACGAATGGGAATCTCCATAATTTGCGAATCATCCTGTGGATTAACAGGGTTTGGGCACAAATCAGAGCTTTGGCCCTGATTGCAGCAGAACCTGGGTTTATTGGAGAGTCCCAGAGGAGGTTCTCTGGAGTTCACAGATAGGATTGCCACAGGTTGTCTGATCTTGGGACAGGCATCCAAAGGATGAACAGGACATCTACAGGTGGTCTAGGTTTAAAATGATCGCCTAGGAGAATCTAGCAGATGACATCTGTATCTGAGACTCATCTGTCATAATTTCTTAGTAAAGAAGAAATGAGGGACAAGATCTGCCAAAAATACATAAGATGGATCAGCCAAATTGTTTCTAAATGGTACCTTAGTCAGAAACCTCCACAGGGGGCCAGCAGCCAGCTGCGCTGCACTATACACTAAATGTTACTGTTTTGGAAAAGAGTCAGTGGCAAGTGATTTGCATTAAGCAATTTTTTCCTTTTGTTGCTCTTGCTGTTGGTCTTGTTGCTATTTTTGGCTAACACAGAAATGCATCAGCATGTGAAATTTACAGAGCAAGTGCCCAGTTGCTGATTTCCAGTACAATTTTTGTCTCCATGCTTAGAGATTTTGCTCCCAAAAGGCAGGGAGGAGGGGGAGAGCAGCAGGGCAGAAGTGATGATAAGGAATCCTAAAACCCAAATCACACAGAGAGCCAATCCAGAACCACAAATGGTTTCCACTTTCCAACATTTTTTTTCTCATTCAAGAATGCAAAGAAATCTGTGAATTGAGTGCCTGTGGTTCTCTTGCCTTGGAAAGGAGGAGATGGAACAAAACCTGTGTTGAAAGCCACTGAACTCATGAATATGAAGAAGAGGCTGGAAGAAAATGAAGCCCAGGGATTCATGGATCTCGTCAAGGTCTAGAGATGCTTTCAGCACATGCCTAGCGTGCAGCGGGGTCTGGCAATTTTCCTGGTATCTAGGCTGCTTTTGGGACTGCTACTCTCCAGCACATGTTTGTCCTGGAGGATGGTTTTCACTGATATGGTGTGATGAAATTCCTATCTAAACACTTGCAGGTGTATGCAGGGATGGATCTGGCCAGAAACCTGGTTGCTTGCCCAGAGAAGAACATTGCTGAGATGGCTGCACTCATCTAGGCACAATTTGGGTGTGCTGGAAAAATGCTACACTAATTCTGCATCCATCACTCTTCCAGGACTGCAGAGGTAAAGAGGAAGATCAGTTTTTTCAAGGATCTGACCCCAGTTCTGTTCCTTCCCTCCTGTGACAGAAACAGCCTTGCCAAACCCAGCCTCTAATCCCTGGATTGGAAAACACTTGGATGCTTCCAAGTGTTGTCTGTACAGATGTTTTTCACACACCCAGACACACACATGGATTTATGCGTAAGTGCAATCAGAAAACCATGTGGAATGGTTGCTACAAGGATAATTGTACAGGTAGTTATCTACATTAACATGCTTCACACATATGGGTGCATATGAATGTGTTAGAAAGAAAAGCAAGTACAATAGAAGATTCAAAAAAGTTAAAGCCAGAAAGGACCACAAGAACGATACAAGAGTTTTTCTGCTTTGCATTAGCCAGTCATTATTATCTAAAACAACCTCTGCTAGGCTGCACAAGAGCTGAAATCATACAGTATGATGAGAAAAGAAACAAGAACAAACCATGAAATATTTAATATCTTCTAGCGGCAGTGATGCAGTCTTTAAGCACAGTGCATTAACATTGTTCACTGTGCTTACTAACCCAAGTGGCTGTAACTAGACCATGGGAGAAAAGAGGTGAGCAGTTTTTACAATCCTTTTGTACTGAAAACACCCCAGCTGAACCAAGGTTTGGCACTCTTCTTGAAGAAATGTGTGGATTGATCAGTGAATTCAGAGAAGGGTGATTTAGAGGCTGAGAAGACACTGTCCACAAGAAACAGCTGAAAGAATGGTTCCTGCTTACAGTGCAGAAGTGAAGAATGAATAAAGGTATGAAATTAGTATTAAAGCACATCACTGAGAAAAACTTTAGCTCAGTTATGAGGAAGTTTCAGTTAAGGCCTCAGATGATTTTGGCCAGGAAAGATTACATGTAAGATAGCTCATATCTTCCTGAGATTCCACTTTCTCTCTGCTATTTGTGGAACAAGTTTAGTCAACATCCCTAATTTTTTTATGATGATAAGAACACTTTCCAGGTTTGGCAGCACTGCCTATATTGCAGATGTTTAATGAATCAGTGCCACTCACTGTTGGGCTACTTTCTTTTAGGTACCTTTCCCCTGAGTATGTGTCACTTGCCAAAGTTAGATGCTCTGCTAGTCTGTGAATCTCTAATTGGACTCAACAGAATTGTACACTTGCCCTTATATAAAAAGACCTACCAGAATACCACTGGATTTATTCTGGACTGATGTGTACAGCATGGACATGGATCTGTATTCTATTTGTCATCCTTTGCCCCACAGATAAGGTATGAGGATGGAACTCATATCCAAGAAGATAGAGCTACATTTTAAATACCCTGAAAATGACAAGGATTCCTGCACTCTTTTATCAAATTAATGAAAATCTTAACTTCTTGAATAAAATAATGGCCACCCAGTTTGACATGTAGTCATTTCCTACCTTTTAAAATGTTCCTACAGTCATCCATAGGTTTTGATGCTTTACAGAAGAAATGCTGCTGGAAGAATATGGTTGCCTTTTACATTGGTTTGTTTGGGTTTGCTTTGTTCTGTTTTTGGTTTTTTTTTTTTTTTTTTCTCTTAAAGTTCTAAACTCCAGCCTTTCCTCAATGATTTCTTTTTTGTTACTCCTTTTTTCCTTGCTGTAGGAGAAACACATTTACAAGTAATTAATACTGATTAAAGCTCCAGCAATGAGCAGGCCTCCATGACCTGCCTGAAACACACTGCTTGTGTACATGAAAAGGATGCATGTACAGTGATTAGCAGATCTACTGTTCAAGCAGACCTTTTCTTTCTGGGTCTGCTGGTCCTGGGTCAGGGTAGTTTGTTTGTAACTCCACTTGAGGAAAAATCAGAAGAGTATGGAATTTACTGCAGCAGAAAAATCAACTTAAAATTCAAACACCTCAGTCCAGCTGACTAAAGACATTTTCCCCTTGAGCACTTCTTGACCATCCAGCCACATATCCAAGGTGTGCACCTCAAAAGCTGGCAGGAGCTCCCAGACACTCAGAGCAGATTTGGTAAATGAGATGCAGTGCTCAGACTGCAGGTGAGCTAATTCAGTGCCATTAGCTGCAGCCAGGACTCCATCTCCTCATTAGGAAAGAGATAAATTATGCAAAGTGTACTCTCAGTACAAGCAGCAAGAGCCGGCAAAGCCACAGAAAAGAGAGAGATGGAAGGAAAAACGGTCTGCAAAGCAGGGCAGAGCAAATGCAGCACTGCCCTGGAAATGCTGGGAGGGAACCTTCGTCTTGGGTCAGCCCCTGGATGGAAGCAAAAGGCTTCACCTTCTTTGACCTCCTGCCATCTGCAGTGACTGTCAAGCTGCAGCGAGGGCTCTCCCCTTCTGTGCTTGCCCATGCTCCAAAGGTCCCTCGCTCATTACTCCTATTGTGCCTTAATCTTTCATATGAAATAGATTTAGATAAAGCTCCAGAGCCTAAGAAAAAAAGTATTTATCTCTTATACCCCAAGCAAACCCTCCACAAGGGATTCTCCTCCTTGACAACACTTTGCAGAACCCAAATTTTTTTCCTGATGGCTGTCGTCTTGAAGCATGGCATCAATGAAAACTCTTCTCTGTTACTGTGCTTATTTTATTTAAACAAAAAAAAAAAAAAACATCCACAGCAGGGAAGTGACTGTGTAAAATATCCTACAACCACCTGAGCAAGATAAAATATCCCAGGTATAGGCAGGAAAAAATAGTTGACAGTAGCTTAGATACCAGACTCCTCTCAATCCTGATCCCTGCTGGACTGTCAACATGGTGACCAACCATTCTGGCGCCCTTCTGTGTGAGGGAAATCCTGCCAGGAGTTGGGCTGGACTCACATTAATTTTCCCCTGGCCAACAAAGACTGACCAGATTGCAAAGACTGTGAACTCATGACCTTGACTTGTTTCCCCTCCAACAGCTTCCTGGAACGCTTGGTTTCTCAGCCTCCTCTCTGCCTCCTCCTTCTCTTTGCCCAGGAGCCATCACGGGGGCAGAGACAGCCCTGACAGTCAGGCCCTGCTGTGAACCAGGAGGAGCAGAGGATGCTGGAGAAGCTGGAGTCCATCCCTCACCCCCTCAGCACAGGTAGGACTGGGCTGGAAGGATGGCATAACAAAGACAGACTACATTTAGCTGGATACTTTCCCTCAATCACTGCATTAGCTTTTCCTGATCCTATAGTTAAAAACAGCTATTTATTCTGTCACTACACGCTGGCAAAGATATATTGCACCAAGTCAGTGCCTACAATTATTATAGTACAGAAAACCTTTGCTGTAGCACGTTTAGTGCTGCTATTTATCAGGCACAGCTATTACATCCTGGCTCCCAACAAGGCTATACAATTCTGGCACCCAGGAAGACAGCAGGTGCTCTGAATTAAACCAGAGCCCAAAGACGTTCCCTTCACCTTCCTCTGGCTTTCCTTAATAGCCTAGCAAGGATTGGGGGCTATCAGGAAGGAAAAGGGTGGCAAGAAAGCACTTTGCTTATCTGACACTATGTCTTAGTGTCACAAAATACCATGTGTAGTGTGGAAAGCATTGCTGTTTCATGAGGGAGGTGACAGGATCTCTAGAAATCAAAATAAATTAGGATCCAAGTAGGTTATACAGTTCTTCAAGGTGCCAGAACCACAGTATTTAATTATAGAGGATATTTTGGCGAAATGCTTATCCAATACTAACTGATAACCAAAAATGTTGCACATCATGGCCCACATGCCTATCCAGCCATCAGAAAGCATACTGATACCACTGCTACTGATACCTCTACTGCTCCATTCATACACAGTCTTGGGGCTCTGGGTATATTTTTCATATCTTTGCTTTATCATCAAAACCTTGTTCTATTATTGCCAGCAAAACTATCTTGCCAATGGTCTGCACTTAAGATTAATTTGAATTCATGCCTTCCAACAGAATGGTATTTAAAAAGATGTTTCTTATAGAATCCTCTCCAATTTTCTAACTTGTTGTTAGCAAACTGAAAATTTGACTCGCAAAGTACACAGATTCATTGCAATGATTTTAAAAAAAAATAGAGAAGGAAATGCGAAAGAGTAACTGACTGATCAGCAAAAAAAGATTTTCTTTTGATAATTTACTGAATGCCTGCTAATCCAGAGTCCTCTCTCTCCCACTGTCACTAATTTTCAAAAGAAATTCAAGCCTGAATCTAAGAGACTTCCCTGGCGATTTCTCTCGGAAGAAAAAAAAAAAGCTTTTTGAAAAAAACCAAAAAGACAAGATTTTTCAGTAGAGAAACGTTGTCTTAGTTGCTTTGATCCGTCCTTTCCAAGATGTTTCCAGCCCAGAGTTGCCAGCAGCTGGGTGGAGTGGTGTGGATGTGTCTGGGCAGAGAGCGCCGTGGCGATCGCGCGCGTTCGAAGCGCCAAAGGCACAGACACGCAGTGTCTGTCAGCCCTAAATGCTGGGGCAGAACCAAAGCTGCAGAACTTCCAACATCTACAAGAAGGCCCAAAGGAGAGAGGCCTATCTAGGAATAGCTGAGTAGGGATCAACACTCAGCCAAGTATGCAAGAGTGAGTAATAATGCAGAATATTTTGGGTCACTGCTGTCAAGGACATTTTCTCTAAGAGGTTTTTGGGGTACTTTGAGATACACAGATTTAGCTTTATTGCCACCAGCTCCCAGCCAAAGGCATCTTTTTGAAACTGCTTTTGAAAGTCTTAAGCTTCCAGGCCTCCTATTGGCAGGAAGCATATTGTCCTCGTACTATGGAGCTGCTACTGACCACAGCTGCCTGATTACTTTGCATTTGCAACATGGGTAGAGGTGGTTCATGGGATTTGGTGTGATTTATTTGTTTGGGTTAAATGTTCCAAAACAACAAGCTCATTTTTTTTCTTTAGAAGAAATAAGCACAATAATCAGATTGTGTGCGAGAGGATCAAAGAGAAAAGGAAATTAAAATATTCTCAATAATAATAGGAATATTAATCACTAATGCAAAAGGAACATTTTGCTCCTGGCCATTGTTGGTGATGTTCAGGACATCCACACGGAGTGGATCTATTGACCTGATATTCCTGCTTACTGTGCAAGTGGTACTAATGTTAGCAGGACTATATTTAAGAGACAGCAGCCCTTAAGAGGCATCTGCTGATGGAGCTGCAGACACCACCAAAGATTCATGCTACTAACTAGGAGAGGGACTCAGACAGTGGAAATAATTTGCTTAAAAGCATGTTGATTTGGACATCACTAATCTCAGCATTGATCTTTGCCGGCATTAACTTTGCTGTTAATGCAAATAACTGAACATAAGGATGCCATTAATTGTATTGATATAATGGAAGGCATTGCCCTTGACTTCAAGGCCCCCCTCTTTGATTTAGTGCTTGCCAACGACTCAACATTTTTGTCTCCTCTCCCCTTTTCTGCTTGTCCAAAATGATGTTTCATTCCTTTTATGTCCCTGTTATGCTTGGAACATCCTGTCTCCACGTTCCACTCCTTCAGATGCTCCTTTCTTCCTGAAGGTCCTGCATTCACCTTCCCTCCTTTGCCCAAGTGTAGCCTCACAACTATAACAGGGAGAAAGCAAGAGCGCATATATAACCAGAACACAAGGGCAGCTACACACATGAAGAATTCAGGTTGTACTGCCAGCATGGCAAAGTCCCTCTGTGATTTCCTGGACCAAGAGGATTGTGAGTGCCAGGAGTAAAGGCTTAATGAGGAAAAGGCAACAAATGTGACTTATCCATAGGGCTTTAGTGAGGATGTTAAATCAAAACAGTGCATTTTCCAACTGCCTGTTCTACAAACTGGATACTGATAAAATGTGAAGGCACTGGAAGGGTTAAAAAAAAAAGAAAAAGAGGCTTGAACTGTTTTTTTAAAAAAGGATTTAAGGATGCTGTATATGTAGTTTCTACAAAGGAAAGTCAGGAAAATTTGTTGTCCTTTATTATTACCTATCAGAAGAAAAAATGTCTGATGGCAGAGGGCATTTTAGTTTAGGATGTGAAGACCCCACAGAATATCACATTAGACAAATAAGTCTAAAATTACAGCATGGTTTGTTTTGATTGAGTCAACTCTCTGAGTCTTAAAATCTTTAAATCAACTTTAATTTTCTACAAGGCATGTTCAAGATATGAAGAAAAAAAATAATTATGCATCAGGGAGCAAATTCTTGTTTTCCCAACAGAAATGTTAATTTAGACCAGAAACTTAACAAATACATATGAGAATCACTTTCTCTGACCCAAAGACTCAGCAGTGCCAAAAGGGAAGATGCAGGAAGAGAAATACTATTGCCGATCTATCATGGGCAACCACAATTTTCATTGAAGAATAGAACAAGCATCAATTAACTTTGCATTTTTCTCAGCCATTATTAATTGTTTGATTTCCCGAGGGCACTATCATGGCAGAAACTGGTATTGAGTCGATCTGAAGAAGTGAGGGTATGGGGAAGATGTCATATGTGTAAGTGGCTTCCTGGATCAGGAGGCCTCCAGGCTGTCTTTTTCAACCAATCACCACAGCTTCCTTTAAAACAGGGTTGCTGACTACTTGAAATGCTGTCAACTTTGAGATAATCAGAGGCATAGCCTCTGGAAACTAGCACATTGTGGGACTGTAAAAGGAAGCCCCTGCAGGGGAAAGCAGGAATAGTGTACGTAGCAGCATTAAATTGGCATCTATTTGTCAAAAACATCCTTTGCCACCTCATTTCTCCAGCAAAAATATTCCACTGAAAAAAAAAAAAAGAAAAACCAACCAAAACCCAAAAACAACAACCCACACTCATCCTCCAGTTCCTCAATTAACATCTGAATTGTAATCAACAACTTTGGAGTCAAGGAACCTCTGAAGAGATGAGAAATCAAATGTTGTTTTTCAAGCTGAACATGAAAACACTGTGATGATAGTGGGATTATTTTGGAAATACATGGCCAATAGAAACCTTGGAGGGACTTGATCTATTCCAAATCCAAATCCCTTTTGGTCCCTTAATCCATAAAGCTTACTAGTGAAGTATGCTAGTGCTGAATAGTTGTGTTTAAGATTTGCAGCTGGATTTTCATGAACAGTTTTCTGTTATCATACATCTGTAAATTCATCTTTTTAATTGTTTTGCACTTGCAAAGGGTTTTTCTCTGCAAATCAGTTGTAAAAATGTTAATTTTGAATAACATTTCTGTAAATGGGGCTTATTTATTAGCTCTCTTACAAATTGGAAAACTAAGGGACAGAGGGTTAATTGAGCCTAGTTTAAAAAAAAAATCTAAATTATTTTAATCAAAAGAGCACATAAAGATGAGGACATGAACCAAAGCCCACTTATAATCACAACCATAAAGAAAACAAAGAAAAGAGAATTGCTCTCTCAAGTGTCTTTCACCCTAATTACAAGAAAATAATAGTGTGGACAGGTGGATTACCACGAAAAATAACATGAATAAAGGTTGCTTTGTCCTTTCCCTTTCTTTTGACTGTATGGTATCCATATGGGTCTTAATGTCTCCTGATTCAGTGAAAGGGACAGGAGTTTCCAGGTAAACTGAGGAAATGGGTCAGTGCCCTCAATTTAGCCTTGATTTACATCCATGTGGCTCATGCCACAGGTCCCATTTACCCTGAACTGTCATTCTATGAGGAATATAATCTGGAATGCTCCTGCCTGGTAAAGCAGCAGGATATTTGTAGCATCTGCCTTTTCGTTATCACATGGAATACAGCATGATCTGTCTGTCCTTTAAACTAAGAAGCAAGCCAAGCCACTCAGAAGGGACAAATTTTGTGCTGCTTTACTCCACCTCCACTTCAGCTCGCTTCGTGCTGCTTTAGCTCCACTTCAATATCCAAGACCTGGGGACCCCAAACACGCCACGGATCAGTCAAATTTCAGTGGTTGCACAGTTCCTGAGGAGGAGGAACAGATGGACAGGAACACAAAGAGGCTGATTGCATAAATTCTGTCTCTTAAGAAACTAGCCTAAAGTTAGGTGTTTAAAAATCCAGATCGAGGGTTAATTTTGTTTGGAAGTAGGTGCCTGAACACTGTCATATACGGTTATGACAGTAGCTGTTTCTGTTGGTGTTGTCAAAACCAAGTTCTGATATACCAGATCCAGTTCTGGTATAGTATTAGGGACTGTTACATCACGAGATATGTTTTATAGCCATTTCCACTTCAGCCATGCAACCTGCTAACAGTAACTTCTGGTTTCAGTCAATTACTTTATAATTATGTTTTAAAATGTCATGTCTGATTTGAGCCAAACACTTGGCTTTTAGCCTCCCCAAGAAAAAATGAAGACAGTGATATGAAATTGCAATATTAAAAGCAGAACCTGTGCCATCTATAGATGTATTCACAATCCAGGGCTATATTTCTATACATAACTTGGGGCATGGTTCCACAACAGATATCCCTCTACTCTGGAGTCCTCATAAATGTCTCAATTTAAATGCTTGAGAAACTATCCATTGGCAAAATAAGCACCAAAGCAGGAAAAAAAACCAGCCTAGAAATCCACACTGCTAAACCCCCCAGTCTTAAGTAGGAATGTCCCCAGAAATTGATTTAATTTAAAGTTCATCCTAACAAGGATTTTTGTTTGTAGAGATGAGAAGGGCAATAACCCCATGCAGAACAATGGTGCGGACAGGAGATGCTAAACCAGAAGATTAGTTATATTTGGTGGTTATGAATATAACCTCTTTCTAAAAGTCCAGAAAACAGTTTTCTCTTTTGACACTCATTCCAGCTCTCAGAATGCCAGAGACATTCCTTCTTGATTCCTTATCCAGAAAGGTTTTGCTCTGAGATGAATTTGCACAGAAATATGGAGAGGGTGAGTTTCTGTAGCCCTATCCTGGAATATGCACATCATGCTACAGGTCCAGAAGCTGCTGCAAATCCCAATACAGCTGCCACCTTACAGGGCTCCCACAAATCTTCCTCCCATCAATTCCCCCAACATCCCCCACTGCATGTCCTGATATGAATCATCTTTCACAGCAGGAAAAGAAGCTGAAATTCCCTGGCATTACCTAGATGTGCTGCTTTAAAGGCTGGAGCTGTAGCTCTGAAAGTATCTGTCCTTTCACAAGGCCAAAGCTCCCCTTGCTGGGTAATCTATTAGACCTGCCATTAACTGTGCATTCATAGCACTCACATGCAGCCCAAATCTACACTCTGGCTTTGAAAAAATCTGCCCCCTGTGTTATTCCAACGTGGTTGTTTGTCTCCTTGTGAACTTATAATGATAATAATGATAATAATGATAGTAATAATGATTGACACTTATATGGTACCTTTCATCCAGAAGGATCCCAAAGTGCTTTGCAAACTGACTTGCAAACAACTGCCCACCCCTATTAAACACTCCATCCCTATGTTAATGCAATGTTAATGTTGCAAATGTGAAGTGGCAAAAAAACGGGAAGTGCAAAGATTGCAGCTTCAGGAGCAACATCCATACATGAGGTACCTTGCCTACGAGGATCTATCATTTACAACATCACCTGGAAAATGCTGCACAGCAAATAATGCTTCCCAAACTGAAGGAAAGGTGATCAAAACCTTGTGCATCTGGCCGTGAAGGTAATTGGGTGGAAATTTTGCTCAGTCCCTTTCCTCAGGTGCTGATATGGAAAGCTGAGTTCCCTAATTTTCTATTTTTATTTGCTGCAATTGAGAGGGCAACATTAGATGTAGATGCCCAACAGTTAGAAGTAATGTGGCTAATGATGCTGCAATTGGAAAAAGGAGGGAATGGAAAGAATCCTGCTGACTTCAGTGAATGCTGGATCAAACATTTGTTGAAATATCTGAACAGTAGCAAAATTGCACTCTCCTACCTTTTTTCTACTTATTATTGTTATTTTGGATCACTTTTCGCGTGTTTTCGCGAAGGGGAAAAACATTCTTTTCTTTTTTGTGCCTTTTTTCTTTGAAACTGTGGGTAATGTCTTTTGGAACCAGATCTCACATGACAAGTTTCAGCTGCGAGGGGTTTTGCATCAATTTGGGCTGTGTTCCTCTGTTGATAGAACAGATCAGCCCAATGTTAATGGTGCAAATGGTGCTGTTTTCAATGCACAATTAACCGAGTCAACACCGTGATGAATAAAAATTAAAGCTGGCATCAGGGAAGACCCCATAGAAGTTGAAATCAGTTGTTCAGGTGCCTATGACTCTGAAAACATCCTTATCTTTCAACAGACACTTTTTGTCCTCCATGTAAGGTCAAATTTCCTGCACCAAAAGACTGAAATAGAAGAGTTTGAAGGAGAGGAATCTCTGTGAGTGAATGGATTAACAAAATCAACAGCTCTAACCTTTTTGACTCCAACCACCTGTGAGCTGCTTGTTTGGACCATCTGGACAGATAGGAATTTTTTATTTTCCTTTTTTTCTTTATTGGAGGATGACCTGCTTGAGAGGGCGAAAGTGCACACCAAAACACAATAGAAACGGACTGTATGCACAGGGCAAGCACCCACCAACTCATTGCTACAGCTTGTTAAGAGGAAATCTTAAAACTAAATCATCTGTTAGGGCAGTCATTTCTCACATATTGGAAAGTAGATTCTGACCATGCAGATCATTTAGTGGTTCTGGCAGGAGTTTGGCATTAATCTGGACTTGTCTGTCTGAGCTTCTGGCATAACTTTTATTGCAGGATAAATCTCTCAGCAGAGTGGGGAAATATAAGTACAAATTTATCTATCAAGTTCCTTAAGGCTTTTTTCCCTCTGTTTTGAGAGGATATTTCCTGCCAGCTCTGTTTATCATCACACTGAGGTGGCACCCAGAGAAAAAAGGGGGAAAAAAAAGCACCAGCATTATATAGAATATAAATGATTTACTTTGGGAAGAACTTCAACCTGTGTTTGCCTCAACATCCATATCAGCCCAGAAGGGTTCAAATTCCTTCCCCTGTAGCTGTTGCAGTCAAGGCAGGTGGCAGACTGGCTTCCAAATATATTGAAGTTACCCTGGGGGTGAATTGAGCTTATCATTTCTGCACCATGAAGGCTTTCATTTCACCTCAAGTGAGAATCTGTGGTGGCTAGCTTTGCTCAGCTCTGGGAAAATAATAGTTAATAGTGTCATTTTGGAATTTATTATTAACAGGCCAGCAAAACTGCAAGGTTGACAGCACTATTAAATATGACAAAGTCTTCTTCAAAACACTGACTGTTTGACTGGCTGGAGAAAAAAAAAAAAAGTCATGGCATGATTTATATCCAGGTGTACAAGTCACAGACAATCCCCTACATCTTGTGTCCACGGAATGATCGCTCATTTATAGTCAGCAGTGTCCTCCCAAAGCTCATCACAGATGGCTCATCCTGACTCTGAAACTTGTTTGTGTGTCACCCTGCATGTTTCCAGGCCAAACCAGACCCCTGTGGCCCCCAACCCACAGGAGGGTTTCCTCCAAAATCAAAGTGTTTGCAATGGACCCTTACAGGGGGCAGCTGTTTGTTCTGGGTGAAAATGTCAGACCTGCAGTGGATGACTTCACTGTTTGGGGTGAAGATTTCATAGGTTGAGAAGGTGGGAGGGCATCTCGAAGCAGAAGGCCACTTTCAATTGGAATTAGAGAATTTATTAAAAAAGATTTTATGTATATACCTGGGAGTTTTTGAGGCGCACAAGAAAAATGCATTAGGATTAGATTAGATGAGATTAGATTAAAAGAGCGCAGACATAGAGGACCAGATCAACAGTCAGCCTCAGTTCAATAGCCTGTCTCAGACAGTGGTCAATACCATCTGCTTCCCTGCAACAGGCAGGGCACCCTTCAGTGGGCAGCCATGGGGATAACATACTCATAAGGACAATGTCTTCCTAAACCCCATTAATTAGAAGTTGGTTTAGGCATTGAAGCAAGAAAGCTTTTATCCACTCTGAAGCTCTGGGATTTTATTTTTTTTTTAAATCCTCACAATACTAAATCTGGATGTTCTTGCTACCTAATATAAGTCTAATCCCATTCTCCTCCTTCCCCTCCTCCTCCTAAACTGTCAAAATTTTGGTTCTCAAATAGTAGTTTGTGTGTGTATTTTCTTCTTTAACTGAATTGAAGATGTTGCTTGAACAGGAGAGGGAAACTTGTCTAATAGCTCAGAGCAGCTCCCCCCATCTCAGAACAAACAAGGAAGAAGAGTAACTTAAGAAGCATTACTGAAAACAGACATGACCAATACTTTTGTTATCTGGCTGTGATCATTAAAACAGCCTGAAAATGCCCTTCCATGTATTTTCACTTCCCACACTTAGCACCCATTTCCTTTATGAAACAAGTCTAGTAACTAAACCAGCTTGGAAGGGATCCAGAGGACATGTTTAGCATTCTGTATTTCAGACATCTTAAGTGCATGTTTCTTGGCTGGTCCACTGTCTTTACACCCCATTTGAATAATACAAGGTTTTATTGAGAGGAAGAAGAGGTGTTATCCAAGAGAAAAAGGAGATACATCAGCTCTGATTCATTCCAAATGCCAGTCTACTGTCTCATTTTACTGGATGAGTTGCATAAGGTCAAGAATACAGCCACAGGACTCAGAGAGAGAGAACATTTGTAGAATTTCTCCACATGAAGGTTCCAAAAAATTTTAAAAAAACCAAAATATTTTTTAAGACAATATTGTATAATTGCCAGACAGTTGAGGTTTGGTTATTTTGGCCAATGTTTCCTGTTTGCATTTCACAGAAGCTTGAAGTGTTGGTGGAGGTTTTAGTATTGGTCTGGGGATCCCCAAAGAAATAGTATGTTCTTTGAGGCAACACTTTTTGGTTGGTTCACTTTGTTATGGTGGAATGTCCTTTATCTTATGCAACTGTTAATTTGGTCACCTGTAAAACCTTATAAACAATAATTTGCCTCCTAAGGAAAATAGTTCTGGGTTTTTTTGCCTTGCAGAGTTTTTACAGAAGTGCCCAAATATTTTGGTAAAGGATTTTTCCAATGAGCCAGAGGTGTACTTTCTCCTCTCTGAGTAGTGATCCCCAGGTGGACTTCATGTCTGGCAATGAATTGCCCCTTTTAAAGCAGAAGAGACAAGCAAAGCAACTTAAAGGTTTAACCCCAGAGAGATAAATAAGAATATGAGCAATTTGAACTTCCACCTGGTGTTGCTCCAACATTCTTTAACAAAAAAAATTACTGCTTTCAAACGAAATACCTGATTTTAAAAGTATACTTGTACGTGACATGTTTGTTTAGTTTTGTTTGTTTCTTTTTGTTGTTTTTGTCTCCCTAGTGAAAGGGTAACATATTTTGAACAGAAGCAGTTTTGGTATTTGACTGCTGAGCTCCAGCTTTGAAAGGCAGGACTTCCCATCCTGCCATTTAATCATTTGGGGGTAGACAGGATTTAACAGTTCCGATCCAGAGTGGCAGAGAGGTCCTGGGAGATGCCTGAAAATCTATACCCAGAAAGCATCTGAAGAAAATGTCTCTGCTTATCTATGGTTGCATGTGTATGTGGGGTTTTGTTTTATTTTATAACAAGATATATTGGCTAACTGGGAGCATTTTATTAAAGAGAAAAGTCTGGGTAAAGCGAGCAAACTATTCACTGCCAAAATTTACCCAGAAGTACCTGTGTAATTGAATTTGGCCAGCTCTAGCAAGATATTTGATTTTCTATAATTGGATTGGCTAATGGGGGGAAGAGGGTGGGGAGAGGGAGGAACTGGAAAGTTATCTATCTCCCTTGACAAAATGATCCAGTGAGTTGCGAAATTTCTCTGCCCTCAGGGAAAGAAGGGCCAGATAAAAACAAGAAAACAAAGCAAGTGATAGACTGAAGCAAGAGGTAGAGATGGAAAACAGGTCCATGGCTCTGCTACAGACTCCTGAGATGCTTGTGGGCAAGTCATTTAATCTTCCCGTGCTTAAATTCTCCACTCTCTACCTATCTTATTTCATATTTTGGGTTCTTTGGGTTGCAAGTGCCTCATGTGCTACATCACGCAGCAAAAACTCTCACTGAATAACCAAAAGCCAGTAAGGGAATGAGGATGCAGAAAAGTGCTTTTGAAGGGCTATTACGTCTCCATCATGCATCAGTCTCTGCCACATAATTGGAGACACGTTGGATTAGAGGACTGGGGTGATTTATTCTGGGCACTCAGCAATCCTGGACATACCTGGAGTGTGCAGCTCTGCTCTGTGGGTGTGTATCTGGCATGAAGTGCCAGGACGTTTCCTTTCAGATCATTTCCTGTGGGGATGGAAGCCATGCTTCCATCACAGGACAGTCATGATAGTAAATATTTTTGAGGAATAAGACCAATTGTACTGCATCATACAATAGGTCCATCCAAGTTCCTCTCATCAGAGATGGGGCATAGGGCATAGGCAAGAATGATTACATTTATCCTAAATAATCTCCTAAACTCCAATAATTTTCAGTTCAGAGGGTTCTTGAGAGGCAGCCTGTGTGCAGTCAGCAGCCTTTACTGCATTCCTGCATCCATCCTGCACTCTGGATCCATGATAACCAGGGAAAGCAAGGCAACCTCACCTCTGGTTTATCACACAGCCATGTGCCTGCCAAAAATGAGACTTTTAATACTGTGGAGCCCAAACTTGTCACCACAGCAAGACCAGATGGTGTGGGACCAAAATTGCACCAAGAGGATACAGATCTTACCTAAACCCTCTCCACCTGCTTAAACAATAATACTTTTATACTGGTGTTATGAATATATAAAGTTTGGCGGTATTGTGGCATTTTTGGATAACAATATCTAGAAATACTCTATTGCCGTCCTTACTCTTCATTAAAAATGCAACATTTTCATTTTAAGGGATTTTAAAATGTCTAATCAATCTTCTTTAAAACATCAGATAGATTTAAAGCCAAGACAGAATAAAATCTTTGGTTCTTGGACACAGCTGTAGATTGAAATGATTGCTAGAGTCTTTTTTAGTAAGTAGAGCTAGGTTTTCTAAAAAAATTAATATGATCAAGTTGTGTGCGTGTTAGCCTATGACTCTTTCCTGATTACATTATTGCATGATTCAGCTGAACAGAATAAATTCTATTTATTTTGCAGATAGATGAGCTATTACACTGAGGATTGTAAAACTTTTGGAAATTAAAATAGATGGAGGAGGAAGAAAGAAGAAGAACACATACCTAAATCTTTCTTTAAGATTTAATGACAATCTTCTTCTAAGAACAACCTGTTGGGAGGACTGGTTTTATAGCCCTACAAAACTGCAACCTGAGTTACCCTCCATACACCAAGCCTTGCCTGCCTGCTCTTTGTAGGAAATTGCACCCTCCAGTATCAATATACATGGAGTCAACTTCCTTAATCAGTTTAAAAACCCTTTGAAAATGTATTTTGTGGGTGTCTCACCAGCTGAATCTTTTATTTATGGTCTTGTACTGGGATGGTCATTTGAATTTTTGTTGTGAGTCCGTATTCTATTATGCATTTTATTTGTTTTTTATTGAAAGCTTTCTGAAGCACTAAGAAAGGTCCTGGGCAAGTGATTGAATAAAAGCAAACTCATTTCAAAACCCCTCCCTGATTTTTCATCCTCTTCCCACTGCAGATATGTGCACACCAAGATTTCTGCCCTCTATTTCATAGTATATGCTGCTACTTTATTTTCATCTTCTATGAAAACCTATCAATTTCTGTTATTTCTAAGAATAAACAGCCATCACAATGCTAATACATGTGATAGGAACTGTAGCAAATTTATTTATTTTTTATTGAACTTGAAGGAACATAGGAGCCTCCTTATTTTCCTGAAAGTTTAGGATTGTTTTTCCTATCAGGCTTCTGTGTGTGAAAAAATTTAATAAAACTAAAGAAAACATAACTTAAATAATTATGAGGAACTTTCCAATTACAGAGAGGATATTATAATTTTTATTATAATGTCTTATAAAAATAATTATATAACATTATAATTATATTATTATTATATTGAGATAATGTTTTCTCCTTTTTTTTGAAAATGAAACATTAATAAAATTATCAAAATTTTGTGTGGGACAAAAAATTTTTTCTTGAAAAGACAGTGGAAAACCAGTGTGTTCTGTTTTCTGATTTGCTTTGTATTTTTTTTCTGCTGTTCCCTATATACTGGCAATTTTTCAAAATGGGCTATTCCACAGACAGATGAAGTTACAGTGTCCAAGTCCATAAAGATGCTTCCCACTCAGACTTCTGGCCTACTCTCACTTTCCTTTGGAAACTGATGAAAGGTAAAATCTTAAAGGAAGCCAGTGATATGTTCCAAAGCTTTTTGCTACTGGCTGACCAAGCTACAGGAGTAAAATGCTGTCCTGGGTTCCAAAATGCCATCAGTTCTGAACAGATCATCTGCTGATAGAGTTACACACAAATACAGGGAGAAAAATGAAAGACATAGATGCCAAGGAGAATTTTCGTAAATGAAAAGTATATTAGGTTGTAACCACCCTGGGAAATAAAGAAAGCCCTTTTATTTAGGATCTTGAATACTCACTCAGACAGATGTAGGGGAAATACATAACAGGAAACAATTGGCAAAATTGCATCCTACATCACCTGATCCATTCTCCCAGCTCCTTTTTTACAGGAGTGTTGAGATTGTAGGTATCTTCTGAATATGGCTGTCCACAGCCATAGTATTGGATATTTACTCACTATAAGCCTCACCACACAATTCCCCCTTTATTCCAAAGCATCCCACTTAGAGAGCCCTTCATTTTTATATTTTACTTAAAAGACTATGTCAGCATTCTTTACCATAGTAATCTATATTATCTATATCCAGCTTATAAAAAGCTAACTTTATAAAGGAACAACTTTTGCAGGTCCTCATGATGAAGAGCAGAACAGGTGATTAACTGCATTAACCAAACACCTTTGACCAGGTCGCCTGCACTCTGTGCACTGATTTATCACCTCTGTGTCAGACAAACATGCCTAAGGTTTCAAGAAAACAGTAGAAATGCTGACAGATCCATCCCCAAAGTGCTCAAATACCAGCATTTTCTTCAGCACTTGCAACTAAGAGTCACGCATCTACTGAAAACAGGCAGATGAACTCTCATGTACTTTGACATCACATGGTCCAGCTGGACACAGATCAATATATAGTTCATGTTTTCTTCTTTTTATTACTATTCTTTTAACTATTACTATTTTTTAACTACTATTTTTTTATGGAGAAAAAAAAAATCTATGGCTTAAAGACTGAGCACCTGTAAAGTAGTGATGAACTCTTTGTACAAAAATAAATGTTTCAATCTGACTGAGCTAAAAGTCTTGTAAGAACATATTTCTTCTAAGCCTTTTGCATAACACTTAGGTCAGGAGGAGCTTTTCATCATGCTACTACTTAAAGCCATGAATAAGATAGCTGTAGATTAAATATTCTTTGGAGAAAGCATCCTTGAACTGGCAGGGGGTGTGGACTGGAACGCTAAAATGATGATCATGCTGTCACCACACAATCTGATTGATATCCTTACAAGATGAGGCCAAGCTCAAACAAAACATCTCCATCCCATCTTCGTAAAGCAGAATGTAGGGTAGTATCTAGGAAATGTCTGCATGTTTGGGGTTTTTTTTTCACATATGGATGCAACTGCATCATCACTAATTTGCAGGCATGTGGGAATCTTTGATATCATGCATATCACAATGCCACTATGCATGCTGCTCAGGAGTAGGGGATAATATTTTGGGTTTGGTACCTCAAGAACATTTCTCCTCCAGGAGGATGGAGTGAGTTTAAGTTTATCCAGCCAGATGTGGTCATTGAACACAGATTACTTCATCTGAGTGAGTCACATTTGATATTCTCTATAATCAACAAAGAGAAATGTGTTCTTTTGGGACACAATTCATTTGACTGATTTTAGATTTCAACATTAGCATGAGAGGAATCACATCATAAAAGAGTGTATTTCTCTCTACTGACCTCAGCAGAAGACCATGCTGATTAGCTCATGCATAGGTAAAAAAAAAATAAATCTCTGTAGCTAGAGATGATGCGTTGCGTGAGTGTATAGACAGACTGTAATGGGAGTTCTAGCAAGAAAAGGTGGGACAAGGGAGTAATTAAATAAAATCTCATCTTTTCTTATTCAAAATTTAAATATAGAATATGGCAAAGTGTCTGAACAAGAATTAACTGACAGAGTTAATGAGATGGGGGGAAAAACACTTGAAACAGAACGAGCGCTAGGCTTGGTGTATCAAGATTCCTGTGTGTACCTTGCAAATTTACAATGTCAAATTGACATAATTTGAAGGAGATGGCGGGCATTATCCTAGGAAAAAAAAAAAGAAAAAAAGCAGCCCATTTGTAATTTGCATATGCATATTTATTTATCTGATATAGCAGCAAATTCTGCTGTTCTCTGAGCGGCACCTTTGCATCTTACAAATTTTTCCCCATTTGCACAATTAGTGCTGGCAGACAAATGTGCTGGCTGGTGAAGCATTCCCTCCTATACTTTCCCCTGCCAACAGCACAGGCCTCAGATATTTTGTTGAAATGTAAAACAGGAGCACATCACTGATAGGTTAACCTTCAAATTTGTTGTGAAACTTCTCTGTGGGTGATGAAGGATGGAGACACCTCTAATGTGTACTCACCATCAAGGCATACTTATTATTGGAAAACTTGGAATAAGTGCACCAGCAAAGTGATAGAGCAACCATCCCTAGAAATGTTCAAAAAATGAGCAGACATGGCACTTCATGATATGGTTTAGTGAGAATAGTGGCACTTGGTGAAAGGGTAGACTATAAAGTCTTCAGGGGTGCTTTCAAACCTTCATAGTTCTCTTATTCTATTTAGACTCTAACCTGCTCTGGCTACAAGAGATGAGCGAGATCCAACAAACACAGATGAGCTGAGCACATGGTGTGGATGGTGGTTAAGGCTGCAAAGTGTTTATGTCCCAAAACATCAACACCCTAAAAACTCAATAGTCCAAAAACCAGAATTTCTGAGTTTGGCTTCCAGCTTGGATGCTTTTTTGTTAATTTGCTTGAGAAACTTGTATTTCTCAATAGCTTTCTTTATTCACTGGTACAGCAGTTGGGTGCTGTACTACAAGTTGCAAAGCTTAATGGTTGTTCAGCAATAAGTTGTTCCTTATTGCTCATTCCCAGAAGATTGAAACACAAAACATACATTTCCTCATAAAAGACAAGTTTTCTCCTGTATTTCTCTTTGTCCCACTGCAGAGCATGCTTGGAAGAACAAATAAAGGAAGAGTAAGCCAATGGAGATATCATCTGTAGGGGCAAAAAGTACCCCATGTCTTTTTCTCCTAAGCCACATAGACCTCTACAGATCAAGGAAGGGGTTTTCAATTAGACATCAAATTAATAGGACACTTCTGATGCTCCTTTCCTGCAGGAAGATATTAGTAATTTGTTTGTTCCAAAGGCGCTACTCATATTCACACAAAATGGCATTTAAATGTTAATCGAGTCAGGGGATGGGGAGTGCTTGCCAATCACTACGCAACTTAAGGTCAAGGTTTTTGTCTTAAAGGAGGACTCAATGTTAATTTTAAATTTAAAATTCTTGACAGATAGCAGGTTTTCAAATGCCTGCTACAATCTGGCTTGTTTGATTCATTTTAATGAGTAAGTAACTCCTGGCAAAATGAAGGTTTTCCCATGTCTTCAAGGAAATGGAAGGGCAAAGAGGCACAGTGGACTAATCCTGCAACCACTACAGGGAACAGGAAGCAAAACCAATTTAGACTCCCATTCATCTCCTTGCTTCCCACATAGAGACCAAAAAGAGTAATTTACATTCCTAGGAACACTAGGCAATTATTGGAGGTTTCAGTTTAAAAGGAAGAAAAAAAGTTCTCAGAATTAAATTCAGCTTTGACTCTGTGCTGGAGAAGCATTTTAGGCACATGTCTGTGAACATGTTTGGTTTTGTTGTTTTTTTGTTGTTTCCGTGCTTTTTTTTTTTCTTTTCTTTGATAGCTTTGGATTTTTTGGTTGTGCTTTGGGTTTGTTTTTTTTTTTTTTTAACTTTCAGAATGTAATGGTCAAGTAGTATACGGAAACTGTGATCTCTTCTTTCCTTTTTTCCCCCAATGCACCAGTCCCAGGAAAGAGCCAGAGAACTTGGCTGTATTTACCCCTGGCTGTTGCAAGCTGGATTTAGGACTGACATCTCCTTCAGGCAGTTCTCACCAGCACTACAAAGGTGTGTAACAGACTGAAAAACCTCCCAGGCAGCCTTGCAGGAGGTGATGGATTCAGATCACCACTAGCTTGTGACCTCAGTCATGTAGGAAGATATAAGGACTACTTCTGATTAGAGATTGGAATAGAATGAGAGATTAGAATAGAATGAGAAGGGCTACCAGTGATCAGTGCAATCACTGAGAGAACAAAAGTTGGGCAGTTGAGCAACCTGGTGCAGTAGTGGTAGCATCCCTGCCCATGGAACAACATGATATTTAAGGTCCTTTCCAATTCAAACCATCCTATAATTGTGTGCTTATAGAAAGTGTGTGAAATTAAACTTTGTGTTCAGGAGAGAAACAGTTTTTCAGGTACAGTGCCTGCATGGCAGATGAAGGAGGACATGGGGATCTCAAAAGTGAAAGAGGCTTTACGAATGTCATACAACCATTTCTCTCTGCTGATGACTCCTTCCAAACATCCAACCCAAGGTCTGTCAAGTTAGCTGAAATGAACTTCATATCAAATTATTGTGAAAGAATTTTGATGTCTTCCCATATCAATGAGGCTGTGTTCTGTCCTTTCCTGTGTTTAAACTGGAGACCCACTGGCATGTGTGTTGCTGGTGTGCAGGTAGACAAAGCTCATGGTACTGGATGCTTGGCACTGTCTGAACCTTTCTGGACCAGCCCCTCCCCATTTTATTGCCCTCCTCCCCAGTCCTCCTATAAATTAGAGGAATAGCATTTCCATGACTAACCAGAACACTTAATGGTGTGGAGCTGCTCAGATGCCAGCAACATCGCTGTTGTTTTAGGCAGAGGGTATTTGAGGAATGAAGAGATTTGACTGCTTTTCTACCATTAGACTTCATCAAAACTTGAGAGATGGTGAGATTATGCCTCTCCATGGAGCTCTTCAGTCCAGGATCTGAAGCAACCTCCAAGAATATCAGACTCCTCTGTCAAATGGAATTAATCTGGACATTAAAATTGTGCAATGCTAGAGCTGTCAATTATATAAATACATAATCCTTGATAAAGGGGCCTCTGAACTGTCACCTTGACCTCTACTTGTTTAGATAACATTTCACAACCCCTTAACACACATCTGTCTTGGTCATATGCCAGCATCATAGGCACATGTCCTTTCTGTGCCTACATGAGAAAACATGCTTTCTCTCACTAAACTGACACGAAACCTGTTGATTTAAATTGCTGAAAATCTCCCAGACATTTTAAATATGAAGGTCAGGAGAGCAGTAAACCCCAACAAAGCTAAACAAAATCAAGCACACAGAATCAGAAGAAATACCAGCAAAAAGAAATACCCATTTTACGAAGTCACATAGTCCAACTAATGCAGAACTGTACCCTCAAAACATAATGCTGTTATTTCAAAGCAAACAAAATTCTTGAAGTTCCAGCTTTGACAGTCCCTGATCTGCATGATGGTTCTTAGGGAGAACATTCTATCGATATAGTCCCCATCTATTGGCTTTTATCTATGTATTTATTTATTACTATTTGTTTTATTTTCCCTTACTGTGCAATACACTCTAACTCTGTGCAATTTTACCTTCTCATACTAGTACTTTATGAAGTTACCTAAGTTCTTAACATTTGTTCATAGAATGTGTAAGTTCAAAACCACAGAAATAAATTCCTGGTCCTGAATACTTTCATTTATATATGACAGGTCACTTCTTCTGCAGAGTACATACCAGTAAGATGGTAGGATACAAAATATGGCACTAGTAAGTGTCACCATTGCTATCTGTTCTTCATTTCTCATTTAAGGAGACTAAAGGAATATCCCAGGAGGCCAAACTGACAAATAATGATATAAAACTCATTGTTTAAGGCAGTAGTAGAACAACTGCTTTGAATAAAATGAGATAAGTCTATGATTTTTCATTCCAAGGAAAAGGAAATCTATAGGCTCCATCAGATTTGGTTAGTTGCAGAAGCAGTTAAATCATGTCAAGCTCTTAATGTAATTTGAAACCTAACCACTGTGAGTTACCTACAAGAATTTCTAATCAGCACCTTCCCCAGATAAGTGTTCACATCATATTCATGTCTTTGAATAGGCCTGTGTTAATACTAGAACTAGACTGGAAATCAGGACAACAAAGTTCTCTTCCAGCTTGTCGCTTATCCACTGTAATCTTGGGAAACAAATTTCTCCCACCTTCTTCATTTATTCCCTGTCTCAATCCTGGTTACATTTATTTGGAATTGTACTGTTTTTCAGTGAGGACTGTGCTGGAACAAACACACACACAACAGTGGGACCTTCATCATCATGGTGACCATTGGATGCCACTGAGATTCAGATCAACAGTAAGAGCCAAAGAAACTCTCCTGCCTCCCTCATTCCATCTTCTCCTCTGTCAGAAAAAACAAGCAAATCAAGGAAACCAGGCTAAATAAGTGAATAAGTTAAAAAAACATAAGCTGTTCCTTCAGTTTTTGTACAATAAAAGGGATTAAAAAAATATATGGGATATTAAGGTTGGAGAATTTAAAATTCAAAGACAAATAATCCCATTTAGAAATTACCCCATAGAAATTACCCTAAAAGAAGAAATTTCTGCATCTGATTATTTAAATTCTTCTCTGGGCTTTGGTTCCCCAGCTTATTTCAGACGTCCATATAATATTTAGATGGCTTTCCACGGTCAAAGCATTCCCTCTTTTTTTAAAGTTTTTTAAATATATTTTTACATTTTTTTACCTTTTTAAAGTTTTTATACATTTTTTGTTTTTTATATATATTTTAACACTTTTATACATTTAAAACATGTAGTATCCTGTATACTGGCACTTCTTAAGAAAAGGAAAATCTGGGGCATTTTAGTCAGTATGTGAAAAAAAAATTATTTTTGCTTTGTCTGGGGAAGCAAGAACTGAACACATGAATGCACTGTGCCCACTGGGGTCTGGCTGTACATTCATTATACAAGGTCAGGGTCTCACTTCCATTCCTCCTAGTGTAATTTAGGTAAAGCCACCACAGAATGCATGACCTTTCCATGGGACAAGCTCCCCGTGTCCCTCCTGACATGCTGCAGTAAATTTGTGTGTAATTAAACATAGTGTTCCAACATGCTGGGTCTCCACGGCCATCTGGCCTCCCCTCTCTGCCTGACCTTTCAGATTCAATCCAGCACAGACCACCAAGGCTGGGGAGTGTTTGGTGCTGGAGAGCGGCACAGCAGAGTAAGGAAAGTCTGCTCAGATTAAAACATGCTCCCTGCTGGTCCTCGTGGAACCAGGAGCAGGAGTCATGGCTGAAGAGGAGGATTGCAGCTTTTCTACTCAGTGATGTTTCAGCTGCACTTTGGGCACAAGATACATCCAGGTCTCAGGTACGATGAGAATCCAACTGGCAAAAGGGTAAGCAGGGAAGACCGTGTTGTCCTCTAAGGAGTTTGTGGTTTTGAAAACCACCTTTGGGAGGATCTCAGCCATGAAGGTGGGAGGAGAAGGGGAATGGCCAGACTCAGAATCCAGCTATAAGAACCTATTCTCTCCCACACAGCAATACCTAAAATCAGAACTCTGTCTGTAGGAAGCTGTGAAAAAATATAGGGATATGGTGCGTTACACCATGTTTAGAAATACAGCTGCTCTGGAAAACGAAAAACCAACCAACCAAACAAAAAAAGACAAAACTAAATGGTAATACCAGGCATCTAAAGGTGTTCTCTGGAGGTTGAAGATACTGTTCTAGAAGAACAACAAGATTTTTTTATTTGCCTAATTTTATCCCATTATTCTTAGTTATAACCCCTTGGATCATTTTAAATAACTCCTTCCTTCATAGGCAAATAATTCACAGGACTTGGTTAAAAGACCGAGAGTCAACACACCTATTTTCATCCTTCTATGTCTGTATTTGAATTAATTATCAAGTTTATAATCAAAGAAAAGAAACTGAAAATTTCACACATCTGACCAGTCCGGACAGCTGTGCCAGGCAGAGGTTTCAACCATTCAGGTTTGTAATGAACTGCCAGAGAATTCCTACCCCAACTTCTTTATCTACCCACATACCAGTAAGCACCATTGTGATGATATGCAGAGATCTCAAAAGTCCTTAAGGGCCCTGCAAGTCAGGCTGTCTGCTCCCAGCTATAACAAACTCAGTATATTTAAGAGAAACGACCTCTTTATGCTTCATTTTTTCTAACAGAAAAAAAAAAAAAAAAAAAGACCATGTAACAAAATATGAAAAACTACGTTGCTCTAAATTACAGAAGGATATCACCACCAGGTCTGACTAGCATTGTCCAGAATAATTCAAAGTGTGAGAAGCCTAAAAAATGAACAATTTTGAAATACCATTCCCTCAAACAAATAGTACTGCGAATCTGGATACATTCCTTGGAAGCATTTCTTTGCCATGACAGGCATTTAGGACTAAGATTAACTTCCTGTTAGTAGGAAACATCATTATCATGCTGGTTCTTTTCTGCATCAGGAATGAAGACGCCACGAGGGAAAAGGCACTGCAATGCACTTTCAGACCAGTCTCCATCATTAGAAACTCTGCTGTTTATCATCACCTTCTCTCACAGACAGCCTTAACAAGGAAGTGGTGGTATCTTAGGCATCTAAATGACCTTTTGGGTTCAAGATTTTCAGATGCACTCTATCAAACTTATTACTAAAATCTTATCACATAACCTTCCCTCTGCTTTGTCTTTACACTGATGTCATTAATTCTCAACCCCATCTTCCTTTCGGCTCATGATCCCATTGTCCTCTAGAAGTTTCATGATATTTTCTCTGTCTTTATATTCCATTATTTTAATGGGGAGAGAAGTTAGATTTATAGGACAGTAATTGCCAGGACCAGGAGTAAGAAAAAGACTTATTTTTTTGTAGGTCATCCAGCCATTTCTATTGCCAGTGTCTGAATGTTCCTGTATATGTTTCCCCATTTTGCTCAATGTGCCTCTAGGTCTTCTCAACTTTGGATTTTCCACCCTTTCCTTTGAAAGACCAGGGCTTGATATATTTCACTTGATACATGTTGTGAGTTTTTATTTGCCTAATTTTATCCCATTATTCTTAGTTATGACCCAATGGACCATCTTAAATAACTCCTTCCTTCATAGGAAACTTTTTTCTTCCATTTCTGAATTTATTTCTTGTCCTTTTAATCATCCTTTAAGAAAAACACAGTCTTTCAGTACCTACATCCTTGAGATATAGAGATGTCTCTACTAGTTAGGGTAGAGCTTCCCTAAAATTATCAAGGTAATTTCCTTTTCCAATAAACACAAAATACTTTAAATGGAAAAATTTTACCGCACATTGTAAGGGTGAGAGTGTTAGAAGAAAAAGCTGAAGGAAAAGGTTTTACAGTAAAGTGACCTAATGCATTTAGGTCTTAAGCTTAAAACCATCACTGGGGAAGTGCTTTGCTATTGCTTCCTTCCAGGATCTTTGGAAAAGTGACCTCTGTTGAACTGGCCTCCTCAGTAACCTTCACTTGATCCTACATGGTGAATGATATGCTGCAACACTCTTCTAAAAGATAGAATAGAACCAAGGACCTGAAAAGAAAATTAAGCACTTCAGGACTATTAAAGCAAAATGCCCTCACTGAATCAAGCATTTGGGCTGTTTCTGTGCTGTCCCCTCCTGTAAATTAGCTGTTTTGAAGCTTCTCTTATCAAGACTCAGAAAAGCAAAGTTTTTGCTGGATGAAAAATCTGTTTCCTGCCCACTTTGAGTTTTAAGTCAATATTTTGCAATTTCTAAGGATCAAAAATATAGGATTTCAGCTCAATTATAGGGTGCAGATTTGATTGCAGTTTGCAACTGAATCTTCAGTATCAATACCACCATCATATTTCTCATTATGTCACCGGGGTGCAGTGAGGATTTCTTAGTTAATGCCTCTAAAGGACCAAGAAATGCTGTTTAAATGTTACTCTTATGAGCTCTTTGGTTTTTTGGACTACTTTAATTTCTGTTCAAACTGTCACTAATACTTCCTTGACCTTTTGATTCAGCTGCAGCACCTCTGGCAAGAGAACTCACTTTCGAGGCTGATGATATTTCATCCATTTGATTTACCCCTGAGCCTGAAGCACAGTTATTTACAATCAGAATTAAAGCATTAGAAAAAAGGGCTGTGGAGTTAGTTCTTCAGCCCTGGTCAAAAATCTGCAATAAGAAAAGAAAAAACTGTAAAAAGAAGAGCCAGAAAACAGAGACAAAGTGTGTCCGTGTAGAGTCTTTCTTTCCAACATGCTCCTTTTTGCAGCTTTTGAGGTGGGAGGAAGAGATGTAAATCAAATCCAAAGGAGTGTTAGATAGAGTAGAACTGACATTTGAAGCTGCAATACCTTAAAGTCAATATCATTATCTCTGATATTTACTGTAGCACACAATGCTTGGATGAAATGGTAAAGTTCACCCATTCTTCCCGTACACACCGCATTGTCATATCTGCTGTTACAGACGTACACACACACACACAGAAATTAGAAATAACTTCACCTAAATGTCCAGTGTAAACTTCCATCTAAGGACATCTGCTGCTCAGGCTCCTCAGAAATACTGTGTTGGTGGGTGAGACACTTTTTGAATATGATTTGTCTTTTATACATATAGGTTGTCTCAGTTAAATGCCATTTCAAAGCATAAGTACTGGTACTATTTGGGATGAGTGGTTGGTGGAGAAGACATTTTAAAATACTAAAAGCATAGTATCTGAAGGGGTCAGGTTGTGGGGACTTCTCAGGTGCAATATAACAAGGATTTCACTTTCACTGAGACATCTGCCTTCAGACAGTCTGGACTTTATGTTTTTAGTCAATGGAAAGAAACAGCAAGCCTTGGAAACACACAGTTGGGTTAACTGAGGTGTGTATCTCAGGATGTGATGGATCACTCTCAGGAGAGGATTATTTCTCTCCACTGACCATAATGGGAGTCTAGGATAACTAGCCCAGACTTTGATGTCTCTCTTTTGGCCTTCAAGTTTAGGACAGATGAGTCTCATCCCAGATGTTTTTTCTCTAGTGTGGAAATATTATACATCTTTAATATGGGGAAAAAGGAGAGTATGGGACCAAGAACTCCTGCAATTTCTTCCTAGGTGTATAATGAAGCTCTGGAGTGATCTTTTGCAAACTTAGGCACTGAAATCATTGAGTTATTTCTTAATATATCCATAATTTTTCTACTTTACCAGTGTGGTCTGCTGAGTGCCACTGAAGACTTCCAGAGGAAAAGCTGCACTCATTTAACCACTGGACCACTTCTGCTCATGCCACAAAGCTGTGTTTCAGTCCTCCTTTCAGTGATGAATACTTCCCACTTACTTTTTATGTCTTTAGACAACACACTATATCTCTCATAGTGAATGCTGTCTCTTTTAATGAAAATCTCACCTCGAAACTGAACCCAAAACTTGTGCCTACACTGAACCCAAAACTTACATCTGCAGACATGCAAGTCACAAACCAAGATTTCAGAAGATCTGTGGTGTCTTGGACACTCACATCAAACTATTGCCACAATTTTGTCTCAGAAAATACCCCACCACTTTGAATAGTCCAAACTTTTGGTATATTGCTACTGCTGCTGTCAATGGGTAAAGGCTACGAGGAAACTTGTGGACCATAGTAGGCACTGGGTTTCAACCTCCTGATTGATGTAGGCTGAGAGCAAATTATCCTAGTGATTAAAGGAAATGACTGGGAAAAGAATTTATTTGAGCAGATAGGAATTTTATGGCTATTTCAAGGGATGCCAGTGTTTCTAGGTGCCAGAAGACTTCACGCTCCGAGTGATTTAGGTTGTTTCTTCCAAGAAATTAAAAAAAAAAGGAAAAAAAATAAAAGCCACCCACAAAAAGAGCCTTCCCTCTAGGCTCTCAGCTTCATTATTAATAAACTCAGAGTTGCCTCCCTGAGAAATGACCACCAAGATGACGTAAACTGTCTTGACTTCAAAAGGAATTCTGCTCATTTTCATGCCTTTGTAATTTTACATGAATTAAACACTTTAATGTGATCAAGAGGTGCATTCATCATGTATGGCATTATCTTGGGATATGAAGGTATTTCCTTTTTTTTCCTGTTTTCTTGATGGAAATATTTCCCCTACTTTGCTGCTATCTGAAGGTTTGGCCTTCAAGAATAATAATTTCTATTACTATAGCACGGGCAAAGTGGAAATAGCAAAACATACAGAGTAAAAAAAGAAGACAACATATATTTTGTTGGAATAAACAACAACAACAACAAAAAAAAAAAACACAGCAAAGCACCTTCAATTTTTTAGAGGGGATTTGAAAAGCTGTCAATTTTCTGCTGCTAGCTGACTAGTTCTCTGTACCTCTAGCCACAACAAGCAATAATAATGAAGCTTTCCACTTCCTATTTCTTTACCTGAGCTTCTCAAAAGTCTTGACTAAATCTGAACCTGGAAGCCTGGCATCTGGGAAAGCTAGATAGGCTTTGCTATGAATTCTTGGCTGTTTTCAGGATTCATTATTCAAAGACATTCTCTTGGATGACAGGAGTTGACTTTTTATAGGACAGAGGGCCAGGGCTGGAGTAGACTTGTCTTTCATGACAGGGAGCATAACAAACTGTAGTGGAAAATGGTGTTACCTGCCTTAGACACATCAACTCCAATGAAAAGAAAATGGCCAGACCTCCTTTTCTTTTTTGGCAATACCAGTGCTTACACAGGTGCTCTTTTCCCACAGTCCCGGGATCTCAGTTTTTAATTTAAGGATATTTGCTTGCTTAAAACGTGTGCTAAAGGCTGGGCACCAGTTTACTCTGTCCTTGTTTTCTCTTATCTATTTATAAAACACTAAATGGTTTTCTCTACTGGTAAGAGTGCCTTTGACTCATCCTCTAAACAGCAGAATTTCTCCTACTTTCTGCATCACAGATTCCCTTCAAATCACACTTGAATTTTAATTTTTCCCTGCAAAAATGGGACTACACCTGGAGGTTCTGAGACTCAATTTATGTTTAATCTGTTAAGGATGCTCCACTTTCTCGCTGCCCCCATCTTTAGGGAGCTGATATTTCATTCACCTGACGTGTGACAATTTTTAGCTATTCTGGGACACTCATTGCTTGGAAACTGCTCTGCAAACTGTTTTGTATTTTAAACTTCAGATTAATGTATTCCTGTCAGGCCCCTTACATGATATCATTTTTACTTGTATGGAATGCAGTCTTGTTTTACTGAAATTAGTCCATCACGTCCAACTGCTGACAATCCTGTCAACCCACTCTGGAAGTCTTAAATAATTCTTCAAAAGGTGGGAATTCCTGACTAAGAAATCCATAGAAGGAGGAACGTAGTATGGCCATGCAGATCCTGATGGAGTTATGGCCATGCAGATCCTGATGGAGTTATGGAAAGCAGAACCCACAAGGTTTCTCCAGGCTTGGCCAGGCACCCCCCTCCAGCCTAATCCCAGCACTATGTTCCTGCTCCCTCAGGGTCTCTTTCCTAAAAAACAAGAACCAGGGCCTTCAATTTTTGTGCTGAGACTAAAGCCCTCGGGTAATACCAAACCTTTTGGAATCACTTGTCTGAAACTCTGCTTTCCTCAGAAAACTCTGTTTTCTTCAGAACTCTCCCAAATCCCCGTGTGTGCTCCAAACCACAAAGGACAAAGAATGGGTGAACATTCCAGTAATCTCTCTTAGTTCATCCTGTAGCCCTTCCTGTATTGAGTTAAAGGTTTGAAGAAAGCTCTTCCCATTTCTTACTTTTTTTTTGGACAACATGTGTTACGTTGCCAGAGAAGAATGAGACACAACAAAAGAGAGCCACAGGAGGGCTCATTACTTTCTAAAGCCAGCGATGAGCTGAGGAGAGGAGACTGAGAGGGGCAGCTGGCTGATGTTTGGAGACAGGAGAGGGCAAGGAGTGCTAAAAGACTCACCAGTGAACAAAGATCTAGTTCACCAGGATGTGTGGTTTCCTTAATAGTATTTTAGGTGACCTTTGCATTCTGTGACTCGGTTGCCCTACCTAAGAAAAAAAGATCAAAGCAAAGATATTTACTGGGCAATATAACTGCCTCAAAACAGATCCTGGCCTTGAGGAGAATATTAGCAGCATGATAGCTCCCAGTGCTATGAGGCCTTGATTCCAATTAAACACATATCCTATGGAATTTAGTGGGAATATCATTGGTATGCCTTATATGGAATTCAATCAGGTTTATAGTTAATAAATCTGTGTGAAAAGGGGCTAATAAATAAACTACTGAAAGAAAAATCTGACTTTCACAGCCAGAAAAGGGCCCCAAAACAATCCAGAATTTCAGTTATGAGAAATGCAAAAAAGGATTTTGTAGATAAAAGACAAAAATACACCTTTGGCAGCATTTTATTTACCCATTTAATTGATATTCACTCTCTAAGCTGACGCATTTTCGTATCAGAGTGGGATGATCTACTGCTTAGCAAACAAAAATGATCTAAAGTAGAGATGGAAGAGATCTTCAGGGACAGATTTTCGAGCAATTTACATTCACTCTTATATATACAAAATATGAGCACCGTTGCCCACATAACTATACATGCAAGCCTCTATCAATGCATATGCAAATAAGGCTATTGTGCAGGGTATTATGCCCAATCAGCGATTCAATTGGTGCAATTAACCAATTTCTACACGGAACTCTTGTAACTGGGCAGGCAAATTAATGCAACTGCATGCAAAGCTTACACCAGCATTTGTGTACCTAAATGTTCTGTGTCTCTAGCCCATTAAATAAGGGTCTGTTTTAATTAGACTGTGTAATTCAATCCAGACCAGATCACAGTGTACTTGGGAGTCCAGTAAATAGAAACAGAATCATATTTTCTGCTGTGCTTTGTCATTCAAAGACACCATGGACACCCCCCACCCTGTCCTGTCCTGCCTCCCCCCTTTCCCTTGGATTATGAAATTGCAATCACAGCCTCTCAGACTTTCATACTGGAAAAACATTTCTCCTGATGTTTAGGCTTAATTTTCCCTCACTTAACTTAATCTTATATCCTCTAGTCATCCTCCCACTCTAAATACTATCTCCCACAGAACCACAAAGTGGCTGCTGCGTTTGCTTAATTCAATTACAATATTTCTAGGAAATGAATTATTCCTGTGTGAAGAAAACAGGAGGTGTAGAAGGGGGTCCTCTTCCATGGGTCTAGTTGATGACAAGCTTCCTATCTTGACAAGTTTTGACAGGGTCCAGTTCAAGCCAAGTTAACCTTGAGTGGCACCACTGAAATAATTATACCCTAAGATTTTCCTCAGCTCATCTCACAGCCAGGCAGGCTCCTTCCCTGTGGATGGGAAAAGTAAAGCACAGAAAAGGAAATTCCTTCCATGGAGTTTCATTGCAAACCAGTAACCAAGAAAGAATAAAGTCTAGATCCCCTGAGAACAAGGACAACAACAAAATCCAGTTACTGAAAAGATTTTCCAAGAAATTATATCCAAAGCCCCCGTTCTTCAATTGGACCTACCCTGGGAGGTCACTGCAAGCTCAGGCTGTGTGAATAAACAGTGGACTGACCCCTGAATTCATCATGGGAGTTCTTAAATTGGTACTATTCTCCCCTCAGGGCTGCAAAAATCCCAGAGTTGCTTTGTTTGGAAAGGGAACATTTGATCCAAGCTCCACTTCAGCAGTGTCAGCTGGGATCAGGGTCCCTTCCTTAACTTACATATACATATAAAGATGATTTTTTAGTTTCAGTCCTTTGATAAATGTAAGTATGGGGTTCTTATTTTGTTAATGCAACCGTGCCATGAAAAAAGGGAGAAAAAATTAAAGTCTTCAATGGTAAAAAACCTATCCAGCTGCAAAGATGAGGTTTATCTATGGATTTTCCTTGTATAGGCGATGGTGTTAAACCAGTATAAACTCAGTGGTACACCACTGAGTTAAACCCTTGTCGCTACAAAACCTGCTTTAGCTAATGGCTTAAAAACATTCTGCTTCATCAGGCTTATGTAATATTATGCTTTGCAGATCACATATCTTACAGCTGTACTAGAAGCACTTATTCTATGTTCAAGGTCCCCTTTCCTATATATCAAACAGCAAAATAATGAAGAATTATACTGAGTTACTAAAATATTAGAGAGAGAGAAGGAGGGAGAAACACATTTTTATGATGTTTTGAACTTAGTGTCACTGGGATTTTTTTTAATGCCTAAGAGGCAGAGTAATTTTGCTCTAGTTCCACATTAATTCCTGCACAATATGCATTGGGGATATTATTTTTTTACAAGACATTTTAAAACCAGGCCTGAAAACAAGCAAAATCCATTACTGACTTACAGTAAATTCCTAAAGGATTCTCTGTACTTCTGTTCCTACTTCAAAATGGCTATACACACGCACACACAAACAGATTCAGCAAACGTGGCAGTATATTTTAAGATTAACTACCCTGAAGAAAATAAGACAAGAAACAGTAGATCCCATTCAGTAAATTTATTGTACTTCCTTAATTTCCAAACCTCAAAAGAACAATGGGCACTTACAGTGCATGATCATTTTTAATTCCTAGAAAGTGATTTAAGATGGGAACATTCCTAATCATGACTTCCAACAAAGAATTCAAACATGGCCCTGTTCCTAGATTTGAACACTCTGGTAAGACTTCTAGTTTTGTTAAGGCTCTGTATTTAATATGGAATAGAATTAAACTTGTAAAACTATTCTTTGCCATGAAGCCTGGAGACATTAGTAGCTGAACTGTATATCTGTGAAATACATATATATGGGCATATGTATGAATAAATATATAAAAATATTAAAATATAAAAAATATGTATACATATATAAAAAATATATATCCACACGTTGTATAATACTGCAGTAATGGCAAAGACAAGCAATAAAAAAAGGTTTCCCTTAAAGAAAAAAAGAAAAAGTGAAGGAAGAGGTACAGTGTTATATTTTCCAGTGTTATGCATGGAAAAAAAACCTGAAGAACTTTCTTAGATGTCTGCACAGAGTGTTCAAACCATGCCTGTTGAGGCTTTTCCTTGGGATTAAAGGGATTTGGATCAGATCCTAAGGAAAGCTGTGGCTGCAGAACTGGGAAACAAGTAGGAAGGCTGGTGAATGAACTTCAGACCTTCAAAAGTATGAGAATGAGGAGATGACTTTGCATACCTAAAGGCCTGAATGCTAAAGAGCCCCACAACAAAACAACAAAAAAAAACCAAGCTACAAATATCACAAAAGTTTTTATTATCTAGCAAAAACAGTTTTGCGCATAGTATTTGGAAGTGCTGTAAATTCTGCAAAGATGCATGCAGGTGAGAACAAAATGGCACAAATATTTAATGTCAGCACTGTCTAATTCTTATCCCGTGTGATTTGGCTTAGGCTGAGGATTAATTACCCAGGTAGCTGAATTTGCAGTCAGACTGCCACAGCTCTTTGGTAGCTGTCAGGAGTCAGGATAGTGAGCAGCACTCTTCCCCAGCCCTGCTCATCCTCACAGAATGAAAGGCATGGTAGATAACTGGGATTACAGATGGGAAGATCAGGCCAAGAGAGTTAGTTGTCCAAGTTTTGCTTGCAGCTTTGGACACCCAGTCTGAATGTTCTAAAGCCACTGATTATACTGACTTCCCTCTTGGCTCAGATTCCTGTTGCTTCTCAGAATCTCACACTCTCTTTTCTCTGCAGGTGTTTGCTTCCTTCATCTCAAGTGTCCATTTTTAACGCATGCAAAATCAGAACCCACCTCAACAGATATTGCTCAAATTTTTCATTCTGCCATTAGCACAGGGAAAATCTCCAGGGCTGGGACTTGGGAATCTGCCAGGTTTCTTTGCTCTCACGTCCACAGATGGACCAAGAGGAGACCCTGTGTGAGGGAAGGCTCTCTTGGATCCTTTGTCACATCACTCAGTGCGCATCCAAGGGACTGGGAGACAGAACACATCCAAAAATCTATGCACGTACATAACCTCTCCCTATGTGCACTTTTCACACTAAACCAAAGTTCTGGAGATTAGAAGAAGCAGCAGTGAATTCAAGTGGCAACAGCAGAATAGAAAAGCATTTTGATGTCACAGGAAAGATTTTTGCTCTCTCTCCTACTACTTCCCTGTAATGTTTTATTAATGTACAAGCAAAATCTAAACAGCCACTGAGATTTCCCCATCAAAAGCAGGGGAGGAGGAAGACTTCATCTCAGTTCTATTTTTAAAGCAAGGGAAGGAGGGGGGATGTGATTTTATATTTAGACTTTTAGACAAAGAAAGGGAAGATGGAGCGAGTAAAATGGTACCTTCAGAGTACGTCCTAGGTTAACATGATGCTGATTGTGCTTCCCCTCAGTCTTACAAAAATAAAAGATCCCTGGCTTATTCTATAAATTGCTGAGTCGTTTACGTATAAATGACTCCTCTCTATTTAGCCACCTACTCTCTTTTTTTTTTTTTTTAAACTTTGGACTTTGTATCATCTCCATCTATTCTGCCAGACAATAAAACAGCTGAACTCATCATCAGAATGTATAGGCTAAGAATTTGCTCTGGTCACCAGCCTAGGGCAATGCAACACAAAGACATTCAGTTAATGTAAAAAGAAGGTACAGGAGTATGTGACAGGGCAAAATAAAGATAATTATTTCCAGGGATAAGTCTTCTATAATTACAATCAGATAGATAAATGCCTTGTATGTGCATGGCCTTGTACGAGCAGGTGAAGCTGGCTTTGTTGGGCAGATCTTTTGATGTCCTGTGTCCAACTTTATTGGGGAGTTGTGACCGTGTTCGCAGGGGTCTCAGGATGAGGGAAGAGATGAGAATGTTGACTCCATGTTTCAGAAGGCTTGATTAATTATTTTATGATATATATTACATTAAAACTATACTAAAAGAATAGAAGAAAGGATTTCTTCAGAAGGCTAGCTAAGACTAGAGTAAGAAGGAGTGATAAGAAAGGCTCGTGTCTTGGACTCTTTGTCTGAGCCAGCTCACTGTGATTGACCATTAATTAGAAACAACCAACATGGGCCAATCAAAGATCTGCTTGTTGCATTCCACAGCAGCAGATAACCATTGTTTACAGGCCTCTGAGGCCTCTCAGTTTCTGATGAGGAAAAATCCTAAGGAAGGGATTTTTCATAAAATATGTCTGTGACATGGAGTAGTGAATGTGCTTCTCTGTTGAAGCCAAGTTGAGTCTACAAACTGCATGGAGCTCCTGTGGGGATGTGCTCCTGTATGCCTTGTCCAGCAAAGTGCAGCAGAGTAGGAGGCCTAATTCTGGTGTCTGGGGTGTGTATTACAGCCACACATCCATCAGCATGCTCTGGCTCCCCAAAAGGCCTTTGAATACAAAGCCTACAGGCTTGTGAGAAAGTCTATATGGCCTTTAGGGTGTGTGTCTGTGTGCTCAGGCACTGTGGGTACACACTGACTTGCACGTGGTTATGTCACACTGTTGAAGTGCGCTTTGCCTTGTTTGAAAGTCTCGGTGAGAGTGTATATATCTGCCTTTAAAAATTGCATTGCCGCAGCATATAAATATTTATATATGTAACTGTCATAAATCTGTCAGCTTGGCAAACGTATGAGTCGCCAAGGTAACTTTGGGAGATTTTTATTGAAGAACTCATAAGCTGGAGTTGAGGAATAGCTGAAAGAAATGAGAATTAATGGCTACTCAACATCACTATCATAAAGTTAGTTATCCCAAGTTCCAGAAAATGAAACAGAGAGTATGTTGGTAACCACAGGCACAGTTTAAGTATGCCAGATTTGCAAAGAAGTATTTAGTGTTTTGACTAAAACTAAATCAGGGCACTAGGTCAATATGCTGTGTACTGCTGGGGAACCCTGGGCAGGCAAACATGGAAACCAAAGGCTGTTGTCCTCCTGCACTACACTAGGAATGCTTTTGGAAGAGCTAGCAGAACTCTCAGTTGGTTTTTGAATGTGTGGCAACTTACCAAAAATCCTTCAAAGAGAAAATATCTCTTAATTGAAACCTCATTTGCATGTGGACAAGTAATTTCTTGTGATTGTACAGTTTTTTAGAGGCATTTGGTGATGAAGCTGGCTTTGCTAAGTTTTGATTAAAGTCAATGCAGTGGCATCATATTGCAGAGATAGCACCAGAACCTGAAAACACCTTTTCCTGAGGGCTTGTCTTCACAGGAAAGTCTTTCCAGAGAAAGCTGGTGTCCTGCTGCCAGCTGGGGCAGAGTTAATTTTCTTTCCTGTGGTTGATATAGCTCTTCCTCTTGGACTTTATATGAAAATAATGTTGGCAGCAGAGCAAGGTTTTAGCTGTTGCTTACTGGGGCTCACTCTGATGAAGAACCTTTCAGAGAACTGAGCTCTGCAAGCAAAGAGAGGCCTGAGAAGGTGGGAGGGAGCATGGCCAGGAGAGCTGAGCCCAGCTGGCCACAGGGTTTATCCATAGCCAATATATAAATATATAAACTGTGGGGAGAGCTGGATGGGGTGTCCAGCCAATCCTATGAAGCCTATGGCTGGACGTCAGTTGGTGAGTGGTGAGAAATATTATTATTATTATTATTATTATTATTATTATTATTATTATTATTGTTGTTGTTGTTGTTGTTGTTGTTGTTGTTGTTATTGTTGTTGTTGTTGTTGTTGTTGTTGTTGTTGTTGTTGTGGTGTTGTTGTGGTTGTGGTGGTGGTGGTGGTGGTTGTGGTGGTGGTGGTGGTGCTGTTTATATTGTTTTGTTTGATTAAACTTTCTTTATCTCAAACCACAAGTTTTCTCACTTTTACTCTTCTGATCCTCTCCCCGCTGCTGCTGGGTTTTGGGAGTGTGTAAGTTGCTGTGTAAAGCTTACTGCTGACAGGGATTATCCATGAGAGGTGGGCACTGTTTTTTCACCTGTGGCCCACTGCCTCACATAAAAAGCATTTCATGAGGCTTAGTGTTCCTGAAAACTGATTGGATAAATAATAATAAAAACATAAATCTTTCTACAATCTGTGGGAGGAAATAAGACAAGACACTATTAAAAAAATAATTAAAGTATGTGCTTCCACTTCCTGTACACTATTGCAAAAAGCACACCTTTAAAATCTGCCAACATTGCTGGTGTTGGGTTGTTTTACAGCACTGAATACAACAAAAAGCACAGGTTGTTGACAACAGGGTTATGAATACAACATTCAACCACAGGTCTTGTTTGCATAGGAGATGTGTTGGTAAAAATTTGGAGCAAATCTTCTACAATTTGGAAATTAGCACAGTGATATGCAAAACTGACTGTTTGCACCTGAGAGACTGTGCAGAGAGTCACCTCTCCAAAAACACTTCTGAGTCCTGAGGAGACCTCTGCAGCGATGCAGATACAACTACATGGAGTCAATTAATTTCCCTTCTATTTTTTTTTTTTAATTTTATAAGGCATTCACTAGGATGCCTGTTCTGTGTCTCAACACTAATCACTGCAATGTCTCACAGGCACCCTTCAGTTTTTGTTTCAAGAACCACATTAATTTATTAATTTTAAGTACATGTTCTTCTTGGTGCCTTGACTTTGGGTAGTAAAAGAGAAATTAAGAAACTATATTGCTATGTCCCTATATATACACGTATGTATATATATGTATATACAGAATTTATATATATACAATATATGTATAATTTTTATATATATAATATATATATAAACATTTATATATATATTTAAATATAAATACATATATTTAATACGCGTATGTATATATATGTATATACATGTATATGTGTCTGTATATATATATGTATATATTATGTATATATATGTGTGTATATATATATATATATATATATATTACTACAGGAATTTTTGAGGATTTAAAGAGCACAGTTTGCCTGTCTCAAATACAGACAAGGCCAGTAGGAATAAAGTTGCCATAAGACAAGTCACCACAGCGGGAACTTGAGATAAGCACTGGAGGAAGGAATTTGTGACAGGAAGGTGTTAATTCCAGGCCTGGAGGAAGCAAGATCTGCTTTTCACAAAAGGGTTAACACACCTGACAATGACTCCTTCTGTGGCAAAGTGTAGGAAAGGAAACAATGGTTCACACCCATGTCACCCCCAGTAACAGGAACAGCAGCTGTGACCACCCTGTGGGTACTTGGAATTTTCACTGTGTAAAGGTGGTGCCCCCAAAAGAATGATTCCAGGACCCCATCACCAGGAAGTCCACAGTGAAGAAGAGTAGGGGAATGCTGAAGGATCTGTAGTTTGTGACTATATTGTGCCTTATCCCTCTTTCTCTCTCCCCCATCGCCCCCTCCTCTTTTCTTCTTCCTTCTATCTCTACCTCACATGTGTTGTTAAATAAAATCCATATGATTTGCTTTTGTATATGGTCCCATTTTCTCCTTAATTTTGGGCAGGGACATCTTTCACTGATTGGATGGATCATGACAGTATTTTTCTGTACAGATGTATGGAGTTGTGTCTGTGTGTACACCCGTATTCATCCACTAGCACATTACACACCCACAAGAGAAAGAGGTATATTTCTGCAAGTTTGAATCTTAGAAAAAAAGCTTTGATGGGCTGGAGAGTTGTTTGAAGAAGGTAAGAGCCTTCCCTGTGGTCGGGAGCAGGATAAGAAACCCAAGGATGCAGGAAATCTCCTTTGTTTTCTCCCAGCAGTTTCCTGAGCTGTGGACAGGCCTGCACTTGAGGCAGTAAGTTTGCCTCTCGTGACTGCTAAAACAAAACACAGCCATCCATGAGGGACAGATAGCAGGGAATTCCAGAAATCTCTGGGATCATGACACTGTTCTCCACCTGGGCTTGCAGGGAACAAATACTTTCCTGCTGGCCTGGTCTGTCTGAGCAGAGCCTGCCTCACTTGGGAACGGCTGGTCAGCAGGAGAGGAGGACTTCTAGATCTGAAAGCACCTTTCGTCTTGATTTCCATCAAGTTAGGCTTTCTTACTCTTTGTCAGACCTCCACCCCATGCTTGCCTTCCTCAGGAATGACTGGCCTATCATTATTTATACATAACAGAGATTATCTTGCTAAATGGGGAGCACAGCAGAGTGGGGGGAAGCAAAGAGAAGTTGTCTCCTGCCTGCCGTCTTTCCATCTCACAGAAAAAGAATTCCTATTTCTCTTTGATGGAAAACAAAACCAAATCCCAGACCCCACCACCCAAAAAAGCCGAGTTTTCAGACAGCAAGTTTTCAGACAGCAACTGAGCAGTGCTGCATTATATCAAGACAGATTTATGGCATCCCAGAGTGCAGGACAATTCCTGAAAACACACTCACAGTCAAGAAAAGTGACTCTACAATGCCATCTGGGCTTTCCATATTTTATTCTCTCTCTCTCTCATATAACATTGCCAGGTTGAGTTTGTTAAGTCAAAAATAATTTTTTTTCATTTCCAACTCAGCTCTGGCACACTCCCCCCTAAGGATGGGTCATGCATTATCTAACTCTTACATCACCTTAGAAGAGAAAGAGTCTGCCAAAAAAAAAAAAAAAAGCAGTTAAAGCAGTTTGATCGTTTTCATCCTTACACATTGTCTGTCACCTTCCAATCCTATGGAATTTCTTTCAGACAGCAATGTGAGGCTACAAAAAATACTGCTTTGAACCTACTTCCACCAGAGGAAATTATTTTTTGCTAGAAGACATACAAAAACCATAAGAATTTGAATTTTTTTTGCAGATGTTTTACATTTGAGTTGCATATACCTGTTATTTTAATTTTTTTTTACTATTACAAACAGCTCTCTATAGAGTATGTAAACGTATTTAAACCTGAAAACTGCAAGACTGTATCAAAGATGTACTGAAAAATTTATTTTACTGTGCTGAAACAACAAACAACTGTTATAGTAGCAGGGCTAAAAGATACCATTTTGGTCAATGCAAAAATTTTAACATATTAGCCTAGTCACAAAAATCAAAAACAAGGAAAAATAACTAAGTATTCCCTGCTACTTCTAATGCTCCAGTGTGGAACCATGAGAGGAATGAGAAGGAATCAACGTTGGAGCCCAGTAGGAAAAAAAAAAAGTAATTTCTTAATTAAAAATTATGACTGTAAGTTTTGTTGCCTAGAATTCCCTACAGAATAGCTCAGATCTTCTTCACTGTGACTTCCAATAGCTACTTAGAAAGCTGGCCTCGACATCAGTACAATTATGATCTTGCTGGCTAGCTACAGTGAAGCAAGAGGCGTCTCTTTGTGCATTGAGCCTTTAATTAAGAAATAATAAATGAGATCTACCCATAGTTCTGTGTGTCAGGCTTTGGCTTAGGAAATGTAAAGACTGAGGAGCTGTGATTCATGTTCAAATATAATGCATGGTTAGGTAACATCCAAAGTGATCAGAGAGGGGAGCCAAGGTCCTGATATAAGCCAACCATTCATCACTTATCAGCTCTAACCTCTGACAATCAGAGCACCCCTCCCTCCTCTGGTAATAGGTTAATTAATTACCAATTTAGAAGTAATCTTACAAATCAGCTGTTGCCCTTGATAAGAATTAATTGCAAATACTTTTTGGGGAGGAACATATTAAATGGACCTTTCTTTAACAGAAAATATCATCAGGAAGCAGATGAGGAGCAAGACTCCTTGAGTGGTTTCAGAGATAGGAGGATCTGAATCCTCTTCAGTGGGGATGCGGATGACAACTGAACTCATTAATTTTATTTATTGAGGAATTACCAAGATAGTGATAAAACTGTTCTAAGCTCATTTAGAAGCCTCCATAGCCCACCCAAATTCAAATCCCTCTGAAACAGACAGTTCACCCACCCCTTTTTCTGATGGGGGATTTAAGTGCAACCTAGCTCACTTTCCACTGAAATTAGCTGAGATTTTTAATTACCAGAAGGATGTGGACCTGATGGAGTGAGTCCAGAGGAGGCCACAAAGATGATCAGAAGGACGGAGAGCCTCTCGTGTGAAGGCAGACTGAGATCTGGGGTTGGTGACCCTGGAGACCAGAAGGCTTAAAGGGAGAACTTATAGAAATTTCCAGTGCCTAAAGGGAGCCTACAAGAGACCTGGAGAGGGACTTTTGACAAGTCATGGAGTGACAGCATGAGGTGGAATGGCTTTAAACTGATAGAGGGCACATTCAGATTAGACATTGGAAAGAATAAACTTTTCACTATGAGAGTAAAAGGGACCCTAGAACATGCTGCCCAGGGAAGTTGTGGATGCTCCATCCCTGGAAGCCTTCAAGGCCAAGCTGAATGAACAGCCTGGTCTAGTAGAAAATGTCCCTGCCCATGGCAATGGGGGTTGGAATGAGATGATCTTTGAGGTTACTTTCAACCTAAATAATTCTATGAGTCTATAATCTTGGGTAGAATTCCTGCCAACCAAGTTTGGGTGTCTGGAAGGTAGATGTGTAGGCTTTTCCTTTAATCAGTGGAAATCTCTTCTGCCTGTTCACATGATGAAATGTGAGGGTCCACTATAGGGTGAGATGAACTGTGGTGCAAAATTCAGTAACTGGCCTGTTTATCTACCCACGGAATCTATATCCACCTTGGGTCACATGAAGATATATGAAGACTGTAGGGAGACGGCTCTTTTTGGATAGCATTCAACCTGACCTTTTTACCAGACATAAACATTTTCTGCTGTGCTGGTGACATTCGAGGCAATTGTGGAAAACATGTGCCTCCCAGGATGTCTGCTTTAGCATGGAAACCCTCTTGCAAGTTCTTATTTTCTCTGTGTAACACAGAGGATGCTTACAGATATAGGTAACATGGTGTCTACACTTGACAAGGTGAATCCCAAGCCTAGATATTCTGGCTGCCATCTGACCCAATGCCAAGTTTCTTTAAATAAATAACTTGGGCATTTAATGTGCTTGAAAAATATTTCTATTGGTTTATTTCACTGTGTTGAGACTAAGGTCTCATCATAAGCGACCACAAGCTTAGACTGATCTTAGCACAAACATAAATGCAAGGTCATCAGGACAGCAGCTGATGTCAGACTATAGTAGTCAGACTACTGATGTCAGACTATAGAGCTCCAGAGCCAGATCTTAAAAATATCAGCCTCTTCTAGCTTTCAGAGGCTTTGAAACTGGAGACCCAACCCATAAAAAAAAGCATGTAGCACCTATACAGATTTCAGTGATCTAGGTCTAAACTGTTCCAGAGTTGGAAGGGCTTTTCACAAGTAGAGTAGTCTTCTCTAATAAGAATTCAAACTCCCTGGACCTCCTGATGTTTATCCATTACTAGAAAAATATATGCTTCATTTCCCATTCCCATTAACATGGATAGCTGTGGCAAAGGTGCCTGAGAACCAGCAGGTTTATAGATCTGTAGCCATATGAATTATCAGCAAGATGCTTCAAAGCCACTGGAGTCCGATATTTGCATCTCCTGCGCAGAGCCATCATGAAGTCTATGCATCACTTGAGTCCTACCTAAGCACTCAGCCAGGCTCTGCTCCCTCATATCCTCTGCTGCAATGAGATCAACCCAAACTCTTGTAGCCATCAGCAATGTCTGGCTCAAATTTTCAGGAAAAAAAAAAAAAAATTAAAGTTGAGAGTTGGTTTATTTCTTCGGACGACTAAATAAACAAAAAGGGTGACATATAGTAAAGTCTTATACCTCAGTATTATATTCTCTCATAGGGTAATTATGTTCTGATTTTTTTCCTTCTGTGACATTTTGTTGTTTTGTTGGTCAGAAAGAACTGAAAGTACTTGCGAGAAAAATCTGCTAACAAAGAAAATCCATCAACTTTCACGGAGAAAATTGAAAGTAAAAACAACAACAACAAAATAATGCCCCTCACTTCTATAATCTGAAATTAATAATTATTAAATAATTTTAAAAGATTACATACTCAGTGAATGTCACTAGAAAACTACTTTTTGCTTTGAAATTGTAGTCCATAAACTAAATGATGAATAAATGTAATATGATGAAAAGAAAACTAAGCAGTTTAAACTCATGATTTTAAAATATATTCACCTGACCCAATCTGATTTTTGAAAATGTTTATTTGCTATTCCCCCAATTTCACTTTTCATCACAATTGGAACAAAAATATCAAATCAAAAGTGATCTTAAAAACTCTTCTCCAGTGGGGGGAAAAAAAATCAATTCCCACCCAACTCTGACATGCCACTTCCCAGTTTCAGATATATAATTAGAACAACATTATTTATCCATTCTGCTGCTAGTGAAGATTCTCCTTTAACTCAGTGGTAGGGGGTGGTATTTGTGCTGCAGGAAAACGTAGTTTTTGAGCCTCCCTGTCACCATGAATTTCTAAGTGGCCACAGAAAGAAGTGTAAGAAACACCAGGAAGTCTCAGACACCAACAGGTTTGTTACAAGAGCATTTGCTGCTACGAATATGAACAGCATTGTTTCCATTTCTGACACTTTGGCTCCAAAAATGTTCTCCCTGGAGCCATGCAAACCTGTCGTTGCAAGAAAAATGAATGGAAACTAGGTTTCTTAGTTGGTGGTGTTTGCTTTTTTTTTAGCTCGATTAACACATGGGGCTGAAATTTGGAATATGTTTAGAGATTTCTTAGAGTTTTGATATATATACATATAAGGAAAAAAAAAAAAGTAAAGTAGGTTTCAGATCCAAGAAAACCCTTTATTAGTTCTTGGGCGAGATTCAGAGTTTTTTCTCAAACTGGGAAAACTCTGCCGGTGAAAGCCAACATCTTTATGAGTCTCAGAGCAAACAGGGCTGTGAAATTAAAAAAGAGATTTTTTTTTTTTATTTTTATTTTTATCTATGAACCTGTCCGAAACAGGAACACAGCCTGCTCTGAGTGGAACCCCTAGAGATTCACAGTCCCTACTAACCCTTCAGCCCCGCGCATTCCTCACCAAATATATGTCATACATCATTTCTGAAACTCAGGCTGCAAATGGGAGCGTTTCCTAGAGGCAGGAGCAAATGATTCCCCTGATATCTCCTTCTCATACATGGCATTCCACCACCTATTGTCCACTCCTTATGCTTCCTTCTTCCTGGTAATACCCCCAAGAGATGGCTGATGTCCCACAAAATAACCAGAGAATGCATCTTTAATTGGGTCCAGAAGAAACTTTATTACCCTGTAGCTAGCTTCTTTGGTTTTTTCTATAACAAATTATCCTAATGATCTGACCCAGGACCAGATGTTAATTGCAATGGAAAGTAATCAATTTCCTTTACTGAGCGTGAACTCATTTGCAAGGTTAGTCAGTGAGCAGATATGGAGTTCTTAATGAGGCAAGAACCTAGCAGACCTTCTGGGTTCCTTGTGTCGATTCCAGGTTTACTGCATTGCACCCATTTTCACTCTACCCTTCTTTAGCCGGGCCACCCTATTTAAAAAAAAAAAAAAAATAGAAAAAAAACCCCCCTGCAATCTGTCTGTGATCATTTGGTAAAGGATGGGAAAAAAATAATAATGCAACAACCAGAGCCATCTGAGAGCAGTAGATTCTGAGAGACAAAATCACCCTCTGTATATATAAAAATAAAAATAATAAATATGTAAATCACACGGGAAATTATGGCTAACGGCATGTTGTTTAATAGAGGGTATTATTATAAATATGGGAGATGCTCAAACAACAAATTAAGCCTGCAGTATTCTGAAAAGGAGCTCAGAGGACGCAACCTAAATTCTAACTTGGCTGCTGTCTTCAGTGCTTCTGTGCTTTTGTCTGGGTTTTATATTACCACTGAGCACAGCTTTAAGAGGGAAAGGTTGGGCCATCCAGAGTGATAAAAATATAAAGAGGGGAGGGCGATAGTAGAAGGAGGTATTTAATCTTTTAGTGAACTTCTCAGAAGATAGTTTAGCAAGAAAAAGAGCTTTTGGTGGGATTGGATGCAAAGAGTATTTTCTGTCCTGGGGAGGATAAGTGGCTGTGTGTTCAGCAGCCACCAGGATAGCTGTAACCATACAACCTCTGGTGTATTTGCACCAGTGGAGCTGAAAATTGGAGTAAACACCATTGTTGTGAAGAGCAATTTGGGCTGTCTACCTAGGGGTTGTAGTGGGGCAACTGCTGCTACTGCTGCTCATAGTAATTCTCTAGTCTGCCCTGGCTCTGTGAAACAACATTTTTAATTTTTAATTTTTTTTTTTAATTTTTCAAAAAGTATTTTATTTAGAGAGAGCTGTCCACCTCACTCTAAATTTCTAATTCTAAATCAAGCCCTCCTGCTTTTAAGGCAAATTTTTTGGTGTTAAAATCCCATATCCACCATTTTATGTGTGAAAGTGGACCATAAATTTAAATCAAGGCCTCTTACAAGCAAGCTTGGTTTTAAAATATTTAAGAATTAGCCCCACTGCACCAAGACTGAACATCATATTTCTGTTAATCAGAAAACCTTAGCTCAGAAATCAAACAGTTTTTTCTCGCAGAGTAATGTTCTACAAAATACTCCAAGGCATACAAGCTATCAGAACAATCTCTATCCCAAGGATATATGTGGACAAGAAGAAGAAAAGCGTGCTACCAAGTGAGTGGTAACAATGCCTGGGACAATCATTCACTTGCAGAAGGACGTGTCTCCCATCCACAGTCCCAGTCCAAATGATTCTTGGAATTCACATTTTTGGGAGTGGCAGTACCACTCCTGGGAGATGATCAAGTGAAACCAGACATGAGGGCTATGTGCTATGGAGGCACTGGAGGCAGGGGAGCAAGAGGAATCTAAGGAAAGAAGGATTAATCAAAGAGAAGGAAGGGGAAGTAAAAAAAAAATCCAACTCCATAATATATTTTTATACATATCTGTTATAGCATCTAATTGCAAAACCGGAATTTCAGTGGCCCCCAATGGAGTTACATAAAGCACTAGTGATTTTCAGTGCATTCAGCTAGAAAGGGGTATTGAAAGGTGCATTCTGCACCTGTCTGCATTAATAAAGATTGGTTCTGTAAGAGATTTTCTCAGTGATGAGGTCTCCCCCATATTGTGCCTATATTAAAGACCCTTCAAAGTGCACATGTGAGGTTGTTCTGCAACAACAAGGACAGGGTTTGAAAAAGCCTGTAGCTTTCAAATTTGTTTGAGGTGAACACAGATCCTGGAGGTGGGGGGGTCTACCATGAGTGGGGAGGAAAATGTTTTTCTCACATGTATTTTCAGGGACAAAATCTGAGCAGAGTGTTTAACATGAGGTGTCTTTCCCAGCAAGCTGAGTTGATTGGGAAGGATGCTTAAAGAAGGAAATGTTTCACCATTCTGACTGAGAAGAGCAAATGTGCATCAGCTTTGCTCACAACTCTGTGTATGCTCTGGAGTCATCTGAACTCTTGCAACAGGAGCAAACTTACTCTATTAAAGTCCTTTCCTAGCAGGCGTTCAAGATCTCATCTCGCCTGTTGATACATTTGAAGTGTAAATCAGAGGATCAAGTGACTGTCACAGAATTAGTGAGAAGGTGGGACTGATAACTACTTGTGGTGCTGGGCACTGAAGAATTTGGACCGTTGTGAAGAGGCAGCCTTGGACACAGCCAGAACCAGCCCTGGATTGCACCATGCCCCTCTGTGGCTGTAACAGGGGACCAAAATTGCCCCTGGGGCTATCAGGGGCAGGTCTGCACTGGCCAAATTAATAACAGTGCAGGGAATATCTCAAACCCCTTCACCTGGAGTTTGACCTCCCCTGCTCACAGGTCTGCAAGCCCACAGCCCGTTCATCTGCCTGTCAGACGCCAGCACAGATATCTGCATGAGTAATCACTGCAGATCCAAAACACTGCATGTGACTTAAATGACACTTTCTCCCTCGCTTCTCCTTTCCCCATCTCACCCAAAATAACAATGACACGACTGCTATTTTCACCTGCTCCCCAGAAGAGATACCCAAAATCACTTCCCCGTCTACTTATCACCTCTCCTTTCTCCTTAGAGTCTTTCTGTGCACCAAGAAAGAAATGCTGGGCTTTTTATGTTTTGTTTTTTTTCTGGACATTCAGCTAATGTGCCCTCGCTTTTTGCTTACAAAAAACTTTTCAGCAGAGGATGTTGAGCATTACCAGTGAATGCACTAAGTCATTAAAATATATCTGCAAAGATACTGCAGGAAATATCACAGGTTCATAACCTCTACCATGAACCCCAGACCCCACGCAAGCACATTTGCTTGTTCTGCAGAGGGTCAGCTTTGGACAGGGTCAGACAAATGGAGCCAGACTTATTAGCCTGGGCTCCCAGCCAGCATGCTGGAGCTCGTGGCAGGGTGCAGAGGCAAGGTGTGGGTGGTGCAGGAGGTGGGAAAGAGCAGACGGCATGGAAGGAGGCAGTTGTAGGCAGTGAGAGGAACCTGAGGTGCAGAGTGAGAAAGCAGAGGATGCTCAGGAAACGAGGAGGAGGGGCACACCAGGAGATGGGGTCAGAACCAAAACAGCAGGAGCACATGGAGGAAGAGGAGATGGCAGCAAAGCATGGATGGGGACACTGCGATGCTGCTGGCTTTAGTCACCCTCTCCAGTGAGAGCCAGTGTGCTGGTGTAGCCCCTAGACAGAGCACTTAGCCAGCTGTGCAGTGCTGCATGTGGGGAAAAAGAAACTTCTTCCTGACCCCTGCAGGCAATCAGTTTATGCCCTGAAGCATGAGATTTGATTAGCCTCATTATCTCAGCTTACATAACTGTAAACGTTATTAATGGTAATAAAATTATCTAGCCTGTTTTAATAATACAGCCACAGTATTTGTCTCGATGACCTCCTGTGGCTGTAAATCCCACAGGGGACTGGCACATGGCATAGTGGTTCTTTTTATTTATTCTAAATTTACCAGCCATTAATTTCACCAAGTCACCCCTTGTTCTCCCATTATGGGATAGAGTTAGAAGAAGCCGATTATGTCTCAGTGCACCTTTCCTAATGCCAAACACAAGTAACTCCAAGTCTGACTAATAAGTTTGGGAATAGACACCACCAGGCCTTCACGACTTGGGATTAATCCTCTGTCCCTAGCTGTCAACTAATGTATTCCCATGATATCACGGGACTTGGCCCAGACTCCTTAGAACTCGCCATGCAATTAAGGAGATTTAGTATCCTGGATATGAACTCATCAATTACCTGAAGCCTGTGCTACAATTTCAGCTTCCAAGCGTCCCAAAGTAGCAAAACTTCCCTGTTCTCTGCAGTGAGGTCTTTGCCAAGGGAGATGCAGCAGCCCCACTTTAGATTTCGGCCATAGCATCTTACTCCATCTCTGATGTTCTGCTTTCTGGCTCTGCAGAAACAACCAAACCGCAGCACAAATCACCCTCTCCCAGTGGATGATATTTCCCCCAGAGGTCTTCCCTCAGCACAGTTTTTAAGGAGTGCTCACATGGGAGATGGGCACAAACTCTTCCTTATTTGATGCATGCTTGCTCCTTGCTATGAGAGGTGAAGGAAACTCCTGCCTTGTCTTGTCTCATGCTGAGAAATAGCTGGACAAACCAAATAAAGAATGAGAGAATCACGTATTCTTTGTCTTGCCTGCAGCAGATTGTACCTGTCTATATAATTTTTATGGAAATGCTGAGAATCTGTTCTTGCACTCACACTTTTAAATATAAAGAATGGTATTATGGGACAAAGTTAGGGGTAATTTTGAGAAGAGGGGAGTAATAAAGAGTTACTATTCTATTGTGCTTCCATGTACAGTGCTGCACTGTGTTCTCACATAGGGTGTGGGGGGAAATCATAATTTCAGCATTATCTTTCAGGAGCAAAGATACAATGAGATAATTCATATTATTTGTGGTTTGGTTTGTTTTTTTCCTTAAACTAGCCTTTGCCTGCTTGATAAAAATACCTAATGTAAACATTCCCTCATTGTCACAAATGAGGCTGTCCCTAAGCCACTAAGCCAAAATGAGCCTGGCTGAAAACAAACAGTGAGGTCAACAGGGAGGTTGTGCTGGAGGTTGGCCTAACATAATTCACATCTTAGGTTAAACCCTTCTTGTTTCTTGTTCCTCCATTTGGAGAAACCATTTGTAGAGCCCCACTGATTCAAATGAGAAACCAGGGTGAAGAATTGCTGCAGCTTGTAGGAAATCCTTCAGAAACCATGCTGGGGGCAGGGGAGCAGCAGTGGGGTGAAGGATGAGTTTGCTCTGCCCGCCGTGACTGCAGCATTTGCACAGAGGGTGCCATCCCAGGAGCTGCTTTGTGCTGCTTTCTCCTGAGGACACTACTGGTTTTCAGCAACAAAAGGCGTTCAAGATCCAGACCTGTTGTAACGAAATGCCTCCTGAGACTTCTACATGCTCTTTTTAGGTTTGGGAGGGAGGGAGTGTGGGCTCCTGCCTGAGGGCACAGCTGCCAAAGGGTTTCCTCCCTTCACCTGTTTGACCAACAACTCTTCAATGCCAGGGCTGAGTCCAGCCAGGCAGAAGGGGAGGTCCCAGCTCCTCAGTAAAAGCAGAGAGAAAAAGCACAATTCCCACAAACCCTGTCAGCTTTCAGAACAAAGGCAGGTCCAGGTGAGCATTTTGGAGAGCCACCATCCTCTGGGCTTTCCTTGTGCAGGTGCTGCTCCTCAGTACCACCATGGCAGCTCAGATGTGTGTGGATAAACTCTCCAGACTGAAGGCAGAGCTGAATTCCCAGTCCACAGCATTGACCTACTAGTTAAGCACTGCGGTGCCGTTTGCTGGATTCCCAGCGCAAACATATGCTTTCAAACACAAATTGGGATTCTTCTAACAGATTAAAGCTGTTTTCCTTCCCTGGAAAACAGCCCGTGAGGAAGGGAGCTAAAGGCTCGGCTGCCTCACCATGCTCCCTGGCTCAAGAGGATTTAATATTCAAGTCGCCAGCTTTCCATCCCCCCCTTCCCCTCTGCCCGCCCCTTCCCCTCCTCACCCCCTCCTGCAGACCAGCTCCACGTCTGTGCCTTCCTCCTACCGATTTCCCTCAGGTCAGAAGAACTCTGTCATCAATCCCCCACTGAGACTTATTTCCAAAGATCAGCACTGACCCAGAAGTCACTTGGCACCGCACCATCAGAACAGCATGTGCCGGCGCTGCTGAGAGGAGAATCTCACAGAGACCGGATTCAGGATGTCGGGCCGTCTGCTAAGCACTTGTCAGGTTCCCATATTTCAGAAAGAAGTCTTTATGCGGCTGACCTGGTGACTGGAGGATGTATTTATAAAAAAACACACACAAGGGTCAGGCTGGTTGACCTTGTCCTAACGCTCTGCGCTGCTGAGCAGGAGGGACGGGGCTGATTCCCTGAGCTCGCTGCTCACACCCAGGGGCAGGAGCAGGGCAGGAGATGGCTGCTTGGAGCTTGGAGATGGGGATGGGAAGGCAAAGACATCAGTGTTGGGGGTGTGCTGTGGGATGAAGGGCTGTTAGGACACTGGAGAGAGATGCACATGAAGTACCAGAATGAATTCTGCACCTGCTTGTGGGCAGACCGCCCCAGGGCCATAGGAAGGCCATTCATGGCGTTTTTACCAGGGATTATTTTACCAATAATCCTTATTTTTACCAGGATTATTTTACCAATAATCCTTATGTTTACCAGCATTATTTTACCAATAATCCCTTTTGCCATGTCCGCACCTCACATCAATCCCTACATGTCAGGGTTGATGTGAAGTAGGGACCAGGTAAAAAGGATTATTCAGCTCAAAAGCTGTTACTAGAAGCCCAACACGACACAGTGTTATCTTTCCTGCTCTGGGACTTCCATTGCTGCTCAGTGGACTGCAGGTCGATCAGACACCTCCATCTGATAGAAAGAAGCCCAAGGAAAAGGGAGAAGCAACAGCACTGTGCTGAAAATTTACTTGGTCCAGGAAGCAGCAGGCCAGTACCTACATTAAAGATAAGCCAAAAAAGTGGCTTAGATTTTGTGGAAAGAAGAATAGAGCTCTGTGCTACACCTTAAAGAGGACTTTCCTAGAAAAATAGGTAATGCACAGGGATACCTTGGTGTGGAGAAACCAGTCCTTCCACCTCTCACTTAGTGAGTGGTGACTGCACCCAGCTCATAATCCCAAGGCAATGCAATCCTTGCAAAGGAGGGAGTCTTTTCTACATAAGCATCAAATACAATCAGCAAACATCACTCACACAATCTCTGAGGCCAGATTTGTCATCAGCCTAAATACATCCCTTGGTGCCTGCCAGCCTAGGAAACACAGAGCTTTCCCAAATCCGGGATTGCATGCTTCGTGCAGGTATGGGACAGCTGATGCCACAATCAGAGCAGGACAGACAGAGAAAAGTGCTCTGCTTTGGAAAGACATGTGCCAACCATAAAGGAAACTTGTGACAAGATGTGACTGCTCTGACTGTGCTATCTGAGACTGTCCCTTTTCACTGTATACAGGGAATTTGTGACACAGAGCACCAGCGCTGACTTCATCAGTTTTGCTGGTGTCCCTAAGCAGTCAAGCACCAAACAAAAGTGATGTTTATTCAACCATTATCATGGGTGCAGATCTGAAATTTGAATCACAGCTTTTCACTGTGGTTGGTCAGAGAATGACACATGTTGTTATGGCCCTATCTTCCGGGGTGAACTAAACACATTTTCGTGGTGATATTTCCAGTTGTCATGCTCACAACTCTGAATTTTGAATCCTCTGAATACTGTTAAATCCTCAAGGGCTTAAGCATTCAGAAGAAGGGAAAAGGCCACTAATGGGAGATGGAGAAAGAATTAAAAAGAGGCACAACATAATGCATAGCTAAACACAAGCACACACAAACACACAGACAATCAACTCAGTCCTACTTTGAATGAAATCACTCTGGGAAGAACAATTCCTTTCACTCCAGGAAATACTGGGTGAATTTCTCCAGCCCATGTTATGTAGGTCAAAGCAGATTATTGCAGTAGTCCTCAGGGCTTTAACATCTATGAATATACCCAGCTGATTGCTGAGCAGGCCTGTGGAGTGGCTTGGTGTAATGTGTGCTGATGCTGTTCATACACAGAGGATAGATACATGCCTGAGCTAAGAGACTGCATTTTTTGGGTTATAATGCACAATTTTTGGTGCTGAGATGCTGTATTCTCATGACAGTGTTTGCTTACTTTCCCAGCCTTCACTTTGGTTTCTGTGCAGTCTGGGAAAGGGATCCAAGACTTCAGCATCACTGCAGATCCATGGGACAGCATTTCTTGACAGCAGCATGAAACAAATATTTCTTCCTACCCTATTCTCAGGGTGGCACTGGTGTTTGTCTGACACTACGTGGGTCTCACCCCAGGCCTGGTCAGCTGCATGAGCTGGCTCACCTCAGGAGCTCTTGAGGAGCTGGGCTCAATGGCCCTTGTGGGTCCCTCCAAACTCTGGCTATTCTCTGATTCTGCGATAAAACCCTCAAGCCTGATGAGTGCTGCGCTGGCGCAGCAGAGAGAGCACAAACATGCAGATAAGGGCAGGGGATGACATTGCCCGTGCTCATGGCAGCTGGCCATTGGAGCTATTTACTTATATTATCCAAACATGTCCTTCTCTGTCCTGTCTTAGGAGCTGTGGTGATTGATACGGGGCTGACTTCAGGCACGGCTCCCCTCTGACCCAGCTGAGTGCCTCAGCAGTGCCGGCAGAAGGGCTGAAGACGCTTCCTTTCCCAATGTCTTGACAGAGAATGGCTCCAGCAGGAACCAGACCTGGCATCTGTTCCGTGTTGCGTTAGGACCCCGGGCTGTGAGCTGTAGCAGCATGGAGCAGACATGCCTTCTGCTCCACTGCCTCGTCTGTGGGGAGCAGCAGACGCTGGGGAGAGGGGGAGACAGGCACCGCCACAGATTCGCTATCACAAAACACCGGGAGCCTGGAGACAGGGCACGAGCCAGGTCTTGAGGCATTTTAGTCTGCACTATCCCGAGCATGCTTGCAGCTAATTTTCACTGTCCTTTTCTCCCTCTTCCCCCTGCACATAAGGGCTGAGTTATCAGATCCTCAGTATTCATCCCACAGTACAGGTAAAACCAACATTAATTCTTTGCTCTCCCATCTCACGATTTCCATTTCAGCACCTCTCAGTATCTTGGGAGACAGCCCTTATACTCTGAGCTTAGCCCACAGGTAAATCCTCAGGGGTGGCTGTTTCCACTCTTCCTATGCCCATTGCTCTAAGGAAATATAATAAGAAAAAATAAAAATATGCCCGCATTAGTATACAGAGAGAGGCAATTTATACAGGGCATTAGGCATGCAGTACAAATGAGAGTACAGGAAAAGAGGAGTGAATGGTGAATGTTTATGGAGTAAGTTAACAACTGGGAATGATGTTGCATTTTCCATGCAAGCAGACAGACAGATATAACATGGTCCCAATAGGGAGGAATAAATCCCTGTAGTTTGTGGCCTACTTTCAGCTTCATTAATGGAATAAAGGCCAGGAGGCATGATGTCATGAAATTAGCTTCCTAATTAAACATTGCCTTTGCCTCTCTTCCCCTCCCTTCTCTGGATGAAGTCAGTGGCTTTTCTGGCTCAAAGTGCTTTCTATTTGTCAAAGATTGGAGCTCCTTCTGAGCAGGGTATTTAGACATCTTTACCAACACCTCACAAGTGCATGTTCTGCAGTTTTGAAGCCTGGAGACTGGCACCCTGGCGTCTTTTCTTAGGACTCCTACAACGCCCAGTTCAGAGCTCAGACAGTTCTTTCACAGACCTCCCCATGCAACTTTGCCCAAGAACTTTCGAAGGAATGTGCCAGGCATAGCCATTAAGGATCTTAAAGTAAATTTGCTGGCTGGAACTGCTCAATGAGCTAGTGCTTGCTCTGAATTTGTTCTTTCATCTCAACTTTTCACACAAGGAAGGGTCAGAACACCCACCATAACTTTGGACTGTTCAATCCAACTGGGTGATTAGCCTGTCATGTTAGGTAGCAGGAGATTGGGTCTTTGTTGTCCTGTAATCTCCCTACTACCCCATGTCCATCACTGGTGAAGAACCAGCCTGATGGTGAGATGGAAACAGATTAAAAATATTCCTTCCTTCCTTCCTAGACATGTACAACAATATTGAGAAACTGAGTCTCTGCCTCATAAAAAAACAGGAGAATCAGCTTGTATACACCATATCCAACCCTGTCTGAAAGATGGAATGAAGTACTCCAAGAATCTTGACTGAAGAAGGAAAGATTTAGCCTTCTTTACTTTTACAATTTTTACAATAAGTTAATTGGTAAAACTACCTCTATAGCTTGTTTTTAATGTTGGTGACTCATACACAGAGGAAAAAATAATCAGTATTTCCCCCCCCACTTCTATAATACAATTGTTTACAATAGTAATTCCAGAAAAAGACCAAAATTCATTACTATCAGAAAAAAATTGGACACAGTCTTCCAAACTAATCCAAAGTTTGTGGCAGCCTAGTGGGCCCTTGTAATGTAATATTCTTAGACCAAATCTTTATCATAGCTGTAATCAAAAGCAAACCATACTTCTCCCAAGTTTCTCTGCATCCATCATCGGCCTGAACAACTTTTTTACTTTTTTTCTGAATCTACAATATGGGGAGTGCACTGACCTTCCTCCCAGAAAATGTCCATGGCCTTACTTTGTCCATTCAGCTAAAAATGCTGCAAATACAGTATGGCCATGAATAATAGAGAGCCCAAAAGTAGATGTTGCCAAGAGTGGGTGACTCAGGAAGTGGTTCAGACATATGCATGAGAACATTTAGCCCTCCAATTCATCAAACGTGGATGTGTTGCTCATATTTATCATTTTTATTCCAATACCAAAGCAGAACCTACCACATTTATTTAAGAAGTTACAGCTCCTGCAGTTCTAGCTCTTGAAGATGAGGATACCTCAGTGTGAGGCCACAGTCCCATTCTCCTTTCTTTCATCACCCAGGTGATATGATGGGAGCTGTACTGATACGTTTCTGTGTTAGGGCTCGTGGTGTGGGGCAGGAGTGGAGTGCAGATTCAGGTGGGATAAGGCTCTAGTTGCTCATCTTAATCTCCATATATAGACCTTGCAGGCACTGGAACCACCCCAGTGTTCAATTTATCACCTACGGGCTCCCTCCTTCCCCTAAAATTCCACATGTGAAAATGTGGGGATTCAGAAATGAGCTGAACTGCCCTGAAAAGATGCATCCTTAGAGTGTGGCTGATATTCAGGGGCTCAAATTCCCTTAGCCCCAGCCGTCCACCCCCATTTGATGAACCACAGGGATGCTGACAAAGTGAGACACCGAGCAAGAGAGATGCACAAGGTCATGGAAGGAAGGGGTGATGGGGCTGCGTGGCAGTGACACAAAACCTGAGCTGCAGCCTTAGCCCCAAAGCAAACACCCCCTCCACTCTGCACCTCTCCTCCCCTCTCCCTCTTGCTGCTCTGCCATGCAAGTCCCAGTGTGATAGTACTACGGGGCATCCCTGTAATGTATGTTAAGTGAGTGTGTGTCTCCGGGTGTGCTTGTCTCCCATCGAGATGGAGTTATTTTCTCTCACTCGGCATCTTTTGTGCAGGTGCATGCTTTACAAACAGAAAAATCAGCACTCTGCAAAAGTGTTTCTGTTAACATTTATCACCCCTTCCCTTAGTCATCACCACAGCAGCCCTCCCGGGGGAATGGGAATGCTAATTCAAGGGAAGATGTAATGCCAGACCACTGGGAGCCCTGGATTAGAGCAACAAGAGAAAGAGGGAAGGAGGAAAAAAGAGAGAGCCAGGAAGGGAGAAAGAGTCCTAAAGACAGAGGCAGGGAAATAGTTGAAGTCTCATTCCCTTTTATTGCAGCTCCATGCTTTTTAATTGTTCCGCCTGAGTAAATTCTTCCTCTGTGATCCTGTTGTTAATGAAAAAGTCCATTGCGGTCACTCTGATGGCTTTAAGCTTATGCTTGTACAATGGTTTCTTGAATCCCAGAGCTGTTAATATATCTGGAGTGGAGCAGCTGCAGGGCAATCTATTTCTATGATAATGTGTATACAGAGGTTTTTTATCTTTTTTTTCTTCTTTTTTTTTTTCTTTTTCTTTTTTTTATTTTTTTGGGTACAGGGAAGGCAAAACAAGAGTGGTTCCTAAATGTTGTCCTCTTTCATCTCCTTCATCTCTGATCTTTCTTCTAAATATTTCTAGATGGTCTACCCAGAGCCCCAGGTATTATTATACAACTTCAGTTTTGATAGACCACTGTTTAGGGTTGAGACTTTATTTATAACTGAGGGGTATAAAGCTCAGTGTTGCCATTGCAAAATTATAAGTGTACAATGCTTAATCTCTATAAAGGACTCAGCTGGTAAAATGAAAATCACAATATAGCCTAAAGTGCTTTTGAACTGCAGCAAAACCTTTGATTCTGAAATCTAGGAGTAAAATTATTTCACCCTCCAAGAGTTCCCATGGTACACAGGGATTAAAATTGAAATCTGGAGTTTCACCCTAAAATATTGTAAAATGCTATAATATGAAACCAAAAAAATTTTTCACACTCTGTCCAAAACACAGCACTCATGTTTGAGGTTGTAGTACCACATGGAAATCTATTATAATTTATGCCAATGTAGCTAAATTTAGTGCTTATTTCTCTATCACACAGGTTGATCAAAAATTATGTTATCTTTTCCCTCGATTCCTCTTTCTAATGAAAGCTTTAAAAATTGACATGAAATAAGAATTTTAAATCTCCTAAAATATGTCAGCTACTCCTGAAAGGGCAACAACCCAACAACCCTTCAACTCCATCCCTCAACTTCCCCCTTTAAAAAGTCAAACACATTTTTGATGGAAAAAAATTAACTACCGTTTTCTAGTACATGATACTCCTATTTTTAGCAAGAAGTGTAGTATAGTAAGGATTGCCCTACAAAGCTTAGCATGACGTGTAAAAACAGAACATTGAGAACTTTGCTGTGTTATTTGTAGAGATCCTTCAGATCTAATTTGTATAAAAAAGGAGACACTCTCTTCAATTATGTGCAGCAAAAGCATATTCAACTTGAAGACACACAATATCTTAAAAATTTGTTGAAAATAGAGAGCCCTTTGCAGGCAGTGAAGATGTCAACTCATCTTCTTTGTACTTTTTAATATTGTCCAAAAACCAACAATCCAAACTTCAAATCTTTATAAGTGTTGGCATCACAATCTCAACCTTGGTGAAAGGTATGGCCAAAACACAGCAAAAAATCAAATTACTTCCCTTTTTTGTTCTTTGGCATACTATGAAATGGATGATTACTCTAACTTTCCCCCACCTCCCTGTTATTATTTAGAACAAACTGTCAAAGAAAGGTAACATTGCAAAAAACTTGACTCAGTTTGTCACAGATGTACGTTTGTGGCTAAAAAGGGCAATGGCACTTCACATATGTTCACTGAGGAAAAGAACATTTGGAGACCTTACTAGAATGGTTTTGTGATCCAAAAAATAGAAAGTTATATTCAGTATTAAACCAGAAGAGTCTAGCAATACATATATATATATATATATACATACACACACACATATATATATTTTCCCCTCTCTACTTCTGTATGATAAGGCAAATATTCTTCAAGTAAAGGCAGGAAAATGAAAGATTCAATGACCAGCTTCCTGCAACTATGCATTTTTTTCAATCTAAAGACAACACTGTGTCAGTGAAAGGTCTTGTTTGAGCAGCTGGAGACTTGAAGATTTACATTTTTAGGCAGTGTAAAATAGTTGGCCAATAAGAGCAACTCAGAAAATGAAGGGAAAATTTAATCTGAAGCTTATTCAAATACTCGACCTCTATTTAATTGCAGCCCAGCTAAGATCCTTAAGGGTGCTCTACCTGTCCAGTTGTTTCAGGTTATACTCTACTAATCACTCCCCATATTGAATTAAGTTGACACTGTATCTGCAATTAAAAATAAATATGACAGCACAAGGAAGCAAGAGGATCTTATTCAACAAAAACAAGCAGTGATTCATGTGTATCTTTTGTATTCATGTGAATCTTTTGTATCAGGCACACCACCTCCTTTACCATAGTGAGATGTGCTACTCAGTCAAGCTTCTGTTGACATGTTTTGACAAAATTTATTCCTTCAGGTTGTTTGCTTGATCCTAGAGAGCAAAAGATAGAGCCCTGCTGTTTTATACATTGTATGAGTTCCTAATAAGGAAGAGTGTCTTTTCCCTGGAGGACTTAAATTAAAAGAGACATGACAGAGAATAGGAGCAGCAATAAAGGCAAAGGCAAAAGTTGAAGGGCATCGTTTTCAGAGAATGTTTGGAAATACTGGAAACTTTCAGGGGTCAGTTCTTTTGGTTGTTTGGAGAGGACAGTGGAGTCTGGTGCAAATATCAATTCTGGATAAGGAGACAGGACAGCCGGGTTTGCTGCTGCGTGGACATATCTCCTGGCTCCAAATGAGCTCAGGCATTTGTACCTCGGAGCCCCCTCTGGTGCAGACATTGCTTGGAAATCACTCCCAAGCTCTGAGGTCACTTTGTTGCTTTTGGAAGCCTTTTTAAAAAAACCTAATGCACAAGGTGGGATGTAAATTCTTGTAAATGAAACCATGGATGGTGAATGTGTTTGGTAGGGCTGAGCTGCAACACACACTGCAGGCTTGGGGCTTTATTTGTAGCTCAGGCAGCTTTCTCCAGAGGTCAGGTTTTCTATTTTCTAACAAAGGTACAAAATTCTCTTCTAGAGTCACCATTGGTGACTGAAGAGTTTTGATTTAAAGGACAACATCAAACAAAAAATAATAAAATCTTCATGGATCAAACTGAGATTAATATATCTGGCTAGTTTAAGGGCCAGGTCTTGGCACCCTTGCTGTATCAGATGGTTTTGTGAAAAATATTTGTATTGTTAACCTACTTCTGTGTGGGCCTTGAGTGGAAGTGGTGATGCTTCCAGGAAATATGCAGCTGTGTACAAGGAGAACAACCACTAGCACAAGCCCAGATAGTGATATGCAGCCAACTGAGCCAGTCTGTTTCCTTCTCCAGAAAAAAAAAAGTACAAAATGTGTTGACTTGATGTCTTGGGGAGAAAATAAAAACAAAGAAAAGAAAAAAAAAAAAAAAAAAACCAAAAAAACAAACCGAAACCCAACTAAGAAAAACAACAAAAAAAAAGCTGGACTCACACCAACTCAGCCTTTACAAAGTCCAGGCTTGGCCTCAACCTTGCTGCAAGACAGAGATGAATGGAACCACTGCCTCTCCAGAGAACCCTACCAGCACATATCACAATAGCACCAGCTGAACTGCAGATGCTTTGTAGCAAGTAGCCTTTAAGGACCTGGCAAACCAGCCCACTGCCTTATTGAGCTATTACCTCCTATACAAACATTACATTTACTATCCACATCCCTACCAGAGGCACTGCAGCTTCATTCTGGCTTACCAGGTACAATGACTGCTGCTCCCCTCTCGATCCTTTTCAATTTTTGTGCTCCCCTGCCTCACCCTTCCTGCTGTCCTCAGGAAAGATGGAATCATGCTGCTCCAAAACCCACTGCTGTCTACGGATCAGTGCAAAACCGTAGGCACACATTTCCGTTTATCCATTATTGTCTACCCTAGATGAGTGAAACCAGATTATCTTTGCTCCTACAAGAAACTTTAGACTTTGAGAAAGCAAAAGCATTCCCGCCTTTAGTCTAAAATTACAGCGAATATAACTTTATATGCTCATTGCCAAGCTACACTAAACATCGTGCCTTTTTAGCTGCTGCAAGAACAGCAAATAAAAAATGCAGCTTGCATGTTATAATTTTCAATACAGTAGTTGCTGGCTCAGGCAAAGCCAGTTAAGGGGGGTGGGGGGGGGGCAGAAAACCCTGAAGAATTCTGGGTATTTTTTTTCCCTTTTACCTCATTAAGCTTTGCTTCCAATTACATTTTAATGATGCTTGATGTCTTCTGTATGCTAGCATTTACTGCAGTCTCTTTAAATTTAATCGTCTTGATAATGGGTTACTCTGACACTGCAAATTAGGGGCTGAAAGAAACCTTTTGCCACATCCAGGAAAAGCTGTGTGTCCACTCTGCAGCCTGTTGCTACTCAGCAAGAAATAGCAGCCTGGCATTGTAGTGCTCCTTCTGCCTCATGGCTTCCTGCTTCCTAACTGGTGAATTAGGATGAGCTAATCACACGCAGGGGGTAGGGGGAAGAAAAAGAAAAAAAAAAAAAGTTTATTTCTGGAATGTTGTTTTCTAGCAGTGTGTTTGAAGCCACTTTGGGGCATGTGGCACCATTTTGAGCAGTTTGTTTTCCCCAGTTTTCTCCACCCTCATCGGGAGCTCTAATGGTTGGCTTCTTGCTGTAACTGGTAGCTAAGGAGAGTTTATGGATTTATTTTTGAAGATAGCCTTACCTTTTTCCAGCACCTCTCATCCTCATACAACAGGCATCTAGATAGTATCCACGCAAGCTGTAAACTCACAGCCTCATGTGGAAAGATGAAGAGTGTAAAATTAGAGGCTCATCACCCACATATTTTCACACTTGCTTGTGCTGTATTTTGGATACTGCTTTTGCTATCAGTTTATATGACTTCCCATCATCAAAACATCTAATCACCTAGCAACCACTGGGTCAGAACCCCTCCGAGGATTTGAACATTTTCAGATCCCTTCTTATTCTAGGAGCACAATAAACAGGAAAAAAATCTGCAGGAAAAGAAAAGAATAGAGACAACGAGAAGGAGCACTCGGAAAGAAGTAACAAAACCAAGTGCCACCTGTCATAAGTAAATTCAGTGGTACAGTGGGATTTAGGTCAGGTCCAGGTTCTGCTGAGATCTAGAGTCTCCCCTTCCTTAAAGTTTAAAATATTTATTTAAAAACAACTCTGAGAGAAAAATAAGTGTTTCAAAGGTGCTTTCTAGATTTGGCCTTTAATTCAGGCATTGGTTACGTTTCCCAGCTTTCTTTTGGTACTTGTTCACTCTGCCTAACTATTATTTCACTAGAAATTAACAGAGTCTCCAAACCACATGATATCTTTGAGTATATCAGTGGAATAGGTCGCTCTCCAGCCACAGAGACAAGCAGGGAAACAGGGCTTCATTAGCACATCCTGTTTGCCACTACAAAAATGAACTTGCAGCTTCAGCTTGATCCCTACCTTCCGAGTGTCCCACAACACCCAAATCACAAACTGCACTGACAGTGGTGCAATAGACTCAAAAAAAGGGAAAAGTAGTGTGAAGACTCCAGGGTCTCTCCGGCTGTTGTCTTCCACTGTTAATGGAGCTCACTAGTGGAATAGACAGAGTGGTGAAATCATTCCCATTCTCCATCTCATTACAGCATCTCTTCTGGAAAGAGTGGAATGTCACTGAGATGAGTACACAATTTTGGTTCAGAAGGTGGCAGGCTGGTGCAAAAAATGCAGATACTTCTCATTATGTTTACAGAAAGTAACTAGTTTGCTTAATGGCTGTCCCATTAAAGACAATAATTAAATAGATTATGGAAGCTGAACTAATCTAACAGCCTCTATGACAAAGACAAACATTTATGCTATAAGTCTGATGGATCTCTTTTTTTTTTTTTAACTTCTCCTTCCTGGCTTTTTTTTTTTTTTTCCTGAAGGAACTGTTTTAGTGTATCAAGAGCCGTAATTTCAGTCATCTCTGAAGGTCATGGTGGAAGAGATTACTCCAGATGTCCCTTGGACACCCTGAAAAGGATCAGGCAGTTTTACCTACAGTATAATTCTCAATTAATAGCTGATTTTCTAGTTGTGACTTTAATAAACTCTAATCTGTATAAAATTGTCCAAATTGCTTGCCTTATTTTCCCAAAGTGGGAGAAGGTCTTGACTCTGATCTACCATCCTCCCACCCCCACCTTGCCCTGTTTTCTTAAAGAACCATGAAAGCACAATGGGATAACAGTGAACAAAAATACATTTGTGAAAGTGTTTGAAATTTCTAAAATTAGTATGAATTCGTCTCTGAATGTTGGCAATTTTTCAAGTGGCTTCATCCCTAGTTCTTTCCAGTGCATAATTTTTACCTCTATTGTTTTTCTTCCAACTCAACTCTTTTATGCTGAAATAAATTTAGAAAGGAGGAAAAAAAAATTCCATCCAGAACTCACAAACCTTTTGATTTTAACCTTATAAATGAACTTGAAAGAAAATAATATACATTACTGTCAAGATGTCTCTCTTACAAGCAAGCACTACTATTTTAGGGAAGCAGAATGTGCGGAAGGAAAATCCTGGCTGTTCTTCTCAGTCCTAAAATAACCCTCTATATATTTTTTGTTTGGTTTTTTGTTCATTGGTTTTGGTTTTTATATTTTGTTTTTACTCAGGGTTGCTTTTGTTTGTTTTTAAGGATCTGATTTAGGTTAAGAACGGCATAAAAACTCAATCAATATCTCAAGGAAAATGTCTCACTTCAAACAACGCTCAGCCTAACACATCTCCATTTGTTCAGCCTCCTTTCTATTTCAGTGCTATTTTAATGGGGTCTCCTCCCTTTTGCTCTAAAATAATCCCCTTACATCTTTAGAATCAATTTTTCAGAGGCCCCAAATGCCATCCTGTTGCTTCTCCAAAAGCCTTGGAAATGGACTGGAAACCAGAGAGGGTAAGGCTCTCTCCCCGGAGGTTTCAAATGCCCACTGATTCGAGCAGGCATTTTCTTCCTTGAGGAAGACTGTTCTCTGCATGTCTGTATGTCTGTGTAAGTGCTATGCCAAGAACTCACACAAAGGTATTAAAAAAAAATAAAACATGGAGTATGTTGCCCAGCTCAGAGCCCCCACCATGAGAAAGACGTTGATCTGTTGGAGTGAGCCCAGAGGAGAGTCACTAAATTGGCCAGAGGGTTGGGGCACCTCTCCTGTGAAGACGGGCTGAGAGAATTCAGGTTGCTTAGCCTGAAGAAGAGAAGACTCCAGGGAGACCTTATAGCATCTTCCAGTACCAAAAGGGACTGCAAGAAAGCTGGAGAGAGACTCTTCACAAGGATTTGCAGAGATAGCATGAGGGACAACGGCTTTGAGCTGAAGGAGGGTAGATTTAAATTAGATATTAGGAAGAAATTCTCTGTTGTGAAGGTGGTGAGGCATTGGCTTAGGTTGCCTGAAGAAGCTATGGATGCATCCTGTAACACTTCTCTCCTGCTTCCAACATCAAAATTTACCTCTGGGTTACTTTTCTGGCTTTGGATGAACATGACTTTAATGAATGCAGTTTTCACCTAGGCTCAGGATCAACACTGATATATATGCAAGAAAAGTCTATCTGAATCCATGAAAGTTTTGCTTTTTCATCAGCTACAGAATTTGTGCTTACTTGTGCTATCCATTTCTATTTTGCAAAAAACAGCTATCTCCTCCTATTCACAAGTGGGAAGTTAAGGGACTTGGCAAAGTACATTAAATAAATCAGTGGCAAAATTATGATTAAACCTCCATCCTCTGTTCTGGTCTTTTTCCTCTGAGCCTTGCTAGGTGATAAACTGATCTCCTATGACCTGTTGATCTAGGGCCCGCATTCTCTTAATTATCATCTGGGCTGCTATTCCAGTCTAAAATAAATAAATAACTAATGAGGAAAAAGGATTCTTTCTACAGATTCCCACTACCTTGAGTCTTGTTTTCCTCTCCACCAGCCCATTTATCATTCAGGGAACATAAATAATTGAAAAGAATAGTACATAAAATTAATTGTAGAAAACACAGGCTTTTAAATTCTCATCTGCATTAAAAAATAAAACAGGGATGCTTGAGCACTCCATTTTGTAAAGTCACTTCCAGCAGACTTTCTGCATCTGCATAGAATTAGCCGCCAGACTTAGCAGCACCATTCAACCTGTGAAGATGTTCTTATCTGGCACCCATAGATCTATATCATAGGAAAGCATTAATTGAATATTTATTGACAAACACCACAGAGAGGCTGACTGAGGATGGAAAAAGACAGAGAGAGGGGAAAGTGGAGTCGGAAAAGCGGGAAGAGAAAGCTTATGCATTTTTTTCAGGACATACTGAAATACTGCATATTTCAGGACATGGAGGCATAAATTTCAGGCCATCTGAAATGTTACGACTCTATAAAAGGACCTGAAGACAAAGGGTACAGGACTTTGTGGGGTTGCCTTCAGCACATCCAGGCAGGATGAACCCACCCAGCACACCCAGTGTGTTACAATGATCATTTCCAAGGGAAAGCTCTGAGTCCTGCCTCCACACAAGGAATCAGTAAGAGGCAGTGATCCAGCCCATCACAGGACCAGGCTGAGTCCCGAACACACTGTTTTACCCAGTTTTCCTAAGGAAACAGGATTTACAGACCCGTGCTATGTTTATTACCTACCTCCTTGTCCCATTCTTTCTCTGCCAATATTTCTTATAGCAGCTGAGCAATTTTAACCAAATTTGACAGAGTGAGAGAAAGAAAATTCTTCAAGACAAAAAAAAAGACATTACTTTCCGGGGATGTTTATAAGACTGGACAGCTGAGTGAAGGAAAGCTTTGTAAACCTCTTTTGAGAGAAAACTGAAGTATGTTCACCTTTTTATATTAGACGTAGGGGAATCTACAAAGAGGATGTGATGAGAGAAAGGAGGGAGATTGGATAACATGGGAAACTGGGCCCCATTCCTTCTGCTGCACAAAGATGTTATTTACATCTCCAGCCCTTAACTGCCTTCCAGCCATAAATAAAGCAATGTAACTGATGCCTGTCAGAAACGTTTTGTGCCCTCTCTTTTCTACCTCCCCCACCCAAGGGAGAAGCCTGTGTGAGGAGCAAAGACTTGGCTCTGAGGATTTTGTGGTGCCTCATATGGGCTACTGCAGATGATGGGCTGATGAAGAGCAGCTGGGACAAAGTGCTTCAGGATACTCTGAAAAGAGGGAAAGCTGGAAAGGGAGGTAGAAACTGGGATGGAGCAAGAAACAGGGAATAAGGAAGGGATAAGGTGAATAAGATAATCTGTGAATTCTGCTTGGGTCAAATGAATGGACTTAGGATCAATGAAATTAGGACTGTCATTGGCTAGCATCTAAAGCTATGGCTGTGTCACAGGTTTGCATGGATGTGTGGAGAACAATTTTCTCATCTCTCAGGAGCTGGGTACATGTAACTGGTTTTCAGATAGATGTAAAGGGATTTTGGGCTGGAGGAGAGCGGCACCGGGATGATTGAGCACAGCCATGGAAATGCCATCCAGAACCTGAACCAGAACCAGAACCTGAACCTGAACCAGAACCAGAACCAGAACCAGAACCAGAACCAGAACCAGAACCAGAAAGTTCTGAAGTAATTTACACTAATGTTGATGTATTGCAAGGATTGATTGTGTGACGCCATAGGAGTGTAAAATAGAGAAAGACTTGTGGAAATCAGATGGTGCGCTAGGCTCCCAAGAGAAGCAGTAAAGGCTATTTGAGGTGTTAAAAACCAAGCCAAATAAAATACTCAGAGACAAATCAAGACATACTCTGACTTTGTCTTCACTCCACTATGACTCTTCTAGTGGCTTTCTCAATGTTGGTATAGAAACCTTTCCCCTTTTTTTTTTTTTTTTTTTTTCTGGAAAAACTCCCAAACTTTCTTTCAGAAGACATTGAGATTCTCAGCTCACACGCTGCTATTGACAGAAGACCTCAGGTTTGTTTGCACCTTGACTGGGAGTCAGATAATCCTGACAAAAACATTGCAGAGACACGGCAGCTTTGCTCTCGCCAGCAAACTCACTGATGTGTGGCCCAAGGGTGTGTGTGCCACTGTTGTGCTTCTCTTAAATCTTTGTTTTTATAGTGGAGGCATAGCAAAAAGACAGATGATGCCAACTCCAGCGTGGGGGGTACGTGCCTGCCCCTCTCCACAAACCGCTTGGGGTTGTCTCTGCTCATGAGCCTCTGATAAAGGGACGTGTCCCTCTCCATGCTGTTGTCCATGGGCTCACTTTTGCTCAAAAAATTCCTAGGGGTTGCTAGAAGGAAGGATGGTTCAGTGGTTAAGGGCTAACCGAAGGCTCAAGAGATGTGGTCTTAATTCCCTCTGTGGTTTCAGGCAAGACACTTAGCCCGACATCCACACAGCAAAATGTCAAAACACTGCATTTCAATGCAGTCAGAGACAAAGTGCTTTATGGTGGAAATGCCAAAGGAGAAAACAAAACTTTTGTATTTGGAAATTGGGCTTTTCTTCTCAAAATGCCTTTGTTTTAAAAAAGGAAGGAAGAAAGGCCCCAAAATGGGGGTAATTAAGAGAAAAAAACCCCCGAACAATAATTACATAACTTTCCAACATCTGTCTTGTATGAAGCAAGGCAAGAACAAAGCATTTCACATTTATCCTGTAAGAGATTGCATTTTTTACCTTTGTTTCATACAGAAATTGTACATTTTGATTCAGCAAAATGTGAAGTTTGGTTTGTCCTCACTGCAAACTGTAATGTTGCCTTGACCAACTAGCACAAAATTCAAGCTCCAACTGGGAAAGGATGAAGAAGGTTGAGGAGAACAAAGAAAAGAGTTGACAATGAGATAATTTCAAGTTGTTTCTTGTTTTGATAAACATGTCATAGATAAACAAAAATAAGCCAGGGAGACAAATCTAATAGGGGTGAGAGTCTCTTTGAACATATGTTCTTGACTCAGAGATTTCTGAAAAAAAATGTAGTCTGGCTATCAGCCAGTTTCTCTGCCTAAGACTGATGTGACAACTAATTAGCTGAAATGGGGAAATATATCTTTAATGCACCAGTTATGTACATGTAACTTGCTCTGTTTATCTGTCTGTTCATTTTCTCCCCCTCTTTTTCTGACCCCCACAGACTACTCACATGAGACACTTTAAAGGCCCGTTGCTCGGTAAGATTTTGATCGCAACTTTCCTGTGGTGGTGGAAGAACTCTGGGAGGGCATTCAACATTTCATCCACAAAGCATTTAAAGGAAGAGAGAGTGAAAGACAGAAAGGAGGACAGAAAGAGAGAACTAAGGAATTCAGAGGGATGCATTATTCAGCACGCTTGGAAATAACCCTTTTCACTGGCTCCACTAAGCCCAAATGCCCTGGAGGTTTTCACTATCTATCTTTTTCCAATGCAGCTCAGAAAAAAAGCTCACATCTGTCAAGATCACAGTTTCAAGAGTCCCAATTTATTCAGCTGAATGGGATAAAAGCGCCTGTTGGAAAAAGATTTGAAAGGGGGGTGGGGGAGGGAGACTGTCCAGTTCCTACATCTATCTTTCTAACTCTGTGTGCGTGTGTATAAAACACACTCATTCAAATACACACAGAGGCAAAGCTGCCTGCTCTCCTTCCAGCACAGAACTGTTTTTCCAACTTCACGCAGGGCAGTTCTGCAAATCTCACATCTGTCAAGAGCTGGGCAGATTTACATGCATTGACCTATAGATGTGCAACCTAAGCACATATGGATATGGTATAAGGAGATATAGATATATACAGGAGGCTGCAAGTGTAAGGAGAAGGGAATATAAAGGAAAAGCTTAAAAATCTTGTTGACTTTTTTTAATCTCTGCCCTTCTTGATCTGCTAAATGCTGTCACAAAAACATTTATTAATATGCAAATTCTAAGTAGCAATCTGGAGCCAGTCAGGTTGCGCTAATTTGCACATTAATATCCCTCTTCTGGTTTGCCTTTGCTCTCCAGTGGAGGAGAGGAGACAGAGGAATCTCGTGCTGTATCCTTTTAAAAGGCTGCCACGGCGGTGGTCTGAAGTTTCATTTGAAATGCTGATGTACATTTGAAGAGGAGAAATACAAACACCATCCAACTCAGATGCAGAGAGCAGTCAGAGGGAATAGAGAGTGTGCAAGAGAACCCACTGCCAGATGCTTCCTCCCCAGATCCCACAGCGGCAGGGAAGGCAGCACCGTAGTAAAGTCGGCCTCAGAAACTGACTTTGGAGTTGTGGTTGTTCTCTCCTGTGGAATGATCTGCGTTTTCTGTGGCCTGGCTTTCTTCTGAGCCTGGTTTTCCTGTAGTTCACACACTGAGGGGATGGGGAAGTTCTGGGAAGGGAAGTTCTGGGGAGTTCTGGGGAGTTCTTGGAAGTTCTGGGAAACAGGGAAGGGAAGGGAAGGGAAGGGAAGGGAAGGGAAGGGAAGGGCATCTCTCTAAGGGGGAGAAGAAAAAGAGAGGGAAGACGTTCCATAAAAAATACTATGGAATTTGGTTGTAGCAGAATTAGCATGTAGTATGCTCAAAATATAGAAAGGGAGTTGATTATATAGTGCTTATACTTATGGATCAACTTGTTCCTAGATACAGGTATGAAACACCTCCATAAATCCAAAAGTTGTGGAGAATTCAAGAAAATAAAATCTACGCAACACTCCTAAGTGCAAACGGCACACCTCAGAAAATGTCTGAGCTTGAACTTGCTGCAAGGGTGCTGAAACTAAGTATTAAAATGTTTTTGCTTTCCACTTACACCGGTATTTGGACACTTTCTCACAGTCACTGTTGCAGAAGAAACTGCTAGACAAGGAGAAGTTTTGGTCTGAGTCAGTAAAGCTCTTAGGAAAGGTGGGATTTTGCTTAGGTGAATAAATATATGACAAAGCCTATGAGTAATCATAAAAGCTCTACACTAGAGTAATAAAGAGGTTGACCCAGCACTTATGGGCACATTCCTGCAACTTGCTTAGGTAATCCTGCTCCTATGTTGGGTGTATTTCTTCTTGGAGAAGGTGAGGCTGGGGAATAGAGTCTTGAATTAGTTATTATACTTTATTAAGGTAGCTGAAAGTTTTAGACTGTCAGTGTTGGGATATGTTTAGTTTTAAAAAAATTGCTTTTACAGAGAAACTGAAACAATGAAGCAATAGACTGGCAGATTCTCTAATGATCTTTCCGACTTTCTTCCAATCTTATGTCAAACTAAAAGATTAAATAACTGTGTTCTTATGCATTCAGGCCTAAAACCAAGAGAAGATTGGCCTTGTGATGTGAACCTAGTCAGCCACCCCTAGTATAACTCAAATTGATTGAGATCTCCATACCCTGGACTTATCTCTCCAGAGACTAGGTTGAGACCTTCAGCTTGCTCCTATCATTTGATAACAGCCACTTTTGCTCTTGACTGCCCTAAGTCAAATGTAGTCCAGAGACCCTGAGGTGAAAAGATCCCTCCCAACCAACTTGATCAATAGCCCGAGTCTGTTCTGCAAAATTGTCGGGCAGATTTGCCAGCGAGGTCACCAAGTGTATTTACCCAGACTTTCATTCATGGTGTTGATTGTAAAGCTCATGGTATTTTATTCACACGCTGCAAAAAGTAAGAGTTCAGTTATGGACTGAAGCCACGAGGTCCCTGTTGGTACAAGTTCTTCAGTCCCCATTAACTGTAAGTTTCTGATAAACTTGTAGTATTGTATGCCTTTATGATATCCTTAAAGATATAAATTAGAGGTGAAGAAATGGATCTACTTTTTTCATTTGTAAGTACAAGGCAGACATGATAAGGATGAAACACATCTTGCCTAATTTTAGCTGCCTTGAGCACAAAATATCTACTTTAACTTCTGTAGTCCTCCTAGCCTAAATAAGGAAAACATCTCTCTTGGAAGAGATTTATCCTATTCTGGACAGCTATCTGCTTTGGGTGTCAGACTAGAAGCACCTTTCTCATCAGCAGCTGCAGAAGGATCAGAAAATCTAGTTTGGATTACATGCATTATTTTGGGCAGTCTGAAATTCACAGGTATGATCCTTCCTCTTTCCAGGAACTAAAATGCCTGTGATCTTAATCCTACCCTTTGGCGCATGAGGACCTACACCTTGTGCCAATGTTTATCCCAGTGCAAAGTCAGTGTAAAAATGCCAGCAAAAAAAGAAGGCTGCTGCTTTCTTTTCCTCAGAACTATGAAAATATCATGGGGAGGAATCAGCTATTGCTACCATGGGGGCTGATGCAGAGATGGTTAGAGAGGGAGGTGCCTTTGGTGAAAGCTGGACCGACTGACAACAATCGCAGACAGGCAGGGGAAGGTGCAAGGTCAACCTGTAGATCACTGGAAACTAAGCACTTCCAATCCATTAATTAATTACACAGCTGGAAAGAGGGGACTGTAAAAAAAAAAAAAAAAAAGGTGAACACAATGACATTGCTGACAACAGGAGCCCTCTATTTATCAGTCATAATGAGCTTCTTCCGCCCCCCTGCATCCTCCCTCCCCCAGTGCTACAGCTGCACTGATGTGACTGAGCACTTGGGCTCCCTCCTCACTCCCCAGCCAGTCCCCTCCGTGCCAACGTGAAGGTGACTCAGTTATTCATATCAGCTAGGCCTGGGGTGTCTCAGTCTGTACCAGGCTTCTTGGAGAGTAAACACCACCCCACTGATGCCACGCATCTGCCTGCTCTTTTCTTGGGATCCTTCGCCCATCAGCTCCTTCCCTCCCCTCTTGACATCTTGTGCAATAAGCCCCTGGCTGGAATTGAAGGGCTAAAGACAAAAGTGCTACCACCTGCTCTGAATACTTGAAGCTAATGAAGTGAGAAGATGAGCACGTTGAAAGTAAAAGCTCTATTTTTCCCCGTGAAGTGGTACAGAATTAAAGCACTTGTTGCAGGAGATGCTGAGGCAACCAACAAAGTTCAGAAAAGTTCAGAAAGACAAACCAAACAGATTCACAGGCCAATTAGTATCTACTGAGCCAAATGATTTCAGAACAGGATGTCTTTACAACAAAAATTTCAGTAGAAATGTTATTGCCTACTCTTGTGTTATGTCCCCAGTCACTACAACTGTTTTTATAAACAGAATACTAGAATAGATGTGTTCTCACCTTAATCAGACCCTTAAGCTAGTGTGCTAACAAACACCCACAGCATGTGAGGCACAATTTAGACCTGAGACAACACCAGCATTTGTTCAGACGCAGAATTTTCCTTCTGCACTTGTCTAGCAGAATCCTCCGCAGTGCCCTGTTGCTGGGGAACAGCCTTATTATGTACAGGGAAACTGAGGCAGAGCCAAATGATGTATGAAGAGAGGAAAACCTACTTTTCTCAAGACAGGGCTGAGAAACATCACTTTTTGAGAAGTATACACCTTTCAGTTAACACAATCTTCCTCTTCCAGTGCTAACTTCATTAGGTAGCTTGGAGTTCATTCTGGAGAGGAGAAGCATGTAACATCAAATAAGATGGAATATTTCCAGGAAGGGAGCTGCAAACCCACAAGTGTCACCTCTTATGCACAGAAGAGTGCAAAGGTGTGGACTTGTCCTTTAGGAGAGTGGAGCAGGGGCGCAGATTGTACAATTTTAATAATCTTCCCTCATTTACAAAGGCAGTGAAAAAGAACAATTCCTACTACTGTCTCCTGCTTTACCCCACACTAATGGATGCCTCTGAACTAGCAGAAGTCTTTCCCATTAAATTCCTGCATTATCAGGCCATTACTTGACAGGGCAAAGATTAATCACAAACTTTCAGGGGACCATTTATTCCATTTGCCAATCTATCTCTCCCCGTTACGCTGCTTTGGTTGTGTTGTCAATTTTTCAAGTGCCAAGGAGTTTGGACCGATCCAGTTTTCTGTCCATCCATCTGTCACACACCTGTCAATCTGGTTCGATCTGAATGCGCTGTTTGCTCTGGGAAAGTCACAGGGGGAGGGGAGGTGGGTGGGATGCTGAGTGGTGTAGGAGGCAGAAGGCCTGCGTTTGAAAAATAAACAGAACACAGATTAGCAGGCTGTATTAAACAGAGAAGGGAGGATTCGGAGAAACCATAGAGGTAAGAGTGAAAATTTAACAACGTAAATTTAACATCTCCCCTGGTGCTGCAGGCTGACTCATATTGTTAGTCTGAGAAACTATGAATGGGCTACCTCAAAACACCCGTGGATTTATGATTATAGTTCATTTTATTGTTCTGCTTGGTGGAGGGCAATGTGTGAAATGGATTGAATGGGAGAACAGATCTTTTAAGAAAATAAACTTTTAACTCAGTGGTCTAAGTCATTATTCAACGTCTTCAGAGCTAAGCACCAGGAGTGCTCAGGAAATGCAGCAGAGGGAAAGTGAATTGTACAAACACTTGAGAGAGGAGTTAATTACCCATCCTGATTTCCTTTTAATCGGTATGCATTAAGGCTCTGAGTTTGCTCGCCGTTAGTTTGGTTTTGAAGAGGACGACCTTTCCTTTCTAAGCTGTTCTACTTCATCTCCAGCGTATTTGTGCCATGACTGAAAGGCATTCTCACCTCACTGGTGGATACCGCGGAATATCCTACTGCTCAGCTCAGCTCGGAAATTACACCTCGTGCTTTGCCATGCAGTTTGTACAGGTTTGTGATTTGGAAATAGTCCTGATTCTGAATAACAATCAGGGTGAAATCCACCTAGGTTCAAGAGTGATTTGATGAGACACGGTGGCCCAGATCCTTCCATGTATTTAAATATGATACTAAAGCTTAGAGTGCAACCATCCTGAGCTATCACTGTAGTCAATGTAGAAAAAAATAGCTATTCAAGTAGTAAGTGGTTGTATTCCCTCTGGAAAATAACCCCTCCCCACATTAAACAGATTTGGTTATTATGAAACCAGTAGAAGTTTTTCAAGTAATTGTCTAAAGCTAGATAAGTTGAGCCACAACTCCCTCTAGGATCTACTTCTAACTCAAATGATCTTGATCTCCAGAAAACTGGAAAGCCTAGATTTCAAAATCTGCAGCATCAGTCTTAATAATTGGGACTCTTTTGGCACTCCTTTTCATTCACTCCTCTCTCACATTCAAATTTTAGGAAGCATGTGGTAGTGAATATCTTGTTCCTACTATGATAATTAACCACTTTGCAAACAGCTTGACTCCCTTCCAGATGGGTTTTAGTCAATTTTATTTTTTTAAAGTCTTCCTCTCTCTGAACAGTACAGAAGTGTAAGTATAGAAGAAAAATTCTGATTCTTTAAATGCCTGACAGTAAATGTCCTCCACAGAGTTTATGCTTGGGAAGATCACTGCTCAGAACTAGCCCTTGAGAATCTTACCCCTTCTTTTTTGCTTTCCCCCATCTTTGGAGCTGAAGGTTAAAGATGAGATAAAGTGGAATGATGTTCTCAGACAAGTTTGAAAAATCAGACCTGCCGCCTTTATCCCATTGCTGTGGAGTGCCAGCTCCACTTTCATCAGCCCACATTAGAGGCTTCTCACCTTCAGTCCATTCAATCAAGGAAAACCAATGCAGGCAGATGGAATGGGACACTTGGTCTAGCAGCTACAGGAGCAGATCGGAACAATCCTTCCAGCAAACACTCGGTGGAGATGGAAAATAAAATTAAAAAAAAAAAATTCCTTTTTCATTCCTGCTAATATCCATTCCTCTCACATTTCATCGCTGCTTTGCATGAAGAACCAGAGAACAGTGTCTCTGTTTCTGTCTTCTTGCATGAGGAAGCTCCTCTGTAAAATGGAGGAAAGCACAGGGGACCTTGGGATATTTCACACTTGTTAGGAAACTTGCAATCAAGAATTACTTGTTTGAATCCAGATTAAAGTGCGAGCAGAGTCTATGGAATATTGAGGCAGCCTGACTGGACTCGAGTGGGCAGGAAGGTTCCAATGGAGAGCCCTGGAGCTGCCTCTCCTCCTAACAATCCACATCACTTTGCACCCTTGCCAAAGCTCCAGGAGGGCTGTGGGAGAGGAGACAGCCAGGTAATCTCAGTGTTAAAGACAGGTCCTTCAGGATGGGGCTGAGATAACCTGAATGTGTCTGTCTGGGGAAACGCAGCCTGTTTCAAGCACCAGTCTCTAAAACTAATGGTCTCGAACCATTCATCAAAAAGTATATGCTCGGGTAGGATATTTAGGAAAGAAAAAGATGGACAGCAGCAAAATCTTCTTTAGAAATCCTGACAGAGACACTCTTGGTGCCAAATGAAGGCTGTACAGATGTAGAGCTGCCTCCTGTCAGGCCCTCCTCCTCTGCCTCCAGGCTAGAACCATGAAAGATCCTGCAAGAGGCTTTTTGAACACATCATAGCTACCCGTCACTGTTTCCTTTCAACTCTTCCTGGAACTGAAGGTCCCCTCCTCTCTTCTCCCTTTAGGAGCTGTTTTTGGTTTTTGTGGGTATTTTTTTGTTTGTTTGGGTGTGTGTGTGCCCAATGAATCACACTTCTGATCTTCCCGGTTTTCCCCTAACAGCCACTCCTCCTTTCCATTCAAAACTGACATTTTGTGCCTCTCAGGTTTCTTTTTAAGCACTCACTTCAATTCCAAGCTGATTACTACCTTAGTTTCTAAAGCAGACTCATTTTCCTACTGATGACTCCAAGTTTTTTGTTATTAAGTATTTATTCATCAGAAATGACAGAACTTTAAATTCTAAAGGAATGCAATGGTGAAAGTTTCACATTTTTTCATGCTGAACAGGGAAAAAGACTACGAGGGAGTTGTAGTATTCATCAGCAATTTAGAACAGGAGAGAACTTTGACTCCTCTATCCCAGTATTAACAAAAAGATAAAATGCAAAAGCCTGCCACACAGCTGAAACAGCAAATGGTGCACTAGTATTGCACATACAGGAACAGCAAGGGGCAAAAGGAGTGTAGGTCCCTACTCTCTCACCAAAGCTGACTTATAGCACATTTATATTGTTCTGGTCAATATAACACCAAGAGTAAACTTGATTTCTGAGTCACTAGAAACCCACACAACAAATGTCCTAGTAGGTAGCCGCATCATTTTTGCTTAGAACAGTTAGAAAAAGTGATGCAAACTCAAGCCTTCCGTACAGCTCCAGGATTTAGACTGTCCATGTGCAGCATTTCAGGCAGTAAGACACAGCATCATAAAATGTCTCTCTGTTGCACCTCACTGTCTCTACGGCTTGATTTCAGTGCCAAGCCAGCGTCATTGAAAACAGAGGTCAACAACTGATTGTGCAGGTGCCAAAGACAGCACAGAATAAGCCAGGAGACTGGGGAGACGTGGCTTTTTGAAAGACACATTTGTGAGAGACAGGTGCCTCACACAGAACAAGATACTGCTGATCAGCTGCCTGTGTCTTTCACTAGCAGTCTCCTGGCTCCTGTTGGGTTTCTACTTGTACATGTAACCTCTAATTTTGGAAATAAAATGCCTTACACTGAAAAAAAAAAAAAAAAATCAACATGTCGCTATTTAATGGTTGCTGATTCCATAGTTTAATTCATAATTGAAGTTTCACCTTGCTCTGAAACAATTAGGAGTGCTCATATGATCAGTTACCAAGTCTCAGTTGGGAGGTAACAATTTATGGCTGAGAAGCTGGAGGTGACAACTTCTGAAAGTGCCTTTCAACTGCATCTCCCCTCAGTTGTGATGGATGTGCATAATGGCACAAATAGGGAAGAGGAAGTTAGGAAGAGTGATGCCTCACAAGAATCACACCCGATGGTGCATGTTGATGTACAATGTGTGTGTGTGTGTGTGCGATGTGCAGTGCTGCATGCTGCATTATGCACTGCATAATAAATACTTGTGTGTGTTCTCAGGGAAGGCAAGGGCTGATGGAGAAATCTGAATTAAGTCCAGCGCTCTATTTGAAGAAGTAGGATGTGGGATAATGCCATTTATAAGCTGGCAGTCACTGCAGGCTTGAGGTACAGAGGGAAAACACCCCGTGATGACCAGACACCAGTGAGAAAGAGGCAAGCAGCTAAACTAACAAGAGCCACAACGGGAACACACTCTGCCCCCATCCTTTTGGCTCAGCAGAGAGAGTTGAAAGTGCTTCAGGACGGCACCAATAACCTTGCCCAGCCGTTCTTGTGTGCTGAGCTCCCTCTGGAAGCATTAGAATAGGTTCCAGCAGGGTGGGGATGAGCAAAGGGGGAGCAGGTTTCTCGTCTTCAGCGATACACTGTTTATCCAGCTTAGCCATAAAGCAACGTAAATCAAGCATGTCATCCTACCTAATTGCGTGTTCATATAGGACTTAATTGGTAATATTCCTGCAACCCAGCTCCTCAACCTTCATGTTGCATTGAGTTCCTCTCAGAGACTAATGAGCTTTATACAACAACAAACATTTAGGTCTGTTGTTCTAATTCATTAACATAATGGGCAATACAATGAGCAGTTATGATAATAAACACTAATAAGAGGCACTAGCGACACTTATTCCTCACAATGCCAGGGCTGTATGGTGTGTTTGTGTGGTGGCAATGCCATGATAAAAAAGGGGGTGCAGTCCTACCTGGTCTAGTCTCAGTAACTACCCTGAGTATCAGTTCCACATCAGCCAGCTGAAAGCGACAGTGGTGCATAAATAATTTCTATCGTGATGAAGCAGGATTGAAACAACACAATTTTTTTTTTAAGTGGAAGAAATTGAGAAAGGAATATGGAAGCCAAAGGGAACAATTTTTAAGGTAATTTTACAAAATACTCCAGAGCATCCCAGTAGCTATGGACTTGGCTGCTCCCTGAAGAAACTTAAGCTGCTCTCCTATTTGTAAATGTGCTTTAGTATGTGCAACAAAATGAAACATCAACAGTATGGAAATGTCTTGTTTGTTTTTTTTTTCTTTTTTTTCCTTCTCACTCAAGTCAGCCATCCTTCACTAAATTATTTTTCCACAAGCACTGTCATTAACCACTGGCAACATCCGGCCCCAAAATGCACATGTATGTGCACACACAGACTTGCAAAATATTTCTTTAAGACTTCATTGTACATCATACTTGTTCCCTGCAGCTTATCCCACTCTTTACCAAACTCTTTGGGACTTGGGTTTATATGTAGAACACCATTTGCCATGAGAAAAGCTCATTCCCCTTTTTACTTCTCAGATAAAACTATGTAATAATGAGGACCTTGCTCAAAAGAGTCCCACCTGATCCTGACAACCTTCAGCACAACTTCATACCCATCATTTATTCCATTTTAAGCAATGGTCTAAACAAGTTCAGATGTTACACTATCTGGTCCCTAAATTTTGTTAACCTCTGTCTTCTTCCTCCCTTTTGAAGAATGGGAGAAAATGTTTTACAGGTAAGACAGACCTATAGAATTACATTTTGCTCTTTGCCATGTTAAAAAAACACCTTGACTTAACAGTCTCATGCTTGGGAGCAAAGTGTCTTTTACCTTTTAACTTGATTCCTGAAAATGGTATCTCATTTACAGGACAGGCTTTTTTTCTTTTTTTTTTTTTCCTCTCCTTTTGCACTTCTATGAAGAGAAACCTTTCATTTTTAAGAGCCATCCTCAGGTTCTCAGTGACAGACATTTCCTGAGCAAAGAAATATAAGCCTACAAAAATGTATGATTTCTGAAATTTATGGCCAGAACTTTATCACAATGGAAATATTTTTTTCTAATTGAAGTCTATGCTGCTGTTATGACACTAATTCAATTATTCCTTATATTACATTCATCATAATTTTATCTTCTTGTAAAAGAAGAATCACTTGTTTCCCTGACATTGGTAGAGTTGACTTAGGAAGAAAGGGGTGAATCTGCACTCTAATAATGTCCTTTTGCAATTAATCATAAGGGCAGTATTAAAATACAATCATAGAATCATTTAGGCTGGAAAAGACCTTAATATCATTGATTCTAACCATTAACAATAAAATAAAACAGAATAAATTCATGTGGAGTAAATATTAAATACCCAAAGACTTATAACAAAAGATTATGCAAAAAGCCTTCTAACAGTTTAATATAATATTCCGGAGAATTTGGATACGTCTTTGGAACATTTTGGGTCAGAAATATACTGGAATTTAGAGAAGACTGAAAAACTTTTCGCTGCAGTAAACAAGAAAACCTTTCAAACAAGTCACAAATCATCATCAAAGATTTCTGGGTAATGCTGAGAACCTGTGATATGCAGTGCATGGTATAAAAAATGTCTTCTGCTGGAGGAGCATCATCTATTATAACTCTGCTATCCCTGATGGTCCCCACATATGTCAGGAGTCTGTAAAATGACTCAGATTTTCCATGTGCTTCCTGCCAATAAACAGTGTTTCTATACAGGCAATGACTTTAACTACGGTGGGAGTTAATATCTGTAGGGACATGAAATGACCACTCTGTTGACAGTCTCAGATATTTATCTTCCATGCCTGTGACTCACGCATAGCACAGTTTCACCCATATGTTTGGCCATGAAATACCCTTATTGAGTAACAAAATGCTGAAGGTACAGCTATTTTTCGCATAAAATCACCAATGACTCTCTTCCTATGAACCTCCTGGGGATTAAACAAGCTGAGGAGGTTGGTTTCCTGGCTTAAAAGATTCAGGGGAGACAGGGAAGTGTGTCTCATCTGAGGTATTCAGATTTTAAGCCTAACCTCTAAGCTAGTCATATAAGGCAACATTCTAATCAATAAATAGTGATATGTACTTCCATTGAAGAACATTTATTCCATCCTAAAGTTGATGATATCTTAGAAATACAGGCAACTGGTTTTATATATCTTTCCTGGCCTCTTTAGTAAGGAGAAAACCTAGCTTAGTTCCATAGGAAGAGAGGAAAGGCACCTACAGCAACGCTTTCCCTGAATCTCTCATTCTGCTGTGTGTGTTGTAGGGAACAAACTCTTCCAGGCAGGAGAGGTTTTTAATGTGATTTCACAATTTGCATGAAGAACCTCTAACAGTCATTGCCATCAAACCATGCCATCAAAGACATCAGTTCATGTGCCACCCATTCAAAGATGTGTTCACCTTTCTCACTGGGTTGTGATGAACAGCAGCAAAGGAGAGGTGAGTGCATGCCTCACTTCCCCTGGAAGGGATTTTTCCCCAACCCTCAGTCAGTGTTTTTTACTGACCTGCAACAGAAGCAAAGCTGTGATTCAAGGAGAGAGCCTACCTCGATTAATGGGGTATGAGGATGGGGAAAGACATGTTCATTTGTAACCTGGAAATTCTGAGGGGTACCTCTGTCTCGGGATCAATATTGTGGGAGCCACAAATGTCTCTGCCACGCTGCCCTCCCCTTGACAAAAACATGCATCATTTTTCTTTCTTTCAGATCTCCTTTCTCCTCATCTCAGAAGCTTTTACAAATCTTACCCCTTCCTATCAAAGCAAACTACTAATGGAGTTTGGTCTTGGAGAAAGGGGAGTAGGGAGAGAAGTTGATTCTTTTAGAGACGAAAATTATTCTTTGCTTTCTCCTATCACAGCCTTTTATTTTCCACCTGGAAAAAAATATGTTGCACTTGAAGAAAATAATATTAAATAATATTATTTTTCAAAAAATCAAAGGATGAGGATAGAACTCATCAGTAACTTTGAATTCCATCTTTGACAATCTCACCATCCATTTATCTGCAGCTTGACTGTGAAAGATGTATTGGTGGCAGCTCACTTAATGATTTTAGAACTAGTACTGCTGGTGCCCCAAGCCAATTTGCTATTAAACAGCAGTGACTTGGAGCCTTTCCACTGTACAGTCTAATTTCTGGAGGGAGAGGAGATGGGAATTGGTTTCTCCGTGTGCAATGAAAAGTTGATTCTCACCAGTAAAGATTAGAAATCTTAACAGATCTACAGCTTTGTGATGTATATTTTAGAGGCATTTGACATTATTCAGAGTGCAGGTCCATGACATACAGAAATGGAAAGCTAAGCCTAGCCAAGAAATGTTAGCTGCCACAAGAGGAAGCAAGCAATATTTATTTATTTATTTACTTATTTATTTAGGCAAAGTGAACCCTAGAGTTAGTCCACAATACTGGCTGTAGCTAGAAATCAATCTTCCTAGACAACCATGCAACAGGGACATAAATGTAACTTAAACCTTCAGATAGGATGTCTCTGCTACAATTGCCAATTTGTGTGGACGTGTGTTTTACAAATGTTGGCCTGCTGATAAAGCCTGGCGCTCTTACCACACCCTTCCAAAAGGACCCTGACCAAAACAGCGCAGTTATATTTCCAGAAAGTAAATGTGCTCATTCAAAAATGCATTTGCTTCTGAAGACCTCTAGGTCCTTCAAATGCAATTGAAAATTTTTCAGGTGCCTCTTGCCAAATTTGCTTAAAACATGGCAGTAGAGACCAGCTGGTGTCATTCCAGGTCTCCATCAGTGCCAGGCATAACACCAATGCCAATAGTCCTCCATCATTGTTTTTGTCTGACCCTCTACATGTAACTGGGCACTGATTTTCCTTATTACCTCTTTATTAAATGCAATGACTTTTTAAGTCAACATTTGTCTTCTGAAAGATCTCTGTTTTCTTTTTGGAGAAACTATTATAAAATACACCAGTTGTTTTTCAATAGGCAATTATACTCACTGCTTAAAAAAGGGGAAAAAATGCCTTTTATCTATTTTCAACTTCTGGCCTTTTTTTCCTTGAAATGCTTATTTCCTCAGATTGAAGAGTCTTTTATTACTGCATATTTTCTTCCTTCTGAGGGCTGGCCACAAGGTCATAAGCCAAGAAATCAGTGCATTAGGTATCAAGTCACCATCACAGGGTTTCATACGTGCCTTCAGCTCAGACCTTTTACTGCTGTGGGATACTGGTATGGCTGGCTGTGTCTCACCAGGATAGTGGTGACTTCTTCAGAGGCAAAAATATTGTTTGTGATCCTGTAATTGGGCTCAACTCCTTCCCCTCTGTCTTTGCTTCCCCTCCCACTCCTCATCTGTGCATTTGGCCATGTTGTTCCCCACTTTTTTCTTTTTAAGATGGACCTCCCTGACCCCATCCTCTCCTCCTCCTCTTTTCCCTTGCTCCATGACTTTTCACTGCTCCCAAAACCTGCTTGTCTTGCAACACCACCTCCTCAGCTCCTGCTGGTGGGGCTGGCAGCTCTGTTTCTGTGAGGAGTTAATGTTAATAATGCCAGGGAATCTTATTAGCTTGGAAGTTGTGGCTTCATTTTAACGCCAGTGATTTAGATGGCAACCTCTGTGAGTCTTTGGGCTTTGGTGTGCACAGTTATGGCATCTCCTCACCAGTGATGGTTCTTATGACTTCTGGGGTTCAGTAGAACATACAATAAGTGATTAAAGTGATGATCTGCCCAAGTAATTTGGCAGTTTTCACTTCCCCTCACCTTCCCAGGGCATCTCTGCATGTGATCCCTGCAGCCTTTGTTTACCAAAATTGCCAGGACCCTTCCTGACTCTCTGTGAACCTGGATTAATTCAGTCTGAGTCTGCCTCACTTCCTCATGGGCTGAACAATTATAATATTGATGCTTCAAGGCAGTGAGTGTTAATGTTACAGTATTTGCATCACGGTTTAGGATCCTTCAGTACAAAGGTTCAGGAAAAATGTAGTGCTGTGTTGTTACAGGATCAGAATATTGCACAACCTCAATATTTAAATTTCATTTGTGTTTCTGACATTAGTGGATTTTTTTTCCATCTAAGGCCATATTATCTGTGTCTTCAAGGAAAGATAGAAACTGGGAGGCCACTGAGTTTTACTGGAAGATAGGAAAGCCCTCAATTCCAGTTATTTTGGAGAGTTATTAAGTATTAAGTATTACAAAAAATTGGTAAATCTGATAAAACTTTCTGGCAATAAATGAGTGATTCTACTTTCAGGTCAGAGAAGCAAAAACTCAACCAACAGTAAATGCCATAATCCTCTGTGAAAAGAAAAAAAATCCCTGAATTTCACAACATTTTTGTCATTAATGTTTTAACATGACCATATTAGGAAATTCACTGGTATATTGAGTCCTAAGGAAGATTTTATGTGCTGGAAACACTGGATCTTTAGAACAGTGATATTCAGCCATGATCATGTTGTGATTACAACTCAGATGCTCAGACAAATAATTTGTTCTTAAGACAAAGTACAAATTTCCAAAGATTTTTTACTAGACATGAATAGGATTGTGAAAATCAGGAATTTCTGTGTGAACTTGAAAGGAAAATCCCTAGACCTGTGTTACTCTAACAGACTTAAGTTCTCAGGCTTTATTTGCTTTTCAAATCTCTTAGGATCTCCTCATTCCTTTCTTTTATATATTTTAGCTTTATGAGGAAATTAACCCTTAGAAATTAATAAAGGATTTTTAACTAGATAGAGGCCTATATCCTGTATATAACTGATTTTTGATGGGAACCTTTGGCACTCCTTGTCTACTTTCTAGGATAATGAGATAGATGCAGTTTTTATATTGTTAATGCAATAATAAGAATTGTTGTAATAAATTTACATTTTGTTCATGGTGTCATCCCATCACCTTCACCCTAACTCTTTGGTGCAGATAATTCTGTCTTTCTGAGGCTGGTCCAGTTTAAGATGGGAAATATCTGTTACAAATCACACCTAATTTTAGGATTAATAGACACAAAAACCTCCTTGAAATGGCTGCCATGGACCAACAGCCTTAGGTCCCAAAGAAAAGCATGGCATATACTTTCAAGTGTAAATGGGATCTGGATATTAGCATTAAACAGGCAAAAAGTCCAGAAAAAAGTTTAGGAGAAATATGAACAGGTATAGGAACTGCCAGAGGATGATTGGGTCATTTCCTCAATTCTAGTAACTGTTCAGTCTAATTTCTTAAACTTATGCAAGATACCTAATAAATGTATAAGTTTCTTATCAGCAGTGTTACCCAGTTTCCCTTTGCTATCCATATCTGAATTCAATTATTTTAGCTACTTTTCAGAGAAAGAAAAATATTTATCTTCCACCTTGTCTTTCACCAAATAAGATTAAATCTTGTTTTGCTTGAGTAAGTGGTGGTTTCTGCTTGAGAGCAAATGTTGGAAAGCAGGAGGGCCTGGTGTATCATTGAGCAATGACAACTATAATAAATTCATTTAGCACACCATAAAGGTAATGTGCCTAATTGGACCATAAGAGTAGAAGAAAGAAAGGAAAAAAAGAAATGCTTGTATTATCCTTTCTATTTCTTCTCCATTTCTTTTTAAGGGTAGCCTATCATCAGTCATCATGAAAGATCTTGGTGGCCACTGAAACAGAGGAGGGACCTTTGACACAGCTTGATCAATCCTAATTGAATAGACCAGAGGGACAGAAGCCAAAAGGAGGGGACCCATTCTTTGCATTTGACAGCCTCGTCCTTTTTAGTTTGTCAGCTGTCAGAAAACATTGGGGCACTCTCAGGGTGCATGAGAATGCTTTAAGTTGTCATATAGTTTTTTGCTACATGAAGAAAATTCTTTTAGGCCTTGAAAGTGTCTGGTTTGCTCTGAGTATCTAAAATTGTAATGTTTGGAGACACCAGGTGTAGTCAGTGAAGTAAATGGGAACTTTACTAGGTAGGGACTCACAATGTTTCCTCAAATTAACAGAAGGTTTTGTTCCACTCTTCATCCCTGATACCCCAATCCAAGCAGCTCATCGTTATATCATTTACTGTCTTTGCACAGGAGTAGGATACAAGTCAAAGAAGCCTAAGGCTCCCTATTTTCTGTGACAAATCCCACCTAGAGATGTTTTCTGTATTCTTCTTTATTCCCCATGTAAAGTTAATAGCTGAAGAGAAGACCTGAACTCCTAAAAAACTTACATGTATTGAGCAGTATCACTGTGTTTTTAGTGCTGCAAAGGGCTGACATTCTTTAGACTTCTCAGAGGCTCTCTTACATAAACCCCAGTGTAATTATTGCTGGCCCTGAACAAATACTTCTAGGAATATTGAGGTAAGGGAAGAAAAGGGGGTAGAAACAGTCTGCCTTTAGTCTCCCTGTCTTCTCATCCTTTTTTCCTCTGCTGTGCTGGTATGACATTACTGCAACCAGGAAAGTGGTTTCCTGTGAGACATTTCAAGCAGCAAGTAGGGGAGTACAGCAGGGAGATCTAGAGTTGGATGAAAAAAGAATGAAAAGTCTTAGATTAATGACCATCCATTGAGGCCTTTGCTTCACACTCACAACAAGCACTTTCATATTCAGATCTTTACTAGTGGCTCCTTTACTGGTGATGACTTCACGACCTGTTCTCTTGCCTTAAACTACAGGTAGATATTTGGGATTTTTGCCTCTTGTCAATGCTTTGAATCCAAGCACCAGGCCACTACAGGAATTCACTGCTTTCTCATTACTTTCAGCTTGATGAGGAGCTTAAAATGCCGAAAATCTCCTCAGAAACTTCACCCTAAATGGGTCTCCACCTCAGCGGTAAAAACCCAGGCAACTACAATTGCTCGGAGGCGTTACTGTCTTCTCATTCTGCGTTAGCCAAGGCTCAGACATAATTGCATCTCATTCCTTCTCTTGCCTTTGACAAGTGAGACAGGAGCTCAAGAAAGGTCCACTATTGTCACTTCCTCTCACCTCCCTCACTGCAGTGCTTACAAACCACACTGTCTTTTCTGCTCTAAGGACTGCCTCGGTTGTGTATTTGGCAGAGGAAATGTGCACAAAGATCACAGCTCCTCTAGCCACCAGCTGCATCAAAAAGACACCTTCCCCGTGAGTTGTAGGGGAAGTGAAAGTTGTCACATTGACAGTTCCTCGGGGCAAAGTTTGGAATTTTGTATCTATTTCTACAACAAGGGATTCGCTGCAAACTCTTGTTCTTGTACTCTTCTCTAAGAGGCCCATCTTTAGGCAATGGATGCGCTGCACAACATTAATATAATTAAACCAAAAGAGCAACCACTACAGAAAACTCAGAAAAAGGAAGGAAGAATGAATAACTTAAGAAAGGTCAAAATGGTCATCAGTACAGTCATCACTGCAAAGGTCTTAAATAGAGCCTGCATGTCCATGGAGGGGGTTGGCAGACATCCACAGGGAATGTCTGAAACCAGGCTGTGATGGTGGAAGTTCCTGTCATATTCTAGGAAGTGTCTTAGCACTGAAAAGCCATGTGAACTCAGCTGCACTGAAAGCACCATCTGAGCTCTGACAGGTCATGCCTAACTCTTAATGTAGAGAATTCTCAGGAATCTGCTCTCTCATTATTCAGCTTATGCTGGGGGAGAGGAATTTCACTTTGCTGCATTGGTTACTCCTGTGACAGCTGAGTGGGTTATGTGTCCTGGAACAGAAAAAACCTGTATTCCTAAGCTGTATTTTCACTGACAAATGTCTTTCACTGTGGCAACTTCATAGGATTTTAATTTCCACCTACAGCAGCACAGGTACTGATGCTGGTCACCAAGTCCCTTTTAGTCTCAGAAAAGGAAGAGGCCATGAGGAAAGTAAGGTAAACTATTTCCAAACACGTCTCAGGCTGTAATTTAGAGTACTTGGGTCTCTGCTGAATTTAGTCCTCCAATAAATAAACAAAAATTATGTGGTTTCTTCACTTTGGTGTTTTCAACAGAAACTTTTGATTCTCCAGTTGCCCATGATTCACAAAGACGTCTTGAAAACCAATTTAAGACCCAGCAGAACTGAGTAGGCCACCACATTCAGCCAGCTGTGGAGATTCATGTCAGTGTTTCTGCTACAGGACAGATGATGAATGGCTGTTGGTGTTTGGGAAGATTCTGCAGCCCAGAGCATATTGCCTTGATCCTCAATGTCAACGGATAGGTCATCATCCCTATTCGTCGGATAATCAGAATGCCTGGTTCTTTTACCCCTTCACTTTATCATAGGGAAGAATTTTAATATTAGGAAAAGCAGAAGGAAGGTGTGATGTTTGAAAGTGGGTGGCTCTGAAAAATTACTGGCATAAGTTGCTGGGGTTGCTGGCAATGTTTCCTTCCAGTTTAAGCAGGAAATTCAAAGGTGTAAGACAGCTCTGTCTATAAGTAACACATCTCACACTTTAGCTTTGAGGAAAGGACTTGTTTAACTCAGGATAGAGATACCTGAGTGATGGAGAGAGAAGGAAGTTGTCTGTGACTGTTACCATTGATGGTCATTGTTAAGTGATGAAACCATTTCTATATGTGCAGCCTGTTCCATGTGGATTGTCCACCTGCTTCAGGAACTTGAACATTAATCTCTACAGCCCGTTGTGCACAGAAACTTAAATATGTAATATCCATTATCTCTACTGACCTCGACATATGGAGATATTTTCACATATGATGACATTTTCATTCTTGTCTGTGACCACATTGGATTTTCTCCCATCTTCCTTCACATACCCATTTCTCAAAGTACATGAGTGTAAGAGTCTTGGCTCAGATATAAACGTCTCACGGTGCTTTGAAGTCCCTCAGCAAGGAAAAAAGTTCCCAGTCCAGATTCTCCAAAAGCTCAAGAAAGAGAGAAACTATAGGAATGAAGTTTTGTCCCTCATACATATGGAAATACCATGGCAGGGAGCTGAGAGCAGGACAGAGAGAGAGTTAGAAACTGGATGAGCTCTCCAGAAAAGACACACACTGAGCGATGGATGGACAGGGATGGTCTACAAAAGGAAGAGACCCAAAACAGCTGCTTTAGAAAAGACAAAGGTTTCAGGAAAACCAAAAGAAAGAACAAATATAACTTTTTTTCTTTTTTTCTTTAATATTCATAAATAAAGTAGTGCCTATTTCATCATTACTCTCCTTGAACCTCCTATATTCCTCTATTGTTTTATCCAAGTCCAAACATATCTGCAGCACTTCTTGCTAGTTGTTGTACACTTTCAAAATCATACATTAAAAAGATGACTTAGGAAGAAAAAACTTATAAAAAAAGAATGTAGATGTGTGCAGCAATTATCAGTTTACCATTGTGGGCAATTTGGATTTCATTGCCATGGATCTATGATGTTCCAGAAACAAGTCTAAGAATTTGGTAGAAAGTATTACTTACTCAAGTATTCATGGAGTAATTTGGTACTGAAACTTTTATGAAACTGGTGAAGAATTACTGTAGATTTTATTGTGAGGAGAACCTTTGATAATGTTGAAGTTGCCATGTCTTTAAAAGTCAACTAAGGAGTAGTAAAATTTGGTGTAATTGAGAAACAGTTGCTTAGCGCATTACAAAATCAGATGTGCTATTTTACAGAAATTAATGTGAAGACAAGAGAAAAAAAAAAAAAAGAGGAAAAAAAAGGCAAGAGAATCACTATATGGCTCATTACAAGTAAATTTGATTCTGTTCAAACAACCCTGACTACAGAGACATTTGAATCAGCAAAATGAGACACTTAGGAAAGCACTGGTATATCTCTGTCTTGCTGGACTGTCCTAGCTCTTCATCCCTTTAGTAGTAATCAGTTGAGAAGACTCATTCATATTTCACATCTTATTACAGAGATGGTATTTGTGCTAAAAACCTGAAAGTCCTATTTCTAAAGCAGAAACAGAATAAGGAATGACATCCTTATCCTACAAAGCAAAAAAAAACCACCCTGTGAGCAAATTCTTGCATGATGTTCTACTGTAGTGAGAGAAGGGAATTTTGTATATTTTTTGTTGTGTCCCTCCCCCCATCTTTTGCACGACACAAAGCTATGTTAGTTTCACTCTATTTTAACGATAAAAATCAGTGTTAGCTTTTAATTTCACTCATTCAAAAAAAAAAAAAAAAAGGGAAGTGTAAAATGTCAGGCTTTTTTTCAAATGGAGGCACATTTTTCTCGCTCTGTTTCGGGGGCTAACTGTGCAAGAAAGTCCATGGGAGGAGATTCCTAACCTAGCTATCAAAACCAATACTGACAGGCTATAACTTCTAATCAAAGACTGACCTCACTGAGAGTGTATAGGACTCTAGGGAAAATCTTGGGAACTACAGACTGGTGAGACTGACTTCCACCCCTTGAAAGATGACAGAGTCTATAATAAACAATAAAATCATACAGTACATGAACTATATTTTCTGTTGGGCAGCACGACTTCTGCAAAGGGAAAACTCACCTCAATAATCTGCTGAAGTTCTAGCAGGGGGACTGTAAATGCATGGATGAAAGGCAAGGAATATTAAAGAGAAGAGACTTTTCAAGAGACAAGTCAATAGGGATTGGTCCTGGAAGCAATTTTATTCAACATCTTTGTCCATGACCTGGAGAAAAAATAAGTAGAGGAATATCCAACTCTGTAGATATGAAAACCACTTTTCTGCTGACAAGGAGATGCTTACAGATCTCATAAAAATTTACAAATGGCTGGCAAATAAACTCCAATGTGGATAAACCTAAAATAATGCAAGTAAGAAAAAGAGCCAAAAAACCTAAACCATGAACCTGAAGGTTCATAAAGCTGGGCATGAAAATGGCAGTTATAGTTCAGGTAAGAAATCTTGGTTTCGTGATGTCAGGTGTTTGAAATCTTTGACTCAATGCGCAGTGGCTGCTGAAAAAGCCAATGAGATTCTGGGCACCATCATGAAATTGTGGACAGCAAAATAGGTTACATATTTTTGTATCTAAAAGGTGTCATGCACCCACATCTTGAACAGGTTTGTGTACTTTTCTGGCTTACACACCCCAAGACAGACATGCTGAAGTTAAAGAAGGTGAAATGAAGGACAAGCATTATGATCAGGGAGATGGGGTGGCTGCCTCTTGAAGGGAAATTAAAAGACTTAGACAATTCAGGAATCTGAGGTGTGAAACCATAAAGATTTACTAAAGGTGAAAGCATTGGGTGAGCTGAATGTGGAAATGTTGTTCAACACAACACAACATGCAATAAAAGAAGCAAGTAAATAAGGAAAGGTTTTTTTAAGGTTTTTTTTTTAACTGACAAAAGGAAAAGCGTCTTTATGCAGTAAGTGGTGAACCTCTGGAATTTGCTACCATAGGAGACTATGTGGAAGGACATTATTAGATGGTTTATAAAGGAACTAGTTGTTCACAGACAGTATGTCTGTAAAATGGAGACCAATAGGATGAGCTGTGGGACTACAAAAGGAATAGTTTTCAGATAGAGGCTGGTTTTGCTTGCTTGCCTTGAAAAGGATCTCTGCTGAAGCCTGAACTCTGGGATTGATGAAAAATTGGTAATTTCTTATTTTTCTTCCATCTGTGTACTAGTTTGTTAGTAGACATGATGTCCATGGTCTGCTCTATGGCAGGCTCTACAAGTTCCACGTAAGCAATGGCTGATTAAGATTTTACTCCAAGCTCAATAGCTATAGTGAAAATTAGGGAATTCATAGTCAAGCTCAGCACCATGCTAAAACAGCTGCTTAGCAAGGACTAACTGTGGTCTATACAGAAAATATTTCATGGTTATTTGCCCCTGAAATATTATAACTCCAAAGACCAGCAATCACCTGCGACACTGAGTGAAATCACCTGTTCCCAGAAACACATTGTTATCCAAGGCGGGAGTAAGTTTAAGGAACTTATTTTTCTGGGACTTTGGAAGCAGTTGATGTGTTCAATTCTGTCTGGGGACATATTTTGTGAGACCTTAGCTCATTATTTACCTTCTGGATATTTTATACCCCAGGTGGGCCAGTATCATGAATATTTCAAAAGAGGCTTTGTTTATCACTATGAGCATAATATAGGAAGAAAAAAAATGGCAGTTCGCAGAGGCAGCTGCTTCTTCTGCTCCAAGAGTTTGGGATGTAGATGTCATTTTTATAAACCTAGTCAGCAAGGGCACTGGAGTCTAAATGATGCTGACGGATGCTATGAAAGTAGTTTGTCCTTTGTGAAGACGCTTTATCATAGCACTCATAATTGGAAGAGTAAGCATATAGATCCAAAGCAGAGATTCACCAGGGAAGTCCTGATTATGCTGCGAGAAATGCCTCCTCTCTAAAAGGAGGGTAGAAGTTATGACCTATTTTTGGTACCCAGCACCTGACTGGGAGTGAGAAATGGGTAAAATTCTAACCTCATCTTAGGCTTTGTGAGTCCTGGAAGGACTGAGCCACATCCTCGTTCCATTTTAAGTGTGGAAAAGAGCCTGACTGGGATCTGCACAGCAATGGACACAATAAGTTGGATCTATTAAAGAAATTCTCTGAGATTATGCTAGCCAAACTATAGGTAAATTCATACCTTCATTCCCCTTTTCTTTAGGAAGAAATTTAATTTTAGGCTGCTCTTAACGATTTAGACTGGTCACTGTGCTCCCTCTGTGCCTTGCATCTGTCTCTCCAGAAATGTAAGCCTCCTTCAGCTGGTACATATATCATCACCACACCTAAGGAAGGAGAATACCTGAAAGCCTCTTGTGGTCACATTCATTAGAAGTTGTGTATGAAAATGCATATGTAAAATGCTGGGTTCTACATTTCTTCCCGAGAAGATAGGAAAAAAAATAAAAAACAAAACCAAATCAAATTCGCCTTAAACAAAGGCATGAAAGACCTTGAATAAAACAATATGTTAGTTTCACCATAGACCTTGATTGTCCCTCTTAAGAACAAATCGAAAATAGTGTTGTGCAGGTAAGTAGCAAAAGATGTTGTACTTGATATTCCACATGCAGCTTATGAATATTTTTTTGGAATGGCCTGAAATGCAGAGAGTTTAAAAGGCACGTAGGGGACTGTCTTGCTACATGCTTCTGCTTTTCATACTTCAGACTGGGAGGCAGACCTGACTGTTAGGGATGCTGACGGGATGAACCAGAGCTGCATCCAGGAACTCCTCCAGCTCCAGCATAGCATGTGGCTAAACCTGCAGTGAAGATAAAGCTTGCTATGCACACCACAATGCTCGTCAATAGACAGCATTAATACTTATAGTAGAAGATATTTTTAAACTGGCCACGTTTTGATGCCTCCTCTCTCATATTCATTCCTCAGAACCTCAATAATGATCTGTGAGAACTCCTTTAAAACCCACCAGGCATAAAATCATTTGCAACAGAGTTCATCAGCAAAATATATTCTGTCATAAATAGATAACTTCTGAGTCCCATTTTTGATGTACGATTTCTGAGATTGCCTCTGCATGCAATGATGATAAACATGCAAGCAAAATATGTCAGGTTGTAGGAAAAATTTGGGTTAATACTTTAACCCTTAATAGGTATGGGTTATTTTATGCTCATCTTAGACACATTATAATTTTTTGTTATGATAGCAATACTCCAGAGTCATTCATTTATCTGAAGACTTTTAGATTTATTCCAGCGAGATCAAAAGGAAGACAAATTAAACTGACATCCAACAAATAGCCTTCCAAATATGTAAATCAAGAGATATGAATCTGCAGTTATTGATAGGTACAAATTACCAGTAATTGGCCAGAAGAGGTAAGAGCTTTGTCCTGTTCCACTCACTCTTTCTCAAAATTCAGAGGAAAGAAATTCAATTAATCAAAAAACTTGAAAACACCTAAGTACTCATCAGTCTCTTTCATTTATTCTAAGCATTATTACAGACAAGTGTTATTACTCACTTTGATTAAAAAAAAAAAAAAAGCATATTATAACCATTAAATCTGTCTGAAAATGAATAAGAACAGTTAGCATTAAAAAATCTGGTTTAGACCACTTACCACCTTAGCTGTAAGGACTGTTAAGTTTTGAACAATTGACTCAGAGGAGTGTTCAACTTCTTGAGTGATTTATACTTGCAAGTGAACCAGTTGAGGTTTGATTACGTAATTAAAAAAAAAAAGAAAAAAAAGAAAAAAAAGAGAAAAAATATATTCCTGCTTCTTGATTTCAAATATTGTTTTTCTTCCCAAAGGGTGAAATACAGGATGCATAGAGGAGTTGAATCATAATAAGTGTCAGAGAGATACAGCATCTTAAAGCCCTGGAGAAGTCCTAATTTGAATTCTATTCTGAACTTCCTGGCTTAGGCCTCTGTCTACATCCTCCTGCTTTTATTCTCTTTAGTTGTGCACTAACAACTTTAAGGCTCGTGCAGCATGTAAGCTGATTGCTTTGAATATAAATGGGTAGACTATTAAAAGCAGAATTTAGGCTTCTACTCATAAATCATAAAAGGAAGCATAAATTCTGTGTTTTAGTGGAGATTTAAATTCCTAAATGGGTTTTATAGGTGCCACACAAGACCTATTGACAATACCCCTTTATGATAAAAAGTAAATAGAAGTGACAAAGTCAGAATTCAAAATGCCACTGCTTAGCTCCCACTAGCCTGAAGAAGACCGAAAAATGGCTGGAGGAAATCTCAGAGGGAAACAAATGATAACATGAAATTAAATGTGTAATATTCCTTTTTATGCTGTGTGGGGGGAAAAAGCACTCAGAGAATGAGCCGGTACATTTGCATAACAAAGGAAATCAACAACAACAACAAATTGCCATCGTGTTCAAAGCTGATAATTGCACAGATGACAACAAGAAAGCACCTTTCTTCTCAGCTCTCTGGGGGACGAGCCTCGTGGAGATGAGGAAAAAAGGTGGAAAGTGACCCCACTTGCTTTCATGAAAATTAGCAACCTCAGAAAAAGTCTTTGGTGCAAGGGGGTGGCCAGTGAATGGTGTGAATGCTAATGAACACAATGAGGGCAGAGGCTCAGCCAGCGCTCCCATCAGACAATCAACAACTGGCAGCAGACTCTTCTTCAAACCACCCTCACCCAGATTACCAATGTCCAACTCACCTTGCCAAGAAAGTTTTTCTTGAGAGGCAACTTCTGAGGGGTTCCCGGGTTTTGTCTGCTTGTTTGTTTTTTTGGTTTTTTTTTTTTTTTCTTTGATATTTTCCTTCAAATACGAACTGAATTGCAGTTCTTGGAGCCCTGTGAAATGTGGGAATCTCCAGTGTTTCTGTACAGTCCCAAGTAGTGTTCCTCAGTTTTTCCAAGCCAGTTTTTGGACCTTATCTCACCTTGCTGAGTTCAAGGTTAAGGTATTTGCAATCATTTTCTCCTCTGATTTTCCCAAGAGCAAGAAGATTTCTCACTCTGGAGAAACAGGTGGCACTTTAGGCACCAGCAGATCACCAATTGTGACTGGTTTTGTCAGCATGAAAATATGTATTTGCTTCGTCTGCAAGATGAATCATAATCTGATTTACCCAATGACTTCCTAGAAGTACTGTGACTCCAGAAGTCTACTAAAAGTGCTGAATAGTGGTGGCTTTTTTTTTTTTATTAATTATCCAGTGGTAGGGTGTCCTTGAATAGATCTCCAAAACTCTTTGAAAGTTTGTGACTGATGCTGAAAGTCCTAGACAGAAGGACAGGCTGCAAGAGACCAGGACCAACTGATATGTCCCTGTTTAACTCACCACTTCTTACTCTTTTCCATTCCTGCATCAATAATGCAGCAGGCAACAAAAATGAGCAAAAAGGTAACAGGCACTTATTCTAGTCCTTCTTATTTTGGTCTGGCCCTAGTAGCACAAAAATAGCTCCCATTGGCAAGTCTCCACTGACCTGAGCCTGAAATATGTCCTTTAACTGTTTTGAAAATATCTATAAAACTTAAAAGAGTATGCACCATCTGATTTAAGAAAAATTCCTTCTAGACTTTTAAGAGTTCGACATAAATAAAAACAGTTCTAGAGAGATAAATTATTAAAGTCGTGCATTTTAAAGTCTTTGCTACAGAATTCAGCCACAGTTTTAATTTTCCTTCTATAGAATTGATTAAAAAACAAACAGCTCCTCCATCAACAACCCCCCCCACCCCCCAAATAACACATAGAACAAAATGTCTAAAGTCAGTCAGGTATTGTTTTGTTTTCAAACCCCCTGGGATTTTCATGTTTGGTGTCTGATGTCTAGTTTGCTTTTATTCTTTCTGGAATAAATGGATGGCAGTCAGGGAGACCTTGAATAGACAGACAGTCAAGGTACCCACATGAGATCCCTGGGTTCAGCCCTGGACAGCAGAAAAGACAGAAACTTTTGCCTGAGGCTTTAACATCCTACATACCTTAACCTGTCAGTCCTTACAGTGGGAGCAGTTTCATCTTTTATAAATAATAAAACATTTGTAGGGAAAGGGGGTGCAGGCATGAAAGTTCTGTCATTGGGGGACTCATTTAGGAAGACTGAAGGCAAAGATTCAAATCCTTCAGTGTACGAAGAAAAGAGCAGGTAAAAGGCTTTCCTATCATCTAGACAAATATAATGAGCACTGGGCAGCACTCAGTCTCTCTCATGTGGGTGGATTTACCTACCTCACCCTTCTCCTTGTGGACAGTAAATATGAGAGATCTTAACATTACTCTACATTATCATTAAAACATGCTAAATCCTCAAAAAATCTGTCATTGGGCAGATCTCTCTCATTGCAAGCAACACTTGGCTCTTAGAAGCAAAACTGAGCTGCTGTATAAATAGATGAAGAGATGATCAGGAAGGGGATAAACACCCATATGGGGACTGTGGTGTCCCATAGATAATTCTGATAGATCCTGTAGCTATCTTCAGACTCTGCTCATATTTTTGCCTAAGCATATCCAATTTGAAAGCAGGTGAAGGAATTTGCTGTAGGACAAAATAAAGTTTTATATCTAGCAGTTCCTTTTGCAGCCTGAGATATCATTCTCATGCTACAGAGCACAATAGCTTTGTTTCTGTCTCTGCTTCATCTCCAGCCATCAAATGGAAGTGAAGTAGCTGCTAGTTTCCCATGGAGCAGTCTGGGATGTTCACTGGCTGTACAGCTATGACAAAATGAAAATGTTAATCTGAATTTTCTGAAATTGCGTGAAGATGAACACTTTCTGTGTTTGTTCACTTTGCTTTGGATGAGTTACAAGATTAAGGCATTCTTGTCTGAAGCTTGCAGGGCAGCTCATCAAGACCTAACCAGGTGGGCGAGTCCTCTGTTGGCCGATTTCCCTGCCTGCAGTGGCTGGAGCACCAATGGCATTTCTCTGGGTGCAGGTTCCACCAGATGCATCTTTAACGTGCTACCCCTGCCCGATTTCAGTGGAAGCAGCACATCTAGGGTGTGCAGATGGGTGAGTGTTTCCAACAGAGGACAGCAGGGGCACAGAGTGGACTGTGAGAACGAGGGGAATGGGACCTGCATCCATCTTGGCTGAGTGCAGCAATCTGAGCCATGGACAACTCTCTCTAATGGGCTGTGAGAATTGTGCTGAGAGGCACAAAGTGTGGGACAGGCAGAGGGAAAGTTTTAAGTACTTTGAAATGAGAATCAGCCTAAATCCCTCTCAATGCACAATCAAGTACATATGCAAACTGGTCTAGAGGTGCTGCCTGGAGGCTCATAAAATCAGTTGTCTATGCTGGTCATTAGCAAAAGGTTGATTGTTAGAGCTGTCAATTTTCTGTAGTGTACTTCAGTTTACTGAGAGACAGAGCTGGAAGGTGCTTCCTCAATATTTTTACCTAGTTCCTAAATAGGAACAAGTTATTTCAGACTTTGTGAAATTAATGAGGACTGTTTGCCAATGGCTTGCTTGTGACTGGATTCTCTGATGTCTAATAAAGGACAACATCAATTAGCTCTTTCTTCAGCGGAAGCAGTGGTAGTGCCTTTTCCTCACCATTTTACCTGTTTCCAAAATTCATATTAAAGCAGAATGTATCTTAGTCTTTTTACCTCCACTGCTTAATTTATCCAAAATCAGCTGAGTTCAAAAGTTGAAGGACAGACACAGACTGTATTCCTTCCCCTTGAAGCCAGATTTATAATTTTAGATTAAGTCGGAGTTGCTTAGGGATCTCCATGGCAGTACTATATAATTTCTTCAGTGAACAGGTTGAGATAACAAAATTATCATGGCCACTTTTCAGCTGAGCTGATTAGCCCGTGCCTCACCAACAACTGCCCCTCTCTGGGGGTCTGAACCCATGGTTCAGTCAGACCCTGCCTGTGTGCATCAGGACCTACTCCCCTGTAATGTTCAGAAATGTCTGGCAGATGTTGAGAAATATCAGAATCTCACCAGGGAATTAACTGGGGTCCAACCCTAAGGGACAGATAGTGAAACGAGGAAAAAGGAAAAATTGGGTACATGAATTGTCCAAGGAATGAAGAGAGATTGTGGCACAAACCCACTTTTTTCCTCCCAAATACCAACTTAGGACATTCAATAATATCCTATTTTTAAACACTGATGGTCTGGTATTTGCTACAACCCTGAAGTACTTGGAGTGTTATGTCTAGGTTTTCATTAGGTTTTGTTTCCCTTGAACCAAATTCAGATCTTTCAAGTGATAGTTTACAGCAGGAGCAGGGCTATTACTTTTCTCTCATTAATCCATCCACATCACCACACCAGACCATTTCCACTATTGAAGAAGAATTTAAACTCCTGCCATGTGCCCATCAGACAGAAATCTCATCCTGTGCCAACACCAGGTCAATTTCTAGCAGGATGGTGAAGGCAATGACCCCAGATCCCATGTCCCTCTTCCTCCTTAACATTGGGTTTCTCTGCCCTTTGTTTATTTCATTTCCTGTGCTCACCATGCAATGAGCCTCCCCAGGGTCATTCATTCATTTCACCTTGGCAGCATGTCACTATGCAGACAATCTATTGAGGATGAGATTGAAATAATATTACACTACCTAGCTGATAATTCCTGACTTTAATATCTCTTAGCAGCATCTCCATTGTGCTATGTCAGTGAAACTGATCAGACAGTCTAGTGTAAACCAAAGAGAGTGTGGGGGGAATACTTCTGCTATCAAAATTAAACTTCTAATACATCAGAAACAGAAGGGGAAGGGGCAAAAGAAATGCAAGGGAACAGATCCGTTACCTTTAAAGTAGCACCTCTGAGAAGGTAGCTAATAAACATTGATATTTAACTCCAAGCACTTTTCCTCCCTCTCTTTTCTCCCATCTCCTTGTCTTGTCTGCTCCCAATAATACACTAGGTAGATTATATATAGCTCATTTTAGTGACATCATAACCATTCCTTTGGTCATTATCACGTTACTTAAACAGATTTACGGTCGGTGCATTTGAATAAAAAAAAAAAAAAAAGATGAAGGGGGAATTTTCAAGGAGCCAGGAGGAAAGATATTAGAGAAGTGTGGTTGAGACAGCCTTAAGAAGCTCTGTGAGTCACTTTGATCTCTAAATCCAGCCAGTAACTCTGTCTTGTAGGTAAGAGACAGGGCACAGTGTTGGGACAACCTTAGTATTGTTCTTGAGCCCTCTGGTTTTTGGCTATCTGGCCTACAAGGATTGTTTAGCTTTTATCACTGTTTCTCCATCTCAAGTTTATGTGTGAAAGAATATCTTCTGTGCTTCAACAGCTAAATGGACAGGCTCATGTTAAGAATATTCACTCCTCTGCTTCAGTTGGTATGGCAACAGGGGAGAACTTGGCTCAACAGTTGTCTCTAATAGACCCAGATCATGGGTCAGATCAGATCCTGAATGCTGATATCTCACCTGAGGAAGAGGATGGAGCTGGATAGAGGAGTAGTTCAAATTCATTCAATATGCTCTGCTGCCTCAGCAAGCAGCTTATCAAGGGAATCATTAACAGCATGAAATTTTTAAATGTGTGTTTACAAATGAGTCTATAAAGAAGGTGCCTGGAAGAGGCTTTCAGTTCTTCCAGGTGAATTTCAAAGGCCGCATCAGCTACGGATAAAATGCAAGAAGTTGAAGAGGTCAAATGTGAAACAAACAGACTTCTGTTTAACTCTTCATCTCCTGGTGATGCTGGCTGACTTTCTTCTGCATCTCTGCCACTCAACCTGCCTTTCTGGCATTCCTTGTTGCATGCTGATATCACAGATTATCCCTCCTGCACCCTGTTGCTGGCTGATATTACCATTGCTGCCAATATCTAAGCTACAAGTGTGAAATCAGAGGCCAAAGAAGAACTAAAACCCAGCATCTGTCTTCCTGATATTGCCTCATATCTGTTTCTAGAAGAGCAGCCAGATTGAGATGATCCTCCTGTCTGCATTGCAAGCCTGGTTAAAAGTGTATATGAGTGCCATGTTAAGGCTGAATAACTTACCAGAGAGGAAAAGCCAAAGGAAAGAAAATACAAAATAAAGTTTTTAATGGGTTTCTGAACTTCCTGAAAGGCTGCAGACACAGCATCCTAGTTTTTGAGATCTACGCACTGATGAGTTTTCCCCTTTTTCTTTTGCTGTTAAAGTTCCTCATGCAGCCAAAATACAAGTGGTCCCTCGGCACTGATTTATATTATTTTCTGAGATGTGCAGCCAGCAACAGTTTTAAGCCCTCAAAGCCTGATGATATTTTTTTTCCTTTAAAGAAGAAAGAGAAAGGGAAAGAAGTGATCCTCCACAGCACATCGGAGCAGGAGGAGGTGACTGGTAAAAGTTGTGACTGGCAAATTGAGCGCCATCCCTATTTAGGTGGGAATTTGGTATTTGCAGTGTGACTTCTGACCAGGTAAAGTTCTTCTCTGACCAGAGGAGGGAATAAATCCAACACTTTTTAGAGTCTTCATGGTCTAAGATCTGTTTAGCTCTATGAGGAACCTCAAATTTAAATGATTCTGTCTTCAAACTCTGAAAATAATGTTTTGAAAATAGTTAATTTTAAGATTAAGGTACTGGAATAAGACTGAAGACACTTCAGTCTTATTACCAATTCTGTACCAAAATTTCAAAGTCACAGTGGGAAAGGTGCATAACTTCAGTCACATTTGTTGAAAAGTGATGTTCTTTTGCTTGTCTTGTTTCTGTAAAACAAAACAAAACAAAACAAAAACCCCCAAAACACAAAACAAAACACAAAATCAACCAACTGAAAAAACAGCATTGGGAAGGGGTGTTCTCCTGGCACGCAAGTCCTGATCTCAGGCTCCTCTAAAGCATAAACAGCCAGAAGCAATTCAGGACTGGCATATCTTCATCAGAACACTGGGAGTACTTTCATTGGTACAGATTTAGTCATCTACAGTGCTGGCATTTACATCTGAGATAGTCATCTAGGTCACCTTCACCACCCATGAGAAACAGTCAATTCTAGAGGACGATCCATTTAATCCAAATGTAGATGTCAGGAGATTCACTCTCTGGAATTGCCTATTTCTCTTCACTGACTGTGTACAGAGTTTAGGCAGTTAGGTCAGACGTCTGTTCATTATACACATTTATCAGTGAATCCCAAGTTGTGACACCCTACAGAAGACACCTTCCTCAAAGCGTCTAGTTTCCATGATTGGGTTTGTGGTTAGTTCTCAAATGTGGGATCCTAGTGGCCTATGGAAACTCCCCTCAGGGCTCAGCTTTTGCCCTGATCTGCAATAGCTCAGAGGCTTAGAACAGGCATGTGTGCTGATGAAGGAAGTAGGCAACAACTTTTGATTTTGAACCTGGTATAAAGAAAAGCAGCACCCACTCATCCTCAAATGTGAGCAATTCAGTCTGCAAGGGAAGTAATGCACTTTGGCTTGTGAAATAGTTTTTCATGTGTCAGCAGTGGTGGGCATTCTCCACAGTCCACTAAGGCATCCCGTTTCATGAAGTTAAGGACAGCAAAAGAAACAGCATTTCCTTCATTTGGGAGCCTGATTCCACAGAGCTGGCGAGAACTTCACATTTAATTGGACCTGTCCAAAGAGTTCAAAGGTTAAAGCTGGGGACAAGGAAGGAAGGAAGACTAAAAGGCACCGAGGAAACTATGAACTGTAGGAAAAGAAAATAAAAGTGAAGGTAAAAGAACATAATAAAATGAACAAGCCAGCCTGGAAGCCACCCCAGTGCCACAAAGGAAGCCATTCATTTACATTCGCAAGAAACGCAACAGCAGCTGGAGGTGTCTGGGCACTGCCATTCCACAGGCGATGTCAGGCCTGCAGAAGATTTTTCAATTAATTTCTCTTGACCCTGTGCCTTGAACCCTCATTCCTATTTTTAACAGCCCCATTCTGCTGAATGACCTTGGGACCTAGTGACCAATAATGCCCATTTAAGTAACTGCGGGGGTGTCGGTAAGTATGCAAGGAGAATTTGCAAAGGGCTCATTATATAAAGAGTTAGTTACCACAAAGAAGGACTCTCTCCCTCTCTCTCATTCTTGCCTGTAGGCTAGTAGTTGGGGACCTTAAGCAGAGACTTGGTCACACTAAACACACAAATAAGGCCATTCTGCATGTAGATGGCTGCAGAACTTGGAGGAAAAAAGAAAGGACATATGAACATACCCCAATCAAACACGTCAACATCATAGAGAAACCATCAAAAACTTCATATTTCTTCTTTTCCACTAACATATTAGATAGAAAAGAATTTCAACAGAAATGAGAAGAAGAGAAGTGCTAGATTGTGTTTCACATCACGGCGTGCAGCCTACACTAGTCCTGTTAATCATTTCGAAAAACTAACTCATAAAGGATTTGGCTTCAAGATCATGTATGTACAGCAAATGCAGAGAAGGATTCTTTCTGTCACAAGAAAGTAAGATGCACTAAGCCTTTTTACCTCACCAGTGTTACAGAAAACAATTTTATGCCCACAAGATACACACTTCAAAACATCCTGGGAAAGGTGCAGCAATAAGCCTTGGTTGCAAACATAACATTTATTCCAGTATGAAAATACGTGTTGCACTTTTGTAAGCATTGTAAGATCATGAACATGTTCTCTTTCCTGGTTTTGGTACATGTGTTTGGCAGGCTGAAAAGTAAGATGTTTCTTTTTTTTCTGAAAAAAAAAAAAAAAAGAATAAAAAAAAGAGGAAATTATCCTCTGTTGTATTGTGCAATGATGACCCACAGGAACAAAACCAGCAGGTACTGTGGTGTTATGCAAACCTCTCTGTGCTCCTCTGCTCATGGAATGAGCACCATCTTGCCCTTAACTCTGGTTTTCAACCATCTTTCCTTTCACATAATGCTCTAGATCCAAGACGAGCAATAACTGCAGATAAGGCAAGGCTTAAAAAAAAAAAAGAATGATAAACTCAGTAGACTGTGTTGGATTTAAAGCTGGATTCTGCTGCAAGGGAAAGGAACATTTTCTTTGTAGTGTTCCCACTCCTGGGGTTCTGGCAGGTAAGAGCCAAAAAAGAGGTAAGAGGATTTATAGGAGTTGTGGGTGATGTTGGATTAAGGCTATTAATCAGAACGTAAAAACTGTCATCCTGGGTCAGACTAAAAGTCTGTAACAAAATAACCTGTTCCTGACAGTGACCTGTAACAGATGTTTGGGGAAAGTGTATAAAAACCATGGCAATTACAGAGTGATCTTTCCCCTGGCTGTACTCTTGAGTCTGAAATCAGCAGTTTAGAAACTTCCCAGTTTTTTGTTTCGCAAACTTTCAGAGGGTTCGCATTAAAGTTGCAGAAATCCACCAGGAAGTCAGGCACTGCAGATGTGTACTGGTGAAAGCCCTTCTCTCTCTGGAATAAACAGCTTCATAATATTACTCCAAACAGTTTTAGTCCCTTAACTAAAAACACCACTGGCATGTAAGCAAGAATTTGGTTTTCCCTGTGATGCTATTTCAGCCCCACGCCCATCAGCTCTTACCAAAATCCACAAACCGTACAAGATGTATGAACCTAGCAAATTCCATGGTGAAGGGCAGCACACAGGACTGGAGCAGGAAGATTTCAAGGCTCTCTTCTCTGCAAGTTCATTAATTATGACAAACCTGTTCATCCAGCATCCCCTGAAAAACTCCTCTCCATGTAATGTCCTTGTACCACTCTTGCTGGGTCACCGACTAGCAAGGCGGCCAACACACTCTGCCCCAGCAGCTCTACAAAAAACTGATCCTAGGCAGTGATCAAAGGAAAGCAGAAGGGCAAAGCACCAGCAGAACGAAGAAGATAAGGACCACAGAAATCCATCAAATTTTAAAATGCATCGGATGCACTAACATCTCAGAGGAGACTCAGATAAGGACACAAGTAGCTCTTCTTACATATTCCTTCAAGGCTGAGCTCTGACACACAGTCTGACTTACTCTCCAACAACTTTGTTCACCTATTTGTTCATTCAGACTTTCTCTTTAAATGGAGAGATTTCGTTTTGCTGACCTCCATTGATTATTAATAAACAAGAACCAAAAATCAAAATGCTGCTCAGTCTGTTTCTCCACCAGTCACACAAATCTATTTGCATCTGTGAGCTCCTATCATTCTAGTTTCATCCAGGACAGAGACCTCTTGTGTGTGTGTCTTTAAAACAATCTTGTCACTGCCATGTTCAGACCTTGTTTCTGTGTTGTATATTTCCAGACATCAGGAAAAACTTCCCTTTTTTCTTGTCAATTCCAATTAGTTTATATTATAACTTTTTTCTTTCCTTTCCTTATATCTTTTAATCCCCCCTTCTCTTTAATAAACTATCTCTGTACTGGTGCTGCTTAACTCTCAGGAAGTGTTTTGGGACATGGTTGATTAAAAAGATAGAGGAGATTAAATTCAAGCAGTTCTGTATTTTTACTTGTGCACTTCCACTTTACCCTTTCAAAATAACATTTGTAAAAACTAAAGTATTTATATATTTGGTAATTTAATTTTTTTGTCAGTCAAAATATTCTAAATTCATTGTTGAGGTAGAAACATATGTGATGGATATTAAAATTATACTAAATTTTTTATTTTAAAACTTACTGTAGTGTTTTAACTATAGTGTTATTTATATAACAGTCCTCATGTTTTCTAGACATTTGAAATAAATTCATGTTATAGTTATAACATTTTTCTGATGTCATGTGGAATGCCTAAAGCACTTTGGGTTTGAATTCCTTTCTTTCCAAGAAGAGTTTTAGGTACTAATGGATTGACTTATTTACAGTCATGGAAGTTTCAGGAGAAAAAATTAGATATGAGGCTTTGGTCATTACAAGTTTAAACCTCAGATAATCCTCAACCTCCTTAACTGAAAACTCAAATTTAATGGATTTTATTTGAATTTCATTCTGTACATAGAAAGGTGGGGATTTTTTCCCCTCCTTAAAAAGCTATGCAACATGGCAGGATGTTGGAACTAGATGATCTGTAATGTCCTTTCCAACACAAATTATTATATCATTCTATGATAATCCCAAGGAAGAAAAAAAAAATCAGCCTTCAGCCTGAAGTTTTGACACATATTCTCTTTCCTTCAGGCCTGACTTATTTGTAAAAACTTCTAATAAACATGAATCTGACATTCAGCCTAATATGCTGGAATCAAAAGCTGTTATTGACTTTGCCATATTGATCAACGGTGGCCCAAGCCCCGTAACAGATTACGGTGTTTCTCTCTAAAAGCAGCTGCTCAGCTGCTCCCTCTCTGCATTAAATGAACGCTCCTCTGACAGGAGCTGTTAAAATGACCTGGTTCAGAGCCTCTTGTCCTGGTGCACTTCCAGAGCCACGCAAACACTGAAGCAGCAGGTTGCTGCCTCTGTTAGGATGCGCATTTCACACGTGGTTCTTTGCTACTCGCTCCTGCTTTATCCCTTCTCAGCAATGCCTCCATCCCCTTCCCCGTGGCACATCTCACCAGCACTTGTGCTTTGCTGCTCTGCTGTGTGCTGTGTTCTCACTGCACAGACTGGGAACAGAGCCACAGGGAGGCTAATTGCCTTGTCACACAGGGAGCTCGTGCCTGAGAGGGAGTTTGAAGCCATTTCTTTGATATCAGCACCGGGTATATGAAATGTTGACTAGCTCCTCTCTCATTATGCTCCTCAAACTAACCTTCTACGCCCAGCTCTAAATTCCAGCCTCTAGGTGAGGATATCTTCACCTGCTTGAAGAGTATGGTAGGACAGCTTCTCCATGACGTCAGTCTGAGCTCACAGGAATACAGAGAAGGGTTATTTTAAGCATACAGGTGAATTATCCTACAGCAGACTGTGTAGTCATGGTCTTCCCTGTGCTACCTGGAGGCAATCGCCCCCAAAAAGTCTGGGAATAGCACCAAATCCCTTCAATAAGCAACAGCAACAACCATCTGGAAGGCAGTCCCTGTGTTTTATGCTGCTCTGGGATGGGATTTGGGTCCATGATCAGTCCAGTTAAGGTCCTAGAGGAAGCAAGATTTCATGAGGAGTACAAGAATTCAAAAACACAGGAAATGTTGCTATTTCTACAGCTGCCACTTCTCTTGAAGCCAGGGGAAAAAAAGGGCAACAACTACACATGCTTTGTGGAAATATGCAATTCAAAAATGTTTAAATGCAGGGATTTCTAAGGGAAATTTCTTCTTCTCTTCTGAACAAAAAGATGTAATCTGTACTGAACAGCCAGTTGCAAAAAGTGTTTCAATATTATCTTTTCACAGGAAAAAATTATACATAATGCTGAAGAAAAGTGAGATGAACACATAAATGCTGTTTTCAGTGACACTTTTTATTTTTCTCAGATTGCTCTCCTGAGTTAGAATAGTTCCACTGGATTTAATCAGAAGAGAAACCAAAGATTAAAGAAAGGCAGAGAGGTTGAGTGATCTACTCAAGACAGGTCACGATTTTAAGTGAGACCCAAGAAGGTCAGGAGCAAGGTGTGTGCAGGAGCTAACCAGAGGAAAGCTATCATTGCTCTTTCCTGAGAGCAAGCCCAGAGCCAACATTTCCAGATCTATAAATAAACAGCATTTCGTCAAACTGGAAGAAAAACAAAACTGTGCTCTGAAGTAAACAACGGACACTGGTATTGAAATGAAAGGGTATGGAGAACATGAGAGTTTTAGAGCAGGTGGCATCAAACCCTTCCTGAGCAAGTCAAGGGCTCGGTGTCCCCAAAGCAACTCAACAGAGAGATCCCCAAAGCAATCTCTCACAGAGTCTTCTGTAGTATGTAAATTTATTGAAATACAGTCCCCTTTGCCTACTGGGAGATGAGTACGCTGTGATCCGTCCTCTCAACCCACACTGACACAGGCAGCTGACATTGTGGTTTTGAAGATTTCCCTTTTGTTTTCGCTGCCAGCTCGTGGGAGGGGGAGAGAAAGAGGAAGGGGAAAGAGGAGGGCGTACTGCGCCCGCGAGTGTGTGTGGGCAGGCCAAGAGAATCTGTGCCACCAAACACCCAGATGGCAGGAAAAATTCACCTTTTACTAACTGGATCCCTGGCAGATTTTTACAGCGTGTGGGTGGGAGAGAGGGCAGGGACTGTGAGGAGGATGCAGGAAAGCAGAGCATGTAAATGCACATATGTTTGCACCAGAAAAAGGGAGAGAAGGGCATACAGTGAATTAAGAGGCTTTCATCTGCATGTACAGAGTGACAGAGCTGCTCAGGAGAGAGGAGCTGAGTTATGGCAATGTCCTTCAGGAGCAGAAATCCAAACACCCAATAAACCTCTCCTTTGCCCTCCTCTGTGCAGAGGCACACAGGAGGCCTCTAGCTCCTGGTACCCTTGCAAGGTATGTTACAGAACAATTTCATTCTCTCAAGATCCTCTGAAATGGGCTTTGAAAACACTGAAAAGCTGCCTGTCTTGATCTGAAGTTTATCTTCTCCCCTGGAGGTGACACAGCCCATATGCAAGTCAAGGTTGACGTTCTATGGCTTCATGCTCCTGACCATGAGGCTGTGCCTCTATCCGCACCTCGCTGCAATCTGAATTTCTGACTTTAGGAAGAAATTGACCAGTAGAAATCTTCCAAAAGTACTTTTCTGACCTCTCACATGTGTGCTAAAAAATACTTAACCAGGCCATGGACTGGTTCTTGTGAGCATGAAAGCCTTGCTCACATGTAGTTGAATACCCTTATTCTCTCAAAAACTGAGAGGACTCCAATTCACTTCCCTGGATGGGACTGCACCCACAGTTACCATTTACCTGAGCTACCAGAGTTGCTCTATGACTTGTGGTTCTTGGCATACAAACACTACTCTGAGGGTCGAGAATTTTAGCTGGAGTAAGTGAAGTCTGCTTTGGGAACAAACAAGATACACATAAACAGCTCTGCAAAGTCTCAGTTAAATAATTAAAAATATCCCACATTATTTTCATGCCTGAATCAGTAGTGATGATCATCCTAAAGGTGTCTAGAGACCCTTGAAATTCTCTCCATGGTAGGAGGTGTAATGAAATTCATGCAAGATAACTTAAGGCCATGACCATCTCAATTTGGGGGCGTTTCTCAAATATTTGTAATTGAGTCAGATCTGTTAAAAGACTGACAAGTATTTCCAGGGAGATCTGACCATACTGGGGAAGATGTAAGACTTTTAATGACTGGAAAAAAAAAAAAAAAAAAAAGAAAGAAAGAAAAGAAAAAGAGAGCACTTATTTTAAGCTCATTTGGAGAAAGTACACAAAACCGTATAAATAAAATCTGATAATGAATGATCTTAAATCTTTAAGAGGGAATGCTGTGACCCAACATCTCTAATGTTCTAAAGATATGGGTCCTGGGTGTTGTGTTTCAAGCCAGAATGGACCATTTGGATTATCACTTTGAATCCCTAGTAGGAGAATTTAAGTCAGTAATTCCCAGAATGATGAAGTGTCCTCTGTATCCCTCACTCATCGCAACAAAGAGAATCCTGTGCAAATAGAGGTATTTTGCCACAATCTATTTTCTGATAACCATGCAGGAAAAGACTGGGCTCTTTATTCTTGATTTAGCCCCAAACACCAAAAAGATTCCCTGCATTGTGCTAACAGACAGGTAGGTAAAGACAACTGGCGTGTGCCATGGGGGAAATCACTGGGAATGCCTCAGCAGTGAGTATCAAGGCAAACCTTTTCTGATGCCTTCAAGAGAAACCAAGAAGAAAATGAAAATGGGGAAAAAAAATCTCCTCACATCTCCCTCTCTGAATGCAGCAGATGCTTTGAAACTCACAAGACAAGGTCTGCCTTGTGGCAACAGTGGGGTGGAGAGGGTGGCTGCTCCTCTGCACCCTGGGGCTGCTCCCAGGGATTGCATCTGCAAGTGCAATTTTGGCATTTCCTTGTATCTGTTCAATTCCCATGCAGATATTTGGCGCAGGGAGCTGGTTTTGTTCCCTGGCTCACCCATTGTGAGGGAGGGAGCCTTGTGTGCGGCTGTGCAGGCCATTTGCAACCTACCAGCCGGCCAGTGAACACGAGCTGCTGCAAGCAGCATTCCCAGCGGACTCCAACACTTTTTGACGCGTATTTCTCTGTCTAGAGATTACAAACATGGGGCTGCCTATCCATCCTCCCTCCAGCATTCATTCCTTGACCCAGAGTGAGGTTATTCCCTCTGAGAGGAGGCACCCAAATGCAGAGTTTGCTGTAATGGCAGAAAGGGGCACCAGATGGTCAGCGGCAGTAATCAAAGGCATGAACCTCAACCCTCTTCCCAGTGACCATGTGAAGCAAGAGCTGGGTATTTCCAGGTCTGCATCTTACATAGGGCCTGCTTCTAAGGCCCCTGAAGTCATCCCTCTGTCTTCAGGAGCTTCAGATCAAGCCTAAAAGGCGACATCATCTTTGTAGGCAGTAGACTGATTATTAGATGGCGCAGATCAGTGCAGTGACACTTCTATGTGCCACCTCCATGAAGTTATGGCAAAGTACATTAATGGATGGCTGTTTCAGGAGCTCCATTAACGAAAGAACACAGTGGTTTTGGTGAAAACACAACAAAGCTGCAACACCTGGACAGCAAACCAGTCAAGGCATTGCTGTGACTCCCAATACCTTCCATGAAGTTCTTTGGCCAGCTTTGATCTCAAAAGGGATCACTTAACATATACCTGAACTTCACTTGCAGAGTGTTTTTAGAAAAGAACAAAAAACAAAAAACAAATAAACAAAAAAACCCTAAAAACTCCCAAAAATCAGCAATTTTTGTACTACTGTAACAAAACATATTACAGATTATTTGGGTCAGATGCACTTGTATACATGTAGCAGTGTGCACAATCCACATCTGTAAATACTTACTTAAAGGAAATATATATATATGTATATATAATATACTATATATATTATATATATATAATATATTATATATAATATATATTATATATATATATATATGTATGTATATGTATATATATATGTATGTATAATTAACTGCCCAGATATTCAAAGTGCTGCAAGTGTCAGTTACTGGGTGAGTTACTCTTGGGCCTAGACCCAAGTCCAATAGGGCATGAACAGTCCTTTATAACCCTTATAACCACCCTTCTCAGCACTTAAAGTGTCATCACAGACATGCTAAGTGGACCTTCAAGGAAGCCACATTCTGAGCAGATCCCTTCCTTCTCACTGTGTTCCCTGAACATTTGTTGTTTTACCAGCTCAGACTCTTTGTCAAGGATGCATCACATAACACTGAATTCTGGCAATATAGAGCAGGTTTCATGAAAAATTTACTTTACACTTTACATTTCATCCCGAACCAAAAGGGAAAAGTCACTTTTTGTCCTAAATACAAGCATTGTGCCCTTCAGAGGTTCTTTGTTCTTGACATCTAAACCTTTGACATCTGAATTTGAGATACTTATCCAATTACAGATAAATAATTTTGAATGGATTATCATCGGACCCAAGTGCTTAGTATGATTATTTTAAGTACAGAGGGGCTGTTTATTCCCTCCACTGACCACAGAAGGGGTGAAGTTAATCATCTCAGATGTAAATATCTATCTTTTAGACATTTAAACAAATCCCATCCCTGAAGCTCAGCTTGAGCGGGCGCATGGAAAAAGCTTGGTTTGTGCTGGAGAGTTCCATGGGCAACTCTACAAGCAAAGATCCCTGATCCTTGCCATGATGCAGATGAAGCCACTCCAGCCAGCTTGTTATCTCACTGAGCCCATACAGGGAGTTTTTGGCTCTCTCTGTGCTGTGAACAGATTTACTGTTGCATCTGGGTCTGCACCAGGAAAACTTATCCTAGTTTCTGAGATGTGCAAACTCTTCTATCATGGATAAGACTGAACTGGCATTCATAGAACTGAAGGGAAGCTATCACCAGAACATTTTAATATCTCTCTGGATGCACTGACTTTGTGTCCAGGTTGAAGCCAGACTCACCAATATCTCAGCTCAGATGCACAGGATGGGTTTGACAGAAAACTGCATCCAGTTTCATGTGAAACCAGCCAAAAAGGAAAAAAAAAAAAAAAATCCCAAAACCAATGAACCAGGCCAACAACAGCAAAACCAACAAAAGCAAAACCAACAACAAAGAGCTGACTTAAAAACTAAGAAGGGAAAGTATCAAGCAGAGCAAAACAGCTGTGCTGCAAATAACACTGGTTGTTTTTTGCTTCAATGCGGAGAGTTCCTTTAATGAAAAACAAAATAAAATGGTATCTGTCTGTATCCTTAGTCAGGATGAATTCCCAGATTCTCTGAGTCCGTGGGCAATGCTCTTCATTTGGAGCTCAAAGCACAAGAACATCTCACAGTGAAAAAAGGCAGTGAGTGAGAAATTGCGCAGTACAGGAGTAACCTGAGTCCCACCTTACAGGTCTGCTATCCAGCAGATTTCCCCAGGCACTGATGCAAACATCTGGGCATCCATGGGCATGGTGACATTTATTTCTTTGTTTTTTAATTCCGTGGAGAATTGAGGATTAGGTTTGTTATTCCCACTAACCGGGCATTAAAATACCTTGAGCCCATCACACCCTCACTGAGCTTTGACTGAAAAGCTCGAGGCAGAGAGAGGATGACACAGTCCTAGGAAACACCAGGAGAGACGAATGCAAACCACAGCGGCAGCACAAACAGTGCCCAGATGCAATGCATCGAGTAATCAACTTATCTTTTCCCTTCCCTTCACATCGTACTGGATGAGCCGGCAGAGGGAGTCCAAGAGATCTCCAAGAACTGCACGATAAACAGCTCTGCTTTCGGCAAAATAAAGGTGATTAAACCTTTTCTACCAGGGGCTGCAGAGTTCAAACCAGTGTGTGCTTCTTTAGGTCACTGCATGAGCTTCATCATAGCAAGATTTCTCAGAAAACCTAAATCGGTATTAATTTAGAGTTTAACCTCTCCAAGAAAAAAAAGGGAATAAAGAAGCAAGTTGTTTTTCTTAGTGTTATTGTTGATGTTACAAATTTCTCCGGTGTATTTCTAATTAAATATTATTATGTGTTTCTAGATCAATCAGATAGAAAAGAAGGTCAGTGAGCAGAATCCAAAGGGCAAATGATGCCTTATCTGTGTCACTGTACACTTGCTCATGTGTACAGAAATATTTAAGTATACTGCACACTGTTCAGTCTTGTTTGGTGGCAGAGGGTGAGATATGAGATTTCACACTGCCTTGCATCCTCTATTCTGACTTCAGTCATGGAGGAGGAACACAGCTCTCCCAGGAGCTCAGGAAGGGGCAAAACCTACCACAGGCTGCTCTTTATGGCTGTGATGGGCAAACATGGGGCTCAGGGACATGGGTTTGTGGTGGGCCTGGAAGTGTTCTGCTAATGGAGTAGAGCACTGCTAATGGTTGAAGTTGAAGGTCTTTTCCAATCTAAATGATCCTGCAATTCTGTGTTGGGTTAGAGAGACATCACCACACAAATCAAACCACCGTGCTCCTTGAGAGACAGGGCAAAGAGTAACAAAGCTGGGCTACAAGAACTGGTATGCCAAACAGCAGGGTTGTTCTCTGCTATGCTGTTTTTGTGGAACCACATAAATATCAGGAAGAGCATCTTATTCAAATTCTACTACTCTCCTCTGGTCAAAGTTGGGACCATCAGGTCAATGTCAAAAAGCTGAGAATTTGTTTTCAACACTGAGCTACAAAATTGTCACCCTTACTTTCCCTCTAGAGCTTGCTGGCTGGAAAGCTAAAAAGTTCCTTTTTCCCTCTGTCTTTTGTCCTACAGTAATGAAATCTTACAAGACTGCTCTGAAAACAGATGGGTTTCTGCAGAATATTGACATTTTCAGCAGGAAATGCATGCATATGTGGAGGAGGAAGGGACTCCTACTATTCCTGGGTAATATGGGGCAGACTGTGTTTTCAGTATCACGATGGTAGTGGTAACTGAGCTATTCCATCCAAGAACATATAGTCAAAATAGATGAGGCAAAGGGAAGGTGAAACAGGAACTGAGAGATGTGACTTTGGGTGCAGAGTGGATTGGTGACAGAGCACACTCTTATCCACTACCCTAAATAGACTCTTCTCTTGCTATCTTTGAATTTTCCACCTGTTAATACCTAACCCATCATTGCATTGGGTTATGATATCATATTTCCATAGACCTCTGTACAAGAGTAAAGAGCTGACATATAAAAGAATAAAAATAAAATTTATAAAAGAGATTTTAAGTGATTTGGGAGAACTTTGTCAAGGAGATCAGGCTGTGATTGGAGCCAAACGAGCGGCTCAAATAACACCAGCTGGACCAAAATGCATCCAAAGTCCACGAGGTGAGACTTGAAAAAGAAGCTTGACCTCTTCCTCCTACATTTGGAGTGTGAGATAACACTCCCTATCAACCTGTCTGTTCTCTAGATCAGCAGATTAGCTGGGGTGATTAGAAGAAAAGAAAGGATATTTTCCACTCAGTTATTTACAAATTGTACCTAATGAATTATTGATCAGGTGAATAGCCCTCTGCACAGCCCTCTAGGAATCTGTCCTTTCCAAGTCATGGTCGTGGCCCCCTGACCCACTAGGGCCAGTGGAGATGTTTCACCCCCTATGCTAACACAGTATTCAGCCACTGAGGCCACTTTTGTTTTTCTACTGCTTTCTTAGTGAAAATCAAATCTCATTAATTTAGCTGGAAAGCAGTAGAAACAGGGAAAAATACCTGAACTATGCATAGACAAATGTAGAGGATACCCACCACTCCAAACCAGAAAATATAATTTCCCCGTTGTTAAAGGAGGTGAAGGATGAGAACAAGATTCAAATTCAAGAGACCTGAGCTCCTTTCTTGTCTCTGCCACTGAAACACTGAGCAGGTCACTGGCTGTATCAGCCAATGTAATTACCTGTCAGCAATGAGAGCGCGCAGCCTGCGCAGGGCTCATCCATGGCTCTCTTCACGGCCACTGGGGATGGAACCAAGGGCCCCACCAGTCTGGAGTGCAATTTATCCAGCTAAACACAGGTATCTGCTCAAGGCCAGCACCAGTCATGCCCTAAAACTCACCATCTGTCTTTCCTACCTCTCCATTAGCTATGAAGGGAACTGAGAAATGGAAGCCTACACACACACAATGCACCTAAAGGTAGATCAAATGACCACCACCACTGATTTATCTCTGTCCCAGTATTTCATGCTCTTGTCTATTTTGTCTCTGTGTAAACCCTGGGCCTTATTGCCATCTCCACCCAGGTTAACACAATGCAGTTTTATTTGCATCCTTTTGTTTCAATGCTTCTTTGAGAAAGAGATGCACTGAAAGTACAGGCATCACCATCTGGACCCTGGATAGAAGTGTGGTCTTGAATTCCACTGTACAAAATACAGAGAGGCCCTGTGGCTCTCTCTTAGCCTGCACTCTCAGGCAGGAACATCTTGAGCTGTGCCATGCTACACCTTCCCCCAGCACAAGGCAGTATCATGGTCCTGAATTCAATGGCAGTACTTTAGGTTATATGGTTGAATATCTGTTTATAACCTACGCAGCAAATTTTTATGCTTCATGTAACTTCAGGCTTATTTTGGTTTTTGTTGGTTTTTGGTTTTTTCCTTTTCCGAGGGAAAATAATAAGTTTTTATTTATTATTATTGGGTTTTTGCATAGCTGGCAAGAAGGGTAGAGTCAATCTCTTTCTCTCTCCTCCGCTCTGAGTACCAGCTGTTCTTCATGAGGGGATATACGAGCAGTTTTATACAGTTTTAATATCCACCAGAAATTACATCTCACTGCTTTGGGGACTGAACCTTTAAAATTCAATTTCAAATAAATATAATTATAAAATAAGGCTGGGAAAAGAAAAAAAAAAAAGGGCAAGAGAAGGAAAGAGAATATCAAAATTCAGCTCCTTGCTTTAAGAGCTTCAGGGCACAGCCAGCAGGGCTGTGTTCTTTAGCAACTGTAAGTAAAATGGCCCGGGGCTCTGAGATTAGCATGTTGATGTTTTGGTCACCACTCTCTATATGAACCCAGAGATGGAAAATCCCATGCTGCAAAGAAGGAATGGGAGCAGGAGGTTTGCAGGAAAGTTTTTGTATCTTCCTCAAATCTCTCATAATTGGTGAAATACTGAAAGAGGAGACATTGAAAAAACAACCTGAAACTGCTGAGAGGAGGAAAGGAGGACTGCTGAAGTATCATACCAATGTTCATTCCCCTGAAAACAGACCTACCTCTGAACAAAGTAAGGCCTCAGAGAGCACTGGTGAAATTCCGGAAGGTAAAAAACAAACCACAGGAGCTAAAAAACCAACCATTCCAAGACCGAAAGTTTTGCAGCTTTTTAATTTCCTTCAAAAATAACAGAATGGGTGATCCTGTTAAAATCTAAGACCACTGTAACAGTGTGGACATGTTAGCCTTGTTAAGAGAGGCATTGAACCTTATGTGCATGTGCAGTGTTTCTAACAGGCTATCATTTTTAACTGGAGAAGAATTCACATTAAATTAGGAAAGTCCTTGCCTAGAGGTCTGAACAGACCTGAGCTAATAGGTGTTCCTTCTGCTTAGTGAAGCTAAGGAAAACAAAACATATTTAGCATTTTGCAGCAGTGGTCTGCTATTTACTGCTAATAATACAGAAGACTGTGCTGCAACACCTGTTGGGACCCCAGTAAATGCTCATCCTGAGCATTACAGCCAAGCAGGCAGTGCTGGCAGGGAAACAGATGCACAGAAAGTGCAGGTAGCTGATGTAGGGCTCATAGGGAAGGGGACTCTCAGGGGTTTGTTCCCTGTCCCTGAGATTGCCCTGAATCCAGGGAAGCACAGACATAATGGGAAAATCATTTGAAATCTGAGGATCGGCTGGTTACAGGTATGGCTCCCCAGTCTGGTTGGAAATATAACTGGTTCAGTGGAATCTATGTGGAAATTCATGTCCATTGGCAAAAGCCTTGCCTCAAATAAAAACACAGAAGAGACTTCTGAGAGGCGAGGAGCTGCCTGCACCCTCCACGCTGAAAACAGATGCTCAAGGCACTCAGCAATTTGCAAGACAGCTTTTGCATGTAGGTGCCCAATTCTGTGCCCAATTCTATGCCCAGAACCTCTGTGTACTTCCCTGCCTCGCTTCTTAGGAGGGATCTGCTCCATCCAAAAGGCAATGTCAGTACTTCAGAAAAGATGTACAGAGTATAAGATGTATGGTCACAGCTACTGGGTCCCATATCATGTGTAAGTTCGTGACCCGGTAGCTCACTTCTGATTTTCTGAGCTAAATCTAAGAATGTATGTTCTCTGCAAATCAAGGTAGGAACAAATTTTGGGCAGGAACTTTTCCTTTCATAGAGAATTCTCAAATTTTGGGGCAACCAAATGACACAGTTGTGAAAAGCTAAGCATTCCTGAGGGTAGCTGAGAACACAAAAATCCCGTGAGAGGAGGGAATCACATTCTCACATTTCATGGTCACAAGCATAATCATTAAATGAGGAAATAAACTGAAAAAGGCCAAGCACTTCTTTGGATCAGACATCTTACACAGAGACCCAGATCTTGACCAGTACAGATTTTGTTCTAAGAACTGTTCTGGGACCCAGTGATTCCAGAAAAGCTTTCTCTTTTTCTCTGTCAGTTTTGTCAGTTGCTGCTGGGACTTCAGTGGAAATCCTTGGAAGCAGATTTCCTCTACAGCCTTTCCACATCATGCTCCAGTGACCAACTTTGCTCTGTGCAATCTGCCCAACCGCAGCAGGACACAGCCACAAATCAGCCGGCACTTAAGGAGCCCCTTCACTTTTATCTCACCTTGCTCTCCGTCTGCTCCCTTCCCAGGCCTTGTCCTTCCTTATACAACTCGTGTATCATCAGATAACCAAGTAAATATCATTTTGGAGAGCTGCCCCCTCTTGCCATGCATCTGAATGAGCACCAGGTTTGCAGTTATTTGTTTAGCCACTGAGCTGAACAAATTAGATTAACACAACACATGCAGTGAGGGGAGGAGGACACGAGGAGGGGGGCCCTTCTGACAGAGACTGGAAAGATGCTGGGGAAGTACTGTTGTCATGGCAATTAACCCTGTCTTGGCAATGGTGTTCTTGGTTCCCCTAGAAAATCTGCTGGGTGATTCCCCTTTCTTCCCTTTTCTGTGTGCTGCAGAACTGGGGCAGAGCTGCACAGGATCAAAGCTGTGCTTCAGAGCTCGGGAGGTTGTGACAGTTGCAGTTGTGTGAGGGGGGATGTGTGGGAGAAGCTTCCTTCTGCTAAATTTGGTGACACACTGTTAACAAGACAATACAACAGCAGGGTTGGTTGCTGTTTCCTCTCCCCTTCTCTCTTTTTTTTACAGCCCAATAAGACCTTTCATTATATTTCTAATGTGTTTCCTTTAAAGCTGTTGTGAAGATTCCCTCCTACTGCTTACTCTGCTCTTCCTCTTCCCTCACTGCAGCTGATGAGCATCTCACTCTCTCAGGTCCTGTTTTGTACACCAGACACACAGCATGGGGTTGTGGCAAAAGAGCTTGCTCTCCCCCCTTTGAGAAGGGCATCCCACAAGAACTCTGCTCTTACGCAGCCAACCAGTCACCCTCACCTTTAATTTCAAGCAAACCTTGTGTGTTCTTCACCCACAGAGCTGGAAAACAAGTCAAAAACTTTCCGAGGCAGAATTTCTGCTGGTTTAAATCAGTACAGCTCCCCTGAAGTCAAAGAATTTACTGTCAAGAGGGACCAGATTAAAGCATGGAAACCTTGGGAATGTTGTTGCCCATGTTTTATGGATGGCACAGCAGACTCAGAAAAGGGTGATTCACGTGGAATCACTGTCCTGGGAGCAGCCAGAAACCTCCTGCATCATAAACCAGCAACTCAAACACAGAACTTCTCTGGTGTGAAGCAGCAGTGACCATCTCCAAAACATTGTACCAGAAAGTCTGGAGACTGGTGCATTTTCCAAGTGGAAATTACCAAAAAGATCATAGGGAAATCGGATTTGTCAAAAGGTAACTTTGACTGTGTTCTACAACTTTGACTTGGAGCCGTTTTTTTTTTTTCAACTCTGCCCCTCTCATTGAAAGGTCTGGAAGCAGTGACCTCTCACTGTTGGAAACACAGCACTGAATTGTGATTTTCTATTTCTGAGATAAACTCCTCTACAAAGGGGGAAAAATTGCACCCAGCACACAAGAATATCTCAGTGATTCCTCTTCCACCACATAAAATACCAGGCAAGTGCTTAGGTAATTGGAAATAGGATGAATCTAATTGCAAGAAAAGCTTTACTAGATTAATCAATTTAATGTCACCTCTGATAATTCTTGAAGCAATTCCATGTAGATAATCAGGATGTATTGATAATCCAAACTAATCAAGAGGTGTGGAGTGATGGAAAAGCCTTTTCCCTCAGTGTAGCATTGTTACAAAAAGACACTTGAAAGACACAAACAAGAATTTATTTATTTTTCCCTTTTAATAAAATCTGTCCCCAGCAAGTTTTGGGCTGGTGGAAAAGGATTCAAATGACTTTGTTTATTTAACCAAGGAGGGTGTTAAATGGGGTGCCTGAGAACACAAAACCAAGAGTTAACCAGTTTGTCTGCTGTTTGCAGACTGAACAGTCCTTAGAGGCACTGGTATTTAAAAGGGTTTCCTGATCCTAAATGCCATTGCAGAGGGAGGTTCCTAAACCTCTGTGATTATATAGATTGTTGTAGAATATAAAATTCCTGCCCAGAAAGAGGCTGCATGGCTTCCTGCACTGACTAGAGAAGAGAGTTGACAATGAGAAGGAAGATGCAGACTATGGGGCTGACATCTCTCTGCTTTAACATTTAACAGCTGAAATCACAGATCCCTCAGAGAAGTGGGAAACAGACCTGATGTGGAACTTCTGGTCATGGATCTTCTTTATTTAAAAATATTTCTGGGGCAAAGCCTTCAGATTCTCATATTTCTTTTTTTCCCCCAATGTGTTTTTCACTCATTTTTCTATTGTCCCATCTCAACTTTCAAAGAAGCCAGTTTTCCTGGGGGGAAAAACAGTGATTTTGATTTCTTTGTTGTCAGCAGATATCATGGTCTCTAAAATGGGGATGAAAAGACCTGCTTAATCCACTGGATTTCCCAAGATGTAATTTATCTTAGCCAAAATCAGCAGAAAACCCTTACACTTTTCCATAACGCTGTAGGCTGCCATAATCATAATTATGTACCACAGCAGAGAAGAGAGAATGTAACTGATGTTTCAGGGAGACATCTGGAGAACCAGACTCCCAGGTTTTGTGTCTGCTCCCATCACCAACCTGGCAGCACGGCTTTTGTCAAATCTCACAGGACAAAACTTTCAAAACTGGAGTGCTTAAACTCAAAACACCTCCGTAGGTCCTCTGAGATCTGCAGTCATCAAACCTGAGGCCTTTGGGTGCCCTGTGAGTGTCAAACCATAAACAAGAGCATTTATACCACGTCTCTGATATCATCTCTAGGTGGCTCTGCTGTCAGAAAAAGGTACCAGAAAAGGATGTCAGAAGTCTGTACCCCCAAAAGGCTACTGCAGAGGGCTGAAAGGCTTCCAAGTGGCTTTGGAGGAAGGGAGCAAGAGGTCTGAAAAGTCACCCTCTCCTCCTTGCTTTGTGTTCTCTGAGAGTAAAACAACCCCTGCAAAGAGAATGTCCAAAGGAAAAAAAAAAAAATTAGAGTCCTTAATTTGTGCTGGATACTCCTCAGCAAATGTTTTTCCAGATGCCAAAGGCCAGCTGCAAACTCCAGAGCAAGAGCTAAAATCAATTTGCAGCCAAAGTAAAAATGCCTGGATATCTGTCCCTGGCTCCTTCGCTTCCCAGCAAAGCCATGAAATGAGCTACTGCCTCTGGTTACATGGTTAATTTCAGAAATGAAAAGTCCAGCAGCAATAATGGCATCTCTGGCTAGGTATTGTGGAGCTGGAGAAAGAAGATGCCGGTAGCCTTTGCAATCCAAGCTGCCATATACCCTCCTGGAAGCAATTTCCTTCCAGTTTTTAGAGAAAATAGAATAAAGCTACTTCTGGGGAAGAAATTCAATCTTTGAAACATATATTCAGGTGGCTGAGGAAGGGCTTAGATAAACAATAGTCAATATCGCCAAGGGGCAAAGAAAGGGGACAGAGATTATAAAAACAATGTCAAAATTTGAGGCATCCAGAGAAGGATCGTCAAGATGAAAATATTTCCCGTAATGACATAACTAAAATTGCCCTTCAGTGTATCTGGAATACGGGCATTTTATTTTCCTCTCTCCTCAGATTTAGAACAAAACAGAAAAGGGAAACTTTGTTTTCACAGTTGACTACAACAGTCCAAATCCTCTGACTGTGCTAAATCCAGCAAGAGCAAAGCCTCATCACCACTGCCACATCTGCCATTTGACAGAGGCTTCTCAGAGACCTCGAACACCAGGAGCCTGCTCTCCTGCTAAGTGAACTGTTACATTTCATGTTCACTGTTCCTGCCATTCTTCTGTCGTTTTAGGATGAAAAAGGCTAGGCCCATGTACTTTAAGGAAGAAGGTGAAAATGTGGGACATTTTTTTTGTTTGTTTTTGTTTAGATGTTGTTGTTTTGTTGATGTTGTTTTCTGGGCTTTTTTGTTTTTTTCTGTTTAGGTTTGTTTGTTTGTTTAATTTTGATGAACCAGAGCTTTTTGAACAATAGGAAGAAAAAGATGAAGAAGTGAGATGCCTGGCATCCAGGAATATACTAAACATAGGCACCTAATATTCCCTCGAGGTGAGTTCATGCTTGTGCTGAGCACCAGGGGAAGATCTGTAGAATGATCTTCCCATCATTTAGATGATGGGCAGGACACGGCAAATTGCTTTCACCAGTGATGGATTTCTGCACCAAGTTGTACCTACCCACACTACTCCTCAGGCAGGAACAAAAACATCATCCTCATCCCCCTGGCATGTTTTATACCCTGAAAAGTGACTGCTGCCCAGTGCCATTATATTTCTTTAACAATAATTAAATTAAAATAGGGTTTTTTTCCCCCACATGGTCTTCCAGAGACTACAGCTTGCCTCGGTATTCCCTTTTCATGACTCTCCCTTGCTGTCCCTGCAGGAAATTACTCTTGAGCTGGTACTTTGTACCTCAAGAGAACAGTTTTGGAGACCTATAATCCTACCTGTCCAGCATGGAGACAAGAGAAAACACAAAACAGAGAAGCTCCCTGAGTTGCTGTATGGACTTCCACGGTCCAGGGAAACCTTGCTCTTTAGAGTATTAAAATCCAGATGTGTCTGTTCTGAAACATCCCCTAATAGAAATGAAGCACAAAGGCAAAGGAAGGACTGTGATAAAGAGGGACCAGATCTCCCAAATCTCAGGCTTAAACACAAAACAATTTAAACCTCAAGGGTGTTTCAGCATTTTCCTACTAATTCCCTCTGTGTAATTCATTAACTATTGCTTCTTCTTATGAGGCGTCAATGATTTTGTATTCCATTTTGTTACTTCTCTTTTCCCCCACTAAAATAGATGCCCCAAGCCTTACCAAGAGAAAACTTATGAATGAATGGAAGAGCTTAACATCTTGCATGCAAGAGATATAAAAAAATATTGCTCCAGTGCAACACCATTCACCCTTATCATCATCCTGGTTTGAAATGTGATGACAAATTAAACCAAGTGTGGTGATTTGCCAAGAGACCAGAGACTCCAGGGTCCCAAAGAGCTGGCAGATCTAGGCTGTGATTTCTCTGACATCTGAAGAGTTCCAGATAGCTGTGGATCATGCTGTTCACTGACCATCTTTGGCATGACTGTTTTTAAGATGGTCCCTCTCATTCATGCTGCAAGCATCTACTTGACCTCAAGTCTTTCCCATTGTCCATCAACCTTCCATGTCAAAATGAAGCATTTCCAGCCTTCCCTGTTGAGCATGAAAGCTGTTTAGGGCAATTCTCAGCTCCTCCTAGATGTCTGAACATCCCTTCTGCACTGGGGCTCTGACAATTGGCACATTGCCTCCAAACTACCACATTACAGTTGTGAATTGGTAGCTTTTCAAAAACACATACTCAAGAAAACACAAATAAATACTCCTTTTTGAGATGATTTCTACCATATTATGAAATAGTGAACAAATGAAATAAACCCCTGTGTTGATAGTTCTGAAGTTTTTCAAAGGAAAACACAAATGGCGGGGAAAGGAAAATGCACCCCTACTCACTTGCATTATTAATTTCTAGAACTACTTCTTTCCTTTTGTGTTCTACTGGAGAAGTAGGAATGGTGAGAGAGAGGGGGGAAAAGTAATGTAAATTGAGACCTTAACTCCATCAGGACCTCTTTGTAATGCTTGCACAGCAAAGATTGTGGAGGCAGAAATAAAAAGAACGAAAATCTTTGTCTCTTTTATAAAATGACACACCATGTTTTATAAGTATTTCAGATTTTTTCATTGAAAAGAGTTCTGTTTCAATAAAAGAAAAGTACAAGACACCCCAACAAGGTTTGCAACACTATCCTAATGACTTCATTTTTTTTTTTTTAACAATGGTTAGAAAGTTGCCTTGTGGCACTTTTTCTATGCTTTTTAGCAATGCTGGTGATTTTTACCTTTTTTTCAATTTTTCTTCACTCTCCCACTTTTGGGATAAGTCTTCCTATTCTGTTCCTCAACTGAGAATAAGGGTATTGCCTTTGACAGAATGATTCCAGATTGGGACCAGTATTTGCAAGGCTCAAATAGTATTCAATAAATTTTCAAGTGCTTCAAATTTGAGGACAGCATCTCACCTTGACAAACATTTCTGAGTTTTTTACTCTTCCCTACTCCCTCCTCCCTTTTCTTTTAATGCAGTTAATCTGTTCCTGGGTTTTGCTACAATAAACTCTTTAGATTGGTATTATTAATAAAACCCTACCATCCTCCCCTTCATTCAATTAATCTATGCATCCTTTTTTTTTGTGTGTGTGTGTGAAGGTGTCTGATGTCAACTTTGATGATTTAAAGGCCATAAAATTAAAAATAAAATAATAAAATCACCCAATAAGCTCTTAAAAAATAAGGGTGTGGGGGGAGGAGTGAGGAGAAGGATGCCCTGTGGTACAAACTATAAAAGGTTAGATTAGACTTTAGCAGAAAAGTCTCTCTGATAATTACTGTTATCTGCTGATCCATAAACTCTTCACACAAACTGCAACAGTAAACCAAAAAACTGACACTTTAATAGCAATGTGCTTTGTAGCGCGGGGACATCTCTCCTCCTCCTTCCCACATCCCTGTGCCTCCCAATGCTTCATTTCCTCACAGCCCTGTGACAGGCGGAGCTGACAACCCGGATCCCCAGCAAGCCGCGAGCAGCTAGAGGTTGGCACTAATTATTGCTAAACTTCTGCAGGCTCACAGCGTGATCGAGCTGGGCAAGGAGGAGGAGGAGGAGGACAGGGTGAGGCAGACCATCAGTCTGGTAGTTTGGGATAATTTTTGGTTTTTTTTTTTTTTTTTTTTGTTTTTTTTTTTTTTTTTTTTGAAAGGGCAGAAGAAATAAGGGTGTGCCAAGAAATTCTGGGAGAAAAGAGTGGAATGTGTCCAAAATGCGACCTCAACAAGGTGCTCCATTCCCTGATGACCCTCAGCTGGTGGAAAGTGTCCCAGCCCCACCAGCTCGAGCTGGTTTCCATCACCATCTCTGTGCCAGTCCCCAGCATCTGTGGTGCAGCCCTTTCATGGTTCACCGCATGGAGAGGTCCATCCACCACACAGATGGAGAGGGAGAGTTCCAGAAGCATCAGGAAATCTTCCTGGACTTGGCTTCTGTGACACCAAATAAAGAGCTGATTTATCAATGCCAACTTAAGGATGCAGCTCCGGACAGGAAAATTGAACGCTATGTTTCTCATGTTTGAAAATCGTTTTATGAGTGGCAACTCTGTGCCGTTCCTGTAGCTTCACACAACGCCAGCCCCTTGCAGATACCAGGGCAGGAATCAGATAAGTGAGGGAAGAGTGCAGCCGGGAAAGGACAAACTTTAAAGAGAGGACTGGAGTCAGAGAACTGCCCTACATGTAGCCGTGAAAAAGGTAGTCTGAAGAGAATGATTCTATAAAACAATTAAGAGGAAATTGCAAATTTGAATTATAATTGAAGACGTCAGCTAGCATAAATCACTAAGGGCGAAAAGAACTCCACTTCCTTCCACAGGCTCCATCTTTGTCGCATTTCTCAACCTGTTAGAAATTAACAGGAAATTATCAGCCGTGCCTAAATATTTTGAGCCACATCATAACATTCAAGAGAGACTCACACCCAGTTTCTCAAGTCCTATAAGAATAGTGAAAACTCCCCCTGCAAAGGTCTTGCTTTCTATTTTGTAGCATCAGGTTTATTGACTCACTTCCTATAGAAAATTTAAAATCTGATAACATCCCACTCAGTTCAAGGGGAAGATATTCTGAACATCTTCTGCAACACTTTAATTTAAAATACTTTTAAATGACCAAAAATCCCTAACCAACCAAAAAATTTGCAAGCCAATAACAGCTGGGGGGAAAATGACTCAACAACTTGGAAGTAGAGTTAAATTAATTAAAAACAATAAGCATAAATATTTCTTCTAGATTGAGATGCTGGAAGTACAAGGAGATGCTGTAGTTTTTAGTCTGACATGGTATATAAAACACAAGAACTCTCACAGAATCTTACACTATAGTGTCTGCATCATGCCTCTCTATCTTCTCTAGTATATGGCTCATCTTAAAACACAATCTAATTTTCATGTGAACATCCCCTACTGATGGAAGAACCATCATGTTCCCAGACACTGCCCAGAAGCATCGACCTTTTTGCATATTCTTCATATTATTTCAAATCTTTTTTTTTTTTTCTTTTAATTTAATCACTTGCAAGTCCAGGATCATGTTACCTAAACTGAATGTGTAACTAAATCTACTTTTTCTCTTTTTTTATGGGGCAGTGATATTGAGGCAAGTGCATATTCCCAAAATACGAAGACATAGGTGCCTGGAAAGAAATTAGTGAGATCAGAACAATCCTCATTCTTCCAAAAAAACATTATAATGATCAGCAGTCTTTCTGTGAAAAACCCTGCATAAAATATATATGCATATATTACCAGTTTGAGGGAGAGCCTCAGTAAGCTGAAAGGGAGAATGAATCTGAAGCTGACAAAAGATTTTTATTTATTTTTTAACTACACTGCATAATTATCCTGTGCAACAAATTGCCACAAGGTTCCATGAAATCCGAGACCTCACCGTAATTCCAAATAGGATTAGACATTTATATGCATAATGAGAACATCCACAGTTGCACTGTCTCGGAGAAGAAATGCTAGCAAAATCACCCTCATGCTTCCAGGCATAAGTCAGACAAAGTTGGGAGGAAATTTGGTTTATTCTGTACTTACCCTTGAAGTGGACTTTAGCACTTGTCCTGTACCACCAAAAATGGAGATAGAAATGGATGGTGTGTTCAGTCAAGGAGTTCTAGCAAGATTAAATTACACAAGTGTAATTTTAAAGTAACTGATGACACGCAAAGCACCCTCCTCCCTTGGATGAATTTGCTTCACTTACATAGCTGTTTTGTGTATAACAGATATCCATGCTGTTTAGATATAGGAGAGAGGAAACCTGTCCACACATCTATAGGATTGAACTGAATATGATCCTAGAAAAATCTCTAGGATGTATTGAAATATCCAGAGCTATCTATCCGTGATATCAAAACATTATCAAATGGATTATATGCCCTCTCAGAGTTGTTTCTATAAAATCCTGATGATTTCACTCCTATTGAGCGTTGCTGGACTGTGCCATAAGAAACTGATATGTCAAGAGTACTGTGGAATTGGTCTCATTATGCCTGCAGAGGGCAAAGACTATGTTTTCATCAATGGCTGATAATTCAATTAAAGGGCTATTTTGAAAAATTAAAGGATGTGTCAATTTGAAGGCTGCAATATGATGACAACCATGTAAGACAGGGCACTGGGCTTGTTTGCTGATTCAAACCCCTTCTGGGCTTGAGCCCACTTCTGTTCAGGACATGAATCCTCCACTGCTACCAACCAAGATTTATGTTTTAGTCAGAGAGATCTTAGGTTATGAGCCACACAGACTACAAAACTACTGACAGGCACATGTCCTTTGTAGGGGACAGCAGCCCACATCTCTCCCAGTGTTCTAAGCCTTGCTCTCTGCAATGTTCCACAAAGAGATCAGGCAGAAGGCTTTCCAGCAGTGACTTTTCTACCCATCTTAAATGTCATGCTAGTCTTTGGTAAATATTCCTTTCTTTTTTTCTTGGGTCTTATAAGACTGACTTGCTTTTTCGGATTTAGGCCAGGCATGTGGCTTCTCTGAGCTCAGTGCATGTCATGAATAAGTGAACTATCAGAGACAATGTGAGAGAAAGCAACGCAGAGCAATTTGCTATTCGACCAGTTCAGTTTTGTGCAGAGCCCAAGACTGCATTTAAAACCTCTCATTATCAGTATGCTGCTTGATTGTTTCTAAATGGTGAGGCTGTAACAAAAACCAGCCCTTAAAATCAGCCTCCCTTGCCCAGCTGGTACCCTACAATGCACACAAGCCCTGAGCACAATAGTCAAATCTATCTTTGCCTTTGCTCTGAGCTTTCCATCACACGAAAGTCTCATTAGCCCAGACTGAGACGCACACAAGAGCACCCAGCAACCAGCAGATCCCACTCAGAGATGAAGCAAAACAGCATCGGGGGGGAGGAGTGAGGGGTTAAAAATATCTCAGAACCTCAGTCTCTCTCCCAGGCAACTTTCAATCCCATTTATTTATTTATTAATTAAAATCATTTAAGCCACAGAAACAATCTCTCGAGACATGGAGTCTCATTTAGACTTTTTGTTTTGTTTTGGGGTTTTTTTTTCCTGTTGGTGTTTTTTTTTTTTTTCCTTCCTCCTTGCTTGGAGCATCCTGGAATGATCTCTGTGTGCCTCCTGAGGGAAGACATGGCACTAGCAAACCCAGAGGCAATTTCCAGGCTCTTGTTAGCCTGTGAAAGTCCCACTAGAGAGAGACTGTTTTTTCCAGCTTTTCTCTCTGACCAGTCTAGGAAATAAGCCCCGAAGTTCTGGCTCCACTGAAGTAAATTGCAAAATAGCTACAACTTTCCTGGAAAAACAAAACAAAAACAAACCCAAAAATAAACTATAGTCAAGACTCCTCAACTTTTGAAGATGGCCTCGGAGGCAAGAGATAAACTCTGTCCACCTTCTGTTGCCCCTTGAAAAACAAACTTGAGGCATAACAGCGTTAGGGTAGTGGAACTACATCTTGCCTGAGAAATAAAATAGAAAATATAACACCCAGGTTCAAAATGCAGTGTGACTTCTTGAGATAGAGCTGGCCCAGCAGCCACTGACAGCGGAAACGAAGGAGCCAATAAAAAGCCAAATACCCAAGAAGTAGTGCAGTAAATGGCTTCATACATTTAGTTTGCAGCTTCCTAATTCAAAGCTATGACCCTTCCTCAAGCCAGCAAATGAGGCAGGAAAACGCTGAAAGAATAGCTCTTGATTTGGAGGTTACAGTCACACACCTCAAAACTGCATATAGATGTGGCTCCAGTTAGCAGCAAGTCTCCAAGTGGCCCTTCCTGGGGAAAGCATAAAGTCTGGAAGGGCTGAGGAAGGGATTGTTTCAGTGCAAGGGCCGTGAGACGGGTGGGGAGCAGAGGAGAAGGAGAAGTGGCTGCTAAATCCACTCCTGATGAGTGTTTAAAGGGAAACTGAGGCATGGAAATATAAGCAGGTACTGGCCTGAAATCACTCAGAAACAAAAAACATCACCAGGAATATAACCCCCTCTCTCCAACTCTTTCTTTAGTGTCAGGATGCCAAAATCTTCAACCTGCTTTCAAAAAAGACACATTTTATACCTTCCTAGAAACTACTTTATTTCTGCTTTAGCTTTATCCAGCTACATCGAGCCCTCTCCCAGCTACAGAGAACACTATACACCTCTAACAAAAAGCTCTGCATTGCCAAAGTGCTTCATAAGGCCCTTCCTCTGCCTACATCTCATTCTTGTTTTTTCTTTCTCTTCTTTTTTCCTTTTTTTTTTTCCCCTCCACAGCCCCTCACATTATTCATCATAATCATAAAACATTCATTTGCGCTTCTGACCAATTGGAAGACCCTCACGGGAGGCCATAAAGGGGGGGTGTCAGGGTTATAATGAATGTAAATGCCAGGTGTTTAAGCTGGATAATGTGCAATTTGCAACTCAAGCAATCTGCACAATAAGCAAACCTAACGTTATGGTACCTGATAGGGGCACGATGGCCATTCTGAGAGAATGAAACATTTTACGACCTCTATGTTGCCCTGATCTCATGATCTAATAATAGTCCAGACAAAATTAGTTCCTGCTATAATGTCTTTGAATGTTTGGGGGGGGAGGTGGATGGGGAGGAGGGATTGCAAGGAGTTGGAGAGGGGGATGAAAATTATATCAGGTGGCTGAGCTGAAGTTTCAGAGGATCAAAGGGAATTGTGAGCTGGATGTGCTATTTAAGACAATAACCTTCTGCTGAAAGTGAGGAGGTCAAAGACAGGTCTTTCATAACTATCTCGCACACATATAGACATGTACACAGAGCTGTTCCCCAGGATTTGGCTGCTGATGAATTAAAAATGGGTTGATCATTGTGAAAGGACTGATTTTCTGGCAGTGCAGGGCTGGACAGCCGATTCCCCAGAGCCTAATGGAGTGCCATTGCTCAGAAATTAGCTAATCTCAGGCTGGAAATAACAGTGAAGAGGAGTTATTCCCATCTTCCTCCCCTGATCCCAAAAGCGAGTTTCATTTTCTTTCTTCTCTGCATGAGCAGGTCTGGCTTGGCAAGGGAAGGAGAAAAGCAGGTCTCCATCCATTCCTCTCACCCCCCAAAGAAACAAGAGTAGTGTCTGCTCTGCTCTGCTCTGGTGGAAGGGGCACCCTCAGAAAAGCCTCTCCCCTTTTCTCTGCAGTCTGTGCAAGGCTCTTTAAAACACTCAGATTGTGAGGGATACATAAAGGAAAGACAAAGGGAAAAAAAAAAATACCTTCCCAACAGATTGTGGAAAGCCTCAGAAAGTGCAGCTCCCTTTGGGGAATTCGATCAGGTTTGTTGCTCTAACCCACATGATACAAACACTTTCCCTCTCATGGCACAGCAGCTCCAGTCAGTGCTCACTGCACGGAGCAGGAGGGGAGAGCAGAGGCTAACCTGATGCCTAGGAAGAGCTGTGGGAAGCTGCAGGAAATAATCCTGTTTATCCTTTCCTAGCTCCACTTCTGGGCCTCTCTTTGTCCTCCCCAGCCCAGCCACTGCTCCCTGGGGTGTCTGGGGACAGGCACACATCTTCGGGCACCCTGGTGCTCAGCCACAGCCACTTTACTCCATCTGACTTCAGCAGCCATGGAAACACTGCCAGACCTTCGGATATGACTGTTTCTGTCCACCCTGTACTGCAAATGCCACTTCATAACGGCATCAAAACCATTTCAGAAGTGGTCACATCTATTGTTTTCTCCTCTCTAAAGTAATGTCACAGCTCAGCACAGCCTTGTGAGCACTGTCCAGCAAGCTGGATGTAGTCCAAGTGTCCACATCTATTTAAATTTCATTTCACAATGTGGCTTTTATATATTATCTCTTTTTTTATTTGAATCTAGAAGAGAAACACTAAAGCTTGTAGGTTTGTATTTGTTTCATTTTTTTTTCCTTTTCCCTAAACACTTTATGATAGATTCTTCCTCTATGTCACTTCTGTTTACTCTTGAGTAGAAACGTGTATCTGTGGCAGGTGGATAAATATCCCACCTGTCTGACAGAGCCAGAGAGCTGGGTTTGATTCTGATGTTGCAAAGCTGAGTTCACCACCCTTACTCTAGAGAGGAAAATGCCATTCTGCTATAATGAGATTCCTGGTTTGCTTGTCACAGGGAACTCACTTTCAGGTCATTTCTACTGGATGAATCTAATTTTAAAGTTACAAGTTTTTGCACCAACTCTCATTAACATTTTTAGAGTTTTAGGAGAGAAAGGATGATAATTTAGCCACAAACTCTCCCTGAGAAGTTCCCAGCAGAAATTTCACGCATACATGAATACAATAATTGCCAAACAAGCTGCGATCAAATTTGGCTGGGTGCAGTTTTGTGGCTGTATTTTTTTCCCTGGACCTCTGTTAAATCAAAGGAAGAAGCCAAATGCAAAGAAGGATTTGCCATGGGGCTGGTGTGTTTACCGCCATCATATTGCATTTTCTACTCGAGGCCTCTCAGAGTTCCCCCAGCCACTTTTTCTTGCTGAATTTTTCTAAGTTGTGGATTCAGGCTCCCTTCCTTGCAAATTTCTTCTCCTTCTGAAGTCTGTAGACTTAGTTCTGAACACAATTTTCCAGACGGTATATCAAAGTCTGCAGCCTGGCTTCCCTTTCTTCCATTCCCTACTCAGCTTCCCACAGGTCTTTCCCCTGACATTTGCCCACCCTTGTGCATTTAGCTCTCTCAAAACCTGGAAAAATCAGCTGCATGCCATTGCACTCCCACACTCGCTTTTGATGTGGAAGGCAGAAGATCACCAGTTCCTTGGTTACAGACTGGCCCATGCTGAGATCCCTGAACCTCAGGTTGTCCTAATCCTCAGCTCTTTACTACCTGAAACCTCTGAATGCTGAGCGCTCAGAAACCACTCAAGGCTGCAGCTGGCCTCTATGAATTCATTAATTGCAGATGACCTGCAAATAATAACATATTTGCACCCAGACGTCTCTCCACAGTTCTAAAGAAATAAAATCCTGGGAGGGGCAGAATTACTGAAGCTGTTTTACTAAAACTATTTTAAATTTGAAGGAGATATCCATTGCGTGCAATACAAGATACAGGCTAAAGTTACTTCTTGTCCTTCAAGCTCCATCTCAGTGCTTGATATGGAGTCTCCTTCTCAGAGCAGCATCAGGTATCTAGCATATCTGCCAAAGGGATTTAGGTACTGAATAGCAGAACCTGGCAAAGCTAACAACTCCTTTCCTGTTGACCTGTGTTTTCAACAGCATAGCCCTAAGCAACTGACATTTTATCAGAACAGGGATGAAAGATAGCTTGCCTGATTTTCTGTTATAATTTCCTGGTTTGGCTTTTTAATTGCATCTGTGTGGGAAAAAAATATATCAGATCTTGGCAGGGAAAAAGTGCCCCTTCAGAACCTGAATTTTGCAGATTTTATTTTCTGGAGCAGATGATGGTCTTTGTTTATAAGAAAAATTAGGCCAAATCCAACATTTTCACAGATGGAGGAGCCTGAATTATTGATCAGAGGTTCATGATTTTTCTCTCTTTTTTTAATATTTTTTTCCCCTAACTGGTAAATAATCAAGTCCAAAAAGGCTGATATTTATTTCAAGACTGGGATCAACTCCACACCAGCAAAGCTAAAGCAATTTTTCTTCATTTTACTCCCTCTCTTATTCTCTCCCTCACTTCTCCTGGAGATATTCCACTTGTATAAATAATTAAAGATTCATTGGCCAAGAAAGAAGAAGGAGGGAAAAAAAGAGACACTGACTTTTTGGTGTTGCAGTTGAAACACAGAAAGAAAAAGGTTTCATACAATTGAGAACAAACAAAATGGCATAATTTAGCTAGTTCCAGCTGTTTCAATCGAGGACACAAGGAACACTGAAGTAGAGACTGATGAGATAATATGTTCCCATGGAAACTTTCATCCTAATGCCTAATCAGTGAAAGGTTGGTTTAATTCATGCTTTTGAAAGCTTTGCATTACTCCGTCTTAAAATGTTTCCTTTCTTTTTCTTTAATTTACTAGTTTCTACATGCATTTTTCTCTTCTTTTCTGTATTTAAAGCCTACAAAAATTATTCTCATTGACTGTACTTGTATAGTAATGAGCTCCTCTGGATCAGAGTCTGAGAGTCTGGAGATACAGAAATATCCCTGGAACAAGAATGGGAAACATGTTTACTCTAGGTGTAAAATGAGTTGTAAAAAGTTTTTATTTAGTTTTTTAACCTGTACTCACTCTCAAAGACAATGAAGTTGCAGAATACTTCAGGAAGTTGAAAGAGGTGTTACAGTAGAAGGAAAAAAGAAGAAAGAAAACCAGCTAGGAAGTCTTATGAACTGAGGCTACTATGAATTAAAAAGTAATTTGCACTGAAACCTTACACTGGCATGGAGATGCAGGTTAGGTTATTTCAGATTACTCATGAGGAATTCTGGACAAAACCCCACGGGAAAATGCAGTCCTAATCAGCTGGATCTACCCGTATCAGTAGATATGGCTATACCAGTCCTGAGGTTCCCAAACCTTCTCCTTGAGTCCACATCTAAGTGTTAACTCCTCTGTACCAAAAAAAGAAACCAACCAACCAACCAACCAACCAACATCCCCTAATATATTACTGCAGCTCTCACGCTCAGTCAAGACTGGATTCAGTTTCCAGCAAAGATAAGTTTCACAGGTAAGAACTGCAACATGGAGCTAGCTATAAAATAATTAAAAAAATAAATAAATAAAACCATTACTGCATGTGAAACACCTTGTTTAACTCTAGAATTTAGTCTTTGATGAAAATGGAGTTTCAATCCAGAAGAAAAAATACTTGGCAAAAATTTTGCCATTACTGTTGGTGATGCCTCTCCGGTTCTTGAGAAGAAATGCAAGATGTCCTGCAGTTTGAAGAGAGGTTGGATCCCTTATCCAGGCCACAGGAGTGTGACATGACAGTCCTCATACAAACACTTAAGTTAAGGCTTTGACAATGCCTCCTGAGAAATACCCAGTAACTTATTTTTAGCACAAACACGAAGTATAGGGACAGTTGTGAGAGATCATTACTTGAAATTTAGCAAAGACTTGGCACAACAATCAGAAAAAAACCCCACTGATCAGTCTGCCCAAAGTCTGCAGATGCACTCCGGTCAAAGTAGCTGAAACTAAATTGGTTTTCTCTTTGATGGTCATTAAACCTCAGTTATGCTCCACTGATTAGTTGATCTAATGGAGAGGTCAATTTTCATGAAAAGTGGTGGATAGGAGAGCTAAGGAGATGGGTCATTTTTCATTCAAGTATCTGGCTTGGCTTTAAAAGAAATTGTCTTGCAAGAAGACTGAGATAAATACAGAAAAGTTTAATTAATGTTCTAACCTTTTTCCTTATAAACTTCAACTCTATCACACTATTATGCTTTGCTTAATCTCAAAGAAATAACCCCAGGAAAAAAAAAAAAAACAGGGTTATGTCTGGACTAATCACAATCACAGTACAACAAATAATATGCTGGCCAGTAATTTATCAAACATCCCACTTGAACTTCAGAAACTTTTCCCCAAGCTCATCTTCTTGCCAAGCTCTGGAGAATGGTTTCCAGGGATAGGTGGCAAGGGGTCCTTTCCACCTAGATAATTGTGAGCTCTCTCATCCAGGGATTAGGTACAGGCTTTGCACACTGTTGCAGAAGAAGGAATTTGGCTATTCAAATGGATTTGAGAACACACTAGTCAAATAGTTCTTCCATGCCAATTTCACAAGTTTCTTTTTTAAAGATACAAATTCAAGCCAGGATATTTAATTTAGCAAAAAAAGCTAGACATATTTTCTGAGATCCAAGTAAATAGCAATTCCATGTTTAAAAAAAAAAAAAAAACCATAGATCTTTGAACTATCAAATAAATTAAAAGAGTATTTTAAAATTAAACATGTATTTTGCCAAGGACAGAGTGACAGAACCAACTGAGTAGCACTCCTCTGCAAACATTTCTGCTCTAGATGACTGTATCTAAAAAACTAAAACTTTGTGAGATTTTTTCTCTGAATGAAATGTCAGCGATAAACTAGGATAAAACTCAGTATGTAGCTAAAAGGCTCTTATTACATACCATTTAACTGTCATCACTCAGTAATTGCAATTACAAATTACTGTAGCTTTACAGTCACCAATCTGAGATTAAATACTTGGGAAAACTACTGAATGGACATCCCAAAGTAAATGGTCTCTGCCCTAGTTTCCTAATAATTTAGGCATTGAAATGCTGGGACAGAACAGAATGGGGTGGGTTGAGAAATCTGGTACAGGGAAAGAAGATGAATTTGCTAGGCAATATCAAATCACAAATTGTCACTTAATCATCAAAGGACACGTGGGGAAGCCCTCAAAGGCACAGACTATGCGTGTGGAAGTGTCCTAGTGCTGTACATTCTGGCCTGCATTTGACAGGCTTTGAAAGCTCGACAGACTTTTTCTCCATATGTGTTACTTAACGGGGAACCATGATTTTCAAGACAAACACAGTATTTCAGAACAAACACAGGAATGAAGGAGCATTCTGAACACATCAATTTCTCATAGCAAATTTAACCACCTCCTCCAAGTGTTCACGTGGAGCGGCACATGGGTTGCAGAGGCACAAACAAAAGAAACCCTGGCAGAACACTCCCCCGCTCGCTCTGCTGAGGAGGGGATGATAAAGAATATTGGCTACAGGTGACGTAATAGCCCTGCTGTTTTGGACACTCTTGGGAAGTGTCCAGATACAGCCATGAGTAGATAAGAAAGATAAAATTGACAAGTACAGTATGACTAGTAAAAGCATGCCTAAAGAGGAATTTGAGATTAGTAAAACAGAGGAGGTTTGGGAAAGGTGATACCAAAACAACCCAATCTGGCTCAGCATCCTTGGCGTTCAGGGGACACCCTGCTCCTGCCTGGAGAGGCTGTCAGCACCCATCCACGCTGCTCTGCTTTCCAAAAAAGTGTGAAATGGGCTAAAGCCCCATTCCAAAGCACCTGGAATTTGTATCTGCAATTTTAATTGACTGAGAGACCCTTAAAAGGAGGGAGCTGAGCACAGCCCGCAGGTACACAATGCCCGACAGCCAGTGTTAACAAGGACATACTTAGCTTGCCTGGAGAAACGAACAAGGACAGAATTGATAACTATTTCATGAATGAGCTGTAACATGTTGCTTTAAAAAGATGCTGTCAGAAAAAAGATACAAACAAAACAACACATGTTATTGAAGGGCAGTTGCTATTATCTGGGCTATTAGCAAATGGAAAAAACTATTAAAGCAGAAACAGTGTTAGAAATCTAATTCACTTTTCAGCATTAACACTATTTACTGCTTCACTCTTCTCTTAAGTTGGAACAGAGAAAACGGACTAATCAATTTTCTGTCCTAGTGCTAACACAATTTCTTAGCAGGGCCTGAAACTGTGGTTTTGGACTGTATACACAGAGCTTACAAAGTAGACAGACATGATCTCAGCAGAGAAAAGGGGTTATAATGGATGGGGGAAGTTCAGAAGAATGTTGACAACAATAGGGAGTTCAGTTAATGCAATAATTTATGGCAAAATTTTAAATTTTCCTGTAATTTACAGTAATTTTTTATTTTCTACTTTCATTTAGAGTGTAAAAAATTATCAGCAATCAGTGCTCCACACTGTTCCCAAAACAAAGCATATTCCCCCTGATTCATCCAAACATATAGGTAGACAAGATACCTAATTAATTTGTGAAACCAAATACCACACTTGTCCTTAATTCCTCCTTTTCATAATATTTTCATGTCCCATTCAAGGCTTCTAAAGCAACTCTGTGGCATAGACACAACCCACCTCCTGAATTCTATTCCTCTAGCTAAAATCCCGTTTCTAATGGTCACAGCCAACTTTACCATCTGTGAACCCTTTGAATGGTGCTGACTGTATAAGGGGAAAAAAAAAAAAAAAAAAAAAAAAGTAACATGGCATTTGGGGGAAAAAAAAGAGGGAAAAACCCTATAAATTAAAATATGTATTTGTAACATTACTGACTTTCTAAAGTTTGTAAATGTTCATGCTGAACTTAAGTTCGTGTAAAATCATGAGCATTTGAAGCACAGGATAAGCACTTTAAATGCAAGCCAAAGGAAAACAATATGCCCTTAGTACTATTTCCATTTAAACTGCTTAGCCACACACTTGCAGACATGAAACAATTCCGCTGAGGTCCTCCTGCACTCAGGAAATTCTTCCTGGGTCACTGACCATCATTTAAAGGGCACATCTCAGCCCAGTGTCCAGTGTGAATTTTTCAAATTAGCCTACAGTTGCTGCCTCTGCAGTACACAGTTGTGCTCAAAACCCCTGAGCTTTTCAGAAAGGCCCTGAAGCCCATTTAACATAGGAAAAAAAACCCCAAAAAAATCAAACCCACAAATATATGCTTACTATATTTCACATGCTGTGCAAACACATACACAGGTCCTGTTTAAGTGAGGCACCATCTCCCTTCAAGGGTCTCTGTTAGCCTTGTACACCTTCCTGAGAGGACTGCTGTGATTCAGGCCAAGTGATTGGGGCCTGGTGCAGGAGCCACTGTAATCCTGTTACATCCAGAAGGTCAGGGTAAATGATGTGCTCTGTCCTCAAAATCCTCTGAGTCCTTAATATTGAGGTAGGCATGGGAGAGCCTTTTGTGACGGTTGGTTCAGATAAACATCCTAACAGCATGATAGTGTTGGCTTAACCCCAAAGCTATGTCAGCTGTTTCTGCTGTCCAGAGACCTTTGTGTACCAGGGATGTGGAAGTCCTGCCAACATCAGAGGCATCTACTACAGAGCCCGCCTTGTCATCCCTCCTTGAAACTCACCTTTGCAGTGACACTTCCAAACCACTCAACACCCACGAGGCACCCAGTGTGCTATCACTGCAACTTCCCAACCAAATCATAATCCGCTCTCTATTACCTTGCTCTCCCTCCATCTGTTTGCTGTGGCCTCTCTCAGGCGTTCACATCTCCGAGCAGTTCAGGTCAAGGACCATCTTTTCATTTTGCATGTGGTAAGCACTTACTAGTCCAGGGCTTTTACCTTCAAACAGGAGCTCCTGCACCCGTGGCAATGCACGCTATAACAAACCAACAACAGCAGCAGTCCTGAGCGCTGGCCCAGCTGGGAAGCACGACCAGAGCAGCTCATGCCAGCCTCAAATTTCTTCAGGTTATCCACTGACTGTTGCTCACAGCACAGCAGAGATGCTGCAGTGACACCAGAGCAGTTTCAGCCCCCAACCAGAAGCATGACAGACACAGACACAGACAGAAAACCATCCCTCCTCCTGCACCGTGCCCTTGTCCTTGGTCCCTTTGGACACCACTTCCAGCAGTTCAGTGCAGTCAGGACTGGAATCCTTGGGTCTGTGCCAGGAGTGAGTGGAAAAATCCATCAAGATACTAATGTGGATTTAAAAATAACTTTACACTAATTTCCCACCTTAAAAACAACTGCAGCAATAAAAACCACTGCTTTCTTATTTCACTGCCAGATATCTGAAAACCTGCAGCACTAGCTTAAGACTCCATTTTTCTTCTTCCTTTAATTAAAACAAAACAAAGCCCTTCGGTCATCTATGATTTAAAGAAAAAAATTTAAAAAAAGACTTGTGAAATTATATTGGAGAAGTTATTTTATCCTGTTCCAGTACACTGAAAGCTCCATTTTCTCCAGAGGAATAAATTAAATAAGACCTTATTCTTCTGTTTATTTTACAAAGAATAAGTCATGGCTTAAATAAACCCTTAAGAGGAGGGTGTCATGTTCCCCCAAAGTGCTTTTGCAGGTATCCTGTCCCCTGGTCTATATAAGGCCAGCTCTGCTCACTTCAGAACAGGTAATATCTTTCTCCACTAATTCACTTGCCTACTTCCATATTAACCTTTACAGAGAAGGCTCTGACTCCTGCATAATTTTATTGTATCTACTTTCAGCAGGTCTATGGAAAATTTGGTGTTCCCAGATTTTTGCTGGTGCTTCCTGCAGGGATCACCACCATTAGACTCAAGGCATATTCCAATGGGGTTTTAAAGCCTTTGTAAGATACCAAGGCAAAGGGTTGCAATGGGATCCACTTCTACTCCTTGGGAAGCCCTGTCTACTTACTCCAGTAGAGATCCCAAGAACTTGGCTTTGCACACAGAAGGTTTAGATCAAGGTTGCACATGAGTAAATCCTTCTCTTTTCAGGACCTTCAAGTGCATCCCTAGCTATCCATACAGCATGTGTTTCACTGTTGTCCAAAAAAGGATTGATTTCCCAAGACAGTGCCACATTTTATAGGCAGGACTGTGATGTTCATGTAACTTTGACTTTCTTTTTTTTCTCCTAAATCCTTTGTTTTACTATCGCTCCATGTACACAGAAAGGCTTGCAAAGCAACCTTAAAATTATATAGGGCCTCTCCTGTACATTTTACAGTTTCAATCCGACGATTTTTAAACCAGCCTGGTGATTTTGAGCTCCCTGACACCGTTCTTGCTTTCCAAGCTGGGGATTCAAATATGCCACCTGGCAAACACAGCACCAACCCAGGTTTTGTGGCAGAGCTGCCAGCGAGTCGTTGGGTAACACTCTTAAATCAGCCACAAACCAGATGTCCCAGACAGTAAGGAAGCGTGCTGGGCTGCTGAAACTCTTCTCCTGAGCGGACATAAAATTGAGTCGTGTCCACTTGAGGGTAGGAATGCTGCAGGGTCTTTTGCACAAGCATGCCCCAGTGATCGGGAACAAATTCTTTCCTTTCAGTCTGTCCCTCCGGATTCTATGCACAGGGTTATGACTGTATAAATATTCTAGGGACCTGGGACTTGGGGGCTGAGTTAAGGAGTAGGAAGCCAAAGAAAATACATTTTAACTAGCAAGGACAGTTGCTTCTCCTCTTTCTGTCACCTTGTGGGCTTTAGGAATAGAAGGGATATTTTATTTGTATTTAATAAAGCCCAACAGTAGAGCTGCTTATGAATCAAGCTGCATCATGCATGGAGCTAGAAAAAATATATATTGGGATTTTCTAGCTCGCTAGAGTTATTAATCTGGCTCAAAGCCTGCAGTAGGATTTAATATATTAAGTGAAATTGCAGGCCTTTGCCCCTGTCTTTTCGCTAAGACAACAACATACATACGCCATATTAGATTCCATTTTTTGTACATTTCAGATAAGGAGTGGATTAAATAATGAATGAGATTCCCATTAGCTTGAAATTTTGCTTATTTCAGGCAACCTCCTCCTCCCCCCCCTTTTTTTTTTTAATCAAAATGACTCCACTGTGGAATATTTTTGCATTGATTTGAAGGGATTTTTTTACGCACTCATTAAATTTGCATTTACACATCTGACAATACCTTTTTTTTTTTTTGTGTCCCAGACACTGCACACTGCACTAGGAAAGGAAAAAAAAAAAAAAAGAAGAAACGCACTCTGCTTTTGCCTTGAATTGTGTGAAATCTTTTTCTGAAAGAGTGTGTGAGGCTCACTCACACTGGGATCACTTTGGGATTCCCCTTTTCTCGATAAAGTCAAGTGAATGACTCCAGCGTGGCTTTGAGGTGCATCAGATGGGGGTCACTGTAATGGATGTGAGACAGAGAGACACTGCTTTCCATCCTGCACACTCTTTCCAGGTTTGCATGGCTCTGTCCCTTGCTAAGCACATTCTGGTATTCCTGCCTCCAGGTCCTCAAGTATTGGCTTTCCACCATCCCACTAAGAAGATATCTTTCCTTGGGCTGGTGCTGGAAAATTCCTGTTAAGTTCAGAAAGCACTAAGACAGAGCTGTGAAATGAATTGATCACAGGCTGGAAGGCAAAGATTGTTTACTAAGTAAATGGCAAGTTTTCCAGTGTTTTTCTGAATATAAGCCCCTGTCATGAGGAGACAGCCATGTCTTCTGCTTGAGCTGCCCAGGAAAATGTTCAACCAATCTGTCTTTAGAAATACCAGCATTAGCTGACCAACAACTGGCTTGCTTGACCAGGCAAAATGGTCAAGGTCTCTCCAAGTTACTACTGCCAGAGAACCAAAGCCATTTGTGGTTAGACAAGGATTTTAGCCATCTTGGCTTCACATATTGGAGGGAAAGCTTTCCCTTTCTGCACTAAGCCTTTTATCAAATAGCAGTAAGGGTGGAAAGTGATCCCTCCCTATTGCCTTGAAACACTGGATGCAGGTATCATTGTGCCACCATTCTCCCCTTCTCACTATTGAAATGCTATATAAATATTTATCATCGTTATCATACCCTTAACAAAATTCTCCTGATATTCAGCTGAAAATTTCCTTTGCTTAATTTCCTACTACAACTTCTAATAAATCTTCCTTTGTACTATCATAAGCAATTCATCTCCTGCCTCAGAATTTACATCCTTGTATGTACATGGAGATAAATATCACATTCCCTTCCTCCCCCCTACCCCCAGCCATCCCTTGGCCAAGCTACACATATTTGGCTCTTTTTAATCTCTCCTCATAAGTCAACACCTCACAGGCCCTTCATCATTTTTGTGGCTCTTGTCTGAACTTCCTTCAATTTGCGCACATCTTACTGGTGAGAAGATACCAAAATGGAGAAAATGGGGTAAAGCCAGTTTCTGCTAATGTACTGCAGACTTGCTACTGACACTGTGTAGGGATCTCTCCATGGCCCATGGGGCAGGAGCAGGTGCCCTGGGGGCTGGTTCCTCCATCATGACAGGAAATGGCATTCTGAAACTTCACATGAAAATAAACTTATCCTCGTCTTACACCAGCCATGGATATTTTTCTTCCTCTTACTCACCAAAAAAAAAAAAAAAAAAAAAAAAAAAAAAAAAACCCAAACAAAAAAAAAGGCAACCCAAAAAAACACCCCCTTCAAAAAACAAAACAATCAACCCAAAAAGAAAATGTGATCTAATGTTACGAATAGGAATTAATGAGCAAACCATCTTAGGGAATAACCACACCTAAGCTCTGTTCCTCCCTTCTTCACTTAAATACCCTTCTGGTCCAGGACTGTGCAATTCAGTGACAAAGGAAAAGGTCCTGAGTGACTGCATTTCTCTTCATTTTAGGGAGCTGAAGGCTTGGTTCACTAGAGCAGATAAAGCACTGAGATCCTCAGCCAGGCGTGCAAATCCTTTCTTAGCTATTGGGATATACTGGCTTCTCTCGGGCTGCTTAAGGAACAAATGCAGTCAGCACTGTAATGACCTACCACCCAACACATAATTATGTATTTTCACCAATGCAACGCCCTCAAAATATTCTTTTTGAGTCAGAAAATCTCCGTGTTTGGTGCTACACAGGCAAGGCACAGAGCAAACAGCCAGCTGCCTCTCCACACACAACTCAAACAGTTTCGGCTCAGTGCCAGCAAATGGCAGAGGTGTACAAAGGGACAGTTTTGTTCAGCCTGAAAATCAGTGATTTCCACATGGTGCCAGCTGACTACGGTTACTGGAGTTTTATTTACAGCAGTACGAGAGCTTTTTAATTGTGCAGGAAATAAACTACCAAAGGGCTCCTCCCCTTTATCTCTTTTTTGCAGAAGAAAGATTTAGTTTACAAATCTGGCCCGTAACAGATCCTTTGCACTTTTATTTTTCCACCCAAAGATATACTGATTATTTACAAACACAATTAAATGTGGAGAGGAGGGACTGTAAATTGCAGGTACTCAAGAGAAAGGTCTACCAGCCCAAATTTAAAAGCTGTATTCAGGGAGTATAAAGTGCAGCAGTTCCCATGCACTTTAGTGCACAACCACTTTGCAGAGAGAGCAGGGTGAAAATCATAAGGAGTCGGAGAAGTCAAGTCACCTGGGTTCTTTCATATCTCAGTCACTGTGTGATAATATTAAGCCATTTACCATCCTTAGAATTCAGCAATTTTGCACATAAATGGGCAGATCTTCTCTTTGCAGAAAATGTTTTTGGAGGTAAATCAAAAGTATTAGAGAGGGCAGGGTGAAAGGTAAACCAATGACCCGTGTTTCCAAGCCTTTCTCTATTCCTCCTTGGCTCACATGTGGATGATGAAGGGACTCAAATGCATTCATAAACAAGTGCCACAGAATAAGGAGAAGGTTTATTTCTGGAGTTAGGTTGAATTTCCCACTGATCAGGAGGGCCTGGAAGGTGCCTCCTTGGGCCCGTATGTTTCTGCTCAGCTCTCACCATGGCCTTGCACACAGAGTTCACACAGTTTTTCCGAACAGAATTTCCCATGCATTTCCACTGCTGTCCTCCCCAGCTGCAGTCCCTCAAACTCCCTCTTTGGGAACTGCATTTGTGTGGTGGTGGTGGTAAAAAGCCTCCACACTACAACAGCCAGAGGAGAACCCACTGTGCACCCAGGACTGGCTCCACTAATGGGCACATCCAGGTCCTCTCAGGGCAGGCCAGCTGTCAGAAACAGACGTGTCAGGAACTCAAAACAAAACACAGAGCAATGGGGTTAATGTCTATTAGCCCGAGCCAGAGAGACTGTGGGTCTGGGCGAGGCATTCCTGAGGTGGCAGCTGCAGTAGCTGAAGCCAGTCCTTCTTAAGGTTAGATAAGCTTCAGCAGCAGCAGCAGTTTGGAAGACCAAATAGGTTATAATTATGCGTCAATTAGATATGTCTGGCCCTGCCTTGCAGCTGAACAGAGGCACACTTTCCAGATCCCTACCAACAAGTGCACTGCAGGAGGATTTTCTTGATAATGATTATCTGCAATGTGAAGCTGATATACAGAGCGAGAAGGGAATGGATAGATGGAAAAGGCTGATTTTAATTTGCATGAGTGTTGGAAAAAAGGTCAGTGAGAGCAACAAGGTGAGGGGAAGCTCTTTCCACTGCCAGATTTGAGCAAAGTCCTCCCTGTGTTTTTTCTTCCTTTCCTTGCAGAAAAGAGACCCCTCTGTAAATCTCAAAGGCAGCAGAACTCTTTTGTAAGAAATCAGGAAATGAGTAATAAATACAGCTCAAAAGCAAAGGAGCTGAGCTAGCAACTACTATCAGATTGTTCAAAAACTGCTATTCACCCAATAAAAAAGGACGAGAGGCGGGTGGGAAAGGGTGAAGGGAGAATCCACTGAAATGAAGACAAATAGATAAAAGTAACTGTCGTTTGCTTTCATTTCGTGCTCATGATATGTTCCTGTTTCAGACTCCAGTGTCCCACACTACCAGCTCTATTTTCATTTACACACCAGAGGAAGAGCTGTTGCAAAGGCCTGCTCTGCCCCAGCAGCGCGGTGTTGCTGGAGCATCCTGCTCACCACGGATGCGCTGTATTTGTATGGCCCCTCCGACGGGCTCTGGGGCAGCTCTGGGCAGTCCCTCTGTGCCTGGGCCTTTCACTGTCCCTGTGCACAAGTCCCAGCAGCTACATCAAAGGAACAAGGGAGAGCAAAGTAAAGAAAAGAAGCTGGAAGAGGCTTATTCTCTGCTGTTCTCTCCTTTTCGCCCACCACCTCTGCGGGAGGCTGTGAAAAAAAAGACATCCTACTGACTGATCAGCCATCCTGGGGAAAGCAGTTATCCATACTCCAAAACACTAATGGGGAAAATCATCCCTCCTGCACCTGCCTGCAAGGGCAAAGTGCATTTTTTGTCCCCTGGATGCTGAGCACTAGGTTCATTAAAGGGATGCTTTTGCTCAGAGGAGCAATGGAGAGGAGCCAGAGTCTATTCTTCCTATCAGACCTCATAACAGGTATATTTATTCTGGAAATAAGGAAAAAAAAAACCCTGTTCATATAAGGTCATACAATCAATGCTGCCCAGAACAGGTTTTATTATCCTTTATCTCTTCCAGGAAATATCTGCACTTTTCACACCAGTATTGTGTTCTGAAGGGTAGGATGAGGTATGCAGCGCCACAGGAACAAAAGTCATCTTGACTTCAAATGGTGCTTGGAAAAGCTGTGGGCTGGGACCATTGGACTTGAAGGGAGGCATCAGTTCAAAGCTTATAGGGAATTGTGACCACCATTCTGCACAGAGATGACAAAATTGTTGGTGCCTTTTCTGCTAGTGATGTGAAGCCTCTCAAGACACTGCTGATCAATTACTTGGTAATTCCTCATCACTGTGCAGCAAGTTAAAAGCCACTCCCACTGAGTTTTCATTAAAATAATTTTGTACTGAATTTGAAAAGAAAAGTTCATTTAGCCACAACGCTGATATAGGAGACTCTAAACTCAGCAAAATTGCTTTTTTTCTCCCAGAATTTCAACATATATTGCTTTCAAGAGGTCCTTTCATCTCTCATTTCCTCAATATCCTCACTCACATGCTGGGGAAGTAACAATTTTCACCCTCCCCCCAAAATCTTAGCAACTACAATTGCCACCAAATCCTATGGAATTCTGCTACTGTTGTCATCAAGTCGCCTTTCTTGAGCAAAATGCTTTGCATTTTCCCAAAACATTAATATTTCAGATAACTTTGGAGTACTGAAGCATTTTATAATGTGAGAAAATTGTATTACGATCTTTTTTCTTGTTTTCACAAAGAAATAACTGGGTGGAACCCCAGACAGACTAAATCAGTGAAAGTGTTGATGTCACTGCTGCAATAATCAGATTATTATACACAGGGAACACTTGGCCCCCTGTTAATCACCACAGTCTTCTCTTAACCTGTCTCACTTTTGTTTTAAACACACCTTTACAGGTCCCACAGGGACACTGCTTGCTGGCTCCCTGGTGGAAAGTTGTCCTGCTTTTATGAAGTGTGAAAGTAGTTTCTTTCCCTGCACGCTTCGCTATTATTTGAAGCTTAGCCCCTGGGAGAATGCACAGCTTTTCAAATCAGACCCAAAGGAAAGTGTGTCATCAGGAGGAAAAATTTTACATACTTAAAGTACCCCATGACATTATTTTTAATATCTGCAAAAGGGTTAATGGCTTCCTCCTTGAATTGAAGGTTCCGTTGCCCGTTTATGAAGGTCATCATAAATCTGCCACAATTACCAGTTTCTTATCCCACAGCAGCTTTGTCAATCTGTCCATGGCTCCTTCCCAATGAATTCTGTTTCAAACTTCAATCCGTCAGTTACTAGGACCCAGAATACCCAACAAATGAGGATGAAATAATAAATATTGTGGTGCTAGACCCAGCTAATGACTTTTCAAGTCCAGCATGTATTTCAGACAGTAATTAGGAGATTTTTGTGGATGAACAAATAGAAAGAATAAAAGTGAATTCCCCCAGCCAGAGCCTCTTATTCTCAGGAAAACAGCAATTATGGAAATTTCTCAGAAACTGGATACATGGGTAACCATATTTAAGAATCACCGTAGGTGCCTCCTCTGCAAATTTTCCTAAACCAAATTTGCCTAGTGCTTTTATTTATTTAATTATGTAAACCTTCCACTCCAGGAATACCTCTTGATCTTCACAGTGTCCTAAAACAACTGGTTCAACATTTTGCCTATTGCATGGGGTGGGGAGGATTTCTTTTCAACAGAGAAGCTTCCACATCTTAGATCTTAATGCCCCCACTCCAAGCTATCCCAAAGGTGTCCAGTTAACTTCTTTTCTCTTTGTCTCAGGACTGACTGTGCACACCCTGGCTCTCTCAATGATACAGGTATTTCTCAAGGACGTGGCATTTTTCTAAGCTAAGCGGCACATCCTCCATGCACCGTGGAAGCTTTGGAAATAATAATTGCTTCCTCAAAGTATGAAGCCAAGCTAATGAAGCTTGGCTTGCTACAGATTTGTATCTCAGGCCTCCCGTGCTCTCCCGTCTCGCTAAGCCAGCCTCCTCCATAAGTTCCACTTTGTCCAAAAGCCTGTGAGCTCTGTGGCTCGTGCTGGGTGTGACACATTCCAGCTGCACCAGCTGCTGCCCAGGATAGACTCTGACCACCACCTCCTCTGAAGGGAAATGCTTTGGTAACCCTTCCCTGTGCCAGTTCCAACCACTGGAACCACAATTACCATCAGGAGTTTCAGGATATTTTAGATGTGGTTGAAACCCACTGATAGGTTAAAAAGGGTCTTGGGGGAGTGCAGATGGAAATGGGGGTAGAAGGAAAGTAGGTGAGCAGATGTGGGTGGGTTGTGTGAATGAATAGGCTCTGTTTCCTTTGGAAACAAGACTAAAAACATAGCTCACATCCAGGCAAAATGAAGGTTTGCTTCAATCCATTCTCCCCAACAGAACACTCCCCAGCTGGAGCCAGTCTGTTTACTGAATGTCCTTGCATCTGTACAGCCTCCTGCAGCTGGGCAGGCGGGAGTGAGACGGGGCAGAGCTTTGCTCTACTCTTTTCTGAAGTCTGGGGTGAGCCCCTCTCTCAACAGGGAGCAAATCCTTCCTCCCTCTTATGTGTCTGGTGTGTCAGATGCCTCCTCTCTCCACACCCTCTGATGTTTCCTTCTGAAGATGAGGAACAGAGATGGAGCTCCAGTGGTAGCACACTTCTGTATCACAAAAGTCCTCCTAGAGTGATTAGGGAAAGGACACATCCCCTTCCAGCATTCCTAAATATAGAGAATTCTTCGCTAGCACATTTCCATTTTTAATTCTTTGAGTGGGTAAGTATTTGGGTGGGTCAATGGGAAAAAGAAGAGGTATGAAGAATTTGATCCTGTCCAATTGCCAAAAAGCACAAAAAATCTGTTCCAAACAGAAAAAGAATTATTAGAAAAATGAGGGAGAAGGAAAATAAAGAAGGCTTGGAATGGATATCTTTTCATAGCTACTACTAATTTTCAAATGGAAAGGACTCCAAGGGAAAAAAATCAGCACCAAGAATGAAGATTTCAAGCTAAGATAGTGAGAGCTCTCAGCTCCCACCATGCCCAATATTTGGATCCCACACCTTCTCTGTCTGAAATTCTGCTATTTGAGACATTTCTTCAGGGTCTAAGTATAAAAGCAATAAAAGCAGATGATTATGATGGCAGTAAAGAATCAGGAATGTCCTTTTCCTCTAACACTGAGCCTGACTATAGTAGGGAAAACTTTTATCCCAACAGTGACTCTGTCTGTGCCCCAAAGGTTCCTGCCACATTTCCTGCTACAGGTTTAAAGCAGCAACTTGCACCTTTCACAGGTTTCTGTCTTCTTCTCCCACTTGCAAAATTACCACCTGAATCAGCAGGTCCTGCTTCAGATAATCTCTGCTTCTCCCCTCCTGCCTCTTAGTCTTTCTTATCCCTCTATCAGAAAGTATAAACCAATGGCCCTTTAGGTCAAAATCTTTTGTTTAAATCTCTGAAAGATGAGACTCAAAATGGATTTTAAAAAGGTCAGAGATCTAAGCTTCCAATTCTCTGTGAACATGAAAAGCCTGAATCTGCTCCAAGATTCCACCAAGCAGAAAGACAGGGATGGGTAAAAATTTACATGGAAGCAGTGTTCCTGAATCTTCTTCCCCATTTTCCCCATCTTCCCCGCCTACAGCCTTCATATAGAAGCCACAGCAGCTTCCCTCTGCAAATCACAAAAATCAATAGTGAATGGGAAAATTTGTACTCTTCCTTTCCATGCCTCACTCTTTATTCTCTTTTTCTGTAGTGGCAATGCACAATACCCCACTGAGGTATCTGTCCTTAAAGACAGCTAAAGCTAAAGAAAAGGGGAGGAAGAAAGAAAGAAAAACAAAACAAAAAAACCCCAAAACACCCCTGAAAATAAAAGATGGGGAAGAAGAAGAAGAAAAAAAGCTGGAATTATCCAACAGAGAACATATTTCACAGGCTTTAAGGGGTTCAAATCACAGCTGTACCTGATTACCACGAAGTACATCACTCATTTTAGAACCAAATTTACCCACACAAACTTGGTGTTCTTTCCCTGTTTATTACTGTAAGTTATTACTCTCTGAAATGCTGACTCATGAAACTCAGCTTATGGAAAACGTTCTGTATGTTAAGGCAGCAAATCCTCACACCATCTCAGCTGCTGCAGTTCATGTTTCTCCTACTACAAGTGTCAGCCAGGACATAAAGCAAGGGATTTGGTACTCTGGGTTTCTTATTCTTGTTCCTAACACTGATGATTTATATGATACTGGGCACAATGCTCTAAATTAGACTTCACCTTCATCTATCTAGTTCTCTATAAAATCAGAATTGAGCACCCAGGACTCTCAAAACCAAATGTTAAGACATACTGAACCATTTCCCTCAAAATGTAAGATTTTTCTAAATTATATTTTTTCCAAAATTTTAAGTGTGTGCAGGCTAGAAATTTATTCCTGGAAAAAATGTGAAATAGAAATTCAGCTTCTTATACAAATATGTTATTAGCAGGAGAAGCTTTATGGAAGGTCCAAATATCATTATGCAAGTGAGAAATACAAGCAGGCTTAGAGAGGGGGAGAAGGAGAAAGAGCAAATCTGAAATGCTGTCCCTCAACAGAGGAGTTGTCAGGTCTCAACAGTTAATGTTGTCAAAAGTGCTTTGGAAGACCCTTAGGAGAAAGGTGCAAAAAAGTGCACAATGGTTGTTATTTGCTTTCTGAAAGCTAAATATCACATTTTAAAGGCCACAAATGCACGAGTCCAGAAAGGTTTAGGCACCAAGAGGGAATCTCTCCCAGCCAAGCCCAAACAGAATAGAACTGGGGAGACCTACTATTTACATCTGCTCTGCAATTAAGCAACAGTGCAAATATAATGCTACAGCTTCCCCCAGCTCAGGGCTAAAGCTCCTGGTCCCCATCCTGCATGGGTCTCCTGCACATACTTAACTTGGGTTTCATTGAGTTCAAAAGGATTACTCATGCATGTAATGTTATTCATACGAGTGAGTGCTCGCCGGATTCAGGGGGGAAGAAAGCAACCCTTTTCAAAAGATTCAGAATATTCAGCAGCCTTTATTATTAATTATTACTCTGATTCACTTTTCATTTAATATCACGCTGCATTTTTCCTTCGCATTTTGTAAACACGCACACACTCTCACAGATCAGCATCTGCTGCTGTGGGTTTCAGCAGGAGCAAATCCAGTAAAGTACCATGAGAAAGGCTCTTCCTGATTTTAAGTCTGGATCAACAAAACCAAGAAAGGCCTACAAATCACACCTGACAGAAACCTCCTAAGTGGTTTGCAATCACCAGGGGTCTGGATTAGGTCTGGGAAATGGATTTTTCTATATGCCCAGATAGAGAAAAAGAAAGATTGAAAAAAATAGCATTTTAATTGGATTGAGTCTATGGGAAGCATCAATTTTGCATTGAAAATCAAAATTATTAATTTTTTCCAAAACTTGATTTTCTTCTCTACTTCCCCTTTTATTTTATCAATGCTAAATCACTGTTTTCAGAGGGGGAAAAAATCTTTTCATAAAATCTAAAGGTCAAATATCTAATTTCTCCCAAACACAGCTCTGAGAAAACATTTGTGCTAATCCTAATTTGGAGAAAACTCACAAATAATTCTCTTCATTTTTGAGGTCCATTGCTCAGCCTTTTCAACTGATATCTTTTCTGAAAGAAAGCTGGAAAAATCAGACCAACCTATCTTTTGTTATGTGAATATGTGTGGAAAATCAGATCAACCTCTCTTTTGTTATGTGTTATGCTATTCTCACTGCCTTGCTGTTCCTGCACATCTGTGGTCTTACACACCTTAAGAATAACAAAACATGGGTCTTGGAGCTGGGTAAGAGGTTCTGTCTGTAACAGATGAAAAGACTCTGAAATGAGCCATCTTTCAGAAATATGAGAAAATGTCACTTCCAATGACAAATTTATTTGGCAACAGAGCCAGGCTGAGGACTCTACAGTCCTGTAGCGCCCAGAACACATTGGTAGGTTGGGCCATCTCACAACTGAGAGAAGGTTTTCCCTGTGGAAATGGAGTTAAGGTTGTTGTCCCTTCCCAGAGTGCAATCCTGACAGAGACTCCCGCATGTGCTTTATACAGACTAGGTTGGGAAAATCATGTTCTTCACAGGAAATATTGCCAAGTTTGTGTGCTGGTAGCTGTCCCCAGGGAGAATGAGGCACTTTTCAGGGACAGGAGAGACCTCCAACACCAGGATATGCAAACATTCCCTCCTGATCCTCCTTATAACACAGAGTGATCTGCCTGGGTCACACACTAGGCCAGTGGAAGTCTACATCTCTTGCGTCCCATCCCAATGCCTTCTCCACAGCTTTATGCTCTTCTCTTTGTTTTAGCTGATGCCCTCCAAACTGACAAGCCCAACTTCCAGAGCCCTCCTGGCCCCGTCTGTCATCCCAGCTGAAAGAAACTCCATTCAGGCTGTCCAACTTGGGCCAGCACGAGCCGGCAGAGCTCACAGATGGTTAAATGCATTTGACATTTCACTGCAGGGCCTGCAGCAGAAATCCTTGCCTGCTGTATCCGGAGCCCTGGATAGGAGCGAATCAAGGCTCGTGGCTCCGGCGCTCTGTGTGCACACTCTGCTGTGAGTTAATATTATTGGCTCGCCCCTCAATCATGCCTTTTCCAGCTAGCTGCTCCTGTCAAAGCACATCTCATTAGGCCTGAAGGCTCAATGAAATGGAAATTCATGTTTAAATTTAAAAACAACATATTGACCCTGGGAGCCAGTGATGTCTACATTTTTAATAACTTACTGAGAATAAAAGGAGTGTATGTTGCGGAGGGAGGGGGAGGGCCGGGTGGCAGGGGGAAGAGGGAATGTGGAAGTGGAGGGAGGACAAGCGGACAGGGCAAACAGCCAGCCAAGGACTCCGCTCCTCTCCACTTCCCTCCAGCCCCATTCTCACTTTTTTTTGTCCCTCTTGCTGCGTGGAGGAGAGCTCCGGCTTCACTTGAAGGGACCTCATAGCCCCAAGGGGAGAGCATGTCCCTAATCCGGTGCTAAAGCAGCGATGGAGGAGGAGAGGCCTGTCTCTGCACACACACAGACACGTGCGCACACACGTGTGAACCCTGCTCCCCCAGCACCCCAGCGGCCTGCATTTCCCTTGCACAGGGGAGTAGTGTGCTGCAGAGTAAACACGGAGCCTTTCTGAGGAGGAGGAGGACGTGAAGACAGCCACAGTGCATGTGACTCGCCATGTGGCCCAGCCCCAGCCCCCTGCGCCTTGCTCGGACATCATTCCCAGGGAAGCACGTACAGCTCCTGCCACCAGGGGTTAGGTAACCCGGGGGGGAGGCACACACAGCGTGTCTTATCCTCTGTGATTACAGGAGGGGTGATGCTCCTTTCTGCTGGGCTTTATTGTTCTCTGGTAGCACCCAGGGAGATGAGGATGGGGAGGCAGAGGTGGGAGGCCCTCTTGTTGTGTGATCACTGCGGCCCCCATGGCAGTGTTGGGTTTTTTAGAATTTTTTTTTTTTTTTTTTTTTTTTAAAACAAGAGATCTGACAACATCATCTTGGCTGGCATCCAGCCTGGGGAATCTCAGGCTGTATGGATAAACCTGCTCTGGCTGCTGCATCTCCAGACAGAAATGGGTTGCTGTGTTGCTGCACTATAGCAAGAGTCTCCTGGTGGAAGCTACATCTTAACGGGAGGTTAAAGTCAAAATCTGAGAAGAGCACACAAAGGTGAATTTACAGCAAGTTTTAGGAGGTTGTGTGTAATTCCTACAGATGAGAAAAGTATGCGTATCAAACCAGGGAGAGCTGAGATCACCCTCTCCAAAGAGCTCACTGATTTCTGCTGTGCTCCCTTCCCTTTCTCAGCTCAGTATTCCAAGGGTACTCTGGTGCTGTCTGTGGTCTCTGACTCAGCCCTACTCTTCTGTCTGGCTCAGAGGGATGTGCTTCTTTGTGTACCAGGAATATGAGCAGAGCAGGACTGAAGACTTCCTGACCTACATTCCTACAAATCTGTCCACTGCAGTTCAGACTGGCCCTAAATATTGTAGGCATGTGAATTCCCTATGTTTTCCTCACTTTTAAAATGAGATCTCCTCTGTTCTACCACTTATCCCTCTGTTGTACTGAAAATTACCTTGTCCTTACTTCTAGACTGCTTGCCATTAGCCCTGAGTTCTGAACTGTTTCCCATCTTTATTATTTTCCCTCTTTGAACACAATGATAATTTCTCCACCATTCTTCATTTTTGCACTGATGGGGATTTTGTTTCATATTGTTGTCATTTTCCAGATGTATTTAAAGATTGTGTTCAAAGAGTTTAAGGCCAGATTTCTCTAATCTCACCTCGTTAACATGATGCACCACAATTTCCACTCACTTACTGAACACCTTGCCCTTGACTAAAGCATCTTCTCTAGGAAGGGATCCAAATGTTGATTTGAAAACTTCAAGCAATGTAAAATTCACCCATCTGAAGTTATGACAAAGTTCAATTACACTCATTGATTACAAAAAAACCCCAAAAGCATACTTGTCATTTTTTGTCTGGCTGGCTTTCACGAGTATTAGTCCTTGGTGTAATTTTCCTTGATAAACTAGAGATATTTTGTTCTTCACATCATCTAAGCTACGACATTCTTAAGCGCTTCTCATCTTTTGAAAGCTTGCTCCATCTGCCTCACTTTCTCTTTAATTGCGGGCTGACTGATTCTCCATCCCCAACACCTTTTTCCTCATGCTCCAAATACCACTACAACCCCTCACTCATTTCCTGTCATCCAGGACACCCTGCTGACTTTGTGAATAGTGGTTCAGGTACGTAAGGACCTGTGGTGGCATTTCAGACTGGTGTGTAGGGGCTGTGAATCCTCTCTGCAGTCAAATACCAGGTACCCTGCTGCCTCTTCAGTCAGGACATCTCACCAAAGGGCTACAGAAGTCCTTGGAGTTCCTTCCATGAGCAGAAAAAGAGGGAGGGGGCAGAAAATCTGCAGGGGTCACATGCAAAAGCTATTAAATAGCCTTTGGGCTTCTATTTTATTTATTTATTAAGCTAGACTAGGAGCACAAAAAGGCATGGAGGCACTTTGTTTCTTAATTTGCGTCTATTATCTATTGAAATTTGACATAATGTCTCCACAGTTCTCCTTAATATCCCACTGTATATAGAATGTGACTAGCTCCACCATCTAATGTGACAGCTTAGGAAGATTAAAAAGAAAAGCTAAACTAGCAGTAGTTGGAGATGAGGAAAAGTAGCACATTTATGAATAATTTCAGCTGAATTCTAACAACATTGCATTCCCTGGACAGGACACATTTATTATCTTATTCACCATGACTACTGCAACATTAGTGATTTGTTACTGAATCAATTATTAATTCATATGAGTGAATAAGGCTCTGTCACTTAACTCTTCAGCTGACCGTGCCCACTACACACTGATTGCAATTTTTAACTGTTTTCTCTCCTCTTATCTTTACCCTTCCTGAGCATCTGTATTAAAACAGATTGATGCTTTCCATTTCACAAATTTTTTTGGCAAAACCACTTGTTTTCCTTGTACCTGTGAGACTGTCCCTTGGAAAGCTCCCCTTTTGGTACATCAGCTTGGCACCCCAATTGCCAAGGAGTCAACTGGTTGGGGAACAACTTGATTTGTGAAAGAGACTGGTTAAAAAGACAGACAAATAAATACACCTTCCCTCAAAACCTTCTTGGGTTCCTACCATTCAGGAGCAAGATTTTTAATGAGTTGATGTGTTTGGTCACTGGGATATAACAGCTTTCTAGAAAAAGCACAGAGATATCAGACTTTATTCTCCAGTGGTGAGATACAGGAACAGACAACATCATGGACTCAATCAAGGCCACCAATCAGAGCAGGAACAAAGATTCCATTAATACCCACCCCATCTGATCTCACACTTGCAGCTAATACCACTCTCTCTGTCAGCTAATTAGGGAACCAGGGAACAAATTTGAAGAGATGGACTGTAATCAAGGCTCCATCATGGATTTACTGCCATGGGCAGTGATGGTCACATTGACTTTTGTTATCCTCCCACCTTTGAGAAAAGACACTAGGAAGAAAAGAGAGCATGCTGAAATCTTCTCAGGATCTCTTACAAGCAATTGAAATTACAGTCGTTAACTTACCCCTTGCCATGTGCTGAGCACAGCCTACCTCTCAATGGCCATTAGGCAGAAGGTAAAAACAACCATTTTAACAGCACTGTCAATGAAATATATTGTGATTAGGCACTAAACTGTGCTTAAACCCCACGTCTATGGTTGCAGAAGAAGGCAAGCTCCAGGCCAGGAGTATTTTTTATCTCAAATTCTTCTATATAGTCCTGTAATCCAGTGGCTTGTGTCTGCCTGACACAGGCAAGATGCATCCTTAGCTGCATTCCTGGTCCCCCCAAGCATACTGTGTCACCTCAGGGTGACCATCAATCTGTCCTGTGTTGACCAAAACAGTCACTGTTGTACGAGTGAGGGATGAATTATGTATCCACCTGTCCACTCCAACAAGCAGCAATGTCTTAACATAAGGAAATGAAAAAGCTGCAGCATCCCATGAGTGTTCTTGGACCTCTCAGAAAGCTTGAACCTATTCATGTTCATCATTCCACAGCACTGTCTTCAGAAAATGCCACAAAATGATGTGAGTAGGCACCAAGCACCAATGTGCCTGCTGAAACTTGATGGTTTTCTTAGATAGAAGAGTGCCTCTCACATCCCAACCCTTTGGAAAGGTTGAGGGCTTTTCTTTTCCTCCTTCACTCTGCCCTTCTCAGTCCCTTACCAAAAAAGTTTCAGCAGAAGTGATTAAATTTCAAGACAGCGAAAAATGATCTGGTGTTAAACCTTAGCCAAGACCTCTCAAAGGGACTGGTGTATGTTTACTGAGAAATTGTTTTGCAGAAGGTAGAAAAATGTTAGTTTCTGTGTCATACCTTTGAAGCACATTGACTTAAGGCCATCCTTCATATCTATTACAGAGGGACTGAGTCTCTAATAATGACACCCTGGCATCCCTTGGAATATCAGAATTACCTGGGTAGCATAGGTCAGTGCATACAAGGCCAGGAAGATAATGCTGAAATCAAGAGATCTTCCAGTTGACTTTACTGCTCCCTCAAATGAAGCTTTCAGGGCACATGACTCACACTCTTACTACCAAACTGCATTTCTCTCACTACAGTGTTCATTGAGGGTCAATACAAAACCTTAATAGCCAGGTTTTCCAGGATAGCACTTACATGAAAAATTTCCACGAATTGTGCTTTGTAGCTCTTTAATGAGAGACCAGAATAAGCAAAATAACATTTTTAGGGAGGTGATTGTACACTGTGCTTACTCACAGCTAATGTCAGGCTGTTCCTCTCAGTGTTATCACCTGATGTAAAGGCTTCCACTGCCATAAAAGGACTAAAGGCATCCAACTTATGCATAAAATCTCTCTTCTCCCGTGCTCCTTTGAACCCACTGTCCAAGCTCTGAGCACCACAAGAACTAAAGTAAATAGCCTAAATGACGACAGGTCAATTAGAGGATTGAAATCATGTCCGATTTCATAATCTGAGGTGTTATAAGTAACACAGAAAGGATTTGTCTACACCCACAAGAGTAAATATTTGATTTTTATCTTGACATTGTCCTTTCAAGGAAAGTCAGAGAGGGGAACAGAGAGAGATTATAAAGAGGATACTAATGCATTGTAAAGGCAATGCTTTATGGATTACAGTGAGATAGCAGAGGGAGGATGATACCAAGTCCTTCTAATTGTTAAAGAATGGGACCAGTCTTTACCAAATGACCCATTCTGTCTAAGAGAGATGTAAAAGGCCTTGATTAATTACTCTGTGTGGCAGTCACAACCAGTACTTCTGCCCCACAGATGGCAAAGTCATACAAGGTAGGGCATGGACGGACATCCAAATACAAACACAAACACAGATTGCATTGCTTGATTTGGTCAGAGAAAGGGTGTACTTGAGATAGTCACATGAGAAGGCCAGTAGTAAAAGAAATAATACTCAGCCCTCTGCAGTCCTATTAGAGAAAACAGAGAGCGAGATCTGGTTGCTTTTTTTGGTTATTTTTTGTTGTTTTGTTCCAATTTTGCCCCCTGTCTCAATATTCCTCCATTATCCAATTCTCTCTTGGTTTGAAACAGAAAAGGAGGTTTAAATCTTAAAAGTTATATGCATGAATTTTACTCCATGCTCCAGAAAGTGAAACTCATCTCTCAGTTTGCCACAATACTCACTGCAATTAAGGTGGCTGTGAAAGATGGGCAAGGTCTCAGCATCAGCTGAGCTGGGCTGACATGGAACTCAGGAAAACAAAGCTACTCATGGAAAACGTTTGTTTATAAAAGCCTAAAAGGACAAAAACAAACAAAAAAAATCCTCTATCATTTAAGCCTGTCCATAAATCCCAGTAAGACTGCAAAGTTGCAGCTTGCTTGGTATGTTTTATGGACAGAGATCTTGCTGACTTGGCTGACACTAGCTAGGAGGCGGGGAAGGCAGGAAAGTTGAGATTTGGGGTGGGTAAACATTCCCATCCATCAAGTGATTGGATTTGCAACTAAAGCTGTGAAAGCCCCATCAGATTAATGTTGTCGGGGCAGGAATGATGTGAAAATCATCCGTCTTTAATTCAAGCGACAGTATCAGGGAGTACTCACTTGGGGCCAGGGCAGTTCTGGACCCTCAGTACACTCAGGCCAAGGTGCAGGGGGAAAAACTCCCACCTGATTCACACCATGCATAACAGGATCATCTTCTCAGCCCTTTGCAGTTGGTGCAGAGAACGGAGGGGAGGGTGGAGGACAGGGTCCAACAACCAGCCCTGCAATTTCCGTTCAGCTCCACATCTCCTTTGTTCAGAGCAAGATGCCCCAATTGTGCTGAACCATATGGGAAAAAAAAAAAAAAAAAAAAAAAAAAGCAACCTAGAGAGGCTTTTGTTCTCCGAAATCTCTCATCGAAGGAAAGAGCTGAGGCTGAGCAATTTAATTCACTTAGGACTTTTGTGTCTTAATCCATGGAGCAAGGTTTTCAATCAGCTATGGGGTGACAGGGGAAGGAGGCTCTGCGTGGGCTCCCCTGGGTGCAGGGCAGGGAGGGAGGCCAGGAGCTGAGCCCTGATCCATCACAGAGCCCCACGCAGCCCGAGAGGAGCTGGCTAGGCATTGCTCCACACCAGATTTAGGGAATGCAAAGCAGCTTACGCGTGTAGGTCATTTCAGGACACTAATGATAATTAAAACGAACCCTAAAACGCAGTCGCACACCAAATGACGGCGGGAAGAGGAGTCTGTGGGTGAAAAGAGAAGAGGTCCAGCTCTTCCCTAAGGGGGCAGATGGGAGATGCTCAGGAAACAAATTAGCTTTAAGAAAACAGCATGTACAAGGAGAATCTGTGGGAAGGAGGAGACTAGGGGAAAAAAACAACAAACCCAAACAATGAAACTAAACAATCAAAGAAAAAAAAAAAACAAAACAACCCCAACAACCAAACAAAAGAGGAATATCATTTGGACTGTGAGGGGAAGAAGACAAAAAAAATGGGCTAACAGCCTTGGTTGCACAGCTTGGACACTGCCTTCAGCATGTGTGGGAGTCAACTGCTTTCCATCCCCAGTCCCCTCACTCTTATGTAGGGACCACGTAACACCCTGACACTGAAACAGGGCGAAGTTTACCAGGATGTGGAAATGACCTCCACTCTCATGCAGAATGGGATGTGCTTTGCTCCCTCCTCACCTACACCCCGACCCAATGTTCCCAGCTACCGAAGCATCACTGCTTGTCCTCTCCACTTACTGATTGTCTCTGCAGAAAAATCACCTGAGACCAAGATTTCTACAGTACTTGGAAATCAGAAGTCATCTGAGGAAACAGCAAAATTTTCTTCATATGGGTCCCTAAATATACACATAAACCCATCCACACACATACAAACCTGTTCCCCCTGCATCCCTGGCTTTATGAAAGGTTTGCTTCTACTTTAAGGACACAGTTCAGGAAGGGCAGCTGTTGAATCACATTTCTCCATAGAGCATGCAGCTCTGAAGCTAAATGTTATCATGAAAATCCCTGTGGGCTGAAGCTGGGAAGGAAAAACAGACTCCTGACCTGCAGTTGTTAAAAATGGCTTTTTTGCAGAAGAATGGTAATGTGAGGCGCTATCTTACAGCGGGTAGAAAAATAGCACTGTGAATTCAAATTGTGCATACTTTCAGTACCTTGAAAACCAAAATAAAACAAAAAAAAAACCCAGCACTGCATTTAATCACTATAAGAAAGTAGTACTGGGACAGGTCTGTGGTGTGCTGAGAGCTATGCATCTGCTCTTCAGATAATCTGGTGTCATGGTTAGGAGTGTATTGCTGCTCAAGTCAGGCTGGTCTCCACTGCATCATGCCCGTGCAGATGTGAAGGAGAGAAATCCAAGTAAGACATGGGCAGTGATGGTCACATCTGACTTTTGTTACCCTCTCTAAGGAAGGAACTCTCTACTCTACTCCCACCCAGAGCACCATGCCCAGCTCTGGTGTCCCCAGCATAGGAGGGACTTGGACATCTCTGGGGAACTCACTCTGAGTTCAGAGAAGGCCACAAAGATGAGCAGACAGTGGAACTGCTCTCCTATGGAGAGAGTCTGAGCTGTTTAGCTGTTTAGCCCTGAGAACAGAAGGCAGTAAGGTGACTGTATTGTGGCCTTTCAGAACCTAAAGGGGATTTACAAGAAAGCTGGTGGGGGGGGACTTTTTGCATGGGCATGTAATGGCAGGACAAGGGAGAATGGCTTTAATGTGAAAGGTAGCAAAAATATTCTTTCCTGTGGGGGTGGTGAGGCACTGGCACACAATGCCCAGAGAATAGATGCCCCATCCCTGAAAATATTCAAGGCCAGGTTGCATGGGTCTCTGAGCAGCTTCATCTAGTGGAAGGGGTTCCTGCCCATGGCAGGGGGTTTTGGTGAGACAATCTTTAAGGTCCCTTCAAACCAAAACATTTCTGTGTCCCTGTGGTTCTAGACCTGGATCCTCCCAAGCTCTGTTTGCTGTAGGGACACACGATTAACAAGGCTGGAGAGATCCAGGAGGGCTGCTGTGATGGTTTTGAAGCAGCTGAGCCCAAGACACCAGGATCTGGAATAGATCAGCTAGATCAGCTAGTCAGTATGTTTGAAGGTCTCCAAGGCCTGGATGCTGACACCAACACCTTGTGGCACCTCTCTCTGCCTCCTGCCCCTACATGTGAACCATCAGCATCTTTCCTCCTTCTCACTGATCTCCTCTACCAGAAACTAGTGTAATATCTACAGATAGATCCTGTTCACTCAAGATCTTGTCAGGAAACTTGGTAAATAGTGAAGATTTCAACAGAAAGAGAAAGGCAGCTCAGTGTTGCTGAAATAATTAGAAATGAGTTGAATTCCGATGTTAGCAGCCGCATTTACAAATGTGAGGTGGAAACAGAAACGCTGCTTACACCATGTACACTGTACCTCTGACAGTCATATCAGCTCCTTCTTGACAGCTTGGGGAAGAGAAGTAACTGTCATCCATGGTTTTCAAAAAGAAATCAAGACCCCTGTGAGGCCAGACAGCTACTGAAACTCTGATCTGAATTTACTGCTGCAGACGGAGGGGGAAGTAAATGGCACTTTATGAACTCCATCATTTATTGACTCACCAACATTGTTTGCTTTTGGGGAGGCTGGTGATGCTTTTAAAACCTATTTTTCTTCACACTGTAAAGGGAGTTGCATTTGTTTGACTGACTGCACTGGCCTGATGGCAGCACCACCACCTCATGTGGCTAGGCAAGATCCTTCTATCACATTTGAGCACTGAAAATGCTCCATTTCATAGCTGCTCTGCCTCAAGCCTCCTGACAACTGCTATAAAGACATCCCCTGGAAACTCCATGTTTCTACTGGTCCAGGAGCACGCTGTTGCACATTAAGCAATAATAACTGGGAACACCCAGAGCTCTCGGGAGCCTTCAGGGAGAAGACAGTGTCCCTCTGCAGCCTGTGCCACACAGATCTGCAGCAGGCATCCACCTCAGTCCTTCCTACCTCAAACACTGGTCTAGCAGAACAAATATGGTTTTAGGATCCTTGTATGCCTTCAGGAAAATTGACTTACATGAGAATCACCCTCCCTAAGTGCAGCCAGAACAGAAGTTGGGCCACAGTGGACTGACCCTGGCTGGACATCAGGCACACACCAAAGCTCTTTTGCTCCCCTCCTCAGCTGGACAGCAGAGAGAAAAATATTCCAAAAGGATCATGGGTCCAGATAAGGACAGGGAGAAATCACTCACCAGTTACTATTTCAGGCAAAATAGATTTGGTTTAGGGAAATTAGTTTAATTTATTTCAAATCAGATCAGTGTAATGAGGAGAAATTAAACCAAATCTTAAAACACCTTTCACCCACCCCTCCCTCCTTCCCAGGCTCAACTTCAGTCCTGATTTGCTCAGCCTCAGTGGCAGAGGGGGATGAGAAATGGGGGCTGTGGTCAGTTCATCACATGCTGTCTTTGCTGCTTATTCCTCCACAGGGATAAGGGATATTCCTCTCACCCTGCCCTGCTCCGGGGTGGAGTGCTGCCCACAGGAGGCAGTCCTGCATGAACTGCTCCTCCCTGGGTCCCGCCCATGGGCTGCAGCTCTTCACAAGCACCCCCACTTTCCCATTCCATGCTTCCAGGAGCAGGCTGCTCCAGCTTGTTCCCCGTGGGATCACGAGTCCCACCTGCAAACCTGCTCCAGCCTCCAGGGCTCCCCTCTCCAGGGGCCACAGGTCCTGAAACAATGCGGGGTTGTTTTATCCTCACTAAGCTAATTGATGGGTCCTTCTCTCATGGCAAGATGAGAAGTGTAAGAACCAAATAATTTTTAATTGGAGTAAAAGAAGTGCTGTCAAATTCATTTCAAACCCAGGGACAAGTTCAAAAGACACTTCATGGGAAAGGAGGGTGGGAAGAGATGGGAGGAGAAGAGAGGCAAAGAGAGACATATGTACACCAGGGATAGTTTAGATTTGATATTAGGAAAGATTCTTCATTGAAAATGTTGTCAAGCACTGGAGCATGATGCCCAGGGCAGTGGTGGGGTCACCATTCCTTCAGGGATTTGAAAGACATGCAGTTGTGGCACTTGGATTAGTAGTGGGCTTGGCAGTGCTGGTTGAACTGGATGATCCTAAAGGTCCTTCCCAACCTTAATGATTCTGTGACAAGCAGAGCTGGACAATGAGACGTTTATTAAGGAACATTTCTGTGCAGCTGGTAATTTGCACCAGCAAGAGCCAGGGGTGGGAGAATCACCAGAAGCCTCAGGAAGGGGGTGCACGGGCTCAGAGCCCCCGGGCAAGCCCTGTTCCCCCTAGGAATGCTGTGCCTCCGAGGAAGGCGTGGGAGCAGCCTGGCCCTCTCGGCGCTGAGGGACACTGCTCTGCTCTGCTCTTCACATCCACTCCCACTTAAGCTGCCACAGAATAACCTTGTGCTCCCCGCTGTGCCACTGTGCAAGGGCTGGCAGGGGAAGGGGCTCGGGGATAATGAATGAAGCTCTATATTAGCCACAAAAGCACAGGACAGTCAAATGAAAGGGTAAAAGTATGGTCATGAAAGACAAGCAGTCACTCCGACTGTGTGCTGGAGGTAATTACTGCTATATAAATAAACCAGAGGGAAAAAAAAATCTTTTAAAAATCTAATTACCATGCAGCACTGTGGGTTTCAACCTTGGTCAAGTACAGGCAGACCTGATTTACGCTCCATCATAAAATCCTAAGCACGAGGCTGGTCTCCCTCTCTCTTTACAATATGAGTCAGGGAATCAGCACAGGACACTTCTCGGAGAGGAGCTGCCTGATAGATAGATGTGCCCATGTCTGGGTGGGTCAGCATCTCCAACAAGCCCAGGACTACACAAGTACACCACCTGCATGTCTATTTATCACAGTTTTCTGTCTGCAAGAGCAACATCTTTTTTTTTTTTTTTTTTTTAAACAAAACCTAATTCTCTCAAACCTCTGTTTTGCTTGGCTTTTGTTTTGTAATGATTAGTATTTCTCATGACCCTGAGTAAGGATATTTCCTTCTTGTACAAATCTGTCTTCTCTCTTTCAAGCATGTTGTGAGGTATTTCTATGAAATTCCTAATTGTGTAGGAAAGGGAAACTGAGGTTGGGGCTTAATTTATCACTGACACTTTTGTCTCCTACTCAAGCCAGAGTTTTATACTCTGGTTTGTTGTTTTTTTTTTAAATCTCAATGTGAACGCCTAACCCATCATCCCAAGACAAATAATCACCCAAACTTAGATCTTTATTTCCTGCGCATTTGCTTGTTGCAAGACAGAAATCATCCAAGAAGAACAGTGGGTGAGTCAAGTGCAGCAGCTAACTTTAAATGCGTCACCATTTTGAACTTGCAGGATTGAGGCACATTCACTAGCAGAGCAAAGTAAATCCTAAAGCCCATCTGATTCCCCTCATGTGGAACCAAGTGCTACACTGCAGCTTCTTAACTGCAGAAACACTTCTGAGAGCAATCAAGTCCAGGCTGGATTTGCAGCTCCTCGTTCAGAGCTGTTGATGTAAGTGGACAGGAAGCAGATTTCCCATCATGAGCAAACAAGAGACATGTTTTTCCCATTCCAAATTGAGAGAGAAAAATCAGAGCCTATTAATTCAATATTTTTTGTCAGTAGATAAGCGTTCACACACAAATATTAGGCTGGTAAAATATCTCGTATGAATTTCTAGCTGCAACACTTAAAAAACACTGTAACTTCGCTCAACAGATTTCAAATCTCAGTGTTGGTTAGATCTGAAAGCCAATCATGTTGCTTAAAGCCATATCAAAACAATATGCTTCAATAATTCCTAAACATAAGCACAGATCTGAAAGTGCTAGGACACCCGAGGGAAATAATAGCTCATTGTGTCATCTAATTGTTTTCAGCACTTTTGGAAAACAAACAGTGAAACCAGAGTAAGTATTAAGCAGTAACAAAAGTTAGGGAACAAACACCACGAGAGTTCAAAAGTAAGACAATTTCCCTATCATCGTTAATGAGATTTATTACCCAGCATCTGTTATCCTACCTTTAAAAAGTCAAAGCCCACTTTTAATAATTGCCTCTTGCTTTTATACAGTATCTGGCACTTGCACAGTTTCCTTGATTAAACCTCAAAGCAGGTAAGCACTGTGATTCAGAGAAAGGAGGATTCAAAGGTAAAACAAATTGCTCAGAGTTTCAGAGAAATCAGTGCCAGAGCAAAGAATTAGATGCTCAAGCTCACATCCTGTACATTAGACCCCCCTGCATCTAAAGGCTTAGCTAATATTACCCGCCCCCAGTATGTTTTTTAGGCAACCCTGGTGGCCATGAATCCTCTGTGATTGGAGAAGTTACACCAATATAAACAGCCTCATCAGGAGAGCCTCTGGATGTTTAAATGGACGCAGTAAAGAACGTGGGTGCTGCTGTTCATGGGGCTGGTCGTGCATGGCACCGCCAGGGAAAAACTAATTGGTGCAAACACGTTGCAAGCATCTTTAGACCTGAAGGTTTGTGACCTGCAGATGAACAAAAGTTTTGAAGGGCCTGTGTGAATTAATACACGGCTTTTCAAGGTTTCAAGGGCTGATGTGGCAGCAGTGGAGAGGACTGCGTAGCTGAGATGCCTCACTTGATCTTATGTTAAAGATGTTATGGCAGCGTGAGTGGTGTGGTGAAATAGCTCACACCATCTTGTACTCACTTCTGACAATCATCATTTTTAGCTTTTAAAATTAGGATCTAACCCCATTTTGATGAATTTCTTATTGGGCAAAGCAAGCAAAAACATTTGAGATTACATTTTAGTAGCTGTGAAAATCTCAGCTGTAGCATTCCTGCAGCAGCAATTCTTGAAATGTGTTTTATCAAAACTATGACCCATGCCTCTAAATTTTATCCTATCTTCCTGCAGCCCATTCAATCAGGGAAAATGTAAGCAGAGAGTTTAAACTGTCACAGATCCACTTACGTTATATTTAAAAGTAAAAAGAAGGGAACAAATATTAAAATTCTTCCACACTAAGAGAAACACAGAGAGAACTCTAAAAGCAACTGGAATAGCTCTTGGGAAAAGCTCTTGTCTCTTGAATAAATACCTTACAGTTTACAGCTTCCTAAAAAAAAAAAAAAGAATACTTTCTCTTTTCCATCTTTCTTCAAGCTATACAAGAGGTTTGTGTTGTAAAAAAACAAGGCATTTGTTAAACCCCAGAATGGGCCCCCTGTATGTGTGTCAGAATATGTGCATTTTTAGAGTGGGCTCAAGAGAAATGCATGTACAGCATGTGCCACACACCGAGGCTGCTCCTGCTCCAAACACTTTGCTACGTGCCCACAATTCCAGGAGTGCATGAGTGGAATGGCTTGGAGCTTCACACATAAAAGACACCAGTGGAAGGCAGAGCTGCAGGGGCATCAAGAGAAACTCAGATGGTTCTCATCATACTGGACTACCTGCTCTTCCTTCCTCCCTCTGTTCTCCTTTCTCACATTCCTCTTTCTTCCCGATTTGACCATGGCCTTGGGTATCTGCAGCCCTTGCAGCATTCACAGTTTACTGAACTTTTCCCAGATAATATTTCTTGTTTGCCAATAGGACTTTATTTTACAATCTAAAAATAGGAAAAAAAAAAATCATTCATGTTAGCAGTGCAGAAAAGGCTATTACTGCTCTAAAAAAAAAAATAAATTTACAGAGTCTGATTTTGAGGAAGACAGGCAGTTGTCAGCTCGTAGCAGAAGAGCCTGGTGGTCACACATGGCTAATTCTCTTTTCGGGGTGATCCTCTCTCTGCAGACTAGACAAGGAATAGTTTTGCTTACTCCTGTCTGATTCAGCTGACCTCAGGCAACCTTCCCCCAACTTGTCACAGTGTAAGAGTCATCAAGCAAAGAAAGCGCAGTGTGAATTTTGCGGAAGTTCAAAAGCACATCAGAGATTATGACTTGTTCCTTTAAAGAAATAGGATGTGCCACACTTAAAAATGGTCCTTTATGTTCCTGAAGTGCCTGAAAGTTATAGTAAGGGTGAAAAATGTTTCAAGTATTTAGCTCCTACTTTGCTATACTGAGTTAGTGACAAAGGCTTTCAGGCAGAATATCTGAACAATAGAGGCTGCTCAGTAAGAGACAATCTCTAGAAAGAAATGCACAGGGACTTTATCTAGGGCAAACAAGACTATGTATTTAATATCCAGGCTATTACTGTTACTCTGTTGTGTCATGTAACTTATCCTGTGATGCAGTTTTCCCATCCAGGAAAAAAGGGATAATATATTTACTGTTTGCTTTAATCTCACAGTTATGTGACACAATCCAACAGAATTGGCTGTGAATTGTGGTTGAATTTCTGAACAAAAAAACAAACAAACAAACAAAAACCCAAATCCAAACACATCTTTAGTCTGTTTCTTAAATGTCATTAAATGTGTTAAATTAAATTAAATATGTTGAACTCGAAGATGAGGGGCCTTCGTATTTCTTTTTTTACCACAATAATAAAAAAATTTAAAAGTATATTGAATTTTTCATAGTACTTCCTACACGTCTATAATATTGCAGAGGATTAATAATTGAAATTCTGAATTGCAGACGAGAGAAATAAATTCTAGATAAAGGCATAATTTAAAATGTAAAAGGACAGAATTAGGCAATAAGAATTATACTCTGAGAGCAAAAGAAGTGAGTCCAAATATGTGATGGAAACCTGACCACTGAGTCACAAGGCAAAACTCACATTTATCAAACCCTAAAATTAATGTATTTATTCCGGGCTTTACTGACTGCAGCAGGGATCAGGACAAAACATGCACTACTGATTCTGCCACAATTCCATAACAAAGGATGGGAGGAATGTCTTGAAACTGGCTCACTTCTGCAGTTGCAGAGGAAGGCACTGAGCTACAGCATTGACTTCAGGGGGGAACTGTGCTCACAGGGCTTTTGGGATGCAGTGGAACCAGGTAATTTAACAGCAGTGTCTCGGAGGGACAAAAGCCTCACTCACTCCTACCTCACTAAACTCACACTTTAAAACAAGCTTGCTCTTAAAAACTAGCTTAGCTGTGGTACAAGCCTTAAAATGTGCTCTCAAATTCCTTCTCTCTGGCAAAGGCCCTCCAAGCCCTGTGCTCGTCCCAGTGTTGTGTCTGCAGCACACCCAGCCCATCACGGGAGATTTAGGGCTGTGTCAGGCTGGCAGAAGCTGGGTGAGGGTGGCCACACAGCAGTGTATTTATTGTGCATCACTTAGGAGATGCAGAATATTGCTTGGACACTTTAATAGATGCATCAGTGTTAACTGATTTGCTCTGAGGCACCATATGCTAATCAAATGGGGTGCGATGCATAATGTCTTATTAATGTCGTAATAAAGGAAATCTTGATGTGTTCCGTAATGTCTTTATGATTACCTTTAATTTTAGATAGCTAGTGAAGGAATGTGTGTTCAATACCTGGATCTGCTCTCTAATTACCTAGGATATAACAAGATCCAAATGTACAATAAAAGGCCGGGGTTTTTACTGGAGATTGCTGGTGACAAAATAAACCATAAATAAGCCTTACAATCTGAACAAGCCTGAAACACCACATCCAGATTGGCACATGAGATTGTTTTAGGCATTTTTTTATTTCTTTTTATCTTTAGTCACCAATCTGGAGAAAGAAAATGCATAGACTCAGAGGTATATAGCTTCAAAGCTGCTCCCAGGAGATTTAAGTACACGGGCCCAACAGATGTTTTACATTTACTTCTACAAATAAACACACACATAGTTCTGTCATTCAATTCAAGCCACCCCTTATGCTGATGAAAGCTTTTCAGGTAAATTTACCTTAAGCCTGTTCATCTTTTCATAAATGCTTTTACTGCTTCCCTTCTTCTCACACACACTACTACTCTGAATTACTTCTGAGAGTTTGAAGCAACATGGAAAATAAGCTCTTAACAGCATTTGGATTCAGATGTTTCCTTTTGTGTAATTTGCCCAATCCTCAATGTATTTTGAGTAGGAAAAAAGTAGCTGTTCTCCCTTTTATAACTGGGGAAACCGAGGCACAGAGTTCCAATAACCTGATATGTGTGACAGCACTTTGAATTTGGGATTAGGCATCAGGTCGCACAATCAGCTTCTGAGCAAATAAGTGCTTGGAATGGAACTCCTCACATCAAACAGCATTGCTAGAAAATTTTGGTTTTATTGTGTCAGATAAGAGAAGTTTCAGCAGTCTGGTACAAAAGAGGAATTTATTAAAAGTGGCATCCTTGAGCTATCAAGATTCTCACCTAAAACCTGGTGCCTTTGCAGATATGCAAATATCACCCTTTCACCCTTCTTTTGTAGAACAAGGTTTTAAACACAGACCCCTGAGGAAAGATTTTGCATCTGAGGGAGTGAAATTGGAAACAGAACACACATGGAAATTTATGCATGACCCTTCACAACCAGAGCTGCTTGGCAGTAACATCTGGTCCCCTTCGTGCAGGCAGGCTCCAAGGTGGCTTGTCCCTAAACACATTCAACAGGTGCACACAAACAGAGTTATTTTTCAGGCAGGTGTTGATGAAACTGAGATCAGCATCAGGCCATTGTGTCTGAAATGGAGAGGAAAGATCAGAAAGAGTGAATTCTGGATTTCTGAGCGAACTACGGGCTGCTACTTTAGCATGAATCAGAGAAAAGCCTCTGCAGGTCAGGGGAGTCACACCAGGGTAGCAGTAGTAAAAAGCTAAATGAAATCCAGGACCAGGAATTAGAGCAGCAATGCTGCCTGGGCCCTAAGAGACAGCCAGAAACCCTTTGATAGAGTAAAATCCTCGTACGCTGCAAGAAACAACCTGCAAGAGAGTTCCCTGTCGGCATCATTAATGCATTCCCCAAAGCAGAAATCAGAAGACTCTTTCCAGAGGAGGGATGCTGTAGAAAGAGGCTCCTTTTTTAACGATACCAGTGAATGTTTTGCCTAATGTGAAGACAAAGAAATTTGCCTTCTGACTTGGTATCCACACAGGTGGGTACAGGCCCAAAATTCATGGTCAGAATGGGTGCAAGGGAGGGTGACAAGTGGAAAGGAGAAGTCACCTCACCAGTGGGATAGCTAGAGAGTGACTTTACAATTCATGATCCCTTCTAGCCCTTTAGCTTCCTGGATCATGGGATTTGCCTTCATTATGATCTGTTCCTCTGTCTTTTGGATTTATGAAAAATAGGGAATTGGTGTTCAGGATCAAGCAGAGCAAAATCAAACAGCCCTGGGGACAAAACTGGCCCCAGGTGAGGAAGAAAATTCAACTGTGCAAGTAGGCTAAGAGTCACATTTTCAGCTTTTACATGATTTTGAGTCTGGACTTGTGTTCCAGACCAGCTGAAAAAAAATATTACAAGGTACATAATATTTCCTTCTCCATCTTCTTCAAAGTTCAGGTGTCAAATCAGTGTTGTTGTTTCTTAAGCTAGTGATCAGAGCTGTGAGGAATCCCAAAAGATCACTTGATCCAGAGGGAATTATAAATATCCAGTAGTTTGTGGATGCTTGCCTAATGTCATCTTCACAGCTTCTATAGACTGAGATAGCATGAGAGTCCTAAAGCAGCCTTCTTTTCCTATTATTGAAACTCACCTTTCCCTTTGGTAATTGTAAACACTGAACAGAGGAGTTACCAACCTCTATAGAAGCACATCTGTCTGACTTCCAGGAGACAGAGGCCAAATTTGTGTTTGTCTTTTGTGGTGATTTTTTTTTCCTTTTTTTTCTTTTTTCTTTTTTTCTTTTTTTTTTTTTTTGTTTTTTTTTTTTCAGTTAGTTTTTGTTTGTTTTTTGTTTTAGTTTTTCTTGCTTGTTTTTTTTTCCTGCTCCTACCTCTAACCTTATATTTAATTATTTTATTTTCCCTCATCTGATGAATGTAACTTTTACAACTTCTATGCCACAAGCTATGTTTATGTCTCATTATGTCTCATTTGTATGGAGATGCCTTGGTTCTTGACCTCTGTGCACTGCCATTGTGCTGGATACCAGAATATCAGTTTTCACTTCTTATTCAGATAGAAGGAATTTGCCACTCTGGTACACCTGGACTTCTCAACATTAACATTGCCCAGGGTGATTCTGAAATAACCTGGAAACAGTAGAAAGGACAGATATTGGAAGAAGTTAGAAACAGAAACAGACAAGGAAGAGGAATTATTAAATATTGAAGTGTTAGGTCTAGTTTACATTTTTCCCCCAAAGCAGCATTGAAAAACTCTGACCAATATAGATTTATCCTATGAATATTGCTGCACCAGAGTAAAAAAAAAAAAATTAAGCATAGCACTTCAGACCAACTCCAGCTGAAACTTAGGATGAACCTGAATATCTCTGGGTTTGCCTAACCTGTATTCCTAATGCTGTTTGTTCTAAGTCATCAAACCCTTGTTTCTACAGGGAATGTTTGAACTTAACTCCTAATCCATATGAACGATGATAAGAACACATAAGAGCAGGAATCGTAAATCTAAAGCCTTTTATTTTAATTTTCATTCCCTGATAGTTCCATAGCTCTAAGCATTGTGGCTTCCACAGAAGGCAGCAGCACGTTGCCAGCAGCATACCTAATTAATTCCTCCTCACTTGTTCCATGTGGCTTCCTTACCCCCCATCCAACTGACCTATTGCTTCTCTTCAAGATAGGCTAAATTAATGATGGTAAAATTAAGAAAGAAGTGAATTATTTAATTCCAGAAAGTATCAAAGCTTACACGATCCCAGCACTGAGTAGGCCAGAAGGATCAGTCCATGCCCTGGGGACTGTTTTTCTGGGCTCCACCTAGAGTTCTCATAAAAATCAATGGGAATTTAGCCTGGTCTTCAGTGGGTGACCTTTTGATTCTCAAGAGGTGCATAACGCTTGGCATTTACTCTGTGCAGTGTCTTTCATGAGGAGGGCTCAAAATGCCTCTCTACACCAGTCTCACAATATCCTCAAGGGGAAAGTAAGCATTATCCTCATTTAATTAATGCATTGCCAAAGGCTAAAAAATGTACTCAAGGAGGCTGATCCTTCAAGGTGCACAGCTTGCTTAAATCCTGGTGAAGCTGGTGGAGAGATGAACACACTGAGCACCAAAATGGATTAGCCTCCAAGACCAAGGTCAGTTCTCAGATCAGATATTCTTGCCCATCATGCTTCATCTAATTTTTATTCTCAGTACCTTCAGTCATGGCTGCATCAAGATCCAAGTGATAGCAACAACAAGAAATATTTTAAACTGGTTGTTTGTGGTGGTATATGTCCATAATCTAGGCAATCCTGAAGCACACCAACCAATGTGGGCCCAATGTGGGCCCTTTCTCCAGTCAATCAGCACAGAACAGCAAGCAGAAAGTCTCACTAGGAAGCCACCAACCTGCACAGGGCTTGGCTTTATTCCTGCACTGGCCCTGAGGTAAGTCACCACTCTCAGATCATCTGTGCTACCCCTATCTATTACCCTGACACTAATCATGAGTGCCTTGCTATCAGCAATGTGCTGCCTAAAAGCAAGTAAGCAAGAAGGGGAACTGAGCCATAGACAAGCTAAGTAACTTCTAGAAGTCATGTAGGATGCCTACGGTAGCCAGGGAATTCAACAGAGTTGACTCAGGTCTTTGAGGAATTGAAATTCTGTCTATCGGACCATACGGAAAGAACAGAGATGTAAACTTCCCCTTGCTTATTCTCATCTGCCACCCATTCTTTCCCTCCTCCTTTATGGTCATAAAGCTGCTTATTTTCATTACATCCTAAGCACTTCCAGGCTTTCTGTACTTTTGAAGACGACTTGATGGCTTGATTGAGACTCATAATAAACATGTAAGCAGGCAGATCCCTAAATTAGCCTGAAAATCCTGATAGATGCATTGTCATAAGAAAAGAAAGCAGCAGTGGGGCTAAAGAAAACTTTGCCATGATGCAGACCAAGAAACAAGTGCTCAGAGTTGGACTGAAACAGCATTTTTTAATTTTTTTTTCTCTGCAAAGCAGCTGTAAAGCAGAATTAAGATAGCATGTCACTGAAAATAGGATCTCTCCTATGGAGGATAATGCCTACCATTATCTCAGAACCATTTGCTGCTCTATATTCAAAGAACTCCTGAGTCTCTACAATAGGCAGCCTAATTGCAAACATTTGGTGTTAACGTTTGATGACCAGGAGCAGAGCAAACCCAAGGTGTATTTCAGAGCAGTGTGTGAGTTTTTCTTTGCTCCAGGGGCTGTGCAAGGCATCCATTAGAAGGTGATGAGCTAACTGCAATCTTCTTGGAAGGTTTTATGGCTGTAGCAAGGTTTAAAGAGTTGCTGCTAAATGCACCTCAGATAGGCCCAGGTGTGAGACCAAGCCACATATAGGTACTCCGACAAAGTCACTTTGAACTGGAGAATGAGGATTTCAGGATCTGAAGCCAAATAAAAGTGGCACTGAAGAGGAGGGACAACTCGATAAGTCAACCTCCAGTTATAAAACTACTGAGCATGTGTGCTGGAGGTGATTGAGCGCAGCCTTGAAAATGTTAGTGGTGGAGAAAGTGTATGAAAAAAACATCCTAAAGATGTCAGCTTGATTAATGCCAAAAGGCTTCTTCAAAACTTGATTCTCCAGGTCTCTGTTTGTGTTCTCTTTGGCCACAAGTTCAGCCGCCAGTAAAATGCAGGCTTTGTTGCAACAAAATCTCAGCTCTGAGAACGTGCAAGTTGTTCAGAAAAGTAATGAAATTTTAAAATTCAGTGTTTCTGGAATGTTCATGGGTTACCTTTTTTTAATTATTTCAATTTGTATTTTATTTTAGTAATTCTCTGTAATCTTTTATGCTTAGTATGGAAAGATATTTAGACAAAGTACATTTTGACAAAAGTTTTCTATTTTTTTTTTAATCTAACATAATTTTCTATGCTTTTTTTTTTTTTTTTTAAATCTAACATTCCATGAGCAGGCTACCATATTTGAACATGGTTAATACATAGAGTTTATATAAGAAAAGGACTCATGCAAATCTTCTGGCAGAGTATTCTCTTTGATTCTTAGTTAGGTATTCCTTAGTGCGTGCTCCAACCAAGAGCACAGTTATAAGCCTATAAACAACATGACCCATAAAAATTCAACACTAGCTCCTAGTTATATATTGTTACTTACTATTTTCTTTATTATATTAGACATCTCCCATGCTCCAGGTATTTTACAGCTCTTAGGATAGTTAATGCAATTTAAATATATATAGTGACTGTACTGAGTTCTCGTTTGGGAAAGGAACTATAATCTATCAGAAAAAAAGCTAATTACAGTTTATCCCATTGATTTATATCTCCCCAAGCCTCCCCTCCCAATTTTTTTTTGTAAGTATTAAAAACCTTAGGTTGTAATTTTGATATATGCTGCTAGATAGATTAAATACCAACTAATTCTCATATAAAACTGGTAGTTTGATCAATACAGCTAAAAGCTTCATTCCTCACGTATGTATTTCTCAGCTTTAGAACTATCAATTTTAATCTTGCATGTTGGGATTAGATAATAATCAGGCCAGAAATTCATCTCCACAGAATTATAAAAAAACCCTCCTGTTCAAATTCCACAGGAAAGAACAGTTGATCCCTCTTTGGAATAGGGAAGATATGCTGGATAACCTCACCAGATTCTTTCCAAGGCTTCTACCACCAGCCTCTTGCCTCTGTCCCTCTCCCTCTATTCCTTCTCCAGTCAGTAACCTCGAGACAGATGTGAGAGAAAACACCCAAACCAAGTTAGAAAAAGCAATTTCAAAATTATTTGTTTCCCAGGCTCAAAACACAGGGAAAGAAACTGGAAAACCACCAAGAAGGTTTGCCCTCACATTCTGCAAGCAACTGAGCAAATCTGTTTTGCCCTTCCTGTACAATACAAATGGATTTCTCACTGAGTGAGTCATTTCATTTCCCAGATAGCCCCAATGTCCTTCTTATGAAGGAGGGCACAAGAGAGAAGGGAAGAAACAATAAATAAAAGTCACTTCAGCAACAATGGGTGTGATGTGGGAACCTGATTAGAATGTTATAATGTAGTCGTGATATAGGAAATTAAATAGGATGGAGAGCAAGTAGCCTACAAAGATTTTGGTTTCAAATTGCATTTACTGTCACACTGAAAAACAAAAAAGACAAAATCAGGAAAGCAACAGAGCTGCTGCTGGATATCCAAGTGGTTTTCTACAATAACTTTGAAGAAGGTCATGTGAGGAAGAGAGGAAACCGAAGCCCTTTCCTTCCACAGAGGAAAATTAATGGGTGATACTATGCTAATGAAGACAGTTCACTCCCAGAATGAGTCATTCAGCAGAAGCAGGGTCTCTGTCCTGCCTGTTGATTCATATTCTTTTCCCTCCAGCATCAAGAAGTTGTCCTAAAAGGGTTGGCTGTGTGACCTACCCACTAACAAGTTTGGGTTTAATTTTGTTATTTATTTTGGAATTAGCATAGTGTCACCCTCAGGAGATTTTCCCTTCAGGGCTTTCTCTGTCCTTCAGTCCCTGGGTTATCTTCTGTGAGGTGGGACAGAGGGGAGCTTGCACCAAGACGTGATGGCAGAAGAACTACAGGAGAAATGAGCCATGGGCAGGCAGAGTTTCTTTGGGTCAGAAGGTCAGCTTGGCTTCCACTTCCCCAAAATTAAGGCAGGATATTTTGGTTTTTGCCTTTTTTTTTTTTTTTTTTGCCTTTTTATCTCGTTGTCGCTGTATGAATAATTCCTAATGGTTCTATTTCTCACCCGTGATTTGACACACAGGAGCTTTTAAACAGACCAGCCCTTTGGATGTGAGAGCTCAGATCTGAACCAGCACGGTGATAGAACAAAAGGTCCAATTATGCAAAGCTTCCTTGAGCAATTTTTTTTAAAAAATCCAAATAAAATGAGGATGTCCAAAACATTGGTTGTAAAAGGAGTATCAGCTGCACAAGGACTGTGCATCTGACCTGATCGAGTGCAGTAAAAAAATTATAAAGCTTGTCCTTCAGAACTAGAGCATTTTATTTTCATTTAATGACAAGCATGATGGTCTTTTGAGAAGCAAGCAAAAATTAAAGTATTATTTTTAAGCATGTATTTTTTAAATGTATCACTTTATGGAGACATTACTAACCAGATAGCTGGTATAAACTGTCATATTTCTAGTGGCTGAAGACAGCTGAATCAATACTTCAAACTAGGCTCAATATTTGAATGCAGCAGTAAGGAAAGTGGTGTAATCCACTGTTATAGATTAGATGGCATGTCAATCTTAAATTGCACATTACAGAAGATCCAGTTAGAGAGACTTTACTCTAAATATAGCTGTTTTTTCCAAATGGTAAATATTCTTTGTGATAAGTTATTTAGCCCAAGTTTTTTTGTGGTGTCATGCAATGCAGAATTTGTCTCCTGCATCTATCACATAGCCAAAACTACTCAATAAAACATCAAATTAATTATCAAAAAGTATTTAAGATCAAAATCTTTGATTGCCTGTAATGAGATAACCAATTATGTTAATCACAGAAAAAGTGTCTGCTTAGAACTAACCATCAGAAACAGATTTCAGTGTGAAATAAGCAATGATCATTATGACAGGGATAATAAAAAAAATGAATCCATTGCACAAATATTAAGCAAGAGGTCTTGTATATTAAATATTCATTTTATGCAGCATATTCACACCTATAACTTTGTAAATAAATTTTAATGTTTATTGGGGATTTCTTAACTTTCAGCAGTGAACTTCTGAAAAGAAAACACAAATCTATTTAGAGAGCTCTTTGAAAGGTGACTTTCAGTGTCATAATTCAGACAAATAATCTTCCTCCATGCAATAAGAACTTTTTAACTTTGATAGAAAGAAATCCACCTTCAGATTTTACTCCTTTTTGTTTAAAAGGCTTTATTTCAGTTCACCAGGGCCCTGACTTTGCTCTCCACAAAATTAGAGACAAAACTCCCATTTGCTCCAACAAAAGCACAAGCCAGGCATGAATTCATGATATCCTCTCTTTTTCAACAAGTCACAAAATCCTGCACCTTATTCCCTGCCAGGCAGGCTGGTGCTGCATTGCTTGGGCAGACAGCTGAGGGACAGAGGCTTCCAGAATAACAAGAGCTATTTTCCCATCTTTGACTGTACCTGTGAGTATTGCAAGTGAAAACTGAGCTGTGCTACACCAGGTTTACCAGGTCTCAGTGGCAGCAGTACCTGGCTCTGATATTGACAAAGAAGCCTGAAGCCAGGAGGAGAAAGATCATTTGTGATGGGCAAAGACTAGGTGAATTTTGGAAGCTTTCTTCCTCCCTCTTGCTCGAATAGCAGAGGTTGTGCTTGCCTGGAGCTGCTGCAGTGGCAACCCATGGATTGTACTCCCTTATATCATCATTAGCCTGAAAAAGCATGTGATCTGTGCTCCAATTTACCAGTAAGGATTGGATGGATGGCTCTGTTGATGGCAGGAATATCCTGGCAGCCCTGCTGCAGTGAAGGGTACCTTGTACTCAGGTCAGACCAGCAGAGCTGCTGCCTGTGAAGGTTTGGGGCGCAAAAGGACCCAAGCAGCTCCCAGAAAAAACCTAATTTGTTAGGATGAGGATAGGTTGAGAAGGACATATTTGGTGAATGGGACCACACTGGGCTGTTCTCAAGTTACACATACAGGTTTATCCCTTTCAAGGGTCTCCAAAAATCCCTCACCTGCAGTTTTGGGTGGGCTGCTGTCCCGCAGCTCTGTGCAGAACTGCTGGGTGCTGCTCTCTCAGCTGCCACTGCTCAGGTTCAGCTCCTGGGGGGGACACTTCTGCAGCACTCTCAGGTCAGTGCCACCAATCCCCATTTGTTTGAAAAGAAGGAAATAATTTCAAATGCAGCTCCAATAGTATTTTTCTGTGCCAGTAAATTGCTTGTCCCTCTCTCCATCCCGTGGGCCCCAGGGAGTTTTGAGGAAAGTGTAATGATTTTCCCTAGAATAAATGCTTACAAAAAGCCCTGGTTTGGAACTGGTTTGTGATAATAGCTAGGCCAAACTGGTCATCCAGGTGAAGAGTGTGAGGTTTTTTTTGTCCAAAATTAGCATACAGTTCTTACACTTTTACCTTTTTTTTTTTTCTTCTTTTTTTTAATTTAATTTTTAAATTTAACTGTTTACTTAAATAGTATTACCTTTCTGGAGGAGCAGATAGCCAGGAAATCTGCATGTAGATGAACAAATGGTGGAACTACTAAGCATTAATTTTTCCACTCTTACTCCCAGTTTGGAATCTCTGCTGTCAAGGCAATGTGCTTAATCTCAACTAAGGCTTTTCCCTCAGTGAGAATCATGCTTTCCCTCCTCTATCCACAGCCTTATTTTCATTAGCTTTGTAGGGAATAAATACATTTGAGAGGGCTTATTCCAGAAGAGGGGAGGGAGAGAAGAAGAGAGGGAAAGAGTAAGAGAGCAAGAGAGAGAGAGAGAGAGAGGAAGACTTGGTCAGTTCAACAAACTGAAAAAAGACAAGAATAGAAAATAGAACTACAGTAAAAAATGTTTAAGACTCATGTTCTCAAAAACCCAATTTTAAGAGAGAATCCAAAAAGTATTGTGGTGATTTCAAAGATGTAGCTTCTTGGCATCTATCTACACTATAATAATATTTACTCTCATTTTACTCACTTGTTTAAAAAATTTAAAAACACAGAAAGCAAATAGATTAAAAATATGAGTAGGTGAAAGAATGACAATTCCAAACAAAATAACTGGTTCCACTGGTCAGATGGTTAAGCTACATACACTGGGAGCTCCTGAATCCCAGCGCTGTACTCTTCTGACTCCTATACACCTGTGTATTTATCAAGTTGTTGTTGCACACACTCATCTCCTAGGTCTGGCACACTTTGTAAACACTTGTGAAGCTCTTGAGCCTCATTTGCAACCAGTGGCAGCATTATACACAACATTGGCTCTTCCTGGCTTGTCTGTGAGACAGTAGGAAGCAGCGTGAGGAGAGCAGCGAGGAGAGCAACAGGAAAAGCCAAGGCATCACAAAAGCAAAGAGGGCTGAGTCCTGTCCAGGATGAAAAAGCCTCTGCGTGCCTCAGATGGAAATACAGCTCTTTTCAAGGCAGAAGAGCCTAAGGCCATACACAGCGAGTTCAAAAGGCCACACTCAGACCTGCCATGACAAAATGGAGTTTATCTTGTGGAGGGAAGCTTCGTCCCCAGTTTCAGTGGGCTCGCACTGGTGGGGGATTGAGCCTATAGGTGTGGCACCACACTGGAAGCAAAAAGTGCTGCTGCTAAGGAGCCTTTGGAGAAATAAAAAATTCTGTACCTCTCTATGTTTTCTCCATGAAACTCTTCAAGTAAGACACTGTTTCCCTGTGCAGTGTAACAAAAATGACAGCCGCCTCAAAAGTTTTGTTTTGTCACTTTTTGTGACATCTCCTCTCTGCTCAATTATTCAGTGGCCAAGGGGACCAAACTTAGTCTGGTCTTGTTCAAAAGCTCATGGTGTGCTCTGCTGACCTAGAGTAGAATCTTTTATTCACAGGTAGCTGAATAGCAAAGTTTCTTTGAGACAGAGGCCTCCTAGGGCCAAAAAAGTGCAATATTTGGGAGAGGAAAAACATCCTAGTATGACATTTCACATCCTATTATTATCCAGAATGTCCATAAAATCTAACTCCAATTAGTTTAGCCCACACACTCTTGATAAGCTAAAAAATTAGCTAAAATGTCCAATTCTGCTCTTAGATCACTGGGACACAGGAAAAACAGGTTTGAAATCTTGGTTTCATCACAGGTTTTCTGTAAAACCTGTAAATTATATGAGGAAATGTAATGTGCATCATGTGTTAGCTTGCACATCCCTCTGGATCATTCTGGAACCACACCATGAAAACACACTTGCAATGCCTCAACGCCTTGCAGTTTGAACCCAAGGAGCAAAATCAGGAGAAGATAAACAAGAATGAAAAATGAGAAGAGTACATTAAATATAAAACATCCCCACTCCCATGCTGCTAGATTTTGTCTCCATATTTTGAGAAACACCCAAAACATCAGAATAGAAATTGTGTTTTACTGAATGCTTACAGAGTTCCAAGCATAAGAGATCATGACACCTAAGCAACACAGTTTCAACTCTTGCCAATAAGCCCTTTGAAAATATATGCCTGTTTCCAGATTTTAAAAATTTGAGAAAACACACAAAGCATTGTGCTATGGGCTGCAACAACCAGTTTTTTCTACTCTGCCATCCATTATATGCTGAAAAAGGGAGAAGCCCTCCTGTGTTGGACATCTAATTCTTGTGTTCTGCAAGTTCTGCAGGGACCCTGAGTTCTTCATCTCATCTCCTTGTCACACATAAGCTGTGTTCCTGCAGTAGACAGCAGAAAACCATAAATATACACTTTATAAAAGACTTTTTAAAGGGAAAACTAAGGAACTTTACAATTTGACAGAGTGTCCATATTGCTAGGTGACACAGAAGAGGTGAAGTTCAATAACTTGCTCAGGGCTAGGTCAGCTGATATACTTGAGCATCTGTAGCAGCAGAGTAGGCAGTGGCCACCCCAATGTCCATGCATAGACAAAGAACATCTAAATTCATACATCTGGTTTTTATATGGAAATTACTTACTGAGAAAACTTCTGAACTCATTGCTCGCTTCTTAGTTACGCTATAATCTTGTAAGTATTTGATGTAAACATACTCAGAGTTCTTCTCAAAAGGCAGTTTTTGTTTTGTTTTTTTTTTTCACCTGCAGATGACTTTTTGATCCACACCACTGCTATCAGAGGTGAGCAGCAAATTTCTAATCAACACATTTAATCACTCTATCTCTTCAGAGAGGCCACTGTAGTGATCATGTAATCTCCTTTGTCTGGGTTCCTGGAAATTACTTGGAAAAACAATGGTAGCAGCTGCAGAAGTGCTGCAGAGTGAATAGGGAAAAGAGGTGCTCTGGCCTCTTTCTCGGTTCCAGCATTTCTCCCTCAATTTAGAAAATGCAGAGGATCCAATTAGCAGCACTGAGTATGGTTTCCAGAGCTATTGATGGGGCTCTGCATGGAGCACCTCTCCCAGCTAGAGAAATAGCATATCTAACCAAAAATACAACATATACTACTAACACTTTTATATTATATTGGCTAACTGGTGTTGGAGAGACTGAAGTCATCATTACTGTTGCTTGGGATTTGTCATGCTGCCATACCAAATGCACGTTGGAGATTTCAATGGGCAGAAGTGACAGCAACTTAAAGGGGCACCAACTGTTCAATTTATCTCATTAACTTCAAGCTCTTAAGTAACCTGTCCTTCAGAAACGCTTCAAGAGATTTCATTGACTGCAGAGTGAACTGAAGGAGATTAGCTCCTAACTTGACACCTCAGCTGGAGTGAATCAGGGGCCAGCAGTCAAAGACACGGGGCTGAATCACCAGTTGTCTTCACAGCTGTACTGCTGGCTGCTGGTGAACAAGCCTTCCTTATACCCCAATTCTCTGCCATCCCTCTCTGCTCCTTCCCCACACTGGAAAACTCCCAAAGGCAAAGGACATCTCTGCACATTCATGAGACGCTTAACCCTGCAGGGTCCTGCCTCTCGCGGAGCCCAACATGCAATTATTGATGCATAACTTTACAATCTGAATTACTTCATCACCAGCAGAACTCCTTTTGACAAGGCAACAGCTCACATTAAAAAAAAAAAAAAAAAAAAAAAAAGCACCCTCTGAATTAGATGATTCTAATGGAAGTACAATCTTCCACATCTGAGTAGAATATTAATACAAAATTGGAAACAGCATCTTGGTATTAGGAGTCTAGTCCCTAAGTTCACTATGTATTGAATGAGCAGAGATTGGCATAGCCAGATGGCAATTCAGATCCTAGGTAGGCTGAACTGACCCCTGGAAGTGTCTGTGAATATTAACAATTCCCTTTAATGATTTGGAAAGCACGTCTTAATTTATACTGAAGCCTCTAGCGTATTTCTTCCCTTTCCCACCCGCCTCACAAAATGTTGACATAGAAGACACCAAAGTAGAAAAACCCCCCAAAGAACTCTAAAAAATTTACTTTTATCTTCTTCTATTTGAAGCTGTCTATGCAACAGATTGTTTTAACCCACTTAGTTGTATTTTCTGAACAAAATCATAATTAGAAACAGAAATTTTAGAATTCTGATTTTCAAGAAATAGATCAGAAAAACCTTAGCTGCCGTATAGTGTAACAAAAATGATAAATTCTGAATCCATTGACATAAATGTCAGGGGTCTCATTCTTTTGCAGGCCTCAGCTTTAAGTGGTACCTGCTACCACATCAGTACTGTTGGAACTACTGTAAATGATGGAGGAGAGGAAAAAGAACATGAAATGAAATTGCCCTTGCACTGATATATCATTTTTCCCTTTTTCCACAGAGCATAGCTGTTGAAGAGGGGAAAGCTGGACATAGGCCTATTCATATGAACAGCTGCTCCTGCTAATTACCTGTCGGTTCCTAAACTCCTCATTGGAAGACGAGGAAACAGCATTCCCACCACTGGAACTATTAAAAGATCATCTGTTTCTATCATCAGACCAGAAATGGAGACTCATCTCACCAGGATGCTAGTAAGGGTATTTAGGAGGGAATTGTAGCAGAAAAGGATTCATTTATATCAGATTCTACCACTGAGTATCTGCCCAAGAGTTCTTCTATTCCCACCTGCTGAGGTGGGAAATTCTGTTTGAGGGTTACCAAGACCAAGCTCCAGTTTAGGGGCTGCACATTCACAGGTATGATAGGAAGGCAATGAGTCAGGAGTGTACGTAAATGGTCAGAGACATGAAAAAAATGAAGTGTGAGTAACACTTCTTAAGAGATTAACACTGTCCTCCGTTGGAAATTGACCCTGAGATGTTGTTTCCTAGTCCCTTTGTGTGGGTTTTAAGTGGGAAGGAAAATCTCAGGCTACTTGCTTTCATGGACCATTCACAACAGAGTTAAGGATTCCCAGTAAGGATTCCTGAGGTTTGGATCAGGCTGGCAGCTGCTCACCAGTCATTTTCACCAACGACTGATTAGGACCCTACTTTAGGCAACAATTTAAAATCAGAAGGGTTTTAGGGAGAAAAAATTCAGTCATCTTCTGGCTCAGACTTAAAAATATATCCAGTCTCATCCAGTTTATGTAAAGAGCAGGCATCATGAAAAATGAAAAACCCTAATCAGCTCTGTAAAATCTCAGTATTAGCCACTGTTAAAAGCCCAGAATAATTTTCTCATTGTCAATATTGGATATGGAATCCAACAGAGGAGAGGGTTGGTGGATATTGTGTACCGTATGGATTTTTCATGCTGCCAACCATTAATTTATCCCACAAATTAAACGCCTTTCACATTATTTTATTAGGGAGATATAAACTTGCCATCAGTAAGGTTATTTGGCAATGTAATTTATACATTCTTTTTTATCTATCTGTTAACCCTAAGGCTTTCTATTGTTTTGGTAGTTCTTTTGGTTTGGTTTGTTTTTTTTTTTAATATCCTCTTCCAATTCTCCTTGAAAATTGAACGAGATTAGGTTAAGATGAGGTTTTTTTTAAAGTAAAAAGTCATAAAGATGGATGAAGATACCTTCAAAGAGATAATACACTGGGGATTCCTTGCTACCAATTTTTCCCCCATGGAAGGCTTTTTCCATATTTTTTTTCTTTTTAATCTCTGTATAGTTTATAATAATATTTTGCTTCTTCTGTCAAAGTAAACTCGCCAAGGTATCACTTAGCTTCATTTCCTGAGACCTGACCAAGGGTCAGAGATTACCTTGAACTGACGTCTGACATTAGCAAATAAACAATCTCCTCTTGTTTCCCACTTGGTGAATCAGCAGTCCCCATGCTAATGGTGTCGACAGGTTTCTGCTAAAGCAGGGGAAGGGGAATTCCAGGCTGACAAATAAGTCCCCCGAGAAATGCACCTGTCAGTTACGGGAGAGCCCGCGCGGCACCGCGGAGTCAAGAGCGCCGGGACGGATCCGTGCCGCTGAAAGTGATATTCAGAGGGTCACGGCAAGAGTGGGCTGCCCTGGCGCACACAGGATACCAGGGCAGCGCAAAAACTGTTGGTATTATCCACCACAGGCCACAGGAAGGAAAACCAAAGCAATGCATCATTTAAAAGCACAGCGGTGCAGACGCAGGAGATGCGCTGGTCAAATGACCTTTTGCTCCTTGTGTTGTTTCTTGCTGCGTTGCTATCTAACACCTAAGCAGCATCACATAACACCATTCCCTAGTTCCCTGCTGTCCAAAAACTTTCCTCCACCCAGTTGTCCCAGAGAAGAAATGCTAAATTGTCTGTAACTTTCTGCCCTTCTACACGGTTTCTTTCTGAAATAGTCCAGAAAAAAAAATGCCCTCTATTTATTCTTCCCACACTTCCTCCACATAGGGTCATTACTTCCCCTGCCATAGTGAACACAAATTGACTGTTAGGCCAGAATCTGGACAAGAACCAAGCACGTGAGGATTTAGACTTCCGAGAAGGAAACCTAGAACCACTGTATTATTAAATGTGGAAAGAAAAGGACAGACGCAAGATCACTTTTGTGAGCTGTGGAAAATGTAATTTTAAAAAGCGTTAGATGAAGACACAGACAATTGGGGATAGGAAGAAAGTGGCTGCATCATGGTTTGGTGTCTCTCTTTGCCTCTTCCTCCCTGCTCTCTGTACCCTCCTTTCTCTCTGTTGTACCAAGGCAATCTGGGGGCCTGGCTGGAATCTGACGGGATTCCATCCCACCCTGGGAGCTGCAATGCTGACCACCTCTCTTCACCCAGAAATCTCCACCAAACCACCTCTCTTCACCCAGAAATCTCCGCCAAACCACCTCTCTTCACCCAGAAATCTCCACTGACTGCCCAGTTCTGTGGCAGCTCTGGTTACTGCAGGGAAAATGAGCAGCACCCTGAGCTGGGGAGATCATCTGGCTGACAGGTCCCCAGAGAGCAGGAGACAAGTCTGCTCAGTCCTAAAGCTGCAACATGGCAGGACAAGGCAGAGCGAAACACAAAATTAATAGCACCAGTATTGCCATTATCACATTAGCACAGGCTCCAAATCCTTTTGGATTCAGCCTTCCAAAACAAGCCATGGAAAATCAGGGAATATACTTCCCCTAGCTATCAAATTGTGCTCTTCTCCCAAGAAAAATGTAATGTTTGCTTTCAAAGAAGTGAAAAAGAAATTCCATGGGAAGTAAGAATTTCCGTTTTAATAATGAAATTTTCATCAATCCAATTGTACTCATCAAGAACAGAGAGGCTTTAAGAGTGCCCTGAATTTCCAGTATTCAGGTGGCCACTGATGCTCAAATTAGCTCTGTTTCACAGCTGTTATTAGTAGTGCTTTGTGCCTGCTTCACAACTAACAAAACAGTTTTATATTAACACAGGGACCTGAATAGATTTGTCCATTAAATGCTAGTACATTAGACCCAAGGTGTCCCTTACAAGTATCCCAGTGGAGTTTTCTAAACAATCTTGGCTAGAGCAACCTTGGGAGGTAAGTTTACTGAGAAACATCACTATTAATAATAACCCTTCCAGGGCTGAATCCAGGGTGTAACACAGAGCTCTTTTGGAAGTGTGACTAAAGCTACACCACCCTAGTGGGAAGAGGGCAAAATAAACTGTTGGAAGTAAGATAAGGAAAAGTAAAATCTCAGCAGAGAATGATGTGATCAAATATTTAGCTTCAAAATCCATTACATTGCATAGAATCTTACCCTCCCCCTGTCCCTGCACTGACAATGATATTGCAAAGGCAACAAAAGTATATTCGTGACAGATCTAAATAAGATTTTTATCTCTAGAGGGGAAGAGACTTGTTAATTTTTTGGTGGGCTGGGCAAAGCAATGAGATTCATACTGTTGTAATTATTAATTTCTTCAGCAAAGTGCTAAATCTCCAGGTACTTTACATATTGGCTACATTCTTTTTTTTTTTTTTTTTTTTTTTTTTTTGTATTTCCAGCAAAGCTATTAATTTAATACCATCTTCTCAAAGGAAAGAAATCTGAATGGAATTAAGGATGCATGATCACAGCTAGAAAAATGAGCAGAAGCAGGAAGAGGGACAGAGAGAAAAAATTAAAGCTCTGATAGTTTAGTCTGTTCAAGAACACTGGTGGAGAAGTGTTCTCTAGAATATTAATTTGTCCTTATTCAGGTGGATTTTCTGTCATTATCAAAGCCATTTTTTGAACTTTGGTTGTGCCAATAAATGGATATTGGCTGGATCTGACCAAAAATATTCTCTAGGAAGGGATATTCTTACAAGATGCTATTTATCTAGAAATACCAGGCAAACACATGTGATCTAAATACAAATATGCATGCATATAATTTGTGCCTACAATTCTTTCCTGGAAGGCTTTGATTCCTGCTAAGGCACATTAGGATCAAGAACTCAGTTTGGGCACAGAAAGGAAACCTGGACAGAGCATCAGTGGCAGGAAGCCACCATCACCTCCTTTCCCTACTCTGCATCCCAAGGAACAAGGCTGATCCAGGTCCCCTTTTCCTTGGCTGTGATCTGCCCTGACCCCTTATGGAAGGATGGACCATTATGGAGGGTCTGGGACCAACAGAGCCAATCTGGGGGGCCTGCTGGACAAGAGGACCACATTGAACAGTGCCTGTGCTCCACCATTATCTGGACGTGTGCAGGAGAAGGAAAATCAGGGAGGAAAGCCCAGACTCACCCCATTGAAAGCAAGTGCCAGGCTAGAGAGGCTAAATGCATCACATTAGGGGATGCACTAACAGCAGTTTGACACTTCTGATAAATGTCTGAGAAAATCTTTAAGTCCCAATTAAAGGATTTGCTCAGCCCCAAATTTTATTTTTTTTTTAGTTTATTGAAAATACCAAGCTGATTGTGCTGGGGGACAAGCCAAAAGGTTTTGCTTTTAATCTTTTATTTTCCTGTTTCCTTTCTTCTTTTTGCTTGCTCAGTGGTATTCATAAAGCATTACCACCTAGGGACAGGTTGCAAGGGGTTCAAATGTGATGATAGTTTCCATATCACTACCTGAGACTAGGAGAGGCCAAGGGGGAACGTGCTTCCTACTGAGCTTAATATTTTCAAGGAACAATGCCTGTTACAAACCCACAGTGCCGCTGGGCCCCAAATTCTCCTTTTATTAAGAATCAGTCAATGCAGCTCCACCTTGGGAAAATTCAGTCTCCAAGCCTCAGCCACGAGTCTTTCTCAGAAAAGGGGGCTCTTGCCATGCCTTTCTGGTTCCCTCCTTTGGCCTCACTGCAGCAGACCAGGATGTTAATTGGAAAAGCAAGGCTAATTAAAACCAGAGAGGCAAACGAAACTGTGGGGGGAGCGAAGGCAGGAGAGGGAAAAAAAAAGTTAAATTCAAGCACATAATAAAGAACATTTCTGCCCTGCTGTTCCTAGGAGGGATCTCATAACAGTGGTGCAACAGCCCAGAGGCTACAAGGAAAAAAATTAAGCTACTGTGTATAACAATGAAAACATTAAACCCTTTGTGTACCATCAAAATGGAAACCAAGAAATAAAGTTAAGATGCTAAACATGTGTTTGAAGAGCACTGAAGCATGAGGCATGTATTTGACTTCCACCTTCTGGGGAGTGCAGGGAGGCATGACTGAGATCTGTTAAACCCAATGATGGCCAAATTCTCTGCAGGTGCATTCGGCTCCAGCCAGGGCACAAACCCTGAAGAGCAGAGACACAGATTTTAGAGAGTGGTGCCACCAGGCAAACAGGCTGGACAGGGGTATCTGCCACCTCTTGGGAGAAGGTGTCATCCCCTTTTCTCACTGAGGATGCTTGGAGAGGCTGCAAATGCTCATCCTGTGATCTCTGTCACACTGGGGCCAGCCTGGGACCCACCCACCAGGGCAGGAGGAGCCTTTGCAGGCAGGGCAGCTCATGAAAAACCTCTGCTCACAAATGTGACATCCCGCCCCTCACAGCGGCCGGCACCGGTGCACACAACAGCTTGCTGCTGCTGGAAAGTCGAATCAACAAGGCCCAGAGAAGGTAAGGAACAGGATTTAAAAGATCAGAGGTGCTTCTTTTCTCCTCTCAAATTAAAGACCTTCTTAATGCTTAATGTCTCCAAGAACGACAAGACCAAACTAAATCTCAGGTGATGCAGAAAGTTTTCTCTTTTTTCTGGCAAGTCAAAGGGGTTGCAGAAGGAAATGAGAGGGCCAAGACTGATGTCCTCATTTCCCTCCTTGCACATCCCCTCCTCCTTTTCCTTCAGGAAAGTTTCACATCTTTTGCAGAGTCCCCAGGTGCCCTCAGAGTTGTTAACCCCTTTGCTGGCTCCTCACAGAGCCTGTTTTCTGCAGCTCACTGGATGCTCCCCATCCCAACCTGCACACGTGGAGGAAAAGCTTGTGGCAGCAAATATGGACAAGGTCATATTCCTGACCCTTTTTTTTTTCCCAGCAACCCAGAGGTGACTGCCTCCTTCAGAAATACAGCTTGAGACTCATTTTACGGCCATTCAGACACAAGGAAAGTTAAACTTTCTCAAGTAAATCAAAAGCCTGTGATAGTATAATCAAGTTTCTCAATAAAGAGGCAGGAAAGACTGATTTTCCCCTAGAATACCACTTTAATTTCAGCTGAGAAAGAGACCTGACTATTTGAAACACACACAAAATACCAAAAGGAAAACACAGGGTACAATTCCCTTTTTTTTTTTCTTTTACTCTCGAGCTCACTTTTGTTATTAGCTTAAAAATTTACCTCATTAATTGGCTCTAAGGAGGAACATCATTCACATGACATTTAGCTACTGGGAGTAGGAAAAAAAAGGAGAAAGATAAAACAATATACATTGAGAGATTGAACACTACTTTGTATCACAAGAGGCTTTGTGGTGGGAGGGTACAATAACTTGAAGCATTTCTGTCCCCACACAGTGAAATTGCCCTTCCCCAACCTGCTTCATCAGCTTACAAAGAGTTCCTGTTTCTAAGCGATTTTGACCTCTCTCTCTTTGTTTCTTCACCAGGATCACAGTAAGTGTGATAGGACCTTAAGGACAAAGAGAGGAAAATAAATAAAAGAAGGCAAGGACAATTGCAGAGCGGCCAGTGTTAATGTCACCATATAAAGGGTCTGTCAGCATTTCCATTAGAAACTCCTATTTTCAAAGGTTTATAACTTGGCCATAAAAATTCACTCTGAGCAGCAGTTGGAAACTTGGCAAACAAAATCTCACTCAGCTTCAATTGATTTTTCTTTTTCTTTCTTTCCCCCTGTTCCCCATCCACCTTCATCCTCTATCTCCTCCACTCCCCCCTTCTTTTACCCTCCTCCTAGTCAGTAACTTTGAGTTGATTTAACCAAAGGATGCAAGAACAAGCATCCTGTTACACGTTGTCAGATGCACTAACACTACTCATTTTTTGCCTTTTCTGGCCCCTAGTGCATTCTTTGCAAGTCCTGAAATCATTTGGGGCTTTTGCTTTGCTTCCTTTTTTTTTTCTTTCAATAAAGCATTGTCTAAAATTTTCAAGACAGACCTCTACTTTGGATTGACAGCAAGTACCATGTATCAATATATCAAACCCCCCACAACTCCTTTGAAGAGAAATAATTAATTAAGAAGGAGCTCATCAGGAAAGTGTGCGTTGCAGTCAGTCCTTTGTGGCATGTGAAGTCTGGTCAGAAATGTCAAGATAGCTCAGCTAGGAATAGGAAATGCTGTGTCTCCTGGTTCGTGCTGGTTTTGACCCACCAAATCCCTTCTCCTGTCATACAAAGGGCTCATCTACATGGGATGTTTAAGTGAATATGACAGCAGCCATCTTGGCTGACACTTGAGAGCAAACTGGAGACTCTAAGCATGATGCTGTGCAACTTGAATTAAATTGCCAAGGCGGACGGACCAGGCACGGAGAGGGGATGCATAACATATGCTGAGCAGCAGGAAGGCAGCTCTGTAGGTGTAAGGAGTGACTTGAATTAAATGCAGCTTGCCCTGGTACAAGTCACTCCCCCAACAGCAGCTCTGAGTGTTCACAGATGAAGACAGTGAGAGGAAGGAGGAAAGGGAAATAGGGGCATTGCTGTGGTTGGGTTGGGAGATTTCAAAAGAAGTCCCAGCAAAGGTAGGTTTTAATGTGATGCCAAGCAAACAAACATAGTGCAAGAAGAGCAAGGAGACTGAAAAGAGAGGCATGAAAGGCTGAGAGTTCAGGCTCAGAGGCATCCCTGTGTTTAAGATGCTTCTTGAAATGCCTGAGTCAACAAGAGGGAGAAGACGATGGGGAGGCACTGGCCTCTGTCACGAGATTTTCCATCCCAGTTTTCATTGGCAACAGCAAAAACTCATACACAAAATCAAAAACATACAAGAGATTAAATAGGAGGGAAAAAAAGACAAAATATTGATGGTCTGAATTTTGGGACATGTAATTAATATCTGGGGGGGATTATATTCATGCCTGCACACTTGGTGTTGAATTCCACTGAGCAGTGTTTTTCTTTTCCACCACGTGTCACAACATAATTCAAGCTGGACAAAGTGAGATGACAAGACCAAAATATCCATGGTATGATTTATGGATCACCTGAAATATTCAGTGCACTCTTTCTATTTTTGCATTAATCTAAAAAAAATAAACAATTATATTAGAAGCCCATAAAGAAATTACATCAGTGCGGAAGTAGCCTCTTTATACCATGATCTCATTTTTCAGACTCTGCACAAAGAATTATCTTTACAGTGAGGCATCTCCCTCTGCTTTGTTTTGCACATAGTAAACTGCCTCAGAAAAAAATTTAGGGCAGTGTCTCTGTCTTCCTCCAAGTATTTTATATTTCTGTGTCAGTTAAACACGAGATGTGAGTTTAAATGCTAACAGTTCAAAACTGAATCCAAGCTCTGTCAAAATTAATGTTCAGGATGTTTTATCTAAATTCCATACAATCATGTTTTGTCAATGTCCTAAGATATCAACCTACTTGCTCAGTGGCTTAGAATTTATCCAGTAGAACATATGAGCTCATCTAATTCAAACTTGTGTGTCTTGAATACCCCACATGCAACTGAAATAACAAAACTTATCTATCCTTTGGAAGAAATGCTGCAAAAATTGGTACTTTAAAGAAAATTTTAAAAGTCAGCTTCAAATTAAATGAGAAGAAATATTTATTTAAAAATCATATGCTTATATTTCTGCGAGAGTACGTAAACTCAGCAAATGCTTGTTTTCCCCTATTAGAGTAGTGGTGTCCCCTAGCAGCAAAAGAAAGGGCAAGCAAATAAAATGTTGGAAGAGAATTGGGGTTGCAAGAAAGCTCAGAGAGAAAGCAAGGAACACAGTAATTAGGAGAAGGACTCAGGGAAACAGTTACATCATCCCATGGAGTAAGAGATCAAGTGGAAAGGAGAGGAACCAGGAGAGGCTTTGTTTTTGATGTTTTTAATTGATGCAATGCATGGCTGATGCCTGAAGATTTGCTACCAGTTTTGTTATTCTAATTAGCAAAGTGTACAGACAGGCAAGCCAACATCAAAACCCCGATCCATCGCCGCAGACCTCAGGCAGCTTCGGCAGCAACTGAGGAGATGCGTAAAGCACCGTGACACCAAACACCTGCACTCTGAAGGAAAAGGGATTTATGGGCTACACGTGCCAGGCTGGCAGGGACACTGTCCCTGTCCCTCGCTGTGGGATGCAGGCACCTCTGGTGAGCTGCAGCTCCAGCAGGAGCAAAGCAAGACTCAGCACAAGCACCCCTCTGCTGGCTTAATCCTGCACTTGATGGGGAAGGGGGGGGTCGTTTATTTTCTTTTTTTTTTTCCCTTTTTCCTTTTTTTGACAGAGGTTCATGAATATGTTTGATATGTAGATGTAGATTTTTATCAGTTAGGGTAGGCTGAGTAAAGTTAGTGGATAAGAGAGGCTAAGGAGGTGTATGGTTAGGGATTAGAGTGCGGTGATAAATGGTAATATGCTTTTGTAATTAAAGCAAATCTTACATTTGAAAGGACTGGAGTCTGTTTGACTGGTAGATAGGGGTTTGGGTCTATTTACAGTCCAAAAGCACATTTAAACTGCTGAATCTCCCCGTTCCAAGTAGATCCTTTGACTGTGTGATAAGCGTGCTTTTCATTTTCTTACAGACTCCTCCTTATTCAGGGCACATCCTGGTTTCTGAAGGAATGAGTTTTTTCTTTGTGATTGCTATCCAGAAGTTGAGCTTGGAAAATGTGACCTAGTTCTGTAAATATTTGACCTCTCTATCCCTTGCACATCCCATCCTCACCTTCCTCCACTTCTCCATACAAACTGCCAGCGAAACACTTTCCTCACGGTGTCACCTCTCATGGGGTAGGAAAAGGGCAGCACAGACCCAAAAATGGCACACAAAAAGTAGTGGTGCTGATGTTTTCCTCTGAGGGTATTCACTTTGTGCTTCACAAAATGGCTACCCAGCTATAAAATATCACTGGGGGATTTAAGTATATCATAAATATAGATATAAAGACAAAATAATCTTGGATATAACTGGGTATATCACAGTCCCAAGAAAATTACTTGAGGCATTGCAGCTATGTAGGAAGCTAATCTTGGTATCATATTATCCCAATTACCAGTTTATTATTTCTTCCGCTTCCATTCAGAGATGGATTTTCCAGTCTGATAAAGCATATGCCAACTTGAAATTAAGAACTGGAGCTTTTCACATGTAAGAATTGGACCTGAAAATCATTCTTTGACATCTCGAGTTTGGAATTATTTCAGCAAAAATGAACAGTTTTCATAATCAGTTTTTCTTTGGTTTGGTGTTTTTTCTGGGGAAAAGGGACTGGGTGCAGGTGGAGGGAGAATGTGTTTTGATCATTCACAGAATTTTCAAATCAAAACCCATACAAAATCCTCAAGCAAAAAGACCCATACTCTGCAAAGGTCTCCTACTCCCTGTCACCCCAATCTTCCCACCATTCCAACTTTTTTCCCCTTTTAAATGTCTCCATGAAATTCCATTTATTTTGTTTGAAACCTCCATCTCACCCTTTTCCCTGAACAGCATTTCCCTCACATAAATACCGCAAAAAATGCTGAATGTATTTTTTTTCTCCTGAGGAATCATTTAGACCATGTTAAAGGTACAGCATGGCATTCAAATTGTTTTAATTTCTCTGGATTCAGTCTAACTTGTAGCCCACCACTCCCACTTTATCTTGCAGCTGTAGCCAAACCTTTACCAGTGCCCAGTGCAGGATTCCTGCACCCAGGATGGGCCCATTTTTGCGTCCAAGCCTGAGCATATTCCAAGGTTACACATGCCTGTGGGCACGTGCACACAAATGAAACACATTCTCAGTGGATTTTTAAGCATCTTTTAATCAAAATACCTAACTTGCTTTATGCAATCATCTCCTATAGAAAAAGAAAAAAAAAGAAGTGTCCTGACAAAATCAGAGAAGTGGAAAGAGGAACACAATGATGAAGGAGACCAGAAGAGAGTGTAGGACTGAGACAAAGAATTTCAAGCTAAGTGATGCCAGGTGAGTTGCCTTTCTGCAAGCCAGACACTCAAAAACAGAGCTGCAAAGAGTTATCTGACCTCTGAGAACTGTGCCTTAGACACAGGACCTTATGGACATAATCACACGCCGCTGGCTTCTCTGCCTGCAGCCTCCCCCTGCTTTGTCCCCCAGGCAAAAAGCATTCAGGGACATAACCCCGTTCACTTACTCAGGGGAAATTCTGCATTCCCAAAATGCAGATTGCAATGAGACTCCTTCCCAAAACAGAAAGTTCACAGGATCCCTTGGCACCTATAATTTCTCACGCACAAAGGGAAAGAGCAGGAGAACGCAGCTGTATTCACCAGCTCAGATTATTATAATTTAAAAAAAAAAACAAACCCAAAACAAAACCAAAAGGCCAGCCAAACACATTCTGGACATCCACATTTGTATAGTTTATAGCAGGTGCAAACCTAGAGAGAAAAACAACAACAACAACAACAGCAGCCGCGTCTATGTCTTAGAAGATATGTCCAGAGTTTATTGTCTTTTGAATACCATCACTGCCTTCATTACACTGCATTTACTTTGTGAACTATCTTTCCCAAAAGCAGTTATTAATTTTTTGTCTCCTCATCTTCCTTTTTCCTTTCACAAATGGTTAACTTAAGCCTTTGCCCATCAGTTCTTACTGAAACTGATGTAATCTCTGACAATTTATACAGATATTAGAAAATAAATTTATTAATTATGAAGTTACCCGTGCTTTACTGTATCCCTATGGGCTCCTTGAAGAGTTAAATTGCTCTGCTGGAAGGATGTGTATCTAAATTTGAGTGGGAGTCTAATATATTCACAGCCTCAGACGAGTTACGTGTGGCATCTCACAGAACCTCACATCCTTTACGAGCCACACTCACAGAAAACCTGTTTACCTTCAGCACAACCAACTGAAGCACTGTTTATCAGGTGACAATTCTGTAACCCACTGCGACACAACGAGAGGTTTTTGCATCCTCCAAGCAGGCCCAGTGCAGCCTCTTGCACAGGCAGGGAAAGCCAGTGAGCCCAGGAGGGGGGTCTCACAGCTTACAGTGAACATTCCTGCTGTAGGTACCTCTCAAAATGTTCTTGTCCTGGTTGGCTACCAAGGGAAATGGATGTGGCACCTATTTTTGAGTGGTCTGAGTATCCATTCCTGCAGGTCCCGTTCCCTCTCCTGTGGGAACAGTGCCTGCAGCAGCTCCTGACCTCTGCTGAGCGCTGCACGGGAGCAGCAGAGCGGCTCTGGCTGTGCCCTGGGATGCAGGGGATCCGTCCCAGCCTGGAGACACAGCACAGTGCGCCAACACACACCACAGCACACTCCATCCTGAGTGCAGAAACAGTGCACGGGAGAATGGCTTCCTGCAGGAAGGCAGGAAGAGCTACCTAAAGGTTAAGCCACTTATTTCAGAACTTGATGCATTTGCAAAACACATTTAGTGGAAACAGCTCCTATTTCCTCCTTAATAGGAACAAAAATTATAGTCTCTATGACCAACCTGAAAAGATGCTGGAAACTCTAACCCTGAAGCAAGGTTTCCTTTTTCTTGGCTATGAATATTTATTTTCCCACACTTCATTAAAAATGGGTGTCTGTATGAGGAAAGGCAATGGAGAAGCTCTGGTTCTTCAGCATCGTTAAGAACAGAAAGGTCTTTGCAAATTTATTTATTTTTAAATTCAGCTCAGTTAATATGGTAGTACATAGGGGCAGCAATTTAGGTGTGGGTTTATGTACAGCTAGATAGATGCAGATATCTTCACAGTACACTTCCCATGTAGATTTATATATTTATCTCTGTGTGTGTGTGTGTGTGTGTGTAGAATCTTCAAGACAGATAAAATGCACACAGCTGTTAGCAGCTGAAACGGGCCTTAATTACACTCAGGTTGTCATGGTAACATCTGACAAGCTTTGCCTTCCTGGATGGGAGCGTTTGCCCACTTGGAGTTTGAGCATACCAAGAGAGAGGTTCTAAGGAAAATTAGAATAAATCACACAACTTTCCCTGGCCTTTGTGTCTTCCTGCCAAGGCAAGAGGACTAGGAAAGAATATTGCTCCACAGGCTTGACATATCAGAACAAAGCAAAAAAACAAAACGGTACAGGAATATAAAGGATAATGGCACTTAAAATACTTTGTTTTGCTGAGAAGTAGCATCTAGCTTAAGATTTCACAGCATTAACATCATTTTTTTAACATTTGCAAGGCCTTATTAATGTCAATAACTTTGGTGCATGAAATCATTGGTGGTAACATCTGAGATTTTATCTCTTTTATTCAAGTAAGACGACTAATGGAGAAGAATGTTACCCTTTTCAGCCATCATCTTGCATCAAACCAATTACACAGTCAGGAAGGGATTTTAGGTCAGTTCTTACTACAAGTCCATACTCTACTTAAGGGCAGCTGGTTTAATATGTATTCATTGATGTCTCATTGTCTCAGCTCTTGCCTTTCTCCTTGTAGGAATCAAATAATTCTTTGTTTTCCCTTCAAATGCCTTACAAAAGTAATTATTCCTATGAATAGGATGTTCAATCAGCTTCTCCCTCTTCATCCTTTCCATGTCATAAAAACTAAAAAAAGAAAAAAACCCCAAAAAAACCTCACAAAGCAAACAGGAGAAAGCCTACTTAAATCACCACACATCAAGGCTACTTTTAGCCATCTGGCCCACATGCACGTTTTCCTGAATAGCTGGCAAAATAGCAGTCCTGTGATGCACAGCTTCAACAGAAAGCATCCATCTGGTGAGAGTGGTTCCAGCAAGTTAAGGAATCACAGAGTGGGAGTCAGTGATCTGAACTCCAAGTTTGAGTTACTCAACCTAGACTTCTTTTTATAGGCAATGCAGACCAACAGGCAAAGGTCAATGTGTCTCTGAAGGTTCCTGTCCCTTTCCTGGCTATAAAACGGGTCCAAGACAGCCCAATCATGCATGGGCAGTTGGCTTTGAAACGCTGTAGATGGGGCAAGACGAATCTCCTCTAACAGCTCTGCAGAAGCAGAGACACAACAAGTGGCAGCTCCGCTTAAATCACGGAGATGTGGCTCAGCAGCTCTTGCACAAAGGGATGTTAGCAATGCAGAATTCATGTGTTTGTACAGCAGGCCTCCAAACACTGCTGTAATACATCTAAGAAAGAAGAACTGAAAATCCTAATGAAAGCAAATTTGCATACAAATGAAAGTTATTTTTGCACGCACTATTCCCCCACCTCCAGTTTCATTCTTTTCTCAGAACCTCAAGGATGCATAAGACACGAGGAATTACTGCTGGACAGAAACCTTGTTTCCATTTTCCACAAAGAGAAGAAACAGCAGAATTTCTCACAAAATATGCTTGGCTGTTTCTATGCACTGATGCGTTTAAGGAATAAGAAGAGGGGGACAAAAAGACATCTTTTTTTGTAACTCAAAAAGGTGGAAGAATAGTGTTTCAAAGTGGAAAGTCAAAATGCTTCAATTCATAAAGCTGAAACAGGAATGCAAAAAGGGATAAACCCTCTGGGCCTCCCCCAAAATTTCAGAGGGCACACTGCTCTAAAAGGTTTTATTACAAAATGGCCTTTTTACACTAAAATCTATCCTTAAAGCCAAAAAATATTTTAATAAAAAAAATTATTATTGTTTTTTACTGAGCATTGAATGTATGTTATTTTGTCTCTGAAGGATTCTCATATATTAACTCAGAGTGTTTTGCATCATCCTTTCCTAGGAACCTATGTTTCTAACTTTCACTCTTCTCTCTCTCTCTCTCTCTCTCTCTCTCTCTCTCTCCTCCTCCCCCACTTTAATTTTATTATTATTTTTTCTTTCATTTCATAAGCTCTTAGCTTTTTAATATGGGAGCCTTTTATTTCTATAAAACTGCAGCTGCTTTCATTTAGTTTTATGGATTTAATGTATTTAGAGGTTCCAAGAGAAGCTTGGAGCTGGCGGTATTATCCAGACATTTGCTGCTTAGTGCCTTTTCTAATGACAAGACTTATCTGATTCAGAACATTTCATATCTGTAGAAAAATTAATTCTCTCTCCCTTTGTCTTTAGGCCTCAAGATTTAATTTGTTCAGGGGATTCTTTCAAGCAATTTTTTTTTTCCCTTTGCAGATACCCTGATGACTTACTTCCAATGCTGAAGTTGTTCTTCCTGCTGGCATTTTAGTCTGAAGAATTTGCAACTTGGTGCTTGTGTGCCTTCCCCTCACCACAGCATCTGAGCTGCTCTCAGCATTTAATGTATTTTGTCCTCCTGCTCTGTGAGGCAGAGGTTGCCACTCTCACCATTTTACACTCATGGAAATGAGGCCAAGAGGGAACCAGAGCTTGTATCTGCAATGGACCCATATTGATTTCAATATGAGTCACTCATCTCAAATATTCTTCTGAGTGCAACACAGACTGGTTTAGTCTAGGCTGAACGGGAATTTTTCTGAAGGAGTGGAAGTGAACTTGGGCATGATGTTAAGGTCACCACTCTTTCTATGGGTAACCCACACCAATCCATGGTACAATGTCCCTGGAAATGTTGTTTATGTCAAGCCAAAGAAACATATCAATCAGAGAAAGCCAGTCAATCAATGGCTGAAATTTTTTTGGACTTCAATCTTCATACTGAGAACACAGGATGGCAAATTGAGTCATTTAAGATAGCTCTACAGGTGAAACTAGATGAGCTACACCTGTCCTGTACTGCTTGCAGGTGAACAACCTGTGAGGCAGCATTCAAAAACCCCACGATCTTTCTGTGGGTTGGATCATTAGACAAGCATATTCATTTAAGACTACTTTGTCCTCTCATCAGAGTAACCCAAGGACAGCAGCAGGATGCTAAGGCATGGACCAAGACTTTGCAATTACCGAAACACCAATTTAGTTATCACTTGCTATTACTCTGTCACCTCTGTTGCACAGGAGAAAACTGCACCTGTTCAGAAGCACGGTTATTATCCATATCTATTTCCTCTATTTCATCTCTCTGCTTTTTGTCCTCTGCAATAACTCCTGAGGACCTTTAGAAGGCCTCATACTAGCCTTCTTCTTCACCCCATCTATTAACCTGATCAGCAATGAAAAAGTTCATTGCAATATTCATACATCATTTTTAGGTTTCATTGTTAATATCCTTTAATACATTTATGGGGAATTTTTACCTTACAGAAGCACCATTTCTAATCACTTAGGACAGTTCACTGTCCTTCTTAGAGTTAAACACTTCCTGCACTTTTCTTGCAATATTAAGGACTAGACCATGGATCCCTAATGTACCATTTTCACGTATTTATTTTCGTCTGTTTAAAAACAAACAAAAAACCCCAAAGACCATACATATATCTAAATATTATTGGTTTTTAAATCTAAGCCTGAAAGTGTGTATATTAAAATTTGACAATTAAATCAGTTGTAATTAGATCTGAATTTAATTTTTTGAAGTTGTGAAATAATTGGAAGAACAATATTGAAGTAATAAGAAACAAACCTTCAAGTCAGAAGACAAACTTTCTCCAAAGTCATCAAAACTTTAATGTTTGTCTTTCATGTCCTTTTCATAAAAATAGAAACCATACAGAAATCTGAATTTGAGGTGACTGGGAATGGGACTGGGTCTAGAGATCAGAACACAGAAAACAATTGTAACAGCAGAATAAAAGTCAGTACTTTCCCTACCCCCATGATGACTTCTGGAAAGTTAAAATTTAAAATATTGAGAACACAAGGCTGACTGAGAAGAAAAGACATTCTCATGTTTTGCTTCCATTTGTTCAAAGATCTGGGGGGAAAAGCCAAACTCCCTATATGTCAAAAACCTGCCATCCCTATCCCTTTAAAAGCTCGTGTTTGTGAGACATTTCAATGAAATGAAGATTTGCTGCTTTGCTAAAGAACAAAGCCACAAAAAATACCTTCATGTTTACATACCATAAGGCAGCTAAAGGGCACCCCTCAAACCCTACTAAATGCATTCCCATGCACCTACTTTCAAGAATTTTGATGGGAAAGCTCATAAAAAGCTTGTGTTTTATCAATTCATGAGGCAGGCTGGCTGTATGTGGCACCATCTCTGAAATGGGGGAAAAGACAATGGGTAGGTATGAGACTGTCTCTGTATTCCCAATCTGAGTCCCACAAGACTATTAAATATTAAATATGTGTGTTAGATGCCTCACTGACCACTCAAGAAAGATTGTGCTGGGCACTGCACAGGAGCAGACAGCATCTTGAAGAGCTTACAACCCAAAAAGGTGAGACAGCAAATGGAGGTGACAGCAAGCTGCTTTTCAAGGATCGCTGCAAAAAGATCAAGCAAATTGTAAAGCAGAAGCAAAACCCAACTTTTCAGCCCAAAGCTGAGTAAGGTGCACAGAGAGATGATCCAGCTGCCACCTTTACTTACAGGCACCTTCCCTGCACACACAAGTTTGGAGAGAAGTTGTGGAGGGAAGTGCATCTCCAAGGACTCTGGAGAGACAGGCAGCAGAGGACACCTCAGGATGAGACACACAAGAGCCCACCCTGGAAACCCACACCTAAGACTGAGCCATGTCCCTTCAGGTCAGGGCTTCACAAGTTCCCATGCAGGGTTCAGAGGAGGGGGATTTTGTTATCTCAGGAGGAGGCAACACAGCTGGGATGTGGGGGGTCACAGCAGTGGGTGTTTGTACACACCACAGACCCCCAGCTCTCCTAGGAACTCGTTCTCCCCGGTTTAATTCTCCAGCAGAGCCACAGACAGAGCTGAACTCCATACGCTCCATTTCATATCCTTTCCCTTATAAACCTTTATTAAGGCTTTATGTTACACAACTATCACCGATACAAAACATTTAGGCTTCCAGGAGACCGAGTGCATTAAAACTCCTTGCGTGGAATGGCAGGAACCAATTCCTCATTTTTACTGGCTGGGAACTGAACCTTAATAGGCCACAGAGCACAAAACTCATAAACCATTGGAGTAAGGGGAGGAGGGGAGAGGGAGAATAAGGAGGGAGAAGGGGGAGAAGTTTGTTGCTGAGGTTATGAAATTATAACAGAACAAAACAAAATATGTGAAGGAGGCCACAGCGAGGAATTCTCCCCACCCACGGGGAGTTAACCTTGCCACTGATGTCCAGCAGCTGGAGAGGACACAAATAAAGCAGGACCGTGCTCTTAACAAAATAAAGTGCTGTTCCTTGGCACTGGAATAGCAGCAGCCCTCATCTCCAGCTCTGGTGCTCCTCGGGAGGGTTTGGGGATTGCTGGCTCAGGCATGAGTTGCCTTTGCCTAGCAACCAGCACAAAGTCCGTCTGTCAGCCTGGTCTGCAGTCGCTTCATCCTGCCTTCCCCCTGCTCCAAGCACACAGCAGGGTCTCCAAGCTCATTTGTCAGACTTCAGCTCCATCCACCTCTAAGCCCATCTAAAGAGAGTGCTCTCCTGTACCAACTGCAGGTAGCAAGATGGTTTGGGCCTTTGTGCATTTCATCCCCTTCTCCTTCATCTTATTCTGCTGTTGCAGCCCCTCATTGGGAAGCTCTCAGAGGAGGGACTACCTGCTCTGAGGAGATGGTTAACCCAACAGACTAACCTAGGAGGAAGAATTAGGCAGTTGTGTAGCCACACATCTCTCTCTCTGCCTGGCTGTGATGTTAAAATATCTGTTTCTGCTGATTGGAACATTCTGGGTGTAAGGATGCTTTTAAAGCAGGATGTGGGATGAAGCAAAAAAACCAAAAAAAAACCAAAAAAAAAAAAAACCCACAACAAACAAACAAACAAAAAAAAAACCCCAAAAAAATCCCCAAACCAGAAAAAACTCACAACAACTGGAAGCTTATTCCTAAGGGCTGCTTTCCCCAGCAAATATCAGGTTCTCTAAATGCAGGCGCAGTTCTGCAGACTGGAGAGGAAAAGTCAATTCTACAACTCAGAACACTTCCCAGATGAATTACAATCTGCAACCATTTATTTTGCTGCAGAAAGTTACTTCTAGGATCCCCACCATGCTGTGTCACTGTGACCTGAACCGCCTGAGCCAGGAATGGCTTGACTTCCTGGAAGAGTGAGAAATCACTTTACTCCCCTGCCCAAGAAGAGGAAGTTATTAGGAAATTAAACAAGCTGAAATGTGCAAGACAAAACTGGTAAATGTAATTGTGGTCCCGTCAGAGACAGAAGAAGTGGCTGCTCTCCAAAAGTTGGAGTAAGTTAGTCCTTGCATCCGGGCTTCTTCAAGTCAGAATAGAAGATAATCACCCATTCTGGGCACAAGAAGGATATTTACTTAATGGGTTCTGACTTTGGAAACGGAAAATTATGAGATACATGGCAACAGTTACCTTCCAGAGCTTAAAGTTATCATAATGTCATTCTTCTAATTACAAATCAGACTCTTAATACCAAAGGCCAAAAGGAGCCTGATTCCAGAGGTAAGAGCAGTATCAGCTAAAATTACTTTAGAAGCTGCCTGGTATCACATTACAGCCATCCATCAGGAATCTTCTCCCCTCACCAATGGGCACCTATTGGGGAATTGCCACCACGACCCAGTCTAAACACAGGGCTACAAGATGCTGGATTCTGCCATGATAATCCTAGACCAGCAATGGCAAGGCTGAGACAGATGGTTGGTTATTCTCACTCTGATGGGTTGCTAGGGCAGCACCAAAGTTTCTCATTGAAAAGCTTTTATCTAAAAAAAAGGTGGAAGAGACAATAGTTTTTTTAACATTTTTAATGACATCAAGTTCAATTGAAACGAGCTACTTTGTCATCACGGCTTGTTATCGATTGCAAGCTGAACATTCTCGGCAAAACTGGGACAAGCAAGAGTAAATCTTACATAAAAAGCACAGTTCTATTGATCACAGCAGCCGCCACTGGCCCTCCACTGAAGCAACAACCAGCTACTTTAATAAAAATGTAATTCTCCAGTAGAGAGGAGCCCATCTGCCTTCCAAACCACTCTGCATCATACTCTTCCAAATGCTCTTGAGAGAGAAAGCCGACCAGTTCATCCCCCTGATAAAACACTATTACTATGCAGTGACACCATCACACTTGATTTAAATACATCTGGCATTTTCAGGTGTAATGCCTGAAGCAATAATACTAAAAAACCAGAACAACCTTAGTTACACCCTCAGGGAGTTGCACGTGTGTGAACTAAGTAACTTATAGAGTTCCTATTTCCATAGTATCAATCTCTTTACATTCTGAAATGTATTTATCCTCCTACTGCTCAGGGGAAGGAGAGATCACTGCTGCTCCTATTGCTTTTCCAATGGCTTCTCAGATCTTCATTTCCTATGGCATGGGATTTGGAGGCCTGAATCTTGGTGTGGGCTTGAGGCCTGGTCATGGTCATGCAGGAAGACAGTGCTGTGTCAGAAATCTGGCTTTGACAGCAGTCACAGATCAGACCCCAGGCTCTGCTGGGAGCCATTTGGCCAAACTGACTGTGATAATTATGGCAGGTGTCCCTGAGGATGTATTGGGACTTCTATCCCCATTTATACCACTAGGAAACCATATTTGGCTCCAAAGAGATTGTTGCACTTATTTCCCTTACCACCACCCACACTGCCACATGAAAATGTGCATTTCTAAGCTAGGCATGGGGAAAAGGAGGCCCAGAGCCCCCAGTTCTTTTACTGAGCCCCATGAGAAGTCCCTTCCCTCTGCCACAAGCTGGATCCTTGCACAATGAAGGACACGTAGCTCCTGTGTGGCCGTGTGATTCTGGGGACTACAGGGCCCCTGCTCAGCAAGCTGAGGAGTTAATAGAAGCAAAACAAATCCCCCTTATTTGCCTCAGGGTTAGGGGTCAGTGTAAGTAAATCATTAATTAACAGGCTGGCACCTCAGTGCTATTGACAGGGTTTTGTGTACACAGTGGGACTGTGGCACCCCCTGCAATTAAGCAGGCAGTGAACTTTCCTGCTCCTGCTGCCTCCCACTCGGCTTGAGCAGGCTCACTCTCCCCTGTCCTCAGCAGAGGCTCCTCTTTATTCCTCCTCTCAGCACAGGTTACCAGCTGCCCCTGTGCTTATGCTTTTTGCCTGCCCAGCCCAGCTGCCTTCAGAAGCCAAGTCGCCTTATTTTGTTGCTTTCCAACTTCATTCAACACCTGCTCCTTTAAAAAACATCACTTGCTGTGCATCCATCAACTTAGGCATTTATTTCAGCTCCTTGCTCAGGTAAAGATGCACCTACAGACTAAAAAGGGCTCATAGGTAGGTGGTGATAACTCTTCTGCCTTAGGACACTACATTGTCTCAGAGAAAAAAAAAATATTCTTCAGCTATCAGCCCTAGATTTAAATAAAAATTTGGGATCCTAATACATTACTAATAACACCTGGAATTTTTCTTCATTTTTGGGGTTTTGGGGGTTTTGGGGTTTTTTTTTGGTTTTTTTGTTTTGGTTTTTTTTTGGGTTTATGAAGTTTTTTGTTTTGGATTGGTGTTTTTTTTTAGTTTGTTTTGTTTTGCTTTGGTTTTGGGTTTTTTTTTTGTTTTTTTCCTTCTAATCAAAACAGGTCTGTTGACAACCTGATTTCTATACCAGATGGGAAATTGCCATATAAAGAGAAGTCATTTCAGAAAATCCACAGTGACAGATCCTCTTAACAATCAGGCCTACAGTGTTAGAGGCGCTCCTAAGAAATTTGTTACACCATTTTCTTTGCAGGGGAGTCTGCTTTCTTTTGGTTGCTTTGGGTTTCAGAAAAACCTTGGCCCGCAGGCTGAAGGTCTGAGGTGGATAACAAAGACAGCTTTGCCTCTGAGCTACATCATGCTGAGATCAACACTGGCTTTGGAGCTGGCTTAGAGTCCCAGGGAACTTCAGCTGGAAACCCAAGATCAAGGTCCATCATTCTCGAACCCAAAATTAAACTTCCCATGGATGTGATGTGAGAGGACAGCCTGCAGTCTGCCAGTTCCCAAACTACAAATCAGACACTGCCCTGGCAGAAACTTAATGTATATTTATGGGGCTCGTAATCAAACCCAGTTACAGACACTCTGATCAACTCAAACTTTTGAAACAGAAGCATCTGAACAGCCAGCTTTCTCCACTCCTCATTACTTCAATGCTGTCTTAAGATCTCTGGCATTATGTTTCATTTCAGATAGAAATGACATGAGAAACATGATTGTAACACAGTAGAAGCTGAGGCCATCCCCCACCCCAAACACCTACAAATTGCTGTCACATTAATCTGATTCCCACAATGGCTTGCCTCCCCCACTTTTTTTTTTTTTTTCTTAATTTATGAAGTGTTGTAGGTGCTTCATTATACCATTGAGAAACTACTTTGGGAACTCAGTACAGTAAATGTCCTGTTGTACAAAGTTGATTAGCTTTCCACAGCACTTTCTAGATGCAGAACAAAAAACACAGTCTGCTTTCCTCTCTTTCAGTTGCAGTCATTGGAAGTTCTGATGAAAATTGGGAGGGTGAAAAATAGGACATTTACAGAAATTGTGCAAGGTCTTGATCAGATTTTGATGCATCTTTTGCTATGACACACTAGCATGTCTTCAAGAATTTAGATAACTCACAAGTTTGTCTCATTTCAAAGCTTGCATGCCAAGATATTACTAAGTTTATAGGTAACTCCAAAGCAGTTGAGACAACTGGAAGTTCAAGTATGCTGATGGAAATAGCCTGTCCCAACCTAGGGCTCCCTGCCTTGCCTCTGTAACCTAAATTCTTTCTCCTTGCACTTGAACATAGTTACAGAAAATGCTAATCTTCCTTGTACACTCTATGTACATGAACAGAGCACATATACACTGGAAAAATTTCCCTGTACAGGAAAAATGTCTCTGTGCTAGAAAAATTTATTTGTACTTTTGGATCATGCATCCTAGTATTTTTGGACAGCAAGACAAAAGAATCAGCACTTTCCTCCTCTTTGAGTGCTTCACTGGTACATGCTGCCTTTGTCTTTCAGCATATAGTTCAGAGCCCTTGCACTAGTTACATGCAAATGCCACCCTGTATGGTTCCCAAATCAAATGGATGTTAAAAGCAGAAAGCTTCTAGCAGCCAAATTAACAGCACATAATTAGTCTCATGCATAAACCACTTAAAAAAGTACAGGGCACTCGGTGTCAAGATTAGACAATTAACTTTGTCAGAGCAAGGAGAATGCACTGAAACACATTTGCACCAGTGTATAAAGTCTGCAATTCTCACTGGAACTCGTGTGAGTAAATACTCTAGGTCAGAGCCTTGACAGCCTTATTTAGATTTTGCTCACTTAGTGCAGGCTCTGCTCAAGTAAAGACCACATATAATCCAAGGAAAGACTTCACTTTGGCTCTCTGTTTTGACAGCCCATAAAAGACCGTCTGGAGCACAAGCAGGATCAGCAAAAGTAAGACCTTCCTCATACACAACTCTGTCTGAAACCAGTGCTGTTTTACATGCTAGCCAAAACATGACTGTTCACTGCAGCACATTCTGCAGCGCCCCAGTCAGCCAAGATTTAAAAACACCCAAAATCAAGAAAGGGCTTCAGCCAATTCCCTTTATGGTGAGATGTGGCATCAATAAAATATCCATCAGCAACTCATATCTATGACCAAATGGGCTCTTTCCCTGGGGAGTGGCAGGCCCGGGGAGATTAGCACCTGTCTCTCTTCTGTTTATCACTGGCAGGTGCTTAACTGAAGCAAGATATCGGCTCTGCTGCAGTGAACAAAGCTCCCAAAAGATAAGATGGATGTGCTGGGCCACTAAGCTAATGCTTGGTCAGGAAACAGAGCAAATGAGTCTGTTTATCAAAGGCGGCTTTGTGAGCTGATAGGAGGAACATGGTAATTCATTAATATGGGGAGTATTCAGAGTCGATGAACAGTTACTAGGAGAAAGCCTTCTGCAGCACAAACAAAAGAAATCTACCGGTCCTGCAAAACCTGGGCACCTTGGTAACTGTACAACATAAGGAGCAGCCTGGCACAAGCTGGCTCTATTCAAGGTAATCCCTGGGCTGAAAGATTAGGGGATGCCAGGGCAGAGCCCTCTCTGGTCTGGAGGCTGTCTGGCCACATTCATGCAGCACCTTTGCTGACAAGCTTCCCCAGATGGCACTGCTTGTAGCTTAACTCCATCAGCTGGATACAGCAAATGGTAAAGCAGCATTTGCAAGTAGAACATCCAGGTTTCACGTAAAAGCTAGAGGAGGATATGTCTAAGAGCACAAGAAATGAAAGAGGAAAAAAATATTCCCCTTCTTTCAGTTGTGCTGAAATGTTATCTAGACATCCATAGGAGCCTGTTTCTTCTCTTTAAATTACTGGGCACCTAAACGCAGAACACCTCAAAGGTTGCACTCCTTCCACCTGAAGCAGAAGTTTACAACTGTGGTGCTGATTTCCGTGCCACTGAAGCCTCCAAATCTTCCAGATTCAAAGACTTTGTGAAAATATTAACTCACAAACACTGAAAAACTTGCCTGATTTGAGAATGGAAATGTATGTCTGAAGGCCTTACCCAAAATGCTGATGTCTAATATTTTTGTAGAAAATGTACAATCCTTTCACATAGTAAAAGAAGTAGGTGCCATTTGTTCTTCCTAGTTAAGGAAAAAATAGTTCCTTATGAATTTTTTTAATGTAAATAAGCCCTCTATTTGTCTTTAATAAATTCATACGTTATTAGAAAATCCTTTATACAAGAAGACCCACTGAGCTATATCATCTCATTTTAAAAGATTTCCTGTTGGTGGAAAACAAAGCAGCCACCTGCAAGGGCCTTGTGCTCAAAAGGATTTAAATAAACACACACAGATAATTAGATCAGTTAACCTTGCAAATTAAAACAAGCACATTGCATTATCTCCAGTTTATCCTAAAAGAAAATATGAAGTTACCTCAGATAAATAGTTTAATAAAGACAGTGAAGAGCTTATAACAAGCTGCATAATGCTAAATCTTCTAAGCATGTGGTTTAATAGGATGAAAACCTACTTTCTGACTAGCTTCATTTGGGAGACCTGGCTACTGATTTGCCTGGTCCAGGGGATTAATTCACCAACCATGCTGTCAGAGCAGTTTCACCTGATGTCACTCGGACAGCCTTAGCCTTTGGGTCACTCTCCATTAAGGGAAAAGGAAAGATGGGTCGACTGGCCACACTCAACTACTACTCTGCAAAGGCTGTGAGAAGAAACCCGAATATTTTAACCTTCATTAGGCTGAAGCTAAGGAAGATGAAATATAACCATGATCACAAAGTATCACCAGGGTTGGCCAGAAAAACATTACTCCATTTAATGCACACTTCAAGGCTGTGAAGCTTATTTGTCTCCTGTGAAGAGAGAACTGGTATTCTAAGAGGAGAGATAACATTGTGTATTATCCAGTGATTAGATGCAATGCAAAATTTTAGAGGAGAATTCTCTACCAGTATCAGAGCAGGTTTACTTACTGATTTATAACTCCAGATGTCATCAAAACAGGATAAAGGGAACTTGTGGGTCAAATTAGTGTTCTGAATCTGAGACACCATCCCAGTAAGAAATAAACTGAAAGCAATATTATTCCAGAAAACCTTTCAGTGCTTTCCAGGAGAATAAATTTTGTGTGCTAATTTTTCCATCATTTCTGCTCACTAAATTCAGCATTTTCCTGTGTTTTAAACAAGAGAGGATGCAGTCACAATTTTAATAGTGAACTTGGCTGCACTACAGATCCTGCACACAGGTAGCTTCCCATCACAGGCCAGTTGCTCCTCGCTGCTGGAAGATGATGGGTGTTGGTCTTGCAGCCAGGAGCTGCTGCTGTTCTGGCAGTGCTGTCACTGCTGTGGATGGCACCTGTTTTCATAAGCAAAAATGCTAACTTCTCAAAAAATGTTTGATGAAAATCTGCTCTTTTTAAAGAGATTTTAAGATTTTAAATTTTGAGGCTTTTCTGGTTTTGGTTTACATATATATATATATATATATATATAAAGAGTTGCAGTGAATGCCATTCAAGCACCAGGGACAAACAAGTCTGCTGGCTGCAACATTGCCAATTTTTTTGCCTCAGTTTTGACACCAAATCACGACTGTTGAAGATTCAGAAACAAGACCCTCTGCAAGGGAAGTTCAGAGATCTAGAGAGGTATAAGGTGGTGCCCCAAACAAAATAAATAAAAAAGTTTAGAGTGAGCACTTGCTGCTGTACCACCTAATCTGATGTGCTGTGTCATGTGGGTCAGAGAGCTTTTTTAAAGATATTGCAAGCCCTAGCAGAAGTTGGTACCTACAGAAGTAAACTTTATTGAAGTAAACTGAGAACTGAATGGACATAGGGATAAACTGATTTTTTTTGTTGTTGTGTTGTTCAGGGTGCATTTAGGTTGCATAAGCCAGAATCTCAGTTTTTTCTTCAGCCTCATTTCTGTACACATAATGAAATTTCTAAGTCAAGGCTTGATTACCCACTGCCCTTGGTTACCAAATCATTCTGGTTAGCCCAGAAAACAAGCCCAAATTTGCATCTGCTGCTCTGCAGACAAATCCCCTGGGCTAGCACAGGAGAAGGTCATGGCATTGGGAGTGCATCCCTTAATGCCACAGGCTGTACTATGCAGCCCTGTAAATAAACCCTGTAAGTAAACACAAGGTTTGGGTAGCAAGGCTTTCCCTTCTGCACTTTGCACATCTTAACTTAAACGTTATGAAGAAGAATAGAGAACAAAACTGAAACCAAGAAAATTCAACATCAATATAATTAAAAACAAAACAAAACAAAAAACAAAACAAAAAAACCCCAAACAACAACAACACCCCCCAAAAAAGAAAAGAAAACCACAAACCAAAACAAATTAAAAAAAAAAAAAAAAGAAAGAACCCCAAAAAAACCTAACCCAAACCAAACAAAAAAGATGGAAAATAATCTGGCTGCTTCAATGCTACAGAACAGCTCTTCCTTCCTCTATTTTACACCCCCAGCTTTCTGCTGCTGATCCAACACACTCGAGTTTCATTTCAGAAAGTGAAGCTGCTAAGCAGCTACCAAATGACCTTTGGCTCTTGGATGAGTATTTATGGCAGGCAACACATACATCAACAACAACAAAAAGTTTCTCCAGTATCGAAAATGTTTCTGCCAGCAATGAATCTTTTACAAGCTTGCAAGATGTATCAAGAGTCTAATAATCAGATTAAAATCACATCAAACTCTGTTGGGAAGTCAAGGTGAAGGCCTTTGGATTGTTCTCATGAATAGCCCTATCCAGACCTACCAGGTGATGATAAATTCAGGTTTTTGCTTGGTTGGTGTTTTTCAAATTTATTTTAAGGGCTTACAGTTTTTAAAAGCCAAGAGGTGGGAAAACTGTTGGTGTTTTAGCAGGTCATGCCAGCATCTGACAATAGTGAAATAGTTAAGGAACAAAAATGAAATTTCTCCTGTGCAGGGAGAGTAGGTGACTGGACAATAAATACTCAATCTTTCTATGCTACTTTGCAAAATATTTCAGGAGCTTTGTCTTCCTTCTTTTGGGTGAAAGCCCAAGACTCAGGGAGGCAAAATGATTTGCCCAATATAATCTATATTTCTAATAGTTAACTTGTTTACAAATTTGAAACCTCACATCCCAGGCTGCGGTTGGCATTTCTTCCCAGGATCACTGAAAAGAAAATTCATGGATGGGTTTTCTGTTTCTATCTAGTTCAGAACAAGAATGGCCAGCTTTATTTTGCCAAGCACAAGAAGAAATGCTGAAGTCCTATTGCTTTATTTCCATCTCCCATGGACTGCTTCCCTGAAAGTCTGGCTTGAATATTTTCTTTCCATATATACAGCATCCTATGTATAAGTGCTCAAAATAAATACTATGTCCACATTGCTCCCTGGCTTTTGCTCCCCACAGAAGGCCACCTGGAAAATACAGCCAGGCACTGAAAAATGAAACAGTGTCATCTGTCAAGGTGAGTTATTGGTTGTGGGAACTGGAATCCAAAATGTTAATGACTGCTCTGGAGATGTAAAGAACAGTGATCCAGGAAAGTGTGCTACCAAAGGCAAGCAGCTTCTAGCCATACTGGCTCAGATGAGCACCTGAGCTGTAAAACCCTTCTGAGCTCATGACAGCAGTGCCACAGTCACCTGGGCATCTCCCTGCACTACAGGGAGGCAGCAATCTTGCTTTCAGGCTCAGATTAATCAGGTTTGTACAAATCAGCAATTCAAACAACTTCAACCACCCAGCTGATTGTTCTCAAAGACAGTTTGGGAACATTCAGGTGAGACTGAAGATGGGCAATAATCTCCTTCACGCCATCCACTCTGTTTCCTAGAGGATGACTGACCTTACCATGAAGGATCATGCATCAGGTCTCTCCACACTATAAAACATCAAATAACTATGGGAAAAAGACAGTGAGAACACACTTAGGAAATACTAGGGTGGCCTGGAATGTCTATAAGGATGCCTACAGCTAATCTAAAATACCAAATCCCAGGGAGAGAGTTTTTTAAATAGGAAGGGTTAATATCTGGATAAAGGGGCTGGGATCAGTTAGCTCACAGAAAAACACTGCAATACCAGAATATTGCTCCCACTTTATCTTCATCTAAAAGTCAAATCACATGACTGCGTTTTCCAGTTTAACTTGCACGTCTGCCACTACCAAGCCAGCCTCTGAGAATTGTATTCACCTACTCACTGCAGAACTCCCACCAGCTTCCCAGTATAAGAAAAACAACATCCTTGGAAATAAAAGAGCTCTACCATCAGCTTACTAAGCCCTGTTCCACCTCCTCCCACACATACTGGGAATGGACAAAATGGATAGCTCACATGAAAAGAGAGGTTTATCATGTCCTTGACTTAGCTCTACTTTCTGGGAATCCAGATGAAGACTTTTCACTGGTTCCAACTGAGAGCAGAACAAAACAGATAATGAACACATATATAAGAAAAATCTACCCACATACTGACAGAAAATCCAATCAACTTCATCCCTTCCTCCAGTACTAACTTGGGTTCTCTGCACTGAAATGAGTCATTTGTAATTGACTAATTCGCAGAGAGAGAGATCAAAACCAGCCTTAGACAAAGCCTGAAGAGCCTCCTCATTGTCTTCCCTTTGGAATTGTAAAATTGTGCTTTAATTCCAACTTCAGAAAGCCTCTGGCTTTTCCACACAACCTCTTAAAGCTGTGGACTCCCCAGGATGACATCAAACAAGCATCAGTGGGGCCTCACCACACTGAGGACAGGAGAGATGAGGATGAGATGAGGAATCTGAGATGAGGAACCTGACTCCATGGTCTCAGAAGCCTGATTTATTATTTTATGATATATTATATTAAAGAATGCTATACTATAACTATACTAAAGAATGCAGAAAGGATACAGACAGAAGGCTTAACAGGAATGAATAATAAAAAGTCGTGACTGACTCCTCAGAGTCCAACACAGCTGATGGTGATTGGTCATTAAGTAAAAACAAATCACATGAAACCAATCAAACACTGACAGTTGGTAAACAACCTCCAGACCATATTCCAGAGCAGCAAACACAGGAGAAGCAATCAGATAATTATTGTTTTCATTCTTCTCTGAGGCTTCTCAGCTTCCCAGGAGAAGAAATCCTGGCGAAGAGATTTTTCAGAAAATATGACAGTGGCAACAGGGTAGTTCACACAGCCCAGCACCCTGAGCTTCATCAGGAAATTGGCAACTGGCAGGAAAGATGCTTCAGCAGCCTCAGTTGTGCAGAGCAGGTTTAGGCCTGGAAAGATTTGCCTGTGGTAATGAATAAGGGTGTAGGGAAAGCTGAGAGTGCCTCCTGCTCTTTGAGGACTGTGCTAAACTGGTTCATTCTGGGTCGTAATCTAGAGAGCTTAATGTAACCAATCTCTTCATTATAGTGTGTTCCCCTTCCTCACTGATAGTTTTTTCAGCCCCTCTTGATGTTTTCCAGTTTAGCAAGGGCCCCCCCTTTTCTTTTAAATCACTTTAAGACTGTTCTTTGGGTTATCTTTCATAAATTTAAATCTTAATGAGAATTACACCAGTATTTTCATTTAAATGAAGCTGTTTTCATTACATGAAATTGCTTCAGTGTACTTTTGTATAATGCTCATTTTCACAGAGAATCTGAAAAACTATGAGTGCATTCCTTTAAAAAAAAAGTAAAATTTTAACTCCATTTAACCATTCCATATTTCCCATAACACAGTTTTGTTACGTTTCCGTTTGAATTTATTTCCTTTAAGGTAGGTAAGTCAATGAAATTATCATCCAGAGGTGGAGAGTTGCACTTGGAATGGATTTGAATATTTGTTAGATTTTCAATGAACTTGTTGGATTTCACATCAAATCTCTCTGTGCCTCCCATGCATTACTCATATTTCCTCATATTAGAGTACATATGAACACACTATGATTTGGGTAACCATTTCCTGCCTTGTGGAGGCTTGTAATTTCACTCCAGTGTGTGAATTCATAATAATTTTGCCGATAATTACTATTTTTTTATTTATTCTGTGATGCTTCTCATGCACCTGAGTTACCACATCAGTTATCTGTAGTGACCAGCAGGGATATTTCTTGGGAAGGAAAATTGAACATTACTTTACTTTGTGAGGAAAGGATTTGAAGGAATTAACCGTGGGAGAGAAAGGCACACTGCATCTCACTTGAGTGTGTGATGATTGGAGGACTTTCCTGATTTGGTGTCTCATCCAAACCAATACACAAAGAAACTCTTCAGGGGGAAATGAGCACCTCCTCTCCTCAGACAAGACAGAAAATGCACTCATTGCAGCAAGGAAATTAGCACCTATTTACCCTGCCTGCACTCCAGAAGAGAGGCCATTGAGGCAAGCCAGCCAGAGCGCGATCCCATAATGGATAATCACAGACTGGTGTGCGTCCCTGTTCTTTCTTCCTGACAAACAGTTTTTCACAGCATACGATCTACATTTTTCAGGTCTTCTGAGGACCTGTGAGCCAGCTACTTGTAGCCTAGGAAGAGTGGATGTTCAAAATTAGAGAAGAAATATCAACTAGGAATGAAACTAAGACTCTCCTGGTAAATAAACAGACCCTGATGAAGTGAGCACCAAGGGAGAATTTCTAATTTTCTTCTTGAAAGCAATGTGTTTCATCTGTATGCCACTTATAAGTAAGTGCTTTTTTTTCCATCTCTGTGATTCAGGATGAACCAGAACAATTACAAACCCAGTAACATTATGAGTAAACAGTAACATTCCTGAACTTAATTATTAAGAAGAGCTTTCTACTGATTGATTTTTTAAATAATAGAATGCAAATTATGAACTAGGAAGATTATTTGCTCAGAAATATTAATCAACAATTATTTTCTCTAGCAAAAATATAGATTTTTCTTCCATTAATGTGGAAAGGAGTATTATTTATTGTTTACATTCTTTACTTTTCCATTTTTCTGACTGTATAGAAAATGGCAAAGAAAATATGTTGTTGGTTTTTTTTTTTTTCCCAAGGTTCAAGCAGAATTGTCTTTTGAAAATAATTTAAAAGGGATTTTTATCAAATGGTCTGAAAAATAAAACACAACAAAACCCTAAGTTGTGCAGTGAAGAGTGTTCTCAGAGTACTGGAAACTGAAGTGAACCTCTGAAAATTGGATTTGTAAAATTAGTATTTGCATTCAATTTTCAGCACCTACGTCACTTAAATTTTCAGAGAGCTTTTCAGAAGCCCCAAGAGATAGAATACAAAAGATACAAGCTAGTCAGAAAACTGTACATTAATACTTATATTTTCACTTCATCTCCTTTGAAGGTCTGCTTGAAGTTGTACAAAGACAGGACTCGTAGGAAATAGTTGCCCATAGTAACTAGTATCCTGTATTGAAACCCATTTATCCAGCTTTCAAAACATATTCTGGACCCACCTGTCACTTCAAACATCAAAGTGCATTGAAGGGATATTTGAACAGGAAAGACCTTATTGGGAAGTGAGGACCACAAGATATTAAAAAATACCATCAGAATGATGTAAGAAACACTCAGGCAAGTGTCTGAGCCCTCTCTCTTTCTTGCTTTTTACATTATATACATCCATCCTCTGTTAAAGGTCTCTGTCTGCTGCTTGATACAACAAACAAAGCATACAATATAGGAATATTAAATCTCTCCCCCAAAGTTTCAATAATGCCCTTCTGCCTTTCCTTCCAGGCAAACTGAGTGGGGTTTTATTTTCCCCCTCCTCCTCTGCCTGAAGAACTGGGGGGAAGGGCAGGAGAGATTTCCGTGTGAAATCAAAAGGTACCCTTGAATCAAGTCTGATAGGCTGCTGAAAATTCAGCACAGAAACGTGTTTCTGTCAGTGGAAGACCTTGTTTGTTACCGTAAGGATTGTATGCAGCGCGTTGTTTGATCCTGAGAGGACTTTGATCTATGCTAGCACCTCAAATATAGCAAAGGATGTCACTAGGCTTTGGGAAAAGAAGGGAAATGAGAAACAGGAAGGGAGGGAAAGTGCAGGTGTGTGGTGCCAAAGCAGGTGACACTGAATTATTGATGTTTTGGTCAAATGAAAGTAGTTTTGTACAGAGGAGAGATGGGTATTGCACTTTTGGGGGGGGAACTAGATTTTGCTGTCTACCCCAGAAAACACTATTCAGGGACAGAAAAGGTCCAGCAGAACATATCAGAGCAACATTGGGCATTAAATTCAGAGCAAATAATTCCTTTACCTACATGACCTGTCTTCTAAGCTTTTTCTGAGGTATGAGTGAAATGAAATCAGTCTCCCCTCCTTCTTTTATCACCAGAATTGGAAGAGGTTTGATTGAGCATCGTTGTTGAAAGTAGTCTTGACGAGAAATGCACTAATAAACAAAAAGATGGTTATACAAAGGTACTCCTGAGCCACCACACTGCTGTGGGTGCTGATCCAGAACTGTCAGGGAGAGATGTATGAGCCATTTAAGGCCAAGGGCCATCTCTGGATGTGAACAGATCAGAGGTGGGTGCAGGTCCCTGATAGCACATGAATTTTTCTGGTGTTGGTGGACAGTGTAGAGAAATAGCATGAAATCTCATTGCTAAGACAAAGCAGGTAGAACACATATTAACACAATTACAACACATAGAGGTGTCTGATGTTTGTGTACCTGTGGGCAGCATGGGAGACCTTAAGCAAAAACCACTGAAAGGAAGTTGCCTAGGACCTTTTTCATATGCCAATGTGTGATTCCCTCATCTGTCCCCAGGACACTGTTCATTCACAAAAACAACCCCAACCTACATCTTGCGCCTAAAAATAACAAGATGATCCTGAGATTCCCCTTGACAAAAGCAATGTTTTCCTGCGATTCTCACCCACGGAAGTGGAGAGGAGACATGATCAAGGAAGACAATGGATGCAGCATTTTTTCCTGTGCTTTTTGATGCTGGAGAAACCTGGATGAGTTTTGCTCCCTGCTAGCCATCTCCCCTTTCTGTGCCCTTTGGTGAGATGTGGTGGAACATGATAGGCATCTTGTATTATGTCTTGGAGAGATGCAGAGAGGAGAGAAGTGAGGAATACTTAATACGATGCAGAGGTTCACTGCAGTGACAATAGTCTCTATTATTCTTGACATGACCCTAATGCGAGCACAGGGCTGTTTGTAGGATGCCTCTTTTTATCGACAAGTGTATCTGACCCAAATTTTATCACAGATGTCAAATACAGTATGGACGAGTGCAGCATGAGTCTAAGAGAAATTCTCCTTTCTTAAAATAAATATATAAAAATAAAGCACTAGTAAGAATGTCACTCTTTCCTTATTTATTTTCAGGTCAATCATGAGAAAGAGAAGAGAGGCAACCCCCTTCTGAAAGGCAAGAATCATCCTGAGCCATCAACTTATATTGGAAGAAAGCATTTCCCTCCCAACTGTTATCATCCTCTGTCAGCATCACAGGAGTGTCCAGGACACTGTAGTCAAAAGCTGGAGTTGTCACTCCTAAGCACTGTACACAAACACAGATGCATATGAAAGGAAAAATACTTTTCTGTAGGACTCCAAATGCCTACCAATCAAAGAGATAGCCCTGGGGGAAGGTTAATTAGCTCCACTTCATAGTTAGGATATCAAGGCAAAGGTGGGTTTGTTGGATTCTGTTATGTAGGCAAGAGTTGAATCTAGAGTTGGAAATCCTGGTGTAGTTCAGCCCTCAAAACTGCTCTTTATCACTGGTATTTCTCTCTTCACTTTTCCACCTCAGGGAGGATCAAGGAGACCAGTTTGTACAGAGGAAACAGAGGAGCTGCCAACATCTTAATGAAACCTGAGGTCATGTGCAGCAAACTTCCTCTGCGGGCCTGGTCCCCTCTCATCACTGCATGTCAAAAGCATTAAAAGCATCTCAAAAAACCTTAAATTCGTCTTAAAATCATCCAGGTCTGGTACCGTGCCTCAACGAACCACACCAAAATATTCATGTACTCAAAAAAGTCCTTAACATTTCCAGAAAATTATGTCGCAATTTCTATAAAAATGGAGGGAGAGGAGGGCAAAATAAAGGAAGCATATGTGCAAATATCTCCAAATAGTCAAGGATCAAGGGGGTAGGAAATTTATTTGGGGAGAGCAGAGAAAAGCCAGTGCCTGTTCACTTTTTAGTTTGAATTAGGTAATGCAGGGATTTGTATCAGGGAAGCTACGTATGTCAAGCAAATGTCATGCCTGCCTGTTTGGGTTGATTTCTGCTTTTCTGGCCTTTTCATTTGAGCAAGAATTTTCTATCAGATCCAAAACTCAGTCTTCACATAAATGCATGATCAAATCCACTTTGATCCCTTAAATGAAAAGGTCTTGAATTGACATTTTCTGGATAAAATACTTTCATTAAAAATAATTAAAAAAAGAAACCATACAAAAACTCTACCCTACAAACAAACAAGCCCCTCCTCCAACCCTAAACCAACCAACCAAAAAAAAACCCCATAATGCAGTAGCAAAGGTCTTATGCATTATCAAGCATGCTGCCTTGGTGAAGACAAAAAATACAAAAGAAGAAAAAGAAAAGAGAAAAAAGGAGAAGCCATATCATGAGATGACAGAGACTAGAGGCCCTCTCAGTCAACACAGCAGTACTGATTTCCTCCAGATATGCAGAATTGGTATGTAAGCACAGCATTTGGGGATGAGATAGACTTCTTAAGGAGAAATCAGTGTTTTGAGTTTTATTTCTTTCAGTCAAAGGAGAAATGTTGCAAAGTGTTCATTCTGGAAATTTGCCTGTTTTCACAGATTCAGAAACAATATTAGGATGGAAAAACATACATATATTGTAACTGATACTCCAGGTTCAAAGAGTAAATCCAGCTTTTAACAACTGGATGAATAGGTGATTTTAAATTTGCACGATAGATTCTATGATCTCCATAGTTTTGGATTTCTGCTTGTGACTGACATGACTACTGCTTCAGAAACTAAGTCCACTCACAGAAAACCAGTTTTCTTTAAGGGAGACAAGAAAAAACTTCTGCAAAGCTGGTAGTGGACACAAAGGAAAGAAATAGGCGTGCAAGAAGTAGGAAGCATCTGTACACTGATGTGATCTGTGACTGGATGTTTGTGCAACCTCTAAATGTTGAATGGTGTTAGTTGTTAACTGCTGTTTTAACTTTAATTTTATTGAACCAAAGACTCCACGACTAGATCCATTGGAGAAAAAGCTTCAACTACTTGGCTTTTAAACAAGTTTTTCTGGGGAATTGTTTTGTACAGGAATCAGAAAGAGAGTGATGAAAACCTAAAGATATTTCTAGGGAAAAAAAAAAAATCTGTTGTGGAGTAAAGACTTTAAAACTTTTTTTTTGTTTAACAATGTTGAGTCTATTTGGTACAGTTCTGATTTTATCCAAGTTGACTTAAGTGCTTTAAAAATGAAGTTAGGAAAAAGAATCATTCACTTCGATTAAAAGGGCATTAGGCTAGGTTTCAAAAAGCCACAAGGTAGCATATCATCTTAGTCAAAGTTCAAGGTTAGAGCTGATATTAAAAAGCAAGGCAAATGAAATCAAGAGGGTTGCTGTTAAACTTGGCTCTTGCAATGGTGTCGGCTTCTGTTCAGAATTCTCTTGGCCTCTGGACAAGATACTGCAATTCAATAACAGCTAGCAGAGACTTTCTAGGACTCTCAAGGATGTTTTCTGAGTTTCAAATGGAGAGACCTCCAGTGGCTCTGATCTGCATCATCAGGCCACCTCAGATAGGTGCAAGACTTCAAGTGACATCTTAGGAGCAGTGCTGACTGGCTGGATGGGCTATGAATAACCATAATAACAACGATTATAAAAAGAGTTTGCACATCAGAGCGAAAGAATGAGGAGCAAAGAGGATAAATGTGACTCTTAATCTTCAGCTATCTGCATGGGAAAGTATGATTAATAACTACAGAGGCTTAGCATAACCTCCTCAGATAATGAGTGAGGTGGCCTTCTCCAAGCCCTGATTATCCTCTTCTAATGGGCTTCATATATTGTGTAAACTAATAACCAAGGCCTAAGCAATGCACACTCCAGGGTCTGCAGGAAAAACACTGGGCCCAAATGTGATTAAGTTGGTGAAAATTGCCCAGCAGCACAGTGTGGTCTGCTTGAGCAGAGGGGGGAACAGGAGGAGAGAATGAGAAGCAATGTATCCTGCAAAGAAATGAAGCAGAAACTAGCACAAATCTGCCTTTTAACATCGATATGCTGGTATAAATCTCTTGGCTTTCAACCAGGATTGCTGTGAGTTTTCAGCTGGAATTGGTGGAAAGGCAGGGCACAGCCACAAGGTGTTTAATACCAAGAAAGAGAGGCACCCATAATGAGGAGATCTGATTGCAGTTCTGTTCAGAAAGGCAGCAGCAATGCCAGATCTGAAGGGTAACTCAAGTTGTCAGTCAGTGTTTCAGAGCTGGAAAGTGAAGAGGTGCTCAGAGAAAGCTGGAGTCCCTAAAGTGAGCAAGTTCAACAGCGCAACCCTGGCCCAGGGAAAAAAATTTAAAAAAATAAAATAGAAAAAAAAATGACCTTCCAGCTCCCTTGGCTGTATCTCTAAAGTGCAAGCACAGCTGAAGGGACTCAGCTGTATAGGGCATCTAAAGAAAGAGGACAAGATTCTCATTTGAGCTGCACTGATGTAAAGAAGCTTAAACTCTGCAAGAGCATATGGAGTTACTCTGAATTTACATCCAGCCAACAAGAGTACTGAATGACAGCCCCTCCTCACTGAGAAACATAATTCTTAGCTGCACAATGAATATCACATTAGATTATCCAAACTGAAATAATTGTAAATACTAGATTTATCTGGACTCATTTGTGCTGTCTGCTTAATTGTTGCACTTCACTCACAAGGACAATGAAATTAGTTTGGACAGGCTCACTTTAGAAGCATTATCGTTGGGCTGTGGCAGGTTGGATTCAGAGTGCTGGTGGGAAAGGTTTAAGGCTTAACTGAACTAAAAATGAAAGAGGAAAACTCAGCAATATTCATAAATTTGGGGCCTCTACTGGGGCATGAGACACTGCCTTTGAAGAGTGTCACATCCGTACTCTTTGTAGTGCATCCACATTTGTAGAACTGTAGCTTCCAAAAAAAACTCAAAAACATACAAAGCCCTGAAATATCAGCATTTTCTCAGGCTCCCCTCAGAAGCTCTGTGCTTGTTGAATGCTAGCAACACATGCCCAGCTTGCCCAGGAGTGTCTCAGCCTCTCCTCTCCCAGGTGAACGCGTGAGTCACGTCGAGCAATGTGAGGATGCGGTGGCAGAAGAAACAACAAGGCGGGAGCAGCAGGCTGCTACCAACAGAACAGACACCCTGAAAGGTTAGAAAGGCTCACCCTCTGTACATCCCACTCCCTTCGCCTGTACAGGATAAACACAGGCAGAGAAATCAATCCCCGGTTGCTCCGAGGAAGAACAGACAAGAGAGTGCAATACGTACAACCCTCTCCTGGGTGTCTTGTTCTCTTGGGCAGCATGAGTATGCACTGAAAAGCTCATACACACCATAATTTCAAGAGACACGAGGTTTAGGACAAGCCAACTATGCAGTCTATGTACATGTGGCTTCACAAACGTGTGGAAATGTTCGGTAAGCTGAGGCTCTCCCTTTGTCTGGAGGAAATACGTGCTCTCCCAGGCAGATGTAGGTGGGAAGCACGGTGTTCCTCCTCAGCAGCTGTAATCTCAACTCATTTCACCAAGCAGGCATTACGGGAACGCAGGGTAATGTTTCCAGCAAATCTACAAAGGAGATAAGAGATGGCAAGGACAGACGTGCTGGGTGAGACAGGATGGAGGAGAAAAGGAGAAAATGATGCCTGGCCAGACAGCAGACATTAGCGTGACTTCACTGGGAAAGGACACTACAAAACAGCCTAAAAGACAGAAGCAGCACCTCAAATGTTTACCAAGGAAGATCTCTACAGTAAGCTAGCCATAAATAAAAAGACCAAGAAAAACCGATTCCAGTTTTACCACCTTGAAAACAAAGTGCTCTTCCACTGATCAAAGCTGTAAATGAAATCAGAAACCCACGCCAGCATGTCTTATCAGTTACATATTTACCGTGCAAAGTCAATATAGTAGCATAGAAATTACTGAGCCATTCTAAGAACAAGAGAAAAATAAATTTTCTCCATCTGTTTGAAGGAGCAACCTGAGCTTGGAATGGATTAGTTATAGCTGGACAGAACTTGCTCTGCCAAAACCTGCCTACAAAGCCAGTGATCAAAACACTCATTTTTTTGCGACATGTCAAATAAAATATGCACTAGAAAGAAACAGAGGATTTTAGGATTGTAGTATACCATACCTAAGGGGAAAGTAAAACAACAACTTCATTCTAGCACCAGAAGATTCATTTGGTGCAGAAAATGAATGCATATCAAGGTCAAAATATGTTACGGAAATCAAAGAAATTTGAATGCATGTTTTTACAAGAAATTGTATCTTAACAAACTTTTTTTTTTTAAAGGAGTGGCATGGTGGGAAGGGGAGGGGGAAAAAAAGGTATGGGACACAAGATAGAAGTTGTTCCCATTAAAGAGAAAAATGGGAAATGCACATTTCTTCTTTGAAAAATAGGTTAGGCTTAATTTTGTCCTTGTACTTACAGAAACTAATCAGAGAGATTTGACATTGCTGGGAACCTGCCAAGTGCAGCGGCTCGTACATGCGGGGCCACTGTGGGTCTCTCACTGCAGCTTACTCAAAAGAGCAAAATCCCTTCAGATACCTGCTCTCCTCAGCTGATAGTGCGATCTCATGGTCAGTCACTCCCCAGCACTTTCTCCCTGCCGGAGACAGAGCGCAGCAGAAGGGAAACACGGCAGCTAAATGGGTTACATCACGTCAAGTCCTATCAGGAGTTACCCATGAGAGGAGAGATGGGACAGTTCCTGCCACTCCCAAAAACATTCCAGCTCAGAGAGTTCTTTAAAAGGTGTCCTTAACCTAAAGAACAGTTTCAAGTTTAATGCACAAATCATGCTCTTAGATTATTTAACGTAGGGAACACGGCTTATTTTTTAAGGGATCTGCAGCCAGTGGATGGATTTCACATGGTAAGGCTGGCAGGCTGTCTACTCTGCAACTGAAATGTTTTCAGCAAGCATAGATGTTCTTAACCTACATAGCATAAGTAGCACTACCAGAAATAATGTTTCAGGAAAAGATTCAAGTCCTTACTGTAGAGCTGCCCACCAGGAATTACAGTCATGGAATGCAGTTACTCCACAGCATTCAAGTCCATGTTTTCGTGTTTTCATTGCTATTACATAGACTATTTAAATTAAACTAGATCAAGACACAGGTCTGTGTGTTTCAAAGATAAATATTTTGGTGGCAGAGATAAACATCTGATTCATCATTCTTGTGCGTGGTCTTCAGCCTTTGCATTAAAAAAAAAACATTAAAAAAAAAGAAAAAAAAAAGGAATTATTTGGAATTATTTACAAACTGGGTGTCTGAAGGATTTTAAGGGATGTGTACACTGCATGAAAAACATGAAACAGACAGTGCTCACACCAGCATAGGCTATGACTGGTACAGCTTGTAAGGCTATAGTATAGGTGGGCATATCTCCCCAGGAAGAAATCCAGATCACACAATTAATACTGGATCTTGCACTAAGTGCTTTACTAGAAACTTGGAGTGGCCTTGCAGATCACAAGCAGCACAGAGTTTGTAGTGCAAATATGGGAAGTGGGTGTTTATGGGGAGGTTAGCCTACGAACAAAGACTCCTGGGCTGGGTAATGTCTCACACTATGGCTGAAAAAATGAAAAGGTAAAGGGTTCCTGTTCTCTTCCTCTGTTTCTCTGTGACTGGCAATGTGGCATGAGGAAGGAAGGTTTACTGCTTGCGAGCTATTCCTGGGTGTATCCCATCATTGCCAAATCAGCAGGGTGGTGCAACTGGCAATCCAAACTCTTAGGGTTCATTAGTATCTAATACTTAACACTGTTGAAACACCAAGACATCAACCATCCTTAATTCTTACAGTTTGGGTCTGGGACCTCTCTGTAGCAAAGGGGCTGTGGGAGCTGTTGAAGGGCCCAGCAGGTGTCAGGGATGCTCAGTGTTTTGTGAGATCATGCATTCGCATGCAAAGATTCTTGGTAAAAATATGTTTCCCCATTTAGAGCTACGGTACTTTTCACGATGACATCATTTCAGCAGTGACAAATATAGCTGAGTCTGCTCTTTCCTACGCCATATAAATCCCTTGACCTCAATCAGATCATTGCTGATTTACACTTGTGTAAATGAAGTCAGAATCCAGCCCATGGTATTCACAAATGTAGGCCAGAGTAAGCATTACTCACAGACAAGAGACAACCCTTCAGAGGAAGGAAAAAAGATCATTTTCATGCAAATATCCTTAATAATAAGGAACAAGAGTTAGAAATAAGAGTATGAATGAAATGCAATCAAGAACTGCTCTGAGATCAGATTTGCTTCTAACTTTATGGTGCTGCATCAGCTGCTCTTACAGCAGCTTAAGCCCAAAATTTGACCTACCTGAAACTTGTTATACATAATTTTTCATCAGGGATCTGTGAGCTGACTCAATCTCCAAGCTTGGCTTTGAAGGTAGCTGGAGGTGCTCAGCTACTTGCAGGGTCTAAAGAAATTTGTTCGCTGTGTTCTATGAAAATGGAAACTTTTTTTTTTCCCTGATATCCAGCTTTGCCCTCAAATTGTTGCACATTATCTATTTATTTATGCATAAACAGTGGCATTATGGTTTGGAGAATAGGGGTCCTTTGATGGGAGGTAAGCTTGACTAGCCTATGGGAGTTTACTGCTACGCATGTAAATGAGGACATACATACAAATATGCAGAACAGACAAGTGAAAATATACAGCATCTCTTTAAAATGAAATACTTTGATTGCTCCAATCACAAGAAGTTGTAAAACTACCCTGAAGAATTAACAGCCTCAGTACATGCTAACTACATCCATCATAAATTCGTCTTTAGTTTCTGTTATCATATCACTGTCTCTTGGGACCCCCAGTCCTGTCATCATTTGCCCTTTATAATTTATTCAGCTTGTACTTGCCTGAATCCTTTCTACTTATCATTCATCTTTACAGTTGTACATAAAATTAGATTGATCCTCCTATGGCAGACACGTCAGAGAGAAAAGTTGTCATCGAGTAACACATAAAGCAAATGAAGGTCCAGCAAAAGCTTTTGTTGAATAACTTGAAAATCATCCTCTGAGATCCAAAAGGTGTCAAAATAAAAAGACAAGACAACGCTACCTTTATTATTTTTTTTCCCCTTTTTTGCACATCATTTTTCAATTGCCACCAAATCTCCCAGACACGACTGGGAAGCCTTTTTCCCATTTTGCATCTCAGGCTGAGTGTGGTTAGCCACCACAAAGGTGATGAATACACCAGTCTCAGCTGAGATAACAGTGTGCATCCAACACACTGGCTCTGTCAGGATGCTGGCACTGTGCTCTTTCTCTGCAAAGCTCTTTGGACTGGGTAGCAGGGAGAGAGTTTACTTTGTATTCTAGAGGCTGCCTTGTAGGGATACAGAAGCCAATCTTTAACTAGTGAAATGGAACTTTAATGTTTACCAAGCAGATAGGACCCAGGTGTTTCATCTCATCTGGTGAACAGAGCAGCGCTGTCAAACTACAGGGGTTTTTAGCAAATGGAAAGTGCCTATAGCTTCCTCTTCCTCTGCCCTGCTTTATCCAAAGCAAGGTCCAAAAGGACTTTTTCTGCCTGGTCACTCAGAAGGAGGAAACAAGGGGTAAAAAAATAAAGATAACTTTAAGCATGACATTGACATCCAAAAATCTTAAAGGGAGGAATTCTGGAGAATTTCTGAAGGATTGGGTTTTTGTTGTTTTTTTTTTTTTTCTCTCTTTTTCTTTTTTTTTTTTTTTTTTCCCAAGTCTCTTACCTCAAATCTGGTTTTATTCCTTTTCATCTTCATTTTTAACTTCAGAAAACAGACATGTTTCTCCCAAGGGAACAATTAAATGTGTTTTCTTTCAAAATCTAAAGGGCATGGTGAGCAAGCTGTGTGTTCAGCAGGCTACTTTAATCAATGGAACCCATCCAGCCTACCACTGCTGACCAAATTGCAATTTACATCAGTAGAGAAAAACTTTTGAAATGGGAACTTGTGGGAATATAATACCATTTTTGGCACAACACAGCATGCAGGGTGATATGTGGTTTAATGGTTTTCTAACAAGCTTTTGGAAAAAGCTTTGAAACGTTAAAAAAAAACAACAATAAGACAGTAAGATTTCAAGACCTGCTTAAACAGTGAAATCCATGCTATATGTGCAGGACTTCTGAAGTCTACATGATACTTATGTCTCATTTAAGCCTTATGACATGGATTTAAGAGAGGCCAGACCTTACAGGGTACCCTCTGCCCTCCCCACTATGTTCACATAAAAACTTCAGTCAGTTTCCTCACATAAAAATTTAAGTCAGGTATGACCAGTAATGTTGGAAAAACCTTTTTTATTAAAACAAACAAACAACCAAAAAACAAAAACCCCCAACAAAACTCCTCTCCCCTGTGTTCAGGTGTCTTTCCTCACACAAAAATTTAAGTCAGGTATGACCAGTAATGTTGGAAAAACCTTTTTGATGAAAACAAACAAACAACCCCCCAACAAAACAAAACAAAGAAACAAAATCCCACAAAACAAAAATAAACAAAAAAACCCCCTAAACTTTGGGCACCTGAAATTAGATGGAGAGTTTTTGTTTCTTTAAAAAATGGGTTTACTGTGAGTTTTATGAGCTCACCTGTCTTCCAGAGTTAAAGAGGCATATTTTTGCATATGATGAATAAAACAGAATGCATTTTTTTCTAGATGGCAAGAAGAGACAAAGAATATCAGAACAGTTAGGGAGAAAACTAATTATGTTTCGCACTGAGAAATTTAGCATACCAGTAGTACCACTGTCTCTTTCAAGAGGAATAGATGCAGTAAGAAAACCCAGCCTATTTCCCAGACTGAACAAGCCCTGCAGATTGCTGAGGCTAACAGTTTCGTACATACTTAATTTCATAGTTATTCTTTGCAAGTCTTACAGGAAGGTTTTAACATTATGCAAAGAGACAGTGCCTCCAACCAAGTGTACATGGACTGTTCCCTCCCGTTGCCTGAGAGAGCCACAAAGAACTAGGGGAAGAAAAATGCTGCTGTGCTTATCATACAAGAGCTCAGTTTATTTGTGCTATAAATAAAAGTAGATCTTGATAGCGTAATTACATTTCTCAGCATTATCCTCTGCCATTCACTTGAGAAAGAAAAAAGAAAGGGGAGAAAAAGTTCGCTTCACTATAATTTGTAATCAAAATGACTACACTTAAAACATAATTTTATTTCCCCGATTTCATTTCCTGTGGAGCTTTGTGGGGCAAATAGATAATATTATACAAAATCTGCAGGCAGATATAATTCTTCCATACGTTGCACTGTCATTGTCTAGGTCATTTTACCCCCCCGGCTTTCGTCAGAACCATGGCCTGTGGTTTGATATTGCATTTTATCATTGTGGGATATATCAGCACCAGAAATCCCAGGGGTGAGCCAACTTTTACTTTCTCTAATTTCTCTCTTCTGCTCCCCCAAATTACTCTCCCTTGCCTTAATTCGCTTTTTATAATGCGAGTTTAAAAAAAAAAAAAAAAGGTGGTTTCCCACTATGAAGGATTAGCACAGATTATGGCAAACAGTGTTAATTATAGGTGAGGAAAAAGAATAGTGCATCTCTCCAATCTGTTCTTGATTTCCCCCGTGTCTGTCTGTCTGGTAATAAGCCTCCTTTAATCTGGCAGTCCCCTTGGTGAAATCAGCGCCATGGACAGCAATATTGATTGCTTCTGAGAAACCATCACAGCTGCTCAACCAAATTACCTTTGATATGTGACCTTTAATGTAATTACTGCAACATCAAAGCATTTCTATAAATTATTAAAGAACTAATATACTTCATCATCCAGCCACTCTATTATATGTAAAATAAACAATCACAAGTAAACACTAGAATTTGAATTGTCCGACGATCACAAAGTGCTCTTTACACACTGTGCCACATTAACCTTCCATTTTAGGCAAAACAATTTCAAACTCTCCAAAAGAGCCGAATTTGCTCATTCAGATGAAGAAGATTCAAATGATAGTCTTATGTTTTACATTCCAGTCCAGTTGCTTCAAAATATGTATCATGTTTCCTTCTCACCCAAAAACAAAGTGCCATAAAGACTTTATTAATCAACACATACCTGCTTGGAAGTCTTTTGATTATTCCACAAGATGAGTTTATGTCCTACATATAACATAGAAATATGTGAAACATATTTCTGTCATTGTACAAAGCACATCCAGAAAGTAATTACTGTAAAATATGTGCATGTAGCCACTCCATTAAAAACAAAGTGATACAGAGCTAAGAGGCAAGGCATCTGAATCTGGACAAAACCTCCTCATGTCTCACCATTTCCATACATTACCATTCATGTGCATATTATTAAAAATTACTCAGTTCTGTGTTTCACAATGCAAAGAATACAAGCAGCAATATTGCAAGAGCAGGAAAGTGTACATTTAACTGGGGAATGGGAAAGAATGGCTTAGTCTAGTACTATTTATTTTTTCCTATACCATGCCTGTTAATTGTTTTTGATGCCTCCTCAGTCGAGCTGTTTGTGTCACAGACAGTGGAGTGTCAAGAGAAGATGTTATATACGTCTCATTTTGAACTTATGTGAATAAGGACTTAGACCCCTGACCCTAAAAGTGCCTCTTATTTTATGGTGATGAACTATGGTTGATATTTTTGGTGCATGTTATCAAGAACAGTCAGGTAAGTCATAAATAATTCTCTGCTACTCAGATAGGAACCATAAAACAGTATCCAGGCATGATACTTTATCAAGAGACAAGACTGGTTTCCTTAAATAAACTACAGTGACATCATTCAGAGGATGAGTTCAGAAACTTGGCAGAAAGCTGCACGAAGAGGGTTTGCTGGTGGAAAGCAAACCTTTATCCTGAGACAAATAGAACTGGAAATGAAAGGGACGGGAAAATCAGTGTTCAGAGCTCTAAGAAACCTGGTTGCTCTTTTAGACAGAGGATTCGCTGCTCTCAGCTCAATGAGATCCTGATGTGTCTCCTGAAAGTGTGTAAGGAAATTAAAAAAAAAAAAAAACGCCTTCTAGAGGCAGTGTGGCCAGTATGGAATATATGTAAGAGAAATTGCGCAAACCAAGGAAGAAATTGTTTCCCTGTAGTCTAGAATTAGTTGGTGAAGCCTTTGAAGGAAGTCTCAATCCTAATGCAAAAGCTGGTTGAATTCTACCACTGTCCAAGAAAACAGTTTTGACTTTAAGACTTTTGTGATTTGAATTCTCTAACACAGAAATTGAGAATCAGAATGACGAACATATAGGATAAAAAATCCTAAATCAACACTTGCCCTCCCTCTCCAACACCTGAGTCCTCAATCTCACTGACCCACTGTGTTCTTGAAGATATTATCATCATACAATTTCAGGATAAGATTTTAAACTCATAGAGAAGATAGAGTTCCATTTACAAGTGGATGAACTCCTCCCAGTAAGAAGTGCAAGGAGTCTCAGTGGAAAATCTGGAATTTCAATTATTCTTTTTTAAATACACAACACTCTATTCATCACATCTCTAGTATAGATAAATATATATTTTATTTCAAGCATATTTCAGAAAATTTCAGTTAAAATGCTACCTGAATCATCCCTATTCAACATATTCTCTCTTTTTTTTTTCCTATCCAGTTTTATCATTCAGGAAAGAGAAAAGCAAAAAGAAAATATTGGAAGAGGGAGGAGGAAGAAAAACTGAAATCCCCTCCCAAGACCGAAGTTACTTTCAATCTGCTGCTAAGGAGTTTCTAGAAAAAAAAAATAATTCAGAGGGAGTTGTCAGCTGACAGAAATATTTTTAGGCAATGAAGTATGTATATATTTGCATAAGGTATGGCCTTTTAAGCAAAGATAGATGTAGATGAGCATGTGCGTGGGCATCTCCATACTGGCAAGGTGGCTTAGAGATAGGTAAATAGACCCAGGATGATGGAAACAAGCAGAGCAGAATCAACACTTTCCTCAGAACACAGAGCAAGGGATGTGTCTTAGGTCTGGTGGAAAGGTAGGTTATAGCTACACAGCAATCAATCATTCAGCACCAGCTAATAAAGACAGACTTTTGGATAGATTTCCTCTCAGTTTAGAAGGCAGCCTGGAGCCTTCAGAAGCCCACTCTTAGTTACGTGGTCACTGGCTCCTGGTTTTTGTGAAACCAGCTTCATTCCAGCTGCGGGAGCACTTGGCTGCTCCCAATCCAGGCACTCTGGCTGAATCTAAATAGTCTCTCCCTCCCCCGGGTAACCACTTAGCTACAAACCCATCCCAGCAGGGCAGGTCTTCCCCACATAATGCTGATTCTATTTTTAGTTCTGCTTGTGTTGTCTGAACCTTAGATCTTGCTCATGTGAATAATTTTCCTCATTATCTCGCGTGCGTCTTTCCCCTCTCTCTCTTTTCTCCTTGTCTCACCGCCTTTCCAATCTGCTACAGCTGCTTGAATACTAAAGTAACTGAGTCAAACCACTTTGTCATCAGGAATATGTTTTCATTCTGTGATAACTCAATAATGTGATCTGTTTCTTGATTTCTTGCTGCCAAACCTTGCTTCAGAGAAGAGAAGCAGTGAGAGAAAGCACCTGGTGAGGACCACTAACATTCTGTAGTGATCAGAATCCTAAAGCAGCTCCTCAGCTCAGTTAGGCTGGTAGAATCCAGTGCATAACCAGTTGATTTCTGTTTTCTGACTCCCAGTAAGGGCAAAAAGCTTTTAGTTTTGTGCATGGGAACCATTTGGGTGGGTTGGTGGTATCTTGGTTTTATTAGCACAATGCAAATAGTGAATCATCCAAACAGAGACTTTCTGCTTCCAAATCTGAGATGAGAACACCATATGTAACCCATTTTTTAGATTTAAAAGAAAAGGAAAAAAAAAATAAAGGAAATGTTATCAGTCTGGACTCACCCCCGGCAGTGTCTTCTGTTCATGCAGTGCGCTCTGGGCCTTTAGAGCAGACTCCCTTTCGCAGTATGTTAGGAAGGCACAGCCTGCAAAGAACAAGAAAAACCTCCATAAGAGCACTATTTCAGAGAAGATCCTTCTGAAATTGAGACATAGAACAAACCACTTTCCTGTCATCATCCCATTCCCAGTAAATCAATCATAAAATTCTCTCCTTAGTGTGTCAGTAGTAAAAGTCAAGAAATGAAGCCATCATAGCTTCCTCTGAACCCTGGTGGACAGTGAGCAACAGTTTACCTGTGAGTGCTTATTTCTCTTTCAAGACACACTGATGTTTCAGCTACAGGAGGCTGCACAGGATTAGGGATCTCAAAGGTTCCACAGGATGGCAGGGTGGGGCGTGAGATCCCACTCCTGCTCCAGCAGCAGCGCTGGGAGCAATCCCCTTGCTGCCACATCCTGAAAGGTCTCACGCCTTTCTTTCCTTCCAGGTACTTTAAGCAAAGGGCATGCAAGGACTTGCAGCTTCCTACTGCAGAGGAAAATTTCTGTTGTTCAGCCTGACCTGCACCAAAAACTCGTTGCTCTTTTTGAATCACACCAGAAATCCACCTCCCTGCACTGGCTGCCACAAGGACTCACTGGCTTCCAGTTGTAAACACAACCATGCCAAAGCCCAGACAGTCACTACAAAACATCCCTGACCCACAGATCACTTGAACTTCAGAGATGCACTGATGGGTTACATCTTTGATTCTTCCAAAGATTAACTTATCAACTACAAAGCCTAAAGCCCTGTCAAAGCAGAGCCCTGCTGTGTTTTCCATCCCCACCTCTATGCTTCCCTTCTGGTAAAAAATGTTGCAATATCTTACTCCATTTGTGTGTCTGATGTGATCAACTTATTGCTTCTTACTGCAGTATACTGAAAACCTGCCAGTTCCTGCAGCAAAAAATATGCTTGTTATGCAGAAGACATTTTCTCTGAAATTACTACAGAATGTCTCCAGCTCCTTGAAATGGAGGTATCACATCTTTCAAGGTTCAGGCAGCATGTCCCTCAAACTGAGAATGTTCTTCTAGAGGAACACAAGTATGGAGAGACTACCAAAGAAACAAACAGGTCCCACAACCCCATCTTGACCCACCCACCTTCTCCCCAAGAATGTATAAAGTACGTAACAGGTGAGTAAACAGTAGACTGTAAACTTCTTTTCAGCTTTGATTGCCACTTTGAACATTTTGTCCATGCAATGCTCACTTTTTTCCAATTTTTTTCCTTAGAGAGTATCACTGAAGAAATACACACTTTTACATGCTTTTAATAGATTAGTACATTAAAGAAAATAGGACTTTTTTCCTATAAATTAACATTTTTTAATCAGAGATTGTCCTGTGGAAGTCACCGTACTCCTCTCACAATGAAGCTATGATATGGCATGAAAAAGAAGGAAAAGAACAATTTTTTCACAATTTCTTATCCTGTATTAGTTTCTGGAGCTCTTCTTACTTTCTGTTTATTCAAACCAATCACATTTATTATGTCTCAATAACTGAGATTCAGATGCAGAAGGTAACAGTCAAAAAAGGAGACTGAACATCATCAAAATTTTGCATACTTGGAATTATTTTGATTTGTTCCCCTCTAACTTTAAATGGATGAGGTTTCAGTTAGTCTGTATCCACCAAAGAAGAGGAAGAAACTGTGGCAAAGTGTTTGCAGCTAGCAGAAATAATGGATTGGAAAGGATCCTTAAAAGTCACCCATAGCCTGATAATCAAATGGGAAACTATGCTTAAATTTAATTTCAGTGCTAAATCACAGGCTGAGAGCTCTCTGTTTACTAGATACAATAAGAAAGTCTCCCTTTAGCAGCAGACGTGGAGCAGCTGATTCAGTCTAATTAGGCACATCATAGCACACTGTTATAGAGATAAACTATGCAGTGTAAAGCTCTCATAATGATAGCTATATTTTTCTCCTCATTGTGATTGCCACGATGACAGCTCAGGGTAACAGTGTCCTACTCCTATAGTACCACGACTGTAATTCAGGCTGAGTAAGCAGGAGAATGCTCTTCTCTCAAAATTGGCATTTTCCACCCAAAATCCACCCTCTGTGTGTGTGTGGAGGCAAGTTCTCACCAGGGAGAAACCTCCCCTAAGTTCTCTCCAAAGCTGTTTCAAAAGTGGTAAAAGTACCAAACTCCCCAAAATCAGTACTCAGAATGCATCCAACCATCACTGAATATAACAAACACACTGCTATGAACTAAAAGACTTTGAAATTGAAAAGAAATCTACACTCTCATATGATCAGACAAAAAAAAAAAATACCTCCTGTTTTGCAGAGACAAAATGTATCCTCTGTGGAAGTGCTTCTTTTTCCCTTTTCATTCATATATCATGCACATGAATTACAATCTATCCCACACATGTTGGGTAAAAAAGTAATATCTCTATGAAAAATAATATCTTGTTTATTTAAAGTAAGGCTTGGTTTCTTAGAGACCATAAGAAGTTCCATCCCAGCAGTGGCCAAATGAAATAGAGATCAATGTTCATAGCAGGCCTCAAACCTGAACTTGAAAAGGACAGCTCATGGGGAATTTTTGTCTTCCCTTTCCTTACCACAAGATTGCTCTGCAAGGCACATATGCAGCGTTAGCCATCTGCTAAAATAATGAATTTTTTTCAAAAACACAAGAACTTTTATAAAACAATATTTATCTATTACTCCATCCTGCAAGAATTTCTTGTGCATTAGGATGAAAGGAAATGCCCTTTCTTGCACCATCCTGCCTGCCTCCCCGAAACCAAAATTGATCTCTGCTTTGTACTGTGATGTTTAAAGGAATGAGAACCCCTTTCAGGTGTTACTTTTCCTAGTCTACCTCTTTCAGTGTGCCTCCACATAACCCCTCCAAAGGGCTCTTCCTTCCTGGAGAATGTTGCTTAAAAAATACACTGGGCACTCAGATTAACACTATGGAATACAGCATCCTAAACAACTGAGTCTTGAAATATTTTCATATGGAGCAGCTATGTTCTTTTTTATTCTTTTCCAGAGAAAAGAAGATGGGGGGAAAAAAGGTGGGTTTTTTTTTTAATATGATATTTTTTTCTTCTTTTCATTTTGATTTCCCAGATGGAAAAAAATTTTAGAACAATCAGTTTTCCCAGCTGAACCTCACGATTGTGTACAGAATCACTTATTTCACAGGGGAAAAAAAAGATTTTTCATAGTAGACTCCTAAGTAGCTCAACTTAACTGCTCACTTGCCATCAGCAGTTTGGTCTGGGTGTGAACATGACTTCTAGGTGGGAGCCTTCATATTCCTTACAAAACATTTGCACCATCCATCCCCTTTGAATTGCCCATGTTCAGCAGTATAATGAACATTTCTCAACATATCTCTTAAGTAAAGGTGGTGTGAAAGCAATGCATTATTTCTATCCTCCACTTATATGGGAGGTAATGAGTCAGTCAGTGCAGTGTTTGTGAATTATATCAGAATTTGAACAAAAAATTTTAATTGACTATTTGACAATGAAAGGCTTGGTCCAAACTGCTCCTAATTTCTATTCTATTTTTCTCATGCATTCCAGACATATGTCAATCAGCTAAAAAAGGCTGTGTTTGGATTGTGTATTTCCAGCTGTTCCTTTGCTACCAGCAAAGAGCTTTTTGGGCAAGCACATAAACATCTGGAAAATCCCACCTGCCTGTTAACCTATTGAACTCCAGTCTCTTGGAAGCATGAGGACATATCAAGCTGTCTCCTGGGAAACAGGATTGTTGAAGACATGATGGGAAACAAAAACAAAAGCTTGAGATGGAAAAGAAATTACAAAGGCTCTACTTTAATTTTATCTCCAGAGAATTCAATAGTGCAAATAATAATTGTATGAGATACAGATGGAAAATGATTGTGGTTATGGCAACTTCAACTTCATAGCGAGTCTTCAGAAGATTCTGCACAAGCCTGGGAGGCAAAACTGTCAGGAGACACACTGTGAACTGAACAAAATAATACTGAAAACTGAAAGCCAGTCACACAGCCTGAGCTGAAGAAGGCAAATGCATGACCTGGGAGAATGGACAACAACCCACTTTAGCAGATCAGGTCAGAGACCATCTAAGGAACCTCAAAATGCACAGGTCCATGGAATCTGATGAGATGAATCCATGGGTCCAGAGGGAACTGGCAGGTGAAGTGGTTAAGCCCCTGTCCCTCATGTTTGGAAGACCAGCAAGGTACCCACTAACTGGAAAAGAAGAAAAAATCCCTATTTTCAAAAGAGAAACTAGAAAGAGCCAGAGAACTACAAGCCCCTTTGGGTAAGATCATGGAGCAGAGCCTTCTGAACAAGAAGCTACATGGAAAATAAGGATGTGACAGTCAAAATGGCTTCCCAAATGGCAAATTGTGCCTGGCAAACTCGTGGGCCTCCTACAACCGGATTGTAACACTGGCGGAAAAGGGGAAATCAACTGGCACCATCTACCTGGATTTGTGAAAAATGTTTGACACTGTCTCATAAAACATCCTTGTCTCTAAAATGGAGAAAAATCTATTTCGGGGATGGGCTAGTGGAATTGGCTGGATAGTCACACTCAAAGGGTTGCTGCCAATGGCTTGATGTCCAAGTGGAGAACAATGACAAGTAGTGCTTATTTCTCAGGATTTGGTTTTTGAACTGGTGCTGCTATACATCTTTACTGGCAACATGGACACTGGATTTCAGTGCACCTTCAATAGGTTTACCTTGAAACAGAAGCTTGTTTTGTGGAGCAGTCCATCCTCTGGAGGGAAGGGATACCATCCAGAGGGATCTTGACAGGCTTGGAAAGGGGTCCCATGCAAACTTTGTGAAGTTCAACAAGACCAAATGCCAAGTCTTTTACCCATTTTGGGACAAACTCAAGCACAAATACAAGACCGATGAGCCCTGCCAAGAAGGACTGGGGAATGTTGGTTGATCTCAGCATTGCACACTGACAGTCCAGAAAGACAAACATGTCCTGGGCTGCAGCAAAATAACTGTGTCCATCAAGTTGAGGGAGGTGATTTCCCCCTCTAGTCTACTGTTGTGAGAGTCCACTTGGAGTGGACTCTCATTTCTGGAGTCACAGACTTATGAAGGATGCGAAGCTGTTGCAGAGAGTCCAGAAGAGACCACAGAGATGATCAGAAGGCCTGAGGCACCTTTCTTGTAAGGACAAGTTGAGAGAGTTGAGTTTGTTGAGCTTGGGGAAAAGAAAGCTCTGGGGACATCTAACTTAAGGAGCTGCAGGAGAGCTGGAGAGGGACTTTTTACAAGGCCATGAAGTGATAGAAGAAGGGGAAAGATGGCTTAAATCTTGAAGAGGGTAGAGTTAAATGAGATATTAGGAAGAAATTTTTTACTGCGAAGGTGATGAGGCACTGTAGCAGGTTGCCCAAGGAGGTTGCAGATGCCTCATCCTTGGATATGTTCAAGACTATGTTGGATGAGGCTTGGTGCCTTGGTCTAGCAGAAGGTGGATGGGCAGGGAAGTTGGAACTAAGTAGTGACATTGCATTGGGGATTTGAACCCTAATGGTTTGCCTCTCTTGGGACAGTTCTTGTCCCAGATGCTCACCTCAGCCACAATAATCCAGAACAGTTAGGATAACCCTAGGGATTGAGAAGGCTGGCTCGAGTGATCTAAGACAATTTTTAATTCACAAACTTTTGTGACTATAGCGTATGCACTCAACCAGTTATCACAGCTCGGCTGACAGGTGATAACTTCTGAAACTACAGCCTTTCCAATACTTGTGAGTGTAACTAAAATCAGAATCATTGCCCAAAAAAAGATAAAATTTCAACAAGGCTGTCAGTTGGTTTTTCTTCTTTGAGTCAAATACCTTCTTGCTTTTAGTTACAAATATATTAGTTAACAGTGAGGATTTCCTTAATTGGCCTTCCTGTGTTGTGTTATGCTAGAATCCTTCACAGCACATGAACTAGTGAACAAGACAGCCTTTTATAACGGAAGAAAGAACACAGATCAGCTGATAGTGTCTACTTTTCCCCCTACCATTTTTAGTGTACCTCACACCCTAAAATCCCAAAGCAGAGAAACCAGCAGACCACTATGGACTTTCAGAAAGCAAACTGCAATCCAAACACAACTCTCTAAGATCCTCATGTTGTGTATTGAAAATGGAGAAGGCAAGTAATTCTGCATACCCTGGGTCACAGGCTAGTGGTCACGCTCCAGCTCAAGAAGAGCTATAGTCTTCTAGAGAAACTGGTTTGAGACCAAAAAGTTTACATCACTGGGAAAAAAATATAGGAACTCTTAACTGGTCACAGGTCTGAGCATCTCATTTAGTGATGTCTCAATTTCACTGTACCCTAATTGCCATTGAAAAAATTAGACCAAGACATATGAGTTATCTGTGGTGGACCAGAGACCTGTGCCCCATTTTCCAGACTCTAGGCTGATGTTTTAAGAGAGCTACTTCTCTGAAAATAGAGAAGTTCATTGCTTCAAAATTCAGAGATCTGTTATATAAAGATCATGATACTTAAGAAAACTCTTGCCTTAAAATCAACATCTCAGGTTACGTCTCCCAGCAAGGATTTCAAAGTGAAAAAGAAATCTTTTTTCGCTTTAACTATCCTAGCTCTACATGTCTGGGTTTGAAACAATTCTCATTTGCTCTGTCTACAGTGGACTGCCCAAGGTTTAATCACTTGAGGGTTTCAGAGATTGAGCTGAATTTTCTTGAGGGAGACACAATCAATAAAGACTTTTGGAACTGGAAATGTTTTATCCAATTTCTTCATCTGTTTCTCTCTCAGTGATTAACTACCTTCTGACAAAAGTTAACATCTTTGCTGGTAAAGAACATTCACTTGGCTAGAACTTTCTTTTTCTCCATCTCCCCTGCTGCACAACAACGGAACACTAACTGTTTAGAGAAAAAGATAGGAATAAAAATCTTCCCAGATATCAGCTTCCCTGTCAATTATATTGCAAGGCAGATTAACATCCGAAATGCCCTGCTGTGTGGAATGCTAATTTTCTTTTTCCTCTTATGCTATTTTCCATTAACTATTATGATGCTGTAATATTCCTGCTATAGATAACTTGATAGGGTTCTCTGTGTTAAAAGCATACAAAAGACCCACTCGTATACATCCGTGAACCAATACTAAAAAGCAAATTAAGAGGCACAATCTGCAAATGCAGAAGTTAACCATATTTACAGAATATTAGCTCACTTAAAATGCATTTATGATAGTTCAAAATGAGGCATTGATATGCACAGTCCAAATCAGAGTCAGTCCTCAGCGTAAGCAGCGTTTAATTATATTTAGCAGTGTACAGGCAGACAACAGAGACTTGAGCATCTGTTGGTATGCATTTCAACAACACAGACAATGGTTTTCTCCTGATTTTTGATAGCAAGTAGTTATTAATGAAAGCATCAGTTTTTAAAAGTCAAAATTTCTCATAGAAATCTTTAACGAAATAGTTCACTGAGTCTCTCAGCCCCGTGATACCATTTCTGACAAGATCCTACAGCAAGAGTCATTTATTCCAGGACAGCCACTAGTCTGGGCTCTAATCTGGATCAGGCAAACAGGATCTCGAGTGCAGAGCTTTGACACAGGAGAGCACATTGTCACTGGCAGACCCCCAAAGCTTCACGTTTATTTTTTAAGTAACACCACATTTACCTTGCCTCCACACCACTGCAAAAATGGAAGTCTTTTGATCTGTTAGACTTTCTTCCCCAGGATGGGGGAACAGTTTCTGGCTGTGATTCACACATAAATGTTTTTTCCTGGGGTCTTGAAAGTTCCTTGCAAGGTTGCTTTGAGCAATCCTTTGCTGACTGGTACACTTAAAGCAAGGTGCAGAATGAACCATTGATTTGACATACCATGCACCATGTCCTGTTCTCTTATAACTGCCAATGTTTCAGCTTTAAATTTCATCCTGAAACTCCAGAGATCATCCCAGCCAAGTCAAGAGAAGACTCACTGCTCAAGTTTCTGCAATTCTGAATATCCAGAACATTTCCTCCCCAGTACAGGTGTCCAATTTCCATACACACAAGAAATGGCCCATTAATAGGCTCACCATTAAAGAAATCAGAATGTAGATTACTGGTTAAGATAGTTGTCTACCACAGAGAGTGCTGGTGTGCCCAATAAGGCCTGGAAATATTTAATGCTTTGAGTTATGGTAGAAAACTTACTTTTAAACAGAGCAGCCTCTTAAATTTCTCATTTGTTGCCTAATACCTGTGTACTTCTTGTTGTAAGGCAAAGTAGGGCCTTCAGGCCCTAATAATTAGGGCATGCTTTTGATTTAAACTAAGGAAAGACAGATATTCAAGTGAAAATAATAGTCAAGTGCTCTTCTGGACCTAGCAAGAGTGTTCCCAGTGTTTCATAACTCTGTCATTGATGAAAAAGTCATGAACAAACTTTGGAGATCACTCACGTGAGAGTAAGCAGATTTCACCTTCTACTCCATAATGATGCATCAAATCTGAGTTAAAATCCTGATCATCTCTAAGCTTGACTCACTTCAACCTACCTATTGCTTCAAAGAATATCCAACATTATTATGTTATCCATTTTACATTACAGACTCAGAAAAAAAAATATCTTGAAATCTCCAAGATTTCTTGTTTGCAGTGAGGTGATAAAGAAAAAATACAGAAATTTAGGGGGTTTTGTGTCCTGTGATTCATTTGTGAAAGACTGGAGAATATAATCCTGCTGTTGAAACAGAAACACTTAAATTCAGAATGTTATGGGTTAAACCTCCTTAGACTACATGCATTAATTAGACTTTGTACCTGCTGTTCTGGGTCCTGCCTTTTGAGTTCTTTCTATTGTTAGCAGCATATGAATAACTCAGTGGATTTTCTAAAACATTTAGCTCTTTCAGAAACTTTTCCTCCACTTCATTTTGTTTTGATTTTTTGGATTCACTTCTTTTGGAGAGACTTCTTCAAGAATGCTCATCTAAGTCTCCAGAGGTTATGCTGCTGTTAAACAACAATCACTTTGAATGCCTTGAATCTTAGCAAAATAAAGCTAAAGCAAAACATCTCTAAACTAATTAGACTGCTCTGCTACTTACAGCTTTGTCCAAGCCTTTCTTTTCTGCATCTATATAGAGTGGGTTTGATTTGGGGTTTTTTTTCTCTTTTCCTTTTTTTTCTTTTACTGCTCATTATCTTTCACAAGGATGAGGAACAGACATTTCTTGGAAAATAACATCAAGTCTATGTGCAGGAAATGTGTTTGTACTTTTGCATAAAAAAGTTGGTATTTTCGCCCTTAAAAAATGTCAGGCCCATGCAGCAAACATCTTGTTGATAGCATCATCAAATGATTAGTTATTTATGCTTTTGTCTCAGAAACATGTAAGTAGCCTGTTCTAAATACAGACGTGTATGCTCTCTAAACAACCTTATATTCTTTATTCTCTCAGACAGGGCACAAGTGTCAATATAGATTTCTGACATTTCCAGCTCAAGGTTGAAAGAAAAAAGGCACTGAAGCAACTGCAGAAAAGAACTATTATTAGACAACTCCTAGCCCATTCAGAAACAAACTATTGTAATTATCTCTAGAGAGTTATTGCTCTTACCAAATTTGCCGCCCCACACTTTTTTGATTCAGGAAATTCAGGTTCAAAATGGAACCTTAGGATACCTCTCAAAATCAGCCTTATTACTCACAGTTACTGAGTTTTTCTCCACACCACATATGCAAGAAATGTAAACTGGACAACATTAGAACCTCTCTGCTAAGTTCCACAAGTTTTTGAAAAGTTTGAATTTAGGGAAGAGCATCCAAAGCCACCTTAGGATTTTTTTTTTTTTTTTGTCACAAAAGCAAATCCAAACCCACACAAAATGTATTTCCTGATTCCAGCTGATATAGAAATGAAAATCTTTAAGCAGCAGCTGCTCCTACAAGATGATCACCCTGAGACTAGAAGTCTCCAGAAACTTGTAAGAGTCACAATATGAGCCAGAGAAAACTCTACAATACCAGCTGGCTTCATGAGATTTCTGGAGACAAATTTCAGCTGTCAGAACAATTAACATCCAAGCTCCCATAACCAGATGCTGTTTTCCATATGTTTTGACTTTGAATAGCTTCTTCTATCCTCTAAGAGATGTTGGAAGCAAATAAGTATTGTCTCTTATCACCTGTTTCTCTCTCTTTATCCTTCTTTCTCAATTTGGCTTGTTCTTTAAGTATAGGTAGCAGAATGGTGTGAAGTAGGATCAAGTTCTTCTGCAAGATTCCAGGGATGAAGTAATCTTCTAAATCAACAAACCTCAATCTGCTTAGGGCTGAGAACCACGAGGCACAGCCTGTGTGAGTGCATGGGAGAGAAAGGGAGGCGAGATGGGGTGCTCTGGGATCATGACAGGAAAAGGTGAAAAGGGCTTCTCAAAGGCCCTATCAATCAGTTATAACGCAAAGGAAGAGAGGTTTGTCCCAAGGGCAAGGTCCTCCACTGCCTTTCTGGTAAAAATCTCCAAGTTGAGCCGTCTTTTTGTGGTACAAGCTTCCTTAAAGAGCCTGGCTCATGCATAAGTAGCTCAGGAACCTAGACAAGGCAAGCAGAGACTGAATGAAGATTTAACCACCTGTCCAAAGCCACACAAAGAGTTTGTAGAAAAGGTCAAACTTGAACCCAAAACCTCCCAAAACCCTACATAGAGCTATGAACACCTATCAGTCTGTTTTTCTAGACCATATTCCTGAGCAGACTCACAAATATTATCCAGTATACAATCCAGTAAATAATTTATAAATAAATTATTATAAATATAATCCAGTAGATTATCTCAAAATGAAAACCTGGGAAAACACTCTTGTCTCTTGTATCCAGCTGCATTTTCCCATCCACTGCTGTGGGACAAAGTTCCTGGGTAGCAAGTTTAAGACAAACTGTGTGAATTTAAGTCTAAGACTTCAGATTTTTACAAAAGGTATAAGGATGTAATCTTTGAAGTGAAAAAGAAACAGTGAATTTAATTAAAACACAATCTGAGTAATTTAAAAAGCTTCAGTGCACTAGGTTTAAAAAGGGCTTTTGTCAGGCTGAAGTAAAGGAGGTACAATTTCCTGACACATAGAGAACAGAAGGAAAAGTGTGTAGTAATCAACTACCAGAGACATATTTTGATCACATTTTTGTTGATCAACTTAAAAATTAGTGAACGCTGAGTACATAGTAAATTGTTTCTATCAAACATTTGAAACAGCTTATAGCAGAAATTTTTTTGCTGTGAGAACTGAACTCGTGTTAGATGATGAACAGTGTAGACCACAAAACACTGAGGGCTGGCAGGAGGAGCGTGCATGATAAATGTCAGTTGTAGAAGAACTATCTAGCAAAGCAGAAGTTCTGATATTGAATTTAAACAGCGCAGCAAGGAAGATTTCACACATCAAGAGGAATGGAGAATAAGTTGCAACAGATCCTAGAGGGTGCTGAGCCCCTTAATGGCATGGCCAGTCACCTGAATCCCCGCTGGGGAGGATTGGCCATGCCTAGAACCATGCATGTTCATCTCTGGAAATGCAGGTAAAGGATAGCCACAGGAGGAATGTTCAACAGGACCAACGAAGCTGAAAGGCTGTAATGTCAAAAGACATTTTCAGATGGCAGTGGGCAATATCATACACAATACTGTGTATGTCTCTTCCAGATCAGACACCCCCTTCCTTTGGTGTCGATAGAAAACCCACATCTAAAATGGTCCTGTCAGCTCTAATCACCTAAAAGTGTTCAGAAACACATGGAAGGGAAAAAAATGGAAAAGAAAAGATGAATTTCAGAGATGAGTAATAGAAATTCGTAATGGACTGGGAGGACTGACTTATGAGAGAAGATTAACTAAACGTGTATGACTTGGGTAAATGATGACTCAGGGGGATGGATGGTAACAGGCTGCAAATATTGAAGGTATAAGCATGAGGATTGGAGAAAAGTTGTTCAGGGTGATACCAGGGAACAATAACTGTAGGTAACAGCAGGAAATTCAACATTGGAACATTTTGTCTGAGCTTTAGGAATGCTTCATAATTATTCAGAATATTGGTATTTGTTCCTCCCTCTCAGCCTCAAAGTGGCTTTTGGATCTAAACAACCTGTTAGTCTGGAATATATTTAATTGAATTTTTATTGGCATTTATTTGTGTGAGGGTAGTGCATGACCACAAAACCTGGGGTTTTCCAGATCATGCAAGTTCAAGGGCAGTAGTGGAATAATCTCTTAAACGTGATTGAGGGGTGTCCATGTCTGTGTGTGTTGGAGGCAGGGATGGAGAAAAGGCAGGGAGGGAAAAGGTGGAAGAGTTAAATCAGCATAGAAGGGCAGAGGGTGCTTCTAGTGCAAACTTTTAACTCAGTAATTTTCCAACACCTTTCTTTGTCACTGTTCCATCTGACTGTTCTGTAAGGCTTTTGTCTCCTTACTCTGCTAAAAGGCATAAGGAGAGAGAAATTCTTGCAACCCTGGAAGAGAATCACAGCCACAGATTCTTGTGCCATTTAGGACAATTGCAAGCTATAAGATGGAAGTTTATGACCCTACAGAAGGTAAAAGTAAACATTACTAACTGTCTCTCCCAGCCATTAGAGCAAATCAGTCCTTCATGGAACTTTTATTACTTAAGTGACTTGAAACCATAAACAAAAGCTAATACTGATCCAAGAACAAATGCATTCAGAGGGCCTTCATTTTCCCCCTTCTCCCTATTTCTGACTTTAATGATGCTATCCAGAAGTTTAATACATTGTCTAACCCAAGAAAAAGCCCATTTTTTAAGGAAACAGTTTCAATAGCCTTTCTTGGTAAAAAGAAATCAGAATGTCAACTGACTGTGATAAAATTTGCATTAAAACACCATTCCATCCATGGTCAGCTGGGCAATTGCCAGTAATTTCCAAGGGGTTGGACAGAGCTGTGCAGGCAGCCGGTCACCAAATTTTCCTGAGTGGTACAAATTTTTTTTTATTTTGTAACGATTTATTTCAGGGAAAAAACCTGAAAATCAATCTCTCTCTCTCACACACACATATACAGACACAAGCTATTATAATTTTCCTAGATATTTTTTTTTTTAAATAAAAGTTTAATATGACGTCTTGCTTGATATTTTAGTTTAGATTGAGAAGCTCTAGGCCAGAAATGAACAGAAACCAACACAGTACCAGCAAATAGCTCCCAGTGGGGAAGTATTCACACTGCAGAGCAGACTCCTCAAAAGAGACTGTTGGAAGCCATTTTGACCAAGACATTAAAAGACAGATGAAAGAAACTTTCTAGGCTACCTCATGAATACAGTGACCTACCAAATTTTTCCCTGTTACCAGTCAATGAATCAGTGGATAGTGGATGCCTGAAAGCAGACACACATCAAAGATGTGGTTACATTTTACTATTTTTTTTTTTTCTGTCAGGAAAGCTAAAAATAGTGAGCCAGCTGCTGAGCGTCTCTGGGAGGCTGAAACTCACTGGAGAATCCCTGCTGATGTCAGAAAGTAAGAGAGTAGAGTTTAATGAGCTTAAAAATCCCAAAGAACAACTACTGTTGCCCTCAAAAGTAGTGGACTAGAACATTATATAAGGACAATGGTGCCAGGTGGACAAAGTCCACCTTATTCAATATCCTCATTCCAATGGGGGGCCAGAAGCAGAGGCCCTGGCCTCTTATAAGCAGAGGATGTGTATCATCCTCCTCTGGGTATTCTTCTCAGATTTCACCTTGTGGGTCAGGGACTTCTGATCCAAATGTGACCTCTTCAAATTCAGTAATCACTTGATGAAACTGAATCTCTCATTTTCCACAGCCATTTTTTTAATAATTTTTAATATATTTAATATTTCTATTTGTGTTGGGGGTTTTGTTTGTTTGGTTTTGGTTTGGTTTTTTTTATTCCCCTGTAAACAAATTCAAGGGTGCTTGACTGTTTGTTTTGTGGGTTTTCTTATCATTTACAGTAAGTTTTCCAGAAAATGTAGTAGACCCCTGGCTAGTAAGCTTCAGTCTTAAAAGCAATAATTATAAGGCTGTACTTCCAGAACTACCTATAATCTGATTTTATGGAGCAGTCCAAAAGGTGTATCAAGAGGTTATACATTTAGAAGTGCCCTACAGGGCTTCCAGTATCTTACCAACCCATTTACAGACCCAAATATTCAAGATCCAGGTACAACAGCTGGCAGAAGCTTTGAGTTGAAGCATTTCTCAAATATTTTGGTTCCTGTAAAACAACATTGCTCAATAGGGAACTAATTTATCACAGAATTTCTTCTCTAATCTACCTCTGCTGATAAACCAAATTTCTCATGATAATATGTTCTGCATGATAATGGGATAATACCCACAGGAATGTTAAATAATATTTCTCCCACCCCCAGAAGAAAGAAGAAACCTTACAGACTCTCCTTTCGCCCCTTCCCCACCTTCCCTCAGACAAGGACTATAAAATCTCTGCAAGGTCCTTACATTTTCAAATGTGAAAATACAAGATTTTGAGGTAATTTTTTTAAAAATGGAAATTAGAAGCCAGGAAACAGCAGAATTTAAATTGCCTCTGTAGCAAAACTATGTTAATATATGTATGCTTTATAGAAGAAATCAGTTATATGATTGCACACTGCTTTTTCTGTTCCTTGTTTTTTAGCTTCTCTCACTGGACTGTCTTTGTTCCACTCTTGTACAGATCCCAGCAGATCAGCATCCTCATAAAAATAAATCCATGCAGCCGCTTTCTCCAGTACAACTGAAACAATTCTTCATCTGAATTGAAACATGTCATATGATCACCATCTGATTTAATTGCAACAGATTAGGTTTGTCAGGATATGCACAATGTTATGTTACAGCTAAAGCGGCAGGAATTCTCACCTTGATAAAGGGACAAAAGAAGCAGAACCAGAAATTTCTTATCCAGCTATTGCTAAGCATCAAAGGTGCTGGATGTCTCTGAAAGGCCCACATCTTCCTCCCAACCCGACCGACACACATGCAACACTTCCTCACACAACTCAGACCCTAATCGTGCAGTACTTTACTTTCTCCCTCTCCTCTCTCTACAAAAATATTTCAGAATTACTTCTTGCCAGGATGCATGCCATAAGAATTCCACACCCAAAGACGGCGACGGCATGTTTTGCAGATGCCTGCTGCAGTCTGAAGTTGCCTTACCAAGCTTAACAGCTAAACAGATAAAATTTAGCATCGACAGCTCAAGCAGGAGTTTAACATCGCAGTTTAACGCGGCATTTGATGACTCATGGTCAGCTCTGCCCAACTGCTCAAAAACCCTCCTCAGTGACAACCTGCTGACGCTGGGCTAGCTAATGGCTCTGTTACTCTACCTCTTGTCTTTGCCCTCCATGGAGCACTGCCAGGTATCCACAAAGTCTTTCCACCGCTCTGCATTTCCATGTCTAAGACTTTCACAGTTTTTGAGCGGATGCCCTGCAGCCATATCACTGCCCCTTTGGCTATGATTCCTGCAAACTCATGGAACTTTGTGTCCCCAGAAGAACTCCATTTGTGAGGGCTTTATTTGCTGCTCACGCACACACCAGGAGGAACTACACGACACCGGTCTTTCCCCTTGCACATGGTTCTGCATTGTATATCACATTGCGAATGGAAGGACAAAGGCAGAGCAGCTTGCAGCTACTGTTTTTTCTGGTTTTGGTCAGCATTTGTAAGATTCTTGTAAGTCTTCACAAATTTGGAGACTGCTTGTAAAGCTGGTGGTCATCTAGTGGGCTTTGTGTGACAGGACGCGTTGTGATGCTTTGAAATGCACACCCAGGGGTGTCCCTGTTCCCAACTGTTTGCTTAAGGTGTGATTGCATCCCTTTCTTCATGTGAAAAAAGGAAAGGAACCTCAGTGTGTTGCTCTAATGTTTTATCCAGTAGTAAAACCAAAGAAGAACGCCAAGAAGAATGTTCAGAAATCAGGGAGGAGAGTACCATGGCCATTAGCAAAGCTGTTGGGAGGGCCCAGCATGTAGAGGGGGTACCATTCCCCACACCTGTATTCCAAAAGGTGGAATACAATACCTGGAGACAGAGAGATATTACCAAATTCCTGTATTGTGCAAGAAATAAGAGCTTGCTCTGTCTGGTTGGCAAAATGGAAAAAAGCTCCACACTGACAGGATTGCTAACTACATCCCCACAGTAAATATCAAGGAGAAAAGAAGCATTTAAAATAAAGGACAATGTTGCACAAGGACAAATAAGTATAAATTGACCATGAATAAATTTGATTTGGGAATTAGAAAAAGGTTTCCAACCATCAGAGGAGCGATGCTCTGGAACTGCTTTCCAACAAGGATAGTGAGAGCAAACGACCTAATTAGTTTAAAGATGAGGCTCGATAAACTTATGAAAGGGATTATGTGATGTGGTTGTCTGCAATGGTAGGGAACAGATCCTGATGAGCCAGAATTTCCCCCCAGTCCTGTGTTCCAGGCTGCATTCTGTCAACCTAAATCCTCCTCTGCAGTGCAGTGATTTACCAGGCATCTCAGAGACCACCCTCATCTAAAACAGGACTGGCTTCCTTTTTTCCAAAGATCATACATTTCAACTAACATTGAAAGGGAGCTTCTACTACTGAAAATGTAAGGAAAAAAAGAGGAGGGGAAAAAAAGGAAAAAAGAAGCCCCTAGAAATCTTTATAGATGGTGGGAAATTATGAACTTAGACATTTGTCATTGAAATAAAGGTGGGGGAAGAAAGGAAAGATTATTTCTATTGGAAAATTGGGCAAACTACTCCATTATTTTGATAAATAAACATATACACAGGAAACCACTTTGATATTTAATAAAAATCAGTCCATGCATTTGAAAGTTTTGTTGCAGGAAGTACCATCTAGATAAGCATATTAGTCATGCAAACCATATTTTCTGTTCAACTCTGAAAACTGAGAGCAGCACTCTTGGCTACCTAGCAGTTTCAGGTGAATCACAGAACTGTCAATTCACACCAATTACTATGAAATGGAGCCTGCGAGGTCAGCTCATCCAACCAGCTACCAAATTGCATGGCATACATAAAGCATTTAATGTTTTTTGTCCAATCCTTTCCTAGAATTCTCCAGAAATAAGAAGAATCTGCATTTTGGAATCATAGTGCAATATAAACTGCCTCAGTCTGAATCCTATTAAGTATTAGGGCGGCAGGTGAAAAAGATTTAGAATATAACCACTCCGCCTCTTCCAATAAAAAAGCCTTCTGCAAAGTTAAAGCTGTCCCAGGATTACCCCAACAGCAGTCTTGATATTAGCCATTATTTTTTCCTTAAGATAACTGATAAAGTTCCCAGGAAAGATTGAGTCTTGATATGCAAAGCAGTTTCACACTGCAAGGGAAATTATTTTCTGATAAGAATATAGAGCAAGTACCTCTGGTGTCTTGAGAAATCTTAAGGGTGTCATAAACTCACCACACAACTCACAGCGGTTTCATGCCTGGCCACTCCAGCAAAGTTTCCCATCCATGTTTCTCAAATTAGATCACTTCAGTCATGGCTATTGGAGCCATAGGGACAAACCTCCCCATTTCTGTTATTTCCAAAAGAAAAATAGGCCGCACAGACACAGTCCAGAGTGTCAGTTGTCATCTCATCTTTCACCTAACACAGCTGTCCTCTATACAGAAGCACGATAGTTGATGGGTACAGAGTACTAAACTTCCTAAGCCATAGGGGTTTTTTAGCCATGTTGCATGATTCCTTTTCTGCACCAGCGCTACTGAAAAGAGATAAATTGCTATCCCTCTTCCACAGATGTTGAAAGACTGCCTAGAAATAAGCAGAAGAACTCCGTCTGCTTTTCTCATCTATGCATGGAGAGTACTTAGTAGGTCAGGACTGTTTATCCTAGATACCAAGTTAAACCCAGTACTTTGCCTCTTTCAGCTTTTCCCAACTTGTCCATAGAGCATTTTACCTTCTCTCAACTGAGTCCATAAAGAGATTTGGGATCTTTTCTGAAATGGAAGATGTTCTACAGCTACAAGCTGTTATAGCAACCAGCCTGCCTACTGCTCTCCTGGGCACCTGCATTATGCAGAGCTTGGTGTTCTCACTCTTCGCTTCAGGATTTGGTGTGACACTTCTGAAACACAGCAGACTAGAGATAGGATATTTAAAAGAGATAAAAATCCTTAAGATTAACTTCAAAAACTTAACTTTTTCCAGAGTTGCCAGGAAGAGAGGATTGGAAACCTAGAGAGATATGGATAACTTGGAGAGAAGCACAGAGAGTAGGGTGGATGTAAAGGATTCAGAATGATCCTGTGGCAAACATTAGTGTCTGCACACCTTGTCCCTCTTCCTATGGTTTTACATGTTAAGAAACAGAAATGGGTTCCTCTGTAAAACCTGTCCTCCAACTCACTTTCAGGAGGCATGGCCAACTCTCAGTCAACAGATTAACCAAATCTCCCTGATTTTGGACTGTAGAACAGGACCAATATTTCCAAATGCCTAAACAGTTCTTGAAACTTTGAACTCCTCCACAAAGAGCAAACAGCTCCTTCCTTCCCTCCCTCCCACTACAATGTCAAACTCTTTTCCTAACTCCCTCTTACTTCTGCCACATGACATTCCCGAGTTTTACTTTAAAGATGAGCCTGTTCTGGAATCACACACACACCCTCCCCATTCTTGCAGGAGCAGAATAACATATATTCTGAAGCACACTTTAAGATGCTTAAATGTGTATGTAATGGCTCATCATCCTGTATCTTTATGAGACAAAAAATGAATGTCAGAATCTTCTTTAAATTCTCTAAACTCACTTAGGAATCACTTTCTCAAATCACTCTGGAAACTTCACCCAATGTTTTATGCCTTTACTTATGCCCTTTTAAAAGCTGCCAAGCTGCATCTTTAAAGCTTGGGCTTTATTCCACCAATTTTGTGAAAACAAGCCATTTGTGACTCAATTCCCTTAGGCACGCAAGAGACCAAGAATAAAAACACACTAACCCAGATGATTTCAAGGAGTTTACTTGGGAACAGGGAAAGAGAGGGAAGAAGGTGCAAGGCCAAAACAATGACATTATTCCTGAAAGAAGAGTCACATATCTGATGTTTGTAAGGAGCTTTGTTCGGAATCAAAAGACTGTGATGAATCTTTCTGTCCAAGGAAAAAGGCAAAGGGACCAAAAAATATCAAAACAAAGCTTCATTTTTTGTGCAAGTTATTTCTCTGCCTGTGTCAGTAACCTACTGCTGTATCTATAAGTCCACATTGTGGACAAAGAATAATTTCCATTTCCACCTCTGAGCTTGATTTGTTCTGAAATCTTAGTGTTAAATTTTGAGCTGCTGAAGGATCATTTTAAGGAATCCCTGGAAAAGGAATAAGTTGAGTCCTATCCACCCCCAATCCTGCAATTTTATGTCAATGACACTAAACACCAAGTAAAGTCTTCCAAAATACTGAAGTCACTGTCAAGTGGCATTTTATTTAGCTCAATACTGTTTCTGAGAAAGGAGTTCATGGGCTAAAGTTAAGGCATTTCAGACTGACTACTGCTGAAGTCAGAGAAGATGCAAGGATGGTCTAGCACTGAAACTACATGTTTGCCTTTATGATGCTTGGGTCAGCAGGAAGGTTGATGGCCAGTTCTTTCCCTGCCCACTCTCCACCCTTCCATGTTCTGGCCTGAGGCTTTGATTCCTGATGTCTCCTGACAGAGAGTTGATTTAGGATGCTTACAGATCCCATCTGCTTTGCAGCAGCAGATGTCGGGCTCTTTCAGGAAGGATTTGGCAGCATCTTCTCCACTATTTGGTGTGGATCAACCACCATGGCTGCAGGAAACATTAAATAACAGGAAGAGACAGGCTGAACACAGCTGACTGGTCCCTCCATGACATGGATAAATATACACTTTGAGCACAAAGCCTTTATTCCCTCTCTTTTCCCTCTGTCCCTTAGATGAAGCTCACTATGGGCTTGCACATAGCCTGCGTTGATGGACAGCAGGTTGGAACTCAAATGCAGGCTTAGATCCAGGTTCCTTGCACAGTGCAGCTCTTCCCTGAGGCATTTGGGGAAGAGCTGCAGTAGGAGAAATCCGCTTGTTTTCAGCACAGAATACAGACAAAGCCACAATGTATCTGGATGGGGAGCAGTTGGCTGTGTTATAGAGTGTGGGGAGTGAGAACAAAACTAGGCTCTGGGCCTGACCAAAGCTTGGCTCTAGTCCTCCATGGCTTTATTCTGGTTTCATCCACAAATGTGTGAGTCTACAATTTAGTAATAATATACTTCTTGACTGACCTTTCCTGGCAAGTTAATGACAGGAGGGAGTAATAAGGACATGCTTTTTAATCTAACGTCAGTCAATAATAGTATACAACTAATAGACTTAGACATCATACATTCAATAATTGTTTTTACTTAAAGGCCTTACAGTTTGCCCACTGAGACACAGCATGTCAGCAGCAGTCGCTGCCTATTGATAGGCACTGGTGACACATTTATTCATACCTTCCTGGCTACTTTATCTTCTCCCAAAGCATCCATCACTCCAGCATCTAAGCACTGAGATACACATTCATTTATACACACGCACATTTTGGCTCAGACGCCTCAGAAGCTGGGATCATTGTACGTTTCTCAACAGAAAGCTAGCTCTCATACAAGTACACACATTTATTTCACTTCATTTCAAGAGGAGATTATTTATACCTTCTAATACCTGGAAATCTCAACCAGAATCAGTTTTCTTCATGTTAAGAGGCACATGCATACCTGGCACCACATTCAGGTAGGCTGTACACAAAGCTTTTTCTTAAATCAGTGCATCTTAATTGCTCTTCAGAGGACTAAATAAAATACTGAAGAGGGAGAGAGTGGCTAAGAAGCACTCAGAACTCCAGGAGGATTGAATCAAGCAGGGTATGACCTCAGTCAATGGCCAAGATGATGAAGGATCCCTGCAACAAGTGCCATAATGCTATGACAAAAATATTTCCTTGCCCAAAATTACCTTTCTGGTAGCAGGATCAGAATGTTTTTGTCACCCAGAATTGGTCCAAGGTACTCCTGACGTATAATTGCCACTCAAGCATCAGTAATTAGAGAACATAGAATATATTAGCAGGGGTTCAGTTAGAGCTGAGATATCTAGAATGACAACAATTAACTACTTTTTATTTTCATGTGAACATTATTCTTTTAATTCCTTTTGATAGGAAGCAGGGTAGGCACATTAATAGTTAGTTATTTAGATAGCAGCTGCCCTGGGGTTAAATTGCTAAAAACAGCCGTCTTGCTTGTTATCCTTATTTTGTTGGAAAGATTAAGTTCACCTCATTTTACATGGGAAAGATGCATGACCCGGTTCACCAGCAAGGTCTAAATTGTAGCCCTTTACATGCTGAAGTCTTCCACCACTTACTCTTGTCACAAACAGCACCCTGAAATCCATTTAGTTTCATTTACAGCAGATTAATTTCTCTCTGACCTTTGGCTCTGCTGCCAAACAGGCCTGAGACAGACAAGAGCTTTGGAACTGTAAGTGCATTTGATTATGTCAATCACTGGACCTCTGGGATGTTCTTAACTTCTCATGTGCCATAATACCACATAGGAAATCTTTCTCCTTCTGCTTCTGGATGTCTTTGTCCACACCAACCACGTTGTTGCCAAAAAAACCCTAGACAGCCCCCACAGTTGCCCATGAATGAAGATGGAGTGCAAATTTTTAATTTATTTTATACTCATTTTCAAATCTCACTCCACACTTCCTCTGACAATTATGTTTATTTTATTTAGATGTGATTTATGGGCAAATTCCTTATCACAAGGGTCATACTGCTCAAATTGCTATGCCAGGATTTTATTGCCTTATTGCCATTTGCTTGCCATTACCCAGTGGGCCTTGTAGCATCATTAGCTCACTGTCAAGCCACCACCTCTCAGAAAAAGAACAAGTTATAGCCACTCTTCAGCAGGAAAAGGACAGCTAAATTTAATGTTTGCGTGCCCTGTTCTACACTAGAAAGGTCTCTCTTCCATTCACTTACACCAAGAGTGAAATCATCTGAATTCACACAGAATGAAAGAAATTCAGTTCACACTGAATGAACAGAACAGATTCCAGAGCAGAGATTTTGTCCAGAAGAGAAGGAAGACAGTTTTCTTTCCCAGGCACCAGGGCTGTGTGTGTGGTTGCAGCCTAGGAACCACTCACGTACACCTTCCTCCCAAAAGGAGAAGAAGCTATTCCCATCCACTGCCGGGGCTCCACTCCTGTCTGGACTTCCCCGGGCCAGAAAGCAAGGCTGAATGGGGAGGCAGGACAGCTAAATTGCAACACTTGGTTGGGTTCCTCTGCAGCACTTCGCTCCCAGCTCAGCAGTGCTCAGGAGCATGACGGGGCTCGGACTCCTCGCTATTTCCAGGGCACCACCTGGCAGAGCCGCAGGACTTCTCATGTCACCGCGCCTCAGTGCCAGCCTCTTCCTGCAGCACTACGCAAGCCCTTCAGCCTTTTTTTTTTTTTTTTTTTTTTTTTTCTCTCTATGCCCCATGAATTTTTCATGGGGACTTCAAGGTTTACTGCAGCAAGTTAGACATTTCCATTAAAGAGAACACCCTGAGTGGAATCAGAAGCGTCTTTTCAGTCTCTGTTCAGGAAATCCTTTTGCAGAGTTGGCAATTGCTTGTGGAAAATTATTTTCCAGGGCACATCCAAACCCTCTTCCTCTAGCCATATGCTTAGAAATCACGCTTCATAGTCTGAAAGGCCCAAAACGATTTGAAGGTCTGTCATTTTTTCTTTCTCACAGCTGTAAAAATTCTTAAAATAAGACCTCGATTTCCAAAAGAACATACATTAAAAAAAAAAACAAAAACAAACCAAGAAAAATACAAGAAATAAGGGGAAATTTGCACAACTGAGTCATTTCTGTCAGCATGTCTCTTGTAATTAATACTGTTCCTACTCCAGAAGATTCAATTCCTCTTCTTGAAAAAAAGTGCATTCAAATCCTCACCTTAATTTTTAACTATTGCTTGTTACAATTGGGACTAAACACAAATGTGCAGCAAGTAGAGCAGTTCCTGCTATTTATCTGTTTGAATAAGCACTCCCACATGACTTTACACTTTGAGCAATGTCTCTGATTAGTTTCTTCACTGCCTCTTCCATTTATCGGTATTTCAGAGCTCATTTTGTTTAGTAACTAGTAGAATGGGTCCACTGATTTCAGGTACTGCACCACTACTTTAAAATGATATTTAAAAATGTTAATGAAATCTAAATATAAAACCACATTTTCTCAAGTACTCACCTACATTTATTCGTATATAGAACATCTGATTGCAAAGAGTTTCAAGAAACATTACTAGCCTTCACTGGCCATGATTTCTTTAACTTGAAAGAAACTTTGCCAGAGATGGAATAGAGTTGTTTCAAACTCTGTCAACAATTTTCTAACTTCCTGTGTCAGGTTCTTAAGTGCATGACAGAAGCTCTAAGTGCATTTTTCTCCTTTATAAAAGGCCCTGAACAAATCTGCATAGTTATTATTAACAGTACCATGTATTATTGCGCGACTCTGAATTTATATGCAAGTCACTCCAGGCATATGAATCCATGAAGAGACATGGATACACAATGTCATACCAAACCAGTAAATATTTAGCACTAAAGTAGTGTTTTTTAATAAAAAGAAAAGATTCAAATACACCCCATAGCTGATGGAAGAGTCAGATCATAATTGTCACAGAAAGAGGAGCCAGAAGTTCTGTGCTCGGTGCCAACTGCTAGGTCGTATTCAATGATCTGATGGGGTATGGCTGTGTTGGTGCCACCTTCTCCTCTAACCAGGACTTTGTGTTTCTCATGCATTTGTGTGAAGAAGGGATCAGACGAGGCTGAGTTGGTTTTGAGTTCACCAAATACCTACTCATTTCATACTCTTCTGACTACCTGCTCTGGGAAAGTTATTTTGTTTTCAAATGTCTAAATACATTGAGGGGTAAAACCTTGCCTATACCACTGACACGTGCCTTCCTCTCACTTTTACAATGGAGTTTGTACAGCATATTTTATAGAAACACTTCAGTTTTCATGTGTTTTGGGATTTTTTTGGTTTCCCCTTGGTGGCTGCTCTCCAGATATGGACAGTCACTCAGGCTGCAGAGACTACAGAACAATTGTGGACGTAGAACTTAAAAAAGAAAAAAAAAAAAAATAAGTGCCTTGATAGAAAAAAGCTTAGAGCTTTCTCAGTCTGATTGCTTGAAAAGTTGTCCCTCTTCTCGGCCCATCTGCAGCTGAAGAAAATGCCACAGACCTACTACCCATGTCAAAGGTACAAAAACTGTCTATCATATGTTAGACACAATACATATGCACAACAAGGGAAGACTTCCAAGTTCCTCCGTCATTAGCATCTTGGAGTAAGAACTGGACATTTATCAGGAAGTTCTACTTTTCCCTGCAATGAGTAGCCTGGAAAACAATCCCAGGTCTCTTCATTCCCTCCCATCCCAAAAAAATTTCCAACATGCAAGGGTAGAAACCTTGTTTCCACCTCAGAGGCGCATGATTCACTTCTAAGCTTTTGAGGGGGCTAAGGACACATGACTTGCAGGAGATTTGCAGGGAGCAAGGTAAGGATGAATCCTTCATTTCTCCAGGGGAGATCTGATACCTCACTACAGTCTGTAGAGACAGCTTCTCAAAGCCTCTGCACTCACTGTTGCTTTCATAGTCTTTGCCGCTATAAAACTATTTCAGGCCCAGAAAAACACTGATCTCTCAGCCTCACTGCATTGCTACAGCTGTTCAGGAGACTGTGCTTCATGTCCTGAGTAATGGTACCCCGTCTTGCTCCTAGATCTCTTCTGACTTATTTTCAAGATCTGACAGATCTTGATTTCTGAACAGCGGCCGATTCTGTAATTACATACATTTAAATATGAGGGGAGGAATCAAGAGCAATTTTAAGGGCATGTGGATTTGGTCTTCTGCCAAAGTGCTTTATTCTATAATGAACTCTTCCTTTTAAGCCACTTTGCAGACACTTTGGTCTGAACCCAATATCAATAATATAGGTTAAATTTCACGTGCTTAACAATATTTAACCGTGGGGCCTCTTCTTGGGCTGTTAAACGTCACACAGCACACCAGCCTGGGGTACTGGGACAGTAGGTGAAGGCTGGGAAGGCAGGATGCTGATGGGTAGCTAAAAAGAGAAAGAAACACCTTCACCTGTGCTGTATGAGTTCAGCATTGCAAATGGTAAAGCAGACCTTCTCTTTCAGACTGTTTGTAGTCACATTCAAATAGTCAATAATTCATCACTTACAGTGAGAATGTTAAATGCAGAAAGCAGCAGAATGTAAATTGAAATGGCTAATCCTTTTTAGCATGATCCATTAACATCAAAATATTAAAGGTGAATGAGAAGAGACTTCACAGGCAAGTGTATTGGCCTTTTGACTCTGAGGAAAGGTCTGTACTCAAAGCTTCATTAGGTTACACGCATAAGTGGGTCACACTGGTCTAACAGACATTTGTCCATATCACAAAACCAGTGACAGTCTGCAAGTACAGCCCAGAGCCTCCTGTGAAGCCAAGGTTACAAGGGGACCCTGTTCAAGTCTGTGTTCAAGTCTGATCCCCCAAGCTGTGTGAGGATCTGAGCACATTGCTTTGTTTCTTCAGCTCTGCCTCCCTCACACAACTGCTACGTGTCTCCATAGTGCTGGAAGGGTTAGAAAGTTAAACCAATTGCTTGGGGATTGTCATCATAGGGGAAGGCAGAGGATATTAAAAGTGAAAATGACACTATCTAGAATAATGATGTCATTCTATATGAAAGCTAGCATGGAGAAGCTGAGCTAGAGAGTAAAGTAGCAAGAGAAGATGGAGCTTAGGATGCAGTTTTACACTTTTACTGTCTTTTTGTTTAAATCCTACAGAAAAGATTAAAACTCCAACAGAATAGTGTGAAGTCAGAGACAAAGCAGCTTAACAAGTGCTCCCTGTTGATTTGGCATGACAGCCTCCAAACCCTTAAAGCAAATCAAAAGATCAGCTGTCCCATTTTAACCAGGATGCTGAAAGACTAAAAAGCCAGTTCTGAAAGTAGGTGTTGGAAACTTTCAGAGCTTGAGCTTAACCTATTCAAATTGAACACTGATATCACCTCAAATGTTCTCTGCACAGCCAGAGGTTTGGTGTCAGAGTAATGTTTTCAATTGTTTGTTGAGATATGAGAGTTCTAAAGAAATAGGAAATGTAACAAGAGGCGTATTTCAGAGCTGAGCCCAAGGGGGCTTTTTTGGACTTTGGGTGTATTCATCTGGGACGTGCTCATTCATTTTCTCTCCAAGACAACTTATTTACTCCAAGTTTTTTTTGGGTGCTCATGATTCGGGTACCTCCCACCACACCACCACTTCTGCTTGTGAAATCTGTGCTCTGAAACCATGTCTTTCCAGGCAGTGCTCCAGAACATAGCATTTCTACTGGGAAATGACGACGGCAAACAAACATAGCATCTACTTAGCAACAGAGAGAAAAAGAAAGAGAAGTGGGTTTTCTTTTACTTTTTATAAAAGGCGCAATAATCTCTCGCCTGAAGAGTAGTATAAGTGCTTCTCATAAAACACCATAAAACAATACAGTCCTGTAAAACCAAACAACATGTCAAAGCCCTATTTATTCCTTTCATTAACCTGATCTAATCCCAAGAAGTTTGTAATGGAACATGCATTGAATTGATGAGCCTTCCTCTAGACCCTCAACTTACCCAAAAGAGGTGGAACAAATACAAATATATCTACACTTTACACTCAGTCTTAATTTGTTCAAAGCTTGGAAGAGCATAAAAACCCACTAGTGCCTCACGGAAGACTAACAAATATTCCATTTAGAGAGGTTTTGGCTGCTTATGACCTTGTTTTTCTCTTCCTCTGTAGCAAGGACTCATTCACATTTAGGATATGAGATTTTTAGAGATATTTGAAGTGGAAGGGCCCTGCCACCCTGCCCAGACCACTCCCACTAATGGGGAACTGTTGCCCATGGCCATCAGTTGTGGAATAAATAATCAGGTAAACTGCATTTCCCCCTTCTAAGATCCCCACTCACTGTACAAAAAGAATACCAAAAATCCAAACCAAACCAGCAAACAAAAGAACCTATTCGACAACAAGCAAACAAAAAACAACCTCCAACAACAACCAAAAAAAAAAAACCAACAAACTGCCATGGTTTTTTTTGTCCCCAAGAGAAACATATTTATCAGATTTAATTAGTATGCTCTCCCTGACCTCTATAATGTTTCCCGCAGTGTTTCCGGCTGTTTAGTTTCATCCCCAGCTCTTCATGAGCTCCAGTACAGAACCCACCTCCCATTTAACTCTGTTTTTTCAAAGGTCTTTCTGCATGAGGATAGGCTGGAGAAAGGCAGGATGTCATCACTGGAAGGGAATAGTCCACTGAGGAAAGAACCCTCCAGATTTTAAGCAAGAAACTTTGTGTTGGAAAATAAATGGATGTGTTTGCTCTAGTTCAACCTGGGGAGAACAGGCAAACATGCTTCATCTCTACCAGAAAGCAAACGTTAGCAAGGGTGTTGCTCTGTGGAAGGCAGAAAAAGTATATAAGCAGATGGTGTTTGAGCATTTAACCACCGCAATCCAAGCATGACTTGGCAATGAGCATACTCGAGGCCCTGTTTACCCTAGAGCTTTGGACAGCACAGCTGCTACTCCAGTTCTGGTCGAAATTTTCAAGCACAGGTATGCTTGGTGAGGGACATGGATCACTATCGTGGATGGGCAAGAGGCACTGCCTCCAAGTGAGCAGCACACTCTGCACACATTCTCTTCAGGTTCTCTCCATCGCTGGTCTGCATCCTAATCCTAACTGAGATGGCTGTTTAATTGGTATTTAAGAAATAAGTGATATTTGGCCTATTCACACTCAGTCAACCAGTATTTAAGGAGCTGGCTGCTTTCTCAGAAATCAGAGATGTAAATGTGTTTTAAGTGCCCAGCTGTAAAATTCGTTTTATTCACACCCTTCTCACACATTTCCTCTCCACGATCTGCATGAGATTGAGAAGACAACCTTCAATGGAATACTGTCTTCTGCCCATGATGTAAATAGCAATAAATGTTTGAAGATGCTACTTACACATATCTAAAGATGGGAAGAAAGAGGATAGTCTGTAAAGGAATAAAAATTAGGGAAATAACCAATAATTCCACATGTGCAGGTAAGAACATTAATCTCTGAATGAATTGACAGTGATTTAGTCTAAACCTATTTCAGCAAAAATCTTACTTGGGCATAAAGGCCAACCTGATAGACTTCTTTTTCTCTACTGCAAAGTCACACCCTAACCTCCAAAATCAGATCCCAAGTATCTCCTATTTCTTCAGCAGGCAAATATAAACACGTACAAAAACAAATCCAAATTGCCTTAACGTCACATTGCCTGCAGTGCAATGGTGAGGTGATCCCTTGCCTCCCATTACCCACCCCAATAATTCTTTTATATGGAGTGTGAAATAATTAGGAACAGCAAAAAATAATTTAGGAAACAAGAAGAAACTAATTGTATAAGCTTGTTTTGGGAAAACACAGAGGACAAAAGCAAACCTGGTAGAGATGCTGACAGATACAGTACCAGTATATTAAAGCCCACACATGTATTAATAATAAGCTAACTAATGGTCCCTTGCACAATACACAATGAATTTACTACACAGCAGCCTGCTGCTGTGCTGTGCTGTGGCTACACGCCACAGAGAAGATCATGGTTTGTGAAGCAGGAAAGTTTAATATTGTGTCCAGCCCAATGGCTTTACACTGTGTTTTGGGAGAGACCAAGGTTTCAGAGTGCAGCTCTGGGAACCCAGAAGTCTCAAAGCCAGAAATGTTGCTGATTACATCCTCTGGGTCTGGGCAACTTGCAATCTACCTCAATGCCCACCTCCCCAAAGTGTTGGATTCACGTACCAAGAAGCTGCACTACTCCACAGCAGCAGTGCTAAGGCCTTTTAACTAATGCTGTGGCTAAACCTCCAGGGCTTAAATTAATCTACCTACTTTCTCAACTGAGCTAAAGGATGCTCTCCATCAGTAATACGAGTCGTTGGAAACATACCTGAAGTCTGCTTCCTTTCCTCTGAGCATGCTGGTGAGAGAGGAGATTACTTTCGCTTGTTAAATGGGGGAACTAAGGTATGGTGGTGACTGGAAAACACACTGAAAATCACAACTAACCAGCAGTTACTGCATCCATGTCTGACACTGACAGATCAAAGTTCTTCAAAAACCAAGGAGAGGAGACAGACAGCCCAAGGTCAGTGTTTGTCCCTGACTGCTAGGCATGACACTTGGCTGAACCAGAAAACCCTGAACTCGGGCAACAAAAGCAGTTTACCAGTAGGCCAGGCCACATTATCACTTTAAGACAGATATTTGCATTCTCTTTCCCACTGCTTTGTACCGTATCTACTCCTGATCAGAAAAATTAGATCCCAAGTGTGGATTTGCAGATGTGGACGCTCTGAACTGCTCACAACAATTCTGAAAGCCTCTCTGTTCCAACATAAACAATCCCACAATGAAGAGGCTTAAAAGAAACTGCAAATTGGGCACTTGTTTCACTGAAAAAAAAAGGTCTGCTTAAACAGATATCCTTTTGGGGGTCCAGTCATGTACACTTTATACTCAACCAATGCTAAAGTTGCTGTCTATACAGTCCAGCTTTGATCTGCTCGCAGGATGTTGTTTTCTCCATCAGCTCAACTTCACTGGCTGAGCTTAGCCTGTATCCTGAGTTTTAGCTGTTAGAAAAAGCCCTCTGTTCTTTAAGTCCCTCTCTCAAAGAAAATTGCCAAGTACACTTGATCCTCCAGAATTACTTTCTCCGATTGCAAACTACCTAGCTCAACACATTGGTTTAGAAACAATGCACTAACATACTTTGAAAGCTCCTTCCCTTTTTCTTTTTTTTTTGTTTTGAGCTAAATTCATTCACTTGGGCCCTACCCAAGCTGCCTACCCAAAACTCTTCAACTGCTTCAGTGCTTCTTTCTCCAGCACCCAATGCAGCTGTAGCTGCTGTTTGTTTACCCACCTGCTGCAGATCACCCCAGCAGTGGCTGAATGTCAGTGCCAGCGTTAAAGGTCTCCTCTGAGCACATGCAGAATTTCGTAAAGCACTTCAGGATCAAGGGTGTCAGTGAAACACGAGGATGTTATAAAAGCCCGGAGTTTCCTCACAGCCAGCTTGTCAACTAATTACAGTTGTGTGCTTTGCTGAGAAGCTCAGAAAGGTATCAAGAGCAAAACCCCATGGCATCCCCTGACACTGACAATGCTGTAGCTGGGAGTGCTGCCATTTTTTATGCTTTCAGGACTGTCTTTGAACTGAACATGAACTTGCATAGATATGTGCCTGATGCACAAGTCAAGTGCACCAGTGCAGTGATCCACCACACTTTCCATCACTTTACACTTAACTGCATGCCCAGCCTCCATAAATTACACTTGCTGCTTTCCAGTCTGCCTCTGACAAGAGCACAGTTGACCTCCGTTTCACTTGTGCCGGCGGCACAGAGCGCAGGCACAGCTTGGATGGAGGGCTGCTCAGCAGAGCTATTCCTTCTGGAGGAGCCATCACAAACACACTTCCTTCTGCCTTGGCCTCTCTGGAAAACTGCAAGTCATCTGCAGCATCAATGGTCAGACAGCAAAGACCTTGTCAAAGAAATTGTTTGTCTGGGCTTGCTCCAGGACAGAGACAAGCAGAGCTTGGTCACATGAACCTCAGTGCAGCATCTGAAACTCTAACACTGTCCTTCACTTCAGAGAGGACTGGTGTTTCAGCACCATCATTTCATTGATCCTGTCTAGTCTAACACACATGGATAACACCTTCCAGCAGGTGACTGCATGGGTTAATTGAAAAAAAAACAAAAACGAAAGAGCCGCATCTTCCTGCCTCTTATTCTGAGTGCTCTAACAACACATCTCCATTTCTTTGCCCTCTATACAAGAAACATCAGGGGATGAGGGTTTTTTTTTCCCTCCCCCACCTCCCTCACAGTCACTTAAAAAGGGATTATTCTGGCTTTTAACAGGTAGTTTATGAAAGGAATTAAATTACGTGGTTGCCTGCTGCAATAGCAGGGGGGCAGACTCAGTGACCCAGGGGATCCTTTCTAGGACTGTGTCAGCCTATGACTAACGTCAATAAAAATTATTTCATCCCAGCTTTTACGTGTAGGCAGGAGAGCAAACAACAAATTAATGAGAACAAGAAGCTCAGAAAACCTGGAAGGAGGGGGATGGAAGGGGATGGCAAAGCACATGTGCAATATTAGGCAGGGAAAATCAAGCATTCAACTTGGACTAATATATGACTTATGAGGCCGTTGATTTCCACCCATACTCCCATGTACCTGATGGGAATAGAATTTAAGTGTCCCAGCTCTGGCTCTGTAAGTGATTTGACAAACTGTTTTCTGTGCTGCCGCCACAGTCACCCAAAATAGGTAAAATATTTCATTTTGGAAAGGAAAACATTTACATGAGGACTTGACCTTTAACTCAATGTCAGAAGCTCCCCAGGTGGGAGGCGAGACTGATGGGAGCTTCAGTGGAGTCTAGAAGCCTCCTGGAGTAATTACTGTCTCCATGGCAACAAAACACTGACATGGGAAGAGAGGGAAGGGGAAGGAGGGGGTTATGAACCTAAAAACTGCATGGGTTCCCATCTCCCAGCAACTTCCAGCCATTAAAGGAGGCCTGCTCGCTCTTGTGGAGTGGAAAGGGCTTGGACAGCATGGTTGGGTTTCCCACTTGGTCGAGGGAATGAAGTAGCAAGGATGCACCTTCCAAGTGCCACACGTGGGTCCCAGGAAAGGAACAGCTTCTACTCTTGGTCATATCTCAGCTTACTGCTGAGAGCCTCAAACAAAGGTTGAAGAAGGAGAAATTCAGAGAAGCTTCTACCAACTCTAGAAGCCTCAGTTCACCCAGACGTGGAGGTACAAAAAGACTAAAATCCTGGAGACAAATAAGTGCAATCAGATAACTGAAAAATATTCCATTTAGAGAAAAAAAAATCATAAAACAAACAAAGAAACAAAAATAAACAACAAGAAAACTAAAGGCAAACATAAGAAAATGGTAGCGAAACAGCAAAATAGTCAGCTTTTCAGGGTACTCTTGGCCTATTCTCATCATTGATTAACAAGCCAAGTGGACTAACTGATTTTTAAATTCTCCACCATGAAATTGGAGTTTCTGGCAAGGATTTTTGGCACGTCAAGTCACCAGGACAGAAATCAAAACCTCTCAAAACCAAGGAGGCATGCATGTTGCTGACCATCTTGGGTCACAGAATTGTGGATACTGGGAGGAGATTCTGGAGATCGTGTTGCCCAAGATGACCAAAATGTTCCCTCTCCTTGGATTGTACAAACTCACTCAAAGCATGGAGGAGTGATGTGGGAACATTTGTGACTAGAAAGAGATTCTCTATTTAGGAAAATGCTGTCTGCCACAGGAGCAATGCTGTGTCCAGTCCTATGTGACCTTTTGTGCTCAAGTTTCTCATCCCATATTCCTTGCTAGTGGCTGGAAGTTCCCTAAAGGAGAAAGGAAGATGGAGGGGGAGGAACGAGAATTTTGCTTCTGGATTTTTGTGGAGAGAATATAGTTTTTGTCTTGGTGCTACGCAACAAATGTTTTCTCTCCTTCCATTCAAGGTTTGTGTTTTAAGCCATTTTGTTCTTTTTACTCTCCTTTTCCTCCCCCTCTCTCCATTTACTTACAAAAGCTGTTCCATTCAGTCTAATTGGAACAGATGGAAATATAGAAAGTTCCTTTTAAAAATATAAATAAATTATATACACAAGCACTACTTATATTATGATCTGTAAAGGGGAAAAAAAACCATCAAAATTTGAGAGCAAAGAATATGAAGAGCTAGTACTCTTTGTTCTGATGCTGAAATCTAATTTTAGATGTGTTTACAAATGTGTGCCTCAAAAAAAAAAAAAAAGTTGCAGAAAGTGCTGCTCTGTAATATATGGTTTTGCTTCTCCAGCAGCAAATGCTTTTTGCTAGAAACTAGCATTTGGAATCTTCGTGTAATGCCATTCCATCCTTCAGAAGACGTGGTCTATGAAGTTCACCAAACACTTCCCCCCACACACGTACCCTCCCTCTCCACATAAACAACTTATCTCATTTTCCCACCACCCCCTTCTTTTGACCCTGGTACATTTAACTTTGTCTGCAATTATACATTTTGCATCTGAATTTAGTGCATCTGACAAGTGACAGCTACTGGATTGACAGCCTGAGAGAACGGTATCCTATTTACCCAGAAAAGGGTAAAGCTCTCAACCTACCATGTTAATCCCACCATGGTCTTAGAAATTATCTCATCTGAGTAGGTCTCAAAGCACTTAAGGTCAGTGTCTTTATTCCATTTGCTGATGAGAAGACAGATACTTGGAGAAATACGAAATTACTTGGCCAAACTCAACCAGGAGAGGGGTAACAAAGCTGTGTGTGAAATCCACCTTCCTCAGGGCCAGCTCCCTTTCCAGCTGCACCCCTCAATCCTTTTTTTGGAGAAGATAACACATTTCCTCCATCTCTTGCCCCTGCCAAAGTGCATTTTGAGGTCAGATAAACACACCGTGGACAACATGAACCGCAGAAACCACTGGAGCTGTCAGAGCCTTCTTCATGGTGTCCCTCTGCTCACCATAAAAAGTAAGATACATACTCCTGCTCATTTCCTGCAGGCTATTAAGGCAGCAGTTAATGGCATTACTGCCATCATGAATAACCCTGATTTTATATATTACCTCTTTTTCAGGCATGAAGAGGATCAAATGTGCGGGCAAAATAGAAATCTGAAAAGTCTACTTGCATATCTCCTCCCGGCAGCACTGAAGACCTCTGAGTAGGAACATATCATCTGGGAGATGTGACCAGTCTGCTGAGGGACAGAAGGCTTGTGTTTGTTTCACTTGCATTTTGTGGGGCACAAATTTTGCTTGTTTGCCTTCCAACTGTTTGCTGAAGGATAAAATTCAGCCTGGAGTATGATTTTATGAGAAAATGTGTTTTTTAATGCAAAGGCTAAATATTGTCTTTTTGGGAAGTTCAGATGTGCAGGATTTATTTCACTATTTAATTCAATGGTAAAAGCTTCACAATTAGCATTGCCCTTTGTTTATGAGTCTCTTGACTATCAAAGCTCTTTGTTCATATCATAACCACAGTTAAAACCTCACAATACAGTCCAAAAAGCAGAAAGATGAGAAATTAAGGGAGTGAGGGAGGGGAAATTAAGTCTAAATCTAAATTAGGTCTAAATCTAGTCTTGTTTGATGTGTTTTGTTCACCTGAATTTACTCGATACCTTTCTATCTGCACTGTGCTGCAAAAGAATGTTGGATTTTCCAGGATCTGCTGCTGTGAGTCAGAAGTTGCTAGGGGTACACACTTAATACAGGTTAAAAGAAATCAAAAAGGCTGAGCTTTCTTTTGTTACTAGCAGGCTTTCAGTGAACACTTTTCCAACTACAAACCTCCAAAAGGAACAGAAAACCTGGGATGTAGATTAGCCAAGAGACATTCCACCAGCTGAGGCTAGCAAAACTCACATGCTGATCCTTGAGTCTTCTACAGAAGACCCAGAGAGTGTCCAGATGGATCTCTGACTCATACTCGACTCTTATACTGAGACAGACACAGGAGACCAAGACTTGTGCTAGAATTTTGTTGAAGAAGGATCAGAAGTGATCTGGATGAGAAATGAAGCAGAGGGTGCAAGGGGGAGAAAGAAAGACAGTGTACATGTACATGTGAGATGCAGACAGGCAGAAGGATCAGACTCCACTGTTCCACCAGGCATGGACCCCTGACTCAGATAAAAGAGCTTTTTCCCCCTGTCTCTCAAGCTGTTTCAACCACCACTGTGGAAAACAGTACAAACAACAAAATATTCACATTAGGACTCAAGTCTCATCACCCTTTCTGTTCTTTATATAAAATTTTGAAACAGTACTATCATTTCTGTACCTTTCCCTTGGGTTTTCTGTCACTTTCTGCAAGTTTGCATCATTAGGCAGTTCCCTGGCTCGGGGAGATGAGAGGAATCAATGTGAATTTGCATTCCCTTGATACCACCCTAAACTAACCCTCTTCCTGCTTGAAGCTGTGCCAGGCATTCATGGCATCAACACCAGGTACCTGCTGATGTGAAAGGTGTAGGTTCAATTCCCAAATTCACCAAAAGCTTCCTAGGTGGCAGGTGGGATTTCTTCTCCCCTCTGTAAAAAGAAACACTCAATTTCACTGCCCCCCTGGGAATTCAAGAGGATAGAACCCCAGTGATGCTTCAGCAGCTCTAATTCAAAGCTGGTGGAAACTTCCTATTTGAAATACTTTGGAACTGGGTGATGTGAGCTATTTACCTGCCATGTTAGTGAGTAAAAACCTCCACAAGCTCATTTCTTAGTTTGCTGTAAAAAGGAAGAGGAAATTCCAGAAAAAGTTCCAGGGGAAGAAACTTCACCTGTGCATGTCCCTATGGCTAATTTATTCAACAAAAATACCAAGAGCCATTTGAAGTGGCACATGCCAGTTTTTTAAGTAAAATTCTTGTCCCTTTTTAGAAAAACAGTATATTCTGGTCAATTCTCTAAGACAGGTAAGAGCCTTGCCCTCTTTAAGATATGTCAAGACAAGAATTCTTTTTTCTCCATGCTGACAAACAGCATGTGGAGCTAATGGGTGAAGATCAGAGAACCTTTCCTCTAAGCATGAAGGACCCACAAAATCAGGAGTCACAAGACCCCAGTTGTACACCCAGACAAGATAGAAAGGAATGTAATTCCATACAGAGACAGATAATTTTAATCAGACAGACAATTTAAAGCTGCATTTTGTCTTTTCTTCTTAATTGGGGATGAACGTAAATCACAAAGTAAGAAAATCCTCAGTGGTCCCTTTCCCCCCAATTACCTGCCCATGAGCTCTAAGGGAAGAGAAAGCATGAAAGAAATGTTGGCACGTTTTATTTTGGACGATCAGGCAGCCGTTTGTACTGATAGATGTATTTTTGAGAGCATACAGCTGCCTTATTCACTAATTAAGGCTTCTGAGAGTGTAGTGAAAAACTGTGTGATTTCACTGCATGGCAAACAGCCAGCACAATTTGTTTCAGATACACAGAAGATATTTGAGTTGCAGATTATCTGGGTTTCTGGTGGGGTAAGTTTCATGCAGGTGTGCAGCAAAGGCAAGGGAAAGGGGGTTGGCCCTATATTCCCAGCACATTTCCAAGTTTTACCACTGGAATTTCTTCCAGAGACACAAAGCACTGGTGTAACAGCCCTGACCTCAGCAATGGCCATATGTACATATGCCTGATGACATTATTGGGAGTGTGTGGAAGAGGACGAGGAGGAAGAAGAACAATTATGGTAAATTTACAAACTATCATAACTCTTATAGTATGTCAAAAAGAATATTCAAGAAAAGGGCAGGATTCTGGCTTTCCAGACTTTATTGTGGCCTTTCAGTATTTGAAAGAGGCCTATAAGAATGATGGAAATTAACTGCTTAGTAGGGCCTATTACGATAGGAGAAGAGGTCATGGGTTTAAACTAAAAGAAGGAAGATTTAGATGAAGCATAAGGAGAAAGTTTTTTAAAGTGTTTTTTAAAACACTAGAATAGGTTGTCCTAAGAGGTGTCAGGTCCCTCCTCCCTGTAAACATGCAAGATGAGGTTGGACAGGGCTCTGAGCAAACTGATCCAGTTGAAGATGTCCCTGCTCATTGCAGAACTACTAGAGCAGATGAACTTGAATCATTCCTCCCAACTCAAAATTTTCCATAATTCCAAGATTCCTTCTCTTACTTTGTATCTGGTGTGAAAGTCCCGAAGCGTTAAATTTTTTTCTGTGCTTCCTACCAAAGTGGGGAGAAAAGCCTCTTTCATACTGTGAGAAAATTGAGCAGCCCTCACAAAACACAGTTTGGGCAAAACAGTCTCCAGACTAAGGCTGGTGTATGCACACATCTCTGAACAAAGTCGACAGTAAAAAAGTTAAAAAGATGGAACTTAGGCAAGATGCCAAGACCAGGAACCCCAAGAATTGCTGGCAGGCTAGAAAACCACCAATTCCTCAGCAGCAGCAGAGCATCATGGCAGTCTGTCACCCTGACCACACTGGCAGCAGCCCTGAGCTAGCAGAGAGTGTGAAAGATGCACTCTATCAAATTTACATACATCAAGAAGACAATAATATGACCAAAATTAAAAAGCTACTAATACATAGCAATCTGCCAAGTCGAAATTCTGGACTCTTCAGACATCCAAGTCCGTGTCTGTATCTATTATATTATGGACATGATCTCTATGAATGTCAGCAGCTGAAACATAATAGGTTTGCTTTCCTTGGTATTTGGAAGACAGCCTCACTCTTTATCCATAAACAGCAGTTTTCCCACCATATTCTCTTTTTATAATCAAGATTATATCCCAAACTTTCACTCAGAAGCCATTGGCTTTTAGATATTAATGAGACCACTGATCCATGGAGAGAAAACTTGCCAGAGCACTAGATCCCTCTCACTGATGGAGATGAACATATTTTTGGAGATAAACATTAGCTTTGGATGCAGTTTTCACAATCTGATCATTACAAGGAGAAGTTGTTACTAAAAGCTCTCAGGATCTTTAAGGGAGGGCATTCCTAGAAGAAAAGGGAATAGCCAACTTCTTGAAGGTTCACTTAAGTTTAGGAGAGATAGCTGCCACAATCCACATCTTTAGCTGCACAGTTTTAGAAGTCATTGGGAGTCACTGGAGGTTTTAGAAAGGATGTTGTACTTAAACTTGCTGACAATTCATTTTTACTAAAGGGAGCTTGAAAAACAATAACATTGTCAAGTACTGGCCACCCCTGTTTAAGCAGGTGCTTAAAGGCACCTTTTACCATTAACATAGCTGCAGGGAACAGCTGTATTTCACTGGTAAGTTTGTTTATTATTTCTAAAACATAACAGATTTTTGTTTGCTTTTCAAAAACTTCCCTTTGTTTAGATGCCTTTCAAAGTAATTGTTTGCTGCACAGGGAAAATTTCATTAGAACTTGCAATGGATTTTTTTCCTACTTTTTTCTGACCTCTGAATAAAATATACTATCTTTCTGCTTGCCCTTGCTAACAGTGATATCATTCAATTGTTCCATGTCTCACAAATCATAGCAATTAGCAACAAACATCACCACAGCACAAACATTTCCAAAGACTGTCCACAAAACACGTCCAGAGACAATATTCAGAACACATGAATCAAGAAGCTCTTAACACACCAGTCATGGGAAACCTAATTAATCTGATTCAAAACAAACACTGCAGCTAAACACTAAGTGACATTAACCAGGCTGGAAAAGACTTCTACAGGAGCAAAGTGAACCTTTGACATGGTCAGTGAAGCAGTACTGCGATTTACAGAGGGAGGAGGCTTTGAGGGATGGATTGGTGCAAACCACAGCGTGGCAAGAGTAAATCAAAGAGGACAGAAGCTCCTGTGCAAAGCACTGAGCTCCATATGATTCTGGTTAGGGATACCTTGCCTTGGTTAGGTATAGATTATGGGAGGAAGGAATCATCATTTCCTCTGAAACTGTCATGGCATTATTTCAGAGCTCCTGAGCACAAAGACGCCTCCACTGATTTTGGTGGGATCTCCTGGGTGTTTGGTGTCTCTGAAAGCCAGGCTGCACACTTTAGTTCCTACACAGAGCATTAAAAGTCTAACTTTAAGCAGTATTTAAAAATAAGCTACAGAGGTTTGAAAATTCCTGCCTTTGTAACCCACAGGGGGCCAGCACTTTCGCTGCCTTTACACATCCTACTGCCCTCCTCAAAAGAGTTCAATTCAACCTGTTGCTGCACCTGTAAAGACTGCAGGACAACACCTGGGGCTTTTAGGCCCTGGTGTTTAGGCTCAACAAATGCATCAAGGCTGTGAAGGAATGAGGAAACAAAGGCACCTGCCTCTGATACTGAAAAATATGTCAATATCGGGACAGTGATCACCGACAAAGTTGTCAGCGCATCTTTGTGGTTAGGCCACAATGGCCAAGGAGCCCCTACCCAAGGAACAGTGCCCTAGCATGGTTAAACAGCTGTTATTCACCACCCCAGAGTGGATGCATTTCCCTTCTTAAATAAAAAAAATAAATTAAAAATCCAGTTTATAGTGAGAATGGCAGGTGACCTTGAACACATCAGGAAAGAATATGGCACTTCCAGCTTTATGTGATTTAGAGATGTTAACTAGTGACTTTACCAGCCTGCACAGCTTCTGTAGTATGTTAGGTGCTTCAAAAAGTTTATGACATTGCCTGGTTTTAAGCATGATAATATATGATGACATTACCTCTGAACAACCACTGTACTTCATTTAACAGAACAGGTCATAACGAGCCTTCACTTTGCACTTTTGAAGCTTTGAATCAAGGCTAGGACTTTTGTCCATTTCTATACGGAAGTTTCTAAAATCGAGGTCCCTTTCCTCTCCTTATTACAGAGCTTGTGGCTTTTTCCACAGTCCTAAAACAAAAAATACTCTCAAAACAGGGACATATGTTGTTCTAAACCCTAATATTAAGCTGTTACAACAGTAAAGTATGAAAGGTTCAAATATATCATTGCAGCTTCCCCACTGATGAGCTAAGGGTTTATAAATGTTCATTTTCTTCAGTAAACTGTTTTTCATCACCAAAAGGAGGCAAAGCAAATATACTGCCTTGCCCAACATTGCTTCTGGGGTTTGGAGAGCATTTGTCATTCACAATTATTGTTTTAGTTTTTGCTCAATAAGAGTAGACCCAGAGACAGAGATTCCTTCCACTTCACTTTAGATACATGGCTGAGGCTCTCATAACAGACTGTGATGGTTCAAAGTTATTTATGCAGCCAGTGAATGCAGAGAGAGGGGTCTCAGGAGGGCTGTTTGTAACCACAGCCTGCTGGGTCAGGCCCAATATCTATTTATCCCAGTGTCTCTCCCATCTCTGGCGATGGTCAGTAATGGCTATTAAGTGAAAAAGCACGAGAACAGGGCAAATATGTGCGCTCTTTTCCTTGTATACTCTCTTAACCTCTGCTATCTGCATCTCAAAGATTTGCTGACTCCAAAGTGGCAACCTTAGATTAAAAAAAAAAAAAAATAGCAAAACACTCAAGGGGAGTTATCTGAACATTTGCCTAGTCACTTTGAGATGGGAAACTTCTGCCAACCACATCATGCTGCAAAGATAGGCAATGATGTAGAAACCAGTGCATAGGCAATGAGGTAGAAACCACTGCCATAATATCATCGCTTCAAAATCTTAGCAGGGTGCTTGTATCAGATGGCAGGATATGAGTAGGTATCAGTGAAAAAAAACTCCAGCAACACTCTGGAAGCAGAGGTAAAAGTGCCACAGAGTCAAGATAAACTACTCTTTGAGCATCCAGGTGAAATGCAGAGGCACTGTGGGCACTTCTGATAAGATGAGCCAACTCTATTTGTCATGTTTTACTTCTGAGGGGCTGAAAGGGTTTCTTGGTTCAAGGTGCAAAAGAGTTAGGAAAGAGTGAGACCCTCAGCTCAGCTGTGTAATCCCCAGTCCAGGCATCTCCTCTCAGATCTACAGCAACTATTTACAAGGAGCAAAACCGCTGCTGCATGCTGGAGAGGTTTCTGTGGGGCTTCCTGGGAAACACTGAGATGCTGAGCTGCTATTTTCAAAGATGGTTTCTAAGCGATATATTTAGATTTATCAAACTCAGTTCAAAGCCCCAAATTTATTATAGAGTTTAAAAAAAAATACTAGAAATAGACATAAAGTCTATTCTTTTTGAAAATTTGTTTTTATACAGGTTTTTTTTTGTTTGTTTGTTTGTTGGTTGGATTTTTTTTGTTTGTGGCTTTTTTTTTGCTTTGGATTTTTTTTTGGTTTTTTTTGGGTTTTCGTTTTTTGGGGTTTTTTTTTTTTAGGCAGCAGCAAACACACATGGCCTTCAAAAGGCCGTGTGAATCACTTTCATTCCTACTGCTTTTTGCTCCCAAACTGATCCGGTAATCAGGTATCATGTTATCTGTTTAGTCTGTCCAGTCAATACATTGCTATTTAAGTTGCATTATCACTGAGATATATTTGGTACAACATCTGCAGGGATCGTATTACAGAACACTTAATTGTTTGCATAGCCAAATGCAGGGCTATTCAATCAGCCCCCACGACAGTCAACAGCAGACCTCAAAACATGACCCTGCCTCAACCCCTTATCTGCATTGCTTCCCCAGGCTGCTCCAGGGACAGGACCTGATCTATGCCTGCAGGACTCCACTCCTGGTTTCCACTGCAGTGGACTGCAGAAAACTTAGTGCCTGTACACACAGAGGGCTCTGCACGGTGCTGGAAAACAGCACAGAGCTGCTTCATGCTCTCTCCCTCAGTTAAAACAGAGGCTGGGGTGAAAATGAGCCAGTGGTGTCCAATGTGGTTCACAAGCAGAGCTTTAGGCCAGAGTGAAGGAGGAGGGCAGAGCAGGCACCTCTGGTACAGGGCTAAGGTTTAAAAGGCAGAGTTCAAAGGGGTGGGGGGGAAAACAGTGTTTTAAATTAGCTCTACATTAGCAGTGTCCAGCTGAAGGAAAAAGGAAAAAAAACGCCCAGAGTCACAGGACTCACTACCTCCACATGGATCTGCTAGACGGGCCGTGGCATAAGGGGGGAAAAAAAATTATTACCTTTTTCTTTGCATGAGTTGCTTATTGCCACATTCCTTCAAAGTCTCCCATACAGGGGGAAAGCATCTCCTGCTGTTGGGAGTGACAGGGATGCTGGGAGACTCACAGCTGCAGGTACCTACTACAGAGAGGTAAAGAGACAAATCCATTCTGCATGTGTGACCAAGGCTTGTGGCTCAACTACTTCCAGCTTGCTGTTGGCAGCCTGGATATTACCTCTAAGATAAATGAATAAGAGTTTAGGTCTTATTGGATTACTGTTTATTGAACTTTATAAATTCCAATTAACAGACCCCTGAGCAATACGAGACATGTAGTGTACTCTTCATTTTATAGTGCAATTATTACTGAGTTTATCCTCAGCTGAACAAGAGGTATTAATGGATAAAACATGGGAAAGAAGACATACTAATAGATAAAAGCAGATATTGGAGACACAGAGATAAACAGATACAACCAGGAGAAAATGCACAAGGCAAGAGAGAGTGCACGTGTTTGGCTGATTAGGTTTATTTCATTGCTTATACTACTATGCAGGAGGCCTACAGGAAATAGATGAGACAGTTACACAGATGAGTAAGTGTCCTAAATATGCAAGCAGAAGAAGAGAGTTGGGGAGGGGAATGGGAGGGAAGAAGAAGGAAAAGAAAAAAATGAGATAAAAAGCAGTCAAAATAGGACAGATTTTGGAATTTATCATTTTCACAGTTGCTCTAGAGGCATAAACATGTTGAGAAAGATCTCCCAATTCAGCATTTTGCCAGCATGCAGAGAAAGTTGTACTAGTGAATCTTTGGTGCTATTTAATACAAGAAAACATGTGCAGGGTGTTCACCCATTAATTTATACAATCAAGATACAATTCAATCTCTCCTTCCCCACCCAAATATGGGACAGAAACCAAGTTGCCAACACAAGACCTGTAGGAACTCATCTCCACTAAAAACCAGGGTGAAAGGTGTTTTTAAAGCTGTTACAGATATTTCAGGCTATCTCTGCACCCTTCTCATTCCCACCTACCTTTTTTCTTTTTTTCTTTTTTTTTTTTTTTTTTTTTTTATTTATTGAGCCTGTGCATACTGTCTTTTTCAGAGATAAGAGGAGTATGTATGTGTATAAACTCCAGGAGTAACTAACTACATCGACCCAGTCTGTGTTGCCAGAGCTTCATGCCACTTTCACATGCTAAATATAAGAGCTCCCCTACCTCTTTTCTGCAGGTATTATGAAGTGGATAAAGGCAATAGATTCATGTTGCCTTCATTTCATGCTTGAACTTTCACATTATGATTCTCTGCTGGTGGGAATGTTATGAGGAAGGTGGTTTCCAGTTCCTTCTCCCCCAGCCCACCACGGTGTCAGAGCCCAGTTTCTCCCTACAAATTTAAGTGTCTCTCAGAACTCACATCTTTGAAGATAATACAAAAGGTGGGTATCAGGTGTTTTGCCTCCTAAAGTCCCAAATACAAGTAGTGTCAGCTACTTAATTTCAGGGCCTGAAACAAAACGGATAATTACTAAATCTGGAAGACTTCTTCTTGGCCCATACAAAAAAATTGACCCAGAAACACTGCAGCAAGCTGAAGGCATGGTTTCATCAGCAAGTTTAACACTCTCCTCCCTGGGAGCCAATGTCAAGGGAGATGAGGGCTGGGGAGGCAATCAGACATGATGCACCATCACTGGCAAACAATGCTGTGTGGCTACACCCATGTGCTGTGTGTTCCTGCGATGGAAGCCCGGAACCAGCACAGCTGCAGTCTGAACACCAGGCTTGCCAAGGCAGGGCAGGACAGCAGAGCTGCACACAAGAAGGATCACCCTTTTGTTGGGGTGTTTAGATATCTTTCCCCGCCTGTGACTGAGCTTGGAACTGATCCCGGTTCTGTTCACCCACAAAATGCTTCTTCTTGTCACGCAAGAGTTGCCAGGCAGAGTGTGCAATGGTCTTGTTCTGTCCCCCTGCTCAAAAGAACAGATCTAATTGTTGCAGCCTGGCCCAAGTTTTGTCTTCTCCTGGGGGTCCTGAACATGAGCTCCACTGGTGTGACATGCTGTAGGTAATGAACTACAGCAGCAGATAAGTAAACGATGAAAACCTCCAAATTCCTCTTTGAATTCTACCATAAAGTCTCTGCCCATGCAAAGAAGGTGTAAGAATGTTGATTTGGTAGTGCCTTAAATGTTGATTTGGTAATGCCTTAAATGAACAAGTCTGTTCTGACATGAGGAAGAAGATACCAAAAATAACCCCAACCAAGGCTTGTAGCAGCTTTTCAAAGCCTTCCTCTAAATATCAGGGTGATTTTACCAGAATATCTGTACAATCAAGTGTAAGAAACCTGTCAGCCTCAACACTCTTCTTATAGGGACATCAATCACAGGAGCAACTTTCCTTCTCAACTACTTCCCTGTATTCCCTTCCCCTTTAGATTCTTGGAAGCCATAATGCCCATCCCCTTTAAAGCTATTAAGTAGTGAGTGGAAGTGAAATATTTCTCCAAGAGCACCTCTTGCTGATGAAATACAGCCTCCTTACGCAGGCGCTGACCCAACACGGGGCCGTCAGCAGAGCTGCAAACTCTCCCTCAGGTTACAGGTTGCACGGCTCCTCAGCAGCTGCATGAAAGACAGCAATTGAGTCCCAGGTCAGGCAGAGTTAATCTGCTCAAAGGGCTGAGCACAGCCAAGAGAGGAATGCAAACTCAGGATGGGCAGCCCCCTGCCTGCTCCCCGTGCCACCCCCTGCGCCCCCCGTCCCGCAATAGATCACACAGAATGGATCGCATTAATTTTCTATAAACTCTATCAACTTGAGTGGCATGTCCTTAAGGGTTAGGTGATTGATATCCACAATGAAGTCTTATAATCTAAAATCATATTAATATTAATATTAAAGATTTTCTGTCCTTTATGTGCATCATTAAATTCTGAGTATAAGGTGAAATTGACAACATACATTTTGACAGCTTATCTATAATAAATATGCAAATCTTGATACCAGCATGTCATCACAGACTTTGCTGCTCCTTGAAATATCAGAGAGATCCTTTCTTTATATGACATTTACAGTGAAAGATCAGATATAAAGCATTTTGTATGACTGAGATTTTCATTGGTTTGGTCTTCAAGTGCAATGATAGGGGCTTCATATTCCATTGGCACCAGCATTATCCCTCCTCTTCATGACATCATGGTGTGCTGGGGAAAAATTTTAAGTGTTTCCACTCTATCTCTGCACTCCTCTGCACTCCAGAAAACTAAATTTAAAAATGTACTCTTATGGAATCTTGGAAATGTCTTCTTGTAGGCTCACATGTACTACCAGAGAGGATGATTCAACACAGGAGAGTTGTATTTAGCCCAGGAGAAGTATTAAATGACTTAATAGCTGTCCTTAACCCTGAGAGTCCACCTCAGTCCTCTGCAGTGCCACCCCACTCCTGCAGAGAATTTAGAAGCCCAGACCTGATGAAGGCAGTATTTTGGAGCAGTACCCTGCCTGTTTCAGCCCAATATTCACACAATCCTAACTCCTCACTCCATCATGTCACCTCCTGCACCTCATGCTTGTGTGTGCACTCACAGAAGTTCAGAAGGCTGGCAGCAAGATCTGAGTTTTCAGCCTGTTGCTTGTAGAATCCTGCATGTGCAATGTGAAGGGATGTCACTCCTGGGCCACAACATTGGCAGTTTGGAGGTCCAAACCTACTGTCCTGTGCTGACTTTTATGCATTTTGGAGCCCTCAGCCTTGTCCTACCTCAAATCATTCCTTATCACAACACAACAGTGTCAGGAACATTGGGGAAAGAGGGGTGGGTATTGTGAAATTCCTGTGACTAGCAAAAAGCCCATCTAAATTTCGATGGGGAATTTGAGGCATGACTAATCTAAACAACTAATCACAAATTTTACACTACCTTTAGAGAGAATGTGTACATGTCCATGTACACATGCAACCGCTCCCATCCTCTCCTTCCAAATTAGTCCTTGCATATTCTTGTAGAAAAAGAATTGAAAGGAAACATAAAGAGATTCTAAATGAGGACAATAATTCATAAGAAACCAACCCAAAGCTATGAAATTTGTTGTTTCAATGTCTGTTATAACCATTTATTTCTGGAGCAGAACATTAGAACAGGAACAAAAAGATCAAAAAATAATGAGCCACTTTAATTTCTTTTGTATTCTGGTCACAGCCTGATGCCAGCCAGGAAAAGTGGAATATGAGCAGGGCAACATATAACTCAGAAGTCTGTGGTAGAGGCTTCACTGCAGAGTCCATATGTGTGTATGGACAGTTGTGCTGTATGAGAATAGTAGGGGATGGTAGTTTACCCTACAGTCATTGAGGGATTCAACCCTGAACCTTTGCCATATGGCAAAAGCATGAACCCCAGCAGTTTGAACAGAATAGGCCTCCTGACCCTCAGGGAAGACAAAAGTTTTGTAATTTTTTCAGGTGCTGAAACCTTCAGGGTCTTTCATTTAAAAAAAAAGAACTCAATAGGGATTGGCCAGGGAAAACCAGCCCCTTTTTCCACTGTCTTTTCAATGTTGCCAAGTCACCCCTCATCTTTCCCCAAAGTCACAGGCCCCTGTATTTAATAGCAATCAGCTTTACTCAACTGCATCCTCCCTCCCACAGCAGGTTTGCATGGAGAGTTTTAACGCTTCAGAAATTCCCGCTTCCCAGTATGGCTGAAGTTGTTTGGGGCCTGTAAGGGAAATCCTCCTGCCAGAGAAGGGAATCTGTGTCAAATCAGGCGTCTCCCAATGCATCCTGTCAGCAGCCAGCCCCTGCTCACCGCCACATCACACAGCAGCTGCGAGCCACGAGATGGGGCTGAGGGCTGCCACCCTGCCTGCTGTGTGGGAGGCCAAGCAGGAGCTCCCTCATCTAAGAGATGCAGCTCCAAAACCTGGCCTATAAAGGGAATGAGTTCCACGGGAAGGGATGCAAACTCTGCAAGCCACAGAGAGTCACATAAACAGGATGTGTTGTCAACACTGACCCCATGACAGGCTGTGTCTTCAGAGGGTGAATAAAGGAAGTTTCATTTCTTCTTTCCCTGTGCTGTTCTCACAATTAGCACTCAGGTCCCGTGTTGCATTCATCTTTGACTAATCCTCCCCTGCGTTATTTTTTATTTGTGTTGACTTGACACACCTTAATCCCTGAGTCAGCTCCTATTTCTTGCTAAACCAAAGGTAAATTATACCAAGTCTACCCAGCAATGTTAAAGCCAGCAGGATTTATAATGTAAATGCTAAAAATACCCAGGCAAGCACATCAACTGCAAGAGCTTTCCACAGCACCACTAGACAAACATGTCACACCCAGCAGATGCAGAGCAAGATAGGGGTAAAGCAGTGTGGCTTGTACAGAGCAAGTCTCTGTCCTGCACCAGGACACGATGAGGCATCAAAGGCAGGAGAATTTCCCTCTTGGCCCCTGCTCATGCTGTGATTTCTCAAACTCCCCTGTGCTGGAATCATGTCTGTGTCACGAGCATCACCCCTGTCGCTCACTGTGCCATGCCTTCAGAGCAGGCAGTGCTCTCTTTCCTTCACACACTTATTTCTGCTCACTCTCTGGGACTCCTCACCCAGGGCACTGCCTGTGTGTACTCCCTCACCTCACTTCACACACGTCCCACCAGCACCACGCTGCTGTGCTTTATTTTTGCCTTTCTCCCCCTTCCCATTACCCTGCCTCAGCCTCTCCCACTTATCCCACTCTCTCTGCACCCATGTTCCAGGCACTGAGTGTCACTTGCTCCTTCTCTCCCTCCCTCCTGCTTCCTCCCTCCAGTCTCTGTTTCAAGCTTCCAAAAGCCCATGTGCCAGGTGGGAAGACAGTTTTTTGATTCATCCACATTATCAGCAAAGTGCATCCAGATTTGAACAGCCCTGTCAGCTCTTGAGAAATGAAACAATAGCAAATATCTGGTGAGTTTCATGGTTATCAACACTCCTAATCAGGCAGATGAACTGTAAAAAAAAAAGCATTCATTACTTTGAACTAATGATTCCTTAACATCTTTGCTTTCTGAGACTTGACTCTCTTCATTTTCCTATATTTATTTTTAATTGAATTGGAAATCCAGCTCCTTTTGCCCAGGAATTTCTGCAAAATCCTGGAGCCTGAGGTCTCTTTCCCTCCTCCCCCTCCTCCAGCTTGTGTTTGCAGAGCATCATTATCATTATGTAATGATGTTTCTGTCGAGCTAGCAGAATTGCATAGTAAAGCGCATTAACCTGGCGATAACGGATCACTTACATTTTTTATCATGATCTATTGCCGAGTTAGCACACCGGGCCACTTCCAATAGCACCACGAACTCGATAAATTAGTGTGCTGGCCTAGAACCTGTGATGGAATATTGTTTGGATTTCTGGTGGCTCTGCAACTAATTGTATTTTTCCCCATCTGTTTGCTTTGCCTTGACTCAGGGCTGTCGAGGGAGGAGAGCGTAGGGGATGAGCGGATAAGAGAACCGTCTGTGTAAGATTTATCCCTTGGCACTAATTGTCTCACCCTCTGCTTCATCAAGACCTCTCCCATCAACTCATTCCCTGTTGGTAGCCTCCAACTCTGCCTGATCCAGGCAAGGTGCTGATCCTGTGCTGTTTGTTGGGAGACAAGGTTTTCTCGAGGCTGTCAGCAGTTTTCTGTGCCCAGATCAGCTCAGAAGCCCTACACCTCTGAAATTGTCTCAGACAAATCTGGAATAGGACTGGGCACTCCAAAGTTTTGGCTTAATACAGTATTGGTCTCATTTATAAACCCACATGCCTCAGAAAAACCAACAAAAAAAAGAAAAATCCAGCTGCTAAAGCATGCATCAAGCCAAGGGAAAACTCAAGCTGCTTAAGCAACAAACAGCAAAGCCCATAAAACTTCTAGGAATTCACCCTAAGAAGAAATTATGTTTTGTGAATTCAGTAGGTTTTTTGTGAGGTTAACAGTGGAGATTCTTCCCAGGGTCAATCAACAAGGTCCTTGTAGAGCTCCTTGTGCAGGAGCAAGAGATGGATGCCTGCAATCCTTGCAGCTTACCTGACAGGCCAAGGAGAGGAGATGCGTATTGCTACGTCCTCTTTGCTCATAGCTTCTGCAGTGGACACTCCAGACAAAGAAGGGTCTCCTGTGTACTTTCTCTTGAAACCCTCACTTCTTTTCCTCGCACTTCAACAATCAGGGCCAAAAATAAATCATATTGCCACTACTTACATCGGACCTACAAAGCCAGATTACGGCACCGGGTATCTCTGTGCACAGTCCTTTGAGAGCTGCCCTGTTATTGCTGCAAGCTAAGCAGGTCACTGGAGAGACCTAGAGGTCCCAATTCTGGAAACTTATGCATGTAATCCTTGTGCCACTGCTGACCACAACAAGTTTATTTGTGTACTTAAAGTTAAAAAACTTCATGAAGTGCTTGCAGGATCAGAGTCCTATTTCCCTGGATGGTAGTTCTGCTGCTGGTAAATAAGTGCCAGGAAATAGAGCAGAGACATGCTGGTTTGTGCATCCCCAGGCACACAGAAGACAGAAGCAAACTCTAATATTTACCAACCTGAAAAAACTGTAAAAACCTGGAGTTTCCAGCTTCCCTGACAGTAGTAGCAGCAGAAGAGTGAAATAAATTAAATAATCATGCCATAAATACTAATTAATTGCCATTAAAAAGTACTCAAATCGTTTAAAAGAAAAATGCAGCCATTAATCAGAATAGCTCAGGTACCTAAATAAATATTTACTATTATGCGTGCATATTTAATCTACCTACCCATCAAAGACTAATGCTCTCTTCCTTGCCAGTGAGGCTTATTAACATCCTAGAGGGATAAAACAGCATCCCAGAACTGTGCAGGAATGTGGCGTAGGGATTTAGGAGTAAGGCATTGCACAGGCAGCAGCATAAGCCAGCAAAGGTGGTGCTATATTTAGCCTTACATCCAGGAATAACCTCATCTTATTACTTGTGTTTAAACTAACAGCTCTAGGCCCTAATACACAAACTCATTGTCCCAAGCAAGCCCTTCTTAATGGATAGATCCCATCCTGAACATCTTCTAAGCCTACACATCAAAGTCTCCTCGAGACTGGGATTTAACATATTGTATTAATGAGAATTACTTCCAAGGAGCTGTGCAAGAACGAGGCTATCCATAGCTTTCAGGAAATGAAAAAAAAATAAAACCCCTTCCATGTCTGAAGGCTGCTTAGAGATGATTTTTTTAGGGAGACAAGTTGGAACAATTTTCAGGAGAACAAAAATAATCTAGGAAAGGAAAATATAACTACTTAGCTTTAAGACGGGGGGAAAGGTGTCAACAGTTTTGTTTGAGACACACAGTCAAACTCAAAGCTCACAAACAAGAAATAAGGATTCTCATGACCCGAAACAAAGAGATTTAGCAGTCTACTACCTACTGCAAAACAGACTCTTTCGGGCCTTGACAATGGTTCTACCCCTTGTGTTAAGAAGTCATCCCTCCAAAAAGTAAGCTAGGAAGTGTTCTCATAGAGGGGAAACCTTGACAAGATGCAGCTCATAAAAAGGAAATGATAAAAAGAGAGGACGTTGGGGCTTGTATATGATGCTTCTGGTACAGTCCTGGACTTTTATCCTCCTGTATCCTCCTGCTTTTTTTAGTAAATTGTTTTTCCAAGTGTCTTGAGGGGAAATTAAATATAAAAAAACAATAATAAATACTAGAAAGACTATTTTTAATTGTTCTCAGGAGCATTTGCTATGATTACTGTTATATCTAATAAAATAAATGATTGGAAAGGTTTTGAGATTTTTCTCTGGCTTTGTTTCATTTTGTTTTTTTTTCCCTAGTTGGGCTTTGATAATTCCCCCTATAAAACACAAATAGATACTTCTGTAGTGACAAAACCAAGAAAGTCTCAAAGACCAAGCAAATCAGTTAAGTTTATAAGGAGGGCTTGCTGCAAAAAATTTTTGGTACAGTTTTCTAAAACCTCTCCTAACTACTTATGTAGAGAGAGTCAAAGGGTTGTGAGCAAGGAGGGGACACTCTAGGAGCTAAGCTTTTCTGAACACAACTGCCTGTAGAATAACAAATACTTTTCCCACTTGCTAACTTTTCTCATGCGGTGTTTGCTTCTGTTGAAAGTCAATTTCAGAGCTTATAGCAGTTAAGGAATCACTGCCCTATGGCTCTAACTCACCAAGTTCCATTCTTATTCTTCATGAAAGAAAAGAATTAAACTACCACATTCTAGGTGGATAGAAATGAATTTATACTCATAACTAAAGAAATAAGGAAGTATTTCCTTTTTAGTGACTACAAGGGCTTGATTCAAAACCAGAGTCAGGTCTATACCTTCAAAGGGATTTCAGCAACTGGTCTGCTATGTAAATAACTTTTTAGATGCAACTCTATATCACACTCTCTTTGGATGGATCATTAATTCACACAGAGTAGCTCTCAAAATGAAAAAAGTTAAAGAAAAAGTTCAGAAAAAAGAAAATGGCTTTACAGCCAACACTTGAGCTGTAGCTTTATTGACTCTGGCAAAGTAATGTGAATTTGTACCAGCTGGGAACCTTCATGACAAATGCAGTGAGTGGGAACCAGGTCTGATCTTACAAGGAGCTCCTGCCTCCATGTGAAATCACTTCAGGAGAGCTGTCAGGAACAGGAGCAGAGCTTTGCAGAGGAGCCTGCCAAAGTCCACCTTCATTTCTGAGCAAAAAAAAAAGTGTATCCCCTCTCTGAACTGTGTGAAAGAACCCTTCTTTGTCCTAATCCTCTCTTGTTGCACCTTCTCTAGAGAATCCTAATAGGAATAAGAGCAATTTTCAGGAACTAATTTGGTGGGCTTTAGGGGAAGCCGTAGAAAGTGCTAAGACATCATTTGCCAGTCTTATACTTTTCAGATACGAAGTGGGTGTGCCAGGGGAATAGAAAAAAAGAAGAGAGGAAAAAAAAGTAAAAAAAAAAAAAGGCAAAAAAATTGCTTTTGACTCAAAAGCATGGGTACACCTGCGCTAGAAATTATGTAATGGAGAGGCCTGAGAATGTATTTAGTGTTAAGGAGCACAGACGTGAAATATCTGTTGACAGCATGTGGACAGTGTCTTCGAAACCTGGTGTTTATTCTGCATAAAACTGATGTGCCCTGTTCACAGGTTGCTGTGGTGGCAGCTGAGAGAACCAGCGTTGTTTCGGTATTTTCAGAAAAAGAAGAAGACTCTCTTATCACTCACCTTTCAGCGGTGCTGAAGGATGTCCTGCTTTTCACAGATGACATTGTGGGGTTTTTTTCCCTTTGCTTTCTGAGCAGCATATGTGCTGCTCTGCCCTGCCTTGTGGCTGCGTGCAGCCGAACAGGGGAGCAGAAAATGGAAGCGGCTCCGCGTGGTTCGGAGGCAGTCTGGGGCTCGCGTACGCAGGGACGGAGCAGGTGTGACTGTCACTGTGACTGCGTGGGGCCTCTTGCACGAGCAGTCCAGCGTGTGTGTCTGTCTCAAATCTACGTCAGCCTTCCAGCTGCGATGCTTTCCAAAGATGTTTGCAGGAGGGGGATAAGCTAACCTTGGTGACTCTGGCATCCCCTTGAGGAGAAAAGTCCTCCCAGGATGTTTCAGCAGCAAGACCTTTATGTGAGCGGTTTAGATTTACTATAGAACTCCGTAAGTTTTGATATCTTGTGGGTTTTTTGCTGATTCTTTCTTAGGATTTATTGTCTTACTGTTTTGCTTTAAGTGTAAAGCAGGTTCAAATCAATGTTTTAGAAAACAGCAACTTGATTCTTTGTCCTTGGCCCCAGCCTGTTTTTCTCTGCAAAGAAGCAATGCTGGTTTTTTTGTTTCTCTGTTTTTGTTTTGTTTTTTTCCTGTTAACTGTTAGAGAAACTTAGAAGCTTTGTGTTTCCATGACCCAGCCTGGTTTTTAGTGCCAAGGAGATTTTAACAGAAAATCCTCAGAAAAAACCCAGTGCCCTAAACATTTCAGATAAACATTTGTCTTGTATATTTGTGTGGAGAGAGAAGTTTTTACTGGGGATCTCAGGCACAGAGGGGGCCAGGCAGCTGCTCTGGGGGTGCTGAGCACATCTGGGGGATGCTGGTGCTAGAGATGGCTCTCTGGACCATTAGAGGTGAGTGAGTGCCCCTCAAAGTACATGGCAGTGATTTGATGTGACAGCTACTACTGTTCCCAAAACAAACAGCGTGCACCAAAAGAATCAAGGTAGTGCTCTGGATGCTGCAATAGCAGGAGATAAAAATGTTTTGCTGCTTCTTGTGTCTTAATTCTAGACCAGAGATTTGAGAAAATGATGCTCTGGTAAGGGCATTTATGCGACTCAGAGGAGACCTCAGATCTGGGCCCTGTTCCAAGATATGGATTCATTAGAGAAGGAGTATTTATGCTGATGGAATAGGTGCTTTTGGGGTTGAGTAGAAACTGAGCAGGGCCTTTGAGGTTGGGACATAAGCACCACAAATTATAGTCTAGACATTATTTATTTATTTATTTATTTATTTATTTATTTATTTATTTATGGCTGTAGCTCCAGGTTTTTTCCTATATCTCAATTTTTCTTACTTTACTGGGAACAGAAACAGCTTTTACTTTCTTGGGGAAAAATAAGATTATAGGCTGTGAGGTGCTTTTGCATGGCGATGTTGTGAAGTGCGTAAATAAAACACCCTCTCTGACCTCACTGATGGCACAGGGAATGGTGCAGCATAAGGAACACTGGGCTGGTGGTCAAAAAACTTAAGTTCATTTTTTCCCTTGGCTGCCGAGTTGCTGCATGGCCTTGAGTGTATGACTTCCTCTCTTCTGTTTCTCTTGGCTTGTGCTTTTGTTAAAGAATGAACAGCACCTTGCACGGTGGGGCACTGACTGCAGTTGGGCTTTCCAAATGCAACCATATTGCATAAGGCAAGCTTATGAATTATTTCTATTGGTTGTCTGATAGAAAACAAATTTATTCTTACTCTTGTAGTGGAATGTCATTACTATTGCAAGGAAATGGAGTTTCTCCCAGCTGTGCAAGGCTGGTGACAGAACTAGGCAGCTTTGAACTTCCCATGAATTTGCTAATGCATGAATCGTCACTGACTGGCAAGTAAAAAATTTTCTTCGTGTTGTTTGTGGGTGAAATTCATTCCTGTTTAGGCTTCTACAATCATTTAAGCTGAGGCTGACACAGAAAGCTCGTGGATTTCAGAGGTGTGAGATTGCTCTCTGCAGAGGAGTTCAAGCTTTTCATCTCCTATCTGTCCATAGCTTTCTGTTAAGACGGATTATGTGCTGTTAATGTTAATTTGGAGCTAGAATCAGAGTTGCTGTGAAGAGTCAAAGAGTTGGTGGGGAGAGTTAAACAACAATGATTTCAGTGGAGCGTCATCTATTTACAGTCGTGTTCTGAATCAGACACTGGGAATTTAGTTCAATGACTCGTGGTTTTGCATCGGTTGACTGCAAGTCACAAAAACTGTCTCCTGCCTGATGTAAGGCCAGAAAGAACAAAAGAGCTGCTTCCTGTTGCATCAGCTCCTTTTCTAATGCTAGACAGAGACACTTATTTAAACCTGGATCTCATGAATCTTTTCTTAAACACAAAGGCTAGGTAAAGTCTGTGCTAGTGGAAAAACTGAAAAAGGTTTCTGGGTTCCTCACAATAAATTCAGGGTATTCTTGCAGATTACCAGAAACTGATCTACAGAGAGGGATCAAGACAGCTTGGGGGACAAACTTCTTGCCATCTAATATTACTTACCTATCTTGTCTCCTTGTAAAGAGAGTGCATTTTTAGATTCGTTTTCAGAACACAAGCCTATTGATGATAGCGTTACTGTTTCTGGCGCTCCCCACTCCACTCCAATTTCTTAAAACCTGTTCAACCTCAGAAAACTTGACTAGGTGCAAAATCTGAGTGACTAAACTAGAAGAAATGTTAAGAAAATGAGTATTCGTGCAGAGAAGAAATGTTTAAATTAAAGGTGCCTTAGTGAGATGCCACAGAGATAGCTCAACTACGCTAGCTGAAAGAACTCAAGTTCTGTTTTGGGCACATGAAGCTCTTGCGTCCATGGCAGGATACTTCATCCTTCTGGACTAGCTAACTTTTCACTGAAAAAAATAAAGGGAGCAGCTGGAATAGTGTATTTCTGCTCTGAGGTTGCTAAAATAATTGTACCTAACTTGGTCAAAGCTCATGAAGTTTCTTGAGTGCTTGATGATTCAACAGCCTGTGTGCCCTGCTATGAAACAAACGCAGAACTCATTAGGAAAATGTGCAGGAGCTTGAGTGTGCCTTCCTCATCAGGGATGCATCTGTGTGAAAACACGTAAAAGATGACTTGCAGCAATTATGTCAGTGGCACTTTTAACCTCATTCCTTAGTGAAATGTGCTTTTTTCAAGCAATATCCTGTCTGCCTACCTAGGGCTGGCTCCGTCTGTCAGTCTGTCCTTCCAGTGTAACCCTGAGAATCACTGGGTGGATTTGACATGAGATGATAGAGAGCAGAGGTCTCAGTGACTGTTATAAACTTCATTAATGGGATGACTGATAGTGAAATCACCCAAGAAAAGGCTGCTAAGCTCACTCTTTAGCAGACATTAGGGAACCTGCACGGAGAGCAAGACATCAAAAGTGAAACGTCACCAGCTTTCCCGGGTCTCCAAACAACTTGTTTTTAGCTGTGCTGGACCCGAGTGAGACAGGGAAAGGACGGATTTAATTCCCCCACCCTGGCAAGGGAATATGCTTAGCCCCTGACATCATTATAGATGAATCCCTCCAGGGATATTAAAGATGGAGAGCATAGTTCAATCTTGGTGGCGTCATGTCCAGAGGGCCAGTGGGAGAAATCCTCCTTGCCTAGTTAGGCTTAAAGGGAAACTTAACATGAGGAGGATTACTAAAGTGCATTTAGAGCGAGTGATTTATGTAAAACTATAACCTTTATAAAGTAGGATTAAGTGCCAATGTGCTTACATTTGGATGGGGAACGCTTGTTATTTGCCCTGCAAGAGTTATGGCCATAGGTCTCTGAAGCAGGGACCGAGCAAGAGACAGAGAGTCTCAGCCACTTTTTCCCTTCCCTCCTGCCTGGCCCCCTCCTTGTTTCATTAAAGCTACACATCATGTGAAGTGGCACCAGCCTCTGAGAGTCTCTGACAAAACCATTGCATGGAGCCTCAGGACAGAACTTGCTGCAGTTCATGTTCTCTCCCCCTGCCCTTCCTCTCTCTGCCTTTTGCTTTCCAAGTGTACATCCAATAAGTCAGATGAAACTTAATCTTTTTTGCTCTGTTTCTAATTTTCTCTTCCTTTCTCTGTTCTCCCTTTCTCTTGCAGCTCTTCTTCCTTGTCTCTCCTCTGCCCTCCAGCTTCTAGAACAGCAAAGTTTTTTGGGTTTACCTTTATCCTTTACTGTTTCTGGCCTTCTCCCTGAGCTGCAGATCAATAACTGCAAATACTGGGCATGGGAACATCAGTGGAATAAAAATGAATTTATACTATTCATTCCTTATTTTCTCTCTCTTAACTTGTTGAGTGGACTTATTTTACAGCAGAGGTATGCTTGGAGCAGAGAAGAAATCTGCTTTTTTATTCTGAGACCCGCAGAAATTGGGTTCCTCTGCCCAGAGACCCAGACACTGTCTGGAAGAAGAATCCCTTTCCCAAGAGGTGCAGGTGTCAAGTGAAGTGATGCCCTGATCTGTGTTGATTAGCTGGAAACTAATATCTACTTCCCATCATCTCTGTTTTCCTCTCACACAAACCTGTCTGCTGTAGGACCTGCTTTGGTTTTGTTTGGGTTTTTTGTTTTGTCAATTTCTGGGTATCTGTAAAAATTTACCAAAAAGGGATCTGCTCTTGCAGTATAGATTCAGCTCTCTAACAAGATGAGCAACCATTATCTATCATTTTTAGTCATTTCTTTTTTTTTGTTTTGTATTTTGCTTTTACTTTAATTTATATACCCCATTATTTAATTAGCAGACAAGGTATGCAATAATCACTAAAGTGTGAACTCAGCTTGTATCTTTATTCCTGTTCAAAAATGTTCTCATTTTTAATGCCATCCTCTGTGGAAAATGGGATATATCCACCTGAAATGATGGAAGTGGGTAGCTCAAGCCACTTAAAAATAACCACTGTCCAATGAATCTAACTCCAGTAATTTCTTGAGTTTAGGAAAATCTTTCCCTTCTCATGACGGGAGGAGAACAGAATTATTCGTAGTCTTTGCTTTTCACATCCGCTGCTGCTATCTCGGAAGGAAATTGTGAGTATAAATCAGTTGGGGGCTCTGATCCAGTGATTCTTTTCTCTTTTTGAGTGCAGATTGCTATGTTTTCCTCCCTGTGAAATGGGAATTAGACTCATGGAAATGCAAGGCCCGTAAAGCTGATTTTTATCATGCTCCAGTTTTCTGCTGATATTATTGCAGTGACTTCCGTGTTCTTTGCTCTTGGTATATATCAGGATTTATGAAGATAAGGATTGGTGCAATAAAGTTTCTTAATATTAGCGAGAAAATTAATTTCTAGTCTGTGCCCTAACATGACATGTGCCAGTTATTGATGGATGAATAGTAAAAGGGGCAGAGGCTTTGCTCAATTTGAATTCTTGCTCCTCCAAACCTTTTCAATATACTTTCAACTTTAGCCAGGAGCTGTAATGTTACATTTCTGCAATAAGTCCTTTCTCAACTTTTTCATCTTGACTTAATACAACCTCTCTCTCAAATGGTTACTTGCAGCTGTCAGGATTAGGAGCACTGATCTGTTCTCGAGACAAAACACGAAGACACTTTCAGGACCTGATTTTCCCAGATTTTCTCATTCTCATGGCTAAGCTGGCCATGCTCAAACAACAACTTTTCTTCCAGTGACTCTGCTTTAGTACTGGAGCTCTAAGCCCTGAATTGAGCAGGGAGCCAGGAGAGCGCTGAGATAACTGAACTTTCCCCCTCCCAAAACCTAAAGCATCCCAAATCAGTTTGATTACAGCTTTGCTTGAAAACTGCTGGGTCCCCTAGAGCCTGTCATATTTTATAGATGGATTGTTCCAAATCCTTAGGGAAGGGAAAAAAAAAATTAACAAGGAGGATAAAGGAGAAAACCACAGTTGCAACCATCTGACCAGCTCCAGCTCCCCGGCAGCCACTGCTGTGAAACGCGATCCCCGCATGCGGTGCATTACTGATTTCCAATATGTGGTAATATTTACATTAACATTAGGACACCATCAAACCTTTACTTATCCACATAGTTAAAATTGTTATCTGTGTATGAACCCCAGAGATGATATATCTAATTGTCAGCAGTGACCTGATGATAATAGCGGTACAATTTAGTTACACTATACAATATCATTAATCATCCAAATGTAGCATAAACAGAATGGACCATTTGCTAAGGTCTTTCCAGGGGTGGGAGGAAGATCCCTCACTTTTAACAGCTGTATATGCCAGAGCCTTCCCTAAGGAAAGGGGCTGGCAGGATGGGGGGGAAGGTTTCTCTATTGAAATCAGAATCACCTTCAAGGGTGGTACATGCCTCTATTTATTAGTGTTATGCTACATATGCTAATGGCAGACTGTACACTATTTCTGAGCATTAACATCTGCTCAAAGCAACAGACTTTCACTTACAGAAACTGATTTAAACTCAGTGAAGCAGATAAACACAGAAATCTAGGCAGGTGGCTGCAACCGAAGGAAGAATTCTCAATTCCTGCACTCAACCGATGAACTTCACTAAAACCATAATTAATATTCAGATAACTGTATTCCAACACATAGAATAAACAAGTTCATTTAAAGGATGCAAATGTCTACCTGGGATGAGGGGAGATGGGGGCTTGGGTTTGGAATACAGAATGGTTTGAATAGAAATCCAAAGCTTGCCTGGGCCAGAAAACACAAAAAGCAAGAGGATGTTATTGCATTGTTCAGAGGCACAGAGTGGGAATTAAACTTTTAAACCAACATTTTGTGTAAGGTGATGATAGAAATTGATCTTTCATTGTAGGATGTTGGATGGTCTAAAAGATCTTGTTACAGAAGTGCTGGTAAATTCGGTCACCCCTTTTAATATCCCAGCCTTTCATTTGGGAAATGTTGTAAAGGCATGATAAAAATATGAACAAAATAAATCTTTTTCTGCTCTCTCAAGTCACACTTTTTCAAGGTTATTTTGAGCACTGATAGCTGGTTCCAAGTGAAAGGTTCACGAATGTTCCATCTACGTGATATTGTTGAAAAACAAAAGTCCCTCCTGTTTCTCTCAAACTTCAAGTTCATCTGAAATGTTGGATGGACTTTAATTTTAATCTAGCTGACCCTGAAACTTTGAGTGAAACATTAAATGCAAGTGAATTTGACTTGTGTTCAGCTTTTATTGCAGACATTTGATCTGGTTCCAGAGGTACTGCTTCTCCAAGGAATTATGTGATCACTCTTTTTCTTATATTAGTGATGTATATTCCTAAAATGCCAGTCCTAAAAGGCAAACCTTGGCTACTCCAGGCATGTCTCTGTACTGGTATTTCCTCTTGGGTGCTTCCAGAAGACTCTGCTCAAGGTTTTATTGCGCCCTCTGAATTACTTTTCTTCTCTTTTCTGACCAGATGCACTGACATAGATGGAATAATATCTCATGCCCCCATGGTACAAGGCCTTCAAGACTTTTGGGTTGGAGCTACACAGGGATGAAATAGCTCATTATGGTTCACTACAGAAAGAAGTGAGCAGCATCAGGCTTTGGAAGTCCCTTGGGCTGAAAATGGGGGAATGTCTGAGGGAGGTGTTGCACGCACTAGCCCTGTCCTTCGTTTTCTCTGTCTTTCTTTTCTTTCTATTTCTTTTTCCCATTGTATCCTTAGTGTTGAAAAAGTTTTCTAAGCAGCCCTCAAAGGTGTGAGCTTTGTTTACAAAGCTGATACTGTGTTCACTGGACTCCAGGAGATGAATGGGAATGAATAGCAAGCAAAAATTTAAAGGGTACTTTTGAGATCTGACCCTGAAAATCACCAAATGCACCATGTGCATACTCAAAGGAAAACATTGTTATTCTTATTTTGGGTTTGCTCTCTCTTCTAGCTCCTCCAAGTCTGGTGTGCTTTGCTCTACTTCCTCACAATCAGCTCCAGAATGTGTGAGAATATATGAGAATCTCAACTTTTTTTTTTTAAGTGTACATTTTTCAGCCTGTGTGTTAACTGAGAAAATCCAAATCCTATAGACTGAAATACTGCAAAACAGAGTGCACTGTTTCGAGCCGAAATTATTGAATATATTTTGGCTAGAGATATTCAGTCCAGCATCGTAATTTTGGATGATCTCTTTCATTTTTCTGAATGCATGACAGCTGACAATAAAAACCTATTAACTTTCAAACATCAATTTGTTTTCTTTGAAATCAGAAGTAACAAGTTCACGGCCTTCCAAACTCTGAGTAACTCCCTCTTCTGTGTACACTGGGAATCACAGGGAGCATCTGGGCTGCTCTGATCTCTTGGGAAGAGGCCTAGGATTTTGGATACCTAAGATACCTATATTACTGTGAGGATTTGTGATTTATTCCTGCTGATCCAACTTCTTTCACCTTTATGCTCCAGATACAGGCCTCCCCGTTGTCCCTCTATGATTTCTGGGTATTGGAGTGTGTTTAAGTGGGGGGTTTATGTTGCACATTATCAGAAATGTGGGGGCAAATTCTGTTACACCTGTGCCGTCCATTTGATTTGAGGGAGGCTGCACCCCATCAGCTACTTTGTCATAAGCTCAACAAAGTCAATAATGAAGCTCCTACCATCCTCAACTGTGTAGGATCAGGGGCAAACTGGGGGCAGAACATATGATATTATTCTAGATTTAAAATTACTATCTTTCATATTTTCCAACATTTCTTGATACATAAAATGGTTGTTAGATATATGCATGAATTTTTGAAATTCTACCCAAAAAGGACTTGTTGCTTCAGAATATTAGCCAACTGAAGGATTTTTTCAGATGAAATTATTGGCTGTTGTAGCTGTAGCTTTTTCCTGCTTTCACCCCCTCCCTTGTGCTTAATTGTATGCATGCAAATGGTTTCATTGACTGCTTTGGAGGGGTGCGAAAAGATCTGCCTGAAAAAGTGTTCTGTACAAAATCACAAGGGGGAAATTAAAAGAATGCCTACCAATCTGTTAAAAAAAATAAAATCGCCCAAGTGTGTGGTATCAATTTCCAGGGTGTTTTCAAGAGCCCCTAATGCAGTCCTAAGTAAGTCTTCACTGCCAGTTTAAAAGAAGAATTTGTCTGAGAAAAAACAAAGCAAGAGAAACCACCAAAGATGGAGCAGGCCTGAAAATCCAAACTTTCTTTGAAAAGTGCACTTGCAGCTTCTGTCAGACCATGCTGCAAAATGTGACGCAGTTGCAGCCATATTTTCCCTCCTGAGTGCCCCTGCCTTTTTCTGCATCTGTATTAAATGCCTGGCTGTTATCCACTCAGCACAGTAGGGTCACTAAAGATCAGATGATGTTCTTTTAGTCAGCCATGACTGAGCGAAATCCAGCGTCTACATTTGGAGATGGAGCCCTGGTTCTGCACCACCAGGAGGCACAGACCCTTCAAAATGGGAGCGGGAGCAACCACGGGGTTAAAGTGAAAGCTGTGGAGATGTTTTCAGGACTCAGGCTGCTGCTACAGAGAGCAGGAAAACGTGATGAGTAGACTGACTCTGCAGCTAAGCTGTCCTGCTGCCCCAAATTGTGAGGCTCTCTGTGCCAGGGTACCCTTTTGGGTGCTGGAAATGCTGTAGTTTTCCTCCTGTCTGCCAGTGAAAGAGGTTTGCAAGGCAGTCAGAAATCTCCGTTTCAGCAGTAGGACAGCTGTACGAAGATGTATAGTTATTATAGACATATATATAGCAAATAAACCCGACTGGAATCAGGACATCAAAAGACTGATGCTCTCTCCCAAGTATTCATCCTTTAAGTACTGTGTCTTTCTTTCTTTCTTGTTTTGTTGCCTGCCTATTAGTGTGCTAATCTCTTGGGGGAGATTACTGAACAAATAGCTGTTGGACAAAAATAATGACAGGAAAGGAAAGCACACACACACACACAAAGAAAAAAAAATCTAAGAAATGGAGGAGAGGCCAGTGATTGCAGAAGCAGAGATGTATGAAATCACACACCAGTTTCAGAGTGACGAAGAGCAAAAATACTAATTTCCCTGTAGGCTAAAGAGAAAGAGAAACCAGCTCTGCACAGGGGGAACTCAGCACTGCTGCAGGATCTGTGCATGTCTTCTCCAAAACCATGTGCAATCACATCCTATATGAGAGCAGCAGCTGCTGTTGTCCAATTCCCCTCCTCACTGTTCCTGAGAAGGTGATGGATCCCTGTGAATGCTTCAGGTTAAAGCAAAGACTCCTGAGCTAAAAGCCTGAGTGTGAGCTGGGACAGGACCACATCCTCCACGGGTCTGGTGTGGGTGGGATGCAGGCAGCATGCCTCAACCCCTGCGTGGCTCCAGCTCCCCTCTGGACCTCCACCAGCCCCGAGCCCAGCATCCACAGCCCCCAGTCCTGGCCTCAGTGGAGGCACAGCTCAATGTGAGGCAGAGCCCTAACTGATTTTCCAGCTAACTCGTTCAGAAAACAAATCTATTGTCCACATTACATGCCGCGCAAATATTGTCGCTTCCTGGGAGAGGCTGTTTATCTGTATTTGCCTAGGATTGCTTTTGAACCGGACATTGAACCCATTTCCATGCAATGATTAACACTGGTGGTGGAGCAAACAAAGGGAAGCAGCTTGGAGTGAGCTGGTTTAAAAAGAAAATAAAAAGAAGCAAAAGAAAAAAAAAAAATCCCTGTGGACTGAAAATGCTACAGTCAAGGGGAGGCATTCTGTAATCTGGGAACAGTCCTATATATAGCAATATGCCTGAGTGCCTCTGGGGAGCTGAAGCACTTATAAATCTCACGTATTAGATGGAGGCAGAGTACAGCACTCTCTCTGTTCATATGGAGGTGGCTGTTTCTAGTGGTTCTTGTGCGTCTTGGAGTAATATCCCCGTACTCCAGGCTGATGCTTTAAGAGAATAAATCCTTTTTGCTTTTTTCTGGTCTCTTTGGCTCTTTCCTAATTTCTTTTCTGTTTTGTATACTGTTTGCTTAGTTTGGAGAGACTGAGAGCAGACTGTTAGCTTGATGACTAGACTTGCACAGTTTTTTTTGTCAGCTGATATTTGTAGGGGAAAAATAGCTTAGCAAGAAGGAAATCTGTTCGCAGATTTGGAGGAAATTTGGCAAGTTGTTTCAAGCAGGACATAAAAAGGGATAAATTCAATACATTTTCATTTTTTATTCTCTTAAAAAAAAAGTTTATCTGTGGGAATAACTTTTTTTTTTAAATGGGGTGTGACCTGGTTTTGTTATTGTATTTTGTTATGAAAAGTATAGAAGATGACCCAACATAGATGTTTGTAAAAATAAAATATCTGTTTTTTTTTTAATAGAAAAATAACAAATTAAATGTTGAGCTTAACCTAAACTTTTTTTTTCTTTTTCTTTTTTTTTTTTATTTTATTTTTTAATGCCCATTGGTGAAAAATATCCCAAACCTCCCAAGCAAGACTTGATTAAGTGCGTGCAGTTCTGATTTCTCCCTGGAGCTGCAGTCCCTGGCTTTCATTGCAACCTCTGTCACTAATGTGCCCTATGTCCTTGGCCAAGTCACCAAATCTCTCACTAGAGGTTTCTTTCTCCACACGTGTGTGTGCAGTGCCTTGCACAGAGGGGACTGGTTTTGGTAGTAACCTGAAGGTGTCACTACTACACAATGAATCCTGGTACCCACCATGTCCTGCTTTTTAGCAGCAGGATGGCTGCACTGCAGCTACAATGAATATGCAAAAAAATAAAAAACAAAAAAAAAGAAAAAAGAAAAAAATGCAATAGGTATCTCAAAGTACAGTTTTAGCACTTAAAAGACACCAATATATTGATCCACTTATGTCAATATTTATTCCTTAGCAGCTGCATTACTTGGGCTTATAAACCCCTAACTTCCATTAAAATCAGTGACAAACTCCCATTGACTTAAATGGTGCAGAATAGAGCCCTAAATCTTTAATGTAGTCATGTGCATTTCTCTGTTTTTTCTAGATAATGTAACCACTACAATGTAAAAATACATCTATTATATGCACTTTGCTCAATTATCTGTAAATGTGACAGTAATCACCCGCTCAAATTATATGCTGTATATCAACAAGTTATTTCTATTTAGTGATAAAGAAAAAAAAAGTTCATAAAAAGTTCTTTTCCAAGAATGCAAATGTACCTCTGTGTAGAAATTCCCAGCTAAGAGCTGAGATGGTCTATAAATATTAATTCTTCATAACATCTACCAAGACTGTCTCACACTAGAAATTTCACTCCGAAAGATTCAATCCCTGCACAGTCACTGCATGCAAATTTTCCTCGGTGCCTTTACATCCTCTCATTAACAGCATCCACTGGGTTAAAATAAGGCTGGCACTCACACCAAATGCTGTCACCGAGGATGGCAGGTCCTTTTCAACCCCACTGCAGCCCGATCCTGCAGTTGGGATCAGGCTATGGACAGTTTTACCTCCCGCGATCTGCAGCTGCTCCTGGAGCGCTTTCCCCGCTGCTGCCCCGCAGCGCTGCTCTCACCCGGCAGCAGCGAGGGCATCTTCTGGATTCCTGTGATTCCACAGGCTGGGTGGGCAAAAGATGGCACACTGGTGCCTAAATGTCCCTTCTGGCCACCTTCACAAGTCTCACCTTCACCAGTGGGTGACAAATCGAGAGACTGACCCTTGCAGCTGCCGAGGGTTTGGCCATCTCAAAGGAAAGAAATGGAGGGGAACATTTTCCCCGGCCATACTTGCAGCCTTTCTCGCACAATGCCAGCTCCCCCGTTTTCCCTGCCCGCATCTGGAACTCCTGATTCCATAAAGGCAGGGGTGAAGGGTGCAGAGGTGTCCACTCTGTGAAGATATATCAGCAAAGCAGAGCCTGTCAGGCCAGGAATCAGCCCAGTACTGCTGTCAGAGCAAACAAGACCCAAGCATCTGGAATTTCTCAAGTTGGTGTAAGGAAGAGCTGGAAGGGCAAGAAGGGACCTGGTAGGAGACAACCCCAGATGGCTGTCACATTTGCTGGGTTCATGAGCCAAGACCAAAACCCCCTCACCTGCTGCTGAGCTCCTTCTCACCCCTGGGTCCTGCCTGGGAACCCAGAGTGGCTGGGTGGGTGAGATGGCTGCCAGCCACGTTGCTGAAAAACATCTCAGCACCAACTCACGCCTGCCCTGTCTGCCAGTATCCATCTGCTATCTCCTTTCTCCTGCCTGGTAAGCCAGCCCCTTGAAGCTGGAGGTTCTGTTTGTCCCCCATCTGTGCAGCACCCAGCAGTCAGGCTCTCAGCCCCTGCAGAGGTGACAAGCTCCAGGTCAAGGCAACCCCAAGGTACAACCATGCCCTCTGCAGCAGGAGGGTGCATTTAGTGCAGAGAGGAGTCTGAACTGCCCTGCATCTCTATCGTATCTACAGACCATCATGTGGACTTTATTATACCCTAAGAGGAGACACAGACTCATCCCATGTGCCCCCCAAAATCTGTCTCACCAAACCCTCTAAGAAAAAAACACCCACACAGGAGTGGAGACAGCTTGGCCAGCAGTGGTGTTTTTAGGCTTGGTCTGCAGTCAGATTTGAAAGATGGGAATTAATATGTGTTAATCCTGCAGCCTTGTTGATGCAACGTCTAAATAGCTTATACGAATTAAACACTCACAGCCCTGGCTGCCCGAGCCTATTACTGCCTTTCAGCTAATGCCTCTAGAGAAGGTCCTAACCAGACACCAAGACAGAACATGAAACCAAACTTCAGACAGCCTGATCTTAAGCAAGGGTTTTTGGAGAGGGAGAACGAGGGACACAGATTGCATCTCAAGTGACCCTGATGGTCTTTTAACTGGCAGGTTTCCTGTCGTCCTGGCAGGTAAATGCACAGAAAAGCATAGCCACAGTGTAGTGACTCATGGTCCTCTAGAAAACTCTCCCTGTGTGCTCCAAATCCTCTCTTCAACCCTGCAGTATCAGAGCCAGCAGGCTTGTAGGAGATGAACTTAAATCAACGCCTTCAGCATAATTTTTTGGGTAGGCTTTAAACCTGTTCCGTGAATCAAAGGAGCTGTATCGGCATAAGGGCTCCCCCATCCCATTCCCCTATATAATTGCATCCAAACTAGCAGGCCATTTGGGCTGTGATCTTTTTGGAGACTGTAACACGTACATTCAGGTTGTGCAATGTCTTCTGGTCACAGTGACTTTGCAGCGGCTTTTGGAAGGTTTGGTCCTGGCCCCTCCCGTTGTTCTGTAGCTGCCTCTCCAATTATGTGAATTTTAGTGTCTGGGGACGGGAGATGAAAATGGTCCCCATTTGTCCTGGTTCTGAGAAACTCAAGCCTGATCCTTCCCTGAGTAACACTGCCCTGCCAGCCCATCCCAGGCGATAGGGAATTATTTGTGGGGAGTAAAGGTGGAAGAGGAGAATGTCAGACAGCCCCTCCTGGAAAGATTTATAAATCATCATAACCGACTTCACAGGCTTAGTGCCTTGGAGAGTAATTGAAAGAGATGTTCCATATTGATCTTTTCAGAAAGTTCAGTTTGTCTAATCCATCCCCTCCCTAGAGCCAAGTGAAAAATGCTTGAACTTGTAGTGCTGGGGTTGGATTCTGCTCTCTGTCACCTGGGTGTAAATCTAAGGAGGAAGCTTTGAAGACCATAGAAGCTTCTACGGTGTAAAGAAGAGCAGAAGCCAACCTCAAGCACAGAAGAAATGTACTGGTGTGTGTCTGTAGCTGGGTTTGTTTTGAGGAAAACGGTTTTTGCCGCTCCAGGTTTCCAGTTATTTGATGAGGTGGACATTGTGTATCCATGCTGTGATGTGAATGCTGGGGATTTATTGCACAAAATATGGAGAGGAAAGATGATTTTGTGATTAAGAAATCAGACTGTAACTTGTATAATCTGTGTTTAATTCCCAACCCAGCTGTAGTTTGCTGCTCTGCCCTTGGATAAGTTATTTATGCTCAGATCCATAAAGCTATTTAGGCATCTAACACCCATTGATTTCAATGGGAGTTGGGCTGTAAGTGCCTTTAAGGATCTGAGTTTTAATCTCGGTGCAGCTCTGGGTTAGGAACCCAACATGTTTGATCACAATCTGATACTTCTTTTCTCCTACTGGATGTGTGCTTGCTTGTGTCCATTTGGAACATGGCAGCTCTGTGAGTGCCTGTACAGAATCTAGCACAGTGCATTCTTGATCCCAGCTGTTGCTGGAAAAATATAATGCAAACATGATCACAACTGCCAAAAAAGCCCCCAACCCAAATGCCCAATACATACTGAGGATTAAACTAAAAAAAAAAAAAAAACCTAAGGACCCTATTATTGTAGTCTATTTTATAATGTTCTCTTGTGCTTTAAAAATTATCAACAAACATGTATTTTGCTGTGCATTGATCTCCTGTGGCCTTTTCAATTATTCAGTTCTTCTAGTGACCCTTCCTCAAAACATCTCAATTATTTTACAAGCATGAACTAGGCTTTGCATCCTGCCCTCCCAGACATGGGATTGTTATCTTGCTTACTTTGCAGTGCAGGAAACTGAGTCACAGAACTTTGCCCCAGACAAAGGATACATAAATAAGCACTTAGGTCTTGAAACAGCAAAACTTCCCATAAATGCTGTGCTGGAACAGACACACATTCCCCTTGTTCTGGTCAGATTTATAAATATTCATATTTTAAACATGTCTCCTGGGATGAGAGCCACAGTTCCACTCCTCTGGCTACTAAACTACTCCTTTGTGACACCTGTGTCTGCACTTCACCAGGTTTGCTTTTTCCCTAATAACAGCTCTCAGCACCCTAAAGCTGTCCCTCTCCCTCAGTAAGAGCAGGCAGCGCGTGGCCCTTCATGCCAACAGGAACACAGAATGAAACCACCACAGAAAACACTGTGTTTTCTGGGTTTGCAGAGTGTGCAAATAAAAAACTGTTTGAGCCTTGTGGCAGATAGACGGCGGGGCATGTGGCAGTGTTTGCACAGCACGAGGGCTGCAGGTGTATCCTTTGGTGGCGGCCACCAGGGACAGATGGGGCAGGAGATTGTTCTCTGTTCTCACCCCCTTGGGTTGTGCAGGACGTGTGGGGAAATTCCCAGCCTCCAGGTGAAGGTTGGGGTTTGCTGGGACTCTGTCACAGCTGTTTCTTACTGCACTTGAACACGTTTCCAGGAAGTGTAGGACACATCCATGGACGGACACTGGAATCTTCCTGTCTGCGGCGCATCTTCTTCAGAAATAGTGACTATCCTTGACATACCTCCACTTTTTTGAAGTGCAGATTCCTAAGTTGTGGCAGTTCCCTCCTGCTCTTTGGATTTCAGTATCTCCAAGGGGCAGATCCTCTCTGAGGAGGCAAATTGGGGAGCACTGAGGATGAGCAGGGAGCCAGAGACATCCAGTGCTTCCTGGCTGTAATGTTCATATCCTCGTAAAAGAGAAAGAGGGATTTTTGAAGGAACTGCTACGGCCTTATTTTGAAACAACCTTTTGGTACAAAGGGATGGATTCATTTAAATTAAAAGGAGCCTTGGAATGCCTAGTGGTGTTGCAATACAGCTAGAGCTTGCTTAACCAGGATGATGTGGGGAGAATCTCGCCAGGAGGAAGCCATTATCCTTATCATATCCAGGAAAATGGGAGCAGTTCCACCTGGCGTTTCATTCATGTGAGTGTTGCTGGTGGGTTTAAAGCTCTTTTGGTTTTCTCATGTGTCTAGGGGAAAAGCAACAGCCAATGTCTGAGACCTCCAAATAAATTAAAGGACTTTTTTACCTCTGCTTAGTTACCCTCTCTGTCACATCCATTTGCTCTCACTCTTTCCTTTCTCCCCTATAAAAAATAATCAGTGCAAAACAAATGAGTGAAAAGCCAGCATCTTACCAAATCATCTTTCTGCAAAGGTTTAATTTCCTGTCCTGCTGTGTTTTTGTGTGTATGTTTTTCTTTTCCTCAAAAGAAGGAAGGAAATAAGAAAAAAAGGAACGGTAATAAAAAATAAAGAGGATCAAGAACCTAACAGACAATAAAGAGAAAAGATGTCCAGGAAAAGAGTGGCCTGAGTACATTTTTCTTGCACCAAAATCATCAGACACCTCTATAAGGATCTGGAGAGGAGGGTAAAAACAGGTGGTGTCTATCTGAGGATTGAAGTTTGGCATCCCTACACCCTCCCTTCCAGCTCAGAGGGTTTTAGTTTGAAACACTAGGTGCCACACAAGGGGCTTGCAATAGATGACCGCTGGCAGAGGGGTTTTTTTTGGTCTCAGCCTGTTGCGGAGGCAGGTAGGGGTGGATGGCACCCTTGACCAGGCAGTGTGAGAGTGTCGCTAGCCCTCCCTGGAGAGAAAGCTGGGATGATCTCTGGCAGGACGCGAGCACTGGGGCAGTGTGTGCAGCAGAACAGAGAGGAAGGAACCACAAAGTGGCAGCATTGTATCTGGTGTGTGCAAGACACAGCCAGAGTCAAGCGAGCCTGACCTTGGTCCTGCCTGCATCAAATTCGGACCTGACTTATTAGGAGAGGGTCAGTACCAAAGGCAACATATGAGGAGTAAACTTTTTTCTCTGGTGCTGGTGCCTCAGAACTGCCCCTCACTGGAGAAGAGGGGGAAAGAAGTGGGAAAAAAAAAACACCAAAAAAAAAAAGAAAAAAAATTTGGGGTGGGTAGATTATTATGCACCAAAACAAGCTGGATTCCCTTAAGCAAGAATCTGGCAAAATATTCCTGTTAGGATATATCTGTTTATGCAGTATGTGCAAGCCCAACAAGGTCTGACCCCTGATACTTCAAGTGACTGTCAATTGTTAACCCTTTGGAATACCTCAAAGTTCTTTAAAGGGAAATTTTATTTATCCAGTTTTGTAAAGCAAGAATCAGAAACTCAACGCCAACAAGTCCAGCATCTCAAAATTTTTAAATCAATCTCAAATTTAGTGTGCAGCTTGAAACACCAATTGTACTAGGGACCCCCTTCCCTAAAGCATGTACATAACAAGCACACAACAAGTAGGCACTAAAACCAGTGACAGACAGTTTTAATTTTTCTCTAGAAATTACTTGCTCAGCGTCTACGGAGTAAACCAACAGCTGAGCTAGGGAAAAAAAAAACCAAAACAACTATGTCTCCTAACACCCAGTATTCAACAACACTGTGTGTTAAAAGTCTAGAGAGGGCTATGAAACCCAGCCTGTGCCTTTGGAAGGACCTGGGTGAGGCAGGTGGCTTTTCTGGGTTCAGTCCAGCTGCTCACCTGGAACGGAGGGGGAATGAGCCACCAAAACAGCTCATGAGGTTCATTTAGTCTGCAGCTCCTCAGAAGGACTCCTGTGCCTCTCTTTCTCCACCCCTCAGAGAGAGAACGTGTCCCATCGGGGCGGAGGGGGGGGAAGGAAAATGCATTTGGGTTGTATAATTTGAGCACGACGCTGACATAAAAATAAGGGCTTCATCACTTGGGCTTGGCGAGGGAGGGGAAGAGGGAAGATTTGGAGGAGGGGTAAGGAAATAACAACTTGCTGTCTCCTGAAGTATTGTTTAATGCTTTACTTAAAAACGCTGACAGCTTCTGCACAGCTGTATCCACGATAGAAGCAGCTTGCTGGCACAGTGATAAAGTATTAAGACGAGCAGAGATCTGGGCACGATACAAAGATGAGAGCTCCTCGCAGCTGAATTAAGGCGATGCACACAAAGTAACCGTTACCTGGCAAAGGATCGTTTTGATGCCGGCGTCTTTTGTTTTGATTCCAGATCAAAGGGAGGAGGATAGGTGGTTTAGGGCTGGCACTCTGAGCTGTGTGGCTAACTTATCTGTGCCATTGAAGCAGGCATCACATTGCCTGCTTGTAAGAAGAGAAAGATCTGAAACACATGAGGGAAGGATGGGAAACAAGGGGGGAAAGCTACACCAATGCCGTACTGGGAAGGCATGCTGTCTGGAGTCCTGCAGAAGAGTGTTTAAATGTCTGTCTTTCTTTTTTAAAGAACCGTGGGTGCGAAGTCCTATTGTTGTTCTCAGTCTGGTTAGTCTCACTCCAAATCCAGATCTAAGGTTGCCTCTGCTCTAAGGGAGCCCTGGTTCCTGTGTTGGGACACCCTCTGGATCAGCAGAGCCAGTGTAACAACAACTGGTCACAGAAAATATTATCCCAGTAGAATAGCCATGGTCAGATTGGTTTAAAATGCCTAATGCCAGCTTGCTTTCACTTTCCTTCCACATTTTCTATATATGTGTGTGTACGTCTGTGTACTTATATGGGAGTGTGACAGTTTCTATATAGGTACTACGGCACCTCTAACACAGAAGTTTTGCCATCCTGATCATGCTGCTGCAGTTAAAACAGTGCAGTTTTCTCCTTCCACAGACCTACAATCCTGTAAGATGGCAAGCCCTGTCAATTCCTGCTGGCTTCGAGGGAACCTCAAAGCTTCTGTTCTGAGGGTCTCAGCAATTCTGTCTGCACCCCAAAGGAGAACTGGGCCCCAGGTTAATAAAAAGTAGGGCAACCTTATCCTATCAGCTGCCTGGGAGGGTGCCTGGCATTTTGAGGATGAGCGACAGAGAAAATTCAAGTTGCCAAGGCAATGGGAAACCTCAACATAGTGAAGACAGACGTAAAAAATACGTGCTGCATCCACACAGCTCCTCTGAGACAAACTCACTGCATGCCCTGCCTTGGTTTCCCATAGGAAAAAGCTACATTAAAACCCACTCTCTCTAAAGTGTGAGTGGGTATCTGGTTTGTGTTGCATTGAAGTCAAATAGATTGGCTTTTCTGCTGCCTCTGCTGGAGCTTCTGTGGAAATGAGTTGTACGGTGCGAGATCCCAGCTCAGCCCATGCACACTTGGAAGGGAGAAAGAGAACTCGGACTCTTTCCCTTCTTTATTTCTCCCAGCAAACTGGACCAAATCTCAGTCTCATTTATATCACAGTAATCCTGGAAGAAATTCACGAGAGTCAGTGCCTCTAGATTTACACGGATATAACCAAGAGGAGAATTCATCGCCATGTCTTCATCGATGGTTCATAAGCAAGGAAAATACTAAGGCCTCCTTTATCTTGACAGCACAAGATGGCTCAATAAATGTAAAGCACGTGTTACATAACAGTAGCATAATCTATGGTATTGAGGGCTCACAGATCCTGAAAGTCTTTTCCACTTGCAGTGGAGGGGGGGGGTAGGAATTAAATAGGGAGAAAAATATATATTGAATAAAGTGCTTGTTGCAGAATATTTTTTTAAATACAGAACTGCGAAACCTAAAGTAGGGCAATACCCTCCCTTTCAACAATACTTTGACTTCCTACAGTCAGCAGATGCAATATGCATAGGATTCAGAAAGATCCCATTAAAATTCATTAAACCGTGTTTCCAGCTATTTAGTAAATTTTGAAGAAAAGAAACCTATTGCCTCTTCTGCTCCATACGATGGCCTCTTTGAATGCAATTAACCCTTCATTCATGGGTCCTTCTATTCAACTAATCTCCCACCCCGTGCCTTCCGATGCATTTTTAATACCGCAGCTAATACTGCCACCTAAAATCCTCCAGCAGACACCATGCAATAGAGCTCTTTGCGCAGGCAAGGAACTGTAAATCTCCATAAACAGTGCTTGAATGAACAGCAAATTCAGATAAGTGATGTGTTCTTTTTCATGGCTTCCAGTTCTAAATGGAGGGATGCTCTTCATCCTTCAAGGTAGACTTTTATCCGGCAATTATCGTGCCCAAGGGATTTAGCCATTGGGTTTGGGGAAGCTGGGTGAGAAAGGGTGTAAAAACATGCAAGGGAGCAAAAAAAAATAGCGAAACAACAAAGAAAGACCTAGTGGTACGTATGCAAGTAAACATTCAAAATTTAAAAAAAGAAAAAAAAGAAAAAATAAGAAAAGAATAAAGGATAAAGATCCAGAAAAATCAGAACATATTATATGAAGTGTCAGATCTATCTGTCTGAAGTGTAAAACTCTGTTTTCTTTATTAGATGACTGACAGAGACTCAGGACCCAATCTGGTCTCATTCTGAGTTCGATAAACTGTGACCAATTTCAGATTGGAACTCCTATTTACGGAGGTGCTAAGTGGAGAGGGGGATTATATCATGCAAAACAGAAGCAACCAAAAATATTCCTATTCCCCCCATCCTCTTTTCCCATCTGATAAATGAGCTGGTTTGTCAAAACAGGGAGTGGAACTGGAGGGGCCAGGGAAAAGGATTTGCTATAAAAAAGAAAACAGAAGACGAGGACTGAAAATATTCTGTGTTTCTGTTTGCTTGAAGCAAATCCCATTCCCAAGCCAAATTAAATCAGAATCTGCCCATGAAGAAAGAATTCAGATAGGAAATATTTTGAAATATAGAGGTGGTCTCAGCCTGATCCACTCTGCAAGGTGTTCAAGGTACACAGTGCTTCTTTCATTATTTCACTGTTCTGTCACAGCTATGAAGGAGTGTTATTTCTGAGTCACAGAATTATGCTTTTCACTTGGCTTCTGTAACACCCCTACGCTTAATTATTTCATCTGAACTACAGATTTCCACAGATCCAGCAAAGCATTTAAGCACCTGCTCAACTTTAAGAACCTATTGCGTTCTGGGAGGCTTTCCACAATGTGAATTAAGCGCACACTTTGCTGGATGGACAGCTCTATACCATAACTACATTACACCTGGACGAGAGCCATACTCTTTCCCAGAGGGTTCGCTGCTCTCCACTATATCAGTCTAAAATTTTTCCATAAGTGTATGCGCCTTTTTTAATTGAAGATTTTGTCATATCTAATCGAACCCTCGCGCGGTGCTTGCGAGGAGTCTTGGACAACTTGGAAAGGATTGATCCTGGCACTTCAGAACGGGACAGAAGCGTTACAGTTTGTGTACCGGATGTGAGTATCACCCTAAGCCACTGGGAAACCAATCTGAAATCTGCCTGCTTAACAGAGAGGCACTGCTACTGCCTTGCTCTGCCAAATCAGGGTATTTTAAAGAGATAGCAGAGTGGTTCTGTTTAAAATTCGCAATGCATCTATACAGAGGATGAGAATTTCAAAGTACGGCACAAGTCTTACTTTATGGGGAGGTATTATTCTCATTGTTCTTCCAGAGCTGGAAAAAGAGGAGAAAAAAATGTATAGGAGCTCAACTCTGCAAAATTTGCGGACCTGAGTGGCAGGCTAAGAGCTACACAGCAAGCTGTGGAAAAATATCAGCAATCAAAAGCCAAAAATCTGGTCTCCAAGCTTCCTGTTCAAAGACATGCAATGTACTATTCTCCTACCCAAGAAAGAGTGGCAAGCATTCGCTAAAAGTTTAGAGGCTAAATGTCTATATAGGGGGATACTCTGGCTACCTCACACTCCACTGGGACTGGGCATGTTGCCTGTAATGCCATGGAAATGTTTGTACAATTAACAGCAAAGTTCAGTTGCTGCAGGAAGATGTGTATGGATTCATCCACTTTAATTTTTTCCATGATTTAAGCATTAGGCACCAGGAAATTAATCTGGGCAATAGTCAAGGCAATCTGCAGAGAGCTGGGTCCAGTGTTGCTAAAACAAGCTGGCTGAAATGAAAAAGTGCAGCTGTGACTCTCTCGCTGATACCAACACACAAACACACGCACGCAGACAAAAACCGGCCCTTATTCTTATTATTTATGGACACAGATGAAAAGCCAAAGGGGGGCAAGGTAATGCACACAGATGCTGATTAGCTGGAGATTATATTGATGATGTAATAAAAATTCACTTTGTCTCTTAAGCTGCACCAGGACAATCAAAGAGAGATTAGATAAAAATCAGAGAGAATGAATAATAGAAGGGAGAGGTAACATTGTAAACCATAACTCCCTGCAAAATGTTCTACCTTTGACTGTCCTCAGTCAGAATAAATAAGAGCTGGAGGGTGTAAATACAGCCCAAATGCACAGAAGAAGGAGGCAGATGTGGCTTTGTAAGTGTATTATTTATCAATAAGCAGCCAGATACGCACATTTACCTGAACGGGTTTGCAAATACACATATCCACAAGCACACACCTTTCTAACCCTGTTGAAGAGATTATGAGATGGGAGTGCAGGAGAGAAAACATGTTTGGAGAGGGACAGATGGACAGAGAAATGGACAGGGCGAACAGTTAAGAGCATATAGGAAATTATCTGAGTGAGAAAGAGATGAACTTGTTGGGAAAAATCAACTCTGTCTCTACTTGGCAGGGTAAAGGATACACATTTGGAGACCCACATGCACACCTATTTATCCAGACATACACCCATGTGGATCCCTGTCTGAAAAAAGAATCCCTCCAGCTGCAGAAGGTCTTCATCAGAGAAAGACAAGACAAAACTTTCCTCTCTTAGAGTGCTTGCTTGAAAAGGAACAGAACTCCTGCATGTCTAACGTTGGTTTAAGTTTACTCACCATGTTTAATATTTGATTAAACCTTTGGCATAGCTGACTATCCTGATCTGAATAGATGATCCAATGCTTTCCCTGGTAGTAAAGCCAAGCATAAGTAATAGCTGTCCTCTGACTACTGCTGCCTTATGCGTACGAGTCAGATTTTGCTGTGTCTGAAAACCTGCTATCTGCTTCTGGATTCTTTTCTGCTGCTCAGTATTTTCAGCAACACTTTATGAAATCAAACAAACAAACAGAAAAAAAAGCAAACCATCAAAACACTTCTCCCAGCCATGGAGGGGGCTGCAATTTATTCATAGCTGTGGAAAAAGATACCTTCCTTCCAAAGTCTTCCCTGGCTTAAGCATTTTACCTGTTGTCCTTGTTGTACTTTTTGCCTGTGGTTTGCATTATTACTTGCTAAATACATTAGAAAATGCTCATCATCTTGCTCGGCAGCTTGGGGATGTTTGTGTGGTTGCCCACACACATACGCACACACACATACACGCAGCAATTTTTTAAATAAATCACAGTCACAGGGGTGAGAAGAGGGCATGTGGTGCTTTGGAAGGGAGTAGCACAGCAAAAAAGGAAGGACATCTCCATGATCAGAAAACAGGGGCTGTCAGAGTTTCTCTGCACCTCTGTGAAATGGCCACCGCTGCTGATCACAGAAAGTCAGAGACAGGGACACCAGCCCGGGGTGCTTTTCCCCCTGTCCACCTGGGTGAGGAAAAGTCTAATCCCTCAAGACAGACAAAAAACTGGCCTAAATTACCCGCCTACATGCTTTACACCTCAAATGAGACAAGCCTTGCTGGGAGAGGTAATATCTTTTATTAGACTGAATGATACAATTGGAAAAAATAGACAAGCTTTCAAGCACACAAGGAAGTCTTTTTTTTTTTTTTTTTTTTTTTTTTTTCCCAGCTACATCAGCTGGACTAATAAAAGATATTACCTCTCCTTACAAATTTGGTCTCATTTATAACCTTAGACCATCACCGCTAAAGCTACAGCATGACTTCTGACTTAAATATACACAAAGCTCTTTGCAAAGCTGGATATCATAAATTCCTCTTTACACATAGCAAACTAAGGAAGAACAAGGTCTAGGAATGGGATCAGGTAAGATATGGAAGGTTAGTAAAAGGACTGGGCTAGAAATAGGCTGTTAATCCCTTCCTACCTACCTCTGAATGAAGAAGACTCTGATGCAACACCACATCAAATGCTTATTTTGCCTTCTCACATTAATTTTGGATTGCTAATGAGAGGCTCTGGAAGTGAAGTTTTTGTTTCTGAAGTTATGTTTCAAAACAGGAAGAAAAAATACTTTTTGCAAGAAGCTGAAGTGTAGTCCCAGAATGGACTGCCAGGGATTGTTAAGAACAATTTTTAGAATTCAAAGGAAAACACATGCAGGATCTTTGTTCAGGTGTGAGAAACCAGCTGCTTATTTAATCAAACAAACAAAGTTAAAAAATAAAAAGATACAATTGTCTTGGTGAAATTAAATACTTACTGCACTATTTTTTTTAATCTTTAAAAGAAGACTTTGAGCATTGAACCCCAAAAAGGGGAAAAAGCCCCAAAAACAAAAATGTTTTTCTGTCTACTCTCTTAGTAGTTTACGTACAGAAATGTGTCTGTGTATCTGCATATTTAATGAGTGCGGTCTTTCAGCTACTACCTATGGCTGTTTTGCTTTCTGAAAATATGGACAGCATTGCTTCCATTTCCCAAAACCTGCTAGGGAAGGAGATGAGAAAAGAGAGGAAAGATATCTAGCATGGTCAGAGAGAACCCAGGTGGTGACTCGCGGCAGGATCTGGTGAAGTGTTTTCTGCAAGGGACGGTGCGAGGGCAGAACATCGGTGCAGAGCTGAGCCAAGGGAAGGGGAGTGTGAGCAGCGATGGTGAGAGCTGGGGGAAATGATCTGTAGCTTGGCTATGGAAAATAAACGACTCATGAGCGCGGTAAGCTGGCAAGTGGGAATGGGCAGCGAGCCTGGAACGGCGCCTGGAAAAGGGACCTGATCTTGGAGGGGATCTAAGCCTGCGGTCCACACACCCACACCTGTACTTGCAACCAGGGGAGGAAGGCTGGGAAGCCAGGATGAAGAGCTGGTCTTGGATGCAAGCCCAGTGAGTGAAAGCCTGGGCGCTGCACTTGAACAGCAAAGGCAGGGGCCAAGGAGAGAGGCCCAAGCCGGGGGAGCGAGCTGCTCGCCCGGCAGTCGGACCTGTATGCTTTGTCACAGCAGGGTCATCTGCTTTGCTGGTGGCTCAGCTGTATCTTTTCGAATTAAGAAGCTGCTGCCAGAAGTCCTGTCCCTGGATCGGTGCAGAGGAAAAGACAGGGGAATGGCACACCTATTGTGCAACTCCTTTTATGAATAAACTCGTGAAATCTAATTCTACCAGCACCTCTCTGGCCTTTTTCAATGAGCCGGTCAGTAACAAATGACCATTTAACAGCACAAAGCAGCTGTTATAAGGGAGAACAGATTGAGGCTAATACAATACATGTTCCCCTCCAAACAAGAACCCAACATTCCTTCCCCTTTTTTTTTTCCTTTTTTTTCCCCCATCTGCAAACACTGTCAGTAAAGCTGAGTAAATATATAAATAATTAAACAAACAAATACTTTCTCTGCTGCCCCCAGGCCTTTGAAACTGAGACTTAGTTGGATTTCAGGCAATCAAACAGCATCGTGTTCACACACTCACACTGCACGCAGGCTTCCTCTCCACCTTTGACAGAATATCATTGACTTGAGTGCACTGTGATGATTTCAAATAGACTGGGGGTTAGATAATCGACTCTACACACACACACATAACTGCATGCACACTCCAGCTCCTTCATTTATTTCATAAAACACGTGAGCACAGATGGGATGGAAACACCAAAAGAGACCCCAAACAAACAAACAAAAGAAATCCCATGTACATAGCTACTGATGAACAAACTAAGACTACAACTGAAATTTAAAAAAGAAACACAAGGAGTCTGATTAATTTGTTTGTCAGATCTTTGCTATAGGCGATCATCTGAAAGCCTCCTCTTTGATGAAAATACCACTAAATTTTTGTGTCTGGATACCTAAGGACACTGAGATGTTGTTTGTTCCCCATAACCTACACCTTGGGTAGCAGCAGTGAAAATTCCCTTCTGGACTACCTTGTTCTCCCAAAGTCAGGGATATTCGCATCCCTGCTTAAGGATTCACACAGTGTCTGTCTGTTGTTTGTGAGGCTGGGTCAGAGTCTAACTATTGACTTCAGAGAGTGTTGGGTCTGTGCTCGGCAAATGGGCGACAACTGCCAATTCCATCTGCCTGTACTGAGGGCAGGAGTACACTTGTCTGGAGGAAACTTGCTCTTTTTACTGACCCGGTGAAGGCAGATACCTTCAGCTTGATCCAAACGCTGCTGCAAACAATAGTTTGGATCAGGCCCTCAAAGAAGAAAGGTGGTATGCAGCCCTTCGTCAAATCCTTGCTTTGCAGCTCCCTCAGTTGCCATAACAATGAAGAGTATGTATGTGATTCACTAAAAGAAGGGGGGAAAAAAAAGTATAAATCAAGATCCTGAATCAGTGAATGATGACATTCTTGTAGACAGAGAAATTACAAAGGCTGAATCCTACTCACACAAATAAAACTGGCAAAATTGCTGTTGACCCTTTCTTAGCAAAGCAGGGACAAATATGCATTTACAAGTGAAATGAGCAAAGCTAATTTTCCATGCCCCCACTGAGTGTTTTTTGAAAGCATGTTTTCCAGATCTACGCTGAAAGGGGCTCTGATGTAATACATTTACCATCAGAGACACACCAAAACCTTTACACAGAAAAAAGTCAAATTTATGCCATTACCTTCTCCCTCATAAAAAAAAAAAAAAAAAATTAAAAAAAAAATTCTGCTGGCCTAATATTGCAGTTGGGGAAATGAAAGATCAATAGCTCACTAGAGCCAATGGGAATCTTTCCATTGATTCAACAGGTTTCAGTTCAGGCCTGAAGGCACCGAGCTTAAGTGACTCCATCAGAGAGTGTTGGTGAGTAATTATCCACGCTGTGATTAGAACCTAGGCATCCTCACTGCCCGCCCTCACCCACCAGATAATGCCTTTCCTTTGAATGAAGCTGCAGGCACAGGCAGCAATTTAAACGGAGCCGCTCTGAGGTGTATTAGCCATTACAAATATTCAGAAGGAATGGCAATGCTTGTGTTCCTTGTTTTTTTATTTGTTTGTTTAATTCCCTGTTAACTTTTCAAATCCCTAGCAGAATGTAGAAACTAGCAACACTCTGGCATTCTTGTCTCCTGCAGGATATTTAGGTGCCTTTTCTGCCAGTGTTCCTATGGGTTGACTCACTTCTTTTTTTCCCCTTCTCTGTTAGTTACTAAACTTGGAGTCCAATAATTTCTAAGATACTCTTTTTTTGGTACCAAAATTGGCTGTATCCCTTCTTGCAAATAAACATGAGGCAATGGTATGCTTTTAAAGAGTTTGCGAAAGGATTTTTCTTGGTTGTCTTGCCCATTCCTCATTTCCACTCCTACTTTTCTCATTTATTGCCAGTATCTTGAATGAGATTTCTTTTTCTAAAAATAAAAAAAAAATCCATATAAATAATAATAAAAAGAAGATAGGAAGAAGGAAAGCGATGTAAAAAAGTAACCAAGCTGCCTCTGAATGCACGAAACAGAACAAATACCACAGAATAGCATAATTGAATAACAATATATCTTTATAAAAGAGGGTGAAAAATTGCATCCTCATCCATGTATTATTGAAGATGGAACACGATCAAATAAATAGCGTTTAAAAGCAATTAAATGCTCACAAAAGAAAAACACTTGCCCCGTAAACTTAAAAAAAAAAAAAAAGGGGTGTAATGAAATGCAAACCTTCTTGAAAGTACTGTATGGACACTGGAATGAGAACGGTCGAAGTTGAATGGTAGAGCAGAAGGAGTGAACTAGCTTACCTAGATAAGGCAGCCTAGTGTTGCAGAGGGAGTAGTTAGGGAATTCGGATGGAGCCAGGTTTGTCTGGGCTTGGGTGAGTAACAACCTTAAGTCAGTCGTGTCGCGCGTGATCGGCCGCTCCCGCTTCAACCAGCGGCATCTTGCAGAGCTGCCCGTAACTTCGGGCCCCATCCAAACACTGCTGCAGGCAAGGCTGAGCTCTTCCTGAGCTTCACCAGGCTTTGGGGCAGGTGTGTGGCTGCTCTGCAAAGTCCTTCCTTATCAATTATAGATTTCACGCTGTGTTGAACGTACGTTATTTCCGCCATGTTTTTCCCCCCGTCCCTTAACTGCTGATAAAGGTGTGGGGGGAAAAAAAATGAAACATTTTCATTGCAATTCTGTGCTGAAAAAGAACTCTCTAGGATTAATCCTATTTAGACGGGGGCTGAAGTTGCTGACCAAAATGCTCCTCGCTGTGACAAGTTCTCAGGTCCCTGGCTTTTGTGCACCTGTCGGGCCAAGACCTGATCCTAGAGAAAAGCAAATCTGGTTTCCGTCTGTGTTCAGTGAAATAATGAGCAGGAAACAGAGCGTAGGTGAGAAAACTGAATTTTCTCTAGATTAACTTCCAGAGAAGTACAAACCAATTCAATCTGTTCGGCAAAGGTATCTCACTCTCCCCCGGCTTCCTCCATGCACCATTTCAAAGAAGTGCATCTTTACCTTATTATATTATTAGAATCAATCAATATTATTAATATTACATGTGGGCAATTCTGTAAATTCTTCATAGTTCTCCTCCCCGCCTGTTAACAGCAGGTACATTATACAGTCTCTGGTTAGATTGGTCAACTAGGCTATCAATAGTCTTAATAAGCAATACCTATATTGTGACCTTTGCTCACAGAACTGAATCTCTCATATAGGGCTGTCAGATCCTTTAAAGAAGTATTGATAAGTTCATTACTGTATTGCTACATATAATTTTAGGTGTGATTTTCACTCACCCTGAAGCATCTAGTAACCTAATACTTTTTTTTTCCTCCTAAAGCATTGGCCCTTTTACAATTGATCAAATAGTGAATTAGAGCATTATAGAGAGGAAACATAATCAGGGGATTTCTACAAGCACACTGTGATATATCTTTTGATCTTCTGACAACCTTCATCCCTCTCGATCCTAGGAAGGAAGCGCTGTTTTATAGGGATATTATTAGGCTGATGCTGCTTTATACATCTACCTGCAAGAAGCTACCGAGTCCGACAAAGATATTGGTGTGCGTTTGCAGTGAGTGATGCATATTGTGTGATGAGAATCTATCCTTAGGGACTGGGAATGAGAGGAACTATGTGCAAATGCAAGTCTGCCCTTTCGATACATGCATGCATACACAGTCCCTGTGTACTATATACATAGGCATTTGAATTAGAAACAGGCCAAATATGCAGTCAGATCTCATCAGGCCAACTCTGTCTGCAAAGCTCTGCTTTTATTCTGTTTGAAGAAGCTTCATGTCCAGAGTTATCTGCCCTGGTGCACTGGGAAGGCAGCCTGGTAGCCTCTAAAATATTTTGGAGGCTCAGACACAATGTACAAATAAAGTAGAGATGAATTAATTAAGTGTGACTGTATCATTAAAATAGTTTAGTGAGTAAATGGTTACGTATAATATCAAACTCTGCATATAACTCCAGCAATACCCTCTTAAGTCACCTGCCACTTTCACATAAGAGTATGTTCTCTGTACTGTCTTTCAGAAAGGAATTATTTAGAAATCTATATTATCCTGTCTGTACTGAATACATGTTTTCATTAGCATGCACATAAAATAAATAGTTGCATGTGTGTGATGTACAAACATCAGGCACACTTCTATCTCACTGCTTACGCAGTTTTCCCATAAAAGTTCATTTTCAGCACCACTGTTTGTGCATGGGCTTTTTCAGGTTTTTATATTCTTTTTATGTTTTCTGGGTTTAAACAAGGAAATTAAACACCTTAACCACGTAAAGGGGTAAGAACACTCTGCACTGCAAACTGTGTCTGCACTACACCTTGGTCTACCAAACCATAAACAACTTTCCGTTTGCAAAATACTTTGAGAGACCTTACAGTGAGGGTCCCCATCACCACAACCATATATCCCTGGAGGCATTAAAATTGCTAGCAAAGTCATCTATTAAATAGTTAATGTTAAACAATGACTTTACATGTTCAACAAAGGAGGAAGAAATAAACAGATAAGGGTGAGGTAGATCGAAATCTGCATGCCTCATTGGCTGAACTGTCGGATATTTCTAATGCATCTGAAGGGTTTGTTACTAAGAACCTGTTAAGTATCTTTAAACCTTTGATCTGTAGCCAGTCTTAACAAAGGTGACAATTAATTACAGGAGAGTGCATTGCAATAAAGTTACATCGTGGTCAGTTTATATATACTGTCCAAAGCTGGTTCACAGAAGTCACTGTCAATTAAAGTCTTCTTGGAGTCCAGTTCATTATCAATTTTTCCCCCTTGCCTTGATCAATATTTTTGGCTGCTTCTGCTTGACAAACTTAACACAATGTCTATATCTATATGTCTTGCCATTCATTTACATGGAATAGATGGCCGTATATGATTTATTTTTAGCTACTACGTATGGTCAGGCACTTTATTTGAGAGGTTTAGAGCTCTCATCCATCTTTATTTTAAGGAGTGACAATAATAAGCCCGCTCTTCCTTCAAGGGGATGTCAGCTGGATATAATGAATGCACATTAAAAGCTGCATTCACCTGTAGGTGCATTCAGGCTGTGGCTCACCGTGACAAAAGCAAACAAATGCAATCTCTGTGGTGACATCCTGATTCCAGACCACGCCAAGAGATGCAGTGCAGATAAAGTGACTCAGTAGATCCTGAGATCCCCAAAATGCGATGATGGCTCGCTGGGAGGTAGGGGGAAAGAGAGACCCTTGTAATATATACCCCAGCTCAGTAAGTGGAGCAATGGTGGAAGAAAACCATAACTTTTACTCACCACGGTTTACATTTTTCCCTTTTTCTGCAGCAGATTTTAATGCATAAGGGTCAGTCCACCATGGCAAATGCTGGCAACAGTCATACAAGTGTCAGTGGAGCATTTAAGTGAGTGAGAAATATAGCAGAGATCAGGCTTTTGTCAGTTCCTTAGCTTTGTTTTAGTTTTAGTTTCACTTACTAAAAAGCTAAAGTTAAAGGGCTAAAGTTAAGTAAAGCTAAGTTAAGGGACAAGCCAGCAAGGACAGAAATTAGTAGCATTAGCTCCAAGTGTTGAGGTTTGTTATTTAAACCCAAAATCCAGAATTTTAAAGGGAATGTGGAACACTGCATAAGAGCAAACCTGCAGCAGGATTTCCAAACATGAAGCTGCCTAAGCGATGGCAGAAATCTCACTGTGCTCTGTCCAGCAAGCAGGTAAAGTCCTTTGCTCCTCAAGTAAAAGTGACGCAGGGATTAATAAAGCACCAGCTATTTGTTGAAGTGAGGATTCAACTTAACTTCCTTAGCACCCCACTTGCTTAGTGCAAACTCTTATGGGGCAGAAACCACACAGTGGTTGATGGACAGGTCATGTTGAGCTCTGCAGCCCCCTGCTTTTTTGGAATATTACTTTGAGGCTAGAGCCAACACCTGCATGGGTCTTTGGGCATCTGATGCTTTCTCTCTATTTTAAATGCAGGTAAGTGGTCCAACAGCCTAGATCATCTCCCCCACTTTTTCTCCCTTGGAACCATTACTGCCTGTCACATACAACCACCTCAGTTCACACTTGATTGACGGGAGGGACAGTAACAGCTCCTTTAGTGTCGTTATGGTCTGTCGGGTCAGTGCGGCTGGCTGGTGTGCGTGCACACAGGGTGTGCATGATAAAAAAAACACCCCGATGTCTTGCTGAAAAATGTGGCTGTGTACTTCCAGCTCTTAAGGCTGGAGGAGACCCTCCTTGACCACCCTTCTGTCCCTTGTTCTTGACCACCATGGACAGAGACTTCGCTGCCTGCCCTCCCTGACAGGTACAAACCGCTTTTCGGTTGAGCACAAGACACTTTCCGCAATCTCGCTCACTCTTTGCCCAGACAAAATTTCCAGGTGCTTTCTGGCAATCTCCTTCAAAAGACTATTCCATCAGCTGCCTGGCTTTTATTATGCTGTGCAATTTGAATTCTCTGCTGAAGAAAGCCCTGCTGGTGGCACTGGCCACTAGCAGATGCGGGATACAGGACCAGATGAACCATGCTTCTCATGCAAGGTGACAAGGATCCTCAATTTTTTCCCTCTACTTCAGTGTTGAAATTTCCAATTTTTATGGCTCGACATGGGAAAAAAAGACACAAAATTAACGAAGCTGCCCCCCATTCCTATTTTTTATTGCAGAAATTAGTGAGTTTCTGATTCAAACCTTAATTAAAACCTTGGTAGGGACAAATGAATACTGAGAAATTTGGTTGTTCCTAAATTTTTTTTTTAAGGACAAAAAGTACCTTTTTTTTATTCCATAAAATGCCTAAAGGCACCAGAATATGTAATTGTTGAGGGACAGAAGCAATTGTAATCTGTAAAAGTGTAAGAAGTGTAAGTCTAATCCGGAGAAATGTAAGAGAAGAAACAAAAGCTGTGGGCACACAAAGTTTAATTTCTTTCCTTTTTTTGCATTAATGTAACTTTTAAACAAATCCATCTTGTAAGGATGATTAGCTCATATGGTAGTGGGACTAGCTGAGGAAGAGCTTTCAGTGCAAAACTTGACAGGCAAGCAAGAGATCCCAGAAAATTAGAGTTTGTATTGGAAATGCTGACACAACCGTAAAAACAGCATCATAACTGGCTGCAGCTGCTTTTAGAAACCAGAATCCATGTCCAGACCCCTGGAAAAAAAAGAGTTAATGTGTACTCTTATAATTTATGGAGCAATCTGGGCTATCTGTTTGACATTATCAAAACACATAGATGCTCATATATACAGGAGATTTTAATGAACAGGGTGTTGCTTTTTTCCTCTCTTCCATCAAACTATCAAATTGCATTATGATTGTTTTAAGGGGTTGTTCTTTAGACCTAAGACTTGAAGTCTGTTTTGTTCCAGTTTATTTGTGCTTTACCTCCCTCCCTTGTTTGGTTTACTACCATACTAAATGCTGTATGTGTTGCTTTCAGACAGGCAAGTCTTATGTTTCAATTATGGAGGAGTTTATTCAGCACCTGTATTGCGTTGCGCTTCTTTTCAACTAAATTTCCATTTCCCAAAGGCTGTACACACAAATGTGTACACATCTTTTTTTCTGTATGTATACACACACAAATCTATACATTTCTGCATATAAACATACACATCATCTTAACTGAATGCTCATTTTCATTGCGCGTTTGAATTTTTGACATATCCAAAACCTTCATAAACATCCTTAAACTTAACAAGGTTTTAATTTTTCTATCATCTATCTTTGTAATCCAATAGAATAGAATATAATGAACTGAAGCCTTGTTTTTCTACTCCAGAGGTGTCTTAAATTTCAAAATTATTTATACTTTTAAGATGGTAAAGCTGTAAAAGAACTAAACTATTCTCTTCATACTGCATTTTTCTATCTGCATTGAATGCTTACAGAGTGAGGTTTGGGTCAGGTAGGAAAAACACCCCAACCACGGGACTGCAGCAGTGGATTTCAAGAAAGTTTTGGGGGGTCTGTGCTTGTCTCACCCCTAAATAAGGGTTGAAAGAGTGCTGTTGGTCTCAAGTCTATGCAAGACTCCTGCTTTTCCAGGGCACGCTATCTCTGCACTTTAAGTGCATTCACCCGCATGTGTTTCAGTAAATCTCAGTTAAGTGTGGAATGCTGATTTCTTCCGACTTCCTAAATAGAATACTATGGAGACCTGTGTGTTTTAAATTAAAACATTTCCCAGGCCTTGAGTACAAGCAAGCTTCAGTAAAAAAGACTGTTTAAACCTTTGGGGACAGTCCTATATTTAGATAACATTAATTCATAAATATTATACTAAATACCACTTAAATTGGCCTTAAATGACTTCAAAGATAATGCATTATAATATGGCTGTCCTGAGAGCACTAACCTTTATATCTCCCAGTAACTCAGCCTTTAAGCATACTCCACAGCTAGATAAGATGGGGGGAAGTTATGAATGACTGTCTTGCTAAATTGTTAAAGTGTGATTAGTTAACTCAGTGCATGTGTGTGCGTGTATGTGTGAGAGCGTGGGTGGGTCAGCTCAGCCCCGGTAGATTTCTACCCGTAGGTCTCAGCACACAGCCTCTTCCCAACCCTTCAGCAAAGTACCAGAGCAGGAGCCTGTTCCTGCCCCGTGTGGAGAGAAGCAAGGATGGGGGAAATATGCAGCAGCTACGCTCAAGCTTATTTTCTTGGGGATCTGGCAAGCCTTTCCCACCTTCCCCCACATGCTGCTTCCCCCGTACCCTTCCTCTCTTTGTGTATCTGCAAGAGAATCATAATTCCCTGCCTCTTTCCTGGTGTCTGTACTGGTATCAACCAGAGCTGCTGGTGAGAGAACCTGGGACTTCACTCTCCTTTTGTGATAGTTTTTCTTGGAGGAGGACATAGTAATGTACTTTAGGTTCTTAATTTTCAATTTCCTCCTGCCATACAGGGGCACCGTAATAGGATATCTTCATAATATTTTCAAGAATACACATCCTTTGATCTCGTTTCAATGGATTTACACCTGAAATTACTCCGGTTGCTGTTTTTTTACTTTGAGCTAATTCCTCTCTCTTCCCTCCTCCCAGAACAGTCCCACCTTCTCCCCCTCTACACCCAAGGTTTGCTCTCTGCACACTTAAATAAACTACAGCCTACTATTAACACTTCAGGGTGTACCACTGCCACAGCCTCATCCCCTGAATTAGGAATGAAATCAACTGAGAGTGATGGATCAATTAATGTATAAGCATTATGCATCTCTTATGGAAAGCATCTTAGGGTTTTGTATTGCCAACCTACCCCTGTGAGCCAAGTTGGACTATCTTTATGCAATTCTTCACCTACGCCTGCAAAGCAAAGCCAAAATAAGGACATCTGAGTGAATACAATGCTTCACATGACTGCATTTAGAGAAGGGAAGAGAGAAAAAATAGATTAGAAATGAAATAAAATGAATAAAATAATAATAAAAAAAGCCAAACACAACCCTCATCCTTCAAAGCCCCATCACGCTTTTTGACTTAATAGTAATTAATCACTACTGGCAAGAAAGTAATTTTTTTCCAGGTAGCCAGAGGCACATTTTTATCAGGATTAGCTAATAAATCAGCGGCATCGCTAGAAAGGAGTTCAAACTCTTCTCGGATGTACTAAATAAAACCGATCTCTGAAATGCTGGCAACTCGGTGTCTATTGAAGCTTCACTCAAACCTTAGCCCGCAAAATAACAATCATCATCATAAATTTTCTTTCCTAAGTCCAAAACTTATAGTATGTTAAAAATGAGTGCTTGTTTTGAGATGAACTCATGCAGTTTGGTTTGATGAGGTGACAAGATTCCCCACCTGGCTTTTTTCCTAGGTTGCAGCTTTAGAACAGAAATGAAATGAAGGGAAATGAAGTTAGTATCTTGCTTAATTCAGGGATATGTGTTAAACACATCCAAGCAAGATAAATGATCCCTCTCTCTCTCCTTTCTCTCTCTCTCTCTCTCTCTCCTTCTCTCTCTCTCTCTCTCTCTCTCTCCCCCTTCCTGAGTTTGTCTCTGTGAATACAGGCATACAGTAAAAGCAAAACTGAACTGAAAGAGGGAGAACTCAAATCTATGAAATAGAAATTGAAGTTGGTGCACAGAATGATTAATTTCAGGTTTAAGATAAAACATAGCAAAAGAATAAAATCTCATCAACAAATCACAGTAATCTCCCACAACCAAAAATAAATATTTTATTGAAGTGTTAGCTCAAAGATTTCCTCTACACTATGTTGAGTGATTCTCTTCAGTGTAGCTTTTACTGCTGTTATTTTTATTTTATAGAAACCTTAGATAATTTTTGCAAACACATGCACACACACACGAGCTCAGTGTCTACTCTCACTATTAGATGAAATCTCTCAGGACCTTTCCTTCCCTGCACTTCTTACTATTATTTTTATTGCTATTATTAATAATTATTATAGTAGCACGGGTGTCATGTTTGAATAATGCCAATCGGACCTTGATGTGGCTTCTAGGAAGACAGTCTGAAAAGAAAGCAAGGTTCGAAAGAGCTACACTGATCATTTTAAAAATGAGAAGGGTGGTTGAAGCGACCGGCAAGTAAGGATGGGAGAAATATCCTGTAACTTAGACTGAGTCTCTAGTCCCCGAGCCCTGGACATTTTCTCCAGCCTGTGTAAAGCTGGTACTTTGCACTGTCAGGGTATATTTTCATTCGCGTTTCCTGAGAGTGGAAGCAAGGAAGGGAGTGAGTGGGAAGGGGGAAGAGATGCTTGGTGAACATGCCATTAAGTTCAAGATTTACAACTCGCCAAGGCATCTGGAAAGCTGGGAAGCCAGTAATGCCATTACTGCTGACTGAGTCTGCCAAGCTGGACTAGACACTAGTACTGAAGCTGTCCTGTAAAAGGTACAACTTCCACTCTCCCCGTGGCCCCGTGCAAAACGCTTTCTCCTCCTGCACTAAATCTGGAGTCACACCCCAATTACTTCTGACCCGGTCTTTTTCTTTTCCCTTTTCTTTTTAAAAAATAAATAAAATATAAACACACATACACATACACGTACACATACACACAGAATATGAGTTAATAAGGTGGCTTATATCACTTCTGCCTTTCTCCTATTTCTAAGAGGAACTGCCATGCAAATTACCTTCAACTTCCTCCCTGCGAGTCCTACTTTCCTACCCGAGGATCTGAGCATCTCTCCCCCACTACACACACCCTCCCCCACCCCCAAAACAGAGCACCATCTAATCTGACAGGCACCTCCGGAGAGCCTAAGCTGAGCAGGGAAATGAGCGGGCAGAGATGGAGCAAGTGAGGCATCGTGTGAGGAGTACATCTCCACTACCTTTAGAGAAAACCTAAAAAGTTCCCGGCATGGACTTCGGGCACATTAAAGTAGTGCTTGGAATATGCCTGGTCAGAGACTTCTTCCCTCTGGAACTAAGCTGCCACCTGTCCTTTCTGTCTTGCCTTCTCCCACACGAGCACACATGCCGTGATTTTGTGCACACACCCCTGCCCCGCTTGAGACGGGCTTCTTTATTGTTGTTTATATCCCTGTTCCCGTGTTGAATAGAACCAAACTGAAACAGTCTCCCCCGGAGCAACTCACTCTCCTCCACTTCTTGCTTTGTAGAAGACTACAAATAATAAGTGTGACAGCAGTAAAAATAAAAAAACTACCAAAAATTTGAGGGGAAAAAAAGAAAAAAAAAAAAAGAAGAAGAAAGAAAGAAAGAAAGAAAGAAAGAAAGAAAAGAAAAAGCCGCCGGTGCCAGATACGGAACAGTTGTAAAATCGGGGGTTGCCAGCAAACCCAGGGACAGACAGACGGACACACACACCCCTGGGCTGACGGAGAGCGGCTCCCGAAGGTAAACACAGAGCAGCCGCTCCGGCTTCAGCACCGCGGACAGCTGCCGCCGGCCCCGCGCCCGCGCCGCCGCTCGCCCGGCGCTCCCCGGGAGCTGCCTCTCACCCCAAAAAAAGCGGGGAAAGAAATAAAAAATGCTAACAAACGAGCCGAACGGAGCTGACTCCCTGCCCTGACTCTCGCTCTTCTCTTCCCAGGATGGGTCTATTATTTCTTTCCCTGCCCCCCCAGCCTGCCGCCTCCGCCCCCGGGCCAACCAAAAATGAAATAAAATGAAATGAAATCGAAAGGAAAGAGAGAGGGAGAAAGAGAGAGACGGGGAGAGAGAGGGAGCCTGCCTTTCTCTCCCGATCTCTCCCGGGAAAGTTCAGGAGGTAACTCACCTTTGTGCATGCCAGTGAACCTGTCCTTCAGCACCGTCAGTTCATAGATCTTCCCGAACTCCTCGAAGAGCGGTTTGAGGTCTTTCTCGTCCAGGTTACGGGGGATCTGCCCAATAAAGAGCTTAATGGCATCGTGGTCCTTCATTGGGATGGTGGATGGGTTTCCGGGACTATGGTTTAATCCGTTCATATGCCCGTTGGTGCTGGGGTTGCTGTGATTGCTACTCAGGCTGGTATTGTCTGGTTGTCCGTTTGCTAACGTGGCCATCTTTATATACATAGAGAAAATCTTCTTTCCTTTTTTTCCCCCTCTTCTTTTCTCTCTCCCTCCCTCTCTCTCCCTCTCTCTCTCCCTCTCTCTCGCTCTCTCGCTCCCTCTCCCTCTTTCACACACACACACACACACACTCACACACACACACACTCCTCCCTCTCTGTCTCTCTCTCTCTCTCTCTCTCTCTCTCTCTCTCTCTCTCTCTCTCTCTGGGTCTGATCTGATTTTTTTTTTACATTGAAGATCTGTGTCCTTTCCGTTTAAACAGGCTGGATCGGTTCAAATTCCCAGCCAGACTAGGGGGTGGGGTGTGAGTGTGTGGATGTGTGTGTGTACGGGGAAGGGAGGCTAGGGGTGGGGGATTGCTTTTGCCTCTACTCTGGCTAAACCCCCTCCTCCCATCCAACCACCCCCCTGTCTGTCTGCCCGGCAGAGGCTCAATGGTATCTTCCAACACAGCCCCTGGCTATAAATAGCACTAGGCGCATGGCTCTTTGAGAGACAGTCAATTTCTATTGTGCCAAGTGAGCAAAGGGGAACGGTTGCGTTTTTAGGACCAATGATGATGATTTTTTTTTTTCCTTTTCCTTTGCAAGCCCTCCGATCAATCGCTGTCGTTATAATTTCAGTGATCATCGGGAAATCTGCCTTTTATTTGAAAGGGGAAAAAAACCCCAAACCCAAGGTGTTCTGACTTCTTTCTGTTATGATGATGCCTCTTACTTATTATTTACTCTTATTCTAATTTCGCAAATGATAATAAAAAGCAGTTCAGATACGGATGAACCCCCCGGCTCAGAGGTTGCTTTTGCTGTTGTTGTTGTGATTGTGATGTTACAAGCTCTCTTTACTATATCTGTTCATGTTGCATCTAAAAAAAAATGCATGCTCTTTAAGCTCTCTCTTTTATTTTTAAATATAAATTATGTTACTGATGATGACATCAAACTAGAAAAGCACAAACTATATTATTGTAGTGCTTTGAAGAGAGTAAAAAATATCGAAATGAGTGTTGTTAATTTTCGTGCTGCCGATATTTATGTCATGTACAGTCGGTGCGGGCGTTATCTCCTATACGGGCTCTGTGTGTGTATGTGTGTATGTGCGTGTGTATATTGGAAAGGGATTGATTAAGTAAGGTTTTCTTGCCCGACTTTCAAGCCATCAGGATATTTTGTCTGTCTCTGATGGAAACATAAATCGTATTTTGTAGTCATCAGTGATCGGGAGTTGCTTGTCCGAACAATGCTCTCTAGACAAAGTGTACTGTATGGTGGAGACGAAATCAGCTCTTCTTTCACAGCATCTGGGGGTGGGGAGGGCAGGGAGCCTCGGATTAAGGACACAACTCCCCCTTGTCCCCCAAATACCAACAACAGTAATCCGGACAGTAACGAACCACGGCTCTGCGTGCGCTCAGAGCGTTTTCCCCCCTTGTTCTTTTTTCCATCCGCTTTCCCTTTTCTCCGCTTCTCCCGCTCGCCGGTGCGAGCGGCGCGGGGATGGAGGAGCAGCAGCAGGCGAGCTCGGAGCAGCCTGCGAGTTACCTGGCCTGAACCCCCTGTGCCGTGCCGTGCCGTGTCGTGCCGGGCTGGCCCCGGGGGTGTCCGCAGCCCCCGCCGCCCCGGGCCCGGCCCGGCCATTGTTGGCGGCGCCGGCGGCAGCGCAGCCCCGCGGCGGGGGCGGCGAGGCCCCGGGGAGCTGGGCAGGGGGAGCGGGGCTGGCAGCGGGACCCCCCCCGGCCGCCCGTCCCCCGGGAGCGCAGGTGACACGTGTGGCTGCCGGCGGAAGGGGCAGCGGCGGGGGAAGGAGGTTTGTTGGTTTAAAATTTCAACCCTTCCTCTGCCTGCTTTACTGAGCGGGATTTATTTATTTTATTTATTTATTTATTTTTAATTTCGGTTTTAAAAACAAACAAACAAGCAAACAAACAAAAGAAAGGAGCGAGCTTTGCCGCCTTTCCACTTTATTTGGCTTTTGTTTTGATGACAGAGAAGGAAGGCAGTGTCCTGCCAACCCCCCCCCCACCCCACCGTCCTCCGTCCCCTCCGCCTCCCGTTAAAAACAAAACCAAAAACCTTTTAAAAAAAATAAAATCACCCCATTGCCGGTGGCTCGGCTATTCCAACTCCTCCTGCGCCTGAGAGCGCTCCCGTGTCCTGCCAGCAGAGGAGCGGGGGTGGATCGGGGGCGGCAGGACTGCGCCCCTCTCCAGGGCCAGCGCCGGTCCCTGCGAGGGGAGCGCTGCGGGCGGGGGCGGGACGGGAGCGGCCCCGAGGAGCCTCCCCTGCCACCCTCCGGGGGCCCGCACCTGGGGGCACAGCCGAGCGGAGCCCCCGGCAGCCTGCGCTGCCTTTTACGGCTCTTTCAATATCTTGGGGCGCTGACGGGCAGCAGCGGCTGTCAGCCGCCTGGTGCCGGGCTGGTGGCAGGCACCGCGCATTGTCTGCCGTCTGACCAGCCGTGCTGTGCGCCGGAGTCCAAGTCGGGGGGGCGAGGGGGCTGCTCTGCCCGTCTTCCCTTCCTGGGCAGGCTCCTGCAACCTTTAAAGGCTGCAAGCACGGAGATGTGACAGCCCAGGAGCGCGGGGAGGGTAAAACCCTCAGACAGCCCCGCTCCCAAATTCCCAGCCCCGTGACTCACCTGTTTTCAAATCCTGCCTTGTGCCTTGGAATGTGATAAAAGAATGTCAACAACAACAAAACCCACACGAAACAAAATCTTTCAGCCTTCCTTCCCCCCCTTCCCCCCCTCCTCACCCCTTAAAAATCCTAATATCCGCTCTTTCTGATCCTGAAACCACACCCGTGATAGAACTAGGAGGACTAAACCTTTTTTTTTTTTTTTTTTTTAAAGAAGAAATATCCACAACAGTGAAAAGTGAAACAACATCCGGCGCTGATCCATCCCAGCGATAGCTCTGTTAGCACCTTGTCCACGAGCAGGCCACTCTGCCCGCAATCACGGCTTATCCCAAATGAAAACCAATTAAAAAGACCAGGGCAGTAAAAAGAGTCATTTTGCCTCTCAGTGCGGGTGTCCCTTTTATAACAATCTCTATTTTTTAAAACTTTGAGCTGGTCCACGCCCCGTTTTCACAGAGCCGTAAGTATAGTCATTTAGAAATGGATGCTGTTCAAGTACAGCCCCCTGGTGCACAGGCACAGCTGTGAGGGGTGGCAGGATGAAATAATACGGACACAAATATTGCTACAAGGGCTCCAAGATGAACACAGCTGCTGCTGTGGGTGGAAATAAGCTATACCCCACAAGCACCTTTACACATGTACAAGGGGCTGTGGCAGATTTTAAACAGATACAGGCAAAGGAGGAGTGAAATGGTTATCTATAAACCAGCTTTTGCTGAACAGTTCCCCAGTGAGAAATGTTCCCGGTGTAATCACAGTGGGTCCAGTTCAACACTCCAGAAGCAGAGAAGTCCAGAGGAATTTTGTAAGGATAAGGTCTTTTGTAACAGGCTTCAGTTTTCCCAGGACAGTAAATATTATTTATCTGCTTGGGACCAAAATAAAGCACTTCACTTTTTTTTTTTTTTTTTCTGTACTTGCAGGGAAAAAGCAGCCCCTTCCCACAGCCATTTGCAGACCCATTTTCTCCTGCTTCTCACTCCGATTAGTGTGTCTTTTTTTTCCTTTTTTCCCCTCTTTTTCCTTTTCTTTTTCTTTTCTTTTTTCTTTTTTTTTTTTTTTTTTTTTTTTTTTAAGAACACAATCACCATTTATTTTGGGGGGAGGTGGCCATCAATTTTTGCCTCCTCAGAAGAAATACGATACCCCAAAATTCACAAGGCTGGAAAAAGGCAGGGGCACGGCCAGGCCGGGAGCAGAAGGATGCAGCAGGACCAGCCACAGGTATGTCCACACCTCCTTCGAGAAAGGGCTTGCAGACCAGGCTTTGGCTTTTAACGTGCCTTTCAAAGGGCTTGATTGATTGCTGTTAATCCCGTGAACAACTTGGGTGTTGTTAACAGGACTGGCCGCATTAGCGAAGGTACTGGCATGCATTAGTATGCTCCTCGTCCCCATGACGTCAATAGACAGCTTTCCAATGACTTCCAGGAGGGCTGGATCGGGCCCTTGCTAGCAGCAAGTTTTTAATGAACACCGTGTGGTGCAGGCAAGGGGGACACAGCGATACATCAGCCCTGACTGCCTTCGTTCTCCAGGAAACGAGCAAGAGGAGAAGAAAGGCAAGGAACAGGCCAAAAGGTTGCTGGAGGGGGATTCTTCTGCTGAACTTCAAACCCCTGGACCCATAGCACACAAAACCACCAGTCGTTGTATGATGTGAAAAGAATTGCAGGCAGGTTTTTTATTCCAAATAAGTAAGCAATAAATGTGAATTTTATTTTTAAACAGACAAGTTAAGCAGCAGGCAAGTTTTGCACCAAAGAAATAAAAATTCGTGTGACTTTTGTTTTTAAATAGCAATTTCTCTTTCTTTAGATTCAGTTGACTTTACCAGCTCATATACTCACAGATTTTCTACTAGTTTTTTTTTTTTAATTAAGATTATTTCTAAATGAAACATGAGACTTAATATCAAAGACATTCTGATAACAAATCAGATACAGCTCACAACTGCTATTAAAGGGCCGATCCTGCCAAGCCTTCTAACTCAGCTGGAACTGTTTACTTCAGCTTGTTAGGCTTTGCAGGGAGTGCTGACAGGATCAGGGCATATTAGCTATGTAATCAAATGAAATAATTGAGAGCTGCATGTGGGCCTCTAATAACATCTAACAAAAGAAGAGGGACCACCATCCACTAAACTTTGGGTGAGAACCCAAGCATCAGGGCATAGGCCCGATCCTGAAGACCTTAATCTGCATTGTTGTTAATGACTCTGCTGTGGTCAGAGGGATTATTCATCTGAGGAAGGATTACCCATGCGAACATTTGCAAGATTGGTCCCTGAATTAATGCAAAAGTCAGTGTGGGTTGGTGGCTTTCTTTTTTTTCTTTTTTTTTTTAACTCTTAGTTAGAATCAAGAAGGTTGATTGAGGAGAGAAATGAAAAATTATTTGTATCCAAAGGATCTTAGCAGAGGATTGTAGTCAATGTAGGAAACAAAAGGTATCACTGTTATTAAAAAAAGAAAGAGTTTATTTATGGAGGCATTTTGTTATTAAAGTAGCACTGGTGAGTTTGAGGTGGCAAAGGAAAAGAAATGTATGATTAATAGAGGACAGAAAAGTAGAAGAGAGCGTGCATGCATGTGTTTGCAAGTATGTTTAGACACAGGATTTGTGCAGACACATACATGCGCATCATTACATTCCACACAATGGAATCTGCCATCTAAACAGATCTCTCCAGAATATTCCTATTGCCTGTGCTGCACACACTGTAAACATCTTGGATTAATCCTTTGAAAAGAATATCAAGTTTATTATCTCCACATCCCTTTTCATAATAGGTATGTCCCTGTACATAATGAGTAATGAAAGCAGGCAAGCCTGTATTGTAGGGACAATAATGCTTCATGTTAATACAGTCCTTTTCATCATCAAATCATTGTGCAGTCATTAACAAATTAATGCTTACAGCGCCCCTGTGAGGAAGGGAGATTTCACTTTAATAGGATCTGGTAGCACCACCAATTAAAAAGGTTGCCTCAGTCTAATAAAATCCTGTTCAGCTTTGATAAACTGCACGTGTTTTGGCTGAAACTCCAAGTTGGGCACCAGCGTGCAGCTTAGATTCTTTAATTATTTCTCAAAAATTTTGTCTGGAGTAATTTGTCTCTCCCTGAGAACAACCCATAGGAGAACTGGGCTGGTTTGAACTGAGTCAAATTAGGTGCTTTGAAAAGCTCTCCTGTCCCCACGCTTTACAGCATGACACTAAGAGCTGTCAGGAGGTGAAGCTCTTTCTCGAGATTTTTTTGCTATCTCTGGGAAAATCTGCCCCAAAGCGGCCAATTAAAAGCCTGGGGAAAATGGCAATTCTCAGATGCTCACTAGAGATGCAGATTTCCAAAACCAGATTCCCCAGTGACTCGGCTCTCACCGGGTTTGCTACAGTGGACAGAGTTATTCCTGTCATTGCAGCTCAGGGCCAGGACAGGCCAGGAAAAATTGGAGTCTGGATACCTAAGACAAAAGCAGGGAATGCATCCTCCCTTTGCTTTCAGGGGCTGACAGGGAGATCCAACATTGAGACTAGAGCAGAAACTAAAAAGAAACAGCTGGGGGGAAATTCAGGTAATTCTAGAAAGACAAGGAGGTTGGAGTATCATTGGGTTGGATTCAAAAGGGAGTCAAATGGGGAACAGACTGAGATTCAGACTAAAAATAATATGTGTACCAGGAAATGAACGACCAAGTTCAGAGTATAAATTTAAGAAAAGCATTGATTTCCTTAATCTTAGCACAGATTTTGACATGCTTGGTCCTCACCAGCCTCCCATGTACCTTCTGGGTGCGGCTTGGAGGTCATCACTGACCAGTGTGGTCATTTCAATAGGCACTACAGACAGCATAATGTGGGGTTTAATTTTTGTTTTTTATGGAAAAGAACATTTATCCATATGGATAGTTGGTTCCATGTCATTTGGACACAGGTTTAAAGAATTCTCTGGATATTTATTTGTATTGACCCAGTTAGCCACAGAGAGCTTTGGAGAAAAGGTTGTGCTGAGACACATAGCAGTCTGCTTCTCAGTAAGAAGAAACTGGGAAAATAAAAATGAGAGGGGAGATAAATCTAATGGGCAGCCACCTGTAGTACAAAATCAGGGAAAACTGAGGGGTTAAGATGCAAAATATGATGTAAGTAAACATCAGAAAATAAATTCTGGTAAAGCACAGAGGGCCTGAGATCTTTGGGGCTGGTAACTCGCAGGCAAAGCACTTAAAGACTGAGGCAGCATAAAAGAGACAAATTGAGAAAGAGCCAAAAAGTGAAATCAGATACAGGACTGGAACAGGGAAAGGGAATACAGAGTGAAAGAGATGGACCTGAGATGGGGATGAGTTAAAAGTACAGGAAGACCTGCCTGAAAGAATACTTGCCCCTAAAAGTCCAGTCTTCTGTGTACTTGAAATGTGAGGCAGAGTCCCTCAGTCCTCCACAGTCAACAAACAGCACTACACATGCCATCTACTCTGTGAATGATCATGTAATTAAAGTCTGAATTAGAATGCATCTGTACAACAAAGGAAAATCCAGGTTGTGCAAGTAACCTCAATTCTGGGAGCTCTTAATATTTAAGTGCTTGTCTTTGCAACCAGAATAATTTCTTTTTAATTAGGGCTTGTGTGCAAGGAAAAAAAAAAAAAACACCAAAAAATCCCCAAAAAACAAACCAAAACCCCTCTTCCTTTTTTTTTTTTTTTTTTTTTTTTGTATACTCAGTTTGGGATTTGGGGACTTTAACTCAATTTAACAAGGTTAAAGATGGATTATGAGCTAGCTTTTTGGAGAGTGTTGCCCTCCAGAGCTGTAGTCACAGTCAGTGTATGTTCTTGAAAAACAGGCCTAACTCTGAAAAAGGACTTAAAGCAGTTAATTCATATTTAGGCACCCAGCTGCTTGTTGAACTTTTGAGAGAATGAAGCATGGAGATTAGGTGTGTGACGTTAGTATCCCAAATCATGGTCCCTTCACACACGGAACTTTACAGCCTCAGGGGGGAGAAATGGCAAAGTCAGAGCGCAGATTCAGAGCACCCTGACATCCCGCGGCATGCTTTACTTCTGACGCTGTGCCCAGCCTTGCTTTGAACCACACATGTTGTAGGCACAGTCTCAATGCTGTATTTATTTGCATGAGTGAATACTCGTTTTATAAAACCCATTCTTGCTCCTGTTTTACTCTCCAAGTGCCCAGAGGGAATGACAGCCAGGGTCCAGCATTAATGCTGCTGATTTCATGTGCCTCATTCTAACGCAGATGCATGGCAGATGACCAAGTGCTGACTGTGTGTGTGTGCACGTGTGTGTTTTTTTGGGGGGGAGTCCATGTAGGAGTGCATCCACACATGCACATATGTAGAAATACTGCAGACAGAGAAGGAGGGTGCTCTACAGCCAAACATGCAAAAATACCCCTTATCAGATTTCTGCTACAATTTCATAGAAACCTTAATGATTTTTTTCCCTCTCTCTGCCAGTCTCTCTGCCTATTTCACTCCCTTCCTATCTGTTTGTCTACATATCTACAAATATATCAGTTCTTTGCTGTCTGATAGATGATATCTCTACCTGCATTATTTGTTACTGGTGTTGCAAATATGCTCAGTTTCCTTAATGGTCAAATTTATAAATCTGTCCTAGAATTTATGAATGTAATAAAATGTAGATCTGTTCTTATATCTCTTTAAACTCATATTGATTATTTCTTTTTTGTCTGTTTCTGTCCAGAATAGTAAATCACCTGTACAGTGAGCTGTCTTCTGAAGGCCAGACATGTAGGTAGAGACAGTAAAAGGAGTAAGCAGGGGTATTTGAATTGTCCGTGCTTCAACAGCAGTGGGAGAGAATACTCATGGTTCTAGTTAGCTGTGGGGCCAAGCCCTCATTATTAAGTTTATGGAACAAATACAAGAGGTTTTCTGGCTGCATGTGCACACTCAAGTGTGCATTCTCTAGGAAAGTGTAGGGTCTTGGTCACTTCAGAATGGCTTTTCCACCTGGAAGCTGTTTTTCTCTCAGCCAGCCTGCCAGCATCTCAGGAAAACTCTGTGTTGCACATACCTCCCCGTGATCTAAAAGTAATAGTTATAGTACAAGTGACAGCATAATACAAAGATTCAGACTCTGTTTGTTCCATTGACTGAAATAGGAGGGTGAAGAGGTCTTTTCCTGCATTTCCAGCTGGTGGGTTGTACTGGGCCTGAAATTAGAACAGACAGTTTTCATCCTTTGTTCTTTCTGCATGTATCCATTTAATTTAGGAGCCCCAGTTACATCTGCAGCTGATGTTAAAAGACAGGTGTTATTGAGGGCTGTTCATCTCTCCAGACCTTTAGCTGAAGAGGAAATGGTAGATTAGAATTCAGAAAGCAGAAATGCCAAATCTCTAGGAGGCAGCAGATGAGAAAAATGCTCAGAGAAGGTCAAAAGAGGGACAGGGAAAGGGAAGTAGAGAGGAAAAATTGAAAGGAAATTCAGGAATGAAGGAAACATTCTAAGTCATAGTGCAGACAGGAGAAGGTAAAGCAGCTACATTTCCTGGAAAAACTAGCAAAGTCTTGGTGAGGATATTAGTTGGGTCAAAAAAAGGAAGAGTTATTCAGAAAATAATTGGGTAGGTAAGGATACTGAGGCCTTTCTGAGGAAGGTCTAAACGCTTAATAAAACTAGATGAAAGAGTTTGGAGGGATAAAACATAAAGTCAAAGAGGTCATGCATGGGGAGAAATGGCAGAAAACACATAGGAAATTCGAGAGTCCATAATGGAGAAACCTCTGAAACTGGCCATAATTCCACAGCTCTGAATTAATCTAAGTATGAACAAAATGTTCCAGCTCCATCTACAGCAGCTCCTCAAGGAAACCTTCTATCACTACCTTCTATTGTGTTGTGACAGGAAACAATGGAATGAGAATAAAGATACCATGAACTTTGTGAATTTATCTACACCAAAGAAGGGCATGGGATGAGCAGAGCAGTTTGTACATGTATTTACATGCATACTTTGACGTTGAAACTTAGGATATGCCAGGGCTAGCTTCACACACAGTTGGAAGCAAGCTTTTTTTGTGTGAAATAATGGGACAAGTTTAAACACAGGGTTAAACTTCCACCCACTGGCCTGGTTGGAAAGTCTGCCGTCAAAATAAACAGCAAGTCATCTCAAGCACATGAAACAAGTCAAACGAAGCACAGGTATCCGAAGTAGGATTAGTTGGAGACTCAGAGGCAAAATGGGAGAGTTTCTGTCCAGTAGTTCTGCTTCTGTGTGCTGTTCATTCTCCTGCTGGCAAGCAGCCAGAGAAGCACTAAGAAGAGAAGGAGGAGAGCCCTGCTAGGTCCCAGACTGACAGAATCAGACCTTGCTTTCCAGGGGCAATTGATTTTGAATAGAAAATGCCTGGTCTTCTTCCCAGTCTGCACAGAGGAAAGGAAATACTGTATTTCTTGGTTTTAGCTGCAGGAAGTGTCCAACTAACTGGCTAAAGGAGAGCAAGGTGTCTGCTTGCTTGTAGTGCAACTTGAGCAGAGCCAAGACTCCACAGAATGGGATATAAGGGTGGGGTTATACCAGTCTTTAACCAGAGATGTCCAGCAAATGCCAGCCATGTGCATTATTACTCTTGCCTATGAAATCAGTGGGGAGACAGGTTTTCTTAGTAATGCCTGTGAGAGAGAATTCTGATCCCTTGAAGATCTAGAATCAGGTAATTGGGAAACTGGCAACTTTGAAGAATTTTATGTGGCTAATAAACATTATTTAATGAGATTACAACCCTGCACAGGGTAACAGATTAATTGTCTTTGGGGTTCAGTTGTTATAAAATATTTTTAGCAAAAGGTAGTCCATCTCTAGGTGATCTTTTTTAGCATCCACACAACTGAATCAGTTGAATTTCTGTAACTCCATACAGCCTGTGAGCCCCAGGCCTGGGGAAGCTTGTCCTACTGACATGTGGTCAAATCAGGCTGTTAGAGCCTGAAAGCTTGGTTGCCTTCCACAGTTACCTCAAGGGGTCAAATTATGACAAGAGCCTTGCTGGTGGTTTTTGAGTTCCCATTACATAAAGTGGATTGGTCTAGGTTTCAGAACCCACAGTATTTTGTGCTTAACTGAAAATGTAGGATATAATTTTTTGTGACTGTATTCTGCAGGAAATTTTATTCCCAAGAGGGCAAATGTGGCTGCCCAAAGGACATCAGTTCCCTCTATCTTTACCTCTTCCAAGCTTTACAGAAAATTTAGATCAGATTTCACAGCCCATCCCAGAAAAAAACACAGCTTTTTCATCTAAAAGGAAGAGCTCTTTCATGCAAATGTGAGTTCTGTTTTAATGATTGGTATAAAATATTTTAGTCCATATCAAGTAAGGATCTGCTCTTTCATGCCAAACAATTAAATAAGAAACCTTGCTGCTGTTCAAATCCTCTTTTCTACTTTTTAAAATGAAAATAAGAACTGAGGGGTCAAATTTTCTGCTAAGCACATAAGACTCAAAGACACTGTATCCCTCACCATGTCCCTCAATTTCAAAGCACTAAAACTCATCTCAAGTGTTTCTAAGTGTTGAAACCTTCAAAAAAAAAATCTTTATTATTACCTCTCAAATATATGCATCAAATGCATAAGTATACTTTTCAAAGAACTCTTTTAGCTGCCGTATCCTCTTTCCTTTCTTTCAAAGCAGTCAACTTGGACAGCAGCAGATTAAATACCAAATCATCCCCTGTCATCACACCTCATTGATTTTGCTATACTTGCCATAGAATGTATTGAAGATTTGAAAATCACAGATTCTAATATAGAACTCAATAATGTCAGGTGGGCTTGGGAGAGAAATGTGCATTGATCAATGCATCAGCTGAACAATCTCATTGTGGACCCTAATATTGACCTTCATATTCTGGGACATTTATCCACATAGAGCTTTCACTAGTCATAATTACTGTTGGGACATTAGTAGCACCATGTTCTTCTTGCACTTAAGCTTGTGTAAACTATATGTGGGCTGAGTCAGGCTGAGCACTATTAGTCTCCAAACTTCACTGAGTACAGAACAGCTTGTAGACCCAACAGTGGTTTTGAGTCCCCAGGCTCATATCAGGATGAGTTTCAGGACTGAATCAAGGCTCCTCTGCCATGGTTGCCATGGAAAGAAATGTGAGACATGCAGTCTGGATGGGAACTATTGTATGGTTTTTCAAATCCCCCTGGTTTGAGCAATCAGTGAATTAGAACAACAGTGATTTAATAAAATGAACAAAATAAATAAGTATTTTCTATTCAGTTTGGATATAGCCTTCAAATATGCTGGATTACACTGAAGCCTAAAGCATTCAGTAGACTTTCCAAAGTTCTGACACCAAGTTTGCATTGGGCTGGAAGTGAAGGATGTGAATGATAAGGACAGAATTTCATTCCTGATTCTAATGCTGCTCACAGTAGGGACATCATCTATCTGTGCTGACCTCAGGCTTCCCACCAGAACTGAGTGACTGCATCAGTAAGACAGAGACACTCTGTTTTTTCAAAAGGGATGAATTTAGATTTTTTACCCCCACAAGACCCCAGAAAATAGGAGGTGAGCCTCCACCTGAATCTCTGGATGACATTTTGTTCTTGACTAATCAAAATTGGCTGCTTGAGATGCTTTTATCCATTCCATAAACACAGAGTGTGGCACAAAAAGACCCACAACTAGTTACTATCTCGAGTGAATTCCTGAAACTAGGTGGGAAAATTTCAGTTCCAAGTTCATAAGTGGTAAATGAATGCGTTCAAGAAAGGTGACATGGTGTCATTATGGTACATAAATACCACATAACAAATAGCAGTTCCCCTGGACTCAGTAATTTCCTGGGAGATAATTTGCATGATGGTGGATGGACGGAGATGCCCGGGAATCTTAGCAAGGATGAAAAACTCTTTTGCAATATGACTCAATGCATACAATGAATGGAGAGGGCTGAGTGTAATGCTGCTGTTGGCCCTTATCCAGTCTTCTGATTGAATAACAGTCTGATATCCTCAATCACTCACACTCAATCAGACAAGGTCCAAGATGGAAGAAAAGAAAGAAAAGACCAATACAGTTATAACTGTGCTGTGAAACGTGGGTACTTGGAAGTGATAATAGCAGGGGTTTTTAAAGAGGCTGGAAACTGTGATGCTTTTCAAGCTATCCTCTCAGAGGCTGTCCAAGGAGAAGTTCAACATCCCTTGGCAATAAGGAAACAGATGAATATAGAGTTAATAATGTTCCCAAGACCATTCTCCTGCTGAAACAGATTCTAATATAGAAGGCTACATGTGAGCTATTTTTGTGCCTACAATGACTTCTGTGTTTGCCTCTACTCCCAGCATCACCCTCATTGTACTGTATGTAAAGCACTTTAGGACACATTGGCTGTGAAAGGAAGTTCAGTTTGTGAAACCAAATTCTATTTTACCCTCAGTCACTGCACACTGAGCCAGGTCAGCGCATTCATTTAAATTTGCCTTTTTTTTTTTTTTTTCCCCAGGATTTCCAGCTCCTGCTTGCCTTCAGAGTTGCCAAGGAAGCACACACATGATTTTATATAAGTCATACAGTTATTATGGTTTTGTGTGTAAAAATATATACACGCTTACACATGCACAGAGAGACTCTGTAGAAATGACTCATAATGACAAGCAAGAGACAGGGAAAAATAGCAGTTCGTGCCTTTCTATGCTTGAAATTTTCTGTTGCTTTTCTGCTGAATGATGTTCCTTTACTATCTACATAATGAATACCCTCTTTCTTCAGATAATTAAAGAGATGCTGCCCATATCCAGCCAAAATTATATATTTACACATGGTGACCTTCTATTAATAAACATGTGAGATCGCTGCTACTGAACAAAACCTCACAAGCCTTCATTATTTCCCTCCACTTAGAGTCTTTGTTATTCTTCTCCTTATGTGTTTAGCACTGGTGAGAGATGCCAGGGAAACAGTCTCAATAAAAGGACAAGGTAATATTGTCTTCTTTCTCACACCTGGAGTCTGATGATTTGGACTGACTCCTTGGTTCTGATCTCTGAGGTGGCTGTGGGCCACTTTGTTTTATGTTCCATGAGCTCTAAAATGGAAATAGCTTTATTTCTCCCTTACCTCACTCCCCTAGACACAGTCTTTCAAGGAAACAATATAAGCCCATTATCTTTTTTAAGGTCGAATACTCACACTTGGCATATCACTGTTCATCTCCTGACTGTGATCCTATGCCCACCACCCACAGCCTACAAAAACATCCCTCTGAAAGTATGTGGTGGCTCATTTTAGATCCCGGTTTTGTGGTCTTCCCTGTAACACTAGAAGCAGAGGGAGTTATATTAGACCAACAAGTGAAGCAGGAAAACCCCACACAAATCAACCACCAAAGCCCAAACCCAAAAAGCTCAGTCACATGAGCTTGAAGAAGACCTTGGAGAGATCTGATGGGTGAGGAAGTATTTATTGTCGGGTTTTTCTCTTGTTTTGTTTTGTTTTGCTTTGTTTTGTTTTCCTTATGTTTCCTTGGTTTTGTTTTCCTTACAGTATGGCTGCATTAAGAATAAGATTGAACTTCCTTCTAATCTAACTCACCTTTATCATATGCCTAATTATTTGTCACTACAAAACCAATGCCAACATCATGTATTGTACCTCTGAAAGGAAAAAAAACCAGCTGTACTCACTTGTGTAAAACAGTCAACAAGCAAACAGATATTTCCCCACTTACAAAAGGCAAACATACAAAGCACACATTGCAGCCTGCCATCTTCCCCATGTGCTGAGGAGCCTGAAATCAGCTATTCTTTCTCCCTAACCAATGGACTCCAGCAACCTGCAAGATGAAGGGCTGAAGAAGGAAGATTGATTTTATTTTTTTTATTTCCCGTTAAACAAACACATAAACAACATTCTCATACACATCTCTTACTTTCAGCATGACTGTGGTCAATAAAAAATGCAGAAAACGAAGCATGGCTAGTTCAAGTTTAGGCAAAATGTTATTTACCTCTTTCCCACAGCCTGGCCTCAAGCCCAAGCAAAAGGATTTGCTCCACTCCCTTTCCTGCTCAGCATTCATAATTTCATCTCATCCTCCTGCTCCCCTGCTAAGGTGTGAGTTGGTTTTTGTTTGATTGCTTTATTTTTTTCTCGGTTAACATTCGCTCCCTTTCTCCTCTCTTCTTTTACACTGGGCCCAGGAGTTTAATTTTCTGAAGGCCTAGTTTGGTGTCCCTTGTTTTATTGTTTTAACTCATTTGGTTGCCAAAAACATTTCAATTCACGTTTGATTTCCCCAACAAATCCTGTTATCTCTGCCTGGTTGCCAGCCTTCTCACTCACTGTCATTATCAGTTATATCCTATTTGCCCTAATCTAGTTATCCAGTCTTTTTATCAGCTTATTTTATCAGCCCACACACAAGCAAAACTCCTTTGAATGCAGTGGAAGGCGAAGGCAAAGGTGCTCCTGTCCTGTTTGGAGTGGATAATTCAAAAACTCACAGCATGTGACAAGGCAGCTCTGAAAGAAGACCTGGAACCAACATCCATGCAAAATAGCTCAGGACAGAGATTCTCCTCAGAGGCCAGGTAGGCTAAATGATTCCTCTTGTGCTGCAAGCAATAATCTGGGAGCAAGATCTGCAAGATTCTGCTTCATAACATCACACTGCACAGCCAACAAAATCCTCCACTTCTGCACAGCTGGCAGCAGTAAGTTTCTATGGTTGGCCACTTTCTAGCCTCTTGCAGACTCTTCCAGGTACTCAATGATGGAAAGCATGCTCCTGGTAAAGAACATTTTGGCAATCTACGCAGTATGTCCCTATTTCCCATTAATAACAGTAGTTCTCATCCACTGTTATGTGTATCTGAATCTGGGCTAAAATTTTTTACAACTATTACTTCTGATTCTGATGTCTACAAGGCGTGTCTCAAAATGTTTGAATTTTGTATGTAAAGCACCACCTTTCACCTGTCAGATCCCTTGGAAAATCTCCTCCATAGTTCTCTGTGTTGAACCAATAGCCCAGAAGTGCAGAGCAATGTCCTTCACAGATGAGGTGTAAAATTGTGGTCCCAAGAGTACAGAGATTGTGAAAAACAGTTTCTGTTTAACAGCAGAGAGCAACCAGAGAGAGTTTTACATCTGTGATTCAAGGAAAAACTTCTCCTTGACTGATAATGAAGGATCAGTAAGTATATGGATGTAACTGTGATTATTCCTTTTGGAATTTGGGTAGGACAGGCTCTGAGACCTTCAATAACTGTCAGTAGTCAGGACTTGATTTGATATCTCATTTGAAAGAAGGCATCTGCAAGATCAGAATCGCCTTCATGGCCTCAGCAGAGCCCTACTAGGTAATTGGCATGAAGTGGAAAAAGAAAGATGTCTTATAGTCACTGTTTCCAATTCCTGAGCCACTTGGGTTTCACTTGCAAATCCCCAGCTAAATATTATTTTAAGCTTGCATTAGAGGCAATAGCATAGTTAAAACTGAGTTGTGATACCTTACAATGCAAATTTCCCCTGCATTACACTTAAGTGATTTAATTGTTTCTTCAATCTTTTACTAAAATTAATTAGGAAAAATATGTTTTCAACACATTTTCTTCTCTTTGACATGGAGATACACTGATACTTTTGCTGAATTAGAAAGTCTTTAAAGCCTTTAAAGACAACTTATCTAGAAATGTGAATATCTTTTTTTTTTTCCTTTTGCTTTTTGTTTCCTTTTTTTTTGTTAGATATTTTTTCAGCACCCCCATTAATTTAAAACAATCTCTTCACACTTTCTATTTCACCCTCTGACTCATCTTTAGGATTTCTCAGTCATCTGCTGTGTAGTGGGAGTTGAAATAATCAGCAGAAAAGTTGGGATCTTGTCTCTCTTTTTTCCTAATACCATAATGGAATCGAGATATGTCAAATAAAAACGGACTTGACACGGATGCATTAAAAAAGAGAGATACAAATAATCTACAGTGTTAGACTAAATGAATGCAGCAGAATCTAATTAGTAGTAATATTGTTTTTTAAACCTTTGTCTGTTGTGTAGGCAATCAGTTTTAACAACATAAGAGGGAACAATTCAACAGCTACAATCGAGGAGACGGAGACTCAATTTCCTTCTTGAGCACAAACTCTCTGCGTGACTGTTTCTGTTGCCCATATGTCAGGGAGGAATTACAGCATCTCTTTCCTTCACAGGAACGTTGGTAGGATAAATACATTGAGGACTGGGAGACACACAGGTCCAGACTCATCCCACTTATCTGTGACACTCATCTGAGGAAACCAAGAAGAAGTTTGGTTATTCAAGGATATATAAATTAGAGGCAGAAGGATGGACATCAGCAGATGGGTTAGGAGTTGTTTATAATTTTCCATTGCGTTCACAACACCATGTACCTGGGGATGGGATGCATGTGTCTGAACACAGGTACCCAGTGATCTCCCAAATGCCCTACAAAAGCTAAGACATGTGCTTGGGGCAGACAGACATGACACAGGACTCCCAGGACAGAGTGGATGTCCTACTGCTCCTTCTGTGACAGTGGATGTCTATGTTGAAAAAACTGAATTTTGCTCAAAGTGTTTAATATAGGCAAATAAAAGCCTCAGGCCTTAATAAATGACTACATTTATTACTTTCCTGAGGTGCTGTGTCCATTAGCCAAGAACACCTCTGCACCCAGCCTAGGAACCCCAGCTAAACACAGCTTTGCTGGGCACAGTGGTTTAAAAAATCACATTTGGACAAATTCCTTCCTCAGACAAATTCCTTCCACTCAGCAGGGGAGATACAACCCTGGTGCTTCATATCAGTGGTTTCTTTTCCCATCTCTCAGCTCTGGAGACTTGCCTCTGATTTGCTGAGTGTGAAAGATTATAAACTCTTCTCTGTCCTCTTGATTATTCCTTCCAAACTTGCTAATAGCTGACCAGCTTTTCACTGTACTGTAGCACAGTATATAATAACCTGCAATTATTGTCCATTTAGGCTTTCCCCTGGGTCTGCTTTATTCCTGCCATCAGTGGACCCGTACACTGCTTTTCTGCTGATTTTACTACCAGATTCATTGCTGCTGAGAAGGAAAAAAAAAAACCACTGATGATCTACAACCCGTTATATAATTTTTCCGTCTGTTCTTATTTTTTTTTTCTTTGCAGTTCCTTGGCCTACTCTAGACACTTTATGAAAATTGCTTTATAATAGGCCTTGCTCAGCTGTTGCATCCTGTTTTGTTCTGTAGGATAATTCCTAAAGTTTTTTGCTGCTGTTTTTTCTCTTCTGTACAGCAGTTAAAGTTTACAGGATATTTGGAGGTCAGTATACAAAACAGCTGTGTTGTCACTCTCTTTGACTTGGCTTCTTCACCCTCTTTTCTGATCTGGACAGCCAAGGAGGACAGAATCCTGGCTTGGATATTTTCTTGCTTTTTATTTTCAGCAGAAGGGAGAACATTTTTACACCAGGTCTCACCTGTTTCTTAGTATCTACACAGTATCTACATCTATTCTTACTCTATCTCCAGGGCTTCTGTCTCCTGTCTTTCTTCTCAGTCCTGGGCTGTGCTTCAGGCTTAGGGTGTGTAGGCTAATAAACCTTTCATCCTTTGGACTGACATATAACAAATTTCTCAAGGCAAAGTCAAGAGGCAGTGATGTGATTTATAAGCCAAAGGTTTATTAGCGGGAGCAAAATTTCTAAACAATTCAGAAAATTCAGGCTACTGTACATTTGAATTTACAGAGGCACACTGTCACTAGTCTCACTTCTTTCATATGTTTTGGTTATTTTTTTTTCAGTATTACACTCATTAATTCTATCAACATTGAGTATATACAGTTTGTTCCTGTAAACATTACAATTAATGTCCTGTGCACTCTCAATCAGATCTAAATGAATGCTGCCCAAAGGGTTAAACACAAACAGATCCTCATTTAAACAAAACCAACCTCTGCTGAGAATCATTAATATATATGCACCAATACCCTTCTCTATCTCCCCAAAACCACGCCTAGGCTGGGTTAACAGGAATGATCCATATCTAGACCCACCTGGTTCAGGTGTGGCTTCACTGCTGGGCTCAGCAGAGGCAAGGAGCTCTGCCCACAGCCCCTGGCTCCTGCTTCATCACCCTGCTCCACCTCTCCTGTCCCCCCTGGTCCTCCTGGGGGTCCCGGGACCTTCGCTCCAGGAGGCTGTTTGTGCTACCCTCTAGTGGCCAAAGCACAGAGAAAACTCACAAATTAGGAGCACAGGCAAAATTTTACATGAAGGTGATCGCAGGTTTTCTTTTTAGCAGCGCGAAGTCAAAGCAAACAGTTTTGGAAAGTGGAACAAGAAGAAAAAAAAAAAAAACACCAAAAAACTACCAAGCCACCCAACAAATAAATCTGCTTAAAGATGAAGGTTGGGAATGAATCGGAACATCTAAAATATGAGTGTCTTCTCACATTTGCATAATACAAAACCTTGATGAAATGGAAGGCGATTTTGTAGTCTAGGCAGGGAAGCAGAGTATTTTAAAACATCAGAGATTTCTTGTGTGAACAGAAGGCAATAGTTTGATGTTCCCACTCAACCTCAGAAAAAATATGACAAAAAACTGTGTTTCCCTCACTATTTGTTTCTTTAGACTATAAATTTTTCAGCAACAGAAACTCTCCTACATCGTTCATAGAGCTCAGTGAAGTTCTTCTCTAGGCTGAACCCTACCCCAACAGTGAAATGAATAAATAATGTTTGATCTTGTCAGTTACAAGACTGCAGAAGGAGACGAGATGGAACTCAATGGTGGAGAGCTCTTGGCCAAAGACAGATGTCTGAGAGCAGTGGGGGAGAAAAAGACAGGATTTCCAAAACTGCTGATCCGTCTGAGGTTCTAGATTCTACTGCAGGACTCATGCAGGGCAAGGGGGAAAATTTGGGCAAAGATAAGATAAGGAAGGTTAAAGGGGCAATTCAGCTACGACACCTCTGAAGTAAAATAAAGCAAAGATGTGAGGCTGAGTGCTGCAGCATCACAAACGGCACCAAGATTTAACATGTGTTTCAAAGCAACTGAACATCCCCCAATGTTCCATTCCTTTCTAGCCCTTACCAAGAATTATTTGAAACATTCAAATGGGTGCATTTTTTTGCCTATTCTGACTCTCTGAAAGTCATAGATTTTTGTAGGGGAAATAGGCTCAGCAAAAAATATGTGAAATGCTGGGGGACAGAACCAGCAAAATTCATGTTCTTCCAGACTTGCTTTTCAAACCAGTGGAAACAATATTTGACAGAGGACCTGTTTCAATCCCAGACTTGAAATAGGGATTTTATGGCTATTTGTAAGGTTGCTGGGAGCTATGGTAGAGGTGTTCACACATATTACTGCTGGCCTTATGTCCTTTCAAAAAGCTGAAGGCCCTTTAGCAGAGTTTCAGACCTCTCAGAGGTCCCCTCTGTTTATATACACTGAGGAAATTTAATTACTAGTTATGTGAATATTCAGATGGTTCCAACTGTTTTCAAAACACCGTGTTATGACTTCTGTGAGACTTGTGCTCTCACTTGAGATAATAGCAAATTGCAATACAGATGACAGGGAAGCCACTTAGGTGAAAGCTTTTATCAGCAGTATAAGGTAAAAAAACCGAAACAAAACAAACCAAGCCTTTTTAACTGGTTTAGGTAGAGTGAGGCATCATCTAATTGTATTACCTGGTAGCTCATAATTATCTTACAATGACAATTGCCCAGGTAACTTTATTTCTCATACTAAGCAAGTAGAAGAGTGTTACCATTTTGTTTGTGCTGTGCTGCTGGAGACATGTGTCAAATGAGGCTATTTTAGTCTCATTAAATAGTAACCCTTAATTTGAGGGGCTCGATACAGCAGGCAAAAAATCAAAGTAAGACTTACATTTATAAAAAACTCATGAGTTTGTCAAATAGAGGATAAGAGAGCAGCTGAGAGTTTTGAACGGTTGCTTAGTGTTTGTCTTGAAACACTCCCAGGGAAGGAGGGCAGGCAACCTAGATATAAATTGGAAGAACAGATTAACCCTGACATTTCTAGGTCAAGGGAAGAACTGAGGTCATGCCTTTCCCAGGCCTACCAAAGTCACATCTGCACTGATCAGGAGAGCTCATGGAAGTACCGATACAAAATTCAGGAGGGCAAATGGTGCCACTACTCTTCAAAATGCAACATGTTAACAATTACTTTTGTTTTCACTCACTACATCACTGTGCATGTTCTACCCTGTCTCTCTAAAGCAATTTTATAAATCATTGAAGAGAATGGTTCTATTTTTGCCTCAAATATCCTAGCCTTGAAATCTCATGAATATTTTCCAAATTAGGTCTTCAGTTTACTAGATCATATGCTTGTCTCCTGGTTCTGTATGTTACAGAGAGTTTCTGTTTAAGGAAAAATAAAAGTCAATTCTGGTTAGTAAGACATGGAAGATAACTCAGTGTTAGGATGTAGAATCATGAAATCATCTATTCCTTTGTCCTTCTAATGCTGATTTTCTGACTGTCTGAGGCCTGACAGGTCTGCACTATGTTTTAAAGAAGCCCAAGAAATGGAGATGTTGCAAGATTCCCAATCAGTTTACTCAACTACTTAATTGTTCCACATCAGGAGAACATACTACAAGGGTCTACTTTAAAACTTTGCTGTAATTTGAAATTCTTTTCCTGTTCATGGTGCCTCTGAAAAATAATTCATCTCACTTGCCTTGGCAGCTCTTGAACTGAGCAACCATTACTTTGCCTCCCACGTTTTTGGACAAACCACACCGGTTCCTTTAACTTTTCTTTTAGAGGTGCAACTTAATCATGTATCACCATATTTACATCCATAATATTCCATTCTTTTCTTTTTGCATTAAGATTTTTGTTGTTGTCACACATCAATGTAAATAGAAATTATTTTCTATTTGGCCTTGATTGTCTGTAAATCTGCATCTCAGTCTTTGCCCTCTGGCAGTAGTTTAGAGAAGGTGCTATGACACTGCAGCTCTGGTGCTACCAGGTGCAAGGATTTCAGGGGCCGTGCTTCAGTCTGTATAAGAACTGTAGGTTTCACCACATTTTTTCCATCTAAGACTGCAAGCTTTGCCACCCAGTAAGTGAGGACACCCCTGAAAAATGCTGAGCCCTGCGAGTGGGCAAGTAATTTATTCTAGGATTTATGTAGTGAGAGCAAATATTGTCCTCATTGCACATTACACAGAAAACCCCGTTCAGCTGTCTTATTGCTACCTGTGTGACTGTGGGTAAATCATTAAGCTTTCTCTTGCCTAAGTTTTTTTTCCTCACTTTAAAATGGAGAAGGAGATTTCCAGACCTCATAAGAAGAAAAGAATTTAAAAGTGCATAATGGTACTAAAAAAATGATAAGATGCATAAGCATCATTATGGAAAGAACAACTGCTCTGTAACAAACTCTGAAGAACTGACACTCTTCAGATGAAGCACAAAGATCTAGGTACACAAAAGCCTTTTACTGATTAACTCATAAACAAATGCATTTGCTCCAGGAACAAATCATAATATGTATAAAAAATACATGCCAGTTTACCTCAAATGAGATTTCCCATACATATTAATTTTACAAAGAATTTATACTGTAGGCATTTCTTGTTTTGCAGGGTACCAAAATCAGGATGAGAAATAAATACAAAAATTGCTTTCTTAGTGTAGCACCACTTTAAATGTCAGTTTCTTGATAACTTACATGGCTGGTGCATTTGTCTATTTCGAGGGCAATGTGGAAGCCTCAGTGCTTTCAATAGGTAGGATTTTTAAACTGTCTAATTTGTAAACTATGCAAACGATGGCAATTTGCAACTGTAATTATTCCTTAAGTGGAGAGTTTGGCATTTTGTAAAGCAGATAATAGTTCAGATAATGGATTCATGAGATGTTGTTGGGTCTTGTCACCTCGATAAAATTGGCCATTTTCTCTCTGATAAGCAGCTCTGGTTTTCCTGTTTCTTCCTAAGGTTGATGACACTACCCATTATTTGGCCCTAAATTCAGCTCCTTGCAGCTCTGACATCTTAGGTACTTGCTTGTCGTCTTAGGGAGAGCAAAAAGAAAAACCAACCCCCCACCCAAAAAAAACCCCCCAAAACCCCAAAAAAACCCCCAAAAAAACAAACCAAAAAGAATCAACCAAGCAAAAGAAAAACAAACAACAACGAAAAGGAGGACTCAAACTCGTGTTCCCCCCACCTGTCCTAAAAACCTCAAACAAAAACAAACCAAAAAATTTAACCTTCAAAAAGTCCAAAATAACTAACTTTTTTTTTTTTTTTTTTTTTTTTTTTTTTTTTTTTCAGATAACAAGACTAGAGAAAAATATATTGCTTATCCTATCTAGAGATTTCTGGTACTATTTTGTTAATTAAGCTCTAGAGCTCTGATAAACTGTAGTAAAGGTTCAAGATCTCAGTGGGTCACTTGCTGTGACCAGGATTTATTCAATGTACAGTCCATAAAAGTGACAAGCTCCTTGAGTTCTTTGAGACATCTTAAATTTCAGCTGCTAAATTCAATTTCAGCTTCCATTGCAGTTTGGGTGGTGGGCTGTGAAACTCAGCATTTCAGTACCTGAATGCAATGACTCTCCTGTGCTTTCCTGGTATACATCCTTTCTCCTCTCCTCGAGTGAGTCTTGTTTGGAGAAGATGAGGAAATTGCTTGCTGCACACATGAGAAAGAGAAACTTGGCTTGAGAATGTTGGAAACAGCTCAGGACAAGAAATTTATACGGCAGAAAAAACAGAGGAGAAGGAGTGAAAAATAAATTGGAATTAGTTACTGTTGAGGAAGAAAGGAGGGAAACTAAAAATGTACTGGACAGTTGATTCATTTAATTAAAAATGAATAGGGTGTGGGACAAGAAGACAAGACGGATCTGAGGATGGATGCTGTTGCTGCTGTGGGCAGAAACCATTGTGGCCACACACTATATGCAAGAAAGGGAAATTATCCTAATTGATGAAAATGCTGAGTCTTCAGTGACAAATGAATTCACTACAGCTGGATTTTGAACATGCAAAAGGGAATGTAAAGTGAACCCCACTGCCCATTTTCATAGAGAATCTGTGATTTTAAACTTTAATATCTCAGTGCCTCACTTTCCCAGTATATAGGTTATGCCATCAAAACAATGAAGAACTGTAAAGGAATCCCTCGATCTATCCATACATTGAAAGAGAAGTCAATTTTTTTATAAAAGCTTTTTAAAAAAACAAAAAGACCCTTTTAGAACTTTTCCTCCTCTCCCCACAATTAAGATGCATTATGACAATAGCGAACGTTTTCCATTGTTAATAAAACAACTTTTTTAATATAATGTTTTTTTAAACTCCCTGGGGGCAAAATATCTGACTAAGTTAAAAATACACCTCTGTCCTTCACATGAGTATTTAATTATATAAAAGACTTCAGTTTCCAGCTCTCCTTGTCTACGCTGCCTGTTTTCCTCAGAGTCATGTGAGAGGAGCTAGAAATAAAACATAAGTCTGTGAATCTTTCCTGTTGCAAGCCAGGAAGCTGCCAGCACAGTGCTCCTTGATGCAACGGGGAGTGGTGTTTTTTTATCCGAGACGAACATTTGCAGCATCTAAACTCACTTCCCCAAGCAACCATCAGATGGTAGCAATGCTTGTTTGCTATCTACCACGGGCCTGATTCAAAAAGGGATGCAGAAGCCCAGGCATTACTTGCAGCCCCAGCAGCCACCCAGTTGTCTTCTGAGAGTGCCCTGGTGTTACCATTTCGGAGGACACGGAAAAAGCTGCAGACCTGAGTGTTAATGCTGAGCTAGACACTATGCAAAGCAACCTGATCTTATATGCACAGAGTTGTAGCCAATAGCCCCATGCATGAGGGAACAGATGAAACCCAAGGGAAATGCAGATGTCCTGTCCCTGGGTTTGTTCCCTGGGTTTTGGTTTGCTGCAAAGGAGGACTCAAAGGGGTGTGGAAATAAAAATACCACGAAAATTAACTTGGGACCTTGAAACTAGCTGTGGTAGAGACTCTCAGGGAAATCGATCCAATGTCGCAAAAGGGTGATAGAGCAGACTCCTGTAGCATGTAGGAGTCCTTGGTGAGGTGATAAAAAGCTTTCTTATTGAAGGCCTGGCCTAAGGTCACTGAAAAGGTCACGGAAAACAGCTGTCTCCTAGGGATACTGTTAGTCAAGCATCATCCTTGAGGCTGGGGACAGCAATCAGTGCCCCTGAATCTAAATGTCACACAGTAAGACACCTAAGCCTGACTTCCCAGCTGCGTTCCCTGTACAGCCTATGGTGGGACCAAGACACAGAGAAAGAGAGAGAGAGGGAAAAAACTTTTCCCAGTTTAGATTTCTGGCTTGAGGTGTGGAAAAGCAACCTATGAAGGTGTCTGTTTTTCTCCAGCAGACAGAAGGGGATCTTGTTTTCCTCACTGAGATTTTTATCCTGATTTTAAGTGTCTAAGCAATGCCTGTGTTTTCCATTGAAAGGTGCAATTCCCAACATTTGTTCTGCTCTACTGTCCTAGGCAAAAGGAAAAGAAAAAACCCAAACAAAACCAACTTTATAAAATGTAGGCAAAATACATCCTATCACAAATATATGTAACCATCATATTTACTTCCTCAACAATTTTAAATTAAATTAGGCCTTCCTAGTTTCTTGAATTACTGAGTTTCTCCTGAGATATCAGTGGTATTGGGACTTTCATGAGTACTTAGAATCTGTTCACTCATGCTATTTTTGCTGGGACTGACTCCTTTAAAATGTGCCATTGCTGGTCTGAAGTACCAGATCCAACTTTCCTGGGACAGCTATCTTTTTGGGTTTTCTTGCTTTGCTGTTTGGAGCTTGTGTGATGGTTTCTTTGGCAAAAAATGTCCCTTTTATTTTTCCTCTGTCCCCTCTGCCAGCACATTGTCCTTTGCTTGGTGTTCCTGAGGTTGTTGAGGTGAGCAGCTCTGGCCCTGGCAGGACTGGCAGCAGAACACCCTGGTGCAGGGCACAGCAGAGTTTCCTGACCTGAGGAAAGCTCAGGAGTGCCACCGTGATATTTTCTGAAAAAATCCCTTCGCCAGGATTCCTTCTCCTGGGAAGATGAGAAGCCTCAGCTTATCCATGTTTTGCTCCTCTAGAATGTGGTCTGGAGATTGTTTATCCAAACTTGTGAATTGTTTCGAATTAATGTCCAATCACAACCAGCTGTGTCAGACTGAGCAGTCAGTCACGAGCTTTCATTATCATTCTTGTCTAGCCTTCTGATGTCTCCTTTCTCTTTCTTTAGTATAGTTTTAGTATATAATAATATAATATAGTTTTAGTATATAATAATAAATATGATATGATATGATATGATATGATATGATATGATAATAAATCAGCTTTCTGAGAACATGGAGTCAAATTCTCATCTCTCCCCTCGTCCTGGGGACCTCACAACGCCACACAGGAGGAGATGGGAGAGCTGCTGGAATCCCACAGATCATGAGGCTTTGGATGGCAGAAGCCAGGTGGGACAGTGGCAATGGTGGCCAAGCCTTTGCACCTATGAAATGAGGCCTTAGGCAGCACTGGCAGCCAGGAGTGACACCAGCCAGGTGGGAAAACAGGACACAGCCATCAGGGCATGGCCTGGCAGTTTGGCCGGCAGTTCCTGCCGAAATGCACACAAGAAAGGCACTGAGGCCCTGTCAGCTCCATCAGGGAGCAGTGGCGTCCTCAGGGCAGAAAGGCAGGGCCTCTGTGAGCTCCACAGCACCATGATGAGGCAGCCACCTCGACAGAGCTCTGGGACAGAGCACCCAGCTGCAGGGTAAGCCCTGCTCCGATGCCAGTGGAAGGCACCCAGGCAGAGAGGCTCCTCTGCCTACTGACAACTCCTCTCAGGAGGACAAGAGTAGTCTGAGGAGTGTTAGGGAATGTGAGACAGGCTGGCATTGCACCCTGACTTCCCTGAGACAGGCCTGACAGACAGACACATGGACTGAAGGGACAGAGGGCAAGGGGGACGAGTTCTGGCCCAGCACAGGAGGTGTGTCTGTGACGGCAGACCAGCCTCATTCCTCAGGGAACACTGCTGCTGCCCTTGCACCCAGTTACCAACATGAAGGCAAGGACCTTCTCTGGTAGGCCCCTGAGATCACTATTCAGCATTGATTTCCCAGGTGAGCACAACACCATGAAGTTACAGAAAGTCTGACAACCAGCAGGAGAGACTTCAGGGCCTAGGGAGAAGTGGCTGAGGGTTCCGGCTCTCCATTATCCTTCCAACTGCAGGGAATAATGAGGGAATAAACAGGAAGAAACATGGTTTGGCTTCTTGAACCACTGGTGTGCTGAAAGAGATGGTTTTAACCCCATCAGAAGGCAAGGAAGGAGAGGTGGTGGGGTAGCCATGCATGTTAGGGAGTGTTTTGGTTGTCTAGAGCTCAATGAGAGTTGATGATTTATGGGTAAGGATTAAGGGGAAGGGCCAAGGCAGGTAACAACTAGGGTTGATTAGCAATAATGTGATTTTAAAATAAGGTAAATAAATGGACTGGGCTGGAAGGGACCTTAAAACCCTCTCAGTTCCAAGCCCCCTGCCATGAGTAGGGACCCTTGCCAGCAGCCCAGCTTGCACAGACCTTGAAGCACTACTCCAGCAGGTGTCTCACCAGAGCAGAGTAGAGGGACACCTTGCACCTGGTCCTGCTCAAGGACTGATGCAAGGTGGATGTGAGCTCCATACATTCCAGCTGCGCTGGAATGGAATGTGAGCTTCATACTTTCCAGCCCTTCCATTGCAAACAGTGTCACCCCTCCAGCTCTCCTGCCCTGCCTATCCGCCCTGTAATCCTCCAACAGGGCACTCCAGTCTCAGAGAGTTTCACTTACACCTGTGATGCCAAATCTCTGGGACTGGGCTAAAGCTTTGAGCTCATCTTGGTGAATGGGACAACCATTAAACGACTTCTTTATCCACCTAGAAGTTCACTTTCTGAATCCATCTCAGTTTGGAGAGAAGAATGCTGAGGGCCACCATGTCAAAGGCTTTACAGAAGTCCAGATGAATGGCATCTATGTCCCTTCCCTTGTCCACTGGTGTAGCCACCCATGATAGAAAGCCACTGAGCTGGTCAGGCAGACACAGCTGGTCAGTGATGTGATGGTCAGAGCCTCCCCTGCGCATAGTAATCATGGAATAACAGAGTTTTTGATTCTTAGAAAAGTAAGCAAGATGGGGCCAACAACACTGACACCTTGGACTTCTGGAGGGCAGACTGTCCTGCTTAGGAGGCTGGCTCCTCACAAACATAAAGATATTGAGGTGCTAGAGAGTGTCCAGCAAAAAGCAACAGAGGGGAAGGATCTGGAGCATGAGTTTGATGTGGAGCAGCTGAAAGGACTGGGGTTGTTTCATTTGGAGAACAGAAGACCTTATCGCTCTCTGAAAATATCTGAAAAGAAGTGGAGTTTAGTCTCCCCTACCAAGTCACAGCAACTACACAAGAGGAAATGGCCTCAAGTTGTGTCAGGGGAGGTTCAGATTGGATATTAGGAAAAATTTCTTTATGGAAAGGGTAGTCAAGATTTGGAACAGGCTACCCAGGGATGTGATTGAGTCATCATACCTGTAGCTATTCAAAAGGCATGTAGATTGGGCTCTCAGGGACATGGTTTTGTGGTGGACATGACAGTACTGGTTTGATGATTGGACTCCATGTTCTTAAAAGTGTTTTTTTCAATACAAACAATTATATGATTTGATGGTTCTAAGGAGACAACTTCATTAAACCACAGGATGGATGCTTGGGGCCTCTTTACTGCTTAAAATATCTAATTCCCATCAGTAAATTACAAAACTGTAGCCCACTGTCAGACTTTCTGATCACAGGTGTATTTAGTAAAAATAGATTTGGCAGGGCTGATTACCTGTTTAGCCATAATGTCTCCTAGTAAGCTTTCAGGGAAGTTAGAATAATATTCTAGAACAAGTACTTTATTTTCCTCTGTCAGAATAATCAGACCTATGTCAGCTTTGCTCCAGAGAGCCTTATATTTTTTTTCTCTCTGAGTTAGTGACATTGAAGTTTTTTGACTTGGACTGGACTTATATTGGTAGCATGTATAGCAAGTCTTGAAAACTTCTTAAACATCAATTTATATTTGTCCAGCCGTTTGTTTTTTTGTTTTTTTAATAGATGTTTTAGATTTTTCTGAGGCTTTTCAATACTTAATTTGCCCTAGTAAGTTCCCAGAATTAATCTGAGTGCAGCCACGAAGTGGGAAGAATGGAAATGGTCTGAACAGATCACTTTCATCCTGCATCCTCATCACCAGACAGCACAGTCAGCTTGGTCACCCTTGTGGTGTCTCACCACAACTGGGATATTATGTTTAAGCTTTCAAGATGTGCAGCTTCTCTTTCAGAGTAGTTGTTTAGCAAATATAGAAGGATTTTTAAGGCCTTTGTTTGTGTTAAATCAAAGAATAACCTCAGAGGAAACCTCTGCACTGTATTCCTTCACACTTCAGCAGATGTTCCAGAGAGAGGGACTGAAATTTCATCTGTCTGGAGAATTTAGTTTTATCTCACAAATAGTATCAAAACCAAAAAAAAGTTTTTCTAGCGTGACAATAGAAAGTCATGAGATGGTTACACATGGTTTATGACCAAAATGGAAAAATACCTCTTATTAAAACAAGTACATGCTGCCTTTAGTGCTTGGAGCAACTTATGTCTAGGCCCTTATAAATGAATGTGTTCTGTCTGCAGTTCTTTACTGAGACTTGATCTCATTAACATCCAGGTGGCTTCTCTGCCTGTCACTTGTTTGGGTAGTCAGCCTGGTGGTCAGTTTTCTGTATTCCTCAACTGTGCAATTTCCCTTTCTTTTTCCTCAAAGTGACTAGTGATGACTTAAGCAATTGATTTAAACACATCAAAGTAAATAAAGTATTTGTTTTCATGCTCACAATTGTTTGAGGCTGCCCAAATCCATCCTTTTTGAAGTTCTAGTGTCCCATGATAGAGCCATCACAACTAGCTCAGCTCTCTGCTGTCCATGGTGTGGCTTGTTTACAGGGACCTGGGTCAAGAGTTGAATGTGCAGAGATCTATGGACCTTGTAGAAACACATCAAAGTCAAAGTTCTATCCTATTAAACAGGAAATATTTGTATTAAATCTGACCTTTCTTTCGCCCATTTTCACTCCTATTTTTCTCTCTAAGGATGACAGGACACATTTTACTTTTGTTCAGTTTGGAAACACCTGGAAGTGGGAGATACTTCCTTCTCCCCTTTACTCACTTGAGCAGTCTCATGGCAGCAAGACTATATCAGATTTTCTTTTAGCCTCCTTTTTAACAAGAAGCTCTATTTCCTGACAGTTGCAATGGACAAAAATTCACCTATGTCCTGAGAACATTTCTCTCTCTCTTACAGATTTCCAAAGTGGTTCCAGTCCTCTAGGTTGTCCATTTTTTTGTTTGTTTCCAAGGATGTAACAACTGCCACGCAGCAAACATTTCTGCTAAATGAAAAATCTTTTGCTTGTGTGACATCGTGGAGAGCAGAAACTTGGAAGAGAGGATGATGCAATAAATTGCTTTTAACTGCTTGTTGGTGACCTTACCACATAGCCTGAAGGTGGAGAGTTTCTCCCCGCAAATTCTCTCTGGCCCCAACACCTATGACTGAGCCACAGCACTACTTTCTGAGAGCTGAACCCATTTTGATCTTGTTGATGTCATCAAAGGGAAGGAAGTGGGTATGCATAATGCAGGTGCTGACGAGTGGAGCAATGTTTCTCCTCTTGTGGCAGTGACAGGACTTGTGCTTTGATGTGGCTTTGAAAACCCTAACTGCATCTCTGAGCATGAGACTTTATGAGTCTAAGCAAATTTGTGGAAATTGTGTTCTCTTGACTTGCAATAAGAATCACAGCAGCTGATATATATCAGACCTCTATTTTAGCCATTTTTTTCCTGTTGTTGTCAGAGTGATGACTAATGTTTCTTGCTTGATGGGCAACAAAATAGGGTGGATAGAACATAGTGAAAAGTTAAATCAAAGTCATCTCTCTTTACTAAAAATCACTACTTGGCAGAAGGGAAAGAGATCCAATATTTGGGATCTCAGATTTTTGCCTTTGGTTTGAATATCAGTCATCATTATGAAATTTTTCTGAGTCTGTAAAATTTAGATTCTGAATCTTTAAAATAAGGTAAATAAAATTAAAATAGATTAAACTAAAATAAATTAAAATGTAATTTCTAAACCTTTCTGTTAACTGACCCTGTCAAGGGTCTCATTTAGCCCTCTCTCAGTTATCCAGTGTAAGTGAGAGAATATTCAATGACCTTCATGTAGGGTCAAATCATGCATGAAGAGCAAGACTTCTTCTCCCTTGAGACAATGTACCTGTCCAAGGAAACTGCAGAGATGTTGAAAGAGGTGATTCATGGTTTGAAGAAGCTGAAAGCTATTCGGGTACTTTTTCAAAATAATAATGGAAAGATTATAATGTACAAATTGAAAACCATACATAAATCACAGCCATCTGTTTGGTTTACAATTTAGAAACTCCCAGAACATTACCCCTCAAATCAAATAATTCAGCTGTTTGCAAAGAAACACAGAAAGAGATTGCTGCTTCTTCGCTATTGGTAAGACTTATCCCTAACTTCAAAAGATAATGCATTTTGGGGGGAAAAGAGGATCAGGGAAGCCCTAAGAGGGGAGAATGTGGTGGTCAATGAATATCCACTGGCATCTGTCAAACCAAGGCACTTTGCTGTCTGTCCTACAAGCTTATATCAAGTAAGATTTCTTCATTATATCGGACATACTTTATTTTAACCAAGGAAAACTCTCAGATGCCTTGAACTGATTTTGTGGTAAACATAAGCAAACCTAAATAGCTGTTTTATTATAGCTTATTGTGCAAGTGTTGGTTTATAATAAATCATGGTACTCTTTAGAAACAAGCTTGAAACAAGTGCATAAATATTAAATGGCCCCAGGAATAAAGACATTTTTAGCAAAATTATTGAGTGTGGTTTGCCAAATCCATTGGGTAATCCAAACTCCCCATAGTCATTTAAGGACCAACGTGTACTACCATTTATAGTAATGTAAATCCACTGTAACTCTGTTGAAGTCAATAGAGTTATTTGAAATTCACATAAAAAATAGTTCGGTCTCTAAAATATAAACAACATAATTGCCTGAAATTTTATCCTTTAGGATAAAAGAATAAAAATTCTATACCTCTCAGAAATGGGAACTAAAGCTATCTGTATTATGTGTGTAAATTTAGGCAAAAAAGATTATGCTCATTTCATTCGTGCAATAAAGATCTTATACCCTAATCAGAAATGTTGAAGCAGAAGTTATTAATTAAAAAAATAAAATGCTATTCTACATTTTAATAATTGCAGCAGAAAAAGAAGAGGATGAGATCTGTGGCTTTTATAAAGCAGAGATATTCAGACCAATATTGCTGCTTTTAGAAATAAATAATAGAAAAAAAGCACAGTCAGTTTCTGATACTCCACAGATCTCCCACATCAGTTAGGGATTGCCCCTTGGAGATAGTCATGTTGTGCCTCAGTTATCCAAATCTTAAATCACAGCTGCTCAGATTATCTCAGATTGTCTCCTCTCTTACACAGGCTTACAAGATCAAGTTTGCCTGTGAGATGGGTGGGCAGGAATGAGAGACAGCTCTAGTGCATGAGAGACATGAAACTTCAAGGTATCCATCAGCAGGAACACCAATTATGGTACAGCCCTGATAGCATAAAGGAAAGATTGAAGACCTGCAGCTCCCCAGGGTAGCACATTGCAGTGCTCCCTAAAATGCAAGCTTGGAGGACTCCCTAAAATGCAAACTATTGCCTCAGACTTGGGGGACTCCCTAAAATGCAAACTATTGCCTCAGAGTGGCAAGGAGTTGACACTGAGAGTGAGAAAAGACCAGGCAGTGTGGCCTGATGCAGTAGGGAGCTGCTGGTCAGGCATGTTGAACATCCTCCCATTTACTCCTGGGCAGCAAATGGATGCTCATTAGCGCTCTTCTGCCAGGGGATGCTCTTCTTGAGGAGATGTTGTAAGAAGCAACACAGTGGTGAAAGAAAGCACTTAGTCAGTGGTGGAATTACAGTTCCTGTTGGAAGGAACACCGAGCAGTATCACCTTCCCCTTAGTGCATTTACTTGTGTATTGATAAGCAGTCACAGCCCATTTCAGCCCAGCAGGTCTGTGCTGCAGACAGTGTGCATCTGGGACGCTTTTACAAAAAAGCATACACTAAAGCATCTGGGATGCTCCTGCCTAGGATCATCGCCTGAGGTCCAAGCAGGGCCCCAAGGTGCGGTGTGCAGCCTCACAGAGCACAGCAGACAGCACTGCTGAGAGCTCCCCTGCTAGGACACGACCGCTGACTTACTCCCCACCCCGCCATCCATCAGGAACAGACTCAGTCGCAACTACAGGGGACAGGGGATGACTTCAGGACATTGTGTCGTATATTTGAGTGCTTGATTTATGAAACACAGCAAAGGCAAAACAAAGCTGGAATGACTTGTCTGTAGGAAAGCTCCCCGTGCTTCAGCTAGGAGACATGCCTTTTAATGCAACCTCAAAACATTTATTATAAAATGGAACAATTTGTATTGTATTCAATAATGTTTTCAAAGGACTGTCAACCTCTGTCTGCAGGTGCCTTTTCTTACAACATATAATCTATAACACTCATTTCCCTCCCCCCCCAATAATCATATAACAGAGATATGCATTACAGAAATGTGTATAGGTTTGCTTCTATTTTAGTCATGATCAAAAGGCTATGATATATTGAAATATTTGCTTTCTACAAATACATCTGTTATCAGAGGGTTTCTTAACATAAATGGTGTATTTTCTATAATGTGCTCCTTCTAATGAATGGTTCAGTGAAGGCATGAGAACCGAGCTATGTGGGGAGAATGCAGTAATTTCTCTTACCGTGCAGGAATTCTGAATACAAGTAAATGCATGCCAAATTTTATTGCTTCTAAATCTGAATAATTGTATTTCTGAGCTGTGCATCTGGGTAGATAATAAAGCCACAAAACAATTTAATGAAACATATAAAAAATCGAATGACATTACTAAATATTATAATATGCAGAAAATATATTTTGCATATTGTCACCTAATCTTTCATCCACCTACTAACAAATAATGCAACAATAATTGAAAGTCTTATTATCCATCTACGTAAATTGAGACCAAATTTACCTTGTTTCCTTTTCTTTTTGTGTGCGTGCGTGCGTGTGTGTGGACATAAAAGTGAGATTGATATTATGGCTTTATGTTTATGGTACATTTTTTTCACAATAACTAAGGTGACCAACATAAGTCTTTTCTCCATTCACATCAGTCCTCAGCTCATAGTGTGATTATGTTACCTATCCAAGTACTTATAAGAGGCAAGTATTGAATACATGGACTTCATAGTTTCGTGCGTTTGACTCCACAGGAATGAAATCTGGAATACCATAAAGAAAGTGGAAGTCCTCACATATAAATTCAGTGTCTGAAGTTTACAGGTATGGACTGCCCTCACCATCCATTACAGTCAAAGGGCAAATATGGGTAATGCAGAGGGCAGTACTGCTGACTCATTCCCAAAGACTATTTTAGGACAAGGTGAACTGCCCTTTTGGAGGTTTGTGTTTCTTTCTGTTGACTCTTAAGGAATCATAAATGGCTGGCTTAGACTTAGATGTCTAACTTTCAGAGGACCATGCGAGGTAACAAGAATCTCATCTAAAGAGGTTAAAATACAGGCTCCAGGAGGGAGGGACCTCTTTTGTTCTTGCAATGATTCTAGCACTTTGTCACTGATTTATTCTGCTCTGCCATGGAAGAGGTCATTGCAGACTTCCAGCTGGTTGTAATGTCTGGATTTAAAGGACAGCGATCTGAACTGTCTGCCGCAAAATGTCTTTTGCAAAGGTGAACCCGTATCATCAAAGGCCACAAAAGCAGTAGGAAAAGGACTGAATTTCCCGAAGACCAGAGCTTGGTAATGTTGTTCTGGCTTTACTCAAGACAGCTGTCTCCCCTTTCTTTCCTTGTGATGTGTTGGCTCAGATTCTGAGGGGCTTGTGCGGAGAGCTCTCCACTCAGAGGTCCCATACCACTGAAGGCTCACTTGATGTCAGTGCAGGAAACTGTGCAAGGTGAAAAGTAGGTAAAAATTTGCCTTGTTTCAAGAATATATAATAAACTGCTTTTTGATAGTTCCCATCTATATATATACCTATCTATGCTCCCAATGAAAGGTTATCACCATCATCCTATCTATTCCTTTACTCCCAGAAGGAAAACATTTATGTCCTCTCTTCTTTACTCTGCTTCCATACATCAAGCTCAGAGTCTTGAGCCTCACTTTATAAATTATGGAAAGGCAAACCTGGGACTGATAAACACTCTGAGAATATTCGTGCAGACTTCTTGTGAAAGAAGGAACTGTCTTCAGTTTTTCTGAAATAAGAAAGAACCATTGTATAAATTATAATGCTTTCTACTCTGGGCGTCAAGTGCACTTCTGCATTCCTTCTGCTGGTCTTTGAGACAGCTCACACTGCCTTGATATGAAAGAGTAATTGAAAAAATAACAATTTTCTTATAAGAAGAAGGAATAAGAAAGACCTGGACTTAACTAACCCTAGTGGCCACATTTGTTGAGGTGTTATTGGAATGAGTAAAAAAGCTTTTTTAAGAATATAAGAATAAATATTCTGAAAAATATAGATTAGCAATTGTCATACAGGGATTTTGTACAGTGAAATGGTCAGGAGAATAATCAATGCAAATAAAAATATTCTGCTTCCTTGATCTAAGAATCAAATGCCTGTAGACAAGTTTTCGTCTCACTCATGCCATGGTAATTTATTGTGCTTCACAGAATGCAGAAGAAATCTTGGCCCTTAATCTGTGAAAGGAAGTTTTCAGGATGAGAAATTTGATTTGACTTCAAAGAATATGAATCGGTTCTTTCTGTTCTGTAGTCAATTATTCCTTTTCAATGCAACTCCCTTTGGGAATAAAGCTTTCTCTGATGAGGTTTTCCCTTATAGTCCACTGCAATCTCCATGGATTCAGCCTTGCCTGAGATACTAGATCCTTCCTTCCTTCCTTCCTTCCTTCCTTCCTTCCTTCCTTCCTTCCTTCCGCCACTTCCGCCACTTCCTTCCTTCCTTCCGACACTTCCGCCACTTCCGCCACTTCCGTCACTTCCGCCACTTCCTTCCTTCCGCCACTTCCTTCCACCACTTCCTTCCTTCCTTCCTCCCTCCCTCCCTCCCTCCCTCCTTTTTTTCTTACATCTTCCTCTTCTTCTTTCCCTATTTTTCTACCTCCTTCAAACTAAGATTTCCCTACAATTAATGGGAGATTTATTTAGGCAGCCACTACCTAAATCAGAACTAAAATTCAGGTAAAGAGTCATGATTAAATCTTTGAAGCTTAAATGAAGGAAATTACATTGTCTACTGTGTCTAATGGGAGATTTATGCTTCAGATATTTACTTTATATATGATTCATGATGTCATATAATGCTGAAAAAATCAAACTCTAACAGGTCAAGATCTGGGATTGAAAAGCTGTCTGCTTCCTAAAACTGAACACAAAAAGAAAAAATAAATAGTTAAAACCATCACAACTCAATAATTCTAAATCAAATTCTTTATTTGAAAAATAATAATGATCTTTAATTTTTTCATATTTCTAAATATTAAAAATGTAATTATTAAAATAATATATTTTTTAGCCAGCATAAACATGGAAAATATGTTTCCAAAATAAATCTCCTTGTGGTTACCCTTTGTGATGGTACTGATGTGGTGACTGCTACTTCTTTGTTTTGTTTTAATTTTTAATAATATTAATTAATTAATTATGAATTAACTAATATAAGTTTTTTAATATGGACCAAATTACAGGGTTTTACAGAAAAAAACTAAATTTGCAAGTGAACATATTTGTAATATATAGTCCTAGATTCAAATTTATTTTAGTTTTCGAAAGGTGTGAAAGGTAAGATTATTCAACTAAATTTTAAAATAACTTAGTATTGATTACTGAGCTTTGCCTCCCATACTTTTCTCTGGCCAGATGTGACAACCTTTAGGAATTTAAATGGAAAGAGAACTATTTAGGAAATATTTCCTATAGTTGCAAATAGAGAGTTCATAGCTCAGTTAAATGGACACTCTATATTTAGTTGGGGATTAATAGATAGATTTGATACACTTCTATTTTCTGTAATTTAGCTATATCTACTCCATCTTTCTCTCAGCCATAAAATTTCTAAAATATTTCTGTATATATACAGAAATATATGCAAACAAAGGCTATTTAAATGATCAGAATTTGTTAAGGAGATGTGATTCAAAGTTATGCATAAATGGTGTATGGGGCAGAAAAGCTGAAAAAAATGGAGTTTTTTTTTCTAGTTTTTATGTATTTCTAAACTTTCCTAACAGTCAATTAAAATTGTCATTTAACCTACTATATATGAAGTGTTAAATATCTCCATATGATGCCTTAAATGCAAACAACAAAATATTCCAGAATTGTAATTGGAAATGAGGAAGTGAAATAGATTGTAAACCTGAACTTAAACTGATTTTTCAATTTCAGTGTCCCATTATGCAGGAGCATAAAACACAACAGAAAAAAAGGAGATCAGATTCTTCATTAAAAAATTGAGAACCAAATTACTCACTCTGGAATCACTATCTGGAAAGGAGGAGGGCTGCAGACATTTTGGAGGATTTGTATGGGTAGAAGCTATGCCTCTTTCTTCCTTTTTTATAGGTGAAAGGGAAGGCCTGGTACTTTTTGTTCTTGCTATATGGCTTCAAGATATTGAAAAAAGGGTGATATTCTGTGATCTAAGGTGGAATTTATTCAGACAAGGAGAAAGCTCTTTTTTAGATTCTCAGCTTTTCTTTCATGTTTTCCCCCTTTAATGTTAAATGGGCCACAGGACTCACAACCTACCCACCTTTTAAAACTATCCATGCTTCCCTCTCTTGTCTGACTTAACCAGTAGCGATTACAATTGCTTGATATTTGAGGCAGAGGTGTGCAGTGGAAATGCTCTTGCTTATTGGTAAGCAAAGTAGGCAGCTCTGGTCTCACTGGTAGCAGGAAGATAAGTGGTTTAGCATCAGACATTATATACTTGGAAGAAATAAAAAAATCACGAAAAATATAAATAAAAAAGAGTGCAAAGTTTTATTGTCAAGCGCGGCTGTCACTTCATGAAACCAGAGTCATATATAAGATATATGTGACATACTAATAGGAAGTAATTTACCCAAGGATGTTTTTGTGCCTTGAAGTGCCTTCAACATTTCTGCTTTGAAAACTTTGCAAGTGTGTATGCATCAGAGCAGTTACTGAGGCGCTGAAGTTCCCAATTTGTGCACAATGTGACTTTTATAATGCTATTAAACTCATCTCATGGAAAGTGGTGTGCACAAAACAATGATACATGAGATCTCAAGGAGGCTGCTGAGTGGGGGGAGAAGGCTGGAGTGAGGAGAAAGCTTTTATAAAGTCACTTTGAGAATGCACCTCTGCTCCAGAAGCCCTCTGTTTATTCTCATTGGAAATTGTCTCCTCTGCTTTGGGTGGAGATTCATGCATGTGCTGGTTTTGTCTGGGGTAGAGTTAATTTGCTTCACAGTATCTACCACGGGGATGTGTTTTGAATTTTTGCTGAAACAGTGTTGATAACAGAGAGATGTTGTCATTATCGCTGAGCAGGGCTTGCACAGGATCAAGCATTTTTCTTCTTCTCACCTTATCTCAGCAGTGAGTGGGTGCACAGGGAATTGGGATGGGACAGAGGCAAGGCAGCTGACCCCAGGTGATCACAGGGACATCATTGTAGGCATCACAGAGGATACAAGAAGAAAGTGTGTGCAGGGAGTTTGGAGCAATAGCATTTGTCTTCCCATGTCGTTGTGTTTGGTGGATCCTCTGCTTTCCTGGGAACTGCTCAGCTCCTGACTGCTGATGGGAAGTGCTGGATGCATTCCTTGTTTTGCTTTGCTTGTGAGTGTGGTTTTTCCTTTCGCTTTTAAATGCCTTCATGAAAAACCCTTGTGTTTCTTCACTTCTGATTCTCTCCCCATCCCACCATGGCCAGGGTTGTGTGGGGCTGAATCGTATTCAAACCACGACAGTGCTGCTTGCACTCCTTATCCCTCAATATAACAAATTGCATGCGTCTGTTTCTCTCATTAAAGTAAATTTATTATGATACTCATCTATTTACCTCTACCATGGGGCAGAGACAGACCAAGATTCCCTCCTGTCACATGAGGTCTGACTTGAAGGGATGGCCTCAGAGGAATCTGTAGGATGTGTAACTCTACTAGTCATGCAATCAGGAACAGCTCACAATTTTCCAGCTGAAGTATGGCTCTTTTCTGTTGTATCCTTGCTCCTGCCTTGCCACCTGCCTTGCTCCTTTCTCATCTGTCTCTTTCTGCATCCTAACTGTTAAATTTGGGAGAATTTTTGTCATCTGTGTGAGCAGTAGCAGATCCACAGTGCCCAGTCCTGGGCACTGGGTTTTCAAGGAGTGCATTGGAACACAAATAATGCCCAAAATTTTGCAGCTGAAAATGCCCTCCCTCCTCCTTTTTTTGTGTGCTGGGACAATTCTGAGCATTAGTTTTGCCCCATGGGAGGCAAACTAAGGGCACAAATTAATTACCTTCAGAAAAGTGGTGAGATGGTGGTAGACCTGGGGAGATAGGACACACAGATTTCCCTGTATGACGGGAAAATGTCCATGATTTTTATTTGTTCATTCATAAAATACAAAAAACCTCCTTGAGAATAAATAAATAAACATCTTGCTTCAAAATTAAATTCCCTAGAGGAAAAAAAAAACTAAGGTAGTTGAAGGTCAGTCCAAATATTTTGCTGTTCTAAATTCAGAGAATTTAATTCACAGTAAAACTATATATGATTTTTTAAATGCATTAAACCAATGTTTTTTTAAAGTGATTTTGAAATTTAAAAAAAAAAAAACATATCCCATGTGGAAGCTTTTGCCACAGTACAGTTTGTCACCATCACTGTGTTTCATTTGTTTTCCTCCTTCATGAAATTTGCTTGAAAACAATATTTTTTTAGGCATTTTGAAAGAAATAATTTTCCTCACCAGCCAGGCACTCTGACAACATTGTTTTGAACAGCTTTAAATAGCAGTGGCTTTGGTTCTGGAATGCTCTGACCAGCTTAAGGCATCTAAAGGAGAAGTGCAGGCAGAAACTCCAGACTACTCAGTCTACTAGATGTGGCCTTTTTCCTTATGAAGGCTTGGAGTACAGAGCCCCTAGTCATAGACTTAAATATGTTGGATTTACTCAGGCTTGGATTCAACAGCTAGAAACAAATAAAATGCAATATACCTGGGTTTAGGTGTCGGAATATCTGTTTAGCTAGGAAAAGGAACAGGCTTGGCTCTGTCCTCTTTCTCCACTGGCCTTCAGAGCTGAGGTTGCTCTGCAGCAAATAAATGGCCTTCCATTAAAGCAAGGAAAAAGCAGTGGAAGATAAGCCAACTTAAGACCTAGTCCTGAGGGGGTCCAATTAATATATTTTCTTTTGTCCATGCTTCCTTCCACCTGAAGACACAGCGCGAGTCTTTTTCTGGGGTGTGAATGTGAAAATATCTATATTTGAGCTCGTGCCCCTGATTCTCTCCCCTCCCCTTCAATTTTCTTAATGGTATTCAGGCAGAGTCATACTTTTATTTTTCAAATTACACCAAGGCATTGTATTAAATATAGGATTTGGGACTTGGCAAATCAACAAGCGCATTGTACTCCTATGGAGACAAAAGGTGACTGAACAGTTTAGGCAGCCGACACACAGGCAAAAGTAATGCTCCACAGTAAGAGGATTGCTGGCTCTATTGTTGAGCCCACAACAGGAACCAACTTATTGCAACATTAATTTCCCATCTCACATGGAAGTTATTTAAGGGAGAAGACTAACAAGCAAGCAGTGCCCACAGTTTAATCCTATTGTCACCCTGATGGATTTATATTTGCTGCTGGGTTGTAGAGGTGGAATGAGGCTGCTTTGTTATTATTTCAACTGCATTTGTTGGGGAAAAAAAACAACCCCAGGATTAGGAAAACATGGCTTCTGCTACCTTTAGATAGTCAGGAACTGCTGTTCTGTTAGTGTAGGTATAAGATGACTAAAATTATATCTTAGTGATGCAGAAATTCTTCACTCAGGAATGATAGAAATATTTTTAACTGCAATTAAGCCTTGTGAAATGTCTTTTTTTTCCATTTCTACATCTGTTCTTTGGACTTCATTTCTCACTTGCCTTTTTAAAATTTGTATAGCAGCAGTCACAGCAGTACATGGGGTCAAGTGTAGTAGTTACTGCATGTTTCCTGCTCTCTGCATCTTGGAAATATTTGTAGAAATTAATCTATAGATGTGTGTTTCCTCTCTAACCAGAAGGGGATTCTCTGGTTGGTTTTGCAGTTACAGGCAGCTACTTTACTGACATTGAACAGCAGCAACAGATGTCTCCAGTAGACCAGGCATTCAAATATTCACTTCATGTTTGGACTGGGTGTCAGAACCTGTGGTGATCCTGCTTAGCACAAAGTTGTTTAACCTTACATGCAAGGAAAGATGGTCACAACTTTGCACTACCACACAGGAATAGCTAAGATTCAGTTTAGTCAAATCTTCCACCGACGTTGATCATCAGAATTGCACTAAAGTCAGAAAGGGTCACAGTGGTTTGCATGACAAAGATGACTACACCTGTAGCTTTTATGGCTTCCTTTGAAAGGCATTGCTGCTTTTCAAGGTATTCACAGTCAGAGTGAGTAACACAGGAGGAAATCAGGAGTTCTCATTTTTTCTGCTGAAATCACAAATCTGGATCATTTACAGGTAGTCACCATTTCTTGTGCTTGGGAACTCCAAGGAAGTTTGATTTGAAAACATAGACAAAAAGTCTGAATTTGAAAACATAAACAAAAACTCACAAATCTTTTGGAATGAAAATGACCCCCAAATTTTTCTTCCACAAATGCTTATGATTTCGTTATTTGTTTTGTTTTTTGTTAGTTCTTTTTTTCCCCTTTCAATTTGCTGACACGCATACCTGCAAGTGTAGACTCAACATTTTTATTTTGATTTTGAGGTAAAAAGTAGAAAATGAATCCACTCCCAACCTTTTTGATTGCTTGTGAACAGTGTTTACTTACTTTATTTCATCCAGAATTAACTGAAAATATATTTTTGCTGACAGGCAACTGGCCTAAAGCAGAATCTTTCTCCCCTGATACACACGCAAATGTTGTCTTCCTCCCCACTTCATTTGGCTGCATCAGTCTAGCATTCAGAATGGCACCATGGCTCTTCTTAATGCTCCTCATTATGTCATTTAGCTATGTATGTTTTTTTTTTACTTGCGTATGCATATTATATTTTTTGCTGCTCAGTACCCTATTCCATACGGATGGAACACATTCAAGAGCCTGTCAGCCTGACAGTCTTTCTCAGTCTTCTTTAAAAATAATCTCTTTAAGTATTTCTTGATCTAGATCTCTGCCTTATGCTCCTTGGTGCAAGGAACATATCTGATTTTTAAGTACAAAGAGTTCCTTTCTACAATTAGTAAACCATTTTCAAGGGTGGAAATCTTATACACAGTTCTCTAAAAGTACAAAACATATAAAATACCGGCCCTCTCTGCATAACCCTGGTGCTAGCATTAAGGTATCCCCAAATACCTTCCTTCAGATAGATTTGAGGCAAGTCTATTAGAAGTGTCTGTCTAGCACCATTTTAAGTCCTGTGTGAGGTCCCCAGTTTCCTCTTATAGCTTGTTCCTGAACTTTAGCAGCCATCATCCTCCAGCCCAACTATGAAATCCTTGATCAGAAATTACTGCAGATCCCTGCTCCGTGGCTCATTTGCATTTAATATAACTATAGCTATTTAAAAATTATGAATTTGGGATTCATTTCACCTAATTTTAGTTAACTGCAGGCTAAGTGTCTACATAAGAGCTGGTTTTCTGAGCTCCAGTTGCTAAAATTGTGTGGCTCCTCAGAGGGATTCCTCTGATTAAACGCCGTGCCTACTTCAGGCAGAGTTTGATTATTCACCAGAATGCACTGGCTCTCCCTGGAAAAGGATCCTAAGGATGAGGTTCATATTGTAAGAGGCACCTGGAAGGTCCTGAGTGCTGTCCTGCAGCCCAGCCTGGATGCCCTGGATCATCCGATGTCAGTGCATGCAAGTGAGCTGAGCCAAGAATGTCCGGGAATTTCTGAGCTGTCTTGGTTGCCTCTGCAGTCAGCAAGGAGAGAGAGCTGGGAGGAATTTGGTTTTGGGAGGTGGGTATTCCTCACTCTTTGCTGAACAGGAAAATTATCTGCCTAAATTTTAAGTCAGCTGGAGTGATCCACAGTGAAGCTCCTCCTTGGACCCTCATGGCAGATAATGTGGATCTTTTAATTGTGCTTTTAGAGAAACACATTGTTTTTTCATGCCTTGAAAGTGAATCTCAATCTTAATCTACTTTGGTTTGGAAGGTTGATTCTGCCCTTGATTTGCATAGGAGCCTAGGGCAGTTGTCTACTTACTTATTTCCATTTTTCTTTACCTGAGCAATGAATAATAATCTTACAGGGCTTTTATTATTTATTATTAACACTGATACAGCACTGATTATATAAAGACATATTTAGTATCACATTATGTTAGATGCTGTAAAAATAAATCAAATGATACAATTTCTACTCCACAGAATTTGCAGCCTGAAAAAAATATGCAACAAAAGTGTGCTAATAAAGATGTGAGGTTGGTAAGGAGGAACAAAATTAATCATACATAATCCATAGTCCATCAGAAGTAGCAATTATAAGTCATTACCTGATATTTTTCAGTACTTTTACGTGTGTGGATGAAAGTCTCTAGACAGGCTAATGCCAGTATAAATGAATAGTATTGGGGATGAGTACTTGTAAGCAGACTCATTATATTTGGGAGAATAAATGTTTGAGTTATGTCAAAAAGAACAGAAAAAACCAAAAGACCCAACATGACCAAAATAAAAAAAAAAAAAAATCCAAAAACCCCCCCACCAAACATATTTGTTTTGAAATATTTTTAATAGAATTCCATTTACATTTGGTAAAATTCATTGTTATGGAAATTAATTGCTTTACATTTAATGTGCAATGCTTCAGCAAAAGATTATGAAAATTTAATTTTAATTTTTTTCTACAATAAACATATTTTTACAGTGCTTATAGTAAGAGTAGTCAAGTGGATTGGATTGGGTTGGATTGGAGAAAAAAATATACCATGACAGGAGAAACAAATTACCAGTATAGGAGCAGGAACATAAATATATTGGACTAAAGCAAGCAAGGCAAACATGCACAGAAGTGCAGACCAATTTAACACACCACCCTCTCCCTAGAACAGTGTCATGCTGTCATGCACTAGGTGCTAAGGCACCCATGTGTGGTTATCCTAAACAACATCCACAGCTACCAGAGAACAGCAGTCACATACTGAGATTTTTTTGGCAGCATAGCTGAATCTCAGCCAAAAGGTTTGGTGCTAAAAAGACCAAATTTAGGTGCTAAAAAGACCATCAGAAGCTGATGTAGCTAATTCAATTGTAAAATATACTTTATTTTACTAATTTGGATGTACATATATGCAGTCACCTATGTAGGAGTGTGACCTAAAGCTAAGACACAAACAAGCATGGTAGATTCCAGCACCCATCTAAGATCAGGTTCCTGCTCTCAAGCTGTCCTAACTGTTGAAGAGTCATCTTCCCTTCCCTGAAGTAAAAACTTCAGTTTGAATCTGACAGTCTGGGACTAAAGTAACCAGATAAAAGAAAATGTATATGATTAAATTAAAACAAAACAAAATAAAAACAATAAAAAAGCATCAACAAAAAAACCCAACCAACCAAAAAAAAAAAACCCAAACCCAAATAACAGGATGTATTATGGCAAAAGGCTGAGAGAACAGGGATTGTTCATCCTGGAATAGAAAAGCCTTTGGAGTGACCTAATCGCAGCCTCTCATCTTCCAAGAAAGCCTTCAAGAAAGATGGAGAGGAATTTTTTACAGGGGTATGTACTGACGGGCTGAGGGGGAATGGCTTCAGGCTGACAGAGAGGAGGTTTATTTTACATAACAGGAGGCAATCCTTTCCTGTGAAAGTGGTGAGGCACTGGCACAGGTAGCCCAGAGAAGCTGTGGGTGCCCCAACCCTGGAAGCGTACAAGGCCAGGCAGGATGGGGCTCGGAGCAACCTCGTTAGGATGGACACTGGTAAGGCTGAAACAAGATGATCTTTAAGGTCCATTCTAACCCTGGCTATCCTATGATTTTGGGATTCTGTGTGCAGAGCGCAGCCTAACTTTTCCAGTTAGAATTGCTGAGTGGGTTCCTTCTTGCTGTTGCATAAAGATGCAGTCAATCCATGGCTCACTGTGCAAAGACGACTACACAAGTGTCAGCATAATGCAGGGATTGAAAATCTAACATTTACCATTCTCCTTTTTTTTTTTACCATAACTACTCAATTTTCTTAGAAAATTGCTGAAAAGCAGCTATTCCTCAAAGTTTCCCAAAATTGCAGGATCAATTTGAAGTCTGCAAATCAGAATACAATTTTCTTAATTTGTGTGTTATGTGTATTCTTCTCTCCTACCCCTAAAAGTATTCCCTGTTTTACTAATTAAAAATGAACCATTTAAGTAGGCAAAGATGGGAATGAGTAGTGTCTCAGTCTTACCTATCACAACGGAATACCTCTGTTGGTTATTCTTTGGTTGTTAACATACTGTATCTAATAAATAGTAGTGACAAACTGCAAACACCATGGAAAGTTGCATTGATTATAATATTAATTCAAGAGCAAACAAGACAGATTTTTTTCTTTAATTCAGGGGGAACAAAACAAAGCATAGAAATTGAACATAAACAGAGTTGGGATCTGCAATTCATTTTTCTTGTTTACTGGGAAATTGGGCCTAGTTAAGTTTCAAAAATGCTAATGAGGAAATAAATTAGGTAGCAATTTTCCAAGGCAATATCTCATTGGATTTGTATTTGTTTACTTTTATCTATATTTGTCCTTGTTAACCCTTTTTTTCCCAGCGATTCAATTTCATTCACTCTGTCCTTTTCCTCTTTTTATATTTGCATGTTTGTTTGGTATGATAGCATTTATATGTTTCTGAGAAATTAATGTCCCCATTTCACCGAAAAGAAAGAGGGACATAACCCACTTTGAGGGTCTGGTCCTCTCAGTGTCAACTGAATGACACAACACTCCTACTGGATTTCCAAAAAGCTCCTGACATTTGACTATTCAAACTGAAGTTAACAGCAGTTCATTGAAACCAGTGAGATCAGACTTACGCCAGCAGTAATTACTTTTAAAAACTCCATCCTTAATCCCCAATAGTTTCTATTGACTTTTGTGAGATGCTTCTCTGGAAAGAAACTTTAACTGTAATGAACCTTAAAAACAAGAAGCAAATTAAGATTTTTTTTCTTAAGGTTAAATTATATACTCATAAATTTAAATATAACCCTCCTGTAAGTATGCTTATTTTTTGATGGTTTTTTTTTTTTTGAGAACTCTTTCACCATCATAAGTAAAAATGTAAGAGTCAATGTAAGAGTCAATTATTGCATGAGATTAAAGGTATATGGTTCATTGTAATGTCATTGCACTATAATTCCCTTAAGTTTTGCTCTGGGCAACATACTTAGTGCATGGGCATCAATCTGGGTAGAGAAAAGACAATGTACTTGTATCAGAAAATTCATCTGCAATGCAATTCCTTTCTGTTTCACAGGATTGTCACCATTAACTAGTCAATTTTCAAACCCCATATAGTGACTTTGAGAATGGCACTCGAGGACCTGCTGATATAAAACCTATCATTATCAGGTCAATCATTTCCCAAAGCAGTGACAGATATTCAACATTATTTTCAGAGATAAAGGAATAGTCTTCATTGCAGCTCCTCTGCTTGTTGGCAATTTCAGTAAAGAGGCCAAGAGGTGAATAGCCTGCAGAACTGGCGCTCTTTTTTTCATGCCTTGGGTTGACTTTTTTAAGTTAAGGACCTTTTGGAGAAAGTTTGCCCCCTCACAGCCTTTTTTTTACAAAAAGTGGCCATGTGTGTGAATTTCGAGCAACCAGCAACACCCATTGCTAAAGGGCAGGAGCTAACCAGGGAAAGGTCATTCCAATTCACAAAGGGCTTTGATATTTCAGAATAGCTGACTTTGTTATGAACTGAAGGAGAACCTCACATTTCAAATTCTTTGTGTAAAATAAAAAATGTCACTGTCTTCAGGAAACCCACTAGAAGAGCCATCCTGAAGGTAAGAACACTGGAAGCTCCTGGGAGGGTGGCTGTACAGAGGTTCCACAAGTTTTCTGTTTCTCTTATCCTACACATTCAAAATGGGAAGCCACTTCAGTAAGTAGCAAGATGAGGAGGCTTTTCAGGAACTGAAGATCCAATAGTTCCCAAGTTTTCATCTTCCCTTCCATATAGAGAGGCACTGTGGGGTCCTGGCAATCCCCATAGCCAACCAGTGGAAAAGATGGAGAGAGACAGTAACCAAAGAAAAGACATTTTTAATGGAACCCTGTCTTGGATTTCAATGCAGCTCTATCAAAATTCAACAGCTGTCATAAAATATTTATATTTTATAAATTATTACCTCCTGAGGGAATATTACTATTCAGGATGTTTCTACTAAACAGTAATGAGGATAAAGCACTTCTAGAAGTTTTGTTGATGTTTGGTTGGTTTTTTTTCAATTTTACTGCTATTTTATGTTAACTGCCTATGCATAAATTTAGGGGGCACAATCCCAGCTTTAATAATATTTTTCATACTCATTCATTCCTTAATTGTTTTTTTCAAAATACTTTGCTATCACGTACTTCTATTAACATATTAATTCAATGTCAAATATATGGTAGTTTTGGAAAATAGTTTTTATTTGTTTGTTTGTTTGGGGTTCTTTATTTTTCAGAACGGGGAAGTGAGGACTCTTCTGTCTTGGGAAAAGATGGAAAAAGTTTTCTGGAAATAAAGATTTACAAAGTTTTCTTCAGCAGACATCTAAGACATGGGAGGAGAGAAAAAAATAACACTAACATGAAAAAACATAGTATTTGCTTAATATTATATTTCTGTTTTGATGGTAGCCTTTGGCATGCTCACCATCCCAGACATCAAATATTTTTTTAAGCAGACCTTTTCACCTTTTGCAAAGACTCATTCCTGTGAAATGAAATAGGTCAGTATAAGTTTCACATGTAAACTAGATCCATCACCAGCCTGAAACCTCCAGTAGAGGCCTCTTTGAATCCGGCAAATTCCTCTGACAAAGTCCAGATAGGCACAAACTGAGGATAGCCCCTTTTTTATCCTCTGCTGGGGTTTTTCCCTACAACGCCATGGCTTCCTGCCTTCCTTTTTTTGTACTCTCTAAACGCTGGCATCAAGACCTCATTCCTTGAAAGAAGACGCCTGTGCTAAGCACCTCTTTAACAAGCCTCGTTCTAAATAAACATCATCCATCACATAACTGTGTGATTTATACTTTTCATCTAGGAAGGTGTGCTGATCCAGGCACCAAATGCAGACTAAGCTCCCTTAGGGAATGAATTCATCCTTATGAAACTTCTTCTTCAAACTCCATTTCTCATTAGAATGAGTGTTTTCTTTTTCTTCTTCATTTTGTCCCACATTTTACTGTCTCCTGTCTTCCTCCCATGCATCAAGCAGTTTTACATTACTCTTCCTACATTAAAAAAGTACTTTGTTACAGGCAACCTTTCAATTAAATTTCTAAGTAAAATGACTGTATTAGGCAAAAGTTTGTGTAGTAGCCAATAAAATGTCAGATAATATTGAACACAGGCTTGGACTAACCTTGCAACCCAATAAGTTATTATGTGCAAATGTTACAACTTGATTTTGAAGAGAATACACATGCATGATGAAGCCATTTTATGGCTAAGCTGAGTGATTGATTACAGCATTCTGATCCATCTTGACAAGATAAACTCAGATAAAAGAATCTGATGATATTTAAGACTTGACAATTTATTATCCAAAGACTCCTGTAAAAATGATTTTATAATTCCCTTCATTTAACTGGGGTTTTTTGAAAGTAATAAAATATATTTTTCAGAGTAACTGACAATGATCAGAAACTCTTTTTGCTTGCTAGCAGCAAATTCTGCTAAGAAATAAAAATGCGATGAGACAAAAACAAACACTACTGTTTGTCCCAGCTGCTCCTTGAAGCAGCTTTATGAAAGCTAGTCAAATGGGAGCTTGTTTGTCTGTTAAAGCTTTAAGCTTTTTATTATGCTTAAAATCTTGTTATGTGCTAAAGGAAAATGCAGTGAATACATGAAGTCAAGAATTTATTATTAATAAAAATGAAATCTTAATGGTAAAGCTAGGCAAGTATTATTGGTTCAGATTTACAGGACAAGAAAATAAGGAATATCTGTACCAAGAAAAAAGTTTCAGCACTATAACAAAGCAATTATAGTTGTTATACACACAATAGCACCTATCCCTTTCATGAACATCATAGTCACCCTGCCATTGTCCCTCTGGATCCTGTACCACACATCTTGCTCAAGCAAAGGAAGATTTGGATCAGGCCATCAGTGTTCCAAGCTCAAGAATGGAAAAAAAATGCTGTGTTAATGGAATTTCTTCATTATTCCTCCTTTCTAGGGGAATTGGCATGGGCTACTTTTCTATTTTTTAACATCCTTATACTTTTTGCTTTTTCTTCCTTGTTTGCATCCCTGCATTACATCCCAGTTTGCTACACATATTGTGTTCCATATAAGTTGGATATCTGGTCTTTTATACCTAGTTTCACCCTGTTCCAAGTCCTCACTTCTTTCACTACTGATGACCTGTTCATAGCTGCTCCAGAGCTAATCTGTAGAGCAGGACCCTTTTCTCCTAACTGAACCTATTAGGTTGGTCCCAGTCTTTGATTGAGGAGAATGATAGAGCACTTTAAAATGGCCAAAAAGGAGCCTAAACTGTATGGAATTAATTACACATTGGAGGCATTTGTTTTTCTTACACTCTGAGAGTTACATGCCCTTCTTTTGGCACCAGTAACAAGTGCTTTTTATTTCAGTGCAATATTTAGCATATAATGCCAAGATTAGTTTATCAATCCACTGTGCTTTTATTGTGGCAATGTAGACCACAGATTATTATGAAAATATGAGAACATCTTCTGAAAACCATTGAAGCTTACACAGTCTTTCCCTCATCTTCAGTACTGGCAAGTCTTTTTTGTTACACCCAGAGTCAACAACTTCAGTTTAGTTAAAGAGAAAGCAAACTCACCAAATTTCCAACCCAAAATAATTTTTGAAAGCTCCAGTTGACTTCTCTGAGAATTGGAAATTCTGTATTTTTGGATGTATTCAGCCTTCTTGGATTTCAGACAAATATTTTCTAAACTGACTCTGTTGATGTGAAAATCAATAAGTTTTGGTGATATGGCTTCAGGAATAAGTCAGGTATCTACCACAGGGAGTTTTTTCATCTATCACTCTTAGTTTTTTTTGGCCTCAATAATACAATGAAACATATTGTTCTAGAAGCAATTAGAGCCAGAAGACTGTGAATGCCTGTTCCTACTCATTTTCTCTCCTTAACCTTGGGCAAGATTTTTAATTATTATTTCCTTCTATTTCTAATATATAGAGTGGGGAAACTGTTATAGCCTGATATCAAAGACAGCAAATATCAAGACTGTGGAACTGTCTAACTACTATATGAATAATATTCTGCATATATTCCCTACCTATACTAATAATCATAATAAATGGTATAATAGATAATAATGCATTTGCTTGCTGTGCTTATTCTTTCAAATAGAGTACAACCAGAAGAACAGCAATAATTGGTATGAATAATCAACCATCGCAACAATGAAAATTTCAACTGATAATAAGTACCAGATGTTGAATGAAGAATAGTGTAATAAATAACCTAGAGGTGTGAAAAAGAAGCCAATTTCATTTCATCAACAATTTCTGAGTTGATGAAGTTATTTTTTCTGAACTGTATAAAATACACCAAATATCTTCATTAGGAAAAAATAATATTTCAAAGCTTTTCCTTTAACAAAATAATGAGGTTCTACCTTTAATTAAGTCATTAAAATCTTGTTAGATTGCATCTAAGATGAAACGTTATCATAATATAAAAATCATATTGTAACACAAATAGCAAGATTTTGTTCTACCAATACTGAAAAGGGACATTACAATGCCATTAAATTTTTCCCTTTATTACTTTAAATTTCACTGTAAATTAAATCAATCTTTCTCCCAAAGCTTAATTTTTTACAATTTGTCAATTTATAATCCAAACATAGGAAGAACGTAGACATATTGGAGTGGGCTCAGAGGAGACCAGAAAGATGAGGGGAGGGTTCCTCCTGAGAGAAAAAGCTGAATAAATTGCTATTTGTCAGCCTGGAGAAGAGAAGGCTCTGGGCAGAGCTTATAACAGACTTACAGCACTCAAAAGAAGTTTACAAGAGAGATGGGGACAGACTTCTTAGCAGAACCTACAGCAAGAAGACAAGGGGTCATGTTTTTAAACTGAGATGGTAGATTTAGCTTGGATGTAAGAAAAAAGATTTTTATATGAGTGGTAAAACGCTGCCACAAGTTACCCAAAGACATGGTGGATGCCCCATTCCTGGCAATATTTAAGGTCGAGCTGGAGAGGGCTCTGAGTAACCTGATCTACCTGAAGATGTTCCTGCTCAGTATGGATTAGATGACCTTTAAAGGTCCCTCCCAACATTCCATGATTCTTTATTCACAACCAGTTTCAGTCATAAGTAAATATATCCTGTTTCTGACAGCAACAGATGAGAGCAGAAAGGACTGTTTTTCATCTGGTATTACTTCATGTGAATGATATGTCCCAAATTAGAGGCTCTGTCACACACCCCTGCCTTCCCACCAGACATGCTGTGACCATCATTCAGCAAAACACATGACACCCCTCTGGAGAGGGTCACATCCCCCTGTATTGGCTCCAGAAGGAGATTAGACGATCTTGTCTGAACTTGAGTTTAGAGTATAAATTTTGATAAGAAGCATATCTCATGTTATAAAGATTTCCAGTGATTCATTTTGGTTTTGTACCAGTATTGGACGTCACTCATCTAGCTGCAGAAACTATTTTGTTGTGTTGTGTTCTGGGTTACTTGAAAATTAGCAAGACTATACCCACATTCACTAAATAGATATAACCTGCCTTTGGAATTATCATTCAACCTTATCTAACTACTTTCTAGTGAATGTTTATTCTCCCACCAGTTGAGGAGATCTGAATATAACTGAGTTTCTTGTGAGCTTGGGATAAACAAGCAGGCACACTTACTCTTTTGAGAATTTTCTAATAGTTTCAAAACAATTGCTATATGATACATCTATTTAGTTCAAATATATAATTGCATCTCATTACCATCTGGAAATGTGCAACTGTTTTGCCACATTTTCAGTTTATTTTGAGACAATACTTTTTCACAATCTCAGTTCACTGGATCTCTGTCTCTACCGTTGTGAGTAAAGCTCGGTATTAAAAGCTTTAAATTGTTATGAAGAAAATTGTCAACCCCAATTCATTTCACCCTGAAGCAGCTGTATCTTGAAGGAGTACACCATCCCCTGCATTGTCTTGACTCTGATCTGATGGATGTACATTGCTCATCAGGCTGACAGAAGTGCAGCCATTTCCTTTGCAAGATGTTTTTTTTGGCTCTTCTCTGTGGGGCCACAGAATGTGGTCAAGAGTGGAGTGGTTTTGTGCAGGTCAAGAACTTCTGCATTGTCCCACCAGCTGGCCTTGGAAATGTCTGTGCAGAAAAGAGCTTGGGGAGTCCTGGTGGACACTGAGTTGAATTTGAGTCACAGTGCATCCTTACAGAGGTGAGGGAAACGATTACATTCAATTCAGCACTAGTGAAACCAGACTTGGAGTACAACATCTCCCCTGCATCTGTGTCTTGGTTTGAAAAGAGCAGTGTCTGCTAAGGAGGGCAGGATCCTCCTTTGAATTGGAAAATGTAAACCCCTTCCCTCCAAATTGTTATAATTTTAAAATTAAGGGGGGCTCTCAGGCAAAGATATGGGAGTAAGAATACAAGTTCTTCATTAGGGAAGAAAAGAAAAAAAAAAAGTAGTAATATAAAAAAACACTGACAGAGTCAGAATGACACCCTGTTGGTCAGGATGTTGGCAGCAGTCCCATTAAATGGTGGCTGCAGTACTCCTGGAATGGCAGGTTGATGGTTCAACAGTGGTCCTGTTGAATCAGTGATCATGGAAAATGGTTTAGTTTTCCTTTGAAAGTCCAGTGGTGGTGTAGATGAACCTGGTCTTCCTCTGGGAATCCAGTGCAAAAAGGCTGCTCTAGTGTTCCAGATCTCAGATTATATCTAGTTAGGAATGCTTGGCTCCTCCCCGGGGGTGGAGCATCTCCCAATGGGATGATGGAATTTTATCAGCCATGCAGAGACATTCAATGGCTCATTAACAGCTGGTATTTCCTGGAGAGAGGATTGGATGTGGAAGAGATAAAGAAAACTGCCCAATTAACAGAAGATAACTGCCCCACATCTAACAGATGGGAGAAAGAATACACAGCCCCAAACCCTATCTTACAACCCAGGACAATCTACAAGATACTCAAGCCTGGCCAACAGGCAGCTGCATGGTGCAAGGTGTGTGAGTGTCCAGAGTACCAGATATACTAAAAGAAACTGAGGCAGCTGGGTTTATTTAGTCTTCAGAAAAGCATAATAAATAAACGTCATTAAATATGAATTAGGCAGCTGGAGAGATTGTGGGGCCAGGCTCTTTTTGGAGGTAGACACATAAAGTACAGGAGTCTATGGACACAGGTTACAGAGAGTGAAATTCGTATTAGAAATTAGGAAAAAAAAATAGATCACACCATAAGATTGGTCAAGCATTAAGGCAGAGACCCAGAAAGAGGTGAAATATCCATTCTTGCGCACAAAACTTGGCTGAATGAGGGCCTATGTCAAATGGTATAACTTTTAAATTGGCTCAGCACTGAGCCATCCTAACTCTTCAGGAGATCCTTACTACAGAAATTACTCTATGATTCTCTGATCTTAAACATGTGAGGCTAGAGTTCAGAAATCAGTACCTCATGGTTAGTGATTCAAAAGTCTAATTGTATATGCTTTACTGAAAACCATGATAACTGTAGAAATAAACATAATCTCATATGTTCAAAATCTGTCCATATAAAAATGAAATTAAAGTCCAATATATAATATTAAAAAAACACAAAACTTTTAATGAAAAAAACACAACAAAACCAATAAATCTGCTTCTCAGGAAGCTTTAAAATTATTTACATTAAATAAACTTAAAAACCAAATTCTTTTAATATCAGTTTAATCCTTACATGAGTTAATTTGTAAATAACCTAGTGGAGCCTTTAGAAAAAAAAAAAAACTAGAAAATTCAAGTCTAAGACATAGATTTGGAAGGCAAATATTTTTTATTAATATCTAGATGACATATGAAAACAACAAAAGCAAGCTCAAATCACTAATGTTTCTCACTTCCTTAGCAGCAACCCTAGGAAGATAATATGTGTTTCTTTTCTGGGATTACATTCCCATTTCTTGTCCAACATTTAAACTTTTCTGAAATATCTAATTTTACAAATGTTCAGGACATGTCTCTCTACTGTTTGATAGTCGTGAAGTCTGTAAAGGATGTTACAACTGATCATTTACTTCTCAAGACAGACTGTAAAAGAAAAAAGGGACACAAATCAGAAGGCAGTTTTATTTTACATATTTGATCTGGAAAGGGGGAACTGCAAGAATTTATGGGACCATGACCAGGGAAGAGCATTAAGTATTTTGTCTCAGAATTATTTGACATCTGTCAGATGACTTTCATTTGGTTTTGTACCTTCTAGTGGGCACTGGGTTCAGTGGATCAAGCTCTACTCCTTGCATAATATTTGCTGACATAAATACACATTTCACCAGTTTAAAACTCTTCTGGGGTGGCCACACATATTCATGATAACAACCTGTATCTGATAAAACAGTGTGAAATATGCTAAGTGAGAAATATCAACCCTCTGTGACCAGTATTTTCGAGGTCTCACTGTCCAGTTTCCATTTAAGACTTGCGGCACATCTCACTTTTTCTGTTGTTATGCATTATAACTCTTCCCTGCTGTCTTCTGGACTATGAATTTGTGGTAAAACTTTGTGCAGGAAGGACATTGGATCTCAACAAGAGTCCTGCTTATCTTCTTGAATGTTCTTCCATGTGACATCCCACAGCTGAAGGAACATACAGGAGCACATACTAAAGAAGCCTCCTTCTGAGGATTTCAGAGCACACAGTTGTGTGAACACATGTGAAGGTCAGTGTCTTGTGATATGCTCTGGGTTTACATATGCAGATGAAGTAGGAACTAATATTACCCTATCCATACCCTCAGCCTAGACTGAAAGACTCAAACTGGCAGGTAGTTTTTGAACTCATGCAAAACTTCAACCCTATCCTTTTAAATGAGGCTTTTCCCTGGGATGAGGACTGCTTTTTCAACAGTTTCAGAGAATCCAGTTATTCTCTTGGAGTATCAGACTCCTTTGCATTGCAGGTGCCTGTTTTACCTTCCTCTGAGGGCCAAGAAAACCCCAGAATTTTATCTCCCCTGCTCTGCAGTCACAGCCAGGAAACTTGTTTTGAGTTGTAGTTTCTAGCCTCTCTGTTCCATCAGAACCATATTGGACATTCCAAATCTGATGTGCAGAATCCCTTGGCTCCTCTCAGATTCTCGTTAGGAAAGAGTGAACCTGTCATATAACTTCATGGACACTCGCCACATCCATACTTCAACTAATATTGTCTTCCCTGTGAATGGTACCACTTCATCATGGCTGTCTGAAGATAGAACTTTTCACTTCCCAGGGAAGCAGTTAGAAAGACAGGCTCTTAGTCTTTTCTGGCCTGCAAGGGGAAGGACCAACAAATACTGCATTTACTAGGAATACGAGACAGAATTTCTTCAAGGCAGTAAAGGCATTTAACATGCTCATCTGTCATTAGAATTTGACTGTCACAACAGGGGCAAATTTTGAAGTCTAGGGACTGTAGGAAAGCCATGTCTGTGGAGAGGTTTAATAAATGTCCCAGACTGGGTAAAGAAAGATGTGCCATGTTATTTGTTCTGATCAAAGCAAAATGAAAAAAAACCACCCCTGAATATAATACTAATTCCATCCTGTAGCCCACATGGCACACTGGGAAAGGGAAACGTAAGCTACAGGGAGGGAGCAAATGGATCCAGTGCAATCAGACGTCCTGTGGCAAAGAGCACAGGGTGTAAAAAGTCAGTGTCTCCAAGAGTGTGTCGTGAGAGAAATACTTTTCACAGCAGTTGTGAGCATTTGTAATATTAAGCAATGCAGTGAATTGGAGTCACGAGGATCAACCAAAGGATAAGCATTTTTATTCAAACCTACCACATTTGACTTCTTTTGTAATTAAGTGCAAGGGAGCAATATATGCAAAGGATGGTTTATTTGATCCAAAGCTAAGTTTAGGTCAGCTAAGTTACCAGCTGGACATGCCACCTTTTCTCCAATGACTGTGAGAGCCTAAATTGACCTGTACATCTAAGTTCAGATGCCTAAATATAAGTGATAAAAATCACACCAATGTGACTTTCACAATAACACCAGTCATTTAATTTAATGATGGAGTGAAAGAGTCTAAGAGTGTAGTAGAACAGCCATAATGCTGGTAATTTCATGAAATATCTGAAAATTTCAGTTATTTCATGAAATGACTGCTTTCACCATCTGACTGTAACATACAGCTAGGATTAGAAATGAACAAGCTACAACCACATTCCTAGTTACTGCATTTGTATCTGAGCACAGTTCTCTCGCTGTGGCTAAATCCTTATGTAGGTTCTTATCAGGAAATTTTGCTATTGCAGTTCCTTTTTAGCAGATAACAATTTTTGCTGTTCTGTTCTTTTCTTCCCCCCTATTGTTACCAAAATAAAAATGATTATAAGCATCACTTTAAAAGCATGCCATGCTAGGGATGGCTGTGCTGCAATATATCATTCTGAACTCTACTGTATTCGTTTATGGTGAAGCATTTTATATTAATGTTTCCATTGCTTATCACAGACACTGGCATTATAAGTGCTTGAGTCAACTCAGCTTGGTTATTTATTAGGATGAGTTTCACTGCCATTTCCTTGAATAAAATCCTTTCTGTCCCCGTTCAATGAAACTGGTTTATTCCTGCCAATCACTGATCCTTGGCTGTCTTCACCCATTACACAATTCAGTCCATCAGCATTAATTAAATTAATAAAACATTGAGTTTCTGGTACTAGTAACTGTGTTTTTCAGAAATACAGATTATGTGCTTAAAAACCTGCAAGATTTATAGCAATTAGGAAACAATGCAGCATCTAAAAATTCAGCCACATGTGAAATTTCAGGTGTTGGAAACCTCAGTCCTTGAATTCCAAGTTCAACACTTCTGGGCTGTATTGATTCTTGTTATTCTATACAACTCCCTAAAATGACCTTTCTGTTTAAGGCCTTGTCCTTTGCTGATGAATATTAGCTAGTTCAAGGCAGTGGACAAAAAGTTGTTCTTTCCTGTATTCCTTGTGAACTTACCTGTACATCAGTTGTTATTTTTCCTTAGTGAACAAGTCAGTTGACAGCAGAGAAATGGCTTTCTTTTTTCTTTCTTTTTCTTTCTTTTTTTTTTTTTTATTTTTTAATCTGATCCTTTGCCTGTAAACTGCCTTCCTGAGTCTACTTCTAAATAAGCATTTTATTCCCAGGTATCTCTTACTGAGTGCCTCCCTGTGGAGAAGATTTTGCACTGAGGTCTCTGTTTCAAACAGAAATTCTTGTGCTGAACCCAGTGGAGCTAGACTGCTTCATAGCAGCTGATAGTTTGTCCCCATGTTATTACCTCTTCACCTGGCAAACTCAGGTGCTTAACTGGTCCTGATTACATATTTGGTGGTTATTTGACCATATTGAAACTCAGGTGTTTAATAGGCTGCAGCATAGAAATATTCTAGGAAAAAAAATTAGGTTTTGAGGCGGAATTTGTAGCTACTGGAAAGAGAGGAGCAGAGAAAGATCATACAGAATATTTGTGCAAGTCCAGTCTGAAGATAGTAGGGTATTCTTTAGCCTCCAAATAGTTTCTTAACAGGAAGAAAAAAAAAATTGTTCAACTAAGGTGTGAGAACTAATTAAACTGAGGTTTAATTTGATGGTGACCAAACAGAATCTCACTAAATGGTGTCGGGGGGGCTGTGGGGTGTGTAAAATGAAGTCTTGCTTTAAGATTTTAAGATTTGAAATCTCACTTTAAGTAAAAAGACAGAGTGCTGAACATTCTAGGGCTATCTTTAAATCACCTTTTTTTTTTCCCCAGAGGCTACACATATATTTTTAAAATATAGATGGAATTGCTTCTCTTTCTCTTTTATTACATTTTTTTGTCTGCATCTTGAAGAATGGTGTTAAAAATGCTCCTTTATACAGATGTAAACAAAAATTCAATGCTATTGGGTCCGTGATATGTTCTATTATGGGGAAAAAATAACGAACAAAAAGCATGTATTGTCTGATAGCTAATCCTTACAAATGGCCAGACCTGTGTAACTAATTGATTTTTCACTTGGCTGGTAGACCCAAAAAGATTTTTTTCTTTATGTCACTGAAGAAAACCCCCAAAAACATCAGAGAGAAACAGAAGACCAATTTGGTTTGGTTTTCTATCCCTTAACTTTGAAATGACCAAAGCAGCTTTAAATAAAAAAGGTCGTGTTTTGGTTTGAAAATACAGAAAGGAAGCAAAGTGTCTTGGCCCACTTCTGGAGGCAGGAAATTATTTTTCCTTCATTATGACTCAGTGTGTAAATACTTCTTGCACTGCAACATCTCAGAGCATGGTCTGATGTCCCATCCTGTCCCCAGGGTTCTGCCTGGTAGTGCATTTATATGATTGAAGTTGAGAAGGGACTCAAATCATTACCTGGTATAAATTAGATCCCCCAAAGAATTTTGGGGGATCTAATTTACAAATTCTGTAAAAATGAAAATTATCTAGTAGCGTAATCTGCCAGTAATGGGGACGATCTGATAGAAAGTAATACTGAAAGTTCAGCAGAATAAGTTTCTGATGTATCAAGAGGCATGGTAGTTAAGTTTTCTATTTCCTGGACAAAGAAGTATTAGAAGAACAAATAAACACCTGTGCTTCACGAAGGACTGCTTTCAGAGCACAGAAAGAGTTACTAGTTCACAGGGCATATGTCATTACCTGTCAAGATCAGCAGTAATTGGTTTAATTTTATCCAAGAAAAATACTTCAGAGAAGTAATTGAAAATCTGGTGAGCTAACAGAAAGGGTTGAAAATTACTATAATAATGATTTTTGAAAAAAGAAAGAAAGAGAGAAAGAGAGAAAGAGAGAAAGAAAGAAAGAAAGAAAGAAAGAAAGAAAGAAAGAAAGAAAGAAAGAAAGAAAAGAAAGAAAGAAAAGATCATGATAGTTATCACCTTGTAGGCCCAGCAGAAAACTGCACTGATGTAATGGATTAAGTACTGCAAAATAAATGTTATGGAATTTCCGGATAATATCATGACCACAATTAGCACTGTGAGTTTATGAAATTAAAATATTTGAGACTCATACTTTGACTCATCACTGCATCACACCTAATATATATTCCAGTATCTATGAAAAGACAGGGAAAAACAGATCTGTCCCACTAGTAAGAGAAGAGTTTTCCCTGAAATGCGTATAAAACCATTCACAGAAGGTATTCTGAAGCTGTGGGAAGAACCTACATCAAAATTCCTCTGCTATGCATTTTGATAAAGCTGTCGAAACATTTATTTTCTTGAAACAGAGAACTGTATCATAATTTATGAGTTATTTCATTGTTGAGATGTTAAAGAATAAAGTGTTGGCTTCCTGGTATGAAAACTGAGACCTTCTGAAATCCCTGACTATAGCCAGGAGATGGTAAGAATATGCCTTAGACTTTTAATTTCTGCCATTTTTTTCTCTCACCACTAAACTGATTTGGAGTGCATCCTTTGTTTTGGACACTGTCATAGCTCTTGTAAAAATCTCGGATGCCACTGCAACAGAGAATGAGTCATTTTGCATGTGTATAACTGTATAGCAGCTAGATTTTCGAAAGAGTGTTGCTGTCTACCTTAGATGGGAATGTCATCAGTCAGCTTGAGCCTTTGTCTGAAGGTGTAAACCCATGCTGGCAAAAATTACATAGAGATAACAAGTTCTTCCCCACCCCACCTCCAAATAAAAAATAACTAAACTGTAGCCAAGTGGCATCAAGCTATCACAGCTCTTCCATCATTAAAAAGGGTGTTGAATTATCTGCGTTGTCATAAGGCATGATGGGCTAAAAAAAGACCTACATAAAGAAAAAAACAATCTTCACTTAAATGCCATGTTAAGCCTCAAGAATTGAAAAAAAAATTGGCAGATATTAAATAAATCATACTTATTCATGTAAGCTTCTCAGCTGAGGCAGTTTCTACTGAGGTTTATAAAAACATTCTCAGGAGTAAGTGCTACCTGATGAAGTAAAACTTGCCAGGACTGGACCTTCACTTTCATCACCCTTTTCTGAACTACAGAAATTATATTAAGGGTCATTATTAATCAAAACCTAACCAGTGGGGAAACTGACACATCAAGAATTGATTTATTAAAGGTCATAGAGTAAATCCTGATTGCGGGAGATAGATGAAAAGATTTCCAGCCCTTTCCTTAACATAAGATTAACATTTCCCACCACATGAAATTCATGTGCATGCACTGATTCTTAGATATTAAATAGTAAGTAAGTGAATAAATAAATAACTGCATGTATAGGTATAGATGAGATCTTGGGGTTTCCAGAGCAGAAACATCTCTGTTGCTTTAACTCCATCCACACTAACTGGCTAATAGTATGAAATTGCTTGGCTATTAATTTTTGATTAAAATGTGCTCTGTGCCTATGTGTTTTTGTCTAAGAAGGACAGAAGTAATAATCTATTTTTCAGTAAATTCTCAAGGTCATAAAAACTTCCACTTTGGTGATTATCTGCATTTCAGTGTGTGATAGGCCTTTGGGGTTGTCCCATCTGAAACCATGTTATCCTAGACAAAAACTGGGTACTGAAAATGCATTATGAGCTGTAAATTAAATGAACAAAAAACAATAAACTTTTAGGTCTAAAACAGATTAAAAGCAAAAATTTCTCTCTCTGAACATAAATAGTCAGTCAGCTAAAAGATATGTCCACAAAGGGCTCAAAAGGAGGAGTCTATTAAGAGGAGGAGGCCTTTTAATTCTGTCAAAATGGATAAGAGTGGAAAGGCCTACAAAGAAACCCACTAAAAATCTTATTCCTCATTTCCAGGTGGGAATCAGGTATGATTGCTGTAAAGTATTTGGGACATTTATGGTTGCAGAGAGAAAAATAAGTAAGAACACATATGCTTCAGAAGACTTTGACCGGAGGTGTGTTATATCATATTTTTAGCTACAAAGCCATCTGTTTATTCTTGAGGAAAAAGAAAAGGAAAAGAAAAAAGAATGAAGAGAATTTCATTAAACAACCAACCGATGAACTTGTATCTCCCTCCACTCAAAACGAGAGAGAAAAGAAAGCTTGAAAAAGTTTAACAAAGGACCAATTTTTGGTGTAAGTTGCTAACTCTGCTGAATTCACTAGTTGAAAGGTGCAGTTCAATACAAAGAAGAAGGAAAAAAATATCATTATAATGAGTTTTTACATAGATCTCAAAGCTACTTCCTAAGCTTTGTTCTTTGGGAAGCACCTGGTACAGGCTGGGGGCTGCAATAACCTAAAAAGAAATAAGAAAAATCGGTTCTATGGAGGCACAATGACTTACTGTACAACATATGGAAGGATAGAGGAACCTTAGCTGAGATGCTGATTACTGGATGCTTAGGAAAGAAAATCAATAACATATCCCTAAGTCATATTACAATGTGCAAATGCTGATATTATTGTGAATCAACCCGTAATGCTGCAGCATTAAGTTTTAGCTTGTAGTCTTCTTAAGAAAGCTTTAGTTTCTAAGCTCTTGGGACTTAAAGGGTAAGTTCCTCCTCTGTTCCAGACACAAACCAGTGCTCCATAATTTGCCAAAAGCCTGGGGTTTTTCAGCAATAACATAGCAGAAACAGTTTAGTGGTGATATCTTTAACCTCATCCAAGACAATTATAAGTTTTGGGTGAGTCAGTTTTCATTGTCTGCTGCACTAATGCAGTCCCTCAGTCAGCACTCAGAATACAATAATAAAATGCAATCAATGACTACAATATTATGCTCTGTTCTTGTGAGCAGAAATCCTGGGAGATGCTAGAGGAGCTGCCAGGAATCTCAAGGGATAACAAAGTTGCTCTGGACTTTGCAGAATTCTGATTTCTAACTGGACTCTTATGCTGACTTTAACTTTGCTTTAAGAAGATTCTTGCCTTCCATTTTTTTTTTTCTTCCACTGATTTTGACTCTGTCAGAGCAGCTGTATGAATCTAAGGATGCTGGAGGGAGTTAGGACAGATCCCCCACAGTTTTTCATTGAGGCAGACAGAGACTACTCCTCGCCACCCTTAATTTTAAAAAATGATTAGTCTAAACTGTAAGCTGTTACAAGGTGACATTCAATGAAAGGTCAGCCTTTTCCCTGAATTCTGCATAAATTATGTCATGACAGAGTAAAACTACTCATGATATAAGTGTCTAACATCATGACCTCCTGTTTGGCTTATCCAAAAGAGAGCAGAATTTTTTTCTCCACATTACCAGCCCTCTGTGTACATATATTTGAATAGGAAAACAACATTGCAAAAAACTCTTTTTACTTGGGTCCTGTGGTTTATTTTTTCTCTGAAGGACACTCAAATTTGACTTTGTCGTTGTTAAATGGGAAGGACACAGGAAGGAAAAGAGGGAATTTGTGGAATCAGAATTACTTCTTCTGCAAGTATAAAATTGAATAAAAATGTGGAGACAGTGAAACACACACAAATCTGAAATACAACTTCAGTGCATACCCAGTGGTCTTGAAAGCATCTCTCAGAGCCATAGGAATTTAGAGATGCCCCAGAAATATTGGCCCATGCTTCCTCCCTGCAAAGAATTACCAAATGTCGGTAAAATAGCTGAATTATTATTTTTACTCTGTCCATGTGTAAGATCAGAATTACTAGGGAAGCGCTAACTAGTTATTGCTGATTCAGAAAGAAAAGCAAGTGTGACATGATGTAAAACTATGTGTTGAAATCAGGGTATACATGGATTTGCTTTTAAACTCAGCCTGCTTAGGGACTGTGCAGTTAGGGCAGAGTGAAATCCCTTGGGAATTATCAGCCACCAGGACATCAGCCAAGCTTTCTTGATTGACTGACTTTCTGCAGCTGAAACAGAGCAAACAACAGCATTTTCCTGTATTCTGATTTCCCCTTGCTGTTTCAACTGGATATGTGGGGTTGAGGACATGCATCCTAGTGATGCAAACCTCTTGGTGCCTAATAACAGATGTTTCTATATACAGGCAAGTGGTATCATATTATTCTCTACATCCTCTGTGCAGGGAGAGAGGAAAGATAGATTATCTGGAAAAAAGGGTTGTATTCATTATTGCTTGGCCTTAAGAAAATGTGCCTATCAATCCATCAAAAACAAATTTTATTCTGTAATATTAATGTTTAAGGCTATGCTCTTCTGGCGTATTGATTCTCCATAGGCAGAAGAACACTGAAATGGAAACAATTTTAGAAATGTAGTTTTCAGTTTCCTTAATATCATATGTTCCCGTTGTGAAAGAAAATGGCTTTTCCTTACCCTTTCTCTCTCTCTGTACTGTATATATTAGTCACAGGAAAGTGGGCCAAGTTTATCTCTTGCACAAGTCCAAGGACCTTACATCTCTGTGAAATTTCCACAACCAGTTTGTTTCTTAAATAATTAAATACCACCGTGTCTTTATTTATAAATATTTCAATAAAATCCTGGCCCAAAGTCAGGATTACAATTAGGATTTATTTTTTTATTTTCATTGAGTCCCCACATGCAGGGCAGCAACTGAGTCAGGATGCTGGTTAAACATATGTTTAACTTGGGCTGTGCTCTTTATGAATTTGAACATTTACTACTTCTAAAAGATGGAGTTAAACATGTGCTGAACGTTTTACTTCTCTTGTGTAATTGGGGAATGTCTGGGCAATGAAAAGTAGAATCTTCAAATGCTTTGGAACGAAAATCCTGTATTTGAATGAGCACTGGGGATAAGCATTGGAGAGTGTCATGGAAATAAAAGGTGCAGTATTGGACAAAGTTCTGGGGAACTAAATTCTAGATCTCTAAAGTTGAGACTGGAATTGAGATGGCAGCTGAAATCTCCTCACGTCTCTACATCTGGTGCCTCTATATCGTGGCTAACATACATGACTGCTTCCATTGCCAGTGCTTCTAGTATGTGACGCGGTTTGAAATCTGTTTTTCGCTGTAGGGGAACAGAAGGTTTAGGTCTCCAGTTCTGTCAGTTTGACACCTCTTGACAGCACAGACCTCCCACTTTGGCACTGTGTTTTTTAGCTTTTCTGTCAAACATCTCCTGCTTTTTGAAGAAAGAAATCACTTAATTCATTATGGCTGAAATGCAGTCCTCTACAGATAGCCAGCATATGATCTGTGTAACCCTGGGGCATTGTCTGCCAGGATCTAACACAATGCCTGTAAAGAGGGCTTTGGAGACATTTCAGAGGTGAATGGATCTGGTTCTGGGCCACTGCCTACAAGAGAACTTCAGTGTAAGGGAAGAAAATGCACATGAAATAATATCACAGATTTCATCCAATATGTTGTTATTTATGTAACAGCTACTGATAACCCACAGAAGGTCTCTAAGCATGGCTTACCAAAGGAGATCATGTAAACAGGAATGCTTGATAGACAGCTGTTCTCTTGAGCCAATAAAAAGAACAAATGTAGCTTGTTTATAAACTGTGCTAAAATGAGATCTAAATGGCATTAAAAGAAAAAAGAGAAGTCCTATTTATAAACTCTGCTTCCACACTCAATAGAAGTCTGCAGGCTAAAAGTGTGAAAAGCCTTCCACCATACGAGTTTGCAAAACACATGGAAAAATAAAGATGTGTGTGTTTACAGAAAATATCCCAAACTCTCAGTGCCCTGGTGATGATCACAGTTGACGAGTTCCACGGTGTTGCTGTGCGACTCATTATGTCAAGCATCCATCTTGGCTCAAAGATTTCCTACATTCCCGATCACATATCGCTGCTGAAATTAATTCTGCAACTCCCAGGAGGGAGAAGTGGCGTGCAGAGAAGGCAGCAAAAGTTGGAGGGAAAGGTGGAAGGAAAACTGGTTCCAGCCCTACTCCTGCAGTGTCGTGGGGAAATGTGACTCCTGACATCCATCTATCACTTGTGGTCAGCACTAAGTAGGTATCCGTGAACAATTTCTCCAAGGTGCAATTGTGCCATTTGAAGTGCCACACAGTCTCACACAGCTTCCCAATTTGTCCAGCTCAGTCACCCCATGGATCCTGGTACAAAGAAGCTCCTTAAAGTTGAGGCTTTTAGTTGTGTGAGCAGGATTAAACACTGAGTTATTCCCAGTCCACGCCAATGTCCTTGCTCTGGAGCTCACAACACAATTTAGAGTGGCATCTGTTTCAAGGATGACATGTTTCCATATAGTTTTTTTAAGTGCCTGTGGTATGTACATTAGGCAGTATTTTAGAAGGTGGGCTGACCACATCTAAATTAGAGATGTAATTGGGAAAAGGAAGCAATGCCTGATGGCTAATCAGGAGAGTAGTACAGGGGGGAACACCAATGCAGCCGAGATGTGTCTTTAACTTGTGCCAAATGATTAAGTAGTGATTAAACAGGGGTTGAAATCCTGAGCTCTGGACTTTTAATAAAGTGTCAAATAAAGATTAAAAGGAAGAAAAAAGAGTAGTCAAAGGAGAAACTCAGTAAGCTTCTATTTTATTACTGTCTTTTTATGCAGTGTAGATTTTTTTAAGGCCTATATATTTGTACTCTCACATAAAATCCTGTAATAGTGATGGACATTTAGGATGCAATATTCAAATCCACTTAATGGATTTGAAAGCCTGTCTGTTATCAGGTTGTTTTTCATGTTACCTAACTTTGCAATGCATTAAATTGAATCCTAACTATTTACATTATCACTTTTGAATATAAATAGATATCTTTGTTACATCATTTGTCTTAGCTATATTAAAACTCCACTGCAAAGCACTTAGTAGCTTCACAAACCACTGATCACACTCTGCAGATTTTACTCAGCTTGGATAACAATTACTTGGGAAAGCAATGTTACTGAAGTCAATGGACAGAGGCATTGGTGCTACTGTGCTATGAATGTGGGTCATGGAATCAAAACCTGCGGTAGCCAAACTACCTTACAGACTACAGAAGACTTATTAACATGCATTAGAAGCACTCAAGGTGCTTCTGCTCTCCAGAGCCAGTGATTCATGCCAGCTATTACCATCGTGTTTAGGGGGCTGTTCGACTGCAGTCCATCTCATCACATAAAAATGAATTTAATTTCTAGAATTCACCACAGCAATTTTAATTCCTATTTTGGATGGGGATATGTGGTAAATACCTAAAACCAACACATGGGAATAAAAGTTGTCCTTCAGGAGAGAAAAAAAAAGGGAAAAGTAATAATTTACCTGCACATTTTTTCTCAACTTCAGGACTGAGCCTTCATGGGACCTTGAAAAACCAGGCTCCAATTACTCCAGTGGTGTAAAGGTGTCAAATTGCTTCTTACCAGCCCATGTGCAGCTGCTTTGTGGCACTTCCCAAATATTTCACTGCAAAGGGAGAGGAGGAATATTAAACATTTTCTCCTTGGTGAGAAATTCTAGCATGGGAGCTGCTGTAGTAATGTTGCAAGTTTACCAGGAACTTACCATGCCAAATGGAATTTGAGAGATCATCCAAAAAATAAAATATCAGTTACAGCCATGCCGACTAAGAGACTAAAGTAGGAAGGCATCCTGTCTGGAAAATACATGGCTTTGACCATTGCAGCTGCAGTGAATCTTGTTAATTTTCATGAGTGTAAGGAATGAGTGAGTATAAACACTCTTATCATGCAGCGAAATAGGTACTTCTTGAAAGTGTGACACAGAGTCTCTACTTTCTTTGCTTTAGATGTGAAAAAAGGGATGCTTTCTCAGACATGGAGAACCTTCTATTTATTTTACTTGTAACACTGAATTTGCCCATTGGGTTGGAGAAGGGTTCAACCTGCCCTCTGAAAAGAGGAAGCCTTATCCCTACAACTTATGAAAAGAAATGTCACAGTGAGGATTCAACACCTGCAGTTCAAGTCAACCATAAAAATTTTGTAGCAAGAGTGTTTTATGAAAAGCAATACTTGTGATGATCTTGATGGAATCTTTTCCAATTTTGATCATCCACACCTCTCTATATCTCTTTCCTGTCACCATCTGGATTAAGAAGATTCTAACATCTGGTAACTGGAACTCACAGAAATCACTCCATTAAAGGATTGGCTCTAATAAACCTGCTTTGCCTCTATTCCAAGCTCAGGTGGAAAGCTGATTAACACAGACATTGTCACCAAGTAAATGGTAATTGCCTACCCATAAGCTCTATAAAACCTGTGGTTTTTTTCTCATTTTAGTAGTTAGATCAATTTATCTTTCCTTTGTGCTGCAGCCCTGCAAACTTTCTTTGGATGAAAACTTGCTCAGCTTGTCTTCTGCTGCTGGGAATATGCACATAACACTGCTGTGAAGAAGTGCTGAAGTTAGAAAAAAAAGTTTCTTGTACATAACAAAGATATGAGGAACGTTTGCTACCTTTGCCTGTTTTCATTGCTGATTCCTTATTCTTCTACTTTTCACTGCACTGCTCTCACAGGAATGTGACTTTTAACAGAAACAGCCATTGCCTCCCTGATCTTAACTTTTGGACAGCTTGGGGGATTGCATTCATGCCGTCCTGTTGGAAATAGCTTTTTTTGAAAACAACTCTTTTGTGTTGAGTTGCTCATTCCATTCATGCCTGAGGTGAAACCTGTGACCACTGGCAGAGACAAACCCTTTATTTCATCTCCCACTGCCACTTCCTGGCCTGCATTGCTGGGCACCATTATCAGGAGAGACTTGTTTGGATAAGCAGATGCTATAGTGTAACAGTCATAGCCCATTTACAAATCCAACACAGTTGGCTTAACATAATAATAATAATGAAAAAAAAATCAAACATAAAATAATGGGAAAATATTGTGTATTGTTTGCTTTGTTTGACACCATAAAAAAGGTGCACACTTGGGATGCTTATGCCCCAGATTGTTATTTTCTGATAATGTACCTGGTTAAAGTAAAGTTTTCCCTCTGGATGCATATATAACACCTAGATAAGAACAATTCACAAAATCCTATTATACTGCTGCTGTACACAAACACATTTTCGAATGCTTCAGATAATATCAGGTACATATATATACAAGAGGAAAAGGTATTTCTAGGAATATCATTATTGGTGGCATATCTGTTTAAGTTCCCATATGCACTGGTGGCTCTTTTTCTGAGTCAGACACTAAAAAACATTAAAAAAAATACATTTGACTTTTTGAAATAGCAGTCTTCTTCATACACACAAACAAAGAAACAGAAAGTTTTAGTATTCCTCTTCCCCTCTAGCTACCTCTATTCTGTCTTTATACCCAGAAAGAAAATCATCACCTTTAGATCTCCAAGATATTCTATTCCTTTTAGTATATGTTTAATTCCATCCAAAGGGAGAATGCATGAAAATTTTCAACTGCCAGAAAACATAAAATGTAATTTTTTCCTTGTTTTTGAATAGATACCTAAATAAGTAAAATTACTAGATCTTTTACTCTGGGAGACACTGCTTTATTGCTGTAGCACTACCCTGAAGGAGAGCAGAATTCTAAAAGGGGCGTGCAATCACTGCTGATCCTTGACAGCACTGGAACATATTATTAGCAGAATTTACTCTGGGTGGTTAGTAGCTTGCTGGAAAATTTTAAGATAGCTTTGTAATTGTTTTAAATCTCTTATGTTTAAAATAGGTTTAAAAGTATCTGGGTGTGTATTTTACTAAAATATCCAGGCTATTCAAATATTCAAGCTAATTAAAAAGAGTCCATTCTGGTCCTATTTCTTTTATCCAAGAATCAGCTGTACATGTTAGAGGAGGATAATATCACAGGCTATAGAACAGCCAGTTATTATATGAAGTCTGAAAATCAGTTTGTATAATTATAACATGTTTTAGTTTTCACTGTCTTCAGCTATTCTTGGCAATATATTTATAAACATTGAATATTTTATGGCACCTATAAAAAAAACTCGTTCAAAAAGAAAATCATTAACATCTTTTTAGTAGATTTAAACTGGATTTTAAACTAGAATTGATATAAGCATTATAATTTTTGCTTTGTAAAGGATATTAAATAAAAGCCCATAATTATAATGTTGCAAATGCAATACATTTGTAAAACTAGAAGCCATTTGGTCAAGAATCAAGTTACTAGCATGAATGTCTCGTCAAAGAACAAGACTCCTTGTACTAGACATCCAGCTGGTAGAGACATTATCATAATCTCACAAAAACAGATTTTTATAAAATATGCTTTAGAAAGAATCCTGACTTTCAAAAACGTAAAGAGCAAAGAGTAATGTAGGGATATGTTAACAGAATATATCATAAACAACTCTCATTCCACACTCTAAAAAAAACTTCTTGTTGAAATAAAATCATGTCTTCCTGATGATTTCTTATTGAACATGTTTTCTTCTAAAAATGCTTTCAACTTTTGAACCTTCAGAAGCATATTTATAACTCAAAAAGGCTTTGGAGGAGAAGGCAATTACTTCTATATTAAATGTGTTTTCTTTTATTCTTATAGATGCTTCTTTGTTTTGATCTCCTGACAATCATGAAATAGTAAAATTCTTCTGAGACTTCTATCTATAAATATAATATTTTAGTTTGAACACGGTATGAGCCTAACCTGTATTATTGTATTATAAAAAAAATTATAAAATAAAATTGGACTAATTTTACCATGCTTTATTACCTAAGAGAAAGGAGTCTAATCTAAACTCACAGGTTCCCCCTGTAGTGAATACGGGATGTTTTTATCCCTTGTGACATTTGTCATTTATTTGACGTATGACATGGAGCCAACCAAAGCACAGTGTCCTGCAGCTGCCTATCTGACACAGGGCACATCTTAACTGACCAGCCCAATGAGATGCTAAATCCACACAGGTGAAGACAAGTGGGATGAACTTTCCTGCACATCAATAAGGGAAGGTTGGTTTCTTTACAGGGCTCTTCCCAAGGGAAGATTGTGTCCAGATACATTAAACACCTAAACTTGCATAGACTTTATCTTTATTTAATGGCTTTCTAAGGCTTATTTATTTCCCTCAGAGAAATGAGAGACTGTTCAGTGTGGGAGGCAAACAATTTAGGACCACGAAAAGTTGCCTTACCTTGACTTGTGAAATTTACAGAAGCCTTATCCAGCCTCATGGACAGAGAAGAGCTGCACTTTGTGAAATGACTGTTTATTAACAGAAAACCTTTCAAATATAAGACTGTGTGCTGTTCTGTAGTGTATACAACACCAGATGAATATTTCAATAAGACCACGTATTTGTTGTTTAGTACTGGATGTACTCATTAAGGTTGACCTATGCTGAAGATTAGGCTGAAAAAAAGAGAAAGCTTGTTATGGCCATTGTTCAGGCAGAGCAGAAGTGTTCTCTACTGAATAAAATGTGGTGTTCCTTCCTAGTTCTGCTTATTTATTTAGGCTTAGTGTGTTTTAACCAAATTCTTTCGTGTTCTGAACAACTTAGCAGAAAAGTTGAACAATTGTTCTTGCTAGCAACTGATGTCACAGCTATAGCCTTCCTTACCAAATGGGAAATCAAAGATAAAAAAAAAAAGGAAAAAGAGACCAAGCTTGTATACACAGGTTAATAAGTTAAACAGAAGTGGTTTTTCATGGTCATTCAGTTTGGAAAGCCCTCTTGAAAACAAAGCCTTAAAAGATTTTTATGAGAAATGTTAGACTGTTCCCTTATTCTTTTATGAAAGGGAAGTTAACTGCAAGTTAAATTGAAGCAGAATTTCAGATTGTACTGAGCCTCATGTAACTAAGCGGCTCAAGTAAATGCAAAAATGTAAAACCTTGCCTTGAAAGGAACTCTGAGTCATTCTTTCCAGATACACATACATACAAAAGCCAGTTAGAAGTGTCCTATATACGTATTAAATTGACTGCATAGTCCTGAGCTATGTTTCTAAAGCCATGGAGGTGTTAAGGAGTAGATGAAAAGGGCTGATTTTGAATCCAGTGAAGCCTGAAAGAGATGCACATTTTTTCCCTGCCTAAAGTAAGAGAGAAGGTGATAAAATCCTCTGAAGTAAAGAGGCAGCTCTCCTACTGCTCAGCTTTACAGTATGGCCAACAGCTTTTCCAGTTCACTCCTGGGAGTTTTCAGCAACCAGAGGCCTGAGAAGAAGGACTGAGAACAAAAGAGAGTACAACTCAAAATAAAGCAGCAGTATTCAATAACTCAGCGTTATTCCTACCATGTGATGACATCACTGAGGTGACATTTGAAGAGGTGATGTGCAGCTGGAAAGTTTTGCCACAGAACTTAATTTAAATTGTTTTTGAACAGTTCTACCAGGATGTGGAAGTGCTGTTGCCATGTGCATGACTGAGGGTTTTTTACTCTTGAACGCCAGCTTTTTTAGAATATATATTCCTGGAGAGGGCACTGAAGTTACAATTTGGTAAACAATGATAAGTAATGGGATTTAATACAGCTTTAAGGTTCTTGATATTCATTGATTTACCTGCCTCAAGACAACTGCTTGACTGGCTTCTTTTGATTAACTGACTTAAAGGCTTTCTTTGGTTTCATAGGATTTATTCAAGCTTAGTCACATTTGCCCACTTAAAAATTGCTTGGGTTGTCCATGATACACCAAATAGGATTCACCAAACCTTTAATGAATTTTGCCCATCTATAAATTATTTTAATTACCTGTGATACACTATTACTTGTCTGCTTCTAATTTTGATAATAGAGTACTAGGTTCCCTCAAGAATCAGCTAGGCCTCCAAGGTGTAATATCTCCCAAAAACCCTTTATAAGGAAATATGCAGGAGACTGAGGTAATCACTGTTTATCTACTGTTTTGCTTTTAATGCAATTCCCTTTTTCTGAGTATGAAATGATCATAGCAAAGAGACATCCATTTTTCCCTTTTTTTCTTTAATTGTGACATGACAAACAACCCAGTTCAAGAGACTAAATGAAGGGAATCAACCCTGATTCACCATCCAGAGAGACAGATATTAAGATTTAGTTTCTACCTTTAATGATTTCTTCAGATTATAAATAGCCGAAAAAATTTTAAAGAAAATGAAGTTATACTCAGTAACTTAAAACAACTCCTCCTCCTAAACTCAGAAGGGTTATTAGCAATCAAGAGTACTCCATGGTCATCTTTAATTTGATTATTAGCTCTTGCTCAAGAGGAAATCTTTTTATCAGAGATTCTTTTTTTTTCCCCCAGTTTGAGAAACAGGGGACTGCAAACCAGCAAGTGTGACACAGTCTCAAGCTAATTGGGAGGAACTGTAATCAAGAACAGAACTGGCAGGCAAGTAGATTAATATAATATAATGTGAAAGAGGCAACACAACTTTTATAGGAGGTAGTTATCCCTTACAAAATTTATTATAGTGCTTTTAAGGAGTCAGCAAGCATATGGATAAAAGCACACTTGGATTTTTGGAAAGTCCCTTACCAAAGGCTTGTGAAGAAACCAGGGTATTGCAGAAAGTAGGAAATGCTTTTCTTGGGTTAATAACTGCCTAAAGAAGTAGATGTGAAGCGTCGTAATAAATGCTCAAATTTTATTGGAGGCAGGTGAGCAAAGGAGTCCCACAGGAATCCTTTCTGTGGCAGTAGAGACAAAACTCTGTTGATGGGATTGAGATAGTTAGGGCAACTGCAATAAATCTGACAGCTAGAAGCACAGATCTCCTGATGTTGAATGATAGGGCAGAAAAAAGGCAGGTGAAATTCAGTGCTGATAAATGTAAAGTAATTAAAAAGGGGGAGAAAATCCCTAACTATATAGGTATTGTGCTTGGCAGTGCTGAATTTACAGCTGGGCTTAATCTGAATGTTTTCCTCCCGCCCAAATGATTCTATGGTTCTACAAAGACAAAAGAATGACAAAAGTATTGGACATGGAGAGCAAGATATTAAATGATTAGGAAAGAGATTAAAACTTTTACTAAGTATTAGAAGGACAGATCAGTTAAGCAGTTGCTAGAGACTGTCACAGGTATCCTCAGAGCCCTTTTGTGCATTTAACTCAGGCAAACAGACAAGTAGATATAAAGTATGAGGGTGACTTATTTTCCTTTTCTGTACAAAGGTTCATAGCACATACATAAGAAATATGTATACCTATGAAATATTGACCTGCTGTTCTTCTCTTTATATGCATATATTTATGCAGGCCTAACAAGGAAAACTTCATGTCCTGATCTTCTGAGGTGCTTAAAGCCAGGATTTCACTGGGTAGAGGACTCCAGTTTCTGCTAGTGGGACAGAAAAGCTCCTCTTTGTTATTCTGCTTTAATTTTGGCTGATGTGCAGCAGAAAGATGCGGTGGGACAGACAGCAGCCTCCCTCCCACCGAGCAAGCCCAGAGCAGCCTCACCAAAGCCAGCCACATCACTCCCAGCGTGCGGCAGCTGGGCTGAGAGCACACCCTTGCTGCACAAAGTTTGATGGGAGCTTGCCACCGCAGAGCTTCTGGAATAAGAGATTACAGTCATATGGCTTAAACTCTGAAAGTTTCTGACATTTAATATCAGTAATTAAGAGTTCAGATTGGTGGCCGGATCAATAACCCCTTGCAGTTATTGATCAGGAGCTGCCACCCTGCCAATCAAGGAGCAGCGCTGACCTTATGAAAGCCGGTCTCTGCTTCCAGCGCTGTCCCCGCAACACCTCCCTATGGCCTGTGTGCCTCAGAAGTGCTTGAAAAGATGTGAGGATGCTCTCATCAAGATGTGCTCTGACAGGAGGCTTCTGGGACACCTAGCAGCAGCTGCCTGCTGCAGCTCGCTCAGGTATGGGGAAACCCACAAAGGCAGGGAGGGCAGGAGATGGGCTCCTTCCCCAGCTGCCTCCCAATCTGCCACTCACCTGCTGCCAGCCCAGGGCAGCTGAGGCAGCACCATCCTTTCTTTGCCACGTGTGAACACAAAAGTGCTTGAGGCACCACCCTCTGCAGCTTGGAAAACTTCACAAACCATAGGGTGAAGCCTCCCTGCCATCCCTCCTTGCTACCTGCTGCTGCTGAGGCACCCCTGGGCTCCTCAGAGCTGCACCACATCCAGCCTGTGGATGAGGGAGCTTACTTTGGTGTGCCAAGGGTGCACCCTTCTTCTCTACTTGGGTGGAGAAAACACCCACAAAAAAGTTTAGATGGGCATCCAAGTTATTTATTTCACCGTTGGATCTCTAATGTCTTCCATAGGATGTCCCACCTGAAATGCAGGAGCAGCAGCACGCTGCTGTCAATGGTTTAAAAAAGTATCATATGAATATTCATATTAAATACATATACACATGCATACACATATATATATAACAATAATAAATTACTATTATTTATGCACAATGCTATATTTTGCAAATAAAACGTTGAATTTTTTCTCTTTCACCAATAATAAATCTGTGGAACAACTCTTCTTCCCCCCCAAATGTATGAGCAAACACAAATGTCTTAATTCATGGATCTGCCTCTTGGAGTGTGTCTGCCTGGTTAGCTGTGCTCAGGGGCTGTTTTACCTTAGTATCTACCCTTTTAACATGTAGAAGCTTTCAGGTACAATGGGAAATGAGTTTAACCAGACAATTCAGCCAATTAAGGGGAATGAACACACAAAATTCCCATAAAACCTTTGGAAACTGTGACTCCTATGAAACACCCAGGTGACATTCTGAATAAAAACTTTTCAGATCTTTATTTTTAAAAATTTGTAAAAAAAAATTCAGGGGAAAAAAAAACCAAACTAAAAAAACAAACAAAAAAGAAACCCCCCAAAAAAGCCAACCAAACCTGCAAAGCCCAGTATGTAATCCATTTTTCTTACCACCTTCAGCAGTACTAAGCAGATCCTGTCATCCCTGCCATTTCTTCCACTGTAGCCTGCCAAATGGGTCCTAGCCAATTAGCTTGGAGCTTTAAAAGATTCACAAGCCAGTGTTCTGATTCTTCCCATTACTAAATAGTACACTTTATCTTTGCCCTGTGCTGTGCCATGAGTGGCACGTGACAGTGTTTCACATCCTCCTTCACTCAATGCATCTCTACAGCCTGGTTTAAAACCTGGCCCTGAAGGGGAATTAATAGTTATTTAACATTTTGGACTAACAGTAGATAAGTATTTTTAGGCTTGGAGATATCTATAGATCTGGATTTCAGTCTTTAGAGATATTAATGTCACATAACGGCTTAGATGTTAAAAGAAAATTTGATTAAAGTTTAAATTAAGAAATATCTGAAGAAGCGGGTGTCCGTGGAAAGCAGGAGGGGAAGGCATGCAAAAGGAACATCTCTGGTTATCTTTCCTCTCTTGAGACAGCTCCCTCCTGAGCTGACCCTTCTGAGATGGGACCTGTGCTCGGTGCAGCTCCTTCAGCAGGCAGCTGGGAGCAGCGGGAGCTGGAGAATGCTGTGAGCCCGCTCAATTAGCTAATGAAAATTAGCTCTGCTGATCAGGTTCAGCATGTTAGTGGCTGAGCGCAGTGAGACTTGGTTATGGATGAGGAAGAGTCGCTGTGTTTGTCTCCACTGTATGCTGCCCAATTAAGCCCAGTCATTATGTTTATCCTCATTCAGCGCCGAGCTTCACCTTCTTCCCTTGGCAGAGAGGATGGCACGCAGCAGCAGCAGCAGGGAGGAGAGAAGACAGGCTGAAAGTGCTTTGAAACTCTGATTCATGGACCACACCTTGCTGCTGCGTGGTTGGACAACGTGAAATTTGTGAGGGTCCTGCCAACACAAACCTCTTGGTGATCCCATGAGCTGATCAGTCTGAACCAGAACCTCAGTGTTCACTGTCAGATACAGTCATTCACGCAGAGGCTCTGCTTCACCCTAATGTGCTTTAAATGAGAGAAAGGCTGAAATTACGCTCAGGAGCTGAGACCTGGGCCCAGCCAGACAAACATAATCATTTGGGTGTTTCTGTGTACCATAATGTGCAAATACTGAGAAGGAATCCCTGTCCAGACAATAACTTAATAATTAGGGAAGGAGTCTGCAGTGTAGTGTAAAGCTTTCCATTTTTCTCAATGATTTTCTCAGTCTTTAGGGTACAGAGTTTTTCCACCACGGGCACCAAGCATCCCACCTATCACAAATTACCTTAGTCCAAACCTCAGGAAAGGAAAAGATGTTGCTTCAAAGCACTTCAAAAAGGCTGAGGGTTTAAAAGTTAGTTACCACATTCCTGTGTGAACACTTTCTTTTCTGTACTTCTGGATAAAAGAGAGCTTTTTTCTAGCAGAAGAATTTGTCAAATGCTTTCAAGATATTTATTGAATGTGACTTAGATGTGAAACATACACTCAACAGTTTAGTATGCCCAGGACTTCATCATTTTTGGTCAAGTCTAGGAGAACATATATGGACATCCTGTGGCACCACAAACTAGTAAACAGGATTCTTTCAAGAGCTCCAAGAGTTCTCTGCAGAGAGAAGTGTACACAAAGCTAAATGTTTTCCCTTTTCTGTCAAAAATAGTAGTAGGTAATAATATCATCTGTGTATGTTAAGATCCTTTTTGTGCAGGGACCCATCTGGGACCGGGGATAAATGTCTCCTCCTGGAGCTTGCCTTGGAATAAGGGTGCTTTTGTCTTGGGTAGTAGCTGAGGGCTTGAATATACAATGGATGATGAAGACTTGGTCTTTCCCATGCCCTCGGTAATGCACCAAGAAAAAGGGTTGTCATGGCATACTTTAAAAGCTTTCCTATCAAAGAAGGAAATGGCACAAGAAAGATATGGTGAATTCATGCCTCTTTTTGGCTTCAGTCTTTGAATTGGATGCTTAAATCCCTGGCTAACTCCAATGGGGCATGCACAGCATCATTATTGGCTCTGCTATTACTCCCCTAGAAGTCTCCTGTCCCACAGTGCTGTCTGTGTGCTTTGGGAAGGTGTCTCAGCCAAACCAGGGTTTTCTCACAGTTTGCCTTGCTAAAGAAATTAGAAAGGATTCCCAAACAGGAGGAGCTTTCACCAAAACCCACTGAGCAGGAGGCAAGTCTCAAGACCCAAAGGGTGATCCAGACTGTGAGTGGGCCATAAATACTTGCTGTCCATGATAACCCTTTGGCTGTCATGTGCTCCTTGTTGCCATTACCTGTGCTCAGGAAACGCAGCCCTCAAGCGTGTGCCTCTCCTCATGCTGTGAATATACCTTAATTCTGTGCAAACACACACTCAGCTGCTCTGCTCCTCAGCACCCCATCTGCAGAGAAGGAGATGACAACACTTTCCCACCTCAGAGATCCTCATAGTGGAGGCTGTCGTGATTTCAACAGATGGTGCCTTTGAAATTTAGGGGAGGAAATCAGCTGGTAATCTGGATTTAGAGAGCTACACGCACTTCATTTCATGCATCACATTGGGACAAACCTCCTGGAGTCTGTTCCTCAGGCTGGGAGCTTGCCCAGGGGAGGGCTGTGTAGATATTTCATTTCCTACAGTGGCTATTTCAATTTTAGCCCCATTTCTGAGCAGGGACAAATGTCTTAATTTTGCAAATAATGGCAGAATGCGTCTAAGGCAAGACAATTTAGATGGATGGATTTTGGCTGATATTTAAGAACTGTAATAAATAATCTCCTCCTCGCCCACGCCTCTCCTAGAAATCTACATACCTTTGTGCATATATTATAACAAACCCTAATAAAGAAGTAATCCAAAATGGCACGTGTTAAAAAAAAAAAAAGAGAATAACCCCAAAATGTAGGTTATTGAAATATGAGTGCAATATAGAAAAGATAGCAGTGCTGATATTAATGATCTGTCTCCTGGTACACTTAAAAAGTCTCTCATGTATTTTATTTTATTTTTTATTAGAAACTGTATCATTAGCTCTAAAGATCTTACTGGGAAGGGCGAAGAGAAAGATCTGACTTTTTAAAAGCCAAATTCATCTAGATTTTTTTTCTCACTTAAAAAAAAAAAGATTTTTTTCATAAATATTTTTCCCCTCTGGCTGGAATATTAGGACAGTATATTAAATTCCTGCCCCCGATTCCACAAAAGGAAGACCCAACTACATTTACATAATAATGTCCCTACTGTGCTTTTGACAGATGGGTTTCATCGACACAGACATACTGTTAGGGGCCTAGCAATAGATTAAAAAAACAACAACAATAGATTGTAACATAATAAAAGTGTATTGTAATGTACATCATAACTTTTGGCCAAGGTTAAATATCCAGTTGGTGTATGAAAGTCGTATTCCATTAGACAAAATAGATGTCACGCAGCAAAGCATTAAAGATGAGTTGACTGAACCATTTGTTTTTATTTATAATACATTATATTTTCTTTGATTCTATTTATGCAGTGAGTTTAAAAAAAAATAAAAAAAAAGGGATCCTCTACTCCCTCTTTCTCACCTACACCACCACAGTGTTGTTGAGAGTGAATGCCTCCGTGTGAGGCTGCCCACGGCGCAGGGCGCTGCACAAAGCCACAGGATCCACTTGCTGAAGGGCCAGCACTCCTGTGTGGATACACCTGAGCAGCCTGAAAGCTCTTACAAGGTTGGCAAGCCAGAAACAGCATCACCAAGCTCACCAACCACACTGTCCTTGTGATTTCAGAGCCCATGTTGAAAGTCACTGGCTGAGCTGCCATGAGGCAACTGCTGCCCCCAATCCTTGCTGCCTGCCCTGAAGGCTGAAAGAATAAACTGATTTGTAATATAGGGACTCTTGGAGGTATTATTCAGGTGAATTTATTGGGGTGGGATGTGTACTGCTACTCCAGGGGTCCTGTCCATTGCAGTGCTCACGCTGGGTCAAATTACAGATGGGTTGTGAGCACTATTCCCTCCTTACAACATCTCTGCAGCTGCCCTCGTCCTCAGGAGGCTCTCCCAAAGCCTCTGAAGAGAAAAGAGAGCAGCATGTGTCTTATTTTTATTGTTGTTGGTTCTTTCTCCTTTCCTCCCCCCTCCAATCTCCCGCAAATTTGTGCCTTTCTTGGTAATGGCTTTGTGCAGCTTCACGATAAAAGTCATCCACCAAAGAGACAGGGCAGTTTTCTCTGCATGTCTCCCTGAAAGGTACTCTTGGTTGTGAGAGCTTCACAGCCTCTCTTTAATGTCAAGTTATATGGTTTTGGGGGCTTTCCCAACTCCATCAATCCCCCTGACGGCACAGACACTTTGAGTGGAGTGGTGAGGACAGAACTGATAAACTGCAGCCTCCTCCGGTACTGGACTCTCTCCAAGGAGACAATAATGCTCTCCCCAGGAAGCGGTTTGTGCTCCATATAAAAACATTTTCCCACCAGGAGGTGGTAGCCAAGATGCACACGGGGAGGGAGCGCCACCAGGCATCGAGTGAGGCTGACCTGGCTGGTGACTCCGTCCTTCCCTCAGCACCTGGCGTGGGAGCAGCGGACTTGCTCCTCACATTGTCATGGCTACACGCAGCCAGGGGGTCCCAGCCTGCACTGGAGAAGCTTTTGTGGTGCCCAGAGCAGCCCAAGAACAGAGAACTGTTCTGGAGATCACTGAAAGAAGCCATTCACCAGAAAGGAAGGACGAAGAGAAGGAAATGCAGCCTCTAAAGATTTGGGAATTAAAAAGTCTGTCGCTCTGGATTTGTGGTGGTATGTGCCTACTCAGGCTACAGAGAGTATGGCACAGGTAAAGTGAGTTCTCATGGAAAGGAGCCCACAACCTGAGGGAATGGAGTTGTGCTAGAAGAAAATAAATGTATTTTGCTTCTCTACACCAAGGAGGCTGAGATAGACACGGTCTACTGTACTATTTACACTCTACGTCTGCAGAAGGGCAAGAAAATTAATTCCAGACAATCTGTAAACACACTAAACATATTCTTGCTTTAATTCCACTGTCAGTGAACTCCAGAAGTGAGCCCTGGAGAGTAAGAGGTTACCTGGGCAGGCAGGCAAACCCTTCCTCTTTTCTCTTTTTCTCCTGACAGTCAGAGAGACCGTAGGTACCTGTCCACAAAAATGAGTCCTTGCTATGGATGTGCACCACACAAAGAGGTAGAGGCAGCAGGTTTTATTTTCTTTTCTTTACCTTGTGCTGTAATGTATGTGTTGTGGTCACACAACATTTTGGCCATTTCCAGACTCCAACTCTATGCTGTCATAACATCAGGACCATGTCAGAACCACCCGAACTTGATTTACTTCCCATCCTGGAAAGAGACTCTTGTCCTGACATCTCATTGCTGAACTTGATTTCTAACATTAAAAACTAAATATACAGAAATTCATGTTTTGCAGTTGGTTAACATAGCACTAATCCAAACTACTCTTTATTCATAAGTACGTTACATTTACCAGAAGAAGGAAGGTTTTTGTTTGTTTTTATTCTTAATCACATTCTGAAGAGGTCATATGTGAAACACAGCTTCAAGAAATTTTATTTTTCTTTGTTTTTTTCTCAGTCTTCCTCCTCATTTATTCTTATAAGATTATACGGCTATCTGCTTTTAATTTTCTGTTTAAAGCGTATCTGCAGCTTGTAAATAAATATACTTTTTCTAGTTCAGGTCAAGTTTTAGTCTCCAATTAATGAGGAAAATGCATTAGACATCAATGCCCTCTTCTAGGGTTGTTGGTAAAGTAAAATCTAATTATATTCTGGTCTTTGCACTTGTGTGAGATATTTATAATTTGTTTATATTCAGAGTCTTGACTGAAGGTAAACTGACACATCATGTTTGCATTTTGAGAATCTACATCTACCTTCCCTGAATAAAAAATATTTTTGTGGTCTAGAATCTCTCTGCAGAGGGAGATGCAGATGTGGAAGAAGAGGGAGAAAGCCATTTTTGTGATGTGTTCAGTTTAACCAGGGAAAACTCAGACCAGCCATTTGAGATTAGTAGAAAACTTCCACATAAATCCATGTCCATAGGACACTGGGATAAACACCAGTGAAGGACACAGCATTCTGATTAATTTGCGGTTCAAACTGGCAAGTAAATGTCTGGTGAAGGTAAGGGTAGTTCTTTCCAACAGGAGATGGGAAAAAATTCAGCAAGGTCTAGGAAATACTCACTGTTGGCCCAGGACAGAAAACAGCTTTTGTTTCTGTACCTAAACTCTGATATGCAGTGGGTAAAAAGAGAGGCATCCATGCAGATAAGATCCTCAGATGCTGCTGCAGGGCTAACTCAATTGCTTTCCTCCTGCGTTTGCTAAAATTGGTACCTCCTGTGCAAAAGCCATGATAAACAAATAGCAGTATCATTCCAAATGTACTGTCATCATCATCATCACAGGCCTCCTCCTGACCACTACAAGATGAAGACCTGACCTTAAAAATGGCACCCCTGGCTGGGACCAAATGTGACCACTTTTGTCCGTGCCATCTGTCCATTCATCTTGGTGACAGGCAGCCCTGGCTCTGCGCTCTGCCCAGCCACTATCAATAGGCAAGTGGCTGCAAATGAGCTTCACTTAAATGGAGAGAGTTGATACGTGCCTCGGGAAAGTATTTCACACATCACAGTGGGAAGGGGCCGTTGCTTTTGCTCAGATTTGGGTTTTATTTCTTGCTGCGCATATAAGGAAGGAAATTTTGTTCCTTGGGGGTAATGCAGATGCTTGTATGGGTAGTTAGCCAAGGGACAATAGAGCAGTTTCAGGGATGTGCTCCAAGCAGAAGGGGCACCATGGGGCAAGAACTGAAGAGATCAACCAGAAGAGCAAATGAGTGGATTTTTTTTTTTCCCTCCTGAGGTAAATACTCAGAAGTAAGACCACAGGGAAGGTGATAAGTCTCTGGAGGGCATTGGGGATTTGTTTTGAAAATCATATGATTAAACCGTGTTCCTCACCCAGCCAGTAAAGACACAGTTCTTTTTTTTCTCACAAAAAAATTTTACCTCCTAGGAATTAATGAAAATTTAGAGAGTAGAAATCACACTGAGAGAGGAAATAAAGAGCAGTGATCAAGATGCAAAAAGAACTGAATTAATGTTTCTATTCTGCCATAAAGCGTCTATTATAAATCTGGACAAAATAACCTCTCTACACCAAAGTTTCACAGGTGAAATAGGCATAAAACCACTTATTTACCTTTCCAGAGCTTGGAAAGAGCACGCAAATGTAAATAATCTAACATAGGGACATAGTTTTCTAGTGGCATCATTATCTTTTTATGGTGGGTCACTTTAGTAATAGGAGGTGCTCTTCGGCCACAGATTTTGCCACAAGGTCACGCTGGTTTTTCTTTCACAGAATCACAGAGGTGATGTGGTTGGAAGGGACCTCTGGAAAACACCCAGTCAAGGCAGGGCCACCTGGAGCAGGTGACACAGGAACACATCCAGGTGGGGTTTGGATGTCTCCAGAGAGGACCCTCCTGACTCTATCCACCTCCCTGCTCAGCTGTTCTGGTGCTCTGCCGCCATCAATGCAAACAAGGCTTTCCCCATACTGAGGGGAAACATTTTGTGTTTTACTTTATGAACACTGCTCCTAATCTTGTCACTGGGCACCACTGAGAAGGGTATGTCACCATCCACTGACACCTGCCTCTGAGATACTTGTATGCATAAATGAGACTCCCTCCCAGTGTCCTCTGCTCTGGATTAATTAGCTCAGCTCTCACATCTCTTCTCATAAGAGAGAGGTTCCAGATTCCTCATGCTCCAGATCTTTATGGCCTCTGCTGGACCCTCTGCAGAAGCTCCTTGTGTGAGGAACACAGAACTGAACACAGCATTTCTTCCAGGACTGCAGATGGGCATGGTGTGCTCCCTGACAATATATGATAGTGATTCTCTGTAAACCTCTTTTGCTCTTGATGCACAGAGCAGTGCTTTATACAGTGGAGGACAGATAAGAAAATAGGACAGGTGTTAGGAAGGAAGTGCATGGAATATTTTGGGAGGGGTATGAGGAAACATGGGGAAAACCATAAGTGGAATAGGAATGGGGAAGGAGTGGAGGCTGGATCACAGAGAATAGACTGGGGGAATGATGAAGTGACTGTGGCTCCTGGGTGGGAGTGAGGAGGGTGGCTCCGACAGCAGGGTCATTGTGTGCTGCTTGGTTGCTTCTCCAGATGGAGACTTCTGAAGCCAGGCATAAATGACAGTTTGCCCATAAGTGGTGTGCCAGTGACTGAGATATTTATTAAGCCAGGACTGTTAATTACTCACTTACACAAACACTTAAGTTCACAGACAACTGTTTAAAAATCGTTGATAGTGTTTAATGGTGGTGAGCAGCTTTTTGTTTTGCCTCTGAGCATCATTAATGTAGGGGAGAAAGCCAGAGGAATACAAAACAGCCCTCACATTGGTACAAAAATGTTGGCATTTTGTTTTCAGTGTGATTATTGTGATTACAGGCTACTACCATTTCCGAACAGTTCAGATGAGATGAAGGGTCCATTGGACATCAGTATGGAACAAAACAGGCTGTCCTGAAGAACTGGCCATATAAATGGGCAGGTCAAAGGAAAGGTGGGAGGGGAAAAAGTAAATAATAGAATGCTTTGGGTTGAAAGGGATCTTAAATGTTATCTAGCTCCAATCTCCCTGCCATGGACAGGGATGCCTTCCACAAATGCAAAGAAGATATTTGTTCCAGGAGCCACAGCAAGAGAGAAAAAAATTTTAAAATCCCCTGATTACTGGAGTTCCCTTTAATCTACATCCACAGACTTCTGGACCAGTATGCAACATGACTGTCTAGTGTACTAGGATCCAAAACAGAAGGCATCATATGAAGAAGACATCCTTGACTGCATTGTGCAGCCCTGCTCAGGCAGTTGGTCAGATTATTTAGGAAATATTATTCAGGAAAATACTTGCTGTTTTTTCCCCAGATCCCACCATGAGTTCTTTCTATCACAATGCAGTCAAGGAATCTTTCTTGTAGGAGTAATGTGGTGGAACAGATCTGGCTAATATGTACAGAGGAGAAGAGAAAAACCCATGATGGTGTTTAACAGCCCAACCTACCTCTGTGCTGGCCTGAGAGTCTACATGTGGTGCCTGGATCTAGAGGTCTGGCATTATGCAAAATATTCCCAGATAACATTTGTGTGCCTCTACTGCCCATTTGAGACTTTGGAATTGTGCAGGCAGGAAGCCACATGTTTTGAAATGTATATCAACGAAAGCACAGGCCACAGGGGTGGTAAATCCAAGCCTAGAATTCAGATAAGATGGGAAACATCACCTTAGCAAGGAGCTGAGATCTCGCTGCAAGCAAGTGTACAGCATTTTAGCACGGCACATTACCTAGATTTAGGTGGCAGCTTGTCACTGTGGGACCTCTTGCTGCCTCTCTGTTGTGACTAATGAGCCTGTGTGGCCAAGTGGGCTCCTTGCACGGCTACCAGAGAGGAAAGAGAAAGGTGATCTTGGAGTTTTTATGGAGTTTAATAAAGCCCTCGAGCACACAGCCTCTCTCCTTCCTCCTGTTGCTGTTCCAGATTCCATTTTGCCTTATGAAGCGGAGAAAAGGACTGCAAAGAGAGGGAAAGCTGTAATTGTTTCTGGGTTGCACATGTGGAATAATGGTGAAAATTGGACAGATTGCCCCAGAGGTGAGCAAGCACGGAAATCTCATGGCCTTGGCAGAGGCTGGGAGCTCCGTGGGTGAGGTCTGGTCTTGGTGTGCACAACCTAAACAAGTTGCTTGAGGAACAAGCTTCCCCTTGCATGACTACAAATCTGATGTCTCCGCTGAAGAAGAAGAAAGGAAGGGTTTCAAATCAAAGCTCGTCTCTAGAAATGCATGTACTTGGCTCAGGGATCATCTTTGTAATTGGGGGTTAGACTTTGAGACTCTGATTCAAACAAAAAGTAGAAAACATCCATTTTATTGAGGGAGATGCTCAGTTCAGATGGGTTTTCTGTAGTATTGTAGAAATTTGCTGCCAAATCCTTATTTTTTGGTTTTTTTTTTTTTTTCTCTCTGCCTGTATAAAAAATGACTCTGAATGCAATAAGAACAAGGTGTTCTAATTAAATAGATTTGTTTACATCTTGTAGCATGAAAAACTAATTCAGTCTGATATACTGTAGGTTCTTGCACTATCTCTCTCCCACTTCATGTAAAATTACCCTTTTTAAGTAGTATTTTATTTAAGAATATTTAAAAAGTGGACTTGATTAAACAAAAAGAGATTTAAGTTCCAAAGTGTTTATTTCTAAAGCAAAGATTTCAACATCAGAGTGCCAGAAGATGGGAGGGGGAGAGCAGAACCTGTGCTGTATCTCACAGTATTTCCTCCCTGCTTTTATTATATTGCAAAGGTCCCTACCTTTGCTAGTCATGAGAACTCATAGCCTGTGGCTAGAATACATTTTTATTAAGTGAAGGTTAAAGTCAGGGCCCAAACAGATCCAGTGTAATATGATTACAAACATAATATCCTGACCCAGACCTATGCCACGGTATCAGCTCCAGAACAGAAGAAAAAGCAAAAGCTTCCTGACTGTGACTGTGTTCTTACCTGTGTAGAGAATTCTGCATGTTCTCCACCCAGGCAGAGCTGGGTCACCCTTAAAGGTGCCACCACACAAATTGTGTGGAAGATAAAATACTGCAGTTAGCAAAGGATCCAGCTGCAAAACAAAACCAAACCTCACAGGACAGGCCTGCCCATCGAATAATTTTTGTAGGTTTATACAGTAAGGCTGGATGAAACTCTTGAAGGGAGGAATAATATCCCAATTAATTTTATTTCTCAGGTAGTCAAAATGAGATAAACAGGAAACTTTACTGCCACTTAGACAAAATTCACACTGGAGAAGGGGAGCTGAGGGGAGAACAGCCCAAACATCAAATCCACCCTTGAACCAGAAAGGCAGCAATGTCTGCATGCAGTACCTATCAAACCACAGTTCTGTTTCCATCCATGTGGGCTGAAAGTGATGAAGTAATGGCCTGCTTGAGAAGCAGGGCAAGTACCACACTGTCCAGTATTCTTTAAGATGGAAAAATAAGAATAGGACCTGTATCATTCTGTAGAAAGACAAGAATAGGACCATTTCCTGAGACCACCACTGAGTGCCATAGCAGCAAGATAAGGAGACTCAGAACCCTGCATAAGTAATTGCTGCACCATCCTTTCATTCCTGGGACTGGATATGACCCCTGTAGGCAGCTGTGCTCATCCTGAAACAGAGTTTGGGACCTGGTGGCTGAGGGAGGCTTGGTCAGCTTTGGCCACAGGAAGAGGAGTGACTCAGTGTAGACCCAGCTGACAAAGGTGCAGTTTTTAAGACTTTAAAGCCATTTTTAATATAATAAGTTAATTAACGTGCATCAAAAGAAAACAAAAGTTTGAAACATCTCTCTTTTTTGTTAGATCCTTTTGCCTAAATGAAACAAAATTGTGCTAACTTGCAGAGCTCTTTTTTTTTTTTTGAGGGCTAAGCAAATTGCTTTTGCAAGTTCTCACTCTGCTCCAGCTCTCTGGCAGCCAGAGTTGCAGGAGATGTGGGGATGCTAAGTGACTTGGGTTTGTGCCTCTCTGGCAGCTGGAGCTGGGCAGGAGCTGGGTGCTCAGCCCCTGGCCCCCTGCCTGCTGCTTTCTCCAATTGCCTGTCTGTGCACAGAAAGCCAAAGTGACAGAAACCTTCCAGGGTGGAGGATAAAGGGAAACAGCCAGGCAAAATCGCAACCATCTCTCCAGAAGCAAGAGAGGATTTTAAGACAGAAAAGAAAAGCCTCAACATTTTCACTGATTTGAAATTTTCCACAGGAGCATCATTTGATTGGAGAGGAAATGTTCCACCAGGAAATTGTTCCAGTGGGCAAGGGAAGGAGGTGAATTATGCAAAATTCTCCCAGGCTGCTGATGGTCTCACAGAAATGTGCCTGCCACCTTTCAGGAAAATGATCAGTACTTTCTAAGAGACATTTTGCACCTTCTGAGGGTTTTGCCTTAAATTTGGTGTAGCATGGAGATAAGGCACACAGAGGGTAAGAGCTTGAGGGAAGAGTAATTTTCACCTTTCTGGTGCTTACAGCATGATAAAAAACTTTCCTCCGTGCTTTTGAATTAATTCCTCAAAAGTTCCAATGCCTGCACACCCATTTGTTTCCTCATTGTTTTTATTAAACAAGAAAGGCGAGCTTTATTACTGCGCAAATGAAAGCATCACCAGAAGATAGATACTTCCCAGATTCTTATTAATCTCTAAGACTTATGAGGCTGCCTAAGTTCCACAGAAATTAACATACTCTACAGATTTCTTCCAGCAAGTCACTGAGTCCTTGCTACCCTGTGTGTGGAGTGAAGGGAAGCCAAAAAAGAAAAACCAAAGGAGAATAAATCTGTATTATTAGGAGGTTGTTTCAAGTCAGAATGTGCATGTGCATGCATGTCTTTGTCTACAGATGTAGGGCAAGGCTCTGTGCTATGGAACATCATCTCCAGCACCATTATAGTAATTTACCATAGGCTGTGGCTGCACAGGCTGAACTGTGTGCCACAAAGTAGAGGTCATAATCATAATTAAAGTCCAATTGGATTTGCAATTCAAAATAATTTAAGGCTAATCTCCTAAACTGCGACTGTGCAAATTAATATGGTAGGGCATTGAATTTATTCTTTTTCCCCAGTTTCCTCTGTAAGATTACCTGTGCCTAACTGCAGGCACACTTAATGCCTGTGTGGTAGCAACATTTAATATCCCTGGCAGAGACCAAGGTCCCATAGCAGAACCTGTTATACACAAGACAGACCCAACTCTGAACATAACAGTCCAGGAAGAACACAGAGGAATAGCAGATAGGTGAAACGACTTAATCATCCAGGTCGGTGCCTGAACACACAATTGAAAACCCAAACCAGGACCTTCTGTGTCTAATGTATCAAAAAACAGAGTGAGAGGTAAAGAGAGAGAAGTACAAAGAGTCCAGAAAGCCCCGTTCTAGGCCAGGAATAACACAGATGAAAAATTAGGGCAGAAGAGACAGCACTGGCAATATTCTTTGCATGGTTTGTTCTTTTGTAGTGACAAATTGCATATTTTGTAATTTTTGGTTTCTTGTGGTGCAGGGATCCATTCAGAAGTGTAAGGATGTGCAATTCTGGGAAGATTTTTCTGTTTTTTTTTTTTTTCTATGTGCAATCTTTTTTTTCTTATATTTTTTTTTTTAAATTCTCGCCATGTAAGTGGCTAAAACAAGTTTTCCTGAGAGGAGACTGAAGTGTATGTTCCTCTTGGTGTTCACATGACTTGTGCTGCCCAGTTACCAGGTTCTCTCTGACACTTCAATTTCCATAAGAAGGAAAACAAGTCAATACTGGTTAACCAGCGGGGGCAAAACAGAGAATGGGGGTGCTGGTTTTGGCTGGTGTAAGGAGAATTTTCTTCACAGTGGGGCTGTGCTTTGTATTTGTGCTGAACACAGGGCTGATGGCACAGAGGTGTTTTTGCTATTGCTGAGCAGGGTTTACACAGAGCCAAGGCCTTTTCTGATTTTTTTTTTCCCTGCCAGGCTGGGCAGGGGATGGGGGTGATTGGGAGTCTGGGAGGGGACGCAGCCAGGACAGGAGACCCCAAGTGACCAAAGGGATGTTCCAGAGCATGTGACATCGTGCTCAGTGTGTAAACTGGGGGAAGAAGGAGGAAGAGAGGGGATAATTTGGAGTTTGTCTTCCCAAAATGGGAATGGAACTTCCTGGAAATGGCCGAACACCTGCCTGACCATGGGTAGCAGTGAATTGATTCTTGGTTTGCTTTGCTTGTGTGCATGGCTTTTTGCTTTCCCTATTAAAGTGTCTTTATCTCAACCCATTGATCCTTCAGCTTTTACTCTTCCAGTCCTTTCCCCAGTCCTGCTGGTGTGGCTGTGTGGGGCTTGGTGGTCACAGCTGATGCACACAAAGCTCAGCTGCCCTCTGCCTGCCCCAGGATGTGGACAGTTACAAAGATGAGCTGAACTACAGTGACTTAGAATCAGCTAAACCTACATTTTCAGAGCTAAATTGATCTCTTCCAGCTGATAATCTTAATCCTTGGTAGCTAATTTAAACTTCTTCCCAAAGAAACACAAGACACAATTGTTTGGTTGTATACTGTTTTGTGTGTTGCTTTGGGGGTTTTTTCGGTGGAGGGAAATTGGTTTGGTTTTGGTTTTTTTTTTTTTTTCTTTCCTCCCCTTCCTCTCTGCTCTCTTTGATTTTGCTCTGCTGAGGTTAGCATTTGCAGTGTTCCTTCTTTAACAAAAAATTCCAATGTATACGCATTGTGTTCCTCATTTATGCTTCCCCACTACCCAATTAATGTCACAGTAAATTATATACCTGCAACAGATTTAATTCCAGACCACTGAGCTGTCGCTTTTTAACCCTCTGCATGTATCTCTACAATATTTATGAGAAAGCTGTAGTTACTTTAACAAGTAATGAGAGATTTCAATACGTATTTAGCAATTCAATTTGTTATAAGAAAGAATATGTTCCTCCATTGAAATCTGTGGGATGATTCCAAATACATGCAGAAGGATTTTGATATCTATTCAGTTCTCAAGGTTTTAGAGTAGTTTTCCAAATCCCTATTATGCTGCTATGGAATGAAAATGGATGGATCTATGGCTAGAGTTAAGCAGAGATCTGGGCTCATTTCCAAGATCCATTGAACTCCTCTCAGATGACCTTGAACAAAGCACTTGAGATGTGGTCCAGAGTGTTTATTTCAGTGTCCAAATGGGGCTTTGAATGAACTTAAAACCTTAAATTCCAGGAAGCTGTTTTCAAGGGATTGTCTAACCTTGGAGCCTCACAAATCTCACTGCAGATTTCCATGATGCCTGACCTCAGAAAGAACAGGACAATCATGAGTTGCCTGGCCTGAGGCATTAGAGTGCAGTTAGGCCCATCACAAACGTGGACAGCCTTGAAAAATTTCTAAACATGAAATGCCTCCCACCACTCTGTTATTCAAGGCAAAACTTGAAAAGAATTTATTAGCCCATAACAAGGAAAAACAAAAGCAACCCCCAAAAAGTCCAGCAATATCAGTCCATCAGCTGATTGCTGCAGACTGATTTGTGCCTGTATTTTCTGTAGAGATATAGTAGTGGCCTTTAAGTGAATAACTGGAATGAAATCCAGAGGGTTCATCATTATTCTGCTTTTAGGAACTGGAACTGTGAATGTCTCATCCTCTCAGTAGCATTTTTTGGTGTATAGCAAAGGGAACTTTCATCTCTTTCCATGTGGTGCCAAATTATTGTATAGGCAGTGTGATAAAGGCAGGTTTAATTTAGATATTAGCAAGAAATTCTTTACTGTGAGGGTGGTGAGGCCCTGGCACAGCCTGCACAGAGAAACTGTGGAAGCCCCTGGAAGTGCTCAAGGCCAGGTTGGATGGGTTCTTGAGTAACCTGGTCCAGTGGAAGGTGTCCCTGCCCTTGGCAGGAGGTGGAAAAAGGTGGACTTTCCAACCCAAATAATTCAATGGATGAAGAGCTTGGCCCCAATGCAAGGAGGGAGCCATTTTAACAGTGAAGGTGAATCCTCAAAAAACATCTACAGGTGGTAGGTGACTCTTGAACAGTTCCCACAGAGCTTCTGACATGAGAACTGGGAGCTCTCCCTGCTCAACAGCCAGCACAGAATCAATGAAATTGATTTTCGGCCATTATGATGTGAAAGTGAGTACTCTGAATATTGCTTTTAAAGTTTATAGCTACATCTCCAAAGATATTGCTATATGATGATTTCAAAAGGAAGTAGGAGGTTAAATACCTTTCTGGTTTGGCCTTCTTTGTCTCACTTTCTTTCATGTAAAATTGAAACAAATGTACTCACTACCTTCCATTGCTGTTGAAATGGAAAATATATGCCACTTCAAAGAAATGAAATCACATGAATGTATTAATGTCATGCTGCCATTTCTGAGGAAAAAAAAAATCAACAAATTACATAAATAAAAACTGTTTGGTCTTGACACAACCAGTTTTCAGAGGACATTTTCTGTAGAGAGGCACAAAAAAACCTCTAATTAGGTAAAAATGAGCACTTTCAATTCTTGTACAAGTTTTGAATATTTTTTGACACTTCTGTCCTATCCTGTCCCTGTTGATGTTCTGCTTTTGGAAAATTTTGAAGTTGTGGCTATGGTGTTTTAAATTCACCAGACTTATCTGAAGCTGGTAGTCAAAACTTTGTATTTCTTATATTTAACAAGAAAAAAAAGTCTCCTGATATTTAATAAAAACAAAAGGAAATAAAACTGCCCAACTACAAAGAAAACCAAATTCCCCAACAACAACAACTACAAAAATTAAGCTTAAAACTCAACAAAACCAAAACTGCCCAAAATGCTAAAGTTTGAGTAAACACTTTCAACAAGGTAAAGTCTATACAGGCAGCTGCATAGAGCTGAAAGTTACTTTACTCACCCTAATGCCAGAGCAGCCAGAGCAAATCTGATTCAGATCTTAGTGCTCAAGCTTAACAAGGCTTTTAAGTGTTGGCATGAAGCTCTGGTAGTAAGGTTACCCAAATCCTCAGTCAGGTCTGGCCAGGTGGAGAAAATAAACCACTTCTGCAGCTATCCCTCAACAGAATCACAGAATCAGGGAATATCCTGAGTTGGAAGGGACCCACAGGGATCACAGAGTCCGACTCCTGGCCCTGCACAGGACAGACCAAAGAATCCCAGCCTGTGCCTGAGAGCATTGTCCAAATGCTTCTTGAGCTCTGCCAGGCTTGGTGCTGTGACCACTGCCCTGGGGAACTGTTCCAGGGCACAACCACCCTCTGTGGGAAGAACTTTCTCCTGATATCCAGCTAAAGCCTTCCCTGACACACTTAGCTTGATGACAGAGCAATCCACCTTTTGAAATTTTGATTGGTTTTTAATGGCTATTCAGAATGAAGAAGCAAATCTCTGTGTACATGAAACTGTTTTTTTGTTCATAAGCACAGTTTCTGGTTTTCTTATTTTTTTCCAATTCCTGCAATTCATCGAAGGAGAAGGCAGTGTGGTCATCTACTCTTTCCAGCTAAGGGCAGATGAAAGCTCAAAGAAAGCTCAAAAATGTTGCAAAGGTCTTGTAGTTTTCAATTAATTTATCTTAATTAGGAATCTAAAAGTTAGTGGTGTGATTAGGCTGGTGGATTAAGACATCTAAGTTTAGATGTCCACATGCAAGATAAATGGCCAGGTACCCATTAAAGAGAGTAGAGGTCTAGTCAATACAATTAGTGGTTTAGAAAGAGATGAAGCAAATGTCTATATCTGTTGCACCAATAGCTCTCCAAGCTTAGACACCTGGCTCATATGCAAGCACCTAAATTTAGATACATAGTGTCTTGAGTCAGTTTCCTGAAAATAGAAGTCTGACAGCATTTTAAGTGTCCTTGCATTTTGGAGACACCGGCACAGAGCTGGCCTACATGGAGCAGGAATTTAGGGAGCCAGATGTGGTGCCCTGCCAGGTGCTTGTGGTGTGCTGGAAAGGTCTCCCAGCACTGAGCTCAACCTGGACTCTCAGCTGCTCAAGCAGAGAATGGTAACACTCCAAGTGCTCCAGTCAGACACAGCTAAAAGGGGGGGCAGGTACCACATGTTATCAAAGGGATGCTGCTCCCAGAAAATAGAGGTTGATCAGAGCAGGCAGGGCCTAAATTTTAAGAAATTGCATAGAGCTCCAGCATGATGTGGGTCTTGTTTTCATAGCCAGTGGAAAGGAATACAGAAAGAAGCTCATCTCATTCTAAGATAAAGGTCAAAGTCAGGTCAGGTGACTGCCCTCCAGATTTCACTCTGCTGACACTAAAGAGAAACCAGCATGGCTTGTCTTTATTTCCAGTTTGGGAGACAGAGCTAGTAAAAATTCAGGTAGCGCAGGAGTCCGTGTAGCATCCTAAGCAGCCAGGACCCATCATCCTTCTAACAAAATATTCAGATATACCATATGCATTTATACTGTCACTATATGCCTTTCAAACTCTATTAACAACAACTGACTGAAGAGACTGACACACGATGTGTATTACAAACATCTATATTGGGATGGAATCCCTGGCAACAGTGCCCATCAGTATAAAACAAACCACCACATCTTGCAGTCCTGAATAAGATCCAGTGCAGAGATAGCATATGACAAATTTGCAGACAGCTTGTTTATGACCAACAGGCCATTTTTTTCTGTTTGCTTTACAAGCTAATGTGGTTATACTGCATGGAGCTTTTCTCCCAGAATGATACCAAAGCATTTCAGAAATTGAAAAGATGCAAAGGAGCTGGGGGAAGAAGGAGGAGGAGGAGGAAGGAAAAAAAGTTTCACTTCTGCTGGGAAAATGAAGCATTTTTTTCCAGGTGAGGAGTCTGGCAGTTAAAATTGGTTAAAGGACATTGGCAGCAGATATCATCTCTGAGCGACTTCAAAAGGTTAGTTCTTCTGAGATGTAAGGCTGGATCTTTTAGTTATGTGATGTGGCACAGACTGGAGGGGTAGGGCCAGAAGCATTTGCTGGGTTTTATTTCCCCTTTGATTTCCCCCTAAGCAAAGGGTCTGATTCTCACTGCACCTTAGAACAAGTTCAGCTAGTGAAGGGAAAGAAAGTCCCAGCAAATCTTTCATGCTTACTGCTAAGGCCATATGCAGAGGAAATCTTATGCCTTGTACTATTGACCAGAGGTTATTTCTCTTTTTTATCTAGTGTACAATGCATTACAGTTTATGTTTCACTATGCAAACTCCCATCTTCAGGCTAAAAATCTCTGTGTAAGTCCTACTTCTTCATACAAGCTAAACTGTCTTTCCAAGGGCTGTGTCTGAGAATGTTTCAGTCCATGTTATAGTTGGTTAACTAAATTTCACCTGCCTTTTTACTGCTTTTTACAAGTACTAAGCTTAATGATTGCTTGGAATTGGCAGATTCCCTTTTTCCTTTTGGTCTGAGTGTTTTGTTCACTGGCATTACTGCACCAAGGGCTCTTACATCTGCTCTCAGAACAGAGATAATCACCGAGTTCATTAAAGCCAGAGAGTGTGTTAGGCATGGTCTTTCAGATTCAGCAAATGAAGCAAGAAGACCTCTTCTCGCAACAAAAATAACAAGGGATTAGCAATCTAGCATCCCAAGAGATGGATGCATGACAAGCAAAAGGGATTTGCTGTCTGGCCCAGAGCATGGTTCTTCAAACCCAGGGTTGTGTGTGCAGCCCATGTGGTGGGAGGCTGGGCAAAACCAAACTGGATCCAGAGCAAAACCGAAACCCCAGTTTAAAGTTTAAATTCTGGAGGTGGAAGCAGGGATTTAGAAAGAAAGTAAATGCTGAAGATGGACTTGCTGCCTGTAGGAAAATGAGGTAGCTTCCTCCATGTGTTGTGTACAAGGCTTCTTGTAGGATGGTTGCATTCTGCCCCAGTGTTCTCATCCTGGCATATGTGAACACCTCATGCAGAAGACAGAGGAGGGTGAACTTCTGGCTGTGTCCTCTCTCTTTCGATTGAAATTTCCGTCAGCTGTCGCAGAAACAGGAACAGATCTAATGGAAGGAAAACTCTTCTGCTTCCAGGGAAGACTGTGTAGTGTCCGAATTAAATATTATTCAATATTTAGGGCACTGATACCAAACTGATACCCCATTCCTGCATCCCAGAGCCTGCAGTTTGGCCCAGCCTGAGAGTCCCTCCCTCCATGGGCAGCTTTGTCACCCTCTGGCAGCTCCTTTGCTTTGTCCTGGGTGTCCCCAGCCTCCCACCACTCACAGCCTCCAAAAGGCACCAGCTCCTCTCCCTGCTCTGCTCCCACCACTGCTGCAGTGGGAAATGTTATTGCTCTGGTGACATTTCCTTGTGCAGGCTGACATTTCCCTTTGGAAGAAGCTACTCACTTTACAGTCCCTTTTATTTATTGTTGCTTTGGCTCGTGGGCCACTGTAGAGGTTATTTTAACATAGCTGTAATTAAGGATCTATGATGATAAAGTCCTTTAAGTAGGGGTCTGCTATTTTTATTCTACTGTAAAAATTACATACAACCAAAGGGATTGTGAAAACCATAAATACGGACATGGTTGTGATTCAGAACTCAGCAACAGTGGTGTAAATCACAATAAAAAGCACTGTATTTAGGAGACTCATACTGCTGTAAATTAGAAATAACTCTATATAGTATTAAGCATTCTAAATGTATAAATTTTGAAATACTCTGGTAGAAAAGTACCATCTTTATTTTATTTTTAAAGGTGGATACAGAAGCTCTAGGGTCACATTCCAAACCAACGTGGTAAATAAAAATTTTAAAAGAAATATTTAAGGTAATAATTTTTGTGGTTTTGATTAATGCAGTAAGATTGGTAAAAGTGTTAGAGTACCGATTATTTTTTGGTTTTGCACTTTAATGTCGAAATAGAAAACTACAGAGTTGGAAAGAAGGCAAACGCATCAATATGAAACAGTTTTCATTATTTTAAATTTTTTCTCAGAAATATGAATACACAAAATGAAAAGTACCACAAATGGATCACTGAAGAAAACATTCAAATAAAAAAGTTGAACTTCTTCTTTTATTTGAAGATGCAGCAGGAAGGAGAAGATTAATCTTTCAAGGGAATAACAGAAATGATATTTTGGAAATTGAAAGCTATAATGTTTCATTTTAAAATATGCCAAAATGTGGTATCATAACAAAATCGAAAATTGACACTAAAACTTTATTTTTATTCAGATTACTTTTTTTTTTTTTTTTCATAAAGACAAAATAAAATAAAACAAACACATTTAAAAGTAACAAATAATAGGAAAAGAGGAAATACCCACAAGTTGCATCAGGGGAGGTTTAGATTGGAAGTTAGGGAAATGATTTTTCATCAAAAGTGTTGACAAGCATGGGAACAGTGTGTCCAGAGTTGAGTCACCATCCAGTTATGGGGCTTAGGGACAGTGAGTTTGGCAGCGCTGAGTCTGCTGTTGGATTTGATGATCTTAAAAGTTGTTTCCAACTTAAATGACTCTATGATCCTGTAAAAGATTTTTTTATGTGTCTTAGAAATTCCTTCTAAATCCAGATGATTAAGTTACTGTTCATAAAAATACTTTTCTGCTTTCTAAAGGGCAACATAATATGTGAAATACTGAATTAAGAGGTCTTAGACTATTTAATACAAAAATTACGGTGTCCTTATGACTTATTTTGTACCATGTATTAGGCCTTGATTAACAAATTTAGTTTAAAAGAAGAAGTGATTCAATGCATGTTGCAATTATTTAGCTACTTATAGACTATATTGGTTGGAAGACATCTTTTGAAGCCTCTAGTCCAGCTGCCTATTTCAAGTAGGAATGCATTGTGTTGGGCCAGGCACGTTTTAACCTGCCTGGTCTGGAAAGCATCCAGGGATAGAATCTCCTTCAATTTCCTGTGTGATTTTCTCCAGGGCTGCACAGATAGCAGATATTTTCCCTCTGTCCAGTCTGGACTGATCAAGCTGCACTTCCAGGGGATCTGTTATTTATAATTTCTTTAATACTTTCTAATATTTTCAAAATAAAATTTAAAGTTAATGGAAGAAATTCCACATTCCCCTGTATAGACTGTTCTTTGATAATTTTGTGCTCTGTACAGTGAATTATGTGTCAAGATGAAATAAAATAAAATTAAAAAATAATATACCACTATTACAAATTTCTCTTATTTGATTGGAAAACATGTAAAATAGAGAATTCTAGACAAATTTTGTATTGAACTTTGTACGGTTTCATCAGTTTCCCTTTGGATAATTTCAGAGGGTTTTACATCAGGTTAGTTCAGGACTTGTAATCTCAGGCAGAAGTTCTCAGGCTTAAACCAGTTAAATTTTAGGAATATATGGAGTTTTCCTAAATCCTTGGAAAGTTGATTCCTTGAGTACATATAAAGTGAAACAGGCTAGAAAAGGGGAACTGATGCAAGGGTTTTCTAGGAGATATTTGCACAAAACTAAATGTAAAAAAATGTTGGTAACCTCTATCACCTTTTACATGTTTTTCATCTCAGTCTAAGCTTCATTCTTTTGAAAATATATTCTCCACATGCCTTAAAGGCTTTTCACAAAAGTAAAGCTGGTAAATTCTCATTGAAATCCTGATTCATACCCTCTTAAATCAAAGATTTGCTCCTGTAGAAAATGCTGGCAAATTCTACCTCAGCTGTAAAGTCTTTGGTGTCATCATTGCATTGTGTGCTTGGTCTGGGTATAACTCAGAGTAGACTGAGACCTAACTGGGGACTCCAGCCATAACCATATTCTTGTCAGGATCTGATGTTTGCTGTTCTTCTATAACCTTGACATCAATTGTTTCAAATTACTTACCATGAATTCTGGAAAAAAAAAAAAAAAAAAAAAAAAAAAAAAAAAAAAAAAAAAAAAGAGGAAATGCATTATTTATCTTAAAGGCCATTCTGAAATCAGAATACTGTCTAATGTGGTGAGGAGGCAAAGAATAGGCTGTACTTAATAACACTTGTCTTCAAAATAAAAATTTGAAATGTAATAAATACTAGCTTTCATCGAAATGGCAACCCTTAATAGTGAACACTTATGAAAAAATAATTAAACAGCTAGACTAAATCTCATAGACGCTGAATGAATTTTAAAGCAAATTTTTGAACAGGAATATAGTTCTTTAAATGTGCACAAAGAAACGAATGCAAAGTTGACATACATTTTTTTTTTTTTGTTTCTACTCTTTATGTTGGGCTTTGGAAAAAAAAAAAATCAGATGTGCTGGAAGACTCAGTATAGTAACCACTCTGAAAATATCAAATCTTGATACTAAGAAGGGACTTGTGAATAATCACAGGATCATGGAGAGTGTTTGGTTGGATGGGTGATCCCAGAGCACAAGGCACAGGATTGCATCCAGAATGGGATATCTCCAGTGAAGGAGACTCCTCGCCCTCTCTGGGCAGTCTGTCCCAGTGCTCAGTCACTGCACAGTGAAGAAGTTCATCCTCGTGTAAGGGTGGAACCTCATGGACATCTGTTCCTGCCTCTTGTCCCATTGCTGGGCCCCACTGAGCACGGCCTGCTCCATCCTCGGTGCCCTCCCTGTAGGCCCTGACACACAGGGATGAGGATCCCTCTCAGTCATCTCTGGGCAGCCCCAGCTCCCTCAGCCTTTCCTTGCAGCAGAGATGCTCCACTGGAATTTCTCTGAGAGCTCCACATCCCCCCTGTCCTGAGGAGCCAAGGGCTGGACACGGGGCTCCATGTGGCACAGGAGGGGCAGGATCACCTCTCTGACCTGCTGGCAATGCTCCTCCTGAGGCACCCCAAAGATCCATGGTCCCTCCAGCAGGGAAATTGCTGTTTCAGGAGCAGGGGCACACATTCTTGTCCACCAGGACCCCAATTTCCTTCTACACAGAGCTGCTTCCCCAGAGTGGACTGGGGCAAGGAGTCTGTGCCATTGTTCTTCCCCAGCACTGCACAGCACTCTGGGGTTATCAGCAAACAAAACAAGAAAAAGAAAACGAGAAGATGAAAGGAAAAAAAAAAAAAAGCAAAGAAGAAGAAAGGGCTCATATTCTTAATAAATACATTTTGCAATGGCATTAAAATGACAACAAAGCAGAGCCATCTGGAAATAATAGAAGGATACATAGTCAGTATAATCAGCATCCCCGGTATCTGTTTGTCTGCTTGTAATGAGAAAAGTAGCAAGTGTCTAGCAGCATATTAAAACTCATGCCACACTTGTGCATGGTGCATAGGCTTCCTGGAATAACTGGCTGAGAAAATGACAGCAGTCCCGTTATTTGAGACATTGTGGCTAACAAATTCAAAACTCTAGCAGCACAGCTCACATTTTGTTAATCTATTTGAGTTTAATTTTCTAGTTCCTTTGTGCATTGTTTCCCATTTTTTCTCTGCATTTCATTAAGAAGCAAAGAAACAAAAAAAAAAAAAACCCCACAAAACACCCAAAGCAAACAAAAAGACTCAGAAAGGAGATCTGGAGCTCAATTACTTAATGTTATTCACACACACACACACACACACACACACACACATATATATATACATTAATGTTATACACAAACACACACACAAACACATATACACATATATATATATATATTTTTTTTTTTAAAGTAAAATATTGATCCTTGCAAGTGGAAGACAGCTTTGTGAACTGTAAACCCTGAAACTAAAGTTCTGGTGTTGTACCTGGACAGAGTTATGCTGCTATTGCATCTCTTTAGGGATATAAAACATATCCTTATTTACAAGAAAGGATATTTCTATAGGGTGCTTCTCATAACAAAAAGACAAGCTGCATTTCTTTGTTCCAGCTGGAAAGGATGAAAAACTCTTGAGACTGAGGCTTTTATATATGGGCCAGATTAGTCAGCTCAGCCTCATCCCTGAGCTAACTACATTCATTTAGCTTTTTGTCATCTCAGTGCACATCAAGAGACCTCTCCCACCAACCTATATCATGTCAAGCTGCACAAACCTGGGCTGAGCTGTCTTTTTAGTAAGACATAAAGCTTCAGCCAAAACAGATCTGGAATTAAAAAAAAAAAAGCCAAACAAAACTGTCTTTTCTGATTCTGAAGATATCAAGCAATGGAGAAAGCACTGTTTCCCTCAGTAGTTTGTGACTCTGGTTAATCATCTCCTCCGTTGTGCCTAATTTCTAATTTGAATTTGTCTGGCTTCAGCTCTCAGCCATTAGTTCTTGATGTGCCTTTCCCCACTAGATTAAAGAGCCCATTAATACCCAGCGTTCTTCCCCTGTGAAGGTGCTGATACGCTGCGCTGCAGTCACCTCTCAGTCTTCATTTTAATAGGCTGAACAGATTGAGCTCTTTAAGTCTCTCTCTGTGAAGCAGTTTCTCTGGACCTGAAATCACTTCCATGGCTCTTTCCTGCACCCAGCTCATTTTTTTTAATAAACTCTTTATTTTTATTCATGCAGATGCCACAATTGTATTCTAGTCTCAGTCCTATGAATGCTGAAGGCTGAAATGGAATATTTTCTCCACTCTTTCCTACTTCTTCCCTTTTTATGCAGCCTAGCTTCACATGAGCTTCTTTCCATCAGTGCCTCACTTAAAATCATTGTTTACACTTAACCTTTTCAACATCTTCAGTTTCCAGTGTCCTGTGTCTGGATATGACTGCATTTAAAGAACCAAACACAGCAAAACAAAAAGAAAAAATGGAAAAAAAAAACCTTAAAAATCATGGGTGGCAGAGACCAGTTTACCAAGCAACCCACATGCCTTTGTATATCTGCTTGGATATTGGAAATATTTATTCTTCAATCAGCTAAAGGAAGGATGAATATTGTGTCATCTGCACATTTCACCAGTAATGACTTTATATCTCCTTCCAGTTCCCTTTTTAAAACGTTGATGAGCACAAAACTGTTTTCTAACCTTTTCATATTCACTGATGATTCTTTATTGATAAATTTTCTTTTTCACAGCTGTCAGTTAATCATCTGGCAGTAAAGCACAGAGAAGTGTGTGTGTGTTGATGATACCCTGAAGTACATGTTTTTAATCAAAATGGTGTGCTGAAACAAAGAACACTTTAATGTACAACATAGTAGCAGAATTATTCTTATCAAGCCACTGTAAGCACCTCTAAACATTAAACCAGGTTTACTTTATGGAACCTATTTTCGATAAAGCAGTATTGTTGTTGTTGTTGCTGTTGTTAATTATTGATCATAATCTACCAATTTTCAACCTATTATATACTATTCAATTCTCTACTTTCAGAGTGTCTGGTAAAATTTTCCATTGTCCTACCCAGAATTGATATAGAATTATTTATATATATATATATAAACACAATAGTGCTATTTTTTTAGAATCTGGTGAGGGCTTTGTGTTATTTTGTTTTTTCCTTTTACAAAAAAAAAAAAAAAAGAAAGAAAAATGCAAATTCACATGAACAGGAAGATGGACACTTAGGGCACATGCTCATATTCCTGATATGAGAATTTCAGTCCCATGATCTGTAAATGTCCATGTCTAGAAATAATATTTCTCTATCTTTATTGGTTGCTGCTGGACTGAAAAGTGCTTAATTGACCTCGTCTGCTACAAGTACTTCATATTGCCTGTTTCAAATATGAAAGCTAAATTCTCATTTAAAATATATCTTTTTTTCCCCATCCTTATTATCTTTTTTTTATTGCTACTTAGTAATGGAAATATTCCACTCTTCAAATCTTTTTTTCCTAGTATACTTGATAAATGATTCTTTTGTTTGTTTTGTTTTTATTGTTCTGAGCCCTGCAAGAAACATAAGTTTATTTGAAATCTTTATAAATTTTCTTTATATTTTAGTTTCTGTTCCAGACAAACCAGAATACTCATGTACTTCAGTTTACACCAGGCACTGGGGATATCTCCAGGATTGAGCCAGTCCAGATAATAATTTTTCAAGCTTTTCAATTGCCAATATTGTAATATATGCAAGAGTATTATGATTGTGATGTTTGTGTAGTGCAAAACACATTCTAAAATTTAAAAAGTAAGTGGAATATCTATGGTGAACAAGCTTTTCTTTTTTTTTTAATTTATATTTTTGACCAAAATTATGTATTCGACCTTTTATCTCATTTTTTTTCCTATTTAGAATAACAAAGACAAAAGATTTAGGGAATTAACATCTACTCGCGGGTGGCATGTACTAGGGTTATTGGACACACCCATTGATAAGGATATCTGGAAACCTAAAACTGACTCGCTCATGGCATTTTGCAGGAAGCAGCCTCAGTTTCTATTCCAGACAGGTGCCAAGTCAGTTTGGCTGAGTAGGGAACACCTCTCCACATTCCAGAGAAGCTGTGGATACCCCAGCACAGGAAGGGCTCAAGGCCACGTTGGATGGAGCTCTGAGCAGCCTGGTTCGGTGGAAGGTGCCCCTGCCCATGGCAGGGGTTCGGAGCTGGATGATCTCTAAGATCCCTTCCAACCTAATTCTATTATTCTGTGATCTCGTAATGATTCTTACTCATCACCAAGAAAAATTATTCCCATGAGGGTCATGTATGAATATTTAAAAATAAGGATTTGCATTAGCTAGCAGACAAAAGTCAGAAAGAACTCGCAACATCTCCTGAGACCTGTGTTGATAAATATGTTGAAGACATGGTTATTTTCACAAGAATTTGACCCGTATTGTTATCATCACAGTATTTTTCCCTTAAATTACAGCATGGCAATATCCTGTGATACCAGCTCTTGGGTACTCAAGAAGTTAAGGGTGGTTTTATTTTGTTGTGATAATTCTTTATATTTTTTCCTTTGTTCCAACACAACTTTCATCTCTTTGATAGAGACAGAAGATGGTGAAATACATAAACATTGAAAAACCCTACCTGTAATGCTCAAAAACACAGAAACCCACATAATAGTAGTCTGAACAGGCATTTATTACAGCACTTTGAAATATCTACCTGGGATATATTTTTTTTCCCTATGCATATACATATCTACATGTATCTGCATGCATTTTCAGATATACATGCAAAAAAATACGTACATGCATATAAATAATTTCAGATCGAATATGCATCAGCCTGATATCTCTCCCCTTCTCTCAGCTGCTCAGATAAGAGTGCAAACACATCTGTTTTCCTGAAGTTGTGCTTCTCAGATTGCTCAGGGAAGACTATAAAACCTGGGTTTCTTTCAAGCTGTCTGTGTGAAGGGCTGTCTGAGGGACTGCAGGAACACAGTCCACACTGACAAAGTAACAAGTGAAAGGGAATGAAATGAGCGGTGAGAGAGCAGGTACAGGAGGTATCTGTCATTTCACCTCACAGAGTCTCTCTTGATATTTCTGCTTTTTATATTCTCAGCCTTAACATGTCTTGAACTTTTGAGGAAAAACCTATGCAAAGTGGGATCTTGCAGCACACACGTGATAAATGGGATGCCTCTCAGGAACATAAATCTGTGCTGGTGCATCCTGATGCAGAATTGGTGTTGATGCTAACATGTCGTTTTCCCAAATGCTTCAGAGTCCTTTGGGCCTGCCATGAAGGTAAGGATTTATCTTCTAATCTCAAAACCACTTTTCTCTGTCTGGATTAGCCATGAGCAGGAAAGTCATTAACATTTATGAACTGGGGATTAATAACACTCTAGAGCATATTATGTGGTCTGTTTATGCCCTGGCCAGCTCCTTAACCTATGTCAGAGATAGGTAGGGAAAAAATGGCAACACAAACCCCTACTCACCTGGAAATTTAACTCAATCACAAAATAGCTGAGGTTGACAAGGATCTCTAGAGATTGGCCAGGCCAACTTCCTGATCAAATCAGGGTCCAGATTAAGTCCAGAGGGGTTTTGATTATCTCCATGGATAGAGAATAGGCAACATCTTTAAACAATTTATTGCAATGTTTGATCACACTCACAGTTAAGAAGTTTTCTTTATGTTTAAATAGAATTTCCTGCATATCCTTTTGTGCCCATTGCTTGTCATGCAAACACACCGAGTGTTCATTTTCCCATCATTCAGTTTATTAACACAGATTTTAAATAGTACTGGTCCTCATTAAAGACCCTTGGGATATACCACTATTAAGAGGCCTCCATTGATTTTGCTGATCACCAACTCTTTCAGAACAGAAGTCAAGCTTATTTCTGACTACTTCACTATTTAAGTGACCCACATTTAGTCAGTTTGTTAGTGGAAGAGTTCTGTCGTAAGTTTTGACATAATCAAGAAAAATGAAGATTCGCAACTCTTCTCTTTTTCACCAAACTATTCCTTTGGTTATAGTTATCAGGTTTGTCAGACATGATTTCCCCTTTTGTAGGTCTGTACTGAGTGCTCCAAATAATTTCCCTGTGTCTTATATGTTTGCTTCCCTGAGTATTTTCTCCATCATCTCCTCAAGGATCGACAAAACATTGAGCTTTCCACAGTTCCTCAAGTCCCCCTGGTTGCTTTTCTTGCCTGCAAGGGTGGTGTTTGCTTCCTCATGAACCTCCCCCAAATGCCATGACATTTCAAATATTAGTTTAAAAGCGGCCTCGCAATGTCATTGACCAGGACCTCAACATTTGCATTTCATCAGGTCCCAAGTTCTTGTGTATGTTCAGTCTATTAAAATGTAATTTAAGATGTTCCTCCTCCATCAAGAGCAAATCTTCATTCCTCAGACTTTTCCACTGCTCCAGGGGTTGCCTCAAGGGCCTTGGAATTCCTGATGTTAAATCTCACCACTAAAAACCAAACCAAAAAAAGTGTTGAGCACCTCAGCTTTCACCATATTGCAAATCCTCTACTCCATTAAGAAGCAAACTTAAACTTTTCTGTAAATTCTCCTTTTTCTCTTTTTGTCCTTCATGTCTCTTGCTAGAGTCTACTCCACTGAGTGGCCTTTCCGAGCATCATTCATATGAAATCAGTCTCTGTATTTCTCCCAGGTCATCAGGTCGTTCATCAACTTTTTCTACACTAACTTTCATCTCTTGAGTTTTTCAGGTTAATGTCTACTCATGCAGGCTTTTTGATGCCTTCTCTTGGTTTCCTGTTAGTTGAGTTGAACTATTTTAGTGCTTGGCCTTTGGAAAATCAACCAGCTGTACTGGATCTATTTTCACTTCAGGTCTGTATTTCATGGGATTCCTTCAAGATCCCCAAACAGATCAAATTTTGCTGACTCAAAATCCAGGCTTCTGATCCTGCTGTTAATTTTTTTTGACTTTCTCTCATGATCTTGGACTCCACCATCTCACAGTCAGTCTCTGATTGAAGAGTCAGTCTTAGAAAAAATGCATGAGAAGTATTGAGCTTTCTGTTGTATGCTGGTGCTGGACCTCTTCTGAGATACTCTAGCAGAAATTATTATGAACCCAATACAAAGGACATGGAGGTCAATAAGAAGATTTTCAGACTTTATGCTCTACAGATTACATTTGATGACCTTTTTTTCAACACAGAAAATAGAGGACATCAAATTCAATCATTAAAAAGCAAACACAAATCTAACAAATCAAGAGTGTTCTGATTGTAAAGACTAAAAGCCTGATGAGTTGTTGAACTCCCTGCTGCAGGAACATTTGAGGATTAAATATCTATATAGGTTCATAAAAAGCCCTTCATGAAAGAAAAAGCCATCAAGGCTAACATAAAAAGGCCATCCCTTATCCTAGAAATCTCTGCACTGCAAATTGCGGTTAGCATTGGAGACTGAAAAAGTATTCTGATAAAATGCCACTATATGTTTATCTTACCTGGGCATCCACCAATTGTCAGTATTAAAGAGGCTCCTTAATTTGATAAATTAGAATATTTCAAAATATTGTCACAGAATCCTGGTGGTGTAAACTTCTAAGCTGCTTAGGGCAAAGCATTTGAAATGACTGGGACATTTGCCACTGTTTTCAACTGAGCTGAGATTCAGCTCTCAGCAATTCATTTTAGCAAATCTCTCATATTTTGATCTTAGCAAAAGACCTGATGATCTCAATCCATTATGGCACTGTGGGCCAAATTTGCTAAGTGTTTTATAATTATTAAAAGGGCCTGCTTTTCTAAAATAATGAAATTTGTAATGCTTTTTGGATACCTGTCTCATAACTAAAATCTGAATTTCTAAACAGAATGGGAAAAAAATAGTGCTACTCCTTACAACATATGTTGTAAGTAAATATAATGCAAGTTCTTAAAAAGTAAATATATTGCAAGTAAATATAATGCAAGTTCTTTAATCCTTGTATTTATGTATGTATAAAATGAAGAAATAATCCCATTCTGAAGTGGTTTGCTGCTTTTCTTTTTAGTGCTTCTTTTATACAAGTAATTTTTTGGTCCAGATTAATTTCTGGTGCAAGTCTACAAAAAGCTCTGCATCAACAGAAGGGATAGATTTGTTAAGTAATCTTTTTCCATTCTAGTCAATGATAAGCCCAGCACTTTACTCACTGTTTCTCTTTGTGAGTTAATACACAGTATTGAATTTCCTCTTTGTATTCTCATTCTTCCTTTGTGTAGGCATTTGTTTTTTCTTTTCTTTTTCTGTTAGTTTCCTTGGGGGATGAGGCAAAGGCATCATTACCAAGAATGCCTTCAAAAACCTGCTTAAAAAAAAGAAAAGAAAAAAAAAAGAGACAGTCTGTTTGTCCTTGTTTTGAGCAACACTTTATAGCTAATAATTACTGCTTTATGGATGGATAGGATATTGGAATTATTAGTAGTCAGAAGACAACATATAATTATAATGTAGTAAATCACAACTGTATTGAAGAAAAGAAAGGGGAGACAGAAAGGACAGAACAGAGTAAAAAAGAGAGGGTAAGGACAAAGACAAAATGAGCAATGGACCATATCTTTCACTGTTGTGAATCACACATATGCTTTTATTAACAGACACAGACTGGTTTCTGGCCTCCTACTTGCCATTGTGTGAACCCAAAATCCTTACAGGATTTATTTTGTTTAATTGTTGTTTTATTGATGTTTTGTTACAACAGGGGTCAGGATCAGGATCATGTGGGAGGAGGGAGTGGCACGTCCTGCTGCACGCAGAGACGCTGTCCTGTTCTCTCTGCTCTGTTGGCTGAGGATAGCACTGGCATTTTCAGTTTTGTTCAACGTGTACTAAAATCTGATACTAAATCTAGCTGAGGTTTCTGAGATTGAGCTGAGAATTCACACAGTTCTCACCTGGCATTGTATGCTTTTAGTGACTTCTGTTATATTGCACCAAGCAGGGCGTGGGGTCTGGTCCAGAACAGCAGAACTAAGTGCTAAGGAATACAAATAACCCAAACATTCCTGAGTTTTGAGACAAATTATAGCAAGAAAAAGACCAGAATAAGACACACAGAATGCTTCCTGTCCTGTGTTCTTATTAAAACATTCTCACTATAATATTTTCTCTGCATTTATTTGCTGAAGAAGCAAAATATATTACTATGACTATATATCTGGCAAGAGTGCTTCACACCATTATAACATGCATGAGATAAATCCTGTGGTGACACCTGTTTTTGTCCATGGATCCCAGAGATAGTCTAGATACTTAGAACTATTCACATCTAACAGTAGATGACATAAAACCCACTTCATGCATTTACAAAATTGCTCACTCATGGTTTGACCAATTTACTTTTAAAAGTAGAACCTGGCTGCAAATGCATTTTCTGTTTCACAGAAAATCACATTATTCCCATAATTTTCACTCTTTTTAGCTGGATAATAATAATAGGAGAAATGTGAAATTTACTCAGGAATGTGAGTCTGAAATAAAATAATAATGATTTTTATTTGAAACCTGCTTTTTCAAAGAAAGTGAAATGATTCATTGTAATGCTCATGTTTGATTTTATACACTATGAACAGCTTTAAAATGATATACAGAAAAGGCTGTACTGAAATGGAAACATCTGAACATTCTGTTCCATTACAAGCTCATCAGAACAATCTTCTCAGATTTCTTCATAATGGAATTTTATTAGAATTGATAGATTTTCACACAAGCATGCAGTTTTGACAAGCATTTTCTGCTAGGAAGGTTGGTAGAGGACATTCTGCCAATTTTATTTTAAAATCTCTGTATTATATTAAAAGAAAAAAAAGGAACCCCCACAAAAAAAAAAAAAAAATAGCTAGTCAGTTCTCTCTAGACACTTATCTACTATGGTTCTTCTAAAGAAAGATTTAATTACTTTATACCTAAAAATATTTTTCAATTCAAGGAACTTTACCTCATATACATTTTATTCTCAAAAAGGCTCCAAAGGACTGGAGTCTAATATATTTGCACTTATCTTTTCACTAACATGCTAAGATATGAAGATTATAAATTATTTGGAAAAATGAAATTAATTTGATACAGAATCTGGACTGAGGCATCAAATAAGGCGCCATTGTACACCCCTGTCTCTCTTTTTCAAAATGAAAGAAAATTCATCTTTTTTGGATAAATGTTACTGCTCAAACATGTTCAATATAAAGGGAAAGCTATCATGGCGAAAAATTGAAGAAAAACTTATGAGGAGGAAAAAAAAAATGCTGGAACATCCCATTTTTGCTTCTCCTGCATAAATAATGCAACCCAAGGGCAATTAGCATCTGGAGAGTGGTTTCTTGTCATATCAAGCACCACTTCAGCAACGAAATGGTACAGACAAGTCCCCACTACAATGGAAAACGCAGTGGGACAAAAGAAAATATTTCACTTCACTAAGTAAAATCCTTGATACAAAGGACAGCTACAAAAGAGACAATGATCTTTGCTCCTGGACTCCTACTAGCCATTAATGGAAAAGTTCTTCTGAAAACATACACATGCACTTACAACTCGGGCTCTAATGAGGGCTTTGCTGTTTGATGACGACACATCTGGCATGCTTTCAGAACTCTGCAGTCCCAATTATAAAGCTGTCCAGCAGGAAGACCCATTACAGATCTGAGCTGTCAGACCTCCAAAATGAGGTTGAAGAAAAAAAAAAAGAAAAAAAAAAAAAAAAAGAAAGAGGCAAAGGAAAGGTCTTAAAGATGACAAAAGAAAGAAAAAAAGAAAGAAAGGAGGAAAAAGGAAGAAAAGAAAGGAAGCTAAGGCTTGATTACCTTGGCCAAAAAAAAAAAAAAAAGAAAAAGAAAAAGATTTAAAAAAAAAAATAGTAAAGAGTAAAATGCCTTTAAAGAAAAGTTGTTCCTATAGCCCCCATAATGTGACAGAGCTAATTTGTGCTTTTAAAGATCTAAAGAGCCTGCTAGCTGCAGGTGTAAAAAAGAGGTTACTTGTGGCCCGGACTGTGGGCATCAGATAACATAACACGGAAAACTTCTGTCCCCCATGGAAAAGTTAATGAGATCAACGCTTTCAGGATCCCCTAAAAGAGTTCCTTCAGGCTCACCCCATCCACATCTCATTCTTGCAGGCAAACAAAAAGTGTCTGGTTGAGTTTAATTGGCCAGCCAATACTTTGATATCCTGGGATTTTTCCTTGTCCTTGGGGTTGCTAAGTGTAGCAGAATTAGGCCAACTTGCTGACATGTGAAAAACAGTTTTCATCCATTTTTTATTTGTTTGTGTGAATTTTCACTGTTGTGGAAAAATCTAGATTTGGTAGTGAATTTTAATTAATAGCAAATATTTTAAATCTCTTAGTCTTTTCAATGTGAGGTCTTGTCATTTCATCATTCCTTGTGAGGTCTCCAGGGCATGTCTAAGCAAGGTAGACAAAAGAAGAAGAAAGGGCACACATGTTTCATGATGTGGTATAATCTAATTTAAGAGGGACAATGTTATGGAACTCAGCTATTATGTCTAAAATGCATTAAGCATGCACACCTTGGAGTCACATCTTGGGGATGACTCCACCACATGGAGCTGTTCCAAGATGTCCTGTTTGTTGCACATCCATCAAACAACATTCACAGCACAGAAAAAACTGAACAAAACAACTCAGCAAAGTTATTCCACATTCCAGAAGCCACCGTATTGGTCTCTATTACAGAACAAATAGAGATCAGATGCATGAAGCAAGAAGAAGTCTATGTAGCCTTAAAGAGTGGTCTCACACAGGACTGCACATCCCACTGATCACTGGGATGGTTGGTCTTCCCACTTCCACTTTGCCTCAGTATCTCAAAGCACATAAACCCATTGAACAGGTCTTAACTCAGGACAGGCACAAAAATGATGGACTGCAGGGCACTGAGTCCTGACTGGATATTTTCTGTTCAGCTAGCATGTTTTCTAAGAGCTTGGTTGGAGAGAACAAAACATTCTTGGATGTTCCCCAGCGGGGGAGCTGCAGATCTTGGCCCCCATCCATGCCTGCCTGGAATATGTGTATAAAGCAGAAATTCTGGGTTAGGACCCATCAATCCTTTCTCAGCAGAGGACCATAGGTATCTTTGTGTGAATCTCAGGGTGTGTAACACATTCTCTGATGCACCAACCTCACAATGATGTTATTTTCAACCTATCTTGTCCAGGTAATCACTCCAGCTCAGCTGTCTAGTTTCTGTGCAGCTCCCTTCACAAACTCTGCTCTCCTCTGGCCTTCAAGCACCATGTTCTGCACATCTTCCAGACACAGAGGAGCATGGTACCCTTTTACTCACCCCCGTTGTCATTTATCCATTTGTCCATTCTCCCCTCTGTCAGTGGTGCTAAGGGAAATCACCCCTCAGTGTAAGAGGCCTGGCAGTTTAATCTCTCTTATTTTTCACCTCTTAGGATAATGTGAAAACATTTTCCTTCAGAAAACATGTTTATGCAGCATCAGCATCAAAAAGCCATTTTCTTGTTTTCCCTAATGACTTTATCAGACACACAGAAACACAATGAAAGATGTTGTTATTTCTTTTCCTTTCCTTGATCTTTATGTTTTCAAGGAAGCATCATTAGTGAGGATGATATTTGTGCCAGAATATATTCAACACATGGGCCTGACACTCTCACTCTAATGTATCGCCCAGATTTGGGGTTTTTCTTGACTAAACTCCCCACCATTCATCAAAAGCCATTTCAGACATAAACCCTGTGTTAACCTCCTGCCCTCCTTTGGAGGAAAGAATGAGAGGATTTATGGAGAACTTCTAGGGTCCATATAATGGGATTGATATATGCAGAGGCTGGTAGCATCTGAATTATCAGACTCGAACTCAGACTTGAACTTTCTCCCTGGAGAAGGAGAGAAGTTGGTCTTTGCCTGTTATACTGACCACCAGTATGATGGCATACGATCTTACTCCAAATGCTGGCAGAAACATCTACATAGTTACATAAACCAACATAAATTAGAAAATAAACCAACTCCCACAAAACCTAAACTCTATCCTGTTTTTGTTTTTATTTTTTTGTCCTTTTTAGCCCGGCACTTTTATTAGCAAAGCTTTTTGCACTCAGGGGTGGCTATTACAGGATGCCACTCTAAGTCCCAGCTTTTTTAAAATGCCAAAATCTATCACTAGGTTGACTTTGCTGAAGGGTGCCACCGCCTTTCCTATGCCACTCAGCAGCTGCTGGATAAAGTATGACTTTAGTCTCACTGAGCAGTTAGTTTTTTTCTGAGAATTATATACCAGTTTTAACCTTCTGAATCTCCATTTTCCTGTGAGATATTAGCAAAAATCGATATCTAAAGAAGACAACAGTGCTCAGCTATGAGGCAGAGACATGTCCTCAAGAGTTTAGAGACCTGTTAGAAAATGGAGACAAAGTGTAAATAAGGACAAAGTGTTACACACAGAGCAGTCCCAGGGAGAATTCACTTCCCTGACTCCCAGTGTAACACTGGTTTTGTGCACTCAGGACATGCCTTTGGAGAACAAATTTCCAAATTTCCAAGAAACTGCATATACCTAAACTTTGTATGGAAGAGTCCAAACAGATGAGTTTTACTTTCCAGGGCTTGCTAGCTTGAAGTCAGTGGGTTTATTCCTTTTTGGATTGTCACACGTGGGGCAAGCAGGTCCAAGTCTCTGCCACCAACTGGTTTATCATCTTCCCATCCACAGGGTCCCTCTGATCTCTGACAGCATCCACCCAACCATAATCCTTGGCTGTATGCTGGTGAGTGTGTATATGTGGAATGGGAATGGCAGGCTGCCACTTGAGTTTGCTGCAGGAGGTCTCTGTTTCCTTAACATTTCAGGCTAGTTTGCAGAGAATTATGGTGGGGGTTTGTTTTAGGGGGTGCTATTTGCTCAGAGGAGAAGGCTAGAAATGCACATTTTATTTTTTTTGAGCACTTTCTTGGCTGGTCTCTTAAGAAGATGCTCCTTCAAGTCTTCCCCTCAGCAGTGAGCTTTTCTCTCTGTATATCACCGGGTCCCCTGCTCACAGTTCATCTAGCAGGGAGCGAACTGCTCAGCCTCACTTCATAGCTCTCAGGTCCCAGCTGAGATCTATTCATGAGAAACTCTACAGTACAAATCAAGGGACCCTTAGGGCGCCGTATAAATTCATAACAAGGAATAATCCATTCTCAGCATTGCATGCAATAACACTTTGAACAAACCCCAACAAAACACTGCAGGAAACACCGGGGGAAGGCAGAGCAGCAGGGGAATTGCGGAATGGTGTTGCAGAAACACCAAATCATCCTACCCCCAGTGTTGTCAGGGTCCCTGAGCACCAGGCAGCACAGAGAGGGGGATGCAGGCACTGTGGAGCAGCAGGTTGAGTACATCAGCTTTCAGGGGGTGCCCACATGAGGAGTGGGATTTTTCCTAGTTTTCTTCAGAGATTAGGCTGGGATTTGGAAGTCCAGTCCAGATCTGGACAATGTTCCTGAGACTTCTCTCTGTCTGTTTGTTAGGTTTTCTTGAGGGGAGAAATAGAGTATTTATTCACCTAAAGAAGATAAATCTAAAAAATTAAACATCATTACATAGGCCCAAGACCATTAGCCAAAATTAAAAGGAAAAATTATGATAGCCCTCAAATTATGCCACAGTTTACCAGGCTCCAGAGCAGACTGCAATTCATTTCTCAGTTAAAGCCATTTGCCTCCTCCTGCCTTTCTTGTCCTCTCTGTCGTAACACAGAAATAAAACCTGGTAATGTGACAGGATCTTGGGACATAACTAGGTGACTGGAAAGTTCTATTGTGTGAAGGAATCCTGTAACAGCTTAAGGCAGAGCTAGGTTTATGCCTTTTACAGAGACCTGTTTTTGATATGGGAAGCAGCTGATTTTCATTGATGAGTGGTTAAGAAATGCTGTTTCTTCCACTGTGGGGCTCGTTAAACAGTCCTTGTATACCGAATTTGCCTAGAATAAACAGGAGTAACTCAGAGGGGCTTCTAGCCCGGCATGGCAGCCAAAACGCTTTTGTGATGGCCCACACAGCAGCTGAATCTCCCTGAGACAGAAAGCCTAGAGCTCTTTCACTAATACTTGGTGCAGCACTTTCAATGTGTGCACTGTTAATTTGTGCACCTCTGACCACAGCAGGCAGGGAAGCTGCTCATGGGCTAAGACTGTGTGAGGCAAAGTGCTAGTCAGTATTTCAAAATATGGAAGATTTGTGTGTGTGTGCTTAAAATATCTCCCATCTTGGGTTTATTAAGCAGCCTACATTCAAACTTGCTCAACTGTCTCTACCCAGATTCAATACAGACAGTTTAATCACAGCAGCACCCCAAGAGATTTCCAAGAGTTTTAAAATTTATCTGGGAATGTAAATGCTAAGAATTATTTCCTCTCCATATTACCATAACTTATCTTTCCAGAAGAAGTTCTGGGGGGAAAACCTGAAAATTTGACCCAACATTTTTAAACCACTCAAAAATCCCCAAATTAACTGGATTCATAAGAAAAAAAAAAAAAAAACAAACCCACCCCAAAAACAGCAACAACAAAACCCCCCCCAAAAAAAACCAAAACCACCCCCACATTAGTAAATATTGCCAGACACTAATCTTCAAATTATGAAGCAGAAATAAAAACAATGCACTTTTTGTTCCTGTTTAACAAGAGAAATCCATAGAACTTTTGCTTTTTTGGACAAGTTAATAATAAAAACATAAGAGATTTTGCCCAGAACACATGAGTTGTAGATTCCTCAAGTACTAAAAAAAAGTGACAACTGGGAATGGCAATGAGGAACAGGCTTCGTTACCACTCTAAAAGGTGTTGTAGCTCCTAGAGAAAAGAGTTGTAGGGATTACTGGGAAAATAGTAGGTAGCATCACAGAAACATAGACTGGCCTGGGTTGGAAGGCACATAAAGATTATTAGTCCCAACTCCCCGGTTTTTAACAGGGTCACCTTGCACTAGACCAGGTTTCTCAGAGCTCCTCCCCTATGGCTTCAAACGCTTTCAGGGCTGAGGTATCCACAACTTCTCTGGTTGGCAGATAGTGCCTCACCATCCTCATAGTAAAGAATTTCTTCCTAATAGCTAATCTAGACCTGTCTTTTTTTGATGTGAATAAAATTCCCCTTGTCCCGTCCTACATGCCCTTGTCTGTAGTCCCTCTCCATCGTTCCTGTAGGCCTCCTTCAGGTACTGGAAAGCATTTTCTTTTCCAGGCTGAACAATCCCAAATATATCAGAATTTCCACATGGGACAGTTTCACTGTGCCTTTGATCATCTTAGTGGCCTCCTCTGGACCTTCTCCAGCAGGTCCCTGTGGTTCCTGTGCTGGGAGCCCAGGGCTGGATGCAGTGCTCCAGGTGGGTCTCAGCAGAGCAGAGCAGAGGGGCAGAATCCCCTCCCTGCCCTGCTGCCCACGGGGCTCTGGGTGCAGCCCAGGACACGTTTGGCTCTCTGGGCTGGGAGTGCCATGGCTGGGCCATGTGCAGCCTCTCACCCACAGCACCCCCAAGCCCTTCTGGGCACGGCTGCTCTGGGGCTGCTCATGCCCAGCCTGGGCTGGTACCAAGCATGTCCCAGCTCAGGTTCATCACCTTGCACTTTGTCCTGTCAAACCTGATGATCTTCCCATGGGCCCACTCCTCAAGCTGGTCCCCATTCCTCTGAACCACGGAAGACCTCATCAAAAGTCCCCTTGAGTCAATGGGAAAACTGATCTTAGCTTTACTAGGCTTCGGTTGGCTTTGAATTAGGCTTTGAGTTCAACTGCTTTGACAGGGCTGAAGGGAAAGGATGAAAAAGAGCAGAATAATAAAGAATGGAGCAGTAGCAGGGTGAAAGATGTAGTCTGCAATAGCAAGAAGCAGGAAGGAAGCTGGGCTGTAGCAGGCAGAGGGGTGGTGAGGGATCTGCAGAGCTCTGTGCGTGAATTCATACCACAGCCATTCACACCATTTCTCAGACACTCACTTTTCTGAGAAGTAAATTCAGTCAGCATTTCTTTTAAAGATATATTAATTTATTTCTAGGAAAAGAAAAGCATGCTGTTGAATATTGGTGACCCCAGGATGCTGAGTGGGAAGGTAATGATTTATAATACATTATAGGAGTGGGCATGATAAAAGTCTGAAAAAAGATTCTATTGCTCTGCAGCCTCTGGTCTCTGCATAACTTAAGCAACAAGGTACCTCTTGCAGACTGCATGGTTTTAACCTGAAGCTATTGCCAGCATTTGAGATAACATATTGTTTAATCCTTCTAACTTCAACATGAATCACTCAGAGGAATGAGGGGAGGAGGGGAAAACTGAGGGGAGGGAAAGAGAAGAGCTCTAGTAGGAATTATTAGCAGTGTGAGGTGCAGGATCTGATGATAAGGCAGCCAGGGCTGCTGAGCTATCTGAGTAGGGAAGGTAGAATGCTACGTGACAACTCTTGGGGACCTGTGAGCACATCCACCAGGCTGGGAAATGAGGAGCACACAGAGGCTTTCCCCAAGGCTTTGCTCTCTGTCAAGGGCTATTTGAATGCCTGGCCAGTGATGTCTCTTTTAAAGCCACCTCTTTTCGTTCAGCAGTGACCACTGCTGGTGTCACTGGAGCACTGGAGCCTTTTCCCCACGGTGGGTCTGTGTCCCACGGTGAATCTCCCAGTACTCACCATCTCTCAGGCAGGGCCACAGCAGGGCTGAGCATGCACCTCACATCTCTTACCCTTCCCATGGGCTTAGCCAGCCTTTGGGCTGTCCAAGGCTGTGCTGAGATCTCAGGGGTCATGTCCAGGTAAAATCCTGGAGAAGATTTTGGACTGAAAATAAAGTCAGTTGCCTTAGTCAAGTCTATGTGTCCATCTCACTGGGACATTCTCTGTGCTAATGGCCTTGTCCCTCTGTCTTTTCTTTGGATCACTCTCCCAGCCCCTTGGCTCACTCTCTCAGCCCCTTGGCTCACTCTCAAAGCCCCTAGCTTATTTATTTCTGTTTTAAGAGGATTATAAAGTGCAACTTCTGGTACTTTCTTTACCTACGGGAAGCCTCCATTTTACTTGTCCCCGGCCTGTCAAGTACTTTAGTTTCAGATCTTTGACACAATCCAGCTGTTATACTGCAAAGAACAGCTTGTTTCCTGTTTTTGCTGAGCCTGAAGGATATTTTTTGGCCAAAACATTAGCTTTAATACATCAATACATTTAATGAGATTTGTATCTGCATCCAAAATTCACCCATGGTGGCCTTTCAGCCTTTCAGTCAGCTGTTGGCAGCCTTGTGGTCTTGACTATTTGTTTGAAATTCAAGCTTGCAAAGAGTGTTTCTACCCATTAAGGTGACATGAATTAAATATTCCCTTGGAGTTTACTTATGCATAACCAAGAAAATGCATTTTTTTCCTCAAGACAGGAGAAAAAAGCCACATCAAGTAGCTGGGTATCAGCCACATAGACTCCCTTAGTCCTATGTATTGCTTCAGAACAGAAAAAGACCAGTATTTTTATTTTTCACCCTGGATCAAGGTGATTTTACTAAATTGACCCATTGATTTTAAATTGCAGCAAAGAACCAAGAGATCTCTATTTTCTAAGTGACTTACATATATGGTGTTTCTGTTCATTTTGTAATACCGAAATCCATGTGTCTGAATACTAACTGGCACCTATACTTTCTTGTACTGAACAAAATATTACTTTGGGTAGCCAATTTCATGCAGATCTATTTTTTATATTTTTTGCATTAGTAGAGTGAAGTACATCTTCCTTTCTGTCATTATTTCCCCTTCCATTTCAGTAATGATATTTTCAAGGAATAAAAAAAAAAAGAAGCATCAAAATTTGGAACACAGGCTCATTTCAGCTCCATTATGATTGTTATTATTACTACCAGTAGTACTACTTAGCTCTTTACAGCTTTTTCTTATATATATCTTAGAGAACTTCATAAAACAAGGAAATGTTCTTATCCTTGCTTTCCTGAGGCAGTGAAATAATGAAATAATTTGCTAACAGTTAAAATGGAGGTTAGTGGAATGGTTGGAAATAAACCATGGCTCAGACAAAGTTCAAGGGTCAACAAGGTAGAATAGCAGTCTCCAGTGAAAGTTTGTAAAATATCTAGCAAAGTGCCCTAGTTCATGTTGGGATTTGCTTTTATAAGACAGAAAACTTTGTTTCAAATGAGAATAAAGAATATGGGGCAGTGGGTGAGGGGAAAGTGTCATAAGAACAGGTAAGAAAAGACTCTGTACTTAAGAGTGAGAAAAATATGGTTGGAAAAAGTCAGATATAAGCAAAAAATATGGGCAGACCCATTCTGGATGATGTTACACCTCAGAAGGTGATTTTAGTCCTTTTTCAGGGAGCATGGAAAAATATTCACACGAGACTCTTCAGCGGCTTTATAAACATATAAACACTACAATTGTGCTGCACCCAGGATTTCCTCTTGGCATATTTTGGCATATTTTGTTCCATATTTCCTCTTGGCATATTTTGTTCCTTGATCCTTGAACCTCTGGGTCCTCTCTTAATGCCCGATATATGTAAAATAAAAAATAAAAAATAAAAAATTTTAAAAAAAGATAAAAAAAGCCCTCTACATACTGCCAGCTCCACTGGTATCAGTCACAAATGCTTACAAGGATTACAGCACAGTAATGAGCTTTTGTACTGATGGTACATCTTTTAATAACTGCTATCTGCACTTCCAGTTGCAAGTGATAAGTGAGGCTATATTGTTAATGACAAAATGCCTCACCTTTCTCCCATTCCTCTTCTGATACTTCATCTTTCTCTGAATTCCTTGGCTGGAGGTTGGAGAGAAATTAGAGTTGATCCTGAAGCAGTTCTGTGTGGCTGGTGTGGTTCAGCTGATCCCAGGGCTGAGGCACCAGGAGCCTGGGGAGGATGGCCAAGTGGAAAACAGTGAAGTGTTTCCAACCACAGCATAGGGACTGAAAAAAGAAGGGCAGAAGGAAGAGTAAGAATAATAGCCGTGTTTCAGAGGCAGAGAGAGCTGTGGAAGAACAGCAGGAACAGAGTGTGGCACTCAGGCAGTAGCTTCAAGCTTTATGCTCTGTCTTCCTTTGTGATGTTGGCCAAAACATTTATTTTTTTCACTGTCTCCTCCAAAGCAAGGCTAACAGCATTTCCCCATCTCACAAGAAGGATTGGAAAGGAGAGGGAATGGGATACAATCATTCAGTGAATGTCAGGCCATTACTTCTTGTGATGGAGATGCAATGTTGTGAAACTTTGTTGCTCGGGAGGTTTTTAAGAAGAGATTAGACAGTGTCAGTGCCAGACTGCATTGCTCATCCTCCCTTGGGTGCAGATAGGCCTGTGTCCTGTGATTCTGTAGCTGCAGCTACATCTTTGTTTAAGCCTTGCCTTCGCTGTCTCTGCTCATGTGAAGCATCCCTCTCAGTGCTAAGCCAGGCTCTCTGGGGCCTCAGCAGCTAACTGCGTCCCCTCTCCCAGCCCAATTTACAGCCTGTACCCATTTAGTCTGTGATACCCTTGTTGCCAAACAATTTGTATTTCTTCAGAAATGAATCTATGCAGCAGTGAGGGAAGATGTTGAAAAATTTGTTCAACTTTAGCACGTACTGAATGATCCCTATATTCGTGGGTAATGCTTAGGTTTGTATGTGGAGTGCTTAGTGCAAATGCCAGAGATTAATGTGGCCTTGTATTAACTTCCTACATCATGACTAATAAGTCTTGAGCCAGCTAATGTTTCCTTATTTACTTTTATCAGTGACTAATATGTACTAGTAGATGTCTTAGTTTTGAGAACAAGGATTGTGTGTTAGAACAAAGAATGATAAGGGAAGTACATTGTGACCTGACCTCCTATTTGAAATACTCTCAAGGAGAAAAAGATTAATCAGAAGATCCAGAACTATATCCAAATAAGTCCACTGAAATCATTAGCACATATGAATGTATTGAGAAAATGTCCTGAATATATGTTAATTTCAGGAATATAACCTGGTCTCTTAGGTTACTGGGCATGCATGTTTTGATGAGAATTCTCCATGCATCTGACACTGCTAATGAAGTAATTTTGGCTTTCTAACCTAGCAAATTGTTTAGAGAGTTTATTTCCCAGTTTTTGGTGACCCTGGTTGGTGGGTTTTTTTCGTGTTCTCTCTTGAGTGCATGAACATTTCTGTTCAAGGCACAGAGGTCACAGAGATGCTTGACTGCTGTCTGGGAACCTGTTTGAGCAATATCCTCCAGCCTGGGTCTCAGGTCTGGCTCATCAGCTCCAGCAAACCTGGTCCAAACCACGGCAAAATGTCTGAGGGGCAAAGCTGGAACAGACTAGCTTAGAAAGAATAAGAACAAAACTAATAAATACAAATAAGAAAGGATTTGGCATCTTTACAGAGTTGATAATGATAAGGAGAATGAAAGCTTTCACAAAGCATTTTTCATGGGTGGAGTTGCCCCCGGTACTTGCAACTGTTGAGAAGCTCATCTTCTCATCGTGGTTCATTATAAAAGAAGAGGAAAGCATTAGTAAATGAACTTTGTTCTTTAAGTGATGCATAGAACTCACCTGAAAATAGGTTTTTCAGAAAGATTTCTGAACTCCTACACACTTTCATTTTTTTTTTTAAATTTTTTTTTAATTTAGAACAAAATGTAGTCTGGAATTTCATGTTGAAGAGAATATTTACTGAGGGAAATGTCAGAAGCACAGCAAACACAGGTATCACTACCACCTGGAACTGTTTAAAAAAGTTTCCATGGAGAATTTTATCAAAATTAGCACATTCCAGAAACATTTTGGTTTTGCTTAAATGGCATTTTCAAGGGGGAAAAGAAAAGTTATATTAAAAAATATTTTGAGTAGTTTTGTGGGTCATTTTTTTCCCAGTAAACTCATTTGCTTGGATTTTTAAAACTAGAGATAGAAGAAAATCACTAGACAATGTAAGTGCAGATAATAATCCTACCCTGGGAGAGAAATGGAATATTTTAATAATGTGAGGTCCTTATGATCTCTGCCTGCTAAGATTATATGGTAATAATATTTTTTGATGCAGAAACAAGTGTAAATTCTTTACTGTACAAAATGTCATTGCTGAGAAACAGTGCCATATAATTCCAATATAAATCTGAAAGAAAGTTTTTAAGAATTTTCCCCTAGAAATATATGTGAACATACTTGCTTCGAATTGTCAAAACATCTTTAAAAAGATATAATTCTGATTATGTGTGGATTTATGTATTCCATATAAAATAAGGTAATTTTCTTTGTTCAACTGTATTTTCAGATATTAAATTTAAATATCCCATTAAGATATTAGAACAGAAAATGTACTACTCAAAGTTTCTCCTAAGACACTTGAAGAAAAATATTCATCAGTATTTCATTTCACAGATGTACATGCATAAACACATAGAATTATCCTACTGAAATAAACATTTCTGATGGAATTCAATTTTAAAAATCTTTTTCTGACTGGCTCCTCTGAAGAGCTATAGGGTGAGAAATGTGTGAGAGGAGGGAGTGATTTTTTTTTCCTAAATATCCTCTATCCTATTTTTTCAGAAATATTTCTTGTTCCTGTTCCAAGGGCAGTACCTTGGAGAATAATAACTATCAACAAATTTTCTACTCATTCTATCTGGTTTTCAAAGCCACAAGAATTTTAGCATACCCAACAACCTGCTGTAAGGAATTCCAAGAAGTGCTTCCTTTTGTTAATTTCAAAATTCCAATCTGCTAGTTTCATTTCATGCTTTAGCTTATATTTTGAAAGATCCCATAATCGTTGTTTCCACAGACCCTTATCATATCATCTGTCAGTCATCTCTTTATTTAGGCCTCAGAGTTTCATAGATGGATGCTATTTTATACCTATGATCTCTCTTGTTGCCTTTTTCTGTATCTTCTCTGGTTCACTTATTTGCTCTAAGAGATGAGGAAAAGTAGAATTGCACACAGCATCGTGTTAAGGGACTCTGCAGACTTGCAGTGCTTTTCTCTCTCTTAAATTCCTAAATTTAACTATTGGTGAGGCGATACTTTCTTAGCACTATCTTTTATCACCCCAAGACCTCCTTTTCAAATAGCTCTGAGCCCATCATGGCATAAATAAAGTGAAGATTTCTGTTCCCAGGTTCGTCAGCAAAAACCTGGGACTGAGTCCTTTGTGTGAGGAAAAGGAAAGTAAGGGACAAGAAGTTCTAGATACTCTAATGCCTTCAGATAATGATCCTAGGCAAGATGTTCGGAGTGAAAACGCTCACAAAAAGCTGTTATCTACAAGAAAGGCTGAGTGAGCTGAAAGATGATGAAGAGCCTGATGCCAAGGGTATAATTTGTCAGAGAATAAAAGATGGGGAAAGGTTAAAAAAAGGAATTAAAGAAAGATTAGCATTGTTTGGAAGCTCTGTGTATAAAGCAGTCTGCTAAAGGAGAGCACTGTGGTGAAAAAGCATTCAACATAAAGTCTGCTTGTCCAGGAAACTGAGGAATAAAGTGCCCAGTGCTAGACACTATCATCTCTGCTGCAGTACTGGCAGTTCATTTAATAACTTTCAATCCTGTGTATTGGTATTACAAGCTTTAAAAGCTCCAGCTGAAAACAATTGCTATTAATAACCCCCCTGCTTTGCAATATGAAAGCAGCAGGTCCAACAGAGAGACACCTCTAATCCCCCCATGTTAGACAGCAGCAGAACAGCACTCAGCCAACCATGGAGGAGAATCCTATAAAAACACCCAAATCCATCTCTCCATGATGGATGGTCTTTGTACAAGCACTAAAGTGTATTCCCTTTAGTACCACTGTCTATTGATGCTGAGCTACTAAGTAATCTGAGGGAAACTAGGAAGCGATCACCATGATAAAAAATAAAATGGATTGGGGATAAAGATGGAATTTCGTCAAAACCATCATGATCAGAACAATATTGCCTGAGAAATGGGGAGCTTTATATCTGTCAACATGTCAGTGTTTGGACAGGAAACCAAAGCCTTGGAGATTGGTGTCAGAAGAGCGATCTTTTTCTTCGATAAGCACCATGCATGTACCAACATGAAATACAAGTGCAATCTTGCTGACTGGAATTCATGACAAGTAGCTCCTGTGAGAACAGTCTGAAACCATAAGACTGCTCACATATTCCTGGATGACTTCTCATATTCACTAAGCATTTACTTAGACTTTACTCATGAAACACATCCTTTTAATTCATAGGATTTTTCTGAACCATTCAGGATTTATTTCTGATTTTTTTTGAATTGTGCCTAGTCTTGAATACTTTATATGGACTAATGAGGAGAAATCATTAATGCTGACAAAATAACTCACAGGATTAAAGGTAACAGGTAGGATCAAGTTCTACAAAAGTACTAAGATTGAAATGCTGATAGCATTAGTGGGATTGAAAGCTGACTTAAAGAATTAACAAAACAATTAGGAAAAATGTGTTGACACTATGATTTGAGAAAGAAAAACTGTGAGAAAAGTCACACAGAAAAAAGTTAACTATTAGGATTTGACACCTGGGGGCCACTGTATTTCTGAACAGTATGGGCACAGAGGTGAATATCTAATGACAGAAGCAACTGTTCAGAGGGAATAATAACATGGTGCCAGGAAAGAAAAGCAGACTGAAACCTGTTTCTTCTCTGCATGTGTTGGGTTTTCACAGCAGCAAGCAATCACAAAGTCACACAATAGGTGAGAATGGAAGGTGCCTCTGCAGTTCCTCTGGTCTTACCCCCAGGTGATTTGGGTCCCCTCAACAGCTTATTCAGGACCATGTCCATTTGTGATTCCAGAATTTTCAAGAATGGAGATTCTCTAACCTCTCTTGAGGTAAGAGATGATGACTTGCTGCAGTGTAGGAGTTACACTACTACACTGTCTATTTCCTTAGAGTAGGAAATTTTCTTCTTGTGTTTGTTTGAATAGATTTTCCTGTGTTTTAATTTATGCCACTGCCTCTTGTGCTGTTTACTGTGACCTCTTTAATGTCTCCCCTGAAGTATTTATGCAGATTGATATAAGATCCCCCTGAGCCTTCCTTCCTCTAGGATGAACTGTTTCAGCCCTCTCAGATTCTCTTCATATTACAAATGCTCCATGTGCCCCACCATTATTATGGCCCTTTGCTGGACATGCTCTGGTATATTCATGCCTCTGTTTCAGGGAGCCCAGAAATTGACCCAGCAGAACAAATGGGAGCCTGATTCCTTTTTTTGAACTAGAACCACTTTATGTCTCTGAACAAAGGGAAAAGAAATAAGCAACAACCAACCTATGGAGTGAGCTTTCATAGCCTTTTATCAGGAGGATTTGAAATAATTCAATAGAACCACAGGAAAGAGATTGACAGAGAAGAAGAAAGTGAAAACCGTGTAAGTAACTCTTGCACCAACAAGGGAAAATAGTGTCCAATCTCCCTTAAAATGTTTTCGGAAAGAAATTGATTGAAAACACAAGGTTTCTGAGACTTCCAGGCTTTTGAAGTCTGCAGAGGGACATTCGTGAGTAGTAAGGCTAGAAATGTTCAGCTGCTCTGAACTTGATGATTTGCTGCAGACTTCCACGAGAGTATTGTCTGGTTTAACTCCAACTAAGACCCTTACAGGATAGCCTTAGCACCTTTACCAGTATGAAAAAAAATCTTTTGGCATGGGACAAATTTCTCTAGGCTCAAACACTTCTCACTTTCTGAGCTGAATAGTTTGGGGCTTATTTTTTTTGTTCATAAAATGTTTTCAAATCTCATGGTTTGAGTTATCTGGGAATTGAAAGCATTTTTCGTGCCTGAAGACCATTTCAGATGCTTTGCTTGTGCACAAATAATTCAACATTTGGGAAAACAAAACCTTGGCATGGAGATCATCTGCAGCAGATAACGAGAGAGTAGCTTCTTAAACAAGGAATAAGAGGACCAGAAATAAAAAAGAAAATTGGAAATATTAAGGCCATGGGGCTGGATAGCCTGTTTCTCCAAGGAGATGTCATGACTCAAAGGCTGAGACAGATACTCATATAAGATAAATACGAAGAATTATAATAAGTATTTAGCAACTATCTTCTTTCAGGCTTTTAGAAAGAATTTTCCCAGGGACAAGTTATTCAGTAGTCCATAACAGCCTTTTTAAATTTGAATGTTTGTTTATTTGTTTGTCTTTTTTATTCACGATTATTTTCTGTCTGGTGTTGATGCCTGTGATTTTTCTTTGAGTCAGGCAAGTCTTTTTTCATCGGAGACTCTTTTCATTAGCTCTTCTGTTCTGAGACAGCAGAATGAGCCCTGTGTTCCTCCATTATGCATTATCTGCTTTTGTTTATGAGGATCATCCAAATAATGACAAAGCATGGAAAAGGATCCAGAATCGCCTGTGGGTTTGCAGGGAAATCGAGGCAGATTTTTCACTTATGCTTTTCACTCTTAAATGCCATATCCAAGATGGCTCACCTGGGTTCTCACAGGATTCCAGAGAGGGATGTGTGCAGTGATCTGCAGGTCTTTTCTTGGACAGTGATGTCAATCTCTGTTGAATCATCTGCTGCTCTTGATGTTTCTTCCATTGATATCATCACTGCTTGAGCAATTTGCACAGATTAAATCACTAGCGACACGAAATCCATCCCAAAACTCGCATAAGTGTATAACCAACACTGATGTCATATTAGAGGATGAATAAGAAATGTGGATGCTTTATGGAATGCCTGCAAATGAAGGGAAAGGGAAATAAACATGAGGGAGCCAGAAGAAACTATTATGTTAAAAGGCATTGTTGGCACAGGGTATATGGAGATAAACTGGCAATGCATAAATGTGAGATGGAAAGGGAAAGAAAATTCCTGGCCAAAAAAAAGTTAATTTTAAAATTTATCTTTAATTTGTGTGCATAACATGGATGTCCCAGCCTTGTAATATGAGGATCAGGAAATGAAAACCTAATTCTCTTTTAATTCAATAAATAATAAAAGCAATTTTCAGATGTAGTACCTGAATTTTGTGAACAGAAAGTCTCTACATCCCTGTGATACTGATTTTATAAGAAAAAATTTAGTTCACATATATTTGTTTCAAAATATTTCACAAATTTTATGGGTATTAATAATTTTACTTCATTAATGTGAATATTCATTGCATATTTATTTTATTCCACTGCTTAAATGTTAATATAATTGCAAAAAACTCAGGCAGAGTACCATATTATGTTAATGGAAGTAAAAGTTTTGACTGAATTTTTAAAGTGTTTAAATTAAGTTAGTAGAAGTTTAAAATTCAAATTCCAGAGCCAGAGTATGCAGAAACCATCAAGGCTGTCAAGGCAATTGGAAGCTCCCACTTTCCCAGGGAAAGGATCTGGATAACTGTCACCTCTATGGCATTTGACCATTGCCCCTCAGGGTCTCCAGGCATGCAGGGAGAAGAGCTAATGAAAATAAGAAAATTGTATTTCAGATTAATTTCTAAGAAATATTTGGGTTTTTAAGACTCAGAGGATTATGGGTTGTGTTTTAATGACACTCTTGAGAAATAAGTTCTGTCAGCAAATCTTTGCATTGAACTGTGAGGTATGATAATGATAAGGTGAGGAGCTTCACATGCCTCAAATTGGCTAAGAATAAATTTTGTCCTGGTACTACATATCAGTGTAGAGATATTACAAGATACAATCGGAAGAAATGAGATCAGCCCAGTAAACCTGAGCAAACAATTTTGCTTTGTGATATGCATGTAAAAGTCACTGAGAAAAGCAAAATTCTTAATTCCCTGACTTTTATGCATATCAATTTTTCAGCTCTATAGCTTCATTGCTTTGAATTTATTACATTTTGGAGGTTGATTTTTATAATGTTTTCAACTGCTATTGTTTTTTGAACTGAGTTTGGATGCTCAGTACACAATCCCTTTTCACTGCGGAAACCATAGCAAGATCAATCTGTGTAACTAACATGTACAGGAAATTAGGATGGAGTTTTCATAATTCGTGGGCTTGCATACAAATCTCCAATTTCTGAGACACAGACAGCACTTCCCTCCCTCAGAGCTGAGGATAAAAGCCTGTGAGTGATTCTGAGGTGCTAAAATATGATGGAGACAAGGAACAGATAAGAATCTTGGTAGATAGGACAGACAGATATAAACACTAACCCTGGGTAAGATTTCAAGCATAAATCTAATCAATAAACATATTGGCAAATGAAAATGCAAATGAGCCACATAGGTATAAATGTTCAGGAGGAAAGAAATATTTCTGTAATACTTACCCGTATTGCATTGACTTCAAGTAGCCCTTAAGTGGAACTGACGGTATTACAAACACAATAAGCACTTCTAGACAAACTGGAATAACAATCACTTCAGGAGCCTGGAAGCATTCACAATTCTGCTGTTGTCAACTCTTTCAGTGGCTTTAATTTTCAATGGTAAGCACAACTCCTATATAGTGTTGTCAAAACTGCAATGAAGTTATGTCATTGAATATTAAAGCGCTGGCCTGTGGAATGCCAAACACAGAGATTTGAATTTCATGCTCTCTACTAAACATCAAGACAAATATGTCTAATTTCATAAAAAAACCTCACCAGCCCAGAAAGGCTGACAATCAGGCCCAGTGTTGCCTCTTTTCCAACTGAAAACAGGAGTTTCTGCTGCAGAAAACCCTCTTCCTATGAGGCCAGAGGAAGGAAGAAGCAGCATGGGGTTAGGATTCATGGATGTAGCATGAGATCAAGAACAAAGAGGCTGGGGTACTAAGGGGTACTGCTCATCGCTGGACAGAAAATTCACATTTGTGTATGAAAATCCTTTTCTTGGGTTGTTCTGAAGAGTTTGGGAAGCAATTCAATAATTGCATATGGAAATTGAATTATTTAACCAAAAAGATAGGAGATTCATTTCCTGTGGAGTTTTCCCAGTTCCAGCCTTGATTTGTAAGCCTTGGTGGTGGCTTGTTGGATAGGATGAGTAAGACCCTTGTGCTCCTCACCAAAATCCAGTAGGTTGCTGCCTCCCTTGCCCTTCCTGCCAATGTTGTTTGATGTTCCTAGACATTCTCAGGGTTTCTGTCTTTCCCTGTCTCTCCATGTCTTCATAAGACTGGAGGTAACCAGTGGTAAACCTTTGAGAGCTTGTGGTCTCTCTGTTAAATCTACTCAGGCCTGAAATGAGCTTTTTCCTTTGAGGCAGGTTTATTCTCAGTAGTGAAGGGCTCTGACCACTGGAATAAACAATAATTAGAAGCCATGTGAACATGAAATTCCTGCTAACCTTCAGCCTATAAAGGCAGTTTTCTTCTGGGATATTGTCCAAAAGTTCTTGGTTTGACCTTGAAAGTAAAATTTGGTACCTGCATTTATTGGATGAAATAGGTCTATTCATGGAATAGATACCCAAAGCTTACCAATTATATTCAGATGCTCAAAATAGTCTGGACACTGATATTCTGGACAGAATGGGTTTCATGCTGAAGTATTCCTGGCAGGCAACAAAAAAGAGAAAATTAATTGCTCAGTTTTATTTGGTCTACAGTTTATAGATAGCACAGTGAAGTGTTCACTATTCCGTGTTTGTGCTCTGTGACCTCTCCAGTATGAGACTGACTGAAATCCACCAAAGTCTTTTCACTTAGGTATCCTAAAGCCTTGAAAATTAAAAATCATTCATTACCCTGACTGTATTTTTAGTGCCTAACAAATAATCAACAATTATAACAATTAATGGGGATTTTTTGTTGTTGTTCCATAGAGAACCAAAAGCATATTAGAAACAACACATTTCTCCCAAAGTTACATTGTTTTCAAAATATTTCCCTCTGATTATGTTATTTCCTTGGGGGGGCATTTCTGCGCTCACAGAAATCTTTTGGATGCTCTGTTTTACCAGTGCTTATGCCCTCTGAGATCCTGCATTATTAATAACACTAATTATTACAATTATTTATTATTAGATGAAGAATGAGAGAGTTTCCAGCAATTCAAAAAGCACAGAAGAGGATGCAAGCCTTATCCTGTGGAGGCTGTGGTTGAACTTTTAGACCTATGTGCCATGAGAAGCCCCTGAGAATGAGGAATTGTACTTAGCAAGAGCATCTGCTAAATGGTCATGGAAAATAAATAAATATAAAGGCTTTACATGTCACTGGACTCTTACTCAAAAGGTCCCACCGGGGGGTGCTGGTAAAAAAAAATGTATCCAAGATTTTGTAATAATCCAGTGTACAGGTCGCTATCTGAAGAGGTCGATTAACATATGATAATTTCATGAGGTACACTTTAAATTTCTGTATATGACCTTCATAGGTTCTGGAGGACAGAGAAATGCCTGGTCACGAAGAGGAAGGTGTTCTGAATGTTTAACCATAGCTCATAGCGTGCAGTGCTATGCAGGTTTTCTGAGCTGAAGCGAAGATAAGAGAGATGCTTTATCTGCAGATGCAGAACCAGAGCTCCCAAGCCAGTCGGAGAGACCAAGTTCAGACACCAAACAGCTCAGAGCAATGACCCAGCATGCCACATGCCCTAGCCAAAAAAGAAAATTTCACATCTTGAACTTGCAACAAGGACTTTTGTTGTTATGTAAAGACCATAGTGAGGCCTTGGGGCGCTGTGTCCATTTCTAGGCTCCTCGAGACAGGAGAGATGTGTAGCCCCTGGGGCAGATCCAGTGGAGGACTACAAGGATGATAAAGGGCTGGACCACCTCTCTAATGAGGAAAGGATGGGGGAGCTGTGCCTGCTCGTCCTGGAGAAGAGAGGGAACATCGCCAGCCTCTGTCAGTATCTGCAGGGAGGTGTCTGAGGATGGACCAGGCTCTGCACGGTGGTGAGACAAGAGCTTAAGCAGATCTAGACAAACTTTAACTTTTATATTTAGTCTTCTAATCTTCCCTTCTATGTGCTAGGCAGATATTTGTTCATCACTGCATAATTCTGATCAGATAATTTGAAAGAAAATGCATTGCTCTTCACACAGAACTGGAAAGCAAAAGGTAGCTGTAGATCAAATATTGTGTCTTCAGCTTGGTCTAAAGATGGAGAAATGCTGCCTGCAGTATCCCTGAGCAAACCACATGAAGAAACCAGTTGCAAAACACAGGCAAAATCATCTTTGCAACTATGGCTACAGAAGCTTTTAGGTATTGCTTCTCCCTTCAAAAGATGGGCATGCTTCCCCTTTCTGACAGATGCCTTTCTACCCAAGCTCACAGCAAGTGATTTTTATATCTGAAACACACTCAATAGAATAAAGAACAATAGATGTACAGCTGGAAACATATCCAATCCACCAATCCAAAAAGCTGCTTCTGAACAACATCTGACTCAGGAACTTAAAAAAAAAAAATAATAAAAAAATGAAACTAATTCAGAAACAAAAATTTGTTTTGTTTTAGTTAGCTTTGTTTTTCAGATGGACTAACTCCTACTTCCCTTTATGTAAAAGGAGGAGTCCTGTTTTAGATTCCAAATGCCTTGATGGCAGTGAAGTGTGTATTAGATGCAATCACAGAAAAACAGCATTGCAAAGGGTCTTAAGAGGGTGTGTAATCCATGTAGTCCTTTCCCCAAGGCAGGATCAACTACTCTAAGCCATTTGCAAGAGAAGATTGTCTATCTCATGTTCTCAGTAATGACCAGTGATGTATTGCAAACCATGTACTTACATATATTACACCAGAATTTGGAGAATACAAGCCAGATTAAAGTCTTACCAGCTGACACTGTGCAAACCTGTAGAAAGATGCAATTCCAGTTCCAAACAGCCTTTGGTCGCAGCAGAAAAAGCAGCTAAGGGAGAGAGAAATAATGTGTCATCATGGTTATTTTGTGTGGAATTTCTAACTTTTTAGTACTAACCTAATTCATCTTGGGTGTTTTACAGCTAATAGCAAACCTCCAGCAGATCACAACTTGTGTTAGCAGAAACCACTACACACTGTATAAATAATATGCAGAAAAAAAAATTCTGTATGAGACTCCTGTATAACCCACCTCTCCCACATACTCAAAATGGAAAAAAAGACTTCTATACCTAGCAGGATGTTTTGGTTTTTGGGGTTTTTTTTTGTTTGTTTGTTTGTTTTTGTTTGGGGTTTTTGTTTTTGTTTTTTTAGAGGTTTTTTTTTGTTTTTTTTTTTTTTTTGACTGTACATTTACAGAAGGAAATGCTGCCTTTGAAAATAAATAATAATTAGAAAAGCCTAGCACATAATGGAGTTTTCCCAACACAGCAAGCAGCTGTGGAGCCAAACAAGCTTATCCACATTCCCTGAGTGATGGTTTATGTTTTGACATTGACTAACTCATCCATGCTCAGGGCACAAGCACTCAGACAATCTCCATCACCAGTTTCCCATTAGAAATCTTGATCTCTGCTGAAACAAGCTCAATTCCCTTCATTATTTCCCAGCTGACAGACGGCTTGAGAGGGAGGATATTACAAGTGTCAGTCTCTTTGCCTCCGGACAGGCCATGGATGACACAAGAAGGAGAGAAACAAACAAATAAAAAATATCTCTCTTTGTGTGGTAACTTTTAATGTGTTTGCTGTACCACTATGCCTCATTCATTCTCCCAAAACTAGTTTAGCGGGATTATTTTCTTGGAAATCCTTCAGAGAAGGTGCTCTCTATCCCCTTTTTCTCTGAATTTTTGTCAGGCTCTTGCTATTTCACAGAAAGAAGGAGGTAACAGCAATCCATCTTGAAGAGCTATTTTGTTATTAGAAGGAGTTATAAAGCTCTTCAAATTAGTTGTTTAATAAAATATAGCAAATATTTTTGAGAAGGATGATGTTTTCTTATTAAACAAGACAAAGAAGGAGAAGATGAACATTAATGTAGGCTTTTCCATAAAAATCTTCAGAAGGATTGTTTTATTTTTATTAATAATTGCATTGTTTTGGCAATAAGAGTTGAAGATCAAGATCTGTAGGTTAATAACAATTGTCATAACTCCTTTAGCTATGACAGAGGTATGATGTTTTGTGCTAAGAATTTGTCATAACCATAGTGAAAAATAGCCCCTGACCTGAAAATCCTACTGTTTGAAGGCATAAAATAGACAAAATTTAGAAGGAGCACAGAGAACAAAATGAAAGTGTGCTTTCCACTCAATGCATGTCATTTGAGAGCATAAACTGGTTCTAAACGTGCACACAACTCTTCCCTCATTCTCTGCCCTCACCTTAGTGTGTTTGTGGGTATATCCCATGGTTTTCTGTGTGCAGGTACTCCAGAACTGTCCTTAGATAATATAATTAGGTGTAAATTAAGCATTTGTTGGTCCATTCTTTGATGACTGAATGTCATGAAATGACTCTCATCCACGTTGCAACACTTTCTTAGCTTTTAAAGCATGACTTTCACTGCCTACTAAGAACAGTCCCTAACCCACACTGGTTGTTTGCCAAGGAATATCTTGGGAGGTTGATAGTTGTCATAATCCAAACCCACATCTAGAGCTTTTCAGCTTAGTAGCGTCAGTAATCACCTTCCAGTGTCCGTGGATGTTCCCAGGAAATGTTTTGCTCATTAAGGTAACCGTTCCCTGTCTGTCCCCGCAGGTGAGTTCTGTGATGGCCAGAGAAAGAGCGTCACCACATCTGAGTTTCATTAAATGCACATGAGTAATACCATCTGAGAGGAAAGATAAAATAAGATTGGCAGTGTAGGGATGTCACAAGGGTAGTTATTGCCAAAGAGGCTCTGTAGCCTCTGGAATATGAAAATACAGGTATGGACCACATCAAAAATTAAAACGCTTCCTCTTAAATGTTAACGCATAATTTTGAGGAAAATTCTCATTTAAAAGCTAGGGGTTTTTGTTTGGTTAGTTGGTTGGTTTTTTTTTTTTTGAATATAGAATAAAAGGCTCTAATCAAATGAAACAGAAGCAAAACATCAATATTTTGGCATTAAAAGATGTAAAAAAAAAAGCAAAAAATAAGATAAATGATGCAAAATAAAATAAGTCATGGAAAAACAAGGGAGGACGGGTATAATGTCTCAAGAAATCCAGTAATGACCTGCTAGAGGATGGAGGAGAAGGAGGTACACTTTGGTTTATTGTGTATTTCTGTAGAGTGCAGTAAAAGAAAATTCTACCATCTGTCATCTTCAAGAATTTGGCATGCTATGACATTGGGCAGGTTTGTTCATACTTCCAATCTGCTGCTCGCTCATTTCTGCTGAACAGTTTTGTTCTCCACTTCTCCCACATAGTTTTTATTTTTATCATTATTGTTATTATTTAGAAGTTGGATTATGTTTCATTATTCTTCTATAGCTTGAGTTCTGTGAGCTAAAATAAAATAAAATTATGGTAATAAAAAAGAACAAGTTACCAATAAAAAAAAAAAAAAGCTATTCTGCCTCCATCATCTGGCTCAGTCTTCCTTTTTGATTTTTCCAGATGTCATTTATGTATATTTTTTATGGTGATTAGGCTTTTCCAACTCAGTGTTTGGGATACAATATTAAATGAAATGTATCATAATGAACATTAATAGAACACTAATTTTTACTGATATTAAAATCCGTAAGTAATATATAAGAAATGAATGTAAGTAGGTTACATTTCCTATTAGGGGAAGTATATTTCTTCAGGATACAGCAGGGAAATGTCTCTGTCAGGTGTTACAATTGCAAATGCAAAAGATGAAATTTCCTTGCTGTAAGTCACTGGGTGTGGGATTTGTTTAACCCATCTGGGTGATAATGTGGATTTCAATTCTCAACTGATCTCCCATCTGGAGAGATTCCTGCCACCTCTGTATGCTCCAAACAGAGGCCACCAAGAGAGAAGGGCTCATTGTTTCTCACTGACAACCAGGAGGACCTAGACAACCATTTCAGGGTAGAGGCTGACCCTTTCTGTAAATTCTAGACAAATCTATTCCTAAATCACACCAGGAGAGCCGAGTTCCTAAATCTGCTGCATTAGGGCTTTGGAAAGATAAAACTTGTGGCCTTGATACAGATACAGATTAAGTTTCTTTGAGTTCATAATGTCCTGGAAAAAAAAAAGAAAGAAAGAAAAAGAAATAGCTTTAAATCTTCAAATTTGCGCAGCCACTTAGGATTTTGTTAGACTCTATCTCCTATTTCATATTCCAGATATCCAAGATTGATACACCTTCCTATTTCAGTCACAATTTAACCAAAAAGCAGACTTCAGGATTGTCCACATGGCTTTCAGGAGAAATTTTAGAATCAATATGTAGCTTCAAGAGGGAAGAGTTTGTTTTGTAGGAAAAAACACATAAGAGTAGAAAAAGATCCAAATTGTGAATTGTAGAATGAAGAATGTCAAAATACAATACATTTGAGGCAGATTACTGAAAGACTATTTCACAATAGTTTCAGCACAATATGTTTTCAATATTTTAAAATTTATTTATGTGTAAGATTTCTTATTGGTATAAATTAGGACAGTTAAAGCAACTTTGGTGAACTGAAATTATTACAATTATGTAATTGGGTGAAGATCAAAGTTTAAGGGAAATGGGTATTTGTTCAGATTAAGGAATACTTTGTGTTGTTTGATTTTAACCTGAAGGGAAAGAATGAGGATTTGGGATTATCAGGAGAGGCAAAGAAAAGCTAGAAAATTATTCATTAGGCTAAGAAGCAGATAGACCTGCAGGGAAAAACTTGAGACTCGAAATATTGAGAGCGGTGATGACTCAGGGGAGTTATACTAGACTTGGAGCAGTGAGTTTCATAGCACAGTTTGGCCCACGGCCTGGAAAGAGTTTTCTTGCTGTCTGTCAATGTTCAAAGAAATATTCTTCAAATTTAGCACTCTCTTTATAGTGTCTTCCATCTGGGGATCTGTAACATCAAGGTGTAAGAGACATCAAAATTTGGCCAAGTAGTTTACAATTCAGGGGAAAGTGCTTCTAGCCATGGTGACACATGCTGCGTAATCAATAAATAACATTTACAGCATCTGTGTGAAGAATTGCCTTGGCAATTAAGACATAAGTAGACACCTTTCTCATAAGTCAGGTTTAACAGATCAATTGAGCAATAATGATGGAATGCAGATTTTCCTTGGTTTGTTGGTTGCACTTTTTTTATTTTTTGCTTTGTTGTGTGGCTTGAGTTTTCTTTTTTTCTTTGTTTCTGGTTTTGTTTGGTTTGGTTTCGTTTGGTGTTTTTATTTGGCTTTTTGTGGGGGTTAGGAAGGGATGGGGCCACTGGAAATCGAAGTTAGAAAGTGGGATTTGGGGAATTTCCAGGAAAAATAACTGACTTCTAGAAATTTCTTCCGGTGAGAATTGATATAAGCAAAGCAGAAAAATTAAAAAAAAAAAAAAAAAACAAAAAAAAACCAAAAAAAAAAAAAAAAACCAAAAAAAACCAAAAAAAAAAACCAAAAAAAAACCAAGCCACAGTCTAAGATTAGGGAGAGCACCTTGATTTTCCACAATCTCCCCTGTAAAGAGTCTTTCTCAACATCCTTTGCACAACACAGTGCAATATTTGACACAGCCCTAACAGCACAGAGGACCTCCCTACTGTCTGTGTGAAACTTTATAAGCCCAAATTATCTGATCCACAAGTCATTTTGTATGAGCCACTATCTCAAGGACTTCTACAACTCACCTCTCATTCTCTTCCCTTCCTCTAATTAGCCAAAAATCCAATGAAGACAAGTAGCATAAGAGAAAAAAAAAGAACAACACAAGTAGGACTATTTTGTGCTGGGTAACCATCCTAGGGAAAGGTTCCTGTCTCCAGGTCTAGCTCTGGGTGTGACACCTATTTCATAAGAGTAAACTAGTCCAGAGGTACTTCAGCACCATTCTCAGGCTTTATACAAATGCTCTCGCATGTGACTTGTAGATGAAGTTCAGAGAAGGTGAACAAACAAAATTCATTAAAAACAGGTGGAGAAAAAGATGAAGAGAAAAATCTTTCCTTGTCCATTCAGGTAGTGACAAGAAGTCATGAAGCATGAGCTTAGCATATACCAGGAGACAAGTGTCATACTTCATACTGGTATCATTTTTCTCATCAAAAAACCTTGTAGTTCTGACTGTGACAATACTTGGTTGGCCTTTTGTTATGCTCTCATCTGCTTCTGGTTATCTAGTCATTACCCATCAAACTCTGCTGTCATGAGCCACTACTATGCAATTTTTTGGTTCACTGTAGGTCAAGGATAACAAATATTTTTGATTGCATCTTATTTTCTTGGTGTCTTGGAGGGGGGAAAAACAAACAGTTAATCTATTTCATTTTACTGATCACCATGAGGAGTTCTGGATGGGTAATTTTGTGTTGTTACTCTGTCCCCATCTCATAAAGTTTCATTTACTGCCTTTTTAAACAAATGATGACTCCAAATCTATTTGTCACACAATAGCTCTCAAACATGCCAAACAATAACTATTACTATTCTTGGCTTGTTTGATTCAAATGGCATTTGCAGACATTATTCCTCCCCTCTCCTTGATATGTCTTCAATAGAAACCTTTAAATAAATAAAACAAAACCCAGAGCAAACCTCGAAAACAATAAACCAACACACAAGACCTGGAAAATAATTACAAAAGAGTGGCTGTTACCATTATAAGTGGGGAAATCCAATTATGAGTTGTCAATATTGTTCTGCTTTCAATTGCTTCAGAAAGATTCAGATGTGTATAATTTTTAGGGTGATTTCATTGGCGTTGTCAAAAAGAAACAGAAATTATGTAGCTGAAAGTGGAGTTGACCCCCAAAATTCCTCTTGTACATAAACATGCAAATATACACACATATATACAAAGACACAAACATAGAGTGGTCGATATCAATTTTCAAATGTTCTATTGATTTCAGTAGCCCTTAATTTCAAGACAAACAATAGTTTCTTTTGTAATTTCCATGCTGCTGATAGAACTGCCATCATTGCTGACCTGTATGTTGTCAAATAATATTGATTGGGCATGAAATGGAGCAAGGAGGGGCTGGCAGCAAGGTGTGTGGTGGGAGGAGTGAAGACTATGGGTGTCTTCTCATTAATTAAAGGAATAAATGACAGGGATGCAACAACTTTAAAGAGGAGTAGCTGAGGGGGCTGGGTCCTCAGGCTGAACTTGGATCTCCATTATGAATTTCGGACTCTTCTCTGTACCCCTGTCCCCACCCTCTCCCATGCTGGATTCTTCTATCAGTTCAAACTACAGATTCATGGCAGGTTTTTCTGCTTCAATTTCTTAAACATATTTCTAAACAAAGCCAGGGAAGGATGCTTTTATGAGGAAACCACTGGGGGCTCCAGAGCCACAGTTTTTCTCTCTGCTCTATCAGTGGCTGGTGAATCCAGAATCATGCTTCCAAATTGCTAAGAGTTCTGCATGGTCCCTTTGAACCATCTTCTTTCTCAAAAATACGGTTTCAAATTCTTTGTCTGCCTTGTCCTTTAAATTGTATGGTTCCTCTGAAAAGTCATTAAGTCACTTCACAGAGCTCTTACAGGGCCATGTCCTTGAGCTTCTGGAAGCTGCTGGGCTACAGATGCATTTCTGGAAGTGCTGGAATTGTGTCAAGTGCCATAACTGAAGTTGCCCAACCTACGGACAAAGAGGGAAGCTTCAGTACTAGACTTTAAAACTCATTCTGGTGACTAGAGCCTTTACTAGGATTGTCAGCCCTGAGATTTACTTTGCAGGACTCCATCCAGTATCTTATGCTCTCTAAATCAATATTAAATCCAAAGTATCCTCATAATCATGTCCAAACTTGGAGTTATGGATATTCGAAAGAAGCCTCTGGCTCTCATGCAGAAAGGAGAATATTCATTCACTTGCCTAGACAACATGCTGACTGGTGTAATTATATTCTACCAGCTCAGATTTCTCCTGCAGTATCTGCTGGCTTTGAAATCATTCTTAACTTCCTGTCCTGAGCTGCTTTGTAGTATGGCTGTGTGTTTTAAATCATCTGAATCAGCCATGTATCTGCAGTGATGATACCACAGCTGACTCATGCATTAGTGTACATACCTCAGCTCAATTAATCTTCCACCAAGGAAACTGCATAAATAACACCTTATGACTACACATTACCCAGGATCTTTCATCCTAAAGCATTTTAGTATGTCTCACTAGGCTATATGTGCGTTCACATATATACATGTATGTATATGCACTCAGAGCAAGAAAGGGCAGTAATGCAGCATCAGGATCCTAATTCAGATCATAGATGAAAAAAATTCAGCTTCAGGGTATTCTGGTAGTCTGTGCACTTATTTACACTAACATTTTGCTTAACTGACTTGATTAAGATTCAGGAGAATTTAGATGCAATATACCAGGTTAATCTATAGCATTGATATGAGCCTGTGAGTAAAATAATAGGCCCTTTTGGAATCATTATAGAAACTCCCAAAGGACTGAAAAGTTCTTTTTGTCTAGGAATCATTCCCTCCAGCATGACAGTGCACCCCTCACTGGAGTGGGAAGCAGCTGCAAAGCTTTAATGAATGAAAAAGAATATAATATCCAGCTAAAACTAGAGTTGGAATTATAAGTAGGCAAATCAACCAACAGTTACTCAAATTTAAATCTATTGAGGATGCTGGGGTTAATGACTAGTTTATGCACTACATTTCCTTCCTTTAATATTATTTTAATATTGTTGTATTTTATTTTAATTACATTCAATCTTAGCTTTTCTGTTACTTTATAGAGGAAGCACATTTGTGCTCGCTAGCTTGGAACAAAGCAAGAAGCAAATGTCAAACTTACACCATCACCATGGGATCTAAAGCTCAGTTTAATTCTGGTTAAGACAGATCTAAATTAAAAGTACTTCCCCTTCCCTGTGGACTCCTTATTTAAAGATGACAGGTCCCCAAGTGTGTGTGTTTGTGAGACTAAATGTTGTACTGAAGGATCATGAGCAGAGCACAAGAGAAAGATAGATAAAAGAAACAAATGGATGTAATGGATTATTTCAGGTACTAAGACTTGTTTGAATTTCCCACCCTCTTAAAATGCATCTGTTCATCTTGTTCTGTGTGAAAAGGTCTTTTACCTATCAGTATGAGGAGTGCAAACTAACTATAGGAATCACATGGCACATGGAGAATTTTGACATGCATGGGGAGAGTCTGTTGTAGAAGTAACTGGTCCCAAGCCTTCAAATTGTGTACTCTGCTGTCCGAGAAGAGAAATCTTGCACAATCTCAAAAAAATCACTACTGTGTTCTCTAGGGTTGTACTTATTTAGTGATAGGGAAAGTTCAAAATATTCTGGAGATCCACCAAGATAAAAGTCTCAGGTATTAGATGTTGGTAGCTAACTGCTGAAAACAACTGTTCAAATTTTGCTGCATTTACAGGAATGTGTGCCAGTAAGGACAAAATGGTTGAACAAATAAAGATAAAGTAGATGTGAACACAAATGTGAGCACAAGGCTGTTAAAATCTCCAGAAACATCTGACAGCTTCGGAAATAAATTTCTATGGAGAAATTTTCCCTATTCCCCTAACTTCATGTGGTCAATGAGTGGCATTCCTTCACAGTTTTATCAACAGAATGGAATTCTGGCCAGATCAGTCTGTCAACAAGGAGCAGCATCAAACCATTTTGTCCATATAAATAAATCACCTGCTTTTTACTGTTTTTTCTTTCTTTGTGGATGAAATTGGGCTATTAAAATGTCCACTGCATCCTAGTAAGAATGGGGGAAGATGCTTCAATGTAGACAAAGCACATAGCACAGGCAAAATTGCCACCATACAAAGAACCTGAGGATGCAAAAAATGCAATAAAATTAATACAAAGGAACCTTTGATTGCCCAGTGCCTGATTTATAAAATGGATCTGTGGTAAAAATGATGTTTTGTGGTTCAGATGTTGAGCTACCCAACACAAACACAGTAAGCACACACAATAAAATCACAGTGACTCTTTTACTAAAGGGCTTGAGAAATCATTGTCACTCCTAACTAATATGTAAGAAAGCTGTGAATGATCACTTCTGCGGATATTAGTTAAATGGTTTCTGCTTCTGATAGAAATTAGAAGTTTTTAATTTCTCATGAAAAAGATAATTATTGAGGAAATTCATAAGTATAGGAGGGTGTGTGGGGTTTAATCAAACATCTTTTCTGTGTTGCTTCCTCAAAGTTAGCATTATAGAAATACACTCCATCCCACTCCAGTCCTTTCTGCCACTCAGAGGTTGCTAATTCCTTCCCCTTTCCACTATTTCTCAGCCACTCGTGGCCCCATCAAGAGAATCACAGAGGCTGGAGAACTGCTGCTAGTATTAACTCCTTAACAATATAAGCTCTGTGCCACAAAGAAAAGAAATGGGGTAGAAGATTAAGAATTGGGATTTCTCCAAGTGATATTGTTTCTATCCAAAGCCTCCACTATTTTTGTTGATCCAGGTTTGTCTACTTTCATACAGCAATGGGAACACCTTTGTCATGATCTGGCATTTCACACAGAGAGATGGGTGACTATAACTGTCTTTGCATCTTTGCAGGTCCACAGATTTAGCCAGGACAATAAGCTGTGTTTTGTGTCAAACCAGGACAGGAATATTGGAGGCCTGCTTTGCTAAACAAAAAGCTATATGTAATATATATATATATAGAAAAAGATATAACAAAACAAATAAACAAATAAAAACCAAAACAAAAAACAAAACCGAAAAAAACACCAAGCCAAACAGAAAAAAAAACCAAAAAACCAAACCAAAACAAGAAAACAACAACAAAACAAACAAACAAACAAAACCAAAAAACGCCAAACAAACCAAACTAAATCAAAACCAACCAGTAAATTCATAAAGACAATGACTTTCACATCCTTAGATAAGCCAGGACAAAGACTCACCAGGATATGTGGTAAATCACAGCAGAAAAAAAAATAGATATAACTGTCATAACTCAGGGTATTTGGATGACACTTGTTCTCAGCACAAGGAGATCTCAGGCACTGGGACGCTTTGAAATTATTTTAACTCTCAACAGGACTGTAAAACTTCAATGGATACAATGGCTAGAGTGATGAACACAACAGAACCAGCTTTTACATCAAGCTGCAGCAGGCATTGAGGATAAGGTTCTTAATAGATGCAAATGAACACATAAAAAAAGATGAATACTTGAGTTCATGTTCTCAGAGCAAAACACATGCAAACTAGTCAGTTGATTTCAAACTGCCTTTCTCAGGAAAACAGATTCCTAATTCTGGATTGCTTGAATGATTGTCACCTTCTTCCATTCATGGCTACAAGTGCTCTTTCAAGTTTAGCTTAGTTGGTAGTTGTAAATTTGCTGTAATCTCAGTAGCCAGATCACAGTCTGGTTTCCCTCTGTGTTTATAGTGATTTAAATTCAAACCTTCTCAGTTGTGGATGACTGTACTAGCTTGAAGACAGTACATTGTTTCATGCATGGAAACGTTATGTTTGTGCCCAGAATTTTTCAGAGGTGCTCATAAATGAACCGAGAAAGTCCAAAGATGTGAGAAAGCTTCAGGCCAGTCTTTTCATTTCAGCCAGGCTCCCAAAGAGGAGGCTTTAATGGCAGAAAGATAAAATAAGCTCATTGGTACCTTCTTAACCCCTTCAATATTTAAATGAAGTCTGTACTAAATGAATCCATTTCTAGCAGAGGACTTGAGCTCAAGCCCGTCCAGAGTGTCTATGCTGTTGAGCTACCATACCAGGAGATTGGTGTAGGACAGATTCTTATGGGCCTAAATGTTGTAAAATGGAGAATCTGCACCCAGACACTTCAGTGATAACTGGGCAAACACTAACCACAGACTGCTTCTGTTAATCTAACTCTGCACCAACCAGCTGACCACTGAACACTGGAGGCTCTTAACCTGGACCAGCTGCTGCCTTAGACAAGAGCAAATATATCAGTTGCCTGCAACCTGCTTGCTGCTCTGGAAAAGAGCCAGAGTGGGGTAGGGGAAGAGAAAATGATCCAGCCAGTAAGTCAGGCAGAGCACCTTTTGTTCTGGATGATTGGAGGTCTCTGCTCCCAGGGCAAAGACCCTAGGGAAGGATAATGGTTCCCTGTACCCCAGTATTCCTGCCTCTGTATTTCTTGGTTATATTCCCCTCATTTTCCACACTCCCCTATGTTTGTTGTCAGGTGTAGTTAATGTGAATACAAACTGTAAATGCCTTAGAGTTTGTGTTTCTTTTATTTTTTTTTCATTTATTGTTGTTGTTGTTTTGCTTTGTTTTGTTATTGCTTTTCTTCCTCACATCCCCAAAGAAACATCAAAGTACAAAGGAAAGAAGGCAATGCTAAGAACAAGAGTGAAAGCCAAACAAAAAGGCAGAGAGAGAAAAAAAAATAGAGAGAGAAGAATAAAAGAATCTAGTGGTGGCCCTGCGGAACTTTCTTCAAGGGGGTTAGGCTTCCTTCAGAGAAAGTTTAGATATATGTTTGCTTGTTTGCATTTTCGAATTGGGGCTGTTGGTGCGCATTCAGAGGAGAACAAAAGCAATGCAAATTTCAGGGGAGGTGATCAGTGCAGCAGGCTGCTGACAAGGGCCACCTGGCTACTGCAAGCAGCCCATTGCCCGCTGTGCTCACCTGCTTAAATATTAACAACAAGGGGGAAGGCGGAAATGTATCAATTAAACATCAGGACTGTCTGAGCAGGAAGATGGATTGTTTTCAGGACACAATGCAGGCAGTTGCATCCCCTGACTTCTGATCTTGCCTGCCAAACCTTCTGAATGTTAACCTATGCTAACGTGCTTTATCTCCCTCCTCACCCTTCCCTACCAGGATGTGACTGTGACCCATAAAGGGAGCAGCATTAATTTTCCAAAAGTGAGGAACAGAGATTCAATATTGGCCCAGAAGCAGATCTTCACTGACTGCAGCTCCAGACCATAACCTGGCATCTTTCTTCTACACATATCCCTATTACCACAAACACCTGGTTTTGAAACATCTGCTTATGGGAATTGTCTCCGAATTGTGGCACAATTGGTGAATGGGTTTAAAAAAAAGTTAATCTGAAAAGTCTAAGGAAAAGGAACCTCATGGACAGTGACCTTGTTGGGTGATGGCTTGCTGTTGTGTACAGTGCTAGCCAGGTAGTGGGAGTTCACCTGCAAGCTTGGTAGGCATTGCAGCAGATGGTCTGAAAGAAGCTGAAACCTTTCAGCTCTTACCAGTACCTTAATTTCATACTGGCCTCATTTTGGCTTGAATTTCAAGAGACTTAAAACATTTTTACCTCTTCAGCTGCGCTATACAAAATACTTGCTGACAGTTCAAATCTGCAGATAATTTACTCTACTCGTATTTCTAAGAACTAATTACCTGTTTGCATTAAATGATGAAATCTCATTATATTAAAAAAAAAAAAACAAACCAAGAAAAAGCCCAAAACCACCATTCATTTCATTATGCTATCCAATTACTGCTGTGCTTGTACAGTATTATGTTACTGCCTGATCACAGGCTATATACTGTACAGATGTGTTACTTTAATTAAACAAATGTAACTAGCCATACAAAGCAACAATAATTCAGAATGAAATTCTCAAGTATTAGCCATTGATCCTGAGTTTAGTTTAACCAGTGGAGGGTGAATGCAGGGTTTTGTCTTGTAGAAAGATTGGTCTTTTGGTTTCCACAATCTTTTTAAATGCAGTGATTGCTTACAGTTCCTTCAAATCAAAGCTGACAGTCTAAAGCTGGACAAAAGGCTTTTGTCATGAGTCAAAACCCAGAATAATGTATTTTAAATTATTGTGATTATTTTTTCTATTTGTTGTGGTGAAATCAGATAAAGAAAGGATGAATGAGAACATGAGCAGAGATATCTGAGCAGAGATGATGAAAACAACTGAAAAGGAGAAGGGGAGCAAAGAATGACAAAATCACTTGGCCAAGTCACTTCACTGAACCAATTACACAGGAGATGAACCTCTGGTCTCAAGAGGCCCAGAATATTGTTGTATCCTCTTTACCCAGCTAGAAACTGACAATCATCACATATGATCAACACATCAACAGGGAAAAAAATACTGTTGGCTTCCAAGAAGATTCTCCATTTTAAAACAGATGAGAAATTGGACAATAATAAATATTTGCAAATAAAACATATAAGAAGTTTTTTTTTAAGAAATTGGGTAACATTGAACAGTGCTACTTCTCATTGCAGGCAGATATCTTCGTCTTGCACATGTCTTGGTCTTGCAGCTGAAGAAGGAATTCATGACTCTATATAAGGGTTCAGCTTGATAATGTATTGATATTATATATGTTCCTTATTTAAGAGAACTTATAAAATCAGAGTTTGGACCATCCGGCTTTCAGGGACTTCAAACCACTTCCCAAAGTGCAATTCTGCGTTAAATCAGAAATGCTATGACAGAAAAAAAAAAAACAACCCTTCCTGAGCTGTTTGCCACAGCTTCCCACAAAGGAACTGCAGCAAAGATCTAAGAATGATGCAGCATTTCTAAAAAGAGAAACTTGCCACTACTCCAGGGGCATTGGCACCTCCTGAGGCTGTGTGTGAGTGCCACCTGCTGACCCCTGCCATGGGGAGATGAGGCAGAGCTCACTGGTCACCTCGCTGCTCCTTTGGGTCTGCAGATGCTCCCCACACCATTGAGGGCATACCTGTTATATTACTCTCTTGTACTATATACAAGGGAGGTGCTTTCCTGCTTCTCCCACTTATTGCCTTTTTCTGAACATCTCACAACTGTACAATCACTCGCCCACTCTAGGATGCAATGATTTTTGAGCTAAAAGGCTTTTCCAACACCCAACCTTTACTTCCAGTCTTGACATGAGCCCAAAGTTTTCCTTAGGTCCTATGAACACCATGTCTACTAGAGATTCCCACAGCTAGGGCATGCCTTCATAGCATAATGCCTCCATAGTGCCACCTCCTTTTTCTTATGTCATATGGAAAAATTAGCCCAGTGGGACACCAAAATCTATGTGTCCTATAATTTTTTGCTTATATAATACATTAAAGGTTTTGCAGCAATAAATCCTCAACCTGAAGTTGAGTCTGACATTGGACTTGTCACTGAATCACTCAGTGACTCTCAGGTCTCTATCTGTGAAAAGGGGAATGGGATAATTTCCTCTGTTTTCCTGATCTGGGTGGGCTGTGAGCTTGTTAAGGCAGGCACTTTTTCTTTTAATGCATTTCTTACAGAATCTGCCACAGCATGTTCCCTCTGGCATTGTGAGGACTGCACAGCTGCAGTACGTACAAAAATATGGTAACATTAATTTAAAACTCTTTGGAGGACTCACATAATGCTGTTTTTGGAATTTCTCCTTTTTTATATTTTTAAAGTCTTCTTCACAAGGGAAATCTCACTCAGGAAAAACAATAGATACTAAATTAAGCTATGAAACCACTGGGAGAGATTCAACCACTTCCAGTAACTGTATTGATATCTATAAGCGTGATCTAGCTACTGTGGTCAAGGACTGGCAAATCATGAAAAACAGAAAAATTGTCTCAACGTACAGAAGTGGCAGCATCTCACCTTGCTCACAGTCTTTGCTTGTGAGAGTAAATATTCCTCATTCAGATTACCTTAATTTTTGGACCATCCAGAGCCTTCCCCACACAGCCTAGGATGTAAACCAGAGCAGGGATTTGCTATCCTTGTCCCACGTGCAGGAGTTAAAGGCCAGAGAGCTGAACGCACATGTCCAAGACTGCAAATACGGCCTCGCTGCCAAGAACAGGAATTGAACAGAGACCTTCCAGGGATTACACTGCAAAGAGACACACACGCACCCTGAGCCAGCGGTATTTACATCTGCTGGTGCTCTAATACCCTGTGGTGGTGTTTGCACAGGGCTGAGCCCAGGTGAGCAGGCTCTGCCTTTTGTCCGGGCTCAGAGTCTGGGGCGCGGTGGCACAGACACGTATTTGTCCAGGTTTAAGCTGGCCCAGAGCACACGCAGCGAGTGTGCTGGCTGCAGCCCTCAGCGTGCAGCATCACCACATCACAGCTGTCTGCCTCTGGACTGAAAAGACTGTTTTTTAAAAGAACTTCATTCTTTGAGGCAGCGGTGGAAGTCAAATAATAAACTTCTTCCTAAAAGACACAGAACAAAACTGAGAAAGAGAAAAACTAACCCTCTGTCTCTCCCACCTCCAAGCAGCAAGGAACTCCCGCCCCTGTAGGCACCACATCTCCAGCCTTTAAATAAATAACAGCAGCAAGGCCAACCTTTCCATCTCCCCTATGTAAGAGGAGAAACATTCTGGCTTTGCCACATGTCCTGTAATTATGGGTCGAACCCCTGTTCACGGGGGTATCGATCTGCTGCTAGCTGAGTCTAACTCATTAGGTATTCCTTCATTGTTTCCTATGCAAATTAAGTTAATGAGAATTAGGAACATAATGGAGCCCATTCACCGTTCTAGTTGGTGGAAAATGGGTTTGACTACCAATTTTCCATTACAGCTGTTTTGTAATTACTCTGGAGCACTCTGCATTCTAATGGAGATCCTGAGCTGATCTGACAGTCGCTTAGCTTTTTTTTTTTTTTTTTTCCTCCTCCTCTCTCCCATCTTCTCCTTCTTCCCAGGAAAAAAGAAAAAAAAAAAAAAGTAAGATTTCTTTCATTAAAGCTCTGGTGTTTGATTTCTACTGCAGCCAAAAAGAAAAAAAAACAAAAAACAAAAAACCATAAAACGTTTCCCTTATTTATCCTCCACTGGAATAGCTTGCCCCTTTCTTTTTCCCTCAACTCTGATGTCAAGGTTGCTCTGCTTTTAGTGCTGGGGTTAGTTTGCCCTAGGAAAAAGAAAAAAAAAAAAAAAAAAAAGAACACAATAAAAACAGAAAACCAAAATTAAACTGAAAGCATCATGGATTTTATTCTTTCACCTGGGTTTCTGAGGGAAATGAGGCTTATCATGGTCAAAGAGCACACACATCTCTTCCTATTTGTCTGTCTGTCTCACTTTACAGACTGATTAGCTCATTTCAATCAAATTTAGCTGAGGGTTGAAGGTGTCACGGATATTAAATTACTACGAGCTTCAGAAAAGAGGCATCTGAGTAGCAGAGAAGCACTCCTTGAGCATGGCCACTAAAGACAGGCTGCAGCATGAGCCCGCTCTCATTAAGACTCCAAAGAGCCCACAAAGAAGGAATGCAGTTTTGAAGATCTCATCCCCTGGACTGGGGACACATGTGGTCTGGCCAGTGAAAATCAGATTTCATTAGTTCTTCTGGACACAGAACCAGTTGTTGTTAAGCCACCAAGTCTAAGGCTATATTTAAAGCCACAAAAGAAGTTCAAGGCTTCAAGCCTTGGAAGCTACTCTCAGCTATTTCTCTGCAGAACATGTATTATTAATCATCTTAATTACAACACTGGGCAAATCAGATATGGGGTTCCAGTGTGCATTTAGGGACTGGATGAACAGCTGGTCCTGTCCCTATTGGACACGTCACACATGAGGATGGGGAGGTTTTGGAAAGTGTGCCCCATTATGCCCCATCAAAGCTCTACCTCATCTCTACTGAGGGTGGGAGCAGCTACATTCAACCCAGATCTTTCTCTTCATCATGCAGGTCATTGTCACACTGGAAACATTCTGAATACTGATGGTGGAGTTCCTTTTGTTTTTTTCTACTTCAGAAGAGAATGGCTGTCATGTGATCCTGAAATAAAAATAATATAATTCTGAAGGATGATACAGTAAAAAGCAGTCCTATAGTTTTCCCACTGAAAAGAGAAAATTGCCAACATCAAAAATATTTTTGCTATTAATAACAAATTTATATGGGCAAAGATAATAAGAGACTTCAGCATGGTCTTCCACACTGCTGTGCTTAGAAAAAACAGAGGCGGTTTCCCTATACAATTCTTAAAAATGCTCTCTTTGTGCTCCACCTCAGCTCAAGGGCTCTCCTGGTGATCAATAAGGAAACCTGAAGGAGTAACTGCTCCAGATCCAGGCCAGAACAAGTTCAGATTGTTGTGAATGTTTACCAATCCTTGCCCCTTTTTGAAAGCCAGGCACATCTGATCCCACATGGTTTCATTTCTAGCTAGTAGAAGGCTGGTTTGAGAAAGCAGAAAAATCGCAATTTTTCTTTATGGGAACAAATTGAGATTGAGAATTGAGAAAGGATGAAAGCAACAGGGAAGGAGGCACCAGGAATACAGCTGGATGCCAGTCTTCAAATGAGCACAAAGTATGTTCTACCATTTGGATTACAGGAGAGGTTTAATTGAAATGCACAAACCAAAAGGCCAAATTATGTAAAATTAAAAGTCCATTTTTATTATTTGACATGGAACAAATTGTAACTTTATATTGCCTTTAGATGCAATTTTGTTCAATGAAATTAGATTAAGCTAAAATAAAACACACCCTTTAAAGTGTAAAGATGAAATATTAGGACTTATTATGGGGAGAAAGAGATTTTGATTTCTCTAATAAATACTGAGGAAAATATTTGGTGGAAAGTACAGCCACCTAATTTGCATTAATACAAATGAAAACTATTAGGTTTAGCTGATTAGCATATTCATATGTACTGTAGGCACCACATTTTCAAAATAGTCTCTGATTACTAACCTAAAGTCCTACATTTAAAAGCAGAAGTTTTGAACCTCAGAATTCACCAGTCATTATGTTTGGAACATAATGCAAGAGCAAGGATATTACAATGAAAATAAAATCAAACACATAAATTTAAAAATGTCAAAAAAGAGACATTAATGAGACAATGCTGATTCTTTTGGAAATATTTCACTTTAAATGGAATAACAAAATGAAAGAGAACATTGTCAAGTGAAAAGAAAATCACAAATACAATACAGATGTGATATCTCATCAACATGGCATCTGGAGTTTAGGAGATTTTATCCTGATAATATTTTAAGATTATAGGAAAATTATTATCCTAATTTTCATATAAGAGGCAGAGCAAATGGACATACACCACTTATTCTAGGAAACTACTGAGGTATATATTTTCAACTTTCTGAACTAGAATGATTATCTTAAAAGTTCTATTGGCTTCACTAAAACTAATTATGTTTAAGGATCTCAGACATCCTAAATACTTTGATTTACCATCATATAAAATACTGGTACTTTCAATCCTTCAGATACCATTCTAATCTGCCCTTTTGGACACGTAATATACTTTGCACTCTTTGGATATTTTGGCTCAGGTTGTTTGAATTTATCTCATTGTTTCATTTACTTTTCTTCTGGAAGCAGGAGGGTTTAAAGAGCCCTTGTCCTGTCATGAAGAAATAGAGGGGGTAAGTTCGTCCTGTGATCTATCCAGACCCCTAAGGAAAAGAACAGACAGAAAAAATACCTTTTTTTCTTTATTTATTTTTTTCCTCCTGCAATCATATTTAATGACAGTGCCGAGCTGGGGTGGCTATTTAAAAAAAAAAAAAAAACCATGAAAATTCCTTGAAAAGTGAATTGCTTATGCTCTATTCTCTGCTTTACATTTTCCTTGGAAAGAACTGAATAACTACTGGACATTCATCAGTGAAAACATTTTATAAATTAGGAAGAAGCTTTAGGTTCCATGATGGACCTTATTAATTGAAGGTGTAGCATCCAAGAGTAGAAAACTCCTTTTAATTGTGAGCTTCTCACATTAGCACATGAGACAAAAACTGGCATTTCTTATCTGGTTGCCCTGATGTAATCCTAGCATTGTTTTAAACTTGTAAATTTAATAGGAGCTTGGGAGAATTTCCCCTTTCTTTTTTATTATTGCTTTATAAGGCAATCATTTCAGCATTCAATTCCCCATCATCATTGCTTTTTGTCTGTTTGTTTTTTGATTAACAAGGAAAGTGAAACGGGGCTACTATGGGTGCATTCAGCCACTGAGATAAGATTCACCATCAGAGATTTAACCCTCAGATTTGTATTTTATCTCCCTCTTTACAGTAGTTATATTCAGATCTGGCAGTTTCTATCCGAAAGATTATACCTCCAGCTGTCATAGCATATTTAACTCTAATAGAATCTTAGGCAAAAATAACAACAGCAACAGCAACAAATTGTCCACGAGGTAATTTTCATGGTTCCACTTCTCTGCCCAACATTTCTGGAAACTGGATAAACTGCTGATAGAGAATATGAGAGTGAATCACTGAAAAGTACTTCAGAGAAGTCCTTCTTGGCAAATCCTATCCCAGATATGGGAATAAGAATTCACAGTAAGAGAATTTCAATGAAATCCATAACACCAAGATATATCCAACACTGCAGCTGATGCTGAATCTCCCAATGGGGGGAAAAAAATAAAAGCCAAAACCAAAACAATTAAGTGCAAATTAGATGTGGCTAAAAACCTACAAAGATATATATGATAAACAGTTAGACAAACTAAAGAGATCTGAGTGTGTACTGATCCATTTTCATAACATTTTTACACCTTTACATCTCACACCTCACAGGTATTATCATGCTTGATTTGCATGCACCAAGTCACAAAAAAAAAAAAATCTCTCACTCAGGCCTCAAGGTTTAGGCAGTACCTTCCTTCCTTTCAGCAGAATTCAAGCTGGCATGAGCAACACAAATTCCTCTAAAATAGAAGGAAAGGTCCTTTGCAGGTCTACTCCTGCAAAGTAGAAGGAGCTAAGCATTTAGTAGGATAACTTTTTTTTTTGCTATGGAGATCTCAATGAGAGTTGTCGGTGTGCAGCATCTTTGAGGATTTAACCTGTCACTTTCAAAACAGGCGGTGTGAAGCTTATTTTCTCCTGTCCTCACTCACCCAGACTCTGCTTTGTTAGGAACTCTATATTCAGAGCAAAGGATAGTTTTGGATTTTATAGTCAAAAGGTGTAGCTTGAATTCCTGAGTTAATTGAACCAGATGAATGACTTTCCCCTGCACCTCACTGGACCTTACTGGGATCAAAACTAGCCATTTTTCATTTCCATTAATGAGATACCACAGATATACACTGGCAGCAATTCTGGCAAGAATGAAAGTGGAAAGGAGAGCAAATGGTCAGACTATCCTTTTTAAACTTAAACTCTGAAGGCTGTTAGGGAACTTTTCATTCCCTACCTTACTACTGTGGATTTTTTGACACTTTCTCTAAATAATCTACTGTTCATCAGAGAAGGAAAAGGCCAGATGGAAAAACACAGATCTATTAGAGCATCTCTTACAAAAGCTTCTACACTTCCTGTTTTCCAATTTTTTCTTTCACAGAATAATTCAGACCTAGGTGTGACCATATTTAACAAAACTGAACTTAGAATTCCTCATTAATTTTCAGCACTTCCCCAGCACAGCAGAAAATTTCCCTGAAGAATCTAAAGGGGGTTAAATCTTCACATCTAAGTCAATAAAACCTGTTTATGTTGGGGGTGATAGGGAAGTAAAAAAAAAGTTTCCCTGGGAAATAAAACAGGTTGGGGAGTTTATGTGTTCATTTTCTTATTTGTTTGTGAGATTTTGTGTGGGTTTTTTTCTATTTTTATTTTTTAATTGGGTTGTTTTTGTGTTCTTTTTGTGGTTTTTATGTATGGGGGCTTTGTTTGTTTGATTGGTGGCTTTTGTTTATTTGCTTTTAAAATTTTAGGGTTTTTTAAAGGGAAAATTAATTATAATAGAGGACTTAGAATTATTTGGAGTATAACCCGAAGATATGCTGAAAGAACAGTTTGATTGTAAGAAATCAATTGGTAGTTTGAAGTAAATTGAGGCTAGACCAAGGATTTAGAAGAGTTTTTGCCTAACATTTTGCAGTAGCACAGACTGATCAGAAGTCCTTTGAATTGCCTTTAAAAGCCATGTTTGGAGGAATGTAATTTCCTGTTGTAGCAGAAGTGATGCCAGTGGACAAAATCACATGATTCTTCTAGGAAGCTCTCTAGTCTGAACCCATTGAAATATCTCAGTGGTTAAACATGGTCAGGCAGGGTTATAAGGGATTTGTCTTCCAAAGTTCCGTCTCATATGAGGGAAAAGGCAAGGTGAGGTTACTTGTCATTTCCACCAAGATCTTGCTGCTGTTTTCCAAGAGCATTGGTTGTGAAGAACGACAGTGTGTTTCAAGTATTGTTAAATGTTTTACTTCCCCTTCTCTATTCAAATTGCAGAAAGTAAAGTACTCTTGACACCATTAGAGCCTCTGTTCCCTATTCCTCCAAGCTGAGTAGGTGTTCCTCCAGCCATGATTAGTACTGCCTTGTGGTTAGAAATGTAAGACTGGTGCTTTAGTGGGAATTAGTCTTTAATTCAGAACTTAATCTAGTTGATAGCAATATTGCCCATTATTATGCCTTTAATGGGAACCACCTCTAGGACATGAGTTCTCCCTGTCTCTCTCACCCACTGTCAGGTATTCAACCATACGAAGTCAGGATGTGTCTATCACCACTGGCATGACCCAGTTCTGCTAGAGATTTTATTTTTTTCTATGGCCAGAAGCTTTCAAAGAAATCTCAAGCATTAATTTGTTTGTGGAACACCCTTAAGCAATGATAATGTTTGGACTTTGGGTTGAAATGAGTAACCCTCTTACTATAAAAAACACTGCAGACAAGATTAAGAGTGGGACTGTAAAACCACAATGTGTAGCTACAGGGCAGGTTAGTGCCCCTCTTTTAGACTGAGGCTTATTCCCTGTCACATTCCAGAGTACAAGTATATATTAAATGAAGCCAACCAGAAACTGGTGTAAATTGGTACTGTGTAGTCCTCTGTGAGCAGAAGTCAAATGACAGCTGGGGACTGAATAGTCTGTCCCTAGGTCCATGAGATTCATGACTTTGAGAAACAACATGTAAAACATATCACACAATGTCCTCCAGGGAAACATTTAAGTGCCAAACTCTATTTTCTGCCCAGGGCTGCTTGGAAGCATTAAATAACATTCCTTCAGTTTTGGGGGTTTTGAAGAACTTCCAGTTTCTTATTTCTAAAACTCATCAAGACAGATGTACCAAACAGTTGTTTCATAACGATATCCAACTCTCTTAGTCCTTTGGCAAGAAAATTCCTTCTTTCCTTCATCTCAAGCTAGTATTAACAACAGTATCTCCCATCCAGAAGCTGCACTGTCTGTAGTCAGTAAGCTTTCCAATACAAGTCAGAGCTGGTTTTAGTATACTCAGTATGAACCTATCTTTAAGCTAAACAGGTAAGACAAGCTTTGGCAAGACAGAAAGAAAAATTATCTCATTCACTGGGAGGCTGCCACTTAGTTTTGGATCTTGTCAGCAATTATAAGTGAAGGTGCATCAGCATAACTGCAGAAATATTGATTCACTTTATATGTCTGTGAAACTTAAAAAAAGAAGACATATAGCACAAACCAGGCCAAATCTTCAGTTAAGAGGAACTGTCACAAATGTACAGAAGAAAATAGAATTTCCCTTGTTCACATTAGTGAAGGATATGGTTTATTATAAATTAAGAGAAAAATCAAAACAAGCATTTTAAATATTTACATTTTTTGCATACATGTATATGTATACCTTGATGCTGCTTATGGAATTTATAAGGCCAAGCACTCAGGAGCTGGTAAACACCAGAAACAGGGTTGCTAGTGATATTTGCCTTTTCTCCAGTTTCGTCTGTCAATAATGAAGGCACTTTTAATTACATGAAGACATGTTGTTCTCTCCATGGGTGTCCTGCCTCATTCAACACTCAGGTTGAATGGGCCTCATTTTGTACATAATGATCCTATATGTGCTTTCCTACTTTTGATTACCAACCATGGAATTCACCTCACCTCCTTGCAGAGATCCCACACATATATGTTTATATCTCAGCTAGCTGCTCCAGGCTTCCCCTCCAAACAGGGGGGGAGAAAGAGGCGTTTTAGAAGGTGACCCATTTTAAATGTGTGTTTTAGAGTGAAATGAATCACCCCCTAAGGAGAAGCACTTCTCTCCCTTGACTATAAAGAGACTTTGGCTGGTTCAGGTAGAGCCCTCTGCACCGTGGGTGCATCCCAGTGCCTGTGACCCCACTCCCATCTAGCACATTGTCTTTAAACACCACTTCAAGCAGAGAGACATTATCAGCCCTGTGGGTAGTCTGGTGGTCCCTGTAACAAGAGCTGGATCATTCCTGTGGCACATCCACTCTGTGAGCAAGAGGGTGCCCCTCACCCAGCTCCCTGCACTGGAGCTTGCTGCCAGAGCTATCAAGCCAGCGTATCCTCATCCCATCAAAAACCCATGGAAGGAGAGTCTTCCCCAGAAAAGAATTCCACACCAGCTCATGAGAGGGTACAGGGATGTATTTGGTGCTTAAAGTTGAATGGAATGAAACTTTCTCACCTAGGATTTTCCTACCTCCCATAACATTTTACATGCTGAGTGCACAGCCCCCCTCTCCTCGCATCTGCTTCTCTGATCCAGCGCACCCCATCACAAATCCTGAATCCAGGCACCAGAAAATGAGGAAGAACCCATTACCGACCACACCTGAGAAGTTCAAATATTCTACACACAGGGTAGAATCCTGATCTCCAAAAGAGGTCAGCATCTTGACCTTTAGCTCCATATGTCCTTTTAAAACAGTTCAGAATGATATTTTATTTGAGTTTCACAGTGCTGTCTAAACACCATGATATAGCCACCATTTTAAACAAAATGAAGCAGAGATTCTTAAGGCCTCGAACCATAGATAATTTCTCATCCTTTGCATTCTCATGACATCTATGTAGATATTTTAAGCTGGAAAAAAAACAAAGCCAACAGGAATAATGCCAACTTCCTTCTTTGTCAGGTGTGGCATGAGCATAAGTAGACAGCTGAGGGTGAGAAACTATGTGAAGAATGGCCCCACAATGAATTCAGCAAAATTCAGACACAAGTAGAAATGACAGTATATTTATACGTTCCATGTCCTTGAAGTGTGTATATATATTTAATTTTTTTTTGGGTGGGCAGGAATTAGGCTCTCTTCTGTTTCTTTTTCCCCCTTGTAACTTCTCACTGCTCAGATCCCCTATAATTTGTTTTCTTTATTCATGCTAAAACCCTAGTGGTCTTCATTTACCTCCTTCCTGGTCCCCATCCATGCCAAGGGCTGCTATGCCCTTTCAGTTCCAACTCTCTAGCCACTTAGTATTCAAAAGTTGGCTCAAGTTCATTTCACACATTCTATTGGACAAAATCTATCACCCAGTTCTGGGCTAGTTCATCCTGAATTCAGCCAGAGACTTATTATTATTAATGCTTATCAGAAAAAGAAAATTACTGGGGTATTTAGCAGCAGAAATATAGTGCCACATAACCTGTACAAACAGATATTTTTGAATATATTTGATTTTGCCATATTGGAGAAGTCTTTGCTGTGTAGAAGAAGATACATTGCCGTGAGGGGAATGTTCTGTAATTACCAAATTTTAGCCATCGTTTCATCAAAGCATGGAGACATTAATCTTTTCCAAAACAGATCAACTTTTCATTTAGGCAAAACAAAACAAAACAAAATAAAGTAAAACAAAATAAAAGTAAACTAAACAAAACCACAAAAACCAAACCAACAAAACAAAAAAAACCCTACAAACAAAACAAAAAAATACAAAAAAAACCCAACCCAAACATGGTGGTTTTGTTTCTTGTTTTTTCCATCGAATAATGACCCTTGTTCCCTGAGTTCAAAAATTAGAAGGATAAAAAGTCAAGTCTTACCCACACCTGTAGCTAGACTCAGTGCTAGGACAAATTCAGTTACAGAGGTTTAGGTTTATCTCTTATTGTTATGTTTTATGACAAAAGCTTATTTTCAGATCATCACACAGTAGCAGCTAGAGAACACAGCAGGTGGGGGAGCTCAGTGCATGTCCAGGTTACTTCATATCAATCCCAGAGTCCATAAATCCGTTAAATACTCATGCCCACCGACCCACAGGAACACAAGGGTACTATACCAGACAGGGAACCAAATCAAGGACTTGTGTAAATAAATTCCGTCTTCCCTGACCCAAACTGTCCAACAAAGCCTTTGCCCCACCATGCATGTGTGACACCCATCACCACAAGGCATCAGGGGCAGCTCTTGGGATGACCTTCCAGACAAAGGGTCCAAAAGTGTGGGACATGGTAAAGAGCACAGAGGAAAAGTGCTTTGGGAGTGCACCAGACCTGTTATGAGATACTGAGGAATTAGGTGATTTAGGAAGGAAAAAAGGTCAGGAAGACAGAGGAGTTAAAGGCTAAGAAATGGTCAGTCTTGTATAAATAATTTGCTGATCAACACACTTTTCTGACTGCTCCCCTTGCCTGAAGCACAATCTGCCCTGTCTTAGAATCATAGAACAACAGAATCACTTAGGCTGGAAAAGACCATTAAGGTCATTGAGTCAAACCTTTAACCTAGCACTGTCAAGTCCAAAAAATCATTCCTGGATTAATTTAGGGCAGAATGTACCCCTGGAGAGACACTTGTCCGAAGTCTGAAGGCAGAAGCAGCAATCAATATAAATTAAAAAGGAGCTATAAGACAACCATACAAACATAAGAAGATGACCTACACCAATTCTTCACCAATATTACCTCGACTTCAAGCTGCATGCAGAAATCCAAGGATCAATAATTCATATTCTGTACACACTGTGGCTCATATGAGCCACAACCAAGTTGTGACTTTGTGTGATAGCCAGGAGGGCACGCTGATAACCCCTGGGAACACACAGGATGCCTCTGCCAGACCTTTGCTTATGCAGTGTGGACCCTTATCTCTGGAGGGACCACTGATGCCTGCATTTACTCTTGTTAAATTCTTTTCTCCCTCCTGATCAAGGTCTGCAATGCTGTGTGTCCATGTGTTGGCAAAGGTATAGAGCAGATTGTTTCATGTTTCATTCTCACACAGTTCAGATATGATCAATCAAGGTTTTTTTTTTTACAGATATCACTATTGAGTAAGCTAAGGAAGTCTTAGGATATTGTATTAAAATGTTACAAACCACTAGAATGAAGCTAGAGTACTCTAGAAATTAAAAAAGAGAAGTATATATTTTAATTTGTCACTACTCATTCACAGGAAATGGAAAGAGCGAAGATTTTTATCCATGTTAAAGGGTTGTTTGTTTAAAGATAAAGTGATGCTGTTTTTTCATCTGGAAGTGTCAGACTCTCCAACTGATCTGAGTCAGGAGGGAGATGGGAGAGATGATTAAATTATTAATAATATCTTAGCTAAATATACTTGGGAAGCTTTGGAAAGAAAACAATTTTTCATTATTTATCGAATCAGACAAATTGTTTTGTTTAGCCTGTTTGTTTCCCCATGGACTGGCTTTGCACTGTGATATTTGCTAGGATTTCCCACTGTGCAGCAGGGATTCTGTAGCCCTCACCAAATCAAGTAGGGAGCTTGTTTTGCTGCAGCTGTTGAAGACACCTCCATCTCAGGTTGGATGGTACCTGGTTCAATCCATGGCGCTGGAATCTGTAACCATCATCACACCCAGCCCCATTTCTGACATGTCTCTTGTTGGAGTGCTAGGAGAGTTTAGTCGCACCATGGTTTGGCATTCCTTAGGTCACCTGCATCCTGATGCTCTTCTGTTTGCAAGTACATTTTTAGAGATGGATGGATAGTGAGAGCTCCCTTGTGCGCAGCAGGACAAGGATGAGCCATAAGCAGAAAATATTGAGTCATACTCAGCATGGTAAATTAAGAGGAAAAAAAGGAAAAAAAACCTCCAGGCCTGTCATGTCAGGGCTGCAGCTTTAACCAGGACTGACTGATGGTCCCCGAGGTCACGTTGCTCTGCTCCATCTCAGATGCCAACTGGGAATCAAGGAAATTAAGGCTTTCCAGGCAAGAGATGTCAAGTACCAGGGAAGAAGAGGACATGGAGAATAGCTCAAACTCTTCTCAAGGAAGAAATATGTGAAGGAAATATGGATTTAACTGACCCAGGAAATCTGCAATGGGAAATTCAAGCCCACAATAATGAGTAGTTAATAAGGGCAAAAGAGAAAGAGTCAAAGAATTAAGTAAGTCATAGATTCTACCTTTTCACTGACCTGAATTTATTTAACAATAACTGCAGATTGTACTTACATATGTTCTTGTCATTTGTAAGGAAGGACATTTTCTTAGTCTTTAGAAAACAAGATAATCACCTTTCTTTTCTCTTTCTACCAGTTTTGTAGCAAAAGGCAAAGACTAACTCAAAGAAATGTAGCAAATATTTGGGGAATCTTGAAAATAATTTAAAGTTCTCCATGAATTGCAATTTTCTCTACTAACTCTTCATTGTCACCACCAACAAGAAGGTGGAGATTAGATGAGCAATTTTCCCCTTACTGTGCACTTTACAGACATTCATCATTATGAATGGCTTTCAGAAATGAATGGTTATCTCAAGAGACTTTATTCACCTATTTTTTCCCTGGTTAAGACCCTACTCCATTTGTTATGCTGTCTATGGCACAAATACAAAAACAGAGTAAACAGGAAGATTTCTAATGACACTTTTCATAATTTGAAATAGCTGATCTTAAAAAAAAAAAAAATCAGCATTCATTGTGGGGATCTGAGTACTTTCATTTAGCACACAGACTTGTTTTCCCATCTGCTTTTCCCCAAGTTGCAAACTTAATTTTTTCCTCCTCCTTTAAAACAATTTTTGAAATATTTGGGAATTCACTGTCATTTTATCGCTTTGGTTAATTCTGTATTCAATGGTGTGTTTGATCATTTAAGGGACTACAGTCTAAGAAACTCATTATTGCTAGTAGTGATTGGATGTTACATCCTGATAAAGACATAGGCATTTTGATCTCTTGAACAAAATTAGTTTCATTTGTCCAGGCATTTCTCAAGCTCTTGTGTGTACCATAGGAAAGAGAGACAAAAGGGTACAAAGTGACCAACCAGTTCACTGAGTCCATCTGTCCACCGCTGCTGACAAACACACATGTGACCATCACACCCCTGTACAATCATCAGATTTCCTTTTTAATCTCTTGGGCTTCTTGACCTTCCTGTTCAGGTTGAATAATGTTTGGGTAAATAGATATATACATAAATAGACTGACAGAGAGTTGGAAATACCCTGGGCTGATTTCCTCTGCTGATGATCTATTGAATATACCTGATGCATTCTATGTGTTCATTGACTTTTCTATTTGTTTCATACTTGTACTCATTTTTACTGATCACCATCCTGCCTTCTGTAATGTCAAGATATTATGAAAAATATTCCACCAACAAAGGTGTCCTTTGATATTTCTCATAGCTTATATATCTTTTCCCCTTGCCCTCCCTCCCCCCACCCCACATGTGTGCCTGTTGCTTTTTGATGAAGTTTCAAATGCAGAGCACGCAGGCATAGCTCGAGATTTGGTAGCAGCTGGGGTATTTTGTCCTTCCTTTCATTGTTTCTTTTTATTTTTTTTTCCCCCTTTGCTATTTTATTCAGAACTGCCATCATTGTGTGGAATATTTATTAAGGTTATTCATAATATTGTTATTATCTAAGAGGAAACTAATAACTGTTCAGGTAACTGCACTAATAGAAAATATAAATCTGGGTATTGGTCAATTATTTTGTCACTCAAATGATTGTCAGTTGGGACAATATTGACCAGAGCAATTTATCTACTTGAGAAAGGTGGGATGTTTTCTATTTAAAAGGTATCAGTGACTTTGCAATGCGTTTGTGTCAAAACAGCTTCTCTGAAACAGAAGCTCCTTATACAATTTAAAGGCTTTTTAGAAACTGTTTTCTAAGTGTACTGGTTTGTTTGTTTTGTTGGGCTTTTTTCTTATTCATCTTTGCTTTTCCTCCTTTTTTCTTTTCTCCTTCTGTGTTTTTATTGTTTGAACATGGAGGACAAAAGGACCCTGGAGGGCAGACTTAAAAGTGGTGTTTTGTCACCTTCACGCACGCTGCTCTGTAGTGGAGGAAAAGACTTAGAGCAGCTCTCCAGGGAAGAGGAGAGGAAGAGTTTATAAATGGATTTTTACAAATATTTTACATCCTTCTTATCCACACACACACACAAAAAAAAAAAAAAAAAAAAAAAAAGAAGAAAAAAAAAAAGAGTGTGATTCAATCATTTGCAAATTAACATGCACGATACATAAAACAGAGCTACCTTGCTGGGAAATTTCGTCTTTAAAAGGCACACTAACATGAAAAGAAACTGCAAGTGTCTGTCCTTCTAGAAGGGATGGCATCCCAAAAAGGAAACAAAAGCTAACTTTTCTGGACTGGCACCCTCGGTAAGAATCCCAGTAGCTGTGAAAAACGGCAGTGATCTGGAAGGTCTGATACCCCCAGCACACATGGGTGTGAATCAGGGCTACAGGTTCCTGTGGATTTATCTGTGGGCAAACCTGCTGTTCTGTCAGGGTAAGACATTTGTCTTACCAGGCATGTTTATTGGGTGCTGTACATGAATTACTGGGTGAAGTTCCCATAGCTGTACTCTGCAAATTGATCGTGAACTCCCCATGATTTCATTTCATTTCTCATGGTAATTTTTTTCTCTTTAAATCCCTACTTTCCAGGGATATGTATTTTAGAAAATGTCTGGTTATATGTCTGTCTTTTCCTAATAATTTGTAATGTCTGTGGCTACAGAATCGAGTTTATGAACATGGCATGAGAAGATTCCTCAAGAAAAAAAAAGACTAAATCGACTAGAGAAGACTAGGAAAGTGTTTATCAACACATTCTCACAATTTTCAATGTGTTTCATGACTTGTTAGGAGGAAGGGCTCAGTTTAGGTATTCACATTCCTGAATCTGGGATCACTGTGGGTAAGCATCAATTATGATTGATGCTTATTAATCTGATGGCCTCAAAGTTTGCACATATATTAACACATAAACTTCTAAAAATAATGTCAATAACAAAGAGCACCTGGGTGAAAAAAAAATTGTCTTGCTTGCATGCTGCCTGTACAATGAATAGAGGAAGAATAACAGACTCTGTGGTGTCAGTCTAGTAACTTTCTTTTTTTTAGCTAGCACTAATTAATTTTGAACACAGAGGAAAAATGATTGAAGGGAAAGAAAAAAAAAAAGCAAGCTTGGGAGAGCCTGCCTAAATGTGATTAACTTTCTTTTGTAATTAAATTGCTAAGAACTGACCTTAAGTGCAGTTATGTAGGCATATACTTAATTAATACACGATAAATAAATATCCTGATTCAGAATCTGACTTCTTGGTAGAGGACTAGCAGATCTCAGCAGACAAAGTGGTTGAAACAGTGAGGGAAAGAGGAGCGTGTTCCTCGGCTCTATCTGCCCTTTACATTTGAACAGAAAAAAATCACAGGCCATAACTTCCCTATTTGTTGTTAAATTTTTGTGATCACAGCATCTCTCTGCCGGCCAAGCGGAGTGAAATCCTAGCAATACGAGTTTAAAGCACCTGGGTACACATCAGGGTGGATCTGCATCTCTTCTCAGGGAAGCTGTGGCAGTGGAGAGCCTCTGGTTTTGTTCTCTTCCTCCCCTGTGGCTGATAGAATGTGAAGAAATGCATCCTTCTGGCACCTCCTGACACTGGGAGAGATGTTTCCACCAGGGTGATTACACACCAGGACTAGGAGATGGTGTGGCCACTCCCCATCTGTCCTGGCTGCTCAGAACAAACCAGGCTTGGCAGCCTCCAATGTAGTTTTGAAGGAAAAGATGGGCAAGCTGCAAGGACAAAATGGTAATACATTGTGTCATTAAGAGTGAAGCAGTTTGCTTTAAGTGGAGGGGAAAAAGGAGTTGAGTGGCCTACAGAATTTTTTTGAATTACATTATTGTTATATGTTTTCAGATAAGAAAATGAGCTTTTTTGATTTCAAAGCCACATCCAGTCCTTTCTTGAGCACTCCCAGGGATGGTGGCTGCACAATCTCCTTTGACATCCTTCTCTAATACCTGACCACAATTTCAGTGCAGAAATCCTTCCTGATGTCCAACCTGAACCATCCCTGACAGCTTGAGACTATGTCCTCTTGCCCTCTTGAACAAACAAAATTTTTTGAAACAAAAAATATTTGAATTGTGTCATATTCTAGGAAACAGACTGCAAATACAGTTGCTAAAGTGCTGGGAAAATTAATATTCTTTAGGTCAGTGAAATGTTTTCATGAGTATGATTCCCATATGATCTTGATAGTTCAAAAAATACTTGCTCAGGTTTTGTTGCTTTAACATCAGATTGATGAAATGTTTGAAGGGGTGTATCTCCTTTAGCTCCACAGGACTGAATTGCAAGTTGTCTTCACATTTTGAATGAAGTTTTGAAGAAGGTAAAAGGCATTGTGAGTTCACTCCAGCCTGCAATTATACTGCTGATAAGATGTTAATGAAGAGAAACACTGAATAGAGTCTGCAAAGTAGTTATAATCAAGTCTTGTTGTAATTAAAATTGTCAACAAATTGACAAAGACTCTTAGTGACTTGTACTAAAACCACCAGGAAAGTGGAGCTGGGAGCATCTGTGCGTACATTGAGGTCACTGTTTGAAGCATTGCTTCTTTTCAGGATGACCTTTTCCTTAGGAAATCTTCCATATACAGAGTCAAACAGAAAGTCCTGCTAGCCTAAAGCATCAAATCTACCTCAGGCCAACCACATCTGCTTTGAGAAAGTATATTATAAAATCAGCCAAGCACAGAGTGATGCTTTGCCTCTTTGCCTCTCTTGGCAATGCACAATTTTAGGACTTGATAATCAAGACTCTGTGCATGTGCCCAAATTTCTAAAACTTCTGCTTTCTTCCCAGACCAAAAAAGGAATTTTAGCCCACTTTCTGTGGGCTAAAATAGCTGCATGCATGTTTGTGTACATATCTGAAAACATGTTTGTGTATTTCAGTCTACTGGGAAAAACATTGTTGCGTACACCGCTCACTTCAACAAGTGCAAGTTCTGATGTGTAACATCAACATTATGGGCACATAAGATATAAATCACATTAATGCAGAAGGGATCTCAAATTCTTTTTGAGTCTCTGTGAAGAAGTGCAATTCAAATAAAAAAAAAAACAAAAAAACCCCAAAAAACAAAAAACAACAACAACAACAAAATATGGTGATTTATTGGCAGCAAGGACCCAACCCAGGGAGAATGGAATTAGAAAATTAGAATATTTCACAAGGAATAGGACTGGATTTGTTTAATATGAATGGTCAGGCTATAGATGACTATAGAATTGGAGGTCTGGCTGCAGTTTGTGTGAATGAGATAATCTCTTTTTAGCATAATACTATATTTTTTTCATTCTATCATTGCATCCAAAAGTAATGGAAAATCATTAACAGCTCTTTCACAATCTTCAAAAGGTGTAACCACTTTTATTCTGCTGTAGAGGAAAACATACTATAACTCTCAGCCTTTCATCTTCAAGTATTTGCCACTTAAAAACAAATTTGAAAGCAACTTAAATGTTCAACACATCGTATAGTTATAAGCCAAAAGTAGAAATCCAACAGCCCGGGCTTGAGGGAAGGCTGGAAATAGCTCACATCTCTTTCTATACATAGAACCTTTAGCATATGGCACATAACCTCTGAGTCAAAAAAGATTCTAGCAGGAGGTGTGAAACAACTCCTCGCTTCTGAATAGGGCAAATGCAATGTGATGAGATTAAAAGGGTGATTGTAATACTATATGTCCCAAAGCATTAATAAGCTGGTGTTACAAATACTCCCTTGTAAATGGTTTTGGCATCAGCACTATTAAGTCTTAATCAAGGAAGAGGAATCACTAGATAAACATTAGGCAATAGTGATCATGGATTGTTAGTAAACATGTGAATGAACAACATGTTCGTACACATGGCTAGAGGTGGAATCTACACTACATTTCCTTGTTATTGTTACCACTTCTCTGCCTTTTTGACTGGGCATTTTGATTGTGGGAAGTGGAAGTGTGAATTCATTTTTCTGCTTAAATTTTCTTTGAAGGCATTACACATCAGTCTTCCTAGAAGTAAAAAATGAAAAGGGATGGAAGAAAGTTCTGAATAAAGATGTTCCTCTGTTTTTTCATGTATTATTTCTGAAATTTAATCTGAACTTGCAAAGAATGTTTTCAAAGTCTGAATTGTGCAAAGTGAGTTATTAAAATAATCAACCAAACAAACAAAACCAGACTAAACAAACAAAAAAATGGGGGAAAAAAAAACCAAAACCAAATCCAACCTTTTTCAAGCATCTAGTGAAAATGGCATTATGTTTTGTCAGGATTAAAGGTAGCCAAGTAAAAGAAAAATGAAGGAAAAAGGAAAGAAAAAAGTGGGATGGTTCCTCTAGAAGTGAGACTGATGGGTGACTTTACAGCAGAATGCCTTCCCTGCTCTGGTAGTGGCTTGTCTGGGCTAAAACATTCTGGAGGCTGTGGAAGATCAGCCACACAGTTTCTCTAGCATGCACTGATTGAGCATTTCTGTCAGCCTGCACTCAGCTGAGAGGCATCACAGTCCTGCTCACCTTCCTCCTCCTTCCTACACCACTGACATGGGCACCTTTGTGTCCGCTGTGGCTCCTTCCCCGATGGGGAAATTCTTAGTGGTCAGTTTAAGGCAGATGGAGCTGTCCTTTAAACCACTGTGGCAATTGGAAAAGGAGGGTTAATCAAGCCTATCTTAAATTTTGCTTAGGAAGTGTAACTTATTTGTTTGGACTTTAGGAACTGAACAAAAGAAACAAGGAATGGGCTTGGTTCCAAACATGAACTGTGCTTTTTCATGGTGTTTGTTTTTCAGATGTGTTTTTGACAATGAAATCACATCCTGCTTCTCTATCAGTGGGTAGTTATTTTGTGTATTTTTGTCAATAGCTGTCAGGACCCATAGCACAGGTGTATTTTCCAACACCCCCTCAGATACAGAGATAAAAGGATGTATTTCTGGTTGCCACTTTCCTCCATGCTGTGAGGCGCACAGCTTACTGTGCTACAGTGGAATGAGTGTTGAGTCTTTACAGACAAAAGTTTGAACGTACCACAAACAAAACCAAAATTATTTATTTTGCATTTCAGAGTACATAGCTGCATAATGCCAACCCATTCATTTTAGGGTATATAATCTGGACCTCCTAAAGTAAAGGAATGGCCAAGCCTTCCATGCACCATTCCAAATCCACTTTTCTGTGCTGCCCCTGGAGTTTTTTGTCTGTCTCTTATTTAAAGAAAGTGACTTTACAGAACCTGTTCTGTACCTGAGCCCTCTGAGGCTGCACTCCAAGCAAGGACCATATCCATGCTTAGGCACGAGGGAAAAGTTATCTTGATGCAGTCAACGCCATGAACACAGGGAATTGATGACTTGGCATTCAAGTGCCGAGTCATCAATCATAAAGAATCAATCTTCTCTCCCTGAGGAGCTGGCCCCAGGCAAACATAATTCTCTCTCACTGCCACAGACCTGATAGCTCTTGTCCCATTTGTAGGGATTGTATTTGTTCTTATTTCAACATTGATTCACTTGGCATTCAGGAGTATTTTCCAGATTCCCAGAAAATGTCACCTAATTCATCCTCTCTAAAAAGGGTGGTGATGCTTGTATATTAGAGGACCCTAATACTTGTTTGTTTTTTTTCCTTGTAATGCTTTACACTCCAAGAGCTGAATGGAAAACAAGATCCTGTTGGTTCCTCTATTGCCTTTTGTGCATGTGATTTGAGGGAGGGGAATGGTGGACTCACAAGGAGGGCTGTTAAAAGCTTTTGAGTGCTTTTACCTCAGTCAGGCTTTTCAGGTCTGTCAGCAGGTAGGTTAATCAGTAAGCCTTATTATTTGTATTCCAATGGCAACTCAGAGGCATTGGTCTGCACTACAACACTGTTGTGAGCCAGGACCTCTGCTTTCATTCCTTATGGAATGAAAGCTGGGCCCTACATGCTTAAAGCTTATGCACTAGCATTAAGATTTGACTTCTTTTTTTCTTTTTCTTTTTCTTTTTTTTTTTTTTTTTAATTCCCTGGAGCACAGTGCCCTGGAAAATATCAGGATAAGTAAGCACACTGAATTCCAAGAACGTGGAGCTCTGCTCAGCTGTTATAGGACAAAGGGAAAAAAAGGGCCTTATGTGTTTGTTTCTTCTTTTATTTTCCCTGCTATTATTCTTAGTCCTAGACGGGGACAGAACGAGCCAGCTTCCAAACACCAGGATATGTAATTAGCTAATTATATATTAAAGAGCGCAGTGCATTTACAGTGTTCTCTTCCATGTATGTTCTTCTTGTAACTCGGGACTTGAAATCTTGAAAGCTGGTATTTGGAGCTTATACACCTGCATCAAATTTTTACTTATTGGAAGCAGAGCTGGTACTCAAAATCTGCTGGGGAGAGCACTTTTCCAGAAAATGCAAAACTTTTTTTCGGTGTTCCTGCCATGCTGAGGTGGGGAGGGGATAGGAGAGTAAATTCAAACACGATTCCCAATCACCAGTGCACAGAGATTCAGGAGGTTACATTTCTCTTTCCACTTGGCCTGACCTGATCTAACATTGTGCTACAGGCTAAAAGGGTGATGTCAACCATCCCCATCCCCTTACGTGAGTCTCAGAAATCAGAAATCATGCAACCATGGAGCGAGACGATGCAGCGCAATGTCCTGGCTGGAAATGATTTCAGGGAAAAAAAAAGAAAAACCCTGAGTGTTTGATTTTTGGTCAGAGAAGCAAACTGATGAGATTCTCTCTGTGGTCACCAATGTGCTGAACCTGGAACGAGGTGAGGAAAGGGATGTAGAGAATGGATGGATGGATGGATGGATGGATGGATGGATGGATGGATGGATGGATGGATTCTCTGAGGCACAGCTGGCATTAGGTCACGAAATGATAGTGCCCATGTTTGAGATATTATGTAATCAAGACTGGCAAACTCATGCCTTTATAAGCAGGTTGTGTAAGATGATGCTCAGGGGATCACAGATCTAGAAATTTCAAACACTGCTGCCAGAGCTAAGCAATGTAAACCCTTCTTAAAAAGACAATCATCCAAAATGTTATTTCACTCCTATCTGGATAGTTGGCCAGCTGTCTAATACTGTTCCTTATTTTCTACATTTCTTATATTTTCCATAAAATATTTTTTAAATGTAAATATTTTAATTTTTTTAATTTATTGTTTGAAGGAATTATGGGTAATAAATCAATAATGATGAATTTGAGGATTTAAACTCTTGAAACAACCCAGACTGTTGTCATTTCTCAGAGTAAAATAAACTGAAGAAGAGCTAGAATCTTTTCTTTTTTAGGGGGAAAAGAAAAAAAAATAAGAAATTGTATTTAGTCTATATGAAATTCTTCTAAAGAGTATAATGTCAGCAACTTCAATGCAAAATTTAGCTCAAGAGGGACTTTCATAGCATAGGAAAATTATGTGGACTGTGGATATAGGTCTGAAATTCCCTTCTCACAGATAAACTGGGGTAATGATAGTGAATTTGCACCTTGCTGTTCCAGCACTAAATTTCTGGTCTACAGGGAACTTGATTATCATATTTAACTAGCCTAAAAGAATTTTTCATCCAACTGCTTTGCTTATCTGGAATAAATAATTAATAAAATCAGAATTTAGTGAAAAACTCTCATTTATTTTATAAACACAAGAGTTGTAAAATACATTTTTGTAAAGTTTGGGCAAATATCTTAATAGAACCTTTGAACCATCTGAGTTTTGCCCATTCTAAGCTTTAATGCTTGGGATAGTGACCAATGAGGCATAAAGCAAATCTTATTGCTTCATCAGATGGTGAGTGCAATTTATGATCTACTGACAAACCCAGAAGAGAATGCTGAAATATTGTGGTCACGCCTAATAAAATAGCAGGTACAGCCTGCAGATAGGGCAAAGACTGATCTCAGCTTCATGCACTAATCTCTGCTGAAGCCAATGGGAGTAACCTTGGCCTTGGTTCAACAAAATATTTAAGCACATGTTTAAGTATAGAACTGTGGCTGGAGTGACTGGGGGCTACAAATGGTAGAAAGAAGAAGGAAACTCTCAGTGAAACTGCCGCACTTCACTCCTTTGACTAAGCTCCATAGGAAGAGCTCTTAAGCGCTGTTTAAGTTTCCTTTGAAATATTTTTTTTTTCAGATTTGGAATGTTCTTAAGTAAATTCTTTAAAGTGAGGTTTTCCATTTAGCTGAAATAAGGTTTGAATAAAAAAATTGTTGCAGAGAACTGGGACAGCGATGATTCTGCTGGACAAAGAAAAGAACATTAGATCTGTAAAAAGTGGGTTAATTAGCCAGAAAGTCTCTAGGAGACCCAGGCAGACATTCACAGCCCTTGCAAAAACAGAGATGCAGAGCCTTGCTGAGACAATGAGGGACTTGCTTGCATGATGAATCCATGATTATCTTTCTCTCCACACATTTCTGCTTGTCCTTCTCACCTAGCTTAGGAGAGCTCTTTTCAGAGAGAATTTCAAGGGCTGCTTTATTTGTTAGGAGACAAGGAGGCACTAATAAATTCCTCTGTGTGAGGTATTTAATTACATAATAATGTGTACACTAATCAAGGTAAATGTGTTTGTGAAAACACCTTGATATGGGAACAGTTAATCACCCAAGGCATTGCTTCTTAACACACCTTGGAAGTTAACTTAATTAAATTAATTAGAACAATGAAAAAATGAACTGTTTATTGGTCTACAATGGCCCGAAGCAAGTGCTTTTCCACCAATGTTAGGAAATCTCCCAGACTGCAAATCTTTTATTTTCTTTTTTTTTTGTTTTTTATTCGGCACCTCCAGTTCTTGCTCTTATGGCAACCTGTGAGGAACCTGAAAGGAGTGGGATTTTGAAAGGGGTGGCATTTTCCTCTACTGCCCTGGCATCTGAACTCCTCATCTGCAGGAACCAGGTGATTGGTACCCAGAAGTGCTGCGCTTGCAGCCAAGATCCAGAAAGTGAACACATCTTTGAGCTGATCTGTGCAGCTATGTGCTAGCTGGAAAAGAGCAGTTAATACACTGGGGATGTGCTTGCTCACAGTCAAAAGCCAACAGAGATGAGTGGAAAGGCACCTTCTTACTTCTGGAAAGCTTTGCATTGTCTCATTATTCATTATTGGTTTCAACTTCCAAATATTGCATCCAAACCAGCTATTTGCTGTCCTGTTTTTCTGGTGTACCTAGCTGACAAATACAATTGTGTTTTCCCCCATGGCTTCAGCAAATTTTTGTTGACCACAGCTTTGACAGACACGCAGCTGGCCTGTTGGAAGGTGGTTGTGTGTTAGGTTACACATGATGCTGCTGTTTGCTGTATGTGGATGCCCGGGCTGGCTTAAGCTGCAGATTTGTATGTAATTTATCATTCTGTCAGGACAATACTGATGTGCAAAAAAAGCATGGTCTTCAATGCCTTTCTTTCCTTCTACCTTGTCCCCTCCTTTTATCTCTGAAGCAGAAAATTCTTATATCTCTATGGAGAGACAGATCTATTAGATGGAATACATATTTTTTTTGCTTACCTTAAAGCAAAAAGTTGCCTTGACTCAATTCCTGGTGTGGCCACACCAAGGTTTGTTTTAGTAGAGTCTGGGCAGGATATGCCACAAGAGGTTGAAGGAAGGGTTGGATGAGGATGTGTTGAATCTTCTCAGGGAAAACATTTCTCCTGCTGACTTAAATCCTGCATGAAATCAATGCTGCAGCAGGTCCCGCCGAGCAGGGTAAGCAGTAGGGTTGGAAACTCATGAGGCAAATGGCTGTTCATAAATTTTGTCATTAACTGGCCTTTTAGAAGTGACCTAGATCGCTATTTTAGGGCACCCAGGGAGCCTGGTCAGGGACAGCAAGGGTGACTCAGGACCCTGACACCTGTGTCACTTGCTCTCAGATGAAGCAGGCGGGGATAGAGCTTCTTCACTGCAATGGGAATTGGTCTTTAAAGCAAAAGACTACTCCTCCTTTCTTCATCAAGGTCCTGGGTAGACTGTTTTAAAGTAGACGTATGAAAGTTATCACCAATGCTTAAGGAACGGGGCAGGATTGCCTTGCTGTAGGCATTTCACAGACATTAAAAAAAGAGAACAAAACAGTAGGCTTTGCTCCAAGTTTGTACTCTTAAGGCCAGCTTAGGTAAATTTTAGTACTAGGTAAATTTTAAGGACCCTTCCAATCCAAACCAAGATGCTTCATAAGCATGGGACTGCTTTTGTGCTTGCCAGTCTGAAGAGCAGAGTGGGACTGTGCACTTAGAGGCCCAGCTCCATGGGCTTTCAAACTTGATTGCAGATCTTGACAAGACTCAAATGGCAGCTTCCACCCCTCTGCAAAAGCTCAATCTTTTGTATTTCCCAAGAGTCTAGTAGCTGGTGCAACTCTTCATTCAGAGGAAAAACAGTATGTTCCCCCACATGGATTTCTTTACATTGTGCATCCTGGGAATTCACACAGGAATCGATAAACAGGCTAGTGCTCTCAGCATGGTTTTGCATCCCAACCAATGTGCCCCACTGCTCAGTTTTGCAGTTTGATTGCAGACATATGTTCATACAGCCACTTTAGTCCCAGCTCTGGAGCTGACGCCACCAACAGCAGCCCAAGGCTCTCCTCATCACACACTTTTGGTGAGTGCTGATGAGACTTGTGGTATGGACAGCTTGATTTACTAACATGAGTCTGTTGGCTAAGTCATAGATGAAAAAAATAACGAAGGCATGAAAAGCAACTGTGAAAACAGTGCTGGTATCTTCAGAAGTGATTAAGTATTTTGATAGACATTTTCTTCCTGAACAGCAATAATTTCTGCCATTTTTTTTGGTTATCAGGACCACTGAAGTCATCTCAGACCAGGTTTAAGGAGTGAAACAAACAGAAATAAGGTCTTTTAAGAAATAAGGACTGTGAAGAAAAATGAGATGCAGTTGTGCTTTTGCCCTTCATTTTTCAGCCATGTAAAAATGTTTCATGTGTCACTGCAGTACTTCCCTGGTACTCCTCTCTGACCTGTATCACCCAGCCTGTCTTATCATCAGAACTGGAACACAGCATGTGAAAAGAACATTCTGTAAATATGTGATACCACTGTTTTCTGCTTGCATTTCCTAATCATGCTGTTTGTGCAATCTCTATTTTCTCCTGTTTCCAGGTTTTCTATGCACTGGTTTTCTACACAGGTGTCAGTTGTTCTCACTTTGCTTACTTGTTCCTTTTCCCCCCTGCTTTTTTATGTATGTCTTATAATCTTAGAATGTTTTTGTTGGTTTGTGCACATGTGCAAGCATGTTAATAATTTTCTTGGGACTCTTTCATCAGGGACTATTATCACAAACCTATGTTGTTGCTATGTAACAAATCTGTGCCACTATTTTTTTTTTTTTGATCTCTGTGCTTCTTTCAATTCTTAATTCTCTTTTTCTTCCAGACATTTCTGTCCTCCTTCCTCTCCCCTGAAGAAATCCAAAAGGCATACCCACACCCCCCCTATGCACACACAACCAGACACACTGGGGGAAAAATACCCTTAAATTCCTCCCATACTGTTTGGTGACTTATTTATTTAATTTCAAGGTCTCTTCTGAAGATGAGAAATAAGACACGACAAGGCATGTGTTATACCGAGATAACACATACCTTTGGGGAAGTGTGAAACACAAGGCAAAGAGGAGTGTCTTCAATGACCCAAGATGAGAGTTATCTTGTGGTAACACACACCTAGATGTGTCCCATTATGGCTGTGAAGGATGGGGACGCAGAAAGTGGAAATAAAAGAAATAGTAGAAACTTAAATTCCTTTTTATTGTTATTATTATTTTTAAGTTAGTCTTCAGCATGTCCTTCTATCACAAAAAGGAGAGAAGGATTCCAGCCAACAATCCTGTGGGACATCCATTATAATACAAAATAATACATGCAGAGATGATAAAGCCAGAAGGGACACTCACATTCACTCTTGCTGTGGATAGTTCCATATCACAATTTATTAAATGTCACAGAGTTATTCAGCATTGAATTCAAAGTATTTGATTACATTCCTTCCCAAAAGGCATCCACACTACTTCTGAAGACATCAAAACACAGGGAATCTGTTACTTATTGGGTAATTTGTTCCTATAGTTTGTGACCCCTGCTATTAAAAAGTTGTGCCTTCCTAAAAAATTGATTGTGTGCCAGTTTGAATGTGTCCAATCATTCTTGCTTGTTCTGCCATATTGTATAAGATTAAACTACATACTCTACCTTTCCTACCTGTGTTTTAATCTAGGCAACTCCTAGATTTCCTTTCAGAAAATTAAGTGAATTGATTTATTTTAATCCTTAATTAAGAATATATATAAACATTGTGATTATTTTTAAGACTTCTTTGTCCATTGCTTTATGTCAGCAGCTTTAGTTCCCATTATGGTTTTGCTGGTATAGAGTTAATTTTCTTCGTAACAGCTGATGGGGTTGTATTTTGAATTTGTGCAGGAAACAGTGTTGATAATGTAGAGTTGTTGATAATGTAGAGTTGTTGACTGTGCAACAAGTCCAATTTCATTAATACCGAGCTTCTGTCTTGCAAAGTGTTCAGGGTCCTCTTTCTAAAGAAGGAAAAGAAATTTTGGACCTTCTTTTTCCGGGTATAACCACGTTACAGTGAATCTTCTATTTATTGGGCTGCCATTCCATGAGACAGACAGGTGATTTTTCCTGTTCCCATCCTTACTTACCAGCACGTCAATCTCTGTGCCATCTGCAGATTTTAGCTGTACTGATTTCTTATTTACTTATTGATGAAAATATTGAATAATGCTGCACCAATTACTAAACCACATTAGAAACAGGTTGCTCCTAAATCCTGGGATCATACAACATTAAGTACTGCATTTTGAAACCTTAGAGTTAGCCAGTTCCTAATCCACTTAGCATATGTTTTATTCATATTGTATGGTAATAGTTTTAAAATTAAATTTTTTTTTCAGTACTAAATTCAATGCAACCAAATGTTTTGTTAAAAAAGAACGAGATGAAAGGATTCTTATCTTTTTTATTAGACCTTTCAGCCATGCAGAAATAAAAAAAAAAAAAAAAACCACAAAAAACCCCCAAACAATAAAAGCCAAACAAAAACCAAACAAAAGAAAATAAAACAATCTGAGAGGTTCAATCTACATTTATTGACTTAACAAGTGGCTCTTCTTTTTAAAACATGAGCTTTTGAAGTTGCTGGAATTTCTCAGATATTTAAAAAGTGTGCTGATCCAAGAAAAAGGTGAGAAAAGATTGCTGTGGTCTTTTCTTTAGTACATGAACTTAGCTGATACCACGTGCAAAATGTTTCTAAGTGTAATCTTAAAAACAACTGTTTTCCTGTGTGACCTGGGTGAATTGAATTCAGTATTTGTTGTAGCAAATTGTGCACAATACCCAGTAGAATGAAATCCTTAGATTAATAGATTTTATGGCTGGAAGGGAACATTATTATTATGTGCTCTGACCTCTTGCATAGCGCCTGTCACGGAATTTTAGCCAGTAATTCTCACCTCAGGCTCAATATCTTGTGATGCATAACAGTCTATTACTGCGGCAATTGTTGGGCTTCTTTGGGGCTGCCTTCATGAGAGTCAACCCTTTTCAGCATCAGTTTGTGTGTAACGTGAGGGTGGCTATGGAAAGGGCTGTAAAATAACATCTACGTAAATGTTTCTTTTCTAAGGGAAGGTAATATATGTCATATCAATGTTTATGTATGGATACATGCATGCACGTAGAATCACAGAATCATGGAACCACGGAACTGCCCAGGTTGGAAGGGACCTCCAGAGAGGAGCTGATTCCATCTTCTGTGGAGAGGGAGCCTAGATAAGATTATCTAGCTTCCTGTGCAATTGCAGCTTGAAAGCCTGCAGTGAAGATGACTCTACATGTCAATGTGGGTTTTTTTCTGAATTGCTGCTCTGACTGTAAAAACATGTGAAGGTGAAACTATCACCCACAGGTACTTCCTCCCATTGCTGCTTGTCTTCTCTGTGTGACTCCTTGTGAAGAGTGACTCCCTGTCCTCCCTCTGGATATACTTTAGGTACAGGAACACTGTGGAGGATTTTATTAAGAGTTGGTTAGCTGAGAAAGGCCATACTGACATAAGGCTGCTGGTTAAGCTCAAAAGGGAGGTCAGCAGTCTCTGATTCAGTGACTGCTGACAGGCAAGAATGCCGGATGGCCTTGCTGCAACATGAGGAAAGGGAGGTGAGATTAGTCCTGAATATCTGCAGAATGTAACAGAAGAATAAGCACAAGAATGTAGAAGTAGGTGTAGGTGCTGATACGTAACTAACCAATCCTGAGCTCAACTTTTGCAATATGTATGAAGCTTATTAAGAACTATATTTAACCCGCTGTATTCGATCAATAAATTGGACTTGGATGAACCAATTGGTGTCTGGGTCTCCTTCCCCCGACAGAACACAGTGATGGAGTTGCCCCTGAGCCTTCTCTTTTCCACGGTGAAAAGATTTAACTCTTTCACTCTTTTCTTATAGGGAAGTTCCTCCAGACATCTGCTGATGCATATGGAGCTTTTTGTTCACCAGTACCCACAGACCTCTTTTAACAAGATTGCTCCCCAGCCACAGGGAACAGAGCTTGTACTGATCTCCTTGAATATGCCAGCGCGGGACATCTATATTTTGGAAATATTACAGTGTTATGGAGAGAAAGTATGCTCTGTGCTCTAGGTGACTGAAAAGCCTGAGGAGTTAGTGTGGTTCAGGGTATGTCTACCTTGTCAAGTGAGTTTGGATCAGGAGTGCATTTTGGAAGTGACCTTCTGGACCTTTCTCAATTATTACATCTTGCACAAAGTGAATTTGGAGTGTCTGAACAGGATCTTGTATGGAAAAAGCTGATGTCAGTGATGAACTTTAATCAAATATCTAACATTCTCCAGCATCTTGGGTTGATGGGACCACTGTAAGGCTAGTATAAACTCAAAAAGCCCAGAAGGATCTATGCACTGGGTACTGGGCCCTCAGCAGCAGCTGATTGTTTATATCTAATGAAATTGCATCACCCTGCTTGACTGTGTGAAGCTGTTCTGTCAGATTAAGGCCTGATAGCACTGACTAGCAGTTTCCTGGGGTACTCAGAAACTTGTTTATAATAAAGAGAAAGATGAAATGGTAGGGGTCTTAAAAACCCAGAAAAGAATGAGATTTTCAATCTCATGGTATGTTAAAATCATGATTGCAGCAGTCAGTGACAGACCCGTGTGGAATGAATTTCCAGACTCTCTGTTTCTTAGAATGGTGGGGCAGCCATCCAAGCTGAAATCCATGTAGGTAGTCCCAACAGCTCATTTCCAGATCATATGGGCCTATATTCTGAATAAAATACATACACTAGGGGCCGAATGGGAATTTTCATGCTGTGAGAAATGTGCCTTGTGAGCCAGACAAGGCTTTGAGCATTCAATGGGACCAACGCACCTCGTGTAACATACAGATAACTGCTAGCAATTTTTCTGAGTGCCCTTCCCTCAAGGACGATAAACTTGTTATTCCTTCACAGAGGAAAAAAGCCCAACAAACACCTTATATACTCGTTTTTCAGTTCTTCACTTGATTCTCAGGGTGCTGGTCAACATGGCAGCCTTTGCAAATATGAACAATGTTAAAACCAGTAGGGATGTAATGAAGTGAGTTCTTTAGCGTGTAATAGAAGCAGATTTTATACCAGTCCTGCCAAGGGCTCTCACCATGAGTGACATGCTCAACATTAACTTGTATTCCCAGGTACATAATACTTAAATTCTTTTGAACACACTGCTGGAAACAGGCACGCTGAAGGAGTTGTCATTCTACTGCCTAATAATGCCGTATCCATCATTATCTTCAAATGCCCCCTTTTAGAACTTTGCTGATCCCATTGAATATTCTGGGTAGCTGAGTTTTCAAAACATATTCATTTTCAGTAGAGCTCTATGCTCTGTTGATTGGCTGCCTCCTTTCCTGATCACGCTGTGAACTTTAGTGGATGAAATTTTATACATAATCACGCTGTATTCTTTGCTGATTGAGCCATCTATTATCACTGTTTATATAGCTATTTCATTCTGCATTTGCCAGTCCAGTTTCAAGCTTGTTTTTCCCCCAATATATTATGCAAAATAAACTGAACAGGAATTACAGTATTTCCAACCTGCTGTGTCTTCAGAATCTAAGATAGCAAAATGCTTAGGTTTTCTTTCAAATAGTAGGATAAATGCTTCCCCAAAGATTGAAGCTGCTGGTTATGGAAAGCTTGTGCCACTTACTATATGCAAAATAGGAAGATTTACAAAGAAACTGATTGCATCTTTATTTGCTTTATCAAAGAATCTAAAACCATAGCTGAAACTATAGAAAATGCACTTTAGTGATCTTAAAACAAATGATATCCCCAACAGATTTGTCGACAGCTTAGCACATAAGCCCTGGCTGCTGAAGAAAAAGCATCTGGAATTTCTGCTGCTAGAATATGCACCTTAATAAGGAGAAGATTCAAAAGTTCAATTCCTGAATTGTAGAGCTTGGTCAGCGGAGTTTTGCAGCTGAACAAGTGTTGTCTGTGCAGCTGGCTTTGCCAAAAATAAATAAATAAGGGGAATGAATAAACCAGAGCTCAAAACTATGAATCTTCCCTAATAATAAAATATGTAAAAATGATAGTAAACTCTCTCCATTTATTAAATTAAATTATGCATCTCAATCATCAAAGTGTGCAACAACCGCACTCAAGAAGGGCGTCACTAAATCAGGGGAAGATACAGCCCAATCAGGAAAATTTAACAACTCCATCATTAAATTAGGCAACACTATCAGAACCAAGGTAAATAAAAAGGAGATAAACTGTGCAGGCTGATCTTTTCTGGCCAGAAAACTGAGAGGGAGACTGAAGGCCACCATTTGATAACAAATAGGGCAGTCTTCACAGGGTGAAGACCTTTAGGAGATGCAAATGATAATTGCAAATGATAACTAATAAAGTCACTGGAGCTGAATCTATTCTTTTAAGATTAATACCTGGTACAGCTATTGTCATGTGACTCTTACTTTGTATAATACTAGTTCCTTTGTACTCTGATGAACAGTACGCCATAAAGACCCTACTCTAATAGGTAAACACGGAATTGCAGTTTGTTTTTTATTGGTGTAGTAGTCTTCTTCTTGCACCTTTCCCCAAATAATTTTCGTATTATTTGGCTCAGGGGGAAGAAGAAGGAAAGGTGAAAAAAACCTTTGGATCTACAAAATTCAGTGTAAAAACTGTCCACCAGAGATAAAGAAAAAATTGTCCTCCATGCTCAAATGTTCTCTGCCAGCCTTGCAACAGGCAGTCTTCTGGAGTAGGTGTCAAATTTGCCTACAGGGGCTAAAATATATGAGGGGAAAGATCTGAATACAAAAAAAAAAAAAAAAAAAAAAAAAAAAAAAAAAAAAAAAAAAAAAAAAAAAGCAAGTGAAGTGGTGTGAAGTGGTGGTTCCTGGAAATGGAAATGAACAAAAATTTTGATATTGGTTTGAATGTGAGAAGAGATATTCCATGCAGAACTTGCTGATAATTTTTACTCTCTAACCAGGTCTGTTGCAGGATAGTATATTGGGATGACTTGAGGGTCATTGGATATTGCAAAGAGAAAATTATATTAATAGATAGCATGGTATTTTAGCCCTTCTGTATTAAAAAAAAAAAAAAAAAAAAAAACAAACCCAAAACTCAGTGCCCACAGACTGTATTGTCAATAAATATGTCAGCCTTTAACATTAATTTCTAAGTTAAATCTGACCTATTAATGATTGCTGCAAAGGGAATATGACGGCAACAAAAGAGGCAGCCACTGCCCTGAAGTTTGCATTCCACCAAAAAATTAGATGAAAGAAAAAGGAGATATGAAGTGGTCAAATGGCTAAAGGGAGGGTATGTCAGCATGAAAGCTGCTGAATCACACTGTCCTGACTCGATCACAAACTTCCATAGTTCTGTAGCCAGGACTTCTCAGACTGCCTTCCCCTAACCTGCGTCGATTGTGAGCTGTCAGCCCTTGCTGATCAGCATCCTGTCCATTTGTGAGGCCTGGGAGCCTGGATGTTTACCCAGGGCCTTTGGTGGGTGCATATGAGTTTTCCTAGCCTGTGTCAACATGCCATTGCTATTATCTTTACCTGTATCAAGCAGGCTAAAGGCAATCTGTTCGGAAATCGTGTCTCCATTTTGCTGGATAGACATATGCTTAGTCAAATCCTTGAGGAAAGCTGCCACTAATGCAGTGTATGGAGGAGCTGGAGTTACTGAGCATTACAGGTGTTTGTTTAACCTTGGCATACATGGGAAAACTGTAATGATTTGTTTTGTACCTGAAGGCCTAGAGAGGATTATGCTGCCTGTCTACTGTCTGTATGTGAGGTGTGTGAGCAAGGAAACTTAAAAGACACAGCCAATTTCTGTGCTTCATCAAGATCAGACATTTCCATTAAAATACTAACTTTTAAACACTAATATTAGTCAGAAATAATTATTGAAGATTTCTCCCTGTGGCCATTATATCCTTAAGCGAGACGAGGTAATTTCTGCTGTTAGTGTTCTGAGCATTATTTTTCCAGCTTTCTTCTCTAGCAATTCTTTCCAATACATTCAGTGCACTTGAAAATCAGATACTAATTTAAAAAGCCCAGGAAGGAAGGTACTAAAGAACACTGAAAAACATGGATATACATAAAAATGTGCTCACACACACACACACACACAGAGGCAATAACTGCCCATACACACACAAGCAATCAGGATATCTCCTGAGGCTTTGTATTCTTGATGGTTCCATCACTTGTCATATTTTACAAGTCATGGGGCCATGAGGAAAATACATACACAGTTTAAGTTCAGTTGCCACAAACTGGCAGATGTCTGAAGGAGCTGTAGTTTCACGAGATGACAAGGGTTTATGATACACAGGAGTTTAACAGGGCTCTGGAAAGCAAAGCATCCTTTCAACATCTTTGTGCTTCCCATGGTAGATTACTATTCTGCTCCCAGTCGGATCCATAGGAGGTGAAATAGCCAGCACCTCTGGGGGCAGGGCTGGGTGCCCACAAGTTATTGATTCACCAAACACACAGGTATGTGCTTCAGAGCCTGCTACTTCAATAAGAACCCAGCCCTTATTGAAGCCAGTGGCTCTGAAGCACATGCCTGCATGCTCTGCAGGGACAACACCTGACACTGATTTGGATACAGACGCACAGACACCTTAAATTAAAAGTCCCACAAAATATGGACGCACACATTTCGCCACTTTATCATGCCCTGAAAAATCACGGCATTAAGAAACAGAAGAGCTTCTCTATAATGTTGGATAATGGATGAAAAGGTAAAATATATGTGATACGACACAGTTTTATCTGAAATTATTCCTTAAGGAGCATTTGGACTTTACTTAATGGTGCAACCGCTTGTAATAAGAAGATTTGGAAATTTGTTTATCCGTTCACTTATTATATTGGAGGGTATTATTATTTAATTTCTGAAGTGTCACACTAGGGACACATAGGATTGGGAAGAATTTTCCCATTTTCTAGATGAGATAGGAGGGAAATTTTATGTATACAGTGTGGGAAGGATACTTTAAAAAGTGTAAAATGTTTCATTAAACAGAAATTTACCCCAGCTGTTCATTTCATTTTTATACCTCACAGAAAGGAAGCTGCTGCTGATAGCTGTTCAAGGCATCTGGTGTCTTATTTGAGGTAGTTAGCTGTGAATGGACAATCATACATGTCCCCGTGTTGGAGAGACTTTGTAAACATTCTTCTAACTGGCTCTCAGCGCTGGAAGCATCTGCAGACTTCTATAACCCTCAGCTCACTGCAGTGGCTTAGTCCTTTGTTACCATTAATGAACCATCAGAATGCCATTAGTGCCAGGAGAGAGAGTACAATTCATCTCTCAAAATATAGAGGTTTATATATGAGGTGGCCAGTTCAGGACTGCCTTACACTCACTGGGCAGAAGCACATTTAGATCACGTAGACATACAAATTGGTACAGTAGACTCATGCTTTTTTATTTTAAATCAATGCAAAAACTCCTCCATGACAGACATTTGAGAAGGAAAGAGTCAGAGTTAATGTTTCAATGAAATCTCTTTGAGAGGAATACAAACTCATTATCTTTCCTTTCAGCCTCTTCTTCTTCCTGCTCTTCTCCTATATGCACCCCAACTCCCTATTAAAAGGGAAAAATCCTTGTATTAAGATGTGATGAACTTTTTGAATGGTAACTGTCTTGTTTATTACCTGATGGATCAGTTCATACACTGATATAACAGGCACAAGCTCTGCCATTGATTCAGGACTGAACACTTTTTCTTAGAAAATTACTTAGCTTTTGTTAAACCTTTTCAAATTAAAAAAAAAAAAAAAATTGTACTAATTTTTGAGTACTCAAGTTTGTGACTTAGTAATATTCTCTTAGCATAAGATGTGTAATTTTAATGTCTTCTGCATTCAGGTACTGTACATTTAGAAAGCCTTTTTTAAATCCGACACTGCTCTGAAGAGTAATTTATTATCACAGTACTTCAGAAGATGCTTCTCAGAAATACAGAATAATTTTTAAAGGGAATAATTTTTCATATAAAGTCTTATTTGATCATGTGTCTTCCACTATGAAAAAGTGTAATTACTTTATTTTTTCATGTGACTTAACTTCAAACTCTCATTTGAAAATATTACTTTTACAAAGTATGTATGCAATTTCTTTAAAATATCTTGTTAAGATGTTTCTTTAATGAGAATCTGCATGCAAAATTTATACTGTATGTTACTATCATTATATATATAATTGGCCAAGTGCAAGGAAATGGAAAATGAAATTTTTTTTGATGGCAAGATGCATGTATATTTCCAGGTGTAAAGTATTTAATCATAATAATCTGCACCTGTGGAATTGTATTGCTGAGTTAAACCAACAGTCTTACAGTAATTGAAGATTAAACTTTCTATTTAATTCTAACTATCTGCATTATCTGTTCCATTTCCCCTATTATTACATGTTTTTAGGACAGTCCCTGTATAAGAAATCCTTTTCACATAAGTACTTTACTCTAGTGTGTAAAGAATAATATGAATCATAAGAGGCTAAGGGCAATATCTATTTCACTTACTGTTATTGTCTAAAAATTACATACTTGGTCCAAGGCAGATAACTGGACCCTTTTTATATTCAGTGGAGAGAAATGGGCACCTCAGAGACTGATTTGTCCTGTCTGTGTCAGACATCTGGCTTAAGTTGGGACAAATCACTTCTTGGAGTTGCCTGTTTTTCTCTGCTGACTGCAGAGAGACCCTAAGTGATTATTTTCGGCCATTCACCTTTCAGACAGTGAAGGTTAGTTGAGATGAATCCTATCTCTAATTGTGGAAACCCAGATGGCAGGGAAGGAAAAAAAAAAAAAAGAAAAAAAAAAGAAGATGAAGCAAAAGAAACAAACCAACAGCATCTAAAATATGTTTCTTGCATTTATGTGTGAAAGAGCAGGCACAGACTGGACTTAAACCCAGACCATGCTGCGTGCTTATTATGGAAAATCCACAACAAAGAAATCCGTGTGCTTCATGTGTGTGGATGTGTGTAAAGGGATTAAGCAGTTTAACACATGTTTATGCTTCCAAAATATCTTTTGGATTGGACCCAAATTAAATTTACCCAATCCCGAACACCTGTTTAAGGCTGTGATGACACTGCCATATGGTGGGTCAGTTGCTGCACACATGCAGACATGATCAGTTTTATTTGGTCAGTCCAAGTAATAATACCCCAGGCACCCTCCCTGGCCCTGGAGCGCGGTTTTGGCACATGAGATCCATGAGATTCACATCTCTGCTTTCCCAAGGTATCCTGGGCTACCCGTCTGTGGTACAGTAACATCTTGTTTTGTAGAGTTTCCTGAGGTCTGCCTTATGCTGCCACAAATTTTTTGGCAACACAGGGTGAAAAAGCCTCACCTTCCACAAATTCTTCCTCAGCTCTACCTCTGCCTCCATGCTTCACCAATATCAGTGTGGTGCTCAGTATAATCTCACCTGAATGTCCCTAAACAATAAATACTTACACATTTTCAAAGCTTGGGGGTTTCCTTTGTATTGTTTTAGGTCTTTTACCAAAGCACAAAGGAGACAGAATGTGATGTCACATGCCCACCCTGGATGGGTATGTCAGGCACGGTAGTGTGATTTCAAAAAGAAAAAAAAAAAAAAAGGAAAAAAAAAAAGGAAAAAAAAAAAAAGACAATATCAAAGCAATTGGCCTTTTTAGAAAAAGAGTGATTTCAGCAATGTTTTTAAGAAAAATACTATAATTAGAAACCTTGCTCCTCTTGGACCATAATTAAATGCAAGCGCAATTATAAAACTACTTAAAAATAGGGGGAATTATTTAAAATCAGTTGATTCAGGATTTGGAAGTAATTTGCATTTTACAGTACCAAAAAACCCCAAAGACAACCTTAAGCCAGAGTATATTTCTATTGGTGTTTTTATTAAGCTCTGAAAAAGCTGGTTTTCAAAGACAAATTAAGCTGTAGTGAAATACATTTACAATACAGTGATTACATTTTTTTTCCTGAAAAGTATGGATATCAGAGCAACCTAATAAAACTCCTTATGTTTTGGTGGTTTTCTTTGGTTTTTCTCTTCTTTAAAATTAAAAAAAAAAATTAAAGTAGATTTTAGACAGGTATTCACAGTATTCCACCTGTGAAATGCCTGACTCTATGAACTGCTGTGAGTGGATCCTAATTTAGTGTGTAAAAGTCTTTCAGACTCTCTTGACTCTCTTATAGGTTCATTTGAAGTCACATTGATTGCAGTGTGTGATTGTGATACCAGAACAATGTGCACTGACAGCATTTTAATAGGTTTTTCTGTGTTAATTTTAATAGTGAAACATGAATTTCTTTAAAGTCAAAACAAGATTTGCCACTGACTGTTTCAGCCTTCAGTCATTCAAGTGAACAGTTACCTATCTGAGTTTAGGATTCTCTTACTTCTCGATTTAGGATTCTCTTTCACCAGAAGGTGAAAATACTCATGGCTTTTTTCTGCTTTGACGATCATCAGACAATTTGGACATCATTCATGGGGGCTAAACGTGAGATTTCCATCTGTACTGGCCACCAATAACCCCTTGCAGTCAATGGAAAGAAGAAGAAACTATTTGGTCACAGGCCATCTCATACCCTAAAATTGCTCATTTCTCTACTAGACTGCACAAAACTTTAAGACAATTGAATTAGTGTTTGTTTATCAGGTTTAGATTACTATAATTACACTCAGTGAGTCCTACCTCTTCTACTGTCTCACCCGCTGCACTCCAAGGTGACAAGTTTCTTTTCCCAGCCTTGCTGGCTCTGTGCCAGTCATCAAAATTGATTGAAGCTTGCTCAGATTTTTTGTTTGTGCATATACAGTATTGGTAAATGGGCACAGGGGAGCCATATGGTACAAGAAAGCTGTGGTTCTAGTGGGTTGGTTTGGACTCAGTTTGACTCTATAGCCCTCTAATAAAAGGTTGAGAACTCAAAATAAATATCCACTGTGGAGAGTTACTAGAAAATCATAAATCAGCTCCTTGATGAGATATTATCTTTATCTATAATGTCTAATAAGATGAACAAAAGAAATCTGTGTAAGGAAAACATGTGGTGTTTAGAACCTGATGGCCACAGCATAGACACTTCAAGAATGTTTGCTTTGGGTCAGCTGTAGCCTGAACCCACAGACTGCAGGAGTGCTGCCTCTGAAGATCTCCTGGAATATCCTCTGGCCCAATTTAACCTAAAAGGAATAGTTGCCAAGCTCCAAGACTGCCAGAGAAGCCAGACCAATGCATGGTAAATAAAGACAATTGGGAGATTTGTTTTGGAAGAACGTTTCTTGCCCAAAGAAAAAGTCTGATGTTAATATGTGTGATTAGGGCTTATTACTATACAAGCTGTGTGCACTTACCTGCACTCAAGGCATTTTGTAAGTTAACAATGTAAAGGCAATAACTTTATTGGTGAAAGACTTTCTTATTAATTTCTCCAGTCATAAGAATGAATGTATTAATGTCATCTCAACTGTTTGCCCATTGAAGTTATTATATTTTTCAGAAGAAAACCCTTTTTCCTTAAGAAATCTGATTACATGTTTGAATTATTGACCTTTTTTTGGAAGACTTTTTTATTTTTTTTAAAGATGCTCATTAAGATCTTTTGTCTAGAAAACAAGTGTGTTTTCCTATGCCATAGAGCAACCAAATTCTAATTGCTGGCTTCATTATACAGAAAAGTAGAAGTGTAACAATCAAGAGCCTTATTACACATACATAATTGAGTTTCATTGCAACTTATGAAAACATAAACTGTCTTAAACACACTTGCAGAAAATGTTGCATCATCAAATCAACACTTTTATTATACAAAAGTAATTGTGTTTAAGGATACCAAACATATGTTACATATACAAGAGAAAAACACCACAAACAGAACTCTAATACAACTCCAAATTTTTTAGCAATTCCCAGATCTTCAAGAGTTGTATTTGTTCTGCCTTTTAAATTATTATCCCACAAAGCAAAGGTAGGTGGAACTCTCACCAATGAAACAGAATTCAGTTGTTTTTGGACAAAGGCATTTGACCATAGTGTCTTTTGACACAGCACATAGGGTTCATTCAGAGGTTTGCAAGGTAGACATCTGCAGCTGAGTTAATTTTTTAACCTCACTGACTATGTTAGTACCCGAAGATAAACTTTTAGAAAATGTGCTCCATTTCATGCCTATTTCCTTCCTTGCAGTCAAATGTAGATATCTGCACTGCATGTCTCAAGCTAGATGACATCAATCCACCTTTTATCTCTCTTCAGCATGGATTATTAATATTGTTTGACCTGAGACATTCTGTCCACATCAGAGGAGAACTTTTGTTGCTGGACTTTCTTATAAAGAGCAGGCGTTTAGTGTGTTTTGGGATGTTGTTAGCACATCTCCTAGTATTAAATTTGTGCTTTGATATCCTGTTTTCTGCCAGGACAGGGTTAAATTTTTGCAATACATAGGAGGGGATGTGGTCAGGACACCAATATTATTTGATACCTCCACATGTCATTGCCAGGAAGAGGGAATGGTACTCTCACTTCCCAGGAGAGTGGAGTCCCCTCCACTCAGGAGGAATTGGGGCAGGGAAGAGCCAACTGGCATTTGCTGATTGTTATGTACGGCCTTTCTGTGTAAACCGCTTCTTTGTCTTACACATTTTGTTATTTATATTGCTCCTGTTACTGCTGTTTGTCTTATCTCCTTGCTGTTTCCAGTAAATTCTTCTTATGTTTGCCCGCAATCTTTGCCTTTTCTGCTTCCAGCTGGAGGAGGAGAGGGAGTGGGTGGCAGCAGATTTTAGTTGGTGTTTAAATTGGAAAACACCATTGCTAAACCATGACAGCCTACACTGACACCCCATGTGGGGCACAAAACAGACATAACAACTGATCTGCCCAGAGCAGAAGAAATTTTGATCTAAGCATTTCTGTGTTACGCTGGTCGCAGTGTTGTTTGTTCTGCTCATGTGGGTGAGGTACCTAAACCTGGACATACTTCCATATGCCCAATATGTGCTCCTGAGACAACCTTTTTGAGAGCAGGAAGAGGGATCAGGATTTCTTTGTTGAAATAGCAGCTTATGGCACAACAAAACCAAATGCAATGAGAATCATGTGGGATGTATATTCAGTGCTGCTCTCCTGCCCTTACCTCTGGGAGTCCATTAATAATCATACCAAACCTGTGGGTAAACAGGGAAGGATGATTTTCCCCAGCTGCTCACCCCCTTTTCCTCCTTCAGGCCTGTAACCAGAGCTTTTGTAGTTTGAAATTTCCCCTGAATATTGAGGAAAATATGTCCTTATAGCTAGGTCTGCCAGGTCTTCACAATACAACCCGCATCACATTCAGAGCTCCAAAAAAGATTTTTAGGAGGGTCTTTCAGAGATCTGCTCTGAAAGGTGGTAGCCTTCAAGCACACCTTGTCCACTTCAAGTCTCAGTGTAGAACACAGCGTCTGATCATTTATCACAGAATCCCATGGTTTGTTAATTCACAGAATTCCATGGGCCTTGTTAACACAAACATATCACTTGAGCCCAAGCTTGCTCTTTGATTTCCCCTCTGGATTAATGAGTGAAACAGGTAGGAAGTCTTTTTCATTTTCCATCTTGCTAGGGTGTTTTTTGATGACAGCAATGCGATTTGCATGGGATGAGCCTTCAAGTGTGAGATAGGCCCAGATAATTCAGAAGGGAGCAGTGAAAAACCCCAGGAAAATGTACATCATCCTGCAGACCAGAGGAGTCAGATACCTGAGTTTCAGTGGGTTACAGTATTTTCTCCACCTTAAGCATTTACTGGAATATATGTATTTAATATGTTATTGTTGAGTCACAAGTTGTTAAGCTTGGAAATCTCTAACGTCATTTAGTTGAACCATCATCTTCTTTTCCACTGTCCTACATTTTAATTTTTCAATAAACCTAATTTTATTCCAAAATTTTCAATTACCTGTTAAAGAAAAATTTATAAATCTGTATATAATATTTACTTCTCACCAATTGCTTTAATTATTACCAGTGATACTTACTACTAATGTAAGCACTATATTAAGTTTCTAGGTGTGTTTGAGCTGCTGCTGTGTTTTGAATAAATACTTGGAAAGAGTCAACTCTCTGAAAGGAGAAATTAGACTCTGGATAGGACATCATCATCTGGGATGGATGAACTCAGGCAACAGTTCATACTACATCCATAGCATTGAAGAAATTTCCTGGTTCCTATTTCAGAGCCTTTTCCCAGAGACTGCAATTCTATTTCAATCTCATCTCAATTAATCTAATCATTGTGTAGTAAGTGCCAAATTACACTTTTTCCTGATCTTTGGCAATAAGTAATTAGCTCAGTGTAAGCATTTAACATTTTCTCCTGACCATTAATAAATACCAGTGCAGCTATTCACTCCAGTCAGCAGCACCTTGACTGTCTTCCCCTACAAATAAATGGTGAGAGCAGGAAATAACATAAAGCTTTTTTTTTTTATTATTATTTTCCTCGGGACTCGCAGTTTCTCCTTTGCCATATCCATCAACTCTTTTGCTGGTATTTGTAATGTGCCTTATTGTGACACCTTTGCTTGGTTCCACATGTTTAATACATCAGTTCCTCTAACATTCGAGCAGACTTTATAGAGATCTATTCGGCGACTGATATATGTGCACTATTAATTGTATATATTATATATGGTATATGAAGCGAGAGAAAGAAAGAGAGAATCTGATTACTCTAGGGCATCAGCTGCTTTCAACCAATAATAATTTAACATCTCTATTAACTACCTTTTGATGTTCTCTGTAGAGGGTACATACTGTTTTATATACAGGATGCATAATAAATTCCTATGAGATTATGCTGCAATTGAGTAGAAAGTCTATAATGCATAAGTGATGGAGCTGAAAAGCAGCTAGGAAGGATTTTCCTTTCAAAATAAGGTCACATATTTACATCTCATAGAGCAATATGATGGGTGCTGAAGAGCAAGAGGCACCAAGTTGCACTTTCAGGTGTGCTGAGCCTTTCTGTGCTTTTATTGCTGCTGGAAAATGAGGTGATATGTGACAAGAGGAAGATGAAGAATAAAAAATCCGCAGCATTCTGAACCTCCAGCAAGGATTTGGTGCCACTTTCTTCAGAGTATAAAGAACCAAGGATGAAAATTAATCTCAGCTATCATTAGCTAAATGGGGCATCGCTTCTCAAGCAGGCTAGCACTTTCAGTCAGCTTTTTTGGGTGGCATTGTTGAACCCTTAGAGGTTCTCACCTGTGCTGCAGGTGATGCCAGAGCAAGCCAAGAGGACCAGCACACACTGGATGCATACTCTAGCAAGACATAGTTTGGCAATGTGTCATACAGCTCACTGCCTGAAGGAAAGATATTCAAGTCCTAGCTCTAGCTCTGATCCTCTGAGAATCCTGAATATATATTTTAAGTTATTGTGGCAAAGAGACTCTATATAAAGTAGTGTATCTGCCTCAGAGAACAGAGAGCTATATTCTCTGCACTGGTTCAACACCACCTTGAATATTGTGTGCAGTTTTGCTCAGTGCAATATAAGAAATACATTAAACCATTAGAAAGCTTTCAAAGGAGGAAAAGAAGATGGTGAAGAGCCTTGAGGAGCTCTGAGGGCACTTGGTCTGTTCAGCCTGGAGAAGAGGAGAGTAAGGGGAGATCTCATTGCAGTTACAACTTCCTTGTGAGAGACAGAGGACAGGCAGACACTGATCTCTTCTCTTTGGTGACCCAGGACCGAAGAAAATAGACTAAAACTGTGTTAGGGGAGGTTTAGGTTCGATATCAGGAAAAAGCTCTTCACCCAGAGGGTGGCTGGGCACTGGAACAGCTCACCAGGGCAGTGGTCACAACACCAAGGCTGGCAGAGTTCAAGAAGCATTTGGACAATGCTCACAGGCACAGGGTGTGTCCTCTGCAGGGCCAGAAGTTGAATTTGATGATCCTTGTGGCTCCATTCCAACCCAGCTTATTCTGTGATTCTATGACATGGCAGAGAAGGGACTTGAGATGGATTTTATCAGTTCCAGAAAAGTGATGCACTGAATCATATAATGAGTGGGGAGCTGTCACTTGCTCTTGTAGATCCAATCCAGCCTGAAGTTGTGCTACAGTCATATGTTTTCATAGTAAGTTTTGATTTGTAAAAAACAGTGTTTTCTACCTCAGAGGAACAGACTAAAAAAAAAGATCCACCTATTTTAAATGGCTAATTTTTCACTGGAGGTCTTTGCTTGCCTTCTGTCAGTTTGAAAACAATCTTGTTTAGCCATTTGCATTGCTTAAATTTGGAAATGTGGTCACAAAGTATTTGTTTTTCTAGAGTAGCTTTATATTAAACAGCAAATATTCTGATATTCTTAGCTATAAATATAAATAAAAAAGTTATTTAACTTTATTCATAGAGTATTGAAATTTGTCAGTTGAAAGACTCAGAGAATTGTCAACTTTAAAACACTGTTTTCTGAAAATATCAGTTTGTCATGAATAGAGTCATCCATAAGAAAGGATGAATTCCAAATACAGAAGCATCAGCCTGAAATCCCAGATTGTGAAAAATACGTAATGGCTAAATCATTATATGCTGATTTTGAAGCAAAAAATCCAAACAAAGAAACAAAAGCCAAAGCAAAACAAAAATCTGCTGGGGCAGATGGTTTAAATGTTTTTGGTTTTTTTTCTAGATGTAAGTTAATGTATTAGAAATGTATCTTAAAAAATAATTGCAGTCACACAGTCAATTTTTGGAGCATCAGGTTTTTTTAAATTATGTTTTTCTTATCCGAGATAAGGTTACCTTTTCATGAATTCATAGCTGTCACTTATTAAAAAATAAATAAATTCTGTCTAGGTCTCACCTAGAACCATTCTCACACCCTGTATGCCACTGGATTTGTATCTATTGTATTTACCAAACAAACCACATATGAGTCTGTGCCTGTTTGTGCTAACAGTGAGGCATACAAATGCAGCATGGATACAAATCCTGCATGTTTGGCAGAGGGAAAGAGGGACCACACGTTTTCATCTTTGTACTGTACACTTTGCTGATGAGGAGTCAGTACTATTGTACACTTCTCTTATGAGGAGTATATAATTCTGTAGATTTTGGACTTGGAGAAACTGTCATTTTTTCCTTATCTTTACTCTAAAACTTCCGACTTTGAGTCAGTTTTATTTCTGCTTCTCATGCTTCAACTTCCCTGTTTTTTAAAGGAACAAATGTCAGAGTAATTTGCAGATAAAGGCTAGAAGATCTAGAAGTGCACGTGTTGCTAAAATGCAGCTTGGGGGCTCTCCTAGCTGTCACGTATTCTTTATATGAGTTGCTGGATAGTAATTCTGAACTCATGCTTCACATCATGAGTAGGATTGTTACAATTATTTGGAGAAAAAGAAGGTGGGGTCCTGCTTTTTCACTGTTTTTTTTTTTTCCTTTTCCTCTTCTGGAACTGTTCCTACATCTTCTACACCCCTAAACATCTTCTTTCTGAGGAAGAAAATATGTCTGGTTTTAATGGCTGTATCTTGCTGCATTCAATGACTTTTTTGTTTCCTTTCTTTTGGGTACTTGATGCTAAATCTATCTCTTCATCTTCTCTTACGCCTGTAAAATTGTGTCATTCTTCTGCTAGTATGGATGCTGCCTACTTTTTACCACTTTCTGCTGTAATGTTACAACTCTTCTATCCCTGTTATCCTTTCAGGTCTTAGGTTACACCACCACTGCTCTTGCTCTCTGCCTGTGGGACTATTTTTGTAGTGTCTGCTTCAATTGATGGTCTCTCTTCTGCTGCTGCTGCCTTCTTTTCTGTTTCAGAATGAGAAGGGAATCTCACCTGAGCAAGGAAGGTTTCTCCTGTACTCCCGGGGATACTGCTTAGTAAACTGACATTTTCCCTACTAAGGTTTGTCACTGTGATTACTTGTAGTGGTTTTTCTCCAGCATGAGAAAACACACCTCAGGAAGTGACATTTGACTTTAACCTTCTATGACCCCCTCTGCCTATTGCACCATATTCAGGATAAGGAAAGCTCATAGTTTTCATGCTGCTCCTGTGTTATGTTTAGATTATTGCAGCGGCTGACCATTCCTCCATTTGGAGATATCCAAAGGACCATTGCTTTGAAGGAGCTCAGACCAATCAGGTGTCATTTCACTTCTTTGGAACTGGGTGGAAAGGGAACCTGTTGTGTTAAACTGGAACTTGCACTGATTTATCCAGAAGAGAGGTCCCATTTTCTCAAGCAAAATATTCTTCAAAGCTTCAAATTAATATGAGGAATGAGGAACTGTTTACTAAAAGGATTCTGTAAAATGACTGGGAATTTACTTTGAGGCCTGAGGATATCCCCTCTAATCATGTGTGAAATTCAGAGAGTGGGCTCCTGGCTTATGTTTTGCTTTAGATGACAGCTTTCATGTTAAGCTAGCTCAGCTCTTCTCAACCTGTGATCCATGAAGTATTAGAAATCAAGACATAATCCAGGGAATGATTGCAGGAAATCTTTGTAGCTTCTAATTTACTTTGCCTATTTAGAAGGTCAAATCTCCAAGTCAGATATCTTCATTCCTTATCTGCATGATGACTTGCTTGAAGGATATGGAACTTTCTACTGAGACAAGTCAGATTCATCTACCTTGCTAAATTTATGTCTGAGAGATCCCTGATAGAGCTGGGACCGGAGTGGTCAGTCTATAAAGCACACTGTGATTAGCTTGGCTGACACACTGGATGGATATGTGTAGACAGTTTCCATTTTGGCATTTACTTACTCTGAGCTAATCTCTCCAGAACATCTGAAACACTGCTCAAATACCAAGAGTGAAGTAATAGATGGTGATTGATAGTTTTCACTTTGCTTGCACGGTACATCCAGCTCCCCTCATTCACTGCCCATTTAGGTAAGTTGCCTTTCACATTTTAACAATTCAGCAGAGACTAAGGTTGAACTCACACCATTACCAAGCTTGCAACAAAAAATATCTTTGTTCTGAATTGTCAGAGGTTCCTTTCTATCAACCATTTCTTCCTCACAATATCAGAAATGAGTTCAAATATGTCAGCCTTGTTTTATTTTGAACGTAAACTTAAGATGCCTAAGGAATTTAAGAAGAGCATGTAAAAATGTATGACAGAGAAAAGCTACAGCAAATTTGAACAGAGGCCATAAGGGGAACTGTTTGGACATTTGGACCGCCTCAGTAAGGTATTCATGATCTCTTGGAAATAGAAGGGAGAAAGGGAAATGCTTTACTCAGATTAGGATATTCAAGACATTACCCACACCTGAGACTGGCAGAATAAGGGGCAGAATTGTACATGTTTATATGTAGCAAAGAAGCCTGATGAAAAAGAAAAAGAAAGGCAGAAAACCCCACAACACTGATCATGGGCAAATTTGTAATTATTCTGACACTGTTAATGATTACTGCCATGCAGCCTCTTGGAATGGCTGCATCCCTTAGCAGAGAACAGAGTATTATCACTGTTAAGTTAAGCCCTTCCGACAAGTGTTTTTGAAGAAAAAATAATAAACATAATAATAAGCAATGAGTATGTTAGACAGAACTGTTTTTTCAGTCTTACCATGTACCTCAAATACACATATCTTGACAAGACTAAGCAAATGCACAAAATCTCCTTTTTTCTTTTTTTTTTTTTTTTTGTTTTTTAGGGTGGGGCGGTGATGTTATTACAGCTCTATGTATCTATGCCAGCCCAGTGGCTACAAAGTCACATACAGAAAACACCTGATTCCTTCCTAAAGCCTGCTTTTTCAACCCCTTCCATGCCCAGCAAGTCAGACTGGGCATCTTTTAGTGCAGTAATGAGAAAATGATGGAAATCTTTCTCCAAAGATAGCCATTGGTATGAGCCAATCTGTAAACAACAATTAAAAAAAGCAGTAAGCAAACAGAAAATGCAGCAGATAAACGGTGTCTTCTGCAGATAGCCCAGTTTAAATCAAAACAGTGTAGCCACGATTTCAGTAACCTTTTCCTTAAATATTTGGCTCCATACACAGAGGCCAAGATAGTGGTTTTCTGGATGTGAGGCTGGACCACAGGAGCATAGAATCCCAGACCCTTTTGGGTTGGAAGGGACCAGAAGATCACCTGGTTCCAAACCTTTTGCCATGGGCAGGGACAGCTTGCACTAGACCAGGTTGTTGAGAGCCCCTTCCAGCCTGGCATGGGGCCATTCCTTCCAGGAATGAGGCATCTCCATTCTTCTCTGGGCAACAAGTGCCAGTGCATCATCACCCTCACAGTAAGGAATTTCTTCCTAATATCTAATCAAAAATCCTTTCCACAGAAAGGTTTGGTTTCCTTACAGAACAACCCATTTCTCTTCCTCTTGCATACTCTTGTTTCTGAAGAAATGGGAAGAACTTCGTGCAAATATTTTCCCCATTGCTTTTTACTTTTTTGCTCATAGACCCTGATACAATTGAGCTCAGGATTCAGCCGAGGTCTCCAGCTTGTGTAAGTCTACAAAAGACAACACTGATGCAGAAATTCCATCTGAAGCAAAATACTGCTTTAAAGTGTCCACTTTCCCTAAGTGATTGGTATTTTTTGCTACCAAACACAAGAGGCACCTTTACTTCCCTCCCCCCATCCCCAGGGAGCTCGTTTCTATTTAAAATATTATCTGGATTAACAACTCCCCCCTGCCACACGCACCAACTCCCCCCATGCCTTTATGACAGCTTTGCTCCCAGGTTTCACCTTTAAATGCTTACTTGCAGCAAAGCTTCTGAGTGACCTGTGAACCATACAGAAAGTCTCTGAAGCCCTGGGGCAAAAGGGTTAACTACAGATGACAAAGTGCAACCGCCACTGCTATAACTAACCCTTCATGCCATTTTTTCTAATAGGCTTTTGCACTTTCAAATTGCTCCAGTCTCAACCTGAAAGAAACAGCTACTGATCCTGGGGCAAGAGCAAGTCAAAAATAAATGACAACTTGATTTAGCTGGGATGACCTGTCACAAACAGACTGGTGATTTGTTGCTTTCTGCAGTTGTTTAGTATACTGTAGCCCAGCCAGGTACAGTCATTTGTATGGGAATGGCTGGCAGCATTTGCTTCCCTTTCTGATGAGGTTCTTCAGAAAGGTTTCTGAGTTTGCAATCTGTATTTATAGCATCCACTGCACTGCTGCAAAGTGCTGGCTTTTCCACCTGGCAAGAGCTCTGTGCTTCAGGTTTTGAGACATGAAGCCCTTTGTGGTATTCCTTCATGCTGAGCACAGCAGTTCACCCATTTCCATCTCCTTACTATCAACTATCACTAAAAGAGTTTGTGCCCCATGCAAATCCAGTTCTCTTCTGCTCCTCTTACTTGCCCCACACACCCTCAGGCCAAAGAAATAAGGAGATAAGAGGATTGGATTGAAACACTATTCAGCTTGGCCGGTGCATTGTCTCTGTGAGTGACCAAATGCATTCACTCTCCCGGCTTGTATAAAACTATTTAAAAGCCTCCTAATCTCCAACATTTTGACGGAATTTCATATTCACACACGAGGCCTTTAACTGAAAGCTTTTAGTGAATATTTTTCATCATCAGCTGAGCCTTTCAATCTGTGCTATCTTTTTTGCCTTTGTACCAGCTTTCAGTGAGGTGAACCAGAGGCTCATCAGATGTGATTAAAAGGGCACAGCCTGCTAACATGCCCATGTCTTGCCACCTATCTGTCACTCCTCACTTCACCCTCATGTTAATGTGATGTTGGCTCTCCCTTTCTTAAACAGTTCTGAATGGAGGCAAAAAAAAAAAAGGGTCCTTGTAGTTTCAATAAATGTCTAAGTACACAAGTCTTGCATTCAAAATATTTGTCATTCCAAGGCATAATATCTTTCATCATCTCAAAATTTATTAGCTAGTCTTCCCATTTTCCTATCATCATTCACCATCTCAAAATTTATTATCAAGCCATCCCATTTCCCTATTTATTAGTCTCAATGGTTTCTGCTTACACTCATCTCCTCATTCTTAATGAGGTTCATACTTAAGATATAACTTTCTGTTTCAGTAGAAATAGAGGAAAATCTTTGAATTTACACTTTGAGGTTTTAGTTGCAAATAAAATGGGCTGAGCTACCTTATTAAGGGACACAAACAACATTTAACTTTTTGACTGACCCTTATGAATCCCACTAATCTTCAACATGAAGGATGATTTTGATATGAATCCCTCATGTTTTTCTGTGCTTATGTCTAAGTGGCAGACATAAATGAGAATATTACATGCAGCTTTAATGTTGAATCTCTCACATTTAGAAAAGACCTGTGATATGCAGGCTTTTAAATTAAAGGTCTTGACTGTCTAAAGGTAACCATGATGAAACCATGCTTGCATCATTAACTGGAGGCCTCCCAGGTGCAATTTCTTTACTTTGTTGTTTAGTGTAAAAATGCCCCAAGCCCATCTTTCTTGCTTTGATTATTTTCCACTGACATTCACAAATATGTGGAAGAAGTGTAATAGGTAAACATGGCTAGAAACAAAGGCTTGTAGTATATTTAAATATTATATAATTTTCTTAAATTCAAACATCTGCATCAGGGACAGTTTTTAAATTCCCTTTATGATAATTCGTTGTGCACTGCACCCTTAACCCGTGACTATAGTTTCTATTCATTACTATGATACAAATAATAATTTGTAATAAGAGAAAACAGTATATTTATAGGCAGGAGACAAATACAACTAACAGCAGAATTGCGCAATGCCAAAGTGGCATTAGGAACCAGTCATCTGAAAAATAAATCTGTTTGAAGAGATCATATTATGATGCTGTGACTTTACTGATTAGAAATTCTATAGGCCAGAAACATAATTTCGTTCAAGCTACCAATAATAATTAGTGATATAGAAGTGTAATTATTTGTTGCTCTTTCCTTCAGAAATTCCATTTCAATCATTCAGAAAGTCTTTGTTTATTTTTTGCTAACTAGCGTAAAAACCCCAATTTATACCATGAAATTAAAAAGTGGTTTTGGTAGGAGCTGCCTTCATGCTGCAACTCATATCAAGGAGGGGAAAAGAAAGAAAGAACATAGTGCTGCTGTTTGTTAATTAATAATAAAGCAACCAAGCATTGCAGAACACTAAACCCACTCCACTATAGCTGAGATGTAAGTCTCCTTTTTTTCCTACTATCTATATTTCAGTCACTTCTAAAAGCCCATGACTGGTTTCAGGGTGGCATTGTGCAGATACAGAATTGATGCATGTCCTTGAAGAATGCCAGTCTGAATATAATCAACCAGAGAGAGAACTGAGCCAGTGAAGCAGCTTGTCCATTAACACACAACAATAAAAGTAAGGAAATAAATCTGTCTCCTTTCTTTTAGTGTAGTGTGCAAGCCAGTGGATCCCATGCCTGCCACTTATGTAAAAATATGAATTAATTTATTTTTATTTATATAATTCCTCTGTTCCTCAAATCTTGTTGGTTGTCTTAGAATTAGCAATTTAATTTGTAAAGCAATCCACAACTTTATTATTGATTTATTCTTTTTTTTTCTAAGCCCCCTTACTCTTAGTAACACTCAGTTTTTCAATATTAGAAAATATTAAAACTATCTGAAACCAACAATATAGATTAACAGAACTACAGGCAGTATATGTGCTGCTTGGTTTTAGTCATAATAATGTAAAATAAAGTGACTGCTTTTCAAGATGAGGAAATCTCTCAGACTTGAGAAATGGGTTACAAAATGTCTGTGGGCCATCATCAGAACATGTTAAAAGACAAACCATCTTTTTCCTCCTGTTCAATAAGATAATCTCGTACTAGCAACTCTTATATACCTTTAAAGGTTACTGGACATTTTGATGAAGATAGCTGAAAATTAAAACAAACAGACAAACACATTCTTTTTTCATGCTAAGATTTTTTTTTTTCCATTTTTTGTGTTGAAATTATGTTTCTTTGACAGTGAGCCTCTGTTCTCACTGTGGTTGTCAGAGGTAGATGTTCTGAAAACTTCCTTGAAACGTAATTATCAAGTATACGTAAATGAGGTAAGATTTTTTCTTTCATAATAAATTGGCTATTTCTCAGTAATATTCAAGGAAAGCTTAAGTTTTGAATCCAATCAGTTTTCTTTGTCATTAATTATCCATAATCACTCACTTCACAAAACTCATGAAGCTGTGGCATATGTATTTTAAGCCTGCTAATTGTGCTACACCCTTCTTTAATTAACCCTCAGGATTTTATTTAAGATATTAAGAGGGTTTTTTGCTCTGGCTGATTTAATTTCTCTCTTCATCTGAAAATGTCATACTTCTTTGCCTGATTCCCTGAGTTTTCTGACTATTTTTGGAAATTTTTTTTTATTTGATCTGACCTTTTCCAAATCTCTGATTTATTTTTTTTTTTAATGCCCTGAAACACATTTTTCCCCCTCAGGAAAAAAAATCTGAAAAAGAAACAAAATTCTCTAATTAAAAATATAAATAATTCTTATTCTTCTATTCTTTGAGTACAAGGTTCCAGCTACATCTGGACTTTTTTCTAAATTTCAGTTTTGCTGGAGATCAACTATTATTGAAACAATAAAGATCTCTTTATTTATTTATAAGATCCTATTCTGAGGGGGGTTTTGCCATCAAATATTTGCACATAACTATATTTTGACCTTTTTGAAAAATAATATTTCTGAAAAAAACCACAAAAGTTAAACAAAAAGCCCCACCTGGATGCTCTGCTTACCTTATTTTAGGTGGTCAAATAAAAAGAATAGTTGCCACTGTTTTCTGTTCTGATCAAAATGGAAAAACATACCCACTGGCTGCAGGTGTCTCAAATTTCACATGTGCTTAGTGAGTCTGTGGAGCAGCTTTCCCTCTCCCATTGACCCCAGAGAAAACTTAACCTGATGAAGTTCCTAATTTAGAACCTCCTAATTTGACACCTCTTTTAAATATCTCTAAATAGGCATCATAATTCTTTGTCAGTTGTGTGACTGGCTTAAACTCCCTGTTTTAACAATCTGGACACAGCTCAAGAAAGGTTTATTCCAAGCCAGAACTACACTGATTAATTTATTTCTGAGTCTGTGTTGGGATTGGTCAAATACTTGAGATACACTTATTAATTTCTGTTTTCTTCTTTTTGGTTCTGGCTGCCAAGCACTCTAACTTTGTCTGTTTACTAAAGAGCTGTTCACTTTCTCATGCGGTTTACTTTTCACCTAACACCTACAAATCTGGATATAATTTTTGGACATACTTCTAATAGTTTATGGACTACAGAAAAAAAAAATGTTTGGCAACTAACTTAGCTTCATAACATATAATTGAAAGTACAGATGCTGAATATCTCAGTGCCAAATATCATTTGACTTAACCAGACAAGCAATCTGGCAGAGAATGAAGTGACACATGACCAGAGTTGTGATTTATAAACCTCATGCTCTACCACGACTTTGTAATTTTTTTAGACAATATGAGAACAGAGTTTTGGGTGGGGTTTTTGTTTGTTTGTTTGCTTTCTGTCTGTGTATATTTTATATATTTACCCACCTTTCTCTAGCTAAATGCAAACTGACTGTTATGGCTAGAGTAAAATTTGAAACTCCCAGATAAACAAAACATCTATTACTTTTGCTTAGAAAAGACAATTTAAAAAAAAATAAAAATTGATCCACTGACCACAGATATTTTAAATCTGCCTATAAAATACTCTAACAACAAGAAAAGAAATATTCTTGAATAGCATAATAAATATAACAGAAGAAATTATTTTGAAAAATGGACTAATTTCAAAGTGAGACATAATAAATGTACAGATTGTATTATAACGTGTAATTACATTTGGTATCAGTGAACAGGATTTGTTAGCTCAGATATCCTCTCTTACATCTGTATTCTCTTGTTATTCACTCAATGTTTTAAGCAAAGCTCTTTTTATCAGAGATCATAAGCAGGAAATTGAAGAAAGTCCACCTATTTGGACCATCTGCATATATAATAATTTCTGGCTATATATCATGATTTTAGCACGCCTGCTTCTCTACTGTCTTGAGCCACCTGTCACACATTTTTGCGAATCAAACTTTATGGCAGGTATTAACTACTTGCATTCTGGATGCCACCATTTTACTGCTGCATTTTCCAGGCAGAACTTAGTATTGAATCACATCCAAAATTAATGGAGATCACAGGATTCCTGGCAACTTAGAACTATAATACAGTTATGGACAGAATTTTGTATACAGATCATTTTTTCTTGGAATTCTGCTTCAGCTGATTTCATAAGAAGTTTATGCCTAGCAAGGAAGTAACCAAAAACTTATTGAGGAAAACTTAGTGAGGTCCCTACAAGAAAATGTTTGTTTTACAACATACCAAAGGAAATTGTACAATAAATGTAAAAGATAAGGAAATAATGAAATATGACCAACAATACATATTGATTCATTGTGATGAACAAAATGTAGAATCAAAATATATTAAAACCAGTAATGTCCATTTTACTCCTTGTTTGTGCAGAAGCACCTTAACTAACATGAGTAGTCAGAAAAATATGAAAGTCTGGAAAGGTGAAAAAATGCTTCTTTCTTTCTTTCTTTCTTTCTTTCTTTCTTTCTTTCTTTCTTTCTTTCTTTCTTTCTTTCTTTTCTTCCTTTCTTTCTTTCTTTCTTTCTTTCTTTCTTTCTTTCTTTCTTTCTTTCTTTCTTTCTTTCTTTTTCTTTTTCTTTCTTTCTCTCTTTCGTTCTCTCATTCTCTGTTTCTTTCTCTCTTTCTCTCTTTCTCTCTTTCTCTTTTCTTTCTCTTTTTTTTCTCTCTTTCTCTCTTTTTCTCTCTTTCTCTCTTTCCCTCTCTCTCTTTCTCTCTCCTTCTCTATCTTGTCTCCTCTCTTTTTTTTTCTTTCCTCACTCTTTCTTCTTTCTTTTTTTTTTGTTTGTTTTTTTTTTTAGTTTTCTTCCCTTTTTTCTTTATTTTTTTCCTTTCTTTCTTTTTTTTTTTTTTTCTTTCCCTCTTGAAAAGTAGGGAGACAAATTGTAGTCATTGAACTCCAGGGCCATAAACTCAGTTATTTTTACCATTCTGCCTCCATTATCTTACTCTACACCTTTATGGAGATGCAAAAATTGCTCTGCTGTCTCCGGACATTGCAAGGTCAACCTGCCTTTCACTTCAGCGGACTCCTTAAAGTGCTATTGTCAACTCAGAAGGCTGAGTCAGACGAGCTGAGTGCAGGTGGTGGCTTTACAGGAGGGAATAAATGCCTTTCCCCATTCCCCTCCCACCCTTCAGCGTGCTCCACAATGAACCCGGGGCACCACAAGAGCAAGCCATGGATTGGTAAATTGGCAGAGCTCAGAGATCAGCCAGTCAGTCAATCTTAATGGCAATTCTTTCTTGGATTTGTGGATGCTGTGCAAAAGGATGCTTAGAAAAATCTAGGATAGGGTAGTTATTAAAGGAGATTAAAGGGTATTATGGAATGCTTCAGCAAGTTATAATTAAAAAAAAAAAAAAGAAAAAAGAAGAGCAAAAGAGAGTGAGCGAGAGGGAGAGTAGGCTAATTTTTCCAGTCAGTGAAGTTTCAAGGATGAGAAGTCTAGTTTTGCTTTGTTACTGTCTTCAATATTAATTAGACAGTACTTTTTCCACTTAACAAAGAGAATCACCTCTTTCAGTCCAGATTCCCTGGCTAATTTCTTTAAGGTAATAATGCGTACACAAGACACAGACTCAATGTTCATTGCCAATTGGAGGTGCACCAATGTAGCACTTGCTGAAAATTCAGCCTCCTCTGAAAAGAGAGTGGCTTGTGACCCTCAGATAGCCCAGGTATGAATCCTGTCTTCCTAAATGGAAAAGATGATTCAGCATTGGCTTCAGTCATGCAAATTGATCCTACAGGGAAATATATTTCTGTCTCTTCATCTGCAGACAGAATGGGATGAATTTTATGGTGCTACACAGAACACCAGGGCACAAAATTTGATGGTCACATATACCCTTGAAAAACAGTCTGTCTTTAAAATTATTTAGCACATTCACCCTCCATGCAGCAGCTGATCACACTTATATAAGATATTTCAAGCCAAAGGGCATTCTTATAAAGTCAATACTGAACATATATCCCAAAAAAAGCAAAAAAAAATTAGAAACTTTTCACATTCCTACAGAATTGAGTAATTTAAATTTATTTTTATATTTTATATTATTTTATATTAATTCTATATTCTATATTCTATATTCTATATTCTATATTTTATATTTAAATTTTATATTTCATATTTTGAATATTTTATGTTAATTATTTTATATATTTTTAATTTTTTTATTTTTAAATTTTTTATTATTTTTTTTAAACTTGGTTCTATATTGTATTTGCTTGGATTTTGCTATTCTTGGTAAAGAATGCAAATGGCAAGATCAAACTTCTGTTCAACTGGAACCTGGGAGTATTTAGTTCCTCCAGAAAATATATATTTTTCCAAAAAGCAAAATCCAATCTTGAAGGAAGAGCCTTTTTGATTCTTCAAACTGGTTCTGACTTCAGAGGGTGTTTCAGTTTCCAAATAGGTGATGGAGCACGATCTGCTTTCAAGGTCCTTGGATTTCTGGACTGTGTCTTAGGATTCCATTTCTTCTAAACGTGAGTCCTTTCCCAGTGACTTTCTCAGCAGTGAAGCATTTTCCATATTCAAAGTCAAGGACTGTCACACAGAAGATTGAAGCTTGTTGACCGTGCTGAAACCTGGTAGCCACGGCTATTTCTCCCCCTCACATCCAGACCACATTTAAGATTCAATTGATAGAATAAAAAAAAATTATTTTATCAAAAGGTAAAATCTTCCCAGCATGAGCCATATCTTTCACTTATCAATGCTCAATTATTCTGTGTTGCGCTTTTTGCTTCCTGGAGCTGTGCTACATGGAACCCAACACAGCCAGGGCTTGTAAAGACCCGTTACGTCCTTAGATTCCAGACCTGCAAGGTCACTTCATCAAACCAAAGCTCATTAAAAAGAAGGAAGAAAGGTGATCTACCATTCTGACCTCGGACATTGTAGCTGAAAAAGCCCTTTGCCATTTATATTTCAACTTTCAATGAGTATATGACTCAGTACTGGAAGGATTTGTAGCTGACACTCAATAGAAGCTGCTCTCGAATTTTGACAAATCCCATCTTGAGCCGAGAAGAGAAACAGATATTGATCCTAAGTGTACCTAATTCATCTCTGCACTTGTAATCCCAAAAGAAAATGGCTTCTATAACCAGAGGGCGTTCAATATTTTTTCCATCTTGTAAAATAAACAGCAGTTATTTTGGTGTGTCTTCATGCGTTGGGAACAACATTGGAAGTAAACAAAGCACTGATTTTTTTCCTTTCCTCTTTCTTGAGCAGAGTTACAAGAACTGCTGAGCCTTTTGATTAGACTAATTAAATTGTATCAAATAATTTAGACTGATGAAAGTGTGGAGGCCACAGCAGCACTGTGAGATCTGTGCCTCTGAAAGGAAAGCTCCATGCCCTTGTCAGAGAAATGCATTTCAGCAGGGATCATGTAATAAACCTCGAGGAAATTCATTTCACCCTGATGATCCAGCCTCAGTAGCAGCGTGGCAGCACTAGCACTAGGGGAGCTCTGAGTGATGATATGTGGAGAGATAAAAGGCTGTGTTCTCTTGTCAATTATATTTGTATAAATTTGGAGAAATTAGATTGATTTTTCTGGTGCTGTTGAAGATAGAGCCTGAGGTCAGAACCTAATCCACAATTTTCCATATTGTTCCTTTTTTCAGCATGTCGTATCAGAACAACAGACTGCCAAATGAAGAAGGTTTAGAAGTTCTGTCCTGAGAGTGACTCATGACAAGAACTGGATAGGAAGCAACCAAGCATTCTAGCTGATTAATATTTTCAGTTCCTAAAGTACAATTACCTAGAAGGACTAATGCAGGTATACAATGTCTGAAGCCCTCCTATGATGTGGGACAAACAGTCTGTTGTTAGAAATTAACAAACCAGGTATTTGAACCTCAGTCTCCCATCATTATTGAAGTATTGAATTTTGTGGAGCAGCCGTGACTCCTTCCTGATATAGCTAAGATCCACTAAATATGCTGAGTTTCTGAGAAAACTTTTTGTTTCAATAAATCAGTCTTTTCTGACAGCAATGTCAACAGACATTGAAAAATTTCCTCTTAGCTGCAGTAATCATACAAGGGAGAATCTGACTGCAAAAAAATGGTGAGCAGAGAAGAGTATTTGTAAGCAGGTGAGAAGCATTAAGAGAAACTCAGCAGGGACTTGAAATTTTTAAGCAAGAGACACTTCAGATGTGTCTCTTGCTTAAAGATGTGTCTCTTAAGATCACTTAAGATGTTTCAGATTTTTGAAACAAGGGTAACGTGGTGCAACTTAGTGTAGATGGATGGTAGTAAGGAATAAATGTCACACATATAAGCACAGAGATTTTTCCTTGTGCCAGATCAAGATTTTTCTTTTCTTTTTGGTTTTCACAGAATTGCAGAATTGAAGTTGCAAAAGATATCCAAGATGATCAAGTCCAACCATTGACTCCACTTTTTATATCTGCAAAGGAAGGGTGAAAGAGCAGTTCCTTCAAAGGAGGTACTTGAAAGGTGCTTCTCTTAATCATTGTCCTAATTGTCAAATAATTCACTTAATTATTGCTCCTCCCACCTATAATTTCTTATAATTATATATATATATATATTCTTATAATTATATATATATAATAATAACCCTATAATTTCTTAATTCAGTGCTGCTGTGAGTTTGATGGTTCATAAAAACGATCTCATGAGGATGTTTAGTAGTTTTTTCTGTACTGAAATCTCAGTCTTCTGGTGAAACTGTAAGACCCTAATTCAAGCAAGTGCTATGAAGGTGAATGTCCAGCAAGACCTTCCAAAATGTCTTATAATGTTGACATCAACAGACTCCTCCCTCTGCAAGACAGATGGAGGTATGTCTCAGTAAGATCACAATCATGGCCTAAGCAAGATGTTGTCAAAGAGATTGCCTGTTGGTAGTGAGAGAGATAGGTTAAAGTGGAGAGATAGCAAGTAAAAAAGCAAGATTTGTGCTCTACTGAATGATTCAGACATCCTTCTCTTGAAGTAGCTGCAGGGATCTGGCCTCCAGTGGGGCTTGAGGGGATTGATGGGTCATTGGCCAAAGTGAGTGCGGCTGTGCAGCTCTGCCTCCCCCATCAAGTTTCATGTAAGAGGAAAGGAAGGAGAAGTCCTGGACGCCTATGCATAGGAAAGTAAGGATTTGTCTTCAAGCACAAGTCCTTATCTTCTTTCCTAAATATCAAATGTCTTTTGGATTTTCGGCTGCAAAGGTACCAAAATTGTCAGCTAAATTATGTCTGAACAGGAAAAGTTAATTCTGTGAATTCAGCAATGCTTCAGTTCAAAGAGAAAGGATTCAGTTTCAGAGAAACACAGAAGTATAAAATCATAAATGTGTTTAGGTTGGAAGGGACCTTAAAGGTCACCAAGTTCCACCCCCCATTTCTGCTATACCAGACTGATCAAAGCCCCATCCAGCCTGGCCTTGAGCACTTCCCGAGGTGGAACACCCAAAGCTTCTCTGGGCAAGCTGCGCCAGATCCTCACCAGGCTTAGGGAAGAATCTCTTCATAATACCCAGATAAACCTATTTTCTTTCACTTTGAGTCCTTTCCCTCTTGTCTCCTCACTCCATGCTCTTGTAAAATGTTATTTTTCCATCTCCCTCATAGGCTCTCTTCAGGTTCTGAAAGGCTGCAATTAGGTGACCCCAAAGCCTCCTCTTCTAGGCTGAACAACCCCATTGCTCTCTGCCTTTCCACATGGGAGAGTTTCTCCTTCCTTCTAATAATTTTGGTGGCTTCCTCTGGACTTACTCCAGCAGGTCAATATCCTTATGGTCAGAAAGGTACAAATAAAGTGTTGCCATTTTCATTTGGCAATATCTTGCTTTTAATGAAAACCTCTTAAACGTGAAGGGCAGGGAAAGTTTTCTCTTTTTTTTTTTCATAAAGAAGAAAAACCCATAAAATATGTGCCAAATTGGATGTTTTGGGGAGAAAAATAAAGATAAAAGTAGAAGTAACACTGGATTTTCTTTTAAAGGAAGTTTGCATATAATTTTTTGTTCTTCAGTTGTCATGCTTTCAAATATTTTTGTTCTTTAATTGTTTAGGGCAAGAATGGTCATTGATTGATGATGATGCATAAGTAAACAAGAAATTGGACTTGAATTTCTGTGGGTTCTCATGAGCAGCTGATAGAAACACCCAGTTACTTCCTAGCCTGAGTAACACATAGCTCTGCTGAAGTTATCAAAGCTCTGCTGCAGAGAAGCTTATAAATGATCTGGAATTAATATTGGACAATAAAGAAGGGATCCCACTCAACCAGGTTTGCAGATGCCTGCTACAGAGACAGGAGAACCCAGGTTTATTTGAGGCTGCAAAGATGGCTGTTGAGAAACAAGCATCATAATGATGGTGTGTAATCATCACACAGGTCATTTAGGTATTTTCGTCATCAGGTGAAACAGTGTGGAATCTGTGACATATAGAAAATACCAAAGTATCACCATTTATTTCCTTTTCTTTTTTTTCTATGAATAATTCCCTATAAAAACAAGTAAATGAAAAAATAAAAGAAAGCCAGCTGGCAAGGCTGCAAAGCATTGAACATAAACATTAATGGCAGTGCTTTTTAACTTGCATATCACTTTTAATCTAAGGCTCTTAAAATGATCCACATTAATTAAGCCTTATGATTCTTTATTGATGCCCATAAGAAAAGGCAGATAATAATTCCTGATACTCTATGAATCAGAGAAACTTAAATCAATGACACTAAGATTCTCAGATATTTTTTAAAAGGTAGGTTGGTTCAGATCATATTCACTCAGAGGTTTGCATTAAAATTCTATTAAACAAAAGTATCTAGCAATGTCACCTCTTTTTTTATTTTTATTTTTTATTTTTTAGTGACTGAGTCCAGATTTACTGCTACTTACTTTCTGGGACTACTTTCCTTATCAGATAGTGGATGATAGAAAGGAAAAATGAGCTGCCTGTAATCCTGGAGGATTCTTAATTTTGAGTACAAGCAGATTCAATTTTTTTCTGTCTATAAAGTAGGAAAAAAATCCAAAACATTAAAAATGAAGGATCTGCCCAGATTGTCTAACCAAACTCTTTGGAGCACACTCACAAAGGTCTAGATTCATTGCTCCATAACACCTGACTGGCAATAATCATACAAAATATTCTGTGATGTTAAAAGCAGGAGCTTAATTTCTCTGGAGGTTAATTCAGCCTTCCTGTGATATCAGTTAACTGGTGAAGTGACTTATCTCTCTTCATTGACTAGACAGGGAACTGTATTCCAACTAAAAAGGCCTCAGATGCTTCACAAATTAGGAGGATTAATCCAAGTCTTAACTCTTTATGTGTGACCAAATCCTTCATATAATATTTCCTTCAGAATACCAGCTCAGGGATTCAATTGTTTAATCTGAGTGATAGTCAAATTAGGAGTTTTGTTTTTATAAACTTAGTTTGATTGAGAAGAATTCATCTAGAAAGATGTCAGTAGCCTTGGAAACCCAAGATCTTATCCTTGTTCCTCTGTTTCCAGTGGGAAATTATATCAGTTTTTGTAGAACCAAATTTTCTCCCCATTTGCTAATAGAAATCCCTCCTTTGAGACAGTTCTGGGTCACCTCAACTCTTCATCCCATGTTAAACTCTCTCTTATTCTTATTAAGAACATTGTTTTTTTTTACTTTTGACTCCTTTTGCTGTACATGCAGAGACACACCATGCTTGAATATTATATGTAAATATGTATAAAATTTTTTATCCTACATAGAAACTGATTAATATAAATTATGCTATTCATTGCTATATCTTCCAGATGAATGGAACAGTATCAAGAGTATTCTTCCCTGTAATAGGAACAATAATACGTTGTCAATAGACAGATACCTTAATAAGATGAAAAATAAGTTCAATGACAGAAACAATAGATTTCATAAGAAACTATATGACAGGGAAGAGGCATTGCATTGTTTGGAACACCTGTGGTTAATTATCATAGCTGAATACATTAAATTCAGTTTCCAACCTCATATATCTTCATAGACTATTTGGCGATATTAAGCGATAAAGGCTTAATAATCAAAAGTACTGAGTTAGCAAATGTTTTCTAATTTTAATAACTTCTTGTTGTAATTACCAAGTCTTGGAGTGAAATTATTTAATTAGAAAGTAATCAAGAAGTGTCTACTGTTAATTGAAGAAATTATGAAAGATCTACATTTTTAATATATTTCTTGGGTAATAAAATTAAAGTCTATGATAATTATTTTATAAACCATGCTGATAAGGAAAGTTTGATACCAAGATGAGATATTGTGTCTATTAATTCCCATAGCTACATTTGCCTTTGGCAGGTAAAACCCAAAGAAAAGGTACTTTGGACATATCCATTGTCTGTCATTTCACATCTTAGCATACTTAAAGAATGTCCATTCATGCTCACTGCTCCTGTGAGAATAGTAATAATTATCATTATACCTATTTTCCCAACTAATAAATTGAGGTTAAATGTGTTGCTATAAATCATGGCTATTTATAGGTCAGAATGAAAAATTTCTATCTAATATACTTTTGATAAAAAAATGGATTTATAAGTAATATTTTTTAAAAGAAATTGAGATAATACATTTTCATAAATATTTTAACTTTTCAGAAATTAAATAGATGCATTTCAAATCAAAACAAAAGAAGCAAAAATCAGTGGTTTAAAAATGCTCAGCTAAACTTGAAATAATTTGAATTTAGAAAAAGTCTGCAGAACACTTAGTAGGATTTATTGTTCTTATTCTGCACCTTTTCATTATTCTCTGTCAGGCAAGTACTGAGAGTAAATGGTGTTTCCAAAAATCCTCCATGGTTCTGCATTTCCATGCTGAACCATGCTCAGCAAGTGGGGTGCCAAAAATGCTGAATGTGTCATAGGTATAAAACCTTTTTTTTTCCCTGACTGCTGCTATTTCTGTTAAACATTCCAAGACACTGATCATCCAATTTAAAACTTCTGTGGTGAACTGCTATTCCCTCTTGGGTGTCTGTTAAAGTTAATTTGTCAATGCACAAGAAGCACAGGATAAAGATCTTCTAACACAGGTTTGTCAGAACAGACATGGTGTATGTAGGTTTCTGAAATTGTACATGCTCCTAGGTCCAAGGCTTGCATGAAAATCTTGTACTCTAATAAATAAATGCTATTGAAAAATATGTTTTCCATGAAAGGGAAAAATGACCTGCTTGCAGGAAATGTGACAGAGCTAAAACCACACATAGAAATGCTTCCCAACCTGCAATAGAAACAGTCTGAGAAAAGAAATATATTCTAAAATAAGAAATGGGCTCTTTTTTTTTCTTTTTTTTTTTTTTTTATGAGAATGCCATGATTAATTTACACCTTTTAGCTAATTCTCTTGGAAAACACATCTAATTAATAACAAAAACAATGTCACTATTCTTTTGGTTGGTGGTCTTAATCCTGAAAGACTTTTCAGACAGTCAGCAAATGATGTCACAGGACACACATGGCAAATGGCCATTAACAGGACCAAAAGTGGCATCTCTACCTCTGTACAAAATTCAAATTATTTGTTTGACTAACAAGACTGCAGCATGTTGGAGTAGTGATTAACAAACTCAGATACTTCAGATTCACAAATATATGTACATTTTCATTCCTAATTTATGCACTCTTTTAGTGTAATTGTAGTTGCAAAAATTACCCTCACATGCTAAAAAAATCTACTAAATTATGTAAACACCTAATTCATTTGTACATGAGGACTCTCTTGTCAATTCAATTGGCTACTTTGCACCCACACCTTTTCTTAATTTGGGAAAGTCTTCAAAACCCAATCAAGCCTAAAATGCAGAAAATATTTCACTTCTCCAGAAATTTTCAGATCAAAGTCAATGTAAATTATTTGACCATGAATTTAATTTCTGTTATGCCTGAATCAGACAGATCACCTCGACACAAGCCATATATTAGGTTGGTGATAGTAATCTCTAGGTATTCTCTTGGGCAACAGTTCCTTCGAGCTCTTCACAAACCCCAAAAGATACTTTTGGCCTTGAGCATCACAGTTTAAAACAAATGCAACTTCCAAACTTACTAGGTTACCTTTCATTTAGCTGCCATCTCAATTCATTCTTCAGAGACACTCTGTCAGCGAAGTAGATATGAGTCAGTGTCTACACTGTAAGAGAAAAAGAAAGAAAAACCTCACGCTATGTCATGTTTTATATGTAGAACAGAAGCAATAATTATATGTTACCTCTTTTGGTTACCTTTCAACAGAGAATTTTCTGGATGGCTTCCTTGACAGAATAAGAAAGTCTCTTTTACCAAAAAAAAAAAAAAAAAGGCAAAAAAAAGTGTGGGAATGGAGACACTGGGGAAGTTGTGCATCCTCTAGGATAACACAAAGGGAAGTATTACAAAGACTGTTCCCAACTGGGCATGGATTTATAAGTTACACAGAGCACCCTTATCTACTGAAATGCAGAACTATATGCATGAGAAATTCCCAGCTGCTGACATTTTGTGAGCTTTTAATAGTACCATTAGTCAATATATCAGTATGCAGCATATCATATTGACTAGAGCTGATGTTTATAGTGGAAAGCTATTGACTTATGGGATGAAAAAGTGGATATAATTCAGCTTCAGGCATTATTGCCCACTGGAGGTTACTTTTTCATTTACAGGGACAATAATTTGCCCTGTAAACTGAAAACTCTTGGCTCACTATATATTTTACTATGCACTTTAATAAGACTTTTTTTGCCCTAAATGTGCTTTACACAGAAGCTGGAACTTCAGCAGTAGTATATTCTCTGTTAACATAGCCAACACTGAAAAAAGCAGCCCGCAACTGAAAAAAAAATAAAAATAAAAAATACTCATGCCAATGAAACTTGAGTGTCTCACTAAAATGTCTTCTTTTTAGAAATGGTCAATTACATGTTCAGATATAAATGCCAAGACATGCCCCTTACATATCTACCATGCCGTGGGACATTGAGGGCAGCCTTGAGGCTGACAGGAGACTTGTTTGTGCAGAGAAGTTGTGCAATCCTCATCCAAGATTTCTGTGGAAGCCCTAAGAAACCTGGCCTGACTCTCCTTTGAACAAGAGTTCAGACAGGATGGCTGCTTGAGGTCCCCCCCAACGTGAGTCCTCCTATGACCACTCTGAAAATTTTAAACCGGCTCTTCCTGCATTCACTGGAGAGACTGTTGCAGAAAATTAGATCCCATCAGCAAAAGACAAATGACTGCTTCAAATGGGAAGAAATGCTCTCTGTAGACACTGTGGAGGGACCCCAGAGGATGAGCCTGGGTTAGGCAATGTGGACATGGATAAAAAGGGTGATACGGCATGGCTGGATTTCACTTTGACTGCACAGACTGGCGGTTAGTTGAAGATCTCATGATTATTCCAAGATGCTTTCTTTGCATGGGGCTCACTCATCCTTGATAACAACTGATGGCTTAGAATGCTAACATGGTGCATAATTTCACAGAATAAAAACTGCCATATGCATTGACTGATGAACTAATGGTCTGGATCCTACAGTTTTAGTAAAAGATCAGCTTGCTAACCACCAGACACACACACTTCAGCTGACAATACATCTTGATAAGCTAAAAAAATTTCAGAATTAACTTGTCAATAGCAGAAATGAGTCAATAGCATAACAACTGCTATCCACATCTAATCATAGTAATGGCACAATAGACAATATTCATTATCCACCTGTCAAATCTTGGTGTGAAAAAAGGCAGTAATAGATCAAGGATAGTATAACAATAACAGTAACAATAATAGTAAAAACAAGAGCAGCAGCAAAACCAAAAAACATCATGTCCTAAAATTAGTGTCATAAATCAATGAGTGTTTTCTTGTGTCAATTCACATTAAGATGCACTGTACAAGACATAATATACCAGAGTATCCTAACACAACCTGACTTCCTAGTTTTACTTCATGAATTATAATTTAGGATTTAATTTTTTTAAACCATTGGATAGTTACTTGTTATAAAATAATACATTCATGGATTTTCTCCAAGTTTTGTGGTGAGATACTCACGTGCTAGGAGAAAAAGCAACTCTTTCTTCTCGCCTTTTTTTTTATAGCATTCATCCCAACAGTGCTACTGTGTAACAGGACTAAATTACTTCAATCACAGTTTGACAGCTTAATGCTGACTTTGTCTCATAGAGAGGAAAGTATTTATAACTAGAACAAAAGATGGAACTCTTTTGTGAGCTTAGGTGGAGATCTGGTCTGGTTTGCCTTCTATGAAAACTATTTCTTCTACTGCCCGTTTGGCCCTTGATTAGCAGTGACAGCATTACTGGTGGTGTTCTGTTAGCCACATAGGGGATTGTGGTTCAGTATGGAAGCCCTTCTGTAGAATGGACAATTACTTATTTATTTATTTATTTATAATAAATGTTTTTGCCCTAAATTTTTTTCAGTGCGTTGCCTGAATTTTCATTGGCCACGATGAGAACAAAAGTGCCATCAGTGTCATATATGTGCATCTGAATCTGGAGCTGAAACCTCCCCTTAGTTCTCTGTCTAGTTGCCTAAACATCATAGTGTGCAACATCAGTGGAGATGCTGTGGGGTTGGCAGATGTGACACCATCTATAGGTAGGTAAAATCCTTCTATTCTTTTGAAATGGCAACCAAAAGGGACACCCAAGGGCATCTCAAATGACAGTAGATAATTATGTCTAGGCAATTTTACTTTATTCTTAGCATCTAATTTATGACAATCATTAAGAATATATCTATACTGAGAAATTAAATGGGACCAGGAACATTTCTGGTCATTAGGGTCAAGCAGCAAAATATATTTGGGCCTGTGCTGGGGAATTCACTGAGCCTCTAAAAAGGCTAACTACACTTGGAGTAGTTAATGGCATTCCCAACTCCTAAAATGTTTCCTGTTTTTGGCAATGTGTTAGTTGCTATGAACTAAGACTGGACAAAAGACAATCCTAATATCTCTCTGTTCTGGTCAGATGAAAGTCCTTTTGAGCATTATCTCCTTTATTAACAGTCATAGCTAAAGCACATAAGAATTCAGCCTTGTGTAGGCATTAACAGATAAATGTGCCTCATTTGGATGATAGAAATGGTAAAAAATTCTCATCTGCCCACCTCTCCACAACTTGGTCCACCCAAATAAACTCAAAATAATTCCAGACCTTTGAGGCAGCATTTTTCTGGATATTTCAGGTTCTACCAGATTTATTTTTCTCTCTTTGGATGTAATTGTCATTCAGTGCTAGATTTGAGGTATTGCAGTAGGTTTCTATGGGTTTGGTTTTATTCATTCCTTTCTCTGTCTCTGTTTTTCTCTTTCTATTCAGACACAGAGAATAATAGAATTGCTACTGCCAAAACCCTCACTCCATTGGAGTGAAAACCATTCATTTGTCGTCTCAATTTCAAGATTCCTGACTCCAAATGCAAGGATATTCTCCATGGATGTAATGGGACATTTAGCAATTCACTCATTTTCTTCACATGCTACTTATTTAGACACTCAGCAGTTGGCAGCTTTGATGTGAGTGGTAAAAATTATAAAGACATTACATATCATAAAAATACATATGAAAGAAAACATGGGCCCTGTTTTATATCAGACTAAATTGGCTAGTGTCATACTCAAGGTTTTTGCTTTATGAATTATAATTGCTAGAGGAGGTGCTCCCTAGTGAAACACTACCTGTCTCTTTCATATACAACATCAGCTCTTCACTTTTTCCTCCTTAAAGAAATTGCTGTGCCAAACTTAGGCACAAAGAAGGAAATTTATAAACTCAAATAGTACACATATGAATAGAAAAGTGCATCATTCTGTTTGAGATCCTTAACATAATTAAGGTATCTGTCAAAAATGAAAATAAATAATATTTTATGGAGGAAGTCGTAAAACTCAGCTGAGCAAGTAGGACTGTGATTGTTCAAAAATATTTATATAGTAGGGGAAGGGGAAAAAATAGAAATTGTTTTTATGCTGCTGTTCTATCCTGGCCATTTTTGGAGGACTCTAAGAGAATCTAAGCACGTACATAGCTGCTTACTCTGTCCTACCCCTGTGCTGGGACAGGGGAAAACACAGATCAAGAATGAGCAAACTAATTGTTTGAGCTAAAGTTACTTTAATAAATGAGGAAAAGAAGGGAATAAAACTCGAGCAGCGCCGATGTAAAGGCGATCAATCATCACCTTCCATTATCTCCCAGCAACAGTGACCTTGGAAGACACTTCTCTCCATGCTTCAGCTTTGAATTGTGGACCATGATATTAAATTCTTTTGGCCCATTCAAATAAACAGTCCCTCCTGTTTCCCCTGCAACTCCTTGCCCACCTCTAGACTATCTCTTGTGGCCTGGCAGAAAAGAAGCAGAAAGTGTTGGAGCTGGGCAAGCACTGTTCATCAACACACAAATCATTAGTGGGTTATCAATACTGTTCTGATCACAAATTGGTAACATCTCACCATATGGACTCCTATGATGGAAATTACAGTCCATTCCTGCCAGACTAGGGACATCATTATGAGTTCTGATGTTTAAACTGGGACCTGTTTTCTCTGTAGAGTGCACATACAGTGAGAGAAAACCTGGTAGACATACTCTGGGAGTGAATCTCTGGACATGTCTTGCATAGTTCAAATAATATGTTAAACCAAGGATCATAGTGGGATCAAGATCTCCAATAAAGAGAGTAAGAATTCTAATTGGCTTCCTCTTCCCTATAAATTTTTTTCTATTAACTTTCTTTGAAATTTTTTCTCCCTCATAGCTTCTCACTGGACACTCAACAAGATTTTGGAATTCCATCCTTGTAGATATTCAAATATTTGCTGGACAAGATGTGAGAAACCCAATCTAAGTTGGTTTGGCTTTGAGGAGAGAGGTGCAAGGTTCTTCCAGAGGTTTTTCCCAAAATACGTATATTTGTGCTCTGCGGTTCCACACCAGTCTGCTCCAACTAGTGCCAGCAGTCTGCTGTATGTCTGCTCGGTGGTTCCACACAGCAGCTGTACACAGCTACCACAATTTCAGCCCCCTTATTTTGTGCTATCAATAAATGTCCTGACTGCTATCTTATCTGTGCTGAAGTTCTCACTGCCACTCAATCCCGTGACTTTGCACTAGTAGGAGTCACTAGTGGGAAAACAGAGGGAAGCAGTGAGAACTAGTGGGAAAACTGCACCAAAACTCTCACAGGTGACTGACTTTCATGGTGTAGGGAGCAATAGCAGTGAGGCTTTCTTCGATGTGGATTTTGGGAAGACATAACACCTACTAAATCAGTCTCTGAGGGTTTTACCTTCTGAGGCTGCCACCGAAGGAGCCAGACAGGCAAGATCGAAAACTGTATCTTAAGTCTGCACAATGCCTGTTTATAAGTTTACATGTGTACCTAAGTATGCTATTGAAACTTAGAAAGCAAATTTTAGGGAAATTTTATCATAGATTTTTTATTATATAAATCTCTAAGGTCTTTAGATTTACTGGTGTAGTAAGGTCAGGACACCAGAAAGATGTTCTACTCACACTACTTTGGTATCACAAATAAATGTAGGACTTTTTTCCAGGCCTGAGAAATATCTCTCAAATACAATGACTTGCAACAAGCTTTACAAGACAGCTTGTCTACTTACCTTGTATCTTTCCTTATCATTTCAAAGTTTATTTAATTTTAGATTTTAGAATTTTGCTCAGAGATTTACTGCTCAAAATCAGTAGAAGGGAGGGACATTGAGCTGAACTGTCTTTGCCATTCTGTAAGTGCACACCAGACCTCTGGACTTTGAGTTTAGTAATGATTGACATGCACATATTGAGAGATGACTTCTCCTTCTTCCAGACATCTGGTCCATGGGAAGATGAGGTTTCTATTCCCTTTCCACCTCCAAAATAATATTGATTTCTTATTTGAAAAAAGAACTAACTGCTCCACTGGGAGATTTTATTTTCACGTATCTTGATTACTTTTTTTTTAATTAATTAATGTTATATATGTTAAAAATGTCATTTAATTGAGATATTTTTAATTTCAAACCATACATAATCCAAGTCTGTGACGTTATTTTTGCTCCTAGAGGAACTGTTGTTTAGGTGTTGCATACTTGCATTCTTTCCTGGTCTATCCCCAGCTTGAAGATGTTCTTGTGATCACATGAATTCCATGATGCGCTGGTTCTTCTTACAAATAAAGGACATTTTGTGGTAGGTCTTGTTCACCTTTTCTAGTAAGGAATAGTAGATTATAGAATTATGACAACATAATTAATTTAGATGGGTTTATCAACTGAAATATATGGCATTGACGAGGGCAGTTCTAGCTTCGTCAGTATTCGACACATGCAAAAGATTAAAAAAAAATCCTACATAGATTTTTGTTTCTCATCAGGCAGTGTAGAAATTGAAGCTTCCTAGTATTCATTGTTAAAGAACTTTTATATTTAGAATTGTTTTTTTTTTTTAAATAAAGTTCCCTTACAAGGAGTTATATGGCAAATATCAAGTTAAAAAAGATGGCAAGCAGACCTCAAGAAAAGATATAAATATTACAAGTTCTTTTCCCTGGAAAGTAAGCAAACCATTCATACTAGAATTGCTTATGTCAGACTTCATGATAATCATAAATCAAACACAAATCTGTCATAAGATTTCAAAGATTCAGCTACTACAGTTGAATGTTCTCTTTTCTGCAAGTTTTTGTTTTGATGCGGTTTATAGAACTGGGTTTTTTTTGTGCTTGTTGATTTTTAACCTGTCCCATTTCATAGTTTTTGGAATTGGGAAATATTATTCTCTCCCCAGAATTAGGTTGAATTGGTAAAATGTATGGCTGAAATATATTTAAACAGTCATGATTTTATATTTGTTCTACTTACTTTCTTTAATTCTGCTTGAATATTTTAATTTCCCTTGACAACTAAAGCATATATTAATTATTGAAGCATAATAATTTTTTGCCTTAATCTTTATCTCTTTCATTTTATATATATTGTTTTCTTGCTAATGACTCTTGAACAACTTCAAGAATATTGGGCTTTTGATATCCAAAATATGTTTGGTAGGTCTGTGAATGTTTTTGACTTCTATTCCTTATTAGCTTTTCTTTTTCCTTACTGATTATTCTGTTACAATTTTTCATTCAGTACAGCCTAGTTACATTTTATTCAAGTTTAATTTTTTCTTGAGGTAGAAATTCTCAGTAGTTTTCCTATGTTGGAAAACGAAAATATACAGACCTTCTTTATATTCATGCTCTGGATATGTTCCACCCAGCTGACTTTTCTGCCTAATTTCCTTTTGTCCTTTACCACTCAAAACCTTAGTTACAGACCTGCTTTCATCCTTTCACTTAATTTGAATAGAATCAACTTAAAATCATTCTATCCAGGGTTAATTTTCATGCCTGGCTTATCTTCTTGACTTATCACTACCGAATCTTCCACTGGGATCAGAAATCTTTTCATTCTGGCATGTGACAAACCTGTAGATAACAAGGACTGATATTCTATGAGAGTGAAATTATTCTGAAAAAAAGGTATGGCCAGCACAATTTTGATTTTCCATGGTATAAGGAATGCCTCCACAATTGTAAAAAAAGAATAAGCTGCTCTAACCAGGATTAGTATGGAAGAAGGCTAATTGGTCTTTCACCTTATTTTTGCTGTCATTCCTTCAGGGATTAGGTTAAGCCTCAGTGTATGTTTCATCAGGGAATTACAGAGATTAGACTTTGTCTCTCTGTCTATCATTCAGACACTTCCTCTAATGTTGACTAGATTTTTCCAAGTCTCACAACTCATCATGTAGTTCCTTTCAGTCAAAAATAGGTATATAATTGATGGTATCAAAGGCTGATCCTAGGTTAGTAGAATGAAAGGTGTGAGACCATAAGATGATTCCAAAATCTTTATTAAGTTTCCTGATTTTCCACCTTTCACCCATGCCAAGTCTCACTTTACCTATGGGGTTTTTACATCTTTAAATTAAGAAGATGCTAATAAGCTATCTACAAGTCTGACCTCGGACACATAAAGTATTCTGGGTAGAACTGAGATTGCCTACTATAAAGTATTATAACCCAAAGTCATGACCTGGTCCTTTAAAATAAAGCTCCCCTCAATGACAAAATAGAACTGCTGTAGGAAAATGTCCGTTACTCAGCAAAATTTTAACGAGGCAGAGAGACCAACCCTGGTTCTTCAAGTTCCAGCTAGAAAGAGATCTTCACGAATATTGTAAAACTGACTATCATAGTTATATCTGAATGCTTAATTATTCACAGGATTTCCTTTCAGCCTAAAGGCCTTGAGAAATTGCATTAACTAAGGATGGGATTCACCCCATACAACTGTAACTGTAATGACTACAGGATCTGCAACTGGAATATTAGTGTCGCAGGCATTCTTTCATGAAAATCCTTTCTTCAGGATTTTTTCTTCCTGTGAAGCTGAGAAGCCAATGATTATCTGCTGCTGTGGAATGCAACAAGTAGATCTGTGATTGGTCTCACGTGGATGTTTAGAATTAATGGCCAATCACAGGTCAGCTGGTTCAGACTCTCTGTCCGAGCCACAAATCTTTGTAATTCTTTCCTTTCTATTCTTAGCTAGTTAGCCTTCTAAGATGAAGCCTTTTCTTCTATTCTTTTCGTATAGTTTTAATGTAATATATGTAATAAAATAATACATCAAGCCTTCTGTAACATGGAGTCAGATCTACATCTCTTCCTTCAACAGAACCGTCACAAATTAGCACGTTAAATTTAGTACAATAGATAGGTATTTTTAGCGAACCTTTCCTAGCCCTGCTTAGTTCTCCTTAGGATGATGTGAGTTATGCACTAGAAATACCAGTTCTGGTTTGAATTGAAGGTGGAAAAATGATAAAACTGGGTGTAGATACCTATGTTTGTTCAGACAACACTTGCCCGTATCCTCCCGCTACAACCAGGAGAAAGAGGCACAATTTGAGGGTGGTTCATCTAACCAAAGATCCCTGTCTAGAAAAAGTGAACAGATGTATGAAGGTGTTACTCTTTAGCCACTGGATATGGAGGAAAGTCTTTTTGCACAGCCCTCTTAGATAAAACATCCAATTTCAATTTGATATTAAAATAAGTTAATTGAATTTGAAATTTTGACTGCACTTCAGATAAAGACATTACTTCCATGAAGAAATTACAGTTTTATTTCTGTGATCTATGTTTGTACAGTGCATTCTACAAGCAAACAAAAACTTTATTTCCTTATTTGAAAGTGCTAGGTGATGAAAAACCCACTATAGTCCTTTGCCAGTCGTTCTGCTGATTTTATAATTTTTGTTAAAAATATATATTTCTTTTCAGAATCAGTTTGCTAAGTTTCCATCCCCAGCCACGGGATCTTTTCAAGTTTTTCCTTCTAAGACTGAGGAAACTTCTATTATCACATTTTTATTCTTTCAGGGGATATTTATAGACCATGTCTAGTTACGCCTTTATCTTCCTTTTGAAAAATTAAATAGAGCATGCAGTACTTCATTGCACAGTGTTTTCAAACCTGTAATAATTCCCGTGGAACTTTTCTGAACACTTTCCAATCTTTTTTAGATACCTTTTCTCAGCTGCAGGTACAAAGACTGGACAGTTTTCCTATAATGGTCATATCAATGCCAAGTACAAATTGATAAGAAGATTCCTTTCTCCCATCTGATAAATTTTCATTTATGTGTTTAAGGATCATATTGGTCCTCTGCAACATGACATCTCACTGGATCCCATATTCTGCTGATGAGCTATTACTGATTCTCATTTTCTCTTTCAAGTCTTTTACAAGATCATAGTTCTCAAGATAGAATTTTCCATCCAGTAAATGCAACTTTGATTTTCTAATCTTGGGGCAGAAATGCAGCTGACTGAGGTCAGTGTAATTCTGTTCTACTGCATTTTCTGCTAGATAAGGATCTGAGCAAGGATTTTATTTCAAGAACTTGTTATATGAACTTGATAAAGTCCTTTGCTTAATTTTACACCAGGAATTGAAACAAACCTGAATGTGGTCCTAAAACCATTCCTCCTGAACATCTAAACTATATTTTCAAGTTTTACCATTAGGAGCCAGCCATGGTCATCTTGGAAATTCTGCTTCAATTCTGACCATGTTGGTCCTATTCCCTTAATTATTCTAATTCTTTCCTGTCTGAAAGGTTCATGTGACCTTCATATTTATGACAACCTTTCAAAGCATACTGCCCTTCATCAACAAAAAGAGATTTTCCTTCTCCTAATTCCCTTTCCTCTTGCATCCTTTCTTTGCATTACAGTTTGTCCATCTTAAAAAAGAAAGTTAATAAAAATAATTTTAAAAATTCCCACCTAATGAGTAATTTCCAGAAATGTTGCACTCCACAAATAAAAATCACACTTACAGTAAGAAGACTGGTTTGATTGTAAATTGGCTGGGGAATGATGAGCCCCCACTACAGGACTGGGAAGAAAAGACTCTGATGGTTTCAATATTATGGAGGCCACCAAAGATTCAATGTTACATATCCATGTAGACCCTCACAATATCTCTCAAGCTTAATTTTGTTTAAATAATGATACATTCCCATTTAACAACCTGATTGCTGAGCTGAATCAATTAGGAGATTGTGACTAAGATCTCACTGTGATCCGAGACAGGAATTGTCTCATACAGCTGCTTTAAAAGATTTACATCTTTCTGAAAAGGACATGTATGATTCTTCCTCCATTTTGAACAGAGAGCACTTAAAGGAGATACTATGCTTTCCAGAGATGTGGATGCTAATTCACATCTTATTGGCAGCTACTTAATGTTATCAGGTGTACTAGGTGAATCTTAATAAAGAAATAATGAAGACAGCATGTTTCTTCTTGCTTTTATTATTGCTCCATTAGACTTTCAGTGCATCACATTCTTTTTCTTAAGCCTCCCTGCAACCCATGAACAAGCCACAATCATGCAGAACCAAGAAACATCAAAATGATATTTTCCTACCAATTCCCAGAAAAGTATTATTTTCTCTTGTCATACAGAAGTCCCACTCTTTCCCTTAACTTGTTAATGATTCTCAGAAAGTCCTCATCCGGGTGTGGATGAACCATTGCAGTCAAATCTGGTGAGTGCACAATAGTTTTCCAAATATAAAATGCTGCTAAGTTCATCCCAAAAGCAACACAGATTTTCCAAGTGTACCTGGGCCACTGCTGTAAGAGGCAAAATGGGTTCTGAAATGGCTATTACTTCTAAAACAATTTCTAGCACTGTGTGCGTGCCTTCAGGAAGTGCAAATTGATTGGAGAAAATAAAAGAGTTTGTAATCAGTCTTTTAAATAAGCTCTTAAAGCAACATAATTTGCACCATTTGTTACTGTTAAGTTGTTTCCATATCCATCTGACCTCTTCTGCTATAGAATTATAGAAATATTTCGGCTGGAAAATAAAGACCTTTAAGAGTCCAACCACTAACTCTGCAGTGCTATGTCCGTCAATAAACCATTGTGCCACACCTACATATCTCAGACATGCCTAGAGCTGGTGACTCCACCACTTCTATGGGCACCCTGTTCACTCTGAAATCGTTTTTGGTGAAGAAATTTTTCCTAATTCAATCTAACCCTTCTCTGGTGCAACTTCAGCCCTTTTTCCCCTTGTCCTGTCACTAGTTACTCAGGAGAGAAGAATGACACACAAAATTTCACTATGTGACAGCTGCAGCCCATTCAGGAGTCATCATTCCTTATACTGTAGACACTTCTTCCAACTACCTTATCTAGAGAAAACTGCCCTAAGAGACCATTGCTGCAACTACAGGAACCGTTTATAGAATGTTTTGGTGGGCTTTTCATGTGTAGTTCCTTCAGAGCTGGCCAGGCTGTCAGATATGAGCAGCTGTCAGGGCAGGATAGACAAAGAGAGATAAAGAATAGCTCAGCAGAGGGATTCCAGGTGGGTTTTGGAGAAGGAGTTGAAAGAACTCTTGATTTTCCACAGGAGTCAGTGTCAGGACCCTGTACCCTGAAACTTCCAGACTGTGCTGAATTTCTGGCAGGGAATTTCACCAGGCAAATTTCATGGGTACAGGCATTCCTTCTGTCTTTTCTGTCTGTAAATGCTTGGGTCCTGCCTGGTTACACAACACACCCACTAGAAGGGGGCAAGGAAGTGGTACAAACACTAAACATCTTTAAGGGACCTAGTAAAGTGATCCTGAGGGATTTCCCAGAAATAACTATCTTCGTGTTGCTGTGCAACAAGAAGGGCTGGAGCTGTGGAAAGGACATTTAGTGGTTCCAGACAGGAAGATGACATTGAGGGAATCTGTTTCACAAAAGTCATGAAAGTGTAGGATCCAGGTACCCGCATGAGAGGCAGGAGGTGGAAGAGGCTGGAGAAGCTCCCCACTATATACTGGAGGTCAGATTGTCTCCCCATAGCTTGGGTCACTGCCTTCCTGGCCCACCCTCTGTGCCACACATCATGTTCTGCCCTGATCTCTTCCCTGTGCTGATTCTTGTCCCTTGTTCCTAAATGACCCTGAATTCTCACCCCAAGAACTTCTTTCTTACTCTTGGTGATTTGCTGTGAATATCTGTTTAGCTATAATAGGTTAGGTCGGGAAGGTGAGAGAACTGCATGAAAAGTTTTCCCTGCTGAACTGAATGTTAGTGTTGCTGATTTTTGAGGAGCACAGATCTCATCAGAAGCCTGTATCTCATCCCAAATCTTCTGCTCAGGCACTGACCTTGTCTTTGCTTTCTGGCAGTCCACAGACCCCAGTTGCTAGTGTTTGTTTCTTCAATGATCTCTCAGAACCTTTTAGTAATCACTATGGAAGTTATTCACCTCCCTCAGATTTAGGCATCTGGCCTCCTCATTTTTCTGTTTGTTTGTTTATTTATTAGTTGATTCTTTTATAGATGATGAGAATAAATTACAAAAATGTGACTCATTTAATTTTAGGAACAAATCTGGCTTAGGATGGGTTGGATCAGCCTGTAGTGAGATCATCATATTGGCCATAGGAATATAGATCTAGTTAAAGGTAAATCTGGACCTACATGAATGTCTGAGATACCATCATGGATCCCTTTACTCATCTGAAGGAAGGAATAATACCATTCACCTAGTATTAAAGCTTTATGATTTCTACATAAAAAAAGCAACACAGGATTTTTCACCCCTAAAATGATGACAGAGCTTATTTTTTCTCTCCCTAGAGATTACACTTGATCATTCTGTTTATATGAAAGATGGGTGTCTGTGGACAAGTGATAAGAATAATATTTTGAAATGCCCTAAAAAATACTTACAGAAATTCCTATCTAGTAACAATAACATTTTATAGTTATGTTATATATTAGGTTTTTGGAAACTAAATAATGCATCTGCTCTGGCCCAGGAGATCCCTTGTCACAGCAAAGAAACCTCTGCTGTGAGCTTCAAAGACATCTTGACGTTTAATGAAGAGATTTTTCTTTTATGCTTTGACTGAATACCTTGTGTCGAATGACGCATCACGACTTTCCCCAGCAAAGCTCTCAGCGTGAACTTGGTGCTGTTACCAAAACTCCGCAGATTGCCGGTCTGCTTTTTGAGGCTCCTGTTTCTTGATATCAGGCTTCCGTGTTGCCCAGAGCTTGCCTGCCTGGATCCCATCTCTCTGGCACGCTGAGTAGCACAATTCATCTGCATGGGCTCTCCAAACAATACAGCATCACTCACCCGCCGGCCTCCCACCGCGGCCCAGCTCTCATCGTCGGCTTCAAAAAGGCACACAGCATGACATGCCTTTCTGAATGTGCACAGACTCCAGTGGTCAAGCTGAACAGTCAAAAGTCTGTGCCAGTTCTTTCCTGGCATTTAGATCTCGTTTGCTGCCAGACCCTGTAAAAGAAATAATCTCTCAATTGAAGACAGTTTGTGGTGGGATATGGTGATGGGGTGATTGTGGAAATAGCTTCATTTGTCTTTCAGAGACAGAGTTCTCCACTGTCAAAGTCATTGATTACCAGCTCAGCCAGTGTAGGAGGCGTCTTTCCCCCCTCTGAGCTACAGGATATTAAGTTCCATAATTGTTTACAGTCAAATGCCTATGCAATACTTAATTGCCTTCTGTAAGCTGCTTGGCGATGGAGCAAGAGCAATGGTTTGACGAGTGGAGCTAGAGTCCAAAACACAGTGGAGCTTGCAGCAATAGGATCCCCGCTGATAAGAAACAAACACGTCTGCTTCTGTGTCATTGTTTTTTTGGCTGCATCAGGCAAGTTTTGGGAAAGTTATTGTCTCCTAGCAGGCAGCGTAATGGGCAGCCAAAATGTGCTAGCTCACCAGCCTTTCCTCTCCAAAACCAAGCTAAAATTTTGGCTCTAGTCACTCTTCAGAATTACTTTAGTACATCCACATTCATACTCATTTCAGTGTCGCGGTGGCTGGCACAGGCAGGCGAAGTTTGCTTCAGGTTGCTGCAGACGTACCCAAAAAGAATCTCACAATAACTTAGTGCTGAAAGCCTGAGCAGAGGTGTTTTAAGAACAGTGTGTGTGTGAAGAGGCAAGAACCAGACTAAAACTGAATCCAACTGGCGGGTTTTGGGTATAAGCCCCAACATGTATGCAAAGGTACAGTCCTGGCATAGCCAAGAGCTATAAACCAGGATTGAAGTTGTATTATTTTTCCAGTATGATTTTCAACATGATCAGCTTAGACAGAAACAAAAGTCTTTCTTAATTACAAAAACAAACAAATAAACAAAAGAATGCTGTCCTTTTTTCTTTTTCTTTTTTTTTTTTTTTTTAATTGTAGTACAGAACCGTGTTCAAAATTCCTTCAGGGAATGTTTTTGAAGATCAGGGGATTAAAAATTTTATCCTGCTTCCTGAAACTGAACTTCTTTAAATGCTTTTTCATGCTTGTTTCTTTTGAGGAATCTTGTAATTTACAAAGAGATAAAGGAAGAAAAACAAATTAAAGAAAACTTAGGTGAAAAATAAGTCCTAAGGTAGTTCTTAATGGCAAGTCAATGCAGAGATGTAGTTAATATAATGATACTATTTCTAGAGTAAAAGATATTTAAAGATTTTTTTTGTCTATTGCTGGCACTTAGCTACATAATAGGAGCACATTTTTAAATGTACATATTCTTAGCTTTAAGTAATCAGGTAGTTTCATTATTTTTATAAATACATCATTATTTAGTTTCATAGCTTTAAGCATATTATTGGTTTCATTACGATGTTAACTAAATTCAAAGTAGTAAGGGATGTAAGTAAAGCAAGATACTATGTCTTTTCAGGAACTAAATTTTACCATTCTCATGCTCATTTTACAAAAATCTAATCTTGGACTGCTTGGGTAAATCAATAATTCAGTTAGTAGAAGTTAAAAATAAAAACTAAAAGATTGTTATAGATTTTTAGAAAATACTATTTTGCTCCAATTATTTTTGCAGAGGACATATTATTTAAGATTTTTTCAATTTATTTTCTAAAAAAGAAAACAGAAAGCATGACCTTTGGTACAAATTTGATGTTATAAATTAAGTGTTTGACTTTGTTAGGTAATGGCAAAGAATTTTGGAGGACATAAAGATAATGAAAAAAAGCAAAGACTTTAAAATACCAACAGCCCTTTTGAGGGGTCTGGATTGCAAAACAAAAATCTGACGTTTCTGGAACTCTGAACCTGCTCCAGTGAGTGACTATCCTGTCAATGAAGAAACCAGCAATTTTCCACACTGATGCAGAATTTTGAACATCTGTTATTGTTCCATTCTAAGTGTTGTTCAATTGGGTTTTTTTTGTAATTGTTTTTACTTTTGCTAATTTTTTAGAATTTTGAAATTCCAGCAGGGCAGAGAAAGTTATTTGAAAGCTCACAACAAAATTACTTTGACTTTTATTTCGGCTACTTGCCATCCTTAATGATTCAATCTGTTTTACAGAACTTTTGCATTCTAGTGATTGTCTTTCTGAAGTAGTGTCTCAGAATTGTTACATTTGCAAAAAGACTGTTTGGGCAAAATAATGCATTGCACATTCTACTTGTTGAAGAAGAAGTTGATTGTGATACTTAAACAAACAGAATCACACTTTTATTTTTACAGCTTCTGTCATTCTGGATGATAGAAAAAAGGAAGTGCTGAATTAAGTTCTGAAAAGCAGTGGAAATTACTTCAGGCAAAAATCAGTTGCCTGAATATGGATGCCTAATGCCCTTAATCTATTTTCCAGCAGTAGCTGAATGGGGGTGGGATAATTTATGATATCTAATGCAAAAGATCAGTGTTTGGGCAACTGAATCACAATCCTAAGATCTGTGACTTTGAAGTGATTTAGGCACCAAATGCCTCTGTTGAAATCAAAGGGAACAAAGCACTTCAAGGGTTTTAAAGATTTGGCTAAAAAGCTTACATTTAAGAACTTTCACTGATATTTGTCATAATTTTTGAAGTTACGTAAATAAAATAAAAATCAAAAGGTTTTGCTATGTTAAGGACTAAATGCCCCTGTCTTCCTCCCAGTGAACAAAACCTGAATGATTCCATATACATTACATACATTTTTTCCTCTTTCCATTTTTTAATCTGGTACATCTATTTTGTAGACCACAGAAACAGTGTGTGGGTTAATTTTTTATCTGCTTAAACATTGTGAGCCGAAAGTCATTATTGTAGTGATTTATGGCAACTACTCTATTGCCAACCTTAACACAATATTTTTCTTATTACTTAATTGTTCTAGTAGGGCTTCAGCTATTAGTTTCTTAGTTCTGAAAATAGGAAACAAGAGTTTTCTATTACAGATGCTTGGTTAATTAGTTCGGAGGCTGTCTAATGGGGACTATTAAAAATGCAAATAAGGAGTGATCAAATAGTGAAAAGTTTTGTCCTGACAGAGTATACTAATAAGTTTCTGCCAAAATAAATACACAAAATGATGGAAGAGAATCAAGCTTTAGATGGCACCCTTAACTGCAAATGGGATAGCACAAAGATAACATGGATGAAAGCCAAATACCTCATGACATTTAAATTTGGATATAGCTATAAGAATATACCTTGGGGGAAAAAGGGGTGTGATGAATCCCGTGCTGACTTTAGAGTAAAAGATAAACTGTAAGAAGGTGTTTCTCTATCTATGATCTGATCTGACTCATAAACTTCAATGGGCCATGGAAACCTCCCATTCTTTACCATTGCATCATATAAATATGTACATGCAGGTAAGCAAAAGAACAAACAAAGTGTTGTGAGGGAGCCATAATCAAGCATTCACAATCTAACCCATTTTTTTAAGATGGAAAACCATTGGGAGAAGTTTGTATATGATATCTCACATATTTTTTAGGATGTTATTTGAATTTAAAACAGTTTAAAAATGCTGGTTTAAAGGACTAATAAAAGGAACTTCAACTTCCATGATGGAGTAAATATACATTTCTTCAAATCTCAAGAAACCAGTACAAAGGAGAAGAAGTTAACAGGATGGGGGTAAAATCTTATTTGTAATTCAAAATAACAATTTTTAGTGTAGTTTTATTCAGCTTAGACATGGTAATAGACTGGTGGACCTGTGTGACCTGCAGCGTGGTCACCAACCTAAAAAATGGATTTGGTACTCCTTGTACATTATGCATTGTCCAGAGAAAAAATGTGACATGTCAGATGTCCTGCAAGGAGATTACATGGCCATATGCTTCATGGTTCCTTTTTCTTATGGTGAAAATGTTTTTAAGTAAGAAGCAAATCAGTGCAGAAAGACTCTAGAAATGGAAAATGCTCAACTGCTCTAGAGTGCTCTGGAAGAAAAGCTCAAGGGAACAGGTAGACTTGCTAATGGATAAGATAGAATGGACCTTTGCAATAATTTGGGACTATTTTTTTTGTTTTGGTGAGCTTTATCTCACCTTTGGTGACAACTTTGTTGTCATCTTCTCGCTCTTATTCCATTACTGAGATGCCTTTGTATTGACCTCCGAGCTATTTTTAGGAAATAAATTTTGACATATTTCCCTTCTCTTCCTTCCTGCTCTGTTTCAGATAAATCCCAGCCTAATGTTTTGCTCCACAGTGGTCCTTTATTTGTTCCCTGTTATTGTTCCCACTGATAGGGCAGTGCTATTGATTTTCTCTTCCCATTGCTACAGCAGGATTGTCATTTACATGGCTGTCATACGCTGAAACCTCAGGGCCAAATTCCTGCCCATTAGCAAGCTGCCTTGCCCTATTTAAAAGACACATTTGGTGTCCTGTCAGTCTTCCAAATAGGCCTCTTGCTGGCTGTAGCTCCTGTTGGAAGTGTCTCTCTCTCTCTCTCTGTGCTGATTAGAGTCTAGACTGAACATTTGCTAAGGAGGTCCAAGACAAACTTCTTTATGCACAGGGTAAGTCATGCATAAGATTGGATCCCAAAGGCAGCAGTACAATCAGCAATAGTTTATATACAAGCTAAACAACCACTCAGAGGGGAAAAGTCTTTACGGGATATAAACATGAGTAGATAACTAGGCTCATGACCTCCTTTCATTGTAAAATGTTACTCCTCAGCTGTGGTCATGAGCTAAGTGACTTTGCCTTCAAGACTTTTCCTTGAGCATTAGTCCCCCTGGATTATTTTGGTGATTTCTACTGAAACAAAAACAAACAGGATCTGGTGGATTTGAGAAGAAGGGCCTGTAATGAGCAAGCTGTTCCTGCTGAAGATTTCAAACACTCTTCTGTTTCAAAAAAAGGCATATGGTGGCTTTAACAGGGGACATGACCTGCATTCACTTAGCCATGTCCAGCAGACCATGCTCTTTCCCTCAGTTTTGCTTGTTAAAACGCTAATACTCCCTTTATGTTTCTTTATATATATACAGATATATATATATAAGGAAATGTGCTGAATAATAAGATGCTAAAGTAACTAACACGCTTACATGAGAAAAGAAACAGTTCAGAAAAATCAGAAGAGAAACTCAAATCCTCAGTGCCCACACATCCTATCTTCTGGGCTACCCCAAGATGAGAAGCTTTTGCTTTCTCTGGTTTTAATCACAAGCCCCAGTGGGGAGCTGAGGAAGCTTCTGTGAGAAAAGTTTCCTCTGCACAGCCATATCTTCATGAAAAGTTTCAGTTTTCATGATTCATCATTTTCACACACACACACAAAAACACATTGTGCTGAAAGATTTCTGACCAGCCCTAGTAATGAATCCATCTGCTGCAGTCAGAGAACACAATTATGAGACAAATCACCCATCTTCAACAGTAAAGCTGAGAATAGAACCCCCTCTCTTTCTATTTTTTTGCCTAAAAAAAAAGAAAAGAAAAGAGAGAGGGAGAAAGAAAAGACACAAACCGTTATCCTTTGATCTTAAGGAGGTTTTTACTATCCTCTCTTAGGAGATGACTTTTTCTGCTCTCCTAGGCATGGCCCAACTGCAAGAGACAGAAGTGATCTCATACCCACACACAGATGCACACCGAGAAAAAGAGAGAGGGAATCTGTGTATGTCCTTTGCTTGCTCTGTGATCATTAAAAATCTGATAACGCTTCTGTTCAAGAATGAAGGTTAGACCCCACCTGCTAGTCATTCTACCCAGGCATCTGCTAAACACGGCCCTCCTTATTCTCTGCAGTGAGGCTGGGTAGCTGTTACACACCCGCTGTGCTCTGCACAAGGGATGGCTGCATATGAATGGGCAGAGAATTGCTCTTCCTTTGTGCCTGGTCTACCTTACAATGCATCAGTGTGAAAGCCCATTGCTTCTGAAAATGATAAGAAAGCAAAGAATGTTATTGAAAGATCAAACCAGAGGCCAAATTTTGCCTGAAGTCTAAACTGCTTTATGAGCAAAACACTGAGGTTCAGGTAATCGATGTTCAATGTCCATTTCTACCTCAGATTTCTTTCAGCCCACTGGGGACACCATTTAATTTAGCTGTTTGCTGTAAAACAAAGATTGTGCTCATTCAGCCTCTACCCTCCAGCCTCTCCCTGGTCTTCTTTACTTACACTGTAAGATCTTCTAGTCAGGGAATTGAATGTGTTTGTACCGCACCTCACACGTGGGGATCCATCTCCCACCTGGGGCCTCTACACATCACAGAACCCACAGAAACCTCCGTTTGGAAACGAGAATTTAAACGTCAAAGTTGGCATTGTTTGCACCAGCTTAGATAGAGTTAACCCATTCTAATATCCTTACGATTCCCCCCCCAAAATACAGGCATTCCTCTGTAACACATCTGACATTTGGGGACAGTGAAGAAACTAGGAAAAAAAAAAAAGGAAAAAAAAAAAAAAGAAGAGAAATAATCACAGAGCAGATACCACCTGCATGGACTTCTCCATGGGAATGAGTGATCTGACAATTATAGACTTCAGGTGCCGTGAGGAATCATCTTTCCAAACTGCTGCCAGGGGGGAAAAGACTAGTTCTGATGTGATATCTAGACAGTCTAAGAGTTATTTTTGTCCTTGAAGACTAATAGTGGGTTATTGGTAATTATAGGAAAAAAAATAACCTAGAAAAAGGGTGGGATGTCTTTTTTATTTCTTCCCCATCTATTCAGTCCACAAAATTATTGTGGGGTTCCTATTCCATAAAACACAACTTTAAGTAGATTTTAGCCCTATTCTTATTTAAAATTAAAATATACTTATTCTATGAGATACTATTTTTAGTTTTAAATATAAATATTTAGATTATTTTTGTAATTTATGTTTAAACTGCAGCAAAAAGCTGCTCCAACACTGTCCAGAGAAACAAAACCCATTTTGCACAACAGTGCTCTTGGAGTGGGTGGAGAGATATTTGTATTGCCAGAGAAAGGGGAAACCAAAAAAATGAAAGCCAGGAGCAGATGGTAAAAGAAGAAGAGAATCAGGAAGGAAAGAAAGGGGGGCTGAGGGGGTAGAAAGGAGGTTGTGAGTGAGAAGGAAGAAAAAAGGAAATAAAAAAAATATAGACAAGAGTGGGAGAAAAAGGATCACAGGTTTCCTGTATGAACTTGGCATTCCTAAGAGAAAACTTTCCATATAATATTTCAAAAATTTATTTAACTTTATTTAAGGATGGGGCTGAGAGCAGCCTAGAGGGAGCCTTGTTTAAGAGTCCCAAAGTCTCCTACTGGCTATTCAAGCTAACTGGAACAGGCAGCAGCCATCTGTGTCCATCACTGGGCAGCAAGGGGAGGAGGGCACTGCCAAATGATGAACAGAAAAAAAAAGGGGAAAAAAAAGAAAAAAAGAAAAAAGAAAAAGGAAAAAAAGGAACAAAGAAAAAGAAAAAAGAAAAAAGAAAAAAGAAAAAAGAAAAAAGAAAAAAGAGGAAAAAATGATAAAAGAAAAAAGGGAAAAAAGAAATAAGAAAAAAGAAAAAAAAGGAAAAAAAGAAAAAAGAAAAAAAAGAATAAAGAAAAAGAAAAAAAGAAAAAAGAAAAAAAGAAAAAAAGAAAAATAAAAGAAAAAAAAAACAAACAAAAACCCCACTACTTCCATCTCTCTTCCATCTCTTTATTAGGCTTTTAGAACACAAAACATCACAAATATCTTAAACACATTGGTACCTCTGCAAGTGCTAGGACAGAGGCAGGGAAGGGCAGGCACAGATATGAGAGCAGATGTAGCCCTTCATGGTAGCACTTGTGGGAAAGTCTGCACCAGCATCCTTGGTTTTGATGAGAAAAACAAGCTCATTTTCATTACATCAGACCCTTTGCACAGAGAATTTCTAAGGAAGAGTAAGAAATAAAATAATAGGACTCAGAAAAGGAATGTGGAGGAAGGCTGGAGAGCATACACAGAAGGTTATGGAAATTGCAAGCCGTGGAGAGCCTGGATTGGAAGCAGACAACAGAAAGCTTCATCAGGCTGGTCCCCAGCTTGATTCAGTTGCAGAGATGTTGCAGTTATTTGCTGAACTGACTGGCTTTTTTTTGAACTAGCTGAGAAACCAGTGGCATTCAGGGCAAATTAAATCTAATTTTCTGTACAAATTGCTGAACTATTGGACCCAGCAAATGTGTTTATTAAAAATCAGAGGCATAGGCATGGGTCACATATTTGTGGCACCAGATAATCAGAAAGAGACTAAGCCCACTAATCTGGGCAAATTGCATTTGATTTTTCATGCTGGAAAGGTAGCCAAGAAAGGCTCCTTCATCCTTACTTTCACTGTCCTGAAGTATCTGTGCCCCATAAGGGGGTGCTTGCCTATTCCAGCACTATTGATTTATTTGGGGACCTTAGTCATTGACCCACAGTCATGATTAGGACTGAGTAAACATTTCTCTCTGTTTGTGACTCATGATTTTTCCTAGCAATTAAAGAAAAGCCACAGAGAACTGAGATCAAGCTGGAAGACCTGTGTGAATAACTGAGTTTCTTGAGGAGTCTCATCTTCCATTTTGCTGTGAAAATTCAGGAACTCTTAATGAAATGGAACTATGAGAATCAATGACCAAAGAGAGGCCTTTTGGAATGATTCAGGATGTTTAAGAAATTAGAGTTAGGTCTAAATATAATATTATGCAGGGTAAAAAGCCCCACACACATGGATTATGGTGATACCCAAAATATCTCTCTGGATAGAGACTATACCAAATATTTTTTTAAAAAGTAAATAATTCTTACATCTGAAAGGAAACTGAATGATTCACTCAGCCCAACACTTCCTGTCCTAAATATATGGAGAACCAGGTTAGAAGTGCACACATACAAAAAATAAATTAATTAATTGAACTTTGTTACAAATTGAGACTGAGATTTGTAATTTGATTGGAAATTAATCAGTCTGCATAGGCTTATGTTGCTTTGTTAAGACCTAGATTAAATGGATCATCTCATCTAGAGCCCCGTTCTATTGAGAACTGATCTCTTTTGTGCAAGAGACATCACAGTGCAAGCTTCCATTAATTTAATGCTATATTTCTAACACTAGAAAATTCATCTGAGTCATTTTTCATAAGTAAAATTCATTGAATGCTAGATGACGACATTTGGAATAGAAAATACATAGCCAAAATTTTCCATATTGGAAAGGAAGGGTATTATGTGAAATTACTGAGAATTCCCTAGGGATAATTTGTAGAAAAAATGGGGAGATATATCCAAGGTCAATCATAAAAACTATAGCTGTAATGAAGAAAAGGAAAAGAGTAGAGAATTTTTTAAAAAGTTTCATATTTACCTTGTTACAGAGGGACAAACATGCAATTGGGAATGTACTTTTCCCCTCTAGCATGTTGCCAAATAATTATATGGATCACTGTATAATTATGTACATTCAAGGTTCTCCAAAAAGCTTGATTTATTCAGCATTGCAAAGACTATGCTTTTGATTCTCAAAGGTCTTTGTTTCAATCCCCACTTACGTAAGAGCTGCCATCTTGGCTGACATTTAAGGCTTGAACTAGATATAGTCAAGCTAAAAGTGTAAACTGCTATAGCTCGAGCACAAGTTCCAGGGTTCTTTTGTTAGGGCTGAAATAAGCTCAGAGCATCTGCAAGCTGAGCACACAAGGAGGTCTGTAGCACACAATCTCAAAAGAACTGTGAGTCCTCTGAACATAAATTTTGCTTGAACACAGTTTAACATACCATGAGCAGTCACAGCTCCTGTTGGTTTCCTCAAATACAAGGTCGAAAATTGTTTCAGAAAATCATGACTGCTGTCATCAACTCTGTTTTTCCTTTCTTTACAACCATTGCTCATAGGTCAAATTCATTTCCCAGATAATGTTCCCAGAACTTAAATAACTGGTGCAAAATATTAAACTAAAAGTCAACGATGAATGGAGGTGTGAAATTTGTCCATGATTGTGATGCAAATGATGGATAATGAACAAAACTGATGCTTTTTCAAAAATGTGTATCATCTTTGCAATGTTTTGTGAACAACTCTTTAAAGCAACAATGATCACTTATGTGCTTGTATGCTCTGATGAGATTCAAAAGCTTGAGTACTCAGTAATTCTGTGGGGTTTGCTGCAACTCATGACCTGTATATTGAAAACACAGCAGGTGCTAGTCTGCAAATGAGTAACATTTCCAAATTTACATCTCATGCAATTTCTGAAATTTTTGCATAGCAAAAAAGGGTACTTATTTAGATTTGCACAAATCCTTCTCCACCAGAGAAATCAACGGCAATATTTCTTTGCCAGTAAGTGTTCCAATTCGAACTCCTCAGGAAACACTGCAAGCATCACCATAGTCAAGGGTGAAAAATCTATAGGAAAATTGAAGATGGGTACGAAATCAATCAATATAAACTTAAACAAAATGTAAACCTAAACAAAATAAAGAGTTTCAGTGAGGTTCATCTGCATCAGAATAATTTACCTGTGATATATTTTCACAGAAGAGATGATAGAATGAATTACATCCAAATGTAAATGGATTTAAAATTTGAAACAATTAATTGTTTCAAATAATATCCAGACCTGATGTCATGGTTTAGGCCTGGCACAGAGCCAGTGCCCCCATGAGAATACCCTCTCCCTGGTGTCTGCTGTGAAATGTGAGCAGGAATAAGCAAAGCAGGCTCCTACTTAGAAATAAAGAAAACTTTATTAACCAAACCACAAGAAAAAAAGAGGGAAAAAAAACTATAGGGGAAAAAAAAAAAAATGAAAACCTTACAAAAAGCACTTCCCTCCTCCTCCCCACCAAAATTTCCCAATGCAATACATTCCCCCACATCACCAGCTCTCAGTCCGGCACCACCCTTTAGAATACTCAATCTTCAGCTCATGAAGAGGAGAGGAGTCCTTCTTGCACCACAGGCTTCCCCTGGAAACACGCTGAAACCTCGTGTGCTTCCATGTCACTCAGCACTGCCCAGAAAGTCCTTTTGCCATGGTGACACCTTCCTTCCATGCACAGTGCTCTCACCACTGTGCATGGACCAGAGCTGTTTCTAGGGTTGTCTTTTAAGGATGCCTTGTCTCACTCCAAAAAAGGCACAGTCTCTCCTTCAGGACATCTGTCCCCCCCATTTTTTTTCCCACCCCCTGGGGCCGAGGGGTATCCACACTGAACCCTCCCGGTTCTGAGGCACTGCCTCCCCATAAATGCAATCTCTGTGTCACAGGAATAAAACTGGTTCAGTCTATGGCCACACAAGAAAAGTCCAGCCAAAAGGCCACTCCAGTCATGTCTCTCCCCACTCAGCCAGTCTTCTCCACTTCCCTCGGGCCTGGTCCTTTTTATCTCATCTCTTATCCCTCTTCTTATTCAGCTCCAGGAGGATCAGCATTTTTGCAAGTCCCAATCATATAAGAAAAGGGTTAAAAATTTCAGTCTCTGCCTGTCCCAGAGCTCCGGCACTCCCACGCTGCTCTGGCCGCTGCTCCGGCTGGGCATCTTCTCGGCGCACTCCCCTCCCCTTCTCCTCCTGGGCCGGCTGCTATCACATTCCATCGCTGGCTCTCCCTCTCTCTCTCTGCTGGGCATGGCTGCCCGATGTCTCTTGGGGCTCCTCTACCCTTCCATCCTCAAGGGCCTCCTCACCCCCCATCTCTGTCCAGGCCCAGGCCTACCGCATGGCTGCCCCTCCCCCGCCCAGCAGCAGCAGCTGGACGGGGACGGGCGATCTGACCTCTTTGCCTCGAAGTCCCAAAAGAGACTGCCAGGGTCAAAGCTCTGTTTTTTAACCCCTGTCTGTTCTCAGAGGTGTGTCCAAACCCCACTGGCCACACCAGGTGCCAATATCAAAATCTGAGCACCCATCGGTTTGACGACAGCATCCCAGAATTCCCACTTCTTCCTGGTCAAGCCAGCACACCTGACTTCTGAACATATTCTTATTGTAAGTATTTTTGTTCTTATTTTACTTTACGTGAAAAAAAAGTAAACACTTATTTTTTATAGCACCTTGTTTTTGTTCTCCATTTTGATATCTCACAAAAGTTAAAGTACTAAAGTGATTTTTAAAAGCTCTGAGCATTTTTTTCTTACTGGAGTTCATTGTGGTCACTACTTGAAATGCAGCTACTCTGATGACTGAAGGTTAGAACACATGCAGGTATCAGAAGAGAGAAGTGTCCCAGGAAAGTCCCCTTTGGCAGACAGTCATGTAAGGTTGGTCAGCCGTTCAGTATTCCTGCTAGATCCTTCAGACATGCAAAAGTCTGATATACTCCCAGTACTTATGGATAGATTTATTTATATATATATATATATATATATATATATATATATATATATATATATATATATATATTGTTTAAAATTCTCCACCCTGTTCTAGAAGTTAAAATTCTTCTCTCTCTTAAACATGTTATAAATGACAGCATTATGTACCTGGCAATGACACCACCAATGCATAGAACATAATTTACTTTAAGCTTTGTACACATTAAAATGAGAAACTGAAGTTGACGAAACATATTCAGTTTGTTTACTGTAAGCTTGTTAGATACATTTGTGATAATGATTATATGAGAAATAAAAGTGAAAAAAAAATAACCAATGTTTTGGATTTAGTAGACTTTTGGTCTGCTATCAAATTAAACTTAATATATTTAAAGGTAAACTTCCTTAGCCAGAGCTATGCTAGAATTTTGTCCCACCTTTTTCTTTGACATAATTCATGAGATTTTACCAATATATAGGATCTGAATTAAATTTTCTGGTAGAAATAGGTATTATTTCCACTGCATAACTACACATGTGGTTCTCAATGACAACAATATTATAACTAATGTACTAGCAAACTGTACAAGACCTAACCACGATGCTTTTTATTTTCCAGGTGTCTGAACTCAGATAGATTCATAAATCATGAATGTTGGACTCTGAAGAGTTTCTTGGTAACTCTGTCATGTAATGATGCTTGGCAAGGTTAATTTTCTTTTTTAAAATCCACATTTTAGCTAGGAAACCCATAGCATTCAAATCCAAGTAGTACTTATTTTGATCTAGCCTACTATGAAGAGAACTGAGTCTGCTTTTTTGTGGCTAGCAGGGACAGAAACTTCACAGATTTCACAGAATATTCTGAATTGTAAGGGACTCATAATAATCATTGAGTCCAACTTTAAAGTGGCATGTATGGGGATTGAGGCTGTGACCTGGGTTAGAGTGTGTTATCAGCACCATGTTCTCTCTCAGAAATTTGTCTTTCCAGAGTTTTCTGCATGTTTTCATCAGATTTACCAGGGTTTTATATGTGCAAGGGTTTTATACATGCACAAGGTTTAGGATTAGTGAGCAAAAGGCACACCAAGCTGTGTGAATTAAATGAATGAAAGAAGTCCTGGTTTTCTGATGTCAATATGAGGTGAGCTCTGCGCTTCCCCCCCTCTTTTCTCCCTGTCTTAATCTGAACATACAGATCCCACATCATAAGATATTTTTTAATGCTTTCCACCATTATCTAAGGATGTTATAGAGACGAATTACCTTAATGTCATGATGGCTGGAGTATGGCATGCGCTTGTCCAAGTCTGTCAGTGGTTGTCAGTAGAATATTCCTGTGCTGTGGTGTTTCCTGCCAGTGTGCACTGCTGTTTGTCACCGTGCCTCATCATCCTGCATGACAACAAATGGCCTGCATGGCCACAGACTGCCAGCCAGACTGCAACACTGTCCTGGCAAATTCCAGAGGTGGCAGTCTTTCAGTTAGTCATATTATGGATATTATCATGGAGCAATTGTCATCCCGCATGAAGCTGAGGGCCCTTCTTGCCTGGTATCGGATCTCTGAAAATGATCAGCAGGAAAAAAAAGTCAAAAAGTGTTAAAGAGAGGGCAAGTACAGAACTAATATTTCCCTGCTATAGCATTTCAATTTCTAGCATTCTTCTGACAAACTTCCCAAGCAGACTAAATTAATAGGCAGTAAAGTCTTTATCCTTCACAAATTTTTGTGTATATTTTTGGCTTTAGCTACCACCCCATAATATGGCAGTGAATTTCATAACAGAATGACATGCTTTTAAATGTTGTTTTCAGCTGGCTTTATAATTATTTCATTGGTTCATTTTTACATTGTGTGAAATACTGAATCATTATTTTCTGGTTTCCTACACGACAATATTTGCATCCTCTTTTTATCCTGTCTTATGTTCTTTCAGCTGTCAGACAAATAACTTTTAAAATACCTATATACAAAAATATCTTTCTCCAGAAGATTTGCCAAAGAAACACTGACAAAGTCTGGACTTTTAAGAGATAAGATAGTAATTTTCAGAGAGAAATGAATTCTCTATCAATTCAGTAGGCCTGCTGTTTTCCTGAAATGGAGCATGTTCTTTGCAAGTCTGTAAAAAGTAGTTTCTGAAACTGGATATTCTGAAGTCACTGTTTCTTGATCCATGTCTAACATTATATGATCTCACCATGCCAAAACAGTTCTATTGAATAAAAATTTCTGGTACAGAGGATATTGCAATAGTGAAAGCAGTCATACTGTTCAAATTTGTTATATAGTACTCAAAAATAATTGCATTTTCCCCTTGTCACATTCCTGTGCAGTCAAGTATTGATTAAAACTCTGCAGCCCAAATGCTATGCATTGTCACTTCTTTTTTTAGGATTATTTTAGATGGAAGAAACTTGGATTAAAAAAAAAAAAAAGCCTTTCTTCTGCCTCTCTTGCTGACTCCCTCCTATTATGTCTATTCCAATTTTACTGATAATAGTTACCTATGAGGATGGAAGTTTTGTAGACCTGTGCTTTCTCAGACTTAGGAGAAAGTCAAAGGGAAATCTGTAGACATGGTCATCTACAACTGCATGGTGGGAGGCTGTAAAGAAAATGAAATCAGGCTGTTCTTGAAGGTGTACATGGGAAGGTGGCAAGGCAATACAGAGAAGCTGGAGCAGAGGGAATTCTGAGTAGATGTAAGGATAAATTCTAACCCCACACCTACCAGAAAGAAATGTTTGCCGAGCTACATCCTTGGAGATACTTAAAACTTTGACCAGCAATTCCTGGAGTACTCTGTTTTAACTGGGCTTCCATTGAGCTGAACTGCTCAGGTAAACTCCCAAGTGCCATGATTTTATAATTTTATGATTTGGCATGTCTCCCTGATGCAACTTCTGACCACAGCTGAACAGTAAATGAGTTTTACATATTTTTATGTAACAGCAGGGGGTGACAGTTTCTTGTATTTGACTAATAATGATTTATATGATGCATAAAAGATGTTTCTCACACACATCAAAAAAAAAAAAAAAAAGTGAGAGGAATGAAGATGACCCCATCTTCTCATTACATCTGGGAGAAGAAAAGCATACACTTGGATAATTAGAATTTAACATAGATTTCAAAGAAAGCCCTGTAGGGGATTGAGGGAAAAACAGCTTGTTTTATTCAAATGGGTATGTTGACACACATAACACTGTGTCTAGTTCCAGGCTACTCTGGAAAAGACAGATGTGGAGCTTTTGGAGTGGGTCCACTGTAGGGTGACAAAGATAATGAAGAGTCTGGAGCATGTCTCTTAGGAGGAGAAACTGAGGGAGCTGGGGAAGTTCAGGCCCACAAAGGGACAACTGAGAGGGAACCTCATCCATGTCTGTCAGGGTCTGCAGGAAGGCGTTTGAGGATGGAGAGGATGGACCAGGCTCTGCTCAGTGGGGGCCAGCTATGAGACAAAGAGGGAACAGCAGAAATTGATACACAAGAAGTTACACCTGAGCATGAGAAAAAAAAAAACTTCTTTACTGTTCAGTTCACTTGAACAGATTGTCTTCACTTGAACAGAGAGGGTGTGGAGTCTCCGTCGCTGGGGACATTCCAGAGCCATCTGGACACAATCCTGTGCCACGTGCTCTGGAATGACCCTGCTTAAACAGGGATGCAGGATCAGATGAGCCACTGTGATCCTTCTCACCCTGACCCATTCTGGGATTTTGTGATTCACAGAGGGATGGCTTAGAGTGGCCATGACATGAATAGTCCACATGAAATCTCCTTGATGACTTTACATCAGCAAGTTATTTCCTTCTGATTTTGATGAACTCCTGAATGGCTAAAACCTACAACAGTATCAGCTCTGTTCTTGTAAGGGACCATGGTTGGAAAACTACCTTGCAAAAGAGTTTCAAGGGTTAAGACACCTGCCAGTAAAAAATTGCAAAAGGCAGAAAAGAGAGCACAAAATGGGCTTGCAAAGTGAATTCTTTCTAGCACAGAAACAGTAACATTTAGGAAAGAAAGAAAGAAAGAAAGAAAGAAAGAAAGAAAGAAAGAAAGAAAGAAAGAAAGAAAGAAAGAAAGAAAGAAAGAAAGAAAGAAAGAAAGAAAGAAAGAAGAAAGAAAGAAAGAAAGAAAGAAAGAAAGAAAGAAAGAAAGAAAGAAAGAAAGAAAGAGAAAGGAAGAAAGAAAGAAAGAAAGAAAGAAAGAAAGAAAGAAAGAAAGAAAGAAAGAAAGAAAGAAAGAAAGAAAGAAAAAGACGGAAAGAAAGAAAGAAAGAAAGAAAGAAAGAAAGAAAGAAAGAAAGAAAGAAAGAAAGAAGAAAATTAATGTATTTTATTTAATATCTTAAGGAAAAGGAAAAATATAGGAACTCCTTTATGACTACTGAAAAATAATCATTCACTCAATGGCTTTGGAGATCACAAAGTGGGCTATATAGTCAAAGCTAGTGGATGGCCTAGAATCAGTCTGCAGCATTAGGTGTTCCTGCATTTCACCAATTTCTGTTTATAATTATATTTGTGGATATATCACTGATATTTTACCTTCTCAGGATGAACTTATCTGATAAATTGTCCTCCTTGTTTCCATGTTCAGGTCTCTTATGTTCCAATCAATTATAAATACGCTCAATTCAAACAAGCTACTCACGAATAGGCAAGTGTTACTTGATGATTGGTTAAATTTTTGGAGGAATCTGGTGAGGAAAGAGAGGAATAATATCAACAAGATTTTCCAGGTAAAATTCTGGCCCTTCCACAGATATCTGAAGGCTGAGGCACTTGAGGAAGATGGCACATGTGTGACTCCATCAAAAGCCTGGAACATGTTCCCAACTTTTCCTATATTTTGTTCCTCCCTATGGCAGAGTGATGCACTCACCCCTCCTGTATATATTGCTATTAGCTTCGTAAGGCTTTGGATCTCAGAAACTTTTAATAAAGTCATGCAAGGCTCACAGTTTAAAAGCAATAACTGACAATTATCCACTTAGGGGGTTAGAAAACTGCCTTGAGAATGTAAAGTACACTACCAATCATTTCTTTGTTATTTAAGGGAGAGCTACTGTAATTTAGTTGCTACAACTGTCACGTATTGGGCCACAGTAAATTCACTTGAGAAAAGAAGACCAAAAGCAGGATATATACCACGGCAATTGCTCTGAGGGTCCTAAATTTATATTTTCTTGTAATGCTAAAGAGGTTTTTCAACGCATTTTCCTCTCCAAAGCCTAAATTCTCCAGACTGAATAAACTATCACCCATAAATCCACTTTGACAAACAAGGAGGCGAGTGTATGTACATGAAATATAGATTTAATAAATATTCTCCATGTATAGGGAAACTGCTGGTATGTGTATAGCCTACTGGTGTTCTGCCACGGACTTTCCAAAAAATCTGAATGGCAATGTGTCATTCATTCTGGTAAAATTCCTGACAACTTACTCTGTTACCATATTTCAGGGTTTTTTTTTTCCTAGTAAACTAGACCCCTCAGAAGCTCATATTCATGAAAATAGTGGGAAGACACCTCAGAAGCAAAAGATTGATTGCAAGCTGCATTCAGAGCTGGAGGAAAGGTTGAAATATTTCTTATATTAACTAACCGTTTTAGCTATGCCTAGTTCCAAAGTTTCCTCAGCTTATTAACTCACAGGTCCATTGTGGATCAATTATTAATGCAAGAATAAAACAGTGTGGCCTTTTTGGACTGCTGAAGCTCTGTCAGCTCATTCTGCATGTCTGTCTACCTAGGTTTGAGCCCAGAACCTCAATCATTGAACACTTTATTAAAGAAAAGAGAATGTAGCTCTTTCTTCTTTCCCAGCCTGTAAGTGCTCAGCTGAACTATTCAATAATACAGCATCTTTATTATTCGCTGTGTGATTTGTGCTTATATTATTACGCATTATTATCGCACAATTAATCATAGTGACATGAGTGTGGAATAGAGAGAAATGAAGTTCTGAATAGACTTGTTTCAAAATATTATTTGCATGTTAGAAACTATTTTTCATTATCATATTACCAGCATTTTCCAGTAAAAATATCCTAAACAAATATTTGTATTTGAAAGAGCTGCAAGATCATAGAAAATTGCACTATGAAACTACTTTTAGATTTATAATATAAGCACTGAAATTTTTGACCAAGGTGAGAATTTTTCTAAGGGCAGAATAAGGGAAAAAAAAAAGAAGGAAATATTTCATTCTTCACAGTACTAAGAAAGCTTTAGCAATGTATTTCTTCTTTAATAATCTTGCCATCTTGCAACAGATGCAGGAGCTTTTAGTTTATAGAGCAATTTAATAAAAAGGTCTGGAAACCAAATTTCTACCATTTTTTGTGGTTTTATTTGACATAGATCAACATTACTCTTATGCACATATTCCATCATAAATACACTCCTATATCAGTTTACTCCTTAAGAATGGGTTACACTTTGCATGAAAGAATGTAGTTGGCTTTAGTCCTATTTTATGTTAATTTTGTTCAAATTTTACCTCAAAGGCCAGCATCTCCCTGTGAGCAACCCACCACATCCTGGGGTTAATCTGCAATTCAAGGTGCACCCTTGTTTGCCTGTATATTGGAGCTGGAATATTTTAAAAATACCCCATTCTAATTAGTACTGTGAATGAGTATTTATCTGTCTTGACTTTACAGAGCAGGGATTGCAGAAGCGGTGACCATTAATGTGAGGTACAATGAGGGCTAATCAGGAACAAGTAAAATTTACCACTTTGCAAGAGTAATGATGATTTACCATCAGAATCCTTTTGAATTTCACCTTTCATTACACTTTCAATGTTTCAAAAAAGGTATAGAAATATGTTGACTTATTAAGCAAACCAAGCACACCCCTGTAAAATAAATCTGTTTTCTGGAAAAAAAAGGCAGCTAAAAAAAAAATTCTTGCAACTCAATTTGTATAATATGAATGACACTTATCTTATTCACGAGACCATTTTTTTTTTTTGCCTCTGAATGCAGACATTAAAGATATTACAATTTCCAATCTGCTTGTAGTGTAATTGATTCTTTGATGTCCGGTTTCTGTGTTACAAACATTAAACAACTTGTCTGCAGGTCAGTGATGATTTTTATTTTAGTGGGAAGTTATATTAGGTTTTTCTTTGTAATTGATGAAAGCTTTCACTTATTTATTTATTTTCCTGAAACTGCAGTATTTGACCTAAAATCTTATATTTGCTTTAAAGGACTAAGAATTTTGAAAACAACTGACATATGATTAAGTTACTTTGCTTTTTGTAACACAAAAATATAGAGAATTTGTGGGAATATATGACTAGCACCATAGGGAAACTCAACCAACCAAATTATAAGAACCAATTTTGGAAAGAGGGATTAGTCTGGAAAAATAATAGATGATCGACATTTTTTTGTGTTATATAAAAAATGAAAATTGAAAAATATTGAAATATTTCCTGTCTTGAGTAATGTTAAGAAGTCAGCATTTTGAGAGGTCTTTTCCTATTTTAAATATGCAGACAAAAATGTCTTGTGTCTATCAATTTACACATTAACATTTTGTCTTGACCTTCAGTACTTTTCTGCAATATTTCACCTTGGCAACATCGAAATGCAATATTTGAAACATTTGTTTTCAAAAACATACCTAACAAAGAAATTTCACCTGAATGTTCACTGTTTACCGAAAAGAAGAAAAAGACAAATAAAAGAACCAAAAGTTTAAACACTCATTCTTATTTTTGGACTGTACCAAAAAATGGTATGATAAATATCAAGCAAGTCATTATTAGAGTGTGCATTTTCCTAAGACAGTCCTCTGAGATTATATTTAAAGCAAACATAAGAAGAAGACTATTTGGTTTCTAGGACATAAAGGGTTAATATTAATTTGATATTGAACCTCTCTTCAAAGGAAAAATGGCATTTACTTTTGCTTTCAGGTTTATCAACTAAAGTGCATAGTTCCTGTAAAATTCCAAGGACAAGAATAGTATTTTGGATGACGTCAGGAAGCTCTTGTTTTGGATGGTATCAAGGACAAATCATTGAGTTGCTAAAAGTCTGGTTAGGCTATTGTCATGACTGAAGTATTAAGTCGCTGTAAATGGTTTACTTAGCTAGGCATAGTAAATAACTGTAGACAGTAACATAATAAAATAACAATAATAGTAAACCCCACAAAAAATGTGAGACAAATTATGCTATGTCAAAGACTCTATGAACTGAAAGTTCATATAAGTTCTTATATCCTATATAAGAATATCAAGATATAGAGGCATGAAACCATTTTTTGTATTAATTAGATTTTATATTTTAGTCTCTTGTAACCTGCTATTTCATGGTAGATCTTGCAATACCCATGGGTGTACTCATTAGAAACTACCTCTTTTATTACCTGAAAGTCCAATTCAATATTTTTAGAATAATCAGTTGTAAGTAAAGTAACCAGCTGATTAAAGCCAAGAAGAAACTAGTAAATTATTGTTGCAGAATTCCTTTAACATGGTTTCTTCCACATAAGAAAGAAAAAGTGGGCTGTTATGTAGGCTTTAGACTGAAATGCATGTTTTGGTGGTGGTCCAAGTCTTGTAAATATCTGACAATCATCAATAATGTTCAACTACAAGAAGTGTTGAACACAACAGTTAGTAGATTTCAGCACGACATTTTGTGGTAAGATAGCAGTGAATATTTAATTATTTTGTCAAGGCAGCAGTGGTTTCTCCAAGCAGGTAGAAAAGAACTTTGAGTGAGAATATCTATAATGTAAATGGATGTGGTCCTGAGAATATCTGGTTAATGCTGCTTCAGTTAAGATTAGGATGACAAACAGAAGCAGCACATTAAACACTACTCTGAAGTTCTCCAGGTGTTTCTGCTGGAATTTCCCTTTTGGGCATAGTTGGGCATAACCATAAGTTCCAGACCACAGAAGACAAGTGGTTATTTCCGACCTGTCGTATGTCATGGGCCTACAGTTCAAGCTCCATGTGAGGCTCTGCACCCAAACTTCTTGACCAAGACATCAGAGCTACTGAAGAACAGGGGAAATGGAATATATTGCTTGATAGATTTTGTTCCTGATGGTTTCTTCTTTGGAAGTATGAAAACATGGTGAGTGGCTTTCTAAGGTAAAGAAGCAAATTGATTATGAACTGGAGTTTTGTCTACCAACAATTTTTAATATGTAGTCTTGTCATGAGTGAACTAAAGTCATTAATAATACAGTAAGCAAAATGTGCTACAGTTAACCTTAAATTATAACTTACAAAGAGCATTCTTGCAGTTTCTGCTATGATTTATGGGCTCAGTTTATTCTATGCAAATTCATGCACAGTTTCTAATAAGAGGGAGGAGGAAAGATAAAAGAGCCCTGAATATTTTATAAGCTTTTTCCACTTACCTTAATTTAGAAATATGAAGCTGAATATGTAAGTAGAGAATAATTACCTATTACTAATCTCCCACATAGTTTATCTATTTCAGACTTGAACATCCTGAGCAATGCAAAACATAACTGTTTTACTACCTGTACCACTGTAAATATGATAATTAGGTATACTTCAGTGCTAGTTTTTGCTGATACATGAGAAGATAGATGCTGTAATATAATCAGGCAGTGCTTCGCTATTGTTTTATATCCCTTTTAAAAATAATATGCCTGCTGTTCAATATTTCATTCATTGGACACAGTAAAGTTAACTTTTAAGAGGATGATGCCCTAGATAAGTTCCTTGAGCATGCTTTTCCAGATGCAATCCTTAAATTTTAGAAATGGTGTAACAAATTTGCTGTAGAAATCCTTGCAAACCAGAACTCTGTGCTCTGCCGCACAAGTTCTTCAGTACTCAGTACTCAGTTGTGGCCCTCGTTCATAAAGGCACTTGTGCACCTCAGTTATATGTTAGACAGCTGGATATAAAACAGAGGAATGTGCCATGCAATCATAGAATGACAGAGTCATTTAGGTTGGGAAGGACCTCCAGGATCCTCCAGAGCCCAAAGTGTGACTGATCACTTTGTCAATCAAGCCATAGCACTGAGTGCCACATCCAGTCATTTGCTGAACAAGTCCAGGAGTGGTGAATCCACTACGTCCCTGGGCAGCCCATTCCAATCTCTGACCATCTTTTCAGTAAAGAAATTATTCCTGATGTCCAATCTGAATCTCCCCTGGTGCAGCCTGAGGTTACATCCCCTTGTTCTGTTAAGGGTTGCCCTAAAAGAGATGAATGCAACCCCTTTTTGAGTTGTTCCTCTTGTTTCTGAAATTTAAACCAGAACTGATAAGGAAGGAAAGAAGAAGAAAAAGACAGACAATCCTGGTTTTTCCAAGATTACAATGAACTGTCTTTATACTGAATTGTCTTTTTCATTAGTCAACAAACTAGAAAAAAAAATTTTCTGTTATCGGCTCTTCCAGCTATCACAATAAATTTAGATCAAATCACAAAAGGCAAATAGACATCCTTCAACCAGAAAAGCAAAAAAAAATTCTTTTCCTGTAAATCATAATCTTGTGTCACATTGTCACCCCTCTTCCAAACTGGTTGCCACTGACTGTTTTTCATGCACTTGCATATCTATTTAAAGCATACCAAGACCAGGAGCAATATCCCAATTGTCTCTCAGGGATGCACTAGTGTTTAGCTTTTACTGGGGTCCTAAAACACCAATAGCTGTCTTTTCTGGCTTGAGTTTCATGGGCTTAGGTAGCATCGTTTGCTACACTTAGCTGCTGCACCAACACTAGATTATGATTTACTTTGTGAAGTATTCTGATATTTAGATCCTGCCTAAACCCTGATAGGGTCCTCAGGGTGGATCTTCTCTTGCTTTCTGAATCTGGAGACAGAACTGTTTGTCTAAACATCACATCAGCGATCTCTCAAAAGTCAATGAGGAATGCCTGGATCAAATCCAGCTGAACTTCACTAAGGGAAAGGCAAGAATCTCTAGTTTGGAACTGCACTTAATGTGACATGTGCCAAAACCAGGACCTATATCATCATCATGTAGACTGTGGCTGAGGAAGCTGGGATTGTTCAGCCTAGGGAAAAGGGGGCTCAGAGGCAGCATATCACTCTCTGAAGGAATAACCAGAGATAAGGCTAGAGGACGTTGCCCCATTCTGCACCAGGGGAGGTTCAGGTTGGACATCAGGAAGAATATTTTCATTGAAAGGGTGGTCAGGGATTGGAATGGGCTAGCCGGGAAAGTGATCGAGACACCAGCCCTGAACTTGTGGAAGAAACGATGGTCATAGCTCTCAGTGCTATAATTTAGTTGAAGAAGGTCATGTTGTGTCACAGGGTGGACTTAACGATCCTGAAGGTCTTTTCCAGCCTTGATGATTCCATGATTTTATGATTCTATCACAAGTATTCAGACTACCAGAAGCCTTGATGCATATTCAGCCAGTGAAGATGCAGTGTCATATTCTAAGCATATCATTCCTCTTGCTCTTAATGATTTGGTTTTGATTTTGGTTTTGGTTTTGGTTTTGGTTTTTATTTTTGTTTCAGGAGGAAGACTATATTTTAGTTTTGAGTCTTGTATGAAATTTGAGGGGGGGAATAATCCAATCAATTCCAAACTTAAAGATTATTTCCCGCTCAGAGTCCTCAGGGGTCAACTGGGGAGTAACAAAAGTGACAAGGAGTTAAGAAAATCAACTTCCTTGGCTTCATCCCCTTTCTGAGAACTTTTGAGTGTGACCCCGCAAGGTATTGGATGGTCTTTTCCCAGCAGACTGAAATCACAGCTGAATTACAATTTCTTCAATTTTGGCAGTTAATGAACTAAATTATCAACATATTTGTGCTCTGGCTTCTGCTAGAATTGGTGGAAAGAAATAATCATATATAGATACCACATCCTTATGCTACACTTGTAACTCCTAAAGCAAGAAATGGTACTCCCTTGGTTTATAATTTTAACCTTAGTTAATAGTATAATGAACAGAATGTGAATCAACATAGAGCTTGAAAATGGATTCCTAATTTTTAACTGTTCTGTAAGGTGTATAATCACATTTGTGCAAAATGACTAATGAGTTAGTCCAGTTGTCGCAGCAGCAACAAAGTGGCATGAACACTAGAACACTTTCTGAATTCAGTGAAGGATTAAAAACATAAGCTTCACCATACTACATGAGTTTCTGAAGCTTTAAATAATTTACTAATTGTTTTATTCACTTTACTCAGTGCTGTCCCAGAGGCTGATGTACCTTTTTCTATCTATTGTTCTGCTCAAGAATGTTTGGCCAGAAATTTTCCAGAGTTTTCAACTTTTTTCCAAAATTTGCAGATATGTGAAAATACTTGAAGTGACTACAGATTTCCAGAATGTATCTAACTTCTGTTTTTTGGATAAACATGGGCTGAACTTGACAGCTTTATCTGCAAACTGCAGCGGATACTCACTTAGAATCTTTATCTAGAAACACTTTGACAGGTGTAAAGCAGGAAAACTGAATGAGAAAATTGCAGACCCAAGATGTCCCTGTGATGAAAATCTGCAAACTACAAATGGAAGTTCACTCTTCTAAATTTCATCTGTGCTATTTTTGTGATTTAACCCAGTGGCCAGTATCATTCAGTGTCTTGCTCACTCTTCTATCTGCTCCCTGGTGAGAAGAAGAATCAGAGAGAACAAAACTCATGGGTTATATAAAAACAGTTTAATAATTGAAACAAAGTAAAATATAATGATGATGATGATAATAATAATAATTTTAATAATAATAAATATGGAAAAAGAGAAATAAAACTGAAGAAAGACAAGTAATGCCTGATGTAATTACTCACTAATCAGTCACTGAGGCTGTCCCTGAGCAGCTATCAGCCCTTTCCACACAACTTTTTCAAGTTTATATACAGAGCATGATGTTCTATGGTGTGGAATATCCTACTAGAGCTCAGATTAGACTTTCTTTTCCGAAGATTTTTTGTTACAATTTTAGGAAGTCTTGATCTGAAGAAAGTCAGTTTATTTTTTTGGTTTTTTCTGCCAGAGAAAAAAGAGTTCAAAATGGTTTTTGTTTTGTTTTCCTCCAAACTTAGACTTTTAGCTCAATTTTTAGCCATAATATAGAAACGTGACTTTTTGATGTGCTGGTGTTATCAACTAGAGTAAATCGTTCACTTATGACAAAATAGCAACTGAATAACAGGAGTTTGAGAAGCGTAAGTTTTGATTGTTCCACTCTGCTTTTCACTGGGATGGCCTCACCTCGATCTCTGGCAGAGTTCAAGAGTTTGGACAATGCACTCAGGGACAGAATGTGACTGTTAATGTGTCCTGTGCAGGGCCAGGAGCAGGACTCAATGACCCTAGTGCATCCCTTCCACCTCAGCTTATTCTATGGTGATTCTGGAGTACCAAATTCTGGAGTACCAAATTCTACAGAATGAATTTCAGCTGCTCAATTGAATTTGTGTGCATGAATATTGGTATATACCACAAAGTATACTTTTTTTAAAAAATATTTTACTGGCTTATCACATCTCATCCAAAATTGGAACTTTTGGAATGATTGAATGCACTGGAGGATTGAACTTAAACCTGGCTAATGAAAAGATCTGCTAGCCATAGCAATCCTAAACTTCGACTCGGTTCAAGGGATGCTTTATCTGTTGATCCTTCACAGGATTTTTGAGTATTGCAGTGTAAAAGGAAGGAAAACAAAATAGTTTTTGAAACCAAATGTGTGCAGCAGGCAGGGTTCATATAGGATATTCTGAAAGAATGAAAAACATGGTAACCTCCAATGGTTAAATTGCTACTTTCTGTTCCCCAGACACTAAGAGAGGCTTTTCAATTTTCCCTGATACACAAGAGGGGACAAGTTGTGGGAAAAAAACAAAACAAAAGAAGCTGTACTCTGAATAAAGCCACTGCTAGGAGGGAAATGAGAATGCCAAGTAATTGGTGGGTATAGATGGTACCTGCCAACTAGTCAAGCTGTTTGATAGCACTCCTCTGTGGACCCAAGGGGGGCATTGGTAACACAGGGAAGAAGGGTTAGCAATAGTTTCTGGGTCTTTCATGAGGCTTACTATCGATCACAAACCATTGCTGTCCAGGAAAAAGCTAAAAGAATACCTAGATAAATAGGAATTGACAAAGCTAGGCAACTTAGAGAGAAATCTCTGGAGTCGCCTGTAACCAAGGAAGAGATATTGAAAGTGATACAATCAATGTAGCCAGGGAAGACTCTGGGGAAAAATGAGTTTACCCATCGAGTAACTGTAGGTGGAGGCATATTGTGGCTGGTATGTTTGTTTGCATTATGTGTTCGCTGAGGCTTCTACATTTCATTCTGCAGTTTCAGAATTTCATTGGGATCTAATGGAGACCATCTAAAAAACTTACACAGTTCCACAGACCCTTTCAGTTTTAAACAAATCATCAGTATTTCCAGCATTAAGAGAGAGATCCAATGTTGTCTGGGACAGGCATAAAACAGAGGAAAAGAAAAATATGCTTATTCTGTTCCATTAATTTCTTTCCTTCTTCAGAGAAACAGAGATTGAATGTAGATGATTTCAAAATAAGCTCTTAAAAATGGAGTTAATCAAAATGTGTACCGTAAAAATAATGAAGGAAAAGGAAAACAAAATGTAAACAGAACCTGGAATGGCTGTTGAATTCACTGGGGTCAGAGAACAAGGATGCAGAAAAAAATTTCCCTGAATTTTCCACCAGTCTTGAGTTTTAGAGTTTATCCATAGATGAGGCTGTTTTTCCCAGTGCATTCTGTAGTCATTGGTGAGAAGCTTGCTTGTTTAAACACCAGTTTACAGATAGATTTTAACCTAGATCCTTTCTGCATCTCTGATCTCTTAAAACTGACATATTTTCACTTGTTAGAAAAATTGTTAGATCATGAGGAATCTAACTGCAACTTACCTGCTAAAATCAAGAGATTCTGGCTATGATGTTCTCTGCTTGAGCCACAGTCTGAGACACACAATTTAGGAGGAGAAAGAAACCATTCCTCCTCTTCATAGGTGTGTAGGCCATACAGAGGAGTATTAATGTTTAGGCTAAAAAAAAATTACTTTTGTAAGTTTTTTTTAGCTCATGAGGGTAGTTTTAGAGATCTCACGTGCAATATGAAAATAGATTTCACGGTATTTTGGTATATGTCACAATACATGCTCAGCTTTTCCCTGAATTGTAAAGATAGCCCTTTTATATACAGCAGTATGGTTTTCCAAATTAAATCCAGGTGGCATTCAATCCTAAGTATGGGCTGAACTTAGTGTTGTTTTTTAGCAGGGTATAAAAGAAATCTGGGTTTGTACTGTCAAGAGCTTCAGTAAGATGTGTCCAGGCATCTTCTGGATACATTTAAAAACAGGCCAGAAGAGTCCCCACTCCTCCTAGAAATCCTGCTATTTTGAAACTCTGGTGTAAATGGTTAACTCAAGTGACACAGATTACTTCAGGTGTAATTTCCACAGGAAAAGATTGTCACTGTTGACTGCTGGCCACGGAGAAGAGTGTGGCAAAATGTCAGTTCCTGCAATAGTCAAGGACATAGTAAACTTCTGATGTGGGGAGAAGGGGACAAGGAAGCAGGAGGGACAAGGGAATGTGTGCTAATCTTGTGGGGTAATTGGATGACAAAGGAAAGGACTTACTGGACAGAGAGGTTGGATTCACCTTCTTTTAAGCAGTGACCTATGGCTCCAATGGTATGGAGAGGTTAATCTCTCTCCATCAGTTACAGAGGGAGGTTGGTATATCCATTTCACTTCCATAAATACTAAATTCTACACTTAAAATCATGTGAGAAGCATCCAGGCCCTTGGTCTATCAAAATGATCTCTCCTAATCTCAGTTCACCCTGGCACTGCTTCCAGACAGTCTGGGCTTCACACCTATTGGGTACCTCCATGAAGGGATTGCTGCCAATGAAAGGACTAATGGGAAAGTCAAATATTCAGTATTCAGGGGTCTTGGTGTGTTTTGGTTGAATGTGGGGGGTTTTTTGTTTGGTTTTTTTTTTTTTGTTTTGTTTTGTTTTGATTTGGTTTTAGGTGTTTTTTTTGTTTTTTATTTGTTTGTTTTGTTTCTGGGGAGTTTGTTTATTGTTTTTTTTTATTGTTTGCTTTTTTTGTTTTCTTTTGTTTGGTTTGTTTATTTGATTGGTTGATTGGTTGTTTTGGGTATTTTTTGCTGTTGGGATTGAGTTTTTTCATCCTCTGGGATGGGGGCAGGCAATATTATGTCAAAATTTTTTCTTCCTCAATGCCATGAGAGTCGAGTCAAGACTCCTTGACTTCTAGCACTTGCAATAAAGAGCATGCACATATGGCTCAGGGTCCAGTTGTAATTGCCTGTGTCCATGTAAGGATTCACCCACACCAGTCCCAAGGCAAGGATCAGGGCACTGGGAACAGAACAATTTCGGGAGGACACACAGATCTGCATATAACTTTGTGCTGAAAGGTACAAAATTACAGCTCCACTGGAAGAGCTGCAGCGCTGAGAGTGGCCCTTAGGGCATAAAACCCTGCTGCATCACATGGTACAGCCTCAGCATGTGAATATAGGGACCATAATATTGAAGGTTTTACATATTTAATTTCCTGGCAGAGACCAAGCTGTGGTGATTTAAGCACTTGTTTGCCTTATCCAGGGCCATTTGCCTATGCTGCTTTTAGCACCAATGATGATATACTAAAACCTTTTGTTTGTGGGGCTACAAAATAAGAACTTATCTCCTAATAGCAGCAGTTTAGCTATGTTTATGTCAGCGCTGCACTACATGAGGACTGGCATGTCTCTGCTGATTTAAATTCTCCTGAATACAAGCCTTCCAGAGCTGTAAATAGAGAGAGGTTAAGGCCAGATCTTCCAGCTCACATGAAGTTGCTTCATCGTTTATTATTGTTCAGTTACAATCAAATTATTGATGTTCTCAACATTGCTGGGGCTACTGCATGATGCAAGCCACGAGTGAGATAGTGGGAAACAAAGAAGAGAAAAATAATAATGTGGAGAAGAATAGAACTCCTAGGACTTGCATACACAATCATATGGGAAATAAAGCCCAGAATGGTGCAGCAAAACTGCTCTGTTTTTTCTCTTTCGCCCTGCTCATGTGTGATTTGAAAATCTTTTGCATAGGAGAAGAAAAAGAAATAAAGTTAAACATTCTCAGGGATGTTAAGATGTCAGAGTACAGCTTTTTTCCCTTAAGCATATGAAATATTAAGAATGCTCAGCAAAAGCCAATACGAAAGCTGCTTAGATAAGAAGATGAAAAATTAATTTTAATGCACAGAGGACTAAGTAATATACTTATTTCACAACCTCAATCAATTTTAATATTTTAGTATTTAAAATTTGCATCTTTCCAATAATATTTTAAAAGTTGCTTGTGTGTTTTTATTAGTATTTCAAGTTGTGCTGCTCCTCTTTTTGCCTCTTTTGCTCTCATTCTTTCTTTCCAGCATGCAAAAGAGAAAGCCTTAGATTTTCTTCTTGGCAACTATCAGTATAGAGTGATTAATGGATTCCTCTCTTTCATGGAGTGGAATTTCTTCTCTACTTTTCTCACATTTGAGAATAGAGGAGTCTTGTGAATAAATAGAGGCCAAATTCAGTGCGCTGAAAACACTCATCTTCAGCAACAGCCCGACCAAGTTGCAGCAGAAGGTTTCAAACACACAGTCAAAGTACTTCTCAGTTAATTACTTAGGAAAAGGAACACCAGGAGCCAAGGTTTTGGTGCAGACTGTAAAAATGCAGCCAGGAACTCGAGTGAAGATAAATGTGCTCAGGCCAAGCATCTCCATGGCTTTATGACAGTGCTATCATTACTACCTGGATTGTGTAGGTTAAACCTATCTCCTGTATATCAGCATGTGAGAGCTGTCCCTTTTAGGATAGAGTACACACATGTTTGGAGATGATATTCTCAACCTTCAGCTAAAATAAAAGTAAAACCAAAGAAGACAGTGAAGGGAGAAAATAAAACAAACAAACAAACAAAAAAACCCAAAAACCAAACCAAAATAAAACCCAAAACCCAAAATCCAAACCCCAAACAAATTATTGATTTATGCATTGATTGTCATGTCCAGAGATGTCCTTAGGACAAAGGAAAAACAACTTCAAAAATAAATTGAAAAGCTACAGGTTCTGTGCTGGTTTCCAGGTGTATCCTTAAGATCAAGTAATCTTCCTTTGCTTCTAACACTGCTCCTATGAGGTGCCCGGGAAAATTGAGGTGCCCTGTTACAGTCATTAAATACTGAGCTATCACAGAAAGAGGTTTTCTGCCTTGTACCTACATTTAGGCATTTATGTCCACCACGATTCACCTGACTCATTTTGTAAAAGAGCTAGAAATGGGTAAGTCATTTCTCCTGCATTTCCCCCTTAATTTTATTTGAAAGCAGCACAGATTTAAGTTAATGCGAAGGGAGAACTCTCTGAAACCAGGTTCCTTTTAGGCAAAGAAATTTATCTATTTATTTCTGCCTAACAACCTCGGACATAACTAGATAACATATAAACATAGTAATACACATTAGAAAAATGGCCATGAGGGTTGTAGACAAATATATCAGCCTTTATTGATCACATTTTCCTCTTCATTATATTACATTTTCTAATTATCATACCATCACACAACTTAGAGAAGGAAAATATTGGCTAAATATTATCTGAGATGTTATGGCAGAAAGGGTTATTTTATTCTTTTCTTTTCTTTTCTTTTCTTTTCTTTTCTTTTCTTTTCTTTTCTTTTCTTTTCTTTTCTTTAGTCTTGTGTTTTTTGTTTTGTTTTATTTTGCTTTGTTTTGGTTTGTTTGTCTTTTATTTTTTTTGAGTCAATTTTTCTTTAATTTTGATATAGCTTATTTTTTAAACTTCATTTAAAACAGATCTGGAAATTAGAATTATATTCAATCAGAGAAAGACTTAAGAAAGCACAAATATCTCTGATGGTATGTGTAGCTTCTAAAAAATGGCTGCATGTCTGACAGAACATTTCCACAGGAAATAGCCCATAAATGTTTGAAAACATAGAACAAATAAAAAAATCTTAACACAAAAACACGCAGTAACTCCTGGATAGGACATAGTTTGTCATTATTTCCTTTTCCTTCTTGACAAATGTTCATCAATAGGAATAATCTGATAAAAATAACATCCATGATTTTGCTTAGTAAAATGTTTAGTACACGATGATGTTTTGGAATTTCTCAGACTATTCTACCTAAATAATGATAACGAAAATGCAGACCAGTTATTCCTGACTGTATGCTGGGTAATCTATAGCCACTTAGATTCAGCTGGATAATTCTTCTTTTGCATTCTTGAATGTTTTTGTTACAGAAGAGTTGTTTCTTTTTTACAATACCTGAACAATTTCTAGCATTTTTCTTCACTTGTTTAGTGTATAGGGGTTTTGTTGTTGTTTGGGTTTTGTTTGTTTTTATTTGTTTTGTTTGTTTAGGTTCTTTTTTTGTGGTTTTTGTTTTGTTTTTGCTTGCTGCTATTGTTGTTTTTGTTTTTGTTTGGTTTTCATTTTTTGTTTTCTTTTGTTTTTTGTTTGTCTTTTCTGTTTTTTGTTTTATTTTCACTTCTCCTGGTACTAAGGTGTCTGACCTTGTTTGTGACATCCTAAGAACAATCTCCTTAATGAGGTAGCTGCTTATGAAACTCATCTCTCTGGAGTGCTATTATCTTATGAACACTGGTAAAAATGTGTCTCTGCTCCAGAGAACCTTGTTCTGACATGTCCAAGATGGATATGTAAGGAATCAGGCTAGACCTAAACTGTTCTGATGAAAAATATTTGTTTGCTTGTATGTTTTTCCTTTGAAAAATGAGCTTTCATTATATTCAAACTTGTATGTAGGGACTGTCCATTCTGATGATCTTTCTGATTTTAAAAAGCAGTAGTTTGGAACAGAATAAAATATTTCTTTTAAAAACTCTGTTCCAATTTAACACTTTTCCTTGGAATTGGAATTTGAATTAAAGTAGAATTTGTGAGGCATTTCAATTTATGATACTAATTTGATGCAAAATGCATATTTCATATCAACTTTTCAAAATGAAACCTTTAATTTCACATCAATGTTTACATTCAATGTTTCATTTTTATCTGCCAAAACATCTTGCTTCAACTGAAAAAAAAAAATCTATACAAATTAAGCTACTTCAACCTTCTCTACTTTTTTCTTTCTGAAACTCAAGATTTTATAATTTCAACCTATTTTATTTTTCAAAAAAATTAAAATTGAATTTACAAGTACAAATAAATTCTATGTTGATTAATACTATTAATTCTTAAGAATAAATAAATCAAATTGTTATAAAATTCTGAAAAGACATTTGGAATGTCCAGGATAAATCTTAACTATAGCAAATTCTAAAATAATCTTTAATTTCACCTTAATGAAAACTGAATAAATGGACAGGTTTATACACACAGTATGCACATAATGCTGAAGTAAATCTCAGATTCCTAAATGACCTTAAAACATTGCAAAAAAGTCCTCTGAATTATTTGTAAAAGAAGAATATTTAAAGGTAAGTATAATTATATAACTGAGTGAATTAATTATGTAACTTAGAAATTAGAAAAGTAAATCATTAAGAGAGGCTCTAAATTTTTAGTATTAATATTATTTATGCACCCATTAAAATCTGAATGATATCAGAATAGATATTTTTAAAAATACCCGACAATCTTTGTTGTAGGCAACAATGGATTTTTTTGGGAAAGAAAAATTTTTTTTTTTCTTATTCTTTTTTGTGTAGACATAAGGTTTCATTATTTTTTTCCTGGTTTTAATTAACTTTTTTGAAAGAGCAGTCTCATGTAAGAGTTCCCCAACAAAAAACAATATCTTTGGAAAATAAAAATAAAAAGGAAGCCATTGTTATAAAATATATTTGTCTAAGGACAGGAATTGGAATTTGGAAAATTAGAATTTGCCAAATTTTTCTTATTAGAAAAATATTTTTCTTATTTTTTTTATTATTCTTATCAGAATATTTTTCTTATTATCTGAATCAATTTGCTCCAAAAAGCAATATTTTGAAAGCAGTGTCTCTAAAATAGCATTAACTTTGGTCCCCAATCCTATTTGAGAACTATATAACTGGAGAAATCCTGTGTCATATAGTACAGGAAAATAAAAGCAAAATAGCCTTTCCTTGTGCTTATCTTTTATTTCAACTGCTTTGCTTATATTCTTCATAATAGTGACTAATACTGCCCTGCACACTTATTGTGGGCAATGTTTTGCACGTAAACCATAGCAGTTGATAAATAAATTTTACCCAGATAAAACTCAAGCCTATTAAATTATTTACAAATCTTAGCAGAAATAACATGTGTATAATAGACCTCAGCCTACTCTGACAGCCATTTTGAGAAGATCTTTTCTATTTGCACAAATGAATTAAAGCAATTATTGTTCATTCTATTGTAAGCCCCAGAGGCTCCATTATGCTGCAAGTCCAGAAGGATGCTTGAAAATACAATGTTTGTTCTGGAAACTTTATGGAAAAAAAGGAAAAGGGAAGGGAAGGGAAGGGAAGGGAAGGGAAGGGAAGGGAAGGGAAGGGCAAAATAAAAGAGAACCACTGTCCCATACTAACAAAAAAAAAAAAAAAAACAAAAAAAACCCAAACAAACAAAAAAAAGCCACAACAGAAAAGAGGAAAGAAACTGAAACAAGAAAATTAGGCAGTATTCTCACACCTGCACAGGAGACCTTTAGAACCATGAAAGAGAAAGCAACAATTTCCTTCCCATAGTAGTCTTCACACTCAAGACCACAGCTCAGTCCTTAAGGACCTATTAAGAAATGAGATTTCAGACACGTTTTTTTTTCTGTTTTTAGGGAAAGAGAGAGCAATAAACTTTCCAGGATGGTTGAGAGGGATGATGTTGGGTTGCAACATCTCAGCTGTTGTTGATTTTACCACTCACCTTTGCTCATCCTATGAGCGGGTTTAGCACTCGAGGGAAACTCATTCTCTGCCTGGACTGACAGACAGACAGGATGAAGACCCTGGGTATCCATCAAACCCTGTGGACCTTCCTTTGCTCCACCAAACCTTTCTGCAAGTGTACCTGCAGTGCAGGCAATTGTTTCAGACTACCTGTTCAAGAAATGCAGACAGCAGCGTCACTGGATAGCAGTTAAACCCTCCAGAAAGTCCATTTACTAGAATAAATTGACATTCCTGCCCTCTTAAAACTGCATGTGACTTATGGAGACTGAGGTGAGAATAGGCTCACTACAGGTAAGTCTATTAACTGCTGGAATGATTCCTGCCTGGAGTAACTTGATATTGTTGAAGCAGTGGTAGATCTCCACTGATGCCCACATGGTTTGGGTTTTGTCTTTCATTAGCAAGAAAACGTTTTTATATCTCAGCACACAGGCATTAAAAATGAATACTGTGTGGTTTTCTTGCACAAAATCTCAGTAGATATCAGTAGATATCTAAACAGGCAGCAGGATGTGATGTTGCAATATTTGAAGAAACTCAAAGAATTATATTAAAGATTGGGGTGTTTTTTTCAAAAGCTTTTTGTTATCCACTGAAGGAGAAAAGTTAAACACAGAAGGACCCACTTTGCCTTAATCAAAACACAACATTCAGTTTGGCAAAAGACTGAACATGTTTGAAGTCAATTGTAGAAAAAAAAATAAAAACTTTTTTTTTACTAATCTGAAACAATTAGGAATATGTGGAAATGGTGGCATTTCTCACAAAAAACCCCCCAATATCCACATCATACTTACAGTCTTACCTTTGAATTTTTTTTTCTTTTGTTGTGACTTCTGGCCACTGCTTTGTAGCTCTTTCTTTACTGTATAAAGCCACTACTGAAATAAGTCCAGGAAGATTTTGTAGAAGTTACAGACATGAATCCCTCTGCTCCTCACTCTTCACTGTTCTTTTTAGTTTTCTATCTTCCTCCATTTAATTTGCTATCTTTGTAGCCTCTTATGAAAACTGCCAAATGCCAAGTTTTAGTGTGCAGTTCCCTAAATTAATCACACACAAGCTGTGAGTTCTCTTACCCCTAGATTTTCACTGAAGAAAAAATAAAAAAAACAGTTAAAAGTGATAATTTCACATTATATTTTGTTTTCCTGTTTTTTGTTCTTTTCCATTGATTATTTTCATGCATCTTATTTTCCTGGCAAGACACAAACATTCTGCAACTACTGTATTCTTTAAATGAACCCTGTTTTATTTTCGCTGATATAATTTTCAGTTTGTTCCCAAAATCAAAATGGAAGGATTATGTATTTATTTTGTGGTTTATTTATTGTATGGAAGGGGGCTGGAGAAGGTCAGAACATTCAATTACAGGAAAGGCTGGTAAAGCTTCCATGGACAGGGCATCATTACCGGAGTTTTTACTGCAATCCAACTGTCAGCTTCTGAGCGCAATTTCCTCCTTTCTGCTGCATGCAGAGAACTCTTGGAGACAGAGGCACATTTTGAAAAACTCTATCTTCTTTATTCCACGCTTCAGAAATCAACCTCTGCATTTTTCTCCCACTCCCCTATGGGGGAGAAGCTGAGCTCTCCCTTTCTGCCCCATGAAGCAGCCCCACTTCATGTGAGGGACGTGGGGTTCCACAGTGGAACTGGATTAAATCACATAAAATAATCTCTGACTTCGGCCCTGCAGTTTGCTTCTGATGGTATTTATTTAGCATGCAAGGTAAAGAAACGAGAAGCTTATGCAGTGTTGTTCTGGCCTTGTAAATAATGTAAGACTTGGAAGGAATGATTAAAATTTGTTTCTCAAATAAGATTTATCTTTCATTGGGAAAAAAACCCAAACCCTTCATGCATTCTTTGGAGTGAGACTGGGCTTCCAGACTAAGTTTTGCAAGCTCAGTTTTCTACAAAACAGCAGGTGTCTAAGCTTTTGTTACAGAACCTGAAAGGTCTGGTCAATCATGGATTCATCACAGAATACCTTGGATTGGAAGGTACCTTAAAGATAATCTTGTTTTATGAGCAGGCACACCTTCAGCTAGACCAGTTTGCTCAGAGCCCCATCCAGACTGGCCTTCAACAATTGCAGGGAGCCAATTTCAAATTCAATACAGGGAAAATTTTCATTTAACCACAAAAGGGTACCCAGTAGCATCTGAGATGTGTTAGTATTTCAGAGATATCCACATGGGACTGAGATATGATGTGAGGTTATGGGATACCCTTATATGGTATATAAATGGTACCCTTATATGGGATACCCTATATGGAGTCCATATAAACGACTTAGGGCATCATGGCTGTTTCAATTACCTGTGTTTTATAAACTGAAGCAAGCTCCACTAAATGTATTATTTAGAGCTCCTCTGAAAACTCTAGTTCACATGTAGGAAATTATGCAGTGATTAAATTTGTTTTATGCTGTGAATTGAATCTCACTTCTCTAAGGAAGCATGCCATGTTTATGATCACTGAGGAATACACACAACTTTCAATGCTGAATCAAAACCGAGATTAAGGAATCAGTCCCTGGAGGTGATGCCCTCTAGGAAGCTTAGCAAACTGAGAGATGTTTACATTTTGGAAGGATGAACACAGGTGGTAGTGGCTATGAAAAACACAACGGCTAAACAGAAAATGGTTATTTCAGACATGGTTTCCATTGCCATCTGAATGTGTGCTAGCTGACTGAAAAGTGTGTGCCAAGACCAGTGAGTATAGCAGTTCAAGGCTCTGAAATGAAGCTGAGGCCATTTTTGGCCTGCTGCCCATTTGAATCAAGCTGAGCTGAACTGGAACCTAGCATAACCTAGCATCTGGTGGTGGTTTATGGCAGTAGGTCTCACACAGCTTGCAGATCTCCAAAGTACAGGAAGGCTGTGCATTGGGTTGAAGGGATTAAGCACAAAAATAGAGTGTCCCACCAGCTAAATCTCTGTTGCTAAGGAGATCTTTCTGTGCTGATCTCTACAGGTGTGCCAGTGGTCCTGTTCTCTTCAGTGTCCTCTTATTTATAAAAGTTGTTGTTACTGAAGCCTTTCAGCTTTGTGTCTTAATTTCATCTTTATCAGAGACACCACCAGAAAATAAGAAAATCTGTCTGACCATTCTTACTGTTTATAATACTGAGTTATGGCCTTGGATTTAAGAATTAGCTTTTTTCCTAAGCATTCTTCTGTTATTTCCTATTCCTTGTTCTTCCTGTTGTTTTTGGGTATGACACAATTTAATTGATGGTCAATAGTCTGAAGAAATAATGACATGGATTATGGATGCTGCACATTGGATAGGACAAAAGAATTAATTATTGCTCCACCAGCATCAACTCCTCAGATGTATAGTGTTTATAATCTAACAATATTAGATGCTGGACATGAGTACACTTCCTACCTTCTCCAACCAACCTATTTAAACGAAATAATTAAACATGGAAGAGATGTGTTAAATCACTGAATTTCCACCAGACACTAATGTAGTGCAAACTATCCATGCAAATAGATATTTGGGCAAATTGTCTGCTGGTCCAGCTTCATTGGCTTTAATCAGTAAAGAACTCAGCTGAGGTTTCCCAAGGGAAGATGTTGGATTTCAAACTGATGCTGTGTTTGAGTTTGAGTTTGAGTCAAGAAGCCATGATAAATTAAATCTATACTCAAATATGCCAAAGAATTTCTCAGTTCCTCAAATGACATTTCAGGCTATTTCATTTAAAACAAAAAATAATTACTGTACAATATTTTATTTCCCTGTTTCCACATCCTGAATTTATGTAAATATCCATTTGTTAATGTTTGCATAGAATTAGTTGAGAATTGGGATTGTCCAGAAAGGGAAAAAACATTAACTTCTGATGAAGGAATGTGAAATATAAAAGCATCTTCTTTTTCTCCGTGAATGAATCAAAAGCCTTATTCTGCCTCTCGTTCCCTTATCCATGCCTCAAGAAAGGAAAATAACAAACAAACAAACCAACCAAACCAAAAGAAAAGTCCTAAGAATATATAGGGGGAATTTTCCTTCATTAATGATATTCAATTGTTCTTAGAAGGAAAAAATGGTACTAAGTATAATGAGATGCCAAATACAAAAAAGCCATGCTGCTCATCTCTAAGCCCTTCTGTTCCTTGAAGTGAAAACTCATTTTAAGAAGATTATGCTGCATATATTAGAAGATGGGCTGATATTCTGCATTCATACTCTACTGGGGCTTTGGCAGTAAAATAGAGAGAGAAAGGGAAGGAAAACAGCCCAGCTAAAAAACAAAATTTGTTCCTATTTTCCTATTAGACTAATATGAGACTCTTTTCATTAATTTATCCTTGAATATATATATATATATATATATATATATATATATATTCATATTCATACTATTTATATTCATATATATTCGTATATATAGAAATATAGATAAATAATCTGATAGATTCTTCAGCTGAAAAGGAATCATATAGGGGTTTTTTTAATTAGCAAAGAAGCTGCAGAGAGGAATAAGGTAATATTTGAATGATTTACAAATTTAACATGAGCTACAAAATTTCTCTGATTCCAGGGAAAAAAAAAGGATGAAAAAAAATTCTTTTGACTAGAGAAGAAGGGCTCAAATGCCCCAAAAAACACTTCCATACTTCTAAAACTGTTAGAAATTTTAATTCCTTTACTGAATGAGAGGCAGGGACTATATCTCCAAAGAATGAATGACTGAATCCAAGTTTCTTAATGTTCATTTGTAATGACCAAAACCTTTTCAATTCATACTCAAGGAGAATATTGTTGGGGTTGGTGCTGAAATTTTAAATAAGAGATTGTCTGTCTGTTCTTCACTTTAATGATCTCTTCACAATGCTTTTTCTGTGGGAATTTACTATAAGTTTTTAATCTAGTTATTTGTGCAAGGAAAGAAAAATGTACGAGCAAGATTTCAGGTTAATTTTTGAATGGTAGTATTCCAGTTTAAGGCTAAGTTTATCTCTCTGTGGTTGGCAATGCAAGACTTGGACTGTCCATATCTCTTTCCTAGACCGATCTAATTTATTTTTCTAAAATAATTAATACAAAACTGAGTTACTGACCCCATGTCGTATTGAACTCATATTGTGTTAAGGTCCTGCTGTCAGTGAAGAGTTGGGCCAGACGACCTCCCACTCCTCCAACATAAATTATTCTGCTTGTTTGGCAGTTATTTCATCTAAGGATTTGTCACCTATTTTATTTCCTTTTGCTATTTCTCTTCCTTTCATTTCACTAATGTCAGAAACAGTGTTCTAGGCAGAAGTTAGGGCCCTGATCCTGAATTTTTACACTTTGAATGATTTTTGTGTTGTGCATGAGAAGAACTAATTTGAGCTAAAACTAGAAAAAAATAAATTGGACAATGTTTCCCTATTGCATCTTCTCCCTTCTGAAAAAATGAGGCACAATTTACATTTTTTTCCTCATGAAAACAAAAAACTGAAAAAAAAAAAATTCACTATCATAAATTTATAACTGCGCACACCCCATTACATTTACTTGTCTTGTTTATACCCATGCACACGTGCACATGGCATGACAGAAAAAAACATATTTTAGGTGCAAAGATACATGTATAAAACAACCCAGGAGCTTAAAGATATTGGGGCATAATTTAAATTTCATTTGTGTCTTTCATGCTTAAAAATCTCATAATATAGGAAATAGAAAGATTTAGAATTCTGAATGCTGGGTTACCACTGAAAATTGAATTTAATCTTCTAAAATCATTTATGAATTTGGAAAAAACAAAACAAACCCCTTCAAACTTTGCATAGGTTTAATCAAATTGAAAATATTTCAAATTAAAGTCTTCTATTAGTAAAATTAAGTTCTCTGCACCTGTTTAATGAAATGAAGATGGAAGAAAATTGCATTTTATACTTATCAATACACACTGATTTTTAATGAAAAAATTTTAAATCAAGTTTTCTACCTGCCATTTAGGAAATTAGCTGAAATAACTGTTCCGTTTGTAGCGGCAAGAGATAATATATATATTTATTGAGTTTGTGGAGTTATTTCTGCTCATGTTACCTCACTACCCACTCCAAAACTATGGTGTCATAGCTAAGAGGCCTGATCAAAGTAACTTGAAATGCAGTTCATGAAAGTTGAGCAGTCCAGAAAACTTACGATCCATCTAATGTTTTATGCATACCTAGGGGTCGATAATGTTATTTATCATTACAGCACACTGGCATGGAGACAGAGCCTGAGAGAGGGCCACAGGGCTATGAGCTGAAGGGAAGCGCTAACAAATGACAGCCCAGCACTGCAGTGCATCTATTTGGTAGAAATTATCAGTTTGTGAGTAACTACTGGAAAAGCTGCAGAAAAAATGACCCAGTGACCATGGGTGGTGTTTAGAGACCTCTGCAACTTGTGTGGAATAATACTGAAAGAAACTTGCTAGCTGTGGGAGAAAGTAAGTTATTTCTTAACTAAGCAGTAATAAAAAAGCCCCCAAAGCTCTCATGTGTTACTTGCAGTGACATTACACAATGTCAAGGAATGCTTTAAAATTAACAAAAGAAACAAGTGTCACAATTAACGAGAGTTTATTGAGTATTTTGTTTATTTATTGCTGCCACCTCAAATTTTAATCAGATAAATCAGTTAATGTTTTCCCATGGAAGTAATAATAAAAGTACTCAGGCTATATTACCTAACGTGTCACACATATGAAGGAAAAAATCACTGCAAATGCCCCTGCAGGAAAATAGAGTATTCACCTCTTGCAACCATTACTGCACACAAAGGCTCCACTACAGTGAATTTTAGCCGTGCTAATCACAATCCAGGGCTGAAACCAGGTTTTCCTTGCTGAAAGCTTGAGAGAAGAAGAAATGTATTCCAATGCCTTGCCCACTCCTTGACTACTGATATGAGAGAAGTTGTGTTCCCCAAACTGAGCTCTAGGGAATTAAGGGGAGAGGGAGGATGTGAAATAGAAACTCAACAGTGGAGGAGGAGTTACTGGTTTAGTAAATTCTTTCCTTTGTGCATTCTTCTGAGCCATATCTTGGCACATGTTAGCCCACAGAGTGCCCTTAGGTGTTCTCTAGAGACTTTTCTCCCAAATGGCAAACTCAGTCTTACATTCCTTAGGCTGACATTCCCTTCTTATTGCAGCCCAGCCTGTCACCCCTGAAGAACAGCATGGGATGTTATTCTATATTTCTCTTGGTGAATTGTTTTGGTAGCAGGATTATGACTTCAATCTCTGATGGTTTCACAGTTGGAAAGGCAGTCTATAAAAGAGTTGCTGGAGAAATTAAAGTTTAAAGCATCTAGAAGTCTTTTTTCAGGAAGGTCCAAACTCATGCAAAGAAGAGGTTTGTAGTTAGAAAATTCCATTCATGTTCTTAGAAAATGTCAATTTTGTTAAAGTTACTTTGAATGTGAAACCCTTTTCACACACAAGGTAGAAAAAAAAGCTCTCACCCATCTCAGCAAACATGGTAAGATTTTAATTCCAGATGTGGCTGACGTTTATATATACCCGGGCTTTCCCTCTTGCTTCTTTAAATTATTGCAATGACCACAGAGAAAGCTTAATTTAGGTGCTTCAGTTAAGTGCCTAAACTTGGATGGCATGAGTCAAGTCTCTAAAGATTGTGATTGTTCTTTGAAGAATGGCTAGCACAATGAAAAAGGCCAAGTAAATCTCTAATACAAAATAATATATAGGAATAAGGCACATAACGATAAGTGAAGTTGTTTATTACAAATCAAACCAAGTGGCATCTCTCAGCCACGAACCTTGATTTATTTCCTTTTTCCTGGCATGGCTTATGGCATGTGCTAGCACTGTTATCCATGCATTATAAATATTTATTTATGTATTTATGTTTTATGTTTTTACAGGCCAGTAAAAACAAATAACTGAACAAATTTACAGGCAGTTAATTTGGTGTTTAATGGAAATAATAGTCTGAAAATGTCCTTCTTTGTGAAACCACTGAGCTGAGTTTCTCCAGGGAACTGTTTATAGCACCAGAGATTTTTCCCTCTGGGTGCTGGGAACCCAGTCCTTTAATCCTATTTCCCTACTCTGCAAAACAATGAAAACAACAAAATTCTGTCAGTGCTGCTGAAAGTCCACAGCAATTCTTCATTTCAAGAACATAATTGCTGTATTTCAAAAAGAAAAATAAATAACAGCAGTTTGCCATCATAATCTGAGAACATGTAATTCCAACTCTGTCCAGACTGATAAATAATATTAATGAAAATTCCAGTGTTTGCTTTTTTGATAAAAAACTTTTTTTATTTTTGAAAAGTATATTAAGACATTTAAAAACTATATGTTATTTATTTACCTTCTATTTTTTATTAATTAGAAATAGTTCAGAAAACCAGAGGGAAGAAGTGGCAAAATATGGAAAGAAAGAAAGAAAAGAAAAAAGAAAAGAAAAGAAAAGAAAAGAAAAGAAAAGAAAAGAAAAGAAAAGAAAAGAAAAGAAAAGAAAAGAAAAGAAAAGAAAAGAAAGAAAGGAAAGAAAGGAAGGAAGGAAGTGGCAGAAGGAAGTGGCGGAAGGAAGTGGCGGAAGTGGCGGAAGTGGCGGAAGGAAGGAAGGAAGGAAGGAAGGAAGAAAGAAAGAAAGAAAGAAAGAAAGAAAGAAAGAAAGAAAGATAGCAAAAGAGAGCGCGTACAAAAACATGTTAATTAAAGTAAATTCAATGGCCCTGTTTTAATTCATTCCTTTTGATCATTTTAGTTGTGGTTTGATGTAATGACCAAAGTTAAAGAACAATGATTTTTTTTTTGGGAAACACATTTTTCTACAAAAAATATACCAGCCTTATTGCTTCAAATCTTTTAAGGACAACATTATTTCCTCCCCGCCTTCCCCAGGTCTTACGTGGTCCAGCTGCCTCCCTATTACAATTTCACCCCTACAAAGGGGCTTTTACTTTACTGAAAGATCATGTCTCATATGGGACAATATCCTGCCTAGCTTAGAGCCAAATTCAGCAATTCAGCTCTACAGCATGGCAGGAGAGGCACAGAGAGGGAATGGCTGGGAACAACATTGTGGGTTCAAGCCTCTGCTTGAGGACAAGTGGCTTTTTTAAACCTTGACAAGCTCAATACATCAAGGCAGCAAAAAATGATGAAAAGACCAATCTCTTCCTTATTTCTGTTTGGAGGAGTATAAATTATTATTACGTCTCTTATGAGGCAAAAAACATGCAACAAGTTTCTTTACACTGTACTTATCTGCTTGCTCCAGTGTAATTTCTTTGAAGAGGGATTTTGATTTTGTTTTCTTGCCTTTGGTTTGTTTTTTGTATTTTGGTTTTTAACTATTTTTATTTTTCTATTATTATTACTACTACTACTACTACTACTACTACTACTACTACTACTACTACTACTACTACTACTACTATTATTTTTAAGCTAGACCCCAATTTGAATTATTTTCAGTAGTTCTAAAAGAGAAAGGAAAACCCACTGAGCAGACCATTACTTTCTCCCACCTCCTCTAAACAGTTCAGAATTCAGCTTTCATTTTGATGGTGCTTTAACAGCACTTGGTTAAAAAAAGTAAACTAATTACAATGGAAATGCAGCTCTGCAAAACTTTTAGAAAAACACATTATTTTGTTTTAGGGTTCAGTTAATATACATTCATTTATCATCTTTATAAGAGATGTACAGGGCAATGATGAATAATCCCTGGCTTCCAATCAGGAAATGCAAATTATCCTTCTCTCTCTTTTTTTCTTCCTCTCTCTTTTTTTTTTCCTTTCCAATGAATAATGCATACTAGTAAAACTGAAGCAAAGAAAAAAAAAAAAGTGGTTCCAGAAAGCTGGCAGGATGTAATGACAAGCAAGAAATGTAATGTGGTTTGTTACCAAAAAAGCTTCTAAAGAAAAGCCAAACACTGCATTTCCTTTAGTCATCATTACATCATCAACCTTGAACTTGGGGGAAAGTCTGCAAGCTATAAAGCACAGGAAGAATGTGGAGGGAAAATAAATAAAGACCAACTCTTAGATTTGGGGGCTCTCTTTTAGTTTATACTGGAGCCCAAATCTGACTTGAGACTCCATCTGCCTGCTTGAAGCTCTTCAATCAAAGGTGCCAGCAATCTTGGCTTTCTTTATAGAGGAACAAATCTGCACTCTCACTGCATCCCAGGGATGTTTGGGTGATTGAACCAGTTGAGCTCCCGAGCTTCCATCACTGTGGCTTGAAGGAGTTTTAGTCGATTGGGCTTTTACTTGAGACCATGACTTTAAAAGCTTAAACTTGTGTGGGTTGAATTCAGGTTGCAGTTTCATCCTGCTGTCACAGACAGGTGTCAACTATAATGAAACCAGTTGAATAATCACAGTTTAAATGTAACACAAGAAGGTCTCAGTGGAAGATGTATAGCTTTGAACGTAGCACAAGAGAGCTATAAAGCAAGGTCTAGAGCATTTCTCTGGAATGTTGAAACTCAGTGAAAGCTTAGTGCACTTAAGAGCTTATCACTTTTGACTGAAATCTTGACTTTAAAACACTGAACCATCATATCTGAATCATAAAGTTCATAGAAAAAACCAGCAAAATTTTTTTTCCTCTCCCTTTTTTTTTTTTTTTTTTTTTTTGCCTTGCTTTGAGTTGTTTTGTTTTGAGTTAGTTAATTTCAATTTGGCTTCTTTTAATTTGTTTTCTGGTTTCTTGTGTGTTTTCTTCCCAGTTTCTTAAAATCTTAAGAGTTGCAAAAAGGCTTCAGACTACAGTGCCCACACCTATCACAAATGTTCATAGACTGTTTGAATTTCACCTCACATATTGAAATATAGCCCCTATAATGAAAATAAAATATATTTTCTCTAATTTTAATCACAAAGTTCCTGAACTGAAGGCTGTCTTCTATTTTGTTCTCTAAATACTGTTTTTTTCTCCTAAGTGCAAATGATAGAATGAGAGGAAGTGGGCTGAAGTTGTGCCAGGACAGATTTAGACTGGATAACGGGAAGATGTTTTCCACTAAGGTGGTTGTCAAGCATTAGAACAGTGTGACTCAGTGCAGGTAAGTGGTCCAGTCACCAGCCCTGAAGATATTTGAAAGATGTACATTTCGGGTGCTTACAGATCTGGTTTCGTGGTGGACTTGGCAGTGCTGTTTTAGTGGTTGGACCTGATGTTCTTAGAAGGCTTTGCCAAAATAAAGGATTCTATGATTCCATGAATTTCAAAAGCATTTGGATCACTAAGCTCCTGCAGGTTTCTTTAAATATCTCAGCTCTCTTTGCAGACCTATGAACACGTCACACTGATGAATAAGCACTCAAAACACCCTTCCCAAAAGATTGTTACTGAACCAGACCTATGGAATGGCCATATTTCACCCCCTATTCCCCTTTCTGTTAGTCACCAGCATTACTAGAAGGCACATCAAAGTTTATGAGTTTCTTACTGTTTACAGGAATCATTTCTAGTTCTACTGCTAAAGGACTTTCAGTATTGAATTTATGGCTTGAGTTCTTCCTGTTGACCAAATTACACCTTTTTTCTTACTCACATGCCTCTATTCAGGGCATAAACAGTGTGATGCATGCTGATGAGCACATGCTGTTCCCAAAACTATGTTTTCTTCCCATTTTATAACAGATAGAAACCATAATTTTTATTCTTTTGACTTGTAAGTTCCATAGCTGCTGATATTTATTTCTTCCCATCTCCCTCCTTTCTGTCCCCAAGACCACCAAAAATTCCTGGCATCAATAGCCTATGTAAAAACATATTTCATGGATGGATAAAGGCCAAAATCAGGTTATTTCACTAAGACACAGCAACATGTCTTCTAGCATATGTTTAAAAAATCAATAGATTGAGGTAGAATGGCACCTCTCATTGTGCTAGATGCCAAAATATATTTATTGTCCAGATGTAATTTCAGTTTTATTGCCCAGATCATAGGTCATTGGTTAGCAGATGCTGGGCAGGGAATCTAGCCGGTCAGCTAATAGCCTCCCCACTGCTGAAATTAACTAACAGTCAAAAGGTTTAATAACCAAAGGTCACAATAGGCTGTTTGAAGAGTCAGTAGGAATCCATCTGATAAATTATCTTCTTCTGTTCTGGGGCAAATGCTGTCTTGCCTCCCTCCGTGATATAAAATGAGAATTAGGAAAGTAAACTCTTACTCCAGGCCAAAAAGTTGATTTTCACAGCTTGCTAACATCTCCCAAGAAATTCATGTCCTGTCCTAAACTCTTGCCTCTGCTGTTGCTGATTATTCTGAAACCAAAATTGATGAAATTTGGAAGTGGAACAAAAGCACTCATTAATAGGTCGGGAGTTAATGCAGATTTTGAGGTTTACTTTTTAAAATGTATTTGATAATGTCAAACAAAAGTAACTATGCAATAACGAAAATCCTTGTAATATTCAATTTCTCATTTGAATTTCAGTTATTTGCCCAATCTATCATGACAGGGTTAACAAAACCTACCAGAGTTAGGACTAGAGTCCCCAGACAGATAACAAATTTGCCATCAAATTATACCAACCCAGAAGTCCTGAATCTAATTGCTGGAGGAGCATAGAAGTATATTTTGTCACTTCTCTTGTTAACTTCATCATTCTTTTCTAAAACACTAAGAAAATGAGAGTCTGCAGCCTTGATAAGTTGCTGATGTTTTCAGGAAAAAAAATGACCATCAGCGCACAATGAATGCTTCCTGCCGATCAAAACTACAGTTTTTTTCCCCCTCCTACACCTTTAACTTCTCCCTAAGTAGGCAGAAATTTATTTTGCACACCCAGGACCTTGGCCTTGCACTGAGGTCTGAGGCAAGCACTAACCATGATCGAAAAATTTTGAGTGAGTAGTGAGGAAACTTTTCTCTTCTTTTCCTTTATTAACTTTTTCCTTATGGGATGCCTTACTTATATGATGGAATATTTGTCAGGTCACATCAAAGCGTCATTGTGGAATTTTGTTCATGCTCTATAGAAAAGGTCTAATGTGCAGAAGGATTAAAGCCGTGACATTACTGTTTGTGGGGAGAGTCACTAGGCTCCACTATTCTCACTCTACTGTGATGACAATTTTAGGCTTGAGCTTGGTCTGCACTCTAACTCAGCTCCCATCAGTCAAATCCATGCTTCCAACAGCAGGAAGAACTTGCACCCAGATGCTCAGCATCTGGATCAGTTCCTGTGCCTGAGTTTTTCCATCTGGATGACCTCTCAGCTTGTTCTAAGTGGAAATCAACCCATAATCAGCTTGAATAAGTGATAAGCATGATCTGGAGGCTGAGCCTGAGTACCACAAAAGCATAAATGTAAAGCTGCTGCCTGACCATGACAGCAGGACTAAGTAATAAGAGTGGGCTTGAATGGTCATAAATTATTGATGGCCCAATGCAGTCACAGATCTGGTTTTAAAGAACAAAAATCTCACCTGCATGGAGAAATTTTTCTCACAGTCTCAAGGATCACAGTTTATTTTGTGTTTTTCTACAGTTTTTCATATCCCTCTGCTGCACTCAGGCTGAATTAACCATCTCCTTTTCATTTTAAATTCATGCCCTGGTTCAAGGAGTCTGAGGAAAATGAGGAAACACGTGAATCTCAAGACCAGTGCTGCACATGTAAAGGGGAGCATGGCCATCACTGCAAGCAAGTCTAAAATACTGCAGTAAATACAAAAACCCTCAGCAAAACAGAGCAAGCTCAGCTGCTCTCTTTGAGCATGAGAAAATTGATGCAATGAGCACTGGACTAGGAAATAAGTGAAGAACAGCTACAGGACAGGACTCATGGTACTGTAGCAGAGTATTATCAAGAATTTGGAGTTTTCAACATGGCAAGAAAAGTGAGAGAGTTCAAAAAGACAAAGACAGTTATGGATCTTTATGACATGCAGCCCAGAGTAGCAAAAAAGTCCATTTTTTCTTACCTTCATGTGATATCCATAGCTTCATGTTTTCAATGCATGGGACTCATGGCACTGAAATTCACCTGACACATACATATTAGAAGAAAAATGGCAATTTACTGTGAATGAAAGCTGGAAAAGAAGAAAGAGAAGGGATGTAAAAAGAAACAATTAAAAAGCTATGTTTCTGATGGAACAGTTTGGATTACTAGGTGGGACTCATTTGTCCAAACATAGATGAACTGATCAATAAATCCTTCCTGGAGTGATTGGCTCACTTTAAGATATATATCAAACCTAGATTAATACAAATCAATCTCTGGAAATGTCTGTTTCTCTCTATTCTGGACTGTCATGAAGGAATTCTTAGGTAATGAAATCAGACTTAAGCCTCTAAATTTTAGACAACTGAAGTTAGAGAAGATGAATCACATCCTTTGTTATTTGTGATAAACTAGTCCTTAGGTAATCCACCTCAAAGGGACACACAACACTTTCAGATAATAGCACATCAGGAATATGGGGTTTACTCTATCAAAAAGAAAGGACTAATTAGGTTTTTTGCTCAGCAAAATATCTAATAACAAATTGACAGTGAGGATGATGATTTGATGAACACAGATCCCACAAATAGCATTGGTGTTAGGTTGCAAGTGATCAAAATCACTTATCACAAACATTCAGTGAGATTTTACGAGGTGATGAGGCCTTCAGAAAAAGGTAATATGTAGAACTCTAAGCCAGCTAAAGGCAATTCAACATTCAAAGACTTTCTCTGTACTTGAACAGAGATTTTGGTGTCAGCCCTGATAAGAACATATATCCGAGTCCCTTATATCAGAGTCCCTTTAAACCCTTCCTTTTCCTACTCAGCAGTTTTGCTCTCTTGGTCCCACACTTCCCTTGACCAATTACATTAATGTGTGTTTGTCAATACTGAATTTCATTTGCTGTGTAACAGCCCAGAAATCTTGTTGAGTTTTCCCTGCCTCTTAAGCCTGAGTTCCTGCATCTTCCCAGCTTTGTGTTGTCAGCAAAACTTAACACATTTACAATAGGTCTCTTGATCTAGGGCAATTACAGAGGGAAGCAATAGCAGGTGCAAGGAGCTTAACAAGAGACGGATGTTGTACTATCATTGTGGTCTCTGATCCTGCGTTAGTGTCAGGGTTGTCAAATTGGCTCAAATTAAATTGACATCGCGTTGGAGTAGGTATCACACAGTTGTTGCAAATCCCAGACTTTCTTGGCTCTGATGCCTTGAGAGGAGACAAGGAGAGGGAGACAAAGAGGAGGGGACAAGCGTGTGCAGAGGCAGAAGCTGAAGGTGAGAGCGAATGCAGGAATAAATGGGCAGAAAAGCCTTTAGAAGGCTACTTATGACCTCTGTGTGTTATAAGGAAACAGTCAATGAGGACTTGCATTGTGCACAACACATACATTGTTCTGCAATAATTTTTGAATGAATGATCAGGCTAAAGTTTATAAAGGATGAAATCCTCTGTAACTTGATGCCATATCACCCAGGTTTTTCCCCATCACCTATGAAATGCAGAGCCCTGAAATGAAAGCAACTGGAGAACCTTCCAAGAAAGAGTGAAGAAGAAATTTCATGAATATCTGCATGAATATCACTCATAAGCTGAGTGATCCTCTGGGTCATTATACTGTTATAAAGTTGGCACTCTCTAACTGTAATTAAACACTTTGAGAGATTTGATTCTTCAAAGGATCTATGGAAGAGATATCCCTTCTATGAAGTGAGAAAAAGGTAAAAGCCTGTCAGACTGATGCATTTGTGGACACATGGTGTGAGAGAAATTTGTTCTCCCACATAAACCTGATGAAGTATAGAATGCTCACAAAGGTATTCAGGTGTGGAAGATAGAAACCTTGAAGTCCAGACAAAGAAATATCTCCAGAAGAGGAAGACCTAAAGGGACAGCAAAAGTTCTTCAACTAAAGAAAGTGTAAAGCCTTGGAGAAAAATAAATCCAGGTACCAAGATGAGCTGGTGGCCACCAGTTTGTAAAGCAGCATTGGCAGAGAAGGACCTGGGGGTTTCCTGGTGGACAAGAAATTGAATAAACAGTCTGGTTTTGTAGCAAAGAAGGACAGCAACTCCTTGGCTATACAATCAAGAACATTATCAGAAGTTTAAGGAAGATTATCCTTCCCCTCTGCTCAGCACTGGTGAGACATTTCAAGTTTTGTGTCTGCTTCTGGGTCCTGAAGTGCAAGACAGGTATAGGTACACTGGGTAAAGTAAAGTGATGGTCCAGGAAACAAGGAAGACATTGGTGTCATGTTGTCTACATAGAGAGGATACATTTAAGTTTACATAATAATCCACAAATGTTGATTGTCCAAAAAACTTGGTACTTAGTTCTAAAACTCACCTTTAAACTTCATAAGCTGAATATCTCTGTAGATTTTATTGGGCTTGCAAGGAAAGAATTTGCTTCAACTGACTGAAGTAAAGCATTTACTGTCATTTGTGGTTATGAGAGAGTATGAAACGTCCATATGGGTCTGGCTGGACAGCAGAATGCCTACACTGCTCTGGACTGGAATTTGGCAGTCAGAAGCAATCATCTAGATTATATTGAGTGAATTAGACACCTCTCTTTTAACAATAAAACCTCTGAGTTTTCTTGATTGTAACAGAAGTTGAGAAATCTAGTTCAGAGGTAGATTTTTACATCTAAAAATTTACATGCATTTCTGCTAAAAAAGGAGCAGTAGTGGCAATGAAAACCTTACCCCACACACAAGAGAATCCTCTTTTCTGTTCCATCACTTGATTAGTCAGAAAGAAGTTTAGTTAATTCTATTGTTCTAAGGCCTTTCACAGAATCAAGTGGTCCTGGAGTGAACCAGCAGTTAAGATCCTGATTCTGCATATGGCCTTCAGTTTCTGAACTCTACTCATCCTTCTGTCCACTAATGAAACAAATGCCCTGCTCAGGAGCCAAGGTATTTGATGCTTTATCTATATTTTAAGGTAGAAGTGAGGCAGTGATTCCCTAACTGGACTATTGTGCTGGTAAAATTCCCAAGGCCCCTGTTTTGAAGAAACTTTGTGTGAGGGACACTGCTTTTAAGGGGACTGCTGCATGCAGATTGGCATCACTATTTGAGTAAAGAATTAAAGCAAATGACAGTTTAAGAGAATATCTAAACATTAAGATTATTATGATGAGATGGACTTTTTCCCCATCTTCATCTCTTTCAAAACCCAAGCCTTTTTCATAAGGACTCATGGAAGTTACTATAGTTTGAGTGCCAACCACTCAATATTTATCCTTTTGCTACTTTTAATCAATCTATTTTGTTTATTCTTCCAGAGGCTTCCCATTTAATTGATTATTTTACCACCAATACTCACCTGTTTTTTTCCCCTCCAAATCTGACCTTCTCTTCTTCTCTGCCTTACAGTCACCATTGTTTTATCCAGAGGTTTACATGAAATTGGGATTATAGTCCTCTCTTTTAGCCAGCTATCCAAACAATTTAAGGAGGTAATACACATAAAATCCCACACAAACACATCACATTCTTTCCCTCTTCATGGTATCTACTCCTTTATGCTCTACAGATGAGAACTTATTGCTTAAAGGTGAATCCACTACTCAAGTATACATTTTTCAGCAGTTATGATCTGGTTTTCCACCAGATTCCTGAATTCCGACATCGGCCATAGTCTGGTTGAAATGTACTGAAATGATCCCACATTTGTGTTTGCTTATCATCAAAGCACATCTATAACTGGAGCTATTTCAAAATGAACACAATGAATCCTGTCTCAAGGTCAACTGATCTTGCTTTATCTTTTACTAAAGTCAGGAAAATCAGTCTTCATATATGAGTGTGAGGAAGGTTTCTGATTTTTTTTAGTAGTATTTTATTTGGCTCAATTTTTTTTAGGAAACTTAAATAATTGCAGAAAATTTAAAAGAAAAATTATGCAATTCAAAACCAGAAGGATAGCTTTGAAGAAAATATTTAACCATATTATTGAAGAACAAATATTTTTTTGCCAAATAAAGGCAATAAATAATTAAGGTAGATAAAGGAGTACACTAATGGTGAAAGACATGGAGCAAATGATCAGCTGAAAAGTATTCTGTGGAAATGTTTGATTGGCTTGCATGATTCTCCCAGGGAATGTTGGGATATTCTCCAGCAGATGTTGTTCAGACATTTAAAATTAGATTAAGAAAAGCAATAGGAAAGCAAGTGCAGTGAATAATTATTCAAAAAAAATGGATGAGATTGCCATTGGAACAGATTAACTGATTCAATCTGCTTTATTAATATTACATTGTGAAGATCCTAACATCTCCTGTAATGCTTTGTAACTTCTTTTCATGTTTTTAAGACATTATCAAATGGAATAAATAGTAGGAACATTTTTGATTAAAAAGCATCAGGAGATTACATCTTTTAGATATTTAACAAAGAAAAACCAAAGCAAAATTGTGATGAATTCAATGTTCAGGTTATGACATAGTTCACTAGTGCCAAACACTTAATTACAGACTGTTTTAAAATATATGTGTATATATATATATATATATATATATATATTTCACACAATTTGAAATAGAGGAATCATGTCACCTATCCCCTTGACATTGCCTTCCTCCATATAGCATACCCTTACTATAAACCACAGGAAATATCTTGTTTTTTCTAGTCCCCAGACCATCCCTAGATTTCTGGGTGACATTATAACCTCCATCCCCTGAAAAATAAGCATATACCAGGTACCAACAAATGGAAAAACTCAGGACAGAACACCTTCCAGTCAGGGTGCTGTGATTTGTGTGCCTGTGTGGGTGCGTGGACTGTGCACAGTGGTATGGGAAAGCTGAAGACTAAGGAGAAGAAATAAGACTGCGCTTGAAAATTAAAATTACAACCCCACCAAATGCAAAACAGAAAGAGAACAGAATTTTAAATAGGTTGGTAGATAGCATCAGCTCATTAGCAGTTCTATTACAGCTTACACTGGTTTGTTTTCTCTAAGCATAAAAAACACCCAAGTGATACGTTTGTGTCTATGTGTCTGTGTATGGAAGGAAGTAAATTAGACAGACATAGCACAAATTATGTCTCAAAATTTAAATGCACCTTTCAAGATGACAGGAGGCGTGAAAGGGAAGATTGCTGAAGACGATTTTTCAAAATGCTGATTTATCTTGGGTAGACCCACGTCTTGTGCAGGACTTCCACTGCCTCACTCTGACCGTAATTCCTTCCTGCTTTAAAAACATGATGTCCAAAGTCAAGAACATTTTCTGACCAATGGAAGCCAGGGCCTTGCTCCTGCAGCTCCTGTCACAGCAATCAATGTCAAGAGCGTAAGTCAAAAGAAAGCAAAGGAAATAATATATACTCTAATTATTTGCATTTATAAACAAAAATTTTATCACACGAAAAGGTTTATTGGGATTTTTTCCCATATATCTTTAGAAGAAATGGAGAAACAAGGATAAATTAGAGATTTTACAGTACCAGTGAGGAAAAAAAAAACATCAAATTCCTTGCTACTTTAAGGCTAAAACTTTCAGTTTGCTAAAAGATGCTATCATGAAAGGTCCAAGAACTCTGTTTGTTTAAGAATTTATTGCTATTGTCTCTGTGATAGCAAGTCAATATGCATCAGCTTAGTAAAATGAAGACTGAACAACAACTGCATGCAAATATTAAAATAAGATCACTGGGAGACAGCAAATTGATTTGTGGATAACAGAACTGTGAACTGGACAGGGAAGATTTTAATGGGATGCAAGAAGGAAGAAGCAGTAAGGTTTCAATGGTAGGTTCAAACAGGATGGAAAACAAAAGAACATGTAACTTTTGCCTATCTATTTGCTTTCAGATCATTAGGGATATTTGTTTACAATCTTGAAAATATATTTTTCTTCCAAGGTTTTTCCTATTCTGAATTTTAAAAATTCTAATAATTGGATGAAGTCTAATCACAGGAACCATAAAAGGGTTGATGCATCTCCAAGCAGCACAAATAATTTTGCAATTTTTTTAAATGCCAATTTTGTATATTTTTTAAATGTCAAGTTTGTATAAAGAATATTTCTCTTTTTTAGGAAAAAAGAACATTTTTCTTTTTTTGGAAAAAAATAAAGACATGACCTTTTTACGATATAAATTCATTTTTCAAAAAGCGGTTTGCTACCTAGTTTACACTGAGTCAATTGAATTTGAAGGTAAATTCATTTCACTGACTGTGGTTCATAAAAGCAATCTCTACTCAAGGTGGGAAAGTCAAACAACCTAGAATTTTAGATTGAGATGTTTTAATTGGATTGAATGTATCCCATCATCTATTTACCAACAATGCAGTCTGGACCACTCTATTCTTTCTACAGAATATTGACAACAGAATGAATTTCTATGATCAGAAAAATGTTCTTAATTACATTTGAAAGTTTATTTTGTAGTGTTTAATCACTGGGCACACTGTGACATTAAACACTGTGAAAGAAACAAATGGAAAAAAAAACCACTAGAAAATAAAATACTGACTGCTTGGCACTGCTGGGTACATTTGGAGATTTTCACTTCCCGGATCCTGAGACTATCTCCTGGCTATAATACAGATGAATCCTTGGTAAGTTTAAAATTACATAGCTGTGATGGTTTCAGCGGAATTATGCTATCCAAAATTCCTCTAAAAACATTAGGTAATAGGTGCTTTGTAGCTATGGGACATTGTATAATCTTCTTTCATGTTTCTAAGAATATCAGGTACATTGGAGGAAAAGAGACATTAGAGAATGTCATCTAATGTAGGTGGAGAGGTCCATCTGAGTAGGTGCCTTCCATTTAGGTTCTAAAAGAACCTCTTAATAAATTAAAGCTGCTGTAGCTCATACCACAGAGGCAAAGAATCAGGACTTTAAGATGATGGTCTCAGTGTCTGCAACTCATGGCTGTCCTTTCTGGATGATTAAAGCTGAACTGAGTTCATGGCAAAGAATGAACAGGTTTATATAGAAAAGAAAATAATGAAAAATAAAATAATGAAAAATAAAATAAAATAAAATAAAATAAATAAAATAAAATAAAATAAAATAAATAATAAAATAAAATAAAATAACAAGAAAAACAGAAACAGGAGAAAAAAGGCAAAAGAAATAAAAAAAAGAGAATAAATAAAAGAGAGAAATTAAAAATGAGGAAAAAGACAAATTACAAAAAGAAAAAAAGAAAAAAAAATAAAAAGAAGAAACAACAAGACAAAATAATTTTTAAAAAGAAAGAAAAAAAAAGACAAAAAGAAAAATAAATATGGATTTAGCATTCTTACTTGCTTTACTTACCATAGAGAAGTCCATACCATCAAGTATACCACAGTGAAAACCTTGCTCATATGTTTATTTATTGTGTTGGATGGAAGGTTATTGACAAATTGAAAATTAGTTCTTACCTAGTATCTTCCTTGACCTATCAAGTCCAAAAGTGTTATCCAAAAAGAGGCAATTTATCTAGGTCTAGTTTTATCTCTAAGTAAAAGCCCTCCTTTTCTCTACAAGTTACAAAGAGAGTACGGTAGTTCAGAATCAAATTTGGTGAGCTAATTTACTATTACTTATCACTGAAACATAACTAAAACAGGGAATATTTGCAACTTTTCATAGACACTTTCCTCAAGAATCTTATTTAGATCCCAGTTCCAATAGGATCAATATGGAGCATCTCCTCATCTGGGGTTTACGTCTTCAGAACCATCCTTTACCCAGTGGTGGTGAAAAGCTCTCCCACTCCCCTGGAGCATCCGACCAAGCAGAAAAAAACCAAACAAACAGACACCGGGAGCAGTCAAGTCCAACCTCAACGACTGCACTCCTGTTACATTTAAATTAAGCTTCTATCCTCTAATTTACCACTAACTGTACTGCACAACATACATACCACAACTCCCTCCCTCACCAGTGCACTCAATGCAGAAAAACAAAAGCAAATTAAGAAAAAAGGAACTTAAGATGGTATGTACTGAGTCAAATACCCATTAAACAAACAAGGGCAAAAAAAACCCCTGGAAGATCTGGAAACCCAAATGTAAAACAATACTTTCTCTGCTTGAGAGAAGCTACTTTAAAAATCTTTCCATCTAAAGCAAATGCCAGGAGAAAGGGAGACCATGCGGGTAAAGGTACCAGGACATCATATTTTTTTTATGTGTTCAGAGAAAGGTACTTTCCTAAAAACAGTTATCAGAATTGTCTGAATACTTTGGAATATCCCAAAATGTACTTTAATCCTAGGATTTCTGGTAAGGTAAAAAAAAAGAAAAAGAAAAAAAAAACCAAGATGTATAGATGGCCTTGTAAAAGAAAGCAAAGCAGGGAGATTGAAATCAGGAGAAAATAGGAGTTATAGAAAAAAGACTGTGTACATGGGGGGAATCAAAGACAGGGACGTAATGATGGAAGAAAAAATGTGGGGTAAATCTTCCTTTGTATTATTGTTATACACATACCTGCTATTTTGTTGCTGAAACTTAGCTATCTATTTTTTTTTTTTTCCCAGAGAGAAAGGGTGATAGTCATGGAATTATGGATAGGTACTTTGCATGAATTGCATTACATGCCATCTTAATGCTTCATTTCTGCAGAAACATGACATGGAATGGATCCCTGAGGATCCCATAGTTCTAGTTTCCCAGTACTCTGAACACACTGAAATCCATTTCATAAGTCAAATTCCCTACCACTCTAGTGAAATATCCTCCCACAGAATTATTTGCAATTGGCTATATAAAATTGGCTTCTAGATTAATCTCATTATTAATATTTTTGAAAGTGCTTTCCAGAGCAATCTCTTTGATTTCAGTGGCTATTCATGGACTCGTGTCAGCCCAAACTCTGAGTCTTGAGCCCTCAGTGTCAAAGAGAATAATTTTTCTCCCCAAAATGTGTACAAAAGCAAATTCAGACCCCTTAATCTTAGTCAATGGTCTTGACAATCCACTAGTGGCATTGACAGTGAAAATGTCACCTTAAGGCAGTGTTCAGGTATCAGTTTTCCATTGAATATCTGTAACTGGCAATAATGCCTGAACATGAATTTTTCCTTTCTTTCCCTGCATGCATTCTGTCCCCGTTTGTGAATCCTTGAGTGTAACCACACTTGAATGTATTGTTTGCCATGTAGAAACAGTTTCAAATTTAATCAAAAATCCATTCTTCCTGACTGAGTATTAACTGAAATATTATCTGTATTTTTTTCACAGTTAGTTTAATTCTGTAGTCTAAAACTGTGGCAGTAAAATAGTTCAACTCACCAGCTTTGAACCAGTGTAATTGAGAGGAGAAACTAGTGAGATGGATTTAGACCAATTTTGCATCAAGATAACTGAGTTTAATCTGATTAAGATTTGAAATTAGTGTACATATAACTCTTATACAAGCAACCATGTTATTTATTTGATATTTTTACAATGTGTCAAAATTCAGGTAGATATGGAAACGTGGTATGTTCCCAAAATTATAGCCTTTTTAAAAACACACAGAAGCTCAAAAAGTCTGGAGATGTTCTCTCCAGGCTCCAGAGACAATAGCCAGGTTTCCCAGTACTTACACACAAACACAAACTGTGATCTGAGTACTCATGGACATCAGGGTAGCATAAAAAAAAATCAGACCAGAGGTCTGCAGAGTCCAACCTCCTGTCTCTGAGGCGTGAAGCAAATGTCTCTTGAAGGATAAAAGATATGGGCAAGTAGAGGAGATAACGGAGAGTGTCTTTCAGTCCTTTCTGAGATCCTTACCACTCCTAAGCCTAGACAATGTCACAGTATTCAGTTGTCTGAGAAGGATTTCCCGGCTAGGCACTTTCTCAGTCTCCCTTGAAAATGTGTAAATTTTGGTATTTAGCATTCAAAACAACAGTTACAAACAAAAAAGTGTGGCTTTGTGCCAAGTTGAAAGGAATCCATAAGGACCATCAGTTCCAGGTCCTGGCTCTGTCAAGAACAACCCCAAGAATACAGCCATGGGCCTGAGATTTTTGTCCAAATACTTCTTGAGCTCTGCCAGGCTTGGTGCTGCGACCAGGGAAGTCACAGAGGGAAAGAAAACTCTCCTGACACAACTTCAGGCCATTCCTTCAGGCCCCACCACTGGTCACCAGAGACAAGAGATCAGTGCCTGCCCTCCCTGCTTCCCTTTGTGAGGAAGTTTTAGTTTCTATGAGATCAAGCTATCAAAACCCTTTCAAACCATATGTATCCTTAAAATAAATGGAAAAGCAAAGCCAGTGATTTTGAGAAAAAAAGGGAGAGATTCTCCTCTGTTAAATATCAATGTCATTCATTGAAGTTGTGAGCAATCCAATTTTCCCCAGTTGGAGGCTTGAACCAGTGACAGAATCAGAAAATCACCAAATTTCTTGTCTTGGAAGAGATTTTAAAGGTAATGTAGTTCCAAGCCCACTACCATGGACTGGGACACCTCTCCTTGGACTTGTCTGCTCAAAGCCCCTTCCAATTGGCACTGATATTTCCTAAAACTATTTTAGGCTGGTGTAAATGCTACAGTCAAAGAGCACAGCATAGGCAGTGGCCTGTCCATGGCATCACATCTCTTATCTAAAGACAGCAGCATAATTAAATAGCATTTCATGGCATAACTCATTTAAGCAATTTCAGACACCTAATGCAAATTTAGCAAATCATCTGCCAGGAGTGACTATTGCCCTCCACTGAATGAAACAGAATGTCAAGCAATGAGCTCAATGACAAAAAAAGAAATTGCTCAGCTCTAGATGTTTTGTACTTTCTTTGGGTGGTGACAAAACTGAAACACAGTAAAGGTTAATGAAGCATTCACACAAGTGGAACACAACCCAGCATGGCACAGCAACATCATTTAGTCCCTCGCACTGGTCAGTTCTGTTTCAGTCTTCCAGTAGTATGATACTACCCTGAGAGAAGATGGACCTGAAAACCTAAGTACAAGTTTTCTGGAGTTTTTCTGTATCTTTTTCCTTTTTTTTTTTAAGAAATAGTACTGTGAGTGGCTCTTTGCACTAACTTTGGGAAGCATCAGTTTTAATAGAGCTTGACATGTGTAACAGCCAACGTAAACTATGCTTTCACATTGATTATGTGCACTTTGGACAATTTTCTTTCAGTGAGGAATAACATGCTTCTCACAATTTTCAGTGTGATTCAGTTACATCCTGTAGGGCTTTGTACAACATGTGCACATCAAAACACATTTGGCTTCCTTGACAATAATGTATTTTGGGTTGGAAGAAAAATGAACCACTGCATGATTCATTTTAAATTTGTACAGAGGGTTTATTTCAACCTTTGTAAACTTCACACAGCCAAGCCCAGAATTAGCTGTGAAATGCCAGCCTGATGGGTTTTTTTCCTGTAATTTACAGTAATTTGTACTTTGAGTAGATCCAAAATTTATTGGCTGGAAGCAACTGGTCTGCCTTCTAGGATAATAGATCCTCTCACTGATTCAGAAGTTACAGTTTCTGTATTTGAGAATTTCCCTCCCTGGAACAAAAAGCCCTCAGAGTGCTTGCACACACAGCTCTCAACACATCACTGGAGCAGAGGTGTTTCCAAGAGCACGTAAGACAGAATACCTACTTTGACTTAAATCTGCACTCAAAGCCAGGGCATTCAGATCAGCAAGTGGAACAGCTGCCAGGATGTGCTTTGAGCTGTTTTGGGTCTCTACCGCAAAATCTTGATTGTAAAGAATCAAGCCCATCATGCATAAAGAGCAAATCTCAGTAACTGAGAATGGAAGAGATCTCATGGGAAGTTTTATGTAGTTCTCAAATTGTTCATGGTGCTGTTGCTTCCTTCCTGTGATGCAGAACCTTTAGGAATTCAGTCATGATGCAAGTGGTAATGAGAGAGAGAGAGAGCAGGAAGGTGATCATGTAGCTTTTGAGGCATGCAAGCACTGCAGAATTTTCAAGAATTTTATCTTCCTACAAAAATCTTTGAAATGTAAAATAGTTATATCTTTGCTAATAGTTGTCTGAGTTTATACAGGCACTAAATAACTTCTCCAAGAGATAAAATGCTTTCCTGTTGTCTTGTCACCAAACAGATCTATCTCTCCCTACTGAATTTTATAGAACTATAAAGATAGGAGCTCATGCAGCTGTGATTCGGATGCATGACAATGTTGAAACTGTACTGAACAGACCCAGTGTCCCCAGTTTAGGGTGCTGAGTAACTCCAAAACTCCAGAATACAGAGAAGCTTGCATGATAGCAGGACCTGGACTGTTCTCAATGATTTATGTAGCATGGGGCACAGTGGACATTGAAGGAAGAGTTAAATGGAAATCCATCAAGCGTAAAGAAATGTCTTTTGAGAAAAGATTTATAGAATGACCCAGTGGATGGACCTTGGTTGATTGTAATCTGCATATGAGGCCAAGGCAGGGGGAAAAGAGACTAACAATCAACACTAGAGTAATTTGCCTGATAATGGAAAATTAAAGAATGGGGGAGGCAGGCAGCAGTCTGCAAAATTCATGCAGATTTGGATCTGCTGTATAATTAGCCACAATAGTTAAAGTGAAAAAGAAAATTAAAAATGAATGACATCAAATTAGAGAAATATTTCTGTAATATACAATAAAATTGCAGAGTTTACATAAAAAAGGAGGCTTAGATAATGGGGAGAAATTAAAAAAGCTAGGAAAGTACTCATAATCTGAACAGTAAAAAGTTTTGATACGATTAGACAAGCATCTGTGAGTTTACAATCAGTACAGGTTGTAGTGAGATAATGAAATAAAATTGATGTACAATATACTTGCACAGAACAAAACTACCATACAAATATATACTTCAGGGATGAGTTTGAATGACACTCAAAAGAATGTATTGTAAGGGAATGATTTGGAGTTTTGTACCCTGCATGAATCTTTAATTACATTGTAAAGATGAAATGTACCAACATCTTATCCTGTTGGCAGCAGTACATGTGAAAGCTAAGCTACTCTAAAAATGAAGTCAAGACAAGGTACTGCTGTTGGCTTTGTCTGACTTTCAGGCAGGTTCTTGCCATGGATGAACTTAAGTTCTTCTATGAAAGACATGTCCTAGAAGAACTGATGATATTTTTCTTTTCTTATGCTGTCACACAATTTTCCTTCCAAAGAAGAAAGGCAATGCTTTTTAATATCAACAGGACTTGGTCAGTATTGGATTCAGGAGTTGGGACCACATGAGGAACTAAAGTCAAATCTGCCCTCAAGTGCAAACTAAGAAAAATATAGTTATATCCTTGAAGTAGCAGGTACTTGAGGTCCTTACTGTATACTTCCAGCATTACCAGGGACCTTTAACACTGTTTGTATTTTTTATTGCACATCAACATGTAAGTTTTGTTCAGGTGAAAATTCAATTTATATTGAACTTAAAAAGACATTTTTTTTCTGTGTGATGACTAAAGATTCCTTACTCGGGCTGTCAAAAGTTGACTGTGGCTTGGGGTCTGGTGAATTAGGGGGAAAATGAGCTGGTTTGCTTACGGCTCTAAAATTCGTAACTGAATGAAAGATACAATTCCTTCATTCTAATAATTGTGCCACTACTCCCTTTTCTACTAGTTTTGTCCTAATTTGTTAGAGCTAATAACTGGTTTTACTCTTCAGCTGAACAAAATGAGCATATCTGTCTGATTCTGCTCATTTCTATATGGCTTCTACTATGATTAGAGAAAAAAAAAATAACGTGGCAAGTGTGTTTTGAGAGAATATATATGTATAAAGAGCTGCTTCATAGACAAGGTGCTCAGAAATAGATGAAGTGTATCTGGGATCTGTGGAACATGTATTTTTTGTTCTCTTGAGAGCAACTGAATACTTGAATAATCTCATACCGACACCTGGTCTCACACTTAAGTAGGATATGGATGCATACTCTGCCACTGTTTATTATAACAATTAATAATTTACTATTTATTATTTACCTTGTAGGTACCTTGGAGCTGGAATGGATGAGGATTGAATGTATGCATACTCTCATCAACTATAAAAAAGAACCAGATGAAGCATAAGCCTACATTCTCAGGCTACGTATATATATTTTTTAATGATGAATATAGTTTCTTTCTGCTTTCTTCATCAAGTTTCTACATAATCAGAAGTATAGGGCAGAGCTGGAAGTGGCAAATTTACCCAAGTAAAGAGAAATAAGAACAGATTTAACCTCTGAAATATCTTCTTATTTAGTCTCCTTTTTTGTTTTCCTCACAGTCATAATGATAAACATCTGTTTCATATTTATTAGTAATAGATAAAAGATTAACAGAAGATATGATAAATGAGCAGATTTCTGAGCATTAGTGTCCAATTGGAACTACTACAAAGTGCTGTATGTCATGACCAACAGCATTTTCTGCAAGGCAGAAGAGTTGGTTAGAAAAATTAAATCGAATTTTCTCTGCCCCTTTTTTCTTTTTCTTTCTTCCTTCACTTTTTTTGAAGCTACCTATTAAAATGAAGGCAAAAGAAAAGGGTTGAAGAACACTTGAAACTTCAGGACAGGTGTCTCAAGTCAACACAAGTAAAATGTAAGGGAAGTCTTCCCTTGCTTGATACAGTAACTTTTATAAGTTAAAAGCTAAATAGTGTTTGTAAACTCATTTTACTTTTCCACTATCATTTCTATATGCATGCATTTTAAAAAAGAATTAATTGTACTCCATTTTGCATGGGGATGGGAGAGCTGCTGACCCTGAATCGTGGTTTGCTGCAGATACTGGGTCTGGTCTTGAGAAGATTCTTCTTAATTTACAGCAGTCAGAAAAAAATAGTTTCATTTCTATGGCATGGGATTTCAAATAGTATAAGGAATAACTCTGGTAGAAAATAAAATAAAAATTTGTCTAGCCTTTATTTCTGGATAAAATAAACCCAGTTCATATTATGAACATATCTCAATACAAAAATAAGATATATTTAGTGGGAATGAAGACTGAAAAATTTTCATGATGAGAGAAAGTTCTTGGTAATATTTCTCATGTGGAAGTGATAAGTTATCTTGTAGACATGGTTGTTTTTTCACTGCATTTCCTTTCTTGCATTCTCTACTTCCTATCCCCTGCAATCAAATTTTCCTTTTACATTTAGCAGAACGATTACACTTCAAGGTTTTCACAATAAAGAGCTGATCCAGTTTTCTTTATGAACACCATGATAATCAGAATTATGATTGGAGTTATTAAGAGTTTTCATGAATTTTTGTGTGATTCTTAGTAAAGTACTTTTCACAGAGTTGGCTACTACAAGCAGAAAGTCAGAAGAAAATTTATGATTTTTGCCAGCAGCTTCCTATGAAGAGCATTTTGTTAAATATTTAATCAATTCCAAGAAGTTTCACTTGAGACTGGTCAGCCTTTCCTTTCCAACAAAGATAATTTGTGGGGTTCTGCATTATAATTAGGGAGTTGTCCCTCTACTTCACTTTATTGGTCTCATATATTTTTGCTCCAAATATTTAGCAGAATCTCACCTACGATTAAGAAAATATTTGATAGATCTTAAAAAAGACAAAATATTATCTAAGCTACATTATTTTGACATTTTAATTCATCTATTTAAAATGCTCATTTAGTGTTCAGCCCATCCCTCAGATTTTATATCTATCTTTGACTGTAGAATAGATGACACAATATGAGAGAATACACCCTGTCAAAATTGAAATCTGGTCAGTAACTTTAAATGAAAATCTAGATTTTTCCAAGTATGCAAATAGTCTGTTGAGTAAGATATATTTCCCTTGTAAAACATCAGCTTAAGAGTTTGGATGTTGTCAAAGTTAAGAAGCCAGACTTCAGCCTCAAGAGATACATTCACCTACTTTCAAGAAAAGGCCTTCATTTCACATTCAGGACAGTATTTAAATAGAGAAAAAAAAAAAAAAAAAGATACTTTTTTTTTCTCTTTTAGGTGTGTGTGATGTAGTTACTAAAAGTAACAAAGTTCTTATTTTCAAGTAAAAATGGAAGAAACCATTTATGCACAATTGCATATGCTGTACGTTCCCTAAATTGTAATCAAGAATAAAAATCAAGAAGTTTCACGCAATTTATTTCATTCAATTTCTATAAATCTATTGGTAGTTGTGACTTTTTGTTAGATTTGGTTTTTTTTTAAATCTCTATTATATTTTCTCTCAGATATTTTTGGCTTGGCTTGAAGTGTCATATTGATCAGCCTGTGGACTTATCTGATTGTCTTTCAGACTGAAGTCCTCTATTTAATTAATAGTGCAAGTAGAGAAAAAGAAAGGGTACTATCAGTTGTACTGTGTGTGCCAATTCCAAACAATTGACTCAACTTTCCCTGGGGGAGAAACAAAAAAAGGATGCTTAAGGCAGGAGTAGAAGCAAAGACATAACATACAGACTGGTAGGGTCCTGTAGCTTTCCTCTGCCAATATGCAGATCTTCATGAACCAATCAGCTACATCTGTTCTACAGGTTATTATTTTGGGTGTACCATTATATTTTCCCAATCAGCTTCATAATAAAGTACTTTTCATAAAGTTGTTTGTGATGGTTATTTTACTGAGTGCCCTTTATTATTTGCATGGGGAAAACAACATTCCTGATTTTAGTTTTGTTACCTTTCAAGATTACAGATGAATTGTAGAAAACTGGCATTTGCCCTTCCATCTGTCTACTCTTTAGCTTGAAGATTACCACATGATTTCCAGTCTTCTCATCTGAAAAGTCCTACCAGGCATCTTATTGTCCTCATCTCCCATTTTAGCTTCTTCATCTCTCCTGAAAATGACTTATTTACTATCCTTATTTTATGAATATGTTTTTATCTATTCATATCTACGTATATATATATCTATCTAATCTATCTATATCTATATCTATATCTATCTATACATACATACATGCATACATGCATACACATATATACATACATATATACATACATCTACATATATACATATATAGGTATATATACACACACACATATATATATGTGTATCTATATATACATATATATATATATATAGATATATATCCTACCTGACAATGATAGCTTAGCAATACTGAAAATTATCCAAACACAGTGCTTACATCCTACTCTGCTAGTCACTTCAGTCACTCACTGTTCTTCTAATTGTATGGAATTTTATGTCTTTTTTTTTTCCCTTAGACACAGTTAAATGATTTATTTTATCAGAAGGAAAGGTGACACTTTGAAAACAGGCCATAGACTCAGTCTGTGCAGGCCTAATCTGCATGTACAGTAAGAAATTACAATTTTCAGTTTGACTTGGTCTTGTAGAAAGATGAAAAAATATATATATTATGTGTTGAGAAAAAGTTCCTTTTTGCCAGAAGTTAATTGGACCATTCTGGATATTGGATTTTTCAATTCATTTGCTCATTGCTATCTATATTCAGCTCACTTTATTCTAAGATCAAAATAATTATTTCAACAAAGAGTGACCTGTACAAATTGTCCACCTCTTTTATGAGAGAAAGGGCAGAAACACATATGTATTCTGTTCTTTTTCACTATTTCCTTTCCCTTTTAGTCCTCTTTTACTCTTCCTAATTTAAAGTAGCAGAGCAAAAGACCCAGAGAGTGTACTGGAAGATTTTTCAGGACACTTAAAGCCATTCTTCTCTGGCTACTTTGCAAAAACAGTTTTTGATTTAAAACAGGGGGATGACATATCCCTCCCTGGGAGAAAACTCGCATCCACTAATGTTCCTCCAGAAGTGAGTTATGAAAAGAAGCCTCAGATGGATTAGAGAGGAAGGTTAAATTCCAAGGAACTAATTTGTTGAAAAGGTGAAGGTAGCTAACTTCAAAAAAAAAAAAAAAAAAAAAAAAATTGATACACCAGGTCTGCAATATCTTTCCCCCTCACTGAATATTGCTGGGTAACTTTTAGATCTCTAGAAGAACAAACACCATAACATAAAACAAGGTTGTACTCTTGTTTTAAGAAATTGTTGGTGCAGAGTTAAGGTAAATGCAACACACCTTTTTGACATGTTAAGATCTTTCTACATTGAATATAAATTTTCAGTTAATAACTTAACAGGATTAATAATAAAGAGATACTGTTCACTTCTAAAAGCTAGATAACATCTTTAGACTATTTTATAATTTCTTTACCTCCTTAAAATTTCTCTGAGATTTAATGGCCCATTTTATGGTGTAAATCAAAATAGCTTCAATTATGTCAACAATGTAAAGCAGATAATATTGGCCCAGTACTTTATTCATAAGTGTACATGAAGTCAAAATTACTTGGGATGTCAAAGTCATAGCATGAAACTCTGACAGACTACAGAAAAGATTTGTCTAGGTATGGCAAAATCCACACTAAGTGAGCTTTTAATCCTTTAAAATTATTCTTTTTCTCATTTAGCTATCTGAACATTGTTCTGATCACAAAATCTTACCACAGAACATCCCAAGCTGGAAGGGAACCTGGGAGGTCTTCTCTCAGTCTCCTCTTGTCCAAGATAAACAGTCCAAATGTCCTTAGATGGAAGTCCCAATAGCAGAGGCAAATAATGAGCCCTCAAACATGAAGAACTTTTTTACTGCTTCACAAAAAGGGCATCTCTATAAGTACAGTAGTAGTAAGCTCTCACTGTCTCTAAGATACCCTCCTGAAATAATGCATCTTGTAAGTTAAATGGCTTTCAGTTTCTTTTGAAGTTCAGAGGGAGGCCTAACTGAAGCTTAATGTAGAAATTCTGCTCTCAGAAAATGGTCTCATGATTTCCTCCCTTTTTCCTTACTCTCCTCAAAATCTCTTTGCCTTCTCTTTCCTTTCTATCTTGCCTAAAGAAGTTGTGTTTTACTAGTTGATTTTCTTTTTCTTTCTTTCTTTCTCTTTCTTTCTTTCTTTCTTTCTTTCTTTCTTTCTTTCTTTCTTTCTTTCTTTCTTTCTTTCTTTCTTTCTCTCTTTCTTTCTCTCTCTCTCTTTTCTTTCTTTCTTTTCTTATATATTATACTATTGTTTAAATTTAACCTCTTTAATTGGTAAAATTACTTTGAAAAATATATTTCTAACTCTGCTCAAAATCTCTGTCTTTTCAGATTTGGATAGTTACAGGTTTATCAACATTTCAAGCAGCTTTCTGGAACAGAGAAATAAAAAACCCCAGCATTCAGCCATTCTTCTTGTTCAGATGTGCAACAGATTCAATGAATCTCTATTTCAGACAGGGTAAGAACATAACTATTCATGACCTAAGTAAAATCTCATTCCTGAACACACCCTAAGCCTGTATCAGTCAATTATTTGTACATTTTTCCTATCTTGAAGCTGTTTTGCCTGCAAGCAAGGGGTACATATATGTAGGATGGATATACTTGTAGGCTGAGACCAATAACAAAAAATACCAAAGTTTAGCAAGGTAATACATATTGTGTCCCTGCTTGTGTAAGTCCTTAGTGAAGGTGAGATAATGAAATGGCTTTCAGATAACTTTCATTATGATTCATCTGTTACAGACTCATAATGCGCACATCGAACACAGCTGAATCTCAGCTGATGCTCAGTTATCTGATGAGCTGCAGGGACTTGGCTGTGTTTACACTCTCAGAATGGCAAATGTGGGCCAGGTTTGATCAAGGCAAGATCCTTATACAACTGAAAAAGAGTCCGAGAACAAAACTTGATCAGAGGTACTTGGAGGTTGGTCGTCATGTAAGATAGGAGTGTAATAATACTGAAATGTAAAGCAAGATAAGAGAAAACCTTGTCAGGGTGGTTCAAAAACAAGGAAAAAAATCCCCTTTTTAAAAACTTTTCTCATTCTCTTGTCACAGCATTACTTTTTATTAATACATATTTAATGCAGTAGAAGAGTTTGACTAATACAAACACAGAATGGTACATCAATGCTACTTTGATTTCAGGTCATCAGTTATGATAATACAACATAAAATACCAAAGTTTTCAGTAAACAGAAGTCTAATACATGCCTAAGCTTATTGATTACACTAGTTTATGTGATAATAAAAGTACAAACGTATGCACACACCTTTTGCAAATAATAAAAATTATTTGTCTTCGGCTATCTCCTTCTTTGTGCTTTCACAGCAATTCAAAAGTCATAACAGATAATGGGAAAACAAAGTGTTTGCATTTCATAGATGACCTTGGAAAAGTTGCTGGATTTCTCAGTATTGTACTGCCAGCTTTGTGCAGGAAACATTCTCTTGTTATAAACACTTGTGAGGACTTGCAATTCTTAATGAGAAGAAAGAAAACATGCTCTGTTATAATAAAAACTGAAGCAAAATTAACAAAGTGGTTAAATAGATATATTGAGTTCATCTAAAACAACATATATATTTTAAGTCCCAACATGCTTTGCCAAAGCAAAATAAATTCTCATTTTCAATACATATAACAATTATAATTAATATAGATATATTCCAGATAAGTACAGCTCTTTTATTGTATGAGAAAAAAATGTAAGCAGAAATTTTATGTTGAAGTTTTTATTTCAATATCTGAGCAGGTTTTCTGTAATAAGTAGAGGAATTATTTTCAAGAAGAAGGTCCAGATATGATTTCTCTCTATAAGTTAAGCTGGTTTAGCTGGTTTAGCCTGCTCGTGTTTTCTTTTTTCTTTTTTCTTGAGTTTGTCCACGCACGCTTTGATACATGAGAGAGGAAAATTTTTTTTTTTTTTAATTTATTTTTTAATGTGTAAGAAGACCTTATGTCATATTTAGAGATGAGTATGGCATTTGCCATATGTTCCAGCTACTGGGACATTATATACTAACTACAGACTAAAGCATGAAAGATAATGACACACACAAAATAAAAAAAAAAATATTTGCATGAGAAATAAGGTAATCCTAGGTATTTATTTTGTGGCCATAGCAAGGCAAATTTAACACAAAATGTGGGCAGCCTCAGTTGATATCCTGAGTGCTAACATTTATCCTGAGATACCTGCACGACCTTAACTGGGGTGATTGCATGGGTTTATCACCGATCCATTCAGCCTTTCTCAGTAGGGATCTCTTGCTCTTTATGTAACTGAAGGAAAAGAAAAAATTCCAGAAAGAGTTTTTTTTTCCCCTTTTCACCTAACTGTGTTTTCTTTTCTAAAAGGCTCATGGATGTCTGTTGTCTGTCCTCAATGGGCTCTGTTGATTTCCCGTGTGGTGGACGCGCCAAAGAGGCGAAGGACAGATGAGCGTCCAGCTCAGGCTTTGAGTGCAGGTGCAAAGGGAGATATTGTGCCCAAGCTGGGGTGAATTCAGTGCACCCCATGTCCTGCAAGGTGCTCCTGTGTCTGGGCTGTGCAGACGTGCCTGGGAGGGAGCCACACACACCCTTCTTCCTCTCACCCCAGCCAGACTCGGCTCATCCAGCTGTAGCCTGAGCCCAACACCTTTTATGCACCTCCAGTTATGACTTATGAACTTCTGCGGGAGAGTGAAGCACTGGAATGCCTCAGGGCAAGTGATGCTTTCTATTTGTGTGTGGGGGGTTATTTTATTTTATTATCTTATAAAATAGCTTAATCAATGAACTCAAGAAGGTAGTAGAAACTGAGACTTCTGTTTATGGGGAAACTTTTGAGATTTATTTTGGCCATTTGTAAGTAGTGCCGACAACTGAGCTCTGGAGGAGGAAGAAATGGAAAATGGCCCAATGTACTTTTTCTGCTGTGCAATGAGTCAAAATTTCCCTTCCTTTCCAAGGGCATTACAAAGCAGAAAAGTGACAGGATTGTCCTATTTATGATGAGATTTTTTTGTGCATATATGTGAAAATAAATAGATTATTCCATATGAATTCCAAACCAAATTTATCACTAAAGTAAATTTTTCTCATGGATATTGATTGTATTGACTGAAACTTCCTTCTTACAAATTCCCTTGTTTGTATAACATAAGTGTTATAACTTGGCTGGAAAAAAAAAGGAATATGTATAATGAATTTTGGTGTTGCATATTTTACTTAACAGCAAAATGAAAAGCTTTCATTTTTCAGAGATTTGCGTTCTGATTACCAATAAGGTGTTGGCAAAAGAGGGTTATTTGCATTTTTTTGTTGTTGTTTGGTTTGAGTTTTTTGGTAAGTCTTTGGATAACCTTGGGGTCTTTTTTGTTTTTGTTTTTTTGCCTGCATTTTTGAACTCAAATAAACTGAAATATGACAGGTAGAATGTGGAGAGTCTGGTTCAAGCATGGTTAAAAGAAAGAGGCCATGAAGGTATACAGCTGAGGGAAAAGTAAAAGAGGTAGCTGTAGAGTAGCATTTCTCAGGCTTCATTCTATAAACAATTAGGCTCTCTCAAGCACCACTTTATAAACAATAAGATTCTCAGACAGTCTTCTCATAAGAGGCAAAACACTCTGTCCTTGGGCTCTCTGGGAAAAGATAGCTACTCTGGAAACAGATATGGAGGTTTTGGGAACTTTTCATATCACAGTGAGAATGCTGTCCTGTTTTCAATAAACAAATCATAGGTATTGTAGAACAAAAGGAGGAGTTAGAGTTTTCTCTGTTAACCTATCGTGAGCTTGGATTTTGCAATATGCATGAAGTTAATTAACACTGTTATATAAAGTGGCTGATTGATCAATAAATCGGAGTTCGATATTCATCAATCGGATGGTCGTCTCCTTTCACTTCAATAGTAGAACTAGAACAATTTTTGGAGCCTGTTCCTATTTCTCAGGAGTCACTGTATTCCTGGTTTCCTTTATGCCTAAACTGGAAAAGAAAAATTCTCATGCTTTCCTCTCCCTTTCCTTTTATTTTTGTTTTGTTATGATAATTTAGCTAAATAATGACTGTTTTCTGCTGTTATACATTTGCTAATAATGGAAGGGCAAAAGAAACTAAATCTCAACATGTGAGTAAAGTTAAATTGCTTCCATACTACTCAGCTGGGGTGATGGCATATTGTGTAGTCCTTACCTCCTGCTGCAATCACCTGTCTTCCTCACACACAAGGTTATATATATCTCCTCACAGGAGAGCTTCACTACAAGCATAATCATAATAAGACAGTGATGGCCACTTAAAATCTCTAGCACCAGCCAGGCTGCTTGCTTTCCTCTCAGTCTGACCAGGCAGACACAGATTTGGGCATTCCTAAATCAGACCCTTGGGTAGTCAGATGAAGACAAGTGGAAAGAATTTTGACCAATGTTCCCAGCAAATATTTAGGGAGAGGCTTAGTCCAAAAAACTGGTCCCTAGTCCAGAGAGAGAGACAGCAAATTGACACTGGGATGATTGGATGAGGTTCAACACAAAGTAACAAATTATTCTCACTAGGTGCAGCATAAATGATAATAGTGCAACAGGTTCAGCATCTGGTTCACCACAAGACTCTGCAAGTAGAAGGTCAGATTTTTAGTGTAGACATGGAAATTGTGTGCAGATCATGGCAAAAGTAAAACACAATAAATCACCTAACAAAACACTTCAAAGTCAATTTTGTTTAATGTAAAGTCAATTTATGTCAACAATAATTAAATATGTTTGGCTCACCATCAGTAGAGATTTTAGGTGGTATGGATGGTTTGATCTGAAAGTTTTAATCTGGTTTGCTTGTGATTCTCCATTTTTTAACTTCTGTGTTTATACATGAAATTATGAAATGAGAGTGCCCAAACTGTGGCATATTCCATTATACAGTTTTAATCTGGTTTGCTTATGATTCTCCATTTTTTAACCTCTGTGTTTAAACAGGAAATCATGAAACGAGAGTGGCCAAACTCTGACATATTCCATTATACTGATAGCCAGGTTCAAACTGCTCTCTATTTCAGTCCTTTCCTTTTGACTGAAGTTTACAGTATGCTATAGAACCCAGTATTCAGAACACCTCTGTCTCTCTTTCTGCTGTAAATATACAGAATAAAAGACTTTTTTTTTTTTTTTTTTTGTATTATAGAGTCAACAAAGAGGGCAGACAGAGGGTGCAAAGGGTTGACAGGCTGGTGGTTCCAGTTTTACACAGGAACCCTTCCCAGCTCCCAGTCACATGGCACACTCATAATCTCCAGGCTGCATACCTGGGCAGGCATGAATGGGACACAATTTGTTGAACTAACTCAGGCATGTAAATTCGCATATATTCCAGCTCTCTCTGAGGCCATACAAATATGTATATACATATATATACGTATGTGAACATGCATATAAATGGAATTCTGCTCATTTTTGTCTTGAAGAAACAGTCTTCAGCAAGGAGTTATGGAGATCTACGTTTTTATCCTACTGCATACTGAGAATCTAAAACACTCGACAAGTAACTGAGTACTTCAGGATCAAAAATCTTTGGCAGAATCAACAAAGTAAAACCAAGTCTCTCCACTCATATTTTTTTTCCTGTTGCCACAGAGTGATTTACTTTTCCTTTGCACATATCAGGTAGGCAACATTTTAGGTTTACCATTTGAAACCCCAGATTTGACACCCTGGACTGTTCATTCTTATGCCATGAGCAGGTATGTGTGCCTATCCATAATCATTCTGTGCCTTAGTTTAGTGATCTGAAAAACAGGAATAGGCTGAATCTGCCCCTAACTCTAGGAAAAATTCTGTCAACTACATTGACTGCATAAAAAACTTAAGGATTTGGCCCTGTGCTGACAGTCAGTAAGCTGGAGTGAAAATGTTCTACATGTGCTATTTGACCTCTACAGTTGAGGATTTAAAACTTTAATTATAGGAACGAGAAGATGAGAACAGATTCTGAGTTAGCTACTTTTTTTGAATAGTTATTCAGACTCCAGGGGGAATAGTGATTTGCAGGCTCATTGAGGGAGAAAAAGGATGTCCTTTCTTTCCTAGGTGTACGGGGGGAGGAACAAAAGGAGGCCTTGATACCATTCCATTAAAATAAATCACTTCTCAATCCAGGCGAGAATTTGTATCAGAATATTTGATATTCGAAACTTTACCAACAAGAGCAAATCAGAGAGGGCATTTGATTATGCAGGGCCAGATCCTGCTAAAACTCCCTGAGAGGTGTCTGACTGAATTCGGGGGCAGATCAGTATGCAGGAAGTTACCTGGATAAGGCTTTTAGACAGTGGAGTCTATGAAAGGGAGAGATGTGTTGCCTTTTTGTTCTGGGGAGAGCTGGCAGTGGACAAATTACAGGAGTACTAATCATACAGCCTGACCTCCAGATGCCATTGAAATCAGTGAAAAAATAAAATATCCTTGGACTCCAGTGGGGACAAAACAGCGTAGCTAGGGTTAATTGATTAATTACTTTCCAGAAAATGTTTTGAGATTCTCTGGTGTTGGGATCCTATATAATGGCAAAGTGGTACTGTAATCCAGAGAGGTGTTTAGAGAGCTGTCATTTGTCGATAACATTATATAGAATGCAATCATTGTAATTTGGTAAATCTGTTCGTTTCCTTCCATTAGAGCAGGGAGATATTTTAAGGTTTTAAATTTTCTAACAACAGAAGAAGTCTGGGAACAGGCAAGAAAAGGAAACCAGTACAAAATTTGCTTGGTGGACCTGTCTAGAAATAAAATATGACATAAATATGCCTGAATAGTCAAACACTTTGCTGAGACATTGTCTTAAAAAAAAGCTATGTGTGTCTGTGTGTGTGGCATATCACTGCTTGATGAGTAGTTTATTTCTTTTTGTAATTGAGCTAGACATAATATAGGTTTGAAAAGGCAACAAGTAAACTAGATATTCCAGAAGGTGGGGTAATTTCTTCCGTTTTATTGTGTTTGGGTTTTTTTGGGGTTTTTTGTTGGTTGGCTTTTTTGTTTGGTTGGTTTGGTTTGTTTTTTTTTTTTTTTGGGGGGGGGGGGGTTATGTTGGGGGTGTTGGTTTTTTTGGTTTTTTTTTATTGTTTGAAGAGAAAAATAGCCTTGAGTAGAACAAAATAATTCTCCTCTCTTTCTTACCCCACATTTTTAAAGTTAATTCCCTAGTATTTCTTTGTATATTCTCACAACTTCATTTTCTGTGTCATTTTCAGACTCTTAGAGAGAAACTACTCCAAAGCACCCCTAAAAATTGACTTATGAGCCTGAATACATATATATTTAGAAGACAAAAGAAAGTTACTAAGTTCCTGCCCCAAATGATTATTAGCAGTAACAAATGGTCTGCCTGTGTTCTCTTTCAGCTATAGATTGCAGTTCATCTTACCAGCAGTCATTTAGTTTTGTAACACCCTGACAACGTAGTACAGTATTACCATTTCCATTTTATAGATGAGAAGAACCAAGGCAGAACGATTAAACAAGTCACCCAAAGTTATACAAGGTCTGGGGCAGAGCCAGGAATAGAATCAAAGTCTCTTGAGTCCCTGACCTTCATATTAAACACAAGATCATTCTCCCTCTGTTTCTAGTTAGAGCATTCAATTCACCCCATCTGGTGTGCATGTGTAATTTGTACCGGAGGGGTAATTCATCCCTGGAGGAGGGCAGGCAGGGCGTGCAAGGGGTGTCAGCTGTGAGCTCAAGATTTGCATAGCCCGAACATTCATCGAAATGAGAATTCCTCCCAAGGAGCATCTCTGGAAAACACATAAAAAGGGGCAGCGCAAAATTCCGTTTAGAGGTCTCCAAGCTTTCAGAAGGTGATTTTCCTCAACTGCTTTCTTCCTTTGATTGCAAAGCTGAGAATCAAGTTTATCTGTCAATAACCCCAGGCTTCATTTACTACCTTGAAACTGTCATTTGGTGTTTGGGACAGGTGATCATTTAGCGCTGTCTTCTTAACCCTGCAGGGGACAGGCTGTTGATGGTGAGTGTGTGCTGATAGAACCAATCCTTTACGTGGCCTTCATACGCTTAATTAGCCGCTGCAAAACGAATGCCTCTCAGCTATCAGTGTCATCGTTTGAGCTCAGTAGCATTCCTTCCAGAGCAGCACTAAAGATTGGAGGGGAAATAATTGCAATAACATTAAGCAGACCCTTAAATTATGCATGTGGTTTTGTGTGTGTATGTGTGTGTGCACGCATGTACATACATATGCATGCACAGAAATATAAATATTGTCCTGGGATTATAGAAAAGTTCCCACTTCATGTTGAAAGAAAACCTCCCTGGATACTGAAGAATTGTTTGTCTGTTAATTGACAACTTAATTGATTAGTGTTTTTCTTCATGGTACCAATTAGGACACAAAACTGATCTAATTTGGTGGTAGGTTGTCCTGGGAAGATTTCAAGGCAAATAGCTCAAACTCAGGAAATTTAAGACATTAAGATAAGAATCCTAATATTTCGATAATTAATTGAAATTAAATATTAAACTGCTCAGATTCATCTAGGGTTAAAAATAAAAAACTTATGTTGTCAGAAGACAGAGACCTGCCTAATATGAATCTGAAAGTTTAAAACTTCATCAACTTCAAAATATCAGACATAGACAGATCAGATGTGTTCTGATCTCTCATCAATTTTCTCATTATTTAATCCTGTTGTCATCAAGAATTTTCCTCCAGAATGATGTCACTGCATGAAAGTGGGAAGAGAATCAAACTTAGTATTTGTGCTCAGAGCAAAAAGCAAGATAACTTGATTTGTGTTTTGGCATTACAACAAGAAAAATGTCACTCATTTAAGTCCATAACTTCTACAGGCATATTGGGCTGCTTCCTGTTGGGAGTGAAGTCAATGACTTTTCCACATGACTTCAGTTGTCAATAGATTCATATTTGCTTTAATAATTCCCTTTCCCAGGGGATAAAGGGATTCTGGTGACTTCTTGTGAGGGGTCTGATCAAGCAAACTCTTATTGACAATGTGCTTTCCTGATTTTGGCCCTCAGCTGCCCTGAGTAGGAGCTGAGAGTGGCCAGAGGGCAGAGGAATCTCCTGTCTGCATGGAGCTGCCAGGTCCTCACCCTTCCTGCTGGGCTGTGACTTTGTCCCCCTGATTCAGGTGTGTGGAGATGGGTCAAAACAAGTCTTCAGGGTCCTTTAATTCTTTGTCACAGGCTTCAGGTTTTTTTATTTGATCCTTTCCCTCTAAAACAGACTCCTTTGGGACATGTTAATTTTGAAGGCCAATGGCTGGGTGGGTGGAAATTATATACTCATCCCTATTTCTTCTCCATTTCCAGACTTTCCCTGTATCAATAACTGTCCTGGGTTGACTATATGATGCTCTTATCCCAAATCGTCTTGCTCTGTTTATGTTGATGAATAAGTTTTGCACCTTTAAGAGTGTTCCAGAGTGAAGGGGGGGAGAGAAGAAGCGCGCAGTTTGTTTTCAGACACTGCACACACTCCTCCACATTCCTGCTGCTGACTGTGTTGTTCTGCAGACAGACAGCAGGACAGAGCTCTTCTTTTGCTTTTTAGTTAGTGTTAGCTAGCTGAGGCAAAGTTCCCTGGATTGTTTTTTTCCCTTTTCTTTGAACTTCTTGAAACTGCTCTGGACTGAACACCCAGCAGAGCACCGGCAGCTGCAGCTGTGGCCCACCGGGCCCGGCCTGGCCTGCGACAATTCCAGCACTGAGGGACTGATCAGAGACTGAGTGAGCTGCAACCCGAGGACAGGGTTTTCTCAGTTTGTCATCTCTTTTAGAGTGGAAAGGAGGCTCATTGTTTGATATTGTTTTAGTTTTATTGTTTAATAAACAGGTTTTTTTCCACCTTTCTCCAAGGAGGTATTTTTTCCTCCCAAAACAGTTGGGGGGAGGGGCCGATTAGATCTGCTTTTCCCACCAGAGCTCCTTTAAGAGATTCTTCCCCAAATTTGCTCTAAACCTAGACAAATACACGAATTCTTCCCCAAATTTGCTCTAAACCTAGACAATAACTTTGCACAGGGATCTCCAGTTACTCTTGCTCAGACACAGATTTCTTCAAGGGAGACAGAGCTACTCACATGAGTAAAGCTGAGCTGGATCAGGCCCAAATTTAGTATTAAATCCTGGCAGTTCCAGAACTGTAGCTTTAACAAGGCTTATTTGAGATGAAGGCACATTTTTCAGTGCTCATAACAGCAGCAAGATTCTTATTATACAACATTTAAAAGCAATAATTTCTGCAGATTTAACCTCATAGATTTTCTAATACAATAAAATTAAATTTAAAAACCCTGAATGCAGCAGATATAACCCCTTCATGTGCAATTAGCAAATTTTAAATAGAAACTTTAATATTAACATTATTCTTTATGCCTCGATGAGTGGAATATTATTTAAATTGATATGACATAAGAGGATATAAATAATTCCTAAGTGTAGATCTAAACTAGAATTTCAGACCACATTGAAATGGCAAAACATTATCAATTCCCTATTTCCCAATCTATCATTCATTACCAGCCTGATGACACCTTTTTTTCAAAGAGATTAAATTAGCATTAGAGTGCTAATAAACATTATAAATAAATACATAAAGATATACTGAAAATCTGGTATAATATAAAAATAAATGCTCATCCTTCACCAAATTTCATCTCCTTTCTGGAGGTTTGGAAAGTGTTGCAAGCAGACACATGAGTTGGAAGTGAACTGCTGCTCTCTTTCCTTCAATAAAGATGTAAACATATTGAACACTAGAAATGTAATTTAATTAAGGACTATTCTAAATAAAGCTATAGTTTATAATAGAGAGAAAGACAAGAGACATTTTTTACAAAGAAAAAGAACTAAAAATGTTTTCTGCTTCTTTATACAAGTTAGAAGAAATAGTTGTTTTCTCTTCCACAAGGTATAAGACTAAACCTAGGAAATCATGGCAATTTATGACTAGAAAAAAACCCTAATACACTTATATATTTTTATCAAAGTAGTAAGGTGAGTCCAAGAAGGTCAGATATACTGTGATCTGAGTAATTACCTTTCATTCACTTTTCTTCATAATTTCAAGATTTTTTTTTTCTTGGCAAGGAAGGTTTGTTGTATGGTTTTGGCTTTGGTTTTGGTTTGGTTTTGGCTTTGTTTTTTGTTTATTACTGGCTGTTTTATGTAAAATAAATATGTAGTTAATTAATATTATTTTAGTTGTGTGTGGTGATAATGCATCCATCACACACCAGCCTCTGCAGTTACAGGAAGTCATTTTTGCCTACAGGCAATTTAGATGTTTTGAGGACAGTTGTGTAGGGTACTTATCCAAAAATTCTTTTACCAAAATTCCCTGTCAATTCAGCTATGGCCTTTTCAAGGAAAAAATCAGTTGTTGTTTTTGTTAAGCAGCTAGAAAGCAAATTACAAGAGTCAGGCATTACATAAATTTTCTTTCCTCTAGATGCTTAATGAGGAATTTTATCTGAGGTAGGAAAAAAAACACCTCTTGCGTAAAACTTCCCCTTCTATTACTCACAGTGGTCCTCAGAAGCCAAAATATATTTGCTTTCCCAAGACTTTCAAGGCAGAATAATTAATCCATAATAAATCTCATGATTGCTTGATATTTACAGCCATGAAATACATACAGCCCAATGTGCTCTCTGACATGAACCCCACTCTCTACATACTCTCAATGAGAGTTTTGCCTGCTTCATTTTTAAAGTTATGTAACAATCCAGTATTCTGTTTGATATAACTTTTTTTAGTGAAAAATCCACTTTACAAAATCATTATAAACCTTCATCACCTGAAATAAGCTGGGCTCAGGATGCAGCATGAGAAGGAGAGTGGAAGAAGTGCTCTCAACAGATCGGGCCCTGCCAATGGTGCTCTGTGAGGTTATGGATAGCTCAGGTACGTGCTTCACCCCCGTGACAGTCACTGAGGCCAGGCATGCACACAGGTGCTTAAATCCCTAATAATTACATTGCAAATTACCTGCACCTTAAACTCTTCATGAAATTATAAATGCCTGTAATTGCATGACCTTGACATCATAAATCCTTACAGGCCCCATGGCCAACTCTTCACCAAGAGTAAATTGCCAGAGCCGTAATGAAGTTGATAGGGTTGTACTGAATGGACAGAGTTAGTGCCTCTTCAAATCTGCAAGTGAAAATAACCAAAAAATAAAAAAAGGAAAGAAAATGGAAAGAAAAGGGAAAGGGAAAGGGAAAGGGAAAGGGAAAGGGAAAGGGAAAGGGAAAGGGAAAGGGAAAGGGAAAGGGAAAGGGAAAGGAAAAAAAAAGAAAGGGAAGGGAAGGGAAGGGAAGGGAAAGGAAAAGAAAGGGAAGGGGAGGGGAGGGGAGGGGAGGGGAGGGGAGGGAAGGGAAGGGAAGGGAAGGGAAGGGAAGGGAAGGGAAGGGAAGGAAATTTCAGGAAAGGAAAGGAAATTTCAGAAAATTTCAGGAAAGGAAAGGAAATTTCAGGAAATTTCAGGAAAGGAAATTTCAGGAAATTTCAGGAAATTTCAGGAAATTTCAGGAAAGGATTTCAGGAAAGGTAAGGAAATTTCAGGAAATTTCAAGAAAGGAAAGGAAATTTCAGGAAATTTCAGGAAATTTCAGGAAATTTCAGGAAAGGAAAGGAAAGGAAAGGGAAAGGGAAAGGTAAAGGAAGGAAAGGAAAGGAAAGGAAAGGAAAGGAAAGGAAAGGAAAGGAAAGGAAAGGAAAGGGAAATATAAAAGAACTGAGAGCCAAAATTAATAGGTAGGTTGACACAGGACTTTGAAGATTGGCAGGATAAAGAGGATCTCACAAGGAAATGACAAATTGAGAGAGAGAAGGAAGGAGAGCCCAGAGATTTGTTTTTTTCCTCGACTTTTCTATTTAATTATGAAAGTTAAAAATAAAACCAAAACAAATCAGAACATGCGACACTAGCCTCCATTTAGTCTCTCTATGATTTAAATCATAATTCAAAAATACCTCCATAGGTTGCAGGAGAGAACAGACTTCTCTACCTCTAGGGTTCATAGAAATATAATTCATTCTTAGTTATAAAGCTTCATAAGAAGGCATGCACTTCACAGTAATAAGGGCAAAATAATTTTGTTTTCTGATACATATCAAAGCTTGCAGGCTTCCCAACCTCTCTGTCAGAATAGAGCTGTTTTCTATAGGGCACTTCTCAGTACAGCCAGTAGATTTCAAAGTTTCTGTAGCAAGTGAATGAGGGAAAAAAACAACAAAAAATATCCTAGAACTAACATGAACTTTGTTCTTTCTGCAGCTAAGAGTAGAATGGCAAATAATGGGAAGTGCTTCCAGACACAAGCTAATCAGCCATATACTCTGAAGCATAAGATTTGATTAACCTTAGTGTGTGCAGGTACAAAAGCGGCTCTGAAGGTAACTTTATTTTTCTTTTCTTCTTTCCTTTGAAGTTATAGGGCCAGCTTTTCACTTTAGTTCTGGTCACTATTTCCTATTTTGTATGATCAAGCATACAGTCTATGTAATGACATTCACAATGCACACAGCTCTTTGAAAGCATAAAATAACTCACCAAACAGTCCAGCCCTGGTAGGGACAGGCACAGTTCTTCTTGTTGACCTGGTCGAGATTAGGAGAAATGAATATTAGGGATTCTAAAGTGTATACTACAGCCAAACACTAACCTTATAATATTTTTGGCATTGTATTTACCTCAAATATTGGGAAATCCATGGGCTGAACTATTAGGTGCCTGAAGGCAGGTAACTGGAATGTGTTGGGCCTCATACAGGGTTTGGAAAACTGGGACACATGGCCCTTCTTGATTGTCTGTAGACATGACCACACCAAAATACAACAGCAACATCCTAAGCTGCCAACAGAGCAGTAAAAAATTAAAACAGGGAAACAAAAATGGTTCCAGACTCCTCTCTGCTATTTCTCCTTGATCTGGATTAGCAACAGCATGGCTCAAAATTGTGCCAGACCCAAAAGCCAGCAGCTTTATCCTTCAACTGTGCTAATGCAGAAAGGTTAGCTTTGTTTTCGCTCCAAGGCTGGTATAACATGAGTGGCTCATGACTGGTTATGCACTTTCCTGGTTAGACTTTGTCCTAAAGAAAGAAATGCAGCCTCCTATGGTTTTGCCTGTTCTAGTCATGAAGGAGCCACATAGTTGGCTCCTGTTGTACTGAGTGGATAATATGAGTGATCATTTAATAAAATATTGAAATGTAAATACTTAGGCACAGTTATTCACTCAGGTTTCCAGAATAATCACCATCATGGAGGGAATGAACGCTGCTCTACACATAAAGCATTCAAAGAAAAAAACATCAGAAAAGATTTCTCTTTTTCAACATCATGCAAATTAGTTTCTTAGCTCTGTAGGGAGGAAGCTGAACCAGCCCTGCGGTTTTTAGGAGAAGAATAATTCCCCTAAATCCTTAACAATACCTCCCTGTGATATTGGCAGGGCTGGTAGAGCCAGTTCAGAATTTGAAAAACTCTAAGAAGAAATAGATGAAAGTGTTATCTAAACAAGCTTCTAGATTGGCGGATAAAGTGCAGGTCACTTCTTCCAGAGCTGTTTGTGGGAAATCTGCACAATTAGCTGCCCCTAGTTCTGTAGTACATTTTGCTATGAAAACTAATGCCCCCAAAGTGAAGACCTAGCAGCTTATTTACAGATACACACATTTTGAAATGCATTAGCTGGGATGTCAGACTGCTCTAAAATACTTCAGGAACATGCAATGGTGCAAACCAAAGAGAATTTCCACAGGCTTTTGTATAGTTGAGATTTCTTTCTTCTTTTCATGGTTCTCAGCACTCAGTCTCGCCCACTGGGATGCTTCTGCCTTCAGATCCATTGCATCTGGCCAGGTTAGTCTGTTGAACTGCCCCAGAGCCTCTTGCTCTTTTAATGTATGGAACTCTTGCTTCCTTGCATCAGGGTCTTTGTGTCCCCATTTATTATCCCTTCTTATTCTCTTCTGGTTTGCTCCTCAAGCAGGGGAATACACCCAGCATGTGCCACTATGACGACTTCAAATCCCTTTTCCTATGCTTTCCTTCCCTATTCTTTACTTCTTCCCCAGGAAAATGTACATATCAGTCATGTCCGTTTCACCTTCCTAGGGACGGCAAATATTTCTTTCTGTTGAGTTTCCCAGTTCACATGCTACCTATTCATATAAAACATAAACTGCTCCTATGTTTGTAGCCACATTTTTGTTCCAGCTCCCACCAAAATTTTATTTATTTTTCAACTTCATAGTAAATAACAAACTGTTTCGCCCTGTTCTGGGAAAAAAGACTAAAATTTTGACTGTAAGCGTTCACAGAAAAAATGTAAAGAGATGATTCTTTGATCGAACAAGCACAGGACTGGCAATATCCAGTGGATAGCACTTGAACAGAAAAAAATACCCACCCCCCCACCTCCTCCAAAAAAACCCCAAACCCTACAACAACACTAAAGAACAAAAAACTCCATCAAAATAAAACCATCAAAACAAAAATTATATTGGCACTAGTAAACTCCGTAGCGCTGGCACTTTTTCTTCACCTTTTTTTTCCTCCACCTCCTTCTCCTCCTACTCCAGTTTTATCCTTATCCTTCTTTTTTGTTTAACACCCATTATAATCCATGAAGAATTAACTCAAAGCCTCATGAACTAATTTTGTGTTCCACAGAAAATTGTGCTGCATGACTACAAAGACTGTCTACATCATAAAGCATGAAAAGTTTTTTAACAGAGTGTGATTTAAATGGCTGTCAGGAATGGTTTCTTTGACTATTACAAGACATTTTAGGCTGGAGGGCTACTGAAGTGATGTAAAGCTCTTTGTGTCCCTCCTCTAAAACAGGGCTTTTCCCCAAAACCCATTTGCAGGCCTAATCAAGTGGGAAAAAAAAACCCCAAACCAATAAACCAAACCAAGCCAAGCCAAACCAAACCAAACCAAACCAAACCAAACCAAACCAAACCAAACCAACCAACCAACTAAAAAAAAAATAAAAAGGCAAACAAACAAAAATAAAAGGAGGCAGATTTATTCTCTTTCCCTTTTGTACTGATTATGGTATCTTGTTTTTTGAGACAACCCACATAATAATGGAAAACAAATATCTAAACTTGAGTTAACTTCTATATTTATCCACTTTTTATTAATGTTAATAGATTGAGGTATATATCAATACTGGTTGAGGACCTCAGATGTATGTCAGGATCATGTGGGTGTACATCTAGAGGAGAGTACACTGTTCACTCCAACTCTAAGTTTTCACATGCTACTCCCTCTGAAGCAAAAGAAGCCAACTTCATAATTATAAGCAATGTGAGAAATACATGGAAGAAAATATTTTAATTAGGAGTAAGAATGGTAATTGCTTGATAGTAAGCTCTGTTAGGATTAAAAATATTTAGACAAAAAAAATTATTAAATTTCCCTGAACGAGGGAGCTCAAAACTGAGATGGAATCAGTCCAGCAGAAGAGAATAGGTGAAGAACTGAGAGGAAGTAGACAGATACTCCTTTCCTATTGCCTGTGTTGTTAAGGATTTTCAGGGACAGCAAATAATTGTCTGTTTTGCAAGCAGTGAATAAAAAAAAATCTTACAGAAATTTTGTTTTCTTAATTTTCTTGTCATTCCTACTCAATAAGGAATATTATCTTTCAAACTTTATCACTCTTGCAGCATTCCTGCTAAGCTCTCTGCCTCTGCCTACAAATTTCCTCTTCAGTTTTATCATTGTAACTTCTGATTTTCCTTCAAAAGTGCCTTCAATGTCTTGGTTTCAATGGCTAGACATTTTTTAACTGCAACATATTTATTCCTTTGCAGTCAGACAGGAATTTTCCTAGCTCCCAAAGCCCTGGACCAAAGATCTCAATTTTTGGGTGGCTATGGTTGATCTAGGTTTTGTCCAAAGCTCAGAAATAAATATTGCCTTTGCTTCAGATATGGATGATAAATAACTGTTCCATTTATTAAGGTTTCTTGGACATTGTAGCCTTTTGTATTCCTTCAATGTGGATATTTCTTTGTAGCACAGGATATGAGAAAAAGCAAGAAATTCAGGGGGTTTAATGAACCAAATGAAATTTGGTATTTATTTCAAGTTTCTTTTGAAACCAATAACTAGCCAATTCTCATGATCTTTTTATGTTTCACAGTATTAAGGACTCTGATCAAAGGTTAAACCTCGAAATTATGCCAGTTATCAAAAATATACGGAGATACATAGTTGTGAGTCCTGAAAACACAGCTGGCATTTGTATTGAGAATTGAGTAGTCCATTGTTAAAAATTCAAATGTACTTCCTCAATAAAAGATTGATTCTATCCAAATAATTTCTGATAGAAGTTCATAAGTTCTTGAAAACCTCCAGGGATCAAAAGTCTTCAACTTTCCTTTACAAATATTCCCAAAACTTGATTATCATTATCAAAGGGATTTACCTTTTTTCTTTATTTTTTTTTATGTCATAAGATTTCTGTCCCCTTTTATTCTCTGTGATAAACAAATAGTTTCCCTCCTCCTTAGAGTTTACCATTACAGCTAAGTGTTTACAGCTTCTGTGTCTTCTCTCACTGCCAGTGTGTTCATACAAAATGAAGCCAAAAGGGCTGCAAACAAGAATCATTTCAGAAAGAGTTTTCTAATGCAAATAAATATTCAGTGTTTTCTCCTACCTCAACCAGATTTTCCTGCAAAAAATAATTTTGTTTATGAATGATGTATTATAAACCCCAGCACATTCAGCTATTTCTTCTCCCTTTCCAGATTTTCGTGCAATAAACAAAAGGTCCCAAATAAATAATTAACAAAAATTGACTTATTTATAATCAGAAATGTTTGGCCACCAGATGGTCCAAAGTATATCTTCATGTAATGGGATCTAGCGTACGATTTTAACTCTGCGGGAACAAACAGCAGAGTATTAATAAAATGTCAATTAGTTTAATTTAGTCTCATATCTATTGAATATATATATTGGCACCTACATGGTTTTAATTTTGTTTTAGGATTCCAGCTGCTATTGAACGCAGAAAACTTTTAAACAAGTAAATTGAAAAAAATTGCAAAGACAAATAAATATGTCAAAGGATAGAAAGAAATAATTTTAAATGAAGCTGACAAGAAACTTTACTGGTAATATAAAACCTTTTTTTGTATCTGCATTGTTAATGTACTTGATTGTTTTGTCTCTGACATTAAAGTGTTGTATTAATCAAAAATAAATTTCATTATCAATATGATCTTGAAATTTTCCTAAATTCAATTTTTCTCTCCCTCTCTACTCCCTGTTTGCAGACTCCTAGAATTTTTTGATCCATGGACAGATTTTTGTATAGCTCATACTTAGCTGGCTCCTCTGAAATACACTATTAAATTCTACTTTGAAAGTCACTGGTTTATATAGTGTCCTGAGTTACACTTTTCTTAAAAGAATCTCAAAGAAATTCAACAATTATAATAAATTCACTGTGAGTTTATCCCAGGATTGTATTTGGCCCTCTTTCAAACACAAGGGCCAGGCTGAGAAGGGGTGATGACGGAAAATATATCAAACTGAAATTAATTCCCGTTGTTGTACTGGATCTGTCTGGTATGAGATAACTTTCTTCACACACTCTATATTTCTGTGTTTGGGATTTCTGACTTTAGTAATGCTGGCAACACACCACTGTGTCAAAGCTTCCCTGTTTCTTACTCTGTCCCTTGCAATGACCAGCCTGGGAGTGAGCCAGAGGTTGGGACAACTGATCCAAACTAACCACAGTTTGGTATTTCTTACCACATAGCACCTTATGCTCAGCAATAAAAACTGGACAGAGCGTGTGGGTTGTCGTCTAAGTCAGCTGCTGCTTGGAGACAGGCAGGGCATCATTGTTGTTGTGGGATGTGGCAATTGCCTACCACTTGGGTTTTCCCCTCTTGCCTTCTCTAGAATCTTGAATTAATTTTATTGGTTTTGATGCTCCTATTTTCTCCTCCATCCTCCTGGGGACAGGTGTGAGGGAGAATCTGGGTGGTTCTGGCTGTGGTCCACCCACCACAGGTGTTCATCAGTTGCAGCAAGGGCTGCAAAGTCCCTCTGGAAAGGGAGCCAGTGTTTGATGATTAGACAGGGCTGAGCTCAAAGTTATTGGAAATGTAATATAGCTTACCTGAGTCCGCTGGGTTATATGCACCTGCAGCATTAATGTTAAGTTATACATATTGAGTTGCAGGGACCTTTTGTTGTCTAATACATGCTGGCTGTCACAATCTGCAGACTGGGCCTGATAAAGCCACGTTGCGCTAGGAAGGGCCAATATGGTCATGCTTGATGAAGGAATAAGCTTTTGTATGTTGTGTTCTGTATGTGCTTCCTTTGATCAGAGCTCATGGCACATGGCTCTCATTTTAGGGCTTGAGATAACCTGAGATTTGTTCCACAAACTGAGATTTGTTCCACACAAGTTCCAAATTTTGCACTGTTCTCCACTCTCACTGAGGTGCAAAAAATGACTGTGTAAATGGTGACTGAACTCTGAGCAAAGAATAATCTCAGATTTGTGCTTAAATCACAATGTGGTCTTTAAGTTAAAACTAGGAATGCCCACACAAGTAGATGTCAGAAATTAATGCATTAAAAAAACAATAAGACTGTATTTCAGGATTACTTAGCTTTATGTCCATGTTGCAGAATGAAGTTCAAGCCCTGCACACTTCTCCAAAAGTTCAGCAAAGAGCATCCACTAGAGTGTCCTTTGCAGGAAACCACCCACACTTCAACTTAATGCTCTGTGCCAGAAGAATTTAACCCCCTGTCCTTGCAGTGGATGTTAGAGTTATGTAGATAACCCTCTCTTGCCAGGCTCCATCTTTTTTTTTATTTTAATACTTTTCTGTGAGGACAAAATACACAATTTCACACACTCTGGCGATATTAATTTCCTTTAGGGAAAGATGAAGTACTAGGGTGAACACAGCTTTTGCTACATTATCTGAGGCAAAGCATGCCCGGTACATAGGGAGATGATAACAGAAAGGACTTGAGTCCCTTTATTCCCTCCAACTCTTTTCCCAAGAAGAAAATCATTCCTCTCTATCAAGCACACTGTGCTTTTAGAACACCAGGCCTCTCAATTTAATTTTTTTCCTTGGAACTGATGTACTTTATCTCTAGATGAAAAACCACATGCTTGTACTTTTATTAAACCCTATATTCATATTTTTTCAGAACCCAGATTTTTTTGCAGTAGGACATGGCACTGGAATTCCTAATGTCACTAAACTCCCGTGACTATTACTGGGACAGTTTTGGGTTTGGTTTTGGTTTTTTTTTTTTTTTTTCCTATGATCTGGACACTGCTTACTATCAAGAATTTTCTGCTGAAAGGTAAATTAACATTTTCACTGACAAGTGGATCGTGTTGGCCTACTTCAATTACTCTTTGTGGGATGTTCCAATGCAGAACAGAGTTCCTTTGCAGCTGGCATTGCAGAAACATGCAGCAAAGGATGGTGCTTGCTCTGAAGAGTGTACAATATAAATAGACAACAGAGTGGCGAGGGAAATCTTGCTCAGAGACTTGCCTAAAGTCACACTGCAGGGAAGAGCTGGGAATAGTATCTAGGTCTCCTGATTCCCCCAAGTCTGTTTCTTTATTTACTAGGCCATGTTGTCTCCCTCCATTTAATTCCCTTCTCTTTTTCTTTATTCTACTGGATAAGATTTGTCAGCACAGGTTCCTGTATGCAAAAAATTCCATTCATTTGAGTGGGAAAAAGACCCCAGAAAATCAACCCCCTGGAAAAACACCCCTTCTAAAGACTTGTTACAGTGCTCTTTGAATATATCAAGCATTCAAAATGGAAACACTATTCATGACTTGGTCTTTAGCATATTTGTATGGGTAATTTGAATGCATTTTTGCTCATCATCTTTGAAGGAGTGGCAAGTTTAGGATGGGACGCAGCATGACCTCTATGGGAAGTATGGACATGTATATTTACTAGGTACTTGTCATCCCGAAGATAAAGGAAATTAGTTTCATTGGGATGAAAGGAGAATAAAAATAGATGCCTTTCAATATCTCTTATTATTACTTTTAATTTCAGGGTTGAGAAACATCAGTTTGAAGAATTTTCCTCAAGTGCAAACCTAATTGCTCTGGTATCTCCAGATGTCGCCTGAAATTGCTGTTAATCTCTGCCGTAAGACTAAATTTATATATTTATTTATTGCAAAATAAAATGATATTTAAACAGAATTAAGTAAAATTATTAGGTCAAAAACACATGCTTGACTAATGGGCATTCCTCATAATTCCCATGACTTTTCTGCTTGTTTAATTATCTGTACTAGAGCAAATAAGTACCACATTCAAGACCAGGTTGTTATATAAACTGTGGATCTTGTAGAGTAGTGAGAACATATGGCTGCAAATTGAGCTTCTTGGATTCTCCTCACTGGAAAATTTTTTGCTGATGATTTTGGTAGAGGATGTTTAACGTGACAGTTTTAATACATTCAATAAATCCGCAATCCTTTTGTGATATTTTCCTTTATTTCTTCTGAATTTTGGGCAAGCAGAAGCCTGAATGTAACCAAACCAACTTCAGAGTGTTGCTCTTAAACTACAGGTGCTGAGCACACCTGTAAAGAGGGTTGTGCTAGCAATGAGCTTCCTTCCCATTTGACACAAGTGCCGCAGTCTGCAAGAGAGGGTTCATAAACCTCATGGAATGCTTTATCCCTATAGTCCCTCATCCCTATATAATAATAGGGAATACTTCTCTTGAGTATTCAGATATTTCTCTCATATTTTCTCATATATTTGTGAGAAAAAAACAGGGAGTTACTCTGGTGGGAATGCCTGCTTACTGATCAGAAAAATGATTTCACAGCTATCTCATTAGATCTCTGAATTCAGTCCTGTGCCTTCCCTCAGATTAGCAGAGCTACCTAGGACGAGTCAGCTTCCCAGTCACATGGCATTTTTGTTCACCCTGTTGCAAAACAGGGAATAACAACCACCCTTTGCCTTGTTTGATTAAAAAGCAAGTTCTGCAGGCAAGATAGGATTCTTTATTATGCATATGAACAACATCTGGCCTAGTGTGCCAGGTGCACAAATAATTTATTTATGTAATTAGTTAAAAACGTGAGCTAAACTGTGATAACAAATCCATGTAGACACTCTTAGTCCTGGATGATTACAAGGTAAGTAGGGTAAAGTCTTTCTTTTAAAAGCCTAGTGCATATTACCTCATATTTGCTACAGGGTAAATACACGTGAGCTGTCCCAGCTGAGCTGACACAGGAACATTTGTTGCTCCTTCATATTCACGTGCTTGAGCCATCACACACATGACTTTTAATGCTTTCTGATAAGGTAAGGGATATTAGTTGCACTGGACTAAACTTTGGAGGACAACCCAAACCTCTTGTTTAGGCAATGTCTGTTATTGCTCCTGGAATACTCCACTGGAAAAAAAAATAGCGAGAAATCAAGTTATCCAGAGGACCTTTTGCTCCCTGATTAATTAAATGTAAACCAAATGGAAAGAAATTTGGGAAACTAAGAGCTGAAATTAAGTACAATGACTGCTTTTTGTGAACTGGTAAATGGATACATGTTAATTTATCTCCTGGTGTAGAGCATGGTCAAGCAGGTTATTTCAGACCATCTGTGCTTTGCATTAACTTGTTTGTCTTCAAATTGGAATGGAACAGGAGAGATGAGCTTTTACATCCAGCTGCAGCGCTCAACTGGGATCTAGAAAACAACAACTTAATTATCCAGAGATTATGGTACCTGCTATGTTTCAGCTCAGAGACAGAGTTACTCTAGGTAAAGCACACAACAGAACTGGTTGAACCAAGGGTCAGGCAAGCCCAGGACAACACAAAACTGTGCAGAACTGGTATGATTTTCCATACATATAGTAGAATAATTAACCATATAATGTCAGATATCTCTGCATCAAATTCTGCTTTAAGGTACATGATATAAATTTAGGAAAAAAACCTAAATTTTATTAGATTCACATCAGCAAAATGGTTGATGTATGACATCAACCACCAGGGCATGGCAGGAGCAGTAAATACTTGCTCTCATTCTAGAAACCCAGTTATAGCAGATACTTGCTACATGTAACATTTCTCCCCCTTTCTATTCCCTATTTCAGGTTAAGTACACCTTTAATGAAATTAAATCATTATTTTTCACTTCTTTCTCCCCCTGTGTATCAATCTGTAAGGTAGCAGCAGTTTTTTCTTTGTTTTTTTCCCTTGTGTTTTCTTTTTCTTTTAGTTGTTTTGTCAGCCAACATTAAGTGGGACTGACTTTTCTTTGTATCTTTACTGACAAATCTATATTAGTAACAACATCAATACTGTATTAAACCTGAACTATGGGAATAATTTGTAATCACACTAAAATTAGTAATGTCGCTTATCACGTGACAAGACACAGGGTAGAGAAGTAGAACTACCATTAGCTTGGGTTATTATTACCTTATTAAGGCCATTTAAATAGGCTGTAATTCTGGGAATTTAAAGGTCATTTTGATTTATTCAGTTTAGTTTTTTATGTGTTTAGAAAACTAATTAAAGAACAAACAGCATGGCCATATCATTCTTAATGGCAAATATGTGTGAAGGGGCTGCCTATTCTGAAACCCAGCAGAATAATGAACATTGTTACAATTTTCAACATTGAACATTATTTCCTCTTAAAAATTATTATTTTTCCATTGTATTAAATCATTTCCATCCAATTTTGCTCTTAATATTTTTAAAGAGGTTTCCTACAAATATTTCTCCCTAGGCTTGGAAGACTCAGTGACCTCTAGATTGTCTAAGCTTTCAGAAGAATGACCAAAATAAATAAACACAGGGAAAAATAATATTCTCTGAAATGGCCTTTAATCCCTATGAATGACCTACAATTTGTTCACAAAGTAACGCTTGTCAATTGTTTAATTTTTCCGCAAAACCTTATGCTATGATGTCAATTCTTCACTGCCTACTAAATGATGTGCTTAAACTTTAAAAAAAAAAAACCTTGCTTAAAAAAACCCTCTTGAATGCCTTCAGCTTCAAGGGTTTTGAGCAACTTAAAAATGTAAGGCAGCTTTAAATGCTTTGTTGAATAGATATGCTTACTCTTTTTTTAGTAAGTCTATTCTTCAGAACTGGACTGCAGCTGTTTAACCCAGCTCTGATTTGAATCCTTCTATAAGATTGATGGTGACAAATTTTGATCCACAGGGCCCAGGGCATGGCTACGTGGTGTGACTGTGTGCAGGTGGGGGAAGAGCACTGCAGACAGGTGAAAGTTACAGGTGACATTTCTATATAATGCATACAGAATTCTGAAAGGATTAAGTGTAGCCATGACAAGAAAATTAACACTGTGATTTTAGATAAAACACTGTAATTTTCCTTTTGACCACCAAGGGCAAAATGTGCCTGTTGCTCCTGATCAAGCTTCACCTACAATGTACAAAAAAATTCCAAGATGTTTTACAGCCTCACAAGTCAAAGTCACATGAATGCTACTTTTTTACCACACAGGCATTGATACGAAGTATTCCTCTCCAAAGAATCCAAGTGACAAATAAAGAGTTTATTAATGCTGTAGTTTCCTAATAAGGAGAATCTCCTACAACATCAATCAACATTTTAATTCTGTGGTTTTGGTTTAAAACTAGATTTATCCATCTGGAAATGTTTCCCAAAGTCTGTGGAGCTCTGTGGTATTTAAAGGTCATGCATCTCTTTCAAAAACAAGAAAAAATAATAATTCGAGATCCAATTTTTCATTCAAAGAACAACAAAAATAAAGGTATAATTCTAAATTTTAGGGGGTATCCCATTGTTGAGTTAATTGACCTTTCACTTAACTGTAAGGAATTCTAAAAGAATCATAGATATTAAGGGTACAAATTATGGGTTTTATTCAATCCAATCCATTTTACTTTAAAAATGCCTAGTCAATACCAAATATGAGCCCACTGATTGCATAACACCTGGTGCAAACTTGGTCAAATACTCTTGTTAACCTCCCTTTCATTCTGGAAAGGGAGAACCAAAGGCAGCCTCCATGCTGAGAGAAATGGAGTGTGTGGGAAAGATCTTTTGGATCTTTCAATGCTTTGAATGATCTTTGGATCATTCAATGCTTGGAATGCCATTTGGATCTTTTCATCCAAATGGCATTCCAAGCATTAAGTCAAGTTGAACGCCTGACTCCAGTCTACTTTTTCCAGAGAGAGAAGACCTGTTACTAAAACAAGCCTTATTCAGTGTCTTATCTAGAACATCTTGTTCTTTCAAAGCTCAATATTCTGCCTCTAGTGCCAGACATAATTGGCAGGGGAGAAGTCGATGCCACTTGTGCATCACCAGCAGCACTTCCCACAAAGTTGGGTGATGTCACTGCAGCTCTTATTCAGAAAGCAACTTTCCCAGCTTGTCCAGGGAGTACTGACAAGGTTATTACCAGAGGCGGGTTGCTAGAGGCTGCAGCTGACAACAAAAATGAGGATATGTGAACATTAATATCCAAAGAGACAGCTACCTGCTGGAAGCACTTGCCTGGAAGAGGTGCTGGGACTGTATAAATATAATCCTCTTTTTGTCTCATCCCAGGAAGTTTTGAGGCCAACCCAAATCTGCAATAGCTAGGATCTAACAGGTAACAACAGGAATTGTCCTTTTGTTTTTGTGCTGTAAATAAATGCTCCATGTGGAAACTTGTTTAACCGCGGCTGTGGCTTCCATCTCTGCTTATATGCAAGACTTCCACCAGCAAATCAATCCTTACATTGTAATGGCACTCATTTGACTAGGAGTGTTTGGCTTAGTGCACTGCTGCTATTTGTTCTGTGTGCAGCATCACAGATGAATGTGATGTGCGAGAAAACCAGGCAGAGAAGATGGTTGATGTGCACCAAGGACAGGGAGAGCTGGCTCTGCAACAGGGTGGTTGGGTGGAGGAGGGCTCAGTTGCCCTCAGTGCTTTGTGACACACTGAATGTCAGTGAAGATTTTCTAAAAAAAAAAAAAAAACCCAATGAAGATTATTAAAAAAAACCAATAAAAAATAGAGATGATCTCTTCTGAATATATCTCTTGTAAATACTATTCATTAGTCTGTTCTTTGATGATGTATCTCTGATTTTATTTGTTCGGACATTTGCGTTCCCCAATTAATGGGTTAAGGGTAAGATTACAGACTTGGAGAGCTATGGGCACACAGATTTGGCTGCTGTCTTCAGAACATCTTAGAGCACTGCCCTAAAAAATGCTGTGTGCAGAAGCTTTCCTGACCCAGCAGGCACTACCCTAGCTTACATTTCCCTGAAGCACTGTCTCTCTAATGCTTCTTGCTTGATCTGACAAGTGGAGGAGCAAAGAGAAGAGGAGAAAATTCCTGCCTGGAAAAGTGGAGTCCACCACCCAAATGGTTCATCCCCAAACTGGCAGCGCAAATGAGTACTCCCACCTCTGCTCCTCAGTGGGACTGCTATCTCTAGATGACCTAGAGAGGAGCAGTAAAGGTTTTGCAGCAACCTGGAGTCAAAGGCTGGGAGAGTTCCTGCTCTCTTTGCTAGTCCAGGATAAAGACATTTAGACAGCAGTACTTAAACAAAATTTAACTTAATTTTTATTATTTCTTTAGTCCACTTTTAGATTTTTTTGTTTAATTTAGTTATTTAGTTTGATATGACTCTTAGGATGAAGCTGGACTCCATTGCTTGACCTTGGAGCTTTTTGTACTCTGAGTTTAATTGAGGAAGTGCAGAGCCCCAGAAATTCTTACCCTGGCCTTGGGCTTGCTCATGCAACAAAAGACTTTGAAGTGCAGAGGAAAATTAGGTGAGATATGGAGAGTAATGGCTCAATGCTCACTTTGCCTACAAATATATTCTTAAATAAAAGGGAAGAAGCAGAGCATATAGCTTAATAATCTTCTCTGTTAAAACTTTTAGGCAAGCTTCTCTGCCTAGTCACAAGGAATTCTGAGCCTTTCTAGCTCTGTTTACATCCTGGTACAACATCAGTGTTGTTCCTTCTTACAGACTCAGATTCGGCTGCACATCCACTGTGTAGGAATTTCCTAACACGAGAAACGAAAACTGAGCTAGTTCTCAGCTGACACCTCTAAGAAACCTGGAGTACAGGTATGAGGCCTGCTCTTTATGAGGTGATCTTCTTGGAAATAGATTTTTTTTAAATTTTCTTTTTGCACAAGTTTCAAAATAAGAGGAAAAAGAAGTGGAAAAAACAAAAATAGCATGCAAAAAAAATTAAAGGAGAGAGAAGAAAGAGAGAGAGGAAGGAAGTGGGGAAGGAAGGAAGTGGCAGAAGGAAGTGGCGGAAGTGGCGGAAGGAAGTGGCGGAAGTGGCGGAAGGAAGGAAGTGGCGGAAGGAAGTGGCGGAAGGAAGTGGCGGAAGGCAGGAAGTGGCGGAAGGAAGGAAGGAAGGAAGGAAGGAAAGAAAGAAAGAAATGAAGAAAGAAAGAAAGAAAGAGAGAGAGAGAGAAAGAAGAAAGAAAGAAAGAAAGAAAGAAAGAAAGAAAGAAAGAAAGAAAGAAAGAAAGAAAGAAAGAAAGAAAAGGAGAAAAAGAGAGAAGGAAAGAAAGAAAGAGAGAAAGAAAGGAAGAAAGAGAGAAGGAAAGAAAGAGAGAAAGAAAGGAAGAAAGAGAGAGAGAGAAAGAGAGAGAGAAAGAAAGAAAGAAAGAAAGAAAGAAAGAAAGAAAGAAAGAAAGAAAGATAAAGAAAGAAAAAGAAAGAAAGGAAGAAAGAGAGGAAGAGAGAAAGAAAGAAAGAAAGAAAGAAAGAAAGAAAGAAAGAAAGAAAGAAAGAAAGAAAGAAAGAAAGAAAGAAAGAAAAAGAAAAATAAAGAAAGAGAAAAAGAGAAAACAATCTAGAAACAAGACTGGAATCAGTCGACCAATACTACCTTCAGGTAGTGATGTCAAAGACGGCCCAAATATGAATTGTTTTCAGAGGGCAGAATCCCTTCTCCAGTCTTCTTCTCTGACCACAATCCATCTCTGATGTGAAACTATGGAGTGTGTCAGTTGCCTCTGCTCTTTCATTGTCTAGGCGTGATTACTTTCCTCCCTCAGAACCAGGAACCATTACTTTCCTCCCAGGCTTTGGGCTGCCTCTGATCACAGCTGACTTGAAGCAGGTGACCTCTGATCATACAGAGGGCTGTTTTTCAACATACATCAGGGCTGTTTTTCTGAGATTTTAAGAGACATCTCCAGATATGCTTACAATTTTCAGGTTTTTTACCTGTGGCTAGAATTGAAAACAACAAAAAAAACCAAAACAAAACAACCAAACCAGTGTGTTTCAGTATGAGTTGACCAAGCTAGCTTCCAACTATGGATTGCTCAGCTGGTCTTGCACTGGCATTAGACTTTAAGCAGCACTGCAGAACAGCTAAAAAACTGTGTTAATACATCTCCCCCTCACCCAGGAAAATCAGAGGACAGAGAGGGTAAGCACCCATCTGTCTGCAAGACTATATAGACATTCACTCTGTCACGAGCTGGACTTTGTTAATGTGTAATGAAATTAATTAAAACCTCTCCCTTCCCCCAGTATTGGTTAAATATTATGACTCACCTGGTTGCCTTCTGAGCATAATAAAACTTGGCAGGATTGGAGAAGGGGGGAGATGTGGAGGAAGGAGGGGATGTGAGATGTTTCTTCTTCTATCTGGCTTTTCAGTGCAAAGTCACATTCTGTCATGTTACATACACACCAAAATATTTAGAAATACACAGGGCAAAGATCAGCTTGCAAGTGTGAGGTCGTGAACTCTGCCAGTGCACAGACCTCTCTGCCAGAGCAGCACAGCATCCTAGAGGCAAGTCAAATGAAAACAGTCAGAATAATACAGTCAGGTAACAGAAAAGGCAATTGTACCGCCAGGACCAATCCTGAACAAAACATATTTTGTCATATATTGAGACCTTGACAAAAGGAAGCCTTCAAGGTTACCACCCGAGTTGACTTAATAATTTTTTTTATCTACCTTTTTATTATTTTTCTTTAAAGGAGAAAGAGTGTTTAATTATCAGTTCTCAAGCAAACAGTGGTTCGGCAAAATGTCAGGTCTCCAGCTGAGACGCCACCAGTTTGTGCTTGGGATTGTGTGCCAGGCGGCTGCATGGACAGGCGAAGACCTCCGACTGCTCGCTGAATGAATTTCCACTCGTGCCTCTCGACATTGATTGAAAGCGAAGGCTGCTGTTGGAACCCTCAGGCTGTCTGAAGAAATCCATCCCTCCCCATGCTAGATCCTTGATGAGTGTAACTCCAGCTTCAAGAGAGACCGGGTGAAGTGGAGGGAATTTAACCCTTCCGGCCCCTGGGAGCAGAGTGCTGTCAATGGTTTGGGCTGATAAAGAAAAAGAAGAGAAAGGGAAGAGAACAATGAAAGAAGAGGCCAATGAATTTTTTTTCCCTATGTTTATCACCCCCTTCTTCTTTTGTACAAAAGACATCAGCACAACATTGTAAGATATTCTTCTCTTTTCTAAGCTTAGCTTCTGTGAATACATTTTAATATCCAAAACTAGAAAGAAAGGTAAGAATAAACCCATGAATTTGGCATGAAGAATTAACTGCAATCTTCTCCAAAGGAAGGCAACTTGAGCTAGATATACATTGGTGCAAATACATCTTAGAGCTCTCTATGATAGTATTGCCTGAACTGTTTGTACTCTCCAAAATAAAAAAAATGTGTAATTCTTTGGCTGTTCAACTCCATTTGCCAAAAAAACAAATTTTAGTTACATACCATACCTCAGGGTTAATTTATGTTCTAACAGATACATCTGATTAGAGGTGTAAATGGGTGTTTTCTCATTAGAGCCATTCTTTGGCGGAATATAGCCCATAAAATAAAAAAAAAAAATTTTTAATCACCACAGGCATTTTGATTCACTTTTATCAGGCTGTGCATAATTTCTCCTAGAGCTTATTCATTCACACTTTATTTTTCATACTGGGAATGAATTGCTATAAGAGCCAAAAGAGACTGAACTCCACATTGAACAATTAGTTATATATTGTCTTTTTTGTCTTGACTTCCCTCCCTCCCTTCCTTCCTTCCTTCCTTCCTTCCTTCCTTCCTTCCTTCCTTCCTTCCTTCCTTCCTTCCTTCCTTCCTTCCTTCCTTCCTTCCTTCCTTCCTTCCACCATTCCTTCCTTTCTTCCTCCCTTCCTTCCTTCCACCATTCCTTCCACCATTCCTTCCCTCCCTCCCTTTCTTACTTTCTTTTCTCTTTCTCTCTTTTTTCCCTTCTTCTTTTCTTCTCTCCTCCCTTCTCTGTTTTCTCCTGTCTCACTTTTCATGGGCTATATTTTGATTCAGCAGTTGTACATCATGTACCACCATGAAGTTTTCTGGGAGTATTACATTATCTGCAGTATAACCTGCAAACAAGCCAAGGAAATCACTGCTACTGCAGACCCTCATACACATCAGGTAGGAAAAGGAAAAAAAGTGAAACATTAAGCAGAAATTCCCCTATGTAGTAAAGACAAAAACACAGTTCATTAAAAAATCACAAAAAATAAATAATAAATCTACACATCTGTCTCACTGCTAAGGGTAATCAAAACCAGCAGTGATTATCAGGGGATTTTATTTAAAATTTTCCTCTAAATTTCATGACATAAACACACCTTTCTAAACCAAGCTACATAAAAACCTTTGTGCCTTTAGATTTTTGTCATATAATAAAATTCCATTTTACTTTAATCTAAACCTAAAGTACAAAATATTACAGTTTTCAAAAGAAAAAAAAATTGAAACAGGAAAGCAAGTAAGTTAATTTGTTGTGTATTTTTTGAGGGGTTTAAATTTCAGTAAGTATAAAAAAAACCCCTTATTTTTTAAAAGTGTATTTTTTATTTGTCTCTTCTTTCCAAGAAAGGAAAACCAGGAATGTCAAATCAAAGTCCACATTTTTAGTCAAATGGAGAAATTTTCTTTGAAAGTAGCATTTCAGCATAACACTAAAAGAAACCCATTTGCTTCATTGGTTGATGACTCTAATTAATGTTCTGACAACATGTGGAGCTTAAATACTCCCTACTGAAAGTAATGAATCTCCTGGCTTTGGCTTGCCTGTTGGATTGGACTCTAGAACAGGATGAAGAAAGGGGGGACTCTAGCCTTGGTTTCTGCCCCTGACATCCATGAAACAGTTGGAAATTCTGATATTACCCTCAGCCTCTGGGCCTGCAGTTGCTGGTCATACATTAAAGCAAAGAAACTTCCTAAAAACAAACTTATGCAGATGGGAGGGGGAAGTTCTGGTGCTGTTATGCAGTGGTGAAAGGTGGTCTTCAATTGCATGAAATCCCTGAGCTTTCTTCTCTAACCAGAAGGTTCACCCACAGCGGGTTCTCCTCTGCTACATAGGCAGAGGCACATCCAAAACATTAGGCAGACAGATTTCTCATCCTCCTAAAGCAGTAATAAACAAATGACTCACCTCCTGCATCTCTGTCTGCTGCACAGGACATGGCTGTAGTGCTGCCCCTCTCCTTGGGTGCTCACCTTGCATAAAACCATGAAGTGGTTTCTGGCTGTGGTATCTCCCCCAGAATTTTCTCAGCTTCTTGCTCAAATTTCAAAGCACCTGTGCAGCCCCAGCCACTGGAGCTCTCGCCCTGGGTAGTGTCCAGGGGGAGGACATAGGGAAGGTGGAATCTTCCACTTGGGGATCCCCTCAGTCTGCCCAGCACAACCCGAGGAGCAGGGAAGTTGCATTCTCTCAGGGTACAGGAATGGAGATTTTGGACTCGTGGAGAATGTCATAGCCAGTGAGAGATCAGAAGAGAGGTGTGTGGTAGGACACCTCTTGTCTCCCTTAAAAGAAGTGAGCCATATGCATTTAATTCAAAGAAGAGATGTATGAGACTGCCCCTGATGCGGGGTCCTGGCTACCAGATTCCAGGTGATTGAAGCAGATGCCTGCAGTCTTGATCAGTAGCTTGAGTCTGACACATGGCCAGGATTTTCTGACAAACCTCAGTATTCAGCGTGGGGTTTTTCTCCTTTTGTATCCCTTGACTTTTCTTTGTGAAAACACTCTTTGAGGTGCCTTATACCTTTATTTCATCACACAGAACAGCTGAGGTGCCCTAGAGGTCCAGTAGTCTATTCTTTGAGGCAAGGACTGTTAAGTTACCTTTCCTTTATTTTTTTTTTTTCCAGTGCCTTCCACATTATGTGATTTAAAGGGCGGGTAAAAGGCCAATGTTATCAGACTAATACCTGAAAGTAATTAGTACACACAAATCATCTGAATTTGTTTAAAGAATTAATTTTCAGCATTACCGCAACTCACACTTTCTACTGGTTTTCCCCTCTATAGCTGGCAAATATCAAAAGCTTGCTCTTGCATAAAGCATACCAGAATACATATTTCAAATGTTTCTTACATATATTTTTTTTTTTGTTGGAGAAATTAATTTATCTGTAAAAATAAAAGAACAAAGAGTAACCTGTAAAATTGTTGCTGGTATTCGTTTACACTCTTAGGAAACTGAATTATCTACATTGCAATATGACCCTGTGTATTTGCTGTCTGTGACCACCCAGGACACATAAAGAAAACTTGTTCAGACAGGTATTTCACCTCATGCACAAAATTTAAACTGTGATTTTTCGGCTGCTGAAAATGGGTTTTTGCAAAGTTGAACACAAAAGAAAAACATACAGGTAGACTCTGCTTCGACTCCATATGCTAAAATGAAGCACCTTGTCCAGTTGGACTGAGACATAAATGCATCACTGGTTTATTCACACAATTGTCTGCTGAAAGTTACTGAAAAGCAAGGACAGATGGCAGGAAACTCTATAAGAAGGCACACTTCTGAGCTCAGGTTTATAAGACCTCTATAGGAATATAGCAATATCTAAGGAGTTTTTTTCTTCTTCTTCTGTTTTAGAAATTACTTGAGCCTTCTGGCTTGAGTATGACTTCCTAAGTGTAATGAAGAAATATCTGTAGAAGTAATCCTGTAAATGAACAATCTCGTTATATGTTTACACACATCAGCAACATTATTCCTCCAAATAGCTCTAGGTGAGACAAGAATGGTCTAACTCTTGTCTAAAGGCTCTGTGAATGTTCCCTTAACTTAATTCTGTTACAGCACAGATGTTTAGATGCTTGTAAAAAAGGTGGGAAACTCCCCTGAAATTTGGAAAACAGCCACATGGATTCTTGGATGGGGCTTGGAGCAACCTGATCTAGTGGAAGATGATGCAGCCATGGAAGAGGAATGGAGTGGGATTGTCTTTAAGGTCCCTTGCAAATGATTCTATAATTCTATGACTCCTCAGCCTTAGTATCTGACCCTAAAGTCTCATTTTGGAAAAAGGGGTTTTAACAACTTCAGTAGAAGTTGCATTATGTAATTTGAAGCCATGTGCTGCCTGCATTTTATGGGACTGTAGGAATATTTCAGATAGCTCACATCTAATTTTTGCATCTTCCATTGTAAATAATTGGTACTGTTGTACATGGCATGCTGCTAAAACTGAAGCCTGTTACGTCTATTACAAAAGCTTTTTTGCTAACATTGCACATGACAATTCTTTCATCAGAATAATAGAATTATTAAGGTTGGAAGTGACCTCTAAAACCATCGAGTTCAATCATTTATCCAATAGTGACAAGTTTACCACCAAGTGTGACTCTAACCACCACATTCATATATTTTTGAACACTTCTAGGGGATGGCAATTCCACCACTTCCCTGGGCTGCCCGTTCCAATGCCTGAGCACTCTTTCAGTGAAGAAGTTATTCCTAATATCCATTCTAAATCTTCCTTGGTGCAACTTGAGAATATTTCTTCTTGTCCTATTTCTTTTTATGGGGGGAAAAAGATTGAGTCCCACCTGTCTACTACATCTTTTTAGGTAATTGTAGAGGGCAGGGATGTCTCTCTTGGGCTAAGTGTGGAATTAAAGATGTATACTCTACTTCACCCTAATGCAAGAAAGTGAGAGAGGAATATTTATCTTCTCTGTGTTCTCTCTCATTTTTCCATTAGGCATCTCTGGGAATAACCTAATTTCATATTTTTTTAAGTATCTATGAATTTATCAAAGACATAATAAAGCCCCAAACCTCTCATTTGTCTTCTCTCCAGACATCATCTTCATCAGCTTCTCTGTGCTCACATTGTTCTCCAGACCCCTGACCATCTGGGTGGCGCTTTGCTGGACTGTGATGTACCCATGTCTCTCATGTCCTGGAGACAAGAGCTCTCTTGTCTCACCAGTGTTGAGCAGAGAGGGATCTCTTTCTTTAACCCTCTTTCTCTGTCTAATGCAGCCCAGGACACTGCTGACCTTCTTTGCTGCAAGAACACATTCTTGTCTCATGGTCAACCAGCTGATCCTGCCCACTCCATATCCTATTTTGCCAAGCTATTTCCTACCCCTACTGCCCAATAAAATATAATTACACAACACAACTACAATAAGAAAAGCATATCGACAACTCTAATTAGCAAAATATCATCAATATTTTCTTTCCCAGTCAGGAAACCAGACAAAGAGAGAACAATATGTCATAGGAGAGACATAACCCTCCTTCCCCTGGGGATGTGGGGTCCAGGGCTGTCACAGACAGGGCTGCCAGCCTGAACAGAGTGGTTGCCTCTCCTGTTTGTTTTCCACAAGAGGAAGGAAGTGTTTGCAGATCTGCTGTGCCTGTGTTTAAACTGACTTTAGAAGTCTAATTGCCTGGTGTTTTCTATTGTGTGTTTGCTTGCTGCCTTGACTTGGTTTGGACTGGAGTGTGTTTGTTCTGAGTGATTTTGGAGTTTGCTTTAAGGGAAGGCAGGGATTTAACTAGATGGAAACTTATGGTGTGACTGTGCCAGCTGCTTCAAACAAGGAGCTTCTCCTCTCTCCAGACACCACTTTCTCTGGAGCTTTGTCTGGTTTTTTCCTCTATAGATGTAGGAATGTCTCATGAAAAAGGGACCATCACTTGTCTCCTGGTTACAGGTCCATTGCAAAAATAATTCTTTAGGAAGAAAGAAGAAAATTCCCTGTAAGATAATTTCTAAACAATTCCTCTGCATGTGGTTTGTTATTTTTTTTTATTTTTTTTTCCACCAAACAACAAACTGATTAAAGTAATTTGTTATTTTTTAACATAAGCACCTGTAAAACTAAAAAAAAAAAAAAAACAAAACAAAACCAAAACCAGCCACAAACATATTTTCTGTGAGGAAGGTGGAAATTGGAATTTAAAATTATGATATTTAGTGTTACTTATATTTAGTGTAAAGGTTTATATCAGCATCTGGCCTGTCAGGGTAGGAAGACTGCAGTTTTTTAGAAGAAAATTTCCTTAGTAAAGCCCCCAAGGAAACAAATATAGACAAATGACCAACAGCAACAAAAACCCTCAGAACCCAACAAAACCTGGGCAAAAATGTTGGCCAGTTTTTGGGGTTGGGGAGAGCACAGGGCAAGAATGAGGGGAAGAAAAAGTGGGAAAAATCTCAGTTTGTATTTTCTCTTCTCATAGGCAGCAACATATCAGGGAAATTTCAAAGTAAGAAAAAACTGGAAACCAGAGATTCTGGAAGTAGCATTCGCCCTATAATTTCTACACAGTTTATGCCTCCACTGCTTTATTTTTCTGGGTCAAAACACGCATCCATCGCTTCAGCGTAGCCTTTTCATTTTTAATTGTTTGTTTGCAGAAGCGCACTGTAAGTGATTAGACAGGAATACATTAAGCAAAGCACAGACCCGGGAGGTGAAAGAGGATCCCTGGGCATTCTCACCGGAGAGAACTACAGGAAGGTATCTCTGAGGCATCACCTGCATTGCCATCAGTGGGGAAATTACACGAGTCCCCGGTGTCCCATTTGAAAGGGCTGGGAAAAGGGATCCTTAGAACACGGGGAGAGCTGTGGCTGTTTGTGTGTCTGAGGCTCCTGGAGAGAGGGATGCGATGATGTTTGTTTGCAGTCTATCAGGCAGCCACTAGATGTCTCTGATTATTGCATACAGCTCCAGCACAATTCAGTCCCTGGTAAACAAAGGAGACAAAAGTGCATCTAAAGAGGAGTGGAAGGCATTTGATGTAGATCCTGACTTATATGTGTTGCTTTAGCTAAATGTTGTCCTTTTCAAATGACGCTGAATATTACAGAAGTATACTTTTTCGTATATGTGGACTTTCTTTTATCACAAAATACCCAGATGTTTCTTCTCCTCCTTATGAATTCCAGATTGTGTAAATAAGAATTTTTTTTTTTTTTTAATAAATGAAGGCATGGATAAGAATCCGCATGGTGTCTGTTATTTCAGTTTGATGGAATACAGCACTGTATACAATACATTATTCATTTACAAATATGCCAGATAATGAATGAAATGTCTTTCATAAATGCTAGCTTTTTTCGCTGAAAATCTCTAAATTGTTTTCATGTGTGTGCAATAATGAGTTGTGAGTGCCAAATTCAGTTGAGTATACATAACCCATTGAAAACCTCCTGGAGCTGGAGATTTTGTTTGAAAATACAATACATAACATATTTTTCTCAAATAGTAAAAAGGGTTATAAGCAGTAAAATGTGTTATAAACCAGGCCAAAGTGAAGCTTTTTCAGCCCAGAGCTCTGATGATAAGATACACTTATGCACAAGTGCATGCAGATCTATAAACTTTTTTGGTGTGTGTGGGAGTGTATTCTGTCTTTTTTCTTGCAAAGCAATGTAAAGTGAGTTTCAGAAGGTGTACAAACCAAAATTCCTCTGTAACTGAGTTGATACAGCCATGTAATTTAAAAGAAGAAGGAAACCCAAAGTGCTGAGTGTAATGGCATGTTAAATTCAAGGGTTATTGAATCTGTAACTGTCTTTTTGTGTCCCCTATTGGCCCAAATTAATGTAGTAGCTGGAAAAGGGAGGAAACATGTTTGGCACTTTGCAGCAATCTGCAGGTTTAGCTTTTGACTTTTCTAAAATCAAATACCTTCCAGAGCAGATAGAACCTGAGTCTGACAATCCAGGTGCCACCTTCAGCTTCACAAATTCCCTAATAATGTTCTGAAGTGGCTCGAAACCTCTTGGATGTGCTAAAGATACCATTCCATCATTATAATAATCTGGTTTACTGCTTATTGTTGGCCACAAATTTTTCTCTGTGCTGTGCCAACCACGCTGAAGGAAGGCATCTCCCTAGCCCATGTTGTGATTAAGTGTGCTGGGATGTCACACTAGAAAAGGGCTTCTTGGTAGAGAGCAAAAGTGATAAATGAGTAGGAGAGATTTATTGATGAAGCATAGATAGTGCTAAGAGTAGAAGTTAAAATAGCAGAAAATGAGGTTCAAGGGAGCAAATTGAGGGAAGAGATTTGTACTACAGGGAAAAGCAGCAAATGGAAAGTGCATAGTCCTGAGGAGAGAGCATGAAAAACATGGGCAAGAAACAGAGACATGAAGTTATAAACATCTCCTGGTCCTCCCATGTGGGCAACCTATTTTAGCAATCTACCTGCAGTGTCATTACTAGGAATGAAATTCGGTATTTACATGATGGATCTGAAAGGTGGAGGGCCACATGTACTGCAGCTGTAATCCCACTGGTGTCACCACAGACTGTAAAGTCCCTCTGGGGCCAACACACTTGAATGTTACACCTGCAGTTAATAAACCTCATCACATCTCAGCACACCTCAGCCCCTCTTCTCTGATCAGAGGTGGTGGTGGTTCATCATAAACCAGACACAACAGCTGGCTTGAGGCTTTTGTGCCTGCTCTTAGGAGCCAGACTCCTTGTCAAGATTTGCTGCACTCTTTAGCTAGTGTAAGTCTTACTCTATTCCTCAATTTACACCTACAACAGATTCTACCCAGAGCTGTAAAAACTTATCCTGAACAGCCTTTGCTCTAGTTACTTAGCACAATCATAATTATTTGTAGTGGTTTTAAATTCAGAGTGCTAGGAGAACAAATGATTACATTTGCTTGGGTGTGTCTGCAGATGAGGTTTGTAACACAATAGTAATGAACTTTGACGGAGAGAGTCTGAGCTAATTCTGCTCCATTGAAAGGTAATAATTCAGTGCAGAACCAAAGTCATCCAAAGGGAAGGATGTCATCTAAACTGTAAATGTAAAGAGGATTGACTCTTATAAGAATAAAGTCAGATGGATAGACTGCAGTTTAGGTTACAAGAGCATAAACTTGACATAACTATTTCTGCACCGGTGAAGCTTCAATCAGAGCTTGGTTTTGCTCAGCCAGGTGCTGGATCTCATTCAAGCTAAGGATATTATTTTTACCACTCACACACTCAGTTTAATACTGATCACAGAGATGTTCTTCAGGTATTTTAATTAAAAGCAAATTACTCAAGGTACTTAGGTCAGATTTTGAAGCTAGTGCAGTATGCAGTAGCTGGTAGGGCAACACACTTTATCCTGACTGATCCACTGGAATTACAATTCCCTCTGCAGTGGAAGCACAGCCCAGAGCTATGATCCCAGGGATCACATCTGATAAAGAAAACCAAGTACCTGAAATTATAAAACACAATAGCTACCTGAAAATTGCTAAGGATGGGGGCCCATTGAAACAGGATTTAAATCAAAGTCAGAACATAGAAAACTTATTTATTTAGAAGTCAACAACAGCGGGTTGTGATCCCTTCTGTTGCAAGGGCTAGACCTTCATGGCTTCAACCATACATTCCTCTTCTGATAATACCTACAAGCAAATCCTACCTGTGTGAAGAAGTTAACTGTAACAGTTGATTATTCTTATTTAAACCAAGGTAAATGGGTGAAATGCTAAACCCAATTATGAATATTCAACCTGCTAACAATGTCATCCACCTCGGAGAAAATAAATTTTGCCAGCAGCTGAAAGCAATAGATTGCTTCTGGTCTCCACTATTCCCAGGTGTCTGGGTTATGTAGAAATAATTAAGAGAAGTCAGCCTTCTATCCAGCTCTCATGCAATAATAGTTCCCTCTATTCCTATCTTGCCTGACCAGTGAGTTCCTTCAAATTGTGCTGTTTTCTAGTCTGGCCATGCTTTTAGACAAATCACATTGAAACTCAAGTGCAAAATTTAACTCTAGCTCAATAATTTCTTCACATGTACAGAAACAGACATAGACACAGCTCAGCAAATAAAGCCATTTTCCTCCTCTGGGGAAGAAGAAAAAGAAAAATATTATAGCTGTCCTGTCTAATCTGAAATATTTGAGACACACCGAATTACTGCACTGATGAGACCTATGATTTCCATGAGAGAATGAGACATGTAGGCTCCCTCTGGAAAGGTGTCTGACTTTAGCAGAAACATGCATGTTCCCCCAGGCTGGGATGCAACTGGAAACGTACCATCGATCCGCAAACTGACTGATTTCTTATTCTGCTTGCCATGCACAGTGCTGTCACTGAAGGAGCTGTTCCGCATTTAAAGCAAGAAGCCACTGCAGACCAGCTCTGGTGGGGGGTCATGAGTGTTTCTGTTATCCCAGATGCCATATTTCAGGAAAGGAGAGAAGATTAATGCCATTCGGAAGATTCCAGCTGTGGCCATTTCCACGTATTTTTGGGTCCATCAATGCTATGTCCTCTCTCAGCTTTTAATTGGCCATGATGACAAGCTAAAGACTCCAGATTCTTCCCTTCATCCCCTGTCTAATCTGCAGAGTCCAGATGGAGGAAGAAGCAACATTTTCACTTCTTAATTCAAACAGTAAAGCCCAAGCTGACCTCCAGGTGAAGCATCAGGGTCTGCATTAAGAAGGCACAAAGAGCAGGAAATTAAAACTCACAGGAGAACGTGAGGTATTGCACATTGACACACACATCACCCCTGGGCTGGTTCTTCAGTGGGTTAGACTCTTCCATAGTCTTCTGCTCTGACAGGCTCATCTCAGAGATCTAACCTGAAAGGTGATTGCAGGTGGGTGGAAGTCAGTTTGTTCTCCCAGGTAATGAGAGACATGATGAGAGGAAACAGCCCCAAGCTTGGGCAGGGGAAATTAAGATTTTGTATTAGAAATTTTTTCTTCCCTGAAGGGTAGTCATGTATTGAAACAGACTGCTCAGGGAAATGGTGGAGTCACCATCTCTGGAATTATTTTTTTTTAAGTGTGGCTATGTCATTTGAGAACACAGTTTAGTGGCAACTTGGCAGCGCTGAATTACCTCAATGACCTTAGAGGTCCTTTCCAACCTAAATAATCCTATGATTCTGTGATCCTTAGTCACCTTCTTTCCTCCTCAAGCAGTGTAACCCTGATCAGATTTTAACAGTCTATCACTGGGTAGGTTGTTCAGGGATTTAGGATTAAATGGATGAAGAAATGTCTGCAAACAAAGAAAAAAAAAAAGGAGAATTTAAAGATAGTGTCCTTAAAAGCACAGCATCAAACCATACTACTAACACAAATGGTATGTTGTATGCTGATAAACTGTGCTGCAAAGCCCATATTTGGGATTCAGGAGTTCCTGTTTGTTATTTCATCATTTAACACCTGTAAGTAGATTCCATGTCCCTCTTTATCAGATTCTGGTCCAAAAAAAAAATCAAACTCTCAAAATAACACACGCCAAAAATCTCAAATGTCATTAGTAGAGTTATTTGTAAAATGCCTTAACAACTATTGGCAAGGTTTCATTAGAGGCTGGTAGGTTCGTGCAAGTCCAGGTACAAATGCTTGCTTTCAACTGAAAACATGATGACAACAGGTTTGAGGTGGAAGGAACAACAGCAGAGCATTGAGTGAAAGAAGATAGAATGACAGAAGAGAGAGATAATGGATGAATAAGTAGAAATAGCTTATTTTCATCATTTTAAGTAACATGTTCCCTTTTACTCCACGCCAAGAAAAATGGTTGTGTATGGGTTAAAATAAGATGTAAAGCCTGAAATGCAGGAACTTGTCTTCCAGACTGTTGTTCAGGTGACAGTTGACTTTGTAAATGTCACACAACTTTCCCTCCCATATGAAAAAAGAAGGAACCTGATCAATTCCTCCCTGCTCCCCCCTGCTTCCCCAGGCATCTTCTGCAACCGATGCAAAGCATAGCATTCAGTGTCAAAGCCTGTTACATGCTGCTATCTCCTAATAATATTAAAATGAAAATGAAAGTAGCTCCCAAACAATCTTTAAATCAATCCTAATGTGATAAAAATGAATATCCCCTCTTTCTTTTCCTCCTCTTCTCTCCCTTCACTGTCTTTTGAACATTTACAACAGCATTTTGTGTGCAGCAATGGGTTCAATTGTCACATTGCTGATCAGTGTCCGGTCTCTCAATTTTAGCATAATTGTTCTGTTGAGATTGTTGCTGTACCTACGTTTTTATGACTTGGAGCTGCAGCTTTTTTTTTTTTTTTTTTTTTTTTGGTGTAAATGAAGTAATGGCTGGGAGGAATTCATCCACTCCAGCCTCCCTGCTCCAGTAGGGTCCCCTGCAGCACATTTCACAGGATTGTGTACAGATGTCTTTGTTTCCACAAGGAAGGAGACCCCACAACCTTTCTGGGCAACCTGTTCTAGTGCTCAGTCGCCCACACATTAAAGAGATTCTTCCTCAAGTTCACATGGAACTTCCCATCTGCCAGTTTCTGACATTCCATTGCTTGGCATCACTGAGTAGAGCCTGGATCCATCCTCTGGACATCCTCCCTCCAGACAGTGGTACAGAACCCCACTCCATCTCCTCTGCTCCAGGCTAAAAAGAAGACAAGAATCTTTAAAATGAAGGGGAGGTGAGTAAATTCTCCCCCTCCTGGTCTAAGGATAGTCTACATAGTCTTTATTTTCCAGACCTTGCCTTTATATGGTCTAACTTTGGTGCTTACCTAAGTTGTTTTCTCTGGATACTGCCTCCTTGACTTCTACAGCTGCTGTGAAATAGCCAGAATAAAAGTGCCCTTTGACACTCTTCATGCTTCTCATGTGCACTTAACTTGTTCTGGGAAACGAAAGTCATTTGAAGGATACTGAAAAAAGGTATTTTTCACACAACTCCCCCCTCTCCCACCAAAAAAAAACCAAAACAAAACAAAATCCCTAAAAGTAAAAACAAGCAAAAAAACCAAACTAATAACTGATTTTTATGATCAGACATTGTGAAGTAGACTAAATTCATTTTTAATGCATTAGTCATTATAACTTGGAAAGACTAATACTCAGATAAAAGCTTCAAGGTCCCAGACAAAGGTTGGTCAATTATAAGAATATTTTTGTGAGAATAAGTTAGAATACTTTTCTAAGAATAAGTGGAAGAGGTAGTTGATACTCTTGGTTTGAATAATTAATATAGATTACTTTGGCCAATCAAAAAATATACTGAGTATTGGATTCCAAAACATCACATAAAATGTGCAATCAGCCCTCAAAAATTCCTTTTGTTGGAACTCCAGTGAGGTCATGGTTCATACCTATCACGATTAAACAGTTTTAACAAGGACATAGGGGAAAAAAATAGGCAGAAAATAATTTACTGAGAACATTTTTAGATGACATAAATTTGGGTGCAGCTGTAAAGAATGAGCAGAATGGATGACTGACTTGGAGCTCTCTAGACGGCTTGATTGGTAAGCTAGGTGTAAGCAAACAGTTGGGACCAAATGTGCCATTACAAATTCAGGGAAGAACCAGAATTGAAACTGACTATATAAACAGAAGGTCTATACAAGGAATTAGTAATTTTTAAACATGGCTAAAACTGCTATTCATCCTTTGTACAGTCTTTTCACATCAGGGTTCAGATATTTTTTTTCTTACTCATCCCCATACAAATTTGGTATTTCATTTGATTTGACTTGGCAGAGGTAAAGCACATGTGGAGATTTGATTAGTCTGTAAATATCTACGTAAATAACATTGTGGACAATGTTGCAGCAGTGCTCAATGGCTAGTTGTTAAAGCTACAGAAATTCAAACTGAAAATAAAGTACAGATTTAAACAGTAAAGCTGTTAACCATAGGAGCTATTTACCAAAGATGATAATAGATTTTCCATCTCTGGGTGTTCTTTAAATGGGTTTGCTGTTCTTTCCCTACTTCAAACAGAGATTTTGGACTCAATGTGGGAATTAATATAAGGAACTCCTAGGGCTTTCTTTGTGGAAAGAGGTTTTCCTTTATTCAGAAAGCTAAAGAAATTACACCGTCAGCAATGCTTTGTTTGGCCCAAGATTTAGCCAAGTACGAAAGTGACCATGAGGAGTTCAGCCATATGATTTTTTGCTTCAAGCACAACTCAGTTAGCTCTCAGGACATGGCCTAGAGGATCCAGGGTGCACTGTTAATTGTCTATCTGCCTTTAAAATAGCACCTATTTTCCCTGATACACTCAACCTTTTCAACTCAGTCCTGAATTTGGCACTGCTTCAAGCTATTTATTATGATTTAGAAATAAATCCTCAATTCTTATGACACAGCTGCTTTTGTCACAATAACCACCTGGGTACAACATGTTCCTGTGGTGAAGTTTGATAGGTTAATCGAGCTTCACAAAGCTTGCAATGAGGTTTGAGATGCCTGGATAAAAATAATAAATATTGGGCAGAATCACTATTAACATTCTTTAAAATCTCTTATATATGGTGGCACTCAGACATGCTAGGAGCATTAGCAAAGTATTAGTCAATATATGCATTAGCAGCATTCTCTCCTAAAATTTCTTTTCTATAGGAAGAGAGAATTACTGATATTTTGCACAGATTCAGTGCTAAAACATTAGAGTTGGAACAGGGACCCTAGTGAGTGGCATGTCTTGTGCTTGTGCTTCATAGTAGGAGTGAATTAATTTTCCTTAAGACATTGCTGTGAGACTGATTATAAGTCTGTCCTTGAATGCTTCTCAGTGAAAGCAATGTGACCTCCCTTGGCAGTTTGTTCCATGGATCTAGCTATCCTAGTAGTTATAAAGTTTGCTTTAACCATTAACTAAAATTTCCCCTTTGTTGCAGCTTCATCCCATTACTTCTAGTTCTGACCTTGGTGACTAATTATAATAATTGGCCCCTGACCTCCTGCTATTATTTTTTATGTGTTTGGAAGAGAGATGGGTGTAGACAAGAAAATGTGGAACCATAACCTAATGCCCAGAAAGCCTCGGGAAAACATGCAGATTTGGGACTTTTCTTTGACCTGTACTAAGATTAAAAGACATGTAAGTTAGAACAGTATTCTGTCAAGGGCAACAAGAAAAACTTCTGTAGGGAAATTGATGGTAAAAGGAAAGTCAGGGAAAATGTAGGCCCTTTCTGGAAGGAAATTGGAGGCCTGACTACCTGGAACTGAGTGGGTGGAAGTTGCTGACGTGTTCAACAATTTTGCTTTGCCTTAGTCTTTACTAGAACGTGTTCCAGCATAAGAAAGGTACGGACTTGCTGGAATGAGTGCAGAGAAGGCCACAAATGATCTGTGGGATGGACAACCACTGTTATGGAGATAGGCCGAGACCATTTCTGTGTTCAGCCTGGAGAAGCCTCTGGGAAGGACTTCTGGAACGTGCCAGTACCTACAGGATCTACAAGAGTAATGGAAAGGGAATTTTTATGAGGACACGGAGTAACAGAACAAGAGGAAGCAGGTTCAAATTAAATTAAGTGGTTTAGATTAGATATTAGGAATTATTTCTTTCCTGTGAGGGTATTGAGGCCCTGGCACTGCTTGCCCAGAGAAACTGTGACTGGAAAATCCCTGGAAGTGTCTGAGGCCGGGTTGGAGGTGACTTGGAGAAACCTGGTCTAGTGGAAAGAGACTCTGCCCATTGCAGGGGCATTGAATAATCTTTAAGGTGCCTTCAAACCCAAAGTTTTCCATAATTCTGAGATCACTTATACTAGAGCTGCTATATAGGTTGAACAAATTTTCCATGTTGACCAAATTTTCCTTATTGACCACACAAAAATCGTTCGTCAAATTGGACTGACCTTACCAGAGAAATTTTGGTAATCTTTTAATGAGGAACCCAGTACGTCTTGCACCTGCAGTCCTCCCATCCATCAAATATGACTTTCCAGGACAAGAAACCTCTGTATTCCTTTTTTTGCATTAGCACCTAATGGTTGGATCAGCCATTGATTGCCTAAAATTGCCTTAATTAAAATTAGGTCTTGCTAATAAGACTTACAACAATATTCATCAACAATATAGCTCTATAAGAAATGCATTTTTTTGGAAATAAATATAATTGCTTTGCAAATAAAGTATACTCTTGTTTTCTGTTACAGGCTGTGCCAAAGAGTTACAGAGGACTGGAAAAAAAGTAAATGTATATTTACTGAAGTGCCTAATAATTCCACTGTTGTATCCATGAGTCTTTTACTAAGGGGAAGAACAATGACTATATTTACAACCCTTTGTAATAATTTTATTTTAAAGACTGCTGCTGCTTCATTGTCTGTGGAGGTGTAATACTTGTAATACTATTGCACTTGGTTGTATTTTTCTTCCATGTTGACAATCTTGGTGTCAGTGTAATCTGTAGCTCATTGGTTTCAAGAGGAGTAAATGAGAACTGACCTTTTTTTGTTCTGATAAATGGACTTTTCATGTAAATGGTGGAGGGAAAGGATCTGGTTCATGCAACAACATACCCTAATTCAGTGGCCAAATTCACAAGTGATATATATAGAGACTGAAAAGCCTGTTCCTTAACTTCTTCATTAACACAGTGCTTCTCTGGGGTAGTAGAGGAATGGCATTTGAAAATGTTGGTCCTAAATTAGATAGGAAGATAAGTAAATTTTACCACAGGGACCAGATTTCATGTCCTCCTTGACAGCTGTGACAGAAGGCAACTTCTGAGTTACAGCACCTCCTCATTCTTGACATGTCACAAAATATTAACACCCTTGAGGATGATTAAGTAAGTGACACATCATAATAATTTATCGTATATCCTGAAGTAAGTCAGAAGTTAGTGCTGGCCTCGTTTGATGATCTCAACTCAAACCAAACGTGAAAAAGCCAGAAACATTGTTTGCAAACTGAGACCCAACATCTCACTAAGGCATCCTGTGAAAGGCTTCTTCAGTAGTAACTGAAATGAAATTTAAATAACCCTATTAAAATCAAGGAAGAACTATGTAGCCATCAACATAATTCCTGTCTGTGCAGTACATATTGCTCTGAGATGAAATTATAGGTTTTTCAAGGGCATAGTTTATCTTGGTGATGAAAGAGTCCAGCACAGGGTCAAAAGATCTGAATTCCCAATAGCGCCTGGTCACTGCCTTATCATGGGACATAGGCTGCTAAATTAATTTGTGATTATGCAAATTTGTTTTCTCTGATTTGAAATAGACAAAAAATAGATAGAAACTGTTTTTTAACTTTATAAAAAATATTTCTTAGGCTTATTAAGGTGTATTTAATGAAGAAAAATCTCTCCCTGTCACATATATTTTATCTAAAATATTAAAGTTTTGAAAAGTTACTTTGAAATTCAACATTTATTAAAAGGACACTAGTTTTCTTTGGGCTTATTTTTTTTAAATCAGTATAATGATTTGTGGTTGCTAAAACACCAGTTAATTTTACCTGTTCAATTCCTGATCGTACAAAAAGAGTGTAGGTTTATGGATTTTTAATTTTTTTAATATACTGCAGACAACAATTTTGAAGAAGACTTTTGATAAAGACTATAATAAAATAGCTATTTTTTTTCCAAATCTGTCATACTGAAAAGCAGAATTTCCCAACAAGCTTTTATCTCTTTTCATTTGAAACCTTCAAAGAGAGGTATCAAACAGTCTTAAGAGTGTATTTTTTATAATTTACATTAGTTACTTTGCCTTTCCATATTTCATTATTCTGTGCAGCTTGTATCAGGTGTCCTGAGATTCTTTCTCTTTGTATTATAGAGCGTCTTGATCACAGTTCTTCTACAGCAGAGGCTCACTTAGCTGTTCTTCACAGGACTGCAGCTGAGATCCGTATCTCCCCGGAGACCATCTGTGATACAAGGTAAGTGACTCCCAGGAGGATATCACACAAATTTGCATCAATTAGTAGGTTCAGAAACAAGAAATATCTCATAGCTTGTGAAGAAGGGTTTAAAAAGAAAAAAAAAAATCAAGATAACCCCTACTCAAGATTCATTAATGTCCTCTTTCAATTACCCAGCAGGATTATGAAGGAACCACGGCCATGGAAAAGATAGTGCTGAGTGTCTCTGGATGTCTCTAATGTCACACTGGTATATTTCCATAAATTTGGTTCAAGGTTCAGATATTTAGATATATTGCAGTGCATTCTTATTTCTCCATGGCAAACAATCCACCCAAGATTTAAAAACTCATAGGCTCTGTTTTACACTTTAACAGCATGACACCTTTTAAGCTGAAGACTTTAGGGGCAGTCGAAGGTGTGATAGACAGAGACAGAGATATAGATAGCGACACATGGAAAGCCCTCCAGGAGGAATTTCCATCATCCCCCAGTAGGGAAGAACCAGAAATTTCATGCTGCACTGCTTGAAATGTTCCCAGCATCAATCTAAAGTGCATAAGGGTGTAAAATATTAAGACAGGGAGTGTAGCACCTCAAGGTAGTACAAAAACAATAGTTTGCTATTTTCTTGAGAATCTTCCATTATCATATTTGGTCTTCACATAAATGATTCCAGTGTTTTTAATCACATAATGGAATATGAGTTACAGATGTCCACTCTGAATACTGCAGAAGAGAAGGCGATAGATAAAGTCTGCCAGAAGAATATCAAACTACACACATTATTCAGAAGTGCAATGGTCATTGCTGGTTCTATAAAACAATCTTAAATCAAGGACCCCTGTGGTACACTTTCACTTCTAGATTATTTTCATACTTCTTCCCTCTCTTCCCTAGAAGGTTGAAAACCACCATGACATGTGTGATAAAAAGAAACTCAAACCAGAGGGAGTAAGTGGCATAGCTGTGACCATCCAGAAGACTTGTGGCAAAGCAGGAATTTGAATGATATTAGGAAACATTTCCTCACTGAACAGATATTCAAGTAATGGAAAAGGATGCCCATGGAAGTGGTGGAATCACCATCCCCGGAATTGTTTAGAAAATGTATGGATGTAGCACTCAGAGACATAGTTTAGTGGTAACAGGGCAGTGCTGGATTGATGGTTGGACTCAATGATTGTAAAGTTATTTTCCAACCTTAACACTTGTATGATTAGCAGCACTGCTAATCCAGCTGCCTTTACTTCCTGAAACAGCAGAAAGGCAGGTGTCGAACAAATAAAATAGAGATACAGTGCTTTAAGAGGAGCCTGTATGGCCTCAAGCTGAGGAAATCAATTACTTAAACTGTGGAAAGTAGATGCAGTTAGGTAAGTATAGTTAAAATATTCACATTAATTATTTACTCCTTTCAGCTTTTTTATTTTATCAGCAGAATGGAGGAAAAGAGATCAAAAAAAAAAAAAAAAGAAAAAAAGAAAAGATGTGTCTGTATTAGGAGTGATCAAAAAGACCCTTTTCCTAAGGAAAGGTGTAACCAGACTTCATAAATTATAAACCAAGAAAGACAGGGGTAAAAAGGTTTCTTGGCAGGTTGGTTTTCTGCGGGTTTTTGGGGGGGAATTTTTTGGTTTTGTGTGTTTTTTTTGTTTCTTTTTGTTTAGTTCATTTTGGTTTTCTGTTTGTTTGTTTGTTTGCTTGTTTGTTTTCTTTTCCCTCCCTCCACTCTTCCTTTGCTCTCTTTGCTCTTGTGCTCCTTCCTCAAATAGAAGAAGTTTTGCCACAGCAAATGCACACCTGATACCCAGCACTGGTTTTGATTGATGCAGGATTTTTGGGCTATGAAGGGAAAGGTGGAATGGGGCTGTTCAGGCTTTGTGTGGGACATTGTCCTTCTGTGGCATTTTGCTTCGGAGTGTGTGGTCTTCTGTCCAGCTGGAATAATCAAAGGAACATATGCAAACAGACCATCCAGTAAGGAGGTTTAACAACATGTATTTATATTGTTCAGTCAAAGGGGAGGGAGAAAAAAATGTCTTATAAAATCTGATAAGTTCTCTTCCATCTGCCTGCACCACGACTGCTTTCAATTCTGCTGAAGAACTCATTTGCTCTTTCTCATTCCAAGCATCCCTTTTCTTCTCTTTTCTTCTCTTTTCCCCTTTCTTTCTTTTCTTTTCCTTTTAGGTTCTCAATTTTTCTTTTTTATCTTCTACCTCTTTGTTCCTCTTCTCTGTGGACCCCTCTGCTGAGATCAGATTTCTTTTGTTTTTGTCAGTGTCATTTTCACTTTCTAAAACTCATTATTTCTTTTTGATGACCAGCATTCATACTTCTATTAATTCAGATATAAAGAAAGGCAGTATGTAAAGAGAATAGCTAATAACTTCCCCTGTTAATGTTTCAGCCTGCAACAGGAGCTGACATCCTCAGGAGGACATGGTAACAGGTTTTGGAGAAACTTGAGAGGGACCTGCCATGGAAATTAACAGGAGGGACCCTAGTCACAAAGAAAGAATAGCAAATTCTTCCCTGGGCTGGTGACAGCCCCTTAACTCATTTGCGTTTTCTTCTCAGAAGCGTGACAGAAAAAGCCTACGGATGGGAAAAGGAGATGCAAGGATTGATGTTCAAATATCAGGAAAATGGACCAGATCCTCAACTGGCATAAATCAAGGCAGGCCCACAGGAATCAATGCAGCAATGCCAATTTACACCAGATGAAGACCTGGCTCGATAAATCTATCACTCTCCTGGTAAAGGGGTGAGCGGGGAGGGGGAATGCACTGTGAATTAGTGTCTTTTCAAATAGCAGGGAAATAGAAACACGTCTCCTTCTTGTTGCAGAGGGGTAGAAGTGCAAAAATGCTTCCCTTGAAGCAAAAGCCTACCCCTCGGGACTCCCTGCATACCTTGCTCCTGTTCCTGTGAAGGAGGAATGTCCAAAGTATCAACTCCAGGGCTTGTCCAAAGGTCCAAAGGAGATAGAGACATTGATTCCATATTGTGCAGAGGAGCTAATAACAAATTAAATGAAAAGGAAACAACCCTTCTTTAAGGGTTTTGCTCTGGAAACCCCAGCCAGAGTGTTCTAGGCTGATGTGTTTAATCTCTTTTATCAGTCATAGAGCTGCTAACCTATAGCTTCCCAACATTCGGGCATTTGTAGTAATAAAATGAAATACTGCATTTACTTTTTCATAGCGTATTGTGTGCATTTTGTGTGTCTTTTTTGTAACTTTTGTGTTTAAAATAATGGTTTTGGGCTTGCTTCTGGTTTTGAGCTATGTGACATGAAGAGAGTGACATCTTGGAGGTGTTGCTGAAAAACAAAATAATATGAGTGACTTTCCATTTTCCTCCCACTGGTGCTCTCCTAATATTTACTTTTCCTCACTTTCCATCCCTGATATCAATACAGATAAGAGGGAAGTGAGGAACAGGAAGAAAAAAATTCTGAAATTAAAAAACTCAAAGAAAGCAATGAGATATTTTTTTTTTCATTTGAGGAGCAAAAAATCTCAATTAAAAATATCACAGAAAAAACCAAACAAAAGTTGGGTGAATAGGAACTCTTACTTAATTTTTAGTATTTTAGATTGACTTTTTCTTTTGGAGGGGAAATGGCTTGAGAGACTACAAATCACTTTTGGATATTGTCATTTATGCCATGTACTATTAGAACTCTCCTTTATTATTTGCTGGAAAGTTTTTCTTTTGTTCTGTGTGATTTTTTTTCTCTTTTCTCTTTTCTTTTCTTTTCTTTTCTTTTCTTTTCTTTTTTCTCTTTTTCTTTTTTTCTTTTTCTTTTCTTCCTAGTTTCTAATGTATTTTGAATTTCAGTGTAGCCAAAGAAATATAGTGCATATCAGCCAAAACTAAATACCAGCTGGTTGTCAGAAATTAACACACCTTCCCAGTGACAAAATTGAGCAATTTCTCATTTAACATAACAAAGAAAGAAAAAGAAGCTATCTGATATAGGGACAGAAAAATGAAATGAAATATACATTAAATGGCAAAATTACATTCAGACTCAAAATGAAAAGTTTCTGTTTCTGTTCATCTCTGGAAAATTCATGGGGAGAACAAAAGAGGCAATGCTTCCATTTGGTTTATTGATAAAACTTGAAAAACTAGCAAGATCCAAGACTGAACAGTTCCAAACCATCAAAGCGGGGAAAATCTGTCTCAACCAGACCAGGTCAGCTAACAAGCACAGACAAACCTGTTTAGCAGGTCATGAGGATTTTTATCAATTTGATTAAGAGAACAACAAAGGAAACAAAGGAATTTACCTTAGTGGCTAAGAAGGTCCTCTTTAATTTTACATCTCTAATACATAAAGCCCCTGCATTTTCAAAAATAATTTTGTGTTTTCAATGTCCCTTGTTAACAGACAAGTCAGACGGACCTACCCAGGATGAGAATTTTTCCATGTGAATTCAGATGCTTGGTTTCCCTTCCTCTTGTCTCAGGCATAAGAGACCATCCCATCCACACAGCACTGGCCTCTGAAAAATACTGAATTACATAGAGCATAGCTAGAAGCCCATATATCCGTTCTCTGAAAAGATATGAAGATTATATTTTTCTCACCCAAACAATTCATAAGGATAGATATGGAAAAAAGCAGACAGGGTCTGAACCTTGCTTAACTCCAAAGACCATAGGGAATAAGATGTTAGTTTTTCACTGTGGTTTGACCTGAACGTATGCACAAGCTTGACTTCAGAACACAGAAAATCTGGAGTAACAGAAAAACCTTTAATAGTTCCTCTCTTTTACCAGGTCATGGTTATATTTCTCCTTCTTTTCTGGCTCTATTTTCTTTTCTTTTTTTTAATTACCCAGATATCCAGGCCTTTTCTTGCTGACTTTCCCTTTTCTATTACTTCTATTTCTGCTTCTGCCCTTTCAACCTTTCATTCCCACCCCTTTTTCTTTCTGAACAGCTGCACACAAATTCACCCTTCCTCCTTCCCCACCACTGCTGTATTCCGATTCAGACCACTATGAATTTTTCCACCCACAAGGTCCACATTTCTGATTTGTTTTGTGTGTGACCTGTTGTGGCTCCTACTGTTTCAGCTGCTTCCTAGGAAAGGACCATTTAATTTTTCCCTCATTATCTCCAAGAGGAGGTGGCTGCTAGTCACACCCACTTCACCCACCATAATGAAGCTATGTGGTTATTTTCTTCAAATTAAAAATGCAAGAAAACAGGCAGATGTAACTCCATGGAGGAGATGGAACATCAATAATGAAGGAAAGAAGGAGGGAAGGAATGGAAAGAATGGAAGGAAGGAAGTGGCGGAAGGAAGGAAGTGGCGGAAGGAAGGAAGGAAGTGGCGGAAGGAAGGAAGGAAGGAAGGAAGGAAGGAAGGAAGGAAGGAAGGAAGGAAGGAAGGAAGTGGCGGAAGGAAATGGCGGAAGTGGCGGAAGGAAGTGGCGGAAGGAAGTGGCGGAAGTGGCGGAAGTGGCGGAAGGAAAGAAAGAAAGAAAGAAAGAAAGAAAGAAAGAAAGAAAGAAAGAAAGAAAGAAAGAAAGAAAATGGTTACTGAATAGAAACCAAAACATAAAGATGAATGCAGATTTTAAATTACAAAAATGTTCTAAAAGGTCCCCAGGGAGGGATGCAGGACTTTATTTGGAAAAAGACAGTCTTATCAGGGGTTACAGTATATAATTATTGAAAAGCTCCCTAACAGGTTAGCCACACTGCTAGATGTCAGAGCGTTCTTTTCAAGATCCAACTTGCAGCAAATTGACTGTGAAAGGAAGGTGGAAAAAAAAGAAGAAAGGAAAAGAAAGAAAGGAGAACTGCTTGACAGAAGGCCTTCAATTCTCTTTTTTTTTTCCTCTTCATTCAGCCATACTGCATATAAATGCACTTAAACATCTCTGAAATTCCTTGCTCATACAACCCCTTAAAACTGTCTTGGACTGTGATTTTCTCAAAAACTTACCTGTCTTACTTCTGGTTGAACAGGGAAAAAAAATCATATTCTCCCTGCCAATAACACCTCTATGAAATGTCCTCAAAGGACAGCATTTCTTGCACCTATGTTTTTTTTCTCCACAAGCTGCCATCTGCTGTAATGCATCTCTATTTTAAGCTTCAGAGCCACGTGACTTAAATCCACGTAAGTGTTGATTGTACATGATTGCCTTTATTGATTCTTCCTTGGACACAACTTAGCTGTATCCCACTTCAAGTATAGTTTAAGCCTGGACTTTTCTTTCAGTCTTTCTTTAACACTTTCTTTTCCCATCTTTCCAATTTTGTGGCTGTTCTTTTTGCTGTGGTAGTGCCTGGGAACTTTGGACAGTTAGAAAAAAGTCCTATTAAGCTATATGTGCAACAAGTGCTTCTGCATGAATATTAAAAAATATCTCTATCTTTCTCTGAAGGGCACCTTGCATTGTACAAACAACCAGAAAATCCAACAAAAATAAGCAACCTGAGCGATCTAAAATTAGAGAGAAAATGGCTATTATTTTAATGAGAGAAAGTGAATATATTAGAGGGCAGTTTGAAACAAGTATTACTGGGCTTTTTTGGTAGGAATAAGGAAGCGTCATAGCCTGTTTTTCTTCAGATCATTAGGTTGCAGTTACAAGTAGATATTGATGCTGTTTCTAACTCTCTTTTGCCAGACTATTTCCAGGATAACAGGTCTTTTGGTTATCTCTCATGGTACCTAATTGAGACATTTACGTGGGTGGTTTGGGGCTTTTCTCCAGGTTATTTTTCTGATCAGTGGAATTTGCCAAAAACTGTTATTTTTTTCTATTTACTTTTCTCCTTTCTCTCTAACAAACTCAGAGGTGATGCTGTTTTCAGCATTAGTGGGGTTTTTTTTGGTATTTTTATACAGATCTGAATTTTAATATATAATCTCATGTTCAGCTTCCTTCAAAATATCTTAAAATTAAAAACTGACTAGTGCTTCCTCCACTGTTTATAATTTAGATCCTTTTCTATGCAGGGATTGAACAGGTATCCCATAAGCCAGAGGAATCATGATTAAATCAATGTGTTATTCATATGTTCAGAGTTAGGCACCTGGTTACACTGTCTGCCTAGTGAGCAGCTGAGTGAGTGAAATGTCTCGTGTACATCCTGGGAACAAATCTCCAGATTTATCTCCAAAAACAGTTGCTAATGCTTAAATGATATAATTTCCCTGTATTCAGGCAGGAGGGAATGTGACTGCTCTTGAGTGGGATTTGACTTTGAAAAGTAAGCAGGTACCTGAGAGGAAAGATCCAGAATTGTCCCTGCTTTTATTTGATAATATTTTGGGGGTTTTTTTCTGTTTTTGTTTTTTCTTCTGGTTTTTTTCCCCCCCTTCCTTTTCTTTTCTTTAAAAGATGGACTTGAGCTCAGATCATTTGCAAGACTTTTGGATACAGATCAGCAACTATACACAGGGAGTATGAATCTTGAATCTTCCATTTCACACTCGGCCTGAACAGGGTAATAGCTTGAGGTGCTGTCAGGACCTTCATCTGCAAGAAATGATGAGAGTAGCAAACTTTCTGTGATTACACAGCTGGGAAACAGGCCGTAGGATCTTTGGATGACTGAACCAGAGAGAACTAAAAAAGCATTTGATTTTTACTATTTTTTACATGTGTGCAAGCCAGAGCTGATGACTCAAAGGAAGAAGGACACTATGAGCCTTCCCTAAACAGGAGGAGGATGAGGAGACAAAGCACAGGGCTGAAATTCAGCTCATTAGGTTGTGGCACTGCTCTAAGCTGCTTGGAAGTGTTGTTTGAGGATGGGGTATACAGTGACCTTTGCTGTGCTTGTGTGTGGATGGGAAGAGAGAAAGGAAAGGGAGAGCTGAGGCCACAGGACTCCCAGATTTATCAGATGCCTTGGGGGAGTGACAGGACCTGGGAGGAGCTGTGCTCCAGATTCCCCATTCCATCTAAAAACCCCTTAAAATCTTGTCGGTTTGTATGTTTTGTCTTTTATATAGAGGGATTTTATAGAGACTTTTCATTAAGAATTAGATAAAAATTCTATTGAATTAAACACAATCGGAGATCATTTGGAGTTTAATGCAGAAAACTACTCACAGACAGATCTTAAATGGCAAGAGCTTTCTCTCCAGAAAGTTACTTTTCCCCAGACTTTTTTCAGCCAACACTACTGAAATATATTTAGTATGTAATGTAGCATGCAATCATATATCAAAACTAGCTAAAGAGAAAAAAAAGAGGCTATTTTAAGGAATATTCAGTTCAACATGTCTGCTGAAGGAACTAGAAACAGAATTTTTATTTTATCTTTAAAGTGGGAGAGACATTAACATTTAAGCAAGTTGGTTTCAAGAGGAGCCTCTGAATCATGTGTCTTTGGCTCATCATTACACATAAAGGATGGGGTTACAGAAAGCAGTCTCAGATACCAGGCCCTGCAGAGCTAATTCATTATGGGGGTTTTTCCTTTTTTTTTTTTTTTTTTTTTGTTATAATTTAGAAGAATGCAATTAAAACTGAACTTGATAATTAATTCTGAACCGGTGAGAACCAGTTCCAGAGATTATAACTGTAATGCTATGTAACCATTGACATAAATATTCATGAGCTTTCATTGTTTTATGCTTTTTTATGAAGCACACAGCTTATCTGAAGAAGTAAAATTAAAGTACTATTATTTAACATTACAGTGTAAATAAGACTCAATAGAGGGAGACAAAAATATATGCACTGTAAAATGTAACATACATATTCTATAAATATGTTTATGGGTACCCATACATTTGAAATTGTGTGCTCTGTGCTGGGTTGTGTGCTTCTCTGTATTGTGTATCAAATTTGGGGGTCAGAACTAGAGGATTTTTAGGGTCTTCCAACTCAAACCATTTTATGAATGTATGTATGCATAGCTGGACTATCAGGCATTCTTTTACAAGCATATACAGTCACACACAAAAAACTGTTACACTCAAAAGTGTATGTGTGCATATTCTCAGAATCTCCCTTATCCACAAACACAACAGTGAAAAGACTAAGCAAGTTTGAATCTCAACCTGGACACTACATGGTGACAGAAATTCATAGAAATTGTCTTATTCTACCACCAAAAATCAGTCAATGCATAAAAACAATCATGTACAGCTGATGACACAGTAAGAAAACAGCCTGTCTTATTCCATTCTCAGGTCAAGATGTTCAAATTAGCTGCCTCCAGAAGAAATTCCTTTCACACATGGAGCCTTCAAATATCAAAAAAAAAAAAAAAACCAAAACAAAAAAAAAAAAAAAACCCACAAAAAAAACCAAAAACAAACAAAAAAAAAACCTGACAAAGAGTGCCTAAAGGAAACAAGGAAACAATACAGCTAGAGGAAAGCTCAATACTGGCTAGATTGAAACAGGCAAGGAAGTAACGGAAACCAAAATAATCTACAAAGAATTTCAACCTTTTTAAGTATGCTCTCTGAGGGTTTTTTTCTTTCTTTTCCTTTTTTTTTTTTTCTTTTTAAAATTAAACTAGAGATACAGGTTCTTTAACAGAAGTGTTCTGTGTAATGTTGGACGCCTGGGGAAGCTGGCTGCGGCTTAGACCCTCCAGTCAGCAAACGTGATATTCAAATTGAAACAAGATTTAAATCTCCTGCACTGGTATGTTCAGTTCATTTATTGTGAGGCACTGAAAAGTCAAATTCAGTATTATGTGATTAAGCTACATCTGTCTCAGCACAAGCAGTAACCATATTTCTTTAAGTTCAGCAGGTGTTTTGCAAAGATTCTAAAGGATTTTGCACAAAATTAGTACCTATAATAAAGCACCAGTGATGAAGAGACAGCTCTTTATATCACTGATATATTATAGTTTTGTTCTAATAAATGTCATTGCCAAATATTTCAAAACCTAAAACAGGTTTGCTGACTGAACTGTTTTGCAAGCATATTTGCTATGCCTTATTGCAAAGATGTTCTTTTATAGACATACAGTTTAGAAATTTTATTTGACACTGCTGACTACTAAATTAGCAGCTTTTCAACTTTGCCAGACTCGTGCAACACAATTGAGATTAAAGGTAAAATGCATAACTTCTGCATTAATTTTTTGTTGGCAGTGTAATAGGAATCCTCAAGATGTGTTAATTGAGCCTAGGGTATGTGAAACAAATGATAAATCCTCCCCCTCCCACCCTTAGATCTTCTCTCTCCCCTCACTTTCCTTTTTCTCTTCAGTCTGTACTGAGCCATCATTTCAACATCATTATGGTACAAGAACAGTGAGGTTTGCACAGAGACATGAACCTGCACAAAGAAATCAAGTATTTGGAGTGCACTGCTGCATATGAGGGTATTTGAGAGAAAAGAAGTAACCTTTACTGCTTTCTGGTTCTTGTTTCTTGCATTTGCTGATGGGGAGTAACTTCTCAGGCTATGTGCATGTAAATCTACAATTTCCCAATGCATCAGGGTCAAGGAGAAAATCCTGCTGAATTTCCACTAGAATATACTCACACAGCATCCGAAGAAGTTTGAGAAGGTTTCAAGATGCAGAATTTGGCTGTGGTTTGTCTTTATTTAGAGCTAGATTTGCAATAAGAATAATTTTTCTTGTTAATATTGATTTTTATATAGAATCCAAAAATCTCTTAAAAAATAATTTTCAATGAGCTTTTGTTTTTATCCTTGTAATAAAAGGGGGTAACAAGCAAAACAAAAAAGAACACTCTCCAAATTTTATAAAAGCATAAAATATTGGGAAGGAAAAATAAAGGATATGTTTTCTCTGGGATTTTTTCAGTTGTTTTCCTTCCTGGAATTCTGAAGAAACATTTTATGGCAGTGTTTTTCAGTAATTTGTGACCATTTTCCAATAATGTTCAAAAGCCTGAAGAAAACTGAGACTGTGTGATGATGAGCATAAAACTAAAAAAAAATAAAACATTAAGTGGGAGGTTCTGATTTCATCATGTGCTTGGCCAGCAAAGGCCTGAGGACAACAACTGGATTTTTGAAAATTAAAAACTTGGTTCCATTTGTTTTCAGTGTTTAAGAGGGCAGGGTGAATGAAGGAAGCTTCTTTGACTTCCATTCTTTTCCTATAATGTTCTAGAGTAGACAACTCAAGACCAGCAGGCTGAAGAAGATGGTTGTGTTAATTCCATAGCTTTTAATTCTGTTTGACATACAAATACAGGTTAACAAGTTGTTCAATCTTTCATTAAAACTGTAAGGCAAATTTTTTTTTTTATATCTGAGAGATGTGCAACATGAAGAAAAACAAGCAAACAAAAAATAGAAACTGCAGCTTAAAACTGCATTTTTGTGGTAAATACACTTCTAGTTTCTTGTGAAGACTTGTTTAGTTCATCAGCATTTTGCTGTCTGAGTAAGTGGCATATTAAGACCCAGATTACACTCCACAGATATAGAAAAAACCATATCTGCAATATATACAATTACTTTAGGTTTTTTCCACTGTCACTGGAAAGATATAAAAGCTTTGCAGTCCCTGCATGAGACAGCCCAACCTTGAGAGGCTTCTATTTCTTTTCATCAATTATGGAGGCAGCCTACTGTGGCTGGACTTCTAACTTTGGTATCTGCTGGGTTCCCTTGGCTAGCTGGGGTGAATCCAAGCCAAAATCCATGTCAACAGCAGTATCTATGTCAGATTTTTTGGAAGAAAAAAATCCCATTCTCTCCCTCTCTGCTGCCCTCCTCTGACAGCCATCCAACTGGGAGCCTTCCTTCAATGCGCGCTTTCTCTGGAGCTCTCCAGCTGTCATGTGTGGAAAATGTTAAAAACAAGGAGAAAATACAGAGTGTAGCTCCCAAAATACCCTCTACAATTTGTCTCCAGAGTCCAGCTCTCTCTGCAGAGACACTTCCTGGGCACGACTGACCAGCTCTGCAATGAAGTGGGGACTGATGGACAAGGCTAAGAAATGTTGTGTACGTTTTACAGTGTTTCTGTGAATGGATGGCTGGGATTTAATTTCAGATTAGTTGATCTGCTGTGACCCTGAACAACTGCAAAGAAGTTTCTTGAATACACACTTGGCTGCCAGGGTTTTGTTGAAGGCCATAAAAATGAACATCAAAAACTCTAGTATTTGTTGGTATGTTTTTTCTCTCCTTTCAAGACCAGAAATAAGCAAGGTCAAGTAGAATGTAAAAAACAAAACAAAACAAAACTGTTTGTAATGTTTGTTCTCAGAAATCCCTATCTTTAAAAAAAATATTTTAATCACATTTTCAAATACAATTTTCCAAATATCACTTTCAGTTTACCACTGAAAGTGATAAACTTTTTCACCTAGAACATGCTGTGGAAAGGAAAAACACTGCTAATATAAAGAAATATGAATGATATTTTTAAGCAACTGCTCTGTTATAATGAAGGTCTTTTATGCTTCAGATTTGCAATAGTATTTTTAGTTAAATGCACTTGCTAGTAGGAAAAAAAGAAACAAATGAAAGAAAAAGTCAAGGAAGTTTCCATCTTTCTAAACTACATTTTTAAAAAAATAATAATTTAACTTAAAAGTTAAAACAGTTGCTTTCCATTACAAAATACACTAAATTTGTAGTTAGTATTTTGGCAAGAAATTAAATGAAATATGAAAAATGAAGCAATAAAAAATAAGAAATATATTAGAAATTTGTGCCAACTGTGTGAAAAAAAAATATATTAATCTTATGATTTCCACACCTGCTCATAATGCATTGTGTCAAGAAAAAATCAGAAAGGTAGGTGATTTTCTCTCTGTAACACAGAAGTTTGCAGTTTAGCTCAGTCTTTCACCTTGTTTTTAGTAACACACTTCAAGAAATAGATCCACCATCTGTAGAGATTTTGGAAGAAGAAACTATTGGAGAGCTTAGAAATCTGTCTTTGGGGTGCGATAACACTGTCAAGTCCTACAGAAGTTGGAAAAAATCCCTTCCTATTGTGACAGACAGAACAAGAAGTTGCTCATTTAAGTTGCGGCAGGCGAGATACCGGCTTTGAGATAAGAAGCTTTCCCAATGGTAGGGCTAGTCAGGGGCAAGAGCACAGTTTCATACAGAAATGGTGGGAGTTCCAACTCTGAAAGAATTTCTGAATTCCTTAGACTTGGATTTGGCACTGGGCCACAGAGCCAGCCCATCCAACCTCTTGAAATCTCTTTAGGCTACATTATTCTGTGATCTAATGAAGAATCATTTGGGGGATAAAAGAACAAAGATGGCCATTAACAAAAAGAATGCCATTTCCTGGTCTTCCCAAACTTTGTGTACCCTTCATCAGTTGTCTTTCATCTTTTCATACCTCAGCTTCTTAACATAATAGAAATTCCCTATTTTTTTCAGGCCATAAAATGCCAATGAAATAGTGTCTGAGAGGATTTCTAGTGTAGTGGGGTGTGAAGCTGCATAAGAGCCAGGAGAGATAAAATGGTGACAAACAGAACTATCTAAACAGCTTGAAATAGTCTGTGTCTATATATTAATAAATACATCTAGCTGTGCAAAGCAGGATAATCAATACTGGTTTACAGATAAGAAATGATAGGTCCGTTAAAAGGGGAAAAAAAAGGAACAAATTGGAAGTGGGATTTTGAAAATATATTCGAAGTGAGTTAACTTAAATAAATGCTTTTAATGCTTCTATGAAATAAATGGAATCACAGAATTTTAGAGTGGATTGGATTTGAAGGATCCTTAAAAGCATCTTGTTTTAATCCCCTGCCATGGTCAGGGACATCTTCCATTATCTGAGGTTGCTCCAGGCCCCATCTAGCCTGGCCTTGGACACTTCCAGGGATGGGGCAGCCTCAGCTTCTCTGGAAAACCTATGGGCCAGTGCCTCAGCCCTCTCACTAACCTCAAAAGACAGATAAAAAAGAATATATATTCATACCAATGTTTATATTTCACTTATTTCAATGGACAAGTGACTGTAAATATGCAATTGTTGCTCTCTGATCAAGAATTTAATTAAAATCTAGACGTCTCTCTCAGCCTCTTTTCTAAGAGTTTGAGGTTACTGGCAAGCCATTACTCCTAGGCAACACTACCTGTGTTTTATTCCTGTGAATGATGTGTTTACATCCCTTTAATTTTCAGTCGGGTGACTAAGAGGAATCCATCACTGAATTTTAGAGCTTGCATGCATCCTGCACTGAGCTTTAGTCACAAGCAGAAAGAAAATTTTGAGAGTGGAATATGAAGGAGTGGAATTTGTTTTGGAGCAAAAGTGGATTTAAGTTGCTATTTTGGTACCTCAGAGGGGTGTTTTTTGTTTGATTTATTTTGCTTTGGGCTTAATTTTTTTTTAAATTTTTTTTTTTTTTTGCATTGGCTTGGTTTGTTTGTTGTTTTTGGTTTGGTTTGTAGTTTGGTTTTGGTTTTGTTTGTTTTTTTTTTTTTATCGTGTGGCATTTTTTGGTTGATTGGTTGGTTTTTCTCTGTTTGTTTTGTTTTAATTGTGGGGGTTTTTTTTGTTGTTGTTTAGATTTTTTTTTTATATTATGAATTCTTTGTTGTTTATGGAATCTTGACTACATAAAGGACGTAAACAATTTTAATGAATCAGACTTCCAAAACCAGAAGAAAAATCCCAAACAAATGGAAATCAAACCCTTTCCATGCTATTATAGATACATATTCATTATTTGACAGCAAATAGTGCAACCCAGGCACTGAGTCACCCCATTAGGATGGAAATGAAATGGTGACTGTACTACCACAGTGCAACTCGTGTCTCATTATAAATCTAATTCTAGTCACTTCCATCCCTTTTCCCCAAACTCATATAGGAAATTACTTGCATGGAGCTAGCTTTTTTAATGCTGCTTTACAAGTTTTGTTCCTGGGGAGGTTTTATTTATTTTGCAACATAGTATTTAATTAAGCAAGTTCACTCAGATATATAAGAGAGGAACCTGAGATGTTTTTTGCTTTAGGAAAGATGTCTCATGTTTATGGAGAAAAAGTCAAGGGTCAAAAATGACCCAATTCTGGGTCTGCAAATGGATTGCTCTTAGGTATCTGCAAGAAGAAAAAAAAAAAGTGACTTAGACTATTTTAAAGAAAAGAGACTGAATTTGTCCACGTTTCTGATGGAAGAAAAAAAACTTTAGCAAATTCTGAATCTTCTGAAAATTCTGTCTACTTACAAGCTCTTAAACATGAGTCTGCAGTCACCTATCATTTTCTTACATAACGGCTGTAACTCTGTTCAATCTCAGAATAGATTCATAACCGTGGTAAAAAAAAAGAATATAAGATCTACCAAGTCAGGCCATCCTGTTAAGCTGTCTCCAACACAGTCAACAGTAGATGTTTGGTAAAAAACATGTCAGTCATTGAAAGGCACTTGACCCCAGTACTCTTCTGGCCTCCAAAATTTTTAGACTAAGGGATCTGCTTTGGGAGAAATTATATCTTTCTATATGTTACCTTGAAAAGGTATGGTTTTTAAAAAATTTCTTTCTCTTTTGAAATCATTTCAACATTCATAGACATGAAAGTTATGTAACAAAAAAAAAAAAAATCTATTTCCTTATCGCACAAAATATAATTAAGCATTAATTTAAGATGTGGTAAGTTGGTAAAAACTATGAGAATAGTTTTTTATTCACTTTCTCCATACCACCCATGGTTATATTTAATCTGTCTTGCATGTACTGACATTACAGCAGGAACTCACTTGATCTGGCCAACATATGCAAGCTTGGCTGCCTACAATAATAGAGCTTAATTTACAGTTTATCATTCAGCCTACTAAAAAAAAAACATTTTCTTTGACATTTAAGAGCTCTTTGACACTTGCCTGCCTTAGACACCATTGTAAATGTCATCCCTAAGGACAACATTAATCCAAAAGATAACATTAATTCAGTGGTCAGACAATTGAAGCCCATGAGAAACCCAAGTTTGCAAAGTCCGTTAACGCAGATTTAAAGAGCAGCAAGACTTTAGAAATCATACAGGTCCTCAGGACTTAAAACTGGTTTAAAAAGCCAGGATCATTCTTAAACAAGTTTAGCAGATAAACGGTATAAAGAGGTAAATGTTTGTCATTTATGAGTGAATACGCCCTTTTCAAGGCAATCCTTCAGTTTTACATTTAAATATATAGATAGCTCAGCATTATGGTTTTTTTTTCATTTACTTCTTACCCAGCCCATGACTTTCTATGTATTACAAAAATTACAAGCATATGTTTAAATGAGGGCAGCAACATGATGAACTGAGTAGGATTTCATAAACAGAAGTTGAAGACATTTAATTAAGATTATTGGCACTGGTTTGAACAAAAGCTGTCTTGTCTCTGCCTCTGGTTGGTTCTGAGGCAGCATTTATCAGAAACTAAATGGGCAGACAGAAACACACACACATCCACAGAGGGATTGAGGTATGGGTGTGTATGTTTACGTACCATGATCATTAACCTGAGACTCTGGCTGCTGACAAACAGACGACTTGAACGAGAGGTTGTATCCAGAGGCTGTTGTTTACTTAACGTTGCCACATTACCCTTAAGTGCTGTTTAATAAATAATTGGAATAACTTCCTTATTAATCCTACCCTTCCTTTTCTGATGTGATACAAAATGATTTTTTTTTTTCAGATTTGGCTTTTAGCTTTATGTTGCCTTGTTGGGTTTTTTTGATCTCATTTTGAAACACTGCTGGCCACCCATTGTCTCCAGCTGCATTACGTACTGCATCTAGCACCATGAAGTTGTGGTATTATCAGAGGATTCTAGACATCACTGAAATGCAAATTATTATAATTACAGTATTGCAGCTGCTCAGCTGGTATTTTAGTTGGAGCCAGAAAAGTTCTCTTTTCCTTTCCACACATTATTTCCATCTTTATGGACTTGAGGATGTAAAAAACAAAAGAAAGTAACGATTAAAAGCCCCTGTATGTGTCTTTTGGAAGGGACAATATTTTCATAGATTCCCCTTGAAGCAGACCTTGATTTCATAATAAGTTTTACTTTCTCTGGCTTCTTGGAAGGGTCTGAATATTTTTTAAGGAGTGAGGAAAGAATTTGAAGCAGAAAGAGGGAGAAGAAGACAGAGAAGGGGAGATTCATACCTTTTATCTAAAACTTATGTCCTCTAGTTCCTTAAAGAAAATATCTTCCTTGCCCTCAATAATCCATTGCAGATCAGGCATTTGCAGCATTTAGTACCACCTTCTTCTGCAGCACAAATCATTTGGGAGTCTACAGTGATGTGAGTGACCTCAACATTGTTCAGGTAAGGAGGAAGAATTAAATTCCTCACTTCCTGGCAGAGAAGGGAGGAGGATGGAATTTACCTACTGCTGTTCAAGCATAGGGTGATAGCAAGGCTGCTGCTGCTTAGCTCCCTCTTAAACAAACCTCCTAACCAGGCACCATGGAGCATCTTTCCTTCTGTTCCCATGGCAACACCTCTGTCCTCTAGTGCCCATGGTGTCTCTAACACTTTTGACTAGTTGGATTCCTTGGCACCTGCCTCCAGCGCCAGGTCTTGTCAAACCTTATTAGACTGAGAATCCATTTTGGCTGCACAAGTGGGAAAAGAAAGCAGACAAATTTAGTTCACCTGAGATCTCTTTCAAATCCCAGTAAAGTCAATTTCTCAAGTTTCCAGCTAAGAGCTGAACTTGCCTAGGGCAAAGTGTATGCCTCTGCACACATGTATACAAGTACATTCTGTCACATGCTCTGCTTCTTCCTTTTTCTCTAGAGTGAATGTGCACCTCCCACTCTCTTGTGCTCACAGACTAACACAAAGAAAAAGTGGGGTTTGTGAAGGAGCAAACTGCCATAGCCAAACAACTTACCTCCTAAGGTTTTACTCATAAACTCATCACAGACCTTCTTGAACATGCGAAACTACCCATCCCTCTCCTACACTGACACACAGGATCTTTGCATACTTTGTCTTTTCACACACTCACATTTCTACACTGAAAACAGCTCCACAAAGGATATTATATTGTATAAATACAGACAAAAAATATTAGAAATTTATTGGAGAGATGAAAGGCTCATTTCTGACCAGTAAGTATGCTCATTATCTAAGAGGGGGAATAGTCTTATAAATGCAGCTTGGTAAGATTACATCCTATCCTCATAACCCACATGCTGTATTCATACTGTTGTTGTTATATTTCTAGAGTCCCAGCTCTTAGGCTGCCACAGCTCTCGGCTGTCCTATCTTCTATCATGTCGTGGTCACCAGTTGTTGTTCTCTTATTGTTGTTATCGTATTTCTAAAGTCCCATACCTTCTGGGTGGTTTTCTCACACGCAGCTCTTCACAGCAGGGTTGCTCCTGCTTCTTCATCAGGGCTCCTCCAAGGCTCCCCCTGACCAGCCAGCCCATCCCATTTTATCCCAGTTATCTTCATTAGCCACAGCTGCCGCCCAGTCAAGGACATCACAGCTGCAGCCCATTTAAAACAACTAGGATTGGGGCAAGGCCACTTATGCAATACATATATTTTACTAGGACTCCTACTATACCCACAAATCTAAGAACTTACATAGTTATAAACAGATTAACATGTGGGAATTACCTGTGTGCTGCAACCTGCGCTGCATTTTTGATGAACATGTTTTACCAGTTAGGAGATATCTGTTTACATATTGTTCCCCAAACTGACTTTTCCAACCAACATAAAGTTCAGAGTTTGAATTTAAGTGTTTAATAGAAACACATGGTTACTCTGCCCTCCATCCATGTTTAATGCTGTGGACTGATGACTTTGTTTAGTCAAGTCTGAACAAGATCTATCTGATGATGTCTAATCAAAATAAGTCGTCTAAGCTTTTTTTAACAGAGACTGAAAGAAAAAGAACTTAAGAACACCATGGTACACAATAAAATTTCCCTCAAATATCTCTTTTTAAAGGGAACTTGAATGATTGCATTTTTCTAAGCACATAAGTTATAAGCATAAATTGAATCTAGATGAAACGGGTATGCATTTGCATGCTCTTTCAGAGGAAAGGCTTAAATTATTTTCTCAAGTTAACGTATGATGTGCATTCCTACATCAGAAACGCAAGGGTTTATTCTCTTAATACCCTCTCCTAAGCTGTAGCCCTGTCTCCTGACCATATTTACTAAATTTTGGGGTTTTTTTACTTAGCCAGATAATAAGTAGTTCTGGATCTTTCTGAACAAATTGATTTTGCTGAGGACTTTATTTTTTTAAAATGCTCTGTTACTACATGTTTATGAGAAGATAAAAGCTGATGTGGATTATTTCCAGCTTTTAGAAAATATTTAAAGATAGCATCTTAGCTCTATCAATATGTTGGGAACCAGTTTCTGAAATCACATAATTCTAGAATATTTTTCCATGGGAACATCTCTCTTCAGCAGGCTTTGGCTACATGTATTTCTGTTTTGTTGACCATGGTCATAAATAGTGTTCCCAGGGGCAAAGAGCATGGGTATGAGAAGAAAAAATAATTTTGCAGTCATAGTCACTTCATATTATTGGTGTCTACTCAAAGTAGACTTCCTATTCTACTTATAACTTAGTGAAGCTTACATCATCTGGATTTCAAACTTCACTAATTAAAGACAGTGATCAAAAAATCCAGGGGACCTGCCACCCACAGAACTCAGTGGATCTGCAAATGCTATAACTTGAGCTATTTTTTTAATTTTTAGACTATAAAAAGTCTTGGTTTTTCTCCCCTCTTTTTAGAAAATCCTTGGTTCAGCTTGTGTAGTCATAACAGCTACGTTCTTTAAAGATAATTGCGTAAAATTACTGTAGCATCACTCTATTCAATTTCTCCTTTATAATTCATAACACACAAACATAACAGAAAACTAAATTAAGTGTAGAATACTGTGATTATTTTTCTCCGACAGTTTAGGATAGCTTTTCAGTTTGTCAGGACTTTCCATAGGATAACTGTGTCTGGGAGCCCCCAAATTAATCTAGAGTTCTCAAAACTTTTAGGCACCTGGTTTTAAGCGTTCTGACTTAGAAGGGAAATCTATTGAATGTCAAAGTAGAAGGATCCTTCCTGCAGGTCATGATGAAATGCTATGCCTTCAAACCAACATGTAGAATGTTTCTAGTTTGTTTTTTCTTTCTTTTAGCTCATATTTTCTTCCCCAATTGAGTTGTGAGTTTCAGACAGAATTGGTTTCTCCCTTGTGGTTGTGTGCAACCATAAAAAGAGGTTTTCTTCTTTTGTAATCTCAGACTCATCTGTGCATCAAGATAACCTGAGATCATGACATTCTCATGTTGCTTGAGTTTAGAGGTGATGTCTCTTTCATCAGAAAAGTTTTAATCCCTGGAGAATATCAGCTCTATATCTCACTCACAAATAGTCTAGGCAGAAAGATGGATAACCTTGATAAGTGAAAATTCAACCTTGCAAAAATTCATCTGCTGAATAATAAGATGTAATTTGTACATGCACTTATTAATTCCATTCAAAACTCTGTCAGGAATGTTTTGGAGGCTTCACTGCATTTAACTTACCTAAATCCTACATTTCACATTAAAGACTCAAGTTGAAACAATAAAGTATTTAGCCCTAATTCAGAATCCACAAATGGTAGCTAAAACCAAAGATTGTCTAATAAAATTATTTTATTATACCTTATAATTTTTTGGGGGGGATGCAGGAGCTTTTATTAATTTTTTCTTAAACAGAGCTAGTATAGGTATAAACCAACTACATTTGTTGACTAAACCCTTCATATTTTGGAAACTTTGAAGACTGAAAAAATTACATATTCCTTCTCCTTTGCCCATTTTGCAGCTTGTGCTTTTCTCCTCGCCTATTTTCCTCTAATGCGTTGTAGAAGGGCTGAGACTGAAAGGACACCTAGGACAAAAGTCAGCCTCCCTTTCAAGTACAGACTTCTGGACTATCTGGGAAAAAGTGATTTCTATTGTGACCTTAAACCTAAAACCACTTAAACTTAAGCACATGGAATTAGAGAAGCAGGAGATTGACTGCAGGTATGCACTAGTTCATGTTGCTTGTTGCTCCTGGTAGGGTAGGTTCAAACCTGCACAGTACTTCAAAACTCCAACATGAGGAATAGCTGCTCCTTAAAAAAGTTAGGTATAGTTATCAACCAAATTAATTTGGAAAGAAATTGCAGCATCAAATGAAAACAGGTGTGCATCTTGACACAGAGGGATGAAACTCTGTGGATCAAGATACCCTGAGACACTGAGTACTCTCTCAACAATTCTGTTCAGTTTCACCTTGTCTATCAGTGTGCACCTAGAAAATCCATTCTAGAGGGGTCCTTGCCTTGAAAACACCTTCTCAGATCAAACATTACAACATCTGAAATGTTCTCATTTCTTGAACCGCCACGTTGCTGGATTTTCTGGTCCTTTCTACTCTCAGGTGTAGGCTGGTGCCGTGCTTTAATGGAAAAAAAAAGGACCAAGGTGGTACAGGAGATGGATATTTCAGATGGCAATCACCCCTAGAAGTCTCTTCCTTTGTAACTTTATTGACTTTAGCTGAAAACCCTCCATTCCATTGCCTCAATCCCATAAATTATTTTAGACCCCTCAGGCGCACGTAGCTTTTTGTATTAATTTTTCCTCTAAAGAGGAAACCAAAAAAAGGGAATTATACAGACACACTTGTTAAATCCCCTTGAAAGCACATAATCACTCAGGAAAAAAAATTCAAGCTGTAACTTGTCTTCTGCAGAATTGAGGTGTCTGTATTTGGGCTCTGTCACTAGCAAATCAGTAGCCTTCAGAGCCAAAGCTTCAGCTGGCAAAAAGTTTTCTTAGGAGAGGATGTTTCCATGACAAATAGAGGGAGCCTGTATGACCAGCTTGGACTCAACATCTAGTATTTACAAAGCTGAGTAGATGAGGTGAAACACATAATTGACTAGCTTTGTTCACCTACAAAAAGTATACCCCATCTTGCTTATGAATTTAATTTCAGCTCCTTTTTCTTTTCCAAATATAATTGATAATTTTTTATTATTAAAGAAAAGTGTTGCATTGTTGAAATTAAGGGGAGTTTGTCACTGGCATTTGACAATATATTATGTTACGGTTCAAATCTGGTTATTTCTTTATCATAAGTTGAGAGCATGCTTACTTCTTGGATTGCTAGGAACTCTTATTGAAAGAGAGTGTATTAGGATTCTGTAATGAACTATGTTCCTCCATAGAACATCATTATTATTATCATTATATTTCATGTTGCCATTAGTTTTATTAAAATTTTAATTTTAGCATTCACACTGCAGAAACAAGAATTAAAACACTAAGTTGAATAAGAGCAATATTCATTGCCAAATTAATAACAATGATCATTGTATATCCTAGCAGCAAAGCTGTGAATAACCACTGACAATAGTAATTAAAATAGTCATACTGTACTAAAACTAAAAGCTGAATCAAGGTGGTACTGAACAAACTGTCTGTTCTCCAGACCTAGGTGATTTGGGTGTTAAATGATTTTAAGCATCCATGTTCCCCAGGGGAAATGTTTGATGGAAGAAAAAAAAAAAGTAAGACTTGACAAGGTTTTGGGTAAAAAATCAGCAAAGTTGGGGATGTTTTCTCAATTCTTTGCAAGCTCAGATCACAATTTGCTATCTAAATATCCAGGGTCTAGGTCAGTCATTAAAAGAAACAGATCACCAAGATTTGAAAGCGCTTTGGTTCATCAGGATGGATGTCACTGCACAGACAAAATGTATCATTACAATCATTATTGCTGTGCATAATAAAGAATGTTTGTCTGGAATGTTTTCTGAGGGAGACTGACACTGGTACAATCATGGGTGTTCTCTCTAATGGGAAAAACAATTAGTTTTCAGCCATTTGCCTTCCTGGCAGTGCTACATTCTAAATTATATCTCTTGTTCTTCAACGAAGAGACTCCGTAAGAATATTTCTATTGCGAGACCTTCAGACAATGCGGGTGGATCTGCTCCCCTGGTTCGCTGTCTGCGTCACTGTTTTTGGAACCTATAATCACACTGCAAACATCTAGGTTTGAAAGCCCTCTCTGATAATTTTCCAAAGACCCTGCTGGTATTCTGAGGGGTCAGATATGTGAAAATCACTGAGGAGCCTCAGGGAATACCGAGGTGACAATGTGACCTGGTTATCTTTCTAAAAGACTGCCTATAGCACATATAGGATAAGGCCTCATGCAAGAATTATTGGTAAAATTTGTTGGCTTGTGATTAGGAGGTCAAATTGTGTGCTTGTTATGGGATTTCTGAGCCTTACCAAAATATCTCTCTAACTCCATGTTTGTGCTCCCTGGCAGCAAGAAATGTCAGGAGGATGTCTGAAAGACAAAATAGAAGCACACTTGTGGTGGAAAAAAACATTCACTTAATTCCAGTAAGCAGCAAAATTTATGTACCTTACATGAGAAACGTCTGGAATCCAAACCTCGCAGAAGGTCATAAACTTTCTGTTCCCCAGTGGAAATATTCTTCCTGATCTCTAAAGCTGATACCATTTTCTGGGCCTGTTTGGGGATGAAGTAGTTTTCCTTACACCTTAAGTCTAACTGAGAATTCAGGAGAGGACTCTATTTCAGTTAGAGTTCCTTTCACCTAAATGCTGGCATGTGAAGCCACGGTGGCCTTTCTGAGCTAATCATCCTCAACTCTCCTTCTAAAACATGCTGCCTGGTGTGATATAAAACATATAAAACATTGCCTGGTCCTGATTATGGTATGCAGAGGTGGATTTGGAGGATTGTGTGGGATGTTCTTTACCTGAGTAAAAATACTGTTCTGAGAGCAATAACAATCTTTATTATCTAAAAGTTCAGTATTCCGAGAGAAAAATGACAAAACCTTTTCTTTAGAAATGTACTGCTTTTTCTTCACTTGCTCTTTAAACAAAGTCTATGTCCTGAAGGTAGTTTCTGGTATATTTTCTGGGTATAAGAGGTTGACATAAAGGTACCTGATAGATAAAAAATAGACATTTAGGTTCATATTCAGATGTTACCTGAACCAAGGGCAGGTCTTTACAGGTCTTTGAAAAATCTTACAGTAAAATAATATTGGGGGTAGGATGGAGAGTGAACTAAGTACACTGTGAGACCTTGCAATTATGTCAAGTTTCAATACTTTGTGAAGTTACTTGCTGAATTTTCTTAGATTTTGCAGGTAAATACTCCAGTGATTAGTTACGTTGAAATTACAGTTTTGTTTATAGCAACACTTTCAGTTAACCTAAAAAAATACTTAACACTGAAAAAAGGTCATACCTTCTTTATATCCATCTCCTATAAACCCAAGAATTTATTATTAGTGTAATTGAAAACCCATCAGTCTTATAATTCTTAGTTCAGATCTAATTATTACAGAGAAAAAATATTTCTTATGCCAAAAATTTCAACAATAATGACAGTTCAGTTATAAGGTTGCATACCACTTAGGTTTTATTCATTTTCATTGCGTTATGTTGACCCATCACTTTTTCCTAATGGTCCCATGTTGACTGGTTTAATTCGGTTGTAGTGGGATGTTTTGATTAGCTGGATCAGGAATCCTTTATTGCTTAATACTGTTATATTTATAAACTATGGTTTTATAGTAAAAAAAAAAAAAAACAACAAAACAATAAGGCAAAGAATTTAAACACTACTCAGTGTAAAAAATAAAACTCAGTACAATCTACCAACTACTGGATTTTTTTTTTGTTTCTGATTTATTGGAAAAAGGCAGCAGATTTTCTAACAAAAATCTAATCATATATATTTAGCCTCTTTATAATGTCTAGGACACTCTACAGATGCTTTTCCTAATAGTAGATTAAGTTGGTTATTTAGTATTGAGACAAATATTCAGACCTGGTTTCTGCTTCAAAGACCTTACTCTCTTTGTTTAGATACCTGACATGGAAATAAGAAGTGACAAGTGAAGAAAAGAAACAGCAGGGGAGAAAGGGAGCATAAAACGGTATGGTTTATAGGATTATGGAGTTTCTTGAAGGCATGTTCCATCTCACCTAAATATAGCTGCCAAAGTTGTGTATACATAGCATTAGCAAAGAGAAGACTATTCCCATCTATGGTCAGTGGAGCTGATTGAATGCCTCCAGAAAAATTATTTAATTTAGAAATTAATTTAAATGTGGATGAATAGCTTTATGGTTGTTATTATTTTCTTTCTCCAACAACTGAAATACCCTTAGCTTGTCCTGCTCACTTGACTTTCAGTTTGTGATGTTTTACGCCACACATCTCTGTAGGAAGAACATATGGCTAAAAAAATTTGATGAAATAAAGGGGCAATGATGAGGAATTACCTTAGTGAAAAAACATGGAGTATCGTCTCCTCCTTTACACGATTTTAGATGTGTTTTAAAGAACAACAAAAATTGATCCCACTCTCCTCTTTAAATGCACTTAAATTCAGTACTCTCTCAGCAGTGTCATTTCTGTGGTGAGACCTTTCTTGCTCAGAACAACATTCAGTGAGGGATGTCCCATCACAGATCAAACCTTGGCTTTGACAGATTGCACAGGCAGAGTGTCTCACAGCCCTGAGCAGCAGCACAACCATGCAAGAATAATTTAGAAAGCAAGGGCCATCTCCTAAATACTTTAATATCGCATGGTAAACAGACTCAGAGACATGGTACAGTGTGAGTTTCCATACTTCAGAGCACCCAACTCCTCAAATTCTTGTGTTCCAGTTTTTTGTATTGCTCAGCTCTTACAAGCTAGACAGAATAGAGGTAGCATCGTAAGAAACCTCAGGAATTAAGCCACCATGCTGAATCAAATCTGATTCCAGGGGCTGAGCACAAGAAAAGAAGAAAAAGGTGAGAGATGCTAAAAATGAAATTTCAATTGTACTCCTAGACCACACATTAGAAGTAAATACAGGCTTAATATCTCTGAGTCTTCTTTATTTTGTATGGAAATTTTGACAGGAAAAATAATCTTGTATTCATCAAGGAGTCTACAAGATAAATTATGATTAAGAAGAAAGAATATTACTAGCCTGTTCAGAATTATGCAAGCCTGCAAATGCCAATATCATACAACTAATTCAAAACTCTTGGCTGAGATATTCCCTTCTTTCCATTGTCTAATGGAAAAGAGAGCAGGAATATCCAGGTTTCTGAATGCTGCATAGAAAGATGCTGAAGGCTGGGGAGCGTCTGAGCCAGAGGGTAAAATAAGTCTTCCCTATGAACACCACTATCTTTTCACTATTCAAAAAGCTATGCCTGTTTTCAAGACTGTGTACCTGTTGTACAGAAGAGGATTGGCATTGAAATTGAATTTAGGCAGTCTGGATACAATCTGTAGGGAGCTCAGGATGGAAGAATGTCTTCCAACATAAGCGTTTGATCTGTGGCTAAACCGTCTTTCTTCCATAAATGTCACCACTCTCTTGACTGTAAATATCACCTGCACCATGTGTAAAGACGGGTTTTAAAATGGATGTATTTAATGCTTCTTTCTAACACAGGGTACCTATTGTCATCTAAAGGACAAAATCTATTTTCTCTTTTTATTTTCCCTGCTCCTTTTTGTTGCAATGAAAATGTAGGTGTAAAGCAATACCCTGCCAACATTCTTTACACAGCACATGCAGATGAACAAAAAATAATTGCTGGAAAATCCTTTACTCAAACACACAGAATTCAAAATGAAATCTGTCCCCTCACACCTCAGATTTACATCCACACCGATGCAGTATATTGACAAGAAATAACACATACTGAGGGTCTACCCCATAAGCTCTCAGAGGTCTTTTTCTACACTTTGTAGACACTTTACAAACTGTGTCTACATATCTGCAGGACAAAGAGCAAAATCAGATTAACATCTGAACCCTCACACTGATTCTACACACAGTAAACATAGTCTGCATGTCATAGACATGCAATAAAACACTAATATAAACTTTGCTGTGCATTCAGCATAGATTTACATTGGCAAAAACATGCTTAAAAAGTATATATAATGTAAATAAAAATATATATATAAAATATATATAAAATAATAATATATAATATATATAATATAAAACATGTTTAAAGGTCATATATAATTTAAAATTAAAGAAGTGATGGATTTGTTTCTCCTCAGCTTAAACATTTTAGAGGACATGAAAGACTAGAAAGACAGAATGAAAATTTAAAAAAAAAATTATTGAAAGTAATGGATTTTTGTTTCGCATAGTTACACAAAATTTGTGAAAGGAGGAGAATATATTTAGTGAGCCTGGCATAACTTTTGCTTAAAAATTTTGACAAAGTGAAATGTTAAAATCTTATTTTTATTTGAAATAAATATGGTTTTTCATCTACCTACTCAACATTTTTTAGAAAAAAATTTGAAAAAGATGTTTTCAAATGCATTTTTTTGCATAGGTTTTTCAAAGAGGAAATCTAACTTTTTCTCAAAAAATATAGTGATAAATGCCTCAATTTCTTACAATAATTAAACAAAACAAGGAAGACTAAGAGAAATGATGGCAATACAGTTCACTGCTGAAAATCTGAACCCTCTTATTAACATATGAGCTCAAAAAATTTCTTCAAGATTTAAGCAGAAGTCTCCTCAGCTACACTTCTGGAATGTTGAGGAACCCTCTTTATTGTTCTTTGTTTACTCCCCTGGATTTTCACAGAACCACAGAACTGTTACAGTGGGAAACGATCTCTGGAAATCACTCGATCCAACTCCCTGTCCAGGCAGAGTCACCCAGAGCCAGTGACACGGGAACTCATCCCAATGGAATTGGAATGTCTCCAGAGAGAGAGCCTCTACACCTCCCTCGGCAGCTGCTCCACTGCTCTGCCACCCTCAGCACAACAAAACTCTTCCTCATGCTGAGGTGGAACTTCTCGTGTTCTTGTGTTTAATTTCACGGCTGCTGCTCCTCATCCCGCCGCTGAGCACCATGGAAAAGCCTGGCACCACACCCACTGTTATGAATACAAACAAGGCCAAACTTTCTCCAGAGAAAGAGGTTCTCGTTTATTAAAAGCTGCAAGGAATGGAGTGCCCATGATAAGCCCAGGCACCCACACAGCGAGCCAAAACCGAAACAGTGCTCTGACCCCAAGTGCACTGGACTCTCCCAAACAAAAGTAGCCCTAAAGAAGAAGAACTCTGAGCCGAACAAACTCCCCACATTTATAGTTCCCTTCGAGTCCAGGATTGGTGCATTTTGGATCCGCACGGTGATTGGTCCATTTCCAGGCTTCTCATTGGTCTTTACCGCCATTCATTCTGGACCAATCATTTCTGCAGGGCTTTGAATGATTGGTCAGATCTTCCATCCAATCTCTCTTCGACCTTGCCTTGCCCCGCCAGACCGCTGTTCCACCAAACCCTGGACCCTTCTAGCACATTCTAATAAGCCCCCCCTTTAACATAATACAAATAATATAACATAATTAATGCAATATAATTGAACTATATCCTATTTTAACTTAACTTTTACCTATAACACTCACCTTTGAGAAGTTTGACTGCCTGGGGGAGGTCCCCTATCAAATGTCCCTTCCCCAGGCTGAACAGACCCAGCTCCTGCAGTGTTTCCTCATAAAAGAGATCCCCAGGATCCCATTGCCCTCTTGGGTACAGGGGCACATCACTGACCCATGGCAAACCTGTCACCCACCAAGATTCCCAGGTCCTTTTCCGCAGTTTTAATAAAATATGATAAGCTTCATCCACCAAGACAGCCAAGTTCTTTCCCAGAAAATCTCTTTCTGCAGTTTTAGTAAAATGTGATGAGCTTATATCAGATACCTGTATGCCAGAATTTAGGTGTTGCAATTGCTAGGTCACACTCAAATCAGCTCCTAGTCTGTTTTTCAATTGATGATCTTATTTCTTACCACAACATAAAGGATGATTTTAAATCCTGTAGGAAACAAAGTATAAGACTTATCAATATAGCTGGAAATATACAGATTAAATTGGTTTTCACTTAAAAATGCTCATACATCAACTGGAAAATGTTGTAGTTCTCTTAGATTCTTTTGTGCAAATCTGCTTTGCTCCAGACAGAATTTATCCAGACTTTCATTCTTTGATATATTAGATCCATATTTCAAACTTTTGGCTGCTGGAAGTTCTGGATTTCATCCATTTAGTGAGGTATTGAGTAAAAAAAAAAATATATAGATAAATTAATAAATACTGATTTTGTTGCCATGGGTTGAAAGAAAAATACCAGAAATTTGGGGGAAAAAAAGTCTGTCTGCAAAGATAACCTCTGGATGTTCAGCTCTATTCAGAACTACAATTTCTACCTCCAGATCTGTCAACATTTATTTTCTGAGCTTTAGTTCTTCTCTTCTTCATGACTCAAATTTCTCATTTGTAAAACAAGAATAAGTACACTTGCTCTGGTTATGCAGAAGATGTAATTACCACTTAATGAAAGCTGACAGAATTGCCAATTTCAGCTGTATATGGTTTGAGAGGAGAACTGAAATTGTTAATTTCTCATCAAGAAAAAAATCTGGTTTATATTGTTACAACATATTTGAAACATTTAAATTGACATTTCATCATTTGTATTGTGATGTGGGATGTTATGGAATGGTATTGTATGGTGTGTTATGTAATACTAAAACACAGAAATGGAAAGCAATTTCAGAAGAAAGATCAAAAAAAGAAAGAAATAGCTTATTTCAAACAATGTCAAAATGTAGTGTGTTGAATTGTGAGAGCTTTTATCCCATTTTTCTTCTGAACAATGTTACATTGAATCTGACCCAATTTTGTAAAGTGTTTAATTTTTGAGTGAACTGTTCAATGCTGATGGGAATGTGGTTTTGTCAAAGATTCTTCTATTTGCTTGAAAAGTGCTGTGAAATCTAAGAGTGAAAAGTGCTATATAAAGACCAAAAATTGCTATAATGGGTCTGATCCCAGGCAGGCTAAAGAAAGATGACAGCTCAGATAACTTTCTCCTCTCCCTGTACACAGCTACGTGAGTACCAACCTCACTCCTGTTTCCTGATCTCTGAGGGAAGCGTGCCAAGATCTGGTCTTGAATCTTGTGTCAGTCGATACAGGAGAATCGTGGGCAGCATAAATAACATGGCTTTATGTCAGATGGCTGAACGTTATGAAGTCTTGTAGAGTAAAAACATCCATTGCAGTGTTTCCTCTTTCTGGGGTTTATTGCTTAGGTTGCAAGAAAACTATTTGGATTTTGGGAAAAAGCCTCATATTTCCTCTTTCCCATGTGGGTTGTATTGGGACTATTAAGGGTAGACGTCATGATCTTACCACTCAGATGATTCATATGAGTTAATAAGGTGTTTGTTTTGGGGTATTTTTAAGCATTATTTTCATGGAACATATAGGATATTAGTAGCTGTAAATATCTTACCTATTATTTGGGCACAAAACTAAGTTTCTGGTTCACAAGCTGTTGAAGAAGGAGTGCTGACACAGAAACAATGTGCCCCCATTGACCTAACTGAAGAATGCTATTTTATCATGTTAATTTACTTAGAAAACCAGCCTGGAATATTCACAAAGAAACAATTACACATGCAGATCAAGTCTGATAGATAAGAAGGTGTGAATTTTCCAAGATCTAACATTTAAGTTGAGCCATGCCTAGACCAAATTAACGCTCAGAGCTCCCAGTTGAAGTTGCATGAGAAACATCTGGGTGTGACTGGAATAAGGAATATTTGGATCAATACTTGACTGAGAGCCTGGGCCACCAGCAGTAAAGTCATTGACTGAGAGCTCAGAGTCAACACTTGGCTCTGCCAGGACAGGGTGAGTGTTCTAGGAAGCCAGAGGGAAATTTCACAGGGTGAAGCATGGTGAAAAATCCAGTAGCTGTGAATCAGTGACTCTTAGAAAGGATAAAACAACAGGGGACCTCAACCCTCCTGCTTCAGGGCATGAAATTTTAAGAAAGATGAAAGACATTTTCACTTTTTTCCCCTGAAGTATAATAGTGAGCAATTGGTTCTTCTGGCTGCATGTCAGAGTCTGTTCCTCTCAAGTATCAAACACTGACCATCACTGATGAGAGGGCAGTAGGAGAGTAGGACTCTTGGGTGCTAATTCTAGTTTGCACACAAAAGCAAGGCATGTGGGCAGATAAATACTTCAAAGCTGGAAAAAGAAACAACCTGTGCGGCTTCTGAGAGTTAGAGGTTGAGACACACAGATCTCTGTGCCTCTAGGTTAAATAAAGTTTTGTCATCCTCAGCCTCTGAAGTGATTAAATTTGTCCCAGTATCATTAGAAAATGGAATTAGCAGCAATATGTGGAGCCACAGTAGCCTGGGGGTGGTTTCAGAGGATACAGCGACGCCGCTCTAATAACAAGGGCTGAGAATGGCATGTCACAATTACTGCTGGTGCTGCTGTTGATTTATGTCAATGCAACAGTTCCATGGCATCCATCACTCAGCTTTATGCTGATCTCCTGAAAAGTATCTCTGGGTTTGTAAAAGTTAGCAAGGCTTTGGTAACTTCAGGATGTGCTGGTGGGTCGGGGGAGACACGCAACGTTTTGTGAATAATGCACTGAAAAGGAACATTAGAAGGAGGTTTTCAACAATCAGCCTTCAAATAGGAGAAACAAGGATAGGAAAGAATGATATAATACCTAAACACTTTTAAAAGAATAGTAAACCTATTTTCAAAGGATTGTGTAATGTTTTATTTATAATGGGGAAAGATAGTACTTAATAATTCTATGAGTCTTCTCCAAGTCTCAGTGTTTCTGAGAAGAAAGGCATGCCACACTTTCATTTCTGCTTTGTTGAAGTGGGTCAGTCATAAACTGGCCCTCTTCATTCTTTATTTCTTCTTTCTTTGATGATGGGAGGTATTGAGATTATTCTCTTTGTCCTTTTTTTTTTTTTTTTTGATGCCCCAAACAATAAAATCCATCAAATTTATTGAAAGTCACAGAAAAATACTTTTTTGATGCAATTCATGGCCAAGCTCATAGTGAATCTGAAGTGAACTTTACCTAATCTTTTGGCTTAGATAGAAACTGTACAAACACAAATTTCATTTCCCCAACACTATGTAAACACCTATCCAGCCACTGCAGCAGCAAAGAAAAACGTAAAGGTTGCATTGATAGAGACAAAGTCTGTAGCTGGTATCCCACAAACAGAAGGATCCTAAAGATTCAATTAAAATGCATTTAATGTCAAAAAATATGCAAAAAAAAAAGGAACATGAAAACGAAAAGACGTAATTTCTTAATTTCCAACAAAACTAGAATTATAATCAAGCAATAACTCCAATTCTTCCTACCTGTCCCTCTTCTCTTCAGTTTCTTCGCTCACTTGAAAGTAGATGCTTCTCCTAATCTCCAGATTCACTCAGATAACAATGCAGCATACAGGAGAATGGAAAAATCTCTTAGATACCCCAGGTATTTTATGCCATGCTCTGAAGAACAGAATCAAATGTGACTTTTGAAATGTTTGGACAATTCATTTTGTAAAAGTCATTTTTCTTCCTATGAAATAGGCTGAAAAACTTGCCTCTCTCACAGGAAGTAAAACCTTGTTGAATAAAATTAAGTGAAATGGTTTTCATTTTAGCAAACACATATAGCTCCAGTTTGGCCACATAACAGACTTAAGAATTAATATTGTTCCTTAGCATAGAACACCAATCTAAAGTATTTAATTCAATTTTATTTATTTTAAATTTATAATCTAATCTGAATTACTTATAAAACCTTCCTAGTACTTCCCTACCCCATCTCTGAACTTAAACTTAGTTGGGGAAATTGTTGCAAAAACACAGGAGCTTAAGATTCTTCCTAAGACCTCATGTAACCTCTCAAGTCCAATGTTATACTTGTCTGAGCACTTATAGATTTATTTTTTTCTTCGCAGCTTTCCTGAGCTGACATAAAGGTTGATAAGCCTGATGACATAGCAGCTATTATTTCGAGTAGTTTCTAAACAATACCATTTTTGTGCCCTTCTGCTTTCAATAAAATTATAGGTTTCTTTATTTTTTATGAAACAATGGCTCTCAGCTCCATGCTATCTTTCCTGGGCAAAATACCCATGAGATTGTGGTGTCTCGCCATTAATGCAATTATTGCTGCTGACGTCAATGCAAGCATTGGCTCTGCTGAGGTCTCCATCCACAGTGTCACTTGTGAGGACAGAGCTATGCATAAACAATATATTGTTATTTATCCTGCCTGTGTAAACCAAATAAATAAAAACACTACCAAAAAAAAAAAAAAAGAAAAAAAGGCAGCGAACCTAAAACCAAATACTTCAAATAAATACAGTACTACAAATACTTCAAATAAATACAAATATTACAAACCATTTGAAATAAAACAAGCTGCTATTTCAAAATGCACCCAGAAAAATAAGTGCTATATTTATGGAGATGCACTGGTGATAGATCAGGTCGGAATGTGAAGAGTTGATAAATTTTCATTACCTGCTCGGGGTTGAAAACTGAAATGGCTTGGTAGACATCTGCTAGAAATTCAATCAGGTACCTGCAAAAATCCAACATGTGTAGATTTCAGTTTGTGTTTAGGTGTTCCATCCCTGTGCAGTCAGGGATGGAGGAGGCCTGTCAAGATCTCAAGCTCGTCTAAGGCATGAGATGAGGAAACTTTAAAGGGCTTGCTCCATCCTGTTCCTCTCTACATCCTCCCACTCTGAGGTTTGTTTCCAAAGAGGGAGTCAAAATTTACCCTGATTTTACTTTTTCTTCCTTCACAAAACCTTTTTTAATGTCCCTAAAGTCAGACAAAAAGAGCAGGGTGGGAGGATATTGGGTCCACTCATTTGATGCTGTCTCTAGTTGAATGAGGCTGCAAGCACTTAAACTGAAGGAGGTAGAGATAACCATGCTGGTGATGGACACAAAATTTAGGGGACCTCAGGAACCTTTTACTGGCTCCATCAACAGTGGAAGAACTTTCTGTCCAGACACAAATCTCTAGCCCTTAACTCACATTCCGATAACCCACAAGCCCTCTTGCTGAAGCTCATTAATAGCTTTCTGCCTGGTACTAAAAATTTACCCTATATTGCAATAAATATTCTTCTTTCACTGGTCTCTCAATTTTTTGCTTTTATTGGATTGCATCAAATACAGGCTAAACCAGACTTCTTTTAGGGAAGAAGGAAGAACTGACACACCACATCTATCCAGATGAAATCAAAGTAAAGAGAGCATTAGTGTAACTCAGATAGAGTCTGGTACTATTGCCCAAAATATGACCACTCTTGTCCAAGAAACATAAATGACAAATTGAATCAAGTTATTTAAAAGATCCAGGAATTATCTAGGAAAGAAGGACTTGTTTTAGTAAATTAATTTGACTGATTTAGATCAGCAAAACAAAGGCAGAGAAGATATTAACTGTTCCCTGTTAAAGAAATAAGCACCAACATTCCATTTTACTAATGTCCTGGTAAATGGAGGTACTGCACTTAATACAAATGACTATCCAAAGGTATTTCTGCTGGAAGTTAAAGAAATTCCTAATCATCAGAGAAGTTTTATTTTGGAAGAGCCTTCTATCAATGAGCGCAAATGATTTAGGTAATCTGAAATTTCCTTGCTGGTTTTGCTGTCTCTCTCTCTCTTTCTTTTTTTTATTAAGAATAATTGTGACCATTTTGTTGATTCTACACCTTAGTTTCCTATGACAATAGGTGACTGAATTTTGGGATAGAGGTCCCTTTCCATCTAGGTGTGGTTTTAGGCATTATAGGGATGCAACAGACAAACAAGAAACCTAAACAATATATTTACATATTCTGAAGTAACCGATATCCTCAGAAATTTTGCAGACAAGACAAATCCAAATGTACGCAATTAACATCCTGCAGTACCTTCCACCTGATTAAACCAGCTATATATAGCAGAACCCTGAGTTCATTCAGGCAAGCAAAATGGCATTTATGAATTTTATTTCAGTTTTATGCTCCAGATCCTTACTCTTGAACATATCTTAATAATTTAGTTGAACAACAGATTTGTCTGTGTAAGGCTGTTTGGTAATGCATTCTATTCTACTAAGTAGTCATTAGGCTGCCTGCCCTAATGACTATGATACAGACGTGGAATTCAAGGAGCCTGGGTTTTATTTTGTCATTAATACAATGCATGATTTTTTAACAAGTCACTCTCTTACAATGAGAACTTGCATAACTTTGAATTTTTATCAAAGCAGAAGCATCCAGACAGCTTACTCTTGAAAAGTGCTGGTTTCTCTCCACTAGATATAAGAGGAGGATAACCTGCTCTTGAGACCTACACATCTAACATTTAGACACTCAGATCAAAAATTCTGGCTGTATGTTTCAAAAAAGAAATTACATTAAGGCATTAATTCATAACCTCTTCCCCCCCCCCCCCCCCCTTTTTTAAAAAAAAAGTTTTAGTGTGACTTGTGTGTAATTTCAAAAATAAAACAAAACATAAGAAAACACAAAACCCAGAAATTAACTGAGAAAAACTACCTTATGAAACTCCAAAAAAACCACGAGTAGTGCTAAGGTTAAGGAGTCTAGCTGGGACAACATCCAGTAGATAAAATGAATAATCCATAACATAAGGAACAGCAAATGTGGAGAAATCTTGATCTTTCACAATATTAGATAGTAGTTTGTTGAAAGGGACAATAAAGACCATCTCATTTCAAAATCCTACCATGGACTGGGACACTTCCCACTAGAACATGGGTTCAAAAGGTTGTTTAGAGCTCTATCCAACCTGGCCTTGAACTGTTCTTGGAACAGAGCATCCACAAGTTCCTTGGTCTCCCTTTACCACATTCTGAGGAAATAACTTCTTCCTGATATGTAATCCAAGCCTGACCACCTTCAATTTAAAACTGTTCTCCCTTGTACTGTCACTATCTGCTTGTATAAAAAATTCTTCTCTTTCCTTTTTCTAAAGCTCCTTAAAGTACTGTAAAGTCACAACATGGTCTCCCTGGAGACTTCTCCAGACTGAACAACCTTAGATCTCTCAGCCTTTCCTCATACGAGATGTTTTCCATTCGTCATCCCTCTTGTTGTACAATGGACGGGGAGATCCATGTATAATTCAAAATCACAGATCACAGTGCATCCTGAGTTGGAAGAGACCCACCAGGATGATTGAGTCCTGGCCCTGCACAATATCATTCCCAAGAGTAACAACCTGGGCCTGACAGCATTGCTCAAATGCTTCTTGAAGAGGATTGGTGCTGTGACCACTTCACTGGGGAGCCTGTTCCAGTTCCCAGCCATCTTCTGGGTGGCAAATATTATTCAAAATATTTTGCCTTTAACTTGCTGTGTCTACTCCAACAGATGGTGACATTCCCCCTTTCTCCCAGAATTTTTCCCCCAGCATCCTTTATTCAGGCTGAACACAATTTACCATGGTATTACATCCTTGTCATCCTAAGGAATGATCCAACCAGCTGTGGGCAGAAGTATTAATTGTGGAATATTTCCTGAGTCATGGTTTCTCTATCTTAGCATCCCATTGGCTATATCAGGATTATCCTAAGATCAAGATTTTGATTGTTTTTTATTTTAAAAGGATGCATAAGGCAGGGTTCTCTAGAGAAGAAACCTAGAGCAAGTGTTTCTTCTGAGGCAGCCCACCATGTAGACAAAATAAAGAGTACAAATTGTTCCTAATATCAATCTTCCTTGTCTTTAACTTTGCACTGTAAGGTTATCTCACAAATTAGGAGAAACAAAAAGAAGACACCAGAAACAGAGAATAAGCTAGATCCATTAAGTGTTGTTCTTCTCCAGACTTAGTAAATTAATGTACTATAAATGAAGTGCCTAAAATTTTTTTTGTTGAATGAAGGGAAAAAAGTGTAAGGCTTGGCACAAAATTTAATTCCTTTAGGAGACCTTCCTACGGAGGGTCCAGTCTTTGTCTGCACACAATAGTCTCTCACATGAAGACAAAATAGAGATGAAATCCCAAAAATCATCAATGAAAAAGTCCTCAACACCCTCTGTGATCACTAAAGTCGCATGAGTTTTATGAGAAACTTGATCAGATTCATGTCAGAAGTTTGGGCAAGTGAAATGCTTTCAAAGAATTCCCCTAACTCCAGAAAGAAGGACATTTTTCTAGCTCAGACTGTGATAGAAGCGTGACAGCAAAATTGAGATCCTAAAAGCCTGAACAGAAAAACAAGAATACCTGTTTCAGTGCCCACAGCAAAAAAAAAAAAAAAAAAAAAAAAAAAAAAAAAAAAAAGAAGAAAAGAAAAAAGGAAGAGGAATTGTAATATCAAGAGATGACATACCTGAAGGTTGTATTTTTCTCAGTTCTTTTCCATTATGTTGGACTTGCCCTTCCTGACAAGGTCTGAAGAAGATGTAGTTTATGAGGGTGGTTCAAGTGTGATAAAGAAGCTGCAAGTTGGGGACATGAAGGGTTAGGTGCCCTTGAGGAGTGAATGGGCTCAAGTGCTCTGCAAGGATTGATGTTATTAAGTTGAATTATTATTATTAGCACTTGTACAACATGGGGAATGGATGAGCAAAAAGAAGAGAAAAAACGGCACATGAGCAAAAGTGAAATTAAAATGCAGCGCATAAAACATTGCAAATAAACTGCTAATGCTTCATATTTGTAAATACATATCTAACATATGCTAATTTTTAAAAAATCTGAAGAATACACAAGCATGTTAGATCAACTAGATACTTGTTTCAGACTCTGCCTTAAAATCTGATAAAAATCAATTACAGTCCACCAAGTAATGCAGTAATCTGCCTTCCCACAAAAAATCTCCTTAACCCTTTGCAGCTGGGAGCTAAATTGTGTGTCCCACTGAGCAGTGTTTAATTGGAGTCAACAGGCACTTGCTGATATAGGATAATTGTGGTATCCAAGTCATGGAGATGGGTAATGCTACAGCCAGATTTTTATGGAGAGATGCATATTTCTGCAGCTCCGAGTGAATAGGTGTGTTTATATATGCATAAAATACATGTGTTTGCTTGTGAGCACATAGGACAAAATATATATAGAAAAGAAAAGCTCTGCTTGGATTTCTGAAAGGATAAACAAACTCTACTAAATAGCAAGCCCACTGTTTTCATCAGAACAACAATCATGCAATAACTTAATAACTTTAAGATAATACATTATTGCTCATTTCATAATGCTTTTTTTGCTCTGCAAGTAGAGCTGTTTGGCCCATGGTTCATGCATTTCTGATTCTTTTTACCACTTATGTTTTAGATGAAGAAGAGGCAGATGGCAGGGTCAGTCATTGACAATGGCTGTGATGAACCTTGCTAGCATATGTATCAGAAGAGAGTACCCAAATTATACATCAGGAGAGAGGAACCATGGAGAGCATTTGCGGGACAGCAATGAGAAGAGAAATCTGTGCAGTCTTTATGAAAGATTACAACTATACAATTATATCTAATACTGGAATATGTCTAAATCTCCAAACATGCCACCACCCTTAAGCTTTTTCAGACTCTTCGTAACTAACCTCCAGGGTTTAGTTTGGACTTAAAGTCATATTAAAAATATGTCCCATCTTCCTTTCTGGAATTGGCTCACGTTTTGCAAAATATGTCTTCTCCTAACTCCTTGTGAACCCCAAGGCTCCTCACTGGCCCATGAGAGAAGCAGAAAAGGCCCTGGCTTTGTGTAAGCCTTGCTCGGCAATAATAAAAACATCCATGCATTATCATCAGTTTCCAGCACAAATCCAAAATACAACCCCATAACATCTCGTATGGAGAAAATTTTCTCTACCCCAGGCAAAACCAGCACATTTTATCACTCCTAGAATTTAAAAAAAATTGAGGGATAAACAAATTCTGACACCCATGAATTGTACACTGAGTACAATTATGTCAGGTGTGTCATGTTTAGTCTAAGGATATGCATAGTAAGCATTTCTGTGATTTTGATCAGCTCTCTCTCTACCAATCCTCATAATGACTATTTAATAAGAACATAACTTGTACAGTAATATCTCATCCATGTCACAGTTCATGTTCCCACAGGGTCTTTGCTATGGTTTTCCTTACAAATATTGGTGCTTTATCTTTCCAAAATTTGTGTGCCAAAGAGCCAAAGGCCTGACTTGAGGAATGTGCATTCATAACGACTCCCATGGAGTCCTCACCTTGGGCTTACCCACAAGTGGGGAAAGCCTAAGGGTTGTGCCCAGCACCCAATCCTTCCACACCAACAGCAGAGCTGACAGCCCTGCATGTGTCAGGCCCTCCACGCCATAATAAGGCCTGACAGTTTTAGAGCAGTGCTCATTTCTACTGGTTAAATATGTCAGAAACCTAAAAGGAAATTTCCACCCAAAATAAAAAAATAGAAAACCAAGTATTAATAAAACTACACTGCTTCAAATGAAAATGCCAGACAGGCTGAAAATCAAGGCAAGGAAAAAAAAGAATGGTACAAAAAGAGGGTACAGGTAAATGAGACTGATACAACTGCCATTAAAGATAATTGGATATTAGTCCATACACTTATCTTATGTAGTCCAATGTGAAACCGTTCTGTAGGAAAAGTTCTCACTGCGGAAAATCAAAGCCAGGAGACCAATTGTCCCCACTCACATTCTAAAGTTTGAGAATTCGCTTATCACATATCACTCTGTGCATACTCATGTCTTCATGAATTAATGCAGGTCTACATATGAAAATCAACATTTCTTACACATATAAACACCACAGATCTGAATCAATCTCTCGAAGCCAAAGAGGGTTAAATATTTAAACAAGCTATGTATTGAAATGCATTTTTAATGCTGTGAAGTCATTGTGATGAAAGATTACTCAAGAGCCTTCATTACTGAGTTTAGAGAGTAATGTGGCATTATTGGAACAGATGGCACAGCTGTGTGCAGCCTCAGCCCCCGCCCGGCCCCCCCGGGGTAGATCCAAGTGCCACCCCTGTGCAAAGTCGTCTGCTGTCAGCCGATGGCCCGAGCGGATGGATGGCTGCATCCAGCTCCCACATCCATGCATGACAGCCAGGATGGCTGAAGTCTTGGAGAGCAGGCTCCTTGAAGAGAGCCTTGCCTTCTGTCGCCCCGTGTTTCCTGCACGCGGGAAGGGGAAGGGGGAAGCAGCGCCCCGAGCGCTGGGTATGAGCTCGTTGTGCCGCTCTGTGCCTTAATTGCTAGGATTATGTGGTATCATTATGTCAACTGCCATTGTCGCTGCTAATTTCAAGCTGGCGTCTCCCCCTCACCCCCACCCCCATCCCGCCTCTCTGCCTTCCCTCCCCCTTTGCTGGCTGATTGAGTGTGGGTGTTGTGGGAATCACAAAGAGGGGGAAGAACCGACCGGACACGATTTGATGGTTATTAATTAAAAAAGACAAAGGAAGAAAACAGGCAAGTGTGAAGTCGGGGTCTGTGCTGTGGCAGTCCATGAAAGAATTAGCTACATGGCTATTAACGCTGTCGCAGCTGTGGGGAAAAGGAGGCCGGCACCTCAGGAGGTACTTCTGAAGCTTTTCCTTGCACTGAGTTTTCTCTTGCACACAGGTACAAAGAATATCAGTCTCTGACAAAGGCCCTGGCTTCCAGATTTTTACACAACAAGATCAGATGCAGCAGATTCCCTTTAGTCTGTATTTGCAATACTGCTTATAAAGTTGGTACAAGGCCTCAAAATGCCTCTTTCCTGATTTTGCACTGATGCAATTTAAGTAGTTTCTGTGGGGGAAAAAAAATCTAGTTTATTTGTGCATCTTTTTAGCCATCTAGTGAATTGTTTAAGTTTTATTAATCGTTTCTTATGCTGCTCAATAACACTTAGTTGTGCTGCATTATGTTTTGGAACAGAAGCTAGAATCCAGATTAAAGGAGAGGTATTTTTGGGCAGCATCTGCTGGAGAGCCATCAGCTTGCTAGACTCCACCAGAGAATCCTCATGCAGATTTAAGTGTTTCTGCAAGCTGAAAGTACCTATCTGGGTGTTGAATACCCAGGATAGATTTGACATGCTAAATTTCAAGTCTAGAAACAATGAGTAAAGCTGCAGAACATTTAGTGATGCCCATTAAATTCTGCATTTCCTTCAGAAGTCTCCTCTCTCATCTCAAATATCTCCCCTTAATTGAACCGTCTTTCTATTGCACTGGTGATCATCCTCTTTCTGAGTCCAAGTGGGTTTTTTCTTGGTAAAAGTTGCAAAGTTGGAATTCAATATTCCTGGGAAGACCACATAAATTACTTGCATAACAACATTATCTCTTCCTTACCTCTACTACAGACATCTCTTAGAACTGCATTTACTTTTTCCATAGCCCCGTGGATGCTTCAAAGTCAAGCTGTAATCAGGTAAAGCAAGGAAGTATTTTTCTTCCTTTGGACTTTACCAAACAAGTAAATTCATTGCTTGGATTAAAGTTTTACTTTTTTAATCCTTTGTCATGCAATCTCTGATCCAGTGTTATTACTTTTACTTTAGTTTCTGTGGTCAGCTCTCTTTTTGGATTGTAAATAGTGGCTTTTCTGCTTTTGCATTCCCTATTAATTGTGAATTACTTGGAAATTTCTTTTCCTTGCAAATCATTTGAAGCATAATTATCAAATGAAGCAGCAAACACAAAAACAACCCTCGCTCTGTTAAAATTCTTAAATTAAGATTTCAATATTATCAGACAAGTAAATAAAGCATCAAATGAGGTCCACAGAGAGGATAATACATTAGAATAGGAAAAAAGGATTTGCCTAATTTAAATTCTTTGCTTTTCTAAGTGGTTGTAAATACTACCAGATTTAGGAATCCAATATAGGTATGCTCATATCAGCAGTTCACGTTGCCATATGAAATGTAACATAGATATTTCTGATAAGTACCTAAAAATTGCCCTCAAATTTCTAGGTTATTTAATTTATATTTTTTTCTTCTTCTAAGAATGTTGTGTTAACTTGTCTCCCATTTGGAACAAGCTAAGAATTTATGAGCAGTTTCTTGATTCAGATGATAAGCAATGACTCCTCAAACCTCCACAGCTCTGGTGATCCCTAAACAATACTAGATGGCAGTGATTTTTAGGCAGGTAGAGTTTTAGGTGGGTATTTATAAATTACAAATTTATAAATTATATATTTATGGAAGGGCACAGAAGTGACAATGTAGATTTTGATTTTCTAGATTCTGCAGCTGTTAATATTTGATCTCAGGAAGAATTTAAAATAGAAATTATTTAGCTAAGAAATCTTTCAAACTCTTTAGAATGTTTGAATCTTTAAAGTGAATTAGACAAAAGAGTTGCCATGGTCAAAATCTAGCAGCAGCTTCTATTCAGATAATTTTTCAGCTCTGTTTGGGGAATTGCCCAAAGAGGTGCAAACATAAGAAATGTTGCAGGTAAATTTAAAATAAGAACAATTGCAGAAGTGTAATTTTACTTTTTCACTTGTTTTATTTACTTTTAAATCGATGATGTTTCCTAGAAATCAAAAGGCTATGAAGGAAGTTAAAGAAAATGGGAGGATTCAAAGTAAGATGCAGCACTCAGTTGTGATGATCACCAGACATTTTAATGGCCTTAAGAATTGCTGCAATTTGTGTTAAACTGAACTGCCAGACAGACACGGAAACCAGTTTAAAAGTTATGCTTTCCTGGAAGAACTATCTATTAAAGGGCAAGATACCACTCTAAATGGATGCTTAATGGGAGTTCAAACATCTTTGAAAAGTCGTGCAGCTCTCTACCATGATCTACATGTTTTACCCTCAAACATATTGTTAGTTTTTCATATTTATCCTGCACAATCCCATGAAAAACAACCAAAAAAAACCACAAAAGACCATGGCTCCATGGCTTGCTGGGTAAAATCTTGCAGAGTAGCTGATTGGCTCTGAGCCAAATCTGACCCTTAAGCCTCCCACTGCAGTGGATTGATCCTAGAAAATTACATATTATCTTGGTTACTGCAGTGTGTTAATGTGTTTACACAGATTCGCTACCTGTGGTGGCTTTTGTCTTTTAAGTTTCGAGCAGGGGTTCTGCCCACGGAGACCTACCCCCACACATATAGGACTGCTTCAAACCACCCTAATTTCCAGAAGTGCTCTCTTCAGTTTTCCACTTTGTTTATGTGACTTCCATTCCATTTACAGGGCTTAAAGCATTAGTATAAAGAAGCTGGCAAGCAGAAAACCTTTTTGGCTGGAAAGGTAATGGAATTCTGCTCAGTTATTTTACCAGGAGTAGAGGATGATTAGCACTAATTACAGCTTGTGACACTGAGAGAAATTTGGAGTAAAATTGCAAAATATCCTTTAAAAATAACTATTGCAGCAATAATGTTATATGTCTTGTAGCAAATAAACAGAAAAAGCTTCCTGTTTTCTGGATTCTATTTTTTGTTTAATTTTATTTTGTAATGTACTTGAACTTCATGGAAACGGCTTAGTATTTGACAGTGTTCTGTCAGTAGAATACTCCTCTTTTCCCTGTTTAATGTCCATTTTTAGAGGGAATTGAACAGCTTTGGGCAGGCAGCAGAGAAAAACACAGAAATGCTAAACCCTGTGACCATTCATATTTAGCTATTTAAGAAGGAACTAAAAGCAAACAAGCTAATTTTTCTAATGTTTACCAAGGGAGGTACTCAGAGAGGTATCTGCTACCCAGACATCCAGAGTGCTCTACCCACAAGATACTGTATTACTTGTACATGTGATATTGGAAGTATTCTCATAAACTGAAAAATATTTAACTTGCATTTAGAGGAGCAGATACCAGCCTTTAAAACAGCCAATGCATCCCTGCCCACATCTGAGCACCTGCAGGGGAATAGAGTCCAAAATTGCTCCAGAGGAGCCTTAACAGAAGTTTATGTTTAACTCTGGAGAGGGTTCTGACCACAGTCTCAAAAATTCTGTGAGCAGCAGCCCTCAAGGACAACATCTGAGCTTCACTAAGACAAAGGTGTTAAACAGGAATACCCTAATGGACTGAAGCTGAAGCTGTGCTTCTCTGTGGAGGGAACAGAACTGTCTCACAAAAGCTAGCAATTTCTCATTCAGAAGGATATTTATAGCTCAGATTCATACACTCTGAAATCAGTACTTTAGAAATATATGCATAATTTCTACTTATATGCCATTAAGACTTTATAAAACACTATGATCAGATCAGGTGTCTCCATTTCATCGGAAGCTGATAACAAAACTCATCCTTTCCTTTCATCTTCAACTTGATTCATATTAAAATTTCAATCTTTTCACCAGCTATGTGTATTTTTTCCTACTATAACCTCCCCCCTCACTTTCTTCCCTTTTTTTCTCCTGTAACAGAACATCAGCCATTCAAGGCTGTTTTGTCTTTTTCTTCTCCTAATCAATGATTCTCAGGTGCTAGGACCCTGAAGCAATACTTTTGGTACATGGGGCAAACAGATGTTTTTGCAAGTGAGGCCTTGAGTAATTCCAAGAAAACATTCCTGCAGGTGAAACTGAAAAGTGTCACTTGTGCTGGAAAAGAGAATATCTCTACAGCAATGAGTCTCAACCTTGGAGAATTGCAGTGGCACTTCAGCACTGAATAGAGCCACATGTTAATTATCTTTCTATTGAATTATGCTGTTACTCATTTTGAAGTTACTATCAGAAAACACTGTATGGTGATTTAACATCTTGTTAGGTCCAGGGGGAAAAAAATCTGCAGTAGGAAAAATAAGAAAATAATGGGTTTTTCATGGGTATTTATTCAGCATTGCAGTCAGTCAACATCATTATATTTTGCAGTTTGAATTTCCAAGTCTTTCACTTCCTTTTGTAAGAAACCTTCTTCAAACTCCTTTCAAGTTGGTGGAAAGTTCCTGCTGATATGAACAAATTTTGGAACACACACTAAAAGAGTTAAAAGAGCATAAAAGAATGTGAACCTCAGTCTGCATATCTAATTACCTTTTTGTTTTTAGCCCAATGATTTTCCTGACAATGCTGTGTCAGATAAATGCTTTTTTAATTTTTTTTTTCCCCTAAGGCACTGCTGCTTTCATGGCCCCGCTGTCTTGTGTGATTCTGGGTAGGTACATATCTCATATCATATCTTATATCATTGAAGCCTCTGGACAATTTCAATCAAACTTGATAGAAAATACAGAAGTCTGAGGGATAATCCAAATCCTACCAATGCAATGAGGAAAAATGCAAGTTTAATTTTTTTTCTTATTAGCTACTGAAAGAAGGAGATAATATATTCCCAATAAATGTGAAGACAATGAAAAAGAAGCAGATGCCATGAGACCTGAAATAAAAAACAAAAATTTTGGTTCAACATTACCCCTCATCTAATATCCATAAACCCATTTATGGGATAGAAAATCATATGCAACTGACCATCCCTCAAATTTCTGCTCACAGAACATCTTCTTTTTGCAAAGGTTTTCACAAAGGATACCTTTGACCAACCATTATAAAAAAAGAAATATTAATGTAGTAGATGAGACAGTTCCTAAGGGTCAGAAGGTGGAAGTAACTTTTGTTTGGACTGAAAATGAAGGGACTCCCAAGTCAGTTACATAGTCCAAAGAGAGGAAAAAATGAGTCAGTATGAAAGGTCTGCTGGTCTTTCCTACTGGAGAGAAGCAAGATCAGGAGGTTGAGAAGTGCCTGTGATGGGTTTGGGCCTGGCACTGAGATCAAACTCACCTCCTGGACTTTCGGATTTAAATTTTGATATTCTGATGAGGACAGTGATTCTCCATGTAGAGAATGAGAGGTTTGCCTAAAAGGCAAAGGTGTATGTTCTCTTCTTTTGTGGGAGAGATCTTCAACTTATAGCAGCTTGTAGTGTCCCTTGGTACCAAAGGATGATGGGTTGAAGCAAAGGAACTGTGAAGGTTTCCAGATTGACCTTAATTCCCTGCTCTATCCACACACAGATTTTGAGACAGTTAATATGTTACAATTCACAGAGTATAACAGTGAAACAATGAGAGATTATCGTCAGGATCACATCTAATGAGCCCAAAGAAGATTAAAAAGCAATTGTGCTGATGTGGTCATTCTGTATCTGAGCTAAAGCTCACTAAAGCTGTGTGGACATAACAGATGTGACCACCACAAATCAGATATTTCATGTCACATTACACTGCCTGGTGTATGCATTCAGATACAGTCTCAAGAAGAGCTCTGAAACCAGGTGGGACATCATAGTAAGACTTCTGAAAAGCACAAACAGTAGGGATTCAAGAAATCAACATTCATTTAAATTACATGATTTATTTTGGGTAAGAGAAACAAATGGAAATCTTGGCTGTTTTCACCTGGAGGCTCATAGCAAGGAAGCACAAATAACAGTGCACTGTAAATTTTTTGAACAGTTGAATGCTTCTACAGATGAAAATAAATGAAAAGAATTAACACAATTCCTAGTCTAAAGATCCTGAAGTAATCTGATCTAACTTCAAGTACCGAAATGAAACACTTCCAGGTGTAATGGCCTCAGTTTTCCCCAGCAGCTGGAGGAGAAATGCAGAGACTTATCAAAAATGGTTGTGGTGGATGGAAAACATGTTGGCTCAATATTCAGCCTCTGGATTTTATACTGAATAAGCTGATGAGTCTTCTCTTAACTTCTGCTCTTTCTAAGGACATTTAAAGTAGGATTCATCTCAGTTAATTCCAAAGTGTTGGTTTAGCCAAAGCCGATTGACTCAGCTCCCTTTGCAGTCAGTGCAGTCCAAAAAAGACCTTTCAACCATTGTAATGAAATCCTTTTCAGAATCACCCATCCTAAAAGCTGAGTCTCCCTGCTCTCTAATAATAGCTCAAGTCCTAATTCTCTAAGTAGTTTTATATTCCATAATGTATAAGGCATATTGGCAGATATATGCACATTCAAATACGTGTAAATGAACATATTTGTGTGTGTGTGCTGTTCACTTGTCAATTGAACAGTTCCAAAGCCTTTTTTTGATGTTCTACATTAAGAAAACCTACTCAAGGATGATGTCCTTGCTCAAAAGCGCACTTGTTTTAACAAGATGTCTCAATTTCATTTAATTTTGAGACCTAGCTTATTTTGAAGATAACTTGTTGACTTTATAGTGGTCTTATTTCTTAAAAAAAAATATTTCTGAGATCAGATTGAATCCTTGGAAGTTTAAATATTAGATGATCAGAATTATCATCATCATGTTCTCTTATACTTTACAAAAAGACATCAAATTACTGCAGGTCTATTTTCATAAACCAATTTTATTTGATATTAGTTATATTACCTTCCTTTAATTCTATTTTAATTAAATCTCATATTAGCCATTTTATTGTTTGCCTTAGGTTAACTTTAAACTGACAAAAGGAAATTTATCAAAGTCATCCCATTTTCCTTTCTAAATGTTTCTGTACTTTGAATTTTTCCTGATCTTTGGTGATTCTTCTGTGCCACAAGACTTCCTGTTATCCATTAAATTCCAGACAAAACTTGACCCCACTTTCTTGAAACTTTTGAAATGTTTTGGGGTTTTTCTTTCTTCTTTACTTTCTCTATAATTAGTTTATGAAAGCAAAGTTTAAGTCCCACCACCCAGTGACCTATAAACAACTTTTAACTTTTCTTCAACTACAGAGAAGAAAGACACTTGCTGGGGGATGGGTAGATATAAGTTTAATTGTGTCAGGAACTCACGTCTTTAAAAAGGAACTTACTAGGCTGCGGCAAAATATCTAAATATGGATAACATTGTAAACAGATCAGCGAAGAGATTTTTGCTTTCATTTCTAGCACATCAGTCTCATAATACAAAATGGAGACATGACAGCTCACTGATCTACTTCAAAATGTCTCTTCTAGCAGCACTCATACAGTAATACATAAAATCATTTCAGTCTAGTTTCAGCTAATTAGACATATAAAACACATATTAACAAGCATTCTATCTAATCTCACAAAGTATACGTAATCGTAACTAAAACAAAGACTAGTTCATAAGAGACAAAGAACAGAGTTCTATTCATGCTAACTTTCTAAAGATATACATTAAATAACTTTGTTGCTATCTTAAAACCAATTCTACAGACGTCTATTGTTATTTGTCACGTATACTCTACTGCTTGAAAAACTTTTCTGCTGTATTTGCAATGCTAACAAAACTTCAGTCTGAAGCTTATACTTTTTTAACCATTTCTTAAAAATCTTCTAACTTTATAGATTCCAACAACACTTATTGCTAGGTATTAGCCAATTAAAACTTATTTTTCTTTTCCTTTTTTTCCTATAAGATAGGTTGTCCTTCTCTGCTCAATCTGTCCACTGTGTACATATTTAAATTGTTACATCAACTTATTTTAATATTCCAGTCATGTAACTCTTCACACCAGGTTTTAGTAATACCAACTTTATGCTCATAAATGAGCAATTCCCATTCCCTGTGTTTATTATCCAGGTTCCAAGCAGTGGTGTCCATGCAATTAAATAATTTCTTCCCCTCATGTCCGTCATTGTGTTGTTTGATTTGGTCCTCAACATTCTGATTTTGTTCTAAGTGAGTACATGTTTGCTCCTATTTTTCACCTCTTTTCTTTCTCAGTTTAAAACCTGTCTGACTAAATTCATTGCAACTTATTTCTATGTACTAATTAAGTTCTAATCAGAATAAACTAATTGGCCAAAACTAAAATTTTATAGGATTAGGTAGAGATTTCAATTAAACTCTCATCTAAAACTTTTTATTTCTAGGATTAGTTTTGGTCAGGAGAACAAGTCTAGGGTAGCAACTAGCTAGGACATATATGTAAAGTCTTGAATACAATTTCCCATGAGAATACTTTAATCTGCAGGATTTTTTTTTTTTCCTAAGTAATCAAATTTAACTCTTCCATATTATGGGTTTTCCAACAGGCATGTTTGCTTGCATGTGTGTTTAGTTCTGAATATAGAAATTAAGTGATGATTTTAATATGGTTTGATATGCTATGTGATATAAGGTAAACATTTGAGGCAACACAATTTTGAGGATTTTTTGGCAGACATCAATCATGGCCTTAACTCATTTGAATATACACACACACAAATATGAAATTTTAGGCAAAATATGACATAGAGAAGTCATATTATTTCTTTGTCCTTGGTTAATTTCTTTTTTAGTTTTTGTTTTTGGGGTGTTTTTTTTGTTTTGTTTTGTTTCTTAAAGATGTTTTCCTTCATAGAATCAGAAAATTGTCCTGGCTTGCCCAAGAATTTTTTCACTTTATAGCTCTTGATCAAAGAGATCTGTTTTTTACTTTCTGGTATAAAATCTCTTTGTTTTAAACACAGTTCAAGTAAAAAAAGATCTTTATGCTTTCGAGAATAGAATTAATAATTTCACTGTTCAACTAATATCTCACCACAAGGCAAAATATTATTGTGTATAAAACTCAACTGAAAAAAACCCCAAACATAACCTTCTGCAAAATCTGCATTTGCTTCCTTGCAAATTCCCTTCACAACTGGCTTATCCAGATACAGTCAGTCTACCTTTTATAAACAGTAGAAAATTAGTAACAAATTGATAGCATCAAAAGTAAAACTGGGACCAGCATTCTGGAAAAAACACCTCTTGCACATACCTCCCTCCATTTCAAATCATGGCAACGTGCCTAAAAATATCCTGAGCTGCAAAGACATCACAACCAACAATGTTCTTGGTTATAGTTATAACCAATAAAGCAAAATACCCTCGAAGTTAATATTGGTTTATAAGTTGCATTATCTGCAGGAAAAAGCTGCATATGAAATGAAGCTGATTAAAGAAGTATACACTACTGGGAAGAAGTTGTTGCTACAGTTAAGAAAATGTGTCTATTTGGTAAAGGAGCAGAGAAGAGAAAATCTGTTTCTCCTGCACTGAAAACATTCAAAGACTTGTGTATGTTTGGTCTCCTCCAAATGTAATTTGAGAAGCTAACCTTTAATCTAGTTTGGGCTCTGATGATAACAGCTTTAATTTATACAATCAGAGACATTGCTGAGTGACTTTGCCTTCCTCTACATCAAAGGTAATTATTATTTTTATAGTTCAATTAGCAAACATTACATTTCTGTTTTCCTTGCAAAGATGGCACCGCCTAATTTAGCAATAACATACATATCCCTGATGCCCTCTCAGGGACATGATGTTATTATAATAGACTCTTCTGGACCTATTGATTCCTGGGAGCAAGTTTCTTTCCAATTTGCACCTTTCAACCCTTTTCTTTAAACCTACACTAATAGGGCAATTTGCTAGTTGTAGATCATAGTCTGCATTTAAAAAAAGAAATCTATACAGCATTTTGCTCCAGAACAGTGCTTTTATTATCTTTTTTATCTTAATGCTCCCAGAGAGAAAAGATAGGTCTGTTTCTTTGTATATAGATCCAAGGAGGAGATGGTTTTCTTGTACTGTAATAATTATTTTTTCTGAGATTTCCAGAGTTGTTCATGTCCTGTCCTCTTATGGAATCATCAACCCCTCCCCAAAGGTCTCTTCAAAGCAGGAAAAGGAGGAATGTTACACTAGGACAGATCCAAGGAGATTTATCCAGTGACTTTAAGACAGAAATCAGAATTTCTGTTTTATTTACAGGCACTAGGCATTGGGTCACCCACTTCTCAAGTGATCTTTCTGGTCACTCATGCAGGTGAACATCTATCAGTCACTCACTCCTCTCTGTGATGATACAGATTTCTAAGATGGAATAGTCTAATTTTATGTTATGTATTCCTAGGCCTCAGCACAGGATGCTTTGCTGCTCTGTCATCCCTGAAGTGTTAGATGTAAGAGAGAAGCAATAGTAGAGGACAGTCAGATTTTGGATGGATTGAAGGTATCTCTCAAGAAATAGCACCTCTCTCCTATGACTGCAGACTAGGCTGGATTGAAACTGTGAAAACTACCCTTACAATCTCAGCAAAGAATAAAATAGCTGATATAATTTCTTTGGTTATTAGAATAATCATCTGTAGTGTGTATTTTGAGTGTTTTTTCTCCTTAATCTGATTTAATCAGAGATTGTTTTTTACCTTATCTTTCATAACGTAATACCCAAAATATTTTATTATGAGGTGGCATCTTTTCTAGAATTTGAGCTTTGCCCATAAATCCCACTGAGGACTTGAGAAGTTTGTCATAATGAAATTTTAGTTGAAATAAATGCATCTCTGTGGGAAATTTAAGACTCTAACAAAACATTTCCTCATGAAACAATCCGTTTCAGCTGGGGACAGTGAAGGGAGACAGCACCAAACTAAAATCTGAAGCTGTTTCTTAGGAGGCTATTCTCTGTTTCGCAAGAACTGATCCTAATTTATGGTTGCTTTAGGTACTCCATATAGTCCTTTGTATTTTCCAGGCTCCTGAGATGGTGGGGAATCCTGAGGAATGTTGACAGGCTGCTTCCTGAGGGTCACAGAGACAATTCCTTCATATTTTTCCTAACACCAGTTCAGCCAAACTGTGTGTTATGCTTCCCTTTGGCATGGCATTAGCAGGATATCCTGGTGTTATCTGAGACCCCCCCATCACCTTGATTCCGCCTTAACCTTTAGGCTCTGGCTAAATGTGCTTAAGTAAGTCTTTGTCACATTCCAATAGAGCATGTTTGCATTGATTATGCACAATTATATCCTTGCATCATGGCAATTCACCTGTGCACACTAGCCCCTACCAGAGTGATTTATTACCAGCTAAATTGTTGCTAGCAGAACCCTGTTTATCACTGTCACAGGTGCAAGCAGCAGATATGAGTATCTGTATGATCAGCCTGTGTGTGTGTGTGCACGTGCATGTGTGTGCACAGGCAGGTGTGGGACCTGGCCTGGATGAAGGCATGAAAACTCATGGACATTTCTGATTAACCCTGTCAAACCCACCCCCTATCCCCTAACACCCATCATTGCCGTCCGGTTTCATGCCATTTCTACCACAAATATCAGTGGTTATAGAAATCTCTGTTGATCCTGATGTAACTTTATTGATCCCTTTCAACCTTCATCCATATAATGTCATTGAAGAGGTTCTTACGGAAACAAGAACATTAATCAGCACCCCAGTTAATTAAAGACATTGGAAACCTTCAGAAATGATAGAAGGACCCTGGAAAATAGGGACATTTTGACTTTCAGGAAACATGCTTCCTCTATGTTCATTCTGGCACTTTTCTTTCTCAGATTTTAATGGGATTGTACAACTCAGAGTATCGTTTAATTCCCTAGAGAAAGTGATCCTTTACTGTTATGTGTCTCTTACTGCTTTTTCATTAGCAAACAAAATGGTGAAAAATGACACAGCAATGATTTGTTTCATATCAAATATTAAACAAAGATATTACATAAAACATTAAAGGTATTGCTGTCTTAACATTTAATGAGCCAAATCTTCCACTGAAATTTAAAAATCATAGAATCATGGGGCAGTTTGAGTTGGAAGGGATCTTAAAAATCATCTAATTCCTGAATTCCCACAAACTACAGAGAACACATCAGACATCACACTGCACATCCAGAAACAGCCTGGATGTGCTGTTTGCATTTCTTACCTTCAATTTCTTTTGCCTCACCAGCAAACTGCCTCTTAAAATCTTGTGCTTAGGTTAACCTGGCTTTTTTACTCTCTGATGTGATCCTAGCTTGTGAGTGATCTTCAGCTGAACTGGTAGTCTCAGACCAGTGAGCACAACACCAAAATCGCACATCAAACAGCTGGTGTAATCTGGCACCTGGCAGATTGGCAGTCCCAGCCAGTCTGAGTGGTGGAGGATCTGCCCTCCTAACCTGAGAAATGATCCCTGAACTGTTTTGTTACATGAAAATGGAGTGTGCATCCATGTGATGAGGGAACCCTTCAGGGCAAGGGGTGAGGCTCTTGCTTTGACCTATAGTTTTTCAGTCACTAAAACCAAACATGCTGTTCAGGTAGAACAAAGTAATGACCACGATCTAGATTCAGACCTTCTTTAATCTGTGAGCAGTCTGGATCAATTTGATCTGGATCTATTTGATAAATGTGTCCCCATAGTACACTTGGCAGTGGCTTGAAGTAAATAAATACATTTAATGTATTCCCAAGGGATGTCAGCCAAGTGGCCTAGTCCTCTAGTTTTCTAGTCCTAATCCTCTGTTGCCAGAGTGAAATGCAGAGGTTTATTTGTTCCAAGTCTGAAATGAATGCATCATATAAATTTTGTTCCAAAAATCATTGACTTTTAACTGGTTTTAATGGACAGACTGACAAGCGAAGCTGCCAAATTCTTGTATCTCCAGAACCGATGAAGTTTTTTTGAAAAACTGAGTTTTATGAGATTTGGCAGAATTATCCAACATCGAAGTGATAAGGTCAATACTTCACAGCTAGCTTGATACTGTTCCAGATAGTTTTAAAACTGTTTTATGGGGGGTTTTTTTGGTTGGTTTTTTTTGGTTTTTTTTTTTTGTTTTTTTTTTTTTTTTGTTTTTTTTTTTGTTGTTGTTGTTGGTGAGGGTTTTTTTGTGTGTGACTGGGGAGTGTTTGTTTTTGGGGTTTTGGTTTTTTGTGGTTTGTTGTTGTTGTTGATGTTGTTGTTGCTGTTCAAAATAGGTTCTTCAAAGGTTTGGGGAATCATCAAAAATTGGGCAATTGAGAATGATGGCTTTGTTCTGAGTGCTCATTATTTGTAAGCTGGGCACTTTTTTTTCAATTGCCCATATAAATACCTTATGGAAGGTTACAGGAACTTTGTTTCTGGAAATTCTTTGAAAAAGTAACTTCTATGCCAATGGGCAGAAAAGAAAAATTGCCAAGCTTGTTGTCTAGTGATATCAGAATAAAGATATTTGAAATCATCCAAGAGTAGATTCTGCTTGGCTACATTCAGGTATCTCTGTTGGACAGAGAGAATCTTTTCCTGATCCAGAGGACTTCAAAGAATCATAAAACATTTGAAAATCAGGCAATCTTATGCAGATTAGGTTCCATTACAGACCACTACAGACAGATAACTTGCTTTTATTTGATTCTCAAGGGAAGTAATTCTCACAACTTTAATCTTTTTTATCTTAAGAACTTATTTTGAATTTGCTTTGTTCTTGGCATAAAGGAGCTGAGATTGGCCAGCCTTTCAGCTGAGTTTGCAATAGCCATGTTTTTACTTAAGAATTAATATTGACTGGCTAAGGACAGATGATTTATTGTGTAATTCTGTAATTATTTCTTTTTTCTGCATTGGGTAATTTGTGCTACGGAATTAGAAAGATGCTGCATTAGCAGCTAATGGGGTTTTGTGTTAACAAAAAAAAAATTGTTATAAAAAGTATTCAGAATCTCTCAAAGAAGGAAATAGGCACCTTCCATGCTGCAGAGAGGGATATACACCAATAAACAAACCCTGAAAATATGTAATTGAATTTTTTTTTTTAATATTTGTCTAAATGAATTAGTCACCCTAAGTGAACTTTGGTAGAAAATAAAATATTTATTGGGTAGTATTCCAAACAGATTTGAAGACTTAAAAGTTTTCATGTTACAGATTTCTATGTTTTACTATCTTTTGGAGAATCACAGAAGCATTAAAAATCTGGAAAAGATCTCCAAGTCCAACCTTTGACTGAATACCATCATACCCACTAAACCCCACTACCTAGACCCTATAACAGACTCTGCCATTAAGCCCAGTCCTGAGGACACAATATGGTCTCCCCTTCTCTCACAGAAGCTCCTGAACAGCAAGTTCATTGAGTGGCCAGTTATCAGTGTAAACTTTGTAGCTCCTGCGAAAACATCTAATATCATAACTCCAAACAACATCAGTACTGGACTCTTTGAACACTCATTTATTCTGGAGTATCGGTGGAACATCTGAAATGTCACTAGCCATGCAGAGTGCTTGAACTACACCCTCACAACCAAATGTGCAGTAACAACACCAAGGACTTGAACACCTTTCAACATGAGTCACACAGATTTGAGTCTGCTACTAAGGTAAACACTTGAATTTATCAAGTTTTCTCATTTTCTTTTAGGCCATGCTAAGGGCTGTAAATTTTTATTTCCTCAATTTCCCTTTTAAGAAAAGTTAACTATTTCTGGCCAGAGGTGTAGTCTAAATTTTATCTTCATGATAAGCCTATTCAATAAGAGAATAAACTCTTTTTTCTGGGATGATTTTTAAAAGTATATAACTCATTTTCTGGTTTTATTGCATTCTTGCAGAATGAGAACCATATTAGAGGACAAATACTAAATAAAATTTAAAAATACAAAGTGATGATTTTACTATCCTATAGTTTGCAATAATTTTCTGGCACAGAAGATATTGAACATACTTATTTAGAAAAATTAGATATGTTTTCTGGGAGTGGATAGATTTAATGTCTTTGTAATCTTGGGTACATTCTTTAATTTTGTCTTTGTTTTGTCTGGTAGTGAGGGTATCCATATAAGTTCCCTCCTATATCACAGGAATGGCAGCCAGTAAGATGCCAGTAAAGGTTTCCATAGCTAAGTGATTAAATTAAAGTTCTTTAATTTAAAGTGTTATTATCTAGACTCAGGATAGAGAGAGAATGGACTCTGTTGATGCAGTGTGGATATGGAGTTTTACAGCACCAGTGTGTGGAGAGAGTGATATAAGGAGGCCATTACTTACTTTGGGAAGGACAATCTTTTGCCAGTAATAGCTGTTACTCAGGAAACAGACACCACCTGCCTTGAATCTGTGATAAAAAAATTGTCGGACTCCAGCTCTTAGAGGTAGTGGGCTGTAAAATATCAGTAAATCAAATTATTAACATTCTATTACTAACCAGAGATATTTAAGAATTTGTCTGAAGAAGGCAAGGTATCTAGAAAATGTGAGGAAAAATTAAGCACTAAATAACAGAAGATTCACTTAAAATAGAATAAACTCAGGATAACATTTGCCATCAGGAGTCTGGAATAGAAGGAAAATACCATATCTGATTGCCTTAGCCATAATTTAAGAGGCATCCTACCAAAAAATTTGCAAAAAGCAGTGGGAGGAAAAAAAAATCAGCCAAGGTAAATGCAATTTGGAGATTTTCCTACATTTCTGCAGGGTTGTTCTACTTTTTAATTATCTATAGAGAAACATTTTCATTACTTGAACAGACCTGATTATCGACCTGCTCCAAAGTCAATCAAAAGTCAACAGAAAGATAGAGTGACATTTTTCTCTGTCCAGCAAGACTAGAAAAACTAATCTCTTTTCATATGTTGATCACATTACCAGAGCATTCTTCATGTATTAATTTATTTGCCTTGCAAAAAGCTTAGATCCCCCTGGGTAGAAAGCTAAAAAACACATTAATTTGTTCAAAATATGACAAAATCCAGAACAACTTTGGCAGAACCAAACAAGTCAGAGTTTGCATTTTACTTTTGCCTTTTTGTTTTTTCCCCTCTTAACCTAATTGAAGGAAACTTGTTTGTGTTGCAGTTGAAGAGCATATCCAACCATTGCACCTCAGCTGACAAACCATGAATCCCTTGAAATCTGGTTGTTTGTGAACATCTACACACATTTTGAGTTTTAGGCATATATGGCCATAATTTTAGAGTGGTGTTCTACATACAGAGTGAAGGGAAAGCATTTTAAGTGCTGTTTATAAAATACCATTTTACGTCACAGCCATGTGTGCGATGGGGGAAGTTTCCAGCAGGGTCAGCTGGCATTGAAGTGGAATGTTTTTCCTTTTCCCATTTGTGCAAGAGGAGTAATGCTGAACCCCTTTAAAGTCAGGGAATCTTTTCACTGTTCCCAAGGGAGGTCTTTGACTCACACCATGGGAAGTTGTACTGCATAAGTGGGCATGGTGACCTGAGGTCATCATAGCCTGGTGTCCTGGGTTGACTATATGATACTTTTATCCCCAATCGTCTCATTCTGTTTATGTTGAATAATAAGTTTTGTGCCTTTAAGACTGTTCCACAGAGTGAAGGTGGGGAGAGAAGAAGCGCGCAGTTTGTTTTCAGACACTGCACACACTCCTCCACATTCCTGCTCCTGACTGTGTTGTCTGTGGACAGACAGACAGCGGGACAGAGCTCTTCTTTTGCATTTTAGTGTTAGCTAGCTGAGGCAAAGAAGTTCCCTGGACTGTGTTTTTTTTCCCTTTTCTTTGGACCTCTTGAAACTGCTCTGGACTGAACACCCAGCAGAGCACTGGCAGCTGCAGCTGTGGCCCACCGGGCCCGGCCTGGCCTGCGACAATTCCAGCACTGAGGGACTGATCAGAGACTGAGTGAGCTGCAACCCGAGGACGGGGTTTTCTCAGTTTGTCATCTCTTTTAGAGTAGCAAGGGGTCTCATTGTTTGATATTGTTTTGGTTTTATTGTTTAATAAACAGTTTTTTTCCACCTTTTTCCAAGGAGGTATTTTTTCCTCCCAGACCCATTTTGGGGGAGGGGCCAATTGAATCTGCTTTTCCCACCAGAGCTCCTTTGGGGGATTCTTCCCCAAATTTGCTCTAAACCTGGACACCTGGGAAGCTGAATTTTCTTTAACAATGCCAAACTGTGGGCTGGGAGAGGGAGAGCCTGTGGTACCACCACCACCAGCTGCCACAGACACTGCCTGGTCCCCCTGCCCTTTTCGCTGGCCCGCTGGCCAGCAGGGCATTGTTTGCAGCTCTCGCTGGCCACTGCCACATGGATCACCGGCACCTCGGCAAAGTGAATCCTTTCAAACAAAATAGCTTTGGGCTTTGTTTTGCCCAGTTCCCCACTGTTTTGTCTGTCTGGAAAAGAGCATTAAGCCACAGAGTTGTATTTGCCTCAGTCATTTTTTTGTTCTCCTGGGTTAGAAGGAACTGCCTGTGAGTGGCAGTGACTTTGTCTTAGTTCCAGGGTGACACCCTGCTTTTGTTGGTCAAACCATTCCTCCTTTTGTAAAATATTTTTACTGTTGAGTTTATTGCTTTTCTCTCTTTTTTAGTCAAATTGTAATTCTAATGTTGTTTTGGCCTCTCATAATTTTTTGGCTTTTTTCTCCTCCACAGTCTTAACCTTTTCCTCACTCTCAAAGCATTTGAAGTGGTTTCTCAAAGTAGTTTACAATGATTAAAGAATTGATATTGACACATGGTTTTTAAGCTGGATAATGTCAATACATATAAAGTGAAAGAGAAGCATGCACAAATGGTGTGTCTAACACAATACAGACAATTTCTGAGAAGAGATATATCTGTCACTTTTACAAGTCGAATTCTTTATTACTAAAGCAGAGAGAAGCCACAGTCTAGATTACTTAGGAAAAGACAGAGGGGGAATGGAAATTTCAAATTTCTTCTTAATTTGAAAAGAGATAATGCATCGCGTTGGTTTTTTTTTTATATATATATACAGATATGGTCTTTTCATTTCAACATTTTTGCATCTTTATTTAAACTAGAGGAGGTATACAGTTTAAAATAAAACATGCTCATTTATTTCTTTATTTGTGAATGGAAATATTCTGAATGAGAAAGTAACCTGACAAATGTCAGACTAAAGAACACTGTGACATTTCTGATGCCAATACTATAACACAAATGCATGGATCAAAGACCAGTAGGCTGGAGAACTCCTCAGGTGAGTGTTCCAGGCATGACTGGACACTCTTCATAATTATGGGATTGTTTTCTTGTTCCTAGAAATAATATTACAGGGAAGGTCATGAATGTACAATTCATTCTACTTCATTGACAAGCAATCTCATACCCTTCCTTCCTTCCTTCCTTCCTTCCTTCCTTCCTTCCTTCCTTCATTCCTTCCGCCACTTCCGCCACTTCCGCCACTTCCGCCACTTCCGCCACTACCTTCCTTCCTTCCTTCCTTCCTTCCTTCCTTCCTTCCTTCCTTCCTTCCTTCCTTCCTTCCTCCCTCCCTCCCTCCCTCCTTTCCTTCCCTCCCTCCCTTCCCCTCCTTCCCCCCCTCCCTTCCCCTCCTTCCCCCCCTCAATCCCCTGAAATTTACCTAAAGAATTGCAATGTGTCATTTCTTATGACGTATTCTGACTAAATAATTTTTTAAGTGGTATGGGTTCTTGGCCAGAAAAGCAAGACCTAGCAAGTTGCTCAGATCTCTAGCAAGTTGCCTTCCAAACTGTAATATTTTTAAAACATGGGCTTAAAATCTATCCAAACTGCTTTCTATTACATATTTGTTCATGTTGACGTTTCACCCTATCCAGCCATAAAGACCCACAGAGCCATTTGCTCACTCCTGCACCAGCAGAATACAGGAGAAAATTTAAAGGTAAAAGCTGGAAAACTCATGGGTAAAGATAAAAACAGTTTACTATTGAAAGCAAAAGACTTGCACACAAGAGATTAATTCAGTCTTCCCATGAGCAGGCAGGTGTTCAGCCATGTCCAGGAAAGCAGGGCACCATCACCAATAATGAAGATAAACTTCACCACTTCAAATGTTCCTTTCTCCTCCCTCTTCCTCTGACTTTACCTACCTAGTATGATGTCACAATGTCTGGAACATTCTTTTGATCATTTTGGGTCACCTGTCCTGGCTGTGTCTCCTTTCAACCTCCCAAACACCCCCAGTCTCCTCCCTAATCTGACAGTGCGAAAACATCTCTGTGTTATCCCTGCTTTGTTCAGTACAAATCCAAAACACAGACCCATGTCAGCCACTGGGAAAAACATTAACTCTACCCCAGGCAAAACTAGAACAATTCAATAAGAGCAGGAAAGGAGTTTCACTGCACTACAAAAGCTTTATGGCTGACAAATCAGAAACAAATATTTTTCAGTGGTAGGTCCAGCTAGGTGACCACTCAGCTGAGTAGTCCCCAGCTGAGGATAACATACATTTAGGTGATGTTTTTTTCCTGTTTTGTAATAGTTATTGAGTTAAATACAAGAGTAATTCACTGAACTTTATGTTAGATGCTGAAGTAGATGCTGCTTTGGCTTCTTAAAAAGGAAGTCCAAATGCAGAAAAAAGTACAAAGAGAATGGCCCTAATGATGGGAAGACTAAAACTAATAACATATAAAAAAAATAGAGTAGTGTCCTAATTCACTAAGACTCTGTTTGAATAAGAGTTTTATATTGACTAAAGGTTTATATCAATTCTTGTCAGCTCTCCTCTTCCCCATTCCTTAAGTTTAAGGGAAGATAACCTAGCAAAGTTTTGACATGGAAAAAAAAAGTTCCTGTGGCCTCTGTTTGTCCTCAGAAATGTTTAGTGTTGCAAGACCTGTCCTTTCTTCCCTTTCTCCTTTGTTTGTTTAAGAAGGTTTCATTGGATTTCTTGCGTATCATGTCGCTTGGGTTTACAAAATATTGGCAAAGCTTTATAATAAGTAGAAAATCATTATTACGTGCTTTGGTGTTCATTGTAATACAATTAATCATCATAAATTTGCTTTGGTATATTCAAGTGGATGAAGCAGCTAATTTCAAAGACAGCTTAGTTCAGAAAAGCATCCAATTTATTATTATACTCTCACCTTTAAGGGCACAGAAAATGTTTTCTGCACAAGGTACATTGAGTAGGCATTATTAGATACATGATGGACAGGATGGAATAACTAATCAGTCTAGCATTCAGTTTCATATTATTGTTAATTTATTTACCAGGAAAGAGTAAGTAATGAGACCATTTAAGTTGCTTACACTAGAGCTATACAAACCTTTCTAGAAAAATGGAAGGGGAAGGCATGTTTGGCATTCCAATCAGACTTGGTTTAATGGCCTACTACAGGGCCTTATTTATTTATTTATTTGTTTGCTACTTTTACAGAAGTCTCATGGGAAATTTAATGGAGAATAAAAAAGCAAGGTCTCACCGCCAGCTCTGTACCACCTGTATGGCAGCTGCTCCTGTATATGAAAGGGTTGCACATGTAAAGTTGTGGCTTATATCACATTATGAGATTTGTCAAGAGATGCAGAAACTCCAGATGGACTCTGACTTCAGTAATTCCTATATAGGGACTAGGCTTTTAACCACAGATTTCAGAGGATTCAGCATCATTTCGCCATGATCTTGTTAAAAAAAAAAATATTGTTGACAAAAGTGCTTTATTTACCTAAAATATTTTGGATTTGGAATCCTGCTTGCCTTTCTGTAAGGCTTATTCTGAAGATGCAATCCTGAATTTGCCCCTCTATTTCTCTGCAAAATTAATATTAATGTCAATCTCACTATTTCTTAATAATTCCTAAGGATTGTAGACTCTGTAACTTTTAAATTATTTTTTTTAAAAAGGAAAATAGTTATGGTTTTACTGAAATAAAACCAAGATCCTAGCCAAACAACTTCCAGTTGTGGCGGGGTGACAGTTCATTTCGTTGCTGTTGTTTTTTATTTTATTGATGTGAGGATTTTGAGGATGTTTATTAATGGGCTGGCTTTTGTAGTCACATATGTTTAATTTAGTCTGCATGACTGAGTGGACGTTGATAAGGCCTTTATATCTGTTCTGTTCCACATGTGTAGCGTAGCATTAGCAACAGTTCTCTACTTCTACAAATGTTGTAAGGTAATTACAGATTTTCAGACATGGCAAGAACTGTGTAATGATCCTTGGCTGTCCACTCAACTAGTAGCCATGTAGCTAATAGGAAAAACAAAAACATTAAATCAGGAACAGAGGAGTCTACTCTCTTCTTCAAATATTCAAAAACAAGCAGAAAACTTGCAGAGAGAGACCTGAGGCATGGAGGTGGAAAAGACACCATCAGGCTTGACACCTTCCTTATAAAACAAAGCAAAACAAACCAACCAATTAATCAATTAATCAGTCAAGATGTAACTCTGCAGAGAAATGCTAAACCCGGGATTATTTCTCAAGGTTAGTCTCCCTCGTGCCAATTATTTATCCTTGTATGTAAAATAGACCTGAATTGGAGTCTTCAAATTTTTGCATCCTTTTGACAGCCGATGATTTATGCACATTAAACGAAATGTTTAAGAACACGGCAATCACCACACAGAATCAGGATTCCAGGCATTAGCGGCAGCACATGCTTTGCAAACCGAGGATCTGTCTGCTTATATTTAGGCTAATTCTGCATGGTTAAATAGTATTATTTGAAGCAAAGAAAAGCAGATAAAGAAAAAACAATCTTGCCTTTGGACTTTGATTAATTTCACTTATGATGATAACATTTATGATGGTAACATATAAATGTTGGCCAGGGACATTTCTTTATCCCACATATACTACCTCGGAAACGGTTGTTTGTTTCAGATTTTGTGTAGTTTCATCAAAATTTCACGGCTTAGATTTACAAACATAATAAAGAAAAATAAAGAAAATAAAAATAATAAATAATGTTAAAAAGCCCCAAACCTTGAATGAAACAAATGAAAGAGAGAACATAAATACAAAGATACACATCATGTCTCAAAAGATACTAGTTTGTGTAATCAGTTATATAAGAGAGAAAGTGAAAGTTTCCAAATGCAATGGAAATTTCAGTATTTCAGTGTATATTTTACCCCAAATTGATTGATTTTTATCTCTGTGTACTCTTGAGGCTACAGCACGTACACCATAAGCAAGCTTAATACTGCATAACTTTCACCATCTAAAGGATACTGCTCATAAACTTGTAATTTGTTACACCTTTCATTGGCATGACCCTCAAGAAGATTACTTAGTACTTCCTAAAATATTTGTCCAAGGGAGGTGGACAAATGGCCTGTGGAAGGGAAATATTCCCCTCCCTTTTCATGGTCTCGAATGGCCCTGCTTTGTGTGTCTCTGTGTGTGTGTGTATATATATATATATATATACACATACAAGTTAAGTTAACCAAAATCTATCTTGCCCTGGTCATGCACTCAAGGAAGAAAATCTCCGATAAGAAAAGGTTAAATTCCAAATTATACTAAAAATTTAAAAATTTATAGCAAAAACTATAAAGTAAGGACAGGTATTACCATACTTCATCAGGGTCTGAAGGTCAGGTACCTAACTTACATTTTTCTGGCTGTGATTTATTTCTGAGTCTGTCTTCAGAGGTTCAAAAGACAGCAGGCAAAAGCTGCTTACGTAAACAGTAGGCTGACTTCCCAACTTTGAAATTAGAAACTTCTTTCAGGCTCATCTGCCACTATCATGAAGCTCTCATTTGTGGAAACATGTCCATCTTTCTATGATTAATCTGATAGTCTCAAGTATTATCACGAACACACACTAACCCCTTCTATTTTCTTAAGAAGTGGGCTACATCTGGAAGATTTGTTAAGATTCAAGCCGCCTCCACCAGGTTATTGATTATCATAAGAAAAGTCATTAGCATTATTGAATCCTCTTTGTTATGACAGTAATCAGCAGCTCCTTCCTGGATTACTGGGAGCATTTTTGAAAGGTTTACGGCTTACTACTGATGTAGATAAATGTTTTTAGAATCCATGGTTTTGCCTTTCATGAATAAAAAGGTGATTGAACAAAGACTGCATTCATCATGCTGTTTATCGCCCTGAAACAACAAGTGTAATTTATAAACCAATAATACTTTTTTGTAGTGTTATACACATGTTCTAAAAGAATGGATCAAATTAATGCAAGCCCAGAAAACAACGCCACCACAAGACTAATACATCCAAACCCTTAAGGGATTTGAAAGAATCCAACCAGCACGGTGACTTTGATAAGTGTTTTGTGGCTTGATTTTTTTTATTTTTTCATTTCCATTTATTTCTTTTTTCCTCCTTATTTTAGAAGTAAAATGATGAATATCTTATAACATTACAGCAATTCTCTTAACATTAACATAGGCAATAAATGCTTTTATCCATAACTCCTATTTTCAATAGTGACCCTTGGGGGTGTCTGTGTATTAGAGAGTCTCTCTAAAGAGTTACATGGTTGCATATAACTTTGTAGCTGCTCTGGATGTGAAGAAATATCTAGAAAAAACCTTCTAACTCCTTCTCTGCAAACCGCTGAGAAGCATCACTAGGTACATCCTCCTGCTCTAGAAAGGGGGATTTTGTTTTCTGCTTAGCCCCTCTGGCAAGTTTCTGAGCTAGAAATGAGACTTGCATCCTCAGTTTTGCAAAAAAAGAGATTAAGAGGTCACCAATAAAACATGTCCAATATATCTTGCACTTCCACATTGAACTTCAACCCTCAAGTAAGGAATTTTAACTTACACATAACAGTCACTAAGGGCAGCCAGACCTCTGAAAGAAAGAGGCTTGAGATATGCAAAGCCAAGAAGTTGTACCAGAACAGCCCAGGTGTGCACCTGTCCTTTATCCCAGAGCACAAGGTCCAGGGCATTTCTTCTGGCATCAAAAATTAAACTGCTCGTGTTAGAATTACATTCTGTGACTTTTAAGGACTCTTCATCCAATTGAACATTTAATTATTCTCATTTCTTATAAATTAAATTATTTTCCAGGGCTGAAATGCATTAATTTCTGTGTCTATTTGTTGGTTTCTGTGTAATGCTTTGGTTGGTAAGGAAGGTCCCTGAGTAACTTCCACTTTTGTTTGTGTAAAGGATTTCAGACAAAGGTGAAGCCTCTGTCTTGGTTAGCCAAGGTGGTCAAAGAAAACTGTTAATGCCTCAGTCTGAAAAACTTTCTCAGCCCATAAGTGCTATCTCACATCTCTCTTTGTTACAGATGGTAAATGTTGTATTTTATCCGCAGTATCATATGACATAGATACATCCACCTCCTTAGTTACAAATATAGAACAGAAACATATACTGAATATTTGCGCTTTTTTATAAATCCCTATTTATATTTTTACCATCTGCAACTAGCAGACGTTCCTTTTTGTTCATATCGTATTTTGAAATAATTTTTTCTTTCATAATTACCATTAGTCAACGGGGTTATTTTTTTACTTAGCTCATCTGATGTCCATATTATTAAACTGGTGATCCTTATTTTTTACCATATATTTCCCTATTTCCCTTCTATATTGAAACCTTACAAAGACTATAAAAACTCAGACTTTCAGATCCTGTTTTAAATAAGATGAAAACACCATAAATCTTTGAAATTTGACTACTAGTGGACAACATGGAATATGCTTAAATAACTACAATGTTTTTATTTATATTTCAGATTTGAAATTTTGGCAAGAATTATTTTAAAAAATTTGAAACTATCCCAGTTTTGGGCAGTTTTAAAAATAATTAGAAATGTAACACCAAAAAACCAAAACAATGTAGAAAGATCATAGGCTTTAGTGCCTAGATGGCTGCAAATGCCAAGGACGACAAATCATAGTTCTTATAATCAATTATGTTAAGATCCTCCATTAAATTAATAGAAGAAAAACATTTTCTTCTATTGTAAAACAGCTTTGTCTTAGGTTCTTCATTGTACATTTTTTCAGACATTTGAAGATATCTACAGTAACAATGACTGTTTTAAGATTTTTAAAATTTAGGTGCAAATTAAATACCTGAATTAGGTATCCTAAGTGCTGTTCTCAGATTATTCCCTTAATGGATGCACAGCTAAAGGTTGTGTTCCTTTCATAACTTTTGTAAAGGGATTTGTCATAATAAGGAGCCTACAGGCTGGCTTTAATTTTTAAGTATGTGCCACTTGATTGTCATAGCACCATTTTCCCTCATTTATGTTGCTTTAAAACCCTCTTGATAATCCTAGAAAATCTATTAATTGCTAATGCTATCCTGTGTAATGAGATTACCCTAAGAAGTGTTTTGAAAGAATAAGAGGCAGCAAAAAGGCTTTCAAAAATATATCTCAGAAGGTTGTTCCAAACCTGTGCCAATAAATTTAAGATTTCCCCAGTTCAAGTTAATCAAGCCAGTTTTGGCTAACATAGGGCAATCTTCAGTCAAACTAATTTTGTTGCATCAATATCTCCCTCTTCCATGATGAATTAAAGATTCAGATATCTGCATCTACTAAGATTCAAATACAAAGACTGTCCATCGACAATAATGAAGTTCCTGTTTACTCCCCTAGCAAAAAGACATTGTGTTTTCCTGATCTACTCTGAAATACCTGAGAATATAGTCATGCTTTAGAAGGCATACAAAGAATATGCTGCACAAAAAAGTGTTAATTTAATGTTTGGAGTTTTAGATACTTTTGAGTCAAGTGAAGACTTGTTCTCTCCAAAGCCATATGGGGAATGATTTACCTCATTCACGTTCACTTGATAAAAATTTCTGGCATCCCAGAATTGGTTATCCTGGCTCCACTTTTAGCTAAAGGAGAGAAATTGAGATATGTACAGGGTGATTCACTCTGAGAGAGTTCACTCAAAAGAGCTGTCCTGTACATTTCTGTCGTTCTCATCATTGTTCAGAACTTAAACAGTTAGTTTGGAGCACTCCTTATTTTTGGACAGTTAAACTAGATAAGATCAATGCCATCTCCAACAATTATGGCTTTCCTAATAACATAATGCAATTCTTTTCCTCTATTGAAGCATATATGCCTAAGAGTATGAAAGTGCACCAAATAATTACATTGTGAAACTCCTTGCTTCAGGATGCAGCAGTTATTGCAATTTTATATGTATTACAGAAATGATTGGATATGGTCATGGAAGAGAAATTCAATGAAATCTGTTAGATGCAAAGAAACAAGCTCTAGGGAAGAAAATGGAGGGGACTTTTTTTGGGATTTTTTGGTTGTTTTTGTTTCTTTTGTTTTGCTCTTTTGTTTAGTCAGTTGTTTGGTTGTAGGTGGGTGTTTTTTTGTTTTGTTTTGTTTTGATTTTTTTTTCTAAAAATCATTTCAGTGATAAGAAACTGCCGCACAATATAAAAACTAAACTTATATTCTAATTAGGGTCTTTCTTGGGACCTGGCTGCACGAGTGAGAAGGGAAACTAAGCTAAAGCAGTGGCTTGGTCTGTTCCAATTTGTATATTATAAGCTTAGGTAAGGTTAAAGTAGTGCTAATAATTTAAAATTAGAACTCACAGGCCAGTGGTTTTTACATGAGTTTGAGAAAGTAAAAGTACTTTCTGTACCCTTCATCACTGAGAAACAGAAGGTGAAACTAATTTTTGATTGACCAAGGTGCCAAAAGTACAGCACACAAGACTGTTTAAAATGTGACAGTCTTTACTTCAGAAAATAAAAATAAAGTAGTAAATATCACTGAAATTGATATTCAAAATCTGGTTTTATTTTCTATTCCAGACATTTTAAAGGACGTCACAACTTCCAATCATTTGGGATAGCCCAAGGCGAAATCAACAAAACTTGCACAATTAGCATAAGATAAAGATTTGCCCCAGTATAGGACTTGGTCAAATAAAAGAATAATCAGGCTCTGATAGAAGTATTTAAGATCAAAATTATGATTTAAAAAGAGAAAGAAAAAAAAAAGAGAGAAAACATCAGAAATTCATTTTCATTCTACTGTAAAACAAAACTTCTTGATTTATTACTAACCCCCCTACCCATAAAAAAAAAATCAAACCTGTAACAAGCCAACCACCAAAAAGCAATGAAACAGAAAAAAAAGAAGTATACAACCCTGAGTTATCCAATAGCTCAGGACTAAGGACAGTTGCATAGAAGGAAGATATGGAACTTTTTTGATCAAATTCTCCTGATATTTCTTGTCACTGGCACAAATCACTTTTCTTCTTGTTGAAGATGTTCAATGCAATTGATATACACACTTTTTCTTGCTTCGTAAACTCATATGTTGAATGTCATTATTTTTCTAGACAACACCGTGGACACTGCTCCATTTTGTCCTATTGTACTTTGTCAGTAGGCGTGCAGTAGAAATAAAAACCTGATACTATGTGTTGCATATAAAGATATTTATTTAAATCCGGATAGATCTTGCCATTGAATCAACCTTTTGTACAACACTTATCAACCAAATTTCTGAGCATATGTTCACATATCTTTAATCCATTAGTCAAAAGCAACATAGATGAATAAGGAGAGGAACTGTAAAAAAATATGAAGTAATTTACTATCTGTTCTTTTGGTAAGTTAGTGAGACTGCAAATTGTTTCATGTGTCTGCTGGGTCTGTATCAGCAAATAAATGAAATGTAGACCTGATCTGGTTAGTCAGATGAGCAATGCACTTTATCATAGATCTTGAAGTTAAAAACTCTGAAGTACACACTACTCTAGCCACATCTTTTACAGTCCATTGATTTTAAGATATTTTAGACCCACTGTGAATTAAAGAGTATAGACAAACAGTTTTCTTTAAAATCAAAAAAAGCAAGTCAGTTCTTGTGTATTTGTGACTATCTGGCAAAATGAATACTTATTTTCAAGGATTAATATGCTTTGGTTTTTGTTTGTTTGCTTATAAATCTTATTTTCAACTTCTACTGTTGTATTTTAAATCCTGTCTAATTTGCTCAATAAAGTTTACTGCTTCAATTGTCCATGTATATGATTATTAGTTTTGTTAATTCTTAGTTCATTATGAACCTGATCCAATGATATTTAAATCAGTTGGGTTTGGAAAAAAATAATTTTTATCCCTGCACAACTGAAAGTAATTCCCCTTGTCACCAAGTATTTGCATTTAAAGTATTGTCAGTGGTTAAGTTAAAGCATCTCTTTTAAACTTAGTTTTGAAGAAAAGATATTTCAGCAAATTTATTGACCTCCAATCCCTACAACACAGGCATAAACAAACTTCAGATTTCTAAGGTGAGTCAGATTTAAGTTAGAAAAGTATCTATTGTTTTTAAGCTTTTTACAACCAGTTTACCCATTAAGTAAATTACAAGAAGTTCAGGAAATTCTCTGAATTCTCACATGAATAAAACACCCAGCAGATAGCTTTCACTTGCATAAACTTTATGCTTAGAAATGCATGTATATTTTTAAATGAATAAAAGAAAAAGAGGAGCAGCTTTTTTTTTTTTTTCCAATGAGAGCTATTAATATTTTGTCTTGCTGAAGAGCTGACTCTTTTTCTCTTTCTTCTTGACACCAGAGAGGCTATTAGCTTTTTTATTTTTATGTCTCCCTTTTCCTGACCCCTACCGTGCCCCACAACCCAAATAATAACAACAACAACTTCAATCTGGCTCTCCCTGGTTGGGACACTGTACTTGCTATCTTTCCACTTTATTAACTTAAGCATTAGCTTTTTGAAGCGAGTAAAATTATAAATGACATGTAATCCTATGCTGGGTGGCAGAGGGCTGCTTTCTGAAGCTGTGATTGACTGAGGTGAACAGGGAAAGGGAAAAATTTGTTCTGAGGGTTGCAAAGTGCCAAGCGATATGTCATGGCCTCTGGCAACAAGATCGGCATTGTATTTATAATCAGCGCAACATGCTGAGAGGGCAAATTAAGCTGCAGGAAGCCCAGCTGCGGCAGTGACATAAGGGGCCATACTTTGCTCCATATCCTTTCACAGATGTTAACTTGTGCTGGAGCCGCAGCTCCAGCCATGGATTTTGGGTCCCACAGAATGCAGGCTCCGCTCACGGATGAGGAATCACTCCTTCCCAGCTCATGTGGCATGGATCCTTGTATTTCACCAAGCCATTTAGTTCTATAAATCCCCAATGGCCGTCCAGGCTTATGAAAACTGCTCCAGAAGAGGTTGATAGACCCCACTGTAAATTAGGCTCTCTCTCCAAGTTGGGCCATAGTAATAAAATGAAGGCTAGCACGAGGTCAGACACAATAAAGCAAATGTCAAAATTATGTCAGCAGGAAAATATGGAATGGACGCATCTTCAGGACTTCAGAGATAAATATCCGCTGGTGATGCACTGCGGGGTCAGTGGCTGGATCACACAGCCTTTGAAAGAAGGAGCACAGATTTTCTGTACAAGTCCCATCCTTGCGGCTGTAACTCGTACTGGGATGAGGTTGAAGTTTGGATACACAGTCAGCCCATCTGTGATGATTCTGCTGTGCAATGCAGCAGAAATTTTAAGCCTTTTGTTGTCTTTTAATCTCCACTTCAAAACCTGAGAGAAAGGGAAGTGTTAGTGTTATCCAATGCTGTTAGTACCAGGAGAAAGGGAGGCCAGAACTCCAATAAAGCTTAGGGGAACAAAGCAAAGGAAACCCACGTTTACCCAAACCTAGAAACTTGTATGTCAGTGGTATATGCATGTGAAGTGACCTTAAAACTCTTTGAAAATCCCACACCTCAAAGAGATTCTTCAGCTCAACCAAAACACATTCAAGTTGGTTAATTTTACATCAATGAGTTCGGATCAAAGTCCTTTTAGCTGAGATTAGAAATATTGAAGCCTGAGATATCAGCCCCAAACTGCATCAAATCCTGCCTCTCTGAGGATTTTTGGTGTTGGACACAGTGTTAAAAATATAGTTTCACCACTTGCTTGTAAAAAGAGAAAAAAAAAAAAAAATGAGGAACATAGAAAAACTGTATTTGAATAAAGACAATAACCAGAAATCCTTTAAATATTATGCAGGTGACAAACTACAAATAGTTTAAAAAATTAAAATAAAATATAAAAGAAAAAATATAAACTCATTGATGGAAATAAAGTAACAAAAAATAACAACTCAAGTTTTACTTAGATAAAGCTACAAACCAGTCTGGGATTTTTTTTTTTTTTATTTGTCATGGTTCAGACGTGATGTTAACATGTAAAAAATATGGTTTCTTTCCTGATATTAAGACTCTCCAAATAATGATAGTAAATCTGATAAGAATGCAAGTGTCTTATTATATTAAGTATTGGTTTTAGTGAAAATAAACAAAAAATAATTTTAAAACTTTTCAAACTAATTACAATTTTTTTTTTCTTTCAAGAGCATCAATGAAACATCCCCAAATTATATAAATAGCAGATTTCAGAGGAAAAAAATTTTGAAACTATCAACCTTCTTTTTGCACAGAAAGGACTTTTCTTGTGAAAATATCTGATTTTGGTTCAGCCATTTACCTCTGTATATTCTTGAGCCTTAATCATATGTAAATGGAGATTGGTGGCTGTTTAGGCCACAATGACCCCAAAATAATTGAGTTTAAAATCTGTGTTGACAGGATGAAAAATGCCAGCCAAACTGGCCCATAACAGTCTAGACTTAAGACTCTTTCTAGAGTGGTTTTTAATTTGTATCTTGCAAAATTCCTAAATTTTATAAAAATTTCACTGGATTTGAAGCCATTAACTTGCTGTAAATCAAACTTTCCTGTTCTGCAGAATGCATACATTTTTGAGGTTCTAGAACATGGTAAGATACTTGAACCCATCCACACTTCATTTCTGTTCACTCATTTGTCTCATAATATTCAAGAAATATTTACAGCAAATTAACTTAATTATGGCTCATTATTGAAGGTGTCAGGATGTATTTCCCTAAAACATTAATCACACTACACCTTGGCTTCACCAAATTTTAATTGTGCATCTTCTAATTTATCCACTTCCCATGCACTCTCTGGGATCAGAATGCACCTGGAAGCTTAATCATATCTGAATTTCAATAACTTGGGTAAGGCAATGATGTCTTGCATGTCCAGCATCAAAACCTTAAGGAACTTACTTTGTCACGGGCATCAATTAACTTATTCAGATGGCATTTAGCTATCATCTTAAGTATTTATATAGCTTTTATTAGTGGATAGATTTAGGTATTTATCTCTACAGCATTTCTAAGACACTCCAAAAAGCTGTGGCCTAGATTTAGTCTGCCTGATTTTATTGAATAATGGAATCACATTGGAAGGTACCAATCATGAAGGTACCAATCATGATCATTGAGCCCAACTCCTGTCCCTGCACAGGACATCCCTAAGGGTAACATCCTGTGCCTGAGAGCATTGTCCAAACACTTCTTGAATTCCAGCAGGCTTGGTGCTGCAGTCACTTCCCTGGAGAGCCCTGTTCCAGGGCCCAAACACCCCCTGTGTATAGAACCTTTTCCTGAAATCCAACCTAAACCTCCCCTGACTCAGACTCAGGCTGTCTCCTGAAGTCCTGTCACTGGTCACCACAGGAAAAACATCAGTGCCTTCTCCTTGTGAAGCTGTTGAAGACCAGAACGAGGTGTCCCCTCAGTCTCCTTCAGGGTGAAAAAACCAAGCTGCTCCTCCTCTGGCTTTCCCTCAAGGCCCTTCACCATCCTTGTGAGCCTATGCATTTAGTCAAGACACTAACATAAAAGTGTAGACATCTTGGGGTCCATCTTCAGTACAGAGCAAGAACAGGTGTTTCCAGACAGTTCTGTACCTCAGAGATGGGGTAAATCTCTCTCTGCGCTTGCCTTTTTTCTCCATCAGCTACTAATTAGAATGGTAATTGTAATTATGCAATAGGGCAGATTTTTCTGGGCTGAGATGACGTGCCTAAGAAATGTGTGGCACAGGTCAAGGTGAAAATAACCCCACCTAACACTTTGTGTGTTTGTTATCTTCTGCTCTATTTTATAATAGAGCAGATTCTATTTCCTCTATTTCTAGAGCAATTTCTATTCCCACATTATTCTATTGAGTCTCTGTTTATTTTTTAAATTGTATTAAACTGGACAGTATTAAAAGCAATGAAGACAGTTTTTCCATATGATATTGTCTGCTTTGAGACATCCCATAATAGTCCACAACATTGTTCCATAAATAAATCAAAAACAAATGAACATCATTCAATACATTTTTATCTCCATTTTTCAGAATAAATTCAATAAATACATCCATATTAAAAATCTATTAGGAAGTGGTAGAGAGTGATGTTGTACAAATATTAACATGAATATATATACCAAAAAAGGGATAACAATCAACATACTAAAAATTCCAAAGGAAGATGTTTCTTGATGGAAATGTGTTTTGATCAATAATATTTATTTTAAATAATGCTCCTTATTTGATAAACTGAAACAAGTCAACTTAAACTGATATTTCCATTTCAAAATGACCTTCAAGAAAAGCCATACATTTTTCAAACATAATAAAAATAGTTGTAAAAATGTTGACATATATTCCCCTTGGATTGTTTAATTTTAAGGATTTTTTGACATTTTTATTTTTACAGTTCCTCTCTGAATAATTCAATGTTTATTCATTCAGTGATAATATTTAAGTTGTGCCATGTCTTGGAATGGAGAATCATTTTTCAGTGTTGGCATTTTTGCATAAAAGAAGAAAAGACAAACAACTTTTTCATTTTTTGGGGGAGGAAGTATGTTTAAAGGAGAAATTATTGAATCAGGAGGCTAAGTTATGTAAAGGAAATGAGGGTTTCTCTTATATCTTGAAAAACTATTGAGAGTTGAAGTATATTTTATCACAGTAAGGACTGGTTTTGATATTGACCATGCAGGCCAAGAATTCTAATATTAATACTATCAATAGACATGTTCTCATGACAGTTTCAATTTTTTATTTTATTTTATTTTTAAATAACAATTACTAGGGAATCTGAACTGCTCCTGAAGCCCATGATGTCAAGGGATTTTTGGGATTAATTTTAGCAGCTTGAAGAAATATGGGTATTTATTCACTATTGAAGTATATCAGAGGTGATGGATTCATTTTGGACAGTTAATGTAGACATTGAAAAACTTCAATATTTTTGAATATTACTGATATAAATTACTGATATACCTGTGTGCTGGTGTTGTTTGGGTTTTTTTTTTTTCGCTCTTAAAAAAGCATTTTAATCTTTTAGGTGCAAAATTAAGCACTTAGTTTCAGTTTAGCTGAAAAAAAAAAAAAATATAAAAAGCTGTAGCAAGATCCACATAAATGCACATAGATTATATAATGATTTTGTCCATAGTCCAGTGTTAAGCTGTAGAATGCAGTGCATGAAAAGTGCATGCATAAATAGAAAATGAAGTCAAAAAGAAATTGAAGGAAGAAAATTCTAAGGAGTCCTGTGCTACAGAGATGCCACTTATGGTTCAGAAAGTTGCTGTGCACATGAACAACTGGTGAGTGTGAGAACACATCAGGAAAATGTTTGTCCTAATATTATTTGTCCCTCCAGGCATCTGCAATTGGTCATTGATGGGAGCAGGACACTGGGCTAGACATGTCTTGGTGTGACCTGCTCTGGCTTCTCCTCTGCTCATTCTCCCGCTCACTGCTTGAAGGGATCAGAGATCAGACCTTTGCTCATTCACACCTTGGCCCCTCTGCTGTGACTGCCCACAGAGGTCCCAATTAACAGCAATTTCGGGGATAATTTGAGTGATGGGCTCCCTGATGGCTGAATTCTCTACAGATCAAAGTCATCGCAGCTCCGTTAGCTACAACACAGCAATGCCAATTTAGACCAGAAGTGAATAAAGCCCAGAGTTATTGAAACAGGTCTGTAATCACTGCATTCATTTTAAATAGGGCAGTGAAAGGCCACTGAGATCAGAGAACAACAACATTTGTTATCAGTTGTTGTGCAGGAAGAGGATGAGAGCTGAAGCCTTGAGCAGAAATGACATTCTCTTCAACTTATTCAGATGACAAAGAGCCATAATATGAGTGAAGAAGGAGTTTCATGAAGAATAGATGGATTTCTGTAAAGGTTTGTTTAAAATAAATAAGCAAATTATATTAAGATGAAAATAACTAAGAGACTATTTTTTTTTTATTCCATCATAGCTAAGACTGACTACATTTGGATGAAGGAAAATGGGTGACCAATTAGCTCAAATACTTTACAGTAATTTTTTGTTATATTTCCTGATACACTTTTCTTAATTTCTTCTTTGAAATGTATTTTCACTTTTCAATAAGAAATAAATACAGCAAATAGCAAGTTGTGTGGGTTTTATTTTCTTGGTTGAAAAATAATGCCAAAGGAATTGTTTTGCAGTTGAAAATTAATGTAGCCCATTATGTCCAGGAAATTTCTTCAATACATTACTTGCCAAGTCTTTGGTCCTCGCAAAGAAAATTATTTTAATTTATCTCATTTTTCACAACTGAGCCAATGATTGTTTAACCTAAAGTGCCATTGTGACTAAGTAGAGAAATATCAGGGTTCTTGGTCATTTCGTTGAAGCTCAGCTATTAAGTCCACTAGGTTAGCAGTGAGAAATACAGAAAGAGCCACTTCAGAACAAAAAGTCTTAGAGAATATAACAGGGAATGAAAACATTTCATTTGGCTTTTTTTACACTGTTTTAGAACAATAAATAGAAAATTATATATTTTCTATAAAACTCAGAAAGATGGATAAAAACAAACTATAGAAAGGTTATAATTTTCAATTAAATGTTATAAATGTTTAGAGTTAATTTCTTACACATTTATGTGTTTTCTAGACCTTGTATAAAACCTATACTCTTCCTGTATTGTTATATCCTTGTCAGGAAGTCCTTACAACCCATAAGTGAAACTGTGTCCTTTGTGTTGACTCTGGAAACTTTAAAGGATTGCTGATTTAATGTCCCCAGTTAGTATTTTCAAATTTCCCTTGAGGACTTATATAAATGCCTTCTGCTAAGTTTTGTGGCTGAGGTCCTACTGTAGGTACTGATGCTTGTGTTCAACTTTATGTGCTTTTAGCTGTTCCACTCAAACCAATAACTCAGAGCTACAGCTCAAGTCAATTGACAATTCTGACCTGCAGTTTCTGTCAATATTCTGAAATTCACCTATGGAAATTTAAATCTCCCACCAAGATTGCTATAAAACCATTTGACCTTTCATCTGTTTTATCATGATAAAAATTAAAAAGCATGTATCTTAGGAATAGAACTGTAGATTCCCCAATCCAGAGGTAGATTCCCTTTGGAGCTGCCTCTTGCTGAGCCGACTAGAAGTTACTTCACTTGAAGTAACAGAGCTATATAATTATTTCAAAAACTTTGGAGCTGAGAAACCACAACATTTTCTTTATTTTTATCTGAAGAGGGATATATTTTTCTTTAGATGCATGTTTAAAATTAAAAAATGATAAGAACAGGAAAAACATTAAAAAAACCCCACCTTGGTATAGAAAATAAACAGCTTCAAATCATCCAGTTAAATGGTTAGATTAATTCTAAAAGCAGTGAATAATGAGTTCCACCTTTTCCTTTTCTTAGCATGGAAAAAAATTGTGAATAACAGCTTCAAAATATTTGCAAGGCTATTCCTTATGCATATGAAAGCCTGAAAAAAAAATGAAAAAATAAAAGAAGCCTGAGTACCATTGGCACTAGAATTATTTAATGAGTGTCATAACAATGTTAAACTCAGATATGAACAGAAAATTATTCCAAGAGAAGGTAAAAAAGTCATCTTCCATTTTATAAAAGGATTTTAGGTGTCTGAGGCATTTATTGGAGTAGGATGGATCAACCTCAGTGTTATGAACAGATTCCTTTGCTGATCTGTAGGGCACTACCAGTATGAAGGGCTGGGGCTTGTTCTACTTGGGCTTGTTCTGAACACCAATTTGTCTCAAGGCCTCATATGTCATCTGGAAAGATGGAAGATAGTACAGGTCACAATTCTTTTGTTTCTCCTTATCATGAGTATAAATGATTTTTTTTTTTTGTTACCAATCAAAATGAAGCAATAAATAACAATAATATATTAAAAAAATGAAATTAATAAAAATGAAGGTATTTGAAAAATAGGGCAAAAGAAAGAGATGAAAAGCACAAGGGTATATTTCCCTCTTGTCCTTCTGGAAATAAACAGGCAAACTTTGAAAAATATGTAAGAGAAATATGAGACAGAGATGGGAAGAGAATCCAAGACAGTGAGAAAATAAAAGAGGGAGAAAAAAGCAAATATACCTAAACATTTGATGCGGACTTTCAAGGCCAAAAAGGAATTTAACAGCCTTTCAGAACAGAGACTGTGATGAAATATGATCTTTAACCACACTAAGTCTTAAGGGTGCCTTTTTACAATAAGAGCAAGAAAATGCAAATGAATTTAAGTCAGATGAAAATCTTTGATTATACAATGCATTAGTCAGATCCACACTTAGATTACAGTGATCAGTTCTGGTCATCACATTACAACATAAAATATTGAAACACTTGACAAGGTAAAGAGACAGGAGATGAGTTTGATCTTGGGCTGTGATTATATTGTATTAATGACTTCCTATCATATTACTGGCTTCTCCATCTTATCAAGGAAACACCACTTCCTAATTGAGTGAGAAGCCAGTGAAAAGAAACAGAATTTTAGAAATTGTTTATTACTATTATTATCATTATTATTATTATAATTTCTACTATCACTGCATTTTTAGCATTCCTTTTCATAAACTATATACCATCAATTTTTAAATAAAATGACATTAAATTAGGCTTTATATTTCAATTGGGACACTGTGATTCACTGATCGATACGGCTAAATAAGCTCAGAGCATTACATATGCAAGATATTCAGTAAAAAATATCTCATGCTGAATCCCAAGAAGAAGAACCCATGCACAAACAAAATAGGAGGCAGCTTTTAAAAATGAAGACAGTGTGCCAAGAATATAATTCCATTCTGTGACAGAGCTGTATTGAATGATTTGGTTACCGAGGTCTAGCTTAGTCACACTGTGGAATGTGTAGTGGATAATCTGTTTTTATCTGTGACCCTGCCACATTATTTTTCCACTGATATTTACCTAGCAAGAGAAAGGGAATGGAACATGGGGCAAGGCACATCATGAGTCAAAGGTAGCCAGAAAATTTTTTAGTGCCATAAGGTTTTTTTACTGCTGATAGAATTGTGCTACCCTATAAGAGAAAAAAAGTCCAAACAGGTAGCATGGGACAGTCTTGGCAGAAGGAAGATGTTAAGCCCACCTTTGAAAATGTGCCCTATATTAAAGCTCACTGTGCTGTGGTTCTCCTTGCCATGGAGTCTCTGAGTAACAAAAACCTTTTGTCTAAACCAGAAAATTAACACTCAGGGCATTCAAATGCACTGCCCTACTTGTGGAAAATTTCCTGTTCCTTTTTAGCTGTTAGCCTTTCAAGAAGAAAGAAAGCCTTTATAGAACTCATATTCATGTACTTAGACACAAATATTGTGGACAGAGAAATAAATAAGAACAAACAAACAAATGGACTCACTTAATTAGTGTAACAAGGAAATTAGGATTACCATTTTCCTGGGAATATAGTACTTGAAAAGTTGTAGGGAGCTGAAAGAAACAAAGTTCTAACTTGACCAAAGGGGATCTCAGCAATACATATATATATATTTATTTTTTCCTGATAGGGTAAAAAATGCTATTATAGTTAAAATAATCAAGATTTGAAAGTGACAGTGTTGCATTGGGTATTTTTATCACGTATTAAACTCTTCCCATTATTGACCTGCTCCTACTTTGCTTTTTCGCTTGCTATTCTCTACTTTGCTATTTCCCTTGTTTGAGGAAAAGGAGTTATGTTCCTTTGCCTCCAACAGGAAACTTGAGTTGTATCCTTTAAAGAGAAACAAAGATTTTCTTCAACAAGAAACCTTTTTCCCAAGTAACATGCTTACCATTCTTCTTGAGGCAGTTTACCAAAATAATTTGTAGCTCCATTGTTTAAATAAGATACAAAGCCTTCATGCTGGGAAACGTAAAATACACAAAGGTTAATGTTAATCTTATGGGTATCAGTCTCTGTTCAATAAGCAATGGAAAAGCCTATTGAAAAAGAACCTCCAGAGGGTGATTTGGAATGCTGTCTGGACTCTGAATTGTCCCGCAGGGAGATGTAGCTGGGAAGAAGACTGGGAATTAACATTGCTAGTCAATGTGAATAGCCTGTGTCATCACCAGAAATGGGGAGAAAAGGAAAGAAAAAGGACAAGAATAGGAAAACAAAATTGAGGAAAACAGCCTAAAGAGTAAAACTCACCTGTTCCCTGTGCCTCATAGGATACAGAAATCCTTCTCCTTATGCCTTATATTCAAAGACACTTTGATTACTAAGTCAAGCACTTAAACAGGAGTAAATTCCTGACATAGATCATCTCTAGATGATTTAACTAACCGAACTACTTCTTGTAGCAGTGATGAGTTGGATTTTCTAGGACCACCTGAGGAACTAGGATATATACTGGCTTAAGTGAATTTCTCCTTAGTTCTGAGGACCATAGCTCAGGATGTATTGACACCACACAGAATGGTCACTGAGAAAATGAACCATGAATGGAAAGTTGTCTTACTCACAGCCAAAGGATTATCCCTGTCATGGAAAAACCAGTGCACCAGCACATATTTATCAAGGGGTTAAGAGTGTTTTAGCCTTTTACATGGGAACCCTCCATTTTTTTCAAGGTGAAAAATCTCATCTGTTTTGCATCTCCATCAAATCTTAATGCACTCGGCATCAGTGAAGTCAGTGCATTACGTTTTTTGTTTATTATAACTGGACACAGAAGATTACTTTATATTCCTTATTTTATTATTATTTTGATCTTTGTACATTAGAGTCATGACTGTTGCCATTGTTCATTTGCTTGTTTTTTGTCTCCTTAACCCTGAATCCCATTGACGTTTTACAATAACCATTGATAAAAAAACCAAACCAAACCAAACCAAAACTAAACAAAACCAACAACATTCTCTGGAAATATCATATTTCACATCTTATTTCTGAGTAGATACATTTTGAAGCTATTTTCTGGGAAAAATCATAATTCATAATTTTACTTATGAAAGAGGAAAAAATTCCTACAAAGGTAGAGAAACAATAGGCAGCAATCAGTACAGTGGATGTTTAAATTCCTTTTCAAGCGCAATAATTCTTTGAGATTTAATTTGTCACCTATGTTTTCTTAAGGTATATAGGACTAGGCTGCAAAAACAGTATTTGAGCTGACAGAAAAGCGCGTTCAGGGGGAAGGAAGAGTAAACATTCCCTATTCTCCTACTGAGGATTGCTGCACTTGCCTAGGGGATTGGAGCAGCTACTCAGGCAGCATTACACCAGTGAGCAGCCCCACAGTGCCAGCCTGAACTTGCTCATCACCAAAAGAAAAGCTGTTCAAGCACAAAGCAGCCGCTAAACTCCACGAGGTTAACTTTCTGCCTCAGAGTGGCAGGCAACAGGAAATGATCATGCTCATCCAACTCTCCAGGATTTCTCCAGCTCCTTCCCAGGCTATGTGGAATGAATGCTGCCCCTCACAGTAGAGAGCTACGGGCCCCTGAAGTTTTGAGGCAGCCCATGGTACCCAGGTTCAGTCTCTGTGAGCTGCCTCCTGCTGCTTTATTTCTGTTGTGTGCCCCACTGCAGGCGTTTGACTCATGCATAGATGCTGCAAGGCACAACTGGATAGAATACAATCCAATAAAACAACAGAACAAACTGAAGAATACAGCACTGGGAGAATAAATATCCCATGGAACTTGTGCCAAGGTTACATGTTTAACAGTTTTCCACTTTATTGTCAATTATTTGAATCTCATAGAGTGAGGGCAGACATTTTTATAGCACTTTCTGTTTAGCATTGGACATTTGAAGTGGCACAGCAGAAAGGAAGGTGAGTGCTTCGCTATAAATTGTGTTTTGCAATATGAAAGCTGCATAATAATGAATGATATAAGTTTTTTTCGATTTCCATTTTTCTTCCTTACCCAAGAAAGGACCAAATCATTCTGAAAACACATTAGAAGTCAATGACAAAGTAATAGAAAATGCTGACATTTGGAAATATCTTTCTGAGAAAGTTCTCTAAGTGCCAGTTTTCAGAATCTATTCCACCCATGTAGATAAACCTGGAGGCAAGGAGCACAGGTGATGTCCTTCATACTGATTGAAAAATCGAATCTCATTAATATGAAAAGACCAGTGGCTAAATATTTTTTTCATCACCAGAAAGCTAGCATTCTTTCAGACTGTTGCTTAGTATTATTATTATTATTATTGATAATAACTATCAGTGATATCTTCACATTTACACAGTGCCTTTTCTCTCAGAAGGTCCCAGTGCCTGGACACCAAAAATCACTTCCCTAATCATGGAGATGCAGCCTTGATTTTTATCTGTGACCTGTGATTCTGCACAGCAAACAAGGAGGCAAATCTCATGAATACTAAAGCATCCTGTGCAATTCAATTTGCTCGTGTGAGCAAAATCTTCAGTTTAAGCTTTCGTATGGAGTGGAACAGCACAGCCTAACTTGGAGTACAGAAACTCCATGGTAGCAACGATGAATCTTCTCTGATAAAAAGCTAAATATATGCACTTAAATATATATCTACCTAGGCTGAGTTTCATTATGAAAAATTGAGCTGATGAGCCATTCATGTGTCCTCCCCATGTCCTGGAATGAGGGAAGAATTAGCCTAAGGGCAATATTTATGAGAGCTGGCATGAGCAACCCACTACAGTCTCCACTGAATGTATAGGAAAGCAAACAAAATTAATTATTTACACAGCTTTTAACACTATAAAATCAGGTGAACTGCATCTTGCCTCATTCAGCAACATGATGTTCAGAATCCCTGTTTTAATGACTGCAGATCATATACAGAACAATTTACATGGGTACACACACATGCATATGTGCCCATGAGTGTGTATATGCCTATTTATGCAAATTTTTACAGTGGTTATAGATAGCTGTGCCTAAGATATTTAGGAAAATACTTCAGAAAACTGCTTCACAAAGATGACTAAATTTGGAGAACATGAAACTTGGGACAAGTTTCCTGTATGGTGAAAAACATATGCAAACAATTGATTAATGAAAAAAAAAAAAAAAGGAAGGAAAAAAGAAAAAAAGAAAAAAACAAGAAACAACAAAACAAACCATAAAGTGACAAGGAAAACAAATATTTGTATTTACAGATACCCATTTGTTAGCCAGGTATAATTGGCTGAGGTATTAAGCACAAACAGCTGAAGTGAATGTGTAACCTTTTCATAACTTATATTTTATAATAAAGGGGGTTTTATTTTTTTTTATTTCTATCTGTATAAGGGCTGTTTCCATTGCTTGAGGAAAAGTATGTACTTTACAAAAGAAAAACTCCAGCACAATAAGGAACTTGAAACTGAGTGTTGTTTCCATTGAACTCTGAACTTGAAGTTTTACACTGACATGGCTGTAGTGGTCACATGAACACCCCATTTTCCAGAAATATTAGAACACAGGAAGAAACACTGAAAACCACTGTGCCTGAAGGAAGAGGGCAAGATACATGCAGGTTTGGTCTCTGGACAAAAAAATAAAATAAAGCATAAACAGAAATAAAAGTATGTATTCTGCTAAAATAGCATGCAGTATAAAACAGAAAGCTGAGCTTTCTGGATATTTTGCTATTAGAAAAAAATTCCAATGTATATTTCTAATTTGAAGATTTCTTTTATGGATATAGATACAGCTAGACATAGAAGCACACATCTTTAGCAGCAAAGTAGAAAAAATAAGTAACTGATTAAATTAATAACCATCTCCTAAAGTTCTTTTAACACAATGTAGATCAGTAGACAATTCCTATACAAGTAGTTTTTAATTGTTTAGAAACCACTTTTTTGTTTTTAAAGAAAATATGACCCACAGCAAGATTGGGGAAAGGAATTGGGAACAGTGAGGCTAAAGTGAGATGCACGATGGCAATTATGGGTATATTTGTATGGTAAACTGACACAGCCTTATTTGAGGCTACCATCAGTAGTCTGCCTGAATCTCCACTGTGAGCCCACAGGAATCCAAACAAACCAACAGTTCAAAACATTTTTGTAATATACCTGTACTACTAATGCAAGTACATCCAGTATGGCTCTTGGTCAGTGGGAATGGAACAACCATCACATGACAGGTTCCATCAGGCTTCAGAGCAGGGTGCAAGGATAACACTGCTTACCGAGAGGGAATTCTGTGGCAAAAACTGTCCCATAAGCATAAAATTAAATTCACATGTTTGTGCATCTGTCACTGTTTAATTTACTATAGCTGGCTTAGAATCCAGGACTGTTCTACTGATACAGCACAAATGGGCAGAGCTCACGGCTTCATCGTGACCTGGACAAAGGCACTCAAGAAAACGCCTTTATGTGAGATTTTGAATGGGAAATAATTCATATTGCAGGGAAAGTGATAGAGTCCAACAGCTTCCAGAGATTCATCCCTTTTCTAACAGACTTCTCCACAGTACGTGCAGATCATTGTGGTTAAGGATATGTAGAAGATGAAGAAAAATGGAGGCTTGGAGCTTCGGCGCTTTTTTGATGTCCAGAGAAAGCTGAAAAGGAGAAGGGGCAAACAAACAAGAAATGGAGAAACTATAGAAAGCAGTAAACTGATTTGAGGAAGTTTTTTTCCAGAATGGGGCATTTACTGACCAGCTCATTCCATGATTAACCACAACAACCACAGAGAGCACTTATGGGCTGGGGGCAGAGTGGTTGTAAAAAGAGGCAGCAGAAAAGGACCTGGAGCTGCAGTGGCTGAACATGATCGGCAAAGTGCTCAAAAGGCCCAAAAGGCCAAAGGCCCCGGGCCTGCGTCAGCCATGGAGGGGCAGCAGGAGCAGGGCAGGGCCCATCCCCTGTGCTGGGGCACGGCTGAGGCCACGCCTGGAATCTGAGCTCAGCTTTGTTTGCTCACAGCAAGAAGGACACTGAGGGGGCTGGAGTGTGTCCAGAGAAGGAAACAGAGCTGGGGAAGGGTCTGGAGGACAAGACTGGTGAGGAGCAGCTGAGGGAGCTGCAGGGGCTCAGCCTGGAGAAAAGGAGGCTCAGGGGGGACCTCCTGGCTCTCCAGAACTCCCTGACAGGAGGAGCAGCCATGCAGGGGTGGGCCTCTGCTCCCAGCAACCAGTGGCAGGACAAGAAGACAAAGCCTCAGGGCAGGATCAAGCTGGACATCAGGAGAATTTTTTCACAGAAAAGGTTAGCAAACACTGGAATTGGTGGAGTCACCCACCAGAAGTATTCAAAAATGTCTGGTCATGGCACTCAATGCTTGCCTCTCATTGACAAGTGTTGCCTTCTAGCTGGCCTTGTTGTTGGTGGTGTTTGACTCAGTGATCTCAGAAGTCTTTTCCAGCCTAAATGATACTGTGATATTATGATTCTATGATGATTTGAGGGGTAGAAAGAGCACTAAACTCACACTGAAATCTTTTGAAGCATGAGTTTCATGTCTCTCATGAAAGTAAAATTTTATGGCCTGTTGATGGAAAATTTACCAACAGCTGCTTTCCAACCCAGCAACTATGTAGATGAGCAAATTGCAACAAGCTAGGAGGGATGAGAAATAGGAAGAAGAAAGTGCAGTTCACAGGCAGTGCTGAGAAGAGGACATATTGTTCTGCTGATTGTTCCTTTAAGCATGGATAATCATGTACAATGATGTATTCACTTTAAGAGGATTCTCCATGTGGAAAATGTTCTTGAAAGGTTTAAACACAGTAAATGATCCAAAACTCATCATAGTGTCATGGGAACGGGGAAACTTAGCTGCTGTATTAAAAAAAAAAAGAAAAAGTAAAGCAAGAAGGAGTGGAGAGCCTTGCAATTTGATGCAGACAGTGATCACTGGCTTGACTGATGCAGTAAAGACCAAGCCATCTTTTGGACAGGGGAAAACATCTTTCAGGATGTTGTCTTTGAGTGAGTCTCAAGATAAAAGTCTTCTTAAACTGGGGTGGCTGCAGATATGAGAAGTGAAAACTCCCAGGAGGAAAGGTATAACAATTTGTGCTATTTAGGAGACATCCTGAAGAGCAGATGTAAGAGATTTCCAGTGTGTACAGATCATAAAGCTCCCTTAAAGTGACAAGTACACTTCAATTAAATGCTTTGCCCCTTTTTCCATCATCCTTCTCTTCTTTCCTCCCACTTTTTTTTTTAATCCCTTCTTTCCTCTCCTCCTCTGTGGTTTTATTTTCCTTTTTTTTTCTTTTCTCTGTTATAATTTCCTTTTCTGTTTTTCCTTCTGATTTCAGACAGGGCAGAATTAGGCATGACAGTAGCAGTCCTCTGCAGAAGCCAGAAACAGTGAGAAGAGGAGCACTCTGGAATGAGTTCATGAACTGCATAAGCCAAGGATGCTCAACTGACACTCAAAAGCCTGCTTTTCAAGACCAGCTGTTCTTGAGAAGGTCGTCACTTGTCTCAGGAAGAAACACATGACATTCTCTGCACAGATTCTTTCTCCTCAGTAAGGCCAGATTGGGAGAAATTTATTGAAACTTCTCTGAAAGAAAAGATCATCCTGGGTTTTTTTTTAAACCAGATCTCTGGCCTGGGGAAATACAGACCACTGGGTTTAGGCTTTATAGTAAGCAAGGTTTTAGGACATACTCTGAAAGAAAATATTAAAGATGGAAAGATAAGAAAGAAAAAATAGATGAGTTTACCAACGATAGACTGCCGAACCGAGCTGATACCATTCCATGATAAGACAACTGATTTTTCTAGACAAGTGAAATTTAATAGATCTAATCTGCCTGGACTTCAAGAAAATATTTAATATGGTCCATGCTAGAAATTTTTATCAAAGCTAGAGGGGATGGGGATTAGTTGAAGAGTTAGATGAGGAGCTATAAATATGTAAGGAGCTGGCTGGTGAATTATTAGGGAAGGGCAACAGAGTTCTTGATCAGATAGGCTAGAACCACTGCTCCCTTTTCTTTACTTGGAAACCAGAGTAAGTTATTTCAGACTGCTGGTGACACAAAGCCAGAGACTATCAGCACATAGTGGAATCAGAGGTAAGATTGAGATTGAAGAAAAGGAAGAAACTAGAACTAGAAAGAAATATTTTTAGTAAAGCAGTCTTGTGTTGAGGCACAAATCATCTAATTTGTGCTCTATTTTAAAAGTTATAAGGAATACAGAAGAGGGAAGTAATGAGGGATAAAAACCTGCATGCTTTATCCAATCAGCAGCTATGGATCAGCAACATGATACACTAACATGAAGTGGTAGCAGTAATAATAAACATAATAAACACAATAAACATAAACATAATAATAATAATCTATTCATAGGAGGAATGACTGGAATCTTACAAGTCTGATGTTGGCTTCATGCAGCTCCTTATTCTGATTTGAATAAAGGTATTTGGAAAAATCAGTCTAGGTTGGACTAGAGCAATGATTTGGCTGTGAAGGATCCATTCCTTGAGAGAAAGCAAGGTTTAACCTGGGGAAATAAGGGCTGAGTAAAAATATATTTTTTTTCTATATGTACATTGAGATGAGATTACTGGGGCAGTTAAGGAAAAGTTATGCAAGACAGAGCCAGTGTTGCTTCAAGAAAACAATTATATTAATTAATTTACAGAGAGTATGGCTGAAGATCAGATTTCAGAAAGAAAAATGATTGCCCATCGTGAATGGCCTCAGAAAGTTGGGATCATGAAAGTGGAGTTTCCTACCTCAAAAATAGGAACAGCCCAGACAAATCTGATAATAAATTATTTGTCTCTTACCTGTAATTTCTTTGCTGGTACATTACACTTTCAATGTTTGGCAGCTAGTGGACTCTCAAAGGAAAGAAGCTGGATAGTAGCACATTACCATGTTAGTATATGGCCAGTGTTTCTTCTGGAAGCTGACTATATGAGTTCAAAATGACGGTTTACCCAGTGAAATTGTAACTATCTGTCTTCACTCTCCTGGCACTTCCACCACACCTGCAGAAAGGTTCTGGAAATTAAATTTTTAATTGTTACATACTGCATATAAACAGCTGGAGTCTTCCCCTCTGCTCTCCTCTGAAGCAATGAAATCACAAGAAAAGTACATTAGGTTTGAATCGTTGTCACAAGTTGAAAGAAAAATGTAAAATGGAGACGCTGAGACACAAAACTGAAATACATTCAAATGCTGTAGAAGTTGCAGGGGATGAAAAAGAAAAAAAAAAACAAACATATAAAACTGAGATTAAAAAAAAGAACAAATAAAGGTTTGCATAATTTTACCCCAGGGCACAATAGCAGTGCTGGTGTATTCAGACTTTCACCTTTTCTGGCACAAGAAGCTAGTCAAACACACAGCCTCATCATTCTTTTCAGATTTCCTGTATGGCTTCAGACAGGCAGCTGGAGGTGAGGCTCACAGTGGACACATTGGATCCTGCAGATCCAGCATTGGGCTATCTCTGGTAAATTTCAAGCCTTTTGCCAGGAAAGTGATTTGCAAGCCAAGTGTCAGGTCTGCTGTCTGCCAGTAAATGCAGTAAATCAGCAAAGCCACGTGCAGAGCAGAGAGCAGAGGAGTGCCAGGCACCATGAAGATTGGGATATCTCCTAACAGCTATTTGTGGGCAGATTGCTGATCACAGACCTAAAGAAATGTTTGATAAATCCTGCTAAATGGGGCTGATGGATTAACTTCGCATTCTTATGCCTTATGCTGGTTGAAATCTTGATTTTAATGGTAATTTTGGGGCAGATCTGTGGTCTTTTAGAGGTGGGAGAGAACAGCCCTAAATCTATCAGTTGTGTATTTGAAGTTGAAACAAAACCAGCTGTGTGCCCTTAACCAGACCTACTGCTGCACAAAGAAGTACAGGCACTAAGGACAGTGGAACTACTACTCTGAAACTAAGTACTACTCTGAGTAACTTTTCAAGGTGAAAACAACAAAACTTTTTCATGCTCACCTTCTGACTAATATGCAATCATGGAGTATGGGATCCTTAGACAAATTTACATCATCCACTCTGTGGAGAATCCCATCAACAATATAATATGGGATCAAGTAAATTCTGGGGTGGAGGGGCAGATCCACTGTACTTAAAAAAATTAACTTGGAGGCACCAAAATACAATTTAGAGTGAGACTAATCTTATCATGCAAGGTTTCTAACCCCTCTGAATCTCAGATTCTAGAAATTACCTAATGTGGGAAAATTCTGAATTATTTTCTGTATCTGGATGACATGAATGATTTCCTGGTAATAGAAAATACTTCAGTACTAGTGTCCTTGCACTCAGCCCCTTACTCTGAAGAGCAGCAGAAGAAAAAACACCCTACTTCACAAAGATGTTGTGTAGACAAGTCTATAAATTATTGAGATCTGTTCTGATACAGAGAGCTGCATGTGTGTCTGCATCAGAGGTAGCTAGCTAAAATTGATTGCTGCATGAATAAACATTTACAGCTTCAGCCCCTGCAATAGTTATTGTCCCCTCTCCCTCCTCTTGTCTCTAAGTGGTCATGTCCTGCATGATTCTTTGCAGACTGTATGTTGGAAAGGGCAAACTCTTGCTATTCTTCTGTGCTGTGCACTAAGCCCTTTCTGCCCCCATTACTGTTTGATCTTTTACAAGGTTATCCTGGTATGAATTATAGGATGTAATTAAGGAAGATGGTTTTAATCCTTCTCTTTGTAAGTGTACAATCTATTTATACAGGAACCAGCTACTTGATATTGTGAGTTTTGTATAGTCTATAACTGAGGGTGACCAAGCCAATTTCTCTGGACAGAATAAATCCTCCTTATCCTCACCCTTCAAACTTCAAACTGAACTTGATCCAAACACCACTTTCTCCCACTTAGAAAGAACTTTATTCAGTTTTAAGTTTCATGCAAAAATGCTGTGAAATAGACTGTTGTCATGTTATTTTCGACCAAGCACTGAAGTAGAAAGTACCAGAAATACCACAAGGAAACTCACTATTGGACTGATCTCCAGGAAAGCTTGTCTGGATAAATAAGAATGGAATTCAGGTGAGATTCTTGGGAGAGCCCACAAATGCAAGGCTGCATTTCAAGTGGTAACCACAAAGACTTGAACAAGACATAATAATATGAGATTACACCAGAAAACATAAATCACTGGCATCTTAAGCAAAGTGTGACAAATATCACCTAATTTGAAATATTTCAGAAGACGGCATGATTGCTGAGCACAGGCATTCTGCCATGCTCCACACCACTCTGTCCCTGAGCATTCACAGAGAGTGACAATGTTGCTGAGTTTGTGAAGTTAATCTACTCAATGCTGGGGTTTTATTGCATGGAAACTGAGGCACTCCGGGGCATGACACATGTCCAAGCCCCACCCTGACAAGCAGCCTGTGTGCCATCAAAATATGCACCTCAGTAGAGCTGTTCCTTCATCCTCCAACTTATACAGACATTGCAGTAACATGTGAACAACACTTCTAACTTCTTGCACTAACATTTAGGGGCATCATCCCCATGCCAGGCATTATAGAGCAATGGGAAGAAAGAACTGTGACTCCAGATCTTCAATTTGACATAAAAAGGTAACTCTAAGAAGGAGGCAGAGCACTGGGAAGTGGCTGGAAATCCTGTCCTTGGCATGTTGCCCAGGCTATTTAACAGCTCCATTTGCACCTATTGTCTCTGTTATTCTTTTCTACCTGCACTACTGTGTAACAATGAGGGCTGGGAGTACCCAGAGTGGAGTGCAGAAGGGTTTTTAAAATAAACACACACTACCACCATGCTACACCTTCCATCAGAGCAAAGAAAATTTGTCTGGGGTATCCAGAATCTTTGACATCAGCTGACAGACTAAAACTGAGGGTTTGTGCAGCAAGAGTCTGTTATGCTCCTGCTCAAGCCATGCCAGAGCATATGTAAAGACAGAGATGGGCTGGCTGGGGCCTGATAGGCTGCTGGTGAATGCTGAGCATCTGCTGGAGGAAAAAAAAAACGATGATCCAGTGGCCTCTACATACCTAAATCCTATAGAAATAAATTCTGGGATAAGTCCAGAGAGACACTACTGATTCTGACAGATTTATTCTGGAGGCATAGCCATATAACTGGAAGCACAAATTGGCCCGACATGTAATCAGCTTTGGGATGAAAGGCACTATTTAAATTGAAGATGCTATTATTATTATTGTTGTTATTATTATTATCATTATTTCCTTTCTAGGGCGAGTGAGGCTCATGACTTTCATCTTCAAGCAGATGGGGAGGATGGAAAGAGAGTGATCTTTTTTTTTTGTAATGATAGGAAAAAAGAAATTAAACAAGATATAAAGATGCTGTTCAAAATAAATGTCAATGGGAAAGGGGAAAACTAAAGAATATGGATGGGGGAAAAAAAAGGAAATAAGAAATCAAGCAAAACTGAAGTAGATTTGACCTCAAAGGAGCTGAAATTGAGTTAAAGTTTACTAGTGAAGTCAGGTTTCCCTTGGGGGGTAGGCTGCCATTTAAGCTATTTCTTCTCTTTTACTTGTACAGCATAATTCCCCTAATACAGTGCTATAGGTCAAAAAGAAAAAAAAAAAAAAGAAGCTCTGCTACAGCTGGGCTCCAATTTCCATTTACTAACATGAAAAAACCAGCCCTCATATACAAGAGTTTAGGGTTATTTTATGGAAAAAATGGGTCCTAAGTACTACCTTACAGAAGAAGGTAACCTTATCTGAAGCAAAAGCTACTGCCTCAGTGTCATAACTCTTGACAGATTATACTCATGAAGCTGCTGCCAACTCACTCTGTGCCTTTTGGTCTGAAATTCCATGCTCAAAAAAAGGTGTTAATTTCTATAAGGGTGACTGTTATTTTTAACTTTTCTTCACCTTTCCTTGAATCATGTTCTCTCCCTCCTTTTCACCACCACCCCCACTTCACACAAACCCATCTTTTCCATTGAGATGAAAGCCCACACAAGATGGTGACTGATTGGACTCTGCCAGAGGCATAATTAAGGAGCTTTTAGACCCTACACTGATAATGAAAGAAAGGAGCAAACTGACATTAATCGAACAAACAAATAAACAAAAATACACCGGAAAACTCCACATATGCTTTCTCTCAGCTATGGCACTTGACAGTGCTACTTTTAGCAGCAGGTGATAAGGAAGCTTCAGACAGAAGAGTGATTTTTGAGTTGATGGTGCCCCTTTAAGACACACAGGGAGACCATATACCCCACTGTGCTGGTATCAGCTTCATTTTTCCTTACCTTCCCTTCTCTGATAACTACTTTGCTGCTGCCACAGCACAATCTCTGCCAGTGCTTTTGTGAGTGAGGAGAACTATCTGCAAACACTGGTACTGCTTTGCTTTTTGAGGCTGAGAGGGTATGATCTGTCAGGAGGTGGGAGACAGGGTTCAGCCAGAAATAGGGTTTGTTCTATCTGAGGTTGTCGGAGAGTTTTTGTTCTGGAAGCAGCAACCCTGAATTCCTTGCATCCCAGAAGGAGCTGGGGACTAAATTAAAAGATATGTTTATAATCACCTTTTGTTGTTTTTCAACACCTGTTGGAAAAGGAAATATTCTGAAACATCCACACTCTGCTTGAGAAAATATTCTAACTTGTATGTCCCTGATAAGTGCATCTAATTTGTCTCCTTTTGGGTTAACATCTCTTTTCTTTGATTAGAATTCTTTCTAATGTTGGCATGGGCATATTAAAATCAAAAGCCTTTGTATTTAAGAGCCAAAGAGACAGCATTTCTCAAAATGTTCCTCAAAAATTTCATTACAGAAGCTTTCTATGTTCTATTGTTTCTACCAGCCATTTCTTTATTGGTTAACCCAACACACTCTTTCAACTGGAGTGTCAGCAATCCTGGCATTTTGAACAGAGGACTAGAAAACCACAAAGTCTTGTGCTAAGAAAGTGAGAAGATTTCAAAAAGAAGACAAAAAGGAAAAAACATATTGCTTATCCTTCTTTCTACCTCTCTAAAAATCACATGTTTTCACAGCATTGCAAAGTAGGATTGGGTGAAAAGAAAGAACCACTTCTGAGACCCAACGTACCTGGAAACAAGGCAGATTTCCAAATCCTGAGTGTCTTTGCAGTCAGCTTGTTTGTCTGTGTAATGGGAGCAATAATATCAATAATCTTGTGATTATCCCCAGACAGCCAGGCAGTGATGGGTGCCCTTGCTGTCCAGAGTGGGGGTGCAATAATGGGCATTCCCCTCCTTCAGCTGGAGACAGGGGAGCCCGACTGCAGCTGGAACTCTCTGATAGCTGCCAGCTAATGGCAATCCTGCTTGTGTACATTACCTTCTTCCTTGCAGCTTTTCTATTAACCTTGGGAAAAGGGGTGAGCTGGAAGAAGGCTTAATTTGATGTCCTGTTTACAATTTACAAAGGCATCACGGTAGTACCAATGCAGCCAGTACGGTTTTACATGTAACTGGGGTCAGACTTACAGCTAGCAAAGACACTAGTTCTGATAGGTAAAAACACAGACTAAACACTGAGTTAAGTCACTCTTCCTGAGACACAGAAAATGTTTCCCTCCCAAGTTTACACTGCTTAAAATCAGAAATACACTTCTTTTGTTATGTATGCTATGTTTTATTATACTTTGATTAAAAGTGAGGACCTGAAACAGGGGCATAGAAAATTCAAGGCTCTCTATCCTGTGCCAAAAATCTGGAATTAGTATCTTCAAGGTGTTCTGCTGTTAGAAACTTCAGAGTAAAATGAAAGTTAAGATTGGCCATATCAAAATGATTTTTTCAGGGCACAATTTGGATAAGGACACTCCAAGGCATTTGGGAGGAATTCAAGCCTGTGGCCAAGGTTCAGTGTTTAGGTTCATGCTGTATCTGATCTAAGAGCTGAAGGGCAGCTAAAAATCCAGACCACACAGCTGGTGATTCAGTATAGGTTTGATTTGGGCAGTATCCAAGAACCTTCAGAAATAAGTTTTCTGAGCTTATCAGCAGAAAATCTAAAAATATTTTGCAAAGAATCTTATAATAAGCCCAGCATGTCTTAAGAATCTTCTGATCTTTTTTTTTTTTTTTTTTTTTTTAATTTTTGCAATATTTTTCACTATTTGCTGTTTTGGTTCAAGCTAGTAGTTAGAAACCAAAACACACTGTGACCCTGCCTAATCGAATTTCTCATTTTGAGGTTTTGGGGAGCAGTGTTTTTTGCTTGCTGGTTTCTCTCAAACATGACCCCAGTTGATGATCATAGCTGGAGCACAGAGACTCAAAACAGAGAGCAGAGGAGAGTTTCTCCCACAGAGCAGAGTTATGCTTAATACCAAAAAGGATTGTGGGCATTGAAAGGCTTTGTGACTTGAAAGGGTAACAGGGAAAACTATTGGAAGAAAAATTTGCTGAAAGATGAAACATGAATATTCCATATTTGACTACACAGCTCCTGGAACTCCAGCTTATAAAAAAGTATGATGGAAGCAGTATCAGTAGAGTCACCTCACTTGTTACATGGTTTATAAGTGTCCTTTGTTGCTATCTGTCGTGGGCAGAACTTCAATCTGATCCAGTAAGTCTGTCCTCTACCAGGAAGGAAAAAAGAGAGGGAGAGAGAGAAAATACTCCTCTGTGCCTACAGGTTTGGGTAAAAAAATTAACCCTGAGTATTCAAACTGCCACCATGTACCAAAGCCAGAGACCTCCCCCCATTGCTCATGATTTATGATAACAGACTGATAGAGTCCCTACAGTTGCACTATTCACCAATTTTTCTTGGTCACACAAGAAAGAGCTACAAGATTTGGACTTATCCTGTGTCAAAGGTTCCCAAGACTTTTTCAGCTGATCTACTTCCACCTGGTGAATTCTTGGTTTCCCAAAGTAGCTAAGTGAAATATTAGAGTTTTGATCAATTTTCCTTTGAGACTTTTTTCCCCCCATTCTTTGATTATGGAATTCAGAACTCACTATGAGCAGTGAGAAGGAAGAGGGTGGGGGAGAAAGGAAGGAAGGAAGAAGCTGCAAGTGGCACCAAAAGAGTCAGCCTCATTCCTTTGGTTCCTTTGACACCAGCCCACCCAGATTTAACTCTGCAAATTTGTGTTTGAAAGGAAAGCAGCAAACTACTGCTTCTCGGGTCCTGTTTGCATGAACACAAAATATTCAACGTTGCTCTTTTAAGGCGACCATGTTTTACACAGGATTTTAATACAAGCGTCCAACAAGGTCGAAAATAGTGACCCTTTGAAATGGAAAGATTAACATTTTTATAGATAGGAGAGGGAAATAGGCAACTTGCAGTGGAGCATGAGAATTCTATCTTGTTTTGCTTTCTTTTATTTTTTTTTTCTTTACAATGAATAAGGCATGTGGATTGCAAAGAGGAGACTTCCCCATTAAAAAAAAAAAAAAGTCTTTTACAGTATTTTCCAATTTAAAGCTGCTTGCAAGTAGCACTCAGGATCATCTGAGAAAAGTCTGACTCACTAGTTTTTCAATTTAGTTTGTTAATAGCCTGCCTTTCATAAAAGCATCAAGCACAATAACAAAAATACCTAAATCAATAGGATGATGCAGCAATGCCTCACAGAGATATTTTTGAAATAAATATATACCATTCAGCCTGGCCTGCTTGACATCAAATTTATATACTCAATAAGAAAGCATAATTAATGGTCCCAAACTGTATTTTCTTTCACCTATTTCACATCTCAAGAAGCTGAAGGTTTTGTCAGAGAGATGGGGGAGGCAGAATGGAGAAAAGCGTTCCATTCATAAATGAAATGAACCCATTAAAAATGACTTTCTCCCCAGCTCCCTACCAGTGTCTCCTGGGGACTGGTGTGTATTTTATTAAGAAACAGAAGTGTGGAATGTGCTTGCATTTCACAAGGTCTGTAGCCAGGTGATTTATCTTCTCTCTTTACCCTGCCAGCTGCCTGGGTGTTCACTGATTTTGAGGGAACAAAGGAGATGAACTAGGAGCCCCTCATTTCCTATTGATGTTGAGATATCTGTAGTCAGGCCCACCCTATCTACCCCTCTGCCCACCATGTGGACCTGCAATCAAATTTAATTAACTGTTTTGATTTTTTATTTTTATCTAAAGCCTTCTTAAAAAAAGCAGAGTGTACCATGTGAATTGTAGAAGCAGGAAAACATGTTGACTATGAGATGCTTTTTGAATCAAAAGTAGTTTGGTGCTTAACTCACTTGAAAGGTTTTCCAGGTCTCCCTGTTCAGTGGGGAAGAAACTGAAGTGTGGAAAATCAAATGACATTGTGTGTCTTCAGGCAGCTCAAAAAAAGAGCCTCATCTGGTGACAAGTCCTCCTTTAAAGACAAACACAGGGACCAGAGTTAAAGCCATTGACTAAACAGCAGAAAAGGTAAAAATACTGCTGACGTTTAGCCCTTCACATCTTTCCTCCACCAGTGATCACCTGTTGTTATCTCATTGTATTTCATATTTCTAAAGTCCTATACTGTCACAAACATATTTCTAAAATCTTGTACCTTCTGGGTGGTATTTCTTGGTGGCAGTTCTTCACAGCACAGACTCCTTCTGCTGCTTCTTCCTAGTCAGGGCTCCTTCCAGGCTCTCCCCAACTGGCCAACCCACCCCCTTTTATCACAGTTATCTTCATTAGCCACAGCTGCAGCCCAGTTAAGGACATCGCAGCTGCAGCCCATCAAAAACAACCGGGGCTTATCAGGGCAAGGCCTATATAGAGATATTCAAATACAATACAGATATTTTTCTAGGACTCCTACTATAATCACCCCTCCAGGAGCAAAGTCAGATAAGAAAACATGGTCAATTCCTGGCTGCACCAAGACCCTCTGCAGGTTTCACAGGAGGTGCCACAAGCCTGTTGTGTTTCTTCAGGTTGAGCTCAGAGCTGTGAGTTGGAGGGCAGAGGCGCAGGCTCATCCTCCCTTCTGTGGAAGCTTGGGGAAGAGGAGGGGCAGGCATTGATCTTTTCTCTCTGGTGACTTGAGGGCATGGCCCAATTTTGTGTCAAGGGAGGGTTATGTTGGATATGAGAAAATCAGGAAAAGGCTCTTCACCCAATACTGGTTGAATACTGGAACAGGCTCCCCAGGGACGTGTTCTCAACTCTAAGTCAGAAAGAGTTCAAGAAGCTTTAGGACAATGCTCTCAGGAAAAAAAAAAAAGGTGTGATTACTGGGGTGTCCTGTGAAAGGCCAGGACTTGAATTCCCCTATAATCCTTGGGGAATTATTTTAATCTAAATTGTTTATTGTTATTTTCAAATGACAATTAATGAAACACAATGAACAGTTTTATGGTAAGAGTCTGCTTTAAGTCAAAGAAAATTGAGACACTCAAGCGTTCAACAATCATTTGCGCAGAAATGCAAAAATTCTAGGAGATTTAACTCCTAGTTCTTTCTATGAGTATGTTACCTGTTTTTATCTTGTGGTGAAAAATCGTAACATAGTAAGGTAAACTTAAGTTCTTATTCAATTTTCATTCATCCTGAGGAAAAGCAAAACAAAACAAAACAAAACCAAAAACAAACAAGTGGAAAACCTCATTATTCCCAGAGGCTTGTACCAGAGGATAAGTGAAATAATCAGAAAAATAAAAGTAGGAAGGTCTTAAGGATTTAGTCTCATATTTTATCACTGAGTAAATGTTGATTTTTATTTTTCCTTTTCCTCTCTTATTCTATTTCTGCAGCATTGTCTCAATACTTGGTTGATACCAAACATAGCAACTCATTCATTATCCTGAATATCTTCTGAGCCAAACTCCACCCATAAATAGGGCTGCACTGACTCATAAATCTCTGTGGCTGGATGCCTGAAAATGCATGTAGAATCCACCACTGGGTTTAGACATAATAAATAATGAAAAATGAGTCATGGTAGTTGCCATATTTGTAATGAATTGTAGCTTTGCAAAAGAGACAATGGAAGCTATCCTGAAACTTGCTAGATTAGATACATCTACTTTAAAAAGGTTTATTTATAATAGAGTGAAAGAGTCATTGCAGAATTTTCTTTGTCACATAATGACTTAAAAGCAAGCCATGGGAAGTATAATAAAAATAAAATAATAATAATAATTTTAAAAAGCTGTAACACCTCTGTCTCCTGTAAAGTAAATAGAATTAAATTTGAGTCTTCATAATAAGCTAAACATTTTCCCTTATCAAGAGTAAAAATATCCCTTGGGACAATATTAGGTCTGATGAAGCTTTGGCTTTGAAGGGAAAATATTTTTATCTCCATACAAATGAGAGGTTTACATTATGTTTTTTCTTGAGATTTTATTTCTCTATTAAAAATAATTTATGTACATAGCATCACAAGTGAAATGAAACACCTTGACATATCAACACAGAGCGTTCAGTTTATCTTTTTTTTTTTTTAATGGCATTGTTTCCGTCCCAAAAAACCATCATCCTGCAGAGCATTTTTTGAAATCTTATGGGTTGGCTTCATATCCAAAACTGAGCAATAATTACACAGCTAAATGAATAAGTCAGAATAATATAATACACAGAATAACTATGACTGCTACTTTAATCTGGTTCTACTAGATATTCCCAATAAAGACTTAAAATAACAATATAAGTGTCATTAAAATGCCATCAGTTACAGTCACTAAACCATAGTATCTGATGTATTGCTTTATTTTTCTGTGCCGTGTCTTTCATATTGTGCTGTGGCAAGTGTTGACTTTTTAATTGCAATTGCAGTATGTCATCTAATTGGGCAATATTGCAGTAAGGAAGAAGCTTTCCCTGAATCCAGCTGGCACTTAATTTACACCCAGCACAAAAACAGCTGAAGTCCACGGTCTTTAACATGAAAAAGGAATGAGAGAAACAGCCTTTTAGAAATCTTAAATCTTGGATAGTCTGTGCTTTCATCTGAAAATTAAAACTCAAGCTACTTGGTTTTAAATTAAATATTTGGGAGTTTGTCCCTACTTTTGAGAACAACTAAGGTGTTATATTTTAGAAGTTAATATTTGTGTCAAAATATGGAGTTGTAGCTACCAACTTTTCTTTTAGATTACTTATGCTACCTGAACCAGAAGGTGTTCCCAAAGTCAGTTAGTTGAACTCTCAGAAGGCGAGGTGCGGGGCACCTGATTTCAAGTCTACAAAATCCTTAGTTCATAATCACCTAATTCAGAAGCCAGATGAATTAAATCTATCTGAATTTTGAAATGCAGAGTGACAATGGCACCTCCCTAAACACTGAGACAAATCGCCATCCTACAAAGAGAAAAAGTCCTGAAATCCCAGACAAGCCAAGTTTGCATGTTCTACATCAGTGTGATCTTAAATTTGGGCATAACAACCAGAAGTATCCACATTCTGGGCCCTGAGCAGAAGAAGAGGCCAATGATTACAGCACTCTCAAAAAGCAAAAGTTCAGGGTTCCAGAGTCCATCTCTCCTGTTTCCCATTGCAGGAGAAATGTTTAGTTAATCAAGGGATGTTTGTGATTGTTAACCAGAATTTTATTAATGAGATAATTAATTAATAGAATTAATAGAAACATCAACTTGGAAAGAATGGTTTAAATACCTTTTTGAATGTCCTAGCTTACAATTTAGATGGTCCTCCATATCTATGTTTGAAAAAGAAACCAGATTAACTCACCTCTCAACAGACCTCTTTCAGGGATTTTTTTTTTTTTTTGCAGAAGCAGTTTATGCCCTTCTCTAGAAAACCTAACTTTAATTTCATAAATTACCTCAGAATTCTTAGCAAGCAGTCTTGCTAAGAAGATAGGTATGGGAAGCTCGCTAGACGTAAAGTTCTCTCGTCTGGAAATTATAAATTATAAATTAGTTTGCAAGGGACCTCCAGAGGTCATCTAGTCCAAATTCTAAGCTGCAGTGTCCTGTCCATCCTGAAGCTGCACTGCTGGACTGACTTCACTCTCTGTTCACGTCCATCCTTCTTCTGTGGTGAAGCAACATCCCAAGAAAATCCTCTCTTGTGCCAAATGTGGGGAATGATTACTGCCCCAGGACTGCAAGCTCCATTTTTTTCTGATAAAACCCAGAAAAATGCAGTTAGTTTCATCTGTGCAAAGGCATACTTGCAGTTTGAGTTCAAGTTTTGCCCATCAGGAGCTCCCAGGTTCTGCAGTGCTGGATTTAACCGTGTCAGTGCCCAGCTGGTGTGTGGGGTGATTTCCTCTCAGCAGCTCAGACAGGGCAGCGGCCTCAGCTACAAAGGGCACAGTCCCACAGTGCCCAGCCAGGAAGGGCAACCAGGCTGAGCTCATCATCCAGTGGTCTTCCAAATGCTGAGACAAATCCAAAGGAAAAAAGCAATCCCAGATAAGGATAAGAGCTGGAGACAGTAAGCTGGGTCAAAATCATGTCCCATGACAGGCAGTAATGTTGAGGACAATGGGACATGCCTGACATCAAGCTAGGGAGTCAGGTTTGTAAATCAGTATTCAGGAAAGGGCCTGTATTAACAGTGTGATAAATAAGTATGATTCGTGCTGATAAAAATTGAAACAGTAATCAATATTGATACAGTAATTAATATTTGAGAATAATAAAATAGTTAATAACTAAAAGTTGTAATGCCAAAGAAGAGAGGGAAAAGAGGAGCTCTACCCACCCCCCCCTTCCCAGCAGATGTTTTCAAAGACCACAAGAAAAAAGCTGAAGATACAGTTGCTAAAAAAGACCAAGAACCCAGTTGAGTCCAAGAAAATGCTAATTATAAGAGACTTATTGCTTTAATATGTAGATGCAGTAATACGTTAGTCTTAGCTTACATTGTACTAGCTTAGTGCACATGTGTAATCCAAAAGTGAATTAAAAGACAACGAAGAAGACTACAGAGCCTTCATCAGTGACGACCCCAAAGACTTGTGCGGCCACCAAACCGAGTAGTAGCGCATGCGTGATAAAAGTAGTAATGAAGGCGGAGACAGAAAAGTGACGAACCAAAAATAAGAAGAAAGAGCGTTTGCACATAGCATATAAAAAGTGACTTCCACTTAGCAAGCTTGTACGTGAAGTGGCAAAGATCATTGAACTCTGCCCTCCATACCCCGCGGTTGTTTTTACTTATACACTATTATTTGAACCAAATTATCCCTTATTTATGTATTTTCTAAACTATTTAATTAAAATTGTTACTACTTTTAATATTGTTTAACCTTTTTATAATAAGATAATTGAGCAAACATAACAACAGGGAGAAAAACCAGGCATAGGCATGGCTGCCACGCAGTGCAGCAGAGGTCCTACAGCTCAGATGAACTAAAATAAAGCAAATTTCAAGAACAGGGAGCCCCTGAAGATGCTTCACTTGAATACTTTTTCACAACAGACTCAACCAAAATTAGACATCTGAGTCATAGCAGAGAGATGTGATTAAGTGTGGGTATCCAAAGTAAAAGTAGAGGAGAGCACTCTCAGGGCACTGGGACCGCTGAGCACAGTGATCTGTGAGGCAGCATATTTGGTGTAAGTGCAAATAATTGCCCAGAGACTTCCTGGAAACTCCTGACTTGTGTCTGATATCTGATTTCCAGAAAACAATTTTGAAACCTCAGAGCTTATCGTGAGAGTTTATCTGCGAAATAAATCCTTTACAATTTCTTTAATGTTTGTTAAATATCTCACCTACTGGCTATGCTTCGGGGGTGTTTTAATTAGCAAGACAGGGTTTTGCTGCAGTTTCCTTTTTGCCTGTGTCTACAGGTTATTTTAAACTAACAAATTATAAGGGAATATCCTGAGTTTAGATAAAATTCCCAAACCTATAGGCTTCTCCTTTTCCACTTTACTTTCCACTTTACTTTACAATTTCAAAGTACAGTTTGGAAGTTGTCTTAAAGTTGTCTTTTTCATAACTTGTCTGTCTGTCTTGTATGTCATGATGATAAATGCAGAACATCCTGGTGTATTGGGTTTATATGGCCAGGTTTTGGTAGCAGGGGGGACTATAGGGGTCATTTTTGCAAGAAGCTTCCCCTGTGTCCAGCAGATCCAGTGCAGGCAGCTCCATGATGGATCCTGCAATGGTCAAGGCTGGGCCAATTAGAAATGGTAGTAAGGCCTCTGTATTTAAGAATAAAAAACAATAAAAAAGGTTATTATGCAAACTTAATTACAGCCAGAGAAGAGCAGGGTGAGAATGTGTGAGAGGAGCATCCGTGCAGGCAGGCAGGGCAGTGCAGCAGGAGGGGCAGGAGCTGCTCCAGGCTCTGGAGCTCAGGTTCCCCTGCAGCCCCTGGAGCAGCCCAGGCTGAGGCAGCTGTGCCCCTGCAGCCCAGGGAGGGCACGGGGGAGCAGAGATCCACCTGCAGCCCCGGGGGAGCCCAGCCTGGAGCAGGGGATGCCCAAAGGAGGCTGGGACCCCGTGGGAAGCTGTGCTGGAGCAGGATCCTGGCAGGAGCTGTGATTCCATGAGAGAGGAGCCCAGGCTGGAGCAGGGGATGCCCAAAGGAGGCTGTGATCCTGTGGGAAGCTGTGCTGGAGCAGGATGCTGGCAGGAGCTGTGATTCCATGAGAAAGGAGCCCAGGCTGGAGCAGGTTTGCTGGTAGGATTTGTGATCCATTAGGGGACCCATGCTAGAGCAGGCTGTCCTTGAAGGGCTGCAGCCATGGAATAGTGATCCACACTGGAGCAGTTGGTGAAGGTCTGCTGCCCATGGGATGGACTCGTGGCAGAGCAGTTCATGGAGAGCTGTCTGTGTGGGAGGGAGCAGGGGAAGGATTCCTCTCAGGAGCAGTGGCAGGAACAACTGTGATGAACTGACCATAATCCCCATTTCTCCCTCCCTGCACCACTGGGGGAGAAGATAAAACTGGGAAGGAGGGAGGGGTGAGGGGAATGCATTTTTAAGATCTTATTTTACTCCTCATTATTGTGCTGTGATTTTGTTAGTAATAAATGTACTAAATATCTCTACTTGGAGCCTGTTCTGCCCATGACAGTATTTGGTGATTGGTCTCTCTGGGTCCTTATCTCAATTTATGAACCCTTTGTTATATTTTTCCTTCCCTATCCAGCTGAGCAGAGGAGTGGCAGAGCAGCTTTGGGAGGTGCCTGACATCGAGCCAGGGTCAATCCACTACACCTGGGAATCAGCAATTTGCATGATGCAGTGGGATATGAATGATAGGAGCAGTCTGCAGTAGTGTTCAGTGCAGCTGAAAGTCCAAATTAGTGGCAAAACAGAATACACAGCCTCAAAGACAAATTTAGAGCACTGATGATGAGAATGCAGTGTTGTAAAATAAACCCAAATTTGAACTAGTCAAGAGGTTCTATTGTTCCTGGTGAGATGGAGAATCCTTCCTAAGCTGAAGCTATTTTAATGTGAATCCTTAAGCCTGGCTATAATCACATAACAAGACTAATTCAAAATAACAATCAGCCTAATCTGGTGTTTAGTACAATCAACTGAGAGATTAAGGTTCTAATTTATAAATCACTTGCATATACTACCTACTTTCAGAATCCTTGAAAATTACATGCATGCCATTGCCAATTCACAAAGACCTTTAAATCCATGTATCTCCAGTGTCACAATGTCTTCTGGTACTATAGGCAACTTTCAGCTCAGTGTCTCACTCTGTTAGCTCAGGCAGTTAGGGCCACATACAGAAATAAAGGAAGAAGAGATGCTGAGGAGAGGAAAATACATAGAAAGTAAGGAAAATGTTTCACTACCATTTGAGAAAATATGTAATATTTTTTGGGGTTTGAGGGGCGGGGGGAATGTTGGTTCTGGTGGCTTATTTTTGTTTGCTTTGGGTTTTTTGTTTTTGTTTAGTTACATTGATGGGACCCAGAACAGATTGATGAAATTCCCAGAAGGGACAAAAACAGGACACCATTTTTGATAAATCACTCAGAAAAATGGATTTTTCAGCTCCCATGATATAACAAAAGTCTTGAGCATGACTGGGAAAGTTTTTCATAGTGCAACTGAGAAATTCACCCCAAAATAGAAGACGTTGCAGCTCTTCCAAGAACTCTAAGGCACTTCTCCACAGCTTTTATAAAGCAACTGGAGATGAGTCACATAAAATGATCTTACCAATGTAAAAGTTAGTGCTTTAAGTATATCATATCAACACTGAGAAGAACCAAACAAAATTCAGACTTGTACATTTTATCTGCATTCACAGATCTTGTATGTGGTGCAATCATTTCCAGAAAGAAACATTAAAAAAAAAAAAGGGGGAAGCAAAAGGATTTATAAGCTTCTTATCCTATATAATTTTAGGATTTTTTTTGCCTTACTTTTTTTTTTTTTTTTACCTTTTTAAGTCAAATTCAAAGTCAAGTTCTGTTCCCCAAAATTCTGGTGAAATACCGATTCACCACGCAAACTTTGAAGCCCTGCCTAATGACCCATATCTTCAGAAATTCAAGTTCAGGCTTCATTAACTGTTCCTTTTTCTCAGTTCCTATATTATATCTACAATCTATACTGTCTGAAACTGGGGACAGAAAAGAGAAACAGCTAGGACCTTTGTCTTTGCAGTTCTTGTGTGTGAGGGAGTTGAGATCTTCTTTAGGCCTTTAGGAGACCTGAAAGTTGTAGTGGTCTCTAAGGAATCTTCATGTATTTAAAGTCTTTCAAAAATACTGCAGTTCCAATAATCATAAAAATTTAGCTCTCAATCTGAATGAAAATACAAGTCCCTGTTGAATCACAGCATATTCTGTGGTTGGAAGGGAACTCCAACATCATCTGATCCAGCCCATCTTGGAAAAAGCAGAGTTTAGACAGGATGGCCCAACACCCTGTCCCACTGAATCTTAAAATTCTCCAGCATTGGAGAGTCCACCATTTCCCTGGGGAGATTATTACAAAGGCTGATTGTTTTCATCGTGAATAAATTATTGGCTTATTCCTTCGCAATTACAGTCCCAAAATGGATCAACTGCCACCAAAAAAAAACCCAAATCACAAAAAAAAAAGAAAGGAAAGATTACTCTGAAATACATTTTATGAGTGGTCGGCTTTGGCTTAGAACACAGAATTTCAGGAGATGCCCTTCTGCAAGTGGGTATTGCAAACCAGACCCTAATCCATATTCTCTTCAGGGAGATGCAGGGTTAATTACAAGCTTGTTGTATTGAGGTTTTATACCTGACTGTTTCCTAAAGTGTTTGAACCTTTTCAGGCTCTTCTCCATTCTTCAGACATACACTTGAGTGCTTTCCACAAGTAAATATTGGTTTATCACTAAACCAAAATGTCCTATCTGTATACATTTTGCATAAGTGTATGTTGATAAATAAGCTAGCAAGCCTATGCATTGCACATAAGGCATTTCTTAAAGAAGATCTGGGTTTTATAGAGTGTAAAATATGGATATTGCTCTATTTATCTTACTGTAGCTTCGTGGAAAGGTGACAGTGAGTATTAGAATGCTATGCTTCATATACATGCTGAAACACATTTTACATTCTTTCACATGGAGCAACCCAACAACTCACCTAAAAAAGAGGAAAGAGGCAGGTAAAAACAAATGCAAAAAATATGTCAGTCCTACCAAAACCAGATAGCCACTGACTAAATTCACTGACAGTGAATTTAAATTCAACTGAATTCAATGGGTGCTGCTCCTTCCACCCTGGTTTGGCATGGTGTAAAACAAGAAGGCATACAGGACCTGCCCTTTAGTGAGCATTCCTAGTCAAGCCATAGATGTTCCATTTCTGGATCTTGCAGCAAATTCAAAGTCTTGCACGTATTTCTCTTCACAGTGTGGCTATGAAGAAGCACTGATGGATAGGATATGTAAATATAAATTGTTGTGTGAAGATCCCATGAGAAATCCAAAGCAGGAAAAGAAAAAGGAACAATTTGTACATGGCAGGACACAGGAGGACTTGAGGTATTTTTTTTTTTTTTTTTGTTTTCTTATTTTAAGATGGAGAGTGTTTCTTTTTACACACCCTTTATGAAAAAAATTAAGTGTTTAATGTAACCAGCTATGTTAGCTTAGTGCTGTGATTAAATTAGGAGCACTCAACAGCTGAGCACTCACTGAGGTGAGTTTGGCCAATCTGAAGGATCAGCAGAACAATCTGTCTGTCCATCCACCACAGCACTGACACAGGCAGACAGAAATCTCTGAAATCACCATATTTATCAATGATAATTATAACACAAGAAAATACATACTTTGCTTTTATTATCTGACAACAGCACAACATTTTGGATGGCTTGCATCTCATCTAACTTCTGTGAGTTACATTGTAGACACAGCTAGATTCCAAAGATAAAAGATTTTTCTCAGGAATAATTTATTTGACCCATATTAAAGATCTATTCTGATACAAAATAACTGGATTCTAGCACTAATTTTTCTAATGACAAACAGCACAGATGGAGTTTTCATAGGTACGTCTACAGCGTCCACATTTATAGAGCTGAGTCCCACCCACCAAAACAAGGCAAGTAGGCAATTTCATCTTCCTCAACTGTCTCAGTGTGAGCACTGATCATGTCACTAATTCAGCTGTGAGATTTTTCTCTAATTATCTAATTATTTTTCTCTAATCTCATTTTATGATGAAAGGGGACTGTGGTGCTCTCCAGTGTGATCTGTGCACCTCCAAATGCCAGGCAGATCTCATGCAGGCACCTAAACACATCAACTCAGTATCAACTCTCAGTTTCTAGTGAATGGCATGGACTTTTTGGGCAGAAGAGAGCCCAGTATGGTTAAATTACAGAAAGTATGAAAAACTTTTTATAAAGCAGAACACTAACATATTCCTTCTGTATGAAGACAGTCTCTGCTAGAGCAGAACTTTTTCTCCTTCTTCCTCCCTTTGCCACAGTCACTTCTCAGGCACTTTTATCTTTCCTTCTGCTTAAAATGTGTGACAGATACGAAACCTGGGAGAAGGCAACTTTTGCTGTTGATGAGAAATACTGCTTGATTTTGAAGGATCATCATAAAATTAGAAATCCATCCATCTCATATTTGACCAGACTATGCCTTTATTATTTAAAAAAGTAATTACAATCAATAGCCACGAGCAAAATTCCCACCACCTTTAAGAGTTTATAATAAAAAAAATTTAAAAAACCCAAAGAAGTCACTCTGTCTCAAAGAGTTTGTAAGACATTACAGACAGCAGACAGGCAAGCAAACTGTAAGAAAATGATGAGAGAATAGCAATTTCCATAATTGGCAATATACTTGTACTTGCAGCCCTTGGGCAACGAGACTATTGTCATGCTTCCTTATTTATTTATTGGCCTTGAAGCCAAGGAAGAAAAATAGAGGAGGATTCAAAAGAGGATAAGAAGACAGACTTGTTTCAAAGCAAGTCCCAGTAGCTGTGAGCATTTTTAGATGAGATTCTAATATCTGAGATAGTGAATGCTGGCTGAGCCAGTGGGCCCAACTCTCACTTAAATGTGGCAACATACTTTTTGACATGAACACTCAGCCAGTACAAACACCCCAGGACTAAGATATTTCTGGCACTGATCCTTCTCTGAAACATCTGGAGGGAATGTGATGTGTCAGTGAAGAGAAAGCATGGGCTGGTGAATCTAAGCAATACATGGATGGAGTCAATAGTGCAGAGATTTGTGCATTTTCCATTTATCAAAGGACCATCCATATATTCCAGTAGGCTTGCTTATGAACCTGCTCATGATCATTATGTTTTCTCCTCATCCAAACTGAGCATCCAGTCTGATTCAGCTACATGGCCATAAGAGTAGTAGTAATTTCCCTACCTTTTCTGCCCTAATCCTTTCTTAGAATCTGCCACTTTTTCATTTCCTTCCTGAAACTTATCATGCATTTCTCAGAATGGCAAGACCTCATAAGGTTTCACAAATAGATAAGCCATAGACAAACAATGACTAGAGGTGCACAGGACATGTTAAAATTGTTCAGTGAAAAAGTAAGGGAGGAGACAGGATTGAGAAACAGGGTGTGGGTATTGGAAGGTGACTGTTTTTAAAAGTGCAAACCACTACACCCCAGCACTGGACTGGTCCTTAGACACACTAAAAGTGAAAGGGAATGTATAAGGATCCTGTCATGCCATTCTATACTTCAGTTATCTGTGGTACAAAATAGAACTGTGAACTAAGCGATCTGTTTCTGAAACATTCATTTTTGGTAGTGCTTTAAAATAGTTTCAGATTTTGGCGTATTTCTTGTTAGTCATTCATGAAGTCCAGTGGAGGTAAAGATTGCATTACCCAAATTTAGTCATCCACATGTGGGGCATGATCTCTAAACCAGTAACTTTGTCATCTTCTATAGACATGACATAAAATTCATATCCATGGCAGATTAACCATGATTCATATGGATTCCTGAAATAGATGAGTACCATCCCCTGGAGGTGCCAGGCACTTCCAGGGACTAGAAGAAGTGCACAGGAAGAGTTTAGCTTAGATTCCTAAATTTAAACATTGTAAATCTCTCAGCAATTCCCTATAGATCATTCTCATACTCTAAACACACTGCACAGACTGGCTGTGATTAAGAAAAACAATTGCACAAAACAGTGTGAAAAGCAAATCTTGTCCTTTTGATGTTGTTCCTTCCGGAGCAGCAATCATCCAATCAACCCTGGCTGACACAGGAATAAGTTTTTTTTATTTCCCCGTGCCTTTCCCAACTTCAGTCTTTGCAGCAGCAGTCCTCTCTCAGTGCTGCTTCTGTCTCCTGACACTTGTGCCTTGCTGTGTACTGTTGGAAAGGTTTAACTGCCCCTAAGCACATGAAAGGAAAACACAATTTTGCTTGTGTATGTGTGTGCATTACTATTCCTCCAAGGATTGCAACGCTTTAATATTTTTGGATTAACTCATGATCAAACATTGATGAATCATGGTATTTTACTGAAAAGCACAATCCTTAAGTCAACCACCTAATCTAAGAGAAGAAATTAAACTCTAAACCAACATAAACACATTACAAGTCATTAGTGTAATTAAAAAGGAATGTATAATTAAAACATTTGTGTATTTTAGCTCAAATTCATCTGCGGTAGGAAATTTTAATGAACTGTTCATCAAAGAAATCTCTGGAGTCTGAGGATAAGTTTAGCATAACAAGAAATTGAATGTTTTCTTCTCCTCGGCATAGGAAGCTCTGTTCCCACTGGCTTCGAAATCCAAGCTGTCATTGGCTCAAGCAAACTAATAATGATTCTAAATGGTTATGATCGCTTCAATGTTTTAAACTGATGTTATCTTTTTTATCCCTTAAGAATCATGTTTTTCATAATTACTTCTCTTTTGTCCTTTCCTTAAGACAAATGATTTTGTAATTAGTGATGAAGGAACCAGTGATCACTCCAAGACATCTGTCAAGTTGTCATGAAGTATCTGTCCCTGTAGCTATATTTAAACTTTCTGTTTAATAGCCTCTTGCTTTATTTCACCATTACATCTCTGCGGTATCATAAGCAGGATACCCTAATGATCAAGTTCTATAAAACACAGAGCAATTAGATTGTAAGACATATTACTCCCATGAAAGTCCTTCCTTCTCATAACGTAACTCCCTCTTTTCCCTTCCTTCACCATCCCCCAGCCCCACAAGTTTGCTCGCAGCATTCATTAGCTGTTATTAGACAAGATAACTGTGTCAACAGCTAGCCTGATGTTTGGCCATGTTTCTGGGTTTGAATACTTATTTCAGGAGTCTTTTGAATAAGCCTGGTGGTCTGAATAACAGCCTCATGGGTAAAATATCATAACAAAATGATTGGGGTTTAGAAGATCTGCACTACACGCTTAGAAGTACAATATTGTTTTTTAGAATGACCTTAAACTGTTAGTGATACTCTGCTTTCTTTCTCACCCATCCCCAGGGCAGAGATTGTCCCATTTTGAGTGTGTCAAGGCCTCTGGGAACCCGTCCCTGGCAGAATTCTCCAATGAGTACAGAATCATACAGAGAGATTCATAATATTACTGTAATGTACATCAAGGCAAAGCAAGGATATTATTGTGTATTGTAATATTTATTTCACCCTGGGGTATATTTTCAAGTCTTGTATGCCTTAACATAAATCAGCTTCTTTTCCTCTTCCCCATTTTTAGACTCCAGGGTATTACTCTTTGTCTTAAAAATGGTACCTTTCCAAAAATTATTCTCTAATGAGGCAGGAGAAAAATGCCTTTGAATAAACCCAAATAAAAGAGAGACATACTGGAAAACAGAACTATATTTTAAAATAAAAACAAAAGAAAAACAAACCCAGAAACAATGTTGTGTATACACAGTGACACCAGACAGATAGATAGGTAGATACATAAATCAGCTGATCATTCAGAAAAGAAAATATTCTAAGTATATGGGCATTTCTATGCTGTGATGATAGCAGATAGGAAATTGTAGGCAGAGATTTGTTTTGCATACTGTTCACCCAAAATGAACTGAACTTTCCAAAATATTTCTTTTATCCTCTTTGTTCTCTTAGGGCCTCTGAATACCAAGCCAGAAAATATCTTATTTTACAGTTCTTCATTGTATACGTTCACACTTAAGTTTTTCAGTGCTTCTTGCTGCCTCACCAATTCAGAATATTATATTAATGTGCATAAAACAACAAATACTTATGACACTTATGATAAAAATTGAATTATTCATCCAACTTTTAAAATTATATAGATAATTTTACCTCTAAGTAGCTGTTGAAAAGTATTGTGAGATGAACACATATTGAGAAATTTTGCCATTGGACATTGTGACCTGGTCAAAGAAAGAGGCTGAACCTATTATGAGGAATATTTCGGCCAGGGAGTGGGATAGAGAATGAAGGTACAGTTACCATGTCTGTGTACTAATTAACAAGATTGTGTATGAAATGTGAGCTGCACTCCAGGTTGTCTTGTTCCACCACAATTTTTCTCCTCCTTGCAGGCATTTTTAGATGAAATCCTCAGGCTTTTTTCATGCATCAGATCAGGCAAGATGAACATAATGGTTCCTACAGGCCTTGAATCCACGGGGCAAGTTTCAAAGTCACAAATGTAAATGAGGCATTCAACCCCCATTGATAGTCAAGGAGAACAGGGCACCTCTCTCCCCTTTGTGTCTTTGAAAATTTCCTGCTGTAATCTATGAAGTTTTCTCTATCACCGGCTAAATTTCCATAACCTTCAGCAATGAAATGCACAGACCCTTTGGGTGAATGAATTGTGTAAGCAATTTTTTCAACTTTATTTTCAAGCTCCCATGATGGATCCATTAGTTTCTTCCTGACGCTTGGTTTATTTACATAGAGATCAAACACAGGCATTATGGCAAAAAGAGAAAGGGGGTGGCAGAAGGGAGGGAGAGAATCCAGAGATAATCAAGACAAAAGCATCATGATGAAAGAGGCAAGCTCTTTGGAAACATGAGCTCTAATTTAGCCTCAACAAATCCTTTTGTCTTATCTGGAAAGGCATATATCCATGCATACACACACTCATATGCACACTTAGACACATATATAAAATGATGCTTAGTAAAGTGCTTTGTACAACTGATGCAATCAGTCACACAGCAAAAACTGTCAAAGTCAATGTTTTCAAGATTTCTCCTGGGAATTCAGGCTGTGCAAGAGATGTATGTTTTTCATTAGGGTTTACACCAGCATTTGGTGTAATTAATCCTAATGTTTCAATCTTCACATAATAAGCTTATTCAGAAGAATAAAGTCTTGCAGAGTAATGGAAAGAAAATCCCCAACAGAAGCTGTTGTTCATTATACATGAAGGAAGGATATATGTTTGTTTGTTTGTTTTTTTTTATGGTCATACCTTCTACTTTCTTTTCCATAGTTTTATTGCACAATTTTAATATCTCAGAAAGGAGTGAAAGGTGTGACTATCCTAGAACCTGTACAGAAGCATAGTCTGAGACACTCACCATCCAAGGAATTGTAGTTTACATGGAAATATGGTGCCCCAAGAGGTTAGTAGCAATAGACCACTATGGAGAAGGATGGGACAACCACTTTGGAAACTGGGACACGCTCTGTCCTTCAGAAGATAACTGCCCTTTTGTCTCCAAAGACAGTATAGACGCATCACCCTTGAGCATACTTGCTGATGTGGTGCAGTTGTGTGGCCAGAGAGTCACAAAACCATTCTGGGATGGAGTGCACATCCTAGAGAGATTGTAGAGAGCTGCAGGCTGTCTGCCTGTGCTGCTATCCATACCCAAGCCAGCCGGGCTGAGGATTTCCCAGTTACACCTTTTTAGAATTAACTTCTCTTCAGTCTGAAGGGCTGGTTTAGTGTGTCAACCTTACAGGACGTTTCCTCTCCAGCAGCACAACACCACTGAAAAGATAAACCGTGCAAAATCCTGCAAACTTAGAATCTGAGTTCAAGTTTGTAATTGCTGACGCTTCCAAACATTCGCAGTGATTGAAAGGAAATAATCAGTCATCTGATTAAATCTTGCTATCTGCAAGTTAATGCAGGTAATGACTTCAAGGACAGTCACAACACCTTCACTTAATTCCTGCAAACATTTCTCATTAACTCAAGGCTTCTGTTGCCTTTTCTTCAGTTTTCCTTTCAGGGGAAAACCAGGGAAGTTCCTGCTCCCTACGTACCCACTCTAATCTGAATGAGTAAATGTGAGGTTGTTGTTCCTTAGACAGGACAGAGTGTATTTCTGAGTACAGATGTCAAAAGGGAAAAACAAATATGGACAAGAAAGAAATTAAAAAGACAACATTTTAACTTTTATCAAATCTCAGTGGCTGAATTTACATAGTTTAATTCTTCATGCATTTAGCATAGAATACATGAAATCTTATACCTAAGATATTTATTTATTTTCTAACAAGAACCAAATAATTATTTCCTTAAAAATTCAACATTTTTAGTAAAAAAAAAAAAAAAAAAAGAAAGAAGAGAAAGACAGCTAACTCAACATTTTTAGTAAAAAAAAAAAAAAGAAAGAAGAGAAGAATAGTTAACTTTTTATTTTTGGGTGTATATTAAGCTAAGAAATATTTTCTCTATAATTTTTGCTAAGCAAAAACAAATGTTAAAGCATGAGAATGCAAATAATTTTATTTTTGGTTGGAATTGTGAATCATCTTGTCGGGTCAAGATCTTTCATTCCAGGCTAAAAAAAAACCCAAGAAACAAAATGAGAGAGAAAAAAAAATAAGAAAGAAGGAATACATTGTTGGTTTCTTGGCCTTTGTGTTAATTAGGGTCACTTTCATCATCTTTACATGCAATTTTCTTGTTTTGGGTTTTTTGTTGAAATTTTTTTTCTCCTTTTCTTCCTAATTCTCTGATATGAAAGAGACTGTAGTAATGCTTCAACCAATCCCCAAAGGTCTTTACAGATAATTTCCAGTTGCATTACTGATTTATTTTTGCTTTGACCAGATGGCTCCAAGTTCATGTGACTGTAAGGGAGTGCTTTTGATTACCCTATTTATCTCTCCCAGTGCTCAATTTAAGGGTCAAACCTTGTGTAACACATTTGCTAGATAAACTATTCAGTGCTTCTGCCTTTTGGACACCATACTTCTGACATATGCTCTGTGCTTCATTAAACACAAAAGTTATTAAGTTTAATAAATGTTTTCACAAACTCTGTTTGTAACAAAAAATACAAGTTTAAAATGTATTTATTTTATTCACATGTGGCTAGTGGATTGCTTTGGCTTTATCACCTGGAAAAATGGGTGGAATTGAAAGGCAGCATCCTGAATGAGCTAGAGGAGGAGAAAGGAGAGCAGGCAGAAGCTGGGATGTTTTTTTGTTCTTCTTTTTTTTTTTTTTCTCCCTTGATATAGGTTATAAATGAAAAGCCGAGCAGAATGTTTTTAATGAAACCAATAAAAATGCAAAGGAAGATTTAATGTTTAAAGTAACGATAAATCAAAAGTGACAACTGAAATGCAATATTGTACCATGAGATTGAGGAAATAAATTCATCCATAGGGCAGATGTGCCTGCTGTAAAAAAAAAAAAGAGTAATACGGGGAAAAAAGACAAAAATACTTTGAAAAGTTTTTGTCATCATTGTAACAAATTAAGTCTTATAAAATCAAAATAATAAAAAATAAACTATAAGTGTAACACTGTTGGTTCAATAGAAATACTCTGACATATCCATGAGGATATATTTTCACAGCTGTATATTCATACATGTGTGTATATATATATGTGAATAAAAATGTAAAGAAGCTGAAGTTCAAAACATTTAAGAATAAAAAGGCTCATAAACATATTCATAACTTATTTCTAAGGTTTTTTTTATGGATAGTAACATGAATAATTGCCCAAGACAAATAGTGGCTCTGTACCACTACCTCAGCTGAAACCTTCAAAATGAGAATTAATTACTTGGAGGAAAGACTGTCTTGTAAAAGCACTGCCTGGGACTAGGACCCCTGTGATCTGAATCCCAGCTCTGTCATAATCATGCTGTGTGACCTTGCAGGATCTGCTCTGGCCTAGATTTTTTCCTAGCTAAATTTAGGCAATTAACTGAGGTGCCTAAGTTGAGAACTAAGCAGAGGTGGCTTTCTTTCCAGTCATTGGGTGGAAAGAGGTATCTTCCATAATTAATTCAGATTTTATATGGACTAAGCTGTACTTTCAGAGCTGCCTATATTTTCTAATGACTAAGGAAGTATTCTAGAGGTGATACATACTGAAACTGGCAAAAAAAAAAATCTCATCTTTGGGTGCAATTCTGAAAAAATTATTCAGGCTGAATTTGACTATATTAAATAAAATACTATAATTTTGAGGAGCTGGAAAACAGTCTGATGCTTTTCAGTGTGAGTTCCCTCTCACCTAACTTTTTTATTTAAAATAGGAATAGTGATGAGGTGATCTCAGGGTTAAAAACTGATTTTCTTCAATATGCAGTACAAACCTTTGCAAATGCTGATTGTCATGGTGCACCTCTGAAAAATACATTTCACCACTGATAACATCCCATATAGAGTTATAGTGCTTTTCAAAAAATGGATTACAAGGTGTGTTGTTTTCCTCCAAGGACATAAAAGAAATTGAGAGAAGCAAAGAAAACAACAACAGGTTTTGTTTTTAGCATCCTTGGGTTCTGACAAAAAAAAAAAAAACCCTCACCTGGACGGTGACCTTCCCCTTGGGAAGACTGAGCCTTATAGGAAGAAAAAAGTTCTGCTTCTGGACATCTCTGAAGTGAAGAAAGGGTTGGGAAGGAGGTCTGCAGACAACTGCTAGAGAAGAGGAAGTTGTGATTGTCTCTGTTTACACACACAAATGTGTCTGAGGCTTCTACAAGAGCAAAAGTCTGCAAAGGAGTTAAGTAATGAGGAAATAAAGGAGTGATAAACAGAAAACAAAAATAAAGAGAGGGCGAAAAAGAGGGAGAAAAAGAGAAAGAAAGGAAAAAAAGGGAAAAAAAAGAAAGGAAGGAAAGAAAGAAAGAGAGAAGGAAAGAGAGAAAGAGGGAGAAAAAGGGAGAAAGAAGGAAAGAAGGAAAGAAGGAAGTGGCAGAAGGAAGGAAGTGGCGGAAGTGGCGGAAGTGGCGGAAGGAAGTGGTGGAAGGAAGTGGCGGAAGTGGCGGAAGTGGTGGAAGGAAGAAAGGAAGGGAAGGAAGGAAGGAAGGAAGGAAGGAAGGAAGGAAGGAAGGAAGGAAGGAAGGAAGAGAGAGAGAGAAAGAAAAAGAAAGAAAGAAAGAAAAAAAGAAAGAAAGAAAGAAAGCAAGAAAGAAAGAAAGAAAGAAAGAAAGAAAGAAAGAAAGAAAGAAAGGAAGGAAGGAAGGAAGGAAGGAAGGAAGGAAGGAAGGAAGGAAGGAAGGTTGGTTTTACCCGGCCTTTTTTTTTTTAAGTAACCTTTTACTCCTTTTCAATTTTCACTTCATAACTGCTCTCCTCTCTTTTTCCCTCTCTTCCCCCCCCCCCCCGCCCCTTCATTATTTTAAATGGCTACATCCTTGCTCTGATGTGTCAATGGTTGTGGAAAATCCTGTGAAGCAAGGGCTTAATGAAATGGCAGCTGGAACAGAGGGATAAAGTTCCTTTGGAGCAGCTTCAAAGGGGAGAGAGGGAGCACTGTTAGCAAACAGAACAATGGTGCAGGGATGCTCATACACAGGCCAGGCACATCCAGCTGGCTGTTTAGACTTGGCACCCTAATGAGGCATGAAGCAAAATGGGTAAGTACATGGTAAGAGAGAGCAATCGAAAGAAAGAAAGAAAAAGAAAATAAAAAAAATCAGACCAAAACAACAACAAAAAACAATAAACAAACAAAAAAGCAAAAAAAAAACAAAGCACTCCTATGTATAGTAAGAAAGCATTAAGATATTTTTAAAAAACTGCCAAAACCCCACTTCTCTGTTATAATGAACATGTGCTAATTTTTTGAACCAAGCCTCAAAAATCCTATATTTAGTCTTCCCTTCCCTTCCCTTCCCTTCCCTTCCCTTCCCTTCCCTTCCCTTCCCTTCCCTTCCACATTTTAGTGTATTTCCCCAACTAATTTTCCTTCATCATTTTCAGGATTCTTTTTCTTGTCATATGATTGTTATTATTTCTGTTAGATTTATTATTGAAATGGAAATTGTGGCTACAGCAGTGAATGAAGACAAACCCCAAACGATACAAATAATGGAGATATCAGCAGTCTGAGCTATATTAAGAAAAAAAGAGATGACACACAGACATACACACACACCCTAAAAGCACTTACATCAGTCCAGCTGTGAAGATGTCATTAAAAAAAGACAGAAACAGGGCTACTGTTATGCAACTAGACAGAAACCTCATCCTTCCACAACGCTGAAGGCAATGTTTCCAATCACAGAGCATCAGCCTGTGCTGAATCTCATACCTACAACACAAAATCTTTGATCCCCACCACTTGAGTTAGCTCTGTTAAGAGGAAAAAATAACAGACTATAGTCTTCAAAACAGATTAGTCAAAGTCATAAAAATGTGGTCTTGACCTGCACCTGACAGAGCCACTCAGTGTGCAGAAATATTTCTAAGATATTTACCAAAGCTCCATAAAAAATTTATATTTCAAGGGTTATTAACAATGCATCCAGAAATCTCAAAGATTTCAACTATATTACATCTATAAATGAACTGGGGAGCCAATTAAATGCAGTTATTGTAAAAATATCACAATATTGTAGAAAAGCTACAGTCCTGACATACTGATCTTACTGGTCAAAAATGTGAAATGGCAGAGTTAAATCCAAACAGAAGATAGATATTTTATGTTTACAGAACTGCGTTGCAGAGCAACTAACATATTCCATGAATACTTGGCAACCCTTTTAATTAAGGGACAGAGGCAGGGAACCTTTGTAGCAGTCTTGGTTTAGTCTACAAGGACTGGACTTTAAAAACTTTCCATCATCAAGTCTAACAACAGACTTGAATTATCAAGATTAATCTCTTGCTTCAAGTTCAATTAAGAGCAGGCATAAGCTTGTCTTTAGACTTATTTATTCCTAATATTGTCACTGCCTGGACATATGCCTGGGCACAGACCAGATGTGAGCCATCACCCCAGTGGTGGCAGGGCACAGACTTGCCTGGTGGTCTGTCTGGAGGTCTGGTGAGCAGGGACTAAGCCAAGACCCATTTGACATGCATATATCCAGGTCTGCTCTTCTGCAAAGACCTCCCAGACTGGAGTTACTCATTTATCTTATCTGCAAGGTAGATTAATAATATAATTTAACTTCATGGTTAGCAGAGAGGGAAAAGAGTCTGACCCTTCTAATTTTCTGTTGATCAGAACTATATAAACTTCTTTACAATGGGTGTGGTGTATGAATATCTGTTTCCCTTCATTGCCTTTCATGGGAACAAAGGATAACTAGCTCAAATGTCTATGCTTATATTGTTTATATTTAATTTGAAACTTCCTGACCTTTATGCTGCTTGAGATGGGGTTTGTCTTTTCTCTCTTTGCTCATAAGTTTAGCGTCAACCTTAGGAAGAAGAGATTTGTTTACCTCCATTTATTTTTGGGGCCAAGAAGTTTAGCTGCTCACTCTTATTCTCTGTGTCTTGCTGGGAGGTAGCATTTCTTTTATGGATGCGTGTAATGTCTGGAATTGAACTTTAGTTGAAGGTTTCTTTCCTTTATTTCTTTCCCCCATCCCTCCCTCCCAGCCTTACTTTTCTTGCCTCCCTTTCATGGACAAAGGTAAGCGTGAATTTATCCTTGTCATGCGTGACAACATTTCATTTTTTACTCTGCGGGTGGTAAGGATGGAGGTTGAAATGATGATGCAGCTTCTCTTCACCTCAGTCAGGAACAGGCTGCCTGCAATCCACACATTCAACATTTCTTTCTTCATACTTTTTTTCTGAAAAAGTGCTGTATTAGACAAGAGAAACAGAGCAACAACAACAAAACAAAAAGTACATATTCTCTCTCCTCCAGTGACTCTAAACATTCTTCATGGAGATCTTTTTTGTGGTGGACATTTCATACATGGTTAAAGTATATATAGATATCAGTTACAGTAGTAAACAGAATTTATTTACATATAGAGTGCATATAAAAAATAATTTATAAAAGGGATAAGGACTGTTAAGTTATATAAGGAAGAAAAATTGTATTTAAGAACCTGCAGCAAGCTTTGTCTGGTTTAGATGGCTTTTATCAATTTCATAAACTGAAAGACAAAGCTATGATCATGATGCTGGTATTTTGAAACTCTTTAGTCTTTGACATGTAGTGATTCTCTGGTAGCTTTGTTTCATGTCCAAACAGGAGTGCTACTCTAAATTGGAAACTGGTTTTACGGCCAAAATACCTGTTCTACATTTTATAGATTCTACCCTGCTTTGAAAAATGATGATAAAAAGCAAACTTCCTCAATTTTCCATACAGGAAGCTGGGGTAATCATGAACTATAGGCCTGGATTTGTTGTAGCTGCTTCACTTGAAACCTGTGGTCTAAATTATCCCCCAAAAATACTTTTCTCTTTCTACTGACAATTTCAGGAGCCTAAGAGAACTCTGATTCCTATGTCAGAATTATATCCTAGCATTTGAAAACTGTGGAAAATAAACTAGCTTGTACTGAGATTTATGCAGAGTTTGAATTAGAGGCAGGAATTTAATTGGGATTTGAGCCACAAGGACTAGCTTCCTTCCTGTTTCCATGCTGCAAAATACAATTAGGATAATTAAAAAAAAATTCCCAAACCTAGAGGAGATGGAAACAACTAATTCATTGTCTTAGTCTTCCAATTTAAAAGCCAGACTGGATAAGGAAAGGGCTGGTTGCTTATAACTCTGTTCCTTTGGCATACTAAAATATTATATGGTAGGGACAATGGAGGTTTGTGCCAATTTGCTCTGGTGCCAGAATAGGGATTTTTGGCACATTCTGCTAGCATAAGCATAGTGTCAGTTGATTGTTTAGAGCTCTTCCATGCTTTGAATGAAAAGCTACTATGATATCTTTCCACCTGTTCTACTGCAAAGCAAAGTGACACCATAACTGAAAAACACAAACCTCTTCTATTTATTCAGAGGAAAATAAATAACAAACTGCTCTTGAGAATATGCAAGCTATTTATTTTAACCATGTTGGCTTGCAGACCTTCTAAGAGAAAATTCTAAATTCAAGATCCAATTCCTTGTCCAAATCCTTGACTATTGAGGAGAAAGACCAGCAGTGTTTAAAATCTTGACTTTAACAATCTCAGAAGGTCTCACAAACCCCTGTAGAACTGTTATCTTCCACACTGTATGTATCTTGGATAACCTTGGTCTGTAAATTAAGGATAATTACCTCCTGCTATTCAGACTTCTCTTGTCTGCAGATGCCTGGAACCTGAGACTGACACATGCAAAACTGTTGCCAGGCCAAATTAAAATATATAGGCACATGGAAAACAACATGAGGAGGGAGGAGGCAGAGCAATGGAAGTGAAAAATCATAAAATACACCGTATGGTGGATGAGAGAGTAAGTCTGTAATTATTATTTTAGAAGTATAAGATTGTAAGACACATCATTACTAAAGCTTTCTGTAGCCATTAATCGTGAAGTAGTCAATCTGATTTTTTTCCTCACCTTACTAAATACTGCAGTTTAGTGTTTCCCATGTACAATGAGGGAGACTAGAGAGGCTAGATTTCTGAAATGAGTTTGGAAGAATAAGCACTTAAAATATACACTTAAAAGGCCGTGGAGCAGTTAACGTACAGAAAAATTATAAGAATCAAATGTTTTGCAGTATGTCACCTTTCCTCTTATCCACTCTACCCCTTTTTTGCCTCTCATATTTGTCAAAAGAAGAATTACACTCTGCTACTTAAAGTCAGGTTTGAGTCCTCTTTCACTGTTGACTCTCTGCAGAATAGTAGAGGGTGGAAGTTGAGTTTTGAAAAAGGCTGAAGCCTGATCATTATCAGACTTTGCTTCTTTATTTTTGCTGTCTTCTTGATAGATTCATTAGGGCTGCAAAAGACCTCTGAGATCATCAAGTCCAGCACTGCCAAGTCTACCACTGGGCCATCCGTGTCCCTAAGGGCCACATCTCTATGTCTTTTGATCAGTTCCAAAGATGGTGATTCTACCACAGACCTGGACAGCCTGTTCCAATGCCTGACCATGCTTTCAGTGAGGAAATTTTTACTAACAGCCATTTTTTACTAAACATCTCTGGCACAAATTGACACCATTTCCTCTCACTCTAATGTTTGTTACTTGAGAGAAGAGACCAATCCCCACCTGGCTACAACCCCTTGTCAGGGGGCTGTAGAGAGCAGAAAGGTCCCTCCTGATCCTCCTTTTGTCCAGGCTGAGCCCAAGTAGCTCCCTCAGCTGTTCCTCACCAGATTCCAGGTCCATTTCTTTCTCTGGACATGCTCCAGGCCCTCAGTGTCCTCCCTGCCACGTGTGGCTCAGGATGTGAGGCCTCACCAGGGCCCCCAGCACAGGGGGACAGTCCCTGGTGCTTGCTCACACTATTGCTGACACAAATCAGGATAGCGTTGTCACTTTGTTACACCGTTCGCATGTCCAGATGCTGCTGACCAACATGCAGAGGTGTTTTTTCTTCTGGGCAGCTCACCAGACACTGGCCCAGTCCTGAAATGCTGTCTGACATGGTTGTGACTTAAGGGCAGGACCAGCCCTTGGCCTTGCTGAGTCTCACACAATTTGCCTCAGCCCCTGGATCCAGGTCCCTCTGCAGAGCCCTCTTGCCCTCCAGCAGATCAACACTCACACCCAGCTTGGTGCCTTCTGCAAACAGATTGAGGGTGCACTCCATCACTTTTTCCAGATCTTCAATAAAGATAAACTGACGCCAGTACTGAGCCCTGGGGAACATCACTGGTGTCTGTCCACCAGCTGGACATAATTCCATTTACTAACACTCTCTGGCCCTGGCCACGCAGACAGTTTGTTACCCTGCCTCCATGGCATGTGAAAGCCAAGTTGAATATGTATAAATAAAGGTGTGGGATTTAATGTGATATTCAATTCAAGCTCCTGAACGCTGGGAATGGTCAGAAGCAGATTTTTTTTTTTTCTATCTTATTTCTATTTCCTCTCAGCTTCATAAAACTTGGATAGCTTTTCTGTGTCTGTGAGGGATTTCACTGGCAGCATGTAAGACATTTGCTGTACACTTAGCTGTGCACTTCTCAGACTGCCACTAATATTTAATTTATGCCTTTAAAACAGTGATGCCTTTAAAACAGTGACATTGTGAAACTAAGAATAGATCTCTCATATGGAGAAGTTGTTTGTCACATGTTACAAGGAAATGCCCAAAGCAACTTAAGAAAGTATTCAGTATAATAAAATCTTAGAACACTAAAAAATAAAATCTAAAAAAACAACAACTTAAGAAAATATTCAGTATAATAAAATCTTAGAACACTAAAAAATAAAATCTAAAAATACTCAACCAAACTGATTAACCTAAACACACACACACACACACACAGACACACCACCAAAATCCACATCAAAGTCTCAAAGACTACATTTCTGATAAATTGTTGCAAGCATTTCAGCCGAATTTTCATATTGCATTTTGATCAAGACTTTGAGGTTTTTCCCTTATTTTACCGCATAACCCTCAAAGCCATTTTTTTTCATAGAATTATAAATTATTTGGTTTGAAAGAGACCCTAAGTATCATCTTGTCCAAATACCTGACCATGGGCAGGGACATCTTTTATAAGATTGGTTGATTTCATAAAATGACATGAAGAAAAAAAGTGGCATATATATTAAATTCTCAGAGTGAAGTAACCTGAAATCTAAAATATGCTTTACATGCTGCTCTGTCAGTCTCACTAAGACCTTGGATAGGCAATGCTCTCAAGGAGTGCAGGATCTGACTCTGCATCCTTGGGCTAATATGACTCATAATCTACAATACAGGTAGATGTATTGTACATGGAACAGATTACAAAAAATTACACAGTACCGGTCAATATATAATGAACAAGATGTTTTTGAAGTTAGAACTGAAGACAGGTTGATGGTAGTGAGCTTTGTTTTATTGTTTTACATAATTTTTAAAATGTTTTAGTACTTAAATACCAAACATAAGAAAGATCCCAGAAAAATTGAGGTTGCTAAAAGTGTAAGTCATGCAGATATAAGTCAAAAAAATATCTTCAATTTAGGGTGCTATTACTGAATGGTTAATTAATAAAAATTTTGCTGTTTTATATGACCAGTGTTACTTTATTTACACACAGTCTTTGCTTATTCAGTTATCATTACTTTCTACTTTAGCAACATATGAGCACACAGACATCAGTTTTCTCTAGAAGAAAGCCAGACTTCTGTGCCTGTAGAGACTGTATAGTATAATTTATAATTATATGCATAAATTTACTGATGTCTTCACTGTTCTCTACCATCCCCCTCCCTAGAAGGTGCCTCTGGAACCTCACTGCTCTAGCAACTTACAATCTTCTGCATTTTCTTTTTAGCCTAAATTTGTTCCTAGTCAACCCACTCCATTCTTATGCCAACACTAGTGTTAGGCTAAATAGCTCATGTCTCTCTTTGGTTATTTCTCCCTTCGTTTATTTATAGACAACCATCATATCCTTCTAAGTTTTCATTTTTCTTGAGTAAACAAACCTTGTTTTCCCAGTCTGTCTCCATTGACAGGTTTTCCATTGTTTTGATCACCCTAATAGAGCTGTTCCACTGTTGGGCCAACTTCATTTTTCTTTGTAAGTGTTCTCTTTTACATTCTCTAATTAATCTTGTAGCCCTTGAAATACTTATTCACGTCCTTATTTTTTCAGTCCACCTCTACCTATTGTCATTATTCTTCTCACACCTTACTCCTATGCTAAGGAGATAGATTCTTGATTTTTTTCAGACCATATATCTTGAAAAAAAATCCAGAGTTACTCTTCTTTCAAGATCCTGATCTCTTTAGTGCACCAGCTTCCCTTCATTTGTCAGAAACTATCCTGTAGAAATTGAAATAAACCATGGTTTCTTTAGGTTCTGATTTAGCTTCATTTGAATCAGCTTTCATTCTGGTGGTTCAAGTTTTATTTGTTTTTTCACCATCACATTTATAAGACTATTATTTAATTTAAATTAAATATCTTTGCAATTTTTCCAGAGAGATGAAAAAGGGAAAATCTCAGGACAGTCTGTAAATGCTGTCTCCAAGAAGAACAAAGGTGAATTGCATTATCTTGATGACATGAATACAAATCATTAGGAGAAAGTATTTCTCAAACAGAGTTACATGTGGTCAACCCAATCACCAGTGCCAGTTTTTCCCAAGATATTGGTAAATTACTTCTATAACTTAAAAATTGTTACAAAATGCAAATGGTGGCAAAAAAAGCTAACTAGGTATTATTTTACTGTGTTGTTGATTGACTAACATAAAATTGCTATTTTGATTCCTAGGGTTTGAAGTGTCCAGAATTTGCTGCAAAACAGTGAATTGTAGGGTCAACCTGCCTGGCAACAAAAAGAGCTCAGCACTTGCCAGAGGTGGTTATAGCTTCCCAAATGAAATATTTCATCTCTAATATGAAAATTTAATGATTCCATTCCATGTTATCCTTTTTTCCCCACTGCCACATTCCAAGGTACAAATGGAAAATGACTCCAGAAACTCATTGTATTTATGCTTCCAGATTCCGTGACACACTTAACTACTTAGGTGCAACATGCACAGGCACAAGGAACTAAAATAGCAAGAAGCCCATTGTCTAAATATTTATGGGCTTGAATTTCAAAATGAAACATCTGGGATTCTTTGGGGGTTTTTTTTGTGGTTTTTTTTTGGGGGGGGGGAGGGGTTCCCTTTGACACTACTTTTCAAAAAGAAAAAGAACAAAAAAAAAATCGAGAAGAAAAAGCTCAGATACTCCTCTGTTTAAATATAAATGCTGACTTTCTAAAGAAAGAGAAAAAGCAAGAAAGAAGAGTGAGGGGCATTGACACCCTCAGGGAAAATATCATCTCAAGAGAACTGACCTTTCAGAGAAAGCAAATTAAATTATCTTTCTCATCTTTTACTAGTGCAGTGACATCATTAAAATTCACGTTATATACCAGCATGCTTTCTTTTGTATTCATAACCTTAAACTAAAATTAATCAGCTGTCACATAAAGTTAACATATTTGTTAATGGTGCCCAAGCCCCAATATGCATTGTCTCAAGGCGACTACTGTAAAATAACACAAATACTGTAGGGCAATGTCTTCCTCACCTTGTATCAATCTTTGGAAAATCAATCCAGAACATGTTGGGCTGGGGATGAAAGAGTCCCTGCATGATGAAAAAATGGTAAGTGTGTTAAGTGTTTAATAAATAGGGTCCCCTGAAGTAGTGAGGTGCCACCACTTGTGCAATACTTGGAGGAGAGGAAGGGTGAGAACAGGAACATCTGGAGACCTACTGCCATCTTTACCAGGGGTGCTTTATCTCTCTGCTTGGCTCATCGAATGCTCTATTCTCTCAGCTGTTACTGCAATATTTGCTATGGACCATCTCTGTGACCCCTTTATTCGGGAGCTCAGTAGAGGCTCTGGATTTTCAAAAGAATGGGATGCTGGAGCTGGTGAAACGACCCCAGACCCTCAGGTTCTCAGGCTGTTCATGCAGTCAGTGGGAAAAACTGAACACCACAGCTAGAAATGATAAAGTCTATGTGCAAATTCAGGGGGGAAACCACAAAAGGAGGAGCAATAAGAAAAGAAAAACCTATTCCCCTTTAGTATAAAATCCTGTAACTAGGAATTCCAGTTTTTCTCAGTATCACTCTGTAAAAAAAACACCAAAAAACTAAAAAAAACCCTCCCTTTTTTGGGGGAGGTGGGGGTTTGTTTGTTTGTTGGTCCTTTTTCTGGATGTATATGTATATGTGCGAAAAATCTGAACACAGAAAAACAGAAATAGGCAGACGAAGGGACCGTACTATGTGTTTCAGGGAGAATTCTGCTACTGTGCATGAGCAATACAGCCTGCACATTTTGTGGAAATTATTTTATACATCCATATAGTACCTTAGTAAAAACATAATAACACTGTAGAGTCAAAATATATCACCATGGAAAAGTAATGGAAAGGAGACCTTAAAAGTTTTCCCCAGAGTAATAAAACATGTCATTGAAGAGCTCAGAAGTGGGTTAATGCATCCACATGTCCAGATGCCTTTCTTTATAACACTGCAAATAAGAAAGTAATCCTTACAATATAGACTTGACTTCTTCCTGAACAAGATATTTATTTGTTTCTGTAGAACAGTCTATGCCCATTCACATTAAGAAAATATATTTCTTTTTTGCTATAAAGTACGATATAATACATAGTATATGTCCTATTGAATTTATATCCCTTTTAAAAAATAATTTCAAAGATTATATTCTTCAATTAATACTGTATGGACTGTCTTAAGGTCAGATCTTTTCCCTCTATATATTTGCAAAAATCCTTTAACTTCAATTGTAAAAAAGATTTTTCTGTGGGGAAAAAAAATCCTTGTACAACATGAGAAGATGTTCAAAACCAGAAAGATTCTGAAGGTATTTCACTTGAAAAAGACAAGATGGTTTTTGGTATGTTCTGTACGTCTTTTGAAAATCAAGGTATTTCAATCTGCCACAAAAAAGTCCACTTCCCCAAATAATTTCTCAGTAATCACTGCCATTGATTCAAAATAACTTTTAGAGACGGGGGTAGAGGAACTGAGTAAGAAGGACGAGACTGATAACCTAGTCAGGCTATATTCAGTTCCAAGAAAAAGAGAAATCATATAATATTTAGCAATTTGTAAAAGCCTGGCATTCATGGAAGTGTTACACAACCGCCTGAGTGGATTTGCCTGGAACAGTTCATTTACTTTGCACCAGTACTAGCTCAATCAGTTCTGTAAGAAGAGGAATACCAGGAAAGAATGAATAGCTGACAAGTACAAGTACAGTTCAGACACCACTACTTGTGTTCATTGTGTGCTGCCTCTTGTCCTGTCCCTGTGTACTGCTGGGAAGAGTCTGCCTTGTTCACTCCTTCAGATTAGATATTTATACCTACAGGTAAGATCTCCCGTGACACTTCTCCAGGATGAACAGTCCCAGCTGTCTCAGCCTCTCTTGATATGACAGATGCTCCAGTCCTCTCTTTGTGTCTGTCCCTTCACTGGACCCTCTGTATTAATTCCACGTCTCTCCTTACTGGCTAGCCCAGTTCTGGGTACTGAAATCTAGAAATGTCACAACAGAAATATCATGCCAGTGACACACACTGACAGAAGGGCAGAGTTATCTCCCTTCCCTGCTTGCAAGGCTCTGTTTAACACAGTTCAGGTGGCTGCTGGCCATTGCTCCAAGGTGTGCTGCTGGCTAATGCTTACCTTGGTGCCATCATGACCATCAGGGCTTTCTCTGCTGGTTATTCCCCAAATAGTACTGTTACATGGGGTTATTCATTCTCAGGTGTAGGGAGAAATGCTCAGCTAAGGGGGGATACATGCATTGAAGTAAGCATGTTAAACTACATAAATATTGCATAGAAAACAATGAAATATGTGATTTTCTCAATCACAAGAAAAGGAGCAGTCAGTTATGGGCATTAAATATGGAACAGAGTTTTGCAAAAAAGACATATAAACTCATCCCTCAACCTTACAATTTAGTGTTGCTATGTTATGGTATCCATTGTTTTCAATTTTACTTTTTTTAAAATGAATGAATTGAAATGAATGCTTTGTCTGTGTACAGATGATAGAGAGGGGCAATGGAAATGGCTTCAAGTTAAAAATGGAATAAGGAAGAGGATAATTTGTTTACTGTACAAGATAAGGATTTAAAAGCTCAGCAAGAAGATTCCCTCTAGAAATACAAAAGCCTTTCCAATGGAAAGAGAAGTGAAGCATTGAAATCTGCTGCTGGGAAAGATGTAGAGACATCACTACTGAATCCTTTAAGAATTATTTGAACTATTTTATCCTGTTAAAAATTATGAAGGCAGATCTGATCTGACCACAGGACAGACAGATGAATTAGATGGTATCTTGTGATCCTGTACAGCCACAGTTTGATAAGATTCTAAGATTCTATTACATGTGAAAACACATGTCCTTAAAGATAGGAATAGGTGTGAAATTTCCAATGATCAAGATTATATTATCAAAAGAAATAGGCAATATTGGAGGAGAAATAATCTGAAATCTTAGATTGATAATCTTCCACATCTACAATCCTGTAAACATTTGCTTATTTGAATCAATCTCACATCACTGAAATCAAATTATTTAAATTATTCAAGATCTAAATGTGCTAAAATCCATGTGGGTCCTGTTTGCAGTTAGTTTATGCCTATTAGGTGCTCCAGCCAGCAATAAAGAAGAAAGCATCTGGGTACTTGCCAGCTAGAGAATGGCATTGTGTTCACACATCAAAAGCAATAGAAATAAGGCTTCATGTTTATGTGCTCACGTTTGCATGACAAGGCCTTTTTCTCCCCTTTTTCTTTAGAGCTGAAGCTCTGAAGATTCCTTTGAAGAGAAAGGAAGAAAGCATTTTTAAGATAAAGATATTGATGATTAATTTAACCCCTTAAGCTAAAAGTAATCATCTCTAGGTCACCCTCTACTGAATTTTGAGCTACATTTATCTTCACAGAACCTATGAAGAAAAGGGGTACAAACCCCAGGTATCCAGTGAGACCTTTGTTCTCATGTATGGTGTACTGGCACAACCCGGACTTCCTCTGAAAAGGGTTTTGAATGATAATAATGAATATATTTTTCTGTTAGGCTTTTTTACTCAGTAAATTCATATTCAGGAAAGTGAATTTGCTATTGATTTATTTATTATTTTGTCTGTCCTCTCTCTGTGTCTTCCACAAACCTCCCCAATATACTGGTGTTTAGCACTCCAGTTCCCACTCTGGTTTTATGTACACTGGCTCAGCACTGCATGTGTGTGGTTTTAAACATGTGAATACAACACCTTTAAACTATTTCTTCTTTTCTTTTCTTTCCTCTTTTTTTTTTTTTTTTTTTTTTTTTTTTTTTTTTTTTTTTTTTGTGAATGTGATCAAGATCCTTGTTTCTGAGCCCTTTTAAAAAACTGTCAATCTTTCAGGGAAAGAAACCCAAATACAAAACAACACAACCTCCCCTCAACAAATTAACAAAGACAGGTTTCTTCCCCACAGCCTGTTCTTCCTCTGAAAAATACCCTGTAGTACAAATACATACAACAACACACATACATTAATTTTGTTGTTTGTGTAGTTTGCTTTGCAGTCTAGGCACAAAAAAGGTCAGGGGACCCAGCTATCTGCTGATATTTGATGGGGACCCACAGGTTCTGGGAATCTTGGATAGATCTGGAAGACCACCATTGTGCTAGTGAAGGTCTCTTGCTGCCGGGGTTGGAGTTTACTCCCATGGGTTCCCAAAAAGCAGAACCATGTCATGCTATTGCCCAGAGCACAGAGATAAATTCTCCCAGTGCAGTGAATGCTGTTATTGTGATTCACAATGGGGAAATGATACTGCCCTCTGCTTTTAGGAGATCTATCATAAAGAGAGCTCTGAACTTGACAAAGTTCCTAGTTTTGACATTGATAAGAAAAATTATAATCATAATAACTGCAAAATTACAGTAATGATAACAATAACAGCAATAAGAACAGCAGTGGTGATTTACTGTGGTGATTTATCTCTTATGATGAGGGTAATAATAATAAGAGCTAGTTCTCTGTGAAAAATTCTGTACAAAATGCATGCTTCATGACTGCATTTTTTGTTAGGCTTGAAAATCTACTGCCAGTACCCCACCCAAATATGGTTTTACAGTACATATTGACTGCACTGAATAAAAGTGAATAAATAAATAAATGAACATGTTTTGAACTCAGACTTATATGAAATTTAACTGGCCTCCTCGGCCTGTGTTCTTGATAGGCATGCAAAAACCATGACAGTGTTAATGGAATGTTAATATATTCTTAAAATGCTGAGAGAGTTGCCTTTGAAGTGATTTGAAATTAAAAAAAAAAAAAAAGAAAAAGAAAAAAGAAAAAAAAAGGGTGGGCTGGAAGGAAAAGAAAGAGAACAGAGAGGGGAAGGAAAGAGAGAGAAAAAATATAAATATGGAGAGAACCAGTTTGATTGTGGGGTTTCAGATATTCCCTAAGGGGAAGGACAGAAGGACTACGAAACAGCTCTTTCCCTTTATCATACAAGCAATTACTGGCAATTTGTTCTGGCCAGTAAAACTTCTGATATTATCATGGTTGCTGAGTAATTTATCATCAAAGTTTAATGTGAAAACAGGTGACTGTGTAATCACCAATCTAGGAACAGAAATAGAATCGTTATTATTTCTGCCTGAAGAGAGGGGTTCTTTTTTTTCCTTTTTTTTTTTTTTTCCTTTCTGTCAATTGACTTAACGGCCAAAAGGCTGTTCATCACATCACCATGAATTATAAAACCTCTATTAAATATTCATAAAAGTTTTGAAATGAATGTGTGATAGAGATGAAAGCCAGGCTAATTTAAATACCTACCAGACCTGTCTTAATTACAGAGGTAAAATGAGATATAAAAATTATAGCAGCAAGGAAAGGGGAAAAAAAGTTGAAACAGTTCATTCCCTACATTATGCGCATCTTCTTTTTAACCGGTGATGTGCAATTTGTACACAAGCTGAAGTGCACAGCTCTATTGAAAGAAATCAGTTTTTAAGATCCATTCTTTTTACTAATGGGACATTTTTGGGTCTGTGGGAAGTGACACTTTAACATGAACTTGTTTCATGGTATGCATTTGTCTGAGTATGTGTGGGCATGTGTAAGGAAATTGTTCAATTAACTTTAAAATGATAGAAAGAAAACTAATGGGTGTCTGCAGTTGTGAGGCTGAAATACAGAATGTTGGGAAAAGTTGAAATGTGCAAATTCTCCCTCAGATAAATAGGTCTGTACTTGCTCAGTCTCCTGGTCCTTATTGGATACTGTGTGGGATGTTTGAAGAATGAATCTGTCCATGAATAGAGGAGATCCAGGCTTAATTATGTCTAACATCCTTTGGTTGGGGCACCAAAGAGGGGTTTGTTTAAACACACAGACTAAGGTGCAGAATCAGGCCTTTGCTTTGCACCACAGTTTGTCATCTTCACAAAGCTGACAAAAAACCCAACATTTTAAATGAACAGATCCAGGACTCACAGGGGAAAATGCACAGCCATTCTGGGATATCTAAGTTGTGACTGCTTTCACTTGGATTTAGGCTATGATGCAATTGTTCAGAGCTCTTATTTTGAGCATCAAAAATGTTCTTTTCCTAAGAAATCAGGCTTTCTAATGTATGAATTATCCTACCACAAATAATTGTTAATTAGCTGCATGAGTTTGTTTTTTTTCTTTTTAAGAGGACTGACCCGATTGCAGGTTTCAGTAGCAAATATGTGAAGTTAGATTCCAAAACCTTGCCACAGCTACCACACCATGTGCCTTTGATAGCTGCAGTCTGGTAATGAAAGCAAAGTACAAGATTGAGCACAAAAAGCACATCTGCTTAATTATTGTTTGTATTAATATTTGATTTTGAGATATTTTGATGAAAAAGCAAGTTGACAGTATCAAAAACATGGCATTGTGGCATTTTTCATTTAGAAAAGATATTATATTTGATAACATATAGTTAGGAATACTCTGGGGAAGGTAGATAGACTTCTCAAATATATTCCAACCCTTTTCCTGTGTTACTAGTTTTCCAAGTAGTAGTAGTAGCAGCAGTAGTAGTAGTAGTAGTACTAGTGTGCTACTATCACTACCACTATGTTCTATCACTTCTACTACCATTAAACTACTGTTACTCCTTTTTTTGTTGCAGCACTAATTCATTTTCCAAGCATGGAGAAATCTTCATGTTCCAAAAATTAAGCATTCACTTAGTAAATATTCTGGCTAGAGATGGGACTCAGTTATTCATGTAGCATTTTCTCAAGCCACAACTTATGACAGGGAAATTCAGCACAGTGTAAAAAGAAAGCCAAACCTCAAATCCTCTGAGAAGCAAAATTTGACAGAAAAAGACAGCTGAAAGTTTGTGTTCATAGTTATCTTATCTAGGACATGCAATCTATTTAGATAGAATTGACTTATTTTACTTCATTATTCCCCATGTCTCTATGATCGACAGATTAGGTTTGTCTAATAGCAGGACTTGAGTTGATTTCATAATTAGCATAGTTCTATGTCTCCAAAAATTCTTTGTTAGAAAGGACTTATAAGAAAGAACTAAGGTTTATAAAGAAAAGGAGAGGATAGCTTTGCTGACATCCTAATAATTACAAATTTGGACTTCCATCAAACTTAATCTTTGAAAGACGTCCAGCTTGCCTTGATTCCAAGGAAAATTAACTTGATAACTTTAATGAAGTGCAGCCTTTATATTTGTACATCCCTCTCTCTTGTTTCCTTGTATGAAGAGTTTTGAAATATGCTTATAAGATTATGTAGTGGCAGAAGAGTTCAGATTTAAAAAAAAAAATATTCAGAGGTCTCTTCAGAGTCAATATTCAAAGTAAATTTGAGCTAGTCTCAAATGTAAAGCAAAAGCTTACCTGTTTGCTATAATTTATTTTAGTTTACTTCCTTGCTCCCTCACTTGGTTCTGACTGGTCCCATGAGACTTTTAGTCTTATTCCTAGCATAGAGGCAGCTCAGGTAAGAGCCTGAATAAGTAACCATCACCAGAAAATAACTACTGCATTGATTCTCTGGAGGGAACTGAAAAAATATCCCTGGAAAATTTTTGAGAGTATTTGCATTCTGTTTCTGACTATAAGAAAACTTGGGCTAAGGGCTACTGACTGACTAAATTGCACTTCAGTCCTAATTTAGCAGACACTAAACAGGAACTTTGTATCTAAATTTTGTTTAAGACAGTTTTCACACAAACATATTCTGACTGAAGCTCACTACATGCAGCTTTCTAATGCATCACTATCTTTCTAATGCAATTTCCATGTGAAGAGATATAGATTTTGACCAAGTACCATGACTGTTCTGAAATACAGATAATGAAGTCTCAGGATCCAACCTGCCACATGCGGTCTTGTCTTGTCTTGTTCAGTCAACACTGAATATTCTGCACAGGTCACCAGAAATTATCAGGAGACTGAGGAGGTGACTTCAGACATACTTGTCAAGTGGATACAGTTTTAAAACCTTGATCTGAAGGCATGAATCCTACAGTATTTTGGGGTGGGACTGGGGGAGGGAGCTAATGAAATACCATTAAATTTAGTTGCCTGAAGCCCTGTCTTTTTTCCCTCTAGCCAGATGTAGTTAGCTGAAGTCTAACAAAGGTTTCTGCAGCAGGTATTTCATCTGTCATATCAAAACATTTTCAATACCCACTACCAATGTGACACTAAATTTTGGTCTCACATAAATGTCAACCCATTTATAATTTTGGGTTGCTGTACTGCGAAAGGGAGATGACAAGCTTGTATTTCACACTTGCTATTGAAATGAATAAAAATGACTAGTCCCTTAAAAGAAAGGCTTTGAGGAGGAGTTTGTGTGGGGTTGTGTGTGAAAATGTGTGTGCTCAGGCTCGCTTGTGCTTTTCAGAAAGAATATTCTGGCAAGCAAGCGTGTGGTGATTTGCAAATCTGTTCCCATAGAAATTTCACCCAGGGTGCTTAAAAGACTAAAGCTGGGCTATCTTGCTAATATCCCCAATTAAGGTGTGATATTAGCAGCCATGCATACTTTGGTTAGAGGTATTGGTGTGAATAAGACCTAAAATGGATGAGGGAACCTGAATGCAGTGGCAGGGATAAGATCAGGGATAAAAATTAATAGGAGATGGAACTCTCTCTTCAGGTGACACAAATGCACGCTGCTGGAAAAAATAGCAGGCACTTGTTCATAATGATCACCACCTAATTGGAATCATTCTTTTGGATACATATCTTTAACAAAATGGTATGTTTAATAGAGATGGTAATGCAGTGCAGGACGTGAGACCTACTAGACTGACTGAGCATCTTATTGAGCTGCACAGAATGTGATGAGCACTTATTTGGATTCCACTTACACATAGACCCAAAATAAAATCTCAGAAGTCAATATTTTATCACCAACCCCACTGTCAAAAAAAAAAAAAAATGATAGGATATGTGCATATGGTGTGTATTTTTTCCTCTTAATGTGAAAAAAGAAATACACAGTTATATTTTTTCAACATTTCCCACTTAAAATAAGAAGGAAAAAAAGGGCAAATAAAATGTCAGTATATAAGAGAAAAGTATAAATGGATTAATGGATTTGAATTTTTGAGGTACACATGCTTCTCAGAAGCTGGGGTATTGAAAACTCTGTGATTCCAGGGTGGTATAAGGGTAGTTTTTTTGGTTGAACTGTAAAGTCCAAAAGAAACTCTCATTTACCCTGTTATATATAAGACACAATGTGTATGTGACAAGCAGGTCTTGGTATCAACTCCAGAATATATCGAGAAGTAAATAATGAAGCACTCTTTGAATAAAATAGTGTGGTCCACATTTCAAAATGCAGTATGATTTGTATGATTTCCATAGAAAAATGTTACATTTTTGAAAAAGAGATAAAATATTTTAGATGCCTAATTTGTTGTTTTAGAGCTTAAAACTCCACATTTCTGTGTGTTTATTTTTGACAAGGTCTACTTTTGAGGAAGAAGAAAAAAAAATATTTTTGACTACATGATACATTTGGTCTGAAAACTGCTTCTATAAAACACAGACCTGAACTGGGGAAAAGGGGCTAGAACCAACACTGACACACTAGCTAACCTGACAAAATATGTTAAAAAGTGATTCTCTTTCTCTGAACTCTTTTTTTTTTTTCCCGATGGTTCCCAGTTTTAGCATAAAGATTGAAAAAACGTCACCCCAAAATACAATCCAGGAGAAAACTGAAACCAGATCTGCTACTCTTATACACTAGTCTAACAGTACCTGATCTACATTACCTGATCTAATTAAGGATGTCCCTGTCCATGGCAGGGGGTTAGATTAGATGGCTTTAGAGGCACTTTACAGTCCAAATTGTTCTATGATCCTGGGATTCTCTGATTGCTTATTTAACTATCTTATTTAATGTAGATTTCTAAAGCCATCACATAAATTGGGATGCAAATAAGTACAGGCAAATTTGCTACACATCTTCATGAAAGAAGTGTTTGTTTCTTTCCAGTGATCATTAAAAATGATTAATTATGTGCAGTGGGTCTACACTCTTGAAGTCTGGAGCTAGGTCGTAAGATCTTTGAGCATCTATTTAAAAAGTAATTTAACAATTACAATAATTTCTATCCTAAAAAGTGGTCTCTATTCCTCCTACAAAACAATAACATAAGCACCCAACTTCAAAAAACAGCTCTGATAAAGGAGTGGTTTTCCTTACTAGGAAAGTTTTCTTTAGCAGGAAAAGGTGTGTTTCAGATTTACTTAAACACTTGGAGCTGCTACTTTTTATTTTAGATTTGGCATCAAATTTGCAATCCAAATAGCCATAAACTTATACACTAATTCTGTCTCCGTCTCTATCAGGAAACAGTGTAAGTCTTTCAACTCTAAAGCAGACAAAAATCTTCTTTTTTTAAATTAAGAGAATGTTTTGACTGAGCAGCATGAGTATTACAAGAATAATATATTTTGATGAAAAAAGCAATAAATATACCACATATATATATATATATGTATGTATCTCATATAAATTTGCACTTATTTATATCCATCTATATATGGAAATATATATGAACAAGAAAATGTCATTATTGCAAAAGAAAGAAGTTTTTTTTATCCATCAAGGCTCTTTTATCCATCAAGTTATGTTGGCAGAAGACTGGTCCTTGGCACAATGTTTATTTTTTTGACCAGAAGATGAGAAGTTACTCGGCATAACAACAATAATTGCTGCATGTAAAATATCAAAGAGTGAGAAGCTGAAAAAAGCAGCAAGAACAGAAACAACAAATTTAGGTGTCAAGGTCTCAATTCTGGATCCAATAGGGAAAATGTAATTAGAAGTAAGTCGATTTGGGAGGGGACAGGAACAGAAGAATGCAGGGATCAAGATGGATGTGGGAAGAAAACTAGAGCAGATAAGCTGGGTAAATGCACTGCTCCCTGTTTTTGCTGCTCTGTGTGAAGTGCACGTGTGTGTGTTTGTTGGGCCACATGTGAACCTCTGCTACCAGCCAGGCACTCAGCCAGATGCTGCCTGGCTTCCAGAAGGAGTCTTCAGGACTTAAAGTCCACAAGATTCTGACAGCCTTAAATTCACTGTGTTTTTTGGTGGATAAATATCTTCTAATTTTAAGGGGAATGAAGGGATGGTGAGAAAGTGATATACAGCGCAATTTAGTTTGTTGAATTCTTGTTTTGCACTTACCTTTTTTGTCAGCTGCTGCTTGGTGACCTCTTGGTTTACATACACTGTGGCATTAAAGTTATATTTTATGTTTCTTTGGAAAGAGATAAGCTGTCTTGTTTTGAAGAGCACATTGTTTTGTTCTGACACTGAGGCCAGCAGCTGGAATTCATCTGTTCCCTTACTCCCTGAAGTTGGTCCCTCTTCTTCCTCCTCCATCTATGTTAAAGTAAACCTGAATAGTTGTGTGTGTCTCTGACTCCCTTCTACTTGTTTTTGGAGGCTTCTAGGACCCTTAGGAGGAATGGACATAGAATTAGAAGGAATTTTCTGTGCTCTGTGTTCATCTCCTAGGGACACCTGTGGACAGCCCTGCTTGCATAACCATCTGAGGAAAGCAAGTAGAGACAGGGAGCCTGTCCCTCTTCTCAGGCAGGCCACATCTTAGTAACTGTTCTTTCCCAGGCAAATGAAGTACAAAAGAATAAGCGTGTTTCTGTGTAACCTTCCCACATCTGGCAATATGGAACATAATCTTACAGGTAGTGCCTCTCTGTTGACTGCAGGAAGGATGTCCCTCACCTGTTGCTAACAGGGCAGCTGCCCATGCAAGGCTCAGCATCTACTCCATTTGCAAGCCAGATTTTCAGAGACGCAAAGAACACAGGTTCCTTCTGCCTCTTTTGAATCTTCCCAAACGAGGATGCTTTGTCCCAAACAAGGTTCTTCCATCATGCCCTGGAGAAGATCTCCTAAGGCTCTGATCATGATGTGAGGTTTGTGGCCAAGAGTGTTTGCTCCACCTCACAGCCCTATGTGCCTTGAAGATATTCCTGCCCTGATGGCATTACATCTACATTACTAGTCCTAATTAACATAGGTGAAAATGAAAGAGGTTTTGCCTCACTAAGCAGGAGAGAACAAAGATTGAGCCTGACTTGTGAATGCATCTTCTCTTTCAAGAGTAAAACACAGAACTGTTCAGTACATCAGATGAAATTATCAGCCATCTGTGAGCTGAGCATCAAAGACACAATTAAAATACCAACATGAATTCTCTTCAAATAATTTATAGCAATGCTTTGTGCACACACCTCCGTTCTTCCCTGAGCTCCAGGCCTCTCTGTAGTGATATTTTAATCTGCATCCAGAATATTGGAGGAAAAAAAAAAAGTTAATAATAATGGGAAGAATGCGGAGAAAAAAAAAGGAAGACAAAATTTTAGGTACATATAAGGTATCTTGGTTTTTATTTCACCATTAGAGAGTGGAAAGTTCAGTCTCAAAGTTACAGTTGCACCTAATCATCAAAAATAGCAATGAGAGCAACAAGGTCAAGGGCAGTAATGGGTGCCCCAGAATTTTTCTGTTATCAAGAGATATTGGCAGCAATGTTCACTCAAAATAAAAATTTTCTTCCTCTCCTCCTTACTCACTTTCTCTTCCTCTTCAAGAAGTGAGAACTCACAAAAAATATTTCAGGCAAAAAAAAAAAAAAGAAAGAAATGAAAAGATGAAGAAGAAGGAGTTGTTGGCACAACTTTCTGGTTACACAGAGACTGAAATCAGAAACAGGAAAGAAGGGAAACAAGCAAATGCATAAAGATGCTGCTTTCAGCCATGTTGTTGGGTAACCGTGGGTTTATCAAATATTGACAAACATGAAATGATTGTAATCAGTCACTGTCAGAAGGGAACAGGTACCCTCCTCTCTTTTACAAATGATCCAATTAAAGGAAACATGTTGGCTATAAAAGTCAAAATCAACAATGCACTGTACGCTGACAGCCCATCCAACATATAAAATCAATAGTGCATTCTTCTTCTAGCCAGCACAAAGCAACAGTAGCAACTTTCCCACCTCTTTAGTCAAATATGACACTGTATCAATCGATCAAAACTTAGTATTTATTGAACACTGGCTTCTGAAGAATGCAAAATGTATTGTTCTTTCCTTATTTTATTTCAATAAAGTTTAACTTAAAGGCATAACACTTGAGAGTGCTCAACTGTTTTATTGTGGTTAGATATAGCCATAGCTAGCAGGACAGATAGATCTAAATGTATATTAATACACGGTTCTGGGAAATAGATTACGTTCTTTGCCTGAATGGGAATAACAGTCTTTCTGATGCTGGTTTGCAAGATCTTTTTTTTCTTTTCTTTTCTTTTCTTTTTCCTATTTTCTCCTTTGTCTTTCGTTTGTACCAAGATTTAGCTCTGCTTTGAAGCAATGTTTCTGTGGAAGAAAACTTTCTTATCCCACAGAGATTTCATCAATACAGGAAGACATGATAATTCTGCTGAAATTGAATCTGTGTTTGTCATTCTCCACTGTCCTTGACACAGGGGAAGAGTGTTAAACATGACTGTATGCCTGCATGTGGCCAAAACTAAGCTCATGTCTAAGTAGGGTCCCAATAAGAAATACCTAAAGTATTTGTTATTGACACTGATGACACTGTTTAATTAGCCTCAGTTATAGATCAACTAAATATTATTTTAAGTAACTTCTCTCTGTTTAAACCCACTGGCAATGGCTCTATACTTTTGTAGCTATTTTTCCTTTCTTTTCAATAGGGACTAGGAATTCCCTAAGACAAGATTCAATTAAAACACTTTAGCAATTAAATGAACCAACAAACAAAAAAACAAATGAAACTCTCAAAAGCTTTGTTTATGCAGATATAATGGCGGGGGGGGGGGGGGGGGGGGAAGGAGTGTTTTCTTTGTTCTTGTGAGTTTCTTTTTCATTTGGTTCAAAAAGACCTCTAAGATCATCAAAGCCAGCCATGAAACCACCACTGCCACCTCTCCATTGAACCACATCCCCAAGCACCACAGCTATGTGTCTTTTAAACAGTCTCCAGGGACAGCGATTACACCATTGCCCTGGGCAGCCTTCTCAAATGCCCGACCACACTCTCAGAGAAGAAATTTTTTCCTTATATCTAGTCTAAACCTCTCCTGGCACACATTGAAACTTTCTTCCCTAACTCTATCACCCCTTACTTAAAAGCTGAGCTTCTTTTCAACCACTCCCAGTTCTGTCAGCCACTCCTCTCAGGCCTGTGCTCCAGACCCTTCCCCAGCTCTGTTTCCTTCTCTGGACACACTCCAGCCCCCTCAGTGTCCTTCTTGCTGTGAGCAAACAAAGCTGAGCTCAGATCCCAGGCGTGGCCTCAGCCGTGCCCCAGCACAGGGGATGGGCCCTGCCCTGCTCCTGCTGCCCCTCCATGGCTGACGCAGGCCCGGGGCCTTTGGCCTCCTTGGCCCCCTGGGCACCCCCAGCTCGTGTCCAGCCCCTGGAAACCGGCACCTCCAGGGCCTTTCCCACTCAGTAGCTTCCCAGCCACGCTGTCCCAGCTGGAGCTGCAGGGGCTGCTGTGACCCAGGGACAGGAGCCAGCACCTGGCCTGGTTGAACCTCACACAATTGGCCCTGGCCCATGGATCCAGCCTGGGCAGATCCCTCTGCAGAGCCCCCCTGCCCTCCAGCAGATCAGCACTCACACCTAGACATCATCCTTTATCCCTCAGGACTGCTTCCCAAGGGATTCTGCCAATAGTCTCCCTAAACAGGCTGAACTGCCCTCGAGAATTCCAAGGTAACAGTTCTGCTGACTCCCCTCGTCAGTTCTTCAAGAATGAAAAGCTGTGTAATTTTGTGATTGCTATGCCCATGACAATATGCAACCAGCACGTCACCCACAATTCTTTCACTGCTCAGAAACGAGGTCTGGGTAATTCCTGATTTGAGCAGAACGGATCTGATCTGCAAGCTACTGATATCTCTGGGAAAATACTTCAGCTGGGTTCAATCACACCCTAAGACAATCAGACTTTTTATTTTCTTTGCTGAAATTCAGAGTTCATAAATTATGCACATCTCTGATATAATGGACATTGCCTAATTTCTCACATTGGCTGCTTGATTGTCATTTTACTTTTAAATCACTAGCTTTCCCAATTACAAGGCAAACCAGTTCATAAAATATTGACGTCTCAAAGAGACCTGCTTGTACCAGTTGAAGAAATGTGTGTCTAATTTTAATATGCCACTTTCTCCTTTCCTAAGAACATGGACAGTACCAACAAGGAAAGTGAATGACTTTTTCATCCTTTGTTCTTATAAATGAAGTAATAGATTGTACATGTGTTCATATTAGGTTTATATCTTATAAACAAAAATTGCAGTTGTAATGAGCACTGTCAAAGATGTGTTTTTAGAAATATAATTTTTTCCTGTAGGTAGTCAGTGGTATCAAAGGAAACACCTATTTTCATAGAAAATAGCTGACCTCTCCAAAGTGTTTTATTTCTTAATATTTAACTGTTTCACCAAGGTTTGCAATATATGAGATCTCCATGGAATATATACAACAGACAAAAGTTTGTCTTGCATCTTTAGGTTTTAAAAATTTAATATGGATATTTAACAGCATTTTTAAAAGGCAGCACCAAAATATTTAAAATCCAGGAAATAATTTTTCTTTTTTTTTTTTTTTTTCTTTTGTGAAAAGTGCATCCATACCTTAAGAAGTACCATACATTGTTTTAACTATGTTAGCCAACTGGTATGGAACAGGCTAATTTTCAGAAATTTTCTCTTTAAATGGTTACTATGCAATTTTTGTGATTTAATAAATATCAATGAAAAATGTTATATTAAGAAGTCACATATGTAAACCTTAATAACAAGAAGCAAGGACTTATCCTCAATAACACAGAATCGACCAAGAAGAAAGTTTTAGGGTCTTGGAAGATAATCAGTTCAATCAAATCAATTCAAAATAAGGTCTTGTGATAAAATCAGATGTATGCAACAGTAAATAAGCTGTTAGATGAAAATTCTTTTGACGTAAATTAAGTACAGTCTAGACAGTAGCCTGTCTTCTGCATAAGATATTTAAAGATTTGACATTAGAATATGATGTCTACTTTTAGTGTTCATGATTCAGGATGTCGAATTAACAAAAATAGTTCAGAACGGCATTTACAAATTAAAAACAGCTAACAGATTGGAAAATGAAATCCACAGTGTGACCAACAAGGACTAAACTTATGCAATAGGCTGAAAGAAAAGAGGTGATGTGCAGTAATTTCACACGTACTTAAAACTGGCAAAGATATATGGTTTAGAAAATGATAAGAAGAGCAAGCAGAGTCTGCTTCTGATCTGGGCAATAATGGCTTCAGGCCTGGAGAGATCCACAGGAGTGTGCTAATGCTTGCCCTGGGGTTCTTATATCATTATAGAGATCAGAATGGAGTTTCATCTGACCTTTGTTTGGAAGCCACAGTGTGTGAAGGAGCTCCTGTCCTCCTGTGCACCGCTCTGGTCTGGAATGATGATGCAGACAAGGTGTACACCTGAATGCAGGAACTCAAAAATGTAGAGTCAGTGTCTCAAGGAAATGTGTGAAAGTTTAAAACAATTTCCCAATGAAAATGGCTGATGAATTATCAGTTCAAGAACTGATGGCCATATCAGGTTTAGGGAGTTTTATCTTTTTGGATAAAGTCATTATTTCTTGAAATCTGTGGATTTCACATGTTCATCCACTATCTCCATAAGTATAAGGAAATATTAAAGCTTGCATTGCTATAAGTAGGCTTTTAATTCTCAGAATTCTGCAGAAATCTGTCACTAGTAAGAAAATACTTCACTAAATATAAGTACTTGGCAGGGTTAAAAGGATTTTTTCCCTGGACTGCATCTCATAACTTCAAAGTATCTATTTTGCAAAATGACCAAACCAAACCAAACAAAAAAACCTCAAACAACACCAAAAGGGGAAGAAAAAAACCATACCAAAACACACACACATAAAAGCACAACAATAACAAAAAATATGCATAATATTAAGAGTATTTGGTGACAGATAATTCTTTTGTAAACCAACTTGTGGAAAATTCTGATATTAATACATGGTCTCTAGGCCTTCTGAACTTGAGCAGCAGTAGTAGAGTTAAAATAACTTTGACTGCCATATTAGCAAGTTAATATTATTTTGATTTCATTTGGCAACAGCAGCATTACTTTTAATATTGGCTTCAATGTTCTTCTGTGTCAGTCACATATTCTAATACCTCATCTATGTACATCTATATGTACATAGATAATCTCTCAATATGATCTATTCTAGTCTTTTCCTACAGAAATTTTAGATATATCTTAATTGCTGTTTGTCTTGTTTTGAAAACTCTGCCAAATCATGCTTCCACATCCAGAAATACAATAAATGCACAACTAAAGTCTAATCCTAGAATCTAGATGAAAACCAAAGATAGAATTCAGACTCTATAAATTGCAGAATTTCAGCCCATTACTCTGTGATGAAGGATGTAGCACATTTTTAAGGTTCATTTATTTCCTCATGTACTGTTATTTTCAATCTCTGCATCAATATGAACAACGCTCTACCTTTGCTGTTCCTACTTTTAGTTTGTTTATAAATAGCTGTTTGGTGTTCTGCTTTTCCTTTTCGTTCCCCTAAGATTGCCTATACAAAAAGAAAAAAAAGCTTTTGAAACAATAAAAAAAGTTAAACTTTGGAGCAGATTTTCAAAGGATATTGTAAGGTCGCTACTAGAATTTTAAAGAAGTTTAATAAACACCTGTTTCAATCAGTTGTAAATTAATTCCTATTTTAGGATAGAGGCGTAAACCTTATGTTCCCTGATTTTGTTTAGCTGTTTGTTGTTTTTTTTTTTTTTCCCTCCAACAGCATAGGTCCGTCTAATCTAATAAAATCTAAATACAAGGGAAAAACACTGTTGAATTCCTTTCCTTTGGCGTCACTCTGTATTTTCATCCTGATGCTTCTATTTCTCTTCACACATCTTTTCTTCTACTCTTTGAATGTTATCTGTATGTCTTTAAGCATATGATTTTAATCTGCAGATCAAAGGAGTATTACTCAGTTTTGTATGTATATTCACAATTAACAATGAAGCGGGCTTTTTTGGGAGGACAAATTTTACCCTGAGAATGTGCTTTTGTTTTGTTAAGAGTTGTTGGCACACATTTTGCATGGTTTAGACTACAGACAAATATAGATGGATTACAGGGAATCTAGAGAGACAGAAAAAGATCTTTTCTAACCTATTCTTGGATGCAATTGCAGGTGCAGCTGCTGTAGCAGCCTTTGTTTATCTTGTCTCTGCATTAAATACCTTACACTGAGACAAAAGCTTCCTCACCTCTTAGTCTCTGGTTATTTAGCCAGTTAATTCAATGTTCTTCTCTTCGATGCCTGTCCCTCTAGAGAACAGCTTTTTATTGTACTTACCTGTCAGGGCCGAGCTCATACCAAGTTACTTTTGTTTGAGGGAGTACACATACCTAGATATCTAAGTACTTTTCTATTTTCTCTCAGCCTTTGAAACAGAGCCATAGAATCCTAGAATGATTTGGATTGGAAGGGATCTTTAGAGGTCATCTAGTGCCATCCGTTCTGCCATGGGCAGGCACACCTTCTATTACATCAGGTTTCTCAAGGTGCCGTCCAGCCCTTCTTAAGTGAACTGTTTAAAAATTTATTGCCTACCTGCCTGATCTGTTGGATTTCTACAGTGGAGTGACTACATCAGTGGAAGGATTTGATCTGTAACCATGGAATTTAGGGCTCTGCTCATGCTAAGGTTGGAGGCACTTTGCAATGCTCAAGAATAGAGACATTGTGAATTTTAGCCATGACATTGTGATGATGCCTTATGCTGTGGGCTCTGTATGTGGCAAATGCTGATAATATCTGGGTATGCATTCAGACTGCAGAAAATACATTCTTTTTCAGTATTTGTGGCATGAAAGCTAATGAGTTAGATACCCAAACATGCTTTTAAAAACAGCAAAACCATTATTAGACCTTTTCTTTACCGTTGATTCACTTAATAGTTATACAGGCATAGTTATTACTAATGAAATGTGAGGCATACATGTCGTTCTTTCATTTTTTTATGAATTTAAAGTGACAAATACCAGCTCAGCCTCAGAATTCATTATTCTAGGACTGAATAAAATGAGTACGTCAAATAGTCATAGTGTATAAAACCAAAATGTGAGATAAGCCTGTATCTTCTCTCCCAGAATGACTGGTCAGTCACATGGGGAAAAAATACTAAAAGCAATATATATACCCTCATTTTATCTGTAAATCAGTAATTTGTGAATCAGTAAAATGTGATTAAGATTTCTTTCTAATCACCATAATTAATTTGTACTGATGGAATTCTGCTTTCAGGAGCTTATGTAATCTTGTTTATGGTGGTGGGGGAAGGACAAATAATGATTTCTACCATCGTTGATCTCAATGAGTTTTATAGTTTATTTTTCCATTGATAAGAAACCTGTGTTTGGTTTGGTTTCAGGGAGATGTCTTGGCGATTCTTTGAGCTTTTCCTCTTGCTGCTTGTACAACCCTTTGCTTATAGAAGTCAGTGTAAGGATATGGATGCCTAATTTAGGCAGTTTACATTTATGCCTGTTCCAACTTGAAGATGCCATTGCAGCCCCTACTGAGTCACTGGTTCAACCTATGTTGTCTCTAAATTAGACATAATTTAGGCCCATGAATAAACTCACTGCAAGTTATGATCCTGTCTTTTCATACCTTCGGTAAGACAGGATAGAGTAGCAGTAGGCAATGTTTTAGAGGAAAAAAAAAAAAAAGGCAAATCTGTATTTTCTTTTTTTCTGCCTGCAGGGTAGAAGTCCATTTAAAATCTATGGTTAAAGCCTAATTTTTGTCAATCAAGTTTTGTGTGCCTGTGTCCAGAGCTGCCCCATGCAGAGACCCTGGTGTTTGTAGCTCAGCAAGTTTGCAAGAACCCATCTACAGCAATCAAGTCTGAGCCAGCCAGGCTGTGACTTGGTCTTGTTCACTTCCCTGCCTGAGTGCATTTCTCCCTCTGTGCTACAGGGGAAGGAAGTGTGTTTTGCATAGAGGGGAAAATGTGCTGGTAAAACAAGAGTTTTGGAGAATGAATATAGAGCACCTGAGTCTAATTCCATTTTGAAAAGTCTTTGAAATCAACACAGTGTCTTCTTATAAGCAAGAAAAATGTTTGACTCTTTTGGGGATCTCAGAAATCCAATGCATAGAGTATGAAATGTGTTGCAGTATTCAATCTTATGCTAATTATTATAGGTCCTAAGACTTCATGCATCTGTGTCAGAAAAATTAAAAGTACTGGTATACTTGGTAACAGGGACCTTTACATACCATTGTAAAAGTGCAATCTTATTGGCAAGAAACATTAGAAAATGTAAAATACATATTTATCCTTTATGTTGATAAATAACTAGATTGGATAGATATGCAGATTGTTAAATACATTGAAATAATATTTTCTTCAGGGAAGAGAAGAAGGAAGAGAGAAACAGGAGTAACCTCACCCCTTAAAATTGAATGCAGGGGACAGACAGATGATTTTGTTAAGTGCTGTGCTGAGACCATCACTGTAGTCTTCTTGTAGCAAACAGAGAAATAAAATGTGGGCAGGCATTGCTTTTAGCAACCCAGATAAATCCTCATGCACCTTGAACATGCCAAGCTTATTTCATACCAGTCTTTAAATTTGCTATAGAGGTTTTGAAACAGAATTTATGTTTCTAAATGCAGTTATTAAAAATAAATTTGTGGTAATCTCCTCAGATTTCTTTTCTGTACACACATTTTCTAAGGGGAGGGAGTAGGGAGGAGGTAGTAGGTAGTGTCCTGAAGTAAAGAATAACATGTTTTGAGGGCACAGAGTCTGCTTTGTCTAACTAGAAATGCTTTCTAATTCTGGGTAAGGAATATTGTCTAGTGGCTTATGTAGTATTTTCATGTATTTGCATATTTACTGATGAGGGAATAGTTGAAAACATAGCTACAAATAGATTCATACAGAGAAAGCAATATGGAAAGGAAAAAAGAAAACAAACCAGACTTAAGTATGCCACACAAACACACCACATACACAATGGTGTGTATACCAGTGAAACATATTCCACAGAAGGGGAAACTGGACCAGTGCAGGCCATTTATTTTTCATTTTCCCATTAATTTTAATTATGGAATTCAAATGTATTACACTTGCTTTAAAATTTTATGTTATGAATGCATGCTGAGAGCTTTGCAAAAGCACGTTTCAAACAATTCAATTTCCAAGATCTGTGTCTAACAAGAAACAGGAACTGGGACCATATCCTACCCAGGTTTAAATTATTAATATATTTTTCTTAATTCTCCATTACCCTTCCTGGAAAACAGCACAATTCAAGTATTCTCAAGTGATGAAGGTTTCTTGCTTTTAGGTTTTGTGGGTTTTTTTTGCTTTCCAGATTCTGCTTTTACTTCCAAGTCTTACTTTTTCCTCATTTCAGAATTTTTTTTTTTTTTTTTTGCTGCCACTGCTGACATTAACCAAGTACATTATTCATATATTTGTATATTGAAAGTGGAATATCCTCCTGAAGTTAGGAACCATCTTGTTTTTCCTACATGTAAACAGGAGTGGACAAAAGACAGATGCGTGCAGCATTTACCAACCCAGAGATTCCTTATGTGAGCCAGTGCATGCAACCCACACCTGGGGATGCACTCACATTCTCATTCACACAGTTTACAAAAATATGCTGGGCAGCTTCACCCCCTGACAAAGGATGCCTGCATGCTCTCGAGCACCCAGCTCTGTTACATTAGTTTTAATAGTATAAACAGAAAATGCAAATTCATACATACCCTTAATCCTACAGACGAAGGGCCTCATTTGCATACCCTTCATAATTTAATTTAATTTTTTTTTTTGTCAAGAGTTGTGAATGCTTCATGTTTGCTTTAATCAGAATGTTGACATTTACACTGAAGCCAATTTCTCTTTTTCTATTCCATGTTTTGTTTAACCGTGACAAGTGACAGCAAACTGGAGGGAACAGACTTTTTAAATTGGCTCTTTGCCTGGAATGCATCATTTCTCTTGTAGCTGTTTCCCCACCGCCCACCCCCTCCCTGCTAGGCATTGCAAAAAGAAATGTGAAAACATACTCGGCGAACACAGGAGTGAGGTGTTAGTGCTTTTAGATAAAGATTTGTGTTGTATTTTAAAACTAGATTGCTGTATAGTTTCAAGCTATTAGCAAGAACCTATTACACCATCACTTTGGGTCCTTGGAGAGATGTGCTTAGTGTATTTCAGTAATTCAAGGCAAATAGAAAACCTACATGTGAAAATATTTAATGGCAAAGGCACCAACTGCTCAAGGCTGCTGAAGAGAGGCGGCATGCTTGCTGTTAACTCTTTCCTTGGGTTTTTCAAGGCAAGAGTTTCTGCTGCTCTCTCCAAGACTCTCAACAGGGCTCCAGTATCTTGTGGATGTAGGAGGCTAAGAAAATTTTCTCTGACTTCTGCAGTGATCTGTGTGCTTGTAGGTGTCTGCTCACCTACCCATAGCACTTCATTCTGCTCTTAATCTCTATCAGAATTCAGATATTTCAAGGTACATTTTCCCAAATGGGGAAAAAGAAGAAAAATTTTCTTCAACAGAAAAACAAAAATGAAATAAATAACAATAACACGCACCACACCTCCTTGCTCCTGCCCAGTGGTAAATTCAAAACTGGAAGTCAGGTTTATTGGTTCTAACTGCTGTGGGTTTATTCATTGTTCAACCTTTCTTTCATTGGGATAACATTCCAAATGTGTCCAGGGCCACTCAAAGGCTGTAAGATCAGGCAATTTACACCACAGAACAACAGTTTTAGTATTAGTAATCAAATTTTTGGAAGTTAACAGTATTTTTTCCACAAGTACTTTTTTTTCTTTATTTCTATTTCCTTTTTTTTTCCCTCCCCGAATGAAAATGTAGAAACTAGCAATGTCCATGTAAAAAGTCCTCCACAAACTTCTGTTTGTCTTAGAGACCTTGCACAGACCTGGCAGAGATCTTCCATTGGTCTGACTTGCACAAACTTCTAAGTATGGAGATTGCTATAGCACTGGTAAAAACACTGAGATTTAGAAGACACACAATCCAATTGGTAAAATCTCTGTTTCAGGGTGAGGTCTGGTCCTGCCATGAACCATATGAGAAATGTCAGTGTGTCCTGAGGCACTGCTTCTGTACAGTGCCTGTTGTAATGAGAGCCCAGCATTCCAGGTACAAAACAGGAAAGCAGCACGTAGGGGATGGTAGACAGAAGGGGTAAGATATGAGACAGAATCTTCTCCATAATGTGACTAAACAATTGATGAAGGAGTTTCCAGTGCTTTGAACACCACTTTCCATTTACTATGAGTATAAAAGGCATTGAGCATACACAGCCCTGTGTACCACAATTGTCTGTGTCATATGTATCCATTTTCCTTTCCTAAAACATATCTATATATTTAGATTAAAAATGTACATATGATTTCTTTAAAATCTGCTTATCAAATATTTCTGTAACAACCCTTACATATAAAAAGATAATGTACCTGACAGATTATGACAGAGCTCGTAGGGGAAAAAAAACAAACAAACAGACTAGGGGAAAACATGCTGTGTGTTAATCAAAGGAAACACCTGAAGCTGACAAAATAACAGCTAAGACAACAAAATAAATATGAACCAAAACTAACAACAGCCAGGAAACAAGGGACCAAAGTGATCTTTCTTACATTAGGTGTGATTCAGGAGAACACACAGCAATTATTCAGCATCTATCATTCATATTTGTTTGCATTTGTACGATATCTGTCTGTGAGCTGTGTACAATAAATACAACATTTGCTTCTGAGCCAAGATTTTGCATGTGCTAAAGCAGAGCTGTGAGAGTTTGGGTAGTTTAGGAGCTGAATGAGAGAGAATTAAATACCTAGTCACTCAGTCTGTCTGTCTGTCTATCTGTCAGCCTAACTTTTGAGCTTATATGCTGAGCCGAATTCTGGTCTAGACATGAGCCAAATGTTTGATCTTGAAAGGGAACCTTAAATTCAGGGTAGAGTCTAGGTCTCCAGAATCCTTATCTGGGGGTAAAAAGGAGCCTAGAAAGTTTTGGGTGAATATTGTTTGCATACTTAAGACTCTTTTCCCTGGACATACTGCGCAGACTGTTAGTGAGGTGAAATTTTTTCACAAAGGTGTAGGAAACCTGCAGTCAAAAAAGGTGTATCCAGATATACAGCATCACAGAATAATGGATTGATTGAGGTGAGAAGGGTACTCAGGGGGTCATCTGGTCCAATTTCTCTGCTCAAGCAAGGAAAACTATAGTGAGCTGCCCAATGATGTCTAGATGACTTTTGTGTACCTCCAAGAATGGAGTTGCTCACAACATCCCTGGACAGCCCTCAGTTATCCTCACAGCAAAATAACACTTCCTGATATTCAGGATGAACCCTCTGCATTTCACTTTTGCCTATTACCTCTGGTCTAGGCCAAGAAAGAATCTGTACTTTTTACACCTTTTCTTTAGGTATTTATATCCATTGATAAGATCCCTCTGAACTGTCTCTACTTGAGGCTTAACAGCCCCAGTTCTCCCAGATTTTCCTTTTATGGCAGATGTCCCAGCTCATTTTTTCATGTCATCAGCAGACTTGCTGAGGGTTCAGTCTGCTCCCTCCTTCAGACAACTGGACTCTTTTCTGTACAACATGGCTCTGAACTGCTCTATGACAAGAGGGAGAGAAACCTGTACACTGATTCCCGTGGATAAATGCTCCCTCTGAAACCCAGAGAACTTGTGGATGTCTTTCCATATGAATACCATAAAAATTGAGCTGCAAATAATTTCTGTGAGCCCCCTTAATGGATAATTTTAAATGAAATGCAAAAATTGAACAAGAGGGATGGATCCAGGGTAAGAATATTTGTAGGCTTATAATGATAAATCAAAAAGAAATTTAAAGTTATTTTATTTGGTAAACAGAGAGGAAGCACACACAGTTACTTGGCATTCTAGGTAGAGCAGTGGGAATCAGACAGACTGTTCTTCCCAGATTAGAAATAGGTGCATGTCATTAATTTATCAGGTTTTATTCTCAAGCAGGTAGCTGGTCATTTGCCAGAAAAAAGAAGTTTAAGTCCACTCAGGCATTTTCCTGCTTGTGTAATTTCTGCACTTCATGTAAGACCTGCAGATGCCAGTTTGTTACAGTGGGACAAACCTCTGTTCTGGAATGAAGTAGTTCTCTCTTTGAAAAAGAATAACCTAAATTCACAAAAAAAGATTAAAGTTTTTGGAAGACCAGAGTTCTTCAGGATGATATGGGGATAATCCCTTCTTTTTGGCATCACCTGTATAATGCAGAGTCCTACCAGTCAGCATTGAGTATACTGAATTTCCTTGCTGACCAGTGGAGTGTTGGTAGCACTTAATTCCTGTCAGCCACACAAGTGAGGCCAGACAGCTAACTCCCCCTGTGGACTTGGTTTCAAGTAAACAATTTTCCATTCAGGAATTCCTTTCAGAAGGGAAACTGATACTTCCATGTGAAAAGTTGTAAATCTCATCAAGAGGGTTGTGTGGCAAGCTAAAAATATTCAGTGCCTCAGAGGACTCAAACTTTTGTCCCTCTCCTTTGTTTCAAGGGTTCAGCTTTATTAATTAATTATTAATTTATTACTGAAGAGTTGCCCATTAAATAAATAGATAAAGAAATACTGGGAGTTTTCTCTTTCCCCTTCAATTTTCCAGCATTGAAGCTCTCAAACAGAGCAATACTGTTTATGAGAAAATTGAGGCAGTATAAAGCATATATTTTTCTCATTTTTTATCATTAAACTATATGTATTTTCATAAGAGACACTCATAGTTTACCCCAATTCCTTGACCAAGCATGTGCTGACAGCCCATGTTTTAACCCCAGAGCTGGCAGCTCTGGGCTCTGCAGTCACTCACTAAGCCCTCACCATGCACCCAACGGGGAGGAAAATGACAAAGAAAAGGTAAATCTCTTGGCTTGAAATAAAAGGAGTTTAACAACTGATATAACCCAAATGACATCATCATCCAAACAAAAAAACAGGAAGGGTAAGGAATAAAACCGAAGAGAAACAAATGTTTTGCGTTTGTTCACATGATTGGGCACAGATCAATGCCCAGTCTGTTTTCCAGGATTAAGCAGTGACTGACAGCCAACTCTGCCCAGTTTGTACACTGGGGTGATGTTCTGTGTAGGGAATATCCCTTTCTCCAGTTCAGGTTAGCTGTCCTGGCCATGCTGCCTCTTGGCTTCTTGTGCATCTGCTCATTGTAAGAGCACAGGAATCTGAGAAGTCCTTGATTTGGTGAGCTCTACTGAGCAGCAACTAAACCATCACTCTGGTATCAACATTATTCTCACGCTCAAAGCAAATTACACCACTGTACCAGCTACTAAGAAAGAAATTAACTCTATCCCAGACAAAATCATGACTCCATGAGATGCAGCATGCACTCACTCACAGTCAGACAAACTCACATCTAGCCTATTAGATGCCCAGAATTCCAGGTAAGAAAATATTTTTCTTGGTATCTTGACTCACTTGTAGATATGAAATTTCTTCAAGCCAAAAAATGCTTCTGCTGTCTGTTTCCTCCCCTGGATATATTTAAGGAGGAGGGTTAGATAATGAGCACAGTAAAGGAGATGAGTTTCCGTGAGTTCTTGCATGTCACTTGGTGCAAGGACAAGATTCCAAAAGGAGTCCAACAGCAGCCTTCAGTAAATGAGAATACCTTGTTTTGACAGACACACACAAGTGTGTGCACAGAATGAATGAGTTAGTATCATTCCATCCCATTAGATGAGCTTCTGCAACTGGCCACGTGTGTGTTCTTGGCCTGTATGACATATGAGCTTAATCCTATTTTTCCTAGAAAATATTTTTCCTAGAAATAATAGCATTCTGACAACATAGATGGTTAGGTATAGAGGCAGAGTCAATGGAGAAAATTTCTGAAGTTACCAGATATTAACATATTTGATTGGTGCTCTTTTTGAGAGATGAGAAGTTGTCTTTTTTCATGAGTTTTTTAAAACATGTAGGGCTGCAGTTTCTTATTCCAATGTAAAAGAGCAATGAGTTTCACGCATAGGAGAATGCATGAAATACCAGGTCTTGCTGACATTACTTTCTAGCCTTTCAGAAAATGCCCAGCCCTTCACATTTACTCATGACCTAAAAATTAGCCCAAGTGGTGTCATTTTTCAACCTGCTCCCACCGTTGCCTGGGGTTATCTCTAGAATGTCAAGGTCTTATTCCTCTTGGCCCTGCAATTTGTGTCATCAGTGACATCCATGTGAAGGGAAATTCATCAATCTCTTAGTGGACAACTCAGTGCAGCCACAGAGACATTTCAACCTAATTCTCTGCTACCGTTTCCTTGCTGGCATCATAGGAAAAGATAAGGAGGAGTTGTAGCCGCCAATGACATAGAGAGATTGGTATCCTCTTCCCCTGTGTTTAGAGGGTGTAAATTGTTTTCTTTCAGGATTTCTCAGTATTCCTATTCTAGAAGTTGCCAGCCTGAGATAGTAAAAGCAGCAGCTGCTGAGATTGGGATCTGTTTGCCCTCATTTTGGACAACTCTTGATCCACTCATGTTAGGCCTCTGAGCTGCTGTCTACAAAGTCTTAATTTGAAGAAAGAGTAAGAGAAGCATGCCCATGGAAACTAAGAGGAAAAGTTATAAATATTTTTTTTATTATCTTAAGTTCTGTGCATGGGCGTGATTCTTCAACCTTGACCTTGGTTTAAATAAAAATAAATTAAAAAGTATCAGCTCTTTCTTTACAGCAGAGACTTATTATGTACCATCTATAATGCTTATACAGTTCATGAAAGCAAATATGAAAGGGAATGAAGGAGACTTTAACAATGCAGAGCAGCTGAACAAATATATAACAATTCCTTGAATGAATGATTAGATGATACCTAATAGCAGGGAGTTTGCAATAGTACAAGATTATCCTCTGATAATTCTTCAGTTCTGACTGTGGCTGCCTGATAATCCCCGAAGTTTCTAATCTGCAGGATCTGAATCCATAAAGAATGACGAAAAAGAAAAAAAAAAAAAACACAAAAACTTTACAATCAATTACAGTTACTGCCACAGAGCCATTAGTGAGCAGGTGAAATAAGTATGACCTTTTTAACTTCAAAGTCATGTCAGAAAGAAAAATATATACATAAAGCCCCTCAATCCTCTTGGAATTTGAAATAAAGTTTCAGTTTTTAATATAAAGTTTATTGCTTTTTTGAGTTCTGAAGATAGTTTTCTTTTTACTTCTTTTCCAGATGTCAATTTGTTTCTTTTATTCAGATAATCATTAACTCCAAGCCTGGAACCATAATGTGCTCATTTAATTGAAAGGTGGATTAACAATTTCTATCAAAATGGTGGGTGGTAGGATGAGAGTGTCTTTGCCCTGTGTTTTGAACTTTCTTCTAAACCCATTTGCCACAGTAAATTTTCCCAAACTGAAATTCAGTCTTTCAAACCTTTTCTTGAGGTGACAGTTTTCTGGAATATTTCTTCAATTATCTAACTTTTGTCATATGAATGGCATTTGTTTTCTTGTTTCTACTTTCAATGTGCTTTATAGTAGGAGTATTTTCTTTGTCAATTCTTTAGTAGTAAAAATGGTGGAAAGAGCCTCACCTGTAGCAGACTTTGGAAACCAAATCTAGAGTCATACAAACTGCAGCTATTGCTCACTGGTTCAATTTTCCATTTAATATGGATGCAGTTTTATAAAGCATTGGAGGTGCCAGCAAGGTATTAAGGATTCTTAGCTTGGGACCTGACGTTGGGATCTGAAACTTCAGAATTCAGGAATTTAGTCTGTGCCTGCCTCAAGATTACAAATACAAAATACCATGGCAATTAACTTACTTGCTTAGAGTTTTGTCTTGTTACCTACCTTTGTTGTGTATTTATCAAAAAATGTCCAAATATCAATTTAAATGGCACATGGTTGAATAGAAACAGTTTCACAGGCAGAGCTGGATCATAAGATAGAGAATGTGTAAGATGCAGAATTTCCTGGGAGATTAACATTTCCATGAAGTCAGCAAGATGTCCTAAATGACTTGCTCAAAATAAAATGAGAGGCCTATGACTAACAATGTAAAATCCTCATTTTTGAGGTCATAGGTGAGCATCCGAAGACATTCGACTCTACCATGGACACCTGTATCTAAATAAAGCAGCTCAGTGACTGGATTAGAAAACCTGGACTGTGGTAAATTTTCCTTTTAGCTGTTACCTAACAGGTTCCATTTTTTTTTCCTCACCCTTAATGCGGGAACTGAGAAACTCATACACCCACATTATTCACTACCACAGTTTGAATGCACCAATACTGCACTTGTCAATGTTACAAACAGCTCTACTTTACTATAGCTTGATAGAGATGTACACCAGAAAGGTGATGGACATTTTATCCAACACACATCATTGCCTTGATTTGTATTCTGGCAGAGAATGAGAAAGAAACTGGAGATGGAGAAAAAAAGGACATGGATAGAACAAAAGCTAACCCCTGGCCACCTCCCTGACAAGATGAGATAATCATGCTGTCCACAAGAAAAGCCCTTCAAATGAACAATAATTTAAGTGCATTTCCTCCTTGAAGTCACCTTGACATGCTGAAATACTCAAGTTTAAGAAGAAAAAGACATCAAAGGGCGCTCATTAGAAAATGTGACTTTTGATGGATAATTTAAGTGACAAAGTAAAGTTAAGCATTTGAAGCAGAGGTCTTGCCAACATTAATGTTTTTCACAGCTGCAATAAAACTGGGGACTATTTTGTGGTAACTGCAGAAACTTGTTTGTGACAGTTGAAAATTCAGTTGGCCAATTCATTGCTGCTTTTTGAGAGAATATCCTGTCCTTCAATCCGACATAATCAGCACCCATTTGCAGGTGCTGGATAAAAGGATATGCACTAGGAAAAGGATAAAATATTCTCAGTAAGTTACAGCTGTGTTTTCATAAATGCTCCATGGGATGTGGACTGGGTCAAATGGGGAAAAGTTCTTTCTAGCTTTCTGGTGCCCATGACAGTTGGTGATCTTTTTAGTTCCCATCTTTTAGATGAGAATGAAAGGATTCCTTCAGTCCATTAAAAAACTACAACAAAACAAAATGCTGTGGGGGGTGACATAATAATTGTTTAACATCTCTTTGAATGTCATCATTTTAATTAATCATTTTAATTCCATCTGTAGATATAGAACAGAAAATTAGTTTTATATAACATTTTGCCCTATACTTGCCATGACACTTTGAAGATGGTTTTGTGACCTTATAGAAATGCCTTTCTTACTGATGATGCTACAGGGATTCTAGACCCCTGGAAAGCTACTACATATGAACAAAGCCTCAGTTAGTAAATTAATTTCATGCACCTGTATGGCAACACTTCCCCCCTTACGTTCTGTTTATTGTTATTGAACATGTTTTGGTTTAGGTTATTAATGACTCATAGTCCTGTGAATTTATCAAAGTTGATCTAAAACTTTGTTTTATATAAAAAATAAATGATGCAAGATGAATTAATGGCAGAAACTGAAATGCACACAATTTTTTTCTCTGTCTCCACTTAAGAAGTGTGCTGGTAGCATGCTCCAGAAGTAAGTGATGCTCCCACCCACTGCTGTTTGTAGAGGATCCCATCCCTGATTTCTTTAATTGAATGACAACTCACTGATTTTCAAACAGAGCTGCCACTGATGGCAAAAAGCCCTGGACAAAGCTTTAGGGTCAGCATCCTCTTTAAGTAGGACTGCTCATACTCTTCTATTCTGCTCCATTAGTTTTACCTGGCTTTTCCTGCACAGGGAACTTTACTATGCTAAGCTCTGCACTCAAGAAACTAACAGATAAATTTGAATAAAACAAGGTCAGGAAATTAAACTGACCTTTCTACTTTTAATATGTGTAAGTGAAAAAAAAAAACAGCATTCAAAATTCATAGTCGATGTTTGCATTATTAAGTAAAAGAAAAATGGATAGTTTTAGAAGTATTCAGTGACTTTTTAAACTGTGACAATAACATCATGAAATCAGTTGGAATTGCAGATTAATTGCACTCAGAAAATTGCCATCCATCATTCTGAGATTGTTTTAATATGTTGAACTCCAAAGCTGAAAGTTGCATTAAAAAATAACATTTTTGTTCATAAAAACTGAAGAGGCTTTTTAAATACAGGAAAGAACTGCACAAAAATAAAATGAATAAGGAATAGGAATGGAAATTTTTAAAAGCCTATAGCTAAATTAATTTCATAAACCCTAAATCAAAGGAATATACAGAGATCCTTATGGGGGAAAAACAACCACAACCAAATCTGCCAAAACCCCTTCAAAATGATGAAGTTTAAAATTCCTTGTTTAAATGACTACTTGCACAGACACATAAAGAGGTAGTTTTAACATGTCAGCCAAACTGGAGAAGTAGAAACTAAAAAACCCTTCTATACCTGAGCAGAAAAGTCTGACACATTGTACTGAGAATTTTCTCCCAAGTCCTTATTGCTTTGAAATAAAAAAGCAATAAATCCCAGGATTAAAAAAAAAAAAAAAAAAGGGAGATGGAAACACTAGTGCCAATAAAATTTACAAACTCAAATAACGGATTTCTCCATCCTTTTAAATATCCTACAATAAACTCATAAAAACCTAGTTTCTTAAACAAGAGGAAAATGCTTTCATTTATCATACTCACTATGTAAAAGTCATTGTTTCAGAAGCTACACTCTTTGCTTCTGATAAGGTTATACTATTACTTTCCAGCTCAAGACTTACCTGAGGCCCACAGTAATGCTTATTACATATACAATAGAACCAAGGAATGAGTGAATTGCCTCAGTGAATACCTGAATGGACTAGCTCAACCCTTTAGACAAAGTTTTAGATAAATCAGAAGTCACTGCTCTTTCTCCTTAATGAAACTTTTTACACTTCCAAGTTCCAGAAAGCAGAAAATATTAAAAGATGTTCTCTCAGTATGAAAACTTGATCATCTATTTTTACCACATTATCATAATTTTTCTATATAAGTACCTCTATAAGAAAAAAAAGGGCCAAAGGATCACTTAGCAGAAAAGGCTAGACAAACCAAACCTGAAAAGGGAAATCAAGTGAATTAAAATAAAAATTAAGTACCTACTTCTAATGAAGAAGGAAAACTATGCACAAAACTGACTTATTCACCACTTTTTTGTCCTCAGATCAATAATGAATGCTTTTCTGGAAAAGGTGTTCTAAACAAAGACAAGCTACTAGGCTCAACCCTGGAGTCAAGCATGAAATTCTTTGACTGGTGCTACGCAGAAGATTAAGCTTGATGGCTGTTGTTATTTTTTGTGGAAGATGGTGAATGTCCAAACTAAATGAGATGTTGTGCTGGATTCAGTACTCAGATAAAGCCAAACTGAACAACAATCTGAGACTTGGAGCTTTTGCAACAGTGACCATGAGTTAGCATTGAGGGGGGAGGAAAAAAAGGTATTACCAGCATAAAGGTCCTGTGTATCAGGAGAGTAAGTTTAGGCAGCTGGCATGTGTGAAAGCTTGAAGTCTGCCCTGGAAGAAAAAATCTTCAAGGGCAGCCTCCTCAAAGCACCAGAATGATCCATCTTGATCTGCAGAAAACAGGCCAGCATGGCCAGGGGCCAGGCTAGCTCAACGTGGAACTGTGAGTAATAGCACTGAAACACTGTCCAGGAATCCAAGGATTGAAGGAAGAAGGCCATATCCCAGCTGGAGTTAAAACTGGTAAGGAATGTCAAGGGCAACACTTAGTAAGAGAAAAGAATACTTTCAGCAAGAGGAAGACCTAGGTTAACACGGGATTGCTGCAGGAAGGACAGGAGTCGTTGTGCTAGATACTATAGGAAAAACTCAGATGCTCAATGTTTGCCTCAGGTTCTATTGGCAAAGAGTAATTCCAGGCTGCCATTGCTTGATGGAAGCCTGGAATCTGGAAGCCTGGAAGCCTGGAAGGCTGGAGAGCTGGGCATAGAGAAACCTAATGAGGTTTAACAAAGGGAAATGTTAGGTCCTGCATCTGGGGAGAGAGAACCCCAATGACCAGCGGAGTTTGAGGGCTGACCTGCCAGAGAACAGCTCTGCAGAGAAGGACCTGGGAGCTTTGGTGGGTGACAAGCTGGCCATGAGCCAGCAGTGTGACCTTGCAGCCAGGAGATCCAATAGGATTCTGGGGTGCATCAGGAAGAGTGTGGCCAGCAGGTTGAGAGAGGTGATCCTGTCTCTCTACTCAGCCCTGGTGGAGTGCAGAGTCCAATTCTGAGCTCCTCAACACAAGAAACACATGGAGTTACTGGAACAGATCCAGTGAAGAACACAAAGATGAATTGGGGTCAGATGTATCGCTTTTATTAGGAGAGACTGCAGGAAGTTTGGCCTACTTATTCTGGATAAGAGAAGTCTGAGAGGGGATCTCATTAATATGTAAAAATGTCTTAATGGAGGGTAACAAGAACATGGTGGCAGACTCTTGTCTGTGGTGCCCTGTGATCGGAGAGGAAACACTGACTATAAACTAAAACACAAGAAGCTTCACCTCAGCATGAGGAAGAACTTTGTATTGAAGGTAGCAGAGCACTGGAACAGTTTCCAATGGAGGGTGTGGAGTCTCTCTCTCTGGAGACATCCAAACCCACCAGGATTTGTTCCTGTGTTACCTGCTCCAGGTGACTCTGCCTTGGCATAGTGGCTGGGCAGTAGGATATCCAGAAGTCCCTTCCAACTGTAATGATTTTGTGAAGTCAGAAAGACAGATGGTTAATGAGGACCTTCCAACACCTTTGCCAGCAGTCTGAAGTATAGATGAACCGTGCCCTCACCAAAGCAAAATAACTGCGTGCAGGCTGGGGATGGCTACATAGCAGCTCTGCAGAAAAGGGCCAAAGCTCTCATTGACAAAAGGCAGTCGTGTGTCATCTTGCCAACCCAGGATGACCAAATGAGGCTGATCCTCATTAACAAATCTGTATCCAGCCTGTTTTAAAGTAGACCCTCTATCTGGCACACTTATATGCCAGAGTCATATGAGGTCATACAGTCTTGTGTCTAATTTTGGCCTTCAAGTACAAGAAAACCCAAACAATGAAAAAAAAAAGTGCATTTGGGAGGGGATGACCAAGAAAGAATGCTGGAATATATCACATATACATTATTCTGGAAAAGACAAGGATAAATATTTCAGCTTCCATCTACACCATAATAGAGCTGATAGAAGTTGAATGCTCTCAGAGGTACACACAGAACAGACAGGAGGCCATAGTTCGAATATGTGACAAGAGAAATTTTCATTGCACAAAAGGGAATAATAAACAGCATAACGATAAAAATTGTTAAGCCCTGGAGCAGGTTGCTAAGAGAGATGAGAAAGGTCATCATCTCTGGAAATCTTCAAAACTGTCCGAAAGAAAAACCGAGCAACATGATTGAGATCTGCATCATTCTGTGTTCAGCATATACTTGGATGGTCTTCAAAGGTTGATTCAAGCCTAATTTTTCTGTGAGTTCTTTTGACATTAAAATCCATGAATCTCTGTTTTTCTATGATTAAATAGTGAAGAGTTTAAAGTGCATTCCACTGTTTTTATGGGGAAGGATTTTGCATGTAAATGTCAACATTTTCTATTCCCACTGTTAACAGACAAAATGGATGTACATATTCACTGCACTTTAATAAAATCAGTCTCTACAAGTGCCTGTGTCTATGAACAGTATAGCATAGACAATAAACCTTTTTTTTTCTTGCTGTAAAGAGTCTCAATTTAGTGGAAATCTTAGTTACAGGCCTAAGTTTACTTCTCATAAATCACACAGACTGAAAAGTAAACTAAGTTACAGGGGGAAATAAGTTTCAGAATCATTATTTGAGCACAAGAGTTTGACTAAGAAATGGAAACAGTACAATCATATAAATTAAATGAAATATGATAAAAATAAGATAAAAATTAAAAATAATTTCTATTAATGATAGCTAATTTTTTATGGCATCTTTTATTGACACATTTATAAACTGAGATCTGAAAAAGACTTTGTAATCTTTGTGTTCTGAGTAGCTGTACTGAACAGTTTTTTAATAACTTCTGAAATAGTTATTAAAATATTATTGTTATTATTATTATTATTAATAATAATAATAATAATAATAATAATAATAATAATAATAAATAATCTGGTGCTTATACTCCTAAGAAATTCATTGAGAGAAGTGCATCTCAGCTTGATATTCACAAAAAAGACACCTGTTAAATTACTTCCTTGAATCTTATTTTTACAGTGATTTGAACCTTACTTATTACACATCTTCCTTAATGCAGGACTGTATCTTAGAAGTCTCTGTAGGTGTTGGAAAGGGCTCATTCAAAGCTGATTTTATGCAGCAGCTCAAATATTGGAGCATTTGATGAGAATGAAGCACAGATTCCTAGAAGAGGTACAGACTGATAGCTTTCTTGTGTCCACACAGTATCCAACTTCTGAATTATAGATAACTCTGACAACACTTTTTTCCACTTCTTCCTATTTCACCTGTATCAATATTATTCATAAAGTTGGGAATGGGAGTAGAAATTTAAAAATGTTAGTATATGCATAAACATAAAGCATAAATATATAGTCAGGATGCCACAAAGAGCCCTGTGTTTCTTTAAAGATTCATTTTCACTTTGGAGTGATAAAATAAAATATATTTATTTTAAGTTGTGGATGAAGGAACATACACATAAGGAGCTTCCTTCTAGCAAGGAATCTAAAGCAATCCTCGTTTTGCTATGTTCTCTTGCTCAGCCTTTAGCTAATCTCGAATTTGCTCATACATGAGAAAATATTAAAGGTGAGAGTACAAGTTTCGCTTCTCGTGGTGGGGTTTTTAGCCCTCAGGAATACTGGCTACATGTCCGAGGACGGTAGCAAAAGGATCCCTACAAACAAAGCTCCGTGTTGCCATCCCAAGATAATTCACACATTCTGGCTTGTTCACCCTCTGACATTTGTGTTTGAATGATCCCCATACTGATTGCAGATTTAGTCAAAGAAGTTTGGAAAACACATCAGCAAACTGACTGTGACTTTTTGCTTTTCTGGTGATGCTTGATATCACTGTGCACAGACACAAGCCTTCATTCAACTGTCCACTCTGGGTCAAGGCCATCTAACATTTAGTTCCATACTTGTCCAGAAGGAAATGGAATCCTTTGTAGATGGAATAATTTGTGAGCTGAGTATTTTAAAGTCATCAGATACATACAGAAGTTCTGCAAATCTTCACTCTGAAATCTGAGATTCTACTTAGAAAAGAGTAGTAATTTATTTATTTAATTTTCCAACTAAAAATAATAATAATAATAATAATAATAATAATAATAATAATAATAATAATAATAATACCATTACTGTATGAGCAGAATAATCCTATGCAGTCAGTTTACAGTGTGATACACTTTTGATGTAAATGGCAGAACACTGGAATGGGAATTAGGAGATCTGGATTGTATTTATGGCTCTACTATAACCTGGTCTATGATCCCTAATAAATTACAGCACCTTTTGTTATCCTATTTCCCAGTTCATATTTATCTGATAGTTCACCCAGAAGACAAGTATCTTGTTCAGGGAATCTTCCTTGTCAATATTCCTCATTGCTTATTTAGATAATTTCTTCATTACTTTAATTGTATTATTATTAAGAAATAGTACTTTGGAGAGGTATTACACCATGTGTAGCTTATATAAATCTCAGACAGAGATGGGGGCTATTTTTTTTTGCTAATGTAACATTTTTGTAAATGTTAAAGAGCTGTAGGAATGCAGGAAAAATGAGAATAAAAGACAATATTGTACCTTCAGCTAAAACCAACCATACAGACTCAGGAATAACTAATAAATCCATTAATTTTAGAAAATTCTACAGTGACTGTGCTGAGAAGATAGCTTAATAGTCAGGTCAGGGAAAAGGAGATAATTTCACTTTGAATACAGTTTACTGAAGGAACCACGACCACTTAGGGGATTTTAGCTGTATCTGAATTTCAAATACTTCTAAATTTTAGCTCTGGTTCTATATAGCATAAGCTTCAGCATGACCCCACCCTTAGCTTTATTATGTCAGGCATTCTTTTGATGTGATTCTTCATCCCCATTTTGTTGTGTGTGTTTATGCAAGAAGGAAGTATACACAATGAATGAAAATCATGACCTAAGCATAAACAGCATATTTTGTATCTGAAGCTATATTTACCTTGCACTGAGCAAGTGGTAGCCTAACATATAAAGTAAATATAAAGAAAAAGAGAAAGCGTGACTATGGGACTAGGTCCAGAAGAGCCAATGGAGTAAGTAAAAGCAAGGTGAGAAGTCTGACTAATTTTATCAACCCAAATTTTAGTTCAATCCTAGGTATTGTATTAGGTTTTCACTTCTGGAGATGCAAAATCTGTTTCACATTGAATAGATCGCAAACATATTTCATGAATCTTTCAACCTTCTTCCTATTCTGTTCATTGTAACAGCAATACTTGAATCCAGTCTGCGAATGAAAAACATAATTCAAACACGGCAGAGTAGAGGGGTTACAGATCAGGATTGATTTAAATGGACTGATGAAAATGCACCTTCATCACGTCCTGATTCAGCTAGGCACTTGAACATATGCATAACATTTACTACTTGACCAGTCCCAGCCAGTGCTTACCTGAAGCAGAGCTTTAAATGCATTAAAATCGTTCAGACCTGTTATTCGAGTCTCCTAATATCAAGGAGTTAGCCATTCATAGATATTAGCTCTGGTTTTTTCTTGAACAAAAATGGACGGGCAACTTTTTAAGTATGAAGTCAGACTGTGGACTGCAAATGTGAAGCAGCTGACATGGAGAGGCTGTGATAGGACGTTCTGTAAAAGGGGAGAAATTGCAACATGGCAGGCAGTGCAGTCTGCTAATCTGTCTGGCACTGGAAGTTTTCAGAAAAATGATTCTACAACAAAGAAATTCCCATAACACAAGTGAGAGGACAGAAAAGATAAACAAAAACCAAAACAACAAAACCAAACAACAAGTCAGGAAATTAGAAAGGAAATTCAATCAGAAAAATAATTTTGTCTAGATGCCTACTACCACAAAATCAAGACTTTCAGAAGTTTTCAAAGAAATGGTGGAACAGTAAAAGGTATTATCAGTTTAAATTTGGGATCAACACACTGTGCATAGAATCACAGAATAGCCTGGGCTGCAAGGCACCTTAAAGATCATCCCATTCAACTCCGCTGTCATGGGCAGGTACAACTTGCACTGTGCCAGGTTGCTCAGTGACCCATCCAACTTAGCCTTGAACACTTCCAGGGATGGAGCAACCAGAGTTTCTCTGGGAAACCTGTGCCAGGACCTCAGCACCCTCACAGTAAGGAATATTTTTCCAAATATCCAATCTAAACCTAGTGCCTTCGAGTTTGAAGCCATTCCCCCTTGTGCTGTCACTACATGCTCTTGAAATTGTTCCTCTCCATCTTTCTTACTGGATCCCTTCAGGTACTGGAAGGTCACAATAAGCTCATCTCAAAGCCTTCTCTTTTCAGAGAATAATATCAGTTGTCTCAGCCTTTTCAGCCTCTCAGGAGAGGTGTTTTTGTCTGCTTTAATGCAGGGAAATCAGTGAATCTGTGCTTCTTACATTTTAGGTGACTGTGGAGAGCACTGGGTTACAAAGGCAAAACCATTCACAACTATCCCTATGTTCACAGTGCAGGGATAGTGGGCTCAGCAGCACACTCAGAGCTCCTGGTCTCTGCTCATGCAAGTTGAAGAATCAGGGAGATGCCATCTCCCATCTCTTTCTAGGCGCCAAAGCAAGAAATACACAGTCTTCTACATGGCTGGGAGGGGCATCTGAGAACCTTGTCTGTAGGCTGTGTCACAAGTACACCCTCTTCTGCAATGAAGACACAGCTTGCCTCCTTCTTCTGCTAAACATGAACACAGTGACATCCTCAACTCAGGCTGGGGGCAGGTTCTGAAAATTACAGCAAGACAAGGCTCTGCATGTAGCACAAACAATGAAACTCTTCAGCTCTGAATGCAAACAGACCATAAATATGGACATAAATTGGACAGCTGTGTAAGAGAACTGAACAATGAAAACCTGGGATGCCTAAACACAGTGGCTTATGTAGAGCTATGTCTGGTACCTCTGATCAGTGCTGCTGTTGATGATGAATCCGTAACATAACAACAGGAACAACTTGTAGAATTTGGCAAGAACAGCAGTAATTTTAGACCATCAAGGATCATCTATTCAATCTCAAGATGAGTGGTATGGAATGAGCCTTTTTTTTTGTTTGTTTGTTTTGGGGGTAACTAAACAATATTAACTTTCAGAAAAATGTGGGAACATCCCCTGGATCAGTTTAATTCATTAGTGTAGATATAATCAAAGTGAATGTATACAGAAGCCTTGAGGTCTGGATTGCTAAAATTTAAACAAAATCCTTGAGTTCTTTTGCTGCTTCAGTCCTCCATCTCTGTACATGCCTCATGATGAAGTTCAAACTTTTTTCCTATGGACCCATAGCTTTCATGGACAATGAGGAGTGACCTTTAGGAAAAGAAGACCTGTCCTTTATCACCATTAGTGCCAAGTCAAATGCATAGCAGTCCTTAAGGTGGGCAGGGTGTGAGCACTGTTTGGGAGATATTTCTCACTAGACTTCATCTGGCTAAAGGTAGGTGTTTAGCCACCTAAAATAAGTTAGAGGTATTATGTGCAAAAGCTGACCACCACTCACTACTAATTCAAGAGAGGGTTTAAGGTGGTGAGTTTATACATCTACATTAAATTTTGTGAAGGGAATTTGATCTGTGCTTAACTCTTTATCTCCTTTATTCTTCTGGAAGTCTCTCCCAACCAGGAAAATTCTCCAAAGTGAATCCCAACATTGTCTGCTGCCAAGTGTGCTTTGTAAACATAGAGGCCAGGTTCTGAATGCCAGGTACCCATCCTGCAGGCAGGAAAATGTTTGTGTGTTGGGCCTGTCTGGGTTGCAGTTAAAGTTCTTCATAGCTGCTTGTTCGATGCTGCTTGAGAAAAGTGGCCAAAATGACACTGAACAGACTATTTTAGCTACAGTATTTACACAGCATCAACACCTTCTCTGTTTATAACGCCCCAATAATTGCATTTAAGGTTCACAGAAACCATAACCAGGCAGAGGACCCAATCTTGTCAGTGAGAGAGTGAGTCCATGCTGCACATTGTCATGCTCAAAAATTAAGGAGATGTGGGAGGATTGAGCAGCTCATATTCTGGTTGGGTACCATCTGTGTTTTGTTCTGAAGATGGGATATGGTCAGTTACTGTCTTTGCATGAAGTTTTTTGACGTTGTGTTTTCTCTCTCTTCTTCCACTCCTCCACTTATTAAGCTATTTTCATCCTGGCCCATGTGTTTCCTCGCTTTTACTCTTTCATTCCTCTTCCTCCATTCCACTGTGAAAAGAAGGGAGCAGTGAAGGACTTTTCATGGAGCACTTAGTTCTGGTTAACACACAACAGCATGGATGAGCTGGTGAGTAAATGTCTTGGGCTGTGCAGACATTCTCTCAGAGGAGCCACCCACCATCTTGCTCTAAAAAAGCCCTCTCCATAACTTAATGACATATTCTGCATTTACAGCCTTCAGTTTCACCCACAACATCTGCTTACAGTGCAATTAGTGCTTATGTATACCCTTCCTGTATTTAACCTTTTCTCTTAAATGATGAATAGGTCACAATTCAGCCAGAGCATTTTGCCCAGTTGAAGTTATTCTTGGCCAATGAAGTACCATCATTGCAATCTATATCCTGCATGAGAAATAAGAACACCATAATTCCCTCTTCTGCCATTGCAAATAAAAATGCCAGGACCTGAAATAAATGCTTTACATAAGCATTTCGGTAATAACTGACAAGAAATGGAAAGAAAAGTTATATTAATTTATTTGCACCATAATGAACATACCACATCATTATGCTCCCTTTTCTCTTTCTTTCCTTTCTCTCTCTTTCTTTTCAGACTTTTTCTCCTGATTCTCTCTATTTTTTCTCTTTTTTTTTTTTTTTGTTTCTTCCTAAAGGGACGCTTGAATAGAACTATCTGGTTTAGAAGATGAGGCTGACTGATTACTGTAATTCATAGGGCCTTAATTAGCTGCACAAACCATTAGCTACAATTAGACTATTATAAAACACTTGATGCGCTGTGTCAACCATGGGGGCTCATTTATTCTTGTGGCAGGCAAGGGAGGGGGGAAGGAGAAAAGAGAGCACTGTACAGCCAAGCATGCTAATAAAGAATGATTTTTGATTTAAGATGTTGCCGATAGTCCCTCAAAATTAATCTCAATAGCTGTCTAATTTGTGTCGGTGGATGGTATATTTATTGTAAAATGACACCAAAGCTAAATGAGTTACCTGAAGCAGGACTGCTAATGTCAGCGCCTGGAGACGCAGCTCCATATGCCGTAATACAGCAAGGCACTGGGGCTGAATACTCCCAGTGGAGCACTTTGCTTCATCTGTCTCTGAAAATGCAGCAACCTGACTTACACTTTATGATCCTTAAATAATAATAATTAAAAAAAAAAAAAAAAAGTAAAAAAAAAAATGAGAAACAAATTCCAGGGCAGTTTTCAAAGGTGGAGGGGGGGCTTAAAAGGGCATGGTCCAGGCAGAAGAAACCTTATTGAAATTGGTTTGGGTGTTGGCATATGTAAAAGTGAAAACTGTGAGATTTGTCTTTAAAGTGAAAGAGAGAGGAAATAATACAGATGAAGTAGATTTTTCTAAAGGGCTTAACACAGTGGGAATGTAAGTATGACATTCTTTAACGTAGAGACCTTTTTTTGTTTGTTTTCCTATTGTATTTTCTGATTCATATTGTATTGATCTAACTTTCTAGTTGCAAATTGCTGGAAATACATTTATAGATTCCTTTAATTTATTTCTCTTTTTTTTTTTTTTTTTTACCCTTGATTAATTTCCTGCTAAGCACCTTTGCAAGAGAAAGTCAGGAGCTTAAAATAGGAGAGATTGGTTCAATAATACATGGCACTTGGTCTTTTCTGTACCATGCATGAAAGTATAAAAGCACAGAGGGGAAGAAAGTAGAATCTGTAGTTAATATGTTAGATTGGGACTCAGAGACATGAATTCTGTTCCTGTTGTGCCCTACATGACCTTGGGCAATTCCGTTTCTCTGTGCTTTTGTGCAACATGGGGACAGTCACACTTTCTCTCCTATTATGCTTTGTTTCTTTCAACTCTGGGGCCCAGATTCACAAAGGTAAATCAAGGTAATTTATCTTGATGGACTAGAAAGTAAGAGTTTTAAGTGAATTACCTCTGTGGATCAGGGTCTAAGCTTTTTTGGGGCAGGGATTGCCTATTGGTTTGGGAAAATACAGCACTTGGCATGCGGGACCAAATGTCATTTAGAAACTCTAAATCTTCTTGCAAAAAAATCCCACAACATGCTGCTAATAGGATGGAGCTGTTACACTGCATACACTGTGATTAACTAGCTGATGATCTTCAGCGATTCTGCAGCTGCCAATACACTTTGTACTGTCCTCAGCCATTAATATCTCAGCAGAAACAGAGCTCAGAGTGTCCAGCCCCAAAATTACAGGCCTCTGTTGCCAGAGCCAAAGGAAGGTGAGTCACTGATAATTGCAGTTGAGTGTCCTGTGTCTCGCTTAGGATGCTGAGCACTACATCTAGTCCAGAGACAAAATCTTGTGACCCTCATCACTCTACTTGCACAGGGAAATGCAGATGTGAGGTGAGGGGGAGGCGTTGACTGACTCTGAAGCGGAGGTGGCAGCCACCATTTCTCACACACAGAACTCCCCCAGAGCAGTTTGGTGTGATATTGTCCCTTCCTGTGTGTGGTCTGACTGTTGCAGAGCAGGGAACAGTCATCATCACTGTGTGCATGTAGAAACTGGCTGCCCTAACTCTCTCCCTTACTGCAGTCCTGAAAACCAAGGCTTCTTCTCTGCACATCTTTGCCAAAGAATAACATTGACATAGTTTAACAAAAATTGCCACGTTATTAATGACTGTTTACAACATACACATTCATTTAAACTAAAACATTAAAGTTTCATTTGGAAAATTTTATCTCCTTTGAGAGAAAAAAAAAAAAAAACAACACCTACCTTCCTACCCCTCCAAGGTATTATGGTACGCAAAAATGTAACAGCAACAGAAAAAAACAAATTAAAGAACACCAAACAGCAATCTGCAAACAAAGCCTTTTGTCTTAAAAGTGTATGGGAGTGCATGTACCTATGCATGCATGCAAATAGCAGCTATACACTTTTATGTGAATCTAGGCATTTACAAAGAAAAAAATTTTATAAATTGTCTTTCATTCAACAATCTACAGAAAAATATCCTGTTGCACTTTACAGTCAGTCTGTCAATAATAAAATAATTTACATATAGGCACGGAGCAGTGGCAAAGATTGGTGTCAGAGAGAATTCAATAATTAGTAGCTAATTATAAAATGTACTAAGTTAGATAGGTTGCCATATTATAATTATGGTGGAAGATGAAAAAGGATTTTCTGGATGATGAAGGAAGGATCAGTCAAGGATGACCAAGAGCTCAGTTCAATCTAGTAACATGATTGCAATTAAAAACCACACTCATAAACAGTACTCCACTGGGATTTGAGAAAATACCCTGGTCTTATAGGAAAAAATGGGCAAGTTCTGCTGCACATTGATTGGATTTACAAAAGGAAGAAATTTATTCTTTTGCTTTAGGACTAGTTGTCAGCATATTTTCAAAAGAATCCATGCTCCACACACATGACCAAATGGAAATTCTAAATAAATTACCTCAAATTTTTTATTAGATGAGATCAGAAAACACCCTGGAAGAAATGGGTGGGGTGGGTGGCTCCTCTGACAGAAAAATAACACCTATAAAATGGAAAAATGAATTTAAAGTCTGTGATCTTACAAAGTTTATTAAACATTTATTCAATGCTTATTGAACAACCACTGTTCAAGCAGCAGTTTGTTCAGTTTCCAGGCAGTCACCTCACAGTAATAATGACAGAAGACATGGATGCCTCAGGAGATGCTCCTTGGGGAGCTTTTCTCAAACCCCCTGCAGCAGGATGCTTTGGCAGCAGCCAGGCTGCCAGCACAGGGTGGAGGCTCTGTGTTCTGAACAGTAACAGAACAGTGAGAAAAGCCAGGAGCGAAACCACAGAATCACAGAGCAGCCTGAACTGGAAGGGACCCACAAGGATCACCAAGTCCAACTCTGAGCCCTTGGGCTTTTCCCAAGAGTCACAACCTGACCCTGAGAGCGTTGTTCAAAAGCTCCTTGCGCTCTCTCAGGTTTGGTGCTGTGACCACTGCTGCTCTGGGGAGCCTGTTCCAGTGACCAGCCACCCCTGCGGAGAAAAACCTTTTCCTGATATCCAATCCCAACCTCCCCTTGTCACAGGGCTAGCAAGGGTTTTTCAGGGTGAAGAGAGAGGCGAGAATGTTGACCTCATGTTCAGAAGGCTTGATTTATTATTTTTTGATATATATTACATTATAACTATACTGAAAGGAATAGAGAGAAAGTTCCCAGAAGCTAGCTAAGCTAAGAATAGAAAAGGAATCAACAACAAAGCAGCTCTCTCTGATTCTATCCCAAAGAGAGCTTGGTCCTTGATTGGCCCTTAATTGTACACATCCAACATGGGGCAATCACAGGTGCACCTGTTGCATTCCACAGCAGCAGACAACCATTGTTTACATTCTTTTTCTGGGACCTCAGCTTCCCAGAAGGAAAAATCCTAAAGAAAGGATTTTTTATGAAAAGATGTCGGTGACATCCCCTGGCAGAAATGCATTCCCTTTGTGTCCTCTCAGGGCTCCCCGGAGAGAGGAGATCATTGCCTGCCCTTTCTTTTGCCCTCACAAGGAAGTTTTAGACTGTGGTGAGGGCTCCCCTCAGTCTCCTCTTCTCCTAACTTGCTCTTTTTCTGCCAGACATGAAATAACTCAAGGTTTTCTCTAAGCATTTAGACTCCTTGCCATGATTCCTCAGGTTTTGGATTTCCATTTGTGAAGCAGCGCTTTATATGGCTTTCTACATTGTGATCTAAATTTTTCCTCCCTCCTTTCTTCCATGTTAAAGGGTGTGCAGGCCTTCCATGACTGTTATGGATATGACACATCTACATGAAAAAGGGATAAAGGATTTCAGGAAGGTGTTTTCAAAAGCTCAAGTGGCAGGCAGGCACAATATTCTTATTAAGGATCTATGAGTACTGAGAGACTTCAAAAATCTTGCATTTAATTTCCTGGCTTCTGGAGCTAGCATGACCCTGATTTCTGTATTCTTTCCTTTTTCTCCTAACTTTCCATTCAATAGTTTAAACTTACAATGTTATTTTCAGTAGTTTGGTTGGTATGTAGCTTTTTTTAATTCCTTTTTTTCACTCCCCTGGGAAGTCAAACTGTAGACAGTATTACTTAGTGATTCATCCATATTTCCTTCTTGAACCAATTCCTGCTTGTTGCTTAGGTCTTACAGATGTTTTGTAGAGATACTGTAAAAGGCAGAGTTCTCAGCCTCTAACAATACAGATTTTAAACTCATAAGTCCTCCAGTTTCTGGGAAAATAATGGAGAACTCACACAAAGAGAGCAGGTGGGAAGGGGAAAGATTAAGAAGAGGCAGAAAAATGCCACCTTTTTTATTTACTGGGTTTGACTTAGATCTCATAAATTCTCTTTAATGTAATGATACCATTTTTTCTTGTTTCAAAGGAAAAAAAATCTTTCAGATCAAAATTTATCACAGTCAAAATAAAAAAAAAAAGGAACAAACCAGCATAAAACATTTAACAGCAACATTTAATAATGTATACAATAAAATATTGCTCTAATATATTGACAAATACAGCAATAAAGTATTAATGTGATTATGCTTCATCAGTGCAACAGCCCTTTCTCCTTGTCTTTCAAACAGTTTGAATAAAGTCTCTCCCCTCTAATCAAGTTTCACCCTAATCTTATGAAAACAAACAAACAAATAACACACTAGAATTTTTTAAATAAGATTATCTAATTAATTTTCTTGTGACAACATATACAGATACAAACTAAGGTAGCTGTAATTTATTTTTGGTTTACACCAGAGTAAGTGAAATGGGAGCTTATTCCACAACAGCTTAATTAGGAAGATTCTGTAGCTGCAATTTTTTTATACTTATTTTCACCACTCCTGGGGAAAAAAAAAGGCAAGAGCTACATGCCACTTTACAGATTCCACTGAGGCATAGGAAGAGGAGTTGTCCAACCTATAAGTGAGATTGACTCTTGAGCTGGCAACAATTGCTGTGATGTCTGAAGGCAACCAGACACCCGACATGGTCACAGGGACTTGAGGACAAAAGTGAGGCTCCTGAAACTGCAATTCAAGACAGACAGAATGCAGAAACCTCTTCAAATCCATTTCAGGGACAGAATCTGACTCTGGGCTGCTGGTGTCTCCCAGCTTCAAATGCTCTCACATAATGAAACAAGCCAGGTCATTTTTTTCTGATATCAACAAGGGAAGGTTCATAAGGCTGAAGCACTCTCACAGCCCATGTTGGCTCATGGTTCAAGCCTCTTTTTTCTCTGAACATCTAAGAAACTATCTGCATTTAAGAGATTCTATTTAATGGTGGGAACATAAAGGGTAAAGCAGATAACTGAGTGAGAAACCCTTCTTTCAAGCATTTTAATTATTATTTTCATATGAGCTCTCTGTCACCAGATCTTATCAGCAACTACTTCATCTATCCTAGCTGTCTTATGGAATTGAAATATTCAGAGAGGCTACTTAAAAGCATTTTTTTTTTTCAATGTGATTGTTTCTTCAGTCATATTTCCCCCTCAGGACTGAGATGTTATTGTTCTGGATGGATGAGACAAATGGAATCTGGTGCCACAATTACACCTATATGTGTGTTCTGGTGCCCTTAGTGTGCTCACAGACATGTCATTGCCAAAGCCAGTTGGGGCTCTTCAGTACAGAAATCCAGATATTTAATTCACATCTAGCAAAATATTGCATCACCCCAGGCTGTGTGAAAAGCACACTTCAGAAATCTCACCTGAGAAAATATATAAGAATTCAGTTTTTTATTTCCAAAAAGTCGGTGACTGCTTAAGCAACAGGAAAGTTACATGTAGCAGAAATAACACTCTTCAGGTTTGTGAGAGGAGCTCAGATAGCATTGTTAATGGCTTTCAGACGTGTTTGGAATTAATCCCTTGCATCTGTTTGTCATCTTTTTCAGATTTAATGACTTGATGCTTTTCTGGGTAAACAAAGAGGCTCTCTTGCTCATACGTGCTACTTAGAGCAGTGTGCATACCTGTGAAATGAAAAGGTGACTAGACTGAAAATGTCATTTGCTGTGACTTTGTTAGGACCTTTATTCCAGCCAAATTCCAGTCCCACATGAGTCACAGCAGTCTGATGGATGGAGTTGCAGCTGTTGAGTCTGCTCCTGCACAGGCCAGGAACGAGACTGGCGTGCCTGTAGCTAAATCCAGACATCAGTGGTACAGAAATCAGCATCTCACCAGCTCACTCATCTTCCATTGTACTTGGTGAAGAACAATAGATGCTTCCAGGTCACAATTCATCTGATCTCTTTAAAATCTCTGCTTTGGTCTAAGATGAATTGCATCCTGGAAATGCCCACTAACTATGCAGAGCCTCTAAGGTGATATCTTCATTGTAGACATCTACAATTAATCATGTGAATTTCTGTATGGGTTTAAAGATGGTGGAAAACCAAAGTTAATATTGGAAGTTCCTGTCTATTCTTCATGCTAATGTCACTCTACCCCTGCTGCTTTACAAGAAATAAAGCTTTCCCTGGTATTTGCAACAGAGAACTCCTTTTATATGTAAAGAGGACCATTTTCATGAGGGGGGGAGAAATTTTCTCAAGAGTGAAAAAAAATGCAGGAAACAAAACAGACTGAATTACTAATGATTAAACTTTATTCTATTCTTCCATTCTTTTACTTATACTTCATATTGACTGCTGAAAAATTATGTGTGATACCAGACCTTAGGCCAAATCATCAGTATTGGAAGTTGCTAACACTGGAGAATTGCTCTGCTTCTGTCTTTCACTGCAATCCTCCAGGTGAAGGAGGCAGTTTCATAAAAGATGACATTTTCTAGCTCAGCCTCCTACAGAAACCAGCTGTCGATGAGCACCAGCAGCCATCGAGCTGAGCATCTTTCCCAGCCCCTGCTGCTGCGTGGACATCTCCCGTGCATGACACACAGACAGACACACAGACACACAGACAGACACGCAGACAGACACGCAGACAGACACACAGACACACAGACAGACACACAGACACACAGACAGACACGCAGACAGACACGCAGACAGACACACAGACAGACACACAGACAGACACACAGACACACAGACAGACACGCAGACAGACACGCAGACAGACACACAGACACACAGACAGACACACAGACACACAGACAGACACGCAGACAGACACGCAGACAGACACACAGACAGACACACAGACAGACACACAGACACACAGACAGACACGCAGACAGACACGCAGACAGACACACAGACAGACATGCAGACAGACACGCAGACAGACACACAGACAGACACGCAGACAGACACACAGACAGACACACAGACACACAGACAGACACACAGACAGACACACAGACAGACATGCAGACAGACACGCAGACACACAGACACACAGACACACAGACAGACACACACGCAGCTGTGTTTTTGTGTTACTGCCTCTGCAGGTTCAGCCTGGAGATCTGGGTCAGTCCCCCCACAATGCTGTGGCCGTGAGGCTGGAATTGTGCTGCTCATTTCCAAACCATCCAGAAGCATCACAGGCTGCACAAAGGCTTTCCATTTCCTTTTTCCAGCCTGTGATTCCACCTTCTTTGGGCTGAAAAGCAAACACGTTACCAGAACAAACTGAGAAAATGTCTATGCATAGCAGAAAATGCATGTCAGTGATGAAAATTAGAATATTAATTTCAGGGTGTAAATCCAGAATATTGTCAAAATTCTGAATTTTCCATCATTATTCCCAAAAACCAAGACATATGACAATTGCCATAAAAAATAATTCTGTCTTTGGAAGGCTTTTGGAGCTTTTTCAGTGGTTTTTTGGATTTGTTTGTGGGTTTTTTTGCCCTTAGTGTTGTTGTGGAGCATTTTTGGTTTTGGGCTTTTTTTTTGTTGTTGTTATTGTTTTTGGTGTTTTGTTGTTGTTTTAAATGGGTTTTTTGGGTGGTTTTGTTTTGTTTTGTTTTGTTTTGTTTTACTTTGATGTCTTTCTGGTATGTTTTATTGGCTAGTTGGTTGATTTTTTTTTTGTTTTGTTTTTTTTTTGTTTGGTCTTTTTGTCTTTTTTCTTTGGAGGGTGGAGTGGTGGCATTTTTTTGTCTTTGCCTCTGGTTTTAAGCTGTCCCTCAGGACAGGTTTACAAGATCATGAGGGCCATATTGGATCATGTCCTTGCAGAAATAATTTTTATGTATTCCAAGTACAATAAAAAATATTGCCCGTATTTGTTCCTCTTTATCAGGTAAATATGAATATGTGAAGTTCTTTAAAAATATTTAATTATTTACTCAGAAGACCAGAACAACTGTTTTGCCTGGTAAATACATTTTGAGGCAGCTTCTTAAGACATGTGTTATGTTAGATCTATTTCTAAGTAAATGCATTTTTTTTTGTAACACAAAATTCTTTTAAAAGGCAAAATCTTTTACCTTGTAAATACAGATTTAAGGGTCATGTTTTGCGTAATAAAAGTGTCAGCAAGACTCTCTGAAGAGGCATTTTCTTGATCATATGGGCCAGAGTCTGATGTGTTCATTTGTAAGAGAAACAATATTGAAAAGTTGATTAACTGATTTAACACTAAGTGATTTTAGTGGAAGTTTCTTTATTTACTCACATAGCAAAGCAGATTCCTGTGTGAGACACAGAAGCAGAGTGAGACACAAAAGTTTTGCATGAGCAACATGAGAGGACATAGGAGAGCTGAACCCTTACTCCAGGAAGAATAAGAAAAATGAGTGTGCTGAAATGCTGGTTTTTGTATCAGCATTCAGTTTACCTTCCGAGTAGAAAAGTCAGAAGGTGATTGCTTGATCAGAGGTCCTTTACCAGCTGTTCTAGAGATGGAAATGCTTTGGATCTAGGGCTGTCTTCTTAAGTTTTATGTTTCCAACATTTCTGGGAAAAAATTGTCCTCCTTTCAGAGGAGTTAGCTCATCAAACAGGGTGATATGTCTGGCTTTTGAAGGTGCTTTTTCCCTTAATTGCTTTCTGAAAAGCCATTTCTAAAATTCAGCTTTCCTAAGTTACTTTCTTGCTTATTTTCTTTAAAAGTAACAGGGGACTATCACCATGGCTATCCATTAGAAATGTATGGCAACCTGTTTAGGAGTAATGGTATCCCTGTGCTTGTGGTAGTCAAAGATAAAGATTTGTAGCGGAAGAAATCAACTTTATTACACCAACCTGTATCCCTCTCTCCAGAACTCATGTGCTTAAAGGCTCACTCTTCCTTTTTTTTTTTTCTGTTTTTCCTAATCAAAATATTTGCTTAACTTTCTTTTCCAATGGACTCTAACTTTTCTGGTACTCTAACTTTGACCTTAGATGTTGCACAAAGGGATTCCATAAAGGCAAACCCGAAAGAGATCCACCTTGTAAGCCCTAATTCTGATATTATTAAGCATTCATTAATCGGTTAATTTGATGCATTACAAGTTCTTTGATTTACTAACTGTTTTACCCCTAAAATTTGCAAGAAAATGGTGTGGGATATAAGGATAGTGACACTTGCTTGGTAGAGCTGCAAGTGAATGCTGAAGAAAGTACTGTGATAGCTAACATGGAACGCCTGAAAGCTCTTTATTTTCAGAACTAGTTGGAATGAGTCTGATAAAATTATTCTTCCCTTTCCATGGGTTCTGGCTATGCCTAAATTAGAAGTACTTTATGGATATCTGATTAAGATGGCATAACTCCAGTGCTGTTAATGATGGCATCTGACATTTATGTTTTGCTTGATGTAAGCATGTTTCTGACTGTGAGCAAGTAAGTGGATGTCAACAGAAAAGCAAATTAAAATTGCTGAACTCCATAGCTAATAATACATGAAAAAATATATATATAATTCCCCAACCTAATGTTGTTCCATATTTTCTAATTTCACCTAGAATGTTGAAAGTATGTCTAAAAGTTGAGCAATGTTTGATATATTCTTCCTTCCATTTGAAGAACCTTGGTGATCTGTCTGAACAACCTTAATAATAACTCAGCATGATGTCTTTACCCATTCTCCCTCCACTTTTTTCTCTATTTTCTCTTGGGCTACTGTGAGAACTTTAATGACCCAACAAGTTTGTCTTCTGCCCACCGAGAATGCAGCAAATTTTATTTGGTGGAATCATGACACTGGAAAGATACTGTGAGTGAAATACAGGATAAAGTGTGAAATACAGGATAAAGTGATACTCCCCAAATATGTTACCTTCAAGTTGGCTTTCCCAAACTATCAGTCTTTTCCCAAAGAACAGGTTTAGGACCACCAAGACATTGCTCATCTTCAATGGGACAGTTTAAAACTTTCTATTTTTCCACCAACATCAGTGAGTCTTTAATGATGTGTGCATTTCTATTTCTTCCTAATCCCACTGTTTTATGCACTGAAGCATCTTAATCCATGTGTCAGATTTGGAGATATATTTAGCTGTCTAAGCTTCCATCAGTTTAAGTGGATGATTTGGTAACAAAATAAAGGTTATGTGTGTGAAATCCATTGAGGAACCTCTACTTCCACCACTTTCCTGCCTCACTGAATTTTATTTTATGGGGTTTTTTTGGTTGATTTTTTTTTCCCTTTTTTTTTAATATACAATATCTGAAGACTCCATAATGTGAGATCTGCAAGTCTTTTGTTTCAGATGCTACTACCTCTTGCCATCTGCCACTCTGGATGTCCTCCCTGCTCCCAGACCTATGGGAACACTGGCAAAAGACAGGGCATGATTAAACTTCAGCTGCACCATTGGAAGGCCAGCATCTTCATTCAAATTCGAAGAAACTCTTCCACTCTGGAACATCTCAGGGAAGATGTACAAGTATTTTTCTTGTACTAAATCTTTTAGGTTGCTGTGGTAGCTTAGTAGGTGCAAGCAGGCAGAGCCTAAACATTGAGAGATTTCCCAGAGAAAATTTGTCAGCCTCCTAAGATTTTCCTGAAGTTCTGCTTCCCAAGTTATGTTGAGGCAATGATGCCTACATCACAGTTGGTGTCAGTTATAAACAGGATGTACATTTAAGCATGTACATATGGAGATATTTTCTTCAATATTATTTCCTGAATAGGGATAGAAATCATAACAATACACTTGAGGAATTATTTTTATGTTTACAGGGTTGAGTGTAAAATATACTGTCTACTTTGTAAGAAAAAGAGAATTTATGAACATGAATGAATGAATAAAGAGAGTTAAAAATAAGAGAACTATGATGTTTTTGTTTTGTTTGTCTATGTTTGTTTAGTTTGATTTGACTGTGATTTTTTTTTTTAAAGGAATGAGTATAGTTCTATTCAATATTCACTTTAAATATTCATGTTGCATTGTTTCTTATTCCTAGTGTTTAAAAAATGTCTGCCATAAATTCTTATATTCCTGTCCCTTAAAATGTTTATGATTTAAAAATAAGCCAGTCAGCAGTGTCAAGACACACTGCTTTTAATTTAGGTAAGAATTGCCTTTGTAGAATAGAAACAGGCTTTTTTTTCTTTTTTTTTTTTTTTTTTTTTTTAATCCTACCAAAGAATTCAGGATTAGAGACAAGCACAGGTTAAAAATAATTTGTAAGTACAGCTACAGAAAGCCTGAGTGATTCATATAGTTTCAATTCTTCCTGTGAATTTGTCCTTTGCTTTCAATTGTTCTTATTTACATATAGCCTAGTTTCAGACCAGAGACCTTTTAAACACATCGATAGGTCAATAAATCTATGCTTTTAATAGGGATGTACTTTTGTCCATTCTTTATTTTGGAGCTTTTCATTATGCACTGTCCTGCATGACTATACACTGCTGAACATGAAATGTTTACGTTGAATTAATTTGTTCTTTCAACACATTTGATTATTAGAAAGTGCAAAAGGGATGTTTTCAAGGTTTATAAAAGCACAAGTTGACCTTTCTTTGAGAATATAAAAGGCTGATTCTATTGCCATTACACCCTCTGCAGAGGGGATGTGGAGCAATGCCTGGGAACACATAAATTCTCACAGAAGAACAGAGAAGTTACATTTCCAAGGACACACAACTTAAGAACACTCTTCTATTAGGGATGTAGACTTTTCTTCTACCTTCTGATGCCTTCTTCCAGCTGCCTTTGCAAGTCATGCACAGAGCTGAGAACATGTTCAAGAGTCTGACATCTAATAACATGAAGCTCTGCTTAAACACAGAGCAACTGTCTGAACTTTGAGATGCTGCTCTCAGAAAGGACTCTGAGGCATATTTCCTATAAGCATGGCCCACTTTGCACCCTGCCTTATTACCTGGGGACAGGGATCTCACAAATGTACTTGTGCCAAGCAAAAAGGCGCCTTATGCCCTGGGGGTCTTGCTTTTTTCGACCAGGAATGATATTGAAGGGTTACCACCTTGGAGTCCAGTGGGCTTACAGGGGTTGTGTGGTGTTAACAGCTCAAAACCTCCCAGGCCAAGACTCTCAGGTGTGGTAAGACATCATCTTCTACTGCAATTAAAAAAAAAAACAACCAAAAAAAACCAACCAACCAAACAAAACAAACAAAAACCTAACAATGAAAAAAACCCAAACAAACAAAAACCTAAAACCAACCAAACATTTAAAGGTCTGCCTTTAAATCTCACTCTGAGGAAATTAATTTCTAATGGTGCCTTGCAGATCCTACCAACTACTCTTGTTCTTCTTATCACCATCCCTATATGTAAGAGGAATATTCTTGCAGTGACTAACTGCAGAAAATTCTTCAGACTATAAGAGTAGTTTTGAAATACTCCGATAGAAGAGTCAAAAGAGTGGGGAAGGGATGAATCTATAGAGTTCCCTGTATTTTGCCCAACAGCTGAAAGGATACAGGAAACATCAACAGCAAACAGAACACAGAACTGATTATCCTCATGATCCTGTTCATTCTGCTCCTTTTTTATGTCCAAAGGCAGATTCGCAGTGACTGTAACTTCCCTTCTGCCCCCACTGCTGGACAGGGACGCTGTGCCTGCCTTGTCCAAACCAGTGACCTAGCCACAGCCTCGGTGCCCACAGTGTTAAAGATTGCAGCCACTTTGTACCCCTAATGACAGCAAGGGTTGGTGTGAAGGATTCTGGAGGGAACTCTCCAGCTCTCTTCTGCTGGGTCATATTTGCACCATGCAGCTGAGGGGAGTACCCAGTTGAGAAGTTTCTGGTGTTTTTTTTTTTTAGGGAAGATATGTGGATAAGGTCCTTAACTATTAAGAAACAGCAAAGCAAAGAAGAACCCTGTGAATAGTGTTTCTAAAATGCCACTCTTTTTCTGAAAGCTTCCATAAGTTAAAAAACATAGTCTTGTTTAATACCTAGGAGTCAAATAGGAAAATGAGTACAGGAATAATTTCCTGCTGCAGCAAACAAAAAAAACCAAAAATCAGAGTCTGCACATTGAAGATGCACAAGCTCTAAACCTCTCCTAAAACAGGGACAAAAGGCAGGACGATAGACAATATATCTCCAGTTTGGGGTGAAAAAATTCTGGTTTGCCTTCTGCACTGCAGATCCTCTTAGTCAGGTTGGCTCCCTCTTTCTCTCTACCTCTTACAGCTTTGGGAGCCCTTGTACTACTGAAAGCTGGACAATTATAAGGTGATCTGTGTTATGCTGTAGCACAGCAGAACTTCAGCAGGTCAAAGGAGTTCTTCTGTCTTTGGTATTATTACTGTCCCATTTCTCTCACAAGTGTTATACTGCATATTCTGGGATACTGTTCCTCAGTCAATCTATTCTCCTGGGTTTATTTTTATATCAGATCATCATCAAGTGGTCTCCATTGTAGAAAGCACTATTCTCAAAAGTGGCTATTATAATTCAGCTTACAGTGATGAACACAATTACCTTTACGTTCATTTAAAAAAAGATGAAGAAAAGAAGAAGAAAAAATAAGAAATTCATCTGAACAAAGAAAGTCTTTGTAGGAAGGTCAATTGTGTAAAGGGACAGCTGTTTGAAAAGAAAGACACATTGATCTAAGCTTCAGAAGTAGTAAAAATATACAAGAAAAAATGATAAGTCAGACTCATTTAAATGAAGGCAGAGAAAATAATTTACTGAAAAGTTTTAAGTCTAATACAGTATCAGTAGCTGATGCTGTTCTAAGGAAATTATCTGATGCTTTTGAAGGAGTAAAACAAGACAAGGTCTCATGCTTTTTCAGTGATCGTTTTTGAATATGGGTGCATAAGAGGAATTTAAAGAAGAATCTACAATAAGTAATAAATTGAGTATTTTTTACCCTGTTAATTAGGCTAAATTTCCACATATGGTGTAGAAATGCACGTCCATTTCACAGATGACTGATAGAATCATCTGGGTTATCCACTCAAGGTTGCAGAGAAGGTATTTATACCAAATTGGAGCTCAGAACACTGGATCATGTGATTTCTCATCTCCTTAGGGAGTTCAAACAGGATGGATTGAAGTTGAGCTGAAGGATTGGTTTTCATATTCAACCCTATGCAAATAAATAAATTAATTAAGAAAAATTTAGGTCAGCCAAACCAATTCAGTATAATATCAGCCCAATGAGTGAGTGAAAGTATACTCTAATTGCTGGAAGAAAACTACAGTAATATTTACCTCAGAGCTGAAACAGCAGAGTTCTGAAAATTCTGAGATCCTGGTCCTCCAGGAATTTTTAATTACTTTCAAAATTATATAATAGTCCCTTCACCCCCAAGAGTTTTTGAACAACAGGGATCAATGAAATATATTTTTTTAAATAAGTACAATTTCACTGGAAAACTTTTAGCCTGTTCTATCCTGTTATTCTTATATCTGCATTTTCATTCCAAGCAGAAAAACACTGCATTCTGTTTTGCAAAAATCTCAGGCTAGAAGTAGGGGGTGTCTGTTCCTGTTGTTGTTTTTTATATCTTTCCTCATTTTTATTGGTAAACTATCAAGCAGGATGTTCCCCCCTCCTGTTTTTAAACAGCTTAAACTGATTGTATTTCAAAAAAATGCAGATGCCTATATCTTTTATAGGAGGAAAGTCATTAAATTTTGTAAATGTTAGAAAAAAAAAAGAAACTATGAATGATATTCTGGAAAGTGACGGCATCGTAAAATATGCACAATCTGGTCAAGTTCCAATTAAAAAAAATGTGTTAGCATAAACAACCTTTAAAAATAGCAATGTAAAATTTACGAGCACAGAGTGGATTTGGAAGTTGTCGCCACACCCAACCACATTTTCAGTTCTCATCAACCTGGTTTCTAATTCTGCATACATTTTAGATTTGCTGACATTTTCATAGAGAGAGAAACTTTCTGCAGCTGATGTGGAAATCATCAAGCCCTGCAGAGCACGGAAAGGGGATTTTTTTGGACATGGAAGAACATTGTGTTGGCAATTCCATCTTCATCTGGCAAATATTTCCTATCACTTTTGTTACTTGCTCATGCTGCCTCTTCAAACTGCTTGGAAATTATACAGAATCATAAATTAACTAAAATTGGAAAAGGCCTCTAAAATCAGCAAGTCCAACAATTAACCCATCACTGCCAGATCCACCACAAAACAATGTCCCCAAGTGCTATATCCACCGGTTTTTTAAATACCCCCAAGGATGTTGACGTCACCACTTCACTGGGCAGCCTGATAATTCTTTTTGTGAAGAAATTTTTCCTAATATCCAATCTAAATCTTCCCTGGAGCAACTTGAGTTTTGCATTAACTGTTAGAGGATGTTTAATTATTCATGGTTAAATACCTAACAAAGGGAAGCTGGGGAAGGCATCTATTATACCCAAGGCATCTGATCAACACATCTTCCTTCATCTGCTCCTCTCCTGTGAGCCCATTTTGAGGCAAAAAATAGCTACACTTTTAGGAGTTGGTGGATTTCTTCAGTCCTTTTAGGTGTCGTGAAAGATCCCAATCACTTTAATTCAAATCCTCAAATTAATGTCTGCCACTATAATTAAATGTAACTACCTTTTCATTCTTAAAATCTTTGTTCTTCTGTTGCACAGCCCTGAAGCTCCTTGGAGCATACAGATTTCTATCTTATAAACACTTGGGTTTTTCTGGCACCTGAAGCTGTAATTCTGGGTGTCTGTGTGCAGTCAAGTGTTAACAATATTTCAATTGCTATTCACCAGCATATTCCTTCATTGCTCAGGTGTTCCAGAATGTCTTCCTACCCTAAAATGGCATACACCTAGAGTGATCGAAAACTTTTTCAAACTAAAATTAAGCCTTTACTTAAATGTATTTAATGTAATGTGGAGAGGCTAAAGTTGTTCTGTGCCATTTATCCAGAGATAAATGGATATTTATCTCTGGCTAAAAGAGAAAACTATGACAACATATCTCCCAAACATTATACCACTCATCTGAGAGGGTGAAACCCTTGAGCCTTGAACTAAAGAAATACTTGAATTTCACATGAAGCAGTCACTGAGAAAAAAATATTAGTGAGTGAAATGTGGACGGGAATCTATGACCCTCCTTCCCAAATGAGTGCAATAAATTCTAGGAGTCTCTTGCCTTATGTTTTGACTCTAATGAACTATTAAAACATGCTAACAAAATTATAATTATCCATAGTGCCAGTTCTGTACATCTTAATCTTGAGAGATGAGTTTCAGTGCTCTTACCTATTTCTCTCCCAGTTTTGTGTAGGACATGGACTGGTTTCAGCTCTCCCTAGTTACTGGAAGAGGATGTTCAAACACTTTACAACATGTCTGTCAGTGTCTACAAGGGCACTGACAGACGAAAGCTTTCACTGATAGAGAAAAAGGGAAGATAATCCCAGGTCTGATTACCAGGTGATGACAATCAGATTTTTATTTCATCTAAAAATGGACATTAATTTCTCTCCAGCATATTTCAGCTCCTCACTCTGAAGAAAACTGAGCCAAAATATGTTGATTTTTTAATTCACCACATGATTATGAACTGTTTTGGCTGACCCATATTTTTATGTTCTGGCAAATCAGCTATTAATTAGAGAAATATGTGACCCTTTTCTTGCCAAATGAACTCAGTACCTGCCCCTACTTTGCTATTCATAGTGGGTGACAAAAACAAAGAAATAAGCAAAGAATATTGGCTGCTGAATAGAAACTGTTCCTCAAATGATGCATCTTTTCTGCTACAGAGTTATGCTCCTTTTCACCCTGAGAATCCTGTCTCTTTTTTTTCTGTTTATATTCACCTCATTACCTAATACACCATCTTATCTTTCTACCTACCTCTTCCCTGAAAGGCTTAAAAAGTCAGAGAACATTGCCAACCAAGAGATTTGTGTTTATAACTAAACAAATGAAGATTCCAAGGAGAGCCTGCTAGGAAATGCTACAGCTCTCAGTGGTGCAATGTTTTGCTGCCTCTTCACGTGATGAGAGAAATCACATTTTGAAGAATACTTTCCACAAAAGACATTTTTCTTCCTATCCTCTTCATTCGCAGCACCTGCTTCAGGAAATATATATTTTCCACATACTGCTCAAATGAACTAATCTATTTTCACTATGTGTCCGTTTTGGCAAAATATCTACAGTATTTTCTTTCATAAAGACAAATTCTGCTCTTTTGGTATTTTTCCTCTTCCTCTTTTTATTAATAAAAAAATATGATCCCTTATTTCCTCCTTGGAGAGAAAGGGGAAAAAAAAAAGAAAGAAAAGAAAAGGCAAGAGAAAGAGCTAGGAGAACATAAATAAAAAGAAACAATACTGAAGCCTAAAGAAATTAAAAACTTAGGGCTAGAACCCCAGCTATCAATGAGACCTAACCTCATTGAAAGTCCGTCTGTGAATATTTAGTTGTTTAGTGTTTCTGCAATGACATTTCTGCAGAGAGAAGCATGAACGAAAAATTGCCATTTTTTTATCATCTGGACTGAAACTGCCAATACTGTGTCAGCCAGGAAAGATGAATTATTCCATTTCAGCTTCTACAGAAGGTGCTTAAGTAGAGTTAGGTTCATGGGAGACCAAGTTTCCCAAATAAAACTACATTTCTTACCAATGCACAAGGTATTTTGCAACAAGACTTCTACTATAACTTCTCTATCAGCATGTGCACTTATCTATCCATCTTCCTGAGCAGGCTTTGTTTTATTTTTTGTGTTTTTCTGGGGAAAAATATCCTTCCAGGTGATGAATCTGTTTGCAGCATCCAAGGCAGATTTCAGTCCATCTCAAAATTTATTTATTTTAAATTTAATCCCCCTCCTTTCCCCAAGTTCTATGTGATTTTTGGTCTCCTTCCTATTGATCCCTGGTGTAAATGAGAGAAGAATGCCTTAGTACTGTAACACTTCTCTGATTTTCAGCACTTCCATACAATTTGTGATTTTCATCAGAGTATCTAACACAAAATTATGAAGGCAATTAGTAAAGAGGTGTAGCTGTGAGGGATTCCTTTGTTTTAAGTTTTGGTGGTTTTGTTTGTTTGGGGTTTTTTGTTTGTTTGTTTCAATTTATTTTGTTGGGATTGTGGGTTGTGATTTTGATTTTGGTTTGGGGGGTGCGGGCTGGGGGAAGGGAGCCTTGGTTTTTATGAACATTTAGAAATCCCCAAAACTTGAGCCAGAGGACAAAAGACCTCTAAAAGACCTATAACTTTCCAAAGTATTTTATTTTGTTCGTCAGAGTAATCTGTGAATATTTCATGTTTGTTTTCAAAGCATGATCCCTGATATACTTTGCATCAATATGGAGAAGACACTGGAATTGGAATTCATACTGACCTGAAAATATGTACGTAAAGGACAAAACAGCATAAGCTTTTCATCACTCAAGGAGAAACTGCTTGCCATAATTACACTCAGAACATCATTTGACATTAAAGTGTCACATGTATTAGTTACAGACCCAGAGAGGGAACTTCTGTTAAGTGCTGGACTCATGATTTTGTATTTTAAGGTTTGAATTTGTATATAGACTTGGGATTCTCATGCACATTTCTTTACTGTCCTGATTTCTACTGGTGTCAAAATTTGATCTTGCCCACTTTAAAGAATCAAAGACTAGGATTTCATCCTATTAAATTAAATTTCTGCTACCTTAATCTTCATTTAAGTCCTTCATTTTGTTCATTTATTTTATTTGTCCTTGGATTAGCAACAGAGAGAAGACACAGATGGAAAATATTGCTTGATTTTCTTTCTAAATAAGTGTGTTCCCATAAGATATTTCTATTAAAATAGAAGCAGCAATAGCCTATAAAGTGAAAAATCCCAAAGGTGTAGCTATCCATAGGGAATGGTCAATTGTTGGGAGCATGGATGTGTAATTTTGTACATTTTAGTTAATTTTCTTTTGGAAAAAAACACTGGCAACAGTTAATGTCTGTGCTGGATCCTGTTTAATACACTGCAGACACCTTTTCAGACAGCATCTGTCTTCCCCTGCAGGATGCCAGTAAAGCAGGTAGACAGTCTCACTTCTGAAGTGAAAGCAGCCCTCGGTATTTTTGGCTAATGCTTTCAGTAAGACAGATCCTCTGACACTGGAATTTACCCAGATAAAAATGATATTGGAAAAGCTATGACTTTGTCCAGCACTGAATTTAATACTGTTGCTTGTCGCTCTTGGCCATTACCAATGCCTGAATGTCTTCAAAGAAAAAAATCCAGGAATAGGTATGATAAGGATGCTAATGCTTCTCTTGTTTGGTGACCAAAATGGTACTGTGCCTCTCAAAATCTTTGAGGGATTGTAGTTTGTCTGAGTTGTGGCAAGAAATTGGTATCCATGTTTACAATATTTTATGGATTGGGGTTGTTGTTTTTTTCAGTCATAAGGACAAAATTTTCTATGTTAATGACTTGCTCCAAGTCTGTGAAGGCCACAGTCAGGATCAATGGATGTTGAGAGCCAGAGGCACAGCACTCCACTCCTGATACCTTCCAAAATTTCAGTCCCTTGACATGACACTCAAGGAACAATGAAGATGAAGAGATCACCCTCAGTTTGTAAAGGTCGTCAGTGGACAACTTTCCTCTTATTCAGCACAGGTCTCAATGAAAGGAAAATAAAATCCATGAGAAACTCTCTCTTGCCTTCAGAGTTCTTGGGGTGCTTGAGGATGTGCCTTCAAATATTATTGATGACACAGATGGGCCTAATACCACTTCCTCACATGAGTCATTAAATAGTCTGGGTGAGAGCAAGGACACTAGTATAATGAGAAATGTTTATTTTATTTCTAATAAGAATAATGGGAACTTCTGTCATGGATTATATAAGCCTCTGAAGACAGAATTATCAGATGGACACACTAAAGCATAGATCTTGGTAGTAAACTGTGAGACACGGACAAAACCAACTTCCTCCATCTCCATACATGGATCCTTTCCTCCTTCCAGTCTACTTCAACTCCCACTTTCTTTGTTCCAAAATGAGATGTCAGAAATGGGCAAAGGCCTTGGAACCAGTGAGGAGAGGATGCCATGATCACAGCTCTGCTGGGCAGTGAGCAGCACCATGGGTTGTTACACCCATGTCCCAGCCAAAGGCAGGATGGAACAGAAGATTTCATGCCCATACAGGGCAGAACAAAAGCTTGGCAATGCAGATGCAGCTCTCAGGAAAACCAAGGATGGCACTGTCTTGGATCCAGCTCAACAAAGCAGATGAAGAATTGTGCCTGGTTACTAAATTTGCTTGTGAAAAGTGAGAATGGCTTTAGGAAAAATGGGTTATCCTTACTGGTTTGAAAAGGAAGAAAATGTGCCAGTAATGTTTTTCAAATCAATGTTCTAGAAGGAGCAAAATAGATAATGTCCAGAAACCGAGTTTTTTTTTCTTTTTTTCTTTTTAACATTTTTAACATTGTTAACTGTTAGGGTTTGCTCAATAATGGTGTAAATACTTTTGCTGAAAAAAAAAAAAAAATCCAACAAACAAAATCCAACACGTTTATAATGTGAACTGTTACTGAAGGTGAATTTTCTTTCCTGGGAATTTCAGGGATGAAAACAGAAACAGGATCACAAAAGCAATGAGATCTGAAAAATATGTGATTATCCGTGTCCTCTCTGTGAAAATAAATTCTGTGAACTCTCCCAAAAAAAGATATGTGATATATTTGGCAGAGGACTATAAGCAATGCATATCCCTCCATTATGCAATGTGAGTCATACCAGACTTGGATGTGACATGATTCTGGTGCTTCTCAATGGGCCAACATCTCCTGCAAAAATTTTGACTGTGATACGATGGTGTTCATTTTTTTGGAAAAGAAATTGAAAGCTCATTTTAAGCAGCTTTGGGAGTAAAAGGGAAAAACACGGATGCAGGAGTATTAATCTGCTGTGGATAACTTATGTATGTCAGGATCCATATTTTAAGTAAATGTTCACTGCATCATTAAACTTGGGCATTTACAGCATGCATCAAAAATAGAAACTTTGTTCAGTCAGAGAAGGCAAAGGTTTGCAAGGCAGGGTGTAAAATGGCACAATTCCATTGATTTCCATGGAGATACAGAAATTTACATCAGCCAGGAGTGTGGCCCACAATCTCCTCAACCAAAAAAAAAAAAAAGAAAACTGTGAATATGGAAAGGCAGGAATCTGCCTGACTTCTTCTGACTTTGAGAAGGTTACAGACAAGGTTGACAGTGTCAATGCATACAGCATGATTTATCTGGAGTTTCAGAAAGCCTTCAATAAAGTTCCACATGACAGGCATCTGTTTAAGTTAAAAGCTACAGGGATCCAGGATAAGTCATGGAAGTGAATAAAGAAATAGTTAAAAAACAGAACAGAAAGGCTACCTGCATGATGAGCTAGACTGATGCCTGGGCAAAGCTGGTAACAACAATGGTTCTGACATAATTGTGCTATTTTAGTTGCAGGAGATGTTTGAAAATGTTTATTGCAAATGAGTAAAAAAAAGGAAAAAAAGGAAAGAGAGAAAAAAAGAAAATAAAGGGAAGAAAGGGAAAGAGAAAACTATCCCCAGTCTTGCTATTGTTTCACAGATTTTTGCAGCACGTGATCAAGGAGGACAGTAGAAAATAAACACTTGCAATGAAGCAGGAAACCAGATCTCCAGCAGCTGAGTGGAATGCAGCTGCTTAAATACATCCAAGCTACAATCAGCTCCAAGTTGAGAGCTTGTTATGGGGAGCGAGGGGGATACAATCAGGCTGGATCAGTAGGGAGAGCAGACTCCCCTTTGATCTTTCAGCTTTCATGCATGTATAAAAAATGCAAATAAAATAGACCCACCATTTTCTGTAAATTAAAGGAGTTTCCCCCCTCCCCCCAAATTATCCAGCCATATTTTTTCCATGTGCTTTCAAACAAATTAAAACAGCTTGAAAAAGAGGGACTTAAATATATTGAATGCATAAAAGTGGGAGTTCTGCATAATCAGTCTCCAAGAGTTCTTAAATGTCTGTATATAAACTGTTTAAAAGTAAATTAAAATTATTCCTTAATGAAATACAAATCTGAAGTCACTTGAATAACTAATCATTTTATGACCCATGCAGTGAATTTTTAATGCCTGCCTCTACCTGATTATTTTAGATATGTCTGCGTTGTAAAGTAAAAGCTACATAAATCATTAATGTGTTGATACAGATCAGTGAGCTGACTACACTGTATCTGATTCCTCAGGACATACAGTGTGTGATTCACCTCACTCCTATTTTATGGAGTCCAGATTTATTCCACATTTCTTCTTGGATATAACCTAATTCGAAGACTTTGAATGGATTCTTTATAGGATTTACAGGATTGAGATTTCCTACACCCTATAGACACAGAGTGCGTAAAAATCTACCACAGGTAAAGAAGATACTACTTGTAAAGCAATTAATGTATCCTTGCAGGAAAGCCTTTTATCCATGGTACTCAAATTGCTTTGCAAACATTAATTAATTCTTACAGTGCACAAAACATTTTTGAGGTAGGTAACTATTAGGATTTCTACCTACAGTCTGGTAAACAAGGACAGAGACATTGACAGCTTGAAATAGGAATAGATTTGGGAATAAAAGTCAGGTGTCCTTACTTTCAGTTACCTGCTTTAATGGTTAGAATGCAAAACAAAAGAAAACAAAACAAATCCCGTATGAATAAACAGTACATTTTAAAAGTAAAAGACGAGTCCCTGAAGTTGAGGAGAAAAAAAGGAGATCTAAAAATATTTAAAACTCGTAGACTGTTGAAATTGACACAAATTTGTACGTGGGAATTTGCTAAAAGGAGAAAAACAAGCCCAGTGGAATAGAATTTTACCTTTTCCTGGATGGGTAATAGATATTTGCCCTTCCTTTTTGTGTGCCAGCACCCCTTTTCCAGTGGAAGTGCTGTTTCTGCTGTTTTGCTTTCACAGCTGCCATGATCGTTTGCCTTGAACCACAAAAACGCAGCCTCTGAATCATATTTGCTTCTTTTGTTTTCTGGGATCTTTCCTTTCAGCTTCCATAAGTGAGTTTTGTTTCCTGACAAAATTACTCCATTTGCTGAGTATACAGTTAAAGAGCCACAGTTTAACGGAAAATCTGATATTGGTATTCAGGTACATTTTTTATTTTTTAACAGCGTGTGCCCCTGGGCTAATATAAGGAGTCCAATATAATGAATGTTTCTGATGGAATAGGGCGCTATCGAACAATCCCATTGATGTGTGGAAGAGACTTTACGTGTGATCTTACTGCCAGATAAAGTTTTTACAAGACCAAATCCTTTGTCATTGAAATACATCCCGGTTTTACGACAACATAAATGAAAATAAGTCATTTTGCAGCATGTGAAGATATTCCTTGTGAACATTAAAAGATGCAGTCATACAGAAAAGGGTCACTCATATGACCCTTTGGCTTTTTCTGCACTGATAATTTAAAAATGGGGTGAGTGTTTGTAGGAGAGAAAATACCACAGATACTTTAGAATGTATGAAAGGATAAAAACTGCAATCAGGTCAAAATATATATTTACTTCCCTTCCGCCTGTGTAAATCCAGAATGACTTCACTGGAGTCAACAGTGTTACCTTGGATTTTAAGAGAGTTATTGAAAGTGGAATCTGTTCCATTATATTATCAATATGGAAACCTGCAATTACCTCTCTAAAAGATAACAAAGAGCCTGTCAATCCTCTTTCTTTATCCTTGTTTGATCTGGATTGCTGATGTGCTGGGTTGGTTTTTTTTTCCAGCATCTGATGTATGTTAATTTACCGAGTATGTTTGTGACTTCTCTTGATAAGGACTCATTTATTTTTTGTTTGGTTCCTTATAAACTGACCGAGGGGGGAAAAAGCCTCTTTAATCCATTTCTCACATGCATTGCACAGTCTGTTAATGGGGTATTGAAATAAAAAGCAAGTCATAAAGACTTGCAGGCAGAAGAAAAGAATCTTGAATGTGTTTGAAGTGTGCTGTTGATGGGGGAAACATGCATGTACCAGGTAATTATGCTGAAGTCCATAATACAAGTGCCTACTGATTTAAATAAGAGAAGGAACACATTACTTTGAAAACCAGAAGGGATGGTAAATGGTCTGCTTTCACCTCCTGGATAAAATTAACTATAGAATTTTACCCAGTGATCCTTTCAATGGGGAAAGCATGTTCAGCCTGGATTTATAAGTGAGTGCAGTCAAGCTGAGCTATATGTGGTGCAACCAAGGCCTTTCCCAGCAAGAGCTCTTAACAAGAACAGTATTAATTGTTCTGGCAGTCAGTGAGCTGCTAGTGGAGCTTGTTTATTCAGTAAACACCATTTAAAAAAAAAATTGTTTATGCTTCAGAATTCAAATACAAACAGATGAAGGTTATTTTGAGTCTTTTTAGAAGGTTTCCTGAAACTAGCCCTCAAAGCTGTATTTTATTTTTCCTGAAATTTATTGTTCATTTGCTTTTTTTTTTTTTTTTTTTTTTTATTATTATTAGTGTGTTTTTAGTTCTTCTTCTGGTCAGAACATCTCAAATTCCTCACAGTTCATCTCAAGATGTAAGACTCTTTATCTTGTATTTTTCTGGGGGGAGGTGGTGGTGGTGGGTTTTAGGGGTTATCTTTAATACGTCTCACATGTAGATTTGCTGATGTGTTTCCAGTTTTTCTTCCTGGAAATAACAATGGATAAACTTTGTCTATTTATTGCTTATTTTTTTAAGATTTACACATTCATTCACCTCCTTGAAGAGTATCTCTCCATTAATTATAGAAGGAATCTATGGTGAGTAGGGACCGGATTAAATTCTGCAAAGTTAGGTAGGATGGATCCAATTCTGAACCTCCCATTAATTAGTTAATATAAATAATTTAAATTATAGTGCTTCTCTGGGTCCCCAGCAGGTGCAGTGGTGTTGAGAATTAAGGAACAGAGCTAAAGCAAGCCAGAAAATGATTTTAACTGATTTTATACTTCTGTCACCTGCTCCTCTAGGGAAGCCATCTACAAAACTAAAACAAATTTCTTGTCCCCCAACATGAATAAGATCAGAAGGAGCAGAGATTCCTCAGAGGCTCATAACTAACATAAAAAACCAGTCTCTGCTCAGAAATTATATTTTTTGAGAAACATATTAACACTCTGTATGTGCCTTTTCCTAGTTACAATGTGCAATTTTTTAAAGATATTAGAAGACAAGACACTTAATAAGAGCTCCTAAATTATTTCTTCCAGAACTATTTTGTAACACCTCCAATGAAACTACACTCCATTTTGTCTTATAACAATACCAGTAATTTTTAAGGGTTGTTTTGTTTTTTGTTTTTGTTTTTTTTTTTCAATCTTTTTCCAAACAATCTAGGTGCCCCCAGAGAGTTTCTATTCCCCTTCCACCTGTATGTGAAGTCCCCTCAGGCATCAAGTACTCCTTCATTCAGAGTGTTTTGCAATGTTTTCCTCCTCAGTGAAGCACTAGCAAACCTTTTAAAAGCAGCATCACACAATGTTCATTCACACAAGGTGTCACTGAGGATGATGGTACAAAAACAGAGTTGGGAGTCTAAAGGAAAGCTTATACAAGGCAAGTCTGACAGGAATATATATTCCATGGTACTATCTGAAACCCTGAAATGTTTGGTGCTGATGCTGCAAATGGGGTAAAATTTTGGTAGCATTTAATTCATCCCATGTAAAGTAGTTTCTTTCCGTGAACAAGTCAATTATGAATTTTTTCTTGAATTCAAGGGCCTTTCAAATACATCTTTATGGCAATTTCAAGCATGTCTTGCTTCTAGTAATATAGCCCCTGCTTGGTATTTTAGGGCCTTGATCCTTAAATGGCAGAAGTCAGTTTAGCTTCATTGAAATAATTTTTCTTCAGGCGTAGAGCTGACATCCAGTCAATAGTACTCTTGAAAGCTCCTGGTGAATATTGGTAAAGTCTTTTATCAAACTTTTTGGGATAAGTAGCTGTTGGGGGAAATTTCTAAAAGGTAAATTTCAAACCCTAATTCCCCTTGACTTTTGCTGAATGTCAATGAGACTTTGAGTCATAAATTCAGAAATAATTAGATGCTGAAATAAAAGAATAGGCAGTTAGTGAGATTCTGGGGTCAAAAAAGGGAAGAAAGGAAGGAAGGAAGTGGTGGAAGGAAGGAAGTGGCGGGAGGAAGGGAGGGAGAGAGGGAGGGAGGGAGAGAGGGAGGGAGGGAGGGAGGGAGGAAGGAAGGAAGGAAGGAAGGAAGGAAGGAAGGAAGGAAGGAAGGAAGGAAGGAAGGAAGGAAGGAAGGAAGGAAGGAAGGAAGGAAGGAAGGAAGTGGTGGAAGGAAGTGGCGGAAGGAAATGGCGGAAGGAAGGAAGGAAGGAAGGAAGGAAGGAAGGAAGGAAGGAAGGAAGGAAGGAAGGAAGGAAGGAAGGAAGGAAGGAAGAAAGAAAGAAAGAAAGAAAGAAAGAAAGAAAGAAAGAAAGAAAGAAAGAAAGAAAGAAAGAAAGAAAGAAAGAAAGAAAGACCACACATATTCACAACCTATGCAGTTGTCCAAAACCAAAATCAAGCTACTCGAGTAGAATTTTTACATAAGTGGTGTCAAACTGTCATGACGAAATTCTCTAAAAAGGCTACAATTATTTTTGAAGCTATTTTGAGATTTCTGAACAGTTTAAGACGTCAGTTAATCTTGAACTAAGTTGGAATGCTTTAAAAAAGAGAATTTATCTCATCTGAGCTCCCTGTTATGATACTTTCTCAAACTACAATAATGTGCAAGGCATTGATGCCTGTCTCAGGTGATTCAGTCACAGCACCTGGTTGTTCAACAACTGCCTTTCAGGTGTAATATATTCAGGCACTGAGACACTCAGGTGTCCTGACCTATTCAAGACATTCCAGGGCACAGAATAATTAATCACTAATTGAAGCAGGGATTAGCCAGTTTATGGACTAGCCAGCTGATATACATGAGAGCCCTCTCCAGGAAAGAATGTCACTACAGTACAGTCATCTGCTCATTCCTGCAGCTGTTTTGGCAAGCAGGTTTTCATTTTAACAAAGTTTTTATTTAAACAAAGACAAGTGACAGATTCTGCACCTGGGATGGGGCAAGCCTGGATGTACGAGCAGACTGGGGAATGAAAGGCTGGGAAGCAGAGCCATGGAAAGGTACTTGGGGGTCCTGGTCAGTGGCAAGGGGAACTTGAGTCAGCAGTGCCCTGGCAGCCAGGAGGGACATCCCTGTCCTGGAGGCAACAGGGCCAGCATCACCAGCTGGGCAAGGCAGGGGATTGTCCTGCTCTGTTTTGCTCTGTTCTGCTCTGCTGTGGCTTCACAGTAGAGCAGAAGCTGAGTGCTGGGGGCAGTTTGGCATGCCACAATATAATAAGGTTATGAAGTTCTTAGAGGGTGTCTGAAGAAGAGAAATATGGATGGTGAAACACCTGGAAGGGAATCTGTGTGAGAAGGCACTTGGTCTTTTCATCCTGGAGGAGACTTCAACTTCATCATAGTCTACAATTCCTTGTGAGGGCAAGAGGAGGGGCAGGCACTGATCTCTTCTCTGTGACCAAGGACCTTGGTCTTCTCTTGACAGGACCTGAGCCAAGGGCCTGGAGTGGAGCCAGGGGAGGTTTAGGTTGGATATCAGGAAAAGCCTCTTCACCCAGAGGATGGCTGGGCACTGAACAGGCTCACCAGGGCAGCAGCAAGGCTGGCAGAGTTCAAGGAGTACTTGGGCAGTGCCCTCAGGGACATGGTGGGATTATTGAGGCTGAGATTGCAGAGCCAGGGGCGTTGTTTGAGGATCATGATGGGTCCCTTTCAATTTAGCATATTCTATGATATTATGGTGTGGCCCCAATTAACATCTGAAAAGAGGTCAGTGGTGTAAGGGAGAGGCTCAGACTGGGTGGTGGATCTGGGGTTGTTGGTTGCTGCAACACATTTTGTGGAAGAAATCCATCTATGCTTTGTTTTCAACTCCCAGACAGAGCTCCTGATCCAATTAATACAGACAGAGGAAGTTGAGAATTTGTTGTCTTCATCAGAGTCCAAACAAAATGGCTGTTCTAGGACATGTGTTAAGGGAGCAAATCACACCAATCTGATAAGCAAGACATTTATACTTCTATTTATTGTTTGTAAGAATTATTGTATTTGTGCTTACCTTTTCATAAGCATATTTTTGTGTAACATAAATTCTCAAAATTATTTCAAATCACTTTGGAAAGATTTGTGTGATATGGTCACTGAAATCTACTCTAGCCTCTAGAATTTTCAGAGTTTTAAAATAAACTGAATGTTTCCTTTTCAAGACATTATTTAATATATGGCATAGTGTGTAATTCATATTTGTGGCTGTAAGCAGACCTAATTCTTCATTCAAAGTTTTCATTTACAGAATGTCTAAAACAAGTTCAGATTCACTCAAGGTGAGAGAATATTATGCTCCAATGATTAGATACAAATGACCGCATAAGAGTTGTAAGCAATCAGAGGATGAATTTCAGTCAAAATTATAAAAATTACAAACTCTTTATAATTTAGGTCGTCTTCCTGAAGAAATTTAAATTATAATTAATTAGAATTAGTAACACAGAAACCATTAAAAAAATGGAATTTTAAAGGAAACACAAGTAACAATAATAATAATAATGAAAAACAAAGGCTGACATTTAAGCAGTAATCCTTACCACTGAATGTGTGACAGTGAGATAAGAAATATAAAATCAGTTACATAACTAAATGAAAACAAAGGTGTAAAACTGCAACGCATCCTTTCCACAGTATTGCAGTTAGATAAACAGAAATGATAATCAAAGTGTTTTGTATTTCTAGTTCTATTTATTCTAATATTCTAATACACTTTATTATATTTTTTTTATTATTTCTGTAAAGTATTTCTGTATTTTCACTTTTTTTCAAGTCCTCCAAGTAAAGCAAATCTTGAAAGATTTCAGTAACCTCTAAACCAAGCCTTGGTGGGTGGGAATGCCATTTTTTTCTGCGTAATCTCAGAAAGTGAATGTCTTGTTTCACTAAGTAGAAGTGAGAATGTTTTTGCTGCTTCATTATTTTGATGGGGAAACTTGAGGAACTTATGCTTACAGTAAGGTATCCAGCAGAAACACATTAACAAGAATTCGCCCTCACTGACCACTAACAGTAACACAATCCAGTTAATGACACATTAAAAAATTAAAGAGAAAAGAGAAAAACAAACAAAAACCAAAACAAAACAACAAACAAAAAAAGAAACTAAAGAAGACAACCAGACCAAACCAACAACAAAAAAAGAAAACTATATCCATAAATGTAGCTAGACTAGGTTTATGTTCTTAAATACTAGGTTATGAAATGCTTAATCACACTTAGAGTAATTTCTTAGGCAAGAATAGCTACCCCAGAAACAGAAAATTCCTTTTGTGAATAAGTGATTTTCAGTACAAATAAGTAATTCACAGTTTGTCCCAGATACCATTTATTAGAATTATTACCTCTGAGTGTTAAATGTGATTCCTCACAGTAAGTTATATATATAATGGCCCAGATGAGCAAAAGAGCAAAGCTGCATCTTTAGGCCTCACTCAGCTTGAAATTCAACAACAGTAGTAAGTGTTAAAATCATGAAAGATATTTGAGATTGACATACAAATACTCAGAATTCACCTCATTTCAGTGCTGTGCATGACATGTTTTACATTAATGGCATTTTTCCGACTTCTACATAGAAATGTTCATCAGCTCTGACTAAAGATTTTGTTTCATATTTCGTGGTGAATTTTGTCTGAAACTTGCTTTGAGGAGGAATAGTAGAAGCGAAATTGATTTGTGCCTTTAAGGGAAATGAATGAATTGTGCATCCCTTTTGCCATCAGAGAGTAGCTGGAACATGTCCTGCTTTTCCAGTGCGGGGACTTCAGGCTGTACTTAGTGACCACACCAGGAATGACAGAGTGGGGATGATTAACTGCTGTGAGGTGGGAGCCATGGATGGTCCGTACCTCTCAGGCTGTTTCACCCAAATGGGAAAAACGTCCTAAGTGGAGGTTATATATATATACACCTATATATACACACACACACATAAATATATATATATATATATGGAAAACACTTTTGATTTCTGATATATATATATATATATATATATATATATATATATATATAACTTCTGAGATATATATATGCACCCCTATATATACCTATATATATACACCTATATATACCTATACATATATATATATATATATATATATATATAGTATATATATGTGTGCATATATATATATATATGTATATATATATATGTATATGTATATATAGGTATATATATAGGTATATATAGGTGTGTGTGTATTTTTATATATATATATATATATATATATACATAGGGGTGCATATATATATCTCAGAAGTTTTTTATATAAATACATATATATATATATATATATATCTCAGAAATCAAAAGTATTTTCCACTCCCCATAAGTCTATAAGGTACTGCTTTAAATATAACCCTGCGTCTGGAAGGAAGTTTATACATCTAACAGAATTTCTTCCAAAAAGCTTGTTAATTTTAAGAAGGCTTTGACATGGTTTTCTGACAGTAGAGGGCTAAATGACAGATGAGAAATATTAATTTTGCTTGGGGAAAAGCAAAAGAAAATCACTAGATATTGGTGATTCACTTTTAAGATTTCTTAATATATATTTCTTGTAATTTTTTCAAAGTGTTTGTAGTCATGACTTTCATTAACTTGGGGTGTTTCTTAATTTAAATATGGTGGTTTTGTGTTTGTTTTTGTTATTTTTTTTGTTTTTTTTTTTTTCCAAAATGTGTTTCTACAAGGTAAAGAACAATTATTCTATGCTATAGCATTTTGTGCAAAACATTTCAGGAAAAGTATTTGTTTATTGCAGATGAAACCATTTGGCAATTTTCAAAGTAGACTTTTTATGTTTCTTATTTATTTTATTATTTTCAGAATCTGCTTAAGTAAGCTTATAATATAAAAAAAATTAAAAACTCTAAAATGGGATATGGATCTGATTCTTGTTTGAGAATCTGGGGGAAAAAAAAGAGTGTATATATTTGTGGGATTTCCCCACCTATATTCCCCATTCCTGTTCTAATCGGTGCTGTGCATGTGTGCAGCAATGGTCATTTATGGAGTTAAACTGAACAGATTTTTATAGCCTTCTGTTTTATCAGGAAAAGGATATGTGTGTGGGTTACAGATTGGGTGGGAAATAATGACAACATTTATTTATACTCAGTAAAATATTCAATCTTTTCAAGAAGCAACAAGTGAACTTGATCTTGCAAAATTAAGTCACAGTTTCCTCCACTTTTCTGGTTTTTTTCTTCCACCTGGCTGTTTTCAGACCTTCATCCAATATGTTTTTCCTGAATGTACTACACAAAGCCACGTTCCAAATCTCTGGGAGATTCTTGTAAGTATTAATCTTAGTCATAATCTTAATCTTCATCTTCATCTTAATCCTTGATTTAATTAATCTTAATCTATGAAAGGTAGAAGGCCTTCAGAAGTTATGTCTTTACTGGATTAAGTTCATCAGAAGCACTGAGGGGAAACAATAAACAAAAATTACTCTAGGAACTTGCAGACAGAAAAAGCAAATTCAAACAGAAGTTCAAAAAAGCATCAGCCTCTCATTGAGGTGACTTTATTTTATACAGGATTTTTTTTTCTCCTAATTAAAAGTAAGTGATTTACAGGACCCTGGTACACTAGAGATATATAGATTAAAAAATCATAGGTAATTTTTGGCTTAATGCTAGTAATTAATTAGAAACCCCTTCAATCTTTGAAGTGCTCTAATCCCCAAATTGTTTTAAATGTTCAGTGGTTATTTTTATTCATTGAAAAAAACCTGTCAATTTCTTTTACATGTGCTTATAGAATTAACTCACAGGAATCTCAGTCAGTTAAGGAAATTATCACAATTTGGGACAATAACAAGTCTTTTGGTAGTTGAAAAGATGAAAACTGAAAAACAAATAAAAGAGATATTTAGACTCACCTCAAAAAGATGACTTTTAGTCACACTACTCAGTTGTCTAAATTAAATATATAAGTGGTTTGGGTTTTTTTTTTTTTTCCCTAGACTCACTGCCTAGTCATGGAGAGAGATTGGAATGTCTTAATATTGATTTCTCTTACCTGTCACCTAAAATGTCATCTTGAAATTGTTTTGTTCTCAGTGTTCACCACCAAAGAGACCTACAGAAATTATGCTCTTCACTTGAACTTCTGTTAAGTGCCTAATGTTAGATGGAGTGAATCTGGCTTCATTTCTGCAATCCACCCCTTTTTCATAATGACATTACCAAGAAGATGTTGGCTGGGAAGATATTTCAAGAAGTTTGCTGTGTCTGCAGACATCAGGATTTTTAATATATTTTTTTTTATTATTGTGGGGTTTTTTATTACTGCGGGTTTTGTTTGTTTGTGTGGGTTTGCTTGTTTTTGGTTTGGTGGAGTTTTGTTTTGTTTTTTTTTTTTTTTTTTTTGAGAGGGGATTATTCTGCTAGACTCAAAAGAACTAAAATAAAATAATTCAGATTTCAACTCCTTATATAGATGTAGACAGTTTTAATATCGTTTTTATTCCCTCTATCATTGTCTGAGGTTCTTATCTTATAAAATGATATTACACAAGTTTTGCAACAGTTCCTTTTTTAGAGATAGGTATAGCGAAATATCAGCCATTTGTTTATACAGAACTTTCCCTGGCTTCACTTCCAACTTTTGTCTAAAGTGAGATAAAAAACCAGGACATGTTCAGATAGTGGCACAGCATATTATGGCCGGTTTTTAAAGTGAACAAATGTTATTTCTTATTATCCAGACAGTCTTTCGAATCTTTGTGAATAAACTTTGCTAAGGGAAAAAAAAAAAAGGAAAAAGAGTTAAAAACAAAAGGCATTGGTGGGGATACAAATTGCATGGTCCACTTTAAAATCTAATTCAAAAAAGTTCCCTGTGATTCATTCTTTCCAGCTCCAAGGCAAACAGTGATATTGGTAGCACATTCATAATTCAGCATGGTTAAATGCCAAGGGCCGAGCAGAGAGCACCCTCCCGGCCAGCATGAGCAGAATGACATTCATGGTTGATTCAGCTCCTTGCAGCAAGCTGTGTAATTGGAAAAGCCAAGGGAAATGACCCAAGTCTCTGTGTCCTGCTGATGTCAAAATGCATCCGTGTCACTCTGACAAGTGGCCAGTTTGGAGGCTTCCTCAGAACAGGAGGCTGGGAAGAAAGGCAGTGTTACAGATATGAACAGGGCCAAACTTTCTCCAGAGAAAGAGGTTCTCATTTATTAAAATAGCTACAAGGAACGGAGTGCCCATGATAAGCCCAGGCACCCACACAGCAAGCCAAAAACGAAAACAGTGCGCTCACCCCAAGTGCACTGGGTTCTCCCAAACAATAAGTACCCCAAAAGAAGAAGAACCCCGACCCAAACGAACTCCCCGCATTTATAGTCCCCCTCGAGTCCAGGATTGGTGCATTTCGGATCCTCATGATGATTGGTCCATTTCCAGGCTTCTCATTGGTCCTTAATGCTGTTCATTCTGGACCAATCGTTTCTGCAGGGCTTCGAATGATTGGTCAGGTCTTCCATCCAATCTCTCTTCGACCTTGCCTTGCCCCATCAGACCCCTGTTTCACCAAACCCTGGACCCTTCTAGCACATTCTTATAAGCCCCCCCTTTAACATAATACAAATAATATAACATAATTACTACAATATAATTGAACTATATCCTATTTTATCTTAACTTTTACCTATAACAGCGGGAGGCATCGGAAATAGCTCAGCACAGGTGGGGTGTGCAGGGCAGGGCGCAGGAATCTCTGCCTCTCCGCTGAAAGAGATGGAGGAAAGCAGGCTCAGAAGGGGACATCTGTTTAGCCTAATTTGGTGTCTTAATTACACCGCATGATATGCACCAATGTGCTTAATGACACTTGTACTTAATAGATGTGTAGACACTGCTGTAAAGCTGATCAGGGCAATCAATAGAAATGGATAGAATGTTTGAAGATGACACTGTATCCAAACCAAAAAAAGAAAATATGATCTGTAACTTATCTGGTCTGGGAGGAAGGGGAAATTATAATCTAGGACATGAGTGAATGGGACATTCTGAAGCTCTCTGTCATTTGGGGCATTCAGGTCACTTCAAGGGGGAGAAAAGTTGTCCTGGGTTAATGCTACCCATGATATGTACTTTTCCTCTTAGATCAGTAACATAAAATATGGTTTAGCTAAACAATGCCTACTCAGGACATTAAAAAGAGGTAGTATTACGAGCTTAGCAATCATCCTTGATAATACATTGTTATTAGTAATAATTAATATAATAATATTTGTAATAATATATTATTAATACATGCGCACAAACTTGCTCAGCTGGATTTTTCCATCTGTTAAAAGAAGAAAAAAACCCAAAAAGCATTGAACAAATGAAAAAATTGGTTTCTATTCATTTCTTCTGAGCTATCGACTGTCACTTCCAGAGGGAACTGTGGAATAAGGGTCAGCTGCATTTATACACCATTTAAAATGTTTGGATATTTTTGGGGGAGGAGAGGGTGGTTAGAAAATTATGTTCTTTAATACATTCCTACCACTCAGTACCAGTTCTTTCAGAATTTTTTTATAAAATATCACCCTATGCTACCCCAAAGGTCACAATTTCTTTTTACTAAACTTGTGTTGTTCCAGGTACAAAATTCACTTTTTTGAGGGGACAGTTTGATTACTTTTTTGCAACTTTTACTATATCCAAAGCATGCAAACACATTTGAATATAAGGTCATATATGCTTTGTTTACCTATGTCAGTTTTAATGCTGATTGTAAGCAATAAATGCTTAACATACTGTTAGATTATTTTCCATTTCTCTTATACTAGTTCAGCTTCAGTATTTTAGTTTGTTTCATTGGTCAGGAATATAAATATTAAAAAAAAAAAAAGCTTCACAATCTTTAAGTAAATTCCTTGTTAGAAGTAATATTTCTAAATAGCTAAATTAGTAAGACTTCCCTATCAGGTCACAGAACTAGAAAAAAACACATAATTCCTGACAAATATATATTTTTTCTTCTTTTTCCCCCCCCTTTCTGTCTCACATGAATATTTATGTGCAAATATGTATACACATACATATTATCACCGAACCTTGACTCTCAATAATACTTGATCTGAAGTGTTTGTCTGCTTTACTGCTAAAAACACTTTGCCTGTCTTCTTCACCTGGTTCTGTGTCTGAAGTGACATCTGAAAGCAATACTTGTTGAGTAATTTGTAGACTAATTCTTTTTTTGTGTTTTTCCAGCATTAAACAGATTGGTTGGTGATGAATTAATGCCACAGCTTTGACCTTGTGTTTTTATTGCAGATATCACACACATTTTACTGTTTTTACCCAAATTATGATGGTCTAATAACAATGCATATGAGATGATAGCTATTGTCCGTAATGTGTTACACTATGAGATTGACCCTGCTCCAGAAAAGTTACAAAATATAAAGTTGAAACTGCTCAAATCTCAAAAAAAAAAAATTATCAGGGTTTTTGTTTTTTCCTATACCAGTAGCTTAGAAAGGAGGTAAGATTTCTCTTTAGTTTTGGAAAGAATTGTGTTTTACTCCCCAAGGAGTAAAACTTAGATCTGTCCAAGATGGACCAATTCAAAAGAGTTAGAGTCGAGCTGAGGAGAGCTCTGAAGAGGTAAGTAAGTGTAATGGTTACTCTTAGTCTTCTCTTCTGGCTCTGATGTTTGCAAGTAAGATCATACTTACAATTTTCACAACTCAATTCTAGCAAAGGAACATATTTACAGCACCAGAGTCCACCTATGAATTTACATGTGTAAAATACAAGTTACCAAAGGATAGATTTTTGTGATTGTTAATTCTGCTGGATAACATTTGTCTTTGGAATCTCTGAGTCAGTAAAAGAAAGTGAGGCATGAAGGGAAGTGGCAGAAACAGGATTTCTGTAAATTTGTTATGGCAGCTTCCATGTTGAAAAACCTGCACAGTCTTGCTAGAATTTCTCAATCTTCTTTGTTAGTGTGTGCTTGCTCATGTGTACCTGAACATACACACATTTTGTGTGTTTTTCATCTAATGAAATATTTCTGATGGGAATTGCAAGGGAGTATAGTGAAATGTAGCCCCTAAACTTCTGTGATTCACCCAGGTATGGAGCATCTAATTCCCACAGATGCCTCTAAAATCAAAGTAGTTGAATGCATAACTCAGTACAAATTATTTACTCAGCTCTACTCTCAATAATGATGCTTAGCTGGAGCTGAACAGCCTTTTTCATCTTCAAAGTGCTCTTCATTCGTTGACTAATTCATTAGTCTTCTGGACCTCACTGGTAAGATTTTCCTGAAAATACACAGGTTATTATTTTCTTTTTGCTCCAAATCTTCTCATGCCTTTCAGTTATATTGCTTCAGACTTACCTCAGCAGCTCCTCATTCAATCCCACTCACTCATGGCCAAATCCATCCCCAAGGTAAGGCCACTGAAGCTGACTTGACTCAAGTTACACCAGGGATGCTTTTGGCCCCTGCTGATGACAACATTTTTCAAACAGAGTCCTTGTAGATGTTTATCCTGCTCTCCACCCCCAGCAATCATTTGGCCAAGCTATACATATTTACTGTCTCTCTTTTCATCTTCACTCATAAATCAGCCCCTCCAGCCTCTCAGTCATGTTGGTTGATCTTGTCTTTATTACCATCAATTTGCTCACAATTATGTAGTGCTTAATAGCTTTTCTGAATAACTTTAAGTCAAGAATGACACACGGCAGGGGAACTGCAGTGGTTGGGAAATAATTGCAAGAGCTGGTGGTGCTCTAGAGAGGGGGAAATTTTGCTGTTGCCAATTATATTGCTTTTTTAGTTCTGACAAAATAGCAAGAAACATAAGGGGGAAATTATTTCTACTAAATATTTTCATTCAAAGACAAATAGAAATAACCTTTTTTCTTGGAACAAAAAATTTCATAGAAATAGAAACATAAATACACATTTTTATTTGCTCACGAAAATCACTTAAGCATATTCTATGAAATCACTCAATAACTTTTTCAGAGTGGGAAATAGAAAATGTTCATTTAGCTTGAGCTGTCTTTTATCAGAGGCATTAGTTGTACATTTATTCTGTTCTTAATGGAAACACAGATAAATAAATTTATAAATTACATTTTAAATTACACTTATCTACATTTCTCTGGATTCTCCTTATTTCATACACTACTTATTTGCCATCTCCTCCCACTCAGCATTTTCCTATTATCTTTGCCTCCATTAATCCAATCAAAATACTTCTAAAACCTGATTGCTTATCCTTTCTGGCTCTTCTTTCAAACCATTTTAGAAAACTACATTTTAATTTTTCTCCCCAGCAGTTTTTTTTTTTTTTTTTTCTCATTTGCATGTTTTTCCTCCCTGACTTTACCCTACCCTACCTCATCTGATCTCATCTCTTTTGCTCTTGGCCTCTCCAACACCTGCATCAGTGGGCTCAGGGGTCCCTGCTGGCTTCTCAGAACTTCAGCTGAGGAAAACTAAGTCCCACCAAACTCAGGTCAAACAGTGGGAGGATGGTGTCCTAGTATCATGATATAGCCAGATGAGATTCATCCTTTGACTCAATCTTTGCTTAGGTGACAATTACTTCCTCAAAATGTAGACTATAATTCTTCATTTTTTCATGTGGGCATCAGAACTTTTACATCTTACATGGAAAAGGAAGTACAAAAACAGTTGGGAAGATTGAGAATTTCTTAAAGGGAAACCCTAGAAATACTGAATCAACTATAACTTGATGTTATATTATAGCACTGTTCCTTTAGATACTATAAAGTTAAATCGAGGAAGTAAATTTCAGTTTTATATTTTTCATTATGGGCATAGCTCTCTTTCTATGTATATATACATATATATATGTGTGTGTGTGTAACAGGGCCCATTCTGGTATGGGGGACATTGTATAGTAAAAAAGGTGTGAGTTTGAGGATAGATTTATTACAAAAAAGAACATCAACTGAGTTTAAAAATATGCTTCTCCAAAGAAAACCAAAAGGACTGGCAGGTCTATCATATTGATAAATATGATACATGAACAATGTTTCATGTGCCTACAGAAGAATTTCCTTGAAATTGAAGCCATATGCTTGGTATACAATCTCTCCTCATCTGTAATCTTGAATTGTCTGAAAAGTGTTTTAATTATTTGAAAATCAGTGTGTTTGCAATGGCAACTGGTAAGTTATTACTTATGCATGAGAAAATTCAGTCATGACTCAACTTGTTTGGGTTGCTAATAACATTTGAGTTGAAAAACCCACCAGGGTCAATTTGAAAACCTAAGTAGAAACTCATATTAATGTTATTATTAATATTATTAAACAGAAAGTTGAAAGGCAAAGCAGAAAGTATTTTGCATACATGTAAAAAAGCTGTTCCTCTGCAATGTTTTATATTGACAGATATGTCTATAAAGCTGGTACACAGGGGAATGGTAGTAGGAGGAACTTTAATTGAATCTGAGCTGCAGCAAACTTCTGAAGAATTTGAAGAAAAGTAATTTCAGTCAATTAAATCTGAAGCAATTGAATTGAGTGCAACAAGCAGGAGGTAAACCCAGAAACACCCGAGTTCTAGAACTTGACTTAGGACCTTGGATTTACACACAGTTTTCTAAATTTTGAAGGTGTTCATACATACAAACATCAGCAGTATACCAGAAGGTTTCAAAAGTTTGACTGATTTAATGGGTTATACTCTAAACAAGACCTACTTCTACACTCCACATACTATTGTTAGCTCAGGAAGTCTCTGCTGCTAAATGCACATGAAGAAGACATTAAAAAGCAATAATTTTCCTGCTTGGTACACATTTTCCTTGAGCACTCACTGTTTATCACATCCAGAAATGGGATGATGGGCCAGTATGTTACATGACATTGTCCAGAAAGTGACCTCCAAAATTCATTTTTAGTAGCCAAAAGAGAGCTGGCTGATCTTTCTTTAAAATGCAGGAGGTCTTGCTCCACAGGTGTAAGAAGGAAGGCAAGAAACATGGATGAGCCAACATCTCCTTGCCCTAAAGGGCAAGAAGGAAATGCACAGGCCATGGAAGCAGGGACAGGTATCCTGGGAAGAGTATAAGAGTATAAGGATGCTGCTAGCTGCATAAGGACGGGGTCAGCAAGGTCATGGTGCAGCTGGAGGTTTTCCAAGCAAGGAAAAACTAGTAGGAAGTGGTTCTACATGTACATCAGCCAGAAAAAGAGAGTAAAAGAAAGAGAACCCTCCTTGATGAGTAAGTCTTACAAACAGGTAAAAATAAATGAGAAGAAGGCTGTGGTACTCAGTAGTTTTGTTTTAGTCTGCAGTAACAATCTCCTTCTTACACCACTTAACTGGACGACGCACAAAGGAGGGACTGGAGGAGCAAAGTCCCTCCCACTGTAAGAGAAGATCATGGTCATGACCACCCGAGGAGCCTGAATGCACATAAGTTAATGGGATACCATGAGATGCATCCCAGAATCCTGAGGCATTTTTCTCATCTGCCAAGCTAACTGTGTGTGATGCCTGAACATCATGGCAGTTAAATGAAGTCCCAGGTGACTGGAAAAAAGGAAACACTGTACCCATATTTAAAAAGGGTACAGAGCAGGAACCTGGGAACTACCAGCCCATCATTCTCACCTTTGTGCCTGGTATGGTCATGGAACAGGCCCTCCTAGAAGCTGAGCTAAGGCAAATGGTAAACAGAGAGGTGACTTGAGACAACCAGAATGGCTTCACCAAGGCCAAGTCCTGCCTGACCAACCATGTAGCCTTCTGTGATGGAGTGACTATACCAGTAGAAGACAGAAGAGATAAGGATGTCATCTGTCTAGACTTTTGTAAGGCCTTTGACATGGTCCCTACCAAAATCCTTCTCTCTCAGTTAGAGAGAAATGGATTTTTGACGGAATTCAGGACATTCCTCTGGCTGTCCTGGATTGCCAGAACTCCTGCCAGGGGCTCAGAGACCCTGACACAGAGCCCAAGATGCCTGTGACTTTGATTATGACCTATGGAAAAAGTTACCAACCTTATATGAAGATCTGCAAGCCACAAAAGTATAAGTAGAATAATAATCAGTTTGTCACAGGGTAGGAAAATAGATTTTTTGGAGTTTTTAGAATGGGGGTTCAAGGGGCAAGATGGAAGAATTTGGACGTGTCCAGCCTTTCTCCTTCTTCTTCTTGGCCTCCATCTTCTGCTGTGATATTGGCACTTTTAGATTGGTTTAGAGTAGAAGCTCACTGTCTAACATAGGTGATGGGTATTGGAAAGTAATTCTAAATATTGTACATGTAGTTTTTAGTATAAAAAGATAACACCACCCCGGGGGAGGCAGAGTGCCTCTGTCTGTCCTGCTGGACAGACCTTGGCAGGCCAGGAGAGAGAATTTTATAGATAACAAACAATAAACAACCTTGAGACCAAGAACTGAAGGGTTCTGACTCCTTCTTTGACCACTGGGCTGGGAAGAGAGACTTTCTAATTCATCTTGGGGTCACTCTGACCTGCTGAAGTCCCAAGAGATTTTGATGGATGGACTGTTCAGTGGATTAGGAACTGGTTGGTCAGTGGATTCCATAGGCTAGTGGTCAGTGGCTCAACAATGAGATCAGTGACAGCGGTGTCCCTCTGGGGTCCATATTGGCACCAATATTTTTTATGTCTTCATCAGTGACAGGGACTGTGGGATGGAGTGCACCCTCATCAAGATTGCAGATGACACCAAGCTGAGTGGTGTGGTTGACACACCTGAAGGACAGGATGTGACCTGGTTTTAACCATGGTTTGGCTGTAGCAAATGGAAAACGAGGGGAACAAGCCAGTGCATTCACTAATCAGCTGTGACTGATAACCACAGAGGGCTTGGTGAGAGGAGAGGCTGGCTCTGGAAGAAACATTTACTACTTTGATTTGTTGGCCAAGCTGCAGCAGACGCCAATGAAACTAGTGGCTGCAACTCAGAAATTAAAAGAGAAAGAAAGAAATGGAAAGGAGGGTAGGCCTCCAAGACTGATTACTGCTGCATAAGCATTTTGTCATAAGCAAAAAAGGAAGGCAGACCAGATAGGGGCTTCTAACAGTGACAGAGATAAAGAGGCTAAAGTTTAAAAGCACGAAGTTTAACTGCCAGTGTTTATTTATAGCTTCACACATACAAAGGCACTGCTATTTCAGGGAAACTGCACTATTTTTTATATGTGTCAGTTTTGAATAGTCCAGACACAGTAAAAGTAAAATAAAGTGAACCGCATGTGTTAAGGAACAAATTTAAATAGCAATGGCTCTGAGAATAAAGTGTACATTAAAATAAGGGAAGAGGCTATAGCTCATTTAATTTGCAGAATAAATCTCTGACAAAGATCCCTGTCTCGTGCACAGAGATGATATTAGGAGTTGAGAAAAAGATATAAGCCACAGTCTGATATAATATGTGTGTTGGTGTGCATGTGTGTATAAATTCTGCCACTTATCTATCCCACTAACTATCTATCCATCAGCAATGCATTCACATTCATAAACATTAATGTTTATTTTATTCATTAATACACAAAGACTTACCAATTAGCTGTATCAATACTTTATTTGGCAATAAATTCTTTGAGGCAAGGTTTTTTCTCATTTTTATACTTTGCACATATATAGGATAGAGAGATAATTGGTTCCATAATGATAAAACTGCTGTGCTTCCTTGCTACCTTATTTTTTACTGACATTATCAGAGTTGTTCAATAAATGCCAGCTCTTCATCCTCTGATACACCACTTTTACTCATTATGTGCCACATGATTTATAGAGAAAAAAAGTAGTGGATCACATTAAAAGTATTTTAAATTTCATTGGAATTTCAATGGAATGTGTTTTCATTGTCTCTGTGTGTCTAGATATAGTTTTCTAGCTGATAAACAAAATTAATATATTTTTTTTCAGGATGAACTTCTTTAAATGAAGGATGCAATACTACTATTTATGCTATACAATACACTTTCACTCTTACAATGAAGAAAGAAAAGCTATCCCAAATATCCATCCCGATGTTTTTCGTGGTTAACATGCATTTTATTTATAAAGGGTGAATTGTCGATTTCTCTATTGATTGCAGAAGCATAAAGAAAGAAGCAGCTTTATGACAAGTTTTTGTCTTGGACTGTTTTCCTTTTCCATGTCTTTGTCAAGGCAAAGTTCAAGTATTTCAACTTTTATGCCTCTCATTCATGGAAATTGCCTTTCTTGAGACATTGCAAAGAAAAAAAAAAACCCTCAGTTTTTGTAGTCTGCTGTGAAGATGCCCCTAGGAAGACCAAGTCCCAAACTCTGTGTCTGTGTTTCTCCCTCTGAGCCAAGGCCCATCTCTGCTGGTGAGAAATGGGCCACAGCCTTGCTGGTTGCCCACAGCAGAAAACCAATGGGGACGAGAAGGCAGATGGGCACCATGCCACAAAGGGGATGCATCCAGCACATTACAGAGCATCAAAACTGCCTCTGAGAGAATTAGTAATTAGCACAGAGGTCTTCCCAATTTAGTGTGCTCTAACTCCCGGGACTAACAGTGCAAGTGGGCCACTGGACTTTGGCTTGGCACCGTCTGGTTCTCATGCCTACAGAAAGTGAGGTCTGCTTATTTCCCTATCAAACATCTTAAGAAGAAGGTTGGGAAATTTAAATCTGGAGTAAAATTACAATCTGAACTCTGATTTAAAGACAATATTTGCTGCCTTTCTTCTAAGCCAACTGTTTATGAACTCCCAATTCCCACTGCAAGTAGTAAACTGCCTCAGAACTGTCTTAGAGAAGCTTGGCCTATTTTTTCCTCTTCTTCCATATAACAGCTATTGTTAAAAAATTTAATACAAACCTCTTCTCTTGATATTTCTCTTTCTTTTTAATTTATTTTATTTTCCTACTTATTACAGATTAGTTTATAAAACTGTAACATTATCTTCTGAGAAACCAAAACAGTCACGATTCTCTCATTTGAAAAACATTTATTTATCTTACTTCTCTTAAAAAGAACAGAAAAAATCCTTCTTGGTAATTACTGATTTCTGTCTTCTTTATTTTCTCTCAATTTCCTTATTATGATTTTTTTTAAAAAATACCAGTTGATTTCATTATTTCAAAGAATTCAAAAGCAAAAAAGACTGAAAAAAATCATCTCAGTTGATATTCCTCATTGTCTTTACCCTTCTCTTTTCACCTTCTCCTAATGACTTTCTGACACACACACACACACACACACACGCACACAAAAGGCTAAACTCCTAAGACTTTAATGAACAGTTGGTTTTTCCTTATCTAGTAATTGGTCTTTTTGATTTCAATAGTCATAAAATAAGATACAACTAGGTATTATCAAGGATATATTAATCACTAACAATTATCTGAATGAATAAGGATCTTGATTTTGCATAAAAAAGATTAGATTGTTTTAAGATTATGTGCTTATGAAGATGCCAACAACATTGTAAGAACTCCCAAATCTAATCTATTTAAATCTTTCCCTTAGTACTGAAGTGGACTAATCAGTGTCTTTTTACCTTCTTAGTGAGAATAACTGAACATTATTTGGCTATTCCCCCATTTTTCATTAGACAATATTATATGGATAGTAATTTTGCTATATATGTGAAGCACAGCTCCTTTCTCCCTGAAACAGACAGAAAGAAATTAAATCACACCTATTCAGAGAGGCTTCAACATTACTGGGATAATTCTGCAGTACTTCACTGTGCTTCTGACTTTCACTTTGCTTATGGCTCATTCCAAAATCAATCTGTAGCCTTTTATGTGTTTATAGCATTATATTGGCACATCTAAGTATACAACAGCACCTCTTTTCCCCCCATGGTGACTTCCAGCATCTTGCTGCAAAAGATGTTTTTGGGATGAGATTTTGCCTGCCAGTTATTCTAGGGTGACTTTGTAAAGGTCAAAGAAATTACTCTCAGTTTGTTCTCGTCAAAAACTGGTGCACCCATATGGGGGCAAATAAAATCCACATGGGTTACACTGACATTGCAGTGGTGATTTTGTTTGTTTGTTTGTTTGTTTATACATAGATATGTGTGTGTGTGTGTGTGTCTGTGTGTGTATTTATCTCCTCCAAATCACTCTTAGACTCTCACTGCAGCCCTGTCATAACTGAAGGGAGAAGACAGTTATCTCATGACCTGAAGGCATTAGCCAAATTATCATGGATCAGACATCCGCAAAATACAAAATGAGGTTTCATTTGACATAGACATTTACATCAAACATATACAGAATAATTATTTCCACTGGAGCATTGATGAATCAACCAATGGCAATTTAATGAGAATACTGTCTGTCCTTGTAAGTTATATTCCCCTTCAGTTGCAAAGGTGCTAGCCAAGCGCATTGTATCACTCAGTCTTGTCAGAGTAGATGTTCTGTCACTGATTAAAGAGCTGGATGTCCTCTTTAGTCACAAAAACATTTCATGGAATAACCTTGTTTCTGTCTTAATGGATTCTTGCAATGTAATGAAAGGCTCCAAACTGGACTTGAAGAAACCCTCAGAGAGACAGAGAGTGTCACTTCTCACTTAGTCACCGCTGGCAATTGCTGCCACTCTGCCCATAGCACACCTGAGAAGAGATGTACAAGTCATTTAAAAGGCACATTCCATCGAATGCATAATGGGCAAGAAAAGCATCAGAGGAGTTTTTGCTTCCTTCCCCCTCCCCAGCCTCCACAACTTTCAGATTTCTCAGATTTGTCACAGCCAAACGAGGGGGTCAGGAATAAGAGCGAATATTTGATACCACTGTGTGAGCTGAGTGTGACATGCTGATGGCACCTTGGTAATCTCTGCCAGGTAAATGATTTCCCAGGGTTTGCAGGAAGGAAAAGGGGGGGGAGAGAAAGGAGAACTGACAGTGCAGTTTCACTCCACATCTGCTGCCAATTTTAAGGAGTCACTAATTCACAAACTATATGGTAAGCACATTTAACTGTTCTAGCATTTTTCTCATGCTTCATGAAAACAGAGATAATAACTGGTAAACCAACTGTAAAATTAAAAGAACTAGATGTTGCCAATAAAGACCATCATTTCAGGAAAATAAATTTGTTTCTTGGAAGCTGATCTCTAACGTATGCTTTAGGTGCCCACAAGAAAAGCAATTCAACTGGAGAGTAAATTGATCTTGCTCCACTGGTTTATATGAACAGAGCAAAAAATATGCACCAACAGGTTATCACTTAATAACTCTTTGTTTCCCTAATATTGAATCAATAACAGGATCACTTGGAGTCATCAAATCTTGAAGTGCAATGAAAAAAGATATTCAGGGACACACACCCCTAGACTCACACACACACACACACACACATGCACACACATACACCATTGAAGAATTAAACATTTCCAAGGCAAAATGTTCCATCACACTTAAGGCAATATTGGTCTTCTGAAGATAAGAAACAGCAGCTTAATATCTTCCCACAGAACTCATGGTCCAAAGCATCTGCTGGTATAATTCTTATGTCTGCAGAGGAACTGGTTGTATGCACAGTTATAACTGTGTTTTAAAGCACACTAAGAGAAAGATGATCTCATCTCCATGGTATCCAGAGACAGGACATGTGGGAATAGTACAAAGCTGCACCAGGGGAGGTTCAGACTGGATATAGGAAAGTGTTTCCTTGCCAAGGAGGTGGTCAAACACCAGGACAGGCTTCCTAAAGAGGCAGGCAATTCCCAAGTATGCAGTGTTTGAGAGCAGATTGCACAACACCTTTAGCAATACACTTTTACTTGGTCAGGCCTGAATTTGACAGACATGATTGTAGGTTCCTTCCAACTGAAACAATCACCCATTCCTTCCCATTTCGATCCAGTGATAGACATAACATGTAGAAATGCTGAAGGTGTTGTTGTTGGGCCTCAAATTATATTCATTTTTCTGATAATCCTAGATTTTTCTTACCGTGTTTTTATATCTAGAATTGGGAATGAGAAGATCTCTTGCCAAGATCCTTTCCCTTTGAACGGAGGAGAGACAAACTTCTGGGATAGTCCCTGGCTAAGCTGCAGTTCACAGAAACACCCTTGCCATGAAATTTGCTCAGGCTCCATCAAGGTAGCAGATGGGTTCAGGACATAAACTATTGTATATAGGTTTCCTTCACTGTAAGAGAAATAGGAAGGTCTAGGGAAATTATCACAATGTAATTTCACTGACTGTGTTAGAATTAGGTAAATAGCCTCTGAAATTATTTTGTCTCTTCCTTTTGGCAGCAAAATATACCCAAGATGCTTAGCACAAAAAGAGCTATCTGACATTAAATAGATGCATCTTATGAAGGATTGACATAAGCCACATATTTGTTTGTACCCATATGTCCCATTAAAATGGGTTTAAATACAGTTTCTATCAACAATGGTACACAAGAAAGAAATTCCTCTAGAAGAAAATTAAATTATTTCAGCTGCCTTACTTGAAATATTGACTTTATTGGGAAAGAGCCTCAAATATAAATTGAGAAATAGCTCAGAACAAGCTTCAGAGTATTCAAATTCTTTCTTTCCCATGAAAACACACTCCAAACATCTCTGCTAGGATCCCCTATCCCTCTATGCATAAAGAAATATATTAATAAGCTCTCATAGCACCTGTGCTACTGGTGCTAGCAATATTGGGGAAAAAAACCAGCCAATGCCTAACATTTAGACAAATTAATGAGATAATATTTTTCTCTATTGATGAACTGTGGAAAACCATATCCATGTGAGATGTAGATGTCATCATGTTGGTTATTGTTTGCATGCAACAGACAGGTCCTAAAGCAATGGTTCAGATTAATGTCTCTAATAATAAACATAGTGTTAGCAGCACTGTCATACCTGTGATCAAATTTCCACTCCTAGTGAGTGAAAAAAGAAAAAGAAAAAGAAAGTTATATTTCAGGGGCGGGAATTAATTGGAAAGCTGTATTTCCAATACAGTTGATATTAAGCTTTTCCGTTGACACCAGAGCTGTGAAATATAGCTGACTCAAGGGGTAGGAAAATAGAGGAATATGTTTTCCTGACAACTGACACATGGCCTGCTGTCTCCTTAAAGGGCTGCTGGCCATCCACTCTGCTTCCTGACTCCCACAGGCTGCTCTGAGTTGCAGCAATGGGTGAATTTCAACAAAGTTTGGCTGCTCAAACACAGTGTGCTTCAGCCAGGGAACAGGACTGGAAATCATAGATGATTGATTCATCTCTTGGGGTTCCTAGCATCACCTGGTTTGGGAATATATATCAAGGCCCCTATTTCTCTTAGTATATAAGGAAGTAAAAATGGCTGCAACTCATTTGTATGAAAGCAATCTTTTTTTCTTTCTTTTTTTTTTTTTTTCTCCCTTTCAAATTTTAAATAAGATTCAGTGTTAGCCCTGATCCACACTGGTGAAAAGATATATCAGTTCTAGATTTTCATCAGAAATAGTTGTTTCATTAGCTCAGAATTTATTTAACATCTGAGGAATAAAATTAGTAACTGATAATGGCAAAGGGATACCATTTATTTTATGGCTTACATATGCTGAGCACTGAAAATACCAGTAAATCGATCCCTTCTGAATGCCATTACAATTAACAGTCATTTTACAGAAGAAGAAACTAAGGCCAAAAGTCACTTTTCAAGAGCTCTACACAGGAGCAGATATGATCTGAACTTTTGATATCCTTATCACCATAACTCCTTCTGAAAAAAAGGTTTCTTAATTTGTCTGCTTAAAGGGTGCACTGATTGAACTTTATTTGTGCATATCAGTGTGTGTAAGAAGCTTCTATAGTATTTAAAAAAAAAAAAAAAAAAAAAAGATGTTTCCTACTCAAGAACAGCATCATCATCCAGCTTAAAAGATCTGTGATAAATGCATTTATCCACTAGAGGATGTCTGGGCAAGCTCTTCTGGGTAGAAAACAGGTTCTTACACTGAAAACTTCAGTGATGGATGCTGAAAAGCACAAGCTTGTGGTGACAGCCCTAATTTGCCTGCTTCATCCCCATTATCAGGACCACTGATAAGGCAGTGAATGGGAAGTTCTGTGTGCACCATCAGGCATTTAACAGGTACTTGCAAAGGCATCCTGATGCAGCTGGTGAAAGGCACACAAGGAGTTTGGAGCCATGGATCTGAAAAATCAAACAGAAATGGGGTGAGACATGCTTTAAGGTTATATGGGTGCTTTACTGAAGGAAAAAGGTTTAAGCAAAAGCTGTTTGAACATAAAGCATGTCTGTCTCTTTTACACAAGTTCCCTGGTCCTCACCTGGTTCTGAAGATGCACATGGCTTAGCTCCAGCCATGAGTGGGGCTGCAGGAGGCAGGGGGAGCTGCCTTCCCAGGAGACTGAAGCATGGGGAACTGATTTTTGCAGGATTTAAGGTTATGCTTTTAGAAAACTCTGCAGAATTGATCTGCACAGTTTGGCTTGGTGTGACCCCGTGACTCTCTGGCTCTCTCTGAGCAGTGCAAGTTCACTGCAGGTTTGGCTCATCAGGATTAAGAATAGGGCACAGAACTCCTACCAAGATGTCATTCTGCTGCTTTGACAAGGTCCATGCTTGAAGTCAGAACTGAGCAAAAGAGCTGAAACCACAGTTCAGATACTCTCCCCAACTGTAACAGCTCCCTGCATTTAGAATATTCTCACTTTAAACAACTGCACTTCAATACACGACAGCTATTTCTAATTGACTCAGCCTTTGCACACAATGTGTTTGCTCATCCTCTGCTGCTACCAAGAAGTTACCATAAAAGAAAATAAAAAAGAAAACAACCTCTGAGCCTAAAACCCCAAGTTGCATTGTATACTTTAGAGAAATATGTACAATTATTTTTATTGTTTGAGTCCAGTCTGTTTATTACCAAATGTTTAACACGATGAAGTTCAACAGATAGAACAGCTAATAGTACTAGGTATTGAATTTACAATTGAACACAAAGTGGATGAGTCTATTATAAACCTTATCCAGGGAATGCATTTATGAGGCATCCTCTAATAAGCAAAGAGAGGGGGCATGTTTGTCCTTTCTCTGTTGCTTTGTGAGTTACTGTTAGTCTGAAAGACTGGCTTGTATCCAGGAAACAGCAGATGCAGGTGGATAGAATTTTTTCCCTTGCCTTTCACTTCAAATAGGTCAGTACGCAAAATTTAATTATAAAAAGATAACCAGAATTACTTCTTTCACAATTAAAATAGTTATAAATACAAGCTCAGAAGACTCCCCTTACATCTTAGTATATCTTTCCTGACTCTGACTCAGTGGCACGTGTTTTAAATGCGATTTTTGCAAGCACTGCTAATTTGAAAAGTTTCAGAGAGCTTTAAATATTTGATTTATTGAGTTGTTTTAATGTAGGTTAATTCAGTTTGTACTTACCTTCTCTGGATGCTGGAGGACCTGTGGTGCTGGTTTACATTATGAAAAAGGATACATTTATCTTGTGATATTGATACTATCCTGGTAAGTTGAAATATTCAACTATTCTTAGCAGCATTGGAAAGGGCTGATACCAACAAAATAAGATGAATGCTTCCATTTTGTTTCAAAGCAAAGTTCATGAAAATAAAAGGCCATGGTCCCTACTTGATTAAATTTTCTTTGCTCTCTCTGGACATCCTTTTATCAAATGAAAATGCAGATAATGGGCTATTTTGCTCTGTTTCTGTCTAGATTGGCAAATCATTATCTGTGTCCTCTCATCCATTCACCACACAGAAAAATTATCTCTTAATACTATTAGAATTTCAACAACTATAAAATACTGATATATATGCAGTCTTTTTCTCCATAGATCTTAAGCCTTCATGAAAAACATTAACATTATTATTTTCTCTTGTCACTGGAAAAAGACTATGACACTCCTTTAGCAAATCAGAAACTGAGGCAGAAAGTATTCTTCAAGGATATCAAACAAGTTTAAATTTTCAGCTATACTTTTGGGAAAACACTAGGCCAAAACTAGAGATATCTAACCATGCAGTACTCTTAACACATAGTGACCACAACTATAACAGAATATAATCTATACTTATACCTAGGAATTAGAAATTGTCTAGGGACTTCAGTACAAAATAAAACGCTTTCTTTAAGTTTCTAGAATATTCTTTCTATGTTATTCAGGGATGTGCCATTTGATAATGTACTTCATACAATAAGGTGAATGAGAAAATCCTAATAATAGATATGGCCATTTGTTTAACTTAATTGATAAAAGCTGGAGTTTTTCTGGCATGTTGGACAATAATATTATTGATATTATTTCTAAGATAACAATTTTGTAATATTTCAATAATTATATAAATATTATATGCATTATACACTATATTGCATTTTTTAATAATAATTTTATCTTATGTGTTGCCTTACACTGAAAAAATTTCATCCACATATCAATATTTTAGGAAAGAGAATTTTGTCTGTATGAAACAAGAATACCATCAAGAATAAGGTAGACTAAAGCAGAATTGTTCCATTGATGAACATGAGTGCACATTTTCCTAAATGAATTAAATATTTCCCTACATCTTTTATGTTAAAAATTCCTCAGCTACTTGCTAATATTCCCCTTCAAGCACAGTACTGCTTCTTTTCTGTATTTGGCTTGCATTCTACCACCCCTTTGACAGGTAAAACTCTCCCAGCATCTCATTGTCCAACTGGGTAAATAAGTAAGAATTTCCTGGGATTTCCATGAGGAAGCAGAAGTGGAGATGGGGATTTGGATTTCAAGACTACATTTTAACACTACATCAAAACATGTTTTAGTCTTTTACTGGCCTATAACTCAGAGCATACTGCTGCTCAGTTCTTTACCCTCAGCACTTAAGATTCTAAGTGTAGGTACTTCAAGCCACAATGAGTTTCTTGTAGAAATAGATACTCTATAAAAATTATACTCCATTTAAGTTCTTGTGGATAAACTGCAGAGACTGAGGTACCAGTTCAAGACAGAGTGAAGTAGGTTAACGATTAGGATTTAGATTACAGGTTTTGTGTAAAACAAAGTCTTGGAACTATAAAGTGCATTCTTGATTACCTTTTTTTTTTTTTTTTTGCTAGTTTATTTTCTGGTCTTTACCTATCCATGTGCTTATACTAATATCTTCTTGACATGTGAAAAACAAAACAGACAAAGCCAAAACAAAAAGTAAAGCAAAATAAAAATTAAAAACAAACAAACAAACAAAACAAAACAAAAAAACCAAACAAAATCGAACAAGTCCCTTCTGTGCTGTAACTCATTGATGGTCTAAGTAACACAAGCAGATTTTTCCAGGACCTTTCCTTTAATTATTGGACAAGCCACTTATATTCAATATGCTAAAGCTTCTATTTACAAGAGTCTCTCTATTTTTGTTATTAAAAATCTTAAATTTGATTTAAAGAATAGTTAAAAGAAGTTTTAAATAGGACTACCTGAACATTTTTTCTTATAAAACATTGGGAATTTTACCCATATTGCTATTAAATTGCAATCCTGAAATCAATGCCATGTCAAGCTTGAGTTTTAGGAGTCTAGATATCCTTTTCAAGGTTATAGAGATGTTTTGTCATGGTTTTACAATATCTGGTTTCCAGTTAGGGGGCTGGTTCCCTGGAGGGCGGGACCTAGTGGAGCTGCCTAGTTTTGAGGAGTCAATCAGCTGGCTGGGTTTGAAGATTGACACCTGGTTAAACCCCTTGAAGGATTTAAACACACCCCTTGGAAATGCACTTTTAAAAGTGAACAAAGCCCAGGAAAGCTCTCAAAAAGCTTCGGGCTGTCAAGAAGGTGACTGAGCCTGCTGGGGCCCACACGGCTGAGTTGGGCTGGGCCTTGCTGGGCCAGGCTTGTGCAGCCCACATGGCCTGGCTGGCTCATGGCCCAGCTGAGATTTCTGCTGCTGGGCCATGCCACTGAGACTACCCCAACACTGTGAGCAACTCCGCAGGCTGCACGGTCAGAATCAGGACAGGCCAGACAGTGCTGTGTGGCCACAACATGGCTTGCTAATGAGCTTTGTTTTACCCCAGGACCAGCGCTGGGGAGGGCCATGTGGCCAGCACTGGGGATGTCCCTGAGGCCAGGAACAGCCGGGGCCAGGAGTGGCCTTGTGCAGGAGTGGCCTCATGGCCAACACTGGGGATGTCCCCAAGGCCACAAGAGGCCGGGACCTCGAGTGGCTGCCAATGGCCTCGTGCAGGAGTGGCCACATAATCAGGACTGAGGATGTTCCCGAGGCCAGGAACGGCCAGGGCCAGGAGTGGCTGCCAATGGCCTTGTCCAGGAGTGGCCACATGGCCAGCACTGCATGGCCTTGGTGCAGCTCGCTATGAATTTTACTTGGCCACTTTTAGCAAGCTGTGCTTTGGACAGAAGGACCAGAACAGCAGCAGCAGCTTTTCTTGGTTTTGGTGTTTTGCATGAAGAGAAGCGCTGAGTGGAGCCAGCAGCCAGCATGGCTTGCACGGTGTTGGCAGAGACCACGTGAGCAGAAGCAAGAGGCACAGCGAGGGATCTCTGCTATACGGAGTCTGGATGAGATCAACTTTTCAGCCTTGCAGAAGTCTATAAAAACTGTTTCAACTGATAAAGATTGAAAACAAATGAACCTACAAACCTATGAACACCAATTCTCTCCTGAATCAGGAAAAAGAAGGGGTGAAGACACATAGAGAAAACAGCACAGGGCACCAAGATCAGTAAAGGAGTCAGATTCTAGATGGGAGGGGATTGAGGAGATGCCTCAGTCTTAGGCTGAAATTCTTTAGTGAATTTGGTGAAGCCAAATTTTTGATATATTTTTGATATCAAGCTTTGTTTTTTCCCTGTAATTCATGAAGTGTGTGGGGGGATGCAGCACTCGCCTGCAGCCCATGCGAAAAGGGCACTTGTGCTGGAGCATGTGGATACTGAAAAGCTGTGATCCAACGAGAAATTTGGACATAGAGAAGTGACAAAAGGATAGAAGAAGAAAAACCTCTGTTCCCAAAGATAAGAGAACTTTTGTTTTTAATGATAGTTACAGCTCATTCTTAAAATAGTACCGTGTAGCCAATGAAAGCAGCTTTGAGAAAGCTGCAAGACTTTCACATTACAAACAGATTTTCCTTTCCTGGGGGCTGATTCACTGTGACATTGAAGCCATGGGAGAAGTGTTTCTGGTGGAGAAGTCCCCATGGCACAGCAAGAGAGACTCCTCTCCCTAAGTGGACAGAAGAAAGATTATTTTAGAGGTGGTAAACTGGCTGAAAGTCCCAGGTTTGGTCTCTTTACATTGTCAGTGGGAAGGAACGGAGGGTTTGTGGGGAGGAGAAATGTTCTGACGGTTTATTCTTATTTCTTATTTTTTTTTCTTTTAATTGTGTTAATAAAGCTTTTTTAATACCTCTTAAAATTTTGAGCCTGTTTTTCCCTCCTCCTAATCTAGATGTCATAGGAGAAAATTAATAAATAATTCTAGTTGGGTGCATGAGCGTTTGGCCAGCACTAAACCCACTACAATGTTTTAAGCCAGAATTTTACAAAAAAGTCACTCTCACCTTTCTCAATGACATCTGTGAAAAATCAGTAGATTATCTCTTTCTCATTTCTCTAACCCTTCTCAGTGGGAGTCTCAGGTCAAGGTTTTATGTACATATTTAGGACTAGAATAATCATGTCCAACACCTGATACATAACTTAGCTCTCTCCCTGCCACCTCACTTTACAATGAATGTTGTCTTCTTATTACAAGTATATTGTGAAGTGATAGCAAAAAAATGGATGAACAGTGTGCTGACACCACCTGCAACATCCTCAGTGATGGCTGTGAAATAAAAAACCCTGAACACGCTTTCAGAGGAGTTAAGAGTAAGGACCCACCACAATGGGTTCTTCTGGGTTTTGGCATGTTTTTATTTCTGCTTGCCCAGCATGCCCTTCAGTCCTTCTCCTCCTAAAGCTCATGGAGCCTTAAAGAGCTTCCTTAAAAGTGCAGTTGTACTCAGGAATACTCAGGTATTCTTAGAAACACCTTCTAAGAATATGACTTGTGATTCTCTTTCAGCTGCTGCACTCATAACGTGAACAAAGAGATTCACAGACAGGCAGACAGAAAGACAGACCAAATTTGACTACTGTGTTATAGACTTGATATGTGAAATTAAAGATGAGTGACAATCCAGGGTGTATTTTCTCAGCCCTCATTTGTGCAAGAAGGAATTTTAACAGATTTTCTTTTTTTTTATGATTTAACTGTTTGACTTCAATTGAAGGTAGATAGCTTGGCAGTTATTTGTTTCTGAAGTAAATGAAAGTGAGGAAAAGCATCTGACACAACTCAATTAATTTATTAATTAAGACCATAAGAAACCTTAACCAGTTGAAAACTTAAAATATGTTGCCAACAATCCATGTATCATGGTTCTGAACCAGTTAAAAAGGAGGCCAGCTCAGCATGACTTTTCAAGCTGCCTTCATATTCTGTTTCTCTAAAACATATAGTTTAATAAAATTTAATAACCCCCATCTGCTTATCTTGAGAGAAAATGTACCAAAAAATATCAATGTGTACCAGACACACAAATTATTATTTTTGGCATCCATTTAACAATTTTGAAAACAGAAACATAAAAGCAACAGAAAACCATCTAAGCCTAGTACAAGGAAGAAAGACTTAATATTTATATAACAGAACCAAAGGCTATATGAAGTTTAATAAGTCTCTTGATGTGAGTTTTGGAAGTCCAGTTCAGAGCTTAGTATGTCACAGAATGTACCTTCATATACACATTTTGAAATATCCCCTTGAGAATGTATTATTGCGTAAAATAAACTGGGATATAAAGATGTAGAATTGGTTAAGGAATGATTTTCTATTTTTTTTTTTTTTTCTTTTGTCCCCCCCCCCCCCCCCCCCCCCATCTCTCAATTCCTTAGATATCATGATACAACATGGAGCTTTCCAACATTTTTTGTATTTGCAGTACACCACAAAGCATACACTTATTTGCAACTTCTTAATTGATGTTCATGATAGCTGTGATTTCCAGACAGTGTTCTTTCCCAAACTCTGCATGTGTCTTAAAACACTGTGTAGCGCCTAGCACTGCAGAAAGAGTAGCATATTCTGCTCTTCATGAAGTTCATAAGGATTCAGTCCTTATATTGTAGCCTTCATTTCACTAGGGCTGGTAGTGTTACAGTCCAGCAAAGGAGCAAGTCAGCTGATATTGCTGACATTACCTCAGTTGGTAAGAAAGAGCACATTTGAAGATTTGAGGTGTAGAAGATCTGTAGGTGATTTTTTCTGGGAAGAAACATCTCTTTCTGCAGAATTTTGCCTTACATATTTTAAAAGGCACACCTGGTGCAAGAGCTCTTCAAGGAAAAATGTGATTGTTTTTTTAATTTTTTTTCCCTCAGTGACTTGCTGGTTTATTCCCATTAGGAATGCAAGATTTCAGTAATTCCCAACTTCCTCTTCTGTCTTATCACTGTTCTAGAAAAAACAATATGTGCCACTTCATAAAAAGAAATACGTTCTATTTGCTTATTTGCTACTATGATTACAAGAAGAGTTAGTATTATTCTAAAATGTGATTTAAATAGATCCCATTTCTGCTCTGGATAGCAAAAATGGGCATTATTTTGTGATCTAACAGATGTATTTCACTTTTATTGAAAATTGAGATGAAGGAGAAGTGAGGAAGAGAGGAAGAAAAGAGGGAAAAGAGAGAAGAGGGGATGATGGAATGGAGCATGGAGAGAGGGAAAAAAAAGGGAAGGAGGAAGGGAGTGGGAAGGGGAGGGAGGGAAGAGGGAGGGAGAGAAGGAAGGAAGGAAGTGGCAGAAGTGGCAGAAGTGGCGGAAGTGGCGGAAATGGCAGAAGGAAGTGGCGGAAGTGGCGGAAGTGGTAGAAGGGAGGAAGGAAGTGGTGGAAGGAAGTGGCAGAAGGAAGGAAGTGTCGGGAATGGCAGAAGAATGCGGCAGAAGGAAGGAAGTGGTGGAAGGAAGGAAGGAAGTGACAGAAGGAAGTGGCGGAAGGAAGGAAGGAAGGAAGTGGAAGGAAGGAAGGAAGGAAGGAAGGAAGGAAGGAAGGAAGGAAGGAAGGAAGTGTCGGAAGGAAGAAAGGAAGTGGCGGAAGGAAGGAAGGAAGTGGCGGAAGGAAGGAAGGAAGGAAGGAAGGAAGGAAGGAAGGAAGGAAGGAAGGAAGGAAGGAAGTGGCAGAAGGAAGTGTCGGAAGGAAGGAAGGAAGGAAGGAAGGAAGGAAGGAAGGAAGGAAGGAAGGAAGGAAGGAAGGAAGGAAGGAAGGAAGGAAGTGTCGGAAGGAAGGAAGGGAGGAAGGAAGGAAGTGGCGGAAGTGTCGGAAGGAAGTGTCGGAAGGAAGGAAGGAAGTGTCGGAAGGAAGGAAGGAAGGAAGGAAGGAAGGAAGGAAGGAAGGAAGGAAGGAAGTGTCGGAAGGAAGTGTCGGAAGGAAGTGTCGGAAGGAAGGAGGGAAGGAAGGAGGGAAGGAAGGAAGGAAGGAAGGAAGGAAGGAAGGAAGGAAGGAAGGAAGGAAGGAAGGAAGGAAGGAAGGAAGGAAGGAAGTGGCGGAAGGAAGGAAGGAAGGAAGGAAGGAAGGAAGGAAGGAAGGAAGGAAGGAAGGAAGGAAGGAAGGAAGGAAGTGGCGGAAGGAAGGAAGGAAGGAAGGAAGGAAGGAAAGAAGGAAGGAAGGAAGGGAGGAAGTGAGTTCCCTTGTGTAACCTTACAAGAGCTAATCATATCTTATTTCAAAAGAATGATACAAAATGTCCAGCTGACACTCCTAATTCCCTAAAGAAACATCAGTATTCCACAGACAGAACCCCCAAATCTAGTTTCCATAAATCTTTTGTGATGGCCAATATATCAAGGATAAAAACCTAAGTTTGCTAACAAGGAAGTTCCTCTATTCCAATTTAAGATATTTCAACTGAGAGTTTTCTAGCCATGATCTTAACATGCAAGGCACACACAAAGTTGACAAAGGAAATTATTGAAGACAATGTCCCACTGTAATTAAAACAGTGGAAAGGCAGAATGCAGAAACTCTCCCACCCACCATTCACCCTTCCCATCCTAATGCAAGTAGAAATACATGCTTTGTAGACCACAAATACCCAGGCTGATTAATTACATGGCTATGCAATATTACTCATGCATTCCTCCTGAAATGTCAAAAGGATTAGGAGTGCCACATCTTTCCTCCCCAACTCTAATCTAAAGGAGCCCTGCTGAAATGAAAACAGTGCAATTACTTTCGTACACTGTCAATTTTACAATAGGGGGAAAAAAGAGCTTTACAAACAGCAAATAATTATACCACCACTTAATGATTGATTTAACATAGAAAACCCATCTAATTCCTTTTGTCGTTACAATCTACAGTACTAACACTCCAACAATGTAGCCTTAGTGGTTTGGCATTACATTAGCATTAAGGATAATGCTAATATAAACCCTAGCTTAACTTTTTATATTGTTAATCTGCATCAATGCACTGTACTCCCAGTGTGTTATGAGGCCTATTAGTGTAGCGAACATTTGGGATGATACACTCCAGTCTAGCAGCATCATTTCAAGAAAGGGACTTGTGCAGAATTTCATGTATTTGAAAAATTAGGCTTCTACAAGCAGTCAGAGTAAGGGGTCATGTACTCTCCATTTTGCTGCAAACCATAGCCAATTAACTAAGTCATACTGCACAACACAGTTATATGTTTTCAAGCCCTGCCTACCTCTAAAGTGATCTCATTGAGATGATTGCTGCCCCATCTTGAGGCTTTGAGATGGAGATGGACTTTTTGCTAATATTATTTATAGGATTGGTACTGCATTGGGATGGGAAGGTCTTTTTAAAGACTATAGGAGAGCCTCAATTCATACTACAGGATTTTGGAACAATTGTTCATTTCTATTTAAATGTACAGCACTTAATAATTGCTGTATGAATTCAGTAAGAAGCAGTACTAGTCTTGTAGATCTAACCATACATACAAATAAAATAGAGGCCTAGTATGAACTAAAAAAGGAAAAGGGGCATTCTTGCCTTAATATTGCAGATTTCATTGTACTTCAAGTGCTCTATTAATTCTGTAGGCAGCAAACTTTTCAGAACTTCTTATTGCTTCTGAACAGAAATAAATCTGAAAAGGATGTTTTATGAGTTTCAGGCTTGGGCCAGAACAGGTTAATTTGTGAATGTCTTTTAAAGCAAGGACATATTCAATATCTGGTTTAGCAGAAAGAACAGGTAGAATTGGTCATGTATATATCTCATATCAAAATTCAGGAAACTTGATTGTCTTGCCCATTCACATATTTGATGTAGTGTCAGTGAGGGTTTTAGCTTTCCATTCATCTCTAATAAGAATGAAATGAACATAACAAGCATTGAAATAGAGTGAAAGAGCTGCAGTATGAAATTGTACCCTTGAATATCCCATCAGAGAAGGCTGTAAATTCTGCACTTTCCATTTCTCGGTCAGAAAACACGTGGACTAAGAATGAAAGTGTGAAATCATTAGAGTTTATATCTCAGCCTGGCTGTAAGCCTTGGCCTATTTCTTTAGAGGTGTCACTACTTCCTGTTTAACATATCGACCTGCCTATTTGGCATTTGACAGCAGTATTGAATTTTTGCTGAATTTTATGCTTCAGGAAGGACATAAAGTAACAGGTTTTCCCCTGGGCTCCCCCCTCCACAGCCTCAAATTTACTATGAACTTCAGAAACACTTTGTAATCTCATGTAAATATGTTATGTCTTCTTTTCTGTTGGAAGCAGCCCTGGTTTTTTGCAGGAGAGGAAAAGGGTTCCCTTGACTCTAGAGAAGTTGCTTCGAAACAATACAAAGCACAAGTAAATAAATGTCCCTTTTATGTTTTCTCCCCACATTTTATTGGCTGGTTTGGGTGGATCTCAGCATGTAAAGTTCTCTTTGATGATCTCTCTATGTGCTCTCCTGCTATCTTTTTCCTCCTTTATACTTTCACAAAGCCCAGGCTCTAAGCTGGAACTGCCAATGTGGTGGCAAAGGGTCTGAAAGTTAATTATTGCAACATTGAGAAAGAAAATAACCAGTCTTTTTCTTTTTTTTTTCTTTTTAAGATTCAAAGCCAAAATTTAAAAAACCTTTTGACTCCTAATTCCCAGTGGAGAGTGAGTTCCAGATGAAATCAAGATATTCAGCCCAAATGGATATCATGACACTCAGCACTAAAATGATGAAATACTGTGGAATTTTCAGTGCCCGTATTGCCATCTGAATACTGCATAGAGCTATCACAAAAACATAGACATAGAGGATTCTCAAAAGTCACCAAACAAAAATTAGTTAATGAGGAGATCTTAGGCAAAACACCCCAAAAAACTGACTTGCAATGATACTAAAATTCAGGTGTGCAGAGCTTTGCTGCTGTAACAAAGTCTCAGCATCTTCACTTCAGGTGTCTGAGACATGGAATGAAGCACAAGGGTCTGGTGGGTTCTTTAAAACCTGCCCAGGATGAGAAGAGTTAGAAAATGGACATTTGAAGAGTTTGTGTGGGTATGTGGGTGTGTCTGGGTCTGTGTCTCTGTGTATGTGCCTGTGTTGAAGGGACGTAGAAATGTCTTCAAGATGCCTAGGGATCACTTGAGGAAAAAAAAAAAAGTGCAATGTACTAAAATGGACCATAATTCTTCTTCTCCTCAATGGCCGCATGACAGAGAAGGTTGTTGAGAGAAGACGTGTCTTAGAGGCTTCTTCAGAGTCTCAAAAGAGCATTGTTTATAGGCTACAGATCCAATTCTTCCCCCTCCTCCTTCCCTGATCCGCAGCTTTTAGATAGAGTAATTCTAGGTTCCACTTCACAGGAGACAATTAGATTTACCAATATTTAATTTTAAAGCACAGAGTGTTCATGACTGCAATAACTTCAGTGAAGGGATGGGGACACCCAGAGCTCATAATTCAACTAGAATTTAGCATTCTAAAACTTTCCTGTTGCTGAGCCCATTCTTTCTAACCTTTCATTTTTCCTCTTTGTCACTTTGCTCTGCCAGCATTCAGCATTACTATTTTTTTCAATTACTCTCAAATTTTCATCCACTATACTATGGATGCCTTTAAAAGTTCTTGTCTTTTTTTCTTCTCTTATCTAATTGGTCATGAAAAAAACATATGTCTTCCTATTTTGTTCTTTCTTTTATTTTTCTTTCCTTATAATTTTTTTGATTTATCATAGCTTTATCAGAGGGGGACAAGAGTGATGAAGTTCTTTACTACTGGGTAGGAATAACTGTAAAGACCACACTTACAACAGAGAGGATAAGGTACTACATCTAGTTAGTTACTTAGCTCAGGCACAGGAAATAATAACCATTCACAGAAAGGAAATCTCACTGCACAAAACTATCCGGAAGGGATAGGTAAAGTCCTCTTGTTTCACTTTCACTCATTTCTGACAGACTTGATGACACATTGACTTTTTTTGTTTTTTTTAAACTGTTAGTATATTAAGGCATTCTTTTAACCATCTCTAAGATGATATTTTCAATATCAAGTTCTTATCAGAAATTATTCTTTTGCTTTTGGTCAAAATAGACTTTAAAAAATTATGGAGAAAATCTGAATTATATCACCGACTAGTGTGATAATCATATTTTATTTTAAACTGCAGTTGTGGACATTTCTGGAGTCTCTTTATCAGAACAAAAGAAATATGAACTATCCTTCTGTGACTTCATTTTTCCTCTTGAATGTTCTGTTAGATAAGGAGTCAAGACTGAAGATGCAGTGATCCACGGAAGTGGACATGAATATGATTAAATGAGATTTAGGGATCAAAGAAGCTTATAATAAAAGCTTAACAGATGGGACAGGAAGAGCAGGTAGAAACCAAGCAAGTACGTGGAGGGCAGAACACTGAAGATGTGTCTCCAAAGAGAAGTCCTAAGCACAGACACAAACAACTGGAAAATTATTTGGTCTCCCAGCACCTGGCACTTTGGTCTCCTAGCATTTAATCTGGAAATTCTGGGCCAACTCTTAACTCTCTGGGTTTTTCAGGCTATTGAGGTGCTATTTAGTAAAATATCTGATCCAATTTCACTATTTGCAACCAGCAAAGGGGATCACAGGCATTCCCTTCTCGTTTCACACAATGTTTCTCTGGGTAATATCAGATGTACTGTTTCTGATACTTTGACTAGGCAGGTAAATTTCTCATTTTGAAATTGTCATTAATGATTGGGTGATTTTCTACAGAATTAGTATTCTGAATAGTTAGTGTTATTGAATAGTTATTTAGGTAAGCTTTACAGATGACACAAAGAGAGTGGAAGGAATGGGGTGATAGAAGGGGAATGTAAAGTAGAATAAAGTAGTTTTGTAAACACTGGGTGAGGCTCTCTCAGTCAGTATTACCTAAGCACAGCTTTAAAAGCCAGGGAGTTGACTAGAGTTAACTCAAAGTCTGGTAGTCCAGTAAGAATCTGCCAAAATCTAAGAAAAACCAGCTGGCTCTCAGTCAGATTACAATTCTTGTGTAATTTACTAATTTCATTTCCATCCAGATTTGAAAACGTGGACTACTTCCATCGTTATTATCTGGTCCAGTAGGCCAGATAATCTTGATGAAATTCACCCTCTTTTAAGTCACATATTAATCAAGTGAGAGCCTACGCAGGTGACCCATATTAGCTTTACTAGACTGGTCCTTTCACAGACTTAATAGACAAAGTCAAGCATCAAGAACAGTATAATTCCTCACAAGGTCCAAGCCTATCCAAAGGGAAGTCATGAAGTACAAAGCAATGACTCCATTCATTTCCAAAATCTTTATGAACAGATTCACCAGGGAGCTAAAGACTGCTCTATAAAATGAACATATTCCTCTGCCTTCCAGCATGGTCCCAGCTGTTCACAGTCTCTCCCGCTGACACCAGGACTTCATCAATCTTTGATCTCATCTCCAGCTGCAAGTTTTAGGATCTCATCCTAAAGAGCAAGCACAATGCTAAAACAGTTCCATGACTACTGCTTTAAGAGGTGGTAAAGAAGAAAATATATAGAAGTCTGTTTCAGCTGACACAGCCCTTGTTCCCCACTCTGAAACAGGTTTAAGATCACAAGCTACTCCAAATTTTATTTAAACTTTGTAAGACACTATTTTCCATATGGGAAGCTGCCAATTTTTAGTGGAGGTAACATTATGTTCATACAATATAAACAAGGAGTCCACAGGTCCATCCACACCAGTAAATTAAATGATCCCCAAGAGTGGCCTTTGTCATTGCAGCTGTTGTTTTAAATTCTGTTTAGGGAGGGATGCATGGGAAAATGACAGATGTCCTCAGGCAATGTCCTGCAAGGATGAGTTCAACTCTCTAGAAGTACAGATGAGGCTTTTCCAGTGTCCAGCACATCCTTTAATTTAATGGTGTGAGCAGACAGAACAGTATTCACCAGGCTTACCAGTAAATGGAAGAAACAGCTTTAATGACTAAATCATGTTCAGTTTTCCCTCCAAAGGTACTTAAAATTCTCAGGTAAAGACTCACTTTTAAATTAGCTCCATACAATGGTCAGTGTAATTAACCTTCTCCGCATAGTATTTTCCTAATAAAAATGGCAAAACCTCTGGTAGTGAAACTGAAAAAGGGCTTGAGAAACTGATACTTTCACAAAGCAATAAGTCAGTGTCAGTTTTAAAGATAAATATACAAAAAATTATGATTAGTTAAGTTCTGGAATGTCGTAAGTCTTAAATGATATTCATAAGGACACTAATGAAAGTGATACAAATACTAATTATTATTACTGTTGTTATTGAAATTGGTAATAATATTAGTAGCATTAATATTATTAGTAGCATTATTCAGTAACACCAGAGCTCTACCACATTCTCAAGAAAGGCTATCAAAAGTTTGAATAAGCTTTGATGAAAATTACTCATAATTCTCTGACAAAGTTGATACAGTGATGTGTTACTAAAGCTGAATGATTTTTCTCAGGTTTTTTTTTTTAATGCTCATTAGTAATTAATTTTTCTTCTTTAAAGAAGATGAGGTTTTCTTTGCGTAAAAATGAACCATGGGCAATTTCCAACAGAATGTATAAGTCTTTTTCTTAGCATGCTTCAATAAATAGCCTGGGCTAGGATATTGAAAAGGTGCTTCAGTGACAGAGGTTAGTTTATTATTCATGTGATTTTGAGTTAATTATTTGTTGGGGAGGAACAAAATTCCATACCTTTTTTTTTGGTAAAATTAGGGACAAAAAAATGCCCTGGGGCCAATAGAGTACAATGTTTAATCTTAGGGATAAACAGGGCAGCAGTTAGGCAGTAGGCTCTGGTATGTAGGTATTCTGGTTTAGCAAGCTCATTAGCCATGCAAAAAAAGTTTATTTATCTTTGAGATATTATAGGAGTAAAAGGAAAAGTTTGGAATCACGAAAGTCCACTACCTTCTCTTACACCTTAAATAATTATATTTCATGCGCGTATATCTGTGGCACAATTCTTCATAAATTGTTAGCTGTGGTTTTCAGTTGTCCTATTTAGTCAAATAAAGACATGCATTAGTGTACACACACACACACATACACACACACACATATGTATACACACACAGATATATACATATGGTGTCAGCTTTCACCAGACGATTGTGGCAAACATGAAAAAATGAGGAAGTTCTCTGTGAAAAATGCATCAGTGCTTGGAATAAAAAAAAAAAAAAAACAACACAGCAACAAAATAAAATGCAGAATGTGGGGCAGATTTTTTTATCCAACATAGAAAAGCTGGGATAGCCTCACCAAAATAGTTCTATTCCACAGCATGATCTTCTTGCTCATATCCCTTCTGACTCCAGCTGCTTTCCTACTAGTCAAGTGCACCTAAAGGACTTGATGGACTAAATGTGTCCTGATATTCAGGAATATGTGGTGATATTGACAAATGCTCACTGTAGTCCAGAATGAGGGAGAACCACCCAACTCATTTTCATCCATGACCTACTGGTATAGTAAGCATTAATTTGAATGAAGGTGTTGGAAATGCAAGAGCTTGCTCATTACTTTCAGTTCTCTGTCACATCTATTCTGTGACCTACTGCCTCTACTCCTCTGTTTTACTCTCGGACCAGCTGCTGTTAACCATTATATTTTTTCTCTTTACCATTTTTTCGCTCAAAGGTATAATAGGCAGTTATTCTGAACCCTGTATGATCTGAGGAAGTCTTGGGAAAGAGGGAGACACACACGTATGTCTGTAGTGTTGAGGGAGATTATAGAGTACAAAATAAAGTAATATCTGCATTCCTTGGTATGCTTTAAATTTGATTTGATGCAGAATTATCAAGCAAAGTTATCTGACCTGTGTTATGCAGGAGGAGTTACACAAGGTCCCATTTGGACTTAAAATCTATGAATCTATAACAGCAATGGAAAGTACATATAAGGTGACCTTCCCAGACTCACAGTAATCTTCAGTCGAGAATGTCTTATCTGGCTATCCATGCAACAAAAAAAGGGTTTTAACCAACAATCTGAAAAACACTTCAGTATATTTTAACAGCAAACAAGGTCATTTGCAATAGTTCATCAGTTTTCAGACAGCACTTGAGTTTTTAAATTTGGGGTTTCTGTAGAGATTTTGTTTGGTTTTGATTTTTTGTTGGTTTTTTTTGTTTGTTTGTTTGTTTGTTTTTGAGGTTTTTTTTAAACTACAGATTGAAATGGGGGTTGGCAGGGATGGTTTTTAAAGTCTGCTGGGAAAGATAACATTTAGTTCCTAGGTAAGGGGTCTTGTCCAGAAATGTCCAGACAAATGTCTGCTTTTTCTCTGCCCAGAGAACACCAGTACATAATGAGACAATTGCTAAGACACCATTCCTTTGCTTTTAATCCCTTGATTAGTGATAACTGTAATTTATTTGAAAGAGCACAAGAAATGGCTAGACCAAGCAATGTGTCCTTCAGATGTAACCTTAGTAGGTACTTAATTCTTGCCATTTGTTGACCAAAGCAGAGTGGGTCAAATGCCCTTGTCTGGTCTATGATAGCAGAAAAAAGAGTGTGTAAACAGTTCCAATAGTGTGAACCATGATGAATTGAGCAGCCTGAGGTCTCTGGATGAAAGAGGAAAGGGTTTCTGGAGGCAGCAAAAGGAAGAACTGAACTGCAGGTGGGCAGATAGGGAAGAATTATGCCTTTCATTTCCTGACTCCTGAACATGAAGTGTAGGTGAGAGAACAGAATGTAGGGAGCCCTCATCTACTGTGGGTTTTTTTTTTTTTCCCTTCCCTAAGGACAGTCTCTCTGAGGCAGAAATGTCTCCAGGACTGACTGCACTTTCCATGCAGTCACATCTCTCCACAGTGGCGCTGTATTAATTTGCAATCCCACTCTACCTCCCCTTCAGCCCCTGTTTCCTGCTAATCCATGACAGTGCAGTGCTTTTGCTGAAAAGGAGGGTAAATGAAGGGCAGATCTGGCAACCTCCAGTCCATTTTCTCATGTCCTGCCTGCTGACATACAGTGATAATGCTGTCCCTATTACCTGTCCTTCAGCAATAGAATATACGTGTTTGCAGAAAGCAGTGGGCTAGGGTTAGGAACCTCATTCAGATGAGATATCCCATGTATCTTCATCAGGAAGTGCACTGAAGAAGCTCTACAGCTGACCAAAGATTTTAAATGGACCAAAGAGAGAACCTGCACTTTGATTCATGTTTTTCCCCAAAATTCCTGCCCCACACATGCATTACATTGCTTCAAGGGCTCAGTGAACAGTGAGGCATCTAGCTCTGCTAAAACAAAAAAACAAACCAACAAACAAACAAACAACAAACTAAAACTCTAAAAACCAACAAACCAATAAAAACAAAGCAAAACCCACAAAAAACCAGAAGTGCGGACAGTTTACTTTATAGTCCAGTGTCCAGAGACGGTGAAAACATGAGTTAGTCCATCTCAGCTGGCCAGGGACCAGAGCTCACTCCCTGACACAGGTCACAAAGTCAGTAAAAGAATATTCTTTATCTCCATCTCTGTTTGTCTTGTTCAAGGCCATGAGCTTGGTGCCTTTATCAATCTGCCTTTCTCACTTAGCTGCTTTGCTTGCAGTTAAAGTTGCCTGTTCTGTTTTGCAACATAAAAGATAGTTCCTGACATGAATAGGAAATTATGCTCTATAGTGGGATGATATATTACAGGTATGTATTTTAGAATTCTACAGTATGGCATAGTATTTCTACTATACTCTTTATGTCTTTAAACTTGAACTTTAGCTAGACTGGCAGTGACCCAGACGCATCAGAATACATCATTATCCCATATTAATGTACCTTAATACTTCCTGGGTTTTGTTTGTTTTTTGGGGTTTTTTTTGTTTTGTTTTTTTTGGGTTTTTTTTGTTTTTTTTGTTTTTTTTTTTAACTACTCTCAAGAAAGCCACTTAATAACGACAGAATGTCAATAACTAAGATAGGGATTGTGTGGGGCTGGAAAACATCATTTGTAACCAAGCAGATATTTTATCATGCGTATAGAAAAGGAGAAAATATCAAGGGTCTCCTAAGGCAGCCCACCTGGAATCCTGCTGCCTCTCACGTCCTGAAAACATGTCAGGAATGCTGCAGATTATGGAGGGTTATGGAGACAACCTGTTTCCTTCCTTTGTTGCTCAAAAAGAAGAATCTATTGTCTGATCTCCTTAGAAAAGCCCTTAGTATGGAAATGACTGAAGATCAAGCAAAAGTGGGCTGATGATTTTGGAACCAGATTCCTGATCCATACTTTCAAACCTGCATTCTGATTCATAACTTATTCTGCAATCAGAAATGCTTTTCTAATTCTAACTATAGAAATTCAAAGGTAACTTATTTCACCAAACCCACAAAGAACTGAATCCCAGGAAAAAAATGGAGTGGGGAGTGATCATATCCTGGGACATGACATGCTCTCACTATCTTTTTAATTGACTGTAATGACTGTGAAGTCTTTTTATTCCAATGATTGTATTCATTCACGTAAAGAAGGAAAATCAAAATCTAGTAGAGGAATCAGGACATGGAAATGTAATATATAATTTTGTACCAGGCTATAAATAAGACCTCATCAAAAATGAAGCAGTTGCCTCTGAGGTCAAAGGTTCCCTATTCCAGAATCCTCCAGAGCAACATCCTGTCTCCAAAAGAGAACAGTAGAAGACATTTAGTGAAATAATAAGATGGATCAAACAGCTACTGAGTGATTTCTTGCTGATACATTTCCCCAGCTCCTGGCAGTTTGTGATGCTGGCACTTCTTGAAGGGAAACTAGCATCCTTTCCACAGCACTTAATAACCTCCCATGGACCCATTCCTTCTGGACTTTTCCACTGCTTTTTTTAATCCTCTTGAATCCTCAGAAACATCCTGTGGTGATGAGAACGTCTGTTTAATTGTGTGTTGCATGAAAATTGCCTTCATAGATTACAAACATTTTTGTCCAAGAATCTCTTGGATACACCCTGATTTCTGTGTTTTAAAGACTAATGTCAGAGCGATTCCTTTCCCTTTCTCATCCTGGGCCTGACTCTGTGAGAGGCCTCTGTGAGACACCTGACACCATGACCATTTTCTCAAGCTTCAGTGCTTGACTGATGAGTCCTTCCTTGCCCAAAATCCATCTTCAAACACAGATCATTTGCCACCTTTTACTACTTTCCTTTTCCTGCATCTGATATGTTACTTTTTTAAAAGCTGTGAGAACTGCAAGGAATATTTAAAATAGGGCAATACCTCATGCTCTTTCCAAGGAAACTACTTTACACCTCTGTTAGCCCAGTTTCACACAGGAGCCCCTAAATAAACAGGAATACACTATTACAGAAGGCTGGCATTTAAACACTCTCATTCTCCATCTATGGGCCCAGAATCTGCTTATTATTCATTTGTGAGGGGATGTTTTGGCCCTATGAGCAGTGGAACAAACCCTCAAGATAAGTAACGTCTGAGGCAGCTGCTTGAGTGGATCCATCATTATCACTCGAATACGCTCTGTGGATAAACAGAGGCCTTCAGTCCCTGGGGCTGCTAATCTGACACCTTTCATGGAGCACTAAAAGAATTCACTTAAAATTAAAAACAATGCACAGCTGTTTCAATGGATAAGTCATGCCATTTGCATGAGGATAATGGATAATCAATATACAATGGTGACACAAATTAAACGTGGATTAAATAGTCATTGTTCCACAGCTATGCTCTATGTGATTTTCCGAGATAGTGTGTGGTAGTCCTGTATTTTTTATTACTGCTTCGAGAAAAATGCATTTTCTTCTCCTGGAAGATGCTTTTTCTTTATCAGTCAGACACTGGTACAAAACAAACAAATGAAAGTGCTAATTTTCCCTGTTTATCTACCACATCAAAGTTTACTTTTTGAAGACTGATAGAGATTTCTGAGGGGAGCTATTTCTTTTTATTTCATTCCTCAGATATTCTTGGTGCAAGAGATTCTGGGAATGGGTCAATTATCATGGGGCATGGTGAACTTAACTAATTCTGAAAGTTTTCTTGTTTCTGATATACATTTTCTGTGGTTGATATGGAGATATAGACTCAAGGACATAAGGCAGACATCATAAGGATGAATCATTCCCTGGAGATGTCTATCTCCCTCCCCTCAGTATTAAGGGAGCCAAGGCAAACTGCTTAGTTTGGGATCCAAATTCTTGGTGGCTACAGTTCTTTAAATGAACCTTGTTCCTGTTGCTTTTTAAAGAGTTGTCTGGCAACATTCAGATTTAAAAGATATTCCTATTTTCAGTTTACTCATACAATAATAATTAAATATTTCGACATCATTAATGCATTTGAACCCACATTTAGACAACATTAGGACACACAGCTACTTCCACTGTAGAAGTGTGACCTGAGTGATTTATGAGAATTTCTTTGAGGGAGAAATAGCAGACCCATGAAACTTTAAGCTCCAGCCATTCTTCTCTATAAGATTTAGTTGGAATTTAGGCACTGGACTCCGTAGTCACCTTTGAAAGAATTAAGTTGTAGTACCCAAAATTTCACCCAAGGCTCAGTGACAGAAAACATCTGAAAGAGGGAGCTGGAGGAAGTTATGCACAGGACCAAAGGTTGTATTTAGACTCTGAATATAGCTCTTAATCATTTCAGATAAGTCAACCAAAAACCCATAATTAATAAAAAAAAGTAATAATGAACTTCTGCCTAACAAACACAACTTAACTAACCTCAATTCAAATCACTGACCTAGAAGTATTAAACTCTCTTTCCTATTACTAATCAGATGAAAGAAGCAGCAACTGCTCATAGAAATGACTTTTTTCATTTGATTCACTGAGATAAATTAGGTTCTTTTCAGTCTGTGTGATATTTTATCACAGGCAAACCTGATGCCAAAAATCCCACTATTTCTTTTTATTTGTCAAAACTTTTAGGGAGAGACGGAAAGGTGGGGAGTGTTAAAAATCAGAATTATTTTAGTCGTAGCTGAATTATTTCAGTCATAATTATAATCTTAAGAAATTTTCATGCATGTAAGAATATCGCTTATATTGGAAAATACTGGAAGGTCCCATCCTCCCAGTCTTCTTAACCCTGTAATTTTCCTTTCAAAATTGAATATTTCTGATGAAGGAAAAGGGAAGAATTTTTTTTTTTTTTTAAAGGTAAAGCCATGACCTAATGGCTTGTTTTTCATCCAGGTTGAAAAATGGTCCACTCATTCCTGCTGCACATGAGTACTTAAACATCATCATTTGAAATAAAAAGGTAGCCAGAGACTGAGACAGACCTCAGAGAGACTTGACAGTAGATTTTAGAAACTATTTTGGTATTGAAACTGCTTTTTTTTTTTTTTTTGTGGAGTCAGGAATGAAATTTGCAGTGACCTCATGGGGAACAGAGGAGGACCTACATGGTGCACTTCTGAACAGCTCACCTCAGGTCCTGAAAATCTGCTCTTGCTTGGCTCCCCTGTTTGCCTGTTTGATCTGTGCTGTAATGGGAATGCTGCTGCTCTGCTGCCAGCCATCTGAGATGCTCACCATTCCCAAAGAATTTTCCTCCAGAGCTGGCTGCAAACTGACATTGCCTTTTTGTAATATATTTATCTGGGTATTTGCTGGCAGGAACAGAGAGAAATGCCAGTTATGTAAGTGAGAAAACCTGTTTTACAAGTGAAAATAATGTCTGCAATCTGGAAGATTTAAATGAGTCAGACGTTAGGACACACATTTAAACCCAAATCTGATATTTAAATGCAGCAAATGGTTGCACGTGCATGTAACCCTTTGGAAATATCAGTGAAGAAATGTACACATGACTTAAACTTTTCACAGGTGTGAGACTTTGCATGACTGCTCCCTCAAGTGGGAATATTGAAATTTCTAGAAGGGAAGTAGTAAGTGGAGGTTCTTACTGAGGGCCACATCCCAACAGCTGCAAAACCAACTGAATGAAACTGCATAGCTCATACCACCAGCTGGGAAAAACTACATTGGAATAAATTATTAGTGGCCAAATAGCCAGCGTTCGTGCCAAATATCAGTTAGAACTCCAGAGTAAGAATCAATGCCCATCTATTAATATATGGCTTATTTTAAGCGGAAACGAAACAAAAGCAGCCATCCAAACAAACAAACAGCTAAAAAAAACCCCAAAATTTCAATTTTATTTATTTTTAATGTTGTCTGGCTGCAGCAACAGATAATTAGAAATATTTAATGCAGGAAAACATCTGCAAGTTAAAATTTTTTAAAGCCTAAATCTTAGCATTTGGCAGTACAGAAATGATATGTTAGGCATGTTGCACTCTCTCTCAGTATGATAGCAACTAAAGTGGCTTAAAATTGGATTCATTTATAAAGCTGGACACCATTAATATCACCCCCTGCATGACAGTAATTCATTTCACTCTGGTTTGTCTGCACAGCAGTAGGGGCTCTGGTCCTTGTATTCAGATCAAAGTCCTAATTAAGTATTCATTATAGAATACATATTTTTTCATTTTAGATGGAATATCAAACATTCATGCCTGGTATTAAAATTGTTTACCAATGGACTATTGTTTTATTAATAAACACTGCCATACATGTCACACTAACTTCAGGGTCAAAAAGAGAGCTGAGTTGAAACTCAACATTACATACAAATTTCTTGGGACCTTTTTGGGAAAAGCTGCAACTTTTGCATTAGTTTCAACTTCTGTGATTAGAGGGGGAGTGATAAAACCATTTGAGATTCTTTATTCTACTTCTTCTTTGAATGCACCTGAAATCTCATGAGGAAAAGCCAAGCAGAGGTTTCTGGTGTCAAATAAAAGTCAATGGCATTTATTTAGGTTTAGTTTGCTTTTAGTGTTGAACTCACAAACACAAAAGCACAAAAATACATCTATAATGCAGTTGGTAATTCTCCAGAAATCAAGCAGCTTGAGGAAAATATCTTGATTTTGGGTCAGAATAATAATTTCTGAGCATTATGGAGTAAGCAATATAAAGCCATCCAGCTCAATTCAGCTTGCACCTGTAGAGTCACAGGTGACATCAATCTGCTCTCCAGCACACCTGGAAGGCTCCTCTTTCTTATGGCCTTATTTTACAAGTCTATGTGAACTGTGAGTCTGCACCTTGCAGAGATACACAGTCTTGCTGGACAAAATCTTTCCCAAAGTAGAAGAGAGAATCAAATTACAAGTACCATTACCTAACCATAGAAATGCAGAAAGTGCATTCATAGTTCTCTGTTGAGGTGAACCAAGGGAGAATCCAACTACTCCTGTATAAATGCAGGTTTATAATTTAACTAAAGTGCAATTGAGTGTCTGAGGCATTGTGATAAAGAGTACTCTTAGATGTCAGCATCCAGACCCTTTCTTCCTTATTCTGCTTTAATGAAGTTCCTTGTGAGATCCAGGAGACAATAGGGGATTGCCTCGTGTTTCACTCATTCCCTTGACCTGCCAGTTTGGGATGGACTGGGACCTTCCCAGGTTAGTTAACATCTATTTTCAGTGTTGTGTCACCACCTTCTGCATTTGTGGTCTAAAATAAGCCTTTAAGAGACAATAGAGATGGCAAATTTAGAGTACATTAAAGAAAGCGTAGGCTAATTCCAGTATTTTCATCTTCATCATTTCCACATAGGGACGCTCCCAAAAATCTGAAAGGATAAATGTAAAGTAGTTTTTTATAGAGGAAGAATGATCAGGAATAATGGAATAAATTCATCTGAAGAAAAATTCTTCAAATTAACAGCTTGCTTTTTTAAATAGAAAAACATATATTTGTCCTCTTAAGAAAAAAAAAAAAAAAACCTCACCAATTCTCCCCCAAAAACCCCCAATCAACCAACCAACCAACCAACCGAAGCCCAACCCAACTTAAAACAAACAAAAAACACAAAACAAAACATGAAAACACCCAATCCAAAACCAAACAAATAACCCTCCTCCCAAAAAAAACTGTGAAACCAACCTGACTTTGAATGGGAGTTGTTTGGGATCTTTTTCCTGTACCTAAGAGAAGCTTTATAGGATGATACAAAAAGGGAAGGGATTTATTAAGAGTTTTTTCTAGGAGAATTATTCTGAGAGTCCTAGAAACGGCTGTGACTATTTTCTGATCTTCTGCTTGGATTATTCAAATACTATTTGGACAATTAGCAGAAAATGAGAGAGAAGACAGAAAATATAATGTACAGTACAGTTTTCTCTGGAGGAAGTTGTGTTTTGCTGAAAAAGTAATTAAAGAAAGATCTTTGTATGACAGACAGTATAATCAAAAGATAAAATGCTACTTTGAAATGTTCCATTAGGTTGAAAGTTCCATTTACCACCTAGGAGGCAGTTTTGATGACTGAGCTATTTTCATGAGTGCTCCATGACAGACTTCAGCCAAAAAGAAACACATTAGCACAGACCTACTCTTTCCACTGTTTAAGCTAACATATTCCATTGTGAATTAAACAGACTGAGGAGCACACATGAGCAGCTTTGTCAGGCAGAGGGACATTAATGAATGTCTAGTGGTCAGAAAAGGAGGAACTAGCCTCTTACTCTGGATAGTAGGTGTCCACACCTAACTGCAAACATTTATTTGGATGATAACCATTGTGTAGACACCTCTGACAGTTATCTCAGTGTCCCTTCATCATCAAGAGGATGATTCTTTCCACCCAGAAATATGTATGTAAAACAGACTGTGTAAATTGCATCACAACAGCTCCTGCCACTGTCTGAGGAGTAAAAGAGAGTTCAAGATGATGTGTTCAAAGGAGGATGGTGCTGAAAATGTCTCCCAGATAAAGTTAGGTGAGATGAACCCAAGAGGATGTTACTTGGTACCCCAGAGTGACAACAGGAAAGCACATAAATATCTACAACTTCTTCATGTTACTCAAAGACTAGGCTCAGCAGTAGGTTAACTAAGCTAAAAAGAATAAGTAATGGTAGTAGACATGTCTTTATTTTACATTAAGTACAGTACACAGAGCATCAGAGAATCAGAGTCATAGAGCAGTATGTGTGGGAATGGACCTCAAACACCCCTGGTTTCAACCATGAGCAGGGACACCTTCCCCTAGTCCTGGCTGGTCAAGGTGACATCCAACTTGGCCTTGAGGGATGGGGCAGCCACAGCTTCCCTGGACGAATTTTTCTAGTGCTTTAAAAACTTCAACAGGAAGAGTTCCTTCCTAATATCCAATCTAAACCAACTTTCGCTTGGTCTGAAGCCATTCATTCTTGTCATTGTAAGTGATTTACAAATACTCCCTCTCTATTTTTTTTCTAGGCTCCCTTCTGTAGCTATGATATTTTCTGAAAAATCTTTTCTTTAGGATTTTTTCTCCTGAGAAGCTGAGAGGCCTCAGGAGCAAAATGTAACAATGATTATCTGCTGCTGTGGAATGCAACAGGTGCATCTGTGATTGGTCTCTTGTGGTTTTTTCTAATTAATGTCCAATAACAGTCAGGTGACTCAAACTCTCTGTCCAAGACACAAGCCTTTGTTATCATTTCATTCTTTTTCTATTCTTAGCTAGCCTTCTGATAAAATCCTTTTTTTTTATTCTTTTAGTATCATTTTAATATAATATATATCATAAAATAATAAATCAAGCCTTCTGAAACACGGAGTCAACATTCTCATCTCTTCCCTCATCCTAAGACCCTTGTGAACACGACCACATCCTTCAGGTACTGGAAGGCTGCAGTTAGGCCACACCAGAGCCTTCTTTACACCATGCAGAACAATCTCAATTCTCTCAGCCTTTCCTCATAGCAGAGGTGTTCCATCCCTCTGATCATCTTGGTGGCCTCTCTGGACAGGTCCCTGTGGTTCCTGTGCTGGGAGCCCAGGGCTGGATGCAGTGCTCCAGGTGGGTCTCAGCAGAGCAGAGCAGAGGGGCAGAATCCCCTCCCTGCCCTGCTGCCCACGGGGCTCTGGGTGCAGCCCAGGACACGTTTGGCTCTCTGGGCTGGGAGTGCCATGGCTGGGCCATGTGCAGCCTCTCACCCACAGCACCCCCAAGCCCTTCTGGGCACGGCTGCCCTGGGGCTGCTCATGCCCAGCCTGGGCTGGTACCAGGGGATGTCCCAGCACCTTGCATTTGGTCTTGTTAAACCTCATGACATTCCCATGGGTCTTGGGTTGCTGTTGATAATTGCTGCCCCGAGATGTGCAGGATGTCTCTGCTTTGGCCCGTGCAACTGAAGAACGAGTCTGGACTCTTCACTTTTCGGTCTTGAGGTTGTTTATTAATTCTTATCTATAAAATTTTCTTTCTGCCCAGGAGATCTGCTCAGCAAGGCAGCCACAGGCACTCTGACTGCCCCCGAGGTGGTGTTGTCCTTTTATACTACAAACTACGTATATCATATTTACACTTAATTCCCAATACCCATCACCTATGTTAGACAGTGCACCTCTATTCTAAACCAATCCCAAAGTGCCAACATCACAGCAGAAAATGGAGAACAAGAAGAAGGAGAAAGGCTAGACACACCCAGATTCCTCCATCTTGTCCCCATAACCCCCATACCAAAAATCCTAAAATCTACATTTTTCACCCTGTGATTATTTAGTTATTGCACCATTCAAACCTGTGTGACTTTCAGGTCCTCATACAAAGCTGGTAACTTGCTCCAGGGGTCAAAATCAAATCCCCAGGTGTTCTGGGCAGCATGCCAGGATCTCCGAGCCTCCTGATGGAGTCCTCGGCAACTCTGGACACCCGGATGGGTGCGCTGAGTTCCGACACATGGGCCCGCTTCCTGAGCTTGTTCAGCTCCTTTGGATGGCATCCTGTCCCTCAGGTGTGTCAGCTGCGCCGCTCAGCCTGGTGTCACCTGCAAACTTGTGGGGGGTGCACTCGATCCCTCTGTCCATGTCATCATTAAGGATGATCTTGAATACCTCTTGTTCCAGTGCCACTTGTCACTGATGTCCATCGAGCCTCTGGGGCATTGAGCATCCAACCAATTCCTTATCCACCTAAAAGAGCACCTACCAAATCCATCACTCTCCAGTACAGAGAGAAGGATGCTTTGGGACACTTTGTCAAAGGCTGTGTTGTTTGTCACAAAGTCCAGTGTGAGCAGGGCACCACTGTCAGCTGGGTCCAAATTAAAGATGTAGAACCAATGAAATAATGGCACTGAGAGATCTCAAAGTTTGGGTGAGGACACCAGAGATAATGTTTTTTTCTTCTGTGGGGAAATATGGTCCATGAATAGGGCAATCTGCTGCATTTTGCCCATAGAGAAGATTAATGTATTAAACTCTTTGTTAAAGACAGAGATTTATTTTATTTTTCAGTTTTATCACATGTAAAAGGGAATTAAAATTTTGAATCATTCTGTGGTTCTCAATAGAGCAGTTTTCTTTTTCTACCTTCTTTTTATCTTTTATTTTCTGATTTTGAAACTTTTTAAATTTTATTTATTTAATGACTTATTTCTTTGAGAGAAAAATATAAATATAAATATAAATAGAAATAGAAATAGAAATAGAAATAGAAATATAATATAAATATAAGCATAAATATAAATATAAATATAAATATAAATATAAATATAAGTATAAATACACTATTAGAAATAAATAAATAAATAAATAAATAAATAAATAAATGTAAATGCATTTCTAAGAAGTCCAATTCCTATGTGGCATTAATTATTCCAATTTTAAGTTGAAGCTAGGAAATTTTTAACTCAGTCAGGAAAAATGAAAATGCCAAAAATATTTTCCTGATTTTCAAGAGAGAGTCACAAAACATCATAGCCACCAGCTACAAAAATCGGCAAAATAAGGTAACATATTTCACTCTATAACCTAATAATATTTAAATCATATGTGTTTTCTTTGGAAATAATGCTTTTTCTGACTTACATGGGATTCAAATTGTGTATTCTTCATCTGCAGGGAAAAGCCCAGGAGCTGAGGACTGTATATTCTAAAATTGTTTTCCTTCAGTGTCAAGATACACAGACAGCTATTGCATAATCAAGAAAGCGCAATTGTTCATAAAATTTCAGGGAAGATATTTAGAAATACAATACTTATATTGCTGCGTTTATTCTCATTCTAGAGGAGGAAATATCTGTCCAAAATTTTTCTGTCCAAAATCACATATTTCTGAATTTTTTGTTAACTTTCTGTATGAAAGAAGAAGGAAATTTGTTATTTGGTTTAATAGAAGTACTGAAAAATCTTTAAATGCCTTTCTAGAGTTCTGTGACATACTTGGGAAAAAATCAGGTTTTGGTGGGTTTTTTTGGTTGGTTAGTTTGGATTTTTTTTTTTTTTAAGTAGCCACTATTAATCTATTGTTACTTACATTTATTTAAACTGAAAAAACAATAAGCAATTTAACTACTCTAATAGAAATAAATATAAAAAGTGCATTTTTCCATATTTGCCCATTATTGCCAGAAGATTTTGCCAGTTTGTGATAATAAACATAAAAGTCCAGGTTATAAGTATATATATTTGCATAAAATTTCATATTTGTATCAATAAAATGTTCAGGGGAAGATAACACTACTGCTGGAGTGTTTTTTATTTGTTTTGATATATTATATCTCAATGTGCTGTACATAAACATTCCAAACAAAACACTTGAGAAATTATAAAGTATTTTTGAAATTGTGAAAACGGGATGTTTCAAGCAGGTTAAAACTTAGACATTATTTCCATTTTTTTAGAAATGAAAAACAACAAAATGGCAATGATTTGGAGAAGCATTTAGAACTTGTCTTAACTACTTTTTCTGGCAGAAAACCAGCAGAAGTCAGTTGGAGTATCTTCTAACTGCTGTTCAGAAAGCGTTTCTCAGTAGTAACTCCGAGCATGGCAGAGGCAAGATGTGACCTGTATTATCTGCTCTCTGCTGCCAGGATCAGATGGAGTGAAGTCCTGTGACATTTTCAGAAGCTGCTGCCTGTGATCCAGGCAAGAGTTGGATGTGGAGTGGATTGACCTTCTGGAAACCAGTCACTGGTGCAGGTGTTTTGTTCCTTTTGTATAAATACTGCCAGGTCCCCATCCCACCCACTATGGAAAAAATTGCTTGGCACCAACAGTTACAGATGACAAAATTCTACATGGGATCTGTAGAATACAGAAAAAAAAAAAAAAATCAAACCAAAGCCATCAAAAATGAACCCCAAACCTATAAACTTGCATTAAAAATGTACCTTTTCAGTTCAAAGGATTCCTCAGATGAGGTATTTCACAACTCTGGTTCTTCCTGGGACAGTCCTAATTGTGGAACGCAGTTTATAGATGACCCAGTTGAGGTCTGAGCCTCTCAGACCAGAAGAAGAGTTTTTCCCAGCTATGATGACTATGTGTTTTGGCCTCCCTTGCACCCATGGGCAGCATTGCTTTCTCCAAGCTGCTTTTAATGTGTCTCCTCACTTTCCAGGTCTTTGTGGGGATATGCCACACTCTGACTACTCTCTCGCAGATCAGGTGAACACTCAAGCACAGAATATGCCACTGAGATCTGCTGTGATAGTGGAAGGCCTCCTGCACAGTGGCAGAAGAGGAGAATTTTTTTGTCCTTCATCTGTGCCTTTAAACACAGAAGTGAGAAGGAAATTTTCCAGGCTATTCATTTATAACAGGCAGAATGAGCTAGAAAAATGTCCTAGTTATTGCAAACCTGTGAGAAAAGGATGTGGTTTGAATATGACTGAATAAAAATGAGGGCACACAAACTCAGTGAAGAGAAGAGATGTTACAGTGCTTAACAATAATGGTTACAGTCTCATTTTCTGACAAACTGGAATAGAATATAATCACAATGTGAGCTCCATAATTAAAGCAAAGATAGCAGTGACATTTTTATTGTATATTTCAACTGCTGAGTAAGTTCCTTTTTTTCTATTTTACTTTTTTTTTTTTTTAAACTCATACAGAAACTATTCATTTTTGCAGGCAGGAACAACCCAGCTAGTGGAACTCTTAATTGCATACAGCTTTGTGCCAAGAAAACTCCAATCCAGTGAGTCTGTTTTGTTAAGAAGCTATGGTGAAACTCTGAGGTTTGGTTTTGAAGTGCAAATGTTTAGTTGTAAAAAAATAAAAAAAACATAAAAAGCATCTTTCAAAATGCGTTCAGAAAACCAATTCCTTACTCTGTTTAGGTTCTGTATCCATTTTAATTTTTAGCCAAAATACACTGGACTTTACAATATTGCTGAAAAAATGCCAAATGCTGAAATGTGGTAATGTTGGAATACTAAAAGGAAAATGAATATGCAGACATCTTTTAACCAGAAATAAAATTATGAATAACTGAAACTCAACCATCTCCTTTTAGAAGCAGAAATATTCTTTGCCCATTTTACTTATATATTCCAGTGCCTATCTTGCTAAAAAAGAAATTTATTCTCCTGCTCTGACAATAGTTTGTATCCTGCCATTAGTAATGAAAATATTTAGGTTTCTTTTGGCAAAAAAAAAAAAAAAAAAATTCCAAACTTGAAGACTTTCAATATATTCTGTACATCACATTTCTGTACTGCCAACCATAGTTCTTTTGTTTGTTTCTCTCAGTCCACTTTGCTTACTGTTGTCCCTATCCTGGAGTCTTTCTATCTGAAATAAATGAGATTTTGGCATAAAAACATCCTTCCTTTAAAATACCCACAAACTTATATAGAAAACACAGTCAACATGTCTGAAAGTTACAACTTCCTTCCAGACTCTGATGAGGTCAGATATCTTAGATAAGAGTTTGGGAGGGAATGAAGAAGAATAAGCAAAGATAAATTAAATATTCTGCATGCTTTTATATGGAAAAGGTGTAGTAGAAGTAGAGAAAAGCTTGGGCTTCTAAATATGAAGCTCTTGTAACAATGATTCATGGAAAATTTTCACTGACTGGTCACAGATAATTGAAACTTGATGAAGAGATCTTCAGGTTTTCTAAGCTCTAGTGGATTGGAAACATCCTGAAAATACCTAAAATACCTTTTGTTCTGATGTATTCTGGCCTTATTTTACTGTCTTTCTGAAATCAGTAATCACTGCAAGTTAAAAAAGACAATGAATACAAACATTGATATTGTCAGCTCAATTGTCAGTGAAGATAAATTAATTACTCTGCCAAGAAGTTTAAAAAGCTTTTTGAGTTTCCAAAGTAGCTTCAGAATTGGGCTTCTTTTTGTCTGTTTTGTTTTGATTTTTGTTTGAGGTCTTTTTGCAGGAGATTTTGGTTGGTTGGTTGGATTATTGGAGTTTTTGTTTGGGTTTTTTTGTGTTTTTTGGGGCTTTTTGGTTTTTTGTTCTGTTTTGTTTTTTGTTTCTGTGGTACTTCAGCAGTTCTTATATATCTCAAATGTTTTTTCCTGTCTTAAAACCCCTTGAAAAATTCCCAATAAAAGAACAAATCTGTCACATGAATTGATTTACTGCACAGCAAGCTCATGTTTTTAAAGATGTCTCCATTATAGGAAAATTAATTTCTCAAGCTACTTAACACACTTCTAGTAAAAGCTTTCCACCCCAGGGAGTGCAATGAGCAACAGTACCCGTGCAGGCACAGTAGAAAGTTTATCAAGCTGTGCTTTGTTTACTATTTCCAAAGAACAACTTTATGTTGCAGCAGGAAAATACAGATGTAAACTTCTCAGAACTGTCCCAACTATAATGCCATTTTTTCCTCTTTTCCAGTTGTTCAAAGATTGACACAACGGTGCAAGAGCAAATGTTACCACCAATGTATTTTATTTTCTTTTTTTGAGTAAGTAAATAAGAATCTCCTAAATGTTATGGCCTCTTCTATGACACAGGAGTATGTTGACACTATGGCTGAATGATACGCTCCAAGTATCAAATGGCTTTATATATATATATATATATATAAAATATATTCCAAACTTAACCCCTTCATCTTCTTGCCCAGACTTTCTCTATCAGATGATCTCACAGGACAGATGTTATCCAAATCCATAGCATCACTGGTCAAAGAGCACATCTGGACTTCAGCTAGTCCAGGATTCAAGGCAGGCTCTGCTGGCATCACTAAGTCAGAGCAGACAGGGCTGTGAATGGTCATAGCTGGAAATTTCCTGAGGGTAAAACACCTCGGTGACATATTCCAGTAATTGTCCCCTGGTGTGGGGAGAAAGATTTTCCCAATATCCACCCTGAACATCCTAAACCACAAGTTATTATCCTCTTGTTTCTCCCTGCTGAAAAAAAAACCTGTGGCCTTTTCATCTTTGTTACTTCCCATGAAGCAGCTGCAAAATGTAGTTGGGTCAGATCTTGTGTCTTAACCAGGAAAGTTGTGAAATGGAGCAGTGAATGGAAATTCAGAACAAATAACATTTCAGATAAAAAGTTTAAAACATCCATAGTGGTAAGAATTATGCCACAACTGTAAGCACATCACATCAGTGATCTCCATGGAGTGATGCAAAATCCTCCTGACCCTTCTGTCTTCCAACTGAGTAAACTGTCTCTTTTCCGCAAAGATGCAACAAGAAACCTCAGGAGACCAAACCTTCTTCAGAACCTCTTCAAGCTGAGGTGGAACCAGCTTAAATGCAAACCAAGGCAGCTTCAGAAACAGTTTGTGTGTACAGATTTTTCATATAATTAACTTATAATTAAGCCTTTGCCAGCCAAGGAGTTGACACTTTCTGGATTCACAATCCAATTTTGGTTATATTGCTTTCAAGATCAGTAAAAATTTGTCTTGAACAGAGCCTGGGTCCTTCAGTAGAATCACAGAATCATGGAACAGAGTTAGAAGAGAGCCACAAGGATCACCAGGGATTGCTTGAGGTCCATGTATGTGCAGTCAGAAACTTGCTACTAGAAGAAAGAGACTGGCTGCAAATTCTGGTTAAATGCTTAAATCACAGCTATCAAATTGGTAACCAGCGGAATTCACATTGCTACCCATCTAATCCCAACCACTGCTCAAACCTGTACCACAGCTTAATCAGACCAGGTTTTAAACAGTTATTGTGAATCAGAAAAAAACCTACTTTTGTTGGTTAGTGAAGATCTCATCTCCACAATGTCAACAACATGTTTTGTATAATGGTTTTAAAATACAGCCAGTGCCTTTTTGGTCTATGTTAAGCCCTATAAAATTAATAAAGTATGTTTCCAGTGCTGTTAAATTAGTGGTGCAGTTTGCCTAATAAAATATGTTTTGCTGTCCTGGTTTTATGGGCAAAGTAATAAACTACAGTTTCTAAAGGCAGCTTGATACAGTACAAAAAGCCCTTGCAAGTTTCTATTTAGATTCTAGTCAAAAATAATAAGGCACAGATTATTTTTAGATTAAAGGCCATATGTTAGACAATAGACATTTTGAAAAACACTGTAGTTTTCATAATTATGTTCAGGTGCTATTTTCATATTCTACTCTACAACTGTAAGGTATTCATTTGTCGTTTACAGGTGTAGAGAAGGAATATAGATATATATAATGTGCCAAAAAATGCAGAGAGCTGTTAATCTGCTGTGATTTATTAGATTCTTAATCAGTTCTTATTGCCCTCCTCTCCTCACTCCTGAGACAGAACAAGAGGCTATTTCCTCTTTTTCCTCTTGCTTATGTTTTCTGATGCATTTTTCCACCTGTTTGTTTAAGGATGGAAAAAAAAACAAAAAAGAGGGGAGAATAGAAGTAATTATCTTCTGCTCATTTCCCCAAAAATAAAGAAATCCATCAGTGAAAAAGGAAAAAAAAAACAACTAAGATCTAAAACGAATATAAAAGGAATAACAAAGAACAATTTGTGTCTATCTGGAACATTAATGATTTTTTAATGATATGAATTTAAAAAGTGAATAATTCAAACAATATGGTGGCTAAATCTTGACTGACTCTGAGGTTGGACTTGGTGGAGACTATATAGGTCAATACTTCTAAATCTTTCATAGCAAAGGTCTTGATTATTCTCCTAAAAAGGATTTATGCACATGATTCAAGTGGGGTTTTTTTTCTTTTTTTTTTCTTTTTTTTTCTTTTTTTGCTTTTTTGTGGGTTTTTTTTGTTTTGTTTTGGTTTTTTTTTGTTTGTTTGTTTTTTGGTTTTTTAAATGGTGTAAATACAAAGACCATTCAGGTGCTGAATGAAATAAACAATGGTGGACCTAACTTTAAACATCTTCAAGCTGGGGACATGCTCGGTGTTCACAGTCTTATGTATTTTCCTGCCTGCTCTGGAGGATTTTATCACCTTCAAAGTTGTGTATTTAAGACAAATAATATGAATAATTTCTTAAACAAATCACCCTCAAATGTCTACTCAAGTTTTTTGAACAATTAATTAATTTAGATTGGAAATTCTTAAGGTTAAGCAAGCACATATACATATATGTATTTATTAACATAGCATATGCAAATGCTCTCTTTAATGCTTCTCTGCATTTAGTGCCTACAATTGGTACATACTTAAATCCTATTGCAGTCTCCTAGGAGATTTAAACACCTTTATGTGCCATTCTTTATTGATGCATTTGTAGTTAATCAACAATTAAGGCTGGTTTTGTGGAGGTATCAAAGAGGTTTTTTTACTTGTTTTCTTGGGTGTTTTTCCAGGTAACACTATTTCAGCCAATCAGTTGGAATATTTTGATCTTTCTCCAATTTTCCTTGAACCTTTGGATCATCATTTCAAACTTGGTGCAGAACTCTTACAAGACCCTGAGTAAAGAAGTACATCTTACCTTGTAAAAAGGTTTGTATCTTTTATGACACAAGGGATCATCTGCCAAAATAAAAAAGCTGTGTGGCAATAAAAAAAAAATAAAAAATAGTTCAAAAATATGAAATTTCAGTTCAGGATGAAAATGGAAAGAACAAGGAAATATATGTGAGCTTTTTCTGACTGTTTTTTACATCTTTTTTCTCATTCAGAATTTTGTGCAGATGTGAAATTAAATTTGCCTTGAATTGGTTTGATGGTTTAAGAGGCTTTCCTTAAGATATGAGATGGCTGCACATGTGCTTTTCCCAGGCTTCACAGCTTAGAAACAACCTTTTATATGGTGATAAAATCAAAAGTGTTCCCTGGCCACCGGAATATAGAGTACTTTGTTGCAATTATTTCCAAATTTTTATAACAGGTTAAATAGCAGACCCTTGTCTTTCATCAGAAAGCCCCCTCAGCCTACTGTACAAGACTCCTCTGAAATATGTAAGACAGGAGGGCAAAATTTTATTTTAAAAAAGTGAGGTTTTGAACTTAGTTTAACACTGCCCATTATGTAAGTTTTAATCATGAGATTATGAAGAAGAATATAATCAAGATTTCTGGACATCTTGTGAGTCTTTAATGTGGGTTAAGTGATGAACTAGATTTATGTGACTCTTGACAGCACAAAACCAAACATTTAGCTCCATAACAGATCTAGTTGATGAGGGAAAAGGTGAGTCTTTAGGCTACTGCAAGAGATTAGGGAACCAGTTTTCTTTTCTCAAGGATTTCTGTGTTGTGTAAAATAATTAGTATTTAAAAGCATTTTGCCCAGATTAACAATATAATACTTAATTCCATTTTTTAAAATAATGAATCTTATATTTCTTAATAATAATGAGCATAAGACATTCACTGCAATTTTGATAATGTTTAAAAATAATATTTCTTCAGGTGTAGGATCCATGGAGTGCTGAGATATAGCCACTGTTTGTGCCAGAAATTCTGTAAGAGTAGGAAATCAAAGTTCATCAGGTCTGACTTCACATATAACCTTCAAGTGGTGCTAAGCCTAGCACTGGATGACACCCAAAAAAGCAACAATATGAATGTCAACTAACAGCTTTTCCATGGTCTAGGCAGGTTTGCAGAATACTACATCCAACATGGGCATGAGGTGAAAATATTTGGTTAAATATCACGAAATTGTTGCAACACCACTTACTACCTGAATGATGTGTTTAAATTGCATATTTTTTGTCAGTAAAAGCAGAGGTAAAAGGTCAGGTCTCTTCCTCCAGATGGAGGGTCAGTTTTCAGAAGGAATATCCAGAGCAAGTCTGTATCACCTCTCAAACCTTGAAAAAGGAGGAAAATGTATGAAATTTGACTAAAACTGCTAACTTTACAGAAAGAATTAGATCAGTTTCCAGAAGGAACTTGGAAGTATCTTTTACTGTTTCCTTCCTTTAAGAATTTTGTTTCCAATTTTATGAAGAAGTATCTTATTGTGACCCTTACTGGAGTAAATTTAACTAAACATTTTAAATAGCAAAAAGTTATCTGAAATTTCTTTAGAAAACATTGAGAACTTCTTTTCTTAGGGATCAGTGAACAGTGAAACTCTTTATAAAACTGTGTTTCAAAACCTTTGTGTTCTTTTGTATGTGTTACTGAAGTGTTACGTGGAAAGAAGAAGGAAATGTGATGAAAATTAGAACTTGAAAATACTTACATGTATTATAAACACTAACAAGATATTTAAAGATCTCTATTGCTGGGTTCAACTTTGTGTAGAAAAGTTAAGCTGAGATTTGTTTTATGTTCTCCCTTTGAAACTTAGATCCTTCAAGAAGATTTTCATTGATTTGATTTTCTTTTCACTTTACCATTGGCTGTATTAATAGAACAACTATGTATAGCTCCAATAACTCCTGCAATAAAGTTAAAGAAATACATTTTGCTCCATCTAAAGCTTCTTTCCTCAGTTATGTTTGCCAAAACATAAAACTTACTTCTATAAGGTGATCTCAGTGTCTTTAAGAGGAAATTCCAATTACCAGGCAGGGAATGAGCTGGAATAAAGGAAGAGATGGCTTGGTGAGAAAGATAACACACTGGTTCATTCTTGAATAAAACAGATCAAACAGTGGGATATTAATTCTTGCTTTTGAATAAAGGCACTGGACTAATTTTATTTAAGTTGGGGGTTACAATTTCCAAAATTCTTGGGTATTTTACTGCACTTGAATGCATGGTAGGAACTGGAGAGATGGAGTGGGGGCTTAAGAACAAGTGGCAGGTATGGCAGTCACATTTCCCAGCTTCAAAAGAGCAGAACAGGTCTGTGAGTACTGGTATTGTTATACCACAGAGTGTGAGAACACTCTCTCTTTATGCTTATGATATCACTTTCTCATATTTTGTGATAAGGAAGTTCTGTGTGCATGACTCCAAGGCTTGAGAATTCTGGGAATGATGTGTTGGATGTCACACTGAAGCAATGCCTGAACCTCATCAAGAAGAACCCTTATGTGACTTCAGAAAAATGTACTGCTTACCTCTCATAGAGGCAAGAGAGAAATAGAAGCTTCTAACCCACAGACGTACCTCAGATGCTAAAATAAGTGAGTTGCATTTCTGAAGTGTTGAGAATATAATATTTTTTAACTCAAATTAATGACAGCTCTTGACTTTTGGTAAATAAATTATTTAAAATTCTAAATGAGTGGATTTTAAAGATTGCTTTCAAGAATCCCTTAAAATAAAAAAAAAATCCAAAACAATTAGCCAAAATTCTTTAGGATTCTGTTAATTGCTGTCTGTCGCTCTGTGAAAAATTCTCAGATACCTCTGAGTTTCACAAACTAAGACAAATTTTAGACTAAATTTTAATATGTCCGACATTTTGTACATAGCTAACTTACTATTCATGTTCTCATTCCTGTCTGTAATAATAGTGGTTCAGTTGTCAAATTAATGAGCAATATTTCACCACATGACTGTGATGAATACTACACAACATGAATAGCAAATTATTGAAGTGTACTGTTCATATGCAAAACCTAAATGATAAAAAACCAGCATCTAATTACTCATTGTAATAATTATAATTGTAAGACTGACTTGGATGCATGATTGATTTGTGACTTGTTCACACACACAAAATCTTTCAATCATAACACAGACACTCAAATATGCAGATTTTATATGACTGTATAGATTAAATACAGAGATGAATGAAGAAAATATGAAAAATCATCAGGATGTGTCAAATATTTCATTAAATTCTGTTACTTTTTCAGTGTCACTTTGGAATAAAAACTATTTGAACCACCTTTTCCTCGAGAAATCTTCCAGTCAATAAAGAAACACCAAGAAAAGAGCAGAAGTAGACAAGTTTCAGCTGCATTGCCAGACACAACATGCTTTCATTTCTTAAAGGAAAACCAATAACAAGTTCCACACAACACGAAAATGATCATGCTAATGAGATGATGTCACGTTTATTGCAAGATCATTATCCCAAGAACTATGTTAATGCATTCACTAAGCCTCCTGTGAACAGTGTGTGGTGGCCGCCCTCTTGGTTGGTACAGCAGCAATTTGAACAGAGACAGCCAAAGACCAACACCTGGTTTGTCACTTGGTGACCTGGGGTTTCCCCACTGGGGATGTGACAAGGCGAGGTCGACAGAGAGTGGGGTTTGCAAGCAGCCCTGGATGAGCACTGGGCTTGTCCATGTAGTAAGAACTTTAAACACTTTAAAAGGCATCAAGCACCAGGAGAAGAAAAAGGAGAAGAAAGAGGGAAAAAGAAAAGGGAAAAAGGAAAAAAGGAAAAAAGGAAAAAAGAAAAGGAAAAAAGGAAAAAAAGAAAAGGAAAAAAGGAGAAAAAGAAAAGGAAAAGGAAAAGGAAAAAAGGAGAAAAGGAAAAGGAAAAAAGGAAAAAAGGAAAAAAGGAAAAGGAAAAGGGAAAAAAGGAAAAGGAAAAGAGAAAAAAGGAAAAGGAGAAAAGGAAAAGGAAAAGGAAAAGGAAAAGGAAAAGGAAAAGGAAAAGGAAACGGAAAAGGAAAAGGAAAAGGAAAAGGAAACAGAAAGGGAAAAAGAAAAGGAAAAGGAAAAGGTGTGGGGGGAAAAGTCACCAACTCAAGAAGCTTTTCTGAGAGGTTTTTTAAAGGCTTTTTTTGACTCCTTTTAATATTTAGTAAATGATACAATCACTCTTACTCCTAAACAATGCAATATACTTACATGAAAATAGTGTAGGTTTCATTTTTGAAAATAAGTTAAAATACATTCCTCTTGCAATTTCTGTTCCATTTCTTTCAACAAACCCTGAGAAAAGCATCTCAAGAAAGAAAGATTTATTCTGAAAAGAATCATAATTCATAATTAAACAAAATTGTTTATTTAAAAAATTACTTTAATTCCTCTGTCTGTAAAACAGTCTTTTGTGAGTTACTAGTCTGACAAAAATCTGGTGTTGAAAAAATAGTTACATATTTTCTGAATATCAGTTTGATTTGAGTAATCATGCAGGTAATCAATATCTGTTTCTTCTCTCTAATCAATCTGTGCCCTGAGTACTTTGCTAGGTATTATAGACAGGGAACTCTTTCCCCTTAAAATCTTAATAGGAGGACAAAGAAATGTGATAAGTACACATGGTTGCAGGAGTTTCTTTCTCAGATTTGATTCCCACTTTAGCAATACAAAAAAGCCAATATACTTTCCTGCCCATCAGTGTTTGGATACAATAGAATCCTTCTGTATTTGAATCAAAGTAAATGAGAATTAAACTGGGCTTTTAGTCTTTCTATTCAGCTTTAAAAATGACAAGCCTACAGAACATACAGCATGATTTCCTTTTATAACTGAATAGTAATCTCTTCCAACACTTATACTAGCATTTCTACCTAGCTATTGGAGCAGAAATATGTTAAGAGGGGAAATGAAAAAAATAAAAAAAAAAAAACCCAACAAAACTGCCAAAACCCCTCTTCACCTGCCTATAGTTAATGGAATTAATTCCATTGTGCCAATGCATTCACCTTGCACTTTTCTTTCACATATTTATTTCTGTGCTATTTTGTATATTCAGGCTGTGGTGGAAGGAAAACCATTTAGTCTCACGGGCAAAGAGAATGGACTAACTAGGATCATCTCAGTAGTTTTCTACTCTGGCCCTTCAGGCTTAACAGTGGAGGACACTAATAGGAAGAAAGGAAAAACCACCCCACCAATAAGTGACAGTGATATTGTGCAGTGCACCTGCCTCAAACCCTCCCTTTGGCATGGAGTGTGCCATGGAGAAAGCATGCAGAGCCACGCTTGGCATAGCAGATCTGTTGTCCCAGAGGCAGGTCTGCCTCTTCTGCCTCTTTATGCAGGGTTATTATCCTGCTAAATGGCCTGAAATTCTTCCCTATGCCACCAGCCTGCAAAGAGGAGCAAATTCCTTCCTTCCAAACACTGCTGAGTAAGTTGGCATGTGAAAGCAGGTGTCAAAATTCAGATGCTTAATTTCATTCTTAGTTATCTGATGCTACATCTAACTGAGCTGCCCATGTTAGAAGTATAATTGTCTTCACCCAGTAAGGCGAGGGAAATCACTCTAGGAGGTCATCAGCCTGCACACCTTTAGAACAGCTTACAGGATGCAGTGAGCAGCCCTTGGAAGTGATTATCTTTTATTCTTAAAATTAGAAATAGTCACTGCACCAGCCACAACTTAAATTTCTTACTCTGAGGAAGCCATTTGTGCGGGATTAAGTTGGTACCTTAAATTCTGCATGAAAGGGAAAATTGTGTTCTATACACTGGAAGGTTGTATTATGAAATTATTAAAATGCTATATAAAAATATTAATAGAAAAACTGACTGCAAAATAGCATGGCCTGTGATAAATATATATGGGTGAAATGGGAAGACAGAGAATTTCATCATCCACAGCACTGGAAGCAAGAGCAGCTTACTTATCTGTAATAACTAGACATGAAAGTAGCAAGGAACACAAAATGAAAAAGTAAAAACAAGGGGTCACACAAAAGCTTTGCAAACTGAAAGAGCTTAGGTGTCCTATCCAATGAAAACAACACCTGTGAAGGTAAATAATAAACCTAACCAGAAAAAATATTCTTCTCACGTGAATCAAAATTACATATTTATGAGTGAGTAAAGATAAAAGATTTTACCACCATTAGTTCACTTTGATGCATTTTTTCAATATTTTTTTCTGTCAGGTTTTATTAGAACTTTTGGTCCCTCCATCGCCTTCAGTTTCCATACTGGTTTTTAAATTATGTCTCTGGATATTAGGTGCTATCTGGTCAGGTTTTGATATCAGGGTGGCTACAGGGGTGGCTTCTGTGGGAAGCTGCTGGAAGCTTCCCCTGTGTCCATCAGAGTCAGTGCCAGGCAGCTCCAGGATGGACCCTGGCCAAAACCACGCCAATCAGGAATGATAACAATGCCTCTGTAGCAACACATTTAAGAAGGAATAAAAGATATTGTGCAGAGGTATTTGTGGTCAGAAAAGAGTGGAGTATGAGAGGAGCATCCGTGCAGGCAGGCAGGGCAGTGCAGCAGGAGGGGCAGGAGCTGCTCCAGGCTCTGGAGCTCAGGTTCCCCTGCAGCCCCTGGAGCAGCCCAGGCTGAGGCAGCTGTGCCCCTGCAGCCCAGGGAGGGCACGGGGGAGCAGAGATCCACCTGCAGCCCCGGGGGAGCCCAGCCTGGAGCAGGGGATGCCCAAAGGGGGCTGTGATCCTGTGGGAAGCTGTGCTGGAGCAGGATCCTGGCAGGAGCTGTGATTCCATGAGAGAGGAGCCCAGGCTGGAGCAGGGGATGCCCAAAGGAGGCTGTGATCCTGTGGGAAGCTGTGCTAGAGCAGGATCCTGGCAGGAGCTGTGATTCCATGAGAGAGGAGCCCAGACTGGAGCAGGGGATGCCCAAAGGAGGCTGGGACCCCGTAGGAAGCTGTGCTGGAGCAGGATGCTGGCAGGAGCTGTGATTCCATGAGAGAGGAGCCCAGGCTGGAGCAGGTTTGCTGGCAGAACTCCCCTGTGGGGATCCACGCTGGAGCAGCCTGTTGCGGAAGAATTGCAGCCATGGAAGACTGAGCCACGCTAGAGCAGCTTGTGGAGAATTGCGGCTATGGGATGGACTCGTGTCAGAGCAGTTCATGCACTAATCTCCTGTGGGACTCAAAGATCTCCTCTTTGAAGCAGGGGAAGGACTCCTCTCCCTGAGCAGCAGCAGAAACAACGTGTGATGAACTACCATAACCCCCATTCCCATCTCCCTGTGGTACTGGGGGGGAGGAAGTAGAGCCTGGAAAAGAGCAGGGGGTAGAGGAAGATGTTTTTTAATATTAATTTTATTTCCTATTATTTGCTCTTATTTTGTTGATAACAAATTCAATTAATATACATGAGGAGATTTTGCTTGCAATGGTATTTGATGAGTAATTTCTCCTTAACTCACAAGACTTTTCTATATTTTCTCTCCCTTGTCCAGATGTAGAGGAGATTGAGAGAGCAGCTTTGGTGAGTGCCTGACATCCAGCAAAGGTCAACCCACTTCTCTCTGGTTTTGATTGAAATCAAAACAAAAACACAAAATAATATTACCTACTTGGTCAAAATCAGAGTGAACCAAAAATCAGAAGTGCATCTGTGTGAACAGACATTTTCAAATTATAGACCAAGCTCTGAATTCTTGCCTTTTAAGCAACACAATGCTGATTCACATCATCTGAAACTTTAACCCCAAAGCTGATGAATGAGCTGTCTTTTAAACCTTTTTGCCCTACTTTAAATTAAAAGTTGTCATGAATTTGAGACTTTGTAACTTCAAATACTTGTCAATATCTCTGAAAGCACATCACACTCCAAAGGTTGCCTTGAACCCCATTAATCTCTTATCAATAAACAGGATTTTATTCCCTGCTATGGAAAAAATGATTAGTGATTCTTGATGTAGAAGACAGAAATCGAGGCCCTCTGAGCAAAAACAATAAAACTGATTTAGGAACAGCTTGACCTCTCTTCTGGCTGAAAAGAAGATGAACCAGGAGTGTTGGCAGAGGATTCTCTTTCCTTCTCAAAAAAAAAAAAAAAAAGCTGCTTTTTGGAGGAAAGGGAAAGCTCCTTCCATAGGACAAGGTTAAAACACCATGTTTTGGGAGGTTCACTGCCCAAGACAGACATTACTGGAAAGAATTAAAACCACAAACACTGGAAGGCATAAAAGCCCCTCAGTAAAATTAGTAACTGTCCTTGATAATAGAGGTAAGTATAAAGACTACACCCATTCTGCAAGTATGAGTTACTCTTTAGTGGCTGCATTTAACAATTTCCTTGTCCCAATTATATACTTTAAAAATTAATTGAGCACACCCAATTTCCTGTCTCTTTACTGTCACTGCATTGCTGTTGCATTAGGTACCTGTTTATAGCTAAGTGTCCATCTACCAGGGCTTTAGGGTAGCATGGTTATAAATTTTAATCTAAGCGCTGAGAAAAATGTGATACAAAAAAACCCCAGTATTTGTGATTTTCCTGGGGTTTTTTTCAGTAATCTCTCTGTTTCAATTAAAAGTGAAGAAATGTACATTTAAAGTAGAGGTTTTGTAGTTTGCCGTTAAATGAACAGAAGCAAAGGTGTTTTTTTGGGAGAAAATTAACTGATGAAAATTGCTATGGCAAAGTGTACAAGGCAATAGCATAGAAGATGCAGATTTTGAGGTCTGTGCTACTGCACTCTTAAATTTAACATGTTCTAAATGCTTAAGGGAAGACAGGAGTTCCTCCATCCATGTTCAACAGGGTTCATTAGTTCTTGCACAAAGATACAAATTCATGGCTATAGAGCTCCAGAAGGGAGATGACTATGGCCTTATCATCCATGTGGCTCAATTATATGAGCAGTGCTCAATAAGATCATGCACACCCATGGCTCTAAAAGTAATTTCCTATATGGAAACTTTGGTGGGATTCAGCTCCAGATAAAGAAAACTCCGTTTGTGGTCTGTGAAGCTGAGGAGGAAGGAAAGTTTACCAACCTCCATGATCTTCACTGGTCTTCCAATTTTTTCGTTGACATACAGGACTAGAATGCATTGAAATGCACTTGATTTTCCCTACTAACTTCCCATGACTCCGTCAAGAAGATGCATGAAATTAATTTTTCATCAGGACACCCCCAGTGAAACTCACCCATTTTTAGATCTCTGTGATGTAGATGTCTATGAATCTCACTACTAATATAGGGTGATACTCAGGTAAGACATCTTATATGTTTACCCTCTTCAACCCGGTCCTCAGATTAATGAATGGCTACACATTCAGTGGATTTTGGTAGCTGACACGCAGTCTTCTGTGAAGACAAATGCTTGCTGAGATGTGCTGGCACTGACAGTTTATGCAAAGATTTTAGCTAACCCTATCACTCTCCCAGTCATGATAATAGACCAGTTAACACAGCTTCATCAAAATGTGGCCAGCAGGATGAAGGAGGAGATTCTGCTCCCCTGCTTCTCTTTGGTGAGACCCCACCTGCAGTGCTGCATCCAGCTCTGAGGTCCCAGATCAGGAGGGAGGTTGGAGCGAGTCCAGAGTTGAGGCTCGCAAGATAATCACAGGGAGGGAGCACCTCTCCCATGAGAGAATTGGGATTGTTCATCCTGGAAAAGAGGCTTTGGGGTGGCCTAATTGTGGCCTTCCAGTACCTGAAGGGAACTTCTAATCAAGATGGAGAAAGATTGTGCATAAGGGTGAGTCGTGACGGGATAAGAGGGTCTGGGTTTAAATTGAAATGGAGTAGATTCACAATAAAAATCTGGAAAATAAATTCCTTTCTGTGATGGTGGTGAGGCCCTGGCACAGGCTGCCCTGAGAAGCTGTGGCTGCCCCATCCCTGGGAGTGTTCCAGGCCAGTTTGGATGGGGGTCTGACCAACCTGGTCCAATGGAAGATGTCCCCCTCCACAGCAGTGGTGTTGGAACTAGGATGATCTTCAAGGTACCCTTCCAAGCCAAATCATTCAATCATTCAATTTTATTTTTCACTAAGAAGTCCAAATAAGAAATTATTTGAGACACCACACCCAAAGGAAAAGGTTTTACTCCTGAGTAATATACATATTTGTCATTAATGTTTATAATGCTGATGTTAAAAGTTGCTTTCAGCTGAACTGTCCCGTGGCTTCCAAATACCACAAATTCCAGATTTCCTATCCTCTCCCTCTGGGGTTGAGGTGCACAGATTAGCTTTCCTGCTAAGAAAATAAAACAAAAGTTATGGAGCCACTTTAAAAGGAAAAATGGGAGATTAAAGCAAAGTAATAATGTAGCTTCAGAGGGCAAACTCTATAAAGAAATTGTACCTTGCTCTCTAACTGCACAGAGCACATTAAGATCATAATATTCTATGCCTTTTTGGGCTTTGGGAAAAGAAGGCTGTCCCCTGACTAGCAGAATAAATGAAACCTCGCTTCTTATGTTTGTTCTGCTTGAAATTAAATTCTCTAATATCTAATCTAAGTGTGAATTATGACTGATAATTTTTGCCATTTCATGTTTACTTCTAAACTTTCCTGAAACTGACATTTCTTTTGAGGTCTAATAAAAATCATGCATATAAAATATACAAGAACACTGCTCTTTTTTTAAAATATAACCAAAATTCAAATATTGCTTCAGTATATTCAATATCAGATGTTTCCAGTGCTACTGTAAAGGAGCAGAAAGAAAGACATGCAAATATGGATACACCAACACAGACAAGTGATTGTGAATACTTTATTTCTCTTGGGAATTGAGGCCACATTGCAGATATGAGTCAGAGGTCTTTCCTCTTCCTCTGATCAGATTTGCTTACATCTTTTCAATTTTTCTGTTATTGCTGTCCCCAGAAACAAAACACAGCTTTAGCGGAATTGAGAGGCACAAGCTACTGTGAAATTTAAAGTTATCTAATATTGCTGGTGGTCTTTTCTTGAAATGAGTTTGTATGATGAATCCAATGTGGTATATGTGCCTGGACTGCCTATAACCATCTCATTTCTCTCACCACAAATTTAAACACTCTAAAATTTAGAAATTTAATTTTCATTTTTGCTTTGTTAAATTTCTTGCTGCAAAGTGTTCATTTAGCAAGAATAAGATTTACAGATACCCTACTGGTAATACAGAACATCAGCTTTTGTTGAGAAAATCAGAATATAATTGTTACCTAGGGTATTTCAAAACAGCACACAACAATTAAGGTTTGAAATAACCTTTCTGCCAAGGATATCTCATTACTTCAGCATAGCCAGTAGCACTACAAGAAAAGGGTTAAACATGATTATAGGTAACATAACAAAATCTATTTCTTCAGAAGAGGCCATCTTTGTTTCTATCAAATGTATTTTTACTAAGTTGGTATTCCCTCCAGGACCCACCAAAATTCTGTGAAAGTCAGGAAATTGGACATCTTGTTTTTCATAGTGTTGGGGAAATCATATTTATGCTCTTGAGCTGAAGTTACTGGCTTCAAATACCTGTTTACTGCAGTTCAGGGGGAAGAGGGAAAAAGAAAGGGAGAGGGAGGGAGAGGGAGGGAGAGAAGGAGGGAAGGGAGGAAGTGGCGGAAGGAAGTGGCGGAAGGGAGAAATGAAGGAAGGAAAGAAGGAAGTGGCGGAAGGAAGTGGCAGAAGGAAATGGCGGAAGGAAGTGGCAGAAGGAAGTGGCGGAAGGAAGTGGCGGAAGGAAGTGGCAGAAGGAAGTGGCGGAAGGAAGTGGCGGAAGGAAGGAAATGGCGGAAGGAAGCAGTGGAAGTGGCGGAAGTGGCGGAAGTGGCGGAAGTGGCGGAAGTGGCGGAAGGAAGGAAGGAAGGAAGGAAGGAAGGAAGGAAGGAAGGAAAGAAGGAAGGATCTGTTTTATTACACACAAATTGGGGTATTCAGTCAGTGCGACAGGGTCACGGTTTTGAATAAAGGTGTCTATGAATCATAGAAGAATTAATGCAATGCAATCCTTTCTCCAGTTGAGTTAGGGTTCTGAGGTTATTCTTTTTTCTCAGACCTTAGAAATAAATAAATAAATGTAGGAGAAAAAGGTACACAGTACATTTTTGTGCAGGAAAAGAAAAATTGATTTTGAATGTGATCTGTCTCAGATATTCAGTGAGAACCGAAAAGGAGGGCTACATCTTAAGGAATCATATTACATAGAAAAATATCTTTAGACAAATGCTAGAAGAGAAAAAAATACAAACAACCCAGAAAGAGAAAAGACTGGACTGAATAAAAGGAAAAAAGGCTTTGCTTAGTGTCACTGAATTCAGTAAGTGATTACACGACACTGGGTTCATTCAGGACCTAGCGAGTGATCTACAGCCTGTGTTCTGCAGGAGGTCAGAATTGAGATTAAAGTGACCTTTTCTAGCCTCAAATTCCATGAATCCAGTTCTGAACCCAGGGTCCCAATGGAAACTAAGTGACGATATAGAGTCTTTGGAGTAAGCTAACCTATGGTTGATGGATGGTTTTACTTCTCTATTTCCATAGAGTCCCCCACCATATTACTCACACAAAACAACTTTCTCACTTGTGACATTCAAAACTTTTACAGAAAAAGGAGCAATGGGTATACATAATCACATGTACCTCTAGGTAGGAAATGAGAAAAGGTTTTAAAACTACTGGGAGATACTGTTTCTGGGGTAATTAAAAAAAAGAAGAGAAGGTATAGGAGTGCACTTGAAGATGGAACTTGATATGTTCACAGGCAAAACAAAATAGTATGATCTGCAATAATGGGAAACTGGACTAAGCAGTTTACAAGATCTGTTCAAGTTTTGTTGCTTATATTCCTAGATCTTTGGAAATGACAGCATAGATTTTCCAGTGTCACTTAATGACTTAGGCACAGAAAACTTTTTTGTTTTCAAGATGAGCTGGATTTTGTATGAGCAAGCACTGCCTCAACACATTCATTTTAAAACTCACAATGGAAAGACAAAGCTGCATGGATTGTTTGAAAGAGCAAATCCCTTATTCAGATATTCTGTACCCTTCCCTCCCTCTCTTTTCAGGGAATATTTCAGCTGTCTTCATGGCCCCTTGTTTAAATGGCAGTCACTCACTGGAATAAGTCCAACAGCCTCAATTTCTGCTCTGAATCCACCTCTGTACTTTCACACCAGGATAGACAGAGAAAATATGGGCACAGAGAGGGTTAATCCTGAAAGAATACAAGGGGAGGAAAAAAAAACCCTGTGTAGAGTGGGAAATTAGTCAGCAGAGACCTGACAAAGTGCTTCCTACACATGCTGTTCTGTCAGGCTGCACAGCTTCTTCTGCTTCAGAGGTAATTACATAGATTTTCTGTCTTGTACTTGCAAAAACACAGCACAGCACTCCACCACTGCTTGTAGCTCAGTGCTTCAGGGCTCCAGCTGCATGGGGCTGGAAAATGTTTACACAATTTCTTTTAAGATTTTTAAACCACAGTAAGGGACATAGCTAACTCTTCATCTGAGGGGGCATATGAAAGAGTCCCCTCTGAAGCTGGGCTTGGCTGAAGGGAAGGACTTCCTTGTAAGGCAATGTAATTATCTCTCTCTCAAGGAAATGGCTTCTGCCACACAATAAATCAAACAATAAATGCTTCTGAATGTTTTAACTGGAGGGGACTCAAAAGAATTTGGACATTGATCTGGATTTCAAATTCTCACTGTTTCTGATCCAGAATTGTGGTCTTAAATCCATTGCAAATCTTATACACTGGTTTTCTGGGGCCCATTCAGAAATACATCCATTCTTCTTGATTTGACACAAATATACATATTCAACATATATCAAGGTGTTTATCATTATTAAAAATATCTGTGAATATATATATTCCTCCCTCATTACTTTGAACAGCTTCAATAATTTTGTGGTAAATGCAGTACTGTGATGAGTATTTCAAATAATCTATAAATTCAGATTTAAATATTCAACCCAACACTTGCAACATGCACTTTCATTAGATGTTGGGAATGAAATATCAACTTTTTTAAAAGACATTTCTACAGTTTAGTAAGAAATTAGTGTATTATTCTAACATGGAACTACTTGAGGTATGATACAGCAGCTTCAAATATGTTCAACTCTATGTACAAGTCTTAAGATAATGACGGAAACTACAGGAATAATAACCATAATAATAAAATAAACCTTAAATTCAGGGTGAAAGTGACATAGAAAGTCTACCTAATGACCTTGAGATGTGAGATGGAAGAAATTTCTTTTCTGTTGCCTATGACACACTGTTCACGCTCAAAAATTTCCAACAGTTCTGCCTATGTTTCCATATCTTCATTGTTAGAAACTCATTCCTGTTGCTTTTGCTCCATCTTCTTTCAGCTGCCAAATGGAATTGCCCCTTATCCATAAGGCAGACTTTGTTTCCTCTGTGGCACTGCCTTCAGAATCGCTGAAAACCTCCCCATTTTCACTCATCCTTCTCATTCTTTGACTAAAAATCTCTGCATGTTTACATACTTGTCAAGTTTTCCAGACTTCTGACTACCCTTGAAATCTCATGAAACCCACTTATCCTGAGCTGTAACACTGAAATCATGTAGACAAGTTGAAGTGTACATTTTAAAATAATAAAACCATAGGGAATTTTAATTTGATTTGGAATTTCATTGGTTTATTTTATTTTATTTACTCACAAAAAGAAAATGAATTCTTCTTTCATAAAAAGAAAGGTGATGGACACTTTGTGGCACTGGAGACATGCTTCATTTCTAAGTACTTCTCTGTTGCAGACATCTTTTATGAAAAATCCTTTCCTTAGGATTTTTCCTCCTGAGAAGCTGAGAGGCCTCAGGAACAAAATGTAAACAGTGGTTATCTGCTGCTGTGGAATGCAACAGGTGCATCTGTGAATGGCCATGTGGTTGTTTCTAATTAATGGCAAATCACAGTCAGCTGGCTCGGACAGAGAGCCAAGCCAAAAGCCTTTGTTATCATTCTTTTTCTATTCTTAGCTAGCCTTCTGATGAAATCCTTTTTTCTATTCTTTTAGTATAGTTTTAATGTAATATATATCATAAAATAATAAATCAAGCCTTCTGAAACATGGAGTAAGATCCTCGTCTCTCCCCTCATCCAAGAACCCCTGTGAACACGGTCACACTTCTCAGACAAAAACTGCAATTTGTTCTCTTGAGTTGCACCTTTATTATGAATACAGCAGTAGATTATCACAGTTGTTGTTTACGTTACACAGAATTCCAGAATGTGTCAGGTTGGAAGAGACCACAGGCTTTGGAGTGATCTGGTCCACCCTCCCTGCTCAAGCAGGGCCATCCCAGAGCATATTGCACAGGATTGTGTCCAGATGGTTATGGAATATCTCTAGGGAAGGACACTCCACACCCTCTCTGGACAAGCTGTTCCAGTGTGTGGTCACTTGATACTTACACTTAATTTTCAACCTAGAGGAAGGAATGTATAACAAAGTTCATTACAAAAGCCTGAAATAATGAAACCATTTGATTAGAGTAAGACATTTGCTTTGTCTTTCAGCACTCGTAATGCCTTTTTTCTTCTCTATCATGTTTATTTTCATCCCAATCATGACTTATGCACCCTTCTTATACTCCATCAATCTGTTATCTCCAAAGACAAACAGTTCTTTTTTTACCTGGTGGCAGATATTTGGCTCCTAAACAATTTCTCTTCTCATTGTGACCTTGCTTCAGGCTGAGATATGAAGAGGAGGGAAGGGAAAAGTGAAAAAAAAGCAAAAAAATCAAAGAGAAACACTACTAAGGGGAAAAGGTGAGGTTAGACCTAAGTCCTTTAGAAAATGTCATCTGATTTGAGCAGAAGCAGTACAAGGCACGAAGGAGGATCAAAGCAAGGTTTAATCATTGCATTTCAGGATGATTTTTTTTCCATGTTTTTGCAGGTTTTGGTATTTTCAGGATCTATTTCTCACATCTTTTTCAGGTACATGGATTTTTCTGTGTGGGCAGAAGGTGAGAAGTTGACAGCAAAACTCTGCCAAAGGTAAATAGGAAAGATTTTCTTTAAAGCAACTGCTAAGAATTTGTGTTGTGTCCAGATAAACCAAATGAACTTCTATACCAGATAATTCCAATTCAAAAATGTGCTTGTTTTATTGCTTGGAAATAAAGGCAGCTCTACCAGTTAAAAGGAATTTGCATTCTCACTGATAAATGATAATTCACTCTAACTTGAGAAGAGTGATTTCTTTTTTCTCTGTTTTTGATGGGGGTGGTGTTTGGGTTTTTTTGGCTTTTTCTTTGTTTGGTTTTGGGTTTGTTTTGTTTTTGTTTTTGTTAGGTTTTTAGTTTGTTTGAGTATTTGTTGTTTGCTTGTTTTTTGAGGAATTAATTTATTAGGGAGATTGGTTGCACCCACTTCCATGATGGATTGAGGCAATAAATGTACAGGAATCCAGTTACTATAGCAGATTATATTCTATAAAGGATGTGTTACCTCAATACCTAAAAAATCAAAAAAAAAATGCAGAAAGTAACAGCCACAAAAAAAAAAAAAACAAAAAACCACCTTTATCATTGCATAAGAAAATTGTTATTTCCAGACTGAAGCTCTCTTAGAGTTCAATGCCCTTTTACCTAAAAAAAAAAAAAGAATAAAAAATCCATGGGCAGGACTCCTTTAAGAGCCTGTAGTGAAGGTAAGCGGCAAAACAGAGTCAGAGGGGAAACAGCTTCAAGCAAAAGTTATTATTTCTCTTCTCTTTGTGAGTTTAGGCCTAGATTGGATTGTGCTGTGCTTGAAGTTTTGTGTTAGAGGATATTGGACTTGTTCTGCTACTCCTTGTCATTAAGGTTGTTTTTTACTGCTGGAGTTCAAACCTGCTCTCTCTGTTCTGCAGGTCTTTGATATCTACATAGTCCTTTGGTTTCATCATTTTGCTTTCATCAGGAAGGTATTCAAAATGCCATCTGAGCAATGTGTATTTATTTGCTGAAAGCATCCTGTCATACGATGTCAGTTTAGGAGTGATCGTCTCAGCCAACGCTGGCAAAATAAGATGAAATTCTTTCTTGTACAAAGTTTAATAATTTCCATCATGCGTTTTGGACAGGAAGTAGAATGCTGAGGCTGTGGAAATCTTCTCTGCAGTAGCACAAAGCACACACAGGCTTCTGTTTTCACACAAGCTTCAGTAGCTTCTCTTTATGAAAGCCAGTGTATCTCACATTAGAAATCAGATTTTATTCCCAAACTCAGCCCGGTTTTGTTCATAAGATCCTTTTTTGCTGAACTTTTACATTACATTGGTTTGGAGCTTTTGAAAAATGAAAGTTAGCCTGAGAATTATCTCAGTGCAGCTCCTAGAAGACAATTAAAATCTCTCAAGCTATCAACCCAATTGTCATTAATTGGCTCTCCTGCTATAGTTCTGTAGTATAAAGGTCGCAAAGAGCAGGAGTCTCTTGGAAGATTTTTAATCTGGGGGAAAAGAGATCTCTTCTACTAGCAGTCAAAAAAAATTTCACTTTTTTAAATGAAGGTATCAAAAATACAATTAGTTATTATCTCAGATTTTGTTTAGACAGCGGGCTTTCAGGAAGAGTAAGAAAAAGGGGTTACATTACGAAGAGGGACAAGATTCATCCTATAAGCAAGCATCACTTGCCTATAGGCTGAATCACCTGCTCTCCCAGGTGGTTACAAAAGATCTTTTTTTTTTCCTGGACGGTACTAAGATATTCATGGGATGCATTAAAAAAATATTGTAACTGTTATTATTGCTTTGCCTTCCATCAACTTTCACGTGCTTCACAAAAAGTCAGCCAAGCCTGTACAATTTTGAACATGGAAGGCAAATACAAAACAAGAACATAAATGGATATGCAGCAAGCTGACACATCTTGTTGGAGCTGGCACATCAGATGATTGCAAGAGTAGAAAAGCAATGCTACATCCTCCCAGTCCACTGTTTTAACTATTGAATTGAGTTGCCACATTAATTTCTTTCTAACCACAAGTTATGGAAGAAACCTAATAGCTGCAAGATGGGAGAGAAAAAGCTAAACTGGTAGAAAAATACTTGCTTCTCACTACACTGATAACAACATCACTCATGAGGAATAGGTTTTTTTTTTTTTTTAATTTTATTTTATTTTTTCACTGGTTGACAGTATTCATTTAACAGGTGAAATTTTATTGGGATTTCTTGAACAACAACATCCAAACCAAAAGGAATTGTGACCAAAAAAAAAAATACTGTTATAAAAAGATTCATAGAAAAATAAAATGTGCTCTTTTTTTTGGTTTAGTTTTATTTTTGCTTTTAAGATTGCAAGCCCTATTATTTCCCCTTGTTACTAAGAAGGAAAAGAAGATAACGCCTATCTAAAGAAATATTTATTTCAGTATATTTTCAATTCAAATAAACTGAAATTCAAATAAATTTCAATTCAGCAGTGAAATTTATAAACAAAATAAAAGTGGCAAGATTTTTTCCTTCTTTACTCTCCTTCTTTTATTTATATAACCACAATCAGACAAACTATAATGCTATCTAAACAACTACACACATTAGGAAAAAAATGAAGATCAATAGCTATAATTTGACACACATCCACTGTTCACTGTGAAAACATCAATAGTACAAAAGCTTCATGGGCATAGCAGGGAAGAGTCTTTTTGGTAGACGGTGTTGGCAGAAGATTAAATAACCACATGTCAGAAAGAATAAAAAAAAAAATTCAATAAACCGAGTGCATACTGGAGATGCGCAAGTACTTTGAGCTAAACTGTTAGTATTAATAAGAAAATTATCTTTGTCTTCCAGTCATTCAATTACTTCATGAACAAATATTTTGGCTCGGATCTCTGATATTCAACCGTATACTGTCTTTCCTATCTGCCAGAGGACTACTGCTGGAAGGCAGGGAAGCAGGAGATGACTTGCACGCTGGACGATGATATCTTGGGCTGCTATTTCATAAACAGCCCTGTAGGTGACTATTCATCACATCCCCATCGCTTACGCTCTGAGGGAATCATTAGAGAGAGATGCAGCCAGCAACTATCTGGCCAGGAAGCAAAGAGACACAGAGTTTATGGGAAGCATCTGGTAGAAAGTGGAATTGAGGTTCGGGGCTGAATCACCACGCCCAGTGTGTGCACATTGACCCCTCCTATTGAATCTCACGGCGTTACTCTGATATTTGCACTCAAGGACATGCCTACAGACTTACAAGATCATGCTTTCAACGTCTCAGCTATCCATTGTTCATTAGATTATCTCAAAATGTGAGGTTCTTTGTAAGACCACAATTCTTTAATGTCTGTTCACCACGTAACTCCATTCCTTTGACCATTGTCCCTAATCCACAAAAGGTTTCTCATTAGTTTGTTTTACAAACCAGTTTTTCTTCTTTCTTCTTCAGTTAGTCTTCTGCTTTTTGTTCTTCAGGTGATGGGAATTGCAGTCCTTTTTTAATTTCAGTTAAATTTTTGAGTCACAACCACTTAGAAATCTGGTCCCATCAACTTTCTCACTCTCCCTCCCTCTCTCTCTCCAAAAAACAACCCAGGCTGGATCATCACTTTGCACTGAAAAAGCTGTGTCTTCAAAATGAGCTGATATTGTCAACAAAGGTAAAACAAATAAACAAACAAAGAGCGTAAAATTATTTTGAAATATGAAATATGCATCTCACAAAAAGGTACTTTCATATTCCTCCTGCCTGATGGTTATATATGACAAATGGGTACTTCCACACATAAATTATACTCCTAAAAGCTATTTTGTATGTACTTGTGCACCTAGTGAGAATTCTGAATATTCACATTTATCTCATGTTTGCTACTATGCTGCCAATTCTTCATTTTGTGATGATATAAGTAATGAGATTTCATTGGTTATGTTTACATTTTTAAAGACTCATAGAGTGATTTGATTATATGCAAATTCAATTGTAACTAAACCAAACAAATGAAAAAAAATTCAAAATGTGTTTCAAGCTGCCATGGTTAGGAAGAAGAACATCAGACCCTGTGTCTTAATTAAAAAAAATAAATTATCATTGCTTTATTTAAATTTCTTTACTGAGGCTTTTATAATACTAATAAGGCCTGATGCATGATATCTTAATGTCCATGTCTAGTAATACAGAATTTTAGGAATGGATTAGTGTCTGCAGTTAAAGTTACTTAGTTGAGGCACTGAACTCAGGAACTTACTTGCACTTCACTTCCTGATATTAATGCTAAGATTGAGGTATCTTCACAGGGAAAACCCTCCAGCCCACTACCCACATGGAATATTCAGGTTGATAGACCTCTTAGTATTTAGGCTATATCCCTATATATTTCACATTTAATATTTCTTATATTAGTTAAATTCAGTCCTACCTAAATTTTAAGTTCCCAAGGCTGTGGACCACAGCAACTCAATTTTCAGTCTTAGGTTTTTGGGGTTTTTTTCTGTTCCCTGTATGTGTTAGCCATTTGTTCAGTGGCCCAGCTGCCAAGGGCTGAGATATATCTCCCACCTTTAGCTAAGTTCTTAGAGAGTTGAGAAAGTCTGAGTCCCAGTCATCATGAATCTGACAGCTGAAATCCATCAGGATGTCCTTGCTGATAATCCCCAGAGACAGGATATTGGCCTTGGAACTTCCGTAGGTTTCCCAAAATTGAGCCCAAGAACATGAACTTTTCTGATCTACTGGTCCCATATGTTTTTTACCCAAGGATGATCGCTCTTCTGGGTAGTTTAGTTTAAAATACAAGAAAATGTTTGGCCTGTCCAGGTTTAAGCTATACAAGATTTTTTTTGTCTGCTGTGAAAAAAAAAAATTTACAAATACATAACGAAGACGAGCCATGCTTTCAAACATTTTCAAGTAATGAAAACATTTCAAACATTTTCAAGTAATGGTCTAGTTTACACTGAGAATGGAATTCAGTCCACTTACTCAGAGAATTCAGCATGAGAAATTCAGTTTGAAAGATTCAAGGGTATAGCTACAATGCTAAAGGTGCTCACCCAAATGTACAGGCCAAATAGTGCAGAAGGGTTTGAACAGACATTTCTCTATACTGGTCTCTTCTACTAAATCATGAGTTTTCATCTTCTTAGAATGTGGTTTGGCTTTCTTATGGTTTTTTCTTTGCTTTTTTCCGCCCAATATTATTATTATTATTTTTTATTATTGTTGTTATTATTATTTTTTATTCTTTTCTTTTCTTTTCTTTTCTTTTCTTTTCTTTTCTTTTCTTTTCTTTTCTTTTCTTTTATTTTTTTAATATTTAAAGTGCCTGAAACAACACGAGTGCTGTGCTCATGTGAGTGATGGATAGGAGCACCTGATATGATAAGGCCAAGGGTCTACATCACATTTCTGACTCGTGGGGGACACGGGGAGCTCCTAATGGTGCAAGGCAGGATGGAATAGGGGCTGCAGCACCTGTGCCAATGGGGAACAGGATGCATGGCACAGCCTCACACCTCCTGCCCACAGCCATGAGTCGTCCCCAGAACTATATCAGGATTTCACCCCAAAGGAAAACCATTGGCTTAGTCCTGGAGAAAGAGCCTGTTAAAAAACTAACATGAGAATAATTAGGGAACGAGGAACAAACTCAGAAACTGAAAATATTTGACCATTTAAATGCATCCCTGCAGAGTTACTTTATTAATATTCCTCATGTGAGTATAAAAAAGACTTAGAATCAAAACTTTCTCTTTCTTTCTCATCAGTAAATGGTTAATTTACTTTGACAGCAGAGTAAGAGATGAGAATGTTAACCTGCTATTACCTAGTGTCAAAGGGCATTTATGTCACAGCTTCCAGATTTGAGATATTTTCTAGCCCTAGAGAATCTTGTTCAGCTCATTCTGACAATGTCTGAATATTTTTAATACACTGAGAAATGTCTGCAGACAAGGTTAGAAGAAACATACATTTTTTAAACTTTTTAATAATTATTTTTGTGGAACAACTGCTTCACATTTTAATAACCTGTTTTCCAGGGTACATAGCTTTACCAAAATTTTCAGGTTTTTTGCTAAAGTTTGGAAAAGAGCAGAGAATATTATTGAAAAAAAAATCCAAACCAAAAACCAACAAACAAACATATTTCTTCTTCCTTTTATATTACTCCCTTCTTTGTTCAATTAATCTTTCATCTTTGGTTTATCCACTTGGGTTTCTATGTCTTGTAGTTGAAGCCAGAGAGTGATTATAGATCAACTGATTGAAGAGTCAGGATTTAGGCATCCTGACCATGGTGGATTCAGCCTGGCTGGATGACAGGTGCCAAACAGTGAGTTCCTCTCCTCAGCTGAAGAGGGGAGAGAAAATATAATGAAAGGTTTGTGGGATGAGGTGAGGGCAGGGAGAGGTCACTCATCGGTTGCCAGCATGGGAAAAAACAGACTCAGCTTGAGGAAAACAGTTTAATTTCTTACCCAGCATATCAGAGTAGGGTAATGAGAAAAAAATGCCAAATCTCAAAATACCTAACCCCACCCTTCCCTTTGCCAAGGCTTAACTTCATTCCTAGGTTCTCTATCCTCTTTGCCTCAGCAGCCCCCAATTAAAATTCTTCCCAAACTTCTCTATCCTTGTTTTCTACCTGCAGATTGCAAGCAAAGCATCAGTTGGACAGGAAAAGAAAAGAATGCTGAAGTGACAATGATGAGAGCCTTGTATTTCTGCCTGTGACACACAGAACTCTGCGTCTGTCTGTGGGACACCCATATCTGCCAGTCACAGGGTAGCTTAGGAAATCCAAATTAACATCTGAAATTTGTGAATCTGAATTTGCAAGCTTAACCAGAGAGATTCTGCCCTATTCCCTCTGGATCTAATCTGAAGCAAAAGCATTAAGTTGGTGATGCCATAGAATCAATTACTTAGCTGGACTGAAGCTCTCCTGTTGCAGCATGTACATGTAGCCACCATGAGCTCCAAAAGAAATGAAACTTTGAAAATGTTCTGGTAAACAATATATTGCTTACACCGTCCACTAAAAAGAATGGGATTGCTGAGGGGAGGAAGCTGGTGAAAAACTGTGTGCATGATTATTTAATCCAAGGCTGTGTCATAACGCCCAAGGTTAGTAACACATCAGGAGGCAAAGTTAAAATTACATTAGAAAGGGTTACCTGAACTATATAAATTTCTAATTTTTGATTCCCAAAATGCTTTTTCTTAAGAAAATTCTGGTGTAGTTAAACACATAAAAGATAGTTTGAAAAGAGTACAAAGGAATTATCCACCTACCTCTTTTAATAAAGTCTAATTATTTATAGAAGGACTATGAAAATCACAGCCACAAATAAGGAATACAAAGAACTCTTCCATCTCTTTTATCAGTCAATGCTAGTATAGCTAATTTTGCTTTCAGCTGTTATATTTTTCCATGCTTAAATATTACTTCCTTTCTTCCACCCTTCATTTTAACAACGGAAAGCATAAAACTTAATTTTTATTCCCTGTTCTTTTTAGGAACTCAGCATTGTTCTTCATAATTTGCTCTTGTCATCTTTGTCATGCATGGGTTCTTTCATGCATCTTCATACTACCAACAGTCTTTGTCCTTTTACATCTGACTTCAAATGTTAGATGTGAGCTTCACACTGTTCAGATTTCATTGGTGTTATTGTTTTCATTATATTTCAGAAGTTGTATTGCTATGTAAGCACTTTGATATCCTCACAAGTGTTTTCTCCCCTGCCAAAGCTTTACATTCTTTTTTTCCTTCTGGTTTCTTTCTTACTTGATTCTGTTTTACCTCTAGAGAATGTATAGAATAATGTAAATATTAATGGCAAATGGGATTTTTTTTTTTTTCCATTGGCCACAGCTTTCTCAAAGCCAAAATAATCTACATATTCATGTTCATTTTGATGTTCCTTGAATCTCTGAGGCACATTGTAAATAGACCTGCATTCCTGATGTTGAATTTAGCATGTTTGTACTTAATACATGAGAGACTTTTTCCTTTTTCCCAGCTTGAGCCTTGTTAAAATAACCTGTAATACTGGCAAGGTCAGAGAAAAATGTCAGTTATTTGTTCTGTAGGTGCTGGACAGGCAAGCTGGAACTCCCTAGAGGCTATTCTAACTTGTCTAACCAGGTTTGCAGAGAAACAAACTTCTTTTTTTTTTTTTTTTTTTTTTTTCTTCTCATAAATCTGCTGGCTCTGTGTTTCATGGCATCCTGACCCCTTTGCCAACTAGCAGCTCCTTGGATGAATAAGCTGCACTTAGGAATTGTGGGCTCTTTTTTTCCCCTTCTGTATTGTGTATGTTTCTAATGAGACCCGTATTTGGTTTTCAGAGCTGTGTGACAGTGAGTCTTTAAACAAGAGAAGGCTGAGTATGACATAACCTGTGTGGTGCTTTTTCTGTGCTTCCTACACAGCTTTGTTTGAACCTGACACAATGGTGCAGATGTCCCCCATTTCCATTTTAAAAGCCAACAGAAATGATCAAGCAGCACTACTAGACTGCTTCTTGCCGGCTGTACACAGGGAACATTCAGTGTTGATCCCAGCTGCATGAAGGAGAGGGAGAACATTTAATGGGACACATTTTCAGTTCATAGGAAATGAACTGTAAAGAATGGATGATGCTTCCTACATCAAGGGACATTTGGTGATATTCTGGGCACTCTAAAAACTCAATCCACACTGGGGCTTTTTTGGCTTTAAAGACAAAGTAAAATAGTTGCAGAGCTTACATACCCTGAGGCATTGCTTCAGCAGCGATTTTCATTTGTGCACTAAGTTGTAGTATCTCGTTTGAGATATAAATCTTTGTGGATATTAGACAAAGAGTAGTAGATCTGACAGCCTGCTTACTGTAATTCAGGTTATCACACACTGACTAAGCTGAAATTTTCCACGGAGGATGGGGTTCATTGTCAAATAATAGTCAGTGGGATCAGGTACTTATCTTTCAGAAACTGGCTTTGTTCCAATGAGTTTTGGAGGAAGGCTGATTTATGCTTGCTGGGATCCAACCCAGGCTCTTCCCTATCTGCCAGGGAAAGGAGGAGGCACAGGAGTGGCACAGGAGAATTGCTTCAGAGAGTCAAAATCACCCACACTGCAGACATTGTCATTCTATAACTAAATTGCAAACCTTCCCTTTCTTCATTGACTTGATCAATTCCACTGTACCACAGATTCCCTGGGAACCATCAACATTTCCACAAATTTATGTCAAGCGTCTTACATAATGGAACATGTTGTTTGGCATACAGATTTAGAAAATATGTAAGAAAAGATCTGAAATCAGAAAAGAAATAAGGTGTCTTGAGCAGTGCAGTAGAGGAGGAAAGCACATTTATAACATTTTTTTTTTTTTGCTGTGAACAGTTAGATTTAGAAGAGAGGAAATGGCAGCACTCTTTTTATTTGAAGAAAAAGTGAGATTGTTTGATGAGTACAGCCTAATCCTCAGTGAATGTTCATCAACTTCATAAAACCGAGCTCCAAAGTCTCATGGCCATCCTTCAAGTAGCAATACTTTCAGTAAGTTTCCACTGAGGATATTACTCTGGTGCCATGGAGAGTGCCTTAGAGTTTGCTACAAAACTGCAATGCATCAGTGCACACCTTCAAATGAACCATGAGAGGTAGAAGGGAAAGCTTAAAGTTGGAACTCATTTTGTTACTTAAGGACAAGTCTGACCCAGACGGCCCCTTGAAAGTCAGTGAGAGATGCACACTCTAAAGAACCAATTTCTCCCTTTTTACCAGGAATGAACAAATCATTCCCAGTAATTAATATTTTTGAGAAAAGTAATTGCCTCTTTTCCTGCAGCAAAGCTTTTAAAAAAAAAGCCCTATAATAGTTTACATCAGCAGGTTTTCAATAAGTTCATTTCTTCATTTCATTAAGTTAGGGTGTGTATCAGCTAAGTTTTTTATCAGCTAAGCTTTTTAACAGTTTGCCTTCTCAGGGCACAGATCTGACAGAGTTCTACAATCAGCCTTTCCTGAGGTGATTGTCACAATTTTGTCCAACTAGTAAATTCCTGTTAGACTTTTCACACTGCTTTCGGTCCTGGTTGGTTTGGATTATCAGCATTTCTGGCCTCAAAATCTTTGAATATTTAACAAGACATCAGATTCTTACAGATTATCTTTACATCTGAGAACTAGAAAGGTCACTGGACTGATTTAATGTTTTACCTCTAAGTTTTCCCTCCCATGAAATACTTATCACTATTCGACTCAAATGAAAACTTGTGCCTCACTATCCTCTGTTCCTGTATTTTATTGTTATTAGGTTCACTTCTTTATTATTACTGTTAACATCTTGTTATCACTATATTTACTTTATACTTACTTTAGCATTAAGGGCCTGTAGATAGGTAATGCACAAAATCCTAATGATTTTTTATCTTCATAGATTTCAAATGCTAACACATAACAGAACACATGACATACATAGAAGTATGAAGTAAACCAAAACCAAATCACTATTCACATTTTAAATGACTCCCCCATATTCAAAGGAGATGTCCAAGGATGAGCAGGAAGCTTTATGCAGATGAGCAGCTAGTTTCTCTTATTTTCCTGAAACAAAAAAGGCAGAAGTGAAGTCTTGGCCTTCTTAAGGCTCTTTGCTGCTGAACCATTGGATTTAAATTATTAGGATTCAAAGCCACTTTACTTTCCATATGTTTTTTCCTGTTTATTTTTCCTTTTCTTTTCAATTTTTTTTTAAATAATTTGCAACCATTCTTTAGCTTAACCTTCTAAGCTCTTTGGTGTAGATTCAAGGTCCATAGAAGATGATCAAAATTATATCTGTGTGGTACTGAATAAGTCTGATGTGTTCCTACTCTGAATTACAAAATCCAGGTTTCTACAACAGTCAGCTTTGAAAGGCATGGAAGGCACATTTTATAACACAGCTTCCTTCAACTAAAACAGCTAAGGGAAACATAAAATGGGGGAATAAAATAATAATAAAAAAAAAGGACTCATCTTTAGCAGGCAGGTTGGAGTAAACTCAAAACCTTCAAACCAGCTGTACTGAGAAAGAAAGAGAGAAAGAGCTTTCCAGGCTGGAATCTCTCAAGGGATCTGGAGGTGATGCAGGCTTTTTCTTTTTTGTGTCTCCCTATTTTTTTATTTGCCCTACAGTCTCACAAAGTGGGAACACATGAAGTTAAAAGGAATAAGCTTGTCTAACATCTAATAAGAGAAGAATCTGTCACTGCCAGTGATGTGAATGGGAATACAAAAGCTGCAGGCATGTATACTCCTTCTGCAGCAAAAGCACAGCAAGGCAAAAGGTTACCCTAAGATCTGCTCTCAGTTGCTTTGGAAGCTCTGTTTAATTGTTAGTCACGATGCACTGTGGGCAGAACAATTAGTTGTATCTATATTAGATCTAAGCTGTAATTATTTGTTACATTAATCATGACTAGAGTAAGAATTTAATTAGTCACGAACATTACGTGATTTTTTTTTTCATTTTTAATTTTATTTTGAAGGGGGGGGGAAATGTCCAGTTTTCTTAATAAACACATCTTAATAAAGCGAGTCCAGGATGTCTGCAAGCCAGCGTCATGCCCAGGGTCCTTCCACCTGATGAATATGCAGGAATCCCATCCCAACAGCAGAGCCTAGCACTGACTTGGATTTACAGAGCCAGGTATCAGAGCCAGTCCTGAATTCAGACAAACCAGGTTGGAGGGGTGGGGGAACGAATTTCGGAGTTATTGCAATGATGTCTCATCACTTAAGAGTTCGAGAGAGATGTATTAAAGTGTGTAAGGAGTGAAATTGCTCCACTGCAGGTGAAGCATCTCCCAAACAGAACATCCCTCTTTGCGTCGGCCAGCGTGCGATACGCAGATGGCATTTTGCTCCCATTTCCCTGCGCTAGCAACAATTACCACAGGGCACTGCTGCTGGGAGGCCTTGCCCACTGCTGGGCTCCCTTTTGCCGTGCAGGGCAGAGTTTTTGGTTGCCTGGGTGCTCTGAGCCGCTGCCGGTCCGGGAGCGCTGCTCTGGCTCCTCCGTCCGCTCCTCTTGCTACGCAGCGCTCTGCAGTCTGACACCTGTGCCAGCACAGGGGAGATGGCATCGTCCCTTTCCTGAGACAGGGCGTGATTGTCCCTGGGTCCAGGCAGAGAATGCTGCCATCTCCAAATAGGAAACAACCACCCGTGTCATGCCTCCTGAGCATTGCTGGGTGTTTTACAGGGTTGGCAGCAGAGGAAGAAGTGATTAAACTTTGAGAAAAGGAAAGCGAGATGTATTTTCAGGTGTTTTTACAGAGGTTTCTTTCCTTCTTTCTTTCTTTCTTTCTTTCTTTCTTTCTTTCTTTCTTTCTTTCTTTCTCTCTTTCTTTCTTTCCTTCCTTCCTTCCTTCCACCACTTCCGCCACTTCCGCCATTTCCTTCCTTTCTTTCTTTTTTTCTTCCTTCCTTTCTTCCTTTTTTCCTTTTTTCCCTTTCTCCTTTTTTCCCTTTTTCCTTTTTTCCTTTTTTCCTTTTCCCTAATGCAAAGGACGAAATTGCGAAGGAGCTATTTTGGAAAAGTTAGGGGGAAAAAAAATAAAAGGCTGGACTAATGTGCTGTTTGAAGGAGAAGCCATTTTGACAGCAAAAGAGAGATGACAGACATTTTCTGTTCCTGGGACAGCTTGTGCCACTTGTCCTGGGGTTCACCTGCCCTCACGTGCGTGCCCAAATCTGTGCTGTGTGTGAGCATCCCTGCAACAATGTCAGCAGGGCTCTGAGCTGCTGCCTGAGTCAGATTCCTCCTATCGGGAACGGTACCTACATTACAAAACCCATTGATTCTGATCCACAGAAACAGCCCCACCACAGGGGTTGAGACTATTTGTGTGAGTAAGTGCTCTCTCTGACATGACAGAGCTTGCCTGAAGCTGAAGGGTAATTTTCAGACATCTGCTCCTTACAGAAGGGGCTTCTTCTCCCACAGACCACATTTCAGCATTTGGGAGTTCCTTCATTATGCTCTCTTAGGTGAGTTCATGTATTATAGACCAGGCAGCAATTTGCCAAACAGATTTCAGGGTCTGATGCCAAACCAGAAATAAAGTTACATTCACGTAATTGTTGATTCCTCTTTATGTGTCTAAGGTCTTGTCTTTCTTTCTACTGCTAATCAAGACAAAAAACAAACAAAGAAACAAAAAACCCAAACAAACAAAAAAAACCCCACCAAAACAAAACAGAAAAAAAAAAAAAAAGCTGGGCCAATTCTGCAATCGAGGTTTTAAGCATTAAAACAGGTCTTGTTACTAAAATAGTTATGTAACACTGACCATATCTGTCACCTTTAGAAATTTATCTCTTTGTGAAGTGTTTAGTTTTGTTACTGTTGTTGTTGCTTTTGTTTTTCCGCAGTCAGAAAAAGAAACGTATGAAAAACAATGTAAGAAAAAGACATTAGGACTGTTATTTTTCTCCTTTATATGTGGATGGCTGGAGTATTTCTGAGTGAAAGGTAAATTGTCAGGACAAAACTTTTTTCTCAATGCATCTCTCAAGCAAAGACCTTTGTCATCTTAGCATCTCCACCCCCAATATAGGAAATACGAAAAGAGATGATGTTTCAAAAATCTCGTCCATTCTACTAAGAACATCTTTGGGGAGTAAGGATTGCTACTTATCTGACCTCGGCATTGCTGCATGCATGCAAGAAACACAAATTTATGGGAAAAGTGTCTTTCAGCTTTTTCTCCCAGTGCTGTTTGAAGACTGAGTATCCCATCATGTCCTCTTGAAGTGGCATTTACAACAAAGGAGCAGACATATCTATTTCCAGTGACAACAATGTCTTGGTGCACTGACAGCTGGATGAATTTTTTTTACTGTTTATTTATTTAATTACAAATTTTTTCTACTGGAAAGTAAAAGTTAAAAGTGGTAGATGGAAAGTCATGAATTCTTCTCCACATTTCAATCAGGCTGAAATAAATTCCAGTTACTCACACAAAACTATTAGTTGGCAAATTTCCTACTTAGATATTTAATTCTAAAAGGTTGTAAATACCTCATTAGCACGTTCTTACTGAGCATTTATTAAAATATTTTGCAGTGTTTGCAAACAGTAATGATCAAAGGTTTAGCCATTGAAGGATGAAGCTGAGAGTCTACAGTAATGCTCAGCTCTGGGAATTGCCACGCTCATTGAACAGCACCAACCTTTGGCATTTCCATCCTTTTTTTTTTTTTTTTTTTTCCTTCTTCTTTTTCTTTTTTTCCTCTTAGACCTTCACTTGTTTCACCTCTTGGGTGCAAGGCACATTGCTGCCTTTTGCTGAGAGGTCACTGTTCCAATGACAATTTCTGTGCTGAAGATGAAGGAAGTGGATGTTGGTCTACATGATAGCACCATGCAATGAATCAAACCCATGACCTTTTAGTCCGAAAAACCTTTTGCTAAAGATTAACATATTTGGCAGTCAGTGACCTTACCAGCAGAGGGCGATATGGCATCAGGCAGTGCATCATTCTAATGCATCATTTGTCTATCAGAAAAACTGAGTATTCTATACTGTGTAGAGGTTAGGTTTGCACAAGGGTAATATCTACCTGAGTCTGTTGCTGACTAGGTGTGTGGACACTTCAGCACAGGGGATGGTGTTTGACATAATTCCCAATCCAAGTGGAAATACATTAATACCAGCACAAGCAAAGTGGAGGATTAGGTGATTAGATACTATTAAATACACATCATTATTTCTAGACATATAATCTAGGTGCTTGAGATCCAAAATCAAGCCACCCAGATGCCATCAGAAAAGTCAAAGAGAATTCTCATTGCAGCAAGGCTTAAAACCCCTGTACTCCAGCAAATCCAGGATCACAGCAGCTCACTGCCTTCCCAGCACTCATATTGCCTTGCCTTTATGCACAGCCAGTGTTAGAACTTATAAACCATTGGTTGTCATTTCCAGCTCCCATTGCACCTGTTTGGAACATGACATGTTCCCTTTCCAGCTTCACGGTGCTCTGTCCTTAACACAATTTCATTCCCCTAAAATTCTGTCACTGCAGTTCTGCAAATGGAGCTGAGAATTCCTTTTCTTTTGCCCTCCTGGTATTTTAATTTACATTTATTGCATCGTTGCCCTTTAGATTGTCGTGTTTATGTTATATCTCCTTATTTATAGTGGATTGCCAGCATATGTCCCTGAATGCAATTTTATTTGGTTGCATTCAGGATATTTCTGAAATATGTCAGATATTAGTGATAATATCATTGCTGTTTTAGACACTAAAAGAAAATCATCAGACAATTGTCCAGTAATCAGACTCAAGAAAAACGAAAAATGAAAGTTCCACTATTTTAAGCTAGTTTTCCAAAAACAATCTTTGTGAAAATTACTCCTAATTCGAAGGAAACTAAGGTTTTGCCTCACCCCTCCAACAGGGCAAATGGCTCTTTTTGGACCAATCATAAAAATGAGCCTCCCTAAGTACATTGCACCTTAAGGCTGACATTATTGCAGAAAAGCATATACAGCACCTTGTCAGCATGGTATATCTGGGCTTGGCCGAGTTGTCATTTCTGACAGGTCGGTGTAATGAGCAAGAGAGAGCTGAGATGGTCGAAAAGTTTTTTTCTTACTTGTTGTTGATGTGGGGTTTTTTACCCGAATCAGCAGGGTAGAGCTGTTTGGGGTGATAAGACCATATATATGTGTCTCATTATGAGCTCTACATTATCAAGTTGTTGTCACCCATGCTATCACACTTAGCCACATTTATGTTTGGGATTCATTTTGTGCAATTTCTTTACATTCCTAACCTGGGAACAGCAGAAAATCTGATTCTCTGGAGCAGCAGACATTAGCTAGCAGACTGTCCATGCATTTTTAACCTACATGCACTTGCAAAATCACTGATAATGAGAGGTGCTAATTGCATTAGAGTTTTTCTTTTGCAGAATAAAAATCTTAAAACAGGTAGTTACATTAAAAAAAGACAACTGAAAAGAAAAAAAAAAAAAGTAGGATTTGGAGGCAATGAATGTGAAAATGACAGGAAGACTTTCATTCGAATTCTAATGATTTTGATATTTGTGCTCAAATCCTGTAAGGAAAGCAACATAATACATTAGAGAGGGGAAAAAAAAACTAGGACTTTTTTCAACATGTTTTTCCTGTATTATTTTTACTTATGACCCTTCACATCTCTGTGCCTCAGTCCCCAGCATGTCAAGTAAGAATAGTGTTTCCAGTCTCCTTTGTAAAGCGTTTTAAGACGCACAGATGAGAAGCACTTTATAAGACTTAGGGAAAAAGCACAACAATAAAAGAGATGAAAGGGATCAGAGGTTAGAATTTAAAACACTAATATAATCACACTGTCGCAGAATTAAGATCATAAAAAATAAATCCGTTTGAGCTGCAGCTTGAATAGAGGGAATGGGAAAGGGACAAGAAGAACAGAGAAATAAAACCTCCCTTTAGTCAGTTGTCAATATCATCAGTACAAAAACACACATACATACTTTGTGATGCCATTTGAATTATGTAAGGAAATTTGAAATAGGGCAAGAAATAGAAGCTATTCATGTGCAGAGAAAGATCAGATAAGTAAATTAAAATATATGTTGAATTCTGCTGTAAGCAGATATCCCTTAAGGCTACAAAAATAATGATTTGATTATCAAAGCTGTAGAATGTGTGGCTCATCTCCCTTTGTGTTACAAGGAGCCTTTCCATTAAATTTGTTGTTAAGCAAAATGTCTACGGGAGACTCATTTTGGGTACTGATTAGTCACCTCTTAGGAGAGGAACTCATTGCCTTCCTTCCGCACGCTGGAGTCACATTCCAGCAAGGAGTTGCAAGGTCAAGCCATCAACCCCATGTCTTCAGCGTACCTGGAATGAGTACATTCTGCCAGCATATTCAATAAAGCAATTACAATAGCATTAATGCAAATGACCAATGCATCAGATGCAGTGTAGAGGCAGAAGATGGAATCGTTTCAGCATATTCCGCCCCAAATTTTTTGAAGCTGTTTTAGTCCACATGCGTGAAGGTCAGGCAAACAGGTGGCCCATGGAGGAGAGAGGATGCTAGGCAAGGTTACCATGATCTTTTTGTCTCAGCACTTGAAGTCAATCACATTAATTTTCCAGGGCATTACACCACTGGTGCTGAGATGCTTCGTGTGTCTGCTTTGGTGTACCAAAGTTGAATGGAGTCAAGCAGCTGTTCTCCTATCCTGATGAAGATGATGGGGAAAAAAAAATAGTCCCTGTTCTTACTCAAGTTTTGAAAGAATGGAGAATGTATGGCAAGGCCATAGCATTTGCTGGATGCATATATTTTAGGGAATACTGCAGCCCTTCCTAAGAGTGCTGTTCTTTAGAAATGTTTGGCAGCTGCGGTGCATCAGACATCCTCTTTGCAGGTGAACTGGAGTCTGCTGGATGTGAAGAGCAGCTGTCATGCAGAGAAGAAAAAAGTATGAAGGATATGCTTATGACCAGCCAGATGCCTCCTGCCACAGCACATCAAATGCTGCAGAGATTTGGGCATATGTTACCATTGCTTCAGCAATGTGGGTGGGCTCAGCACAGCCCTGCCAAAGCAACAGGATGGAAACTGTGCAGGTGGGCTGCTCAGGTGCAACAAGAACTCAGTCTAAGATATTTGACCTTCCATGCTCTGTCATTTCTTTTTTCCATCCCGGTTTTTTGGCTGCTCTCTTCTCACAATAGGTGGTGAGGTGCAACCACATCTCCATCATTTCCTGCTTTGGATCTGTTTGGTTTTACTGCAGACAGTATCTAAGCCCCACACAGCCCCACTGTGTGTGCCCCCTGCCCCACTGGGTCAGGAGAGAGAATCAGAAGGGTAAAACTGGGAAAAATGGATGGTTGAGATAAAGACAGTTTAACTGGTAAAGCAAAAGTCACAATAATGGGCAAAGCAAAACAAGGAATTCCTCCACCAAGTCCCAGTGGAAGGAAGGTATTCAGCCATTCCATCCCCAGGAGAATGGGGCTCCATCACATGCAGTGGTGACTTGGGATACCAATGATCTCTCTTTCTTCTTCTCCCCTCAGCATTATGTGCTCAGCATGACACCATGAGCTCTGGAATGTCTCGGTAGTCAGTCGTGGTCAGCTGTCCAGCTGTGCCCGCTCCTGGCTCCTTGTGCCCCCCCCGGCTGGTGGGGTGGTTTGAGATGCAGAAAATGCCTTGACTCTCTGCACACCCTGCTCAGCAAAATTACAACATCTCCATTATCATCTCTGTTTCCAGCAGAAGTCTAAAACAGAGCCCCAAATTACTATTATAAAAAACATGATTGACTCTACCCCAGACAAAAAGAGTACAGGACTCCCCATTACATGATCTATTAGATTCCCAAATCAACATTTTACACTGAAACCCTACATATTACATATTAAACTTCTGATATCTCTCAATTTTCTTTTCTGGTAAGGAACACATTAAAAGCAAGAAAATATTATTCATTCAGCACCAGTCCAAAAAGGAACAACTGTTTAAGATGACTAATCATCTCTTCCTCAAGGGTGTTAGACTGGAGGAAGCATTTGGTGATGGGTTTGTGGTGGTTTGGCAGGATCTGCAGAGACTACAGAGCATCCTGCAGCTGTACTAGAAAGACTTAAAAATGACAAGATTCATGCTACACTAGATTTCAAAAGTAGCTCAGCCTGATGTCTGATTAATTTCTATAAGAAATGAACTCCAGAGAAAAATCTGACTTGGGTGCCCTATATATTTTTATTTGCAGAGTTCGGGAGGAAGGAAATTGCCAGCACAGGCCACGTGGTCAGATTTCCACTGACGCTCTGCCAGAAATTGAACAGATCTGATCATATATCTGATCATTATCAATGCTGGCTTGAGTACTGCTGTCAGTCCAATCTACCAACTTCTTGGGGTCCCGTGGACAATTGTGGGATTTAAGGAGAAGAAGGGAGATCAACACTGTCCTAGGTTTCCTAGCCTCTTTTCTTTCTTTCTCTTTCTTTCTTTCTTTCTTTCTTTCTTTCTTTTCTTTTCTTTTCTTTTCTTTCTTTTCTTTATTTCTTTTCTTTTCTTTCTTTTCTTTCTTTCTTTTCTCTCTTTCTTTTCTCTCTTTCTCTCTCTCTTTCTCTCTTTCTTTCTCTCTTTCTTTCTCTCCTCTCCTTCTTTCTTCTTCTTCCTTGTTTTTCTTCCATTCTTTCTTCTTCTTCTTCTTCTTCTTTCTTCTTCCATTCTTCTTCTTTTCTTCTTCTTCTTCTTTCTTTCTTATTCTGCTTCTTCCTTGCTTTTCTTCCATTCTTTCTTCACTCCTGATCAGTTGGATCTTCATTCCATTTAGAGAGCCACGACACTAATTTTTGACCATTAAAACCTTACAAATAGTACTGAAAAAATGCACGGGAAGAGACAATCCACCAGATCTGGTGCAGATCTGAACAGATAAACGCTTACACCATTGGGAAAAAAAAAAAAAAAACAACCTGCGGCAGTTTGATGCTGTGCTGCACAGGTGCTCCTGAGCACCTTCTCTGTGTTGTGATTCCCTCAGGGCGAGCATCCTGCTCACCACGGTGGGGCTGTCCCTGCCTGCCCCACTCCTGCATCTGAGGCAGGGCCTGGCCAGTGCCAGGGAGCAAAGTGGCAGCAAAGAGAGGCTTTTCCCCCACTCCCACTCCTGCAGACAGCCGAGTGCACAACTCACCCCGCAGTGACTGGAGACACAAAGCTCCCTCCTCCCGCCGTCCCCCGACTCGGTGCATCATTGCAATTGCTAATTTGAGCAGGACGTGAGGTGAGTTCTATCCAAGAGTGAACCTGACCCTTCACCTCCGCAGCACTACCCGTGGCTGCTGCAAAGCAATTGTGCCCGTCAATGGAGAACAGAGAGCAGTAAAAGTAATGAGAAAGGTAATAAGAGTTAAAACAAAGGTAGATGGACCTCAAATGAAAACAGGAAGATTTAGGGTACCTGGAGAAAGACAAGTCAGCATTATATAGAGACGAATTAATACTTTGGGATTAAACTGTGTGTGAAGGGTAGGGGCATAGTGCACTAAAAATAGGAACAGGGTAATTTAGAAGCTAATCAAGCTCTGTCACAGACAAAATTAATAAGTAAAAAAAGTTTTAACAAGACATTAGCCATCCGAAGAACATAGAAGGCCTGTGGAGGAGGATATTGTATCAGAAGGTGTTATTAACACTGCTATTATTAGATTGGGTATGATTAACAGGACTTGGTCAGAAAGAATCAAGGTGAAGTTTAGAAGTGCAGTGGTGGATCACACAGAATGTCATTACAAAGGTGAAAATTGTAAAAAGAAGCAAGAAGTAGAGGAAATAGTTTTGAAAAATGATAGATGAAAAGACAGTGAAGTGTTCTGAACTTTTCTATATGGCATAAAGGTGCAGTGAGTGAGAACAAGGAGGTGAGGGTAGTTGTTTTCTCTTCTGTCCATGTTTCAAGTGTCATGATTAACATTTGCAAAGATGAGACTTCATAGACATAGGACTTTCAGAGGCTCATTATAGGTTTCTCTGACTGTTTTTTTTCCTGCACTGATTTGCAATTTGGACTTCATGAGAACTGAGAAACGGTGGGCTGTAAATTAGTGATACTTCCACGAAATCAGTGGAAACAAACTGATTTCCACCATTCTTGTGATTCAACATTCTTTTTGAAAACAAGGTGAAAAAAATATGAGTTTCATAAAGGTGAATTTTTGAAGGACAGGTCTGGCTGTAATCACCAGGTGAAGAAGCAATTTGCTGAGCGTCAAAAGAGATGTGGGCACAATGAGAAAAAATATCACTGGCTCCAGGCATTGATTCCCAAGCATCTATTACTGAGCACCCCCAGAGGCAAGGTCCTGGTCTTGATAGATGCCTCTTTTTTTTTGTTTTTGTGATTCTTTGTTTTTTCTTTTTTCCTTTGTTCAAATTAGACATAAATATCTATTTGCTTAAAATGCATTCATTTCTCTGAGTTGTATTGTACAATTTGCTGATTTTGCTTTTATTTTGGACAAAAAGGATTGTGGATTAAAAGATACTTTTATTCTGAGGCTTTTCTGCTGTTGCTTCTCATCTGATTATATATATATAAAATCAGATATTCCAAATTATCCTTTCTCCTTACCTGGATCCCCCCTTGATCTGTTACCAGTTCTCTTTGCCATTACCCTAACCTCTAGAAAGCAAAATCTTACGAAGTCAGTAGGTAGGGGGTTTTGTGTGCTTTAGTTAGACATAATAGATCCTTAATTAATCAGGAGCATCTAGTATCAACTCAACTCAGATTGATATTATTCACAAAGAGCAGCATTTTACCTGGAAAACAGGCTATTTTTCAGCACTCTGTCACTGCCACATTTCATTCCCACCCCTTCAGACAGATTCTTTAGCCTGTGGTGCCAATCAGGAGTGATTTCCCTGGACTAAGTGCTGCTACACGGGGGGAGTAAACCTGGCTGTGAGCTTGGGCTCTGTGTGCCTGCATCCTTTAGGCTTTAACCACGCACTAATCATCAGGGCATCCAGTCACCATTATTCCTGCAGAGAAAATTTGACAGGTGACACTGTGACAGTAACATTGCTGCTGACCGCCAGCTAAGTCCCTGGCTCTGGAGCTGCACGACCAGTGGAAAACTCGGCAGATCCCTTCTTCCCTGCCTGCGTGCGCTCACCACATTTCAGCTGAGCGGAGGCGTCCTCCTCTCCCTGCAAATCACATTACGCTCTCTGTGCTCTGATGGAAAGCAGGAGTGAACCTGTAGAGCCCCGAAACACATAATATGCATGGCTGCTGTTTTACACTTGTAACATCTTGCATGCACTGAAATGTACAGCTGTTTACACTTGTAGCTCTGTCAAGTAAACAAGTGGTGATTTCTTATGATGGAGGGGAAATTGGCACAGGGCTGCTATTCACTCACCTACAGCCTGGCAACTCCTGGTGGTGGAAATCATTCTTTAGGCACCAGACTGGCATCAGGCTTGCTGTTAAAACTGGCTTCTCTGAGGTGGAGGGGAGGCAAGAGGAAATGTGTTGGCTGCATCTGCACCTCGAGGAAAGGCAGCAGCCGAGTGTCTGATGGGCTCTGTCTCCTGCTGCAGCCACCCCCGTAAGTGGCTCACAAATCGCCTGCGCAGTGCCTGTGCCAGGCTGTGCTGGCATGTAAATCCATGCCAGGCATTTTCAGGTGGCTTCTCCCCCAGAGCTGTAGAGCTCGTAACCCAAAGGATGGCAAATCTGCGAGAGAAAGGCTTGGAGATAACCTTTATCACCTAAAGATGATGCTATGTAGATTTTAGGCCAGTAAAGATGGCTATAAATAATAAAACAACAAAAAAATCTAGACTGTCTTTTCAGAAATTAACCAGAGGGAGAATCCAGTGAAGCTGGCAAGCTGCAACTTTGCGACAATCAAAAAGAAGCTGTGTTTCCAGAAGTTACTTTGGTATTGCTTTGCAACAAAAGGCTAGTGTGTACCAGGGATTATCAGGAGCTCTGGGGCAATCTGAATGTACTCATAGAGATTGAGCCCTTAAAATATTAAGAAAAATGAATAAACAGATCAGCTCACAGGTGATTGGACATGGGAACAGGGGCACTTTTCACCAGGATGCACAGGGCCCCATCCAGCCTGGCCTTGAGCATCTCCAGAGATGGGGCAGCCACAATTTCTGTGGCAACCTGTGCCAGCACCCTCACAACAAAGAGCTCTTTCCCTAATATCTAATCTAAACTGATCCCCTAACAGTCTGAAGCCAGTTCCCTTTGACCTGTCACAAGGTCATGCTTTCACAAAAAGTCCCTCTCCATCTTTCTTGTAGATTCTCTTTAGGCTGCAGTTATATCACTCCTAAGCCTTTTCTTTTCCAGGCTGAAGAAACGCAATTCTCTCAGAATAGAATAGAATAGAATAGAATAGAATAGAATAGAATAGGTTGGAAAAGACCCTTAGGGGGCATCAAATCCCACTATAAACCTCACACTACTGAGTCCAGACTAAAACATGTCCCTAAGTGCCACATCTATATGTCTTTGGAGAGATTTGGGGATGGTGACTTCATCATTTCCCTGACAACCTGCTCTAAGGTCTGACCTTTCAGTGAAGAAATTTTTCTTAATATCCAACCTAAACCTCCTCTTGGTACAGCTTGAGCCTATTTTGTCTCATCCTGTCCATTTGTCACTTGAAGAAGAGACTGCTTTCCAGCTGGCTCCTCTTTTCAGGCATTTGTAGAGAGTGAGGAGGGCCCTGATCCTCCTTTTCTCAAGCCAAACACCCCCAGGTCCCTCAGAAACTCCTCACTGGAGTCCTCTCAACCCCTCACCAGCTCTGTGGCCTTCTCTGGACACACTCCAGAACCTCAATGTCTTTCTTATCCTGGGGGCCCTAGGGTGTGTGAGTTTCCCCTGTTCCTATATGTGTGCCCATTCTGTATATGCTTGTCCTATTCTGATCCTCGCACACAGGATCCTCAGTTTAAATTCCCTTCAGGTTTTCGGTGCATTAAAAAATTAAATCTCTCTGTATATAACGGAGTTTCTATCAAAGGAAAATTGTAGTCTGGTTTAAGAGACAGTAAATTGTTTTTTTATCATCTTTTTCTGGCCTGCAATTTTACCAAATGATCAAGCAAGAAGAATCACATTTATTCTTCGTGGCAGCCTCTGCTTCAACTAAAAATAAAAATAAAAAAAAATTGAAGAGAGACCTGAAAATATCCTCCATGAACAATTACACATTCTTCCCTTATAAACTGGGGGCCGGCAGGTCATCATGTAAAAGCTGACATATAAAGAGATGAAAATAAAATAAAATAAAATAAAATAAAATAAAAAATAAAATAAAATAAAAAATAAAATATAAAAATAAATAAAATAAAATAAAATAAAATAAAATAAAATAAAATTATATAAAATGGATAATGGATAATCACTGCTAAAGCTGTAGCATTGAAGGAAAGGGCACCTACAAGCTCCCTCTACCTATCTGATATCTAGGCAACCTGTAATGCCTACAAGGACTCTTTTATGCATTCTCTAGAATGGAGAATTATAGAGCACATGAGTCCTGCCAGGTGCAAGGCTCCTCTTCTGTCAGCAGAAGAATAACCCAAAACATCCCATCCATGACCTCTGCACGTACATTCATGCTCACATATCTGTGCTTTATTTGTGGCTTAATGTTCTCCTCATTACTTGTGATGCACAAGAAAGCATTGGAAATTTGCATTTGTGTGACTCAGGAAGAATGGAGCAAATTGCTTTTAAATAAAACCTACTGAGAGAAAAAAAAAAATCACCATTTACATTTCACCCAATATGCATGTTTTTAAAAGTCTTGAAGTATTGATCACAGTAGTTAGGCATAATCAAAAAGCCTCCAACGGGTCATAAGCACTGCTCTGCTTATATGGTTTTTTGTTCTCAGCATTAGGAACATCTCCCTTGAGTTTTTCTGAAGCAGTAGTAATTGGATGATTAAAGCAAAAGCCACATCTATTGGAATTTGAAGAGATCGTGAATGCTACAATAAAACAAAAAATAAAACCTTGTATCTACATGGTTAAAAAAAAATCAATAAAGTTTAAAGCAATAATGCAAAGAAAGAAAATAAGAAAAGGCTAATTGCTCCATCTTTTTGCAGAGTTATTTCCTGAGTCACTTTCCAATCTTTACTCTCTTCTTTTTATGTCTCTGCCGAATGACCCTTGGTCTCCTTTTTCACACATATGCAAAACCACAGCTACATTAACAACTCTGCTGCTTTCTCCCTTGATTCCTTTTCTTTCCTGCTTAAAATTGCCCTTTCTGGCCTTATTACATACAGTGGCTAATGCACTCAGTTTGGGTAGAGGAGATCTATGTTCAACCCATATTTCTACCCCTAAATAACTGTATAATATAGGCCACAATATTTAATGAGTTCCCCACTTGTGTAATAGGACTGACAGTATTCATTTGTCTATTCTGACTATTTAAATTGTCAGCCCATCTGGTAGGATCATTTCCTTTTCAGAGTCAGAGTTCAGATCCCATTCTTAGTTTGGGTCTATTGGCACTACGGTAGTTGGGGAAAAAAAGAAAAAAAAAAAAAAAAAAAAAAGAATAATCCAAGTAAATTCAGTTCCACAGGGGGAAGTGGCAATATTTGCAGTTATATTAGGGATCTGTTTAAACACTTGGCTTGTCTCAGCAGTGCCCAGCTCTGAGAGAAACCAGGGAGCTGCACAGCAATACTTCTGCTGCTCAAAGTGCACCTCCATTAATTGGCAGAATGAAGGACAGGCTGTTAACTTTCCTGCTGGTGCTCTGTGTACTGACAAGATGAATCTTCTAAATAAGACATTGTATCCTGTGGCTCAGTATCATTTACAGGCTCCAACTCATCCTCTGTTTCTTTTTGAAACTCCGGCGCTTGTTCTTCTCTGATGGCCTGGAGGTGGTCTTTCCAACCCAAATTGGAAAACCTAAATAAATGTGTTACCTTGAAAAGATCCCGAGTGCTCAGCTGTCGTGGTTTAACCCCAGCCAGTCCCCAGCCCCATTGCCTCTCACTCACTCCCACATCAGCAGCAGCTGGGGGGGAATCAGAAGGGTAAAAGTGAGAAAAATCATGGGCTGGGATAAATGCAGCTTAATAGGTGAAGCAGGAGCTGTTCACACAAGCAAAGCAAAATAATTACTAGGAATTAATTCACTGCTTCAATTGGCAGGCAGGTGTTCAGTCCTCTCCCTGAGAGCAGGGTCTCATCATGTGGAATGATTACTTGGGAAGACAAAAAACATCATCCCAAATATTCCCCCTTCCTCTTTTTCCTCCCAACTTTACACACTGAGCATGATGTCACATGCTCTGGAAAATCCCTTTGGTCACTTGGGTTCTCCTGTCCTGGCTGTGTCTTCTCCCAAGCACTCTCATCCCTCCCCAGCCTGGCAGGGCAAAAAGCAGAAAAGGCCCTGGCTCTGTGCAAGCCCTGCCCAGCAATAACAAAAAACATCTTTGTTTCATCAACCTTGTGCTCAACACAAGCCCAAAGCACAGCCCCACACCAGACACCATGAACAAAATTCACTTACACCAGCCAAAACCAGTACACCAGCGCCCACTGCAGAATACTAGGATGCTTATTTATCTCTTGAAACATAGAGTCCAAACATCTAAACACCTTACTTGGAAGATTTTGGTGCATACTTCCCCCTGTCTCCAGCTATGGCATTGAACGTGTTCCAAGAAATCCAGGTCTATCCACAAATAAACATTATTCGTCCTACTGAGAGTAATACCTTTCATCATTCCCAACCAGATGTTAAATGTTGTCAGGCTGCACCTCCAGCTATCTCACAATTTAGCTCCTGAAGCTTGAACTCATCCTGGTGTCCTCTCTCCTCTCCCTTACCTTCCCACCCTAATTACCTCAGCTGTCCCAGCCATGTCCTTCCCTTCAGAAAAAAAAGGAGAAGACCTAAAGAACAGGCTTCCCCATCTGGAAAATATTAATTCTTCTCTCACGAGGGCCGTGTCACTGGCGTTGGGGTGAGGATTGAACAGACGTGTTGTGAAGTGCTTCCCTATTATCCCGAGTGCTCTGACACAGAAGGACTGAGCTGCCCCAGTGAGAGGCTGGGGGAAAGCGCCCCGATTGATGCCACAGGCAGTGGGAGTACAGAGGCACAGGCAGGGGGTGTGAATCAGGAGACCTCTATCGATTTCAAGCCAGAGAGTGGCACTGGTTTACTGCAGCAGTGGAGCTTACATTTTAAGATAAAAGGTGAAACCCTGATTCCTTTGAAGACAATAGCAACTTTGCCATTGACTTCATCTAGGCAGTTTTCAGTTTTAGGAAGACTGATCTGTTCTTATTTGAGGTAAAAATTAAGAAGCCTTGGGGACAATTTTTAAAGAATTCTTACCCCCTTGTTTCTCCTGTAAATTTCAGGGCTTACCCTATACTAACAATAATAATAATTAAAAATCCCTGTGTTTGTTTAATTGAGTGTCCTAAATTTACTAGATATATCCCAGGCAAACAAATTAGCTCCATTCACTTTGCCCTGAAGAATGGAAATTCCAAGGACAAAACTACAGATAGAGATTAGAAGGAAAGAAAAGAAAAAAAAAAAGATATATTGCTTTTAATTAAAGTACATATCCACTCGGCAAGAGTGGGCCTTTAGGAAACAGATTTTAACACATAAGAAGTGAGAGATCTGTGAATAGTCCCAAATAACCTTATTGGAAGGGGAGGGGAGAGAGTGGAGAGAGATGAGGGGAAGAAGGCAGGAGTTTCTGAATGTGAAAGTGAATATTACTAGGAGATGAAAATGAGACACATAAACCACTAAGCAAATTTCAGACTGCAGATTGACCGAGCTGTGCTACACTTTAAAGCAAACCATAACTGAAGGTTTGCCTTCACATGTGTCTCCTCTGGTTTATATGATGTATCTACTGAGGGTGTGTCTGTGGGACACTTCTCAAATGCCATTCTAGAGAATGGTAATTTTCCTCCACAAAGAGGAAAAAATAATTGTGCTTCAAGGTTGGGTATTGGTTTTGTTTTTTCTTTGGTTTATGTTCAATCAAAATTCACTGATAAGAAGTTTTACCCCTCTCTCTGTGTCTCTAAAGGCCACTTTTTCCCTTCCCTTTTCTTTTTCCACACAACTTCTGACTGATTTATTCTATGTTGTTATTTTGCTTCTTGCTGCTCCTCAGCTGGTTCTTAAGCCTGCAACTTAATTATATCTAGGTGGCTGCTCTGTTGAAGAAGAAGTAGAAACAAGAGAAATATATATGCTTGTATTTGCAGATATGTATTTATTTTATATATATGTAGCTAACAATATACACATTTAAAATCCTTGCTACCTTCTGTTCCACAAGAAAACTGGAGGTTTCCTTTACAGTTTTCATTTTGGGAGATTGAGCAAATGAATGTCTATTCCCTTGAAAAGATGGGAAAACTTGATGTTTAGGCCAGGGATCTGCCTTGAGATTGTGAGATTTGTAAGGCTTTAGTAGCAGCTGGGGGAAATGCCACATCTCCCTTATTTATGAGTGACTTTGAACTTATGGAAAAGCTCATTTGTATACATCTGGATAATCTATGTCTATAGTTAAAACCACTCTGGGAAAACAAAACAAAACAAAACAAAACAAAACAAAACAAAACAAAACAAAACAAAACAAAACAGAAAAACAAAAAAGAAAAAACAAACAAACAAAAACCCCACCAAAAAAACCAACAAAACCCCAAACAAAAACCCAAACAAACAAACAAACAAACACCAAAAAACACAACCCCAAAAGCCTCTAACCTTGGAAAGCAAAAATAATAGAAATAATACAAAAGTAGCTGAATGGAAAAATGTGTAGATACAAGCCAAACACAATGAGGCATTTGCTAGAGGATGAGGAACCAGAAAATTACAAGCATTTAAGAGAAATGCTGCTTATTTTAAATTCACTTGCACATCCTATAGTTAATATGCCTCACTATGGAAGACTGCTAGGCAGAGGGGAAAAAAAAGCTTTGTGAGTTCAATAGCTACCCACTGATTGTAAACATGAGGAGGAACTCTGCAAATACAGTGCTGAAATATAGGGTAATTTCCTCTTTATTAGAGTCCATGAAGTCTGCTACATTAATGGTTAGGCTCTGTACACAGTGCATATAACAGAATTATACAGATATTTTCTGCAGTTCTTTACTTGCTTTTTTAAGTTCCTTCAGAGAAAAAAAATAAATAAAAAGGGCAAAATAGCCTTATTTTTTCCTTTCCTCCTCTCATGATGCTTCCCACCTCTCATATTAATATATACTACAACACAATCTGTGACTGACATTTCTGTCATGCCCTTCAATGACCTACACTGATTTTAAGGGGAATTTAACTTATATCAGGTACCTCGACTCAGTCTTATGTATCGCTTTTTAAGGAGTAGAAAGAACAAACAAATAAACAAACAAACAGATGTTTGAGGTAGAAAAGGAAATTAGTCAGTGTATGACGTAGCTGTGGGCTAGGCATTGTAGCATGTGAAGTCTCCATCTCAGAGGGAGAATTGGGTCTTGAAATGAGAAAGGAGATGTGGTCACTTCCATGGTCATACTGGGACGGCTGTGGAGAGCACACAGTGACACTGCCACGGTCACTTGGCTGTAGCTGAAGCAACCTTTGGAAAACAGCTTGACTTTCTGAGGAGCACATATGGGACTGGTCCTTCTGGATGACCCTGCCCAAGACCCAAGAGACGTATCTGCCCACTGTGTTATGAATAAGAACGAAACCAAACTTTCTCTGGAGAAAAAGGTTCTTGTTTATTAAAACAGCTGCAAGGAACAGAGTACCCAGGATAAGCCCAGGTACCCACACAGCGAGCCAAATCCAGAACAGTGTGCTAACCCCAGTGCACGAGGGTCTCCCCAGAAAACAAGTATCCAAAAAGATACTGACCCAACCAAACTCCCCCCATTTATAGCCCCCTTCGAGTCCAGGATTGGTCCATTTTGGATCCGCACGGTGATTGGTCCATTTCCAGGCTTCTTATTGGTCTTTACCGCCATTCATTCTGGACCAATCGTTTCTGCAGGGCTTCGAATGATTGGTCAGATCTTCCATCCAATCTCTCTTTGACCTCGCCGTGCCCCGCCAGACCGCTGTTCCACCAAAACCTGGACCCTTCTCCTAGAACATTCTAATAAACCCCCCTTTTTAACATAATAAAATTAATATAACATAATTAATACAATATAATTGAGCTATACCCTTACTTAATTTAACTTAACTTAACTTAACTTAACTTAACTTAACTTAACTTAACTTAAGTTGTACCTATAACACTGCCATGGTGAAGGATGGTTCCATGGTCCCTTTTCACCTCAGTCCTGGACACAAGTCCCAATCACATCACAGGATCCTGTTCTCCAGCCCTGTCTCCTGAGTCGACTTCAGACCTCATCTCCTGGAGTCGTCCCTCAGATACATGCCATGACTGTTCTCCAGCTCCATCTCCTCTTCATGCTGATGGGATGCATGGCCAAACCGTAGGTCTGATTCATTCCTTCACATTTCCTTATCTCTCCTTCTTGTCTCAGGACTTCACAAGACATCTCTGTTGGTGAGGGCACTGGATCACCTTGGCTTGCTCTCACGGGGCATCCCTGTGCCCCCTGACAGAGAGTGAGGGGAAAAGAATACACCTGTGCTAGCCAGGTGTATTCAGAAGAGGCAGTGTTCCATTTGTAATATGAACAGGCCATGTCCTCTGCAGACCAAACATGACACACTGGGCTTTTTTACCTTAAAGGAAAAATAAACAAAGTTCCTCTCTGTGTACAAACCTCTAACATTGTGGCATGGTAAGGCCTTTTATACTGCATTTTTTCTCGTCTTACTTGTGCTGGTTAAAAAAAACAAAGTGTTCCAGGTTCATCTTCTACATATCTTGTGGTGAAAAACAAAAAAAAAAAAAAAAGAAGAGAAAAACCCCAAAAAAACCCCCCAAAAACATAAAAAACATTTTCTCAAGAAGGAGAAGAAAGAAAGAAAAGGTCACTTTACCAGAGTATTATTACCTATTTCAGCCTTCCAGAGAAGAAAGACAACATCAGAGGGGCTCCTAAACAAAATATTATCTTTGTCCTAGATAGGACACAATTTAGGTAGAGGATTACTCTTTATTTCTTTTCTATAGGAGCTGCTCCAAGATTAGATTATAATGATGAGCCTAATGTTGGTTTAAAATTGTGACATTTGGAGAAGAGTAGTCCATGGCATGTTTGTTAAAGGATAGGGACCAATTCTTACCTTGCTGACAACTGAACTTGTCTTTCAGATTTCCTTGGTAAGACAGACATTACCAAATTCCTTGTACTTGACTGTGATTATTGGTTAAATTAAAAAAAATAAATAAGGTGTTAGGATAATGTAAAATAGAATAAAAAGGCTGAAATAAAAAGCTTCAAATCTGTTGATTGTTGTAACTATTAGAAATTTCTGATATCACTACTTGTAAACCTTTTCAGTGTGGCAGATTGATACAGAGAACATATTTTAGGTCTGGATTTTTATAATGATGATCAATATTATTAGCATCAATAGAATTAGAAAACAACCTGAAACAACATAATTCTTTGTTCCTTTAATGACAGTCAGGGCAGTGTTCAATCCTGCACTGTTTTATTGTTTCTTTTCCTTACAGATGAAATTTAAGTGAAGGCTTATCAGAAGGGTTTCTTCTGTTATCAGAGCTGCTTTGACTATCATTCCTCCCTTCTCTTTGCCAAGCCTGTGTTTGCAAAACAGTAAACCCGAATCCAAGTCCCTGCATCTGGTGTCAATTGAAATAAAACAAAGACAGGCTCATTTTAGCCACATAATTTAAGAAAGACGACAGTATGATAACATTTAGAACAAGCCTCATACACACCAGCCAGCCATTATCCTTCAGAAGCAGGTGGCAGATGGCATGAAATCATCTTCGTCAGACCTCCAAAGCTTTGCTGCCACATTTGGGAGCATGGTTCTTGTAATGACTACTTGCATATTCATACTGCATGATGGGCACTTCTCGATTTCTGTGCACCTCATTTTGGAAAGAAGCTAATGTGGCTACACATGTACTTTATTGCACCATTCACATTTGGCATCATTAAGAAGAAGGAGAAGATGAGTTTTGGTTTTTTTTTTTTTTTTTCCCTTTTTTCTGGGTGCGTCCTTCTCTGCCTGCGTCAGAACGGCACTGGGAATCAAAATGCGTGGCAGTCTGGAGCACCACGACTTGCCTGAAGCTGTGATGAAATCAGCCTCTGTGTAATGCCTCCTGTGAAATAAAATCCGGATTAGTCCTCTATGTCATATAGACACATCTGACAAAAATAGATTCTCCTTCAGATCCAGAGCTCGAAGATTGCTCTCCGGTTTTCGTGACGTGGTTCTCAAATCCCTTTTCAAAACCGGGTGTGTGAAGGTATCTGCGGTTTGCAAATCATCAAGGTGAGGCACGTTGCTTTTCCAAGAGTGCCAGGAGAATCAATGGCAGATCTAGAGAATTTGCTCTGGGTCATGAAAGAGCAGTTTGCTCAGACCTTACTCGCACTCCTGAGTCTGTTTTGCTGATGGCAGTTCAGGCAAGTCCATGATAAGATTCCTCCTGACTTTAGTGTGCTGTCACACATTGGTAAGTCTCAGAACTGGGCTGTGGGTGTTGTAGTAGCTTATGTTTCAGTTAAGGACTTTTGTAAGCTAGTGAGGGTGCAGGAATCAGCTTTGGATTCCTGCAAGTGCTAAGAAAACCTGAACCCCCAGAACTCAAAAATGCAGCAAAAGGAAAACATTGATTGCTCCAACATCAGCCCCACCAGCTTCCAGTCCTGAAACCACCATTATAGAAAGGGAGCAAAGAGAAACATGATTGATTTTGATCTTTCAGCTTTTTCCCTGTGGTCAAAGGCAGCATGGTACATTGGAAATCCTCTGACACATTAGATATGGCTGTCAGAATTCACTGCCACTTTTGTTTCCTCTGGCAAAGGAAACATATTCTATCATTGCCTCTAGCACATCATTTCTCCTGCCCACAGGAGAGCAAAAGGCAAGGCCCACAGGTTCAGAAGATATGATCCTGCCTAACACATGAGTGCAGGGTGCAAGCACACATGGGAAAACAGAGAGCCTGAAGATCTGCAGAAGAATCAGAGAGTAAGAAGCAACCTGTCTTAGTTCAGAGTACTTGCCTACTGCATTTCATGGTTTCCAGGACATTTCTTATAATGGATCTTCACTAAATCCCCAGGTAGCAAAGTGCTTGTGCTCAATTTAAACACATGCTTAATTTAAGCATGTAAATAGTGCAATTTATGTTGTATCAAGGCCCAATTCATTCTCATTAAATCCTTATTTTAAAAACCTAACAATGTTGCTGCTGCTTGCTTTCATCCTCTTCATCTATGAGTGTCACTTTTCCCCTTTATTTTCCCTTTAATTTTGCTGCATTAAAGTGTTGCATATTCATATCGCAGCTACAAGTTTTGTCTGAGAAAAATACATTGCCTTCTAAGACTGCTCTGATCAGCCAGAAGACATTATTAAATACCATAAACAAATACAGACCTGCACTGTGGCATCTGGATGGAAGTAACCCTACAGTCACGTTTTGCAAAGGAAGCCCAACCAGAAGAGCTCAGACATGTAAAATGAACATTAATGGCATCTTAATGTCCCTCAGCTGCCTCTAGAGGGTTCAAATATGTTGCATCACAGCCAGTTCTAGAGGAGGTTTATCAGCAGATGGAGCCTTGTAGGAAGTCAAAATACTCTATTAGATACATTAATGCCCCAAACTGATACATTATGATGTCTTTTGGGTTTTTTTGTTTTGTTTTGTTTTGTTTTGTTTTGTTTTTTCAGGGCAGGAGGGATGCTTACAATTAATTATATATATTTTGTTGTTGTTACTAAGCCAATCAGTATTTGCTTGAAAGCATCAAAAGCTAGTAATTTCTATTTTTTTTTTCATTTTGCCAAGGGTAATTCATATGCATATAATATTATGAGAGTAGTGAGAAGGGTAAGGAAGATTTTTTTATATATATATAATTTTGTGTTGATTAGTTTCAGCAGAACTTTATAGTTCACCCACAGCAAAAAATAAAAAAGAAGGATGAAATAACAAAAGAATCTGAGTGATGTATATGAATGTTTCTCTGCATGTTTGTGCCATTATGAATACAGGATTCAGGGTGATATGACCCATGGAAACAAAGAAACCCACAGAATGAAAAGGACTTAAAGGAAAAAAATGACAAAAACAGAAACTATGGAAAGAAAGACATTTGTTAAATTCTTTTAAGCAAGAAGTATTGGTGCGACTTTTCTAAAATCTGTTCTTAGAAGTTCTGTAAGGTCTTTTTTGCAGACATCTCAAATTACATTATACTGAAAGTTTTTCATGTGCCAAAACCGCATATTTGATCCCTTGGAAAAAAAAAAAGTTCAAACATTATGATATGTTTGGCTTGTCTGTATTCAGTTTTATGAGAATATGGTATTTCAGATAATTGTGAGGGATGAACTCTGCATAATCAGAATATTTTATGTGTAACAATACACTCAGAATCAGTATTTGGAGTGGAATTTCTCCCCAGAACTGTGCTGATGGTATTGGTTTTGTGATTCTGGAAGATGGAATTGCTTTTTCCATTCTGTTTTCTCAGTCCAGGACCAGTATAAACACTGTAATTTCTCAGTGGTTTGTCTTTATGGAGAAAACACGACTAGTGACTTGCATTACTGCCTGATGAAAAAATAAGCTACTCTCAGGTTGGCACCACGTTTTTAGTCTCAGGTCCACTGGTTTAATTTTACTCCTGTGTGGAATGGGCCAAAAATTCAGCATGATTCTTTGCCTAATGTGCTGTAAATTTGGTAACATTTCTGTTACCCAAACAGCTTGAACAACTTAAGTTAACTTAAGATCTGATTGAAACTAGAGGAATAATTTAGTTCAGTGTGATTTAACTTATACTTTTTCAAGGTTGGTTAATATCATGTTAACGAGTCTTCTGAGATGTGCAGTGTATTTGTAGCTACTGCAGCTTTTCAGCTCCTTAAGAGTATTTAATTTATGGATCTATAGTAAAGGTATATTTTGCCTTTAATATAGATCCATTATTAATATTTCAATGCATTATTAAAATATTATTTTTAATATATTGAATTTTTAATATGTTGAATTTTTGCTACTCAATTCGCAATACTCATGTTTTTATTTTCTAATTTGAACTAAAAAAAATCCACAAAAAATTTCTCAAATAATTTCATTATTTAATAAAACCATCACGATTCACATGTGTGTATATCCAGAAATATTTGTATAATGAACTCCTCTGTTAAAAGCTTTAACTTGTTACTTTGGCAAGTTATGTTTATCTTTTAGCACTGTTTCCTTGCCCATCTTTGGTCCATTCTGATTACATTTATAGGCTTCAACAACAAATACCGTGGCCATGTGTTTGAAAAGTCCCTGAAATGACAAATATACTCATTTCAGTCATTGTCTTCTGGAGTTAATAGCAGACAGATATGTTGTGAATAGTAAACCTATTTCAGAGCAGGCTTAAATAGATACTTTTAATTCCATACTTAAGACCAAGATCTTGGTTCCTTGATTTCCCATACCTGGAGTGGTCAAGGACAGGTTGAACGAGACCCTGAGCATCCTGACCTGGTGGGTGGTGTCCCCGTGCATGGAGGGGGGTTTGGAACTAGAGGAGCTTTAAGACCCTTTCCCAAACCTTTTTATTATTTTTTGATTCCAAAATCATCAGAAACGGTAGTGAATCCCTTCTGAATGTCGTGTGTCTTTTTCCACCAACTATGTCAGAAACCTCAAGGAACAACTGTTTGACTTCAGGTAAGTCATACAAGAGTTTAAAATTACTTGAGACAAATTAATGTATTAATATCATAGAAAAGTTTCTGAAACAGTGTGTATCTTTCCAAGGCACTTACCTGGATCTTCTCTATTTACCTCCAATTTTACTCTGCTGAGGGAATCACTGCCTTACTCTATTCTTTGTTCTGCTGCATTGCTGAAAAGGCACAGGGTTTAAAATTTGAGATGTTAAATAGTAGTTGGTATGTTCCATGAATTAGCAAAGGAAAACAAAACAAAATAAAATTATTAAAAAAGAAAATAAAAGAAACAAAAATTAAAAAAATGCCCAAATAACTATCAAAAACAAAGCTCAAAAACCAGGAGGACAAACATGAGATTTAGTTTCACAGGAAGGCTGTTATTGCCCCTGTAAGCAGCTAAAAAATTCACACACAGCCACATCTTAAGTAATGTGTTGAGCTGTCCAAAAGGTAATTTACATGCTGTCAAGGCAAACAAGAATATGCTCACAAATTCAAGAGCAATATATGTGCAATTTGTACAACATCAATTCCTTGGTTGTTTTTTGGATGGAGCCATCGCCATCAATTAAGTTAGTGACTCTTTGATTCAAATTACTTTTTGACACATAGTGAACAGAATAGCTCACAAGAGCATTATTTTCCCCATTGTTCCCTTGGCAGCCATAGAGTAAATGCAAACAGGTGGAAATGTGGAACATCACTGCTGCTGAATCACATAACTGACCAACTAGGAAGAATCAGCATAATAAAGATTATTTTGAGGTGGGAGACAGTGGAAATGGATATTTACATCCTCCCTGTTGTTCAGCATTTGACGTAGCAGCGCCAGTCTGCCAAAGAGTGTTTAATAAGAGCACTGAGCCAGATTCTCAGATGGTGAAATATGCTTTACTTCCATGCTGCATCCATAAGATAGAGGCATTATTGGAATCAGACCACAAAACTGGCACTCTGGAAAATTATATTCTAAGGCACAAAATTCATCTAATAATTCCATGTTTTTCCTTATAAGAAGCATAAGAGCAAATGGGCAAATGTGAGTCACCAGGTTAGGATCAGATAACACTTTTGTGTCAGAAAAGTTACACTGGAGATTTGTCATCAGCACAATGTTTAACTAGTTCCTGAAATGTGGCCTGAGAGATCAAACTGGACATAAACAAAGGTACCTTGTAGTGGGAATGTACTGGTAAGGAACCTCTTTCTTTGCCATGCCCTGTATTCCAAGTGCAGCTGTATGCATCAGAGGTTTTATAAGTCCTCAGTGGATTAGGATTTCACCTTGAGTCAACTCTTGTTCTATGCCTTCATTTAATTTTCGTTTGTCAGCCTGACACAGACTCATCAACACAGACCCACAGTGGGTTTTTTTCCCCTGCACCTTATACAGATCTGAACATGGAATCAGAGCCTACCATGTTATTAGCAATGCGCGTATGGAAGGAAACCTGCATCAGTCTGGCAAAAAAAAAGGATACCAAATGCTAAATTAACATCTAATAAACTGTTAAATAAAGCGCCTTGGGCATTTAAACCATTTAAAGTGAACCATTTAAAGTGAAATGGGAGGCAGCTGGGTCTTGCCACAGGTCTAGACCTCAGCCTAGTTCTCTGATGATGATTTTTATATGGCAGCGGCACAGAGCAATGGGCAGGATCATCCCATCGCCTGGAGATGTGTTGGTTTGGGAAGCGCTGACATCACTGTTATCAAAGCCTTCTGCACTGTGGAAGGTTATGGTGCTCATGCAAGGGCTTTCATGCTCTCATTTAAGCTTAACAGCTTGCAAAGGAGAATTTCCATTTATAGAGGTCCTTCGGGGCTGCTGGCTGGTCTGTTTGGCATGAATGACTGACACACCACAGAACAGTAGCAATGATATGTGCTATACATAAGCTAACAATGATTGATTAAAGTAATAAGGGAGGGAAGATACTATGCTTGAAGAGACAAATTATATAAGCAGCTTGCCTACCACTATGGAGATAACTGAAGTAAGAATAAATGTTGACAATGGATTATGTAAGTCATTGATGGCATTTAGATTTCTGAAAAGGATGCAAAAAAATAAAGCATCAATCATTTCATTACACATGCCTGTTCATTTTCCTCCTCCATCTCCAGCTTCCTATTCCCCTAGCTGAACATTGATTAAAGATAAATCTCATGTATTTTGCTAATGACTGGGCCATACTGGAGGGTCAGAGAGAAACTGTGGTCATCAGCTGGTTTATCAGTTGTACTTAGCAGCAAGTGCAGTCAGAAACTGCTCTGGACTAGGTCTCTGATAATAACCTGGGGCATGATACATGCAACAGAAATAGTTGAGCAACTTAGGTCTACTTTAGTGATCATAGTATATTCAGATATGAATTATTCCTCTAGGTATGTGAAAATAGAATCTCAGAAGTTAATGTAACTTCTCTCCCTCATCACCACCCCCACCCCTTTTTTCTTTTTTTCTTTTCTTTTCTTTTTTTATTTTATTTGAGACTGGTTTGGATCTAATATATGGAATAATTTTTCAGGAAGTGGAATGATATCAACAGAAGTGCAGAAAATCGACCATTATGAAAAAGAGAAAAAAAAAAGTGTGAAGTTCTGTATCTAATTGGCAGATATAGAGGATGGATACCAGCTATATCTATCCAAGTAAAAAGTATCAAAAATAGGACAAGAGACAAGGATGTGGTAAAGGAAAGATAATAAGGAGGAGCAGAAGGCATTTGAAAAGTTCAAAGGATATGTTAAGTGGGAGGAATGGGCAGATTATATGTGTAGATAAAGCAAGTAAGAAATAATTGGAGTGAAAATGAACACTGAACATGAAACAGGCCAAGACATCTCAACCCCACAGGGTTTTAAGATATTTACACAATCGTCAATTGGGAAAAGGGTAATCTTTGTAAACTTGATAATGAATTAAATTTTATATAATGAATCAGCACCACAAAACATTCTGCTCCTTATTCCAGTATCTTATTCAAAGTCTGCTGGAGTTGATGGCAGTCTTTCAGTAGCTTTTCAATTATTCGATCAAGTCCTATTAAAATTATATATCAGGTAGGTTGAACATTCATAACCTAGGAATTTAGGCTCAAATCCTCAGCAGGCAGCTAGGCAACTAAGACCCATCTGGTCCTTGGTCTATGAAATTCCTTTGAATATCCCATAAGGTGTTGTTTTTTTTTTTTTTTTAAAGCAAGTTTTGCCTCCATTCAAAGATTTTTTTTAATATATATTAAAATGTGATATTCTAACAAATGCAAAAAACGATAAAAAGAAACCCAGTCTAATAAAAATCCTAATAAATTCATAATGTATTGAATACCAGGAAGACCTAGAGTAAAATAATAATAATAAAATAAATAAGGCAATAAAACTGTGAATTAAATAATCTCAATTTTTATATTGATTAAAAACCCTTCTGATTGGGGAAGATAAATACAGCCTTTATAAGAATTTTAGGATATAAAGAAAAAAATAATCTAGGATATTTTCAGAGTGATGGTTGCAAATAGAAATATCCCCATCAGCAGTGATAGTCACCTGGACAATTCATCTGGGCAGACCCTTCCCGTGGTGCATTTGTCCACTGAAATGAATGATCAAACTGTGAGCAGAGCAGCACTTTCCCAGTGAGGTGCAAGGACAGTGAATAGAGACAGGCATTCACAACAACTCAAAGTAGGACAGATCTATTATGTTCATTGCTCGTGGAGTTAAAAACCGTTCCTCAATTCAGGTGCAGAAAACACAGTAATTTGTCCAGTTCTTAGGCTACGCATAAACACAGAACCATGGATCCCCGGGGAGCACCACTGGTAAGCGGGCTCCAGCTGGATGTAATTCTAGATTGCGCTCATCCAAGCCATTTGCAGCCAGTTTTTCGCCAGGAGAATGTGTCAAAGGCTTTTCAGAAGTCTGGGTAGAGTTCACATCCACAGCCTTTCCTCCATCCCACCCTGCCATAGAAGGAGATCAGGTGGGTGAAGCAGGGCTTGCCTTTCACAAACCCATGCTGGCAGAATGGTGAAAGGAATTGCAGGCTAAAAAGACATACTCCAACCACTAAGATGCTACAGAACAGTTTTCCTTCCTTTTTCCTTTTCCTTTCATTTTTTTTCTGTTTTATTTAGTTGGTTTTGTTTGGTTTTTTTTGTTTGTTTGTTTGTTTTTTTTTATTTAAGAGCATGATAAAGAGAACCTCTTTACCCGTGCCCATGTAACAGGATGCCAATATTTTCTGCTTCCTTCATCAGCAGGTTGCTTTCTCGTTCTGGTTCTGGCAATTCTTGTTCCCCACATGAAATGCAATGTCTATACAATTACTGATGAAATCAAAGTGAAATATTCAGAGTTACATGACTCTTCTTGAGGCAGGACTGTGTCTCGTTAATGAACTGTGTTGACACACTGAGGTTAGTAAATAGCATTAACCCTAATTTAATGGTCAAGAGAATGAGGCAAATGTTAAGAGCGGAAAGTGCAACTTCCCAACAAGGGAGTGAGTCAGCAGTACAGCAGGACAGAGTACACATATTTTCTTTCCCTGGTACCTTCCTGTTACTTCAGCCTCTGTTTTCAAAATTAAACAGGGAACTTTGTCACGAGAAGCAAAATCGAGGAAAATATAGGCTCCTCTCTCAAAAGCTTTATGTGCTTAGGGATTTTGGTTTTTTTTTTTTTATTTTTTCATGTTTGTTTGCCTGTTAGTTTGTTTTTTAGCAGTGTGCCATGAGTTAGCAAGTCAGTTCAGAAAGAAGAGGTGTGTGTGGGGAGTGAAATCAGTGGAGTACTTTTTATTTATTGGGTCAGGTTATCTGCCTGTCAGCAAAAGGGAAAAACATGCACTTGGCATATTGCTGCTGAGCATGCTTTCTATTTCATCCCTGTGCACACCTCAGCTGTACCCAGCATTTAATAAGCATTATATTTAGTGCCCTTTAAAAAAAAAAAGATTGAATTATTGCTCTTTTTATGATTCTATAAAAGCCTTTAATAATTTGGGGGCAGAAGCTTCATCTTGCCTGCCTGGCCAATAGTCACTGAGTGATTAAATTATTCATGTAGGTTTCAGTTAACTTTGTTTGCTGTGACCAGATCATGGTGTCTTTAGTTTGGAAAGTGCATGTATCTGGTGGTTTCTGAAGTGAGTGGGTTGCAGTGGAGATGGCAATGGGATGTAAATCAGCAAAGACTTATATTTAAAAAAAAAAAAAAAGAAAAAATATATAAGAAACCCTCCCTCAAAAAAAAAAAAAAAAACCAAAAAAACAAAAAACCAAAAAACCCAAAAAAACCCCAAAAACAAAAACCAAAAACATATGGAAAAAGAATATTTATATTAAATTCTTTTTATCAGTACCCAAACTGACCTGGAGGACACTGAGGGAAGGGAGAGACTCAGAACAACTTGCTTTGAGACAAAATTGCCAGTGCTTTTGTTTCACTGCTAAGGCTGAAATTGCGTGGAATTGGGTGGCCCATGGAAATCAAAGTAAAGAACTTCACTGAGGGTTAAGTCAGGATTTTGGATTTCTGTAGATATAGATTGTTACAGTGAAATCATTCTGTTCAGTGTGCTGTGGTTTATTCAAGACCTTGTTTTTACCTTCAGAGGTAGAGAAAATACATTAATTTATATCATTTTCTGATAACAGAATTGACTTACACTAGTGAGAAGAATAGGAAACATCTAGGATAAAACAATTTTATACCATGATGTCATGACAGGTGCCATTCCATGTGTTTGCTTGTGAGATCCACCCCCACATCCTTAAAATCACATTGCTGTCAACTTTGAGCTACAGGATCCATTTTAGTGTCCTTAAGATACAGCTTTCATGAATTTACAGTAAATAGCTTGTAGAAAAAATATTTGAAAAAACAAACTAACAGACAAAAAAGAAACAAATGTGGTGTCTCTATGGCTATCAGCCTAATAAGTACCTGTATAACTGACATGCAATTACTCAGCACAGGAGTCTCTAATTTACTGATTGAGATGAAAATTTATAACAGTTTAATAAATTACTTTTCTTGAACTGTGTTGTTTTCTGGACCTGAGAAACTGTCAATTTTTGAGTTTCTGGGAGGTGGAAATACTAAAAAGAGAAAAAACCCTGTTTTGTTGAAAAAAGAGAAATGCATAAAAATTAAAAAAAAATAAATGTTAAAAGCTTTTTAGTACCTACACAGAGATTTTGGACTGGCAGCACTTGTTACTTTCTAGAACAGACACAGACCTGGAAAGATGCTGACATGTTTTTTGTTGCTTACTTCTTTCTTTGCTTGATTTTATTTTTAATATATGTTTTTTAATTATTATTTTTTTGAAAGTGAGTGGCATCATTTACAGAAAAAAGAAAAGTCAAAGAAATAGTGTATTGCTAAATGCAATTGTAGTCATCACCATTATTAAGCATTATTAAGTGCCTCCTGCGCCAGGAATTTTTCTCATGTCTGTCATGTTTTGCAGTTTACTTCTCCCTCACTGTTGATAACAAGTCCTTTTCCTTAAAATTCATTTTTCCTTACTGACAAATCCTCTTTTTTTTTGTTATTTTAAGTTTTTATTTCCCTCTGTGAAGACCAGGCACACCCTGAACAGACAGGCTATGTTCTAAGTAGCTGAATGTTGGGATTATTGCGGAATTTTTGCAGTCTTGAGTTGTGTCAGGCACTAATTTCAGTAATGGAGCACCGCCATGCAGGTGCTGGCAACAAAGAAAGACACTCAATGCCCTGCACAGAGCACTATTAAAGCCTGATTCACTGTAGGATTTCTTCAATCACTTCTCCATCAAAAACTTCAAAGACTTATAAAAAGGCAAAATTGAAGTCAAGCTGCGGTGAATCAGGTCCCCACGTAAACTAACCTTTAATTTAAGGCATGTTGGAGAAATGATGAGTTGTATCTCAGGCCGTGGGGAAGGGAGAATGTTTCATGATCATTCATGGCTTAGACAAACAGCAGAGAAGGAAAGCATCTGGGAAAGGCACATTGACGAAGAGCAGAGGACGTAACCCACCTCATATCTACGCATGGCAAATCAATTTAATGTCTTTCATTACTGCTTGAAAACGGAAACTTACATGCGAACAATAAACTTTAATCTGGTTGACAACAGTTTAAAAAATGCACTGGAAGCAAGTTTCGGCTGCATGACATACTTTATGACACTTATTAAAAAGACATACTTGTAAGTCAATTAACCTGCCCAATGGTACATTTTAACTTGTTTTCTATTAGGAAAGGCAGCAAAAGGGCAAAGTTTTTCATTTGGGAAAGTTCTAAGTTGATTCCTTTTCCCTCTTTAAGTGAAGGACATTGCTGGTGTCATCATTCCTGACCAGTCCAATATGAAATATAAGCCATTGGTGTCCACCAACCCATATTGTCACAGGTAACGGTTGCTTATTCCCTAAAACTTTATAGTCATTGCAGTCTGATATGGTAATTAATTAATTACAGTAATGATGACACCACAGGATGAGGCAGTTAACAGGGTTATACATCTATCTGTATATTACAGAGAGCATCATTTGCACCCAACAGAGGTAAGGTCGCAAAAGAATTTTAGCTGAGCTTCTCTCATCCCAAACTTTCCTAAATATTTGGGTGTTCTTGCTTCTGTTCCATTTCCCATCCCCTTACCTCTCTTTGCAGTTTGTGCTATTAAAATATAAATATGCACAAAAACACATAGACACTGGTAGAGTCTGTATAAATTTATTTTTTATCCAAACTCTCTGTATAACATTTATAAATATGCATACAATGTATAATTAAATATATGTATGCACTGTATGTATTATAAACATTTCATTTATACATAAAGACTTAGGTACAAAAATATGCATAGGGGTTTTGTCTAGATTAAAAAAAAATAATTTCTATGCAATTTCTGGTGACTTAGGTCCATGGTAACGTGTTGGGAAAGGCAGAAAGAGAAGGGAGGAGAGAACTAAGATTTTCTCCCTTTGTGAAAGTATATTGCATTACACCTTGACTCATGGTGTAGGGAGCTGTCAATGGGTAAAACAGACAAATAAAAATGTAGACAGGACAGGATTTTTTTTCTCACAGTACTGAGATTTCAACAGAATGGATTAAAAAACAAAACCACCAACGAACCCAAAACAAAACCAAAACCAACCATACAAAACCCAACCAAAACAAAACCAAAACCACCACCAACAAAAAGCAAAAACAACCAAACAAAAAACACCACAAAAACCAGCCAAACAAAAACCAGCCAAACAAACAAATAAAACCCCAGTGCCAGTAAGAACAAAAAAACCACCTCGACATCAAAATCATAAACTCAGCACCAAAACTGATTGATCTGGTTGGTGTCTGACAACTAAGAACAGTGAAACATTTTCAGTTTTGCACCCTCATGTGTGTCAGACCCGGTTCACTGGTGGCTTCAAGTTCAGCAATGCTGAAAGTGCTTGAAGCTTGCCAAAATCAATTTGATCTGCTAGTTAAAGTTATTGCAAGGCTGGTGAATTTGCTAATTTGGATAAGATTAAAAGTACACTTTTTTTTTTTTTAGATATTTGATACTTTTACATAATTTCTCTGCCTAGTCTTAGAAGTGTTGAACTAGAACGGCAGTATTTTAATTTCTGTGATAAGTACTGGGGGGACAAGTAGGCATTTTAGGAGCATGGATATACACATATTTAAGCTGTATGCTGACTTTCCCCTGAATCATTATTGTTTTTGTGTCAGGGTTCTTCTGTTTTCTTGCTTTAATTGCATACAATTGAAATTTGTACAAATGTTTAGAACCCTTCTAGCTTCTAATGGCAATGGATTTTTGTGTAACTTCATATATTTACATTCTTCTCCAGAAGATCAGAAAGGTGATATCCTAAGACCATCCTGGCTCTTATGGAACATCGATTTACTGATTATGGGGATGGCCATAAAGAACAACTGGAAGGTGATGGATTGCTGCATAAATATTTAAAAACTCCCTTGGGATTTATATTTTCTGAGTCTTTCTTTCTTGGATGAGCTTATTTCTGAGTGTATATTTTTAGAGTCGGTAATTATATACATGTGTACAAATTTTTTCCTAAATATGCATTAAATTAGCTTGAACTATCCATAAGAACAGAGGAATGTCTATAGTGTTCCATGGCTGTGTTTCTTCAAATATCAAGAATCAAGTGAAAAAGAAATTAGTCAGGTAATCATTAAGTAGCTAGCTAGCCTGTAGTGGAAAAATGTGGGGAAAAAAATGAAAAAAAAAACCCTTCCACCTTTTAAAATGCATAGAGAACAGGCCTCAGAAGGGCCTACAAACTCAAATGCTCTCAGGAGGGTTTGGGAGGGAAAAGTGCTTTCAGCAACTCTTTTTTATCTTCAGGTTTTTCACTTTATCTCACTTTTTCAAATGCTGGGAGCTGACCCTTAGAGGGTCATGGAATCTGATTTATTGTACTGTGCTTAAATCAACAAAGTCAGTTTCTCAGACTGTGCTGCAAGTTGCTGTTAGTCTTACTTGAACTCACCTACCTTCCTCTTCCTCCCCACTTTCATGCTTGTTTAGAATGAGAAAGATTCTGGTATCAGGAAGCCAAGAACATAAAAGATATCATAATCATAAGAGTTGGCTTCCAGCATAATGTGTAATTTTCCAAGTACACATGGTGTGATTGTGAACAGAATTATTGCTTTTATTTCTTTTTTTTTGCTTTCTTTGGTTCTTTTTTTTTTTTTTTAATTTAATCATCAGTGAATGATCAGGATTTTTTTTTTGAGTTCCACAGGCTCTGTCATCCAAATCTAATTTAATCACTTTTAATCTTTTTTTTTTCTTTTTAATATCAAAATGTCAAAATCTCTGATAAAAGTAAAGGCAATATCAGAAATTACCAGGAAAAAGCAAAGCAACTATAATGCATTGAATAAATCAACACTAACTTTTGGAAAGAAATTATGTATTTTGGTACATGATGATTAGGGAAATGCTATTAAAAGTAAGACTAGATTGTTGGAGACACAACTTTACATTAGTGTTTCTTTATTCCATGCCGCTAATGCAAAGAGAAAATTGATAATATTAAATAGACCAAAAAGAAGAGGAAAACCTGGTCATACTGAAGATAAATAATTTATTTTCATATTTTAAATTTTGTAGTAGAGAATGGGGAATTTTGTCATTACTCACAAACTAGGAATATGCATTTTTCAGAGTGAACTAAGGTCACAGAGTTGCTGTTAGTGTTCTTTTGCCTTTTTTTTTTTTTTTTGGCATTCCCCTTAAATTCCAGAAAAAGGGAATGCTTCAGTTTATTATGGAAGGTTAGAAGTGACTTGGGTTGATGGGAAAGAGTGGACAGTATTCCTTCTGCTAAATGTCAGTAATTTAATTTAGGAACTTGCATTAATAAGCTCCTAAACTTCCCAGTTGTCTCTTAAAGGTCTTAATTTTTAAGGTGGAGTCTTCAACATTGCTGCAATTAACCCAACTGATTTACATTGGATAAAACTGTCTTAAATTCCAGCGCAGCTCCTGAAGACAACAGATGTTGTACCATAATCCAGTGGAATTCTGAGCTTGCAAACCAAGGCACTGCTCAGAGACGTGGGGTGCTGACAACAAAGTGGGTTTGAAAAACCTATTTGGTTTATGCCATCTGACATTTACATCATTGCTCTAAGCACTTGAAATATTGCAGCATAACCCCTGGGAATGATCCTGCCATATTTCCATGTGGCGCAGGAGCTTATCAGGATCCTTCTTAATGTCTATATCCAAATAATCAACAACAGAAAACGATATTTATCTGGAAATGAACAAGAACCCTTTGGGGTAGAGTTAATAACATAACACAAGTGACTATCATTTTTTTATTGCAGCAATAGACTAAAAATAGAAGCAGGTCTTAAAAGCTACAAAACTTACAGATATAGAAGAGGAGAGATAGCAGTGTGGTATTGTGATTCTTCTCCCATGCCAAAAGGTCTTTCACTGTGTTCTAATGCATCATAGTAAAAAACAATTGTAGGTAAATCAGCTATTTTAGGTGAAACATGAGTGTGTTACCCACTGTGACGGAAGGCTGCTATTTTTTAAAACCTTTTTGACAATAAAAATTGTTGTTGATAAAGCAGGCTTGGATTATGCTTCATTCTGGGGGTTTTGGGGATTTTAAGAGTGATGTAGGTATTTGAAATTCTCCAAGGTAAGTGTCAAAAGGGATGCTTCCAGCAGCATCATGTGATCCTTTGTGACCCACAGGTTCATTCAATTTTTTGCATTACATCATTTAGAAAGACATTAAAGTATTAGCACAAAGAGTTTAAGCAACACAGGCTCCTGAACCATGTTAACCCAAACATTTAAATTGTCATCCTTAACTCCATTTTTATCCTTCCATCCATGTATCCATCCTAAACTTTGACATTTCAGCTTTCCACAACTTAATAAATGGTTTTGGTCTTGTTTTGTCGTGGTTGTGTTTTCTGCTTTGTTTGTCTTCTAATTCCTGCTTACAGACTGCAATACAGTCATCTCCTTACTTTGATAAAGAGAATAAGCTGAACTGGTCTATTTTCTCATTATAGGGAAACTTCTAAAACCCTCTGATCACACGATATCCATTAGAACATACAAAAATTTGACCCCAATGGAATAATTCATTTTTCTCGTCCCATACCCTGCATAAATAATTTCCTTTTCTTTTATCTAGTTGTTCCTATATTTATCATAGCAGCCTATAGTATGGCAAACATTGTCTAGAAAGTCTGCAGTGCTGAATTAAACCCATCAAGCAAAAACTATCATTCCCTTTGGCAGTTTGTTCCAAAAATTTGTTTATCTAGTCTTGTTAAATATGAGGGCCTGATTTCTCCTTTGAATTAAACTCCAGTGTTCAGCCATTGACTTTGTTGCTTTTCTTTGCTGATTGAAACAAATTTTGAAATTTCCAGTACATTCTCCTTTTTACCTATGCTTTTTTCCATTTTAAAGCATTTTTTGAAAACATTAGGCTATTTTTTGTGAGTCTTTTCTACCCTTAAACTACGTGGCCAACGTGGACACTTAAATTCTGTGTGATATGCTGCAAACGGTCTTCTCAGAGCTGTGTCTGTCTTCCTCTGTAAAAACAACCTTGTCTCTTTCCAGGGAAACACTTCATGGAAGCGCTAAATGCTCTCTGTTAATTTTGTGACTGGGATGATTCCACTACCCCCTCAGATTCTGCATTTCTCTTTCTGTACCTATGGCTTGAGTGTGATTTTTTTGCAAAATTCGAGAGCTTTCTCGTAATTTGCCTAATTAAGAATTATTTTTTTAATGGGCTCAGTTTATTTTGTTTTAATCATTAACCAGTCTCGTTTTCATTTAATAAATGTTTTTTAATAAATGCTAATACCTCACACTCATAGCTTTTTCAGTGGAATCTAAGTTTCTGCCCTTTCCAGATATAATCTGAAGAATGATTTAGAAAATTATTAATAACTACCACATTGGTGCACCATAATAAAACAAGAGGTTTTTTATTGAAATTTCTTTCTGAGGCACAGAAGAGTGAGGATTGAGAAGGCAAGAATTGCTCCTGTGGATAATTTACTTCAGGATGTTGAGGAAAAGGACAAGTCTCAGGGAGAATTTAAATATCTGGTCATCTCATGGGTAGTATAAACAGTCCTATAAATAAGTGGGGGGAAAAAAGAGAAGCAGTCATTAAAAGCAGAAGGTGCTGAAATAAGTAAGAATTAAATTGCCTTCAAAATCAGGATTATAGAACATAATTCAATAGTTCTGCATTAACTTTAATGTGGGTCAGGCAACTGGCTGAAGCACAGATTGCTCTCACCTCATCTGACTGTAGGAAGAGACTGTTTGATAAATAATGCGGTTCATTCACGACATTCTTAAATTTAGACTCCAATATCTGTAACCATCCAGGTAACAAATAGCTCTGCAACGAGTCCCTTTTGCTGGAAATGCGTCTCTAAGTGTGCAACAGGCAGCGTGGAGTTTCCTACCCTGACAAAAAGCCCCCGCTCCCCGTGGCACGGACAGCACAGGCGTTGGAATCTGCTTCCACAGGAATTGTCATTCTGGTTGTGTCCGTGGTCACTTTAGAGAAGTGCATTTTAAAATCATAACCACGACAAGGCCCAAGGCACCGTTGGGTAAGAAACCTTAGAATGCTGCCCAGGGCTTTCTAATGCAAGGCATGGGGCACTGCAATGAAGGGCTGGATGCCATCTCCTTTCAAGGAAGCAGCAAGGGAGCTCTGAACTGGCAATATCCAACTGTTATCACCAAATCTGAGGCCCAGTGGCATCAATAGAGAAACCTCATGGATTTCTTGGGGCTGTGGATTGGACATTACGAATGCTCAGCAAAGCACTTGCACATATGCAGATGGTCCTTATTCTCCAAATCATTTAAGGGCACTCTGAACTTTCAGCAAGTGCTTACAGCTCTGTTGAAGTCAATTTGAGCATGCTTTAAAGCAGTTTGTTGAGCTGGGAGGAAATGATGAATCTGGGCCTCTGTGAGTTTTATGGAAATGCATGATGTACTTAAATTTAACATATTTATGTAGTAAACTCTCAAATTTCTCCACTGAGTCCAATTGAAAAATGAATAATACATAACCTCTGGCCCTGTGCTTCCTTTGAGCTGGAGAGGCCAAGCAGCCCAGAAGCTAAATGGTTACCTATTTCTATGCCAGACTTTTCCTCAAATCCCAGCAGGAAGTTTCAACTTAATGGAGACGCTAAACTTCTGTATTCAGCTTTCTATTCATCCCTTGCCAAGAGTATGGAAAACCGCAAGTGGATCTTCAGAGGGGGAAGAAAAATTAATAAATTTGTTAATTTTATTTGCAAAATTTCTGGCTAGATCAATTCATATGCCCTCAGATTATGATTGCCTTCATATAAATTGGACTCAGAAGCTGACAACTTTCATAAACTCTGTGTCAATGAGAAATACCAGTTATGTATAAAATTTAGTGGTTAATACAGTTTTTATTTTATTGCTAAAGGTTCCTGTGTAGCTGAGTTGATTTAAGCAGTCAGTGAGTTTCAAGGGAAAGTACATAGTAAAATGAAGAACAATGTCTTGCTCTCCTCTGTAGCTCTTAACTTTGCCAAGAAATGTATTTCTTCCAACATCAGTTTTTGTAACAGGAACTCAATTCAGCAAAGAGAGAAATGAGAAAAAAACCTTTAAAATCTGACATGAGCATTTAGGAAAAACAGGCTTCTATTTTATCCAGATATGTATGCAAGGAAAAAATAATCATGCGATATTTTTTATTGGAATGAGATTTATGGAGCACTTCTGACAACTACCTACACATTGAAATGCACTTAATTCTGTGAGTGATCTCCAGAGCTTCAGATTTGTTTCCAACTGCTTTGTGCCTTATGCTGCTAAATTCTATAACTTTGCTTGCCAGGCAGCATTTAGTAAAGCAAATGAGATGGATTTATCTATGCTGAAAATATCCAGGGTTTCTGTTACTGTTGTTAAAGCTTAATACTGCAAATACTGATGTGTTAGATTTACCTATGTAAGTCAAATAGGATGATTCACAAGAATGAAACAGGATAGCTAAATATCAGCTGTAGGCATAGATTTCTGCTCTGCTCTATGGTACACAGTTTTACAGACAGAAAACTGCTGCTCCAAATATGCATTTGTGGGTACTTTCAGTCCCACTGTTGTCAGAGCATCAAAAATACCATGCTGAACTCAGTGCAAATGATACCATAAAGTAATTCATATTATTAAAAGTGTCTTTCTTCTCATTGTAAAATTCAGTATTTCTGTAAGTTAATAACTCAAGGAAGTGAATGGCTGAAATAAGTAGTGGTGAAGGGAATATCTTTCTTCAGATCAGAATCTGGATGAGAAGGAAAACTTATATGAATGTACTGCAATTAAGGAATTTTATTTTTTTTATTACCATTAAAAATTCATTATAAAGTGAAAATAAAAAAAAAAAGGTAATGAAACTGCATCATTTTGTGAATTATTTTTTCCTCAACCATAGCAAGAAGATAGATGAAAAACAGTTAGAAATGAAGGCAGCTTTGGCATAAGTTTTGTGGACGTGTAGCAAGAGAGAGGATGATTTCAGAGACATTATTATTTTTGTCATTTTAATAGAGTTCCTGGCCCCGCATTAACGGAAAGTGACTCTGAGAGATATTTGCCATAGTTACCTGTCATCTGTATGTACTAATATCTGGAGTGTTGGACATTTTCTCCAAAGGCAACTTTCAGGGCTGGCCTGAAGCTGTATGATGGATTTCGTAAGCATTTAGAAGGAGACCCTTGAGACCTATATAAAATCTGGAACTTGGACCTACTTTCAGGCTTTCTCCCACTTGGGTAGCCCCTGCACTCACTGGGTTTGTTATGAGGGCTCACAGCTGAATTACCTGTGTTATCCATTTAAGACTTCTTTGAGCAGTCCATAGTGTTGCAGACTGTGACACCTCTTTGGTATTATAAAGAAAAAATACTCTATGCAGCCCCTGTTAAAAAACCAAACTGAGGATCCTAATACCAGGAGATATTATCTCAGACAAACTAACAAGTATCAAATATTTTGTCAGCCAGAAAGTAAATTTTTTTCTGGAGAAAGATCACATTTAACAAAAACTATGCTATTTTGAAAGAAATGGTTGAAATGTATTTCACCTCTCCACTGCTGCATAAATTAAAATAATGGTGATGCATCTCCAAGGTTTTGATGGCTGTTAATCCTTGGTAACAATGACACAACTTAATCTAAGCTATAAAATATTGACATTTTGCTGTATGTCATTATATATACATATATATATACATAAATGAGCCCACACCTATGTAGATATAGACGCATACTTGCAATTTTAGTAACATACATTACTTTTCATTTTTAGATTACAAAATACTAGAGGAAGGCAAGAGTGCGTCCTGCTGTTTTACCCCTGTAGAAATACAAGAAGGTGGAAAAAAAAATACACAGCCAGTAGCTTCTTTAATTGGGAAAAAACCTCAAAATCTTGTTTCTCAACTGCAGACTCCGTCTATCCACTTGGAACCACTGCTTCTCGTAATTCAATCCCTGCTATTGAATGTAATAGAAAAGCATGATAAAACTTGTCTCCAGTGTTCGCTTTACTGCCCAGGTTGAAAAAAAATAAAACAAACCAAAAAGCAAGCAAAAAAAAAAAAAAAATAACAATAACAACAAAACCACTTCACACTGTAAAACAAAGGCTAATATTAGCAAAAGACTAAAACACTGGTTGTAGCTCTCACAGGAATTTTTGTACCAGGGCTGCTCTTCTCCTCTTTACTCCCTGATAATTAACCGTCATTTCTGCACTTCCTCATCTTCTTTGTATTGATCTTTCATCATATAATGGGTGCAAACAGCAAGAGGAAGGCTTAATAACAAACATTAAAATGAATAAATAATTGCAGCCACAAATCTTCCTCAACGAACTGATTATTTGTTCAGTGACAATATTACAAGAAATTGGCTTTACATAATTTAAAAGGACACTAGCAAGTAGGGATTTTTTTTAATAGCATTTTTCCTCTCTACATTCTCTGAAAATATATGTTGGGGGCTGGTGGTCCTTTATTTAAAAGAGCACAGAAGCCTAACTTCCCAAGCACTTTTTCAGCATCTTCATTTAATTCAGTAAATTTCTGAGGAGGTAGGAATGGCTTATCAGTGATCAGGAGTGAATTACCTTTCTCAGAGATCCTCAGGAGCACTGGCCCAGAGTGTTTGCGTGCCTGATTTTCCTCTCTTGAGCTTGGGTATCTGACAGGTCTGAAGGTCAAGAGCTCTAAGCAGATCATTGAGGGTAGACAAAATGAAAAGACTGAAGGAGAGGTCAGGTGAAGAGACCTTGGGTGAGGAGAAATCTTCCCATGTGGAATGAGATGAATCCATTCATCCCTTCGCCCTGATGAGCTATGACCTCCTCACAGCCACATGACAGGATAGGAGAAAGAGCAATTTTTGTGGCCTCCTACAATCTGCAAAGTCAAGAACCCTGGCCTCCTCTTCTGCAGGACAGAGCTCAAGCCTGTGCTCTGATCTTTCATTAGGCACACCCTTATTAAGACAGCTGAGGCTTTTTGCAAGTGGCTCAGTGCTACCAAGAACAGCTCAACAATCTATAGCTGAGTTAAAGTGCCGGTGAACGTGAGGGCGTGCCTGCCCCCAGTGAGGGAATTCTGTGCCATGGTGTTATGGCAGGTCTCCAGCACAAGCTTGATACATTATGCTTGATTGAGAAATTCACCTTAATGCAATCACCTCCATCACAGCGACGACAAGTACCGGCATCATCAGGGTATCAAAGTTTGCTGCTGCACGCTGTCTCTGACCTGAGTGCACACAACTGGCCATTTCAGAGCTGTCAAGGGTCTGCCTGACAAAAACACCCATCTGTGACATGCCCCAGACACTTGAAATGAAAGGGCTCTGAAGGTGAGAGGTCAAGTGTACTTTATTCACTGGCACACTTCTCATTCAAAAAGCTCCATAACAAGGTGTCCACACGTTGAACAAGTAATGACCTGAAAACAGCACGATTTACAGGATGATATGCTGGCAGAAAGTTTTCTAACACCTCCCAGAAGTGCACTTTCCAGAAACCCACTGCACATAAACATAAAGGTCTGCAATCTGTCAGTTAATATTAATGTGGTCATTTACTGGTAAGTTGTAATAACATGATGCACATGGGACTTGCTACACTGACCTTTTTGGTGGAAGTGATTCATTAAATGGTCACTCATTTAGACAGCAGTAACTATTTGCACAGCTATTAACATTTTAGAACTTAACTAGGTATTTATTGCTTTCAAAAAGAGATTTTTTTTTACCAAGGTTAGCTGAAGACCAAGACCTGTCTGAAGACAGATTTTTCATTATTTAATAAAGAAAAGAATTTGAAATACAGGAGCATTATAAAGGGGTGGGACATTTATATGAAATATCTAACTTCAGATTAGTCCAAATGTCTGAGCTATTATCTGTGTGCTTTTGAGCCCATGACTACAAATCATTGCTTTCACTGTCAAAGGCTAAATCAAAATATGCCTTTCTTTCTTTCCTAAGCTGTTTTTAGTTCCTTTATTCCAACATTATTTAAAGAGAACAGAGAAAACATGAAAAGTGATGAGAGCTATTACTTCACTAACAACATACACCCTGAAATTAAGACCCATCAACTTCAACAGATACTTTCTTCTGTCATCAGGTTTACCTGATTTCTGGCAATCTGGGTTTAAAACTTGCAAAAACCTAAAATAAAATGTAGATAAACAGATTACTATGCAAACTTGTTTTAGCAAATTTTTAAGACAAGCAATATAATTTTCCTTGATGTCCTTAGAGCTGCCAGATGTCTTTTCTTTCATTTTACCTTTTAAACATCTCAAAAAAAAAAAAAAGTCTAAGAACTTTTGCTAGCCCTCTGGGACACTTTTGAGACTGAATATCATTCAGTCATCATTTCCACACTCAGGGTTTCTTTTTTTGTGTGTGTGGTTTTTTTTGTTTTGTTTTGTTTTTTGTTTTGTTTTGTTTTATTGTTTTTTTCAATTTTTCTACTCCCTCAGCCTTCTGGCTACAAGTCTGTGCAAATGGTTTCCCATCTACACTTATTTTAAGTCCCTCAACCCTAAGCTTTTGGGATGGTCTTTATATTTCGTGAAAAATTTAGAAATTTGAGTCACATGTAGAGGATATTTTGCCCTTGGGGTGTGTGGGAGGGCCACTGGTGATTTGCAGCAAGATTTCAGACTGGGCAGTTATCAAGTGGAATTCTGTACATGGATGTGGAGAAATAACATCTTCTTTCATTTTATGGTTTTTGTTCCACATTTGTAGGTAACTGGCCACAGGTCAGTCACAAAACCCAGCGTCCCTTTGAATCTTGCATGAAAAAAACTTGTACATATTTTTGTTTTCCTTTGCGTTTCGGTGTAGCCAGGAATTTAACAGGCCTGAGATGTGAAACAGGAACCTAGAGTCGTGGCCTCACCATTCAATCAGCAGCAGTCTCCTTCCAGAAGAGTGCCATCTTTTCCAATTTCCCAATGCAGCTCCTCCAGAGACGGTGTGATGAGGCATGCCGTACATGACCAGCCATCAAATATTAGGAGAGACCATAGGAGTGACAGGATTGTTCAGCTGAACAGCTACAGCCAGCCTGGTTAGCAAGGGATCCTTCTTTGCTTCCCAGTGAGCTGTTTAAAGGGCTTGTGTTTTTGCAGGCCTCTCCAGTGTCTCCTCTATTTGCAAAAAGCACTTGCATTAAAGCAAATCTAGGAAAACACAACTCCGCCGGGGAGTGGAGCAGCCATACAAAATCATTATCCCAACAGCCCTAAACACTCCAAACTAGACTGTTGTTTCACAACATGTTGATCACAGCAAGGCTGAGTGGCATGTGCGTGTGCAGGCCATAGGTGGTACATTTGCTTATAAATGAAGTGGGGAAAGCAGCAGGGGAAAATAAACTGTTAGCCTGGCCCGTGGGAGAGCAGAGTTCACGTTCTGATTTAACCACAGAAACATCCACAGGCTAATGACACACTTCACTCACTCATGCCTCACTTTGCTTTTGCAAAATGACTGCGATAGTTGCCTTCTATATCATTATTAAAAGAATAAAAAGCCCTTTCTTTAGCTTTCACTCACTGTTAAGACACTTAGTGATGCACAAAAACATAGATTGACACATCCATGTGAAAACAGCTGAAAGTGACTGAGACCCGGTTGTGAAATATATATCCACATCAAAACTGTGTAGCAGACAGCCCATGTCTGTTAGTCATGTGCCAGCATAAAAGAAAATAATAATTAGGAGTGAAAATAAGATGCAGTTCTTGCATAAGACAAACTTTACTACATGAATTCTTCAGTGTTTTCACAACTCTTGCTTTGCCTTCCTTTATTTTTTATTTTTTTAAAGCATTTAGCAACATTATTTCATGAGAACTTTACACTACGTTCAATACTAATAGCATAATTAGTGGTGGAAAATACTTAGTTGTCACCTTGTATTTATTTATGTTCCTGGGATCATGTAAAGTTCTGCTACATTAAAATTTAATTTGAAAGAAAAAGAATTTTATTCATTTTTCAGTGTAATGACCATTTCTGCTGGTTTATATGAATGCTAAAATATTGTTTGAACACATTTTTCCATTTGTTTTCCAAGCATTTATGTAAACTCCTAAAGAAAACAGTGCAATGCTTTGTTGGCTGACTATTAGACAAAAGAATTGTAGACACATATTTTATTCTCAGCATCTTGTCAGGAAATGTTCACAGTCCCATCCATTATTTAGCACTTAATTTGTTAATCAATTGATTGATTGATTTGGGGATATTTTACACTGGGATTAACATGCACACACACAAAAATCTTGTCTCTATGGTAAATTCAGGAAAATTGTATCAGAATGTAAAATGTTCTGATGTTTACAGATGTAGATTGAATCTGTCATGGGTTGGCAACTACTGAAAATAATTCATTGCTTTGAACATAAATATTTTGGATCAAACCTCAAAGCTTATTTGATTTGGTGTGATTATTCCTTCCCTGTTCAAAAGAACGTGAAGCCATTCTGTGGGTAAGAAAACCATGTTTAATGCATCATTTCTTCTGAAGAAATTATTTTCCAGCCTAGAAACAAAAGAAAGCCATCGTCAATCTCTAAAGCCCAGTGTTCTTCAATGCCATGTTGTTTTCGGACTTCGGATTTTTTCACCATCTTTCCCCTCACAACTCTGGGATAATGCTCTAGGAAGTCCTTTAATTGATAATTATCTGAACTGATAATTATCATAATCCAATGGTGGACATTGCAGACAGGACTGTAGTCTGAGGCTTATGTTTCTTGGTAACAGCATTGCTTTAAGCAGCTCCTCATTTCCCTCCCTCTCCTGAGTTGTACAAGATGACCATTTGTGACACTGCACAGGTGCTCGTGGTAATGGGGCAGGCTGATCTTTGTTCAGATAGAATGTGGGTGCTTTTATGATCTTTAAATGGTGGAAACTATATACTCTGTGTGACCCACAATTTAGAGACCCACAAGTTCCCAGTCCTGTCTCTTAATGGTTTGGATTCACCATACTTCCTCCTGTACTGTTGAGTCTCCTTCAAAAGTTAGCTTGGGTAACCTGTGAAAACTCAGTGGAGCTCCTGTGGTCCCTTTTGAGTCTCAGCCTGGATATATTCCAACAATGCACTTTCAAGATTTCAATGCATTTCCCAAGATGGGGGGCCGTGCTGCTTGCTCAGTGCTTTACTGTGGTACTAATTCTTTAAGCTTGTAGCATTTTGATAATTATGCCACCAGGGTTCCTGGGGGGGGGGGTATCCAAAATAAAGTAACTTAGATTTGTTCAACTTGGATCAAACAAACTGCTTTAATACAGAACAAAATAACTATGTTTATCTGACCAAAAGACCTTTGTGCAGCTTTTGAACTTCCACAACAACAAATAAGAAGAAGGATGTTAAATGGGACAATTGCATACCTCTGTATCTTACCCATACGTTTTCTTCATTTATTGAAGATAATAGATTTGATAATATTGCAGTTTTTTGCTCTATGTCCTCCTTTGTGTAGAGTGTGTGATCATGCACATAGGCAAGGACTCTCTTTTTGGTGAATAGAGAAAGAGAAAGAAGGATCTATTGTAAAACTGGGATGAAATCCAACCATGATAGACCAAATGTAATTGCAGGTTTCCAACTGCCTTTCACTGTGTTTTGCACATGAGCATCCAAGGGGCTAGCTGAGGCTCTCATATTTGGATTTTTTAGTGTAGCAGGTTATGTTTTGAGAATACTGGCAATACAAACAATATGGGAAACAATCCAGAGCCTAAGAAAACTGCCACAGTGCTAACTGGACTGTCTGAATTAAATCTCAGACACCTCAGCACTAGATGCTCAAGCAATTTCCCCTTCCACCTGAATGTATTACAGATTTATCATGAGGTTTACCTTTTGGTTTTGGAATCCCTTTTTCCCCTGTTAATTTGACTGTGGTAGAACAACTCACATACACAAAAGCATATGCAAGGGAAAAGAAAAGAAATGGGCAGGAGAATGGGGGGGCGGGACGTGATGGGGACCAACAACTTGTTTATCAGATTCACGTTGAACCATCTGTTGTTAATGATTAGATCTTCAGCTTCCAATTTTCATTTGAATGTTATTGCTCATTTCTAGCTGGGTACTGAAACGTCACTTACCAGCGCACGCAGGATTCTAAATAAGAGACTATTTAGATTGGAAATCTGTTGGAGGGGGAAATTATGTTCCCTATTATACAGCAAAATATGTTTCCTAACACTGACACTTTCTGATGCTGTGTTGTTGACTTTTTGTGGAAGGAGACTCAAGGTCTGAGGCTGAAAAATGAATTCACCAGTGGTGCAAATTATATTTGGACTAGAGGGGGTTTGGTGAATGTCAAGGATCCAGGTTCTGACCTCAGGCAAAATGGTGCAAAAAAGAAAAAAAAAAAAGCCTGAAGTCATGAAGTATTTATTCCAGATCTAAAGAAAAGGGAAGGGCCTCAGCACCTACCAGTTGAAGATTAAGATGGTGCTTTCTGTACCACACCGCTAGAAGATGTATTTTAAAATACAAATAACACAGCTTGCCCTTTTCTGCTTGTTTTCACTAGTTTCACCCCTTCTACTTCCTCATGTACATAGAGCAACACAATAATAACTTTTGGGCTAGAGCCTGTCTGGATTCCTGTTCTTTTTTTCTAGCAGAGCTTAGGAACATCTGAACTCTGATGTACATAAATCTCCATTAATAAACCTGTGAATAGCTATCTACAAATACTTCACAGATAATAAAACTAATAATTATCTCTTTTTTATATTTAAAAAAGTCAAATGTCACTGTACTTATATCATCTGTTCCTAGAGCAACTATTTTTCTCATGTCATAGTCTTTCTATTACTGCCATTTCTGAAAAAAAGGATATGTTATTATTATATTTAAAAAGAAAAAAATCACAAGACAATGTTTCTTGACATGATTTCTATTTGTGGCCCCTCTTTCTTTGATTTTCTATGAGCAATTAAGAGACAGCCTATGACATTGCTTCAGAGATTTAAAATGAAAATATAAATCAGAATACATATATACACAAAGGCAGCCAAACAACAAAAGGAAAAACCAACCCCAAATCAATGAAATAAAGAAGAGTGCAAAGTCTAGTCTCATTGTGAATCGATTGTATATAAAAATCATTGTGACAGCCTAGCACAAGACGATCCATGTTTTTTGGCTTAGTTTCTTTCCTTTTTTCTTTTCCTTTTTTCCCCAAAAAAAGAGGTTAGGTGGTCCTTTTGACTTAATTTTTTTCTTTACCAAGTGGCAAAATGACTTATCAAATGACACCTATAGCAGAAAATCCAAAAGTACTAGTTGGACATTGAAAAATCCTGCAACAATATGAGGCACTTCCTCATCTTTTTAAGTTAAAACCAAGAAAATCCAGAAGTAGCCTTCTCCAGAGCACCTTAGCGACTTCTGTATACACATATAAATCACAGAGGTACTTTGGAGTCTAGATCCCACTGGGATCCTAAATGCTTATATGATTTATGAAAATAGGACGCATGTGGCTGTGTTACTTAGGTAATTCAGAAAAAAATTGCTCCTAAAGGGAGAGCTGATCTAGCTGGTTTTTGCAGTTACTTTGTTTGTCTTGCAATCATATTTTACTTATGGAATCTTTGTGCTCTTATGCTTGTGGGCTGTGACAGAACATTAATTTGCTCTTTTTCACAGCTTGCATGCAGCCTATAGAATTTTTTTTCTATTGATTGCAGGTAATTAAATTGTATTTGTTTGTTTTCCTCACTAATGTGGTTTCTATGGGAGTTGGACTTGCCATCTCTATGGCAAATATAATAGTTTTTACCTTTGTTGGATTTTAATATTAGCATCAAACAAACAGGACAGATATCACTTAGACAAGTTAGTGGTTTGCCCTAAAAAGGGTGAAATAATTGCATCACCACATTGAAAAAGCATTTTATTTTGCATCACACTTTTTTTATCATGCCCTGGATAAAGAAATAAATGATCTAATTTATTGTAGACTCAAATGTGCTTCCTGTGTCTTGTATGTGGCAAGGACACATCACTGCAAACTGAACTAAGTGCTGGGTGTAAGATGAAAACCTGAGATGTGCAAATCCTTTCTGTTTCTGTGCACCAGAAGTAACACAAATATTAAAAGTATTACTGATATCCAGTTACATGGTAAACCAATTAACATGATGTTTGCAGTCCTACAAAACAGTAAAACAGGTCTACAAATGTCTCCTATGATATTCTATGTCAAACATTGTGTAGTTACAAGTAATGTATAAATACCTTATTTAAAAATATACATCTTGGACAAAAATGTTATTTATATTGGTGGAAGCTTCATTTGAGTCCTCTTCAGTGGGTGAACAGGGTAATTAACCCATTTAAAAAAAAAGCAAACATTGGGTAGGTGTAAAGTATAATAATGATATTTAACAAGGGGATCCATTATGTGGTGTATTCAGAATGGACTAAATGAACGGAAGGCAGTCATACCATGAGGTCTTCAGGTTCAGGCACTTGGAAAGTGCTGTTTAACTGTGGCTTCACAAGAATTCTTGGGGGTATTCTGCACTTGTTTTATGCTGGATGAGAGTGTACTGCCCTTATGCAAGAGTAAATCTGAAAACAGACCTGTAACTATCACTGGGATGGGTCAGCAACATGTGAAGCTCCCTGGAGAACTCAAAGATCCAGGTATCTTGGGAATGGGTGATATGCAGAAAACACAGCCTGTGGGGGGAAAAAAGCTACACAGCACAAACTTCTGAATTCCTTTTTCTCCTAAGTGAGTAAAAATATCAGACAAAAATCCATCTAGTTGTTGCAATACTTTAAAAAGGTCATGACAGGACCACTGACCTTCATCTGCTGACAGTGACATTTTAGCTGAAACAATAGAAACACATGTTTTTAATTTTTAAGGTCCTGAGCTCAATTTTAATAGATGGTGAGCACTGCTACTAGCACAACACTGAAAAGGATTGCAAACCAGTGAGCAGTGTGCTGTTATCTCCTTGTCCTTTATTGAAAGGATAATTTAAAGAATGTTAGTGCTGGATAGGCTGAACCTGTCTTTGATTAAAAGATTTTTTAACATAGAAACATTCAGTGTCTACAGACCTTATTCGTGGTTTGGCTAAAGCTTTCAGCCCTCAGTGGATGATGTTTGAATGCAAGTGTAATTGTTGCCATCACAGCCAGCACACTGCTGCTTCGGCTGAGATGGGCTCCAGAATTAAATGCATGAGCAATTCCGAGCTTTGGAGCCAGTACTGCATAGCTGGGGGCTAAAATGTTCCTGTGCTCTCTGCAGACTGGGAAGAACTGTCTTGTGCAATTGCACTGCATCCCACACATTTCTCATCTCTGAGGTTAGCTTCTTGGCATCATAGTAGAAAGCTGGTTTTGTGTAAATATCAGGAGACATATGACCTTGGACTTTGGTATATTTGGGACCTCAATAGCACTTTTCCCCCACTGTTTCCTTCAGAGCAAATGAAAAAATAAAGATGCTTAGAGAACTTCAACCGATTTTCCAAATGCTTATAGCTTGGATGAAGAAAATGCAAACAGCAAAAGCAAAATTCATCCTCCAATTCCAAATTGAAATATTTTGCTTGAGGATTTTTTTAAATGTCTTAAATTTTGGAGGAATTTTATTTAGAAGAACATGTAGATCTAATGAAATTTTCTTTAAGTAAACAACAAAAAAAAAAGGGGAATAAATGTTTCAATTACGACATTATAAAATGAAATCTTTGCTAATTATTTAGTTGGGATTGTGATTAACTGGAACTGAACAAGACAAAATGGATGAGGCATATAGCACTACCCACACTGAACATTTACATTGGTCCTGCACACCTTCCTGAGTCGCTCACCTCTACCCTGCAAAGGCTGGGGCTGAACAAGAGGTTGGGACGGTCAAAGCTGGTACAGCTGACCCAAGATGGCCAAAGGCATATTCCCCACCCTGTGATGTTGTATTCATCATTCAACACAATCTGAGAGAAGAGAGGAGGATGGGGCATGGGTGAGTGAGAGAAACATTCATTATTAGTGTGTTTGTATCCTGCACATCCTGAGGCCCCACTTCCCAAAAAGTGGACGGATATCCTCTGTTGTTGGGAAGCAGAGAATAAATATTCTTGTTTGAGTTTTTGTTTGTTTCCACACGTGGCCTTTGATTCCTTCCATCAAAATGCTTTTGTCTCAACCTATGCATTTTTAATTTTGCTTTCTCCCCTGTTCTACTGAGGAGCAGGAGTGAGAATGTGCTTTGGTCAACATGCAGCAACAAGACAAGGTCGACCCTCATGGCACCATTTCAATTATTGAACATTTCATTTCTTTTTGCCTTCAAGTTCCTCTATTATGAGAAGCACTCAATAATTGTTCTTCTTTTAGCTTTTCTTCATTTATCACCAACCCTTTATCATCCTAGATCCTAGGTCTTCATGGGCAGCTCTTTCTTGCATCCCTAGAGCTTCATCCTTTCTTGCATTGAAAAATACATTGCCTCATACCAGTTACTCCTAAACCAGGGCATTTGTTCTCCAAGGCAAGTTCTGTGATGATGAAGGAAAATGTGAAGGCCTCTGGATTCTAGGTGGTTTTATTATGTACTTATCTAAATGTTATTGCACCTATGGACAATAGATGTATTTTGATTGCATTATATCACTACTATCAAATTAACTTTGGAAAGAGCCAATTAACTGCTGTAAATTATTCTACCTCAATTAAAAGAAACAGAAATTGTGAAGGACTTTAATATATAAATTTGAATCCACAGATTTATGAGACATCAAAGAGAAAAGTTGAATTCCTTTTTTGTAAGAAATGAGAAATTATCTGGAAGGAATGCAATAAAAAATAAGGATTAAGCTAAGTGTCATTATCATTTTAACTTAATTTGTCAACAGAGTAATATATCTAGCTATATTACTCAGTTGACAAATCAATTACAGTTATAATGAAACTTTATACGATCTTACTTTTATTTAATTAGTTGCATCAATATGGGGTTTTTTTTTTTTATTTGAGTTGCACATGAATGCATCAAAATATAAATGATTGAACCAGGTTAATTATAAGCTTTCAAAGCATACATATCTTAGAAACAAAAAGAAATTTACAGTGCAAAATGCTATAAGTAATGCAATTTGCAAGATGTTTTGTTAAGCTGGCTAAAGGCCATTTTCTTAAATAATACTACTAATAGCAACAATAATCCATGGTTTTGCCACAAATTATTTTGTGATTTTACTGAACAGTGATGGGTTGGTTGCCTCTAGCTGGATGCCAGGTGCCCACTAAAGCCATTTTGTCACTCTCCTCCTCAGTGGGCAGAGGAAAGAAAATGTAACAAAAGACACATGAGTTGAGATAAAGAGAGGGTGAGATCACTCACCAGTCACTGTCATGGGAAAAACAGACTCAATTTGAGTAAATTAATTTATTGCCCATCACATCTGAGTAAAGTAATGAGAAATAAAACCAATTCAATAAACACCCTTCCCGTACCCCTCTGTTCTTCCTGTGCTGAGTTTTACTCCTGAATTCCCCATCTTTTCTCCCACAGCAACACAGGGGAGCAGGGAAAAGGGGTTGAGGACAATTCATCATGGGTCATCTCTGCTGCTGCTCCCACCACGTGGATTGGACTCCTCACACTCTTACCCTTCTCCGGTGTGGATCCCCTCTGTGGGAGATGGTACTTCACAAGATGCTCCAGAGTCCTTCCCATGGTTTGCAGTTGTTCACAAACTGCTCCAGTGTGGATCCTGCATGGGCTCAGTCCTTCAGGAACAGGCTGCTTCAGTGTAGATTCTCCACAGGGCCACAAGTTCTGCCAGCAAACCTGCTCCAGCCTGGGCTCCTCTCTCATGGAATCACAGCTCCTGCCAGGATCCTGCTCCAGCACAGCTTCCCACAGGATCACAGCCCCCTTTGGGCATCCCCTGCTCCAGGCTGGGCTCCCCCGGGGCTGCAGGTGGATCTCTGCTCCCCCGTGCCCTCCCTGGGCTGCAGGGGCACAGCTGCCTCAGCCTGGGCTGCTCCAGGGGCTGCAGGGGAACCTGAGCTCCAGAGCCTGGAGCAGCTCCTGCCCCTCCTGCTGCACTGCCCTGCCTGCCTGCACGGATGCTCCAGAGGCTTTGGTTTCTGGACAGTAATTTCTCCTTGTTAAATACATTATCCCACAGGTGCTACCACCTTGGTCATCTTGGATCCAGCTGGCACAGGCTACCCTGGGCATGGGAGAGCTTCTGGCAGCTTCTCACAGAAGCCACCCCTGCAGCCTCCCTCTGCCAAAGCCTGGCTTTGCAGACCCAATACAAGAACCATCTAAAGTAAATGGATGTGAAGTTATTCCCTCAATATTTTTTTTTTTATTCCTTCCTTCAAATCTCTGCTCCCAAGGGTAACACGTTTTATTCTCTGCAATGGAATGTGACTCCAACATGAAGATAGTGAGTCATCTAAAAAAGTGTTATCTGGTTCACTGGTGCTAAGTACATTTGATGCATTATGCATAGAGAGGGGGAGTGGTAATTTAAGAGAAATTTACACTATGCTATTTTATGTATTTATTTATCTTTTTTTTAACACTGTTACAGTGTTACAATCTAAGCAACTGCTGCATCAAATGACGATTATACTAACATTAAGCTATAGATCACCTCCTTAAGCAGACACTGGGAATTGCATTTCTGTGGTGCTACACAGCGCTTTTAAAGTAGGCTGTTGCAATTATGCCACACAATTACCTAAGTGGCCCTGATTCAGGAATGTATTAAACATGCTTAAAATTAAATTAAAATGAAGCTTGTGTTTAAATACTTTCCTATATAAGAAGGTATCCCAATTTTTTTCTGTTGGGTAGGAAATTGCTGTGTTAGATCAATAGGTACTTCAGTCAGTTTTTCACTGTCATCCCCAGGAACACTTGCACTGGGGCCACAGGCAGATGGCATCCCAAAGATGTTAAAAGCCAAGCAGCCATCTCTATTGTCCCATCACTGCAGCTTTTCCTCTCCCACTCTGTGGCACATCACAGGGCACTAGTGACAATGCATGCTTGGCTGTGGGGAGTGGGGACCATATCCAGCAGTATGGTTTTCACAGGAAAACTCAAAATGTCTCCTCTCAAAGTTAGACTGGACCAATCCTGCGCAGAGAAGGTGAAGATTCATTTTTTCATTCATAGAATGCGTGCAGTTTCTTCATCCTTTGGAGCAGATTCAGACCTGCATTTCTCACCCCCAGTACAGCACTTTAATCACTATGGTGATGGCCGTTTAGTAAGGGGAGAGTGTGATTCTTATTCTTCTGAAAAAAATAGAATTAGGTTTTGTTGGACTGACAAAAGAGAAAGAATTGCAGAAGCTCCAAAACATCAAGCTGAAATTCCTTGCTCATCTCCTGGCATTTTCTTGGCTTCTTTTCCCTCTTGTAAAGGTTATTTCATGTAGGAGTCATACATTTTCTGGAGCTCAAGTTTACCCTTCTTCAAACTATGTGTCCTAACACTGAGAGAAGAAATTCCTCTTGAATTTTACTCTCTGACATTTTATTTGGAGATGCTTGACTAAACCTCTCTGTCCTGTGGAAGCCCCATCTAAAGAAGGACTGGCAAAGAGAAAAGTAGATTTGCAAAATGTAAATATGCTTTGCTTTCTGGTACGCCAGAGCCTCCTGTGCAAAGTGCTTCTACTGGAAAAAAAAAAACAAAAAAACAAACAAAAACCAACCAACCAACAAAAAAAAAAAAACCCCAAAAAAAAAAACCTACTTGGGATAAAAATGGGCTAGCATAGAGTGAACAGGTAGGTCCACAAGGCATTACAAAGAAGAGCAGAGACACAATTTCAGCTCATCAGAGGTGTAGTGCCTGCACAGCTCAGCACGTTGTGCTTAAGTGGTCGTGCTACCATGCTGGTGCACCTTGATAAAGTGGGTGTGGTAATCTCAGCTCCAGAAGCAACTCCTGGGAATCATTGTGCCTCCACTTGTGAATCCCACCTTCTGTTTCTGTCCCCTGCTTTCAGTTTTCCATGTGGTAAATCAATAATTCATTAGAGTAATGACAAAACTCCCCTTGTGTCAGTCATTAGGTTGTGAGCATGACTTCTTATTTCAGCCTTTTCTGGTGAAGGAGGATTTTTTTCCCCTTACAATTCAGTGGCTATTTATACAGTTTTATTCCTCAGATGTTTTTAAAAGGCTGGACTCCTCTTCCTCCCCTGCAGAGAAGAGAGCTCTTAATCTTTGTTTCTGGACTCAAAAAAAGATTTAAAGAAGTGAAGGAATGAGGCCATACCACAGTAGTCAGTCTGAGGGTCTGGACCATCAAAGAAAATAGTAAGTTTGAGCAATGTGAATATTCAGGTGAAATTTTGCTGTTTTAAGAGCCAATACTTCACTAAATTTGGAATTCAGAGGTGCATTCTTATTGCTTTCGCACGCTGTTTTTTGGAGTGTTTCCTTTTGTCACTTTCTCTGAGACTGTGGTCTGCTCACAATGGAGCAATGGAGGAGTCAAGAAGAGATATAAAGGGGTCAAACATGTGATATGTTGGAGTTAAAAGGAAACAAACAGCAACAACAAAGAAAACTCCATACTTTTCTCTTGTGCATTTCATTTCTCTGACACGATTTTTGAAAATAATGAAACCGAGAGTCCTGTGAGATTTCAAATATGCACATTTCAAACTGAAGAGTTGTGACAAGAAAGAGAGAGCGACACACCAAATGTTTACCAATACACTTAGCAACAAAGATCCTCCCAACAGACACAGCAGCAGGTAGTTTTCTTCTTATGGTGGTTTTGAGGAACACTGTCTGGAAGTGGAACATGGGGATTGTTTCAGTCCTTAAGAACGGATTTATACAAATGCTTGCATAATCCTACAGCACAGTAGTCAGAAGTCTGTGTGTTTTCTGTAATAATGGATAAGTTTCCATTTCTAATATTTCATAATTTAAAAAAAAAATATTGAGTGCAAATGAGCATATTATTTCCTTTCTTTCTCTTTTTTTCTTCACCTACTGCTTTTCCCTTTGTCACTCAGAAGGAAAGGAAATGTTTTTCTAGAAAGGTGCTTGGTACATATATAATAAAAAGCCAAGAAATGAATGCATTATAAAAAGTTCTCAGTATTTTTTAATTGGTTACTCCGCATCATTTGTGAAAACTCTACAAGCTATATAATGAAAATATTTTTAAAAAAAGAAATGTTTTCTTATTTGCCACAAACTTAGAGTTATATTAAACAAGTAAAATCTATTCTAGTAAGTATACGGAACAGTTAGATATATTTTATTTGCTCACATTTAAAGTCAAAGGATAAGGAGAGGATATTCAGATGCTATTATTTTTCTCATCTCTCAGTTGTAATAACTGTTTTAAGTCAAAGGTTTTCCTCTGCAATCAAATGGTCATGAGTTAATAGAACTCAGGAACAGTGAAATTATTTTTTTGGCAAAGGTGAGACTGTGCATATACATAGGTCTTCTCCTTGAAATACTTTTAGGTCCTGTAATTTCTTATTCATGGCTATCTTCATTAGTTCCAAATGAGTGGACCCCACATGCCCAAAACTAGACAAAGCAAATTCAAGTTTAAACTTAGGGGAATGGGACAGTGGTGGGATATAAGAGCAGTACTAATATGTGCAGATGATTTTTTAAAATACATTTTGAGAGTGTATTGTGATAGTTAGAGAAGGGAATATATTTAAAAGTGGATTTATAATCACCAATGTATCTCTCCTCTGCAAGAGCAAAACACAATGGGTGTAAAACTACTTGACGATAATCATAAACTTTTTTCTCTAAATTTTGGTGTGAATTTAAAAACTCTTTGTAGAGCATTTCTTTATCAATGAACCCACAGTATAAACTCTGACATCTCTCGTGAAAAATGAGTGTGTCTTTACTCCCACTTTTGACGGAAAACCTTGGGAATAGATGAAGCTGGGAGGGTGAACACGGTGACAATGAAAGACCTTCAGGACCTTGCTCTGCTCCTCTGCACGCTCTTTCTCATCTAAAGCACTAATGAGAAAGTTACATTCTTCTGATATAATTACTTTACTTCCTGTGGAGGTCCACAAAAGTGGAAGACAAGCAGATCTCTGTATTATACTTACCTCTGTGGGTTTTGGTATCTCCTCCCATAGCTGCCACTGACCCAGACACCAAGATATTGTGCATTGCCACAGCACCCAGGGGGCAGATCCTTCTAACCTCAGCCTTTTCTGCAACCCACACTTTCCTAGCAATTTTGTGGGAGGCAAGCTCTTGATTTGACCCAGAATCTTAGAAAAAGAAGGGTTTTAAAAAATTACACGCCATGTTCAACTTTTTCCCCCTCTTTATTTTAGGCTTCTCCCCTCCGTCCCGTCATGTCTCAAAATGCCTCTTCACCTCAGTAAGATTTTGACATTTGGGAAAAACTTGCTTTAAAAAGAAAAAAAGAAAAAAAAAAAGGATAAAACGGCTTGGCACAAGGGAGCTGCAGCTCTTCAGTTCCCATTAGAATTTCTGAAACGACAATAGCTGAAAGGTTAGGGCAAAACCTATTAGAAAAGAAAAGTTGAGGTAAATCAGGTGAGCTCATCGAAGAAAATAGGGAAAGATTGGTTCCCTTTTGGGATTAGGTCTAATTAAGGTGAGCAAGCAGCTGTGCCTGTTTGGAATAACAATTGTGCTAGCATGTCACTTTTTTTCTGCTTAGTTTAAATTTATATAGTTTGGGAATGGTGGATGTAAGAAAATTAGAGCTCATTTAGAATCTGTTGAAAGGACACTGCGCCTTCATTATTAGTTTTGCATCTGAATTTTCCTGGGGCTGTCCTCTCACTGTTATAGGTAATGGATTTTTCCCCAGATGTAATTGGATGAGTTTAATTTTTTCTTTCATTACCTGTCTAGAAGCCCTCTGCCCCTATTTCCCTTTGTGTTTTATTAGGACTGTAACCCCTATTTAAATAAAGGCTTTGATTGTGATTATATATGTTCAATCAGCACTTTCTGATTGAATAGTTCTGGTCACACAACGCTCTTGCCTAGCATTTTTTACTAATTACATTTTTGCCATGGTTGTGTACTGTAGAACTTAAAACAGTGTTTGCTTTATACCTTTAAACTCTGGCTAAAACTTTGTATCTCCCGTGGGCCAAAGTACTTGCAAAAAAATTTAGGTGTTTTCCTGTTGTAAGGTATATGAGCTGAACTCATGTACCTTGAGGTATATGAGGTCAGAGCAGCTGCCCACTAAAAAGATATAGCACTGATTACATCCTCTCCAGAGTATCTGGTTATATAAAGTAAGTTGGCTCCATTTTAAAAGTCTTCTGTTGTTTTGATTTTCAGGGCTTTCCTGTGGGTTTTGATTTCTTTTTATTTTTGTGGGGATTTCTCTTTTTTTGCATTGTTATTTGGTTTGGCTTGATATTTTTTTCTTTTCCTTTTTTTTTGTTTTTCATGTTCAAGATGTATTTTCTTCCATTGATAAGTTTTAAAATTACTTTTACTGTGTAAAGCCATGTTGATTTTTCTGCTGTTAAAAAATTTCCACACAGGAAATTATTTGTTTCTGACAAACATCTGATTTATTCTGGTCCAATTCTGGTGTTCTCACACCATAGGAGTTACATCAGGGTAAGGAAGGAATTCCATTTTAGGCTTCTAGGTTCTACAAAGCTCATTGGGAAGAGAGTATCTTCCTCCAAATTCCACTCAGTGCCTTTAGCTCCTTTAATTAATATGAGACCTAATGAAAATTCATGATTACAGTTGCAGCAACCCAATTCTGAATCTTAACTTTGGGAATCCAAAGACCTGTCTCATTTTATCTTCAACTATTAATACATTAATTATATTTCTTTCCGTAATGCTTGAAATACCACATCAGGTTAAGCCTCCATGAGTTAACAACACTAACCTGGGGATATTTGGGGCCACTTTTTAAAGTGAAAGCAAGGTGGGTTGAATGCATGACCAAATCAAAATGGTAGTTTTTGATATGATTCTCTTTTAGATTTCTCAGGAAAAGTGATTGCACAGAGCTGAAAAAAATACGTATCTGGTCTGACACAAGTCACAGGTGATTCTTACACCACATCTCAGATCAGAGGGAGGAGATGATGAGGGAGGACCTGTCCTATGGAGAAGGGCTGAGGGAGGTGGGATTCCCTGGAAAAGAGAAGGCTCTGGGAAGCCCTTAGGGTGCCTTCCATGACCAAAAGGAGGTTTATTAAAAGGAGGGAGAGAGGTTTTTCGTACAGATAGTGACCGGAAAATGGTGGGTGGCTTTAAACTAAAAGAAATGATGTTTAAATGAGGTGTTAGGAGGAAATTATTTTTGTGAGGGTGGTGAGACCCTGGCATAGGTTACCCAGCAAAGCTGTGGTTGTTCCATCCCTGGAAGTGTTCAAATCCAGGTTGGAAAGGACTTTGAGCAACTTGGTCTGATGGAAGGTGTTCCTTTCCAGGAGGATGAAAACCAGATGGCCGTTAGGGTCCTTTCCTGCTTGAGCCATTCATTGATTTGTTCTATGCTCTCCTTAGCTAAAGAATCTGTCTCAAGATTTAACATGAAGGATATTAAGTCACAGCTTTTCTTGTAACTTGTACAGGAACCACTTAGGTCTAGATCTTAAGTCTAGACTGAACAAAACTCTCCTGATCTGGGGAGTTCATCGATACATCATGTGATAGGATCGTGATAGCATCATGCTTATAGGGTCTGCTTCTTCTCAATATCACTGGTGAGAGATATTGAATGGACACAATTATCCAAATATTTCCAGCTTTATTGTTTTCATCTGCAGATTCAATTCGAGCAGATCTCTTTAGTATTTTAGCTGTGAAACATTTTCATCCATTGCATTATTAAAAAATGACTAAACAGTGGGTGGTTATAAGAGATCACTTTTAGAAGAAGCCTACAGATTGTTTTCATTGCCATCCTATTGTGCATACAAACAGCTTGTATCCCTCTATACATATTTATGTAACTTAGGTGTTTTAGAAGTCTTTTATTCTGAATAATTTCAACACCATGGAAATGCTACTTTAATATCAACAGACAAAGTAAATAATAATAATAACAATAGAAGTTTGTACTTATGAAAAAATAAACAAGAGAAATTATGTTTTGTACCTAAAACCTCATTATTTACTGCAGTTCTCTGGAAAATTGTCATCAGGCTTAACATAATGAATTCGAAACCTCATTGTTCAAGAACTCAAAAAAGCTAAAGCGTCAAGGATTTTACTGACAAAAGGAAGGCTCTCTCTAAAGTGGGAGGGATGAGAATTCATGACGATGTAGTGAAGCATAACACTATTACATCAACTTACAATACTCTCAAGAAATGTTTTAGAATTTCTTGTGCCCTCATTTACCAGTGTTTCCCCTCTCATTTTGCTTGTTGGTTGTCCCTACTGCACATGTGGTGCGTCCAAATATCACAAAAGTGACTGTTCTTTTTGGTGATGATTCTTCAGGTTGGACATTAGAAATAATATAAACAAAATAATATAGACAAACCCCAGTTCCTAACACCCCAGGAGCAACTTTTTTCCTTGGTAAAGCTCAAAGGCTGTACAGAGCTGACAATCCAATAGAAAAGAACAGAGCAAGGTAATCAAGTAATATAAAGGTCAGATAATTTGCAAAAGCAAGGCAGAGATGACCTCAAAACAACCATGTGCCAATGCTGATTTCACACCTTCCAGGTCAAAATCAGTCTGCCAATGCTCTGTACAATGCCCTTACAAAACTGCAGAATATCTGAAGATGGTATTTTAGCAGAATGATGTCAAAGGAAATATAGTAACAGTAAATAGAAGTTTTATTGGTGATTCATGTGGAGCATATTGGTTTATTGAAAAGTGTAGCAAGAAATTTGCATCTGTTAGGCTGGCACTAACAGATTTCGTGTTGGTCCCTTCCCTTTTCAAAGTATTTTCATAGTTCTACTATTGACATAAAGTGAAAATATTGTTGTCTTGTATATACAACATACATATTTCAGGCAGACATGCTTCATTTTCATGCAAAAATACTCAAAATAGCCATTGCATTTTTACATAATATTTGTATTGCAAACAGCTTTGTGGACATCTAAGTAAAGGTTATAATGAAGTTACATCAAACAAGCATATTTACATTTTTTCTGTCCTCACAGTGGAAAGAACATCTGCCATTAAGCATGAGCTTCACTTAGAAGTGAAATGAAAAATAAAAGACTGATTGTTTTCTCAGGAGAATTTTAACTAAAGTTCAGTTTTTGGGTTTTTTTAAATTATTGGTTTAGGCTTTTTCTTAAACTGAAATAATAATGGTTGGGGAAACTATTCCTCAGTTATACTTTTTCTATTTTTTGTTTAAAGACTTGCCTCTCAAAAGTTTCAAGTCTCCTGTGGTAGAGACAGTAATATATTCTTTTTGACTTTTGAAACATATTCTAAACATTACTTCCAGCTTACTTGGTTGGTTACATCTCTCAGTTGATAATAATGGCATTGATATAATACTTGCAGTGCTAAAGGATTCCAGACATCAGTTCTTAATGCAAATGGAGTCTGTTTTGTAGAAGGAATTAACAAATTTACTCATTACCAACTTCTCCACAGGATAATAGCCACCAATGGATAGCTGAAATTAGGGCAGTTATCTAACCTAAGTCTATAACGTTTTATACTATAAGGAAATTATCCTCCACCCTCCAATAAGCTTTTTGGGGAAAATTTAACTTTAGAAGAATATAATTACTAGGGATATGCAAAGAATGGATTTTTTTCATGAATATTCATTCAAATAGAGAGCAATATCTCTGATTATTTTGTGATCTTCTGTGACAGTCATGAGTTCTGCTTTGCTTACATTAACACTTCCAAAACTGAAAATATATTGTATGGAGTTTATTTTTTGGACTAGCTTGTTATTTTCCTGTTCATCACTACATAATTATGTAAATAGTAAGAACTCCCATTAATTTTTAAAGTACTCAGTAAACCTACAGCACTTTTGCAATATTTTTACATTAAAACTTTGATGATGCAGATGATTTCAATTTTTGCAATTTACACTATTTTGCAGCTATGCTGTACTTGTTGATGGCCAACAGTATAATTTCTGATTAAAAAAAAAAAACAACAAAAAACCTATTTCTCATTAATAATGTCCACCCAAAAGAAAATGGATGAAATATATTTTTTTCATTTCATCCTTTGAGAAGAGATCTGCTGACAGATATAGAAGTTTAAATTGAGCTCCTGACCAAACCTGAGTCTCTCTTTACGCTACCTTAATGGTGAAGAAAATGCAGGATATTGCAGTGCAGATCTGTAGGCAGGAGTCTGCCAATCAGAAAAGTAAAGGCAAATTCAACAATTTTCTCTTTCTTTCTTTCTTTCTTTCTTTCTTTCTTTCTTTCTTTCTTTCTTTCTTTCTTTCTTTCTTTCTTTCTTTCTTTCTTTCTTTCTTTCTTTCTTTTTCTTTCTTTCTTTCTTTTTTATTTTTTGAGATATTTGTGCTGTATCTTTAATAATAGAAAATGCATTTTATAAAAAACAAAAAAGGAATTTTGACTATTTTTCAAGCTGACAAAATTCAACTTCACTAATGACACTCTAAAGAGTCAACTTAAAAAATGGATAACTGAGCATTTTAAATTGCAGCACAAAATTTCTGTAAAAGCGTAGCGCATAGCAAAAAATAATTCAGTAGAAGGGGAGTTCTGGGAAGGGAAGGGAAGGGAAGGGAAGGGAAGGGAAGGGAAGGGAAGGGAAGGGAAGGGAAGGGAAGGGAAGGGAAAAAGAAGAAAAGGAAGAAAAGGAAGAAAAGGAAGAAAAGGAAGAAAAGGAAGAAAAGGCAAGGAAGGCAAGGAAAGGAAAGAAAGGAAGGGAGGAAGGGAGGAAGGGAGGAAGGGAGGAAGGGAGAAAGAAAGAGAGAAAGAAAGAGAGAAAGAGAGAGAGAACGAGAGAAAGAGAGAAAGAGAGAGAGAAAGAGAGAAAGAAAGAAGGAAAGAAAGAAAGAAAGAAAGAAAGAAAGAAAGAAAGAAAGAAAGAAAGAAAAAAAAGAAAGAAAGAAAGAAAGAAAGAAAGAAAGAAAGAAAGAAAGAAAGAAAGAAAGAAAGAAAAAAAGAAAGAAAGAAAGAAAGAAAGAAGAAAGAAAGAAAGAGAGAGAGAGAAAAAGATAAGAGGCATATATGTATGCAACTCTAAGGTTAAAGATCTCAGCTGAAAGAAGATGGACCTGAAACACATCTCTTTTACAAAAGTTGTCCAATTGTACAGTGGACTACACAGACAGTCTGAAGAGTCACAGACACAATGAAGCTGGGTGAAGAAATCGTAGAAAATTTATAACAACATTATACTAACAGGACCCACAATAACTTTAACTTAATTTCCAGGTCTAGCTTAAATGATACATGAAACCACCAATATTAATAACAGCTAGAGTCCAAATTTATTATCTTTGAATGATCAAATTCAGTGAATGTTCTGCTCCTTGCTGCATTATGCAGAGAATTCAGCTCACAAGAGATAAGATTCAGATAACTTCCATTCATGACTTACAATGTCTTTGTCAAGAGCTTATTGCTGGAACAATGGTGATGCCATATTGCATCAGGAAAAGGTCTGAATGTCATTTAATGAATATAACTTTAATTTGGGAAGGCTTAAGCAGAGATATGACTCAATTAGTTAGTATACACTGTCTGAGTAATTCACTTCATGGAGTTAACAATCAGCATGGGCATGTATATTTATGTGAACGAAAGGTAGCTAAAATTTCATTCATACATTTCACTGTTGCTTTGAGACAGGGAGATGCTGTAAATCTCCATCTACTTCATGGATGACATAAAATATGTACTTGGTTTGTAGTATCTTCTCACTGACATATCATAGCTGATGCTGGTAGACTTGGCCCTTGATGCAAAGCCTTCAAAGGTGGGAAAATGCAGCACACTGCCATGACTTCCAGCTAGCAAAAAGAGTAGCACAGACACCTGGGGAATACTTTTGTTTCAATAAATCACACTAACCTCTGTTTTTGGAAATCGCAGTGCATCCTCTGGCAAAAAGCCAGCCTCTGTAACTGTGCTTTGTACATAGGGCACAGCAGAAACTCACAGAATGGCAACTGCCATGGTTAAGGGGGAAGAGCTCTGTGCAGGCACATAACTATTCTGGTATCATAATGCTGGAATCACTTACTGTAACGGCCAGCTAATGGGGAAAGATGGAGAAGAAGCAGTTTCCCAAGTCCCACTTCACTTACAGTAAATTAATGCCTGTGGTGAACACAGATAAACTGAAGGTAATAACAAAGTTAGCAATCTTACATCTTGGATTCCATTCATCTACTTGAGTCCTAGGTATATGCTTTTTACCAAAGCACGTTCCTCCTCTTCAAACTGCATTTCTGAGCAGGTTTCGGTCTAAATTGCTGTGCATTGCACACAAATGCTGAGAGCCTATCAGTACTTATAAAGGCTAACTGTTTTCAAATTCTCAAAATTTAGATTAATATAATTCATCAAATTCTTCAGCAAAAGTTTACTAAAAAGAATTGCTCAAGTGAGAAGGAAATCTAAAATAAATAAATCTGTATTTCTACTCTCATTGTAACACACCACCTGAACTCCTACTCCTTCAAAGTGCTGGTTTCTGCTTCACAACACACACCCCAGGAAACAACACTATCTGTCAGCTAAGGCAATAGGGCTGTACCTAATGAGAGAGCTTTCTTTTCCCTTCAGCATCCCTGGAATTGGAAAGATCACAGAGTTTAGCAAGATAGGAACACAGGACTCAATTTTCAATTCTTTCCTTCTGCAGACATGGCTTCTGAAGGGCGAAGTTTTTGAGATGGTAAAAGGATTACTCCACTGATGCATATCATCAGCTTATATTTAGGAGCAGAGCTGGAAGTGACTTGGAAAGAAGGGAATTCTGTTACCTAACTAATTGAATCGGAATGTCTTATTAGTATCCTCTCTCAGTAATCTGATATGAAAGTCACTAATATGATACGACTGTAACATAGTATTAGCAACAATATATTCTGATATGATATGAATGCTAATGTAATAAAAAGGAATGTTGCTAATGTGCTAATCGGATAAGATATTGCTAATGAGATATGAGAGACTCCACTAAAAAAAATTATATTGCTTCCCTTAACTTTTTGAAGATAACATTAACCTTGCACACCAGGAATACCTCAAAATGTCCTTTTGCTGTTTTCTGGATATTTATGATACTTTCTTTCCCCATTTCAGCTTTGTAGGCACTGTTACTTTACTTACAGACTACTCAGACTCAATCATAAAGAGAATAAATAATTGCAGAGTGATTTGTGAGTCTCAAACCAGCATGCACTGACGTGATAGTTACTAAGCATTGGGATAATGTGTATATTTAAACAAGTTTCATAGAATTGCTTAGGTTAGAAAAAAAAATTAGGATCTTTAAGTCCAGCCAGTAATCCAGCACTGCCAAATCCAACACTAAACCATGTACCCAGGTGCCACATCTCCACATCCAGGGATGGTGATTCCATTGCTTTCCTGGTCAGCCTGTTCCAATGCCAGACCACCCTTTCAGTGAAGAACTGTTATTGAATATCCAACATAAACCTCCCCTGCTGGAACTTAAGGCCGTTTCCTTTCATCCTACCTTTTGTTATCTGTGAGAAAAGACCAACACCCAGCTGGCTGTTTATATTCCCTACTTTTAGGGAGTTGTAAACAGTGAGAAGGTCCCCTGTAAGCCTCCTTTTCTCCAGGTTAAACACTCTCAGCTCACTCAGCCACTCCTCATAGGAAATGTTCCTTTGCTTCATCTCCAACACTTTTAAAAAATTAGGACTTAAAGGTCATAACATTCAGGTGAAGGAATGTAATGTCATTTTCCACATTATTCAGAAAGAAACAAGGTCAGAAAACTGAGTTATTCGGCACATAACTAGAGGTGAATCTGTACGATATTGTAGAATTCCTTTAGATGGACATCCAATTTATGTATAAAATTTTTCTTTCCTCTAATACTTTAAATGTTCTTTCAATTCTTTTCTCTTTCTCTCTTCCTCTCTTTCTCTCTTTCTCTCTTTCTCTCTCTCTCTCTTTCTCTTTCCCTTTCCATTTTCATTCTAATTTTTTATTTTTATTTTTCATGGGTGTGTTCTCAGGAATTAAAAGAATGATGGTGGTATAAAGGTAATGGATTGAAATTGCCCTTAGTTCCCTCATCTATGAGACACTAAATGGAAAACAAGACACCTGAACTAAATTTAGTTCTGGTGCACCAGTAGAAATTATGATTTTAGCACCAATGTGTATACAGAAAGTGTTGGAGTCAACACATTTAAACTAATATTTAGCAAGAGGAAGTTTCAGTAGAGGAACTTATAGTTAGGTGCTGATTTGTGCATCATTGGGATGTATGCTATATTACATTAAATAAAATATGTAAAAAAAAAAAAAAACTATATTGAATTATGGGACTTTCCTCAGCTTAAAAAACAGGGGAGAGTTTAATTTTTTTCCAATAGACATAACAGCTACGGTTAGCAGAAGTGCCTATAAATGTGTGTGAGGTGGTTTTGATTTTATTTTTCTTTATTTTTCACTATGTGAGGTCATATTTTCATAGTTAAATTGACATGACTTCCATAACAGATTGCTCCATTTTAGTGCCTGTCACTCTTAGGCAGAATCTTTCTTCTCGAGAAGAGTGTGTTACTACACAACTTAGAACAGGGACAGGACGTATAACCTTTCTCCTTCTTTTGCTTGGTTCATTTTTTTTTTTTTGTGCCATTTTGGCAAAGTTGTACAGTTATTTTGTGGTTTAGATTATCTGCAAAATGGATGTATTAATAATTACCTTCTTGCAGAGGTAATTATAAACTGTTTAATACTGATTAATAATTAGAAATGTTTTAATCCCCTTACAGGAAGGGAATTAAATGCAAAGTACTATTATGACTGTTAATAATGCACAGTGAACTTTCATGCTTATATGTAGTGGTTTCCTCTTTTATCCATTTCCCAGCTTAACACTTACTTTTTAAATTGAAAATGTATTAGGCAAGGTTATTCAGGAGAAAGCAGAATGGTGGTTGCAAGGGTAAATTTGAGGTAGAGGGTGGGTTATTGAAAGGAAATGAAGCCACTGACTTCATTGTGTCTTACAATAGAATGGAGGAAAGCAGCACAAAAGAACTATTAGTATTAATATGAATAATGACCTATAAATATTCCACTTGTTAACCGTGTAATCAGTTCTGTGGTCTCAATAGATGTCTATCTTCCCTGTTGTATATTTGTATATTATAATTTAAATACATACATTATAATGAATTTTTTTTTGGCTTACTGGCTTAATGTATGAGAGACTATTCATTTAGCAGTCAGATATTTATTCATTTCTATTGGATTGGAATTGCAAAGTCCTTACTTAGCAGATTTAGAACACTAAGTAGTTATTCCATAGGGTAGTAAGGTTAACATGGGAATGATGCAGGGGTTTCTAAAGCTGACAGAGTCATCTGGTGCTCAGCTCTGGGTACTACTTGTAGACATGTTATTCAGTCAGGTTTCAGTCAATGTCATCCTGTTTAATCCCCAGTGATCTTCAGGCCAGAAAAGCATACGTTTGTTGTTAAATTGTAGCCTGATGACACTTATTGAGTATTTGCAGGTTGGCAGGCCAAAAATGGAAAGTTAGGACACTCGTCATACTATCCTTGATGACAGTATCAGAATATTTAACTTTATTGGTATGAATTTTTCATCATTGTTTCATCGGGAAAAAACAAGCTTGTTTGACCAAGTACTTAAGAGAGGTTTGGGGCAGTGGTTTCTGGAAATTATTGAGGTAAAAAAATCTAATGCCTCTATCCTTGCCATTTTTTCTTACCCGGGTTTAGGACAGATGCTGTGATTTAACTGCAGAAGGAGCCACACAGCTGTTCAATCACTCTACCTCATGGCATGAGGGAGAGGATTGGAAGGGGAGCAGTGAGAAAACTCATGGGTTGTGATAAAGAGAGTTTCAAAGCAAAAAAAAAAAAAAAAGTGTGCAAGGAAAGCAAAATAAGGAATTTATTCACTACTTCCCATCAGCAAGTAGGTGTTTGTCCATCCCTAGAACACATTGAGGAGGACGGGTGCCATCATTCTGAATATCCCTACCTTCTTCCCATAACCCCCAGCCATTATTGCTGAGCATGGCACCATAGGTTATGGAGCATCTCTGGGGACATTTGGGTGGTCAGCTGTCCCCTGTGTGTCACCTGGAGTCTTCTTGGGCATCCCCAGCCTCATTAATGACGGCAGAAAATACCTTGGTGCTGTGTAAGCTCTATTCCTCAATAAATAAAACTTCTCTGTTAACAACCGATTCTGTCACAAATACAGAGCATAACCCCTAAAAAGGAACTATGGAGACAATTGGCTTCATCCCAACCCAAACCAGTGATTAAGGTGAAATAAACACTGGTTTCCAAACATACAGTGGCAATATAACTTGCTTATTATCTTCTTACAGGTAAATGGCTTCCCTAGCTGTAAATCATGTAAATCATGATCACACTCAAAAATAAGTAGTCTATAAATACATTTCCTTAGAGAGAAAGATTTTGAAAGTTATAGGGAAAATAACTAAAAAAAAAACTAAAAAAGGACTCTCAAACTCATTTTATTTCTCACTATGTTATTTCTTTTATACTATAAGACTTCAGCTGCATCTTCGAAATATAACAAGTTGACTGTAGGGTGTGTGTTGTATTCTGGAGATCCGAGCTGTCTAAAATGTCACTGAAGTTCTAGGAAAATGAATATTCAGTGACCATAAAGGTCAATCAAATAGTCAGAGAAGCTTGTAGAGACAGAAGAATAGGGGAACATCTGCATAAACATACGAGAGCAGCCCAGCTGCTGACCCTTGCTCTCACACAGATGTCTATCTGCTCTCCCATCTCAAATATAGGCATTTATATAGGAAAAGCAGTGCAGGAAGACATATGGATAGCCACATGTTGATGGATGGTTGGTTGGCTAAGGCTGTCACTGAGCAAGGAGGCGATGAATAATTTTGCTGGGGATGAGAGCCAGCACTTTCTGAGCCCTGCACATTCTGGGAGCTGGAACTCCTCACTGCCGCATCACTGAGGGGACAGCTTTCTCCTGAAAAGCATCCCAGACTGACCTGCCACCCAGTTGCTACAGGACTAATTTTCAGGTGCTCTCTCAAGTCTTTAGCACCTTTTTGTTTAGAAAGAAAAATAAAACTCTGACACCTGTGTCCCATCTGCTGGACATTTCTGTTTGAAAGGAGGAAAGAGGAAAGTGTTTCAGTATGGAAGGGGACTTCATCATTTCACCTGTAACTCTGTTCAGATTTCTCATATATTTCCATTACTGTCTACTTTAATAATGTTCCTTACTATCTCCCTTTTCCTTGCACAAATTTGGCTTTGGTTCCATCTATCCCTTTCATTCTGACAGACTACAGAACTGTTCATCCAAAGTCATAAATCCTCACAAGTATGATACACAATAGAGATTTAGTGACTTTTCCTTTTGGGTCCAACAAAGACCTCAGAATCTCTCTTGATAACATTAACTTCTACCTTTTTAATTTTTCAGGAGAATAATTTTCTGCAAAATTGAAATATTTTTTCTTAAAACTATAAATCTTAGTTGAGATCTTGCACCTTTTAAATAGCTATAGGAGCCACTAGGGACTGCTACTTTTCCTATTTTGCCTGATCAGTTTAAACTGACTATTTTTTACTACTTGAACAACATCCACCCTGTATATTGTTATATAGGATAAAGTTATTGTTCTTTGGATAATTGTGAAAATTTATTCCAGAAGGTTTGGGCTTTTTTTTCATTTTGCTTTGTTTTGTTTTGATTTTGGGTTTTTGTTTGTTTTTGTTCTGTTTTTTTTTGGGGGGTAGGGGGTTTGCTTGATTTTTCACTGAACTGGATTATCAGGGCTATTGGAAATCACAATTTGGATTTGTTTTATGTCTTTTAGTCAAGATATTAATAATATGGTTAAAAGCTGCTGTTTGAAAGAAATGAATTTATGTTCTATTGCTACTTTTCTGTATAAGTTAACCAAGAGAGTCTCAATACCAGCCTATTTGTATTTGTATTGCAATTTTCAAGCAGGTACACTATACAACTTTCTTTAAAGGAACTAGAAAAAACTACTAGCTTAACTACTAGAGAGAACAGACAAATCTGATTTGGGAAGTTTTGACCATCTTCCTGCAAAGAATTAATATGAGACATTGAACTCATGTTTTTCTCCATTTCCCAGTTATAGAAAAACAACTCTTTTAAATAGATTTATATTAAGAAATAACAAAAATGAGACCAAAATTTGTAAATTACCTCTGATAAACTATCAGGTTTTGGTTGGGTGGGGTTTTCTTTTACGTGCTCTCAGTTGAGTTAGGTACATGGTATGGATTCCTAGGGATTTGCAAATTTGCCTTCTTCAAAATGAATCTCAGCCAACAGACCATATTCTGTTCTCCACTAGAAAATCTGGGTTTAAGGAAAAGGAACCCTGATTACAGAATCTGAAAAGATGCATAAACAGATTTTACCACCACCTCTTTCTATAGGGTTTCCAGAATCCCCCTCAAACAAACATTCACAGAAGTCCTAACCCAACTTTCAAGCAAGTGGCAATGTTTCACAGTTTATAATGTTGTCAGCACACAGAGAATGCTGATCTGGGATAGCCCAGGGGGTCCTCACCTCTTGCACTGAGAGCATTTCCTGACCATTGATTGCTAAGTGTTGTCATTCACCCTTTTTACATTCTTTTCCTAAGAAAGGAAGGATATGAGACCACTGAATAAGGAGGAGAATCAATTGGATACCGGTCAGCTTTGCACAACACACAGAGCAAACCTGGCAGCAAGGCTCTGGTTTGTATTTGAACATAAAGAATTCAAAGGACTTAAGAGTTGTGTGAATTCAGACTTTCAGGTGTGATTCATTGGACTTTAAATAGATATACACAGAGCAGACATTTTCATCTGAGCTAGTGACTGCATGCTCTCTCAATAGCAAATGGAGAGAGGTAATCACATCCAAGGTATGATTCCTCTCATTTTAAAGCAAGGTCCTAAAATATGCTGTGAAGCACATAATTCTGTTCACTGGCTGTAAGGCACGATGACTTAAGGTGCAGACAGTGTTGTACATGTTTAAAGCTTGATAAAAGCTAACTCCTAATTCTTTAAGATATATACATTTTATACAAAGATATTTCTACTCTGCTTTAAAATAGTAAAATAAATTTCTATTTATGCTTTGTTTAAGAAATTGTGTAAATCTCACAAAATTTCTACTGATCTGGTACAGAAAGATGTGTCAAAACCATCCTTATTTTGTATTTTAGCATTTGATAGATTTTAATAATAATTTAAAAGTCCCTCCAGGCTTTGGAAGAACTCCAGATTAAAGTATTAGGATTTCCCCCCAGCCCAGAAATATCAGAAACTAGGGCTGTTAGCACTAACACACATCAACTTCAGCAATACAACAGTTTTTCTAGTACTGAGGAACAAAAAATCTATCACATCATAGAAAAATTGGAAGTATATAGGATTAAAAACAAAAAAAAAATTAAAAAAAGTGCTTGTAATGAAGAAAAAACTCAAAACTGTGTGTGTAGAGGGATTGGTTTGGGGTTTATTTTTGTTTATTTGTTTATTTTATTATTTATTTTTTAATAAGAACATTTCCCACAGCAAACACTCTCTGGAATCCCAGTCTTTCTTTTATACACATTCCCCTATGTGCTGCTTCTTGAGTGTCCATTTGTTTGCTATGGTAATTTATGTCATTCTGTATTGTATTATACACCTAATGCACAGCTGGTCTCCTAATGTAGATTTCTTCACTCTTGCTTTCACACAACCAAGTACTTATCTTTCCAATTATTTTCCATGGTCTCTGATTCTCTAGGCAGCATGATATTTGTGACTGCCAAGCTTCTGTAGCAGCCTGGGTACATTCAAATCCAAATGTTAATGGTTTCTACTTCCTACACGGGTAAAATGGGAATTTGCTTTTTCAAACCACACAGCTCATTGTTCAATACTTCTTGGTACCATACCATGCTGCAGGAAACATATGGAAAAGAGAAATATATTGGTTAGTTTGCTTGGGTGTTTTATTTGTTTTTAATCCACCTGTGCTGCAAAACATTGGCACAGACACACACACACACACACACGCACACACACACACATACAAACATAGCAATCATTTCTTAACTGTCTTGGACTGAATGATGTTTTTTCAGAGCAATTGAAACAACTTTCAATGGCAATCTGCGCTTTTTCATGGGCTCAGCTAGACATGGACAGTCAGACAACTGGAAAGATGAAGATGGCTCCACACCAAGATTTTAATGCATTTGCTTTGCTTTAGATTTGATGTGATATAGAAATGTGCTAGAGATAAACTGAAATGGTCTGAATTGGAAAGAAATAGATGCCTGGGTACCTCCATAGTATCTCAGACAGATTACTGAACTTGCCATCCCCATACAGCCTCAGTCACAGTAGCAGTGACACTGGGGACAAAATATTCTCTTGGAAGAGATTAGGCACACTTTTTAAAAGCAGAGGTATGTCAGTGTGAATTCTTCATTGTGGCATTTGAAAGGGAAAGATGAAGTGCTTCCCATACCATTGCACCATGTGAAGACGCCAGATCAGATTGTGAGTAAAATAATTTGAGAATAAATGGCAGCAGTGGTGCTGTTTTCTACTGTATGGACCCTTGGAAGGGGTGGTGGCTTCTCTAGGACTTCCAGGTTTTTTCATGAAAGTTCTCTTTGACAGAGCTGTGGGCAGAAGATTTTTCACACTGAGAACCAAGACACATTGATCTTCAGGCACAATACCCACAGAAAATAGACCAAAGAAAGAAATTAAATAGACAAGACACTTCCTTAATTTTTTTCCATCTTCCAAGTGTTTTTATTAGAGGTGCTTTCAATTGGCTTAGAATTATTTCAGTTTTGCATGAAGGTTTTCTCAGAGCTGTTTCAAAGAATCGGTATAAATAGAAAGCAAAAGTGACCAAGGAATGCATACACCACCTATGGACCACCCAGTGTGGAAATTGACTCAACAGAGAGTTATATAAAACCCTTTTGCTGTTTTTGAAAACAAAACAAACCAAGCTCACACACACAACAAAATAAACAACAAACAATGAAACTAAACCAAATCCCTTAGGAGTTTCCATTTTACCTTTGTCCCCCTAAGGTGATATAAATTCCTAGGGGAGGAAAAAAATAATCCCTTCTTAAATCTGGTGACTGATTGAGCATCACCACACTGTGTACACCAGTGGGTGAAGGAGAGCATGAAATTCATTACTTTGGTGTCTGTGCTGCATTCTCCTGCTACCCCGAATTACTCTTCATTTTGGCTAATATACTGTTGCTTGCTAAGATCATCACTAACTGAATGATTTTCCTCCACCTGTGTGAGGAGGCATGAGAAGTAATGAATAGGCTAAGACATCCTCTCACCCCTAGAAAATGTCCTTTCCAGGTCAAGGTTAGAGTCACAATGGTGAGAGGTATGTGCAATGGGAGCTTGTTTCTGTTGTAACTGCTAGCAGACTAAGCAGACCCCAGCCTCCAGGGATGTCGGCCCATCAGTGATAAATTGATACAAAATATTCTTGAAAAGTTTGTTTTGTTACCATTATGCTAATATTTACTTAGCGGATATGAGTTTTGCGTGAAATGCCTGCGATGATCCAGGGGAGAAGGAGGCACTTTAAATTAATAAATAACAATAACAATGATGACATCAGGGTCAAGAGAAGGAATGGCTAATGAAAAACATCACCTGAGCTCAGTCAGAGCCCGAGAGCGAATCCAGATTGATGTGCATGGGGGAATTCTGGGAATTTAACAATTAAAGACTGTTTCTCCAGAGAAGAGGGGCCTCCATTTACTCAACGTTGCTAATGAAGTGTAATTCATTTCACCTCTTCCCCACCTTTCAAAATCAAAGTTCAAGAGGCCGTAGCAGACAAATTTCAGAGGACAGGCATGCATACCTCTTGCAATGCCACTCATGCTCTTTAGGGAATATCCTCATGTTCTATTAATTATTGTACTTCTCTGGCATTATTATTCATGGGCTAGCATCTCAAAATACTTGATTTAGCAGTGGTTCTGGAACTAATACTAATAAGTACAAGACTGTGCCTTGGGTAAAACATGTTTTTTTTTTTCTTATGGGTACAACAGAGGGTAATACTGCTCTTCACAATTCAGTCAACTTTTACCGGGTGTTTTTTCTTCCATGTCTGTAAGCGGAAATCTTTATTTTGGTTAATTATGTTAGTTTGCCTATTAAAGAGGCAATGTTAAGAGCACAACATTGTGAAAAGCACAGGAACACAACCCCAAGTGGTACTGGTGCCACGTGAGCAGCAGCGAAACAGCAGGCAGAAGTGTGAGCAGATAACCTGGTCCCACACTACTATCAAAGACAGGAATCCAGATGTTCAATAGGGGTAATGAACTTCTTTCTATCCTCACAAAAAGGTGATAACCGTAGATGTTCAGAGACTTCTCCAGCAGGCTGGCTGGCAAACCTCCATCCTGCCACAGCACTTGCTTGGATGTGAGATCAAATTGCATTGAAGTATGTCTGCCTCAGACAATAGGGGTCATGGGGAAAAATTAACTATCAAGTGGGTAGTAATTAATATCCCAGTTTGCAAGGAGATTTTACACTTAACAGGGCTAAAGAAACTGACCTTAGAAGCTTGAGTGACTGAAAGAACTTCCCTTTTGAAAGTCCTTGACATTAAATCAGTTTTTTTCTATGGAACTGAAAGGCCAAAGAATCAATGCTTTAAATTGAGTGAGTTAAATGACACTTTTAAAAAAATTACATATTTTTTCATGTTTTTAGACCACTAGAGTTTTTCAAAGGAAAAAAGAACAAATTTTGAATTTAACTGTTTTTTGAGTTTTGGTTGCTTTTATTTTGCCTGACTCCATAATCTCATTTTAAGGTCTTGAGAAAACTGGAACTTCAACCTCACTTTACTATATATTTCTTGCTAAATTGGGAAGTTTATGCACCTGCATTTTAGACACTGCATATGTTTGTTAAGCTGTAACCAGGGTCCAAAATAAGCTTCAGCTCTGAGTTTTTCCATGATACAAGAACAAATTCCTTTGGGAGAGTTTAGTCTTTCTTAAATGTGAAATTTTATCAAGTCAATTGACTTACTACCAGATGTTGAAATATATGTCTTACAATTTTGAGAACTTTAAATAAAATTTCCCATTTTTATTTATCCAAAAACGTACTCAGAGTACATTAAAGCTTATAAGCAATTTTTAATTTGAAAAATAAGCCAGTATTCTATCAAGCAGTCAGCTGTACATAATCCTCCCATGGCCTGCACTGTGAGAACAATTCCTTTTTCATTTTACAAGGACTTGATTTCTTCTTCTGACTGCATGATATTATTTTTAATAGATACATACATATATACATGCATACATACACACATGTATATATATGTGAGTGTGTGACTTTTGGCAAGAAAACAAGAAAGAAAGCAACCCTCTAGGATTTTGACTGATCTTGGTATTTCCTTTACATATTGGATATTGGTGTGGAGAGCAGATTGCAATGTTTAACTCTCTAGAACATGAAGAGAACTATTCATACTTTCATACTATCAGTGAAGTATGAAAGCCTTCACTGATACTCCCATGCTGAATTTTTAGCCATTAAAAGTCTTTCATAGTACATACATTTCTGTACATTGTAGCTAGACATTGCTTTGTATGGAATTTTTTATTAGGATAGAGAAATTTGGTGGATGTCAAACAACATGGAATATGTATTACAATTTATATACACTTATATTATATATTATATATATAAATATATATACCTGAAATGAAACAAGAAGTACAATTTGATTACATATAACAGCACACCATGTATTTGTGAAAAGTATATGGCAATTAGTAGTATAGTTTTAGAACAATTTGTGCTGTTATAGCTTTAACTCCAAAAATATACACACTCTAATATGGTAGTTGTCATCCCAGAAATATACGTGCTGTGATAGTTGTCATTATAGAAATATACATACTGTGATATCTGTCACTGTGAAATACATGCTCAGTAATAGATGTCAGCAATGAAATATAATAATAATCATAACGTCTAGCATTTTTCATTCTGGGTCCAAAAGAGCTTTAAAAATATAGTATCATGCCCAATTTTCAGATGGAGGAATTGCTGTCCAGAGAGGATAAGTGTTCTGCCCAAGGTCATGAAGGAGACCCGTGGCGGAGGTGGGAAGGGAAAGCAGGTTTCTTTCCTTGGACATTATGCTGCCTCTCATCAAAATCGGTCTGCATGTGAACAAAATTGATATTCTGCCACAACGGGACCCGAGACTGTTCAGAAACTGGCAGGACTGGCTCTGCACCTTCCAGAATCAAGGCTCATTCCCCTTGAACAGCAGAGATAACAGCACAATTCGCAACAAATCATTTGTCTGACAAATTAGCTTCCTTCTACTTCCCAGCAGATCACTGCCTTCTCAGATTTATTTGCTATCTGACAGACTCTTTGGCCTGTTTTTTTTTTTTTTTTATTATTATTAGCATGTCTGTGGAGACACTGTTGTGTTTTGTTTCATTTTGTTTTGTTGTTTGTTTTTTTTTTCTTTTCTTTTCTGCAGTTTAAATGGGGTACTTATTTGCAGTTGGTCAGAGAAATTTCATAATATTAATACAGTCTTCTTGACTGGGTAAAAAAGCAAGCATATCTCATTGAAAATATTTGCATCTTTAAAACTACTACTGCCAGGAGTAATAAGTGTTTGATAAACACATTCCTGGCAGGAAAACTCCGTGTCTTGAACATTCATAGAAAATTGAGTGTCAGAGAATTAATTCAGGTAGAAATTCACATAGGATTTTTTACAGTGTTTGTTGGACTCCAGAAATGAGATATATTAACTCCTAAGATTAGTCTCCACACAAAAGCTGATGCAATTAGGAGGGTTCAGCACAGGAATTGCTGATAGCAGAACATGAATGTCTGAAAGTTGTTAGAAGAAACAATATGATTTAATAATAGCAATGCTGCCATTACAAGCCTGGTCATTGTGCAGGGCATGGTACAAACATAGCATGGAATTATGCATTTATTTATAATGGCCTTTGAAATGAGAATATTTTTAGTCAATGATTTTTGTTTTGACACAGAATTCTGCTGCCAGGTGAACTCTTTGCAGATTGGGAATAAAAGTCTTTCTCTCTTGGGACTCTAAAAATATACATGAAGAACATGCTCATAAGGCCAAAAATTTCCAAAATAAATTTTTGGATAATTTACAATGTAAAATTTTTGGTAGGAGTTTGTAAAAAAACATTTTTTATATAATTTCTATAGAATTTTTTATGTTCAAATCTCATTCTTTGCCCCTTTTCCATCCATGTGCAAACTGGTAATGACTGAAGAGAACTCTTGTATAATGAGTTAATCAGCCAAAACCTTACTTCGGCATTTTCTTTTTTATCTTCCATTTTTAACTGTACTAAATTTCTGAAATTGTTTTTATTCATAGTATGTATGTTGTATAGTAGTACTGGATATACATATATTACTTGCCTTACTGATGGAGCCAATATGGAGCCAATACAGTGCAGTAGGACACCATCAAATACTTCATAAAGTGATGGCAGTGAAAAATTAAATTATATGAAAATGTTACCACCAGCAGTAACTACACAATTAAAATTTATGTACGTGGTGACTGTCATTTAGGATGAAAGAAACACTCGATGTGAAAAAAATCTCCTTAAACTGGAAAACATCAGCACATCTCCATATTTAATTCCATAGGAGATGACTTAGAATCTAGAACCATCCAGGAATATTTTAACCCAGTAAGGCAGATAAAATTCAACAATACTTTGAAGTTTCTAAGGCTCTCTTTCTCCAGGGAGTGTCCTAGCAGGCTATAATGGCATGGTCTTTGGTGACTAAAGGAACTGGGCATACTTCAAAATTATGCTGGGAGAACACTGCGAAGTAGTTGCTTTTATTTTTTTTCCTCACAGTAACTCTTTGCCCAGCTTTGTTGATATGTGGGATTTAAAAACCTGTTTTTTTTTCAGGAAAAACAAAGTTTATGCAGCATGCAAACACTGGGCACAACCTTAGCTGACAAGTGAGCTAGACAGCTTTCAGGTCTAGTGGGAAAAAAGAATGGAAAAAGAGATGAGGGGGGAGGAAAAGAGGTGAATCAGACATTTTCTCATCTCTGCTGTGAGTAATATTCATGCAAGGCCATGTCAGCTTTGCACCTGTTTTTCTCATTTTCTATTCAGCTTGTCACATTTGTTTACAATTTGTCTTATTTTGTCATTTTCTTTGTGCTTCCCGCCCCATGCCAAACACACTTGGAATTTATTTGCAATTCAAGAAATGTATTGCTGATGAGGTGGGACAGTTTTTGATGGGTACCCCAAAGGGAAAGGAAGGGACTTCTGTGCATAGCAGAGGTGAGACAAGAGGTTGAGCAGAATCAAAGTATCCTTCTTGCTCTTCAGTTGCAGTAAGGGGAGAGCATTTAATGCTTACAGGAAGTTTAATCCTTGTATAACAGGCAAGGGACAAATTCGCTCAGGAGATGAAGAATTATAAAATCCCTTTTCATGCACCCATAACTTTGAAAATAATCTAACATAGACTTTCATGGAATTGGGAAGACCTGTAGGAGGCCCTTGTTCTCCCATGCATGTAGCATATAAGAAAAGATGGAAAAATTTTCTATTTTAATACATTAACATTCATGTGTGGACTTCCTGAGAGATTTAAATATGTTTGTTTTGAAGAAGTGTTCTGCCTGAAAAGAAAGAAGAATGAAAAAATAAATGAATAAAAAACCCCAGAAAACACCCCAAACAAATGAATAAAAAAACATAGGGTGCAAAAAGCCAAATCCCTAGTGGTAGTAATTAATTTAAAGTCACAAGGAAGAAGCCAATTTGCACTGGAGGTTGATCAGACCAACAGGTCTTAACATATTCCAAAAAAATTTGGAAACAGTTTCTATTAATGTACTTCTCCAGCATATGCTAACTTTCAGCAAATAACTGCTTTTGTTTTCAGAGTTTATTTTAGGAATTAGTCACAGATTTTATTATTGAATATAAAGGTTACCAGATCTATAGTGTAACATGGTAAATGAAGTGGTAAGTGAATTCATGTTTGGTAATTTCCCACTTTAATTAGTATGCATTAAAAAGGGTGCTTTGCTCCACATTACATTTTGTTTTTTGTACGCTGTAACAATATTAATTTTACCCAAAAGCCTGTTTTGGTGCCTATCTGCATCGTTCTGACCGCTGCGTGCACATGACACATGAGGCTGGTGGAAGGGCTGCTTTACAGGGTCATCCAAAAATGGTGGCCTTGGCCTCCCGTGACCATTTCCATTCATCTTTTTGTGAGAGCCAGGGCAGGCTGGGCGGGGGCACTCGCAGAGCACATGGCCACACGCCAGTAGGGCTCCGTGAGCTCCTTCCCTCTGAATTTCTCCCGCACGCTCAGCTAGCTGAATTGTGCTTCCCTGCTGTTAGCTTGAGCCAAACCTGCAGACGCCAATGAGTGAAAGGACTTTTCAGAGAGGGCCAGCACTCAAATTGCTGATGGTCATTTCAGCCCAGAAGCAGTTCTGAGTTTATCACTTGGCTGAGTCCTCCATGCACTTGGCCATTTATTCAGATTTATCAAGGATGCAGTAGCCTCTCTGCTCTCCCCATGTAAATGCATGTGAAAATGCACTTACATCATGCAGAGTGTAACAACATGAATTTGGCTGCACGAGGCAGCTCAGAAACTCCTTACTGGCTCCTTCTCCTTTGCTGTGGTCATCTCTTAGCCCAACTTTAAGTAAAACATTGTGCTAAAGAAAATGAACTTTGGTGGGGATTTCCTGGGTATTTTTCAGTGTTGTTAATACCAGACTTTGCAAACCATTCCTGTCTAAAACCAGTTGAAACTTTCGTTCTTTCCACAATAAATTCCTCCATGGAGCAGAATGCATCTCAAGATGATGCATATGTTGGATATATTTCTGATCTTGCTAAAGGATCTAAAGATATTTATCTGCTTCAGAACATATGTGAGAGATCCAGAAAATAAGGCTGGATTTTAAAAAGTGACTTGAATAAATTTAGTATTATTTAAATGCGTGGTTTTGCTTCTGTGAAGTAGATCTAGCTTAGTTTGGACTGGAACTATGTGATTTTAAGGCCCCTTCCTAACAAAACAATTCTGTGTTTCTGTGAATGTGTTTGTGCATTTATATATTTATATATTATTTACAAATTCATATATATGCAGACATATATATACATTTAAACATTTTCTATTTTAAAATGCCTGAATTAAAAATATGTCAGAAAAAGTATAAACCACATAATGTATCTTCTGTTTATTATTCAGTATCTATTAGGTGTCATTTAAATAGTGAAAATATTACCGCTGTTTATTGTTATTTTGATGGCTGCTTTATTACTATCTTATTATTATTACAGCACTGTTATAGCATCTATTTTGCTTCCTCATCCCAGAACACCTATTTTTAGCTCACTTAAATTAAGATATATGAAGCAGCTGAAGATTCATAAAGTTACAGAAGGATGAGCATGAATGATTTGCGATAGCAAAGTAGTTTAACATTAACCAACAGAGAAAAAAGAAGCATGGGTCCTAGGAGGAGAGTGGGAAATACACTCTGGAAGCCACCAGTGCAGAGACCTGCAATTTGCCCATTGAAAATATAGGGCTGAAGGAGAGCAGGTCTGCAGAACAGAGTTCAGCGTGGAATAGGAACAAGTATTTTGCTGGTCTGCTCCTGGTTTTTATTGAAATGTCAGGAACTGATTTAACAAGACCATATTTAGAAAGAAAAAATGGAGAAAAAAGCTAAACAGAGTTAAAAAAATACCTAAATGTATAGCGAGTCAGGAGAGCCAGGCCAATTCCATGTCTCAGTCCTAAATTGTAACATAACCTTGGGAGACCTATCATCTAGTAAAACCAGGAAAAAAGAAAGTAACCTAATCCAGAGTCGGCTTGTTGAGATTGTTTCCCTTAACAATAAAAGCAACAGCAAAGCAAAATCATTAATGTAGTCATCACTACATAGTGCTACTGAGTGATGCAACATTCATCTCACAGTTTAGCAGCAAATGGGAATGGTTAAGGCAGTTTCAAATATTTTTTTTTTTTTTCTCCCAACCAGGGATGGAGAACATTTCAGTAGCATTTTAGGATGTCTGCATGAATTATTGGGACCCTGCCTATGGTGCAATGTGGGCTGCAGCACTACCTAAAAATTTTTAACACTCGTTCTTTATCTAATGCAGAAATGATGTGCTGTTCTAGGTCTGCATTATACTGGGGGTCAGTAAAGATAATAATAATAGCTTCTACTGGATTTAAACTATGGGATTCACTCCTTATCTCCCTGCTTCTATAAGCTTGCCATATTATGGAGATACTGTAGGGAACATCTATACAATCACAAAAGGATCTATCTCCATTGACTTTTTTTTGTATTTAATAATAAAATGATTAAATCTGTAATTCACAGCTATTTCAGGGATTCTATTCTCTCCCCATAAAACAAACTGAAACAGGAAAGTTTTGGGGTTTGTTTTTTGTTGATCCTTTTTTTTTATTTTTCAGAAGACCTCCCTAGAGTTCCACATTATGATTTACTTTCTCAAAATCAGATAATTCTTTTCCTCCTTACCTGAGTATTTCTACCCAACCTGCTGTTGGGCTTGGGCCCAGATATTTTCTACCCTGCTAACTTATGTTGTGTTAATTTTCTTTCCTGTCTGTCACATGATACTTATTGCTTCAGCTGTATTTTATTGTCATTTAAACCACAATTCTTCATTTGATTTCTCTTTTAACAAGAACATGTTAATTTCCTTTTCTCCAGCAGAATCCTCAGGGCCAAAAGTTTTGCCTTTGCTCCTGAGCATTAGGACACTTTACAGACACCCCTCCTTCTTCACACCTATTCATCTTTATCTTTCACTGAACAACAGCACTGCAAACAGAGTGTGAGACAACGCAGCTGAATGATTGATGCTCTCCAAGTCCTGAGTTTCTTTTCCTCGTTTATTCACACAGTCACCCTCCTGAGTTAAGGGTTTCGCTTGGTACCTGCCATGGTGACTGGGAAAACAAGGGTAAGCTGCCAAATCCAGCGACTGTTTTCTTGTTCTCATATTGCATTTCCTTATCGGTTGTGACAATGTGCCACAATTAATGATAGCAGAAATACCTATGTTTGATACCATATGCATCATACTTAGTGGTGATGGATTAGCAATCAAGAAAATTAATTCTGCCTTTACAAAGTAACATCTGAACTTTGAAGTTAGGCAAAAGCTTTATAGGGTAGAGCAGATAAAAATTCTCCTGGAAATGGCATAACCGTGTTTCTGTTGTACCTACATAATTGGTTCTGGACTGAGCCCAAACAGTATGGTATATTTCTCAAGAAAATGCAAGTTTCACTCACTAAAATTGAATTTCAGGTAGCTCTGTGAGTCTCAGGTAACACTGTATGTATATTAGTGCCCATAAAAAGGAGTCTGATAACAGAATCTGGTGCCTTGAACACATCCAGATCTCCTGCATGACAGAGGCTACATATCTACAGTTATTCTGGGGTTTAATTTATAAAGTAGATTAAAAATCTTCCTTAGTTCATTAATTACCTATTTGATTGAAAATTGTTTAAAAATTAGAAAGCTTTCCATATTATAGAGAAAACTATACTTGTACCTTGATTACAAAAATAACAGAAACCCAGTGATGGAAAATGTTATTCTGTCAATCATGGCATTCTCCTTACTTCATAGTCTATAATATGTTTAGACATGCTCATACAGAACAAAGAAAGCTGGAATTTAAGACTGTTTTGAGCATTGATTTATCTAGATTTCACCAAACACAGATTATTTACCCCACTGGAAAATATCATAGCAGCTGTCATTGTGGCCTAAAATTATGTACAATATTTCCGATTCCAGATACCACTGTGATCTTATCTATTTGAATTTAAATAATCAAGGTTATGACCCTTTAAAGATCCCAAATCAATCCATAACACATATTAGATATTTTTAACAGACTGAAACTCCTTGGGAGACCATTGTCCAATCATGACATTGGTATTGATTCCTAAAAAATATATTATTGCTCATTGTGACTCTTTAGTTCCTTCTTCCTTTTGATAGAAATGATGGAATTATTTTTTATCTTATTTCAGATAAGATGCACAGATGTACATCCTAGATATCAGCACAGTAGGCAGCCATTCCTCATTGTCTTTGTTTTTAGCATTAAATTAGCAATTTAGGGAGGGAATAGCATATAGAGTTGCCAAATTTTTTATATCTGCTTGAGAAGGCAAGAGATCTTCCCTGTCCATGGCAGGGGGATGAGGGGTTGAAATAGATGAGATTTATGTCCTTTTCATCTCAAACCATTCTACAATTCTCTCTTCTTATCATTCATTGCAATGATTGTAATAACTTAATTTCCACTGGTTATAAATGTTGGGGGCTACTTCCTCCAATTTCACCTATAACATGGACCTCAATTGTTGTATCTTTATTGAGCTGTCTCTATAGTAAAAGAAAAATCTGTTTATCAGTTAGATATGGGAACACAAATGCAGCAAACAAAGTTAATGTGCTACATGCAGTCATTTCTTGAACTAAGCATGATTTTCCAAATAAACTGAACTCTGTGCTTGTGTTGGAAGTTCTAGGAGGCAGCAAAAAGAGTTTATATTGCAATAGAGAGCTGAGGCTGAGAGGTTTCCCACTGATTAAAATAAAAGGCCTGAAAACAGAAGACTGAACAAGTGGATGTGATGCTTTGGCAAATGAGAGGACTCCACTTCTGTTTCAGATGAGATTTGGAATTAGTACTGCATGAAGATAGAGTGCCTTTAGCAAATGGTAACAGGAGAATTGCGTGCTTGAATTTTTTATATGGTATGACTTCATGTATGTATATCTTTATTTATTTTAATAAAAAAGTCATAAGAATATATTTTATTATTTCCACTTCCTGACATTTATTTAGTCAGAGATCACTTTTACACAGACAGACAGTGGTGATTGGAAGTTTCTAAAGAGTTTCCATTCTCCATAAATGCTAATAGATTTAACCTACTGCAGGGTTGTTTATAGCAGTTTATTCTCATAACTGTAGTCCCTAAGTCTGGCTCTTAGAAACAGCAGGGCTGATAGACCATGAAAGACCAATTTACAGAAGACCCTGTAACCTGGATTGCTGGAAAGAAAGAGAAGTAAAGAATTTTAAGAAATGACCACTATTGATTGCCTCATACACTGGATGGCATTTTGCCTTCATCTTCAGGATAATTGGACAGGGGGATTACAAATCCATAGCAATAGAAGGCTTTCCTTACTAGACAGTTAATGCACTATAAATCAGCTAGTAGGAATAGCTCCTATGTTGTAGCCTGTGTTTTCATTCAGCTCATTTGCACTTCAAAGCTGAAGTCGATAATTCAGCTCCAAGTAGGTGTAATTGGGGGATATTTACCTTTTGTAGAATATGAATACAAGCTGAGAAAAATCTCTAGATTCATTTGCACAGGACATTGCCCGTCAGATCCTGGTACTCAGACACGTGGCCCTGTCTCCAGCTGAAGTCAAGAGGTGAGTTTGGAGCTGCTCATAAATCCCTCAAGGTTTGTGTGCTGTGGCTAAACAATGTTTTCTCACTATTGGTGATCAATTGTTTTTTGCTGAAGTAGTAGGTATAGCCTTTGTTTTTTTAAATACTAAATAAGCAGCCCCTTCCTTTTCTTATCTCTGCCAGGGTGAATGAGGTAAGTCCCCTGAACTACTTTTGTTCTAACATCCTGCAGAAAGTAGGACAGAAGACAACTCTAGAAAGGCACAGCTGAGCCTCTCAAATCATAGGTCAATGATTGGTAAAATTTAGCCAGGTTTGAAATAAAGGAGATAGAGTAAATGAGAAAAAGAAACATAATTATTTTTATTTTTTACCCACCATTTTTTATGGCATTTCTGCCAAACAAAACTCCCATCATAACAGGCATGAAAAAATTACTTAATGTGCCTATCCTTTTGCGCCCTCCATACATGCCCACTCATGCACACACATATTAGATTACCTAGCCTTGTGCAGTACCTGGACAATATAATAGTGCCACACACTGTTTTGTGAGCTCTTTCCTACCTGCATTATGTCTCAGAGCACACAGAAATATGCATCCTTTTCAGTGCCACTACTAGCTTTGAATGAAGTGAATGCACAGGCAGTTTTATCATTCCCATCTGGCTCCATTTTCTACTGTGATAAAAAATGGAATTGAGGTTAGGCAGAAATGGTCTCAAGTATCATCTCCAACAGAAGATGAGGTGGGATCTTTTTCCTCTGTGCTGATGCTTTTCAGTATTGGTATTTTTCTCAGGTTTAGGGGCTGAGAAAGGAGACAAGAATAAGACTTTATTCCATATTATATAAATGGGAAATTAAGTTCTTCAGCTTAAGCATCATAACTTTTCCTCAGACCCCAGATCTGCACCAGTACACTATGAAGCTCACTTCAGCCATTATAGCTGGTACCCAAATATTAGTTTTAAATAATCTGTTATATTTGCTGGCCCTTAAAGTTTATTTTTCTTTGTTTTGTTTTGGTTTTGTTTTTTCTTTTTTAGAGTTTTTTTTTTGGGGGGGGGGCTATTTTTGGGGTTTTTTGTTTTGGTTTGGTTTTTTGGGGGTTTTTTCTTTGTTTGTTTGTTTTTTGGTTTTTGTTTTTTGAGGAGTTTTTTTGGGGGGGTTTCATTGTTTTTATTTTTGTTTGTTTGTTTGGTTGGTTGGTTCGTTGGTTGGTTGGTTGATTGGTTGATTGGTTGGGGTTTTTTTTGTTTTGTTTTTCCCCAGCAGAGCTCTAACTTCCAGTGCCACAAAATCAAAGTTCATGGCAACAAAGTTTTTTTTCCTTACTGTGTAAGGGATCCTTTATCAATAATCTTCTGTTTCTCCCAAGAGTAAACAGAAAACCCCAACACTGAACTTTCATTACTCCAATAAGTACAATCCATTTTATAATGGAAAGCAATACCACTTATGTCTGGATGTTTCCCTTAAGAAACAAAAAGGGAAAAGTAAAGGAACCAAATTTTGTGCTAATATGACATCAGTGTGCTAATATGGCATTACTGGACATCCTTGCCTGATGGATAATTATGAAGATGGTAACTTCCATGAATAACTATGGATCAAGTAGTCTTATCTGGGCACGTAGGAGCAAGGAATTAAGCATCTGGGGAAAATACTGAATCAGAAGAAACCAAATTCTATTCTTCTACTTTCACTGGAGAAACCAATTTCTATTCTTCTTCATCCACTGAAGAAACCAATGCCTGTGGAGAAATCAGACTCCAAGTCATTGAGTGAGACAGGATGTAGATGTCATGCTTAGATATCTCTGTGGAATCTGGTCTTGAAAAGCCACCCTGGTAAGTCTTGGGAGACTGAGTGGATAAGTAATTATTAAAATTAAAAAAATTAAAAAGACAACAAATAAATATGAAATGCAGCCAGCCATATGTCAAAATTTGCTTTATTATTTGAAAAAATGCTCCAGTAACTACCAGATATTGCTAGATTCTTCAAATCTTGGAAGTTATTTTTGCTGCATGTGTTTTGATTGTTTTTTTCTTCTTGCACATATGCCTGCATCATTCCAGGCACAAAGCAACAGACCTGATTTAAAGTGGACCTAGGTTATGTGGCTAAGTGGCCAGCTTTGCTCAAGTAGGGTCCTAACAGCCTGTTACAGAAAGGGTAAATATTCCGCCTTATTGGAAAATGAATCATCTCCTTCTCAGTTGCATTTGTAAAATACTAGACTCCCTTTTTAACTTGTATAGATCCCTTATTTTTTTTGCTTCATTTTCATATTCTCTCTTTTTTTTTTTTATTTTTGTGTAGGCTACACTTCGCATGACACTGCACGACTTCCTTTTTCAGGAAGTGTTTCCATGTGTATAATAGATGGCGCTGTATATTATGGGATACTGCTTGAAATTGTGCTCTATGCCACCCCAGTCCCTTAGGGGACTTTCTCAACCTCCCCAAGAGACTATTTCAAGTCTAATAGGCCTGGGTAAAAAGGATCTTCCCCCACCAAAGATTCCACTACAATTTTTCATTTCTTTACTATGATGATTTACTTGTTGTTGGACCATCATTCCAATTATAGCTCCTCATTTTAGTGTTTTAAAACTTTAAATATTGAAAAAATCTGGTCTACCTTCATACTGCCAAACTTTGACTCAATGTTTGCTGATAAGGTTGAGGTTTCTTTATAAAATTCCACTGAAATTACCTGTGATTGTCTAAGGGAAATGTAGAAAACTATTTGTGAGTCTCAGTAGTCATTGAGAAAGAATAAATATCTCTTCAACACTTTTACTTCCAGTTATATTGCAAAAAATGTTGTAATACACACAAATGCTTATAAGGGACATCTTCAAAATTATCTATCTTCTATTTCTTAAAATGAATATGTTTTAATCAATTACGTATAGATCTGAATTAAGTTGTCTGAACTATTCAGCAGCTTTTTTTTTTTTCTTTTAATCCGAATCTTTAAAATTGCCATTTCATCTACAAAGAGACCCTGAGAATGGAAGAATTTTTTGAGGTATTGTGCTGGGAAGCAACCGTTTTCACTGAGCCATCTTTACTGCAGAAATGTGACATTAAATTCTTTTTCCTCTTTTGTTTGAACAGCATAGATTTGAAAGCTACATTTTAAGAAGCAGGAATATGTTTGTAGAAAGTCTCTTTGTTCCTAAGCATCTGCTAGTACATACACCCACCTTTTAGAACCGTTTTTCAGTCTTCTAGAGGAAAACAAAAATAATTGTCCAAATCCACAAAGAAAAAAAAAAAAGGAAAAAAAAATAAGAGGAAGGGAAGAAACTACCCCTACAAACCAAAACCAAGCATATCTTAAATATCTCTTTAATAATCAGTGGAAACATTATGCCAGAACTCAGTGATGGATATCTTCAAATAATGATGACGATATAAAGAGGTGAAAGACTTCTGACTTAGATGCTGGCCTTGAGAACAGAAAAACTGGTTTCTTGGCTAAAACTTGGTTACTGCTTTACCCTGATACCATTACTGTTTCATCTCCCACATTTCATTCAGTTTCATTATAAGTTCATTGGCCCAATGACAGTTCTTCCATATGCAGAGTCCAGCAAGGCTCTGCATTCGGCTGAGGCCGTTGGATACTGTGATAATAATCCATTGCTCTTTTGAGGTCAGGTCAGTCGACCTCATGGACCTTTCCAGCCATCAGCTCAATGAGTAATGATCGCCCTGTATCAATCAGCACCAGTTTGCAAGGGTGTTTTTGTTTTGTTTTTTTTTTTTTTTTTTTCAGGAATAAAAGAGGCTAAATTCATAGTGAATGTTCTCTGCATAAAATGATGTGACCAGCACTACGCTGATCATTTTTATTGCCCGTCTCTCCAATGTACTGATGGAATCATTACATGTGCAAAACTGTTGCTGGCGCTTCCCTTTGCTATCTCTGACAAGCTCTTTTGTGTCAATGCCACTGCTTTTCAGGGATGCACAACCAGCGTTCCCTTTTGTAGCAGGGATGTTTCCAACGCACTCTTTGATGTATCCAGCGATAGTGTCACGCATTCTGACACATCCTACCACTCAGCAATGGAAGCTACTCCTCTCTCTGTGCTTTTGTCCAAAGCTTTCTGACATCCTCCCTCTTGGTGCTGCTTTCAGAGTTTTTGCTTCAGTTTTTCCTATCAGCGTTGCATTTAGTATAGATCTATTTATAAATTTATTTCTGTATTTATTAATTTGTTTCCTAGATTGATACCGTGTTTTTATGCCATGGACAGATGAGAAAGGTGCTCCTATGGCTCACTCCTAGCCCAGCTTCCTCCCAGAAATCTGTCCCTATCCAAGAAACTCACAAAGTGAGGAAGGACAGATGTTTAGAAATTAATTTTAAAGTTGTTAACATGTTAAAGATTTTTTAAAGATGAACAGTCAGTCCCTCTTGTAAACAATGCACTTAGTTTTCAGCTTCTCCATAAATCAAGGGTATGCCTTTCCTAGGATCTATTTGAGGACCTGAAAAATCCTCCAGGTAATATAAGTTGTCTAAATGTCTCAGTTAGTTGGCAGAAGAGATGAAATCAAGCAATAAAAGAAAAAAAAAAAATCCAAGGAATCAGATTGAATACATATATATAATTATTACATATGTGTAATGCCTGCATAGCAGTTATCTCTTTGTCATATTAGCATTGCTCTGGGAGCTTCCTTAAATCAAGAATCTCATTTCATTTTTTTTTTATTTTATCAATCAATGATTTTTTTGGATCAGCTTTCTGCAGAAAATAATATGCAAAAGCAATAGAAGAGAAGGAAAAGGGACAGTGAAGTGATTGAGTAAAACTGTAGTTCAATTATCTGACTTATCCCCAACTGATTTCTTATGTGGCTGCAGAGCAGATAATTGTCTATTTCTTTGTCTCCAAAACTTACTACCTGCTCACTCTTTTGAGTTTGAACCAGGTGAAAAATGAGATGTACTCAGGCAAACGTTTCAGAAAGAAGACTCATTGTCTGGCTCCTGGGTCACATGCCACAGCAGTGGGAACAATGTCACAGGTCTGCACTGCTTGCTCCATGTTCCTATGTGTTGACACAGCCAGGCAGCCTGACACTAACAGCTGGCTCCTGTGGAGCCATGGATCGCTGGGAAAGCCTGTGGATCTCTGTCCAGACAATGGGGCAACACTGCCTTATGTCCAATCCCCAACTGCAGAATAATTTCACGCCTTTTCCCTGATAACCTGTTAGGTCTCACATGCTGCGAGATAAGAAAACATAGATTTTTGCTCCAAGTGCCAATAACAGGGTTTTTGTGTGCCTTAAATAGTTCAGGAAAATCGATGGTTGCAGGCAGTAACAAGCAGCCCCAGAGTTTGGTGATCACTGTCCCCAGAAAGGCTGAAGGATGCTGTGGATCTGATGGTTTGTTAAACAGATGAAGGCCATTTCATTCTCAAAGGCATAATTGGGCTGTGCACTGTGTTAAAAGCATGTCTCTAGGCATATTCACACAATGAGCATGGAACGGGGGATGTAAATTGTGGCGCCAGACCTGACTACAACTGCAAGCAATCTTTGCTGCTTCAGCTACTGAAAAGATGGAATCCATATCTCAGGCTCAGAGTTGTGCTGATGCAACTTCTTGGACACAACCAAATGGATGGGAGTGGCGCTGTGTCATATTGAATGAGGCTGTACATTTTTAAAACAAAATGCTGAGGACATCCTAGAAACATGGCTTAGAGAACTGTTTCACCAGAAAGTCTACCCATTTCTGAGAAACTCTCCCCACAGTTCTCATGGAATGGTCCTCACTGCCAGCTTGACTCACTGCTAAGCATCCCTCTGCGAGCCTGAGCCACAAAGTATGTGAGTTAGTTACAGTTCCTGAGTGTGATAATTGGTCCTTATTTCATTCTATAAAGATTTGTGCTATTTTCCATTCAATAGAACACCCTGATTTAAATCTGGTATCGCCCAAAATATCAGGCAGATACCAGCAGAACTAAGGGACATATCGGAGCTGTCTGAAGGCTACTTTAAAATGTGTGCAAATGCTGATTGCTCCTCTGAACCACCCCAGGACTTACAGGGTCTCTCCTATTAACCCTGCTCCAGCCACAGAACGGGACAAGGAATAATTGTGCTCTGTATTTAGAAACAATCCTACTTGTGTAATTTCTGCCACTTCTCCCTCTCGTCCTTTTATCATTCATAGCATTTGCATGAACACAGGATCTTCATTTCAAAGGAGTCCATCTGCTCTGGCTGCTCATTCTCTTCCTGAAGTTATAAACCTCTATTTGCAACAACATAATCCTCTCACCACAGCAACCTGCAGTGAGGTCACAAGTGGAGGATTGTGACTTCAGGTGGGGAAATGAGCAGCAGGAGCAGATGAACTGTTAAAAAGCAGAGATCCCATTTTCATTGCAAATGTCCTTTGCAATAAAGAATGAGGCTAGGAAAAGGCAGCCAAGGGAGGACACTGAAGCAGAAAACCATGCACACAGAAAGCATATTCAAATGCTTTAAACACGGTGAACTAGCTCTTGGAAGAGCAATATCTTAAGATGTAAAACAATTAGCTATTTCCAGTCATACTGACAATTAAAAATGAATAAAATAAAAAATTCCAACTTTTCCTCACACATTTCAACTTCTTTTCTCTTTTCTTTTCTTTTCTTTTCTTTTCTTTTCTTTTCTTTTCTTTTCTTTTCTTTTCTTTTCTTTTCTTTTCTTTTCTTTTCTTTTCTTTTCTTTTCTTTTCTTTTCTTTTCTTCCCTTCCCTTCCCTTCCCTTCCCTTCCCTTCCCTTCCTGGAACCTTCCCTTCCCTTCCCTTCCCTTCCCTTCCCTTCCCTTCCCTTCCCTTCCCTTCCCTTCCCTTCCCTTCCCTTCCCTTCCCTTCCCTTCCCTTCCCTTCCCCCCCCCTCCCCTCCCCTCCCCTCCCCTCCCCTCCCCTCCCCTCCCCTGTTTTTTTTTTTCATTTTTTCTTTTTGTTTTCTTCTTTCTTCTTTTTTCTTCTTTTTTTTTCCTTTTTACTTTTTTTTCTTATTTTATTTTTTTTTCATTTCCCATTTTTCTCTATTTTTTTCTCACTTCCCCTCCCCACATCTCCCCTCCATTGTTTTCCCTTTTTCTCTCCCCCTTTTCCCCTTTTCCCCTTTTCTAGTTTCTTTTTTCTTTTTCCTTTTTTCTTTCTTCTTTTTCCTTTTTTCTTTTTTCTTTTGTCTTTTTTTTTCTTCTTTTTTCTTTTTTTCTTTTTTTTCTCTTTTCTTTTTCTTTTTTCTTTTTTTTCTTTTTTCTTTTCCATCCTCCCTTTCCCTCTCTCCCTTTCCCCTTCTCCCTCTCCCTTCCCTCTTATCCCTTTCTCTTTTCTTTTTTCCCTTTTTTCCCCCTTTTTCCCCTTTATTCCCTTTTTCTTTTTTTTTCCTTTTTCTCCCTCTTCCCCCTTTTTCCCTTTTTCCTCTTTCCATTTCTATTTCCATTTCCCTTTCCTGAGAAAGGCAGCTGATGGACAGCTCTAGAGAATGAACTCCCCCCAGTCCTATATCAGCAATTGGATTAGGGGCTGCAGGAGCCCAGGCTTTTCCCTCACTCTTACACTGGGACCTGTGGGAGCACACACTGGCCTGACAGACACCACACTGCCAAATTTTCCTGTAGGGAGCCAGTCAGAAATCACTGCCTAAACCGTCAGCATGAAAAAACAATCGGCACTCATCACTCCTGTGAAAAGCACAGCAACCCCAACTTCCAGGGAAACACTGAACTGCCTTTGTGTTTCACCCAAAAAACACCAAGGGAAGATGGTCCATGGAAATCAGGCACCAGAATGTGTCCCTGGAATGTTCAGTTCATCCTGCCCTGGTATGAGGAGCAGAGCAAAGCCTTGTCACACTCCTGGGTGTCACAGAAAGGCTGCACCAGGGAACATCCCACTGGGAAGTGGCTCTGCCTGCTTCCACTTGGAAGAGGAAGAGGAGGATGAGTGGGCCAGGAAACTTCTGCCTTTTTCTTTTTCCCCCTGACTAGTGTGAATACAGGAGACACAACCCCTGGTGAGGTAATGCACTGCCTCCAGCTCACCCTGCCCATTTGAGTCCTGACACACTTCCTGACAGGAGAAGGTGACATGACTGACACTCAGGGCTACAAGGTTGCTGAGCTGTAATCTCTAGTTAAAATTGAATCTTGTATATTGCTCCCTGACAGTACAGCCAGACTCCTGATAATTATTTGGAGGCTGTATTATTTGGATTTTATTTTGCCTTTTGAAGAGAAATGTTGGTCGGATTTATTGTTCGTCACTGGTTGCAAATTAAAGGAGAGTAAACTTTTTTTTTCAATGACTAATTCAGCAGTCAAATCTTTGGGGCTTTTTGTTTTTATTTTTAGTAAAAATTGTCTGTAAAGGTGATAAGGAAGAAATTTTTTGTCAACATACTTTTCAAAAATCCACTGCCACTGAAGAAAGGACATTTTTGAGTTGCCCATCGATTGTTAACTTGCTTGTTGCCATGATATAAGGAAGAGGAAAATGCTACACAGATGCCACAATCTATAACAACACGAGTAACAGGAAGATTTTAGACAGAGGGAAGGGAAGGTCAAATTCACTTAAGCAAACAGCCAAGGCAAAGACATGGATTTAAACTTTACTTAAAGGGCTGGTGTGTTATTGCATTTGGGGTTGTTTCCATTGTGTGATGTGTTCTGCATATCTATCTATCTATCTATCTATCTATCTATCTATCTATCTATCTTTCCATCATACTTACATGATATAAAAAAAGATTTATTATGAGAAACACATCTGATTAACACTTGAGGTGCCACAGTGCCCATCTTTGCAGATATGAATTGGGAAGGTTTGAGAAGGAAAGAGCTTTGACCCAAGCAACTTGGATTGAATACTGGGACAGGTTGGGAAAATTCTCTCCATCAAACACAAGCCTGTTCAAATGTTTGAGACTATGAGGTAGAAAGGATACTAGAAACTGATGAGCCTGGATTTTGCTTGTTGTACTGTTTTTGCCCCAGTATTAGCATCTGGAACTTAACACCTCTGCAAGTGAAATCCACATTTGTTAAAGACGTAAATAATTAATGTTTTTTTTTTTTTCTAGAGCTTTCCACATATGCTAGTAAAGGCAAGTAGTGTATGTTTCAAAGCTTGTAATGATGGGCAATACACATTAAAGAGCAGGAAGTACTGAGCTTAAAGAGCAGCCTGAAGTCCTAGAAACATCCACAGAGATAGATTTGATCCCTTTATGACCCTCGAGTGAGTTAAATGAGAAATAAAGGAAGGAGGAATGACTCATTAGAGAAGCCACCATGAAAAGGAGACTACTTTTATTATAAAATATCCATATGAAGCTTGTAAAAGCATTAGCTCAAATATACGGAAGTTCCAAGTAAATGGTAAAGAAGGAATGTGAAAAACTTTTCTCTTGGTCCCAATATTTAAAACTAACAAAACAAAAAAAAGAAACAAACAAAAAAAAACCACCCAAAAAACAAAAAAGCAGCTTAAATAGGTATGAAGACCCATGAACAAAAAATGAAGCTCAAAATATCAGTTGTCTTACCACGACTAAAAAAGAAATACATCACATAAATACTTCTCAAGATCTTCCCTCTTGTCTTGTGCCCTTGCAGAAAATGTCTTTCTTATTGCTACTTTTCTTATTAACTTCAAGATAAAGAACCTTTGTCTTTAGGGAATCTTTTCTTCCTATCTTAAAATCTGCATTGCTTTGCAATATAAATCTGATATGTTTGGAAATGGAAATGAAAAAGCATTGTCCAGGTGTCAGAAAACTGATGTTCTGGTACCTGGAAAAGAACCCCAAGCCATAGAAAAAAATTTTTCCTTTTCTTCTTTTTTTTTTTTCTTTTCTTTTTTTAATGCCAATGAGGTGTCCTTTCCAAGGCAAGTTTTCTTTGTTTTGTCAGTAAAGGCTTGTTCTTTTTTTCTCATATACATACAGCAATTAAATCAGTATTGATAGTGACATTTGAATGCTATATCTCTTTTCTTTAGCTGGACGTGTGCTGTCATTTCTTCCTGTAGATAGTTTCACAGCAAACTGCTGAAAGTCATGTAAACTTTCACATTTTCTTTGACACTGAGTCTGCAAGACTCATGAACACACATGCACATTCTTCTTTTATAATGAAGCTAGTTTGTTCACTCACACAACAGTGAATTACCAAAATCAACATAATCTGAGGCACAAAGCAATAACTTAGCAAGACATTTTCTTCTGTCTTGGAAGGAATTTTTGTTTGTTTTTTTGTTTTCCCTTTTATTTCTGCATGGAAACTTATAAGTAATTGATTTCTTGTTTCTTTAGTGTCTGTTCCATGAGTATAAATGAATGTCAGTACATACTTATAACATTTTATGCCCAACAGTACGCAGACACCTTTTACATCCACGGAAAAAGCACCTTCTACCCACACACACAAAAAATGTAATTCATTTTGCTCAGAATTATTGCTTGAAGCCCAGAAATATTTCACCGGTAAAAACAGAAGGTGTTATTCTAACAATGTATCAAAACATGAAAATAAACACATGAAGTTGATCTAGAAACACAATTAGAAGAGTTAGGTTCATAGTTTCATTTTCTGTCCAAAAGTGGTTATGTATTTTTGAAAATCCTATTAGGTGCTTCCCTGCACCTTTGCAAACTAAACACAGCTTTAAATCTGACTGTTAAGCCCTTCTTACAGGAATCTGGAAAATTTCCATTGTGTAATAACTTCCACTCTAACCCATGAAATTCCTTAAATTTGCCATGGTCACAGATTAAACAAAAATCTCAGGTTTTATGTCAGACTTAGGTGAGACTTCAAGAAAAAAAAGGAAAAAAAAAAAGGAATACTGTTGTTAGGAGAAAAACAAACAAATAAACAAACAAACAAATCCAACCCCCCCTAAAAAAAACTCACAAAGATAACAAAGACACCATGCAATCAAAAAAAAAAAAAAAACTTAAATTCAAGTTTAACTGAAAATATTTCTTATAAATGCATATTTGTCTATTTGTCCACTCATCCACCTCTTAACAATCTCTTTTCAACTACCTGATGTAGTGAGAATAAAATATTTGGGATATAACTTTTATAAAATAGGATAATAAAGGAACTCAGAATGCACTGTTTGGCCCTTTAAGGGAGGAGAAACCATGCAAATTCAGCTGTTGGGAGAAAAGAGAAAACCAGTGCTGATATCCAAATTTTATTAATGCCTCATGTTCAGTAAAATCTTCAGTCAGAGCTCATCTCTTGTCAGAAAGCCCAACAACATGCCTCAAAGCTGTGGGAGACCAAGCATCGCATGCTCCTTCACCAGGGGATGGTATGTTTTTCCTCTGTCTAAGGTTGTTCAGGATTGTTTCCAGATGTTTTCTGAGCAGACAGGGCAGTTATAATCAATGTTCTTTCTCCTCTGTTTCTGTTCTGTAGAAGAAGGTTCTGCAAGGGTCCTATTGAGGAGTAACATTTAAAAACCATAATTGCCAAAAAAGCCACAACTCATCTTTCTTGATTTCCAAAGCAATTCTGTGTTTTTCTATGCAAATTTCTTTCCATATTAATTCACTGGCTGAGATTCTAGCTCTACTGGTGTCAATGAAAATAATTTATTGTTTGGGACTCAGCTTACCTGTCATGGAAAGTGGGACATTTTTTCAGGACAGAGGTAGATCAGGGCTGATCTTAGAGGAAGCTGGACAGAGATCTTACAAAATCCCACTTCGTGGCACCAACTGGGCAGGAGATTTTTCAAAGAGTTGCTAGGTTAATTAACATTCAATGAATTCCATTGATGGCTTTTTAATCTATTCCTCTGAAATATTTTGATTCTTCAATCATTATGACTGTGAGTTAGGATAAATATGGCACCTAACTCTACTCCCAGGTGAGTAAACTGTAAATCATGGTGCATCTGGATGAGTTTTTTGTTGTTATTGTTTCCTTTTCATATGCAGCTCGGTGTGCCTTTGAAGAACATCAATAGATTTCTTTGATTCTGAAGCAGCAGTGCTAAAATATTCAATAGATTATTGAATAGGATGGGTGTTAGGGAAAGATTTGTCAACAGCAGCCTGAAGCAAAATACAAAGATTATGGCACCAGTTTTCAATATATTTTGTCTATCTGCTTTTCAGACTCTGAAATTAGAGTCTTGCATATCAGTATGAATTTGAGCTGTCTGTTAATCTGAGAAATGTAATAAGAAAAATCAACCATCACAACTATGACTCTCCCTTCCATAATTTTTCAATATTAGATCTTTCAAAACTTTTCATATTCTTGCTAGGCACTGCCAGATTCAGGGCTTGTCATTGCAAGTCTGTTGAAATGTTCTTTATTGTCAATCACACAGACACTTCCCAAAACAAATTTCCACATACACAAACACATGTGAAGTACTTATCTTCATTTGCTCACCAGATTTTACCAAAGGTTTTGTCAGAGGAGGAAGAAAAAGCCCCCAAACTAGGCTTTTCACCTCCTCCTGTTTTAACATACTGGAGTGACAAAAGATTTCCTGACCTCAAAGGACTCTTCACTTGTTTTGAAAGGGATAATTTTTTCAGCCTGTTTTACTTAAGCTTCTTTTTAGTTATTTGCAACTTCACAATCCCATTCACAAACTGTTGCCATGGTAAATAATTATATCACAGATGAATTGTGTGTGCTCCCACTTCATGGCTGGAAGAGAAATTGTAAAAGGAGAGGTGAGAATGAGAGAGGGGAAAAAATCAAAATCCTTTAAAATTACAGGGGAGAGAGTTGAGAAATGATTACCTCCTCGTTAACATAATTAACTCCATGAATTATAAATTGGTATTAGAACTTCTGACAAAAGGAGTAATTATATTTACTCATGTAAAATTAAACAATACCAAAAAAAATTAATGGGATTCACCAGAAGCTCTGTTAATATTATCATAAAATTCAGAGATCCAAATAGCTGAGATTTAGAAGTGATTTAAGCAGCATAAACTTTAGTGCTTCTTAGATTTGAATAGAGTGAACATGTTTCCTCAGTGTTTTATAATCAAACTATGGCTCAAAGCACATAAACCCTCTAATTCTTCAGAAAAGGGAGTACTAATGTACAGAGGCAGCTGCATTCTTCCTAGAAAGGGGCTGTTCAGAGACAGCTTTGTTTTTGAAGTGAATTTGTACACACACACATCCATCCATACACACACTAAACTCTGCTACACACATACTTCTCATGAGAACAATAAATCCTGCAGTTGATCTCTGAACGTTGAGAGAGCAAGAATACAACAGATGCAGAGGAAAGGAAACCTAATCTGTTGGTTTGCCTTTGGTATCACCACTCCCATGTTTTCTTCTGATAAACCGCACCAAACTCACCACAGGATCCACTTCAGAACAGGATCCCTCTTGCTTAAATTTAGATATACTCAGCTCAAGTCTGACGTGATTAGCTGGGCTTCTTCTGGAATCAGTATAGACTGACAGCTCAAAATCATTATTTGAAATGAACTCTGTTGCAGATGGGATTGAGATATTTTTGGAGATGTCCTCCTTGTTTTTCTCTCAATTTAAAGGACGCTTTTTTTTTTTTTTTTTAATTTCTAAACTCTGGTCTAATTTTCCTACCTTGTCTCTATATTGCAAATATCCATTGGGGCTTTATTTTAATTTTATTTTCAACAGCCTAAACAGTCTTTCCTATCCCAATAATTTAATGCTTCTCATTTGATACCTGGGTCTGTCTGTCTGTCTATCTATCTATCTATCTATCTATCTATCTATCTATCCATTTGTTTGTTTGTTTGTTTTCCACTGTTACCCTTGTTTTAGTGTGACTGGCTCCATGAAAGGGCAGTAAATGACAGAGATGGTGCCACATGCTGGTGTTTGGGCAGTTGCCCATTTTTATTGTCCCTGGGCACAGCATTTACCCAGCTTCCAAAGTTTTTCTCTAATTCCAGCACCACCACTGGCATCCATAGCCTTTTTAGTTGATAAGCTCAGATATTTTCCACTTTGAATGAATGTTCAGCATTGAATTTGTGTGCACACTCCATCCCACACACTTCCCACAAAAAAAATTATACTTGCGGACCACATTTAAATTTCAACAGGTTTTTGTATCCTGTATTTCTGTGTCCCGTCTGTCATTCCCCACCTTGATCGGACACATAGAAAAGAGAAGTCATTTCACCCAAGACATGTCTGCATTTAGTATTTCACCCAGGGCATTAATTTCAATTTTCATGTTTCTACACTATTTTTCCCCCCTGCTCTCTCTTTCTGTCTCACAACTTTGTATATGACAAAAGCCTTACCTGCCAACTGTTGGGAAAAAAATGTGATTTCTATTGAATAGTGCACTTTGGAATGAAAGAAAACACTGTATAAACGAGGCTGAGGAACTCATTCACCTGTGCCTATATTACTGTGAAATCAATTATGCAGGGCTCTTTCGAAAGTTACTGATTGTAGCAAATTGAATGGCCTCCATTTCAGCATAATTTGGAGAGGTTGATGTAATCAGAGACCTTACACCATGGTGAGATACAAGATTCGTGATATTCAGATGGGAAAAGGGCTACAATGGTTAAGCTTATTCTGTACTCTCTGCTTACTGGCTGTAATGCTTTCATAAGTACAAATGGAATTGTTTTGATGAAGGCAGAGATGGTTCTAAGGGGCAGGAAAGGGGGAGAAAAAGAGAGAGAAGGGGAGGAAAAAAAAAACAAGAAGACAACAAACCTCTATCAGGTTGTTGGAAATCAAGGTACTGTACTGTTAAGCGAGGCAGCAGTGAAATCTAATCCTGAGCATAATTGGTTGCAAATGAAACACTTTAATATCAAATCTTGAGTTGTGCCCTGGAGCTGCAGTTCAGGTTTGCATGAGCTACATGTAAGTGGAGCTAAAATCTGTATTTTTTTCCTTTCTTTCTTTTTTTTTTTTTTCCTTTTGCAAAGGTACATTCTGTTTCAATCTGTTGTAAATTTGTGGGGCAAAGTAATTGCTCCTCAGCTTATAAAACCAAGATATTCTGACTTGAGATGTGCTGTACCTTGAAAAATAATCACATAGAAATAAACAAAAAAACACCCTTATTCAATAACAACAAAAATAAGCAGATTCCCAACAAAATCCATCTCACAATGTCAGCCTGCCACTCTGTCTTCTGTGAAGATGTTTATTAAACTTATCATTATATTATATAACAGCATTTTATTTTTGCTATCAATCTTTTGGAAAACACAGAAAGTGAAAGAAAACCTGGAAGGGAAGGAAACAATATTAGCACTTTGACTTTCTAATTTCTTCATGTTCTAGAAAACTTCACAAACTAAGTATGGAGGTAAACTTCAGAATTTAGATTTATCTCTCTTTGCAAAATGAAATTATTCCAATTATTGCCTGGTTTTGATTTTTTTTTTGTTTTATTTTTTAGGCGTTTTTTGTTTGTTTGATTGGGGGTTTTTTTGAGAGGAAAAGTAAGTGTTCATTCTTGCAGTAAAATCTTCAGTGAAGAGTTGAAATCTCTTTGTACTGCATTCAGGACACTGAAGCAGGGATCCCACAGTGTGTCTTGTCACTTTAGAGGATGTGATCTCTGCCTTTGCTCTCCCAGTTTGTAAATTAAAAATAATAACACTTCCTTCATCTGGAGTAATTATGTGCATTTCATTTTTTTTAACATAGGAATTAGACCACAAAATTTTCATGCAAAATACAAAGCACATTGTGACACATCCCTTTCCTTGTTTTTCTGTCCATATTCAATGTTGTCAATAAGTGAAACTCTTATTTCTAGATGTTCAGAATTAAGCAGCTTTCCAGTCTTTCTGACTTATTAGAATTTGAGTATAGAAGCAGTAAAATTTTCATAGACAATATTGCAGTATCAACTTCAGCATATTTTTCAGCTTTTTCCCTATGCTTATGCTTATTTCTAAAGCTTATTTGTAAAAGCAAACAGACAAGGTTAAAGATAAAAATTTAAAAAAGAATATTTTTAAAAAAGTTGTCTGTGAACCATCAACCCCCATCTCACATATTTATGTTGCTTCAGAATTTCTTGGTTGGGTCTCTACAGTGGCACAAAATTTCAACTGCCCTGACTTTAGTGTACAACAGCTCTTTTCTAAAATCCAAGAAGTAAAAGAGTTCATGAAAGATGAAGTGCTGGAATCCTGGAACTTGACCCAGAAAGGCTCAGCAAATAAATTCCAAGTGGGCAGAAGATCATAATATTTACTACAGGTTCCATATTGACTTGGTTACATTTACTGTAAGCCATAACAGAACCCCTTACATTCATTTTCATACCCAGAGCAAAAGGAAAATCGAATTCTTTCAGGAAAATTTCAGATTCTTTCTTTGCATGATAAATTTGCTCTGTGGCACAGGTGGTTGCAGAGCCTTACCAGGGATAAAATATTGAGAAATCTGAACTGTGTATATTTAATACAGCATGCACTCCTGACTATAAATTTCATGCAAGATGTAAAAGAGTTAAAGCATGGGATCATTATGTATTCTTGACTGAGATTCTTTTCAAAGGTAACTAAAGGTTATCAGGCTGATATCATTTGAGACTTGACAGAAAAGAGCCACAGCATCCTCTATATTCTTTATATGTGGAAACCACAGGACTTAATCTGTTATTTACTCAGATAAAAAATCTGCTATTTACCCTTCACATTTAAAATTATAAAACTGTAGATATTTATTCCCAAGAGGTTATTCCTGGAAACTATTCCAGTCCTATGGATGAAGTTCCCTAAAAAACCCCGTGTCACCATATGCTCAACCAGCAGCTTGCTGCCACAATGGCATTTCAGTAACATTATAGAAAATTAATTAAAATAAATATAGAATTCATTCAAATTAAGAATACCCAGAGAAGCATCTAAAGCAAACTCTTAAATTTCTAAGGACATTGACATGGAAATTGTATTATTCTGCTTGAGAGCTGAAGAAGCACTTCTATGTTCAAAGTAATATTCACTACACAAATTGATCAAATAATACATGTTTTCCCTATTTCTAAAAGCACTGCTTTGAAGCTCTCTTGCTGTCTCCATAGCTAAACAGCTAAATTCTTTTCCAAATATCCCAAAAAAACCGGTCTGCTTTATTTTGCTTTTCTATTTCCTTCACTAAAAAAGACAAAACCCAGAAAGCTGCCTGCATCCTTCAGTTACAGCTTGTTCTCCAACTTTGCCCCTGGTGCTTGTTGCATGTGACTGAAAGAGAAAAGGAAAAGGTTACAGCCTCGCTCAACAATTACACGCAACACACACAATTGAATGGCAGCTGGACAATGAACCAACTACAATACAGGATTCCTATTACCTTCTTCAGCCCATAAACCTGGAGTAGTTCACGCAGTTCACAAGAGGAGCAACAGCTAAGCCACCCATCCCTACTGGCTGAAAGGTTTCTTGGAAGAGGTTTCTCATTTACCTGGATTTCACTCTGTTGTTAGTGTGAAAGGAGAGAAAGGTGATGGAGTGACAGAGGAGGAAAAGGAAAAAAAAAAAAAAAATTCCTGCTTTAAAATTTTACAAGGGAGGAAATAAATATAAAACAAAGGGAAAAAATACAGTCTAACCCAAAGAGAAGCATGTCTCTTGAAATAAATATCTCCCAAGCTCATAAACAGCGAGGCCAATGGTCATGAACGTAGCAGATGTTTATTGCCTCTTACACCCTCTGCTACTTTGGGATAATCACTTAAATATCACCAAATCCAGTCTGAATTTAAATTAGCTTCATATTTTCTTTCATGATTATTTCATTAAAAAAAATCATATGATTAGCCAATTAAACAGAGACGGGAGAAGCAAAAAAAAAAAAAAAAAAAGAAAAGAAAAGGAAACGGAAAAAAAACAGTAGGAGAGCAATAGCCTTTAATATTTTCAATTAAGATGCAGTGCCACCAATAAAAGAGGCTTACATTTTCATTTTATGGGTACCTATGGAGAGCATTAAGACACAAATGACTCAGAGCAAGGTAATCATTTCAAAATATATTGTAGTGGAGGACTGTAAACAGTGCAGTGTATTAGCTTAGATGGCATGTGATGAAAATATCAAGTTTCCAGAAGCGCATTCAGCATCGGTTTTAATATTTCTTAGGGCATGCATTTGCAATGCACGTTGTCTTTTATGGGAGCAGAGGCAATGTCCCTATGGAGAGCAGAGTTCGCTGCAGTGGTGGAGGCTGCTCCTGGAGCTGTGCTCACGGGTCATGCTGGCTTTTTAACTCTACCCAAACATAACAGGCCGAGACACCAAGCTGTGGAAGAGGTTTCCAGCACTACAGAATCCCATGGAATCACTTTAGGCTGCTCTAATTGACCCAGGGACAAAGGGGGTGTGGTGGGTTGACCCGGGCTGGATGTCAGGCACACACCAAAGTTATTCTTCCTCAGCTGGACAGGGGAGAGAAAATATAACAAAAGGTTTTTTTGTGGTTCAAGGCAAGGAAAAGGAGAGGTCACTCACTAGGTACTGTCTCAGGCAAAACGGACTCAGCTTGGGGAAATAAATTTAATTTATTGCCTGCCAAATAAAAGTAGAATAGGATATAAGCCCACCCAAAAAATTAAAAACAATTCTCTCAGTTGCTGCACCTTCCCAAACTGAACTTCACTCCTGATTTTCTCAACCTCCTCCCACCCAGCACTTCAGGGGCATGGGGAATGGGACCATGCTCCAGTGTGGGTCCTCCCCACAGGGTCAGTCCTTCAGGAAAAGGATTTCATTCCAGTGTGGGTCCCCCACAGCTCCTGCCAGGATCCTGCTCCAGCACAGCTTCCCACAGGATCACAGCCTCCTTTGGGCATCCCCTGCTCCAGGCTGGGCTCCCCCGGGGCTGCAGGTGGATCTCTGCTCCCCCGTGCCCTCCCTGGGCTGCAGGGGCACAGCTGCCTCAGCCTGGGCTGCTCCAGGGGCTGCAGGGGAACCTGAGCTCCAGAGCCTGGAGCAGCTCCTGCCCCTCCTGCTGCACTGCCCTGCCTGCCTGCACGGATGCTCCTCTCAGGTGTTCTCATTCTTAAGTTGGCTGATGTTCAGTTTTTGCTCATTTTTTCCCCTTCTTAAATACATTATAGCAGAAATCCTGGCACTGTCCCTGATTTTATTGGCCTTGGCCAGTGTTGAGTCCACCCTGGAGGTGACTGGCTCCATGAGGGTCGGTGGAACCTTCCAGCAGCTTCTCACAGAAGCCACCCCTGCAGCCCCACCAGTGCTTACCATGCAAAGCAAATGCAGGGAGAAACCACAGGTTTGTCAGGAAAATGTCAGATAAGAGCCACTATTACTGCCCAAACACAATTCAAGGAAAGCAGGATGCATTTATCAGAAATTCTTCCATCTATAATGCACAGACAGCAGGACCTCCATTGGCTTCATTATGGTAACGTCTAGGAAAGCCTATCAGGGACAAAAGAACCACATTTTAGTTTTGGCAAGAAATAATCACTTCCAGTAATCTCTATGAATTTATTTTATGTTTATGAAGGTCTTTTTCCAGTTACAGCTATTTATCACTTTAGAATTTTAACTTCAGAGTTGTTTTTGGCTTTTGGGTTGGTATTTGTGGATTTTTTTTTTTTTTTTTTTTAACTTAAAATAGGTAAAAATCTTAGGGCAGTACTTATATTGTCTTTCTCTGACTCTTTCTATCTTATCCCCCTTCGTTTTTTTTCTTCCCTCCTCTACCCCTCTCTATTTTTCCCCTCATATAAAAGAGTTTTCAAAATACAAAAATAATTAGATCTGTTTGTTTAATATTAAAATAAATGATTATCCACTGCTCTGTCTTTGTTACTTGTAATTTCTCCATATTGAAGATTCAAGTAGCATTCATGTCAGAAGAGGTTTTACCCTGATTCTGCAAAGCCTTTTTCTTCATCTAGTCAGTCTTCTCTTTTTAAATTAAAACACTAAAATAGATGCACAGTGATACCTAGGATGTTACTTTTGGGTGACTCCACCTTTGAACTTCCATCTGTGGACTAGTGCCCATGAGTTGTTTATTCAACATTGTCCTTCCTTTCAAAATGAGCCCAAAAGGTAGAATGTCTCTAAATACAAATGAAATTTAGCATCTGACAGATTAAGCTCATCATAGTTTTTTGCTATTTTGGATTTATGACCAGCATTTCTGAAATGAAAATATTTGAACTGGGGATCAAATTTTGCTGGAGTTATTTTACTGAACAGTGAAATGTCATCTTTTCAATGTAATGAGTAGAAATTGCATGATTTTGGATCAAAAGGGGGGTTTGTTATGATGAGAGTGGAATGACAGTGGAGAACTTCACAGTCTCTGGAGTCACTCTGGCAGATTGGATGTTTTTCAGCATTCTGTATAATGTTAGCAGTATTTATGTATTTTACACCTGCTAAGAAAAGAATTTGCTAATTTCCTCTACTCTGGTGATTCTTAATGATTAGTTGGTCAGGCTGACCACAGATGTGTGCTGCCATAATCAGTAGAGACATTGGCAAGGGACACAACGGGAGGATAGATGTTACAGGGGGTTAGCACTGTGCTGTCAAAATGGTCGCTTCATTCAACTGCAGATGTGAGTTCTTAATAACAGTTTTGGGTGTTCTATAATATTAAAATTTGCGGGAATGGTTTAGTTTCATATTCAAGTGAAAATCAAGCCCTTTCTGCCTTTTATAGCGATAAATTTGGCTGTAGAAAATGAGAGTGATGCTGTGGGAAAAGCTGACCTCAGACCTTCAAAATGGTGGAAAACCCATGAGCAGAGAGGTTGACCATATGATTTTCCTGTTCAGTCAGCCTCAAAGTATGTGGCAACCTTTCACATCAATGGTCCTATCATTCAAGCTGAAAGATTTTGAATCTTTATTGAAATGGAACACGACACACATAATTCTTGGACGGATTGTTTGAGGGAAGAATGCGATGGTCAATGCAAGAGTGGCAAAAAATTGCATATAGCAGGCAATAAGGGGGATATTCTCAATTTTTTACTCTGAGGTCAGTTAAACACCACCAGCTGTTCTTTGTTTTTGAGTGAAGGTGCAAGGCACAGGGTGAAGTTAGAGGAGCAGTGACAAAGGCACATGTGTCAAGGACATAATTCAGAAACAGGCACTAGATATAATTACTCAGTGACATATGCATTGTTTCAGTACAGGGAATGAAAATAAAGAAGAGACATTAATCAGAATGATAATCAGTCAATGATGCAATAATGGTGATCTAGCTGTACTTAGTTTGAACACCTCATGTCCAGGAAAATATCCAGGTAGTCACCATTTTCATACTGATTATATAATGAAAAATGAGAGTAATGATTCAGGTTTGGCAGCCACAGGGTTCTCCTGTGCTGAGAAACTAATAAATGGACACTAAATCTTGATGTACATATCACATTGGGGCTGTCAGAGCATAATCTTCTCCAGAAAACTTTCCTTGATAATTCAGTGTGCCACAGTTTACTTTTCCCACTTGGCTAGCACTTTAATAGCATTAAAAATACTTCTTACTACATTAACACTTCCTGTAGATATTGCACTTCTGACACACTCAAACAGCATTTCTTTTCAATAGGAGAGGATGTTTTAACCAAGAGGGGCCAGACACTATTTTATGCAGTGTTATTTGTACCGAAGGGACACGCTGTTGTCCCTTATGAACTCCTTGCATTTGGATTTTGGCACAAGTGTGTTGCCAGTTGGGTTGAATGTGGGTAGAAGTTTTTATATTCTCTCCACCTCTTTTACATATTGAACAAGTAGGGTTATTAGTTGATTTTGCTATTGATGAAAATTTAATTATTTTCCTATTCTTCTGTCATGAAAGGAAGCAGGGCAGTCATTGCAACTACAGAGAGTACTTCTCTTTTGGAAAGCTCACCTACCATAAGATAGATATAATATGTTAACTTCTCTAAAATATTTTGTAATAACTTCAAATATTTTTTCCCCATAATGGTAAACACAAAGCTTAAAGTTAATGCTTACTCAGGTAGCCATAAATGAAAACACCCATTTGCAAGTTAACTTACACATAAATATTTTTGAGGAAATTTAAGAAGCTACCACACTCTCTAAGGAAATTCTCATTATCTCTGGGACATCCTTATGAATATTTCGGTTTAAGGATGTGGAAATTTTTTGTTTGTTTGTTTCTCTTTTCTTTGATTTGGTTTTAGTTTGGATTAGTTGTTCAGTTGGTTGTTTTTGTGAAAGGGAAAAGGTATATCAAAACTCATGAGGTGGCAAGTTTCTTGCACCTCATAGAAAATATAACTGCTATATCCCTGCTCTACCACAACATCTGCTCTGGACGTGTGTATTCTTATGCAAAGAGAGAGTTGAAAGTTCAGTCATTTCCCACACTTTTGCTGCCTAACCCACTCTGGAATGATAGAGCTCAGACTCTTGATTTAAGTCAAGTTTTTGTTGTTGCACCATATGGTAGTGTGAAGAAACCTCAATCAAGAACTATTATGTGTTTCCCTTGAAAACCTAAATGAAAACAGAGAATTTCCAAATGAAAAGTGTCAGGCTTTGCAATCAACAAAGTGTAAACCACATGAATGGAAATCACTGTTCAGGCAATAGTTCATGCTGAAGGGAAAAAAATATGCAAAAATAGAAATATTTTCAAAGGGACACATGAATATTATCAGACATTTAGAGCTGATAAAATATCAGATGCATTTTGTGATGGGGCTTTCTGGAACCACTGAAAGAATTTCTGCCTCTGAAGATTGGAAAAGGCATACTCTAAAAGTCTTTCCAGGAGGGATGGTGTTACCTATTGAAACATGGGACCTGAGAAGATTTTAAGGGAAGGGCGATTTCAGATTTATCTACTGTAATTTCCATCTTTACTGCTGCACCACTCCTTACTCATGATCATATATGTTCTTGTGTCTCCTGGGCCTACAGTTCTGTTCCTGCCACGTGCTGTGTGCCCCTCTCTTCATAATAATGCCACTGATGCATCCCACATCCTCTCAGGACCTGCATCACTGCTGTGAGGGATTCAGATCTGTTTGCTCTTAATAAACAGATACTAGGGTTTTGTTTAGGGATTTTATTTTTTTTTCATTTTGGTTGGTTGGTTGATTGAGTTTTTGGATTTTTTTTTGCAAACCCCTCCAGATAATTCCAAAAACATGGTGTAACATGAAAGTAATTTCCTTTAAATTCTCTTTTCTTCTTCTCAAGTCCCCACCTTGGAACATGTCTTTTTTCTCTTTATATTCCCTTTTTCCTCTTTATATTCATCTACCACTTGAATGCTTTGTGAGAGCATGAAGCTGACTTTTTGTCCATTTCATTCCTTGGCTTGCCCAGCTGCTTAAGGATGTCTTCTTTACCTGGCATTTTTCGTTGCAGACAGAATATGCTGTTACCCACATACAAGCATGGCATCTTCGTCTCTGAAGCAATGGCACTTAAACTGCAGGAAATTTTAATAGAATGGTTCACATTCAGACTCTCACTCTTCTCTGAATACCTACTGTGAATGAGCTTTCCATTTCCTGCTGCTTTGAAATGAACAATTAAAGCGAGTTCCACCTTGAGTAAGCCTGGGAGCACATTGGCATTTCTGGGCTTGGTGGAGGATGTGTCATGTGTTGTCACCATTTGGTTTCTCACAATATGACAGTATTTTTTCTTTGTTAAAATTATAGAAGAGGAGAAAAAGAATAAAATAAGAAAAAAAAATTGCTGAAAACAATCAGAGTTTACAGAATGGTTTAACCATTTACTACCAACCTAGATCTGAAACCTTAACCATTAAGGTATTTCATCCGAAAAAGGAGCAAATTTTACCACAACTAAAACCTGTGAGATTCTTTCATATTTTTACACATCACTTCACTCTTCACCCATTTCTCTCCCTGCCTGAGGTCCAGCAGCTACTCCTATTTACACTGCCTGATGCAAAACCTGTCAAAGCCAATGGAAATGGTCACATTAACTTTGCTGGGCTTGGGTCCAGGTCCTGAGCCATATGGAGCTTGAACCCACCTTGACCTCGGCGGAGATGAAACAAGTCACCTCCGACATTGTATCAGTGGTTTCCTACCATCCATCAGTGAGATGTGTCACATCTGCAGCATGAGTGAGTCCACCTGCCAAGAGTGATACTTTTGCTCCACTGGCTCATGGCCAGTCGGTTAGTCATGCTATTTTCCCTGCATGATAAGAGAAGTTATGCATATCAGGCTTTTTTTTTTTTTTTGCTCCTATTTAAAAATGACAGCCTGGGATCTAACTTTGCATTAACTGCTCATAAAGTTCTGCAAATTCCTCTCCTTCCTTTTGTGATTAGCACATTAATGATCTTCAGATGGTTCAGTGCAATGCTGCAGAAAGTTTGGATGACTAACAGACCTTTCTATTGTCACTGCTGGTGAATGTTTAAATAAAGGTGTTGCAATTAAGAAATATTCATACAAATCATAGGGGGAAATGAATTGTGGTTTTGAGTTAAATGGGAAAGCATTAATACAATCCTCACAGCAAAATGTCCTTGCATCTTTAGTACACTCAGGTCATAAGTATGCAGCTTAGGCTACTGCAGAACTCTGATTCACCTCAAGGAATCAAGTGAAAAGTGCCCTAAAACTGACAAAGAATTCACAGATTATATATCACATATGCAATTAAAAGTGATCACAATCAGTTAATCATAGTTATAGCAATTGGGAAATTTTGCTGGGCTTTACCATCTACACAGCTGTTATTGAAAGATGCTTTTGCATAATGCCATCAATATAAGATATTAAATACAAGTATTTTCAAGATTCATTATTTTTCCCTGTCAATTTTCCTTTGTCAAAATTATAAAAGTCAGAATCTAAAAAAAGGTCCCTGAAAATATACTGCCCTTACTACAGCTACAATAAAACTAGTAAAATGAATCAGTTTTTGTCTTTCAGCTATTCTAAATCTTTCTGTATCATTAACAATATTTTTAACACAAATTTCTTCTGTTGTTTTCTGTGCAAAATTCTATGTTTAAGAGACACAAACTAAGCATCCTTTTAAAGTTGATTTTTAAAATGGTTTTGCATAGACATCTGTGTACCCTTGACAAAGAAAAGTTTTGACTTTGAAAAATAAGCATATTGAGTATGAGTAAAGGAAATGGAAGGAGAAAGCCACAAAACTCACACTGTTGTGCGAGAGGATTCCTAACCATGGTTACTAAGCAATGCTAAGATTAGGCCTGAGCTGCAAATCTTGTAGGGATAAACAGAAGTTTCAGTTAGTGATTATCTATTCAGTAGTCTAGTTTGTTTGTATGTTTGTTTGGGTTTATTTGTTTGGCTTTTTTAAAATCTGCATTACATTAGTGTTACAGAAGAGCAGTGGGTACATTCTATAATTTTAATTACTTCACACTGTTTCCACAGCAAGCACACACTGCACTCTCAGGATTGGTGAGAGATTGCAAATATGGGTTCAGGAGCTGCTGTTGTCTTACTCCATGCTGTTCATCTCTGAGACAATGCCTAATAAATCTCCAGTGGGGACATACAGACCTTACAATCCTTAGGATTCCCTTAGAGTGGAAATCACCGCATTAAACAAATAATTATTACCAAGAAAATCTTTACCAATTATTACAAATTTACCTATGACTTTCTTGGTTTGTGTCAGACCGAACATTGCAGGTCTTGCAGCTGAAAGATCCTGAAGAGCTTTGAAGAAGAATTTCATCAGATCTTTCTGATACATACAGCACAGATGGTTATGCTGATTTATTTATTTATTCCCCTCCAAATATGAATTAGCTTTTTGCTTTAATCAAGTAGTCTCTGTGTTTGTACTCAGATCAGCATATATTTTAGGCCACAACTAACAAATGGTTCACAGAGCAGTAATTGTGCTTCACAGCTTCTATTTCCATCTTATTCTTATTGGTCATACAGGCGTCGTTTCACAAGGTTAATTGATGAGACCAAGCTCAGAAATGAGGGATCAGAAGCAGAATGACTCTGTGAGATTTATGGACAACAAAAGATTATCATAATCAGTTCTGAGATGGGGAATGTAAAATAGTGTTTAATTTGTGTGTGTGTGTGGGGTGGGGGAGGACCAGCAGCTAAATCATCAGGACTTTTCATGAACTCCACAGAAATTCCTAAGCTCTTAAAACTTCTGTGATGTAGGTTCACGTGCAAGGGACGTGCCTGTAATCAGGGTGGGATCTCTTAATTTTCAGTGCTTCCTTTGTCTTCCATTGTTTTTCCAGCAGTGTTTTGAATCAAGGAGTGGAATATCTGTGCGGTATACAGAAAGGGTCATATATTTTCATCTAACACTTTTTCATCAGCCAAAGACTGTGAGAAATTCGTGGGGTCCAAGGTCCCGCTTAGTGTATGCATGGGTATTGTAGTCCAGTGCCTTTCCTTGAAGGGGTGCTGCTGGCCATGAGGCACAGGAGGAAGCTGACAACACAATGAGTGCTCAAAGAATTAAGAGTTTCTAGGAAGCAACACATTTCCTGTAAGTGCTGCGCGGTTGATAAATGGATTGGCAGAAAGCTTGGCACATCCGTAAAGCCTTTGGTCTTACAGCACCTGTGTGTGCAATCTTGTAGTGTTTGTTTGCTGGAGATAGGTGCCTTCAAGGTGCATCTGCATTGTGCAAGCTTCGTAAAATTGATTAGGGTGTCCACAGTGATGCTTTGGCCAGCACTCCAGGTATCCAATAGCCAGTTCAAAACAATTACTCTGTCAGAACAAAGTCTGCATTTTTTTGTTTGCGTATTTGTTTGCTTGTTTGCTTCTTTTCTCCTCCTTGGAAATATGGCTGGGAAATTCAGTCAAATGGTAGCCTTACATGAGGGTAATCTGGCACCAAAAGCTGAATTCACCATTGCTGTAAGGATCTTGTGTGACCTTGAGTAAGTCACTTCTTCTCTTTGTTCCTTAGCTTCTATCTGTAAAATGGAGATAAATGCATTTCCATACCTCATGGGGGCCTGCTAAAATGCATTCATTACCAAGAAGTCCATTTTATCTCCAATTTACACATTTTTTCTCTGCTGTCCTTGCTAGAAATCTGATTGTCCAACCAGTCCCAATGTAAACCCTCTTGCTTCTGAGTGGAAGCCAGGATCTACCTATTAAACTTTTTAGAACTGCTTATTGCATATTTTTTTTCACTCTGAAACCATCAAGACTGTTCTTTTTGTCTACAGAATTCTAGACTGAACAGGAAGCTTTACCAATCCAGCTTGATCCTGTATTTCTTGTTTTCTGCTATGTAAAATTCAGGGAATGGTGTCTGTGTTTAGGAACAAATTTCCCTAAGTCATCAAAATTATGAGCCACTTCTTATGAAGAAATAGTGCTAATTAAATCAGACAAACACAGATAGGAACACTCGTGGAGATCATCTGCTCCTACATTTTTACTAAAAAGGGAGAAAAAAACTTCAGGACTAATATCCAATTTTATCAAGCCCATCTTTTTATGATGCAATAACTTCTGGAAAACATTATGCTCGTCTATTCTTTGAGATCATTGATCCTCTTCTAAATCTCTTAAATATAATGTAATATAATATATATATATATGTATATATGTGTGTGTGTGTGTCTATATAAACACACATGCACACACGCACCCCCCCATACATAATTTTAAAACTAGAAAAAGAAATGGTGATGAAACATTATGAAAGTTGGGGATTTTTTGAACAAGAATGAAAATGTTAAGAGATGTCAAGCTGCCTTCATCTTCTACTTATTGTGGGCTAATTTTTGATTTTTAACCCTCAGTAAATAATTTTTTTCCCCCTGGGCTTTTGTAGATTTTATAGTTGTGTTATAGGGAATTAGCCTCTTATCTGTTATTTCCAGAATGGTTAATGTGGACTGCAAAAAAAACCCTCAAATATAGTTGTATCATAGGTTCTGATAGATAATACTGTCAAATAACAGATGAATTAAGGTTCTCAAGATAGAAAAAAAAATAAACAAAAAAATAAACAAAAAATTAAAATAAACAAAAAATAAAATAAAATAAAATAAAATAAAATAAAATAAGAATAAAAATAATTTAACTGAATGGCCAAAACACATTTTCGTTTCTGCCAAACAGCAGCTGTGATAAGATGTTTGAAGGCTTTTTAGTGAGGGACAACCTTTGCCTTCTGCAGTGGGGTCAAACCAAGTGAGGATCAAAATAAAATAACTTTTTCCTAGGAATCTGTTGGTGATGAACATAAAGCAGGAACCTTATTTGCTATTGAACTCCTTGCTAAAAAGCTGAAATGTGGTAAATGTTGCTCTGAGCAGCAGTGAAGAGCTGAAGAGTTGGAGGAAGAAGACAATGGGGATGGTGTGTGGAGCACTTCCGAGAACCTGACTTGCACAACCTCATTTTACCAAGCATATTTCTGTAAGCAGTGAAATAATTTGTTGCTCACTAGTTTCATCATTCTCTTTGGGCAACCTTTAGTGCACAGAAACTGACCTGTTTCAAAGACGGGCTTCATATAGTTTGTACAGAAAGCAGTTAATGAACTATAAATGACAGGGGAAAGTGGCTAGGTTAATTTTCTTATCAATGAATAAAAACAGAAACCAGACTGTGTTTGCAACTGTAGCCCATGAACACACAGAGAAAATATCACTTACAGTTTCTTTATTGATCAGGTTTTATTGAGCAGCCAGTACATCCACTTTTTTTTTTTTTTTTTTTACCCCTTTAAAACAGTTCTGCCAGCTGAGTCACTGTTTAACAATAGTTTAAATCAGGTAGCACTTTAATGCACTATGAATATCCATACAATTTAAATTATTTTTACAGTTATAAGGGTGAAAAGTGTTTAAACTATAGACATTCACATTTTATTTTATTTCTAAAAAGAAATTTTTTTTCAATTACTGCAATTTCCAGAAACAAGTAAACCTATGAAAACCAAGTGACATGGTTCTCCTATCTTTTTTAGTCATCTACCTAACATTTCAGGTACACAGTCTTGTGCCAACAGTTATTCAACTGGAAATGTGAGAATTTCAATTGAGAAGAATCTTGAAACAATTAACTATTTGAAAAAAAATTAACAATCCAATATTTAAAACCATCTAGTTTTTTAGTCCCAAAACTCTGCCACACAGGGAATATTGTGTAGTCATTTTTTAGACATATCATTGTTTAGTGATATCATTGTTTAACCATTTCATACTTATCTACTAGTTAAAATTTAGTTGAAATATCTTGCTGTGGTTGTCAATATTTACCTGTTGGCAGAGTTCTGCAGCAATATTTTGTGACGAATTCAGTATTATTTTAAGGACCATGCCCACTTAATGGCAGTTTATATGACTACTGGTTTCTGTTATGATGAAATATATGGATCTGTCTTATGTGATCTGCATCACTGTTAATTACTCATTGATTGTTTTTCCTTAGTTTTTCAGGATTTTTAGCCTCATGAGTTTAAGCAGTCTTGATCGACAGATGCCAACTGGGGAAGGTTTGAATACATCTCACAGTGAGCTACAGAGCAGCCAAGAACTTTGCATTACACAGATACTGGAATAACACAGAGCAGCACCAGCATAGTAATTAAAGAATTACATCAACATAACCTACAGGACTTAATATACACACACATATTTGTATATTAACCTGGTGTGAAAGGCTAGATAAATTCAGTCTAACTTATTGTGACACACAGCTCAGGCACTCAAGCTGCAGGTTTTGTGGCTCTGATCTCTGTACCCACCACCAAGGAAAAATGCAGTTTATTCAGGATCTGAAAACTCTCTGGACACGGCCAGCTCTCTCAGTTTTTTGTAAAATAGGGCTGGAATGAAATGGACTGGAATGGAATGGAATAGAATAGAATAGAATAGAATAGAATAGAATACTTCAAAGGGATCAATATTTCAGTCTTTCTATTTTGATATCCACATCTCTTAAAAAAAGATGTGGTACATCTGGACAAGAAAAGTGTAACTGTTACAGAAACACTCTCTATGGCTTACAGAGACTTATAGTTTAAAACTTCAACTCCATCTCTCCTGAAATGTCTTATTGGCCAGAAGTTTGTCAGAGCTTTAATAGAGACATAGGAACTTATCAGCGTGTTTTCTTCATGGAAAATGGCTTTTTGCCAATACCACTTATCTCACAAACTCCCAGTTGTAGGAGTACCATACTTGCGTTGTGGATATAGCATAGACAATTCCATAGTGAAGTCACAAAACTTTGCTTATGCAAAGTTTATATCCCAAGGTCAAAATTTCTTCCCACTCTGTGAGGTTGCAAGGCCACTGTTCAAATATACATCTAGGTATTTTTTCCAAGATTTATCTCCAGCATATTTCAGGCAGAGAAACCCTTGAACCATATTTCTGTTGAATGCAAAAGAGAGAAGAAATAGAAGTTTCTGAAACTCAGAACACAGGACTGAACTGCTCCATGGCATCTTCTTAGAAAGGGCAACTCAGGGCTGTATCTGGGAAGGGAAGGTGGCAAGGATGAGGAAGCAGGGAGTTTAGGGACCATAGAAGCAAAAATTACTGTTTATTGTTTTAGATTTCCTGGCCAATGCTTACAGAATCCCAGAAGGGGTTAGGTCAGAAGGAGCCACAGTACTTTATCTGGTCCAACCTCTCTGTTGAAGGAGAGTCATTCCAGAACTCATGGCTCAGGATTGTGTCTAGATGATTTTGAGATATCTCCAGTGATGGAGACTCCACATCCTCTCTGGAAAATCAGTTCCAGTGCTTGGTTACTGCACAGGAAAGAAGTTTTTCCTCATGTCCAGGTGGAACATCCTAGGCATCAGATTCACTCCATTGCCTCTTGTGCTGTTGCTTGACATCCCTGAGCAGAGCCAGGGCCATCCTCTGAGCCTTCCCTTCAGATATTTATGCACATTGGTGCAGTGCCCTCCCAGCTGTCTTTTCTCAAGGCTGAACAGGCCCAGACCCTCCAGCCTTTGCTCATTAGAGAGATGCTCCAGTCTCTTAATCACCTTTGTAGACCTCTGGATCTGCTCCAGGAGCTCCATGTCTCTCTTGTCCTGAGGAGCCCAGAACTGGACACAGCACTCCAGGTGTGCCTCACAGGGCTGAGTGGAGGGACAGCATCATTTCCCTCACCCTGCTGGCCATGGTTTTTGGTGCCCTTTCATTTTTCAGCTGCATTCTGAAACAGCTTTGACTTTTTTTCCTTTTTTAAATATGCCATTATAATAGGACTCGCAACTATACTTGACAGCTGGACTCACTAAACTCAGACAATTAATATATGCAAAAGTAGAGCTTACCAGAAGAAACCGTTGTTGGTGTAACTTCTTTATAAAAAACTGGCAAAGCTCAGATTTTTTTCACATTGAATATGGCACCATAGGGAAATGATAAGACAAATTGCTTACATGACTCTCATCAAGTAATAGGAATCCTCTTGATACTGAAAGTGTACATTCTATTAAAAAAAAAAAAAAGATAAAAGGAGAAAAGAAAAAAACAACCAAAGAAAACCAAACAAAATGAAAAAAAAACCTCACAGAAAAACCCCAAACTGATGCAAAATACCTTATTTTCATTTAAAATGGTTGACTGTTTGGTGATTGAGTTTAAAACTGGCATTTTGTTTTAGGATAAACAAATAGGATAAGGAGAAGTTTTGTGAAGGAGAAGTCTTGTACAAGCACATAAGAAGAAATAGAATAAAAGAATAATCTATAGAAAAAGTAAGAAAAGTTTGGGGTATTTTCTGTTTTCTTTTCTGAGGAAAACAAAACTATATACCTCTAAATCCATTAATAACTCATTTTAAAATGTTAAAAAAACACCTCAAAATGATGGTAGTTGGATTTTAAAAAATGAGGGTAGAAAAAAAAAAAGGCATGCTCTTTCTCTGAGCAAAGTCTTTGGAATACCAAGCACATAAAAACCTGAGGAAGACCTATTCAGCTGGTTGTGTTCATCATTAGTTCATCTTTTTATTCTCAATTACCTTACCCAACTCTTGACCCTCAAGTGTCCCACAGCAGGGATATCTGCAGGGTTGCCTCTCTGTGATGGGTCAGAGAGGAGACAACAGAAAAGCACATTGTTCACTGCTTTATAGCATAACGTTTCCAGCTAGCCAACTGTTGCATCATTTCCCATTCAGTGAGCACTTGAGTGCCAGCAGATTGCCTCCAGGTTGAGAGCACAAAGTGCTGTGGGTGGTTTTGTGGCTCTCTGGCACTGACACTACCTGGAGCTGCCATTGATACCAGAGAAGAACCCACTTATGCCACGGAGAACAAATTTGGTCTGCATGTGAGCTACAGGTCCTTTTCTCTGTTTCCTTCAGCAGCTGCGTGTTTTACCTGAGAGGTGACTGCAGTTTATCCTCAATTTCAGTGGACTGAATTATGTTCTCGAATGTATCTACAGAACACACAGGAACTGTTTCCTCAAAAGGGATTTTATTCTAGTAACCATGTTTTATTCTTTCTCAGTATCTTCAGAAGCATCTAGGGTGGAAGACACATGACAGCATGAGACATTTGTGCACCACACCATAATAGTAAATCCATATTTTTATCAAGGATCCTGCAGCAATATCTGTACAAATAAATTGAGCTTGTTTAGTGCCAGGGAATATATCTGGACACAGGAACCTTATCAGCTAGAGCATTATATACTTAGCCCTGTCTCTGACATATTTTTGACCTAAGTCATCTAGAACTCCCTGAATCAATTCTCAGACATGGATAAGGAGTTACCTTAAGCTGGAGATGATTTCTAATGAGTAGTTCACATGCAATTACTTTGTTTAAGAGGATAAGCAAGTAAAGCCATTACTGGTCAGGCTCATTCTGATGCTTTCAGTGCCAGAGAAGAATCCCAGGTGTTTTTCACTTATAAGTATAGATGTAGCCAGTGATGTTAAAAAAGCTTGTCACAGAGGTCTCACTGCACTACTCTAATGTCAGGAAAGGTCTTGGTCACTTCTGAAATATTACTTTTCCTTGGATGGAAACACAACAACACATGCAAGATCACATCACATTTTCTCACCTACTTCTCCAAGGGTAAGGGTGCAACTTAAAATTTCATGTGGTAGTTAAGCCTTTGAATAGAATGAGCCGTAGAATAAAGTCCTCATTTGGTTTACCAGGACACAAAATAAGTATAGAAGCAACAGATGTAGCTCTGAGTTCCAAGAAATTCATGGATGTGCCACAGGTGCATCACCTTGATGAAAGTAAAGAAAATAGCTACACTGCCTGTCGCAGAGAGAAAGACACAAAATCACAAGTTCCTCACCCACTGGTAACTGGTACTGGTACTATGAGGTTATTTTGGGGGGGGGGGGGGGTTGATTTGCACATTTGTTTCAAGATTTTGGGGTTTTTATGCTTTTTTTTAGGGTGGATTTTTTTTTTTTTTAGGTTTGTTTTGCTGGGTTTTTCGTTGGTTTGATTGTTTTGAGTGGGTTGGTTTTTGTTTGTTTGTTTTTGTTTCTATTTTTTTAAAGGTAATGGCCATTATTGTACTGTGACAGATGTGGACTTCTTGCAAGGAGATTTCCCTGAGTGGTATAATGATGGATCAAAAGGCTTGTGATGATAAAAAAGAAATAACTCCCCACCAAAAAATATCCCAAACCAAACACAAAATATGCCTCCCGAAGACAGAGGCATAACTTCAAGACATTGGTTAAGAGGAATGTGTGTCTTACACTCTTATGTAATGTAAGCACCTTAAATCCCAATATGAGGTGCAGTAAAAGCTTTTAAAAGACAGCTGAAAAGAACTAAAAATAGAGTCACATCATAAAAGGATATAAGAAACTGAGATTTGTGAAAATCTCTCTCCAGGTTGCTGACAAATATCACTGTTTTGATGAAAAGAGAAAAGGGAAAGGAACTTCAATGGACTACTGCGCTTTCAGGCAGAGAGATGCTTTCTCAATATACAAGGACATATTAATTAAATTGCATCTGAAAATTACATGTTCAGTAATTTTGAATTTCTAAGTGAATACAGTGCAGCAAGTTTTTAGGAAGCACTTACATGTAAGTGAAATGGGTCATGTTACATTGTCACAAGGTTAAATTCCTCTCTATACCATGCCCAATGTTTTCAAGCTCATTTCACACTTATACATTTTATTCTTTGTGGCACCTGAGAGAAATAAAATGAAATAGCATAAAATAATTCAATACTAAGAAGTGCTTCTCTTTTAATGGTTAGAATAACAATATCTTTAAAAGAATGCTTATAAGTAGGCAGTGTGGAAAAGTTAGAGTGAGAAAAGCTGAAATTGGAAAACCACAAGTGTTAAGAATGAAATGAAAATTATAAGCAAAGCCACCTTCTTTTTACATTATTTAGTTTCCAGCAGAACTGATTTGTGATCACTGGAGTGTCCTTGTGGTGTTTTCTTGTTTCACCCATATCTTCTTTAGCTCCATTATACCCATTTTCTCCCTAAAGCAATTTATATGAAAACCACCTTATGCTCACTATCTTTCTATATATCTTTAACTCCTTATATCCCACAAATGATTCTTTATCCTAAATGTATATGTCTCAATACCTCCACTTTTACTAAAAAAGATAATAATAATAAAAAAATTAAATTAAAAATTTACTCAAAAATAAAAAAAAATGTCAGATGAAGGTATCTAACTAGCAATTTCTAACTGTGCAATTGCTTTGCTAAACTCTGAACACACACTATTTTCCTTACCATTATTTTCAAATTGAGTCATTAATATCTTAGAGATCAGGATGTCACATTTCTGTTTTCCTTTGAGTGGATATGAGGGGGAGATTTCCAAAGGGTTTTAAGATGCCTTTTTCCATTTCCAGAACAGAGAAAATGTTTATGGCTCTTCTATGACGATGTAAGCTCCCTGTGATAAAGAAAAGTTTATCCTTTTCATCTTGAAATAATTAATTGGCTGAATTTTGAATTCATGAGATTCATAAGGGCCAACATTCTGTGTCATGCCAATGAGATTTTCATGTCATCTGCTGTGGGATCCTGGAAAACAGTTGAGTAAGGAGAGGTCAAGGAATGGTCAAGAAGAGTCCTTTTGCACTATATCTGTCATTCATTAGAAAGGAAACATCACTGGGAGCATTAAAAACTATAGTCCTCGGGTGACATTCCATAATAATTTATATAAATTAAAGAAAAAACTCCAATATTTCGATTCCCAAAACTTTGCTTCTGTTGGAAATATTGCCCAGACAAATCCTGAGCAACATAGAAATAACACTAGTTTTGTTGTTTTTGTTTTTTTCCTTTAATTAAAAAATGTCAAGACCCTCTTTAAAATTTTCATTGAGTAATTTTATGCACTGAAATACTGACTATTGAAGCATTTGTAGGATAAGGTGTTTATAAAGTAACGTTTTCAATAATGTACACTTTTTCTTATCTTTTCTAATGGCTTTCCAGCAATGTGAGAAAGTGTGTGAGTATGAAGGAACTGGAGGAGGAAAGAATGGTACCATATTTTCCTAGTTTCACCCTGGAAAGAGCATCTTGACATGGAGAAATGTGTGAAATATTCTTGTCTTCTAATGAGCTGCATTTTTAAAGAAGGCCAAAGAAACCTGAGGAAAGCAGAATAATTTCACAAAGGAAGTATTCTTTCTATTTTTTATGCAAAAGTTATGGACTCTTTTTACTAATCAAAGAACATAGGAAATTCAGTTTGAATGTTATTATGCCCAAAGAAGGAGAGCAAATTCAATCTTTCAGCTGTAAAAAAGAGATTTTACTCCTATTTTAAATGCAAATCCCCAGACATCTTTGCATAGCATCTCTACTCACCCCTTATAATGAATGGATTCTTCACTGCTGAAATCTTGAAATCTTTATCAAAACTAAGTGCCTTTCACTAATGTGTGTTCTAGTTCAATGACAGGTTTTAGGATTAGGCATAGGAACAATGAAAGCCTGTGCTGTGACTCATGCAGGTCAGATTACTTATCCACGAGGTCCTTTGTGGTTATAAACCCAATGAATCTAATAATCATATATATAAAGGTGGAAAAGCCCATGGGTGAGGAGGGAGGCAAAGAAGAAGAGTCATAATCAAACAGTTTTCTAAATTCCTAAAATAGACATAAAATAGTAAAGATGGCTTGAAAGGGAATAATGCAAAAAATATTCTGATTTTCTTATGTATATGCATACACACACACATCACACCTCGGAGATTATCTTTAATTTGGATGCTCAGAGATTTTTAGATTATTTTTTGTAAGAAGTTGCTGCATTGATGCTGTTTATATTTACCTTCTATGGCAACTGAAACTTATGATCTAATTTAACCCCACCAAAAACTTTTTGGACTATGCAGAATCATTGAAGAGGTAGCATAGCTGCATGCCATCAATGGCTGTTGGACACACAGAAACTGGGAATGATTAATGGACTATTGCAGGAGAGAGACATGGAATTGAACTCACAAGACACCAGTCCCCATCCTGGTGTTGTCTTATGCCTGTTAGAGTGAGATTTCTGTCCCAGTGGTTGTAAGGAGATCAACAACAATGAACATACAAATTACCATATCTCAAAACTCACACCACATCATACTGCTGACTATTACAGCTTTACCTACTTGTTTTAACTGTGTTAATGATCATCAGACAATGCTATCAGTGTCTCTACCATCATTCAATTTAATTCAATTTGTTTGATTTAATAGAATTTTGTTCAGTTTTAAAATTATATTCTATGGGCAAGTACAAGGGTTTGTGGAACGGAAAAAGAAAACTGGAGCTGCCATTCATCCTTGAAGAGAAAATCATTTCAAGGTATGACAAAGTAATGAAAAGAAGTGGGGCTTCATCCACTTTCTCTGTTTGGGTGCAAAATTTTAGACATTACTCTCTAGTCATGCAGTGCAAGAGACAGGAAACACTTATTTCAGGTTTAATCACTTTGGTTTGTTTGTTTGTTTATTTCTAAGTATTTGGAGAAGGAGTAATATTACAATTCTGCTTTCTTTTTCTCTCATTTGCCATTATATGTGGGTGAGTAGGGGATAGTGAACAATAAATTACACTACTTAGAGCTGTAGGCTAAGGCTTTTCTTGTCAGTTGTGTCAATAAAGTACACACATAACATCAGTTTCCCATTACACACATCATTCAGACTCATATATTACTCAGTATAATGGGAAAGGGGCCACTGAAATCTAAAATGAAAAGAGAAATTGAAGCACAACCCGCAGCAGCAGCTGAGCCAAAAAGCAGCTGTGGTTGTGAGACATTTAGTCACTGCTGCTGGGAAAAAAGAGCTATCTCTATAGAGGACATACAGTGCCACATGCTGGGAAATATGCAGCAGGTGGGGTTCTGTGGGACTGGAAGGTACACATCTCTTACTATTTTCTTTTTTTTTTTTTTTTTTTTTCCTAATACATTTGCATTTCATTTAAAAATAATGATTTTAAGTCCAAACCACAGCCCGGGTTTTGCTATTGACCAAGTTTCATCAGCTGCTTTCATTGGTTGTTTATACCAGAGGGCAGATGCCATGATTTGTTCTTAGGATAAATTTTTGTGTTTCCAGCTGTCCTGCTGGGTGGCTTTGCCACAATGCTGTAAAAGCTCTTTTCTGGAGCACCTCATGCTCAAAGTTGGAGCCAGATCTTGGAGAAGAATGGTTCATTCTGATGATGGATAGGACCAATCTATTTCTGAAGCAAAATTTGCTCTGCATATTGTCATAGTCAAACCTTTATTCAAACCTTTATTGATGATCTGGATGGGAGGATCAAATCCACCCTTAGTAAATTTGTGGACACCTGGTTGAGAGCAGGAAAGCTCTGCAGAGAGGCAAGGACAGTCTGGATTGATGGGCTGAGGCCGCTTTTTTGAGGGTCAACAAGAACAAATGTCGGGTCCCGCACCTTGGCCACAACAACCCCTTTTAACTCCAGGCTGGGTCAGAATGGCTGAAAAGTTGCTCAGAGGAAAAGATCCTGGGGGTGCTGGTCAACAGCAGCTGAACTTGAGCCCAGGTTGCCAAGAAATCCAAGGCACCTGCCTGTATCAGCAATAGTGTGGCCAGCAGCATCATAGAAGTCATTTGTCCCCTGTATTGGGCACTGGTGAGGGCACGCCATGAGTGCTCTGCCCAGTTCTGGGCCCCCCAACTCAGGAAGGACATTTCAGGTGCTGGAGCAGGTCCAGAGAAGGGCAGTGGAGCTCAGGAAGGCTCTGAAGCACAATCCCGCCAGGAGCAGCTGAGGTTGCTTAACCTGGAGAGGAGACAGGACTCAGAGAGCTCATAACGCTGCAGCTCCCTGACAGGAGGCCGCAGCCACGTTGGGGTGGGCCTCTTCTCCCAGGCAACCAGACACAGGGTGAGAGGACATAACTCTTAAGCTGTGCTAGGGGACGTTTAGGTTGTGCATTAGAAAGAATTTCTTCACAGAAAGGGTGATTGGGCATCAAAATGGACTGCCCAGGGTGGTGTTGGAGTCACTGTCCCTGGAGGTGTGTTATCACTGTGATACTTTATGGAAAAGCCCTTTGCCAGGATTTCTTCTCCTGGCAAGATCAGAAGCCTCAGCTTCTCCACATTTTGCTCCTCTGGAGTGTGATTTGGAGAATTGTTTACCCAGAATGTGAATTGTTTGTAATTAATGGCCAATCACAGCCAGCTGTGTCAGACTCTCTGAGTCTGTCATGGGTTTTTATTATCATTCTTTTCTAGCCTTCTGATGTCTCCTTTCTCTTTCTTTAGTATAGTTTTAGTATTTAATTATAATATAATATAATATAATATAATATAATATAAATCATAATATAATATATTAGCCTTCTGAGAACTTGGAGTCAATTCTCATCTCTCACCTCGTCCTGGGGACCACAACAACACCACAACAGTGTGTAAGGAAAGGCTGGGCACAGCACATGGTGCTATGGTGTGGTTGACCTGGTGGTGCTCAGTCATGGCTTGGACTTAATGACCTCTAGCTTTTTCCCAAGCTAATTGATTTTGTGATTCTGTAAAACTGATAAATTCTCCATTGGTTCAGCTAAATACTGACATTCTGACATTCACTAGGCAGTCCTGCAAATCATTTATTAATGTTGCTCGAATTTTGCTTTTAGTGTTGCAGAATCATATCACAGTTTTGGTTAGAGGAGACTAATAAGCATTATGTAGATCAAATCCTTCCATTGGCAGGGACACCTTCCACCTGACCAGGCTACTGAAACTCCCATCCAACCTGACTGTAAATAATTCTAAGGATGGAGTATTCACAGCTTCTCTGGGCAACCTGTGCCAGAGTTTCACCACTACTTTTCATAGTAGGCCAAAAATAGATGCAACTCAAGGATCAGTTTTTCTATTTGGATAGCCAATTATTCCCTCTCCTTATTTAGAAAGTTTCATAGCTTATTCTGAAGGTTGCACATAATAGAAAGCCCCTGCAAAATAATGGAGGAAGGGAAGGTGTTTTCATCCCCATTTCACAGAAATGGAAAGACTAAAGAACAAGGAAGCAGAGCCTAAACCCCAAGTGATTATTTTAACACCTGAATTGTCTTTCCATAAAATTTATGAAGTAAACAGAAGATGGAAAAGCAGCCTTGGTTCTGACTTTAAAACTGTGACAAGCAAAACAACATTGAGGCTCATTATTAATTATAGCACACTAGAAAGGGAGGGAGAGAGGTGGTGGAATTACAGTCTATTTTCTGAACTAATACTTATGAAAACTGGATGGCATCGTCTGTGATTTCATAAATGTTCTGGAAGAAAAGTGTAGTGATTGCATAATAACCCCATCAAAAGGGTGGTTGATTAGTTTAGTCAATTTGGCATACATTTCAGCTATTATTTTCATTTGAGAAGCAGAGGCTGAATGACACAGTTGCTTTTATCCTGGCACTTTGCAAATGAGCATCCTAAAGCCTAAAGTAGTTCTTTCTTAACTTCTCCACAACTTGGGCCATAACTGTGACAACAGTGTTTGAAGACAACAGATTTTAAAAAAAGTTCAGCACTTTGAAGGGAATTGTGGATTTCTCAGTTTGCAGCCATACACTATAAAGAGGGGCAAAATCCTACATAGCTTGTATTTGTAGAAGTGTTCAAAGTCATATCTTCTGTGATTAGATCACTGAAATATCATTGATATCAGTATGTCGTTATTCTCTGTGCCTGAGGATGTTCTGAAATATTGGTCCATACCCAAAAAAAGTCATTTGCTCCACAGGGGTGAAATGGTAGCTGTGCTGGAGAGTATGCAGACATTCAGTAGGAAATGACTTTTTCATACAGATTTTCTTTGATCACAAAATCTGCATTTCAGAATTTCTGCTTCTCTTATGATAAATTCATTTATGTTCACCATCAGTATCTTATCCAAGTCTGATCTCATAATCCATTCCATGTGGTTTTCTTGGGTTTGTTTTGGAGGTGCTGTCATGTTTTAGGAATGCTGTTTCCCAGTTTAGTACTCCCACTGAAAAGAGCATCAACTGCTCCATCCTCTCCCTTCAAAAAAGGTAAAGATAAAAATAATTTATTTGAAACTGCAATGAGATAAGAAAATGAACAGTAACAGCTAAAAATATTAATAAAAAAGGTATAGGAAAAAGAAACTATTTACACAAAAATTATGAAACTACACAAATACTGATTGGATTTTCCCCACCACAATTTCTCCTACTGGAAGGAACACACTTTTACTTGGAAGTGAGTGAGAATCGCTTTTCCCCAGCCCTAGCAATGACATGAGGTTGTATCAAATAATATTCAGGGGCTGCCCACACCCTGTAAACCACACCTCCTGGTGACAATGGCAAAATATAACTCTGTCCTTTGCCAAAAGCATGACAGTTTTGGTCCTTTCCTTGGCTGTGAACTCTAAGTCAATGTCTTGTCCTTCTTAATCATCACTTTAGAGGAGTAGGCACTAGCTCAAATATACTGCTATGCTAGTGGAAAACTCAATGGGAACCACATTGTGTGTTCTAAACAGCTTTAACTGTGGGAAAAGGGCCTTAATTCCACTTTCATACATATAAGTAGATCTGTTCTGGATAAGACACAGGAACTGAAATGTCCCTGTCTGTGACTAAACTGGGGGACCTTGGAGCATTTTCAGCTTTTGAGTCAAAGGTATGAAAACTGGCCTTGGTCCAAAGCTTCATTGGCAAAAACTAGACCCTTATCTTGGGTATTGTCTAACAAAGCAAAAAAACCAAACTATGAACAAATGCAGCATAACTAGCAGTATTTACAGCCAAATTTAGTGCCATTCTAAGATGGTGTAATGGTTTAACCCCACTGGAAACTAAGTGCCATGGAGTCACTCACTTGCTCCTGCCCCCACATTGGCTTGGGGAGGATATTTGGGAAAAAGATAAAACTTGTGAGTTCAGATAAGAACAGTTTAGTAATAGAATAATAAAATAATATGTAATAATAATGATAGTGATAATAGAACCTTAATGAAAAATGAGACTCAAAGAAGAGAGGAGTACAGGAAGATAGAAATAAAATCCAAGAGAAATAAGAGAAATACAAGAGAACCAAGGGATAGAAAAATTTGCTCACCACCCACTGGCTGATGCCCAGCCCATCCACCAGCAGTAACTGACCCCTGCTGGCCAGCTGTCCGCTGTTTATAATTGGGTATGAGGCTCCATGAGATGGAATATCCCTTTGCCCAGGTGGGGTCAGCTCTCCTGGCCATGCTGACCCTTTGGCTTCAAGTGCTCCTGCTTCCTGGAAGAGCATGGGACACTGAAAATCCCTTGATTAGAGGGAGCATTGCTGAGCAACGCCTAAAACAACTGTGTACTATCAGCATTATTCTCAGACTAAATCCCAAACACAGGACTCTACCATTTACTGGGAGGAAAACTAACTTTATCCCAATGAAAACCAGGACAGTGGAGTGCAGGATCCATGTGTTCTGCTGCACCACCCAGACCAGATGAGGTATACTTACTGACCTGTGTCAACAATCTGTAACACTTAAATTTTTTATTTTATTTTATCTCTTTCACATATCTTCTCTCCCAGTCCTCATTAGGACTCTGAAATGCTCTTGATTCTAGAGATATTTTGTGGGTTTTTTTAGGACAGTGTCTAAGAAGTGTGTGACAGGTTCCAAAGCTCTTTAAACATTACTATTCACAATTGTGTGTATGCTTATGGATTCACTGGATTCAATAGGGTGTAGACTCAACTTAAGCACACCATGGCCCTAGAAATCCCTATACTTCTTTCTGAAAGTCTTGTATTTCCTGTAAATTCAGATAGAGAGTATCAGATGTAAAGCAGAAGCAGAACAACTCTGCTATAACACCTTGTCAGAGGAGGAAAGCAATGTGAATTCTTCCAGCCATTTTCTTTCATCCATTCTTATCTTTTTATTTCTTTCAGATTTTTCCTTGCATTCCTCTTTTGTTTTTTTTTCTTTTCATTATTTAATCGAATTTGTCTTGTTTCTCATCTGTCATTCACTTTTTTCTTTTTTCTCTCTTCTTTCTTTCTTTCTTCCCAAACTACTCCCTCATTGTCAGTTTGCATCTATCCCCAACTCTGTAAAACAGAGCTTTCAAAGTTTATGCAGTTAGTGCATGTTGCTTGCTCTGAGAGAATGAGGGACACAGAAAGCAGTGACTAATATCAGAATCATGAGTGAAGATATGTTTTATTCATAAACCCTGCATCTCTAGTGAAATTAAAAGCAAAGCAAAGGGTCGAAGCTCTGAACCCTCTTTCCTGGAGCCTGTAAACCAATAAAGGCTTTATATTAGCTATCGATATCTATCTCTGACTTGGCTTAATAACATCTTATTCCCTGTTTTCAGCAGCCATCAATAATATTTCTGCCTGCCCGCTCAGGTCCCCATCTCTGCGTGCAATTGCATTATAAGGGTCTATAAGCCCAATTTGCTTCACATTCTGATTTTTGGAAAAGGCTGTCTGGCTTTTGTAATGAGAGCAGCTGCCAAGAAGGCTTGACAGAATTTGTGGCCCATCTGGCTTATAATCTTCATTCAATATCGCAGGAGCCTAAACTCCCAGACCAACTGATAAGTCAGAGCGTGCAGGCAGGCAGTGGCAGTAATCTTCCTTGTGATTTCTCATTAAGGACAGGGACATCTCAGTGAATCTTTCATATCCTGGCTATCATAGTTTTGTTTGGTTGGTTTTTGTTTTTTTTTTTTTTTTTTTCCTTTTCTCTCTCCCCTGCCCTTACAAGACCAATGTTGTTCCATTTCTTAAAAATATGTTTAAAAAAAGAAACAAAAAAAAAAAGTTTTAAAACTACTTGGGTTCTCTTGTATCATGTTTAAGAAACTAGGAAATCAATTATTTGATTCTGCCTTTAAAATCAACAGCAGTTTGCCACTATTCGTATTTAAAGTATTTGTGCTGACATATTCCTCTCAGAATCGTAGAAAACAAGGCAACAAATGATCCTGAGACATTTTCAAGCATATTTCCCTAAGATAATGTAGAACTAGTTACGTCTCCAGGATTCTCAGACCACAGTCATCTTTGCATCATCCTCAGGCTACCTCATTAATCCTTTAAATCTTCAATTTCCAAACTTTATTTTCTGTTATCTCAGCTTCTCCACAGCTCTCAGTTTCTGCTCCAGACACAGAAACAAGCTGACTATCCTGCACGCAGCACTGCCTACAAATCCCTCACTTCTTGAACAGGAATAGCACCAAATCTTTTTCTGTTTCCTCATAAGCTGTGTTTTCCAGAACACTGTTCATGTTCACACTCAGTTCCCTCTGTGGAATACTAAATGGCATGCAGAGATACTTTCACCACCCATGTTAGGGAGGCCACTCAGTTGTCCCTTTACATTTCTTCCAGCCTCAGCTCTCTCAAAGCTAAACCTTAATTTTAAACTCCCCACTTTGTCTCTTTCTAGGGGCCTAAACTTCCTGCAGATGTCAGGGATGAACAGCTTCAGAGCTAATCATCTCACCTAGTTTAGAGATTTATCTTCAGAAGGTCTGAGATGCCTTTTGAGAAGGCAGATTTTCTCTGTTGATTGCAGTGGGGACAAGCTATGACCAGAGGCCCGACTTTTACAGGACTATCAAGATCAATTCCTCTATTAGCAAAGGAAATGAATAATGCATTTTTTTTTTTCTTACAGCTCTCCATGTCACATCTAATTTTTTGATTTCCTGTAAGATGAGAAGCCCACATTTTTTTTGTTCCCCTCTGTTAAGGCATCCATCACCCTTGAGATAAAAATTGAGCTCATACAGGGGCTATCTGTAATGTGTTGGAGCTTTTATTGAACACACTTTCCACAAAAGCCTTTGAGGTCTCCTAGAGCTTTACCACCTTGATGGGAAATAGCCCAGGAGACATTAAGGGAAGGGACAACAGTCCAAATGGATAAGCACAGGAATAAATATATGTTCATACAGTACTCTTCTTATGACACAATTTTGTAATGTTGAAAACCTCTCTTAAAGAAAGAAACAAACAAACAAAAAGAAACAAAAAAGCAAAAAAACCCAAACCATAAAATAAAACAATATAAAATAAAATATGAAGAATTGTACCTTACTTGGAGGAATAATTTCATAAATTTGAGGATGAAGATCACTTTAAAGTCATATGTCCTGTCATCAGAAAAGAGAGCAGATAGTTTAAGAAATTGAGGAACATATTTTTCCAATTTTTTTGTTCTTTGTTTTTTCATTCCTGAGGTCAGACCCAATTTCAAACATGTTAGGCATCTTTATAAATGCAACCACATGAACACCGTGCTTTAAAACCCATTCAGCTGTGTGGTCATCTGTTTCATAGCATAAGGTTTTATGGGGATGAGGTAAGTAAAAGTCCACTAGGCAACTCTGCCAGTATTGTAAATAATTTACTTTACAGATATGTCGGCTGATTTTTTTTTAGGGCTCACTGCTGTTTGGATAAGAATGCTGTTTACCTTCTAGCACCACTTATTGTTCTGCTTCCATGTCATGAGAATTGCAGGATAAGAAAAAGAGTCCAGGTCAAACCAATTTTATTTCATTTTTTGGTTAAAATATTCCATACCCAAGTGGTTCCTCATGATCTCAGCTACAGTGTATTGGAGGATATAGGAAGGATTCTCATACTTCTTTTCACATGAGTAACAACTACTTTTGAAGTAACACATTTTAGGAAAAGCACAGCTGGAATAGCTAAAGGTAAGCCACAGTCTGGAAACCACAGATTACCTGCTTGCAGCAGAGAACCTCAGCTCATTAGATTGCTAACTCACAAACTCATTTGCTCTCTGCTCATTAAATACTTAGCTACCTTTCGTTCACTTCTCATCCTTCTGTTCAACATATTATTTGCTCCATGCACCATATATGACTCAGAGCTGGTATAAAGCAGTTAATTTCAGTGAAATTCAACAATGTTTAGCTATGAAATTTCCTGTGCCTCTGCTCCCGTGCCTTGGGTTGTTTTCTTGTGTGTTTTTTTTTTTCTTTTTTGATTGTTTGTTTCTTTGTTTGTTTGGGTTTTTGTTTGCACGCATGTTTGTTGTTTGGAAATTTTTTGGCCTCTGTGTTGCATCAAATTTATGTGATGAAAACATTTAAATGAAATCAATCATTTAAATAAAAAACTCAATCGTCAACCTTTAGTGTACTTGAAAAAAAATAATATGACAGAACAGATTTTTTTCCATATTTAATCCTTGTGTTTTTCTCCACCAAACTTGAAACCATATTTTCCTGAAATATCTAAAACTGCAAATTGGCTAGTGTGTGAAGGACTGATGCCTGTTCAGTTCAGGAATGCATGTTTCTGATTGGCAAAAGAACTCCAGCTCTTGCTTGTAACATTAAAAACCTGGGTATAGTTACTGCAATTGAAGGGATTAGTCATGCGCCAGAAGTGAAGCAGAGTATGCTGCAGAAAACCTAAAATTGAAAGGAAAATCACGACCTGTCAAAAAAGAAAAACGTTAAACTTAACTTTTTAAACTAGGATCACAAGTGCCAAAGGTGTGGCAACCTGCGGCCTGGAGTGCTTATTTGTGCTTGTATATGTTCTTCCCCAAAATCAGATGGACTGAAATGTGTTTTTATTTATATTTCATGAGTTTCCAAGTAGCAGATGAGATCACTGTCCCACCATCCCAGATTTTTAAAGGGTTTAGTGTTCTGAAGGGTTGAAGTGATTGTAAGTTGGGTAGGCCAAACATAGGAAGGTCAAATTTTCCTTTCTAAGCAGACTCCATTTCAGAGTTCTGGGATGGTAACTTGCATTTCAGACAGAGCAACCACCCGTCAACCTCCAGGTCTTATTGTCACAAAAGCAACATTTCCTCCTCAGCCTTTTCCAACAGTAAGCATGTTGGATACAATTCCCTTTTGATTTTGTGATGTGAGAAAAAAATTACTGATCAGAATTATGACAAAATAATAGAATTATTTGGATCAAAAGGGATCTAGTTCTGCCTCCCCCACTGTGGGCAGGGATGCCACATACTAGACTTGGTAGCCAATGGTTATATGTTTGATAATTAATTTTGGGTATTTCAGTTTGCCAAAATGGTTGTAGCTCCTTTTTCAAGAGAAAGGAGCCAGAGAAAGAATGTTGCAACCCAAATTAGCTTTTTTTGTTGTTAGTTTGGTTTGGTGTTTTCGTTTTTTTTTCCTCTCTGAGCCTTAAGGTAGGACATCGTTATGATTTACAAAAGAATCATGTTTCCATGCTTTGGGGTGATAAGATTTCAGGTATTTCAGCATTGTGTTTAAATTTCCCAGATTTGCTCCTGCTGTTTTGACTCCAGAATGTTGTCAGTTCAACAAAATGTAGAAAATGGTGACAAGGGCAAGAAAGTAATAAAAATAGCATCAAATTAAGAGTAAATAAAACTACTTCAAAATCATCCCTGCAAGATCAGTAGTAGCCTACATCTCTAACACTATAAGAAGCAGAATGAAATTTGAGGGGAAAAGAGATGTGAGATAGGAAAAAAAAAACTAAAAACAGAAGGTTCTATAAAAATTCAGCTTATTAATGGGAGATACTGCAAGAGGGGAGTTCAGGGATTCATTATCTCAAAAATAGCAGTCCAAACTGACAGGAGTGGGTGAAAACTTCCTGACCCCATGGACTAGTGGATTTCACAGTTACTTGTATTTGTCTTTTTAAGAGTTAGGAGGTGTTGGGGGTAGGGGGGGAGAAGGAAGGGAATAGCCTGCTCTCTGAAGCCTTGGGGCTTTTCTGATACCGTGGAAAGGAAGTAGAGGGAAAATGAAGCATAAACAAGCTAGAGCTCCTGCCCACGAATAACCAATAGAGACTAAAAATACTATTACAACTGTACAATAATTTAAGGTCATGGTATTCCCTTTTCTAAGTCTGTGAAAACCTGACCCACATAAGGCATTAAAATTCATAACACATGAAAATTAGGAACTCCTGGAAGCAGTTTCTCTTTCTATAAGTACAAATTTTCACTGCCTACATCTAGCATTTAAAGGAAACCATCCAGATAATTAAAATGCCTATAAATGAAATGTCAGAGTTAAATGTTTTTCTTCTTTTTTCTTTGCCTTTTTTTTAAAGGAAAAATAAAAGAAAGGAAAAGTCGTAATGCTTTGGGAAAATGAAACCTTTATTCTAAAATAACATAGCTTAAATCTTTGTAAAAGAACAGAATAATTAAGATTTGCAAAGTTTAGTGGGTCCATAGGTCTAGCCATTTCACTGGCCAGTATACAAACTTTATGTGGGAGGGGAGATTTATAATAAGTTTATATATTGTTTTAAATATTGCCATAATTTCATTATTTTAAACATGAGTCAGAGTGCATGTAGCTGTCACTCCAGAACTCTAGGAAGAAATTAATCATATACAGAGAAAAAATTAATAAAAAAGTCAGTATTTGGCAGCCTTCAGATTCCTTTTCATAACTCTCATTTTTCTCTGATAGATGGAACTGATGAAACAAGGAAATAAATCATGCACAATTAAAATGAGTAAAACCTGAAAAGACTCCATCAGTGATTATGTTAAAGAAAATGGGAGGTGGAGGGAATTCAAACATGGGTTGGATTCCCTCATTTATCATTCATTGACACTGATACCTGAATTTTAATTGAAACCTCCCATGTGGTTGGCATCTGTCAGGATGAAGCAGGTTTTCAGCAGGAAGAGGCGAAATCTTTGCTGTGAGCTGGATTTCAAAACTGAGAGGAAGCAGTAATAGTCCTTCTTATCTGTTGCCATCATGGGAATGATGCTGGAGCCTTGGAGGATTCAGCTTCCCTTCCCAGTATGGATGGAACTCAAATACAATAAAGCGTTTTGTGTCTCCTTACTCTGCCAGGTAAATGTGTATGTTACTCTGTATATTGTGGCATCTAAAACCCATTCCCAGAACTGCAGCTGCGGTAAAGAATGGCAACATAATTCAGTAGTCAAAATATCCCTCAGCTCTCACAATTTGAACCAATATATTTAAACTCTATTTTTTAACTGTCATTTAAAAATTAGGGGTCGAGGTAGGTAAATAATAATACTAGTGCAAAATTTTCACAAAACCAAACCTTTCTGCATTATTTTTTTCTGCTTATTTGTGCAATTTAATCGCTATCCATAAAGAATATTGTGGAAAGTAAAAAAAACAAAAAACAAAAAAAAAAAAACCACAAAACAAAAAAAGTTTTTAAAAGAGAATCCTTCTAAGGGAATCCTTCTTGTTGCTGCTAAGGATTACAACACTACAAGATTTGAGAATGTTAAGGTCTTTTGGGAAAAGTTCTTAGCCTTATATGGTCATATGAGAAAAGCATATAAAAATAGAACCCTCTAGGTTTTGCTAAAGAATTAAACACCCAGGCTGCTAAAGTTTAACAGATTCATTTCTTCTGTGGGTAAAGTGCGACCCTGATTGACCAGTTGCTTCCCCTTGTGTGGAATCTCATTGGTTTCTATTTCAAAACACTTATGCCATAGCTGACTAATTTATTTCTGCATCTTCTCTGCTTGGTGATGTGCTTAATACTGTGCAGAAAGTAGGCAGGAATTTAGTCCCAGTTCAGTTGGGATATCTGATTTTGGGTAACTAAATGCTTTTGGGTACCAAGGCTCCCGCAAGGAAATCGCTATTAAGAATAGTGTTGCATTTTCTCATCTTAGTGATGGAGCAATTTTCTCCTCCATTTTCCCTCTCCTTTTTCAGAAAGAAGGATGTGACTCTTATGGTTTCCACAGTATCAAAACAAAACTCCATCACCTGAGTATTAAGTGAAAGAGTATTTTATGCTACAGGTGATACTGGAACAAGTCTCAAGTTACTGCAAAGAATACAGAGGAAGAGATTACCAAGGTGAACTACTGAGATGTGGAAACAGTTCTCAGCAGTAGCTTGAGGGAATTAGGCTTCAAAGCTTAATACATTCAACAGCTGTACTAATCATTCATCAACTGGAAAAGGAAAACTAACCCAGCTGCTGAGAAACTAAGCTAAAATTAAAAAAAAAAAAAAAAAAAAAAAACACCAAAAACCAGTTTCCTTGCTTAATCGATACCACTTTACCATTTTTCAAGTATTCCAACTATAAAATGGGAATAGTTTTTCTTATACCTGAAAATAATGCTGGGAGTGTAAGTATTCTCTTTCTCCTTTTTTTTTTTCATTTTAAATAAGTTTGGATCCTCTGTTAATGGATGTCAAACAAAAGGGTAGATAGGCAAGTGAATATAAAGAAAAAAAAAATATTTTTTCTTTTACAATCTTGACTGAATCCATGAAACAGAAACAGATTGGACTTTCCCAGGGTTGCATGTAACAGAGAGAGGCTAGCTTTCAATCAAAACTTTTTTTTTTTTCCATTACTATTAGACATCTTGCATGAGGGAACATTTTAAGCCTCACTATTTTACCTTAAGAAAAATTGATACAAAGGAGAAAGGACTTTCCTGGGGTGATGAGCTATAGAGGGAAAGAATACAGGTTTTTTTCTGTGCTCTGAAAGCTACACAGTAAGCAGCATTGAAAAGCTACCCTGGCAATAATGTGTGATAATATAAAAAAAAAATATTGCAGTTCTTGGTGGGAAAATGATTGGAATTTAATATTTGTGATCTGTATCTCAGTATTTCCCGATGTTCTTTTATCAGAAAAAAAAGGAAGAGGAACCAGGAAAAAAAACCCCAAAAAACAACACAACCCAAAAAAACCCCCCAAATAGCAAAAACCTTTATGAATAAAAAGTGGGAGGGTCTGACACCAACAGAATATCTCTGCATGAAGCTTTAACTGATGTATCATGCAATGTGTAGAACTTGATCTTCATAGTCAGGATCTTGTATATCAAACCATACGTATTTTCATGGCTAACAACTCACTGCTTCTGGCTGTAGATCTCCTCATCCATAGGCTGGGAATGCTTAGCAGCACCTGACAGTACAGTGTGAATCACAATGGGCTCTGTTTGGGTACCCCACTGCTGGAATTAGCACAATGGAAGAGTTTCACAAAGTTTGAGCATTGTAATTCATTTGAATTCAGATACTTGTGGGTAGATTCACACAGACTAAGAAGTGGCTACAGGAGTTTAAATTAAAGGTGATGATAAATAGTCGTGTATTGAGTTGTGGGAAAGAGTCCAATGACGTGCCTCAAGGACTAACACTGGGTCCAGCTTTATCTTCTCTAATGATCTGTAAATGAGAGTCAATAGCACAGTTATTAAATTAATGGATGCAACTAAATTGGGAGGTGTTGCAAAGCCAAGTGAGGTGAGAAGAGCAATGTAAAAGGATATATGACACATGGTGATAAAATAACAATCCTCAACTCAAAGCTGTAGAGTGGGATGAAAAGCAGATGGAGGATAGGTATGTACTTGAGGAGTAAGAGAGAAACACTTGGAAATTAGTTCTGCAAAAGGAAAAAAATAGAAATCATATTGTTTAGCTGAATGGGTGCCAGTTTGCAATGTTATATAACACTTAGAGCAGACTGAAAAATGATAGATTCACTTCTGTTTGCATACACAGAGATACTTTTTTGGGATAAGATAGACAGGAACTTACATTTCTGTTCCACTGCAAAGATTAAATGTTTTGAGCTGAGCAGGTAAGAGAAACTTTTGCCCAGGTGAAAACGTGTTTTCAAGCCTTGCTTTAGTTCGTCTTTTCTTGGTGAAAGACCAAGGATAAGATTCCTCAGAGTACTCAGGTATTTAGATAGATATGTGCCTAGTGAGATTTTCAAAACCATCTATGCATTGATTTTGATGGGAATTAGGCATATGTGAACAGTTGGAATACTCATTTGATGTCTATTTTCCTCTTTACACATGTTAATAGCTATATAAGTGTTTAAGCTACTTCTGAAAAAGGATCTCAGCTATCTAAATGAATTGCATCTTATGATGCTTAGGCTGAAATTGCTTTAAAAATCTAGGCATTAAAACCTGATTCCTGATATTTCACTTAGAGCTAAATGTAGGAGTCATCTCCCATAACACTGGTTGCCTAAAGTTTTAGCCTCCTGTCTAAGCTGCATGTCAAGGCTTTCTGTAATCAATGAAGGGAGTTAGATACCTCCAGAGAGTGATTCATCCTAATATGGTGCCTAAGAGAGGTGACCCATTTCCACCTCTCCCTATTAACTGCAGAGACAAGCTACATAATGATCCTTGCCCAGAATTCACTTTTAGCATAGATGAGGGAAAATCATCCCCACTGCTATGATTCTCAAAGGTAAACTCCAATCCGATTGATTTCAGGTTAACGTCACCTATAAAAATAGAATAAAAGCTTTGATTTCATCAGAGAGATGTGGGACGTCTGTTACAAATATCCAGAATTATAAAAGAGAATATTCTGTCATTGATACTGGTGCAATATTCAGCTGAGCAATATTAATAGAAAGATTAAGCAGAAAGTTCAGTATGTTTCAGGCAGTATAAAATAATGCTTATTTTATCTATTTACCCTTAATATCTATTAAAGTATTTTTTAAGTGGTCAACCCTTTTTTTTGGTTTTCTTTTTTGGCAAGAGATATCTTTCACTCTAAACTAATTTTTTAATGGAGCTGGAAGTTCTGTGTCTGCTCCTTTGCATTATCATGAATTTTAGAGTAATTGCAAGAAATGTTTGTTAGGTGTGTCCCTCTTGGGCATATGAAGTAAATAATACCCCTGTTGTCCCATGTATTTGTTATTCAGCTTTCAGCAAGTATTCTAAGCAAAACAGGATCTTTTTCCCAGATAAAAATAAGTTCCACAGGCAGAGCTTGGAAAGGGTAGAGAAACACACATAACTGAAGACAGTTCTGCCAGCATGGTGTTCTGCGCTAGCAAACTGCCAAAAATAATAGCAACAGCTTTTCTTTTTCCATTTTCTATTTTTTTAAGGAGCTGGTTATAGAGGAACTTTTATGTTTAGACAAGAAAAAAATCTATACTAAATTCTTTTTAAACTTTGCTGCTTTGTTGTGTTTCTTTAAGTTTAGGTCCGCAGGGAGATGTACTGCCTGTGGTTTATGGAAGATGGCAAAGATACGATTAAATTAGCCCTTCTATTTCAGCAACAACATCTAGAAAGGTTGTCACAGTGCAGTAAGTTCTTCCAATAGGATGTGGAGGGATTTTGTTGCTGTTGGGTTTTCGGTTTTTTTAAATTATTGAGATTAATCATTATTCATTATTAATACTCAATGCTTCCATACTAAAGAAGCATTTGTCCAAGGGACTAAGTCACTTTTATAGATAACAGCACCATTGATTCATTTTTTGGATATGACTATTTAGGCAAAAAGGGTTATGAAGGTTGTCCAAGGTTGCACATAAATTCAGAGAACAATGAAGACTTGACAGTGACATGTTTGCACATTGGCTTCACAGAAGAAGGAAAGAAAAATTTAGCTTTTGAGAAACAAAGTACACACTAAAACTCAGGTTTCATAGAAGCACAATGAAGATTTTTGCATTCTCCTTTTTTTCTGCATCTATATTGTATTGCTGTCTTTTAAGAAAACTGTTTACTTTCACATAGCCATACGCTTTCATTTTTCTTCACAAAAAAGAAAATAAAAAAAGAAAATCTCATCATACCCTTCATGGCTATTACTCTGACAGCTTGCTTGTATATAGCAAGTAAGTTACAGAGCACTTAAAAATGTAGCTGCAAGGCTATGTGAGGACTGAGGATTTGCAAAGATGAATCTATGCAGCATGAGTGTTCCTTTTGGAAGTTTGGACACTGGACTTATAGTTCTACTCTGCATTAGTTTCAAGAATTAGACTTTCAGCAAAAATCTAAATCGGTTACAAACAAATAAATAACTTAACAGGGCTTGACTACTAATAGTTTTGACATGATATCTGCCTGGGCTTTATAAGTGACCGAAATATGGGAATGAGCTATGTTGTGTGGCCCTTCTCTCATCCTTGGGGACAAAGAGCCTTCTAAAGTTAGAAATCTGTTTATATCTGTATCAGGACCGTTAATCTGAAGATGATATCCTTATGCCATCTAAATGATTTGTTGCCTAAAGATATAATGCTATCAAATGCATGGACAATTACCCATTCTACATACACAAATTCAGGTTCTAAACAATGTTCTTGACGCATTGAATCCTTATGGGTTAGTTCAATAGGATCTAACATACACAAATAACGTCTCTAGAGCTTTTTGAGAATTCTCTAGGGCTTTTTTTCTATTCCACAGTTCAAGGCATCTTTGGGAAATTAATTTCCTCTAAATTTGGATTGACTTGTCAAGTGTCCATTAAAGAAGAAAGAATACAATGATTCCATCATAACCCTTCTTTTATGTACTTTCATAAGGAAGCTTTGCACTTAATTAGCTACTTATGATGGAGAGAATGCTGCATTTTGAGAAATGAAAGCACAGGATATGTAAACACTTACTGAAATGAGCAATTCACTTCAGATATGAAAAATTATTGCCTTTCACTTAAGATCTTGAAGGGCACTCAATTATTATTCTACATGGCATTAATGTACTTATTGGTATAGCAAAAAATGCACTTTACTATTATTTAGATTAAACCCTTTTTCCTCTTTCTGCTTGTATTTCTAGTTTTTCAGGATGTTATGAAGTCTTTTTAATGTATTAGCTCCTTCCTTAATTGTTTGTTTGAGTCTTTCAAGTCCTCACGACAGAAAAGAGAAGAGAGGAATTGAACAATGAGACCAAAGCCTTAAAATACATAAGGTAAAAGCTGGAATTGAATCATTATGGTCTCTTCTGTAGTGGTTGTAGGCTGTTTAATTACTATTATTATTGACTAGTTTCCAAGTAAATATCTTTAAATGACATCTTTTTCCTTCATCATTGTATGGAAAGCAAAATTGTGGCCAAGAAAACGCACCATTGGTTATTTGTGTCACTCCCATGGATTTTAGCTGCAGTTTAGGGCAGCCTGGCCTCTGAAATTGGGACTGAAAATCCGGGCTGAAATAAGCACACTAAGAAGATGAAAAAGGATGAAGGAGATACTATTAACAGAAAAGGTTTGAGATGACTCTTCAAACGAGAACTCTCCTTGGGATCAGAAGATTTAATTCCTTTCACTGCATTTCAGTCTTTGAATGTTGGAGATGAGTGTTGATGGAAGAAGTGACTCTGAATTGTATGGGTTACATCTTTATGTCAAATGGAAAAAGTGATTGAAAGAGTAAGGAGGTGGTGAGGAAGAGGCATGTATTTGACCAATGTTCACTGTGCCCTTAACAGTGTTTCACAGAAAAATAACAAAAATTAAAAGGTAGAGGTGAATATCTACCAGCCTAGGAAAAATTCCGGATCTCTGATAGTCTTGTGCTTTTTTTTAATTACTGTGTTAGACCACAGTATATTATATTCACAGTTGTTAGCATCTGAGACAGCTAGACAGAAGCTCATGCAGTTGTTTGACTCCAGTTTTAAATTAACACTCTTTTTGACAAGCATCACCTAAATTGTTTTTGAAAAATCTCAATCTGCAGTATTAAACAATAACTAAACCCAGTCTCCACTTGAGTTCAGTTTGATAGATATTGGATTAGTCCCTTAAGATGCAGCACTGCAGCCTCTACTTAGTTCATTAAGGGCACGATCCAATGCCCAGTGACATCAATAAGAGTTTTTGTATTGATCTCACTAGTTTTTTGATTGCACTGTAAATCCCCGATCCAAGCAAAGCTCTTAAGCCTGTGCTTAAATTCATTGCTGGATCCAGTCACAGATAAACGCCTGTTCTAGTTCTCCAGATTCTTTGTGCAGTTTGTCTTTTATTGCTGTGATTAAAATGGTGAATGAGGACAATACTTTTACAAACTCTGTGATGTGTATAGAGATGAAAGTTACTTCCCCAACTGTTTTCCTGCAGGAAAGAGCACAGGATGGATCGTGGCAGATCTATGGACTCTCTAAGCTCAGAAAAATGTATCACAAAATATTTCATTAAGGCTGAATGTTATTTCATTTTGACTGTTTTCAGACCCCTAAATTGTTAAAAGAATTGAGGACTATATTGCACAAACTGAAAGGAAAAGAAAAAAAAATCACCACTAACCCACAAGTTGAAGAGAAGTTAGCTCAGGAAGGAAAAGCTTTAGATCTAGGTTACAATAGAGCTACAAATGCTGACAAATGACAAAGCATGAACTCTGAGCAGTGTTAGACTCGTCTAATTTTATAGATTTTAACATAATTATCAATGCTTTCCTTTCAGCTATTATGCCATTTTAATTGCATGCAGCTTATTTCTATGGTTTATAGAGCTATATTTGCAACAAGAAAATGAAAGACTAAAATGAAAATGGAAGAATTATGCTAAAGAATCTACTGAGTTCTGAATCAGTGCCTTTCACTTTATCTGTGATTCATTTTTTCTGTTTTTGACTTTATACTGATGGCTATTATAGGTCAATGAGTGTCTAGGTGTTTTCTCTGCTGAAGAAGTCACTTCGCAAAATTTTCAAGCTTCAAAACTTCTGAAATGTCACTTGTTAAAGTTGTATTTTCCATTTCTTCATTTTTTAAATTTGTGTAAATATCCAAGGAAACTTTTCCATTGTCTTCTGTGTCCCTTTCATTCATGTCATGGTTTCGTTACTACTCCCTACTCCAGACTGACGTTCAGCACTCCCCCAGGAAACTGAGAAATTTCTGAGGCCCTGTAGAAACCACCTCACTCAATGCATTTGTCTCCATTTTTTCCCCCATGCAGTAAAGTTCATTCACTTTGTTTTGCTCTATGGGAATATAATTCAAAGCTGCTGCATCTCTATTCATTTTAGTTTGGTGTCACTGATGCTGGGGTTTACTTCTTGGGTGGAGTTCTTCCTCTCCTCTTGCCTTGACACAAGCACTTAGCAGCCTAGCAGCTTCATCATAATTCATGTAATTACAAAGAGGCCATAAGGAATTATTAATTATTTTATGCTTATTGCCAAACTCTGTAGGGCAAAACCATGGTCCACAACGAGTGTGCAAAGCATCTACTGCAAGAGGAGCCCACCTTTGTCTGGAGCCTTCCAGGCACTACAGGGGATGTACCGAATCCTATGTTATCTAACCACAATACGTGCCAGAATTTGTTCTGCCCTTGCTCCAAGCCATGCAGTTGCTGTTGAGCTATGAGCCAAAAATAATAAGCTCTGGTGGGAGGGAGGCTGAATTATCTTGGGCTGCACAACACAGAAAATCCACCACACAGCTTTTAAATTGGCGCTCGCTCGTGCCTCACGCCGCGGTCAGAACTGTCTCATACCTGGCCCAGATCAGCAAGGCAGATTGATCTTGGTACATTCATAACTGTTAATAATAATGGTCTGTCTCAGTGCTTTTATTGCAACAATGTTATATTTACCCTCCAGGAACTGCTATCAGAATCTTGTCCCCTGTTTATATATACATGTATAAATATACTCACTGCCAGCAGGTGTGCTGAAGAAAAATAGTAGGGTTAGAAAACCTCTTGCAGATAAGAATTTCTTTTTAAATGTTAATTTTTAAGACTTCTCCCCCTCTGCCCCCAGTATATCTGACTGTAAACTTCATCTTTAAACTTTTTTTTTTATTATTATTATCACTATCATAGCTAGAGCACATACAGGCAGAACATCAGTTTAGTGTGACCTTTCTGAAATCATAAGCAATTCTTTCTCTTTGTCATAGTGATAATAGAATGGATCAGATACTTCCTGAAGACATTATAATAGAGTTCAGCTGTCTAAGCTGTACACTAATGAAAAATGTAAAATCCATCTCTTCTCTACAGTGGTCTCTAGTAGAACAGAGGCGCAGAGAGCTTTCCATATGGTACATTAGGAACTCTGATATTTCTTGTACTGTATGGCAGATTTCACCATGGGCAGGACATTCTTTTTTCTTTCCATTCTGTATGCCACTTCTATAAAGACATGAATGTATTAACTAACAAGCTTTTATCTACCTTACCCATTCTTTGCTAACTTCCTTTGCAATAGCAAACTACAGTGGGATGCATGAGACAGCAGAGGAATGCAATAAATGTGCAATTCCTTTGACTTTTCATACTAATCTAATCCTTCAGCAGGTGTAAATCAGTGAAGCTCCACTTACTTCACTACACTTTTTCAGCCACAACAGTTGAACACCTATTGTTTACTGCTTAAGGAGATTATTGGTTTGGTTTTATATTTATGTAGGGGAAAAAAAAAAAGAAAAAATGTTAAACATTATGAATTAAATTTTTCATAGAAAAAAAAATTAGGCCCTATATTGAAATTTCTGTAAACAGGGCTCTTTTGTCCATTATTGCAACAAAGATATATTGCTAGTAAAGATGCTTGATTTTCAAGTATTCAAGGCCAGATTGGATGGGGCTTGGAGCAAGCTGGTGTAGTGGAAGGTGTTTCTGCCCACGGCAAGGGGCTGGAATTAGAGGATCTATAGAATCCCTTCCAATTAAAATCATTCTATATATATAAGATTTTCCTCTATCTACTTAAACAAAACAAACAACTAAACAAAAAACCCAGAAACAATCAAACAAACAAAGAGCATGTTCTTTCTTTTCTTTTGTCTTTCTTTCTCTTTTTAACAGAATGACATCAATGTCATTTCCTTCTTTTCCTTTTCACCTTTCAGTTTAGTGATTATCCAGGAAAAGAAGATAGTAAAAGATGAAGGAATATACTGTTTTGACTAAGAATTTCATTAAATAAAAATGACCAATAAGCTTTTGCATTTGGATTGAAAATAATACATTTTGTTTTGTAATCTTTCCAAACAGGCAGATTTCAAAAGTTTTTCCTTCTATAATGTTCTCATTATTTTGCATAGTTTTTGTGATTCCAAGTAGAGATTTAAAAAAATACTGTTTCTTACTGGACACTCTATTTTTAGGGCAGTTCTAATTTCGGTGCTAATCTCTGGTAAAACTGCCAATAAAACTGCTGATTAGTTTCCATTTTGATGGGATATTTCTTATCTATATCTTGATGTATTAGCTTTAAAAACAAAGGAAAGGACACTGCTCCTGGTACACTTGTGTATATCTCACATTTCTGGAATAGCATTTAAGTAATTATTTTGTACAGCACTTCTTAGAATGTGCTTAATTATGAAAGGTGCAATGTCAAACTGGATTTTGAGATTGGATTCTCCACCTCTGCCACTAGTTTCATGCGTTATTTTGCTTGTTTCAATTGGCTTATTTTCTTTTATACCTAGTTTTTAAATTCAGCTCATGCATCAAAAAACGTCACATCAGCTATGATAATACCTGGCCACTGTGGTTTCCATCTGGATTTTCTCTGTTGCTTCCTCCGAAGGCTCAGCTCTGGTTGGGCAGCATTTCTGTGATTTTGGCCAGCCATTATGAGAAAAGAATATGACTGAGATCTGGTTACTGACCCTGCATGAGATAAAAGTGATCAATCTGTTACAGTCATTTGCATGGCTAGTGCATGTCAGAAAAATAACAACTCTTTTTGCAAAGGAGCTAATGTTAGGGTAGCTGAAAAATAAGATTGTGTTTTGTGAAAAATGCAATCATATACATAGTTCAATGTGTCGTTAGTTATTTCAAATTTTAAACTAAAATTTCAAAATTCCCTTCAATGGTTTAGTAAAGCTCTTTCAGTTATGATATTCATGAGACACACATTCAGAAAAAACTCCTAAAAAATCTGGAATAAGAATTTTGTTACATGTCCACCAAAAATAAATGTCATAATGAATGTCATGATCCAGAATAACAAGTGTTCTAAAGGTCAAAAGAGTGAATTATGCCAATGAAGGCATCAGCACACACTCCAAACCATATGGCCCTGATTTCATCTATCCAGTGAACTGCTAGAGAAACTGGACTGCTGATGGAGTGAGGAAAACTTGATAATTGCTAGTCTGTTTAATCACACATGGAAAGTCATTAATTCTCAACCAGCTCAAGTCTTAGAATCATAGAATGATAGAATAAGCTGTGTTGAGAAGGATCCACTGGGATCACTGAGCCCAAATCCTGGTCCTGCACAGGCACTCCAAGAGTCTGAGTTCAAGATGTGTTTAGACAGTGCTCTCAGCCCATGGTGTGATTCCTGGGGTGTCCTGCATAGGGCCAGGTGTTGCACTCCATTATCCTGATGGGTCCCTTTCAACTCAGTCTACTCCTATTCTATTCTATTCTATTCTATTCTATTCTATTCTATTCTATTCTATTCTATTCTATTCTATTCTACTCTATTCTATTCTAGTCCCACCATGTGCCTGAGAGCATTTTCCAAACATTGCTTGAACTCTGTCAGGTTTGATGTTGTGACCAGTGCTCTGGGGAGCCTGTTCCAGTGCCCAGACACCCTCTGGGGGAAGAACCTTCTCCTGAAATCCAAATTAAACCCCTCCTGACTCCTCTCCATCCCATTTCCTTATGTCCTGTCGTTGGTCATCACAGAGAAGCAATCAGTGTCTGCCTCTGCACTTTTCCTCATTTTGAAGACCCTAATGAGGTCTCTCCTCAGTCTTCTCTTCTCCAGGCTGAGCAGACCAAGTGATCTGAGCCACTCCCCAGGAATCCTCACCTCCAGGCCCTTCCCCATCCTTGTAGCCCTCCTTTGGACACTCTCCAATGACTTAATATATTTTTTTCATATTTTGGCACCCAAAACTATCCCAGCACTTGAGGTAAGGCAGCCCCAGGCCAGAGCAGAGTGGGACAATCCCCTGCCTTGCCCAGCTGGCAATTCTGGGTCCAATGCTCCCCCAGGACAGGGATGTCCCTCCTTGCTGCCAGGGCACGGTTGACTCATACCCAGGACTGCCACTGACCAGGACCCCCAGGTCCATTTTCACAGCTCTGCTCCCCAGTCCCTTGTTTCCCAGTTTACACACATAACCAAAGTTTCCCCATCCCAGGTGCAGAATCTGACACTTGCCAAATTCTTAAACTTCACATGGTTGCTGAGGCCCCATTGGTCAAGGTTTCTCCCCTCAATAGTCAACATCTCCTCACAATTTAGTGTCATTGGCAAAATTAATTAGTATTTCTTCAGGCCTCCAATTTCTTAATGAAGATGTTGAAAAGAAATGGGTTGAGGATGGAGCCCTGAGGAACCCCACCAGTGACAGGTCACCAGTCTGATGTAGCCCTGCTCACTATGACACTTTGTGCCCAACCCATGAGCCAGCTGCTCACTCATTGAGCAACTGCCCACTCATTGATAACATGATTATCCAGCCATGTGCTGGATATGTCCCTGTGACAATCAGTATCAAAAGCTTTACTGAAATACAAAAATATTGCATGTGCTGCTTTTCCTAGATCATTTGGATGGGTTGCCCTGTCACAGAACAAAATCAGATCTGACAAGAAGGACTTTCCCCTCATGAAGCTGTGCTGGATGTGATCCACGCCCCTGCTGTCCTCCAGGTGTTTTTCAACACCTCCTAGAGTGAGACAGGCCAACCAAAATCATGTGAAGAAAACATGGGAAGGATTCACCCCAGCTGCAGTTTGGAGTGGAGAAGAGATCAGTTTGTGTCCTTGTTGCCTAAATGTGCATCATAAAGACCTTTACTTGTTTCACACACTTTTAGTAAGAAAAGACAACAGGAAAAATCACCATCAACACTAAAATTCTTACACAGGTCTCCATTGACTTGTTTTGAAAAAAAAAACAAAACCAAGAACAAACCAAAAACCATCAACAACAACAACAAAAACCAAACCAAGCAAAAAAACCCAAAGAAAAACAACCCCCCCCCAAAAAAAAACCCAAAAACCAACCAACCAACCCATAAAACAACGGTAAAAAAACCTCAAAATAACCCCTAAACATAAAAAGGTCTATGTGCTTTCTGCATTGCTGCTGTTTCAGGAAAGGAAAGGAAGTCTGAATGCCCTCCTTTGCATCTGTAAAACACTGCAGGAATGAAGCCTGAGAAGAAAATCAAAAATTAATTTTCTCCAGACAAAGGCAAGAGAGCACTTTTGCACTATGGAACTTTCAAAAGATAAGTCTTTATTTGCTTTTCGTTACTCCTAAGCTGCAGTAAATTCTAGGAGTAATTAAAAAGCATATCCCTCTCAGTCTGAGAAATTAATTTTGATGCCATTTCCACACCTTTTATATTCTCTTTAGATAATGATCTGATTTACAGTATCACTGGTGATAGGGATTGTCACAGGGCATCTTGTCTTCCCCTCTCCCTTAAAATGGGATCAACAACTGTGTAGATGTCTGTTTAGCTCTGCACTTACTGACTTGCATGGACCTTCTTAGAGAATCTGAGTAAAATCTGTTAGAGTGCAATATATTTCTTGTGCAAAACAGGGAAAGCAAGTTTTATATTTACCTTTACATTCAAATTTTCTGTACATATCCAAATTGTGTCTTCTCATTTTCTTGCTACAATAAACCATAGAAATTTTTTTGCCTTGATTTATTTTTTCTAGGCATCTAACAAGTCGTCTCTTCTGGGACTTGATTCATTTGTTTCTTCAAATTTGAGACTTCTACCCAGTTGAAATACTTCAGCTGGAAAACTGCCAATAAGGAGAAAAACAGAAAGATTATCTGTGCATCTTGCATGCGGTAGTTTTGCGTATACATGCTAATATTCTGGGCTTTTTTGCTCAGTTTTTTATCTAAATCTGGAACTGTTGAGTCATGCAAGGAATGTGACTCACAAAAAAGCATCAAATCTATTTTATTCAGAAATTTTACCTGATCACTGGTTCCTCAACTTGTATTTGTGCAGTTAGTTATTTTTAAATGCATATGTCCTTTTTAAACTGCATCATATTTTTCCAGACCATTTATCCAATTTGTCAAGATCATTTTACATTCTAATCCTGTACTTTAAAGTGCTTGCAGATCCTCTGCGTATTTAATAACCATAATCTCTCTTCCATTATTCAACTCTTTAATATTTCTTAAAGGACCAAGTACTGAAATTACTCTAAATTACATCTCAAAATTAAAATATCTCCCAAACATCCATGCATTTAACAAAAAAAAAAAAAAAACCATAAAACAACAACTTTCCATTAACTCTGAGACAATTTAGCAAAATATTACTCGTTATTAAACCACAAAAACTCCTCTTTGTCTAAAACAAACAAATAAGTGTGATTACTAAAATTAAATGTTGATGCTGTTATTATATGTGTTGAAGAAAAAATGCCTGAGTTTGAAGAATTTGAGTGGCTGAATAATTATTATCACCTCACATGTTTTGCACTATGGTAAAATCATGTGATAATTTATTAATACCATGGCAAGGAATAAAAGACAGTGGGCAAACATGATCCAAGAGGCATGGTGTTGGTTTATTTGTTTGGCCTTTTTTCCTATTGTTACAATTGTAATCTTCATTTTAAATATAATAAGGACCTGAACAGTTTCAAGGGTGCAGGTAAAAAGAACTAATATCTCATACATACATACATACGTACATATATATATATATATATATATATATATATGTACACACTCTGAAATTCTTCCACTTTTGAGAAGTTCTTTTTGTGTACCTGCAGTAATGACCTTCAGTTATCTTTACAGCTCAGATGTCTTTTGGTTTGCTTTAGATATTGAGCAGCTAACTAACCCTAACCCTACAGTAGTTCTGGCACTGGTGCTCTCAGGTTGATGTTTTTTTAACCTTGAAGCTATCTCAGTGTATTTTTACTACAGAAAGAAAAAAAAAATCATGGACCAAGAGACTACATTAATATTATTTATTTCTTCAGAGGTTTTTTTTTCCCCCAGTTTGTATTTTTTTCCCCCCTTAGAATGTAGAAAAAGAAAACTGTAGCAAGCAATCTTTCACACTTAAAGTAAATAAACCAATCTGTACTTCTTTGTTCAGGGAAGAAAAATATATCCATGAGCTGTGTGAAATTATCTTGCCTCTAGAAAAGGATTTTCCTTAGCTTTTTAGAGTATTTTTTATTTCATAGGTAAAATTCCACGCATGGTTTCTCTTTTTTTATTTTTTTGGTTTGTTTTTTTTTTTTCTGCTCAATGAAGTTGGCATTATGAAAAAAATATAAAAAACAGCTTAGGGATTTTTATTGCAGAGATAGGAGAAGAAAAAGAAAATATAAGCTACTGCACTAGGACAATTGCTGTACATGTTTTAATTTCTCAAATTGCAAATATTAGAAAAGAAAAGCATTAGGTACTGTGTCAGTCATCATGAGGGTGAGCCAGGCAGAAAGCAGCTTGGCAAAAAAAAAATGCCAATTCTTGGTGGGAAACAAGTGGAGCAGAAGTCAGCAATTCTCCTTGCAGCAAAAGGGTCAGACCCATCCTGAGCTGCACGATCAACAACACAACCAACGTATCCTGGGAAATTCTGTTTGACCCACCTGAAACCTCATTAAGATGTTTACTATGTCCAGCTTCCTGAACTCCAGAAAAGTAAGATGTGGGGAGACTGAAGCAAGCCCAGGGTGGGCCAGAGGCTGGAGCTCACCGTGGACAACACGCTTGGTTATTCAGTGTTCAGCAGGGAATTGCTCTGGAGAGACCTCACTGGAGAGAAAGGCAAAAATGAAAACAAGCCCATTCTAGAAAGCGCACAACGCAAGGGGAAAACCCAACCTCTCATAACACAGGAAGGTCCACTTAGATACAAATGTGTAATTTATTATTATTTTCTTCTCCCTCACCTGAATATAGTCAAATGCTGGATCAGGAGGGCTCAGAGAAGGGGTAGAACTACATCCTTGAGAGACACCTAGGAATCATCTGGATCATGCCTGAAAACTCTGCTCTGACTGGCTCAGATCTGAGCAGGATTTTGGACTACAGGAGGTGCCTACAAAAGTACACGATTCAGTAGTATTTTTGTTTTATACATTGTTCTACTTTTGGGTGTACTACAAGTGAGAAAAGTCAACAGAAACCTGGGAGAGCCTACACAATACAATTGTGTAAGACAATGGCAAAATTGTTTTACAGACCTGATCAACATTGGAAAAAAATGCTGAAAACACTGGCACACTAATAGAAAGTTGTTTCTATGAATAGGAAATAAAGCTTTCATTCATTAATCTTTTTGAGAAGATATTGCGCCTCCTGCACAACGTCGCATAATTTCTGGGCTGCAAGTTATCTAGAGTGGCTGAATAAGAAAATTCTTGTGTACCAAGTACTAATACACTGTGTGGAAAAAAAATCCTGGTTTTTTTTTTTTGTTTTGTTTTGTTTTAGTTTGGTTTTTTTGTGGGTTTTTTTTGGGTTTGGTTGGGGTTTTTTTTGGTTTTTTTGGTTTTTTTTTGTTTGTTTGGTTGGGTTTTTTCTTTATTTTTTATTTTGTTTTGTCTTGGTGTTAGTTTTTTGTTTGTTTGTTTGTTTGTTTTTGTTTTGTTGGGGTTTTTTTCTGTGATGATTCCAGGGTAATATTATTGCAGTATCTCATTCCTAGGAAAAAAAAAAAAAAATTCCTTATATGTTGGGGCTCCCATGTGTATTTTTTCATCTTTAGTCTACCTATGGTACAAATAGAAATTAAGTTTCTAACTTACTTCCTAATTAAGTTAGAAAAAAAAAAAAAAAAAGAGAAAAGGAACTTGGAATTCCAAAATCAATAAATACTACTTGCATGTTACTCAAGGTGTTCCTAAGTCCTGCAAACTGTAATGATCAATATTTAGGCACCATGCAAAGAAACTCCTTTGGACTTGGCCTGAGGCACTTCAGCAAATGGTATCCAATTCCCTGGCACATTTTATACTAGGATCCCACCTATAAACAGTTTACAAAGAACTAAAACATGATTGCTAGAAGCTACAGATGTAAGAAATCTTGTTATGGATGGCTGGAGGGACATGAGTGAAATGTGTTATAGATTGTTATGAGCCAACTATTGACCTTTTAGCCTCCAAAATCTACTCTAACCATTTATCAAAATCTCTATTAATCATTTATTAACCATTTAGAAGCTATAAAAGAAACCATAATACAAACTGGGGCTTCTCTGTTTCTACATCTTCTGCCAGGCCAGGGGGGACATAGTGGCAACAAAAAAGACATATTGACCATGGCAAGGATTCCTGTTTCCTGAATAATAAATATGTGTTCTAAGCCCTTAGCTGGGATTTAGGACAAAAAAGATACATTTTTCTTTTGCTGTTCTCTGTTCAGAAGTCCATTCTGTCCTCAGTTGCAATTTGGAAATGCATATGGGGCACTTTTCGTTCTGAGAAGAGGGGAAACAAAGTGACGTCACATTAACTATAAAACTAGAAAAAATCATGCATTTCTCACATGAGCTTCTCAGAGAACAGGGCTTTAGCTGTGAGTTCTGTATCCAGCCAGAATGTGAAGGCACAGCAGCGGAAACATGCTGTGGTTTTGCTCTTTTTGTGGCTGTAGTAGGGATGCCAGGTACCAGCAGCCTGACGAGGGTTGTCGCAGGCAGGTGACACTCTGGTGTAGCTGAGGGTGATCAGATGGGATCGCACTGGGGTGAAACTCCAAGCAAAGTGCAGTCTGTGTTCTCACAATCTGTGAATATATCATAAATGTTAATGTAGTAAAGCTGAGAACATTCCTGCCAGGTGAGGGGATGCTCCCATCCCTGCATTTCAGATTTGGGAGCTGATATTAAAAATAACAGGAAGAATCAAAGCCACATGCTATACAGCTGTGACAGATAAGTGTAAAAACTGTGAAACCTAACAGGTTTGATCAGTGTCATATGGTCAGTGAGTAGGGCTGACAAAGCCAGGGACCTCAGATGAATGTGCACATTTTTCCTTAACTAGGTATGGTTGTTTCATTCTGCACCATTTGTCTTTCCTTTGAACACAGACATAACTAATGAGCATAAGGAGTATGATGTAAAAGTTTTACAAGTCTCAAGGCTTGACATCAGACCATCCTTCCTTCTCCTCACATACAGGAACAGTGAGAAAATTGTGCTATTAAACCATTATCAGGATATTTTCATGTCTTAAGAGTCTCACTTAGTTACTTTTGCTGCCATGTGGAGTAAATCTTTTTCAGTCAAGTGAAATTATTGCCATTTAGGTCTTGGGAGCTAGCATAAAACAAAAATGTGATAAATGAATATGTAAGATAAAACAAGATACTAGTGAAAAAGAAAACAGCAAAAAACTCCCATGTTATAAGTCAATATTTCAAGTCCAAATGGAGTTCAGCTCCATTTGACTTGAGCTTATTCCAGACTTTGCATTTCCTTGTGTTGGTCATTTGAGATGCATTGTTTTTCTAATGATTTAATGATTTCAAGGGATAGAATTAATGCCATATATGAGTTACTTCATATCAAAAGGGATCCAAAAATTTATCAGCTTCCATTGGAAATACATATTAAAAGTACATTACTTTAAACCACTTCCATGAGTCTGTTGGAGTCTTCCAATAGGTAGGAAAAAATAAGGAGTAAAATAATATCTTCTGCTTTGCAGTGAAGCAGCTTTACAAGTAGGCAATTGTTGTGTGTCTGCTGAAAGGTTATATCTTTTAAATAGTATTTGATTTCATGACTTCTAACGTTTAGTCAGATACACATAATTTTCTTTCTCTTATTTCCATCTGTAACAGGTGCAATCTAAGTTACTTATGAAATAGCTAGTGAAAACATTTTTTTCCAAATAACATTTGGATACAAAAAGATGGAAAACTGTTCTGATTCAAAATAGAACAACCATGCAACAGAGCAGGCAACAAAACCAGAGCCTCCAGTTTCCCAATCAATATCATACCAACAAGAGGGTATTTCCTACAAAAATAATTTATGTCCAAGCTTTTTCTCTGAAAAAAAGTTCTTTCTGAGACCAAAGCTGTGCAGGGAAAGGATGAGAGGCAAAGAAATCATAAATGTAATGCTGACTTAAACATCATGCCTTATTTATCTTTCCTGTAAAAACTTTAAACGACTCCATGATATTTTATCTAAACTTTTGTATCTGAAACCTTGATAGCCCTGCAATAGATAGAAATAATACATGTTAAATTTAAAATAGGGTAATTAAAAAAAATTAAACCCAACCAAACCTGAATGTAACATCTGTGAAAATTTGTTGAATTTAAATATACGTGTATTAGAGCAGTTCCAATGTTGGAAGGTGACAATGCATATTTGTCCCATTAAAAAGAATGAAGGTATTTCTTAAATTGATATTTCTTTGAAGGTGGATGGAGCAACACCTCTAAATTTGAAATCCAGAACCTTTACGTCTCTTCATGACTCTATGAACAGACCATTTGAGAACTCTTCATTTCAAATTTAGCCACTCTTTCCCCTACATGTGTTTGTGAAACTGGAAGGTTCTTTCTGGGCCATTAAAATCAAGCTGTCTCCTCCTGTAGGCAACCATAGTGCATAATCTCATTTACGAATTTATCAAGCTCCGTTTTTAAACTTGTTATGCTGTTTGATTTCTCTACTCCCATTGAAGAACTGTTCCAGAACTCGGCTCCTCTGATGGTAAAAAGCTTTTTCTAATTTCAGGGCTAAATTTATTCATGAGCTGTTTATACCCACTTGTTCTTGTGCCAGTATTGGCCTTTAGCTTAAAAAGCTCTTCTCTCTCCCTGATGTATATTGAACTGTTAAAATATCTGTTAAGCTGGAAATATATTAGACACTGGGTGAAAATCCACCCCTTCAAAGATTAATAAACGTCAAAGACAACAGAATTGCAATTCATAGTTGTATCTTTAGCCTATAAGCTCTTCTACTGTAGGGACCAATGAAGCTTGTTTATTTTTATCCTTTCCTCTTGACCAAACCAATGCACATTGTAGTGATGTGTCCTTGTAGAACCATGTTAATAATAAATGCCAATGGTATGTCAGTTTTTCGTCATGAGAATCAAGAGATCCTGCTGGTAATTCCTTTCTTTAGCCCTATGAGTCCAGATTTAAAATTTTGATCTTACAGTTGTGCTTTAATAAAAACATAATCATGCATAATTCCCTGATGTGCAGATACCTATTGTCTTCAGTGGGAATTGGCTCAGGACCTAGTTCAGTTTTAATCAGCATGATTTTCTTCTCCACACAGACTTTTGGAACTAAAACTCATTAACCGATATGGAAAATAACTTTCCTTTTTCTTTCTCTTTTTTTTCCCTTTCCTTCTTTTTTATATTTTTTTCTTAATAGGAGCTATTGCATTGTGTTTCCTTAATTGCACCATGTCATGTCACATTGCAATGTAAAATGACATGGTGTAACACTTTGTGACATGTGATAACTATGATGAATTACATTCAGAACAAAAACCTGCTTTGAAAGGATATATCTGATCAGGGAGAGAGCAGGTATTTCAAGCACTCCATTGATATTTTGGATTAACGGATAATTCCCCATCACATATCACAAATGTTTAATAATAAGGTTATGAACATGCTGGCAGAGGATTTTTCCTGGCTTTTATCCTAACATATAAATTTTTTTATTTACTGTAGCAAATTAATAACTTATATCCTTACAGTGTTTATATATATATATATATAAATATATATACATGTAGTTAAAGCTAACTACTTTCAAAGAGATAATGTTCCTATTAAATTTCTTGGAATAATCATATTAAGAAATTAAATTAATGTCAGACAGAGAAGAGAGAGGAGTCCACCATAGCAGAAATATTTTTTCAATAGAAAATATTAGGATGATTTTACTAATATATTAATAAAAAAATTAACAAACAAAAACAAAGCAAAAGACTATCTCAATACAGACAAACAATTAAGAAACCAAACCATCACTTGTAATTTTTTTCAGATGTCATTCAAAGTTAACCATGAATTCTCTTCAACAGTAGTTTTAAACTAAAGAAAAAGAAAAAAAAAGATATCAGAGAAATGTCTAGAAAGTGCCATTTTTAGAATCTCACAGTGACTTTCAGATCAAATATGCCTGATTCATATCAAAACACAATTTTAATTTTTTTTTCCCCTTGAATGCCAGTAGTACAGCTGCAAGTTGGGATATGAAAATCAAGCCGTGTTCTTCTGTCATTGAGCCATTGCCAGAAAAGAGGATCTTGCAAAGCAACCTTAGCTACTGACAATTTTGTTGGTGATGCATGAGACAGAGAAGAATCCAGCACTCTTGTCCAGGCTGGTATTGATACTGCAATGAGAATTTTATTTAAAAGGCTTTTTTTTTCTTGGCTTTTTTTCTCTTTCTTCTCATATTTCCCCTTTTCTTCTTTTTATATTCCCATTCTTTTTGGTCTTTGTTTCTTTGTTTGAGTTTGTGTTTTTTACTTTATTGAGTTTTTTTCCTCTGCTGGGTTTTTTCTTTAAGATGACAGATATAACTGGAAAACCATCAGAGTGCAATGAGAGAACGAGTAGCTAAGTTTCCTGTACATGTTTCTCTAGTTTCAGATGTATTTTTTATTTCTTTTTTGAAAAATCATTAAAGTGCTTGGTTGTATTACTTTTTTTTTTTGTATTGAACTTTTTATGGTTTAAGGGTAAACTGTTTTAATATCTCTCTTAATGTTATGAAATCTATTCAAAATGAAATAAGGCTGGGATACCCTCTAAACCTCTTCAAAAGTTTTCAAAAATGTCCTTGTAAAAAAACCAGAAAATAAATTAAAAAATGAAAAATAGAATTACTATGAGAAAATTATTCTCTTGTTACGTTGACGGAAGCTCAGATGTCCTCAGATGTCTGAGACCCATTTTCTTGTTAAAAGCATCACAGTCTATCAAGTGGAACATGTGGCTGAACATGCTCTTCTCAGATCCTTCTCCTTCCTGGAATCCTACCAGACTTTGAATCTATACAAAATCCATATGCTGTGTCAGCCTGGAATTTGCTGTGTCTCCAATGAAACATTTCAATGCTCTGGCACTTGGTATTTTAGAGGTGGGATTGCACCCTAGCATTTAGATCTGCTGCCTCTCAGAAGAGCTTTTTGGTTTGGGTTGTTTTGTGTGTTTTTTCTGGGCATGTTTAAGACTCAAAATGATTACTCCATTTTTGACTGCTTTCCCATTTACATCACTTGAATCACAATTCCTCCAACTTGTAGGTAGAAACAAAATTTTGGAGAAATAAGTTATCAAAAGATGTCTTCAGTTCTCTGTAAAAGAATGTGCAGAAATAGTAAGAAACCAAGTAGCAGCTTGCTAACCTTTGTGGTGGCAACAATTAGGTGGCAACCAGAGGCAAGCTGATGTCATAGAAAACAAGTTATACTCACACTCCTGCCAAAAAAAGCAGCAGGAAAACCATGGGGGTTTTTTCCACTGTTCCTTGCAATTTATTGCACAGAACAAGTATCTGCTTGGCTTAAGATATGAGATGACCTTAAACATTGAAATCTTGAATGTGTTCCTTGCTAAAGAACCACCCACGGTCATGAGTGAGCAATCTGCTGTGGTGGAAGGGGTCCCTGCCCAAGGCAGGGCCTTGGAACTTGATCATCCTTAAGTTCCCTTCCAGACCAAGCCATTCTGTGGTTCTCTGTTAAGACATTGAAGTCATCCTCCCCCTCATGGCAAAGTCACCTCTAATCAAGACATTTCTCACAGCCCTCTTTAACTACTCCTAAAATATTCTTAGAGACCTCTCAGGGTGGGCACCTAACACCTTGTCCCTTTGATCTTGTCTGTCTCACAGGAGTTGTGTTCTGTTGACTAAAAAAAAAAAAAAAAAAAAAAAAAACAAACCCAAACCTCATTTAAAAAAAACCCAAAAAACCACCAAAACCCACTAAACCCAACACACAACAAAAACTTTTAGAAATGTGCCTTGATAATTTTGCAGAGCTGATTTAGAAGGGACTCTAACCATTTCTGAAAGATAATAAATTACACATTCTCGAGGCCGATGTACGGGGAAAGGCTTCTGGACATGCTGCTCCTTTTCCACAGGGGGAATTATTATAACAGAGCGCCAACTCTGATTAACTAGAGGGGAAGATGAAAGACAGTGAGGATAATATAATCGTGTTTGCTGAACAGTGGACCCGAATGTGCTTAAGGTCAAGCATTGCTAATATGCAGCCCCTTAATAAGAAAAACTCACAACATTTTTGGATGGAGTAACATTGTCATTATACCTGTTATGAAGAAGAATATAATGGAATAAGGGTGGTTGGAAAAATTAAGGATATGAAGAAGCACTGCTGTAAAATTAGAGGAGAGAGACACTAGGGAAGGAGGGAGGAAAAGAGGAGGAAGAAAAGAAGAGTTAGGCCGAAATCATGAAACACAACTGCAGTTCCTGGGTGCTGTTGACAGCCTCTGGGAATTATCTATTTTCCAGCTGAATTCAGTAAAGCTGTATTAAGTGGAGGAGAGATTAGCTGGAGAAGCAAAGCTGATTTGCTTTTGTAATCTGGGGATCTGTGAATCCCAGCTTTTCCTACACCCCGTGAGTATGCTAAACCTGTACTTGAAAGGATGTGGTCTGCTGAGTCATGCCAAAGCCAAAAAAATTAAGTCTTTCCTTCCTGCAGGGAAAGTCAGCAGTGAAAGGAGAAACAGGACTCATGCAGAGGTTTCATGATGTCCATACAGACACGCCATGCCAGACGCAAGAGGGGTTGTTGAATCCTGGGGATTTGTGCAGAGCTTTGGGCAGAGCAAGAGGGGAAAACTTGTTTTCAAACCCTACACAGAAAGTGCCAGATATTCCTAGCAGAAAAAGAGATTTCATATCCCATCCTCCCCTGTGTATTTCCTGCTCCCTCAAAGTTCTTCACTATTCAAAAAGGCAGAGAATAAGTCTGTGCACTGTGAGAGTATTGGGTCATTGCTCAAGGAGGGAAGAATTAAGGTCGGATTGACATGTACCTTAACGCTTCATTACTTGGTCTTCAGAAGATTAATTTTAGGCACTCTGTCCATTCTGGAAGGCCATTAGGTACTACTGGGCCACCTTAGCTCTATAATAATGAAGTCTGGGTCACTTACTTTATTTTTTTTCACCCGAAACAGAATAAAAGTTGTGACTTCTATGGTGTCTCTTTGGATTTCAATGATGTTATGGGGGTCAGAATAGGAACCCCTACAAAGAATAGGTGAAAACACACCACAATTGAATACTCACAGCTTTAATAGAACCAGGATTTAATTCAATGAGCCTTATCCTGTGAGCTGTTAATTGCTGATGCCTGGTGAAGAACCTTTAAAGATATAGGTATGTTTTTTGTTATCCTTATAGAGAGTTGTTTGACCAGACCCACTTTTGAACATTTCTACCTGCTATATGCATTATAAAAGACCACTGACAGCCAAGTCCTTTCTCAGTAGCATTTGCAGCCTTAAGACAGATGAGCAGTATTCCTCAATTCCACAGATTTATTTACAGCTGAAGAAACAGGGCTGAAGATTTCATACAAATTCAAAATACAGAACACACTCACACAGTAGTTTTACCATTACAGGTACAAATTAGCACCTCTCTAGAGGAGAATGCCCCACATCAGTTTCTTTTATGGCACAAGTAGAATGAATATAAACAGTTCACATTGTACACAGCTGTCTACTTCCCATCCCTAACTATTTGTGAAAGGTGTATCAATATATCAATACACAAGTACATACAAAATTGCAGAAGAAATTAAAATATTTGAAAGATGAGATATAGCAAAAAATTAGGAAAAAAATCTCCCCTACAAGCAGAGAAAAAATGATGACTACTGTGCTATAAAATGGTTCTGTTGGTATCTGGAATTTACCAATGATCTTGTACACTTTGAAATTTGAGGGTTTTTTTTTTTCTTTTTTTTTATTTTGAGGGATTTTTTGAACAAATGTCTTCACATTAAAGAAAATGTGCAGCTGTTCCTTTAACATTTTATAATTATAAGACAGACAGAAAGTGTTGGAACAGGGAAGTGTGTGTGAATGGGGGTTAGCATGCTGAGACATTGTATTTCAGCTGTGAAAATCAATACTTGCTCCAGAGATAGGGCACTTGATCAGAAAGGATATTGCAAGATACAAAAGAGCAGATATGAAATACCATTCCTGTGAAGTTCATTTCTTGCTCTTATTACATCAGTTCAGCAGAAAACATGGTGTGCATGAAACTGTGGCAGTGCCAGCAATTTATTATTGCTCTTCCAAGATTTTTTGAAGATTTGGATGATATTTCAGCAGAATTGTGCTTTGTGCTCATTCTTTAACAATAATTAAAACCCTGGAGGTCTAGATGATGCATTTGGGAAGGCTTGCTTGTGTACCAGGACCTTTTTCTCCTGTTGCCATTTAACACAACTGTAGTTTGGTATGATTCTGCCCAGAAAAAAACAAACAATATTTCATCAAATAAGAATAAATTTTCAGGATGTTTTCTTTAATTTCTACTTTTGAGAAGACTTTTTATTGGGTTTTGTAGGAGGACAAAAAAGAAAGAGATGCAGAGGATAAAATTAACCATTGGAAATACATTAGACTGGGAGACTGTTATCACACTGGTGCTTGTAAATGGATGTATCCCATTAATGTTTCTCATATTCTTGTTTCTGCAAGTAATTTTATCCTGAGTTTGAGAAAATATCACAAAATCACCATTAGACAGACAGATATAGATATAAAAAGCCCCAAGATTTTAGGTGGTTTCCAACAAAAGAAGATGCTTGCTGTGGAAAAAGGGTGACCCCTGGAACAGAAAAAAAGGAAATATATTTACACCAACATAAAGCATTTCACCTCCAGGGTTTCCTCCTCTTGGATTGCTGTAAGGACCAGTTTCATGAGTAGGGCTATGTCTGAACTTGGCCAGTCAAACACTGGGCAACCTGAGAAGATTTTTGTCCCTAGCTGTGCAAACTCATTCAAATAATTTTACATTTCCTTTGGCATTTTATTATTATTCTTTTCATGTCAATAAAAAAGTTTCCAATAAATATGAAGTTACTTGAATTCCATGAAAAAAGGACTCTGTGTATCAAGTTGTGCTAGTTGTCTTTAAAAAAAATGGAGTAGTAGCCAAGCTAAACTTAATTTTGATGTTTGTGAAAAAAATATACCTTAAGTATTGCAATAGAGAAGATTTAGACAGGATTTTTTTTGGCTTGGGTGGGTTTTTTTGGGGTAGGAAATTTACTAGTTTTAACAAACTTGTTTAGACACCTGAATTTTAACTTTAGGTCATAAATAGAAGTATATTAAGATAAGTGAAGATCAGTGAGACATTGCAATGGGGGCCCAAAGAAGCTGTGGATGCCCCATTCCTGGAAGAATTCAATGCCAGATTGGATGGAGCTCTGACCAATCTGGTCCAGTGGAAGGTGTGTCCTTAGGAGGGAAAGGTTGGAACTGGATGATCTTTAAGGTCCTTTCCAATTATTCATGAGAATCTGTGAAAATCTGGTAAATGTTTAATACCTTCAGGGCCCTGCATATTAACCCACAGACACCTACAACACTGTACCACATTGTTATTTCCTAGCCAGGAATTAATCACTCTCAACTTCATCACAGGAGTGGAGCAAAATGGATAGGGGCCAAAACCCCCTGTTTCAACTTTTGATGTTCTAACTGTGCCTCATCTGGGGTATTTTCCTTGCACAGTCTTTGACCAAACAAGTTCAGACATACCCCTGCTCACAAAACTGGTCCTTGCAGCAATGTAAGAGGTGAAGCCTCAGGGGTGAAATTCTTTCTGCTGTTAAAAGTGCATTTACCTTCTTTTCCCCCATTTGTCTGTAAAACAGCATCTCTGACTCTCCTTCTCTGACAGGGCTGTGCTGGCAGAAGGCTGTGTCATCGGCAGTTTTCAAATTGCAGCTGGTTGCTAGCCCACTCCTGCAGCAGAGCTGTGACACTGACACTTCCATGCAGCTCACAGCAAAAGATACATTTAATTTAGAATAATATCCCAGAGAGAAGGTGGAAAAGACAAGTGAAATGGCCTGTTCTGGCAATCATTCCAAAGCTGGTGTTAATGTCTTTGGATTGCAAAGTGGAGAAAAATAAATAGCTGAAGTGCTTTACCGATTAATGCAAAGCAAATAACTCTCAACAGCCAGGGTCAATGACTGTCACTGTTGCAGCTGTGATCATCACACAAACTGCCCTCACTTCATTCGTGTAATGTCCTACACCTGCATGCTGGCTGTAAAGAGTCCCCAAAGTGCCTGCTGAGTCACAACAAATGACCCTGGAATGGGAGGAGACATATCAGTTTAGCTGCCCAGATAGAAATTCTTGTTGGGGCACATTTGGTTGACATCCAGAGGGCACTGACAAAAGTTTTTTGTCACCAATGCCATCGCCGCAGCTTCTCCTTTCTCACCCATCACAGGTTTCTCTAAGAGGGAAAATAAATAGCTCACTGAATTAAACCTAACAAATGGGACATTTGCCTTTTTTTTTTTTTCATGCTTGTCAATAACGATATACTTTTCATATTTCTGTTTGAACATAATCCTAGAGATTAGCAATTAGGAGGAAATAATAGGGCCTGATCTTATGCGATATGGAAAGTGTTATTGTTTCTGCTGTATAGATGGAGAGAAAATTGGAAGGGGTTCAGAAAAAGGGCTAAAAGGATAAGTCATGCCTTCTAAACATGGCTTATAGGCAGCTCTGACTACCTAGCTTATTAAAGAAAAGGCTAAGATGTGATTTGATTGTAGTCAATACATGTGGAAAATTTCTCACAGAGACTTTTGTTAGCTAGAAATTGTTGCACAAAAGCTTCAGGGGCTGGAAGACCTTCCTGGTATAAAGCACATATGTAACAGCAAAGCTAAAACAACTTTGAGTCATGATGGACTCACAATTACCTAATATCATTTCATCAACATTTTATTTCCCCCCACCCCATGAAGGTCATGCTATAATTCATCCACGAGATAAGTATTTACTGTACAAGCTAATGAGCAAAATTCATTGGTTAAACAATATCATGGCAATACTTCTTATGTTCTTATAAATCTATCTGCACCTCACAAATGAGCTTTTCTCCCGTTTTGGTCTCTCCACCATTGATGCATTTGTTACCAAGCTCTTCTTTCAGAATATACTAAAGTTTAAAAATTTTAAAATCTCAGGTTTTAAAGTAGCCACATAAAAGGTTCTGCGTGCATGCCTGGCCAAGGAAGGAGAGAGCTGAAAAGTATTCTGTCACCTCCAGCCGTAGTTTAGACTACTAACAGCAATTCTCTGAAGTGAGAAGTTCTGCAGTATTTTCTACTGTAAAGTCTAATATGATTTTTAGATGATAAACAAGTTAAAATGTTGGGGAAATAAAGATAAAACAGAGATAAGCCTGAGCTTACTGCCATTTAATTTTGGAGGTATCTGCCGCCCATCTGTGTGTTACAAGACACAATATGGGGGGAAAAAGCTTTTTTTTTTGCTTAAGCTGCAACATCTTTTGCTTTTATTGGGAACTGGAAGTTCCTGGTTCAGACGTCAGTGTCTTGTCCAAGATAGCATCTATCACATTTAGATACAGAGGCTTAATTCAGTGCATGGCCAGTCAACCATGAAGTTCATATTTGGTTCTGGATATTAAGTTCCCAGGCATTCAAGGAGGTTTGCGTCTGTGGAGTTGCTCTGGGCCCATGTCTAGTGCAATGTGAAAGAGAATAAGGCACATTGGTGCATGTCAGGAGCCTTCAGGCTGCAAGTCTGGCCCTTGCTGCTCACAATTGCGTGCCACAAGACAAAGAGGGTGCTAAACCATGAGCACCAAGAGGGAATGACAGCAAGAAATGTGGCTAGCACACAAATACCGTGAATTTCCACAGCAAACCAGCATCATGCTATTTAGCACAGGTTTTCTGTAATTGTGGTGCAGTGAGAAAAATCAGAGTGTTCAATGGCCCTTAAACTCCCCCTTCCATCTCTGTGACGGGGTCATCTTGCTGTTGATACGTAAGGTGCATGGGGCTGTAATACAAAACGTGCAGAAATAACAGATGGCTCAGGATCTCTTGGAGAACCTTTTTGTTTCCAATGCTGTTACTGCTTCACCTGTTTGCCCCAGTCTTTCCTGCAGTATTTATGGAAAGGAGCAGCTCCTTTGCCGCTCCTGCTCTGTTACCACCAGCCATTAGTTTCCTTCGAGATCTCTGAAACATGGGGGTGCACCTGGTCCATTCAGCACTGCAAGATGTTGCAACGGACTGGGGCATTCTCATGCCAGGCAAATCATTAAACCTCCATGAAAAGTCTGAGAAATTTTGCATAACTTCGGTTATGTCTGAAGAGATGAGAAAAAGATTGATAGATGCTCGCTGGGAAAAGGAAAATACTCGAAGTTTTCTACTAGGCAATTTGCAGAAATCGTGAGGAAAAAAGAAGTGGTTAAGAACGTGAAAATTTAGGTCAAAGCCAGGTATGAAAATGGAAAAAGTTTTAGGCAGCCCATTTTACTGCCAAGAGAAAATAGGATTATAAAATACAGAGGGAGAAGTGGACAATGTCAGTAGAATGAACTCAATATCTGAAAAAAAAAAAAAAGAGTCCAGAGAGTAAGAAGTTATGAGTACTGTTCATAACAGGCAAAGCTGGGTAGTATTTCAGTGAAAATCATAGGGCAAAAAGCACAGTTGTAAAGGGCAGAGAGAAATTGAAAATGTCAAACAGACTACGTCAATTTCTACATAAAGAAAAGATAATGAGTTTTATTCAAGAGAGATTCATGGGATGGGAGCTAGTTGGCACCTGACCTGCTCCTGAGACATGGTTCCCTAAACATTGTGCCTCTAAATCCTGCACAAATTCAAACTCACACCAAACTTTTTAGCATTTTGTTTGTGTTGCCTGGAGCACTGGAAAGATTTGCACCAGGAACTGGCATAGATTCTTCTAAAACCTCTGTGATACTCTTCTTTATTATTAACATGTAATAAAATTTCTCTAATCATGAAACATGACCCTCTATCATCGCCACGGAGGTTTGAAACACCAGTGTCTGTCATAATTTTTTGATGAGAGATGCTTTTTCCTAACCTTGATCTTGCCCCTGACACTTTGGATTCCTGACCAGTGTCCTGTTCTTCCCCAGAAGTCTTAAAAAAAAAAAAATCTGAGTTATTTCAGCCACTTTCTGGATTGTTTTCCGTCTTTAGAGCACACTGTGGGATGTTCACAGAGTGTGTCATGGCCACAGGACAAAATTTTGGATGTGTTTCTGCTCTCCATTACTAAAAAACTTAGAGAACTCAGCTCTCAGTTTGAAAGCACAGTGCTCTGATGAACAGCTAGAAATTACAGACATGTATGCACTTGAGGACATTGTTATGGCCTAGTTAAAGTGAAATAAATTGCACACTTCTAGACTTGCAAGTTTTCTACTGGGAATACTTCACTGTAGAAACATGTTCTAAATATTGGCCTAAATGGGAGAGTAGGACCCAAGTGAAAATCATTGATCAGCTTTGGAATGAAACATTGTTCTTTAAATATGAATGGGTTTGCAAATGAGAATTCTATAACTTGGAGCACCATTTTAGTTTTATTATTATAATAATAAGCAAACAAACAAACAAACAAACCTACTGAGCACAGTAATTGAAGTATACTTCATCCTGATCTGCAAATTAATCTGAATAAGGTACAAGACACTGGATGGGGAAGTACATTTATCATTTAAAGAGACACCTACAAATGCTTTAGCAATCTGAAACTGATGTTCAACAGTCTGAAAGAGGTGAGACATCATTCTTGGATATGAACATACAGTTACAAGATATACTGACACAACTATCAATGTTTTGGTAAATATTACCTTTTCTGTGATAAAACCAAATTTATTTAATATATGGAGGGGTTTGTGTTTGTTCTTGTTTTTTACACAGAACAATAAAAGAAAGAGAAAAGATAACATTTTCCATTTTGGAATTTTAGAACTTGTTTTAAGCTGCAGATCCCATTTTTATCTAGCAGTTTCCAAGTGAGTTTTGCTTGTTACTGGGGAAGAGGAGGACAAACAAATTGAAATTTCCTTCTTTTAACTCTCAATATTTTCTATCAAAAATACTGATAGAAATCTATTAAAAACACGATCCCTGTTGTGACTTTACACACACACATATTGATATGAACCACAAGAGTACACAAGTAAATTCTGTATTAACTGTACCTTTATTTTTAATTTTATTTTGTTATTCAGCTTGCATAGAAGAAGTGGTCTGAAAAACACATCTTGGGTGGTAGTTGTGACCCTCAGGTTTAAAGGCTTTACTCAGGGTATTGAGTACTGATCTTTCAGTATTTAATGGTGAAAAAAATAAAGTCACAGCCACATAATCATTCAGTCAACCTATGAAAAGGGAAACAACATCCCACTCCTTACACTTGTGCACAGGACTAAACAGATAGGCACCACATTGAATAAGGAACAAAACAAAGGCAGCATAAATGTTTAGCAGTCACCTGAAATTCGGAACAGCTCCCCTTAGCCGCGCTCTCCGGCTATGAGATTGCGTCGTTCATTTCCTCGCTGCTGGAGAGAACCAGCTGCTAACAGGTTAATCCCCCAGCACAGCATCACACCTGCAATTGCTCTGCTCTGCCCAGCTCCCACCAGACAGTCTGCAGCTCCGCTGATGTAATGCTGTTTGGCTGCGCTTTAACTTTCCTCTTTGTGCTCTCCGTATGTACCCACTTTATTACAAGGGAGAAAGATAACCCATTTCCAATCCATCTATCCCAATACCATAAGAAGCTGAGGCAATAACAATTATCTCTATCCTTACGTTTCCTCTGTTCTCTGAATAGTTCTTGTACAGTAATGAATTGTAACAGCTCCTTCACACAGATTTCTCTCCCATATAATTAATGTCCTAAGATATTCTATTTACTGGTGAAGCAGTTTGAATCAAAAAGTGATTACTTTTGAAGTAAACAGAGCTGCTAACCACATTTCACAAAGACAACAGTGGTTTCCCTTAAAAAAAAAACACACAAAAAAAACCCCCAAAAAACAACCAACCAAAACATCAAAAACAAAAGCACAGACAAAAGGAAAAGAAAATGGATCTGTGAAAAATCAGGCTGTGCACTGGGATATTTTTCCTTCATAAACATCCTTTACAACAACCAAAACCACAACAACCATGATTTTTTTTTTTTCTGCAGCATTTTTTATTCTACAGTTATAACAGGGAGTGTCCTAATCAGCAGGCTGGTTTTGAACTCTGGATATTCACAGGTTGAATCAGAATATGTTACTTTCCTGCAGATAAAAATGCAGCCAGATCCACAAAACATCTGAAAAACCAGTTTTCCTGAAAGACAGTTTCCCAAAAAAACATCAGAGTGAACATTTTCAGCCCTGAATATTGTGATAATATAGTTATGTAACAGTAGATACAAAATGAGCATGCACACAAAGTGAGATAACTGGTGATAACTGACCCTGGATTGGTAGTCCAGAACATCCCTTATAGCTCAGCACCTACAGCATAAGCAAGGGCAGAGGAGACTCTCCATTGTATAGAGGGATTGCCTCTAAAAGCTTTGCTTGTTTTCCTGCCCAACCTAATTCCTGTCTCCTGGTTTTGAATCTCCTATAAAGGGATATGAATGTGTGTGAATGGGTGTAGTAGAATTGGATAGCTGACACTTCCCATTGCAAGGGAAACACAAAAATCTTCTGTTTTGTTCCACAAAAATCTTCTGTTTTGTTCCACAGATTTACAGCATAAAGTGTTATAATGCTGCTCTTTAGATGCACAAAGCCCTACCCAGATCTTTGAGAAGTTAAAGGAAATGCTCCCTTCTAGCATTTACTTTGATAAAAGTATATTCCTAAAAAATGTGAGCAGATCATCCATGACTCTTTTTTCTCCCATTCAGGAATTGAGGTGTTTCATATTTTAGGCTAGCACAACCACAAGCACTAGGCTGTTGCAGTGTAAGTCATAACCTGCAGCATAAATTCTGTCATTAACTTGAACAATCGGAACTGGTCTGAATCCTGAAAGTATTACAGGAATTAAAACTCCCAACTCACTGTCCCTGAGCCTATGCTACTACTAACAATTATTATGGTAACTTAGGAAAACTCAGTCAGCCAAGAGGAATGCTTAGGTTCCTACAGAGATAATGAGAGGGGAGACATTTCACCAGCACAACATGAATTCCACCTTCAGAGGAACCAAACATGCTCTGCCTGAGGTACATAGATCCTGTGCATCGAGTTTACACTTAGCATTTCAGAAAGCTGAGAAATCTAAATTAGGTTTATGAAATAAACCATCAAGGTGTGGTCTGGGCATTCTAACAGGAGTGGTGCTTGCTTTCTGAGAGTCTACAAACACTTGCAGACGATCCTGCGTTAGTCCCTTCAAACACAGACTGAGGTCACAACATGGAGCTGAATCTGAAATGCCCACATTGTCATTAACTGTATTTGCTCTCTGTTTTGAGCTCTTTACATTTTCTAGGTCATATTTAATCGTTTTCAATTCACCGATGGATCTCCTCCGTAAGGACATGTGCCTGTAGCAGAGGACATCATTTCACATTCATGAGAAACAAAGCACCTAGTAAGTCTTATAACATCAATAGACACTTGTGGCATTGCATCTTCCTAATCTCCTTCCCACCCCATACCCTTCACTGTCTTTCCCTACTTTGTTTGCCTTTGAGGTGTTTGGAAATCCTTGGCACTCACATTTATTATTCATCTCCACAGTTTAGTGTAGGATCTACTTGTTCCAGCAGCTGATTTAAAAGGGAAAGACGACTAAAAGGAGTAACTAATAAATAGGTTATCCCTACAGAGGAAGAGAAATTGAGTTCCAGCAATAATTTTAGTAAAGGCTTGCTAATAGCAAATGGATTACTTTTGCAAGTTCCCTGTGTGTTACTCAGACCTGTGCATAAGGGTCTAGTCATTTGCTCTGGATTCTCAGCTGTGAAGGTTCAACAACTGAAAAGTAGAACAAGCCTTAACAAGTGTCAGTTTTTGGACTAATGGAAGGATGTGGCCTCACAGGTTCATAGGAATATTTCTCCGTTCAAATCACTTGGGCTGGACAACACCCAATCTATGAAATTATAGTTTTATTTAAATATAGCGAAAGTCCTACAGGTGGTAGTGGTAGGAGACCCATATGTTTCCTTGCTCACACAGATGGAATGTGTAATAGACACTGAACAGCTGAGAAAGTGAGATATGGACTCCTTTCCCCCTCAATCTTTTGCAAATGCTTGCACCGCTCCGCTGGCAAAAAATGTAGTGGCAACTTGGATCCAGCCTTCATCAAAATATAAATACTAATTACGTCTCCTTTCTAACAGCAAAGTCAGACCATTATTACAGCACCAATTATCTGCTCATCCAGTATCCATGCAGTCTCAAAAATATTTACTCTTTGAAAATAATTATGTTTTCCTCTTTCTGGTGTCTATTTAAAGCTTCAGTACATAACTGGGTTTGTGTTGCATCAAGTTCAGCATAGCTTTATTGCTCATAAGATTCATCACTATGATAAAAAAATCATCCTATTATTTTGCAACAATATCAGCTATTTATGTATTTTCAAAAGAATGACGAACAACACCGCAATTTTTTAATCATTTGTAATTGCCATTTCTTCTTAATAATTATTCCCCCCCACAAGAATAGAAGAGTAAGAATACAAAATTACTCTTAGCTACCTTTCCAGCATACTTCTCTATCGGCAACCTTTTAAAATTATTTCTTGTACAAGGTGCATATAAAGCCATATTTGTTGTGCAAATTATACCTTTGTACAGACTCTGCTTGAGTACTGCCCTGTCTATCTCTGATAATCATGAAGCACTGGATAAAATATCTGTCTTTGTTCCAATTGCCTCTAAATAGTTTGCTACGCCAGATATGATCTAGATGTTTCAAAAAATAATTTCAAAAAGTTTTTCAACATTTGGATGGCATCCCTTATTCTTAATTTTAAAGTCTATGGAGTTTGGTTTTTTTTTTTTTTTTTTTCCTCTTATTGCATGGGATATTCTATTTTCTCTTGTAAATTGTGGGGAACAGCTTTCTTGGGAGGTAAAATAAATGAAAAAATAAGATACATAACATTGCAAGCTGTTTGAATCCAAAAATAAGGTAAGATTTTTTTTTTTTTCAGAAGATTTTTGAATATGGAATCATTTTATTTCCTTGCTGAATGATAGAACAATCCTTTTCTGCCGTGGGATGTGATTGTTAATAAATGTATGAGGTTTGTATGGAATTTTTTTGTGCTCAATTTTTATTTACTCATTTTCATTTAGAGAACACCGTAGTTCAAAGTTCAGTTAAGAGATGAGAAAGCAGGAGCACATCTGTGTACTTTAATTCTTCTTGTTTTTTTTTTTCCCCCTCCCAAGGGTCTGTATTGCACAGTCTTAAATGAATCATAAACAAATAAGTGCATGCAAAAAGGGGAACAACATAAGTGACACTTGATGCTGGAGGACTGTGTTTAACTTTATACAGAATATATCCTATTAAAGAAAAAACATTATGTGTCTTACCATTTGCTTACTGAAATATATTTTAAGTGCCCACAGTGCAAAAGTGCATGCAAACCTATACAATGCATTTACTCAGGGAAGAGTCTGGATGAAATATCTGATAGACATAAAATACTGATTTCTGTAAAACCTGTGTGAAGAATGGTGAGTTGAGGAAGGACAATATAGGGTGAAGCTTCATAACTTCCCTGATTTCCTGCCCTAAGGAGAAGCCTCCCGTGTAACTTCACAAAAGAAGCATTTTTCTGTCTGACCTTTAGTTTCCTAGTTGCAAATAAATTATATTATTTTGTCATTTCCCTCACTGTCATTACATTGAGAAATTTTTCAGACTCTGACTGCCTCAATAAACGTTTATATGATGCTTAAGAATTTGGGACTTGGTGTTCCTTGGACAGTTATTTCCACTGTAAAACAAATGAAGAATAAAGAGCAAAGCCTACTCTCAAACCTGTGGCTAGGGAAAACCTGCTCTGCAGAATCTTGCCAATATAGCCAGGAGCCATAAGTTCACTACTAACCTGTTGAGACATCCATGCACTGACCTCAGTGACAAACTCTCTGAAAATCTTGCATGATTTTAAGCTGTGTGATTCACATCTTTTGTCTATGATGCATGCTTTTATCTGCTCTAGGGCAAGGTGTGCACAAGAAGACCCCAAACAAACCAAAACCAAACAAACACAACCAAACAAACAAACAAACTAAACCAAAAAACACTTCATTTTATTTTCTTTTTTAAACTGTAGCAGAGTCTTCTCTTTTTATTTTGAGATGGGGAGGGATTTATATTTTATTTTAATACTGTTCTTCTGTCCAAAATGGAGCATCACTCCAACTGGAGGAAGAGAACAGGAAAACACACGTGGTGCTGGAAATCCCATCATTTTATGTCCTAAGTGTGTTTAGTGTTTCAGGTTTATGCTAGAATCTGTATTGCATTTTGATGTCAAACAAGTTGATGCTAATTTTTTTTTTCCATTGCACTGGTTTTTTGGTCATATATTTTTTTAATTGTGTGAGTTCAGACTCTGAAAATCCTCTCTGACACAACCAGCCATCAAGCAGATTATCCTAAGAGACAAGGCAATTGACACAGTCTTTATCCTTAAGCTCTTTGGCTGCTCATTTAGATTAGGTTGAGCACTTTGAGTTAGATACAAAAAGATCTTTCTTTAAAAGCCATAAACTTGCTTCCTGTGAAAGACAATGTAGAGAAGAGAGGTCAGTTCTGGTTTTTTTCATAGTACTAGTGGAGCTAGGGCTGAGCAAGTACACTGTGCTGGTTTTTGTGCTTGTCAGACTCCTTTGAAATCAAACAAGACTGTTTATGGAATGGACATATTTACTTTTGTAAATTAAGCTGGAGGCAACTGTTCCACCAAATCATGCTAATTCTACCACCTTGGAAGTGTTTTAGCCAACCATCAGTGGAATTGCTCAGATTTACTGATGCATACAAGTTTTGCCTCCAAGAGGAGCCTAGCAGTCATCTTAGACTCAGTTTTTCATCCATAAGTATTCTACAAACACCTGCCACAAATCTGCAGGTAAGATTTTCATACCTGCAAGTTTTGTAAACTACCTTTGCTACTGCTGTTTCCTGAGAAATACAAGGGTCAATTTACCCTGTTTAGGAATTCCTCCTGTGCATGGACAGTGTCAAATTAAAATCGGCTATATTCCTGCACAGGAAACAAGAACTGCAAATGCAGAGCACCAAAACTACATTTGATTTTTCTAATTGAATGTTTTCTATTATATGTCATCAGTCAACTTGGTACTTAGGTACTAAAGTAAACCCACTGAATTAGAAGAACCCTCTGCCCTGTAGCTTTCCATTTCAGTTCGGTCAATGGGACAAGTAAACACCAGTACAAGAGGAGCTTTATCCAAAACAAAGAAATACTTGCATGCTTCTGCAGCCAGGCTTCTGCTCATTACTAAAGAAAAACTTCCAATCCAGATCCCTGGATCTTTCCAAAGGGTTCTTCAAGGCATGCCATGTGGGACCCTTCTTTGGTCGTGCCAGCAAGCACCACGCTGGTGCTGCCTCAGCTGGAAGCCACCCTCAGCACACATTGCAGCATTGCAGCTGTGTTAATAATATTTGGTGACTCCTTTGTTTCCAATTTGAATCTAAAATGTGCAATCTGCACGGGATATGAGCTTATTTCTAAATCCCGATGGATGAATGTTCTGTATCTTAATAAATTATTTGTGGAATATAAAACCTAGTTGTAAATTAAGGCGTCTGTTCTGATGTGAGTTTATCTTGGATAATGCTGACACTTGCTGGAGGGCTCAGATAGTTGGTAATCTGTACTGGATTTGTCTCTTCCCTCCTCTAAACAGAGCAGACAAAAATTGGCATATTTGGTATTAGACAGTCTGAAAGAACCACCAAAACACTCACAGTCTGGGTGATGAAGAAAAAAAAATAAGGTTTAGTTCCTAAATTATTTTTTTTCTAAATACAGAACATATGACTCAGGGAAACTGTGATCCAGCTTGTTTGCAAAATATGGTATGAAAAGGAATAGTTCAAAGGGATATAATTTCATTTTGTTGATGCTCAGTAAGGATAGGAGCTGCAGCAAGAATCAGCACAGCTCTTGCTTTCTGATTCAAAATTTACTGAATTTCAAAAAGTTTTACTTACCATTTGAAAATATTCTGGATCAGATTAACTTTGGCCATAAGGGTTTGTCTACATGTCAGGGGAAGAAAATGTGATCATAGAACCAATGTTAGAGGGGGAGACAGGAACACCATTGCAGGGTCGTTGAAGTTAGACAAAAGAAATCATGGGAGAGGTGCCATAGTATTTATTAATTGTGCAATTTTTTAAATGTTCCTTATTCTCTGTAGGATCTTGGGGACATTTAACCAGGGATGGAGCAGCAAAGTGTGGAGGGATCTGTGATTTCAAACACTCCAGGAGTTGTGCTTTCTCCAGTCAGGTTAGGGAAAGGATGCAATATGATAGGTGTTTGTTTGATGATGTTTCCTGGGGTTAAAATGCTTATAAGGGCAATCTCTTGTGGTCAGCCCTTTAACCAAGAGGTATTATTCTAAAAAAAGAAAATCACTTATTTTATTTGGCAGAAAGTCGTTCCTTCCTGTCTCATTGGATCCACTCCATCACACTGTGAAAAACAAGCACTTCCTGCAGATTCTTTATTTTTCATTAACTTGACTTTTAAAATATTTTGTCTTCATTGTGTAAAATTTTCGTTAAAAAGTTTTGTTTAACATGTCCCACCTCAGTACTTTTGTGGAGCTCATGCCTCAGTCTGTGTCACAATTCAAAACTCAGAGCTGCACCATGCCTTTACAAAGAACATTTGCCACAGTAGAAATAATACTGTAAGAATGGAATGCCATCTCGTGTGCTGGAAGGCGCCAGCTGACCTAATAGTTTGGCCTGGAAAGAAGTGGAATATTTACATCAGTTACAACAGAAACTTTTATTAAAGCACTTTCAGGTAACATCTGGATGTTAACAAAATAAAAGAAAATAAAATAGTTTTCAATTTTCTCAAGATGATTTCCTGTGGGAATAAGAAGCAGGGGGAAAAAACTCATCATCCCTATTTATTACTATTATTTTTAGTAGCAGTTTTAATGTCCAGCACGCTGTTTCTCACAGGATTTGGGAGTATCCCATCCTGTCCTGCTTGAGATCTTTAAATGCAAATGTAGTCTATAAAATGGGCAAGAAACAATAAAGCACCCATTACTACAAGCTTTTTAGCCTACTGAAATGAGATATTGATACTACAGTTTATATGCAAATAGCCTTATTGGCATCTGAAATATAACATTTGACCAGGCTCAGAAACCTGTATTTAGGCTTCAAATCTTCTCACCTTCTGGTGTTTACAAGTGCAACTGGAAATGTAGCTATAAATATTGAATAGCATCTAAATGTTCAGAAAAATAAAAGGCTTAGGGGAGAGCTTCAACTATTCACACTTCATGGGAAAGATGATTTTATCAATAGAATTATAGGTTTCTGTGAAAGCTGCGTCTAGGATACCTTTAATGTTTACTTTAATATTACTCGAGTGGTAATATCTAGGGATGAATTTTGAAGTGATGAATCTTGCAAGGCTGGGATTCATACCATACAGCTCTTACCACCCACTAATGAGTTGACTATTTTGTCTCTATAGATAACAAAGAAAATTTCTGAAAACTTATCCATCTCATCCTACAACTGATTTGGAGTGGACAGACACATTCCAGATGAATGAAGAAAACAGATGGTTTCAAAGATCAAAAATGGTCAAAAATAAATTAAGTTGTTTTACTTCATAACTACATAATATAAAGGAGATGTAAAGACAACATCTTTCAACACGTTGCTGTTTTGTTCCCTAGTTATGTTTAGGAGCAATATTTAAAATATTTATTATATATTTTTTTGTTGAATTTCAGGGCTCCAGAACCCTCACTTTCCATCCCCACAGAAGCAACCACAGCCCTGATTTCAGGGTATCACTGCAGTTTGCACTTAACACAGCTGACACTGAGCAAATTCGGGTGCTGCTATGGCTCTCAAGAAAGCAGGAGGGAGGAGGAAAACTGCTTTTTCACACATATCCCAAGCTGTTCTTTTCCACAGACAGAGGTTTATCCATGCATTACCCAGCACTACCTCAACCGTTCTCAAGACAGCATGGCTGTCCCATGAATTTAGAAGTCATGTAAAAAATCAAAGTCACTTCCACAGATCCATCACTTTCCAGCATGACCTGGAGGGAGGGAATGTCCAAGCCCTTGCCTTATTATGGCCTCTACAGTTACCTGACTAATTTTTCTCCTTCCAGGTGGCCAGAGATGCTTAGCAGGGGATGCTGTAACCAGAGCAGACACTTTCTTGGCAACCTAGGGCTTCTACCACAAGAAAGTTTTTCTATTGAGGGCTCCTGTTTGAATGGAGAGCCACCTCCAATTAACAATGCTCAGCACTCAAGAATGTTCTTCCTCCTCTTCCAACCTCCTAATCATGAAAAAATGGAGGAGTCAGGGAAATGACAATGGTAGAAGACTCTGCATCCACATGGTGCTGTCATTTTAAGATCAGAGAACTCACACACCACGATTGTGGGTTATGCAGATATGCATCACAAGCATATAACTTCACTTTTATCCAAGGTAGCATGTTGAAATTAATTAAAAGGATGAATAACTCATAGCTGATAACTCATAACTCATAACTCATTCCCAAAATACTTAGTCTTCATAGCTCATTCCCTTTTGCATCCATGCGCTCAGCAGTATTCAAGCTTTTATCTAAATAAGACATTTATTCATGTAATGATATATCACATAAAAATAATAATTGTGGTAATATAATATTTAATATATAATGTGCAATATTATATATAACATAATATACAATAAGAAATACACGAAAAAATAGAATTTGATTAGGTATGTATCTTTGAACACACAGATAATGAAAGATATTAAAAAATAATAATAACTATAAACTGACTGGCATGCAACTATAATGTGAGTAGAAGTAAAATTCCATATGGGAAGGCTGACTTTTGGCTTATTGCAGCTTTTCAGATATCTTTGTCTGAGGGCTCTGGTAGTTGACATTTTTAGACCAAGAACTGTAGACAAAGAAGGGCTTTAAAAGCCATAACTCTGGCCCTTATGTTCCTGTAACACACCAATGCTAGAATTTCTCATTTCCTTCAAATAAATTGTATCTCAATGGCGAAAAGAAAAAGCAGCCAATCAGTGAAGGGGGAAGTATGTGGAATCATGATAATTTATTCATTTATTGAAGACACAGATGTTAATTTTATACCCAGTTTCTTTGCCTTTATGGATTCTTGTCCTGTTGCCTGTATGCTGTTTGCAAGGAGAGAAAAATGTGCAGTGTTTTCTTCTGCACTCTCCTGAAGGAATAAAATTAAGTTTAAAAGTAAATTCTTTTATAAGCAAAATAAATTATAAGTGAGTGTTGTAGAGAGGTGTATGGTAAATTGATTTCTGTGTACAAATTGTCCTTTTTTGTGATTTGTTGATAAAATTTTAATGTTAGACATGTTAGAAGTGTTAAACACATCATGAGGACATGGGAAATGTTTTCACTGAACTGTGAGTTTATATCTTTTTATCCTTTTATCACTTTATTTTTAAAAGCAGTTTCTAACACAATATTGGAAATTTTGCACTTCAGGTAAGCAGAAAATAGAATCTTAGTCATTATGAAAAATACATTACAGCACAATGCAAACTTTCATATCTCAGCTATTGCAGGCTTGGATATCTGGCTATCTCACGATCAGGAGGTATAGAATTTAAAATTAGTACTAAAGCTAGAAGAAAACATTAATAGGAAAAACAACCAAACCAATACAAAGAAAAAAAATCAAAACAATAAACAAAAAAACCAACCAAACACCAAACCAGTCCTTTAAGTACTGTTTCACATCTGCATGATAAAAAATTGACTCTTAAATTGTTTTTTTAAAAAGTCCCAATAGATGGAACATATTCAAACCTTCAAATATCTATACAGGAATATAAAGAATGAATTATGGATGTTCAACAGAATATGGAATTGAAGGTTCCTAAGAAAGTTTAGTAAAGATTTAGTAAAGTTTGAGAAAAGTAGAAGAAGGAGAAAGTAGTTCCAAATCAAAACCTACTTGTAGGAATGAGGAATACTCAAAAGACTAAACATATATAATAGCTCATTCTAGGGTTGAGTCACTGAATGAACACTTGACAAAATGAAGGCTCTTTTTCTTATTTCTCAATTTGAAGTACAATTGTACCACACAGTCTGAAAGAAATTTCTGAGATCCAATGCACAGATTATCATGGCATTTTAGTTCTAGTGGAATCAGGACAGCTGATGCACAGAAGATAAGAATGTCAGAAAGTGTCTGTGCAAAAAAATTATAAAAAAAAAAAAAAAAAGAAAAGAGAAAAGAGAAAACAAAAAAAAATTGATTGATCATCTTGAAAATTTATAATTTTTTCTTTCTCAGTCTTTTTTCTTTTTCATTTTTAATGTCTTCCTTTCTTCCTCTCTTCTTTTCTTCTTCTCTCTTGTCTCTCTCTCCCATTCTTCTTTCTTTCTTTCTTTTTCTTTCTTTCTTTCTTTCTTTCTTTCTTTCTTTCTTTCTTTCTTTCTTTCTTTCTTTCTTTCTTTCTTTCTTTCCTTCCTTCCTTCCTTCCTTCCTTCCTTCCTTCCTTCCTTCCTTCCTTCCTTCCTTCTTTTATTTTTTTCTCTCTTTCTTTCTCATTCATTCATCAATAAGCTTCAAAAAAACTTACTATGGATGTGATGATTTCTATAGTGTCAAACAGATGGAAAAAAAACTTCAGGACTTCAGTGGACTTCAGTGTCAAACTTTCCTTCTGACAATGAATATTCACTTGTGTACTGTTCTCAGAGTTTTTAAACAGGTCAAGATTCCATCTTTGTCCTTGGGATGGCTATTAAACAGAGTAGAACATATTCCCATAATAAAAGGTTTTTTTGTAGTCAGCCAATTTTTAAAATTTTAATTCATTACTTGAACAGAACTCCAGTAATACTCTTCTAACCCTAATGTTTTTAATATTAATTTTTTCTCATTCTGATATGTCCTTATATCAGAGACAATTGTATCAGCTTAATGTTACTTCAAACCTCTCCTCTCAAATTTCTTTTTTTAGACCAGAGATAGGCTGAAGATCAAATTTCCAAAGCCAACACAATGAAAAAGATCCCTTTCAATATCATCTGAATTTTGAGTGTGATGGATGCTAAGAAAGAAAAGTGCCTACAACAAGAGAAACAAGGACTGAACAAGGAAAGAAGGAAAAGTAGAGAGAATAAATTAGTGAAGGAAGGACAAGAAAAGCAAACTGCTAAGAAATCCTTTATTCCAGGTTTGTAACATCTTTCAGAGACACACTGGGTTGGTTTCATTTCTACTGACCAATCCTCAATGCTTTGTTGAACTTAAATTGAAATTTCTCAAGAAGCAGGGCTTTTATTTGTTAAATTTCTTCCTTTTTTTCCTTTGTTCTCCCTTGAACCACCATAAAGTATTTCTGTCTCTTTTTTGCTCCACTTTTCATATGCCCTTGGAAATACATCTTGCTCTCCCATTCCTAGGTCCCTGTTTACTCAGGCTAAACAAATCCCAGTCTTTACATCTGAATGCCTGAATGTGAAAGAGAGGGGATAGTGACTCCAGAATTGCTTAATTCAGGGAGCAAGGTTAAAAATATATTTCTGGCTGAGTATCTTGTTCTATTAATAGTGTTTAATTGATCATGGTGAAAAGGCTGTTATAGTCAAGTGGAGGAGGGTGTTACCTTCCAAAACATTTTCCAGCAAATTTACTTAATTGTTTCTGTTTACTGAATACCCATTAGTGCTCTGTCACGCATTAAAAGCAATGGGCAGGATTAATAACAGCCTGCTCACCCCCAAAATATCAGAGCCACTTTATGTATTGATGGCAAGCAATTCATTAAGTTAAAATGCATATAAGCTATAATTTTCATCACATTCTTGTATTTTTTTTTTGTTGTGAAACTCAATATAACTCTGATGGTTTAATACCCTATAGAAATGGGGAAGATCAGAAGATTTGCCAACTCTATTTGTGAGGAAGAATTAATGTTTGGTGATACTAACACATAACACAAACAACAGTTAATTAACATCTTTAACATGTTTGCTGCATTTCTATTTTACGGATTACACAGCACTTTCTGAAAGAGAATAAGCACTGTCTAATAGAGGCAGTAAGAAGAACAATGTTCTCTGTTTTTTGAAGGCCTTGCAGAGCACAGAAAATTGCTTCTGCTCTGGAAAATCTACCTGCTGCTTTAGACTTGAAGTAAATAATTCCTACAAATCTCTGATGAAAATAAAGGACTCAGAGAGGTCTGTAACAATCTGTACTTTGAATAACTTACATATTTTATAATAGCAAGCAAATTCTCCGTGTCTGACCAAATATTCCCTTTTTCTAATGGAGAAAGTCAAGTACTGCAGAGCCAATTCATGCACCCCCTCTCCCTGGTTTTCACTGATCATAGAATAAAAACCAATAGAATTATATTGTTACACACAACAGCTTTTTTTTTTTTTTAACTTTTTACTTACAAGAGGAGAAATTTAGATAACTCTGTAACAGTTCCCTAGCTGGAACTGGTCTCAGGCTGCATTTCTTGAATCTTCCTTGGAATCTGAAATTTGAAGATACTTCTCAGGATCTGAAAGCCCGGTTTTATCTGTTTACAAATCTTGAAATCAGATTCAGGCTAATACTCAGTTTTTTGAAAATAATGTCTTGATGCAAGGTCTTTCCAGCACTTCAGGATCTTCTGAAGTCTGTATGGAGAACTTCCAAAAAAAAAGCAACCTTGGAAAAAGAGACTCTTCCCATACAAGTTAGTGACTATTTCAGCACTAGTAACTGAACTAGTTTTCGTAATAAACACAGATATCACTTATTCTAAAATGTTGGAGTGCCATGCAGAAAAAGCAATAGTTTAAAACCCCAGTGGGGTTAGTTACATGTAAGATATGTGCAGTGATTGAGTGAGCCCTGTGTTGTTCTTCTGTCACTGATTAAGGGTAAAAGAAGCCACAAGACTTAATCCACTGTCTGTGCTCCATTCATCAGTAGCCCTGAATATTCTGCTTAAAGCCTGACTTTCTTATATATTGCATTTAAATATCTGTGTCTGGTGTCCAGCTCAGAGTGGTTCTGCTTTCTTAAATATGGTTAATTCTATTGTAATTTGATGCAACAAAAGCGAATATAGTATCTATTAATATGTAGCTATGCACAGAGTTATGGTCAGCAACGCGTTTCAACTCTTTTAGTTTAGAAACATGACTGAAAATCCTGCTTCATTTTGATTTTTCCTGCTGTTCCCCTTTTTGCACTGTGTATTTGTCTCTAGTGCAAGACTGTAAAATGTATCTGCACATAGTGAAGCAACAGATTTCTATTTATCATCTGCTTAAGTCAGATAAGATCCTCGTTGTGTATGTAATTTCTCTTTATCTGAAGATGCCTTGTGCCTCTCATTTTTCCTTTCATTTTAATGACTTTATTTTCAACTTTGATTTCATTCTCAGTATCTTTTTTAGTTACTGGATCTTTGGGACTCTCTACCCCTTAGAAAGCTAGATGATTAATTTTAAGACTCACAGAGGCAGATTCTGAAATTCATTTTATTCTTCACCATTCTTCAAGTTTTATGTTTTCAGCAAAACTGATAACAGAAGAAGTAGCAATGGTACCAAAAGAATGATATCTTTTTAGGATTTAATGCAATACCCATTGAAGCTCCTGAAGCTCTTCCCAATAATTTGATTAAAAGTAATTTTGCAGACCCAAATGGGAGAAAGATAAACACCTTTTTTTTTTTCTTCTTTTCTTTTTTGCTAGTGACTGTGTGCTAAAGGTCTAATTGCAGTACTTTATCTTGCAAATTTTTAATACAAAATATTTGTTAAAGTATTTAAGGTTATAGGAGTGTTAACCTTCAGGCTTAATAGCAAATATCCATACAAAGGAACAATATTCCTTGAGGTATTTTTATAAGTTAGTGCCAATCTACAGGAGCAGCTGCCTCTCAAAACATGTGTCCTTCATGTTTGCGTCCCTCTGGGCTCACAACCACATGTGTGCAATTACATACTGAGTAGATGGGCTACTCCATAGCATAAAAAATGCCCCTAGGATGAAAAAGGTGTATTTGTGAGCACAGCTGATGGAGACATTGATCTAGAGTTTTGTTAATTTTCAAATCACCCTCTTGGTTGAAAGAATCTCCAATAAAATATGCATAAAAAATAGTAATAATAAGAAATGCAACCACAATATAGGTGCAACTCCAGTAAATGTTGAAAGGTAAAATTCTCAGCAACTTATCTAATAGAACCAAAACCACACTAAATTTCCTTGTAATTGATTCATCTCGTACTTTAAGTGATGTGAGTGTGTTAAGTTAAAATAAAAAGAAATAAAAAAACCCGAACCCCTACCCAAAATATGAACAAAAACAGTCCCTAGAGATCCTCTTAGACAATAAACAAACTTTTATGCACTGATTGGATTCTTTTTGGACCAGTGGTGACTGCTGTGGAATTTTCCAACTGCTTGCTGTTACAACTTTTCTTGTAGGAGTTACTGAAAGTGTTCTTGTGTCCACATAACATTCTTATATTTGTGAATGTCCTGCCACACCCATTTAGCACCATGCAATATCTAATTTACATCCCTTATCTCTTCCTTTCCATCTGTTTTTTTTTTTTTGACACAACAAATTATACAGGAATATATTCCATGTGAAAAATATTGTTGGCAGCACCTGGATGTGAGTTAAGCTGGTTTTGGAGTTAAACTGGCTTTTTATTTCCTAAAGAAATTTTTCATTTGCCTAATTCCAGTGACAGTATTCAGTAGCCCATGTCTGTAGACTGGCACCTTCCTGGAGGTTGCAGACTGGGGTTTCATTGGAATCCTTTAAAATAGTTATGAACAATCGCACCCAGAGCTTATACCAGAACACATTCTCTATACAGACTATGACTTAAGATTTAAGAATGCAATCAAAAATAGAGAAGAGGAGAATCTTTTGAGGCAACACCCTTAAACATGATGATGTGATCTGTCTTGAGTCCAATCAGTGCGCATTAGAACCTATTGGGATTTTTATTCCTCACTGCATTCTGAAATAGGCCTTCAAAAGACTTTTGCAACTAATATTAAAAATCACTTTTGAACACAAAAAAGAAATTCTTTAAGATCTTAAAATGCAAGAAATTGCTTTTGATTAGTGTAAACTAAGCTTCCTTACTATAGTAATTTATGAATCATGGGATTAGATTTATCTAACCGATGTCAATCTTGCTCCAGATAACTGTGAAGTTTTTCTTCTGACTCAATTCATAATTAAAAATCAAAATAATAATATTTATGTTCATTTGTTTATTCATTTTGTAAATCTAAGGGCCATTTTGCTGGCAAAGTTTCGAGTAGAAAGATCCAAGAAATATTGATTTTCCTCCTCTTCATGACTATTTAATTGGTTAAAGTGTGCCCCATTCGCACGAGCCAGAAAGTTGATGCTGGTTACATTTTAATAAATGTACTCCTCACTCAATCAATACATCCCTGGGAAAAAAAGTGCTGCTCCATCATATGTTAATGGGAAGAAAATCTTTTTACTATAGTCAGTCATCATGACAAACAAGAATATGAAAAGTGTTAATGAAATGACCAGCTGTCTATAAAATGAGAGACTCGCAAGACAGTTTCTTTTCTTCTTTTAGCTCAATGAAATAAAATGGAAAATTACACTGGAGCTTGTTGAAGAGGAGGTAATGTTCACTGTTGGAAATCAAATGCCATAAAAAAGTCAGAATTGAACTTAATGTGCCCATGATCCAGAGAATGGAATTCACTATAGCCATGTTGACATAGAATATATTCAAATGTTCATAATGGAGCAATTCAGGCCCAGTCCCAAAGATGGATTTTAGAGTTCTGGCTCCTATTTAGGTTTCAAGCTGCCCATTGATTTAATTGATTTCAGGAAATCAATCTGAGGTTAGGGGAGTTCTAAGCAGAATCTGAGAGCCTAAACATGTTGATAGGTGTTATAATTAGAACCATATTTTTTTTCTTTATCATTTTTACCTCATTAATATTTCCAATGCAGGCAGTGGGACAAGCTGTGTAACTTATTATGAACCTAACATAAATATACCAAATGTCATTTAGATTTCACAGATTTAGGATTTTTAACACCACTAGAACCATTAAATAATCTAGTCTGATATCACAAACTTCTGGTATTTATCAGTTGATCCTGTTGAGTTACATTTGCCTAATCAGATCTCCAGCAGCTGCAAAAAGAAGGATTTATAATTTTTTTATTACTATTATTATTAGTTATGCATTCGCCATGCAAGTTTTATAATCCTCTTTGATTACCAAATCAAGTATACTTTTAAGGGAACAAAGCCCTAAAATCTTAATTTGTATTGAAGATTAGACATAAAAAAGTATTTAGACATCTCATAACTTGAAATGAGCTGGCCAGTTCCCTGAAGTTATTTTAACTTCTAGCTTACTGACCAATATCCGCTACATAACAACCAAGAAAAAAGGGTATAGGCAAGGGAGGTAAAGAATCTACAGCAGCTGATATACAGAGCATGGAAAGATGTCTATGAGGCAATAATAATCAACAGAGAGAGGGCTTGAAGCTTTATTTATTTTTGTGGTTCAGCCACTTGTAACAGAGGTGGTTAGGTGACCACCTTAAAGGGAAATAAAGAAACCCTTAAACATCAGGGACCTGAATCAATCATTTAAGAACATAAAGAACTGCTTGATTTTTTTGTTGTGAAACATTATTCAGGAGGTGAAAAAGATGTTTTTAATACCTTGTGTAATTTATTTCTGAAATAGGTGTTCAAGATTCTAGACCATTACACTGAAGAGTACTTCTCTGGGGATGCAGGTAAGAATGGGAAGAAAATTCTGCAGATTGTTAACAGTTGAAACTGAGATTTCTGGTTTTTTGGTTTTCTTTTCATTTTAGAGATGCTGTCTGCATTGTTGAAATGTTTGCTACCTTTCAGTTCATGTTGTTCTTGCCTTTGGTGGTTGTTCTTCTGCTCTCGTGATTTTTTTCATGTCCCATCTAACAGCAGCCTATAATGTGTGATAGAGAGAACGTGGAGGTACACCAGCATGCCCTCAACTCAGTTCTGAGTGAATATTAGAGTATCTCTGCATCTTCCAAGTAATCTGGAATTCTTTCTCCCAGATCACAAGATGTATGACCATTTTCTTCCTTTAGAATCACTTTTATTTGAATATTATTCTGTCAATAGTTATTCCCCCACTCCCTCAAAAAAGAAAACCAAATAAAAAACAAAACAAAACAAAAAAATGAACAAAACAGATTGGGAGGATGGAACAGAATGGGGAAAATAGGAGAAAGGTTGTGCTTTTAAGATCTTCAAGAACCTTCTTTCAAGCTTCTTTTAAACCACAGAAAATTTCCTACATAAAAAAATCTGACTTTTGACTGAAAACATTATTTTTTGAAAACAGCATTAAGCACAATGAAGTCTACCATAAGTGTAGCAAGAATCTTGACTCTATTTTTATAATAAATGTTCCCTTTATAAGAAATGTCCTTGTGTTTCCGCTAAAATCTTTTGTTTTGTTTGTTTTTAAGGATAAAACTCCCAAAAATCTGAAAAATCTTCACACAAAAAGCACACAGAACAAACAAACCAAAACTCCATGCAGTCAGGTTTGACTGGCTGATATAAGAAACTGCATACAATGGCTGAATCTTTCTCTGTGCTGCTTACTTTGGTCCATTCCTTTATTACTTCTATGATCTTAACAGATGAATGCACCAATAGCTCATTTTGGTCCTAACCCAGCTCTGCCTGTCTGGTTTACTGCCATCAATATTGCAGATACAATATTGCATCTAGAACTTAAACTCAGTGAAAGCTTTAAACATTGCTCAGGTCTTGAACCAATTCTCAATGAAGAGAATCACTGAATGTGAATCTTCCCTTTAATTTCAATAGGCTCATCAGGGTCTAACTGATATGGTACATCAGAGATTACTCACTAAATTCAGTTTTAAATTCATACTGTCTGTTAGTTTATAATTCTTAGCAAAAGGACATGGATAAGGAGTGTTTGTGCTCATGAAAGTGCAAAAGAAAGTAAAAAAGCTGTCTAAACAAGCTATTGTGAAATATAATAAACCAGAATATTTAAATGTTCACCTGACCGAGGACTTCAAGAAGTTGATTTAGACGACAAAAATCAGTGGGGACCCACAGGGAACACAGTTTTCTGTGAGATGTTTTTGAAAACATATTTAAACTTATTTAAGTCAGGATCCTTATACACTTTATTATACATTCTGAGAAGATAGCTGTGTAAAATAGGTTCTTCCTTAGTTGTCTTATTATTGCTTTTGTTTTCCTCTTTCTCTCTCCTTTACCTTTCTTTTTTTTTTTTATTTTTTTCCTCTAACTGCTGCAACTTTTCAAGGAGCTCCATGGGGACTGCAGAATGCAAAACCACCTGAAAACCTCAGGAGTATCTGAAGCTTTAGTCCTTAAGTGATCCTTTAATCGCAAGAGACATACGGGCAATTTTTTCCACCTCTGGCAAGTGAACACAACGGAAGAACAAACCTAAAGATTCTATCCTAAAGAGGTGGTAATTAATGAAAACAGAAAAAAAAAGTGTCTTGGTATGTTGTGGTAAATGTGGATCTTTTGGGAATTTGTCCTGCCACGTGAAGGAATTGATTCCTGATTATTTTTTTAGGAGCGCCACAATTATTTTGCAAGGCGCTGCACGTGGGTCAGGGCAATCCCAAGCACAAATAGAGGCTGGCTGGTAAATGGATTGAGAGCAGCTCTGAATAGAAGGACTTGGGGGTGAAAAACTGGGCATAAACCAGCACTGTGCGTTCCCAGGCCAGAAACCAACTGGGGTGCATCCAGAGAGGAGTGGGCAGCCAGTGGAGAGAGGGGTCTGCCCCATTCCTCTGCCCTGGTGAGAGAGATCCGCATGGAGAGCCATGAACAGCTCTGGGGACCACAGCGTGAGGAGGACCTGGCCCTCCTGGAGTGATTCTGGAGGAGGAACACAAAGGTGACCCAAGGGCTGGAGCTCCTTGGCACAGGGACAGTTGTGGCCAGGGGTTGTTCAGTCTGGAGAGGAGAAGGGTTTGGGGAGAACTTGGAGCACCTTCTTAAATAGGTACAATAGAGAGACTTTTGACAGGGTCATGGAGTGATAGAACAAGGAATAATGGCTTCAAAGCAAAAGAAGTTAGGTTTAGATTTGCAAAAAATTCTGGTCTACGAGGGTGATGAGACACTGGAACGGGTTGTTAAATTATTATAGGCTGTGAAGTCAGAGAAAGTTTGGAATGAGGACATTAAAAACATCATAAAGATATGAAAGGTGAGATTAGAAAGTGATACTATGCATTATGATATCAAACTCCTTCATTCTTCCCTGTTTTCTTTTTTTTTTTTTTTTTGCAAAGACAAACCATCAAACTGCGTACAATTTCATGCAGGGAAAAGGAGAAATGCTAGACTGTGAAGACATATCCTGCTTGAATTTATTGTATTTAAAGTATTTAAAGTCACTTTTTTTGGTAAAAATATAGACAGTCTTTTTATAATACTAATTTATTTTTTCAAAACTTTTCATATAAACCTCAGAGAGTGAGGTTTCACTATTAAGTAACTTTCTCTATTGAAAAAAAGACCTTGAGATTCTGCATCAAGAAAGAGCCACTGAATAAGTACAGGATGTACTGAAGAATCTGTAATAATAGGCAGATGTAAGAGAAAAAGAAAATGATCTCTGCATGTTTCATCATAAAGATCATTTGGGATTTCATGTGGGAAATTCAGCACCAATGTCCCTCTATTCTGATCTAAGCTTAAAGAGAATCACAGCACCTTCTCTTTTTTTCTTTTCTCTTTTGTTTTTTGTCTTTTTAGAAGAAGACATTGTCCAGAACACCAAAATTAGGTGTATTAGAGGCAAAATGTGGGAAATACAGCTTCTTGATCTTAAAGTCTTTATGTTTTCCAAGTTAGCTAGTTAGCATGGGAATTCTTTTTCCACAAATCAATAGTGAAATTAACTCTTTCTAACATTGGTAACTGGGTAGTAGGCTCCTAAAACTTAGTGAGGGTCCCTGTAAAGGGTGATTTTTCTGTACGATTTAAGACACCCATGGTGGAATCCATTACTTCCCTTCTGGATGGGTCTTTTCCTGCTCATGGAAGTAGAAGGGCTGTGGTTAAGTCACACTTAAGGGGTGATGCAGAGCTTATTGAAATGGTGCGTGATGTTCATGCACAAATATGAGGTGCATTGGATGAGTCAGCTGGACCTGAAGGTCAGTCAACACTCTTCTTCCATGAACACTTCAGAGTGATTCCCTACAAACCTGCCAAAATACTACATTGCAACTTAAAACAAAAGAGACAAACACACATTTCTTTCCAGAAAATGCTCATATCCAGAGAACCAAGCAAATTGAAAGACATCAACTTTATTCTTTAAAAAGGACAAAAAAAATTTTTTATGTTTCGAGGCCCTCAGGGTTTTTTTGTCTTTTTTGTTTATTTGTTTGCTTGTTTGATTTATTTTGTTGTTGTTGTTCTTTTGTTGGTTGGCTGGTTTTGGCTTTTCCTGGGGGTTGTGTTGATTTGGTTTGGTTTGGTTTTGGTTTTGTCTATTTTCTGGTTGGTTGGTTGGTTGGTTGGTCGGTTAGTTGGTTGATTGGCTGCTTTGCTGAATTGAGGGTTTTTTTTGGTGTTTTTAGGATTTGGGTGTTTTTTGAGTTTTGAAATTGGTTCTTAGGTCTTTCATTTTTTGGTTGATTCTGTTATGTCTTCTTCATCAAGAACAAAATATCCACATAAATATGAGATTTTTCAGTAGCAAACAAGAAAAAAAAAACTTGTTGACTTTTTTTTTTCTTTCCTTAGTAGAGAAAAAGTAAAGGACAGAAACTGAGTTTCAATGAGAGCTTCTATAAGATAATGACAGAAATGATGATTTTGTTTGTTTCCATTGCATTTTCTTTAAAAGTCATCATAACTAAAAGATTTCAATCTAATTAGACAGAGTTGATAACTTGATGCAAGTAGATTACTTAAAAAGATCTATATAATATTACTAGCCTGATAGACAGCCAAGACTAAGGAAGAAATTATCTATTTTGTAGTTGAAGTATTATATCAGTGTGTCCTGTTGTTTACTTGTCAGCTGATAGTGTATCAAACCTGTCCTTCAGCCTTTGTGCATCTTGTAATAAGTATTTTATCTGAATGAATCTTTATCCAGTAGTATAAATAAATTCAACTGTATAAACAAGTTAAATCCTGTTTTTGAAAGATTCATTTATTTACATCTATTCTTTTACAGCACATCACTTGGAAGTATTTCATTTGATTTGAGAAGGAGAGAGCAGACTGACTGCAAAAAACAGAATTAACGCACAGTAGCATTCTCATAAAAAGCTATCTTTTTTTGCAAATACTTGTGCATTTGTGGGAGTGCTCTGTGCAGCCAGGAAATGTCACTGCGGATGAATTTTAAATAAAGTGTTCATATTTCTTTGGGGACTTTCAGATCAGAAAAGGAAATGGAATATTTACAATTTGGTGCATAATTCATTTACTGTGGGTAACTACCAGTTTTATTTCCACCCTTAGACTCAATGCATTGAAACCTTGTTAAAAAATAAAAATCTTAAATATTCAGCTATAAATATGAAGGCTAGGTGGGAGTCGTGGTAATAATAGTAACAACTATAATTACATTAATTATTTTTCTATTTATATAGAAAAAGGAAGGAATATAAAAGGAAGGAATAGAAATCTCTGACAGATGTCTTGTATTATTATTTAAGGAAGAAATACATTGAAGCAGAATGCTGCCACTTTGACATTGTTCTAGTGTACATTTTGTATAATTTTAGCTTGCATGCCTCTTATCCTAGTAAAAATTTTGCCTTGTCCTGGTACCACTGACTTCAATGGAGCTGCCTCAACTTTACATTTGTGTAACTGAGTCACCATTGGCCATTCCACCATGGAATTCTTTGCACTGGATAGAAGCAGTCCTTTTTGTGAGTTGAAGGTACAAAACTCAGTCAGCAGAGCCCTGATTTCTGGCCTCTATCTTACCTCAGCAATGATAATGCGCTAATAATTAAGTTCCTTGGTGTTTATACAGTTGGGGGTTTTTTAAGATGAAAGAGGAAGGGTGTGGTGTTTATGCAAAATATTCACATATTTTGTTTTCTGCTTTGGTGGGGGAAAGGTCAAGCAAAGGCCACCTCATCTCATGGCTAACCTGATGTGTAGCAGATAAAAAGTTTCAGTCTGATTTCATGCCCATCTTAGCCCCTGTATCACTCTGCATTTATGGAGTATTTCAAAATTGCATTCATTTCTATCCCAGTCAGATCTCAGAGAGGGCTTTGCACTTGATAACAGAATGAGACTACCAAGTTCCTTATAAAAAAGAGGAAATGGCAGGAGTGAATTTAACCTATTTTGAACAAATTGCATTGGCTGACAGTCAAATATCATATTGATTTTAGCATTGCTCACTTTATAATTTGCTCCATGGTCCTAAGTCCAGCATATCTTATTGACCTCCTCATACCCCTGCATTTCAGGCAGCTTCAGGTTATCTGAGGTATATTTCCAACTTTTTTTTTTTTTTTTTTTTTTAAATGAAGGAATTCACACTGCCCCCTGCTGAAAGGCCACCAAAAAACTTTCTTTTCTTTTTCACACCAAACTTTCTTTCTTCAGACTCAGTTGTCACAAGTATTAGACATATGAATGATTTTGGCCTAAGCTTTAGTGATGCAGATAGCTCATTATCCCTTTTAGGAGTGTGAAATGTTATACCAAGTAAGTTTTTGGCCTTTCAAAAAGCCTTACCACATACTTCTGACTTTGCCTCCAATGGCAAACAAATCTTGTACCTTAGATTCACTGAGTGATCATGCTGTTAGCAGAAGTTGAAAGAGTCTTTCAGGTAAAGGCTGTCTTTTGGAAAGGGCTGTCAAAGTACATTTGGAGGTATTTATCTTGCCTAATTTCAGAAGTTAAAATTAGCTGTGCAGTCTGACCTAACAAAATAGGCTCCAACTTTAGCCTGTGCAGGTAAATCAAGGCTCCAACAAGCAATTTATCCCTTCTCACAAGCTTGTCTTAGAATGACATAATTTTTGCTCTCTGCCTGCATGTCCCTCATTTACTAGATTTGTTCAAGTTATGGGGATAAACTTAAAAGAAATTATTCTTGCCTTTAAAGCTCTCCAATACCCAAATGGAAACCAGTCCATATATTTCAAATGAAACTGTAGAGCTTCTTGCAATATTTTGTTCTTATATTTTTTTAGATCTGATATTTTTGAGGGTTGTATTTTTTCAAAAGCTACTCTCAGTTAATGAATTTTTAAAATTGAATATGGATATGCAAAATGTCAGCATACATTTTTGATTTTACTGAAAAACTAAACAAAAGATAATCCATCTCCCAAATCAGAAACTACAGTGAAACAGGTGAAGTTTTCTGGAAAACTTCACCTGTTCCAACAGCAGCTCCTTTCCTCTTTCCCTTCTCCCAGCAGACAGCGTAAAAATTGAGCACAGAGAACTTTATTCTTCTACTCTGTGATCAGAAACTCCTCTCTCTTGGACTACTTATCTGCCCTTTTTTAAACACACTGTGCAGAATATCCCTTGGCATTACTAGTAGGTTAACCTCTCAGGCCTTTTTTACCTCTAACTTCTTGTCTTCCACTCTGCCAATAAAGTCACCTTTAGGAGGCTGATGGAAACTGCTAACTTGGAGCACTAAATAATATTACTGAATGACTCTGATTGAAGATGAGGAAGATGGTGAGATTTCTTCACATCACCTGTGGCATGCCTTCACTAATCAGATACCTGTGTAATCTGTCACATTTGTCTTGGGCAGATATTTTTAGGGTGACATATTACCATATTGACAGTTAATTATGGAGCAATATCCATCCCATTTAGCTAATTTTGCTTACCGTATACAAATTCTATAAGGAAAAAATCTGTGGATAGTTTCAAGTACTGTTTACAGAGCCCACCTTCTGTTGGGGCATATACCTCTGAAAAGAATCCTGCTGCTTTCTGCTAGTCCTGTCTTTATTCCTAAGTATTTGCCATTTGTTTGATTTAAATAACCATTTCTATTCACAGAAATCAGTACAGGCTGCTCAAGGGAGGTATTTCTGATATACAGAAAGGTCTTGTCTCATAGGCTCACCTGTGTTTTGTCTTGGATATTTTTATGGTACCAGTTTTGTCTGAATTTATCTTTTTTTCTCTTTTCCTTTCTCTTGGTTTACATTTATGTGGTTCTTGTTTTAGGTCAGAGCTTGCCTTTTGATCTCTGTTCAAACAGCACAAGGAAATTCCGGTTCATAGGAGCTCTTCTTATATATTGCCACAACTGCATCTGGGAAGGCAACGTGGCCATATCAATAGTGCTTAAATCAGAGAAATTATTATCCTAGGCTCCCCCTCTAGTTGTGCTGAGAGACATATCTTAGAATCCCAGAATCTCAGAAGGTTTGGGTTGGAGGGACCTTGGGGATCACTTCTTTCCAAGCCTTTGCCATGGGCAGGGAAACATTCCACCAGGTCCCTTCCAACATGGACTCGAATTTATGTTTAATAAACATAGAATAAGGGACAGCACGGTGCAGAATATTCTAACTTAAAATTGCAAAGAAATTTAATCCTGAACAGTAACAGTAACAGGAAAAATTATGACCCACCTTATGTGGAAGCTCTTGGATGGTTCTAGAAGAAGAATTGTCTTAATAGCAGACAGATTGGGAAGAATAGCCTTATTCTTGACATAAGTAAAAGGTTAAATCAATAAAATCAACCTTTTTTTTTGTATTTGCACTGGGAAAAGTATCTTGTGTCTTGTCTTCTTCAGTAGATTTAAAGTCTCATATCTAAATGCTAAATTTCTAGGGTGCTTTCAGGACTTAGTAGGAATTTCTGTAATCAGACAAAACTGATCTGGTTTTTATTTGTTTGTTTTTTGAAAGAATATTTGGGTTTGATTTTAATTGATATGTTGAGGTTTTTTAAGGGCAAGATCTGACTGCAAGTCACTGATTTCAATTATCTGTAAAAATATGTTTTGCTTTAATATTTATTGGGGGGGCTATATATTGTTGGTGTTGACTCATGAAAATTTTGTGAAAAATAGAATCAGAGAAAGAAAAACATATTGTGATTTTATTTTGGGACTTCAAACATTTTTCATGTGTTTTTGAGAACTGTCTTTTTAATTTTTGTCCCAAGTAAAAAGCTTTACAATTAAAATACAACAATAAACAATATTTTCAACACTTTTATGCAAACACACTGAGTTTGAATTACTGTTGCAGTACTTTGACAACCAGAGAAAGAAATTTCTTAGCAATTAAATCACAATTACCAGCTATTCTAAAGATATTTTTAAACTTTCACACTCTCCCACTTAAATCCTAACAAAGCAAATCTGTTTAGAAAGTCTGCAATGGTAACTCATCATCTATCAGGGCCTTCAAGTAGGTTTTTCATTTCAAGAAGCCTAAAACTTATGTCTAATTCATTACCTGAAACAGGGCCTTATTCATGGCTCACACCATTTTTTCCTTACCTGCCCCAGCAGTGAAACATCAACCATATTTCTACTGACAATTCTTTGTGACACCATCAACACATGAACAAGATCTCTGCAGCTATTCCTTTTTCCCCTCGCCTGCAAATAGTTTTCATCTAAAAGCCAAAATCAAATAACTATCTAAAATAATGCAGATATTTGTTTATCTTACCATAAGAAGAAATAAAACACACGTTTATACACTCTGGGAGACGCACACAGCTGTGCTTAAGGGATGAAGCACTGCCTTCATTGCAAATGACAAAGAAACCAAATGGATTGCTAAAAGCAATAGAGCTTCTTCCCGCTCTGCCAGGGAAAAATGGCTGTCAAGAAAAAACTTTATTATGCTTTCTCTCTCTTGCTCTTCCCTCTCCTCCCTCCCTGTCTCCCTTCTCTTTCTCGGCGTACCAGCTCATCACATAGCAAACACGACTTCTCCTCAATATATCTCTCTTTCAGATTTCATTGACCTATGACCTGTAATGTCCCAATTTGCTTCAAGTACCTTTATTTATGCCATTCCTAGGACCTATACATTTTGATCTAAGGAACGGTATTCTCTCCTCAGTGCCTATGGAGCACACTTTGCAGGTACCATCAGTTCAGAAAAAGCAGTCACCCAATATATGAGATTGTGACAAGGTATAATGTAATGGTAGTTATGTGAACCTCCAATAAACTAGTGGTACTTCACAGATTACTTGGAGAGAAAGTCTTTTAGCGTGCTTGAAGAAGTATGAAATGAATTTCATTTCCTTCTCATTTGCCTTGCTTTTGAAAGGTTTCATGCAAGATATGTGACCAACTATTATAGTACTAATCCATCCATGACAGAGCTCAATTTTCCCTGAGAATTTACTTCTGAATGGGCTGCAGAAAAACTTGAAAGCTGAAAATTAAAGTAACTGAACAGAGCAACCACTGAGCTGTGGGCAGCTGTCTGTCAAGAAAACCAGTTGGAACAAAAATGTAAATTAGATTTTATATTTATTTATGTTTTTAAAGCAATCTGCAGAGGTAAAGTTTTACAGCCCTGTGTGTAAACAAGAGCAATGAGATGGAAGTGATGACAAGCTGCTGTTGTTGTGAGTTATTCTCATTAAAGTAAATATAAAAAAAAAAGACCACGGGTTGTTGACAGTTTTAAAACAGAGCACTGTTCTGTATTTAGTCACCCATTATGAACAGAAACCCTGTGGTAATTCAAGCACTCATTTTATTTTATTTTTTTTTCCCCTTCGTGTCACTAAACCAGATAACTTCAGCAGGTTATAGCCACAGTTCTTGAACAGGGTCCTGAGAGTGGCTGAAATGGATTTTAAAATGCGCAGCACAATTGAAGATAATGCTATATAAATAGAGTGCTCAAGTGAGCGCAGTAAGCCGGGCACGGACACGGCGCAGACAAGGCTGTGATGGAGCAGGGATGTGGCACCCACCCACCCAACCAAGCCCGTGATGGAGACAGCTCTGTCACCCTGCGCAGTGCAGGAACCCTCCCTGTGCTGCTCCAGGCCAGGGGGGCAGGGATGGGAAGGGACAGGGGTGGGATGTCTGCCAGGGAAAGGGACCTGCAGCCCCTCCAGCGCCAGGGAATATGCCCCAGAACGGGATCTTAAATGTGGCAGATGCAGTTGGTACCAAAAACATCAAATACGCTGGGAGCAAGGCAAATGGGAGGCTGGCTTCAGACATCTGCCCACCTGGACAATTTTTACTGGCATGGCCATAACTGAAACTCAGAGTGGGGTTTTCTTATTCCTGACTGTGGATGCTGGAATAAAAACGTTTCTATCTGAGATAGTCATAATTTCCTGGGCAAGAGAAAAACCTGACCCTTTAAGAGAATATTTCATTGGACCCATATATGGGCCTGAGCTTAATATTGTCCCAAAATCTCCCACCTTTTTTCCACTGGATGCGAAGGAGTTTGAGTGAGCAGCTCAGTTGGAAATGTCTACATGTAGGCAGAGCATTCTGACATGTTTCCTTACATTAACAATATAACAATTCTCTCTCGGCAACTCCCTGTACGTAAGGGCTAATTTCTCCAGAAATATTGACAAATTTAATCTTGGCCTATAAAGCTCTCTAGTATGACTGCGAAAAGAACTATTTTTGTGGCACATATGATTATATTCTACCTCTGCCCTGCAGCAAAGCTGCAAACATTTGTGAATTTGCCTGAGGCAAAAAGTTATATGTTGTCTTCAACATCTGATAATCATTGCCCTGGAGAATGAAAGGTGAAATGGAAGGATATTTGGTGAAACCAGAAAAACTTGAGATTCCCTCTCCCTGAACAGAATTCCAAGTAATTTGACAAATCAGTTGAGATGCAGCAATTTATGCCATTGGAGAATGTGACCCAAGCCCATTTCTTTAAATGCGATCTCTTTTTTTTTCCAACAACTGTTAGAGCGAATGTAAGCTAGAAGAGGAAAAAAGTCCATTCCTCTGCCACTGTGTGAAACTGAAGAAATATTCCTGAAAATATTTTCCACTGTTTTGACAAGCACATGTTCTTGATCCCTATAGGAAGTTTTCAAGGTGTTGGCCCCCTGGGAGCTCATGACAGCTATGAAATTTTATTGATAAAAGTGACCAATAACGCTAGAACTTCATTAGATTGAGTGGAATTTATTTGAATGTGGCATTTGATGGGTACTGGGCCTATACAACTTTCTCACAGTCAGGTTGGAGTAATTGCTGGCAGTCCCATCATTGATCTCAAAATTTTAGTTGGATTCATGACCATGCTTTTGTCCTACACAAATTACTTACATGGTGTCCTTACATACACTGTTAAAATTTTCTATATTAAATTCTAGATATTCTTCTGTATCTAATTTCATCCCATTGTAGTTTCACCCATATACACAGTGGCATTATTTAATTTCTTGCTTTCTTTTATTGTATCTGTTTTAATTAAAGCAAGAAAGAAAAGGGAAAATATTAAAAGCTTTTAATTAAAGAGGAAATTTTCCATTCTTTACAAATTAAGTATTTTCACAAAGATACCATCCACTTGTATTTAGAAAACATAAGTTGCCATTAAAGTTCTCAATAAATTATTGGAGAGACCAGATGTCAAAAATCCCACAGAGTCAGAAGTCCTGGGAAAAATGTTCTGTCTCCTCTTACTTGCAGAGCGATTGCATCCCTGGCAGTAAAGAATTGCTTTGTTATATGGTAAAGCATGACTCAAAGAAAGCACAGCTTGCTTGAAAAAACACCATCCCTGTCTCAAAATCTTCTCTCTCCTTGCAAGACATCCTGGTCCTTTCCCTTTTAGGATGCTTTGCATTTAACTTTGCATTTTAAGTGTTGCAGGATCTCAGCTAAGAGCACCTGTCAGTTGTCTGGGGTTTTGCTGTGAGGGAAGAGCACTGCCAGGATTTCAGGAACAACCACGTGTTCATTTTTGGGAATTGCCGTGCTGGAACTGTGCTGGTACACCCAGCCCGGAGCCCTGCCTGGGGCTCCGAGTGTGGTGCAAGTCCCACTGCCCTGGAAAGGGTTTTTCTTCAGGAAAATCCCTTCTGAATTCCCAAGATCTTTACTGGAAGTTTCCAGAATGATAAATCTAAATATTTCCCCCTCTTTTCTATTAATAATACAAATAGTGAAATTTCATCCAGCAGTTTTTGCTTTCGGTGCTTTTGAGTACCTGCAGACAGAGGAGAAAGGAGCTATCTTAAAAAATAACAAATACAGTAAATAATGATTCATAGTTATTATTACATTAAAATAAAGCAAACACAAGTTTATACATTACGTACATTATGTTCTGGATTGTTTTACTTTTTTTTTTCACTGAAATATATTCCCATAAGGAAAGAAAAAGTAAAAGCTTAGAAATATACTCTGAGTGGGGGGGGGGCAGGAATCCAAAAACCATCTATCAACTATTATGTGATTTTTTTTTGACATTATACTAGTGGATAATTATTTTGGTATGTTTGGAGGTTGGGATGAAAAATAATGTCACACAGCCCACCCAGGTATGCAGATTGCTGAGATGTTTCAAGGAAAAAAAATCACTTGCACATGTGAGTGTCGTTGAAAATTTAGTTCTTTAACATTTCTCTGTGTCCTGTAAAATTTCTTTGTGTCCTGTAAAATGATAATTTTTTCTCTCTTGGCTTTACACGGTAACTGAGTTATTTCTGTGTTTAAGCAGCAGTTAGGACGTGAGACTCTGGATTTAAGACTTGAGCTACTACTGTGATGAAAATTATTTGTAAGTAAATCCAGGTGAGAATCTGCTATACCATTTTCTGTCTCTTTACCTTTGATTCAACTGAAGAAGCAGGATTATTTACCTTCCAGCAGAAATTTTGGTGGGGTTTTTTCCTGCTTTTTTGTTTTCATATTTTTGCTCATACATCAAAACCATGACCAGGATATTTGAAATAATCATAACAATTCATTGAGGTCTTCCAATTGTAAACATATTGTATAAAGCAGTTATTTAGCTTTCTTTTTTTTTTTTTTTTTCTTTTTTTCCTTTCTTTTCTTTTTTTTCAGAAGCATTGTGCAAGTGGTTAAAATTCCCAGCATGGAAAAAACAGATATTTATTGAAACATAATTTCTATGGTTGTATGGTATTTCTTATCTACTTTTAACTTTGAATCCCATATTTGTGTTTTGTCTAGACATCTATTGGCAACCATCCATTGAAATGAGGTTAAAAAGAGAAAGAAGAACATACAAATAAATATGACAGAAACAGGGAGGTGGAAAGAGGGAGAAGACTACAAAATATCCATATAAAAATCAGCAACAAAGAGAAAGGGCCACAGGAAATAGGCAGCTCATAGGAACTCATGCTGGGGCTTTTGTTACAGAAGGAAGAGCCTGGAAAACAAACAGAACCATAAAGTTTGTGCTCAGTATGTGCCTTTAAGCCATTGGCATTAATTAAGATTCTATGGCTTACAAACAATTATGACATAATTAAAGTGAGATTCTTTCTACAGTAAAACAATAAGAAATGACTTTTAGAAACCGTGGGAACTATTAAAATGGCACATCAGTACCAAAATGAGCAATATTTACTAGTATTAACACTATTAAAATGCCTTTTGAAGACAAACTTAGGCAATTATTACTCAGAAAAAACTCACAGTTCGAGATATAGAACAGTGATAATTAAATCCCTTTCTCTATATATCTCTGTTTTTGGTGTTTGACAGAATGGAGTCTTTAAGAGAATCTATTTTAATGGTCTTGAATTAGCAAGATTTTCAAACACAGAGAGTGCACTTAGCAGGAGGTTGATATCTACTGAAAGCTTCATTATTGATATTATTATATAGATTAGGGAGCTGTTTTAAGGGCCCAGCCTACAGAGGCATACACCCGTGATGTCTAAGTGCTGTAATGTCTAACAAAGTTTCAGCAATTGGGTATTGTATATTTAGGCTCAGGTCTCACTTATTCCAGGCATTTTGGAGCACTATGTGAATTCTTTTTATATTTATGAAATTAGTATTATGAGGAGAAATATTTTACCTCTATCTTTAAATAAAATCTTATTTTGCTTGACATCACAGGCATCAAAAAGGAAAACAAACTGTGGCAATATTGGTGAAATAAAATTTTGGGAAAGGAGAAAAATCCAAGAAAACAAACAGAGAACAAAAAAATGTATTTCTTGGTCATTATCCTTTTCATTGTCCTTTACACCATGATGTTCAGCTTTGGAATGTAGTTGAATTAGAAGAGAGAAAATATTTTTCTTCATCTGTTTGGAAACAACACAGAAGTTTTTTAGAAGAGCTTGGAAAGGCAACAGAGTGATCCTTGTCTGTGATTGACAGCAGATGAACATTTCAATTGCACATATTATTACAGGGGATTTGACACCTGGTGTCGTGGCATGGTCTCTTTACAATAAAATTCAGTCCTTGGTCCTGTTTATTCATTCTGCATCAATTTAATTAAAGAGATGTGCAATAACATTTAAGCAGGGGGATGCAAATTTGGGTTATATAGAAGAGAAAAAGGTCAAAGTTTTGTATGAATAGTAATTTTTTATTATATTTAGGCATAAATGAGAATGAAAAATGTAGATAGGGATAATTATAATAATAATTAAAAATACAAAAACGTGCTTCTGAAGTTAAACTTGATGGAATTCCTCTAGCAAAATATTTAATATGCATCACTTAAGAAAAATAATAATAAAAAAATGTTCATAGGCAAGTCTTTGGTCACACTGATTTGAATGTCCCTGTTTTTCTGAACTAAGATGAAATTATTAATTTCGTACCAGTTTAAAGTCAGAAATTACTAATCTCAGCTGCCCTGGAAACAATTGTAAAGTTCTTAAAATCTTGTTTTGGATGAGCTAGCATCTCCTGCTGAATTTCACACCCCATTCTGACCCTGTAGTCCAAATAACAGAAGATTTACACCAGATACAGATCCAAGCCATGGTGGATACATAATTCTGAAACTTTCATTAGCAATTACATTGAGCCAGGTGGGTTCTGAGAAATTTTGAATTTGATATGTTTCTAAGTATTTTAAAGTTTTGACACTTCCTTTAGCACAGGAACAGATATGAATACAATGAACAAAAAATGTAATTCTCAGTTTTTTTATAGTCTGCTCTGTTTCAGGAAAGATATCTTTGTCATGAGAATGCCATTCTACTCAGATCAGAAGAGTGCAAGATGATGCCCTTAATGCTGTAATGGTTTTGAACTCTAATTCTGAGTGTTGTCTGGCAGAAATAGCTGTCTGAAACCCATGGAATTTAATCAAAAAGTCCTACTTCTTCAGAAAAAGCAAGATTTGCTGTGCATAAACTTCATTTGAGAGGGCTGTCCAAAGCACTGCAGCTCTTTCACTGCAACCCAGCAGGGCCAAGAAAACCTCCCTTTGAATTTCATGGCTAGATAACCTCAGTATTAATAAGAATCACGTTGTTTGATAAGAGTTATCTCAAGCACTCGTTGACCAACTGGATCCCTGTGTTTGGATCCTCTAGCCATTAATGCAATACACTGGTATTACTTTCTCAAGTCAGCCCTGTCTTTCCTTAGGCACCACAGGCTCCTGAGAGCTTGTCTAGCACCAGAAATTATGTGTTTGTCTTTTCCAGATCCGAAAATTTCCATTTCAGCTCTTTTCTTGTAGAAGGGGTCTGTGTCCATGGCATGGAGTAAGACATGCTTAAAGGTCCCTTGGGAATGAGATATCCTTTAAGCTCCCTTCCAACCCAAACTACTGTACAATTCTGAGTTTCTGTGTCTGTGAAACATGGAGTGCCCTTACTCTACCCAATAACATGGTTATACTGACATTTTCTTATTTACCACTAGGTCTCACTTATTCATTGTAACTCCTTCTAAGTGGAAATGTTAATGTGGAATAAGTAGGGGACCTAGTGTTCTTGTGTTCTTTTTATTAAGAAATTTTGTAAAGTGAGCAAAAATAGTGTTCCTTGTATGAAAATTGGTCTAAAGGCTACCATATGGCTTCATAGTCTTCATAATCTTATCAGTGAACTAAAAAATGTACTCTTCTTAGTTGATTTTTATTTTTTTTCTTTCTGGCTGAAGGAACAAAGTCCAGGAACTTTCTGTAGATGGTTGGATAATTTCCCAGGTAGAGGTCTTTCCTATTGTAAAAGAGGAAAGAAAATAAAAATATTTTACAGGGTGTTCTTTAAAAAGTAGAGCTCTTTCCTATTGTAAAAGAGGAAAGAAAATGAAAACATTTTACAGGGTGTTCTTTAAAAAGTAGAATATTTATTAAAAAAAAAAAAAAAAAACAAAAGCAAAAACATCTTTCTTGTGAAGACGATCATCCCAGCTGGTGACAGTGCATAGTGTCTGTATCTAAAATATGTTAATTTACAAAATCAGGCACTGGGCTGTTTCTAAGGCAATGGTCATTTTTAGTAGATCACACATAGATCCTTCTCTGAAATACAGGCTTCCATTAATGGGTTGCCATTAATTAGGTATACCATAAATGTAAGTCTAAGGATCATATTTACTAAAATGTATTAAGGTTTGCTCTTCATAGCAAGACTATTCACTCTTTTCTTCTACCTAATACAATATTTTTTCCACATTTGTCTTAAGATGTATTTAATAATGAAAAAAATCATGGTATCTCAAAGAAAGTTGGTCTTGTAAATAGAATAGGACATAAACACAATTGAGGTCTTTCCAAAACATCCCAAAACACTCAACAAAAAGCCTTCAGCCTTTCCTTTCCTTGTGCATCTTTAGCTAATGGCAATTTACAAGAGCATAGGAGCCAGGACTTTGACACTAACAGTATTATTATTATTATCAGAACAAGAGTCACATCTAGGTAAAATTTTCCCCCTTTATTTCTCTGTTCATATTTTGTATTTGAACTCTACTTGCCAAGATGATGACTCCTCAAGTCATTGGAAGTGTCCCATTCAGTCCCACAGACGAGTAAAAGTGAAAATGAACCATGCTGAAATTCTTCCTACAATTCTCCCTTTATTTGGTGCCTAGAAAATAATTTTCTGGGGAATTTCTGCCCTTGGCTTCTGAACTTCATTCAGTACCTGGCTCATCATTCTTGTAAAGGAGTATATTAGCACATACAGAACAGGAGTACATTAGCAATCATAATTTCTTTCAGGTACTAAAGGTAGTTCATTTTGTTGGTGCAAAAAGCCTCAGGTGTAAAGTAGGTAGTATAAGAGCTGGAAAAAGAAGCCATAAATAATTAAAAAAAAATAATTAGGCATAGCTACATGGAGGTTTAGCAGTGATTTCCATAAATGGACACCCTGCATATTGGGTTAGCTGATGTGACTTTTTTTCCTGTGATAAACCATAAAACCTCAGATTCAACCATTTTCACAGCTAATGTTTTGCATATCCTGTAATATAATGTATTTTTTTTAAATCACTACAGATGGGGAAATGCAATGGCTCATGAAATTGATGAGGGAATATAAGGTCTTTGGATCAAATCTGCTCTTACACAAGTATGAGCTTGTAGCTATAAGACTGAAAACTCCAATCCTCTGGAACGAGGCAAACCTTAAACCTTGCAAGAAGGTCAGTGAAAAAAAAGAATGAAAGAAGGAGTGCTCTTTCTGTCTATCCTCTCTGCATGGGAAAGCAACAGAGCCTCAGATATTTCCAGCACAAAGCTTGGTGAGAGGTCTCTTTAGGTGGTCTGAAAATAGATGAGTCTCGGCACTAAAGGCAGCTGCTTGAAGATGGTCAAATTCCTTGTTCATTGTCCATGTACAGTGGGATTAAGGTTTGGGCAAATATGTAGGTCAGTTTGGCATGGCTGGTAATTATATCATTAGCTTTAGGCTGAGTTAGATTGATCAGGAGTCAGACTCAATGCTTGTTGTGAGTCCCTCCCAACTCAGGATATCTCATGATCCCATGATTACCTTCAGCGCCCTGCAAAGGGTCACAAACACTGCAAGCCAGGAAACTTGGGAAACAGATTTTCTTAATGCTGGGTTGCACCTGTATATAACTGGGTTTGCTATCATAAGAGGGAAAAGTTTCATCTGGTTTCAAGGAAAAAAGGTGAGAGTGGACACCACGTTTGTTTGTTGTTTTTTTTTTTCAAAACACTGCATTTCATCTGGTATTTTAGGGTTTTTTAATATTTTTTTTTATCATGAGATCTAACAGAACTTCTTTCCTGCAAGAATCCCTTCATTACCAGAATTAAAGCTATGTATAAAGGCCAAATATTAATTGTGATCACTATTTTGCTTTATCAGATGTAATATTTTTTTTAAAGCATTTCTAGAAATTAGTGAAACTAATTAAATAACCTAATAGTGTCTACTAAGTGGCCTTTATGAAATCCTTTTCACAGTCCTTTGGCTTGCAGGCAAATACTCATGTTCAAAAAATACATGCAGCTGTAATTAAATATAATTGGAGTCCTCCAACACCATGGACCTGACCGGGTCTCTTTGAAGCCAAAGGGAGTCAGAGGAACTCCAAATTCAAAGATTATTACGTAGGTCAACAAAAAATTCAGTCTGCAAGCCTTTCCATGCAGTGGTTTGCAAGACTTCCATTCCTCATGTCTGGAAACTTGTCCACCCACCCTGAGGAAAGGAGGAAACAAGCAAGTAGGTAAGTAAGAAGAGTGAGAAAGGATTGAGGTAAGCAAGGTGGAGGTAATGCTGGAAAACACCAATGCACTGGTTCTCACCCATTTGAAAACAGTCTTACCTCTTCATAAAGAATGTCTTGACAAGCCCACCTGAAAAAAAATAAAATAAAAATAAAATTTAAAATAAATTAAAAACTAGGAGAGCAAAAGAAATAGTCTTCCTCAATTCACCTCTAAATTGGGCAATGTCCTTTGCAGTTTGGGGAAAATTTTTACATGAAGAAAAGTCTAAAAAACTACTCCAGTGGCCCTAGACTGGACCACTGGACAAACTTAATTTTTTTTCCGCCACATTTCTGTACCATGCAGTTCAGCATCATGCAGATATCAGTAATGCACTGTTTAGAATCTTCCATTTGGTGAAGAAAAGAAAAACATAGTGGTATAGAAGTTCATTTGTCATTCCAAAGGAATTGGTTTTTTTGGAAATGAGGAGAGAAGTTTCCTGTTGGAGAAAAGCCACAGGACACTTCCTCCAGCTCTGCAGATCACCATGAACGTTTCTACTGCAGAAACAGGCATTCAACACATGCTTAAAAAATAAACAAGGGGAAAAAACCAAACATATCTTAAAAGCAAAGCAAATCAGTCTAGAAGATGTTAGTCATTGTCACCAATTTCATACATATAAAACAATGCAACAGCTCATGAGATAACTGTAATTATTTTCATTAACTCCTTTCATATATGTAGGGAAAACAGGAGATTTTCCTCTGAGAAAAGCATACACACTAATGCACACACAAACAAGTTAAGAAGACCTTAATCTGACCACAGATATTCCATTGTGACTGGTTAGGAAGAAGCTGAAGGATCAGTCTCATAATTTAGTTAAAGTAATAAGGTATAAAAACCAATTAAAAAAAAAAAAAAAAAAGACAGGGAAGTAGAAAGAAGTAGCTTTATTTACCATGGTTTTAGTTGAATAAACAGGCATTGTACAAGACCATGGGATCCATGCTATAGTCCTACACAATGCTAGGGATTGCTTCTTGAGCATCTCCATCCATCTTCAGGTGGCTGGAGGATGCTTGACTATCTTACACGAGTTTTCCAGTTCCCATTTCCCCAAATGCTCAAGTCAGGTTCTACCAGCTGATGAAACCTATGAAACGACTGATGATTTTTATGGAATTGTGTGAGAGCTTAGTTCAGTTTCTGCAAGCTCTGCAAGTGTCCCGGCACCAAAGCAGTGCAAACTCTGAAGTCCCTTTTGTGTCTGAATGCATATATAGTGACACAGCCCAGCCCACCCTTAAGCTTCAGCAGCACAGTCAAGTCTGAGGTTTGCAGATATAAAGTTAATTTATGCTTTGGGTAGCTATATGACTGCAGGTTCATTCCCAAAGTGTTTTGCCCATGTACAGCTGAACAAAGAGTGAAAAGGTGACTCTGGGTTCATGCAAAACCAAGCGTATTTCCAGGCTGCACAGTGAGCTGTAAGAAAGCTGTAAGGTGCTTGACAGGGTCCAGAGCACAGCCTAACACCACCCACCTCACTGCCCTCAGTCACCCTCAGCCACACCTTGAGGCAGGCAGAGATCATAAACTTCTCTAGTGTCGTTTCATTCTGCTTATGTTGGCCACTAAATTAATTCAGCCAGGCTGCTGGACATCTGTGAAATCTAAAATCCTACTTGGCATCCCAAAAGTGCCTTCATATGTGATGCATTTAGAAAAGTAAGGTTTGGCCACATTCTTGCAAAATATATGTATGGCATGTAAATGCACACTGACATAGAGACAAATAAACAATTATAGGCAGATTTAAAAATGTGAGGAATAAAGGAAGGGGGAAGATACAGCCTCAACATCTCATTTGTCTAGGAAGTAGAGGATGCATATTTTCATCCCCTTCCCCAGTATTGACTGGCTTGCTAGAAATGGTTGAATTTAGTATTATCCCATGCAGATGACAACCCATTTTTTGTTCCCCTTCACTTGTTTTCCTCAGTAGCACTGCTTTAGCAAAATGAGCCTAACTTCTAAACTTAACTTTATGTTTTCATTTTACCAAAGACCCAACTGACTGTCAGTATGAGACCATGGGATGATTGTAATCTTTAAAATGTTTGCTTTCTTAACTTAGGGAAATGAATGCACACGTGCCCCTTCACCCTTCCTCCTCTGCCTCTCTCCCTCACACAGATAGGAACCCGAAATCCTATGTTGTTAAAATAACATCATTAAGGTTGCAAAGTCAAGCCTGCAGAAATTAGAGAATGTGAAAATTAAGTTTTCCTCTGAACCTTAATTAGCTGAAGGTGGCAGGCACCCTGTGGAAAAAATAGCATGTGATCATGTAATTAAAGACTGTGCCATAATGCCCCCACACAAGGGTGCCAAATTAATGTTGCGCGGGCAAACTTAATTCAAGCATCCCCTAACTTGTTTTGAGTGCTTGACTTTGCAACCTCAGTAATGTCCCTTTAATGCAGTTTTGTGTGTGTAATTTTAGGCAGAACTATCTTAAAGAAGCTTTTGGTCTGAGATATTACTGTCACTGAATCTTATTTAGACTCTTATTATATTATCATGATTTCATGGCATTTTAATTTATATTGCATTATTGGGCTGTTAACTTACTTCCACTACTCAATTAGGTTGACAATATTGTTTCACTTCTAATATGCTTCTCTTGCTATTCAACATATTATAATTATTAGAAGGCTATTTATATTTACCTACTGCCAGTTAAATAAGGTTCTCTTGAGTGTCACCATGTTAGCTACAGACCCTGATAGGAAAATCATCTTAATACGGTCATACAAACATGTTTATAAACTTTTCAAGCTCATATTAAGAATATAATAATATAAAATTACAATAATAAGTGCAGAGTAGAACTACATTTAACATAAATAGAGTCCTGCATTGATTAGATCTTTGATTATTTAATGGCATACAGTTGAGAATATTGCATGCATGTTTTTATTGGTATCCCTTATAACATCTCATAATGCCATTAACATTTAATAGAGCCTTGTCTTGAATATTTTTTATAATAAATATTATTATAATTATATGTTTTGCTAACATCTTGTTGTTTGAAGCAACACTTCTAAATTCAGAAAGCTTCACACATCAGATTTCTGTGATACATAAACTCAGAAATCTGTACTTGCATTAATGGATGTGGTTTTTTTGAAATGCTGTGAGTGGAGATATTTAAAACAACCTACACTGGCATATGCTTTTTAAAATGCTTCCTTCTATCTATTGATTACATAGGATACCAATACAATATGTTAGGTAGTAATTACTGCTGGGATCCAATCAGATCAGTCTTCTTCTGAAGATTGATTTCTAATGGACCTCATTCATTAAAAGAAGATAGTTGGGACAGCCCTATCCCATTTAATCTTTATTTAATGATTTAGACACTGAGCAGGTCTGTCGCTAACTTTTTTTTTTTTTTTTTTTTTTTCCATTCTGGGTGAAGAATTCAAGCAATAACATGTCAAAAAAAAAAAAAAAATAAAAGGAAAAAATGTTTCTTTAATCTTGAATGGCTGTCTCATGACCTCAGCAGATTTAGGCAGCCTGGAACAAAGCTGAGTTCTTAACAGCAGAAAAGTGAAGATCTTTCTAGAGCAATCTCCTCTGGCCCTCCGTATTTGAAAATTATTAAGTATCTAGAAATATAATTTTCAGCTAAACCCAATTCAAATGCAGTTAGATTCATGTAGTAACAACATTTCAACATTTTATAGGATTTAGTCCAAAGATTCCATGCCATGCTGTTTCAGCATCCAACTGTTTCCTTTTTAAATATTAATTTTAGTAGTGCCTCGGGATCCAAAAAGTTATTCAGTCCCTCCTTGGAGTTTAAAACCCAGAATGCATACATAGGTAGTAATATCAGGTGCCTTCCTCAGTAATCAATTAGCAAAGCTGCACCTATGTGTGGAGGTGTGTGAGAGGGAGCTTAACACACCTAATTTTGCAGAGCAAGTTAATAGCTTTCTTCCTCTAATTAATTTTGCTGCTAGTCTGAGCTCACTGTAATTGGTATATCCAAAAGCAAGGATTAGCAGAGTGAGCCAGACCACTGGCCTGTTTGCTTCAGCTGCTTGCTACCGACACAGGACATTAACAGGAATTCAGAAAGATGGTACATGAAACCCTGCAACAGACAGCTGCCATGTAATTTCCTTTAAAGCTCATATCTTCCTTAAGCTTTTTGTGTTTGCTTGCATAACATTTTGCAAGCAAGAGAGAGCTTGGATTTGCAGCAGTCCAAACACAACCGGCTCTTCACTGGAATCCAAATAAGCGCCTTTTTTGCAGATTATACAGCTTGAATGTGCACCTGTGCTACACATGGCTACACAGCTGATCTTTCAAAACTGGGTAATTTAAACGGAATTATTTAAGTTTGAGATAGTGTTTTCTTGGTTCTCCTTGGGAAACCCTACAGATAGGCACTCTGCTATTGCTCAGTAATTTTGTGCGATACACAAGCTTCCCAGCAGCTCCTCAATAGTGAGGTGCTAGATGGAAGCACAGGAGGGGGGATAAATGTCATTTGGGGAGCAGATTGTCCATTTACATGACAAGAGGCAATCTGTGACTGCTGTGTGTCAATATCACAAAAGGATCAGAAAGTGAATGGCTGAGGCATGTTTTATCACCTCCTTCCCACTGATAGCCATTATTTTCTGGGCTCCACCACCATTTACACTGAGAAACACCCCTTGTGATTCTTCTCATCCCATTTCTGACTTTACCTTCTGACACCTGTGTTTGACCTGAGTTTGACAAGAAGTGCCAAACCTATATTTTCAGAGGTCTTCAGCAGCCTAAAGAGCAGGTATGAGCGCTCAGGAAAAGAAGCAAGTTGAAGGAAGATCCATAGCTCCTGACTTACAGAGCAAGCTCCTGATTTACAGGATGTTTTTTTCATTCAGTCTTACTGCACTCCTCCTCCCAGCCCCTTCCCATGGTGTCAATAAAGGAAGTTTTTCATTCCTTCCCACTAATCACCTCTGACATGAACTTGGAAATCTTGTCTAAGAGAATCAGCTTGTTATATTCTAGGACTCACAGAGGAAAATGCAGATACAGCGCCTTTGAATAGGAAGAACGAAAAGATTTGGGGTTTTTTTGTTTTGTTTTAGTTTGTTTTGATTTTTTTTTAATGTTGTTTTTATTTGCTATTTTCTTAATAGAGAAAGAATGAAGGCCAAAATCAGTGGATAAGGAAGATAAGATAGGGCACACTGATCCTTAATAAGAAAAAAAATCCTCTGGTATTTCTTAACAGTAGGAGGGAGTCTCAGCTTAAAGTTATGTGCTTCCTTACATGACAGAGCTCTCATCAGCACTCTGTAAACTGCTGGACCAAATTCTCCACTGTGATTTCACTGGGGTTGTAAGAAAGGGGAATTTAGCTCCCTGTTGATAGATGGCTGGCTGTGTACGTGGGAGGGGGCTGAGGGGAAGGCTGTTAATTAAATTTGAAGGCGAGATTCTGCTCTTTGCAGCTGAATTAAAAATAAAATACCAATTGAAGTTTAATTACTGTCTTTGCTTACTTGTGCATTCAAACTTGAAAGATGACTTCACACTCTGTTTTTAAGCTCCTGTGGCTCAGAGATGATTATGGAGTTTGAGTGCTATGTGACACACAGTCTTATCAAATACCCCATGCTACCACAGAGGCATTTATGCTGCTGATAAGGTAGTGAGCAAGTGAAGCCTCAGGGCCAAATTGAGAGGGATGTTACCCTGCAGCATGCAAATAGGAAGGGGGCCTGCTTTAGGAAACCCCAGGCTTCCCTTGGCCTCAGTTGAGGTAATGATTACTCATTAACCAGTAGCAGTTATTCATTACTGGTTAACTATGAGATAACTATTGCTGTCCTGCAGTGGGAGAAAAGATTTAATTAAGACTAAATAACAGGAAGGAAACCTGAAAGGACTTCTGTAACAGTGCCTTCTGCCCCTTCTGTCTGTGAAGCAGGGATATTTTTCATGGTAAGGACTGAAAGACTGCCGAGTGGATCAGTGCTGTTTCTATTAGGAAGAGGAGGATGTGAAAGAGCATAATTAAATGCTTTTATATTAGCATTTGCCAGGTAGTTGCATTTCTGTATTTTTCTTCACTTTTGTATTCCCTCTCCTGTCTCCCAAAACAGAAGACTTGTGCGACTTTTAATATCACTGAGCATTATTCCAGAATTATCCTATATAACAATAAATAATAAAAAAAAAAAGGAATAAAGCATTTTTTTTTTTTTATGAGTGTGATGAATTAACCCAGCCCTAATTCCAAGTACCCACCAAAGAAACTCTGTCAGTCCCCTTCTTATCTGGACAAGGGAGAGGAAACAAAACAAAGTCCTGTGGCTTGAGATAAGGGCAGGCAGAAATCACTCACCAGATACAGTCTCATGCAAAACAAACTCAGCTGGGGGAAATTAGTTTAATTTATTACCAATCAAATTAGAGTAGGGTAATGAGACGGAAAACCAAATCTTAAAACACCTCCACCTCTTCCTGATTTTTCCTCTGGATTTTCTTCACCTCCTCCCCCACAGTGGCAGACGGGGATGGGGAACAGGACTGTGGTCAATTCATTAAATACTGTCCTGCAGCTTCTTCCTCCTCAGGGCTTGCACTGCACTCATCCTTCCCCATGGGTTTTTTTGGACATGGCGAGTTTCCAGCAGCTTCTCAGAGACGCCACCCCTATTTTGTTGTGGCCAACAGCCCCTCTGTTACCAAAACCTTGCCATGCCGGATGGATACAGACAATCTTGCAGAGTTTTAAGCACTCATATAAGGAGGAAAAAAAAAAAAAGGAAAAAAAAAAACCAAAAACCAGTGAGTACTAAACCCGTTTGAGTTTATTTTATGAGCACCCTACCAGAGGGTGCTGCGATGTTTGAGTAAGGATGTCAGAGCCAGCACCACACACTTCCTTACTCCCCTGCTGCCTCTGGCTCTCTGCCTCTCCTTTTTAGCAATTCATTGAAAGCTTAGGTGGAGTTGGTGGCCCATAGCTATAGTAAATCAAACTAATTGCATTTGCACTAAAGCTGAAAATGTCTGCAGTGGATATTTTTTCCTTTTTTTTTTTTTTTAATTTAAAGTACAGACTATTAATATGTCTTTACTAAGTCTAAATTATACCTTTAATGTAAAGCTAAACTGAAGCAACCAGTGTTGTTCAACTGCAGCAACTGCAAAGTCCAAACCCCATTTGAAATGCTGAATTGTAAGATTACCTGTTCATCCAAGACCATAAAAATGGGGGCTGATGTCAAGCAAATGATCCTTAAAAACCTGATTCAGGAAATCTGTGTCCTTCTAGAAAACCTACTTGATGCAAGGCAAAATCCACTGGGGTGTCTAAATATATGAATCATGAGGACTATTCAGTTTATCCTAAAGATCACATACATTCAGCGAGCAGAGGAGCTTTCCTGCTTTCAAAAGGAATAATTTCAAATTTTTTGAAATTATTGAATTAACAATTCAATATTTATTGAATTATAAATATAATTTATATTATATACACCTGCCAGGGCTGATGCAGCTGTGCACAGACAGATGTTTTGCACCACTTCAGATGTGATGGGCTGTTCTGCCTGTCCTCGGCTGGCAATCCAGGAAATCACAGTCCAGGCGTTGCAGATGTGCCACAGGAGCTGCAGATCCTCTGCCAGCTGCTTGGGCAGCCTGTGCTCTCTGGGATGCTCCTTGCAGGGCCAGGCACCCACCTGGGCAGCTGGGCTCAGCTCACCCCACTCTGCTTCAGGGCTGTGGAAAACACTCACTTGTAAAATCCCAGATCTGGAATATCTTAACTTGTCAGTTCAACCTCGCCCCTCATCTCCAGAGGGCTTCCTTGGCCATATTTTGGCCAGTGGACAGTCTGCTGAAAAAACTTCAAAATGCATTCATAGAACCTGAGTTAGTGTCGACATGTTGGTAACTATTTATTTTTTGTTGCCTCTGTGGAAAGAACCTATTCCTGAAGTTGGCATTCTCATGTTTAAGAGATTTTGGGGGTCTGTCACTGACATCTTCTCATAAAAATCTTTTCTTTAAGATTTTTCCTTCTGGGAAGCTGAGGCCCCAGAAAAAGAATGTAAGCCATGGTTGTCTGCTGCTGTGGAATGCAACAGGTGGATCCGTGATTGGTCTCAGGTGAATGTTTGGATTTACTGACCACTCTGGGCAGAGCTGGGTCTCACTCTCTGCTGAGACACAGCCCATTGTTATTCATTCCTTTTCTATTCTTAGCTTAGCTAGCATTCTGAGAACTTGTCTCTCTATTCTTTTAGTACAGTAATAATGAAATATATATCATGAAATAATAAATCAAGCCTTCTGAACATGAAGTCAACATTCTCACCTCTCTCTTCGCCCTGCAACCCTTACAAGCCAGGGGTCCCCTTTTTAGAGTAAAAGCACACCTTGTATATTCGATATTCATTTCAAGGATGAGAAATATATTCTTCTTACAGTCATCTTGTTGGTTTGTACAAGTAGTGATGATATCAACTGGAAACAGGAAAGGATGAAACACAGTTCTTCAATAATTTCATTATTATTCAAGTGTGTTGCTTAATTGTCAAAATTAATGGATAATTGCTGGATAATTTGAGGGTAAGCACAGTCCTTTCAGTGTATCAGATTAATCAAGTCCAAAAATTTCTGCCTTTCTGTGAAATGGTTAATATTTGGAGCAGAGTAGATAATGCAAATGAAAACTATTATGTGGAGTTAGTTTAACGATACGCAATTTAAAACTGTAGCAATTGTTTTTGGTCAGTTTCTTGCAATCTGCAAGGTAATTTCTTTCAATTTATTTGGAATTAATCAAGTGCAGTGTTGAAAAGGCAGAGTGAATTGATGTTAAATAGTTTTTGGAAGATGTAATTGTCTGATGATTTGTAAATAGCCAAGCTTATCAAAAAAGTAATTTAAATGTTATGCTGACAATTTTGTTCAGTTTGGTGTACTCTGTAAACTTGTGAATCCAATTTTTAGCCCTCATTAGCATCAGAATTCTCTTTGCAGTGCTAAATGATTGCAGGTACCTCTTATGTGTACCCAAAGCATCTGTTGCTGAACTTTTACTGATCCTCAGCCTGCAAAGAGAGCACACAATCAAGTTTTAATCAAAAGTACTTCTGTTTCCTAGTTGCCATAATCTAGATATTCTGTTGACGGAGAGAACTTAACCAGTACTAGTAATTTATAGTCATGCACTATAAGGCACAGCGATGATTTCATTTCAGAAATCAATGCAGTTTTTAAATGGTTCCTTTCATTCAGGTTTTAATTGCTTGGCATATTTTTTTCAATTTTTCATTATTTTCTCTGAACCGTAAAATTTGAAAAATTCCTGCCTTGCCCCTCCCTCCAACAATTAAGGAAGAGGGAAGAAAGGAGAGAAAAAATAATCACAGCTGAGAAGGAACTCCTAACCTAAAAGAATTTGACTCTGTTTTTCACAGAGGACTAGCAATAGCTTTTTTCTATGATCTCATTAAATTATTGTTAATGTGGGTTTCACAACATGGTGTTTCTGCACTCACACATTCCTGCACATATTTGTATATTTTATTATATCCAGGACTAGTGCATTAAAAGATTATCAAAATATAAGCACTCCAAATTGGGAGTGATCATAAAACTGAATATTGTTAATTTAATGTCAGTTCAACTTTCTTGCACATATGAATTATGAAAATGCATTTTATGCTAGAATCATATTCCATTTCCACTGGACCCTTCCTGGGTCACCAACCAGCTAAAAGTCATTTTTCTAACATGGTTAGAAATAAACCAAGGGGGAAGGAAGACTGATGGAAATTCTGAAATATAATGTGAAATGAGCTAAAATTAGGAAGCAAATATCTGAGATAAATATGGACGAGGAAGGATGCTGAAGGAGCCTTTGATCTGGACTCACAAAAAAGACTTGAGGAAGGTGTATTAAAAAAAACCCCACACAATCTTCTAACTGTCTCTCCTAAAATGTAGCTGGCCCCTTTCTGAAACATAAAAATAAAATTAAAAAATCAAAAATCTTTTGAAAATCCAACTACAAAGCATTCCAGAGGGAAAAAAATCATGCCTTGTAAATAAAACAGGTGGCTCTTTGTTTTGTGTTTTGTTTTGTTTTCTTTTCTTTTTGTCAAAAAATCTCTAAAAATAGTAATATTTTAACAATCAAGTATATGTTTGTGAAATTTCATATGTGTGACAAAGGTATTTTGACAAAATAATAAATTTTTGGTTTTTATCTTTTTAGAAAAGAAAGAAAAGTAAATTGAAAGGAGAGTTGAGCATTTTTTGCCAGCAGCAGATGGAATGTGCTGTGACCCATGAGCTCTGGTTTGGACTCTTTTGCTGCCTGCATGTGTTCATCTGAGCTTGGGCCTCCCCTTAGTTCATGGAGAGAAATATACTTTTTGAGGAGAATTTAGCTTATTTTGGTGCATAGAGCAACATAAGGAGATTGATTGTATCTTGTATCGCTTGTTTTTAAACATCTCTTTCTTGCTATGACGATGTCTAATTTCTCATAATCTGAAGCGTTCTCTTAGGTGGAGAGAACTCTGTATGCTAAAGCTCTGAAATTAAACAGCATGTCTGCACCTTGACCAGATTAAAGACTAACTATAGTCTTTAATCTAGTTAGGTTTGTCCTGTAAAAAAGTAAAACAGAAAAAAAGAAAAAAAAAAAAAAGAAAAAAAGAGAATAGTAAATTGGATAATTTGGATAAATAAAGACTAATTATAACCATTCAGATAGGTTTGACCTGTAAAAAAAGTAAAACAGAAAAAAAAAAAAAGAAAAAGGAAAAAAAGAGAGATAAGAGTAATTTGGATAATTTCACTGAAAGGTACACACACTTTTTTAGGGAAAAAATTAGCTAGAAAGGTGCACTTTCATCCAGCAGAGAAAGCCCTGAAAAAGTCAGGAGGAGTCATGCAAACTCCAGCAGTAAATCTGGGATTTTCAGCAGTTGAGAAAGACTGAACAAGCTTCATAAGAATTCTAGATCATCAGCCACTGAAATCTCCACATCAGGAGTAGAACATTCCTTGGAAAATATAAAAATGTATACAAAAGTATTAAAAACACAACTGGCTGTGTTGTGCAGGAGGCTGGAGAGTCTGATGGGTCAAGGTCTCAAAATTTTGAAAGCAAACACACACAATGTGTCCTTTTTCTTTTGACACATTTTTCTTATATATTATATCAAGTTGGTCTGGAACTTTTTGTTGCACTACACACACAGAGGTTGAATAATCTCTACTGAATATCCTTACCCTATACAAGAAACAGGCTTACAACGAGAAATAATGTAAAAAAGTAAAAGAAAAAGAGAAAAAGTCTAGCTCTCCATTTAAATTCCAGGTAAATTATTCACTATTGTGGTTTCAGAGCACTTGTTTTGAACTTGGAAAACCATATTTTAAGGTTGCAGCCTGAGCACAGTACTAGGAAGACAGAGCAGCTTGGTTTGTTCTAGTTTTCAGTAATGTATTTTAATTAGAGTGGTCTAAACCTTTGTACCCCTTTATTTCACTACTCCTTACATATAGGAGAGCAGATGAACTCCAGATATATATACATATATATGTGTGTGTGTGTGTATATACACACATATATTTACATATTTTTATATCTATCCACTGCAGGCATCACTGCTCTGCTGTTATATTCCACTGCATCGAAGAAAATGAATCTTTTCAAACAGGTGAATTTTCCAACAGAAATGGACCAGACTCAGTTCATTGAATAGAAAATGTAATGGTGATCTAAACCTATTACCTTCAATGGAGTCTGTGACATTTTCTTCAAGCATATTGATCTGCTCGAGAGGGAGGTGGGGGACCGAGGGAGAAAGGGAACTTTATTTTTTCACTCACCGTGTTGCGTCAGCCATTGCAATGCTAGTCACAACGTGTAAAAGACTCATAGGCTCCACAGGGCTGGTCCCGTTACAGGGGCTGCAATGAGCACTTCTCTGGGGCTGGATTAAAAATCTGGTTTAAAATCAACTCTGTGTGTACTTTGAAACCAGCACAAACGAGCTGAATTCTCCTCTGCCCCCCTCCCAAATTCCCCCTTGCCCAATAGTCAAACTGATTTCAGTCAAACGCACCCAGAGCTTGTCCGGTGGTCCATTCTTCTTTTGTAATTTATAATACCTTTCAGCTAGTTAATCACATTTCTCTCCATGCATATCTCTTTCTACTAGGCTCTTAATAGTGACTGAACAAATTTCAAATCTTATTCAACCTAATTTGGATTGGCAACATGTCCTTTAGAAACAGGGGGAGGGGGAAGAATATCACCACTAGACTGCTTTTTGTATATTCTAAGTTTAATTTTATATTTTATTTTATTTTGGTTTTGTTATAGAATCATGTCTCTAGAGATTAGAAAAGCAGCAGAGAATTCTGCCTCATTACAGAAGTGACATTTGTGCTGTTATAGTTAGGGTTATGTCAATGTTTCTATTATAATGTAATTCCTTGGCTTTACTGAATAAAGTAGTCTCTTATTTGTAAATATTTTACATGAACAATGTGGATTCAGGTTTTGCTCTACTTGTGACAACAGATATTCCATCTTTCCATTATATAGGTTTGGTTTTATTTGAATATGCTGCAAATATTTTTGTGTTTAAAGAGAACTGGTAAGACCTTCAAACCATTACTTTGCTGGTAACATCACCAGTAGAGATAGAAGACACATTAAAATTCTTTGGCAGGATCACAGTGCTAGTAAAGTTCTTTAATATTAACATAATATTGAGTCCATTTATTTTGGCATTATCTTAATTTGATCCATTTTGCACCTTGTCCATGGTATATATATTTTTTAAATTGTGCTAGCACATGAAGCGATTGCATTTTGTTGTAATCTGAATTTTATAATCTTGCTTATTACTTACAAGCAATCTGCTGCTACAGTTGTTCCTAGGTGTTTTTATAAACCAATTTAACATCTGTTTGTACTATGTAACAGTATCGACTTACAAATGGGCAATAGAACTTAGCATTGTTGAGAATTACTATGCAGATAGATGAAGTTACATTAGTAAAAGTAAAAACCACTCAGTATTTTATTGTAACTTTGTAAATAAGCTTTGTTATCAAGATTATTTTTTTTCAGTAGGCCCTCTGAATTGAATGGCTAAGTTATTTACAATAAAGTATCAGCCAATATGTTTTATGTGGAAATAAATAAATAAATACTTAGAATGGTAGTTAAATTGAGTTTTAAACTTCCAAACCATTCTTTACCCATAATGTGATTCTGGGATCTAAAGGCATATATACAGCACGTGTTAGCAAGCGAACAAATGTAAAGTGGGAGTTAAAAAATTGCTCTGAATCATTAGAAAGATTTAATTAAGATACAAGGCCTGTAAAGTTGTCTGGGCTGCACTGAGAGTGGAATTTAGGCCATGAAAATATCAGCCTAGAGCTCTGAGCACACGTGCTGCAAACACCTCCATTCAAATCTGTTTACTTACCTTGGCATATTTAATAGGAAAAAACCACTTTCTAATGCTGCTTATTTCCTTTGAGTCTCTGCCACAGAGTGTTTCTCTTCAGATATTTTCCAAAGTGGTCCAGATGGACCTGTTAAGGATTGTCTCATTATCAGAGGCAAAATTTGGGTTCCTGGGTGTCCACTGAGGTTGAGGCTTTGTTTACCAACATGTTTTACGTTGAAAAGGAGTAAGGCACTGCCCCAAAGAGTGTAAAGGAGATAGGAATTGGTCCCTGTGTTTTTGGAGATAAGGTTTGATGCACAGAGAAAAGTAATTTGTTAAGGGTCACACATGTCTGCATGGCAAAGAGGAGCTGTAAGCCTTAAAATCACACTTACTCAAACTCCAAACAACAGCTCAGAACCTTCACAAGGATCAGCTCCACCTACCACATTCCCATGAGCCTACCTCTTGGCTGGAGAGAATTCCAAATCTTCAGAATTTAACAGTGGGAGATACCAGGACCAGACTATTTGTGGTAGGCAGCTGAATTAGCTCAAACTCCCAGTGCAGAAACAAAACCAAAATGTTCTGCTCAGTTTTGTCTCCAACAGTCATTACAAACACCTATAACAAAATTTTATCCAGCAGAAAATGTCTATTCTCTGGTATTTCCTCAGACAAAAGTCTGTTCTGTGTTGGTTATCATTATTGACCAAGGAGCACAAAAGAAATTCAACAACATTTTGGGGGGCATAAAAAAGGAATATATTCTCTTTTCCTGAGTTTTGCCTTTGACCTGTCATTGTTGACTATTGTCAGAACAATAACAAAAATGGTACTTCACCTCTTTCCTTTAAGATGAAGTTCAAGTTTAAGAAGTAGAAGGGAGGGTTGTTCTTTTGTTTTTATCTTGTTTTGTTTTCTTTTTTGTTGTTGTTGTTTTTATTCATTGCAACTGAAGAGAGATAACATAGAGGAACAGGAAAAGAAGGATGTGACAGAAGTTACACATGAGTATATACACACAAAAAGGGGGACTGAGGAGAGGCAATTTATTTTTTTTTTCCCCTATCAATCCTTTGGTTTATCAGATGGGTTAAAACATCTTTTTATTTGACAGAAAGGTACATGCGTTCAAGTCGTCCATGTGATAAAATTAAAAATGGCTGTGAAAAAATGGGAAACATTTAGAAATTTTACTCTTAGTGCAACATGCGTGATCCTCTTTAAAGTATTCTTAAATAAAAAGTAAATTAAATGCCTTGAGACAATAGAAAATGTGCTGAACATCTCCAGCAGAGAACCAAATATGGCATAAGACCACCAAGACCCCTTTAGAAAAGAAGACAAAAAATTATATTCTGTAAGTGGGGAAAGCAAGAGCAAAAGATAAAAAATTTGTAGAGATGGCCAATCATTTGACTTAACAGTGTTTATTCCCCCCCACTTTGGTCAGATATATATATGTATATATATAAATTATATATAAACTATATATATAAATGATATATAAAAATATATATATAAATTATATATATAAATTATATATTTTATATATATATATATATATATATATAATGCCAGACTATGAAGAATCTTATCTCCAAAGGAGTACTGGGAAGGACAGGATTAAAAAGAACAACAAAACAGATGATTGCTAGTGACTATACGAGTTTTAATTCATAATTACTCTGCTTTGTTTCTGTGTCTGTTGATGTGACTGTGAAGTACGAGTCCCCTGCAACTTCATCCAGCATCAGGATTAGCCCTGCTATTGACAGGCTGACCTCACGAGGTTCATTCCAGCCATGAGACTAAAATCTCCTGGTACCTTCAATGTTTCTGGGATGGGTAGGAATGTCAATGAAGGCATTGTGAGAGACTTTAGCAAGAACTATCAATCTAAATACTGATATTTAGCCAAGGGGACTTGATTGGCATGAACAGCCTTGTCTGAAACTTGTGCTGCTGCAAAGCCACCAATTAAAATAAAGGCAGCATGTATTTGCTACATCTTATTTTAATGCAGGCACATTCTTTGCCTTTTATCTCTAGATTTCTCCCTCTTCAGAGGCCAATGGTGATTGCTATCAACTGGTCTAGCAAAAAGAGTCACTCAGAGAAGCATTTGGTGTGATCATTTACTGTAATGGTCCAGATTGACATGCAGCTGTAAAATACACTGAGAGCGCTCAGTCCACAGTTCTAGAACATTTGTCACTTGCCTCTCTATTATTCACATTGCAATATTTTCTAGGACTCCCAGTCATGACTGAGAGTCCAGTTATGTCATGTTTCTGACATTTTTGTGGATGTTAATTTACTGGTTTTACATCCAAACTCACAAAAAAAGTATTGGTCATTGTCCATAAAACACAAAAATATGACTCATATGTGGCTAATTCTAAGAAAATATCCTCCAAATACAGTCACCTTATGAAACATATTCACAGCAATGGAAAGTTTTTAACCCTGTACTAAATAATTTTTGCATTAAAATGTCCATTTTTTTTAATATGGAAACTTCCCTTTGTAATTGATCGTATATAGATGAAGTTTTTATTCAGACACAGTTGTGACTTGTTAAAGCAAGTCATTCTGACCTTTCTATTTTATTCAAACAATGCTGAAACATTATCTTCTTCTAGAAGAAAAATATTTTAATAAAGAGAAACAAATAAATATGTATTTCTAATGTTGATCTTTTGTTTCTTTTAAAACATTAATGGTAATCCCACATGATACAGATTTTATTTTGTAACATTAAGTGAGTAAATATAATTGCTATGTGGATATGCATATAAAGAAAATCTCAGCGGGGAAAACTAAATACACTGGAAAGTTAAAATAAAATTATTTATCAAGCTGAAGCAAAAGTATTTGACTCCATGGAAATGAAATGTTTCCACATTACAAAACAAAACAACAGTAACAGCAACCACATTCCCCATCCTGCACACAACCACCTTTTTTTATAGATAGCTTTACACATTTTTTTCCTACAATTTTTGTTTTAGGTGAAAACATTTTCATCCATCTCAGTAAAGTCCCAAAAGGATGTTGAGATATACTGTAGTTGTCCCGTTGATTAAGTAACTGCTCATCAGATTATGCGAAAAGGAGATGGACAATCACATTGTGATTAATCTGCTGTGTGAGAGGGCTCACTGTGGCAGAGCCCTCGCCTCCCAGCAGCTTTCACTGCCCTGCCAGGATGGTGCTATGTCCAATGGGTTCTGCAGGCCAGTCATACTCAGGTATCTGTGCTGTGAAATCTGTGAAAATCTCTGAATACTGTAGGATGGAAGAGGCAAGATGGTTCTGCCTGTTGCTGTCAGAATTGCACCCGATTCTCCACAATACCAGATCTTAATTTAGTGTGCACTCATTCTGGTAACTTTTGACTCCTTTGGCCCTGTTTCTACATTTAGGACAACCTGCTTAGTCCCCTGTTGGAATATTGAGCTGGATCTTGACCAGGTTCTTTTGTAGTTTCCTGAATTTGATGGAACTACAAAGGACCAGAAAGACCAAAGACAGTCTCAGAATCACAGGCACGGCTCATGTAAGAGAAACAGAGTTGAACTTTTCAGACACTGCCAATTATGATTTATTGAATTAACACCCATTTTCAAAATAGCTGGAAGGATGTGGTGCTGGATTTTGGTTTTTCTGGATTATAAATAAGGACATCTCTGAAATAAGGCCAGAAACCTCCATCCATATGATAACAGGCAAGTTTCAAATGAAAAAAAAAAAATGTGGTAGAAAGCCACATTGATTCAGATTTGTGCAGTTTTATTGTGAAAGAAAAAAGCAACAAATCTGAAAGATTGTGGGGATTAGCAGGAAGGAACCCACATTGACTGCATGCAGCATGTTCCAAGTAATAAACAACAGTGTTATTAGTGAACATAAAGCCTGCGATAAACAATGCCATGATGTTTCATTCACTCTAATAGGCAGGAACAGATAATTGGGACAAATAAAGCACTGAAAACTGTCTCTAACCACCTTTCTGAGCTGCTCTTGGAACAAGTGAATAAGGTCCTGGCATGCTGCAAAACTCAGCAGTAGCTCTGGAAACCACGTTTTGTGTTTCACTAAAAGAGTGTGTTGCCGTTGCTAATGGAAAACAACAGAAGCTAAAGACGATTGCATGAATTGTCAGATCTTCTTCTTTTTTCCCCCCTTTTTTTCTTTTTTTTTTGTAAGTGGTAATGAGGAGACAAGGAGACAATTCCACACATTCATCAAAGAGCTTGCAGAACTCTCTGGAATATATTTCCCATTGAAGTCACAAACATTTCTAACTATGGGCACTTTTAAACTAAACTAAAGTTATTTGTTTTATCTTTCAACACTCCTCTCTCTCTGCCCCCACATAGCAGTTTGTGCAGGGAATAGACTATTCTATTATATTTTCATCCCATCTGTCCTTATTTTCTTTCCTTTTTTTTTTTTTTTTTTCCCTCCAGTGCTTTTTTTCATAATTATTTGAGAACCAGCTAGAGATTTGCCCAGCAATAGGAGTGCTGAGGGAAAAGCTGGAGTTGTTCTAATGCATTTGTGTCTGGGCTATCCTCAGACAGCAGGGGGGCTTTGTCATGTCAGCCATATTTTAAAATTTTGACAACATTAATCTTGACATTGAATCATAATTACTCCTCACCTGGGGTTTGATGTACCCAGAATTGCCACTTGCTGCTGTGAGCAAGTGTTTCACATTAGCAGTGATATAAGTCCAGGTAACTCTTTAAGCAGGAGGATGGGGGAAATGGGTCTTGGCAAATTGCTAAAGCCTTTTATGTAGTCTTAACAATGCAAAATGCCAGCCTACATTTCAGTAAACTGAACATCCTGAGATGCTGCTTCTACAAATGCAGTGGTCTGGCAGCAACTGCTGACTTTCAGATCAAATAGATAGCAACACTTTGTAACTTTTAAATGAAAATCTTTTTCTGCAGCACTGACAACTCAGATCAAGTGATAAAAACCGTACTCTGAGCAACAATTTTGCATGCATGTGGAATCTGTTTTGTCACTCTTCATTCACGTGCTGTCCTCGCTTTCATCCAAGAGTTGTGCCAGTTTTGCTCTAACAAATACTGCAAATATTCCTGTTTAATCAGCACAGACATAGAGACACGTGAATTGAGGCAGGGAGATACTAACAAAGTCAGTGTGTGGGCACAGGGGTGGGTTAAAGCACTGGGTTTTAGGCTCTGAGCTGCCTCTGAATTCCTGCTCATCACAGAGTTCCTCTGTGACTTTCAGTGCTAAGTGTTGTTGCTTTGGCACGCTTAACCCAACTTTAAGTATTAAAGTAATACCTGAAGAACATCCACATCCAAAAACTTGTTTTCCCTGTGTCCCTCCTGCAGTCAATTGACAAAGATGGAGAACTCAAAAGAGTGATTCAGATTACAGGTGGCCTTACTCTCCCTCTATCAGGAGCTTAAGTGACTAAGCATGTCAGCCAAATGCCTTGGCTTAGAGCAATGCATCAAAGTCTTAGGACCCAATGGGATATAAGGACTTGAGTATCTAATCTAGGATTTACACAAAATGTACAGTAAGCACTTAAACTGTCATCCTCAGCTGACCCCTAATGTCCGAGGAGCTTAAAATCCTTTGCCACCTGACTTCTTTAGTTTAAAGTTCCCCAGGTACCTATAACTGTATTAAGGCTTGGCAGGGATGAGCAGCCTAACTCACACCTAATATTGATTAGAATGCAGCAACTAGGCTTTCTTCTGCTCAGGTCTCCTGGGGGATCTAATTCCAGAAGACAATCTTAAAAAGGCCTAATAAGCATTTATAGTAATAGGAATATCTATGCTCTGCAGTGGTTTCCACCTCTCCTTTCAAGCAGATTAATGGTTGTCATCTTTTCTTTAAATTAACATCTTAGTAGTTTGAGCACTTTGCAAGATGTGGGAGATATGCTCCACACTGCAATGGGGCTCAAATATTTCTTCATCAAACATGTGCCAAACAACAGGATGCATGCCATCCCAGCTGGAGGCAAAAAGTAGAGAACAATGATTTTTAATCTGCTATATTATTTAATAATCTGAATTTTGGTGGTGGAGTATGAACAGAGAGTTATATAGCAAAGAGGCAAATGGAACACTGAAACATAATAGTTAGGTTACTCAGTAGAGACAGAGATAAACCACCTTTCACATCCTATTCATACTCCAACAGTGTTTATAATATAACATATATGCTCTTTGTCCACATTCTAGCTTATCCTGCATTACTTTTTTTGCATGCTGGTATCCAAAGGATCCCAAAGTTTAATCACAAACCCAATAAGAGAAAGGTCTAAATACTGTGTTCTCTGTTTAGAAGCTTGAATTTCACAATAAGGCTTTTTATTTGATACATAAGATGGCTGAAATAAGTGTTGCATCCCATGATGTCAGGATTCTGTCCAAATATCTAATCTCCAGCTGTAATGTAATGTTATTTTCATACCCAACAGAGATGAAAAATTTTCTGAAAATATATACTTCATTTAGATACCAAAAAAAAAGTCTTAAAAACCCTATAAGAGAGAGACATAGCTTTAGCCACACTTCAAGATCACATTTATAACCCTTAAAGACACCTAAATCTTTAGAGATGTTTTCCTGACTTTACTGGTCTTTGTGTCTGCCAGATGGCTCCACATATTCAAAAGGAAAGCTCAATTTTTTTAACCTGAGTAAATCAATAGTCTGGGTCCACTTTCTGCTGGGTGAATGCTCATGCCAGAGCTGGCAGTATCAGCTGAAGAGGGAATAAGGATAAACTGATTAGTTATTTCCATGATTGGAAACAGTCTTCCTGCATTACTCTTAGGAAACATGGCTGAAATGTGGAGAAAAGTTCTATTGGTACTGCCATAAAGCCAATATAAGCAAACATGGAATAAAACCACAGATATGCACATTGGTGTGTTGGGCACATGTGTGGACAGACAGACGTACATATGCCAACAAAGTCAAAACTCTGCCAATCTGCACCTTGCATTGCCTTTTTGTGCCAGCAAAACACAGATCTAAATATCACACCACCAAGGAAAGCCAGTAGGTCATAGCACAAACAGCAAGGAGAGCTGTTGGTATCTGCAACCTTAAATGTTGAGCAGCAAAACTCAGTTATAATCTACATTAATTCCTTGGGATATTAGTACTTGTCTTAGGCTTCACAGAGAAGGATACTGAGAGGATACTCAGAAGAACTGAGTAAGAGCTTGTGAGATAGCGTGTCTAGTGAATGTAATAATAAATATATCATAAAAGCCAGAAATCCCTGAAAAAGTAGATATGATTGTTCACGATTTCTCTGAGTAATTTACTGATCAATCTTACCCATTTTATTTTGATAATTCTGTATGTGTTTAAGTTTGCCAATTTTTTTTAAGAAAAACGCATTTCACACTGTCCATATAACAGTATTTGAGTAGAATGAGCACAATATACATAAAAAATTTGTTTTAGACGAGTGACTTCTAGAGAAGAGATAAATTGCAAATCACAAAAGGCAGAGAACAATTGGACCCATGCCCTGTGTGGGGCACGGCAGTTTAGAAAAAGTGAGGTGATATGTTTTGCTTGGGAGTAATTTAATTCTACTCAGATTAACAGTGGTACTGGTTAGATTTTTGGCTGGGAAATTTTGCTTGTTTGTTTTGTTTTGTTTTGTTTTGTTTTGTTTTGTTTTGTTTCATAAAAGCATCACACTTAAAGGGAGTAGGAACCTCTCAGAACAGATACATGCAGTAAGTATGTGTGTTAAAGAAGCACTGCAAAGTTTTCAAAGATCTAAAGTCAGCTAAAGGAGAAAACTTGCAGGAGCACTACGATCCATGGACAAGATTCCCATCTTTCCGATCACTATCTCAGATCTGCACCATTACTCTGCATCACACCAACCACCACATTACCTTCCCTGAATTTGCCACAAATTCCCTCAAGCAGCGAGAAGGATGGGTAGCAGCAAACCCTAATATTGCAAGGTATGTCCCACTGTATTGCCTTAACCAGATCTTTCAGATGGCCCTTCCGTTGTGTTTCCATTACATCAAAACTTCAAAAGCACAGAGTTGCATTTCTTCACAAATTAGACGAGATGTGGAATTACTGTGATGGCAGCTGAGCCACTGGAGGTTGTTCTGCTTGTCTCAGTCAATATAAAATGCCACTCTCTCTCACACACACATACTCAACTTAAAATCACAGGAGAAAGAAAGAAATAAAAGCTGTGGCTGCATGCATATCTTATGACCACTTACTCATGGAAAATCTCCGAGGTTATTCAGCAGAAACACAAATGTTGGAAGTTGGTTATGCATAGTTAACAGCAAGATACAAAAATATGCTGAAGAAAACAAAGGAAATTTTTCAGCCAATTTAAGGCTTCACACCTAGAACCAGCTCCCGCTTGCCATTTCCCTTCCTGTGTGTAAAATTCAAACTGCATAGCAAAAAGAGAGTAACATCATTCTTGCTTGTAAAGCTACTGTAACATTTTTTAGTTATTTAAAAGTATTTTTTATATTGTAATTTCAAATAGAAATAACTTTTGTTATTAGTGAGAAAATAAGGTCCCATATAAAATTTGAACTCGACTTTACTGGTATGTGTTTCATACCAAACATGTCCTCACTGCATTTGCTGAAGCCTATTCCTGTTTGACACCTTTTAATATTAAAGCAGTATCAGACCTTTTCATAACCAAAGGGACAGTTGCTCAAATCATGGACCAAACCTTCTTTTCTGGGGCTTGATTTAACACTTAAGTGCTAAATTTAGCACTTGATTACTAGTGCTATTAGTTTTAAGTAAATGAGAAGGGACTTTTCTCATAAGGACAGTTTCTCTAGTAATGAAATCACTTACAACACTAAATCCCATTGACTTTAAATTAAACAGTAATTGGATAAAATATATTAAACACCTATGAAGAAATATTGAAAAACTGACGTTACTCAGGTTAGAGTTCTAACCACTACTCTAGAGAATCATATTCCCAATCTCAGTGGCCAAAGAAAATTAATTTAATAGAAAGGAAGCTTGTCAGAGTCAATGGCAACTTAGAGTGTTACATTTTCTCCTACCTTTGAATGGACAGAGTGACAAGGTTAATATTTCCCTCAGAAATATTTTTTTTCTGCACCTGATGGAAATGCTGAGAAGAAAAGTTGCTTTGGTCATCTCTGATTTTCCTTAAACACTCAGATTAAACTGTTGTACTCAGAACTTTAAAGTTATTCTTTTTCACTTACATTAAAAGAATATATAATGTATATTACACTAAAAGAGTATATAATGTATATGATGATGATTTTTCCTTAATGATCAAAAACAAACAAGCAAACAAAAAAAACCAAGATAAAGGAGTTCTTAAAAAGAAGAAGACAAAATTCCTTTCCCTTGAATTTTTAAGGGATTGAGAGGTCTTCAAAAGCTTCCATTTCATTCTCATTTCTGTGTTTTGGGTCCTTAACAAGGGACAGATTGGAAACTACAATCCCCTCTAAAAAGCTAATTGTGAAATGCAGCTCAGCAGTTCTGGATTTGAATAGATGACTGCAAGAACTTCTCTGAAAGTCTCGCACAAGTCACCTCCAATCTGAAATGTGCCAGTGGCCAAGCTCCTCTCCAATTTCCATTAACTGTTTTAGCCACATTTTAAGAGACAATAAGAGAAGCTCAAGCCCACAGCTCACACAAATACCAAAACTCAAAAGTCCTCCAAGATACTTTTGTGTTTAGCCTCAGGCTTCAGCTGGCCAAGACTCTCAGCCCAGCAGAGCTGGATGAGACCTCTGCAATCCCTTGGTCTACACCTGCTCAAAGGTGCTCAAACCATGCTTCAATCTAGGTTCAGAGCTAAAATAAGTGCAAAAACCAGGAGCTGAGTATTCTTCCAGGGCCTAATGGGGGAGACTGGAGCCCTGTTTTTGATTAGATACCAAACTTTTAGAAAATTAAAAAGAGAGTAGATTGATCCAGACACTTGTGTTACCTATTACTAATTTATGATGTATGATAGGAAAATAAATCACATGTTATTGATTCTGGATTATGAGTGTGTTGTGTTTAATTACTTCTACAGCATCCTTTATCTCTTTTCCAACCCAAGAGAACAAGAATTTTTATTACATATTGTTGTTTCATCTCCAGGAATCCAATGATCTTTAGACTTCAGGTATACAAATTCTCTTGACAAGAGTAAAGCAGGCACTGGAAGATTACCTAAAAGTTAAAAAACCCCAGGTTTATCTCTGATACATCATCATAATGATTGTTCTAATGATAATTCTATCTTGGTTCAAAAGAAAAATCTACCTTTTGGGTCAACATCTCAGTGTTTTTTCTCTGTGTGAAAGAATATATCCTCATCTGACAAACTTATTTTTGTGACTATTATCACTCACTGTTTTTCACAGTACCACCCAGTGAAATGATAAAATATCCATCACAATTCCAACTAAGTTGCAGTAAAATCCATAATAACTGAAGTCTAGTTCTGCAACATAGCTAGACTTTATTGCCCTGCAAAATTTGTTTCACATTATAGTTTGAAAAGTAAATGTGGTAAAAAATAGAGTGATTATAAATGAGGTCTCCAAAGACCTACTATATAAGACCTAATATAAAAAAGTAGAAATATTAAATATAGATTATTATGCAAACAAGATTTTCATATCCTAAATTTTATTAAAATTTGATTTAACAAAGCTCTCGGAGGAGCTGGCCCTTAGTAGTTTATTAAGATGAGCATTAAATGAAAGAAAGAAAAAAAAATACCTCAAGCCTAAATTGAATTATAGGAGATGAGCTAAAAAACATAATTTATGTACTGGACAAAAATTACATCCAGGTTTGTCTTTTTTTTTTTTCCTTATTTTTTTCTTTATTTTTTAATAATGTTTAAAAAATATTAAATATTGAAGAAGGACTGCAGAAAAAGAAGTACAAAAAATCTTCAAGGTTGAATTAGATAAACTGAGTTACAGAAAGTTAAAATAAGCCTGATTTCTAAAAAGTGAAATCCTAAGGGACTTCGGCTCTCAATACTTACATTGCATTTCAATTTGAGATATTTTTTTTTTTTCTGTTAAGTGGACTACCTGCTTCTGAAATCATTGGTCTGGGTCTGTCTAACTGATAATTAGATTCTAAACTACTAGGTGTACTGGGAAGATCAGACAAAATTCAAATTTTCTCCATCTCTGCTAGAATCTCTCCAGGAATGATATTGAAAAAAAAAAAAAAAGGAACAGACACAGTACAAGGCACAGGGAGCTGCAGGGGAGTTCAACTCTCCTCTTTTGTGTCAAGTGGAATCAAGGGTCATGCAGCATCTGACTCCTGATCTGTCTACCCATTTCTCCTGAGGAGAAACCACATTCACCTCACACAGACAGAGCCTGAGCTCCCCATTTGCTGAGCTGTGCTGGCTTTGACAAAACTGGTAGGGAATCTCTTGTGTTTCTTTTTGTGTGTCTTTCATAGTGAAACCACACAAATAACAGAACTAATAGCAATTATACAAACACAGATTATCAGATTATTAATGCACCATTTAACATGCTTATCAAAACATGTCCTTGCTCCCCTATTGCCCTCTTATTGTTTTGTCTTTTTACTAGATACTGTGTGCAGGTATAATCTAGATTATTCACTACAGAAAGCCACAGTTCTTTTAAATTCATCATCATTGTTAATTATCTTCATCCTTATCAGTGACAACCCCTGCTAAACTGAGATTGAGGTGGTATGGAGAGATATTTTGAGAATATCTAGAGAAAGGTGTCTCTGGCGGCACAAGAACCCAATATATCCCAGCATCTAAATTTTAACATCGCTTTTTAAAAAGGCCCATTGAGGGATTTCTAAAGACACAAATTAAACATTTATGTCTTTTTCTTGTTAAAAGCCAATGGGAAGTTAGTACCTGCCCCCTACATGCAGCAGCAACTCAATTGCTTTGTCAGAGGTCTGCAAAGTCCCTGTCTGACCATTCCCACTGTCCACAACAGCTGCCCAATAGAGGGCTGAGAGTCCCCCACACCTGCAAACTTTCATGGAAAAGTTGTACTGGGCTCTGACCAATCTGGTCTAATCAGAGGTGTTCCTGCTCATTGCAGGAGGTTTGGATAGTCTGGATAGTTTGGATAGACTGGATAGTCTTCAAATGTCCCTCCTACTCAAGCTATTCTATGATTCCATTATTCTGCGGTGGTATATTCCTCTTTCTGAGATATAACACATTTTCTACTCTGCCCAGGTTTGTAAAGCACTGGCACCAAGTTGTTGCTGTGTGTTACTGAGGTCTAGCTGGCAGCAGGAACCCAAATTTGTTGGTACCTCTGGTGCATGACCCACCTGAAGGGATGGCTGACAGATACCACTGCTCAAAAGCTGTACCTGGTGACATGTGCAGGTTACAGCTCTCTGCTGTTCTTCATGAAGGGACCACAGAAATGCTTTTCTAGCCTTAAAAACTGAGAACTGGAAATAAGTGGAAATATTTTAAATTCGATACATCTTTCCTTTCTGGCGTTGATATTACTACAGTATGTGGTTTTATGTGTTCATATTTCTGTAGATATGGCTTATGAAATGCATTTTGCTGTGTATTTTTCCATTGTATTTTATGGCCTCACATTTTATAATCCTATAGCCTGAACTTCATGGTTTCTTTGTGTCTACTCCCTTTGATGCAAATATCAATACGCAGTTGCTTTCAAAATGCCATTTCTTTCCTGTTTAAACATAATCAATACAAAGAGAAGAAATAAAGAAATTATATTTTTCTTCATACAGAATATTATCATTTTTGTCCAGAGGAACATCTTTGATGATGTTATCTTAATTTCTGGGTGACACCTGGAAAGGAATTTCCACCAGCTTTTTCTATTCAGGGCATCGATGCTCTACTTGTTCCAAAACACACAAGTGTATATCAGAAAGGGCAAATAGAGACTTGGTATGAATGATGGAAAAATTCTAGAGGAAAATGAAAGAACATACAATGAATCAGGCATATTCTGAATACATCAAACACTCAGCACATGCACATGTTGGCTCAGTGGCACACAGATGTGGCACATGGATGTGGCACATGGATCATAAATCTTTTCTGATGAGGCTTCTGTGTGTTTATAAATCCTAACTACACTGCAGTGAGTGGGGTTAATGGAGTAGGGAGGTAAATTCCCTTAAGCCAACCTGTTCAATCTGTGCTTTCACACAGATATAACACTTCCACCTTCATTTGCAGTTTTATAATGCAACCTTCACTGTCACAGAACAACAAACAGAACTGTTGTAGGGCCTTTAACCCCTTTCATGACAGGCTGAGGGATCCAGGATGGCTTTTCTTGATAAATTCCACTCAATGTTCTCTCCACAATGTTTGCTGCAGATCGCCAGATGCAGAAAGGCAACTGAAAGTTCTTCTACCCAACTGGAAGTTCTCTGGAACTCCCCATAACTGATGAAAGGTCTGCGGAAGTTATGACTCCAGCTGTAACTTAGCAGTTTAGGAACTGTAATGCCAGTATTGAGTCCTACCAGAAAATTTACCACTGGCCACAAGAACACATGATTCAGGACAAGGAACATGCTTTTGCTGCCTCAGTAAAAGCTGTCTTATTATACCACCTTTTTTTTTTCCTTTGTCTAGACACCTGCACATGCCCATATGTATTTTCCATTCTGACTACAGAAAATATCAACCCTGGCCCACTGCATCAAGGTGTTCATATTGTGAGGTACTTAGAAAAAAGTGTTATTATATATGAATGCTGAATTTTATTGATGAGAAGTCATCATGGGTAACTTTAGTGTGGAAATCTTCTAACTATACCAGAGAGAGAAACAAGGTAGCAATCTTAACAGTCCTATCGTTATATTGATGTTATAGATGGCCTTGAGACTTAGGCATTAATAATTTCTATGGATTCCAGGGAAGTTCAATTTTAAATCCCTTGCACCAGCTTTCTCCATGGAATGCTGGATTCATGTCAGATCAATTCTTAAAAGAAGCCTTGCTTTCTATATTATTTAATGTTTTGAGAATCCGTGAGAGAAATAAGTGATCAGTTAATACACGAAACCCACAAGGCATGAATTAACCATGATGGAGATCCTAACCCTTCTTTCACCTTGATAGCCTTGGAGAATGGAAGCTGGCAGGACCAAGGAGCTGGATTTAATGCTGCTTTTAGCACAGATGCCGTACTGTCCTCATGTACAGGGCACAGCTCACATGGCTAACTTGATCCCGACCACCAGACTGGATTTATAGTGCCAAGGGTGTGCCACACACAGATAATACACACTTTGAGCTTGAACTTGGATTTCAGAAAAGTCACAGAGCTTAACTTAGGCATCTGCACTTAGCCAGTCTGAATACATCTCTTTCTTTTCAGATCTCCATGTCTCAAATGCAAAGTGGAATGATAGATAACACCTTCTGCTGACAGATTAGCACAACCCTAAATATACTAAATCTGCTGAGTGGTTGGCAAATACAATAATCATTAGGACTTTCTAAACTTCTGAAATAGCTAACCAGAGTCCTGTGGCAAAACCAGTCTCATTAAAGCAGTTTCTTGTTTGACTGACACAGGTGATTATTTAGTATTATGTTGCTGGTATTTTCTTGCTATGAGATATTTCCAGCCTAGCTGGATGTGAGATGAGGTGAGGTGAGACAAAAGGAAAACTGGAAAAAAGGGGAGAAAAAGGGGAAGAAAGGAAAGAAAGGGAAGAAAGTGTAAAGGAGAGGAGAGGAGAGGAGAGGAGAGGAGAGGAGAGGAGAGGAGAGGAGAGGAGAGGAGAGGGTCTGGCAGCAAGACTTTTCCCTCATTTTTTGTTTGCTTGCTTTCAAGCAGGAATATTTTTTTTTATCACTGGATATTGTCCTGTTTTCACTCAGTTTGAATACCCTCCATTGTATATATTTGTCTATTTTAGGTTCAGAAGCAAGGGGAGCTTTTTTATTTGCAGATGGATCTTGCTTGCCAAGAGATATTTTTATCATGAGTTTCCACATAAAGGCAAGTAAAGATCCTTGCAAAAGATAGGTGGATGCCATTTGGAGGAGGTGGAAAGGAGTAGCCCATGACAAAGGCACTGGGAAATTCGACTCTCATCCATGCTGGGACACGGTGGACAAATCAAAAAGATTCTGTTATGCAAGTAGTTATGATTGTATTGTGGCAAACACTTCAAATAGATGTAAGGCATGGGATTTACTTAGAATGCACACATTTACATCTGAATTAGTCACACTAAACTCCTTTACGAAGAGAAATAAACAATTTTAGGATTCAATTCCTCTGGTCTCTTCTGGATATTATATCTAGGATAAGACTTCTCATTAGAAGGATCTATTTTTATCACTTACTGCATCTTCTGAATTACTGCTGCAATATGGGAACTGGGGTGATTAGCTCAGGCACAGACCTTTACACTGTAGAGGTCCATAGCTATAGAGATGAAAATTTCTTGAAGAGTCAAAAAAGTATGAACACAATAATGCAGAAATAAGAGGATAATAATAGGTGTAGTTTTTTTAGAAAATTGAAGCAAGACAGTTTTGGAGTTCAGTGACCTGCCTATATCCTCTGAGATTCTGTTTACACATTTGTACACATATATTTTTTCTCATAGCAGGTGTTGTTCTTTAAACTTCATGCCTTTATATACACAGAAAATATTTCTTTAGGGTGGGACTGTGATGAGTAGGACAACTATATCACACAAAAATGCTTTGGAACTGACATTTGTGCTTGTTTCCTTTACATTTGTGCTTGTTTCCTTTGCATTTGTTCTTATGAGGCTTTTAAACTCTCCTGGTAGACCTAGAAGCAATTTATACAACTAAAATAATGAAACCTTTGACCCCTTTGCTGAATTTAAGTACCCTGAAAGATGGGAAACACACAAAAGGCCCAGCTTCCTTCTTATCTCAGCTGCAGAAATCCTCACTTGAAGCAAAAATAAAAGTTTGTGAAAAACGTGAGGACAAATACAAATGATATCTTGAGATTTATATGTGTTCCTGGGGAATCAAAACACTCATCTAGGAGGTAAAGAAAGAAAAGAAATAATAATAACAAATACCTAAACAATTGCCATCTTATAGGACAGAAACTATCTTCCTTTTGTTTCCCAGCTCACGATAAATGGTGTTTAAGACTTTGCATTTAAGTCACTTTTTGTTGCACTTTAATCTGGTAATTAGTTTTTCCATGAATCAAATACTTTTTAAGGAGATCAAACTGAAATAGCATTTAGCTTAATTCTGATGAGGCTGAAGTTATGCTTCATTTGACCAAGGGTGTTTAAGAGTTGAACAATAATGTGTAATATAGAAAGTCTTTAGCAGCAACCTTTTCCATTCCAACTAGTGCATAATATTGGTTTTGCAATCATTTAGTAATTATATAAGGAGGACATATTTATTACGAATTATTGATTTTATAATTACTGCTGCTGGTGTTCACATTATTACACAATGAAAATCTTTTAATATACAATGTTCTTCACCCTCAGCTGGCAAGCAGATAGTGCAATGCAATTTACTGAGTAGCCAAGAGTAGATTTTTATCGGTGCTTTTTTTTGCCAACTACCTAAGTAGCTCGCTTTCTGAAAAAAAAAATATTGCTAATGGCACTTAAACCAAGAAGAATATCCAATCTCTCAAGGTCATTCCTGGAAGATGATTATAGTCAGCCAATGAAGAAAAAGAGAGAGAGACACAGAGAGAGAAATTTGTTTAATTGTTGAGTTATTGGACTGCTAATATCACCAGGGTAGGTGATGGCTTTAAATTTGCTGTAAGCTAAATAGACATAAAAGGCCGCTATCATACACTGGATCGTGACACAGGAAGATATATCTCTTATGAAATTGATTTTTCCATGTGTGCAGGCTGACTGCTCATTGCAGCTAACCTGCCTGTAGAACCGCAGGGAAAAGTTATATTCGGGGCTAGTGTATAATTGTCAATATGTTTTATATTCTTGAGCAAGGGATTTTTCTTCAAGACGTGTACAAAAGAGATTGTCCAAGTTCACCATTTGATTGGGTCTGCAGCTGCTCACTAATAGCTGTTGCTAAGAAACTGTCACCCCAAACAAAGAGGAGTTCTGCACCATCAGAAATCTTTGGAAATAGGGCTCTCCATTACTGACATCAAAATTAAACGTCCTGGTTACAGAATTTAGACCTGGCAGGTTAAGGGAAGAGGATTCAAGTACTTCCACAACTTCCTCTGCACTTGCCAAGACTTAAACTTTGACTGGAATGATGCAGGGGTGAATCTCTACTTCCTACAGACACAGACACCCCCACAAATATACACTTAAACATGCATATGCAGATTTGAGCATGGGCCCACGGTTGCATGTGAGTCTGAAGCTTGTTTCTTGATTGCTTTCCCCTCTAAAAAATTGGTTTTATTAAGGTATGGCTTTCAATCTTCCTGTAAAAGAAAAAAATAAAAGAAAAAACATTTACAAAATACGTCCCACTGAAGGCAGCGGGTTCAATAAGAAGAACACATGTTCATTCCAGTATGGAATTCAGGTCATCCCAGATACATGATATCCTGCTTAGTACCTCACCACCCTTTTATTCACAAGTACAGATGTTGGAAAGAAGCAGAGCATATTCAGACTGGGAAGGACAGAGGGAAGTTTCTGTTTTGTGACCTGAAATTATCTGGCACGGAGCAAACTTCTGATTTTACTGCAATGTGAATACATATATAGGAAACATAGAAGAAGTAGAAATTCACATGCAGTTCTTCACAGGATTTTGACTCCTCAGGATTAGGGGTGGGAGGAAACCTTTAGATATCTCCATATTGGGAAATGTTATATTTTCCTTCCTTTAAATAAAGCAAGAAACATGCAATAACATTATACTTTACTGATTTGTAGAAAACAACACAAACACAGACATAATAGAAATAGGAATGATAAACTTTGCTTATATATGTTGATATTTTATGAAACTGTCTTTTCTGAGGTCCACGAAGTATAAAGTAGGTATTGCCGTCATTTATTTGGATTCAAAATTTCTAATTTTAATATTTTAAGCTCTGTCTGGTATATTCCCAGGTTGAGACGACGTTGTTCCAGCACATTTCAGGTAATTGTGTCTCCAGCTAAAATGGAAGAGCCAAGAGCATGTCAGGACATCATCTTTCTTTTCCAGAGAAAATGGCATCAGCACGTAACATTTCACCTTGCTCCCACTCACCCTACCCTTCATTTTCCAAAAAGGAGAAAGCAAGCTATGGAATTTCCAGCTGGGTTCAGGTAGGTGAGAAGCACTCTGGGATTGTTTTGCTTTCACTAAGTGAAAATATAGTGATATAAACAATTGCAGGAGCATATGCAATGCATCATAATGATGGTGATGTGCTGGCCATGGCAAGTTTCACAACTGGGTGTGCTTCATCATGAAAATGCCTGAGCGATGCAATGTAGGGATCAATCAATCTTGGCTTGGTATTGAGACAAACTGTATGGTTTAATGAGTCTTTTCTGTCTCTTATGGTAAGAGGAGATCAATCAATGAACAAAATCAGATCAGTGATTTAAAAACAGGGTTTTTTTCAGTGTTTATACCCAGCAGTTTTAAACTTCAAAAAGTCTGTGAGTTATTGGGACAATAAGAAAAAAGAATAAACCTGTTACTCTCTATTTTTTTTTAAACAAAACAAAATATAAGTCAGCAAACAAGACTTTCTCGTTGTTAGAAACTCCATATAAATTTTTGAAATGCTTAAAAAAACAACAATAAAAACGTCAATCTTAAAAGTATGATTAACTGGAAATTTAATAAAAATCCTCATAAACTATCTTTAATAAAACATTACAGAGAAGTTTCAGTCTCTGAAGTAAGTTTCTCTGCTTCCTTTTCCTTTCTCCATTGATAATGTAATAAGCTGAAGATGATAAATTTTCATGTATTCCTACTTAAAAACCCAGAGAGGGTTGGGTCTGGGTTGTGGATGTGCCCTGATGTGTGTACACAACCATGAAAATTTATCTAGCTGTTCATTAGTTTGGGCATTTCAAAATCAGCAAAAAGAAGAAAAAATTTTGCATCAAAAACTCATTACAATTTTCGAGGTTTGTTGAGGAGTATTACATAATTTCCAGAAAATATTAGCTGGGAACATATTATCTAAAGGTAAATTGTAAAAAGAAATTCAGTCTCTGAATATTAGCATTGCACAGGCTGAAGTACATAAACAGCTTTTTTTGCTTCTGTGACCAGTATAATACATTAGGAACTTGTAGTTTTCTGGGGAAAATATCTTGGAAATGCCAAAACCCTTGAAAAGCACATCTCAAAGTCAAAACAAGAAGATTTCAACACTGTGGAAAAACTTGGTTTTGAATCTCTGTAATCTACTGTTCTTACATGGTTCAGTCTAGGAGTCCCAAGACATATTCCTTGCTCTATCTGTATAAATAGGGAAGGGGGAAAAAGTCTTTAGAGATGTTTGAATGTTTCTAAAATAGACCCCAGGATTTATAGGGAAATAAAAATGGGCATCTGATTTACTTTCAGGTCTTGCATTTCACTCTGTTTTAATAAGTATTTTAATTAAATAAAGTGAAAGCATCCTGTCTGTCTTAAGGTGACCAGATATGGCTCTCATGAAATCCTTTGTGCCCTTTTTTCCCTTGGAAATGTCAAGGAGTGCAATAATAACAATTAATGATGATGACTGTTGCTTCAAAGCCAAAGACGGTGAGTTTAATAGGTTCATAAGTCCATTCCTAGCTGTGGAAGTTGATTTGTGACATCCTGTCTCAGACCTGTCAGGCATTTTGTTAGTGCTGGCAAGGAAGTATTTTATTTTATTTTTGTTTAAAAAAAAAAAGTAATTTAAGTGATAAGAATAATTTTAAGTATTTTTCAACATTTAAAAATGTGAGGTTTATTTTAAAAAAATAAATTAGGCGCAAATATGCTTTATATAAACACAAAAGACAGGTAAGAAGATATAAGACAGGCATTAGAAAATATATGTATTGTAAGCAAAATAGTTTTCCACAGAATGCAGGGGAACACAACTGAATTCCACCGGAAACATAAACTTATGGAAATTGACATGAAATTCTGAGACCCCCTCCAAAATTTTCCTTTTGCTGGCTTGCTTCAATGCTGTACTAAGTGCCAACTGATCATATATCTGTCCATCTGCAAAACGATTTTCATGTCACCATCTGTCTTTCACATATAAACACTATAAAATTTTTTTATCTAGCCCCCACTTTAAAAAAGACCCTTGGATGTAATTGTGTGAGGGATGCTGGGTGAAACAACTGTCACTGACCTGGAGGCATCAATGACTTGCAAACTTCTCATGGGCTCAACTGTTAAAAGGCAGAATAATTACAATCTGTCAGAACAAGGACAGCTAAGTGGTTTTAAGTGGGTTTAGTTTTGGTTTTGTTTCATGGTTTTTTGTGGGTTTTTTTTGTTTTGTTTTGTTTTGCTTTGTTTTTATTCAAGGGAGCTAACCTAAGCATCTTCCTCTAGTTAATCTTGTAAATTTCCTCTTTAGATAACAAAGCTAACCCTTTTTAAAGGCTGATTCATCTCACCTGGTGATTATAAGTCAGGCACAACTAACTTCCTTGTTCCTCCATCAGTTACAGAACAAGATTGACAAGAAACATCAAAATTAAATAATAATATTGAGGTGGAATGTATCTTTTTTTCTACAAGCACTTCCTAACTTGATCGAAACACAAACTGAAAACAATTCACTTTTAGAAACCACTTTAGCAATCTGTAAATCAGTATGACTTCAGAGATGGTGCTCAAAGGGAGCTTTCAGAGGTTTCTTCACTTTGAAGTCTAAAAGTAAACACAATTAGTGCTTCAATTTTGTCTAACCAAAATGTTTCAGCTGGTGCAACATAAAATCAATATATGTAGCAATAAAAATAATAATTACACAATGATGTTGGTACACATTTTCTTTCCTCTTTTTTTTTTTAATATATATAAAACTAGACTTTGATACCATGGAAAGAACACCCACATTTTTTGGGGTTTTTTTTCCCTCAGAGGGGATTCTGATTTATATCCTTTTTATCAATAAATTTCTAGAAAGGAAGGATTTTTTTTTATCTTTCATGGGGTCAGATAAATAATAAAATATCCTGAAATAAAGTCTGCATTTTTCAAGACACCAAATCTCAAGTTCTTTGAAAGCAGTCCTCTCTGTCATTTACTTTTTCTTCAATTAATTGCAATAGCAAATAAAGCTTTACATTGCTCCATGTCACCACTACAATGCTTGTGACTTCTCAGAGAATGCAGTTGCTGTCTCTTCTCATTACCTGCCTATTTTCACTGACTACTTCATGGCAGAAAAATCACTGGTGAACCCTTACAGGACTCTTAGATTATGAAATGAGAGGATATCACAAGGTTTGTTCAGTGTAGACTTCTTCATAGAACAGGACTCAGGATTTTTAATTCCTTTTCCAAGTCAATACCAGTGCTTTGGAGAAAATAGTGTTTTGCAGAAAACAAAATCCAATCTTGTTAAAAAAATTCCAACAATGGAAAATCTAATATAAATCTTGTCATTCTAACAGTTAATTACTCTCACCATAAAAATGCAATGTGCCTACCCTAACCTGACACTCACTTTTTTCTTTATTTATCTTGTCCACTAGATTAGCTCTGAAATATTATCTTTATTTCTATATTTTTACTATGGTATTTCCCCACTTTGTAAACGTGACAAACATGCTTTGCTCCTAAATCCATTACTTGTTATTAACCACACTGAAAATACACACTAGGTTTAGACACAAAACCTATTATTGCATGTCAGCTGATCTCTACTCTCTGTTCCATTGTGTACAATAAATCTGGGCTAAACATAAGATAAGCTGAGTTTGCTTAGCCTGCTTTTCACTGAGCTAAACTAATTTGAGCAGCCTTGATTTTCTGCAGGGTAGACTAGTCCCATGGATAGTTCTCATGAATCAGCTGACTTGTTAGGTGTGATGCCAGAATAACTCGTTCATATATCTGAGTCTAATAGAATCCTTGTCCCTGGTTTATTGGAGGCAGAGAGCACTGTGTACCACTGGCTTGTATTCTTCATTATTTATCATTTCCTTTAGCTTTTGTATCAACTCCAAGCTTTACTGGTAATGATTTTATGTTTTCTTCCACCTTGTTGATAAAATGTTTACTAGCATAGAGTCAAAAATCAATCCCAGGGAGACCCCAGTCAAAAAACACCTTATTAGTATTAATTCCCAATTTGCTGATATGTTGCAGGGAATAGCTATCAACCATTTCTTTAATAATTCAATGTGATTGGCAAAACAATGGGGGGTTTTTTTGTTTGTTTTTTTTTTTAAGTTTCTTGTGTACAAGTCAACTTCTTTAAAGGAGTTACATTATTATTCTACATTATTACTTTATTGAATTGAATCAGTCCTCTCATCAAAGCGCTGACATGAGCTGGTTTGAAAAGATTTATTTTCAACCTGTGCAAATTCACTGACATTAATACATTACTTTCCTTTAATTCATTGTTAATTCAGGCTTGTCTCAAATGGTCCATCATTTTGCTTCAAATATAAATGAAACTCGTAATTGCTTGGATTATCCTATTTATTCCTCCTTTAAAAAGTTTGTTACTATGCATTTTTCCCATAACACTTCATGCATGTCCTGAAGTTTTAAACACCGGATTAAATCTACTTTAGTGGTTTGAGTAGCACCTGAGACAGCTCTTTGAAATTCTTAAATACAAAATTACTGAGCCCTAATGATTTAAAAAGGGATTCTTATGTGAACACAATAGAATTTAAATGGGAAATATTCCATCATGATGTGACAAAAAAGCACTGGCCAGAACCCCTCGCTGACCATTTCCAGGGTTTCCATGCACCACCATCCCACTCACACCCTGTTGCCACATGCAATATATGCTATTTTGAATGACACATTGTTATACACTTTGAAATGGTAATTGCTCAGATGACTTTGTATTAGCAGTTACAAACCAAGGTGTCTTCACTGGAAGAATTTACCTTTCATGTGAGCTACATAAGTGAGTTGCAGTCCTCCCTGGAGAAGAGAGATGTAGTAAGGGGTCCTAGCTCTTTGATAATTAACAAAAAAAATCAGATCAAGGGGTTGTCCCAGCAGAACCTAAACTGCTGCCAGTGCTGGGCTACCAGCTGTTTCCTTTAACATTGCAGAACAGAAAAGGAAAGGCAGAAATGGAGTGAAAAGACACCTGTCTCGAGGTGGTTTTGTACCTTCCATGGTAACAAAGAGATCATATCATTACTTCTTCAGTCACATCTGATCAAGCCACTGTAATGATATCCCCTACTGTCACTCCCATCCCTGGCTCATCGTTTCTACAACTGTGGTAGTTACGCTACCTCTGGTGCTGCTTGCCATCCAGAATTACTGTTGGGGCTGCCTCAATCTCTGTTGGGCTGTTAATAGCAAATTTAGCCATCTGAGTAGATCCTCATATTGATACTTAATGGCTTCTGAACTAGTTCCCACTGCAATAGAATTGCTTTGTTGGTGTCTAAGGACCTGGAGAACAAACACACACGCACACAACCTCCAGCACAGCAGCCAGGGACCATTTGCAAGATCACCCTTTGTTAACCAGCCAAGGAACAATAACTCTGTAAGCAGCATGAATCTGGAAACCAGCTGCTGTTTAGATGCTCAAGTGGTTAGAACACTTGGTGAGCAAGGATAAGCCTCAACTTCTGGCCTTTCACTGGAAGCCCATGGTATTTTGATGGCAATTTCCAATTTGAAGTCTTTTAGGTAGAACAACATATGCTAGCCATTCAGAGGTTGCAGGTTCAATTTGGACTTGCATCTGCAGTCTTGCTGCTTACTAACCCATGCTCATGAATAGCGTGGAGAAAATAATGTTTTTTCTACATTCATTACATCCATTTAGTTTACAAATTCATTAAAGAGGGTTGGGGTGGGGAAAGCTTTCTAGTTTAAAAACTATTTAATTATCGGTTTAGTTTTTACTCTAGGTGTATGCAGCATAACATAACGGATCAGTTGAGTAAGAAACCATACTCTGCTAAGAGTGTTAAAAAAATTACATGGCATCATCATCTCTTTGTCTTTCTCTGTCTGCAATTCTGCATACATGTGGAATATCTAATGAAGCCTCCTCCTCGTACTTTCCCCAGGAAAGAAAATTTTACAAGTGTTTTCATTTCATTGATTTTATGAGAACAGTTCTATTGGACAATATCTGAAACAATAAACCTCAAACTGGCTGAGGAAAATGCAGCTGATATGTGTGGGCATGTATTCATTGTTTGTTCCTCAGTGACCATACATATGTGGAAAACCAGAAACATTTCTCAGTTTTAGACAGTAAATATTATTTTAAATGGTATGTAAGTTTAATCAGTAATTAGTCAGTAATCCAATCAAGCCAGTCATTGCAGATCCTCATTTGTATACATTTTTTGTGCTGTGCTTCTTGACTGATTCTACATGAGAACATGCAAATTAAAACAATCAACTAAGTTGTACGTGAAATAAAGGACAGAAAAATGAGCACTGATTTCATCCTGTGTTTACCTATAATTTCTAAAAAATTGCTTATTTTGAGAAAATGCCTTGATTTTTTTTCCCAATTAATACAGAGTAATCTACCATAATGGTAGGCAATGAAAAGGACTCCAGCTTTTTCAGCATTTACCACTATGTGTTTTATTTTTATTTTTTCTGCCAGTCTTCACCTCTGCAACAACTTCATTTCCCTTGAACAGCATCAAATAAAACATTTCACTTTATATAAACTGTGCTTCTCTCAACCATTTTCCTATATCCAAATGTAATGTGATGAATATGGTTTTCTAATGGATACAGCTCTGCCCAATTTTTAGTTGGGGGAGAAATTATTTTACTAAGAAAAAAAAAAAAGAAAAAGAGAGAGCATGTTAAGGTACACACAACAACAACAAAAAGTTGGAAAATTTGTATGCCAACATTTCCTTTAAGAGAATTATACCAATATTTTAGTACAAATAAATGTTATTTAAGCAAAAACTTTTTCAAATTTCTAAATAAATAATATCTGTATAAGAAATAAAAATATCCTTGGTTCATTAAGGTTATTAAATTGTGTTAAATTCTGACATCCATTAAAGAGAAAGGAAAATAAATCTTCTAAGCTGGATGAGTACACCAGATAAAAATTGGATCCCTCTCCATATCATATATATCTGTTCTTCACTAACTACCCTCTAGGACAAGTCTACAAGTAGACTTGTAAGTTGTACTTGATCTAATGCCAAGGGTGTTTTTTAATAAACAAACAAACAAGCAAAAGAACAACGTACAAAATTTGTCTCAATTCCTTCATTGAAATTAAAATAGTAGTAGAGAAATAATAATATTACAAAACATATTCTCCGGAGTAAATCTCTGCTCATTCAAGTCTCCAGAGAAAAGGATTTTGGTTTCAGAAAGGTCTACAAATGTTGGTTTTGTCATGGTCTCAAAACTTTGACTTCAAAACAGAACCAATTCTCAGCCAAATTACTTAGAAATAGTGTCTTTGATTTTTTTCTCAAAAATAGATATATTTCATACTCATTCAGAAATGGCTTTTTTTCATAAAATGATCACAAGAAAATTTTTTTATTTTCTAATGGGCTCAATTTAAAGTTTGAAACAATATAAAATTCTTCTCTTTTTCTTTCATTTTTTCTTATAGTTTTGTCATAAATTCATCATCCTTCAAAGAAAAGCTGTGAATTCTAACACCTCTTATTTATGAGGTTAAAAATAGATCAATATGGTGCTTAACTGAGTATGAGCCATGGGGTAGCCTGGTGCCAAGTGCAAGGATGGTCCTGTTTTATCATCAGACTCCCCAAGAAAAAAGCTAGTTGGATTCTGGTTGGGGACCCAGTCAAATCCATCATTTCATTATGAATGTGTCGTATATCTTTTGAGTAACCTTGACCAAGGACACCAATGCCTGAAGAAATTACCTCTAGCTAAGTTCTGGTGCTGCAATTTTGCATTGTGAGTGCTGCTGGTACGTGCACAGGGGGGCAACCGTAGAGCAGTGTCTGAGCTTTGTTGACCCAGACTGCATTTTTTCACCCACAAAATAAAGATAACCATGACTTTCTATGAGATATTTTTGAGTGTACTCCTATAGAGCGAATAAGTAGGTACCATTAGTCTTGCTATTAATAATAATACTTTAGCTGATCCGTTGAGCAAAATCTTTGTTTCGAGCTCCAAGAAAAGTAAATCTCATACTCCCTCTATTAGCCAGCCCTTTCCTTCACTTCTTCCCTTCATTAAAGTGAAAGCAGTATAAAAGGTCTGATCAGGATTGTAGCTGCAAAGTCAATAGGAGCCAGTCATTTAACTTCTTTAGGCACCTTTGAAAATCCCAGCCTGACATCACTACAAATTAGCTGCACCAGAGCAGGGTTTTTCTTGGCAAGTAAAATGTGAGTTGCAAAGCATTTCTGCTTAACAAATGTTTCCTTTTCGTTAAAGAACTCTCAGAGATTTTTTTTGAGCTGGATTCTCAACATGGATTTTTCATATGGAACAATAGTTAGCACCCTGACAGTTAACACAGTAAAGAACGATTAGGCAGTAATTTATCTTCTTCATTGTGTAGCTCCAAAGAGATGAGAAAACTTTTCTTAAGATTTCTAGCAGGGGTTTTGGGGGGGTTTTTGTCAGTTCATTTTTTATTCATATCTGCTTATAGTTATACTGGACCATTGTGTTATGCAGATTGAACAAAATTTCACTCACTTCTCTTGTATTTAAAGAATCTTTTGAATGTTTTTTTTTTCCATATCCTATTTATCTGAACCCCATTAAAGTTGTAGAGGTTGTCACTTAATAACATGCAGAATTAGGTGTTTAGGAAATGTATCTGAAGCATGGGAAAGTCAGGTGCTGAGAAAACAGTGCATAAAGCTGAGAAGCTACAGTAGGAAATGCACAGGTGAAATGAGACACAGATTTCAGAGCTGTGGGAAAGACATTTTGATCTGCTCTGAGAGAAATCTCTATTATAACTGCAGCTAATTCTTGGGCTTTCTGCTAAAAAAGAATCTAATTATAGACTTTCGAGGATGAACAAATCTGAGAAGGACACCTATTCTTTTACACTTAAAAGCAATTCCGGAGTACATTTTATCAGACCTGTCTTTTTTGTTTAGCATGAGATGAAAAAATCTCTCAAGTGCCTTTACAGGACAACTAAGCTATTTTTAAATTCACAAATCTGGGCGCATGAATGACTATGAATGACCCCCTCAGATGACCAAGACTGTACTAGCTCCCTAAATCTCTCCACACTGGTTCTACCAGTTTGCCTAGAGAAGCCTGAGAAAGCTTCCAAAGGTGGATAGTGTCAGTTCAGCTGTACCTGTCAAGGACTGGACAAAGCCTACATGACTCCTCCATTAAAATAAAATAAGAAACCACAAACAAACAAACAAACAAACAAAGAAAACAAACAAAAACTAACCAACCAAAAAAAAAAAAAAAAACCAAAACCAAAAAACCAAACCAAGCAACCAAAAAACAAAACAAGAAAAAAAAAAAAAAAAGCCACCACAAAACTGTGAACCTTTCCCACTCTGTGAACTCCAGTGTAGCTAAATGGTTCTCACTAACCAAGCCACCATACCATCGGCTGAGTATGCACATCTTGGTGCCACAGTGTGCATGTCTAAATAAAGTTTTCTGTTGGTTGACATTTTGGGCTTGGGGTATCTCAAACATCAATTTTGGTACTTGGCAATGTTTACTCAAAGGATCAAACAACTCTTTAGTCTTACATCCTACTGGTATCAACAGCCCCTTAGCACTTACATGTGGTTACAGATCTAATCCCCCCTGATTTGCCTCAGGGTCTAGTTTATAGCAATTACCACTGGCAATAAAAAACAATAAAAATTTGGGTTATTATTAATGATTCGATATATTAAAATTATTTCAAGATCTACTTCTAATTAAAAAGCATTAACCCTTCTATGATCATGGTCCCAAAAGTCATCTTTTTTAAGCAAAAATAAATAAATCTTCTGCAAGCACTCTTTAAGGATTGCTATGGCCCTAAGTCATTCACTCAGCTGTTTTATTACTTGTCTTTAAGTCTGATGAGTTCAAAGCAGATGTGCATCCCTGAATTCTCAATAAAAGGCCACTGCTTGTCCTGCTGAATAATAAGAACTGCTAATTAACACCAATTAAGAGCTGTAAATGTAATTTAAAGTTGTTTGTTATTTTTTCAACTCAATAAGAACACAGAAGACAGAGGAGCCTGAGATCACATGGACTGAAGCAGTTTGAGGGGTCATTTTAATTGGTATATAATGTGCAGTAATAAGTAAAAAATAAAATAAAAAATGTATATATAATGGAAGGATTGCATTTGTGATTGGGCCAGTTGCAGGAAATACTTCAGTATTGTTTTTGTCAAGAATTATGAGCTATCAAAAGTAAATGTCCAAAAACCCTAAACTCCAAATCCATATAAAATATATCACCATTACACATGCACACGCATTGGTTGTGAAGGAGTAAATCTCCCTTAATACTGATTTCCTGTTCTACACTACATTACCTCACACGTGCCAGGCTTGATATACACATTCAATGAGATATCTGAGATCTTGGATAAGAAAGAATCTTAGCACAGCCAGTACTGATGACTGCACTACAACTACATTTATTTAGTATTATGTTGCAGAAAGTTGATAATGGATGTTCTGAATGTGAATGAGTGATCTGGAATCAGATGTGTTTACTAACAGATTTTGTTCCAGAAGATCTGAGATTTGGAAAAGCCTTATCCTTAGGTTAAGGGAGTTCATATCTGTCTTGCCACCAAAACTTTCACAAAAGTTTTTGTGTGCCTAACCACAGTCCTTTGATATTGCCTTGCAAAGAACAGGAAGAAATAAGTAAAAATGAAAAATCTGAACTTACATGGTCCTACATCTTCATATGTAGGAGTGGACTAGCTATAATTTATTATTTGCCAGCTTGTTATATGCCTCATCAGCTATTTGCTGCAAACAAACTCAGAATTACTGCTCAGGTGACTCAAAAGCATTTCTGTGATATTTGGATTTGTCTGGATGGTCCTGAGCAAGGTCCTCACAACACACCTCTCTTCCTTGCTCAACAAGCTGCAAACTGTGCCCTTCCTAGTCATGACCCTCAATCAAGGAACTTCTTTATCTCTTTTAAATAGGGAGCCCAGTGAAGTGGGCTCTGTTCAGAAAAACTGTCAGGCAGGAACTGCATCTGTGTCTTTACATCAGAGTAGGCCAATGGAGGGTTTTGATATGCTGTATGAGAAACAGTGAAAGAAAATTCCAGAAACAAAAGACCTTAATCTCTTACCATCCAGTTGACTGCCCTCACTGACGCCTTAAGTTTTAGCTTTCATATTTTCCAGATTCTGTACTGCATTAGTATATAACTCTGAACTTCATATAAAGTGTTAGCAAGTTCTCCTCACAGTTTAGTCAGACAAAATTCCTTTTCCAGCCTGAGGACCAACGATGCCATTGCATCTTCAGGCCCAAAATCACAAACAGCAAAATTAGGAGAGCAAACTGGGAGGATGGGAGTTCACAACCTGAAACTGTAATTGGACAATTAACCCCAATACAGAAATGGACCAAAACATATAAAAGTGTGAAAACTCATGATCTGTTGTCCATCTTGGGTGGAGCCCTTGTACTGCCCAAAGTGTGTATTTTGAAGGCCTTTTAATAAATCTCTACCTTATTCCTTTAAGTCTCTCTAGCCTCTGTGCTAGGCAGCCTCTCAAGGCATCACCACCACTGACTCATGCAAATAATCTGTCTGTTTTGCTTCTTATCCCTTTATTTTGGCCATTAAGTCTTGAGCATGTATCTGATCTGAGAAATATATAGTGAAGGCAAGGCAGAATGAGGATTCAGACCTTCACCAAATAAATCTAAAGGCAAGTTCCCTAGGCAACCAGTAGGTTGCTAATTAGTTGGGGTGGATTTTGTCTTTTTGCTCTTGTTTTCAGGAAAGCACTCTTTAAGTAACTTGTGCTTTCCACTCTTTCTTCCCATCTCACTTAAGCAAAGCTATCCACAGACCTACCATGAACAAAACCTTTACCTTTTAGGGGCTTTATCACACATGCAGGACCCTGATTGCTGAATTTGTGTTGAAGTGACTTCTAATAAACAAAGAAACTTAAAGGATTTCATATGATATTTATTTTTTCAAAAACATCTTTTAAAAGTTGAATGCCTTTCAAAAATCTCTAAAAGAGAAAAATGGAAAAGGAAACAAAAATGGGAAAGCGAAAAGGGGGAAAAAGAAAAAGGCAAACGGAAATGGAAAAGGGAAAAAGTGAAAAGTGAAAAGTGAAAAGGGAAAGGGAAAGGGAAAGGGAAAGGAAAAGGAAAATGAAAAGGAAAAGGAAAAGGAAAAGGAAAACCAGGTACTATTACTGTCTATTTTCATGGGCATATGCTGGCCCAGATTAAATTGATATGCCCCTGGATATAACATTTAAAACAGGATTATTTTTCTAAGAGAATGGTAGCCCAAACCAGGACAGCATCCCAGTAAAATTTCTTCAGGGGAAAAGAGGAGGGGAAATAAAAAAATAAAGCCATACAAACAACCAGATAAACAAACACGTCTACCTTTGCAGACCTCCATTCTATCTACATCTGTCTTGTTGTACTCCCACCAACTAGCTGTTATTGAGTGCTTTTCAATTGGCATTTATGACTGCCTCTAATGGCTTGCTTGTACATGAGGCTTGCATATCTTAACTAAATATTCAGTGATTTTTCCTTATTCTAATGTTCTTAATTAGATTTATGAACTCTTTACCATGTTTTATGTTGATGAGGGACTGAGAATAAAATCCCGAAATGCTCACTCTAATAAAATATCACAGCTAACCAACTTGTGCTATTGCATGTGTTATTTCAGTGAATAATGAGCTTTAAATAATGTTCTGAATATGTTACCGAGGATGCAGTAAAGAAATATAGACTGGTGATCTATTACAATACATTAATAAATACACTGGTACATGTAGTTCACTGTCCATAAGGGGTAATGGATCATGCTGTGAGAACAAGTTAAGGGATAAGGGGATTGAGACTTTTTGTTTTTAAAGTCTGGTGTATGGATACCCATTTTCTATAAAGCACATTAATATTTGCTATTTCTATTATATTTTGTCTTTTTTAGTTTTTTAGTTCTTTGAATTTGAAGCAAATTAATGAATAAGGTGCAAAAGTGGAATGTAGTATAATATGACTTTTTCTTACATTTCAGATCTGGAACTATTTCCCTTCTTTTTTATTTCCCTACACTAGATATTGAAAATGTTTAAGCAACATAAATCATGGTGCTTTAATCTAATCAAATTAACAAAAAATCATGTAAAAAACTGGTACTTAGCTAAAATTACAGGAAAAATTCTATACCTATATATTTGTCCAGGATATGAAGAACAAGATTGATCTTTATTAGCAGTTTCACATCAGTCCAGTGTGAGTTCTCTGGAGCCTGCTACTGCACTGTGCAGATAATCATGCCTTCAATTTAGAGAAAAATATAAATTTTATAAATTTATTATAAAAATATAAATTTTTCAGAATTATATCCAGAAATAATATCTATTAATACAATCCTATTTACTCATTAGCCCGCTGAATAAACAAAAGCATATCCTACTGCCATTTTTACCTCTAAAAATCGTTGGTGCTGTAGGAGAGACCAGGAGGCTTACTCTGTTTTGTGTGAGCAGGCAGTCATATAGTTCGTTATTCTACCAAACAGAATCATTTTGTGACTGTCTCCTATCATTCCTTCTTTCATCTTTTATAGGACTCTTGCTGGTTTGCCAGTGGACTTGAAGCACTCCAGTCTTTCCACTGACTCCACTGTGTACATATAATGATGTTCTCTTTCTGTCCAGAGACCATTTTTCACTGTTTTCTGAATAGCTGAGTGGATTTTGAATGCTGATGGAGGCCCATCGATGTTCCTAAACCTGCCACTGTGACTAAAATGGTCTTATGAAATAAAAGTGGCATACCAAGGGTAGCTGGCAAAAAAGCTTCCAGGAAATTCCCTCCAGAATGCCACAAGAGTTCATATACACTTTTTGGCTCACATTGATCCATGCACAGAGCAACAGGTGCCTTTCCAGTGTTGTGACTGACTTACAGAAATATGGTTTTCCATTCACACCTATCTTAAAAAAATATACCTTTAAAATTTCAGAAAACGTTATTCACGTGTCTGTGAATGCCCATGTATCCAAGCCATAAACCAAGACCAATATAAACCAAGTGGGTGAATCTCACCTCAAGGGCTGAGGTGTATGATATCCAAGTCCTACCTTCAGATGTAGCATGATGTTAGTTCACTTTTTACAAAAATTTTGACTGAAAGCATGAGACAGTAAGTGGTCAAAGACCACAAAAGACAAGAGAAGTTAAAACAGACACAGAGGATATTAAAACAGGAAAAGTTATGTCATAATTCAAGTGCAAATACATTAAAATAGAAAGCTGGAAATCTCTAAGTAAAACTGCAAAAATATTAAGACTTGGCAACTGGGCAAGTATTGTTGCGGTATTCATAAAAGCAATGGAAACCACGCTCTCCCTGAATGACTAAGAAAATAACAAATAATTACATTTACAATTATAGAATAGAATAATGGAAAACTTCAGGCTGGATCTCTGGAGATCTATTTCAACTTCTTTTAAGGAAAAGGCCTTTGATCAAAGGTCCTGTCAAACTGAATTTCCAATGAGGTCGATTCCACTGCTTTGCTGTGAAACCTATTCCAGCATTTTACTGTTCTTACAGCAAAATGGTTTTCCACCTTCCTCCATAAATCAGATCCTGCAATCCTTTAAGCCCCCTGCTTGGTGGTCCTACTTTTTCAAAGCAAAAATTACACCATGTAGCAAACTAAAGCTGAACTCAGGTGTATCCAAACAAGTGCTGGCCAGAGTGGAATAATCACACCCCTTCATCTGCTGGCTATGTTGCTGCTCACGGATCTCAGAAAACAGCTTGTCTTTATACTTACAAGACCATTCTGCAATTTTATGATAAATTTAATCTCCCTCAGGACTCAAAGGTCCTTCCAGCAAAGATGCACCTAAGCAAGGCAGACCTCTGCCTGTTCTGCTCCTGTTTCTGTCATACCCATGAGGATTTTGCACTTACCACACATTAAAGCTTCTGCAACTTCTGTTGGTCCAGACTTGTTAGTATTCTACTTGCCAAGTGTCTCTCCTCAAAGCAGTAGTGCTCCAAATGTCTGTGACCTGTGTGGGTGAAGGCATTTACAGATACAAGATATCATGGTTAAAAATGACATTTAGTATAGTAAATTTGTCTCACATATCTCACACAAAAAAATTCTCTGAGGCAACTTTAAAGCATTCTTATCAAACTGAATTTTCCACAGGTGGAGGCAGGAAGATACATCTTGTGCTCTGGGAAGACCCATGTATGTGAAATAAGTTCAAGTTTTAACTCTGTCCAGTTCCATTCAGAACCACACACTGGGTGTTCCTGAGCCAGTCATCTCCTCTTTACCTCTTTGCTACACACTTTTAATTTAAAACAATGGCATAATTTAATTTAAAAATGGCATCATCCTCTGATCTTTTCTCCGCTTTAAGCCTCACTTAGTGCTCCCCAGTTCAAACTGATCTCGGTTTCCAACTCCTGTTGTGAGGCTGGGAGTTGGGAGGATGATGAAGATGTTAGATCTGTCAGCCCAAAGAGGACTCTCCCTAACTTTTCATAATCCTCAGGTCAGAGCTGTAGAATGTGCAGGGAATGTTACTTTTCTTCCTGATTTTTTCCTAGATTACATAAAAAACTACATCTTCCCTCTGTGGGTGCGCTAGCATGAAAATGCAGCCCAAAAAGCAGACCCCAGAAGCATGCAAGTATGAGCAATCTCCTTCTAAAAGAAATAATTTGCAACTAGAAAATGTATTTTAGTCAAGTGCGTCATGATTTTGACAATTTCTTTTTTGTATTTCCCAAATGGCATTGCAAACCGAACAAGCACCACATGTTGAGAGCCACAATAAAATGTTTCATTTGAAAGTGTTAACTTGACTTCAAATTGCATGTTAAATGGACAGTTATTTCAAAACAAACTGTAATTTGGCACATCACAGTTGGACAGGCTCAAATGTCAAAAACAGCTTTACTTTCTGGATTTTCTTCTTATACAAATTTAGAAATTTCTTTCTGGGAGTGCTACTCTAAATTGGTTTATAAAAAACAAACCCAAAGAACCCCAAACATTTTTTTTTTCCCTAAGTTTTCAGTGATTTCAGCTCTGTCCCAATTTGGAATGAAAAAAAATGCCAAAGTTTGGAACATCAAAACATTGAGACAGGGATTTTTTTTTTCCTGATTAGCTCTAATATGCCTATATACCAAAAGTCTTCAAAGTAATAGTTTGTCATTTTGAAAACCCAAATTAACTATAAGTATTTTTCAGAAATGAAGAATTCTTCAGATTTAATATTTATACATTCTTTTACATTGTCATGTTGAGGGGTTTCTTGGATTTTATAGTTGTTGGCTGGAGTATGACCATCAATGGTTTTGCCAAGGAAACCACAAGTTGTTCCTTTTTTTTTTCTATTAAGCACAGACATATAAACACAACCTTTTCAATCTGCATTTCTTATATGAGGTCTGTCTTTCCCTCAAAACACCAACTCTGTATGTATATAACTCTTTATTTATATGTATATAATATTCAAGCATGAGTTTTAAAATTAATATTTATAAATTAATCCTTAAAAAATCATGAAGGACTCACTAACAGAACCAAAATTTATTTAATCATAAAAATTAGTCTTAATATATTACATTAGCTATCCTCATAGTCCCAAATGTCTGTGTCTACAGTGCATATCTGTTACTGCAACCCGCATAAATATCCAGAAAATAATGTATTTTCTCTGTTTACTTTTCCTTAGGAAAAACAGCAGAACAGTAAAAAGAGGCTAAGACACAACAGGGGACGCAAAACAGACAAGCTGCAACAGCCTACATGGGAGAATATTACAGAATTACAGTTGTTGCAGTGGCTACCAGCTGTGCATCTGGAATAAACAGGTTTGGAGCCCAGGAGTTTTTAATGCAGGGAAAAGTTTGCCTCAGATGCTCACTCCTTTATGTTTTTATTTCAGTCTTTACTTCAAATGTTTTAAGAAGAATATTCCAAAACCCCCAGTTCTTTTTTCTTGTTGTTCTTGTCGATTGCTCTGTCAAAAGCTACAGGCAGGTAGAGGAATATTAAAATCTTTGTTACTAATATTTCAGTTCACTGCACTTGATCACTGAGGATTATCTGCTTGCTTGCTTTGCGCTGCTTTGGCAATGATAGGGAGAGAAAAATTTTGGATGCATGAGCTCTGCATTTGTCCCTTTACTTCTATTGATCCTTATAAAATCCACACAAACAAGGCATTTCACTGTTCCACGTTTCACATGCTTTGACCCTAGAAGATGAAGAATTTTTCTGTGTTTTGATTTGAGGGGATGTGTTTATGCATATGGACATCCCCACTGTTAAGACATAACTTCCAGATCACCATCCCGTTTATGCAGTGAAGGGGACTGTGAACACTGAAAACAAGAGTTTTCAGTTAAATTAGTGTGTTCAGGAGTCTATCTTCATGCACATGATAGCTCCTGACAGTGCACTTGGATGGCATAATAACTGTAATTCTGCCATTTTATCACTTCTGAGGACTTGACCTTGCATACCTGCTTATGGTAGGTAATGGAAAAGAGTACAGAAAAATATAAATGGGGAAAAACTACCAGCAAGCAAACCCAGAAATGTGATTATGTTGTGTGCATGCCGACAGTCTCATGGCTCACACAGCCCTTGAGAACTAGAGTAAAGTTGGGGCAGACTAGGAAGTAATTCTCTAAAAGAGACGTCTTTGCCAGTAGCTTTTGACTTGCAGCTCTGTACTCATCCAGACTTTTACCTGTTCAGCATGCACCCCCGTTGCCACCTGAGTTTCACGACCAAGTTGTTTTTGCTGGGAAAATACAGGGTTTTGGCAAAAAATATCTGAATATCCAGAGCTCTTCCAGGCGGTATACAGGACAGACATTCTATCCCAGGAATTTAGAAGCATCTTGAGTTTCCCTGGGGGTCACTGTCCTTGAAAACCAGCACAACAAAATGTTGGGACAATTTATGTTTTGACTGCTTTGAAAAAGAATAAAAAACCCTAAAACTTTGGATTTCTTTCCAGGAAAATGTCTGTGTGTGGGCATATTCCAGTGGAGGAAACCTTTTGTGGATATTTTTTTCCTCAGTAGAACTAGATCTATCCTGCACCTGATATGAACAAGGTTATTACATCCTAAGATGTTATCACTATAACGATATTAAATCTAACATATTTTTTTTTAACTAGAAAGCAAAAAAGGCATCAACAATTTCCTTAGTAATATTTTATCCATTTTCCCCAAATTTCCTCTCTCAGTCAACGATGGTGAGTCTTTCAGGTCTATATCTTTTCAGGAGATGAGATAAGTCAAATTACATTGAATTTATCAGAATCAGATGATTTTTAAAGTTACTCTCAGAAGCAAGATTGGAAAACTAATACCTGGCTTCCACCCCAGGCTGACTACAGTGGCTGTGGTCTGCTCTCATTCTACAAACCATTGGGTCTCTGTCCTCCAGCTGTTGTTGGTTATGGCTTCCAGCTGTGTTCCTTGAAGCAATCTGTAAAAATAAACATTCTTTAGTTTTCCCTTTCTCTTTTTAAAGACTCGGACAACTCGGATAATTTCCTGGCATTCCTTAGTAGCCCTTTGTTTAATGAGAAGATCAGCTGGCTGTATAGCTTTTTTTTCAGTGTATACTGCCAGCTAATGGCAACTTTATTAGGTATCTGCAGTGAGATGATGACCCACCTGGGAGTATTAACACCTGGATTTACAGTCACAATGGTAGAGCATATTGAAGTCCTTCACTACACTGAATTACTCAATAATAGCTTTTGGAAACATAAATAATCAAGAAGCATCATTTTTGAAGATAAAAGTCAGGAACATGTCTGGCTAATTGACCATGATGGAGTTATAATAGTGAAATAGTGCACACTTTTGGAGTACAGTTCTCTATCGTGCTGCCTCTATCTGAAGCATTGAGGGCTGGTAGCCCTGCAGAAGTTTATGGATAGCGACTCCTGCACACTGCTCCTGCCAATAAGATGCACATCAGTTTCTTCATTGGTCTAATCCATTGCAGTAAATTCTGGCTCTAAGAAAAACAGAGATAATGTGAAACAGGAGGACTCCAAACAAGATTATCTTGTGGAGAATGTCATCATGATTGCTAATTCGGTTTGCATCAAAAATCAGGAAAGGTCAGATCCTGGTAGCAACAGAATGCTTCATCCTGTTTTTCTATATTCAGTTAAGAAAGTGTTGAAATCTGTTTGTGTATTTCAATCATTTTAACTCCATCTGATTAAGAAAATGCTCTAAGTTACACAGATATAACTGCTGAAGAAGAGACAAGTGTGAGCTTTGCAACTTGGCTGAGTTGAGACATATATTTACTCAAGTTACTTCAGATGATTCAAGGCAATGGGAAATGCAAAATATAAAATTATAAAAGTCACTGTGAATATACGACTGCATTTTAGTTCTAAATAGTACTTGCCTTAACAACGGTTTTCAAATGGAGGATTCTGTTGTTTGCTTACTGTTATTTTGACTTGGTTTTTTTCTGCTTTGGGTTTGATTTTTATTATTTTTGGAGGGCAAATTCTTGGGTGTTTTTTTTTTTTTCCTGTGATTTTCATTTTCAAATTTTTCTCAGAAAAAAAAATGTAAAAATATCCCTATGCAATCTTTTCATTCATATAAATGATAAGCTTAACTCTTAAACTGTAAGTCTTTCTGGAGAAAAAAAAATCTTGAATTTATGGTTTGTTTCTAGTTTTGGTGGGTTTATTTGGTTTGTTTTTTTGTTTGGTTGTTTTTTGGGTTTTTGCTTGGTTTTATTTTTTTTTTAATTTTGTGTTCAATTTCTTTTTAATTTGGTTGTTGGTGTTTATTTGTTTTTTTTTTTTTTTTGAGTAAAATTTTAAAATAGAAATAATTTTCCCTTTCTTTACCAATATCCAAATTTTTTATGGATATTTTTTTTCTTTACTAACATTTGGGACTTCAAAAAAAAAAATTAAAAACGCCATAACAAAAAAAGATCTTTAAACTTCAAGGAGTGTAACAAGTTTCTCAACAAACCAACACTGGAGAATTTATTTCAGTAACTGCTTTTGAATAGAAACCACAAGATTTTACTTGCTGCCTCTTGCAATTAGCTGAGGTACAGAATCACTTTGCCTCTTCCCAACCCAGTGAGTATTTAATTATTCATGCAAAGTGAAGCAGCTTCAACAGAACAAACGCAAGAAGCCCAGGCTGCAGTACCTCAGTCTGGTGCTTCGGAGCTCAGTGTTGCAGGTTCCTGTTTCTCCTCCTCTGCACCAGGCAGGCAGAAGGCTTCAACTCAGGTGCTCACCATGCAGGTGACAGCCCCAGGGCTGCCAGCATCTCCTCTGGCCCAGAATGCCCCCATCTCACCGGGGCTCCCTGGCCCCTCCTGACTCTGCTCTGGGACTGAGCCCTGCAGATGAAACAGCAGCTCTGTCTCTTCACCATAAAATCTGACTTTGGTGCAGCACATGTTCCTGGAAGCTCATTTATTATGCAACAAAGGCTCAATAAATTAACTATGATTTGATCTCCCTTCCCCCCCACAGCTTTTAAAATGCAGCCACTCATGCTGCCAGCATGTTTTGGAGACACAGAAGGAATTCTTACCTGTGAGGGTGGTGAAGAACTGGCAGAGGCTGCTGAGAGAAGCAGTGGCTGCCCCATCCATGGGAGTGCTCAGAACCAGGCTTGGTGGGGCTTGGAGCAACCTGGGATAATGGAAGGTGTCCCTGCCCTTCTGGCAGGGCTGAACAGGTCACAGAGATAATTCCTAAAATGTTTGCATAAATTCACCCTCACCTTTGCATGTTTCTGTTGTTTTCTCCATATCTAAATTCACCCTCACCTTTGCATGTTTCTGTTGTTTTCTCCACATCTAAATTCACCCTCACCTTTGCATGTTTCTGTTGTTTTCTCCACACCTAAATTCACCCTCACCTTTGCATGTTTCTGTTGTTTTCTCCACACCTCCCCGGGTTATGAACTACTCCACATTCCCAGGTATCCCACATTGTCACCCAATTCCAAATTCAAGTTTGACTGGAAACAGTCATAAAACACATTCACCTTACAGCCCTAACATATGGTATTTGAAATCATTGCCTTGAATTGCACTGCATTACATTGCAGCATTCTAGATTTTTTTTTTCAACATTTCAGCAGCCCGTTTAGGTTTCAATTTGACAAGAAATGGACTCCACATGTGTCAGCTGAGGCAAGAAAGGTTTTGGTAGACTAACTCAATGGATGTTCCCCCATTTGCATGGAATTGTAAACCAGATATGTACCACTGGGAACTTGGCATTTGAATGAGGCCGTGCTGAATGGAATTTGAGGATGTGGGGATCAGATGCAGACTCAGGAGAAACCCAAGCATGTGTGGGATGCTGTAGGACAGGCCAGGATTGCAGCTGTAACCTTAGGAACTGGGGAAGGAAGCCATGGGCATGTTGTTCTTTGGGGGAGAGAATTACAGAGGGGCAGTTGGAGTGGTTATAGTAAACCTTGCATGCTTGTGTGAATAAAATAATTAAATAACAATATGATACCAAATTACTCACTAATTAGGCACAAAAATTTACTAACTGCCAAACTAAGAAAGTGCTTGGATTTCAGTTAACCACTTAGGGTGTTCAAAATTTTAAATAAGGAAATGGACAGGAGAAAGACAAGTGGTACAAAAATTCCTGAAAAGCATAGTCAATGAACTACAAAACAAAGGGCATGAAGCTTTTTAGAGTTGTTGCCATTTTCTCCCTTTCTCTGCTAACCAGTCAGATAAAAATTTGCTTAGACAAAGGCATCCCAATTTAGGCTCAAGGGACTTCAGCATCTATTGGAATCAAGACAATCTAAAAACAGCTCTGTTCTGCTTTGAAAAGGTAAATGAACCTTCTGTGGAAAGCAGAAGTGTGAAAGGTTCAGAAGAAACCTATTACAAGCTTCAGCACACACTTGTGACAAGAATTGTGACTCTGTATTTGCAGAACAGAGTCTCCCCAAGGGATGCCAACTAATCTGAGACACTAAAACATTCACTTCATCTGTATAACTTCCTCCCTCAGATGGTCAAGTCATTCCCTGTAATGTTGTTCCTAAAACAAATGAAGATTTTTTTAGTATTCATAAGAGAAGAGATGTTAAGTGCTGCTGGTCAGAATATGCATATTTAAGTTAAATTGTACCCTTCTGTTTGCTAAAACAGGAGAATTACATAAAAGTGCATTGGTTGCAATAAAGTTTTGTTCATAATAAATTTTATTTTTCAATCAAACCCTCCTTTTATTTTTTTTCTTTTGAAAGAGAGTGATGGGTGCTTAAGTTCCTTTTGACATGAAACAAAACTCCAACTCGTTCATTAGGAAAATATATGTTCCAACACTTTTTCCTAAGTGGAAAAAGAACAAGTTTCAAAACCTTGAAAGTTGCCTCAAAATGAAAGTGTCATCCTGTCGACAGCTCCAATTCTTTAAATTGTTTTTCCTGACACTTAGTAGAACTTCCAGTAAATCGAGTCCTTTGATCATATCTGAAGAATTATATGTCAAAATCGTGAAGCTCCTTGTTCACTTTCAGTCTCGCCGTCTTGCTAAATAAACCTCCGCAGCTTAAGTTTTTCATGTCGCTTAGCGCAGAGAACCAACGCTGCAAAAATCAACATTGCAAATAGTGGAAGTGAAGTCGCACTTGGGTTGCTACCAGCACCTCACGACTGCACACAGGAGCACTCACATTAGCATAAATGCACCCAGACGTGCTCGCTGCCTAGGTGCAGCTACCACCCCTCCCCTGCTGCTGGTGCCAGCCAACAGCACCCACCCCGCGAGCTGTGGCACAAATTCCTGCGGCTCTTTGATGAACAGTGCCTGCTGCAGGTCAGATCCTGGGCTATTCGTCCTCCAGACACCCCACCTTTCACAGACTCCAGAGGCGGTTCCCAGAAAATGAATTAAGGTTTGGTTTTTTTTTTTTTTTTTTAAGAGTTGAACAAGCGGAGCCATTTGCAAAAGACAAATAGTCAAGAAAAACTAAGCAGCTGTAAGAAAAAATAGAAATTCTTGCCTTGTAGAGGGAATTATTCCAATTAAGCAGAATTTATTCAGACTGCTTTGTTTAAGAGAGCATTCTCCTCTGACCTAAAAGCCCAGGAGTAAGAGGATGACTTAGGTAAGGCTCTTGGTGAGATTTCAGACTTCTGGAGGAGGAATACCTGGTTGAAGCTGCTCCTAGGTTTTTCACAGGTGCCAAAAATTTCCCATGCTCTGCAGGATAGAAGAATGTTGCTGGTTTTTAATATACATAGCATTTAAACTAAAAAGAGGACAAAATTCGATGTTTTAACGCCAAAACCACAAACTCAGTTTTAAAACCTCTTTTGAACAGGAGTGACAACAAGCACTGGCATCTCAGTGGCTGTTTCTTTGATTTCCCTGTTAGTTTTTTTTTTAATTCTGTAGTACAAAGTTTGAGATGAGGATTAACATCTAGGTAATTTTGTCACAAAACTTCATTTTAGTGCTGTGGTTTTTAGCATCTCTTATCTTCTGGATTCTTTACCTAGAGTATGTCTGGTATAAATTTTGATTCACTTTTTCTCTAACATCAGTAAATCGGCTGTGCCTTTACTGTAGAACAAACTAAAGTAGACACTTCTGCAAAAAAATTTCTTTCTATTAGGGCCTGGTAAAGGCAGGGAATTTGTTTGTCATGTTTTCAGTCCTTAATTTTCATGTTCCCTATACAGAAGCAGAGGTAATTTTTGCTTTTGACTGCTTCTTCACATGTGGCCCAGCTCTGAGAGAGCATGAAAATCCTGCAGGCCTTTGTTCCATCCACCTTCCAGATTCATAAGCAGTTGTTTGCAGGAGTGACACATGCACTTAAGGTGTTTAGTTTTCATAGCATACCTGACCTTTCAAAAGGTAAATGGAGGTGCATATAGAACCCAGTACAGACCTCAGACTGGAGATCACAAATGCCATGGGAACCAACATCCTAATTGCAGAGGGACTTTTTTCCCCCAATTTTCTTTCTAGGGAGTACGAGGTTAAATGAATGCAAACTCACCAGCTACATATCTACAAGGTTTTATTAGTGTTTTCCCTCTGAAATATTTTAAACAAGCAACTGAACACTCTGGCTAGTTAATAATTGATTAAAAGCAATATTTTTAAAATAAGAATAAGAATAAGAATAAGAATAAGAATAAGAATAGTGACATTTCATTCAGGAGAAATTTTCCCAATGTCTACTTTCTTCAAGCCAGAAAAATCCAACTGTTTTCCCTCCGGAAAGTAGCAGGAACAGCAGAATGCAAGATTTTCTACGTCTTAATGCCAGAAGCATCCAAGCTTTTTCTTTTTTTTTTTTCTTTTCTCTCCATTTTTTAGATGTTTTTGTTTGCTTTTGTTTTTTCTTTTACTTTAGAAAAACAAACAAAAAAATTTGTAAAGTTTCTCACCAGTTCCAATACAGACATAAACAACCCATTCCATTTTTGTCTCACTGTTCCTGTCTTAAATCTGTGCAGTTGCAGATTTTTAAAAGAACAGTCAAGTGTAGCAGCACAGCCAAGGGAGTGATAAAGGAGAAAAAGAGAAAGAGATGTAATAAGACTGGGTTTGAAAAGGAAGAGGAAAAAGGAAATGCTAGTCCAGCAGGTTAAAAGAAGGCTTAGTGAGGACAAATCCACCCAATTTGGTGCAAATAATATAGCTGAGTAGCTTGCCACCTCATATGTACCAACTTCCAATCTGTGCGTCTTTTCGGAGCCATAATGCTTAGCGCTGCAAATCACCCACTGAAAGAGCCTTCAAATCTTTGGAACTTATTGGTACCTTTGGGCTGCTGAGCTGAACTCAATGTCCGTTGTTTGTCTGTAAACTTTGTCTGCAATTGCAAGAAAAAGAGAAGAAAGGACAGTATTAATCTGTGCGCTGTATTCTGTGGGTACTCTTCCTCTTTGGATCCAGCTAAGCTAAGAAATCCATTTAACCTTTTAGTGTCAAGTTTGATGGACCCAAGGTGACACTGTATTTTTTCATTGTGCAGTACAGTTTATGATTGCAATAAACCTGAAAGAAAAATTGATGTTGACAAAGATTATATATATGTTTTTCTTCTCCTCCCTCTGAGATGGAAAAGTGACAAGTGTCACTTTTAAAAAGCACTAGCCTCACGTACAATCTAAGGACAAGGTTTGTCATCAATCATGTCTTTTCATAAGTCTTCACTGATGAGTTTGACTTTGGACCTGCAATCTTTGAACCCTCTCTCAGCTTTTGTCCCAGAATCATAGATTCATTCATTCATTCATAGATTCATGGATTTTTAAGGCCAAAAAGGACAATTACAATCATCTTGTGTGAACACAGGCCACAGAGTTCAAGCTTTCATTCTTCCTCCCCCTACTTCTTTCACAAATGTTTTCACATTTTTCTTCTCTTGCACTCAGTTGCTTATTAAACTCATTGTGATGCTTAAACCTTGCTCTCAGCTGCCTCTGCCTCCCCTTCTCTTTGTTTAGGATACATTCCTTCCATGAATCTCACTAAGTCTTGCATAAAGCTTGAAGCCAGCAACCTACAACCTCTCCTTGCAAAGAATGTCACATCATCCTCTTAAAAACAGATGTCAACTACTACTGCCATCAGTAGACTATCTTGAACTAAATATCCATCAGCAGATCTCTTGGAAAATTTTCATTAAACAGTGGTTTTTAATAGAAAAAGTCAGAAAACTTTGCCTTAGTAAATATGCTGTCATTACAGATACCTTTTCAACTCATATCCAAATCTGATTCTTCTTCAAGTCTCAATCTCCCACTTCCCTATTTTTCTCCTTCCATTTTTCAAGTCTGTCTGAGTTTGTCTCTCTCCTGTTCTACCTGTCTCATAAAAGTTTTAATGCAAAGAACTTCTCAGTTCACAGGTAAAATAAATTGTCAATGTATTTCTAGTAACAGTAATAGCCTTTTATTCCCTCCACCCCTCATACAAAAAATTAATGGGATACACCAATCTGCCATTGTGCCCTTGACATGTAATTTGTTATAAATAATAATACAAATGATTACAGGGAAAACTACTATTGCTAGGAGTGCATCAGTTTGCCAGCATGGAGATAAATAAGACAGCTCTCTCTGTGGGTGACTCTGTCATCACGTTTTGTACTGGCGCTACCCAGCAGGCTTAACAACATGAGTCCTGTCATGGCTGGTCTCAAAGTTTCTTCAGAGAGAAGCTGGGGGGCTAAAGCCCTTTTTTTAGAGAAAAATAACTAAAAGGAGTTAAAAATAAGTGGCTCTCCTATAGGTCTGTGTGTCGGATGTGTTTAATTGCCCACAAGTCGCATATCTTCCCTTCTTCATATTATTGCAAAACCTGCTGCATTTCTTTGGTACAGCAGTTACTCAGTTTTTATCTTCTACAGAGACAAGCTGTAATTTCTTTTATAGGGAAGGGAAAAAAAAAAAGACTCATAACAGGGAAGGCAATTACAGGAGCAACAGTCAATGCCAGGAATAGGAGAAAGAGTTGTGTTATTCAGGCGCAAACCTGGGAATAAGGAGTCTTGGAATGTATAGCAGTTCTGCCCCATACCTGTGTGGGCAATTCACTTAGGCTTGGCAGTAAATTGGAGATTTATACAGAAAATATTTTTTTCTAATCCATCTTCCAAACGTGAAACTGCTTTCATCTTCTTACTGGTAGTAATATCAGTTGTTGATACATCCAGACTGTTCATATTGTGTCACCACTTATTTAAATACAACTGTGTAAATAACGATCAAGAACTAATCAGCTATGAGAACATTCTTTCAAATTTTAGGTTCTGTGTATGGTTTATTTAGTTTGTGGTTGAACACAAGACACATTTTCTATGAAAGTATGTAGGAATTCGCCTCACCTCTTTGAAGAGCTGTTATAAGAAATATGTTATAGAATTTGAAGGCTGCAGCAGACGTTTGGGAAAACCATAGAGATCACTGGAATGTGGAGTATCAGCACCATTTTACACTTGTCCTGCTGATTTGGGTTATTTTTTTGCTAAAAGATTCTCTTTTTTTGTGCTCCACAGTATCCTGGAAAGCATAACTCTGATTATCCTATACTCTCTTATGAGTGAATGAGATATGCTGTTCATAATGAATTGAAGCTTCAAGTGACACAATTTTTCAGCACCTGCATATCATTTGGTGCAATACAGAAACATAATCTGTTAGAGGATTTACATGGAATTGAGCAGAATCAGTGTCAGTTACCTGGAAGGGTCAGATTTCAGTATGCAAAGGTAAACAACATGAAACTGTGCATTTCAGATTTACTACAAAAAGAGCTCAGTCAAAAATTCATTCAAGAAATGTTTCATTTTTAATAAATATTTTTTTAATATTATATTCCATGGATTATTTTTTTTTTCATTCTGATTCATTGCAAAAATATTAAGTGAGGCATCTTTTATATCCTCAGAAAAAGGAATTTCCTCATTTTATTATCTATCTTTTTATTACTAAAAAGCTTCAAAGCATCCATTATGATAGCATTTATATAAGTGTGGATAGTAGTCTGTTTTTACCACCAGAAGTTTGCAATTCAAACAGGTTGTTTTGGCAGGGTATGTGAACTGCCCCAAAAGTTCCAAGCCCAAACTTGTTTCCCCTATGGAGAGAATGTAATTGTGATCAAGGACAGGTACTTTCAAGGACAGTGCATCCTCCACTGCTCAAGCAGATCTCCTATTTCCCACTCACATTCCCAGACACACATCCAATTATACACGGAGAACATTATATTCTAGGTCCAGAAAATAGTTCAGCAAAAGCAGGAATGTATGGTTTTTAGTGGGGTTTACAGGAGCAATGTAAACACCTTGCTGTGCAATGTCCCCATTAGAAAAATGAGGCAAATTTCTTGTGGGGAGTTAAAGGATTGATGAAGTAAGGACATCAAATTAATGACATTCATTATCAGAGAAAAATAGAGAATTTTTTAATTATTATTTAAATAGACTTGCTGTAAAAATGGATATGCATTTTGGCATAACAAATGGTTGGTTTAGCATCTGTCCCCAATGTTTCAAAAAAGAAGTTGCACAGTCACAGCCCCAAACTCTTAGCAAATATTAACAGAAAGAGAATGGATGTTTTGAGAAATCGCTTGGCATTCCCAGTTTGGGTTGTATATAACAAGGAGCCATGGATGCTTAACCCTTCAGAAACATAGTTTTGAACTAAGTTATGCCATTTTAGTGTCCACCTTTAGAACTTTATGTCAGAAAAAGTCTTGATCTCCTTTGACATGCAACTGTTGTTTATGCTTTTACTTCTAGTTTGATTTGCAGCATAAATAAGTTCTAAAATAAAGCTAGCATGTACTGACAAGCTTTATGACACTGTTTTAAATATTGCTCTGGAAAACAAGATTTTAACACCAAAAAAAAAAAAACCTCAAACCCCAAAACAACTACCACCCAAATGGTAGATAAACAGACAATAGCTGTCAATATTAAAAAGCTGTACCTCTGAATAGAATTCAACATATAAAGTTATCAGGTTTCTATTCAATCTTTAGGGATACCCTCTAATCATTTATTCATTTCTACTTCCCGACCTGTTTTCTCTCAATTGACAGGGAATGGCTGTACAAGGCTTAAAAAATCAGAGTCCTTTCCAAATGGACTTAAAAACTGACAGCTTTGAATTGCAGGCTACAGATTGTTGTGAAATTTAGTTTTGATGACTGGATGGTCTGGCTGTACCCTTTTAGGACCTCTGAGCTATTGAAAATATTAGAATAACACAACCAGACTATAAAGTACAAATGCTATAAAGTATCTAAGACACACCTCACCTTAGTGCTGCCATGTAAAGGTGGGCTGTTCAAGCTGCCATCAGGAATGTTTCAGGAAATAATGTTGTGGCTGAGAGAACAGCATGTACAGTGTCCTTTCTCTAAGGAGCAGCTGCTGCAAATACTGAGGTGGAGCAAAAAAAAAAAAAAAAAAAAAATTGCTTCATAACCTGACATTAGATATATTGTAAATTTAACTATATGATTAATCTCCTTTATTTCTTATTTCCTTATTTTTTTATCCTCTGAAATTCATTCCTTGAAGTAAACAGCCCTTCTTTTTTTTTTTTTTTTCATGTTTTCCCCATATTTTTTCATTTGTGTCATCCTTCAAAGCAAAGTAACCCCCTCCAGTTTAGTTTAGAAATAAATCAATATCTTTCAAAAGTGGAAGGCATGTGCACTCAATGAAAATAGCAAAAAGGCTTCACTGCGGACAAGTCAAATGTTAAAACTTAATAAAAATGGGATGAAAAGATTAGTGTGAAAAACAAGCTGTTGAAGTTTCTAAAATAAAAGAAGTAATAATAAAAAGTTTTTCATATCCATCAAAAGCAAGAAACTTGCCAGAGAGTTTATGGGATTTACAAATGACCAAGATGTAAAAGAATCATACAAGGAAGATAATGTCATAGCAGAAAAGAAAAATGAATTCTTCATATCCATGTTCCCCGTGAAGATGGGAAATTTGGTTGTTTCTCTGTGTTTGAATGTCAGTCTCAAAATGAAGTGTCAGCAGAGGAGATTTTAGACATATCGATAAAAAGTAACAAATCATCAGGAGCAGATGGTATTTACCTAAGAGTCTGAAAGGAATTCAAATACATAATTACTGAGTTAACTTTGATTTAAATCCTACTGCTTCAGGATAAGAAGTAAGGGAGTAAGGGAGTAAGGGGAAGAGGGAAGGGGAGGGGAGGGGAGGGGACAGAGATTCATTGCTTGTAAATGTGTCTTTTTCAATAACTGGAACAATATTCTATCACAAATTCATCTATTTACAGTGTTTAAGTTAATATTGCATTATGATTGCATGCAGAAATACTACTAGAAAAACTTTGTTGGGGCTTATGTGGGGAAAAAAAAATTACATCATTTGGAGGACCACATTAAACATTTCATTAATATGGATTATCTTCTTTTTAATTATTCTGAACCTTTAGCATATTTTTGAGCTTAAAATTTTAGATATTCATATTTTCTCCCATTTACCCCACAACATGGCAGCTATCACATCAGACTCCTTGTTCTGCTCATTAGGAGGAGAAATCACAACAACATTAGCAACAAAAGATCTCCAAAACTGTGTTTAAATCTTGTTTTTATAAGGAAAAGGCAAATTCATTGCTGACGACATGGCAATTTTCCAATCAAACATTTCTTTTGGTTGCAAAGACAGAAAGTATGTAAAGACAAAAAGGCATTTTGGCATTAACAGCTTTAACAAAGCTCATTACACAGTGACTGCTGTCGCTGTGAAATATTGTTCTTTGAAGGGTAATACAAATTCAAGTGGCATAGCACTGCATATGAGTAAGGGGTCCAATGACCTTGAATGTTGAAAAGAACTACAGATCTTCAAAGTCCCACGTACAAACAAAACAAAAATGTAGCATGTAATGGAGACCTGAATAATGTAAAAGGTTTTGTCTCTGAGGAAGAGAAATGAAGGGGAGAGAGAAATAGGGGAAGGAAGGGGTGGAGAAAAAAACAGAGAGAAGTGGAGGAGTGCTTATGAGCTTTAGGCACCATAATCAGAAGATGTGAATTGTCACTTCTTGCCTAGTTCTCAGAAACACAAATATACAGACCCAATAAGTAGCTGAAAAATGTCAGTGCTGGTGTGAGAAAGTTGGTAGGGTAATTATACCAAATCTAAGAGCAGACAAAGATTTTGTTGCTTTTTGTTTGTTTTTTTTTTTTTTTTTTTTGGTTTGGTTCGGTTTTTTGTTTGGTTGGTTTTTTGTTGATTTTTTTTTTTTTTAATGTGAAAAGGGATTATTGGGTTTGGATGCTTATTTTTCAATGGAAAGGTGACAAAAAGGTGCTATGATAGAGGTGAGGAATGTTGGGCATACTTATTGGTAAGAATTCCTGGTCAAAATTTGAAACAAAAAAGAAAAATTCTATTTACTTTAGAGGACTAGCTGAAGAGATGCTTAAGGACATTTAAAAAAAAAGGACAGAAAATGTAATGAAAGACAGAGAAAAGGCCCACAGGCAAGAGAAGAACTGAGATGTCATATTATGCCATTGCATTTCCTAGTTTTTTTCTATCTTTGTTATACTAATACAATTCAACATGCCTCCTGCATAAAGACAATGACATTTATCAAATTTATTTCAATTATTACTATCCACCAATTTTCTTTAGCCTCCTCTCAAATTTAATTTCTTTTTGATCAAACTTCTTGTCAACTAAAAGAAAAACACAACAATCCAAAATATACAAGTCCTACAAAATAGTGATAGGCCTGCTGACTCAAGATATTATTTTTATGTTCAAAGTGAATTTTACATCTACTTTGAGTCTTTTGGAAGTCTTCTTAAATTGTCAGATAAACAAAGTTTTTATCAAAACTTTCATATTGATAATTAAATAAAAATCAGTAAGTGCTGAAATGGAGGTCCAACTGGAACATAAATTATTGCTGTATTCATTCTATGACTCTACGTACCACTTAATACTAAGGATGAAAGCCACTATATATATGGCTATATATATAGTTTCATCTGTACTTGTTAGTATAATTTAGAACTAAATAGGTTGCTGCCCTGGGAGGCGGCAAACAATTTCTCCCTACTAAAGTCTTAATTCAGCACAGTGGATGAGTCAGTGGTGAATGGAGCTGCATCCAGCTGGTGTCCAGTCACCAATGGTGCTTCTCGGGGATTAATACTAGCCTTAGCCTTGTTTAATACTTATATAAATTATCCTGATGAGGGGATTGCGAGCCCTTTCTGTCAGTTTGAGACAAAGCCCAGCTGGGTGTGAGTGCTGATCTGCTGGAGGGCAGGGGGGCTCTGCAGAGGGATCTGCCCAGGCTGGATCCATGGGCCAGGGCCAATTGTGTGAGGTTCAACCAGGCCAGGTGCTGGCTCCTGTCCCTGGGTCACAGCAGCCCCTGCAGCTCCAGCTGGGACAGCGTGGCTGGGAAGCTGCTGAGTGGGAAAGGCCCTGGAGGTGCCGGTTTCCAGGGGCTGGACGCGAGCTGGGGGTGCCCAGGGGGCCAAGGAGGCCAAAGGCCCCGGGCCTGCGTCAGCCATGGAGGGGCAGCAGGAGCAGGGCAGGGCCCATCCCCTGTGCTGGGGCACGGCTGAGGCCACGCCTGGAATCTGAGCTCAGCTTTGTTTGCTCACAGCAAGAAGGACACTGAGGGGGCTGGAGTGTGTCCAGAGAAGGAAACAGAGCTGGGGAAGGGTCTAGAGCACAGGTCTGATGAGGAGCAGCCGAGGGAACTGGGAGGGCTCAGCCTGGAGAAAGGGAGGCTTGGAGGGGCCTTCTCACTCTGCAGCTGCCTGAAGGGAGAATGGAGCCCGGTGTGGGTTGGACTCTGCTCCCATGTAACAAGTGACAGAATGGGAGGAAACAGCTTCAAGGTATGCCAGGGAAGGTTTATTTGGACATTAGAAAGAAAAAAAAAATTTCCAGAAAATGTTGTGAGACATTAGAACAAGCTGCCCAGGGAATGATGGAGTCGCCATTCCTGGAAGAGTTTAAGGCTTATAGTTGTGATACTTGGGAATATGGTTTAGGGGAGGGGTTGGCAGTGTTCAGTTAACAGCTAGACTAGATCATCTTAAATTACAGTGTAAATATCTTTGATATTGTGACTCCTGTTGTTAACTATGCTGACAGCAAGATTTTTAGAAAAAAATTTTCCTCAGTACTCAGTACAAGGAAGACCTCTTGGAGCTGGCCAGATTTGACATTTTTTAAGTATGGATGAGAGAGAAGAATTTTAAAATTTGTGGTTCTGTGGGACACTGGAATTTTAGTTGCTTGTATAAAAATAAACAAACAAACAAAAAAGACAATAGAAGAGTTAGCGGAATCTTCCTTCACCTTTCCAGGAGATAAAAATATTGAACCATTCTTTTAAGAGATGAGCTGTATTGCTCAAATGCTGTCAAAGGAACAAACAAATTGAAGCTGTTCTAGTCACTGAGTTTTTGGGTTGAAGGAAAAGCGGCTCCAAGGAAATTGCTCTCCGTGGCCTGAACTCTTTTTGCAAGTATATGACAACTAACTAGTACTTTAGAATCCAATGTAACATTTCACTCAAAAAAAAAAAAAAAAACCAAAAAAAGAAAGGAAGAAAGAAAAAGAAAAGAGACAAAGAGAAAGAACCTTCAAACTTAGTTTTGTGCAGTCTATTTTATTTGTTTATTTACTTTTTGCTTATTTTTCATAAAGATATTCCTAGTTGTTTCTCTTCTATGATTTTCGATGATGCCTTTTGATTTAAATTTAGATGAAGTTTGAAGAGTATTGGGAAGCCTACTTGTGTTGGAGAGCATTTCTGGTATATGATTCCAGTATATATAATACCTCATTAAAAGCAGAGACTTCCTTGGATGTATTTATTTATTTAAACTATAAATTGAGTTTTATTTTCCTTAAAATTAAGCTTATTTTGTCTCATTTAATTTCATTTAATTTATTAATAAAATAGTTGAAGGTAATTTTTCCCATAGGAACATGAAGATGAATCTATTAACAAGAACCAAGGTACTTCAAAATTAGTTAAATGTCCCCTGCTGTCCTCAGCAGACTTTCATTTGCCTGATTTATATTCTTTTTGTTGTACTTTCTTTGGATTTTTGGTTGTTCATTAGTTTGTTTGCTTTTTGAAAAAAAAAAAATCCCTAACAAAGCAAAACAAAAAAATGAAAAAAGGAAAAGTTAATAAGTAATGAATTTATATAGAAGACACAATAGAATTCAAGGAGAGGAATAGAAGAAATAATCATCTTAGAATCCATAACAACAAGGTTATGTTTCATAGCATAAAAATATCTTATTTACATTGAGAAAACTGTTTTTCCACTTTGTATTTCACAGAGAGTATTTAAGTTTGGGATTTTTTTTTCTGAAAGCAAGTCAAGTTTTAAGTTTTCTAAGACAAAGTGCCATTATTCCAAAACTTTGCCTGAGGGACAAGAGCCAAAAGCAGTGCGGGGATCCTGCACACATAAAACTGACTTTCTGTAGACAAGTAGGAGACACCCATGGATTGCAGTATATCAGGGACCTGGGCTCCAGACAAAGTGAAACCATATGATCAGCAAAACTGGACCTTGATCTCAATGAGGACTTCGAGTTCTACCTCTGTTCCAATCCTTTTACGAGTATTAAATTTCTGTACAAAAATGGTCTTAAAAGGGAATTGCAATTGCTGGCAAGCAGTGCTTTCTCTTGATTCAGCCCATATCTGCTTGTGTTGGGTTGCAATTCTCTGCTGGGATCTGACATTGCCAGAGGACAGGCTTCCCAGATCAAAATGATTACTTATGGTACTGGTCCTGTTTAATGCAGTATTAGCTAAGATCTCCTGGCTACCAGGAAGTATTCAGACTGAAAGTTAGTGATTTTTTTAATGTTTTGATGTTGGTGATGATGACCATATATTTATGTGAAATCCTGATATAACCAAGACAGATAAAAGATACAATGTGCCTATATATTTTCTATTTAAGGAGCATACCTAAACATAATTCTTAATGGCATCATAACTCAGATTTACTGGTACTAATCCAAGAAGTTTAATACTATTCTCTACAGATTAAGAATAAAGTGTAAGAACAACCTCAACATCCTTGCGATTCCTCCATGGTGAGTGTTTAATTCTGCTCTCATCTATTTAGATCTTACACCAGTGCACTTCTATTGGCTATATCAAAGGTCCTTTTTTATACTGGTGGAACTGAGGGCAGATGTCACTATCCATTTCACAGAATTCCTGTTAAGTATCCTTTATAGTCTTCCACAGATCCTGCTCCCCACCCCATGCCCCCAGGGTGCTCCACACTTCAGAGTACACTCATGTCAGGTCAGCCTCTATCATGTAGTTAAAACCAGTCTTGGCAATTTGTTATTTCTGATAACCTGGAGATGTCATCCAGTACCTGGAATTTAAGCTAAACTTATTTGGACAATCAGCCTCTGTTAAAATTGATTGTTTGATTAAGCGTGACAGAAAGCATTAGGCCAAAAAAATCCCCTGAACAATTTAAGACCTTAGGGTGACTTGGCAAAGTTCATAAGGGATCTAAATGAAGCTATATTTAAAAAAAATAAATCTGAGAAATTTATCTTTGTGTATTTTGAAAACAGTCATTATAGTATTGTAATGGTTATTTATCACATATTTTTGTAAGAAGATGACCCTTTGGTGAGATGAATAAACTCAGGAATATAGTTCTATGCTGGTTGAACTTCCAACTTAAATTCTTTTGCATTCTTTTATTCATCTCTCTGAAGATGGAAACATGTTTATATTTCTTTTTTCTCCCCCCCCCCCCCCGAGTAGAATAATCAAAAAAAACAGAGATTAATTTATTAATGATATTCTAACAGCAATTTTTAAAGATGTCTTCAATGTGTGATGGGTGGAATGGTACTGCACACATCTAATTGATATATATGGTTTGCTAGTTAATCCTTTACAAGGAACATTCTGGAAATACAGTAATTCATTGTTACCACTAGAATTCTAAACAAAAGCATAGCATTAAACAGATGGTGAGATTTATTTGTCCTGTTTACTCCTCATCCTAGTAAACACAGCTATCAAAATGATTGGCTGGCACTTTTTTTGTCATGAATTTGATACTGATGGCTACTATTATGATAGCTATAATGATAATAATAGCAATCATAATAATATATTTTTTTTTCCTGCTACTTCCACTGAAGGACCTCAGTTAAATTAAGATTCTGCATGTCCTGTGAAGGGAAATAATTTTCATTCCTTTTTTACAATTATGTAATGCAAGGCAAAAGAAAGTTACACTGATTTATATTTGCATTCTTCCTTTTTACTTTTAATTTTGTTCTTTGTTGCAGGGGTGAATTTTATTCAAAATAAAAGTATAAATTATCATGTAAAATGAGGCATTTCAGTCATATGGTAGTTTCTCATTAGGTTGGTCAAGTGTGTATGTACAAAATAAAGGTTATTTCACAGTCTTTACTGCCTTCATTTGAGTTTCCATCTTTTAGTTGACAAGACATATCAATCTCACTTTTTTTATTCTCATACTTTTTGACTTTTTTCTCTGTGTTACAGTAGCTTGCTTGTATTACCCTTGAGCTTATTTTGAATTTAACACGGGGAGAAATTTTGCTCCTTTTATAGAAACATAAAATGGCTTGGATGGGAAGGGACCCTAAAGATCATAGAGCTCCAACCCCTCTGCTGTGAACAGGGGCACCTTCCACTAAACCAGGTTTCTGAGAGCCCCATCAAGTTGGTCTTGACTTTCTTGATGCCCATAAATCTCCTGCCCTGTATTCAAAGATAATTCTTAGGAGCAGAAGAGAGAGTATGCATTCTTATATGAAGAACAAAGGAATTGAAAAAGTGATATAATATTAATTTCTACCCTTAAAAAAAAAAAAAAAAAAGAAAAAGAAACCATGCCAAATTACCCTCAGCTACACACACAGCGCATTGATATAGCAGAAATGTAAGATGGCCGTAGAGCTTAATATTGGATAGAGTTTATCTGAGTCCTGACATGAGTGCCAAATTAAGAAAAAGCACCTCAAGGAAGGGGATGTGACACACCTCTCTTTTGTAGCTGGTGTTCCCATCTGCCCTTGGTATCAGCATTCTAAAAGCACATCTAAAAACTTTCTGATGCTTGTGACCAAAACATTGTGGACAGCTAGTCCAGAGTACACAGATATCTATCTCAGCATGGACAGTTTGCTTCTGGATCCAAGGGCCTCACTTCCAGACATCACTGAGAATCACCACGCCTTCTGATTCCCATCACTCTTGTCCTAAAGGTGTTTATAACAGGCAGGTTCTGACAATGAGGGTGTGATCTCCTCTAAGTAATCTCCTCTAAGAAAAATACCATTGCAATCAGTGAGATTCAAAAATAAGGCCACATCATTCAATATTCAGCATTATAACACAGATTCACTGGGTTATAATGCTCAATATTGAATGATGTGGACTTACTTTTGGCTGAGTCAGAAGAAAGACTGAGAGACTTGAATACAGCAAGAACGCTCCCCCTAAGTCTTCATGTGTTAAGGAGAGGTGCAAAACTAGAAGTTAATTCCTGAAAGACATTCACCTGAGTAATGTTCTAATGACATCCTTTCACCTCACCTCCATCAGAGTTTTTCAGCACAATCTGCTCCTCTGTGAATGCAGAAATGAAGTGGTTGAACCTGTTCAAATCCCTTAGTATGCCAAGCTGTTATGTTCAACCCAGTTCCAAATATCTCCTTCCTGGACACCCTTTCCACCCTTTCCAGATGCATGAAAAATCACCCTGGGGACACAAATTAGTTTAAATCTGCATCTGTCCACTAGGAAGCAGAAATTTGAAACCTTGGCTGCATGGCACATGTCCTATTAGATCTGTTCCTCTCATCTCTTTTTTCTGTATTGAAAAAGGTCCAGATAATGGAGCCTAAGGAGATGAGGGGAAAAACCGTCATCCAAAAGGTAAAAAATGCAAATAAAAATGAAGGAGAAATAGTCTCACAAGCTAAAAGAGGAGCAAAGCCAGCTTACATTCAACAGCTCTTCAGCTGGCAACTCTCAAAGAACTACTCGTTAGTATTCTATTTCCAGGCTTTTGCAAGCACCCTATCCCATTATGAGGGAATATAATCTTCTTTTTGCTACATCGTTTGTTTTTAATAAATCACATGCAGAGCTTTTATAACATAAGCTTCCAAAATAAAACTTGTGTACACACATTTCACATAAATAAATAAAATAATAAACACACATGCACACTCACACAAGCAGAAGCCAAATAATTACTGAGTTGCCAGGGTCCCCAAATGCTGGATTGTAAATTATAAATTGGTTTGAGAATTTTGCCCTGTTTGACTCAGTTATGATAAATATGCTTCAAAATGTAAACTGTGTGATGCTGATATACTGTGGGTGTATTCACAAGGTGTCTGGGTTCCTCTGATATATTATTATGGCTAAAAATAAAGGTCAGCATTTTATCTGCTTCTGGAGGAAAGACTAACTCTTTTAGGTCTGTACAATACCATGAGTTTTCTATGGCAAATCACTCTCTTTCATTATGTTAAAAGTGGGAGCACTAATTTCATACTTGGTTGCAATAAGGACAATCATGTAATTTTCTAAATAACAACATTTAAAATCTCCAAATATGCACAGTAATGCACATGGAATTATTTAAATTAAGATTTTTGCTACAAAAATAATGTAGTTTTTTGGCTTGCCTGATAGCTTTGTTTGTGTGGGTACTTTTAGTGCATGCTTCTTCAGCTTCTTGAAACAAAAACAGGGAAAAAGTTTTACGAACAAGTAGGCAAAGTTTTACCTTAAGAAAGCCACACAGCTTTATGAATTTAGGAATATAAATTCAGATTTAAGAAATAAAATAGATTTTTTTTGAGATGTAAAAAATTCATAGCACAAAGTATATAAAGGGTTTATGGCATGCTATTTTAGACTCATATTGCCAGAAATTACACGGACCATCTTTGTCTCTGTATACTATAGGATGATGGGTAAGAATTTTCTCTCAACAAGTTTCTGGATGACATAAAATTGGAGAGAACTACTGTGACTCACAGGGATCTCCATAGGTTGCAGAAAGGATCCTTGAAAAGCCTCATGAAGTTCTAAAAAGGCAAATGTGAAATTTTCCATCTCAAATGCAATAATGCCAGGCAACATTACATACTGGGAACCACCCAGCAAGAGAAAAGCTTTGCTTTGTGCTTTCTAAATATAGCTGCTTTTTTGTTGTTTTTTTTTTTTCCCCTCACTATGTAATTCCACAGTCTAAAGGGTAAGAAAATGGATGGAACTGGGCTTTTTTTGTGGCTGTTCCATCAGTAATTATTCCATGGGTTACTGCTTCAAAAAACAAGAAGAAATTGTTGAGAATGAATGCCAAAATGGGCATTATCTCTTTATACTTTCACATAGTCTTTTATTTGCTCACATTACAGTTTTTGAGCCCAGGTCACTGATTCTAATGGCCTTTAAAACAATTTTTTTTCAGTGTCCCCTGTGCAGTAACTCAAAATTTAAAATACAACAGATGCAATCAAAAATACTCTGTGCATTTGCAAGCAGATGGAAAATGGAAAAGGGAAGTGAAAGATAAAAAAGAAGGTAAGGGAGAAAAAGAGTAATAAAAGGAGAGAAGAGGAAAGGAAAGAAGGAGGGAGGAAAAGGGAATATAAACCTAAGCATAATTGATAGTCTAAAAGAATTACCTTTCAGCTGTGGTATTTCATGAGGAAGGATTTAAAATCTTAAGTGGCATAAATTCTTTGTCTCTGTAAGGTGTGGTAGGCATTTGCTATATATTACAGATGCATTAGACAAGTAGATAAGATTGTAAAAGGCATGGAACAATCATTGGACACAAAACTGCTTCAGGCACACCAATCTACAGGTGCTAGCATACTACAATTATAACAACTAGGTTGAATTACAGCTGCCCAGCAGAGATGTAATAAAGGTATGAATTATTGACTTGGCATCATCCTGAGACAGCTTTGGTCACAGACTTGCTATGTTTTGGAGATGATAGAATGAAATTTGTGTGATGTAAAATTATAATCAAAGAGAGTTCAGGATGAAAGATGACCGCCAAGGTTATGAACCTTGGTGGGAGGCTGCAAACTCTGATAAAAAAGGCACTGCAAGGAAGGAAGTATTGATCATTCGGTTTCACGGAGCCAGCTGAAAACACCACCGTCCATTCAGAATATAACTTCAGGATTTATTCACTTGTTCAAGCAGCACGTGTAGCTCAGGGAGTAAATTGTATCAGAGTGGGAAAGGATGAGAACACATATCCCAAACTGTGCTTTGAACCCCAGGGTCATGCAGTCTGCCACTGGAGAGAAAAGAAAGTGGGAGGAAAGTGTCTCTGATGTCTGGTCCAAGGCGCAGTGAACACTGGGATAAGAATAAAGATTTTAAAAATTACTTTGCAAGGCAGCAATAATGCTCTGGTTCCAAAACTTAAGGCTTTTGTTTAGATTAGGTTAATTTTGTTTTTAATATATCCTTATGTGGCTGCTTTTTTTAATCTGAAATAATTAATATCTCACAACATTCAAAAAGGGGAAGTTGAGAAACACCAAAATCAAACTGTGCTGCACATCAGGACAGGAACAGGTAGATAAGAGAAGACAGAGAATTGGGCTTGTTGAGCCTGGAGAAGGCTCTGAGGTGACCTGAATGTGCTTTTTCAACACAAGGAAAAGTACTTTTGCAGAGACATTTTATAGGAGTAAGACAAGTGGGAATTACTTTAGGTTGAAAGAGAGCAGGTTTAGATGGGCTGTTAGGAAGAGATTCTGTGGCATGGCAGTGGTGAGGCACAGGAGAAGGATGCCCAGAGATCCTATGGATGCCCCATCACCCCTGGAATTCATCAAGGCCGGGCTGGATGTAACATCTGTTATATAAAACAGCTGCATAAATGGTGATGTGGGAAAAGGGGAATCCCCATGTCTGCAGAATTTTGTGATGGACTGGTACAGGGTGGTCAGATCTGTGTGTCCTGAGAAGAGGAATCTGAGGATGAAGCTGCCCAAGGCATCTGTTTACTGCCAGCAATAATAGTAATGGACTGGAAGACACTGAGGCTGGGAGCCAAGTCCATACAACACTACCCAAAATTTCTTTCCCCTTGTCCTCTCTCTTAGCTCCAATTTGTGTTTTTCATCAGACACCCATAGGCTAAGCTTACCTTGAATCTGAAGAATGGTGAAAAACAGAAATATTGAAAAAAAGGCAAAATTAATTGAAGAATCTATCATTAAAAATATAAAATTCATATATTTGAATATCTTTGAAATAAGTGAACAACAAATTTTTATAAGTAATTAGAATTATCCTACTTTACTCTAAAACAAATATTCACATATATTTCTGAGCACTATTTATTTCAGCCCATTTTTAGATAGATAATTTCTTCTTTTTTTGCTAGTATATGTTTTTATTAAACATTTCTAAAAAATGTCAAATTCCTACTGAGAAGTAAACTGTACTTCATTGTAATAACCAAATATTCACCTTAATCAGAAAGCATGTCATATGTGCTTTCACTCACTGGTTTAATGATCAAATGAAAGACCTAATATAAAGTAAGAGCCAAGACTGAAAATGTTAATTGCAAGCTGATGACTGGGAGCATTCTATGAGGCAATGAATCAATTCATTAAAAGAAAAAAATAGAAAAAAAAGAAATGTTTATAGCAAAATACTCAAATGAATTTTGATTTCTCAAGGTTCTCAAATAACTATTAGCTGACTAAAAACATCCTGTGTAGAATTTGGAACATAAAAGAAGAGAGGAAAAATAAAGGGGGTGGCAGGTTAAGATGGCATACTTAAGCCTGGTCTATATTTTCATAATTTTGTTTTTCTTTTTCTTTTTCTTTTTCTTTTTCTTTTTCTTTTTCTTTTTCTTTTTCTTTTTCTTTTTCTTCCTTTTTTTTCCTTTTGTTCCTTCCTCTCACCAATGATTAGAAGAATAAATATTAATAACAGTAATCCATTATCTCACTGATGAATGAAGTCTGAGATTATATCATGCAGTATTTTCTTCATAATCATGTTTAGTTCATAGCCAAGTTTTTCCAGATGCTTAAGGAATTTGGGTCAAAACTTTCTTTGTGGCCCTATTTCATAAACATGTTTAAATTAAAATGATTAAACTGAAATTCAAAGATTTACACTGTGCCATAGAAGAATTTCATATGTTTACATAATTTCAAATACACATGAAAAATTCAATAACTCATATTAATGCATTTTCACAGCATGATCAATTAAATTGTATTTTGCAGACATTGGAGTACAGTTTTATAGCATCAATAACAAATGTAATAAAACTGCATTTCCTTATTAGGTCTTTTTTAAAGAAAGAAACAACAACTGAGAATCATTTTCCTCAAAGTTGCTTTCTTTTAAAAAATGTTTAATTGTTCTTATATTGCATAATAAAAGAACAGACGGTATTGACAAAATTAATTCTGGAAAAAATGGTTGCTGTTTGTTTTTTATCTTTCAATAAAGCACAATGCTTGACTGGAATTTGAAAAATGGCCTAATAAAAAGAAAACACTTACTTACAAAAATGTGAGAATTGGTAAAATAGTTGTTTTACTTTTTGTCATTAAATAGTGGATTTAAGGAACTGGAAATTACTGTAAATATTTTTATTTGGAATAACTTTATTTTTAATTATTCTAATGAATTAAAGAAAATGTTCTGGAGTAGGATTTTTTTTTTTTTTTTTTTTTTTTGCGTATACTTGATACATATTGCTTTTCACCAGACATTTCTCGTCTTTCCTCTCCACTTGCTGCACAAAGGCTTTTATCTTCAAAACTTTTTTCTTCCCTGCTGATACACAGGCTGGGAGAGAGGGGAAACTTACTTACTCAGGAAGGGGGTAAATTAGCCTGTAGAACTTCTTTTATGAAGTCTGAGAGATTTTCACTGACCTTTGACTGTCTGAGAAAGATGATGTTTGTGTGGATCAGAGACATCAATAATTCTGTGATTCTTTTGTCCTAGGCCTTTGAAATCCCACTCAGTCTGGTCCCAGAACTTGTCTGGGTCAGTACATCACCTAACAAGGAGAGTGTGGAAGCAGATTGACATAACAGGCTGCCTGTCTCTACTGTCATGTGTGGAGTTTGGGGAAATGCCTGGCAGGCAGAACCTCTCACTTTTGGAATACACAAATTTATTAATCTCAAGCAGGAACATGGATCATAGGGAGTCATTAATATTCTTTATGTGTTTCTGGAATTCCTAGCTTGGGTTTATTTTCAAAGTTTTTTTTCTGGGAAGAATTGAGGGTGAGCATTCCACGTGAACTCGTGTTATGGCAGGTGTCCTTGTTGGTCTTTTTGAGATTGGACACTTCCTGCTGCTTCTGTACCTATCCTTAGCATCAAATCTAGTAGATTTTTATTAATACACTAGAGAATACACCATAAAAAGAAAGCAGATGGTGTGGTTTATTACCTCACTTTGCCATGTATTACATTTCTAATACCACTGTGTTAAATTATAAGATTTAGGACAAAAGACCCAGGAAAATTTGTTAAAGTTGAGATATTGTTATCCCCATAACATCTGATGTCAGAAAGACATAGTTTTAATGGGACGTTTGATTATCTCTGCAGTGCAAGCATTAAAGAGAAGCAATTTATGGCTCTTGATCTTCGATATCAGAATATTTTTAATGTGGACGTCTGTAACCCATTTGGAAAAAGAAAATTAATTTTAGGTTCTCTGTTCTCTACATAAATTTTCATTGGACATTATGACCTCCTCAAAGCCAGAAGAGAGTTTACATGTGGAGGCTTCCTTAATTATAGTTCATAGAATGCTGAGATTTCCACACTGAAGTATGAAAACCTCTTTTTTAAGAATATTACCTTAGTATTCAGATGTTACCTTCAGCTGGGAAATATTGCAAACATGTAGAAAAAGCAATTCAAAAAACCTTGGCATTCTCAAAAAAAGAAAAAAAAAAACCACACCAAAGAATTCAGTAAGTTCCTGTTATGCTTGGGCTGAGCTGTTGCAGGAGCTTTTGTGAGAACCACCTCTTCAGGGGCCAAAGGTGTAGATCTTGGAATAAGGGGTAAGAGTATATAATTCTTTAAGTTATATTCATTCGTGTTTCAATGTTCAACAGTGTCTCACGGAGAGGCAAACTCAGTTTAAATCACCGAAACTCCTATTCGATATTCACATATCCATGTAAAATAAAGTTAAAGCCCTTAAATGAATAGCAGCATTTCTACATAAGTGATATTTTTTTATCTTGAACTATAAGCCTGTCTTAGCTTCCTAGTAGTGATTTATTTTGTTCCCTGCTGTTTTTATCATAAACAATATTCAACATGACAAAAACATTAAAAAATTATTTTACTTCATCCTATCTTTTTGGCAGGAAAGGAATCAGCCAGAGTTATCTTTGTACATTGCTTTTTTTGTTTGTATTTTGAAGACAGTAGAACTTCATATTCATTTAAAGGAAAGAAGACAGAGGGAAAGAGAAAAAGAGGGAGGGAAGGAAGGGAGGAAGGGAGGGAGGGAGGAAGGGAGGAAGGGAGGAAGGGAGGAAGGAAGTGGTGAAAGGAAGGAAGAGAGAAAGAGAGAAAAAGAAGAAGAGAGAAAAGAAAGAAAAGAAAAGAAAAGAAAAGAAAGAAAAAGAAAGAAAGAAGGAAAAGAAAGAGAAATAAAAAGAAAGGAAACAGAGTTATTATACAAGATTCATTGATAAGAAAAGTTCAGTTCAATAAATGGATCTCTTTGCAATAAGTCAACATTCATATCATATTTATGCAGTAGGTCTGGAAAATCTCATCTTTTATGGGAGCAATTGCTACATAATATGTAAGAATAATATTTATTATTTTCACAAAACTGTGTGTTGCTGTGACATCTTATTTTCAAGTGTTTTAAACCAATTTATGCATGTCTAAAACTTTGTGCATCCTAGAAAAAGGAGTATCCATCCATTGTGCTCTTTAAATTTGTCCGTTGATAAACGCTTTTTTCCCAACTTTCTGAATATAGAGGATTTGAAAGAGGTGTTATGATCTGTGATCTGTGCTTAGATAATTATAGTGATAATTATCTAGATATGCAGTGAACATTTTGTCAGGCTGGAAGAAAGTCTTATCAGAGCCTGTCTTCAAAGACATTTTCTACACGATCCTATGTGGTTTCCTATCTTTTCAACATATTGCACCAATTATTGTAATAATTTTCACATGCCAAAATTATCAGCTTTTCTTTTTCCCATAGCAGCTTAGAGTAGATTTATAAAAATTAATTTATCAACTTGGGGTTCCTTATTACCAACATCCTCTCCTGCAAAGTGTATTTAGACACTTATGAGAAGGTACACAGATGACTGATTAAAAGATGATATAAACACATATCAGTTTAATAGAACTGGAGGAGCTCATTTTTTTAAAATTCTGAAAAAAAACAGCTATTTCATCCCTGGAAGTGTAGCAATGGTATTTGTTAAAAACTCTAACTTTTGTCCTTTTCTTATTTAATATATAGGTTTTCAAGCCTTCTTCTAAAAATAATATTTTGTGCATTTAAATACTGTATACTCGTGGAATTGTTATATGGTTGTTCTCCTATTCAGTTCCTATAGTTATCTAGTTTTGAAATGTGAATCAGTCCCTAGAAATGGAAAAGTATCAATATTGAAAACAGCTAAATACAATTTTTGTGCGCATAATTATGAGGTGAAACTTGTGGATATTTAAATTTGCAGTAATTTTTTTATTTTTTGACATTTTTTATAATCCCTTATTAAATTGTTGTTTTAATACATATTAAACATTCAAAGTGGCATTTAGACACTAAAATGAACTAACTGTTCAGGGTTTTTTCTATGGGGAGCTTCATATTAATAACTTCCATTTGTTTCCAATTTAGAGGGTTAAACCCCCCAACTACTTATATTTCATCTCCTGGTACACTTCAGTATATTCTATAGATGCTGCCGTTGTGACCACTCTGTAAGGTATCAATAGAGCTGCAAGGCATCAGAATCTAGGAAAGAATGATAATTTTAAATGCTGTGTGGGCTGCTTGGAGCATGTCTGAAGGAGAACATTTGTGGAGAATAGACAGATTTCTTTCTTTTTCCAGCAAAGAAGTACACACTTCTGTGAAGATTGTTGTTTTAGTGTAGCTCAGTTATGTTTCATTTTGGTTTGGATGTGGTTTATTTTGCTTTGGTTTGGTTAACATATGGTTGGATCAAACTGGACAGGGAGTATTAGCAAATCAGATTTTCTCAGTCTCTGGGGGAAGAAGGATGGTATTCATCTGACTGAATTCTGCATCTGAGCTGGTAACCCTAGGACACACTTTTGCTGTCAATATTCAAATATATGAGAATATATCTAAACCACAAATGATTATGCAAGAACTATCATAGCTGTGAACATCTATGCACTATGGATGTGTAAAATTAGACATTGTTCTCACGGTCTCTCCACTTTCCAGACAAGAGTGAGAGATGATCAACTTCTTAGGAAATGCATTATCAAGAGGCTGACATGAGAAGGACACAAAGTGCTCCTCTCATAACAGTCGGACAGAGTTTCACACAGCACGAAGGCAGTTTTGTGCAGGATGGGTAACACTTGGAGTTCTCCTGAATCCAGGTACCCTCTGCAAAGGGATTTGGTAATGAAACTCTACAGGAAGCAGAATTTCTTGTGAGTAGGATGCACAAAGAGTAATCAGATCAAACATATATTATTGATGCAACCAGTTTCATAGATATTGTGGCAAGCATGTGCCCCACAGGCTCTATCTCATCTATGTTGTTTATAAAAAAAAAAAAAAATAGAGCCTTTGGAAACAGAAATTGGTTGGTCAAGTATTTGTCCACCTCTTTTTTCTTCTGTAAAACAGTATATTGCAAATCTCTATTATGCTGAATTAATCACTTACATTTTTATTGTCCATAAGAGCTAAGTGATGAAAGGTGCAAAGTCACAAGCCTCTGTAAACTTCTGGCAAAGGTTCCAGAAGCCAAAACCTACTCACAGGAGCACTAAGAAGATATTTTTTCCCAGGAAAAACAAAAGAAAACTTAACAAAAAAAATCAAATCAAAACAGTATGTCTGGGTAGAAAGAAGCTGCCTTAAACATTGTTCTGCATGTGCTCACATCCTGTGGGTGAAAACCTAAGCCCAGGAAATAACCTGTTTCACACAGGAAATTTTGTTACCTATTTCTTTGTACCTTTCAAAATTAAAAAGTTTTAAAGTATATTGAGAGAACAAAAAAAAAAAAAACAACCAAAAAACGAACAAAACTCCTAAAGCTTTTAAATTTTTTTCTTTTCTTTTCTTTTCTTTTCTTTTCTTTTCTTTTCTTTTCTTTTCTTTTCTTTTCTTTTCTTTTCTTTTCTTTTCTTTTCTTTTCTTTTCTTTTCTCTTCTTTCCTTTTCTTTTCTTTTCTTTTCCCAAGTTGCCTTCCACTTCCTCTCTCTCTTTCTTCCTCTCTCCTTCCCTCCTTCCTTCCACCACTTCCTTCCTTCCTTCCACACTTCCTTCCTTCCACACTTCCTTCCTCCCTCCCATCCCCTCTAGATCTCTCTGCTCTTTTTTCCATACCTTCTATTTTTTCTTTTAATCTAAGTGCCACTGGACTTTCCTATTTTTAATGGGGACAGGAGGGAGAAGGCACTATAAAGTTAAATTACAGCCAATCAGATTGTACTCACAGCTGAACCACTAGAAAAATTGCAGCTCATGAAATTTGCCATGGGTCAGAAGCCTGAGTAATTTCATTTTAATCAGTCTTACTTGAAGCAGATTTGCCATTGCAGCAAAGGACTCATAGAAATTTAAATCTGGGAGAGGGAATGCATAAAAGGGCATAAAAGGAAATGCCCAAAAAAGGGAGCCTTTTTAGGGTGGAGGTGGTTTTTTGTTTGTTTGTTGTTTTTTTTTTTTTTCCTCGTTTGGTGTTTTTTTGTGTAGTTTTGCACAGAGTTTTTTTGTTATACATGGAGCAGTCACTATATCAAACCTAAGAGTTTTCAATATTAGCAGAGATCTGGGAATCATCATCGAGAATGAAATAATTTGAAGTTTACCAACATCTTTATTACTGGGACAGTTAAAGTGTTCCCAATTATGTCCCAAGTATGTATTCACTTGATATTGACTCTGGCTAAATCAGTACATTTTTACACATAAGATCTTCCCCCATCCACAGTTTTTATTTTACTGTCTTCCTCTGGGTTTAAATACCCTCTGAAATTTGCAGTGTTTCTGCATGCTCCACAAGCAGAATAAAAGTACAACTCAAGCGCACAGCAGAGAGAAATGCTATTTCTTTTTTTTTTTTAAAGAACCATCTTAGAGTCTTTAGCCAGTAACTAGAATTGCTAATGCAAATTACATTAAGATTTTCCTCAAATTGCTTGTATTTCATAATCAGAACTCTGCATGCCGATTAGGTTATAGCTGTAGGGAAGAGCTGATCTTAACACATGAGGAATTACTGTGCATAAAAGAAGAAAAATTATTTTAAAAGTTCATTTCTAATTTCTTAGGGAAACTGGAGGTAATAATGAGGCTTTGCACGTATTTAATTTTAAAATACAGATCTTTAAGTGTTTGAGCCAAACAATAAAGAAGCCAAAATACTATTTTCCCCCAGCTAGAATTTAGAAACAAGGTCAGGTATATATAGTTTCTCAAAAAGTTCTTAGCAAAGAAAAAAACATTAACAGTAAAGTCATTCCTTGTCTTACATAGCTGATCAAAGCCTAGAATATGTGGAAATGGGTTGAATGGCTCTAATCTTCCTTTTATTAAAAATAAAATAAAGTGTTTATAGTCATCATTTTAACAAAGCTATTTCATAGTTCCTTTCAGGGCTTTCCTTTGGGGAATTTTGAAACCTTATGCAAAATGTTTTGTTAAATCCTGTATGACTCTTTTATCAATACATTTTTTTCCAGTACTAGTCATTATGTAAATGTATTTATGTAAGTGATGAAGTTCTGTGATGGGTGACACCTTCAATTGCTACCACATCTGGTAGTCCCTGTTTAATGATATCAAGGCATTCACATTCAAAATAAAGAAAACAAAGGGGAGGGGGAAAATAACAATAGCAACAACAACACAAATAAAAACCACTAAGCCCTCCAAACCTCAGACCTTTCTAATCTGATGATCTAAAGGCAAAGAGGAACTCAGTGTGTGAAGTGCAGATTTTCCCTTGAAAAACTGCATGTAGGCAAATGTTACTGGGGAGTGTCTTCTGGGGGAAGATTTTCCAAGTTTCCTGTGCAGAGACATTTGTTTTTGTTCTTCCCCCACCGCCCTGCCCACCCCCCCCTTTATTTTCAGGAATCTCTATATTTTTTTTCTGTAGAATAATTCACAGATTATTATCAGTGACTGTAAGTCATACCTTAGAAAAATACCTCAGTTATCACTGATACATCATTAATAGTATTGATCATATAGTAAGCACGTTTAAAACTGAGTTTTAGACTTGTGATGTATTTCACAGAGATTTCACATACATGAAATGTTTTATGATCTACTTCTTACATATTTCTTTCAAGTGCGATGCAGTTCCTCTTCATTAAAAAAAAACAAAACAAAACAACAAGAATTTGATTTTTCATTAATATACTTGGTTAGATTTCCAGAGATTTTTTTTTTTTTTAAAGAAAGATACACAGAAGCAGGAAGGAAAGAATGACGCTTTTCATCCATTGTTCTGACAAAAAAAAAAAAAAAAAAAAACCAAGAAAAATCCCTTTGTGCGCCCATTTTTGCTGAGGACTTCAGTGGGCCTTGTTGGGAAACTGCATTTGTCAGGAAAATGCGGGGTTGATATGAGCTCATCGGGGGGATGGATGGCCCTGACAGCCCCGAGAGCTGTCAGCTGAGCGATGAGTTCTCAGCATGATCGGTGTATGATGTCCGGACACCAGATTGCATAACAACCAGCCCAACAAATTTATTGATTTCTTTTCTTCTTTGAGTGTAGGAGCAGGACAGTTTAACACATGTAGGAGCCCTGAAGGTTGTTGGCAGAAAGAGCTTTCTGCTGTTAAGTATAGTAGTGTCATTCTTTCGGTGCTAGACCAGAAATGGAGTTAGTATGACCAGAATGATCAATTGTGAGCCTAAGTTCCAAAAACATATCTCTGAAGAAATGTGCATCTTTAAGAGAAAAATATATCCCTGTAGAGAAAAGGTGTCTCTCAAACATGAAGCAAGAAAAATGCATTAATCTGAAAATATTTTATTATTAATAATTATTATATTATAGTTTATTATAATAATTATTATATTATAGTTTAATCAATACTGCATGGTTAAAATTGCAGCAAAATTATATTTACGTATCATTTTTAGGTTCTTTCTCCTCATTGAGTTTTTTACATATGTGATTCATTTACAAACAGAGATGTTACTAGTTTTTGTGTATCTCCTTCTTTATTGAAGCACTCTTCAAATGATTCTTTTAGCAATGAAAATATTCCTTTGGCATTAGATCTGATTCATGCCATCATATACCCCACTGTGGTGTTCCCATAAAGCTGAATTCATTTGACTTTATATTAACTAACTAAAATATAGATATCCAGGGCTTTGACCCAGGCTGGGTGCCAGGCACTCAGGACCATTTTTTCATTCCCCTCCACAAGTAGATAGGGGAGAGAAAATATTACAAAAATTTCATGAGTTGAGATAAAAACAGAGAGATATCACTCACCAAATACCCTCACAGGCAAAACTGACTCAGCTTGGGGATATTGAGTTTATTCCTAAGATAATCAGAGCGCAATTATGAGAACAAAAACAAATTTTAGAAACCTTGCCCTCAACCCTTCCTTTTTTTGTGTGCTCTACCTCCTTCCCCTCAGTGATGAAGGGATTCAGCTCTCCAGCAAGAGTCCTGTCCTTGAGCCACAGCTTTTCACCAACTCATCCAACGTAGATCCCTTTCCACAGGATTGATCCTTCAGGAACAGGCTACTCCAGTGTGAGTCCCACATGAGGTGACAAGTTCTGCCAGCAATCCTGCTCCAGCCTGGGCTCCTCTCAAATTCTCATCTGCAAGGGTTAAAAAAAAAAAAAAAAAAAAAAAAAAAGGTGAATGAACATTTAGAAATTACTTAAAGAATCTGCAGCATTAGATAAGCGAATTGTGGAATTAAACCAACCTCGTTTGTGCTTAGCAACAACATGATTGTTTCACAAGTGTAATGGATACCATTATTACAAAATATGAGCCTTTGAGGAGGGTTAAATTCAAAGGACAGATCTGGGATGCTTGTCTTGCCAAAGCTCATTTCTGTGCTGATGGCAAGAACATCAGAACTGGGACATGGCTGCCTGTTTAATCACAAATCTATCCTACACACTAGCTAGCACTATACATAACTATCACATCTATGAAGGAACACAGCTGATGTTCTCAAACTTACCACAAGATATAACCCTGGAAGTACCTGTGATCAAGTTTTTCCAGACAGAAGTTAAAAATAAGCCAGAAGGCAGGAAATGCTGAACATGACTCACTGGTGTCAGTGTTCATACATTGTTTTGAAGAGTTTCTTGGCTATAATTCTGCCTCCAAAGCAATTTCTTACTAGCACTTTCTAACCTGTTCCAGGGTGGCTTTTCTTTCACAAAATTCTTCATTCATGTCACCTTCTGTCCCTCTGTCTCTGGTTTTCACATCACACTTTGCTCAGCTAGGTCTCTCATATCAATGAGGGAGTTCAACAGAAGTTTTCAGAGAAATTACTGAAATGCTTTCTTTCACTCCCAAAACAGTAAAAGTAGCTATCTGATATATTCCTAAGCATATTTTTAAAAGAGTATCTTATTCAGTATATTTAGTATCTGTAAAAAACAAATAAAAAGTATTATCAAAAATTATTATAAGGGTTTTTTTAATGAAACAATATATACATATAAACCAGATATATAATTTTGCTAATAAAATGCACTTTAAAGAAGGAATCATAATGATTTAGGAATTTAGACTGTAAGTCAGAAATGAGGAAGTTTTCTGATTGTGTGTCTGTAATTAAGGTTTTGTTTTTCTTTACCAGTTATAGCTTGACTCCAGTTTTGCTAACTGTAGAACAAAAATACAATCAGTACATAAACACCATATTGTCCTATTCAAGAACTTTGAAAGTTTTTAAAAATCATGCTTTTTTGGCACAGTAATTATAGCTGATATGTCAACCAGGAGTTTGATGTGCTAGAACAGAGTGAATGCACATAAGTGTATCTATATACACATTTATATTTTTATTAGAAGATACTTTGTGACCTAAAAGAAAATTGTTATTTGAAAAGAAAAAATGCCACACTTTCTGTACTAGAACACATATAGAAATAGCTTTTTCTTGCTGTCTTATTCCTTTTTTTCATCAAACTTGATCTGAAAAGTGTAGAAATGCTATGAAAGTAAAATTTTTGGGAAAGTGTTTTAAGACGCTCTTCTCCATTTAAACATAAACCTATAAACCAAACTATATTTCAAAATACTCCCCCACAAAGGTGTGTTGGAAATGCATAATTAATTTTCTAGTCTTTGGTGCTGAAAAGCAAAACTTTGTTCTAAACAAAATTTTATCAAAGCAGATGCCATGGTTTAACCCCAAGCCACTCGCAGCCACTCACTCACTCCCTCAGCAGTGGGACTGGGGAGAGAATCAGAACAGTAAAAGTGAGAAAAGTCATGGGTTGAGATAAAGACAGTTCAATAGGGAAAGCAAAAACTGTACACACAAGCAAAGAAAAACAAGGAATTAATTCACTGCTTGGCGGGCGGGCAGGCAGGCGTTCAGCCAGGGATCCATCACACAAAATGGTTGCTTGGGATGACAAATGCCGTCACTCCAAATGTCTCCCTGCCTCCTTCTTCTTTATACACTGAGCATGATGTCACACGGTCTGGAACATCCCTTTGGTCATTGGGGTCACCTGTCCTGGCTGTGTTTCCTTCCAAACCCCCAAGCACTCCCAGCCTTTCCCAGCCTGGCAGTAGGAGAAGCAGCAAAGGACTTGGCTGTGTGCAAGCCCTGCTCAGCAATAACAGAAAAACCTCTGTGTTATCACCCCTATGCTCACCACAGATCCAAAACACAGCCCTGTAACTGCCACTGGGATGGAAATTAATTCCACCCCAGCCAAAAACAGCCCAACAGACGAAACTTCAAATTAAAAAAGTTTTTTCTAGAAGCTTTCTTTGTGAAATGACGCCATTCTGATGGGGAGCTTTTAATGGGGTTTCTTTGCTTTTGCTATATTTTTTTATGAACAGTTATAGAAGTTTTAGATTTTAACCCCTCCACTTCTGGCACCTTTCCTGTCACTTTGTGAAAATATGTGCTATTTTCAAAGATACTGTGGGCTTCTGGAGAGCAGAAGAAATCTTCAGAGAATGTGAACAATTTTCCCTTTGAAAATCATCTGAATCACATCAGTTTCCTATCACTCATGTCATTTTCCATGATGTTCCATGATACACACTGAAAACACAGGCAGAAAAAGCCACTTTACAGTTTCTGTTGGTTTTGGTGGTTTTTGTTATTTTTTTTTTAATCCCAGCCATCTGCCAGAATGTATTATCCTCAAGAGCACTGACAGAACAGGTTTCCTTAAAAACATGATTAAAAGAGTCACAAAAATGTCAATGAGTAAAGAAAAGAGGGCAGCAAAAGACACAGGCTGTTAATTACTGCTTTACATCCGAGGTATTAGATTTAATAGTTAATTAACATTTCTTCAGATATTCTGATCCACTAATACAATGTAATCTAAATGTATCCTCATATTATATTTCCAAGATAATTATTACTGGCTATATGTATCAGATCTCATAAAGGAATGATAAAAAATCCTCTCTGCCATGACAATAACAATTATTTACCTTGTATATATTGACTTATTTTGATTTTACCAAGGAGGTACAGACAAATATAATTATTTTTAAAGCAGATTCTATGGAAAAAAAAAAGGAAAAAAAAATTGTCAGAGTACATCTTTACTGCCCCCCAAGAGTTTTGCAATATTTTGAAAGAGGTTGTTTCAAAACACATTGGAACAAGATATAGATGCTTCTCTCATTGCTTTGACCAAGTGAGGTCAATGTTAAACTCCCTTCCTAGGGCTGACTTTAAATACCTACATCAAGGTTAGAACAGCAATGTCCAAGCTTCACACAGTGTGGCATCCATGCTGAGGTACCTACTTACTGTAAAAAGATAATCTTTTTTATTGAAGACCTACTTTTGAGAAATTTCACATAAAAGCTCTGTTTGGCAAGGAAGCCATCTCTATTATGTCTACAGAGGACAAAGATTGGTTTGTCTCACAGACATTAGATATTTTAAGATTAGGTGATATGAATCGCACTTTTAGTAATTAACTTTGGAGCAAACAGATGGGACGCCAATGAATTAATTTTTCTTCTAAGAAACCTCTATCTTCATATATTTTAAAAATGACAAAGCTACAGTTGACTCTTGAGGGATTTAGTGATTCAGCAATTAAATCTCAGATATTTGAAAAAGACTAAGAAGACTTTTTTGTTGTTTTTTTTTCATTTTCTGATTTTGTTTTTGATTTTTGTTTTAACCTTACAAAACCCAAATATCAAACAAAGATCTCTGGATAAAATATATTTTGTATTATTTTAAAGCAGGAAATATCAGCAAACTTGCTGAGAGTAAATTCTACACATTCAGGCAGGCTGTTGACAAATAAGTCCAGTAAGACTGGACGCAGTATTGATACCAGGGGAATGACACTGACCACAGGCCTCCATCTGGATTCTGCTCGACTGATCACAACCCTCTGAGCTTTTCCTTTCAGCCAGTTCTGGATCCACCTCTCTGTCCATTTATCTAACCCAGATTTCCTGGGTTTACCTGCGAGCTTGTTATGGGAGACAGTGTGAAAAGCTTTGCTGATATAAAAGCAGATGACATCTACTGCTTTGATGACATTCACTGCTCATCAACATCCCATAAAACCCAGCTACTGGCCTTACACAGGACAACCCCAGAGTCAGAGCCTGAGCATTGTCCAAAAGCATTTTGAGCTCCAGCAGTCTTGGTGCCATGCACACTTCAGGGGGAGCCTGTTCCAGTGCCCAAATACTCAGTGGGTGAAAAACATTATTCGTGACATGGGACCTAAACCTACCCTGGACACAGGTCCTTGCGCTTCCCTAAGGTAATTGCCACACATCTTTTATGGAAAATCCTTTCCTTAGGATTTTTTTCCTCCTGAGAAGCTGAGAGGCCTCAGGGACAAAATGTGAACAATGGTTATCTGCTCTTGTGGAATGCAACAGGTGCATCTGTGATTGGTCTCATGTGGTTGTTTCTAATTAATGGCCAATCACAGTCAGCTGGCTCCGATTCTGTGTCCGAGCCACAAGCCTTTGTTATCATTCTTTCTTATTCTATTCCTAGCTAGGCTTCTCATGAAATTCTTTCTTCTATTCTTTTAGTATATTTTTAATACAATATATTTAATAAAATAATAAATCAAGCCTTCTGAAACATGGAGTCAGATCCTCATCTCTCCCCGCATCTTCGGACCCATGTGAACACAGTCACAGTAACTGGTATGATCTCAGGAAAGAGAAGCTGGCACCTGTCCCTCAGATCTGAGGTCCAAAAGGACAGGCAATGTCATCTATTTTGTTTTATTTTCAAAAAAGATTGGAGTGATACTTTATTCCCGTGCACAGCTGTACACTGCACCCAGAGCAGAGGGACCCATGCAGGCACCAGTGTTCGAAGGTTCACTGGAGATTGCTCAGCTGGAGCACACAAAGGGTGCACCAGCACTAATAAAACAACAGCTGAATGAGCAGACAATAAAAGCCTAAATGCAAGAGGAAGTTAAATGATAAAGAGATGCTGCAGCACTGAACTTGCTTAGGTAAGAACTTTCTGCCCAGTGCCACTCCATTATGATTAATGTGCGCACATGCGGACTTTATGAAAAAGATAATGAATTGATTGTGTTCTTAAACGATGCCATTTCAGACCTGTTTGGATTCCTGCCTTCCCCGGGGAGCAGATGACCACAGTCTGTTAGCTTAAACAAATGAACGTTTAATGGTCATCTTTCTGCCAGCCAAGTGGAAAAGGGGAAACATTTATCAAGAGCAGGTAGGAAAAAACTGATCAAGTTGACTATTCATCTGGGATTTAGGTGCTGCAAAGAGCCCATTGAGAAGGGAAAACTGCAGCAGTTACCACGCAAAACTCACTTCAGGCATTGTTCAGAATGTGGAGGTCACCGAGTCCACAAATGGAGAGAATTTCACATCCTGGCTTTCTCAGAATACAAAAGCCATGAAAGGTTAGTTTAATTACTTAACCACACAATGAAAACAGCAATAACCACAAAAAGCAAGAAGAGGAAGATCTCATAGATGATATGATTATTCTTCAGTGTTTTTAGTTTATACATTCAGCATTCTGTTCAATGAGTTAGAAACAAAAAGCTTTTGACTTTGCAAAGTGTTTTCTTTTCCTTTGTTTCTGTTTGTTTACCTTTTTATATCTGTTTTAATCTATTTTTTTTAAATCACACTTAAATTTATCTTCTCTAGTCAATTGATTTTATTCTTAATGGATGCATTCCTTAAGCAAAGCAGATACTCTAACAATTCAGTGTCTTCCCATGTATTGGCTTTATTTCACTCATTTTCAGATGTCTATTTTCAATGAGAAAAACTATCTGGTGATTAGTTTGAAGCAAACACCTAACTTAACATGTTTAAAGTAACACAAATCCTTTTTCCAAAGACATGTATTCATTCCTGTTGGTGAATCATCATCCATGTTTTTCTGCTGTTTACAGTGATTAGAAAATGGAAAAAAACAATCTTCCACCAAAAAGCACAATAAAAACAAAAAACAAACCTTAAGGAATGAAACAACTCTATATGATAATAAATTTTGAATGATCAAATTGATGTAAAAATTATCTTTATGACAGTAATATTTCAGACCCCACTGGAACAAGACAGAATTAAGTATGTAACAGTACAGTCTGACTTCCAATTCAGTAGGAAACAGCTTTTCAAAAAGAAATAGTTGGTATCCTGGTGGATGAGATGAACAGGTCAGCAGTGTGTCCTTGCAGAGAAAGCTCACTGCATGTGGGCCTCTATTTGCAGTAGTACAGTCAGAAGATCAAGCTGCAACAGAAAAAACTTTATACTTTTTTTGCTTTTGTTGTTGTTGCTGCTGGTTTTTTATCCTGTTTTAGTTTATTTTTTTTTTCCCCCCCCACCATTTTCAAACAACGAAACAAAAGCCCAGAGAATTTGTGGACTTTCCATGTTTTGAAACATTGAAAATCTGACAGGGTCAAGCCTTAAGGTACTTCATCTAACCTTGAACAAGGCTCTGAGGTTGATATTGGATCAGGTGACTTGCACAGCTCCCTTCCAGAATGAACTACTTCATAAGGCTGTATGAATCCGCGACTCTAAAGGAATAATACAAAAAACTCAAACTAAAAGTTGATATTCATATGGGGAAAGACTTGAGAAGAAAGGTGCATGAATGAAATGTAGGACACACTATAAGACCTCCATTTTGACTGTGTCACTCTTCTGTTTAGTTTTGAAAAATTGATCCATTTTTTACATAGGCACTTTTTTGAGTACTTATATAATGAAAACAAAAAACTTCCCAAAACTATTAGATCAAAACCTTGCATTCAGCACCATCTCTGTGCAATAATGGTATATATTTTGTGAATTCTTCTTGAGATATTTGCAGAACTGGTCCTGTTCTCAGCATCACTCACCTACATCTAGTTGTCTTTCTCCATTTATAGCTCTCCCATTTTGAAAAGTTGCTTATCCCAGAGGTAGCTTTCCTGAACATTGTGCAACATAACATTAAATACTTTCATGTAAATAGAAATTTTCATTCTTAGATATTCTTACATGAAACTCCACCCAATGCTAAACAAGAGGCTGACAAGCACAAAGAGTTTCAACTGGACAGCACCCTAATTTTTAATGATCTGGGAAATTTCCCTGATCTTTATTTAGTACAGGCAATGAGGTATCTAGTTTGATGCCCATCTAAAAATTACTATATTCCAAAGCAGAACACTGTTCTAATACATTGTTGAGATATAGCCTGCAAAATGTTTTAAAGAGCATTTCATATAAAAAATAAGTCACTAACTTTGGTTAACATATGATATTTATTTTTCCAAATGTTCTGGACTAGTCTTTTTGAAATAAGTATAACCCCTTTGACTTTTCATGAATGTTGGATTTCCAGCTGAAAGTATTTATGCCTTCATTTGCAGAAAATTTCAATCATCGAGGTGTGCTCCATGATTTGAACATCTCCAGAGCTAAGTGTAACCAATTTTTTTTTTTTTTATTTTCCCTGAAGTTGACTTACAATTCCCCCAAAAAAATTTGGATTGTATATGCAAGTAGTCATGAACTTCAGGATGAGCTGTACATTTTAAGTTCTTCATTGTCAGGGATGTTCTGTCAATAAATATTCTCAAGAAGATCCCTATTTAACCAAAGTTGTTTTATGTGTTTTAGTTTTTCCTTTCTGTCAACTTCTTCTTTTCAGACTACCTGGAGAAACACACCTCCAGTTAGTGATGTAAACCAGATGCTCAGCTCGTTCGTTCTGCTAGCTACATTTCCTCTTTGTAAATTATAGACGTGCTAACCTATTTAAAACATAACTCAGGTGGCTGGTGAACCACAGCGCCTGCCAGCTCCTCAAATAAAGAGGATCCACTTACTCATCTGCTCTGTCTCCATCTGCCTGTTAAATTTGGATTAACTGCTCACGGTCCAAACAGATAGCATAAGGATGTGTTTGAGGAGAAGAATTCCTCTGAACTTATCTTCTTTTTTTCCTCTTTTTCCTCTACATTACCCTTTCCACTTATAAAACAGTTTGTTTCTCTGTATAAATGTGACATGATGTAAGACGAGCTGCCACCACACATCAGAAATTAGAAAGAAAATACTTTTTATTTTTCAGAAAATAATTCCTTATGTGATTTTTTTGTTTCTTCTGGCTCTTAGCAGATTGAGTATTGAATTGTTCAACCACAGTGTGTGGATAATTTAATACCCGGAACTTTCCTCATAGTGTGAATTACAGACACATTAGACTTGTTCGACAGGGCCCTGAACATATTGTTTCAGGCCTTATCTATTTCATGGGAATCTTGTAAAAATTGATTGATAAAATTCCAGAGAAATCTTTTCTGACAAACCTGCTTTTCTTGAAAAAAAAAAAATACTAAGAGAACTGGCTAGTTGTTGTCCTTTCCATCCACATCCATGTACTGGATGAATGCTGGGTGATATTTGCAGGCAGGATGGAAGCTTCAGGCAGCATTTGTCAGGGAAGCCCTCCTGTTGAGTCACAAGCTGCAGAAAAGACACCCCTGCTTTCTAAAATCCTTTTCACAGAGGTGTCTAGTTATGGCTGGATCCCATCTCATCCCCAGAGACAGCCTACAATTTATGTTTAAAGAATCATTTAGGTGTAGTGCAATCTTTGTGCCACTTTTTTGTGTGGGATTAAAGATGGCAACCCAAATATATTTATGCTAACAAAATAAATGACTAGTTTTATTAGCAATGATAATGATAATGATTAGAACACTTGAATCAGATTTTTTTCCTGCACAGTATGTATAGTCATAGCTAGTAGTCCAGTGCACTGTTTTTTGAAGCAATAGTGAAGCCATAATATTAAAGAGAGGAAAATAAATTATTCTTAAGTAGAGATTGATGTTACTCATAGTAACCTCTATGGGTAGATTTCTTTGCTTAGCCTCAACGAGTAACCTTGAGGAGCATTCTCACTCAAGGGAGGACTCTCCATGTTCAGTCCCAGAGTGTGTTAGAAGTGTCTGTTGTTAAAAAACAGGACAAGACTTTCATATTGTATAGTGATTGACTGTCAATCATATATTTCTAGGCTGGCTCTGTCAGCTCAGCAGCCTTTAGCTCAGCTAAAGATAAGTTATCAGTAAAATCACTTGTGGGTTCCTTTATCAGAAACTTTGTCTGACACATCCTCACCAGCGCCAGTTTCTGTCAGGAAGCATTTTCTTCACGTCCTCAGAATGCTTAAATTTGGGATTGGTGAGTGAGGCTGTCCTAAGCCTTCTCCAGCACCAAAAGCAATGTGACCTTCCCTTCTCCATCCATCACTGATAACTTGCAAATGATGTAAAGTTTGAGCTGTTTTACCTCCACTTAGGCAGAGAAACCTGCTGCAGGGATGTAAATCAACACAGATACATCACCTACAATTGAGCACCATTCATTTTCATTACCAGAAAATCTTATCCCTCTCTTTTTTTCCCCCTTGTACTCTATCTCCCTCTTTCTAAATTTTGTGAATAATAAAATGTAGTGAATCTCATTCAAATCCATGAAAGTACTTCTATGACAATTTTGCAAGTCAGAAGATAATCAAGATTATTAAATTTAAGGGGTTTCTTTCAGGTGGATGAAAGGATGACCATTTCATGGTGGAAAACTGAACTTACGTAACGTTATAGCAAGACTGAGATTCATATTGATCTTACTCAGCTTTAGCCATCTACAAGAAGGGGAAATTCATCTCAATAATAATCTCAGATATCTGTCTACATCCAGCTATATCCTTCTTTAGAGGTGCTTTTGTTTTCCATAGAGAACAAAGACAGTCTAGACTCCTAGCATAGATTAGATATATTATGTTGTGTGGTTAGTATTAGATGAGATTAATCCAGCCTTGGGAGCACAAAGAAACAGAAAAAATCTATTGTTACCATGCAAACGTACAATTAGGTAGTGGTTTGCCTTTTCTTTTCTTTTCTTTTAATGGGACTTTAAAAAAAAAATTAGATGACTCACTGATATAATCACAGTTTATAGAACTTGGAGATGATTTTTGAGGTACTTGAAGGGAAATTGGACAGAGGGATCATAAGCAGGTAGCAGTAATTTAGTATTGAGGAATATATAAGTAGCGTAGAACATCAACTATTCTGCATTTAGCAAAGAAGTATTTGGTGGGGAGGTCTTCTGGCTTTTTACTTTATAAATTGTGCAGGTTCTAAACTGATCAATGGTCAAATGAGGACTTCTTACATCACTTTCACTGGGTGTAGCATTCTTCCTAAAGGGTCACTGAGACTTTGTAAAGTGTCAGAGAAAAGGGGGCTGAGGGGAGACCTTCCTACTGTTCTCTGCTGCCTGACAGGAGGATGTAGGAACTGATCGCCTCTCCCAGGTAAAAAGCAACAACAACATAAAATAGACTCAAATTGTGTCAAGGGAGGTTGGGCTTAAGGAGAAATATTAGGAAAAATTTCTTCTGTGAAAGGGTGGCCAAGCATTGGACGAGACTGTGCAGGGAAGTGATGGAATCACCTGCCTGAAGAGTGTTACCAGCTGGTCCTGGGACAGGATTGTCCCTCACTTCGAGTTCTGTGAGGAGTTTGCATGCCACAACATTTATAATTAGGAAATTATAAAGTGCCTAAAGAAGGGCAATGAGGGTAATGAAGGGTCTGGAGGGGAGGTTGTGTGGGGAGAGTTTGAGGAGATTTGATTTGTTCAGCCTGGAGGAGACTGAGGGGAGATCCCACTGGTGTCTTCAGCATCCTCATGAGGGGAAGAGGACTGCAGGCAATGATCTCTTCACTCAGTTACCAGTCATGGGACACAAGGAAACAGCAGGAAGCTGGGTCAGGAAAGAGACTGGATTGTTATTGATACAACTATTTGATTGCAATATTATATTACATAATTACATATACATACATAATTATTATATGTAATGTAAGAATATATTAATACATAATTGCATATATTATATATTGTATATTATACATTGTATATAATATATAATATATAATATATAATATATAATATATAATATATAATATATAATATATAATATATAATATATATATAGTATATTATATATTATATATTATATATTATATATTATATGTTATATGTTATATGTTATATGTTATATAATAGAATATAATATATATAATAGAATATAAATTATATTATATGTATTTTATTACATTATTACATATGCATATATAATTTTATATAATGTGTATTATATATATTATATATAATTATATATATTATATAAGTTCTATTATATTATATAATTATATATACATACATAATACAGTGCTGCATTACATAATTACATTTTGCACAATTTACAATAGTACTTAACATTTTGTAATAATATGATGTAAAACCAGAAAATCTTTATGGATGAGAGAGGCAGAACATGAAAGTTGGGGTAAGAAATCTTTTGTTTGCTAAGAAAACAAATATGTATACAATACATTAAAAATACCTGTGAGATTGTAGATTTTGTAGGGTAGCTTTGAAGGTAATTTGTTTGTATTGTTTTATCTGTATATTTATTTGCTTACTGTAATAAAAAAAAAAAACAACCAGGAAATGGTTCCTGAGAGGTCTTTCCTCATATATTTTAAATTTCAATTCTGAATGTTTACGTCATATAAATCACACAAACATTTAAAAACACAGGGTTTTTTTCTGAATTTGGGTAAATTAAAAACTCAAAGACAGAAAAAATGCCAAGAAAATATAAATCTAATATCTTTGTGTTTATTTGCATGTGTGTTTGACAAGACTGAATTTTTTCTTCTTTTTACTTTTTCCTTTCAATAAGCCCTTATTGCCAATTTACGGCTAATCTAGTTAGGTAGGTATGCAATTGGTTCTGAAAAAAAAAATTAGGTAAAGGGAACAGGTAGTTTATGTTGCAATTACCAAGTTTCAACTTTGATTAATTCATGGTCATGAGCAAGTAAAGAAAATAGAAGGATGAAAGCCTTAAATAAAAATAAAACAGAAATTGTGTTTTACAATAATGTCTCAAACCAGGGAAAAAAAATTATTTCCTGAAAAAGAAACCACAGCGAGACAGGCTGAGTCTCTACTGTGATTTTAAAGAGGCAAAATTCATCACAATATTTGTTTTTTAAATTTTTTTATTCATGAAAGTATTGTGTGTGAAAAAATAACTGCATAAAAGAATGTAGATGACTACATGGAAGGACAAAACCATTAGGAGTACTTGAAAAATTGGGACAAGTTATTAGAAACAAATGCTAGATGTGCTGGCTAGGGAAAAAAAAAGGGAAGGGCTTTTTAATTGTTTGCATTTAATTTAAAAAATAACCAGTGATTGACAAAAAAGCTAACAGACAACAATTTCTGTCAAGAATAAAAGATTATCATCCTTTCTGTTTAGGAAATGTCCTCATGAAAGACAACATCCGTAGGTGAAATCTATAGCCCAAAATCCTCATCAATTTCAAACACTGAGTTTCAGGGACACCCTGTAAAATAGCAGCAGATGAAAAAGATAAAAAGCCCAAAAAACAAATAAACAAACAAACAAACAAATCAACCAAAACCAAACCGTACAAGCTGCAAACAAAAGAAAAGGAAAGTGCTAGTTTTTCACAGTTTCAAGCCACTTGGTATGGCCTTAGCTTAACTTATGGGACGTTGGCAGAAATGCTTCAATATGTCAGACAATTTTGCAGAAAGTGTTAAAATGTGTACAGAATCAAGGCTCAGAAATTTAGCCAAGTCAGCTGCTCTACCATATCTTGTGTTACAATCTACCAATGTCATTCCAGAAATATGTTGTTGAGGCTCTCTGGCTCTGTGTATTCCTGGACATTTCCAACCAAGCTGTCACATGGTTGCTTCAACCTCTGGAAGTTCTGGAAAAATTTTCCTTGAATGCAGCCTGAGGATATTATCAATTTCTTTGTTAGTCTTCTTTACTTTCATAAAATTACTCCAAATATTTTGATCTTTTCTCATTGGTTGTTTCTGGACTTCTGGTCACAGTTTACTTTCCTGAGTGCAATTTCCACTTCCGTCTCTGAAGTACAGCACTCAGAATTGTGCTTTTTATATATATATATATATATATACATACACACACACATGCATATAATATATAATATATAATATGTAATATATAATATATAATATATAATATATAATATATAATATATAATATATAATATATAATATATAATACATATTGCATATTGCATATTACATATTATATAATACATATTATATAACACATATTATATAATACATATTATATAACACATATTATATATTACATAATATATATTATATATATGTATAAATACTATGCTCTAGCTAAACCCTTACCATGAAAACCAGAGGAATAATTCAGGCATCTCACAGGCTACTTTTGTGTTTATGTATCTCAGATTGGTGTTTGCCATTTCATATTTCTTCTTTCATTCAAATGTTGTGTCTAAACATCATATTTAAATAATGGAAAAATCAGTGTAGTCTTACTTTTATAATTTTTTCCCCTACCTCCAGCAGTACTCTGTTAGTTGTGCTGGAGCAAATTAGTTTATTTTATTGTGCCTTTTACTTTTTCTCTTATTTTTTTAATATATTTTTAATATATTTTTTAATCTCTTATTTTTATAGATTTTTCTTATTTTTAAAGTAGGACTATCAGCATTGCCATCTCTGTTTTCCTTGAAATCTAGGGATAATTATTGCAATATGTGTAAGATTAGTACTTTAGATTATACCAAAGTTTTTGTAGAACATTTTACTGCTGTCAATTCACTGTGCTTCCACACTAAACTGATTGTGTTTTAAGGAAGTGTGAAAATTTTAAATCTTTTTTGGCACATATACATACATATAGAATAGAGATTCTGAAAATCCTGTGATGCAATGCATTTTTACACATTACCCCAAACTACTAAATTATTGCTTGTTTATATTCCAATCCCATACTCTGAGACTAGATTTATCAAAAATTTAACTTTGATTTTGTTATAATGTTGCAAGTCATAGCATAAATGCCTCCATTTTTGCAATAGCAAATTTTTGCCAGGCTCTACCAGTAAAATTCAATGTTAAAAAATCTATGAAAATGGGCCAAATGTGGGTGTAAAGATCTTTTAGGTGCCAATATGGACTCAGTGCAGTTTGAATTTATCAGTACAATGTATTAAGACGAGGAACAACATTGTTATTTTTATAAAAATAAAAGCATGGATTACATGTCCAAATTCTGTTGGAAAATTGTTCAGTGCATTCTTATTTAATATATTTAATTTTTACTGAGAAGCAAAATGCAAGTATTTTGGGGTCTCTAGTGATGGCAATGCTTGTTCCTTAAAGCAATGTCCTGTTTCTGAAAAAAAAAAAACAACAACAACAACAACAAAAAACCAACCAAATAAAAAGGCCTTTTCTAAAGAGTGAAAAAAAAGAAGAATATCTATTATTACAAAGGGGTATTGAGCAAACTTAAGAAAGCCAATAATAATAAGTCATCACTATTAATGTGCAAATACGTTGTAATTTAAGTCCTGTCTTGTGCTGTTTCTGGTTCTGCCAGCCACCCTAAAAGCGTTCTGATAGAAGTCCCAACATGAGTCTTTTTCAGCCTGTTTCCAGAAAGTTTCTACAGTGAACCAATAACCATATCTACAGGTGTAACCCTACCTGTGCTCACCCTCCTGGGTGGGGGAAGCATGATACAGAGATCCACCTTGCACTCAGATGCTGCACCTCTTCACATGAGGTTATCGCACTGTATGTGTCAGTGAAATATTCAAAAGGAAACTAATGAGCAACAACAGAAAAAACAAAACAAAACAAAAAAATCAAACCAAAACCAATATGGATTCATAGAATTGTGAAGGTTGGAAAAGACCTGCAGAGCTTCAGGACACAGTATGTATATCTGCTTGAACTGCTAATAAGTATTTTCCTATACATTAGCATAGAAGCAAACTCACTATTTATGCACCAAAACCTTAAGCGCCAGCTGAGCAAAATTATGCACAAGGCTCCAAGCTATCATTTTCAGTGTGCAGGGATGTTGATAATATCTCTATGGCAGGAAGCTGCCCATAATCACTGATCACCAAACCTCTTACTCTGATTTGAAGAGTGGGAGAGGGAAGGCAATTTTAGTTTTAACTGTTCTGATGATTCAGAGCAGAAGGCATACTGGGTGATGGTTTAGAAATGGCGCACTGAATACTGATCTTCAGCACAACAGTTTCTGATGCTGATGGACTTCAAGGTTGAGAAATTATTCTACTGTGAATATAAGACACCACAAGTCAGAATATTGTCCAGAACAACCAATTACTTGAGACAGTGAAGCAAATCTTCCAGGCCAAAGAGAGAGATAACTTTTCATCTGAAATTTTAAGCCTTATATCAAAAAGGTGAACAGACAATTTTTGGAAAAATATTCTCATGAGATATTATTTTTGTGGGAAGGAAAAGATCTCCTGTCACTTATGAAACTCATTGATCTGGAAATGTACTGTCATGAAGTTTGAAAAAACTTTTGTGAAAACTCTCTGAGTATGGTCCATAAGTAAGGCTGTAACACAAACAGTGATAAATGATCACTTGTGTTTAAGAAATACAGGTAAAAGGCTTTATCCTTTGCAATCAAATTTCTGTGCTTATATTGCTATATTATCTAACAATAAATTTCACCATATGGTTTTATTTCAATCACACAGTTTCAATATTTATACACTATTCCTTCCTTCCTTCCTTCCTTCCTTCCTTCCTTCCTTCCTTCCTTCCTTCCGCCACTTCCTTCCTTCCGCCACTTCCTTCCTTCCTTCCTTCCGACACTTCCTTCCGACACTTCCTTCCGCCACTTCCTTCCTTCCTTCCGCCACTTCCTTCCTTCCTTCCTTCCTTCCGCCACTTCCTTCCTTCCGCCACTTCCTTCCGCCGCTTCCTTCTTCCACTTCCTTCCTTCCACCACTTCCGCCGCTTCCTTCCTTCCTTCCTTCCTTCCTTCCTTCCTTCCTTCCTTCCTTCCTTCCTTCCTTCCTTCCTTCCTTCCGCCACTTCCTTCCTTCCGCCACTTCCTTCCTTCCGCCACTTCCTTCCGCCACTTCCTTCCTTCCTTCCTTCTGCCACTTCCTTCCTTCCTTCTGCCACTTCCTTCCTTCCGCCACTTCCTTCCGCCACTTCCTTCCTTCCTTCCTTCCTTCCGCCACTTCCTTCCTTCCGCCACTTCCTTCCTTCCTTCCGCCACTTCCTTCCTTCCGCCACTTCCTTCCTTCCTTCCACCACTTCCTTCCTTCCGCCACTTCCTTCCTTCCGCCACTTCCTTCCGCCACTTCCTTCCACCACTTCCTTCCTTCTGCCACTTCCTCCCTTCCACTTCCTTCCGCCACTTCCTTCCGCCACTTCCTTCCTTCCGCCACTTCCTTCCTTCCTTCCTTTTCCTTGTCATTTTTGATGGAAAATATCAGTTTATAACAATCTCATAAACCATAAAAATGTAAAGCGAAATATATATTCCAAGGGCGAAATTATATTTTTTCTTTTCAACCCTGTCACATATGCAGTTGGGTTAGGCTCTAAATTCACACAGATTTAAAAAAAGGATATGGGCAAAGATCACTTTCAAGTGTGGAAACTCTGAAACCTCCAGCAAGGAAATGTACATTTATTTATTTGGTAAACAGCTCATTAGATAGAAGTTTGAGGTCTATATATATAATTGAAAATAGTTTAAACAGAGGTAGTGAAATTCTACTTCCTCTGAAATGTGTTGTATCAGGTAAAAAATAAGAAATGAGATTTTTAGCGTCACTTTTCTGTGTCCTACTCACCCCCTCCCACCAAGTGCTATGAATCCGGAGAAAAAGGTTTTGTAAGGTGAAAAGCTTTGCCATCCAAGAACTCCATAAATATCTGGGAAGCCTCTGGTAAGTCCCTGAAGTTGTTGTTTTTGTCACCAATTTATCAGAAATTCTTTTACACAGAACTGGAATTTTCTTTTTGTAAGATTTCATCAAAATCAGAGAGTTTTAGAGGACATATCAGCCAATGCATCCTTGCACACAGGAATAAAGCAGGTTGGGTTTTGGCGTCTCTGTCATGTTTTCTCTGTGTGGTGGTTTCAGTTTACCTACTCCAAACAGAAATTTTGTGAAATATATCTTCATAAAGTGAACTGCTGCAGCTCTCCTTCCTGGGAAGTGGCTGCACATAATTTACTGATAGAAAGTAGAGAACAAATCTGGTTTTTTCTCTTTGTTTTTTTATGCACAAAATTTCTTTTGCTTTAGTAGGCTGCTTTATCCCAATATACAAGTTGGTCTCCCTCTTATTTTCTCTGCCCTATCCATCTGGTCAGTGGAATTGTTAGAGAGGCTTGGTGGGTTTGGTGAGCACCTGGTGGTCAGCCAATGTCAACCCATCATAAAATTTATTAATCAATAAGAATATATTTTCCACAGTGGACCAAGAACACTCTATATGTCCATCAGCAGTAGCTTGTAGAGGCTTAGATTGCCTGATATGTTGTGTATTGTTGTATATTGAATATATATGTTGTATATCAGATTGCCTGATGCTGTAACCTGCTTCGTCCTCCATCAGACTGTGCTGTTGGATTTCTCGGCTGTTTAGATGGTCTGGGGAAAAGCCCAAAGATGGCCTTGGGCCCCCGGGTTCGAAAGGACGAGAGGAAGCTTCAGATTTGTTCTTGGTCTCGGTGTTTATTAATTGCTTATCTAAAAGATTTTCTCTTGGCCTGACAGAGTTCTGCTCAGCAGTCAGCCATGGGCACACACTGAAAGCCCCTGGGGCGGTCACCTATCTTTATACCCGGAGTTACGTATACAATATTTATCATTTTTCTCCAATACCCTCTACCCTTATTAACCAGTGTTCCCCTAGTAAGGTCCAATCCTGGAGTGCCAACTCCACCACAGAAGATGGAGGCTTAGAGGAAGAAGAAGAAGGAGAAGGGCACGCCCCAATCCCTCCATCTTGCCTCTCTAGACCCCCCTGTACAGGGATCTTAAACCCTGTATCTCACACTCCAATTAACTTGTCCCTTCACCATTCACCCCAGTGAAATCCTCCCGTCCTCATACTGATGTCATCTCCCATGTGGGATCAAAGTCCAGCCACCAGACATTTCTGGCAGCATTCCAGGACTCCCGAGCCCCCCAGGGGGGGTCTTGTCCACCCTGCACCCCAGTTCTGAGAGACTGAGATCCCACACTGTGCCTGTGTCCAAACCTCACTGCTATTTCTGCTGTAATTGTAACCAATTTGGTTCCTCAAACCATCTCCAGCTCCATCTATTCTCCCCTGGTCCCCTTATGGAAAAAAAAATGTGTTTTTCTTTCTCTGCCTGAAGATTTCATAAACATTGGATCCCATTCCAAACTGTCCCTTCCACCCCCCACCCTCCACCCACTATTTATGGACTCTGCAGCAACTGATAGGATCATGAGGTATGCGCAGGATGCTTTAATAAGTAAAAAGTTTTAGGACTTAGACAGGAATTCCCTGAGTTAGGGACTGAGTTCAACTCAGTTTTCCATATGCTCAAACTGAATAAAAGAGTAATCTTATCCTTCACAATGTTAATAAATATTTGCTTCCCACTGCATTATCTAAGCCTCTGTGTGACCTTAGGGTGGACTGCTATTGTCCCCATTGTCTATTTGTTTATTTATGCATTTAAATAATACTTAAATTATGAGAAAGCTTCTTAGATTACTAGATTCTGTTTTCATTTTTGATCAATATATAACACAGCTCAAATATTAAGCAAATATTATACATTTCCATGCCATGACAAGGAACTATCTTGAAATCTATGAATTATTAGATAAGATTAATTTTGCTATTTAATTTTTATAATGTTGATAATGTTTATGTTGTATCTATTAAATTAAAATGAGGACGGGAGATAATAAAAAAAAGATGTCTTTTACTTAAAGGAAATGCTGGGTTTAACATGAGTTTTCCTGTCAGATTTCTGCAAGAGCTGTCCTTGACACCAAATGCCAAAACATCTTTTTTAATATAAATTATTAAGAAAGAGCATTGCATATATTTTGCACCAGATAAATTATGCACCCATTTTAATCTAGATGAGGAATAAGGAATTCCTATTTCACTGCACATCTGAATTTTGTATGGAATTTTGCACATACTGTGATGCTGGGCCCAATATTTTATGCATCAGCATATCTCATGTTTTCTTTATAAACTGCAGAGAATCTGCACACTGAGTTATGTGTTTTATAAAAGGAAAGAAAGAATCTAAAATTAAAATAATGTAATCAAACAAGGAGTGTTGCTTGGGGTTTTTTCACTATTTTCTGCTTCTTTCTACCTCTGAACACTTTCTAGTTCTCTTTTTGATTATTTTGAATTTCTGCAGTTACACGAAATTTCACAAATTAATTTCTCAGTAAGAGGCCAAAGAAGCAAAAAACATAGTGCACCAAATCTAATAATCTAAATACTACTCTGGTCTCAGACTTTTGCTCATTTGAACTAAACTCAAGCAAACTTTTTTTTTTCTTTTCTTTTCTTTTTTTTTAATGTGTTGAATAATGTGGTTTGCTTATTAATTTTCACCATGTTTTTAGTCCTGCCAAGATTGCCTCTAGCAAGGGGTATTGATAGGGAAAGATGAGAAACATAGAAGGTTAACACAGAAGGGCAGATAAACAAATAGGATTTGATCCAAAGCCTTCTTGAGTCAATGAGAGATTTTTCCATTGACTTGGGGAGACTTTGGATCTGACCCATCAGGCATTTATGTATCAATATGGTGAAATGCTGAGCAGCTCCTATGAAATGTCAGTTGTCTTCAACTCCCATCTGTGTCAGAAGGAGTTAGGGGGGTTCACTGCCCTGGAGATTTGGAGTGCTTAAAAGTTAATAAGAAAGCACACGGCTGAGAGGGGAGTAAGGGGACAGAGACCACAGACTTTACTTACAGCTCCTGAGAAAGCCTGTTAAAGTCAATCAGATCAAGCAGGCACAACTGCTTTGGTGAATTAAGCAGAGTGAAGAAACAGAAACGAGGAGATAGCATCTGAAGTAGAAAAGGTGGAAAAAAAAATAAAAAAGGCAAAAAACCCCAAACTGAGTTTAACAGGAGAGTGGGGAATGAAGGAAAACTCAGAGAAGAGTTGAGATAAAAATTGAAGCGGGAGGATGAATACTCAGTTATGTCTGATTTTTGCCTCCTGAATACAATCAACAATGGGAGTTCAAACATTTTTATTTTATTGTTTCATTCTCTTTTTAGCACTATTTAGTTTTCACTTTTGATTTCGAACAAGCCCTAAAATTGCATAAGGTCTCTGGGACATTTACAACCTTCTATTTCACATAACACTCCTGAGATCTTCCCTAGGGGCTATATTTGAGAGGCAAATTAATTTTGTTCACAGCTGCTGGCATGACACAAAGACTGTTTTTCCCTTCACAAATTTAACCCCTTATTATATTTATTTTTTTTTTTTCTCCCAGTCTCTTCACTACTGTGCCAGAAATGCTTTCCATTTCTGAGATGTGTGTTTCATTCAGCCAGCCTCACAAAACTGAGGTGCTATTAACAGGCCACCGTCAAAATAAGAAGTGCTGGAGAAGGGCAGAAGACCTGATTTGTGTTAAGTTACATCTTCTAGGTCACTAACCCTAAAAAGAGCCAAGAACAAGATTCATAGATTGTCATAAATCACTCCAGAGGGGATCAGAAAGTCCCTCTGCATGACTAAAGCAGGATCAAGAATTTCCAAACTATGTTTTAGTTCTGCTCATGTAGACAAAGAAACAGACCAGGCATGTATAGACAAAGAAACAGGCACATTGTGTGTTTTATAAATAACTGCAGCTAATTAATTAAGCTCAAGCAGGCATCATTTCTCTAATGATAAATAAAAAAAAAGCCCTTTGAATATGGCTGAATAAGAATGGTGTAAGAAAATCATCACAAATATTGAATCTCAACAGTATAAATTATTTTACTCTGCTTCTGTCTTTCCTAGCAACTCCCTGACGTACACTGCATATGATATTTTAACCTTTTATGCATAAGCTTTGGTGATATGGAAAATAGTATTGCTTTTGTTTTCTTCAAAACTAAGTCATTCTTTTTCCCCGGGCCAAAACAAGGTCTATGTGTCTGTTATGCTGCATGAAAGTCATGAGAATATTATAAAATCTTTTAAATTTACCCTAAATTTTGCATTGTTTTTGTTTATATTACACTGCCAGTATCTAAAAAGTCAAAAAAGAAAAAAAAAAAAAAAAGGAGAAATAAAAGGGAAAATATTGAACCGATTTTCTAGGGGAAATGGAGAAAAAGAAATAATATAAAGGATTTAGTATGAGTAACATTTCCAGCCTTAATGAAGGGAAGAAATATTAAAATATTTCACAATATTTCTCCACATTTTTCAAGTTTAGGAGATTTAGCAAATTAATGGGGAAAAAACTCCCAAGCTTTGTCATTTAGATTTCAAAATATTGCAGTGAACAAGGCCAAAAATACATTTTACAAGACTATGGAAAATGTTTGAATATTAAAGTGAACTTGAGGAAGTTTTATTAAAAAAAAAAATCTATTGAATCTCTTTCATTAAAATGGTGTTTCTTCAAAAATATTTATTAACTATTGAGATGCTTTCTGAACAGGGTAAAATTTTCACAACTAGTCATGACTGAGACCATTTGATGAAGGATGAGTTCAACAGTAAGTCACTAAAAATGGGATTTATTTAAATTGATTTCATAATATTGTTACTAATAGGTAGATATACATATTTCCTTCACAGGTATTGGTGAGAGAAACACCTGGAACACACAAATCAGTGATTGATACATTAAATAAAATAGTCATGCTCTGGATTTATTTACTTTATTCTTTTTGCATTTCTCTTTCCTTCTCCCTCTCTCTTCCTCTTTCTCTTGCAAAACATTTCTTTTCTTCATCCTGTTCCTCTGTCTCTATTTCTCTTTCTTTCTGTCTTTTCAGTACAAAGGAAATTGATATGACTACTTAGATTAATTGGCTACCATGCAAACTAATAAAGGTCTGATAAAAGCCCCTTGAGTTCCTTTTAAGTAGTATAATAAAGTTGAGAAAATACCAATTTTTTGACTCTGCCATGAGGTAAATGGTCACTATCCCTATTTATCAACATTTAAATTTGATGCCATATATATAAATATATAAAATCTACTTAAGACTCGACTCTTAGGATCTGAAGACATTGGTCATTTTATTAATGTTTAGTGGTATTTATTTTATTTTAAAATAAATTATCCAATTTATTCCTACTATTCGGCAAAATATTTTATTAAAGAAACAGTCACTATTAATTCAAGGAAGAAAACATTTAGGAAAAACTTATTGCAAGAAAGCTCCTGAGAGTATTTAGGCATCTGATATAAATGAAATTTGGGGTTATTTCCAGCAGATACAGTGCCTTAGCAGCTGTGGTATGTTGCTCACTTAGTAGCATGTTGATATATTATCAAAGGATGTCCTTGTGCTTCTCAGTCAGGAAGTTGTAATTACCTGAAAAGGGAATTGAGCACTGGTTTTCTTAAAAAAAAAAACAACAATAACAAAAAAAAACACACCAAAAAAACCCAAAACCAAACACAAAAAAAACCACAGCCAAACAAAAACAAACAAACAAACAAAACAAAAAAAAAAACAACAAAAAACCCAAACCCCCCCCAAAAAACCAAACAAAAAACCCCAAAAAAACCCACAAAAAACAAAAAACCCCACCCCCGAAAAAAACTGCCTTCATATTTGCTCTTTATTACTCAACAAGTTAGTTTTCCCTTTCTTTTCTTTCCTTTTTTTACTTTTTTTTCCCCTGACACATAAGCAAAGTCCATCCAGAGGGTGGACTTTGGAAGCCCATTCCCACGCTTGTACTGCTGTTTTGGTGGCTGCTGTACCTGCCGCCTCCTTTGAATCCAATTTACATGTTATCTGTGCTGTCTAAGGGGGTCTGATAGCGAGGTCATTATGGACATCTTGGCTTGAGGGGCACTAAGGAATCCATTTTAAGTCAGCAAAGAGCCATTGTTATCATTGCTCTGCGGTATGATTAATAATTTTGAGGTTTCCTCTCCCCCACCTAGCCTTCCCATACGATATGTTAGTACAAAACCTTGACCTTGCAGTGAAAGATAATAACAGAACATATCTGTGGTATCCATGTGATTAATACAGCAGTCTGGGAGTCACAAGGAGACTTATGGAATACAACTAAGACGCTTGAATACATCAATGATCTCTTCACGTTGTTCACCTTCTTACTAAATAATTTATCAGCTTAATGATAATCACATTCAAGTATCATAATTACAGCCAACTCTTTAAAAAGCATCAATTCAAAAGCTGAAAATGTAGCCATTCTTTCTTTCTCCCTCCCTCCACACTTTCTACCATTAGCTATTAATGCCAAAATATGGTCTTTATTCATTCTAGTGACACAATATAAAACCAACGCAGATTTCCCATTTTTCATAAAATTTCCATTCACACTATTAGTTTCGCTGATAGCAGGCTGGGAAATGTTGTTAGGCTACAAGATGGACGACGCTGAAAAACCTCAGCATGTTAAGAAGCCATAAAATTTTATTCAGTTCATTTACTGCTACAGTCCAGTAACCCTATAGTAACAGTGTGCTATTTTTATTGTGTATTTATTTAAAGCTTGAATATTCCCTCTTCTGGGCCATCTAACCAAATTACTCAGGTTTCCTAACGAACTCTGTTGTGGAAAGTCAAGAGTGTGCTTCTGACCCATGAGTCCTCTTTCTTGCAGATATTCTTGGGAGAATTGTTGTTTCATAAATGATGAGTTGTAAGGAAAAATTTAAAAAAAAAGTACAAAGTAACAAGCCATGAGTGGAAAAATTTTGCCTTGAGGAAGAATTTAGGGATAGGATCACAGAATCTGTAAAAGAAAAATAAAATCTTTTACTGAGACATGTAAGGAGTCTATTCTCAGAGCAAAGGATCTCAACACATCTTTAGTGATATCTTGGACCCATTTTAACCTGTGAAAACACCAATCACCCTCTTACTGGATGCAGCTTCTATCCTACATACACATTAGTTAAAATCCTGTAATTCCAGATAGCCCTGAAGACTAAGTATAAATAATATTTTTTTTAATATGTGGTAGTTCAGGTAAATGGCCTAAATAGAAGGCGAAAAAAAAACCAAAAAATCAAACCCAAAACCAACTCAATTGTATCGGTCTCTAATGAGCCAGTATGTAAATTGCTTCTTTTTGCTTCTTTTTTTTTCACTTATTTTTTTGTCAGTTTAATTATTTATTTATTAGCCTCACTGTAAAATCTTATTTCCATTAATAGCGTCGAGTAACATTTTGAATAGCGTTTCAACATTTAGTGCAGGATTAGAGAATACACTCCCCAAAAATTTTTATTAAACAGAGGTTTCAGTTCTTTAAATCTTGCAAAATAACTGGGGAGTTTAAGGCAAATGACAAGGGGCAAGTGGGGTAAACCTCCAGAAAATATTCTTCTGGAGCATGCCCAGAGAAGGGCAAGAGTGGAGAAAGGTCTGTAGAATAAGTCATATTGGGAGAAGATTAGGATGCTGCAGGGACTCAGCTTGGGGTAAAGGAGATTCAATGGGCACTTTGTTCTCTACAAAGTCCTGAGAGGATTTAAAGTCAGGCTATTTTCCAGGCAGAAAGTTACAGGATAGAAGACATAACCTCAGGCTATGCCAGGGTAGGTTCATGTTAGACATCAGGAAGAATTTAGTCACAGAATTGTTGTCAGGCATTGGAATGGGCTGCCCAGGAAGGTGGTGGAGTCAAGATCCTTGGTGTTCAAGAAATGACCGGATGTTGCAATTATTGCAGTGGTCTAATTGGCATGGAGATTTCACACAAAGGTTGGACTCAATGATCTTAGAGGTCTCTTCCAACCCAAATGATTCTGTGACTCTGTGACTAATCAGGCTATGATACAAGCAAAAAAGTCCATTCTGCAATCACCCATGCTATTAAATAATCTGGTGAGATCGAGCCTAGTCCATCTTCTGCCCTGTCAGATTTCCTCCTGACACAGTCTGTGGTTAATATGATTTTGGACCAGTAGGTAGTGTGGAGCAGATGATTGGTTTTGAGAGATAAATCTTTAGAGTCCAAGCTAGACTGGACCAGAAAGTGGTTCATTTCTGATTTCTTCTGCTAGCATAGCTGTAGCCTCTATTTGCTACCACCTTAGCAGGAAGGCAGGGTGCTGGTGGATTTAGGTCACCAAGGTCACATTAGTGAAGTGAGGACAGAAAAGTGTTGCACAACAGAAGCTGTCCTCGTTAGCACAGGTGAGATCCATCTCAGAGACAGCCATATGAAAACAGGGCATCTAAGTTACTTCACCTGGACTCCCTATTCAACCCAGAGGAGCCATATCTGCAGAGAAATTCATTCCAACCACCAATCATTTATTTTGCAGCAGACTGAATTGTCCTTGGGAACAGCTTAATGTCTCTTTAAGAAAGAACCTAGATGACTATTTGAAACTGGATGCTTAGCTTCCAGATGGCTATATTTACACCAGATGATCTAAATGCATGATTAGAAGTTGCCAACTACACCTAAGTAATGAGGAAGAATCTATTTAACATAGAATAAAGTAGATGTTCATAAATTAATTATGAGAGCCTCATAAGGACCAAGCATGACTGTAGCTACAAGACAAATTGTTAGCTGGAACAGCTTGCAAGCTGCCTTTTAAAAATTCCTGCCCATATGAACAAGGAGAATCTGACCCAAGATGTTGTTAACAACACAGCGTACACAATCTGTGGTTCAGGAAGTCCCAACCTCACAGATGACTGGAAAGTGAATATATAGTGAGGGACAAATAGCTTCATACTTTCAGTGCATGTCAAAATCTTTCCATTGGCATCTGCAACCTAAGCCAAAGAAACAAGAGAAAGGATCAGGTGTTTTGTGTTGACATTTCTGTGAACGCTCTCCACTATATTTAAAAAAAAAAAAAAAAAAGCAAACCCTGAAAATAGAAAAAAAAATAACTACACCCCCCCCATAACACATCCAAAAATCTTTGTAGTTTCCAGCTTGAGAATCTGTCTTTCATGGCACACAATCCATAAATTCCACCCTGGACCTGAAATGAGTTGTATTTTTAATAAAGATATCAGATTTTGTTCTAACAATTTCCAGCAGGAGTATGTCCATTAAAATTCTTGTGAACTGTTCTACCTTTGTGATGTTCAATAAATAATGTCTATTTTACAGGAACTTGTGGTGTTTTAACACAGATTTAGATTTCAAATCGAGACACAAAGAAGAAAGAGAAGTTGATATCTGAAATGTATTCTGTCAACACTACCAAATCATTTTAAGACAAAAGGATCAAAATGTTGGATTTCACATTGAGCAGTGAATTGTTTTCAGAAGCATCACAGAAGTATAATCAAAAATAGGTACAGCATTTTAGACTGAGTACATATAATAATAAATGTATGATGTTATAAATATTATACTAATCACCGTTATTGTAATAGAGAAGAAGTTCAAAAGGTGATTTAAAATAGAATATATTTCCTTTTACAAAATTAGGCAATTCAAGATTACGTAAACAAACTGAATGCACAATAATGTCTTCTCCCTGGCTAAAAGTCTTTGGAATGACATATTTCTGTAAAATATTTCAGTTAGACTGTCTCAGAATTTTCTCACGTAGAATGGTCATGTCTATTTTGTCTGTGCTACTGATTTTCCTGGGATTTTGAAAAGTGTTATGAACATATTCGCTGGCATACTGTACACTGAAACCCTTTCAACACTTTCTTCTTAGTACAATATTTCTGTAATGCATATAAGTTTATTTTTTTGGGATGATGGGGACCAGAGTTTGCAGAGAAGCAGAAACACGAAACAATAATAGTAAAAATAGCAAAATAATAGTAATAATAAGAAATAAAATATAAAGCCATCAGCAGCAATTTAATTGTCTTGAACCCTGAATTGCATCATTAACAAAATCTGGAGACTCACTTCTGCTACAGCTGGGAAGATTATGATTACAGCTGGTGTTATGGAGATGTTGCTTTCCCCTAGTAATGGAATGAATTGGACACACAGAGCTTGTGTCCCCCTACCCCCAGGCCACAGGAGAGAGGGAGCAGGATGTGTCCATTTACATTAGGGTAAAAGGCTTGGAATGTATTTATTCCAAAGATCTGTGTTAAAGACTAAGAGGTCATGAGGAGTATGCCACAGACATTTCCCAAAGGAAGGGGAACATACATTAAAATGAAAAGAGAAACATGTACAAATTAATCAAACGGTGACTATGGGTGCTTTCAGCATCTTTAACACTGGTTGGGGAACATTTAAGAATCGATATGTGTAGTAAAAAAACAGCCTCTTATAGCAAAATGTCACACGCGCTTCCCAGAATGGCTAATGTCAAGCTCCAAACGATTCTACTGACCAAAGCAAAATGGAGCAAATTCAAGTAAGCAAACCAAACTGTGTGATTAACTGGGATTGAATGCAGCATTTTTGAAAGGGATAATTTTCCCAATCAAGAGAAGGGCCCTGATTTTCACAAGAAAGGAATGTCAGACACTGTCTAGTGCAGGCTCTCAAGCACAAAGAACTCCATGGGGTTGTGTGGAATGAATATGCTGCCTGTGAAGTCTGAAATGTTATACTACAGTGAAAAGGCAGCACCAGCATGAAATGAGAAAACCACAGATTTCCCTTTTGACTGGTAATTTAAGAGATAAATAAGGAAAACAAGGATTAGAACACAGACCACCTTTCTCTCAGTGGAGTATCAGAGGCATTAGGCTTCCAAATTATGTTTTCTTTCTCATGCTCTCTCTCTATGAATATTGATGAGCCAGTGTGGAGCCAGGAATACCTCAACAGGAGTCACAAATTTACGTATATTTAGGGGATAGGGCTGTCCTTGGGTAACAGAAGGACTCATTCAGTCTCAGGAAAGATGATTCTTAAGTAAGTGCTTTAAGCACTTGGTTACAGAGAAGGAAACATGAAAACTCGGAATAAATCAGAAATATTGCAGAAAATTTTACCTCTTGTCTCTAAACAAAATTCCCAGACCTACATGTTATTCATCTTTCTAAGTGCTGGTTTAAACAATGAAATGTGGCATGTAATGTCCCAGTAAAAATCCTTTATGTATGAAAACTGAATGCACCATGATATTCAATACTTGTTCTCACTAAATATCTAGGAAGACAGGTGGCAAATGTTTGCTCTGATCTTACATCAGTTTAAGAAAAGTAAAACACAGAATGGAAATATATATCTATCAAAGACATAATAGGAGAAAAAAAAAAAAGCCATGATGGGGATTTTAGAATAAAGATGTATAAACATTAGGTAAACTTATAACACAGTGAGAGAAAAATAAAAAAGTCAGAAAACTATACAGAAAAGAGGACGAGTGCAAGCCTCAGAAGAGCCTTTTACAAATCAACATATCCAAGATACATTTCAGGGGAAAAAAAATGCAACAAATCCGTAAGACTATTATTCAAAAAGAAGACTCTTTGCCCCAAGGCTGTAGCTGAGGCTGGGGCTCATCAACCCTTGCTCCCTGCTGACATAAAGAAAAGAATTTCAAATAAGAGAGTTCGAAGAACAAAAGATGTGAATCTCAAAGCAACTAATGAAAGGAAGAGCAAACTCCACCTCCTACTCCGAGTTAACTGAAGAAATAGGAAAAAATGTATGAGCACAGCAGAGCCGCTTTTCCCCTTTTCTTTTGCAAACTCTTGAGAGAGGAAAAAAAAATAGAAAAAAAAAAAAAGGAGAGCCAGAACATTCCTGAATGGAAACTTCAAACACGTAAAGTCAAAAATAAAGCTTCAATAGGCAGACAAAGCCCCCTTGAATATATCCTTCTATGCATGCATGTGTGCAAGCTCTGCTATTTCTCATCTCTAAAGTTATTTCAGGACATATTTTCTGAAAAAAAAAAAAAAGCCAAAAAACTTCACTTATGCTTCTGTATCTGTTTTTTTTTTTTTTTTTGGTTACCAAATTTTCCTTTTGCAAAAGTCCTCATTACTTAGTTTTTCCAGACAATGTCCCAGTGAACTCTGAAGTCTTTTTAGGTTACCTGTGATTCCCACAGCTTTTCTCCAGTACCAGGTTGTTTGGATATTTTTTTCCAACTGCTAAGTTTTATTTTAAGAAATATTGTTTTCATCAGCAGACTTTTATATGAGTTAACCAGGAATATATGTTCCCGTGTTTCCTGTGATGATGAATTACAGTGTAGAATGATGAAGACAATCAAATGTTTTCAGACACTGTCAAAGCTGATTTTTTGATTCAAATGAATGTTGATAATAGTGTCTCATATGAAAATCTGTCCTTCAGAAGGCTACTGAGGAAAACCAACAAATTTTGTACTTGATTAAACAGAAAAATACTAAGTAATGATAAACAAGAAGTATAACTTTGGTTTACTTTTTTAATATCATTATTTTCCTCTTTTTTCACTAGTTTCTCTTTTAAGTGTCATTGTTTTATTATTTTATAATTGAAATTTCAAGTCTTGGGAGTGCCAAATTCATTAATTAATACTGAAATGAGAACAAAAGCTTTGGAGAGCTATCATTCAAATAAATTAATTTTAATACTGTTTTAAGAGTTTGTAGAGGCACAACCTTCACACCATGCCCAGCCATATGATGGATCTACGACAGTTCAGATAACAGTAATGAACAAGCAGGACCATTCCTAGCTCTGGTCTGATTTTAAATCAACTGAGAGGTGGCAGGACAAAAGATTTTAGCACCCTGAAATTTTTAAATATGTCTGTACTGTACAACCTTATGCCAACTCAGGAAACCGGGGCTTTTATGCTTATGCTTGCAGCAATATATTGGTGGTGTACTGGGATGAAGAACACTTGTCTTGCCTCACCTTTTTCCCATTAATGTCCACATATCCCTTGGATGAAAGGATTTCTGCCCAGCAATAAGGTATAAAGTATTTATTTTATTATTAATTATGGGAGGATAAAAAAAGAACCTTTTCCTTACAACACAGAGTCAGTTAATTATTTAAATGAATGAACTCAGCTAAAACTTTGATGTTTCCAGGAAACAGCTACTGTCTGTTATTTCTGCACCTCCCAACAGGCTCTTCCCATTTCCCAGGAAGTCAAGTCTATCTTACCATTCCAATACTCCAGGGGATTAAGGGACTCAGGTGAAAGGTTTCTTTTGATTGCTTACTAGATGGTAACTCTCACTGGAGATATCACAGAACCATCTGGACTACACACTCTGGGATGATCCAGTCTGAGGAGGAAATTTGGGCCAGATGATCCTCTGTGATTCCTCCAACCTGACCCACTTTGTGATTCTGCCACATCAGGTTGGCAGCTTGGCTCAAAAAGTCTTCTTGATGAATTTTGCTGAGTGTTGTCTGGACAAGGCAGGCCAAACAGCTGTGAGACAAGTGAACGGACAAAATTTTGTGACTGTGGAATTGCCAGGTGCAAGAATGTGCTCCCAGCCTGTACGTCATTTCTAAACAAACCTGGCAACTAACACAATGTCTGCTGAGAAGGCTGTTAAAAGATTCTTTGTGTTTCTCTTCTTTATCACCTAATTTCTGCCCCAGAGCAGACTGCATTTGCAGAATATCATGTCTTCATTTACCTATGCATAGTCAATGAATCTTAGAAAGAGCTCTAAGTGTTCAGATTCTATGGCAATGGGATGGCAAATCCGCGCATGCAATTATCAAGGCAATTATTGCCTTAGAAAATGAAAATGCAACAAGCTTGATTTGCTGTGTTTCTTCAATCAAACCACAGAGGCAACTGTGCACAAAGCTTTGAAGGGAATGAGGGTCAATTCAACCCTTGTCAGTATCGTGCCTGCTTTTGTCACACAATAGAATCTGATAACAAGATAACCCCATCACTTTGATTCCAGGAGGAGAACATGGGAAGTGAAAAAAGCTTTTCTGAATTCCCTGTAGCTCCTATTTGATCGAAGAACTCCAGATAAAAGAATGAAAAAATGTTTAAAATACATAATAAAAAACTATTTCAACTACCATAAAAGTTACTGCTATGAACACAGCAATCATCTTCAATATGATGTTAGTTTTTTGAAACTACAAAGGATTTCTTATAAAACTCTTGCCTCTTTAATGGAAGTCTAGGTATGTTTTTGTTTGATTTGGTTTTAAATTTTATTGTCAGCAAAAGTATCACAGGGAAGCTGTGAATGCATGACAAAATCTGAGATGTATTCAGTGATTCAACCAATGAATTATTTAAGCCTAGGGAAGAAACTATTTTTTTTTTTGCCAGTTCCACTCTTGCTGAGGATAGTTTTAGGCAGCATACCATTATCTATCCCTTTACTATACAATGCAGAAACTTTGCTATGCAACTTGTTTTCACATCACTGTTGTCAATGATCAAAAAAAAAATTCTTTCTTTCTCATGGCTCTTGGCATGGCTGCTGGGAAATGAAAGTCGGAAATGCTTGAATAAATAAAATATAGAAGATTTATTCAACAATTGAATTATTTAAATCTACATAAGGAATGAGACCCTGTAAGGCATCACTTCTGTTTGCAATTCTCCAGGCTTTTTGGGGCTTATTTGATATATAATTTCCTTAACGGCTTACTGTGGTGTTTGAATCTTATTATTTATTTTTCTTGAAATTACTAGAGTAAGATGACTACTGGAGAAAAATCTACAATGAGACAGGTTTTGCTGATCAATTAAAGTCCCATTTTCTCTTAGCTTCATAAGTGTAAATCAGGAATAACTATTGACTAAAACATTTGTAGTGAAGTTACTCTAGATTTACTGACAAAAGTGAAAACACAATGGAGTCCCTGAGGTTCTTTTGTGCTCAGGTAATAATATTAGATCTGTTGAAGTCCCAATTGGGTATTCACTAGTGTTTGAATTCTGTTGTTTCATTTCACCCTTCACAATAATTTTAAAATTTGTGAGTATTGCTCTCCTCAAGGGGGGGCAAAAGTGATGGCAAAAACTTTAAATAAAAATGCATTGTTTGGTTCTATGCCTCAGCTGTTGCTCCATTTGTTGCATGATTTTACATCTGGAGATCAAAGTTGCATGAAGAAAGGATAAAGCCTGAGTCAGATGACTTGAAGTTAAAAGGCTTGTTACTGTGGGAGAACTCTGCCTGTGACTTAGCACATTTCACCTAATTTCACCTTGTTTACCTCTGCTTTGATTTCACCATCTACAAAATTGCTATAATAATTTTGTTGAAAAGATCAAACTTTTAACTGAATTTATTTAATGACTGTGTTGTGAAGACACTGCTTTTGCAAGATGTTCTCAATGTCCACTGTTCTATGTGATACAACTTTCTAGCCTTTTCCAGGGGACTATATGAGTTATGATTAGTTGGGTTGTTGTTGTTGCTGCTCTTTTAAGAAGAAACAATGGATTAATAATTTTTAATGACTCAGGTAATAAGCCAATCTGTGTATAATAAGAATTCAGAAGATGATGTCCTAATTTTGGGTTTATTTCATAGTAATTCCATGGACCAGTTTTAATTCCCTTTTCAAATTTCATTCCTTTCTAGAGCTGGATATCCAGCTTTCTACAGTCATCCTTATGTATTATGTATAGAAATTTTGTATCTTTTTGAGGAAGAGATGAGAAATTTTAACATGCCTTCTTTTTTTTTTTTTTTTTCCCTTTTTTCAATTCCTCTTTTTAATTGCTATTTTTTAATATTGGAACAAATGATACAATTAAAATCTTGCACACTTAGCTATATTATTATGAAGCAAGGAAGCACTTGAAAGACAGCTATGTGGGTTGTAGAAAGGCTACCTTGAAAAAGACCCTGGTTAAGCTGTGTGATGAATTTCATGCCCATGTTAATATTAGCATATCGTTATTTCTAGTGTCGTGTGCAGACAAAATGCCACAGCATTGCATTTGACACTACCATTTAACTATACACACAGTGTGAAGTCAGCTAAAACTAATAGAGAGAGGGGTGAACAATGCAAAGACTTAAGGCAAGATACTTGATTGCAGACCAAAGTAGTTATTTTGTGCAGAATGGGCTTGTTCAGTTTGGTTTTTTTTTGTATAACACCTCAAAGGAATGCTAATGAAGACAACATGTCTCATTAGAGGAATGTAAGATTTCTTTAATTTGTTTAATTTGTTTTCTTCTTTTTTCTTTCTTTCTTTTTTCTTCTTTTTTTTTCTTTTTTAAGAAAAACTGATGCAGTTTTCTGTAGCTTGACTAGCATTACGGATGTGGTAACCAGCCTGGAAAACTGATCCCACTTGGCTCTTTTAATGAACCCAAACTAAACCTACTCAGAAATTCTTGAGTGATTTCTGGTACATGTGATCATTAGTATATTGGAGCTTTTTTGGAGGGAGCAAGGGGATTATAGGAACGATAAAATTAACTCCTTCTGTGGTACTTTTTTCTCTATTGAAAATTAAGAATTGTCAACCAGATTTTAAGAGAAGTGTGAAGATATATATGGTTGTCTTCATAGATACATAGAGTCCTAGAATCACTTGTGTTGTAAGACATCTTAAAGAACATCCTGCCATAGGCAGGGACAATTTCCATCAGACCAGGTTGCTTCAAGTACTGTCCAACCTGGCCTTGGACACTTCCAGGGATGTGACAGCCACAATTTCTCTGGATAAGCTGTGCCAGGGCCGCACGACCCTCAGAGAGGAGAATTTCTTACCAACATTGAGTACAGGCCTACCATGTTGTCTTGCTCTGTGCATGGAAACACCACAGTTTTCATGCACCATTAAATAGGAGCAAAGACCTTTCCAGGACCATAAACTCTGTGTCACCTTTCTGACCATGGCTTCAGAGTCTGCTGTGGCTGTCACAAATTACCTATTTGAGATGTGTTCTCATCAGAAGAACTCTTTTAAACCCAGATCCTAACCTCAATGCAAGGATAAATGCATCCTGCAAAGATTCATCCAGCTAGGTATGAAGTACAGCTTTGCATCTCACAGAGTTCTGCAGCTAAATAGCTGTTGAGAAATTTTGCCTATATCTCTGAATATTTATCAAAACTGTGTCTTTGTTCTGAAAATAATTATTTTGACAGAAGTACTGAAGTTTTCCTGAGTCAAAGGTTAAATTCAGGTCTCAGAGAATCACAGCGACCTAACTAATATTCGAGAAGTCAGGAGGGAGGTGAAAAAACAGTTATAGGTCATTGATCTCAATGCTGTTTTTTTCCTAGATACTAAGAAATCAAAAAAATCAAATTTTTATCCTACATCAGAACAAAATCTAATTCCGAAACAATCTTTTTTTTTTTTTTTTTTTAATGAAAATACTGTTTTCTAGACAGACTTAATGAGCTGCCACAGTATCAATAAATTATGTGCTCATGAGATTTTCTTCACAATGTTGTGAAAAGAAAATGTTTATATCAAATTCAAAAAGCATCTTAAGTTTGAACATATAACTACTTACTTCTGTTAAGTTTCGGAGAATATGCATGACACAAATGAAGAAAGAGTAAGACAGAGTTTTTACTATGTTCCTTTATCCGAAGAATTCTTAGAAAGAATTATCTTTTTCAGGCTAGCAGTAGAATTAGTCAGGACAATTTTTTGTCTCTAATAAGGATGGCTTTAATGCACTTAACACTAGATAAGGACTCAAAAATGAGTTTACCTGTCTTTGGATGTTTCTTAAAAAACACCCCAGATTTAGCCTTGTGCTATATGAAATGGCAAAAAAAAAAAAAAAAAAAAAAAAAAAAACCACCAAAATTTTGCTTTTAGAATTATATTCTGTTCAACTACCCTTCACACTCCACCCAGCAAGACTGGCTTTGGTTGGCTTTTGATTTCAACAAACTGGTTAGTGGTGCTTGCATTCATCACACTGATTGCATGATGTGGGAAGACTCAGAAATCCTTTTTAACAACATAACAGCTTTCTATTACTGAAAGCAGGGAATCTTCTAAAGGCCAAGAGAAGAGAACTTAGAATGAAGGATCTAACCAGCAGAAGGAGAAATAAATTGCATGTCAGTAGAACAGCCACAGCGTCAACAAAAACGAATAGAAAAAGGATATGGGCTGAATTATATAAATAGAATTCATTAGAAAAAAGTAAAAAACCTCAAAATAGGCAGGAAGAGAGGAAAATCGTTAGTAATATATTCAAATCTTCAAAAATTTTGATTTCTTTAGACTTTTTTTCATCAGTTTTGTAATACCCAGACAAAAGCAGTTTTGTAATTAAGTTACTGAGGTAGCAGTCGAGAAACTCCAATTTATTTATAGGCTCTAGTAGATATTCTATGCAATTAGAGAAAATGCCTTAGATATTGAGATTTAAAGGCCCTGACAACAAAACAAGGACACAAATATTTCTCTCTCCATCCCTTAGGTTCAATTCTTTTTTTCTAGCTTATGTTCATGAGGAAAATGAGGCAAATATGAAAAGATTATTTAGTATTTCCATAACCTAATATGGGAATAGGGTCTAGCCAAGTCCTGGCTCCTGTATTAATGAATATTCTTTACAAAGAAGGAAATAATTTTACTGGAGAAAACTAGATCTTTCTTATGCACATGTGAAGACTGGCATGTTTAATCTTTAAATACGTCAAGATCTACAACTTTCCACCCCAGTTATGTTCTAAGCTGTGTATGTAGCTCAATACATAAAATTTCTGCTGTGACTAGTAGGAGGCAACAGGCTTCATGTTGACCTGGGCACCCAGGACTATTTCAGATTGTATTGATTAGACATGATCTCAGCATGGTTTGCCTATGTTAAAAAGTCTTTTGGTAAGTGGTTGCTGACTAGATTGTTTATGTTTAGCTGTTTTAATACTTCACAAGGTGAAGTTCTGACAACCACTGAAATCACTAAGTAACAAACATTAATTCTTTATGCTAATTGGTGCTGAGGAAAGTTAATTAATAACTTCAGCTAATAGTCAAATTAGGTGATTTAAATTTTGTAGTAACCAGTGAATGAAAAGAAAAGAGGCAACTTAGAAAACTCACAAAAGCTTCCAAAAGAAAACACAAAATTAAATGAAAGTTATCATTATGGTTTACCATTTTATTAAGAACCTTATTAATTGACAACCCCATAAACTCACATTATTCAGTAAAATGGTTTATTTTACAAGAATATTTGAGTGCAAACCAAGGGATGGGCTGGAAACTCTAAAGTTTGTGTTGTCAGTCTTAAATATGTTATGAAATGGAAGCATATCAGTCAATCTCATTGGAATAATAACAACAGTTGTATTTGATAAGACAAGGCTTGAGCTAAAATAACAATAAATTCTTATCAGCACTTAGTCAGTGCTATCCATTTTGACCACAAGGATATTTTTAGTGTAACACCAGGAAGACTATGAAGAAAATTTTCTTTGAGCCTTGTCCAGGTGTGGAAGTTATAAGAATGACCAGTCTGGATTTACAACAGCAAAGTTGTGTCTAATGGTCTAGGGCAAATTTATGATGACAGGACTGGCTTGGGAGATAGTAGAAATAGTTTAACTTATCTTAGTGGATATTTCAGGCCGTTTTCCTAGAGCAGTAGGAAATTTAGAGGGAAAAATACGAATTTATATTAAAAGCCTGCCTAAGGTCTAACTTTGAAGTTGATTCTCCTCAATACCTCCAAGCAGGTATCGCAAGAGATGACCTCCAGAAGTCACTTTCAACCTAAATTGTTGCACTATTTTTTGAGTGCATCATCCTCTACACATTCAGCAGAATAGTTGCTTAAGCACTCTTTGAGGAAATCTAAGTCTCAAATGGCTTTGAGTCTAGTAAAAATTTGGAGATCATTCCAGTGAACGAATTGATTTGCATGGAAAGAAATTAATTTCCAATTCAGCATTGCTGCACAATCATAGATCCACATCCCTAAGTAATTATACAAAACTTATTTCCCTGCTCCCATCAGGAAATGAATGCATGACTCCTAACAGCCTAACAATGAGAGCAGTTTCTATGTGAACACCAATTCTTACTTGCTTGGGAACTCAGAGTCACCTTCACTAGAGCCCAGCTGTCTCAAATTCAAGAACAGAGATTTGTTTTGTCTTGTTTTCCCAGCTTCAGTAAAATACAAATTTGGCAGAAATAATAAGATCCAAATGCTCATAAGTAAATGACAGCTGAAACAAAGACAGTTGGGCAGTAATTGTTTCTGTGTTTTCAGTTGCCTCCATTTCAAGCTTTGTCATTGACTTTATCAGTACACGTTCTCTGTTGGCTAAGATTTTGGTTAGACATGCCAAGAAAAATAATTTAGAATTTTGCAGTCTAAGCATTTCACAGCCCTCTGTTACCTGCAATATTTTTCAAGTATTTTCTTATGTCCCTCTTTGCTGAATAGGGAACCTGAATTCTGCACTCATATTGAATATTTTCTTTTTGAATACTCTGAGCAAAGGCTTTTTAACATGGATTTTGACTAAAGACAGAAAAAAGAATACCAAGAACACCTGATAAAAAGCTGTGACTTGTAAGGCAAAATTTTATTTCTGGCACTGGGGTTGGACCAGAATACCCTTTATCCACAACTCTGTAAAATCTGTGAATTCTTCAACAATGCAATGCATTGAAAAGTTCTAGTGAGTTCAGCAGGCCAGGTTCTTGAAACATGTAATTTTTTGGGGGAAGGATGATACAACAGAGTGCAACACAGTCACCCAGAAATCCTTTTGTGCAGATGAACATAATGTGAGTGATGAGGGCTTATATTGCATGGTGACAAGAGCTGGGACTCACCCCCACTTTTAGCTGTCTCAAAGTTAAGTGTCCAATTTAAGCTATTCCCTTAGACTGTCCATAGTTAATGGAGAAATATAGCTAAGACAAATCACTTCCTGTAGATCTCCCTCTTAAACACCCATCATAAAATGAGTTTAATTGTCCTCCAGAGGCACCAATCCTCCATAGCTGGCTATAGAAGGAGCCCAGTTGTCTAGCTCAGTCTGAAGACATGATCTCTCCAGACATGCTGTTTTTATTAAAAGATATCATTGTTCACAGATGTGATAAAAAAAAAAAAGGACTCTTCTGTAATTCTGTAATTTAGGTCTGATTATGGATATGCCAGTTGTTTTCTCCTTGTTTCCCTTTTTCTTCCAATGATAAAGCTGTTTTAAGGAAATTAAAATGTAGCATGAATACCTATTGAGAATGATCCTGTGTGAGCTCCAAAGTCAGGTTTTTGCACTTTCCTTCTCCTGTATTGTTGCATTACTTATCTTGTGTTGTCTTCATGCTGCTCTGCACAAATCAAAGAAACATCTTTAACAATTAGCCAGAAAACCTGTTTTCCTATCAATCTGTCTGGTTTCTTGCCTTGCCAGGAGGAGAATGCAAATTTCTTTGAGCACAGAAATGCAAAAGTGTGTTTTAGAACTCTACTGCAGGTTATATTTCTCTTCAACATAATAGGCAGATAAACTTCCTTTCCTCATCCAGAATCATTAATTTTTTTTTTATTAAAATCTGTCTTTAAAATCAATGATCTTTCAAAGTAATCACAGGAGGTGAGACATAGCTTTAAAGAATTCCTGATGTCAAAGTTGGGAACACAGTTTTCCTCCTTTGAGGAAAAACTGGAACAGGCTCAAACAGACTTACAGACACACTGTTACCTGACCTCCTAATTAAACACATTGTAGAGATATTGGGCACAAATTTCTTTTTGGAAAGGATTTTAAAACAACAACTGCTATTCCTTTACCATTCTCCTGCTGTGAATTTTACAATCAGATGAGAAAAACTATAGTGAATATTAATTCTATCATATTTTTTGGAGTTTCAAATAGTAATATGTGTTAAACTGAAGTGACTCATGTTTGTTCTAAAGGGATTGATCTTCATTTCTGAAATGACAGGAGATATCCCTGCCCACACCTTTCAGATGTCTCAAGCGATAGTAAGTTTGCTAAATATAAATTACTGAGTTTGTGTGGACTTCTCCAAAAAAGATTTAGTAATGTAAGGAACAGAGAGAAAATACTATTGGACCTGAATAATTTTGAAGTCTAGCAGCAATATGTCCATCCTGAGGATGTTCTCACACCCTTCACTTTTCTTAACTTTCCACTTTCTGGAATGCTGTCTTTGCTAACTGTGTGAGATACATATGAATTCTGACATCTCAGAGAAATTCATGCACCATTTGTTTGTGTATACATTAACTGCTTTTATTTAACTGTACGGACTTGGTGTTGAAGGGAAATTAGTGAGGAAAATATTGCATCCCATCTTTGGTTCAGGAGAAGCCACAGACACCGTAAGGATCTGGCAGGGCAGGATCTCATCCAGACTTCTGCTGACTTGAGGAGCTCATAGGTTGTTTTAACCCTGATGCTTTTTTGTATTTTGGTCAAGTGGCTATTACCCAGGCTGTTTTAGTTTAGGTTTGAACATGCAATGTGAAATAGAAGTCTAAGAAATCTCTGTAGTCACTGAACAGAAAATTATATCCTTTTTGCTAATGGACTGGGAAGGTTATTGTACAGCATTCAAATTTTAGCTGGACATGAATGGGAAAAAAGTTGACAATATGTGAGAAAATGTATAAAAATGTGTTTGCACCAAGTGAATCCAAGAAAATTAGAGTCAAGGAAACAGCGGTCATCAACAACATGCCCCTTCCAGTGAAAGATTTGGGACATGGAAGAGCCATTGTCAGTTTTCTCCTCCTTTCCAGAACTTCTTCTCAGGGAAAACTGATGCTGTGGACTGCAGAACCCAGATGAACAAAGTTAATCATAAGACCAGAATAAACAGAGCTGTATAAAATAGAGATTAAAACTTTTATTTAAAAAATACCAACCAACCAACCAACCAACCAACTAAACAAAACCCCACCTAAACAATTATCACAAAATACTTTCAAGTCCCTCTGAGGAAATCCACTTGAAAAAAAGATATTATTTGGGAAATGTAGAGCAGATGCTGTAATTCTCAAGCTTTATGCCTCTGTGCATCTTCATGAACTGGTCACATCAGTAATGCCACATTCATTGGGTCACAGCTGGTTGGTTGTATTCCATTCTGTCTTCATGGTGCCACAGAATGAAAAGAATTAAACATACACAATAGTAAACATACATAGTTAAAAACCTAAAAGGTAAAGTGGAGTCTCAGGATATACAAATTTATCTGAGGTGCAGCAGCTACAATTTCATTTTTGTTTTCTTTGCTGTTTATTTATTTTTAATATTATCTAAAACTGAAAATTCCATTTTTTTTAGGTATCTCCTCTATCGACCATACCCTATAAGCTTCTTGTATTCATCAACATCTTACCACATCCAATTTTCTGAAAACAATGTGATTTCTTCTGTTCCTTCTTACAGAATTTTTCACTAGTTGGACAGACCTCTCTGTAATTAAACATATGTAGGATGATGTTCAGTCTACAAATTTCTGTGATTAATTTAATGCCATTAATTGTAAATCAGTCCCTTTGGAATGATCTAAATAAAACTTTTCTATTGTTTACTTTATTTGAATGTCTCACAAACAAACCCTGTCTTCTGAAACCTGTCATTTGGTCAATCTATATTTATTTTTTGAGCTACACAGAAGAAGGCCTTGTAGATCCAGGGTTGATCATCTGAGGGTTATGCTCTATTTGTTCTTTTTAGTGGGTAGCAGTGCAGAAATGCATTCCAGATTTGATCAAAGGCATCTAGTATCTTACTCTGTTCAAAGGCTGCTCATTCATATTTTACAGTTTCAAGAACAACATTGACCCAACAATCAATATGAGATGTTAAGATGATTTTTTTTTCTTCTGTCCTTACCTATAGTTGCTTGAAAGGAGTATTTATTTATAAGCTGTCACCAAGGTAACTCCATTTCTTTTTTAATAATTAAGCCAGCAGGTATGATGATTCAATCCTAATGCAAATTTTGTTAAAATTTTTTGTTACTGTAGACTGTGGAAGATGAGTTTAGGCACAAACCAGTCATGTGAAGTATATCAAAGAAAGACAAAAGCAAGTGCCATACCCAAGAATTGGTGAAATAAATGCAGAGGTAAAAAACTCCAGCAAAAATTTCAGGAATGTTTCAGTAGTATTCAAGGTATCCCGCAACATTTAAACCTCTGAACTATTTACCTTCTCTCATCATATACATTTGAGCTTTGTTATAATAGAATAATAGTTGTTTTTTCACACCCAGGAGATTCTCCATCTCACAGACCCACAAGTCTGACATATAAGTAAATAGTAGCTGAGGGCATTTTCAATAATAATAAAAATAATAATAATAGTAATAAAACATGTAATTTGTCCATCAAATTGGTAAATGTTTTTCTTGTTCATTTTTGTCTTTGCTTTCCCCTGAGAAACATGAAATTTTTGGGTTAGAGATCAACTCTCTTATTTCTTGTGATGAGTGTAGAGGGCAGAAATTTTACATTCACAAAACTCTGAGTGCCTCAGGATACTTTTAGGGAATACAGAAGTTATATATTGAAGGTTCTAATTTTCAAGATTTTTGAGTGGGGACCCTCCCTTTGCTTTTCACCTGCATCTGAGGTGAATGATGCAGTCCCTGCATTCAACCTCTATGTAAAAGTAATAAAATATTTACTGGGCCAGATTGAATACACAACTGTATTCTCATAGCCCTGGGGCTAGAGCACTCACAGAAAGGGAAGCATAAACCTTTTGCCAGGCTGAGCCAGGTACAGGAATTTGAAACCAGGTTTCTCGCACCTTCCCTTCTGAATGTCCTTGCTCTTCTCCTTTTGTCTCCCCCTCCTTCAAAAATAAAACTCAGGAACCCTACAGGGACTATTTTGATATTTTTGATTCTTTAAATACTCAGCCAAAACGTGTACATTTGAACTGAAATAGTGTTCTGTTGTATGGTAGGAAATAGACATATTTTATGATTGACAAATAAATCCTTGAGACATTCTTTGCTTTTTTCCCATTCCCAAACCTGTACTTTACTGATATCTTCCTGGAGAGAGTCGTAAGGTTGGTGAAAAACATAGTGCGTAGTGCCATGGGACACCTTATGAGGAAAAATATATCTGCATGTATGTCTGGAGAGTTAATGCCAATAAATGTTTACTAGCGCATAAAAATAAAATAACTTTGATCTGTAAGATAGTTGGGGATTTTTGGTTCCCTTTCCTTGAGGTTTTGATTCATTTTTTTAGCTGTGGTTTGGTTTCTTTTTTTGTTTTTAGGCAAAGTTGTACACATGTGAATCACTTTACAATTGAAGCTGGGGATAATGTTCAATATCTGACTGGTAGAGGCTCAGGTGCTGCGATCATTTTTAATGGTGATAGCATGGGGAGGGAAAAAAAGGAGGAAAAAACCAGCTTTATTTTACAGAATGCTTTTAAATACAGCTTTTATAATGCATCAGTGCTGCTGCCATCTACCGAAGAAAACAGGATATTCCAGCTCAGGAACACCAGCAATCCAGCAGGCAGAGTTCCTCTGCCTCTGCTTTTGTTTGCTTGGACGAGGAATCTTGTCTCAGATGCAGCATGTGCGAAGTTAACCGAGTGTGCACAAGTAGCCACTCACCCCTGCAAAGCCAGCCCAGCCAGCACCTCCTTGCAGATTCTGCTATGCTGTCACCAAGCAAAGCTCAACAGGTGATAGCCTCGTCATCTGCCTCTGGGAGAATCTGAAATTACAGAAGTTTATTGCATTTCATTTATCATGTCGTGCTTGTTAACATGCTGTTTTATAGGCACATCGCTCTGCAGTGTAACAATTTTAGAGTGCAAACTCTATGTTTTTAGTTTAATTTGCAGCAGATATGATATAAAGATAAACGAGATGGGGTTTTTTACCCACCAAATGGAATTGTCCCCAGCAGTTTGCTAGCCATCAATCACAACAGGCATGGAAGGCCTTCTGCAATGCACATTAAGAACACCTTATTTGCAAAGGCAAAAATGAAGTAAAGGGAAATCACTATATATAATCTCACCCATGTCTCTATTTAACAAATTGCAACTATACAGAGATTTCATACCCCAGAAAATTACTATGGAGACAAAACCAGACTCGATGAACAGCATGCTTCTTTGCACCAAATCTCCTAAAAGTGCACATTTGCTTAATCGTGATTTACTGACATGGATTGAAAAGGGCCAAGACTGATTTTAGCTAAATTTTGACAGTTACATGAGGCCCTTAATTAGCTTACTTTTCTCAGGTTGGAGTTCCCTCTAACAATAATAACAGAAACACAATTTTAGACAGGTACCTACAGCAACTATCCTCTTCTTTCAGGTGTTTGACCGCGGTCTCTAAAATTTCAATAAATGAATATTTCTATGAGAACATCAGAACATGGCACAGAAGAAGACAGTCAGAAAACTTGATAAAAGACAGGAGACCCGTGTCCATAAGTGTGCCATACCTCTCTTTGCCAACAGGTCACTTTTCACCTGTGAAAAGCTTTTACCTTCTTCACCCATATGAATGGTTGTGTTTTCTCAGACCGCCTGCTATAGAAGCATTCAATCATAGAAAAGTTTGGGCTGGCAAGGATATTTAAAGGTCATCCTTTCCAGCCTTCCCTGCAGTAAGCCAGGCAGCTTCAGCTGGACCAGGGCATTTAGAGCAACCTTGAATGCTTCCAGGGATGGGGCATCCATCATCCTTCTGGATAATTTGTTCCAGCAGCTCACCATCCTCATCATAAAAATCCTCTTATATCTCATCTGAATTTACTCTCTTTTGTTTTAAAATTTTTAACCCTTGCCCTAATGCAATAGGTCATACTAAAAATTTGTCCCCATTCTCCTTGTAAACCGCCTTTCAGTACTAAAGGGCAATCGAAAGGTTTCCCCAAAGCCTTCTCTTCTCCAGACTGGACAATGACAACTGTCTCAGCCTTTCCTCATAGGAGAGGTGCTCCAGCCCTCCAATCATTTCAGTGGCCTCCTCTGGACCTTCTCCAGCAGGTCCCTGTGGTTCCTGTGCTGGGAGCCCAGGGCTGGATGCAGTGCTCCAGGTGGGTCTCAGCAGAGCAGAGCAGAGGGGCAGAATCCCCTCCCTGCCCTGCTGCCCACGGGGCTCTGGGTGCAGCCCAGGACACGTTTGGCTCTCTGGGCTGGGAGTGCCATGGCTGGGCCATGTGCAGCCTCTCACCCACAGCACCCCCAAGCCCTTCTGGGCACGGCTGCTCTGGGGCTGCTCATGCCCAGCCTGGATTCATGCACTGACTCCAGTGCAGCACCGTGTGTTTGGTCTTGATAAACCTCATGAGATCCCCATGGGCAAGTTTTCCAGCTTGTCCGGGTGGCCCTGGATCACATCCCAACAGCGCTGCTCAGTTTGGTTCATCTGCAAACTTGCTGAGTGTGCTCTCAAATCCTTTGTCTAGCACATCAATGAAGACATTAAACACTGCTGATCCTGACAGCCCAAAGGATTGCCTCTTTTCATAGACCTCCATCCAGACATTGAGCACTTCCCCGTGAACATGACTATCCAACTAGTTGCTCATCCGACCAACTCTCCATCCATCAATATTACAGGGCTTGCAAGGGATCCTCAGGGGTGAAGAGATAGATGAGAATCTTGACTCCATGATCAGAAGGCTGTATTTATTATTTTATGATATATATCGCATTAAGACTATACTAAAAGGAATAGAGAGAAAAGTTCAGGGGCTGCTAAGCAAGGAATAGAAAAGGAATGAATCAACAAAGGAGCTCTCCCTGATTTTGTCCCAGAGAGAGCTTGTCTGTGATTGGCCCTTAATTGTAAGCATGGAACATGGGCCAATCACAGGTGCACCTGTTGCATTTCACAGCAGCAGATAACCATTGTCTACATTCTCTTGCTGGGGCCTCAACTTCTCAGAAGAGGGAAAAATCCTAAAGAAAGGATTTTTCACAGAAGATGCCTGTGACACATCAAATCCTTGTCTTTCTATTTTTAGGAGATAGGATTGTGATGCTCTGTGTCCCAAAGGCATCACAGAATTCCGTAAGGATTGCAGCTCTCTCCCTTCCCTTGCCCACTGGTGCAGCCACCCCATCAAGGGTGATAACAAGGTCACTCCCTCCTGTTTCAGGTGAGCTCTTCAGAGAAAGCTTTGTCCTGCAGTAAACAGGTAAGGATCACACTAAGGTCAGCCATACTTTGATTTCCTACCTTTTGCTCACATCATGTTTCAATGCAAGAATTATTTTAGTTCTACGCAGAACTTTTCAATGCATTGAAAGAAAGATGTTTTTATGACATGAACAGAAACAGTAAAGCTCATTCTTTTTCAGTTAATGGACCATAATATATATTCAGCTTAATTTATTGATAGACATTGGATAAGAATGAATATAACTTTTTAATAGGATGTGCTCTGTAATTATTTTTTAAGTTAGATGTTATATAAAGATAAATCCTCATAGCGTAACTGCATTGTGTTAGATAACACATTTTATTTTCAGGTTAAATGTTTAACCTTTTAAGAATTTTCAATAAATAGTTGTTAAATATTTTTAATGCATTTAACATTATTATTGTTGTTGGTTTTGTTATTGTTATTGTAATTACTATTACTATTGTTATGACTGTCAGAAATATTTCCTTTCCTTTCTACAAGTATTCTACACCTTGATTTTTCCCCCTTTAAATAGGAAACAAGGACTATAATGACTAAATTAAAATGATAATTAACTCACATTAATCAATGTGTTTATTTTGCATTTCTATCCTTTCTCTAACTTAAATTCTTCAATAAGGGAAAAATCTTAAAAAATATTTTTTTAAAACAGAAAACCTCTTCTCTTTATAATAATTATAAAGCAGATTTCCAAAAAGTTTGCACATCAAAGATTAAAGAGAGAACAAAGAAACATAAAAAACAAAGAAACAGGAACTCTATTTTTTAATGGAGTATTAGTGAGTGGGACAAGAGAATTCACAAAGAGAATGCATTTTGGTTTAAAAAAGGCTGTTGAGAATATAATTCTGACAAGTATGAATAAAGCTGTGAAGCTCAAAGTAGAAGAACTTACAGTTTAAAAAGAATAAACTGTCCTTCAGTGATTTTTGTTTGTAAATTCATGGTCCAAAGTGGAAAGAACAAAAAAAAAAATACAGTAAAAACTTAGTAGGAATTAATAAGGAATATGAAAAAAAAAAAAAGAAGGAAAGATTAAATTTAAAAAAAAATAGCTAAGAATAGATATGTGGCCATCAACAACATCATCTCCCTTTTCTTGCAGTTTTTATCATGTATCTGTACACATACACATAAACTTGTCAAAAAGAACTTATGCAACCAGCAAGAAAACGTTGCCAAAGATTCAGAGCAGAACTAGATCTGAGAAGGACAGTGCTGTGGTCATTATGTTTCACCTCAAATACATACAAACATGTGGCTGACAAACTCTAAAGTGGTATAAAGATGCTAAATGTTATACTCTACTTTTCACTGTGTTTTGCTCAGTGAAATCAATGGAGAGGGAGAAATTTTTCAAGCAGATAACACAGAAAAGGGGTGTCTCACCGCAACCCTTCAAAGACCACTGATAATTGTATGTGCTCTCTGATGCACCAATTTTAGTTTCCAGATGCTCATTTTAAAATTCCGGCAGGAGAAAGAAAAATGTCCTTTAAACACAGCTTCAGTAAGCTACATGAAGTAAAGTTAGTTCTGTCTAAGTATCCACATACATACCCTGAAAATGAAAGCACGCAAACCAAAACCAGGAAGGAAAAAAAAAAAAAAAACAAACCTGAAAACAAAATCCAAAATGAAACCACTGAAGCCGACACAATACAGGAAAGGTTCTCCACTTGCTTAATTTGACCATTTCAGTGGAGCATGTTGTGTTTATGCTGTGGCGGTTTATGTGAGGAGCTAATGAAGCTGTTTCCCCCTTCAAGGGGCCGGGGGGATTTGGGGAGTCATTGCGAGGTGAGCGCTCGGGCCAGCGCTCCGTTCAGCCAGGGAAGTGCTGGGAGATGCCCACGAGCCGTGCTGCGCAGCAAGGCTCTGCCCAACTGCACCTCTGAAGGGACATGTGCGCTTTATCTGTGCAGCAGCTGTTCCATTACCTCCCTCAAAATGACTTCGTAAAGCAAAGAACCTTTTCCCAATTTATTTTACTTGCTCTCACTGAACAGCTTATCTGGGGTTTGCTCCGAAGCCCGTGGAATTCAATGGAGAGACTTTTCATTAACTTTTTAGAGCAGGCATCAGATTCATTAGTGTAAAAGTCTGTGGATTATTTCTTGTTTCCTCTCACAAAAGTTCCTATTTTCCTCAGCACAGGGCATGCTATATCCCCTATTTTAGATAGAATTAAACATCAAAGGGGAAATTTCAAAGGTTCAGAGCTTTAGCTCTGTTCATGCATATGTTGTGGTTCTTATCCTAAGTTTAGTCCAATACTTTTGTGAGCTGAATGAAGCTAAAAATCCTGAAGCAGTACTTAACTTTATAGGTTTTTTTCTAACTGTGTAAATGTTTACAGATTCCACCTAGGATTAGTTAAAGGCATGAGAGAAACAAAATTGAGGCTTGAAATGGGTCAGAAAGAAGATAATTTGGATGCAATTTTCTTCTTGTTTTTTTTAAATCTAAATCAGTGTGTTTAGTAAAAAATTATTTTAAATTAAATCAAAGATTTTAATTAGATGAAAGTACTTTATTCTATTAGTTCTGCAACAAAATGTATAACTTCTCCATTTCATGAAAGATTTTCCTTAATAAACCAGCTTATGACTCCAATTTGATTTTTGGAACAGAAATAAATTTAAACAATTATAATCTAAAAATCATGAAATAACAGACCCAATTGCCACCTCAATTACTAATATCAATTATCTTTTTTTCTTTATGACTGCAGTAGGTGACTGTTGGAAAGGTCAGGATTTGAAGTGAAATTACAGGCTGTGGCCGTTTCTCACACTACTTATTTCATGCTATCAGACCAGCCAGATGTCAAGATGCTAAAAAATCCTTTGAAGAGTCAATTTCCAGTGGCTGGAAGACCAGGTTTATTGTTTGTTTTATTGGTAAGGAAGATGAATGCTAAACAGTTGCTACTTGGGCTGTTTGTGAGCAAACAAACAAAAGATAATAAAAAAACCAAAACCAAAACAAAAACCACCACCACCACCACCAACAACAAAATCCAATCATCTCTGGCTAATGTAGGACATTCCTACCTTGCCTTGGTGAGGTCCATGAAGAAAAAATATTGCTTGTGCTCCATAAGCAGTGTAGTCATGGAATTGTTGAGTTAAACCTCAATATGCATATAAGGCTTTCAGCAGGCTTTCTATCTTGCACTGGAAATTACAACCTAAAAAAGAAAATACATTTTACAAAGAAGCGGGGCACATCTTGAGGTCATTCTTTGTTTTTTTTTCTTGAGGTCAGTCTTTTTTTTTTTTTTGCTTGACTTGAGAATAAGTACAAAAAACGAGTATGGGCATCATGAGTCTTCCTGAGAGCAGATAAGGAATGACTTCTGTCCCTGTAATAACCACATGTTCCTGCTGGGTTGACAGCACTGCATAAAAGGGCTAGAAGTGAAGACTCCACTCTTCTGTGTGCCCCACACATCCATGAAAAACCACAGGTTGGCAGCTTCTAAGCCATCTAATCTCCTCAGAAGTTAGCAATACGAGACTCACCAAACTGGATGAATGCAATGAAAGAGGAAAGTGGAGATTCTACTGACACCTTCACAGGGCAAATCACTGATTAGAGCCATAGAATATCCTCAGATGGAAGGGATACACATTGATCATCAAGCCCGATCTCATAGTTTTCCCTTTCTTAGTCATCTCCTATGAGGAGACTGAAAACCCCAATAGACAGAAATATTATTTATGAGGAAGAGAAAGGCATAACTGAATTGTCGTGTGGGTTAGTAGAGAGCATGAAATTATTTCAGTTATTTTTCTCAAAAATTGTCTTTTGAAAAATAAGATAATATGTCACATAGATTGAATACCTTATCACCTATTTTTTTTTTGTGAGCAGATCTTCCCTTGGAACATGGTGAGGGAGGACATGGGAAAGGAAGAGGAAATAGAGAGTGGTAATGAACCAGAGGACAAATACAAAAAGTTTCTCCTGAGGCCCCACAGTTAGTTTGGATGGTTTCAAGGGAGAGACACACAAAACAAAACTGGGAAGAGCCAACTTCCAAAACCAGTTCACACCCTTTGCAACAAAAACAAGAGAAGCTGCTGAATAAGACCTTGCCCCCAGAGCTGTCTCTGATTTTCCAGGTATGATGCAGATGTGCAAGAGAGTTCTGTTGTGTATTATACTGCAGGATTCAGGCTAAAGCCATCAGCCTGGTCCTGATCTCATCTCAAGCCTGTTTAAATAAAAAGGAAGATTTAAACATTTATTTATTTTTTATTTAATAACTTTTATTGCCTTGTGTCTTCAATTGATGCTGATGTCACTGAAACAGAGGTCCACTGCTCTAAACAGTCTGCAAAGCAAGAATCAGCTGCCCTGAGAATCAGTGCAGAAGTCTGCAAATAGGGCTCACCCTATGATATTTCCATGCCCCTCCAAAGTGAATTCACAGACAAGAGTTTTCACCACTGCATGGTCTGGGCAAGAATAAGGGCTTCTTCAAGTTTGAAATTAATTTCTGATTGGGTAGTTTTCTTGGTGTGAAGGAAAACTCTTTGATTTTGCAATATAATGTTGTTAATGATATGTGAAGAAAATAAAAAGATCTTTTAATTTCCCCTTCCTAAATTCTTATGTAAATTTAGGAATTCTTTATGTAAATTCTTTGAATTGTGTAGCTCATATGTATTTTTCATATCCCAGTCATATTACTAAAAAATTATATTAGCAAAGGTATAGACCAACATTTTAGCTCAGTATAAAGCTTTGCTAATATTTGTCATTTATTCAACTGTTCTTACTCCTTTTATCTATTAGACATGAAGGTTGAGGCAAGAAAAAAAGTGATTTTTTTGTTTTGCTTACTTAGTCAGGCTCAATCAGAACAGGTAATCCAGTTGTGGAACTTATTACCACAAAACATAGCCAAAATTACAAATTAATTAAATTGCTTTCAGGTAAAGCCATTGGCAGAACCAAGGAAAAGTCCATTAAAAATGTTAAGCAAAACAATATGGATTCAAAATCTGGGTCTGGAAATTGAAGGGATTTTGTGTTCCCTGCTGTCTGAACCTGAGGAGGGATAGCAAAGGGAGATATTATTGTTGGTTTTCTTGTTCTTCTGATCTATCCAGGCCTGGTACTGCCACTGAGAGAGACGAGGCACTGAAACAACTGAACCTGTATGTGACCTGTTTACCTATTTTTATATTATGTCTTCACAATGGAAGTGTGGAAGTATCATTATTCCTGCTTTACAGGAGAGAAAGACCAAACGTAGAAAACGATTCGCCCAAGGCCATGCAATGCATCATCGGTGTCAGATGGACAGGTCAATTTGGTCCACATTATATTCCATGGACAACTCTTTGCACGACCTGGCTTTGCTCTCAGGATTCAGTCTGGAGCAAATTTCGCTGCTTTACAGAGGAAGTTCGGGGCAGGGAAAACACCAAAGCCCTGTTTCAGTCAGTGACAAGAACAGGAGCACAGAAGGACCATTTGACTTGAACAAGGCAACAAGGTTTGAAGCAGTCTGGAAAATCCCAATCAGTAAATATCCCATGCAGGAGTAAACTGAGACACTGATTTTAAAGATTAAAACACAAAGTTTGGAATTCAAACTGCAGGGGATGAATACTGTAAGGCTTGCAATCTCGATTTCCTGATTCTGAGTGACTAAAACCTTAGTGAAGTTAAAATCAAGATTCCATTCTGATCTTCAAAAACCTTAATTCCATTTTTTTACTAATAAGAGATACTGAATTTGAATAAAAAAGAAAGAAAATAATTAATATACTTATATTAATATACCTTATATCAAGGTAAGATATTTGTAACTTAAAATAACTTAAAATAAAAAAGAAAGAAAATAATTAATATACTTATATTAATATACCTTATATCAAGGTAAGATATTTGTAACTTAAAATAAATTACTCAAAACCAAATTTTTTATCATTGTCCAATAGGTAATTTCTGTTTTTTTACTTTTTTATTTTTTTATATATTTAAGAAAGTAATCTTCAACATTTTTTTTGGATGGTAGATTGTTGTTTGGAAAGAGTTAAAGCCAGGGGAGTGATTGCAGCAGGAAACAATTTGCGTATATACATTAAAATGCATATGTGAAATCCATAATCTCCTTAAACTTTCTTCTTCAAATAACTTTATGACTTTTATTTTATAAGAAATAGAGGACATTATGAGGGACATTTAATATTATTTTTTAACATGATTCAGACAATTCAAACTTTTATTTTTATGCAAACTAAAATGAAGTAGTTAAAGGTCAATTATTTAACTTTTTTTTATTAAAGAAAATAAAAATCTTGTGGGTTTGTTTACTCTTAAACGCATTTCTTTACTGTTCCTGAGAAAATATTTTATTTATTTCTGAAAGATTTTGAAAGGAGAGAGGGTTATTTTGCCTCACTTATATGCATCCTTTCTAATATCCCAGTCCCAACAAAGAACTCAACCATCAATGCACTTCACAGTTCTAAATTATTCATTAGCTTCTAAAAGCAACAAGAACAAATAGAAACTATAACAATAAAAGGATTAAAAAAAACCCAAAAAACAAAAAAGACTGAAAATTAATATTGAAAAAAACTGCCAAAAACCCCCTCAAAAATAAAAAAGATGGCATCCAAGATAGGAATGTAATCTTACTGCAAAAATTTGAATTGTGAGATTGAAAAAAGCAAATCAAAAAACAAATATCACAGAAGTGAAATTGTGGGTATCTTCTCCTGGACTGGCTATGAGCTTCAGTGTAGAAAATTGTGCTGCCTTGCATCTGCTGGTTTCAGATAATGAAACACGGCTTTAAGTTCATTTGTTTTTAGGGGCTAAAAAATAAAAGTTGAGGTAGAAACCCTGTGCTATGCAGTGTTGACAATGTTGAAGAGTTTCTGCTAATTAAGAGTGTGTGTGAAAGGGTGGAGTGTCATAAATTATATTTTCCATGTTGAATATCTCTACATTAATAGCTAGCTGCTGTGTCTGTGTTTATGAATACAGCCAAAGATCATTATTGAACAGTCCTGGAGCATAAAATTTCCACCTGTCCTGCCAGAAGGAAATATCTTTCTATTTTATGCTGTTCAATTGAGCTGACTGTTCAGGAGAAGAAATTCCCCCAAACCAAGAGAAACAGAATGTAGCTGCATCCAGAAGGACTGTGTGTCTCCTCAAATATCAAAACAGTAGTTTCCATAATATTAACATTTTGGGGAAGATTTAAACCCACAAAAGTCAGGAAATTTGGCATAAAACCTGCCATTCACTCTGTAATTCATTTCTATATGTCAAAAAGAGGACATGATGTTATTTGCCATATGTGTAGCTGTATCACAGCCTGGTGAGGTGAGGTTCGAGTTGCACTGAGAAACTCCTTAATTCTGTGGATTTAAATCAGACCTATAATACTGGCATAACAGTGAGCAGTGTCCTCGATGTACAATTTGGTTTGATGTGAGAATCTTTATCCGTGAGTTGTTGCTATGGGAAGCTGTTGCTAACTTCTACTGAGAGAGTAAAAAGGATTCTGTTTGCATACTTAAAAATATACACACAGATGGAATATGTACATACACAAGCACACACAAATACATATGCATTGACATAGACCTCTATGTCTATTTTTATATTTCATTTATATAAATTGTCCATAAGAAAAAATTATGCTTTACTGGGTTATTGACACATCTTAAAAACCAGAAAGAAGAAAAAGTGTTGTTTTGTTAGTTTTTTTTTTTCTCCGTTCAAAGACTGGGCAGTGCATTGTCTAGATGGGAGCCCATTAAGAGTGGACTCTTAATTGAGGCAGTAAAATACTCGCTTTACTCTCTTTTTTCCCCTTTTCAGACACAGGAAAGGCTTCACAAAATGCTCAGCATATTGGCTGCTGTGGACTTTTGACAATCAAGTCCCATCTGCTCAGTATTGTGCAAGACGAAATATACATATATAGTCCAAGCCTTGGAGAGCGTATAATATGATCTGATCCAGGTAGGTGCTTCACTGACTATCCATTTGACACATGCAGTGACCAGATCTGGGCATAGAAATGCAGTATTTGCATGAATTTCCTGGCATGTGTTACGATAAGGATTCAGAAACTCTTGAGCACACCACTAGTGATTTTTTCTTTCACTGATTTCTGGACCAGACAAACTTCTCTTAGAGCTAGAGGAGCAGTCAGTATATAACAGATAAATACTTCTAAAGAGCACCATATAAATATATGAGCAGCTAATTGCAATTGAAATTGGTAGGAACCAGGATTTTGTGCAGTTTTAGGGCTTAAGACTTGTTTTTAATTTAAATCTCATGTTGAAATAAATGCATATAAACATGTATTTCATAAAACCTTTTGCTTCCCTTACGTTGGAATTGAAACTGAAGCTCTTTGCTCTCTTTTATATGTGTTCAGAGAAGGGTTTAGTGACTTTACTTTCTATTATTTTAAATTGAGTAGAAATATCCTGGTCACCCTTCAGCTGAAGGGAAGCACCTGCACTTCAGGTAAAATGTTTAATTCTGTTGACACGGTTTACATGCTATTTTTTAACCTATTTGTGGAAAAATATATGAACAGCACTGTCTTACAAAACACAGTGAAGAAAATCCGACAACTTGGTTTTCACTGTGTTTTCTAGAAATTCTGAGAGTTGCAGTGTTAGCTTCGTGGATACCATAGTACACAATGCCTGGTAACTCTGGTGTCATTAAATAACACTTGCATTAAGACTCACTGTATGATTTTACTGCCTGTCATAAATATGAGCATTATGAAATAGAAATCTAATGTCATAGACTTTTTTCCCGACTGAAAATAAACTGTTAAAGACTAGTTGTCTTCATTACTCTACAAATAAAAAGACAGACTTTTCCAAGACACCTGCTGACAGCACGCGCCGAAAACCAGATTACTTTACAGCAAATAAATATGTAAAATATATAAATGCAAAAATGTCTTTCCAGAAGGGCCGCTACCCTACCAAGTTTCAGCACAAGACAAAAATAACAACTTGCAAGAGTGCAAAAAAGGCATCTTGAGTTGAGATTTCACAGATCATTGAAAGGTTGAGGTTGGCAGGTGTCTCTGGAGGTCGTCTGGTCCAACCCTCCTGACATCTAGAGCTGGTTACATGCCAGGGCCACATCCCAACACAAACTGTGGGCATTTTTTCTGCAATGCACTAATTTTCTCCAATGAAATTAGTAACAGTAACATAAATCTTTTGTTGGATATCCCCAGGTTCTTGTCTAAACGTGGAAACCAAGGAAATTTCCAGTGATGTGTGTAAAATTCTGACATTATGCATAATTTATGTAGCCAAACTCCTAAGCAACCTCAGACTGCAGCCAGTATTGTCTGCCACTCTTCTCTAATCTTAGCTAATCTATTAAAGTATTTATTAGCACTGTAACTAAGGGATACTGGGGAATGGGGGGAGCTAAACTCTAAGTGATGTGCTTTCTTAACTAATTTAAGGATGTGTATGGGATTTTTAATTAAGTAGAATTTTTTTGCTGATTCTTAGCACAGTGCTGTACCCGTTCAGTTGGCAATGTGTGGATATGCCACTGCCTACATCAAGCATTATAGATTTGTTTATTGTTTATCTCTCTCTTTTTCCTCCCTCTTCCCCAGAAGAAAATTAATAAGAGAAATTCCAGCAATGTTTCCAAATAACCACGACAAACTTTCTCCTTTGTTAATTAGGCTAAGTGAAAAGAGATACTTTAAGAGTAAAGGAGAATTTTTCCCACCCTTTTTCTTTTTCTTCACTCTTAACCTTGTACTGCCAACAAGCTGATCAGAAAGTAAAGTACATTCTTACTGAGACTCTAACATAAAATACTGACTTGGGTTCATTTTTCATCTTCCCTTCACACCCTCCTTCCTTTCGCCAGACCTCCATGATGAAAAGACATGTTTGTTTCCAGTGTTGTCTAAAAATAGGCAGAAATCATGGGGATAAAAAATGTGTTAAGAATGCAACAGCCTTTGACCAAATATTTAATGAAAAAAAATGTGTCTGTGTAAGCAGAGTGTTTTGCAGATAGCTACACAGCTGGACATATAGACAGACGTTTTTTTCTTTTTCATTTAATAGATCAATGAAAACATTATTTCAATTGGAGGTCTTGAACTTCAGATAACGATAATTGGAGTAGATTAATTACATTTAATGAGACTATGTCAGTTTATGCTAGCTGAGGATCAGCTGCACATTTTCTTCCATTTAAAAGAACTGGACTAATTTTGTGCTTAAAAGATGAGTAGACTTTTTTGAAATTTGTTACTGAAGAATGAAGAAATATGCTGCAAATGACAACTTTAAATGGAAGTGGTAAGGTGGACAAATCAGCAAAAGCAGATTTTGCAATGAGATAATTTCTTCTGAGAATTTTTTTAATCGTAGTGATAACCTGTTTGATTTCTTACTGTTTAAAAAGAACAATCTCATCGTGCATAGGTATTAGATTTTCATTGCACAGCCCAATCTTGTAGTTTGTGCTAGAACATCATTTGAATATTTCCATTCTGCCAGATCTCCTCACCATCATTGTTTCTCCTTGTAACAGTCTTCCATGGTCTGATGAATAAAATTCTTCCTGGACTGTGATAACAAAGTGGAAAGTCTTGCTCCAGAGTGACCCAATCAATTTATTTCCAAAATAGACAAAATAAGGAGTACTTTTAGGTGATGTTTCCACCTCTCAGTATTAATGAGATGTACAGATCTGTTTCTGAATCATTCCTATTGTCAGGAAATAATGTCACATATCCAGACTGACATTTAGGAAAGTGTGAAAGGCTATACTTAACTATAAATATATCTGATTTGACTGCAACTTTCAAGTACTTCTCAAGATCTCTTTTGGACTAGGACACCAAATTCTACCAAGGTTTCAGAAATAAAACACGACACAAAAACCTTAAAATTTAACATGGAGTAATGTGATATAACGTAATGTAACGCAACATACTATAACATATAATAATGTAGGGCAAACCCTGTCTTTTCCATCAGGAAACAGTATTTTCCTGAGTTAAAAATTCTCTTTACTCCAAATGAAAGGAGCATTTTATACCAACCATTATGAAGCAAGGACATAGAGTGAATAGCAGTGCTGCAGAATAGCTAACTTTAGCTCTAACAATGGCCTTTGAGCCATCTACTCAGGTACTTTTTGTGACTTGATGTTATTAAAGTTTTTCTATCTGTCTCTTCTTAAAGTTTTGAAAGGCCCAGACACTCGGAGGCTTCCCGACAGAGGCCATGCAAGTACTTGTTTAAAGTTCAATAATCTTTAAAAAAAAATAAAAATCACCAACACCATAAAAAATATAATTTATTTTTGGTTAGGGATCTTAATCATAAGTAAGGATCAAGTGTTTCTTTTATCACCATTGCTGCTGTCCACAGCTAACATTCTCAATGGTCAAGTGTCATGATTGCAATCCCTGAAGTTAAGAAACCCATTTCTTTCCACCTCCTTGCCCTTTGACAACTTAGTAATTCAGGCTGGCCAGCACAATGGTGCTTGGATTTTCCAAGTGATTTCCAATTTTGGAAATGCCCATTTTGACTGTGTTCAGCAATTTCTTCCTTAATTTCAGAAGGTCTGAGCAATAATTTGTAGAGAAATGGAGTGTTGTGGGTGCTCAGCATCCAAAAGACAGGTCAAAAGCTCAGGCTTGGTGAAAGCCAACATTGTGGCCATTGCCTTCACTGCATGCCACGTGGGTCAATTAAATGCATATATTGACAATTTTTAAGACAGTAGAATAAAAAATAAAAGAAACCATAACTATAATAACAACTAATAAGTACTAGATTGTGTGGAAATATATCCATGTCCAACAATACATCCAACTTCTATTCATTTAGCAAAGATACATGGCAAAAAGAAGCCCATACAAGGAAATCCAGCAGAAGACTGTAAAATAAACAAACTGAGAAATATATCATTTAATTTTGGATGAAAGGACACAAGACAAATGACAAATGTCATTTGGGATAACAGTTTCAGTAATTATTTCATTCACAATTTAGCACCATTTATAACACATAGTAGTTTTATGCTCTTGGGAGGTGGAGGTTGTTATTTTATATATACTCTTATGCAAGAATATGGAGGTGGACAATAGAAGAGTAACTGATATTCTGATCTAATGTCTAATTTGGCCAGGTATGTATGTAATATGTAATTTGTTGCATTGCTTTATTGCTACATTAATTTGTATAATTGTGGCTTTTGAGCAAAGTAAAGGGTTTTTTACTTCAAGCATAATTTTTCTTTACCTTATATGTGCATTTTCATATACAATAGGGAAATTTTGGTAAAATGTAGATTTTCCAAGGGGCTAAGAAACTCTGCAATTACAAACAGTGTCTTTTCTTTTACACCAATATATCTCAAAGCCCTTTAAAACTCACAACTACACGGAAATAATTTCTTTTACACTTTAGAAAACAAAGCTGGAAGTCAGGGGCAGATCCCTTTCCTCCAAGAACCAATGTGCTGCAGCTACACTGTCTCAGTGCTTCATTTTGTTGCAGGTAATCACAGAACATGAGGTAGGAGCATACTTAAAATCTTTCTCAGCTGGCTGCACGTGTTTATTCTTTTGCTTCGTAGCGTTCATTCACTCTGCAGAAGCCAGAGTCACTGGGATGTTTTACAGTACATCCCTGCTTGGCTGATGGGGTTCTTGGTCCAGCACTTTTGATACATTTTTAATTGAGTTTGGCACTGTTGTGGCAATGCTGTAAGTTTGTAAATTCTTAGCTAATCTACTGTGCCCTACTTGGGTTATTTTATTGATTATTGATTTCAACACCTGAGTTTTGAAGGTTTTTTTTCTTTTATTTTTTTAGTGTTTTAGGATTAGAACAAATCATTCTATGAGGCAAAAACGGTATGGGTTTATTTTTTAAAGCATCTCATGTGACTTGGACAGCAGGACCTGGACCAGAAGGAGACCTGGGCAGAGAAGAACTTAATGAAGTTGTGCAAAGGCAAGTGCAGGTCCTGCACCTGGGGAGGGACCGCCTTGGGCACCCGCACAGGCTGGGGGTGACCTGCTGGAAATCAGCACTGTGGAGAAGGATCTGGGGGTGTTCTGGTGGACAACAGCCTGTCCATGAGCCAGCAGGGTGCCCTGAGGGCCAAGAAGGTCAATGGAATCCTGGGGTGCATTTGTAAAAGTGAGGCCAAGGCCAAAGGGGGCCATCCTGATTCTGCACTCTGTACTGGTGAGTCACATCTGGACAGCTGTGTCCAGGCCCCAGCTCAACAAAGACAAGGATTTATTAGAGTGGGTCTAACAGAGAGCTACAGGATGGAGAAGGATGTGTAGCATTTCTCTGCAAGGAAAGGCTGAGGAGCCTCCAGAAGAGATGGCTGAGAGGGAGCCTCCTGAGTGTGTGTAAGTATCTGGATGGGGTTGTCCAAAGGATGGGCCCAGACTCCAGGAAAAGAGGCATTGGGAGCAAAATGAAACAGAAAATCTCATCTGGGTGTGAAGAATTTCTTTACTGTAAGGGTGATAAGGTACTAAATAAGGCTGTCCAGGGAGGTTGTGGAGCTTTCTCTGGAGATACTCAAAACCCACCTGGATACGTGGATCCAGCTCTCAGCCAGCCTGCCTTAGGATTGGATAAATTAATCTCCAAAAATTCTTCTCAGCCTAAACCATTCTGCGATTCCATGACCTGTAATGAATACTGAAACAAATACTGAAATCTTTTGCAAAGTTAAATCCAAAGTGAAGATATTTAGATTTAGCCTAAATGACGCAGAAGCAGAAGAGCAGAAAGCTTTGTGCAGAAATCTGTCTGTGTTTTTCTGAAGCATATGGAGAAAAATAAGGCTCCTGCCACAGAAAATGCCTAACAGAGAGTTTAAAGCATTGGTTAACAGGCGGATTGATTGCACAGGAGGAAAGGACTGCTTCCCTGTTTTATGCATGCCATCTAAGAGCATAGGTATTAAAATACCTCAACATTTCTACGTTGGTGAGGAATAAATAGTGAGCAACTATAATTAATAACTATTAAAACTGTTTGACTGACCATATCTTCTGGCTTGCAAAATCTTTTATGTGCAGGTGTGTGCATTAATGAAATCCATTAAATTCATATATTTCAACAGATAGTAATTTACGATCTTTTATAAGATCTGTCATGAAACACAGTCAGAGATATAGGATTGTCTCAGTGCATTACATAGCAAATTGTACTCCCCTTTCCTCCAAAATGACTTGACTTTAGAGACTAAATATGAATGTCAATGCATTGGACAGCCACATTAGGTATACTTTTTTGCTCTACCATCGCCTGGGAATACGTGGAATAAACCTTTTAGCACCAGCAAAGCTGACAACAAGACTGAACAATATTCAAAGTGGCTGGAGGAAAAAAAATGTGTGGGGCTTCTATCTGCTGCACTTCATACATAAAAAGACAAAGAGATTAAGTGCGTAACCCTCATTTATGAATTGCAATGGCTCTCCTATGGGTTGCTAACTATTCTTTTTGAATTTTATTTGTTATTTTGCTTTTTCTTCTTGGTGCTTTAGTAGAACCAAAGAAGATGAAGACACGAGCCACTATTTTAGCACTCCACATCAAATTCAGGGAACTCTTCAGCCGTGGATAGGTATGAAAATCACTCGTTAATGTCCATAATAACGGGGTTATTTTTTGTCCTGAAGAAGTACAAGCCGTCAGTATGAGAATTAAAAAAAGGGAAATAAGGACTAATTAGAACAGAAAATAGGAATAAAAAAAGGCCAATGCCTGGATTTTAATGAGTTAGTGGAGGATTATAGGTAAACTATATCAGCTCTTAAAATACTACTGACAAATCTCTAAGGGAGGCTTTTGTCCTGCTTGTCTATTTAACAGCACATTGAGATTATCATAATTAAGTATAGACAGTCAACATATTAAATGGATTATTATCTTCTGTATATACAATCTTCCTATAGTTATCTAATTATACATTTATTAAGGAGGAGCTATAATGCTATCACATAAAACTTGAACTTTCACCTTTATTTTAATGAATGAATTCACAGTCTAGAAAACTCTGCCATACTTCAGTTGCTAAATATGACAGGTGATTAGCCCTTGAAAATCCCAACTCACTGGAGTTTGTATCCATCATCATAAATGTAGACCATCAAGCTAAAGCCCAGAAGAAAGCAGAAAACTTCTTGGTCACTGCTGTCTCCTGCTGATTTCTAGACATAAGGGACCCATTTTGTCTGTAGGATGTTTGTCTACAATTTAATGCCACAGAATCATTGGTGGTAGGTGACCCTATTATTTTGCTTTTGAAGGAAAATGAAGGGATGGATATGATTGAACAGAAGGGGAAATGGCATTGAAGCACATTGGAGTAATTTGATGGAAGGGACAGAGAAGTAAGGTAGAACAGCTCAAAAATATAGACATAAAAGTAGTGTATGAGAAGGTAAAATTGTTGTCCTTCCACTTTATAGATTGCTATGGAGGAAAGAATGAAAGAAAATAAAGAAAAGAAAGAAAAGAAAGAAAAGAAAGCAAAGCAAAGCAAAGCAAGAAAGAAAGAAAGAAAGAAAGAAAGAAAGAAAGAAAGAAAGAAAGAAAAAGAAAGAAAAAACTATGTAAGATGTACAAAATTTAAAATGTTTCAGAGCAAAATAAACAAAATGATCAAGGAGTTGTAGGCAATGAGTCATGAGGAGAGATGAAAAGGAATGGATCTGCATTGCTTGGCTAAAGCTGACTAACAGGGAAACTTTCTTTGAGAGTACAGAAATGGGTTCTTTAATTTATATGTCTAGATTTCTGAAGACATACAATGAAAGGGAACTTCTGAGATGCTTTCAGAGTAAGTTACAAAAACAAACATTCATTTGAAATTATCACCCTAACTTAGAAAAGTATGGTGTTATGCAACAAGGAGTTATGGGATAGGAAGAGGATCTCCTTAAAACAGAGTACAGCAGGACTGTGAAAATATCTAAGGGCATGATGAAAGCTCCTGGTTGACTAGGAAATGTGTGCAAAAGTGAAGATTTCCATAGTGTGAGTTATGATTCAGAAGATCCAGATCATTATCCTGACACAGAGGATGTTAGTGAAATAAGTTCTGTGCAACTAAAGTGCACTATGATTTCACTTTATTTTCTTTTTTATTAACACAGATAATATGAAAAAAGGGGCAAGCCAAAGTAGCATGACCATTTGGGCACAATGTATTTCATCAATGCTGCTATAGCTCTTATATGCATGTGTTTTTATGCACATATATAGTTAACATATATTCAATGAGCTTCAAAGAGTGAGGTGAGGTCTGGGATTCAGGAAATTGCCCTTCATCTACAGTTTCTGCTGCAAGAAAAGCAGTTGCTACAGCTAAAACAAAGAAAAGCTTAGAAAAAATCTTTCAAACAAAAAAGCACAGGATGGCCACAGATTGCGCTCCCTCTGAGACTGACAAGTCCATATTTGGGGGGAAAAACTTATTGGTGCGCCTGGTTGAGTTAAGAGACAGAAGGAGACCAAAAGTAAAGAGTGTGAGAGAGAAGTCCTGATTTCCCCACGTTTCCTTTATTTCACTTCCTTCTGTTCCACAATTGCCTATGATTTTGAGAAGTGCTTTAAGAGACTCAGTCTTCAGGGTTAATAAAGAGGAGTGGGGAAGAGCTGTAACTGTGAAAATAAGAATGAAGGGCAGTTGTAACTTTGGACTGACGTTGAGAGCTGCCTTAAAAGAAGCTTGATAAGGTCAAATGAATAAACTTGAGAGTTGCTCAAGGGGAAACCAAATTCTGGAGCTTTGAGACACTTTGACAGATAATTAGCATAAAACAGGGTGAGCATCCCAGGAAAAGGAAAACCATAATCACAAATACAACCAGATAAGTCAAAATGGTGGACCAAATATTTTCCTTGATTTGTCAGGGACACCCACAAGAATAAACAAGGGCAAAATTAAGTCCATAATTCTTAAATGATGAGAGATTCACTCAACACTGTATGAGTCAATGACAACAAAACACATTAATCTGGTTATGGCTGCTGCATTTTGGCTTCTTTGTAAGGACTGTGGGACATGTTATGCATCTGAAGCCTATCAAATTTTGTGGTACAGTGTGGGTTTGCTTATCTGGTCATACAGGTTTCTGGTAATTTCACTCACTTTATGTGGACCTGTCCGCTACATGATTTACCAATAGCAGTTAATTTCATACAAACTGATATTCAACAGCATTCAACATAAAATCATGGAAATTTTGGGAGGTTGAAAGGGACATTAAAGATCATTTTGTTGCAACCCTGTTCTATAGGCAGGGAAACCTTCCACTGTCCCAGGTTTCTCCAAGGCCAATCCAACATGGCCTTGACCACTTTCAGGGGTGGGACAGCCAGAGCTTCTCTGAGCAACCTTTGCCAGGGCCTCACCACCCTCACAGGGAAGAATTAAGGATAAAGAATTTCTTTCCAATATTTATCTAAAACTCGATATTTCCCATATATCTAAATCTACCCTTTCTTTATCAACACTTGTTACTGACTTACTGCTTTTATCCAAATGCTTTTGCGGGGTCCTGCTGAGAGTCCTCTTTCTTTTCTTTCTTTCTTTCTTTCTTTCTTTCTTTCTTTCTTTCTTTCTTTCTTTCTTTCTTTCTTTCTTTCTTTCTTTCTTTCTTTCTTTCTCTTTTTTTTCTTTTCCTGGATGTTTTCTTCAGCTGTCAGACCTTATATCTTTACCTCCTCTGAACTCTCCAAGGTAACTTATTCTTTGATTTGGATTTGTCGCTATTCAGTTTGCTAAATCTGCAGAAATAGTTGTTTAGAAGACAAAAGATAGAATGCAAGGAGCAGATATTTTCATTTTCACCACCTCTCTCCAGTCTACTTCACTTTGCAGACAGCCTGTAACATAAAGGATTTTAATTTTCCAAACCCTTTAATTAATACACTCGCATTCAATGATGCTTATGACATAAAATTTTGTGTATAGAGTCACCTCTAGGACATATGTGGTCTAAATTTACCTCCCTCAGAATTTTTTTGTAAATTAAAGGCTATTCAAACCCTGAATGAGACACAGAGGAGCTCCTTCTTCACCTAACCTGTCAAAAGTTTCATGTATCTTTGTCTTAAGGCATTGATAATAACGAGTGTCCTTGTCTGAATCAGGACGCCAGCATTATTGTTTCTGAAATAAGTATCACTTTCACAAAGAAATCTCACCTCTTTCTGAATCACCTGACAACAGATAACAGTGATCCTTTCCCTTCCCACCCACCTCTCCACAATGATATTTTAATTATGCTGCTGCTAGAACACCAACAATCAGGGCTTGAATCATGCAAGGAAGCTTGTTAAATGAGTCCTTCTGTGAGTTTTTTGGGGAGGGATTGTTTTGGGTGTTTTTGTCTGGTTAGTTTGTTCAGCAGGAGTTAGAAACCTGATTTTCTCCTGTATTCTTTTCCAGGCTTTTCAATTTCACCTCTTTTACAATCATCTCTAAATATATCAGTGCATTTCAGAAGAACACTCATCTTTTGGAAACTTAATGAAACCATACAAAAGAAGGTCATAGTAGAGAGGCTTTGAAGAGGCTGTGTTTTATTCACCACCATCCTTGAGGCTCACACACTAGTTCAGAGTTTCTCCACAGAAATTAGAGTGACCATGGCCTACTATACCAAAACTTCATCTATCTTAGTATCCAGCCCAACTGCATTAGCTCTGATGGGAGTACAAGGACCAAATCTGTACATTAATAACCTCCCTGACACGCACCTTTCAACAACCTGCACATCAAGATTTTCCTGAGACGGAGGTGGTCCTTGTTTTCTTTTTTTTTTCTTGGAGCTATGCAAGACCTTGAGACCTCCTTGCCCATCATCCTGTTCAAATCAGAAGTAAAATGTTGTCATTTCGATCAGGTTGCATTTTGCACTAAAGCAAATGACAACCTCAGAGGCAAGTAAATGACAAAATAGGCACTCACTCTGAATATGCTCATTGCTGTGATTACGCTCCTGTTAAGCATATGGAATCATGGAATCATTAGGGTAGCAAAAGAGCTCCAAGATCAAGTCCAACCTAACCCAGCATCATGAATTTACCATTTAGCAATACTCTCAAGTACTGCATTTACTTGTTTTTTGAATACTTCTGGGGATGAAGATTCCAATACATCCATGCGTAGCCTGTCCACCCCTCTCAGTGGAAAAAAACCCTATTATAATCCAACCTGAACCTGCTTTGGCACAGTTTGAGTCCTCTTGTCCTGTCCCTGTTCCCAGCCAGCAGCCCCCTCCTGTCAGGAGCTGTGCAGAGCAAGAAGGTCCCCCCTGAGCCTTCTTTTCTCCAGGCTGAGCCTCCTCCACCAGCTTCCTCAGTCACTCTTCATCAGACTGGTGTTCCAGAGCCTCTCCCTGCTCCATTACCCTTCTCTGATATGCTCCAGCACCTCTGTGTCTTTCTTGTCTTGAGGGGCCCAAAACTGAAGACCATATTCAAGGTGCAGCCTTACCAGTGCCAAATATGTCCTACAATCACTTCCGTGCCGCAGAAAAATTTGGAAGGCAAGACAGTATATAGAAAATATGTATTTTTGGTTTTTTGGGGTTTTTTTTATTATTTCTACCTTTAAATGCAAAGTGCAGTTTAAAATCTTTGCTGCAGCAAGAATTTCCTGTGTGCAAGCCAGAGACAATATTTGTAATACTTCTGTTTATCTGTGCATCTCCCAGCAGACCTGTTTGCAAGTCTGCTTCTGTGCACATATCTTTGTGTATATCAGTCCGTTTCTCTTTCTGCTGCCTCTCTCTCTTTCTTTTGTTATGTATGTGCTGTCTCCTTCCCAAATCCCTTATGCTTATTTTCCAGACGCATTTATTTATGTTCCCTCGCTAATTGAAAATCTCATATTTGAAGTTATTATTCTGATTGATGTCTGTCATTTTGATCAAGCAGTTGCTCACAGATGCTTTGTTAGAACAATTTTGCTTGTTAGTTTATCACCATCCATCTCCCTGCTGACCTTCTGTGATGTTAGGTAGCAAAACCATTAAATATCTCCTGCAAACAGAGAGGCAATTGGCCATCATCTCGTGGGTGCATGGCTGTAGCTACAACAGCAAAGCCCTGGACATTCAGCTGTGTAGGCAGGTTCCATCTCTGGCTGAAATGGGGACTTCCTGGACAGTGGAACAGGGGAAATTGTCATAATGTAGTGATGTAATTGTTCCTCCTTACAGTTACATGCTTCGGACACCAAAGTAGGGAAGGTGGTTGTGTTTTCTACCATGGTTTTGCTCAATAGCTGGAAGTTCAAGTCTTCAATCCAACATGAGCTGTTATGTCTTATGAGAAAATAAATTTAATACAAACAGCAGAAAAATGAAAACACCTAGAATTGAGTCCACTGAAACCCTCAGATGCTCATTTTTAAAGTTCAGATATTCAAAGCTGCTGCACTGCAAACTCATGAGTATTTCTGACAGAGAAGTTCCCTTGGTATCTAAAGTTCTGCTCTGAGCATGCCAAGAACTCTGGTCTTGACAGAGTGAGATATCTATTTTATGTTTAAATCCTCCCGAGATTCACAAAACATGCATGTCTCTGCCTGTCTTGTGTGAAGGACTTGCTCCCAGAGTTATACATTGATATGTATTAAGTATTTATTGGACCAGGGACCAGAACCCATGTGTTCATCTCCCCCATGACTACCCAACCCAACAGACAAAAGAATCTTGCTTATTCATTCTTTCTGTCTGGCCTGATGAATATTTCATTTTATCTTGCAAAGTGGAATAACTTCAAGAAAGAGACTCTAAGGATATGTACCCAAGAATACCCAATAACATGATAGTCAGAATTATCTCCCAGGAAAGGAGGCACCTGAATTCAAGACCTTGAGACAAAGAGGTAAAACCATCCTTCTCCTCCCCACTACTGCTGTGCTGTAAAATAAAACATTGCTTCCCACCACATAGTGCTTGCAGGTCTGTCTTATGGATATGTTTCAAGAATACTCTGAGACTCTTTCAGGAATATGTGGGCTGAGCATTATATGGGAATGCTCTTTTAAAGCCATCAAAGTCATTCATACAGCAACCATCAGTATTTTGTAAAAAATAACCCTTAGCAAAAAATGTTGCAGATCATGACGGGATCATTGAATACAGATCTTTTTCTTCCTGTATTTAAAGCCAAGTCTTCTGTGTGAGTTTTTTCCCTCAAAAAAAAAATCCACAGAACTGATGTTTGGGCTTACTTGTATTTTATAAGATTGGCTTGAATCCTTGCAGCAGGAAGGAAGTAAATTTTAGTTTCCCTGTCTTTTGATCTTATTAGAGCTTCCCTAAAGGCCATGTATCTATTTCACTCACCTTCCATTTATGAAGAACATACTTTTAGGAGTGGGTTGTGACTCTAAATCCCGAGTGAAGGGTAGAAGTCCCCTGTAACCCTAAGGAAAGTCCCTCAGGATTTCAGAAATACAAATTCCTTCTTCCTCTCTCTTTCAAGTGGTCACTTTTGGTCAGAAATATGTGTATTAACTAGTTGTCTTGATTTTACTGCTGCCATGGGTCTGATTACACAAGGTTACTTAGTTCACAATCTCAAAGGAAACCCTGAGAGATGCAAAAGAAAAAAAAAAGGAGAAAGGCTAAAGGAAATAGCAAATGGGAGCACAGTGTTAAAAAATGAAGACATTTTTTAGGAATGAATGATTCTTCTGAGAATACTGTTCAAAATACTTCTTCACTACTTTATAACATTTAGTTGAATACTAATAAAGACACCAGATGTAATATATCTGTAGTGAAAATTTTAAGGTTTTTATTTTAATTGTGCATTACAGGGTAGAAACATATCTTAGTTTGTGGGATTTTTTTATGTTTTCTTGAAAGCCAAAGCTTCCTGGAAATGATGGGAGAGAAGCATTCCTTGTGTGGGGTTTTGTACTTCTCATCTGCATCTCACCTAGTAACATATAAAGAGATGTTCAGCTGCATATGGGATGTAGAATCCATGCATCCACAGGGGATGCAGGAAGCAGCACGACTGTGCACATAACACCATCAGGTATGGGTAAGTAGAGAGCACCAACGTCTCCTTTCTCAAATCATGACTCCAGAGGCTCAGAATGGCTTCTAGAAATGGAGTAGTGCAATAGTGTGTTTGCACTACTTCTCTGTGTTTCATCCAAAAATTAATCTCTGTAAGATTAACCGTAAGATCAGCTTGGCTTTTAAGTTTATGCTGACTTGTCTTTAATCATCTTGACTCATGCTTTTGAATAGAGAATTTTTCTTAAAAATATAAGAATAAATTATAAAAAAAAAAAAGAAAAAAATGTGGGGCAGATCTCAAACTGGTAAGGCAAGTATATGTAATTTAGGATATTATTCTTTGGTTGGTTGTATTCTGTTTGGAGGTTGATTTGGTTTTATATTGGTCAAGATACAATCTAAGGCATATTTCGAGATGTTGTAGAGCCCCATGCCTAATTTTGTGATATATATTTTTACTTCAGGATGGGCTCTTGGATTTCATATGAGATATTTCATAATTGTGTACTGCTAAGGACATCAGAGCTATGCTAAGGTATTTCAATGTGTTTGCACTGGAGATAACTTTTGATGGTAGTAACCTCAATATCCAATATCCATGTAGCTTTCACAATCAGGGGAGAAGAACTTAGTGACCTTAAAAAACCTTGAAAGATTAAATTCCAGGTTAGATTTACCCCTTGTACACAATGAACATGACTTGCCTTTAGAAAGTATATCTTTGACTTTGAAAACAGAAAACTTTTAAAATGGCAATCAGACAATCCTACTGGCAAAATAAATCTGTAGCATTTTTCTTCCACAACCTTCTAATTGCAATTGCAACATGATTTATCCTGTCCAAACCTATGACTAATGAGAGGTAAATAATATGCTATACATAAATTAGTGTGAAATCAAATCAGTATTGATAATATTTGCAGTTGTTTTTAACTGGAAACCAACGCTGTAAGTGATTAACTCCAAATCTCCTTCTTCTTTCTTTTTATTGTTTTTCATGGTAGTTGCAGACAGAGCTTTTAAGCTAGTCAGGGGAAAGTATATTATTTCCATCCCCCTTTTAAATACTCTATAAAGAACTCTATCATTCATAATAGCTTTGTTTACTGCGTAGTACAGCATGTTCTAATTATCACCTCTGCCTCACTAACCATACGGTTTATATTCTCATACTCATCAGTTATTTTTATGCCCCCTGCAGAAATGAAAAGAACATTAATAAGAATAATTTTTTCAGGATATCATTTTGGGTAAAATTATGAGAAATAATGTACTAAAGCAGAGAGAGACTTAGCCTTGTTTTAAAGTCTCACAGGAATAATTGAATAATTTGTTCTTTCTTTATTTCTTTCTCTCTCTTTCTTTTTGTCTCCTTCCTTCCTTCCTTCCTTCCTTCCTTCCTTCCTTCCTTCCTTCCTTCCTTCCTTCCTTCCTTCCGACACTTCCTTCCGACACTTCCTTCCTTCCTTCATTTTATTTAGCTAAGCAGGAGTACAAAATGGATTACTATTTATATTTGGATATATATACTATAAATAACGTTTCTGCAAATGTACAACAAACTCATTTTTCTTCAGTGCATTGCTCTCATTGTAAGGTATGATTGACCTTCATCAGAAATCAGCAGTATCACATTTCAGTGTCCAGATGTATAAACACTGCCAAAGATAAAGCTATTTAATAACCTGGCCCCAAATGTGGCAAAAGATAAAGGTAAGTTCTAATAAGTAATAGAGGAAAAAAAAAATTTTTAGCACCTCTCTCCACCTTGCATTTTACTTAAGAAATCAAATACTCAATGTTTGTCAACTTATATTTATTACTGTTGTTATGGTAAAAACACAATTAACTCAGGTACTTCCCCCAATGGTCTGGATTTCTTGGTAACAGCTGCAAATATTCTTTTCATGTCTAATATCAAAGAAGATCATTTGTTACAACCATGCACAAACATCCATTCATGATATCTGCATTATACCATGCCCATTCTGAAGAGATTAATGTTATATTTACTGGTAAGAAAATCTTATCTCAAACTAGAGTAACTTAAGTGCCCTTTGTCAGTCAGGCTTCTTGATATACCCCTCTGAAACATCTGGAAAAAAAGTTTGTCAGATTCTGAATATATTTACAGTGTTCCAAACTGTCCCCCCCACCCCCCCCCCCCAAAAAAAAAAAACCCACGAACTAAACCCTAAAAAAAAAAACAACAAAAAAAAACCACTGAAACCAAACCAAACAAAAAAACCCCAACGAAACAAACACTAAAGCAACAACAAACACAACAAACAACCAAAACACCACCAACAACAACAAAAAAACAAATAATCAAAAAAACCCCAACAAAAACAATTGGAAAAATTAGAAATAAGCTGGACAGAAGTGATTCCAATTTTGTACAATATTTTTTATTTGTAGCTTAAAAGATATATGAAGGACTACAAAATTATCACCATAAGCCTACAAAAAAAATGCATTTCAAGCTTGCTGATGATATGCTTATTAATACAGAATAGAATTGTTTCCAAATTGCCAAACTTCAGGTAATTTTAAGCAATTTTCTTTGTCTTCATGAGGAAGCCATTGAATTTCAACAATGGCTTCCCATTTTAAGTGTATTTTGGAAAATAGATTTAGCTCAAATTGATCTTATTAAAAATTATTCACAAGTTTTCAATGAATAAATATTCATTTTCTATGTTTTAAGTTTTTTTTTCTTTTCTACGCAGTGTACAGTTTTAAGAATATTGATGCAGTTTACCATCTTTAATAAAGAGATGTCTCCTGTTGTAATCTTTTCCATATGTCAGTTTATGAGATATGATCACAAAACCTCCTATGCTTCTTCTTTGAAAGTTAATAATGTAATTTTTAAATCATTACTAGAAACTTATTTTTAGCCTTTTTTTTTAAATCAACTGCATAGGGCTAAGCACAGAAATCAGTATTAGTGCTTCACTATGTCTTCTAAGCATTCCCCAAAATATTTGTTTCCTCTTAGACTTCTCCTGTCCAAGGGAATCTGCACCGCCTTGTCATTTCGTTTCAAAACCAGTTGTATTGCTGCATTTTGGTGTAAATGGGACTCCTTTATTATTTCCTCTGCCATAATAATAACTATTTATACTTGCCTGACCACCTATGCAGAGAACACCCATCCCTTTGCACACTGACCCAGCTGAATGTGTGGCAGGTCTGCTCCAAAGACCCCTCAAATGTGTCATGGTAGCATGGTGCTCAACCCAGCCAGCAGTGTATTTAAGGCCAAAAATTCATGGGAAAAAGAAGAATAGTCTGTTATTTGCAGGACTTTATTTCATTGAATGTGATTTTTTTAGAGTTGCAGTCTGTCTTGCGTACGAGGAGAAGAAAAATCAGGTGAACAGTCATACTATGGCTCCCAACAGCATTAAACAGTTAAACCACACATTTACTTCATTATTCAGCCCCACACTCTGCAGGAAAGCCCAAATTCCATAATCTCACTGCTAGAACTGAGAGATACACCACCTATCCTTTGCTTTGTGCTTTTTCATTAAATACTGCCGCGATGAAAAATGCTGAAGATTTTTTTTCTTTTCCCCACATTGTAAATGCTAAGGCCAGTAAGTTCATAATTACTCTCATCACATAAACAGTGAACATGTAAGGAAAGCTTGGACAGAAGAAATTTAATTCTCCAGCTGAGAGATGCAATCTCACAATACAGAGCCAACTGTTAGTTGTTGCTCAAACAAAATAAAGTCTACAGTCCTCTAATCCCACTGATTTTCATGAGCCAGTAATGGAAGTAAATTGATGCACAAGAACATAATGATTAAAAAAAATCAGACACAAAATAGCCTTTGATATTAACAGCTTGCTTTCATCAACTCTGAAAACTGCCCATCAACAATATAGCTAATTGGATCTGAAAATAAAAATATCCCTACAAATTCCACATTTTCTCCAAATACTAAAATAAAATAGCATTCTTTAATTAAATTTTGCAAATAAATTTCAACTGTTTTGCTTGAGCAAAAATGATGATATAGCTAACCAAAAATCTCCAAAGACAGTACTGAAATCATAATGAAATGTGAAAATGAGCAAAAAAAACGGAGCTCCGTTTAAAGGGAGTAGACAGGAAAAGCATTTATTTGGCATATAAAAATCTGCATATCATCCTTCCAATCACTCTGTCTGCATGCAAAACCAGTCATATAAAGAGTTTTATTTTCTTCTGTGGAAAAGGATTTAGTTGCTGAGGACTTTTTCCTTCCTAACTAGCTGTCAGCTGTTACTGTCAGCAGTGATTAAACATAAGCAGGAGTTGTGATTCATCAACAGCAGATAGAATCATCACGGATGTAAAGTATTCTTTGTTCCAAGGTCAGATCTTGTATGAAGCTAGGACAACTTTATGCACCAATCCCTGTGCCTGGCTTATTTATGGTAATTCATTTACTGTCATATCATTATGGAACAAGGGGAAAATTTATATGCAATTGTAGAAATATGTTCAGAAAACATGGGGAGGATGAAGTATGTGTGCATGTATGCGTGTCTGTTTTATGAACAATGTGATATGCTGGATCAATCATTATGCACATACATTCTAGTGTGAAAATTAATGCTTTGTATCTATAGAGAACCTGATGTATTTAAAAATTTTGGAACAGCTCAAAAGCATTACAGCATCCCTCTCCTGGGGATTTCTTTGGCATGTTTTTCACCAGCAAACTCCTCAGGAAGTCACTCACCAAATCTTTGTACACTACCTAAAACAACAGGACTCTTACCAGGATCAGCAGCTGTGCATATTTTTAATACTTATTTAATAATAATAATTATAGATGGCTAAAATGAAGTATAAAGAGATTAAGTGATTTGTTGGACTATGCACAGCAAGAAAATAACTAAGTGGAGAGTACGCCCTGGGATTCTGTGTTCTTAATCCTGCGTCTCAGTTAGTAAAATTTGTAATTCTAGAGAAGTTGAGAATTATGCTTGACGAACCTGATAGACTTCTCTGACAAAACAACTTGCTCAGCTGACGTGGGGTGAGCAGAGGACATTGTATACTGGGACTTCTCCAAGGCTCTCATTGTGGTTACCACAAATTCCTCCTGGAGAAATTGGTGTGCTGGTAAACACCAGGAGTCTGTGTGGGTGGGGAAGGGGCAGAGAGGTTGCACCAGAGACTGGTGGTAAACAGCTCCTTTTCAAAATGGCAACCTACCAAAACTGGGGGCCCCCAGGTATCAACACAGGGCACAACACTGTTCAACAGCCTCACAAGTGATGTGGAAGATAAAGATTGAGTGTAGCCTGTCTAAGTTTGCCAATGATGCCACACTGAGTAGGGAACTCAACACTGTGAAGGGAAGAAACACCCTGCAGGATGACCTGGGTAGGCTGGAAGAGGTGGCTAACAGGAGCCTTTTGAAATTTGTCAAGGTCTTGCGCATGTGAGAACATAATCCCTGAGTGTAGCACACACTGGGATCTCCCAGTCTGGGAAGCAGCTCTATGGTGAGGGGAATGAGGGTCCTGGTGAACAAGATAAGTGAGAGGGAACAGTGTGCTGCAGCAGTGAGGAAAGCTGTCAGGATGCTGAGCTGCACCATCAGCAGAGATAAAGAAGTCATTATCCCACACTATTCTGTGCTTGTCAGGCCACCCCTAGAGTACTGTGGTCAGTTTCAGCCTCCAATACACAAAAAACATGTGGGCAGACTGGAGAGGTCCAGAGAAGGGCAGCAAAGATGGACACAGAGCTGGGTCATCTTCCACTTTAGGAAAAGCTGGGACAGCAAGGTTTGTTCAGACCTGGGAAAAGAAGGTTTACCTTATCACCACGTTCCAATCTTTAAAGCTACAGAGAAGATGGAGATTCCATTTTGCAAAGAGTCACATGGAAAATATAACAGGCAATAAGTGCAACTGATCCCAGGGAAATTCCGGCTGGACGCAAGAGGGAGGCTTTTTGCAATGAGAACAAACAGCCTTTGAAATAATTTCCTCAGGGAAGTGGTGGATTTCCCAACATTAGGCACTTTTAGGATTCAGCTGGGCAGGGAGGTGGACCACCTTCTCCAGATCATGCTTTTGCCAAGAAAGCCTGGCCAAAATGATCTTTCAAGTCCCCTCCAATCTGGTATTTCATGATTCTGTTCGTTACACTTGTTAAGAACAGGCAGGGTAAGAGAGGATGAGGCTTTGCCAGCCATTGTTTTCTCTTCTGAAGAACCAAGTTTTGTTCATTTAATGTGTACAACAGATAGTTAGATAGAAAAGTTTATAACAGTGAGAGACATTTTAGGTGTAATTAATGTGAAAAAAAAAGAGCCATATCTTCAAAGAATATTTTATCAAATATTTCAACAGTGTCTAATCAAGAATGACGAGTGGAAATATAAGCAAACCTCATGCATTCATTTAAACAACCAACCAAGCAACAGTCAAACAAAAAGAGCATCCACAAACCTTCCCCCCCACCCCCAACAAAAATAGAAACCAAAAAAAAATAAATCCAAAACTCCAAATAACCTACAGAAATCAGAAAAAATGCTGGCAGAGGAGTATAAAGGGAACAAAATAACTGTAATTGAATGATGATATGTTGGATTGAGACAGGATATTACATTTTCAGACATCAAAGACCTTTTCAATTCACAAGACCCCTTGAAGAATCTAAGTATCATTATAAGTATTTGGGGATAATCAAACTGATAAACAGACTGTCATGACCATTTTAAATTATGTTGCAAGCCTCAGGAGAGACAATCACAGAATTCAGAACCTGAGGTCTCCAACACTTTTTGCAGTTATTACAGTAGGAGTAAAGGGTCAAAAAATAATTCATTCTTTAGCAAACTTGTGAATAACACATATCCTCAATTTAATTTTGTTTTGTTTCACATCTTTCAAAGAATCTGGAGGAAACTGTTCTTGTCAGGCACCTCTGAGTGTCTGTAGTTACCCTGTCTGCTCAGATAGACACCCCAAGGATGTTTCCTGTCATTTGCTTCACCTCAGTAAAAGTTGTAGGTTGTCCACTAAGTGCTCCTGAAAGTGATACCAAACTTCCTCCTTGACCCAGGTCATGGAGGTCATTATGTCATGATTCTCTGTGCATGAAGTACAGGCTTTCTTAGAGCTGTAACTATGCAGTCAATATCTCTTTCTTTCTTAGACCTCCCTTTCGCATTCATAAGCATCATCTTCTCTACATTCTTACTCTCAAACTTACTGGCTTTCTAGCTTCTATCATTCAAATCTGAATTTTCTGAGCTGTTGCTAGTGAGTTTTCTACTTCTTCAGGTTTTAGTCACTTCAGACTGATTTGGCTGGGCTCTTTTTCCTACATGTCAGCTATCTCGGGGAATTACCGCTCAAACAGGACCGTGACAAAATGAGCGACCCTTTGCAGTCATTCTGGTCTCTCGGTGCAAAGCACGAGGCTGCAGTTCACCCCCAGCCCCGAGGACAATCTGCAAGGCAAACAGGATTAATGGGCGGAAGGAGTCACCTATAGCATTCCATTAACACAGTTCTGAAATCAGCGGCGTTTTGCGCGACATCGTTCAGCCGCGCCGAGCTCGCCGTAGGCGCTCGATCCCGGCTGCCTGTGGAACACATCCCATCCTTCAAAGTTATCACTGCTCTTCTTCTGCATGTCATTTGGCTCCGATGGATACCAAAAGACATATATCAGATCTTCAGCAGTATCCCATTGAGAGTTCTCCTGGCACTTCAGTCACTTAGGCATGATCTATGCTCTCAACAGTTAAAGATAATGACTTCAGGAATAATCTTTCATAGGTTTATATTAAATGAGACTAAAGTGCAAGCAGGGTATTAAAGTACCTTGTTATTTGCAGACTGCTTAGAGTAACCTTAAATATGGAGATGATCAAATTTCATGACCTTTATTTTTAATTTTTTTTTTCTCCCTTCCTCTTCTGTGTGAAAGTCTGCCATGCATTCATGTTTCATCCAGACAGGTACACAGGCATCCATAATCAGACTGTATGTGATTATACACAAAAGCCACATGTTGGGTAGTATGACTAGCTCTGTCCTTCAAACACTGAATAGAGAACATTGCAGGCTATGTATTCAGACTGCAAAATGGTACCATTTTCTTACTTTCATTTGATGTCTGATCTCTGCTTTCAATTAGTGCAGGTCTAGCATTTTCTTGGCAAGGAAAAAGAAACAGAGTCCTGGATAGTGCCTTCGTGGGCCTCTGTGTTTGCAGAATTGGGCCTTTCATTTTTCACTTAGATACAGGATTATTTTCTGTTCCTTCTCCAAGTAGCAGTGATCTGCACAGTGAAATAGCCACTGACTGCATTTCTGCAGAGTTAGGGTCACTTATTTACAGAAAAAAGGCTCTATGTACAAACATACAAATGCACATAAACACATACCGACACATCACACAGGTGAGAATGATAACAGTCTGACAAATTGTGTGGTCAGGTAGAATTCAAGTTGATAATTTTTGTGTTCAGAATAGTCTTCAAGAGAGCTGAAGTCCTATTTATTGCTCATTTTATAGAATAGACACTAAAGTGTTCTTTTCCCACTCACTAGTAAATAAATTTGTTCTTACTCCTCCCATTCACTATTAAGTAATATACTGATAGTGTATATAACTGATATAACTGATATAATTCCAAGGTTAAAGGAAAGATGCAGTTTGTGCTACATTGCAAAATATTTGTGTTTGCTTCATTTTAAATAGAACTTTCTGTGGAGCTACCTGACTATTTTATACATTAAGAAGACTCCAGGCAAGTACAAAGGTAATTCATACAGAAAAAGGCAATTTACCCAGTGATTTTTCACACGGATCTCAATAAAAGAAAAATGAATATTCCATGTATAATGGAATATTCAGTCCAATGCCAGCACTGACAACCTTTGCTGCTCCACTGCTCAAATTTTCCCACACCGTATTTACAATTTCCTCCCTCTGTGCTCAGGGAACATCTTCATGAATACCTACAAAGCCATGCCACCAGCTCTTTCAAATTCTTCTTTCCCCCTACACAGCAATGGCCTGTTAGAAATACATCTAAGGCGCTTACGCAGCCAGCCACGTGTGCCTGTAGAAAGGGCAGTCTCTTCTTTATGCAACTAACTCATGTCACGTACAATTATCTCACCTGCGTACTCCTCCACCTCCTCCCCGTGCCAGCCTCACTTCTGGTCTCTCATTTTACACTTGAATGATAAGCCCCTTTGGGGAAACACCATCTGGCAAGATTTAGGTCTGCCGGATGCACAGTGCTGGAGGACCCAGACCTCGAAGCTTTGCGTGTAACTACATAATAATATCAGTAACAGCAAACTCTTATGTACTCTGGCTCCTCAAGGCTGATACTCTCGCCAGTTTAGGCTTCCGAAACCTGCTAATATGGGCTGACATAACAAATTAACAACAAGGGAAGTTCATGGAAGGGCAATCCAGCCAAAGCCTGCCAAGGATATTAGCATTAATTTTGCAGCCTTGTCTCCAGTTTGTGCAAAGTTGATGGTTGGAGGTTACACTTTCATTAAAAATTGACAACATTTTTAAATGCTAATCAAAACTGCTTGTCCTTTCTACCTCTGTTTATCTTGGGGTGGGGGAACAAGAAAGGAAAAAAAAAAAAATAAAGGAGGGGCGAGAAAAAAAAATAACACATAAAAGAAACGTGACTTTGAACTGCAACAAATAGTCTCTCACATCTCTCCCACCCTCCTTCTGTGCAGGACAGATAAGAGCTATGCAGATTGAGTGTCAGGACCTCCGCTGCACGAGGGAAAGCTCAGTTTCTGGAGTTCAGGATGCTCTTTGCAAGAGGAGAAGGCAAGAGGCTGTGAGTCTGGGAGGCAGTGAGAAAGGAGGAGGAGGCAGTAGAGCAGTTTTTTCCCCCGGCAATATTTCTGTGAGATGTGTGTCATCTCGCAGAGAAAAACTGGGTAGGAATGGGGGAAAATAACAGGCCAGAAAACTCACAAAATAAATCTAAAAATAGCGTGTATTTATAGAATGTGAAGTATCGATCGGTACTAATCCTCAGGCACAGGTAATATCTAAGTGGAGTCTTAAGGTGGTATCTAACTGGTAAATATTAGCACATTTCTGTTGCAGTTGGAAACATTCTAGGAGAAGTGAAAAAAGATTCCTTTTAAAGAAAAAAAAAGGGCTTCTATCGTATTTTTTTATCATTTTATCATGCTATTTTATAACACTTTAATTTCTGAGAATGCTTATCAGCATTTTTTATTGAGAAATTGAAAAAAAATTCATAAAAGATGCATATTTTTTTTAGTCGACCTTTTAAAACTTTATCACACAAAAATATTAACTTTTGAAAAAAAAAAAGGAGTCTCTAAATAACAAAATATAATAAACTAATAAATAAAAAGAGCTGCATCTTTTTTGAGCAGATATATTCAGGATGCTCTGGAGCAGTTGGGTAATAGTGAAACCCAGGGGAACTGGCAGATGTTCCCGTTCCAGTTAATACAGCAACCACTGTACAATCAAGGTGTAATCTCACATGTACCTTCAGAGATAAGAGCAAATTCTTTCTAGATAACAAAAATTAAAATATAGTGGAATCCATACAAATGCCTATCTGATTCTACATATTTGTTTCCTTTTATTTTATAACTAAATATAAATCCGATTTCCTTATCTGACTATCTGTAACTAGACTTTTACCTTTTAATTTGGTTCCCAAATCCCTGGTTTTAGCATCTAAAATGAACAGTTTTTCTGCATAACTGGAGGCAACAAGCCTGAACAAAACAATTTCAACTGCTGATTTTCTGCAAAACAGTATTGTTCATTCAACTTCAAAGAATTTGTGCCAGTTTGTATCACATCAGAACCCAGTCCTGCAGTTTGACTCTACTCCTGACTCAAGAACTCAATATATGGCTGTAAATATTTAAGTAATAATCACCTAAGAAAAACAGAAGCAGTCTAAGCATATTAGATGTTTTAATATTTGTTTCCAATTTTAAGAACATAATTTACCTTGCCTTGCCTTGCCTTGCCTTGCCTTGCCTTCCCTTCCCTTCCCTTTTTCCTATCCCCTTCCCCTTTCCCTAAAAAAAGTGCAATCCTAAACCAAACCAACCAAACAAAAAATCCCAATCAACCAAGAAATAAAATAACTCTGTAACCCCCTGGAATCTTAGCCAAATTTTTTGGGCAATCAGCCTTTTTTAAACTCAACCACTACTCTTCCCTTGGATCAAATATTCTTTATATCTGGTGCTGAAATGCTGCAAGATGATGCTGTATTCTTCTAAATGCTGTATTTCATACCCCAGAAATGGCAATTTTTCAAAAGAATATTTACAAAGTGTTTCAAGATTTCTGTAAGATGCTGTATGAAATAAAAAATGTTATTATTCTGAAATCCTAGTCAGCTATGGATTTAGGATCCCAAAGCAGGGACTGAAATAAATATGTCCTTTAGAGGGGGAAAGAGGAGAGAGAAAAAAAGGATTAAATTAATAATATTTCAAGGATTTTTTATTTTAAATTAAAATGCATGATTTAGACCATATTTCAATTATCAGCTCAACATTACTCTTTAAGCAAATGACTAGAGTTAACGAGTGAGCTACTACATATTGAATACATTGATTTTCTGCTTGGTGTAAACTCTAAATAGCCGATTAGAAAGCTGTGAATCAGAAGGACTCAGTGTACCTAATATACCCAGCAATAAATTACAAGCTGAAAGCCGTACAAATCTTTGAAGGAGAAATGTATTCCAAGCACATGACTATGAAACTTAAATGCATAAATGTTAATGGCAAACCTGCCGTATCTACCAATTTAAGAAATAGTGCACATTTTGATATGCATATCAAGCTAATGCAGAAAACTATTGAGCTTAAAGGTATAAAGATGCCTCAGATTTATTTAAAGAAAAAGATATTACTGTGAAATGAATAGTTAATTGAACAAGGAATATGGGGGCTCACCGTGTTCTGTCTTTTTTGCCCTTCCTCATCATCATCACTTGGGCTCACCTGGTGTCATGCTTTTGCAAAACACTTTGTTCTGATTTTGAACACTGCCTAACTGGGCCAAAGTCAAGCTTGCAGTAATTTTGTCAGAGCTGAGCATGAAGGTTTGATTCAATTTTGATTGCATAAACAGATGATCTTGATGAGCTGTACTGAACAAAAGGGGAATAGCTGTCCTTTCTTTAAAGATGGGATACTACATGACAGATAAACTGGTGATATGAAGTGTTGTGCCCAAGTCCCTTCAAGCTACCTGTTTGTCACATCCTTATTCTTCTTTTAACTATCTGGCTTTCCATCTACTTTAATTAGTTGTCTATCTGTACCTCTTGGTCCTTCCTAATAGCTGTATCTGTCTATTTGCTACATCTGGTCGCATTACATCCGTCTGATCCTTGCAAAGGTGGTATCCATCCATCATACACATGCAGCACTTCTGCTGTGTCAATCAAAGTCAACTTCAGCTTTCTTTTTGATGTCTAAATGGATGTCTGTTGATAATTTTTTAATTCCCTAGGACAGGATCCATTTTTTTTACTTCATGTATCTGCATTACTTATCACTTATTCCAGTCCATAATCCTGACATGGAGATCTTCTTTTACTACAATAACTGTAGTGCATTAGTAGGAGTTTTCCTATTATGAACACACTTCATCTGTCAAAACATGTGGGTTGTTCTGTGTTCTCCCTGCTTTCCTTCTGCTGCATAAATATTATGAAGAAAGAACTAGAGCTAGGGAAATATTTTATTTAGGTATTTCACTGATTTCTGAACTTATTAATTTATTATTGAATAAATAATATTTTGAAAAGAGCTGAATAATTTTAAGCATTAAAATACATTTGGAAAGGGTAGGATTTCTCTTCCTCAGCTTTAAACCTGCCTTAGTTTTTTTCTTTAAGATTTTCTGGGTTGTCTTTGTTGAAAAGAGAAGCTACATCCAGAAAGTGACATGTATGCTGTCTTAGTCACTCAAATTCTGATGGGAAGAACCCCATTATGAGTTTTTTTTGTTTTTTCACTGCCTATAGAGAGTTGCCAACGACCTGGCTTAGGGAATGTTACTGCTTTCTAGACAAGGAACACAAAGCAAAGTGAGCCCATATCTATTGTCACAAGGCTGTATAAAAATGAAAGTTCTCATATACATGCCTGGTTTTAGCAGTAAAAGTTCAAAAGCTGAAACTCTCGATGTAGGTCCCAATAGAGCAAAATTGCAACTTCTTTATTCCTCCTCTTTCCCCACTGTGAATGAATCTGAATATCCTGGAAAATATAGTAAGAGCCTAGGCTTAGTTGTTTTGGGAAGCTTAGAGGTTATGGTTTCTTTTCCGATGTTAAATATCTGTGTTATATTTAATAATGTATATTAATGTAAAATTACAGGGTTTTTTGTCAGGGATAGAAAGGTAGCTAATATATATTTGAAAAACAATTGCATTTCCTATCTTTAGAATACTCAGCTGCATACTGTGTATGACTCAGCTATCACTCCCTTTCGCGAGGACTTTAAAAAAGAAAAGTAAAAAGAAAACCTAAAAAAAAACCCCAAAAAAAACCCAAAAAAAACAACAACCCAGAAAACCTAACCAGTGTGAAGCCTTTTGTTTGCATTCTCAGTTTGATTGTTAGAAAAAGAAATATCTGGCAATGTGTGCAGCACTGGTTTTGGCAATTCTCAGTATTGCTTTGACTGAAAGTTACAGCATGGCAAAGTTGGTCAGCACTAATTCTTAAGTTTAATGCTTTCTCATCTTGGACTGGCGTTGAAAGTGATATCAGGAGGGGGATAACAAAAAATGTGGCAGAATTATTTTGCTAAAATGCCAAAGACTACCCACAAGTCACTGCCTGGTTAGAGCCATTAAACTCAAGCATTCATAATGAAGGCATTGAGTAAAACTTGAAATTGGTGACCCACACAAATTTTTGTGGCTTAGGCAAACGTTCCTGCTGGCAGTATTTACTTTATTTTCCTTTTGTCTGTACTTTCCTTTAGTTTATGGCTTGAACTCCCCTCACAGGGTCGGCCTGAATCTACATTATATGTAACCCATGTGAAAGTTTCTATCTTCTTGGACAGAAATGATCTAATCAGGACTTTTTCACTTATTTTGTTTTTCCTTGTCCAGCTTAACAACACCAATAAGGTCAGGGAACAACCAGGTTAATTTGTACTCAGGTTGTAAGAGATTTGTACAGCTCATGACACAAGGAGATGCTGGCCTGCTCCTGGGGCAATAAAATGCTGAAAATATCATAAACTTTATTAGCTGAAACTCCCCTATGAATCATAGTTTCAGAAAAACAGGAGAAAAGAAGCAGGAGGCGGGAGCTGGCCCTGTAAAATCTCTCCTGCCTCTGAAACTGGCAACTCCAGATACAGACACTGAATGTTAATGCTTTGTCTAGAAAAAGTGCAACCAGCAGAGCCTCACGGTTGGGTTTGATGAAGAAAAAAGAAAAAAAAAAAAAAAAGGGAGAGGAAAAATAATAAAAAAAGAAAAAGAGAAAAATAGAAAAGAAAGAAAAGTAGACAGAAGAAAGGAGGAGGAAAAATAAAACAAAAAAAAAAAAAAAAAAGAAGAAGGGAGGGAGGGGAGAGGGAAGTTCTGGAAAGCTCCAGGAGAGGGAAGGGAAGTTCTGGGAAGTTCTGGGAAGGGAAGTTCTGGGAAGGGAAGTTCTGGGAAATTCTGGGAAGGTTCCGGGAAGGGAAGGTTCAGGAAGGTTCCGGGAAGGTTCCAGGAAGGTTCCGGGAAGGGAAGGGAAGGTTTGGGAAGGGAAGGTTTGGGAAGGGAAGGTTTGGGAAGGTTTGGGAAGGTTTGGGAAGGTTTGGGAAGGGAAGGGAAGGGAAGGGAAGGGAAGGGAAGGTTTGGGAAGGGAAGGGAAGGGAAGGTTTGGGAAGGGAAGGGAAGGGAAGGGAAGGGAAGGGAAGGGAAGGGAAGGGAAGGGAAGGGAAGGGAAGGGAAGGGAAAGGAAGGGAAGGGAAGGTTTCGGGAAGGGAAGGTTTCGGGAAGGGAAGGGAAGGTTTCGGGAAGGGAAGGGAAGGTTTCAGGAAGGGAAGGTTTCGGGAAGGTTTCGGGAAGGTTTCGGGAAGGGAAGGGAAGGTTTCCGGAAGGGAAGGTTTCGGGAAGGGAAGGGAAGGTTTCGGGAAGGGAAGGGAAGGTTTCGGGAAGGGAAGGTTTCGGGAAGGTTTCGGGAAGGGAAGGGAAGGTTCTGGGAAGGGAAGGGAAGGTTCTGGGAAGGGAAGGGAAGGGAAGTTCTGGGAAGGGAAGTTCTGGGAAGGGAAGGGAAGTTCTGGGAAGTTCTGGGAAGGGAAGGGAAGGGAAGGGAAGGGAAGGGAAGGGAAGGGAAGGGAAGGGAAGGGAAGGGAGAAACAAGTTGTTTAAAAATTCAGTACCTGCTAAAATTCACAGCAGGCGATGATTTAGCATTGTTTAATAATTTGTGACCAAGATATAACCACAGATAACCACTGATGATACAGTTTCATATTGGATAATTTCTATAATTTATTCAATACCAGTGACAGGTAGTTCACTGAGATTTTTGAAAGACTAATGCTAGAAAAAATAATCATAATTAAAAGAAATAGGAAAAAGAAGTCATAATTGTAAACCACTGATCGGTTATCACAAAATATAATGATTCATTAGGATTCTGCATAGTTAGAAAAAATACTGTAGCATAGCAATATTTATTTTGTACTGCTTTAAAAGCTGTGCAGCGTGTCTAATAAAAACTCCTTGCAAAAATATATAACATTAATTCCAATTTTCTGTAATTAAAATATGCTCATTCTAAAAGGAGTACAATTACTTTGAGCTCTGACTAGTAGGCTACATCGTTAATAATGAGTCTTTTTTTCTCTAACACTTATTTGGAGGTTGAAATACAAATATCTGGCAGATCAGCTCCTGCCAAGGCCAAGGAAATAAATGCAATTTATGTAGTCACATTCTGCTTCCTCCAAGGTCCTTGATCACTGCATTGCACTAATTTTGAATCCAGAAGAGCAGGCCTATTATCCTGCCTGAGGATCTATTGCATTTCAGCTCTATCCTCCTTTGAATCAAATGGCCATTAGACTATACAGAAACTTTCCAGAAGCTTTATTTGCTTTAAAAGTAGTGCGATAGGAGTATATCTCTGAGGAAAAACAGTTGGTGTTGTGGCCATATGGCCATATGTATTATGAGCTATTCTATCACTCCAGGACCAGTTGTATCTTGTGGATTGAACTACTGTAATTTAAGGTTGATGCATATAGATTCTTCATATTCTTGGGTTTTTTGTCATTGTTGGGTTTTTTATGTGTGTGTTTGTTGTTGGTTTGTGTTTTGTTTTGTTTTGTTTTGTCTTGTTTTGTTTTGTTTTGTTTTGTTTTGTTTTGTTTTGTTCTGTTTTCCCCCTAAAGAAATCTCATCCATGTGCTCTGAACTGCTTGGAGACACCAAACTGGAGATGGGTACATGGGAGTGATAAAAAGAGGAATTTCAACATTGCAGTCTTCATAACAAGGTAAATGTTGTTAAAGGCACAGCTTGACTAGTTCTTTTTTCAACATCAAAGCCAGGCCAGGCTATTCCAGAGCACACATGGAACCTGTCTTTTATCCTGGCTAAACAGTAGTATGGGCAGCCTTTTCATTGCAGATCTGTCCTGGCCATACTATTTTGTAAATATCTATCTCGTTCCATGATCAATTCCTGCATAAAACTGAAGCAGCAAACAATTGCACCAAGTAATCTCCTCTCTGTCCTACCCCAGGGCAGAATCCATCACACCCAAATAGTTCCTGAATGGTGGGTTTTTTTTGTTTTGGCTCCCACAGAGCCTGAAGGACATCTTGCCAAATGCAGTGTTAGTATAATCTTCTTTATCTAAAGCTGCCTCTGTTCACTGGCATGTGCAGGGTATTTATCAGTGCACTTTCATACAAGGTGATCCTGCACACCCTTCACACCAGATATGGTTTCATTCATGGTGCCAGGTACCTCCTAACATGATTTTTGACTTATCCAGATGTAAGATGGCATATAAATGTAATCTTCTTTTATTTTGTTCTGGCACAACAGGATTTAAAAGCAGGACAAGAGTAGAGTTATATAAAAGATATTCTGAGAAACAGCATAATGCGGTAAAGAAGGACATATTTCTGTGGAATTGTTAAGCCATTATACAGAATTTTGCAGAAAATTGCATCCTTGCAATATATATTGGTTTTGAAAATCCTGTAGCAAGTTTATCATGCTTTGTTAAGTTTTACAGGGTTTTTTCGTAAAACTGAAAGTAACACAATCGAGGCAGAATACCCTTGGGGAGAAAAGGAAAAAAAAAAAATGTGGCGTACAAACAGCAATGTAGACTGTGATATTGGCGAAGTTATTTATGTTTACTCCTGAAAAATTGTGTCTTTGCAGAATTATGAATAATTCCAAAAATTCTGTCAGAGAATTGTCATTCTTCAGGTCGCTTGTTTGTTTGTTTTTCTACAGTAAAAAAGTATGAATAGTTCTGTTCTGCTGGTTTCTTGCCTACTCTCTTGCCTGATAACCTGCCAAACAAGTCTGATAAAAGGTTTTTATGCGGCAAAACAGTGATAAAGTCTCATTCTCTTCATGTGAATAGATGCGTAGGTAGAGCGCTGGACTCAAAATTCTGCCCCTTCTGAGAAATATTCACTTTTACAACAACCTTGTTTGAAACCAGCCTGTGCCATGGACAGCTATGGGCAGCAGTTTTGGTGCGTGTGGCTCCTGAGCTTGTGCAATGTAGATTTGCCCCACTTTCCTAACCTTTAATCCAGAGCAAATTTTGTTTGTGAAGAGTAAACTTTTCAGAGATTCTCATGATTCCATGAGCTTTTAAACAAACAAAAAGAACAAAGCCCCAACAACTGATGATAAATCAAAAGTGATGGTAGCTGTATATGCTTTTGATGCAAAATTGCATAATGAATTCATAGATTCACATATTTTAGGAGTTGTTTCTACTAAGATCATCTATTTTGAAAGTGATAGACTATGGAACTTCAATATAATATTTAATACTCCATGCTCAGCAATTCTCACAGAAAAATAACACATTTACAAGAAAAGATACTCAATATTTGTTTATTTTTAAATTAAAATGATTGATAATTTGCCTCACTTCATAAAATGAACTAAAGATTAATCATATAGACATCTTTTCTAATTATTTTTTTCCCAGCATAAACATCCAGCCAACAAATCTTTTAGATAAAGGATGCTGATACATTACAGCTGATCTTGCAGCTGGTGGACCAAATTTGCTGCTTGCATAAGAGAATGTAACTCTGCTGGAGTGAATTAAGCTATGCCTGAGCTACCAAGAACTAGCAGCATCAAAAATGAGAGGACTTGCTATAGAGTGGTTTATAGTTCAACCTACAGATACTTGCAAAATTTTTGCTTCAGTGTGTCCCCAAATCAGTCTAACTGATCAAAAATAGACTCTTCCAAAAAAAAAAAAAGTATGGATTTCAACTATACATTCTCTGGAAGACTGTGATTTGGATTCATTTCTTGACATTACATATAGAATATACAATACACTATATGGAACTACTCGCCAGTATTCTGAATTATGGACTAGCTCATGGAAATCTGTTGAACTGTTTAGTGGAAAATAAATCTATACACATACGTCAAGATTTAAAACAATTTATTAACACAGCTGCTGTTGCAGATTTTTGTAGCCGTATGCTAAACTCCAATTCCAGGCATGTTGGTAATTCTAAAGAATCAAAAATACATACATCTTTAAAAATTGTTCAGTAATAGAGATTGGATTATATCAGGCCCCTTCCACTCTCTGTCCACTGTGGGGTGTTCTCAGGGTCAAGAGTGTTTATTTTGGCTGAGGAAAGAGGCTCTGCGTAGCCAGGCTGACTGTCTCCCAGCACTCCCCATCTGCACTGAAAGTCCCCACTAATAGGTTTGAAATAACAATACATTTGTCCTCTGGGGAAGATTAGGTAGAGCTCTGGAAGATTTTTGCTTCTCTCATACAGAAAGTCTTAAACTGGATGGTTTTCAGGAGGAAGGGATTTTATGACCTTCTTATTGTCTACAGAATGCTAGAAGCTTTTCAAATAAATAGCAACCTGTGTAAAAGAGTGTATGAACTAAACTGAGCTTTTATTGTGTCCAACAGTCACATTCCCTTTAACTTTCTGTACATAAACTTTCTCACTGCTTTGCTGCTAAAAAAAAAAAAAATGTCAGCAAGCAATACTTTGCAAGAAGAAATTTATCTGCTGTATTGAACTGTCTGGAACCCAATTAAATTCAAGTATGTGTATGTTTCAGGGAAGGGTATGAGAAAGAAATCAGGGTTAAGCTTTCCAAATTAGAAATGTTTTCTCTGTATGTTACAGTCATTCTGGAAGGAAAAAAATATAAAGCCACGCTTTTTTTTTTTTTTAACAAAATTTTTCTTTTAATGCATTTTAATTGAAGGAGAATTTGCTGAGGCTGTATTGCAAAGACAAGGAATCTCCTTTTATGGGTCATTGCTAAGCCTTGTTTAAAAAGGAGCTGGTGGCCTGATTACGTCAGCTCTTCAGAGTCTGGTTGAGGCTCAATTTTCTGCACTGCTGGGCTCTCCAGGCTTGGGGTGGAGTTTATAAAAAGTGGACAAAGGCAGCAGTAAAGAAAATTTGACTCTTCAAATATCTCAGATGGGGCTTGAAAAAAAAAAAACTGAAAATACATGTCCACTTTTCAGACATACCTTCAGGACCTGGGTTTCCTGACAAAAGAAAGATTTTAATCCATTGGGCATCCTTCTTTTTCCTCTAAATAATATTTTAAATCAGAGGTAATTGTGGATAGTTTTCAGATCAGATTCGGGTTAGAAAATGTCTCTGGTCCTGATACGGTACAAGATTATTTGGTAATAGTCATCAATCTTGAACATGGCACAGTAAAAACCAAAGAAAATAGCCCAGACCCTGGAAATTATGAATATTTGCTTTCCTGGCACAGGGAAATACTGGCACATCCTTGCGTCATCAGGCCACAGATCCAAAGGATCTGGCTGCAGAACCACGTTAGCAACTTGTCACTACTAGCCCTGGGTTAACTATCAGCCTGTCAGTTGTGCTTAATTCAGTTTGAGATTACAAATCAACACCCAGAAATGACTGTGAACATCAGTGAACTTTGTTCAGAAAGTTACCTGCCTATGTGTTAAAAGAGTAACCACTGACTTGACTGCAGTTTGTTGCGCCAGTCCTTTCCCTGGAATCTCAAAGGACTGCTCCGGGTCCCCTGCTCTAATCACAAGCTTATGAAATTTAGGGAATGTTCCTGAAATCGCTTCTCTGTGTACTGAATGTCACTACTTCACTGCAGAGGTCCCTGATTTATACATTGATGAAATTTATTATTGTTGTTGTTGTTATAGTGACCTTGTATGAATTTTTGATCCATCATATTGAAAGCCAGATTGCAAAATGCAATGACAAGTACCCCCCACTGCATAAAAAGTCAAATGTGTTCTTGAAAAGTACAATGTACATAGAATGAGTCTAGGGAATTGATCAGCCCTTTTTGTTGGTATTTGTCATCTAGCAGGTTCAGCCCCTGAAAAGAATTGCATTTGGCCTCTAAAACTGGAATTAAGAAGCACTTGACTTAAAAGCCAAAAAAAGCTGTGTGCCTGTATTATTACTTTATTTGAAATAGTTACAATTCTTGCTTGAATAGCATATCCACTTTTCATGGCCAACATTTAAACAACGTGCAAAACCAAGATAGATTTCAGAGAAAAGCTTTACAGATGACAAATGGATTAAATATGCCTCGTCATGAGACATTCAAGGTACCTGATCTATTTGGCTTATAAATAGGGAAGACACAACCATAGGTTATAAACAAGTTTCTTATAAATGTAAGAAAAAAGAATTTGAATAAAAGAGTTTAGCAGACAAAATAAAAATAAGATTGAGTGTGTGCAAGTTGAAGGTAGAGAAATTTGAACTATAAATAAAACTAAGGTTTAGCAGGAAATGTAATGAACAATGTGTGGGAATGACATGTCAAGGGTTATGTTGGATTTTTCATCTCTGGAAATGTTTAAATCAAGGAGTTACCTCAACACTGGAAGAGGTTGTCAAGATAAGCCATAGAATCTCCATCTTCAGAGATATTCGAAATGTGACTGGATATGACCCTGAACAACCTTATCCAACTCTGAAGTTGTCTCTAACTTGAAAGTTTGTCCTTGTTTTGAGTCAAAGGTGTCCTCCATCAGAGGAAATGTCTGTTATTTGAAACTTCATGAAAGTTTTGTCTTGCTCTCCCTCTTCATATGTCAAAGGACTTGTAGGTTGACACAGGAATTATGACCTTCAGAAAAAACAATGACTGAGAAGGAAAAACCAAATCCTGTCTTTTATGATACCTCTACAGAGGTGCCTTTTCTTCCTTTTCTTCCTTCATTGCTTTTCCACCTGAACAGCTCTGACTCACTTGTACTGTCATTTGCTTTCTACACAGCATAAAATTGAAATAAAAGAAGCACTAATAAATACCAAAAGAACTACTCAGCTTAGCAAATTGGCTTTACATAAGGTCAAAGAAAATGCATTTCTGAAACCCTGTCACTATTTATTCCTGAACATTAGCAAATAGCACTACAAAAGGCCTGGGCTTAGACTATTTCTTGACTAGCCTGTCTGAGCAGGGCATTAAATAGGCATTTGTTCCTCTTCATATTTCTATTCCTCTTAAAGACTACTGCTGCAAATTCTTGTCCAGGTCTTCAGCCTTCTGAATATCCTGACCAATTTTCTGGGATGAAAATTTCCCAGTTGCTTCTATCAGACCTGAGTGGTTAAACAGCAGATTGAGGATCTATCTAATGTCAAGTACATGTTGGGAAGTCACAGCACTTGCCTCTGTAACGCTTGGTTCAGTGACTGGCGTCTTCTTTTGGAATTTCCCCTTTCCAGATAAGAAACTGAGGACAAATAATTAGTCTAGAAACATTGCTGGCTGGCCAAAGTTTGTATGTCAGCTTTTTGTAAAATTTAAGTGCTGAAATTACAGGCTCTGGGCTTTTCCAGTAGAAGTATCAGCAGGGGATAGCATTTTTCTCCCATCTTGTGACTAAGCATATAACTTTTTTTTTTTTTTTTTTTGTCTTTGTGTGCTGGAAGCACACAGGACTGCTTGACAGTATGCATTTTTGAGCAGCCGAGGCAGAATGGAAGCAAAGCACTTGAAACGGTCCACTGGTTCCTGGCTGACAGCTCAGGTTTGCTGTAGAGGCCCATTGTCTTAAAAGTGTTGCAGAGAAATTTTTGGAAAGCTTTGTTCTCTACAGGCATCTCCCAGTGCAACAAAACTGTAAAGAATCTGAGCTTTAGAGAAGTAACCACTTATGGTTCTTTTACTAATGATCTCTTTTGTGCTGTTCCATGCGTTCCAAAAGTTCTGGATGAGATGAATTAGCCATCTCAGTACTGCACAGTTGAAACATATTAAATATTTTTACATTAAGGAGAGATGTTTTGTTTTATTAGGACAAAAAAATGTGCTGGGAAAAAGCTGCTTTGAAAAATAAAAGCTGCACATTTTTAGAGTTGTGTCTAAAACTCAGTTTTGTTTCGTTTCTGAAGATAACCCTCTCATTCAAGCAAAGCTACTGGATTTGCATCAGCAATTGATTTGAGGAAAACCTATGGTAGTGTTCTGCATGAGGTCAGACTCAAAGATCAGAATGGTCTTCTCTGATCAATAGATCTATGAATCTATGAAAGACCTGAAGAGAAGCCAGATTTGCATTCAGAGACCCTCTTGAGCATTGCATCAATTAATTATCTAAAATAAATATACAAAAGGGGGAACAAAATTTAATTTTTCTATAAAGTGAGAGAGATATTTGTTTTTCAAAGTGACTTAAAAGCTATATAGGGGAAAACAGTGTTTATTTGCAATAAATTTCTAAGGTCTCTGTGTTTTTCTAAATAAAAAATAAAAATCTTGCAATTATTTCTATGTCTTCATCACCCTTATTTTCTCTTTTTCATTCTCTCTTTCTCTTGTCAGATATAACTAGCTAGCCTAAACCTCACAGACTTTCCCCAGCAAAAGATTTCTAAAAACCAAGAATCCTGTATGAAATATTCTGGTTTTTTGTCAAACACTGTACTTCATTGAAAACATACTTAAAGGTTCTGTTTTCATCTCTTCTACCACTCTGAATGTCACCATATAATCTAAGAATTCTTCATTTTAAGCCATAATTTCATATCACCCTTCTCCCGGTCTTTACTTTCCAAACCCAGGTTGCCACGTGTCATTCTGCCCTTATTTCCTGGGACTGTCTCTAAAATGCCAAGTTTGTTCATGCCTGACATACATAGAATAAGATTTTGAGGTTTTTTTTCAGTAAGGGGGAAGACAAACCTGAAATTTGCTTTTCATATGAGGAGCAATTCACATACTCTTTGAGAGCACCTCTGCTGCTCTGGATCCGCATTCTATGAGTTGGTTATGCCCTCCATAGATCTGGGTTAAATCCTTACATTATCCCATATCTGGCTTATATCCTAAGATCGTTTCATCTGTTTGTGCCTGTATGAGGTTTGTGTGTCAGGGTTTAGGGAGTGGTGTGGGGCTGGAGGGGTGAATTTTGTGAGGAGCCACAAGAAATTTCCCCCATGTCTGATGGAGGCAATGTCAGCCGGCTCCAACATGGACCAGACGTTGGCCAAGGCCAAGCCCATCATCACGCTGGAAGCACCTCTGGGTGGAAAAAAGAAAAAAAAAAAAAGGGGAAGAAAAAGTGGGGAAAAAAAAATAAATCTGTAAGGCAGCTGTGCCCCTGCAGCGCATGGAGATCCACAGGAGAAGAGATGATCCCTTGCAGCCTATGGAGGACCCCATGCTGGAGAAGGGGGATGCAAAATGGAGGCTTCAGCCCTGTGGGAAGCCTGTGCTGGAGCAGGACAAAATGTTTCCTTAAATTACATTCATTAAATAAACAGCTGACATTTTTCTTCAGGTGCCACTAGTGCATCAGGCACATTTATTTTTCTTTTTTGTCCTTCCTCCCCAAGTATGTCCGGGCAAACCATTTCGGCGATTCAGTTTCCAAGGTCCCTTAGGCATAAAAAGACATTCCTAAAACTTAGGAGACACTGCATTATGGCAGAGGAAAAGGAAAGTCTTTCTAGGGCAGCAAATATAGAGATAGGTATGGGTGTATTTTAGAAGAAATTTTACATGGCATTGCACTTTTCGCTGCTTATCTTTAAACTAAAAAAAAAAAAAAAAAAAGTCTCTTTATACCTAATATTACCTGTATTAATCTCTGCTACTCAATACTTCGAGGGGATGGAGTGTTTACAAAGAAAAGTAATGAAGCTAGTGCAAGGTCTAGAGCACAATCTGATGAGGAGCAGCTGAAAGAGCAGGGGGGGTCTCAGCCTGGACAAAAAGATGCTCGAGGGCACCTTCTTGCTCTCTGCATCTCCCTGACAGGAGGTTGCAGCAAGATGGGTTTCACCCTTTTTCTAAATATCAGTTGATACAATGACTGGAACTGGCCTCAAGTTGTACCAGGAAAGGTTTAGATTGGATTTTAGGAATTTTTTTATTTTTTCTTTTGCCAAAAGGTTTGTTTAACACTGGAACAGGCTGTCCAGGAAATTGGTGCAATCACAGTCTTGGAGGTATTTGAAATGTGCAGATGTGTTGGTTAGGGACAAAATTTGGTGGTGGGCTTGAAAGCTTTAGTTTTATGTTGGGCCTTGATGACCTTAAAGGTATTTTCCAACATAAATGATTCTATGATTCTGTAGGAATTTCTCCTTTTCCCCTGAGGCACTCCAGGAAAAAAAAACTTATCTAAAAACATTAGGAAATTCTTATATGTGAACCAGACATTTAATAATAACCTGTGCATTATTTGAATAAGAATTCATTGGCCTGTATTTTTGCAAGAATCTAAGGAACTAAGTGACCTAAGGTCCTCCCTACATTGCAAGGTTATGTGATTCAATCTTTTTTTTAATATAGAAGCTACTGATAAGATTTGTGTAATTTAGGTAAGATTCTGTTATACTCCTGGATTCCTCCCCATTTGCCCTAGAGGAAGAACAACAATTGAAATATTTAAAGTTATCTGACAATCCGAGATTTTTGTTGCACAAACATCTACAAGCCATGTTTAGATTATTGATTCTTTAATAGCTCTGTATGTAAACACATGTTCAAGTTAGCTTGGCTTGTTTTATTAAATGAGTCACAGTAAATCATGATTTACTCCCTCACATCCTGCACTAAAAACAAGGTTTGCACATTAACATAGGCCTGAGGATTAGGGTTTTAAGTGATGGTTTTGACCACTTCAGCAGTGTGTTTGTGAGGAATCTTGCAGGTTGGGATGAAGACAGTTTAACAGGTGAGACAAAAAGTGACACACACAAGCAAAGCAAAACAAGGAATTCATCCACTTCTTCCCCTGGGTGGGCAGGTGCTCAGCCATGATATGAATGGGCAGAAAATGAACTCCATCCCAGCCAGACCCAGTGCAGATATGCATATTTGTTTTAGCTATGGCTCAGAGCAGGGCCTGTGAAGGGTTATTTTGAACTCTCCAGGAGTCAAAAAGTATGAAGCAAAAATGTCTTTTTCAGTTCTTTTCTAATAAACTCATTTTATTTTTCTGGGCATCTGTGCCTCCTTTATTATGGGGGCATGACAAACCAGTGGGTTTACTTTTAGAGGTTTTTGTTCACTATTTTTTTATCCATTTATTTTATTTTATTTTAATCAAAACCCAAATATGATAAGACGAAATTGTGTTTATTATGTTTCTGGACACAAAGTCGTTTATATTTTATCTTATGTGCATGGACAAGCCAGGAGTGCACTGACTTCTCCACACAACAATGTTTTCATAATGGCAGAAGGGATGCTATTTTTACTACATATGTGGCATATGGTGAAGCCTACCAGAAATCTCAAGTGTAAGCTTCTCAAAAGACCACAACCCACAAACTGTGGATTCATATGAACTAAACAATGAATAAACATGTATCTGGATTTTCCTTTCTAGCCCTGAAAGAAGTGTCACCAGGAGAAAATATTTTATGTTTTGGTTGATCCATGAACTTCTTAAGTGATGTTGAACAAGACTGATTCTTGATATGAAACCTATTGAATTCAGTGAAAGCTCCAGCTTGAATTCGATAGCCAGATAATTTCATTATGGCTGAGAAAAAAATGGTCACCAAAAAATGGGAGTGCTGGAAGTGAGAAAATTGATCAGAGACTCGGGTGAGTTCACCACTATGCCAAACTCTAAACATTAACTCTTTAAAATTTTTTCTCTACTCAGTCTGTTTTGGATATTCTGCTCAGAGTACATTTTTTTTAAATAACACATATACAGCAACCCAAAAGCTGTATAGCAAAACAAGCACTCAAGATAAATGGGGCACCAGGATGAAATAATTCTCTGTAGTTTAACAGAACACATATCTGCCTCTCAGGACCATATATGCCAGGAAATTATCTAATAAGAACATGTAATCTGTCAGGAGTGCATTGAGGAAGGTTTATTCTAATAGATTTGATACAAGAATTTTTCAGAACAAGCACAAATGGTGAGAAGTGGGAAACTTCACAAGTTTCAATGCAGATCTGTTCACATTAGTATGATTCTACTCATAACCAGAGATGGGGTTTTGGTCATTAATCAATTTCATTAATTCTGAAGAAATTTAAACATCTCTATGAAGTGGTGGTGAGGGTTTCTATATGTGCCATCATGTTCAACAGCTAAATACAGATATATTTCCCCGATAAAATCTCTAATGTCTCTGTTATTTTCCTTGCTCAGTGAGTTTGGTCTCATTTTGTGGATGCTCCACAGCAGGGAATATCTTTGGGTGTTCTGTATTTGCATGGAGTCTAGAAAAGGGCATTCCAAAGCATACCCTCTTAGGGACTGTTACACAAACATGTAAAGAATAATGACAATAATAAAAATGTCTACTAACATGTTAAATTAAGGAGAGCCACCTGCAGGTAGCTGATAATCATATTAAAGAAAGTAGTGAACATCTGTAATTCTTTGTCCCCATTTATCATTTGTTGAAAGAACTAGGTCCTAAATCCAGCCTTGGTTCGTTGTGTACATTGTAATAACAGTGTGAAATAGGAAACAGGGAATGGGGTCTGTGATAGCTGAGAATGGGTGACACTGGTACAGGCAGGTGATGGCTGCTTTTTCTCCACTACTTCTTCCATGAAGAATTTCTGGGAAATGCAGAAGAAAAAGGAAAGAAAAGAAAGAAAAGAAAGGCAAGAAAGGCAAGAAAGGCAAGAAAGGAAGAAAGGAAGAAAGGAAGGAAAGAAAGGAAGAAAGGCAAGAAAGAAAAAAAAGGAAGAAAGGAAGAAAGGAAGAAAGGAAGAAAGGAAGAAAGGAAGGAAGGAAGAAAGGAAGAAAGAAAGAAAGAAAGAAAGAAAGAAAGGAAGAAAGAAAGAAAGAAAGAAAGAAAGAAAGAAAGAAAGAAAGAAAGAAAGAAAGAAAAAGAAAGAAAGGAAAGAAAGGAAAGAAAGGAAGAAAGAAAGAGAAAGAAAGAAAGAGAAAGAAAGAAAGAAAGAAAGAAAAAGAAAGAAAGAAAGAAAGAAAGAAAGAAAGAAAGAAAGAAAGAAAGAAAGAAAGAAAGAGAGAGAGAAAGAAAGAAAGAAAGTTAATCAGACAATCATTGAAATATTAGCATTTCTTATCTCACGTTAATAAGAAATGTCACCAACATTAATAAATACATACTTACATGCATACATAATGCAGAATAACACTCTATAAAGACAGTTGACTGTTTTATTTATTTTATTTCTGATCACTTAAAGACTACTAATGTTGACTCTGACATTTGGAGATCATAAATTACTTTCTAGTAAGCAACACTCCTGCTCCTCATATTCACGGTTTAAAAATAAAAAATACATACTTCTTTTTCCCTTTTTAATGGTTAATTAGGTCACTAATCAAAAGAAATTCTTAAGAGGAAAATGAAATGTTGACATTTTGCAATTATTTTCTACTGTGAATAATACATAAACACACTACTTATGGTTAAAGTGGCTTTCAAACCCTTTTTCTGCCATTAGGGCATGAACTGACTGCAGAATCAGTGTATTTTACTTGATATATTGCCACATTATCTACTTCAGTGCTTCCATTTAGTTTGGGTCACTTACATTTCATTATACTGTACCTTGGCTGAGTGCAATAAAAAAAAAAGTTTATTGCAACTGCAAGCTCCTAATTAAACATCAGCTGTAAACTGAGCTACCCATTACAGATTATATATATAAAAAGATTATATTCTTGGGAATCACTCTATCATGCAACATGATTAATATATATGTGTTCTTGTAAATAGGAGTTGACTTGCTGTATACATAATGGATGCGATTAGCTTTTTGTTGAGACCCAAGACATCAAAAATAAAGGGATACATAGATTTCTCATTCAGCTATTTTGTTAAATATGATATAAGCATGTATATCCATACACAGATAATACATGCAGAGACGTGTTTGGCTTGTTACAGTGTTCTTAGCTTCTATCACTGGGGGTACAGCAAGATTTGAACTTATAAATTCATGTCCAGGGTAAAATTAACCTCATATTTGAGAGTGAAAATTAATTATGTAAGTCAGTTAAACATTTCTCTTTCTTACAAAAAGAAGGAAACTGAACTTCAGAAAACACTGTAAGCAGATTTCATAGCTTCTAGCAGAAACTTCGGATATATCTCATGAAGGACACATTTAAAATTTACTTGTATTCAATATAGAAAAACTTATTTTTAATTGTACCACTGAAAAAAATCACTCTGCCCTTAATTTATACAACAAATTAATATTAGAATATTAGTTCTCTTGTTTCCCAGTTGAAGAAGATCTATTTGGTATAAAAAAGGAAATCCACAAAATTTCAACCAATGGAATGCATGTCCTAAGACCAAAAATTTGTAAATTAAGAAATTGAATTCAGCAAAGTTCAATTTCTCCTTCCATCTTTTTAACTATTTTTGTATTCCCACCCAATTATGTCAGTATAAACTGGTTTTGGGATCATGCAAAAAACCATTTTCAACAACTGATGTGTTTTCAGAAAATATTTTTTTTTGTGCTTTGTTGTTCGCAATGTATTTATATAGGTTTCTCAGAATTATTCACATTTTACCATGAAATGGAACGTAGATCAATTACAGAATTCAGGCTGAAGAAAGGGTGTTGAAAGAATCTAGAGAGAAATAGATGATTGATCTCATTTAATTATAGTTCTAGTTTGTGAGATTAAGTGTTGCTATCCTTGGACTTGTATATCTACAATGCAAAGAGTAATTTTTTTCTTGGGGCCTTTCAAATCTCAGGTGGGAAAGTACACATCCACATTTAAAATTCAAATTGTTTCTATTTGTGATGTATTCATCTGGACCAGCAAATAAAGAGCTACAAAGATTCTGTTTTCCACATAGAAGTGCAGCCCATTTTTTTGTAAGTAGAAGATGTGACAATGGGATTTGGGGTCACACAAATTTAGAAGCCCTAAAATGTTCAACCCTGTGCACCAGTGCTCGGACAAACACAAAAATCCCCATTAAAAATTTAACATCTGAAAATCAGATATTCGGTTATGCTCATTATCAGAAAAAATTAGATAGAATAATCACCAATAAATATTCATATAATGGAAATTTGATTCTAGGTATCTGCTGTTGCTGTATTGTCCACAAAACTCAGGTGCATGAACACAAAATGGGATCTTTTCAGCACAGAGTCCTGTGCTGTCTGGTTTAGCTGGATTATCTTCCTTTCTCACTTTCTGCCCCCTATCTTGAAAAAGAGATTTAAAAAAAAAAAAAATTAGAAACCATCATTTTCCCTATGTGTTGGGGACATCCTTGCAAAAATGCATGCCAAAGAGATCTAAACTGAAGAAAAAGTAGATCAGGTATTGTTTATATGTTTATTACCATCCTATCACTTGCTCTTTTAGAGCACCATTCTATATAATCCATACAGAGACTGTTGACATGATTTCCACACCCCACAGGTTTAATTGGTGTAAATTACACGAAGCTATTTCAGATTCTCCAGCTGAGAGTCTGGCTCTGTTTTTCTGGAGGAGTGGAACTTTTAAAAGAGAAATAAGGGTTAAAAGGAGAGGTTGCTTCCATTAAAGTCTGTCTCAAACTAAAAGAAAGCTGTCATATTTAAAAACAAATAAGCAAAGAAAATCCCCAAACATGGGGATTTTGCAGGCTCTCTCTCGCAAAGAAGCTGTAACAAAGACAACAGCTTGACAATAGCAGCTGCTGCATAGAGCAAAAATTAGAGGACAATGTCATTTTTAATGATTTTTTTAAATGAAAGAATTAAACTGAAATAAACGAGATGTCCTAGGTTTTTGGAGTTTTTTAAAGAATCTGTCTCTCTGTCTTAGGATTTATAAGTGGCAATGCAGGCAGACGACAGGAACATATGCCAGGAAGACTGAAATAGACAAAGTAATAATGGAAAAGGGATTTTTTTAAAAATTATTTTTAAAGTTTCATGCGAGCCTCTGCTTTTGCCATATTTGTATGAAACTTATTAAAAAAACCCCCAAAAATGCATATCTCTCCATATGTAGAGATATGCGCATTCCCACACTCACAAAGAACACATTTTTATCTTTATATCTAAACACAGCTTCACATTTATAAATCAGTATCAATAAAGATAAATACATACTCAAGTGCACTATTTTAAAATTATTACAAATATATGTGGAAAAGAACTCAGTCAATTTTAGAATGAGCCAAATCTGTGAAATGATAAGTCATACAGGATAAAAAACCAGAATTCTATTTTGAGACATAATTCTCAGGTTTTTCTCTTTTTTTCCCTTATTAACTTACAAGAACAATTTAGATATTTAGCTGCTTTCACAGTGCTCCAAAGCCATATGTTTCTATCTGTCCTGCTGGATGTGCGGAAAGGTCTCTTTTATAACGACTCAGTGCTATTCTGTGCAATTTCCTCACTTAAGGGCAGAAAATCTCCCTCAAGGAAAAAAAGGTTCTTTTTTTAAATCTAATCTTTTCTTCTCTGCACTTTCAGAAACTTAAAGGTTGCCTGAAAGTTATTTATTTGAGCTCAGTAAAGAACCACTATTAGTGTCCCCCACTCAATTAATGCAGAAAAATCCTGTTTGGATTAATTGATTTTAGATTAATTGTATATAGGTTAATAGATTTATTGGATTTATTAACAATGGTATTAAAGTGCTAAAATATGATTTGTGAAATAAATAATAATCAAAGGCTTTCTACTATATGCTTTTCAAAATTGTGTTACTTCAGCTTATTCAATTTCAAAAGATCAAAAAGTTAGCTGTAGCCAATGGAGTTCAATTCCCTACATTTCACATTACCTATGCTTATTTTGTGTATTAGATGTGAATATGGGGGGAAAAACTGTGAGTTAAAAACCAAAAACAACAACATCAACAAAAAAAAACTTATAATATTTTCTTTATTTTTTTCATTAAGCATAAATGGTATCCAAACAACAAGGCTTCCAAACTGCTTTGAAATGTGACATAAATTATGGTCAAAGAAGTTCATTACATAAAAGCACAGCAAGAATTAGTTCTAAAATTAGTCGGGGTTTGTGCTTTCAAAAGATTAATTAAATGAGGGAAAAGTTCTGCTTCTTGCCTATTAGTGCTCCCTGAATCCTCTCAGTCATACAGGGGGAACAGCTTTGTTCTCATATTCCAGTTGCATCTAGTCACAGCTTCATGTACAGCTCCAGCCATGAACATAACTTTTCCTTTTTCCTTTTTCCTTTTTCCCTTTTTCCTTTTTCCTTTTTCCTTTTTCCTTTTTTCCTTTTTCCTTTTTTCCTTTTTCCTTTTTTCCTTTTTCCTTTCCTTTCCTTTCCTTTCCTTTCCTTTCCTTTCCTTTCCTTTCCTTTCCTTTCCTTTCCTTTCCTTTCCTTTCCGCCCTTCTCCTTCTCCTTCTCCTTCTCCTTCTCCTTCTCCTTCTCCTTCTCCTTTCTCCCCTCCACTTCCTTCCTTCCACCACTTCCCTCCTCCCTCCTTCCCTTTCTCCTTTCCTTAGCTAAGGGTCTGAAAATTTTGAAAATTTTTGAAAAAGACACACTTGCACCTAGACAAAATTTCCCCAGATAAAGCCCAAAATAAAAGCAGAGACGCAGAGACAAGAAAATGTTTTCGCACAGGATGACCTTTTGTGGGAAGAGGGGGGAGATGGGATTTTTCATGCACTTCAATCTCAGCCTTGCTAGGTGAGTTTTAACTCTTCATTTTCTCCACATTTTTACCTTCTTTTTTCTCAGTAACACCAGGGAGCCTTTTCCTTTCTGGGGTTCTCCTCATTGCCCTTTTCTTTGACTTTGTGTTGTCACTCCGACCATAGTCTTGTTCTGCCAGATATGTTTCATTTTCTGCATGACTTCCCCTGGATGGGCATTTCAAGCTGTGATTTCTAAGCTTGATCTCACACTGTAGATCCTGTTATCTCTGTAAAAACCTTTAAAGTTCAAAGTGAGTTGGATGAACAATACTTTAAAAGGAGTGTAAAGTCTAAGCATGCTCTGTGTGGGAGGATTTCAGAAAAAAAAAAATCAAATCTGTTGTTTGCATGCTTTTATATGAGAAAGTAGAATTAACAACTGAGATGCCAACTTGGGGTAAAAATGTCATAAAATGTTACTGAGGGGCCTGAGGAAGTGCTTGTACTTGTGGTTCTGTATCCACACAAAGTTGCCATGGGGCGCTTGCCACTCCTGGCCCCAAGGCTTCTCTTACCAGCTGAGTTTATTCCTATGCCATTGAAGTCCATAGCAGTTTGCCAAACTCTGGACCAGACCTTAAGCAGAAAAAGCAGGGATTAAGTAGTACAGTGTCAGCAGCCACACAAAGGAGCTGAATAATCCCCAGTAGAAGAAAAGGGATGATGTTTCTTCATTTCACACCGATGTCTGTGTGGCTCTCCTCCACCTGGGCTCTCTGGAGCTTGCCCAGCACTATGGGGATTTTTGACAGTCTTTCCAGGACAGACAGATCTGCAAGTGTGCACATGGAAGGTCTGTTCTTCTTGCTGTCACGGGTTGTGTTGGTATTTAAGATTTTCTGGCCACACACCCAAACAGGACCATCCCCTAGAGCCATTAGCACTGCCTTTGCCCTGGTGTTTAAAAAGGTGTCTTTAGAAATCAGTGATAAATGGTTTTGATGTCTGTGGACAGAGAGCTGAGCTTCCCATTGCTTGGGTATAATTTCCCTAAACACATGCTGGAAGCATGTTAGAATACCAAGAAAAAAGAATCTCTGAATTTTCAAGAAAGTTTTACTGGAGTAGGGGGCAATTTATTCTGCCTAACATGAGCCATTTAAAAGTTATGAGAATAGTCTCATAAATAAGAGGAGATGTGACAGAATTTTTTGGAAGGGTTTCTTTTAAAGCAGCCTTTTTCCAAATAATTCACTGGTAGTACCACATATCCCACTAAACTACACATAAATTAACCAGGTTGTAAAAACCTTTACACAAAGAATTGAGCTCTAGATATAAGAAAGTTTATACAGCAAAAATTGCAGAGGTGACAAGGAAATTTAAGATCTAGCTGTGTAATGCACAATCTGGGTGGCAAACATCTTATGGTATCCCTATGACTTATTCATGAGACATGACTTGGATGGCAAACACAGATTCCAGAAGCATATGCTTTAAAAGGAGAAAGGATTTGTTTGGACTTTTTTGTCCAATTATTTATTTCATTATTCCTCAATGGTTTAAACAAAGAAGCATGGAGAGAATTAACTCATTTAAAGCTTTCAGGGCATGATGCTGCATGACCAGGGTAATGATTGCTACTGAATTTGTGCAGCCCATCATCAAGTCTTCAGCCCAAAACCCAGGTGATCATGATATCCATGGTATGGTGGTGAGGGCATCATATCATGCAGCTGTGAAGTCCTTCCTTTTTCAGCCTTTATTTAATTTTTTCTTTTTTTTTTCTTTCTTTTTTTTCCCCTCCAACCTATCCTAGGAAAGATACAGGAAAACAGTGAAGAGACACAAGTTTGTTTCTCAAACTTACAATTCAAAACTACATTGTAGTTGTCTTCACTAGGGATGGATGCAGCATATGGCATTGAATTGCATACTTAGTCCTGTTTTTATTCTGCCTGGGAATTGGCTGGATGGAGCAAAGCTTCCTGTCTATGCCACGGCACCACAGTTACTTTTGCTATGGAAAAAAATTAGGTTGATAATAGAGAGTAGGTCACATCATCACCTTTTTCTCAAAGATATCTGGGATGTTCCTAGGACCAGCCTATATTCTTCCCAGGACATTCTGTAATGCAATTTTCAGAGAGAGATAATGCACTAAATTGATCTGTCATTTGACTCATTACAGCTATTCTTACATTGTTATGGCAAAAGAGTAGAGTAATAGACAACCAGGGTGTTTAGGTTTGTTTGTGAAAACTATTTGGTGTTAATTTATCAAAAGTAAATATAGCTCTCATATATATATATATATATATATATTTAACCACAACAGCAAAAAGGCAGCAGAGTTACATGTAGAAACAGCAACCTGGATTTGTAGCAAATACTGGATTCAGGATTTGGACAAGTTGTATCTCAAATCACAGTTTTCCTTTTGTAGAAATATATTCATTTACCTTAGTCCCAAAAATGAGAAATATAAGAGAGCTTTATACCAATTCCTTGTCTTTTCTGTAAGCTAAGAAAATTCAATATATGCAAAAAATTGCAATGGCCTGTAAAGTCAATGCATATTTTCTTTATATGTTCAAAATACCCTAATTTCTGTTCATAAGTTGCATTTTCCAGCACTGAAAGCAATTAAACCTTCATTGTCCAAGCTTTCAAGTCAGTATGGCAATACTGTCATGTACCCATTCCATTTGGGAATAAACTAATTCTCAGTCACATGGCTAAACAGATAAATGCAGCTCCTTAGGTTAATCTTGTTTTATTATTGAGTGACATTCAGCTGTATATTCTGTTCAAAGCAGTGGACTTTCCTTAGTTAAATATCTTTTGTATTATGGAAATAACCGTGACTTACCAAAGAGAAAAACAGTTAGAAAATTCTAAGAAACACAAAGGAAAAGAGGAACAAAACAGCAATCGTTAATTTTTCTGTTCTTGTGATTCAGAGGAGAAAAATCAGGATGTACTGCATGCTGTTTAATTTGTAGTTAATGACATTCATTATAATGACACATTAGACATTCAGAGCTTTGTCTTCTATTGTTTGGGGTTTTTTAGAATGTTGATATGTGCAGGTTTTGAAATGCAGTAGAGCTGCATTGTATTATATGTTTTTTTATAATATAAAAATTGCATTATTTTGGCAAAAGGAAGGTCTATTTCTCTCAAAGCAAATTCCAGGTCCCAGTGAGGGGTAAATTCCAGATTCCAGTAAGGGAAGGGTTTGATCCTGGGTCGATCCAGATTAGATAAAAATGGCAACCTCACTTACAGGGACACCACAAAGGCAGCTGTTTTCCAAGTTTTTCATTAGGTACAGACAATGTGCCCACTTCAGTGCTGAACAAAGGAGAACACAGCAAATTTAACCTTGGTACTTACTTTGTCTCCTACAGACAATTTTGCCATTGAAAAGGAAATGTGAGCATTTTTTATAAGAATGTTTCAGCAATCTATTTTAGAAAACATTGTTTGCAGTGTTTCTTGTCTGTTTTGGACAGTGGTCTAATAGAAATAGGTGTTTCAAAGTCATTTCTGAAGTGTAAAGTGTAGACCTTCTGGTACTTGAACCTTCAGGAATTATAATGGAGTTGAATACTTTCTTAAAAGTATTCAACTTTTCTACTAATTCAAATAATAGGGTTTTTTTCAGAAGATCCAAAACAGGAAAAGTAGGAGCAGTGGAAATTCAGCAAACTTCTGTCATATTTGAGTAATGAATCATAGGTGGTAAACTCAGTGATTCTGTGAGTAGATGAGGCATCCTAATGGAGGTTGCATAACACAAGAAAAAGAGAAACAGTGGATTGGAGAACTCTCTTGAAACAGAGGTTTTTAGTTACACAGAAACTTATTGAAAAAATACACTTTATTTGTAAGTTTAGCATTGGCTTGTTTTGCCTAGCAAGAAAGTTAAAAACAGAGATACCAAAAGGAAAAATTAGAAATTTTTTTCTCTGTTTACAAAGATTTCTTAAAAGGTAATATCCTGTTTGGGTGCTTCATCTGAGAACTGCATCTTCTCACTTTCTCTACATGATGCACAGGAGTGTGAAAATTAGCATTTTTATACCCTAAATATGCTAAAAATGGGTAGAGGGAAATCCAGTTAACTGAAACTTGAAAAACACCCTAGATTTTCAAGTTTATGTACAGAGTCATTCAACATAATAGGTTTACAGAGATGGGGTTCTGCCATAGTTTCCATTTCAATAATTTGATTTGCCTGTGATATCAGTCAGCAGATCAATTGCATTCAGGATGAAAATCTGGTAGCACCTGCCCTTGGCAGGAATCTCTGATTTCATTGCAGCTGATGGTTCTTCCCAGCAATTCTGACTCTCTGTAGCCTGCCCTGGCAGTTCCCATGTGAAGAGATGGAGAAAGACACTGCTAAAAGAAGAGATCCTTAAAATAAACAGCCTTCCCCCAATTCTCCTCTGGCTACAGCTGCCCCATAGGGGCTCTGCCAACTTGTGTCTGAAATAAATATCCCCCCAACATCAGTTACTGCCAGACAATCCAGTGCCAATATGGCTCATGAAAGAGACCAGACTTTCTTCTTTTTAGTTTTTTTTTTTTTTCTTGAAATCAAGGCATGAACTGCTTTAAGAAACAGCAAATCCTGTCTGGCTCTCAAATTAATGTGGCAAACTGCCATGATTTTCAATATTGATTTACAACTATATCCCAGTTCATATACCTGTAGTAGTGACTTCTGCTGTCACATTATATGTGTTTAGTCAAGAAAAAGTGTTTTTAATTCATGAAACAATAATTCAGGAAATGCAAATGTTAGAAATCATCAATGTGTTGAATGTTAAACCATACAAGCATCAAATTTCTGACTGATGTATGTTTTTTAGTTGTCAGTATGTTTAGTATGTTTTAGTTGTCAGTACTAAAACAGTAGCTGCACACCATGCAATTTTTTAATAAAAATATTTAGAGAAGTTAATTTTAATTAAGAGACTTTATTCTCTCTGGATTAGACCATTTTAAAAAATTGTGATTTAATCTATTAATATGAAATGTAAAGCAAAGATCAAGATAGATAGTTTTTTGCCTGGTCCATATGCATTTATAAAACTACTGTTCTGATCTGGAAGCATTTTACACTTCTGTTCTCCTTGGGTAAGGTCATAAGAAAAAAGGGAAAAATTAATTCATTGTTAACAAAACCAATTTCAAACTCTTCTCTTTGATCCAGTGAAGAGGTCTGTTATGATAACTGAGGGATACATTAATTAATGTGCTGAAACTCAATAGAGTAAGTGAAGCAACTATTGATTAGCTTTTGGAAACATAAACACACTGGAGGGAAGTTTAGACTTAACTCTTATTATTAACAAATACTGCAGTATTCTGCATCAGTAGCTATAATAATGTGGCTTCCAATAGTATTTAGAGTCATTACCATACAATATTATCATGGGGTTTGTGAACAGAAATGCATCTGACAAGCTCAGAAGCACATTTTCAGCTGCTTCTGTGGAACTAATATGGTATATCAGCTGATCAACTGTCAATGTTATCTATTATTTATTCTCTAGTCTTATGTTTTAAAAGATTTCGTGGTTTTTTTTTTTTTTTTTTGGTGGGTTTTTTCTTGCTGTTTTGTTTTACAATTGGCAGACTGGCACTGTAACTTTAAAGGCTCCTTTTCTAAAGGATAGATTTGTTCAAGTGAAGACTGTGTGTGTATCCAGTTGAACTGAACATGGTTATTTCTCAACAGTCACTGATTTCATTTGTCACTTTATTGCTTGAGTCAGGGGAGTGGATTAAGGCACAGGATGTCACTGCCACTTTAAGAGAGCATCCTTTTTGGAAAGCCAGTTTATAGTTTGGTGTTTATTTGAATAAAAAGCTCTTCTACAAAATGTGAGTTGTTTCCTGAGAGGAGGCAGAAGCTGAATAGCATTCCTCATGGGAAAGGGAGTGATTTAGCGCACTGAGTCACCCAAGGAATTTGCTACAATCCACTCATTCCCATGCAGAAATGGAAGGATGTGGCCTCATTGTAGTCAAACCCATAAAGCACATTGACACCCAGGAGCACAACTCCTCAGCAGTGTTACTGATCATGTTGACCACCAGAGGACTTATAATATTAAAAAGTCTGGTATAAGTCACTTCAAGATTTACATGGGACTAACAGACAGCAGTGAACAAATTATTTCAGGACAAAGTTGGCTGTTCCATCTCTGTTTGGCAATAACTTGCTGTTGTCCTGCTGTTTGTGTTAGCTGTAAAGCAAGCATGTTGGGATTGAAGTAATTGTTCTTTTTCACAGTTATTTCCTTACTAGAAATCCACACTTAAGTTAGTATTTTCTGGTTTGTTGCCATCACATATTTTCCAGTGATTGTTAAATTAAGAGCACTTCATTACAAAAGTATAAATATTAATTTCTGACACCATTTAATTCTTTTTTTTTCAGTAACTTTATGTATTGTTTGATTTGTTTGGTAATTTGGGGGTTTTTTCCCCATTATTTGGTTTTACCTGGACAAGTTACAAAGAGAATTTTTCTGACTAAACAACTATTTGAAGTACATAAATCAAAGATTCTTAAAACTGATATAGGATCCATTAAATAACAATAGAATAAATAGTGGAGTAGCCTCACAATAAGCAACATGTTTAATACAAACACCTAAATTGTTATAAAATCCACAATAAGATATAATAGTCAAATTCTATAAACTTGTTGCATTAAAAAATATATATAAAATTAGCTGGCTCCAAACTTGAAACATATTTTACATAACTACAAACCCCTTGATTAAAACTTTCCATTAATTTTCCAAATAATATCAAAAGGTAAACTAGCCTAGAAATGGGAAAATTAATGTAAAGGCACTGTAGATGTTCTTGAGACATATTTTGCACATGTTATGGTTATGTTAGATAAGCTTTTCTTTTAGAAGGGAAAATCATCATAGAGAAGCATTTGCAATTTTAATATCATACAGCAGGGTCAGGCAATAAAACTTTCTGTCACAGGTCAATCACCTTAAAATAGGTGCAAGTGTGCAGAGTGCAAAGATGAAAGCCTCAAAATGAATAAAAGATGGTAAGAGTCACAGAATCACAGAATCAGAGAATTATTTAGGTTGGAGAAGACCTGAATTTTTGCAAGCATCCTTTCTGGTGAGGGATAGAGGTGATGTTTCTGGAATAAAGTCCTTGAATATGAAATCACCTCTTGTTTCAAATTCACCCTGCAAGAGGCTGAACTTGAACTATTTGAATTTTAGACAACAGATATAAGTTTTGTCTTTGTTGCAGTTATATTGCAGTACCTTTAATTCAGCAGGAATTGGGAGATCTTAATTAAAAATAAGTGGGTAAAAAAGCCAGAATTTTGCTTTCATGATAACTTCAAAATCCTTGATATTGCTTATTTCTTTTCTTCATCCTGTGATGCCCCATATGTTATAAAGCTTATCTTTTTTTTTTCTACTAAAACAGTCTATTTTGTAGATTATAATGCCATTTTCATTTCCATTGTACACAAAGAAACTCTTCCTTTTCTTAGAAAATGCATCTGTTCCTCTGTTCTATAAAAGCACTACTTTTAGTAGTTCAAGAAGCCTATTAAATTAGATTTTAGAAGTGCTTTTATATATTACTTTATGCTTTTTAATGTATTTCTTTTCCTGTAAAATAATGATAATAATTTTTTAAAAAAGGACAGTTAACATGGAAATAAAAACATTTTTTCTTTTTTTCAAGGGGAGGGTCATGGATAGCAAGGTTCCTCCTCCACTGCTTGGTTAAGAGAATTATATCAATACTCTCTGGTATCAAAACTATCAAAACTCATTTTTTGTCTGTGCTAAAGAAGGTAAGACCACTTTTCTCTTTTGATATAAAGTTGATTTTTTTTAAGGTTAATTTTTGGATGGTAATTTGTGGTTAACTCTCTGTGTATGAAGCTATTGTTGGAACATAAAGGTCAAGTTCTTCTATACATGGGAATGATGCTCATTCCCCTCATCCTATACAGAACTTTAAGAGTGCTCTGAGGCAAAAGATTTAACTGTATTTAAATAGTTTTATTATATGGTAGCCTTGTTGTATTTATACATTAAATTTCAGCAAAGGGTGAAGCTTGTAAAATCAATAATCATCAGTGAGTCATGACAAAATAAATATGCAAAGCCCACTACTATATAACTGATGCTTCAGAACTTAAAGAGCAAGAGAAATAACTGTTTTTTCAGAGGAATTGGGGGTATTTTTGCTTTTATTTTAAATTGTGTGTGTGTACTCTCCTAATCTTTGGGGATCTCAGTGATACAACACCTGAAATCTCCTAAATCTTAGCCCCAGCTCTGCATCATTTTTGAGATGTCTAAAGTTGTGCAAAAAAGAACCCCTAAATATGCACATATCCAAGCTCCTCTTCACTAAAGAGAAATGATTCTCATATCTCAAAGTGACAGCCATCTCTAGAAATCACAGTGACCTATTCATTAAAGACCCGAGTCCCATGTGCATGGTAGAATTCATTAAATGATGTTATTCTCTGAGCAAATGCTATAAAACTCCATGGTCTGACATTCATAAATATTTGTGTCGGGCAATTACCTGGTAAAACTTGAGCGTATTGAAGAAGAAATATTAAAATAAAGTCAATGCTTTTTGTTTGGTTTTTTTAGGGTTTTTTTTTTTTGTGCTTTTTCTTTTTCTCCTCAAGAAGATTTGACTTCTGTCACTCAAGTTTAGAGCCCCGCTTCTTTTGCATGAAGAATGGGATAAGCTCTCCACATCAAAAAAATATCATCTTGGCCAAGGTCATTTAATTCCATGGAATCAGAGCTGAGGCTTCGGCACACGGAGACGTTTATAGCCCGCTGTCATTCTGGCAGGTGGCAGAAATAGAGGGCGGAGCAGGTGCCGAGCAGAATTGTCATATTTCCATAGCAAGGCCGGGGAGCTCTGTGATTTATGGACGCTCGGTGTACAACCGTGACGCCCCACAAGTGAATACACAAGTTGCAAATCTGTAAGCAGCTACGGTGGGAATTTGCTGATCTCTGCCTGCTGTAGCTCATTCTGTACAGGTCCTCGAGCTTTGTGCGAGAAAGTTTTGACATTGTGCTCTGCAAAAACACACGCAGCATCTTGCCAGGGCTTGTCAGCAAGGACAATAACACATTTTACTAAGTCTGTGAAGCCTATCATTGTTCGTAATGTCACACTGTTGAGAGCCGAAAAAGCAGAACTAATAAGACCTTTCTAGAACAATTTCTAATGTTCCTTGCAAAGCAAATGTGTCGTTTTACTTATTATGTTGAATCAAGGTAAGCCAAAGCTCTGAATAAAACTAAGACTAAGAGATATTTCTCCATAGTGAACAGACAATAAACCCCTCATAGCTGGTTTTCAGGTATCCTGTTTATTTGTAATCAGATGTTTTTTGTTTTATTTTTCAGTCCTTACCAACTATTACCTTTTCTTTGTATTTCAAAGGGAGCTATGGTCATCACCTTTCACTATGAATTCACTATGAATAGAAACGTAAAAGCCAAGGAAAATTTAGTGAAATTTAAAGAAAAAAATCTGCTGTGTCTTAAGAGAAAATATTACTGTCTTTTTCACTCAAAAATGACTATTCACAGAGCAAGACCACTGACAAATGTGATTTTTAAGTGAGAAGCTTCCTAAAAATATGATCATGACTGCACAGATATTCTTTCTCACACAACAGATTATAAAATGCTACAGCATAGTGTATCTTGGAGATTGCAGGACTTTCATCAACATATTTAGAGATTTAATTCCTTAGGAATTGGGCCTAGAATCACTGCAGCCCTTGAATCTTGAAAATTGGTGCCATTTCAGAAAAAGTTCTTCAAAATATTTTCAGAACGTCTGTTGAAAACAAAATCCTGAAAACCCAAAACAATTTCCCAAGTTTCTATCACTGAAATGCACCTATTAGCAGCTAAGTTTAGCTCTCCAATCCGTGGGTGGACCAGGTGTTACTTGGTAGAATCAGAAAAATTTCACATACATAGGTGACTTTCCAACCTATGAGATCTACCAGACTGGATGCTTCCTGATAGGAGCTCTTCTTTGAGAGGGAGAAAAACCAAGCAGAAAACAGATGCTGTTTGGCTCCTGTTCTATCACAGCAAAACACAACCCAGCTAATTTATGTGGCCAGCTTAGAACTCGTAGAACTCGCCTCATGGATCTCCTCAGTATCTCATTAATCCAAAGTACCTAGAGCTCCATAAATATGAAATGGAGATGATGAAAGGAAATTGCCTTTGAAAGCCATCACAGGCTTTTGGTCCATGTATTGTAGCTCCTCCCTGGCCACACTGGCTGCGCAAGGGATGGATTTCCCTCACAGCAGGATTCACTCAGTGCTCATGGAGCATTAGCCTTTCCCGCCAGGGCTGTTTCTTTGAAGCCCTGCCACAATCCCCAGTTGCCATTCTCCGTCCTTGAAAGGGGGATGCTAATTCCATGGCTTTCACACTGTGCAGATCAGCCTCCAGGCACTCCAGTAAGGGCATCCCCACTCAGAGGAGAGGGCAAAACACCTCTAGGTCAGGGCTGAATCCTGACTCTCACTGAGGAATCCCTTGGTGGCTCGTGCCTGTAAATTTAGGCTGCACTGAAGGGAAGTTGAGCATGGGAGGATATCACCCACAATTTAGCATCTACATCTGGGCATACAAGGAACTCAAAGGGTGAGTAGTGAAGCACCTATGGACTAACAAATCTGGAGGTGAGGCAGTAAAGAAAACAGTCTGGGTTGTGGTTTGGGAGTTAGCTTGCATCACAATTAAAGAGGGGGATAAGAAAAAGAGATAGCCTAATGGGTATGGAGCTCTCTTTACATATGGCACAGTTCCTTACATTAGTATTTGTGTGGCACAGCCACAGCTAACAGTTTCAGAGTGGTTTATATGTCCTACTTCCGATTGCACAGCTTGGATGTTATCCTTATGGTTGTGTTTGCTTTCAGAACTTTGCATGAAGGAAATTTCAAATGCAAGTGTATTGCCATCTTGTTCTGAATCTTGGCTCTAAATGTGGGAAGCCACATCTCTAGAAGGATTGTGTACATTTCACTCTGGGAGGAAAAATCACCTTTCGTTCTTCTTTTAAATATTTACTTTAAAACATATTTTATAATTAAATTTTATAATTGCGTCCTGGTGGTTCTTGCACTTTTTAACCTTTAAACAAAATTCAGAGCTTTTCAAATTGATGATGTTTGTTGATTTCTATCTAAAGCATATATGTTCACATGCAGTAAAACATTCTTTATTAGACTGATAAACAAGTTATTCATTTGACCCTCAAAAGGAAAACTACCTTGATAATACACCTTTGAAATATGCAGCAATTTGGTCAAAAATGCTCTGATGATACTTTCATGGCTGCAATTTATTTTTTTCCCCTCTTCTCTATTTTAAAACACACTGCCAGATTTATTTGCTATAGTATTAAGTTTCAAAGCCTAACCATTTCTAGCCCAGCACTTCTAATATGATACAGTCCTTTGACTCAAAAATCTTATTCTCTGTTATTAAATCAACATGTGCCTTTATGACTCACCATTTATCTGTGGGATGATGATTGAATTCATAATTTAGAGAAGCATCTGTATAAATATATCTTTACTAATAACTGTGAAAGATAATCTTGCCATGTTCTTCTTTATACAAAGGGGAAAAAATTAAATCAAGAAAAAATATCCTTAAAAATCTGTTGATCATACAGCTGTTCTTCATAGGGACATCCCTCAAAAGCTCCCTCCCTCCCTCCACAGATGCACACAGAAATGAATTTGTGTGAAACTGCTGTACATGTCACTTTGTATACCTTACATATAAAGTAATTTACACAAGTTTTAAGTCGCCTTTTTATTCCAGCAGTGATGCAAAGAAATAAGCCCCAGAGGCCTTACTATGAATGAAAGCTTATAGTTTAAGTGTTATTAATTAAATTGCTCTTCAACCAGGTTAAACTTGGAGCTACTCATACTGTGCATACGTGAACAGACGCTGTGTTAAAACCCACACCAGTAACTACATCCTGAATTAATTCTCATGCTTTACAAACAGAAGAAGGAATTGATATGCATTTCTGGCTTTGCCCCTTTTTCTCATTTCCTTTCTTGCAATTCCTTCTCAGAAATCCAAAGGCTGACATTGTTTTTATTCATAATGAGGTTTGGTTTTTTTTTTTGATATTGTGAGTCATTTTGAAGTATTGTGCACAATTGCCAGAAAAGACAAGGAATTAGGCATGTCTTCCATTTCTGTGGTGCTGTGTATCCATGGCAAGTGCCTCTGTGATGGGTGTTATGGCTTCCATGTTCCATTTTGCAACTGCCACTTTTGATGTTTTCACTTTACTTCTTCCCATTTCTTTCTTCACCTAAAAGATGAAGATGTTTTTTAATTATTTCCATGCAAATTAGAGACTGACAGTGAAAGTGAACCTGTCTTTGCAAACACAGAGCCAGTATCAATGTGCAGGAATGAAAAAGAGAATTACTTGAGTTAAAATTCAGGAGACAGGAGACTAAGATCTCATGGGAATTAAAACTGGGTTTTAGCTTACAATAAGTTCAAAAGAAGAGAGATGAAACTCAAGTGAAAAATTATCCTAAAAACATGTGCCATATGCTGCAAGATTTTGAATATTTTTTTCTCTTTTTGAAAGATACCTGCAGCATAATTTCAGTACAGACTCACTAGCTGTTTCCAAAGGGTTTGGGGATTACACCACTGCATGGTCAAAGGATTACATCTGAGAAAAGGACATAACAGATTTACTTCAGACTGGCTCTGAAACTTATATATTCAGCAGCTCCAGTGCTGGAAACTCCTTCTGGGAAAAGATGAATGCCAGCAACATGCATACAGATTTAAAGTGCATTTACCATTTTACCCCTTAGATTTCCACTTTAGAAAGGTATTTGATTTGTGGAAATCATTCCTGCTTCGATGCTACCATTGATTTAACAGGACACATTGCTTCATCTTCAAGCTTTGATTTGGTTCTGGGTTGAGGCACCCCAGGCTTCCATCAGAAGACACCAAAAGATATTCCAGATGTTTTTCTATCCCCACCTCGCACCCAAGTATAAGGATTAATATCTATATGAATAAAATTTCCAGCATAAATGCAACGAGAGTTTCATACTCCAGCGTCAGGCCTGAAAATGAGAGGAAGCAAACCAAGAGTGATAAACAGACTCTTAAATGCCCTAAGCAGAGAGCAAGGAGGAGGGAAAATATAGAGTGGGTAGAAATGTGGTTCATTTTAAAACTTAATTTAATAAATTGTGCTAAAGATGCTGAAAAATGCATTTAGCTCTCAACCTCCAGGACCCTACATTGTGAACTAGCATCTAGCCATAATGGTGTTTCTGCTTCATCAGCTGCAATAATTATTTTTCTTGATTTTCCTTGGTCATTTTATATAACAATTTCTCAGTGTGTATACGTATGTGTGCATGTGCTTTTATGTGCATTTCCTTTGATTCCTTTTCCTTTCTTATTTCTCTTTCCTATCAAAAACAAAACGAATCCAAGACAAAACGCAGGAAGAAGGAACATTAAAGATTATTCAAGACACATTTTGATGACTGGCCTTGTAAATATTTCTTGCAAGGAAGCGCAGCCTCCTGGACAGTGCTCACTGCAGTCCCTTTTTCTGGGCACTTTACAGAGAATAAAGGTGCCAGGGAGCTCAAGGTCCGTGCTTGTCCCTCAATATAGAAGGTGCTGTGCATGGCTTCACTTTTTACTGCAGAGAGCATATCTGCTATCACCAGATTCACTGTGCAAGGATTAAACAAGGCCACAGGGTCCTTAGCAGTGCCCTGTCGCAGACACCTTTTTGTGAAAATCCTTTCTTAGGGTTTTTCCTGCTGAAGCTGAGAAGTTTCAGCAACAAAATGTAAGCAATGGTTATCTGCTGCTGCGGAATGCAACAGGTCCATCTGTGATCGACCCATCTTGGATGTTTATAATTAATGGCCAATCAAGGACGGAGCTATCTCAGACAGAGTCCGAGAGCTGAGGAAACCTTTCCTTCTATTTCTTTTTAGTATAGTTATAATGTAATATATATGTATCATTAAATAATAAATCAAGCCTTCTGAACATGGAATCAACATTCTCATCTCTTGCCTCATCCAAGGACCCCTGTGAACACAGTCACAGTGCTCAGCATACTTCAGGCTTGGATTTGCATGCTTGGGACTTTAGAGGCAAGTTTTGTCAAACACTTAAAATCATCGGCTATTTCTTTCACTTGATTTGCCCAAGAAGTGGGTGACACTGCTGGCTGGGAAGTGGCTCCCGGTTTTCCTTTCTCCCTGTCCTGAATTTCAATAAGACCTTTTGCTCCATTTAAGTGCTGGTGGTGTTCAATGAATCTCAGGTTTTTATTTTCTCCAACAAGACACACGAGTGCACACGGTCTTGAGGATGTGTGAGCGTGTGTCTATTAAAATAAAAAAACCAAAAAAACCTAAACAACACAAAACCACAACTTAACAACACACTGATTTGGATCACGCTGTCATGAGTGTTTATATCTTTTTGATCTATATTTTCTTTTATTAACCATCCCCTTGCCCTGTGTCTGAGAGTGTTAGCTACTGTTTCTCAATTACACCCACTGGCAAAGCCTGCCCTGCGGGGTTTCTCACAGCAGTTGCCCTTCCAGCGTCAGCTCAGCAGATGAAAAGCAGATGGAAAATTCCAGGGGTTCAGGTCTGAATGTTTCCATCGCAAGTTAGCATAACGTGGACTGGCGAGAGCTGGCGTTTTGAGTCTGCTATGCAGAATGAGACAGCTGCACTCTAGTGAAGATGTTTGCACCGGAAAGCAGGAAAAACAAATAAAGGATTCAAGAAATTCATACTCAAAGAGCAAAAAAAATAAAAAAGGAAAAGGTGAATACTGGAGTTATGAGTAACAGAGACAGTTTGCCTCAACCAGGAGTCTTTTAGATCAGCTTTGCCGGAGTCTTTTAGATTCAGGGGCAGGCACTATACCAGTTAATGAATATCCTTCATGTGAGGCACTTATATTCAGTTTCAGCATGAAGTTTCAATAAAAGAAGGGACTGCCCATTTAAGCATCATCCTGAATTATCAACTTTCCTCTCTCCCTCCCTACCCTTCCTCATCACTGAGTGGAAAGAAGGTCTGAAGTTCCTGAATTGGATATCTCTGTAGATGCCTTGAAAAAGCAAACTGGCTTCATTTTTAGTAAATTGTCAAAGTACGCAAGAAGAGACCCTGGAAAGTGAATGGGAGATGACCTGAATTTGAAATCAGTCTCAGTACAGGTTTAAAAGTTCTGTTAAGACTTCTTTTCCGTATTGCAGTCAAATTTGCACCATTCATTACCTCCAAAATTAAGACCACTGAAAGTTTTTATCCTAACTGAAGACTGATGCTTATGAAGACCTCAAATTACCTCCTGCACATGTTCCTCATTCCTATTAATTTTATTTATGTATTTAAATCGTTGCTCACTGGGATACTCTCATCAGATGCACATTTTGCTTTTGGGAGAGTTCCCAGGGGAGAGGCAGTCAGAAAGTATTACCACAGCCTTCTTCATCACAACACAAACAATATCCTGCAGCATAACTCAATCTAAGCTCGCAGGCAGCTGCACAATACAGTCCCCCTATCAATTAATTTTAATAATATTACTTAGCATGTACAAAATATGTTTCAGCTTCAAAGAACTTTTTGAACAGAGAGGGCCAAACTGGGTCTGCCCCAGTGTGGCTGTATTTGACAGAAGAAGAGTGAAAAAACTGTGCTGCAAACACCATTCTGCATCTCTCTTGTCTTCCTTTTTCTCCACCCAGACTTAAAGTGATTTCACTCCTGTTTTTTTTCCATTTTGTTGGACAAAATGCAGCCACCTCAACAACTCACCACTGTGATGTTTTCAAGGGGTTTACAGTCAAAGCCTGAGCAGTGACTTACTTTATGCACCTGGATAACATGTAGACTAGAGTTAAACTCTCTCCTTTTTTTCTAATTTTTTGGGCTCAAGATCAGAAAAATGTTACCATTCTAATGCTGGAGTGAGGTGGAGTTGCAAAATTCACTATTTATTTTCCATTTTCTCCTTGTTTCTGATTTTATTTTCTATGTAAGAACGCCAGTACACTGCACCACACATTTGAGGATTTAAGTGGAACAGCTTAAGAAATTTGTTTCCTTTCCACCCTATGCTTTTTCCTGCCCCATTTCATGTCAAATCAACTTCAAATGATCAAGCTAGAATGGGTGCTGATGTCAGAAACCATTTCTATTTCCTTTGATATATTGCTCCCAAAACAAGTCTCTCTGCACATGCTGGACAAAAAATGTGCTATAGGGAGGATGGAGTACTTTTAATGCAATACCTGCTAAAGCCATGTTCATTAATGCTTCAATTTCCCGGTTATTGTGAAACGTGACTCATAATGCATCCGCATATTAATAGCAAACCCATTGACTGCTAAGAGGATGATACTGTAGGGGAATATTTAATATCAGATGAAAAGTCTCAGCCACGTGTATGAAAACCAGCTGAATTTCTCTCTCACCAGATGTTTTAGGGCTGTATCAGCTCTTGACATTGCTGTACACCAGTTACCAGTTGGGGGTTCACTCATCTTTGTTTCAAGTACTGACACAGCTTCTAAAACAAGACCCCATAAGACAGCCACAGGGAAGAGTTTCTCTGTTTTTGCACAATGAGTAAAACTTGTTTCGGCTTAAAAACAGAAAAAGAAAATGCTGTTATGCTCCCAGTATCTTTCTCTCCCTTTCTCTTCTCTTGCCTTTTTTATTTTATTTTATTTTTTCTGGATATAAAGCAGATAATGAGAAATATACTGTAGATCAGCTGCAATCATTTTGTCATTGCTGAGGGATATTATTATCTAAAAAGCATTTATGGAAGAGAATATATGATCCATATATTCATAAAATTTGTTCAAATTGGTTTAATGTTCTCAACAGTATATCACACAGCTTTTTCTCTGTTAATCACATGTTTCTTGGAAACAGAACACATATCTTTCTATTTTATCATATTCTTTGTTTATTTTGTGTATTTTAAATATATGCTGACAAGATAATTTAACTTATTGTATCATTTTAGAATATTAAATAATGAGGATTTAATTATATCTATATCTTCTGTGCTTCCTTTTGATCATTTAAAATCTAACAAGAATCCTAAAAACACACATTTCTGGAACACTGAATTTCAAATGGCATCATCAAACTATTTCCAATAGTTTTTACATTCGTGTTTTCCCTGGGGAGATGCTATATTATGTCAGTGAATATTTATGTGTACAACTCTAATTCTGGAACCTTCTTTAAATTTAAACCATTCAAACTATCAAAAGAGAATTTAAGATATGTTTTTCAAAACCATTGCAATACCTAAAGCAGCACTAATTGGGGAAAAAATCTGGCATTTGAAAAAAAATATTTGTGAGATTTTGACATTCTTGTTTTTCTCTTTAACTTCTTTCTGTACTAATATTTACAGAATTTTGTTTTTACATGATGTTGAGAACTGTGTTGTATCCTCTGCTTCTAAATATTTATAAAGAAGAAGAGTTTGTTGCAGGAGTGATCACACTGTGAGACACAGAGAGGAGATTTCTACAAATGCATCTCCTTCTGCAGATACTTCTTAGTGGCTTCATGTGAGTTATTACATTGTTTACCCACAATTTTTTATGACATTTATTTTTAATTGGAACTTGATTACTATAATCACAACAGAGCATGAGAATTGCTAAGAGTTTCATCAGAACAAAACTTTCTTGGATCACACAGAGAAGCAGCATATGAACCGCACACTCCAGGTGGCAAAATCTCAACTATATAAGAAAAATGTAGAAGTGTGTTACACATTTTTCACTAAAATTTGCGATGGGGCAATTACATATTTCCTCAATGAACCTTTATCTTGGATCAGTTAGTACTGCTCATTAATTTTAGAGTGGAAACAGGAGTTTCTACTCTTTGTCAATTCTTTGCAAATTCATTGCTGCAGCACTGGATGTATTACAAAATTATAAATAACATATTTTATGAAATTTCAAATCTATTCTAATTTAACCTAGAGTGATCTGCCTTAGTATAATTTCCTGGATCACTTAAGGCTATATGATGCTCTTTTATCTTGGATCACTGCATCTTTCCCATTTCTGCTTTCCCATATTTTTGGTTGACTGCTTTACTTCTCATGTGGAGTATTTGGGAAAGTCTTTTGTATCTCTGTATACCATATCACAGAAAGTAATAAACTAAAAATAGTTTTAATCCTTATTTCAAATAACTTCAGGTAATTTCCATTAGCGTCAACCTTAGAGACGTTCACAAATGAGGAATATGATGTAAATATGTATTCTGACCTAATGATTTTGAGTAAGTTTTTCCTCTATGCATGCCCTAACTTTAAGAACCTAGAGGATGACAACCTTTCTTAAAAGTTGTGACTCTAACAGCCAAGTGCTTATAGTCATCCCAACCATCTCAAGGGTATGAGCAAAAGTTTAAATGAATGAATTCTAGAAAATATCAAAGAAATATAAATTCAAATTTCTAGTTAGCATGTCTTCACTTCAAACTGCTCCTAAGTGCTTTAGAAAGCCCTAGTCTTTCAGAGTAGGACAGTAATAATATAGCTCATTAAATGCTCACATTAATTCACTCCACCACCCTGTGCCCCTGTCACACGCAGTTCAAATTTGCTCAAAAGTTAGTTGCTTTCAAAATAAGTCATCATCCTATTGGGATCTGAAGTGTGCTCACCCCCACCCCACCCCCCTGGGGCTCTATGGCCACTGCATTTAATTTAATTTAGGGGAAATCTGAATTGAATCTTGTCGTGCTCCCCCCTGGGGAAGATGTGCTTCGCAAATGAAGCGCTACAGACAAAAAGGGAGCCGTGAATCTTCCCAGACATCCATTTGCATATCTCCTCTCCTTCCCAGTGGGGACTGGAAACAGAGCTCTGTGTTTGCCCTGAAACTAGCTGGTCCTCATTAGGCATCGGCTGTACCTGGTGCATTTTGGGCAGGCTGTGTTCGAAGACGCCTTCTTGGACTTGTATTTTTTTTCTTTCCTTTTTTTGCTCTTGAAAAAACGGTAAATAGAAAATTTGTTCTGTAATGGTTCTCTAGGTGCTGATAGTTAAGTTACTGAGGATCAGTTGCAATACTGAGGATGAATTAGTAGGGAAGAGTAGCAGATGAGGTCACCACATGCGACCTGGATTTATGAGGTTCTGCCTTGATAACTGGTTTGGTTCAATCAATTGCTGAATTTTGTGGTAAGCCATACTGAAAATATCCAGGACTCAAAGAAACCACAGAGTTGAAGATATTTTGGTTTCTTTGATGGAATATGGAGTTAATAGCCTACCTTTTTTGCTGGTTAACCCAGCTATTGTGGGTTGCCCACTTGAATTAGCGTGGGTCACCAGATGCCAAAACACACCATAATTCCATCTGACCTGGGTGAAAGCCTCCCTTGCTAACCTTCATTTTAAAGTAATTCCTCAAGGTTCAGCTTATGCAGATGGCAGAGTTGTTCCCAAACAGCACAAATGCTATGCTCCTTCATAAAAATAAATTAGGTGAAGGATCTCCATTACCAGGTCACAACCCCGAGATCTGCCTTTGCACTGTTTCTATTTCTTTGTGCTTTGCTGCATGGAGGGAGTTACACTTTGCATCAAAAGAGCTGCAAATATGCAAGCATATAAGAAAATATGTGGGCAGCTATCCATGGCTGGTTTCACAGACTCAGTACATGAGGTTGAAACTAAGTTATAGATAGGAGAGGATATAGCTTAGACGAAAATCAACAGAGAACACAAAACCCCACACTCTTCGACAAAAAACATTTTATCCACTCGTTTATTTTTATTTCCCCTTTCCCTAAAGAATAAAAACAAACCCACAAAAAGACTTTCAATAAAAAACTTCTTACCACTGTATTACTACTCTAGATTATTTTGGCCTAACTTTATCCCACCTCAATACTGATATTTAGAATCTGGGTCATAGCTTAAGACAGGTAACTGGATGCTGTCATTGCAGTGGAGAATTCTAGTACACCCATACTTTTAATTTTTTCTTTTTCTTATTTCCTCTGGAAAATACTGCATGTCAAGAAAGAAAAAAAAAAAGTGAAAAAAAAGAAAACCATGTCATTTCAGGTTTCATTGTCTCATGTGTCGTCTTGTTAAAGTGCAGCATTTGGCTAGGACTTTCTTGTCAACTTACAATTCAATGTAAAGTGACAACTGCAGCCAGACATGGTGTGAGTTCTAAAAGGATGTGTCCATCAACAGAGATTTAAAACTGAGGGGGGCGGGGGGAGGAAGGTTGACAAAATAGAGTTATAGTACTTTACCCCTTAAGTAAACAGTAAAACATGAATTATATTTACATTTCAGAACAATTTAAAGACTTGGAGATTTGTTGTTTTCTCCTTTTTTTTTAAATTATTTAAAAATATTAATTAAAGATGTATGCACCTAAAATGGGCATAACCTGAGACTCTTTGAAAGATCCTTCTCTTTATATTTGAGACTTCCTAGTTCAACAATGAGTAATGTATCTTGAATTTCAATTAGACAACCAGAGGTAATTAAAATAATTATTCCCATTCTGTGCACACTAAAATTCTGCTATTGAAAGAGACATTCTTCACTCTGAAGTTAATAAATTTATATAGGTATAAAAAGATTAAAAATGAAATTTCGTATTTCAAAAAAACTAATGTCAATTTACTCTGAAAGTAATGATCTTTTCTTTGACAAGCATCTCAAAATTTTAGAGTACTCCAGATAAGAAGGTACCACTACCAGATCCAGTTGATATTATCAACTGTGTCTTAAATTTTGTAGAACTAGTAATTTTGGTATGTTAATTACAATTATTTTCACTTTGCTTACCATTTCGTTAGAAATTAATCTGGCAGTGACAAAAAAATATCATAAATCTCATTATTTACTGACATTCTTATAGTTAAGTTTTCCTGGTAATTTAGATAAAGAAAAGAAAAGAAAAGAAAAGAAAAGAAAAGAAAAGAAAAGAAAAGAAAAGAAACACCACAAACAAACAGAAAACACCCCACAAAACCAACCAACCAAACCAAAAAAAAAAACAAAGACAAATTAATTTTTCCAAATTTTTGTTAATATTAATACGACATGTTTGCCATGAATTTTGGCTCCGTGTTTCTCTGCAAGATAATAGTGCTTTCACATCAGGAGTTTTTCTTATCTTAAGCTACTTTGATGTTTAAGTAGAAGCATTCTCTTATCTTTTTGATAAAATAAACAAGTTGATCTCCTAAAATTTGACATTTTTCTCCCAACATCAAATAATTTCAAAAGATATTGACTGACATTTTCCTCTTCTTCACACTTCTCTTACAATGATCAACATCAAATACAAATTCATTCTTTCCATCTTTACCTCTCCACCACCTCAGATGGAGATACAAAACTTCTTCACTTTGCTTAGAACTCAATTTCTTTTTTTTTAAGCCGGGACAGTAAATAGTCCTTATTTTTGTAACTTCATCAGAGTTTTTTAATAACTAAATCCTTTTTAAGGTCAAAGTTACTGAGAACACAATATTCTATACCATGATTTGCAATATTTCTTTATTCATAAATATTTATTACCTGGCACAATCTTGCTCCTTGGTTTATAATCTTTCCTGACCATACGGAAAATTTGGTCTACAGCATAACTAAGAATCTTCTATGGTTATCAACATAAATAACATAGTAACTCAGACTGAGAGACAGGGGAAGAATGTGTGATTAGTAGCTGCTTCTGCTGCTGTCACTGATTTCATCTAACAGCCACAGCCCCCCTGAAAAAACAGGTGGCTCCAAATGCTGATTGCATATAATTTTGTTTTTAATGTTACACATTTGGAATACCACGAGCATAAACCTTTGATGACAAAGAAAAATATTTAAGCAAACAAACAAACAACCCATCAATTCTTAATTCTGAGCCTACTAGTGCTCTCCAAAAGCCAATTAGGTATATTGAACAGCTACTGGTGTTAGACTATTCTGGTGTTTTCATGAATGCACTGAAGCTGCTAATCTGCTATGGATGTCACATACTAAGGGATATGCTGAGCTGCCAAAGCATACATTCAGAAAGTTACTCAATATAGTAGTATAAAGCATATGGAGTATATTTATATACCCTCCACTATGTACTGAAGGGAAAGGTGTGCTATAAAAGACCTCATAAGCACACAGTAGAGTGCGTCACCTGCTCCTGCACTCTATATTGTTATGTCAGTGAGGGACTTTATTAGCTAGACAAGAACTGCAGGCAGGCAGTAAGTGATGTATATTAACAACTTCTCTCAATTATATCAGGTCCTGACCCTGCTCCTGTTGAATTCCATGGCAAAACTCCCACTGACACCGATTCTGTAGGCTTGGGATTGCATTTATTAGCATTTGGAGACTATCTTTAATTTTAACTGTATTTTATACAGGCTTAGAGAACATTCATCTCATTTCACAAAAGAGAGAAGATAATCAGTGGCTGAATTTAAGGTAGTTTCTGAAGGTCATAGCTGGAATTACTGAAGACAGAACTGAACTCGCATTCTTGGATTCTGCAGACATTCAAAGACAGGCAGAGGGGAATTGGTCTGGGACAGAGGTTTTGGAGGGTTAAAGGACATATTCAGTGGAAGGTGCTGCTCATGACCTGCACACCTGTTGTTGGGTTTTCAAGGGAACTCCAGCTGGAGTGAAGAACAAAAAAATGTCCTGTTTCAGCGCTAATAATTTGCAATTAAGCAGAATATTGGACAGTCTGACAAACTGATGAATTCCACCCTTTTTAGGGGCTTGTAGCTACCTTACAACTGGCAATTTATGCACAGTGTACCTAAACCCAAGGAAGAAAAAACAGGTGATTGCAACTGATTGATAGTGCGCAGAAACCTGACTGACAGCAGACAGGAGCACATAAACCTGCTTAACAAGGATATTTAATGCAAAGTGGTTGTGTTTGGTTACGTATAAATACTCTCTCCAGAGTTACACTTTCCTGTCAGCTTTTATACTACAGAAATAAAGGGTTCACATGCAACTACTGGCACATAAGGCACTCACAGCTGTTCTTGAAGGAAATAATTTCTATCACCAGCTGTAGTTCTCCTCCCCAGGGATGCAACCTCTACAGTTCTGTCCCTTCTCTTCTATTCATTCCTTATCAAATAAACCTTAAAAAAAAACCCTATGGAAATTAATAAACACACAATATTGTGAGTTAGTGGAAATCTGAGGCTCTTCACATCATGTGTATTACACAGGACTTCGCTTGGGCCATAGCTTATAGCTCCTTTATGCCACAGACCAGTTTTTGTTCTGTGCCACGTGAGTTTCTGTTCTTTCTGTTTTCCACTTCATTCATCCTTCAAAATCATTTGTTTTATGAAGTCATGACTGGTCTATAAAGTCAGGACATTTGGCCTCAAATATTACACTAGTCTATCAGAGAATTACACAGGAAGGAAAAGAAAAAAAACCACATAAATTTAAGGAGACATTGTGTGTCTCATAGAATAAAAATACTGACCAGATATAGAACTTTGCTCAGAGATGTAAGTGGGGTGTTACTTGAAGACTTTTTAATCCATTGTTGGGCATATGGGCTATTTGTGATATGTATATGATAGCTTTATTTGTTCCTGATGTCTGCTGGTATGCAGAAAGTCATCTGTAAAGAAAAATTTGTTTGGGAGGAAAACTAATCTAAAACAGATACAACAGGATATTGCAAAAGAATCTTTATGCCTACAAAATACCTTGTAAATTTCAATAGGGATGAAAATATCAGATTTTTTTCAAAAATAAACACAGCAGTTTTCAGCTTCAATTAAATCCCATTTCATTGAAATGCCAACACATGAAAGTATTTAATATCACTTCAGAGGCAACAGGGGAACTTCAGCTTGTACTTAGAGTTAACACATGCTTAAAATGTCCATCAGTTTGGGTTCTTAATATGCAATTATATCCTTTCTGCAGTCTTTAACCTACTCATTAATTGCAATTATTATTGGTCATTTTACTTTGCTCATAGTTTCATTTCTATAAAGAGAAGTACCATAAGACTTGTGCAGAAAAGTTTGAGTTTGCTATTGAAAGAACTCTATGTTTATTTTTTTATGATGAGAATTCTTTCAAGCCTTTTTTCCTTTATTTACTATGTTCCACAGCAAAACTCAACTTATAATCTTTGTCCTTTATGTGTGTCATTCATCCCCAAATGAATTGTCATCTGCTCAGTGTAGGTATCTTCACAGTACTATTTTACAGCGACATCTCTCTATCTTCACTCTTCCTTTACTTGTCCTATTCATCAAATAAAATATTTTGTGTTGTATCTGTAAATATTGACATAAAAACCTACCTGATATGGATTCAACGTAAATAGTGTTACATTTTATTTATTCAAAAAATTCTGTTTGTGTGGAATGCTCTATGAACAACAGTATTTTTTTAAATTCTGTATCTCTAGCCCCAAACAGTTCTCCATAGTATTTCTAAAAGGTTGTGAAATAAATTATTCTTCTGGATACTTGAGAGACTTAACTGATGGATAATAACACTAGTTAAATCATCAGATCTTTGATAATCAAGTTTAAAAAAGGGAAAAGTAGAGAACTTTTGTCTGTTTTCCAAAAAGGTCCTCTTGAATCTGAAAAAAGTAATAACTCTGAAGTCATGTATTTGCAAAACTTTCAAACTATTTTTTAGTGGAAAACATTATTTCAAAACTTGGTCAAGTGCAAAAAACAGTCCATTGTTTGAGTGAAATTTGGTATTCGAGACCAGAGTTTTCATCCACTTGTAATACTTTAGCTTATGGATAATTATACTTAATACTTATGGATGGATAAATAAAATAAAATTAAAAAATACTTAGTTCATGGTCTTAGTCACCAATATACCTATATTTACCTTCCCTTTTCTTGTCTTCTTTGCAATCTTTGCTGCCATATTTTTATGTTATTTTTTTATAATAACTAAGAGCAACGTATAATATACAGCTCATATAAACAATCAGTAGCCACCAGACTAATCACCATTTTTGACAAAGACAGCTATTGCACAATTATGACAGAAATAAGAGTAGCTTCCATGCTTTTCTCAGGTGGGAACAGCTGGTGAGTGTCTAGACTGAATCTATGGCAAAGGGTAGATTTATTTAGTCACGATGCTGTATTGTATTAAGCAGACATTGAAATTCTTCTTGAACCCACTAATCTGAATATTACAATGTCCAAAATTAGATGGACCTGCTCAGTTTGCACACATTTGAATTTTGCATCCGTTTCTGTAAATCTATCAGCAAGAAATTATAACATTCTCTTCCTTTAACATATTTGGGTTAACCACCCAAGAGATAAGATATTCAACTTTTCATCTTAGAGCACCAGGGAACAGTGAATTTCAGGTACCTGAGCCAGTGCTCTGCATTTGTCATCAGCTGCAGATCTGCACTGGTTTGCCACAGCACAAGTCACCCTGGAAAATCAACATTTAGCAGAATTAAACCCATTGTGGCACAGTGTAAGTAAAGCTGATATCCAGAAACAATGCTGTCTAGACTTCTCGTTTGTTTTCACTTCTTTGTTTTGAATCACCTCCTCACTTTGCAAAAAAAAAAAAAAAATTATATGGGGAAGAAAATTATAAGAAATAAAAGCCATTTAATATTGATAACAGAGTAGATTCCAAGAAAGAATTGCCAAGGGTGCACGAGAAAAGAAATTAAAAGACACAAAAGATAGTACAAGTATTTGTTACTTTTAATAGCAACTGATAGCATTATTTCAAGTAGCAGATTTTCTGGTCATAGCAGATTTTCTTGCTCATAGTTTAGGATGATGTAGATGGTATGGTACCTAATACCATAGGTATTATGGTATTAGGTCCTATAATTATTCAGGTTTTTCTGATTTCTTTTTTTTTTTCCTTAATTCGGTGGCAGTTTGAGAATCTACACCAAAATGAAAATATGGATATGAATTATGTATATTTTTAGAATTCTTTTTTTTTTTTTTTTTTTTGCTCATTCACAAAGTTTAGAAAGTATTCTGGGAAACAAATTTGAGAATCATTAAGCTTAGGGAAACTTTCCATTATGAGATCTTCATTAGGGGTATAAAAGAGCTGCAGATGTGTGGCAATTTATACCAGGTGCAGATCTGACCTCTGGCATTCCTTAGGTTTTATTCACATTGTTATCCGCATATTTTTACATTTATATTTTGAGACCCGTGCCTCGCTGATTTCTACTTCAGACAACTTTACCTGTCAATCACCCAGACATGGATGCAGCACCCATCACTTGTGTTTGGATACTCGAGCTGTACTCTCTGGCTGCACGTGGGAATTCCAACAGCCATCATTATAATCTGTGACTGAAGGCTCATATTTTAGGCGTTCTGCCTACATACCCAAGGTGCCTAGAAATATCATATGCAGAGATTGAGTTGTGCGGCAAAGGAACTCAGGGAAGTCTAGCAGGAAAACAGTAAAGGAATTGAAAAGCTAAAACTGCTCGCTCAAACGAAGGTAAGGTCCTCATAGTGGGATAACAAAACATGCCTCTCATAGCTTAGGATTTAGAGTTGGGAACCCACCCTTGGAGAAGAACTTTCAGGCGAGATTAGCTACTTTTTGAAAATAAGGAGGTAGAAAAGGCTCCAAGGTGAAAAGCAAATTCCAGGTGTCTGCATCTTCTGGTTTGTCATTTGTCAAAGTTGTTTAAAATTGGGAAAGGAAAATAAATAACCTAGGCATCTTCTACCACCCTAACTTCCAAACAGCTGTTTGGTATTCTCCCAATGATATTTTAAAGTTGTTGTGTTTCCTTTAAGATAATCAGATTTATGTGCATTTAACATGCAGAGAAGAGGAGCATGTAAGTCAACAACTGCCACACAGAATGTAATGAAAAAAACTCTTATCTTTCAAAAAAATACTGATCTATCTCTATCAAGAGTCTACCAGGTGATCCCAGTGGGGTTTTGACCATAATCCAGATGCTTAACAAGATTTCTTTTCCTATTCTCTCTTCATTATATGTGAGAAAATCCTCAGTTTATGTAAGGAATAATTCTGTTTATATTCAGCACTGCCAAAAAGAAAAAAACTGTGTTGATTACTACTGACATAATTCAGCCATTCTTTTTTCTTTACAATGTATATGTTCAATTTTTGTCCTCTATTTGTTCTATTGTAAGACAGAGTGGACTTAAGAAAAGCAATTAAAATCCAGCATGAGTCAAAGATGGGCAACGAGGATGACGTTAAAAATGCATCTTTTAATCTAAGATAATTTGGTTTTTTATTGGGTGTAATTTACTGGAATTTTCAGCATCCTTAGTATCTGCAGTTTTGTACGTGCATGTAGAGACAAGTTTGGTCATGTTTACAGCAACATTTCACTGTGCAAAGCTTTGATGGCTCTGAAATTTCCTGCTATTTACACTTGTTATCCCTTAAGAGTCTCAGAACAGTGATACTTTCTTCCAAGGATTCCCTCAGTTGTGTTTGGAGCTTCAGTCAGAAAAAAAACAAATGTATCACGTGACCCCTGGGCCTAATTAGAGCAAGAACAAGCCAAAATTTGCATACCAGATACTCCTGGAATCTCAAACACTTAAAATAAAACAAAATGTTGAAATACAGGTCTGTTTCTCCTACTAGTGAATCAAAAAAAAAAAAAAATCCAATCCACAACCAGGTCCTTGGGCTTTGTGTGATTAAGAAAGGGAAAATATGTACAGAGAAAGTTATTCCTTGGGAATTACTAGCTCAGATTTAAGAATTATTATTTCATTATTTTGTTTATAGTTCCTCACAAGTTCTTTGAATATCCTCATGTTTACATTTTATTTTTCTCTCTACTTCCCTACAGAAATTCCTCTCCATGTCAATCTATATTTAATAACTTTGGTTTAAGATTTATTATGAATTCACAGACTTTGATTTTTTTTGCAGCAGGGCTTCCAGGTTAACTCTTAGGAATATTTTTTCAGTAAACTTTGAACAGTATATAGACTCCTAAGAATCCAATGGGATTTTAGCCAGTTATCCTCAGTTTTTTTGGGTTTTTTTCCCTCTCCACATCACTGTTTTGAAGATGTATTTTCACTTGTTTTTTGGTTTGTTGGTTTGTGGGTTATTCTATTTATCTGGGGTTTTTTTCTTGTGTTTTGTTGCTTGTTAGCTTGTTCGCCTTTTTGCGAACATTTTCCATTAAGTGATTTTGAAATAACTCACTGCTGGAACCAGCCTGTCGCAAGAAGGTACGCAGGAATTAAAGAAATATGCATGTCTTAGAGCATGGCCATATTTGGCAGATGTAGATGTGTGATAACCCCTCCCACAACCAGATGTGTGCATTCAGATCTGGGGAAATCAAAGAAGAAAATCTGGCACAAACTTCAACGCCCTTGAAGTACACCAGGCATCTGCCAAAATTGTCAGACTAAGCCTGCAGATCTTCAAAAGGGCTGCATTTGGCTCCAGGTTCAGAAGTAGTTTACAGAGTGCCCTGCCAGCATAATGTTGGCACAGATAGTATCTCTACCTTGAAATTAGTTTTAGGTAAAGACAATTTTATTCCAGCTCACAGAAACATAAAAATTGCCATAGCACACAAGAAACAGAGAGATCGGGCATGAGCTTTTAAAACCAGCTGGCGCCAGATGCTTCAGAGAAAGAGATGAATAGTACAATTTGCCCAAAGGGGAAATTTCTTCTTAAGCCCTTGTAGGTAGAAACTAGCTTATGCCCTGAAGCAAATGAACTTACATCCCTTCCAAAATTATATATTATAATTGCTATAATAATAATAATAATAATTATTAATTATTATTATGATTGTTTCTATTTTCTATAGTTATTTTTATAATTTTAAAATATGTTGTGTTTATCACCATATAGTCTTGGAAACGTCCAGTTCTTTTCCTTTACTTTTTCATTTTCTTTCCCCCTGGAGAGTTTGCTAATGGATGTAATACAGAAATAATGGTTATAATTTGCAGCTAGAGAATTGCACCCATTTAGGGATATTAAAGTAGTTTTTCCAAAGACTATTAAATTTAGCTTCAGCACATCTATTTTGGGTTGAGTAAATATCAACATTTCATCCATAAAGGAATTAGCACAAAATGGAGACAAGGTCAGGTTTTTTCAGAGTAGGATATTTAATGTTTGAAGACCCAAAGAGCCCATTTTCAACTTAGTTTACTTCCCCATGAAGACACTGAAGGTCTTTGAAGTTTTAGTGTGCAATGGAGCCTGAGAACCCCTGAAAATCTTCTGTCTATTCCTGATTTCCATTGTGTTTTTTCACACCACTATGGTGTTTTGCAATGTCTCTTCTTTTTCCTGCTGAGGGTAGAGTAGCTCCTGCTCAGAGGAGTTTACATTTTTAATAGAAAAATGCAAAGAATTTCAGACAATGGTAAAAGCCTGAAGCTGGAACAGGGGTCCAATAGGTATTTCAATCTGGTAACCTTCACTAAACTAAGAATAGAGCCAGTGTCTCTGGAGCTATTCTCCAGTGATGCTATAGCTGACCTAAATATTAAAGGATCTACTCTTCCAATTCGTCATTGTTTGAATAGCTTGTGTGACATTGGAAAATGTGGTGAGGGCTTGGGCTTCAATCAAATGCATTTTTTCAAATTTAGTGTAACTTTAGTTTAAAAAAAGTTATTGTGACCACATCTTCACCCACTAGAGGATGGTGTATGGTTTAAGTGTCTAGGAGGCAAGGTGCAATGGCAAAGAGTAGAACTCAGGGTAAAAAACAAGAAAACACTTAAAAGTATAACATCACTTTTCTAATTGAGTTTCTTCCTCTGCTCCTGAGCAGAGGAGGAAGAAAGAGAAAACAAGTGAGCAGCAATGTCTAGCCATCCCTGCAACTCATGAAGGGGGAGAAGGCACATTGTGTATCCTGCCTCATTCGTCACTGTCACCGTCAGGTCCATTCCAGGAGGAGCACAGGGTCCTCCAAAGATCTCTCCCACACTTCCCGCTGCCTGGTGTGTATCATGCATTGTTTGCTGAGTGATTAGTGAGGCATCTGTAGATATATTAATGTGGAAGGCTGGATGTGTTTGACAACAAGTCAATGATTCTTTCTGACATGACTTTAATAGACCCGAAGAGGTGGTCGTGGGATGATACTTCTAATGGGATATAGATATGAACGACCCAAGTTTTATGACAAAGGTCAATGATATTGGAGATTAGTGTGGAGAGGAAAATTTTACTGGCCTGGTAGGAGGCAACTTGCATGATTCATGGACAGTTTCCCCACCCACACCATTATTTAGGATAACAAAAAGCCCACAGCAAACAACAATTATGCAATTTATCACATAATAGTGAATTGTTAGACCTTGTTGGTAACTGTGTAGAGAAGATGAAGAACATTTTCTGATAACGTATGTGAATGAGATCTTTTCTACCAGCCTTTAATACATGAAAAGGAAGTCTCCAAAGAGGAAACTCAGTTAAAAAAACAGCTACTAAGGCATTGCACATCCCCGCCATTCAATATCGCTACAGATCACCGAATCAGAAATCAAGGTATCTGTGACTCATCTAGCATTTAGTACTGATGGCAGAATGAACTGAAGATTTCACATTCAACAAAAGTAGATAATTGCAATGTGAGAGTTACTAAGTCTGCCACAGCTTAACCATCTTTCACTGTGGAAACTCAGCTGTGATGAAAACACTCCTTGTCTTCAGTAAGAGCATATATGTGGACACAGACAACAACAAAAAGGAAAATATATGATTGTACAGAGCATGTATCATATCATGGTGCCAGAGACAAGTGAAAACTGCCTGCCCAGCTCCAAAAATATGAAAGCCCAAAAAACAATTCATCAACGAAGTGAAACAAATCAGTTTTGTCAATTTGAGGACTGCCTAGATATTCCCAATAGACAGTTTCTTCAATCAAAAATGTTAACCTCTCCTCACAAAACTACTATCTCATTCCCAACAAAGAATTGTTAGGGTAATTAAGATGTAATGAATATGAAGCTTCTTTATTCATCACTCTGGTGTTGACCATACTGCCCACTTATCACAGTGTGGTCTTCTTTTGGACCAGATTTGCACAGCTAATGCAATGTATATGCCACAAGAATTTAAAAAAACAAAACAAAACAAAAAAAACCACAAAAAACCAAACCAACAAACAAAAAAACCCCCACCAAACCAAAACAATCCAAAACAAAAAAAAACCAAAGATAATAAAATTCACACAGATATATTTGAATGTAAAATAACATGGTCAGAAGGAGAGAAGAGGAATAAGAAGGAAAGTGGAGGTATTATCAAATTAATTTGTAGAACCTAAAAAACCAGAGAATATTCCCAAAGCCTGGAAACATTTCCTTCTCCTTCTCACATTCTTCAAGATCTAATTGTATATCTTAATACTAACACATTAGTGCTAGATTAATTCCATTTTTTGATGAGAATCAAATTCAGAACATATTATATGATCTTTGAAGTCACACTGTGCACTCTTGGTAGGAAGCACATTCCTGATAGTCTCTCACAGCAACCAAGAAAATAAATTTATTTGGGGGAACTTGTAATGTTTGTTACAATTTGTTACGTGCACTTCGTTGCCAAGAATTATTGTGGTAAAGTACTGTATTTTATAAAATTGAACATTTAAATCATGTGCCAAACTGAGGAATTTGCATTAGACTAATAAAATTTCGTAAAATATTCAGTGCCTGATGGAAACTTCTTGACTACCCCTCCTTATGAGTGTGTACACTGAATATTTTACTTGATAGGCTGCTGTGAGGGATGTGGAGACTGAGTTGATGTTGAGTGGAGGCCCCATGGTCCTCTTATAGGAGCACTGAAACAAGAGGCAGTCAGCCAGAGATTATTGTATTTTAGTAAAAATGGAAAAAAGAAGTCATGCAAAAAAATGTAACTTCACCCTTCCCACACCTCTACTCAGAGTTTGGAGGAGGAGGAGGGTAGAATTGGACAACAAAAAAACAGTTTTGGAAACAATATGGGAAGATTGCGCAAATATTAAAGGAAACATTATTCAAAGCGGGGAATACAAAAATATAGAGTTTGTAAAGCCCCAGTGGAGGAACCAGAATTAAGTCTGTTTCAAAAACTTGTTCAAAAATTATATGTGGCAGCACTGAAATCTAAAAAATACTTTATGCAGTGTTGTATAGTCTGTGATAATATTTGAAAAAGTATACTCATCCTCAAGATATTTTGGTTCTAATTTTTCCTTCTTAACCCAAAATATTTTCTTCAGTGTGAATGTGTGTGAAGCAGTGTACAGACTATAACCAAAAACCCTCCTCAGGCATGATACAACACACCTCACACAAAGTATCTAGACATTTGCCAAAATGCTCAGTCGTGCCCATACATCTGAATATGGATGCCTAAAAATTTCAGTTTTTTTCATATATTTGTAATTTTGTGGATTATTAATATCTGGTTATATAGCTCCTGCTATTTTTGCCTACCCCTTCTACTAGATTTTAGAGTAATAGGCTAACTTTCTAACACATTCCTGAAATATTGTTTGGTCTTATTTTCAAGAAGAGAACCTACAAGGAAGACATTTTGTTTTCCAGCTAGAATCTGAGAAGACACAATGAGAAATGGAGCATAGAAACCCTGGACCAACTCCAATGGAGCAGTACCCAGGGGGAAATTACCTAACCAGCTCCTCTTCTAATTGGACAATATTTATTAGGTAGGCTAATTTGTTAAACTTATAAAAATTGTAGAAAAATGATACCAGGTCTACCCACAACCCATAACTATGGAGACACCTGGGAGCTTCCAATAAAGGCCTGCTTTTTCATTTTACCATTTTAACACTATTCAAGATTTTCTCTTTTGATATGCCTAACAGATATTAATAAGCCTATTAGTGTGCCTAACAGATATTGATAACTCCAACAGATATTAAGTGTATCCATGCCAACATCGACCTGTCATAAAGGAATACAACATAAAGACACGTAAGCACAAGGACAGAGGTTGATTCCTTGTGTATTGTGAAATTCCTGTGTTTCATGAGCATTCCAAGACTGTCAGGGTTCTGGTCGATTTTTGCAGCAGCCTTGAGGGTCATGGCCAGGACCCTGGGCCATTTGCAAGGGGCACAAAAGGAGGTGGTTTTTTCAGTTTCTGGGGTTTGCTGTGAGGTAGTGCTGGGTTCCAGCCATTCACCTCTCTTGTACACTCAGCTCTGAACATTGTTGGTGTTGCTGTTCATTTTCTTATTTAGTTGCTAATATTTTTGTAATAAATTGTTATAAATTCATGTGTTATAAATTGTTCTTATCTTAAACAGTGATCCTCATGATCCTCATCTTTTTGTGCTTCTAGTTCTCCTCACGCAGATCCTTGGTTTTATTCTTCATGCTGCCAGTATGAATTACAGGAGAACCTAAACCACAGTTAGAAGCTATGAGTGATGGAAGAATCTAGCACTACATAAATAGATCTAAACCTGTAAGGCTGCTTCTTGAACTTTATTTGATATAGTGCAGTATTGTTTCCTAGAGTCATGCTGCCATAGCTTTATTTTTTTTTTTAATTGCAGAATTACTTTTATTTAAGTGAATGAAATAAATATGAAAAAGCAAATAAAATTTATATTAAATATATATATATATATATAAACAAAGTGAGGACAATTAAAATTCTGATGTTGGCAATTATGCTGTTGAAAATAGTGTATAGTTTACTTTCTAACACCGAAGAGTGCTCGATCTGCTATATCATATGAAAGGAAATCTCAAGAAAACCACTCATTTTCTGCAGATATTCAAAACCTGATCAGAAAAAAAAGTGGACCTTTCAAGGAATTGTCCTTCCTGGCATTAAAAATGCTGCCTCAGGAGCAGGACTAAAATCCTTGTCATATTCTTCTTTAAAGAAAAGATACATGATCAAACTGATAAAGTGATGTATTTTTTGAATAATACATTGCTCAAGGGCTTCAATCTACATTATATACTACATAACCATAATTTGTAATGTTTACTTAAACAGTGGCTCTCCACAAAACACTTAGAATCACTTAGCATCTTGTCCCTGAGCAGTTTGCATTAGAAATCTGGACTGCTTAATTTCATTGTGCTAAAGGCATTAAACACAAGAGAGAGGGAAAAAAAATCACAGAAAACAACCCTCATCTTGCACTGAGAGAGGAGAAAAATGTCTCCCCAACACAATCTCAAAAGCATATTCTGTCTGAACTCACCATACCACATAGGATTGAATTCTTTTATAATTGTGTAGAACTAAACAATCATATCGTTACATATGTTAGGAAATGTCCAACAAAGGACAGGCCCTTTAACCTTCAGAACCACAATTTTTCCTCTCCCTGTTACACAATCTGTGAGATCCCTTCCCATTTAAACTGAATTAACGAACACCAAAGCTACTTTTAGACTGTTTCATCAATGCAGTCTAAAGGGCTGCATAAAGTAAGGAGATTTTCTTTGGCTGGAATCCAGATGCTAATGGTGTTAAAACGCATTCTTACTGCATTTAAGCCAACAGTTAGTTCAAGTAGACAAACAGATTTCAGAGGATGTTTAAATAAACAGTCTATTTAATGTTGCTTTGGAACCTGCATGTTTTGGTTGTCTAGCCTCAAAATACCAGCTAGTTAGGAAACATAAAAACAATGGTGACTGCTTGGTTTGGAAAGAAATAAAAATAACATCAGGCTTGTATATGCAGCAATTAATTTTATAGAAATATATTAGGTATTCATTAATATTCTTCCACATGCCTCTAAAAATACAAGCCTTTTTTTAAAGACAATAGATCAAAAATGATCAAAAGGAAAGCTATTTAAAATTAAACTTACTAATAGGCTGGTGGAGCTCAGTGGCACAAAATATCATTAAGCTAAAAATGCATTAAACATGAGGCAAGCTTTTCTAAAGAAATGCACTTCTACAAAAACCAGCAGAGAAAATATGTATTAAAGAAAAAAAGATACAGAAGTAAAAAAATATTAACTTCATTGTTTTAAAATTTAAACAAGTAACTGATACAGTGAGGAGAAACTCATAACGATAAGGATCTTTATAATTTTCTAACTCATTCTCTTTTAATAGATTCAGAAACTAGTTGGTAACATCATCCTGTTAGAGATATGTTCTAATCAATAGTAATTGAGATGGTTTGGATAGCTTTAGTGATGTGCTTCTGTGGAAAACGCCTTATTAGAGTTGATCAGAATACAGAATTTCTGCTCATCAAAAATCCTTATGTTTTGTCAGCTCTTTTAATCTTGAAATGAAATGAAAGGTCAAAATAACCCAATCCTTTGAAGAACAAAAATTTTCGCAGTAATTTAATTTGAAATCACTGAACTGTTTTATTTTAATGTCGAGCTAACCTCTCTGTTGACTCGAATCCCTTCTTTCAGGAAGTTTCCTGCCATTAAAGCTGTGACACATCAGCCAAAGCATCACGGGGCTTTATTGTGCCTTCCATCACAGGACATAAAGGACACCTTGAAAATGCACTCAATTTTTTTTTTTCCCATAAAAGAATGGAGAGGATAAATGAATGCTGTCTATTTATTTATGCATCCATTCATTTTGTGGATCTTGTTTTGTGCAGTATTTCTAAGAATAACAAACACTTGTAAAGTAAAGGATCTAACACTAAAATGGACGGTATTTAGTGGGCTCACACATGAACACTCTTACGTTGAGTGTTTCCCATGTCCACCATCCACCACTTGCATATCTGTTACCCCAAACTACCTCTTAACTTTTATAAAAAAACAAACTTTAACTTTTATTGTAGAATAAGTAAATCTGTCAAACCATATTGGTTGTGCTGTGACTGAAGTTTTGGTGTTTCTTTGTTATTTTGCTTTAGAGATTTATCCTAGGAGGGTCCTGCTGAATCCACAAAGCAGAAATATACTAAGCAAGAAAGAATTAATATTTGCCTTAAAAGAAAGTGCAAATGTACCAAAATGCCCACAGGTTACAAATAAGCATTTATAACACTGTGATGCTGATACATAGCATCACTATAACACAGGAAACAACATATATTTAACAAAGGTAGGTATAAATGTTTAAATATGTAACCATCAAAGGGCAAAAACCCCATATGGGATGTTTAAACAAGCAGCGTACAAGTTCAGGCAGTATAATCATCAAGTAAGAACTATGTATAAAATAAGCAGAAAAGATGTCAGGTAGAGCAAGAGAGCAAGTCTCCCTCTGAAATGCTAAAGGAAGTTGGATGAAGATTAGATCTCTCTTTCCACTTCCTTTAGAATATGGAGAGTACAGCACCAAATAGGAGGAGGAAAAGAAGGGAAAGAAGAAGCCATCTACTCAATTTTTGGCTTCTTGTGTCAAATAACTGCTGAGCCTACTCATGTCAACCCCAGTGGCTATGCCTATCAAGGCAGTACTAATTGTAGGGAAACATACAGCATCCCGAGAGCTGTGAACTGTTGAAGTATCTGGGTTCCAATGGGAAATGAAATGACCATTGCCAAAGCTGCTTAAAGATTTGAAATATCACTACCCAGAGATAAAATTAATAGGGAAGCAATAGAATTTAAAAATACAGTGGAAAGAAATAATATGATTAATACTCTAAGTCTTTTTACCAGTAATGCTGTCACATTTATAAACTCCCTTTAATTTTTTTTTCATGCTGCAGCATTTAAAGATGTTAAGTGTCATTATTCCCAGTCTATTGATATCTGAGACATGAAGCAATAAAATAACACATCTAGGGCTTCTACTTGGGCATAGGTTAATCTTCAGATAAAATATATGGTTTCTGATATTCAATCCCCTGTCCAATCATTTGGGCCACAAAATTGAAGACACTACAGTGGTCATTATTGTGACCTCTGATCTCTTGCTATGTTATTAGTCATTTAAAAGTACTTTTGTAATAAGAACACTATAGGTAGAGAAGAGCCGTTGACCCAGAAGGTAATAACCTACCCTCAGCAAAGACTACCTTTTGTCTGGATATTTATATGCTAGTTATCTGTACAAGTTTCCAGAAACTATCACATTCTGTCACTCTTGTAAGATATTGTAGGGTTGGGAAGCATGAGCTGACAATCCCAGCTAGTGATATGAAGTTGAACAATTTATTCCAATCTTGTTCAGGAGCTTACACATCTGTATGGGACCTGGCTCCCAGGAGCAAGTGATGAGTGAGACTTTTAAATGTGCTCAGATTGAATTTCTGTTTCATGACTGAAATATTCTTTTGGCCTAAATTCTTCTTTAACTGCATTTGATCATGAAGCTCCTAGACTAAGGTTCATTTGTGCTCAGGCTAGTACAGCCATGAGTTCGATTTCTTAAAGTTTGGTAGCATCAAAAATCTCTGTCTTTCCCTTGTTAAACATTTCTATTTTAAGCAGTTGAAATTTGGTAGGGGGAAAAGAAAAGTCAGAAGTCCAGCATGGATGGGATAGCCTTAATTATTACCTAAAATTACAGGACAATGGAGACAGAGCAAACACCAGAGCTCTCAACAGTGTTGGGGGAAAGCGTTTTTTTTTTAATCTTTCTAGTCAGTAAGTAGAGTTGGGATATTTCTGTTATGGAAAAGGAAGGTAAAAATAAACAAAGAAAAAAGTACAAAGAAAAGAAATATGAAAGAAAAGAAAGATTAAGACCCAGAGAAGTATTACTGCTGCTTCTCATGCCATCAGAAGAATGGAAACTCATCCCTGGAAAGCGATGATAGCCTGATGAAATGCCAAAAATTGCTGCTATTGACTGAAAACACCTTTCCTTCTGAAAGAGAAGAAACTTCTCCCCCAGCCCCTCCCTCGGGGACAGTAACTTCAGATCTGCCTTTTCATTATGCCAACAAAAGAGATTAATACCATAATTGCATTATTCCCATTGGCAATCTGCTGCCTTAGGAAACTTCCAGCTTTGCCTGTGGCTAAAGCCAATGGTGCTGCCTGGAACTGCTCGGCTCTTGTGGAAGAGTTATTGAAGGGAATTACTTGGAATTCTGCAAAAGGCTTATTTGAGGGGCAGGCACTGCACTGGAATAGCTCCATGGCTGCTGGAGTAATTTCTGTGATTTCTTCTGTGTACATTCTGATGTTTATATTTTAATCCTATAGCACTAAAAAAACAAACAAAGAAAGAAACTGACCCCCATCAAAACATCACTAAACTCCAAACAAAGAACCAAAAAAAAGAAAAAGCAACCTGCCAAGCTGAAAAAAAAAACAAACAAAAAGTCAAATCAAAGCAAATCAAGACAAACCCCATACATATCTCAGGTGAACATTAAAAGACCATTAAGGAGAAAACAATTTTATGGCAATTCTGATCATACCCATATGCGACTTAAGGGCTGAAAATCAGACAGATTAAGCACAAATTGAGGTCCAGATGTGCCTGACCTACTCCATTTGTAAATAAGGAGAAATCATATCAGGTTTAAGGATGAGTATAAAAGAATGAAAATGAGTACTGTCTGACTGCAATTCAGTAAGTCACAATCAGCTCTGCAGAAAAGACCTAAAAGACCTAAAAATACTTGTGCTCATTTGATAGTCATACCAAAAACTGCTACCTGATACAGACCACAGCCCAAAATGTACCTCATCTTCATAATGTGGTGAAACCACCAAATGTAAAAATGTTGCTCCACTCACCTAACTTTAGATATCAAATGGATAACCTTTTAATTGCCATCCAGTTACTAAATTTCCATTAAAAATCAACTTTCCATGACTGTTGTAAAAAATCATATATTTATATATGGACGTGCTTGTATAAAAATATAAAAATTATTGCCCAGAGAGAAAAATAAGTATCTTCTAAAGGATACATCCACCTTATTTTAGAGACCATCTTGCTATGTGATCGATCATTCTTGGAAACTGGCCATTTCTTGCTGCTGAACTTACAGCTAAGTCAGAGTGGACAGCTTTCGTTAAAACGCTGAATTTTAAGTGTATAAATAACATCAAATTATGCACTTAAATACACAGATAGTTTCTCGATGGCCCTGAAAGTTTCTTGATTCTCTAAATAGTGAAGGAAAGGAGAAAGGTAATGGTGTCTCCATGTGTTTGTGGAGAACATCAGCCATTAAAAATTTCAATTACAGATAAAAATGTTCGTCTATATGTTACTGCCAGTACAATACTGTAATAGAAGAGTCAAAATTTGATTTTAAATTTGAATATCCAACACCAAATACATTTTAGGAAAGATAATTTCCAGGGTTGTCAGCTACCCAAGCTGTAACTACTGTTCACCTCCTTTTATGGAAAATTCACAAAATTATTTCATTTATTCATTTGTTTATCTCTTAAAAGTTGAAATTGCAATTTTAGTGAATGTGACTTCCCCTCTTATTTCTGGGAGGGCCAAATTTTCACCCAAAAAGTGTAAGAGAAACTATTTTTCCCAACAGGCCTTGAATTTTTTGTTACTTAACACTGTATAGCTTTTAGTATTTAACAATTAAAATCTATAGGGACCTGATGTGCACCCAGTATACTAAATGGTGTTAGACTGAGACTACAATGAAAAATAGAATGAAAAATAGCCAGTAAATATGGCATATTTAAATATTCAGAATTAAAAATCTTGTTTATTTTGAGGCTTTGCTGCCTATTGTTTCTTGGTGAATTTTATAATCTTGTTAGATTTGATGTTTCCAGTTTCAGCCATTTGGAGTTAGTCAAGCACACAAATCCCAAACGGAACATATGGAAACACCACTGTACTTTTTGTTACATACATAGCTTGGAATTGGCTGAACTGATGCAACTCAAACATTTCAGACAAAGAAACACCACTGGCTTGAGACCAAGACTAGGAGATGCAGGAGTGTGGAGCTCATGCTGGAAAAGCTGGAAAAGTGCACATGTTGTGTTACAGAATAAATATGCAAGACTTGACTACTTTAATCGCTCTGCTGAATGACAAATTCATTGATGCTACACTCTATGAATATAGCTGCACCTAGGATTAATCATTATCAAAGTAAATCAATAAAATTACTGGAATATTTGAAGGGATATAGGCCCAGCCATGACTAATGAGGTGTTGGAGAAGAAAGGAATTCACTTGCAAACAAAAGTTGGAAGTTTGAATATAGTTTCACCAAGAGCTGGAGTTCATGGAATAAAAAAGATTCAAACATCTTAAGCATTCAAAACAGGTTTCATTAATGCAGGTAGTTTAATTCTACAGAAATGTGATGTAGGCAAATTTTTCACAACATTTTTTTTTGTCTTTTCTTAATTGAGAGAAAAGACTAATTCCTGTAGAATGAAACAATCAGGAAAGCAAAAATTATTTTGACAATACAGGAAAAATAAAGGAAGCAAATATTTCATTCAAGGAGATAAAGCATACTGAGCAAACACTCAGATTTCAGGACTAGTCATGATTAGAGAGCAGTAAAGAAATTAGTTTTATGAGTGCTGTCAGTTCTTGAGCTAAGGACAACTGCCTTAACTCTGTAAATATAACACTAGACTTCAGAAGCCCAGAAACTCCTAAATGTTAATACAATACAAGGAGATTGACTTTTTTCATGTGGAAAGGATCAAGAATATTTTGATAGATCCACTAAAAAGGAAAAAAAATTCCAGCTCTAGTCAGAGCTAGGATTCAGCGTGGAGATTCAACATGGAGATTTAACATGATTGTCTGCACATACTATATATTATTATGGAAAAGATCAAAAGTGGCAATATCTTCTGTCTAATTTACTAACCTCAGCGCAGCAGCTTATGTCTTTCACTATTCCACCATGAATAGGGAAGGTAGATTTCTGCATGACTCCCAGATTTGTTTATGGTGAAATTGTCAGTCATGTTTATTTCTGAAACTCTTTCAAAATCTCCTGTAAAGTTACATGTGTCATACTTGAACTGTATGTTTATGTGGATATGAATCAAGGGGTTATTTCATCATGTGTGTAACTTCTGGGTTTTACATGAAGGAACTATTAAGATATAATCACTAAGGAGCTTAATGAGGGAACCAGCTGTGAGAGATCATTACTGCAGTGACCTGCTGCATGAGGTTAGAGAGAGAGAGCAAGAAAAAGAACTTTCATCCTATTTAACTGCAGTTATAGAAGAAAGAAACAGTTTATGTATTGGCTGCCTTTTTAGAGCATCTGTCTGGTTTTAAAAAATAATGAGGCTTGCCAAAGATATTGAGAGGTTTTTTTGGGTTCATTTTTGGTAATTTTTTAAGTTTTGTTTTCTGAAGTGTAGATATATTAACAAAAACTATGAAGAAAGGTTTAGTCCTTGATCACTGATAATGCAAAAATAAGGAAAATTAACAGGAGTCTAATGTATATTTTTTTGGTGAAAGCAATATGAAATGTTAGTATTTTTAGGAGTTATTGCATAACTAAAAGGAAAGTGTGTTGCAATCTTCAGAGTGCCTGCAAAATGTGGAAGTTAGAAGGTCAATATTTGTACATGACCCAACCATATTTCAGTCTTCTTTCACTTCTTAATTTTGCTAGATAGACTTTGCAGTTTGTTGTTGTCTACTAGGCTGATAGAAGAATTAGTCATTTTACAACTGTTTCATAATTTGTGGCTTAAAAATGTGACTCACACAAGATATTCTGTTTTCTGTTACCCTAGCAGTGAATTGATATTTCTTGGATATTTCCACTTGAAAAATAAAGAAATATTTTCCTGATAGCTTAAATCCACTCAGTTATTCTATAAAATTCCTCACAATTCCTCATACAGCCAAGACTGGGGAAATAACTCAGACAATATTTTCAAAATACAGTATTGTATAAGCATCTATTTCTCTGTTAAAAGAAAAAGAACAAAAGTAGGTATTCCCTAGATGGGGGAAGAAACTACCCACTACTGTTGATTATCTGTTTATTGCTTAATTTCCTACCTAGAGGTAGCTCATGCAAAAACATTGTTCTGTCAGGGTTTGAACTATACTGCTAATGCATTCAGGCCACTTAGAGATGCAAATGATTGTGTTTGCTTAATAAACATTCCATGGAAAATATATAAATGTGAACAAATACACTGGTGTGCAGGTTTTTCAAATTTCTAACCTCACCTTCCCTGTTTGGAGAAAAGAAGGCTAGGTAGAGGGTTCAGCTTGCTGTCTCAGATCAAAACTTTGGGTGTTGAGTGATGTGACATCCTGAAGTAACTGTGTCTCTCCTACCAAGGCTGCTTCCATCCACCTTACACAGCTGTCTGAAGCTACGAGGGCAGGAACTGTTTCTGTAAGCATAATAAACCTCAAAGACTGAGGTTTTGTGCTAAAATGAAAAATTAAATTCAGGAAATTAATAAATTATTATATTTGTTTAATACAGGGCATGAGCTCAATTTTTTTTTGCATAAAGTGAATGATGAAAATGTAAGGAAATAGATTTTTCTAAATAAAGTATGATTTGAACAGATCTGAAAAGGAAGCACACTTCCCACCTTTCAAGATTTTCAAGCGAGAAACCATAAAAATATACAGATAATTTGATACTTCGCTCTTTACCTCTGAATTTTTTAGGCTTTTCATGAAGTAAATTAGCAAATAGGTCCCTTGAAAATAAAGCAACGCCAAATCATTTAATTCCCAACTGAGTAACATGAGTTCAATTTTTATTTTCTCTCTACTTAATTTATATATATATAAATCAAATAGAGAGAAAATGTACATTTATATCAAGTTAACAATGGGAAATGAGTTATTGTCAAGTAAACATTTCTTCAGTGGGGTGAGGAGCAGAGCTCACTTGAGACGCAAGAGAAACAACTTCCAACTAGTGATCAAGATGAAGCACAGATATTTTTGATGCATTATGTTTGTGTCACAATCACTTAGGTGCTGCATCGTGTTGATTAGTTTCAAGTATATCTAAAGGCTGTTTTTGCTAATGACCATGGAGACTCAGAAGTAGAAATCAACTTAGGCTTCAAGAATGCCAGTTACATTTTTTTTGTTATTTGCTCCTGTGGACATAAAAGTGGTTTGGACTTTGGAATTGGGATGTGAGAGTAAATTAAGTATATTATGATTTACATGCATGTCTGAAAGGGCCTCTTCTTCCTTTTAATGGAATCAGAAGAGCAATTGACCTATAATGCATTAATGTGCCAAGTTTGAAATGTTTGCAGGCTAGGAGTTTGACACAAGGTACATTAGAACGTTAGCAAAAAATCACACTTCTTTCCCAGAGAGCTGAAAAATCAAGCAAGGTTGATTCTGTTGGTGTTATGGAAAGGATGCTCATATATTTGACATAATGAGGAGAAGGCATATAAATGATGGACAGAGTTTGTAAATGCCTATGCAAATACACAGTGAAATTGAAAACAAACAAACAAAAAACCAAAAAAAACAGACAAAACCCCTTTAGGTTTAACTATCTTGAGGAATATCCTTCAGGTAAAAGAGTAACTATATTCCCTGTGTAACTGCTTTATTTTTTATTGTTACTCCTAAGGCAGAAGGAAAATTGACAAAATGAAAATTATGAAAATTTAGGCTGTGGATTTTAGAAATGCAAATTAAATAATATTAATAGAAGATGATTGACTTAAAGTTACTGGGGTTTCTGGTGCAAGTGAGCAATGTCTTCTACAAAAACTCTTAAATAATATTTTAAAAGTGCACATTTAATGAGGGAGAGAATGTTTAACTGGTTGACCCCCATCTATAAGTTCACAATTTGCTGGATAGTGACTGTTAATATCACATTAACCCATATTATTCACAGACAGAGGATCTTGGATCCTATGCTAGGAAAAGAGATAATTTAATCCCCGCAGAGGTTGTGTTTCTTGTTTTGTTTTTCTTTATGTATACTTTATGCATACTTTGTTGGTCAAATATAAACTAAAGTGAAGTGTATTAATATGTGTTCACAACAAATACCTTTGAAAACTTACCTCTGAGAAACAGTTCCCCATGACAGCAAGAAACCATTTTCCAGACTCTTTCATTTGCTTCACTGTGACTAATTATATTTTTCTATTTTCTAACATTAAAAATATTTTGCAGAAATACTCTTGGCCAATTTTGCAGACTGTTTTGAAGGTGTGCAAAGAACATTTCTAAAATAACTGAAGGAAAACCAGACTATGTGATGATGTCTCATTTTCCCTATGTCCAACATCCTGGGAAACGATGTTTTCAGCATATTTTTTTCATAGGCTTATTTGTTTACTTTTTTTTTTTTTTCATTTAAGTGAATTTAAAATTAGGCTGCATGTTATGGTATCTATCCTGGCTTCTCTTAGACAAATAGGACAATGCTGGTGTTCACAGGTGGAAGAAGAGGGGGGAGGATATGAGAATGCTGAAGGAATGGGGGTCTGGAGGGAAGAAAAAGGTCCTGCTGTTTGGTAGGCAGCCCTGCTGGGAAATCTCAAATCAAATTCTTTTGAAAAGAAGTGTTATTAAAAGTAACTTTAATCCTTCCAGCCAGACGGCTCATAAAAGCATACAATTAAGTCAAACAAATGACAAGAGCACTCTCTCTCCTACCTGTTTCCCCCTTCAGAGAGTAATTATTGCAGGGTAGTCTTGTCTCGTTTTGTGCAAATAGCAGTGGAGTGCTTGAATGAGGTGCCAGTTTCCCCCTCCCCAGCCCAACCCCTCCTGTTCACTCCTACCAACGCCAGCCCGGCTAATGTACACAGCCAGGAACAAAGAGGGGAATTTCAATATTTCCTCTTTGTGCAAGGTTAATTGAAAATCAAAAGTCACTTTTAGAATGTCATATTAGAACCGTTAGTGCATCAATTTTCTTCAGTTTCCTGTCACTGCAGGGGAGCAGAAGAGGTATGCGTGTGGATGGGAGTTAATGAGGGATAGAAGAGAGAAAGAAAGGGAGAAAGGAGAACAGAAAGAAGAGAATAAGAATAAAAGTAAGAGAAGGAAGGAAGTGGCAGAAAGAAGAGGCGGAAGTGGTGGAAGTGGCGGAAGGAAGGAAGGAAGTGGCAGAAGGAAGGAAGTGGCGGAAGGAAGGAAGTGGCGGAAGGAAGTGGCGGAAGGAAGTGTCGGAAGGAAGGAAGTGTCGGAAGGAAGGAAGGAAGGAAGGAAGGAAGGAAGGAAGGAAGGAAGGAAGGAAGGAAGGAAGGAAGGAAGGAAGGAAGGAAGTGTCGGAAGGAAGGAAGTGGTGGAAGGAAGGAAGGAAGGAAGGAAGGAAGGAAGGAAGGAAGGAAGGAAGGAAGGAAGGAAGTGGCGGAAGGAAGGAAGGAAGTGTCGGAAGGAAGGAAGGAAGTGTCGGAAGGAAGGAAGGAAGGAAGTGTCGGAAGGAAGGAAGGAAGTGGCGGAAGGAAGGAAGGAAGGAAGGAAGGAAGTGTCGGAAGGAAGGAAGGAAGGAAGGAAGGAAGGAAGGAAGGAAGGAAGGAAGGAAGGAAGGAAGGAAGGAAGGAAGTGGTGGAAGGAAGTGGCGGAAGGAAGTGGCGGAAGTGGCAGAAGGAAGTGGCGGAAGTGGCGGAAGTGGCGGAAGTGGCGGAAGTGGCGGAAGGAAGGAAGGAAGGAAGGAAGGAAGGAAGGAAGGAAGGAAGGAAGGAAGGAAGGATTATTTTAAAAATTTCAGGTAAAGGTAAATTCAAACAAAGGTTTCTTTCAGAAAGTGTCCTGGTACTTCATTGTTTTTTGTTTTGTTTTGTTTTGTTTCGTCAAAATTTTCTAATTTGGGAACAGATTTTAAATTAAGGTAAGCAACAGGCTCTCGTGTTAAACCATTTATGTGGCAAAAAAAAAAAAAAATTGATATTTAGCATTGATCATTTCCTGTCCATGGCTGTTTACTGCTAAAATCAGCAAGCAGATGCAAACGGTAAATCTAGGTCTCTCATGTTCCATAAAGGACTCAAGAAATTATGGGGAATGACCATTCTATTTTTCTAATATGGGAAATTCCTGAAACCTTGGTGATGTTTTCTTTTTTGGTGATAAATTGTTCATGCCTGAGAATTGTAGACATATTTTAAGTGACCTTGTGTTGTTGACATAGAAATAAGTAATTATAGCGTAACTGCAAAGCATATAGTAGTGAAAGCTGTCTTTTTGAAGTGGGTATACCCATTTGCAAATTCAATAAAAGATTTCAAGCCAATTCTGTGCCATCTTGAATGCTGTGAACGTCACTGTGATGCTGGGGTTCACCTTTACTCTGAAAATTTTGGGTGAATTCAAACATCTTCCTGTTCTTCATATGGAATAAAAAGTAACAATTGGTGGCAAATTTAGAAGGAAAAAAAGCCCAAAAACTTTCACACCATGTCCTTGTGAAGTCAAGTTTCTGCCATTTCCTGAATTCAGATAATTTGCATCACCCTATCCTTACCATGAAAGATGCTTCACATGTTTTCTTTTTGGTTGGTGATTTCACAATGTTTAACAGAAAGAGAAAAAAATTAATAATAACTGTAAATATTATTTCACAATGTAATTTCTTCTGCAACTCAAATTGTCTGAATTCTTTACATCACTTTCAGCAAAATGTGGATAGAGTCTTTCAAGAAGTTGAGTGAAAATAATCCTTTCCTGAATATTGTGAATCTCCCTACAGTACAAGACTTTTAAAGACAAGAGTCTGTGTCCTAATTTAAATCTTAATACCAATTGAACTCTTGCTACTGAAGCTTAGAACTGGTCTCTAGCAAATGCTCTGTTATCCTAATTCTTTGTCAAATCTTTCTCATGTATTCAATGTGGAATGAAAACAGGCAATTCTATGCAGAGCAAAATAGATTCAGGCCAAAATTGTCACAAGAGTTTGCAATTTCTGCATGCTATATCTCCTCTCCTATTTACATTCCCCTCAATGCTTAGATTAAGACTTTCACATGGTCTTGCTTTACCCATCAAACAAGTTTTACTTGTTTACTCCTGTAGATGTTTTTGTAGCGGTATTCAAAGCAGGCATTTAATCCATCCAAGTTTGCCATCACTAGTGTCAAACGCCTCTGCTTAAGCTGCATGAGTGCTCAGTCATGCCAAACTTGAAGCTTTCAGCCCTTTGCTGGAGCCGGCTGTGACCCATTACTAAAGGAGGAGCATTTTCTCCCCAGACTGCTGACGGCATGGAGCATATGCATCCTTTTTAAGGCTCGTCAGGGCAGCAACAGGTTTGGGGTTGTTGGGGTTTGGTTATTTTTTTTTTTCCCCCCCCTGATTTTTTTTTTTAAAACCTTTTTAATTTTGTGTAGACAATTCTAAAAGCAGCTTCCTAGGGGCTGTCTGATCGCACAATCCTCTTAGTCTTGCTTACTCTGTAGGAGGGCCATCATATTTCCTGCTCTCAGTCAGTAGCTGGCTTTTCTCTCTCGCCTTTGTGTAATGACTGGAGTCAAAAGGCCAGCACCTTACCCACCTCCAGAGATGATGTTATGAATCAAACTTTAAAATGAGATTTTTTTTTTTTTGCTTTGTTTTTTCTTTCAGGCCACACTTTTCAGGCAAAATCTCCATTCCATTCTGCTCATTAGAAATATTTGAAATAATGACTTTTCATTTATTATCTTGGTCCAAAAACAATTCATTTATTTTCTGCAAATGGAAAAATAAGTCCTTTCATTTCAGCTTAATTTCCGCATTCAGTTGCGATACAGTTCCCAGTTGTTATTTCTGCTTTCATGCAGCTTTCTACATCACAGCACCGTGAAAGTCTTCATCTAGCATGAAATATGCAATGTTTCTGATTCTTAAAAACAAATTAGATAAACTTTTGCACGGAAAAACTTGCATACAGAAGGTGCAGGTGGTGGCTGTAAGACTCTTATATTGCCATTAAATGATAGAGAGGGGACTAAATAACACATCTCAACTCTCAGTACAGGAAAATGCTCTGGTTTTCCATATATTTTGCACTTGCGATATGCCACTGAGCCCCAAAAGAATACATTTTGAAAAGATAATGTATACTCGATTATTAGCATTTTTCATATTATTTTGCCTCTTATGTCATACAACTGTAGCTAAAAGTAAGAACAGTTTGCTTTTTTTTAAGGTTTTCATGCATTAATCTGAAACTTTTCAGTGGATATTGAGACTTGAAGCAACTTTATAAAATAAAATATTTTTAGTGACAAGAAGTGGAAACAAAAGAGCTTTTGTTGTTTGTGGAGGTAGAAAATATAGGTAAGATCTTTGAAAATGTGTTGATATCAACACAACCATGACATACTTGCCTGGTGGAACGTGGCAGGAAAGGCCAAAGTTCTACAAATGGAGCAGCTTTTTTTTTTTTCATTTCATACAAAACCTGAATTTTTAATATTGGAGTACAAGGCGCTGATAAATTCTTACAGGGAATACTTTGAGCAATTCCTTGTGCTTCCAGGTTTCATCAAGGGACTTAAGCTGGAACAGGTGTAGAATGGTCTAGAAGTGTACTCAGAGGGATAGAATGGAGCAAATTGACAAACCAAAATTTCCCAATAGATGCCATGACAGAAAGATTATTTAAGGTGAAAATAATTAAGAAAATTGAAAAAGTTAAGACTTGAAGATTACTAAAAGGAGATAAAAATTTTTAACATTTCTACTTATCTATTATGAGTAGTACTCTGCTTTGATTTTAATGGAAAGCAATGAGAAATTGCCCCATAATTCCCAAAATTATTTGTCTTGTGACTTCCTGAGCATTTCTTATATCTGAAAGAAATCTGTGTCTTTTATTATTTTCACATTATTTATATTTTGCGAATGCCAAGCCTCAGGACCCTTGCTGGTTGCCTAGCAGGGCCTAAAATTACTTCCTCCTTCATAGCCCACTCATTAATAATAGCATGCTTTCTTTTATTTCTTGTTTTCCTGTGATACGTTGGAAACAGTCTCCAGGAAGTATGCATGAGAGTTTTCAGGGTTTTTTAAATCTCTCAGATTTCTGCTTTACCTACCTATAAGTTGCACTTAAAGTAAACTAATTCTAAGATTTGAGTAAAAAACAACTTGCTGGGTGGGCCAGCTTACTGAGGATTTGTGTGGTAAGGATTTAACTTTCCCCGTAACATGTGTTCTTATCCTCAGATACCTAGAACTTTATTAACTTATTATTTCAGACGGGAATAAGTTGGGAAAATTTTATTGAAGAACTTCGACGTTGTCAGTGCCTACAATCTCTCTTGCTGTGTTTCTGAGTTGATTAGGAATTTAGCCTTCTATTATTGAATATTGAATACTGTTACTTTGTCTTCAGAATGTCCCTAGCAGGCTTCCTCTCGTGGGTTCATCCTCTAGAGAAACACAGAGATGTTTTGGGTGAAGATGTAATGCCCCTCATTTTGTGGGCATTTATTGGTACCCTGGAGCCTCCTGCAGGGGCAGAAAGAGGGGACATTGTTTCTGAAATAATTTTTGTCTTGCTGATATCTGAACATTGAGAGGTGCCACAGGAACAAGCACAACTTATCTCATTTATTCATGGCTCTTGAAGTGTCCTTAGCCTATGAGAAAATCCCATTTTTTACCTGAAAAGAACAACCAGAAGCTCATAAATCTCCAGGTGAATCAAACTGGACCCCTGATTCCCCAAAAAGGTGTTAATAGAAAACACATAATCTGTCTATCTGATGCTTATTCTGCACAGTGTAGAAAAGAAATCTGTTTGCTAAACATAGATATCCTGAATGAAATTATTTTCAGTTTGGTTTGCTGGTTTTTTGTTTGTTTTTTTTTTCTTTTTTTCTTGGGGTTGTGGAAGTTGCTGGGTTTTTGTGTTGCATTCACTCAGACAGAAGTTCAAAACAGACTTTGAGTTTGTACTGAAAATCTTCTTGAGCAACAGATTGCCTCAAAAATGCAATTATTCCTCAGTACATTCACTTTAGGGTGTTAGAGTCACTATAACTTAATTTCTTAAGTTATGCTTATACTTTCTTAGTGATAAGTATAAGCCTGGCAAAACATAAATTGCCTTTTGGGCATATAAATAGTTACACATTTTATTATAATTGTACACTTTCCCAACAAAACTTGAATGCCAGAAATAGGGTCCTGGGGAGTCAGAATCAGTAGATTCTCACCCAATATAGCAAAACAAGGTGTTTCTATTGGAAACAGCACTCTAAGCCATCTACCAACAAAATGACAGGAGTAAAAACACTGCCAAAGGTCTTTTTTGTAAATAAAACATATTTGCAAGAAGTTTCTAGAGTTACTCCAACAAACTTGTTTGGATTATTATTATTATTATTATTATTATTATTATTATTATTATTATTACTATTACTATTACTATTACTATTACTATTACTATTTTTTTGGGTTTTTTGTTTTTTCTTGTTTGTTTGTCTGGCTGGTTTTTATGTTTGTTTCTTTGGGGCTGAATTTGTAATTGTTGCTGTTGTTGGTTTTTTTTGGTTGTTGTTGGGTTTGGATTTTTTTTGGTTTTGTTTTTGTTTTTTTTTTCCCCAAGACATATATTGAGTAACTGCCAGTGTGAAAGTGTGTTCCTCACTCTCATTTACTCATAACAAAAAAAAAACAAACCGAAAAACATAATTAAAAACCAGGACTCCATAGAATTTCTTCTTCTTCTAGTAAAGTAGGTAAATTTAAACACTGATGGCGGAAGTAGATAATTTCAGTGGGACACTAATTTAAAAAGGAATTTAAGTTTGTAAACCAACAGTTTACATTTGTATTGAAATAATGTTAATTTAGTTTTTGTATTAGAGATTGAAACAATGAGGTTTAATAGGTCGTGTATGCCAAGATGCTCAAGATGTTGAACATCTTTAAAGAATTGTAAATATTTTTGCTTGTGATAATTTCTATACATTGTTTAAATTCATATATTTTGTTCAGAGATAACTTATCTTGGGATTTAATCTATGACTTTCCTAAGGGGTCAGGAATTGTGAGCATGAATCCTGAATACTTTACTCTTTTTCCACAGATGGAAAAATGACCAAAAGTGTCATGTCACCTACAGTCTGAAAAGAGCTAGGGCTAGATTTCAGATGTGCTCAAGATATTCTGTATTATATCTGAATAACGAGGACCAGTGATTAATGTCAGAGTCTATGGGGAAATCCTCAGAGTGCCTTCAGTAAATCACAGAACCATGGAATGATTTGGTTTGTCAGGGACCTTAAAGATCACCTTGTTCCAGCTCCCTGACATGGGCAGGGACACCTTTTGTTAAACCAGGTTACTCCAAACCCAAATCCAACCTGGCCCTGAACACTTCTGGGGACACGGCAACCACAGCTTCTCTGGGCAACCTGTGCCAGGGCCTCACCATCCTCACAGGAAAAAATTTCTCCCTAATATCTGATCTAAAGCTAGTCTCTGTTTAAATCCCACCCCCTTGTCCTGTCAGTACATACCCTTAGCCTCTCTCCATCTTTCTTGTAGTCATTCTTTACTGTTCCCATCACCATTTAGTAACAGGAACGTAAGTGAGGGTGAAATGACTGCTTCTAGCAATAAGAGAAGCTCCCCAGTGATAAAATCTTTTGTCTCACCCAATCACATCTGCATGTCCTCGTCTGCAAACTGAAGCCACAATCCCTTGGAAGAAAGTCATTGCTCTCACAGGCCTGGTGCATGAAGGGGATCCAAAACTTCCATCCAGTCTGTACCTTTAGGGTGCTTGGTCTCTCCTTTCCAGACCAATGAGCCAGAGAAGTGGAGAAGTATTTGAAAAATGAGAACAATGTTAGCAAAGTTGCTGAAGCCATCTTCAGAGGGAAAGCAGGATGTGCCTCTAAAATCCCTGACTGTCTGCTGAAGTAATTATTCATGGCATGGCCACTGGCATATCAATCTCTGCCCTTGGCCCTGCCCTGGGCTTTCTGACCAGTAATGGAACATTTTACATAGGTCAAAACATTGCCTTTGCTCTGGGACATTTTGTGGTTCTCTCTGTCATAAGTAGAAAAATAATTCTTTTATGACATATTTACCATTGTGTATCACTAACATTTTGTATCACGGGTGTTAATGAATACTTCTGATTTCTTCAAAAATTCAAGCACTGAACACAAGGAATGGGTTAAATAACTTAAGTGCATACAAATAATAACTTGAAATTTTCTAGAGGTTATTTTCAAGTATATTGCTCTTTCACAGTCATTATCTCTGAGTAAAATTTTAGTTAAAGATATTAAATATTTTCCTGTCTCCCTTTTTCCCTCATTTGACTTTCCAAGTTTCATAATATTTTCTAACATAAATTTATGTGTTCCCAGCATTTTCTGTAGAAGCATCTGTATAACTCAGCATTATGCTTTTTCCAATATATCTCTATTAAAGACACAGAATATGTCTAATCTATTAAAGAAACTTTGTTGGGGCTACTGAGGATACCATTCATGTTTATAAATATTATGGATCATAAAAAGCTTATCAGAAACATGATTCAGAAATCACCAGAAAATAGTATTGTGGTGATGAAAATCACTGTTTTTTTCCTGAGTTGTTTTAACAGTGTAGTATAATTCAGTTTGGTAAGATTTAGGTGGCTCTGTCTTTGTGGTTTGTTCAGAGGTTTGTAACCTTTGAATGAATTTCCCTTCTGTGAAATTTGATTGAAATCTCTCCTTGTTTAATTGCGGTGTGGTCAGAACTCACTGCAGCTGTCACAAAATGTACACCCCACCCACACATCAAAAGAGTGAGAGGTGTCACTGCTCTGCTTATTCTTCATGGGCTATTTCTAAGCTGAAGGCATTCAGAAGAACAACCAACAAATATAAAAGAAGTTTAAAGAGAAATGTGTTTACCTTTTTGTCATCAAACAGACTCAAAACTAATCAAAATTTTGTGTGTTTTACCTCTAAGGGGCTTTCTGTATCAAAGGGAACTCTCGAATTTAACTGTTGGGGATTAACCTTCAATTAAGGTTTTCTTTAAACTCTCTATATTTATCCATAATTATGAAATATGGGCATAGGAGCAGAAAGATATGATACAAAAGAGAAACTGAAGAGTTGGAGATGGATATTTCAAAGCTATGCTGGCTGTGCACTGAAGAGACTCAAGGAGTGTTTGTTCATTCAGAAATGCTTTAATTTTTATGCCATCTTTTCTATTTCTGCAAGACTTGGAGAGAGAATGAGAAATATATTGCTGCTTAAGGGTTTGACATGACTGTTGTGCTGATTCTCTTATATTTGCTTCCAATTTCACATATTTCTGGGGTGTTTTTTTTATTTTTGTTTGGTTGGTTTTTCGGGGAGTTTTGTTTTTGGTTTTGTTTATCTTTTGGTTTGATTTGATTTTTTTGTGGGTTTTGTTTACTGTTCTTGTTTGATTGTTTGCTCTTGTTTGCTTTTTTGTTGTACTTTTTGGCTATAATTTTGAGAATTCATGTAGGCACAGCAGATAAAACCAGATCCAATACTGACAAGGTAGATCCCCTTCCCTGCATTGGTTCAAATTAATCTCAGTATGCAGTTTGTGAAGATACTGCTAAATGAGTGCAGGACAGCTGGGATGGGAGTCCCTAGTTTGTGTGTGTTTTTAGATGGTCTGAAGCAGAATTAAAGTAAACCCCTGCTTCGGCTGCCTGTATCTTTTATTTATCAGTACTGTTGTCCTTGCCTCAGCTATAGCCATCCACATGCCAGCTGTCAAGTTAAAACTTATTATTTGTGCCCCATTTAAAGTCAAAACAGAAAGATGAGCTCTCCCAAAAGATGTCTCACTCCATACATCTTAGACATCTAATTTAGCATTTAGCTTTCTCCATTCACCAGAGACAGAGCTAAAGCAAGTGTCTTAAAAGTGTCTAGTTCCACATGTATAATGTTAACTAAATTAATGTTAAATTTAATTATTTTAGTAACTCAAATAAAATTATGAGTTGTCCAGAAATACTTTTAATGACTTCTGTGGGTTTGGGGATTAGACCCTATGGATTCCTTATGCTTGTCTGTATTTTTTTTACTATCCTCAAGTAGTTTGTGAAATGTTGTCAAGTATTTGACCCCTGAACGAACATATTCTGAAGTTCTTTTTTCACAGACTTTTTAAACCTTAACAAGAAAATGTTTGATTTCAATCAAAATTTTCGGTATCATACTAAAAAGCTTTCTAAGCTTTACTTGAATAGTGATGTTTTATCACATACAAAGTACTTTCTGCATATATATGTAGACAAGTGAGAATAAATACTTTGATATAAGATCCTTTTCTGTTCAATTTGATGCCTTTTTTTTTACTAAATAACACCTAGAGAAAATTAGGAAATTATGTCATATTCTTTTAATAATATCCACAGTTGACAGGCAATAACAGAATTCAAGTGATTTACTAGGAAAAAAGACTTTTTTTGGGGAAAGATGAAGTTTATTTCATCATTTTAACCTTCCTTGGAATTAAAGAGAGATTTCAATGATAGAAGCATTATGATAATTCAAAATAGCTGAGTACTTCTGAACATTTGCAGACATGGCTTTACCTTGCAAGTCCTGAAAAAAAACCACATATCAGCTGACTAGGGGCGGGTTTCACTTCTTCAGTGACTGTTGGGCTCTTCCTTACTCAAAACGAATCCTACACAGAGATCCAGATACAGCAGAAGCAGAGGGCACATCAAGGCATGAGTAGAAATGAAGAAAGAGACAAACAAAATCAAAACTTTCTGAAGGAAAGTTTTGGTGAGGGGATGCAAATTCTGGCTATATGTTATTCCAATTTAACAGTAACATCTTGCCTTATTCTTGTATCTGAGTTTGGGAATATTCCGTGTGATGCAGTTCGCTCTCTGAAATTGGTGTAAAAACGGGGAATTTGTCGTAGCAGAGAACCCTGATACACTGGGACATGTTGTGTAAAGCAGATAACTCTATAGCTGAAGAGTAGCCTTGAAAATAATGAGAGTTCCTTACAAACACCTATCATCCTTCACATCCCTGGAATTCTGAGATGGAAACTTGTTGTCAAGTCTTACAGCATGAAGTGGCTTATGACTTCTTCAACCTCAGCATTATTTTTCTCCTCCTTAGGCTGAGTTAGTGAGCACCTCAATGCAGATGGGAAATAGAAATTTTCTTTTACTTTTTCATTATAAATATATATGTATATCATGAAATATATATGTAGTCTCTCATTCTGTAGCTTTGAAAGAAAAGGGATAGGTAATCAATGTATTTCTATTTGGTTTTACAGCCAAGGTGGAATGGTTCCTTGACAAAGCACGACTCAAGAAAAGAAAGACTATTGACTCCAAATGAGTCCATATGACTGTCCATGCCTATTTTTTTCATCAGCAGATATCAAAACTTAAAGCCTAACTAAAATCCAGACTTGGAAAACGTGAAAGAGCAGAACAAACCAGCAAATTGCACTGTGATTTTCTAGTTGCTGTGTTGATTTGAAATTTAATTTGTTTCAGGGCCTTGGTACAATCCACAGTAAAGAGGGAGCAGCTGCAAAGTACTTTCAAAATTAGAAAAATGTTCTTGAAAGTTTCATTTTGTTGAGAACAGGAATGTGACTTGCCTGTATGGGAAACACAACCCTCGTAATGATAATATGCTTAATTTAAAATTTAGCTATAGAAATGCTAGTGAAGTTCTAACTGTTCCAGAGCTATGAGCAGGTGAAACTGGAGGAAGATAAACTGAAAAGGGACACTTTTTGGCAATGCACATAATATCATTAATTTCCTTAGTTCTCCCTTGTTTTTCATACTTGCAACGACCCAATTACACTTTCTGGTCAGGTGGTTTGTCCAAGGCAGGTGTGGTAGCTGGGAACTAGATTATGCCAGTCTCATATCAGAAGATGCTTTAAGTACAAGTTCACTGTATAATCAAAGGGAATTGGCTTACCTGATACAAGGTAGCTTGTGTCTCCAAATCCTGGCTCAGAAGTTTGACTCATGCTTTTTTTTTCACTAAATATAAGTCCAGTGGGGGAAGGATAAAGCCCTGATTTCCTTTGCTGGGATACAACTACACTTCTGATCCATGACTGTATTGCTAAGTGAAATATTGATTTATGAAATCTGGGCTGACCCCTGCTTCTCTTTAAGCTACTCTTCAGTACAGGATGAAAAGGTGGAAAGCAGAGATATGCTGCAAAGGGAGTGGCAAAGCTTGGTTGCAAACGTGCTAAAGTAGATCTGTTGTAAAATCTCGAACAAAACCACTGATTTTACCATTAAAGTGAAAGGGCTGCATGGTCAGAACTCAGTGTTTTGTGAAGGTAACACTCACACAGCCATGAAAAATTATATTGTGCTTTTTATTCATCAGCCAACTGGCATAAAGAAAAGACAGCAAACTTTCCTGGGAAACGTCTGCTGTTTGGTCCATTTTGTTTCCCAAATGTGTGGCAATGTAGCGTTTTTGGCTGCAGTAGAGTTAATTCTCTTCATGCTATCTGGCATAGGTCTGTGTTTTGGATTTCTGATGAAGACGTTGATGATAATACAGAGATGTTTTTGTTATTCTGAGCAGGGCTTGCACAGCCAAGGCCTTTCCTGCCTCTCACCCAAACTAGCCAGGGGCTGCACAAGGAGTTGGGAGAGGGTACAGATAGGACAGAGACTGACCACAGGGATATCCCATAAAATACAGCACCATGCTCAGCATACAAAGTTGGAGGAAGCAGGAAGAAGAATGGGGACATCAGAAGTGCTGGTGTTTGTATTCCCAAGCCACTTTTATCCGTGATGGAGCCCTGCTCTTTTGGGAATGGCCCTGAGCCCCTGTCTGCCCGTTGGAAGTGGGGAGGAATCCCTTGTTTTGCTTTGCTCTGTGCCTGCTCTTGCTTTACATGTCTTGGGTATTTTTGGTTTTGTTTTTTGGTTGTTTTGTTCTTTACCTCTTAGACAACCTTCATCTCAAATTTTCTCACTTTCACTCTGGTTAAACCCTGACAGGCAGATACAGTAAGTCCATGATTTTTCCATACTGGTTTATGTTTTTCAGGCTTAGATAATGTATTTAGCCAATGCTACTTCACACAAACCAAAAGGATTGCGTAAATCCCAGGAGTCAATGCTAACTCTCTTTCCTGAGCCATCTATCAAGGGTGATAACTAGCACTAGAAAACCTGGATAAGGGATATAAGCAAGAATTAGGCGAAGCCCTGGACTCAAAGGTTAGTCTCAGGATGACTTAGGCTCCTTAATTGACACCTAGACTGGACTTAGATACCAAAAGTCCAAACCAGAGGACTGAAAAACCTCTAGTCCATGTTCATTAAGCCTTTAGTTTCTCATTTTGTATCAAAGCCCTCCTGATTGCCTCTGAGAAGCTTTTGAGACTATTTAGCTTTTCCTCTGTCTTGATAGAGACATTTTAGCGCTCAGCTCACAACCAGTTGCTTGGTTGAAACTGCTATCAGATAAGAGAGCATGCCTGGAAATCTGACAAAATTATCATTATCCTCCCAAAATAGAATTGTTTCCCTACTTTATTTAAAATGCAAATGTCTGAAACTGTGGGGAACTCAGATTCATTTTCAAGCCTAAAACTAGAAGATGCATCAAAATGGGTGTGAGGGAAACAGGAAAGGGGAGTGCTGAGGAGATGGGTAATTTTTGTCTACCTCTTGAGCTGTGTTACTTTTCTGTAAATTTCTGATTCTTATGCCACTGAGAGAGAATATCTTCTTTTTATTTATTTATTTATTTATTTATTTATTTATTGGAGGTTTCTTTGCTTTTGCCAATGAACTCAGGAAGACGGAAGGAGCTGTGGTTTATAGAACACATGAAGACATACAGAATAATATAGATATAAATGATAAAAAATGAAAAAATGAAAAAAAATAATATTACCTTCATGTTTTTGGCCTCTGAAATGTAACGGAGTTTCAGGGAAGAGCTTGAATTGCCTCTAAGCTTAAGGATGTGAGAAAGCCAACACATAAGTGACTCCTGGATGTTACATACTTATCCAGTGCACATTCAGAACTTGAAAATCTCTCACTCCTCACTCCATAGATGCTACTACTAATGTTTCTCTTTTGGGGTTTGATCAGCAGCAAGGTTGAGGGGATATCCCACAGGCACAGGATTGAAGTTCACAGAACCCCCTCAATCTCTCATTTCACAAATATTCATATTCACCTTTGCTTGAATACCAGTGTGGTCTCTGGTGCACATTCTGACATACCAAACATAATACAGATGCAGAGGTGTTGACACATAAAGCCATGAGCCCTGTGGCCACTGGCTCATTTTCAAATTAACAAAAACTCTGTTGTCTGTACTGCTGTCTCTCTGGATATTGACACTTAGACCCATGGACACTTAGATCCTCAGTCTCTGTCGCTGAGGTCTTGCTGCATTCACATGTATGACAGAAAAAAGAGAACATGCACAAGAGCAAAAAGGCAAGAAAAGTATTTGCTAAGAAGGTAGGGCAGTCTGCTGTGATCATGCACAAGGTTGATCAAGCATCTGATCAACACAGTCTGGCATCTTTCTGGAATGTAGCTGCCTCTTTTATCTGCCCTGCTTTCTATTTTCCTGCCTTTCCTCTCACCCCTCCTCAGCCCTCGCTTCCTCCACGTTTGGCTCTTCACCAAATGATCCCATGACAAGTTTTCCACAGTTCCATAATCCCCTTATGATGTCTCACAAAAGTCATGTTAGGAGTCTCCTTTTCGGGCTGGTCCTCTCTGAGCCTGAGTAGTTTCATTAGTGGCCATCAGCCAGTGGCTGAAGAGCTCAGGTCTTCATTACTGTCATCATTGTTATGTTTTTGTTACCTCTCTGTATCTGTGTACTTATCACTTTTCTTGTTAAATGTTATTTCTTACATACTGAGTAGCACTGAACAACATAACTTAATGAATCAGAAGCTCTCATACAATGCTTATCCTTTCATATGCAACAAATAGAAAGAGGGAAACTTCACAGAAAAGGACTGACAGTAGCTCTCCATGACAATAATTAGGGTTAGAACAAAGGCAGAACATAATTTAGAAACATTGACAGGTGTGAAACTTGTCTCTTCCTTGCCTCATTCTGGATTGCAGAACACCAACATCCATCCTCTTGGGGATCTAAAGAGCTGAGTCTTCCTTCCTGACACCAAGAGATTCATGCTATCAGAAAGATGGTAATAAAAACCAGAGGGATCAGGAATTCCTCCTGAGTGGATGTAAATTTGATGCAACTTTTCTACAGTGAAGGTGTCAAATTTCCCATTTCAATTAGAGCAAAAGACCAAGCGCTTTGAAAGTGTGCTTCCTCTGTTTCTATACTAGCTCTTTAAGATATCTCATATAGATTTCTCTTCAGTCAACAGTATGATATCACCAGAGATGATTCGTTTAATGCATTTGTGCATCTGTCAAAGCACAATACTCAGGAAATCTTTCTCTGGGAATAGCAGTTGTCTTATACTATAAAGGAGGAGAGAAAACTACTTTGGGTATAAAAATTCATGGTATGGTTATTGACTAGAAGGTACAAGAGTTCTCATGCTGGATACACATAACATTTCTTTCCAAAAATTGATTTGGTTTAATATTTAAAAGCAGTATTTATCATAATTTAAACGCAGGATTTATCCTAAGTTTATTTTATTTCCAATCAGTGTGAGATAATTAAATTGCCGGAGAGACACTGTAGTTGGAAGTTTAGTTGTCTCAAGGAGTGAGTTTCCTATCCAAGTATCTGTGTATCTACTGAACTTCAGGAATGTTTCCTTTATATGTAGATGTTTTGCTTTTGCTAGAAGTATTGGTATAGGCTGTTATACGAACTTCCTTTCCTGTGTAGGTGAGAAGAAAACATAAGTAAAATAAAACAATGAAATATTAACTATTTTCTTGAAGACTATGAACTCAGGCACTAAAATATTCGGTAACTTGCTTACAGTCACATGCATCCTATTTGCTGCAATTCTATTGAATTTACCTCTTCATCAACTTAATTTTAATCTCCAGATTGTATTTCCTCCACTGACGTTTTTAATAGAGATTTTATTTTGCAATATTATAGTCTCATAATTATGTTTCAGTACACATTACCCAGTATATTATGTAAAACACAGCACTTCGAAAAAATGGGCCATCACTATCAGAGTACATATTTAGAAGAGATATTAAAATTACCACATTTTTTGAAATACTTTTTAAAATTAGAGTTCTCAATAGTAAACAAGAAATTGGATTATTCAAGAATAATTGGTTCAACAAATATTCTGTTTCCAGTTCTTCCTCATAGGCATGAATACAAAAGCAAAAGCCTTCTATTGATTGACTCATCAGCCCTTAAAGAAGGGAGAATCATCTTTTCTAACAGACCAAGAAATTCACCCATCAATTACAGCAAGGCATAATCTTCGGTGGCCTTGGGTGAAGCATATTCCAATGGAACTACTGCCCCAGGCAGAGGTATTGTAGGTAACTTCCAACATTTTGCTTTAAATTTTGTGTTTCTTTGCCAAGAAATCTTACAGATTTGTCAATGCTGGTGTGTTAGTCATGTGTTGGACCATAGCACACACTCTTTTCAATTTTGTGCACTTTTTGTATTAACAGGTGTTACACAGCTACTGTGATAGTTTTTGGTTTTGCTTTTTTCCTCACATACTTTTTTTATCTACACTGTATTGCTGCATTCAAGACAGAATAAGTAAAAATACAGAGCTGAGTAAAACTGTGTGATATGTATTAAATGGATGAAAAGGTTCTTTAATATCTTAACTGCAACCTCAGTACTCACCTAGCTACTTATTTTGTTGAGATTTAGGTCAAAGATCAATTACCTTTGTAATTACGTTATATATCACAAAAAAGGTGATATTGGACTCTTTTGTGAGAGTCCAAGACCAACATATATCATAAGGAATATTCTTTGAAAAAAAATTTAAAAGGTTAATTTTTTATTTCCTCTACAGGAAAAATATTCTGAACTCAGTAATATCTGTCAAGTTACTGTAAACATAGATCACCAAGTAATGTTTCTTTCCCAATAGCTTGGTCATTTTCACCTTTAATTCATTTCAAAGTTTTGATGCCTGTGTTATTTTCTAAAATAATCTTGAAATTAATTTTCTTCTTTTTCAACAGAGTAATTTTTACTTGTAATTAGAAAAGTGTGCATTAGATAGACTTGCAAGAGTTTTTGAGAATTTGAGCTTGAAGAGATTTCCATACAAAAGCCTGTGTAACATAAAGATGGGTTTGTTGATGGCATTGTGATTTCTACTGCCAATTGCACTTCTGCACTGCTATTTGGCCTTGGACGTGTCATTTCATCTTCCCATGCCCTTGGCTACCCTTCAGTTCTTCACCTTTCCCCACTATTTAGGGTATTAACTCTCTGATGTAAGGATTTTCATCTTGCAGATTTGTGTATGATGCCTAACACTGCTAAAGCCCTGTTAGTCCTTGATGCACTGCAGTAATATAAAATAATTTCATCTGAGCATGCAGAGTAATTATTTGTGAAGCTGGACGAGCAATTCTAATTACATAATGAATAACACAGTCTCAGTAATTTTACAGCATTGTCCCAATAATCACTATTTCCTGTAGCACAATTGCCACAGTGAAAATTATTAGCTGATAGAAATTCATGGTAGAGAAACAGAGATGAAGAGCCAAATTTCAAACTTTTTACTTTCAGTGCTTTCTCAGATGTTTATTTCCTCATCTCCAAGTTGGTCATCTAAGGCAGGGATAATTCTGTACTGTTTTTGACATTCTGTGGTTGAAATGATTGCTGTCAGTTCTTCCAGCCAGTATCGTTCTTTGTGAATTTAAAAATTCCCTGAGGTAAACTCTGTAAGCATGAGGTCAGAGGGATGGAGTTGGTAAATGTTCTCATGCGGTCTCCTGATACCAAGATTTGTCTACACAGTAATTGTAATGTCCTCTAAAGCAACCAGTTCTGGATGATCCTCTTTGAGTAGGCATGCTGGACTATATAATCTCAAGAGATCCCTTATGAGATCAATGATGTTGTAGTTTATGTTCAGAGGCTTTCATCTATATCTATTAAGACCTGATAAATAATATTTATAATATAGGATATTCATCTATTTTCAAACCACGATACAAGTGTAAATTTTTGTTGATTTCATTCTTTCCTATTGGACTATCCTTCAGAGGAAATTGTTTCAGTCACTAAATTGGTAAGATTCAGTCTTCTGTAATATCCTTGAGGGCTATGTAACCTTTCCAGGACTAATTTTCAGACTAGTTTATCTTCTTCTTTTCAAAAATCACTTCCTAGGCACCCTTTCAGTTATTGTATGGTCAGAATACACATTTTGCATTTCTTTCTGGTGTTCCCATTTCCATCTTTCACTTCCAATTTCCTCTCCCACTTTCCCTGCAGCAGTTGTGGAAGAAGAAAGGAAATAAGGTTCAGTTCTTCAAACGTTGTCTCTGTTAGTCCTTCTTCTGAAGTAGAAGAATTATTCTCACACTTCCCCTGCTCCACTGTGGGCTTTTCCTATGAGGCTACAGCTCCTGCCAGGATCCTGCTCCAGCACGGCTTCCCATGGGGTCCCAGCCTCCTTTGGGCATCCCCTGCTCCAGCCTGGGCTCCTCTCTCATGGAATCACAGCTCCTGCCAGCATCCTGCTCCAGCACAGCTTCCCACAGGATCACAGCCTCCTTTGGGCATCCCCTGCTCCAGGCTGGGCTCCCCCGGGGCTGCAGGTGGATCTCTGCTCCCCCGTGCCCTCCCTGGGCTGCAGGGGCACAGCTGCCTCAGCCTGGGCTGCTCCAGGGGCTGCAGGGGAACCTGAGCTCCAGAGCCTGGAGCAGCTCCTGCCCCTCCTGCTGCACTGCCCTGCCTGCCTGCAGGGCTCTTGGGCAGTTTTGTTCTTCTGTCCCATTTTGTTCTCCCCCTTCCCATGCCAGAGGCGCTGCTGACACTGCTGGTGGGCTCAGCCCTGGCCAGTGGTGGGTCAATCTTGGTTTGACCAGACATTCAGAAACTTCTGGCAGCTTCTCAGAGAAGCCACCCCTGCAACCCCTCACTACCAAAACCTTGCCACGCAAACCCAGTAATGCTGGAGCAGGAAACTTTCAGGACATGCTGAAGAACTATTAGAAAGTCCCTCAGATCAAAATAAAGTACATTGTCATTTATCAGTTTCATATATAGCACCAAAAATCGTATATTCTTCAGCTAATCACTTAGCAAAATAATCTAGCTGTTAGGTTTACTTTATAATGAGTGGAGTTAAATATTTTTTTTTTTTTTAGCATGTGACCCTTAATCTTATTTGAGTTATATTAGTATGAGACAATTGAGCTGCACCTAGTCCTGTGAACTCAAATCTCACTTTGTTCTGACAGATAAATTTGTCATTGTTTGTCTCCTCAGCCCCTTATTGCCCTATCCCTACGAAATATCAAAGGGAAGCATACCTGGGTTTCCTTTAAGGCTGTACATAACCAAGGGCTATATAAGTGACAAGGCAAAGTACCAGCTTTCCTGTAATAAGCACCGCAGGTTTTTTTTTTCAGGGGAGGGAGGAGTCAGGAGGATTAGGGAAAGTAAACTGAATTGTTTTGCTCATAAATACCTATGGGTTTGTCTGGTGTGCTACAAGAGAGATTGCCTCTGGGCTGTTTTATGTGCCAGCTGTTTGGAGAATTGTGTTTTGTTGCTGTTGTTTTTTATCCCTTTCCTCCCCTGTTTATGAATTATTGTAGCTTGTATGATCCAGCTTTGGGGTGTGTGTGTGTGTGTGTTAGTATTTATTTATTTGTTTGCTTGTTTGGCTTCTTCTTTTTACCTTGTTCAGCCCTCTGGAATTAGCAGTGGGTGTAATGACAATCATTGTGTACGCAGAAAATAACCCTGGTCACCCCAGAGAGGGTTGAGTGGTTTAGTGAAATCATTAGGATATAGTTCCTAAATATTTTTACACAGTAGCTATTCAGGAAGAGGAAGAAGCCACTCTGTCCAAAATAGGAATTTATCAGAGCATAGGAAAAAATTCAAATAGTTATTAATGATTACTATGACAAATAAGGAAGAGGGAAAGACTCTAACTACCATGTCTCAGCAATTAGTAAACTTATCTTCTTCTTTTGTTATCAGATAGGTAAACTTAATTTACTTCCTTTTCTAAGAGCAAACTGAAGGTCCTCTGACTTTTTTCACTGCTTTTCTCCCTAGTCTTTATCCTGCCGGGGGAGAGGTACAGGAATTGAGGTGAGTATTTCTATGCATTATGTATAGACTCTGAGGATGTACTTTCTTTGCTCAGATGTAGATGTCCACCATGTAGATATTGTCATCAAATCTCATCATTCTAATAATCCCTTGTAATCCTTGGAGGAAAATAGTCAATTTTAAAGGTTACACTGCTCATCATAATGCAGTCATTAAAAATATATAAGTGTCCATATACTCTAGGTAATTTTATTTTACTTTTTGTTGGTCCTTCTTTTTTTCTTTTTTTTCTGCTTTTTATAATAAAGAAACTTCAGATATAAATGTATGGAATCTTTACCTAAGACAAATGAGATAAATCTTGACCTGATCAATCTACACACAAAATTATGAGTTACTATAAACTAGCTAAAACTTACACACTTTGATTCACTCTTACCAAATCAAAGTCTCTTTTGTTCTGTTTTTCTTAAGTATTACCTTGAGAAAACAGGTTTTTAATCCAATATGCTTCGCATATTCTTGAAGAAACACAGGAAGGATCCATATATGGATATATCCATAGATGGCATAACACATAAACTTATATCCATAAATACACTTTGCCAATATTCTCATGATTCAATCATGAGACAAATATATTCTGTTTTCAAACACACTCAGGATGGGGGTTGCCAGGCCCCAAGCACATGAAACTTTCTAGCAAATCTTGGCCATGGATATTTTTAAACCAGCAATTTGGATCTTTAATGCATTTGAGATCAGGAACTATGATTTTTTGGCAATGCCCAAAGTAAACTCTCATAAAGTCTTTTATACTGAGACAATTTAAATATGTGAATGTATTATCACAACACCAATGAAAACAACAAACTAAACAATTCATTGATTTCTGTACAAATTAAGGTCTTTGCTAATTTGCACAGACACAATGGAAACAATAAACTCAATAAGAGCAACAAACTGGCTAATTATCTTAATGATCATTTAATTTTACATTTGGTAATAGATACCTTTTTTGTTATACTAATGAGATGTAAATTATAATCAACTGCTTTTAAATCTTAAAAACATAATTTTGTGCATTTTGACTTATATGGGAAGCTATGTGACGGGAAGAGCATCTCATACTATGCTTGATTGAAACATGGCAGTGATGTTTTCCTTCATATGTTTGATTGCGTATGGCAGATGACAAGGACTAAATCAGACTAAAACCTGCAAATACAGTGTAAAAAGGTTGTGCCCTAATCTTTTGTTTTTAGCTTTCCAATAGTGATTGCATTATGGCTGAGGTATGTCACCTACAAATTCCAGAGTGATTTAAGGTTGCTCTGACCTGAGGCACAGTGGTATGGCCCTCTAGGAGAGGAGAATGACTGGTACAAGGAAACTTCAGCACACCCAAAAAAGGTGCTTCCTTTACCTGCTTGGTGCTAAAAGAGATTGAGACTAAGTGGCCAAATGATAGTGAGCATTTTCTCAAAATCTAAAAATGTGCATGCTTTAACAAGCATTTTGAAATGGACAGATTTTTTAAAAGTATTTAAACCCAAGCATCTTGCCTTCCTTATTTTCCCATGTTGATATTTTTGTACATTTTTCTTTCTCTGGGTAGTCCTACTGAAATAGCCCCAGTTGCTAAAATTCTTACTGGTTGAAAGTTCAATTAAAGTTCAAGTATAGATACATTTTAAGATTGAAATAGACAGGAGAGCTATTTAGTCTTGTGACTAGGTCTGAGAATGCCAAAGCAATGAGAAAGAGAATTACATTTCTAGTGATGTTGCAAAAGAATCTAGTCTCCATCATTCCAAATTTTTTAGGAAAGGCTATCTTCCCAGATTTTTTTCCAACTCAATTTAATATAAACTTAACATAACTCTCACCTTGCATTAAATTTCCTTGCTAAATTTTTCTGGTTTATTCAATCAATTAATTTAACATCTAAAACTGCAGAAGTAACCAGCTCGATTTAAAATCCAAAAAAAATTTTGAAAAGTAAACACAAACACACAAAAATTCTAACCATTGGGCAACTTGGGAAAAATTTCTTTACAGACGATCAGAAAGAATAAACATGGTGCAGATCTCAACCTAATGTCTGATATCTAAGCAAATTCACTGAAAGCTAGCTTGAGCTCATGGAAAATTTTGTTGATTAAGATCTCGAGATACTCCAGACTTAAAAGAATCTGAATATGATTACTGAGATGAACTTTTGATGTGTATTTAATAGCCCAAAAGAAGTACTGGCCATCCCCACGCTTCATGAGCATTTACAGGTAAATTCACATCTGAACCATGCTGTCTGAGATTACTTTGTCAAGAAATTAAATATGATAAAATCCACTTTTACTGGTCAAATTTTTTCCTGACTAATGGAATCTTGCAAATGTATTGCTATCAGGACAAAAGCTATGTGGCCACCTACAGCTTTCTGTCAAGACTTTAAAAAGAAATACCCACTGTGCTATAATAAGAAATCAGCTTGCCAAAATATTCCAAAGAGCAAGAACTTCCAACTCACTGAAACTCTACTTAAGTTATTATATGCTTGAATGGCCCCTGGAACAACAGATAGCTGTGCAATTAATGCAAACCTTGTCATCCTTCTCCACCTCGCTTGTCTCTGCACAGACCAGTAATGAGGCTCCTTTAGACAGAGAATGTGCGCACAGCTCTGACAAACCACCTCAGTATGCAAAAAAAAAGATGAGGGGAACCACAGGAAACATGACCACAGTAGCAAAAAATGTCAGTCCCTTCTATATTCACAACTTTGTCTCTTGGAGCCAGTTTGCACTGAGGTGGAAGGATGTATGCTTCAGTGTTGTTAAGTATTTGTCTCCAAGGGAAATATTTTCACTTTTGAGGAGCAAACCAACAAAGTCAGGAGGGGAAATTTTTTTTTTTTTCATGGACTACAGCTATTTCTTCTTAAGATCTATCTTATGTTAGGTGGAAAAATTACTGCCTGAAATTTTGTGTTCAGATAAGAAAACATTAGCCAGTAAACTGTTTCTTAATCAATTCTAAAAAATAAACAAAAAAGGGGGCAAGCAAGCAAATAAACCTTTTTTCTAAAATCATTAAATAATACAGTGATGGAGTTTCTGAACAATTTAGTTTTGAATTATACATCTTTAAAACAAACTTGTTTCATAGACTAATCACATGCTTTATTCACTCTCTTCTTGCACATCTCTTTTTATAGAACTTAATTTTGCAAATTACTCCACTGTGCAATTGACCTCACTTCTAGAAAATACTGTCTTTCTTAAATATTCTACCTTGGTCTTTTCATTTTGAAGACATTACTCCCTATGATACCATCATTAACCACCTTAAATAGTTCCTCCAGCAATTTCATGTTATCAAGTATTTATAGACAGTTACCATCATCTTTATTTCTTGAAAGAGGTTCATATAGCTTCGTAGCTTCATAGATTATGAAGCCAGAAAGGACCATTGTGAACTTCTCATCTGACCTCCCTCGTAACAGAAGTCGTAGGACTTCCCTGAATTCATTCTCTTTTAATATCTCTTAGAATATTTTGATTAAAACATTTCTAGTGAATCTACAAAAATCCTAAATTGCTCCACTGGCTAGTCACTCCTCCTGTGAAAATTATTGCTTCTTTCTGACTTCTGCAGCATTGGATCTAAGTAGGCACAGTGTGTTTCCATTACACAGATAAGCAAACAGTTGGCAACACAAGAACTGAGTAGGGATATTCTCCTAGTTTTGACTTGTGGATGCTTTGTAATCCAGCTTGGCAAGACTGTGTTGTCTTTATGTAAGAGAAAAAGGGTATTCAGAGGGGCTAGGCCCATGCTAAATCATAGAATCATCAAAGAACCCTTTGAGTTGAAGGGTACCTTAAAGATCATTTAGTTCCAAGCCCCCTGCCATGGCAGGGATACCTTCCACTAGATCTGCATGTTACTGATCTTGTGGCTTAATTCACCTCATTGGTATTATGTTAAAAAAAAAAAAAAAAAAAAAAAGGGTTCTTCTCTCCATGCAAAAAGAGACAGAAGCATATGAGAATAAGTAATGAAAAACAGTGCATTTCACCAGCCTAAGTAAGGCATTAGAGGTGAACATTTTGGCCTTCTCAGCACGCCCATAACTCACTCTTAAGTCACCCAACCTCCTCTGCATCAGCTCACTTGCCTTCAGTCAAACTCCCTAACCAGACTGATGTGACTCAAAAACAGAGTAATCCATGCCTGTGAAGTATTTAGTGAATTCTTAGGAAGAGATGTGATGCAGTGGTATGATTGCAGAGAGTGAGTTTTCCTCTCCAGTTTCTCACGTTTGCTGAAACAATTTTCAACTGGAGTTTCTTGATTTCCCGTGTGTGAAAAGATCATAAAGCATCAAGAGTATTTTCTATTTTTGTTCTTATTTGCAGCCCTTACCACTCATCCTAGAATTGGAGTACCTGCCTGCAATCATGTAGCATTACCTATTAAGAGGCACCTGAGTGCTGCAAGAATGGACTAAAAATGAAGATGACACTGCAGCTGCCACACACAATGGAACATTTTGAAGCTGTTTGTGCTTGTTTTGTGCAGGGTGAGATCAAGGAATTTCATCCACTACAGAACATCAACTTGCTAAACACAAATCCTTCTTAGCCCGAAAAGTCACTATCTCTGTGAAACTGATCTAAGCAAGCTGATATAAGTAGAATGGAAGTGAGCCTAATGAAGATACTGGTTCTCACAGAGATGTAGCTGTATAACAAATTAGGCTCTTAGGAAGGGCACACTCAGTTGCAGAGCCAAATTTAACATTTCACTCTGTGTATGATTATGATATGAGATAAGAAAGAATTTGGGGTGTTAAAAGGAACATTTTGGAATGAAATAAACTCATTTCTCCTACTTGACAACTTTAGATACATTGCCTAAGAAGGCTGTATGCTGAAAAAATAATAATACAAGATTCTACATAATGTAGATTAAAATTATCTGGTTAAATATTTTCCAAAAAAACCCCACATTTAGAATTAAAAGTTCTCAGCTCCTTTCAAAGAATAACTAAGGATGTGATTCATCTGCCTCAATCTAACCTTCTGAGTTTGGATTTGGAGTGGTCATCATCAGTTTTTTGAGATTAATATAGGAAAATTGATAACATCTGGACACCATTCATTCCACTGTAAGAGAGAGACAATGGATGTGCTGCCAGTAGTCATGCCTCTTTCTCTTGACTGACTATAGACAGATTTAACACAACTGGCTCAGACATATACACCATATTATAACATATCTGGGGTTAGAAGAGATGAAACCCAGCACTAAACACTTTAAATAGTCTTTACGCAGGAATGAACTAGGAGTTCCAAAGATTAGAAATTAGAGACAAAATCTGATCTGTTCCATTTAGTCTTTTAACTTTATACTACTAGTCTCTGGGGAGGGAGGGAAAGGCAAAAAAAGTAAAGGTGATTAGAAAAGGACTTTGTGATTTTTCAGTTATATTGATTGGATTGCATATAAAAAGACATACCCATTTCTAAAATTTACCATAGAAACGAGAAATTCTTTTTTTTTTTTCTTTTGGGATGAATCAGTGCACATCACAAGATGTTTGCAGCAAAAAATAAGAAATGTATGAACAAATCATCCAGCTATCAGTTCCTAGCCATATATTAACAATTAAAAGATAAGGTTATTATCTTAGAGAGAAATTCAGGCCATTTTCTTTATAAATCAGCATTGTCTAGGACATTGCATACACAGAACTCCATTATTTGTAATGTTGTTCAAGGCTACATTCAGCATCTTCCTAGAGATTCAGATTACAAATTCTTCACCTTTACTACTTTTAATAGAGTCTCATGGAAGGTGCTTCACAGGAGGAATCTGGAAATGATACGCCAAAGCCACGAGAGTTACTTTGGATTGTATGGACCTGTTGAGCTGTAATTGAAAACCCGGTACTTTTGTGAAGAACCCTGAGTTTCAAAGATTGTTGAATTATTTCTGGATGAGGAGCAGTAAAAGATTACCTTTGTTTATATCCTGAAACACTGCCTTCAAACAGAAGTTACTGATTCTACAGATGAACATAGGGAAGTAAAAGTTTCTGTCTTGGGAAAAAAAAATACATATACATATATATATATATCTATATATATACACACACACACATATACCTTTACTGATAGGTACTGGGCATCATGGATACCAATGTTACTGTAGAAAAATTTTTCTTTTCAGTTCCCTCTCCAAGGCAACAACAGCAAGCTCAACATTATAAATGACATTTTTGGTGTCAAGTGAACTTTACCAAGCTCCTTTGAAAGACACAACCTTACTGTTTCTTATTCTCTGTTTTTCTTTTTTTTTTTTTTTTTCCTGTGAAATAGAAACAAATTCAACCTACTTCAAGCTACATTGACAGGTGCTGAGGTAGATAGATATTGCACCTTCTCACAGTTAAGAAAGCATTTAATTTAATGATTTTATACACAGTGGTCTTTAATTTTTTTTTCTGTTTTGGCTTTAGTTCTGTTTAGAATGTGATTATTAAGATTATATCCCAGATAAATAAGGTGAGAGAGAGATTCCATATTCTCAGTCCCCAAATCTCATGCATTGTCTGCTACTGTTCCAAGTTCAAATAACATTTTTTATATGTTCTTCATCCCAGCCAAGTGGATTTTGGCAGGACCTCGGGGACAGGAAATTCTGGATAATATTTGCAGCAAAGAATACGTGCAAGAGGGAAGGCATGACGAGGAATAGAATATATTTATTCAAGCTCTAGCCCATTTTAATTTCCAGGATTTTGTCTACATGCTTTACTGATCCTGTGCTCAAAAATTAGACTTCTGTCTTTAAGTCTTATGCTCCTGCTTTGGCTTTGAGGCTGTTACAAAGCTGGCAGCTTGAACGCGGCACAGCCATGCAAGCATATTTTAAAGTGTTAGAAATAATACTAAGGCTTTCACAGTTGCAAAAGAAATGTAATTTGCTTTGAGGGGTGGACTTATTATTGAGAAACATTGTTATAATCCAAATTTTTCATTAAATCTCTCTTCCCTCCTTATTCATTCTTTTGCTCTCTCTCTTTCCCTCACACTCCAACACAGATGAAGTCATAGATGCTCATACTCACAGGCACACAAGTACCTTGTTTTTCTCTTCCAGTTCCTCTTATACCAAAAAGAATTGAGCCTTGTAATATCATATGGAACTAACAATTTGATTTAATATGACATTATGACACTAAAAAGAAGAACATAGAAATTCTGAAACCTTTTAGATAATGTTTTTTGCTAGCTTCTAAAAAAAAAAAATGGGCCATTTAATGCTTAAGCATAAGCCAGGTTGTGCTAAAACAAAACAACCTGATTTATTGGACTGTGTTGTCCTGATCCAATAATTTTAATACATGAAGGTTTGAATCTTGCATAAACCAAAATATTCATTAAACATGCTGTGCCATATCCTTATAGGGTCAGAAAATGAGAAAAAATATCATTAGTTTACAATGCTCATTGACAATGAAGGATGAGAGAGGGATAAAAAGATAAAGAGACATTTTCCTGTAACCAAAATAATGTGCTTTTTCAAAACTCTGGTTCTGTGATGTGCCCTTTCACTGCAGTGTTTTAGGATCTTAAGCAGGATCCTAACTTGAATTAGAAGACATGTGGCAAATTTCTACCTCAAGTTTTACAGAACACAAAGTTCAGCATTGCCTCAACACAGTTACTGTATAACACAGAGTCATAGAATCATAGAATAATTTGGAAAAGACTTTTGAAAATCATTTAGTTAAATTCACCTGGAGTGAACATATATACAACACACACATATATAAACAAATTTCGTCATGGTCCTTTGGTTTGTTGATACTGAACTACATACTCTTTTTGAGAATGACTTTTGGAATGAAGTTGGATTTTTGCCTACTATCATTCAGAAGATCCAGAGAAGTAGAAATACTCTTTGATCTAACATATTTTTTGACTTCCAAGATAAGTTTTCCTTTCCACTGATTTGTGAAATAACCCAGTGACTATTGAATCCCTAAGAAGGCTAAGTGAAGCATAAGCCCTGAGCACATTACTGCTTTACTACGTTGTTCTTGCTTTAATTTAAAAAAAAAGATTGCTCAGGTCAAAGAATAAGGCTGGACATCACTATTATAGGGCTGGAAATCACTCATGTAAATAAATACATGAGCAATTTTCCAAAGTGAAAGAGTAGGGTAAATGTCTTTAAGCTTTCTTTTCTCTAAAAGTTATATTAATTCTTCTTAGTATGATCATATTAACCACACTGAACTCCTGTTCCTTTGTTTTAGTATCTAGCCTTTGTTATTAATAAGAAGGAAAAGTAAAAAACCAAAAAAGCTAATCATTTTAATTCTGTCTCAAGTCTTCAAAATTGTAATACTAGTTTTATAAATTACAGATTTGTATTAACCATACAATTACCACCCATTAATCAAATCCATATTTTAAAGCCTTGGAAATAGGGGTTTTTTTTACAAGTGTAAATTTAATTCTTAGAGGAAAGCAGAAGCACTGAAAAGAAAACTCTAAATCAGTTTGTCTGTAGATAATAGCAGTAAGAAAAACATCTTCTTATTAGCAGCATCTATCTTGGCAAAATTTAATAACAAATTTAGTGTCCATAGATGCTGACAGTTTATAGTTTGTTAATGAGAGAAGAAATTATAATTTATCTATATTTCAAGTTGTCATCAGGTATCTTCTTGAACGATCAATGCATTTTAATACTCGTTCGCAGAGAGAAATGCATTTGTCTTCCAAGGATATGAAAATTAGCTAAGAAATCTGTGAGATAAGCTTTTACTGTGGTTTCTATACCTTTTTCTATTACTTTCCTTCCTTGTGTACATTCATATATATATATAAATAAAAATTATTTCTATATATTCATGCATACTTATATATGTATACATACAGACATATTTAGGTGTATATATATATATCTATATATATATATATATATTTGTATTTGGATACAGATGGATGGAGCAGATCTGGGTCAGCAACAAGTATTACAGTCTCAGCATTGTTCAGAATGAATCACCCATAATAAATGAAATAAATTTATTTATGCTTTTCTTGTTTTTATCTCCATGTGAGTATCCATGCAAAATGGCATATGTACATGTGTGTATAAAAAAGAATTTGCTTACAGCTGTCAGTGTTCAAGCTTGCTTACAGTTGAATTGGATGGGTCCCAGAGTAAAAAGAGCAGTAACTAATCCAGGAACCACCCATGGCCCTTGAAATTGTTAATCAATAGGATTATCTTGAAAAACCTAAAGAGAAAAAATATTCTTTGGTTTCCATGCAGACAAGAGCTTATTCTTTGTCTTTTGCTTTTTTCTTTGTTTTTATTTTTGTTTTTAATAAATACTCCCAGTTTTTCATTGGTTTTCAAGTTGCCCTTCCTATTCTCTCTATACTACCTGCATTTTGCTTAGGCTTTCATGGGCAAATTTTAGCCAATGCTGTATCAAAACATACCACAATAATCATGCTCCTGTTTACCCAAAGGCACCACCTTTCTCATGTGATTCACTTAGGATACTTCCCTCTTTTATCCATACCTCTGTATTTTTTTATTGTATTGAGGTTACAATATTTTAATGTGCATGCAACACTGCATAGAGGTAGTTTTGTAAAAAAAATGGAAAAAACAAGTTATATCAAAATTCCCCAACTCAGTTAGAGATTTATACCTGAAAGCAATACATAAAATTTAAATTATGTAGTAGCAGTAATAATTATTATTCCAAATTGCACCATTTTGCTTGAGGAAGATTTGGGTTTGCAACTCACTCTTTTTAGCAAAGCTTGTTCTGACCTTGACTTTCAAACTACTGTTAAGCAATACTTTCTAAGCTTTTGCAAAGATCACTCCTTTAGAAGGTCTAATAGAAATACTTTTAGAGTTTTTTTGAGGGCTGAAAATATAAACAAGGGCATTTTCACATTTTAACAGATGCAGTTGAGATAAGCAAGGCTCGGAAATAGCTTTTGCACAAATATAAGTGTTTCACCTCTTCCCATCCCTGTCCCATTTGAGAATAAGTAGCAACAAAAATTGTTTCTTAACACCCAATGGTGTACTTAGTGCTGGCAGAAGTATGTGTCTTCTATGGATTTATGGTGAGAAATGTCAATATCAAAATGTTTGTGACAGCTCTTATCTCTGCTCTGTTGGGCTTCACGTGTATTAAAGCTGAAAGGCAGCTTGCTTTTTCTTATTTTATGTCTGGTATTTTTTTGCAGCTCAGACTATTCAACCATCACAACAAGGTCGCAGGAACACATGGTGGATGTTACTAGTGGAATCATAAGAGCTTGGTCATTTACCTGAAATGAACTACACATGGGTGTTGACTATTCAAATATTCATATCAAAAATGCAAAACATGAGAGTTGCAGAACTGGTTCAAATGAGGGATTCACCTTACCTCTATTGCTTCTCTAATTGTGACCATAAAAGATGCCTAGGGAGGTGCAAAAGAAGTACAAGCAGTAAGATATTTTATAATTAAACTGCATGGAAGTTGCCACTACCCTGAGAAATATTTGTGCATATGGTTCATCATTTATGTAGGTTATACTCAGCCTGCATGCTAGGTTGTCATTCACTGCCTTATCATTGACTGTTTCAGTGGCAGCATTTTACAAAAAACTAAATCAATTAATCAAAATTGAAATGTCTTCAAAAACATTATTGGGCAATGCCGCCAATAGATCAGATATTTTGCAGGCCCTTAGAAACAAATAAGATTCTTATCATGTAACTTCAGGAGTGCAAAGTCAAAACCTGCCATCCAACACCAGAGCTGTGGCAATAATTCAGGAATCCCACACTGCCTTTGCCAGCGTAAATGTGTCTGACTGCTTCTCTATGCACACACAGAAGTCCATAAGTGCCAGAAGCAGCAGCTTTGGGTGAATGTGAACTTGGAAAGGATGACATCTATGTTGTCCTCTGCTGTCACTATGCACTGATTACAGCAATAACAGTAATATCCATCTCTACAGCCCTTTATTAAAGTTCAAGGACTTTAATTTGTTAACCTGTACAACACCTCTGTGATGACGGCTAGGTAATAACAAGTCTGAATCAAGCTTTTTCACCTTTATTGTTCTCACTCTTCCTCTGACTTTCTCTCTTGTGCTTGGTTCAAAGCGTGGTTCTCCACCATTTATTCTGGCTAAGCAGTATTTTGCCACACAGTTATTCATTTTAGGGGAACATCAACAATATCTGCGCAAGGCAGCCACTAAACTTCTATTTTGAAGTGCCAAACTGCCTTCCTTAACAGAGAAACCTCCCCTATGGTCTCTGTGCTCCTGAGCCCCACCAGCCAGTCACAGCTATAACATCTCCCTCCTGATGTTGTATTACTTAGGCTAAGGCCTTGTTTACTTGCATAATTTCTAGGTGTGCCTGGGAACACTGTGTAATACCAAAATATAGAAAATTAAAATAATGCTGTGGAATTGATATCATTGTCAGTTCTTAAAAACACTTTTCAGTGCAATCCACAGTGAACTATTAAGCAAAACAACAGAGCCATTTCTATAAGATGATTGTGATATTTCCAAACCTACTCTGTTGTTATGCAACAAATGCAATAGGAACTATTTATTGCAGTGCAGTTACTGGGGCTTGTATCCCACTCATTAGCACAACTTCATCCCCCGTAGCACATTACATGCACTGACTTCCCAGCTCCCTACTCTCCATCTTCCCTAATTCAGGAGAAGGATGTGCTCATCCCTCACAGCAGCACAGTTTTATAGATTTTTAAGTCTGAAAAATATCATTCTATTATTTATTATTTATTATTGGACAGTTTGGATGTCATTTAGGTTAGCACATTCTAGGCTATTACCTGCTAGAGAGTCTCACTCTCAGAAAACATGTAAGAAAATGAAAGCACAAAGTAAGATTCTGCAAAATCCCATTTGTAATCTGTACTGCTAGAATAAAATTCAATTCAATTACTTATAAAGGACATTAATACAGGGTGAATGGAGAACAGATTGACTTCTTCCCCCCAACTCTTCTTTTTTTCCCCACTGATAATGTATAGAGAAAAAATTTGATATTTTCAGTCAGTTTGCCACCCCTAAAATAGTATTTTTTTCGGATCACTTAGGGAGAGTAGTCTCTCTTGCCATGCCATGGAGACTTTTCCACAACAAACTGTTCTCTCATGGCTTTAATTTTCATGAATAGCAGCAGTCCCGAAAATCTCCAGCCATGAAGTCTCTGCCATGGTTTGGTAGCCTTCCCACAACCACCAAACACGAGTCATCTCAGCTTATTGGGGTGCAATTTTAAGGATGAGTTGTTTAAGCATAGAAAAAAAATTTTCTTCGTCCATTTCTAGGAACAGAGGTTTTCTTTTTCTTCTTTGGGGGCAAAGGGTCTTCATCACTCTTATCTGCCTCTGTTCAAGCTTCTCATTGAATCACAATTTCAACATCTTTTTGTTTCAGCACAGTGCTTTTGCTCATGTCTGCAGATTGAACATTCCATTTCCCCATGTTTTCATGAATTACAGGGATGTTTTAGTGTATCATACTCTACCACCATGGCCTTACAAAATAATTTCAGTTCAAAACTGAAACTGCATCTCTTAATTTTCTTCCCATCTGAAATCTCACTTTTTCTTCACTGACCTCAGTGTCTCTATGCTGTTTTCTCTACATGCCTTCACCCTTTTCTCTTACTAGAGAGAGGATTGATGTCTGTAAGTTTCATCTGTGCACTGAAAAAGTTAATTTCTCTCCTGGGCCTGCAATGGTCATGTTATCTCTGCTGGGCCCAGCACGACCTCCTGTCAAAAGTATTGGGGGCTGTCTCATTGCAAAAAACAGGAAATAAAACCAGAACTTTTCCTAGGTTTCTCCTCTCTTGAATATGGTTTATAGAGGCATGTCCAACTTCTCTTGAACCTTCAAGGGAGCTGGAGAGAGACAAGAGCATGGAGTGATAGGTCAAGGGGAAACAGCTTCAATCTGACTTCAAATGGCTTCAAAGGGGAAAGATTTTGATTAGATAACAAGAAAAAATTCTTTACTGTAAGGGTAGTGAAATACTAGAGCAGTTTGCTCTAGATAACTTGTGGGTACCCCATTAGAACAGTCTTTTGTGAATGTGGCAACAGAAAGGATTTCCAATTCCTAAGGACCTTGTTGTGTTGCAATTTCTGAGCTACATAATTATATTGTACGTAATTTGGGTGGTTCTGGTGATTGAGCAGACAAAGTTGTGTCTTATGTTCATATAAGGCAGCTCTCTCTTATAAATTACATTAAGTTAAATTCTGCAACGTCAGAAATAAAAATACTCTTAATAGACAGTTTTCCCACAAAACACCATCCCTTGAAATACTTTCTCTCTCTCAAGAATAAGGGAAATAAAGATAGGTCAGATTCACCTGAACAGTTATTTGTAGCACGTGCTTGTTTCTGCTGAGTGACATTTTGTGATTATTTAACAATACTTTTTGAGGGCAGATGGCTTTAGTACACCTAACTAAGAAAATATAAAGGATGAATGTATTTGTAAGGTGTTATGATATGAAGATCAAAAGCTAAGAAATAAATACCAGAATATTATTATGACTCATGGTATTCCTCACAACATTGAGTCATACTCTCTTTCCTATACAATTAAATGACAAAATGAAGCAGATGATGAAGTGCTAAAAGGAAATAAAAAACTAACCAAACAAACAAAATTCAAAAGACAAAAATAACAAACAAACAAACAAACAAACAAAAAACAAATTCAAAACAAAAAAATTATTACCAAAAAAACACAGTCATGAATCTTGCAATATTTTCTGTTTTGGTAGACAATCACAAAACTATAGCAGCTATAAATAAATTAGATTGGTTAGAATATCTATATACCGACAGAATCTAGATGGTTATCCTTCCTTTAAATTTCCATTTCCCTTCCCTTTCATTTCCCTTCCATTTCCCTTCCCTACCTGCAACTTCCCTTCCTTTTTCTTCCCTTCCCTTTCCCAGCAGTATGTGTGTCAAACAAAGTGCATCTCACATTTGTCACCCCTTGCATACACGCATACACACAACTTACACGCACACATAAATAAATAGAATTGCTTATATAAAAAGTGTTCAAGGAAAAGGTTGTGCTTGCCTGAAGCAGAGGCCAGATGCTTTGACTTCCAGCTTTCTTCCATCAAAGCTGTGCAGTTTCGAAATTAAAATCTGCAGCAATAATGAAACATATTAAAATGCATGCAAAGTCTTGAGGGCTTATAATATGCTAAAAACTGGCAATGCATGTTTACATCCATATATCAACTTGGATGTGCTGAAAAGATTTAAAGTGTAAAATATGCAAATATGTGTCATATTGTCACACTTGGTCTCCCTAATGGAACTCCCTTTCATCTCAACTCTCCTTAATTTCATGAATATTGCATGCCCCTCACACCTTTTACTCCTGCTGTTGCTAGGCTGAGAAGATTATGAAAATATGTTAATAGTAACTTTCATCAAATAAAAGTTGCAATATTGAAAATAATAAAAAAGTATCCTAAAATATAAATGGTTGAGATTTTAGCTAATTTTTCCCCACTGGAAGCTCAGATAACTAACAGCCAATTAAATTAATAAGGAAGTAGTGGGGAAATTATAAAAATCTATGTATGTAAATTAAAGAATTCAGCAAGTATTTGTGTGCATGTGTGTGTGCATGTGCATGTAAACATGACAAACATCTTGAGAAGTCTTTCTAGACAAAGAGCCTCTGAAGGATTTTGGCATTGTGACACTTTTGTTTAAGCATCAGACTTTTTCGTTATTTTATTTTTTAGGACTGCTAAGCAAATTTAAGCAGTTTTGCTTTTTCCCCTCCCATTCATTATATACCATAATTTCTCTTCAAGTTTTCAGAAACCAGCACTTCTTTAATAAACAGAACTCTTTGGAAATCTGAGCTAAAACATCTTTTTTTTTTTTTAAATAATAGCTCACCTATATAATTTTAAATTGCTTGGATCATGTCTGGTATATTGTTAATTGTGAATTGTTTCTTGGCATTGGGAGAAGGAGAGGGAGAGGGAGAGGGAGAGGGAGAGGGAGAGGAGAGGAGAGGAGAGGAGAGGAGAGGAGAGGAGAGGAGAGGAGAGGAGAGGAGAGGTCAAAACTCTCACAGTTGACATAGACATGGTACAGGCAATGATTAAGCATCATTTTAACAAAGTCACAGGCTTAAAAGATTATTGGCTTTCTGGGCTGCGAGTGAGCAATGTCAGTTCATGTCAAGCTTCTTGTCAACCAACACCTCCAAGTCCCTTCCACTCAGAGCTGCTCTCAATACATTATTCAAAGAAGAAATTGCAGCTCCTCCTCAGTTCATGTGTCAAGATATTAGGTTGGTGAGGATTTTGACAGAAAAGCAGGTAGAAGTTGGATTGTTTCAAACACCTTTCAGAAACCTCTCTGCACTTCATCACTGCGCTACCATGGTTGCTGTCGACAGATGGCATGGCGAAGCCTCTCTGTAATAATCATGTAACTTTCTAAAACTGTTCCTTTCATTATCTGTCCTAAGCTCATCTATTTTTAACTACTGAGATTTATTATAAATGGAATAGCACAGCTTATAAGGTCGGGTAACCCTTGATTACAGCTACTGTAAATCAACCTAGATTCATTTTAATGAGACACTTTTCTTTTTTTTTTAATTTTTATTTTAAAGAGTTTTCAAAGAACAAACTTTTCATTGATTGAGCACGGTCATTTTTCAGTCTTTTCCCCAAAAATTCAATCCATGAACTTTCACATCTTATTTCCAGAAAATTTGAAAGTTTTAATTTTCTCTCTTTTTTTCTTCTTTTTTTTTGCTCAACCATTGGAAATCTAAATAGACCGGTTGGTGTTTCAAATGGAAGTATACTTAAAAACATATACTTGAGTTCTGTAAATCTCCCGAAATTTTGGGATATGCAGGTTGGGTTGCATAAATAAAGCCATATGGATTAGACAATGACAACACTGTAAGCACTTCTGCTGCAATTTAAAGGGTTTTTACTCAGCATTAATTACTAATAATCCCATGGATTGGGCATCACAAAATAGTTGAACTGGAAGCTGTCAAAGCACAGGTTCCCAGAGAGGGTATTGACCAAGCTCTCTACCTGTAACTCACTCTGAGGCCCTGACAACAGATCAGAGGTTCAGACTGATGCTGTGTCTGCTCTTAAATTCCCTGGAGAAGTCCATCACTTATTTTCCAGCAGGGGTCTGGCTGAAACAATGACTACTGGGGTTTCAAAATTGGACACACACTTAGCACCAGGGGTTCCCATTCAGACAGAGTTTTAATTAGTTATCAGTAGGACTAGGTCTGCTTTCTCAAGCTGTCTTTGGTCCTGTGTATGATACATTTTTGGTTAAAAACAAACCTGTGTCAACTGAAAGGACGAAGAATAGCCTTTCTTATTCACTGACGTACCATTTTCCTTCCATTCTTTTGAGAATTCTCATTGCTGGATTGAATCTCCCTTTTTTGCTGCAGCCCATTTCTTATATTCTAGTTGAATGAAAACTACTGACCGAGTAAGGAAAAAGTGCCTGCATCTTTCTCCCCATTAATGCTGTCTTCTGTTTATCTGTATGCAGAAAACTCGACATTTGAAAATATGTGTGATTAGATGGTATGTGTACACCTTTAAGAGACTTTATTTCTTAGCAAGGCTTCTGAAGAGTCTATTTCTTTTAATTTTTCATAAAGTGTAGCTTATGAAAAATTTAAATGAAATCATTTAGTAGTGATTGCTTCATAAACACAACATGAACTCCTTTAAAATTCCAATTATATAGGAGTTCACCTTTTTAAGTGGTTTTGAATGAAAATAGCGAAGTGCGACTACACTCCTTTCAGATGGATGGGGTGTAAAACCAAGGGCTTGACAAATTTCAACCATTAGAAATCTGTGGTTTCCCCCATACACCTCATGCAAATACAGCATGTTTCGCCAGATGATCTGGCTAAATTCCAAAGGGAATAATTACATTCTATCTACTTAAAATGCTCCCATCACTTTGACTTGCAGGCAACATCCTTCTTCTTTTCCTCCCCTCTGATGATGCCATGTTTCACCATGGAATTAGTGGTATTTTGCTTGTTGTTAAAATAAGAATAGCCCTGCATTTACACACTTACAGGAGACAATAGGAGAGAAGCTGAACAGACAGATATCAAGTTATGGCAAGACTGCTGACAGACTTATCAAGTTATGGTATCATAGTCAGTATGAAATGCATGTAGAGAGCACACCAAGATGGCTCCACCTGAATCAATAAAGTTCTGTTAATTTTCACCCTTTGGAAGATTAAATCTAATAGATTAAAAGACACAGGCCTGATTGTGACCCTCATGAAACAAAAAATGGGATCAAATCTTTCAATGCAGACCAGCTTAACACGTGGCAAATATGACCAAAAGCAAAATATTTTACTTCACTGCCTTCAGGAAGAAGACTCTTGTATTTAACTTCAGACGTGTACCCTGTTTTTTGTAAAAAGGGTTACTTGTTGGAACAGAGAAGTTAATTTCAATTTTCATGTGAGAGCCAACTCATTCTAATAGTATTGAACATCTCAAAAAAGAAGTTATGTGCTTTTAAACACAAACTTGCAGCAAAGTTTCAGCATAAATATTTCTTAATTTGAGCACAAATTCATGCTTTCAATCGGTCTGACAGTGTACTCAGTAGCACACCCTTTATCATGCTTTTTGAGTACATTTGCTGTTCCTGAGAATAATTGCCCTTTTACTAACGTATATATAAAGAGAAAATGCTTGTCAGAGTTTTCGTACTAAACCAAACAAAAAGTAGATAGATAATGTTTTCTCAGATTTAGAAAACATACTGGCAAACACATTTTTCCATTATTCAACAAAACTGATTTTAAACATATATTTTTCTCTGTAGCATAAGCGTGTTACCCCTTGCTCCTCATCGACTAGGGAGGATAATTCATTCTTTCTCCTTTTACAATGTCCCTTTACATATTTGTGGGCAGATATTTTATGTCTCTCCTCAATCTCCTTTTTGCCAGACTGAACATGGCCAGCTCTGTTAACCTTTCCTCAAACTGGAGGCATTATTTTCCAGTCCCTTTTATTATTCTCTTTCTCTTCTCATAATCCATTCCAATCAGTCTTTTCTTTTTGAAATATAGTGCATAATGCTCCATTGTGGCATCGGTTTCCTAGAAAATGAAGAGGGAGAAAAAAAAATGAGAAAGAGGAACATGTCAACATTTGGGAGTTCAAAAGTGCAATTTAACTGCATGGGCTCAATGTGCCTGAAAATTTTCAGGACTTAACTTTTATGAAAATAGTATACATGTGATTGAAATCAGTATGGTGATAATTCAATGATTAAAAATATGCAGATTATTTCATCTATGTAATTTTTTTTTTTTATACCCAGTTTCTATAATGTCTCAAGTAATGCATGTGAGGTCTGACCTGGCAAAGCCTAATATAAATGACCAATTAACCATGCTCTTCTTCTGGGCCTTTCATCCACCATGTGAGAAAGGCTATGAATGTTCCTGGGCCAATATAGCATGCAAGCCTAGCCTGTAATGGAAATCTTATTTTCCTAGGATCCTCTTGATGATTTTTTGCCGTAGTACTCCATATGTAGCATTCGCTGAACTAGTCTTTACGAAGTGTAATTAATGCTTTTACCTCGTATTTATCTTTAAAATTTTTTTTTTTGCTGATTTAATGCTGCTCCTTCACATATCCAAGAGTGCAATGCATTTTCTTTCCAGATGAGATTCTTGGAAGATATTAATTACCTCTAGAGGAAGTTAATGCATTCTGTTTCCCAAGCTGCTAGCCAAAGCCCAGGACCTCAGGGAAGTTGCCTGTGAACTTCACACTGTTTGACAGCAAGTGTCAGACACAGTCAAGTTGGGTCCACAATTCCAGGCACAGATTAGATAATTGTCTGGGCAAATGTCAAACGATAACTGTGTGTGTACATAATTATCCAATCTGCACATGTAACCCTCTTAATGCTTGCAAATTAGGCATGCAACTTCATCTACAAGTTACTTGAATGTGTTTTCACACTCATCTAGCTAAAAAGTCAGGCATACAAACTGTAATAATTATGCTATTGCTATGATTCTACTCTCGCTTGTGAGAGTCTAGATTGCACATTTTCATTCAATGACAATTCTCACAAACTGTATAAAAGTCTTTTAAGTTTGAGTAGAATCAGGTGCTCAGTTTTTAGTTTCAATCTCTGAATTTTAGATGTACTATGGAAATAGAAAGTGGAATCCTGTTTAAAATGTGATTGAAACCATCACCTGTTAAGCTATTTGTTTCTTTCTGCATTGTCTGGCTTAAGCCAGAAGAAAATTAAAATATATATTTATGCTATGTGCTGAGCTTTAAGTTATTAAGCCCCCAAATCAATGTATTCATACTTTTTTCTTTACTTTCTGTAATCCTCTCTGCTGGACCTAGGAAAATAGACTAAAACATTTCAGCTTCTGTTTACACTTGTAATCCCCTTCTCATTCTCATTCAGAGCACTCATAGACATGCTGATGGAAAGTCCATTGAAATCCACAGAAGAGATTTCCTTTGACACCAGTGATCACTGAATCAGGACATAAGTTGCCCAGGCTGCCAGGGATTCATTCTGCTCCTTGTTCTGAAAGACAGAAAAAAATAATTTTGTAATTTTTTATGGGGCAGAGAAGAGCATTCCAATGCATTTGAAGTGTAATGCTAATTAACACAGTACTAAAGAAGACAACTTTGCTGGCCTGGAGTCCCACTGATATGCCTCCTCCAAATCCCAGAATATAACTGTCCTTTCTGAGTTCATTTGGACTTTCTCATGAGTTCTCGAAAATGAATGCAAAATGTTCCCTCACACTTCTGGCAGACTCTTTAAGAGTGTAGATTAAATTTCATCAGCCTTTGCTGATTTGACAATGTTCAGGTTATCCCATATTCTTTAACCCGGGCTATCCTAATTCTACCTTGTGGCCTCTTTCTCCCTTTGTTAACTATCATTGCCTTTTCACTGTCAGCTCAAGCATCAAACCCATCAAGCATTTCAGAATTCTCCTTGCCACCTATTATCTGCTTCTTCCCCTTCTGCTAAGTAGCAGACTTAACATTTTCTTTTGTCCACGCTTCACTTCTTAGGCTCCTGGAGAACTTTTTCTTGATCCATTTTACTTCCTTTGCTAATAGCACCTCATTTTGTGCCTTTGACTTTCTGACTTCTGCTCTTACATGTCCTTACTTTTCTCCTATAAGGGACCCTGTGTCAGAGACTGTGAACCAATTTCCACTGTGCTGTTTCACATTTGAATGGAATGTTAAATATTTAAACAGCAAAGTTCTTCTTGTGGTTGTTAAATCAGTATTAAGTGATAGTCAGAGTCAGTATTCAGGGAATATTACGGTCCTCTGACTCACAGGCTCAAGTAAATTGCATTGGGGCCAAAAAGCTTTTAAAAAGGGAGATATTGTACTTAATTGAAGATTTTCATACTTTTTCCCTCTACAGGCAACTTTAGTGTCAGTTTTCTTCTGTTCTTTGAACAGTACATAAATACTTTTAGTTTTTTTTTTTTTATTAAAATAATTTAAAATAACATATGAAGAAATAAATTCATATTTTTTTCTTTCTCAAAAAATTTCAATTAGAGTTTTTTGCTGCTTCTTTTGAGATTCTGAAGCACTCAAAAATTGATAAGAAATATAATTTGGAAATATTTTGACTGGAAAAAAAAATTGATTTCCATTTCAGGGCAAGAAAAAAACTGTTATGGGCTTTTTTAGTAGCTAGACTGCTATATTTAAAATCGCAGGATTTTGTTTGTTTGTTTGTTGGTTTGTTCTCCTTGCATAACAATATTTAAATCAGAATATGTTTTCCTTACTAAAATATTTTTTAAAAAAATCAGAAAGACAAAACTACATGCCCCCTCAAAAACATAAAATACCCCCAGATTCCCAGAATTTTACAAGGAAATAAATAATTCTCTCCTTTCAAACACTAACCAGCAGAGATGGACAATGTAGAGAAAATCTTTGAGTATGAGACCCTGTGGCTGCATTTCCTGGAATGTAAAGTTCTCTTTGGACTGCATGGGCACTTAGATAACAGAAATCAAAATGTTTCCTTCCACCACTCTGGATCTGAAGTCTTTAAAGATGTTTCTGATGCAAGACCAGCAGATGAAACCTGTGTTTTTTCACCGCCTCAAGTAAGGCATCCTCTGTCGCATATGGATTGGTGTGCACATTCCAACAGATTTGTGATGAAGTTTAAATGCCTAAGGCTATAAATACATGACTAACTGTCTGAAAGTGCCTGAGCAGGTTAAGTATGCAATTTCTCTTAAACGAAGTTCATCTACAAATCTCACAAAGCTTCTAATGGATTTTTTATCAATACGATACCAATTATATTTACATTATGATACAGAGTAAAAGGGGGTAATTTGTCTCTTGGGAAGGCTGAGGAGAGAATGTAGCATCCCAAAAGGTATTTACAAGAGAATAAAGTGGATAACAGCCTTTATTCACACACTTAAAAGCCAGAATTCACTGCTTGTTCTCAAATAACTTCCAATTTTGAAGTTAACAATTCCTCACATAACAATCCCATATCTTCAGTATCAAATGGTCTTTGTCATGTTCATCTCTGGATAGAAATCTATTGGTCTTGGCTACCTGAGCTAAGTTGGTTTTTCTTCTACATCCAAAGCAGGGCGGAGTTCCATATTGAAGACAAGAAAGAAACATCTTTCAAGAAAAGAATGGCAGCATTACAGATGCTGCAGCTGTTTTTACATTGTGTTCTCTTTTTCTTTTCCTTTGGTATTCCTCCCCCTAGATCTATTTTTGCTTTGTTTTCCTTTCTCTCCCAGACAGTAAAGGAATTGACAAGACTGAGAATTTACCCTCAGCAATGGCTACAGTTCTGCTGTGCTTGTCAAAATCTGTATGGACACTGATTATTGCCAGAGGGGGTTTAGGTTGTTTTATTGTTGTTTGGTTTTTTTGTGGTTTTTTTTTTTTTGGGGTTTTTTTTTTTTTTTTTTTTTTTTTTTGTATAATTTACTGGTGATCAAACTCTGCCAAGGTAAAGGTCATATTCTACTTTCAGAGTTAAAGAAACAGATTTGGAACAAAATATTTACAATTTCTTTTTCTATGTTACAGATGAGCTAGAGGTGGAGGAAAAAATAAAGAGATTACCTGAATGTCATTAAAGAAAAAACAAAACTCAGAGAAACAAGGGAAGTTCTGGGAAGTTCCAGGAAGGGAAGTATTCGCTACTGCCAGGAAAGAGAATTACTGTATTTAACTTTCTGTTTTTGGTTTTTTTTCCCTTTTGATGCTGTTCCTGATTTCTTCAGAAGGAAGTAAAATGAAACAGTTCCTTTGTGTAAACATTCTATTTAATACAAAAATCTGTATGGAGTTAATTAATTGAACTAGCAATAATATATCAACAAAATTGAACCTAGCACTGCTCATCATTGAGAAAAAAGCACAGAGGTGGAACTAAGAAGATCTGAATACTGTTATGAGAATTATCTGTACAATTTATTTAATGTTTACCCCTTCTCTGCCCTATAAAATGCAGGAATCAAAGTTTCATCTTCTGTAAAATTATTTGAAATAATGGTAGTTTGGAAGAAAAGTAGGAAATGCGTAACAAATATAAATGAATCATGACCTAGACGTCCAGTAAAAGAAAACCTTGCTTTAATATTAATGCATATTTATGCTTAAAAATATTTTAGAAATTTTGACTGCCAGAATAAATTGCTCTTTCTCAAAATGTATGTATTTAATTTACCTATTTTAATATAGACTATATTTATTATCCAGGCTGCATCTGCTGACCTGATAGACTGCAGGACCCTCAGTGAACTATATGAGGTCTCTGCCTAATATCACTTCCCAGTCTGTTACAAACACTGGATCAGGCATCCTTTGGCACTTCAGATTCATGTAATAAATTGACAGAAATTGATCCAGGTAAAAATGTCTTTAAATGAACATCAAGAAAGGTCTTGGCTACACCTCCTACATATGAGCACAGCTTTGGCAAAGGATGGAGTCAAGGACTGACTGTTGAAGTCAAGACACCTCCCTGCTGCTGTTTACTTTGCTGGATCAGTGGCTGGGTGAGTCTGGGTATGTTTATCCATTTCATTCTTGTATGCAAAGTGGAGACAGAGCCCCCTCCAGCCTTTCCAGGGGAGAAGGTTGCAGTTGTATTTAGATGGAAGAAGGGATACTACTCTTTTCAAATCAATTGCAAAAACCTTTACGGGTGCTGCATCTTATTATTATTGCACTCATTTTCACATGTGCAAACCTATAAAACTCTTCCCTCAAAATAAACAATAGAGATATAGCACACCAGATTATTTCTTGTACATATACATATGTACAAGAAGTACATGTACATATAGTATATATATATATATGTACATGTACAAGAAGTACAAGTACATGTACATATATATATAAAAAAGTACATATACATCATATACATATATATATATATATATGCACATACATAAGAAAACCCAGACCAATTTGCCTGCAGAAACATGCACATCTATTTTCTTGTGGTTAAAGAGTTGGGGTTTTTTTCCCAAATTTGGTTTTGAGTGAGTGTGAACAAGAAATAGATCAAAACTGTTATCTGGCATATTCCTTGTGTCTTGAAGCATTCATCCAGCCCAGGTATGGAAACTGCAGGGAACCTTGGTGCTTTTTGCACAGTGAACTCAGAAGAGCTTTTATATAAATTTATTTAATATTTTTTTTCTGGTTTTATTTCTTGCAATTTCTACTGTGGTTTACCAACTGCTCTGAATGCTTTCAAGTCTTAGTCCCTCTCTCCTCTGGAGCTTTTCCTTTACCTATTATATTAGTACTCTAGTGGCCACTGGAGTTATTCTCCCTTGTCATATTTCCTTTGTCCTGTATATTTTTAATATCAACTCCCCAGCCCCTCTCCACAGTAAACCACACAAACCTCATGCCCACATATGTGGTTTTTTTAATTTTGAGTGTTTAGAAATATACCATTGGACTTCTTTTTTTTTGATCAACTCTTTTTCTTTTCTCCGTTATGTTTCATCAGCAAATTTCATGTCCTTTGTGCGTATTTTTATGCCTACCTTTGAGTTGCTGGTACATAAACTGAACACAATTGGTTCTTGTACTGATCCTGTTATCACAAGGGACACTTGAAAACCTCAGTTACCCCAAAATTGTGGACACTGCAGTTTTAGACTCTTTCTAAAGAGTAAAAAAAGCTTATTTTTGCAGGTTACCAAGTTTTCATTAAAAAATATATATTGCCTTTTTTTCCCCTTCTTCTTTCACTTGAATTGCTAGGGTGGCCTTAGACTAAGTAAGATAATATGCTGTTTTCTTTTCAAAGGTGAGCTGAAAAAACTAAAGTGGAAATTGAGTTAAGTTTGATTTATGTGTTGTGTGTGCCCCACCAGCCAGTCTGTGGGGGAATTCATCATGTGGAAAAGATGCAGATAGCCTTTTCTGAACTGAAGGTTACTCTTTGTTGAACTCCTGCAGCTCCTGGCATGCTGACACAAACTGAGAATACATCACGGTTGCATTGCAGATACTCCAATATCAAGCCACTAAACCAGTACACAAGGTTTTATTGGGTAATTTTTGCTTTACTGTTAGCATTGTCACATGTACCTATAGAAGGTGGATATCAATATTTAAGCTCAGGGTTACACAGAACTCGCAAACCTTTGCACACATGGTAAAGGTGTAGATTGTTGGCTGGAATTTCTTGGGAAAGACAAGCTGATGTTTGTGTGTATGACTGCATGTGTATGGGAAGATAATAGATCCAATTTTCTTGATGCTTATTCCTATAATCTTTCCAAATAAGCAATTGAGGGAATCTCCAACACAAAGCAGCTAAATTAAGGTCACAGAGAAGATAGTAAATGCCAGCATTTCATAACTTTGCAGTATTTAACTGTGCAAGATTGATGATTGTTTCATTTGCTATTGTATTAAATTTACTAAAAACAAACAAAAACCCCAAGAAGGGAAACAAACAAACAAAAAGCCCATAACCAAAATAAAACCCCAAAGTAAGATAAAACTATAAAACAAATTTAAAAAGGCAGCATTTCTCCCAGAATTAAACTACATTGCACAATGGCACCTTGTGTTATTCTGTCAAATATACTTATAAAAATTTCAGATAGCTTTCGTTTGGGCTGAGAAAGTAACCAGTCATAAAGCAGATTATTATTTTTATCCTTGTTAAAAATCATACTCATGTTTTCTTATGTTTCTTCCGCACAAAGGGTGAATGGACGACTATTGGTCAGTTTTGGAAGGAAATCACCCCTGCTTAAAACCATCTTGTCACCATCCCTATGTTTACAACCTGTCTTGCATTTAATTTTGTCCAACAGTCTTGTTTTCATCTTCCTCACTTCTGTTTGTGGCTGTTTTATCGAGAAAATCATCACTCTCTTTAGAATTTCCCTATTATTATTCTTCTATCTTCTGATAATTTTTCCCTCTGCCTTATGTTCTCATTTTCTCCTTCTCTTTAATCTCATCACCACCTTTAGATTTGTAATTCTTACTGTTACTCTTCTGTCCAAAAGTGAGTAGGGAGGTGACAAATAGAATCGCTTTGAGATCCCTATGTGTGAGATTCCTGTTTATACGTCTGGAAACAGATGATGTGAGTTTGTTTTTATTCTCTCTACTCACCAACACCTTAATAATTTTCTGTGATCTCTCCAGTTTCTCATCTCTCTGTTCCACTATACCTCTTTGCCTTTGAGTTAGTCTGAGGCCAAAAGAAGTACTGATTCCAGTCCTTTGCCAACTGATCTGACCCCATGGAAAGCATTTTCAGGCAATCAGAAGGAAGGGCAGGAGCAGGAGATAGCTCAAACATTGTCCACCACTTTTCATAAAGCTAATCCATGCACCTCTGTTTACATGGAGATCCCATGCAGGGAAAGAAGAATGACCAGTTCACAGAGATTTATCAGGCAATGTAGGTAATGATATGACAGGTTCCTCTTGTCTTTGTCTGCTGGCTTGCTTTTAGCACAAGGAAAATGAGGTATAAGTTCTGGGGCAAAAAAAAAAAAAGCCAAAAAACAAACAAGAAAAAAAAAAAAAAAAAAACCACAAAAGCCTGAAGCAGATGAATAAGATGAATAGAAGTGAAAAAGGAGGGTGAAAAACTGAAGAAAAATGAAAACCTTGATTATATGCATTGCTAGCAGTTTTGTCCACCATACATATAGTAAATATCATTCAGTGCAACCTATCTGAATTAGAGACTTTGGACATATTTTTTAGCAAGATAGAACATCTTAAGCATTTGTATGAGCTGGCATTTTTAATGTATTTGTACTTTTATGCATAAACAATGGATAAAAAATGAGCATAAGCCTTCAATACCTCATTTCTATCCTCTCACCTCCCACGCTTTAAATACTTCATACTTAAATAAAATAAAATGCATTCCGTTGTAATGAAAATGTGATATAGATTGTTTTTGCCAAATTCAAGCTCAGTGGGAAAATATTTTCTTCTTGCTGGAAAAATTGAACACTAATTAACCCTCTGGAAGTACCTGTTTAAACTGAAGAAAGAACAAGAAATTTAAAGGAATATTTTTAAATAGCTTATCTTAGTTAATGTTTTTTAATGTGCAAAAATGTTTGAGGATTACTTTATTTTTCTTTCTCTCCTCATCTGTCCTCCCTCCTTCTGTCCAATGTAGGCCAAATCCTGCCAGGCAGATTAACAGAAACTCAATAGGCCAAATTCCAATGTGGTTTAAATAGGAGGTAAGTTGGCAATATAAACAAGTGTAATTTATATACTGAATGTTAAGAGCTGTTGAAAGAACTGTGTGGAGAAAGTCACTCACAGTGCATATCAGGGTTTTTTAGTCCAGCAGAACCTGGAAACGATGCCACATAACACTGAATACCATCAAATGGTATTGTATACATTAATATTAATATGGCCAGAGCTTATAAACTAATCCAATAAGGATACAAAGGGAAAAGTAACATCCAGAGTTAGTTTTTATTAATTTTCTCATCTTTATGCTGCAGAAAAATGTGTCTATCTTCCTATTTATGTGGGCTTAGTCCTATTCAATGTTTTTCTTCTTGATCTGGATGACTATATTTAATTTGTTTAGGTAGAATCAGAACATGAGGGACAGCAAATATTTTATGGCACATAGTTGCAGTTCAAAATGAATTTGAGAAAGCTCAAAAAAGGAACTTTCTACAAGTAGAAGGAAAAATAATTTTTTAAAAGCCAATGATTGTGAAAATACAGGATAGAAATCTATTGCTTTGCCAGCAGATTAGCAAGAAAAAAAAAAGATTTTTTTAATGAATCATCAGATGAATATAACCAGTCATACGACATTTTCTTAATAGACGTAAAGAGCATGCTGAAATGTATAATTGAAATTCTTCCCTACAAAACCTACTCAGCTTTTGGTTCAACAAGGACATTGTCCAATTTAGATGTTTCCTTTCTGGTTAATTAGGGAGATATTAACAAAAATGAAGGCAGAAATCAGAATCCCAGGAACATCACCTAGGACAGAGCATGGAATGTAAGCTGCTCGGCCTAGGAGCACCGTGTGGGAGGACACAATCAGTCTTCAGAGAAAAGAATAACCCTTAGTTTTCATCACCTTGATACACTGGAAAAGACAAAAAGGTTCTAAAAGCCAGCAGGGAAAACTCACTTCCCATATTAGGAGGAGCTGCTGGCAGTGAGGCAGGGCAGGCATGAGGAAAGGCTGTCTGCGGAAGCTGTGCCATGTCCACCCTTGACAGCCCTGGAGATGAGATTACAGAAACATCTGTGTCCTGGGTTGACTATATGATGCTTTTATCCCAAATCGTCTCATTCTGTTTATGTTGAATAATAAGTTTTGTAGCTTTAAGAGTGTTCCAGAGAGTGAAGGTGGGGAGAGAAGAAGCGCGCAGTTTGTTTTCAGACATTGCACTCACTCCTCCACATTCCTGCTCCTGGACTGTGTTGTTCTGCAGACAGACAGCAGGACAGAGCTCTTCTTTTGCTTTTTAGTTAGTGTTAGCTAGCTGAGGCAAAGAAGTTCCCTGGACTCTTTTTCTGCCTTTTCTTTGGACCTCTTGAAACTGCTCTGGACTGAACACCCAGGAGAGCACCGGCAGCTGCAGCTGTGGCCCACTGGGCCCGGCCTGGCCTGCGACAATTCCAGCACTGAGGGACTGATCAGAGACTGAGTGAGCTGCAACCCGAGGACGGGGTTTTCTCAGTTTGTCATCTCTTTTAGAGTGGCAAGGGGTTTTATTGTTTGATATTGTTTTGGTTTTATTGTTTAATAAACAGGTTTTTTCCACCTTTCTCCAAGGAGGTATTTTTTCCTCCTGGACCAGTTGAGGGGAGGGGCCGATTGGATCTGCTTTTCCCACCGGAGCTCCTTTGGGGGATTCTTCCCCAAATTTGCTCTAAACCTGAACAATCTGTAAGGCAGCAACATTGACAGCCAGCCAGGCATGGGAGCAGAAGTTGTAATTCCATCCTCGGGAGGCCTGAGGGGTCTCATCTGCCAGGGGAAAATGTCTCAACTTCCAGGAGATTCTGTGATGTTGTGGGCAATGACAGGAAGTCATTGGTCCTATTGCCCCTTTGAATAGCTAAATGGAAGTGCAGTGTTGTCTGTGACAAGTTATTTGCTTAGCATTATTTTTTATGGTCTAGCAGGGGTTGGAGATTCTGCTCTTTAGCAGCCAGGATGAATACTTTTATTATTTCTAATCCATATTTTGTAGCAGTGTATCTCATTCTATGCTGTTGCACGCAGAAAAGAGGAGACAGATAACAGTATTATAGCCCATATTCACTATACTTTTTATTCATTTGCTTGGAGAAGGGTTTCATACTATAATCACAGGAAAATTATCGTCACCATGAGAAGTTAACTCAGATTTTTGGATCTCTGAGTCATTGGACAGAGGTTCTCATCTCTTTTTACTAAACAGAGAGAGAACCTGAGATGGAGGTGCTTCTTCTTGTTCAAGCTCCTGAGCAGTTATCTAAATTTAGGAAGGATAGATCTGCTGTACTCCAGCTCACACAAAAAGTCAGTTGTTACTTGTGCTGATCCCCATCACAGTCCTGATTTAATAAAAATGAGTGTTTTGTTTAACAGAACTTCTAGATTGTTGTAATACAGACAGACTTTAGCTATGCCTGTCAGTTTTCTTATTGTTCCAAAAAGATTTTAAATAGATCTGTGAACAGGTTTCTTTATCGGTATTTCTTGCTACTTCTGTCAGCATTAAGGCATGGAGATCATCTGGCCTTGGAAAATTTTTTCTTTTTTTTCTCATGATGCTGATTATTGTGAAGACAATTGTCCAAAAAGAGAACAAGAGAAGGTTGTACTTTCTTTGATTTTTCATTGGCTAGAATGTCTGTCTCCTATTGCAAATTGACTTAAATTACCTCTATCTGCTGCTGGAAACCTAATGGATTTGTAAAGTAAAATAAATACATTTTTCAGGAAAAAAGAGGGAGCGGAAAAACTTTAATAATTCAGAACCTTAGCATATTTCATAGTGTCCTAAATATTTTTGTGTCATTTTTCTCTTGCTTCCAAAAATATTTCTAATGATATCACTCAGGTTTGTTAGAAACTTAAAGAAGGACTCCTGGGTTGCAAATATTTTATGAATAATCAGAATGGAGTATTACAGAACCTCAAATTCTTTCCAGAGTTGTAGACAAATGGAGAAGCTGTTCACCAGCTCTAGGCAATGACAGCAGATGGAAAGAAGCCAAGCAGAAGACTGACTGTTTTTTACAGGAATAAGAAAGAATAAGTACAAGCACATAGTATCTTTTAATTACTTTTTTTTTTTTTCCTTTCTGGTGACTTTTTAAAATATCAGCACGAATAAAAAATCTCTATCTCAGAAGAAATCATGCCTAAGCAAAATATTTACTCTGTACCTGCAGTTGCTAGAAGGTTCCATGTGTTATTGACTTCAGGATGTTGTTTGTAAATTATCTTTTGTATTAGAAAAATATTATTTCTCTTTCTTTCTTTCTCCTTCTCCCTTTCCTAAAATATGCCTGATGGGGTAAGATGGCCTGGGATTCTGGACCTTATTTTGAATTTTGCAGCTCTAGGGTTTCCTATCCAATTTTATTTTATGAAAATGTATTAATTAATTAATTAATCATTCCTTAAAATTTATTCAAAACTATCTTTCAGCAAGGAGGGAAAAGCTAATTCACAGAACTGGTAATAACTTAGACAATTTCTCAGCACCAGAACATCAGTTCATATGGAATTAAACAACAAGGAGGCAAAAGTAGCTAAATCCTGGCATTTGACACTTTTTTGGGAAAGAAACTCCAGTGTCATGTTCCTGGTGGAGAGCTGCTCTCATCACACTGCCAGGGGTTTGGCACAGGCTGGCAACCCCCAGTTCTGATTTTCGCAGGGAGCTCAAGGAGAGAAGCTGACACTGAGGGAGATTTTCTTCTCTGAGCGTGGCTAATATTCTTTTATATCACATTGAAGATCTCACAGCAAGGGCTCATTCCATCACATCTCCCTATGATCTGCTGGATAAATGAAAAGGTTGTTGGAATTTAAAGACAAAAGAAAACAGCTGGTATCTCAACCCCAGCATTGCACAGGTCAAATCGTTGCGCCCTACATGAGGTATTTTACCTGTGTATACTCACCACACTAACACACAATTTCTGTAACTTGCCTTTCAGTGTTACCTCCTGATGCAAGGAGAACCACAGATAGAAACTGTTTTGTGTTTTCACTTCATAAAAATAATGTATTGGGTTTGGTTTCTTTTTCTTTCTGATCCTAATATTTGAGTAATATGCTGTTTTATGCATCCTTTTAAAATTATATTTGATCACCAATAAATTAAAATCTTTATTTCTACCATCTTTAAGGAATCTAAATTTACCCACCAAATAAATCTATTTTTTTGCCTTCATCTTAATTCTACAAAGGAATGGAAAACAAAATGCTAAAAGAACTTATTCTTTCAGCTTGACTAATAAAGGGCACTCAGGTTCTCTGTTTTCAGTTCTTAAATGACTATTTGAACCACCTTCACTTCAGATACTGAACTCTAAAAGAGCATCCACACACCTTGGTGCTTACCACAGCTGGAAGCAAGCGTGTCGTTAAATTTACAAAGTAAATTTTAAATAAAAGCAGTATAAACAATAGATGCTTGAAGATGGCCCATATCAAAACAGCATATCAAAACAGCATCAGCCAAAAACATTTCCCAAAAAGAAAAACTCAAAAATCAAAATCTATAGAAAACTAGAGCTCAGCTAAATTACTCATTTATTTGTTCATAGTTTTGTGTGAGATGTCTCAAAGGAGTAGCAGTGCATCCACACAGGTTTGTCACAAGCGGCTGTGCCCCCCTGCAGCACCACTGGGTTCCAGGCAGGGCACTCGGGGACGTCCCTGGTGCCTCCAGACAATCCTTTGCAGGGACCAACTCCAAGCAGCAAGTCCCAAAGAAAACCTTCATTTCACCGCCCTGTCTGAAGTGTGTTTGTGTTTCTGGCTGCTGCATTTCTTCCTCTGCCTCTGCTCTGATTCAGCAGCCCAGTAAATACAGTAATGCCAATGCTAATAAGAAGCCATGGGGTTTATAGTAACTACATGCTGATAACAGGTTAAGGCTTGTATTAACAGAGCAACATAAATCCTCAGGACCTGTCAGGCTCTGCCTGGACTTGTCTTGGCTGGCCTAGAGCTTATTTTAACCTGCTCATTAATTGTAGCAGTAATTTGCCACTATGGCTGTTCCAACCAGTTATTAGCTTCAGCATAACCTCATCAATTGTGTAGTTTAGAACCTAAAGAATTCATACCACAGAAGGCAACAGTCTAACAAAAAAAACGACAGCTTTGTGAGCAAATCTGTGGGAAAGTAGGAAGATGAGGAATGATAAAACATGTCTCATAATACATAAAACTAATCCCTAAATGCCCAAGACTAAGGAGGAGAAAGCACCAAGTTTTTACCACGTGTAAATTTCATGAGGTGCACTGCCTGCAGGTAAACCACTTTCTTTATACCCTACTCTCCAGAATACTCTCCTAAATTAGCACATCCCAGGGAAACTGCAGTTTCATCCTCTTGTATTTTTGTAGTTTAACTTTCTTCCAACACAGCTAGACAATGCAAGTGCTTCTGCCTTTCAGCAGAACAGAGGAAAGTGTGACACTCAATTGAGCATTGGCAAAAAATAACAACACCCATGCCATTCCTCAGAAGAATATTACTAGGTAAGGCCTTATTATCTCCATTAATTATTATCTCCAATAATTATTCTGAAGTCAGTCTAAAACATCAATATAATATTGCTGGTCATAACATACGGGAGAAGAAATAAAAGCACAATAAATTAGGGTAAGGTTGACGTCTTATTAAATTTGGTGTAGATTTTCAGTGAGTAAAAGGCCTCCATTCAACAAAGCCCAGTGGAAAATAAGAAATCTAGAAAGAAGTAGCACAGTCTTTACCCCATTCATTGAGGATCCATATTTAGGAAGACCAAGTCCAAAAAAGGATATGGTGGTGATGGTGGTGGTGGTGGATGTTTAACTGGACATGGTTTCTTAAATTTTATGTGAAAAAAGAAAAAAAAAAATAGAGAGGATCAATGTTAAAATATTCAGAAAATGCAGAAAATTGCAGTGAGGTGTTTTAACTTCGATAGATTACTTAATTAGCAGCAAAGATCTCCATTCAAAGAAAAGAATTCTGTTCTAAGAGGCCTATAGGAAGGAGGAATTTGAAGCATGGGTCATACCCAAGGTTTACTCTTTAGTTCGAGAGGCAAAGTGAGCATATGGCCTTTGAGATGCAGGAAATAAAATTAGGCCAAGAATTAATATAAACTGGCTTTATCTAACTTTTTGCTAGACGTAGCTGGGTTACATTATCTCTCTAGGCTCCTGCAACAGCCATGAAAGGGTCAGGTTAATTGTCAAACAAGGCTGGACTTGGGCCCTGCACATCCTTCCTCACACTAAAAAGGGCTGAGAACAAGTGTTTAATTTAGTTTAGATACTAGTGTTTAATTTAGTTTAGATACATAGTTTAGATAGCTAAAAGCATATGAAAGATACCCTGTTCTGCAAAGATACACTTTCTTTTTTATATTTATCTCAGGGAACGTGAAAGCAGCTGATGTACTACCTGTTAAAACTTTTAAAGGATCTTTTTTAAGTGCATTCTTCTTCTTTTCAGATTTTGGGTACATTAAGCAATACTTGTCTGGAAGCCCTCATTGTCCTAGGTATGGACAGCTCACGGAAGACAGAAACTTCAATAGAGACAGCAGAAATACACTTGGTTCCAAAATTGCAGTGATTTTGTAACCTTCAGGAAATTTTTATGCTTATTCAAACAATAATGAGCAGATAAAAAGTTGCAGAAGAATAGATCTATATTTTTAATCCTTACTGTCCATTACAGTAAGGATTACATTACCTGTTAAGGTATATGGATAAAATGCATGTAACTCTTTAATTTTGTGATTCTCATTACAGAGAAAGGAGAAGATTTTGATTCACAGGAAAATTAAAAAGAAAAATCACACTAGGAGTTGGTTTTTTTTGTCAGAATCCTTTGCTTGGTTTCTAGGTAGATAGGGGAGATTGACATCCAGGATGAGCTGGAGTAAATGCAAAAAAGCCCCAATTACATTTAAATTCAAGAACTTAGTATTATGAATAGTGGTGTTCCTAAGTAAATGAAACATTTGAAAAGTGAAGGATAGCTGGACAAGGACAAAAACCATTGTGACATTTTTTTTTTTTTAAATAAAGGTAAATCACCCAGGATTATATTTAGATTGCTTTTAGTCCACTGATTTGTAAACTGCACCGTATAGAAGAAAATTTTATTTCAATCCACTGACAGTGGAATACAAAATTGATAAATTGAACAAAGGAACCTCTGGTTCTTTGTGTATCTTAATATTTAAAACATTTTTCTAGAAAATAAAGAACTTGAACAGGGAGTCCAGATTGGTCTTTCATTTCTCTGAAAGAGCATTTTCTTTGCAATAAAATTGAAGGGGGCAAAAAAAGAAAATGAGTACTTAATATAAGCAGGATGTGATTAAATACATGTTTCCAGTTCTATATGTGAGTGTAAAACTGAGGACTGCTCAGTCTGAGGTAGATTGGTATTTTATCCTAAAAGGGGCTAAGTGCTGCCAGGAACAGGTGGAACAGAGAGCAAGTGTTCCTAATTGCCTTCTTAGAAAAGACTCCCAAATTTCAGCCAAGTTCCAATTGAAGCAGAACATAATCAGTGTGACTCTTGTTTTCAGTCTAGAAACTGAAATGTTCCAGGAAATGCTATCTACAGTTCTCTGTAGGGGTTTTTGTGTGGGCAGAGAGGGGAGGTGGAACTATGATATTTTGGACCTGTTAAGTTTTCTTTCTAGTTTCTTGCTTTGTACTCTTTTTGTTGAGTTTTTTGGAAGGGGTTGATTTTGTTTCTTTCTTTCTTTTTTCTTTCTGTTTTTTTTTCTTTGGTTGGTGTTTTTTTGTTTTTTTTTTTTTTTAAGTTGAATAGAAGTTGATTCTCTGGGGATCAGAGTCTGGTACATTTCCCAGAACCCACTTGGCCTTGCAGAAAGTAATCTAAATAAATGAATGATAAGTAAACTCTGTTGCAGAGCATCACTTCTACACTGAAACAGGGGTAACTGTGTTGGGTGAGCAGTCAAACATTGAGGTATTTAGCAGCTCTAGGCAGGTTTTTCCTTTCTGAGTAAATTTCAGCTATTTGAGGGTTCCAGGGTTTGGAGGAGGGAATATTCTAGGAGTAATAAAAATTTTTCTTCCAGTATATAAAACATATTTCTAAACTCTATGTTAAATTTATAGATAGATATTGCTTCATAAAGCTTTCATGTCCTTTTTTTTTTCCTATTTTTGTAGCCTGTCCATATTATTTTTACATTGGTCACTTCCCTTAAGAAATGCATGTGCTGAATTTCCAATGGTGAAAGTCTTTGAAACTTCGTATTCACACAAAGGATTATATTCAAAATATCCATATTCATAGATAAAAACCAAATATATGATGGAAGTAGCTAAAATTGGATTCATGAATCCTTTGGGAGTTAAGTTGTCGGTAGCAATATTTGGACTTTCAAAATTGTTCTGCAAATGATTTCCAGAGATGGAAAAATAAACTGGGAGGCATTTCTTTATGGGTTTGAGGGTTACCATTTCTGGTCTTCAGCTTAAAGAACTAGGATGGGGGAGGTTTTTTTCTTCCTGTTTTGTTAAGATGGTAGTCTTAAGGTCAGAAATCTTGGTGGAAGGGATACCTGCCCTCCAAACTCATTATTCTGGTCTTTATTTGTGCAAAGTGAGGATAATTTCAGATATGAGCTCAGAGAAAAGGACACAGTTCACATGATGGACAATTTGGAAGTTTTTCTGGGTGATGGGAAACTATTCTCTGCTCCAAGCCAAGATTTCTCTTTGTATTTTCTGATGTGGTCAAACAGCAATCTCAGGAAAGGCATAAGAGAATCTAGACTGAAAATCATTAAAATATTTGTTCTTTATTTTTAATTTCCATTGAAACCCAAAATGCTCCATGAAAATGTTCAGGGTACTAATTTTCTGCCCCTTCTGAGAACAATCATATGAGAAGACCTAACCTGAACTGTCATCACCTAGTAGAAATTATGGGATTTGGGTCCTCATATCCTCATTTGGCAACATTTTGCACAAGAAATAAGAATCCAGTACCATCATGCTTTTATACATTAACCTCATTTGACAGTAAAAGAAGGACTTTTCTTCCACTTTCTCATATGCATTCACAATGAAAAGCTGGGGAAATAATTAGCAGATAACAGAGATATATATTTTTTCCCCCCCAGGAGTGAGGCCACTGAATGATAGCCCAACTTGTGATATGGCTGTCAGTGTTGCCTGGTTATATCCCATCTCCTCACAGAAAAGTGACAGGACTGAAGTCTTCTGCCACAATTTTCCTTGCTGGGTCTTCTGGGAATCAAACACAAATGTCCAAGCCACTGGAGCCTGGGCCATGTCCATGGAGGGCCTGGGAGAGGTGAGATGAATCTCTGTCTTTCTTCACACAGAACTGTCCCAATTATTGAAAGCAATTTTGAGCATATATAGCTTGCAAGGATCCTTTGCTGCGTTGAGCTTAAAACCTGCCACTCTGAAATATTGCTGTTTCCTAAGGAGTAGGGTTAAAACTGGAGCTGAGGCTGTCTGGAATGCAATTAAGACCTCAGAGCTGCATTGGTAACCTGATCTGACAACATCAGGAAAAGTCAGCACTGGCTCTGGAACAAGTAACTACCCACAGTCTGCCTCCTGTTTCTCCCTGAAAGCCAGCAGCATCTGGGAGAATGCCACGAGAGCAATTCCATGGAATAACAAAGGTGTGCAAAGTCATGGAAATATGAGGACAAATTTTGGTCATGACCATCCCTCCAAAGCAAAGGGAAGGATCAAATATTTTTATTCTCTCTGTAGGAAATAGTAATAGTAATAGTAATAGTAATAGTAGTAGTAGTAGTAGTAATAATAATAATAATAATAATAGCAACACACAATTAAAAAGGTTCTGATTTTCCACGTTTCTATGTTTGCGACCTTCTTTATATATATATATAAAGAAATCTCCAAAGTTTTTTTTTTTTTTTACAATTGCTTGTAAGACAAAGCAGTTAGAAAAATTAAAATAAAATCTATTAACTGCTTGTTACTGTGGGGGGAAATAGCATAATATCCAACCTCACATCTGCAACCATTGATTCTGAAGTAGTGACTGACAGCACCCAACTGACTAAGTAGGTTATAACAAGCTAGCTCCAGGCTGGAATAGCCAGTGGAGTGCAGAGGAGAAAAAAACTGGCCTCTAAACTTTCCTTCAGCCAAAAGAAAGGCAGGGAAAAAGGAAAGAAAAAAAGAAAGATGGAAGAAAGAATGCTCAGAAAACAGTTGCTGTCCTTGTTCTCTTGTGCAGCAGCAGCAGCTTGTAATTGCCAGCTCTCTTTAATTCATAGTTATATCTTGAGGGGACAAGAAAGAAAAATTCTTTGTAACAGATAGCAATAAAAGTATTATTCATCTAATCATTCACGAGCACACGTGTTTGTATTTGAAATCTCTGCCTTCATGCATCCACAGCATATCACATACCCAGAGAGGCAGAAGCAGCTACAGCAGTGTGCAGGGACATAATCCAAATGAACACCACTCCAGTGCACAATAGCACAATGTGCAGCTGAATGTGCTCTGCCCAGCTGGACACGGCACTGGAGCGCATTCAAATGCAAATAACATATTTTCTACAAGAACTTTGCCCTTCTGAGACATTGTTTCTTCCATTTGGGTCACTCCTCTCCCCAGCTCTCTGCAACAGCCATGAAATGATTATTCTCCCTCCCAAACCCCATTTTTATGTCATACAGACAAATTATATTGGTCCTTCATGTCGAAGCACTCAGTGTAAATGCAAATATATAATATCACAACATGAGGCAAAAACACACTTCAGAACACTTAAAATGTCATTTCAAAACCAAATTCCTGATGACTCTCAGGCAATGATTTCTATTATTGAACTGCTGCATTGTGGTGATTGTAATTTCACTATAGGTCAGTCTGCAGGAGAACCAACAAGGAAAAAATCAGTGCATAAAGCACTATTCCCCAAAATGCTGACAAGTCTAAGGGAACTGACAATGTTATACATTTTTCCCTGTGCAGAACAGGATATTGTCTGAAATCTAGAAAATATTCAGGAATGGCAAATGATATTTCCCGTTTTCTTTACTTAAAAAATGAATATGTTTGATAGATCAGTTAATTCTACTTCAGCTTCCAGGATGGACATCTATCATATTCAATGAAGTAGTGGCTGAGGCCACTAATGGTTTTGTTTACAATTCATATGATTCACAGATTTTAAAGGCAGTGGGAGCAATGAGATCATTAAAAATGACTTTTTGTATACCACAGGTCCTTATCTCCAGTGGAACATCTCAACGTCATGCTCACTGAAAGATCTTACAATCCTTATGCAAACATTCCCCTTCTCTTTCAAGACTCACTCAAAACTTAGCTTCTTCAAGAGATGCTTAATCTTCCAGAGAGGCATCCAAGCTTGATTTAAAGGCAAAGGCTTGGTTCAAGACAAAAAAGAATCCACTTTTCCCTCAGCACTTTGTTCCAGTGGTTAATCACCCACGCTGTTAAAAAATATTGTGCTTTATTTCTAATTTGTCTGGCTTCAGCTTCAGACATCGTCTCTTGTTATGCCTTGCTCTGCTAGATTAAAGAGCTTTTTAGTAGTTAGTGTTTTCTGCCTGTGAAGGTACTTAGACACTCTAATCAAATCACCTCTCAATCTTCTTCTTGATAAGGTAAATAGGTAAAGCTCTTTCAGTGTCTCACTATAAGGCATTTTCCATGGCTCCTAAATCATTTTTGTGGTTCTTTCCTGCATCTTGCCTGATTTTTTCATCATTGCTTTTGAAAGATGAGCATTAACAGTATTAAAAAATAGAAGAAATTCTAAATCTGTTTTATCTTCCTCATATATAAATGTTAAACCAGTCCCTATTCCTACTGATCTCTTTAGACAGCCAGGGATTGCATTAGTTCTTGTCACATTATAGCCACAGCTGGGAGGATTTGCATCAGCTTGTTTGCCCACTGTAGCCCCTAAAAGCAGAGCTACTCATTCCCACAGTACAATGCTGTTCTCTGTTTCACAGTTCTGCCTTTTATTATTATTTTTTTTAACTTGCATTTATTTTTTAACATTGCTCCAGAAAGAAAGAAAATATTTTCATGCACGCTTTGCAATCCTGTTGGGGGAACATTGTTAGAGTGGCACTCTCCTCAGTAAATATTCACTCTTCAGTTACAAATCAAAGCTTCAACGAAACAGAAAAAAGAAAAAAAAAGTTGACGTAAACCCACTGCATTAAATGATTGAGAATGTGTGAAGTATCATAATAATAATAATAATGAAGACACAAGAATGGTGACCAAATTTAGGTGGTTTGTTTATATTTAATTTTTTCTTACTGCTTAGAGACATGTAGATTAACACTTACTTGCCCACATTTAGGCAATTTAAGCAAAATTCTTTCTACGGTAGTCATCATACCACCCTTTAAATTACTGGTGAGGCACAAATCTCTCCCTGGAAAAGTCATTCTGCCATCTTAAACACTACTTTAGGATGAGATGAATGGCCTTCTAAAGATGGTTTTGTATTTGCAACATAACGGGTTTGCGTGATTACCTTACATAAATCACCTAAATTTTAGATGGCTAAAGTTAGGTGAGGTGAATCTCATCCTTATTTTTTTGTGGTGTAATGATTCTGTGAACTGTTAAAACTACTATTTATCAGTACAGAGATGGTTGCTATGTGGTAACGGGTGACATGAAGCATGAAATGTGTTTAAAGTGTTCTGACAATTGAAAGGAGCAATTTTACTGTGTGAATTCAGAAGTAGCTTGTGGTTTTAAGGCCACAAAAAAAGCCAGCAGCAATTAATCCCAGAACTGCACATGCTTTCATTACCTTACCCAAGATTCAGTTACCTGAAACACTGTAAAATCAGTGATCACCATATCAGTAAAGAAGTGTAGGGTATTTGCTATAGATCCTTCTGGCAAATTAATGAATTTTAATGGATGGAGTGGTTAACATATAGATGATAAAATGAATAATCTAGCTGTTAGCCAGAAGTTTATGTTTATACTGTAGGGAAAGAAAACATGTCCAAAAGAAACACAACAACTCAAAGTTGCTAATCAAACCATTATGTAAACTGAAGCACAAATTGAGTCATAAGGAACATTTTAGGAGAAAACAGAGATTTTTTTTCCCATTACCCCATCGACTGGTCAGTCATGGCTTTACTGAGAGGAAATTTGGGCAAATCATTCCTATTTATAATGGTGTGAATATTTTCAGTCCTAAGTGAGACGAGGAGAAATAGCTGAAATGTTATTAACAGCTTGCAGAGCAGTTTTTCAAAAGCTCAAAGGAAGTCAATATTTCCCTTTCAAAAATTGTGATTGGCTCTCAGATTAATTTAGGTCCTTTGTATTTTTATTAGCTTCAAATCCATACTTTTGATTATTTGTCAATCACAACTTGCCATGCTTTCCTGACCTCTAAACTCTTTCTCTGGTGTATCACCACTAGATATGTAAATTTTCTGGAAGTTCTGATGATTTGAAGAAATAAGTGAACAAAAGTCTCTCTTTTTTTTTTTTTTTTTTTTTCTATTTGCTGAAAATATTGAAATGACAAACTAAGACTATAAGTAACAAAGAGTTACTCATCAAAACCAGGGTGTAATTATTCCACCAAGAAAGGTAAGTGCATGCTCATAATTTGGTAACTTCATGGAAAGGATAAGCAGTATACTTATTGTATGAAGAAATAGAAAATTATGCACCTCTGAATAATAGCAAATTTATCTATTAGAGACAGAGTTGTTCTGCACACAGGAGCAGGATTCATTACACCTTGGAAAAGGGTTAGGTGTCTACTCTAATATAATTTTCTAGACTATGAGCAACTAACAAGGGGAATTCTTCCCATCTCTTCATTCTTTTATAACCAACACAGTAATATGATCCAGATTTAGTCTATTGTTACTTGACATCACTCCCAAAGTCACAAAAACTAACATGATATTTATGTGTGTGGCACATACACATCACTATGTATTTATACAGAATCATATCAAGAGACCACCATTGCTTTAATATATAGGGGTGGTAATGGAAAATAATACCAGTTGTGAAAAAGAGCTGAAGTGCAATTTCTCTATTGCCATTACAGATGTTGTCGTAGAAAAAATGTTTCCCATTCCAAGTAAAATATTATACATAACCATTTTCATTGTTACCTTTTCATTTTAGACTATGAAACAAATTGAAAAAATAAATTAGGCTTTCATATATTTTCATACTGCTCTTGTTTTGGTTTGGTTTTGTGGGTTCTGTTTTTATTCTCATTTTAATTTTGTTTCCCCTATCCCTCAACAAAACATCAGTTGAACAAGATTATCTTATTCTTTCACAGCTTTTAGCGATACATACAGTCTTTACAGGCAGAAAGGAGAAAATATAAATAGGAAAATAAAGAGATAGTTTAAGCTAGATTATGTTGACTAAAATCTAAATTCTTTCAGTAGCTGGCAAGACTACCAATCTCCTCTGCAGTGTCTGTTTCAGAGCACTCCTCATCTAACCAGTGGCTTGCTTTACCATACATTTTATTCTCTGTTGAACTTCAACTTCCCATATCTTGTAGGATCCGGCCTCATTCCATTTTTGGTGCATGCATCTTTCATTTATTTGTGGATGGTTGTTATAAATAAGCAGCAGGGCTTTAGGAGAACGAATCTTGTCAGACGAACTTGATTGCTTGTTTATGACAGAATTACAAAATTAGTGGCTGAAGGGAATGCATTTGGCATAATATATTTGGATTTTAGTAAATCATTTGATACAGTGTCTCAAAAAATTAGTTCAAATTGGCTCAGATATGAACTCAGCTTCATGAACTGAACACTGACCGAACACCCATAAAGCAGGGTAATAGTGAGTGGCACAGAATGGAGATGTCTGGCATTCAGAAGCCCTAGCCAATATTGAAATTCTTCATTAAATGTGCATGATGCTGTGATGGAAAGCTGTACAAAGACAAAGAACAAACACATGGTCTGAGTAAAAATGTTTGTGAGAAATAACTACTAATTCATGAGGAATTGCAGTTGACACTTCTCTTTCTATTACTTAAAATATTTGGAATGTAATGAAGGAGCCAGAAAATAACCACAGTTATAAACTCCCCTTTTCCCCCTCTTTTGCTAAGACAAGCATTATACATTTTATATTTTACAATGTTCACTTTCTATTGAGCATTACTGCAACAGGACCTCATATCACATGAGAATTTTCTGTGGATCTTCCTAAATCTCTAAGTAGATTTTCTGTCCTCAAAGAAAATCAAAAGATTTTTAACTGTGAAAAACACAATTAAAATGGACTGGCTCTATGTTCTTTTCCTGAGATCAAAGTAAGGCCAACTAACCTGTAAATATCTAGGTCATATTTTTGGCCCTTTTTAAAGATAAATTCAATATTTACCCTTCTCCAGTCATTGAGAAATTCACTTGAACACTACAGTCCTTCCCAGATGATACAGAGGTTCTTGCAAAGGTATCAATTATCTCAACTGCACATCTGGTCTCATCTTCTTTTGTGGATCAAGTTCCTGCCTTCAAATTACTGCAGCATCTGAATTCATCTGTGTCACATCCCTAAATGTTTGCCAATGTGGATGGGGAAGGAGGGTAATCTGACTTATTATGACAGCACATATCCCTGTCTCGGCCAAACTTTAGAATTTACAGAATTTTCCAGCCCTAGCACCGACTTTATAAGATATAGTTGTATCCATTAGTGATATCCATGCACATGTGCAATGATCTTAAGGCACTCCAGGGTTTCACAGTGTGCGAGAAGTGATTTGCAAAGGCTTTGGCTTAGCAATATTTCTCTTCTCTTACCACTCTTTACACCCAATGCTGCTGTTCTTTCTCTCTCTCCTTCATATTAGATTGTAAGCTCTTTGCAACAGGGTCTGTTCATTTGCATTTGCTCTATAATGTGCATGTCATGCTTGAGAGATACTGACTGTTCTGGTATACATGAGTGCTAGCAACAAGCACTGCTTCTGTTAGATGTACCTGAATTGAACTGTCAAATGGTAAATGGTGTCTGTTGCAAGTGAGCTAACTGTGAGTGGCAAAGAAGCCCTGGAGATTGATGAATAATAAATAAAAGTTCCTTTTTTTTTTTTGTTTTTGTTTTTTGTTTTTTAGCCGTATGTGCTCCTTCACCTGTGCTCACACTGGGTGGATGGTAGGTACTGAGGGTGAACTCCAAAATGCCAGGATGTGAGTAGAGGAGGATTCACACAAAGAGAATTAGTGCTAGAATTTGTACTAGAATTCATTTTAATGTCAGTACAGGGTACATCTTCAAAATACCGATGCTTCCCTTTGCCACATTTTGCAGTGGCAGAGAAAAACAAAATGAGGACAGAACAGAGCATGAGATCGTTTCACTGCAGATTCTACAGTGATAAGCCCAGACATCACTGAAACTTGATAAAAAATTAAGAGTGGGAGGTGTTACTAAGACTAGTAAAACATAAACTATTCTCCCTTTCACTCCTTTCCAGATATTCCATTGCCTTTTTCATTAAGTTGCTGCTGAGATTCTAAAAAGGTATATTTTCAGCTTATTATTTACATATGGGCTCCTGTGTAGCAATAATCAGCAGGCAAGAACCACGCCCAAAAAGCCCATTGCCAATTGTGCAGCTCAGGTGGGTTTTAGTCTACTCAGGTTAAATTGTCAATGTTAAGGTAAAGAGTAACTTGTTGAACAAAATTAGGAGTCATATTGCTCTTGATGAAATTCTGATGTCCAGATGATGGTCTTTGGACTCACACAAGTGTAGTGCATAACCATGTAAAATTTACCTAATCACCAAAGTTTTCCACCCATCCAAGCTTGTATGGTGATTATTTGATCTTTTAACTTGTACCACCAGCATCTGATTTTCTGAGTCTGTGGGTCACTCTCATCTATTTTATTTATCTGCACTTTCATTGGCAATGAACCATGTTGCTGTAATGAAATTAATGAAAAAGAAATTGAATGTTGTGATTGAAAAATGGTTTCCAGCTTTGAAAATAAACATGTCTGCTTTGCTTGAATACTTATATTTGCTATCTGTTGGAGATCATTATTCAGCCACAACATTCAATACCAATTACATTATGGGGTAAAGTCTCATTTTCTTTTCCAGCAACTTATAAAGATTTGTGCTTAAGTTGTTTAAAACAAGGATGGGCAGGTGAAAATCAAGGGCCAATGAAATTAACAATGTCAGAATTTTGGCCACAACCCTAGGATATGTTTTACTGCAATATAAACAATTCCTCATAGGATTTTAGGCTACAACACTCAATATTGATCTTGGTAGAATCCTTCACCAATTATAACTTAAAATACCACATTCTATCATTTATCAGATCTAAAAGTCCTTAATTTTATGGCATATTTGGTTGTAAGAAACACTTCTGGGTTTTCAATCCTTTTCCTCATGTTACACTTACCTTCTTCCCGAGCATCCCCAGGTCAGAGATTTAATCTGCTGGGTATGGTGGTGATGGCAGGAGAGGTTAGGGTGAGCCTTCAGCATCCTGAGTCCTCAGCTGGGAAAAGTATCATCCTGATCTTTACATTTCCTCTTCCTCCCTCTAGGATCTACGTAGAGTTATTTTTACATCTTTCTAAAGATATTTTACACCTTATTCTTCTTTGCTTGTGATGCCATGCTACAGCAAAATGTACTATATATTTCCCTTTTCCAATGAAAATTGTATGCGTTTTCTCTCTTCTCTTTGTTACCCCTAAAGCTAGTTTTTTTGCAGCTTCAGGTCAGTTTGTCATTAACTGGCATCAACAAGTTGTTAACATCCATGTGGACAAAAGAGGCAGCATGTGCCCTATATCTTATCAATCCATGTCTGTACTTCTCTGCTGTACAACCCATGTCCCCACTTCTCAAGCCCTCTGCTGTGATACCAGGTCTTGATTTCTGTTCACTATGCCATTGTGATAGTCATAAATCCCTCATTCTACACAGCAAAATTACTTATTCCTGCTATCTGCATTTAACTGGTTGTGCAAAACGGGAGTAAACAAAAGCAAAGCAAATCGTCCACAGACACCTGGTCAATTACAGGAAAATATCTTCATAGCTAAACCAAGTAAAACAGATCAGTAGGCAGGTCAAGAAAAGATCAAACACAAGAGGTCTTGCTAACCCCAGGCTTAAGTCTTTGCAAACTCATGGCAAACTGTGTGACCTGCTCTCAGCCATGTCAGTACAACATGGCTAGGTTGCTGCTGTTGGAGCAAAAAAATGGGGTTAATGCCACGTGAAAGCCAGGCTTGTAATTTCAAGGAGTTGTGTAGGCTTACTCAGCCACTAATGGAGAGGATTAGGGACATCCAGGATGAAGTTCATCCAGTTCTATGGCGATGTCTTAGTGAGAAGTTGAGATGGGTCAGGATGTGGGGCCTTCTGCTTGTTTCCGTTGACCATGGCAGGAAATTATTTCCTGTCTTGTATAATTAGGCACTAGATGCAACTCATCTGGATGTCAATTAGATGAAGAAGCTCATACCCAAATTTTAGGCAAGCAAGCGGATGGGATAGGATTTTGAGAAACATTGCCATCCTACTTTATTGCCTCCTTTTGTTTCTATATTTGACAGACTAATTCTGTACTGAATAAATCTTCCCTTCTTGAGACGTCTTCTGATGGTGTTTGTCACAAGTACTATATCTGACAAATAAATAATAGAAGTAATGTCAGTATCTAATGGAAGCAGAAAGCTTTTAATAAGTTGATTTGTTTCCATTACATTTTCTACCCATTGTTTGCTTTTTTATATTTTCTTTTGTTTACTTGCATAAATAATAAGTTCCTCTGAGGAAAAAATCTTTTTTTTTTTTTTTTCATGGAATTATATTCTGGTTTTGGGCCCTAAATGCTACCCTAATCCAAACAACTATTATTATATAATGATGTTTTATAAAATTGCTGTCTTTTTAAAATTTGTTAATAAAATATTGGCTGAAACAACTCCACATCACCCATTGCTATTTTTCTATAGTGTTTCAGATACTTTTACTGTGATTTTGAGAACACAGAATGAAACTACAATTAATATCCCGAGGGTTCTACAAGATGAATACTGTGACTATTGATCATATGACCAAAAAAATATCATCTACAAAAAAAAAAAAATAAAAAAATCAGAGGATCATTTTTGGTGAGTGATGTAGAATTTCTAAAGAGAAGAAGGGAATAAGACCTATTTTTTATCTGTTTCAAATGGATATATATTTTGATACCATAATTCCTTTTAAATCCCAGACATTACCTTTTCCAGAAAAAAAAATATATGAAACTCTCACCCTAAAAATATGAGTGAGATTACTAGCAGAGTTTAAAAAAAAAAATTGCCTAATTCCCCTTGAAGTGACCAGGAGGACCAAGAGCTTCACACTTGGGAAGATGGTCAAAATAAGAAGTTGTAATTCTCAAAGTGCAATTTTATATTTCTTTGGACCATCTTGGGCATCTGACTAAATTTCACTCTTAAAAAATTCTCAAGACACAACAAATAATAGCTAACAAATGCATCCCATTTACACTAACAAATGAACAGATCATTCATCTTTGCAAGCTTGTGAATATGGACTATTTAAATTGTCTTCACTTGATATTATAAGAAATACCATCTTAATTCATTTGGCATTTCATTATTTTAGTTCTTCTAAATAAATGAAATATGAAAGGTTACAGTAGAAATCCCTATCAAACATTTTACCTGGCAATGAAGAGAGAATAAAAAAAAAATAAAAGCTGCCTATGTACATTGCAAACTCTAATCTAAATAAGTCATTTAGATTGTGAACAAGTTGTTCAGGCTGTCCTTGAAAGTGACCTTGTGCTGAAGACGAGTGGAAGGTTGCAGTCTTTATCTGATCTCTCCATGCTTACTCACTCTCTGCCTTCTTCTGGAGAAATCTGTCATTTAGGTACTCATATTCAAATCAATCCGGGATAATACAATGCTTTCAAACAGCTTTGGTAGAAGGGCTTGAAAACACAGAAAATGCATTTTGGAATAATTTATCAAAATGTGCGCAGAGAAGGATCTGGTGATATTTCACATGAAGAGAGATGTGGAATCATTTATCTCAGGACTTCTAAGTGTAGCTGGAACCCCATTTTCTCTCCGACCCGAATTCACAGAGTGTGCAGTTGCCTTTTCTCTATTGTACTGGCCACTAAAAAGTCAGACTTTAGTTCACTTCAGTTTCCCTTCTGTGAAACAGGAGATGATATTGCAATTCCTCTCGCGGCAGAGCTGTGAGTTTGATTATACTCACGTGTATTTAACCCTACTACTCACAAGTAGTGGAAAGATCAATGTGCTTAGAAAAGGGGTATTTTTAGGTGTTGAGATGAATTGCCACGAGGCAAGACATGCTGTTAGGTGAGTTTTGGTGTTCTGTGCGAAGAAACATGATACCTCTGTTCTCCACTTAAGGTGGAGGATGCCGTTATACTGACCTTTTGCAAAGCCATCATAACTTAACTGGATAAACTATTACATTCTCCCACTATTTCTAGACGTGGTGAGACCTCTTTTCACTATGAACTTGTGAAAAACAATCAGTAAAAAACAGCAGATCACATCACATATAGGAAAATATTTGAATTAGCAGGGGAAAACACATTTCTGAAAGAAAGCTTATTTAGTCTCTCTTTCTCATCCTCATTTTCTCTTTCTTTCTTTCTTTTTGTAATGGAACATTCTTTCCCTGACATCCTGACAGCCAGGGCCAAAGCTTTCGGAAATCAAATGTGAACTCATTTTGAAATACCAGCAGCGTTTGAATTTTAAATTAACCTATTTACAATGAAACTATGCCTGCTGATTGCCATCATCTTCAGGAAAATTAACAGTAACGATCATTGGTGTCATAATGCAATTTCCCTGCAAAAATCACATAGGCTTCATTACTGTTTACATAAATTGTCATAAATACCAATTATAGCTGAACATAAAATGTAATGCTCTTTTTTTTAATCATAATCACACGATTGTTCTTCTAATTCATATGCTGGGGGAATAGGGTTTTGATTCAACCTTTGTTGTGAAGGAAATGTTTTGCTGGTAGTTAGTTTTGCTGTAAGTGCTTGTTGGCTTGTTTTCAAATCCTCTCTCTCCTTTCTCTCCCTTTCCCTCCATCCATTTGGATGGCTTAGTCCTTGTCCCCTGTTTGCTTTGCCCTCTAATACACCAAAAGGGAACGTGTGGGCATGCTAATAGCAGGCGAGGGAGACTCGCTGCTCATGTCCTCTAGACATCGGACATCAGGCTACAGAAGAATCAGTATTTCCGGTGGGAATTTATAACATCATTTTGTGCAATTACGTAGAAGACCCCATAAAGGAATAATGTAATAATAAACCTGTTAAAACCGCAAATTTGTTGCACCAATTTCTGTTTCGCCCATAAGTCAGCAGAACAAAGAGCTGATAAAGGGAATGGCGTGGTAAATTACTAAATTAAAAAAAAAAAAAGAAAAGAAAACAGAATGCAAACTAAAAAAAAAAAAAAAACGCAAAGGCCAGAAGAAAGGGTCTGGTTTTATTTTAAGCACATTGTTTGCTACATATATTTTTTGAGTAGCTGCATTTTATCTGTCAGCTTCGTGCTATATAAGCAGTGCAAGGTAAGCATTGTGTAATCACAAGATAATTATCTTGTTATTTCTGTCTCCCAGCTTGAGCAGCAAGTGTAAACTCCAGTTCTGTCCAGAGCTTGAGGTTTGTTGATGCCCACCAAAACCTTAGACTCTGTATCTGAACATATTCATGTATATCCCTGCATGTGTGGATGTGTATTTTTATATGCATATCCATGAATGTGTGGATATGTATATTTATGTGTGTGCATGTGGGCAGTAAATGACAAAATGGTAATTACATGATAAACTGAAGTTACTCACTCAAAAAATTCAATTTCTGGAAAGAACAGCTCTTTCTTATACATCTATGGTGTGCTCTCATCACTCATGAACCTGTGGCTGAAATTATAATCCCTCCTTCTTTAGATTATTTGGGATTAAAATCAATTCACAGAGAAAAGCAAGAAAAAAAATCACTGAATATTGTGCAAGATGGTGTGGCACTAGGGCAACCTTAGCTAGAGAGAAAGGGAGTCAGGTGCTGAAAAATGCACTATTTTTTCTGATGTTAGGCTAGACTGTAGTGCAGTCAGATATGTTCAGAAAAAACAGAAAATCTGCCTTGGAGGTTTAGCTAGTCTGGGTAGTAGTCCAGAATTTTCTCCCTGAGCTTGACAAATTCAATATATTCGCTCCCTTTTGTGCTTTGCACTTACTAGATCCATGCCAAACATATCTGTAATATCTGAGCAGAACACTCAGGTCTTTTTGGTCTGTTTTGTTTTGTTTTCTCCTAACATGCCTGGAGAAGCCACATAGTTAATCTTACTCAGTTTTTCTGCTGTGGTATAAATTCTTGGGATAATCTTGATTCGTGTTCCTCACAGGAGCTCAATGAAGAGCACTCAAGCGTGTCTCCCCAAATTATGGACCATCCACTGTCAGAGGGAGCAGATTCATCTGCAGGTCTACTTGCCAATATAAAGTAGAAGCATTATTTTTCTTTTGACATAATTAACCATGCCTCTTTAATGTGGATAAAATATTCCTTGCAGAGATCCCAGTAGCTTTTTTTTCCCCTTCTCCTTTGTTCCTGACTGTTTTAGTTTGTATCTCTGAAGTGAATTTTTAGATTTCAAATAAAGTAGGTTAAAAATTGCAAATTTACCAGGTAGGTAAATTTGTAGGTGCTCAAGCAAACAAAAAAAAAAATTAGGGTGGTGAATTATCTTTGATATTTTGTGAAGAATATAAAGTATTTACTATGTCTTCTGCAGTAATATAAACCTGATCCTGCTGCATCTAAATCAAGGAGGATCTCAAGTTCTTTATGGAGCTCTGCAAGGCTGGTTATGTATGTGAATAGTCCTGGATCTTGACATTTTCACTCCAGACCTGTTTTTGTCAAATCTGCTCCAAAATCAGCAGATGTTCAGAGGACATAATTCTACCTTTGGCATCTCGTTGAATTGTTGGTCACAATCAAAGTATTTATAAAGATGTTGAAAAGATATGAAGCATTCAGCAGTGTGTGTATTTCAGTCGGTCAACTTCCCGTTGTAATATTTTAGTGGAATAAACACAGGATCCAAAACTACAGGTTAAAGATCCACCTTCTGACTCTCTAAAAACTCACATTTTGTGTGCATTGGCATTAAAGGAGAGATGTGCTCCACCACCACGGCTGACAGCATAGGAGGAATAGGTATCCACTACAACAGGGAGTGCAGTACAATAATTTTAATTTAGGAATTAAAGTTCTCAGACAATGTTTAACGCTCTCATTTTTCACACAACAATGAAATGAAGAAAAGCTAATTTTCCCTCTCAGTAGGAGACAATCATTTTGTCCTATCAACAAAATGGTATTTTTTCCTGGACAAAATAAAAGCATGGAAAACATTAGATTGGCTTGAAAGACTTTTTCTTTTTTTCTTTTACAAAATATATTAAAATATTTTGTGTTGAATTTCTACATAAATACAGCTTAAACATAGAAATACAACAAAATAAAAAGTACTTTTAAATAAATTTGTGAAATCATTCAAGTATTCTCCATTTTATTTCGTTTTAAACAAACTCAGACCTACACAAAATAGCCATTGCTTATTTTTCATACATTAATTCTGATAAAGGTTTTTGTATGGCTAAGTCATAAATATTAATCAATTTCATCATTACTGGAGTTTTTGTCTATAGAATTAACAGTCATGCAAATTTTTTCTGCACATCACTGGCTTATGACATTGGCTATGACTGCTGCTGCCCTCTTCCATCTCTTGTCACTCTCCTCTCAAAGAGAAATGTTTGTTTTTAGGAATCGAGATTGTCTATCCTGTTGTGCCCCTAGCACAAGATACCTTTACACCAGGTAAGATTTTACTAAGGGTTTACAGCGGCTCTGTAATCAGTATTTTCTGGTTGTGCAAAATGACAATATTTCAGTTCTGAGCTTTCAAAATGGATCTCTTGGACTTCTTGTAAGAAGAAGTTATTCCTACTTCTGTAATATCCAGATGAACGTACTTTTATTAATGTAATTGAATAAAAGAGAAAATTTATTTTTCCATTCATTGCTTTTATGTGCAAGAATGAATACCTGAAGTCAGATTTGAATTCTTTGTTCATTAAAATTCACTGGTGGTAGTGCCAGCAACTGCTTTCACTAAATTTTGAGAATATTATTACTACTATTATTAAACTCTAAAACAATCTAAAATGCCATTAGAACACATTAGGGAAGAAAATCACCTTTCTTAGAAAAAGTTATCTTGTTTGTTAAGAATAAACTTATATTCAGGAAAGATCTAGAGACTGAAAATTGCAATCACACAACATACTGTGTTGATTAGTCATGATGCCTGCAAGAGATTAGACAAGTCATATAGTATGGCTATAGTTTCTTATTTGAATTCAATAATGCACAAAGAACAACAAATATTGAGCACACACACACAACAAAAAAGAATAACAAATAATAAATTTTCTTCACACATGGGGATTTCAAGGTTAATCCAATACAATCTGAAATAATGAAAAGATTCACTTTTTATTTCAATAGAATTTGCATCAGCCCCATGAGTTATTGTATAAACAACATTAAACATTAATTTCTTTAAATATCTGTGTAATAAAAACTCTTATAAATCAAAGCAAATAAAATGGAAACAAAAGAGGCTGAAACTGCATACTGAAGAGTAACAAAGAGTATGAGAGTTTGGGGAAATATTTTCTGGAGATTTTTTTCCCAGTTGCTTTTTGGTGTTTTTTTGGGTTTTTTGTGTTTTTGTTTTTTATTTTTTGCTGGCATAAAACTATTGGTGTTATTTTAACTGATAAAGCCAGCTTCAATAAACATATGTGTGGGACACATGAGGATGATTGCTCCAAATCTGGATTCTTGTGTGTTTGTTTAGAAGAGGTCAAGAAGTTTTTCCTTTCCAAGCTGGGATTTTTCAAAAGCTTTTTCAAAGAGTGCCTAAATAGAGGATGTGTAATTATTCTTTGAAATGGCACACAGGGTGCATAATAATAACATTTTTGGTTGTCGTTGCTATACGTTTTGTGACAAATCATAGAATCATAGAATGGTTTGGGTTGGAATGGACCTTAAGGTCGTCATATTCCAGCCCCCTTCCATTGACCTAGGTATCTAAGTGTCCCACCCAGCCTGTTTTTGAGCACCTCCAGGGATGGCTAATTCACTGGGCAGCCTGCTCCAGTGATTCAGCACCCGCACAGTAAAAAAACTTCCCCCAAATACATGATCTAAACCTGCCCTCCTCCAACTTGAGGTCATTCCCCTCATCCTATCACTACGCACTCTCACAAAAGGTTCCTCACCATCTTTTTTGTAGCTTCTTTAGGTACTGTAAGGGGCTCTGATGTCTCCTGCGAGTCTTTTCTTCTCCAGGTTCAACAGCCCCAATTCTCATCCTGTCTTCACAAGAGAAATGCACCAGTGCTATGTCCATCTTAGTGCCTTTCTTCTGGACTCGTTCCAACAGATCCAGGCACAGATGGTGTTCTGGGTTGCAGGCACACTTTGCTGGGTCTTACTGTGCCAACAAAAACAGTTCTGGTATTTCAGTTAATGGAAAATCCAAATTTTACAAATATACCTAATGAATGCAATTGAAACTTCTTTGTGCAGGATCAAAGTCTCACCATTGTGGTGAAGGAGAACGGAAATATAAAGAGTGATCACTTCTTGTTAAATCTTCCTTGGGATGGTGTGCTGGTTACATCTTATTCCAGGAAGGACATATTTTGCTCTGTTGCAATTAATTAAATTTAATCTCAATTCTATTGCCTTTGGACCATTCTGCCTAAAATTCTGTTTCTATAAATGTTTCAGAAAAAAACGTTATGATTTCCCATGCAAAGTCATTTTTTGCCACCATTATGAGATAATCAATATTTAGTTGGGAGTCACTTCCTCATTCAGTATTTTATGGAAAAAAAGACTTTATTTTCTTATTTACTCTTGTAAAATAGTGCCTCTGTTCACCTGAAATAGGCATGGTAGTCTAAGTTTTTGGTTTTCAGCACATCTTAACTCTTCCTTATACCAGATCTTTTCATTGATATTGCACATTGTTGTGACATAGTTCCAATTTTTTCCAGTTTCAACTGATCAGGTTTTTGAGAGGACACAATTCTTTGCAGCATTCCAGCTTCCATTTGCATTTGCAGTTCCTTCCCATGTTGTGCCTCTGGTGAATACACATAGCAAGTCACTTTTTTTTACAAAGATCTTTAACAAAATCATTAAGATGAGGGTTGAGGAAAACATTTGAGGAATGCCTTGAGCCATCAGATGAATCAAGTTTTGTGCACTCCCCACACATTTCTTGCGGTCCAAGACAGAGAAGCCTCTGGATTAGACTAACATTTATCTGGATTATGCTAACATACTAGGCATTTACACCCTGCCAGGGTCTGATTCCAATGCATCAAACAGCTGGGTTGAGAATTCTCTGGATCTTCAACGAACAGAAGTAAAAGAAGTTTCTTATGAGCAGAGAATCTCTCTCTTACTGTAAACAACAGAAAAGGAGGGTGTAAAGAGATACCATCCTATCCTGTTTGGAAAGGTAGAGTAATTTAGCCCAGAGTGTACCAGCCACCTCCTTTTCTTATCAGCCACTTCCTCCTTCACACAGGCTGTGTGCAGAAGAAATAGCTTAAGCAATAAATTGCCAGAGCCCACAATAAGAATCTTCAACAAGAAAACAGTAAAAGAGACAACAAAAGAAATTTCGCCATTGAGTTACACCTATTATAAACCCCATTTTTTAAATGCTGCACGTCATCAGTTCCATCATTATCAAACTCCTTGCATAAGAATAAAGTGCTTTGATGAGAGAACTGATCATATGTGAAAGTTATGCATTTTAAGAGACTCTATCACATTTGTGTTTTATCAAATAGTTCCTAATGATGTTCCATAATACAAAATTAAATATTTCTGTCTCAGTTCTGTGTTCTTATTCATGAGTTGGGCATTAATTGTTAAACAATGCAACTGCTTGTTTATTTGTACTAGATGTGATTATTTATATTCTGAGTAGTCTGCAAGGTCTTTAACTGCATTGCCTAGCCATTTTTATGAGTTTGTGTGGGGAGAAGGGAAAGGTTAAGTTATTGAACTTATTTCCCTGCTCTTGTAATAGAAACCATTTTCTTTATTATTTTATTAAAAATAAATTGATTTTTTAAAAAGACAAGAAATAAGAGAGCTATAAAAATATGTGTTTACACCTGCTACGCATTTGATTATACTGGAAACTGTCTAAAGCAACTCTACTTGATATGAATGATATATGCGTATTTAAAACATGTCTGTATCCATATTTACAACTGTTTGAATGGTGAAATTTTAACACATTTAAGTGCTTCACTAAATCTGTTTGTTTGTTTTTTTTGTTGAGGAGCGAAATTCATCTGACTGGTTACATATATTGTTTATCTCACTGAGAGCTGTCTAGATTTTCCTTATACTTACTGAAGAGAATAAGGTAAATTTAGATAATAGTTCATATCATCCTCTGTTCTAGGAAATGCCTGAGATAGAGCAGATAACAAAACACTAAAATACTTAATACTTTTCATTATTTAGAGAAATTTCTCAGATATGCTCTGTAAAGTTGGGGAGATTGTTAAGAGGAATTTTCTTTGAATTTCTACCCATTTTCCTTGAATCAGGCCTTGTCAGAACGTATCAAGTACTGCTCTACTAATTATAATGATAGGCTATAATAAGAGCATTAAATTTACTCTGAGTAGACTTGTATTTACAGAACTACCTGTTTTCCCAGGCTTGAGCAAGCATTGACAGAGTAAAGAATTTTATTGCTAAGACAACTTTTAAGGTTCTATAGAAAATAGATTTTGCCTGAGATCTTGCTAAGCAATATATTGTTATTTTGTAAACACACTTTTTGGGGTTTAGTTAATTTGTTGGTTCATGGGTTGGTTTTTTTGCTTGTTTGTTTGTTTTGGTGGGTTTTTGAGTTTTGTGGGTTTTTTGTTTGTTTTTTGTGCTTTTTATGTGACTTTTTAAACTTAAAATTTACTGTAGATTTTAATGCAATAATAGAACTTTTATTTGCTTATGTATCTTAGCCTGAAGTCTAGATCAAATCTGTGACCGAAAATTGGCACACACTCCCTCACATCGTGGTGTAAAGATTTTTATTTCATTCAGATGTTGGAATACCTGGCTGAGTAACCAAAATAATTATTTGTATTTTCCATAATATAAACAAAGATATAGTTAGGGAATGCATTAACTGATTCTGCCCAGTTTATTCACTCACCTCCATATCTTTTCAATTATTCTTGATTCCTTCCATGTATTTGATTACATGTGTAATGAGCTTCAAGATGTGATTATTTCTGTTAAAAAAAAAAAAAAAAAATTCTTAGTTCATCTCTACTTTCCTTTTTGCTGGAATACTACCCTGAAAGAGAAAAAAGTTCATTTGGAAATTACCTAGGAAGAGAGATTCAGCTTTCCTTACATTATATGTCTACAGTGTAGAAATCTGCAGCTCATCTCCTTGGTCTAAAAAACTTGAGGAATAAAATACTCTGAATTCCCACATATCATCTGTTTTGTAGATCTACTTCAGAATAGTAAAGTTGTATCTGAGCTGTGGCTATTTTTCTCCATTGATTACACAAGGATCTTTGTAATTGAGTAGTTCAGATAAAGTTGTTTATAACTTATATCTGATTAAGTAAATCCTTGTTTGAAGTAGCTTCTTTTATCTTTTCCATGTCATGTATCACAATGGCCTGAGACCAGAAAAATAAGATAATTTAATTCAAGATTCAGAGATATTAGACTAAGAGCTATCAGTGTTAAGCAATCTTGCTTCAAATCAGTAGTGTGTGAACTAGCCAGTTCCTTGTTGTATTACAGCCATAAGAGAACTGTGCATCCTGTTCAAGTATCTAATAACTTCCCAAAAGCCCTGAGGGTTTCTTTCTGGAATTTTCTACTCCAGTAATGCTCTTATTTAGACAATGCACAGATCCTAATAATTTTCGGACATTTCAGCTGTTCTGGGACAACACAGAAGCTAAAAACAAGATGTGGAATTCATTCTAGGAGATGATAAACCAAAGAAACATTAGCAGTAAAGCAAGACACGCTGACAGTAAAAGTAGCACAGCAATTAAAACCTTAACTATCAGCTTTTGAGCAGAGAATTTGTTGAAGCTCCACCTCTAAGTCCGTGGTCAGAATCCAGATCTAACAAGGGTGACCAAATTAAACAGCGATGAAAGTTCCACAGTGAAATGAATTCCACAGTCTGAACTCAGCTTCAAGTGGGCATTTGTCTTCATTACAAGCCCAGCACATATTTGGCACAGTCTGAACTCATGTCTTTAAAAGAGCTTCATAAGTTAATGAACAGGAAGATTGAAACATTCGCCTGGTGCCTACTACCACATATTCAGGACTGGGGTAGGGGAGAGAGCAAACTTCAACGTCCTTTTCTCTCCCTTCTTCACATACAAAATGGACTTACTTCTTGAAGATCTTTCAGCTGTTAGAAAAACAAACCAAGATAAGCAAACAAGCAAGCAAACAAACCAACAGAAACCCTAACCAATAAATTTCCCCTCTTTCCTCCCATCCTGTCCTTTCCTTTCTGCTCCCGTGCTTGCCTTGTGTTACTCAAGGACTCCCCACAAACTTCCCAGAAAGATTCAAAAGTCTTAGACTTTCATTTTTCTTCCATAATTTAGTGTTCCATCTATTAGCTGTGATAAATGCTAGGAAAAAAATAAAAAGGGTGTAAACATCTTAAGGCCAGGCACAAAAAAAATCTTCCTGCTCTGCAACTTAATTCCTTCATAACCATCAGAAAGACTTCCAGACTTTGCTTGATGTATGCAGAGTATTAAGTACATTGGTGTGTAGCACAGATTATGAATTTCCTTTGTTTCTTATTCTGTTTTTTTTGTTTGTTTGTTTATTTGTTTTGTTGTTTTCTTTTTTTAAGTAATATTATTTTCTGATGGGCAGAATAAAAACAATTTAGTCTTCTATTCATATTCTCCACACGCATGTCTTAGAACAAATGATTCACATCATCCAAGGATTTGCTGATGCTGTATATCTGGAAAGAAACATTAGTATTGTAAGGAAGAGTAATAGCTTGCTCAGGAGTTTGACAATCTGAAACAAGAAGGGAGCTGATTAGGCAGTGATTTGAAAATGTCTGAAATGATAGTACTAGCAGGAACCCAATCTTTGATTTTTTTTCCTTTCATTTTGAATGCAATATGGAACAAGGTGGATGGAGACACTGATGTAGAATCAGTGGTGCTAGAATTGACCAATGCTCTTTGGCCAGGACAGGGGCAATGCCAAAATATTATCAACTGCATTGTGAATTCAAAGCAACTCAGATGAGTCCTTTATTTATCCACAAATAGACCAAAGAGGTTATGTTCTCCTCAATGTTTAAAGTGATCTGGTGTCGTATCTCAATTTTACCGTTCAGAGTGGGCATTAATTTAAAAGTAATTTGATCTAATACCTTGAGGAAGTCACAGAATTACTAGGATGGTCAGAAAAAAGGCAGCATTCATCTTCTGAGACAACACTGAAGGAATTTCTTTCGTTGAACCAAGCAAAATTAAAGCTGGTGTGAAATAGAGTGGGAGAGAAGAAAAGCAGCTGCTTGAGCTAAAGGTAATTTTTACATGGAATAAATCAATAAAAATGACCATGAATAAGTTATATTTAGCCCATTAGAAACCTCTCTGGAGAACCACTCCTACAAAAACAATGGGGAGAAAAATAATAACTGATTTGAAAAATGATTGGTGTAAGTTCAGTGCCATTGTGCAGTGGCAGCAGAGGTGAGTCTGGATGGACAAGGACACCTATTTCACTTTGCATCTTTAAGTAAGCATAAAGCCTGATATAGATATCTCTTTTCTCTTCCCTTAATGATCTTTCATGTCCTAATTGAAAAAAAAAAAAAAAAAAAAGGAAAAAATAAAGAAACTGAACAAGCAGAAAGATCTAGACATTTCTTGTAACACGGTTCCAGTTTCTGCTCCACTGAGCTGACCCACAAGCATGCTCTGACTATGAAGTTAGCAGGCAGCAGACCCTCTTGACTCCTGGTGGCTTTTGAATGCCGTATTCTTAAGTCAGCTCTCCCTGTGCTCTGCAGCAGCCCTGTCACAGCCCAGCTAAGAGCTCTGACTCATCCTGCCAACCGAGCGCTTGAAATGTGGCGTTATGCAGTGCTGAGATTTGCCACGTGGCTCGAGCATAAGTAACTTGCAAAGTCCATTGACTTGCACTGTGAGTCAGAAGTCACTTACAGGATTTAAGAGCACCCATATATTTAACTGCTCTCTTTTTTACCACTTTCTCTTAGACAGCACCTTTATTAAAAAGCCTGAAAATGCTTTTTGTTACTTAGGACATTTTATGTATTTTTCTGGCTGTCTCAGTCTGTAAATTCCATTGCCAAAGACTACATCTCTTAAAAATTTGAAATGATCCTCTCTTACATTCATAATTTTTTATTTTTTCGTTTTTCTTTTTTTTTTTTTTTCCTGTTGAACATTTCACAGAATCACAGACTCGGTCAGATTGGAAGGGACAACAAAGGTTTATCTTTTCCAATCTTCCTGCTAAAGCACTTTCTCTTTTAAATTTTTTTTGGTCTGTTTGTTTTAAGAAACCTTTTTAACTATGTAACTCTCAATTGTAGAAGAGCAGAAGAGACAAACCAAAAAAATAATCAACAGGAACATGGGCAAATAGAAGTAGGAATAGTGATGATAGGATAAGGAGAAAGATCTCTTCCACTGACTTTGATTGCTGATGTAATAAAGAAGAATAGACTTCTTCCCACTTGAAACCAGTTGTTGTGGCTTATCTGTAGATGGCAAATTAAAGAAAGGCTCCACAAGGGCTCCCCCAACCCAAATACTGGCACAAATCAGGAGACTTGAAAGCAATGCCATGTATAATTGCAATTTTCTTAAAAATTATAATCAGCTGGGTAACTGAAAGATGTCAAAGAACACCGGAATATTTCTTCTGTGGAAAGATATTTCCAGGACCTTGCTCTTTCCTTTCTCTAAGTTTGGAGGGGACATGTCTGTATGATGCTTATTTTTTCTATTAGTCTGAAAATACTCATTTGCCCTTCTTATCTTTGTTAAACTGGACACTCAACTCATCAGATAATGAAGACCTCCCAAATTTTGTCACAAAAATAGATCTGGTGACTTTACCAAATTTGTGGGACTACTTCTTGATAGCAAATATTTGTGCAATCAGTATTTTACTTTACGAGCATTTAAGGGCAGTGTTTGTCACATGTCTGTCATATATTTGTCATATTGTTACAATGCCAATCTGTTTTCAGCATTATAAAAAACTTACATTTTCATTAAAATTCTATGTAATTAAGTGTTCTTATAGCTTTTTAAAACACTATTGTTAAGAACTAGTCCTACAGTTTTAGCTCATTTTATGTAAGCTAACAATCCACCACAATAAAACATCTCAATTTCCTGCACCTCTTCCACATCACACTTGTAATATAAGAGACACTTTTTGCCCTACAACTAATTTGAAAATTTATACGTATTTTTCCAAGCAACTTAATTCCAAGAAATGCATCAAGTCAGTATATTTCTTAATTTATTTGGGTCCTTGTAAAGTTTCATCTGATAGACATAAAACTGTAAGATGATAGCATTGAAATGCAAGTCACAAGCTTCAATTAGGTACAATCAGAAATCATGCGGTGACTTCATTAAGTATCATTAAGAATGATCAAAATATTGCTCTTAGGAAAAATACATCAAAAGCATGCATTTACACATTGATTAAACAGGATCTGCAATTTCTGAAATCTGGTACGAGAAAAAAGAATGTAGTAAATTAAGTGCTCATACCCTACTTAGCAACAAGGGACTGCTTAGCAACCAACAAAGTGAAAAATAATGGATATGGCAGTGCACAAACTCTCAGCCCCCTTCAAAATGGAAGTATGGGCAGCCATAGACAGAAACTGAAATAGATGTCTAGAAAACGTAAAAAGGAAAAAAAAAAAAAAAAAAGAAAAATCTTTCCTTCTCTCAATAAATTTCACTTATATCAAAGATAGCTGATGTGGTCCAAGAGAGAAGCAGCTGGCAACTATCACCCACTGAACAAGAGTCACAATTCCGCTGTGAACTGATCCCCTAGGTACAAGCACTAGCTTTTTTTTGTCTCCTGCGACCACTTTTTGGGTCAATATTCCATCTTTCTGTGGACAATTCAGGCTACAGCATCTTTAGAGAAAAAATCCATTTCCTAACATTTTCTTCTCGTATCCCCTAACATTTCTCTGCTTGATAGAAGCCATGTTTAGGCTTCCAGTTGTCCTGACATGACAGAAGACAAGAGGTATGAAATTTTTCAGCCTGAGAGTTTGAGTTTAATTACTTGAAATAACACAAGTTTATAGATTATCCTTACAGAAAATTTCTCTTAAGTCTCAGTTTCTTAAATGTCATCTTCCACAAAATAAAATCTTTCAAATATTTCTTAGAGTAAAAATTTACCATCCTTCAACTCTAACCTTTTTAGTACTTTTAGAAGGAATTGAATTACTCTTTCTCTCAGAAAGGTGAATTGAAAAACAAAAAAAAACCCTGGTTTTGCCTTGCTTGTTTCTTTAGAAGTCAGCTGAACCCGGATTACATAGGAATTATTGTTGAGGGAATTGTAAATGTGGGAGAATGATTTTTCCACAGAAAAATAGAACAAGTGAGAATGACTTTATGATAAAGAAGAGAGATTTAGATTAGATATCGGGAAGAGATTCTTTCCTGTGAGGGTGGTGAAACCCTGGCTAAGGTTGCCTGGAGAAGCTGTGGCTGCTCCATCCCTGGAAGTGCTCAAAGCCTGGTTGGATGAGGTTTGGAGCAATCTAAACTCAGTCAGTGGCCCCCCTGCTCAGGGCAGTGAGTTGGAAATAGAGAATCTTTGAGATCACTTCCGACCAAACTTTTCTATGATTCTGTGATGCATTTGAACAATCAACAAGGAAACACAGATTATGGAAGTGTACACAATCATCAGCAGATGCTCTGATTCCATGTGGTCTGTCACAGACAAAATAATAAAAACACTCTAGTAGAGCTACATAGGTCTCTAAAATAGCTGTGCAGGGAAATCCCTTCCAACACACACCAATGGTTCAGGGAAAAAACAGGGCCTCAATTGCATTGATTGGAATATAGTAACATAGTAGGGTTATATTGGCTATTGTATTGACTAAGACCCATAAATCACTCAAAACTAATGGTTTTAGTTTGATGGAACATTTTTCCACATGGTTACTTTCCTATGTTGTGATCACTAATTTTAGAGACTAGCTTACTTTGTGAATATATAAATGAATTTTTACATCCCTTTCAAATGTGAATTGAAATTTCACTCCAGATGTCAAGGGATATTTATGATGTGTATACATATCTAGTGTATTCTGTAGTTGCTAAAATCTAGTCCAAGTAACTTCTAGTGGCAATAAATTCCACCATGAAACAAAGATCTTTGTATCTGGTCCACCACTCTTTCTAATTTTTTTTCTTTCTCTAATGCAGTTCCTTTATAAGAGAAGAAAAAAATCCCTGTGTATTTTCACTGGATTCAACTCTTGGACATGAAAAACTTATTTAATTCAAAGATCTCAAAGCTGATAGCATATATCAAAAGCAATATTTTCTGAAATTGCCTCAGATTTTCACCTGACACGTGTAAGAGAATTGCAAGTCTGAGTGGGAATGAACGGGTGTGCATCGCCCAAGGTTTACAAATTACGTTTCTCAAGACCTTTGTGCAATATGCAAATGTTGTTGCATTTGCTTACAGCTGAATAAACTGAGGCATCAAGAGGTTAAGTGGCTGGCTGAAGGTTGTGGAGCAAAGCTGTTCCAACACCACGGGCAGACCCCCAGGGTCCTGGTTTCCAGAGTCGTGCTGTGCCTGCTGTATTGATTCTCCCTTTACAACCACTCCAACGTGTTAATGGGCTTCAAAGCTAATGGAATATTAAAAGAAGCTTAAGAATTTTGTCTCTTGAGGTTGGCTGGACAAATAATTTTACAAGCAAAGGTTTATAAAACAGGGAGAGAGAAGAAGGAATAAAAGGAAAAAGGAAAAATGTCAGAACTGATTGATTAAGGGAAGAAGTAGGTGCCTGAGAAATGCCTGGTCTGATGCCAGCACTGGTTCAGGTCAGACAGGGCTATTTTTAAATTATTTGGTATTTTCAGAAATTGATTACTTGGCTAACACATTAAGAAGTAGCTCTACACATTCATTTAATGGGCCAGTGCCTCTTGTACAGGTCTGGAACAGTCACATTCAATCTCATCCACTCCTCGTTAAGTACTGTTTTCTTCTTCAGTGTTTTTATTTACTGCCAATGCTGTAAGCATAAAACATATAACAAAAAATAAATAATACCTTAAATAGTCTTTCAGCTGTATGGGCCTTCAGGACAAGTGACTTCACTTCAGGCCTTGTGAGCTCAGTTAAGGCTCAGACATCAATTCTCATTCTTTCATATACCTGCAAATTGAGTAATACTTTCTTTTCATACTGTTACCTTTTTAATGTATAGCCACTTCAGTCTAAAAGTGCTCCGGAAAAAAAAAACATGGTCGGTTCTTATACAAAAAAAAAGATGAATAATAAATAATTTTAATTTGATGACCCTGTGTGCACTGAAGTAAGAGCAGAGTGTTTCAAGTGAGATAAAACCAGTGACAATTTTGAAGAATAACAAAGAGTCTATTGATATCCTGAATAATGTGCACTTAGGTGGTAGCTCTTGGCCTGTTTTACTATTTTCCCTGACTTTCCAAACAAAATAATACTCAGAGCTTTCAGAAAATTGTTTCTAATAAAGGTTCTCCTAACCATAAAAAGGTTTGTCTTAAATCATCAACGATTACACACTTGTGACATTATCTGTGGGAATGCTGTGAATAGTTGGGTGGCTGGGACTAGATAAAATTGTTGCAGGAGTACTCTGTTTTGGTGTCACATAAGAATTTCAGAAAAAACACACCGAGGAAGACAATAATGATGACAGTAGTGATGATGATGATGATACTACTACTACCACTACTATTAATAATTACAATTATAATGCATAGAGAATGCCATGAGAATATGCATTATTACTATGAATAACAGAGATATTTAAGCTATGTTGAGGCCTCCCTTCTACCTTACTTATTGTGAATAAAACAGCATGGCTGAAAAGCTCAGGCACCTGAGAGAGTGAGGGAGAAATGGTTTTTCAGTCTCTGAGGTCAGAGGCTTAATTTTTAATGTGAGTATTTGACTTATGGCCCCAGATATAGAAAGATTTTCCTTAGTCTTTAATTTCTTTAAAGTGATGACTTTGCAAGGCTTGGTGCACCTTCATCTGCTGTTGCCCTCAGTGAAAGTCACAACAGACGCAAACATGAAATGGGCAGCATTCTGCTGTTTGCAATGTCATCTTAAATTATTTTTCTGTTGGAGCTGTTCACTGATTTTCTATACAGCTGTGTACAAACAACTGCACAGCACAGCCCTACTTGGGCAGGGTTTTACTACCATAACTAAAAAGCCCACAGTTAAGCACATGAGGTCCCATCCATCACTCCTCACTGACCATAACACATGCTGACCCTGCCTCAGAAGTAATCTGCTCCTATAACAGAGCTGAGATACACTATTAATGTTTTTACTGCTTTATTATCTTGAATATGATGATGATGTTGGAAAATAAAGCTCTCATCAGTTTCAGTGATACCTCATGAGATACCTTTCTATTTAATTTCCTCAGTAGAAGGCATATGACTTTATTTTTTCGCTGGAATTTTTAATCATTGTTGAGAAATGTCAAATATTGAATTGCTGATAAATAATCAGTCAATTTTTGCAGACAATGGAATAAAAGAACTATGTTGCAGAATTAGACATAGGTTTGGGAAAAAGCTCTACTCCTTTTTATTAAGGGGATCTGCAGAAAGGTGTTGGATCTTCTGATCAAAGTTTCATGACTTCTAGTCAGCCAGTTTTTGGATACTCACTAAATGCTTGCTCAGATGTGTCTCTATACCATGGCTTGTTTCAGTAGCATGTTTTGCTTTTCTTGTCCATTGCATTGGCTATGCCTCTGCATTTCATTTAAAGGAAAAAAAAAAAAAAAAAAGACAATAAAAAATCAGCAGTTTTGCTGTGACTTTAGTTTCTGTTGTACATATCTGGCCCTTGCAGGACCTCACAGCTTGCCAAAGATGGAGAATCAGGAAAGAGCTCACGTGTCCTGGTGCTCTTGCCCAGCACTCAGGCTCATTACTCATTGCTTGGTAGACCCAGAGGTTTACCCATTCCAGCAATAAATATTTCCATAATCTAATAGATCTCACAGTAAGGTGCACGCTGTAATATTTTAACACATTTTTGTTTCCTTGATTTCATCCCATCATTCCTAATTATACCCCCCATGATCTTCTCGCTAAATCTCTTTAATTGCACAATTGTAGATTTTCTTTCAACTCAGCCAAATGATATGTACCTGATTCGGTTCATCAGGCTTTACATTTTCTCCATCATGGAAGAAAATACCCTTTCTTTAACAAGAATAAAAAAACCCTTCTATCCTACCCCCAGAGGATGGTTCTGGATTAGAGGAGTTCACAGTACAGGATTGACATTATCAGGTCAGGTGCATGTGGCTTTTACAGAGCATTAAAAACCTTGTTCCCTCACATTTAATGCCTATAATTATATATTATTTAACTTTCTGAGAAATTTTAAGAACAAAATTGCTTGAGATGCCACTTCAGAAATAATTGTATTTGTTCCTCATCGCAAGGAGAATCATTTGCATGTCTTCACATCAAGAATTTTGAACCCATCTTTATAGGCAGGGATCCTAAGGCATAGAAACACAGTGGAATTCATCAGAGATCAAACAAATCATTACTGTTGGTAACAGAAACAGCATTGCTTATATTTCTCTGAAAATATATCATTTTGCTGTCACACTCTTCACTCTCAAAGCTGCATACTCCTGTTGACATTGAAATACGTATTCATTTAGTATTTCCAGAGATTAGTTAGGGGAAGCTCTTGCATCAGGCATTTTTTGGTGCGTGAATTTTCAAATATGCATAGATTTATATCTCATTTATGAAACTCTGGGATCATTAGGTGTTTTTGTAAATGTCTACTGGTCAATTGTATGGTCTAATGTGAAAAAGACTGCAAGCCCAACTTCAGTATGGACTTCCTAATTGAAATATTCCTCAAAGAACACTAACACCACTAGCTAAATAATTGTCATTATAAAACTAGAAATTCCATGTATCAATATCTAGGACATTAATAGCAAGGACATAAAAACAAAAGCATGATTTTTTTTTTCTTTGTAAAGCTAAATAAACCTCATTGCTACTTCCATTCTGGAATGTATTAATTTATAGTTAATTCTCTTATTGTCATTATAAAAAACACATAGAAAATACAGACTTTTCTAAAAAACAGAGTGGATGTTAATTATTTAAAGGTTCCATTTCATAGCTTCAGAAAAAGAAAATAAACAAATTCATTATTATTAATTGACAATATTTTACCAGTGCGTAGGGGCCCCGGTGAACTAAACATTATACAAGCCACAAAACACAGAATTAAATCTTGGCTCTGATAAAATGAGAACAATAATTCTATCAAGTTCACTGAAAATTTCATCCCTGGATGGAGACAGTCCTTCTTCTGAAGAGTATGCAAAATTTAGTCCCCAGTTTTGCACAAACACAGTGTGCATAATTTTTCTCAGGTGATTAGTAAATCTTCTTTTTTATTCATCCCCAGCACCAGAACAAATTACAAAGATAAAAGCATTGCAGGGACTGAAGTGAAGTTGGATTAGTTGTCTGTGATGCCTTTATCATCTGTGATAACTTTACTCAAGGTTACACAGGTTTTTAAGAACTAGATTTGGGGTTAATTTAATAGATGATGTAACCAGTGGGTGTAATAAACAAATCTGAGGGAAAGGGGAAAGAAGTCTCACTCTAATGTGGATGGGTATTTAAGAGGGACAAATTGGTACTTTATTTATTTGTGAATGATTTATGTCGGAAATAAACTGCATGCAGATCAGACAAGAATGAGCTCATGGCATGGCACTCTTTCTTCAGGATGTATCTCACCAGCCTCATTTTCTGACTCGCCATTTTACTGTGCATGCTGCAGGAAGCTCTCACTTCCCTGCGCTCTTATCGCCAAGATCGCCTTTTCATTTTAACTCATAAAAAAAATCTGCAGAACCGAGTCTCATTTCTGAAGTTTAAAAGGCTTGCACTTTCTTGAATGTGAAGCTCGAATAAGGACGGTGGGTTTCCTGAGAGAGGCATTTCCCTGCACAAAAGAGCCTTTTCTGCGTGCAGCAGTAGGCAGAAGGGCACAGTCAGACACGTCAGTCACCGGACGCACCAACGTGCCCTCGCTGCCTGCCAGCACTGACAGCCCCGCAGGTCACACAGCCTTACTTTGCTCTGTCTGTGCAGATTTTGTTTCTGCAGGAACTGATACAATGGGGGAATAGCACGAGAGTTTCAATGCTTGCTTTCCATTATCCAGCGTGGGTCTATCCCACTTATTCTAGCAAGACTCTCAGCTTTAGCCTGTGCCTGAAGGTAGAGTACTCCGAACATCCAAGGTCCAAGCAAGCCTTTGACTCATAAAGGGGCTTGAGCATTCTGTTGAGTTTAATTGTGTGTACTGCCCCTGCTCCTAGATATTTCTGACACGTAAGAATTAGCATGAATAATGAGTAACGTAGAAATAAACCCCAAAAAAACAGCAACATCCTGAAACACATTTGTCTTCAAAGCTCAAGGGGTGATCACTGCTTACACACACAACTTGTATGAGGATTTTCAGCAAAGCCACAGAGGGGCCTGCAAGTGACTGGAGCTTGTATTGTCCACCAGAGCTACTGTCAGCATAAAAATACCCAGATAACTTATCACCATGGAAGGAAGAAAATGCACCCCCTTGGTGCAAACCCATTCCAGTTAAATACCGGCTGACCACATCAATTTTTATTTCCCCTCCACCCCTCAATTTTCCATCATGAAAGCAAACAAATAACTAAAACACAGGTTTGCGTCATCTAATTTATCCTTGTATTTGTAATTTATTAGTACTGTCCATTTACTTTTTTAATGTCTCTGCAGCGATGATGCTGATTTTCACCTCTCTCATCTGGCTATTAATATAAATCTTCAACAAAACCTGAGGAACAGGGGGAAAGCCTAGGAGGTACTATTGTTTAAAGTTAATCTTTTCTACTTACTCCAGTGTTGAACCATTCATCCATGCTTTGAAATCTGAAATCAGCAAAGGTAGAGCTGGAAAGGGAATAACAGACTGGTGACAAGACCACTCCAAATATCCATTCTTTAGAGATAAGGGGGAAAAACATGCCTAAAACCATATTTTTTATATACTTTCTTTTTCTGATTATAACAATAGCATAGAAAGCTGGCTGTTAAAGCCGGATTGATCGCTGGTTAAATGACATATAGCCTTTATGAGTGGGGGATAGAAACTGATAAATGTTTTTTTTTTCCCTTCTAAACCTTTCTCTAAAGCTGCAGAAAATGTGTCATGCATAAAAAGTATGCAATTTTCATGTAATTAGAGGAACAGGAGATGAAAATGAGTTCCATCAGAGCAATCAAGGATGGTAATGTGGCATGGATTTGTCAGCGCCTATTTGTCATGAAAGCAAAACCCAACAAGTGTTCTATATTTTATTTCATTATTATCACTGCTATACCTTAAAAAACACTTTAAAAACAACAACAAAATACAATTTTATAACTCTGGTGTAAAAAAAGCAACCAACAACCCATTGTATGAAATAATAGAGTCCCCTATTTTAATAAAATTTGTCGGTTTTGGTTTTGACATTAGGCTAGTTTTATTCTCTCAAAGACAGAAAAAAAGGTGTGATTTATTCTGATGTGTTTTTAGTTTTGCACTTGTATTACATATCTGGGTTCACTGTTTCCATTACTGCAAATTCATGCAATGACCTCTGCTGGTCTCAGGACTCCCCCATTCATCCCCCTGAGTAATAACTGAGGGATCCAAATTAGGAGTGCAATCATCCTAAATTGCCCTATAATCAGTCACAAAAAGAAGCACGTACAACGTTGCCTGAGAAATGTGTTAACTCCTGACCTGTCTTCACAGCTTGTTGAGGAAGGTCAACTCAGTTGTGTTCTGAACTGTGTGACACAGGCAAACACCTAAAGCTAGACCAGGTGAACCTGAGCCTTTTCAAAGCCCTCATCAATGTCACTCTCTATTGTTCATGTTACACTTTCCCTTCTGGTGGACGTCCAATAGCAAGTAGAAGTTTAATTGTTATGGAAAGTACCCAGACCTCTGTTTTATCAACAGCAACTAAATGACCAAAGGGTTAATGTAAACTTCTGCTGTGGGTTTATTCAACACGTTCGCAGAAAAAATAAATCCAGTAGAGCTGTGATTGTACGTTTGCATAGCAACTGGGGACAACATTCATATTAAAATTATAAAAGCAAGAGGACTATAAATCAGTGTTGGTAATAATAGTTGAGGATGGCAGGACCTGCCTTGCAGGGTCAGATCAAAGGTCTCACCAGCCTGATGTTCTGCTGATGGAAGTGGTCAAAGAAAAAATACTTAGGGAAAAAAAAAAAACAACCAGCAACCAGGCAAATATGCAATGGTTGTTCCCCTGGTTTAGTCTCTGAGCTTCTGGCAAATCTGTGGTTTAGAGGCTGATGACTCAAACCATGACATACATGGTTAATATGGTACAATTTACTTCTTGAAGGAAGCACTAAGCATTTACAATAGTTATTGACAGCTTTAAAAATTGCTGCCCAAGAATTATCCCTTCATTTATTTCCTATAAATATTTTATTTATTAAAGTCTTGTTATGTACCAAAAAATATAGGCAATTATACACAGACAGACACACTCCCCGATTTGTCACAGGCTACTCTGATTAGGAATGCAGAGCCCTTTAGTTAAAGGTTGCTGGTGGTTAATATATTCCTGTTTTCTCCCTTCGGGCTGAAGGTGGGAGACAGTTGCTCTCAAGTTGCATATGTCTCTCTCGAGCCATCCATGATAGGTCTCTTCTCGGTCTTTCAAGCTGGCATATGCCCAGATTTCCTGCTAATGCAGTAGGAATAACAAAAACAAGAACTCGAGATGACAGAGAGTAGAAAACTGTTACAAATGGTTGTTTGAGTATTCTGAATTATGGATTTCTCCTGATGGCACTTGCTGGCGGAGCGCATCTCCTTCTGTGCATGACACTGGTGAGGCTGCAACTCAAGTCCTGCGTCCAATTCTGGGACCCTCCTGGCGAGAATGACATTGAGGGTCTGGAGCTTGTCCAGAGAAGGGAGTGGAGTTGGTGAAGGGTCTGGAACACCAGGAGCAGCTGAGGGAGCTGGAAAGGGGCTCATCCTGTGGAAAAGGAGGTTCAGGGTGACCTTGTGGCTCTGCACAGCTCCCTGAGAGAAAAATGCCGCCACCTGAGACTTGGCCACTTCTCCCAGGCAACCAGTGATGAGACAAGAGGAAGCAGCCTCAAGCTGCATCAGGGAAGGTTCAGCTTGGACATCAGGAGGAATTTCTTCATGTAGAGGGCTGTTAAACATTAGAAAGGACTGCCCAGAGCTGAGATGGAGTCACCATCCCTGGAAGTGTTCATGAAACACTTTTGGATGTGGCACTGAGTGCTCTGGTTTAGTTGACAATGTGGTGATCAGTCAAAGGCTGGACTCAATGATCTCAGAGGTTCTTTCCAGCCTAAATGGTTCTATGATCTGCGCACATAACAGGGAAGGAATTGCTGGGGTTCGCCCAGGAGAGCTGAATGGTGACTGCACGTCTGTAGGGATGGAGTAATTGACCAAGAACAGATTCTACTGCCCTGAACCTCACAAGCCTCTGACCTCAGAAATTCCTCCTGCCTTCAGTGTTCCTGTCTGCTGTACACTGGTGGTGGAAGACATGGTGATTTGCCACTAGAATTTTCATTTCATAAATACCTAAGACACAAAGCTAAAACGCTTACTAAAGGGAAAGCAATATTTTGCTTTGCAGGTCACTTCTTTAAAAAAAAAGAAGTTGGGAACTTCAAAAGAACATTTCTACTGTCTTACGTCCATGTAAAGAACCAAGAAATTCTGTAATGATTTCCTTCTTCACAGGAAGGAAATCATAGGAATCCCCCATGGAGGGTTCATTTTGGGCTAGAAAGCATAAGACTATTTTTGGTGCATAAGTTCATAGTTAAGTTCAAAATAAGTGCATAGACTCCTAGAATCCCAGAATGGTTCGGATTGGAAAGGAGCTTATGGGTCATCAATTTCCAACCTCCTGACAGGGGCAGCGACACCTTCCACTGGACCAGGTTTCTTAAAGTCCCATCCAACCTGGCCTTGAACACTTCCAGGATGGGGCAGCCACAGCTTCTCTGGGAAGCCTGTGCTAGGGCAGCCTCAGCATCCTCAGGAGTCTCTTCCTATAGATTTAATCTAAACCTATCCTCTTTGTCTTAAAATGCATTTCCTTTTGCCTTATCACTGTGTGTCCTTGTTAAGCTGAAGAAGATAGATCAAAATTCCTAGAGGAATAAGACCCAGACAGCAGGTACTTGTGGTGGTTGTTTGGGTTGCTGCTGTGGGAGGAATAAGTTTGTGATATCTGCATTTGATTTAAACATTCCCTCCAGCCACACCTGGCCAGGTCCAGTGGCAAAGGAAAAAAGGAGCCCTGGTCTCACTTCCTTTTCCATTTGAATCATCTAGGACTGGCAGTGCCCGACTCACTTCCCAAATTCTTTGCCCAAAATGATCTGTGATTAGAGGAAACTTAGTTGTCTTCCATATGCCAAGAACTACAGTAAAAGAGTTCTAATCAAGGGAAAAATTACTTTTCTTTTGGGAGCCTACCCATCCATGGTCCCTATTCCATCTGTGGAAGCTGGGTCTAAGTGCTGCAATGGCTCAGTGCAGGATCTCTGGAGCATAAACGAACTTGATACCTCTTTAAGTTTCAGTCAATCTGCATTTTGCATAAATACACACTACTTCAAATGGTCTCAGTAAAATAAAATTACTGACATTTATTACTAATTAGCTAATAATGTCATTATCTAGACTAGTTAAAAATAATCGTGGGAAGTAAAAAAAAAATATCAGGGGAAGAATTATTCAATTTAGTAAACTTTTTTTTTTTAGAATTGAATAATTATTCTTTCTCAGACAAGATTTGCTGGGAGAAAAAAAAAAGCCCTTCCAGCATCTTTTTCCATTACGTCAGCTCTGCATAAGTTTGGGATAAAATGTTAACTAGTCAGTGACGGAAATAAAATTCTACAGTTAAAGTGAACAAAGTGCTTTTATAATATGATTATTGTCATTATTATTATTATTATTGCTGATATTATTTTTTAATCTGTTTCCTTCTAAGAAAAAAAATTGCAGGCCTATTTGTCTCGTGAAGCAAGATAGGAGACATGAAGAGATCCCATTTCTACATAAAAAGAAAGGTCCTATACTGGAGGAAGAAAATGTAACATGGAAAAGGTCTGCTCCACATGATTATTGGGCTTTCAGAAAATGGGGAACCAGACAAACGTAAAACAGTGAATATTCACACAAATTATCTTCTGGAAAATTTGGAGGAGGAATTTTCTGTTCACTCTGAAGATGTAAAAAAAAAAATCTTTTTAAAAAACAATTATTTTTGTAACTCTCCAGTTCTTTGTAGTGCAAAATCATCTATGAAAATTTGGTGAGCTCTCACACTCCACTTGGCCAGATGTAGGGATTTGTGTTTCTTTACTATCACGGGCACATGTTACAGCTGATTTAATGTGTTATTAGAAATAGAGGAGTCAAATTAGTTAACATCTTTTGGAATGATCTCTTAGAGCATGAACACCCATGGTTTTCCAGGCAAAAATTTTGTGTGCATGAGAGCATATTGTGCATGAGAGCATACAGTGAGAATATTACATTTGGGGAAGTGTCTGCACACTTGATCCACCCATTGTTCCCTGGGCATTTTAGATTTGCAGTGTCAAAGTGCAGCATTTCATATTTATAACATTTCTGGAGTTTCTCAAACTTATGTCCCAGGTAGCTGCAGTGCACCTGTTTTGTGGGATTTCTGGAGTTTGGCATTCAGGCTGAAGGCACAAAGTGCATCTAAAAGCATCTGATCTGCTGAGACAGTGACACACCTGAAAGTAAATATAGGCTATAAATTCCACTGGAAAAAGAGAAAGGTTTCCTGCTCTAGCTGTGGCTCTGATGGGCTGTGTTTCTGTTTTTCCTCTCTAAAAACCTGTGTCTTTCCTCTCTGCAAAGGTGACAGGACATTAGAAGGGGGCTGGGAGGCAGGAGGAGGGAGAGGGCAATGAAAAAGAGGTATGCAATTGCTCCATAGAAGTTTCTCATCGGGAAACACAGTACTTCTGATTCTAGTCTCCAGAACACTGTTTTTTTCTCAGCAGGAAAGGGAGGAAAAGGTAGATCCTAGAAACTAGACCCTCTGAAGGATAGATATGAAAGTGACAGAACAGAAATATCAGCAAGGATTAAGTGATCTTCTGGACTAGCTCTTGCTCCCAAGCAGTAAGGCATGCAGAAATTATTTTTATCATTATTTGAAATGTTGGCTCTACGTCTCTGATTCCTCTTAATGTAAATCACTCAGCCTCGTAATCACAACATCAGACATTCAGAAGGAAGAAAAGTTTGACTCTCTCACGGTATGCAGCACCTACCAATGTCGGGGGAAGTTGGGTATGAGTGAAGCAAAGACACACCACAGCTGTAAAATTTCGAGAATCAATACTTGCTGCTTTAGACTGCCAGGATTCTGTTTGGAATATGGTTTTGGCGTCTTATTCTTTCTTGCTAGGGGAGAAGGGGGAATAACAGAATATGGACACAGTACTGAGGACAGAGATGACACAATCTCATTTTCTTCCCTGGCATGATGATAATTTTTATTATTATTATTATTTTTTCCAGTCATGGCTGTTTTTCAGAAGCTGTCCCCCTCTCCATCCACCCCTGCCTCTTCCCACCCTCCTTCTGCTTCTCAGAGATGAGCAACTTCACCATCCTTATTGAGTAAATAAATAAATAAAAAAATAAATTTCTGTGAGACAGCTTGGAAGAATGTTTGATAATCTGAACCATTATGGAGGTGAAATTTCATTACACAGATGGTGACATCCCAATGTCTATCATCAAAACACAGCAGGTAGAAACAATCAGCTAGGCCCATTCCCCACTATAAAATTACACTTACATTAATGTCACTCTAGATTTCATTATGCAGAAAATGATATTGCACAGGTCTCTGACATGAGGGAGACTGGGAGAGGAGAAAAAAAAAAAGGAGAGATGTGAATCTAAGTGAGAGAATGGGGGGAGGATGTGTGGGCAAGGCAGAGAAGCAGAATGTGAACGAGGAATGATGAGCTCTACCAACAAAATAAATAAACAGCCACATCAAAACCTTGTGGTGCTTGTGGCAGTGTCCTGTCTTGGTCATCTCCATCCTCAGCTCGCACTTCAGGTTCTGAATGAGAGAATCGGATTGAGAGATTGATTCTTTATGGCAGTATGGTAGTCTCACATTTAATTTGTATTCATAGTATTGTAGAATCATAGAATAACCCAAGCTGGAAGAGACCTACAAGGATCATTAAGTCCAACTCCTGGCCCTGCATCCCAAGAACCACAACTTATTAATAAGCATGACCATCATAATTTAGTGAATCAGGTAGCACATTTCAAAAGGTCATTTTTGCATGCTGAACCTTCTTGGGATACTAGGGGAAACAGGCCACAGATCTTTTCCCTTCCCCTTCTCATTCCTATTCACATTCCCATTCCAATTCCCAGGAAGACTCTTTAATATTGCATTTCACTTTATTCAGCTGGCACTCCGTAATATGGATCAAGCACCTTGACTTGACCAAATTTCCTGTGATCCAGTTTTCACACTGGTCACACCACTGTGATTTTCACCAGAAAATTGCTGGTGTTAGATGAGATCATTCAGCAAGGCAACAGCATGAGAAGTTAGCAGAGTAACTTAGGAATCTGAAATATTGAAAAGGTAAACTGATGAACATTATCTGATGAGGTTTCACATATGAAAATAAAATAACGTAAGACGCCAGAAATTTTTCATTTTGAGTTAAAAATGTCATCTGAAAATATCTGCTTTGAGGGTGATGGGGCAGTGGAACACGTTTCCCAGAAAACCCATTCTGGATGTGTTCAGGACCAGGCTGGGTGGGGTTTTGAGGAACATGGTCCAGTGGAAGGTCTCCCTGACCACAGCAGAAAAATTGAAACATCACCATCTTTAAGGTCACTTCCAACTCACACCATGCTATGATTCTTTTTTGTCATTTCTGATTTTAATGATGTTGCAGGAAATATCACTGCTGTATTTCTGAAACGAAGTCGTGATACCAGAAAAGTAACTCAGAGGACAAAAAATACACATTTATGTTGCTCATCTGTCTTTCAGCATTGTCACAGTTTTTTCACTCAAAAATCCAGGTTAACTTTTGAATCTCTCTGCTCTCTGTGCTGAGTGATGAGACAGAAGAGAATTTCCTTCTCTTATCAGTAGATTTGTATGATGCTTCTATTTTATATTTGACAAAAGACTAAGGTACATGTTTATATGAAAGTGGGAACCTTAGTATTCAAATTTACCTGGGTTTCTGTTACAGTTAAAGGGAAAGTTGAGAGAATAAATTTGAGAGAATAAATTTCATAGCAAAATAAATATTATCTGGCTTCAGCAGTTTAAATTGAATGTGTCTCTATCACAAACCAAGCTGCTTTTATAATCAACAGGAACCTGAACAATAGGCATTACTGTGTGATGCATTTCAGTATGTTTAGGTGTCTAGTTTAGGATGACTTAAACCACAGCTGAAATTTACTGCTGTCACCTGTAAAACTACATTTGGTCTCAAACTACAAAGTCAGTGCCTAGAAAAAATTGCTGCCATATTAGACTAAGGATTGATTGTAATATATATCATGCCATATCATATCATATCATAATCATATCATATATCTTATCTTATCATGGAATTATTAAAGTTTTAATTTCCATTAAATACTGAAAAGTCTGAGACTGTGATTGAAATTAGGCAATAAACCTCTAAATATCTGAAATTAGAAGAGGTGGCTCTCATTAAGCACTTAAGAAATTTTGATTCTGTGGTTCAAAATCCTTAGAACTGATAGGAGTTTTAATGAAGTACATAAAAATATACACCTGCCCTCACTAACATATATGTGTTCATTTTGGCTGGAGAAAAGGCTTTAAAAAGCAGTCACCTGACAGAAGTTCTTCCAATGAAATTTTATATCCAGTTTTTTAAAGTGAAAGATATGAGTATTTTAGACAAACATTTGAAGACTAATTCAAACAGAATAAGAACCCTTATGTTTTAACCTTTACTTTGTTACAGCCTTTATAAAGCAAGAGTATCCAGAGCACAAATAATGAATCTTCTTTGCATTTCATTTAACAAATATATTGATTGAAGTCCCTTTTCAAACCTCAGCAGACGGGATGCTTTAGGGGTAATTTTTTCAAAGAAAGTTTGCATGGTGGATTTTTCCAGCCAACTTCCCTTGATGTTAGCAGGAACGATGTGACTAAACTGATACATAACTTTGAAAAGACGCCCCTAAACACCTTATGTTGAATCAGTGGAAATCTTTGAACTCAGCAGGATCGTTGCCTGGATAAGAAGTGGTTGCTCAGACTCAACATATGAATCAGTTTTAATAAACAGTGCTATAAACGGGACAAGGATTGCATTTGTCCAAAGAGAAAGGGAAGGCTGGGGTAAGACAGAAAAAGTGGATTTGTCATTAAACCTTTTCTTTCTTCTAATTCCACCTTGAGGAACACTTCTGGGAAACAACTTCATCATCTATGGTGAGGTAGCTTCACTAAAATAACTCAAATTTTCTTCAGCCAGCTGCCAGTAAGATGGTCCCTTATGGATTTTCCTACAGTACATTTTAAAACAAGCCTAGCTTATTATAAGAAGTCATTTATAGGCAGCAAGATGATAACCAATCTGAAACTAGGGCCCAGACCTACAACCAAAAGAGGGTTCTGTCTGGACACAGGTCCAAGCTCAGACACCATTACTTTCGGAATATTCAGTTTATTCAAACAGTTCACGGTGTAACTGCAATCACGATTTTGCTCCAGATTTATCATATTGATTGGGTTGAGTAAAGATGGAATCACTTCCTATTTCTCTTTGGCTTCATGGGCTGTCTCTCTTCTGCTGTTCTCTGCAGGAGCTCTGTGTCCCCTCCATCTCCCATGGAGAAGAAATAGAGGTCTCATGGATGGCTTTTATAAGTCGTGCTGAGCAGGAACCTACAGCAAAGGTCAAATTCAGTCTGAATTATTTCAGACCACAGTGTTATTCCCTGACTAAGCCTTTCTTTGTACTCTATATATTCTTCAAAGGGAAGTGCTTTGAACCATTATATTTGAAAATTTTGATTTGACTTAGTTTATGCTCCAGATATGAATATAAATATATATATATAGATATATAAATATAAATATAAATATAAATAGGAAAGCAAAAATTTTCCTACAAATGATATACATTGAGATTTTTTAAAAAAATTGTAGCATTGCTAAAGGAAATGTTAGACAGACAGCATTTTTTTGATAGAAATATTTTCCCCCAAAAAATGCTGTCATTAGATACAATTAAGGTAATCTTCCTAAAATTAGACAGACAGGGATGTACCATTGTTATCTCCTGCAGCTGTCTGCCTACCAGATTTATGACATTTTAGGGGTATCTTTTCAAAGCAGCATACAGAGTTTTAGCTGCATGACTCTCAGAAACATCAACAGAAGCTGATCGATTAAATCCCACACTTGCCTTTGCTTTGAAAAAATTTTCCCCTAAGCTTCCTGTCTGTTGGGCTTTGGAAAAGTACTTCTCTATTTCCCACGCAGAGAAATGCAGAAAATATTCAATCTATATTAAAAGATAAATGAAATTAAAATAGAATAAGACTAAAAAATATATAACATAAAATAAAGATCAGGATTTTTACTAGTTCTCTGCTTCCTTGATTGCTGCTCTTGTACTGTGAATGCATTCCAAACTTTGTTACATCCATCAGGGATGGTACAGATGGACATTTTGCCTGTCCAACCTGACTCAACCGCTTGAAGATTCATCAGAGAGAATCTGTTGGCAATTGCAAATGGATGTAATCCAGAGCCGGCAGATTTTGTTTCTCTAGAGGAAAGCAGGACTGTAAAGGGCAGACTAGACTGGCAAAAATATTTACTTTTATATTTCATCACTTCAAATTTATAATGGGACAAAATGCTTTTAAAACTTCACCTTTTTAATGCGATACTAACAGAGTTTTTCAATGCAATACATTTGCTGACAAGTCAGACACTTGAGAGTGGGAAGCATTTTGAGTTAAAAAAAAAAAAAAAAGAAAAAAAGAAAAGAAAAAGCAATCAGCAGGGTGACATATACTTTATTAGTCCTCTTCAAAATCACTTCCTTCCCTTTCTCCCTTTTATATTTCTTGTCTTTCCATGTGCTCTCTCGTTACATTACATCCCTCATTTTAGGCATTTTAATCCCTCCAAAGGGATGCATCCCAGTGGCACAGGCAGTTGCAAGGCACAATTCCCAGCTACACCATGGCTCTTTTACAGTGCTGCGGCAGCGAAAAGCAGCCTTATAGCCCATGGAACTGGCCACTGTGGAATATCCTCCCTGCTATGCACAAAACCGGGTTTCAGAAAGCAAGTAAAGTCAGCATATTGGATATATAATGGCTTCTGTCACATTTTCCAGTGTAAAAGACCCCCATGCCTGGGGTAAGCAGGGGAATGATGAAAGGGGATCTTGTTTCGAGTCCTATCATGGATTTGAGAGAGAAATTCCACAAAATTCAATCTATCTAGCTCTATAGGGTAGCTTTTGCTTCTGAATAAGCTGCAGTGCAAAGAGGAGAATCCATTACTTGCTGTAGAAATGTGGGGAAGTTCTCAGAAATATTTCTGAGGCAGTCATAAATATATAGGATTTAGTTACTTGACAGCTGAGAAATTGTCAAACACAAATATTCTCCTGTCTTCTCATAATAGGTACCTGCAGGATATTTACTTATTTAAGGGTGGAAGTCTTATTGAATGGTCAATGCTCTTTCTACTCTTTTGAATGTTCTATACTCTCTATACACAAGGATGCATAAGTTACCTTCTCCTTTTCTTCTGAGCCCTGTTTGACCATTTATTAATAAATTTAGTGTTCATCAGAACATTTTTTCTTTCCATATTTTATGTGTTTACAGCACAGTTGTCACAAAAGATTTCATATCACTGAATGATGGTGCCCACGGCTGACCCACATGGAACAGGAACACTCCCTGCTCTGCCAAGTCCTCTTGTGAGAACAGAGAACCTGATGTGAAAGTCCTTTTTTGGAGGCTTGATCAAGCCAGGAAATCTGGGAATGCTTTTTCATGGGTGTCTGGTGGAGGTGACATAGGATAACTTACAGAATGAGCAGGTCCCCGTCCTTTTGAGTCAAGAACTAATGCTGCTGCACTTTTCCTATTTATACATCCAAAAAATGCCACTAAATTGTGTTTTTCATCTACATATTCCCAAAAATTCCCTCAAAAGCAACATCAAGATAAATTTTAAAAAATCGTCTCTGTTCTTCATCCAACATGGGTATTGTTGGACTCTTATGAAATTCACTCCATTTCTTTCTTGCTCCCCTTAGGGAAAGTTGTCTGCAATCCTTTGTAGAGAGGAGAGGGATGAAACCATGCAGCAAATGCAGAATCAGGAAAACCTTTCTTCTCTCTCTGCTCCCCACTGATGGCCTTGTTCAGGTGGTGAGCCAGCCCTCAGCTGCACCTCTCCATTTGGGCATGGGAGATAATCCTTATGCAAATGGCCACAGCCATAAACACACCACCGTGGAGTGCTCAGTAGACCATTTCACTGCATATTGTCAGTAGTTTCTGTGTGAATATTTTTTCCTCTCAAAAAAACCCAACACCCTACCAAAAAACAAAAAACAAAAACAAAAACAACCCAAAAACCCAACCAACCAACCAGCCAACCAACCAACCAGAAAAACTCCCACCAACTGAAGACACAAACAAAAAAACCCCCAAAAAAACAAAAAAAAACCCCCAAACCAAAAACCAAACCAACAAACAAAAAAACCACAAAAAAACCAAAAACCCTATCCTGAAAACTAATGAATTTCTCAGCCATGAAACAAAGGAACTTCAGGCTCGTCTGGCTCCAGTGCTCAGCACCAGCCACAAGACGTTTCATGTCCCCAAGCCCCATCAATTTCAATTGAGTTGAAAGGCCTCAGTTCCCATTATTCTCTTCCTGTGAGGAAATAGGTTCCTGCTACTTGTAGTGAGTTTTGGGTCTGTACTCTGTAACTACAGAAAGCAAAATGTAGAGACATTAAAGTAACTCTAAGTACCTTTGTTCCTGCTTCATTCTCAGCCCTGACCATCCCTATGAGAAGGTAAAGCAGCCTTAGGGTGAGTAAAAATTATATTCTATATCCAAATATTGCATTTCATTTAAGCACTGCTTTGTAAAACTGAGTATTTTTTATGTTTTCAGCATTGTTTTATGTTCAGGAAATTAAAGAAGCAAAATACATAATTTGCAGTTCCTAAGAATTTACCACCACACCTTCCTATTTCTCTTATACCCTTTGAGAGTACCTTTAGTAATATGCTTTCAGCTCTGTTTACTCTAGAATACTATTTAAATTAAACTGGAAAAGTAATATTGCAAACATTAGTTGGTTCTACAGTGAATGCCCAGTACATGTTTTAATTAGAGGTTTAGAGTTCCTTTAGAAATAAAATTCTGCGCAAATGTAAGCTTTAATGTATAAAAGTACATGTACATGTATGTAAATGTGGATATGTGTATGCCCCTACTGTTAATATTATTTTTATTAATTGTTTATTTCACTTTTTACTGTCTCTGGCTATTTCTTCCTTTGTTTTGGATTTTCCCTACTCTGTCCTCCACAATAAAAAATAAAATAAAAAAAAATAGTCATGAGATTTACTAGCAGAAAACCTAACAGCTTTGAAATCTATTTTCTTCTCTTTTTAATCCTGCTTTAATCCTTTAGAGCTACAAACCAAGGAAAATTCCTATTTTCTACTGTATATATTTACAGCTCCTATTCTAAATAATTTTAGTGCTTTAGGATTTGCAATCACCATGATTTCCTATATGGAGAAAAAAAGAATATCAAACTTTTAAGCTCCACAGGGAGCAATTCAGGATTCTTTAATGTAGGATGCATATAAAAGCAATCATAGCTGTTCTTCTCCACTCCAGCTATTTGGCTTCTCTCTGCCATTGTCTGGCATATCCTTACCTTCAATTCCAAGGCAGTTACATTTAATAACTAAATGCGCTGAGCCAATTATTAAATTCACCACCATGATCCTCCCAACACATGCAAACGGTGGACAAAGCTTAAAACCATTTCCGAAAGGTGATAATTCTCTAATTTATGTGCATGCGAGAATTTGCCTTACACTATCTATAATTGTGATATAAAGAAAATTGTTAATAGAATATAAACAAAGAGTGACCATGAGCTCACAAACCATTTTCATCCTATCAGAGATACAACTGCTCATGCCCCTATCTTCCTATTTGCCTGTTTAATGTGTATTAAGTAAAATGTACACAAGGAGAATAGGGAAGAGAGATGAAAAGACTCATTAAGCCATCATATTTTTGTGTGATTACAGCATTGTTCTTTACATGTTCCCATTCTTCCTAGGAGAACAAAAAGAGAAAGGAGAACATTTCCTGATGTACAATTTCATAGTGAGTATGTTGAATACATGGGACATTTCATGTCTGGCCTACCTAGTCATAAAGTGACTATATTCACAAAACATCTTGAAAGTTATTCCACTAATCCATCAGCCTAAAACTACAGAAATGTCCTCTTAGTAACTCTCAGTGAACTCAAAAGAAGTAGAGTGCCTACACAGCACTCAAAACAAAGTCCTTAAAAGAAAAAAGCCCGCAATTGACTATATTGGCTCTAAATTGAGTTCCTCAATCATATGTAGTTGTAGCTTTCATGACCCTGGAAGCTCCTCTTTTTAGAATTCAATTCCTGAATCCTTCTATTCCCAAAGATTTCTGCTTGTCTGATGTGGCCCTTCCTGGAGCACTCCTGAGGAATAAGGAGTTATCCTCGATTTTTAACTGACATGTTTGGGCCAGTCAGCTTTTATCTTCTGGATAGCTGTTTTCCAGCATTTTCAGATTGCCAATCATATAAAGTTTTGCACTGGATGATTGAACACTTACTCAGATTTTTGAAGCCTATTGACAGAAGACTTCTTTTCAGCTGTCTGTCATGGACTGCTGAGAACAGCCTCCTCAGGGCTAAACGAACGAAGCTACTTCAATTTCCTTCTCCAGCAAAATATGTTTCTACACTCTTGGCCATCATAGGCACTCTCTTCTGTGCCTTCTACCACTTAAAGTCAAACTTATTTTGCTCTAATTTTCTGTCTGATTCTCAAATAAGAATGATGATGGCTAATCGTGCAGAGCAGTATCCTTGCTGCTTCCACTTTACAGTTGATAATGTTCAAAGATAAGCACCACATGCCTATTGAAATGGCACCACTAACCTATAAAATGTTGGTCTATAAGATAAATATTATCTCTCACTTGATAAAATGTTGAAGAAAACAGAAGTCTGTGACTAAATATTGTTATTCTCAGAATTGTAATGGAACATCTTAAGAGCATAAAGAGGAAATCTTCCTTTTCTGAAAGAAACCTAAAATAACTCTATGAGAAATCAAGGTAATTGCCTTTATCTGAGCATCATTTTTTTCTATCACATAGTCTGTTTGTTTTTTGTGGGAGCAAAATTCTTCAGCTTTAGAAAAACAATAAAAATGACTGAGTGAAGTAAAGCCAAAAATACCTGTGTGGATACTCTGATAGCTAATGCAGGATGCATTTGGTCAGGATGGAAAATTGTATCAAATTTTCTATGCATAAAAGAGTTCTCTTGTCTTTAAACAGCCATACATTTTCACAGTTTTGGGAATAAATTAATATCACATTATTCTTCATATTTCTCTTAGATTTGGGTGCAAAACAGAAAGATATATGTAAGTGTACAGGCATACATCCAAAGGTGATATATACTCCCTCCTCTCAGGAAGCTAGGCTAAAAATGTATCTGACTTTGAACAAATGAGAATAAAGTAGCTCTGACTTTTAAAAAAAATGCCACAAAAATAATGTTTCAATTTCCCAACCAATTCTAAACCCCACAAGACTTAGAAATTTAAAATCCAAATGTCCCAAACTGAGCATAGAATATAATCTGAAATACTTTATTTTAGGCTTCATAACACACCAGCTCATTATGGCTTTTTTCTTTCAGCATATGACGGGTTGTCATGGGTTATGGCTGGTAACAGGAAAACACAAAACATGATGAGAAAATGCAGTGAGAGGAGTATTAGCAAATTGGCACCGAGTTCTTGAAAACCCAAAAGAAAGCTTATCCTTTTGGCCACCCTAGTGTCATGAACAAAGTTACAGTGATATTTGGGGACCAGGTTTCAGCTGCCATCAATTGGCATGGCTGCAACAATGGAGCTAGCCTAGACGGATCTTTGTTGATTTCCATCTGTAAGGGATTTGGTTTTAATCTTCTGGTGCTTGCCACCATTATAGTGTTCTCCAACTGACTCAAAATAAAAGACCTACTCTTTTCTTTTGAGTAACCCAGAATGATTTGCTAATGTCTATGTGAAGTAATAAAGAACTAACACCATATAGAGAGAGGATCTATCATCAGTGACTTTCTTAAATTCTCCTTTATGTGTATGAATCATGAAATTAAGTTAGGAAAACTGATTAAAATGTGATTCTTTCCTAAATTTCCTTTCCATAACCTTGTATATTTATTTTTTTTTAGTCTTATTTCTATTAATGTACCACTTCATAGCTCAGAAAATCTGGCCCTTTATTTTCTAAACAGCTACTTGTGTATTACCCTTTGGATATATTTATTTATTTTATTACAAATCCTCTCTTTGCTTCTAGTCTTTATTTCTTTTTCTTTTTATTTACCAGTAGGGAGACTTAGATAGGCTCAGTTTTCTTAATCCTCTTTATAAATTTAAAAAAACCCAATTAAGTCTGCACAAAGTCTTGTTTTTCTAATGTAAAAGAAAATCAGGCTTCCTGCAACATAATAATGCTTTGCACTTCTATAGACCCTTTTATCTGAGGTTCTCAACTAGCTGTAAAACATGCATTCATTAATTAAGCCTTGAAAGAGCCAAGAGACAAAACATTATGCCTAGGCTGCAGATAGGTAACCTCAGAGGCAGAAATTCCCCGTTTTGATGGAAGCAACCCAGATTTGGGAAGTGGGACTCAGAAATCCTAATTTCTATATGACATCTTTTGGTTCCACATGAAGTCCAGTCCAGTGCCAACTGTTTTTATATGCACAGTTCTGGAGCTAACCATTAGAGAAACCCTTTTTTGTGTTGTTATTCAGAATTTTCATAAGTCACAGTTCATTTTTCAGTTAAAGGACTGTCATGAAGGTTCTCTGTAGGTATAAACTGCTGTAATTTGACTTTATCCTTCTAATGTTTGGCACTGTCCTGAGTAAAATGAGTCTGTCGTTAAGTCCCCATACATGATAGACACATACATGGAATTGCTTTGTGTCTTCCAGCTATTCTTAAAGAAGAACACAAACAAAACTGTATTGGCCGTCTAAGAATAATGTTGGAGAGCAAAGTGAAATACATGTTCTAATAATTGGGCATAATTCTGTATGCCCAACAAAAGATGGAGAAAAGAGGAAACTTAAGTTTTACTTGTCCCTATTTAGAGAACAAGAAATAGAGGAAGACAAAAAAAAGCCCCAAACTGACTGTACAAAGAAACCAACCAAACAAAAATAATTACCTGCAGTTTTCAAATTAAACTAAGAGCAAAATTCATTAGGCAGATACTTTAAGCATCATGATATAGAGGGTTCAAGGGAATGCAGCTTCATAGTATAGCTCATCTGAAGGAATACACTTTCAAGAAGTTACTAAGGAAACAAGGTGATTTAATTCGTATTGAGCTTCTTTATATTCATTCCAAATTATTCTTGCAGTAGGATTAAAAAGAATATTTATAGAGTTTCTTAAATTTAATTATCGAAGTCCATAGCCTGCAGGAGATTAAAAATGAGGTTTCAAATTCAGATCTGATTTCACTACAGTTTTGAAATGTTTCAATTCATTGGTAACAGGATTTACTTCATTAACTGTAGATTTCCAAAAGTTAGACTGAGTTATCGGGCTGAGTTATTCAGGCTCAACCTCTTCAGAATCCAGTGGAAAAACAGATACTTCAAGGAAGAAGTGTACCTGAACAGAGCTTTCATATGAAAGTGACTGTTTCTTGCTCCTGAGTATGAAAGGAACCTTAGTTTTTCCATAGCAAAATTAAAAATATTTTCAGAGAGATATAAACCTCAGCCTCAACTGGCTTCCATAATAGACATTCATGTACACTCATAACAAACAGCCTTTACTGGTGGAATGAAACTTCCACCATCCCACAGACGTGCTGAGAATAATTCATTTCTATGCAGAGGCTCTTAATTGAATCATCTCATCCAAAATGAGGAACCGATTAACAATCTAGAAGACAAATGGCACCACAAAAAGATAAAGCTCATGATAGTTAAGAAGGAGGAGGAGAAAATAAAAGAATTCATAAATGAGGCTTCAGAAAGAAATATTTCAATAAATTCAGAGAATTAGACAACAATACGTTATGAAAGAAAAGTAATAGAGAAGCTTATTTCTTTAAATAAACAATAGTAGAATAAGTTATCCTAATAAGAAGGAAGAATGGAAACTTTATTAAGAGATAAGATTTTCTACTCCAATATGCCTTTACTGATCTTAAATACAGAAAGGAAGAAAATGGAGCAGAGAAGAAATTTCAGAGCTGGCTTAGGCTGATCTCTATATGTGCTATTGATCAAAATACGACAAATGTCACCTCATTCTTTGAAACTTCACTTGTGCTTTCCACAGGAAGCCTTTTGAGCAAATCCAAACCAGCCCCTGAGAGTGATGCCTTGAGGGACTGAATCTGGAACAGAGGCTAGACAGAGCTAGGAGAATAAAGTAGGTATTTATTAAAAGGCCTCAGTGAATACACCTTGGGCAGTACAAGAGACCAACCAGGCTGGACCCAAAAAGGGCCAAAATACCCAAGATGGACCCAAAATGGTCACAAAATGCACAACCAGTCAAAAGGTCTCACACTTTCATAAGTTTTGGTCCATTTGCATATTGGAATTAATTGTCCAATTACAGCTTTAGGCTATGAAGTCCCATCCTTCTTCTTTGTTCCCCTCAATTCTTTGTTATTTATACTTTTGGACCTGAAGCTTGTAATGGTTGTCTTTGGTCTCAAGGTTCCTTTCCTGTCCCTGGAAAAGGATTGTTTTGTCCACCTACTTTGTAAAGAGACCTTACTGACACTTAATATGAAACTCAGGGCTACACATCTAGGCAGCACGGAATGTGAGAAATATGAAAGGTAAAACTTAAGGCATCAAGAGAATTACTCTTCCCTCAGATCAGCAGGTTGACCTGGTTCAACTGCAGTGGTTGTGCCTTGGCATGTGTTGACCACTCTAAAAAACCTATAAAGATAATAACATACGAATACAAAGGAAGACTGAAAAATAAACAAAATTGCACAAAAAACACCTGTACCACAGAAGTTCTTGAAATGTGACAATACTAAAAAAAAAAAAAAAAAAAAAGGCCAAAAAAAGGGCCATGCCGTCACACAGCAATTTTTCGATTAAACCCTATTCAGATTTTTTAAATTGTTTTTTAACTAATTTACTATTGGATTAAATTGCCTTTAGGCAACTAACAAAATTTATATTGCTGGATGGTGGACCAGAAGACTAAAGTGGTGAAAGTTACAGGGCACTATTTACATTCAAATGTCACTTTTTAAAACTAATTTACTTAAAAATTCACAAAGATAAGGTACCCTGATATGCCATTTAAACAAGTGACTTATATGTATACCAGTATGTATTCTATTTTTATGTTGGTTGAATATCACATCAGCATCCATGAAGGGCTTTGAACTAGTCTCAGTAATTTTCTCTGAAAATCTGGAAAGGAGTGTTTCCAGATTTTCAGAGAAATGGACCAGAAAAATGGAAGAAAGCAAACATTGCCCTTATGTTTAAAAAAGCATAAGGGAGATACATGAAAATCAGGTCATATATATATGTATACATATATATATATATATATATATATATATATATATATATATGAAAAGTATGTGTGTGTATGACATGAATGAATCATCTGCTTGTACAACAAATTTATGTTTCCTCAATAAATTAACAGTATATAAAGAATAACTATAAGTATAGATGTAAGATAACTATATTTATTTTTCATATAATATAACCTAGAGAAACTGATTGTCTGACTGTTCTAATATTCTACTAATATTTCGTTCAATTTTTAAATTCTCTGCAATTTAGCAATTAATGCAAAGAAGTGGGGCTTTGTTTCAGTGACATTAAATATCCTTGTGAGAGTGCATTTGTGTGTGTATATATACCTCACAATGGTAGAGAATTCATATAGTTTGTGGATAAGTGAATCCCCAGTTTGTCAGTATTTGACAGGTGTTTGTCACTTTTCAATTTCCAAACTTCTTCTTCGTGAATTTTTAAAGCAAATTAGTTGAAACTAGTGGCATATAAATAAAAAATAATTATTTTGGAACCTCTTGGTGTACTTGCCAAGACTATTCTCAGTTTTGAGGCACCTTCAAACAACGCAGAGAAACAGAAACCCCTGCGAAGACCTCCCAGAGAAGGAACAAATTCTATACTCAGAAGCAGGTTAGACCCATCAGTACGATACTTTAGTAAAGGCTGTTTTAGTAATTCTAGTTAGCAGATTGGCATAGTGTTCTCCTATCATCCCCACATTTTGGGTAAGGCTCTAAATTTCATTTCTGGATAGCACCATGACGTTCTTTTCACTTGTATAATCTCCCAGTGATGCAGATCCACTCAGTGCACCATGCCACACTGCTTGGGGTAGGTGTTGTGTGAAGAAGGGAGGACAAAAGGACCATTATTCTTCCTCTCTGCTCAGGAGAAAAGCCAGGCCCCGGCGGAGAACAGCACTTCTCCGTCTCCTGGAAAATCAATAGCAGCCTTGGAAATGGAGGCTGCACAACAGTTGAGTCTCAGTCCAAAGTCTGAAGGAAAATAAAACAATAACAAACTCTAGTTTTTCTCCCTGGCATTTTTCTTTGACACAAAGAAATTACTCCCATTTATTGCAACTCTGTTGCTGACCTTGCAGTTGAACCCGGCTCCTACACAAAACCCCCTGAATCTTCCCCTTTTATGTACTTTTGGCCTACACCTCTAATTCGTGCTTTGACACTGATTATTCTTTACTGATGTGTTGACTTTCCTTTTCTGATTTGTTTGGATTTCATTGTAAGTTATACCTCAAACATGGCTTTTGCCGGCAGTAAATTTGACCTATTGTTCTGATTCGGACACATTTGGGCAATAAAGGGTTGTAGGAAGAGTGTTTTAGATTTCAGTACCTATTCTACCAATACCCCTAGGTTTTGGATGCAAAGGGAGTAACTACCTCTGTTTTATTTCCTTTTTTGAACTTTGAGAAAAAAAAAAAAAAAAACCTGTTAAATTAGTGGCTGGGATGGCTATTTTGTGCATTTTCTCTCCCAATGCATTATTGCTTCTCTCCTTCATACTTTACCATTTTCTTTTACCTTTTTCTGCCCTGCAATCTGTTGTTTTCTTTTACTTTTAGAGATAACTATGGTAAATAAATACAGATATAATCTTTAAATCCACTATCAAGAGAAAATGCACAGTCCAGGTGAATGGGGGAAAGATAGACAAGGAAGGGAGTGGGAAATATAAGAAAAGGAAAAATCAGTCTGCTGATCAAATCTTTCATTTCCAAACGGAAATAATTACAGTGATGGTCAGTAGGGAGATTTGGGCAATTTATAGTGGTGGAGCAGCAAGTTCCTATCAACAATACTTGATATTCAGGGCAAGCCGCAGAACTACAAGTCCTGAAGCGTTGCCTATAATCTTTATTTCATTTTTAGATGTTATGCTGTAATAAAATGTAAAAAGGGAATACATAAAAAGTTATAGAGGTGGGAAAAAACATGGTTTGAAGTTGTATGGCATTTCTTGACAGGGCATGTTCCTAAGGATATGCATAGAATAACAAATGCTATTTGAAATAAGTACAATAGAGATCTGAAACTAGATTGAAAACCCAAGTCAATTTTCCTGAGTGTCATTTGATTAGCTTTCTTATATAGAACTGAAGCTTAAACAATGCTGGGGATTCAGAGTGGAGAGGTGCTTGGGAACACAGTGAGAAATGGGTTACTCCTACCAATTTCATTTCTGTAGCTTTACAACATTATCATTGCACATTGTTTCAGTGTTTTTGCAATAATCCATAAATGAAGTAATGTCAGAGGGAATTTGATTGATAGCTGGGAAAACAGAAAAACTGTGAAAGTTATTTCTTTGCTCTTTCTCTGTCTGTCACTGCCTTCTGGGCAAGAGATGTTACCAATAGCTGTATAAAATAGCTGGAGTCTATTGCCTGGGTGTCTGTATGGGAAAACACTAACGAGTTTGTGGATATTGCTTTGGACAACAAAAGGTGACAAATATGCATGTAGCATATTTGACCTGTGGATTGGTTTGAGTGATTTATGTTGGTGGTATGTTTTTTTTTTCCTTTTCCCCAGCAGATACTGCTTGCTTTTTATCTCTGAATTTAGGAAAAGGTGTCTTGTTCTCTTCCAACAAAATTAACCTTGAACTTGGTTTTCACCTTTGGAGAATTCTGGGTTGAGGATGAGGGCACAGATACAATTTTGATTTGCATCTGAATTAAACAGATCCTTCAGAGCTCAGAATTGAGGTTTGTATGTTTATACAAACATGTAGAGCTCTTCCAAAAGAAATGAGATATGCAGAAAATTCATATTGCTACTGAACAGCTGATTGTTGTTTCTTCTATACTTTCTCAATTTCTTATTATTGTTATTTTATTCCTCAAATCATCTAACTGTTCTTCAAACTTAGATTACTTTAAAAAGGCAAGTTGACAGATGCCCTTTATAATTTTTCTTTTTCTTTTTTTCTCTCCTTTTTTTTTCTTTCTCTTTCTTTAATTTTCCAGCAAGGATGTACTCTCAACGCTTGCTTTATATGTAAGAATGAAAACCCAGACAATCAATGGAGATAGCAAAGGAGATGGTTCTAAGGGGCCGGGGTGATTCCCGCTGTCCCTTAGGAATACTGCACTGGTAGTGTTTGAAGCTACAATATTCCTCATGGATTTAGGAAAAAAATATGATTTTAAGAGGTGTTTTATATTGCTAACATTATTTCCCCCTATTTTTACCCTCTCAGAACTCTGTCAGCCTCTCTGTCTGTCTACATAACCTTGTAGCAATGGAGTGCAAACCAGCTTCTGTATGAAAGGTGCTTGAATTCCCACACAGTTCCCAAAATGCATTCTCTGGAAGCAGTGCAATGTCCTTAAATTGTGACCATGAGGAATGACACGACTTGCATAAGCTGGAATTGTTCCTCTTTGGGTTGATCTGCTCCTGTTCTACCACTTGTATGTACCATGGCCTCCTTTAATGTGTGTTATCAAAAATTGCAATTCATGGTGTGTGTTATGGCACATATTGTGTTTAAGTACTGAATGATGACAGACTTGGTGGGCTTCCACCACAAATATTGCCCATGGGGAAAAGTTGCTTCTGAGGCCATAGCAAGTAGTCTCAAAATACTATTTGCTTTCCTTTTCTTCGGGATTTATTGCATTTTTATCATGTATTATATATTTTACTCAAAGAAGTCTTTCCAGGGATAAGGACTTCGGTACATAACAACAGCTCCCTTGAGTGGGAGATTTCAGGGCGACCTGCCAGCTCTTCTTGCTGCAGATGTCAGGCCATCTGGCTGCCATCTCTGGGGCAGGACACATCAAGGGAGTTGGCTGGCGCATCTCCCCAGCAGGAGTTACTTGGTAGGGGTAAAGAGGGGAGGGGAGGGTGTGAGGATGTGTGGAAAAGAAAAATACAGCAGACTACTGTCATGGGAAGCTCGTGAGTGCGACTGGTTTTATGTATATATTTATGCACATAGATAGAAAGACAGGTGTACTGAGAGACATTACTTCCAGCAAAGATTATTCAGGGTTAAAAATTAGCTTGGGTAACTCGGGTAGGAATGACATCTAATTCTTGGTATTCAATAATGCTGATTTTTCTACTCCATCCTTTTTGTTTATTTTCATTCTTTCTTATGAAAATGCAGATAATGTGTGCAAGAAAGGTGTATGTATTCTGGTGGGGTTTTATGGATGTGTGTATTACTGAATAAGTTTGAATGGGCAGACATCTCTTGTCAAAAAAGTACAGGTCTTTCTGTGACCTGGAATACCGGATAATAATTAACTTAGACTATCTGAGTTAACCACCCAAAGAGTTGTGATCAATTTCTCATTGTCCATGAGGAGAGCAGTGATGAGTGGTGCCCCTCAGGGGCTGGTGCAGCAGACTGACACTGTTCTTTGTTGGTGACAGGGACACTGGGATGGAGGGCACCTCAGCAAGAACACTGAGCTCTGTGGTGTGTCCTCACTGGAGGGAAGGGATGGATCCAGAGGCACCTTTAAAAGAAGTCTTGGCTAGAGAGGGGAGACCTCTGTGATGTAAACATCACAAAATTCAACACAGCAAAGGGCAAAGATCTACACCTGGATTGCAGCAATCTCAGACACACCTACAGGTTGGGTGGAGAAGAGATCCAGAGCAGCCCTGCAGGGATAAACCTGGGGGAGAAGAAAAACATCTCGAGCCAGAAGTGAGCACTCGCAGCCAAGAAAGCCAAAAGTATCCTGGGCTGTATGCAAAGGAACATGGGCATCAATTTAGGAAGGGGATTCTCCCCACCTACTCTGCTCTTGTGAGACCGCATCTGAAGAACTGACTGCAGTTCTGTTGCTCTCAAAACAAGAAGGACATGGGACTGCTGGAGCAAGTCCAGAAAAGGCCACAAAGTTGGTAGAAGGACTGGAGCATGTCTCCTTGGAAGACAGGCTGAGAGAGTTGAGGATTTCCATTCTGGAGAAAAGAAGGTTGAGTGGAAAACTCACAGGAACCTTCCAGTGTCTGAAGGAGCTAGAGGGAAGCCAGACGGGGGCTCTTCATCTGTAGTGGGTAGGACAAGGGGGAAGGAGTACAAAGTGAAAGAGGGGAAATTTAGGTTAGATATTAGGAACAAACTCCTTACTCTGGAGGTGGTGGGACACTGGAACAGATTGCCCAGGGACACAGTGGATGTCCCAGACCTGCAAGTGCTCAAGGCCAGGTTGGATAAGGCCTTGAGCAACCTGCTTTAGTAGGTGCCCCTGCTCATGACAGGGAACTTGGGAGTAGATGATATTTTAATCTCCCTTCCCACCCTTTACGTTCTATGGTTCTGCAATCTTCTACTCAGATAAGTGTAGCTTGAAGCCAGGGAATGGTGCAACCACAGGAATCAGAACTTTCTCGTATTTTCCTACAAGGATGAAATGTTCACTGTTGCTAAAAAGACTTGAAAACCAAGGACAGCGGTGGAAACATAATTTTACAAATGAGGAAATGGCCACCAGAAATTGAATCTTTGATGCTTGGAAGCTGGCTAGAGTTTCCTGAAAGAGCTTAAAAAAGCCCCATCAAACAAAAACACCCTAGCATCAAAAAAAAAAAAAAAAAAAAAAAAAAAAAAAAAAAAAAAAAAAAAATTAGGAAGCAACAGGAATGTGACTTTAGTGGATAATTTCTCAGAAGACCCTAGCAAGTCTTAAGCAATGTTAAAATGTTGAAGTTTCTGAGTAATAGCTTATGAATCCCAGCCTGGGGCAGACAGGTCTAGAACAGGGAAAATATGCATAGCACACATCTCAAGAGTGAAAAAGGGTCAAATCAGCAACTCTAAATTAAGATTTAAGTCTTCTACTCAAGGGCTAAAGTCTCAGTCTTGGTGCTGAGTAGACACATTCCACCTTAAGCAATTCTTCTGCAGGAAAATAATTAAGAGGAGGATGGAAGATCTACCTTTCTCAGCTGTTTGCTCTGAAATGAGCTACCCTAAGTTGATCTTTCAATATAAATTTTATCAGAAGTCCTTAATTTTTCAGAGCTAGAAACGCTGGTAAAGACACAACCTCAGTGTGTTCTTTCAGGGCTGATGTAGGCTAATGAATTTTGGCACAGACCCTTTGGTGATCAAGACAGGCTCATGACTTTTTCTCTTCTGCCTCTGTCTGCCTTCCCTGTCAGCACTGGGAAGGGACCAATATGTCATCCCCCTCAGAACCATCCTTACACTTAGGTAGGCAACAGAATTAAGATCAGAATGTGACATAATTTTTTGTTTGCTTTTTGTTTATTTGTTTGTTTGTGGTTTTTTGCTTTTATTTTTGCCTTTTTTTTTTTTTTTTTTTTTTTTCATGGAGATCTCTCCTGCATGGAATAATCAAAGAAAACAGGAACAGGTCCTGAAAAGAATCCCTGCAGTCACCACCCTCTTACCCAGGTCAGTCCTTTGTTCTCACTGACAGCTGTGTAATTTCAGGCATATTTGCTTCTCACCTGTATCTTTTATGTAAACTTCTTAACGAGGTTATACAATCAAAGAATGTGATAAGATTTCATGCACCATGTGCTAGTCCAGAGGAGGGAAAATAACATGTTCAGATGCCGCATAAGTAATGAACATGGCATCTAAATATAAAGAGTGAAAAATGGGAAATAAAAAACCTTGCGCTTTCTGATAATAGAAATTAGAAACATTTATGCTTCGGGTATCCACCTGAGTGTTTTGTTTTTTGGGGTTTTTTTCCCTTTAATGTTGCCATTATGCAATCAATCAAGCAGGGTTTGGGGCAGGTTTTTTCCCTCATTTAATTTTTTAATGCCATTAAAAAGTTCTCCTGTGTTTTTCTTCAATTCACATCTCTTCCTTGCTCTTCTTTCTTCTACATTATCTCTTCTTGAAAAATTCTGCCCCTGTTTAAAATACAACAAACAACAAATGATAGCTAGAATTAGTCAAGTGTGCTTTAAGACCATGAGGCACTATCAGCAAATGCAATCTGTCCTCTATAGACCTAATATCCGTGGAGATGAAACAAAATGTTGTTTACTGAATCAACACTAACCACAGCACGGCCTGCATGGGGGAACCAGGCACACATTATTGCAGAGGCTAAAGAGTGTAAAACCACTGATCCTGCAGTTACAGGGTCATAAAATCCTGCTTTCTATGTGAAAAGCATTTAATAGTGGGCATTTTTAATACCTCCTCTCAGGGAGACACAAAATACAAGGGACCTTGAATAATTACTCAGTATAAAATATTGGGAGTAAACTTCTGTCAACAAAGCAGATGGTCCTCCCCCTTTCCTCCAACACCCCCTGAATCCTCCAGCCTTGAACATACAAAGTGTGTTCTGACAATTTGACAGTTGATAAGGAAAAGGCATTTACCATTAACTCTAAATAGGAACAAGGAGCACAAAATGAGAATACGGCCCTTTGATGAACATAAGTGTGAGTTCCAGTCAGCTGATCCTGGTTGTGCTTTGTGAAACGGGACTGTTTTGTCTGTCCCAGTGTGTGCTATTTTTGATGGCAATAAAAAGAGCTTAACTGAATAACATTTCAAATGGGTTGCAAGCTGCAGTTTTATTTCAGGTTGTGGTTGCTTTCAGCGCTGGGCAAAGGCATAAACCCTGTGCAATCTTCACATCTTATATGTTGAGTTTGCACAGCACTTTCTGGATTTGTGCGTGGTACAGAAAATGGTTATCATTTGCCTTTACTGTAATGAACCACTTGTGGTTGGAGATCTTGCACAAAAGGAGAGGATTCTTCTTTCAGCATTTATAGACTGCACAATTAATTTAGATTAACTAGTGGCAGGTTAAATTTAAGATGCCGAGTGTGAGAGATAAAAATTCTATACTGTCTCTACTGTCTCAGAAAATATGTAAATATATATATATATTGAAATAAATTATTTTTGTGGATTTACTGAAATAATTTTAAATTTAAAAAGGACATTCTCACTCTTGATAGACAGGGCTGCACTGGTGCAACTGCAAATAATAAGGGAATATCAGGTGAATATCAGTGAATATTAACTTCAGCTCATGAGAGATACGAGGCAGTTATAATCACCTACAATATTAAACTAATATTCCAGAGTTGAGCAGAAAATTCTTCTCCAACTAAATAAAAATTATTTCTAAAAATTCAGTCCATCTCACCTGCCCTAATGCTGTCATCAGATGAAATTGTCATTCAAAAATACAGTCATAAGAAGTACAGATCCACTCCTTTTTTCCTTTGTATCAGCTGGGGAAATGTTTCTTCTTCTTCACAATATGGACTTATTCTGTCTATGTAGATTCTGTCATTAAGACCCTGCTGTATTGGTGATTACAGTTATGTTTTGCAGGCTGGTTAAGTCACTGCTCAGCTCAGCCTGTGGTGGTTGACGGTGTTGGGGCAGTGGATCACTGGCTCCAAGTTTCCATGTTAAAGCAAGTTGATTTCCTCCTTTGCTGGTTCCAGTACCATTACATCAGGTAATCCTCTCAGAGTGAAGTGTTCTGTACTTGCTGAGAAGATGTGTGACCTGTTCTAATGTTTGAGCACACCTGTATCATTGGTAGGTGTGCACCACCCCGGACTGGAATTCTGGAGCACACACCTGGGCAGCTGAGGGAGCTGAGGGTGTTTATCCCGGAGTAAAGGAAGCTCATCTCTCTTTTTAAGTCCCTGGAAGGAAGTTGCAGCCAGGTGGGTATTTCTCCAAGATAGCAAGTGACAGAACAAGAGGAAACAGACTCAAGTTCTGTAGGTGGAGGTTTAGATTAGATATTTGGAAAAGGTTCTTCACTAGAAGGGTGGTCAGACATAGAAACAAGCTGCTTAGGAAAGTGGTGAAATCACTATCCTGGAATTGTTCAAAATGTGTGTGAAGGTCACACTTGGGAATGTGAACACATTTGTTGTACAGGTTAGCACTTGGTCTCTGATCCTAGAGGTCTTTTTCAACTTCAAAAATTCTAAAGCTATGGAGCTCTGCATTTTAGTTGTCTACTTTAGATTCAGTCAGGAGTAAAAGGAAACTTCTTTGTTCCACAGAATGTGGTACGACAGTTGTGACTTGCTGAAAGTTTTGAATTATTTGTGTTATGACCCACATTTCAGATCCTGTATCTGTGGCTGGACAATTTCTGCAGAATTAAAAAAAGGAAAAGAAAAAAAGGTATTGTCACTCTAATAGTATTTAAATGCTGAGTCAGAAGAAAGCAATGTGAAACCAAGATTCACCTTTTATTTCTGAAGAATTACTCGAGTGTTGCAGGATGTAATGGAGAAACAAGTTTCATTCTTTTTATACAACAGCACAATAATGGAGCAGAAATAAGGCCAGGACCTCAGCTCCACGAACTGTAATGTTGTTATACCAATGCACAAAAGCTGAGACTCTTCTCTGTTGACTGCACTGTATGTGCAATGATTTCAAGATTAGCCATTTTTAATAATCTGCTTACATACAAAAGCACAGTACTACAGGGATAGCATTTTGTAATTATGATCTGCATAATATAGCAATCCTGTCTGAATAATGTCAGGTTGCAAATGGATGTAATTCTGTAGGAAGAGTTTCTTCAGTTTCGAGTTATGCCACCTTGTATTGCAGAGACTTTTGGGACAGAGAGCTCAGTGTTTGAGTAGGGGCATCTTTAACTGCACTAACAGGTGCAGATGATTGGGGCAGGCATCTGTGTGAGACAAGAACTGTGACACTGCTGTGGAAAGATGATGTGCACAAACCTACTGGTGACAGGATCACTTGGGTTAAATGTAATGTGGCTGTGTCTTGTGGCTGGCCCTTCTCCTTTCCTACCTAGGAAAATAAACAGCAGCACTATGAAGTCAGTGGAATTACAATTACACATGAGGCAATATGCATTATTGACAGCTCTGGTTTTCAGTATTCAAAGCAGCAATGAGGAAGTTTTTTCAGAGCACAAAAGAAAATATAAAAGGGTAACCAAGAGATGGGAAAAAAAAGTTGAAAGCCTTTTAATTTGACATAGGAAGGGTTTTTTTTTGCCATTGAATGTAATTATATCAACCCAAGATTCAAATATCAAGATGTAGCTATGATGTATCATAACTGTACCTACTGGTAGCTGTCTATAAGCAATCATAAGCACAAGAAATTCACAATCATTGTCAAAATGAAACATTATCTCTTTGTCAAAATCCCGGAGATCTATAAATCTGGAATAAAAGACAAACCAGACAAACAAAAAAAACCCCAAAACAACAACAACAACAATAAATCCTGAAAACAAAAACAGAAGTAAAAAGTAGTCTGAAGAGGATGGAAGGAAAGACACAAGGAATGGAAATTACCACTTCATCCACACATGAATAAGCCATTGATTTCCAGGGAAACTTAATTTAGCACACAAGAACACAAACTCACCCCAGTTCTGGGCCTCTCAGTACAAGAACTCCTGGAGTAGGTTCAAGAGTTGGTGACAATGATGGTTAAGGGTCTGGACCATCTCTCTTATGAGAAAAAGCTGAGGCAGATGAAGCTGTTTAGAACCTTTAGAAGAGAGAACTGAGAGGGAACCCATCCCTGTGCGTCCCTGTGTGCAGGGAGGGGCAGAGCAGGGCCCAGGCTCTGCTCTGGGGCCCAGCAATGGCACCAGAGCCACGGGCAGGGCCTGAGCCCAGGAAATTCCCCCTGGACATGAGGGAGAACTTCTGTCCTGGGCAGTGACCGAGCCCTGGGACAGATTGTGCAGAGAGGGGATGGAGAATCCATCACTGGGGATATTCCAGACCCCTCTGGACACAGCCCTGTGCCCTGTGCTCTGGGATGGCCCTGCTGGAGCAGGGAGGTGGGACCAGATCATGCACTGTGGTGTCTTCCAACCTGACCCATTCTGGTTTTCAGTGTTTCTGTGATATTGAAAACAAGCATTGCTATTCTGAGAGGCAGCTACTGAACACCCAGTTCTGTCACCTTGCTTAATTAAACAGAAACCACTGGTTATTATTTTGATAATAACATAAGAGTCACAGGACAAGACCCTAGAGTCATATCTACATATTAACTTCTGCATTGAGACCAGGTGGTTTATTTACCATCTCTGAAGGCATTCAGCCCAAAAGATTCATTCTTAGCAACCTTGAATTAGTTGGGAAGCATTTTTGGCCAGAAAGTATCTCAGGGGCAATAGGCATTAATAATATCTTGAGGTCAATGAAATATCCACTGTTAGATCCTTTAGACTTTTTTCTCCTCAAATTTCTGTGTGTATGAAGGGGAATGTAAAGGGCTCTGTACTCTCATCTGTGTCAACCTCACACAATCAGGTGAACCCCTTCTGCTAGAAAGTCCCTGCCTTGTTCCTCCAGCTCATTCTTGTGATGTTCTGCACTGCATGACCAGCATAAAGATGCACTAGGGTACTGTTCCTGTATATAAGCTGTCTTATTCCTTCCTAATGAAAAGTTTGATATAAAACAAGGTATAAGGCAGACAAGTAAGATGATTTGTAGAAATTGCAGCAGTGCCTAAGATGGCAGTGGTCTCCACACACACATTTCTATGGTTACAGACTGATAAAAAAATGACTAAAATTCATCAAGTGCTTCTATAAATCTCTTTACCGAAACAGCAGTGCAGGAGCCTCCCAGGAACTGTAACACTACAGATGAAAAAGCTTAATCTTTCCCCACACTAGCCTGCAGCTAGACCACCACAGTAGGTGGTGCTGTGAAAGGAGTCGATTGGCATTCAGGTCTCTACAGGGGGAATAAGTAACAAAAAAATTACCATCCTTCACTTCCCTGCCCCCACCAACCTCTCAAAAGTAGTTTTTAGAGCTGCTGAAATGTTCAAAATAAGAAAAGTCTTATTTCTCCTCTCCTCTCCTCTCCTCTCCTCTCCTCTCCTCTCCTCTCCGGAAATCCATAATTTACTTTACTGGATTTACTTTTCAGTACAGATTTCACGTTTTCACTGTGAAAGCAGCAGAAGTAATACAAGGAAAAGGGGAAAAAATTTAAAAAAAAAAAAAGGAATCATAAAGAGCCACAGAATAGCTGAATAGTCTGAGTAGGAAGAGAGATCATAGAGTCCAGCTCTTAAGTGAATGGCCCATATGGGGATTGAACAGACATTCTTGATCCTATTGACACCGATGTGCAACCAACTGAGCTAAGGAAGAAAGAAGAAATGTCTTAGGCTAAAAAATGAAGAAAAAACCTAAAGCCATGAAGACATTTTAAAGAACAAGCAAGGCATCAGAGAGATCACAACAATCTACAAAATGTAGACAAAGAAAGGTACATAAGCAAGTGAGACTGGACTAATTTTTTTTATCTCTTCAAAGAGAGAAAGACACATTATGTTTAGAAAACCACAGCAGAGCAAAGAGTGCTAATACAGCAAATACATCAATTAGATACAGGAAAACACTTAAAAAAGGAATTTCTTTTTCTATAAAACTGGAAATCACTGAAAATATCAGTTGGCTAGATTTTTTTGTGGAAAAATCGTACGTATCTTCACTAAATATATACATATACATATATATATGTGTGTGTGTGTGTATATATATATGTGTGTATACATATGTATATATATGTATATATATATGTATATATTGTTCCATAGCATCAAATATTGAATTACATATAGGTAACTCCTAAACACATTTCCATATGGACACCAATTGATTTCTGACTGGCTACTGAAGGTTTGTTTTCTAGAGATGGAATTACTTTTTAGCCTCAGAAAGAGTTTAGCAGACTTGGAACAGTCTGGCAAAGAATGGTCTGGAATTGTCTTCAGTGAAGAAATTTATTTCTGTGAAAGCCAAGCCCTGATGGAAAGGATTGCCTACCAGCATAAACTAGATGTCTCTCTAATGATGTTTTGATTTCATACAGCACTCTCTATTAGAAATCCCAAGAGCTGCCTGGAGAAATCACTTACTGTTCCCGAAATCTGGAACACATATACGTGCAAGTAATTAAGAACATCTTGTTTTTATTGTCTTGTTTTATTGTCTTGTTTTGCTGAGGTTCATTTTTTTTTATTTATTTAAAAGAAAAGAGAATATATTTTACATTAATTGGTCTTATACAGAGTATAAAACCCTCACCACTGTGTACCTATTCTTGTCTATTAATTGCTTTCTCATCTATCTCTGATTTTTTTTTTTTTCCTTCAGTGGTAGTTATTTGTGTCAGTCCCTCTTGTGAGGAACTCCCTATGAGTGAATGATTTTAACCTTGGTTGAACCTCATTGATTTCAATCATATTATGACCAGAAATAATTCACATAAAATTGTGAAAATTTACAGTGCCTGGATTCTGAGGCAGGCTCCTCATATCTAAGGCAGGCTCTTTGGTGACTGGAAAGCACATTTGTCAATCATTGACAAATAATAAATTAATTTCAACAGCAAAGAAAAAGCAAAGATGTGCAAAAGCCACACCATTTCACATTTGTCTTCACCAGCACTGTTCAAATGTGTCTCAATCTTCAAACAGATTTGGAGCCTTTTTCTTACACATTTTGCAGAGGTAAATTGAAAAAACTCATGAAGGAACTCTGAGCCAGAGTTGGTTGAGGATCTAAAGAATGCTCACCTCAGTCTTCCCTTGAGGTGTGCTCACTGTCCTCACAGGAGCACATTTGCTTGTGGAAATTGAAACTCCCAAGTGGAAATGCTAGAAGAAGGGAAAATAAGTAATAAAATAAAGATTTTGACTACATCCTCTGGATAGACTCTAGCTCCTAGTCAGTATTATTCCTCTTAATAACACAGGCTGTCACAGTCTCACATAGACTGTTTTCTGATGTGTAAGAAGACATCATGTTATATACAAAACATCAGCCCTTATCTTAAATATCCTATACCCTAAGATATCTAAGTTCCAGACTAAAAATCTGCTTTTAAATTGCTGAACAATTTGGCTTCTTCTCTTCATTCCTCAACTATGTGTAATATACTATTAGACAAAAAATTTAATGAAGTCATAGGTTTCTCTTTCAGGAGAAGACAAGAGAAAAAAAAAAAGAAATAAACCAAAAAAAAAATCCAAACAAAATCAAGACAATCTGCTCATGACAAGAAACAGTTTAACTTAGGACTAAAATTTAGTAACAACTTATTTCTCATCATTTGATATCAGAAATACTTATTTTGGCTGCAGTTGGGGCTTTCTTAGTAGGTTCATTTATTTGTTTGGTTCTTATTTTCTTCTCTCAATGGGTACAGGGGAGGGTGTCAATAGGACAGAGGCAAGCTTTCCTTGGTAGTGACAGAAAATAGGACATGAGGCAATGGGCAGAGACTGGAACACAGGAATTTACAGCTGAATATGAAGAATTTTGTGAGAGTGACTGAGCTCTGGACTAGGCTGGCCAGAGAGGACGAGAAGCCTGTATTTAGTATTTCCCTGGAAAGGCTAAAAACTGTCTGGACAAAATCCAGAGTAGCATGTTTTGGGGCACTCTGCTTGAGCAGTGAGGCTGGGCTGGAAGACCTGGTGTCTTCCAGGCTTCCTGGATCTGGCATTCTGGACAATACTCACAAATTGCTGTAGCAAGCTGGGGTTGGTCTCTTCTCCCACAATAGTGACAGGACAAGAGGACAGAGCATCAAGCTGTGCTGGGAGAGGTTCAGACCAGGCATGGGGAGGAAGTTCTTCATGGAAAGAGCTGTTAAGCATTGGAATGGAAGGCACAGGGAGGTGGTGGACTCAGCCCCCTGGAGGGGCTCAAGAAATGACCAGGTGTGGCACCCAGTGCCATGGTCCAATTGACAAGGTGGCAATCAGTCAAAGCTTGGACCCAATGATCTCAGAGGTCTTTGCCAACCTAAATCATTCTGTGATTCTGTCAAATAAAAGGACCACTTGAAGTTGGGATAAATGGTGCAACTCTTTTTTTCTTCCTTGACATTCATCATGCTTTGGGGAATAGTCAGAATCATGGTAGTTTAGCTTAATGGATAAATCAGAAATAAAATAACTTTCTATAAAATTACACAATTAGAGCTTTTAAAACAGACCCAAAATCTATGACTATATTTTAAAGTAGATGATGCTGGAATAAACAGATTTAGAGACATTGTCTTAAAATACCTGATGTCTATGTTAATTAACACATTTTATCAAAGTTCATAGACCAAATTCAGCAAAATGCTTATGGTCTTGCCTGCCCAGTTTAGTGCCAGCACACAGCCTGACCTTCCACCACTTGGGTTCTCTAGTTAGGTCCCAAGGCTACTGTAAATGCTAAAATGAAGCACAAGACCATGACTGTGAAAGTTGTTGCTGTCCTGCTTTTAAGGTATCCATTTTTCACGGAAATGAGACATCAGGGAGAACATGGAGTCAGATGGGGTAGACCTTTTACAGCACGTCTTTTGAAGTGAGCACATTTACTGTACATATCAGTCATAAAAATGTCTTCCTGGAGTGTCACAGACATCCTGGCTGGAGAGAGTTGAACAAAGAAAGTGTATATAAATGGAGAAAAGGCAGAGAGAAAAGAGAAAGAGAGGGTAGTAATGCAAAATTTTTTACTGAGATGGCAGTAAGATGCGCAGTAAGAAAAGCAGTAATAGACCCTCTCCTCATTTACAAGTTTGATGCGACCAGTATTGACTCACAGTCACCTCTTATAATTTATCTTTGAAAAAAAAAAATTGTAAACTGAATTTCCTGGATCTGTTTTTCAAAATTATTTCCATAAACATTTAAATGTTGATAATGATCATGCTGTTCGTGTAGGAGGGCATTTTTCTGTTTTGTTTTGTTTGTTTTCTTGCTTTTTTTTTCTGGGATAGACAGTCTGACAGATCTTTCCATGATTCTTTCTCTGCTAATTTGTGTGAACTCTTTTTTTTTTCCTGTAGCACACTTCATTTTTTATTGCTAAATAGGGAGAAACAAATTTTACAGGCAACTGGTCTGTTCTGAAATGGGTCCCCTTAAACCGGGTTTTCTCTCTTTGAAGGAAAGACAAGGGCAACTTTCTAGGATGGTTTTATAAACTGAGGATCCTGGAGATCTTTCTGCCATTATTCTGAAGGCAAATTCTGGTGACACACCACATTGCATAGAAATAATAGTGTTTTCTTGCTGCTTTTGTGGAACCTGGCAGTCATGACTTAATTAGCTGGCCCTTTGACTGGAATAAAAAGTGACTAATGGACATTTGATACAGTAATGCCATCTCAGTGTGTATCACATGAGTAGTGCACACTGAGTGATTAGAAGACACAGATCTGGAATGCAAAGAATGGGCTTCCAAAAATATGAAGATAAGGGAAATGACCTCCAAAACTTCTCCTTTATTATTTTAACAGAAAGGTCTGGACATGTGTTATACAAGGGTAATACAATATCTTAAGATTTTTAGGAATACGTTTAAATAGCTCTCTAAAAAATTCTTTGAAGGTCCAAGCGACATCAAACAAAGTTTGGGCATTACTGTGATGGCAGCATTCCGTGACACAACAAGGATGGGGAAAGATGATAAATTTAGATATGTCTTTTAGGCAGAAAAAACTCTATGGGAATAATCATACTCTAAGATAAAAAGTTAAATATAATAATCAACAGAGAAAGATGTCTCACACAAGGTCAGATGAATGACCTTTCTGAGTTTCCTGCGCTGTCTTTGACTCAAAAGTCAGACTAGGACAAGCTTAAAGAGTGTTTAATCAGTTAGTCCAAGACAGTCTTGAGAAATCAAATAAAAATTACTTGGAATCTATAGAAAAAGACCCAAATATTTACGTTGTGATTCATCATCTTTAGTTTTCGTTATCTACACCGGACATCTACCTCCGAGCATTTTGGGTACTCTTTGTTATTGTCTAGGGAGAGGAATAGTAATTCATCTAATGTATTCTGAGCGTTTTCTTAAGGACAAGATGAATCATGACCTTGTTTCCCTCATTGGCTGGGGTGACAAGATAAAAAATATGTGGCTACCTCATTGATGTCTACATTTAGTCAGATGAATCCCAGCCTAATGACCAGGTGGAAGCTAACACTCTCTCTAATAGCTATTTGGACGCGCCCACATTATCTGAATTGTCTTGATGAAATAAAAGTAGGCTTGTTCCTAGATTTCCAAACCCTTAACCAAGTGACAGCTGGCTCCCTCAGGAAGGATGCTAAAATTTGAGTGAAGATGGAGAATGAAAACCATCACTTTTCAGTAGGAGGCCTCTCTAGGTCATTTGTAAGGCAAGCTAAAGTGATTTTTCTCAAACACAGATTGCAGAATGAGATTCCAGTCTTTAAAGTTCATAATTTCTTTTTTGTTGAAAATATACATTTTTATGGTGAGTAACCACTGCTGAGTGACAGGAGGAAATTTACATTGAAATATGTAAAACATGTTTTGTATTGATCGATTTTCAACACCGCTGTGTAGATTGCACAATTAGATTGATGTCAACAGATTTATTCCATTTCCATGATTCCGTCCAAGCATTTCAAGCTGTGTCACATAAAACATAAAAAAAACAAACCTCCCCCCAAACTAATTGAAATAACATTAAGCATAACACTAATGAAATGAAACATTAAGTATTAATTTAAGCAAATATTATTAAAAGAGAAAAAAAAGCCCATTATGAAATAACATTCTATCTTTCTGCCCATCTAATCTATCTATCTATTTTTTACATAATGAATAGAAACAGATTTTCTTTCAGTGTGTTCTCACCAAAATCCGGTACTATCTGGAAGACACACATGCATATAAATTGCAGTATGTGTTAAAGATAGAAAAATACCTTTTTTTTTTTTTTGGTAAAAGGTCATAAGATTTTACACCTGCTTAGTTACTATGAATAGCTGATTTTTTCTGTTAACACAAACATGTGCTATGTAAATATGGGGAAGCACAAGAAAACATATTGCTTTGGCCTGTTACTCAAGAACTTTTATTCAGAAGTGTTTGTCCTTGCCGTAGAAGGGTAGATTAGCAAAACATAACAAAAAGTAAAATACTTTCTGATAATTTTTCATCTCATATGTCAAGTTTCTAGAGGAAGAAAAGTGGGGACAAAATGGACAGAATCCTTTTAACTTAATATTCAAAATTCTTGAATTATATATTGTCCACAGACATTGTTTATTCAAGTATTCCCTAGGAAAAGGGAAAGCAAAGACCAATGAATAGTTCTCAATGTTCACAAAAATTTTTCACAAAATTTTTTTGCAAATGTATCTGAGTAAAAGGAATATTTAAAAAAAAATACACCAAAAAAAAGAAGAAAGAAGAGTGTGAAGGGGCAAAAGGGAGAGAAAGAAGAGGGGAAGTCAATGCATCAAAACACAGGAAACAGGACCAGTTTATTGCAGGTAACACACATTTATTTGCAAATAATGTTATAAATTTTTTGCATTTGGGGGTTCTATTTATGCAGATTTATTGCATAAATGAGAAACTTCCACATCTTCATTGCAGATTCTATTTCAAGTATATTTTCATATATTCTGGTTACTCTAAGCATTTGAGAGTGCCAATTGAAACTGAAGAAGTTCACACACATAAAAATATTATCAGCGTACATGCCCAAATACAAAAGGGCATTCAGGAGCTTCTGCCTCATTTTCACATCATTTTGAGGAAAAAAACAAAAAAGATATATTGGAGATTATTTTTCCTTCCATTGATACATTGTTTTTTACAGTGGAAAGTTCCATTTAAATGCAACTGAACTTCATAGATTGGGGGTTTGAAAGGCAGGGACATTTAAGGTTCCTTCTGATTCAGGCCATTCTATGATTTTATGATTCATCTTGTTAACACCAGATAAAGTGATCCAGTTTCTCTCATTTATCTCAACTTTCTTCATTTCCCCAAACATACTAACCAAAATAAACAAAAGAGAAACACTTACTGTCCCTTCACTAAAGGCATTTAAATTTATGCCAGAGTGACTGTCCAATAAGAAGGGAATCCAGCCCCCCAGCTTTTTACAGCTTCTTTCATAAAACTCATTAATAGTATCCAAGTGAATATTTCTACTTGTATAAAAATATCATAAAAAATATTCCTATTGCATGACCTGTAAATGTTTAAAACTTTTTTTTATGGAAGCACATATAATGAAAAATTGGTTACCACAGGTCATTACTGAACTTAATGTACATTCATTTATGATTCTTGTTAAATACTAAAACAAATCAAATCCAAGTCAAACCAAACCAATGACATGGATTGTCCAATAAAAGGCTTTCATAGGAGAAGCCAAGAACAAAATTCTTCTTCTTCTTCCTGCAGTATTCAAATTTGAGCAATTTCAGTGTCATTTCTTTTCTCCCCTCTGGTAAATAATTGGAAGGCAAAGTTCTCATGCAAGCCATGAGGCCCCAAGATATGTAAAGTAACATCCAAACAGCAAAGTATTTTGATGCAAATTGAGTTTTCTCTGAAAATTAATGAATCTGAGACAGATATACACTATGCAGCAAGATTCCCTCAAACTGAAAATAGAACAGCAATAAAAATGCCAAGAAGTGATAAGGCAGCAATAACACATGAGAGATTTTATGTATCAGTTGGAAAAAAATAGTTACTGTAAATGAGTGGGTGTTCTTGTGTTGTATTTTCCCTCCCACTTTCCTTTTTTTTTTGTTTGTTTGTTTGTTTCATTTTCCTTGATTGCTGAACAGAAACGTGTCTTCAAAATGATGGATTAATTACGAGAAACATACATCTCTCTTTAAAATAGGAAAAAAAAGAAAAAAAACTTCATCTGTATAAGATCCCTTCCAAAGTCCTCATTATTACAATGTGGTGGGCTTTGAAAGTCATTTACATAATAGCTAACAAAAATGTACTCAGCAATACACCGGGCCCACTAAACACGGGAGATAATTACACTGGGAGAATGATATTCCACTGCCAGCTCCATTTTCAAGATACATTTATTTGCCCTGCACACAGCCCTGAACAACCAAACACACATTAACATATCGTGTAGGTGCGTGCTGCTGCAATCTACACCATGGGGGAAGGGAAGAAATACAACACACTCCTCTTGGCATATATGTACCACCTGAATGGTATTTTTCAATATCTCCTGCACTGGGAACATTGTATTATTCCACTGGGAAGTCATAGCGAAGAGGATATAATTATCAGCAAAGTAATGGGGATCCTCCTGCTAATGGCCAGCTATTCAAATATCTCAATATAATCGCCTTGCCCAATCTCTCCCCATTGCCTACTCTTCTGGAGAAACTCATCATTTTTTCCACTTACTCCAGCATAATGAATTCATTTTGCATTTTCTTTGTGAGAAATTAAGAGGAATAGCAATGTAATGTGTTGACATTTGAAATGCAGCATAGAAAAGTTTAGACTGGCAATTTAGTTTAATCGCCCACTAGCAGGGAGAAGCTTCTTATTAAATTAATTCTTGCTGTACAGGACATGTATTTCTCCATTGAACTCCCTTGTCTTTCTTATTTTTATCTTTTATCTACATCTCAATTCACTAGGGAGACAGCAGAAAACACACTCCCCTCAAGTACTTTTATATATCACCCTTTATGATCATTGATATTCACATAGAGGATGAGTGATGGGTGAAAATACTTAAATCTTCACAAGAAAACACATCTCCTGAAAATCAGTAGAGGTTACTAGCCCCTTTAAGAGAAGTCCACATAGAACAGTACTGATCATTCATTGTTGTAAGAGCTCTCATGGTGCTCTCCCAAAAAGACTGAGTTCATCCCTTGTTTCCTGATGTGATTACAGCATACCCATTAACACTGTATTCATGCTTATGCTTACTTTGAATTTTTAACAGGATACAGACCTAATCAGTCCCAAGATCATTTACTTAAAAGGTTCTCTGAGTGGTGCAAAAAAGAGCTTCATAGATTTTATTTTTAATGTAAATACGTCAGAGCTTCAGTTGGAAAAATCTTTGTGGGTTTTACTTAGATTTGTTCTTATTTGTTGGTTTTATGTGGATTCAACATACAAAAGTAGGATATAAAATTTTGCTCATTTGTGTTTGGGATGTCAGTGTAGTCTATAATTTGAGGGAAATATTGGGCAGGTCACCCAGAAGAAGAACAGGATGGTGAAATTGTAATTACCACTTAAAATTTTTGGGTTACATCATAATTGTTTCCTGATTTTTTTGTAGTATGGGAATCATTCACAACAGTAAGAACACATTCCTTAATGTAGGCAACATTTTTTCTTAAATAAATTACTTTTATTTTAACAGAGTTCTTTCTCAGTAAAAACTGCATAATTTTCAAAATGCATTTAGGTCTACTATTAATGGGATAACAAAGTCTACATCAGGAGATATGAGAAATGGCATCATTTCAAAGCAAAAATACAAAACAATTCTATCAGATAATATGTTTTGATTCTTCTGCATAAAATAAAATTTAATAGATTGTATTGTGAATAATTTGATTGAGGATTTTGATAGTAAAAAACCCCAAAAACTACTAAAGCAGAGAAACCAGTCTTTCACCCATCAAGGAAATATTCAAAAAGATTTCTAAGAAATAGAAAGAACCTGGATATTTCTCACTAAGAGTAGGAAGAAATAGCAGAAGCTGGATATGGTTGAGGAGTTTGATTGCTTCATGTGACACACTGTGTTTAAGGACAGAACGTTTTTAGGTGAAAACTGCAATGGCTGCCTGCATATGTTAAATGTATGTTCCTGAGCAAATGGCCAAGCAGGAATATTCTCTTTTTTTTTTCAAAGAAGTAGGGCAAATTGTTCTTACATCACCTTGTCTTACTCTGGCAGAATATTTCACTATCTTTAACCAAATAAATCCTCATTTACATGAATGGAAGACAATGTTCAATTTCCATGGGTTTATGAATTTTTTCCTCTGTGATTTCTGTTTCATAACTAACTAAAGTTGTGTGCTGTAACCTCCTGGCTTAAAAATCCCCTCAATTTCCCACAAGCATTACTCGTAACTTAACACATACTATACTGAAGCAAAATACTAACAGCAGATCCTTAACAAAGTCATCGATTTCTCAGAGTAAAAGTGTTTTCTACATGAAAAATCCTCCAATTTCCTCTTGTTGCTAAGGAGTCTACTTTCCCCTTCTCCATGCCTGGGTACTCTGATATTTTTGTCTATTTCTTGCTGCTTCCCAGCCTGAAATATGGGAAATCTTTAATTTTTTTTACTTTCTTGCTGAGGATCTTTATGAGTATTCAGGCTTCTCACTGCTATGCCAACTTCCTGCACTTAGCTTCTGCAGAGGAGACACACTAATTTTCACATCAGAGCCTACCAGTTTGTAAACTTGTCTTACACCATTAATTTCAGGAACCTTCCAATGTCTTTCAATGGGAAATTAGCAGTCAAATGTGTTTAGCTTGCAGAAACAGCAGCCACACCACTGACAAGAGCAACAACTCGTACAACTGTAAGTCATTAAGAAAAGAATTTCTTCAATTATGAATGCATACATTGTCGATGGTGAATGAAAGGAAGAAGCAAAAGGGAGAGGTGGAGGGGGATGAAGTAAAAAAGACAGAAAGTGCCACAATAGGCTTCAAAACTCTCTGTGCTAGTCAAACTTGTCAGCATTCAGCCTGCATTTCCAAATGACTATTGTTTAAAAAAGTGTTAAAGAAGCAGACTGGTTCTATTGTTCATTGCCTGGAAAAAAAAAAAAATAAAGAAAAAAAAATGAAGTTTTAAAGGCTATTTTTAAAGGATCCTATTTAAAGTTTTGGCAGAGTAAGGTACCTAATTACTATATGTCATTTGTCTAAATGTAAATGAGAAAAGAGTTGAGAAAGAGAAGAGAAAAGGATCCATGGCCCTTCTGGGGTTTGAAAAGCCCCCTTGATGGTGACTGCATTGCTTTGCCATCCCTTCCTCCCGAGTGTGATTAGGTCCCAGAAGACAGAAATCAGCCTTTCCCCACTGGGAGCAGGATGAGGTGCCCTGGAGAAGGGAAAACAGGGAGGCAGCAGGTGCATGAAGAGCACAGGGGTGCTGAGGCCTCTGCTGATCACCACAGGCGGGGCCTGGGAGGATAAAAGAGTGAGGGGAGAGATGCAAACGCAGATTCCCATTTTGAGCAGGCTCTGCTCTTTCTCTAAAAATGCCAAATGATGCATCAGGATCCCAAGTGAAAGGCACGGCAACCAAGGGTTAACACAAAGCAAAGTTTGGTATTAGTGAGAGATCACCATTGAAAGTAACCTAAAATTACTGTGGGTGTGATGGGTTCAAGGAGAGAACAGTGACATCAGCCCCCAGATCAGTGCTGGAGGACAGACACTCATCTCTTGTGGATGCTTTAGAAAACCTCCACACTGTTTGCTAACTTTTTGTCTCGGGCTTTCTCTTTCACAACTTAGAGATAAGTCACATTTTCCTCACCCCCACATCAGAGAGTCCACTGTTCCATCATCACCCTCATCATCATCTTCATCATGCCTGCAGCTTTTCAAGGCTTACTTGTTGCCTGTCCCAAATTGAAAGAAACTCTGTATTTTCATGATTATGGCCTTCAGAAGAGACCCAAGAGAAAAAGAGAATTGCAAAGCTGCTCACTTCCTAGACTTGCCAAGTCTCTCTCCATGCTGGCTTTGTGCAACATTTCCTGCTCAGTCTTTGCTGGACATTTCTTACCTCAGGATATGTACCCTAAGGCATCCCCCACAGGTCAGGATGTAGAGTCACAGATACGAAGATAATGAGGAGCCATGGGCTACAGTGTTTTTCAGCATGCTGTTGTCATCCAGCTCTCTACATCTCTATTTCAGCAGGCAGCAGAGTGTCACATCCCCTCTCTGTCAGGCTGGTTTGCTGGATCAGTTCTCAGACCTTGTATATTTTACTTCTCTGTGTGTGTATATGTGAGTGTGTGTGTGTGTGTGTGTGTGTGTCTAGGATATCTATTATTTGCATTTTTTAGTCTGGGTTATGACCATATCTGTCAATCATTCCTAAATTGGCCTGTAAAAGAATCCATGGTACTACTTGATTTTTATGTCGTTTTTCATGGGTTTTCCCAGCTCCTTGCCTTATAACATCGATTCTTTATATATGCCTGTGCCTGACGCTGGCTTTAATTTAGAGATTTAATCAACCTGCACTATGTTGTTTTGGTGAGTCCTCTCTGGCACACATCAAGCCTTTCTTGTCTTACCAAAATGACATTTGCCACAACTTATACCCTGTCCACGAGCCTGGAATAGATGTCATCAGTTCCAAGTGACATGTGCTACCATAGATAAAAGTGAATCACCCTTCTGACTATCTTGCACATACATTTAAGCATGATTTGGTGTGTCAATCTCCACACACATATATATTTTTTTTAGTAGGACTGTCATTCTGCTACAGCGCATGCATGCTTTCTGGCTTAATTAAATAATACGGCAGAGTTTTTACTGGCTCTTAAATTACTGTCAGAAAAGTTTCAGATGGCTAAATTTTTAGCTGTAAATTAAATAAATCCCTGGGACTGTTCAGTCACAGAGGTAAAAGAACCACACTAAATGACTCCCCTCCCAGCTATCTATCTAGCCTTGTGCAAAGGATGGACACCTTCCAGCTGCCTGTTGGGTCTATAATGCATGATAATCATCAGTGATGAACAGGGATTATTTGGGATTTTACCAGTTAGTCCAGACCAAACCCAGGCCAGGAATACTTGTACCAACCAAAAAGACATGCACATCCAGAGCACAGAAATGAAACATTTGCTTTACTGATATAGATACAGACTAAGGGGCCACTCACTAAGGTGTTCTGGCATCTTTTGGCTGTAGGTGAGAGGCACACATAAGTGTATAAATACACATATAATTTTCTTAATGCACTGTTTGCTCTCTTTTAGAACATTATCAGGTCATTTTCCTAGAATAATAAAGCTGGAGGTAAATATAGCTTATTCATTTCTAACTTGGTCACTACGGAAGGCAACTGCTCCTCATAATCTTCCTCCAACAAAACAACAAAGACCGCTTATTCACTCACAATTTTTAAAGTTTTTGTTACATCATAACAACCCTTTGGTTTTGACCCACTGAGATTCTAAAGGAAGACAACAAGACTGATCATGTCGAGGTCTGAGTACTCAAAGTGCCAAATAAAATGACTCTAAGAAAAGTCCCTTCCCCAATTACTTCAACTCATGGAGGAATTTTCCATTACTGCTCTGAAGCTGATGCAATTTTTATGCATTATAAGGCCACACTCTATCAATTTATTGCCCCTCAAATGAGTGCATTAATATTGATGGCAGCTAAACACATTGCAAACATGTTCTGCCCATTAATGCCTTGAAATAGAGTCATTATCCCATTTTAGTCCCACTGCAGTGGTGGGACAATGGGTGTACAGAAGGATCTGAAATAAAAACTCAGAAATTAGTATATTCAGACATCAGGGCTCACATCCACTAGAAGCAGTCAGATCTGCTAGAGATTCAGAGTCCATTACTTGTCCCTGACCTCCTGGGATTTATAGCCAGAAGGAAAAAATCACCCAAAAATAAATTTGAGGATTGCTGTGGTGGTATTTATGGGTGTGCACACTTCCTGACCTCAATGGACATATGCCATGAAGTGCCCAATGCCCATTATCCACATATTCAGGAGAGAAATGAATGGATATTCAAATGTGATTTCCCAGTACTCCAGTTTTCCGACTGAGCTCTGCAAATGCTTGCTAGGTGCCCACTAGCCTGAGAGGATGTAGTAATATCCTGATCCTCTTCAGAACAGCTGCCTATGAAGTGTCACAGTTACTGGGTTTCCATTTGGAGAAGAATAGGAGGCAATTTCTGGAAACACGAGAGGCAAATCTACTCCCTCTCCCTCTCCTTTTTTCCCATCTTAGTGCTTCAGGTTAACAAAAAAACTATAGTTCTGAATGTAATAGGGAGATAAAGAAGTGTAATACCAGTGATTGCACATAATTTCCAATACTGAACTACTTCTTTCTGGAACTAAACACTGCCAAAGAAAGCACTTTTCTTCCCTCATCCTCCTGCCTGCAAAATTCAGATGTTATGCATATGTGCTTATGTACCTATTCGTCAATATAAATAAAATATCTAACTATATATATATATGTTACATATATTTTATACATGTATTTTGCATGCAGTGGAGTGTCAAGAAAAAAAGCTTCTCACATTCAAGTTTTTTTATATCACCAAACAAAATCCTAACAATTTATTTTATAAATTAATTTAATAATATACTCAAATTATTGCTTGTTTGTTTGACTAAAGGCAGTTTGTTTGGTTGGGTTTTGGTTTGTTTGCTTTGGTTTAGTTTTCATTTTGTTATTTTGTGTTTTTTTTGTCACAGCTTTGTTTGGAATCTTTGAGAATTTTATTCCTGGCCTTCCTAGTGCGGTAGGTTATAGTTACAAGAAAGTAAAAATAAAAACATCCTAATATATACATGAAATAAAAGGACGAGAGAAAAAGAAATAACAATAAGAATAAAACATGTTCTGAGCTTGAAGAATTAGACACTCTTTGTAACTGCTTCTGCAACAGTGAGCTACTTTGTGGTCATAAGACTGGTTTTAACCACCCGTTCATGTCACGAAAATAGCTACCTTATTTTAGAGAACTCAGACCATGGATAATTTCACTTTCAAAAATCAAATTCTTATGGTCTTGGGGTCCTGCATTTGCAGTCCCTGACTGTGTCAAATATAAGCTACAGGATTTACTCCATCATATCTTAAATGTATTATGACTCTGTTATTAGAGATAATTTTCCTCTATGTGTGCACATTTGTGGACAAGAGGGTTCCTCTCATATGCAGGCATCATGGATAACCAGAAACAGGACACCAAAGTCTCACAGTGAGATCCTCAAGCCATTCCTGTGGGATGTGAATCCCAACTCCTTCACAGTGCACCACCATTTGTCCTCTTGGGAACAATGATGGAGGCTGTTGGAACTGATTCTGTAGGTTGCTGTAGGAGATGGGGACATTATCTGTAAGTTTTGTTAATTACAGGAAAATATTTCCTCTTCTTTAAGGTAGAAGATTTTTGAATTTGGGGTTTTTGTTGGTTTGTTTTTTGTTTTTTTTTTTTTTTTACTAGAAGGGGCATTGTGTTTTACAGAGTCAATTAACAGTTCAACAACGAGAAATAAAAAGAATTATTTTTTTCTCAGCTGCATTGTGAAGGCAATAAAATAATTTAACCCATTAACATTGTTGCACTGTGCCCATTAACTACTATTTTAATGTTGTCTCTCTCACTTATCAGCACTGCTAATTATGAAGCATCCTTGGTTGAGTGCCATCGTGTGCTCAGCGCTGTAATCAAGCAATCAAGCCTGAACTGGGGAGGGATGTGCTCAAGTTGGAAAAAATCAGTGAAAAAGAGAAAGAGATTTGGAGCCATCTATTCCCCTTTGAGCAGAACCTCCACCAGGGACCAACAAGGAACCTTTGCAAGTGGCCTCACTAAGATCTCAAGTCAGCAAAGTTCTTAAGCACGTGATAGAGTCAAAATGATTTAATAACTCAGTTGAAGTTAAGTGCCAACACAGGGTCTAAATCAAGAAGGATATACTTTATGGTCTATTTTTTTTTAATATTGTCTTTTTGAACTGGAGGAGGGGAAAAGTTCAGGCTTTCCCTAAAGTCCATTGTGCTAAGCATATTATCTCTTAGTCCTACCTTCTGGCAAAATTACCAATGAAGGTAACTGAGATGCTTTTTTAAGGCACCAGAACTCTGCAAAAACCATCACTTTTTTTGTTCTCATGTCAAAATGCAAATATTATATTAAAAACAGGGGGAAAATTTTCCCTTTATTCAAAAATATGTCACTTGCACAAGGTGATATTTTTACACCACTAATTTTGTTTTCTTCAGCCTAGGTTAAGCTTCACTGTTATGTCAACTGATAAGTATTAATTACTAGTTACATCTCCCCCCCCCCCCTTATACCACAGTTTCCCTATCAATTAAATGGAGAAAACTGATGTGTTCCTTGCAATATAGTCACAGTTCAACACTGCTATATGGTATAGAATAAGCAACATGACTGATATTAAATCAATAAATAAATAAAAATAAAGATAAATAAATTAAACAGAAAAGCAATTCAGAAGAGATTGATGGGGGGGAGGGGAATGGCCCTTAATTTAAATCTTAGTAAACTAGGTGTTATTTATAAATTTTTCCTTAGGCAATTTAATCACTTCTAAATAACAAAACTGATTATTTAGTCACAAACATTTCTGCCCACAGTAGTCACTTTTATTAGTAAGATCCAGTCTGATCTGATTAGAAAGCAAACTTCAGGAATACCTCCTATTAGCTTCCATTCATCTCAGCAGCAATTTAAAGTGCAGCTGATAGCTGTTTAAATATAAAAGGCACAAAAACCCCAACAAGAAAACTCACAAAGAAACGTTCTACAAGCACTGGCACTAATATATCAGCCATTTATTCTTTCCCCCTGCTACTCGCAGTTACTAAAAAGGTAAAGATTTGTAGATGACAAAGCTGTCAATATTGCATTAGAGCAAAAATAAACACAATGAGCAGCCACCTGGAAAGGAAGAGAAATTTGCATGTTGAAGGAGGCATGTACATCTTCCATCAAGCTCTAAATGAAAATCCTATATAAGGCAGGCTTCTCATGGAAGTGCTGACCAATACACTTAAAAGCTGGTATCTTTTTCCTTTCATTGCAATACAAACTGTTTTAAAACCAAGAAAATGGCCAGGGAAACCAAATCAAGGGCTTGTATCAGGTGGAGTACAGAGCCATAGTCAAAGTTCTTGCAGCTGCCTTGCTGGTGACAGCATTGCTTTCACCCCTGAGCATGTGCATTTTTGCCTACAATATTTTTTTTTCTCTTTTCTCTGCTGATTTCAGATGTAGGGCACTCCTGAGCATGGTGAAGTTGTGTTAGGTGTAGTTGTGTTAGGTGTAGTTGTGTTAGGTGTAGTTGTGTGCAGGTGGGCATCTTGTATAGCGAGAGCAAGGAGTGAAGGGGAGCAGGTTTTGTTGAGCTGACAATGCATTAAAAAAGAAAACCACAAACAAATAAAAAAATCAAAAAAACCCCAAAGAAACAAAACAACAACAGCAGCAAAAAAACTAAACCAAAAAAAATGGGGGAGTGAGGAAGACAGAGAAATGAAGGCATCACAACTTTCTCAAGACTTCACGAGAAAAGTAGACACAGAATCTGTAGCGCCTTGCTGAAGGATTCTCTCTTTGTATCTGGGCTCCTAAGGAAACATAATCCACTGAGCCACATCCACACCCGTTAATTAAACGCCTGACTTTCCTCTCAGATTCAGCAGTTTGCACGAAAGGCGCAGGAGAGCCCTGGCAGCTCCTCCCCACGACGAAAACCCTCTCAGGCAGGATGCGGCAGTAAAGCAGCCGGGCGCAGAGCGCGCCTCTCCTCCCAGACACAAAGCCCGGCACTTGCAGCTCTTCGGGGTACAATGCTGCCTCTTGACCAACTGCTTGTAACTGCTTTCATCCTCACTCTGGTTCCCAATTAGCACCTTGTTAGCCACACACCTGCAGTGCCTTCACCCGGAGGTCACTAAACCTCGTGGGCCTGATTCTCCAGTCAGCGCTCCAACCCCAATCGGAGATCAGTCCATTAAGCCAACAGCTTTAGAGGAGCCTAAATAAGAGGGGAACGAGGTGATCTGCAACATTAACCCTTTTCCTCTCTGTTTTTTTCCCCCTCATATGCACCCTTTGGCCATCTGTCACCACTGAGAAAGTAATTAGCTAACGGGAACATTTCTTCTAATCAGGGCTGGGCAACAGCAAAAGCGAGAACAAATGCGACTCTCAGGTTATTGTAGTGTTTCTCCAAATCCTTCTGGAGCTGTTACATCTCAGGAAGAGTAGTCAGGAAACTTGACTGATGTAGTAACAGAATCAGCAGTATGCTAAAAGTTGTGCATCTAAATAAGTCATTCATGATGGCTGCTTTGTGTTTTGGACTCATCAAAATTCAGGCCTATTACAGCATGGGGAGAAAAGCTCTGGGAAGTGAAATGAGAGCTGGGAGAGACAAATGTAAATAGAAAATGTGTTTCTGAATTGTGCTACAGGGACTAGTATGAATATAAGCTACTGGTAAATGATGGTGTTTCACTCAAAGAAGGATATTGTCCAGTGGTGCTAATATAAAGAAATAAAGTTTCAAAGAATTATCACAGCATAATATTGACTCAAAAGCATTGTCTCCAAGACTGAAGCTAAAAGAAATCTCCTCAAGAGAGGTGTATATGTGGCGATGAAAAGATAACAATACCACCTACATTTCAGGACCAATATTGCACTAACTTTTCATCTCAGTAAATTCGGTGTTTGATGCAGTAAAGCCCCATACTTGGCTAAGAAGGACCAGGGGGAATGTCATATGTTTTAAAATTTCTGGCACAGAGATGAGTTGAATTTAGGAAGAATAGATAGTGCAAATAATGCATATCTTTAGGGAGGGCTAAACTACTGAGCATAAGCTAAGTCTTTTAACATGCAGGAGGTTGGTGTAATCCTTACATATACATTATTTTCACACTTGGGAGCAAAGTAATGATTCTGAAAAATATGGTGGAAAAGACCATTTATGAAGTATATTAGCCCTTAGGGAAGGAGAGAATATTCAAACACTCACAAAGCAGACCATTTAAATAGTGCTTATATTTTCGCAGATGGACCCCAACAAGGTTTACAGCATTTGGATGAACAATGCTATTCAGCAACTTTGCTCTTGGGCCTTCCGAGACACCCTTGTGAGAAACCAAAGTTTTGGTGATCTGTCAAGAATGCAACAGCTTAACAATCAAAGCTTTGGATTTAACACTAATAGACTCAAATCTTGGTCATGTCTGCTTTCCTGAGGTCACACCCTACTTTGTACAGACCTGGAGAACATCCCTGAGGTTTCTCATTTCTGTAGTTCAGTGGAGTTGTGAATATCCTTCCATTCAGGCAAGTAAAAGAGAAACTGAGGTAGGATTACTTGACAGCAGTTCAGTTCAGGGTTGTCTGTTTCACCGTCAAAGCCTACTGAATCAGCAGAAGTGATATTGGCACCTACACATCAATGTACTGTCAATTAATTAGAAAGGAATCAAATAAGTGATGCATTCTGCTTAATGCTGAAGACCACATGAGCAATTAGCGAGTGTCTACAGAAGTACTAATGATGTAATTACTTTGGAAGCAGAGGGATTTTTGTGGCAAGTAAGACTCACAAAGACAAAGGACCAAAAAGAGAAAGAAACAACAGTATATTAGGCTGAGAAGATATTTATTTTAGGTTTATATGTATAAAAACTACTAACACTGTATGTTGCTAATTTGAATTTTTGGTAATAGCATACTCCTTGGACTGTTGTAGTAATACAGATGTTTTTATGGACAAACTGGATGGTTACAGTCTGCAAACATCCTGTGTCTGTTCCCTGCTTCACTGCAGAATTTGATCTATGGTCATAAGTCCAGCTGAATTTGTCCAAGCAGTAAAGGATAGATCCAGCCTTAAAACTGGATATATAGATCCAGAACCCATAGAATGTCATACTATTTTTGCCATGGGATTGGTGTAATAAAAATAACAGTTTCTAAGAGGTCTAGATCACAACTGAGACGGTTTTTTTGGGGGAGGTTGTTTGTTTGTCTGGGGTTTAATACTATTATTATTATTATTATTATTATTATTATTATTATTAACCACAAATTAAAAGCTGAGGCAGGAATTGTGATAAGACAGCCTCTCTCTCAGATTTCTGCTGCCATCATTGTTATGTCTGATGCTAGTTTTTCTCATTGTATTCAGGGTGTCTGAAACTAAGCTCCACTACATGTAACTAGCCTATGGTATGGCAGTGAGCAGAGGAAATAGCACTTCCAGGAAGCCAGAGAAAATCCGTGCTAAACTATAAGCTGATATTATTAAACTGGTGGTTGATGCAGTAGAAGTACTGAGGTTTGCTTGTTTAGACAGTTGGCTGTGGTCAGATTAAGCATGCCTGAAATTCGAATGGAACCACGACTTAAATAAAAGATGACAAACAATTATACCCCACGTTTACTTTTGTGCTGAGGAGAACTGTGACATTTCGGTCTGAGTGGCTTCTTAGGCAAAGAAGGACTGCGAAAAATTGTGTGAGTCTTTTGCTTGAAGTTAAGGGTGTGTGAAGTTGAGGCTTTCTCTCAGAAGCTGCCTGTGATGTGGTAATGCAAGGAAAAGTCTTCGCTACTGTGACCAACTCACCCATCTGTTGTGCTGTTGCTTGCTGGGTGCACAGGCATTTTCAAACACTTCCCTGAGGGCTAAGTTAATGCTAAATGTCTTCTGTACCACGTGTCCTGACAACCTACACGTCACTAATTTAATAAATAAATAAAACAATGACAGACAGGGAAAAGGAAACGAGCAAAACCAAAAAAATGTGGCATCAAACAGAACCCCGATTTTATCTGCTTTTATTTGGTGGAGGGAGAAAAGCCATCTTGTTTTGATAAAAAAGGGTATCCCACTTTAATCCAGCCACATGCAGCCAATGATTCCATGCCATTTTTGTTCAGAAATTCCCTCACATTTGCATTATTTCCTTTTAGGTATTGAAGGTATTGTTCTAATTAGTTCTATAGCTATCTTTTCTAGCAGCAATTCAGTATCTGAAATAAGTCCTGGTTTTAACTGGTGATTTTCATTTAAGGTTTGCCTTACAGATATGTCTGAAAAAAACTGAAATAGCTAATTCTTTTCTCTTTTCTATATTTTTTGATGTGAATATTGCAGTTTATAATTTCACATCAACTCAGCCCACTATAAGATATCTGTTATCTGATGAGTATAATGAAATTGCTAAATTTTCCCTTGTGTTTCTTGTTTGCTTCATTTTGTAGTTGGTTGAGGGTTTTTTACTTAGTTTTGGTTTTTCTTTGAGGGGGGGATTTTTTCAGTGTAACATTTCAGTAGAACAATTAAAGACCGGTTTTATGCCATCATAGTATCATTTGATATTAGAAAATACCACTCAAGGTACGGCTCAGAAGTCAGATGTGGTTTACTATACAGGCACCTGTTAACTGACAATGAGAGCTGACATTACTATAATGGAAATGCCCAGTGTATATTTATGGAACATTAATTCAGCCTATAATATTGCAGCTGTCAAAATCTATGGACATAGATTCTATTTCAGACATTTTCCTTTTCTTCCTTGTAATTCACTTTGATTTTATTTTTTTTCATGCGATTGCGTGTCAGAGACTTAAAAACAGATTAGTTAAATGTCCCATTTGAACTATTTTCTTTGTCCTCACATTCACTGTCTTAATGAGCCAGGTTGAACATCTCAGTCTTTTGAGAAGAACCTGTTTAATGCAATAGGCTTTATCTCCCTGGCAAGAGGAGTCGGGCTGAGGTAACACCATGTACACTGACAAAAGATTCCCGTAAGTGGATGATGCTCACAGACTTTCCTCCTTCCCTAGGGAGAGATTTGAATAATGCAAGGTTAAGGGGCTTGGCATATTACCTCAGGACAGCTGTTCCAGTCCCACACAACAACATGAGAAAAACACAGAGGCAGACTGGGATGGGAGGTGTTACCGTACAAGCAATGCTTGTCTCGCTGCTGTAACAACGAGCGCAAGGTGCAATGCTGGGACAGATGGATAGTGAGAAATCAGGAGGGAAAAGCACAGATCATAAGCTGGAACTGAGGAAAGGCTAGGCAAAAAAAGCAAAGGCGTGTTACTCATGACATTGAAACTGTGATCCTGAGTTTTGCAGGCTTTTTTATCCTCCTGACTGAAGCTGTGATGAAATAAGGCCAGTCAGGGACAGAGAGAGGTGTCAGGAAGACATTGGTCACTTAAGGAATGAAACAGCGCTCAATGGTCTCAGTTGTGACATTTTCCAGAGGTACAGACAAAAGGTTGAACATCCAACAGAGAACTGAGGCAAGAGGGGAGTGGGGAAAAAAGAAATGAGAAAAAGAGCCCGCATGTTGTTTAGGTGGGCTGTCATAGCTGACTCACAGGTTATGGTAGTCATCACAGATTTCAGCCTCACATAACTGGATTTAGGCACTTTTAATAATATTGAGGTGCTTATTTATAACATAATGGCTCTATTCAGGTAAATGACAAGTCCTTAGGGAAACTTTGATGCGTAGAGGTGTTTCTGTGCCTCAAGTGCCTTTTTGAGCCCTTTTTTCCTTTCTGTCTTTAATTCTTATAACAGCTTACCCTAACCACCATCTCTAGTTTTCACCAGTTTCATGTAAGTGTTCCTGGGTCATCATGGGTCATCTATTATACTGTAAGCTGGTCCTTCTACACTCCAGACTTTCCTAGGATTTTTAAAATTTTTTCAGCTTCCTCTTCACCTTAATATCTTGAGGGTGCTGTGTGATCTCAGAAAGCAAAAAAAAACTTGTCATCTTTATGTTTGATCATGTGAAATCTTCATGAATACTTATCAATATGACATGTTTCTGTCACTGATCCATCACATTGCAGCGGCAATTCAGTCTGCTGTCTTGCAGATATAACTACATGTTAAGAAAACCATAATACTGGAGGATGTTTTTTTTTGAATGAGTCTGTTTTCAGTATTACTTATTCATGTTGAAAAGATAAAAACAGAGGTATGACTGTCAGTCAACATAAGGTTGCAAAGCTACTTCCCCTTAAAGCAGTTGGAATTTTGACCCAATAACACGTTAATTTTGAGGGGGAGGGGTGGTGTTTCAAGGCTTTTTCAAGGACCCTACTATTTCAGAAAGTAAGGTCAGTATTGTGAAGTTAGTGACATTCATTTCTATCAGATAAACCTGATGTCTCTCATCTGTGTCCACAGAGATTGACTGACTTATTCCAGTTTAAAAAATGGAAAATGGGAGAGCATGCTCTCCATCAAAAAATCTCCTGGCATAAAAACATTCAGAAGCCATCAGTTTATGTGATGTGAAAATTAATTAAATGCAACAACAGCATGACATCAGCAGTGGATAATTTTCAGACTTTAAATGTCATTCCTTTTAAACTCAAGAGTTGTTTGAGGTTTTTGTCTCCATTTCACAAGATAGAGTACAAAACATTGTGACACGCTTAATATTTCTTCCGCCAAGCCGTCCATTCTGATTTCATTCTCACCCTTTACAGAGTTGTTGATTTCAGCCTGCATTTGGCTGCCAAAAATGCGATTGCACACGCAGCACCAAGAACAAAGTGAAAATGAATTATGCATTGGGAAGGAAGTTACATTTGAGTCAAAAAACTTAAGACTTCAGCACCTCCAAATTACAATATAATTTATGAGTGAATACATTTAAAGAGATAGCAACGGACTGAAGCAAGAGAGGGTCAGCCATGTCGAGGCTTAATATAATTTACAGTAGCTTTCAATTATTTATTTTTAAGAAGCCACTGAGCACACTGGATCTTTTCAGTGGTAATGTCAAAATATGGATATTGGGGAAAAGACATGAATAATAGTGACAGGTTTTTATGCATGATAATGGTATATGGGGACATTTAAAATATGGATCGCTCACCAGAGCAAAAAGCACATGTCATTTACTCTAAAAATACATGACTGTATGCTTAGTGGCTCTTCTTCTGCACTACAAAAGTTTGCTGAACTTGATTTTTTTTTTTTTTTTTATTCTTGCTTCTTCTCTCTTTTGATTTGAAACTTTTTGCTTTGAAACTATGGCTGATGAGTTCAGATTTGTTTCTCAGAAATAAAAGAGGCAGGGCTCTTTACAGTGATTCAGGCAGAATGAAAGCAAGCCTTTTAAGACTTCCAGCGCATGCAGTCAACAATGTTCTGCTTTTTACTTGTCTGTTTCATAGTATTATAGGTAAAATAAGTGTGTGGCTTTTGACACCCTAGAATGAAGTTTGGAAGACCTGTTTTCAATTCCTTGTAAAGCTTCTTTCACAGAAACAGGCAAGGTTCTTCAGCGCTGAAGCTACAAAATGCTTTTTGATTCTCAGAATCCCTATGTAATACTTGCTCTAAAGCTATAAATATTAAAATCACTGAAAGATTGATTTTCACCTGCAGATTTATTCAAAATGAGGTGGTCCAATGAGTATTTACTCAAGATTCCAACCTATGCTCAGACCCCAGAAACCAGGAAGCATATTGAGGTGCGTCCCGCCAGCAATCCAGACAGAAACAGATCCCCTATAACTTCTACATCATATCTGTCCTTCCCAGGGAGATCTTAGATGCATTAAGGTAGCAATTTAGACAATTTTATTTAGTCACCTGAAATCTGGATAAATGTGTTCCTTGTGCCTCTGTGGAGACCACTCTGCTCAGTGTTTTCAGATGGTGCTTTTTGGATCAGCCTTGCCCATCAGATTCCAGGGGACAATGGGGTCTAAAAGCAAGACTCTGGAGTAAAAATAAGTTCTGCTTCCTTGGGTTACCACCAGCACTTTGCCTCCATCCTACCCATGTGGTTGCTTTACTGTTTGTGGGCAACCTGTTTGGCTTTGGAAGTGCCCCCTCATCCTGAGTCTGTGTACTCTCACTACAGGTATGTGTGGTGGTTAACTTTCCTGTTAAGGCTGGTCAGAAGTAGAAAATCAGGATATTTTACTAAATTTACTCAAATTTACATTATTTATTTTAAAATGAGAGTTAATGAAGTATTTAATACGTTGGGACTGGTATTTAGTGTTTCCTCCTTTTTTAGTTAATTGATTTCTACGCCTCTCTTTCTCTGTATTTCTCTCCTTTTTCTGCTCTTCCTTACCACGCTAGAAATGCACTGAAGAATACCTGATCGCACAGTGGAGATTCCCTCCTGAGGTGTGAGAATTCTGGTCTCATAAATTAAACACTCTGAGTATTTAAGGAGAGATTTTTCAAAGGTTGTGCTACAAGTGCTGAACATTCGATGTAGAGTGCAAATCTTTGCAATTCCTTTCCATGTTGCTGCTTTACAGGAAAGACAAACAAACAAACTGTGGCATGACCTGCTGTAGCTCCAAATTCAAGAAAAAATCATAGATTACAGTCAAAGGTAGAGGAAGGAAATCTTCAGCTGAGAATTGGACATTTGCATTGCAATGGATAAGTGAATTTTTTAGAGTGCTCGTGGTTCTCAGTAAACCACTCAGATTTTGGCATCTGAAGATCCCATGCTTATATATCTCTCCCTAAACATTGCATAAAACTCTGCTTGCCTTGAAGCTATGGCATCTGGTCACAACCATAAGAGTCACATTAATCCCACTACTATCATTACTGCCAATACTAAGAGTAGTCCTTATCTAATTAAATGTGGGCTTTACCCCTGAGCTAGTGATCCTTTGGCTCTCTTAAGCAAATCACAGAAATAGATACTTTTAGGGTGCAATGCGCCTTACTCTTAACTAGAAACCCAAAACATGCCAGGTAACAAGACTGATTTTCTTCAAGTGTGCGGGGTTTTCACTTTTGGGTTTGTTTTGTGTTTTTTCCGAGTAGATTATAAAATCAACATTAAAATTAGCTGAGGATTAGTGTAAAAGGCATAGGCACCTTCAATTACCTGAGGTAGATAATTCTTCTCTGTTTCAACTTAGCACTTTGTTAGAGATGAAATGTACTTATCTTAAATAAAGAGGTACAAAGGGTAGTTTTGTCATTTACTGTTTTAGGAAAGCATTGACGTGAGTTTTGTACTTTGTCAATAAATTTGGGAGGTATTTAGGGGGTGCGTTTTTGTTTTGGTTTGGTTGATTTGTTTGTTCTTGGGATTTTTTTTGTTTGCTTGTTTTCTATTTTTCTTTTTTTTTTTTTTTGTCATCAATGTTTGGTGGGTTTTTTTAAAATTTTTTTTGGTTTTTTTTTATTTTTTTTCTTCTCTAGGGCTTCTTTATTGGAGAGAAAGTGATCATGGCCATTATTGTCCTATCAGTTGCCAAGCTGATAGAGACAAGCAAAACTAAAATTAAAGAGATATTTAGTGATTGAATCCTACAGCAGCTCATGCAAACTCCTCTCAAATGCAAGGAGAGTTTGTTTTTTTCATGTGTTTTTTATTTTTTCTTGTTTTATCAAGTTAGCACAACTGGTTCATATCATCATCAACAGATCAGAGCAGACCAAGTGACAAAGTGTGTCTGTGCATGAGATGAAATCACCACTTTCCCATTAGTAATAGTGGGGAATACCCAAAGACATTGTGAAATAAGGAGGAAATAACTTACTAAGCATTGCATCTTCTGAAATTCCTTATTGATTTTCTGGTATGATCTTGTCTGATACCACAACAACACAAAAGAAAATGAGAATTATCTGATCTTTGGTTTATCAATAAATCTCATTTCTTAGAGAGTGTCACAAACCTAAGCTGAATCCTCCAGCTTCTTAACTGTTCATTCTGCACTGACTTTGTCTTATTTGTCTTTCCTGATATTGAAGATCCCTGTGTCTGATTATTGATCATGAAATACAAACTATTGTGGAGGGAAGGACTGGATTCTTTTGGTTTGGATTTTCACAGGGAGTGAAGAAAGGTGGACTGGTACCCTTCAGATGTTGTTCAAGAACATAATTTAAGAAAGGTAGGAACAGGAACAAAAGACAAGTTTTGCATACTTAAAAGGGATTTCAATACTGCCTTTGTGGCTGTCCCCACAAGCACATGGAGAAGTGATAAGGCCAGAAAAGTGGGAAATTACCAGCCACCTCACCTCGTCCCAGCCTTTAGTCTTTTCCCAGTTCATGACAGCAGAAAAAATAAAACCACCCCCAAGCAAGAAGAGAACAGTTCCTACTTTCTACCATGAGCCATGTAGGGACAAATAATGGGCTCAAAGTTGAGAATTGCACAGATTGGTAGAAGAATGAAGGATAAATAAGCCCCTTTTCTCCTTTCAATACATTACCGTGTTGTTCCCTTTATGGAAAGGGAGTTAACTGGCACCAAGCTGTTTATCTTCTTCAAGCACACATGAGCTGTAAACCAGTGTCATTCATCACTCAGTCCGGGGGTGCTGCACCTGTGAAAAGATTGGCCTAGAAACCAATGGTAAGGATTGTCCAGCCTGGTTTCTTATAAGGCAAGACGTTTAAATCCTACTGCTTAAAAATGCTGGATTTGCTGAGGTTTGCAACAACAGTCCACCATGAACAACATCTGCCCAGCAAGCCCAGAAAGCAAGGCTGCCTTTTATCCACAGCTGACCTTATAAAGCAACATTCCCAACATGAGTCCTTTGAGCCAAATACCTCACGGACAAAGGGCTTTTCTGGTGATCTTCAATCTACATTTGGAGTTGCCAGTCTGTGCCTTGAAAACTTCCACATTTTCCTCACGAATCATACAAAACTCTTAAGGTTTAATGGTCTCTCACACTCTCTTTCCTCAAGTGATTCTACCCTTCAGGAAGATTTATGCCTACCTGTCAAAAGCTGCTAGATTTCTATCTCTCTTTCTTTCTGCCTCTCTCTCTTCCTTTTCTACCCCCTGAAGTTTCAGAGCTGGTTGTCACTCTTCAACAGTTTATTTTCCATAAATACACAGTGAGCATCTCACCCTTCCCTCAACACTGGAGCACATTCTGCTTTCATATGCAAATCCTCTCAGTCAACAATGTAGCAGGAATATGTTTAAACAAGAATAGAGATAGCTAATCAATGTACTTCCCTAAGATTACTTATTCCTGAGTTGCTGAGTCTGTCTTTGCTTGGTCCTTGCTCAGTTACAACTCTTGTGAATGTCTGGGGAAGTTTAGTTTGTGAAACAACTGGGAGAGATGTGAGTGAGATTAGCATAGGATTTTGTATTAGTCTACTATTATATCAGAGATATCACTGGAGTGGACTCCTGAGGGTATAAATACACTGCAGGCTTCTTACTGACATCCTTCTATTACCATTGTGTATTTTTCCCAAATCAGGTGCCTGTTATGACTTGGTCTGTAAATCTGGGAAACTCCACAGCATTATAAAGATATTCCAGGAGTGCACTGGGCATCTGTGGGGGACTGGCCCTGGCTGGGTTACAGGCACCAGCCACATCCACTCTCTCACTCACCTCTGCCACTGGACAGGGAGAGAAAATATAACACAAGATTCAGGAATTAAGGACAGGCAGAGATCAGGCACCATCATGGGCAAGACTGACTTAACTCAGAGATATTAACTGAGTTTATAACCAACAAAAGCAGAGTAGGATAATGAGAATTAAGGTAAATCTTAAAAACAGCTTCCCACAATGTCTCCTCTTTCCCCTTGGTGGTGCAGGGAAATGGGAATGGGGTTATGGTCAGCTCATCACATGTTGTTCCTGCTGCTGATCAGGGAGAGGATTTGAAATCTTTTCTCTGCTTCGGTGTGACATCCTTCCTGTGTGAGACAGTTCTTCATTAATTACTCCAAAGTGGGTGTTGCTTTTTGATGCGAGGCAAGGCGACTTGGTTCTGAGGAAATGGCACGGCGACTTAAACTCTTCAGGGTCACTCGGGCTAAGAATACACGCTAGCACTAGTATGGTGGACGGTCTAAGGCTTTTATTGTCTCGTCTCGTCGGGTTTTATACTCGGCAAGGTTTCTTCTCTACGTCAGGGGTTTTACTTTACTGTAATTGGTTAATAAGGAGTTGAAAGTTACTAATGTTAGGGGGGACTACATTTTTGGGTGATCTTTTATCACTAGGCGTTAGGGGGAGAGGAATTCTACTGCTTTCCGTGGCATCGCGAGATTTTTCGAGCGCCTGACCCTATCTACTACAAGTGGGTCGCTCTTTCACAGGTTTCAGCCCTTCAGGACCAGGCAGCTCCAGTGCAGGACCCACAGGTCACAGGCACAATCCAAACCCTGCTCCAGCCTGGGCTCCTCTCTCCACAGGTCTGCAGGTCCCTGACAGAAGCCTCCTTCCAGACAGGCTCCCTATGGGTTGGCATCCCTCCTCTGGGCATCCCCTGCTCCAGCCTGGGCTCCTCTCTCATGGAATCACAGCTCCTGCCAGGATCCTGCTCCAGCACAGCTTCCCACAGGATCACAGCCTCCTTTGGGCATCCCCTGCTCCAGGCTGGGCTCCCCCGGGGCTGCAGGTGGATCTCTGCTCCCCCGTGCCCTCCCTGGGCTGCAGGGGCACAGCTGCCTCAGCCTGGGCTGCTCCAGGGGCTGCAGGGGAACCTGAGCTCCAGAGCCTGGAGCAGCTCCTGCCCCTCCTGCTGCACTGCCCTGCCTGCCTGCACGGATGCTCCTCTCACGTGGCCTCACCCTGCACTCTTCTCTGACCAGAAATGCCCCTACATTATATGTTTTTTCCCTTCCTAACATGTTATCACAGAGGCATTACCATTACTCTTGTTGGGCTTAGCCTTGACCAGCAGTGAGTTCACCCTGGACCCAAATGGCATTTGCTCTGCTGGACATGAAGAAGACGCTTCCAAGAGCATCTCAGAGAATTCACCAGCCCCTCCAAAAAGCTACCAAAACCTGGTCACACAAATCTCAGTCCTGTTTTCCCTTAGCTCCATTTAACTGGTTAAATTGAAAAATTTCCATTTCAATATATTGCTTTTCTCCCTACTCATATATGTTTAGAGGGGATTCTGATGTCTCTAGGTTAGCCAGTTATTTCTTAGGTCTGTAGACATGTCTTCAGAAATACAAATATTAATTAATAAATATTGGGATATAAAAACCTCTTTTCCAGCTATTCAATCTTTATAGATTTGAAAGAGTTACATTGTGGCAAAAGGATTTCTCACTATTTTGATCACCCTATGACCATTGAAAAGATATTTACTAAGTGTTCAGTATTTTCATCCTGTCCCATTTGATCAGAAAAACATATTTCTAACATTTCTGCTATATTTGTCAAAGGACTAGATTCTGTCTTTTTTCCCTAAAAATTTGGGGTCTGAGAGCAGAGATGAGAAATACCTATTGCTTCATTGCTTTTCTACTTACTGACAGACTAGGATTCTTCCCACTAAGATATTTTAAATCCTGCTTTAAATATTCAAACTGAGGGTGAAAAGATTATCCAACAGTGTTAATGTCAAATTTACTTTGCATGAAGTGCACTAGAAAGGAAAATTCGCCTTAACAAGGATCAACATTACATGCTAAAAGACTTGCACTAAACTACATTGATTGATTTAAAAGACTTTGGGAAAATATGCACATGTTCCAGAGTGTCTTTTTTTTTTTAAGGTACTGTGGGATTTATGGTGTTCCTCAAGAAACTGCATCAGGAGCATCATGATTCCTCGCCTACACAAGCCCAAGCCAGATCTTCAGCTTCTGTTCATTAGAGGCTTCCTGGGGACAATGGGATATTTCCAGAGTTAAATCATGATCCCGAAATTTTCCTTATTTATTGGCAAAAATGATTACCTCATAAAGTCCTCACATTCAAAGGCTCAAAAGCACTTAGGAGTGACAAGTGAGTTTTGCATGGACGGTCAAAACAGGAGCTTTTCCCAGGCAAGTAAGCAATTTCCCCATCTACCACCCATCATGACAGAGCCCTTGTGCGTCCCTAAGGATTCAGTCATGGTTTCCCTTGACTGGTAATGTTTCCAATTAAAGCAATATTAAAGCAATCCTGTTGTTATCAGAGGCGATGTTGGGCAAGTAGCAGCTTCCCAGTAGGAATAAGCAGAGAACAGCTGGCTCCACATCTCCTCAGTATGCAACAAAATAGAAGTCAAAACCTGTGGATGTGGGGACCCTGCGCTCTGCTAATTCCAGCAATAAACACAGAAATTTTACAGTGACATGCTGAATGAGCTTTTCATCCCTGCATTTGTGCTGAGAGACTGAGTTGGACTCAGTTCAGGTAGCAGACCCGTTTTAGTGAAGCAATGCTGTGGGGCTTATAATAAAGGGCAAAATAAAACATAATGCTTCCCTATCTCCAGCTTCAGAAACGACACTTGCTGTGTTTTTCAACCTCCTTTTGAGGTTTGCATTGGCAGAACATCAGTCACTTTATTTCTACAGCACCACTCTTCATAGCTCTAAAAGTGTTTCATAGAAGCCAGTAACATCCTAATTTCGAGCACCAGCAGACAAATTATGTGTTCAGAAAACATGCCTCTGTTCTTTGTTTCAAAACCTAGTTGATCTAGCTAGTTTTAAAGTGGGGTGGGTTTGTTTTTTCTTGTTTTATTTGTTTGCTTTTTTAATCACTCCTTGTAAGCTGCATGGTTAATTTACAGTTTATGTTTATGAACCAGCAAACGGTTAGTACATACACATATATGCTGTTTTGCTCTCTTGCTGTCCCTCACAAGAACATGATAAATATGAATATTTTTACTGTGCATTCATACTCTGAATCCAATGTTTAGGTATTGAAATCAAGAGTTGAACATATTGAATGTGAGATACAGCTTCTTATTGATTTTTCCTTTGCACTGTTTTCTTAGTAACCCACTGGCACAATGCTCTTATTTAAATAAATTGTATAACTGATGAATTTAAGCACTATTCAGCATAAATTACCCCTAGAATCTGAAAAAAACCATCCTGCTGACTTTTTTTTTTTTTCCCAGAGATGATTTGTATCTATCTCAATTTTGAAAACTAAGGCAGAAGTCAGTGGTTTCATATTCAACCCAACGCACTCATCTTGGTGTATTTTTCTAACCTTGGGTCTGTCACAGTTTCCCATACAATTGGAAAAGAAATTACATGTCTTAAAAACGTGTTTGAGAGGAACTAAGTGCCAGTCCCTGTATAGAAAACTTATGTATCTCCATGGGATTCTTTGAGAGAGGAAGAAATATCCTTTCCAGTACAGCTTGGTGATCAGAATACTTCCTGTAGAAATGGGGAAAAGCATCCTCAAAAGCCTCCCTTGAACTGGGTTTGAGCTGAGTTTGTGTTTCAACATCCCAAATGAGCTTAATTGCCACTTGCATGAACAGAAAGGTTTTTCTGGCCTATGTGCTGCAGCTAGATATTTTAATCTACCAGAAAAGCCTACATATACCATGTTGGACCAAAACACCAATGTAAAAGAGTGAATTAATCTTATGGAGTTATCGTCCTGGATTTTAGAGTCTCTTTTTAGTTATGTTTACACGTATAATCTAGGAGATAGTATCCCTTAGTATTGGGCAATTAAATTCTGCTTGATTGCTCTGCCTCTGGTTCTCACATTTTATGTTGCTTTACTGCACAGTGACCCAGATTTAGCAGCAGCGATGGAACATGCTCTGGCCTCTGGCTGTTCCGTAACATGGCTGGTCAAGCACACTTTTGGAAGTGAAATCCGTGGCCTCCATCACCCACATCTGCAGAGCAGAAAGCAGTTTCAGCATATCCTGGGACAGCTTGGGATCCGTGGGCCTGCGCCACCAGAGCTCTGAACCAATGGCAAAGACTGTTCCTTGGCAGGAGAGCTACCTGTGACAGACCATGGAGACTGGGGAGCCAAAGGCAGCACAGTGGGGTGGTGAATATATCAGATACGACTGGCTACAGCATCATGCCTTGACCACTGGGCCAGCAGCAATTCCTCATGCCTTTGATGCTGACAGCTGTGATAAGCTATCAGGAGTTCAGTTTTTCGGTGCGCTGTCTTGACTGTCTTTCTTCTATCAATATATTTCCAACTTGAATAATTTCAAAAGAAGTTTTCTGTTGTGTTTAACAAAGTAAATGAAAGAGAGAAAAGATCCAGTGAAGGCTGAAAATGAATAAGAGTAACATACAAAGAGTTTGTCACAGAAGCTATATCTCTATTTGCACTTCTGCTATTATTAACATATGCACTTAGAAACATGAAACAAACCTTAAAGCCTTTTTTTTTTTTTTTAAAGCCCTAAAGCTGATTAAATCAAATGCAGATGTGGAATTGGTGCAAAACAGATGCTGAAAAGCCATGTCAATATCCTAAAGGAATCCATTCTGTATCAGAAGGAAACTTAATTTCTACTATAAAGAATTTGATTATGTATTGTTATACCAAATGTGATTAATGTTTTGTGGTGATTAATCAACTGCAAAATATATAATTATGCCATCTGTATTTTTCCAGCTTCTTGTCACTTAAGAATTACACTGGGGAGTGGGAGGTGGGATAATGAGCACTGGTGGCATTTAGAGTGCTTAAAACTGCACTCCGAAAGCCTGAGGAATCCACTAACAAAAAGAACTGGCATTTATTCTAATAGCAAAACCTCTAAGCATATTAAGAACCCAGAAGACCCATTGGCTTGATAGCTACTTATGTGGAAGGCCCAGTTATGGAGTTCAAACAGCCTGGGACCCATGAGGGCTTGCTCCAATTCAAAGGTAACCTATTAAGACCCCAGGAGAGTATTCAGAATTTGACTTTTGGTCCACCTCCTGCTGTCTGATTTATGAGACAGCCCTGACACTGATGCAAGGATCATCAACTGTCTTCTGGTTGCATGTAAAGTGAGGTATATTTGCAGTGACAGTTGAGAGCAAAGAACTCTAACTACTTACATACGTTTTATTTTTTTTTCCCCCCTAGGGAAGGCAATTGTTTAGGTTCAAATCTTGGGTAAGACACTTGGCCCACAAAATCATCTGTTAAAGCGAAGAGATGCCTTTTCAAAATGTCATACAGAATTAAGGTAAAAGAGGTAAAAATAAAGGTTCCTTTGGGAAGCTGGTCCCAACCGCACTACAGATGAGTGATCTGTATCAGTCTTTTATCTGCTCTCAAATTAAAATACATCATTTGGGAAATTCATCCTTCATCTGTTTGGCGTTTGCAGAGGGAAGAAATTGTGAAGACTGAATCCGGAGTCTTAATAATTCCCACAAGCTTGTAATAAAAACATTCTGGTGATACTTTTTTTATTTGGTTCACTTGTCTTCTTTCTTATTTTTTTGAATAATATAATGTTTATGTAAAACATGATCTAATGCTTCTCCTTTTTATCAATCTCATTTAACACTGTTGAAAAGTAACATACTGGAACCTGCTGGAATCCAACAGAGCAACTCCAAAAGACCATGGGCACCTCAAATATTGTGTCACATCTGCTAATTCCTTTGTGATAACTTGGATATCAGAGAAATGACACAACTTGCTTGTTTAGGTATTTGAGCCACCCTATGTCTTTCAGTATATGGATCTCTGTATCTATCAGCCTTTGAATTCTCCCTGTGAAAAGACACTTTTGTCCTCCTTCTTGTGTTCTGTTTCTCCCTTGCCTTTTTAATTTGTAGCATATCCATACAAGGAACAATTAAGGGATTGGTCATGATTGGTTGAGGGCACTGAATAAAAAAAAAAACAAAGTGATGTAAGTGAAGTGTGTGTCTGGCAAAACTCATGAATCAGGGAGAGGGAAAGCCTGTTAAAGGAAAATAAAAATTCTTCTTACATGAGCATACACTTTGGTAATGAGCAATAACAGGGGAAAAAATAAACTACAGTAGAAGTAGCATGATGGTTTGAGTTTGGTTGATATATACGTGGTTTTAAAATTGCCTCAATGTGTCAGTCTTTTATTCATGGTTGGCAGATAGTGTGGATGCAGCAGAAGTAGTATAATGGTTTGAAATATCAGTGCAATTATGTTTTAGGGTCAAGTACGTTTTTAACATACTTCCTGGTGAAAAAATAAAAAAAGAAACCAAAAAAAAAAAGAAACAAAAGAAAAAGAAAATAAAAACAAAGGAAAAAAAACAGAGTGGAGACGGAAAGAAACAGAATATAGAAAAGGCCCTCTTCTAAAACTGGTAATGAAAAGACAAAAATATTTGGAATCATAGTACTCTGTATAATGTGAGATCACTAGATCACTAGGTAGTGGCAGTGCCCTATTTTGTGTCCACTACTGTAATTTTCTGCCTTCTGTGGGTTCTTTGCAATTGCTGAACATTTTGAGCATCAGCAGAAGCAACTGCTGACACCATGTCACCATCATCACCTTTTGTTCCTTCCTGAAGTTCTTACACCTTGCTAGTTACAACTATTTTTCTCAAGTTGTTGATACAGTTTGGATGAAGCATATTAAATTACAAGTGTGTGAGTGAGTGAAGTATTAAAGAACGCATTTGTATGAATTGTTAGATTAAATAATTTGAATTGACATAACAACAGTAAATCTACATTAGGAAAGTAGTTACCGGAGTCTCCCTTTATCATCAAAGAAAATAGACTCCACAAAAGGATCATTCAGACCACTGGTGATTTTCCCTGGAATTTGCACTCTAATTTTCACGTTAATAGAAACAAGGAACAATTGCATTGATTTCAGTGGTGATGAGACTTTTAATTTGCTGGTGGTGGTGAAGGACTATTGGTTCCGGTATGCTCCCCTTTTCCAGCCATTCTTTCAAAATGAAATGCCCTAATTCTAAAGAATGGACAAAGCTCTGAAAATCATACTGCAGGGAAACCATCTACACTCTTCTGTGACTGGAAATGAAGAGGAAAAAAAGCCTGATGACCCAACAGGTCATTCTCTTTGCTATTTTTTGTGATTTCCTGCCAATTCTGTCTCTGTAAGTCTTGATTAAATATTCAGAAAAATCATTACTTATACATAAAGCTATTCATTTAAAGGTGCTTCAAATAAAGCAGACTACAAACACTTTGTTAAAGGAAGGCAACATTCAAAAGATACCATATCTTTGAGTCCCAATTAGGCCAGATCATTAAGGAAATACATTGCAATTAAGTTTACATCCACTGGATGGAACTTGTTGCCAGATAACAGGAACTTCTTAAGTGTAGGTTTGTTTTTTTGTTTTTGGTTGTTGTTTTTTCTCCTATCAGGATTATTATCACAGTGCGAGATCATTATTCCGGATAAAATATAGCCAAACTTTATTGAATTCTGAAAAAAAAAAAAAAAAAAAAGGTCAATTCACCTAATTAAAAATTGTAAGTTCAAGCTTGCTATTACAAATGAAAGCAAATATGAAAACTATTTGGTGCAAAAGGATTCTTTTGTTTTAAATGGTACATATACACGTCAGCAGTATTAACTCCTAGAGTACTGTGGGGCAGTAGATTTACTTCTCTCATGCACATTTTTCTAAGGATCTAAGAGGCCACCTCATTCTGACTCAAAGTTTAACTAGTGATCCACAATGAGTTTTCTTTATCTTCTTCAGTGACAGTTTCAAATTATTTCTTCAATCCTCAAATGCATCTGGTCTGGCTCCCTTTAGGAGACACATGATCTCTGAAACTCTCATTTCAGCACAAAATTACTGTCCTGGATCTTATCCTTACAACTCTTATGACCCTCCTTTGATTTCTGCTACATCCAGCTCTTGCCCTATTCGCAAACTCACAGTTTTCAACATTAGAAGCTGCTGCTTTAATTGAACCAATTTTCTAAGTTACACAATTGGCAGCCCTGGATGCATTTCAAGATCAAGAACACCATTTCCAAGTAGTTAACTTTTCAGTCCCTTTGTTTTCTTCCATCATAATTCCGATGTTCTTTTTCCCTGACCAGCCTGCATGTACAGTCACAAGTTATAAAAATCAGAAATTGGTCTAATTGTCTGTCATCCCTTTGAAATCTAATTGTTTTTCTTTCAAGGATCCCACCCTGAGCTTGAATATGACAGTTTTGGGTTTTTTTGCCTAGAATTCTGCCTCCTGCATTTGCTAAGCACTACTTCCCACCAGGTGTTTTTTAACAGAAAACTCAATAGACTGTGGATTAGTTTGGGATTTCCTGTGAATTGGAATGAAACATGAACAAAGATATTCCTAAACTGCCTTTTTCTTAAGATTCTGATAAAAAATGAGAGCTGGTATAATTTTGAAGGACACAGCAGCTGGAGTGACATATGACATATTTTGTGTGAGAACTACCCACTGATTGTATCATTACAGGGATGATGCTGCTCTTTGCACATACTGGGCTCAAATTAGGTTCAAAAGCAATCCCCTCACCAAAGAAAAAGTGAACTTATTGTCCCTGGCTTGCAGCACTGCGTGTAAGGGTTTAATCCAATCCATGAGTAATCTGGTCTGAGTTTGAATACATTTTCAGGAGGTAAATTTATCCTGAATGTAATGCAAAGAACCTTGATGTGTTGATGGTCAACTTTACCACAGATCCCAGATGTTCTCATAGAGCTTGCTTTATAATGTGCAGGGTTAACACATGAAAGAGAATTTCATCATGGAACATGCTTTACTCACAGGCTGCAATGCTACACCTCAAACTGATATTTGACTCTTATTGTCTTCTTTTTGTTTTTTCTTCATTTTTCCTTCCTGTTTTTTCTTGTTTTTTTCTTTTTTTTTTAAGTTTCTTTATTTGTGTTTTATGGGTGTTGCTATCACATGACTACACTACAAGACTGAGGATTGAGAAGTAAAATTGTGAGTTAAGTCTCCGGAAGAAAGGTACCTTTGTGTTAAAAATACCCACAGAAAGTTGTCATAAAATAGGACGCAGGACATTCTAAATAAGTTGTAAATAAGTAATACCTTCCTTCTGGCAATTCCTTCAGCAACAGGGTATAAAACATATCTTTCATTAGGGCTTAAAAATATCAACACTTTGTAAACATAGAATTTTTTGTCAGTTCTTATAGTTTATCTCAATAAACAAGGGAGAAGAAAATACACATCTCTGGATAAAGGACAAGTTCAACAACTCTTTAGACAAAAAACACCTTCCTTCCTTTTTTAAAATATTTGTTTAGGGAAGGGAGAAGTTAAATTACAAAACCTCTTGAAAACTAATTTGTCACTTATCCACTCAGACAGCATCAATAGCAACAATTGCTTTTTCCTTCAGTTACACACAGTAGTAGTGTATTCCTCAGCCTTTATCCTGAATTTCTGTGAAAGAATAATTAAATCTTGCTCTCTTTATTTCTCTTTCTCTTCTATTTTCCTCTTCCCTCCACCACCAGTCATTTAGAGCAGGGGTAGCTCTTCCTGTGCAGATGCTGTCAAAGGATGATTTTTATATTTGCGGCCCGCTGAACATTTTAGAGCCCTGCCAACCACTCATCATATGCTCATGTCCCTCTTTCCCTGTCAGAATGGGCTGAAAATGAACCAGCCGTGGGAGATGGAAATAGAAACATTCTTTGTAAGTATTCATTCAGGTACACACTACACACTTTTTTGTACAGTATAGAAAATCTCCTTCTGTCTGGTCACAAAACAGAGTTGATAAGTTTCTTCCAAGAATGAGATAAAGCAAATAATTGTGTGAAAATGTATCCATACTCTGTGGCTATCTGCAATTAATCCTCAATTTTTTGCATGTGGCTTTTCCTAGTTATAAAGTAACAGTGCCCTTGAGGCAAAGACTCCTGGAAATGATGTAAGGGAAAGAAAACTTGATGTCAGTCATGATTGACTAATCTACATACCCTCATGACTCTTTTATAATCATATTCTTTGCTTTTCATTTAGCTGGTGGTTTTGATTGTAAGGGATATCCCAGCAATTATATAGCCAATGTTAATAGAACTCTGATTGTGATCTCACAGAATATTTTATTTCCCTCCATGTTTGTCATCCAAGAAGCAAAACCAATAATAAACATTATAAGTGGACAATTAGTGTTGATATTAAATTACTAAGAAAGAGAATATTTGCATAATAATTGTTGATAATAATGTATGAGGTCTCAATGGACTGCAGTGTATTTAAATAAACTACTTATCCAGTTACTCTGAGTGTGATGGATTTAAAGTTTCATCTAATGACTTTTAAATATTGTGCTATGACCTGCTTATTTTGATGTTTTGTTTGCTTATATGTTTGCAGCAAGCTAATTTAATAACTAGACTTTCAGGAAATCATTTGGAAAAGGGAAGAAGGAATTTCTGATACATGCATCTTGTATACACTTCATAATATAGAGAGGCTTTTTACAGAAATATCCTTTATCAGATCTTCCTTCTATTTGTCCAGGTATTTTTGTAGATTAATTTTGGGATCCTGAGGAGCTGGAAGTAACTGGTGGGTAGAGTGGGCAGGGAATGCAGAGTCAAGCCCGTGTTAAATTAAAAATTGGAGATGCTTTCTGAGACTCAGGCCTCAACACTCAGTGGTAGGAGTGTGGGATCCAGGAGGATTTTTTCAATTGCCTATGGAATAGTGGGGCAAACTGAAAGATGCTTTCACTGTGTTTGGAGCATATCAGCTCCAAGGAAGTCCTGGCCTGGTGGTCATACACTACTGCTGTGTGCAACCTGAGGTATTGAGTGCTTTTCCCTTTTTTAGGGAAAAAGCTTGGATTTCCTGTTGCGGAACCTTTCATAAGTCAGGCCACCCATCCTCAAACTGGAATTGGATTTGATCCAGCTGCCTAAGCTCCTGAGGGTCTCCCATCAATCTGCCCTGTCTTTAAGTAATAAAGTTAATAAGACATATTTGTTTTAAAAGCTTGAAATACTTCAAAGGTTTCTGTATTAGCCATTTATCGTACTTTAAAGTTATTTACTAATTACCTCAGGATGCTTTAGTGCATTCCATGAGACCTAGATATTAAGTAAGAGGGTTGTATGGGACTGGATTCATTCAGATAAATCACCAAATTATGGAAGATAAGCAACTTCTTGTGGATAAAATCTAAACTCAAAGTGAGAACTTGGTTGTTCTGCTCTCATATTGTGCCTTCCTGAGCAGATTACTATAATATAATTTAGTTTACAGTCTGATAATATTACCTAAACCTTTACTGCAGGGTATTTGTAAGCAGCAAGGCAGCTAGGAAAGAATAATCCTATAAAGGCCCATCCTCACTACTCTATGACAAGAGCATCTTGTAATTCATCTCCTCTCAAAGTCATATGCACAATATAAGAATCAAAGAATATGTAAAGGGAAAGTTCCCAAAAAAGAATTAAAAGTGCAACTATCTCAGTAATTGTGACATTGAGTAAGAAATCTCTAGAAATCCAAATCTGTTTGAATATAAATTCATGAGCCCATGAAGGGGCAACTTTTGAATAAATTAGTCACGGTGAATAGTTTACCCAATTTTATTATAATCTGGAAGAGAGGAGCGCAGTGTGATATTTTTTTTTTACCTGATATTTAATGTCCTGAAGCATTTGTCATGTTGTTTACTTTGTAATCACCAGCTTTTTTACAGGCAAGCAATCTCCCAGTCTGAAAATAAAAACATACAATAGAGCAATGTACTGCAGCCATATCCTGTCAATTTAGTCTCTGCAGCTTCAATACCCTGTAAATACCTTAGGCAAACCATAGATCTGCTTCAGCAAGGACATGGAAATTCAGTCTGAATATGGGTTAGGCTGATCCCCAAAATTCAGTACATATTCAAAAGCAAAGCTGTTCTTAGAGATTATTCATTATTCTGATTTGGACAGGGTCATCTCTAAAAATGAAGATATTCCTCATTTGCTCCATTACATATTTCTGTGGAGGTAGACAGACAGACCAAATTGACTATCTGAAGAGAAACTAAACAGAATTAGTATCAGTCCAGCTGAGATATACATCTCAGGAAGGTCTCAAATTCTTTTAAATTTATCTACGTCTGTTTTTCTTTTTTTTTTTTTTTTTTCCCCAAGAATGGGAAGATATTTCAATATTAGAAAAAGCTTTTTGCAACAAGTCTCACAGTGGATTATATTAAACTGGGAGCATTGCAGAAGTTATTTAACCTGAATCCAGTGGCCAAAAAGCTTATATTTCCTGACCTACAAATTATCAACAATTGGTACAGGCTTGTGTGTCCATGTTCTTGGCTTTGAATAGGGCAAAACTCTGTCACATCTGTATTCATCACTTATGGTTCAGGTTGAAAGGGGAAGTAAAAACAAAACAAAAAAGCAAAACAAAACAAAACAAAACAAAAAATCCCCAGAAACATGAAAAGAGTAGATCAAAGGACCAGTGGTGAAAGAGAGAAATGTTTTTCAAGTACATAGTATTTTTTTGTCTTTTTAATGGATTCCCATTGCAAATCCTGAGGAAAGCGACCATCACCGTGTACGCATATAGCTTTTTTTGTTTGTTTTTTTTTTTTCTCTTTAACAAATTGCTATATATAAGTTTGTATAAAATTTAATATATATTAAAAGTATTTGTATAGGTTCATTGTTCATTAGAAACACCTGATCTTTCTGGAAAAGCCAAAGGAAGAGTAAGAGGAAAGCTGTAAAGTCAGATGTGTTAAAAACCATAAATTTCTGGAAAGAATTGAGGAGTGGCCCATGGTTGCAATCCCTTAGGTTGCTCTTCCCCTGGCATGGATTGCCTGTGGGCTGCAGCCCCTCTTCTAATGCAGTTCTGTGAATTAAGGGATGGGCAGAATTTTAACATAGAGCTTAACTTGGGAGGAGAGGAAATAAAAGCAGTTGTTAGCTCTGAAATGCTGTTATAGATTTGCTCTGTAATTAAGATAAATTCTTGTGATTCTGTCTAGATCTTAGATACTCTCTAAGAGCTTCAGCCTTTATTCCTTCCTACTAGTACAGATGCCCATGGCTTTAAAGTTAAGTCAAAAATTGACAGCGGTTTTCTTCAAGTGATAGTAATTGTACAAGATGATATTACTTGTATTCTTAGGATAAGAGTCGGAAAAAACATAATTTTACACAGTCATTGGTTTTGTTGGAATAAAAATTGCTCAGTCAAAATTTTATTTTTATGGTCTATGAGCTGTAAAGACCATTTAAGGTCAACTCTTCATACTGTATTAGGTAAACATTTAAGAGGTAAATACTTTTATCCAAGTTTGCTGCAAGCAAAGAAATAGACCATGAAAACTCAGGAGAATGGACTTGATGTTTTCATGCTATTATTTTTACTGAGCTAAAGCTTCAGTACTGGAGGTGTTCAGAGCCTCATATTTAACGTGCAAGCTTCAAAACATCACCAAAAGAAAATTGCATTGACACAGCTATAAAAGAAAAGTATTATATAGTCTATGGATTGCATGTTCTGTCATTGTGGTACCAGAACCATTTCTGTTCTCACTAGTGCTCATGTCAGGGAGAATTGGGAACCATAATGGCTCAGGTCTGACCAAAGCTCTGCCTCTGTTTTCCCATCTCACTGTACCCAATTCCATGGGCTAAAACATCCATAAGCTGTTCCAGTGTTTGCACTAAGGACAGCCCAATCACAGTGAACATTTTATATGTTTGTCTGACTGTGAAGAGACAGTCCCAAACACTTTAACCACAGGAAATAAGGACTGTGTGCCTGTGACAGTTCATTATTACAATGGAAGGAAGTAATGTGAACAGCCTGTGGGGCACCCAAGCACTTGCATGTGGATTAGAATATTAGAAATAGATAGCAGGAAACACTTATTGTTATATATGAAAATTTAAGCAGTTCTGCCTATACAGGAACTAGAGATAAACAGTACAAGAGAGCAGGTTTTTGTAGTGAATATTTGCTGTTAAAAAAACTACTGAATTCTCATCTTACACCAACAAGAATACTTCCTGTGAAGATCTCTGTGTTATTGTTCAGAGAGGAAACAGGAAATGTGGCATGGAGGAAAAGCAAGATGGAGATTGGGGATGGTGAGAAATGGTTGAGATATTACGCTGGAAAGAATGTTCGCGGCTTAAATTCTTCTGAGACTAAAGGAACTTCATGTTAGACAGACCCTGGAAACACCCTTCTCATTTAGAACAGAACGTATGAACACATTTCTTCTGCTTACTTATATTTAAACATCCATCGGGAAATACTTGACTAGCAGTTCCTACTACGTATTCCCCTCTCCAAACTGTATGGCCAATATGAAAACACATTGCCCTCATCCTGGATTCATGACTTGTTTTGTTTTCTGAAGAGCAACTTATTCTCAGACTCAAAGTTGTTCCATCACCCTCCCATCTTTTCAGTCCCTGTATCCTGGAGTTTGTTGGTAGGAAACCTGCAAGGGAAGCAGGAGATGAAGTTTTGAAATTTTTGAAACAAAAAGGGGGATGAGCCCAAAGCTCCTTGTTTTCTTTTGGCAGGTACCTCTTACTAAGTGCTCAGTCTAAAAGCTGATTGATTCCACTATCTGTGTCTGCATTTTGAACCCGTGGTTAACTTGCAGGAATTACCAGAGGTGTGTAGGCCCACGCAGCTTTTGGAGTTACTAAAAGTTGAGAGAGTCCTACAAGCATATTTCCAGGGCGAAATACAGGGAATATTCAGGATCACACTGTGGTCTCTTGGTAGACTGCTGGTACTTAAGAGAAATACTGTTATTCTGAATCCGTATTCTGAGAGTAGTTCTAGACAAGTTAATTATGCCCATTCCTGCTTTTTCTCTCACAATGGCCCGTCCTCTTCACAACTGAATGCCCCTGACTGTAAAGAAAGAATGTGCTGTTCCCATCAGGCTCACAGGGCTGTGGGGCTGCTTAATAATTACTAACTGGAAAAAGAACATGAAGATTATCACACTTTTTCCGTACAAAATTATTCCATTTCAGTTTCCACCACCATGGTGTTTTAGCTACTTCCATGGCCTTTCGATGTAAATATGACAAACAGCAACCAGAAAGTGTGCTTCATGGGGTGCATAAGAAAATTAACACTAAGAGACTGAAAGTTTTGCTTTTGATGTTTAAATGATTTGTGGTGGTGACCTCAGCTGTGCTTTAATGAGTATTTTGCCCAATTAATTTCCTTAGATATTTTTTGTATGCTTTAAAAATGCATGCTCAAATTTTGTTGTTTTTTTTTCTTTTCTTTCTGAAGTCCCTGTTGTGTTTTCTACACTGTGAACTGCAGAAATGTTGCTGCAGTAAATTCCTTTTGTTTTGCCTTGTACAAATCGTAAAAGAGTATATTATCTTCATTTTTCTTCCTTCTTTCCACTTAAATATGTACAAGACTTTTCAGAGGATGAATAGGGAGTGTAAATGGGTGTTTTGTTTTACTGATGAGCAATTGTCATGCCCTTACATTAGACAGGGTTGAGAACTGAGAAAACTGATAAACAAACAGACAATATAGGCAATATTTAAACCACAGGATCTTGGTTCTCGCTTCCTTCTTTCTTGCACTGTACACAGTAATGGACTCTGAAGGGGTCAAGAACCTTATTATCTCCAAAAACATTTGATGTTACTTTCTGAACTACTCCTTGGAAATAAAAAGGAGTTTTTCAAGAAGGATGTGGACACTATTTCCATGGATCTTTTGGATTTCGTAAACCCAGGAGATGAATACATTCATACCTCAATGGTCTTCAGATCATCTCTGAGGCCCTTTTGCACTGTCTTACTCCACCTGGTGTTTTTAATGGATTCCTCAGTACCAGGGCTAAAAGGTTTTGTTTTTTTTTTTTTTTTAGTGTCTGTAAAATACCCCAAGAGTCTAGAGTATTCAGGGAAAAAGAAATAGGAAAAACCCCTCTAGGGACTTTCAGGCTTGACTTGTGAAGTCAGTAGATTAAAATAACCAAATCAACTAAATAGGGCCTGGGGAAAAGCTGGTTAACCCTCTGAAAGCATCCACAATATTGCAAAATATGTGGTGTGAGAGCAATTACTCACAGGCCACAAAAAGAATAGCAAGTGATAGAATGAGACTAAGAAACAGAACATTTCTGCTTGATAAAGTCAATTTATCCCGTGCAGAAATTTTCTAGTGCAAGGAGCTATTTTGACTCATTTATAGGTGGCTGAACTACATTAATAAACAAGCTGTAAATCTCTTAATTTCCTGAGTTGGAAGGAGAACTGGCAAGATCTCCTAGTGGAACAGGTATTTTACCTCTCCAGTGCCTACGATTCTATCACACACGGTTCCTTTCAATTATCAAAGCATCACGTGCTCATTTCAGCAACATGACTCCCATTAATGTCAAAGGGAGACTCGAGATTAAAAACCCCAGGCGTCACTTTAAAAATGCAGAAATTAAAATGATGTATCATTTCTCCACTAGAGAAACCAATTCCCCAAATATGAGACCCCCTTGCATTTTTCTTCTACCCCCTTGCATTTTTCTTCTATCCTTGCTTATCCTCAGCACCCAAAAATAAATGCCAAGTCCAGATTGCAATTAACCAAGAGCTTCTGAAGGTGAAAAAGAGAAAAGCAGAGACTTTTTTTAGCCATTAAAGAAATTAAAGACTTTGCTTTTCCAGAGAGAGCGTGATTTAAGGGCTAATCAGCACCATGGTCCTACACATTATCTAAGAAATTGAAAATTACTGGCTACTAAACCCAGCTCTCAGAAACTCCAGGGGGATTCTCTGCAAGGCCTCTGATAACTTTTGAGTCTAGGCTTGAATGCTGTTCTCATCTTAATTAGAAATTCATCGTGTGTGTGTTCGTATATGTGTTTGTATTTGTATATACGTTTATTGCTGTGTGTGCACATACTTACACACATATTTTGTCTCCATATGGATGCACACACATTACAGAATATATAACTCTTCACTCAAATTGCCTGTTTTTTCCCCCTGTCATGTTTAGCAGATTATGCTCTCTACGCTCTATTTTCCTTTCCCTGTATTGGCAAAGACTTACAAATGCCCTATTTGCTTTCTTTTATCTCATTACATTATTCAGTGGTTTTCTGTACACATACACTCACAAAACATCAGCAAATAACTTGTTTTCAAAGACTCTTAAGAAAAACAAGTGTGTTTGTTAAAGAAAGAAGTTTAAGGCTGACTCAAAGCATAAGCAGAGTATTTGCTCAGGGCAAAAGATTACCAAAGATACTGAAATGACTACAGTCCTATGATTTTGCTAACACCAGAAGTCACCAGAATCTTCACACCTACAACTGTCAACAAAGAAAGTAAAGCTGTTAGCTAGGGTAGAAGGAGTATTTGAAGAGCAGCAGAGTGCCAGGACAGGTCATCAGCTTGGTGCTGCCTGCCTGAGCTCTGAATAATCCCCTGGAAATGCCCCATCCCCTCCTGTGAATACCGGGACAAATGTGAAATGTATTTCTTCTTTTTCAAATAGATGAATTACAACAGAAATTCTGGGATAAAAGGTGGGGCTGCTGCTGAGTGGAATGGGGGCCTTTGGAACAGAGCTTGAGATACTGAATGCCTTCCTTCCTTCCTTTCATCTTTGCTGTCCAGGCTGCTCTCATGGAACCGTGGTGGTCAAACACTGGAAAATGCTTGCAAAGGTCTTGCAGGCTCTCTCTCCTTTAATGACATTCAAAGTTTGTGCAAACAGGGGGCTGACTAGCTTAACCTAACCCTTCTCTGAGTGAGAGAAAAGATGATTTCCAGCAATCTCTATAGTCTAAAGTACTCCATGATTCTTTGATTTGTTAGAAATGGGAGAAAATAAATGTTTATGGATCTGCAAGCAGATGGAGCTGAAAATAAACAGAGAAATTGTCAGCTTAAATGTGCCCAGCACCGTTTTCTGGTACTGAGGCCAACTGGCACAGAAAAGGCTATGTCCATATTATCAAATGCTTTTCACCTTCAAAAGAAGGTGGATGTGTGTAAACTGGTCCCTGGCTTGTGCTAAACACAAAACATATCTGAAAATTGGGCTCTCTCAACTCAGATGGTTCAAAAGGGTGTTGGGGACCACAGCTACAATTTACCTTCACAACCAACTGACTTCTGGAATTCAGAAATATTCCCCATAACTATTTAATTTACTAGAACTGGTGTAGCTATGACACCAGAGATTTATTTCTTCCCACAGTAAACATGAAGAAATATTTATATTCCTGAGAACTATTGTAGGTAAGGTATCCGGAATATTCATCTTTCCATCATTATTTTTGCTACTTTGTCTGTTTCATTTTGGTTTTTGTTTTTTAAAAAGACTACCTACAAAGTGTCAAGTTCTTTACATTTATTTTTCACACTGAAAATTATGACCCATGGCTATGTGACACTCTGTGTGTGTGGTGCTCTTAAAGACATAGGTAACATCATATTTCTACATAGCCTTGTTGTAGTTTATTAGTGCAAATTCTTGATAATGGGGGAGGGTGAGTCTGGAAAAGAAAATTCTATGTGAGAGACGAAACAGAGGGATGAGATTTTGAGACTCGGCAAAGAACTATACTTTTTGCATATATTTCATATTGAGGGAGGTTAACTTTGAAACAATTGTACTGGTTGTTTTTTTCTTCACACACTTAAAGTGTATTTTCATAGTTCCTTAAAATACTTTCCCACCATTATTAGTTTTGGATTTTATTTTCATCTTGATTTTGGATTTTTTTTTTTTGTTTGTTTGTTTTTTGGAATTTTTTTTCTTTCAAATGAATCATTTTTGGGGACTCTGTGAGTGGTTTTATTTGGTTGGTTTGTTTGTTTGTTTGTTTTCAGCTCACCAAATCTCAAACAGAAATATGTTTATAAATATGTTTATGTCTGGTTAATGTGAGTGGTTTTTACATTCTTACTTTGTCTTTCAAGGTAGCCTTGAAGATCAGATTAAGGGGAGGAAAATTTGGGCAACTGGTGGGAAATAAGTGGAAAATTATGAAAAATTTTAAATTTGCTCAAGTTCAACTTTAGTTATTTCTCTCTCTTCTGGTACAGTGTTATTTATTTACATAATAATATTTATTCACCTCTTATTTAAACAAACAGCATTTATAAGCAGACTGTCCATAAGAAAATGGGCACAATCAGCTTTTTGATATAAGGCAGGGATGTACAAAGAATTTCTAACTGAATGTAAGTTATTATTTTAATTAAAGTCAGTGATGGGGAAAAAGTGTTGCACTGACAATTCGGATCGTGAATGATTTTGTTCATCACCAAAATATTTCTTTCTCATCCTCCGCTTCAGCAATTTGCTTCAGCGGAGGGCAAGTTCAGACTACTCAACTCTTCTCCAGAGGAACTTACCTGTTCTGGCCTGGGCTGAAGTCCACTGAGGAGCTTTTTTGTCTGCCAAAAAGGCATCCTTGCTATTGATCTGTGCTGGGTTTGTACGAGTGACCTCGGGGTGACTGACTGTGCGAGCTCTCGCTCGAGAGAGCCTCCCTTTCAACAAGGGATTTTTTTTTTATATTGATATTAAAGCAGGCTACCTTGTGAATGAACAGAACATGAAATAAAGAATAACTGTTAGGAAAAAAAAGAAAATTAAAAAAAAAAAACAACAACCAAAAAACCTTTTTTTGTTGTTGTTGTTTGATTGGGTCTGTTTTTTCCCCAAGGACATGACCACTTTCACTTAAATTACACTCATATAAAGGGTGTGTTGCTCCAAAAGATCCAACAGAATTTCTTTTGATCCACGTCCTCTGTAAAAATCAGAGTTTCACTTGTAGATTTCTAAGTTAACAGAAATTGACTGGAAAATCATCATGCTTAGGTGCTGCCTTTCCCAATGCTGAACTATAGATGTTAAAACATATAGAATATTAAACATAAAAGGGATTTCCTAAGTAGACTACACACACACACCACAGTTGGATCAATTCACTGATCGACAGGGCACAAATTCCGTCAGAAAAATGAAAGAAAAAAAGGGAAGAAATTCCATACATCCTAACACCAACATCATTAATGTGGGGAAACAATAAATTAATTTCTGTACATTCTTCATTTGGAAATGGGAAAGTTTTGTTAATTTTTTTTTTTTTTTTCCAGAAAGACAGAGATGAGAAAGATACATTCATTACACCCTTGAAAGAAAAATCATTCAGCAGAAAATATAGGTAGAATAGCTGAAGAACAAAGAAAGTAGATTCTTAATCTTTTTTTTTCCTTTCCTCCTAATGAGCAGATTGTTTCTTTTTATCCCTTTCTTAACAGCATAAAAGGAACAAAATAAACCCCTACAACCAAAAAATCAGAACCAGCCAAACTGAGAAATTAAAATTTCACACAAAATATTTTCCTGTATCAGACTTTGACAACATTATACAGACTCTAGACAGGCTACCTGGGATAAGTTCACAACATCCCCTTCAGAAATCTGAACTGCCACTAAAATAAGCAAATATAAAAGTGCCATAACAATGACTTTATGAAAGGAATTGCACAGGTACAAACAGTCATAACCCCATCTCATTGGGAATGACAGTTTCTATATTTCAGAAATAGAAGATGTAACACTGAAGTGATGCGTGGGTATTCCAACCAACAGAAATAACACTGGATGGGAAATGAGTCTTGAGGATAGGTGGTGAGTTATCCACAGTCTGACACTTAAAAGTTCTCAAGTACACAGCCTGCATTTCCTTCACCTGCTCTGGAGATGCTTTAAAAAGGTAAAAGCAGCTGACTGCCCAGTCCTTCCTCTCCTGACCATCCACAATCTGCACTGGATGTGTGAGGGCTAAATTTACCTGCTGGATTTCCTTGTGGAATATTACATTGCTGTGCAAAAAGACCGCTGTTTTATCTCCAAGATAACACAACATCTTTAAGACAAAGCTGCATTGTACATATAAGCCTGCAGCTCCTTCAAGGAACCATAGTAAATATTTAATATTGTGTATATGTACAACGTCGGATGGCAAAACACCACATCGTACCGAACCCAAAAGGTTTCTTGGGTGTTTTTTTATATAGATCACCCCTCTGGACTAAGTCTGGTCTCCTGTTTTTTCAACAAATATGACAAACTGCTGTGCTGGATGGTAAGCCAAAGGTACTTTTAGTAATAGTTATCAAGACTAATAACAATCAAGAAGGCACGCACTTTGCAGTACTGAACACACCTCTTGATTATTCCAGGGCTTGTCAAAATAAACAACTCTCTAGATGAAAACAGTAAATATCCAGGCTTCAGAAGATCAGGAAAGGAAACATTTGTCTTAAGAAAGTAAAGTTTTGGTCCAGATTTGAGTACCTTGATGGATGCTAGACAAATGTTCTTAAAATTCATGCTTGCAAAAAGTAGAATGAATGAATGAATGAATTAATTAATTAATTAATTAATTAAAATTATTAAATTAACTCCACAGGGTGTGAAATAAAAGAGTCTTCTGAAGGAACAATGTGTTGTGGTAAATGGTCCGTCATTCCTATATTCAAAATTATTAAACCCAAGGTTAAGATCAAGGGTTTGGTCCTAATTTACATAGCACCACAGAGCTGGTCTGAACTAGTACAGATACTGTCTGCAGCTGTGTACCTGTAACATGATGAAATCTGGGGAGATGGAGACATCCTGGTTATACAAGAGTCTGACACCAAAGTGCCTTGAGAGTTGCCAAAGGGCTCTGAAAACAACAAAAGATTTCCATCTTTTGGGCAGAAAATAAGTTTTTTAAGTTCAGCATTTTACCCTGCCCTCCTAAAAGATACCAGACACTAGCACAAGTCCCATGCTTTGTTCTACCAACATAAATAATGCACTTTTATTTTTCCCCTTCCTACACACATATATGTGTAAGATTACCACAGGCTGTCTGCTTAGGCATTGGGAAACAGACACAGAAAGACACGTATGCAGCTAAGCATTCAATTTCCATCATTCCTTCATTTCAAAGCTTGTTTTGTTGGATGAAAATATGGCAGATGACAAAGGAACTAAGAAACAAGCAATCCCTAAACAAACAATCTTTAAAGATGGAAGCAAAATGAAGGAGCAGTGGGAAATCAAAGGCAGCCATATGAGTCAGGAAATGAGAATAATTCAAGGTTATTATTCCTTCTGCTTCTCTAAAAACTTCCACCAAATATTAGAGTGATTATTTATAATTTTCATTATATTGGCTAAAATCAAAGTCTTTTTCTGCTGAGTACTTTTGAGCAAATAGGTCAGATTCATCATTCTCAGTTTTGGAGGTCTGAAGTCATCTGACCTATTTTAACAAGCCATTTTAGGATGAAATGAGCGGCCCTGAGGAACAAGCAAAAGTGCTTATATCTCTCCTTTACTTATAAAAGGAGTTTAGAATGACTAGTTCATACTGAAATGTCTAACTTAGGAGTCTTAACCTAAGTGAGATGAATTCTTCCTAATCTTTCCAAGTTTATCACTCTGAAAAATAGGCACCTCATCTAAGATGGTTGCCTAGACTCTCTCCATAGACAATGGAGAAAAATAAGTATATCTTGAGGGAAATTCTTTCCACGTTACTTGGACATCTTTCTTGTGAGAAGATGAGTCCTGCTCCAGAAGGGAATCTGGCTGGCCAGGGGCCTTCTCACTTGGAGGGGAAGGGAGTGACATAGATCAGTGCCTTGCTGAAAACACAGTGTCTTTTGAAAAGACATTGTAATTATATATATAAAATAACAAAGGCAAGCATGTTTACTGTTGCCTCGGTTGAGGATGGATTTCACTCTAATGGCTGGTTATAAGACAGATAGGGAAACATAAAGTAAGAGTGAAAGAACAATAAAAGTGAGTGAGAGAGAAAATATAAGAAATAACTTCTGCAAGCCCCATGAGAAATAAACACATTTACAACTACTTTATGCACAGTTAAATTGAGATACAAATAAGTTTAGTTCCAAATAGTAAGCCAGAGCAAGAGACTCAATATCAGGGAAATATTTCCCAGAAAATGGGAAACAACTGCAGGCTATCTGTGGAGAGAACTCTGTCTTGTAAGAGATACAGGACACAGGAGTGAGTACTGAACTAAAAATGTCTGAATGTGAAAATAGTCAGGGAAAAAAACCACACATGCATGATAAGATTCCTGGCTGATTGAAATCAGCAAATGGATTCTTCGTTTAGCTGTCCAAATAAACATGAATTCTAGCCTCCAACCTGATTCAGCTTTCATTTAATTCACTTTAGTATATACATATATATATTTTTTTAATTGTTTTAAATTTTATTTTTTAGTTTAGATAGTTGAGAGTAGAATTATATTCTTTTTTTCGTATTCTCCCTATTTCCCCTTCTTCGAATCACTCTAGCAAGCTGCTCAATAGCATCCAAACAAAATAGCTGTTGCTCCATTTTCATGGTGAGACTTGTGGGGCTTTTTGGAGTTAAAAACTAAAAAACTTGGGTAAATGTGGCACTGACTTTGCTTTTCTAGAGCATGAAAGGGTGAGATGCGCTGCAGTTTCTACACATGCGCATACATGTGCTAGCTGCATCATTTCTTTTTTTTTTAGAATTCAAACAAGTGATGTAATGAGAGAAAGATATGACTTGAAGAAGCAAGATTCGCCCCATAAAAGTTTTAGATACTGCAATACAAGTGAAAAGCCAGTCTGGTGGATGACAGTCCAGCATAAAATACCTACACTTGTACTTGTGAGTACACACACACAACGCCAGCCACCAACAAGGAGAAGGTGTGGCTGTGTCGCAGTTCTTCTCAGATCAAAATAAAAAAAGCAAAACCTCTTGAAACGGTTTTATATTTGTGTCTTCCACATTAAATCTGCTGAAATGAATTAAGCTGTAATGCCGTGAAGTAACTGACACTCCTATCACTGAATTTTGGCAATCATTTGACAAATCTCCTAGAAAATATAGCTATGTCCCAAAAAGTGGTGTTGGCTTAAAAAATCTCTAATATTTTGTCTCTTTCTTTTTTTTTTTTTCTTTCTTTTTTAAGTAAGTATATATTTAAGCATGTGGAATTTTTTACTTTGGTGTTTTGTGGGATATAATAGCTTGCTTATTATGATCACAGAACATTTATCTGTACTATGATGCATCAATCAATAAACAAAACCGACTGGTTTTTGGTTGTCTTTTTTCTAACTAATGTAATCACTTTAACCCAAGAGCTGGGTCTCATAGTTATTAAGAAAAAGGGAAAAATACCCCAAACTCACCACCCTCCAAGTCTGCAAACTTGGAATAAAAGGCAGAGATTTGGAAACAGGCTGTCAGCAAAGTTTGTCAGTGCAGTGTTTGTCTAGAGGAGAAGGTAAGGTCAGCTCTGTGGACTTCTTGGAACAGATCTACCATCAGTGTAAACTGATACAGCCCCACCAAAGTCAACTTGCACCAAATAAATATTCCTTCTTTATTTTTGCATTGTCTATCTTTGCGCTGCAGTGCAAAACCACAGGAGTCACCTTAGAGAGGCTTTTGTGTATTTTCAGCTCACTACCAAGTGCCTTTGGAGGTCTGAAAGGACAGCCCACTACCACAGGTCGTTTGTGCTTCCTTCTGTATCAGCAATAAATTCCAGCACACAAGGCTTTGCTGTGCACACAAATAACCAGGAAAAAGGGAGAGAGCAATTTTCCTTTCTCTGCTGTGTAAGGTAATATTCCTAAGATCAAGGCCTCTGGAGTTGGTTGGAAAAAGAAAGGAAAGGTCTTCCTAGTCTTTCCAAGTCTAATTGCTGTGCTAGGACATAACATGGACAGATAAAGCTTAACACTTTCTTGGAGCTATTTCCAATATAAGTAATTGTATACTTAAAGCAATTGTCACCTAATATTTATCCTTTCCTTTTTTCCTTACCTCCAACAGATCCGGGTTTGTCTTACTTATCAATTAACAGGTTATTGCACAGTTAAATAGTAGGACACCTTCTCATTCTTATCCCTCCTTCGTATTTCCCTTTTATCCACCTCAGCTTTCAATTTCTTTTTCTTTTCTCTTGCTTCCCCCTTTTTCTTAATATTTTTTCTTTTCAAATTAATTTGCCCTTTCCCTCTTAACCTGGATTTTTAAAATAATTACTGGACAGCAATACTTACATTACAGCAATCTGTCCTTGAATCTTCTATGCTGCTCCTAAACCTCTACATCACACTTTGGCTTCCCAAAAGCAGCTTGTGGAAAAAGGAATGGTTTTAAAATAGGCTACACATCCGCAAGGAATCAACATGTATTACATTGGTAATTCCTTTTTTTTTTTTTTTAATATCAAAGTAGAAACAAGTAAGTTTGTTTTAAGTAGTTCTCTTCCTTTTTTAAGAACTGTGGTGAAAAATGCTCTTTCTCTGAGAAAAGTTGAAGGCCAAATCTTGAAATACAGGCTGATTTCTGAAATACCTCATCTCTGGTACATAGAGAACAGATTGTATTGATAATTAAGAACATGCAGATAATTAAGAACAACAGTCAAGTTGATTAGTCTTTTATGGCTGTTTTTAGCAACATTATTTTGAGTAGCCTAAAAACTACTCTATATAAAGGACAGACTTTGTCCCTGCCATGAACAAAGAATAAGAAAGGAATTACTTAAGGCCCTCTGAACACTGAACACAGCCTAGGCAGATTAGAAAATGAGATTATACACCAGTATAAACCTCTGTAAGCAGAAATGGAGAATACCCAATACAAGGAAGTAGCATGTCACAAAATATTGCAAAATCAAGCAGATTGCATTTTGTTGTACACACAGTGTTACAGACACAGAATGTCTTAAGGATGAAAGTGTAAGATAATTTTTCCATACTATCCCAAGGATTTCTGAATTTTGAGGGCATAGACCTCAGATGTGACTTAAGTATTATTAGTGATCTAATCATTCTTCTAGCCTAGTTACTACTTAAAAGCAATCTTGGACCCAAGAACTCTTCTCCTACCTTTGAGATCGTAGGAAAATTTCCCAATGAACACACTTGATGATTTCAGGACATCTTCAAGAGTATTTAAAGTTTTGATACTCTAATTTTGATAAGTATTATTTTATTAGACTAGATTTGACAGATTGGGCAATGCTTTGCAAGATATTGATCTCATCTCTAAATCTCTGGGGTTTACCCCCAGGTAAATCCACTAACATTTGCAAATCAAAGCATAAACAAAGGAGGGAAGAGAACGCTTTGAAAAGGGACTGGAAAGAAGAGAAATACCAAACTTTACTGCATTAACCTGCAGTCTACTTGTTATCTTTTATCTTTATGAGCTGTTTAAATTCTATTTTCAAAATCAAGAATCTGAGTTTTTCTTGGTTTGCTCCCAGCTATATTAGCCCAGGAGAGAGACTGCCTTCATAGGGTTCATATCATGGCATGTAGTGACCTAAAGGTTATTTGTGCATCACTGTGTCTTTCTTTTACTTACTACACCCACAATCTACGTTTTACTGTCCCTCAGTTCACCTCAAGTGAAAAACAAAGTCTGCCCTTCTTCAAAATGAAGTGAAAAATGTGATCAAATAGCCCTTTAAATAAAAACAGGTCTTGTTCACTTATGAAAAAAATAAATTGGTGAAGACTTCCAACAACCTTTCCAGCAATTTTTTTTTTTTTAAATATGCAAGTAAATTAATCATTATAATAAGCCATAGATCCAGTAGCAAAGTCAGTGCAACGTTTGCCTGGAGGAGAAGGTCAGGTCAGCTCTGCAGACTTCTTGGAACAGATGTGTGCCTTCCTGGTGTCACCAGATTAAGTCTTTCTAAGGGATAAAATGTAGATCCAAGTGTCAGAAAATGCATATTATAATATCATTCTTAAACTGTGCTTTCCATACACCATAGTTTCCACATGTATGAGCATGCTGCTTCCTATTTTGACCACGGAACAAGCATCAAGCAGTGGCAGTCGTGTAACTCTGCGGCGAGGGTGTATCTGGCCTAGGATGGCCAGTGTCCGGCTAGCAGTGGGCAGGCCGACACCCTGCTGCAATCCAGTGCGAGCACCCCTTGGCGTCTGAGGGCCTCGGGCTGGGCTCGCACTACGGACCGGTCTCACCGCCTGCGTGACTGCGAAAGAAGGAGCAGGACTCTCAGTGGAGTTAACTCCGGTTTAATGAAGTAGCCAGGATGGCATCCAAGGAGTAGCCACAGGGAAGGAACCTAAGGGAGAAGCCCAGGGAGAGAGACCAAGATATGAGGGGGGGGGGGGTGTGAACAGAGGTTATAAAGGGGGTGGGTGTACCAAGGAGGGGCTTACATTGAACCAATCAGGAAGGGTGGAGGGATGAACTTAACATAATTGACTTAAAGGGGAAACCAATAAATGCAAAGTAAGGGAGGGGCCCCGGGACCACAGCCAACCACAACCCCCAAAGAGGAGAAGATTCTGGAAAGTTAGGAGGAGTGGGGGGTGATTGACTGGGCCCAGGGAGGAGAGAAAGTCCACAAATAAGGGAATAAGTGGGAGGAGGAATTATATAACTTAAATGACTGACACTAACCAAGGGCAGGGGTAACCATAGTAACATAACTGTCAGTAGGGCTATGGCGGGAAAACTGGGGAGGGCAGAACCATCTTACATTGAACACGGGGAAACAATTCATAAAATGGGGGAGTAATACAAAAAACTTAACAACACACCACAACATTACTCCACCCCCACGACTGGAATTCTACATTGCTGTGCAGACCCAGCGTTTTGCAATAAACTTCTTTTTATGGAACCACAGAAAGGGCTGGTTTGGAGGGGACCTTAAAGAACATCTCATTCCAACCCCTCCTGCCATGGGCAGGTTCCCTTTCTGCTAGATCAAGCTGCTCATGGTTCTATCCAATTTGGTCCTGAGCACTTCCAGGGATGGGGCATGCACAGCTTCTCTGGACAACCTGTGCCAGGACCTCACCACCCTCACAGAACAGAATTATTTCCTACTGTTCAATCTCGACTGACTATTTGTCAGCTTGTAGCAATTCTCTCATATTCTGTCATTCCTGGCTCATGTGAATACTCTCACCATCTTTCTTGTAGTTTCTGTTCAGGTACATGGAGGAGCTATCTGTGAATTTCTGTCTCAAAGAATTCTTCAATTATTACAGTTTTAAATAAAGCTTTCATGAAATTTTCAGTCAGGACAATCACTCCTCCAGGTGTTCACAGCGGGACTATAGTTTCATTATTACTAACTCACCTTTTTTTTTTTTTTTTTCCACCCACATATCAACTGTCTTTTCTGTCAAATTCTATTTAGATTTCTAAATTAGAATTTATACCCTAAATTTTTAGGAGAAAAAAAAGTTTCCATAATCAAGAAAGTGTTACCTTTTCCAATTATGTCAAAAAGTTTATTAAGAGAGATTGCTTTGTCCTACAAAAATTCATTAATTTACATATGAGACTATCACTGACATTACAGTATGACTATTATTGCCGTATCTTCTTCAATGTTACAGATCAACATTCTTCTTTTCACCCTATCTGCAGGATTCTTATATGCTTTTAAATATTTGGTTCCTTTTTCCAAAGGGTTTACAGACTGAAGTCATCCCTGTTTACTTTATCACTTTATATATGCTAGATATAAATGTTTCCCATTTTGTTTGTTTGGTTTGGGGTTTTTTTTGTTTTGTTTTTGCTTTTTTTTTTTTTGTGAGTTTTTTTCCTTTGTTTTTTTTTTTTGGTTTTGGTTTTATTCTAGGGATGAGAGAAAGTATATATATTTATATTACTTTGATACAAGAATATGTACCAAATAGAAAAGAAGGGAAGACCCCAAATACAAAAAAAAAGATCCACTCTGTAAATTTTACAGTTCCATAAATTCTGTCTGTTTGACAAAGCCATTTAGTCTTTATCAGACTGAAAACTACAAATGTTGCATTTGGAAACTATGACCATTAAAATTTGTCAAATCTTTACTGGATTCTTTCAGGTCACACTATCAACAGACTTGGGCCTGAGTTCCTCAAATGTATATAGAAATGCACTCGGAAGATGAAATTTTTTGCAGTTAAGCACCTTCAATCACCACCCAGGATTTATCATGCCCTGCTATCATGTCTCTTGCTGCCATCAAGAAAGGAATGGGTGGAGAAAGAGATTTCATTATGGTTAGTTTATCTCCACAGGCAGGATGCTTCTGAGAACAGAAGAGAAAATGCGCTCCATCTCAGTAGTGGCCTGATAAAATCCTTGTCATCTGCAGTTTTCCTTTCAGAACTTTTTCTTATTTCAGAACATTTCATCTAAATCATCACTCTTTGGGCAGTCCTGTGTGAATCATAATCTGTTCTGATACCGCTATCAGTGGAAATGGTGCTGTCAACATTTATGTCAACACCGAGGTTGTAATTTCTTGACAGTAATGCTCCTCTCTTGATATAACACTCTCCTCAACCTGGGGGAAGTTCCTGCTTGGAACTTAGAATCCTTTGCTACCCAGGCTCATGGCAGGCTGAGAAGACACAGTGCCATATTTATTTACTGTCCATGCCATATTTATTTACTCTGATAACAGCTCTTAAGCTTCTTTGGAAGAACAGGGGTACTCCCAAAAGTCTGAGGGTAAAACGCACAAAACAGGGATGGTTTGGGAGGAGGAGAGAGGGATGGCATTGCTCTGTCATCAGATTTATAGGCAAATATGCATTTCAAGTTCAGTTTGTAGAAGTCATCCCTGTGTGTTCCATAAGTAACAGATAATTTCTCTACATTTTGCAGCAAATTAAAATATTTCCATAACAAAACAAATGCAAGCCCAAACACAGAAAATAACTGTCCCTAAAATTATGGCTCAAGAATACTGATCATGGGTTATTTTCTAATATTCAAAATGTTGGTTTCCCCTGAAAGTGCAGGAACAAGAAAATCATATGTATGCTCTCCAGTTTCACATAAAGTTTTAATATAAATTAATTATGAAAACCCAGATATGAAACACAGAGTCGAACAAATGCAGAAAAGGGCTACTTAGGAGGTCAAAAGAATGGAGAAATTTTCTTATCAGTCTAGAAATGTTGGTTTGTTGAGGCTTTCAAAATGAAAGGAATACAACAGAGGATTTGATTGCTGTCTAAAATAACATAAGGGAAGTTCTAATGTTAACGTGAGAGCAGGAAAGGGCCTATTATAGCTAACAGGCAATGTTTGCAAAAGACAAAATGGGTATGAAGTGCTGAAAATAAATTTAAACCAGGAAGTTGAAGAGCATTCTCACTCATTAGAGAAACTATGTTCTGTACAAATCTATCAACCAGAGACCTGGAAGGAAAAAAACCTGATCTTTTTTAAAATGGAAAGTGAAAGAGCTCATCCTGCATGCTACTTGCCATAGCAGAGCATTTTTGGGACCCCACCTCTCCTCCTAGTTCTAACATTGCTGGAAAAGTAAGGAAATTCTCTGGTTTGTTTAATCATCTGTGTTTTAAAAATCATATTTGGCATAGCAAGTAAATTGAATATACAGTTAAGTCACAAAACACTTCTTCAAAAGGTTTAGTATTCCTGTGGGTAGCATGGACTTTTGGCCTGCTACAAGAACAAATCAAACATAGATCTAAAGGCAAAAGAGATGTGACTGCAAAGGCAGGATATATTCTGTAGCAGCTCAAATTCAGTAATTTTCATGGATTGGTTCATTTAGAAGTCTGGGGGATTTTTTTTTCAAGTTAAGCAAAATCAGAGTAAAGGGAATAAACATTATTTTTTTTACTAAGTTCAGCAATAAAGTTATGTAAGTCACATTGGAAGAAAATTGTACAAATTATGAAACATTCTACATAATAGCTAAAAGTAAAACTTCTTTACTTCATCTGAACTCGCCCTTTCTTCAACCAAATAACATCCCTCTACTAGGTGTGCATAAATTCTAAAAGACAGCTGCTTCAATCTGCAAATAATCCCCAGATTGTCTTCATGTCTTGGAAGTTTATTATTAGTTTATTAGTCTACACTCTTGAGGGTCAAATTGGAGTCCCTGCTTGAGGACTAGAACATTCCACCTGGAAGACATATAACCAATATTGGAAGTGTCCCCAGTCCTCAGCTTCTGGAACAGCTGCTCTCATGCACCTATCAGCAAATCTTAAAACACTTCCTAACCTAAACTCTAAAAGGGTGGCAAAATTTTCCAGGTGATTTTATGTATTATGCATTTCCTTTGAACACAAATACATCAAAGAAAAAAACATAAAAAAACAAAAGAAAAAACAAAAGAAAAAACCCAACCAAACAAAAACCACAAAACACAAGCACTACATAGTAAACATTAACAAGCAACTAATGTATTACATAGTCTTAATTGAGTCTGGATAATTACAGGTACTCATTTACTTCCCCATCCCTCTATTTAAAATGCTGCTGCAAGTTTCACATGCATAAGGTGTTTACCCATTTGGTCTTGGGTCATCAGCTCATGTCAGGCCACCAGTTTGTTCCATTCCTAATTCCATCAGAATTAGGGAGCTCTCTGCTCCACAATAATTCTAAAGGCAGCAGAGGCAAATTTGTTCCAAACTTTGCCTTCTCTTAGAAACATCTTCTCCTCTCTCTGAGAAGTTATATTCTCTGGGAATACTGCATACAGCTCTGCAGTATTGTGTTCCTCATGCAGGTCACAGTATCATGTGCTAAATTCTTCAGTTCTCTGGCTCACCTTGCCCTGTCTCTCAGGAGAATCAGCACCAGCTTACCCATGAATACAAGCTGTATCTTAGTTATTTTTTACCAGCTGTCTGTATTTGAATATTGCCTCAGAATGATGTTAGTATTTTCAATATTTGGCCATATTTTTCCAGGTTAATATGCCTACTTATATACATTACTGGGATTACGCAGCAGGAGGCTACATCGTTGATGAAGAATCAAGTTCAAAGTGTTACAAATGCATCTTACAGTTTTCTTCTTTGCAAATTCTGAAAAGCTTTGGATGTGATAATGTTACAGCTCCAGGTACCTTCCTCTTCTATGGTGCTTTTGACACTATTTGTAACTCAATGCTCTTGATTTTGTTTTTCTTGAGTCATTGCTTGGAGAGAATGGAGAGGGATGGAGGTATATAAAATGGCATCCTAGGGAAAATGGGGTTTTCCAATTGTAATTCCTATATTTATATTTTCCCCCAGTTCCTCCATGTCCAGGACATTGGTAGAATCATCATCCCTGGAAGTATCCAAAAACAGGTATGGATGTAGCACTTGAAGACATGATTTAGTGGTGATTGTGGTGGTGGTGCTGGGTTGACAGTTAGACTTGATGATTCCAAAGACCTTTTCCAACCTTAATAATGATGTGATTTTGTGAAAACCACTTGATTTTCTCACCAGTTTCAAGTAAATTTGAAAAGGAGAGCTGGCCTTAAAACTTAATTCCTAGAATTTAACATAAAAGAAATGTTTGGTTTAAAAATAAAACCCACAAAGCCCCTACAGAAATGCCCTGAATATGACCTTAGTTCTGCAAATCCCTCAGTTTTGGGAAAGTTCCATCTGTGGTAAATCGTCTCTTAATAAATGAGATTGGCCATGGAGGGTGCATTGTGGCCCTGGACATCACTGCAGCTCCTCTTCTTTCTCTGGCTTTGCAACCTTAAGAATCACCTGATTCCAGGTGAGGCTGCTGGGGTCCAGCTACACCTGGCATGTGATGATCATGGAGCAAAGGAAAGGCTCTGATGCTGTGCTGAAAATGAGTGAAATACACTTTTCTCTAGGAGAGAAGGAGAGTGAGGAGGCAATTAGATGAGTCTCCCTTCTCTGAAAGAGATACTTGACACATCCCTTCATGGTGGACACATCTGCCTTTCTTTACCTGCAGACCCTTTCCCAAGACTAGTTTGTTTCCTTTCCACATGGCTAAATTTTGTTGAAAAAGTAATGTTGGTTTTAATGTGGTAATCCAACATTATAAATGACTTGTGGACACCTGAATTCTAAGCTCAGTATGATAGGCATTTATTTAATCTTCATATTTGTTAGCTCAAGTTAAAAATATCCACAACTATAAGTTGGTGGTATGGTCTAGTTTGATTGGGGAAGATAATGTTCATTAAATTCTGTCAGCAAATCTTGTCTGGTTTTTACCTTTTTTAGGAGTTAATTTCCAAAATTCTCTCCCTCCAGATAAGGTCATATGGCCAGCTCTGTACCTACCCCCAAATCTCAGTTCCATGTTTGTGCATAAACAAGCATAGAGGAGGTAAAGATCCTGAGGGAAATAAGGAAAAACCACTAGCAGAATAATGAGTGACTCCTGCCTTGTTCAGGGAGCTGGTGAGATCTCATGAGGTGTTGCCCTGAAGGGCCAAAGGATGTGGGATAGCTCATCAAGGACAAAATTGGAGCAAAGAAAATCTTTATTTCAATGTGAAGGATGATGAGCAGATTTGGGAAGAGGATGACTTGGTTCACTGAGTTCAAACAGGAAAAAATTAGTGGGTAGATGTTGAAAACCACTGCGGGACACCAGAAAGAGTACAGAGAAATGCAATCAGACAATTAAAATTTACCTGGAGTTGAAATTGGTAATGGATAAGAAAAACTTCCACTATCACATGAAATGCAAAACAAAGACTCAAGATTTATGTCCACTACTGAAGGAAATCCCTGGCAAAGGACATGGAAGAGGTGAGGGGGATGAGGGTGCTTGGGAGGTTGGGAAGAGAGACACAGCTGGGACAGGGGGCCACAACAGACCAGTGAGATATTTCAGACCATATGAAATCATGCTCTGTTCTTAAGGGAGGCTGGAAAGAAGGAAGGGCAATATTTGAAGTGGTGGTGCTGGTCTTGCCAAATAACCAGTCTGCATGGTGAGTCCCTGAGCTCCTGGAGGCAGCTGAACATTGCCCATGGAAGAAGTTATTGTTTTGCTTTGCTTGTGTAATCAGCTTTTTATTTCCCTATTAAACTATCTTTATCTCAACTCACAAGTTCTCCAGCTTTTACCCTTCTGGTTGTCTCCCAGATCCTGCTGGTGGGGCAGTGAGTGGGTGTCTGTATGGTTTTGGGCTACTGGCTGGGGTTAAACCCCTATACAGACAGTCAGTGCTCAAGCTCACCTCATTAAAGAGGTGTTTCCTAATTTCCACCAGGAACCTCCCATGTTCCAGTTTGTGCCCACTGGGACACCATTCCAAAGAGTCTGCCTTCGTCTTCTTTGCATCATCCTTTCAAACATTTTCATACACAGACATATTCTCTCTGAGCCTTTTCTTCTCCCTGAAATAGGCTTCCTGGTGACCAGGAATCATGGTTTTCTTCCAGACCATTTCTCCAGCCTGTTGAGGTACCTCTGGATGAGAAATAGTACCCAGCTCTCCCAGTTTTGTACAGTTCTCTCCCCATCATCTAGAAAAATAATGAAGATTAATGACCAGTGACTGGCTTTTAACAAGACTTTGTGTCAAGGATTTCCACCCTCCTGGCCCTTTTCAGTCATGTCTCTCTCTCTCTTTATCCAGCCCATGCTTCATAAGATCCCCTGTGAGGATCCTGTGGTGACAATTTCAATGTCCTGTGGAATCCAGGGTAGACATGCCCACCGCTCTTCTCTCACCTGCCAGGAAAGTCATTTCACCACAGAATTATATCACATTTGCCAAGTGTGTGTCCCCCTTAGGGAATCCATGCTGCTGCTCCTGTTTTCTTTCTTGTATTTTATTTGCCTGGGAATGATTTCTGGGATTAGCTAACCACTTTCCCAAGGACTACAGGCCGACCACCCTGTATTCCACAAGCCTTCCTTCTCACCCTTTTGGAGGATAGAAGTGACCTTTGCTTTCCTCCAGTCCTCAGGCACAATTTTTAGTCACCATAATCATTGAGCCTCTGTCGAGGTGCCTCACAATGGTATAATCCAAGTCCCTCTGCACTTTTGGGTACATGGTATCAGGATTTATAGATTACAGATTTATGTTTGTCTCATTTGCTTAAGAATTCTTTAACCTGATCTCTTCTACTAAGGATAAGTTTTTCTTGCCCCAGACTCCGCTCACCATCCTTTTTTCTTATGCTTCCTTAGTTACTGCCTGTGAATGGTGTTTGGGTGTTAATTACATTCCTGTCTTTTCCATGAGTCTCACTAGACTGAGCTCCACCCTCTGAAATTTTATGAGTTTGTCCTGAAATGAGACCACCTTCCTTTTCTTTTTTTTTTTTTTCTTCTTTTTCTTTCTTGAACCGTGCACTGAGAATTCCTTCCTAGCATTCCAAGGAAACATTGACTTGCTTATTGAGCGTGTAATTCTCCCTGTAGCTTCCATGATAGGCAGCTGGGACGTCCTGGTTTGAACATCCTGGTTTGAACATCCTTTTTTCAGCCTATGTCATGTCTAAGGAATCTGCAAATTTACTTTCAATCACACATACACCAATGTCTCCAGAGTGAGAGGGAAGTAGAGGCTTGGAGACTTATCTCATTTAATGAAGACCACATCAGATATTTTAATGAGTAATTACATATGCTGGAATTAGGGTTGGTCTCTCATGTAATCTCTTCCCCTTTAACAAAAAAGTACCATGGAATTTTAAATCCCTAGATTGTCAAACACTGCAGTAATATTCTTGCCAATGAGTTTACTGTCATAAGCATTTGGAGAGAAAGTCCATTTTAAAAGAATATTCATGAAAAACACTTTCTGAATATGTAATTGGGAGAAATGTCACAGCAATTGTTAGAGTCGCACTCACTAATTAGAGAAAGTACAAAATACCATGTGATTTATGTGTTCCATCAAAACTAAACTAGGATTTCTGATATTGTATACTCACAATGAATTTTGCTTGTGTTCAGTATACAGACCATGCTTCAATTGCAGAAATCACTCACTGAATCATCAGGATGGAACAGATGCAAGAAAATTGGGATCTTCTTGATGAGAAACAGTAAAAAAAAAAAAAAAAAATAGAAAAAAAAAGAAAAAAAAGGCACTGGATCAATTATTCACTGCAAATTACACACTTGGCTACCATGATCATTATAACTCCTTCACATCCTGTTACTCTACACTCCATTATTTCTGCTTACCCCTATGGAGCCTGCCCTTTTACCTTCCTGACACTCCCCTCTTTTCTAGCTGTCAAACAGACTATTTCAATCCCTGCTTAAAGGATTTCTTATTTCTCCTTTGTGTGCCCTGCCATCCCTATCTCTCCCCCTTGCAGCTCCATCAGAGTAGTGGCTTTCATGCCTAAAATGGTGGGGGAAATGCTGGTGTAAAGACCATCTGGCTTCTATTCACAGGGACACTATTGAAAACCAAACTGGTTTCTTAGAGCTCTTGCTGAAGTGTAGAAAAGTGTTCTTTTTCCCCACTCTGCTTTTAAACTGGGAGATTTTTTTTTTATATTTTTCTCCCAAAGTCTTCAGACCGATTCCTGAAACTGCTCCTGTCATGCAGGAGCACTGTGTGGCTTCCATAATGAATAGCAAAAATAATTTTTTAACAAATCCTTCCTTTATCAGCAGAGCTCAGCACAAGAAAGGATTATGCACGGTGAATTTGATATAGAGGATGCAAAGGTACTGGCTTATGGGACAGTTGTTAATTGTTGGGGGTTATTAACAATATTTCTTCAATTTACCATTCAGCTGTCAAGGGTGCCTTTGTCAGTCTTCTACGAAGAATCCAAATATTTTCCCCTCTGTCACTGTGAGATGTGGCAGTATCACTCTTTCTGTTTAACATTTAATCAACAAATTCAAGTGACTTGGCCAAAGCTGGGCAGGAAGGAAATCTATGATCAAAGAAAAAACCAAAGGGACTTGCAATGCCAGCACTTTAAGCATCAAATGCCTTGTCTTCACAAAGTACAGAAGAGCTTACTCTACTGCAGTACTCCAGTTTTCATAATATCTCAAGCTGCTTCATGCTCTAAGGCATAATTTTGCTTTTTTAATAATTCCTGTCACTGGAGAGGAGGCAGAGGCAAAGACATTTAAAATGCTTGTGTTGAACCCTGAGAAAATGTTAACTTCAGCTTTGATAACTTTCTGCCTATTTTCCAGTACAATAAATCTATAAAAAAATCTATCTATTACTTAAAACTAGACTTGGGCCTATTTCATCAAAAGATGTTTTAGATCTTTCAAATGGCCTGTGGAAGAGTCTGAAAAAAGTCATTGTTTGGGGGCACAGCAGGGGTGGAGCACTGAGTTCCACCTCCAAACCCAATGGGCTCCTTTGGGGTCCAGATCAGACAGACCTGGTTTACAGCAGGACCTTCAGCAGCCTCATCTCAGGAGCAAGATCTCATGTGATGATGGTCAGAACGGTTTATGCAGGCAATACAACCTAAACAATCCTTCTTTGAACATTTTTCATTGACCCGGTGATCAACTCAGGACATACTGAAGGTATTTAATCCAGGTCCTGACTGGATGTGCTTTGTCATACTGTGAGATTATATGACCAGCTACCTCCATGGGAGTGGTGCATTTCACTCTGAGGAGAGAAGATGCAACACACTCTGTTGAAATAAAACAGTGAGAATAACAAAATTCTGTGGGAAATGTGGCAGTGATTCAACAGCAAGGTACACTGGATTATTTACTGCATAGGGATCAGGGTCACACAGAACTGTCAGGGAGATGCTCTCATTGGGCCAGAAAGTTCAGAAAGAACCTTCTCAAAGAAGACTCTGGGTGCACCTACATCCACTTCTAATCCCAGACTTGGTCAAAACTTTACTTCTAATGGTTTATTTTGTTTAGTCAGCTCTTTATATTCCTTACCTCAGATTTCAAAGTATAGCATGCCATTCACCACTTACCAAGGGTCGGTTTCAGCAAGGAATCTCAGCCTCAAGAGCAGCATTGAGAAGCATCCCTGTTCAAGGGGAGAGCCCAGTGCAGGGCAGGAGAGCTCGGTGGCTGCCCACTGTTTATGGAGCAAAATGATGGAATTATGTTTGCATAACAGCAAGATTCCTGGTTCACTGTTCCAGACAGCTTTTGACTTCCATGTTGCCAGATGCATGATGCATCAAGAACTTTAGTTTGGATTTTCCTTTTCTTGATGTTGAGTTCACTATATCTGAGAGTTAATCTGATTTCATTGGTTTCGAATAGAAAAAAAATTGGTGCCTCCTCCTTCTAATCTATTCTAACCTGCTGGTACAGGCAAGCATGTCTTGCTACCTGAAACAATAGAAGTAACAGAACTTCCATATTTACTTGCATTAAATAGAGATTATGTATGTTATGTAGATCCTTAATTTTAATAGAAAACTTAAAACACACAAACAAACAAACAAATCACATATATACTTTTCAGAATTGGATTCAGTAAAGTCTGTGAGGACGTGTCTAGTTTAACTATAAGAATCACTCTAAAATCATTGCTGGAGGGTTAAATAACGGCCTCATACTGCCAGGGTTTTTTCATCCTTCTGAAAAAAAATCCCACAGAAATCATTAATTCTTTGTCAAACATTTTGGAGAACTATGTTTTGTAACTTTTTGTGATTTCTGGGGTTTTTGTATAGGAGAATTTAATTCACAATATCCTATTTGTGAAATTCACAATATCCTATTTTCAGACAACTCTAATGCTTTGAAAAATGCTTCTCCACACCTTTTCCTATTGATTAACCCTGCTGATCCTATAAACAAGGTATTCAAAACCTTCACTGACAGAACCTAACTGATTTTAAAGTGAACTGAGCCCACTTCCAAAATTTGCTATTAAATTACAGGCCTTGCTGTCTAGGCAATGAGATAAATATTAAAGTACCTCACCTAAGATGTCTATTAGAAAAAAATATATTGGATAAACCCCATAGGAATACCCAGAAAAATCTCTCTGAACCTGTCATGTGGTCCAAAGGTAAACACCAAATGCAGCACTTTGGAGGCATCCCTGTAGTACAAGCTTCATCCACGAAATTCATCCAACACGGAGCCAGAAGGGAAGCTTCTTTGTTTACTCAGTCCAAAGGCAAAAATCATTGGGTGATTCAAAGGGCAACCTACCTCTAAAAAGAAGAAAAGAAAGAAAGAAAAGAAAGAAAAGAAAGAAAAGAAAGAAGGAAGTGGCGGAGGTGGCAGAAGGAAGGAAAAGAAAGAAAGAAAGAAAAGAAAGAAAGAAAGAAAGAAAGAAAGAAAGAAAGAAAGAAAGAAAGAAAGAAAGAAAGAAAGAAAGAAAGAAAGAAAGGGAGAAAGAAAGAAAGAGAGAAAGAAAGGGAGAAAGAAAGGGAGAAAGGGAGAAAGGGAGAAAGGAAGGGAGGGAGGGAGGGAGGGAGGGAGGGAGGGAGGGAGGGAGGAAGGAAGGAAGGAAGGAAGGAAGGAAGGAAGGAAGGAAGGAAGGAAGGAAGGAAGGAAGGAAGGAAGGAAGGAAGAAGAAAGAAAGAAAGAAAGAAAGAAAGAAAGAAAGAAAGAAAGAAAGAAAGAAAGAAAGAAAGAAAGAAAGAAAGAAAGAAAGAAAGAAAGAAAGTTGGATACAATTGCCTTTGTTCTTCACCTCCTACTGCCCTGCAAATTCAAGAAGAGAAATAAAAAAGAATACTGAATATACAGCCAGTAGTGAGCATGGACTTAGCAAGTCAAATATCACACCAACAGGGACACATTCCTGTCCAGCTGCATGAGGAAGATCTCAAACCACGGTACAATTTTGGAGATTATTTTGTAGTTCCCAAGAAGGCAAAACTTAAGACTTACAGTAAACATATTTCATCTCCATGGATACATTTTTTATTAAATAGGTGTCTAAATGCCAACATCTCTTTTGCGAAATTCTTCTCCTGACAGCTGTGATCCATGCTCAGGGAGACAGCCACAACCACAGGTAAGTCACCTCTTTCTTTATGGGACTTCTCTACCTTTTTTGCAGTCTGGAAAGCACAAAAAGGCAGTGCTGAGGGTCACACAAGGTGGAATCCAAAGGGCTGAAGGCTTTCTTCATCCTGTGCGTGCCACTCAGTCCCTGTGCCGGTGGTTTGAAGGGATCTTTGGGGAGGTGGGAGCTGGCCACTGCATCCAGGGGTGAATACATCAATGGCAGCGGGAGAACTGGATGTTTTCATCCCCTCTCTAATCCCCAGGGCACAGCCACCAGTTTTCACACACAGGAGTTCCTGCTTCCTTATCAATGTTCTGATCATGTGAGTCTTAAATCTGCTGGAATGACAGCTCAGGGCTGATGTATGAAATAGTACTTAAAAAGGCTGCAGATGGGGGATAGAATGTCTGTTCTTTAAGTGTGTATATGTATTCCTTCTTCCATTGAAAACATTTTTGAAAAGATCTGTGTTTGCTGTGGTAACTGTTGCCAGCTGGGCAGCATGAGTGTAGCAGAAAATCAGTATTTTACAGTTCAAAAAAAAACAAACAAAAAACCCCAAAAAAAACAGGTCACTCCACTACCCACTAGCTTGATTTAGGGGATTCTTTTCTTAAAATACATGTATAGAGAATAGTGGAGGGGAAAAATGTGTGGACATGTGCTTTATATTGGTTGTCTGGTGATGGCGACAGGTGCATTTGTCAGGCCCCAGGGAGCAACTCCGTTAGATTCACTTTATTAATTGAGCAGATTACATGTTTTAGGAGATTTATTCCCTCCTCCTCCCCCAGCCTGCCTGCTCCCTTTTCTTTGATATTCTATGGTTAAAGCAGGGAAAGGGAAAATAAACTTACTTTCAGCTTTATCAAGTTATAATTAAGCATGAGGGGAGTGGAAGAATCCAACAGTAATGCAGAGGGTGCATAACACTGACAAGGTCAATTATCACCTGATAATTCTCATGACAGCAAGTATTAATAAGATGAATAATATTAATTGAAGCTGAGTTTGTAGAGTTTTAATTCTTATTTTAAAGTTTTATTCGACACAATGCAGACAGGATGGTAGAGGCAAGTGGGAGGTGATTTAATGGCCTCCAGCCCTATCAGTTTCTTACCAGGCTGAGGGACCCTTGCAGTATTTGCTGCCTGTCAAGATACCTGGAATTTAGAATGCAGAAAGCAGGAAAGGGAGTCTGGGAAAAACCATTTCCCCAGGATGATGGATGCTTTCCATGCTAATTGTTGAATGGGCTCCTTCCATATCACTTTTGATTGAAATACAGTCTCAAATATAGTTTGAAATACTTTATACGCATGGTTCTTTTAGGGGTTTTGACTTTATTGAACAAAATCCAATTCATGTTTGAGGTACATCATAATAAGTCTAGAACAGCTGCAATGTGACCAGATGCCTCAGTGCAGCTTAACAGACCTGTCCTGACCCCCTTCTGAAAATTCCACCTCAGGAATGGTCATAGATCGGAGCATATAACTTATGTCAGTTTTATTTAGCTCATGAATCCTTCCTGCCATTACTTATGCCTAAAACTCCAGGTCATATGTTTGAGAAAAAGTTGTTTGTTTGTTTTCATAGGAAATTACCAAGACACGGCTCTATTTTGTTTTACCTGCTGATCCTCTACAGCAAAAAGTATAAATTATAAGTCTCTTTTACTTTGTTGTGTCCATCCTATGCTCCCACATTCACAGAATTCTAACGCAGCTAATAAGGTCTTCCTTGAACCCATTTCATTCATTTTTTACAGTGAAGCCCAGTGTGTTTACTAAGTAATATTGAATTTGAGCTTTTCCAGGAAAAGCTCACGCTTTTTAAATGACCTCGATCTGTGTTTTATTCAAGGTAGAATCACAAGGACCAAGCACAACTAGCTAGCCAAAAGTCAATATATTTAGTTTTTACTCCAGAGAAACTGAATAAATAATACAGATAGTTAGATTGCCCACTGCCACAAGCATCCATTTTTCATGGAAAATTTATGATCTAAGTACACAAGACGTTGTGAATACACAAAAAAGGCCAGTAATGCCGAGTCTCTGGAAGACAAAAAAAAAATCTATTTATATCCATAAAATGTGCTCACTAGCGAGGGCAAGATTCGCAGGGTTTTGTGTGCACAATGCAGCACAAATATTGACTAGTAAAAAGACTGTTTACTGCTGAAGAGATGGGAGGCTCATTAGTGGCATAACAGAACCATAAGCTGGCCTCCTCCAGAGGCACAGAAGTTTGTAGCAATGAAAATGACGTCTGAGAAGGATGCTGCCATCTGTAACTTTGAGCACTGGAAGGCGTAGGGAGGAAAGAAAAGCATGACATTATTCTGAAACCCTGATGAAAAACTTCCTATGAAGGAGAAGCGAGCACTTGGGAAATAAATGCAATGTACTCAGGAAATACTTTTGTTTTCTGATAGAGCATGGCGGTTAGTGAGGAAGAAAAAAAATTTTTTTTGCATTTTTGCTTTTAAATGTCACCTTTTTATTTCCCATGGGAATTATAAAATATAAATTTACATTTTGACAATATATCCCTATGATAAACAAAGTGTCCCAATGGTTATGTTTGGGTCGTTTTCCCCCAAACTCTAACACTTGTGGATTGAGAAGTGTGATATGGTGAGTGACAGCAGTCTAGGGACAGAGTATTAAAATTTGAAGCCTGCAAGTCGTGTTCAATAAAAATACATCAAGGGGGATGAAACCTTTACAATTCACCAGCACATTTTACTCTACAATTTTCAAAAGGAAAGTAGCAGGGGTCTCAATCAAAGCATGTTGAAATGTTCCATCAAACACATCTCTTGTAAATGTAGCCTGACAGTGCCTGCTTCCATTTCCGATCTCCTCACTTAAATGGGTAGCACATGTGTAAACGATGTTTATTTTATTGTAAATAGAGTGTTGTCTCTGTCCTTTAATATCACAGCTCTGTGTTTGCACCTTTAGTGTCTCCTTTAACTGCTAATTCAGTATTCTCCTATACACATTTATTAAGGCTGGGATGGAGGCCTCTGGACAGCTATTCCATCCCCCTGCATTGTGGCAGGATTGACTTCACAGACTTTTTCCATCCCTAATAATTGGGTATCGCATCCTGCCCTGAATATTATTTCCTTGTTTACACAAACCCTTTCTGGCGTTTTATTCCATTTCCTGAACTCTTCATTTTAGGCTAGTTTAAGATTTTCTTTTTATTCAATATTTAGGTTTTCAGCTGCAGTGTAATGCAAAATGTCCTCTTCTGTCCTTGATGAGAAAGAGAGGGAAAGTTGTTCTAACTTTTCACCAATCCCATGAGAAATGTGCAGCAGTTCCTACACAAGAAGAGATGGACAACAGCATCCCAGGGAGACAGCATCTTGTGGAGAATGTTTGGTCCCTCAGCTGGTGCCTGAGTGTGATATGTAATTTCTATCTACTAGGTCACGTTTTCAGATCTTTGGCCATGGTGTACTGATGGTTTGCCTCCATCCTAAACCCCTACCCTGAGAGCAAAACCTTTTTGATATGTCTGATGCTATTCTCTGTTTGTGATTTATTTTACAGCAGAGGACATGCCAGGTGTTTTTTTTTTATTTTTCCCAAGGAGTGCCTGTCCCAGCAGCAGGAATGCAGCCAGCTGTGCCCAAGGCTCCTGAATGAATGTTTCCATGCACCCTTCCCCATTGTGGTGTTCAGCTTTGCATTTCCATGGAATTTCCTTGTGATTTCAGTGAATGTAGCAAGAGTAAGAAACACCTATGCAAACACTGGAGAAGGAGGCAGGAAGGACCAGAAGAAACCCCTCAGAATTCCATGGAGACAGTCAGTCTGGAACAGATGCCCACGCTGCTGTCTGTCAAAAGAATCACTGGGGCAAACACTCATGTGCAGGACCCCGCTCCAGAGGAGGCTGGATTTTCCCAGTGTTGCCTGGAATCAAAAGAAAAAAACTTTATTAACAATATTGAGAGTGGTAGGATGAAAAGCAACTTTATAATAAAGGTTTCAAGTGGAAAAAATATGGCTATGTGCATGTGTGGTAAAGGATTCCTGCAATTTTTGTAAGGTTAATTAATCATTATGTCTAACTGGTGCATCCAATAGGAGATCAGTTGCCCCAGTAATCCACTCTTGGGTCAGCCCCTTGCAGGTGGCCCAGGGGATTTTTGGCCCTATTTCTTCTTAGTTGTCTTAAATTCTGGTGGGAAACAAGATGTCCTTGTTAGAAGTTCTCTTCTTAATGATAAGACTAAACAGACTTTCAAGAATGTGTTAGAAAGGGCAATTTTATTATTCTAGATGTGAGAAAAGGCACAAAAAGTACTAGAAACTAGAAACTAGAAACATACAACTATGTATTAAAAATCTACAAAGCTACAAATATATCAAAAAACCCAAAAATCTTTAGGCATCACCGATATGATACCCAATACTGACTGTAATCCCTGGGCAACTTGGGGTTGGGTAGAGGAGTCTGGAGATCCTGGGAAAGCAGAAGGAAACAAGATGCCTTAAGGTTTGTCTCTTTTGTTTCTCACCACCCAAATCTATTTTATTTGGCAATAAATTAAGTTCATTTTCCTGTCTGCTTTGACCGTGACAGTAATTGATAAGTGATCTCCCTGTCTTAATCTCAACTCACAAGCTTTCTTATTTCTGGTTTTTTCCTACTTTCTGCCCCTGTGCTTGCGATGGATAGTCGAGAATGAGCGTCTGGGTGGGAGTTTGCTTCCCAGACAAGGTGAATCCATGACAAGGAAAAGAAAAAGCAAGCCAGAAATCTGCCAGAAAGGATTTTCAGCTGTAAGTTCTTGGGGTTTTTGTTTTTTTTTTTTTTTTTTTTTCCTTTTGTCAGCTATAAAGAAGTAATTTAGGTCACTACAAAGAAGTTAAGCTGGATCATAGCCTGATCAGCTCTGTACACCCATTTTAACCTGTTAATTCATTACTCATTGCTTTAGTATCTGGTTCTGTGAATATTTCTCTTAATAACTTTACACACATGAATAGACCCATTAATCACAACTAAGGAGACTGGAAAGCTCTCAGATGTTTGCAAGAGAGTTCTGTTTGAGTGCAGATCTCAGTTTCACACAGGTTTTCTGGATAATGTCCTCTGTGACATGAACCAAAAGGCATAAAACATCAGGAAGCTGAGCAGGTGAAATGGCACCTCAATGTCTTTGAAAATACAAACCTGAGTCATTCAGTATGGCAAATTCTGCCAGGTTAAAGAGTGTAGTAGGCTGAATTTTCTAAGGTAGCTCCTAATTTGGCACTCAGAGAAAACTGGGATACTTGAAATGAAAACGGTATCTAAATCTAAACTTAAGCAGAGGTTCCGTCTTTGCAATTTGGCAGCTAGAGATTTGACAATAAAACAAATCTAGATATTTTACATTGCATTGATAGTTAACAATAAAACAAATCTTTGTAATTTTACGTCCATTCACCATGGTGTAGGACCCTGTCCCTTTACGACTCCATGAGTTATGCTCGGATGTCATCTAGTGCCAGAACCTCTCTCTCTCTTCAGCTCAGACTGTACTGAGCAAAATTGTAATCAGAGGATTGAAGTTAGCCTGACCTATTTGCATGGGACCTGTGGACACAGAGGAGGTGAAAAAGACTCGGTAAATACAGGTGCTGCAGGTTCTGCTGTGAAAAGAGACCAGTGTGCGAGACTGGAAATGTCTGTCCATGTTTGCCTGCCATGACAAATTGCATTTCAATACTTACCCCATGAACTAAATGGTTCTGCCCTTCTGCCATCTAACCCAAAATCCTACAGGCAATGATCTGAAAGGGTGCAGAACAAGAACATGCACAGGTTACTAGTTCCCCAATATTTCCTCTCTTCATTCAGTGCAGAATCCCAACACCTAGAGTGTTTACATCTTTGTCTATTCTTTAGAAAGGACTTTCATTAATTTGTTTAATCATCTCTTGATGCAGTTAGCATCTACAAGTTACTGTGGCAACAAGTTGCACAATTAATTTTGCTATATGTAAAAGTTCTTTGTTTGCTTTTAGAACTTCACATCTGATAATTTTTTGACTACCTATAATTTTTGTGTCATGAGAAAAAATAAATACTCATTTGTTACTATTCTTCACAATTTAGAGATTGCTCTCAATCTTTTCAGACTTCTTTCTGTCTGAACTTTGGGCTATTTAATGTCTTCCTGTATAGAAAAATTTTATATGTTCAGTCTTGCCTGCATATCGGTTGTTTTATCCTTTCTCAGAAGCAGAAGGACAAGAAAGAAGGTACTCCATGTCTGATATGGATGTTCCATGTAGGGGAATGAGGGTTTTGTTGTTGTCTTTATTTATTTCTCATCAGTTCCTGATGTACTGTTACAGAAATACCAACATAAGTGCTATTGTAGATGCAGTTATGCCAGCATAAACTGCTTTGTGATACATGGCAAGGGAACAAGCCACACTAGGATAAAGGAAAAACATTATAAAAGTCAAAGTGCACTCACTATGAGGGCTGCAAAGTATCAGTAAGAACAATAATAGCAATGATTCCTCTCTGCCTGAAATAAATTGTACCAATAGTTCCATGCTTAGAGCCTGTGCTCATACCAGCCATAGACCAGAGCCACTCAGAAAAAATGTTTTAGTTTATGTTTCACTTTGACCTGTGAATATTTTTACAGATATTCCTTTTATTTTGCTGGGAGCACTCATCTGCTTTTCATCTGTACACATGCTTTTTTGGGTCAGGGCCCAAAGCATTTGAACAAATATTTATCAGATATTTCACAGATTTTTTTTTTCAGCCCTACTGGGAGCTAGATTCGTTACACCCCTTCATGTTCTTATGCCAGGGGTGAAAATGAGCCTTTTCTCTTATACTTTGAAAAAGAACTGATTTATCTGATTGGAACCAGGAGCCTGAATTTTAAGCACATTAGCAACTCAGTTCTATGTCTGGTCTGTGCACACAATAAGGAGATTTGTATTCGAATAGTGCAAAGCTTTTCATCCTTGTGGCTTACTGCACAGGTGTAATCCCTAACAGGATGGATTACTTTTACAAGCTGAAGTCCCTAAATAAGGCAGTGGGTAGTATCTATGGCTGTCTACATGGACTTTGCCATCTCGAGCCAAGACTCAGACTTGGTGGGATCCCAGACCCATACTCCCTTGTCCATCTGCAACTAATCTGTTTCCTCTCTAAGATTAGGTCCATTAAAAATCCCATTTCTTCCTTTATCACAGGATATTTTTGTCATTGGAGAGGTGCCCTGAATGTGTGATTCTACCACAGTCCCCATGTGATAAGAGCTAGTAGCCAAGACAGGCTCACCTTGCATTGCAAGTAGGCTCTGCTTTGCCTAAAAGTAGAGGGTTGAATCCTGAGGTTTCTCCATTATCATTTCCTAAATATAGACTCAGACCTATATCTAAAATTAGGCTGGCATAATATGAGTACAAAGTGATTTTTGAACCTTGTACTTCATTTAGCATTTCAAATGTAGTGGAGAAAGTAGCATGGATTAGTTACTTTTGCCTTCCATGGGAAGCTCTGGACCATTACAGTGCATTTGCTTTTACAGACCGAGGTTGATTTTTGGCACCCTGTGTCTCATGTGGAGTGAACCCTGTCTACTCATCCAAAGTATAATGGAAGGAATGGTCTTCCGTTATACTTTGGATGTACATAATCATGTATGTGTTCCATGATTATTAATGGTTTAGGACAACATATATAGGTTATGTCCAACTTCTAAGCATACAGTTATCTTTTGGCTCTGATCTGCTGATTTTATTTCACTTAATAAACTAATTTGCCTACCTTTAAAATGTTTTTAAATCTCTTCCTAGAAGATAGTAATCCTAGGAGATCCTAGGAGACCCTAAATCCTCCCTAGGAGATTCTATTTTCTCTATAGGAGGAGATATTGATATTGGTATTGAACAACCTACCTAGTCATTCCTTGTGATACCCAGCATTCTTCACAGCTAGAGTGATAGTTTTAAAGGCTCTCCACTTTTTTTCTGAAGTTTTTTTTTCATTATTTAGCAGTATAAGCAGGGTTTCTCTCTTATTTACTGAGTTTTTTAATGGGTTTTGTTGAAGATGGGTTTCATTTGGGTAAAATGTATTTTGTTGAATTCAATGTTCCCATTGCTTTCCAGCCATCATTAGCTTGTCTTTTTGCTCATTAAAACGGGTCTAACTGCTCTCTAGCCAGTTTCCATGGATGTATCCATACAAGTCCTCTTATTCAACTTATCTTCTTTGTCTAGCAGTAATTTGCAAGGCTTTATTTATTTATTTATTTGTTTGCTCTGATTATATCCCATCAAATCTTAACAGATTTACACTTGTGCTGTTGCTGGGGTATTAGAAGGCAGCCATGAGCCCTTGTTCCAGTAGAAAAGTTTACCATGCTGTTGGTGGAAGCTGGAAACAAAACTGTTGCTAGGATTCAGCGCAGTGAAATGGGGTAACAAGACTGGGGGGGATTTAAAAACAGAGGGCTTAGTTATGTTGCCACAGGATTTTAGCCAGCTTGATTTCTTTCTGAACAATGATGTAATGGTGGCATACTGGACAAAAATAAATATTTTTGTTGTATTTTTTTTTCTGTGCATCTTATGTCTCATATTCTTGTTTTCAAACTGAGAAGTTTCAAAATATTATCTTACAAACAGAATTACCAATTTGGATCTAAGGTATGATAGCCAAGGAGATTTTCTTTATCCTCTCTCTTAACAGAAATTACCTGATTTACCTCCCAGTTTTCTTTCCATTTGTTTGAATTTAAAGTGTCATTTACTTTTCCCTCAAAAAGCACAGCTCCTCTTCTCTGCTTGATTTTATGTGAGACTCTGGGGGGGTGTACTGCACAGAGATGAACATTCTTCTGGTTTTTGTGGTTTTGGGTTTTCTTTTATTTGGGAGGGGGTGGTGTTGGGTTTTTTGGTAAGTTGTTTTTTTATCTGGTTTGGTTTTAATTTTTTTGGGGACATGGGTTTTTTTTTGTTGTTGTTTTGTGGGGTTTTTTGGTGGATGTTTTTATTGTTTTCTTTTGGTTGGTTGGTTGTATTATTTTAATTTGTTTTGTTTTTCAGCCACATGATGTAATGAAGATAAGGCTGGAATCTGGTGATGACAACTCTTGCGGGGCTTAATGTCAGATTTTGGAATTGATGATTTCTGGGTTCAGGAAAAAATCTAGATATATGATAGGTGGATGGATAGATAGAAAGATAGATAGATAGATAGATAGATAGATAGATAGATTGATTGACAGATAGATAGATAGATAGATAGATAGGCAGACAGACAGACAGATAGCCAAGACTTAAACATCAACAGAAGAAATTAGTTTGCGAAACCTACATCTACAAGTAATAACAATACATAGCTCTTGGCTTCATGGCTTTCACAACAAAACAATGTGAGGAAGGCAACTGTAACAAGTAAGAAGAAGAAGGTGTCTTCTCTTTGAAAACTGGTATTTACAACACAATTTAATGGTTGTGGCACTGACTAAGCTGACAGCTCCAAAAAAAGAAATCTTAAAGTAACCCTGACAGTCCACCCACATTACAGATGCGGAACTGCCAGAGGGACCAATCACATAAAGGTTGTCTCCCAACCCACCTGCTAACAAACCAGTTTCAATCTGTATCATGTACAGGAACTTCACTAGGATTAGGCTCAGGCATTGCTACAAATTAGACACGGCCAAGGTTGAGCTCAGTGACAGTGCATGGTTACTGCTGTATTTATCATTTTGAGCTGCTGTGGCAGGGGACTTGATTGTGTAGGACTTGTGTCCTCAGCAATGTTGATGGTCACAGAATTTCTCAAATGCAAATTATCCTCAGGCTTCTGGAACCTTTGCCTCCAATTTTAAAATACAGCTTTTAGAAAGGAAAATATAGTGTATAAATATGTGTGTGTGTATGTGCCATATATTGGCATATCTCAGAGCCCTGCTGGACCATTCAAATTTGTGCAAAGGGAAACTTTTCCAGCTTTGAATTATATTTATATTCAGGGCTTTTTTTTTTTCAACTCACATAAACAAAAGGCAAAATGATGCGCAGTACATTTATCACTCCCTGGTTGTGTCTTCACAAGGTTCCAGATTTGCACTAGTGGCTACCAACAAAGAGTTGAAATCAGAGCTCAGCCTCCTAGGAACCATATTCTTTATACATAAAGCCACAAACTGATTATTTTGTATCAGTCATCACTCATTCTCTGCAATCTGAACTTATTCTTTGCAAAGGTTTTGTGTTTATTTTCTGGCTTTAGAGAAATTTCTTCTGAGAATTTCAGTTCATATTTGGAAATGAAGATTGACATCAGACTTTCCTGTTCATGTTTTTTTTTCTATTGGAGTCGTGACATCTCACTTTTAGAAAAGATTTTGAACAAGGTTCAGTTAATAAATATGAACTTTAAGTTTTTACATATGTAAATTTATACCTTTTCTGGAACAACTGTTATTTCTACCTGGAAATTAATTATAAATACCCAGAAAATTATGCTGAAAAGCTTCTGTTTTGGAGTTACTGATTCTAATGGCAATAAAAAGGATGGTCTTTGATGCATCTGCACCCTGTAATTTTCATTAACCAGAGGAAAAGATGAAAGATCAGGCCGCAATATCAGTTACGTCAGTGAAACTTCATTGTTTTCCTCTTGTATGACTCTTCTCAGAAGGCAAAACAAATCCCAACATCTGATTTTCTATCTTGTCTTTTCCTAAAGATTGCCTAAAGTTCCACAACCATCTGGGCTCCCTTGCCTGTGTCATATTTGTTCTCTTCATGGAAAGAGATTCAGATTTTATTTAAGTCATCTCCGTAGGGGGAAGTCCTGCTACCTGTTAGCGCAGTGCCTGATTTTTCAAAAAATTAAACATAATACTGTGTCTTTAATGTCTCTCACTGAATTACAAATTGGGGAGCTGGCACTTCTCTCATTTTATTCATCCTAATTACAATTGCCCTGTCACTGAGATGCCAGCCTGACTAAGAGCAAATCAGGTAGTGACTCCCCAGGGTCTTCTTTGTAACAAGAAGGCTGTCTCTAGTGGCTTCAAAATGACAATTTCCTCTCTTTTTCTTCAAAATAGAATGTTTCCCCTGGACAGTTTCACATTTGATTGTTTTCACTAGCCTCTCTGTCTTGAGCTGCTTGATTAACATCTCAGTCACCTAAGAAATTAGACTAAAGTTTGTGCCTTGGAAGAAAAAGGAAAAAAAAAAAAAAAAAAGAAAAAGAAAAGGAAAAAAATACAGAGGAAAAAAAAAAAAGAAACTATTGAAAATTATCTTTCCAGTAGGGAAGGAATTGAAGGTACAAGAGAAATGAAGCTCTGATAAAGTTTTGCTGCCTGAAGCTATATCTCATCGTAAGGCAGGACTGGCTTCTTGTTTGGCAAATGTACAATACCTTCCTTTAGTAATTTTAAAGGGACAGTTAATTTATATTCCTGCTTGGAAAAAAAAAAAAAAAATTAGAACAAAACCAAAAATTGTCCGTCTGTTTTTTTGATAAGCAGCATCAAATAATATGTCATAAACTCCAACCAAATAACAAGGAAGATGCTTTTATTCCAGTGTGGTAGTGTCACCATGGATTTAGTAGCATGGTAGAGAGCCTAAGACTTCAAGCTGCTGGTTATATTCTTTCTACTTGGTCTTTCAAACACAAAGATAAAATATCCACATCAGCTGGATATCAGAGGCATCTCTGTACAAATACCACGGTGGTTTAGGACTGTGTGTGAAAACCAGAAGCCAGCCTAGATCCCTGTAGCACACAAACCTTACTGATAATGAAACTCTTGGTTCTGTCTCATTGGGCTCCCTGATTTGTCTGCTTTTCCAGCTCCTGAGACGCCTGCCACCCTAGTTCTTAGGCATGAGGAATTAACACAGCATTATTGTCCAAAGAGACAGCAAGAGGTCCTCTCTTTTGTGAATCACTGGCTTGTGCTCCTCACGGCTATCTTTGCTGCTTCCCTTTCTCCTACATGATGCAGCCAGGAGAGGAGGACACATGTAAGCACTTTATCTTAAGGTCCCTTGCACAAACATAATGGAGGGAGCCCTGTTGAATAGTAAACAGAGGGGTTCTTTTTTGCTGTTTGTTTTTTGGGGGGGTTTTGTTTGTTTTTTTGTTTGTTTCTGTAGCTCTAATTGTTACTGGTTTGCTTTCAGAACACAATGTTTTCGTATTCTTTTTTATGTTTCCACACCCAAAAGATTTACAGAAATAAGTCTGGAAGAAGTCTGGTTAATACCCCGTGCATGTCTCATCCTAAAGAGAAAGATGGAATAATTTGCAGTGTCCAGTTGCACTTGATCAAATGATTACTGTCTTTCCATCTGGTTGTAAAACATTCCCACCTTTCACTAATTCGTCTAAATTTCTGCCGTTCCAGTCAAACTGAAATTTATTACTGCCCACTTACCCTGATTTACTTCTGAAATTATTTGCATGGCTTCTGTCAATGTTATTTGCATATTTTTATTATGAATAGTGCTTATTTGGGGGCAGACTTGATTTATGAGTGTTTGGCATGCTATGCCCAGTTATTTAGTTTTCATTTCTGATTTGCACAAAGGGAATGAGAGAAGTGGTAATTCTTTTTCTCTTGACGCAGAATATGTGCAGGACCAGTAACACTTGAATAAGAAGTTATTGTATTTTGTTTTGTTTTGGTTTTAGGGTTAAATTCTCAAATGTAAACAATTACATGTCTTGTCAAGCCTATATAGCAAATCAAAATTATTCTTTCCTATATTCAGCTCTGCTCAAAATCAGTATAGAAACTTGAAGGGGAAAATGCAATCACTGAAACAAATGCAAGGATGGCAGGAAAACAGCACCAAGAGGAAAAATCTTTTCTTTCTGTGGTAGTATCTTCATCCTTACCAAAAAGAAGAGGTATATGTTCTTCAATAGGGAAAAGGAAATGCTATTTGATATTCCTTTTGATTTCTCTCATGCAACCTTATTGGTATGTTAAAACCCACTTTCACTCACAGAAAAACAAGGCAATAATTCTTTCCACTATTTTTTTTTTGTAAATTTTTTGTTAACTGCTTTTCTGACTATTTTTCCACATATTTGTGAGATAGAGGGGCAAAAGATATCTATATTTTACTTCTCCTCCTTGAATTCAACTTTTAAGTTGTTTTTCACTGACTAGAAAACAAGAGGAAAAAAAAAACGGTGAAAAAAAACCCTGAAAATTTTTGAAATTTCTTGAATCAGAGCTGACTTTCAGAGTCCAGTTTTTTTGGCTCAGGAGTTGGTTTTGAGACCAGAGACTTCTGGTAACAGAGGTAGAAATCCTTGCAACACAAAGTGGTTACTATTTCATGACTTCTCCTTCCTACAAAGTTTTGTCTCAAAGACTGGATGGATTATCACCTGAGATCTACATTCACACAACTCGTATCTAATGATAGGAAAAGTCATAATTGACACTTTTAAAAGAGTAAATTGTGTGAATATGTGGGTAGAATTCACATAATTTAATTGGAGCCACCTCAGAGTTTGGTCTCTAACAAAACCACAGTATTGTAAGGAATTGGAGTAGATGGAGAAGCATTTCTGGAAAGGAAGTAATATCAACAGTTATAGAAAAATATCTTAGCCTGATTGCAAGTCTGACTATTCTTAAACAAGCACCGGGAACCATTCCCAGGGGAAAGTTGTAATTAATAGGTCAGCCTCTACTAAATTAGGTAGAATAGAGAGTATTCTGTGTAGGCTGCTGTAATCATTTGAGGTAAAAATATACTTACTTCAATAAGCTTAATTTAGGTTGAATTGCAGTAGCACTAATACTACAAAACTTTGTGGAAAATACTAGGCTCTTCCTTGCTGCACTGTCAAAGAACGAACAATTGCTGGAAAACTGTCCTCTGTAAACCAGCATCCTGTTGAAGTAAAATATTATTATTACGTTTTATATGTGGGGATGGAGTATACAGATCTCATGTTACTCAGTGAACTTGTACCTGGAAAATAAGAGCAAAATTCAGTTTCCTTAAAAATCTGTATTATGCTGAATTCAGTAAAGCCTTCTTTTCAGAAATCACCTTTTCTGTGGCGTATAGACAACACTGCAGAGCAGCCTAACATGATCCAGGACAAAAGGCAGTTTCATAAAGAGGTATTTGTTTTGAGACTCTTTCAGCCTAACCTTTATTGTTCTCTCCTGTCCCTGCTCTTATTCCCTTATCTGAGATAGAATTTGGTCTCAGAGAATGTCTCCTAGACAGACTCCCAGAAATGAGCACTGCTAATGCAAGTTGTACTCAAGGTTTACTAAGCTTTCCTCCCACCAGAGAAAACCACTGGCAGGGCATGGATGAGTCTTGTTGCTCTGAGGAGCGCAGGATGTGGTTCTGGCACCTATCTCACTTCTGGAGACTAAGTAGGGACACTGGCAATGATGTTATTTGACACAACTCGTGCTTCCATGCAGTTCATTTTAGAATGCCACTGTAAAAATTCCTCACTCTCGTTAGCTGGTTGCTATGTCATTAACTCACTATAGAGCCCCCATAATGTCCCATTATACTGTACTTTCAAGCTTTTGGCTGCTAATTAAGCATGGAACATTCTCGATTGTTACAAGTCTGAAATTAAAGGAAGGAAAACTTACATTATGAATAATAGTGTTAAATAATAATAATAATAATAATAATAGGATTAATGGACACCCAACTATGTACATAATTGGTCTAATTCCAGTGAGAGGGTGATGGTGAATGTTTTATCAGTGTCACCAAGCCCCTGAAGTATAATTACAGACCTATTTTTTTCAATGCCTAGTGTGTGTTATTCATTATATTATGTGAAGAATGGAGCCTCTGTTAAAAAAATACAGGGAAGACAATTTAAAACTGTTTCAGAAGGGTTCTTTTATGTTTTGTTTGTTGAGAAAGTTTTAGGTTACTTTCACTGCCTTGTCTCTGTTCTCATTTTTGATCAGTAATTATAATGTCAGCATAATCTCTACTAATTTCATGAACAAAATAAGGTACAATAATAAAAGTACAGGTCTCCAAATTGAAGAGGAAGAAAAGGGCTACTCACTTCCAAAAGTAAAGATTTCTAAAGTAGAAGTGATTATATTATTTCTGGATTTTTCAAGTATATGTTGACCAAGACTTCCAGCCTCCACCCACTTCCAGCTACTGCTTAGACTCACTCAGTGAAGGTTTTGTTATGCAGGTCAGCTATATGTTAAAATAGAATAAAATCCACTCACACCACTTGTTTGTATTTAAAACTGCTTCCAACAATTCTTATGTAATTTTTAAAGGTGAATAAATTAATTATATTCCTATAATGTTACCTAATCTTATGTATCTCATCTTTTGTTTTATATCCCTATTTCATTAGGACCTTATCTAACTGAGCATTGAGTAAATTTGGATCAGCAACTGACTGCATGTTACCAGACACGACTACTGACGCCTAGACATCTCCTTCTTTTTCCTTTTTGACAATCCACAAAAAGCCAGGCTGAACAGCTGCCTCAGGACCACAATAATTTTAGTTGCAGAGGACCTTTGGAGGTCATCTGGTGCAATTTCCATCCTGAAACAGGGCTCATTTGGATCAGGTTATTATATGGAATAATGCATCAATTTTACATGGAATTTTCACAGAATCCTGGGCATGAAAAGGGGAAAGGATCCTAAAATATCAGGCATTTTGGCAGGAGTTCATCGAAAAAGGGTGTTCCAATCCACAAAATATATTATTTTTTCAAAACATATTTTTCTAATGCAGCTCCTTCCATTCTTCACTGGAGTAGCACATGAAAGTAGTCAAGATGACTTCTGTTGTGAGTTCAAGTATAAGATATTTTTCTAGTGAATACTTGTTGAAAAGGAATGAATATTTCTAAATTTAATACTGAAAAAAATACACCTGAACATTAACAAATTGCAAGTAGTTTTGACATTCTGCAATATTGACAGAGCAATAATTTGAATTTCGATGAGTAACAGCATAGAAAACCTTGTCTCTCTTGGACTGTGGGGTTGCTTTTTTCTTTTTATTTTGACAAGAATGTAGATTTAAGGCTAACAAAACCTTTAAATTTGCAGTGAAACAGCCCTGAAACTTCACGTCCAAAGCTATTGGTTTGCATGACTCTGCACTTTCTTGCCAAATCCAACCATTTCCACAATGCCCTCTATTCCCTCTGAAATAAATAAAACATAACCATGCCATTTCAAAATATGTCCAGGGAACTTTCCTGTTTCTCCTCCACAATATCATCGATGAGGGTCAAATCTAGACAGAAAAGAGAATACACAAAATTTAGTGTGGATAACCTCATTTACTCACTGAAGCTTTATAGTGGTGATCAGCTGCTTGTCTGGATTTTGTTCCATGTTTTGTTTTTTCACTAATTGGAGATTAATTCCGGGAGTGTATTTCAGAGGGGCCAAAGAGTGTCCTTAGGAGATCTTGTGGTTGGAAGGCAGTAACTTTCAGAGCATGCCATGACTGCAACAGTTCTGTGGAATGTGGAAATGTTTCCAGGCTGGTTTTGTTTAGTTCTTCACAATAGCCAAGATTTTTTGCAGACACGTTTCTCTGATTTCTGGTTTATTTCCAGACCTGAGTGATTTTGTATCATTTGGGAAGTCAAAATTTTCAAGGTCTTCATCCTCATCCTAATCCAACACATCACTGAACAAGGATAAAGGAGCTTGATTATGAAAAGATCTAAGCTCTGTGTTTTGCTTGTGTCTAGTAGCAATTATTTATAGTTAGTATTTATATTTTGGCATGATCATTATTATTAGCACTGCTTCATTTCCAAATACTGAAGAAGTTATGCTGCAAAATGCAGTAATTTGAATATTAAAATTCTATATCCTTAATTCTTTGAAAAGAGTGGTCAAGGGAATAGATAACCGTGACAAAAACATCCATTTAAATTCATGCAATAGATCTAAAACTACCAAAATTTATAGCGCTGCTCAAATCTGTCCTTTATTTATCATGATAATAACAGTAACTTATTTTTATAGAACAATGTTCCATGAAACAGGGTGAAACGAATAGGACAATAATCCTTGTCCTAATTTTTTAGTAACAGACCAAAGCAAACAGGTTTTCGAAGGGTAAAATGTCCTTTTAAAATATGTGCTCTGTCCTTCTCCTCTCTACAACCTTTGCCTTCACATTTTTGAAACTTTCTCTCTTCCCAGGACTCAGTGGCACTGGAATGCTCAGTGTCAGCTCTGCTGCTCTTATGGCTTTCCTAAATTCCAGTGTGGGTTTCCTCTAAGTCCATTTCAGCCTCACAATTCCCCTGTCTGCAGGGTTCCTGACCAAATACCAACCTCCTTGTCTGGGAGGAACATTTTGCTTTGGGAAGGTTTTTCAGTTTGATTCCTTTGACAGTGAGAGCATGTGTGAATGTGCTGTCATGATTTCCAACATGCAGAAGGGAGTCAAGTCCCACCAACTCAGAACATTCTGTGATTCTGTGATATGAGGTTAGTGAGTCTAAAATAAAAATTATATCTGAGAACCCCTGTACTGTTTGTATGTCTTGTTTGGAGAGACTAAAATTCAATACAGACTATAAAGTCTGTAAAATTTACCTCCTACAACAGAGCATAACCATGCTAGAAAATTCACTTAGCATCTGCAGAAAATAAAGTCCTTGTCCAGTCTTGAACATCTGGATAATTGGTAACTTGGCTATTTGGGTAACTGAGTTAAGATCTTATTTAGAAACTTGGTGATTTTTAAGAAATTGTGTTCTCCTTCAGCTTCAAATATAGTCAGAAGAGACTGATAGTGCTTCTGAGGTACTTTAGGCATCATTACTCTTCAAATGAGCAAGCTGTTTTGGAAACCTTAGATGTGTTCATAATTCTAATAACTACACAGACGTCCTAGACATTCTTATCTTATTTTTCATTCTGGAACAAAATATCAATATGAGTCAGAGAAGGGTGTTTGGTTCTTCATTTTAACAGTCATTCAACTCACTGTGAAGTAGCAAAAAAATTCAGGTCTTTTTATGAGCCTCTAAGTGAGGTCAGACATATTCTTCAGTCATACACATTTGAATGAGGAGGTGCTGTGAGCAAAAGGAGTGAATAAAATGTTCAGAACTGAATGATGAGGGAGGGTGGGAGTGTTTGTCTGTTACAGCCAGAAAACCTGTCTGTTTCCCAGAAAATAAATTACTCAGCTCAAGAAAGACAATGTCTGGCCAACAAAGGTTATTCAAAAGCAGAGGAGATGAGTCTGTAGACTCAAAGGCCATTGTCACCAAACACGGGGGATTATGAGCCATGTGACTATTTCTGAAAAGAAAGAGGAAAGTGGAGGACATGGAGGAACGTTGGTAGCAGAGAGTGCAAAATTAAGCCATACCAGACAAAATCAGTCTCAGTCTTTTTGTTCGTGATGAATTCCAGTGTTCTTTGAGATGTGTTAAAGAAAAAAATGATGAACACTTCAGACACTTAACACTAAAAATCCCCTCCACACGTTCATCTTCAGCATGAATGGCACAGCTTCAAACCAGACATTTCATATACTTGACTAGCAGTTCTGTTATCTAACAGCAGTAGCAAGCAATTATCACCTTAAAGACATCAGGGAAAAATGTCAAAAAATTCCTTATGTCTGACTGGAAAAAATCAGCACAGACAATTTTATTTTGGTAAAGAAACCTTCATATCAAATCAGTTTGCACCACCAAATTGAAGTCAGAGACTCTCATTTATTGCCAGCTTACTGAAAGGGAGACATGGCTGACTGATGACCTGCTGCTTTCCTTCCCTTTCTTCTCTGATGGATTTCATCTCACAGGTCCTCATTGTCCCAGTTTAGCACTGAAATATGTGATAAGAACTCTCTTCTAACTAGGAGTTAATTATGAATGGAGATTAAAATATTGCAAGGGTTGCAAAATTCCAGTTGGCAACATGAGGGACAAGATAAAATAACTAAATCATATCTCCTAGTGTTCTTCAGTATCAGGTCAAAAAATAAGATGGATTTTGACTACATAGGACAAAATAAAAGTGTCTTATTGGTTGAGTTTACTTTATCTTGCCATATATTGTTTTTCTATGTACTTCTTTTTGTTTTTCTGGTTTTGTTTTTGTTTTTTTTTTTCAATTTTTAACACTCTCAAGATATACATATGCACATGCTCACATGTAAAGTTAACTTACCTCTGAAACATTTTTTGAGTGAAATAGAAAAGTACAATGATAAAGGGCTCCATTTGAACAAAACAAAACAAAAGATCCCACTATTTCCCACCTATGCTGTGCTTTCAGACATTGTCTTTCAAATATTCTGGGGCAGGTGCCCAAAATTTCCTAAACATTAGGGCTTCTAGGCCTACATCTGTTACCCTATTTCTACAGAACAATCCAGTCATCACTGAAACATCATTTATTTGAAGGAAGTTCACTTCTTTTGAAACATCTATTTTTCCAAAGTCAGCATTAACTATCCAGACGTCTACATTAAACAGAAAATTATAGTTCTGACAAAGAGAAATCAACATGACCTTGTCAGAGCATTTAATTCTGATGAAACAAGGTGGTTCTTTTTATCCATATGTTTTATTTCTATTGATGATGTTCTCAACTACCTTTTTCTCTGAATATAGCAGTGAAACCACTGTGGGTATAGTGTTTCATTTGGAAAATCAGCTTTTCTGATTGTTCCATCATGGAAAAGTTCTCTTTGCTTTAATGTAATTACAGCTCAGGAGCTGATTTCTTTTGAACAAAATGGGATTGATTATGTGAATAACATTTTGTTATATTAATCAGATTTTCTAGTCAGATCCTGTTTGTAGACATCCTTTGACTTCCTTGCTCACCAGAAATTGCACTACTTATGGCAAACTTTTTAATGCCTAAATCATCTTAAATGCTTGAATCGTCATAAATGCCTCAAGCATCTTTGCAAACTACCACCTGCAATGGCCAAATGAGAACATTCTGTTTTTCTTCATGGGAACAACTCAAACAGTTTTGTGACTAAGTACCTGCCTCTGCTGAGCAGGAGTACTGGGACAACAGGAAACAAGGGATTAAGCCAGAAAAAAATCATCCCTTGGGAATTGCATTTTCAAAAGGCTGTTATTGGCATCACTCTGCTTTTTAATAACAATTATCCATCCACAAAGATGTCACAATTGCCTCATTATAATTACATTTTGATGTGGTTTAAAACTACTTGGGAACTGCCAAGAGTTGGTAAGAATTTGCAAAGAGCTTCATGTTTTTAAAGTTTGAAAAATCTGATCTGGACAGATTTTCCTTTTTTTTTCTCTCTCTCTTTTTTTTTTTTTTTTTTTTTAAGGGGGAGTGAGGATATGGATGATGGAAAAGAGCAGTCTTTTCATTTATATGATAATGCATGTCTTTCATAGACAGTGACAGGCCTACAATAGAAAGTTATTAGGTAACCTCCTGTCTATAGAGATGCTTTGAATACAATTCTTTTCCAGCATTATTAAGTTACTGCCTTTGTTAAGCAGCCAGTTTTGGTCAGTCCCACAAAACATGCCTCAAATAAGGTGCAACTGCACAATAGAACATTTCCTGCGAAGTTTAACCATGAAATAGTACATTTTCATATTTAAAATGGGGACTATCATTAATAGCCTTAATGCCTTACCCAGCCAAAGGAGAAAGAAAGGATAAAAAGGAAACTAAGGACATTTATAATAGTTCTTTTATTCTCCAGGATAAAATCAAAAGTTAGGGTTATTTTTAGTTGGGCTCTAGCTACCTGAATGTTAAACTTTTAGTTAAAGCTGTCATCCAGAAACTTTGTGTGTCAATGGAAAGTGACACCTAGAGATGGTGATTCATCCCATAGAGACTGAAATCTTGGGATGGGATGAATCACACCCAGAGCTCCCAGTATTTCACCACTGACTATGGAATGAGAGTGAGCACCCAGCTTTGACTAGTTACAGAGGGCTGGTGCAAATACGTGAGATGCATTTCACTCGTGGTGGGGTGGAGGAAAATAAGGAATTCTGAATATCTTTCTTACTAGCATTACTTATTTCTATTTTTAATCTTGACCTTCTGAGGAAGGAAAAGTTAATTTTTCCTGAGATCAAGGATCATAACACTGAATTTTGGCAACTCCTGTTACATGCAGAAGTGACCATTGCCCTGTGTTTGTTCAGCATTTTGCTTTGTATTGACACCTACACATGAAATTTGGTTTGGTCACAGTTTAATTAATTCTGCTGGAGAAGGGTGGCTGCTTCTTATAAAACCTGTTGATGTGCAAAAATTAATCACTGGACCACACTGTCTTATTTCGAGGGACTGTGATGGGCGGTTTTTTCTTAATTTGCATAAAGAGTCAAGAGAAATTCAAAGTGTGGAAGCAGTTAGCCTTGGATATATTGTGCATACATAACTCCTTGTGTGGCTAAAAACCAAGTATCAATGAAGTTAGCTGGAGTGTGCTTCATCATTAAAGTCTGGCTTCAGAAACTGCACAATGACAGCTAAAACTTTTTTCTTTTCCTTTTTTTTCTCCTTTTTTTTTTTTTTTTTTATTTGAATGCTCAGAAGAGATAAGAAAGCCAGAAGAAGAACAGATGTGTTAGAAGTGTGAAATGGATTAACATCAAAGCCCCCTGGGAAAATCTGAAACATGAAATGAAGGATCCTGAATGACAAGAGCTATTCAGAATGCATTAAAAGCTCTGCAGTGCATTTTGGTGCTGTCTGTGTGAGCAACGCAGGGCCCTGTGTGCTAGGGAGAGATGCTGATAACGAAAGCTCTGTGAACTTCAGGGAAATTCAGTTCATCGCTGAGAACTCACCTTGTGCTACGATTTGAATGAGACAGAAAAATCACCCAAACTACTGATTGCCAATATTTATTGTCTCCAGTGGCAAAAAAAAAAAAATTTAAGCCCTGGACTAACAAGGCCATAGGTGAAACAGTAATGATTTAAAAATCAGAACCTCTTTTCTTAATATGTTTGTTGGGTGTTTCAATATAACCGTGGATATTTATCAGTCGATCGATTAGCAGAATATTTTTATTCACTTAAGATCAAAGAAAGTAAATAAGAAAAAAAAAGTAAGATATTTTCTCAATTTTGTGATTTTTGAGCAGATTGTTCGGAAGTAGATGATTTATAGCTTATGCAAATTTATGTTCATAAATGGTTTCTGATCTGGCAAGCACTGGCTTCCATACAGTTATTGATGGAAAGAGGTCACTGATTTTCAAACTGTGAAGGAGACTGTGCAGGTTACTGATGAGTTTTCACTTAATCTAAACTCAATGAAAGTCAAGGGAAGTTGGTCAAATAATATAGAAAATACATCAAGATTTGTTCTGTGCCTGGAGACTGAACATACTGCAGTCTCAGCGTATAAATCTCACATCAGACATTTTGGACAAGTACAAGCACAGCTAATATTCACAGAAAAGGGGTCCCTTTCAGTTGGCTACAATGGACTTCTGATGAGGACTCAGAAGAACTTGCAGTGAAAAGCTGCCCGAAGTCAATACCAGCACTTCACACAATACCAATTGTATTCTTTCCTGAATATCTCTCTTGTGCAGACATCATCATGACTTCAGTGAAAATCCCAGGCCTTTAAGTTCCCTTCCAAGCAGTGTTTTCATCCCACTGCTGATACAGAGCAAAGGGTGATTTAGGGCAGAAATTTCATCTTGACAAGGTGCTGCTGTAGCCATGTGGGTAAAAAAGGCTGGGTTAAAAACAAAGCAAACAACAACAGTTCATCCCAAACAGAAGCAGGTTTCTTCACAACCTGGAACACAGGCCAGCTCTCAGAGATCAGGATCCTCTTGGTTTCTGCAAAGGTTTCTGCCCCTGCTGATGTCTTCTGAGTTTGGGACAGGCACGTCAGGATCTCACATATGTGAATTTATGAGGCAGACACTTCTATAATTTTTTTAGCCTTGTCTGACACTTTAGTTTGTATGTTATTTGAAATATGTCATGAGCTCTATAGGATTTCCAGCCTGCTTGTGTGTACTATCAACAAACCCCATTACTAATAGAATGAGGTGAAACTGCTGGATCTGGCATGCATGTAGCTTATCCTTTTGAGTTTCTTTTCTCCATTTTGGTTTTTTGAGTTTGTTTTGGGGTTTTTATTGTTTGGGTTTTTTTTGTTGTGCTTGTTGTTGTTGTTTTGGGGTTTTTTTGTCTTCTTTCACAATGACAAGGGATTAGCTGGAAATGACATAACTTTTTTTTTATCCCACAGAAGTAAAGCTTCTAGAAAAATATAACCAAGGAACAATTCATTTTGATGTTTTTCAGGTAAAAATAACATGCTCCAGACTGAAAGTTTTATAGTTAGAAGAATCTATTCTAACCGAATCTATTAGTTTGTAAATCAATATCCCCTGTTGATTAATTTCCTAATAAAAAGTGCATGTCTTTACACTGTTTTCTACCAAGATCAGTTGTATTATTGGACTAAACAACATGATTCTTCCAACCTTATTTATGTTCACACAAATAATCCCATCACACGTTCAACATAACAACTGTTAAAATGAATATTCTCAGAATGTGTATTACAACATAGAAGATTTTTGGCACAGACTGCAGTAAAAAATTTAAATAGAGTGTGCAAGAGTTCAAAACATAGGGAAAAGAGGATTTTACTTATTTTTATAGCTATATATTTGAGCAAGACATTTTTGCCTTCCTTTACAATCAACAGAGATTTACAAATTATAAGAGAGAATCACTTGCCTGAAATTTAAGAATCTTTTTAAGCATCAAACTATTCTCAACTTAGAATTCTTTGTTTCTATCCAGTAACTATACACAGCATGGTTAACTCAGTTGTAGACACCTAAAATTTTGTTGATGGGATTATTTTAAAAACTTGCGCTTGTATCCATCTCTTTTAATGGAAGTAAGAGTTACCATGGTTTCATGGAAAACAAATAGCTTGGATGTTCTGGGAAAAAAAAATTGGAAATAAAAAGTTCTCCCAAAGGATTATTTTGGTAACTTTGAGATGAAGAGTTCAGTCCATTGTAATACAAGTGTAGGATTGAATTAAACAACAATAAGCAGTCCTAGAAATGGCTCTCTACGTAAATTTATCACGTAGTTGAAAAATATTTTCTTCCAAATAGGAAAAGTGGTGCCTATAGGTATATCTAAGTCCCTCATCATTTTTCTCTGCCTTTATGAATTCATTCTCTGAAGCTGTAATTCAGTTTTGGGATAGCCAGAAGAAATACACTAGAGACTGGAATTTTTTTGGAGACCAGAACTTTGTAATCATCCTTCACTTAGTATGACTTCAGTGGTGCTTACATTCATACCAGAGTATGAATTCCTTCTTTACCTTGCATTTACCCACATCAAAGTGAGACACTTTGAAGGCTAAGGAATAGTGACTCAAATACTCATGACAGTTTGCAGGCAAATCCAAAATTTGCAAATTAACTATTTAATCTGATGAAATTGCTTTGCACCTCTTGTTGTAAAAGTCATTTTAGATTCAGCATTTTCTGGAAACCTGGATGGACAAAGTTTTTCACAAGTTGGCCATGCAAGGATGGAGACATAGCTCTTTTTGAAAATCTAAGTCCAGCTTTTTCAATGCAGCAATGAAACAGAGAGAACACAACAGAACTAATGCAATTTTTGCACATACTGGGTAAATTATAAAATAATTAGTCATGTTTCAGTTTAAATAACATGAAAAAACTCCTTTAATTAAGATTCTTAATTAATAGTTGAAAGATTAATCAATCAATAATTATAACTATCATTATAGGGTGTAATTGTGCTTAATTGGAGGGGCTGATTAATGATCAGAATAAACCTTTCAAATTCTCACACTTCAAAATGTTGGGAAGTGATGGATTCCAGCTCACAGAGTTGAAAAGGAACCTAAGGATCATTGAAGATGTGTTCAGCTGCCTGGCCAAATTGAAAGCATGGGACTGAAGTGCAGTAAAGCTTTCCATTGTTAGATATATGCACTCCTGAGTTACTGCTGCGTGTGTGTTAGTGTGAACAAAATATTTGTCAGAAGACCATAAGTGGCACCTATTCTGGAAATGGCAAGCTTTGTTTTCTCTGTCCAAAATGTAAAATTTTGAATGAATAAATGCAGTTCATTTGGATCATGCCAAGTCCTAATATTTTGCTTACAGTTCAAGAAAAATTTGGAGCCATAATTCTAAGGACAGAAGCTGTCCCATACAGGTATGTCTCAGGTGTGCTGTGCCACACATATTTGTGCAATGCATTCTATTTCTCTCATTTGTGTTGATGGGATTTCAGGCTTGAAGCTGTCCTCATCTTGAGTACTTGGCTTGATGGTCTTCTTCTGGCAGGAGGCAGTAGAAGGTTTTGGGAAATATAAATTGAATGGGCAAGTTTAAAACACATTTTAAAACACCCTCAATTTTCCTTTATTATTGTTTGTTTTGTGGTATTTATTTCTGGGGGTTTTTTTTCCAAAATTCATTATTTTACAGATAAGTGCAGTTTCTGGATATAACAGATCCCAGGAAAAAGCCTCAGTCTCATTCCTGGTCTAGCAGAACTCCCTGATTTTTTCACTGAACAATGTTTAATGTCATTGCTTCTCCCAGTCCAGCACCACTGAGTTAATCTGCTTAGTCATTTGGGAATGAAGGAAAAAAAGGTGGAAGCATGAAATTTTAAACTATTAACTGAGGCTTTAACTGTATCCTTTATTACCTCTTTAGCTGTAGGGGAAAAAAAAAAATGCCTCTAGAGAGAATAGTGTGGTTTAACACACTGAAACACTGCGTTAAAGATGGTAATAAATGGTATTTGGAACAGAAAAGCAAAAAACATCCTTAAAGAATTTAACTGAGAAGGGCCAGGATTGCTGTTGTTGCTAATCTACTTTTTTCTTTCAGGGAAAGCAAGGGAAATGTCTGAAACAGGAGAGGGAGAAAAGACAAAGAAAGGTGACAAAGAGAAAAACACGGCAAACCTACAAAATTCAGCTTCTCTTTCTGATGCTGACTCTACTTTCCAATGTGGGGGAAAAGAACCAAAGTGCACATTCCTATTAGCTCCCCAAGAACTCGTACTCATGCTGGACTGTTTATGTTGATTTAGCTGCATTTTGGTGACCAGATCCCAGAAGGTTCGTGAAATAAATTATCTTGTCTGGCTAACCCAGACTGTTATTAAAAAGAAGACTAAGGCTCTCTCTCTCATAAGAGAGAGGAAAAGGGGTAGGATAAAAAAAATAAAAAACAAAAAAAAGGAGTGGAAGCAGAAAATCAGCTTGTGTTTTGCGCAGGTTTGAGGCTGCTGATGGGTTCTCTGAGCCATTTTCCCTGACCCACCTGGGAGAGGTTTTTTTTCAAGGAATACATAATGCTGCCACTACAAATCTCTGTACAAATCCTGAATCCCAGCAGTGGGAGCTGCCAGTTTGGGGCACCTTAGGGAATGGGTAGGTTGCAGGTACCTGCTCCTTTTCTGCTGTGGGGTGAGATGAAACACTTCAGGAGAATCACTCTCAAGAGTGAAAAGTTTGTCAAATGTGTGTCTGAAAGTTCCCAGCATTATTGCAGAGCAGGGGGGGGTTTCATTGCAGTGGCTCTGAAATCACGACACACAGTTACTCATCCCGGTGTAGTCAAAGTCAACCTTCCTTTGGCAAAGATAATTGGATTAGATCCATGCAGGTTGATCTTGCAAAGCACTAAGAACCTGGGTGATAACTGAACAAAAGATTTAATCGGTAGTTCAAATTTAATCACGGTCCCGTGGATTTCAGTGAAAGCATGCAAATTTACTGTAGCTCAGAGACTGGTATTCTTTACACAGGAAAACAATATAAATCTTGTTCTTCATTACAATGCACAGCTATGCAAAAAACCCAAGAACTTCTAGAAATAGAGGATAATAAAAGTCTCACTCCTAATCTGACTCATTAGTCAATAGCATATATATATATATTAATATTATTTGTATTGGAGCTTTTTTCCAGCACTGAAGACAAGTGGCACAAAATGGCTTGTCTCCATAATGTTAAATTATGTTAGCTTCCAAGAACAGATGATAACAACTAAGCTTCTATCTGGCAGTGTACCTAGTACTTAAATAGTCTTGAATAGCCCCAGAAATTCTGAGAAAGAATAATTTTTCCCTGAATTGACCATAGCAGAGACACGTTGTATATGAACTCTGATACCTGGAACCATTCCTGAACACAGAAGAGAAACACAGAAATTAAAGATGCACATCACACTAGACTGAAATATTATTCCTCACTGATGTGGATTGCAGAATTTCTGAGAAATATTGTTTTACTCTTGCCCCTTTGTGAATATTGGACTGCAAGATAAGATAATCAGGGTTGTAGCCAGGGTCAGAATAAAAATCCAGGAACTTTGTAAAGCTGGCAAGGTTTGCAAACCCAGCTATGTAGGAAAAAAGCTAGAAAAACAAAACGAGATACTGTCATGAGACTTAGATCTTTTCAATGTTGTTTCCAGGAACTTCTGTCATAATTGGGTAGAATTTACCTGACAGCATTAATTTCTAATTCTCTTACTCAAGTATTATTTATAGTAGTCAAATACCTGTGTCTTGTAAGCTTAGACCACCACATTGGATCAGCAGTCTTAAATGAAATAGGTCCCAATAAAAGACATACATAAAATAAAAACAGGTCTTTGTACTCTGGGAATTTTGTCCAACTGCTAACTCAGGATTGTCAACAAACATCCTCCATTTTTATTCCTTGTATCTTATCTGGACAGCTGTATACTAAACATCATCCCTTTGCACTTTGCATCTGAATGCAAAGGATACAAGTCCACATCCAGATTCTAGATTTAATACAAAAATATTGGGAGAAAAAACAAAAGACAAACAAAAAAAAAAAAAAAAAAAAGAAAAAAAAAAAAGAAAGGAAAACCAAGAATCACCATGATTTACTCATCCAAGTTCCTGGTCTCTGTTAGGTTCTTATGTACGAGAGGTCTACAGTCTCTGTTTTAGGAGAAGCTCAATCCAGCAAGAACATGGATGAACCAAGCAGAGAAAGTCTAGTTTTTGAATCTTATTGGGAATTTTGGGTTGAAATAGACATTGGGCAGCTCCAGATTCAGGTTGTATTATGGTTGAAATGCATGTCCCTAGGGAAATTTAGTAAAAAACCTAAGACTCCATGAAATATAGAGATCATTTCAAAAGCAGATGGCCAAGAGTCAGAGTGATGAGTATATGGGATGCAGGCTAAGTGGAAGTGAGTACATTGTCTAAATCCTTTTCTGCATCTACCTTTTAATCTGTTTGCTTTTCACTTCTCCATCTGTAAAATGGGAAGAACCACTTATATCCTTTCATCCTTTGTTTATTAAGAAAAAAAGTCACATGGGACTCTGCTATATTTTGCTGCATATTATAAATGAAATGCTGATCCCTACTGGGGCCCCTGGGCACTGCTGCTGAATAAATAAATTCATAGCTATGGTTGTCACAGAGGGGGAATATTGACTGCAGGTGAGGAATGGGTAGCAAAAGCAGATTAACTCTTAAGCATTGAGGATCCTGTTTTCCAGTCCTTTGTAAGGAGGAAAAAGTACAGAGAAAAAGAGAAAAATATATGACACACAAGATGAATTATTTCTAAAGGGAATGGTTTTGAAAATTTCTCCACAATGTATCAGCAGCCTGTCTGCAAGCATCATTTTTTTTTTTTTTTTTTTTTTGCCTCCTTTACACATTTTTTAGAAAATTTCATGCCAGGGAAAGATGCAGGATTGACATTCTTAAATCTCCCTTTTATCCACAGAAAAGATAAAGCATAGTCAGAAAACATGCAGCTTTCCTCAGATTTTCAGACCAACATGCATTCGTTTGACCTGAAGGGACACCTCTACGGGAGGGAAAAGCAGTTTAAGTCACCATTCTCATTTTATCCTTGGCCTTGATGCTGAAGTTATTACCCTGAGAATTGAGTGGGATACTTTGGTTTAAGCATGCTATGGGCACCTGTTCTTTCTGCTGATGCTATCCAGCTCATTTCACAGGGGCCAGTGTTCAGTCTTCTGCAAACCTCTTTCAGCCACTTCCAACCAGAACACAGTTGTAAGTCTATTACAAACCAAAACAGCAAATTGTGTTTTAACAGGCCAGTGCCAGTCTCCCAAAACCATCCAGCCACCCATAACACTGCTGCCTTGCCCCAGCATGCCTCCGTGAGGTATTTTCTAAGGGGCACAGATGAAATCTGGGTTTTTAGAAGGCCACCAGCTCTCACTGCTGTCAGTGTAATATGGTCACTAAATTCCCAAAGACAATATTACTGCAAATCACCTCAAATGTGCTGCAGGCGGTAGAATGATCCCATAATCAAGAAGCTAGGTCTTTGAGGACAAGTTTAATTACTTTAATCTATACAGCCTGGAAAACATAATGGTTAATGGGGTAATCTACTGAAGTATGTGGAATTTTAAGTAGTATAGACTATGCCACTGGATGACACTACTCTCAGTGCAGCAGAGACGATAAAACCAAGAGCATAAATGGTGACTGAAGAAAGCCTTAGATGTTCATAAATCAATAATTGATAAAATGTACTCTTGTGTAACTAAGTAGAATTTTATGTTGCAGGTAGAATAAACTGATTACATGATACTATAGTGCTCAGTGGAATTATGGAATGAGCTTCATTCATTCACTCTAATTGCTGCATATTTGTATACAAATGGCTGAAATGGTTCTATCAGCTTCGTAGTCTATAAAGCTGCAAGAAAATTCTGCCCTGCGAGTCCACAGATGACAGCCATGATATTTTCCCAGCATGGGGTACCATGCCCCTGGAAAAGCTGAATATCAGCAGATACACAGAGGTTGGTGTTCTTGATGCATCAGGCCATTAAGGATTTCAGAGCTCTTTCCTCATGGGTAGAGGTGTTAACCCCTCTGTCCTGGCTAGATTCCAACCTGGGTAACAAGCCACCTGGACCAGATGTTGAGGAAACCTAAGGACGAAGTGGTTGAGCTACACAGAAACGAAACAATCTCTCATTAACATCGTCCGCTGAAGATGCTTTATCCGTCTTTTAAAAAGACATTAGGGATGATCCTGGGAATTACACACCAGTGAGTCTTACTTCAGCAAATGGACTGCAATGATAATTAAAAGTAGGATTATAAAAAAAAATCCTAGATAAGCATGATATGTAACAGACAAAGTAATGTGTGTTGTGTAAAGGAAAATCGAGCTTCTTTAATTTACCAGAATTCTTTGAAAGTGTCAAATAAATATTGGATAAAGGAGAACTGGCTGACATAATCTATTAGGACTTTCAAGAAGCTTTTGAGAAATTCTCTTACAAAAAAGCTGTTAAGGAAACTAAGCTGTCATGGAATACGAAGGAAAACACATTATAATGGGGCAAAGACTGGATAAGAAACAGAAAGCATAGAAGGGAAATAAATGCTTCTTTTTAAAGAGGCCTTGGCAGAAGCATGTGGTAAGTGCTAAACTTTTACAGTTTTGGTGTTCTTTTGGTATTTGATTTCTTTTATTATTGTCTGCTACTTGAAATAAAATAATTTGATGTTATTTGGTTTTGTTTTGGGAGGTGTTTTTGTGGCACGAAATTCAAATTATTCAATAGTGTTATATTTGATATATGGAGATATGCTTTCATTTCAGCACATTAAGAGCAGACTTTTGAAAGAAGTTAGTCAGATACTGGTTTCTAGAACCAAACCCTGTGAAAGTGCACTAAAAGCACATGCAGACGCAGTGTTCTGTGTCCTTTTCCAGTTAGAGCAACGTGCTTGTAGCAGTAGACAGTGCTAGATGACTCAGTTTCGCCTATCCAAGTTTCTGGCTTGCAGAAGTGAGAGACAGACTAGGCTGGGTGCTGGGTTTGGGAGGCAGAGCTGTGGGATGCCTGTAAACTGCAGCTTGTCACCAGCTTACATTTATAGGTTGTGTTTCCTCATCTACATCCCACCTCTTCAGCTTTAACAACAAATAGAAAGACCAAAATTTTAAACATGCGCTGTTATCTTGCAGGAGATTTCACTGATTTTATATTTCAGATTGTATTTCTACTTCCAAGGCCCTTTTTCAGTCTCTTTCAGAGTGTGACTGTTTTGGGAGTCTGCTGCTACCTCTGCTTTCTCCTGCTATGTGCCTACCCAGCATGTTCCCTCTCTGTTCATTTGTAAGGCAGCTCTTGCAAAATGAAAGTCTACAGAGAACAGGAATAGAAGGGTGACATGGTCTCTGTCACTCCAAACAGAAAATGTTCCAGTGACTTTTTTTTTTTTTTCACACCTTGTAGAATTTCAATTTTCCCTTTAAAACATGGATTAAACAATGTTGCCAAAAACATATGCTTCTGTGTCAAACATTTCACTTATTCAGGAATCTAGAGGCAGCTGGAGAGTTCTCACTGCCAAAGTGACTTCAACAATTGTCTCTTTCACTTTTAATTGGAAACATGTTAGTTTCAGGCATAGGTGTGGATAACCAATATGTGGCAGTGTTAATTTCCCTCACCATTCAGTGTACACACGCCCTTAGTGACCATTCCTAAATAGCTTGGGGAAAAAGATCCGAGTCCATTGCCAAAGCATCCTGAGCTCCTGCAGGTCTATGATTTGCCATGGCACAGATGTCACCTGCTGATTAAAGATGGGAGTGGTCAGCGCGAGATAAGACATCACCAAATGTCTCCTGCTCCTTGTAAGGCCTGCAGCGAGCCACACCAGAGGGTTACGGATGAGTTACTGAAGCTGAGGGCCTTCTTATTGCATTAGCTTTAACCATTACAAAAGCACAGTTCCAGGATTTGCTGCCCTGCAGAAATTTCCTCTGGGTTTTTTTCTGTTGTGTGGATGGTCCCCCTTACACTGCAGAGCTCCAGACAATCCAACTATCTTTCTATGACAGTCACACTCTATTTATCCATGTTTAATGAACTTCATCTCACTCTTCCCCTTCCCTTCTATTTTTAGAGGGTAGTTAGGGGACATTTCTAATAGGACCTTGCCTAAAGACAAAAGCCAACATGTTAAATCTCATAGATTTTCGCAGTTTACTCTCTCTAGCCTGAATTTCCATGGAAAAGGTTGTGGCACTCCTTCCCAGACCTCCCTTCCTTTATCACCCTTTTAAAAAGCTGAGTTTGGGTTCCACCTCATGTGCTCATGCCGCAGAAAACAAATTGGAGAGAGGTTCTTTAACAGTACTATCAAAACCAGTGTGTATTGGGAAAAGGGAGAACAAACGTGCAATCCAAAATTGATTTTTTAGCACATGTTGATAGGCAAATTTTCTCGTGAGAGATGCATCCACCCTGCTTTTGGAACTAAGAGGGTGGATAAAACATGAAGATTAAAGGTTATCAGTTTGTCAAGAATGACCCATTCTGGGGGTTCCATCGGGTTGATTTGATGCTTCATTCTGAGCATCAAATCACAGATGACCCATCATCCAGGCCATCATTACCAGATCCTGTGGCAGGGCTGGGGTTAAATCTCTGAGAAAGTTTCATTTATTGACTTACATAGGAGACTCAAAACTCGGCTATTTCTACTTCATGATAAGCCATCACATCTGAAGGAGATATTATCCTGCTCTCCCCTTTAATAATGGATCTCTAAAACACCCTGTGGAAATGTATATCCATGTTTTTGTCCTTCCTCTAAGCTCCATCCTATACTTTCTTGTATCTGCTGCTCCTGCAGCACATTTAATTTCCCTGCATGGTTTTGGGTGCTTTTCTAGCGCCTCTAAGAACTTGTATGCATGAACATATATTTGAGATTAGGGTCTCAAACTCATATGTACAGGGTGAGTCCTGTGCACAAAGAAACCTGCAAAATTTCCTATTAATCTTGTAAGATATACTCAAAATGCGATGAACACTATATGTAAACAGATATTTACATAAAAACAGTAATCAAAATTAGTTTAAGATAATACTTGAGAGAAAGACGAGACAGTAGGGGAAGCCTGTGAAAGCAGAGGGCAAGAATTGGTCAGATTTTGTTGGGGTTTGTAGTTTTTATATTCTTAATGGACAGGGCTGCTTGAGTTACAGAACCTGAAATCTGCACAGGTGCTCCGAAGAAACTCTCTGTGTCATCAACAGACACAGGTAACACAGGCTTTGCTATTGATGGTTAAATTTCTATTTAAAGTTAGGGCGAGTTTGGCAACGAATTTTCTGCTGATCTGTTTCTGTTTGCACTTTGGAAATCTCAGCACACAATAACATCCAAGATCTCTGTGTCTTACCTGCCACCCCCCAGCACACTCAGCTCCTGCACCAAGAGGGATCCGGCTCTGGCCGTGCTGGGTGAGGGGATGAGGGATGTTGCCATCTAGTGGGTTTTTGTCAGGCAGAGGAAAGACTTTGCTAAAGAATTCTGCCTCAGATCAGCGAGTGTGGCACAGGTCTGAGGTATATGCAAAATGAAAAACTGTCTTTTGGGCTGGCTTTCTACAAAAAGCACACAGAGCATTTACCTGCTTGCTCTACGTGATCCCATGTCATTGTGTCAGGATGTTTTGGGAGGCTGGAATACTCTGTCTGAAAAACACCCTGGCGGTTTCTTTGCCCCAGTGTTAGGGGCCAGGCCCCATTACATGCTTCCTCTTTGGTGTGCAGAGATACAGGGGTTGGACTCAGTGGTTATTTCGAGTCCCTTCCCACTCAGTACATTCAGTGATTCTGTTCTGTGTTCTTGGGAGTGAGCACACACAGCCACAGAAATGGTGAAGGGTGAGACTCATCTCCCTTCCCCTTCAAAACTCCGGCTCCTGCCTCAGATGCAGGGGCACCTTTCCTATTGTTCCAGCTCACCACTACAGCCTTCGTCATGAGGGGACTTTTGCAGACAGCATTAAAGTAAAAACGGGTTATTCATACGCTGGCAGCTGGCGCAATCCTATCTGCCAGCCCCACGGAAGTGAGGAATTAAACAGTAATAATAACCATCAAAACAAAACTAGCCCTTTCCTTCTTTAGAACCCTCCATTTGCAGCCGTTGTGCTGGCTACCAGGACCTGCGAGTGCCCAGCAGGGCAACACCCTGCCTGGCATTAGCGAGCTGCTTATCCGGGCCGCGATGCTGGGATGCGCTGCTGGCCGAGCAGCAGCTGCTCGGAGCGCGCCGCTACGGAGAATTAGCCCAAAGTTTATTCTTATCCCTTCCTCTCGGCTCCCGCAACATGTTCAACAGCTTGTGCATTTTGTAATGCCTCCTTTCATCGCCATGGCAACCGCTAAAACTTAAGGTGTGTGCGACTTGCGCCGCGGCCTCCGCGCTGCTGCAGGCTGCTGGCAAAATTAAACGCTGGGCCTGCGCTCCTCCTCGCCGCTGCTGATCCAAAAGGGCCGCAGCGTGCTGGAAAGGCAACTGGGAACATGTGTTTGCAAAGTGCTTTAGACACAAGAACGTGATTCAGTGTTTAAGAGAGTCTGTGAATCTGATTTTCCTACCCGGTTAGTCATTGGAGCTGGGGCAGAGGAGCTGTCACTGCTGGCTGAGTTGCTTCTGCTCTTCGTGTTGTTCTGAGCCGGCTTTGGCAGAGCCCATGTGTGTTGTTGCCTCATAAAATGCAGCCTCAAATTGTTGGCAGGCAGTCAGGTAATGGGGAGGGCAATAAGAGCTGCACGATCACAGGTAGATCTATAGGATGCTACTTGGTGCTGAGAAACTGCCAGCTCCCACCAAATGGCAGATTAAGGAGCCATTTCCCCCTTAAAAGAACTTGCTTTTATACCTGAGTTACTCACTACGAGCAGTCAGACTTCCCATTCAGCTGATGGCTGTGCGAGTCTGCCTCAAAAATACCTCAAAAAAGGGAAAGAAAAAAAAAAAAAAGCCTATTTCTCAGGACTGAGCCCTCCGTATGTCACTCGGGCAAAGTTCACTGTACCCCTGTGTAGTTTTATTTCACCACTGTGGGCATATCCAGCCCCAGTGTGGCCAAAGGAGCAGCCTAGGGCTGTTACCTGCAAAAGCAGACACTGGTTTACATTAGAATCTTTCCTAGTGAAGCCATTTTTCCTTTCTACAAAACAACTTTGCTGTGAATCAAATCCTGCAGCCACTAATAACTGTCCCTATGGAGAAATCCTACAGAATAGAAAAGGATTGAAACCTAAAGGGGCTTATAGAAATTAAATTGGATTCTATAGAAATCACTCTAAATAGCTCCTTAATTTAATAAAGGATGCTACCCCTTCTGTAGAATTTTTGCATCATATGATAAATCTAAAGGGAGAATAATATCCCTGCAAATATAATTGTTCAGATTGTTTTAAAAATCCTATAGAAAACTTATTTCTCTCTCTCTCTCTCTTAATTTTGCTAAGTCTTTTTCCTTTGCACCGGTGGCTTGGAATCGTAAATCTCGAAGCATTTCACAAAGAAAGAGCGCAGCTGTCTGGAGATCACGCAGCCCACCCTGCGCCACTTCCCATGTCTGGGAAAATCAATCCAGGTAGTCCTGCACTCTGAAGTCACCTTTTCAAACAGGATGCTTGCAGCATTTGAAGCTGTGCTCCTTTTCTGTGTTTTGGGAAAAGAACGATGAAAAGTCCCAAGCACCCCCCTTTCCTCACTCTCCCCCCAAACACCTAATCTACCTAGAAACCAGGCAGTGTGTGAGTCATTTTAAGCTGTTTCTTCAACATGACTTCAGCTCAGTGGTGTGCCCCACAGCCTGCAGAGATTTGGAGCCGATTAGGTTACAATTGCAAAATGAATCATTTTCTTTTTTATGCATTCATCAGATTTTATTTTCTTTTAATATACTTAAGTTATAAAAAATACACAAAAGCAAAGAGCACAGATAGAACAAGTGCGTTGCTAATTTGGTTTTTCTTGGTTCTGCACTAGAACCTGTTAAAAATGTTTGTATTTTGATGTGTGTGTTGCATTCAAACTGACACCTCCAGCTGCTATATATTTGGTGGCTAGTAATCTTTTCCATTATATTTTGAAAAGAACAGATTTCTTCCTGTCTAAAAGAAGCAACCAGCTACAAGGAAGCAATGGCTACACTGTGGTTTGCTGTTTTGTTGCATGCTTAAAATACTGGTGTTCTGTAACATCTGCAGGTAAAACTGAAGCATGGCTGCTTGTACTGCTAGAAATTATAAAACGAACCTTCATCTAGTGAATATCAGGATAACTGTTTTGACTCGAGTAGAATTAATTTGGTTTACCCTACAGATTAGTCTATTTAAAAAATTTTATATATTTCTATTTATTTTTTTTTAAGTTCTTATTTTCTGCTCCAGTGCATGAATGCATCCAGGAACAGACAAATCTCCTGATAGGGAAGGGTGGGGTGGTAGTACAACGTGTATGTGCCCTACTGTCCTGGGAGGAGGGGGAATCTGCTCTGTGCAACATACCCAGAGGGATTATCTGGTGGTGAGGGGCCACAGAACACACACTGGCCTGAAATTTAGCCCCAGGACTGTTAAAGACTTTACTGTGAAGCTAAAGGGATGGTAGCAGTGATGGCAAATGTCAGCCCAGGCTGTTTGGGGGATGTCACAGTGAGAGGCACAGAAGAAAAACTGGACTGGCAGAGAAAAGCTCTAAAATAGCATCATTTTAGGGAATTTCTTTGAGAATTGTTATTATTGCTTGTAAATAAAAAATAGGTGGCAAGATCTCACCTGGAAGTGAGACTGTCTAAACTCTCAATCTAAATTGATCAGGGCAGCATTTACCTTCAGAAAAGGAAAGTCAAGCCTTTTGTACCTGGGTATATGTGTGTGCATGTAGCACACTGGCAGGGTATTTTTGCCTGTGGGGTTTCAGGAAATTTCCTCTGGATAATCTGAGTTGAGCAGTTGGTCAGCTGCAAAGCACCATTTTAGTACATAATACTCCTACCCACCAGCTTATCTGAGGCAGGAGGGAGATGAGCCACAGTTCTGGCAAGTCTGAAGGGTTTGGTTTTATGGGTTTTTTTTCTGTTTTTTCAGGCTTTCAGGAAGAGAGGAGAAGAATGTATCAAATGCTGAGGACAGACAGTTGCTCCCTGTGCATCGAACAGCTGACTGGGGCAGCATCTCCAGATTCGTTATATAAAAACAAGATTGTCACAATCAAGACAGCAGTCAACAGGGATAAGAGAGGAAATAAATCTAACATCCGTTAAAAACACAACTACAGAAACCTGTTTTGCAGCAACTAACTGCAGGTCTCCATACTGTCCCCAAATATTCTTGCCAGCATCTACCCCTAAAAGTCTACCAACACAGTGCAAGATCAGTGTAATTAGAAATGGGTCCAGATCTATTTGTTTGGTGGCTGCTGGGCTGTAACATCTGATGGCAACTGATCTGTCATCCTTCCTGGCAGAACATCCTTTAGTGGATAGGCTCTTCTGGGAACCAGTCCCCAGTTTTCCTAAAAATACTTTAGAAATTAAATATAAATTCGCATCTTCCCTAGCCAGTTGAAAGTGGCTAAGAGCTCCAAAAGTTTGGAGGGAAAAGGGAGTTAGAGTCAGGTTGAATTATCATGATCACAAACATTTTGTTTCTGTAGTAAGTCAGGAACCAAGACAAAAAAAAAAAAAGCTCTTGAACTTATATTGGCAATCATAAGAATCATAAATCTGGATCCTCACCTCTTATGAAGCCTAAAGGCAATAACAGCACAGGACAAAGGTTGTAACACTCTCTGAAATGTTATGGGGTCCTGATACCTGCTTGGCTTTCATGCAACTTGGCAGGGAAGAGTATGAGTTGTTCAGGTTACAAAACAAGCAGTATAGCCAGCACCAAAATCAATAAGACTGTGCCTGAAAGCAAGTCCTGGATGCAGAGATAAATAACCGGCGCAGTGGCTCTTGCAAGCTGGCAGGGAGTGGGCAGGAGAGCAGCCAGCAGGGAGGGACTGGGACCACCTGCTTGCCTTTGGGTGACCACATTCTCCTTGGTCACAGGCTCTCTGTCCACACAGGGGGCACAGATTGCTCCCTTGTGAGTCACAGAAGCCTCAGGACCACTCTCGGCAGAGAATGATGTAAGTCATGGCTGAGAAAAATCAGGGTTATTTCTAGGACCCTGTGCACTCCCTCAGAGCCCCTTATTGTTTCTAGTTTTTATTTAAAAACTAATTAAATGTTTATTTTGGTGGTCTAATGGTCATTTATTCCTTCAGTGGTCAGCAAAGGGAAAAAACCCTTCAAAGGCCAGTCTAGAGCAAGTCTACAGAAGGAGTTTGACCATCAGTTTCAGCTATTCTACATCTTTGCACATATCAGGAGGGCACAAACACATATTTTACTCCGTTCTCAACTCTCCGTTAATACCTTCTCCCCATGTCACTCCTAGCACATTTTCTAATCCTTTTTCCCCCTGGATTTTCAGTTAAGTCTGGCTAAGCACAGGGCCATCTGAGTGCTGGTACTGTGTCACAGAGGATAGCTGTCTGCTTTCATAACAATGCAGCCTCAGATTTGCTTAAAGGTGACCACGTTCTTACTTGAGTTGAACACCTGACATAATTACCACCCTGAAACTAAGGTGTGTGACAGCTGAATACTCACTCGTGTGACTGTCCTCTCCTTTCTGTTGTCCCAAGACATTTTCTTCTCAGTCTGTTCCCTCGTTGTGCTGGCCCCGAGCATCTCTACTTGGCCACTGAGTAAATCAGATCAAAGTACTGAGACAGGTAAAAAGCATCCTCTTCACATTAAAAAAAAAAAAAAAAAAAAAAAAAAAAGTGATTTTCTAGTGAACCCTTTTGGCTCACACTGCACATGCAAAGAGGTTTAGGAGCTGTTTAAACTGGTGAGAAGATGAAGCACTCCATTTCAGGAGCTGCTGCTGTTGCTCTAAAGTATTGCTTTACCATAGGAGTTCTCAGCTGTGCTCCTTCCATATCCCCTGTGATAGAAGAGAACTAAGAAAAAGACCCCTACAGAAAGTTTAGCACCAGGGGAAATTTTAATGAACATTTTAAACTCATTTACGACCCTTTTATGCCACCCAAATGTTTTCCAAGGATCCCAGAGCTGAGTTTCAGGATCACAACCATTGCATGGCTTTAATTAACTGGTGCATGTACAATACACTGAACATAAACAGAGTATCTCTAAATGCTAATGGTTGTTATTGAACCCCCATGCTTCCTAGTGCAGTAATAACTGGTACAAAGCCTAACTTACTAGCATACAAGATCCAATTGTGTATCTTCCTCAAGGGGTATTTATCTTCACAGCATGATTGCTAAGATAAATGTTAAAGTTTAAAATTCAAAAGTAGTTACTTCAGGGCATTATGACAAGACAACAAAAATATAAACTTGACAGAAGAAAAGCTTATGCATATAAATTATGTAGCCTTTTAATTGAAAGATATTTCATAATAGATTTTATAGCCAGCAGATTATTTTTCAAGGCATCTCTTTTTTTTTTTTTTCCCCCTTAAAAATAATTTGCAAAAGGCGCTTTTTCTCCCCTCCCCATAGCTTTGTAAAAATATAGACAAAAAACCAAAAACAAAACAAAAAAAAAAACCTAAAACAACAAACCAAAGAGCAGAGCATTGCAATTTTAGCCATAACAGTCAACATAACAATTAGAACATTTTGTTAGGAGGACAGGGAACAGGGCTGTCTGGTGACTCACGGCGCTGAGCGCGGCTTCCTCTCCATCTGAAGGGGAGCAATGCCACACAGCAGCTGCTGCAGGAATAGCAGCCACAGAAGACGCCGTCTCCAGCAATGATAAGCCAGCCTGAGAGGCTTAGCTTCATATCATTTTCGGTTTTCCGTTTGCAGAGGTTTTTTTTGGAGTGCTGTTTCTTTTTGTTCCGTAGGAGTGATGTGAATTTTTCAAGCCCTCAGCCTCTGCCGTAACCCAAAAAGAAAATTTTCATGCATTTTTGGTGGCACTGTAAACACCTTGCAAGCCAACTAACCAGGTCTGGTGGAAATAGGGCTGATTTTGCTTGTGAGATTAGAAGCACTGTGAAGATCTGACTTTAGCACACGTAGACATGGCATGTTTTTCTGTATTGATGGCTATTGTCCTGTCTGTAACTCAGGCTTTCATACTCACTCTGCAACTAAAAAAGGGCTGAAAATGAGCTGTTCTGGTAGCCTCAGTCCCACATGTGCACTGCCTGCTCTATTTTCACCCAAGCAGGAGAAAATAGGAGCATTTGAGAAACGTTTTTAAGTGTCCACCTGAGCTACTGGGCAAACTATAAGGAGAAAAAGTCAAAGTGCATTTGGGAGTAGGTATGGGTCAGCATTGAACTGACAGACATCATCCAGAAAAAGAGGGTTATCAGTTCTGCTTCTAGGAATTATGAGAAATTAGATCAGCAACAGCCCTTTGAGAAATTTAATTGAGGAGCTTTCTGCTTTTATAGCTGGCAGATCTCCCTCTTTCCAGAGGTGTTATTTAATCTAACCACCAAGTCACATCTGCAGTTTTAATTAGCATGTGTGTGTCTCTGTTGTTTTTCCTTCCCTGTGTAGCACACTGAGCACCAACGCCTATCAGACCCTCCAGAGTGAGCACGTTTATTTTAAGTACCACTGGGCTAAATTCTGATTTTCGGTAATTTCCCTGTAGTCCTGTGGACCTCAGCAGGACCCCTCAGATTTTCACTCATCTCGCTGAGAACAGAATCTGGCTTAGGGTATTTGAAAGCTTTGTTATCAGTGAGGCAGCCTATTGAGTTGCTTGGTGCTCTAATTTTTACCTTGTTAGTGGCAAGGTTATCTTTCAGGCTAGTTTTTCCATTGCAAGTTGTAGATCCCAGCACAGTGGCATGTGCTTTAAGCTGTTCTCACCAGTGCACAAGCATAATAATAATAATAATAGCACTATTAACAATAATGAACACAATAACAACACCCAAACAGTGGATTCACAATAAATCCTAATATCAATAAATATTACAAATATGCTCATGATCATTTATTATTTCAGAGATGGAGGAACTGAATGATAAGGAAGATTGTTGCCTGAAGCCACATAGAGCAGAATTAAGAAAGACAGGAAGACAAATTTAATCATCTGTCCTGTGCTCTGTCCACAGGACAGCAGCTCCTACTCCTCAGTGCTGGGTGCAGCCATGGTACTATCTGCATTCCCTTAATTAAAACCCAAACCAAAACAAACAAATAAATAATAAAAAAGGGAACAAAAATACAAGCAAACAGAAAAAGGAAAAAAAATTAAAAAGAAAAGAGGCAAAGAAAAAAAAAAAAAGAAAATGATCAAAAGGCCACTTTAGAAAGAATTTTTAACTACCTCAATGAAGAATACTGCCAAATGCCTCAGGTTCTGCTGTGGCAGGTGATGTATGTTGAGGCTATGGCTCTTTACACTATCAGTTTCAAAGTCTGGAGCTTCCAGTTTTCACGTTCTTATTCAGCTTGCATTTGTTTTGCATGAAAAGATGCTGGGGGATTACAGGGGTGGTTTCTGTGAGAAGCTGCTGGATGCTTCCCCCTTGTCCAGCAGAGCCAGTGCAGGATGGACCCTTGTTGGCCACACAGTGACAGTGGTGACACCTCTGAGATAACAGAAAGAGGGAAAATCCTGCACAAGAGCAGCTGCAGCTGGACAGGGCACTGAGGATGTGTGAGAGGAGCATCCGTGCAGGCAGGCAGGGCAGTGCAGCAGGAGGGGCAGGAGCTGCTCCAGGCTCTGGAGCTCAGGTTCCCCTGCAGCCCCTGGAGCAGCCCAGGCTGAGGCAGCTGTGCCCCTGCAGCCCAGGGAGGGCACGGGGGAGCAGAGATCCACCTGCAGCCCCGGGGGAGCCCAGCCTGGAGCAGGGGATGCCCAAAGGAGGCTGTGATCCTGTGGGAAGCTGTGCTGGAGCAGGATGCTGGCAGGAGCTGTGATTCCATGAGAGAGGAGCCCAGGCTGGAGCAGGGGATGCCCAGAGGAGGCTGTGATCCTGTGGGAAGCTGTGCTGGAGCAGGATCCTGGCAGGAGCTGTGGGGGACCCACACTGGAATGAAATCCTTTTCCTGAAGGACTGACCCTGTGGGGAGGACCCGCACTGGAGCAGCCCGTGCAGGATTGTCTCCCATGGGAGGGACCCCATGCTGGAGCAGGGGGAGAGGATGAGGAGTCCAGCACGGGTGGAGGAAGGAGTGGCAGACACAGTGTGTGATGATCTGACCACAGCCCCTTTCCCCATCCCCCTGTGCCAATGGGGAGCAGGAGGTTTAGAAAGGAAGGAGCAAATTTGAGTCAAGAAGGGGGGGAGGGGGTGAAGAAGGAGGGATGTTTTAGGAATTGGGTTTTATTCTCATTACCCTACTCTGATTTTCTTGGAAATAAACTAATTTCCCCAAGCTGAGTCAGTTTTGCCCATAATGGCAATTGGTGAGAGACCCTGCTCTGTCCTTATCTTGACCCATGAGCCTTTCATTATATTTTCTCTCTCCTGCCCAACTGAGAAGGGAAGTAAAGGAGTGGATTTGTTGGGAACCTCGTGTCCAGTCAGGGTCATCTTAACACACAGCTGGAAGCAAGCCTAGAACTAAATTGAGTAATGTATCCTTTGCTGTGGATTCAAACCACTATTTATCACCTGAAAATTTGGTACTTACACCTGCATTTGTTTTCCAGATTTGCTCCAGCAGAATCAGTATTTGTATCTTTTCTCCATACTTGTCTCCTGTAGCTTACTGAGTTTTTGCTTGAGCTATATGTTTGTCTGCTTGTCTGTTTCACACTTTTGTCTGGCATTATAATGAAGAACAGCAATAAACAAATATCTTAGATAACTAGTGATCATCCTTCTAAATAAATAATGCAAAATTTGAAAAAAAAAAGAAGAAAAGCTATTGTCTAAAAGTTTTTAACAGAGAAAAAAAAAAAGGTATCTGAAAACAAAAGAAAGAAAAGGGGTTAAAACAGAGTGCTGATGATCTTTCAGAAAGCACAGATTTAATTCCCAGCACTTCTGATTTCATTAAGAACTGCAGCCTTTCCCACTGGCAGCACAATTCTTGAGCTTGACAAAAACAGATGGGGAGGATGGTGGAAGTGGTAAACTCCAGAAGTAGCACTCTGTCTTCTAAATCAGGAGGTCACACCTTCAAGTCTTGACTGAAGAACTCAATCTTCCCCAGATCCCACAAACCCTGTTATACAGGTACTTGCTTATATGAGTCCCTGAGTGACAGATTAAAAAGCTCCCTCCTGGTGACTTATTCCCAGGGAAAGACACAGTGCTCTTAGGGAAAAAAAAAAAAAAAAAAAAAAAAAAAAAAAAAAAAAAAAAATGAAAATACGAAAAACCTCATCAGAATAATGGAGGGGAGCTATTGCATTCCTCAAGTGCCATGTAATAACCTGTGCCTGTGAAAGGCTTGCAGCTGGCAGTGCAGGGTCACAGACAGAATAAAGGCTGTTTCACTCTTCTGGCGCTGGAAACGCAGCTACCTCTTTCCTCCAGGAATCTGGATTAACTCTTTCCACATCCAGCACCCTTCTCCAGCCCCATCTCCGTGATGTTTGGAGGGAAGAAATTAAGACGCTGCATCTTTGCTATCTGGAGCATATAAATGGGATGTGTTGTCCAAGGCACTTAATACAGCTTTGGTTCTCCCTGTGAGCACATCCCTGGGGCTTAGGGAGACAGCAGCAATCAAAGAGAAAACAGAAATCACCACTTCTGACCCCTAAAAAATAAATAAATAAAAGCAATTAAAAGACTTTCTTAATATACTCTGTACGTATTTTTGTTTCTTTAGATAGTAAATAATTCTCTGTAACAAAACTGGTGCAGGTAAATTTTTTGTTCCCTGGGTACAATACCTTCTGATCCAAAATCTCTTCTCTTCTGACTCTCTGGGACTAGAATTCCTCTAATTATTTAGGGGAGGAGAGTGGCTGTTTTATTTTGCTTGGATTTGCCTGTGTGGAATTGCAGTATACAACTGTTGTTGATGATGAATCTGTTTACAGAATATACAATATATAAGATTTTGAATAGGTTGGGTTAGGTCTTAGAAGAAAAAAAAAAGAGTATAAAGAACATCTGTCTGGACTCTTCAATCAAAAAAAAAGGAAAGTGAAGCAAACAAAGACAATCAACTGGATACCCTTCAAGTACATTTGTATCACATACATTGGTTTCCTTACATGAATCACTGTCAGTCGATTTTCCCCAGTTGCACTTTATAGTCCTCAGGATGAGTGAATTATGCTCAGTGTGACAATGCTGGACAATTGTGTGAATAATCTGCTAGAAAAACTGCAGGACTAAGATGAAAAGCAGATTGATTCTGTTTTAAAGCAACCTCCTTCAGTATCTGTTGTGTCTGATCCTTGCCTTACACTGGGCTGCCAGAGCATCAGCACAGTGAATGTGGTGCTGGTTTATGAGTTGGCTCTGTTATCTGCAGGTTTTGGCAACTCTCTAATGAGAATGGTACAAACTCACTGAAGGTATTGTTTCCATCATACATCATCATGACATCCGTAACTTCATCCAGCAGAGAATCAGTTCTACTTTAAAAGATTTATCAAACCCAGTCCAAATTAGGCAACTCTGTCTGCAAAGCTATTATGTACCAACACTTGACAAGCTATGTGAAGATCTGGTCAGGCTCTGCAGAAGACATTTAGGATTTTATGTTCCTTTTTGGTGAAGAAATTAAACTGGAAAACTCAGTTTTGACTATGAAAGGTGCATGTGGCCTGTTTGTTTCTGTGCATGTGTGCTTGGAAAATTTTCAGAATCAAAAATGTGTTATGAAAGTTTGGATATTTTTTGCCAAAGCAATGTACTGAAAGAAAAAGAGAAGCCGTTTCACCATATTTTGTAAAGGTTTGAATAATAATTTTCTATTTGCATATTAAAGCCCATATACAGGCAGGCTTTACTATGGATAGGAACATACAGAGTTTAATTTTTAAAGCACATATGGCTCTGATTGTATTGTTATAATAACAATAGAGGTGAATGACACTTCCATTAAGATTTCCATTGTAAGTTATAAGGATTGGACCTGTAGTCTGCATCTGGTGTTTTGATTAATGAAATTTGTGTTGGGGGCTCAGACAATGGATCCACAGTGTTGTTCTTGATGCGCTAACATTAGAATGAAAATTCCAAAGGTAAGAATAAATGTCTGTGAAGAAGAGAAGGGAGGGAAATCCAATCAAATGTATGGGTTGGCAATTGCATTAAGACTGTGGGGTTACATTTATGTAGGACTTAGTCTTTGTACATGGTACTTCCACATATGCTCAGAGGAGATGCTTTGAGTAGAAGTAGGTCCCTTTCAGGGTCCTAATGTGGCAGATTTAGAGCCTGGAGAGAGTACAGCCCCAGTAGTTTACAGATGGAACAAAGGGGCTGCAAGGAGAGAGGAAAGTCACACCTTTGCATACCACCAGGCTCCCTGTGCTGGAGGGAGAATTCACCCTTCAAAGGGCAAACAGCGTATCTGCAGGCAAGAAGGTCTGCAGAAGAAACAGCTTTCAAGCTCGCTGGAGGTCCTTGAGAGATGTCTGGGAGCCTCCCCTGGCTTCATCCTCTCTTTAGCATATGGTCTGCCTTTCTGCTCCATCGCTTTGTGCTGCTTTCCACCAAGAGAAGACTTTTGTCTATGTCTGAGGCCTTGTACAAGGTCCTGGTTCCTGAGGCTATGAAAACATGAATATGCATAACCTACTAGCAGATCAGAGTATAGCCTAGGGCTGGACATGGAGAGGGGGAAGACAATTCTCAGCTTTGGCTTAGCATGTGACCTTGAGCTATCTATTTACAGCTAGATCCAAACCAGCGTATCCGTACCCAAAATACAATTAATGTGATTTAGGCATTTAGAAATACTCCTGTTCATGGAGCCAGGTGGATGCTGAGCTGTCCAGACACAATATTGCTCCAGTCAGCAGGCCTCATAGCAATGTTAATAAAATGCAGAGCCTAAGCCAGTAAACCTTACTGAAGAGTGAGGTAAACTGCTTGCAGCACCTAGCAATCAAAATGAAAGGGCTTTCGAAAAAGAATGTGGGCTCTCAGTTCTGCAGTGAAACTGTAATCACCTTCGGAGTCCAGGTGGCAGTAGGAAGTGGGTTTTTTTTGCTATGGACTTAGATAAGAACCCTGAAGTTCTGCTCGTGTAGAGGTGTGGCTTCCTCAGAGTGATGCTGCTGCTCCAGCTGAGGCAGCTGCCAAAACACCAGAAACCACTCAGGACTCAGCAAATGGGCATCCTCAGTACTGAAAGGCTTTGAGATGGATGGCACCTTTTGTGCACAGTGACAATTACACATCCTTTTTAGCTCTGTGTAACTGAATGTAGTCTGCAACCCTCTCACATGCTGCCACAGATCCCATGCTATTCCCGTGTGTTTTTTCCTTCATCTGCCGTCTCCTGCTTTTTCTCTGCTGGGGGGTCCAAGCCTGCTATCCAGGGAACCAGAGTGCTGTCCTTTCTCCCCATCCCTTCTTCCCACAGATGGTTGTTTTGTGTTTAAACCTTGCCAGCTACATAGCACAGACTGCCAGCATTCAATCACAGCCTGAGCCCAACATTCCCCATTCGAGCAAAACTACCGTGGGGATCTTAGGGAGCATTTTCTGTGTCAGAGCTTACTGTATTTTGCTTCAGCAGGTTAATTTCCTTTCTTGAAATCAATCCTTGCTTTATTAATCTTATGAGTTTTAAGGCAGGCGTTATTCCGCCTTTTGGGGTGTTTTTATTGCATTTATTTCTTACTTTCATTACAGCAATGATGCCACAATGAGGAATAAGGCCTCATTGTCCTGTAAGCTGTGTGAGCAAACAGTGCCCCTGGAACAAGTTGCATTACTCTGTTTTTATAATACAAGTAGACTTCTTGGTTTTATATCCTGCTAATAGGAATTTTCCCTCAGGTCAGTTTAGCACACAGTGTAGAGTTATTTCTCCTTTCTAATGTGGGATGAAGTCCACTCCTTAACATCAGCTAAAAAATGCTGTGCTGTTGCCAGACCGTGGGACATCAGCAGGGTTTTTCAGCTCAAATTCCCTCTTCCTCTGGCGCAGAAGCTCAAAGGCTTTGCATCTTTTCTGTCAAAGATATATTTTCTTCTGAAGCCTGAAAGGTGCTAACATGTCTTATGCTGAGTGTGGGAGAGAAGAAAAAAGGAAAACAGTTGTGTTTTTGTGAATAATTCTAAATTGAATGAATGGAGTTTATTAATCATCCTGAAAATCTAGTCCTGAGTCCAGGCTGGTGATAGGCTAATCTTCCTCCTCAGCCAATAAAGAGTGGTGGGTCTATTTCCTACTGTCAGATCAATGTAAAATGTCTCAATTTCTTTTGAAATTGGCAATGTTTCTGTGAAGGGAGCCCAGGCTGCTTCAAACATCAGATTTTTGAACGTGTGTGCCTTAGTGAGGTGAATTCCATGCTAGAATATTGATCAGTCCTTGAGGATGATATGAAAAGTGTGTGAGGATGGGATTGGCAAAAGCCCTGAAGTCTTTTGAAGTGCTTTGTATTTTGTGTGGTTTTAAAAATTTCTGAAATGATGAATAATGGTTTTTTTAATTATTGTTGTAGACATAGGGATGTGAGATAAGGAACAACAGTGTTGCATACCCCCAAAACATTCTAAGTAAAACAGTGAAAAGAAAGTCTTGATGAGTCATTAAGTGCTCTTATTAAGATTCTGGAGGTTCCATGACATTATTTAGTCATGACTCTCATTAGATTAATTTGCAGATACCTTGCTTGAAAAATTGTACAACTATATCCCCAATTTGTGCTAACCAGCCAAACTCTAAGGATGCCTTAACTCTGCTAATTGATGTTATGTGGTTGCCTATCATGAAGATCTGTAGGCCAGGTTTGAGCTGACCTCTGGAATAAGGGAAGGGGTGGTGTTTGTGACAAGGTTTGCTTCTCAAATTAAAGTGCCAATTGGAGCCATGAACAAAGTACAAAGAAAAGTCAGAGCCAAAATTCAACTTTTCATACTTGAGTTTCACAGTGCAGTTCAGTACTAAGGCTGTTTCCTTTATGTTTAACCGGTCGGATATGGAAAATTGCATAAAGAACATAAAACATGGAGGCAGGAAAAGTGCAACATATTACAAGCAGAAGTCTTGTATCGTGGAAAACCATTAAGACTTCTGAACACAAAGTATGGTAAATAGTCCCAAACATCACAGCAATTGGGTTGTTGATGGTCTGCAGGGCCTTGTTCATCACTAGCATTTGCAAATTTACCAAGTCTTTGTACCAGCCAAAAAATTGGCTTGGTTTTGGAAAACTGAGGTGATTCTTTTTGGTTATTTATTTCAGAAATCATGCAGCAGAATATTTATTTTAAAATAAAACCCTGGTCAATTTTTCATATAACTAAGATACAACTTTGCAATTTCTGCACTTTTGTTGCCTGTGAGGAGCAAAGAATTTTAGGAGAAAACCTTCCTAAGGCACCATCAGTAGGATTGCAGCGTTAGGCACTTTCATGATGGGTTGCTTTTTTTTTCTCCATTGTCAGGTTTTTCAGAATGTACTGATCAAAAAGTCTTGAAAGATTAATATCCACTGTTGGCTAATGTATTTTCTGGAAGAGGAGGGCAGGAAAAGATGACATCACCTTGTTGACACCAGTGTGCTGTGAGATGACTGTAGCAGATGCAATGAAGCCAACAAAGGGGTTTTATTACCTTATGTCATTGAGGTGCAGGAAGCAAAGTCCTCTCCTTTTCCTTTTGGCACCTCACCAGGGGACTGCAGGTTGATAATAGTGCTTCTGTAACACCAGGGATCTGGCATATTTAGTGCTCCATATGACAATTTATTCTGTGGCTGTAATGCCCCAATATACCCAGATTACCGCTTTCATGTAGGTTTAAACTCTTTACTGGGCTCTTCTCCTCTGTGTTGTTCAGTGGAGTTTTTTTAATCTCTTGACAGTTCAGTAACTCAGTCTTTATTAAAGGTCCATGTTGCACAAATATTAAAAATACAGTAGTTACCTGCAGCAGTACAAATAGTTATATATTAACAGCAGTAATAAGGAAACCTTATGATAGCATATTGCCAATCAAGACTGCATGGTTTGGGGCCTTTTGTGGGAGTTGATTTTATCTTCTGTTGAAATAATGGAGAATATAAACTTTTTTGTTCCAATTTCCAGAGGATTGGGCTCTAGACCTCATGTCTTGCCTCACAGGCTAACAAACCCTCCGGTGTCAAGAGGCACTAGAAAGATTTTGTAGGAACCATGTAGATCTTGAAAAGCACTGTTTTCTCTTTATGTATTTGTGTCAGTAAGAGCATCTTGACTCACTGTCACTGCTCTCTAATAAAACTGAGTGTTCCACATGAGGTGCACCTGTGCAAGGTCTGAAGCCCAAGGTGCTCATTCTGCGCCGTTTCTTTGCTGCTTCTCACCCTCCTTCCCACCAACACGTTCCGCCCTAGAGAGAGAGGCTGCTGTGGAGACTTGACTGGGGCAGGTGGAAGGAGGAAATGTGATGTTTTCCATGGTCCTGTCATTCATTCTGCAGTTTCCTCCTGAGTTTTCACACAAAGGAGTGCAAGCTGCAGGTGCTGCCTTCTCTGCAGGTTAATCTACACACTGTTTTCTGAGAACAGCCCTGAAAGGTGTGGAAGGTCTGAATTTCAGCAGAAAACAAAGAGACCAAACTTATTTGTATCCTTTCAGTTGTCGAATTTAATGGAGTTATGATGCAGGAATAGAGCTGCTACAGCATTAAATATAATTTCAAAGCCTTTTCATCTTGTCTTACTTGCTTTTGTGTGTAAGAAGTACACCCTAGGTCTTTCCTTCATGATTTTCTCACTTTGTTTTATGTACGTCTGCATCAAAGAGGGAAGTCCTTTCTCCTTTATAGTCATTCAGACTAATAGCAGGCTGCTACCAATAGCCAATCCCATCCTCACGGGAATTTAGAGATAAATAAATGAGACTGCTGATTGTGGCACTACTATGAGCAGAAGCTGCCTACATGCACACTCCTGCCCCTGCTTTCCGTAGTAAATGTGCTGTTCTACTTCACAGCATTATGTGGGGATAATGCACAGCACACAGTTTCTTTTTTCCCCTATTTTGGTGCCTTTTCACTTGGAAGCTGATGTTTTGTTTGCTGGCCCAGAAGCACAGCGCTCTGCAGCATTATGTCTGAGTGTGTTGACAGCGCTGTCACTTTGAGTTTCCATCACAGCTTTAAACTAATAAGGCGGGAGTGAAGATTTTGAGCTGTGACTAAATTTGGGCAAATGTCCCCAAAAATTTGCTAGAAAAATTCTCACATACATTTTCATATAATTTCATGTCGACTGCTGCTGTTCCCCTCACAACAAAGTGATGCAGATAAACCTTTCTAACACTCTTCTCTCAAACACAAACTCATAGCCTCAAATAGGCCTCCTGCCACCAACTCCATTTGCTGATGGATCTGTTATATCACCTTTATTTTGTTTGCTAGAAATGCCAGTCTTGTTGTGTTTAAGTCTTCTTCCCAAAGTTATTCTTTTGCTTTCCTTTATGTTTTGCTGAGAGAGGGCAAATAATTCCCAATCAACACCTGAATCCTTCTCCAATGATACTCCTGAAGCTGTCCTCCAAAATTTGAAGAAATGTCCTCCCAAATTTGATACTTATCTCAAATATCTTCTCTTCTATTAACTGAATAGATCATCTCAAATCTGCTTAACGCTGGCAGAATTTTTTGAAGAAAGGAAATAAAGAAACCCCAAGCAAAAAGAAAAAACCCGACCAACCAACCAAACCAAATAAACACGAAAACCTTTGTATGCAAATGGCAAATTTTATATTACAAAAGCAATAGTTGTGCTACTGTGACCCAGAGTGAATGATCAAGGCAGGGAGAAATTTTCATCATTTCTCATAGGAAATTTTAAGTCTTGCCATGCTGGAATGAATAAAAAGATTTTCACTGATGTCTACCATTTCATATACTTTGACTCCCAAAGGGAAAAAAGAATTGAATCCGTGATTCTTAGGAAGAAGAATCAAAGACGGCTGCAAGGACATTTATCAGATGTAAACCATTATCTATTAACATTCTATGAAATATTGAGACATGAATCCTCATATGCAGAGTAATCAAAATATTTTAAAAAATGTTTTCAAGCTGTTAGAATTTTTGTCGCTTTTAAGAGAAAGAATTCTTTTTGCAGGGCTGTAATGTACAGTGAAGTAGTTAACAGATTGGTATTTCCATACAAAGTGTTGCTTAAAAGCACATCATGCCACAATATTTCCTTCTCATCTGACTTCTCTGTGTGATTTGGATCATCCTTTCCTACCACCTTCCTAGGTTAAAGAAGTACAGAAAGCCTCACAAGGAGGTGAAAGAATAAATAAAATAATTAGTGTTAAACTGGTGCGCAGGAACTTTTTGCTCAAGGGGAGCTTGCTCTTGTGTTCTCATCCAGAAGAAAGTGGATTTTCTTATGCCCAATGTAGCCTCTCTTTGTGACATTGCTGTGTGAGACTGCTCCTTCACTTCCCACCATGTGCACAAATATGAAAACAAAACAAAACAAAATGCATATATACACATAAATATGTATATGTGTGTGTGTATTTATATATATAAATATGTATTCCTATATTTTCTGTCTTCCAAAATAAGTAGACTGAGACTTCATATTAGATATTTTTTTTCCCTAAAATGGAAGCAAATAAGTTCTTTTAGAAAAATAGAGAAACATGGACAAATATTCAAGAGTTCCCTTTTTCTGAGACACCAATCTCTACCATAACTTTCTTAAATTTTACAGAGATAGTAGAAATTTCTTCCTTAAATTCCAAAGCTTTAAGTACTTGCTTGTGTTGTTATTTTCATCTGTGGTACTGTGTGCTCATCGAAGAGTATTTCTTTACTGGAACAATCAAAATTCCTTTTGTTCCTTTTAATAAATAAATACTCTCATCTAAGATTGTCCTCAGAGAAAGTTCATGCAAAAAAAAAAAAAAAAAAAAAAAGAAATGAAAATGACAAGAAATAAATGGTTACTGAGATTGCACTTGTTTTGATATAGTATGCAAAATCTAATTTGGCTGTTATGCTGCAGACACACACATGCATTCACCAACACACATACACAAAGACAATGAAAGAGAAAACTTGAAAATATGTTTTATTAAGAACTGTATTTCAATTTTTTATTATTATTTTATTACAAATCTTTATGCTATGACCCTGTTTGATGTATGTACATTGCTGTTTAGAGAAAAGAAATCTATTATTATTTACAGTATTACTGGCTAGAAGCTCCAGCTACTTTCTAGCTGCTTTTGTACAAGGGATGGTGCAAATATAAAAATGAGGATGGCATTGCCAAAAGTTTAGTCTGAATACACAAAACAGGGGTGCAAAAGCAGAAGGGCAAAATGATGAAATAAAGTTACCATGAGTTGGTATCAGAACACAGAATCTTCAGAATAATTCAATACTGCAATTTTCAGACCCCTACCCAGAATTAAAGTTTTCTGAGATGCCACTGCATATTCTGAGGATTGAACAAAGTTATAGGTTTCAAATTAAAGTGTTTCTCTCAGAACTGATTACATTTCCCTGTTTTAGGAAAGCATCATTGGTTGGGATATGATCCTGCAATCATTGGAACATACTTTGCCTAAGAATTAAAAGAGAAGACAACTAAAAAAAACCCAAACAAACAAATAGCTCTTGATGATCTCTTATGTGTTCTTCCCAATGGGAAAACGAAGTTAGTGGGATTTCATATACTGTGAGTTCTTGAGTTCTGTAACTCGGTTGTTATTTCCAGATCCTTGGGTGTTTTTGCACCTGTTCTCCTCAGAGAAGTTGTGCAGAGATCTGAATCCAGCTCTTTGAAATGGAAAAATATCATCCAAATCAAAAAGAATTCAAACTGCATGTTTTCAATTTCTGGATGACCACAGTAAAAGTGGGCATTTGTCTTTCTAACAGTGGTGGTTTAAAAGTCTTAGCACTGATTTTTTTTTGGTATTTTTTTTTCTAAGAAAGTATTTGAGCTCTGTGTTAGGATGAAAATATCAAATTCATGATAGGGAAGACTGGATATTCTGTCTTCAAAATTTCTTGGGTACTTGCATAGGTGCTGCCTGTTCATATCACTGTCTCCAGGTGCCTCTTTGCACTTGTTTTAAACTCCATGCCAAAACAACTGACAACTCTTCTACAGGGACAAAAAAAAAAAGTAAAAATAAAATAAAATAATAAAATTTTTAAAAATCAAAACAGAGGAAATGATTGCTGAATGACCAGCGTGAAACAAAACAGAACAAAAATTTATCGGAAGAGGGATCTCATGAACCTTGCCTCTCCATTATTGATGCCACAGAAAATGCCGGGATCCTGTCTCAGTTTTTACCCAATTATGCATCTTTTCTGACTCAACATCAGAGTTCTATTGACATGTGGCACTGACAACCCTCCTGTGTACTCACAAATTTATCGCTTTACTTGTTTAAGTGTAGTGGCTGTGAAACTCACCTGACAGGATGTCTGTCTGAGCAGCCTGATGACGCAGCGATTTCCAAACTCCAGGATACAAACTTCAGCACAATTTGATGTCCCTCAATCCTTTGCCAGATGATGGGGGCAAATACAGTAACAAAATAAAAAGAACTGTAGCTCTCCAGGTCCCTGAACTGGAAAACTGGAGGTTTAGATTGAAAATTAGTGAAATCTTCTTCATCAAAAGTGTGGTCAAGCCCTGGCACAGGCTGCCCAGGGCAGTGCTGGAGTCACCATCACTGGAGATGTTAAAAACATGTGTAGATATGTGGCAATATATGCAGATGCTAAACTTGATAATTTTATACATATTTTCCAGCCCTAATAATCGAATTTTTCTCTAATTTTATGACATCATGCAAACAACAAAAATGCCAATCACATAGATGATAGAAAAACCAATAATTTAAACATAATGTGAGGTACCTACCTTTAGAGTGCATGTCTAAGAATTGAAGTTGTATTTATTAGGAAAAAGAAAGAATCATATCCAAGTCTTTCCATTTTATTATTGTTCAATCATATGTAATATTCAAGACTTTAAGCCTACAGTAAAAGCATTGGCAATCAAATAAAAAAATTACTAATCATAAAATAAAAAGGGTAATGATAACATTTATTCTAATAAGCACATGGTTTAAGCCAGTAAAATAAAAGGGAATAATTGCCATTCTTCAAGTCCATTACAAAGAGAAGAGGGGAGAAAGGAATGACTGCAAAATTAAAAATAAAAAATAAAACTGAAACAACAAACAATTGTATTACTAGAAAAACAAAATGTCAGTGGTTTAGAAAACACATTTTTCTCAAGTTTTAGCAGGCTTATCCATCAATAAATTTCAAGAAAAATATACCCTTTATACATGTATTTTTTCTGCAGCTTGTCTGCATTTCTGATGCATTGTTTAAATGGGTTTCGCCTGCCTTATTAAGGCACATCATTTGAACAGAAACCTCACTGTGTGATAACAGGCAACACATAGCGAAAAAATGCCTCGAGCTTTTTTCCTTGCTATATTTGGCTCTCTGGGCTAAGTCGATTTGAGTTGGGCTGATTATAATAAGCCAGAAAGTCACTACGAACTAATTATTTTCTGTTCATTTATGTGATTAATGGTGAAAACTTGGATAACTTTTACATATCTTGAGTCCCATATAATTAATCATCTTGAACTTTACAAAAAAAAAAAAAAAAAAGAATAAACCCCCTCAAGGTGCCCCTGGATTTTCTTCCAAAGCATTGGAGTTTCACTGGCATTAGCTCATGCAACTGACAAAATCAGGGGATGTTTTGCAAAGAAGTGACATGTTTGTGCAAGTCCTCAGAGGGCATTGCTGAATTTCCTCAGCCACCAAAGTACTAGGAAATTAAAAAATGTGGTAGCAAGTAAGATATTGGGTGAACTAATGACAGTGCTGGGGATAAAAAGAGGAGTGGAGGGGAGAGGGGGGGAAAAAGCAAATCACAACACACAAATGAAAAAGGACCTATCCTCCAGAGAGACTGCATGGCTTGAAGGAAGTAGTATGGGGAAGACAGTTGTTTTGGATCAATTTGTTGACAGCTAAATCAAGCTCATAATAAGCCCAAATCCTGAGGCAAATGCTAGCATTTGATAAAGCCAGAGCATCGTCTTCAGATTGCCAGGGTAAAGAGTTGTATCTTTCTCCCATTTCCTTCCTACTTTACCCTTCATGTGTTATACAGATAGCTTTGAATCTAAAATGTATGTTTAGCTCATGAAAACATGAAAACATTAGCACCTTAAACATGAAAAAGGTGGAAATACCACACTGCATATTTCTTCAGGGGGGACTGACTTTTTTTCCCCTATGTGGTGAAGACTGACCAGGCAATAGAAGGTGAATATTGCACTTTAGGGAGGAGAAGCAATCTCTTGAAGAATGGCAATGTAATTGCCAAAGTGCAACCCTGTCCAGTGGCAGAGGCACACATGAGAAGCAGGATTAGCAGTGGGACATGCCAGTGCTACATCCAGTCTCATGGACTGCACAACCACAGCTGCAGGAGTGCCAAAATAACACAGAGGGACCCTGAAGATCACTTGGTTCTGGGGTGTGCTCACACAGAAATCAGAAATTATAGAGGAAGAGAATCCATGCTCAGAATCCCAGATTATGTAGGCTTTCAGAGATTTGAAGAGTTTCACATTTTCTCTGTAGTCTAAGAAACAAGGATGGGAAATTTGGTTCAAATGGATTGGATTTATACAACCATTTTGTCAAAAAGCACTGCAAGACATGTGATGGTTTTTCTTTAAGATTTACTCTTTGCAGTACTAGATGGTTAAACCTTTTAAGTAGTAGTCCCTATTGCTGCTCTCACTCAAAGTCTGAGCCAGTTCCATTTTCCATTCAAGAATTTAAAATAAATAATATTGGAGGAAGAATCCACCTGTATTTAGTCATTATAGGATTTTAGTTTGCTATTGCCTAAACCAAGCTTGCACAAAAACTGTAAGTCAAAGGTCCCCAGTCTAAAACCTGTGAGAGCAAACAAGTCTTACACTGTAATTTCACTCCATGCTAGGCCAGGCTGAAGTCAGAGCTACCACTGTGGAAGCCCAAGAAAACCTGTCTGTTGCTCTTTCATGTATCGGCAACATTCTTCTTTTGAGAGACTCCTCCCTTCCAGTGTGGCCCCTGAGGAGAAGAGTCTAATTTCAAAAATCCCCTTCTAGGATTGTTACAGCTACAGAATTTTCAAATACTGACTCAGCCTTGGTGATCTATTTGAAAGCCCTCTGTGATTTCCCATGTTGAAAATGAAGACGTCCAGAAGTAGTTGTGAGAATGCCATAGCTGTATCTGCTACCACCAATGTCCATTTGACATTGATTATTGTGTGCTCTATTATTTAGCTGATAGAGGTACATGTTGGTTCAGGCTGGACTGTGATCTTTTGCATAATTTCAGCAGAGAATGGGAGGGAAATGTTGGCATGCCAGCTCTTTGACAAATGGCTCCTTTTGTCAGAACCAGTATCTTCACTGAGGAAGGCAAGGAAAAGAAAACCTGGAGAGAGAGCTGGCAGATAAGCATGAATTGACAGTAATTACTTGAAGAGGGCCTAGAAGAAATTCTCTGAGATCATACTTCTTCAGGGAATACACTAGAGGATCATCACATTGTGCTGTAATTATTACACCCTTCCCAGCCATTCTCTTTGCCTCACAGCTGAATTAGCCCTAGTGAAAAGTGACATCCCTTTGTTTAAATAGTGTGAGGGAGGGGGAGAGCCTCAGGGTTGGAGCAGGGGAATGTCTGGATGAGAAAACATTTTGTCTTTGGCTAGTGACTCCTCCCCACTTTCACAAAATAGAGTTGAAGGTATTGACTAAATGTAAACATCTAAGTAGAAGTGAGTTGCACTAGATTCCCTATATAGTCTTGTAGGTTCACTTTATAGTTGGGGAAAAAAAGCCCCAGGAATTCATAAAGATAAGCTTCACCTCAGCCTGTAACAGCTCTCTGAGACAAAAAACTCTTGCCTTGTTTGTCACCTTTGACTAGCAGTGTCTTAAGGACTAAATCAGATGCTGAAGACTAAAATCTGATAGAGCAAACCTGAGTGTTGTCTTCTGTTGGTTTCAGATAGGGCCACAAGTGGCCTGGGCCAATCATTTAAGGGATAAAAAATATGTAAACATGTGCTTACAAACTTTGGTACTAGGCAAACTGTTCAGAGGTTTACTTACCACTAAGGTGCACTTGACTTCAGTCAAGGATAAGTACATGAATGTGCCAAAATACACATGCAAAATTGTTCTGTGCTTTTTTGTGCTTGCTTGTTTGGTATTTTTAATTTTTTTTTTTTTTATCTTAAGCTACAGTTTTCAGATTTTCTCATATTTGGACTATCTGCCTGGCTGCACAAGCATAAATATGCCCCAATTTCTTGTCAGTAGCTAGTATAAAGAGCATCCAGAATGCATTGAAGCCATCAAATCTTGTAAGTTCTTCTCCTCACTGAACTGGGGCATGTTGCATCCACTCCTGATAGTCCCAGAGCAGATGACACAGTTATAGTTTTCTGTCAGTTGAACTGGATTTAGTTATGTTGCTTTTCCTGTAGTCCCATCCTCCAAAGAGACAGACAGGCAAAGTGGGGACAAAATGAGAAGTGCCGGGAGTAAGCAGTCTCAGAGATGTCAGAGGACAGATCACAGTAGGGAGTTTAAGAACAGCATAAAAATGAGAGAGAGCAGTGTGGGGGCACAGAGTGGGGTGGGCATCTGTTGATTTTTTGTGTAAAAGCAACTTAGAGGCAAAATGTGGACCAAATTCCCAAATTCCAGCCTGAGACACCTTGAGGCCAAAAAACTGTTTGGATTATAAAAGAAGTCATTATCCAGCTGTTTCTGAGTGGGGCTCGCACACCACCAAGTGACCTTCTCTGCTCTGCCAGTGGCCAGGCTGGAGGTGCCCAAGGAGGTGACACCCTGGGGACAGCTGATCCCAACTGGCCAAAGAGATGTCTCATTTCATATGACATTATGAAATCTCATCAATAAAACCCAGAGGAAAGAGGAAGAGGGGATGTTCAGGGTTATGGCATTTGTCTTCCCAGGTAATCATTGTGATCAATGGAAATACTCTCTCCTGGGCATGGATAAACCCCTTCCAGTCCATTAGAAGAGATTAATTCATTCCTTGTTTGGTTGGTTGGTTTTGTTTGGTTTGGGATTTTTTGGTCTTGGGATTTTTTTTTTTTGTTGTTTTGTTTTTGTTTTTTGTATTTTGTGGGGGTTTTTTTTGTTTTTTTTTTTTTTACATATGGGTTTTGCTTTTGAACAGCTTTAATTAAAGCCACAACTTTCCATACCTTAACCGTTCCATTTCTCTTCCTCATCCTGTGCCTGAGAGTGAATGAGTGACTGTGTGGTACTTAGTGCTATCCCACAATATGTGTTCAAATCCTGGACAAGAAAGACAACTTTACACCAAGTTTTTTGCCCTTTGGAGAAGAAGTTTCACGTTTACCCTCCAGGGAGTTTTGAGTGACGTTAGCAAAGAAACAAAGTGCAACCTGTCTGCCACTAGTATCAACATCTAACCCCCAAATTATAAGAAATTTATTCTGTCTTTAAATCAACATGCAATGGACCAATCATCATTTGCTACAGCTTTTTAGAAGTAAGGAAGGAAATGCTTATTTATGCCAATTGACAGTGTAGACTGAGAGAAATTCTGATATATATGATGCATAGTCCCTCTTTGTTATTTGTTATGGCTAGACATTTTATTGGTTTTATAAAACTTCAAAATGTCAATAAAACAAGAATTTAAAAAAGTTTGGATGCCATCAAATTATTCTTTGGCAGCACCGACTTCACAATAGGATTGGATTGTACATTAATGCTTAATTTCCTTTTATTGTATTTTTAACTGCCTTTTTATTGTATGCACATTTATTGTTGTGAAATGCCTTGGGATGACTTTGTCAAGAAAGGTGCCATATAAACAAAATGGTATTGATCTGATGATAAGCAGAACAACAACCAAAGAAGTGAGATATTTCCTAATAAACTTGCATACGGCAATACATTGTTAATGTTGTATTTTAGTTTAACACTTTTAGTGGTTAAAAGTAACATAGATGACAAGCTACTACTCCCTATTGGATCTTTGATTGACAACTTTACTTCCATCAACCCTCTTCTGCAAACTGTGGTAGAAAGGTTTAATTGTGTTTGTAATTAATTGGATTTTAATCAGACTGCATAAAGAAATTGCAGAAGATTTTTTTTTCTCCTTTTTTTTTTTTTTTAAAGTAGCAAAAAAGCTCTCTTTCAACATATTGCTAGGGATGCAGAAATATTCATTGCTACAACAGTTTGAATAGTGAATTAAAATGCATTCATGCTTCAATACAAAATTGGTTAGATTAGTTAGCATTTGAAGAACAGTTTCATATATTCCAGAGGAAGGGAAAAAAAAAAAAAAAAGGGAAAGGGAAAAAAGAAAGAAAACCCCAAACATGAAGCTTAGTTTATTTTAAACCAAATGTGTATGGTGTTGAATTGAGCTCTCAAGAAAGGTATGTTCTGAGCTCTTTAAATTACTTGCATTGAAACTCATAAACATTCATTAATAACGCTCTATGGGAAATAATTTTCAACTTCTTTTGCATAACGTTACAGCATCTATTGAAATAATATTTTGCCATATCACAAAGATAAATCCTAATAAGGAAGGCAATTAAAGCCAAGTGGAGAAACAAAAACTTCCATAATGTTATCTCTAAGTACCAACTGGTAATGAATTGAATGCAGAAATCTACGTGGGAGTTCAGAGTCTTTTCGATGTCTTCAGGACTGGGATGAGTGGGTTGGCCCCTGTTCCCAGATTCACTACTTCTCTGCTTTTTCCATTTCCCAAGCCTTCATTAAATCTGGGTCTGGCGAGTTTTATGCACGCAAAAAGGCTGACCTAAGACTTTAACACATCTGGGCAGGGAGACATTTGCATGCTCCAGCAATTGTATTTAAAGCCATTAAAAAAGAACAAGAATGGGAGGGAAACACGACCAAGAGTAACAAGTGTCTAGCAGAGTCTCTGTAAAAAAAAGGCTGTGCTGAGTGCCAGCAACACCATTTCAGCGTCCCCATCAATTTTTATAGGCCATGCTGCTGTGTCTGGTGAGATTTAATGACTTGCAGTGACTGGCCAATGAAACATCTAAATAGTGGGGACTTCAGCCAAGGACTTTTGTTCAGGAGGTCTGGAGCCTTGAGCATCACTTGCTCCATTATTTGGTTGCTCTCCACAGCAGACTCTCTTCTCTAAAGGCATTGACAGCACACAATATCCAAACAGGACTAACTGAACTGTTTGGATGCCTGCAGATAGCTGGATCAATCTCCTCAGGAAGTGAAATCCCTCTTAATTTGCTTTCTCTCCTGCTACTCGCCTTATTTCTTTCTCATTGCATCATAGCAATGCAGTCCTTTACCCTCTACTTTGGTTTCCCTCCTCAAGCCTTCGTCATATAGAGCAGCATCTCAAAGCAATGCTTGTGGAAACCTTGAAGTAACTCATCATAGCCTCACTTCATATTTTTCTGTCAACCAGTTACGTCACTGCAAATAAGAAGGTATAGCAAAGTAAAAGTGATGAATATTAAAGGTCAGATCTCAAAAATAAATGTTAAAGGTCAGATCCTCAGACAATGCTATGAAACCCTGTCTGATTAAGCCTTAGGACTTTGCTGTCGCCAGTCAAATGCTCTTTCAGTACGTAATGATCACACCATTGCAGACATAATGAATTTCTTCTGCCTAAACAGTATTTTTTTTTTTCCTAAGAATGTGTACCCAAGTGTAAAAGTCCTTGCTGAAGTTTTGTGCTGCAGCTTCCAAGTATTTCCCTCTGTCACCTTCACTGCAAAGAAAGAATGACTCCTCTGCAAAGCATCCCCAGCAGTGCATGCTTTAAGGTCACCTACGAAAGAGTGAGCTGTACATTAAGTTATAACTTGCTGATAACAAGATGGATTTAGAAAGTGATGAGAAATGACACGGTACACATGTACATTAAAGCAGATGACAGGAAATTGAAAACATTACTGTAACTTATTAAACATTGATTTTCCAGGCATTCCTTGGATATTGTTTGACGAAAATAAATGTTAACAGTAACAACAGCAGAAACGATCAGAAAGGAATTGTGGTCTCGTTTTGGAGCTGGGAGTGAGAAACAGGATCAGCAAGGATAAGAGAATTTGTGGAAACTGCAAGTATAGCACTTGGTCTATTCTAAGAAAGTACAAAAAATATTATGGTGTTATTATTGCAGAAGAGAATGGAATGGAATGGAACGGAACGGAACGGAACGGAACAGAACAGAACAGAACAGAATAGAATAGAATAGAATAGAATAGAATAGAATAGAATAGAATAATTTCAGTTGGAAGTGGCCTACAATGGTTTACTTATCCGCCTCACTGACCATTTCAGGGTTCACAAAGGGCACTCATTTTGGCATTGGGGCATTGTCCACACTTACAGACAAATGGCATTGACCACATATCCAAGAATTCTGCTCCAGTGTTTGACCAGAGGCTCAGAGACTGAAAGTCAATGGAAGAGTGGGGAGTTCGGATAAAACTTCTAATTTTAAACTCTGCTCATGACTTGTAATGATCTTCTTTCAGAGACTTTGGAGAGTTTTGGCTTAGAGACACCCTACAGAGACAGAAATTTACCACTTTACTGATGTAGAAATATTAACTGCCTTTATAAATTTTCCCAAGTTCATTTATGATTAAGTTTGATTTTTTTTTCTTTAATTGAGCATTCTACAGATCAGTCCTCTCCTGAACATTGATCCTAGCACACAAGGCTGTTCAGAGTCCTAACCAGGACCAAATACAGATATTTATACTCCTGTTGATAAGCCCTTTAAAAATATTATGGTTTAATTTCAAGTGTCATTTGAACAGAAATTGGTTGAATTAATGCAAAAGGCTGCAAAGTCAAATATGTTCATTTAATGAAACTTCCTCCTGAAATCAGTCAGCATTTCCTTCTGAAATAAGCCAGTGTTAAACTCCGCTAAAAACTTGGTTTTACACTCATTGAACAAACTAGTAATCTTCAGCAGGAAAGAGGATCATCTACAAGATGATGTGTAGTGGTTCCACTGAATGTGTGCAGGCACAGGCGCAGTTACTGGTGGGGTCCTGGGGAGGATTGGCAGGCCTGAACAGGGAAGGAGAAACACGGTGAGTGAAGGGGCTCCGGGAGGTCAGGTTGGGTCACGTTGGGTCAGGTCACACACGGGGACAGAGGGAAATGAACTCCTGGTGACAACCCCAGCTGTGACACTCCAGGGACTGGCAACCTTGATATCATCTGGCATTGTGCACATGTAGGATCTCAGCCTCCCACCAAGACTGATATAAAAATAAAAATAATTAAAAAAAATATATAAATATATATAATATATAAAAATATAAATGTAAAGATATAATTATAAATAAAGATAAAGATATAAATATAAATATAGATATAATATAAATATAAATATAAATATAAATATAAATATAAATATAAATATAAATATAAATATAAATATGTGTGTGTGTGTGTGTATATATATATATATATGTAGCCTCCCGACAATTGTCTCATCCTTGTGAGAAGAAACAAAATTTTGAGCTCTTCATGGCACAGCTGGACTTAGAATTATTATCTCCATGGCAATAAGATATTAGAAAGGGTCAGGATCAATTATTTATTTTTGAGTAATCACCTTAAAGCATTCTTCCTCCTGTGTGCCCCCCTGAAAGATGGTGGCATGGCCCATGATGACACCTGGGAACACTCTTGCCTTTGACTCCTGTTTAGGGAATGGCTGGGAGAGTGCGCTCAGCATAATCCAAACCTGTGACATAGGCATGATAAAAATTAAATAGTATAGATGATTGTGTGCCAGTGTTCAGCCTGCCTTTCGATTCTTTCTAGTTTATCCATATAGATGCACTCTCTGGTGCCTGAATTTGCATTTGAAGTGCCTTCAAATATGTATTAAATATGGACACGCTATTTCATTTATTTTATATATACCATGCAGTAACGTTTCATTCTCCAACGCATACCTCTGCATACAGATTGGAACAGAAAATATCTTTTTAGGAAGGAGATGTGAAAGTATTAAATATATTACTGAAAGTGTAGCCTCTTCATCTGCTTAGAAATTTTTCATCAAAACACTTTTTAAACCTCTGAGTTCTTAGATCTTTTTGGTAGAAAACGCTTGTCTGCATTTTTTCATGTGAATGCAAACAAAACAAAACAAAACAGAGATGTGTAGTTATCGCATATCTATCTTAAATATCTGAGGTTTTATACCAGGATACTTTCCTTGTCTGTTTTTGCTTCCTAGAAAAGCAGAAACAAATAGTAACAGTACCATCACAATTAAAAAATTAGCAAATATTGTGAGCATTCCCAAAAAATCAAAGCCATTCCTTCCAAATGTGTAGTCATCAATCAGGGGATTTGGGGTGTCCAAGCACTTGGATATTTTTGACATTCCTAAGTGCTACTGCTGGCTAGGACATAGGAAAAGATTAAAAAAAGACAAAACGCTGTATTTTTTAAGTATTTGTTTTCCTCTCCTTTTGGAATGATCCTGGCTCTGTGGTGTAGTGGGGCTCTCATTGTACTCATAACAATCTGAGGATTCTTTGTCTCCATTGTGAGTGGCAAATTATGACACCTTCCATGCTGAAACTGCTGAGCTGCTGGCAGATTGTTTCCAAGGTAAAATGCACCTGAGAGCAAAGTGGCAGCTAGGTAAGTCAGAAAGTGGGTGGATGTTCACTGGCTTTGGTGGGTGTCCGTGAGAGTTCTGGAGCTCTGGAGCAACAGACTCCTGGAACCAAATTTAATTGCAATGCAATTTGGAACTTGTTCAGGGACTGTTTCTATCTCTGAAAGTTCTACACATGCACACTTTTTATGAAAGCCTTGCCTGGGGGTATTCAGCATAATGATACTTTGAACCAAACAGTAAACTCTTTTATCCAGAGAAAAAAAGGTGTGATTCTTTTATTGCTATTTTATTATTATTTTTTTTATTTTATTATTTTTTCCCTGTCATTGTCTTGTTTGTATGAAGTCTGAGAGGGAAGTGCCCAAGCTGGGTCTCCCAGTCCTTCATGGAAAGCAGTGTTTAATTCTTCTTTAGTAGCCAGAAATGCGGTCAAATATATTTTCTTACTCAAGGCCTCACAGAAACGTGTTGCTAAAATTCAGTGTTCCAAATCATGAGAACCTGCTCCTGCTTTTCTGGACAGTTAATATTGCCTGAGCTATTTTGATGGTGTAAAACAGTCACTTCCTTCTGAGAAAGCATTTTTTTGTATTTCCTCTTATATTTCTTTATAGTTAGAGCTGCAAGAAACAATATACTGTCATCTCTCAGGACATGTGATGGGTTTAGACAACACCTACAGCAATATCTGAGTAAAAAAGCATGGGAGTGAGAATTGACTCTGGGTGCATCAAATGATATTCAGATGGAGACTCCCATAGAAAGTGGACGCCTTCTGAAAAAGGACATCTGGAAGTGTCCACTGGAATTTATTTTTTTTTGCTGCTTTTTGACCAGTGAGTCATGAAGCCCCCTACAGAAGCCTGTTAGGGTCAGTCAGTGATTAATCTGCACAACTAATGAAGTCGTGCAGTTACTCCTGTGCTAATGCAGATGTAATACAGAGCTGTGTGGCATGTGCAGTGATGAGTGAACATGGCACATGAGATGCTACATCTCACACTTAACATCAGCATAGTCCAGAAGGCCTCAGCCTCACCTCCAGGAAAGGATTTTCTAAAAGAGGGTTGAAATGGTTTTAAAAACCTTAAGAAAGAGTTAATGATTCTGACACCTCACTTCAGTAATGAACATCTCTATCTCTGTAAATCCCCTCATATTGAATTGATTACCAGCTGCACTCTTGTGCACTGTGTTGTTCACTGCTTTTGTTGACTTTATAAACTCAAAAGTCAGGCATATGTGTAAGTTCTGGCCTATTTGACATGGGCTACAGATTTGTGCCTTGCTAAATTTCTTTAGTTGGAATGTTAGAGGAAGTCATGGCATCCCAACAGGCATTTGATGAAGAGCAGAGCCCCACATCCAGTGTCAGGCGTGAAATGGCTCCTCCACAATCCACTTCACCATGTCCTTATGCTGCCAGCCCCTTGGGTTTTGGAAACTCACTGTGTTACTCTGCCATGAGACCCAGTATGCCATTTAGCATGTTCAGTCTTAGAGCCATTAGCAACATCTCCTTTGGAGTGCTTTTGTGATGTTCTAGTTCCAGGACTGCTAGACACAGAAGATGTTGTTTGGTCAGGAAGCCAAGAGTGACAAGAATTCAGAGATCCATAAATGCCTGCTCATGACAACACCCTGAACCATGAGAGTTTCAGGCAGCAGAGACAGCAGTGTGGCTGGCTGTCCAAAGCCATAACCCTCGTACAGTCCAGGAGGAACTTGAAAAATGGATTGGTTACTAGTGTTACACACACTCATCTGCAAAAAAAAAAAAACAAACAAAAAAAACATGAAGCTCAGGGCAAGTGAAGAGGTATTTCCAAAAGGAAAAGGTGAGGGTGGAGGGGAGGAGAAGAAAAAAATATGCAAAGTGCAAGGGAAATACTGAAAATGATTTCCTCCTTAGTTAACTATCCCTCATGGCTGCTAGTCCTGCTGCATCCTCTGTTAGCTGCCTTGGTGACCTCTCAGTGCAAGTGGCAGCCATGTAAAACACTCAATAAAAGCATTAGTAAGGTCAGTCATTTCCAAGGCAATTTTTACTTACATATGGGCAGGAAGTATACAAATAGCTTCACTTCTCCGTGGACCCTGCTTCTGTTCTGAAGTACCTAACTTTAAATGAGCACCTTCAAGGGTGTTTTTAATGGCATCCCTTGATTCTATTCAGAACAGAAAAGAAAATGCTGAGATATCCTGAAAAAGGTTCTTACTGTGGCATTTTTATCATCTGGAAGGATCCCAAATTTATTTTAGAAAAATATGCTCTTTCCATTATTTTTTTGGGGGGGAGAATGGTTTGCTATTTACTTGAGTGTTCATATATCTCATTGCTGTTCATAAAACACATTGAGACCTCAGATATAAGTGAGTTTGGCTGCTGAAAAACCACAACTGCAACAAAGCCTATCAAACCCCAATAATGATAATGCCATATCTTACCGATCCTGTATTCATAGAAGGGTTTGGATAGGAAAAGATCTTTGGATTGGAAAAGATCATCTAGTTCCAACCCTCCTGCCATGGGCAGTGACACCTCCCAGGCTGTTCCAAGCCTCATTGGACACGGCCTTGAACTCTTCCAAGGATGGGATGTGCACAGCTTTCCTGGGCAACCTGTGCCTGTCACTGACCTTTACAAGGAAACGTCACACAATGGAAATATATTTTCATGATGGCATGATTTACTTAGCTTTGTAACCAGAAAGAGATTCTACTTTTATCAAAGCAAAAGTAGATCTCTATAATGTAGCCAAACCATCTCTAAGCAAAACCAAACCAAAACAAATGTGTGGGTACTGAATAAAAAGTCTCAGCATGGTCTGAAAGATGTGGCAGTCATTAGGTTTTCCTCCCTTTGCTGTTGAAATATCAATTAACTGTACCTGTGACATTGGATTATTTTAATTTCTCTCCATGCAGTCCTCAGTGCCCCAGTCTGTACACAGTTCATATGCCTCCACAAATTTATCCTCATAATTTCTTCCTCTTGTTAGTTATCCCCTTCACTTATCAGGATGGAAGTGGAGGCACAGAAGATTAAATGACTTTTTCAAGGTCATTTAGAAGGTCTGGTCCCATACTCCAAATTTTCAAACTGAATGTTAAACACAAAACCTTAAAGTAGCTGTTGCTGTTCTCGTGTTTAACAATTAACAAGTACAGCACAACTGGGATATTATAAATGAGCTACACATTTACTGATTACTTAATTATAAACGTAACAGCTCACCATGTTTTCTCCAACCTGAAAAGGACAAACTGTGTAATTGCAGAGACCAAAGACGTTGTTTCCATTATTTTCTTCTTCATATTCCTGCATATTTTTCTTTCTTTTCTTTTTTTTTTTTAATAACAAATCTGCAATCCAGGTGGACAAAATTTCCAAAAAGCATAGATGGAAATTAGGCATTTTTATTGACAGTCCTACACTAAATCCCCATTGGGGACTGTGAATATCTTCTTCCAAATGTCTTCGTACGGTTTGAGATAATGAAGGTGTCACTGTAGATTTACAAGACGATAGCATTCCATGATGAACTTTATCTTAAAATAACTGCAAGCGTAATTATCCAGCATAAATGAGCCTCCGGGGAATAAATTTTCTTGAAAGTGACTGCCCCTAGTCCTATCACGAAAAGGCTGCATCTTCAGCAGCCACAGTGTACTGGAAAAGGAATCAAGAATATGTCTTTCTTCTCTGTACCTGCCTTCAAAATATTCATGTTCTGTGCAAATAAAGCCTGCTGGTGCCAAAGGCTATGTACAAAATGAGTGTTCTTGCTTAAAGAGCCCACTTTCATTTTCTTCTTATTTTTTTTCTTTTTTTTTCTTCCTTCCAATGACAAGCAGACAATCAACCAAAGCAGAATAATGGAGAGCTTCCAGCACAGCACTATCCAGGCGAAGATGTTATATTTTCCTTAGGGAAAGGAACAATTGGAGAAAGAATCGATGAATGAAAGTTTCAAGCTGGATCTGGATATTGGAACATTTGTCCTGAAGTAATTAATATATATTTAAAGGAGAATATGAACCTGGGCCACCACACTAGCACCTTCTGCTGTTGTTATTCTTCCTAAAGAAAAACATCTCCACAGGTTGGGAAAGGAAAATCTCATTCTCTTTTCAAACAAGGCTCGTGTACAGATTGTATAACAGAAAGTTTCTTACCAATTCCTTTGCCTTTGTTTTCACTTCTTTCTTGGTAATTAAATTCCTGAGCAGGAGCTGAAGTTGCTCTTCTCTCTTGGAAACAGACCCTCAGAATTTCTGATGGCTGGTTTTCACAACACTACCAGTGTTTAATTAAAAATAGCTAATGATAGAAAAGAGACGAGCTGGTGCATGTTAACCTCCTCGTCTCAGACTTACCAGGGCATATGAGAATATGGTGGATAAAAGCAGAAAAACTTTCTCCATCCCACATTGCCCATGGGATGATCACTCTGTTCCTCACCTTGTCGTTTTTCTGTTTTAAAAGTCAAGATATAAACAGCCCTCCTCTGCATAAAATGCAGCTTCTTCAGGGCAACTAAAAGTACAATGCACTTTAGAGCTGAACTGAAGTGATGTCTCTGGATGGTTTTGAATAATAAAAAAATTAATATAAAATTAAGACCACAAAATTCTGAAAATTGCAGTGAAAAACCCCCAAACCTAGACTGACATCTCTGCAGCAGGTACAGTTGTAGCCAATAATTTTGAAAATTCAGGAGTGTGCATGTGTGAAAGCATGGAAAGGTATTGACTTTTTTTTCCCACCTTTTTTGTTATTTTGCTTGGTGATTTTGTTTTTATTTTCCTTTTTGTGTTTTTTTTCCTTTTTGTGTTTTTTTTCTTCACATTTTTCTTTGTTTATCTCTGGGGTTTTTTTTGTTTCTTTATTTTTGTTTGTTTGTTTGGTTGGTTGGTTTTTTGCTGATGAAGTTGTCTTTTTATTGGTGTGTTTTGGATTTGGTTTAATTTATGTGGGTTTTGTTGTGTCTGGATTTCTGCTTTTATTGGTGGGTTTTGGGTTTGGGTTTGTTTTGGGTGTTTTATTAATAAGGATTCATATGTTGTGGAATATAAAATGGATGTCTTGAAAGCTGCACTGGATTCAATTGGGATTCTTCTGCATGTCATGCTGGTGAAAATTAGGCAGCAATCACCAATCAGTTTGGTTTGTGAGCATTTTGCAGCAATTTGTGAGGCAAGCAGGGTTGCAAAGAGAAAAAGGTATGGTAAATTGGCATGCATGTTGATTAAATACAGATTAAGAGACTATATTACTAATAGATAGTGATATTATGGATCTATCAGTATAAAGACACTATTTATATAGAATTAGTCTTGGGATGTGAATTCCTGCATTTCACCATGGTTTTGTTAAATGAAGGTGATCTCTAAACTAGAAGTGAGGAGCTGGACTGGTGTTCCAAGGAAATCATTGTCACTGCAATTGTCTAGAGGGTTTCTACAGACTGCTGTGCAGAGGAGTTTAAATAAAAAAGTGGTTCAATCACAGACTGTAAAAAGTGATAGCACTGAAGCACCCATAATGAGAAAAGCTGTGCAATGGGCTGGTATTCAATCTCTTTTCAGAGATGGGTTGTTTTAAGAGAGAACTTTTTCTTAAAAGACCACGAGCCTTCTTACTTTAACTTTCACTCTGACACTAGCTTTTAAAAATAATAACCAGTCTTTCAAACTGTTGAACTTTTCTGGCAACCAGTTTTTGTCCTAGCAGAGAAGGCCATAGTTCACTTTCTGGATTCTTCCAAGTTTCAAACACGAGGGCCAATATAAATCAGTCAATGTCATACTAGCAATGTAGTCTTTCCACACAGACCTGATGTTACCTCTCATCTTATTTTAACAAGATTTCTTCCCTTCTGTGTTGTATAGTGAAATTAGAGATGGTGAGGTCAGAAAAGTCAAAAGGTGAAAAAAAATCCTTCTGTGGCAGTTTCCTACCAGATCCATCTTGTTCAGTTAGCCTTGAATTGGTTGCCTTCCAGCTCAGTAACATCGCAGATGGCGGGGTGCCATCCTCAGCAGGGGTGAAATGAAGAAAGTGAACAAAATCAGATTATCTTTGCTATTGTCAAAGGCAGATAACAAGGAAGATTAAGCTTAAAGCTGTTGTGTTCATCAGATGTTAGACTCCTGTGCTTCCAGTTGTGTTAGGTAGCACTTTACAGGGTGTATTGCTGACTGCAACAGGATTCTGGAAATGTTTGGCATGTAAGAAAATAGAGGTTGCCAATTACCGCAACAGAGCATACTTAATATATAAGAATAATCTGATTTAAATTTCACTAACTAAAAGTAACTAATCTATTTTCACCTTATCACCCTGTAGGAAAAGCATAAGCAAGCCCCTAAAAGGATCCGTTGTCCCCTTCAGTTTTTGGGGATGGGATGCGTTGGCTGTGCCTTCACGTGGATTTTTCAGGTAGCACAAACGGCTGGTTCAGAATGACACTCTGCCTTTAGGTTGCTGAATGCAGCAGAAATGACTCTTGTGTAGTTAACATTTGATGGTCACTACAGTCCAGAGCACCAGACCAGTCTCTGCTGTATCTAATCCAAGGGCTGATGGACAGGCAAAGCAGCATTTGGGGCCAGCTCACAAACACATCCCAACTTCTCCTCTGGCTCAGCCTGAATCAGTAGATGTATCCCCCAGGGACCCCACACAGCCATCAGAATTGTCTGCACCCATGGCAGTCTTAGTGTCTTACCCAATTTCATACCAGAGCTCCTCTGAATAAGTCATTTTTCCAGAGCACTCGTTTCAACAAAAAGGGAAATAAAGTTCATGGGTCTTTTCTCTCACTTATTTTTAATACATATTGATCCACACAGTTAAGATGAGCAGCAACTGACAGATAGATCTTCTGAGGATATTAGTAGCACCATGATATGATCGTATAGTGTTGTTGAAATTCCTCCTCTGCTCAGGTTCACTAAGGCTGAATGCCTGCTTGCTGCAGCCCTACTTATTTTTTTTAGGAGATCTCACTAAATTCTGGACAAATAGGTGAGATACAGTAAAACTGCTAACTGCACATTAACTCTGCTCCTCAAATGAAGTTTTTCGAGTCTGATAGTGCTATGGAATAGATTGGAGCATAAATCCTCATGTTTTGTGTTATAAACCTACCATTTGCTGATGTAGCCTGGGAAGAAATTTCCCCTCTGGGCAACAATTATCCATAAGATTGGGAGCTTGGGAAATCAGGTATTATATGAGCTCTGGTCTTCTATTGTATCAGCTGTGAAAATCAAGAGAAGGATAATATTTGCTGTCAATCCCCCAAATGAGGTGCAACCCACTAACAGATCAAAGCCCTGTAAAGCTTCTGAACATTGGACATTATTTATTATTAGAGATATACTATTGATTCTCCATGCCTTTCCATACTTTTATATGTTCTGTCCAGACCAAAAAAAAAACCAACCAAACAAACAAAAAAAACCAAAAAACCAAAAACAACACCAAAAAACCCCAAACAAACAAATAAAAATCAAGGAAACAAAAAGGAAAAAGAAAAGGTAGGAAAGAAGCAAAAGGATATACGTAATTGAGAAATTGAAAGTCATGAACTCAATGGGTTTTGAAAACCAGTTTATCTGCAGATGTTAAGCCAGGAAATGCTTAATGCTGTTAAGCCAGGAAAGTATTACTAATGCAGATTAAAGCACAAATGCAAAGATGTGTTGTTGTAGTAGTGCAGGAAAGCCACAGAAGTAGCTTGGCAGGAGAAAGAAATTAGCTCATCAAAATGCATAAAGAAAATAAAATTAAAATTTTGCATATGTAGATATTTTCAAGGTCCAGTCAGCAGTGCTTATAAGATTTTGTATATCCTTTCCCCTTCAACAATATTTTAGAATATTGTAATGCAGACAAGACCAGAGAAATCACAGTGTGACTATGTGAGAAGAATATAAATTACATGAGTTGGAGTTTTGGGGGGGACAAAATGAAAATTGAATCAAGCACCATATGTTATTTTTATTTTTAATAACAAGTGAATAAAATTATATCATAATGTGTCAGTAACTGATGGTCTTGAACACCAGAGAGATCTGAAAGAGATTTTGTAAAGAGAAACAAATAAGATGTGAATTTATTATATAAAGTAATATAAAGAAAGTTCAGTGTGGTTTTGTTATTCATTACCAGGTGTAACATATAATGTGCTAAAAAATGGTTTAACTGTGTCCCTTCCCATCCGACCAAATACATAACCAAAAATCTCTACCCTCATGTCCCCAAGAGGACAGAACATATGCAGAACTCCACTGTTTCTCCCCAAGAACTTTTCAGAATTTATGCGCCCACCTGTTTTGTTCTCTGTTTCCTTGGAGCCACAGATTAGCTGTTAAATAACAGTTTTGTGTTTCTATTTAAAACAAGTATTAATTCTCATTATAGACTTAACAGAAGGGAAAAAAAAAATCAGATTATTATTTTAGTGGTTTGCTTCCTGGTAAATAATTTTTAATGTATCATACAAAAAATTATAAAGTTGCAGGTTGTTTATATCTGTGATTTTCTATATTTTTTCCTTGTCTTTAATTTTTCTGTCTTTTTTCAATGTTTTCAATTTCATAAAAAACAATACAGTAGCAAACCCAATCTTAATACAGAATCTTTATGTATGTAATTGTTCAGAATCTCTTCTGTGTCCAGAAAGTAATGAAGTTCCAAAATCATATATATATATATATATATATATATATGTTATTTTAAAATCATAGGGGAAAGTAATATGAAAATATAAAAGCATTAAAAAAAGGATCAAAAGAAAAGCTGTATTTGGGAAACTACAGGGAAGAGGGGAATGTGATATCTTAACTGCTTTAGTTAAAAGGCAAATTAAAAGGCAAATATTAATTTTTTAAAAGAATAAAAATTTTCATGTATTTATTTTCAGCAAAAATATTTTTCAGTAAGAGAAAACTGTTAATAAAGCTGACTTCGATGTATTTCAAAAATTATAAATTTTGAAAAATAGTAAATTTTTTAAAAGCATAAAAATGACAGGGAATATATGAGTCTTTTCAAAGACAAAATTATTTTAAAATATATGAATTGCAGATGTCCTGTCTCCATGACTCTTTCTGGGGGAAAAAAGAATACATTTTCCTTAAAAATTCTGAATAAAATACTTTTGTGTGTATTAAATTCCATGGAAGTGGGTAAACAGATTATTTCTAATGAGCTGATGAGCATTAGACCAATACTGCTTTCAGAAGTCTTCATTTTTATTTGCATTTTATTTTTACCTTTCTGTCAGTTAACTTCCACTGTTATCACACTAATTCATCATCGTTAGCAAGAGGGCTGTTTCAATCATAGTGTCATATACTGGGGGTAAAATTTAACTCTAAAATTTTGTGATGTTATTAACATTATTGAATCTACTGTGGTAATGGCCCCTAAATTGAAAACCTGAGTGGAAAATAAAATTTTAGCTGTAATTTAATTTTTATAGCCCTTGCCCACCAGAACCTGATGCAAATATTTATTTCAGCACTAACACTGATTACTGTTATTTCATTTATACGTATTTCTCTGATCACTTGGCAGTTGAGCTGCTGTCTGTCCATTCATAAACAGCAGCAAATTAAGAGACCAAAAACATCATGATGCAATGAAACCAACTAAGTTTTTTAAAAAATGTAAAGTTCTTGCATTTGCTCACAGATCTACAGATTTGCTTGCCTACCCTGTCTATAAAAACAGGCTGCTGTTGCACAAAAAACTGTAACAAGGGGAGTTTGTCCATCCTGAAATTAATATGGTGTTTTCCTTTTGAAAACATAAATTCTCTGGTCATGAGTATGGTCAGGTACAGGAGCAGCAAAGTGATTAAATAATTTAGCATTCTGAGATATAATGATGCTGTTCTTTGGCTTCTGGGTTTTTTTGGCTGTGTTGTTGTTGTTGTTTTGTTTTGTTTGTTTGTTTGTTTGTTTCCCTATCCCCAGGGGAGGAAAAAAAATCAGAAGTTAAAAAAAAAATAATAAAAGGGAATTAAATCATTGTCTAAACTTTTCTGAAAATAAATTCAGATTCTGAATGCAACCAATTCTGGGTTTTTTTGGGTTTCTGATGTAAAATGGAAAATAGATGGGAAAATCAAAGCTAGCAATTTATATTTCTCTGGAAAAAATTTTTGGACAAGCTTTCCATGTTTTGCAACACATATGTTCTAACATTTTAACGTAATCTTATGAATAATGTTTAAGATGTTTAGGATGTTTATAATAATTATATGTATGTTTATAATGATATACAATTGAAATATTTTATAATAATTATATATTAAAATATAAAAATATTAAATTCTGGTGAGGATTTTTTGTTTTGTCTTGTGGTTTTGTTTGTTGCTTTTATTGTTTTCTTTTTTTGTTGTTGGTTGAGGTTGGTTTGGTTTTAAATTTTATAAACCTGTTTTATCCTGTCTTTTTTTCTTTTTATTTTTTTTCTTAAAATAATTATTCTCTTCTTCCTTAGATTTTTCCCTTAAATTTTCAGAAATTGAGCTTTTATCTAGTTTAGGGGAAAAAATTTGAAAAAATTGCACTTTCCAAATTCTTTACACAGAGTTATGAAGAAAAGAAAAAGTAAACATTTTATAATATTTACTATGCAACTAGACAAATAGAGAATAATAATTTTGCTTTCTGCTTCTTTAGATCTTGAATTTTATTCTTGATATTACCTTTCAGAAAGAAAGACTACTGAGATTTTCAAAGATGAACTAGAATTCATAGGAAAAGAATGAATAAGAGGGAGTTTTTTTCAATAATGCCTATGGGCCCAGTTGAGGTTAGTCTCTAATAAAATTAAAACTCTGTATCTTTCATATTTTTTCGTAAGAAAAAAACATCCCAAAGGAAAATATTGGTTTCAAAATACAACCACAACATTGCAGGGGAAAACCACCTCTCATCCCGAGGAAAACCACGATTGATCAGTTTTTCAAAACCAGTTCATAGCAAAGGTGGCACACGCTGTGCAATTGGGGAGCGTGTGAGCTCCTGGTCTGCAGCCATCCGGCAGGGAACGCTGAAGCAGAGGAATCGGAATTGCAGAGCAGTGCATGGCCACTGGGATGTGAGGAAAAGCTCTCTGCCGTGGACAGGTTGCCTCAAGAGCCAAAGGCATTCCTAGAGCAAAGACCGAAAAATCTGAACTTCGGGGCCTCTGGCAAAGCTCGACTGATTCAATTTTGCCTCCTCGTGTTTCCTCTGGGGGGACAAAGAAGGCAAAGTTCACTCCAACACTTGAATTTTCCTTCTGCACTTTCGCCCAAGTTTCAGTGAAAAAATATTGAGGGTTTCAAAAAAAAAAAAAAAAAAAAAATCATCCCCTGTTTCCACAGGAAAGAAGTACAGAGATACAGCAACTGAGATATTCAAATTTACTGAATGCTGAGTTTGTAAGCCCCTGTTTAGCTGATAACACAACTCTGCAATATCCAACTTCTGCACAAATCATATGTGCAGACTGTGGGTTTGGATGTCAATTGTGTCACTGCAAACCTGTTCAATTTTATCTTGGAGATATAAATGTCTCAGAAAGTTTTATTCCTATAACAGCAGATCTTTAATTAAATAGAATATTGTAAAATAAATAAATGCATCTGTAAACATGCTGGAGGGCAGAGGGACATATTTTTATTTATATGATTTTAATAAAAGATATGTTTCTGGTTAAATCCCTGTGTGAGTAATCTAATATAAAATGCAGTACAAGAAAGAGGTGTCTGTATGCCACAACTTTAACCAATTGTGCATTTTCATTTCAAAATTATTGCTGCATCATTTCTTCTTCTTCTTCTTCTTCTTCTGCTTCTTACTATTATTATAATTATTATTATTATTATTATTATTGTTATCCTTCTCCTCCTCCTTCTCCTTATCCTCCTCCTTTTCCTCTTTCTTCTTGGCTCTTCACACTTTTTCTGAAATTGCCCTAAACTTACCAAGTACAATTTTTGCTTTCCTGGATCAGAAGCAACATTAGCCTGGTAAGAATAAAAATAGGCCACTTAGAGGAAAGTGTCAACAAAAATCCCTTTTATGGTCAAAGCTGAGTGGTTTCTTTTGTGGCTGGGTTTGGTTTTGCTTTTTCTTGTTGTTTTTTGGGTTTTGGGGTGTTTTTTTTCCATCTTATATACCTTTTGTCTCTAAGTTACACATTGCTCTTACTTTTAAAAAAAATTATTTAATATTCTTCCTACTCATTTCTGTCACAGAAGTTTAATATTTTTCTGAAGTCCTTTAAAAACACCCTCTGGAAGATATATTAGCCATTTCAGTGCTAATAATTTTTTAGAAATGTGCCTAAACCTTTGCTTCCCTGACATAAATTCCACTGTCTATTTGTACCATGTGTGCAAAATATTTTTTCTTGTCAGATCATTTTCAGTTAGCTCTGTTTCATTTAATGTCTCCATGGCCTTGACTGCTGCCTGAAATAACACCTGTCTTCCTATTTCTGTCTTTTTTTCTGTGCATGATTCTGCTCTACACCTTAGTAGCTTCTCACCTATGTAAAGCACCTCAAAATCTACTGGAGTTGATTAAATTCTCATACTTATGCTCAGCCCAAGGGACCAGACACAGAGTTTTGATTTTTCTGCTAAATTTTCTTGCCAGGTCTTACAGAGAACCGTGGGGCTGCTGGTGCAGGACTCTGATGCAAGGACCACACAGACCTGTAACAACTCAGACAAACTGAGCTCATTCTCCAGGGCTCAGCTGGTTCTCCTGTAATGCACACATCTGTGTGTGCAGATGTGCCTCAAACCAGAGTAACGCCAGGGCTGTTCTCCTGGATTATCTCTGGGTCTGAGGAATTCAGAACACACTGAGATGGCTGCTTCTTTCTCCCATTAAATGTATGAAAAAAAATTCTGTATTTATTTTTTCTCTTGGTTCAAATATACTCCACATCCTTTTCTTTTTTTTTTTTTTCCCTCCTTTGCCTAAACATTGAAAACTTTCTATGGAGATTGAAATTGCCCTTGGTTTCACCTATAAGACACAGTTTAGACTTATTTTCCCTGCTGTGAAAACAAAGGGTTATAATAATTCACAATCATAACTGCAGCAGAAATGCCTAGCTTCTCTCTGCAATCCCAAGCAGACCTTTCCCTGGGATCACATACTATTTAAAGTGTTTCATTTTCTCCTGGTACAAGCAGGAGCCTCATCAAAACTGTGAATTTCAGATAAGCGTTTATCAGACTTTTGCTGTAACCATCTCAGAAATGAGCTGTCATCAGCAAATTTAATCTGTCTCTGGCTGCTTTAATTGTTAGCACCATTTCTGCCAAATCCTTCACAGTCCTCATAGCATGGAAAGTTTCTTTAAGAGTTTAATTCAGTCAGCAGAGATTGCTCACAGTATTTTTTTTTTCATATTTATGACTTACACATTTAAAAAGGTGGAAGATCTTGATTGAACAGCTGAATTATGGAAATTCAACTGCATCACTAGTATTAAATACTGAGCCTGAAATATGGAAATATGTAGGTGAGAGGGTTTGGGGAGAACACTGCCAGCCAGAATAAAGCTCTGGCAGATATTTTACTTTATTTGGAGTGAGGACAAATAGAAACAGATTTCTTTAGTGCTGTGGGTCACGGAATTTTACTGGTGTCTACAAATATTGCAAAGAGGCCCCAATTTTAACCATGATGAAGGACAAAAAATTATGGTCTTATGCTTAAAGTTGCTGTAGGATGCCTCAGCAAAGCTGGGTTGAGTCTTTCATTTTGCATTAGGCTTTCTGTGTGACCTTGGGCAATTTATTGTGGCCTGGACTCTCAAAGGATTCAATGACATAAAAATCCTTGGAGTCTGTGGGAATGATGTACCCCAAATGCCGGGTCCTACCCACGAGCAATAATTACTACTGGATTTTATCTGCCAGTTGTTTCCTTACCCAGGGAGCGCTGGGAGATCTTCCTACAGTTCCTCAGAGTCCATTTCAAATCTGACACTCCCAACTGGGTATTTCTTAGGTGCCATCAAAATTTCTTCCGCTGTTAACCTCTTCTTGCAAACCACTTATCGACATGTTAAACAGTGTAGATGCTAATTAAACCAAAATGGCCCTTTTCTCCAATTAGTCCTTCAGTTTTGGCTTCTGACAGTGAACTCATAAATCTAGAGCTAAGTGGATGATGTGTACTGCGCAATTAGATGAACAGAGTATGCCTTTATCTCTCTCTATGTATATTTACACCTATATAATTCCCTATGTCTATATGCCAAGATAATACGTATCCATATATATATATATATATATATATATATATATATATATATATATATATACATATCAGTGACTTTTACATAGATATATGGATATAGATATAGATATATATAGATATATAGATATAGATATAGATATAGATATATAGATAGATATAGATGTAGATATATAGATATAGATAGATATAGATATAGATATAGATATAGATGATATAGATATAGATATAGATAGATATAGATATAGATAGACAGATATAGATGATATAGATATATCAGTGAGTTATATATATATTTCAGTGAGTTATATATATCAGTGAGGGACTACGATTGCAGCTTTGGATCTTCCCTACAGCACACTTTTTTCTGGTTAATTTAGACATTCATTGCATGTAAGAAGTTGCTTCATTACAACAGCAACTACAAAACTTTCCCAAGCAATCTGTTCCAAATACAGTTGGACACTGGGATAAGACCGCTTGAATTTTTATCCCTGGACAGTTTTTTAAAGTTAAATATCTCCCGAAGATGTGAAAAACTTTGACTGGGAAAGAAATTACTAAGTTATGCCTGTATTAGTAAAACTGTGATTCATGGACAGCAGTGGGTCGTTAGGCACCAATAAACAGTCCTAGCTGATGACTATACTCAGCATGTGGTGGGACACTATAAAACAATAGAATTAGATTTATCTAATTCCAAAGAACTAATTTGCTGAGTTTGGCTTCTTTATCTTTATTATTTCATATGGTTGGCATTTGAATTTCTTTATTTTTGTGAAACTTGTTTTCCTGTATGAGGATCTTGCAGAGTCCACGGTAATCTGTTTTTACTCTGAATGTGTGCTTGTTCATTTGGTTGTTTGCTTTGGATAATTACATCCCTCCTGCCATATCATTCCCTTTTGTAAACTATGGGAGTTACTAATGCAGCATGATTTGCAAATTCAGATTATTCTAAATGAATATGCTATTTGAAATTCACTTCATGCAGTTTCAAGCATCCAAGTTTATAATATGCTTTTGCATTCATGCCAATAAAGATCAAATCTGAAAGCTCAAAAAAAAAAAAAAAGAAGTAAAGATAAAAGGATGTATCTTCAATTCTTCCATCTGATTGGAGCCTTTTATTTAGATCCTAAGGGACAGCTGTGTCTGATCTTGCCCCAAGTTTTATGGTTGTGACATGATTTCTCTTGTTGAAGGGTTTGAAACTGTCAAAGGTGATATTCCAGCCCTCCCAGCTTGGTTAAGACAAGCTCTAGAATGTCAAAAATTTGAACATAGAATCACTAACTTTCTATTCTGACCCAATTTAAAATGTAAAAATTCAAGGAAAAACTGAGAAAGTGAAAATTAATATTGCATCTATGTATTTTTGTTCTCCCAGAACGTATGTGTCGTCAGGTTCACTATAAAATTCAAAAGGAACTTTGTGTTCAATCCAGCAGGTTTAGAGAACATCCTCGGCACCTCTGATGATATCAGCCATCATTTCTGCCCCAGCAGAATTTTTTTCTTAGGTGCTTAGGAAGGTGTAGAATATTTGGATGGCAGTGGAATCCTTCATGATCCTCGTGAGGCAGTCAACACACAGGGTGCAACCTGTCAAAATCAGGAGTTGATATATTTTGAATTCAGTCACCAGGTGCCTCATTTCTCAGAACATGTAAATATTGAGACACAAAACTTAAGCAACCAATACACTGCACACCGTGCTTGAAAATATGGAACACATGCCACTGCAAATTTTCCGGAAAGTGTGAAAGTATCAACAGTTAATAAAGTCCCAAAGGAAGTCTTGTGCAGTGAATGGTTTTAGGAAATTGTAAAAAATCCCCAGAGGAGCTGCCGAGAGAGTCATTAACATAATGATGATACATTTTTCTCACATTCAAGAATGGACCCAACAGGGACTCTTGATGTCACAGACACATTTTAGTGATATCTCTATACTAAAAAAATTGAGTGGAAATTTACAGACTGAACCTAAACTGTCTCATTCAATATCAAAATTGGGAAGAGTTCCTACATGACTTGTGGTTTTGCTCAGAATCATGATGCTACTTTCAATCCCCTCTCACCTCTATTCTATTCCTTCCAACTCACCTGTCATCTCACTGCTTTACCCAACTGTCTAAGCACCAGAGAGTACTAGAAATGCTTTTTTTGCATTCCTTACATATTTGCATCAAACCCCACACAATCAGATCAGGGAATTCTGGGGCTTTCTCTGTGTCCTAGAAGAGAACACAATAGATGAACCTCAAGAGAGCCAAAATGGGATGACAAATACATAACCCAAGATAGAAAAATATGTTATAATTGGATGAAGACCAAACTGAAATGACCTGTGACACAGCCAGTGTTTTGCCTCCAGGTCTTGATTTCCCAGATCACCCAGGCTGGGAAGGTGGCCAGGCCCACCATGAATTCAGCCCTGCTGGATTGCCTGGGTTTTTGTCCTTCTGTGAAAATCGGTGCACAGAAGGGAAGGAAGAGTCTGAAAGCACTGATACAAATTCAGGACTTGTTCCTGCTTAGAGGCAAACCACAGCTGAGATGTGCATCCTTACCCAAAGCCCAAAAGTGTTCCCAGGCTACCTTGTGGAGATAGAGAATGCTTTCATTGAATGCACCATTAATAGCAAAGGCCTAATGTCACCAGAAATAATCTTTATAATCCATACACACAAAGAACTGCAATATACTGGTCCATACTGCAAAAACCAAAGAATTCCTAAAATGTAGGACCAGCGGATATATTATAGTTTCTCAAATAATGCTGGCTGGGGCACTTCCTGACTGATCCTGATCCTGTTCCAAGTCTGAGAACACGTATTTCTGTAAACAAAACAGAGAGCATCTAATCTTCATTTACAGATCTTTACTGAGTGAGAATCTATGGGAACCATAAACTGCTCTGTTGATTAATTAGCCTCATTGTGTGCTTTCAGACCTCATTGCTTATTTGTGTTGGCTTGAGAAAATGGAGTTACACGAGTAGACAGGAGGGGACTGACCAGCATGAAACACATTTTCTTTTTCTCCATACCATTCCCCCATCATTCCCCTTCCATGACAGTGATGCCTCAGGTTTTAGCTTTTATATTTTTCAGATTCTGTGCTGCTTTAGTGTGTAGTTCTGAGCTTCATATTAAGGGATAGTAAGCTCTTTTCACAGAGTAGGGAGACAAAGCAATTCCTTCTCTAGCTGGGGATCAAGGACAAATGATACAAATCTCAGGCTCAAGTGCATAAACAGCAAAATGAAGAGAGAAAAACAACGATGGGACTTCATAACCTTAAGCTGTATTTGGACAATTAAATCCAATATGCAAAAGGACCAGAACTTATAAAAACGAGAAACCCCATGACCAGTCGTGCATTTTGGGGCCATTTTGGTTCATCTTGGGTGCAGCCCTGGCTGGCTATTGAACTGCCCAAGGTGTAGCCATTGAGGCCTTCTAATAAATCCTTATTTTATTTAACTCTGTCTAGCCTCTCTTCTAGGTCAACCTTCACAAGGCATCACCAGAAGCCTCTCAGCTCAAAAAGAGATCCCCTTGGGCCCTGTGCACAGGCAAACCATCAGGTTCAATATTGACATTTAAACACTGAATTGTCACTTCTCTCTTTCCTGAAGGAGTTTATCCCCTGAGCTGCTCAGATAATAACACAAGCAAAAACTAAGCCAATAAAAGAAATAAAATATAATAAGAACAATTTTCTGATTAAGTAATTTTAAAATAAACTCTTAATCTAAGGATTTCAGCCTTCTACTTTTATTAACTCATTTTTTGCCTATAATTTTTTTTTTTTATTTTAATAGCCAGTCACCTCACCTCGGTACCTTAATTTAGTTGGTGTTTTGTTTTTTTTTTCTTAAAGTCCCATCATCCTGGATTTTTGCTTTTTTTTTTTTTTTTTGGTTGTATGGAGGTTTTTTTTTCTCTAGACAATGCAGCTCAGAAGTTTTCATGTATCTCCTTGACAGATACAAACATTATTCCCGTTGTGTCCTTACTGAATAAAATATTTAGACTGCAGAGCTAGCACTGGAAGATTGACTGTATTCTAAATGAACTTTCTGATACCAAATGTAAAACTAGGGGGAACAGAGCACCGGTAATGAAGTGAAATACAAGGTTAAGTATTGGAAATTAATTAGTGAGTTCATCAACAACAATTCTTTGATGGTCTGAACTGCTTCCAGAAAGATAAGGAGAGAACAATTTGAGAAAACAACTGTTTGAGAAAACAATTAAATCCCATCCCTTACTTGCATAGAATTATTTTATATTCACATGCAAATCCTAAGACATGGATACACTCAAAATACTAATGCCCCATATATGCACAGACTGTTTCTGTTCTTGTTAACACCACAATGAATCAGAGGTAAATTAACAAGAGGTCTACACTACAAAATTGACAAGAGGTCTACTGCCATGATACTGAGGAAATTCAGACTGTGTATCTCTGACTTTCATCATCCGTATTATCAGCACCAACATATTTGCTACCTAGAGATGTTCACAGTTTTGGATGTTGAATGAAGATGTAACCAAACTCAGAACCTTTATGAGCAGGAGGCAGTCACCCATACAATATGGGTGGACAGTAGAGTACCCACCATCTTACTAAGCGGACCTATCTATATTCACTTTCATGTTATATTTCATTGTATATCAATGTGGCTTCATTGTAGTTTCTGAGAATTTATATAACAAGCTCCATTCCTGCTGTGCTTCTTAGTGGAAAAGGACAGGGATTAAAATTGAAATCATCCATGGGTGCTGAGGAATGAGTAGTCAATATAGAGCAAGTAAAACCAGATTCTTTTTTCTGTTTTCCAGCTAAACCTGTTGGCTCAACCCACTGATGAAGCAAGCAGACAGACTACAAGTATAGACTGGTGCCTGTTAGCGCTGTTTCCAGGCTGTCCTGCCTTTCGTCTTCATCCGGGATCCCAGTAAGGATAACACTGAGATATTGAGCTGGAGTTTGAAGAAGCTGGGGTCTCTGTCATCACGATGATCCTGGCTATGGAGGGACAGCAATGCCAGCAGGAGTTGCTGCTGCTGCAGGCAGATGCTAACAGCGCTGGCTGCGTGCCCGCGGCAGCACACGCTCCTGCAGAGCCCCCATCGCCACAGAGCAGCAGAAACCTCATCCACCAGGTTCCCACGTGCACTGAAGTCACTGGGAGTTTACTCCCCAGCTGATTTTCCCCTCTTGATTTAGAAGGAAGCAGAGACTCATTGAAGTCACCTTCTTTTGCTGCCTGCTGCTTTACAGCACTTTGAATTTCATCCCTAGGATGGGGCCAACGTTTCACTGATTCTCTTGACTAGTGGCACTCAGATAGCACAGGCTGAGATGTGAGCAGAGAATGGTCTTAAATTCTTCCTTTCAGTGAATAATGGGCTGTAGAAAAGAGTTTATTGTTTCTGAGATAATGCTATGTGATGACTAAATCTGGTGAGGAAATGGCCATCCAAGCATTACTGTAATAATGCAAGCACTCATTTATTTATCCTTTGATGAGGTTCCAAAGAGCCTAATCAAGTTAGAGACTCTTTATTATTACTTTTCCTAGGCAGGATTTTGACAACTTATTTGATGTTTAAAGTAGAATGTTTTTAGCTATTAGTTTGATCTTTATTTTATATTTTTTGACTCATTAAAAAATGAGACTCACTATAGCTACATGTTTGTGATCTGCAGGAAATGCTGAACAAAATGTGTAGTTTTCTCACATCCTCTTCATGGCGAATAGTCAAGATGTGAGGTTGTGTCTATGGGTAAGACCGAGTGGGTTCAAGAGTTTAAGTAAGTTGAGACTCCGGTCTAATTTCACAGTCAAAACTCCCTATGTATTCAGCATGAAGAAGCAGCACGCTCCAGCAGGGGAGGATTACAATGTGAGGTATTAAGTGTCTCAATTAGCAAATAGCAGGAATCCTCTCCAGCTTGTTCATCTTTCTTCCCAGTGCCATAGCATATTCTTCTGGGAATCAGAGTGCTAGACTCTGTGAATCAGAAGAAACTGGTATTGCACACACAAAAGGGATTTGGGGTCAATTTCAAAGGAGTGAAGGTGATAAACATAGCTTCTTCCCTTTCCAGAGGAAATCAGTTGAAGACAGCCCAACATTAATCACAAAAATTTACTCATCACTCTGGCTACTAAAAAACTCAGTAACACTAGAAAAAAAAATTCCAAACAATTAAGTCTCTGAATTGCAAAAATGCCTCTGGTCAGTGTCCTCAGGCACTGCTCCTATAGGTCAGTGTCACTCTTTTATGTATCTTTTGTGAAAATATGTGTAACTTGCAACTTCACCTCCCTTCATATACTGACAACATTTTTCTATGACTGTATCAGTAAAGTCAATACAATTTGGATCCAGTTTCCTGAATTCCCCCACTACGCTTTAAACTGATTCCAGGCAAACAGACCACCCCAGGTGCCAAAATTTTCTAACATATTTCAGTGGACTGATCAATAGGTTTGTTTTTTGGTTTTTTTCTTTCCTTTCCTAGTCACACAAGCTGCACAAGGTGAAACAAAAAAATGCCACTGAATTAATATTTATTTTGCAACATAAAAGAGCCAAGTACTATCTACAAATGTTATAATTAATTGGGATTAATTTCATGTGGAAAGTTTGGCTCTGAAGGTGTTGATGGAGTAATATATCAAAGAGGCTTCACCTCTGTAAAAAATCAATGCTAAAGTAACCTTGATTACTGTCTCTGTTGATGTCACACATAACACTAATCAGTCATCGTTTGCACTGAACACTATCATGAACAAATATTATTTGTTCTCTTATTGGCATTTTTGAGACCCTGGGATAAAATTCACTGCAGCTCTCTAAGAGCAGGTTTTCACCTTTGGGAAATTGTACAGGTTGTTCAGGAACACAGGGTCCAAGAGAAAAATTGAACGAATCTGAAAATCGAAAATAAGGAGACATACACTACCATGGAATAAGGGGGCACTTGCCTTACTTCATTTCTTCTCATCCTTCCCTGCCTCTTCTCTCTTTTCATCTTTAATCTTTTTCTCCTCTATTTCTCTCTCTATCTCACTCTCCTTTTCTTCCCCTTTTCTTCCCCTTTCTTGACTTTTCTTCTCACTTTCTCACCCCCAGCTGAGGACTAGAAAGTACATTTGACAGTGGCAGATTTCTGGAGGGAATGCTTTGCAATACAAGCAGGGGATCTCTAGAGATGCTGGGTGTGAAATACCTGACCTGTGCGGTATCTAAGCCTAATACAACCAAGCAAAATATCAAAGTGAAAGCACCCAGCTCACCTTTAATAAGGCTTGCTATCGATTTTTGTGATTGCTCCTTTTATTCTTCAGAGCAAGCAAACATCTGCCACCCAGCTCCTGCTCTGCCGTCCCCTCCTTTTTGATTATTCTTATTACTTTTCAGGCCCTCAGGAGTCCCTCCTCTCACCCTTCAAGTTCCTGCAACTGATTCAATCCCATTTATTTCAGTGCGGCAAGTTCACGCCGCTCCAAGTGCACCCTGAAAACAATTTCTGTATTTATATTGGCTTCAGGGAATCTTGGATCAAGCTTTCAAGTATTGGCCAGGATGGGTTCACATCTTACCTGGGCACTCCACAAGGTGCCTCCTGACTAAGGCTGTATTGAAATGGACAAGTTCTTTGGAGTTCATCCCACCCATGGTCCTTCTCTCCTGCTTGTCCACACTGAAGAGTGCTTTGGCTTCATCCATTATTTATCCTCCTCCTTGAAGAAATAAAAATGGGTAGGGACGGGGTCAGTGTACAACCAGGTATCGTAGCATCATGGATACAAGGCTTAAATCAAAAGGACATGTGAGGAGTTGGATTCCAAACCAAATCTGTCCTTACATAAAGAAATCCTCTGTGGATCAAAGTTATAACTAAGTTATTCCTCCTGTACTCACATCCCCTCTTCCTTTCTCCCCCCACATATTCACTGTGTGTATTCCCCCAGGGATAAAATCCAGTTTATGCTTTTTTGTCATGAGAACAAATGACAGAGGAAAGAAGTTTGTGATAGCTTCTTATATTTTTTCTAGTTTAGATAGAATAAATTAACTCAAAACAGAAAAATATCTTAAGATGCCTCTGTCACAGAAACAGTCAAGCATGACTTATGGATTTCAGCTGATGGAAAATATGTTAAAAAATTCATCACGATTTTTAGATACAGTCAGAATAGTAAGTGTTTATTTACCAGTTGGAAAACGGGGCTTTAGATCTCCTGTACTGGTTCTGCTTAGTATAGCAGATGGTACCCCTATAGTGCCACAGTGTTTTCAAAGCCACATTGAGAAAACCTCCTTATTTCAATCCACGCTACATCTGTCCCTGAATAGGATGAATTAACCACAAACACACAAAGGAATGAAAACAAATTTTAAACCTAAAAACGAGCAGCTATGAAAAACGTACACACTGCAAACGTGCCAGATTCCTTTATTTAGAATAAAGAATAACATTGCCGCCTTTTATTTTCTCAAATATCAATTTTTTTTAGTGAAGAGAAAACGTTGCTTTTCACGTTTAATGTTGAGTTGTGAACTGCGGTCGTTTTGTCAAAACGCTGGACAGCGGCGGGGAGAAGAGGAGGGGATGGCAAAGGTGGGGGAAATCGATCTCTGGTTGATGCTCCCAGGATCCAAGGAGCCCCCTCAGACACGCATGGATGCTCTGGGCTGGCAGCCTGGGCACAGCAGATGTTGCTCTGGACCCTGGCTCTCTTCCCAGGTCCGGGATGTCATCTGGTTTATCCAGTCAGGCCCCTTTTCTTCACCAGTGCCTGTAAGACTGGGCAGAGCTAGACAGGCTGTCTGGGCTTATCACACTGATAACCGTGCGGTGCAGTAGATCTCAGAGACAAGTGATAAGCAAAGAAAAACACACACACACAGAGGCACTCAGAGGAGCAAAAATGGCTGTGGGAGAATGGAAAAGAAAAGGGAGAGTTCAGTTCTTTGTTGATTCAGTGGTAAATGCCCTTAGGTTGCTACTGATGTTTGTGGAGATGGGATGAGGCCAAGAGACTTGAAAAATATGCAAATTCTATTTTGTCTTGCCCAGAAGAATTTTCTGTGTTTTTGATGCATTTTTTTAATTGCGCATTTTTACAAAGATGTGAATGAATTCTCCAAATGAAAAACACTACCTGATATGCTATTTTAGCCACAATTGTTTATTTATTTTTAGTTTGTTTGTCTCTTTCAGCCTTTAAATTTTACTTCTATATTTTTTGTGGAATTTCCCCCTATTCCACCCAGTTTTTTTTTTTATAAAAGTATTTACTGTTTTCTTAGAATAATCTTTTCTGACAGATAAGATTACTTTAGGAGAGGCCTGTTGAACTACCAGCATTATAACACCTCTCTGTTGTGTCAGTGCTTGATCCCTTGATTGCTTTGGGATCAATTAAAATTGCTTTTCTTCCCTTCCATGGGCAGGTAAAGCAGTAAAGGTAAAAGTAAAGATGAAGCCTGGACCCAAAAAAAGAAACATAATTAAAATATGATTGAAATGATTTTTTTTTCTTCATCTCTCCACAAATGTTTTCCAGCTAAACAGGATTTGAATATAAACAATCTTTGATAAGAGAAAATAATTTAAAAAAAAGAAAAACAAAAAGAAAAATGGTGTAGTTTGGTTGATTGATCCCTTTCATTGCAATTTCTTAGGTGTTTTCTCATTTTCCAAGCATACTAAACATTGAAGAAGTTAACTTGTGATCTTACTTGCTGCCATAAAAATGGTAAAATTTAACAGGAAGCAAGGTGGCTCAGTAATAGACCCAGTTCTGCAAAGGCTTCGTGGAGAACAAAACTGCATTCAAACACCAACAGGCGCCAAACATGAAACTTTCGAACTACTCCTTGGTGGAAAAATAATAAATCCTTTTTGTCTTGCAGACAAGCGAACATTCCTGTTTTTCTGTGGCCAGGAAGTCTATCTTTGGTGTTTAAAAACCGTCTCAATTATTTTATATTTACTGTACATAACTTTGCAGTAAACCCCACTTATTTTCACTGTATTGAATATACAAATTTACAATGTAACAGATGTTTGACAAATATAAGAGTTAGCGTTGACATGCACATGCACAAGGGACATGACAGTGATTTCCAGATGCCCAGCTGGAATTATTGTCCCTGATTTAACTATCCTGCCAAACATTTCTCCAATACTGTGATAATAATATTAATAATGATGATGATGATGAGGAGGAGGAGGAGGATGGTGATGATGAAGAAATACTTCTGGAGTTAGCAGTCATAAATGGACTGGAAAAGAATTAAATGGAGAATAAGTGAAAGTGGGTCTTCAGCTGGGTTACTCAATTTCAAAAGGGAAAACTTTGACAAATTACATGAACAAGCAAGTGAAGTCAATGGAAGCAATGAGTTCAGGGGCTTGCAGTGTGACAGGTTCCTCCAAACTCTTTAAGTCAGCAGTGAAAAGTTATCTGAAACTTGCACATCGAGCAAGTGAGAACAAAACTTTCAGAAAAGGTTTCCAAAGGCATTTGGATGTATAGCCACCTCAAAAAAGGACATTAGGAGTAAGCATAAAGCCTACGAGAAATTGAGGGAAAAAAGGGATTGATCAGCAAGTAAAGGTACACCTTAGATGTCACAAAGTGTAGAAATAATGTAAGAATTGCCAACAGCCACGCTGAGGTAGGTTTTTCAAAGTATATTAAAACAAATAACAAAAAAATCTCTTCAGCCACATAAATAAAAAAGAGAGCAGCCAAAGAGGAATAGTATCATATGTGTCAGAGTTGGGTAGAGAAATGCAGTATATGTTTGGTTCTAGGTATTTAGCCTTATTTTACAATAAAGGATCCTTGAACAGACAGGAGAGAAAATAAAAGTACAGAAAAAAAAGTACAAAATAAAAGTATATACAAGAGAAAAAATTATTTTATCTAAATAAATAAAATAATAAATAAATTTAAAATGTAATTAATTAATAAATTACACCCTTTCTGAAGTGCAAATTAACCACTGACAGGTAAGTCACCATAGGCTAATATTAATAAAGAGTAGCAGTTGGTCTATGATTTTATAATGTATAAATTATCTGCTCCTCAGTGGCAAAGCTCTGAAGGCATGAGAAGGCTTCTCCTCTCCTGACAATTCTCCATCTGAAGCAGTTTTTGTGTTTACCCTGGGCATTAGGAGAGGTGGCATTTTTACCTCTCTTGGCACAAAGGGACTTGAAGAAGCAACATAGCTGAGACAGAGCAGATGTGTTTCACTTCTGACTGACTTAGGGCAGGTAGGGTTTGCCTCTTGCCTCTGCTCATCCTGGCCCAATCAACCAGGGCTGAGCTCAGTTTTCATATCACCTCAGTGGGTTTAAGTGCCTGGATTCTGCCTGTGAAGGTATTTTATAAAAGGTGGGGCTTTTTGCATCTTCTCCTTGTTGTGTTCCTCACCTTTCTTCAAGTGAGAGGTTCTGGTAATGTGCTGCTTAACTACTCACTGTGGAAAATGAGGAAATGAACTTGCAGGCTTCATTTTATATTCAGCCTTTCTTTTATGTCTGGTCCTGTGTACTGAAGGACTGAAGCTCAGATTTCTTAGATATGTGTTGAGGGTATTTGGTGCCAGTTGGAGGTACTAATTCTCTTCTCATGATCTGCATAGTGAATTAAGTACAGCACATGGCCAGCAAACAAACAGCAGTCCACTAATATTTATATAAATAAGATCTTTTTGCAATAATCTGATTTCAGGACATTGTACTCAAGTATCCCAGATCCTAGTTTCATATTGCTTAGACACGCCCTGTCTACGACCCAGAAACTCCGGTTTTCTTTTGGCACTGTGGCACAAAACATAAAAAAAATATAAAAAAAAAAAGGAGATTAGAGACTTGGATTAAATCAGATGGAGGAAAATAAATAAAACCTTGTTTCTGGCATGAATGCTGCAGGAGAGACAACACAAGGCATCACTTCTGTCCTAAGCCTGCCAGCTTTGTTCTGGGTACAGACATGCAGACCAGAGAACCCCAGGAATCCCAACGGGGACACTACTTTGTTTCTGATATGCACGCTGAAAAATATAAGAAAATAAAATGCTTGAGCACATTCTCACACAACTTTTCAGGACAGAATTATTTGAAGACTGTGGAAGCTTCTGAATTTTATGTTTGGCCGAGGTATCTGAGTGAAAAGCCAGTACAGGAACTTTATTTGGCAATACAATTTGATATAGGACAGCAAGATAGACTACTGTTTGGATAGTTAAAAAAAAAAAAAGAAAGAAAATGTGATATTCTATTATTAGATATAAATAAAAAATGTATAATATATATCGTATATCTTATACAAAATATATCTTCTATAAGATATAAATGATAAAATAAAAATAAACAACTCATCAAATACTTGTTCACAGAAGTAGAAGAATCGAATGCTTTTAATAATAAATTTCTTGCTTGAAAATCTTTTTGTTTGGTTTTGCTTTATAATACAGATTTCTACCAGCAGGACATTAAAATATATTATGAAAGATTTATACTTTCATTAATTCCATGGCAAAGGTCATGTATATCACTGGGTAAAGACAATGAGAAATGCTTTTCTTGTGAAACAAGGGTTCTTAATGAGACCACCTACTCCTTTCTTCCCTGCTGAAACCAGTTAGATGTATCAATTATTTGTTTTAGTATGAAGAGCTGTATAATAGTCAAAGAAGTGATGTAAGCCAAGTTATATACAGAATTACTCTAGGAGGATCGATATTTCAAATATAAATCTGTAAGAGAAAGAGCAGCCTTGCTCTGGATAGGGATTAAGTAGCTCAATTCTGTGGATTTCAGCAGAGCTACACCAAGTTTTGTGCTTCTGGATACTCAGCAATGATATGGAAAATGACAGGTATCTAAAACAGCAAGGTTTTGGTGAAACTTTCCAACATGCTTTAACGTCTAACTTGATTTGAGCCTTTTTGTACTCTAGTGCTTTGGAAGAACCCAGAGGTTTCTGTCCTTCAGAGGAGGCCACAAAAATAATCAAAAAGCTGGAATTTCTCTACTGTGAAGACAGGCTGGGAGAGTTGGAGTTATCCAGCCAGGAGAAGACAAGGCCAGACCTCACTGAGGCCTCCCAGTACCTAAAGGATTCTTGGAAGATGGACTTTTCACCAGAACCTCTGCTAACAGGAATGATTATGGCTTTAATCTGGAGGAGAGTAGTTTCAGATTAGATATTAGAAATAAATTATTGATTGTGAAGGTGGTGAGGCACTGGAACTGTTGTCCAATAAAGATGTGGATGCCAGTCCCTGGGAGTGGTCAAGGCCAGGTTGGATGGGACTTTGAGCAATGTGGTCTGGTGGAAAATGTCCCTGCCAGTAGCAGGGCAGTTGAATTAGATGATTCTTAAATGTCCCTTTCAACCCAAAGTATTCTATACTTCCATGAATTCCCAGAAATATGACTTTTTGAATCAGAAAAGCTTAAAAAAATATTAAGAAGTTTAGTTCATGGCTTGGTTTTGTGGTGGGGTTTTTTTGGGGTTTTTTTTGTTTTTTTTTTTGTTTTTTTTTGTTTTTTTGTTTTTGTTTTTGTTTTTGTTTTTTTTTTAATAGTTGGTTGGTTGGTTGGTTGGTTGGTTGATTGGTTGGTTTGGTTTTTTTTTTTTTTCTGTCTACTACCACAACCATTTTCTCCTGAAATGGAACTAACAGGGTTATACAGGGAAGTCTGCAGGTGAAAGATTGCAATCTGGTGATCTATTCTTTACAAGTTGTTGAGTTGCTGGATCATTTCACTGCACTGACCACCTGCTAGCTAGTGGGAAAACATCTTGAGTTTACTTTGGGTATGTCAAACAATTTGACTGAAAGATCTGTGAAGAGATGTATTGGTTTGGGGACAGATCCTCATGATTTTTGAACCTTCAAATGGTGAAAAAGAAAGGAAAAGTCTTTCAGCAGATCTTACATTTATGTGTAAATGTTAATTATGCCAAAGTGGGATTATGATGAACCATGATAGACTGAGAACATCTTTGTAGCATTGCTTTCAATTCAAGAATGGAATAAGCAAAGAACCTCTAGGGTGAGAAAAGGACTGTCCAATTCCTAAGCTGCTGTTCATCTGACAAGATCAGAAACACCACTGAGGAAGCCACCAAATTCTGAAAACAGAGAGGTGGCTGAGTGATGGCTCTCCTCCAGCGTGCACAGCAATCACACAGGGATTACAGCCTTGTGGAGGCTGGGGCGACTTTGAAAGAGCTAAAAAAATATTATTAACTATAACCGCGCACACATCTCAGGCTGCAGGCTGAAGGGATTTGCACCCCATTGGAGAGCGATGGTTGTACACATGTCCTCTGCCCATCCTTAACACCACACAGATGTGACATTTCAACTTGAACGTGTGGGCAGCCCACAGAAAATAACACCACAACATTTGCCTGCCCAAGCTGCCTCCCCAGGCACAAGATCCTGGTGGTGACACTCTCAGCCCCACTTAGCAAAACAAAAGTATTTCAGATGCTTCAGCTCAACTTTGAAACTACTTTCTTTGTGGAGCTACCCGTGAACTGCCTGCTGACAGGTGTTTTTCGAAATGCTGGTGGCATCAAGAAAGAAAGGCTATAGTAGCTGTTGAAGTCACAAATGGGGGGAAAGAAAGGAAATGTGGAAATTCAGCTGAGCTGTTCTCATCTAGGACTTGTGTGGTTCTGCTTTGTAAATGTGTCTTTGCATTATTGCCTGTGAGCAACAGAGATTTCTTTCTTTCTTTCTTTTTGACTTCTTTTCCATCAGCAGCATGCTATTCACTCCCTCAGAGCTGTGAAGAGTCTGAACCTGGAATTTTGCACAAGAATTTAACTTTCATACTTAGGGGAATTGCCCCAGTGAAAGCAGTAAGAACATTTAATACTTGATCATGAATCCTACTGAAAGACATTTCCTTCAAAATGAAAGTTCAATCCCCAATCATTTCATTCTTCAAAAAATATTACAGAGATCTTTTAATTAACATGCAAATAAACTAAAATAAAGATTTTTACATTGCTGATTTTGAAACCACAAGTATCTAGACCAATATTGTGATAAGCAAAAAAACCCCAACAACAAAACACTATATATTGTAGGCATGAAATTCCTTTTAAGCCTGGCCCTTTAACAGATTTTGTTTGTCCTTTTAACTCTCAGTAGACACAGTGTATAGCTTTCATTGTGAAATTAAATTCACAATGTTTCATGCAACATGATTATTCCTTTGCCACCAACTAATTATCTAAAAAACAAAACAGAACAATAAAATATATGAATTATTGCAGAACAGCCATGGCAGCTGCTTGCACTTTTGTAAGTTTCATTTTATTTAAGTCATTTTCATCTCTCAGCATTTTTTTAAGTTATTGAGGAATTTTTTTCCTTGGTTTTTGCTTTGGTTTAGAACATTTTTTATGTTTTAACATAAATAAATATATGTGTATACGTAAATAGGTGATCATACACACATCATACACAATTCATGTGAGGTGCAGGAGCTAAACATACAGTAGTGACTGGGAGTGAGCATTTTTTAAGGAGAAATATACTGTAAAAATGTATTTCAGTAAGACAACTAAAATTAAATATTCTGGAGGAGTAACTTATATTGTAGGAAGAAAATTATAGATAACACAGGCAAATATTGATACACCATAGTTACTTAATTCCTGCCTAATTACTAAAACGATTTATAGGATCATGGAATTGTAGCTATAAACCTTATGGTTTCCTTGGCAAAAGTTCAGCTGATTAGTTTAAGAGAGAAATGACTTAGAGAAAACAAGATTCCTGCCTTTGGTGGGATTAGATAGAAATTCTGGTCTCCAGAGAATTATCCAATCAGGTCAACAACTGGAAGAATATTGATGGTCACCATCAAGGGGATTACCTCCTCACTTAAAGATATACCTATGTTCAAATATTTTGTTAAATGCAGCCTTCAAAACCGGACAGACACGAGAAAATGTATTTGTATGCAAATCGCGCTTTCTGCTTAAAGTTGCTAATCATGGCCATTTTTGTTGTAATTTTATGTTTCCCCATGTGGAAACATGTGACTGTGGTGCATTGAATACACAGCACAACCAATTTTGTGTCACCTTAACAACATGCTAACCATTTATTAAATATAGTAAGGCTAGTCCAAAGAAAGATAACAAGCCAGCTGTCTCAGTGGCTTCCAAATTGCTTGCTATCACCCAAAATAAATTTTATCCTGCTCTCGGACACACTAATGACCATGCTTCCAGTTCTATACTGTCGATTTACATCAATAATGCAAGTGCAAAATTAATATCATGTCAGTGTGAAGTATCATCTGAGAAAAATAGAAGGAGACCGAACCTATTTTGTAGAGGACCTAAGAATGACAAAAAACTGCCACGTTCTGAACTGCATCATAGCTGATGGCAGGTGACAGTCAAAGTCCTTTAACAATTGCTGGGAGGTAACAAGGACACTTTTGTCTGTTCATCTCAGCAGAACCAGCTAAAGGAAGATTCCAGATGCATTTTGGCATTTGAACTTTAACATTGTATTAGCAAAAAAAAACCAAAAAAAAACCCCAAAACCCAATGTTGCTTCTTGTAAGGCACTCCAAAAAGAGCTCCCTCCATTCTTCAGACCCCCCACCCTAGAGTAATCTGCAGTACAGTCACTATTCCAAACATCTGTTATTTTTCTGTCTCTTTCTTTTTCTTCTTTTCTTTATACAAAGCCACACTTGGTGGATTTCAGCTGCTATCCAGTTATTTGGCAGAAGGATGTGAGAATCCAGCTTCTTACGGGCTTTCAGTGTGTGTGGGATCGAGGTAGCACAACAGTTCCCTCCTTTTTCTGAGACTGCTGCCGCAGCAGCTCCAACAACAAAAATGCACAGTCGGCGGTTTCTTTATTTCCATCTTTGTAGTGTTCTTGGCACCGAATTATGGAATGGGTAAATGAAAATGGTGTCTGCCTAATCCCTCTGAGAGATTTGTTTGCAACTTAGACTACAGCATTTTTCTTGAGTAGACTTAAAACGTGTCATTTTTTTTTTTTAGCTGGATTCTCATTTTGGTGTAATCAGTTTTCATATGTGGCATATGAAATGTGTTCCTTAAGCTCTAAGGTACAAGTAAAGCAGCAAGGAAGTTCACCTGATAACATATGAGACACATATCACAACAGGACTTTATTTCATGTTGCATTTCCATTAATAATATCATCTAAGAGACCATAGAAAAAATGCATGTCATCTTTGAGGATCTTTCTTTCTCTTTCTTTCTTTCTTTCTTTCTTTCTTTCTTTCTTTCTTTCTTTCTTTCTTTCTTTCTTTCTTTCTTTCTTTCTTTCTTTTTCTTTCTTTCTTTTTCTTTCTTTCTTCCTTTCTTTCTTCCTTTCTTCCTTTCTTCCTTTCTTCCTTTCTTCCTTTCTTCCTTTCTCCCTTCCTTTCTCCCTTCCTTTCTCCCTTCCTTTCTCTCTTTCTTCTTTCTTTCTCTCTTTCTTTAGTTTCCTTCCTTCCTTCCGCCACTTCCGCCACTTCCGCCACTTCTACTACTTCCTCTCGTTCTCTTGTTCTCTCTTTCTCTCTATCCTTGAAAACACCTTTTCTGTCCTTCTACATTTAAAAACAACACTTTCAGATGGATGTTCTGGAGAATTAAGTTTTCTGTATATAAAAATAATATGCAATAAAAATTATTCCTTTTTACCAGAACTGTAGTGCTTGCATGGAACACCATCTCCAAATCTAAAAGATGTCTCGTTCTCTTTAGAAATTGGATTTTTGAAACTACTGCATCAATTATGAGTTTGGCAGCTCCTTTTGAAAAGGTGCAGATACTCTGCCATTAAACCATGGTCAAAGCTAATCACAGTGTTTAAATTATTAGTTCAGAGAGTACCAGAGCTAATAAATACCTGCTTCCAGCTTTTCTTCTTTCTCTCTGTGTAGCTTTCACCACATGAATTCTCTGATGTTTAATAAAGTATGAGCATCTGAAGGTTTCACTAAGGGGAGTATGACAACAGTGTCTTTCAAGTTGTATGTTTTCCCAGAATAAACAGCATTGTAGCAGCACATGACAGAATGTCTTTGAAACTGTTACTTTTCTGTTGAATTTGGATGAAGCCAACCAGTTGTGTAAAAAGATATTGTTGATGGACAGAAAAAGAGTGGGAGAGAGCATATATTGGATTCACACACAAACACAAAATGTGATTATTCCACAGAGATTATAAAATGCAATATATTCCAAATGTGATTAAACCAAATGCAGACATCTACATAGCTAGCATCTATGGCTGAATCTCCATTTAAATTTAAAAAAAAAAAAAAAAAGGTAGAGAAGACACTGATTTTAGTAGGAGAGTTGTGTTGCTCTCTTTGTCCCTTTTCATTTCCATTGAATAAAAGAGGGCCACGGATGTTTCATTCAGATGCTGATTGTCCACTGTGTTTCCTCCTGGGACCGTCCCATCCAACAGTACCTCTAGTTTGTATTAAAAAATGCACCTTTACTTTCTAAGGTATTATGCCTATGCTGTTTCAGCCAATCTTATTCTCCAATTCACCAAAGGGAAATCGAGTGAGCAAAAGCTTGTTTTCTACCCACAGCAAAAGGCAACTCATGAATCTGGCAAAGAAATGTATTGCAGACCCATCAATATATTAAATACCCCTTAAATTCAAAGGAAATAAAGCAAGTAAGGGCAACATCTTACCCAGTCATTTCAGTGTCCTTTGTGAGTTCTAAGGCTCCCCCACTTCCTTAAGAGAGATTTTATTTTTGTTCCATTTCTTCCTACACAGAATGTTATGCTACATTTCTTTCCTTGTGCTCTCTCCTGAGCACCTTCTTCGAGTATATGAAATGATGTGAGAAGGATCTATCTCTCCCGTTTATTTTGTTTGGTTGGGTTTTTTCCCCCGCATCTTCTCTTTCCTTCCACATCTGCAAAATATTCAATTTCTGTTGAGGATCTGCTATGCTATGCAGGACGTGAAGGATGATGAGTTTGAAAAGGTTGTTGCAAATGTGGAAATGGTAGACAAAATGGTAGACAAATAATGAAAATAATAGATACAATCCTAGACAAACCATGAGATAGAGATAGAAGGGAAGATTATGTGGTATAGATCAAGTTATTGTTTATTGCAGGCTATTAAACATGACTGAGTTGCCTTTATGTTAATTGCAATACTGAGCATCTGTCAGACACACATCTGTCCAGAGGCGTCTAGAGACTGAGAAACAATGACAACTCACTGGAGTTTTTCAATTTAAACATTGTCTTCTTTTGTTAAGCAAGTAAAATGAGTAAATAAAAGAGACAACTTCTCTATAATTGTAATTTATCTCCCTTCCTTTTTCATTCATTTTCATGCTACGGTTTTGGTCAATACCTAAGTTTAAAAAAAAAAAAAAAAGTTTACAAACTTTTCCCTCCTGTTGCATCCAGTTATGGTGTGCAAACTGGTATCGGCTAGTTTCATAAACAGGAAAAGTGAACTTCTCCCCAGGAGTCTGAGATCTGCAAGATTATCTCCCTCTCAAACTCTGCCTCTGTAGGCAGCCTGTACAATATCACATGAACTAGCACTGAGGCATTCAAGCTCACAATTCTAAGAAGTCAGAACTGAAGTCTGAACAATTTCATATTTGTACTGCTGTAGCCAATGAAGAAAATATTGAATTTAGGTATGAGTAATAGGTCTAAGATAACCTCAACAGAATGTGAGCTGAGTCATCTAATCAGCCTTAAATGCTTCAAAGAATTTTGTGGAAATTTGATTACATCCAGAACATTGTATTCTGGTTTTTTCTTCATAAAAGAAAATATATCAGACTTGATCATCTGCTGAAGATGAACATCTTCAGTGTTTAGAGATTCCACTGAAACTTCAGTCACTTGAATAGTTTTTTTTCTCTTCCATTTGGTTAGATTAAGTTTTGACTTTCCCCTCTCAGCTCAAACTTCAGATTTCATCCAATCTTTATGGCATGAAATATTTCATTAACAGTACAATCTACCATCAGCACAGTAAGAAAATGTTTCCAGACTGGTAATTTGGGCCTTGCTGGTGAGGCACCATGTCAAGTTAAAAAACACTGCTATGGTTGTAGTGGTCTCTGTAGGATGTACTTGGTCCAGGCAGGGGAGCAAGAGGTCAGCATCTGCCCCAGGATGGAGAAAAGGGACCAAACCCATCAAAGCAAAGCCCATTTTCAATTGTCTCAGGTGGCCTCTGAAGTAAAATGGAGTCTGAATCACTGTTGTAAATCACTCATGATATAATGCTTGTGTGCCAAATATCCAAGTCTTCCTCGGATCTTCCTTCTCATCTTCCTATGAGAACTTAAAATTGTAGGAAGCCCTTCTCTAACAAGATGGCTGCAAATACTAACCAGCTCCAAAATAAGGCTCTTTATTTCTCTGGTAACACATTTTCTATCACCTGTTAAAAACTATTAGTGAGAAATTCTGAAAGTACTGATGTGAGTGTGTTTATGCAAGTATTCTTGTGGGTGTGCTCACTGCACTGCTGAGTTTTGTCCTGACCCCACAGGTGACCATCCAGACCTTGAAGCATGAAGGCTGGTGACCTTTCCAACATTTTTTTAGCTTCTGTAATGGCAAAACTGTTATTACTGGCAATAAAATTACTCAGACCTTTTCTAAAATCCTGATATTGCAGTTGCCTCTAGTGACCTCGTTTGACAGTGAATTATTCAGGTTGACTATCAGCTACATTTAAAAAAGGGGGGAGGAAAAGGCAAACAAAACAAAACAACATTTGCTTTTATTGGTTTAAAATTTACTGCCTTTTAATTTCAGAGAGAGAAGAGTAGGGAGCCAGTCTTGCTCTCTCTCACTGGCATCAAAAATGGATAAATGAATCAACATAAAACCTCAAGAAAATGAAGCAGTTTAACTATTGTTATATATTGATACCTTCTGATTCTGAAACTTTTTCGCTTTCTTCACTGTATATTTTTTCTCTCTTAACTTCAGGCAAAGACTTAATGGATTACAAGCACCATCACATTTTGGCATTTTGAGGTTTAGCGAGGACAGTTTCCTCTCAATACAATGTAGAGGTTTCATCCCAACCTGGAAAACCTCTGATCCACAGAAGGGCCTTGCACACTGACAGCACCTGAGGCACCTCTGGGACTTTCTGTTCCTGTTCACGTTCCAGCACCACATTTTAAGTACTGGCAGTCCCTGCCTCATTCTTGCCGTAGGATGTTATTTTCTATCTCTCCACAGCCCTGTCCAGCCTGGCCATGGGGTCTGCCAAGCCATGCTCACCTGCAGAAGGATGTCTCAGCCTTGCCTCAACGTGTCCTCCTCTCCAGGAAAGTTCCCTGTCCCAGGAAGAGGCATCACAGCAGCCGTGGCTCTCAGGGGGTTCCCCTTTCCCACATCCCCCTGGGATGCCCTCAGCTCAGGTGCTGCACATCATCCAGCTGAATTTCTCTTTGCAGCTGAAACCAGAAAATGGCTTCGTTGAAACCTCAAGCTTCGTCACAAATCTAAATATGATGGGAGACCTCATAAATAGTTCCATATAAAGATTGCAACTTCACATGGCTCTTCCTCCTCTCCCCCTGCCCCCACCTTTCTATTTTGTGCAACCAAGCTGGTACTATCACGAATGTGAGGAAGGAAGATTTGTGGAACAGCATTGCCTTGCTAAATCCTTGCACTGTTGCGTTAGATGTGACCTTAATCTCCTTACTCTTTCTGTTAGGGGATCATCCTCTTCACGTGTTCTTGCATTAGAATAAATTATTTCATAGTTCACACTTTTACTGTTGTTTTAGACATTTCATCTCTGTGAAATGAAAAGCAGAAACCGCAGTGTAGGAGATTTTTCTAAGCTACTCCAAAGATAACTCTGCAAGCATTGACTGCAAGTGCAGCATGAGTGTCCCTCAACTCTGATCCGTCCCAAACCACTGATTGAGCATCCTGTGTCTGCTAAGGCATTCTAGTTCATTGGCCACAAGAAAATTTCCTAAGTATTTTCTCACCCACAGCTATACTTTTCTTAATGCAAGTGTGTTGTACACAATTAGAAGGGGAAAAAGAGACAGAAGCACTGGCAGAGGAGAACCTGCCATGTAACCTCAGGCTGAGAGACTTCACAGAAAGGTGACTTCCCTCTTTTAAACAAGGAGCAAACCTAGAAAGCAAAGACGCACAGACTTTCTAAGTGGCACCAAAGAGATGCTACAGAGTATGTTTTAAACCAGGAATACCCTAAAAGCAGTTTCTGAGCTGGTAAGATCCAGGCAAAGAATATCATCCCTTGTGGAAGATCATATCTTTTTAGCCATATTATCTGTCTTTTTAAGCTGACCTGAATTTCTTTAATTTTGGAGGTCTACAAACCTATTGAAGCAAAGTCCTTTGATATTGATTGGCATGATTACTGCAGTAGGCATGGACCTGTAACTTGTACAGAATTTTTAAGCCAAGGCTCCATTTGGTGAGGCTCTTTTCTTGTGCATATTACTTTAATAGCTCATTCCTGAAGACAAGCAAACACACAAAGAGAGGCAAAAATCCAAATTGTGCAAAAAATTATGTAGTTCAGATCTTCAAACTTCTACAGCTGATTTCTTTTTTTTTTTTGAAACAAACTTTATAACAAATCAAGAAAGCAGATGGGGACAAGACAAAGAGTTACCAGTATCAGATTACACATTTGTTAATCAGTCTGATTAAATGTCTGTTCATGTACCTTCCAGGACATCCTCATGCAATAAGAGTTCAAAGCATGTCCTTTTTACTGAGCATATTTTCTGGTTTATTTATAGTATTAGGTGGGATTAAAACTGCCCAGCACTTAGGACCTCTATTCCTGGTTTTGCTAACACAAATACACCTGCTGAGATCAAAATCACTTAGCAGAGAAACTCTCCTCACAACAAGAAGAGTAGTGGGGGGAAAAGTTTCATGCTATTTTATGTGCTTAGAGAAAATCAAGATCAAGTTATAAAAATAAGTTTAAACCAGAAAAAACTCCAGCCATTTCTATTAAAATTAGTATTGTTAAATTCCAACCAGTGCACAACAACACTGGCAGATTATTGAAACTGTAAAAGACATTTTCTCTCTTTCTCTTCCTCTTTTTTAATTTTCCTTTCTTTTTTAAATGCAGTTTAGATCATAGGGCTTCATTTGCTGCCCAATAGAAAAGTTTTTACTCCAGGGGAGCTGGAAAGTTGATAGATGCCCCTGTGCTGTGGTTCATCCATCTGTAGAATAACACAAGACCTTCCTCTTGGGAGTGCTGATGTCTGAAAAATACTTTAGGTTTCCCAGGTGAAAAGTGCAACTCATGTGCAGGAAGATTATTATTATAATCTTTTTTTCTCCCAACACAAGCATTTCATAAACTTGCATTGTTGTCAGAATAGTTCTGAAATATTTTACCCTCAGGTTCATCCTTCTACCTACAGAGTAAAGCTCTCAGTAGTTTATTCTCAGTATGTCTGTCTATGCACAGACAATCTTTTCAAAGTGATGCTGACATAGAAATTCACAGGATATCTATAACGTTCTTATTAAAGAGACAAATTAGTTATTTTACTTAAACAAACAACAGGAGCATTACCCGCCGGAATGCCCAGGCACTCTCCATAAATAATACTGAGTGCTGATGAGATGTGTTTCAATGCTTTTTATTTTACATTTTACCTTGGTGGGTAACACAGCCTTGGTTGAACTGACTTAACTGCTCAAGTGCCAGAATTCTCAGGAATGCTCTAATATCACAACATTTACAACAGCAGGATTTTCTTTGTCAAGAAACCTTAAATTTTGATCCAAAGTTGCCAGTGCCTGCTAGATTTCTCTTTTTTTTTTTCTTATGATGATCTCAAAACTGAGTGGTTTAACAAAGATATGTGTCCTAAACAGAAACAAAATAACATGTAAATAAAAGACAGAAATGGGACATTAGTTTTGATGGTCATCTGCTTTGGGTCATGTCAAGGGACTTCAAATTAATAAAATCTTTGTGGTAGCTTCAAAAGGTAGGATACCTTCTTCAATGGCACTGTAGTAACATAGTTTTCCACAGAGTAGTTTAACCCTTATTGCTTAACTGCTGATTATGCTTTCAGGAATTCACCTATTCCTTAAAAATCTGTTCCATAATGTCTCTATAGTGTCATTAGGAGAAGACTCTACCTACTCTTGCCCAAAGACCATCAATATCAAAAGGTACAAATATTTCAGATGAGCTCGAAACCTCCCTCTTAGTTTTTATATGCACACATGCATTCATGAAAATTTAAATTCAACAACCCAAAGAATCACTGAATCACTTGTGATGTAAAAGATCTCTAAGATCATCGAGTCCAACCCAGCACTGTCAAGACCACCCCAAGACCACCAACAATGTCCCCAAGTGCATCTGCACAGCTTTTAAACATTTCCAGCAATGGTGATTCCACCACTTCCCTGGGCAGTCTGTTCCAATGTTTGACAATCCTTTCTGCAAAGAAATTTTTCCTAATCTTGAGTCTAAACCTCCCCTGGCACCACTTGAAGGTGCTTCCTCTCTTTGCTCATTAAAACTGGTTTGGTGAGTTCTGCCAGCTCCCTCTGTGCCTCTGGGTGGATCCCATGAGACCCCAGAGACTTGTTGGTGCCTTGTGCTGTGCCTGGTTGATAAGCAATTCCCCAACTCCAGTAAATCCAACTACTCCAGTTCCAGTTTTCCAAATGTCTACTTGTTTTCTCCACCACCACAACACATGGTTCCTCTATCTATGCAACTACACGTTATGTTATTAATTACAGAGTTACTCTCCAAAAGTAGCTCTCCTCCCAAATTTAGCAGTTTCAGCAGTGAAAAATTATACTGAAAGGAAGATTTGTCTGTTCATTTGGCTGATTGGTTGGGGGTTTTTTTGTCTCTCCTTTCTTTAGGTTTCCTGCTTATAATGCCACAAATGGTCCAGTAAGTTGTTAGCAGTATCATGCTTTTCCATTTTATCTTGGGAGCGGAAAGCACAGTTTACAAACTATAAATTCCCTCTACGTAAAGACTGTGGCGACTCTGAAATATTGGCCATATGGCCCAACAGAACCCATAAATATTGTCTGCTAGTAAGAAAAAACCACAGAATATTTCTCTCTGGGTTAATCGCTTCTGAAATAAAGCACTCTTTTACATCCATAAGATACATAAACAGATACAGATCAAAGGACAAAATGAAGAAAATTAAAAGAGAGATATTACTTAATCTCAGCACAGATCATGTTAAGATTCCAATTTTCTGCAGCAAAATACTTCACAAGAGGGATAAAGTCAACATTCAACCAATTAAAATCACACCAGGTCTATTAAAATGAGTCATCAGACCAGATCTGAATCAGGTTTTTCTATGCTTGTAAAATAAGAACGTGAGTAAATAATATTTGTTGCACCTGTTTACACCTTGCAGGATGTTAATTTTTTTTTTGAGACAGAGATAATCCTCCCCCTCCCCAAAGTAAATTTAAAGAGACTCAATGTCAAAGTCAGATATAGGAAGATACACAGCCCTTTTGTATCTTTCTTATCAGAAAGATGCATTTCCCCAAAGTTTAGTGTCTAAACACAACATATATGTCTAGCATCTAAATATGTTTTTGAGATACTTTGGGCAGGGATTCAACTAACTACCTAGGCATTTAAAGTGACATTTTGGTGGAATTTCAGTTCCTGCATGCAAGAAACAAAGTTAGAAAGAAAACACTTTGCCTAGACACCTGAGACGTCCTATCTGTTGAAATCTTTAGGAGAAAAATTTTCAGGTAATTAGGGTTACTTTGGGAAGCCTCATATCACCACCTCTGCCTTTACTGAACTGAGTACTCAGATATTTATTTCTTATTTACAGAAATTTATCACTGAAATTGATAATTCTTCAGGACATCCTGACCTGGAAAGTATACTCAGACTCTTTCCAGCTGAAATGGTGATGCAGCCTATATTATGGTATATATATACCACATATATACATATAGTTACATATGTACCTATATGTACATATATATGTACATATATATGTACATATGTACATATATAACCATATGTTATGTAAAGTGTATTTAAAAAAAGAAAATAAAATGGGGTTTGAGGGGTGAACTGGGTTAATAAAAATGTTTGAGGGGTGAACTGGGTTAATGAAAAGGTTTCAAATGACAATTGTTTCACCCCAAAACACAAGCCTTGCAGCAGAGCCTGAGCTATGCTGAAGGAGATGCAATCCACCTCCCCTCTGCAGAGTGAACTGGGTGGGAAGGCCTTGCAGACCCTGTGAACCTCTGGTTCCAGATGTACAGAAAAGTCTGCCAATATCAGGCTTGCCAAAAGAAGAGATGGGTCCAGACTCTGGCTGGCACCTTAATTTGTCCTTGTTTTTGTTCAGTGATTACTCATTTAAATGAACAGTTGTTGTGAGTACTCCAGGAAAACAAGCTCCCCTTCAAAGCTAAGCTCCTTGGCTGGAAATTGAACTTTCATTTGTTCCTTTAAGCCATGCATGCAAAACTCATGTGTAGGTAGGAGAAACTCTATTTCCAAGGCTAGTTTGGGCTTCTGAGGTGGAATTGCTGGAGCAATGTTCCTTAGGTTAAGAAACCCAGGTCTCCTACCTCCTAGTGTTATACCATCTGTATTATCACAAAGGCAAAGAAATGCAAGTATCTGAAAGACAGCTCCTGAATATGAATAGCTTCATATTCACTGACTTCAGCAAGTTTTACTTTAGGCTTCAGATACCAGCAATTTATATCATGCTTTTGCATAGCAAAGCTGTTCCCTTTTTTTTTTTCCAGGAAAGAAAGAAGTTTTCTGATGTTTGACAACTCAGGTAAGTGTTTCATCAAAATCTCGGTGGAAGAGCAAGAGGTATTTTTAGAAAAAAAAGGGAGAAAAAAGAGAAAACATTTTTTGTTTATTTAGATGAAAAATGAGAGAATATATTGAGAAGTTTTTAAAGAGACTTTATTGTCTTCTTTCATCTGTAAATCTCAAAAGACTTGTTCCTTCTTCTTCTGGGATCAAGATTTAAACATTAAGAACTCAAGATTAAGGTCTCATGGGTAACTGTACTATAAAATGTCTGAAAGTCCAGTTAAGTTAGTATCAAAGCTCAAATCTTAAGTATTCAGGCTGTGCAAATCAAGAAGTTGATACTGTTTTCCATTTTCTCTGCCTATATAAAATCATGTTTTGCTTAACAATATTTTCCTTTAAAAGACTCTTTTTATTAAAAATAATAGATGTGATTGATAATTTTAATAAATTGTATTTAATAATAATTTTAAGTAATATTGGAGATGGAAAAGAATGCCTGAAGACATTCAAGTTAGAAAAAATAGCACATTCAAGAACATTTGAATTTCTGTTTGATTCACTTTTCCTAAAATATTTATTGTATTGTTGTTTTCAAGTTAGATCAGTAAAACCATTGAGATAGATAAGTTTGTGGTATTTTGTTATTTTTTTCAACTGAGATGTAGAAAGTGGCTCCTCTGAATTAATTGAGGAATGACAGAGCAATCGGAATATGCACAAACCTAGCAGTTCCATTGAGGGTGTAAAAAAACTATCAATTCCCTGCATTGTTCTAGTGATATGACAATAATCTAGTGATTATGACACTAAACCCATTCCAATATGCAAGAAAAACAAAAACACAGAGCAAAACAAAACAAAGAGGGGGAAGGCATTTTTGAAGAAAGTGATTGTGTGTGCTGAGTATAACAATACCTCAGAATAGTGACATTGAGCACTTCAGATCCTTTAGTATTTTTTTTTAATCAGACTGAACTCTGTCTCTATTTTTCCACATGAAAAAAGGAAGACAGAGAAAAAGATGATGACGTCCAGAGGAATGAATATGAGCGACTGAGTGATTTTACAGGGGAAGAGGCTTAGCTGCTGTTGAATGTCTGTGTGAAGTATCAGTGGCAATTAACCTCCTGAAAACTGCTGCAGTGTGATACCTTCCACAGTCTCTAAGCTAAATAAGTTTACAACTGCTCTGACTTTCTACTGGTCACAGGCTATGTCAGAAAACTGAATAAATTTTGTGCTGCTTCGTAAAGTTGCATAAGAGCGAAAGTGTAGGTTGCCATGAAATATGTGGTACCCCATCTTCTGTATGGGTGGGGCCTCCTCATCTGGAAATATTCCATTGTGCCATCATCACCTATGTTGTGGAAGAATGGAAGTCTTCATTCTCTAAAGCTTTATGAATTCCAGATTAAGCATTTTCAAAATGTCTCATATTTGAAATACTGAGATGTCAAAAGACTAAATATCTGTCCCATGAGACCTATTAGCTCCTGTCTTTTCTTTCATCTAAACCAGTCTGATATCTTATGCACAAAACAGACACTGAACCATTATTTGAAATTAATAAAATCACACAAAAACGTACAGATTTCTGGTTCATGTTTTCTTGCTGGCTCATGCCACATAAGTGAGATAACAGATTATCCAGTATGCTATTACTGTGGCACTATCAAACACTGATGATTTTTCCTTACTGCACCTAGCAGTGCTTCAGCAATACTGTTGTGGTCTCTCTCTCAGGATAACGAGTTGTTAAAAAAAAGGAAAAAATAAGGAAGTAAGAAAGAGAGAAAAAATAAAGACAGAAAGAAATAATCATTGTAGAACATCCTGAGGGAACAGAGAGAAGTGGAAAAGCCAAAGAAAAAAGTAGCTAAGCCTGCCTTGACTGCATGAAATTTTTTGGAACGCCTCCTAGGGAAAGAAAATAATCACTTTTTGGGGTGATGGAATTTAAATAACTTAAAATTGTGCATACACAATTGGTTCTTTTGCTGCTCTTAGGAAAAAGAAAATTACTCAGTCATAGCAACCTATTTTTCAGCAGGAAGGAAAAAATAGAGTAAGTGGAAAATATCAGCACAAGTTTTGGAGCTGAGACACATTTCAATTACTAAAGTGAAATACAGTTCTTTAAGTATTTCTTGTTGATTTTCTCATCAACATCTCTCCTAACTCCTTTTCAATGAAAAAGCTTGGATGTGTGTGCAAACGTCTGCCCTCAGAGACAGCTGTGACTCTCAGCCAGGCTGAACCTAAACCACTGTGGGTGTAACAGGGTAAGAAAAGCTTAAAAACTACAGTAATTACAGTCAATAACCCCAAGCAAAGTATAGGCAAGAAAAGTTAGCCTTAAGAAGTGAGCTTGGACAGAGTGGGCTGCAGGGAAGAGGAAAGCCCACAGCACACAGGTGGAAAGGGTCTGTCTGACAGCTCTGGGGAAGCAGGCTGGTTTTCTGAGCAAGGAACTGAGCTGCTTTCTGCCAAAAGAAATCCTTGAGTGATCCTTTAAATCCAGGCCTCCAAATTGTTGGTTTTCTGTCCATAAAGCTGGATGTTGCCACGTATTCTCAGCCATTTTGATGAACTTCCTTGTGCCAAAGCACAAGTCAGAAGTTTTTAATATTTTTATACTGAAAATGACAATACAGGGAAACTCAGGTAAGTTGCCATTGTGGAGCGCCATACCTAAGAAAACACAGAGATCAACCTACATAAACCTGCTTGTGACAAATCACCCCATCTTCCACAGAGCCTTGGTCTTTGCACAGGCCTCACAGGCACACTAAAAACGACTGCCTGAATCACACCTATATCCAAAACATCTCTCCCAAATAACACTGATAAAGAGGAATATTATATCGGCCTAAGTTCAAGATTTTACTTGGCTGCTTTGCTGGGTAAGCTTATGAATATTCGTGTTCAGATTGAGGAGTTTCAATGCCTCAGGGGCCTGCCTTCCCCTCTGACCACCTGGGAATCCAGAGGCTGCCCATCTTTAAGTATCTCCACCATGTGTTAGAGGTAAAACACTGTGACCCCTTAGCCTTTCTTGTGCAGAGCACTGACTGAGCTGCCAGCACCTTTGCTTTCATCTTAGCATCACATTCTCTTTGTAGCTGACCTTGCACTCTCACCCTGTGTGAAGCAGTGGGAATCAGAACTTTTCAAACTGGCACTGAGCATGTGGAGCTGTGAGTTGGGCAGAGTTTATCCTTCATAAAATCACAGAATGTTTTAGGTTTGGAGATACCTTAGGATCATCTTGAACCAAGCTCTCTGTCCTGGATAGGGACACATTCAACTGGACCAGGCTGCTCAGGTCCCCATCTATCCAGTCCTTGGACACTTCCAGGGATAGGGAAGTTTGCTTTCAGAGACAAACTCAAATATATTGCAAATGCATCTCCAGGAACAACACTGATGCCATCTAGCAGTGCCGTGACAAAGGTTTTCGTCCAGCTTAAGTCTGGTATCATACAAAGGCAGCTGAAATGTCTGGAGTTCACCATCCGTGGGTTTTTTGCAGCTGTAGTGCAGACATGCCCTCATGTCTTTTAGAAATGCTGGCCCTCTGTTTTCTAGAAAGGCAGAACACTATTTTAAAAAGATAGACGCGTATTAAGCAAGGCTTTACCTTTTTTTCAGAGTGGGAAGGCCATCCTGCTAGACTGCAGCTGGTGAGATTGAACATTTGAGTTATGCTTTTAAGCTGCTGCAAAGTTACTCGTGTCAGGGGCGCCACAGGAATCAATGCTGGATCCACAGCTTTTTCAGTTCCTTAAATGACTCAGAGCATATTATTTAAACTAAAAATTTCTGGTGTGCAGATGATAGTAAATTGGGAGGAAAGGTCATCCGTGAGAAACAATACAGTCAGGTAGGGAAGGATTTAGATCATTTAAGTACTTGAGCTAATAGATAGCAAATTCAATGCAGATAAATGCAGAATAATGGGTCTCGGAGAATGTAATAAAAGGACATAATATCTGCTTAATGGGAAGGTACTACAGCATATTGACCTGGAGAGAGATATGAGAGTTATTTTAATAATAAAAAACCCCTTATATTAAAGCTTTCAACTCAATTATTGTTAAGGAAATACAGTGTATTTCGTTAGGACCTCACCCAAAGTACTGCATTCAGCACTAATCACTCTACAGTTCAGAAAGCATGTTTAGAATTGGTCTTAAAGGGGTGATTTGTAGAGCAATCTAATGAAAGCACATTTCAGAGATATAAGTTTTGAGGACATTACAGTGAAGATTGACTGTATCTTCACCAGAGTCAGAGACTTTAGAGGTGACTGTCTAAGTCGTCCAGTACAAGCTTAATGAATACTTGGCAGTAAGAGGTGAACTGTTGAGGAACTCATTACTTTAACCCCTCAATCTTCACAATTCTATTAAGTTCAGAGCTGCTGTCACGAAGGAACAAATTCTCATCTAGATTTAAACCACTGCAGTTTGGGTGAAATCACTGGAGCTACTCTTCTTACAGAACCATGAAGAAGAACAGGATCCGTCCTTCAATTTCTAATAACAGACTAATGGAGCCTCTGCTCCAGCACAGTTCTCTCTCTGCATGCTCCCTTGTAGCATTTGGCTATGTAGGTTAGATAAGGGAACATCAAGGTCTACAAAGTCCAACAGGGCAACGCAATTTCCTGAAAAAAGGCACACAACAGTTTGCTAAGTAAGGAAAGAATTAACCACATGCAATCAAGAGGTTTTTCTCTCTCCTTTCTGCTGCAGTATGACTGAAAACAGCTGGCAGGGGGATGTGGGCTCTGATGAATGGCTATTTTTTGTGACAGCAAAGTCACCACATTGTGTCTGCCAGAGACCTGCTAGAAGGCATGTCTTGTGAAGCCAGTTTTGAAGCTGTCAGTATGTGACTCTCTCATCTTTGCAATTTTTTTTTTCATATTTTGCAAGTTATTATTTTTTCTAAAGCTAATGGGCAGTTAAAGTGACAAATCAGTTCCTTCCTGCCTATAAATTGGGGGTTTACAGATGTTGGAAATGTAATCTGCTATTTTGTTCAGGCTCCAGACACAAAATCTTCTTTGGCAGGAGGCCGTCATTTAATCAGAAAGTACACAGATCTGTTCCAAATGCATGGTCCTGCATCACTTGGTACTCTGTAAGCAGAGAACAAGGGTGCTTGTGTATATTTTCCCCCATTCTGCTAATGCAGACGACACAAAATTCATTCTTCTAAAATGATAATGTTTAGAAGACAGTTCATATTTGCCATATCCTACATTACCAGTTCTGACGTACTTTTCTCGTCTTTCAAATGGCTTTTAAATGAATTGGGTTATTCTAATCACAGAAAGTTTCTCAATGAGACAGATAGAAGTTGCGTCTGATTTTGTTTTTCATTACCTCCCCTAGATAAAAATTGAGGTTTTTCTAAGAATTACTTGCGTCATTTCCTTCATGAATAAACAACTTGTTGGAAGAGATGGAACATGAATATTATGAATGTTTTTGAAATGATCCAGAAAGAGACATAATCTTCTTCTAAAATAATTCTGCCATAACCTCCTTGAAAGGCTTGCAAAGATAAGTCACCTGCTATAAGATTAATGCAACTAGCTGAAATAGGACTTTAGAACTGTAAATTTTCTACTTTCTGCATCTAAAAAGAGGTGGGTTGGTTTGTTTGTACGCATTTTCTCTACAAGCTTCTGGAAAAACTATTTTGCCTTGTACATAAGTGCAAAACACTCCAGGTCAATGCTATTTCTTTCATTATGTCTTATCAAAATATTATATTTTATTTACCTGTCTTGTGACATTTCATTATCAGGTTATTACCTTCATTCAATTACATCATAGAGCTTTCACTTCACAATCGATCCAGTAACATAACAGTAGTGAAAGCCAAAGAATTCAGTGAAGAAGTAAATTGTGTTAATTTGTATATTTATATATACAACTTTATGCAAGTAATTGTCTGTGGGAAACAAAGTAGAAATCAAATTTAGTGTTAAGTGGTACCAGGTTGAAAAAGTTGTCCAAAAGATGACTTGATGTAATACAAGCTTGGGAATCATTAGGTATTTATCATAAACTATTAGTTATATGTACAAAAATCTGTACAAATCTTCATTTTTGTTTTTTATCACTAAAAGTTCTGTGATATTATCACATTATATGTTTACTTTTACTTTCATTTTAATACACAATTTCATTTCTTTGTGCTCTGTCCACTTATCAATTGAGGTAATTTTCTCTTTGTCTTTCCACTTCTATGATTTTGAACTTCCATTTGCAATTGCCTTTCACTTCTTTTGAAATGCTCTTTAATAGATTGTTTCCCTTTTTCTTGTTCTCTGCTTTATGATTTCCTTTGTGCCACTGATGTGACTTTCCTTACAAGTAAGGCAATGGATATGAATAATTAAATGAAAAATGAATGTCACAAAAATAATTGGAGAAAAAATATGATGAAAAAGTAGAATAAAATAATTTTCACCTAGAGAAAATTAATTATTGACTTCTTGTGAGGTTTCAGATCCCTTCCCTTCCCTTCCCTTCCCAGAACTCCTCTTTTACTTCCTATTGCATAAAGAAGAAAATAAATCTGTTCTCAGGCAATAAAAATTCTTTCACCTCAGAGATTTCAATGATCTGGACATCTCTTTTTATAATATTCTGTAAAGTAAAGGATTCCTTCCTTTCCTTAATCTCTGTTTATTCCGTGCCTTTATTGAGGAAATTATTCTTCAAGGCTCCAAATTCAAAACATATTTTGGAAACAATATCTGAATTCACAACACTTTTTCAACCCAATTCAACTCTTTCAACACTGGCAGGGGCGGCTCCTATGGCAAAGTCATTTTTGGAATTAGGCAGGGGGGCTGCTGCCTCCCTTCACACACCTCACATTATCTCAATTTCTCCTGGCTTGTGAGTTCCCACCATGCAATATTTTTGCTGATTAAGGTCTTGTTGGTGGCTTGCCACCCTCCTTGTCGGACTTCTGGCATCCTTTTCACTCAAAGCTTAATCAAGGAGATGAAGTTGGGTGACAGGTTTCCAAAACGAATCCACAGGGGGGCTGTGGATATCTAAATAGAATCCATCCAGCACAACTTCTTGTCGAACTACAAAGAGCCCGGCTGGCAAAAACACAGCCTCTGTTTGTTAAATGAAAGCTAACACGTTCACTTTGCTTTTATCTGCTGTTCTCATCACTCTGGAAAAGGTGAAGCTGGGGAAGCTGCAGAACCTCATGAGTGAAGGCATTTAGGAGCATGTCAGATGAACAACTGCCTGGAATGGGGAAGTTTAGAGGAGGGATTTAGAGGCAGATGAAGTTTTGAGACCCTGTGAGCCCTGTAATCTTCCACGCTGCTGCGTTCCAAGTACTTAAAGGTACTGGAGGAGTAGCCAGCTCTCATCTTCTGACTCTGTGAGCTCATTCACCCCTGACAAAAAAACCTGCACACCAGGGTTTTTCCTACAGCTCTGGCAGTCCTGCAGCAGTTTCTTCAGCAGCCTCCTCAATTCCGAAAAAAATTACTTCACGTTTCAGCTATTAAGGCCATGTAGGTTTCTAACAAATGACGAGGTCAACCGAGAGTGAAAAGCAAGTGCAGCAATCGCAAAATTAAAAATGTGCTTTATTTTAAGTCTGTCAGGAATGCAAACACAAGCTGAGGAATGCAAAGTAGTTTAATTAAAGCTCAGTTAAAAACTAGCACAGTTATTATATTAAAAAAAAAAAGTAATTTGACTGAAAGATTCAAGATTCTTCTCTTGTTTTTTCCAATGGTAGTGAAATAACAATTTTCAATTGATTTTTTTTCTCATGGTTTTCTTGTCAATGCTGGTATTATCCTTGTAAGACAGTGTCTTGCTCAAGAAAATCCCAGAAACCATGTAAGTTCAATTTTATCCACACTCAATTAATAGTCATACATATTAATTGTGGCAAATTCAAGCATTTCTAGCCAGTATCCTTAACTCACTGGTTTTTGGTGAAGTGGGGTCACCATAGGCATTCAAATTTCTATTCAAGTGTCATTCGCTTTTAGTAACATACTATTTACATCTTGGGAATAACATTTTAGATTTCTCTGTGCCAAATAATTATTTTCCATTGCGGACAATGTGGGAGGGGGCTGTCTGGCAAAGTGTATGGCATTGACAGAGACTTAGCAGTGACAATTAGTATCAATTAGCAGTGTCAGTATCTTCCTTAATTTTAATAAAATCTCTCCATATCTATGTTTAAACATCATTTAAATGATGCTTTATCTAACCAGCTAGATGTGTCTTCAGAAATCTAATTAATTCCAAAACATTTTGGTTTGTCTTACAATCTTTTTTTTTTTCCCCCACATTTTTTTGGTGATTATGAGACTTAAACCAAAAGGACCATCAGTGGGAGATTTGTGGATTTCACAAGAACTTCTTCCAATATATGTCTTCTCTGGTTGTTTTCCTAGCATTTTTTTAGAGAAAAACAACCGATCTCTGACAGATGCCCTTTAAACATCTTTTAATACTTTGGATGAAAAAAGTTGTCTGCCTTCATATGGCACATTGGTCCCCTGCCTGAAGATCTTCAGGGCTCCTTTTCCATTTACTTTTCACTTGTCACTCTCCAAAAATCTTGGAAAAAATATAAGATTTCACCCAAAAAGAGATTTTTTTGTTTTCATTTATGAAAACAAAGTAACTCTTACCTATCTATCCCATCCACAACTGAATTCCTCTGAAAGGTTATAACTCTTCCTAAATGCCTTCTTTTTCTTGCTCCTAATTTGGTTACAGTAGAAGTAGCAGAATGCCAGAAAAATATTTTATTCTAGAGACTTTTTTTTTTACTTATTCCCTGAATCATCTCCTAGAATTCATCTCAAGAATGCCTAGGCTAGAAAGCCTACTTTATCCAACTCATTAAAAGTTTCTTAAAAAGCATCTTCTCGGGAACTTAAGACCTTCAAAATTCAAAGCTGCCCCTACTGCCTCTCATGTCATATGGTTTGAAATTGTGAAACTCATCAGTGCGTGTTCAAGAATTGAAACAAAACATTATTGCTATTAAAATTCTCCTCAGTCCCTGGAGGTGATACATGATGATCTGTGTGGTTCCTGGGTGCTGGAGTCAAAGAAGTAGAGGTCCCTGTGGGAGCAGACAGATGATTTTCTGAAATAAACAGTGCTAATTTGCCCTGCAGAAGCCCATGATCCAAACAATGTGGAATACTGAAAGACTACTAAAAAGCTTAGCTGTGTACTTCTATTTCTTGGTGATAACTGTCAGTTTTCTAATAAAGCAATTTCCTTGACAGAAAAACCACGATGTTCTGTTCCAGTCCTGTGAAATTCTCTTTGTCACATCTATTTTGTTTGTGTGCCTGTTTAATTGTTCCTTCCTTTTAAGTTTCTTTAATGCCTGCTTTCTTACTGGACTCTAGTCTTTACAGAGCTTGCAGGAAATATTAACTGCAATGGTTGAAAATCAAATTTAAGGAAAAAGTAGGCAGCAAGTGCATTTATTAACATAGTACTGTGAAGTGTAAAATGAATGACAGTATTAGTACAGCTTCCCTCTGGGCAGTGCTCCAAACCCCTCCTTTGACGATTGAGACATGACAAAACTTTGGCTTTGTTGTTTCTTAGCTTGTTTTTCAAGAAACTGCTTCTCACCTTTTGGGGTTTGGATGTTGTGAGTTGTTGTTTAGGGCTTTTTTCCAGAAGTTTGGGTATTCTGCTACACCTTTGACTTCATACCAGAGGTCTGAACATAAGACAGCATTATTAGCTTCATTAGAAGGCTTTCACTAGCGAGGGAACTTCAAGAATAGATCTTCATTTGCAGGATCAGAAAAACCCCAAACAGCCAATCAATCAAAAAACAACAAAAACCCCAAACAATCCTCTATACTTCTCTGTAAGCAAGCAACTCTATGATTTTGAAGTTTGAAAATAAAAAGGTCCTTGAGGGTAGCTGTCCGTCCATCTGTCCACCTACCACAGCGTAAAACATGGGAGGACTGCATCCACTTTTTATTGCTATTTTACCATTCAAAGCAGCAGGTATTCTTTAAGTACAAAGGCACTATTAGTGAAATATGTCCTACATCATCACTTGAGTATGGTCTCATCCCTGTGGTTTCTTATTGAACTAAGAAGTTAATCTGAGATGTTCAGATGAATCCTTGTGAGATGCTATTTTTTCCCTTTTTTTAACAGAATAGTGATAGCAATCTTTTAATAAAGAGAATTTTCCATATGCTTATATTCCAAAGATCCTTTCTAGAAGAACAAGTCTAAAGCCAACACAGAAACAGTAACAAGAGGTTAGATTTAACTTTGCTTGTACTTTTGTCCTCCTGGAGTTCACCTGCATTAGCCAAAATATTAATGGCGCTATAGAGCTTTCCCAACTACTTCTTGAGGGGGAAGAGGGATTATTTGATTCCTTTTTTATCACAATTTATGTCAGTATAAAAGTTATAGAGATTGCCAGAAACCAAAGGAACATGATGTAGAATCACAGGAAAAGTGTAAAATCAATACAGCCAGGTGTCTGAATGCTGCACTTGGCAGCCCCTCTCTAATCCATAGTCACTGCTATATTTTATGTATATAACTGAGATTCTTTTCCCAGATAATCCTCAAACCCAAATAGCCTGCACCAGTGCGGTGACCACACAGACAGGAGGGGTTCAGATTTTGATGTGCAAGGAAGGATCCTGAAATCAGTGTCCAGACAACACCTGCAGCCCCTGAAGAGGAGAGAAGTGCTTCCAGGCTGCCTGAAATGTCTGGAAGTGTCTTTGTCTCCCAATGTTAGAAGAAGTCAAGGTAAGTTTTGCTTGTGACTTACATTTCTCCTGCTCAGTGATGCGTTCCAGGCTCAACAATGACCATTTTTACCTGGGAGATGTATGTTTTTCATAAGAGACTGTCAGAAGAAAATGCAGAGCCTTTTTTGCTTCCTCTTTCTGCTCTTTCAGGTAGAAACCAGACATCGCTAAAATCATTCTTGTGCATTCTTCCCCTCTCAAAACAGTAACTAATTTAAAATCTGACCAGATCTCTAACTTCACACAATCAAAACTGTGAATTTTATTAACTCATTTGTCTAGCCATCAGCCCAACGTCTTGTCACACGAGAAGGTCATTTGACTGTCAAGAGGAAAAATGAAACACTAAGGACTAAAGTACCTAAAGCATTTAACACATTTCTTAGTATAAACAAAGTTGCCAAGCAGAAGAGTTTGTGGTGGGTAATCTCTGATCCTGCTTTCACAAGAAAGCTTTTGTAATTATATTCCATCCCTGCCTGGTTTTAAAGAAGGTCAGATCTTTCCTGGGTTTGATTGGAGTTTGAATGATATGTAAATTTCATCTCTTTAATTCATGTCAATTTGAGAAAATTTTCTCAATATTATTGTTTGTTTTAATTTTTAGGTTGAAAAAAAAATCTGATATTTTGGGCTTTGTTTGTTCTGTTTAGTGCACTATGATCATCACCTTGTTCTGCAGTCTCACACATAGACAATACATTTACACCCTCTCACACACATAGAGAAACAAACAAAACCCTTCACATTCATATGTATATTTGTGTGTATTCCCTAGCTTTGTTTTATACTTGGCTTATAAATTATTTTAAGAATGTTCTATGTTTGCAAAGTACATAGTTAAATGAAATTCTGATCTGCTGCCGTAGCTCTTCATTATGCACTACTGCAATACAAGCACAAACACAAATACAAATAAATAGAAATGCAAATACTACTACTAATGAAAATAATAATTAATAACAGCAGTAAACACCATTATCTCTGTCTGTGCCAAGGGCATAAACAGACTTAAAACTGTTTATATATAAATTTCCTTATATATACACAGGTTATGGGTTCACCATGGCTGGATGCCCATTGCCCACCAAAGCCACTCTGTCACTTCCTTGCTCAGGTGGACAACTCAGCTCAACCTCACTCCCAATATTCTCTACCTCTTCCCCCAGAGGAGCACAGGGAGATGTGCTCTTTATTACTATTACTATGATTGCTACTTCTAGTGAAATATATTTTAAAAGTATTAAAGCACTTTTGAGATTTCTTTTGCCCCAGGTATGGGCAAAGTTTTTGCTGCTGAAAGGATGTTGGCAGATTGTATTTTGCTGAAAACAAAGTTGAAAGTCTTGTGAGTCAACAAATTTCTGTTGGGTGAAAATGTTATTTATGAATGTTCAAAAAAGGCCCCCAATGAATCAATGTAACAATAGCTTATGGCCTCTCTGCTGAAAAACTACTGACTCACTGGCTGGGCACTTGTGGGCTTAGATTCAGCCTAATGTAGGCACCTGGGAAATGGATTTAACCTGGGAGCCTGGTGAAGTAAATTGGGAGAGAAAGGCTGTTTTAGAGAGTCAGGAAGATCTAAGCAAGACTGAAGCAGCCCTAGGGGAAATGTCTCTGGCTACAAAGGGGGCTTTAGCCCTGAGATCCCTGCTACCTGCCCCGGGCAGGTGTGTAGAGGTGGGTTAAGAGATCCAGGCTGTTGTAAGCCAAAACTGAGCTCCTCAGGGCTATCCTATGCTTCTCTCCTGCAGTGGACTCAGGTGTGCTTGTTGCTCATTAGCTGGGACCAGATCCTTTGCAGATGGCAGAGGTGAGGTGTCCTTTGTGACTAAAAGAAAATGTTTGAACCAGCCAGGCAGTTCGCGGCCTTGACACAAGGTCAGGCTGGATGACATAGGCTCCTATGACCAAAACATTATTTTTAGTGCTTCCAAGAAAGTGGAGGCTCTTGGGCTTCAACTCTGTGTTTGGGCCAGTTTGATTGTTTGCACTGATACTTGCAGCAGCTTCCCTGCCAACCTACTTAGTCAATCCAATAAAACATCTTTACAGCACCTCCTTTCCGGCCACTATTGATTCACTTGCATGTGCTACCTCAATAGTAAAAGGCTGCCAGGATTTACTCCCTCTGTTCTCTCCTTCTCCAGGCAGTCATTACTCAGTACAAAACTCCCTTAACCTGGTTAAGTTGTTGCTCTTGTTAATACTGGTTTAGCAAATTATCGATTCAAATAATGAGAACAGGAATTATTTGCTCCTATTGTACAGTGTGCAATTGGATCTCTGTTTTGCCCCAGTAATTTTCTCTATAGATCTTTCAGCAGTATTAGATAAATGGATCATAAAAAAATAAATAAATAAAAATACCAGGAAGCTGCCTGAGGTTGATGGTACACTTGAGCTGAATCCAAACTTTATTGGTGTTTCTCAGCTTCTATTTGAAAACTTATAAACACTGCTCTTTGGAGCTTTACAGTGGTTCTTTTTCTGCTTGTCTGGCAGAGGTACTAAGTCAGTTCTTCAGTTCTAATGAAACTATGTACAGCCCATCAACTCCCCATCACACCTGCACAAAGGCAGCACAATGCCAATGACCCCAAAACAAAATGAATTAATATTGCAAAGTACTTTTCATAAGCTATTAGAAAATGTCAGCTGGAGGTTGACAGTCCCAGGTTGTCCAATGTCACACCTTGCTGTAATTTGCAAACTTCCCTCCATCATGTGTTTCTCTTTTAGCATTTTAATCAAAGCTATGTAAGTATATTTTTATATTGGGCTGTTCGATGTGACAGCAAAATTTATATTGTGCTTGCTTGGGATGGGATAGAGTTAATTGTCTTCATAATAGCTGCTGTGGGCTGTGTTTTGGATTTGTGCTGAAAATCATGTTGATAATTTAGGGATGTTTTAATTATGGCTGAGCAGGGATTGCACAGAGCCAGGGCCTCCTTTGCTTCCCAGCTGGGTGGGTGGGGGAGCAGAGGAACTGAGCAGGGAACACAACCAGGACAAGGGACCCCAAGTGACCACAGTGACAATCTGGATCACATGGCGCCATGCCCAGCATGTAAACCCGAAGAAAGAATGTTGGGGTGTTCAGTGATGATCTCTGTCTTTGCAGGTTACACGCGACAGAGCCCTGCTTTCCTGGACGTGGCTGAGCACCTGATTGCCCTGCAAAGTCATGGATGAGTTTCTAATTTTGTTTTCCTTTCATGATCAACTCTTGCTTTACCTGTAAACTGTCTTTATCTCAAGCCACGAGTTTCCTCACTTTTGTTTTTTAGATATTCTCCCCTGTCCTGAAGCACAGGGAGTGAGGGTCTGTGTGGGGCCTTGTTGCTGTCTGGGGTTAAACCACAGCAATATTTGGATACCTAGCAATTAATAACTTGACCTTCATGTGAGCAGAAAAAACACATATGTGCAAATTTCTACACACAGAATGTAGTTATTTGGAAAATCCATGGTTGTGTGCCTTCCCAGAAAACCATCTCTCTTGGACCTTTTTAGTCAAGAAGTATTAACCAGTGCCAGCCAAACACAGTTGAACCTAACTTTTCCTTCATTTCAGCAGCGCCAGTTGAATGCTGTTCAATAACTGGCTGCCAGAGTAAAAGATATTCCATAAATTAATTGTCATCATCATCAGCAGCATCCTTGTTATTATATCAAATAACATTTCTGGTGTGGTAAAAGGAAACAAAACATGCAAGAAGGAATAAGAATTTTCCATCTGAGCTATAGCATTGAATAAAGAAAGAGTCATAACTAAAACTCCTTCTGGTGAACGAGTCTAGAAGGCTGATCTTAAGTCTTTTGGCACACAAATTCTCCTCAGTTACTTGCTACAGTTATTTATTCCCATGGTCATACTCTTAGAAGAAGCCAGGATCTGATTTGAGGTTTGGAATCCCAGACTTACAGATGTGCCCAGATTGATCCAGACATAGGATCTTCAATCCAAGAGAGAACTGAAATTTAAGACATGTTCTTAAACCTGTCAGCACCCTGTTAAAATCCACAGCACTGAAACATTCATGCTGAGATATTTGCATCTTCTTTCACTTTGTACAGTGTCTAACTCAGTTCTTGGATTTAGGAGTCTAAAAGTTGAGTGCAGAGTCCTTCAACATCACCATGTTTTATAGTCATATGGTAATTTGAATATTATCTTTTCTTTCCAGTCTATTTCATTCATTAGAATAAGGCCGTAGTCAAACTAGATGACTAATCCCTTTGAAAGAAACAAAGAAAAGAGGAAATAAGAGAGAGAAAACATTGAGAGTTAAGCCTTATACATCAGAACAATATGATGGATTCAGAGGGCAAATGTTGTCAAAAAGATATAATAATGACAATAGGAACAAAAAGCTGGGCAACAAAGGCTTATGATGCATAAGTCAAAGATTTATTTTTCCTATAGTCTAAGATGGAAATTTTTCACTATCTCTCTGTGTTCTTTTTTGTGCCTGTGTGTAAATTTGACCTAAACTTTCTGTTGGAATACCACAATCTAGTAAGGACTTATAGCAATGATTTCTATAGAAAATCATGGAATCATAGATTGGTTTGGTTTGAAAGACACCACAAATCTAGTTTGGATCCTCCTGCCATGAGAGGGACATCTTTCACTTGTCCATCTTCCTTAACCTGGCCTTATCCTGTGAGGATAATCTAAGAGAGATAGAGTTGCTCATCTGGAGAAAATGCCAAGGAGATCTTGTTTCATCCTTCTGTACCTAACAGGGACCTACAGGAAGGTGAGAGAGGCCCTTTGTGCAAGGGCATGCTCTGACAGGATGAGAGAGAATGGCTTTGAACTAAAAAAGCATAGATTTAGGCTAGGTATTAGGAAGCTACTTTTTACTGTGAGAATGGTAAGACACTGGGAGAAATTTTCCACAGAAGTTTTGGATATCCCATCTCTCTCAGCCTGTCTCCATAGGAGAGTTTGGGTAACATGAAGTATCCCCAAGTCTTTATACTCAAGGCTGGTCTCAATCAATTAATTAACTGCCTAGACTGCACTTGTGCTTGGCATTGCCCTGCCTCGGGTGCAGGACCTGGCCCTTGGCCTCATTGGATTTTGAGATGTTCACGCAGTCCTGCCTCTCCAGCCTGCCCAGGTCCCACGGGCTGGCATCCCTTCCCTCCAGTGTGTGACCTCTCCTCACAGCTCGGTGTTGCCTGAACTTTCTGAGGATGCCCTCGATCCCCCTGGCCATGTCACCAACAAAGGTGTCAATGTCGGTTCCTCTGGGCAGCACCATTGCAACAGGTCTCCACCCGGACACTGAGCCAGTGACCGATGCCTTGTGAAGGCTGACCTGGAACAGAGACCAGACAGAGTTAAAGAATAAACTAAGGATTTATTAAAAGGTCTCAACCTTGGGCAACACGGGAACTCAGCTAGGGCTACACCCCAGGTGAGCCCAAAATGGTCACAAAAGGGATGCCCGATCACAAGGTCTAACAGTTTTGTTCTATTTGCATATAGGAGTTAATTGTCCAGTTATTGCTTTAGCCCATGAAGTCCCATCCTTGTTGTTTTTATCTCTTCAACCCATGTTGTTTATGCTCTTGGGCCTAAGATTTGGATTGGTTGTCCTTGGTCCCCAGACAGAGAAGGAACTGTTTTGTCTCCCTACTCTGTGAAAAGAGCTTACCCTTTATACGAAGCCCAGAACCACACATTAAAGCAGCACGGAATCTGAAAACTATAAAAGCTAAAACCTTAAGCATCAGACCACAATTCCATCCAGTAAACTTCTCACCCACAGAGTGGTCCATCTGTCAGATCCATGCCTCTCCTGTTCACAGACCAGAGTGTTGTACAGGACACTGCTGCACAAGTTCAGGTAGGTGATGTGAGTTGCTCCTCCCTCATCCACCACTACTGTAATCCCATTTCTGAAGGCCACCAAATTGGTCAGGCTAGTTTGTTCTCAATTAAGCCATGTTGGCTGCCATGAAAGATTGATATCACATTTCTTCATTTGTTTTCCTGAATCAGTGTATTGATATTATCCTGTCGGATCATTAGATTATAGAAATTGGGCATATTGAAGATGGAAGTCTAATGCACTTTAAATACAAGATTGAAAACACTAGCCTTAATTGATTAATAAGTGTTTTTTTTCTTAAGAATTGCAAGTTATACAACTGAAAAATAAACAGTACAAATACATGCCATTTTTGTGACTGCTTTGGTAGGGACTATCTATGCATTACTTTTTCCTCCATGCTTAAGTCTTTCTCACTAAGACAGCATATATTTCAGTTGTAAAAGTTCAACAGCTTCAATTTAGCAAAACATGCTTCATTAATTTTTACAAACATTTCCAAAATAAAATAAGAAAGAAGTTTCCCTATTAATTACCCTGAGGATAGGAAGAAATCCTTGATCTGTTTTGACAGTGGTTAACTACAGATCAGAAAACGCTGTATTAAGCATAAGAAATAAACATGGGAAGGCAGGATGTAACCAGTAAAAGCCACATAAAGCAGACAGGTTCATAACCATAAAGTCAGAAGCAATCTGAATACTCAGGGGAAAATGCTGCATTTTTAGCTGACCAGACAGGAAATAAGAAAAATTCTTTACAGAGTTGATTTAAAAAAAAAAAAAAAAAAAAAAAAAGTCTATGGGGGAGGGTCGGAACAACAGAATCTGTATTTTCTCTCTGGGTAATGTGTTTCAGCAGCAAATGCATTACTGCATGTGAACATACCTATGGCAAATATACTGGGTCTTTAGAGACTTTAGCCTGCTTTTTCTACATATTAATGTGGTTGCCATTATCAACAATGTCTGAGGACACCATCAGTTAAAGTTCAATCATTGATGAAGTTCAATCTTGATGATTCTGTAATTCTCTGTAAAAATGTGGCATTTCACTTGGTCCATCTTAGACACTCTTAGACATCAGCTGGAGGTGGGAGAATTTTTCATCTTCTGAAAGGTTTGCTACATTGGGTTGGCTATTTTACTTCACTAACACTTGTTATAAATACCCTAGATCAGCACTCTGTTCCTGAGGCTGAATTAATTAAAGTAAGACAAGACATTTCCAGTCAAAATCCTCTCATAATCATGCCAGGCTTAGGATGGTGAGCCTCTGCTATATCATAGTCCTCAGAATATCCAGACAAAAAAGGATTAAGTGTCTGACTTCTATAGTGAAACAGAAGCTAAATACCTCAAAAAAAAAAGCAAAACAAAAAACCCACAATGCAAAAAAAAACCCCCAAAAATATATGAAAAAAACCAAAAAAATCCCAAAAAACCAAAAAACACACAAAACCAAAACTACAAAATAAAACCCACCCCAACCTACCAACCAACCAAAAAACCCAACAAAAACTCCAGAAAAAAACAGACAAAGAAGCAAACAAACAAAAGGATTCTAGCAATTAAATTAGGATCCTAACCTAAATATTCTTTCTTTTTTATGGATTTATGAGAAAAAAACAGACGACTTTCAGTACAGGAATGCTTAATTGTTGTCTGCAATAGGAATAGTAAAAAGAACTGGTATGAAGGTTGGACTTGCAAATCTGTAAGTGATTTTTGCCTTTAACTTATAATTTTGGATTATTATTTCTCAAAATATTGAGGCCTACAATCTTACAGCCTTGCAACATTTTAAATTTTGTTTGGCTATCTGTAAAATCCAAACAGACAAATTAGGGAAATTTGAAAGCAAAATGTTCTCAATGTCTTGGATAAAGCATTTAATGCAAGCAAATTTTACACAACATAATAAGAAGAAACAAATCCTGACGCTTCACAATTAAGAGAATGAATATCTTGACTGCATGGAAGATTCTAATATTTTGACATTTGGCACTAACTTGAAAGGATTCTTCATTTTTCCACAGATGACACTTCTAGATTTAAAAGAATTCTACTGAAGAATGGCAACACCTGAAGATTATTTTAACATAATTATGTTAATTTTATAAAATCACAAGAAGTCACAGGAGCTGGCAACTTAGGAAATCCTGGCTTTTAGTTTATATGAGAAGAAGAGTGTCTCTACCAAATCACAAAATGTTCTGAGCTGAAAGGGACCCACTAGGATCATCAAGTCAAAATTTTATGAATGGCCAAGGGGATTCAATGGGGGATGGAATCCATTACTTTGGTGCTATTAGCACCATATCAAGAGCTTCTTATAAACTAATTGTTTATTTTCGTGTTATGGGGGTGGAGGGGAAAAAAAAATTAAATAAACCCCAAATTTTTCTAGCTATTTCTGAGTACAAGTTCAACATCAGGAAAAAGGAACAAAATGAACTTTCCCAAGAGAAGCAGCAACATGGAACGTGTCATGTAAAAGGAAGATCAAAGATTATTTGAAGATGCATAAATTTGAACAAACTCATACTCCTTTTATCTGTCCAGTCCAGATCCAAACCAGGTTGATTCCAGAACACATTATCTCATTAGTCCAGTACTGTGTCCCAGCTGAATAATTTATATTGAGACAACATTTTCCCAGGCAACTGGAAACTTCATTTATCAAGCAGTCCATTAGTAGAAGGGCTCAGAACAATGGCCATGGACATGATTTCTTGTCCTCCCATCCTGCAGCATCTTTCACTCTCCTACCATGAATCTTTGTCATGTACAGCAAATAATCTGTAGCTTATTGTGCATGGTAGTATAAAATTTAGAAAAAAATTATGTGCTTTTCTAATGTAGGTGTCTATTATATAGCCTTCCCTGATTGAAAGGGGTGAAGTAGGATGACTGACAATTTAGTTTATTCCTGCCTTTGCTGTAGTTTGCACAAACCAAGTGGCTACACTGAAGAAAAATAAAAAAGTAAAAGAAATCCCATCTTAAAAATGTGACTCAAGCATTAGAGCAGACACACCAACTTTTCAAGAATTTTCTTTCTGAAAACATCCTTTATCCACTTTTAAGGTAGAACTTAATAAGAATGAGGTTGTGTGTCATGATGTCGAAAGGAGGAAGGACAGGTCTCCACAGCCCAGGAGGGCTCCTTTATGCTGGTTTCCCAATCTACTTCCCCCACTCAGCCTAAAACGGAAAGCCGAGTGCACATCTGTGTTTTCTGATCAGTTCCAAAACCCTCTTCCATAATGTTATTAGAAGCTTTCAAAGCAAACCCAAGAGAGACATTTACTCTTTTAAAATTGTACAAATTGGAAAGAAATAAGAATTGTGGAGAAATAAAAAGAAAAAATAAAAAAAAAAAAATCCAAAGAAAAAAGCAAAAGAACACTTCACTGTGTTGTATTTACTGTTGGAGTCTGAAAGCTGTCTCATTAGAGTAACAGAAGGAATTTCAATAAAGCCACGTATTATACAAAACAGCTTTTTTGATTTTAATTGTTTCATGTACTCTTAAAATGTAGAACCTTAAAAATTTTTTTCAATACTCTGTCATTTATAGTGATCTTTTTTGTAACTTCTGTTTTTTAAATGGATTTATTGATTCCCATGCATACTGTATTTCTGTACATATAAATTTTAAAAAATTAGGAAAGTAAAACTCAGTCTCTGTACTTCAGACACTGAAGGAAATCAAGGGCATGGAAAGTAATTTGAATGAGCAATAAAAAGCATAGATGGAACAAGAAAGATAAAATATCTCAAAAATGCAAGGTGTTTTTCACTTTCCTTTCCTTACACTCTGAAACACCTATCACTCAAAGACAAAAAAAATTGGCAATAACTCATTTTTTACACTTTCAGACTACTTTTCTGAGAAGAGGAGGGGTCAGCAGAAGGTGAAAAAAGCAAGGAATAAAGATTAGAGAAAAGAAGGGAAAGAAAAAGGAATGAGGCAAGAGAAGGAGGAAAGGAAGGAAGTGGCGGAAGAGAGTGGTGAAGAAAAGAACTGGCGGAAGGAAAGAGAGAAAAAGAAGAAAAGAAAGAGAGAAAGAGAGAAAGAGAAAAAGAATGAGAGAAAGAAAGAAAGAAAGAAAGAAAGAAAGAAAGAAAGAAAGAAAGAAAGAAAGAAAGAAAGAAAAAGAAAAAGAAAGAGAAAGAAAGAGAAAGAAAGAAAAAGAAAGAAAGTAAAAGAGACAAGTGTAAATTCTTCACTGCTGTCCTTCATGGCTTATCTGCTGTGATTTACTGTTGTGATTGTTGACTAGCTGACCACTGATTTCAACGCAGGGGTATAGAAGAGACAGATTGACATGAGTTTCATTAAAATTCAAGAAACTCAACTCCGCAGAGAGCATTACTAACTTCCTTATACATGACAAGAATCCCCACAGATGGTTCTTCACCCTTGCTAAAGGAATTAAGTCTACCAAAAGAATCCTTGTCTATAAGCAGCCAATTCCCCAAATCTACAGCCTCATCTGCACAGAAATTCTTTATACTGTCATTCTTAAGTACCTTAGGGTAGCAGTGAAAGACAGGGAGCCAACAGGGAGTGCTGACTGCTGCCTCCACTACCCCTCAAGCATGCTGGTGGCATAGGGATGATGGGATTATAAAGTAAACATAATAAAACACAGTACTAGGGCATTCAGTGGCCACAGTATATTTGCTTGCTTATATTTTCCCTGTAAGACCTGGGGATGAAATTCCTGGTACAACTGCAGAGTGCATGTGTTCAAAATTGGCAGTTATTAAACCATTAAAGCAGCCCACAAATGAGTACTGAATTTAGCTTTCTATACCAATTAACTTTTTCTTTTCATATAATTCCTCCCTTTTTTTTTTTTAGTTGTTGATTGTTCTCTCACTCTCTACAATTTCCCATCAAATGTTGGAGTTTTCCTTCTCTGCTTCTCTGAAAGTCTGCTAACAGCTCGATACACTGTGTCATTAAGGATAAAGAAGAAAAAGCTTCATTTCACTTAAAAAAAAAAAACAAACCGACCCTCCTGTCCTGTTTTTCTGTCAATCAAACCAGCAGTAATTAAAGAGCAGGATAACAAAGCTTTCAGCCAAAGACTACAGGAAGAAATATTTAAGAGGCAAAACAGGATAAGAAAAATAAATAAATAAAAGCTTTTTCTATGTTAAAAATGAGAAAACTCTTCTGAGGAACATTTTAAATGTTTGCTAATGAACAGGGACATTTGAAACACATGAGTTTTTAAGGGTCTAAAACCTCCATCTCTTGGAACCTAAAAGTCCCTTTTTAATAATCAAATTTGGCTCCTATCATATCAGACATGGTCTCTGAGAGCTCAGTGAGAACCCTCAGCTCCATGTCACTCAGAGCATTAGGAACAGACATCATACAAAACCTTTTGATTTCATAATCAAAATTTCATCTGACATAAGAAAGGAGAATCAATGTCTTATTCATAATCAAAATTATGAAAAACAATGAACATGTCCGCACTTTCAAGAAATATCAACAGCTCTCAGTAGAGACAATCAATATAGGTCAGCTACAAACTTCTGGGTCAATGAACTTAATATAAGACCATCCACTCTGTTCAAAGAGAAGAAAAGGGCACAAAAATTACGTGGGAATTTTTCAATGTTAGAAGATGACTGCCCAGTATCAAGGATATTGAAGTAAGATGGAAAAACTCATCACATTACTTAGAAAATGTCCTTTCTACCAGTTTGTCATCTCAGATAATATCCAGCTGGATTCTCAGTACTGAGGGAGAAGAAAAAACTTTTGCAAAAAATATTTTTCCCCTCAGACCATACTTGTTTTCTGGAATTTTAGATGTTCCACTCAGATATTTTTCCTACAGAATCCTCAGAAGAGATATTGACCTCTGGCTGGAAAAACACAACTCTCTGGCATGGATGAGTCTTCTATCATGGGTTTTTGCCATCAGAGAAAAAGTGTGACTGCAAGTATGGAAGGTGCCAAGTAGAGTAAGGCAATATGACTGATTTGCTATAAAGTTTTACAGAGCTGGCTGACAAATGGCCAAATCATTCCTTATCCCCACAAGAGGAAGTCCAGCTTCTTCCTTAGGGAGAGGGGCAAGGGCTACAAGCCAAACCCAAGACTATCACCTCTGCCTCCTTTTGCTGTGGCAGGGAAATGTTGTGTCCCTGTTGCCATCTGGCTTCAAACTGAATTTAAGAAAAGCAGTGATTACAGCTATGAAGAATATACGACTGGAAAGTGCCTTCATGCAGCCCTAGAAAATTTGTCCAGAAAAAGAAATCTCCTCTGTCCCTCTTGTATCTGTTACCTGTCTCATCAATGTTTAGAACTTGTCCCTTCAAACATTTTTGCTAGGTTTTTAGTATGCTGCTTCCTAAACAAGAAATTTCCCTTGGATCAAGACATCCTTTCACTGTTCTTTGTCAGGAACCCCCTATCAGCACACTGTGGATTCAGGAAGGTCCTTTGCAAAGGCAAGGAAACCACACCATTTCCCAGAAACACGTGAGGGATGTTAGCACTGGATTCTAAATCAGCTACCCTGCCATCTCTGTCCTCTGGAGTGCTTTCATCCGCTCTGCTTGGCCTTCGGGCCATGCTTCCTGCTGTGGTCAGCCACTATGGAAAAACAAAGCTCTTAACCCAAGTGTAAGGAGGCAATTTGGTCAAAAATTACAAAAGTGATGCAGAAGATATCTGTCTTGCAAAACCATCCTTGTTTTCCCCTCTGTTGTCCCCTCACTCTTCAGACTTCTTTCTTGTCATCTAAATAATCATTGCCTCCAATGAGCGAACACCACTGTTTAGAATTGTGGCGAATACAGACTGTGTGGTCCAGCATCCTTTCCTAAGGGAGTCTTTTTAGTCTCCAGAAGGCACCTGAGATGGAAGCAAAGCATGCTCTGAAAGCTGTTACAAGGCTCCCTAGTGAAGAAGGCTCTCTTCTTCAGTCTGTAATTAATTTTTGAGCAAAAAACCCCTATATTCTCAGTAGACATCATTCACATTGAGATTAAAATTTAACACATTGATTCACGTTGTCCCTGAATTCATCTTTCTCTAGTTTGAATGGAGCTTTTTGTATCTCCATAATGTCAGGTGACAATAAACTCTAGTGTTTAAATGCTCTTTAACTAAAACAATGTCACTTTTCAAAAACAAAGTACATATTTTTTTTAAAAAAGGCAGAAAAAGATGCTTAATCCCTGTGAGAAATCCAGCTTGAAAGTACATGTGTTTCTGAGCTGCTTTTCTTAAATCTTGCTCCCCTCTGTGCTACTTAGTTGTACCAGACTGAACAGAAACATCATATGTCACATGTTCATAATACTTTCCCCTTCCTATGAAAGGTTTATCTGCTTTCTTTTCTTTCTGGAAACCTACTTTGTCTCTACTTGCGTTTCAAGATCCCAGATATCTGTGTACTTCGCTCCCTGCTTTATCCAACCAGCTCTTCCAAAAAAAAAAAAAAAAAAAAAAAAAAAATTGCAGTAAGTCATATTGCTTTGCTATCAGAGAAGGTCTGATATTTCCTCCACTGAGAGAATTCCACCAGCCCCAGAGACCAGGAGCCACCATCAGGTGAAAAATCAGCCGTCCTCCCTCTGCAAGGCAGAACAGAGCAGAGCACAGGGCTAACACTCAGGAACTTACAGCAAACCCCAACAAGCAAACAAAACAGATGCCATCTGCCACAGTCTGGAGAGCACGTTCCCTGCCAGCCTTGATTCAAGACAGCCAGAATCCATTCAGCTTAGAGGCTCTAAAGGAGTTTTTCATCATGTCATGCTATGTCAGTGTTTTCTTTGTAGGGAAAAACCAAACAAAACAAACTCAGCTGATAGGATCAATATCCATTTATTTTCATATTTTTAAAGGCCTTTCTTTGCTGTTTTCCTTTGAGAAGGCTGTGCACAAATACTGAATCTTCTCCACGATAACAGAAACTGCGGTCCCAAAGAGGTTGAACACTCTATGCTGTCAGTTTTTATTTATCCCAAATGAACTTATTCCTCTATTCATCCTTCCAAGAAAATTAAAAAAAACCCAACCAAAACAGCTCATGTATGCATATTTGCTGAAGTTTTATGTATCTTTATCTCTGTACCAGGTTATTTTTTGCTATTATATATGTCTAGTTTGCAGTACAAAAATGAGGTTCATTTGTACCAAGACATATACTAAAACAAAGAAAATTTTCAATTATTCAATATTGACTGGATCTGTTCTTGAAAGTATGAGCTGAGGAAAAGTGTTATCTTAGATGTCTTATATAGTAAGTATTCTCCAAAATGTAAGCTCCATATACTAATTTCTGCAGGTAAAAAAAAAATGTTCAGATTTGTATTGGACATTTTCTTGAATGTCTAATGACAGAAGATTTTGTCACCTGAGCTTTGCTGCTTTGGTCCAAAAAGGAATTGGTACCCTAGAAAATAAAATTATAATGTAACATGACACAAATAAAGCCTCAGCAGTTGTGAGAAGATCATCATAAATCACACTGTAGTATCTGCAAAAGGCAGGAAGAAGTATAAAACTAAATTTAAAGTGATGGTTAATACAACTTCTCTTTCCAACAGCATTTTAATAAAAAAGACTGGAATTCCATGGTGGAAATCTTATATTGAATCAGATGTTCTTTGGTGGCTTATAACTGCGTATTTGCACATAAAATTTCATCCACTGACACTGGAAAAAGCAAATAGCAGCTAGCACTTCTGGAGAGTCCTCTTTTGAATTAATCATCATGAGCAATGACAGTCCAATAACTGCAAATGACATGAGAATGTTTTGACTGTCACACAACAAGGCACACTCGTGAGTGAGTGAGAAGAAAAGGTCTCCCCTTTTTTTCTCCCCTCACTGGCAATATCACAAGAAGAACTCATTCCTCATCACAGTGTGGGATGTGTACACCTCTCACCACCTCTGGTACCACCAAATCAACTGCATTCTTCCCTAAATAACAGTTCCATGTGTCTCTCAATTCACTTCCAAGCAGAAACAAAAACAGAATGAAAACCAAAACCAAAACCAAAACTGAAAACAAAACCAAAACCAAAAACCTTGAGAAAACCACATTAGAATATGCCCAAAATCTTACATTTTCAAAGGATGCAGCAAGCCCTAAATTAAAAGGTGTCTGTCTGCAATTCAGTAAGTAATGTCTAATGAAAATACCAAAATGTTACTAGTACTCCAACCAGAATATTCGTTGAATATTCTTCAATAAGGTAGGATGTCTGTGTAGTTCTTATATATTTTCAGAGTAGAACAGTTTGCTTTGAATGTCAGCAACTTTTCTCCTTTAATGGAGTCCTGAATCCAGCCTGATATATTGGCTAGGATGATAGCAATCACACTTGCATCAGGTCATGAATCTGGAGGAAGCTCTAAAAATAAAAATAAAAAAAAAAATTAAAAAAATTTCAAATTGACATTATCTAATGAAGGATTTTTGTATAAAAGCTGAGAAATCACTTTTTGTTTACAGTTACCAATAGAAAATCGGCATTTTCCTCAGTAGCACCACTTACAAAATTTTTACACTCTCTGTATGCTCTTGGGACACTTATAAATATTACAAAAAGGGCTATGGAGGGCTGAACGTAATCCCAGATGATTCCAAAACATTAATAGGATAAGGATGATACTGATGTGAATACTCTGTGTTTGCTAGTACCTGGGCTTAGGATTGTTTCAAGTTTTCCGTAAGCAGTATAATAAATAATATTCAATACACATCAGTATGAAATTTTTGTTGGAGAAATATAAATGTAACTGGCATTAATAACTTTTCTTTTTCCAATGACAGCCTCAGTCAGGAAGTGGGAATGGTGAGTGAGGCAAAGGATTGTCTTTCTTCTCTGCTATTAACTTGCTAAGTTAATACAGGAAAATTGCTTAGGCAAACATTTCCAAAGTTAGGTGAATAAAGTAAGGCAGTAAAGTAAATGCAGCTATAAGGCCAACATGATTAAAGGAGAACTTGAATCACCTAATTATATTATAATAAAATAATTCTGTTTCATACTGTGCCATTCCAGAGCTGCGCATACGCAGATAACCTCAGCACAGAAATGGTGGTAGACAGGGGGTTGAACCAGAAACAATAAGATCAAGGGGATAAACTTGTTTTGTAACCCACACCATGCTGAATCACAGGTTTCTGCTCCTGAGTGGTGGTATATTGATTATATGTAAGAAAATACAGAGCTTATCAGAGTAAGATCCATGAAACAGACCGACAAACTTTTGCTCCAAATTATTTAATCATACTTTTAAAATTATGTGTCTTAGCTCTTTTTTAGTTCCAGGAAGCCATTCAAGAGATAACTGTTCAGAAAGAACAATCCCTTTTTCCTGAAAATCCAAGTCTGAGCCGTCAGAAATCACATCATCTCAAGTCACTAAGCTCCTGCAGTACATTTTGTAAAGATGAGAGTTGATTATAATTGCCCTTGGAGGGAGTGATTTCTGAGTCAGAGAAACACAACACTATCTATGACTATGAAGAGTTTATTTTCTTTTAATTTAGTTTGGGGTAGAAGGAAATAAAAGGGGGGTGAGTGTTGCGGCAGTTTGGATGAATATAATAAAAGATCATATAATAAAACATCTGTTAAGAACATGTGTTGGAACTCCAGGGTATACACTGAAACTAGTCAGTAATATCTGTGAGTGAATGAAAGAATGAATAAATAAGTGTATAAAATCATGATTCCTTCCATCATGCCTCCCCTATGGAGCCCGCAAGGATTTTTTAAGTCTTGTCAAGGATAGAGGAACCTAACATCTCTGCAGCTGTTATTCAGTACAACATCCTCACACTAACAGATCTATCAAACTAGAGAGGAGCTCGAGACTAAAGAAAATAGGAAAGGCCACTGTAAAAGAGAAACCATGGCCCAGAGAACTTTTGTCAGTCAGAAAAGGCAGGGGAGGAAATGAGAAGTTCAGAGAAATTAGGTGACCTGCTCTAGAGTGCCACAGGTGGGAACAGAGTCAGGGCTTAATGGCTTCTCTCTATTAGGGAATGTAATTTTAGTAAATAGTTTGCAATATTCTCTGAGAGTACAAATGTGTGCTAGTGTGTGTAGATCTCAGTTTACTATTCCAGAACCACCTTATGTACCCTGGTTCATCTCCATTCCAGAGGGTCAGAGGCAGCATTTTTTATCATTAAAGAAACCCACTGCACTGCTTATGGATTCCAACGCCCTGCTGGGAGCACCTCACTTTCCATCACTTTGCTGCCTTATCAAAAATTACTTGTTCTACTTGTCATATATTAGAGAGCTTCTCATTAATGAGTGACGGGCATGTAAGTGGACCGGGATGAATAAAGCAATTTCCAGGAACTGTAAAAAGTGCTATGAGGTCCTGCAGGAACCCTGTAGCAGCTACAGGAAGAGAGCCAAGATACCCAAATTCAGCTAGATATTGTTTTAGCCAAGCTTTAGCCAAAAACCCATTCTTCCTCTTTTAGAAACAGGTGGCTGCAGTTAAAAGCAATACAACCCCAATCACTTACAAGCTAGTTATCTTTAAATTGTTTCTTTGAAAATTGGATGATGATGAGATATTTTCTATGTGTCTTTCCCTCTTTGAATTTCTGCTCTGAGTTTCTCCTTACAGGCATGTTGCAATAGCTGCTGGCTAAAAGAAGTAGCCAAGGGAATGCAGGCATTCTCAGTTCTCATTAGGATATTGAAAAAAAAGCATTCTCCTCTGTCTTTATAATTATAGTGCTGGGGGGATATTATAGCAGCTAACTGTATAGGTAAGAAAAAATATTTTGCCACATTCCTTTCCCCACTACCTAGACGGCACTGGGGAAGATATCAACAAAACAATGTAAATAGGGTTTTATGAACTCCCTAACACTGGGACATCGATGCCTTGAGAGGAAGCACACAAAAGCAAGCAACTCAAAATTAAGTAAACATTGGGTAAAATGACATCTACTTTGACACCAATAGGTCTAGAAAGTCTTAGTGAAAAGGATTCATCAACGTAGTAATTTAAATCTCCAAAGTTTTCACATTCTATCATCTTCTATCTCACAATTCCTCTACTATGAGTGCACATGAAGATAAATAAAGAATAATTGTAGCACAGTTGTGGTTTTTGACCTGTAATTTAGAAGAAAGCACAAAGAGAAAACAATTAATAGAAAGTCAACTACCCACTAGAAGCTCCATGCCTTGGAAGATTTCAGCCTTATGCTGCAGCCCAAAATCCTGTACACTTCCTCTCACCTATGAGTTTTCTCTTTAGTGCTTCAGTATACTTTTTACATTCTCTGTATTTCAAAATTTAAGATCGTAATAGGTTAATTTTAAGCTGGATCTCATTAATGAGAAAACTAAGTGAAAAACCAATAATCAGTTTTGAATATTAGCTTGAGGCCAGGTGTTCATTTCCCACATTTTCCGGGAGCCAGGGAGAGTGACTTACTCTTTATTTCATCATGCCTCTCAAGAGGTAAGGTAAATCATAAACTGGCGAGAGATGTTCCTGTAGCAGCCTTACCAGCTGCAATTTCCTCTTCAGAAGTAAAAATGGACTTCAGGACTTATTGAAGCACTCCTTGTTCTTTAGTTTTTGGTCCTCATGCTTTTGGACAGCTGTCAGAGTGCAAGGGTGTGCACACGTCATGAGTGGACCACAGGCACAGAACTGGGAACCATGAGAATGTCATTGGCTGTTCGCAACCCTCCCTTGGTTTAGGTGGGAGAAAGAACAGTGATCTAGAGAAAAAAAAGGTACCGAGTACTATCACCAAATCATTTAAATGTTTATTCTGGATTTTCCCCCCCAATCTAATTGCATTTTAAAATAGAATCAGATCAAATGAAACAGTCTGTTTATTTTCTCCATTTCCTGTGCTCACAAAGAAAAAAAAAAAGACATCTGTTGGGTTTAAAACATTTGAATGAGTACCAAAAAGCAATCATATATGGGCACAGTTCTCACAACAGAAGAGAAACAACGTTTAAACATGCTGGCCTTAGGTTGAAGTCATTGTGTTTACTTAAAATGTTGTTTCAACTGACACAAACACATGTAAGCACACACAAAAGAGAATCTATTGACAATTGCAGATTTACTGACCAAGACTATGAAACAACATGTTTCTTTTCCAAGGAAGTAAGCCACTCTCATAGCCCTGCATTTGCCCTCAATGCCTCTGGCACAGTTTTGTTGAAGAAAGGACCAAGTCTTGTGAACAAGAAGTACACTCCACCGGGTGGGCAGCAAAAGTGGACCCTTAAGGCAGAGGAAGGCTTTGTGTGGTACCATCCTGCTCCCCACTCACCCGGGCTTGCTGCTCATGACTCAAGCCGGAGACATAAACTCAAGAGGAGACCAGAAGTTGGCTTCAGGAGGTGCTGGGGAAATAGAATTCACCTGCTCCTGTTGGCCTGTCATCTCTCCTGGTGAGCACAAAACAGTCTGTTCTTATGTATATTAAACCTGGCGTAACATGATGAAACCATGGGGCTTTCAGGGGGATGGTGCTGGGGAATCAACCAAAGGTACCAGAAACAGCAATTTGTTCCAAAATCAGTTTGTTTGCCTTATTGGAAAGAGTATCCCTCAATTAGGCTGAAGGTTGTATGAAAAGAGAATTGGTACATGCCGCCTTTCTTATTGAGAGGTAAAAATTGTCTGTCAAAAATGATATATGCCATAGACATCAGGCATTGGTTTTTGGGTTTTTTTTCCAGTTTTTTTATTCCTTATATTTGTATTTTTTTTAACCTGGTCCCTGAACTTCACCCTTGTGAATTTGCCTTAGGCTATATCCTCTTTTCCCAGCATAATGCCAAAAAGGTCACTTCTGGTCACTGGAGGTTGTGGCTCCCGGGAAATTCTCTTGAGCTCCACAACCCCAAGAAAGAATATATAGTTATTTCAGGGGAAGAAAAAGCTATAATGCTGAAAACAGTATTTCTGTAACTCTAAAAATATATTATTTGTCTGTCAATTACCAATTAGTGGGGCTAGCATGACCTAACTTTCTGAAAATTGTGTTTTGATTAATCAAGAAATATTAGATGAATTCTCACATAAAGTACGAGATAATTTTTAAAATTCCAGATCTTTTTAACAAGCAAAAGTCAGGATGCTTCTCAGAAAACACTTCTATATGAGTATTATTTATAAGTGAGTAAAGCCTTGTTGGTTGTTTTTCACTTGAGCTTGCTTTAAGAAATTATATTTATTGTGGTATTTTCCATGCAATATCTGCCCAACACTGTCTGCCAAGATGAAGCATTCCTGTCTGAAATTTTAAAAACTAGCAGTATTGTTACCAGTTGGAAAGAGAGTCCAGATATGGGAAATTTCAGTAAAAAATAGCACTGACTTTGTTTCCTAAGCTGCCTGGCTCTGTGATGCCATTCTTCCCACAGGATGCCAACACCTTTTACAACCTGGGCTGCCTTCTGCTGCTGATTGCATCCCTGTCATCACTCCACAGAGCTGCCAGCCCAAAGCATTTACAGACCATGAAAGACTGCTGAAAACCACACAGTTTTAAAATGATGGATTCGAGGCTGTCCTTCTCTGCCATTCAGCTGCTGACCCCTCGAGGTGTGCATGTGTGAGGTGTCCAAGATCTTTTTTTTTGCAAGTGCGAAATAAAAAAAAAAAACCAAAAAACCAGCTTCTTGGTTTCCTTCTAATTAAAGGTGAGGCTTGCAACGATTGACTTCTGCTTCCTATTTTGGAGCTCTGAAAGAAAAAATCACATTAAGACTTTTGGAAATAGTGGCTGTTAGTAAAATTTTAACGAATCGGGGCTGGAATAAAAGGCAGTGTGTTCTCTGGCCTTGTACAACCACACGAGATCTAATGCACACCCTGGTAGACTGTGACTGCCAAGCACACAGCACTGATGAAGGTGCAGCACTGAAGTGACAGGAGACGAAATACTTGTGAAAGATGCTGGGGAAAAACTTCCTTCTGATAGAAAGCTTTAATGTTTCCAGAAAGCAGGCTGGATATTAGTTGCAATTTTGCTCTTCCCTGAAAGAGCCTGGCAGAATGACCTGCACGGAATTCAATTTCTTTCCCTTGAAAGGAGGCAGAATTGAGTCAACCCAGCCAGAATTTGAACCTGTGGCTCAAGGGAGTCTAAGTAATTCAACCCTTAGGCACGGCTTTTAAGCCATCACCCTCCAGCGTATGATAAAAGGTATTTCATAAAGAAAGGAAGTGGAATTGTAATGAGGGGAGTTTTGGGTGAATCATAAAGTGAGACAGGCTTCAGATATTTTTGGAGGGGGTCATAAAATCACTTTTTTTTTTTTTTCAGATTATGGGAATAGCAGCAGGAAACAACAATTGGGTTAAAAACATCTTCCAAATACTGAGTTGAACTCAAGATGATTTTATACTATTTGAGAAAGTTTAAAAAAGTTGTGGTGTGGGTTTTCTTTTTTTTTTTTTTTTTTTTGCTAGTTGCTTCCTCCTGACTTTCTGCTGTCATCTGCTCCTGAAAAAGAGCTTGACAGGAGGCAATGTTTGTAGCTCTATTTCTAACACTTCTGAAACTGAAAATAATAGAAACCATATGAAAAAGTTCAATCTCTTTTCTGGTTGCAAACCGAGGAGCTGAAAGTTCAGTAGAATGTTCATGAAAATATTTATAGTAGCAATTTTTTTTCATACTTTGCTTCTGAGACTCTTTCTCCCTCAATTTATACATAAAATTCATGGTGAATGTGACCTTAGCTGTGATGCTGTTTCTGCCTTTGAAGTAAATTTAGGTTAGAAAAGTAAATTTTTTCATTTTCTTGAAAATGCTTAAACTTTGTCCCAGTAGGGACAGCTTTTGTTTGTTTCAATCATATAGAGTTTGGATTTTGCTCAAAATCAGGCAAACTCCCATATGATGCTCTTTAATATAACTGCAGATATTGATATTTTCCCTATGAAAATGTATGCGCCAAATTGTATCTGGTGGAAATGAGTTCCATATTTTTCAGTAAGTTTTAAATGAGTTGCCTTTGAATTTTGCTGAATATTTCCATATGTTTCCATTATAAGAAATCAAAATAAGAGCACTTTACTCATTTCAATACATCATTTATTTATAGATACACGTACTGCAGTTATTTCAGAGAGGAAAGCTGCTTTTAATGTTCCCAAAGATACTCCAGGGGCAGGAGTATACACCTCTCCTGTAAAGACAGGATGAGATAGCAGGGAGTGTTCAGCCTGAAAAAGAGAAGGGAGACCTTTTTGCAGCCTTTCCATTCTTGGAGGGGATTTATAAAAAAAGGCAGAGAGTGACCATTTGTATGGGCAGATAGTGACAGGACAAGGTAGAATAGTTTTAAACTAAAGATAGGAGATTTAGATTAGATGTTTGGAAGAAATTCCTTACTGTGAGGGCGATGAGGCCCCAGCAGAGGTTGCTCAGTGGAGCTGTGGCTGCCCCATCCCTGGAATTGTCCAAAGCCAGGTTGGACTAGAGCAACCTGGGAGAGTGGGAGGTGTCCCTGCCCATGGCAGGGGCTTAGATTATTAAGGTTAACAAAATTAACAAGATTATCTTTAACTCAAATGTTATTCCATCATTTGTATTCCTTACATGTAAAGACATTTCCTTTCTTCAATATCATATTTTTTTTTTGTCTCACCAGGTAACCAAGTTGAAACACGTTACTCTGGGTCAGATTTTCTTTCCTTTTATTCTATGTGTTCTACAGCTGAGCTCTTTCTGAGTAATTCTTTCTGTTGAGTCAAATTCATCTCAACAGGCAGGATCCTTCTCTTCTCCCACCTTTAGATCCCAACAGAGTACAGGAGCAAATAAGTTTTCTCCTTCTGTGCTGCATTATTTGCTTTCTATCAAAAAGTTACCCTCTGTTCTTTCACCTAATTTTGTGAAATCACTTTGGGATTCTTTGGGTTTTCTTATAGTTCTCAATGAGCTTCAAATATTTTGAAAAAAAAATGGATAATTTTGGGGCAGAACAGTTTCTTAAAAAATCAAATATGGCTTGCCCCAAACCAGAAAGTTCCGAATAGAAATAATTAGGTAATAATAGGTTTTATAATGAAAATATATTACTTTTTTACAATTTTTTAAATCACTGATTCAGGCTGCAGTACGTTCTTGTTATTGCTGTATAGTGCTTAAATGGAAAAATGTCTTTCCTGCCACTCAGCCCACCCCACTAATGAGGGGTCTGGGTGTGCAGAAGGAGCTGGGAGGGGGCCCAGTCAGGACAGGTGACCCCAGCTGACCACTGGGGTGTTCCATAGGGCATGGTGCCATGCTCAGCATAAAAAACTGATCAGAAGAAAAAGGAAAGAGAGGGCCATCAGATGGTGTTGGTCTTTTCAAGTCATGGTTGCATGCTATAGTAATCCCCTGCTTTCCTGGGGATTGCTGAACACCATGGAAAGTGGTGGGTGATCTCCTTGTTTTGTTTTGTTTGTGTACATGGCTTTTGTTTTACCTTTTAAATAGCCTTTATCTCAACCCATGACTTTTCTTCCTTTTTAATTTTTGTCCTCCATCCCACTGTGGGCATTGGAAGGGCAGAGAGTGAGCAAAATGCTTCATGAGGTTTCGCTGCCACTGGGGCTAAACCAAGACAAAAGGGACTCAGTTCTCATTGCTGGAAATATAAGTGATGAACTAGAATATTTCATGGTAACCCTCTAGAATCACCATGTTGCCAGGAATTATCAGTTCTCAGCTCCAGGTCTGGGAATTTAGAAGATGGTTTGGTCTTTTTTTTTTTCTTGGTTTTGGTTTTTTGACAGCATTCATCCCTTTGCAGTCCTGTTGCTATATACATACATATATATACACAAAACCTGTTTTTCCTATGAGGATATATTAGAAATATTATATTGCTTTAAAAAAGGGCAGTGTTCAATACTCTTCCAGTGCATCTTCCTCTGGTTTAGTAGAGAGCTGTTGTTGAGTGGCAGACTCATGGTAGAGCTGAGAATGCCCCTTTCCTGAGCAGCCCTTTCCCTCAGAGTGATGGAGTTCACCCCTCAGTTTTATTATGGGTAACTCATTTGTTGCTGTGCCCTGCCAGCTTGATTTAACTAGCACATGTGAGCAATGGCAACACAAGCCTGATTCCTGAGCATTTAAAACTGGCTGTTGAAGGCAGATGGCATTCTCCAGTTCTCACACTGCTCTACTGCAGAGAACTAAAGTTTAAACTATCAGCTACCTGCCATTTTTGAAATTGCTGCAGATAAAAACTCTTTGATGATTTCAGATTTCTGCTGCTTGCTTGCAGGCTTACAGAGAATAATTGCTACCATAAGAAAACTACTGAAATAGACAATAAACTGATTTTGGCTGGAAGTACATTGTAATTCTGTTCTATATTGGTATGTGCTGCACCACAGAGACAAGTGTTTCTTATAAACAACAACAACAAAAAAATAGCTAAACTGAGGTGGAAGAAAAACAACCCACCAGTTTAATAGTTCTGATACAATAATCTGTGAATCAGCTAACGTGGAAACTTAATTGTTGCTGAAAAGATTAAATAGGCTATGTCTGGTATAAAACACGTGGGGCCATATGCCATCCTGCAAGGCTGCAGAACAAAGGAACGAGGCACAACATAACCCAGAACAAAGCCCCCATCTGCAAGGGAAAACCATTGATGTGATATGTTTCTCTCATTCTCCTTTGAGGTCTTATTGCTGTGCTGTGCTAAATGTGATCATCTAGCCTCTGTCTTCCTCCTCAAGATGTTCCACTTTATCTGGCCTAGGTACTATGGTTGCTCTTTTTGGTGCTGCTCCTTACAATGGTGTTGAAGGTTTATTTTCTTTGGTTAGACACCATGGCCCTCAAAATTTTTCAGACTTCTTTGGCTGTGCATTAAAACAATTATGTTTATTTTCACTTACTTGAACAAGTTCTGTAGTATTGACTTGCCTTTGTTTTGTCACCAGAATTGAACAAGATTTTTCAGAATCACAGAAAACCCGAGGTTTGAAAGCATGTCTAGAGGTCACATAGACCAACCAACCTGCTTAAAACCTGGTCAAATAAAGCAAGCTTCTCAGGACATTACCCAGCTGGATTTTTAATATTTCCACCAAGGAAGACTCCACACTCTCTCTGTAAACCTGAGGAATCTTCTCTAGTGCTTGATCAAGATAAACTACTTTTTTTTTTTTCTTTTTTTCTTGTGTTTTAGGAGATGTTTTGGGTTTGGTTTGGATTTGGGTTTTTTTCACTTTATGCCTGGTGACTCCTGTCCTTTTACTGGGTACCACTGGCAGGTGTCAGGCTTTGTCTTTTTTACACCCTGGCAACAGGTGTCTATTCACATAGACAAGATCACCCTGGAGCTGCTCAATCCTCAGCCAGAGGTTACTCAACTTTTCTTCTTCATGTCTTGAGGCTTCAGCTCTGTCACTCACAATAAACTTTATAAATGGTGCAGCATCTGACTGCAAACAAAACTATTTACAGGAAAATGCATCTGTTCATTCCTTTAAACCTATTTATTGCATTGATTCTAACTGCTTTAATTACTTAATCAAATATTGTATAGCCTCAAATCAAATGCCTCATAGACATCTAAGAGCACTGTACCAGCACTGTTGCATTTATTAATTTAACATATGCTCCTCTCAAATGAAAATGTCACAATTAGTTAGATGGAACCTACTTTGCATAAAATAGGTAAGAATGAATCTCTACTAAATATATAGTTATTTGGGTTTATTATTTCCTCTTGAAAACACCAACACTTCTGTCACCGCTTCTCCAAATTATCTCCAGCATTCCAAAGTTTTGTGAACATTGAAATAGATATATCAGAGATGGTCTCAGGCAGATTTTTTTTAGAGTTCTTTGGTATAAACTATCTAAAATGTTAATGAAAATATAGCAGATTTAATATCAGTGGTCCAACAGGCTTCAACCATTCCTCGGAGTTGAAATCATGTCAACTTATTCTATGAGTAAATCTTTCAGCTTATCCCAAATTCAGAAGTGGATTATGCACTCAAAATGTTTGCCCTTTTTTTTGCATTAGTATAATATTCACCATTAAACATTTTTCCTGATTTCTAGCCAGAAGTTCCAATATTCCAACCCAAGTCCATCAAAATGGACCACCTTTTTCCCATCCCCATGCAGACTGAGGAAGCTGAAGGCAGCAGTCAAATTCAAAACATTCTCTGCATTCCTTCTACTTTGGCTTTGTTCTAAATGGGTAAAAATTTCCAGCTTGTCTGTTGTTAACAGTCCCTTTTTGCATTGGTTCTTTAATTCATGAGTAATCTCGCTGCTGTCTCTGACAACTTGACAGCTTTTAAGGGGACAGGATTTAACAGAGCTCCATGGATTCTCCTTCTCACCCACACCTGCTGTCTCAGCACAAGTCCTCAAAGATTTTACAAGAGCAATGTTCTAACTACTATGTCACACACAGCTTCCCAAACCAGAAATTTATTTCCAAAATCTCTTTCCATTATTTTCTTCTGATCATTTTTTTCTTCTGAGTAATAATTGAGTAACCAACAGAAGAAAGTAGCATTTTTATTTTGACAAACATTGCCAGTATTTATATTCTTTTGTTAAATCACTCTTTCCTGACTGGTTTCTACCCATGGATTTTAATTTTTTATCCAGATAAATCTTCTATCCTTCTACCAGTTTTTTGGGTCCATAATTAACAACTTTAGATTAGATTTATTTATGGTTGAAGCCCAGCAGACATTCAAAGGTGCATTCTAAACTAACTTTCCCTTTGTCCAGACGAGTCTGCAAGGATATCATATCCTTCATACACTCTATCCTTGCTCTGTAATAAGAGTAGAAATTTCTATAACCAGAATTCTACCACCTCCTTCCCTGTTGTTGCTTGCTATTCCCTTTTCCATCTCCCTGCTCATCTCTCACCAGCTGCTTGACCTGCTGATGCAATTTTGCTGAATGTTCTGAACCATTATTTTCCTGGTCCTTTTTTGCTGGGAAAGTGGCTGTGGTACCATCTACCAATTTTATCTGCTTAGAAACCTGGCTTCTTCAGGCTCTGGAGCTGCCCATTCAATCTAACAGTTTGATGCTTCTAGTCCATTTGCCTAATGCTCTTTTGTAGAAGTACTTGCACTCCTTTTATCCACAGGAGAAGCTAATAATAACAAAAACACATTTCCATGTCATATTGATCAATTATTGTTCATTATGTGCAGAGAAGGGCTCTTGCTAAAAGAAAGTGCTAAAAGCACTGGCTCTCCAAATGTCCTAAAATGTCTAAGAGCCATTAGGCCAACCAACTCAATTCCATCTCTTCAAAAATGCTCAAGAAGCTCAAATATCACCAATATTCAACGAGAAGTGAATCACAATATCTGCTGTATAGAAACCAGGTGCATTTTTTCATTTATGTTTTCATGGTCAAATCATACAACTTCCACAACAAAAATAATACTAAAATAGCCTTTTTCTACCTGTCTATAGTTTTCTAATTCAAAAAATCTGATTTTATCGTCATCTCCTTCTTTAATAAAAAATTTCGAATGTTCCTTTTTATTAAATTGGAAGAGGATACTACCAGGGATGAAAGGAAAAAAAAACCTTGATAAAATAACCCACAAGCAAACAAAAAACCCCAAACCCACAACAAATCCCCCAAAAAACAATCAAAAGCCAACAAACCAAGGAAACACAGCAACTAAAACCCTAAAACCAAAAGCAAAACGAAAACAAAACCAAAACAAAAAAAACCCAACAACGACAAAGTGGGGAGGGGGAGTTGATCGGGAGTGCAAAACCCCAGAGAAATAAAAAGGCAGCTGAAGAGTTAGATGCTTTCCTATTGTTTTAAAGCCAGGTTTGCTGCACACTTAAATATACGTTTATCTCATGCATCCAAGTCCTCATAAAGCTGAGATTACTATGTTTTGTGAGTACACACACCACCACCACCGCCCCCACACACACACACACACCTCTCTTGATATTTCCTTACTGAACCAGTATTGATTTCTTTCCTAGACCTCATTTCATATTGTGCCCTGAAAATTAAATGATCTATTTAGTTTCAATATGGCCCAGGATTCTAATTGGATTTTGAGGCAGTAATTTATGTAATATTAATGGATACTTTCAGAAAACCGCTAATTAACAGCTGACCTTTATTTTTTCCTAAGAAGAAAGAAAGCAAGAAAGAAAGAAAGAAGAAAGAGAGAGGCAGAAAAAAAGAAACAAAACCCGAAACATTAAAAAAGCAAGTAGTCTGAATTTAATTAACAAAAGCCAGCACACATCAGGGACATTTTGGGGACCATCAAAATACATTATGTATTTGATCACCTTATGCCTATAAAAATGGCTAAATAATTTTAATGCAATTCAATAAAATGTGTTTTCAATGAGAGGGTTCAGCTCTGGGTGATAGATTAAAAGCTTCATATAACCCAGAGATTTTATAAGCTACTGGCAAACAAATTCAAAGTAAAAGATTATATTTTCTTTGCTTCTTTTATGTAGCAAGATTCCTTCATTTTCTGGGGTTTTTTCCTTTTATTTTTTTCTTTAGCAGTATAAATAAATATATTCAGAATAATTTAAATGCCTCATGAAGAGAAAAAGAAGAAGATTCAGAGCTATCACCTCATCATTAAAAGAAGAAATTCACTTGTTTGTTCAGAAGCTGTTTTACTTCTTATTGCCACGTAACCCCCTAAAAAGCAAGGATTTAGGGAAATGTACCCTGGGACACCCAGAACAATACTGAACCTCACAGTGAATTGATACTTTCACTATGGTCTTAAGAATTAAACATGGTAACATTTTGCAAAACTTTCTTTTAGAAACACATTGTTTGTATCAACAGTTATGGATCTATTGTACAAAATATTATGATGTGTAAAACTGAGAATGACTGTAACAAATATATACTTAATTCTCCATTCATCACTGCTTTGTATTGCCTTTACAATTGTGTTCTTTGTATTTCGTGATATTTTACTGTCATGTACTTTAGTGTAAGTAAATAAATGAAAAAAAAGATGAGTAATCAGGGCCATAAATAAAAAATCCACATGTGCTCTGCATCAAGGTACACATCAGATTTAGGTCTGGTCTGGTTCATACTAGTCCAAATGACTGATGTGTGACTATTTACTAACAAAAGCTACGCCTCTTCAAAACTGTTTAAAAATAATTTAAAAATGAATTAATAGGTTTTAAAAAAGAAAAATTCCTGTTGTGAGTAAGCCAGTCCAGTGGTGTTCTTAAGAGTGAACACAAAATTGGATTTAGGGACTTCAAAGCTGAGCATTGCAATAGGCAATTATTTTTCAGTTCTTTACTCTTATCATGGGACCCATGATCTCCAATTAGGTAGTGGGGTGTCTGATGACTTACACAGAAAAAAAAATAATAATCTTTTAGCATAAGATTCAAGAAGACACCAAAACAGATATTTTCATGAGAGATACACAATAGTTTTTGGAATCTAATAGCACTTAGATATGAGGTCTGAACAATTTATTTCTGTCAGTAACAGTGTTAGGCAGGATTACCTGAGGAACTTAGATGTCAGGACTGCAGACACACATTTAGTACCCTAAACTTTGTTTACTGAAATTTAGGTGTACATATGCCATATTTTCAAAGAAAATAAACAATTTCTTTTTTCTTCAATCCCACACTTTTAAACTGAAGGGTTTTTTTCAGAATTATCCAAATTTCTTCTTGTCTATCAGTTCATCTTTCCATAACGCTAGTTTTTCTATGGCATTGCTTGTTTATTGATAGCAAGTCATGTTGGACTTATAAAAATAGTTTAACACAGATTTTTTAATATTTAAAGAATAATTTGACTCTGTAAAGTCACATATGTGTATATATATATATATATTTTGTCAACGCTGTTGTTGTTGTTGTCGTTGTTATGTGCTTTGCTTCACAGGTGATAAAGTCCAGCTAACAGTAATCAGATCTGTTTGCAAAACATCCTGGAGCCTGAGAAAAGATTCCTCCCTTTCTATAAGAGCAACTAATCAGAGAATGGATTCTTTAAATCTTTCTAGCCACCCAAGTATAGTTCTATTTTCCTTTCAACCACAGATGTGCTCGAAAGCATCAGTTGATATGTCCCCAAAAGTTTATTTCTGCTGTCTGAATGTATGAAAACCAACAACCAATGGTATCAAAACTTATTTTTCAATTAAATATGAGTGGGAAACAGATGAATGGCAAAATCAGGTTATTTGGTCAATGCCAGCCTGCAGATCAGTGGTGAAGCTGGGAACTAGAGTTGTGTTTCACAGTTAATGTCCTCCTGATTGTTATTTAGCACCACCTTCCCCAGCAAGAAACTATAGACTGGACTTACAAATTCTCATCAAGCTGTTAAGACAAGTTTTTTTTTTTCTCCTCATAGCTTCTGCGGTGACTAGTCAAATTTACATTTAAATGACTGAAGCCAGCATGCTTACTTCCACTCTTTCCATTAAAGATGGATGAGGGCTTGCTTTCGGGAAGCAGCCCCCAGATAGGCTTGCATTTTTCCTTAACTTCTTCCCTCCCTTCTTTGAAGTTTAGCAGCTGAGAGGGGTGAATTGAATTCCTCTGCTCTGTATTGTGGCCGGGTGCTTTTACATTTTCCTAACATCTCTTTGTTTACGGGCCAGACCCTGCTCAGGGAGCAGAAACCAGGTTCAGAACCCTCCCTGCCAGAGCATCAGAAATGTCACTGGAGAACAGAGCAACACGATTATCCTCATTATTCTTCACTCCTCTAAGGACTGTTTCCAGGTCGTAGACACCTATTGTGGATGCTTTGGGAATAATGAAAACCATTAACAGATTGTTAATGTGACTTGGTAACAGACCAAGCAGAGACTTATAAAACAATAAAGCTTTACAATCAATCTGATGTGTAACTAGGCACTGATGGGAGCAGGTATAGCATCAGTTAGGGATGAATTTTAATTCTTCTTAGCACCCTGGTGATGCTGAGACACTGAAAGCTATCTGGGTCAGATGCAGAGGTGTTTGGAGGTTCATAACCTTCGGGGAGTTTTTGTCAGGCGATCAGCTGATCCTGATACAGCACCAAGTAAACGAGCCAACAGGCATCCCCTGAAACTGGGCGAGGAGTGCTTGTATCCCTCCAGGCAGCAGAACTGAGAGAAGGGATCCTTGGGGTTTGTTTTTGTTGGTGCTCAGGCTTGGTTCTGGTTTAGTTGTTGTTCTGTTGGAGTTTTTTTTTTTTTTTCATTCTTTCTTTCTTTCCTAAAGCTGAAAGACTAAGACAGAGCTGCCATGCCACGACTGTGTGCAACTGTGGGCTGTGGAAATGCTCAGTAAAAGAAATCAGAAAAATCAAATTAGAAATTTATTTTAAAAAATCAGATTTACTTTACTCGTTCAGTGATCTGTTCTGCTGTCTTGGAAAATCACATTGCCTGTTTGGGACTGCGTTTCCTCACCTCACTTGTGTCTTATTTGACCTTATTATATTTCATAAGAATTCTCTGCTTCTTTTCTTTCTTTCTTTCTTTCTTTCTTTCTTTCTTTCTTTCTTTCTTTCTTTCTTTCTTTTCTTTCTTTTCTTTCTTTCTTTCTTTCTTTCTTTCTTTCTTTCTTTCTTTCTTTCTTTCTTTCTTTCTTTCTTTCTTTCTTTTCTTTCTTTTCTTCCTTCCTTCCACCACTTCCTTCCTTCCTTCCTTCCTTCCTTCCTTCCTTCCTTCCTTCCTTCCTTCCTTCCTTCCGACACTTCCTTCCTTCCTTCCTTCCTTCCTTCCGACACTTCCTTCCGACACTTCCTTCCTTCCTTCCTTCCGACACTTCCTTCCTTCCGACACTTCCTTCCGGCACTTTCTTCCTTCCCACCCTTGTATTGCCCTTTGTTTTACAATGCCGACATTTTCTATATTGATGTGTGTTTTTGGCATTCTACATTTCTGGATCTTCGGGCTGAACCATCTTTACAGTCTGGAAGAGCACAGCACTGACTATGCTAATACAAGAGCTAAGGTTTAGAGCATCATAGCGGGTGATAACAAGATATTTACAGCCCAAGCAGGCTCAGATTGAGCTGTGCACTCTGTCATTTTCATTTTATGAGCTTGCTCCATAAAACTGTTCCCATATGGTTAAAGTTAGGGATAAACAAACAGGTTCTGATCAAATAAGAAACCACTCAAATCTTTGCCCAAGGTTCATAATGAACTTTTTTTTTTAATCTCCGAAAATATTGCTTATGCAAATTTCAAAATCTTCTCTTGTTTTTGTCTGCTGGATCTTTATTTCTTAATTTAACCCGAGACTTATAAGCAGACGGAAATGCTGTTTTATATTAGTTCTGCTTTAATCGAAAGAAGTACAGGTAGCAGTTTTACAAGCTGCTGTTGTGCAAAGCCAGGAAAGGTTAAATGAAGCCCCTAACCAGAGTCCAACACACCCAATTTACAGGGCTGATTTCTAAGGAAAAAAAAAACACCTTAAAGCAAGCCCCACAGAATAACTCCTTTCTCACGGGGACCTGAGGTACAGGCACCCCAAACTGTTGAAGTCAGTTAAATCCTGCTGCCCTACCATTCGAATTTGACTGTGTGCAAATATTGCACATTCATCTTGAGGCTCTGATTATATTTTTATACCACTATGGTGTGCTTGCAGTCCTAGACCAGTGGCCAACAGCAGTCATAGCCCTTCTGCTGTACAAAGGAGGAGGAAAGATGGTCAGATTTCCCTTTTTTAGCTTACACAGCTCAGTCACCATTCACACAGGCAAAGTATTTTCCTGTTCATGTAAAAAAAAGGCTGATCCCTGGGTATAAGAAAGCTAAGATGGGAAAAAGGGAGGAGACATCAGTTTTAGAATGACTGTTCTTGCTGGAAAAACATAAGCTTTTGGGGCACAGACATACTTTTGTTCAGAGAAAATCTGTATTTGATAGTTTCTCTATTTCTCACTTACTTTGCTTATATATTGCTATGTGATAGCATTCAAATCACCAGATCTAAGCATAAAACCAAATGTAGTCTAACTTGTCTCATGTCACAGTACAATAAGCCTGGGATGTCTCAATTTAAGCTCTGAATTCTAAGAAAGGTGTATCTACCCAAAAAAACCCATTCTGACTTGACATTCCTGCAGCCTAGCATCTTTGAGGCAAAAAGGAGGAAGTCAGAGAAACTTTCTTGTAAATGAATTTGGGCTATTGTCATCAAATAGGACACTGCCGTGCTAGAAATGAATACATAAGAGGTTTGACTAGTGTCTTTGGATAGTATACAAACAAGAGCACTCCTGGGTGCCTGTCAGAAATAAACTTCTGAATCTCTTGAGATTTGTGCATCCGTAATCACCCATTTAGCTTCTGCCTGCTGTAGCAGAGATACTGGACAAAAAGCACCTGCAGTGCTGCCAAATGTTCCTACTTCATAAAAAGAGAACTACTGTATTTTCTGTGGAAGACTAGTAGGGTGAGATAAATAAATACAGAGCCCACATCATGCCTCAGTCTAGGAAATGGAGTGCTAAAGGCTCTGCAATTAGGGCTTTAAGAGCTGCTGAAACCTTGGCTAAGATGAAAGAAAGTCACTTTTCTCTGGCCAGGCTTTTAATCTTCCTTGATGATCCATTTCTGCCTGCCATGAAGAAGGTTCTTGTTTGAGAGGCATTATGTGGGTGCATTGGAAGGTGACAAGGAGAGGTCACAGAGCTGCTCAGTCCTTGGTCAGCTCCGCCCAGATGACATAAAGCTCTCAAAGATTTTATAAGCAAGGATGAGAAGCGATGTGGTGCATTTCTGCTCGTGGCAATTGCACATCAGTCAAGGGCCTTGGTGGCCAGATGGACAAAGGGGTTCATCCCAAAAGGAAAAAAATAAACAAAGAAAAAACCCAATCAAACAAACAAAACCCCAAACCAAACAAAAAATCAACAAAATGGAACAAAACAAACAAATTTTAAAAAGAGGCAAAAATACTAAAATAGATACCAATTCCAAATTCCCCTTAGCAGGAATTTAGCATAGTAGCCTTAATACAAGCACTTGAGCATGCAGGTCATAGAATCATAGAATGGTTTGGGTTGCAAGAGACCTTAAAGGCCATTTGTACAAACTTGTCCACTGTAATGAACTTGGGACATTTTCAACCAGATCAAGCTCCTCAGACCCATGCTCAATCTGATCTTGAATGTCTCCCGGGATAGAGGATGTGGGCAATTTGTGCTTGTGTTTTACCATGGTCATTGTAAAAAATCTTTCTTTTATTTAATCTAAATCAACCCTCTTTTAGTTTAAAGCACCAGCCATTCCTCCTTAATTACTACAAGTTCTTGTCAAAAGTCCCTCTCCAGCTCTCTTGGAGTGCCCTTAGATACTGCAAGGTCCTCCAAAGAGTGTACAGAGCCTTCTTTTCTCCAGGCTGATCAATCCTGGTTCTTTCAGCCTTTCCTTTGGACCTTCCCCAATGGGTCCATGCCTTTCCTCTGCTGAAGGCCCCAGAGCTGAATGCGGTGCTCCAGGTGGGGTCCAGTGATGGACAAAGTTTGTGCCTTGGCTTGTAATGAAGGCTTTGCTCTCTAGTATGTCTGGGGTAGCCTTATCTCAAAACCTAACCTGCTCTACTGAGTGTAATTGCATGGTCTGTGGGACAATTCTGGTGTTATTCTAGCAGTTAATCAAAGTTATCATCAAACTGAAGAGTTTGTTTCTGTTCTCCCCACTTCCTGTGTCCATGCCCCTGCCCTCCTAAATCCTTCTGTGCTATTAAATCAAAACATGGAGAACATGAATCCCTAGCATAATGTGAGTGAAAATGCACCTAGACAAATTACAATATTGCAGGAAGAGTATCTATTTTTTTTTTTTTTTTTTTAAACTCCTGTTATGATACTGTTACTTCTCTCAAGCTGTCTGGTACATGCCTTACCCTTATGAGCCAGTTTAGTTACCTGAATATCAGGGTACCTGTTGCTGATTCCCCAATTTTGGGGACATTGGCTGGGCCCTCCCAGAGGGTTCCCCTGTCAGGGGAGACCCTCCTGGAGTAGTCTTGTGTCAGGAAAGAGAGACACATTGAATTTTTAGGTCTTCAGGTTCTTGTTTATTGTTATCTTACCTAGAGTTTTGCATGCTGTCCACACCAGGCTCAGCCCACTGGAAAAGCGTCGCAAAAATGGCCAACAATATCTTGTTACAAGGTCTTTTAAAGGTAAACTATCCAATTAGGAACTGAGACCTAGATTATTTTCCCTTTTAACCCAATGGCTGATCCCAAAGAGCCCCCAGTGTGGACTTTTCTGCCCAATTACAAAATGCTACCCGAACCCAAGAAGAAGAAGGAGGAAGAAGCATGAAGAGGAAACCCAGGACAACACCCTGTGCCCTCCATCTTGCTTCCATCCACAACATACTAAAAATCCCAAAACCTGCATGTCCCATCTAAGTGATACACCTACACTACTCTCTACAATCTGCTTCACACCCTAGTGGATTCTAGTCTGTTCTGGAGTTTAGGAAACTTTCTCCACGAATGAGGGTCAAAGTCAGTGTCCCCCTGGGGGTCAGGGCACCCCAGAGCAGACGGAGAAATATTCCCCTTGCCCTGGGTTTCCACACCTAAGCAAGTAATAATTATCTGATTTTTTAAAAAATATATATATATTTTAGGTCTTATTTTGATCCTTTTGTTTTCTGCTGAGTTGGTGAGTTGGATTGTATCCTGTGAACCTGTGCTGGAACTGGGAACAGGATAAGGCTGCACATCTGGGGGACTGAAGGCAGGGAAGAGAAAGAGAGGCATCCCTCTTGGTAGCAGCAAGATATTTAGGTGGGCAGAGCCAGCTTGGTTGCAAGCATGTTTTACTTTCACATTAAATTATAAGATTGCAAGGGGAAACAAAACCTCATAGACTTCCTTCTCCCAGAGCCATCCTGGTGCACCTAAATCCCTGTGCTATCACATGAAAAGGAGCAAGGACACAGCCAGAGTGCCCTGGCAGACACAGGGGAGCAGAAGCTGACACTCAGTGGCCATTGAAAGTGCTGAGACTCCTTCAAGGTGTGAGGTCTGGCATTTCTGTCGGTGGAAATTGTTCCCAACCAACTTTGTGTAAGGGCTGGTATTCTTGGACAAAAGTTTTGTGGAAATAGACAAGGCAAATGTTAAAACCACTCTGGTTGCTTCATATCTCAGTAGATGTTTCATTAGGCTTTCATTGAGGTAATTGATTCTCCTAATTGTTTCAGTCCTTAAATAGTTACGCAGTAGAGTACAGAGCCTCTTTTTTTTATTGGTTGTTTTTCAAGATCTGAGATTACAGTTTTAGTCTTAATTCTTCTATTGTCTGCTTCCTTCAAATCCACGTATGGAGAGCCCTTGAACCCTTTGTGATGCCAGAAAAGATCTGTTTGCCCTGCAGGCCAGAGAGCTGGTGGAAGGATTACATCTCATGCAACTCAGTCTCTCCCAACTGTTGCCCTGGGAGAGCTGCAGATTTGTCTTTCACTTGACCCAGAGCCATGTGCCATCTGGCTGCTTGTATTTTACTCATGACACATTCCCTCTTACAATCTCTTTTCCCCCTTTGGAGAATTAGGTTTGCTACTGGAAAGTTGGGGATAAAGCATTTCGACCACAGTAGGGCACGTACTAAAAATTACGAGGAGACTTATTGAGCAGTTCAGAGTGGATGACTCTCTCATATGACCTGTCATAAAGTTCAGCTGTAATATTTTTCATGAAGTTTTAGCTTGCACCCTTATCCTCACCCAAATTACTCTGGACCTTATCTTTTTATTATTATTTTTCTTTTTTTTTCCTTTTTTTTTTTTTTTGCTGATCTGAAATCTGTAGTGGACGCCAGCAGGCAATTTGTTTCTATGCCAAAAGGAGGATTTTGGCTAAAGCTGTGATGTAATTGCTACTGTAATTGACCTCATGCAGGAAAGCCAAGAAACCTGTCCCACAAAAGCATCTGTAGCTTCTGTGCTCCAGGTTTCTGCTTTCAAGCCTGACTTGATGTGCAGTTGGCTCTCAGGATGTAGACGAAATACCCTTCTGCCCTTGTTTCCTCCCAAAAAAAGAAAGAAAAACAAAAAAGAGTTACAGCACTGCTATAGCAGTGCATAAAGCAGTCAGTCTTTTATAAAAAACCATGAATGTAGCAAGTTATAATTACGGAACTCAGAGGCAGAACAAGAGCTCAGATTAACTTTAGTCTACTCTGGAGACTTTTAATTATGAACACCATGGGGAAATATGGAGTAACATGAAAAAAAAATCCCTAAGTCTAAAATGGACATGTAAGGATATTAATAAGAGAATTTGCAATGCAGAAGAGATGAGATGTAGAATAGTATTGCCATCTGCAGTCATTAAAGTATGGATTTGTTCTTGCTTGCTTTTGCTGTTAGCCTGAGTGATCACAAGGAATATTTGCTTCTCAGTTAAATAAACTAGCTAATTGCCATACTAAAATGTCCGCTTCTCTGAGAAGGACAATTGGAAAGAACTCCTTCTTGAAGGAGAGCAGGATTTTGGTAACTTACACTCTTTTAAATTCCTATGAATTTAAATTCTCCAAAATATGAAAACAAAAATTTTTGCTGCCCTGATATGTAGTGAGGATTTGGATGCTTCTGCAATTAAAGTGTCACTAACACAGTAAAGATGCTATTCCTGCTTTGCTATCCATTTTGGTGTCTTGTCAGGAAAGTAATTTATCCTCTGCCATTATGAATTTTAGCATTAAACCATGAAAACTTAGTCCAGAAGGAGTTTTTGGTTCTTTTATTCCTCTCTGATGGCACTGGTGAATAATGATTTCCAAGAAAGAGTGAGTCTTGTAAACTTAGAAGTGCACTAGAGGACAAAAAAGGTACAAGATACAGTTATTATTCTAATTCTTATTATCTTATTATTATATAAATTCCTGGATTTTCAACCAAAAATATCAGGAGACCAGTTAAATGATGATACAATTTTCTCAGTGCTGATGGAAATGGATAAAAAAATCTCACTGCCATTCAAATTTGTTTTAGATAACATATGTCTGACACACCTTTCTAAGCCACACTTATGGGGTTTTCATTTTTTAAATAAATTTATTACTTATTTTGTATGTCTGAAATTCTGGGGTCTAGTTCTTGTTGCCTTTTTTGTTTTGTTTTATTTTAGGTTTTTGTGTTTGGTGGGTTTGGTTTGGTTTATTTTCCTTTGTTCTTTCTTTTATTTTGGTTCCCTAAGTCTAAAAACCCATCTGGCAAAAGGACCTCAGCCCTGTCTTCGATAACAAAATTATTGGGTGAAGTCTGATTTGTTAGTATTTGACTTTTCATAGTCACTGAAGTCATCATGCACCTGCATCAGATGCTTTTGTTAGAAAAAATTAAGTATCTTTTGGCAAATCTGAGGGCAATTTACAATAAGGTTTTAGGTTTTCATAGATCACCTCTCTAAATAACTTTCTATCCCTGATTATACCTTACCAAGGTCTTCAGGGATGAAAAAATGACTTGTATGAATATATTTCACTACTTAGTTTCTCCAAGCCCAAATCAGCACTAATAAAATAATAATCCTGTGATTATAGTGGTGTTGTTAGCATTATGACTCCGTTGTTCATATTTGCAAAAAAAAAAAAAAAAACATCAAAATTTTTTCCATTCATAAAGTGTGGATTTTAATTTTCTCACAGAAACTGGAAGAGGTAAGATTATCCAAAGGACATCTTCTTCATGGATCAATTCTGCAACTCGACTGAGTGTGCACACTATCTAGCTTATGTCTGAGTTTACATTTGTGTAACAGCCTCTGGCCTGGCAAGGATGAAAGCTCTACTCCCTTTCTAGGCAACCCATTTCAGTGTACCTTTGCTAGACCTCAAAGATTTTAAACTTAATTCTACACTATTTCATATCCTAGTGTTGTTTCTCTTGCGCACATAAATATTTTAGTCACTTTGGCAAAAATGAAAGAGCAGAAGAGATGCAAATTCGCAGAAGCTGCAGCCTGATGAAAAGTATTTTTGTTTTATATTGAATAATGCCACTGGCTAGGTCATCTGTGAACATCTGTGATCCATCGATCTACCCACATAAATATCAATGCTTTGAGATAAAAGTCTAAGTCAATAAACTTTATGGCTGTGGCAAACTCATTACGCTGTGCGTGTTATTCTGTCACAAGGAGCCATGAAAACAATGCTGAAAAATTAAGAGCTGGGCTCGAGTGTGAGATTTAATCCTGAAGTCCACTATAAAACAAATGGGTTGTGAGGGGAGTTCCAGTTAAGATACCAGCTATTGTCTGAATGTTATCTTTAATTAATTAAAAAAGAGGAGAAGCAGAGTATTCTTCAAGTTTCACCTTGGATTAATATGAATTTCTAATGCCCAAGAGTGAGGCTCCTAAATCCTTCACAGAATAACAAACCAGGGATTGAGGAAAGCATAAAGATATAGATGACATGGATAAAGGGCATTTCAGACCTTATCCGGAATGAACTGCACAGGCTTAGTTGAATTGGAAGACGTCCCTGCTCATAGGAGGAATTTCTTCCAGGCTAACTGGAGGTTTTCTTTCCAAATTTTCTCTGATTTTCTCATTCTCTAACAGCACCAAGTTAGAAGCCTTAAAGCTTATATCTAAAACAAAAAAGGAAAACAAACACAAAGAAAAACAAAAAGGAAAAAATAAATAGAAAGAAAAAAAACTTCACCGTCATCACAACTGAAGAACATTTTGCAGGGCAAATTATAAAAATGTAATTTTTCCATTATTTTTTACTCACCAAGAAAATGGAGGCCAGTAAGAATGGACTGACTATCTTATTAAGTCTCCTTCTCCAAGTATTAATATAGATAATGAAACAAAGCACAATACTGGTTTTTTAAAGACATTTCCTGACTTTCTCAACTACTGGAAGTATCAGCATATGGGGTCAACATGAGAGTTGGGCTTACTGCACACAGAGTTCCATGTTGGCCATAAACACGTACTTATCAAGGATAGGAGTTTTGAAGGCATAAACTCAGGGGTTTTTTTGTTTAAATTACATTACAAGACAAATTTCACCTGCATTTCACATGATTCAGGCACTCCACATTAGCCCCTGTGACAGATATTTCTTGATTGTCCTTGGTCAGGAAGGTGAGGTCACCTTGTGCTCACAGGCATTGATGGGTATCCCTGAGGAGAGCAGCTGCCAGCCAGAGGCTCTGCTTGGGGAGAATGGTGGAATTGGATTACACCAGGACAGGTATAAGTAAAATAATTCATCCCAGTTTGAAGTTAGTACAGCAAAAGGCCAATCTGGTGTGACATGCTTAAAGCTGATTGCTTAAGATCTACTTCAGGAGGGTCTGGATCTCTTAACTGGCTAAAACAGATGGTGACCTTATAATGGTGGGGGAAAAAAATATCTGACATTATTCTGGTTAAAACTGTCATATAGATGAACAGCTGTAGCAGAAAGTACATTTCAGTAAAAATCCAGCTGAGAATTTTCATATGAGGAAAAGGTTGAAGGTTTTATTTATTTAATTTTCTTCATAGAACAATTTTAACTTATTCTAGCTACAAACTAATATCCCACACATACTTTACCCATTTATAGACAGTTTTGCAAAGCCTCATTCTAAAATCAACATAAACACTGTGCTTTAAACACAGTTCAAAAATAAATTGGAATTTAAATTCAAAAAAACTAAAGATATTTCTGCATCCAACAGCTAATACCTTTCACCTTTGGGTGAAATTGTACTCTAAGTGTTTATGATCATCTGCTAATTTGCTCATTCATTCATCTACTCCTCATCTACTAAGAATCTTAAAATGGAAGAAGTGCAGATATCGTGGAATTATTGCACTACATTGTTTTGGATAAGATGGTGGAAGATGTTGAGTTATTAATAGAATAAGAATAAAGAAACTGAGCAATCTCCAATGACCATTACAGTCCTAAGAAGTTCAGACTGGAAGTGAGACACAGCCAATCCTCAGAAATGTAAACCAATGTGGCAGAAGAAGTCAAGGTAGTGAAATTTAAGATGGGCAAGTGACAGTTCAGTTTTCTCATTGTTGGAAAATTAGCATCCTATGCAAACTATTAATAAAAATAACCTTATTTCAAAATATTGTCAATTATTGACTTAATTAATTAGTAAATTTCATTTTTTATAATTTTATGTGTTTTTTACATGAGCTGGCTTTCTTTTCTTCTTCTATTTGTGTAGTTTGCACTGTTCACAATATGAATTTCTACTCCACAATTCTCTGAGAATTTGATAATGAGAAATTTCTGGTAAAATGACCTTCTGTAGTGTCTCTTTGAGATGCCTTAAAAAGTTGTTTAAGGTGCTTTCTTCGTTAATGAAACTCTAGAAGGTGCTCTGAGACAGGACTATCCTTAGGTGAAAAGACCCTGACCTAATTATGCACACACACATGTGTTTTTTCTCCTATTAATTGACAGTGGGCTACTGAGAGTTCTTCATGTACTCTGAACCACTGGAGAATGGGGATTGAGAGATGTCATTCCCTTTCCTTTCCTGCTTGATTGCACTAAGTTCTGGGCAGGGATTTTTTTCATTACTCAACAGGTCTGCTGCAGGGGCTCGTAGGACTTATAAGCAAGTCATGATCCCAGCAGAACGCAGTGAAAACACATATGTTTATCCATTAGCCTCAATAGCACCTAAGGGCTTTTTTAAGTGCTTTATCTAAGAGTGACTGCCCAAAACATGACAAAGATGAAGGTTTTCATGTTCTTAGCCTGTTAGCAGATATTAAAATCTGGATTTTGGGGTTGCTTACGGAATAAAAATAACAAAGTGGGTGGCTGCATACACTTCCAGGAGAGTTCTATTTTTTTCCCCTCTTGTACAATGCAAGAAAGATCCTGAAGGATTGGATTAACAGGACCTGCATGCCAAATTCCTGTAAAGAGGCGTTTTATTACAGATTAAAACAAACAAAAAAAAAAATCAAAAATCAAAACAAACAAAACCCCAAAACAAAAACAAACAGACAAAAAGAACCCCACAAAACAACGAACCCAAACAAATCAAACAGTTTGGAATGTACAGAGGCAAACTCAGGTGTAAGCAAAGGAGCCATCTGTGCCAGATCAGCAGTCTGTGAGGTGTGGGTGCTCTGCGCCTGACAGGCTCCATTAGTGCATCATAACTGTCCTGGGTTGACTATATGATGCTTCTATCTCCAGTCTTCTCATTCTGATTATGTTGAATAATAAGTTTTGCACCTTTAAGAGTGGTCCAGAGAGTGAAGGTGGGGAGAGAAGAAGCGCGCAGTTTGTTTTCAGACACTGCACACACTCGTCCACATTCCTGCTCCTGCACTGTGTTGTCTGCGGATGGACAGACAGCGGGACAGAGCTCTTCTGTTGCTTTTCAGTGTTAGCTAGCTGAGGCAAAGAAGTTCCCTGGATTGTTTATTTCCCTTTTCTTTGGACCTCTTGAAACTGCTCTGGACTGAACACCCAGGAGAGCACCGGCAGCTGCAGCTGTGGCCCACCGGGCCCGGCCTGGCCTGCGACAATTCCAGCACTGAGGGACTGATCAGAGACTGAGTGAGCTGCAACCCGAGGACGGGGTTTTCTCAGTTTGTCATCTCTTTTGGAGTGGCAAGGGGTTTTATTGTTTGATATTGTTTTGGTTTTATTGTTTAATAAACAGGTTTTTTCCACCTTTCTCCAAGGAGGTATTTTTCCCTCCCGGACGCAGTTGTGGGGAGGGGCCGATTGGATCTGCTTTTCCCACCGGAGCTCCTTTGGGGGATTCTTCCCCAAATTTGCTCTAAACCTGGACAATGACAAAGGACACTCCCATGGCATCACACACCACAGCCCTGGAGCACCAGGCAGACCTGTAACAAAAAAGTGCTTCAAGAGCACAGAGACAAACATGTGCAGCATCTTCTCAGCACCCACTGCCTGCTTCCAGAACACCACACTTCTCATTGGGGTTTGTAAAAGATTGGCTTCAGAATAAAATAACAATATCTGATAAGATTTTTTTTTTCACCTGAGCTCAGAGGGAATGAGTGCTCATAACTCTGCACAGATACAAGAAAAAAAAATTATTCCACTGAGAAAGTTTTCTTCTTTAATTTTTGAAATTGCTTTTGTTACTTTGTTTGTATGTTTGGGATTTTCTTTAATTTCGTTTTGTGCTATTTTGCATTTCTTTTCCAAAAAAATCCCCTAACATATCTGTCATGTTGTTAATAAAAGGCTGAGTGAAGCCCTCAGTGATGTTACCTCTGCTCTGTGATGAATGGCAACAAACTGCAGCATCTCAGCTCTGTGTTTGATCTCTACCCACAGAGGCCAGATGGTAACATTTTCTTCCTAGAAAAAAATGAGGATTTCTGAAAAATCTGAGCAGTTATGAATTTTGATGTTCTTCTCTTATCTGCATATTTCTTGTGGAAGAATGAAATATCCATTTTACGAAAAGGGTAATTATGGCTTTGGACATGAACTTTCTAGGTACAGAGGGTCAGAGTTGAATATCAAGTAATTTGATTTTTAAATTATCTATTACTAGTTCTTTAGTTATTTTGACCATTAATCATTTCATTGTGTCCCTTTGTTGAGAGCTATCTAGCCAGTCTGTGGACTTGTCTGTCTGTGACATTGAACATTATTTTAAACAAGTTATTTAATTGATACAGGTACAAAAATCCTGGGACAGAGGTGTCCAAAAAGTATGCTGCCAATTCTTGTATCTGATTGCCAGTTATCCATTTCTCCTAATCAGTTTTGTCATAGAAGTTGAATAAAGGAGAAGAATAAAATGCCCTGACAGTTGTAGAGCTTCCAACATATAGGGTTAATGCAACTATAAAAATATTTTATGGATAATTTCTTTCTCTGCATTCCAGGAAAAAGAATTTGGAAGACTGTATATAAATGCATCATCTGGTGACATTTACCCTAATAGTATAATTAAGACAGAACTAAATTAGTAGCGTTCCTAATGGGCTTTTTCCATGTCACTTGTTATTTATATATCACTGCCAGTTCTGTCTTTCTTCATATTTCACATTTCTATTTTGGAAGCATTGGAAAACATTCTGCTAGGCATTGTACAACTGCATCATGATAAAAATATCTTTTTACAAGTAATTTTTAATCTGAAAGAATAAATTTTCTCTTACTCTCCCTTCACAATCTTCCCATTAAGGACATAGTCTTGCTGACTTTGTATTTGTGCTTGTGCCCCTGGCTTCTCTGCATCAAAGAAAGACTAGATGTGAAAGTCCACAGTGGTAAGGGACCTGGAAGTGCTTCTGGAGATAAAAAATATCAGTAGTCCAAGCCTCAGCCAGCTCTGGTTAATCTTTCCTCATGCCAGGTGAATTACAGGTGGGAGTAAGAACTATGGGAAACTGAGCCCTAAATAGTTTTCAAGATTTTTAATCTCTCCTCATGTGGAAACCTTAGTCACTCTCATTGCTTTTCCCAGGACTTCTCTATTCCTGCCATGTTGAGTCGACCAAAACAGAGCACAGTTCAAGGTGACAGCAGACTACACCACTGATTTATCATTCTTCCCTTTATGGCACCGAGTACAAATGAAAAAGTTACAATCATGAAGCAAAGTTGCAGCTTTCCCTCCTGGTATACACTCCCTGCAAATATGGCCTGTGAGACTCCAAATAAGAAAAGCAAAAAAAAAAAGAACACGCCACGTAATGGATATTTAGTAGATCAGAGGGTATTTTGAATTATCTTTGGACAGTTTCTTTCAGCAGATAAATCAATATTCAGCCTCTTCTTTTGTCAGGTAGTGATGGGCTTTTGTTTACCTCTGAAGATTAAAAGCAGCACAGTGTTAGAATATTCAGTGGAAGCACTATGATAGATAAGATGTCAAGGAGAACTCCAGGAACTACAACAATGCTTTAAAAAGATAAATAAATATACAGTGTTATCTTCTGAGCTGAAGCCTCATGCAACTTCACTTTTAAATATGTATGACCAGAACCTGTTTTGTTCATACATTTGTAAATGCTCTATTACAAAGCAAACCTGTAGAGGATGGATTAGATTACCTGTGGAAGTAGCCACCACACCACAGGGATATTCAACAGCCAAGTGGTAAAAACAGCCAAGAGGATGGGCTGTAAAAAGTAACTCTTTTTAAGCCAGGACACAAGAGAAATATTGGTGAGCTTCAGGGTTTCTGTGTTTGGTCTTCCCCAAATGACTGACTGAACTCAGGTGGCAAGAAGTTTTTTACTAGATCTCACCAGCGTCTGAGGGAAAAGAAACTTCTGTGTTTTTGAGAAAGATTTCATACCTGTGTGTCTCATATCTGTCATATTTTCTGCTGTTTGTCTGCCATTTTGAGAAATTCACTGAGTTAGTTTTGTGTGGCTAGTTCCTCCAACTGGGGTAGCCCAGAGGTGAAGGTGACAGAATAATGAACAAAATTAAATCAACAAAATTATGGACAAGCATTCAGCCTTGGAGAATATTCTGTACACTGTTTCTATATACACACTTTTTTTCCTTCTCTACACCTCTATTATGCCTTTTTTTTCAGATACCACATGCTGGGATAAAATAACTTGTGTTTCAAGTTAGCATAACTTAATTTTTTTACAGGTCTGGTCTTAAAACATGATGATGGTAAAAAAAAATAAATTTACAGTTCTTCCTTCCTGTGGGCATATAATATATGATATATATGATATCTATGATATCTATGATATCTGATATATATGATATATGATATAGGATATAGGATATAGGATATCTGATATATGATATATTGTATATCATATATCGTACATAGTATATTTATTTATTTATTTATTTTATATAGTAGTTCTTCATTCTCAGAACATCTTTCCGCTCTCTGACAAAACAAACAAAAAAACTCCACCTAAGGTGCATGACAACTCAAACACCATTTAACAAGTAATATATTTCATTAACACTGATATCTCATTGGAATGTCATTGATAACATAACAATGATACATGTTGCAGGAATTAAAACCTTAGTCACGTCATTAGAACAATTTCCTACGCATCAGTGAAACACTAACCTATTCCCTCTGTACCAAAAGAGTATCTCTGGTTTCTTCAATGATCAGTGTAAGTACAGGGGTTATTAGAAGCATGTTCATACTGTTCCACTTTACAAAAAAAGGCTATCAGAGATGTGCACAGAGTAATGAAATGGGACAATGTTCCACAAGCCACAGCGGAAGTGGAGGGAGCCCTCCTGGACATGCTCATTGTTTTACTGTGGACTAGGAGACCAGAGAGAATTCAGCTTTTTCCCACTTCTTGTATTTGTTCTGAGCTGGTCCCTGCAGTTGCCAGAACCCATTCTATGGGGCAGAAACCTTCCACAGAGTGCTGGCAACAAGAAGGTATATCCAGGTTTACTGGATCAGTTTGAAAGTCACTCATGTGCAGCTTGGCTTCTAAATAAAGCAGCAGCTCCTGCCCCAAAGGGTTAATTATCTAAGGGACATCTGAGTGCCAACAAATGTGCAAAGGGAAAGCTTGGACATGGTACCAGGTTCTTTAGTCACAGGAGGTGCCTGAAACTCTGCACAGTTCAGTTTTTGAAAGTAGTAGTGTTTTCATGTGAAAATAAAAGAGTTAAATAACTTCATCATAACACAGAATTCTCTGTGATAGAAAAAGCTGCTTCTCAGTGAAAAAGAGAATATTTTTCCACCCTCCCCTACATCCCCTTTAAAACTATGCAGAGAAATCAAGGTTAACAGATCCTTATTATTTAATCAAAAATCCTCCCTATGATTTTTATTGAAATAAACAACTGATTTCATTATCTATGTGACCTCCAAGACATATATTACAGCTTGCCCCATGCAGTGCTTATGATTTCAACAGAAATGAATAATTCAGACATCTGTCCCAGCCACTGTATTTTTATCACCACTTAAGTCATCTTTAGCTGTATTTTCACCTCTCTCTCAGTCAGAATTTTACCCTCTCTTACTCTTTGTTTTCTATAGCCAGAAAACAAATAATTTGAGAATAGAATATTCAGTGAATTAGCACTAGTGTTAAGTTAAACATTATAATATTTGCCATGCTATTTTCTGGGGGTTTTTTGTTTGTTTGTTTGTTTGTTTTGATGGTTTTTGGTTTTGTGTTTGGTTTTTGGCTTTTTTGTTGGGTTTTTTGTTGTTGTTGTTGCTTTTCTTTTTTTTTTTTTTTTTTTTGGTCCAAACAAGTAATTGCTTTATTGTCCATTTAAATGTAAAATCAGGAAACAAAAAAAAAAAAAAAAAAAAGAAAAAATAGCCAAAAAGATGAAACAGAAAATTTGGATATTACAGCATGCAAAATGCAAATTTATGGTTAATATATTGCATATATAAAGGGATCAGACACATTTCACATTTGGTGATGCCAAAACCACGAGTAAATTTAACTGACTTTGCTATATCACATTTATTGCTCAATCAACCTAATATTTATTTTACAAGGGTGCTGAAGCATTAGGTCAAATCAGAGACCATGGAACTTTCCATGGGGACTCAGCTAAGTGTGGACTTCTGTCCAACAGAGGTTTGAGACATAACACAGAGCCTATCATTCTGGGGGGAATAAAAATAAGGACACTACAATAACTTTGTTCCCTAAAATATGTTTTGCATACTGATTGTATTTACAAGACTTGAGTAATTTGAATGGATGTATTTGATTCTGGAGGGCTTGTTACTGGCTTTGTTCTGTCCATAACACTCTGAGCTTGGAAAGGGAGGATAAGAAATGCTGCTTACTTCATTCAAAGAACTCACAGACTGACTGACCCCAGGTGGTCTCTGAAATCTCAGGCAAAGTCTTTATATTGTGAAGTAGTTTCCTGCATTTTGTGGGATGAAGATACACGGTGGATAAGAAATGCATGTCTGATGCAGCATCCAAGTTTACCGGAACTAAGTTGGGGGTTCAAGATAATGCTATTTATATATAATATATATCCAAACAAATATTCATATTTGTTAGGAGGGCATACGATTATATTTCAAATTGACAAAACAATTGTAAGAAATGCTTTTTTCCTAAAATTAAATTTCCCTTCTCTATTTTTGTATTTACTTTTCTGAAAGTTATAGAAAGTCATACCTACAATAAGCTTAAAGCTGTATAAATACTGCACAAACTGGCACAGTTACCCAGACTTCCAATAATTTAGTAACCCAGAAGAAATCTTATCTAAATCACGTTCTCTTTTTTTGTTTCAGTTTGGTCAGCAGGCTCAAACAATCTGTGGACATGTGAAGCAGGAGAGAGATATGGGTGCTACCTCAATGCAACTGATCTTTACACGGTACATAAGGAGATAAAATATCTTTCCTGTTTTCTTTCCCTTCTAAGTTAAAACACAATGGAGATAAAGAGAGATATAGCCCTCATGCTTGAACCTTTGATAGAAACCACAAGGGAAGCAGAAAAAGACAAATATCCCCCTAATGACAGGCTCCTGATAGCAGAAATCCAACTAATTTATTTTCCAATATACCCTGAGGGGGGAAAAAATAAAGAAAAAAAAAAGTATTGAGCTTGTGGAGAGACTGGGAGAAGGGGAAGAAGCAGGCAGCAGAAAAGAAATGAAAATAAGGAATACCTAATTATGAATTAGGTAACTCCAGATGTGCTTTGCAGTTCACCATTAGGCTTTTAGTTTACTGCCATAGTAGGTAGGACCAACAATCTGGGATTAAAGTATACTTTGTGTTCTTTATATGAAACCTGTGGAGCCTTTTGGAGAGGTTATATATAAATTTTATTTTAGGGCTTACACAAGTGGCTCATGTTTGTCTCTCTAATTGTTTGCATATCTCACTCTCATTTCCACTTGGCCAACACTTGGCCATCAATCACCTAGATTCCTTCTTCATGTACTCCATGAAAGGGAAAAAAACAAGAAACAAAGAATCAGGGAGGAACCTAAAATAGTAGAGTACTGATGCCTCAATAACAAAATTTCACTTGATGAAAAAGTAGTTAGAACAGACTCTACCTGGTTTTGAAATATATACAGGGCTAAGCTGGGCTTTTTGGAGTATGTAATGACTTAGAGTTTCAGGTTTTGGTGGGGTTTTTTGGTTTTGGAGTTTTTAAATTTTGTTTTTAGGGTTTTTTTGTTTGTTTTTTTGTTTGTTTTGGTTTTTTTGGGTTTTTTGTGTATGGGTTTTGGGGTTTTTTGTGTTTGTTTTGTTTTGTTTTTATTTTTTTTAATTTATACACTTTTCAGCTGAATAATTCTTTTAATGTCATACTGCAAAACACTGGTGTTAACTTCCACAGAAAGGTGCTGAGATCTCCTAATGAAACACATTTTGCCAGAGGTGAGTGTTACCCATTCTTAGGGACACACTCAGATGCACAGGGGACTCTTGAGCACTGTAGTCATGTTCTTGTAATGCCTGTGATCAACCCCTGGGTCACCCAAGCTGAAAGAACAGCCTTTGTCTTGTGTCACCGTGGCAGGGGTAAAGGGAGACAGGAGCAGGGGATGGAGATGTGGAGGACAAGTGAAAACAAAGCAGGGAGGATGACTATCTTTGGATTGAGGCACTCATATGATACTGTCCTGGGTTGATTATATTATGCTCTTATCCCCAATCGTCTTGTTCTGTTTATGCTGAATAAGTTTTGCACCTTTAAGACTTGTTGCAGAGAGTGAAGGGGGGAGAGAAGTGCACAGTTTTTTTTTCAGACACTGCACTGACTCCTCCACATTCCTTCCCCTGCATTGTGTTGTCTGTGGACGGACAGACAGCAGGACCAAGTTCTCTTTTGCTTTTAGTTAGTGTTAGCTAGCTGAGGCAAAGAAGTTCCCTGGATTGTTTTTTTCCCTTTTCTTTGGACCTCTTGAAACTGCTCTGGACTGAACACCCAGCAGAGCACCGGCAGCTGCAGCTGTGGCCCACCGGGCCCGGCCTGGCCTGCGACCATTCCAGCACTGAGGGACTGATCAGAGACTGAGTGAGCTGTAACCCGGGGAGAGATTTTCTCAGTTTGTCATCTCTTTTGGAGTGGCAAGGGGTTTTATTGTTTAATATTGTTCAGGTTTTATTGTTTAATTAACAGTTTTTTCCACCTTTCTCCAAGGAGGTAGTTTCTCCCGGATTGATTGGGGAGAGGGGCCGGTTGGATCTGCTTTCCTACAGGAGCCCCTTTGGGAATTCTCTCCCAAATTTGCTTTAAACCAGGACAGATACAAAAATATTTTTCATTCTAGTCCTGCCTCCTTTTAGAATTATGAGTTTAAAATTGAGGTAAAAGCATTGTCACTGAGAGCTCTGTAGTGTCATTTATATGCTCAAGCAATAAACTTAGGAGTAATGTTCACATAATTTCTTTTATTAATGGCATGCAAAATGGACAGTTTTACGATAGATAATTGAGAATATACCTATACTTACCTCCAGCATCAGAAAAAAACCTGTAACTAAGATGAAATTTTTTAAGTTTCTCTCTAAAAAATGTGGAAATCAATCTCAAATCTCCTATTCCTGACCAAGTAGGAAAACCATGGATTCAAGCAAGCTTCTCTTCATAATACTTCCCTTTAGTCATATCTTCTGAAGTACCTGGTCTGTCTTCCCTGTGAATCCCAGAAGGGTTAAGGAATGATAGAGGAGTAAAAGGACAGACTGGAACAATATGAAAATCATGAGGTGGTTTCAGAAATGTTAATGCATGTGACAGGAAGAAATCAAGAGTTGGTCAGCAACTGGGGTACAATAAAAAATATTTGTGTGTATCTGACATTTCAGGAATGTTCTGTAGTATTTTATCTTCATTGTGTCCAAATCAGTCTCACCACCTCTCTGTGTGCTCTTTATATGTAGTGAAGTGGTGAAAGCTTTTTCCACAGAGAGGGAATCAGATGATATGAACAACTCTCTGAATGGCCCATCAAAAACTTAATGAAACGACTGAATGAAAGTGGGGGAAAAGTACTGGATAAGGCAGATTTAAATGCAGTATTCAGGAACATTGGTAAACACAGAATGTTAAAAGCAGTTATGAAAATATATCAGAATAAAGTCTGAAAATATATCAGAAGAAAGTCAACAACCTTTGTCACTTAGGTTACTGGGTTGAACTTAGACCTTCAGTTTTTTCTGTAAGAAAAGATTTTGTGTGATTTATAGTCTGACCCAAAACTTCTAGTTTGCTTTGGAGTTGCTGCCTGTTTCTTACCCAGACTGAGTTCTCAGTGCAGACTATTTTAAAGCCCATTTAAGGCTGAAAGAAGTCTTCACTGATTTACAGCTTCTCACCTGAAGGAATCAGGGCTGTTCTTCCCTGTATAGCATCTGTGCAGAGGTGAATGTGAGGAACAGTGAGGGAGAAGACAAAAAAGGAGGAGAAGGAGGAGAAAGAGGAGAAAAAAAAAAAAAGAAAAAAAAAAAGGAAAAGAAACAGAAGAAAAAGAAAAAGAAAAAGAAAAAAAAAAGAAAAAGAAAAAGAAAAAGAAAAAAAAAGAAAAAGAAAAAGAAAAAGAAAAAGAAAAAGAAAAAGAAAAAGAAAAAGAAAAAGAAAAAGAAAAAGAAAAAAAGAAAGAAAAAAAAAAAAAGGATGGGAAGTTCCAGGAAAGGAAGGGGAAGGGGAAGGGGAAGGGATTAAAAAAACCCCAAACAACTTCCAGTGACTGAGCTGATAAATATTTTGCTGTCTGTTCTTGCAAGCTCTTTTTTGCTCCTGCTTCAACCATTTCTAAGCTGAAATGTCTTTAGTATCTGGATGCTGTCATGAATGTCTTTCAAATTATTTTTTTTCCAGCTGATTCTAGCAATAATCTAACATTGCGTAAGTTCTTGCTAAATGTGTTACAAACTCAGGCTTCTGCACATTCTAGATTGATAATATCACCCAAATTCTTCTGGAATAGCAATTATCTGAGTGTAGAACATAGCAAATAAAAGTCAACAAAAACATGTCCCTGCTGCTCAGAATGCATAGTCTTTTGTTTAAAGCAATATCTTAAGTCCTACAAATTATATGTTTAATTGACAGATCTCTCTCAAAGTTACATATCTGCAAATGACTTCCTCTGTTTGCTTCATTTCTCTGGGTTCAAGTTCAGGATTTACAGCCATCTCTGTCTTAAGTAAGCTATTTAAATCAAAGTCTGTGTAGTCAAGTGCTGATCAGAACATTAGCCTGGGTTCACACCCTCAGTCTGCCACAAAATACTGGTGAGACCCTGGGCATGTCACTTAGCCTGTATTTTAACTTGATTTTCATGTCCCTGACATGAACCATAAGCCATATTGCCTCTCTGGGGTGTATGTTCAGTAATATTTTCAGTGAGCTTCTGTGATGGTTTTTCAAACCACATTATTACCTTGATAGATTTCGGATTGAACTGGTGCAGCACAGGAGGTATTTCTATTGTTTAGACAAGTTATCTTTGTCAAGCTGAAAGGAAAAGAAAAAGATGAGAGAGAAAATGAAACCTACACCTCACTAAATAACTGGCATTAGGGATTTTATAGTTTGTGTTCCTTCTCTAAGAATGACTGGGATGTTGTTCTTATAATCCTTCACGTAATTTTCATGATAAGTACTTGACTTTTCTAGTTAGCTTGAGTTTGCTCTGGGTGAGAGATGTGCATCACCTTGGGAATAATATCTTTTTGTTTTATGCGTATTGCTGGTTGAATACCAGTGCTGAATGCTTTTCACATTTCCTGTATGATTTGAATGCTCTATCTGAATCCTGACCTGCCATTGTTACTTGTGTCTTTTATTTCTCCTTTTAGTAGCATTCAATGTTTTATTTAATTTTTTTGTTTGGCTGGGTTTTGTTTTCCTTTCTCTTTTTTTTTCATGCTTTTATTACAGCTATAAAAATGAAAAATTATTTTATTGTATATATACACAATTTCCTTTGAAACTTTCTCACTCATGACTGACTAATCACTACTAGGGGATATGGGAATCACTCTCAATAATGTGTTTTAAGAAGGGTATAAAACTACAGTGGAACAAAGAAAGAAATATTTACCACAATACAATATGGTGCTAAGATCTCTGTAGTATCTTAGTGCTGGCAATAATTTCTTTGCTGGCATGGTTATAACTGTATTACATACACACAGGCACACACACACACCAGCACAGCCACATTTTACCACCTCGTGTTTCTCAGGAATATGATCCCACTAATCTGTCACTATTTACCTCTGTCAGTGCCTGTGCCCTCCACATCATTTTCCCTCCATATCATTTTCATTCCAGGGGGCAGCCTCAGTGGGGTCCTGAAGCTGCACATCTGTGGGCATCTGGAGTGCACTGGTGGCCTACAGGAGAGGTTTAAGTATAACCATCTCCAGGTCTAAGTACACAGGCGAGGAAATGCCAGGCAATGCACTGAAAAATCCACTAAAAAATCCACTGAAGCAGAAACGTTAATGTGGGCAAACCTTTGTGCCATCTTGGAATTCACCTATTTACTTTTAGACAAGTACTGTCTGGATTTGCAATGGCATTTTAGCATTGCACTTCTATTTGGATACCACATACACATTCAATTTTCTAAGAGAAGAGATTTTAATAACTCTAAGTTAAAGGCAATTATATCACTTGGCATTATTGTCTTGTCCCTTTTTGTAATGTTGAAATCCTCTGTTTTCCTCAAAAGGATAAAGCAAATCTCTCCTCCCAGAAATCCTGACATTTTTGAAATTCATTTTTTCTGATAAGCTTTGACATATCTTTTTTTTTGTTTTCATTAAAAATATGCATTAATTTCTTTTTTCGGAATGAAAAAAAACTCAGAAAATCTAAATCCTAACACTTCTTTATGCTATCACATTTCTTAATTTTAAGGAGGAAGTATTCCAACAGAACATGCTCGATGTTTGGCATTACTTGATATCAAAACTACATGTGAACTGACATAAATACATATTATTCAACATGTGTGCTTACATACCTGTATTATAACAGCCAGATAAATGTGAATAAAATAATAAAATCAACGAATATTTTTTCTGCCTTTCCAAGATGACGTAACTTAGCCTATGAAAACCTAATGAGATTCTCTAAGTGTAAGGAGAGAGATGGGCATCTTCCCAGGGTTTCTTATTTTTCTAGTCTCAGATATCAGCCAAAGATTAGAGCTTTATGAACTGATTCCACTCACATCTTCTTTTTTCTTTTTCTTGGACAGTTTCCTTTGTTGAATCATAGAGTCACAGAATGCTTTGGGTTGGAAGGGACCTTAAAGGTCATGTAACTCTCCTGCCGTGGGCAGTGGTGCCCCATTCTCTATATCCCTTAGAATGTGGATGGGATTCCATAAGGTATTTATGAAATGGGTTTTTTTCACTCTTTCAAAGATATTTTATTTTTCCATTAAATTTTTATTTTTAGGGGGTTTTGCACCTCTTCTTAAAAACCCACCCTACGAAGTGACATCCTTTGAAGTCTCTGGATTACAAAACCAGAAGAATAATCCTCCTGCCCATGCTTTATCAGCTATTTCAGGGTTTGAAGCAGAGGCCCACCACTACCTTTGGTGTGCCCGGCACAATGAAATGAATACCTACCCTCCCCTTGAAGATATTGGAATCCTCTCTCTGTGGATGTCTCAGCCACAGAGGAGGGACCAAAGCCCAAGGTCTGGCTTTGGTAACACCTGTCCCAGAGAGCATTTTTAACCAGCAGTTTTAGGAGTGCTCCTGGAGGTGCCAGCGAGCCTGTCCCACGCCATTCTGCAGCAGCTCCCTCTGCATCCATTCCTCTATTGTTTTGTTTCTTTTTATGGCTGCCTGTTTCTCTGCAGGTAGCTCAGTGATTAGCAAAGCAACCGGCTCTGCCTTTTTCAGCTCATCTCAGGGTTCCAGGCAAAACAAGCCCATTTGAAGCCGAGCCCGGCGCTCGCAATAATTCCCCATATGTTGATTTTCACACCAGCCTTGGGTGGCTGCACCTCATTATTTGATTTTCTCTGCATCAGTTTTGTTTGTGAGAGCGTGTGCATGTGTGCCTCTGCGCGTGTGGCTTTTTTCTCTCCAGTTTGAAGTCACTCTGACCTAAATAGAGGAGAGTGTGGGTGGCAGTTTAGTTGTAGGTGCCACTTCAAAGACTCAAAATGCTACAATCTGCAAATAAGTGCTTTCAGGGAGGGGTGAGGGGTAGAAGACATCAGTGTATATTCAGGGATGTTGTTTCTGACAGGTCGAACAACAGATGAACCCCAGAGGCTCTGATTTCTGCAGGTATTACACCCCACATGTCTCCAGAGCTTAGGGGGTGGATTTTTAAAGGAATCATTTGCATATCACTAGACCTAATGCAGTTAAGTTTATGATTTAGTAAAACTGAGCTGAAAGGGAAATACCACAAAAAGAAAATATATTATTACACTTAATTAAATCAAGGAAGGATCCCAGCTTCCCAAAGATTATTGGATTGGATTAGATAAGATGGGGGGAAAAAAACCCCAAACATTCTTATGAACCATGTTCTAACACATTTAAACCTGGAGTAAGAATTACCAGAAGAAGCAAAGAGCATTAAGCAGACAATATAAGTTTTACCATGAGATTCTGCTGTATACATAAAGGCAAAGTATTCTTGGGATTTGCAGATGTGTGTGGTTAAGGATGACAGTCACTTACTTTAAGCTGTTACTGCTGTTAAGCACAAGCCTGTCACTCAGCCACATCTGCTTACTCTGTGTGACTTTCTGTGAGTTTAAAGATTATTAGGAACACAGAAAAAAAAAAAAAAAAGAAGGATGTGGGCAAGTTGTGGCTTGGACTGGGTCACAGAGCTCTCCACAGCTTCCTAGTTGTGAGTCCAATTTATCACAGTTAACTTTCACATTTCCACTTTCCCTGCAAATTCCTTTGGGAGCACCAGGCATTACTTGCCTTTCCATTCATGCTTTCCAGTCACTCTCTCAGAGAATCATTTTCACTCTGTAAGCTACTTGATGAAAAATTATTCTTCGGGAAATTAATACCGAGAATATGTTTTAGGAGACAGAATTGCAAAACTAACGCTGAGAAATGTGTTGGTTTGCTTGGAGAGGAAGAGAGCTGCAGCCTCTGCTGCTGGGTGAGAGACAAGCCCAAAATCAGAGTGACCACTGGGCTGCATAATTACAGCACCTCAATTTGTGCAGCCACCAACAGAGTGATGAGATAGGAGTGACCTCACCTGTGGCTGTAAGTGACTCCATCCCAAAGTGAAGGGGACAGCCCTTTAAGGTGACCAGCAGATGTCCAGCAGGTCAGGGGGGTGATTCTCTCTCTCTGCTCTGCTCTTGTGAGATCCTCCAGCTGCAGGGCTGCCTCCAGCTCTGGGACTCCGAACACAAGGGAATTCTGGTTATCAAAATGACCCCAGAGGAGGCCATGGGGCTGGAGCACCTCTTCTAAGAGAGCTGGGACTGTTCACTCTGGAAAAGAGAGGGACATGATTGCACATTGCACAAAGGTTCTATCAGAGAGCTTGAAAGGGAATTAATAAATTGCATGTTGTAAAAGAACAAGGGGTAATGTCTTTAACATGAAGGAGGATAAAATTAAATTAGATATTATGAAAGAATTCTTGGCTGTGATGATGGTGAGGTCCTGGCACAGGTTGCCCAGAGAAGCTGTGGCTTCCCCATCCCTGGAAGTATTCAAGACCAGGCTGGATGGAGCTTGGAGCAACCTGGTCTGGTGGAAAGTGTTCCTGCCCAGGGTAGGCAGTTGGAAAAATATGATCTTTAATATGATCTTTAATATGACCCTACCAACCCAAACCATCCTATGACTCTGTGAGTGAAAGTATCTCCTGAGTATTCCAAACAGCTTATCTATGCCAATCTACACTTATAAACTCTGATTTTTATACTAAGGTATTTGTCTTATTTTTATTCATCTTATTTTATCTTGCATCTTTTTAATGTCTATGTAAAAGTTTGGGAAGATGAGCAAACTTTCATTAAATAAGGCAAGGTTTGTCTTTACAAACATTCCTGATGGTAAGTGCTTGTATTCGATCTTTATTTAAACCTTCAAAAAAAAGCTTTAAATTAAAGCTTTTAAACTTTAAAGCTAAATTAACTTCTCCTTATTAAATTAATAAGGAGAAGTTCTCTAACATTTGGGGGAGAAATACAAGTTATACAACAGGTGTAACGGAGTAAGAACATATTCTTGGGTGAATGCCCACCTACTTTTCTTCAGCTTGTGCTACCTTGTTTACTTTTCCCTAAATGTAAAACATAATAATAAAAATAAAATAATAATAATAATAAAAAAATTAAAAGAAAAAGATTAAAAGAAAAGAAAAAAGGGAAAAAACAAGTTTAGGTAATTCAGGGGCCATAAAGCCAGTAAAGCAGGATTATATTAAAGCTAGCAGTTAAGGCATTCTCATGAGTTCTGGAAAGTAGAAGTTGGAGGTTTCTGACACACAGGAAAAATTCTGTGTAAAATGAAAAGTGAAAACTGGCTGCTGTAATCAGTGTTATACACAGTACACTTCAGAACAAGACAGACTGTGATTTGTACAAAACCCAGCACTGTCACCTAAGCCCACTGAGGTGAAAGCAGCTGCTGGACTGCTTGTCTATGTCAAGATGATGGCTTTGGCTACAGGCAGTAATGGAGTTTTATGGAGTTCTGTAAGTATTGTGGTAAAAAAATAGAGACACCTGTGAATGCTGAGATGCCCCAGCAGTTTGGATAGGGCTTTGTGAGAAATTATAATAGATTTAGATGCTTAAACTGTGACTGAAGTTGAATTTTTCAGTCTGAGTTTTTACAGGTATGAGTCTTACTGGCTCCTGCTCTTTTGCAATGGACAAAATTTCTCAAAGATCTACATATTTTGATAGTCTCTTAGACATTTTTGACCATTTACACAATATCTCTTTAGGCTAAAAAAGAAGGTACAATACTAATTGTCTGCTTTTAAATCAATAAAGAAGGCAACATTAATTTCCCCTAATATTCCTAAACGCTTCAGAGCCATTCGTTTCCTACGAAAACCCCAAACTCTACTGCCACTGTCAGTGGCAGTGCAGCCCCCTTTTGCCCATGCGAAAATCAGTGCTCCGCTCTGGTGCATTTTGAGTGAGCTCTGTTGTCCATCAGGGATGCAGAGCTGACAGCAACACTGGCTCTACAGAGTGAACTCAGCAGCCAGCAGGGAGGAGATTGATGTCTCTGCACCAGGAAGTTTTGGCCAGCCAAGTGCTGCTGCAGCACAACAAGACCTCAGCAGCAGCTGCTTAAGCTACCCTGTAGAAGGGCTCATGTTTAGCAAACAATTTTTGGTGGCATAATGGACTCCCCACTGCCATGGTTAGACAGAAAATTATTCAATTACATGGAATTAAATTATTATAGTTGTTGTTGTTGTTGTTGCTGTCATTGTTGCTATTTGTTATTTACTAAGTGCCAAATGGACTCAGTAATGTTCGTATCTGGTAAATGTAGGGAGGGGAGTTACTTTAACACAGACACCTATGTGGGTGTGCACAGACATTTGTTCATAAAGGACTGGGTGGGGATGTTCTTGCATTCATGTTAGATCACCATAGAAGTATCTCCTAAATGTAAGCTTAAATGGAGCACACTTGAAGGAGAAATATTGTCTTTATATATATATATATATATATATATATATATATATATATATTTATATATACACACACACACACACACACCACACACGCACGCACACACACATATATATATAAAAAGTATTTTGAAGCTTTAAATAAGAAGGAAGAGGAAAATGGTTATTAGGACCATTTTCTGGAAGAATAAAGAGAATGAGGCAGAAGAACATGCTGCTGTAAAAAATGGCTCTGGTGAGCTCCAGAGGTCTCAAACAGTGAAAGTTTGATATTGCTCATTCTGTGATCAGGCCTCCTGGAGCAATGTAGGGAAAATATTCTTTCTAAATCTTAACATTCCCAGTTTCTGTTGGGGTGAAAGGCTGTACAAACTAAAAGATCAAACCCTATATCTATAAGAAATCCCAGAAATATTGTATGAAGTTATTTTTCTCTCTACTTTCTCTCTACTTTGTCTACTAGTGTTTTAATTTCTTTGAAACTGGAACTGAATTTATGGAAGTAGAGGTTCTTAAGCCTGTCATCCTGCTTTGAAAGTTTTAAAAGTGCTGTAGTGCAAATCAAGTCAGTTAATTACCCAAAGCAGTATTTTAATGCTTTTAACTTGAAGGAGGCTGAAATACAGAAAGAATTCCACAACAAGCACTAAAAAACTGCAATCTCCTTATTTAAATAGTTCCATTAAGTCAATCTTCATATTTTTATCTGATTTTTTTTCTTCCTGAATTTATTTTACAATGCTACACCTATCCATCTTTTCAGGAATGGTTATTGAATCCACATATCCCAAATGGTTCATTCCATATTTTGCCTGGGTCAGCTCTTCAAACGTCCTTCCTGAAGTTGTTCACTTTCTTCACCCTCAATCTATTCTCTTTTTCCCAGCTCCCAATTTCCAATTCCAGTTACTCACACAGTTTTAAGGATTAAAGTCTCATTTTATTTAATGGAGTGTACACAGCTATATTTCATTATTGCCAGAAAAATCCATATGCCACATTTTTAAAAATAAATCCCCACTAGAAATGTTGGAAACCTTACAGACTTTGATTGAGTTGCCCCAGGTCAAACTGAACATCTGGGAAAGAACTTCTGCCTAGGAAATGGTTGTGCATCCTTGAATACTCCAGTGGCCTCACTTTTGGAATAGGCTTTGGTGAAGCTGTGTATGAAATACAAGGATATCATTAAATATTTCCATATTGCATATATTTTCTTCTCCACTGTTCTGCCAGCCCAACAGTGTACGTATGCCATTGTGGTACTGGTTAATTATTAATACATACATCAATAGAATATGGTTAAATAGTGTTCACCATATACATAATTTTTTAAAGGCTGGCTTTTTTTCTATTCCTTTTGGCATTGCAAGCTATTCACAAATCAGTTGTTAATCTATTCAGTGTTTAAGGATAAGGGCCTGAGCTAAAAGCCCTTTGAAGTCAGCGAGAAAAACCCCATGGACTTCAAAGAGCTCTGGATCAGCCCCTAACAGAAAAAGATCACAAACAAACACATATTAGACTATCGAGTCACTTATAAAGCAGCTCGCATATCTTTAGACACAGTAAACACATTGCTGTCATAGCAATTAAAATCTTGCATCCAAAATCTGAATCTTAAAATAGTCTGTTAGGGAGAACATCCTATTTTCATTCTGGGGAATGAAATGTAAATCTTGATAGGGAACAAATGGATTGATAATACATACCAGACACTATATGTGGTTTACATGACTATACATGAGGGATCTAATAAAAAGAAGGCCTTAAATAAATACATTACACTATGTCATGCAGGCTCATTTGGATGTTTCATCACACTGTATGTTCAGAAAGGCCATAAAGGTTTGAAAATAATCTTGTATTTTTAACATATCCTTTTTCCTCCCTTTTGTATAAAATGATATATATGACTTATTGTACTCTCCTTTTAATATTTTAGATTTATGAAATTAGTTAAAAAATACTGTTTAAAACTCCTTCTTCTTAATATTCATGCTGCCTCAAAATATTATATCTCATGCACAATCTCAATATTATGATATAGAGCTCATCCACTGTTGCAGATTCCCCATAGAGGTCTAAAGCTCCAGGATTTGGATCTTAGTAATTTTTTTCTGTAAGGATCCCAGAATATTTATTTTTATGCTGTACATTTAATATGCATACTGATATGACTTCTATCTTTACCATAAAGTCACTGGTAAGAAACCACTACCATTGTTTTTCACAAGTGTCAGAAAACAGTGCAGCTGTGTAAATGGAGGGATTATTCTCCCTTTTTGTGGTCTAGAATTTAGGCATGTGCTAGCTGGGGCATAGTGAAGACAGAACTGGATACAGACATAGACAAAATAGATGGACAGAATAGAAATGTTTAAGCAGACATTTCCAGAAAATGATTTATCCCTCCCAGAGCTGCACACATTTTAGGAAGTGTGGCAAACTTTTGTCCAAAGATCAGTATTGGTCTAGTCTGGCTCTCAACAGAGTAAAACCACTTTAGTTTAGTTTAGGTACCTCATTTTAAGATGGTGTGAGTAAATAAGTTGAAACAGTGTCAGCAGAGGGTGAGAAAACTGGTAACAATTGGAAGAGTTTTCCTTTCCAATTAAGTGATAAAAAATATTGACCAAGGACATGCAAAGTGAAACATAGCTCTTAGAACTCTTAGCTTCTAATACCAGCAGTGCAGGCAGATGCCTCTTGGCCAAATGGGCTGCACATAAACATCTACATCTATAGAGGTGCATATGCATATATAATATTTGTAAACATATACTTTAGATTGAAGGGCGGCATTAAAACACAGGAGAAAGGAAGAAAGAAGCCTTCCCAAACTGCACTTTTCCAGAATGGGGAAAGAGATGAGCTGATACAAGTAAATGTCAGAGAACTGCAAACACCCAAGCTGTAATCTACCAGCTCACATCTGGTCACACATCTCAGAGAGGAGACTGATAGGAGGGCACACATAAATCTCTGGGACAGGGTTCAGCAAGGGGTGTTTTATATAGAATGGGTTTCAGGACAGCATCTTAAACACTTAAATTCTCACTTACTTAGAAATATGTGCGGAAACATTTTAAATACAAAAGTTTCAAGGTTCTTTCTCTGTGAACATGAATGTTTCATTGAGATTTCCTTGGGAATATACGATTAAAGTTTAGCTTGTGCTTGACCTTTACTGAGCAACAATAGAGCTAACAGAAGTTCAAGTTCAAAATCCTTTTCATTACAAGGGGGCTTATTTCAATTTTCACTCTTATTTTTTCTTCAAACAAAGTGGAGAAAGAAAAAAACTGAAAAATATTCAAGTATGGTGCTGTAATCTGTGTTCATCATTTTAATGTCTTTCTTACTTATTTTGTTCTTTTTTCTCCATTTTTTTCCCTGCTTTTCCTTTTTATTTTTCCTTACCCAGACTCCCTTCCCCAACCCCAGGAAAAAGGAGTAAGTGCAAGTGGAAAGAAAGTGAGGGGGAAAGAAGAAATTAAAATTTTGAGGAAAAAAAGTATTTTTTTACAAATAAAGACATATTTAAATGAAGAAAAAATAAAATTGAGAGGAAATAAAATCCTTCCCTTTGGAAAACACTTTGTTTTATTTTTCGCAAGTTTGACGCCTTCCCATATTGCGATATCATTTTCAACTCCATTACATATTTTGTCCTACAAAATTGTGGGCTGTTTGAATCAGTGAATATTCAGAGAGATGTAGGGTGTAATTTTGACATCAAGAACCTGTGCTTAGCACAAGATTCTGCTAAAATATCTTCAGTATCCAGCATGCTGCTAATCAGAGTCTTAGCCTGAGAGAGGGAAAACCTTATCCATTTGCTAAAACAAACATTTACTTAATTTGCCTTGTTAAATTTAAGCCATTCCCCATTTTAAAACTTCTCATTGATTTTACATTCACTCCTCTGATGTAAAATCATCAGCTACTGATTTTACATCTGTCTTTCAGCTGCTGCTGCTGCTGAGCTAACCTCAGTGACTGGCACATTGTACCAAATTAGGATTTCTCCTGCTACGGCAGCTGTGGGTGGAATTGAGACAGGCTGATGAGACGCCTCCAGCCCTCTCACTACTGCAGACACTGCAAAGAAGGAAGCCATGAACAACAGTTGCAAAACATTAGCACAAAGCATCACCCTACCACAGGCAGGGGGAGGATGATATTTCCTTGCTGGCGTTTTCTCGTGCACCTTGTCTCTGGTTCCTTAACGCAAAGTCGTTAAATAAAATTCAAACCTCCTGGGTGAGATTCATCTGCCAAAACGTAGCTGTTGACATCTGAGGCAGTCACTTGAGCCCCTGTAATCGATGGAGAATCAAGCAAGTTTAAGGCACAATTAATCTAATCCTAAGGTGGAAGTCAAAAAATGGGCCATTGAATTGTGCCCAAACGTTCCTATTTCTCTTTATTAATGGAAAGCGAGACTGAAGTATGGATTCCCTTGCATTTCTGCTCTACAGACACTTCACACAAGGTGAAAGGATTCACGCCCCTAGGCCTGGCCCTGGAACAGGCTTAGCTGAAGGGAAAGCTGATGAATAATTAAAGCTCATTGCAAGGCAGCATCCTCGGAGACAAAGTGCTCTGAGCAGGAGAGGGTGATCATCCAAAGCAACCACATCAGGCTCCTGTGGACTCTGCTGTGGTGCTGCAGGTTATGAGCAATGATTTCCCACAGTAGGTTCCAGAGGTGGCAAATGAGACTGGTGTCAGAGATATTGCCTGAGCATCCAGAGAAACTCATTCACCTGAAGAGATCCGAAGCTCCTGAGCTTCTAAATGAACCCATGCAAGTCTCATAGATTTTGGGAAGGTAGGTACCTTGCCAAGACTACTCATGATTTTTCTTTTTAATAGCTATATATTTACAAAGAGAATGTTTTTTAATGTTCAAAACAGATGCCTGAGAATTAATTGGAGAAAAATAAACCATGAGAATGCACCTATTATTTTTCTTGTGTTTTTAACATATTCTGAGTCATTGGCAAAATGCTACAGTTGATTTTGTCTATTCTTATGCTTGCCACAAAATCAAAAGCCCAGGGTATCACTCTCATATTTTCCTTCTTGAACTTCAAAACAGTAAAATAAATAGGGAAATTTGGCCACAATGACATGTAGGTATCATTTGGATGTAATTGATTTCTTTTCTTTCTTATCTCTTCTCTGAAAGTATATTTCTAAGAAATTGTGCTTTCTGAGATTAAAAGAAAAAATTATTATTATGGCACACAGATATATTACACATCGTTATTTAAAATATTTAATTATGTAGGAATCATTTATTTGTTGTGTGTCTGAATTAAACCCATCACAATGCCACAGGACAAATAATAATATATCTTCTATCCCTGAAACTTAAATTTCTTATACTTTCCATTATTTGGCTTATTTTTCTTGGAGAGCAGAAAATGTTGAAACAGGAAGAAAAAGAGATGAAAATGGGTGAGATGCTTTCCATTCTGTTTAATAAAATAAGTTTTTAAAATAACACTGAAAGCTTGCAAACTGTCTCTATAGAGTGGTGGAAGGAATGCAGAGAAACATCAGCTGAGTTGCCATATTAAAAAGGACCCATTTCTTTTTTTTTTTTTTTTTTTGTCTTTCCCAGTTCTGCTAACTCTTGCACAAGGTAACTGAAACTTATGCATCTGAGCTGAAAGAATCTGATCAGTGGCATGTGCTAACCAACCTCGACACTAAGATATTTAGGGCAGCTGTCAAGCACCACAACTATCTTCTGTGCTTCTTCTCAGAATTAATTAGCAGAAGAACAGCCTTTAATACACATGTTCTTGCCAAGATGAACTTGGAAGGAATCTTATTCTACTCCCCATTACTGTCTGTTCCCAGCAAACCTCTAGAGGAGATAAATGTGCAAAATCTTAAGCTATCCACCTCCTGTTACTGCAGGTATAAGCCAGGAGTTATAGGAGGTAACACACAGCAAGTATTTTTGGTGCAACAAAAGAAATCGGCCAGTTTGGTGATACCTGGCTTCAGAAATTCAAGCAATTACCTATTTCTGTTGATTATATGGAAAATATAGCTAATCACTCCAAGTACTAATTTAATTTGCTTTAGTTGCATTCACAATGTGAATCTTAAAATCTGCCTTGTGCCAAATAATTTGAGGAAGTACTACAGAGGTTTCAAAATCCACTTGTAAGTCCGTGTTTAAAGGTGAGGACCACCTGCACTGCCCTCAGTCTCCATTCACTTCACAGGCTGATAGGACTCCCTTGAGAATTTTCAAGACTTTCCGCTCTGACTTTGGCTAATGTTTGAAGTATCAATGTCTTTCTCAGTACTTCAGCAATATCTTTTCTTCCATCTAATCATTAAGCCAAAGGGCACTGACAAAGAAAAGGTGAAATCTAGCCAAAAAAAAGAAATTAATTTACGGATGTAAGTCTGAAACTTGAATCAGATTGAACCTGGTAGAGATATTTGGAATAATTTTCCTTTTACTTGAATAGGTGACTAAAGCACTTCAGACACCTTGCTTTTCCTGGAGTTGTTTTATTGTTGTCTCATTTTATTTGAGTGGGTCCATATACATTTTTTTTTTTTTCAGAAAAAAATCCCATTTTAGTTTTGTGTGTATTTTATTGGTCCTCCTTTGGCTCACATTATATTTTTTTTTCCTGAATGGTTTTATTAATTTATTTATTTAAATGTGAATGGACGCATTTCAGGATTTTTTTTCTAGTCCTAAGTAGTTGAAGAATTGGAAAAAAATCTTGTTCACATATCAATCCAGAACACAGTTGCCACCATAGTCAGACATGAGCTAAGATAACAGTAGTCCACTCATCTAACTTTAGCTGTCTATAAATTAGATGCTCCATCAAAACTGGCCATCTAAGCTTCCTTGATAACAAAAAGAGAGATGTCAACATCTCCACATGGCAGTTAATTTAAATTATTTTAGTTTGGTTTTTTTAAGATTGAGCAAGTCATCCAGAAACAAAATTAGAGCTCTCTCTTGACTGAAAAGGAAATTTGTACATAGCACTTTTTTAGGCTAGGTGTCTATCTCTTAGAAAACCAGCATTCAGTGAAATAAAGCCAATGGCACAGACAATAAGACACTCAGGAATTCCATTTCGCTCTCCTTCAAAAAAATGCTTGTATTTAACTTGATTGGCTATTCTAGTAGCTCCATTTTTCTTTTTTTTTTCCTTTTTTATTGTGTCCACCTGAGATTCCTCTAATAAAACCGCATCATTCCTGACAAACTTTATTCTGAAGGTCTTGCAGTAGTTAATGATGTAGTTCTTATATTCCTGGTCTTTTTGGCCTTGTTGCTTTAAAGCACAGTCCTCAATGCAATCATGTCAGAAAAAGGAAAACATATGATCAACTACCCACCACCCTCAGGATTTAACAATGTCACAAATGTTGAGTAGCAGATTTTAACTGCCCGTCTGCCTCCCCCTCCCGCCACACCCTTTCCCTAAATCTGTGGGTAAGTTAGCTCCTGGTTTTGTCTTTTTTTTTTTTTTTTTTCCTTTTTCCTCCTCAATTTCCATGCCTAATGAGCCTGAGCTGAGTTAATAATGGATGTAATAAGTAATGACTCATTGTTTTGGGGCCTGTGTGTCTCTGTGTGCAGTGGCAGAGGAAGCCAGGGCTCCGATGCCATTTGTTCTGCCATGTCACTTGCCGCCAAGCAATGCCACTCATCAATAAAAGGCAAGATGACGGATGAGTTCATTTAATGGAATTCCTCCGAGTGAGCTGCAGCCACTGCTCTTTGTAGGCTCGTTCTCTTGTTCTTTGAGCCTCTCTCTTTCCCAGTCTCTCTTACTCCCTCTCCTTTATTTTTTTTTTTTAAATATTCAGGACAGTTGGAACGTGTGGCTGGCTGAGACAGCTGCCATTCGTGCCAGCAGCTCCTTCTGCTCTTAACAACTGCTATCCTGAATCAAATCAAGAGCTCTGAGCAGGGAGATCAGGTCAGCACCTCCTCATAGTGACATCCAACAGTGTTGCCTTCCTCACCAGTCAAGGTGGGTCTGGGGGATGCTGCCGAAGCATTTGAGGAGGAAAAGGGTTCGAGTGCTCCCACTATGGCCCTGTGCATGCTGAACAGTTAATCCTGTTCCTCTGGAAAAGGATCAGGCTCTGTCTTCATGCCTAATCTACAGCGCTGCATGTTTCCAAACCCAGATTAGCTAAACAGGGTATTATTTCAGTTCCCACAAGCATGCATCTGCTCAGAACAATGAATGAGGTTCCCTTCTGTCTGCCTGCTCCCAGGTTCTTCTTCCTCCACCTGCTTCTTCTGATTTGCCTTTCCCTATTTTTTAATTCCAAAGGTGTGTTTCTGGTGTAATTTAAGAGAATAATTTTTCCCTTATAAATCATGCAGGTGAAAAATGCTGCTAGACCAGATCCTTAGCTCAGAAGAAGGAGGAGAAATTCACAGATCTGTAGGTTAATGGATGTCTGGTCCCATTAAGTTCAGCAGGTTGTGATAAAACATGTTGAGTAGAAGAAAAATCAGGACAATTTTACCCAAAACTGTCTCATATATAACTCTCCAAGATTTCCTAATTTAATATGAAACCTTACTGAACAAGAAGTGAAGTTCCTTCCATTCCTGGTAACATAAATAGGGGTAAAACCACCTGTTCTCACTAGTTTTACCTGTTTACTGGCAACTCACTTTGAGCTGGAATTAATATTTTGTTGAAGCTAGAAGAACTTTGTCCATTTACTTTAGTAAATTTAGAAAGTTTTTCATGTTGTGTTGCCTTTTCATTTTATATGCATATGCACATATGTACGATATATGGTGAATGTGTGTATATTTACATAAAATAAGTAATAATTAGTTAATTATATTGATATGTTATATAAGTTATATTCTAGGCAGACACCCAGCTTGGGTGACCCTGCTATGGCATCATTGTACATTAGTTGGAAATATTTTTGATGAGCAAAACCATAATATTTATTTTTAACCCTATATTTTTCTAGTATAATGGTTAGGACTCTGATCACTGAAGGCCAACAAGCCAAGTATGCTGCAAAAAAGGCAAAATTACAGACACCAGTTTTAATCTGTCACAGCTTAAAATTTTCCAGGCCACTAGAGCTGAATCTCCCTTTTACTTTACTTTTTTGCAACCATATCTGCAGGTGCTGAATCCTGCTCTTGGGGCCCCAGCATGGGAAGGATGTGGAGTTGTTGAAGTGATCCAAAGGAGGTCACAAAGAGACAGGCTGAGAGTGTAGGGGGTGCTCAGCTGGAGGAGAGAAGGCTTCAGAGAGGTCTTGGACACCTCTCTAGTGTTTAGAGGGACTCCAAGAGAGCTGGAGAGGGACCTTGGACAATGGCCTGGAGTGACAGGACAAAGGGGAATATCTTCAAACTGACGGAGTGTAGGGTTAAGCGAGGTATTAGAAAGAAATTATTTACAACGAGGGTGGTAGGGCACAGGCTCAGGTTTTCCAGAGAAGCTGTGGCTGCTCCATGTGGAAGCATTTAGGGCTGGGTTGGCCGGGACTTGGAGCAGCCTGGGACAGTGGAAGGCGTTCCAGCCCATGGCAGGGATTTGGACCTAGATGACTCTTAGGGACCCTTGTAACACAACCCAACTCACCTAGAACCCACCCTGTTCTAGAATTCTGTGGTTCTATGATAACAAGTGCATACTACTATAATTAAAAAGAGGATACCCAACTACTATAATTAAAAAGAAGATATCCAGCTACAAAAGATTCCTGCTCTTTGAGCAACTAAACAACTGTGGGTTTGTTCAAATTTTCACATCAATATAGCTCTGTTTTCAAGTGTCGGAAATCTGGGAATGAGAAACAATCCCCCAGTGTGACAACTGGCTAAAGAGAAAGTGTTGGAAACCACAAAGGTTTATCTTTGTTCGCTTGTTTATCGTGTTGGTGCCTTGGATGTAACTGAGAAAAAGACATAGGTATGAACTTCCATTTATCAGTGGGAAAAGGGTAAACCATACTGGGGTGGACAGCTAAAAGGAAGCTCTCGTGGAAGGAAACATTTTCTTTGGTCTATAGCACATCTGAGAGTGCTAATTAATATCTATTCCCTTAGAGCAGTCAGCAGGAGAGTTTGTTTTGTATTTCCTAGAGCGTGAGTGCGCACTAGACTCAATCTAACTGTGTTGGAAAAGATTGTGGGGTTTTTTGAGAAGGGTGTGTGTAGGTAGCTTAACAGGGAATAAAGGAGGATATTCGATATCCCATAGAGTAAATGTGTATTAAATAAACTATATAGTAATACACAAAAAGTATGTTAAAAATCCTATGGAGTACAGACAGCCAAGAAAGAGATTACCAGAGCATCACATTTTATTGTTAAGCACAAATGTTCCATTCCTTTCTCTGAGCTCCTAATCAGCATTTTTCATTATTTCCCTTCCCCTGTATTTGGCTCCCGTGCCTCAGTGCCCATAGCAACACTTCCAGTAGTGTTAAAAACTAGACACTGCAGCCACATTCCCAGGCAGAGAGCTTTGCCAAGGCCTACATTTGATCCAGCCAGGAGCACATGCCCGCTCGGTGGTACAAGGTCATAATAATAATTCTCCCTTCAGGGGCAAACAGTCTTAGGAATGATCCCCCACTATTATCCCCTACTATCTTGGCTCATTTTGATCTCAGTTGTTATTAAGCTCATTTTATGCTGCAGTCGCAGCAGCTTGTTTACTCACAGAAATGGTTATTCAGAAAGTGGATGCCTACAACGAGACCAGAAGCCTATGTGAGTGTGTGTGTTCAAGTTGTGTGTGTGTGTGTGTGTGTGTGTGTGATGTATGTAGGGAGAGAAAATTGGTTTGTTTTAGGGACACACCATTCCTTTGAACTCCACAAAAATACGAGCCCTTTCTTTGATGGGCTTTGCTTTGGTTTTGGTTTGTTTCATTTTTGCCTTGCCCCACTTTTCTCTCTGTAGTGTCTAATGTACATTTCAATGGATGAGAATGATGACAGAAGGCATTTTCAATCCCTTGAGGCATGGTTGCAGTCTCTGAAAATGCTTTGGCACTGAAGTATTCTGAAGAGAATAAAAGAAATCCTTTATTCTTCTTTTATTTTTCTTTCTCCCCCAAAATTCCCCCCCTTCTACTTATATCAAGATTGGAATTTCAGTTGTTGGGGAGAGAGAGTGGGGCTTTCTTTTGATTCTAAATGGCATCTTTTTCCTCCCCAGCCATTCTATTGATTTAGTTTGTTTGGTTTTTTTCTCCTTTCCCCGCTTTCTCCTCCACTCCCCAAATTTTGACCAGGCTGTGGGTCCCACTACTGTGCACTCAGTCTTATAAATGAATATTCCATCACAACTTTCTCTTCATCCAAAGGAATCAGGAGAATATTTAAGTTCGTTTCAATGAAGAAACGTGGTTAACAGGAACACTGGGGTCAAGCTGAGTGCAGGAAATGGGAAAGCAGCAGAAACTGTAGGCAGAGAAGGCAACAGAAGCAAAGCTGGATGCTTTTGTAGTTGACTGGAACAAGAAAAGAGACAGCTGAATGATCTCATTTTTCACTGACTCAAACTTAACCAAAATATTTGCAAGGTTGACAAAAAGCATCTAAGGCAGGATTTCAGCCAGCAAATAAAAGACTTCCCAAAATCCTTGTAAATTGAGGAAATCACTTCAGATGAGGCACCAAGTCACTTCTGTTTAGAGCTACAGAACTTAGTGTTGTGCAACTGGTGATCATCTGAGTGTATACAAAAACAATGTATGGATTTGAAAATAACAATGACATGGATCTGGATATAGTCTGTAAGCTTGCACACCAAGGTCAGAACTCAGTATCAGACCTGGGTAAAATCTACAACACCGATGGTCACTTTCCTTCTCAGATCTAAGGGGAGAGAGAAGTGAGTCTCCTTTTAAATTCAGATTTCTGCCTGTCTGTACTTTTTTTTTTACTTCTCCGTAAAACAAATCATAGGCTCAGAATTTTCCTAACTGTTGTGTTTTATCCATCTAGATTGCATCATTATGACAAGAATGTTTAATTCCCAGCATGAAAACAACAAAAGACCCTGTTTACACAACTGTAATATTTCACGCATATGTGTATTTTCAGGTAAACATGCAAAGTAGGATAAAGCTGTAGAACATTTCTCAGCCTTTGTGTGGATGAACAGAGGTGGTAAGTACAGGGCAGTGCTGATCATTCTTCAAATGGCTTTGTGTATTCTGGGTGCTCTTGAAGACACTGACATGTCACAATCATGTTGATAGATAATGGCCCTCTATAGTCAGGACAACTTCCTTCTTTTTTCAATCTGTTCTTTTATTTCAGCTCCTTCCCACAAAGTTTACCAAAGGTTGACTTGTGGTAGCACAACATTTCTTCATCTTTATTTTCAAGGCAACTTAGGGATTTATGAAGTTCATATACAATTTTGACAAATTCCTAACACAATTTGTTTCTTATATATTTCTGTATTAATACACATGCGGAAACACATTCATTGTGAGACTTACCATTCTTTTGAAAAAAAAAAAAAAAAAAGAATGGTTCTGAGCCACTCTGCTATTTATTTGGAGACACAAGCCTCTCCAACATTTTGCAAACATAAATCCATGTCTGGCTTGTGTGTTAGAAGAGAACTTGACAAGAAGGCATCTTCCTCACTCATATGAAAATACATCAGCCTCAATTCCAATCTGCTACACATTTTGTACTATATTTCTTAGTCATACTATAGTGGTTTTTAATTTACTCCACATACACTGTTCATAACAGCTGTTTCATATTCTTAAGTCCATTTATATCTTCCTTTACATTGAACATAAGCTTATTCCCTACTACAGTTTCCCACTTAAACTTGACCGATTACCAGAGTGATCCAGAAGAAAACAAGATGTTGTCTTTACCTCTGTCACTAAGGTGGTCACATTTGGAAGCTAAGAGTATCCTTTACTCCCATTCATATGGTTTCATTGACTTTTTCAGATTCCCAAGTTTATTCTACGTCAGCAATGTGACTCCACATTCATGGATGACAATCAACAGAGTGAATTTCCCCGTCCTCACTGCCAGCTGCAAGACCAAATTCACATTAATGGCTCTGTGCCGAGCTAAAGGGGTCCAGGCACTCACAAAGAACACCAGGTTAACTGAGACAGGAGTATTGAATGCAAGTAGATGGACTCCTTTCAGCTTCAGTTAGTTAAATGTTTGTAAAAGATATTAATTTAATCCTAATGTATATACAAAAAGAAAATGCAACACCCAACAACTACGAATTTTTTTATGCACTGTTTCCTTATTTACCTTCTGTGTCCCTGTGTCTGAAGAAATAATGACATTATCATAAACACCAATCTAAAAAGATGAAATTTTTTTATCTGCCTGTAGTTTATTCCCACCTTTCTTCCTTTGCTGTGCTTTATGTGATGTACTGTTCATTCCTATTACCTCTTTATAGCTGTTTTGTTAAAGTTCATACCACAAAGACCTGTAAAAGAAATTTACGACTCTTGGGTTTTCAACAAATTCTAAGTAACCATAACATGAACATGAAACATTAATTAAAGACACTGGAGTCTAAGTTATAACAGAGATGCTGACATTTAAGCCCCTTGTACCATGTAAATTAAAAATGGTATGACAAACAGTGAGTAATTTGATGGTCAGGGGTTCATATAGATAGCTTAATATCTTTGTCATGAAAAACAGTCTGTCCTTGGTTTAACCCATACTGAACAGCCCAGGGGTCTGGTTCATAAAGCATGACACTGCCTAAACATTTTTGTAGTAATTCATGTATCAGTCTGGGAATTGCATTGAATATCCTTGAGACTAAACAAATACACAGGAAATTTGTGAACTAAATGCATTAATGCAAAGATAAATTCACTGTGTCAGTCCTGCCTCTGGTTCAGCTACCTAGATTTAGGCATTCTTGCCTAGAAAATCCAATGTCACGCATTTAACATACTATTCAAATTTTTTAATTGATCATTAGCTTAGTTAACACAAGTCTTCCACAATGTATCTGTAGTGCTGAAACCTCTGAAAGTTGCAGGCCACAGTAAAGACACCCCTTGCCTTAATCAACCTACAACAAAAGAGGTGACACATAATGTTTTTCAAATTGTGGAAAATGCACGCTTATATGTTCTTTATATTCTTATAAGCAGTGGTCTGGCATATTCAGATAAAATGTTACACTCCTGTTGAGTCGTTGTATAACAGCTCCATAACCAACGCAGATCTGAGAGTCTGAGCAGGGCACAACAGGGAGGGTGGAGTAGAACACCTCCAGCAGTCCCATAACCATCCTTAGATTCTGTGGTTTTATAATCAGCAAGAATGCAAATTTCCATATGTGATTCCCCATGTCCTAACATAAATATCTAGAGCAGACCAGATCACAGAATCATGGAAACACTGAATCATTTAGGCTGGAGGAACTCTCTAAGAACATGGAGACCAATCCTTAACCTCACACTGCTAAGCCAAATCTCCTTGTCTGCTAAATACCTCCAAGAATGACAACTCTGCCACTTCCTTGGGCCGCCTGAATCATAGAACAATTAAGGTTGGAAGAGACCCCAGGGGATCATCTAGTCCAATTTCCTACTAGTTCTACATTCACATTGATAAGGGTCCTTAGGGGCTTCTCTGATTTCCTACAAAATCCTAAAAGTACTGATATCTTACCCTTACAATTAGAACCAAAGTAATGAATTTGCACAAATTTTGTCTGTAAGAGGAGAGGTTCTACGGGTTACAGGTTATGTATATATTCTTCCACCCTTGGAAATGACAGCTGAAGTAGGAGATATAAGGGAATCTAAGTTATATGAACATTCCTCACAATTTCCGTGAAGCAGGAATAGGGACTTGTGTGTTAACCAAGGAAAAAATATTTCTTAAAGCAATTGCCTCAGCTGCTTGTAAATGGGGAATGTACTCTTAATCACATATTTAATTTTGACTCTACAGATAGTTAAGTTATAAGTCTCTTCAAGCACTTAATTAAATATTTTGGAAAACTATAGCCAAGAAAAAGCCTGAGACAAATTCAGCAGTTACTTCCTGTGGAGAACCAGGGAATGGATCCAATTTGTGTGGTGGGTCCCTTCCAACTAGATATACACTGTGATTCTAGTATTCTAAGCATACACAGAAAATTCATTCATGTTCAATCTAAAAAGAGAAGTACCTGCATTTTTCCAGGTTCTATCTTCTCATAATGCTTCTGACACTAGTTGCTGAGCTGGATTGGCATGCTACAGAACATTTTCTACTGGAGAATCTAAAGGTAATAACTGGAAAACAAGGAGGTTGCCTGGATAGCTCATTCTGAGTTCTTCACCTTTACTTCAGATTTGTTCCATCACTTTCCTCGCCTATACGTCCTGCTTTGTGCCGTTATTCAATATCTCACTAGTTCTGTAATTTCAGCTCCCAAATTGAATACGATGTTCCCTCCAGTGGAACCCTCACCTTGATAAATTGCCAAATAGTAATTATTATTCCTTACAGAGACTGAGATATGGAGTCATGGCTGTAATTTCTAAGGCTTGAGTGCTGAGAAATTTATGCTATACTTCTCTTCATCAGAGTTTCCATCTGAGATCATATTTCAAGCCGTTTCCTTTGATGATATGATTAAGATAATTCCTCTATGAAGTTCAAGCCTCTGTGAGATATTCAAGAAGGAACCTGATAGTTCTTAAGCTTTATTTGCTTCCCCTATGAATATCAGCAACGTATGAATGGAAAAAGCACACAGACGTGATGTCTGATGGTTTCAAATGCTCCTAATTTTTTAATGTTAATTATTACATTAGCATCTGCTAGCCTCAAATATAAGACGTCTCTTCTTGTGAGTGTAATATAAAACTAAAGGAAAAGATAGTTCCTGTCCCAGTAATCTTCTTCATATCAGGATTTCTTTTGTTAGCATGTTTATTTGTTTCTTTTCTATTTTTTATTTTTGAATTAAATGTTGGTGTGAAATTTTTTAAGCCCATTTATTGAGATGATTGTTTGAACTCTTACTGGGCCCAGTTCAAAAGTGGTTGTGCTTCACATCTTCCATAGAGAAGGAAAGAATAATATGATATGTGTTTTAACACAGATAATCTCCATTTTCTCAAAGAAATGCAGGGAGCATTACACACATCTAAGCATGTATAGCAAAATTGACATGCTGTTCAAATAGGACTATTGTGTATTATTTTGATACTCCTAGTCTGAAGACACCAGGTAGTTTGGGAAACAGTATACTGTTATCCCCATTTTACAGACCTCTGTCTAATGGTTTACAGTGATCTGTGTTGATTACTGTTGGTTTCAGGAGAGCAAGACATTCTGTAATAAGAGTTCGTGGAACAGTCACACAACATGAACACATTCTAAGCTTTCCAGTTTCTGACCTGCTTATGCACTGAACCTGAATGTTTATGCTCTGTTTTATAAGTGTTCTTATCCTTTATTCAGTACTTTTTGAAATTCTCATTTGGAACAATATAATATGCTTGTTTCTTCAATATCCTCAAGCTATAGTGTAAGGATTGATACTAAATCAGTCAAGGTATTACTGTCCTGCGGATACAAGCATGCCCTATACAGGTGTTTTCTCATGAATATAAAATAAATTTGGATTTTAAAATTAACTGTTTCACCACTGAGATGTATAGGAAGCACAGCCTCCTATTACTTGCCCAAATAGTCTTTCCACATAAAAACAATTACAAACTCATTCCATCAGTGAGAAAGGAGGTAAAGCATATCTTTCTTATATATGCAGTGTTCAATTTAAGTAAAAAAAAATAAAATAAAGAAAGAGCTTTACAATGTTATATCCTAATCTTAATAATATGTACATAAAAGCTTTCTTCCTGTTATGATCCTGTTTTATAGGCTCATTGTTCATGACATGGCCTTATTGTTCATGTACAAGACAGATGAATAAATTTCTACCACACTCTCCACAACTTTCATAAACTGTGATTATAGATTGAAATACTGTATGCCTCATTATTTATTTATAGCTCTGAATATTTCTCAAGGATATTTTTCCTTTCTTTTGTGTTATTTTGTTTTAATGAAGGTGAAAGACTGTAGAAAACCAGGCGAGAAATCCAAAGCCCTTTCTTTCACCATGAAATGGCTTGAGGTGTATCATAGTGTCCTTTCTTCAATAAGCATTATTTCCTGGCACAGCGAAATCTCAGTAAGTCATTACTTTGCTCATTGTTTAGGCTTCAAGTCATCAAAGCATTTAAACACATACTTAACTTTAGTGCCTGATTAAGTGCCACTGGAATGGGATTTAAGCACTTGCTTAAAATTTAGAGGGCGTTAACTTGCTTTGCTGAGTAAGGATGAAATGCTAAATTGAAATCATATTTACGTTGGAGTGGAAACTATTCCCAAGTTTACTAAAAAAATAAAGCAGATTTGTTCATATTATCTGCATATTTAACTGTTTCATTCTCCTCTTCTTCCAAAATAAAGTGTTTGGACCTTTGATTTATAAAACCAAACATTGCTCTTAACCTGATCCACAAGCAGAAGGAAATTAGGGACTGTTTATGAGCAAACTGATGCAAATTATATTCTTTTGCTGAAGGGACAGATTTTCACGGTGAATGCTGTGCTACAATGTGAGGGGACAAGAAGACATTGAGGAAAATCATGGTTGGGCTCTGTTGGGAACAAGGGGAAGCCTTTTCCTGTCTCCGGAAAGGAGATAGGACTTGAAGGCACATGTTGGTAGCAAATGGGCAGCAGATTCATTCTAATTTAATTTCCAGACTCAATCATCTTGAAGGCATGAGCCCACTGGAAAACATTCTTCATTGGACCTGATAAAGCAGAGATTCAGAACATATTTGTATGATTTCCTTGCAATTGTGTAGATGGTCATGGCAAGACAGAAGCCAATGCTAAATCTAGCTCTAAATATAGCTCTGGAGGAAATGACAGACCATTGTTTATCATGACGGAGAAAGTTTTTTAAGGGATCTAAAAAACCCTTACAGAAAAATAAAAACTATACTGACTGTGCTCAACATTGACATAATTAATTTTTTTTTAAATATTCAAATTTTAAAAAAACAACCATAGATAATCTTAAACAAATGGTTATGAAGACAAATAAATATCACCAAATCGTTCCATGTGCCCTCAGAAAGCATTTTTAAGGAATTTTCTTCCTAACTTGTCTTTCAACCTGATGTCTAAAGGACAAAACCCTTTAGACACATCTATCATTATCACCTGTATAGACCACCCCCACTCTTTCTCTACCTGTTTATTTTTAGCCCCCATCCACCAATTTCCCTATTCCACTGCCCATCTGGATGTGGACACAAGTATCTTGATCCATTCAATGCCAACAAAATTAACCTTGCAATAATTTCACTTAGAAGGGACTTGGCCTGGGACAAGCTGAGATTCTGGAGAGCTGCTTGGTCCAGCCCTTTCTTCACCAGGGGTACAACACTCCCCTCCTGTCACTGAGCTTTAGCTCCTGAGGATGGAGAGGTCATGGCCAAAACCCCTGCATGATCTGGCAAGGCCAGAATTTCAGTTTAAGGTCTCTGTTACTCGATCATATTGCTGGGTCTGGGAGAAAGGGAAAGAAAACGGAGCCTGAATTTTCTTACCTTTCCTCCCATTTTCTTGTTCAGTGTATTACCTCACACTTAGAAGGATTTTTAACTAATATTCTTAAGACAAGTTTGGGACCATTTCTATTGATCAGCAACATAATTACTGTTTGTATACACCTCTGGGACAGAAAGAACTGGTTATGATTCCTGCTATTTTGGTTATTGTCAGTACTGTCAGAAAGAGATAAAGATTTTTTTCTGTCTCACTTTTATGCTCTTTTTTCTCTCCCCTGTCCTTCAAGAGAATAGTTCTTTTTATTTATTTTTGTTCTATCCAACAGTGGCAGCTGATTTTGAAGTGTCCGACTATTATTGGGGGGGGTTTTTTGGATGTTAACATTTTTTGCACAGAGGATAAAATCAATGTGACATTTCCAGAACAATGATAGATAAAAATGATGAGTGGTCTTTAAAAGCAGAAGGCTAATTTTTAAAAATGTCACTAGTGTACTATTTCAGAGTTTGTCAAAGATAAAACAATAAAAGTTATAGATATGAAAACTAATAATATTTCACTGGCTAAACTATAGATAAGCATGTTGTACAGTATACAAGTTCTATATTCTTCTAAAATAACAGGATAGAAACGCTGCAAAGAGGGACAGAATTAAATATAGTTACTTTGGGTTATTTGATTGGACATTGGTTTAGGAAGACCTTGATTTCTAAGGCTATGACCTTGCAATCAGTTGTTCTGGCAAGGACTCACAGACTGGCATTTTATACTATGGAGGATTCACATGGGCTCAAGTGATTGTGGTCTGATGGCCAAGTTTTATGAGTCACCTGAACAATATAGCCATTGTGCTTTTAAAGCTATTGGTGTGTCATGCTGTGAGTGCAAGACTCACTTTAGAGTGATGGGACAATGCCTCTCCTGCTTTGAAAGGGCTCTGGGTTTTGATATACACCCTCCCTTAGTGGACTTTTGGCTATAATAACCTGTGTCCATAAAGTGTGGGAGACTCGTGATTTCCTGCAGCTCACACAGACTTTAACAACAACTTGTGTGCACGTGTTATTACTACTGCAATGATTCTTGGCTATTTCATTAGCAAGCTGTGGGTGAAAGTCTAGTTCTGAAGGCAAAGACCTTCACCATTTGATATCATTGGTAAAGGGATGTCAAAATCAGGGATCTATGTCTGCTCTGTTCCTAAAGAGGTTTCACAGTCAGGAAAGAGTTGGTGTGACTCAGTTGTGCAAACCTGTCATGAGCCCTTTGGTGAGCATGGAGAAAACAGAAGCAAGAAATGATCAGCAGTGGGGCTCTTATAAGAGAGTACTCAAGCTAAGCATGTGACTATGCCAAATTTAATGGAGAGGCACAGACATCTAAAATTTAACATGTTATGCATCCAGAGAAAAGGGAACTGATGCTTGCAAAGATTTGCCAGCTGCTGGACACAAAAAGACCATGACCTCTAGTGATCTTGTCAGGATTGAAAAAGTTAATTTACATATAAAATTGGAAAAGATCTTCCATTGCCAAATCTGGGAGCTCTATGAAACTTCAGTAAACAATATTTCCAGAGAAACTCCAATAAATTCATCTCATACTTCAACATATCTCTGAAAAATATATTAACACAGTTCTAATTCAACTTATGTAGTTTAGAAGTAGCTGCAAACCAGATGTCAGCATTTACTATGTTCAAATAGATGGCTTGTTTTGCAGTTGTGAAATATTGAAGTTAACAAAAAAGAAAAAAAGAAAAAAAAATCACACATAGCAGTTTAAATGTGATGTTGGTTTTACAACCTCATTGTGGGGGAAAAATAAATTCACAGTTTAACTGCAGATTAAATCTGATCTGATTTCACTCTAATCATCTCATTAGAAGCAAATGTACATAAATTGTGAATCAGCTTGAAAAGAAGGGTATGGGAAGATTTATGACAACTCCTCCCATCACTATATTATAGACACAAACATTAACCAAAATATGAGGAAAAAAGAAGGAAGCACTAAGCACCAGTTTAAGGTTTTGTTTAGCCTTTTTGAAATATATAGAGAGTCACAGTTCCATCTGAGAGCTGGAAAATTGATCAGTCTTCAAATTAAAGAATCATAAAATAGCATCATAAAGAATCTCTCCTGTAAAGAGATAGGAGAGCTTTTTCTATGTCATGTTCAAAAATAGGTGTAATAAGTTGTAAGACTAAGCATGGGTAGATATTTGTTGGGATAAATTCTGATTTTGTGCAATACTTGCGCTTAGTTCCAGAACACTGCAATTCATCAAAAATGTTTCTAAATGCCTGCTTAACTATAACATGTGTGTGTTTCACATAATCCACATTTTCTGAAACTTTTGAACAACATATGTGCATAATAATGGGATGATCTGCTCAATTTCAGCTTCAGGAGTTTATCTTCAAATATTTCAAAGCACATGATCATTAACAGAAAGTACCTTTCCTTCCTCTAGGATCTTTTCTATGCTTTCAAAAGATAAATCATGTGCATGTTACCTCATGTGCACATTTCTCTTGGTCCATTATAAACATTTACCACGGCTTACACATGACAATATGCATGTGAAACATTTTGTAGCAATGTTAAAAGCAAAACAAATTGATTTATTAACTGTCTATTCTTTCACTTCAAGGGACTCCTATGCAACATGTACTTATTACACAAAGATTTGTCTTTGATTTCGCAAATATTTGGTCATGTCAGAAATTTTCTTTGTTTTTGGACCTCCCAGAAATGTTGCAGAACGCCAAGGAGAACAGAAGGCCAAGGAGAACTTGCTTAAGGAGAACTCCTGCTTAGTATTTGCAGGCCTAATATGAAAATCTTCAGAAATGTGATGCAGCAGACAGGAGGAAAGTGAGAGTAGAAGGGGAGGGAGTGTGCAGAGGGCAGATAAAACCTTCAGAAAATAATTGTTAAGAATTGTTGTCAGTGTTTATTGTCCATGTGGGAAACAAAAGGCCTGCACGTCATTCACCTTTGGTGGAATATGAAGACTGGAATCTTGACATGATCACAGTTATTGTGCTAAAATAATATTTGTGTTATAAAACACGAATATTCTAGAGGTTCCCAAATGTAAACATATTAAATTTATATAATTTTGCTGTTGTTTTCTAATTTTTACTTTTTTTAATATGGTCAAGAATAGCCAAAATTTTCTTCTATTACCTTGTTAATACCAATGTCTACATCATATAACCTGAAACTTCACCCAATAAACATAAAACAAATAATAACACAGACAAAGGTAGATACCAAATAAATTCAAACATAAAAAAAAAAGAAAAGAAAATATGAATTGGTGAAAAATAATGTATTACTATTGAAACTGCATGGGTATTTTGTTTTGTAACAAAATATGATGTAGAGTGTCATTTAGGACTAACGTCACCGAAATTCTCTATAATTTGGTGTCAAAGTTCTATTTGTGGATCATGAATTACTTCAGAAATCCCTAGAAACTCAGAAATACTGTAGATATCCCTAGATACAGAAATACTGTATCTGAGACCAGACTTTAAAATATAAAAAAAAAAACCCTCATTTTGAATAAGACATTCAGTTTAATTTTGAAGCATAGATGATGGGACAAAAAAAAATACTTTATATATCATAGTAAAGGTAAAAACTCAAAAACTAATGTACTTTAGTTTGTGAATTAAAATTTTGATTATTAATTTCCAGTGTGCATCATCTTCCCAATGAAAATAACCCAGTCTTCGGAAACAGCCTTCATCTTCAAGTATCTGTCCAAGGAAAAATGCCTACATACTTTGATCAATAAAAAGCAGGGTCCAAAGGGTCAGGAAGAACCATTGTGTTCCCAAATTAATAAGAAAGACATTCATTTCTGCAGGACTGGCCATCTTAGAAGATTGTCTCCAGTGCACCTCAGAGACCTCGGTTTCAGGCTGGCTTGATGTCTTAATTGAATTGCCTTTGCTGTGGAGTGGAGAAAACAAAGCCTCAGAGACTTTCCCAGACAGAGAGAAGGAGGTGAGTGAAGGGAATCCATGATACCTGCTCAATAAAAGGTGATCATTTAACTCCAGTCTGAGAATTAAAAAAAAAAAAAAAAAAAAAAAAAAAAAAAAAAAAGGGGAAAGGAAGAATTTATTGACCTCTGGTGATAAATTTCACAGGGATGTATTATTTTGTGTGCATGATACACAACACCTAATAGTATGTAATGATAATAATTACTGCATCACCTGATTCTTACCTAGCTCTTGTCATTATTATGGATCAGAGCAACTTAGAAAGTTTCCCTCAGTAATCCGAATATGCAGAAAAGTGACTTGATCAAGGTCACCATCAGTCAGCAATAGAGCAGAAATTAGGCTTTGGACCATCTTCACTTAATGCTTATCTTTTAGACTTGAGCTTTATCTGTACATACATAGAGATTATACATGCATGTGTGTACTGTATCTTGATATTCCTATGAACAGGGAATCCAGAAAATGTTCTTGTTTTACAATTGTTTTCTCTGCCAACACCACCCTCCTATGTACTTTTACGCAGTCTAACCTTGTATTCCCTAATTTTTGTCCCCAGCTACCTTCGGGATGGCTTCAAAGATCAAAAAGCCAATACTTCTCAGCAGTGGTAGAAAATACATGGCAGGATGGTGGGGAAGCTCTTTGTGAGGTTCAGATTGGGTACTAGGAATGTTAAGAAATCTTCATTTCTGCATATTTTCACGTTTGTTAGACAAAACTGTGTCTGACTTCTCCTTGTGTTGGTTTTAAGCAGAAAGTTAGAAGAGATCATCTCCAGAGGTCCCTTTTAATCAACTTTTCCATGATCATAGAATCATAAAACTCTTTGTGTTGGAAGGGACCTTTCAAAATCATGTACTAGGTGTCCTTTGCAGTGACCAGAGACATCTTCCACTGGATCAGTGGAATCACAGCCCTGTCTAACGTGACCTTGACTGGTTGCAGCTCTGGGGCATCCAGCTCATTTCTGGGCAACCTGTTCCAGAGTTTCACCACCCACACAGTAAAAATCTGTTACCCCTGTTCCTAGAGCAACAGAAAGTGCTGAAAGATTTGTACCACTCTTTATATGAGCACCCTTTACCTTCAGGATGATGCTACAAGGGCTGCATTGCTGCTGGTTCTACACTGCTCCCAGATGGCCTCTCATTTTGTCTCACATGGTTTTCCTCCCTCACTGGAGGGGAGTCTTTATCCTTATCCCTTCTGCCGTGGTGCTGTTCCATTTTCCTGTGTGCCTTTCTCATCCATCTGCATGAGAAAATGGAGATATCATCTCCCAGCACTGAGCTCCCGCTCACACAGTAATCACCACAGTGTGCCACAGCCTTCCTGGCCGTACAGATGAACAACAGCAGCACTGCTGCCCATTGCTGAGGCAAATGCTGTGGATGTCTTTCTGTATCTATCAAATAAATCACAGCCAGCTTCAGGTGAGTGGAAGCAGCCACCAAGATGTGAATAAGGGGTAAAAGTTATGTCAGTACCCCAGAAGTGTGTTTTGCCATGGCGTGCCTGCTAAACAAAATATCTGGAGTTCTTATGCTAAGGAAACAGGTTTGCATGGGTTTGGAGACTGAATTAGAACATTTTATAGCACAGAATGCAAATAATCAGGTAATTTACTCTGTAGATGTACAGTAATCGCAGCATAATTAGAATAATTACATTTTACCTGCAGGACATGCACTTATGGCATGTTGTATTTGCATTAAATATTCAACATATACATTCCAGACCAATTTATCTTTGCAGCAGCTCTATGAAGAAGTCATTGGATACATTACAGGGCTGAATTTAGCTTTAAGTATTTCATCTTGTGCAAGTTACCATCTTGACTGATATTCCCATTTTCCAAAAAAAAAAAAATTGTTAGGAGAATTTGATGAATTTGGTGATGAAACTTTCAGAGCCTGGGAGCAGTGAATCCAGTCAAAACTTAACTTCTAATCATTGGAATAACAGGTGAAAATAAAAGTGCAACAACCAGGAAATCACTCACTGCAGTGAGCAACTGAGCAGTTCATTCTCAGTCGAACACAGACCATAGCTTGGGGTCAAGCCAAGGCTTTAACTCCAGCTGCTTTGTGCTAATGAGGGGAGGAAAACCAACCAAAAAACTGCCTGAACAGAGAAACTGTGAACACCCCTGGCTGCACCAGTGTTTTTGAGTGTCATGGGTCTGCTCGCCTTGCCTCTCCTCTGTGTGCCCTCTTCCCTTGGCATAAGGACAGGAACCAAGAGCAGCGAGGGCTGAGGGATAACGTGTGGGAGGAAGGATGAGTCAGTGCTTAGGGCAGAAGTTTGGGATGCCTGCAGACCTGGGTTCAGGTCCATGTTGTGCAAAAATCTTTCCCCGTGATCTTGTCCAAATCACCTCTAATTAAGCCTAGAAAATGTGCTGGTAGTGGTAAGCAAGGCAGGTAAGAAACATTCAGAACTGTTATGAGTCTCAAGTTTCAGGATTATTTATAATGAGCTTGAAGTCTGAGAAAGAGAGCCAGCAGGCCAAGAAGAGTGATAGTTAGTAAGAGAAAAGAACAATTTGGGCAGCATCCCTCCAGATGTATATCTTAAAGATAGATACAGCTGTCCTAAGAGTAGACTGTTCTACTTTTGCAAAATACCAGCTTGGTTTTTGGAGCAAGGAATAACACCAATGCTTCTCTACTTCTAACTTCTGTATCCTTGTTGCTCAGTTAAAACACTTTGGGAAAAAAAAAAAAAAAAGAAAAGAAAAGAAAATAATCCAACCCTGTAAATTTGCTCTGGGGTTAACAGGGATGAGATTGGAATCCTAGAAACACTGAGGTTGGAAATGATTTTCAAGATCCTTGAGCCGAGCCATGAACACCTAACTGTGTTCACCACTAAGTGATATTCCCAATATCTCATCCACCAGTGCCTTCCTAATACTTTCCAGTGTGGTGATTCCAGCACTTCCCTGGGCAGCCTATTCCACTGGGAATAGTGGAATCACCCCCTCAGTGAAGACATTTTTCCTAATGTCCTAAGAATATTAGGAAACCTCTAAACCTCTGCTTGTGCAACTTGAGGCGTTTTCCTCTTTTTTGGTCGCTTGTCACTTGGGAGAAGAGATCAAGCCCCATCCCACTAGAGTGTGAGAGGCCCCCTGAGCCTCTTTTTCTCCAGAAAAAGCTGAGCGCCCCAGCTGCCTCAGCTGCTTCTCATCAGGCTTGTCCTCCAGATCCTTCCCCAGGTCTATAGCCCGTCTTCGGACACACTCCAACACCTGAAAATCTGTCTTCTTTTGAGTGGCCCAGAACTGAACCCAGGATTTGAGGTATGGCCTCAACAATGGCCTCAAGATGCAACAGGGGCGGCAAAATCCTCAAGCAAAAGTACAACAAATCCCGTGGCCCACTTTTTCCCTATCTGCAAAATTAGCTTTCCTGCAGGCAGAAAAAAACAGACCCTGCTGTGCTGAAAGCCAGGCACCTGTCATATGGTACAGGTCATATTTGCGTTCCCAACCATGAAATCTAAGCTGCATAAAAAAATAAAACAACCAACTTTTGGCAGTCATCATAGAGGAGTCCTTTTGGTTGGACAAGGTTTGGTTGTCATCATAGAGGACTCCAGGACTCAGCCTACATTAGAGACACAGGAGGGAAGTGTGGCCAAATGGCAGAACACTCGTGGTCTTGGGCTTAACAAACAGGAGACTGTAGTCAGATAGTCCAGTGGCTGGACAGATAAGAGAATTCCAAATAGACTGGGAAAATATGCAGTAGATATCATAAAGTCTTTGTCTCAGAGCTCTCTTTAAATTTTTGATCTCCACTTCAGATCTGACTGTAGCTGCAGCAATGATTAATGTAAAAAAGAAAAGAGAGACTGCTCTTATTGGGCCAAAGCCATCCTTAGCCTTGTTTCTGATGAAAAGTGCCCAAATTAGTGCAGTAATTTCTTCTGTGAGGCAGTGGACTATGACACTACTTAGCTTTCTTTCTCTTAATTTACATTTTTTTTGGTCCGCCATTAAGCTTGTGTCTCACATTTTTTAAAATGTTTTTCAAAACGTTTTCTTCCTGCTCCCGTCTCCATTGTTGCTCTCTTTGGAGGTGTCCATTCAACATGCTGATTTCCCTGTGTGTGTGCTGAAAGAGTTCCTCCAAAGCCCCTAGATCCTGGTCCTTTCTTAGCTAATTACCATGTACCAGACACTGGAGTTATGGGGCCTCAGGGTGATCATTTTGTTGACAATGTGCAGCAATAACCATATAATCACAAGCACAATTACGGAGCATTTATGGAGTTACTTGTGTCACGTCATAGATGAAGTCAGCAAATGTAATTTACCTCTCAACACTAAAGAGGACAGAGTCTTAAGGTCAAAGGCTGAGCTCTCAGTAAAAACTCCATTTTTTAAAGCTGCTTTTAGAAGAGCAAGTTCCCTCAAATCAGCTAAAATTATGTTTGTTGGACATCTCTTTAATTTTTGTTTCTATAAACTCTAAAACTCTGGTGAAAGCTTGCCAAGAGGAAAGTAGTTTTAATATGATGAAGGAAGATCAGGAAAAAAAAGCAAACCTTCATAAAGCTTCCCAGAAAAATCCTTGAACCCAAACATTCTAAGCAAATAAATAAATAAATAAATAAATGCATTCATACATAAAAAATGTTCCCCATCAACTTCTATCTGTCTCTCGATACCACTTATCTGTTCGTATAAAACTCCTACCAGGTGCGGAGTGATTAGGAAGGCCAAAAATAAAACCATTATCTATCAAGCTAACATTTCCTCACATCATCTGCGGCGGCACATCGGCTGCTGCCTGGATGATCAATCTTGTCTGGTGCTCTGAGGTGACATTTGGACAGGAGACACTCTGCCACAGATCAGAACAGCGACAGGGCTTTGGCAGCACCCAAGAAACCCGATGGATACGGAAAAGGGGGAAAGGAGAACAGCGTTTACAAAAGGTGTTGTCCAGGGTAAGTCAAATGGAGCAGGAGAGGGGCAGGGTTTGGCTTATCAGAAGGCTTATCAGAAAGGAAACATATAATTCTTAGCACCACAAAGTCTTTTTTTCAAAGATTGGTGTGTGCATATATATGGTAATGGGGCACATAATAGATGCACATGCATTTTGCCATATTACCATATATACATATGCATATATATGTTCATATGCATACAAACACACAAAACCTCCCAACACGGACCAACCCATAAATATATAAATATACAATGTATTTCCCTTTTCCAATAAAAGAGGATATAGGCTCCTAGACCAACTTTCATATATGGCAGCTTAGAGCAAAAATGTTTTATTCATGAATGATGTCTTTTTTCTTTTTTTCTCTTTTTTTTTATAAACACATAAAAATGTGAAACAATAAAAGTGATATATACCTAATAATGAGTGAGCCAATAAACCCCACCAGGCAACTTAGCTTTGGAAGTGGAAAAATTGACTTTGTATAACAAATTGCAGAATTATTAATCCTGTTTGAAACCCTTTTTATATCAGACCATTTACTTTAATTCTTGCTACTTTCAACATTATCATACATTATGCATTTTTTTCTTTGTAATTTTTTTTTTTCTTTCCACAAGTACAGTGTGCTCCCAAACTTTAAAGGGCTGGAAGCATTTTAAAGAGAAGCCTTCTGGGGAAAAGAAAAAAAAACAGGGATAAATTATTTAGGCCATTCTGAGGTACTCATGCCTGCAAAAACTCCCTCACAGTGGTCCCTCGCAGACCTCTGATGAATGAAACTTTGTGAAACCCCTGCAAGGCAGGGAAATACCATCTCCTGTTAAGTGAGCAGAGAAGTGAAAGCACAGAGCTGTTTCTGTGTCTACATCAGATTGAGGATGAAGCTTCCAGACGGGTCCTAAACCCACAAAACCCATCCTTCCTTCTGAGTTCTGTCCTGGTGAACATCCAGAGCTTCCTGCAAGTGTTGGGAGGGGGCACATGCAGGGAGGCCTTGCCTTAGGGTGTCTTTCTGAAGAGATACAAGCCGGAGAAAATGTACTTAAACAAAATCAGACCCTCTAAATGTAGATTGGTCTTCAGACACACCTGCAAAGAGGAATGTGAGATGAGTGAAACAGTGGCTGAGGAGAGATGAGGTGATGTCTTTTTTGAGGTAAAGCTCACACGAGTCACCCAATAGCCTCAGCCTTGCTCCTGGTGTTATAAGCGCTGTGTGTTTGTGCCTGCACACAGGGCAAACTTGTATGGGTGGTAATATTCAGGTTATGTCTGCAATGTGGTGCTCTCAATGCCTCTTTTTTAGGAAGCATCAATAGAATCAGTATTTTCCTAAAAGACAGATTTTAGATAGACAGTGTAGAAGATGATCCACTTAATCTAGAACCTGAAGTCTAAGGTCAGTGGGGACCTGGTGGTCCATCTGAGCTCTGTGAGTGCCATGTATGACACCACATTGGACACAAGGACATGCATTTTACTGACTAAAACCAAACAACTGGGAAAAATTGGACTAATATTTTTTCTCAGTCTATGCTTGTCAGAATCATGGCCAGCAATAGGCCAAAGGCATAAATATGATAAGTATTTATTATTATTAATCCAGAACACCTTCCTCTTCAGTAGAAAACTCCAAACTGCCCAAAATTAATCTTAAAAGGAAAACAAAGAAGAAATATATTTCCAGATGTAACATGCTGTCAGCTCCTAATTCAATAATTCTAGGCCTTTGCCTCTCTCACATGGTTCTCTATCTGTTCTTTTTAATGCACAGGATGCTTGCTCCAAACAGTGACAGCCATAATGCAGGGAATTTTGGTTTTAAGTTGTTTTAAGCCTGAGAGATCTTAGGATTTCAGAGAAACCTCAGCCAATCACTAAAATCCCATGGAATCTGGTAGGAATGAGTTTGAACTCTTTGAGTTAAGGTAAACAAACATATTAACTGGTTGGATTTTGTAATTCAATATAGCAGTATGCCAAGCTTGGCTAGAGCAATAATATTTTTGATCATTAGCAGAGCTTTTCAGTAAGAAGATATGCTGTCAGCTGGCAAGCAGCTCTCAAAATAATGGAACCAGAGGTCATGTTTCTCTAGCGAATCTTAAAGAATTGAGTCCCTTGAACTCAGTAACTTCTTCTTCCAGGTGTGTTTAATTTTTACTTTTTTTTTCTTCTGGTGTGTTTGGTTGCATGGTAAGGCTTCAGTTTGAGATGGGACTGCAGGTGTGGCTTCTCCGAGAAGATGCTGAAGGCTTCATCCAGGTCCAACAGAGTCAATTCCAGCTTCCTTCAGCCCCATGCCCCATTCCTCTGCTCTGGGTGGAAAAGAGCAGAGAAATCAGGAGTGAAGTTGAGTTCAGAAATGAGAGATAGGTGGGAAAAGTTGTATTAGTGTTTGGCTTTTATTTCTCATTATCTTGCTCTGATTTCATGTATAATAAACTAATTTCCCCAAACCAAGTCAGTTTTGCCTGTGGTATTAACTGGTGAGGAATCTGCCCTTGTCTTTACCTCAACCCAGGAACCTTTACTGTATTTTTGTCTTCCCTGCTCAACTGAGAAGGGAAGTGACAGAGTGGCTTTGGCTGGCGCCTGATGTCCAGCCTGGGTCAGCCCACCGCAGCTGACTAACAGGTCATGCAGTTTGGGTTCAGTAACGCCAAAAACATCTGGTTAACTTTAACTGGAATACTTCTGTTGGGTAGCAAACATATAAACATGTTAGGGGTAATGTTTATAGAGAAGTCTATTCTAAAATATAATTTTGGTGTATTACAAATTCCACCTTTGGGCAAACGTTCCTCTAATCTTCCTCTGAATAGGTTAGATAATCAGCTTGAAGAGTACTTAAGATATCAGCCGATTTTATTTTTCGCATCTCTTCCTTTGTCAAGATTAACAATTTCAAACTTCCATACTTGCTAACTATGCATAATGCATTTCCAGATGTGAACACTTGTTTAAACCAGTGAATTCTCTTTCAGAAGTAAGATTTCAACTTAAAGAAACCTGGAGTTCCCATAAACTAAACTCTAATATTTTGGCATTAGTTACCATCTCTGAGTCAATCTGTACAAAACACCCTTAGGTTCCATCTTGGAAAATTATGATTCCAGTACCCTTTTCTTGTTTTCTCTATTAACTTGTAAGTCTGTGACAGAAATGTCTTTTTCCTTAATTTTTAATTCATCCTCACTGGAGCATCTCAAAATCTATATTCAGCTCTGTAGCAAACCAAATATTAATTTTCTTCTGCAGGAAGGGAAGAAGAGGTACCTTCATCGTATATTCTAACACTTTTTAAATCTTTACTGATCATGAAGGGTATAAAATTATAAAGTTCTGCCCGGTATCTCATGTAGTGAACAGTGCATGTCTGGTGAATCCATAAATTTTCAACTGCACATAAAAAGTGTCTCTCATTTTTATGGAAAATAATTAATCCAACTGGGGTTCTAATAGCATGTGAACTTTGAAAATAAGACCAAAATACCTATTTTCATAACAATCAAATGACTATTTTATTTATTTTCAGCCTTGACACTCTCTCTTTCCAAAGTCCCCATAATTTGCTTCTGCATCTCTCCCTTTCTTCTATTATTTTGTTAGTTGTCTATGTAACACTGATTTTGAAGCTGATCACAGCTGATGTTTCTGATAAAAAACCCCAACACAACAAGCAAGGAACCCAAGTCCAAATCCTCCAATGATAATGTGCAAAAGAGGCGGTACTGAGCTATAATACAAAGCACATGAGAAACTGATTTACGTGGACTAATTTAAAGTTTCCATTTCCAGACATGGAGTGAGACAGAAAGAGAGTACTAGGGAGCTGAGATGGAGGGAGACTTGATTTAAATTATGGTTTGAAGGCATTTCTATTTAAATTTTTCCACACAAAGGGTCAATTGCACAGAAAGAAGTGCATTTGTATGAAGCGCTGAAGGTGGGAGTGCCTGAACAAACCAGCTTTTGGCATTCCAGACTTAGGTAGGAAGGTGATAAGGACCAAATGAAGTAAACAATTTTTTTTTTTTGGTGTGGTGACTCCAGCACCAGGCAAATTTTGCAGAACATCTTGTGCCAGCAGCCAAAGTGATTTACATTTTTTTTTTCCTTCTCTCTGAATAGAGTGGACAGCTGGTGAATCCTTATGCCTATTAATATTTCAGTGCGCAATCATCTCTTGATATCTAACAAATATTTTTCAATCTTTGGGGCATCAGCTGAAGTAATGAATGATTTTTTTACAGTCTTATAGGACTGATGGGCGTTACAGAGTCACACATTTGGTTAGAGGGTGAAGAAAAGAGGGAGAGAGGAAATGCTAGCATAAGGCAAACAGGCATTATTGCCTTTTGATTGTGTCAAACAAAAATAATTTTTTCTAATCTGGTCCACAGGGGATCACCATAAACCTCTGATCATCGATGTACATTTTGTGTGTGTGCATGTGAGTGTCTGTGTTAAACTTTCTTGCTGTCAGGTAGGATTTTTACTACTTCCGAGCTCTTGGTGTCTCTAGTCTTAAACTAAATTGGTGAAGCTATAAAAGTTTTAATCTCTTTTGGCCCAGAAACTGCAATTTCTGTGCCAGCTGCACAGAACAAGCCACAGCATTATGGAGCACGCAATATTAGATACTGTGTGCTGTTGAACAATGAAATCAGGTACCCAGTCTTTTGCAGAAAAGGAAAGGAGATGAATGCTTTGCTAGTTCAGTTGGGTCTGAATTGAAAGGAAGACACATTTGATGGTGAATTGTGGCAGTCAAATTTATGGGATTAGTTTCTGATGTGAGATTTTAGAAATTTCTTAGTAATATGTTTAAAACTTGGATCTTAATAATTGTTCATAAGAAAGAACATTGGCCTAGGAAGCAGCAAGAGCAGGATGAGAAAAAGGCTGGATAAGTGTTCTGTGTGGTAAAGGGGTCTTTATTAAAAAAGTTTCCTCCACTCAATTTTGAGGAATTTTTAAGAAGCTTAAATAAATTTTCATGGTCCCTTCTAATGCATTCTGCAAACACAGAGCATGACAGGTTGCAGTCCACCACAAATTCTGTGGCACAGGAGCATCAGCTCTTGATATCCCTGACCTAAAGCTGCTGGGTTATGATGTACAAATACTGTAGATCAAGGTAAAGCAGACTGCGGAAAAATTTGGAGGCTACATGCTGAGCTGTCTTCACACCCTTCTGAGCAACACCTTGGGCATTGCTCTCTGTCCCTCTGCTCCTTTGCATTTTCTTTTGCCACCTTTCCTCATTGGCAATGTGTATGATTCACCTTTGAGAGAGGCCTTTGAATCTGTGACAGATAAACATGGCTGAGAGAAGGCGCGTATTTCATTTTAACAAAAAAATCAAACCACGCCAAACCAAACAAAATCAGTCCCTGTACAGGAAATAAGGCTGGACTTGTAACAGAGGCAGGAAGATTTTTCTTAGCAGTGAGTACATAAAATAATACCCCTTGCTGTGTGCTACAGAAAAGAAGACACGGAAGAAAAATCCAATGCTCAAAGAAAACTTTGTCATTAAAGTTCACAAGTGTGCTAGCAATTGGATGTAGTTATTATTATTTTTTTTTTATTATTATTATTAGCATTCTAGTTTAGATAAATTGCCAGTCTAAAAAACGAACACAGGCAGGATAAATCATTTACTTTACTGCAAAAGAGAGGTGCTTCTGCAGAATTGGATGCTGAGAACACTTCAAGGTGTTACCCAAAGAATGCTGATGAACCCCTCCCCAGATCCCCCTTCAAACACAGGCAATATATGAGCATATAATTAAATATATGTTCTTTGATTATCAGTCAAAGACTCATTACAAGTGGTACCAACCCCTTTGGAAGGCACCCAGCCTACTTCCAATTAAAAACCACCTGACCATAAATAATAAAAACATATTACACACACAGTAAATAATGGTTCTTAAAATAATGTATTTTCAGGAGTTATGTTTTAAGGGCACCATATGTGTTCCTTGTATAATGAGCTCTTCCCTCTATCAGTCCAACCAGCAGCCTCTCAAATCTAGAGAATTTAAATGATTAATTTGTTGGTTTAATTTCTTTTTTCTCCAACATTACCCAGTTGTTTTTCTTTCTCCATTTAAAAAAATTAAATTATCTGTTTTCTGCATTTACATATCTCCTTCATGGTAAACAGCAATCTGCAATTTAAAAGTGAGTTTTTAGAAAAGAAAAAAGGAAGAAAATGTTTTTTTTGGAGGTGATATCTTAATTATGTATGAGGATGTTCATAAGATATGTATATATGCGTTTATGTGACACGTGTATGTGTGTGGCATAATGCTTTCCTATGTGTGTATTTGTACATATGTGCATATAAATATGTATTTTATGCAGACATAGTGCTTCAGATGCTAAATATACAATAAGACCAAAAGATTCTTTCTGATGGTGAGTTTGAGTTGAGACATCTGTCTGTGTGTGTATGTGTATGTGTGTGTGTATTTGGCTATTTTGAAGGAATTGAATGATTTTTTCCCAGCTGAAAAGTTCAATTTTGGGAACAAGAAGGACTTTTTTCCATACTGGTTGCAATCAAAATCTATCTGGATAATGAGACAAAATACTGGTTTTATAGGAAATACTAACTCCTGTGTTTTGGTACCCTTTAGTGACCAGACCTCTCTAGAGAGACATGTAAATGTACATGCAGACAAATATAAGCAAATATACTGTGCACATTCAAAGCCTTAAAAATGTTTTGGATATGATGTAGAAAATAAACTAAGGGTTAAACCCTCCCAGATATGTAGCATCCAGAACTGAAATTAACTTTAAACAAAAAATGGAAATAATAGAGTTGTTACTTCTACTTGAAAAGGGAATATGAAAAGCATTCAAAATACACTTTGTACCAGTTAAAAGCATATCTTTTTCCACTTTTGGAAAGTCTCATACATGGCTTCAGGCTGTCAGCATCATGCCTGTTAGTAGGAACCCCCTTTCAGGTTGTTTCATAACTATTTGAGGGATTTCCTGACTTTCTGTGCTACACCAACAAAGAACAAATTATTAAGAGAAATGGACATAAAGTTAGGAAGATTATCCAGAAAGGGAAACAGTGAAGATACACCAATGACAGTCACAAGCTAAAGCTGGTTTCCAGTAGATCTGTGCCTTTTTTGTTAAATGACTTCATGCTGTATTGTGTTAAAATATCCTGTTATCCTCACATCTACTTGTAATAGTACTTTTTCTTGTCCCCCTATGGGTGACCTGTAGCGTTTTATGCTTCTTAGTGACAATATCAATGCAAGCAGTCACTGAGATGTAGGCACTCTTGAGACAGGGTGAATTCCTTTGAGTATTCTCGCCATTAAAAGCTGAGTATTTGCAAAGCCAGGAAGTTCTGTTGTTTTTATCCAGTACAATGTTGAAACCATTTGTCTCCATGGCTTAATGGCATTTTGGAGGACTAGAGCTTGAGGAGAAGCCCTGTGAGGAGTGGCTGAGGCGGCTTGGGCTGCTCAGCTGCGGAAGACAAAACCGAGGGGACATCCCTGGGCAGCCCCAGCTCCCTGTGAGGAAGAGGAGGGGCAGGATCTGATCCCTGCTCTGTGACAGGGACAGGACCCCAGGGAACGGCCTGAAGCTGTGTCAGGGGAGGTTTGGGTTGGGTATCAGAAAAAAGTTCTTCATTCGCAGAGTTCTTGAGAACCAGAACAGGGGAGTGGCCGCAGCACCAACCTGACAGAGCTCAGGTGTTTGCAGAATGTTCTCAGCACACAGTGAGATTTGTGGGGGTGTCCTGTGTAGGGCCAAGAGCTGGATTCAACGAACCTTGTCTGTCCCTTCCAACTCCACCTTCCGTTCTATGAACTTGGAATTGCTTTGATAGCGAGAAGCGATTTGACTTCCCCAGTGAAGACCTCACATGGTAAAAAATATGTTTGTGTTCCATCTAGCTACTGCAATTATATAATCCGCTTTCTCTGTTATTACTATTATTATTATTATTATTATTATTATTATATTATTATTACTATTTTTATTTGTTGTTGTTGTTTGTTATGTTTTTTGTTATTGTTGTCATACTATGTGGGTACATTATTATTATCCTGAGACCATGACTTCTGAAACCCTCTTGATTTAAAACAGTCAAGAAGTTCAGAAAGAAATTGTGGGAGACTCAGATACACCTACAGACAAATTGATCATGTTGCCACAGGAAACCAGCCTACACATAATTATAATTTATTGCAAAAGGGACTGGAACCCCCATGTCCCACAGATAAGTATCTAGGCCATGGAAATGTGCCTCTCTGCCTCCCTGCTTTTTCTTACCATCTGCCTCTCTTTTTCTGTTTCTCTTGTTCTCCAGCTCTCACATAAACTAGAATAATTCCAACAACAAACACTAAAAAGGAAAATTGTTTCATAATATTACACATTCTTTTCTTAACTTCTTTGGAAGTTTTAGGTCTCAGTATACCCTAAGGAAGAGAGGGAATTTTATACTAAATCTTTTTAAAATGTGTAACCTCTCTGTATAAAAAGGAGCACCAACTATGTAACAACAGACTGTAAACACTCAATTTTCTTTCTGTTTTTTAAGAACTCTCAAGGGATGTTTCCCAGAAGTAGGGAGCAGGGGGATTAGGTCTTAAAATAGAATGAGGTGTCTATTACAGGTGGACATAGGCATTGTACTGATTCCACTGTATTAAGAAGGTGTATTTAATGAGAGTTACAATCATGTCAGGAAAAAGCTAAGAGACACGGAGGACAGAAGCATGTTTGAATCTATCCTCCTTTCCTGGGTATCTGAGCCCTTCTCCCAACCTCTGGGAGCACGATCTCCAGGGCTTAAACCACCTCTCTGAAATTAGTCATGCAGAGCACATCCTTGGGCTTCGCTTTACTGATACCAGGTTTTGAGGGCAATGTGGCGCAGCAAGCATTTGGCATAATATCTACCCATTAAAAAAACCCGTACAGAAACTGAAACATATGAGCTTGGCACAGATCTCTGCTTCTGTGGATTAAATTCCTCATGTGTGAGGAAATTGGCTTAAAGGAGGAAGAGTTTGGAAGAACATGTTGTGATAAGTCAAGGGGGAATGACTATAAAAAGGAAGAGGGTAAGTTTAGATTGGATATTGAGAAGAATTCCTTCTCTGTGAGGGTGAGGTCCTGGCACAGGTTGCCCAGAGATGTGCCAGCCCCGTCCCTGGGAGTGTTGTGGGGCAGGTTGGATGGGGTTTGTGGTAACCTAGTCTAGTGGAAAGAGTCCCTGCCCATGTCAGGAGCATCAGAACAAGATGGTCCTTAAGGTTCCTTCCAACACAAAACATTCTCTGGAGCTATGCAATGTGTGAAACAAAACCCACCTTTGACCATGGAATACACGTCCCCAGCTGAAGAGATGGAATTTCACATCAGCAGCCATTGAAGGACACGTTGGCTAGTTAGGAGAACATTTTTTAAGAGAGACCTGGATTTAGGAGCCAGTCTGTACTTTATTCACCACAATTAGTGAATTAAATTCCTTTGTGCAGGCAGCATTAACCATGTCCTACGCAAAGCTCAGTGAGGTGGCAGCAGATCCCCTCTGCCCCGAGAGCTCCCACCACAGATGCATCACAAACATTTCACCTGATGAAGGAGAACACTCCTGTAGCTCTTTTTCACTCCCACAAAACAAAGTGATGCAGAACCAAGATCTTTACTTTGTCACACGTGCCAGGCCACCATACTTGTGACCAATTACCAACAAGACCCCAAAACAAACCCAAAGATTTTAGAAAATGTTGTCCTATCCCTCACTCATGGTACTACCATGATCAGATTTAGTGAATCCTGCTTTAGAATCCCCCTATACATCTCATTGCCATGACTATTACTTTACTCATGGTTATCTTGGATTCAACCAGAAGGACAATCTTCCCTGATTTCAAATCATCTTGTATTCCAGGTTTTAATGCTATTTTTATATGATGTCCATATGATGATTTTTTGTGTGATGTCCACATCCCTTCACCTCCAAACCTCTGGATTAATCTGGCTCTCTGCAGCCATGTAAAAATTGCTACTGCTGAGACCTGAAGGGAATCATTCTATTAGAATCATCCACGAGGTTTCTAGTAAAGCAAAAAGGACATATTGGTTGTCTCCTGTAATTTCTCCACAATTTCTTGGGAATTCATCCCATAAATATTTCATTCAGATGAATAAGGAAGGTTCTCAACATTAGCTAGTAGCTCAAACAATTTTTTGAAAGAATTTCTCTTTGACCTGTTTTTTTTCTTTATTATATTTATAATTTCAAAGTTGAAAATATTTTTTTTTAATTAGGGTGTCTCGGGAATAAATACTAATACTAATACTAATACTAATACTAATACTAATGCTAATACTAATATATACTAGTACTAATACTAATAAGTATATTTTAAACTTGTAATTTTTAACAACTCTTTGCAAAATATATGCCAGCAAACTTTTTTCTCATTCGTTAATAAATCATTCTTTTTTGTTTAAAGAGAAAGAAGGAGAGAAGGAGGGAAAAATGGATCATGAGTAAGTCTCAGTTAGGAGATGATACCAGAAATCTTTCTGAGGATTTGTTTCCACAGTTCTGTGACTTACTGCTACTCTGTGAATTTTGCTCACATTGCTTAATTTTATTTTTTTTTTCACATTCTTGGGCAATGGTTTCGTTGGAAGTGAGTTGGGATCAGTTTTAAAAATGGAGGATTGCTCCTCCAGAAAGAGAGTATTTTAGATAGCCAAGTGTTGAGGTACCCAAGTTTCTGTGGCCCAGTGTGCACATCTCAAAACTATGAAATTATTTTGGATGTGTGTCACAAGGCAAATGAATACACAAGACATAACCAGGCCAAAAAAAATCCACCGCAACATCAACAGAAAAACAGTTTTGGGTTTTTTTACCTTTCTACCACTTCACTATCCCGTCCCTCAGCTCTAGATGAACTGGTGTGACACTTTTCAAACAATGCAATAAGAAATGAAGCAAGTGGAGTAAGAAACTTATGATTTGCTGTGATGCATATTAGAGTGGCGTATGGACAGCTTAAAATAAAAGGTTAAGCAGAATCTATTGCTGATTAAACATTTTCTAGGGAGCGTTGATTTGGTAGGTATTTCCTTTGGAGAAGAAGAAGGTGTGAGAAGACTCATTTGGGTCCTCAGTCCTCTGGCTTTGCAGCTACAGTTGTTTTCTGCGGTTTTGGTTCCTTGTCTGAGCTACCCTGCAGGCTCGTCTGTGCCCCAGCCTTTGGCCAGGCTGCCCTGACCTGCTGGCTGGGATTCTGGCTCAGCCCCAGCCTGTTTCATCCCTGTGCCCCTGTCTGGGATTCACTGCCCACGGCTGGTGCCGGTGCCATCACTAGACCTGCCCTTCCTGCTCCCAGCATAATTTTCCCCTGCTTGTTTTGCTCCTCAGGGATATGTGAATGCTGTTATACCATCTTGTCAGGCAAAATGTAAATGAGATAGAAGGACTGAAATATACAGGGTTCAGAAAAAAAAAAAAAATCTAAAACCCACAGGTTTGGTTTTTTTTAATCAATTTATTGTCCTTAATAAATATGTAAGTATATACAAATACATAAATATGGTGTGAGATATGCACTGTCCCTCAAAGCCCTAGGCCCTAAAGAAGTGAATTAATTTCTTGCTGATTATGCTGTTCTCAAATTTTCCAAGGAAAGTGCCATATTAGGAAGGCTGAATCAGTGTCATTTCCATGCTGTCAATGATTCATTTATTGAGGGTTCTTCTGCTGATAGCAGAAATCTGTGAGTCTGTGATCCCCATCAGCTCTATCTATTTTTGGAAGACCTCAGAAGAAAATTTCACTTTCTGTATTTTTTGTACACAACCAAATTTCCTTTTCTCTACCACACCCATTTGCTATGGTCTGTCAGTGCATACAGTTCTGTATCTTGGGGCTGATGTCCTGTTATTGTAGGACCTAGAAGAGAAAAAACACCCTGGTCTCTTCACAAGGAGAAGATAAGGGAAAATCTGATTACATGGTTATGGTGGAAACCAGGTAGTATTGATATTTATTATCCGTAAAGTGTCTGGATTCAGAAAGTGTATATTGGAAATAGTGCGTCCCCAACACCAATATGATTTTTCCCATGTTCCCTTTCTTCTTTTTCTATAGATCAAAATCTTATTTTCTGTGTTTCTATGGAATGTAGGGCAGAACTACAGTCAAGACTTCCTAAAGTTAATTTGAATTCCAGCTACTTCCATGATGAATAGACTCCACCTTCATTGTGTCTTCAATTTGACCCTGCATATAGGATTGTCCCTTTTCTGGAATGTATCTACTGGTTATTGCTGCTCTAGCATGGCAGCAACACATATATTTCAAATTCTGTTTTAACAGAAAACTTCCATAAGACCTTGGAAATTCCATTTGTTCCCTCTTTGACTTAATTTCTTATATTTTCCTACCCACAATTAGTGCTCAAATATGGTGACAACAGGGCCCTGGACCTTGTTATTACTATAAATTTATGTGCCTAATTATTTATCCGCTTAGTCAGAAGGAATCATTGCACTTACCATCATATGAAATTATTGCTTTTTCTTGGTCTATTCAATATTTTCAGCTCCATGGGCAGCAGGACCCAGAGAAATGGTGGCTCCACATAACAAAACACTCAGGCCTCTCCTTAAATGCCAGGGGAAACTCCACTCTTGTTCTCTTGGTGGTTTGCACCATTTGTTTCTCCTCCCCCCTCTGGCCTGGTGATTCTGTTTGCAGCATTAGTGAGGATAAAGACTATCCTGGATGGGAATTCAGGCTGGCACAAAGTGTGTGATTGGCACCAGTGATGAATTCTTATTGTGTTGAGATTTTGGGCATGACAGTTATTGGTAAACCAATCCGAAATAATCCCATTCAAACTTGCCAGAATTGTAACAAAGTGATGCCTTCCTGAAGACCTTTGCCAGAATAATGATGGATGCCTGCTGCCAATCAGTGCTGAGACACAGCAGAGCCTTCTTGTCATTTAACTATGGCTACACTCAGTGTTTAACAACATGAAGGGGCTTATTTGATGTTTAATTGCTAAGGTTACCTAGAGCTGCTCTTTTAAGAGGTCCACACCTTTGTTCAATGGAAGGCAAACCTGGACAATCACTTGACTTCCTTGTGTTTCAGTCAATGCATCCCTCGAGAAACAATAAAATAAACAAACAAATGAATAAAAAACCCTATCGATACAAAATGCCTGAACAAAACAACCCAACACCATACAAAGTCTCCTGAAAAACAATCACCATTTGAGCAAGCACTTACAAGGGAAATTAATGTGAATTTCTCATGTTCTAGTGATATACCATAGTACCTCGTAGCTTCACTGATCATACATTACTCTACAGATTTCATCAAGTCACCTTTGCAGGAAAAAACCCCCACATATTTGATTTTATACTATTTTTCTGTCATTTTCAAGTGAATAGAATTAATGGATGAGGAATTCTACTCTGGCACTCTTTTAATTAGCTTTATTAAGTGGCTGGGATGTTGTATTTTTTGTTGATCACTCTTTTTCAGCAAACTACTAAATTTTTAGAAAAATGCCTAAATCTCACCCATCTCTGTTATGGTTTAGGCCTGGCAAAGCCAAGGCCCCCATAAATATACCTTTTACCTGATATCTGCTGTGAGATGTGGCCAGGAAATAAGCAAAGCAGGCTCCAACTTAAACATAAAGAGAAGTTTATTAACTAAACTACACACACAATTACTAAACTACACACACAATTACTAACCTACACACACACAGGGAAAAAAACAAGGAGAATGAGAACTACACAGAAACACTTCCTTATCCTCCTCCCACCAAATTCCCAAACACATTTACATTTCCCAAAAAATTATCCACACTCGGTCTGGCACCACCCTTTGGAAAAAAAAATCAAATCTTCAGCTCATAAGGGATAGACGGAGTCCTTCCTTGTGCCACGGACTTCTTGTCACAATCAGCAATCCGCCCGGTATCTTGCTACCTCGTGACATCTCCTTTCCATGCCGAGGTGCTCTCACCACCTGGCATGGGATGGGGCAGGGGCCTGCCTTCAGGGCCTTTTAAGAATGCCTCGTCTCGTTCCAAGCAGAGTACAGTCACAATCCTGGGACCTCTGTCCCCCCCATGTCTTCTATACCCCCTGGGGCCGAGGGGTCTCAAAACCAAACTCTCTTGACGCCGAGCCTCCGCTTCCCCCTGCAATACAGCCTCTGCCTCTCCAGGAAACAGTCCATGGAGATACAACAAAAAAGAGTCCAGCAAAAACTGCCACTCCATCTTCCTCCATTCCTTCAACATCTCTCTTCTCCCTTTGCCAGACCCTCCTTACTGGCCTAATTTTCTTCCTTCATCTTCCACTCCTGTCCCTTTCCCAGGAAAGGCAATGTTCTGCGAAGCCTTCATTCCCCAAAGGGTTAAAAGGTCTCCCAGGCGGCCGGACTGCCCGCTGCCCCCCCCCCCTTTCTCCTCCCAGCCGTGCTGCCTGCCGGCACATGATATCAAGTTTCAAGATATACAGTTCGAGCACGGGCTGCATTCTCTGGGGGGGGGAATAAACAGGTCGCTCAAGGGTCTGCCACCCTTCCTCCGAACCCGGGCCTACCGTAGATGGCCCACGTGGCTCTCCCCTCCCCCAGCCCAGCCAGAAACTGGGCCGGGGGAGAGACTTCTTCACGCCGGAAATCCCAAGAGGGCTCCGAAGGCCAAGAGCCCTGCTTTTAACCCCTTGAGTTCGTAGTCTCAAGAGGCGGATCCAAATGTCCCACTGGTCAAACTAAGTGCCCATCTTAAATTCCAATTACCCATTGGTAATCACAGCAAAACAAAATATCCCAGATGTCCCATTTCCGGTCAAACCACGACAATCTCTAAATGGGATATCAGTCTATGCTTACATTTAGGCCTGTATTCAAATACATTATGAATGAGGAAAATACTTAAAAAAAAAGGAAAAAGGAAAAGTTGAGACATACCAGACTCAAGATACATTAATGCAAATACTAAGGTAAGGAATAATAAACTGGTCAAAAATGTGGATAGGCCACAGTAAAGGTGGATATACTCATAAAGGTCCCAGTACCTTACATAAAGCCTCAGCTAATTAAAAAATCCCAGAGACTCAGGACACAGCAATTATATTGGTGCAATTTTTCTCTTTTATGCAAGGAGAAACTCACCTGATAATACTAATAACAGCACCTGCATAGCACTTTAGATTCACAAAATGCTGTACCAACAGCACATAAACTACACCCTGGTTTGTATTATTTCTTTTACTGCTGCTATAGGATGGGTCTTAGAGGACAAGGAACAGGGGAAAAGTTCCTCTGCATTTGCTGCACTGTAGAAAAGGTTCCCTTCAAACTCTTCCTTCCCCATGGGTTCCTGTTAAGTGAGGTTCTTCTTCCTTATAACTTTAGTAGCTTTCCACACTAATTTACAAAAAGACCAAAAACAACAAAACAAAACCAAAAACCAAACTAAGCAACAAACCAGATGAAGGAACCCAAAATATGAACCAAATCAAAAGAAACTCCAACCACAACAATAAAATCCCCAAGTATATTTTGTTTAAAGTATTTTACATATTCTATTTATCTTATGCAGCATCAGTGCGATGTTTGGACTGGGCATCAATCAATTCTGTGGATCCTTGCATGCTGTAGTTAAAATATTCGAGGCATTTAGCATCAGCACAATTTTATACTCACCTGAGACAAAATAGATGACACACAACATGTTTTTTTAAGCAAGTTAATAACACTTAACAGCAGGGGAATGAATTATAAAGTTTTCTGAGATACACATTGAGAACTCCCAACAGACAGCAAGATGCCAGTTTACAAGTCCTGCCCCAAAGAGTCAGCTCTTCTCAAAATGTATTATTGCACTTATCAAAAACTGGCGACCATAATAATCTCGTTAAACCCTTTACACTCAGCATTAACTACAGATCATCTCACCCTCTCTGTCTGCACTACAGCACATTAAACCAGTTCTACCTTTCTGTGAGAACACAAACTCTCAGGATCTCTTTTACCACTTTTTCCAACCATGCCAGGAGAGAAAGGAATAATTTTGTGTTCTATTTCTTTCCTTCTTTCATTAAAAATTCTCTAAGCTTTGTAGTCCTCATTGACATGAAGCCATGTCCAAGCTGGTTCCCAGAATACTGAGTAAATGACCTCTCAACATCTCCTGTGAACGTGGTCAATATCCTACAGCAGCAGAGGCTGCTCAGGAGCTTCAAGGAACTGTTAAAACTTTCCTTTCTCTCACTTCACAGTACTCTGATATTTCCTAAGCTTATGTACTCTGCTGAAATAAATCCTAATCCTTTTTTGCCCCACTAAACTCTGCCCTTTAGTTGCTAATCTTCATCTGTGTCTAATAAGGGAGTCTTTTTACTCACAGCATTCAGCTGACAAAGTCCAACTCCAATAAGTCAGTCAGTAAGTTGTGCCTGCATTCAGCTCTATCCTGACAGAAATGTTCACATTATATTACAAACTCTAATCTACATTAACCAGAGGCATGACTTGTGTCTTCCTTCATAAGAAGGCTTCTTTTTGTGATCTTTTCAAAAGCCATTTGACCAAGTTCACATGAGTAATTTCTGCATTATTCCTCTGGCTTTTTTCAGAGTCATGCAGCTTGCCAATTAAATCATTTGAAGTTGCTGAGTTATTGTGCCGTGTGTGATAGTCACGTAGGTGTACACAGAATGTGCTGCATTTAATCTTCAATGGATGGAAAATTGCTGGCACTATGAATTTTGCCAGCCTTTGCTTCTGCCCTCCCCCTCCCCACTTCGCAAATGGCCTTAGAATCTAAATGCAAACGCATTAAGTGTAAAGAATGAATTTGGCATTTAAATTAATGGTTTCATGTCAGACAGCATACAGGTTTTGTTTGTTTGGGTAAGAAGCTAAAACCCGCATTAAATCTACTGAATGGCTTTAGGTGATTGACCAGCACATTTTGTCCACAGGATGAGACTCAAAAACAGATCTCAGCCTATGAAATGGTTGGCTGACTCTCAGTTCTCAGTTCTACATTTCTTTTCCCCTTTCCTTTAAAATATCTTTACCCATGAACCAGGGGAGTTCCTCCCAATGCAAACTATCAAGGCTCACACTACAAGTTTTCAATGGCAGCCAGTGTGAGGGACTGCATATATCTACCCTCAGACAGCTGTGTTATGGAGCTAAAGGAACTGCATCTAAATTCATGAGCCGATAAAAAGTAATCTGGCTGAAGTCTTTTTTATACCAGAATATACACTGATAATCACACCCCCTTGAATTACAAATGTTCCATAACCATTCAAACTGGTACCAAGTTACTGACATTATTTGAAGTAATGACATAATAAAACACACTTTAAAAGACAAACCCATAATTTGCTTACTTCTCACTTAAAAAAATTTTCCAGAAATCTTTTGGGAGCATAATTGATGGGATGCCAGACTTCATAGGCCAACAAAGACCTGACTATGTTTTAATAAATTAAATTTTAAAAAGTAAATTTAGTTTTCTTATTAATTAGCTTTGGATTTTATTACTATTATTTCCTATGTTTTCCCCTTTTTTTTTTAATATTTCTGTTCATTTCTCTCTGTCCCTACCTTATATTTTAAAATTGAGCTAAAAAATAATTAAAAATTTTGTTGACCTTCTGCTTTATCTCACTACAAAAGTATGGATTTTTCTCTTCTTCTCAGAGGTAATAAGTATCTCTGCATTACCAAGTAGATTTTTTTTAAGGGAGCTACACCAAAATGAGGCATTTCATGCACCGAGTTTAGAGCACATCTAACACGCCTCATAAAGACTACCTGCATGTCTGTGCAATACAAAGCAGTGATAATTAATAAGGCTGATCAGCATAAGGGCCTGGAGCAACTTGCAGTGTCCATCTATCTTTCTAATTGTCGTCCTCTGTGCACTCCCTGATATTGCAGGGCAGTCAGTCATGGTGTCTCCCCCTACCTTACGCATCAGGAAGAACCTGAGCAAATTTAACACCCAGCTTGTGTTTTCTAGTAGAAGGGAATTTTCTACAGCTAGTTACACTGAGAAACTCATACAAATTAACTAATTGTCTAATTGGTTATGTTACTTTCTGCTTGCCTGGTAACCTAGCGCAAGGTTTTGTGAGAGGCGTCAATTTCTCTCAAAGTCGTGTGGCTAAGCAGTACTATGGGGCTGATTGAGCAGAAAACATAGCCAGCTCTTGGTCTTAAAATAAAGGAGGAACAATGGTCATGATTGTGAGGCAAAACAAGAAAAAAAAAAGGTTATGTATTGCAAGGTATATGTGTTCAATAAAAATAAGAAAAAGGTAAACAAAAATATCAGAAGGCTTTTCAGCTACCTAAAGCAAAGCTCAGCGCTGATACAAGTTTGTATGTCCTTTAGCTGAAGATGTTGGAGAAATGATGAAATAAAAGCAATTTATTTTAAAGTTGCAGGGAAGTTCACAGTCCCTTATGTTAGGCTTCTAATTCCTACAGTGTCCCTAGTGAGTGCTGCAACTCTCAGTTGACTTTAGTCTCTTCCATTGAAAACGTTCACACCCAGTAACTGTGCACCCACATCCCAGGTGTCCATGCCTGAAGCTAAAAGATCTTTATTTCAAGAAAATTGGATCTAATAACGTCACAGTTTTTGGTCTAAATTCTGCATAAAAAAAAAGAAAAAAATCAAACACTAAAAACCACAAAAAACACCAAAAAAAACAAAAAAGGCAAAAGTAATTTGTATTTACATGGGAAAAGAAGAGATAAGTACTTTCAAAAATGTCAACAGATAGTAGTTTTGTTGCAATGAATACAAACACCTAACTGTTCCACCTGTCTTTTATTTATTTCTTCAAGTTATTTCATCTTTTTAATCAGGGAAAACATACCTTATTTCATTAAAAGAAACAAAGGCAAATGTTAATTAGGCTTTTAATTAAGACAATTTATTTAGTACCTTAGTTCATTTATATGACCAAATATTCTTCCTGACGGGACAATTTATTCTGCTTAGATCTCAATCACCCTGCAGGTTCCTGTAGATTTCCAGCAGCTGAAAAGGCAGCAGAAAGGAATTTATCTGAAGTATTCTAGCCTAAATACCTCAGTTGTGAGCCTAAAAGTTGAGTTCAGCCTATGTCTTCTCACTCAAAATACCACGTGTAAATTGCTCCTTACCTCTCTCAACCAATGGCTTTTATTCAACCATTTCATTTAAAGGGTGATCTCATTACTGTCTGGATACCACATTTTGCTCCGCGGGCCAGATCTTGCTTAATTACCATAATTCAGCTCAGTGCAGAAGTCTACATAGGAATAACAACGGGTTAATAGCAAGAGAAAGCTCCATGATGCACCACTGACCGAATTGTTCTCTCCTCAGCTGTAGTAAATTGAGGAGAGGCAAACATTTGCTTTTACACAATCCTGGTGACAAAACCAAATTAATTATTAAATGTGATGGTATGAGTAAAACTGCTTTTCAGCCGGGCACTTGAATCTTATTCCTTAATAAGGTACACCAGAAGCTGGAAGGGGGAGTGCTGGTTGTTTGTTTTTCTTTTACCACTGTCTATCAGCATAAATACCACTTCCTTAGTTGGAATACATCTGCTCTGTTGACAATGTACTCAAACTGCAAGCAAGCATTTAATGGTGTCATGCTGAAGCACAACAGAGTGGATGCTGAGAGAGCCTTAAGAGTCGCTGAAATGAAAGGGCTTTTCTCTTAATTTCAGTCACCAGAAGACTTTGAAAAGAACATGACATCTTAGCCATCTGAGCTTTTTAAACGAGACTTTGGCAGATACACAATGCTCAGCTCTGTGGTACCTAAATAATTGAGGCTTTGAAACATCAAAGTGCTCACACCTTCAAACACTCAAGTAGCTTTATTTGAAGGATTCTTTTCACAAAAGAAGACTAACTCTGCCATTTGAGATCAATGGATCTCTCTGGAACACAGTGTCCCCACTTTAGATTGGAAGGCATGGGTTGTTTACTACATATTGACTAGCAGTGTCCCAGGTGCAGGAGGCTTTTGATTAAATGGATGTCTTTGTGATGGCATGACACAATTACAGAATTAGGGGTGACATTTGGAAAAAATGTCAGAACAGAAATTACAACAGAAATTTGAAATTCATTATAATTTCACTGTGTTTATGTGTACATTTTAGTTTCTTTTTTTATTAATAAAATCCAATTAAATTTCATTTTGCTCTGCTTTGGTTTATTTTATACCCAACAGACACGAATCTTCTCTCTTGATAGTACCACACTCAAAATGTTGTTGGTGCAAAAGGGAACAGTCTCTCTTGTACTTGAAACTAAAGCTTTATTGTTACTTTAATTAATGTTTAACAGTCTAAATAAAAGCCTAATCCTTTCTTCTTATTAGTACTTGTACCAATGCACACAGTGAAAATTAACACAGAAAAGCCATTTAGAGCTAAAATTGTTATACAGAAAATTTGTGCTCACTTTACTCTGAGTTCCAGTGTTGAAAGCTTCAGTCCTTCTGAGGAGGAATGCCTGGGGTGGAGTTGAAGGCTGACCAGGTTCTGATGCAGGGAGGTGGGTGATGTGCAGTGGAGGATTCCTCTTTCTCTTCAGTTTCCAGCCACTCAGCCCTTTAATTCTCCTTTTCCCCCACAAATTCCCCCTTTAATTCTCCTTTTCCCCCAGTTTTCAACCACTCAGCCCTTTAATTCGCCTTTTCCCCCATGAATTCCCCCTTTAATTCTCCATTTCTCCCAATTCCTTTGCATGACCCCTCCGCTCCGTGTGACTTCCCAGCTGAGGTTTGCAAGTGCCCTAAAACCTTCACTGGTCCCAAATAATATAAAATGTTGCTGTTTGTTACACAGTTTTGACTTTTGTACTCATTTCAGAGACTCTGTACTGTCAGTTCAGTCCAGACCTGTGCCATCCAAAACTATTTTTACTCTGATAAACTGGGAAATATCATAATTTTCTATTGTCTTAGTACTTTGCTAGTACTTTGTTTTTGAAGTTCAGCTATTAGGCAGCAAATTCTGTAGAGTATAAGGAAATAAAGCAGACTTTCACTTTAGTATTCTCAAAAAGTAAAGGTTTAAAATGCCTTATCTCTTCGCAAGACTGTTCATTTATGCTATCCATTGATAAGTTTTAAAAATACAATTAATTAGAATACTCTTGACAGTAGCTGAAGATCTCTAGCCACTTAGATAAGGACTTTAATCTCTAGACTGCAAAAATATGTCCTCTCTGTGTGTCTCTGAATGGTGATGACTGCTTTCTCAAGCTAAACAACTACATGCAGATCAGTACAAGGTAATGTGGTTTATCAAAATTGTACAGATTTGTGATTCTTTTTGGGCGTGAATTGGACTTGAAATTTTGCTATTCCTTTTAACTTTCTGTGAAGGAGATTATTGCAGCAATGACAATAATATGTAATCCTTTCCTGTTTCCTGTGGAACTGCTATTTTATGGTATTTACATATACCTACAGCTATATATACAAAAATATTTATATTGAGAGACTGTCAGATAGACGCAACGTGGTAGAAAAATTTGCTCTTTCTCTAAAAGTTCATCATTTACATGGATTCAAGAAATTGTCACATAAAGAAACTAAAGAAAAATCCACCTAAGGCTGCTAAACATGCAAACACTAGCTCAAGAAATTTCCAAGGCACAAACTGTTGAAGGCTGTAAGTGTGCAACAGCAAAATGTGCACAGACCTGCTTGTTATTCTGTTTTGCTTTACTTATCAGCTTCTGGGAAGTACTGTAAAGAGAATATTGACTTAGGTGAACCTCTGGTCTGATCTAGCATGGCCAGCTTTATGATCTGATGCCTTTTCTCCCTAAATGAGGTATTGAAGCAAGAACCCCTACAGCAAAACACGGGAGACATCTGATATGATCTCAATTTAAAGATGACATGTCTATCAGCTGCAAAACCCAAAGTTTAATAGCAAAAGAGATTACTTTTTTTTTTTTTTTAATTCTGGATTAAAAGTGATCTTTTGAACCAACAAAAGTCTTATTGCCTTCCACAGCGTATCGTGTCAACCTCATGTTCACTCTATCTGTGACAGAAAATAAGTTTCAAGGAATGATGAAAAGTTATGTTAAAAACAAAGGCAAATGAGGTAGAAGATCATGTCATTTATTGCTTTGTAGGTAACTCTTCTGATATCCCTGTGACAGCTCCTGTCAGAGAACAGAACAAGGTAGAACTGCAAACCTTCAAGTCAGAGATACAGAAATTTGTCTAGAATAAAACTAGATCACTGAAAAATAATCTTTTACATTTCTGCCAAAAGTTGTATACCTCTGTCTCTCTGATGTACAGAAAGAGGAAAAATATGACCTCAATATTGCTTTTTCACCATTGACTCATCCCAGAATTGATACACTCGTGCTGTGGCTGCCCTGAAGTGTAATAGTGTACCATTAAATTCCAGCTGCAATACCATTATATTGCTATTAGAAAAGACTGCCGAGCAACACAATTTTTCAAATAAATATAAATTGTGAGCAGCCGAAATGTGAAATGCCCTCAAGTGCCCAGGAGCAGAATTTTTAAGCGTCCTTTTTTAGTGGACAGTTATGATCTCCAGCAAAGAGATGGCTCAGTTTCTCTTCCGATTTTTAGTGGTAGTCTTAACAGGCACATACAACAAAGAGCCTTACAGAAGTCTGGGCCATGACCTCTGTGCAGCCTGGTGAAGGCACTGAAGTTCTGATGAGTATTACCAGTGAGAAAGTTACATTTTTGACCTCAAAGAGCTGGCTCAAAACCTATTGTGATTCTCGGTCCTACACTGCTGCTGTCCTGTTATTTTTGGGCTTGCTTTACTTGCCTTAAGCCGGGGCAAAACTCACGAAATTATGGCAGAATAACGCCGCAGAAGTACACGGCCCTTTATCTAAACAAATGAAACAAACACAAATCTTTATCTTTCATCAGGCTTGTCTCCCTGAAATTCACACTTCTTCGTCAAGAGGATGTTTTTTACACCTACTCAGCTGGAAGACAGTACTCACTGCATGTTGTTAGGCAGCATTTTCACACCCACTTATTCATGCATATGCTAATAGTTTTCTCACTACAACTGCTGTGCTTTGTTCAGGACCCCTCACAGCTGTTTCGAGCATGCACCACCAGTCTGGCAGCTTCTGGGTAATTCACACCTGCTCCCTGCCCTGTGGTATTTCTGTCACCGAACAGGCAAGGTATGTATGATCATCATTGCTGACCACCAAGAACTCAGGCTCCTGCCTTCAGCTCCTACGTGTAGAAGGGATGAGATACCCAGACAAAATTATCTGGGTGATGTTAGCTGTGAGTGGAACACTAGAGCTCAGTTCCACACCATTGCTGAACTTTGCTCAGGATTTCCAATGGGTTCTAATGCTGATGTTGACAAAATTGCAGAGATGGAGGTGCTTCTGATTGCCAAGAAATATTACTTTAATCATTAATTTGTATTTAAATAGGTGTTTAAGAAAGGGAGAAGCATGCTTTAAATCACAGATAGGTTGTATGTGACTCCTTGCTAGGAGTACAATCCTTATTGTTCAGCTAACTGTGCCAAAGTGTGAATTACAGCTCCAGCAATTGCCAGTGCCTTTATTGCTATCTTTGTTCATTTAATAGCTGTAAATTAATGATGGAAAAATCTCCAAAATAAAGTTAGGCAAACCCACCACTGGCAAAGAAGGTCTTCTGTTAAAACTGCCATGTGGCACTTTTATTCATGGCAAATATTCATGGCAAATTCCCACAAATTCATGGCAATTTTATTCACGGCAAATATTCGTGGCAAATTCCCACAAATTCCTGGTAAATTCCCACGAATTTGTGGGAATTTTCATTATTTCATCAAGACTTTGGCTTCTTGGCATCTGGGTATTTTCACTGCAGGATTCGAGGAAATCTGCCTTTCATATGTTTCTGTCCTATCTCTGAACTGGGGTTGAAAGAATCTGTGGCGTTTCTGCTGCTGTAAATCACAACTCTGAACATTAATTGAAGATAAAAACTTCTTCACTTTATATTAACCCAGGGGACTGGGAATGATGGACACACCACCCTCTCTGCCCCTGGTAGAGAAAGGGTAGAGAAAGTTCTTCAGCTGGGGTAGGGCAGGAAATTCTATAGTGTGATCTCAGGGCCAGGAGTTGGATTCAGTGATCCTGATGGGTCCTTTCCAACTCAGTAAATTCTATGACAATTTTTCATATGTCTAAAGTAAATATCTACCAACTCTGAGCGCTTGTGTCACAGCAGGTGAACAGTACAATCATTGTTCGTTCCAAGAATTCCTCTCAAAATTTGTCATATTATTATTATTATTCCTGCTTATTTGAATTGCAAGTCCTTTGAGGAAAGGGTTTGTTCGTACAAGTATTATCACAGTGGAGTCCTGTTACTCTCATGAGAGGATGAAACACATCTGGGCTTTATGGAGTCTGCTCCTACGATAATGCTTTGTTGCAAAATGAGAGTTTTGTGAAAAATAACAGAAAAACTAATTTTTGTCCAAGGACTTCATTAAAGCTTTGGAGATATTACCTTGGGAGAATACATCAGAATTTTTTTCTGTAAATATTTTTTTATTGTAGTGCTTTTTGTCATTATCTTATGCATCTTCTCCCCAGCTGGAAATCATCTAGATACACCTCTAGTCAGCTATTAACTGCCTCTGGAGACTTTTTGTAAAGTGATTTCAGATTTTCTTAGGGATGCACTTTGACTGGTGTTATTTATTTGTACAAAGTGACTTTCTGTACCACAGGAAAACAATAAATTGAAGCTTTATTACATTGACTTTAACTACAGTAAATAATTTAATTATTTTGGAGACCATATTATCTTACTGCATTCAAACAGGAAATATTCATGAAGCTGAAGTTTAAATGGCTCATTACTGCTGAAAGCGAAATTATCTCCTCCCTCTTTATTTGTTTATCATTCACATTCTTTTGAAACTTGACAATAAACTGAATATATTTTGCTACAAAACAAATTTACTGAATCAGTCCAGAGAGGGTCCAAAGGAATCCTTGCATGATGTACACAGAAAATGAGGGAATCAGGAGAAGAAAGAGCTTGGACCAAAATTAAATTATAAAATAATAGAACCACAGAATAATTTAGATTGGAAAAGAGTTTTAAGGTCATCAAGTCACAGAATGGTTTGGGCTGCAAAGGACTTTAAAAACCATCAAATTCCAAACCCTTTGCCATACACCCTTCCACTTGGCCAGGTTGCTGCATGCTCCATCCAAACTGTTTAGATTGGTCTTACCATCCATGGACATGATTTCTCATACCACACCATCTCTCCCTTGCTTCTTACTCTTAATCTGAGAAAAAGAAATTAGAAAGAAATGAAAAAGAAGTTAAAAAGAAATAATACATTGGTATTTAAGGAAAAAAAATAAAAAGGTCTCTGATACCAGGTAATTAGAGCTAATCTGTTTTATCTGCTTATTTAGATTTTTTCATTATTTTTTTAAACTGAAAGGTCATGGGATACTAAAATGGAGTGTGCTGAAACATACATTCTAGACCTGAACAACCAGACCTTTATTTTATCAAAAGTAGGAAATTTGTTGCAAGACCCACTTTGCATGAAACTGCACTAATTGCTGTTAGTAGTATTTTTAGCTTCTAATTCTTTGTTGATATATTCTTAGGGTATGATGAATGGCACATTTAAGTCAGAGTTTAGCAGTGACAAGTCCTTCATAATAGCTGGGTAGGTTAATGACATTGGAGAAAAGAGTTTGTGAGACAGAGAGGTAATTGTTTGCCTGGCTTGTTCAGGCTGTTAATATCAGCTGCATCAAATGACAGTGATATGAAAAAGAACTTGTTCCAGATGTTATATTTCAGCCCAACATTTTTATAGAACAAGTGGATTCACGAGGCAAAAATCTTCCAGGTAATTTCAAGTTAATGTTTTCTTTATTTTTAATTAGAATCCACGCCAGACTGCAAACTGCCCTGTCTTTTATTACCTTATTCTCTTACACTTTTTGCAATATTGGACTTCAAAAAAAAAAGAAAAAAAAAAAAAAAAAAGAAAAGTATCTTTACATAGTAAGAATTGAAAAAAAAAAAAAAAAATTATATTCATGACCTTGTCAGGATGCACAGTGAACCAGAGGGCAATAGTAATGTGCAGGCAGCTCTTGGCTGCTGCCACCCTGCTGATTGAATTGAAAGGGATTCTAGGAAGGGGCTGTTTATTCCCCTCACGGATCAAGTGGATTCTAAGCAATCTAGAACCCAAGAAAAAAAGAAAATCAGGAAGAACTCTATATGGTTCTACCTGTTGAAACACCGGGAGTTTTCCACCTTGCTGTGGCTTCTCTTTAAAATTGGCAAAACTGTAGCTTTTCTCACTTTTGCGGATCTTCCTTGGACAAAATTTCGTTTTTGCCGCAATTTAAGGTACCTACCACCACTCTCAGCAGAGCAGGGGCAGGAATTACACGGCCATGAAATCATGCCTGAAAGCTCCAGTGGTGAAAGATAAACCTGAGAGCACACCCTGTGTGCAGGCACAGAGAAAACAGAAACTGCACTTTTAGCCGACCACTGGTTTGGAATATGAGTAAAACACTCGTCTCGTGAGGATATCTGACTTTGGAGCTCAGTGGTAAAGAAAAAAGAAATAAATCAATGGGTTTGGGTTTGCACGCCAGGAAGTTTTGTTCAAATTGGAAAATGTTGCGTTTCATTTTCAAGTTATTTAAGACTTTTTTTTTTTCTCCTTTTCTTACCCTTTAAAAAGATCAATTTCAAAATGGAAATGACATTTTGAAATGAAACATTCCAGTTCATTCTGAAAATGTTGATATAAAGCATTCTGACATTTCCTAAAACCATTTTCTTTCATGTGTGCATGTGTATACGAAGACTACTTGAAGGATGAGACTTGACCTTATAAATTCATACTTGTTGATAAAACATGTATGAAAGGTGTGCATGAAAATGTACTTTTCTCTTGCTAAAAATACTTCATCCAGCTGTAAAAAGCCCATAGGAGTAGTGGCAGGATTTAACCAGTTATTGTGAGCCCCATGCAGCAGAACAACCCTTTTATGTAGGCCCCAAAATATTACAATCTGAAATAACCACAGCACAGCCTTCTTCAAATCCATTTTTTCTCTACCATGACACTGCAGAAAACCAAAAACCAAACAGAAATAAAAATTTATTGTGGGGATTCTTTGTTAGAGTGCATTCTGTTTGAAACACCATCTATACTAGTGGGCACAATAGCTGATAAATATCTCTTTGAATGCAAATGACAAAAAAGTAGGGATATTATTGGTCATTTATCTTTACAGGACCACATCCCCATATCTGGCCATCCCCAGTTGCCCTGGTTTCAGGTGAGATAATTTTCCTTCTAGTATCTGTAATGGTGCTGTGTTTATGATTTAGTATGAAAATACTATTAATAAGACACTGTTGTGGTTGCTCAGCAGTGCTTATTCTAAATCAAGGATGCTTCAGGGTCCCATGCTCTGCCTATGAGCAAAGGCACAAGAATCCATGATCGAGTAAAGGAAACAGGATGAGGACAGATGACCCAAAATGGCCAAAATTATATTCCACACCATAAGAAATCATGCCCAGTGTATAAAATGGGGACAGATCACCACTGGTATGTGGGCTGGACATCGGTCAGCAGGTGGTGAGAAATTTTCTTCTGCATCACTTGTTTCTCTTGAGTTCTATTCCTCTCTCAAATTTTCAGGGCAATTAATATTAAATAATTTATTATGATTTTGTAATGTATTCTTTACAGTTATGAAATAGTTCTTAGCTCAGTCCAGGAGATTTACTTTTTTTTTTGTTTTTCCAATTCTCCTCCTTACCAAGGGGGCCAAAGGGTAGCAGAGAATGCAGTACCTTGTTGCCGGCTGGGGTTAAACCTATACACCAATACAAACAATTTAGTGTAACATTATATATGTATCTAAAAAGAAGTAAACAAAATCCAAACAATTTTCCTTTTTGTTCTGTAGTGTCAGCAAGTCATCTTTGTATATCAGTTCAGGATGAGAGAGAACTTCTTATTTTTCTGAAATGTTTTGTTGGCCAAAACCATGTGTAACCAGGTGCAGCTGAGGGATGCCACCCAACTCAGCATAGTTAACATTTCCAAATTTGCAGGAACCTGTTCTAAAGGATTTATTCTTGGTGTTCCATCTACTTTTCCTAAATCACCTTTCTGTTATGTAGAAGTAAAAGAAAAAGAAGGAAAAGAAAAAGAATTTAAACATTTTACCTCATAAAGACTTCTGCACTGAAAGGAGAAGCAAAGGGCTATGTACAAATTTGTCTGTATTGTCTTCTCTTTCTCTCTCTTCTTTTCCTTTTTATTTTTAATTTCAAAACAAACCACATAATTGGATTTAATCCTGCTGAAAATTGGGAAGATTTATAAAAAGCACTGCTTAGCAAAACTGCTTTTGGGCTATAATCTCCCTGTATTCTTCCAAGAACCATGTCAGGTACATCAAGGAGAGAAATCCTTCAGTGTGCTGAAAAATGTGCCACTGACAAAGAAAACCCAAAGAGATTTTCTTCCACATAAGACTGTAGAATAAGGCACAAAAGTTGGTTAGAAACTTATTTCCTAGATCAGGTTTTCTGATCCAATTGGTAATAACCAACACAATTTTTGCAAATTCACAATTCAAGACAGAAATAAGACAAAGCATAGTTAAAGAAGATTTAAAAGCAAAATTGCTAACAAAAATGAAAGACAAAATATTAAAATAAAATCTAAGGACAAAAAGGAAAGTTAATTTTCATGTGACTGTAGGTAGTCTTCAAGCTTCAGTTTCTGGAGTATTCCTCAAAATGGTATATCTGTATTAAATGTATATTGCTTCAGATGACAGAAGCCCGTCTGATAAACTAGAAAAAATAATTTCTTGTTTGAAATCTACTTTATTCTGGACTGTGCTCTTTTTTTGTCCTAGAAGAAGGGAATGCATATTTTTCTGTACCACTTTGACAACTACAAAATCATGGTATAAAATGAAATCACTCCAGATGTATATCTCTGGAATTTGTTTCCATCTGTGTTTTGATGATAACTCTATGGAAAAACAAGAATTTAAAACAACTACTTGATTTCAATTTTATATAAATACCTGTAGATTATCTTCCAATTCCCTAAATATAAGTTCCTCATGTTATTTTTGAGCTCCTCCATGGTACTTACTAGACCATGAAAAATTTTGGAAGTCTAAAATGGCATCAAATGCCTGTAGAGGTCAGGAAACTCAATACCTCTATTAATGTAAGTATCACTTTATATTGTGGGCTGCATGAGCACAGAGAACATCACTCATGTGTTACAGAAAATTTGGAACAAATTCTGTTAGGGAAAAAATGCACTGATATTATCTTATTTTTTTAAACTATTTTTTTCATATATCATGCAACATATACATGGAGAAAAGGAAGCTTAAGGGACACCCTCTTGCTCTGTGGAAGGAACTGCAAGGAGCCTGCAGCCAGGTGAGATCTGCCAGGGAACACTGGAGTCACCATTGCTGGAGGTATCTAAAAAATCTGTAAATCTGTCTCTTGAGGATACGGCTCAGTGGTGGATTTAGCAGTATCAGGTTTGCAGCCGGACTTGATGATCTTAAAGGTCTTTTCCATCCTAAATGATCCCGTGATTCTATGAGAAAACAGGGAGTTGAAGGGCTCATTTCCAGTGAATTTTATATTATCGATTAACTGATATTTAGACTCCTGAGGCATCACTTCTCATTGTGCAAAATAAGCATAAAAACACTACAAGCAATTAATTGCATGGGGTTTGTACTATGCTTTGAGATGGCCTATCAGCCCTTTATTAATATTAATGAGAAGAATTAGTACCAAAGATCAGGGATCCATGATAGCTGGAAGAACCTGCAAGGACCCTCCAGCTCTCATGCTTTATTATTTTTTAATCAAAGTGTCTGTCTTGAAGGCACAAAATTAAAGAACGGAGTCCTTTATGATTCCACAATGATTCAAATTAAAATGATCTATACTTGCATAATTCCAATGAGCTATTTTGTGCTAGTTAAAAACAGTTAAAAATTGCATAAATGAATGATTTAAAGGCTACAGCTCTCTAATCTTAATGAAAGCACCGGGGGTTTTTTTTGTATATTTCTCAACCCACACATGTGACTAGAATAAATCCAACACAGAAGAGTAAGAGAGAAAGAATATATTTGATTTCAACATTCTGCTAGTGAGTTATCTTGAAAAAAATTGGGTTTTGGGATCATAAGCAATGTTTTTTACTTGTCCAAAAAGACAATTATTTTCTTGTAAGTATATAAAATAGCCTGTATTACATTTATTTTTTTTTTATTGTAACAGGATTTAAATGTCTCATCCAAGCTGGCTTTTCTGGAAGACTCTCTGCACAACAGTTAGTGATAAACCAAACTGTGAAGACTTGTTCACAAACAATATAAATTTACAAAAAAGACAAAAATAGGAGGCAAAACAGTGAGTAGCCTATAGCCATACTTAAGGTGAAGAGAAGAATTGGGGCTGTAACCAAAATGCTGTGTTGCACTGTTGTTTAAAGGATTCTATTGCCTCTCTCAAATTTTTGTTAGTTATTGTAATTTATGTAAATTAAGATAATCACTGAAATACAGATAATTATTTTTTGTTGTACAACTACACTAATTACATAAAACAAAGAATAGAGATTATAAGATGAAAACTCTTCTTTTCAGGTGCCTTTCTTGATCCCTGACAAAAGGCACATAATCTATTAGCACTGACATACCCCAGCTAAATGAGGCTTCCACGTCTGCCTAGAAATTGCAACACAGAAATCAGTGTGAGCTGTAAAACCCTCCCAAGACTCCAGAAAGTTTCTTGAGCCATTCCTAAATGCTGACTTTGTTTCCTACACAAGCATATTGTAGGGAAGTGTTGTTTGGACTACATCAGAAGAAAGAAGCATGATCATTGCCTTACTGCAGCAGAACTTTGTCAAACCTTTATTTCATCAAGCCTTAATACTGTTTGGAATCGCCTCAAAGTACAAAGACCTTCAGAGCCCCTAGAAAACCCTCAAAAAAACCACACTGTGGGTTGTAAGGCGTAGCTCAAATATCCACAACCAAGCCACAGTCTACGTGTTGTTGATACAGCAAAATGGATCATTGGAGGATTCTGCAACTTCACACAGAGAAATCCTAAACCCGTAGATCATGAACGTGGCAGATTGCAACAGTCCTTTCACATATTTTACAGTTTCTGGTACATTTGAGGATTTGGAGAACCTCAGATTTTTACATACATATCTCCTCTGCACAATAAGAGATCTGACAAAAACTGTATGAAAAGCATGAACATTTTAATAATTACACTTCTAAGAGGAAAACAACAACAGCAACAACAAGCTAATCTCAAACAGGTATCAGATGTCCACTAGTTATTAATTTTGTCTCCTCCAGCCATGTCAAGATGTTCTGTGCATCCTCCTGATGGCATAACTAGAATTCAAATTCTACTGGGTTGCTTTCATATCAGTGTATTACATAAATTTAATGAATGGGAGCAATCATCTAGTCCCAGTTCCTCAAATGGTCTAGTGAAAATGAGATTAGGACAGTTGCAAAGCTCCTGTGATGACTTGCAGCAGATATTGCTGTCCTTAATATTTTAGCTCAAAGAAAAGAAAAATTTACACGTGAGTCAGTTTTTTTCCTACCCGTTAATATTAATTGAAAGAGTTTATTGGTTAATTCAGTCCCTATGTTTCAATCAATGTGTTCTCCTGATTAATTTCTATAAGGATATCTATGTTCCTCATCTCTGAGTTTGGTTTTTCCTTATAAACATTTTAATTTTCTTCATTTGCTGAAATAGTCAGGAACATGTGTTTAAGCTTCACTCAGCTTATGGACCAGGGTAAATAAATGTAAATGTGGATGTGTCCTGGGGCATTAAGGTTAGAAGCTGGAGGTAGCACCTCTTGTGACAATAATCACGTTTCTCTGACACTGGATAAAGAAATCTTTGGCACATATATTGTCACAGACATCTTTTATGAAAAATCCTTTTTTTAGGATCTTTCCTCCTGAGAAGCTGAGAGGCCTCAGGAACAAAATGTAAACAATGATTATCTGCTGCTGTGGAATGCAACAGGTAAATCTGCGATTGGTCTCATGTGGTTGTTTCTAATTAATGGCCAATCACAGTCAGCTGGCTCAGACACAGAGCCTGAGCCACAAACCTTTGTTATCATTCTTTTTTTTGCTATTCTTACCTAGCTTTCTGATGAAAATTTTTTCTATTCTTTTAGTATAGTTTTAATATAATATATATCATAAAATAATAAATCAAGCCTTCTGAAACAGGGAGTCAGATCCTCGTCTCTTCCCCCATCCTCAGACCCCTGTGAACACGGTCACACATGTATCACCCTGGTGAGCTGTTTTTGCTGCAGTGGTTCCTTGACCTTATTGGCAACCTTGTCTCTCACCAGGCCTGAAGTCACCCACGGGAATTTTTAGCAGTTATAATAATCTCCACCTGAAATGGGTGACAAGGGAGAAGGGAAGTCAGCTGATGTGAACAATTTGCTTAAGTATCCATTGAAGTAATCTCCATTCTGTTGCATCACTTCATGAATTTATGCCGAGCAAAGCCATATAAAACACCACATCCCACTTCCCAGATAGGTGACAGATGCTTCTTTTCCACTTGACAGGTGCTACCAACAGTGTATTTACACTGTGTGTGTTCTTTGGCATGCATATTTCTAGCTGCAGCAGCAAACCTCTGCAGCACATCAGATCACAGAAACACAGAAGCGGCCATAAAGGAGTTGTGCTAGTTGGTTTTCTTGCTCTTGGTGCTGTGTCCCCTCTGGTTCAGCTGGAACTTGTGAATAAGCTGCCATGATTTTTCTTTGTGAAATTTGCAAAAGAAATTTGCTCTGGGACTGAGACCATGCATGTCAGATAACAAATTTATATGGCTGGTGTACAATGAGCATGGCCCAGAATATAAGGCTTGATAATGGAAAACCTGACAAAACCATAAGTGGTCCTAGTGGGCAATACAATGATACAGCGTTATTATGCCAGATTTCCAAAAACATATATTACTCAAGAACTGAAATTACTGTTTTGCAGCCCAGGAGCTTGTAATGCATTGAATAAGCTATAGTTTCTGACTAATATTTGCATGCCTGTCTAAGAATATGTAAATATGACAGTTTCCCTCCTGGAAAAATCAAAATCCCTAATGAATTGAAGGGCCAAACATGCAAATAAACCTCATGATTCACGCATGTGTCTCTCACTTAATTTTTCAAAATGTATTTTGCATTTTGATTACGCTACAAAATGCAGCATGGAGGGCAGAGCACTGAGAAAAATAGAAGTATGTGTTCAACATATTTTTCATATCAAACAATGTGATTTACTTTAATCATTTCAGGAGTAACAAATAACAGCAAGTGCATGATTTGAATGCCTTCCAGGCATATGTAGTCAAGCTAAAAGAAAAAAAAAGTGCAGCTATATACATATATACATATATACATGCACTTTTTAGGCTGTGGGCTTGATTTTTCACTCAATCACTCTCCTCTAGTATAATACTAGTTTTGACTTTAACCAAATTGTGTTTGGTTTTTGCATATGTCAGTGTGAGGAGATTCATGCCTCAGATGCCTCTGCTGTGACAAACCTGAAACAGTTCTGGTTTACTTTGTATATATTGTTGGACAAAAAAGAAAAGAAAAAAAAAGAGAAAAAAAATTTAAAAAAAAATCTGTTTTATTTATTTAGACTCAGATACATTCAGCTATGCAAAAAAAAAAACAAACTTTCCATAGGAGGAAGTTCACCCAGGAAATGCCCCTCACTAAATGCCTCAGAGATTCAAAGAACTCCACATTAAGCTTTCCCAAACTCTTACAGGTGCAAGCAGAAAGTGTTTAACTTTCACTTGTCCTTCTTCTCAAGGTCACTGAAGACAAAGGGCAGTGGAGGAAAATATCCTCCTTGAAAATTGTTCTAAGAGAAAAGAGAGCAGATGTCCTCTGGCAAATCTGGTTGCAGAGGTTCTGAGACACACGTTTGCTCACGCCTCTGACTCAGAGCCTCCAAGCTATTCTCCTCTAAAAAATGCTGTGGAAAAAAAGAAATCCGAGCTCAGAAATCTGAACCTCACTACTTCAGTATTGCAGGGACTTGTGAGGGTTCCTCAGGGTGAGAGACATGGACGAGAATCTTGGTTCATGATCAGAAGGCTGGATTTATTAATTTATGATATAAGTTACATTATTACTATGCTAAAAGGAATAAAGAGAGAAGTTGCAGAAGCTTGCTAAGCTAAGAATAGAATAGGAATCTAAAAACAAGGTTGTGTGTCCAGGCAGAAAGCAGGACAATCTCTCCCGTGAGTGGTCAGTAAATCCAAACACTCGCAGAAGACCAATCACAGATGCACCTGTTACATTCCACAGCAGCAGATAATGATTGTTTACATTCCTCTTCTGGGGCCTCAGCTTCCCAGAAAGGACAAATCCTAAAAGAAAGGATTTTATGAAAAAATGTCTGTGGCACTTCAGACCACAGTTAAATCCACTGATGGAATCCAGTGCCACTGAACTCCCAGCTGGCACAGCTGAAGGGTGGCTGCTCCTGCCACCCCCACTTGTAGCAGGACTCTTGTGGCAATGCCAAAAGAAAACATTCACCAGAAGACGCCCCTCAGCATCCAAACACTGGTACATGCCCGTCCCCTGCATACCCCCAAAAAACCTGCAAGGTAAAACTCTCTTATTTTCAATTTATCAATCGTATCTTTGCTTCAGGTAAGGATTGAAACATTTCAGAACTTCATATGCAAGAAAAACTATTATTGCTGAGCTATACAATTTTCTAGGATTTACCTAAAAAATGACATCTGCTTTTCTCTTCTTTTAGGGATGCTCTTAAAAAACTGAAAGGATGATTTTTGGTTTGTTTTGGTCGTGAAAGATGTTTTGTTGGGTTTTTTTTCCTCCTTTCATTTAAAACACAAAGAAAAAAATCTGCCTCTTTTTCTTTTCAATTTTGAAACACTGATTTTTTTTAAAATACTATTTTCCAGTCAGTTTTAAGGTAATACAAGTAATAACCAAGCCAGACCAAAGTAGGCGATTTTTTCATAACTGTCAAATAATGACAACATATAGAAGGGACAAATAGCATCCTGAAATTAATCATACAGAATGGATCACAGTGAATATCCCCTCTTTCTGCCCAGAAGATGCATTTCATTTTCCTATCTTTATTCACATAGAGATTCAGGCAGAGAAAGCTGCCTCCAAAAGCCATTTCTTTAAGATACCACGAAATAGAAAGGTTAATAGTTAACGCTGCGAAGAGTCCCATTATTAAAACTGCTTTGCCATGCAATACCAGGACAAATGGAAAATGAAAATTAGCCTAGACATCTACAACCTCACAAAGGAGATTCAAAGTCTCTGGGGTTGTCATTCCAGCATCTTTACATGATAATCAAGCAGGTTTTGTGTACTTACTGTAGTTAATGCCACCTCTTCCCATTTTCATTTTGTTGCAAGCACAGAAAATATAACCAATAATGTGCATGTTCCTTTTTCTTTGAGGGGAGGAAAGGGGGAAAAAAAAGAATTTAATTGACAGATAAAACGGATGTAGAAAGGGTAATTTCATTTTCCATCAGAAGAAGTAAGGTTTTATGTTGGGAATTAAATTAACAGCACATGAAATTGGCTTTTCCTAAGTTCATATTTTTTAAACTTTTTTTTTTCCCTTTATAAAAAGAAGAAGAAGAAGAAGGAGAAGAAGAAAGAAAAAGACCTCCAAACCAAGGTGGAGCTGTAAAAAGCCTGACAATGAGCACAGATGATTTCCAAAGATGATAAAACTTTTCCAGTGCTGTGTGGTTGCGGGCCTGCTCGCTTTTCAATCACATTTTCTGTTTGTGTGACACTAAAAAGTTATGCTTATAAACGTTTCCTGATTTCTTTGTGTGATGTTCCACCCTCCAACTCCAGCTGGTTTCAAGCTGCACTCCCCACCCCACATCTTTTCCTCTCCTTCCTCAGCTTATTCAAGTTGCCTGCGGGTTGTGATTTATCTTTCCAGTTAATACATTTGTATTCACGTAATTTTTTGCTTCTTTTTGGCTAGGCAAATCTCTATTGGAATACCAATATGTATGGATTTCCATATTGTCATCACTGACAAAATAGCAATGTGAGACCAAAACAAAAAATCCAAGTGATGAGCAAGAAAAAAATATGCAGAAAAGGGAAAAATCATTTTGAAATCCCAAAATGTAGTGTCTTCCCCCTCCCTCTTTTATTGCATAAAAGTGAAGTTAATGACAAAATCCCTTGCTAATGTTGTGCTTAGGAGAAACAAAGAGGATATTTAAAGAGTTCCCCTGATAATTTATCAAGACAAGTGTAAAAATCAACTATGAGCCAAGCAAAGACAAAAATGCACATGCACACACAAGGTATGTACCCATAAAAAACCAAAGCAAAGGAAAAAAACCCAAAACACTCATCCCCCATGACTACAGCAAAAGTTATGAATAGCATTATAATCCACCACAAGCTGGAGGGTTTTGACAGTTTCCAGTTTCTTGGTGAGTTGAAATCACAAGTTCTTAGGTTTAGCTACAAAACATTTTTTTTTTTTTTTAATTGGCTATTGTTTCAACAGCATAACATCCTTTAATAAAAGAAGGTCAAATTTTTCCTCACATTTTCATGTAATAGTTTTTTTTTTTTTTGCTCAAAATCTCAAGACAATGTGTGAGACTGGTGTAATTTTCAGAAGTATCTCACAACTTCGAATGTCCCTGAAGGGGAGCACCAGCTCAGAATCCTTAAGCAAATTCATCGAGATACACAAGAGGGTTTCAATGCTAAGTTCATGAAGCTGGTCATCAAATCTTCAGCAGTCTGAAACATTTCAGTAGGTGATGGACAAACCCGTGGGTGTCATTGTAGAGAGCTGGTCTTGGTCAGCTGCCAAATGCCCATCCAGCTCCTCCTTCACTCAGTGGGACAGGGCAGCAAAATGGGTCAAGAAAAAGACAGGAACATCATTTACCAATTACCATTACAGGCAAAACAGACCACTTGGTGAAAATCAAATTAATGTCATTTCAAATGGACTTAAATAGGAAGAAACTAATAAAAAACAAACAAACAAACAAAAACAAACGTGCTTCTCTTCCCACCACCACATTTTCCGGGCTCAGCTTTACCCCTTCACTCTGATCTTCACTATCTTGCTCCCTTGGGCTGTGCAGCTTGGTGGAGATAGTTATGACCCAAGAACTAGAGCTTCTCACTGCTGCTCCTCCCTTCTCACTCTTGTTCTCTAGTCCAGATTGAATCCCTCTCACAGGGTCCTGCCTATTTCAGGAATATCCACCTGCTCCAGCTGGATGTCTCCAACAGGCCAATATAATCGCATTTACCAAATACACAGCTGGCTTTTAAATATATATTTAAAATTATTTTCTAAATATTCACAACCAAAATAATGATATGACTTCTGGCATCCCTTTCAAGTGAAATTCCTTTGATTTAGATGTGGTTCAGATAACCCAGAAAACTCGCTAAAGCTCTCATATATTGCCACTAGAGAAACTGGACAATTCTGAAGACCATCAGATTCCCAGAACCTGATTTTTGTAGTCAGCCTCTACCTATTGACTGTAGGAAAGGATGGGAGTATCCTTATGTTGGAAGAGAACATTTCTATTCTTATATTTGACGCTGTGTAGTTTTTCCACATTTCTCCCCTTCTCCCCACCACCTTCATTTTTTTTTTTCCCTAGTCAAGTGGTAGCTGGGATTCTGTGAACAGATTTGAACATCATCCTGATAAGGGAAGATAATTCAGTCACTGTGTGATGACTATAAAGAAAGACAGCAGGTGGTATTCATAGAATCATAGAATGGTTTGTGTTCAAGGGGACCTTAAAGATCATCTGTTTCCAGCCCTCTGCCATGGGCAGGGACACCTGGCACTAGACCAGGTTGCTCAGATCCACATCCAGCCTGGCCTTGACCCCTTTGCCCTAGCTAACACTGAGGGTTAGAAAAAATCCCTTAGAAACAGATGAAAATTGCAAATCTAAAGAGCAATTGGGCAGGATGAATGTGCAAAACAGACTCAAAGAACTTCATCTAAAAGTATTTGTTTCCAGTGCTTAATTAGTTCAGATATTGAATGAATTTTAAGACATTGTTTAGTAAGGGAGCAAAATCTTGGTCTGATACACAACTACCACTTGGCCATGCTGACCTGACTCACCTGTCTTGATATTCCCAAACCTGATGCAGAGAAGGATCAGGAAGGTTTACTGGGGATGGGGAAAATGCACACAGCTGTCCTTCTCAGCATTGTGCCATGCCTGGATAGGAGCAAGCAGGGCACAGCTCACTGTGGAGCCTGTGCAAAAGACAAAGATTCCCTAGTGAGAAATTTGAAGGAATGGAACAAACTCTGGTAGGATGTAAGGACCTGTACTGATATTATCATGTTTGGTGCCCAAGTCAAACAGACTGATTTTCCTTCACCCCCCTCTCCCCCATCCCATCTCAGTTTGGGCAAATATTTCATCAGATCAAAGCAAAATGCTACCAAAATAATGTCTGGACAGCTACAACTATGAGAGAGAGGATGAAAGAAAAAGGAGCCACACCAAGCAAGCGTCAGCTATGTCACTTAATTCATTACTGCCTCAAATTGAGGCAAATGGATGACACTGAGAGCATTAATACAACTAGCCTCCATAATAAGAGCTGAATTCCAGCTTCTAAGAGCTTCTTGATATCCTTACATGCATAAAAAATAATGCACATAAATATATATATGTACAGAAACATATTTACACATATTTAAGGGTATGCATTTGAACCATGGATATAGCAACACAGATCCTTAGCTTTATATATATGTATATTTGTTTGTGCACATTTATGCATAAATAGATGTTTCATTTCTCAAAGTGTGTTTTTACTCCTGTTTTTCCAGAACTGTGGGTAGGATCAATGAGGAGGGACCAAATCCACTATAAGAAAATTTATATTAAAATTAAATTATTAGGTTAAAAAAAAAAGAAGATGATGAAGAAGAAAAGACAGGGAGAAAAAGAAAGACAGAAAAAAAGAGAGGGAAAGAAGAAACAGCAAGAGTGAGATGAAGGTATGCATTTTAGGGTGACTGTGTTCTCAGCGAATAAGAGCTTTATCTTGATTTCCAGCTCTCCTTCTAACAATAAGGGATAGCATCTCAGAAAATGGAACTTCTTTCTTCTTTTTGCTGACTTACTAAAAAAAAAATAAATAAAACACAGTACAAAAAAAAATCTCCATTGCTGAGATATTTCCTTTTTCTTACCTTTCTGCTGATAAGAACTCTCAGTGTTTCTAGATAAGAAGAGATACTTTATTGTCTCCTGCAAAGATATAAGAGAAGAGAGGGAAAAAAACAATGCCTTTTGTTAGAAAGGAAAGCAAGTGCAATTTGAAGAGCGATTGTAATAGACAGTATTGCTGAAGGCAAACAGAAGCTAAGAAGTAAGCATTTTAGAATATTATCCTTCCTTAACATTTTGATAAAGTTCCTGAAAATGGGAGCCACTTTTGCCTCTGCAGCACTTTAATTTCCTATAATCATCTCTGATGGAACAGATGATACACACAGAGTTACCCCAGGTATTGTTTAAGTGGGGACTGAATTACTTTTATACTATCACTAAATGATTGAAAAAAAGGAAGCAAAGCACGTTTTCAGGATCGCTCTGCTTCCATGCTGCAAGCCCAGCATAGTGATGCTCTCACTAATTCTGTTTAAACTGCATTCCAGAAGTATTCACAAGTCAATTTTTTTAAAACCATTAAAAAGAATGGTACAAGCAACACAGTGTGGAAAGCAGAGGCAATGTTCATTATCAGGCCCAGAAGAAAAGGATGTGTTGAAGAGAAAAACCCACAAACTACAGGACTTTGAGGAATTTACTAGTTATCTTTTCCACTTGGGTGACTTTAGGCTTCACTACCAAATTGAAACACCATTTTCTGAACAATAATATTATACTTCTTTTTTTTTTTGACATCACAAAAGAATGCTTTTAAGGAATAAAAAATGTATTTCCCTTATGTAATCAAAAACAAAACTCTATAAATTATAATGCTATGTACAGTCCAATTCCTCCATTCAATGCATTTAAATGGTATGTGCTGATTAAGCTCTTAGTCATTTATGTTAAATGTCTAATGAAAAGCTCTTTGAATCTGGTTTAACCCATATTAAATGCCCTAGTGGTGCCCCTGGAATTAAAAAAAAAAAGAAGAAAATTAATCCTATTCTTTGTTCCCTTTATACATTTTAATAAATTATACTGCATCTTCCTAATGCATTTTTGTCAGACAAAATGCCAAATGGTCTGATCCTTTCAACAAAAAGCCATTGAACAAATTTTCACATTAAAATGTAGAGTGATTCAACAATTCAAGGCGTAGTGTTTTCCCAAAGATGATGTGTTTTCTATTTTTCTTAATCAATCTGCATGATGATTTCTGCTTTTTGTGTGAGCAGGCTCTATTGAAAGTTTGCTGAATTTATACTTTCTTCCTTCCTTTCACTTTCAACAGCTCAAAAGAATAACCATAATTTTCTAAAATCTCTGGATCCCATAGCATAATATGTTGTACAAGGTGTTCAGTAATCTGGCAGTAAGGAGAACCATAGATAATCCAAGTAAATTCAGAATAATCAAGGCATCCTCTTCATGTCTCATTTACATAGATCCATGGAGATTCAGCACTGGAACCAAAATCCAGGGTTTGCCTATAGCACTTTCAGGCCCAATCTAAAATCACATAGGCAGAGAACTTTTAAATTATGTCTGTCAAACATCTTTTTAAAAATCTGTAGGGATGGACATTCCTCAACATCAATAAGACATCATTTTCTTTCTCTTTTATCTTTTCAAAAAATAATAAAAAAACACAGCAACTTTTCATTGATATCTCTGTTGTACAGAGTAATTTTTCCAGTTACAGAATCAGCTGACTGTTTCTTGCTCTTTCCCCAGGACCATAAAAAGTATTCAGCTAATATAGTCTATAACCATGTTTCTTCATCTGAAAATGGTCTCCTCATTTGGGCTTCACACTTAGGAAATATGCAAATTTTTTCAACACCCAAAACTTTAAAATGTTGTTAAAGTTTTTTTTTATCTACACTTGAAATCTAGTCAAGGAGAAGTTCCTCTACATTTTAGGCAGACTAAAATCAGAATAAGTTCAACAACAACAGCAAAAATGTAAATATCTCAGAAAGAAAATTAAATAAGAAATGGAAATATTTATATTAATAGAATTAAAGATATGGCACATAGAGTGCAACTAATGATTAGTTAGATGTATGTGGAGAAGTATGTAAGGAAATAGATTACACAAGTATGCTTTGTTTTACCCTGCTTACTAAAACATTCCTTTAAAGATTCCCAGGACTTGCCTGGAATAAGAAACAAAACAAACTATATCTATAAATTGTGACTGAGAGTCTTCAAAGAGACTTTTGAACTGAAATACATTTACCATTACAGGTTTTTGTTTCTTAATTTAAAGGAAAAATATTTATCTGCTTTGTATCCAGTAATGGACCAAAGTGGAAAGTACTAACATTATTAAATATGTCTTTGGTACTAAATCTTCTGGGAAATGAAGAAATACACTTATAGTGAATGGTAAAGAATAGCTAGATACTGTGGATTTTAGTACAGTGGACTTTAGCTGATTTGTGATGAGTGGGTGGCTCCCAAAGAACTCAAGGCCTAAAGGTCATGGCTTCTCCCCTGGAGGAAAGGTGTTAATTTTTTTCTAGATTTTCACCCTGAAATTGTCAGCAGCTAAAGCTTCTATTTCTATGTCTTAAAGACATTTTTGGAGCCACAATATCTTATTCCTAAATACATTCTGTGAACGGTAATTGCAAAGTCACATTTCTTGAAATTCATGGTGCTCTTGCTATGGAATCAGGACTTTGAGACTCCTCAAACCTGGAAAAAAATAACCCCAAAAACTTTTCAACCTAAAATTCTTTCTATGCGTGAGGAAGGCTGGATCCTGGAAGGTTTTCTGGACTTGCAAACTCTTCACTGAAAACAGAGCAGATAGAAATAATGACAACTATGGTCTTATGTAAGTCAGTTTAAATTTATGCTGCTGTGATCACTGAAGACCCACACCTTTAAAGTCCCTTTTGCAAATCTGGAAGCCTGAAAACATGATAACTCTGTGTCTAGGTAAAAAACCCCAAACTTTTGGAAATTCAGTACTTCTACCTTCATATCTTCAGTTTCCTTTGCTTCTTCATCTGACCGGTCACTGGCACACCACCTGCAAATTAAATGCAACACATTTACCTCTGATATGAGAAGTTTCTTTTAATAAATCATTTCTTAATATGGAAAAAAAAATCACAAAAATGGGAATATTTCTGGTTTTTTGGTGACTCCTTTGCTCCATTTTTTTAGCTGGTTTTGTTGAAGAGAAGGTAGATAACCTGATTGAGGATAAGAAAATGAGGTTGTCAGCAGTGGAAAGTTAGGATGTTATATGCTGGTCCAGCTGTGCAACATTCCTGCTGGGTACAGTTGTAAACTGCAGTGCATAAAGCTGGAGTCAGTGCTTCTGTGGCCTAATGAAAAAAAATAAAAAAGGAATTTACAAGAAATCCAGGGAAACTGATTATGAATATGAATGGGATAAAAACAATGGTGTTCAGTGTGTAGAAATTACTTCTTGTTTCACATTGCCAGTGATGGAGAATATTAGGGTGAGACTGTGGACTGAGTGGATGAAAGAATAAAGAAACACTCTCTCCCTGTGCTGGACATTCTACCTTACCCATGCAACTGTGCTCCAAACCACTGTCACAGGCAGGTGGTCCATCCTGAAGATGGATCAGCAGCAGCCCACAAACATCTGAAAACACCTGGCACAAGGTTCCCTGATCTCTGTTTCCCAGCTCTCTAGTCAACCAACAGAACTCAATAGAATGTTGAGAGTGCAGGGTCCAGTCAACTGCAGAGGTTTCACAGAGAGAAAGAAAGCAGGCAATATAACCTGGTGTTTTTGTAATAGGTCTCCTCACTTCAGATCTGTCTGATTATTCATCCACAGTCATGCGCTGTACTTTCCTTGTGCCATATTACAATTGCCTTCCATAGGGCATCACTCACCTTTTCATCCACAGCCATAAAATAAATGATTTGGGCTGAAGTGTTCTGTTGGGCACAGAACAGATGGTACTGGCCACAGAAAAAACCAGCAACACCTGGTTTCAGATACTCAGGCAGCAAATTCCCTGCCCCCAAAGCCATGGCTCATTATTCAGTCCAGATAATGGACAATTCACACAAACTTTAGCTATTTAAATCTCAGTTTCTGAAACCAACCAGACTCTCCAATTCCCCCTGCAGATCCAGCTTTGCCTTTGCTACATCTGTCCACAACTGTACTCTAGATGGACTTTTCCATACATATAAAATCCTCTCCTAGTAACGAATGTAAGTGTCTGTAGCTATTTCAAGCTGTTTTCTGTGTAATAGTCCCAGCAGCTGTTTTCACTTCAGTGGTCTCCCGTTGAGCTGTTATTTAAAAAAGTTATTCTACAGTTTCTTATCTTCATTCATTAGACCTGTCATCTTCAGAATCAAGTTTTATATATTTCTTTTCTCATACCTATTATTTGACACCCCTGCAGAACATATTGTGTTTACCCTGAATTCCTCTACAGCCATTGGCATTATGTGTTTACTTGTAATGCTTAAGCTGTTGTTTGAGGAGCAACAAGAAAACAGAGAATGACCACAAAACCCCTTTTTGAGGCAGGCTTTAGGCTTTACAGATATGGTCAAATTTCCTTGCAGGTTTCTTCATCATGTCTTCCACTTCATCATCAAAATCCCAACTTTTTGTGCAGAATAATGGGAAATAGTAGGTGATTCAGATATACTAAGATAAAGAAATGTAGGTCGCATTCATAACTAGAAACTAGATCTCTCACTGTTTGAAATCTGGGTTTATCTCTTGTGCTGCAAAGCCTTTAGGAACAGTAACGTTCTCTCCACATTACTGAACTTTATAATTGGCTTGTTTTTATTTGCACCCTCAAAATAAACTATCAATAAAAGAAACATATTTGTTTTTCAGGACCCTTAAAAGTGAAAAGAATCACATTGATTTAATGTCCCAGCCCTTCTCATTAGGGCCTCCATGAAGTTTGGGCATCTTTCCTAATCAATGAACTTATGGGGAAAATCTGTGTCAATACCTGCCTGCTTCTTTGCAAACATAATCAGAAAAAGCCAGCAGCAGTTCTCAGGGGATAAGTTAGTCCAATCATACCTTAACATATGGCCACTTCACCTTTCTCCAGCATAACTATTTCCACAGAAAGAAAAAAAATGTGTTTATGGCTCCATAGTTAATAAGGGAACTGCCCTCTTTCAGTGTACTCTCTAGGCACACTTGAAAGATTATAAAGAATCAGTAAGCCTCAAACAAAGCCATATTTGAACTGAATGCTGTCTCAGCAGCTCCTTGGTGAGTTTCTCCTCCATGTGATTTGATCCCAGACTGCATTATTCTGATACCTCAGTGGGTGACAGTGCACAGGTCCCATCCTTTGCTTCCATAACCTTTGAGGTGAATTTAGGGAAGTTTCTTGCCCTCATTTGGCAGCTTCTTTCAGCAGCAGGCCAGCAAATCTGCATAAGGTCTTCAAGGTCTCAAACAGCATATGATTATTTTGCAGCTAAGCAAACTGATGCCGAGTGATTTGCCAAATGTCAGAAAGAGAAATGTTTATAGGACTCACGAGACCTTACTCCCAGTCTGGAGGTCTACTCGTTAATGACACTCCTTTCTTTGGCAATTCTTCATGAAGCTGGTATGATTCATCCACCACCTGCTGTACAGTACAGCTAGGCTTGACATCTTGCAGCAAGATTTACTCCTAGGTGCTACATGCCGATGACAGTTTGTAATTAAGGGGACTGCTTTTTTTTTCTGTTTCTCCCCTAAAATGAATTATTTCATTCCTCAGACCTTAATGATTTTCATTTGCTCTTAATTAGATAATTAAACTATGGGTTCAGATCATAACATGCTGCATTAATGACATCCATTTAATCAAAATGTCCGTTTGTTTTCATTGTATTATTTTTAATAAGAGATGCTTAAAGAAATTCTATGTTAGCTTATTTTTCCTTCCTCTTGGCCTTTTGTTGTTTATTGTGAATAGATATAAACCTCAGAAAATGTTGAGATGATGGTAATAATAACACCAAGTGCTACTTTTTTTTTTTTTTTGTGATAACAAATCCATGATATGTAAATTTACTAGTACTATACTGGCATAACAGAATGGGAATTATCATATATTCAAATTTTTGAAATTTTGTAGTATCACAATCCATCTAGCATGGACATCACCTTTCAGAATATGTTAAGGAAAGTTCTTGTGAGTTATATGTTCTCCGTAGGCACTGAGAAACAAAGGTACCTGAAAAAAAGTAATCTTTTAAAATTCTGTTTTATATATTTGCAAAAAAAAATCCCATTTCTAACAAAGCTGGACTCTTCTATAAAGCACTACTGATTTTGTCTTCTTTATTTCCCATGAGGGCTTTATTGCTATCAGATGTTAAACTCAAGGCAGAAACAATGGAAGTCAAGTTATTGTAATGGAAGTCCATGATATTGCAAAGGTTTCTTTCCCCTTATAGAGTTGTTAGTATTATTTTTCTTTTATTTTGTTTATTGTCCATTCTTACAATGCAGGAGAGCAGAATTAGTACTAATGTTTTCCGAAGACAAAACTGCAAATGATGAACCCAATCACGTAGCGCGTAAAAACCACAGAGAAAATGAATGGCTACCTGTCCTGTGACTTCTTTGTAAAACACCTCCCTGGCCTTGCCACAAATTTGGCAGATAATCATCCTTTAACATGACAACTCCATTAATGAATGCCCTGCTCTTTCACTTGCTGACTCATAGCAGGATGTCTCTCCTAATGGAATATCAACTGCATCAGCCCTTTTTCTGCTGTTACGATAGATGGAGAAGTTTTCTACAAAATCATGCCGTGAATCAAATTAGAGACAGCACTGAAGCTTCTTGGTGAAAACAAAAAGTGAAAACTTTTTTTTTTTTTTTTTCATTTGAGAGCCTGAATATTTTGGGATCCTTGTGAGAAACATGAGTTTTTCAAGGCTATACAAATAAGAATGTTGATCCATCTTGTGAATTCTTGCTTTGATCATGCAAGAGTTGAATACAATGATCCTTGTGAGTTCCTTCCAGCTCAGGATATTCTATGACTGTGTGAAAACAAACCTGAATAAATACATCACTGCAACTCACTGGTGCAAGATTAGTGTAGAAAAATTATGCTTAAAGTAAGGTAGAAAAATTAAAACATGAGGAAGAGTTTGGGCAAGGCTTGCTGCCTTCTTATGAGAAGGAAGGAAGGAAGGAAGGAAGGAAGGAAGGAAGGAAGGAAGGAAGGAAGGAAGGAAGGAAGGAAGGAAGGAAGGAAGGAAGGAAGGAAGGAAGGAAGGAAGGAAGTGGCAGAAAGAAGGAAGTGGCGGAAGGAAGGAAGTGGCAGAAGGAAGGAAGTGGCGGAAGGAAGTGGCAGAAGGAAGGAAGGAAGTGGCGGAAGGAAGGAAGTGGCGGAAGGAAGGAAGTGGCGGAAGGAAGGAAGGAAGGAAGGAAGGAAGGAAGGAAGGAAGGAAGGAAGGAAGGAAGTTAGTTTTCACTCTCCTGTTTGAATTTTGATTGTTAATTATACATCTCCTGCCATCTAATTGGAAGTAGAAATAAACATCTTAGCCAAGGATGAGACCGTAAATAGCTACAATACATTTTTTTATAAATTAAATTAGAAATAAGGTCTTTAATAAATAATAAAGATTTCAAAGAAATTTGAAAATAAATTTGTGGTTGGATTTCCACTATTGCTGGGGAAAAAACAAACCACCATATTTTCTTTTGTTTTGATTTTGAACATTGTTGAAATACATATGGCTTCAGTAGTCTTCTGCCCATCTCACAATATAGTCTGTTCATGCCACATCACAGAATCTAACATGACATTGCCATTGCTAAGAAAGTTGGGTTAATTGTATTTAAAAATAAAATTAATTGATTGATAAATACATAACCATGGGCCATAGTATATTTTGTATACTTTAGGCTTATAGCTGCATTCATTTGCACATGCTCTCACTTAACAATTTAGCTGTGCTGGAATGGTATGGGGCACAGAAAATCATTTGAAATAGCTTGATGCTGAAGGAGTGGCTAATTGTAACTCCATGCTGCCCTTATTGCATGCTGCCACATTTATGATTCATGTTGCCAAGAGCTTTCAGTGGCCAGCTTAGAGGCTTTTCATAAATCTTACATATTTTATAAAGCACAACGCAAAACACTGTGGGAATGGACACAATTCTTGGCAAATTGAAAAAAAAAAAAAAAAAAGCTGCACATTTCAATCCAAATACCAAGATTTGCTAATGTGTTTAGAAAACTGACAATTTCAGTCTTAATCCTATTCAATCCTGTGCCTTGTAATTATGCACAACTAAGCAGTCATAATTTATGAAGCAGTAGAAGAACATCCAGACTGAAGCTTTGCATCTGGCGTTAGGCTATGGGGACAGGAAAAGTGGTGGGGGCGGCCTCTGAAAGCCATCCTGCTACTTGCCAATCTTATTTAAATTTTATTGCTGCCCAAATTGGAAAGATTACATGGTAATTAGCAGTTTCCCCACCAGTATAGATTCTGCCTCTCCAAACAATCTTTGATAATGATCCTGTCCCTCCTCCCCAACAACTTCAGGGAAATTTCAGAGCCAGATATTAAACAGGCATTTATGAAATTGTGCTCAACCACCTGTTCCCTTGACCCATGGCCGATCCACTTAACAAAGGACTGCATATCTCAATCAGGGCAGGTGATCCCATAGATTGCCATTTGATAATTAGCACACTCCCCCCTTCTTGCAAGCTTATGCAGGGCTCCCCTTGGGAAGATGCCTTCTCTGAATGCAAGAGGGGGATGTCAAAATGATGCCAAAAACTTAGCTAAAAAACTTCAGTGGTGTGTTTGCAGAGTGAAAAAGGAGAGATGAAACCATGGATAAGAACATATGATCAGCTAGAGTGTGTCATACAAAAGGCTCATCTAATACAATATCCTGTCTTAGGCCAAAAATGGATGTCCAGTAATAACTATAAGATCAGGGTTAGTGTATGTGATATTTTTCTTGCTATTTCCTGAGCCTGCAATAATTGCACCTCAGGGTTTTTTGATCTGGAGATGGGTTATACAGATGTAATTATCCTCAATGACCTTGTCCAGTCTTCCCTTGAAACCACAGAGACATTCAGATTTGACAAGATCCTGTGGCATGGAGTTCCATTACTTAATTAATGCAGAAAAACTGAGTAGAAAGTGATCATTCATTATTTCTCAGAATACAAGAAGAAGAAAAAATTCAGGCAAAGGTTAAAAGCAAAAGAACTAGTTTTTCAAGTGAGGACTGAGGAAGTGCTTGATGCTGTACATTATGGAAAATGAAAGTACCAACAGATTCAAAAATAAATTGCCATAATGGATGCATCAAACTGGGGCTATTAATTGTTTATTTTACTGCTTATTTCAATATAATTTTAAGATCTAGAGAACCAGTCACTATAAGAAGATGGGAAATTATTTTGAGAGTTGAAATGTCATGGAATCATAGGATAACAGAAGTTTTTGGATTGGAAGGGACCATATATATCTTCTTGCTCCATGTCCACTGCCACTAGACCAGGCTGCTCCAAGCCCTGTTAAAGGCTGGGGCATCCAGAAAATGTCTGGGCAAATATCCCATAATAGACACTATTTGTGTATATAGAAGCCGTTAATGAATTTACCAGTAGACAATTTGGAGGCATCATTCAAATAGCTCTTGACTGTTATAGGGATTTTAGCTATATAATCTAATCAATCCTGAACTTCCTTCACATCTCTTTGAAAGAGAAAAAGGAATACAGTGACTGTGATCACAGCAAATGAAAAGGAAGAGGGACTGTGAAGTGGATGTGCAGATTTAGGTTAAAATATTTATCCTTTACCAACCCCTATGAGAGCCACATTTATTAAAATCCTTGTTGCCTTACAGACCTTTTAAATTATTTGAAGAGGAAACAATTAGGAGACAAAACTGTCAGAGAAGCAGGATAGAATAAAGGAGTGAAAGACAGCAGAAAATATATATAAAAAAAAAAAACTTTGAGGAAGGAAAAATATGGAGAAGAATTAGACAGGAAATCAAGGCAGACTGGAGAAAAGAAATATTGGTGGAAGAAGGAGAGAGATGAAGGACCATTTGAAAAATGAGGATACAGAAAAAAAGAAAAAAGTTGAAGCAAATAGTGCAGTAGAAAAGCTGAGGGAAAAAAATGTGAAATAATATGACCTCCAGAAGTCACATCTAACCTTAAGTATACCATGATTCCATACATAAAAATATCTTCACATTACATTTTATATAGTCATGGTTGTGGATATGTTGATAAAAAAACACTGCTGTTTTTTGTAGTGTACTTTGTCATCTAGAGTTGTAAGGTTCTCTAAAAAGTTGTAGGAATTTCCCTTAATTGCAATACAAAACAAATAAAAGCATTCTTTTCCTTGAAAGATTGAAGTGTCCACCAAAACAACCCTGTGATTTGCAGATATTGTCATTTTTTTAACTAGGCTATAAATTATTTGCTATGATTTGAAGACAATTGCAACTCTGCATGTTAAAATACTGATCCGAGAGCTTTATTGCCCTCTGCAATCAATGCTACTAATTTTTTGAGTATTTTTACATACACAATTGCAGTTTCAGCTCTAAAGTCTCGAGAGTGTATTTGGAGATTGTTAATGGAAAAATAAAACACGAGAATTGTTTTCCATTTCTGTAACTCTTGGGATTCATTGTGATAAGACAGACCAGAGTGATAGACTTCTTCTTCCCTTACCAAACATCACAGGAGAGCAAAGGTATTTTCTTTTTTCTTCATTTGCAATAAATTTCTTCAAATAAGGCAGATTACTGAGGAAAAAGATGCTAAAAATATAATTATGGAAAGGAACTGGAAACAACAATGCAAATGTTGCCAAATTCCTAAATTTTTTCTGGGTATATTTGCAATAAATTGCTTCAGCAGAATCAATTTCTTATAATAATCACCTGCTTGGCTGCATCTGTCTTCTACCCAGACATGTTGTCTGGTCCAAAAAAGAGAAAGAAAAAAAAAAAAAAAGGAAGAAAAAGCAATATTTTCTGAATAAAAAAAGTTCTGGAAAAATAAAAAAAAAATAACCAGTATGGTTGTGGAAATCTCAATCTCATCCTGTCTCTTCTTTTTCAAACAAGTGGAGATCTTTTTGTACTCTAGTAAAGCAATAAAAAAAATGTTTTCAGGACGAACAGGATAACCTGATCTTGTTTTCCTGGAAAGCTGGAAATAAGTACAGAGGGGACTTGTCCAGCATGGAGGTGTCTATCTCTTCCAGTAAATTAAAAATAGGATAATTTAGATTCCAAGAAAGCTGCCATCCTTAATTCTTAACTAATTTAAGAATTTAATTCTATCACAGATTAAAAGTTAGATCATCCTTGTCAGGCCTGCATCATTGTTAACGTATGCAGCTTTTTACTAAAAATTTAATGGCCTTGCACTTTGTGCATGAAAGACATACACATGGTTGGAAATGTATCTGACAGTAAGACAGTCACAGAGTTCCATATTGACAAAACTCTTCCTCTTCAAAAACGAGGCATCTGTTTCTGAAATGCTTTTGCAAGTTGTCCTGGGCTGGTGCTGGTCAAGAATTCCTTGGGAGAGTGTTAAAAGGTTTCTTCCATTCCTTCTATAAACCACTGTAAAAATTTCTCACTCTGGCTGAGTTCCCGTGCCTAAGAATGTTTCCTGGGATTGTTGAATTAGTCAGCATAGCCCAACAGCCTGGGAAGATACCACAATAAATGATCACAAAGCCAAAGACTGGGAGAAGAACAGAATCATTGAAATACTAAAACCTCCCCCAGCCATGGGATGAAGCCATCTGTTCTCCTCTTTGTCTATATATTTATTTCTCAAATGTGAGTTTCATCTTTATTGGCTAGGTTCCAGAGTGTCTTTCTGTTTTAGTGTATTTAATATATAAGATTTCCTCAGAACTCTAGAACTAGAGGTTGTTACATGCAACAGTTCAGTGCTCCAGAATATTTCATCCATATTCTGGAGAATCAGAGAAGAAATGGTCTCATATGTCCACAAATGTTCTCTTATGTCAGAGAGGTTGCCCATCACAGCCTTATGTTCTGTGTCCAAAGTTAAAAACATCAACCCTGAAAAAATATATTTCTCTATCAAAAAGGAGTTTTTTTCATTGTTTTTGTTTGTTCATTTACCCTTTCATTCATTCAGAGTCTGCTGTTTATAGACCTTTTGGATTCCTTCTGGTCTGCTTTCAATTAAAATAAAAAGCTCACTGTCACTTCTTATCCCTTTATTGTACTTTCTTTCAGCTCTGCTTGTTTGTGTGGTCAAAATAACAGCCTACCAAGCAGAAATGGACAGTGATAGCAATTCCCTGTGGTTAGTGCAAACAACTAATTGCCTTTAAATATCCACGCATATTAATATCCTTGGGATCTCAAGGAAAGAAATTGTGAAATAGAAACCTCAGTCCTCATTTGCATGGAGAGAAGAATTGGGGCAGTAGGTTCTCCTCTGGTGTAAATAGACATAATTCCAGAATCATCTTGGGAATTAAAAGTTTACAGAAGTAAGTTTCACTTTCTAAATTTCAATGCATTTGCTTGCAGCGATGATTGATGGTTATCATCAGCAGAAAATCTATTTCCATGTAAAATGTATGTAGAATGGACCACACAATTAGTAGGAAATTTCCAGTCAGTTAAAATCGTCTGGTTTGCTCACGATTTTTCCTGGGGGGAGAGAAAAAAAAAAGTTAAAAAAAGCCTGAGGAGCAAGCCTTTACAAAAGTGCTTGTTACAGGCCATCAGGTCTTTGGATACTTTAATCTCTGTAGTCCTAGATCATAAAGAACATGATTCCTGAAGAACAGTCAAGTTCCTGGTGGGTAAATAACTGCTGCAGACTTTTCATACAGCACAAAATGTGATGCCTGAGTGCCTCTAAATTGCCTCAAAAGTTCTCTTGTGACCCTAAAGAAGAACAAGAAGTGCTTGACATTTTGGAGAAAGGAGGATCAAAGGTAACCCAGTGACATTCTGAAACCTGGCTTTGTTTTTCTTGTCTGTTGAACAAAATCTGCCTTGTTAAATAAAGGCGTAAGGATTCATTCCAAGAAAAGGAATCAGCATGTTTTCTTTGATTTTTACAAGACTTCTAAATACAAAAACCTTACATTTCCATGTTAAAATTTATCATAAAGAAAAGGAAGAAAATACCACTAAAACCACTTAGCAGAAGTTGCTAGTCCCTTAAGCATCACTGCAAGTTAAGACTGCATCACTTCAAGTGGCTGTTGTTCTGACTTCTGAAGTGACAATATTTTGGTATAACTTCACTGAACTTAGATCAGTTTTTGGCCTAAAATGCGCTGCAATTTATTTTTTATTTGCATCTCTCAAAGCCTTTTTATCTCACACAATAAAAACTGGGCTGAAAGAGGCAAACTATGTTTGTTAACCACTGCTGTAATCATTTAGTTTGACTTTTCATGACCCAATTTTTTCTTGAAAGGCAAGTATCTGACCATACTGAGTACATTTTATTTACTGAACAAGGGAGGCAGCCACAATTGTTTCCCCAAAAGCTACTCTCAGCTGCAGAAGGCATAGAAATGAGAGATCTTCAGATGAAAGTTGCTGTGAAAAACCACAGATCATGTATTTATGGAGAAAAATGGATATAATACAGGAATAAGCAAATTTTGTCAAGTGATTTTCTGACCCTAGCTGCCCACAAAGACTCAGGTACCAGCTAAATGAAGGCTAAGGTGTTAGAGTCAAACACATCATTTTAGGAACACGCCAGAGTCCTAATGAATCTTCTGCTTCTGTAGCAGTCCAAAGAAGATTTATTCTGACTTGAAGCTCATATCATAAGCCTGTTTCCATCTGAGGTAAAGCACAACCAACAGATTGCCTAATCAAGAATAAAGCTCCCTAAGAAAGTGTAAGACTTCAGTGAATCATAAAGTCGCTGCTCTGTTTGTGTCTGATAACTCAATACCTGTTATCTTTGCTTCACCAAATCATCATAAAGGCCACTTAGCTTTCAATTGCTTTTAAATCCCAAGCATTTGCTCTGTGGGCAAACCTGTGCTAAGCAGACATTTAAGTGACACATTTCACCCAAATTCTCTGTCCATTTACAACAAAAGACTGTGTTGGTAGAGGCCAGGGTAGCACGAGGTACTTCTGATGAAGGGTTTTCCCACCTAGAGAGATTTCCTGTTCTAATTTCTTTCAAACAAGTCTGGATTCCAAATTATATATATATACATATATATATATATATATATATATATATATATATATATATTGTTATTAATTTAATAGAATCTAGGTGAAAGTTAGTGTGACTACCTCTATCCCCTTCTTGGGAGACAGTGTCATGTGTCATAACCCACAGCTGCACAATGTGACCCCTTTTGGGAAGACTCAGCCTCTAAAAAAAGTACTGGAAACGGGATTTGGCTGAAGAGTTTAGTTAGCACATAATTGAAACCACTAATATTTTATAATATTATATGGTTAAAAAGTATCCATCTTTCTTTAAACACCCACCTGAAACTGAAAAAACCCCAACCACAAACCCTCACTTTTCTCCCTGAAGCTTGTTTTTTTGCCTTTTGTCTATAAGGTTTTAAAAGCATGGAGGAGTAAATTTATCCAAGACTTGCAGGTATTTGAAATATATGCTGAATCACTATTAATAATCACAGAAATAGAATAACTAACCTGCAATCTCAAGGTAAGCTAGATACATTTCATATTTTCTGATCAGAAATGCAGCTAATGCACTTGGAATTAGTCTATTAAAGCTACTTTGCAAATTCTCCTGATATCACTTCACAGCATTTCCCCTTAAATCTCTATCTTTCTAAAGAACATTTCAATATTGGGTCACATTATGAATATTAAAATCTCTCCAAAACCCACGCTCATTTTAAACTACAGGCACTGTGAATTGCAAATGACCTGAGCTGCTTAAGCCTCATAGTGTATGTGACTCATCCAGTGGCTTCCAAAATATCAGATCATGAAATTTTCTGTGTTCACATTTCCAGTCCCTGAAATACCAAGCTAGTGTTGTGATTTTCCATGCTTTCTTTTCAGACATAATTAAAAAATTGAATTTATAGCCTGAGAAAGGCCTGTTATCAGAGCCCCACAGTGCCCCAGAGATCAGAGATTTCTAGCATCAGGTGGGGCTTCCCAAGCACCACAAGACCCTGCTTCAAACATAACTACAACTGTTATTCCGTCCTAGGTCACCCCAAAATGTCCTACTATCATTTGTGCCTACAGGGAAATGATTTCCAAGAATGCTTTGGCTGCAGTTCAGGTGGAATATATCAGACTATGCCAGTGGAAGTCTACATTTTGCAGAATTTATTATTCATGAAGATTAAAATAATCTTCCTGAAATTCATCAGATATTTATAATCAGAAGTTAGATAAATTTTCTATACAGTTGCATATACATATATACAAAACATATCTACAAAAAGGTGCAAATTTTGATGGAAGATAAATGTAGACCTCAACAAAGATTCTCCTCCAATCCCACCTTTCTCAATTTTTGTTTTTCTTAATGTAGAAGTTGTCACAATTTTTCATCAGAGTACAAAAAAAGATTTTGAAGCTCAAATGAAGATGTGGATAATGTAGCAACATATCAAGACTTGGGCTTTTGCAAAAGAGAGCTGTTTGATTACTCAACTCTACAAGATGACAGAGACCAGAGAAAATAGAAAAACAGGGGACACAATGCACTTTTTGATTACTTTTCCCAATTAAAAAAAAAAAGTCAAAAAACTGTGTTTTCTGTGTTTGCTAGAAAACTATGGACTGACACAGAATAGCTGATGAAACTTGGGGATAGGTTGTCCTGACTTACTTAGAAGCCCTTCCGACCCTAAGTTTCCTGGAAAGGCTGATTCATCTAAACTAAAAATCTTCTCTATTGTGTTTTCTTGAACTCTGCAGTTGCCCTCTTCTCTCCACAGTTTGTAAGAGTGTTATGGGGTGGCTTAGCCTGGCAACCCAAAGGCAAGGAGATTGCTTACCAATTCCTGTCAGAGGCAAAACAGACTCAAATTCAGGGAGTTAACATAATTTTTTTTTTTGCCAATTAATATAAATATTTAATTATTGGGTGTTGGGAAACAAAACACAATTTAAAAAAAAATCCAAAAGTCAATGAACATTAAAACACTTGGGATAATCAATCTTCTGCCCCCTTTCCTAGGCTCAGCTTCACTTTTTCCCACTAGATTCTTCTCCTAGATTATTTTTCCCACCAGATTCCACCCTGCCATTACATCAGGTAACATTTGGTCCCTTAATCAAGGGCACAATGGGTGCAGGGGGGTGGTTAATCAGTGCACAGCAATTTCTCTCTGTTGGTCTTTCCTCCTCTCTATTTTCCAGAGCGCGCCTCCCAGGAGCTGCAGGGCGCATTGCTCCACCATGGAACACCTCCTCTGATCTCGGTGTTCCTCCTGCTGTTTCTCACAGTTTTCCCCTTCCCACTCTTTTTGGGCTGCATTTCATGAGCTTTCCCACATGTCCTTTCTCAGAGGGATGACAAGCTTGCTGGTGGCCTGCAGTGGGTTCATTTTGGAGCTGAATGGAAAAGCCCAGCACAGGGTAGGCCTCCCCTCTTCCGCAGAGGCCTGCCCCTCAAACCTTGTGTGTGCTCCCAACACAAAAGGAAACCTGCACAGTGGAAATAAATTGAAAAGAAAGCCATTTTGGTGCTTAAACTGGTGTAAATCCCTTCCTTCTCTTACATTAACTAGCCACGACTTTACCTGATAAAATGTTTTTTGGTACTTATGGGCCCATGAGCACCAGTAAGTAAATTACTGCCCCAAATGAGAGGTTCTTGCAACAGACCCTTAAATTTTTTCCATCAAAATTAATACAGAGAGAGAAGATGTCTTTTTTATGGTTGGAAATGTAAAATATTACATAGTAACCCTGGAACGGGGTTTTTGCTGGTGGCCTAATGTGTAGCACACAGACCTTTTCTCCTGGCCTCTAAACATTTTGTGTAAGCTTTAATTAACCCTTTCTTTGTTTAACCAGCTCAACAAACAAAATGTCCTAAGTCTATTACTAAGAATTAGTTCACCTTTTGCATGGCAGCACCTTTCCTAAGATCTCTATTAACATTTAAATGAAGAAAGGTCAGCTGCACACATTATAGCTCAATTGTGTAAAACCAGGTAAATGATGAGGGAAAAAATACAATACTGCAATAAAAGCAAGAGTTAGGAAGGAATGTAAGCTCAATTTAATAAAATTGTACAAGTAAGTAAAAAACTCACTTCTGAACTCATATGTTTTGTTGAGGTTGTTTTATTTGTTTAGTGGCAAATTGTTCTCCTATTTTCTTTTCTCATATAGTTAAAAACCTCTGTGGCTTTCACAAACCAGAATTTGATGTTACTCCAGATTCACGTTGCTCTACATTGAAGTAGAATTTGACCCATATATTTTCTAAATCAAATCAAATTATTCACTACTATATTACTTGGTATCAGTTTTCCACTTGGGTGTTGAACCTGATGATCAAGTGTTTTCTCTAGTACAGGAGATTTCCACATTCCTTTTGGTAGATGGACAGCTCTGATAAAAAAAAAAAAATCTTCATATCTGTGCTTTTTATATATTTTTTTCATAAGTTTTAAGTTATTGAATCTAGCCAAAAATTAGAAACAATATATGATACAAATGGAATTTCATTTTGACTCAGTATGATATTATAGTTGCATGACTATGACCTTCCCATAATTTTATTAATCTGTGGAAATTTGCTGTAAAAAAAAACATATAAGCAGGAGTCCTTGCTCTCTTCTGCATGTGTGGTATTTTACTTTTGCCTTTGTATCATGGGTGTACACATGTGTCACTGGGCCACACTGTCCTGGTTTCAGCCAAAGTGGCTTGAGAACAGAAGGAAATTAACCATTTAAAAAATGTTTATCTCTTTCAGGCCTTTACAATTTAATCCTGCCAGAGTATCATATAATCCTGTACTACGCTGGTGCCTCAAAGGAAAGAGAAACACTTTAATTTCATGGAATCATAGAATGCTTTGAGCTGCATGAAACATTAAAGATTACTCAGTTCCATTACCACCATGGGCAAGACCACATTGCACTGGACCAAGTTGTTCAGAGCCCAAACCAGTCTGGCTTTGAATGCTTCCAGGGATGGAAGTACCATCAGAAGAGCCACAGCTGCTCTGGGAAACCTCTGTGGTAGCCTCATCACTGTCATAGTATAGAATTTCTTCTTAAAATGTAACCTAAACCTGCTCTCTTTTATTCTCTCCAGCCCTGTTCTTGTCAGAAGTCCCTGTCCAGCTCTCCTGTAGACCCTTAGGTACTGCAAGGTAAGGTTTCTATAAATTCCCTCTGGAGACTTCTCCAGACTCAGCAGCCCAATCGTTCTCAGCCTGCCTGCTGGAGATGCTCCAGCCTTCTGATCATCCTCATGGCCCTTCTCTGGACCTACTCCAACAGGTCCTCATCTTTCTTATGTTGAGAACCCCAGAACTGCTCTCAATCTCTCTCCCTCCAGGCTGGATTTGTGATTGACATTGCTTTATCCCAGATGCAGGACCTACCCTATCTTATTTCCCCAGGCTGGTTAACAGGCATAAGACTTAAATTTCCTAAATAATTTAAGATTTTATTTTGTTTAAAAAAAATTCACCTCAATGTTCAAAAGAACCACAGCTACTTGGATCACTCAAAATTTTGTCAGGAAAAAAAAAAAAAGGCATATATTTTATAGTTTCTGGCATAGCGCCTCTTCTGTTTGGATTCCAAGAACACAATGGGAGTTCTAGTGCAATTAACACAAAATCTCAAAGACGTTTAGGTATGTGTTGTTGCTAGACAAATAAAAATATATAATTTAGGTTTAGCAGCAATGTAGGGGTCCTTGGAGATAGAGTTCATGTTGGGTGTAGCTGTAGCAGCTCATGGAAGTCCACCCATGCTCATCCATTGAAAGACACAGTCTCAAGCTGCGCCAAGGGAGATACAGGCTAGAATTAAGGAGGAAGTTTTTCACAGAAAGAGTGGTCAAATACTGGAATCATCTGCCCAGGGAGGTGGTGGAGTCACCATCCCTCGAAGTGTTTAAAAAAAGACTGGATGTGGCACTTGGTGCCATGATCTAGTTGAGGTGTTAGAACATGGGGGTTGGACTCAATGATCTTAAAGGTCTCTTCCAACCTAGAAATTCTGTGATTCTGTGATTCTGTGATTCCTCTCACACATGGCCCCATGCCTCCTCTTTCATCTCCCAGGTCTTCTTTCCTCTTTGCTGGTTCAGCTCTGGGGTAGTGACCACTGCTGTTGTGTTCCTGTCACAGTGACCTCCTCTGCTGTCCTCTTTTCATTATCCCTTTTTGTTACACGGGAGAAAAACCAGTCCCAAAGGGTAGGTCACAGCATCGCAGAATAAACACTGGATAAAAATGGGATGCAATGCATTTTAGGAGGTGTCTAATCCCTCCATAAAGAGAGCCTTCATGATAGCTGAACTACGTACATCACTATCAGTTAGATAAATTTAGCCCAGGTGATCCCACCAAAGCTGTTTATTATTATTAAAGCTGAGAAAATAACTCTCTTCTAAGAAGATTTCTTTAGAGTTGTGTTTGCCTAAAGCACAGTGCTCAGTAGTGCTCTGATTCAAGGTTCAGATTTTTAATAGCTTTTGAAATGCTAATAAAGCAATAGGTAGTGGAGCAATTTCTATTTTGAAGGGTGCATTAGCTATCTACGATTTCCTCAGATGCAATTTATTTTAATAAATAAAATTGCTTTTATTGTGCTGCTTATCCTCACAATAGAAAGATAATTTAGCTACGTTTAGACACAATTACATGCAATGCTTTACCAAAGCTTCCATTTGACTCACCATTCATCATTTCAGAGAGGTCAAAGTAATGTTTTATTTATACTCTTCACTGATTGGTTAAGTGTACCAAAAGTCCTGGTCTCAAAATTTGTATTAAAATGAATATTTTTACAAATATTTATGGCTTCCAGATTCTATTTCAGCTATAGTTAAACAAGAATACTTGAAATATTCACAATAAAACCCAGTTTTGCTTAATTGCAGTAATTGTACAAAATTTCAAGTTAGAAGTACTTTTCCAGTGGAAAGCTGTGCACTTCTGGTTGCTTTCAGGAGCAAGTTTCATTGAAAAATACCATTTTTACTATATATCTTAGATAGCCATACCATGTCTATTTTCATCATACTAATGATTAATGTCTTTGTGAACAAATTCCTTTTACCTCCAGCCAGTTCCCACTGAGTAGATTGTTTGCAAAAAATACTCATTGATCTTTAGATGACTGTGAAAGGGAAATAAATGCAGTAGTGTTGTCTGACGGGGTCACAGGATAAGAAAGAAAACTCTTGTTATGACCTTTTAGTTTCCTTTTGGTTGCCAACAGACCTACCCATTCATCAGCCTCCTACTTTTTCCCACCCTCCTGGTGGACAAGGCTCGCTGGGAGATTTTAGCACAATTTCACGATCATCAGAGTAGCAGTAACGAGAAAGTCTGAGATAGTGATAGAACTGTTTTAAAATTTTCTATAAGAGAAGGCTTTAATTTTTAATTTTTATTTTGTCATTGACAGCAAAGGGGCCAGGGAAAACACAGAGCTTAAACTATGGGATAAGGGGTGGCCCAGACAGCTGACACATTCCAAATTCACCCTCTGGGTTATCATTGTTCAGCATGCTCTGCATTATTTTCTTTGTTCAACAGAGATGAACATCCTTTCTCAGAGTACCATCTTCCAAGTCAAGACAGCAACCTGATAAACAACTGGACTCGTTGGCAGAGCAGTGCATTAGCCAACTATGTGTTCATTGAAACTCTTTTGATAAATGCTTTTAAAAAATACAGGTTGTTTTGGTTTGGTTTGGTTTTTGGTTTTTTTGTTTGCTTGTTTGTGGGTTTTTGGTTGTTTTCACTGGGGGAAGGGTTTTTGGTTTGTTTTTTTTTTTTTGGTGGGGGGCTATTCCCACAAAAAGTTCTACCATGTTTTCATGTCATTATTTTAGAGAAGAACATGAATGACTGTGTGAAGGTGCATACATGTGTACGTATGTGCCCACCACACCAGCTAGCAAAGCTCTACCCAAATAAAACAAAATAACAGGCAGGAGCACAGAATTCCATTCGTTTACTTTCCAGCCTGTGTACAAGTCAGGGAGGAATTGTCTCTAATGATGTTTCTTTCTTTGTTAGTATTTAAAAGGGCAAAACCATCATGGAGGTCACTTTTCACAAACCTGTTTATTTTCCATTTTCTGCAGCATTTGCTGAGCATCCCGCTCAGTTAGTGATTTAATTTATTTATTTATTATTTTATCTGCACTGCCCCCTTCCCTCCTTAGCCTTTTTCCCCTTTTTACTCCTTGAAAACTATAATGACTAGAATCAAATAAAATGTCAACATTTGCAATTCCAGAGCTTCATTTAAGTAATAAAAATAATAATTAAAAGGGTAAAACCTTAGAGAGATTTCTTCATTTTATATGGTTTGCCAGAGATGATACACATTCAAAAAAGCCAGTAAAAGTATTAATTAGGAGCAGCTAAAGCTCAACAAGCTATGCAAGTTAATGAAGCAGAGAGGGAAATGTCATCTTTGAGACCCAGAGCTACACTGGCTTGGATAATATATACTCCTGCCTTACTCTCCTAACTAAACCTCTTTTAATCTCTCCTCTAAAAATCAATGCTAATGACACTGATTTACCAGGAAATGACAGGCAAATAATACCACAGGAGTTGTTCTTGTTTAATGGTAACTTAGTTCTGAAGAAGAATGGCAAGGATTTTATTTTGAAGCTTTGGTTTGCTAATTGCAAATTGCTTTCAACTTGTTGGGGTTTTTTTTTCATTTTCTCCTTCTGTTTTCTTTTGCAGCTGATCCTGAGTTAGAGAAAAACCTCCCTTTATTATCTGCAAGAAATGTTAAATATCTTACAGACTAGACTACTAGACTAGACTACTCTCTCTGCTAAGTTTTTCTTGCTTTTTCCCTTCATCTTTTATTTGTTCTGCTGAAAGGTAAATGAAGAACAGCAAAAATTACTGCATGTAAGCAAGACTAACCAGCAGGTCTTGTTCTGCAGGAGCAACTTATGTATATTCACACTTGCAGAATAATACATGGCATTGGAGGAGGAATTCTTTATTTTAAAAAATGAGTCAGAAGTTAACAGTAATAAAATCACACAAGACAAAGGAAAACAAACATTTTCTCTGGGTAAGTATTAAAAAATAATGAGAGAAAAGAATTTATAAAATTTCCTTTTATTTTGGAGAGTGTTTAATAGTTTTGTTCTCTCAGCTAATTCTCCCAGTCATACAAATATTCTTCCAAAATATTTCATACACAGCTGTACTGCCATTTTTATGGTGCCTGACCATCTTCCAATAGTTCTGAGTTAATTTTCAGTAATGCTTCTGAACTATCTTCCCAGAATTCATGGTGAGAATTGTTATGGCTTTTCTATCTTCCTTTTCATTGTTCCAAATATTTACTTTTTCCTTGTAGCAGCCTAAAGAGATATTAATGTCATGTGTACTTAGATGCTGAAGGTATTTTTAAGTTTTTTTCTTTTTTCACTGAAGATTCCATGGACAGAAAGCCTATATACCTACCCATACATTTCCTAGGTTGATACAAATAATAAGCAGGAAAAAAAGTACATAAATGTTGAGTCTAGACTGGTGGTTTTCTAATGGATGTGTAAAATTCATTTACTCTAAATTATACGCTTTCATCTTAAAAATTTTAGTTATATTATGCATATATGTGTGTTTATTACTTTTTATGCAGACATAAAAAGACATTAAAATGTTATTTTTTGGGGTTTTTTTTTTTGGTATGTATTATTGACATAATTTTTTTCTAACTGGATGAATTATGGACTTTGTGACTCTGATTAAGACAATCTGCTGGGTGGTTCAAATTGCTCCTGCAGGCTTTACATCCGTGGAATAGGTGCCATAGGAGGAAAACCTCCTTACCAGTGATCATATTTTCCAGTAAAAATAAGGTACACTGGATAGAGAAAATCATATACAGACTGATCTTTTAGGATATGTGCCAACATCCCATAGGCTGTTACGCACAAGCCCGAGAGTGATATAAGCTCTGATTCCCCAGTCAAAAAGTTCCTGGTTTCAGTTGTGATGAATGCAAAATGTGTAGAACACTATTTACCTGGTATTTTGCACTGCTGTGAGCAGTAACATATAAATAGATTGGATATTCATTAATATTTTTAAAGCTATCTAAGAACCTTACCTCAAAGGTGTCATATCCTTGCAAAGCTTTATTACTGCTATCGCACAGGAGAGCCATGAGGACTAATTAATTAATGTTTGTAGAGTATCTTACAAATGCAAAGTGCAATGTGAATATGGATCATTATTATTTATTATCCTAAAAGATATAAAGATATATGGGAGAGCCTGAGCTCCTTTTAAGTTGCACTTCTATTGCATCAAAGTGGGCATAAAACTGCCTTAAGGCACCTGCTGAGGATTCAAAAGCAACAAGGATGATCAAATGTCTGAGCAGCATGATCAGTGAGGAAAGAGCAAAGTTTATGCTAAAGAAAAGACTGATGTGGAAACCCGATAAAAACCTTCAAATACTTTAAATATGCAAACAGAAAATGTATAATCCCTCTCTATACCCACTAGATATTGGATAGGCACAACAGAAGAAAATACATGGAATGAAAAATAAGGAGATCTTTTGAAAATGGAAGATAGTTTACTCTGCATTTTTTTCTGCAGGGTTAAGACTTCTCTGCAGAAGTTTTGTAAATGTTATCTGTCAAGAAAGAGCAATATATTTGCTTCTGCCTTTTGGAAACTTGCTGGACAAGACAGAATCGTGGACTCAGAATGGCTTGAATTGGAAGGGACTTTAACAATCACCCAGTTCCGCCCTCCTGCTATGGGCAGGACACTTTCCACGAGACCATGTTGCTCAGAGCCCCATCCCACCTTGCCTTGAATACTTGCAGGGATGGAAGTGCCATCTGGTTTTTTTCCCCAGAAAACAATTTTTTGTCATTCTGTGGGTCATCACTTTCCTGGAAGGGCTGAAAAAGTGTGCAGATTTGGTATTTAGGGACATGGGGCAGTGGTGGGCTTGATAGAGCTGAGTTAATTGTTGGACTCCTTGATTTTAGAGGTCTTTTCCAGCCTTAACTATTCAATGAATGTAAGATTCTATGACCAGAGGTGTTTGAACCATGGCTGAGGTGAGGTTAGTTTTTAGGGTGAATTCGCATAGACATACATTCTTATGATTAAATCCAACATCCTTACCCAATTTCTGATGCAACCTGAGCCCCCAAGAATGCTCTCCATTTTCACATCTGGTCCTCTATTTGCTCCTTGAAATATGAAGGAGGAAGTGTTTTCTTCCCTCATAGACTGGTGTATTTTTTATTTCTTCTCTCAGTCAGGTCTTTATATATTCGAAGTCAAACTCACGCTGAAATCTCAGCTTTGAGGAACAATATGCTGGGTTTTCTTTTTTTTTTTTTTAAATTATGGTCATAAAAAGAAATTTAAAAAAAGAAAGAAAGAATATTCAAGCTGTAAGAAGTGATCATTTTAGTCTCCCACAGCTTCCAAGAAACTTGCAGCAAATATTTACAATTTTTTCTTTCCCTGGAATTACTTAGTGAGTCTTAACATGAAGAAGATGTCTTTTTCCCAGTTATTCTCAATATCACTTCTCTCTGGGTGATGCCTGTCTGTTTTCCCCCCCTCTGCCCTTTCACACTGTAATGCTTTATGAAAAACACTGTGCCTACACACTGTGAATTCAAAAAGATGGTTAAGTTAACAAACAAAACCAGCAGTGCTGCATTTCCCCATGTTTGCTGCTCAACCATTACTTGGGAAAGTGTTTTAGTAGGATAAAAATACAAAGACAAGCAAGGAAATGAGACGAAGCCGACTAGCCTTTGCAATACCTTCTTCTTCAAAGATATATAGAGGTATATAAATGTCATTAATGCATATATAATATATATATATAAACGTATTGATTTTTTTTAATTTGGTAACAAATTTTGCTGTATGTTTATTGATATACAAGAAGCATATTGGCAAATTAACCAGCCCAAATGGATGCTTTTAGGTGAGGTATCAAAGAGGTCATGAGCTGGCACTGTGCAATTTCAGCCTGGAAAGTTGGTCATGCTTGGCCAAGGGAGGCCATTGCTCCTGTCTCCTGAACCCTTGTGAGACCCAGCTGGGGTGCTGGGCACAGTTTTGGGGTCCCCAGCACAAAAAAGATGTGGAATGACCTGTTGGAATGAGTACAGAGGATGCCACAAAGATGCTGGGGTAGCTGGAGCACCCCTGCTCTGGAGGCAGTCTGAGGGAGTGTGTGCTGTTCAGCCTGGAGAAGGACCTGGGGAGACCTTACAGCCCCTTCCAGTGCCCACAGGGGACTTATAAGAAAGTTATAGAGTGGTTTGCTTGTTAGTTTTTTTTTTTTTTTTTCCCCTATTTTAATAGTAACAGGACAATGGGAAATAATTTTAAACTGAAAGAGGGTATATTAAAACTGTGTGCAAGAAAGATGATGATGGTAGTGAAGCACTGGAATAGGTTAACCATGGAAATCATGGATGGCTTGTCACTGAACAGCTTTGTGGTTAGGGTGGATGAGGCTTTGAACAACCTGATCCAGCAAAAGATGCCCCCATCCATGGCAGTGGGGGTGGACTAGGAGTGTCTTTGAAGGTCTCTTCCAACCCAAACCATCCTATCATTCCAATTGCAACAACAACCTTTCTCAATACTTTTTGTCCATTTGTCCATTTTCCCCAAGTGCTTCAGTGTAAAAGACATGCCTGTGCCTCTGAGTGGAATAATCTGGATGAAATGTTAAAACTGGAGTTATTCTGAATATGAGAGTTCAGCAGAAGTGTGGAGTTACTGCTGCATTTCTTCCAGGCACACAAGATGTCCAGTCCAAAATGTAAGAGCAGCTCTCATATTATTTTATGCAGATGAACACCAATATTTCTTCAGTTTATTGAATTATTCTGTGCTCTGTTAAACAGTAGCATGGCCATTACTTTGCTACTCACAGGCAATGCTGTGAGAGGAAGAAAAACAGCCAAATAAATGTTATACTTGGTACTCTCATTTGCAGATCTGGGGCTTCCTTTATCACAGTGATATATGCTTATCTGAAACCTACTATATATTTTTAAATACACTACCATGCCCCTGATGTCAGCAGAAGGAATTAATACCCTAATTTCTATGAGTCAGAAAAGCCTAAAGGCCCAGATGCTTTTGGATAAACAAATATACCCAGAGCCTAAAGAAATCACCACATGGTCAGCAAGGAAGGTATCTGAGTGACCTGATCAAATCAACAGAGAAGAATCATGACCAAAGATGTATTACGTCAAGCTTCTTTACACAGAGACTGAGAGAGAAATAGACATTTTATTTTAATGACATTCACTTGGAGTTTCCATTCCTCAGGAAAAAGCTGTCTCTGATACTGAATAACTGAACTGAATAACTCTAATAACTGAAAAAACACTGAGGAATAATGACACAGAAGTTGGAAAGATACACCCTTCTCAGAGAAACCTGGCTAACAAAGACAAAATTCCACCATAACTACTTCTACTGGCTTTGAAGAGCACCCACACTGGCCATAGGGTGAGGATGACTGACCTGTAGCTACGTGCCATTTGCAAAGCAAGAATAACAGGTGATTGCCTGAGCTCTCATTAAGTTAAATTTCCCTGTATAATTTTCTATGCTGATCAAAAGACTTTAATAACTTTATTTCTTATTAAAGCATCTTTTCCTTGTTCATGATGAAAGAAGTCTTTTAAACAGGAAAGCTCAGGCCTCTTTTTATTCAATACTTACAGGGTCTTACTTTTTTTTCTTCTTCTTTCTTTCTTGTCTGTGGTTCCTTCAAATTAAGTGGTTCTTTGCAATTAATTTGCTGTGAAAGGTAATCCTCATCTCAAACCACTCTTCTGGCAACATCAGCATTTGATACAGTAAATAAATTTTCAGTTATCTTCATATTCTACCAACTATACCAAGTATGCTGTCCCACCAGAAACCGAGATCAGGTATTAAAGACTCCTGAGAACTAAATGATCCAAGCTCAGAAGCTCTGAATCCCATGATAAATTATACAAAAGGGGCACTTGAATAGATTTGTAACTGATTTTGCTGCTCAGAACACCTCCATTTCAATTAGAGGTAACCAAGAGGCATGACATTGAAGAGCAAAACTAATAATTTTTGCTTATGTCAAGAAAGGTTATGGGAGGTGAGGGGATAGAAGCAATGACTTCCATAAAATGTACATAATACAAGTGCCTCAGTCCTTGTTTTATGTCCTTGAAGTCTATAAGGGCCATTTCTATTTAGTCTCCACCCCGTAGCTGTGGCACTGTCCTACAGAGCAAAGCCCATCCACGGCAGGGTACCTTTGGCCTCAGGAATGCTCAGACGGAAACTGGATTGTGATCATTTCATTGACTGCAGATAAAAATTTCCTACCCGGTTTCATGGACATGCTTTGCATCCGAACACGTGGAGGATGGAAATCACTGTAACCAAGACAAAAAAACCCCGCAGTATTTATAAACCTTCTGTGAAATTACAGCAAGATTCTTAGCAACTGCCAGGCAGCTCTCTAGACTGCTAGCCCGATTTTGACTGCTGTGGATCCCAAATGTTTAAGTACTTCTGACCTCATATCAATTTTTTCCCAGTTTTAGTAGTCCTAGTCAGGTTATCTGCATTGGGCAGTGAAAGGTAGGTTGCCTGGTCCTCTTGTATTAACAGCAAAAATACCTTTTTCTTTCTGTTTCATTTTTTTCTTTTTTTTTTTTTTTTTTTCAGTTTGTTCCAGGAAAATGAATAGGCCACACAGATGTGACCTGTGTTACCACATACAACAGATTAGACTATGCCAGTGTAAATTATTGCTCTGTCCCTCTGCAGATCAATTACAATTTACTTCAGTAGAAATCCTTCCCTTGGAAATCTGACTAATTTTGTGCCAATAATTTGTGAACCCAGTATATTTACAGGTTCTAAACATGAAGGCCATTTTTTTATAGGTACAGTAGAGTTATGTTTCTGTGTTTTATAGGTGTTATTCACCAGAAGGTCAGACCTCAATGTAATTAATAAATCTCTCTGTGAGCTTTAAAGACTTTGGTCTTGGTCTTTGTACATGTGGTTCTTTTCATGGTTGTTGTTGCTCGTTTGGGCCTTTTTTTCTTTTCCTTTCTTTTTTTGCTTTTACTTTTTGAATAAATGCCACTTATTCAAAACACTCAGATCAACTTTTGGGATCCTGAAAAGCTGAAAGCAGTCGGATTTTGCTTCCCTTATCACTAGTAATGATATCAAATTGCCCACTTGTCTTCCAGCATCTGCATATATATAACACCACAAATGTTCCCTAGTAAAATAGTCTTACGGTGAGGAAGGAGTCAGTCTCAGTGACATTTTATGATTTAAAAAATGCAGAGGATTAGAGAGAGAGGAAAGAGCACAGAGACAGGCACCACCCAAAGACAGATAAGAAAAGTTCAGCCCCTGAGAACTGTATTTTAATGCTATTGTATGCGGCCATTACTACAAGAGTCCCTGAAAAAAATACCTCAGTGTCTGGAATCTAGCAGCAAGGCTTCACAAATACAGTTTAGGCCCTGGAGAAACCAGGTAAGCTGTGTTTAAATATTAATCAGTTTAAAGAGTGGATCTCTTCCAACCTATAATGGATCCTTAGGCAGAATCCACATGAGGAGCACAGAGGGTAAATCGAGGGGAGGAAGTGTTTTTTGTCAGTAGCAGGAGGGAAATACCTGACCGCATCTTCAACTGGTGGACAGCATAACTGAAATTATTGTTTTTTTATTAATGTTAATATCAGAATATTGTTTCCTAAACAGGGGTAGGCAGCTCTATATTTTAAATTAACTTTATTTATAAAATAATTTTGTCTAGAAAGTTGCTGCATGGGGTAACGTCTACCTTGCTGTTCTGTGCTATAGATATCTGCACAGGATTGTGAGCATGTGTGTAAGTTCATGTTTGTGTGTGTGTGTTCCTTCTTATAGTAAAATTCTAGGGGGTAGGCTTTTCTAAAAGATGCATATACTTTTCAAAGTGCATGGCTTTTCCACCCTTCTGCTTTATAAATCTTTTTTTTTTTTGCAATAGCACCAAAAAAAAAAAAATCAACCAAAATTATAAACCCAGCCTGACTCCGCTTATAAAAGTACTAAAAAATATATTTTGGGAACTCAAAATATTTGGAAACATGTTTCAATGCATTCATTTCCATGTAGTTTTCAGCATATATTCTGTGCACCCTTGGCTGTCAATAAAGATAACTTGGGTTCGTCAAAGTGGAAAAAGCGAACATAATCATTATTAGTTCACTATATTATGCTTTAAAACACTCTCTGAGAATAAGTACTGTCACAACTGGTACAATGAAATAATTCATCATGTTAATAGCCCCATCAGAAACAATGTGTAATCGGTACCTCAGGCAGGTGGGCAAATCTAAGATCAGAAAGACAGAAATGCAAATCCAGTTCTCACTCTTGGATTACTTTCCTTTGGGATCTTAAGTGTGTGGCTCATTCTCTCACTTCAGAGTATTTAGATTTTGAAGATAATATGGTCTGCAATTTGTTGGTAAAACATTGCCCATGAACAGACTGTCAAATAATGTATTTTGGGGTAGTTAATTAAACCCCCAAACACTTCAGCATGTGGCTAATTCTGAATGCATAAATGGTCCCATTGAAACCAACATCTGAGTGCCTCCTGGAAATAGAAACTTATGGAACATCTTAAATTATGAGGGAGAAAAACCTTCTTGAAATCCTCCCTTCTCTTCATTTCAGCATCTTCCCCAATGTACCAAATGTCTTGCTTGTCTGAACTCTGGCTTGTGAAGCAAACTGCTGTCTCACTTTCAATGCATTTGACCTTGATGACAACTTTGATGTTAAACTTTGCAAAGCTAAATAGACTCCTGTGACTGTGCTGTTAAACCTTACATAAATTGCACAGAGCACATGGAAAAAATAAAAATATTTTAAAACATAATGTAATAAAAAGAAGAAAATAATAATAAAAAAAAGCCATAAGTTGATGGCATGTTTTCCTGAATTTGGGCCATATTCAAGCACAGATCACTGCCACATGCCTCTGTGCCATCCAGTCCCCTACTCAGACAACTACTGCAAATGGTATCATTTTGCAACTAATTTACTCGCTTAGTTTTGGCCATTAGTCATTCCCAATATCCTCAATCTGCAGGTAATTTTCCACATTATTAGTTACCCACCTGTCTTATTAAACTGGACTTTCTGAAACCCTGTGTGTCTACATTTTCTGCACCTTTAGATCAAGCAAATAATTGCCTGTACCTGGATGGAAGGATTTAATAGGAAGATTATAGTTGATTCCAAAAGTTAATAACTATAACATCTGGTTTCTCTTTTTAACATTTAAATGATAAATTCAGCGTTCAAGAAGAAAGGAGAAAAAAAATGAGAACACAGAAGAATGAAATGTTCTTATCATTTGTAGGACAAGTTAAATTTAGATGGGCAGAAGGTAGGTTTTACTCTTTCCCCCTTAATGTTCCACTACCTTGACCCAAAGGGACCAATCTTTATCATATTAATAGAGGGAATTTCTCAATACCAAGACAAGATTTGGCTCCTTTTTTCACTAAGAATGCCAAGTGAGCTGCATTATGCAAAAATCTTGGTTATCTTTTGCTGCTCTTTATGATAGACTATGGCTGTTTTGAGATGCCTCAACTCATTTCCATTCAGACCTCTATAAAACTATCTGCATGGGAAGAGTTTTAAATATTGCTGGGTAAAACTGGGAACATTATTTTCCCCAATCAGTTCTGAAGAGATGGGGGGAAAGAGAAAAGGTGAGAATGAAGAAGGGACAAGAATCTGGGGTCTTGCTCTCTGGACCTGAGATGCTCAGAGTTGCATCGGCAGCTATCCACAGGCATAAGTGCTAAACCTACTTTGCATATAAATTGACACACTTAAAAAAGATGCACACATCTTTAGCAGATGCATTTTCCTTGGTAGGCAAATAAAAACATGCTTGTTGCTTAAGTTCACCTGAAATGAAAACAAAATGCCCAAGAGCTATTCAAGAGGAATAACAGACTTGAGCTCCAGCCTGCATGACTCATTAGTCTTTATGGATTCCACATCCAAATCTGAGTGCCAAAGACCTGATGGCCACCCAGGGGAGAAAGTAGTTTCAAGAAGAGATGAGTATCATAGGCACAGAGTGGGCAGTGTAATTAACCTGCCGAGGTGAAACTCTCCTTGGAGAAACATTTACTCCTCAATTCTTCAAGATTCATTGAATATGGTAGCAACAGAAATGGAAGGAGCTATCCTAGTCCTGTTGCTTCATCTAGAGTTAAAAATAATATATCCTGCTTTTAAGGGGATTTTTTTGGTGGGTTTTTTTTTTGGTTTTTTTTCAAAATGCATAGATTCACCAAATTCAGTTGGAAACACCTTGAATCTTCAGTAGATTCTGATGTAGAAGAAAGATGTTCTCTCCTTGACTTGAGCCTTTTCTTCCTTTCTGAAAGTTGGCATTGAGAGGTCTCCCTTACAGAGATCTGAGCACAGAAATTAATACACACTATTATTTCCCAGAACTGCTCTGTGGACTCTGCTGCTCCTTAAGTGGTTTATCCATGGCAAAAGAGACTTCCTAAATTCCATGCCAGCTGAAGGACTAGGAACCAAACCTTTTCTTTCATCCACGCTACACTCAGAAGTTTCTTCTTGTACTGATAGAGAACATATAGACAGAGATGGATGTTTCTGAAACCAACATATAGACAGAGATGGGTGTTTCTGATACTATTTTAATCTATAAGATGCATGACCATCTTCTGGCCTAACTGAAATCTACAAAAGAAAACCTGTCAACTTCACCACTGTGGATGTACCAATAGCTGTCTGTACTCTACTTCAGCCATTTCCCTGCATGTTCAACATGTTATTGATTGTAAAACAGCTACTTTGGATTTAAACAAGTGAAAATATAATTTCAGTACACTGGTAATGCATTGCCAGCTTTGTTGCCGAGTTGTTTTCTGTGCTGATTTTGGCTCCTTTCTTAATTCTCAACTTATTTCACAAAAAAAGCCTAAACAAGTCTGTCCTACAGTGCTGTTATAACTCTACATGAAATCCTGTTGTCATTATAACCTACAGTAAAATTCACATTCAGTCAATTTCAGCTAAAACTGATATCTTTAAAAACATGTCCAGAGCATAGGAGCCTGGATTTATATACTTTTGCCAGTTCAAGTATTTTGAGCCTTTATATAAACTGAAGCTTGCTAGCTGTAAAATGGACATAAAGCTAATTAAGTGCTTCATGAGTGTTCAGTGAGTGCTATTCATATTAATATTTTTTTCAAGAAGGAAAAAACAATAATTCATATTGTCATTTATATTTATATTTATATTTACATGGTACTTTAAGCTGCTTAATTAATGAATCTATAAATTTCCATGTTTGCCTTTCTCCCTCCCTACCATCTGTCCTCCCCTCGTACATCACTTTTTTCTTTCTAGGTAAAGTCCATGTGCAATTTTCTGTAATCAAAGAAACTTTTAAGTAGACATCTATTTCTTTATTTCCATCTTTCTTTCTTTCTCTCTCTCTTTCTCTTTCTCTCTCTCTCTTTCTTTCTCTCTCTCTCTTTTTTTCTTTCTCTCTGCTTTTCATTGCATTTGGGTGTTGTTATTTGTCTGTTTTTTCTTTTACAGTATAGGTATAGAAAAAACAGAATTATTCAGGAAAAATGTTTCTTTTATTAAATTTTTGGTCCAGACAGTGTAGTTTAATGTGATTGAAAAACCAAAACAGTGAATTCACATCATCACCACCACAAAGTCTGTCAGTTGAAGTCTTTGAACCTTCAAGTCATGACCATAGCAAGAAAAAATTTGGGCACATTAAACTTGTAAATTGGGAGTAGAATTGTGATAATTTACTGGAAATTTCTGGGCATTATTAACTGATGCTAATTTCTTGCTGCATGTAAGCTGTAACCCTTTGCCCATGAACTAAACAATAATTGTTTTACTGTCAATTGCTTTCTACTTTTATATAATAGGATATATGCAAAAGAATGCAAAATGTTGCAGTTGACACAAGGAAACCATACAGAAATAATCTGGAAAACGTTCCCAGTACAAGATGCTATCCTTAGTACTAAAATTTGTCATAAAAAAGCAAATCTTGCATATGATTTTCCAAAATAAAATTAAACATCCCCATTCTTGGTTCTGATTTGTATAATACTGTATTCTACACATTTGTGCCATTTGGAAAAAAATGTTCAGTGTGAAAGCTATTCTGTGACTTCATCAGTGACTGAAAGCAGCTAAAACCAAAAAAATGTCATTTGGACAATGATATTGGGAAATCCAATTAACATTAAATTAGGCTGAGAATATATATCATAAGCAATTAGAGTAAGGCTTTGAAAAGTACTGTCCCTCTCTGATGCTTTCAAACCTTTCAGTGTTAATATTCTAATAAAAATGCTATTTTCCCCCACAGGTTTCATAAAGAATGAATTTTTGATTACTCAATCTGGTTGATCAGACTAACTTTATTAGAGTTGTTTTTTTACTTTCCAAACTTCAGCCATTTATTTCCCTCTCTTTCCTTCTCTAAGAACTTCAACAAACACTGCATTTACTCCCCCGCCCTGCAAATGGTAAAAGAAAGTTACCTTTTATTTATGAGTGATCATTTTTTCCTGTCTATATTTTGACAAATAACATGGCAGAAAATGATTAAGGGTCTCATTTTGCAATGTGACTTGTATGTTATTTATTGTTAAAATAAAAGTCACTTTGTGGATTGAAGTTTTTAATCATTTTTCCCCTCTGTCAGGAAATAGTTTTGTCAAAAAGTGATGATATTTGACAGTGCTGTTTTTTTAATGACAACTACAATCCTGGTAAGGAGTTTATCAGTAATTATTTCACTGTACTATAATTATATGGATAAACTATTATCTAGTTATTTTCCATTTAAATGATCTTCCTTTTTCCCATGTTACATAGGAATATTACAGTGCCCTGAATAGCTCCCACATAACATAAAGGATACACAAACATTTTTGAAAATATATTCCCTCTCTTCTCTCAGAAACATATTTCATCAAATATTCAACTCAATTTTGCAGCAAACATAATGAATACTCTAATTTCTTTGTCAATCAGACTGTTAAGCATCTTTGTTTTTCAACCTCTCCTTGGAAATCAATGGCTCCTATTCCAGTTCTGCATATGCAAGTGAATTATATTTTTCCCTGTCCATGTCTATATCCCACCTAACTTCAGCCACTTTCCAGGAAGTTAAAAATTAACATTATCACTCTCTCCCCGTATTAAATAAAGACAAACAGGACTTAAATTTAAGTCCTTAAATAAGGACTTCCAGAAGATGATTCAGGTCTGGTTAAGCCAGCTTCAGTTGCTCATTAATTGCACAGGTGATTGGGGAAAAAAACAAAACAAAACAACAACAACAAAAGAGACGATCTCTTTAATAAATGTACTAAATGCTCATAATCAGTAAGTGTGTAAGTTGTTGTGATGCACCTACACATGTTCCTCAGAGTGTTTCTTAGCCATGTATGCCAGACAACTCCACAAATGCCCATTAACAGCTCTGTGAGGAGCACTGGGTCAGGTTATAACTAAAGCAAATGAAGCCCAATAGGTCAGTGACATAATGAGGGGTCAGGAAAAAGGCTGGATCTCAGCCTTACCCAGGTGTTTACAAGCCACTCACTGGGAAATTCTGAGAGAGGAGTGGGATTTAAATGAAAGGAAAACAGTGTCCCACTGTGTCAGGACTGTGAGGTGCTGGTGGATGAAAAACTGGACATGACCTGGCAGTGGGCATTTAAATCCCAGAAAGCCAAGTGTGTCCTGCCTGTGCCAAAATGTGTCACCAGCAGGTCAAGGGAGGGGATTGTCCCTGGTGAGACCCCACATGCAACGCTGCATCCAGCTCTGGGGACCACAATAAGAAGGATGAAGAGTCAGGAGTCCACAGACGGCCAGAGGACTGGGACTGTTCTGGGGACAGGCTGAGAGAGCTGGAGGCACTCAGCCCAGAGAAAAGAAGGATTTAGGAAGACCTCAGAGTCCTTCCCAGTCCAAAGAGGTTAAAAGAGAGCTGGAGAGGAGCTTTTGATGAGGGCTTGGAGTGATAGGATGAGGGGAAATTACTTTAGATTGGAAGAGGCTAGTTTTAAATTAGAGATGAAGAAAGAATTCTTCCCTGTGAGGGTGCTGAGGCTCCGGCACAGGTTGCCCAGAGAAGTTGTGGCTGCCCCACTCCTGGCAGGGTCCAAGGCCAGGCTGGAGAGGGCTCCGAACAACCTGGGATAGTGGAAGCTGTCCCTGCCCTTGGCAGAGGGATTGGAGCTAGATGGCAATACGGGAAGGGACTTCATTGTCCTACCCAAGCCAAATAATTTTATCGTGTTATCTAATACTTACCATCAATGAATTTTAATGCAAGTCACTTCAGAGGGAAATCCTGTCAGAGTTGGTAGCATTTTCTTGTTGTTCATGAAGCATCATGGTCAGACACTCCACATGGAATACTGTCACAGGTGGAGTGATGCGCTTCACCTTTTAGAAAAAAAGCAACATACTTTTTTGAAATAAAACAGTGAATTAAGGAAGTTTGGTGGCAAATATCAAGATTCAATATCAAGATACACTTGATTACTGAATAGAGAACAGAATTACATAGAACTATCAGGGAAACCAGTGGGAGGACTGAGCCATGAGCTTCAGAAAGGATCCCTTTGTGCTCTAAACTCCTTCTCTGACAGGAGTCTGGGATAACTGGATCCACTCCTAGACCCAGACTTGGTCAAAGGTTTAAGACTGAAGAATGTATGTCTGCACAATCAACTCCTAGCATCCCTTCGCTGAGATTTCAAAGTTTATCGTGCTATTAATCACTTCCCAAGGATCTGTTGCTGCAAGGAGTGTCTCAGACTTGAGCAATAACCTTGAGACGTCCCTACTAAAGGGGATATCCTGGCATGCAGCCCGTCTCTGGGCAGGAGAGCCAAACAGGCCCTGGGCTGTCCACTATTTATGGACTAAGATGATGGACTTACTGTCACATTTGCATACCAGCAACAAGTCTGGGTCACCCTTCCAGACAGCCCTTGGCTACCCCATTGCCATCCATCCCCCAGAGTCCAGAGTCGTATTAACACGGCAAAACAGTTACTGTCACACTGGTGCAAGTGCTCTACTGGCACTGGCTCCGTCAAAGCTCTGCTTCCAATTTATCATATAATTTAAACAATAGAATGTGAAAAAAGGCCAATTTTAACCAGAGGTACAAATATTTTTATGGTGTATCCCATTGGGCATGGCCTTCCTGACTAAATATCCTTTCCCCACAGATGAGGAAAGGCTGATTCAGTGGGAACAGTTAAGGCAAGTTCTTGATGGGCTGAAACAAAAAGCTGAGCTGCTCTTCTTGTGTTGCACACGCAAGTGACACAGGAGCTGAGGATGGCCCCTAACACAGCAAGCAGCCACTGATAGCTGTTTTGACAGGAATCATGAGGATCAGCAGCAGCTGGTGATTTAGCTTAAAAAATAGTCCCAGCACCTAAATTTGATTTCCCATCTTTATCTCCTATCTTTCAAACTCCCATCTGAGCTTGTTTTCAAAGCCAGGACTGAAAAATGGAAAAAAATGGCATAGTAGCCATAATGGGGGACTCAGAGCCTTTGGCTCCCAGGTGAGTATAACTGCAATAATAACCATTAAACTCCTTTAAATTTTCTGCTCCTCATTTTTCTCCAGTCACTGTCTCAACTGAGAAAAAAAAAAAAAAGATGAGGTGATTTAAAAATATCATTTTGCTAGTGTTTCTAATCAGGAAAATTGTTTTGATTATTCAGAGTGGGCTGGTTTCACATTGAATCTTTTGCACTAATTATTTCTGGCTGGTCACTAGTCAGGCTTTATCTTATCTTATCTTGTCTTATATTATTTTAACATTCAATCTGCACTAGCTACAGACATAATTTTTCCTTCTCAGCTCTGGACTGTTCTTACTTGCTTCAGCCCGTGATCATGTCAGCCTCGAGAGGAAAGAGGTACATGTGTAGGTCACAGAGATCAGAAAGGAAAGAATTTAGGCAGTAAAACCCTGATGTGAAACATCTAAGGAGGGACAATTTGAAATTGCCATGCGGGACTCGGAACACGAGCGTGTTAACTAGCAGCTCACAGGCTTTGCCTATTCCTCTGTTCCTGCTTCAGCTTGACAGCATTGGCACAAGGAAGCTCTCAAAACTGTCGAACTAGCACATTTGATGAGTCCAGGTTCTTTTCAACCCCTATGGCAATGTCCTTTTATTCATGCAGCAAAAGCTTGTTACCTGGTCACAAACACAGTCCTGCTTCAAAGCTCCCTGCTCTCTTTCCACTGCTGATTTCTGTATTTTCCCACTTACTCAGCATCAAACCCAGAAAGTCCTGGACTGCTGGTTTCCCAAGGCTTTCTTCTCTTTTTTTTTGGCCCTTCCTTTTTCTTTTTTCCCACCCAAGTTCCTAAGCTTAGCCTTTTCTTTTTGCCATTCATTTTGGTGACAGCCAAAGCAAAACTAGTAAGTTTGTTTTGGTAGATTCCAATAAACAACTCAAACAAGGAAACAGTAGAAAATTCTCTTTATGGGCCTGTGAAACTCAAATAATTTTGATTTAATAAAACTCATCATCATATCAGCAAGACAGTACAGCAAAGTACAGCAAAGCAGCACAGCACCAACCAAGTAGGATAATGTATAGAAGCACAGACCAGGATAGATACACCACAGGTGTGACCACCTCTGTAAAACATTTACACCCATAACACAGGACATGACAAAATATACATTTTCATGGCTTTAATTGAAACTGTGATGCATGCCAGAGTGGACATGGTGTCATGGCCATCCAGTCTGATGTAACTTGCTCTGATCAGATGTTTTTGCCTTTCTGTTTGTCCCCAAGCTACAAAGGTGTGCAGGGAGAAAGTTCTTGTGCTGCTGGGATAATAACAAAGGACTACAACAAAATATGCAGAAGGAGTCATAAAATAATTTATGTGGCAGCAAAGTGGATTTGTCTGTGATGATATCAGTCCACTATATTTGCTTCAGCATCTCTAACCAGAAGTTCTCTGTTGTGTCCCTGTGCATGACAGAGGATGATATTCCATTCGGAGAATAAGTGGCTCATTTAATCTGGAAAGATCTTGTCAGGAGTTGCAAAGTGAAAAGACAGAAAAAAGGGTAGGCAGATTTCTGCTTGTTTTTTGTTTTGTTATTTTTTTAATTTTTGTTTCTGTTTTACTTTGAGTTGCTTTCTCTGAACTCAGGTATTTGAGGTACGAGTGTTATGTCATGGTTAAGTCCATAACCTCAAACTCTGGACAAAATTGGTTGGGAGGAAACTTCAAACACTGATGATGAGTTATGCAAGTCTGTACTACAAAGATATTGTCTGTGGAGAATACAGCTAAATTGTTAAATTTCCTTTAATTTTCAGGGATCTCAGCCTGGCTACACTGCTGCCCATATGGGATATATAAGGATCATATTTCTTCTCTGAGTTTCCAACTCAATTTTCCCCTCATTACCAATACCTTTCCTTATATTCAAAAGATAGAATAGCATTTTGTGCAGGATTCTGGTTTTTAACAAGAAATATTACCACTTGTGATTTTGTTTCCAGTTAAGTTGAGTTTCTTTACTTGTATGAGATTTCCTACAGCATAAAATCATGGAATCACTAAGATTGCAAAAGACTTGCAACGTAAATGAGTCTGACTGTTAATCCAACACCATTGCATCCACCATTACCCATATCCCCAACTGCCACATCCACATGCTTTTTGAACAAATACAGGGATGATGATTATGACACTTCCCTGGGCAGCCTGTTCCAATTCCTGACCAGGTTCCATGGTAGAAAACAGAAAACCAGAGTTTTTCTCAGGTAAGTACTAACACCAGCAGCCCACGACCCTTCCAGAGCCATTTATAGTCTGAAAGACCAGATACATTTCTCTCTTTTTGCTGAGTACCAACACCTGAACAAGGGTTGTGAGGTGAGTGTTGAGTTCTTCTCCCAAGAAACAAGAGGTAGGAGGAGAGGAAATGTCTTCAGGCTGCACCAGAGGGAGGTTGAAATTATATCACAGGAAAAATTCCTTCAGTGAAGGCGTTGTCAAGCCCTGGAACAGGCTGTCCTGGGCAGTGGTGGAGCCACATCCCTGGAGGTAGATAAAAGATATGTAGGTGTGTTGCTTGGAGACACAGTTTATTGGTGAACTTGGCAGAGTCGTGTTTATAGCTGGACTTGGTGACTGTAAGGGTTTTTTACCATGTAAATGATTCCATTAAAAAAAATCCCAAAAGCTAAACAATACCTCATGAGGGTTTTTTGATGGTTTAGGAGGTATATTGGAAATCCTTGAATATGCAAGGTCCTTTTCCATGCATTCGTGTGTGATCTTCTTATTTCTCTGTCATACAAAGCAGTCATGAAGCAGCAAATATTGTCAGAGGAGGAGGCACTGGAAAAGCCTTTACATCAGCCATGCCAGGCAGTGCCAGAATAAAAGTGTGGGGAAACCAAGAAACACTAATTTGAAGCACTGATGTTTAGATGTTTTTCCATCCCTGAGCAAACTTTTGCTGAGTGACAGTCATGACACAGTGCAAAAATCAAAATTCAGACAGTTTCTGAGTACCCACATGTGTGACATACCTGCTGGAGGTGACTAAGCTACACAGGGAGTGATGGTTGCCACCTGGTTGTCTGAGGACAGTGGAAAGGAAACTGCTTTTCATTAGGCCAAGATTTGCAGGAGTTAAGTGCTAATTTTCAGAGCATGACTATAATTCAGCTTCAAATAATGTGATAAGATGAGGAAAGGCAGAATACTCTACTAAACTCTCTGACAAGGGAACAGAAAATCCTCCACAGTTACAGAGACTCTAAGGACTTTTTCTCTCATTTGTAATTTACTTCTTCCCTATAAACCCAGTCTGACCTTGTCTGTACAGTATTGTCCAGACCTTTCATTTGTCATATGGTATATGGCTTGGTAGTATAGCTTGTGTCTCAATGTCACTGAGTGTCTGGGGCTTGGGATTTTTTCAGTTTTTTTCCCTCCACTTTATGACTTCAGTGGCTAAAGGAAAAGCAGCAAGAAGGTGGACGTCAAAAAAAATGCCTGCATGTCTTTGCAAAGGAATTAAAGTTTAGGAAGGCACAGTTAAAATTTCTCAACTGAAGTATTAAAAAAAACCCAAAAACTTTAAGGTCAAGTGGATAAAAAAAAAATCCTACTTTGCTAGTGATCAGATGCAAATTACTTTTTGTTGCAATTTAGTTTAGAGGCAAATTAATCACAGAAAAGAACGGTTTGGATTTTTGTTGTTGTTGTTCATTTTGTCTTGTTTTTAATTACAGAGACTGAGAACACTGAGAGTGTTAGGTTTGTTTGGTTTTCCTTTGTTTGCTTGTAAATACAATTGAAGACTCAAGAATTTAAGTATGAATTCAAAACCAGCAAAATATCTACATGGAAAACTGATGTAAAGTACACTAGAATCGGATTGTATAGGTTGTTTTGTGCTAAGAACCAAATTCATTCCCTGTGACACTGTTATCTCAGTGAGGTATCATGATTTAGGTGTGCTGTAGTGACAAGTTCACCTACTCTAACAATGCTCAGTATCAGAATATTTCTTAACCATTAACTAAGAAAGCTGAAAGTTTCTGGATTTTCTGTCAAAACTACAGAAACCCATTGCACAGCTTATATTTTTCCTGGCCTTGAACTTCAGAATCAGAAATTATTTTACTAGGACAATACTGAATTTGTTATTGCTCAAGAAGATATTTTAAACATATACTTGTTGATGTGTGTTCATGTTTCTTCCTGGTGTGCATACATATGCGTGTACAGTGTGTAAGACATTGTGTATATGGATTTCTAGAATATGTCATCTGAAGAGATGTTGTGATGAGAATCTACCAGAAGCAATGTTTGTTGCAGTGACCAACTTTTAAAATTAAAATACAACATCTACATGAAATGTTCTGCCTTTCAGAATCCATTCTTTCTGGCAATGAAACTATCTTTACATTTTTGGAAAAGTAAGGTTTTCTGAAGATATAGTAACCTTGTGCTAATGGCCAATTTTAAATTTTTGAGATCTTCTTCTTGTACCTGGAGGTATTATAAAGTAAGGAGGAAAATTTTGAGGAAAGCCCAAAATCTGTGAAACTTTTCACCTAGCTGCCAAAGAACTGGGGAAAAAACCAGAGGGGTAAAACTGAGAAAACGCGTGGATTGAGTTTGAGGCTTTTTAACAGGTAAAACAAAAGTTGTGCATGCTGGCAAAGCAAAACAAAGAATCAATCACTGTTTGAAGGTGTTCAGCCATCTCCAGCAGAGCAGGGCCCCATCAAAAATCGCAGCTTGGGAAAGCAAACTCCAGAAATGCCCCCTTCTTCCTTCTTTCCCCCAATGAGCATGGTGTCACATGGTCTGGAACATCACTTTGGTCACTTGGGGTCACCTGTCCCGGCTGTTTCTTCTCTCACCCTCATCCCCTCCCCAGCCTGGCCATCAGAGAAGCAGGAAAGGTCTCGGCTCCGTGCAAGCCCAGCTCAGCAGCAACAAAAACATCTCTGCGTTATCAACCAGCACAAACCCAAAACACAGCCCCACACCAGCCACTGGGAAGAAAACCACCCCTACCTCAGCCCAAAATGAGCGCAACACGACGTCCCAACCCGCCTTACCTGGACAATTCTCTGGCTACGAGTCAGATCTTGAATTCCCCAGGAGGCCATTCCTCTCTGTCTCTTTTCTGTACGTATCCTTGAACTGATCAGCCACATCAGCAGCGTTAGGTATGAAATAAGAAGCCTGACCTTTGGAATTGGCTCTCCCGACTGATCAGCTCAGCACTGATGTGCCTGGCATATTTTGACAGCGCTGGGAGTTGCGAGTGGGAATTGCACATGTCTAGATGGGAAAATATTTTAGTGAGAGGAAAATTCTATAGAGAGGGGCATGGTGGAGGGAGAATTTCCCTGAACAGAGAGATGTAGTTTAGCTGGTTATTTTCTGGCCATTCTTTAGTGCATAAAATCAGGTTATCTTCAGTATTGAATTGCCTATGCATCCAATGAGATCACAGTCAAGTAAAAGAATGTCCTACAGACATGAAAAAATCTAGGATGTAATATATATACTGAGCAGTACCAAGACTAGAAGACCAGAAATATCAGCAAGTTGTCAACTCCTACTGTCCCAATCCCTTTGAAGGCAGGAACTGAGGCTGTGTAAAAAATTCTTCCTTAGAATTTAATTTCTTTTTGATAAGGCTTTGTGTTTGTTGCGATGATTTAATTGAGTCCGTGGTACAAATTGCACTTCCTGAAATGCCCTGTTTCATGTACATTTATGCTTTAATGTACAGAGGCACTTCTGCCTTTTGTCATGGCTTCTTCCCAGACCAGCACCGAGGGCCTGGCTCCCAGATTGCAGCAGCAAATCTGTGTTTTACAGAGGCTCTGCCACCTTTGAGGAGCACACATGACAAATATCTGAGCTCTAAAGAAGAATCTGGGGCCACCAGAAAACAAATGTAACACATGGGGGATCAGAAATTCAAAATCTATGGGTGGTTATTCTCACTAGCTCCTGTGGACCTCCTTACAGACTGTGAGTGCTGGGGACCTGACCCCTGCCCACATTCATATTCTCTGAATTACCTAAGAGGACAGTTGCTTTTTTAGCTGGAGTTGGAAACACTCTTTCTTTCTTTCACAAAGGGGAGAGTGCCCAGAGCTCTCACATTGTGCTTCTACTACACATTTTTTTTTTTATTATTATTTTTTACAAACATGTCTAGCTCACATTCTCTGAGTTTATCTGGACACCTGTGGGAGACCCAACTTGAGATCTGAGAAGTGCAATCATATATTCTCAAGCTTCAAAGGCCCCACATGCCTTTTGTCATGGTTGTTCTTTTTCTGTTAGAAGCACAGAGCTGCATCCCCTTTTATTATGGATAACAGCATCTCTTTTCCATGGATGTGCTACACTGTCCGGTTGATGCAAAACCCCAGGGTGCAAAACCCCACTCTCTAAACAACTTAAATCATTAACTTTGGGAATAGTGAGGATGACAGAAAGTGTCAGGAGCACTGGGGTCACCTCCCATGCCAGGAGAATGCTGCACCATTTCTGCCATGGGAGCAGTGGGGAGCTGCGTCACCGGGGCAAGGCACCCAGCACAGGTCCAGCAGAAAGGGTGACAACCTGCAAGGCAGTAAAGTTTGCTGTGAAATGACATTACTGCTGCTTTGAGGAGGAAAAGGCTTTTGCTTAAGTAATAACATCAATCTTAAATGGATCTGACAATAGGACTTGCCATCAGTGGAGCTTAAAAAGCTTTCCATGGGAAGATGGGATCAGCAGTCTGATGTGAAGTGAATTTCCCGGCTCGGCAGCAGAACTAGGAGCAGGATTAAAGTCCTCTGAATTACAGTGCATCTTTCTCTGGGCACTGCTGGTGTGTCCCTCTCTAAAGCGTCGCACTCCTTCACCTTGATCTATGTGTGATCACGCCCCTAAAACAAAGAAAAGCCATGTGACAAATGGCTTGTGGGAAGAGCCTGCTCAAATGCTTCCAGCACATCCTGGCAAGGTTTATTACCATATGTATCCTGCCTGTGGGACAGCTAGCTGAGAAGGACTTTCTTGCAGTTAAAGCATGTGACACAGATGAAGCCAGATTAAAATTGCACCTCTGTTACCAGTCTCCCTTCTGATGCTGATGATTTATCAGACCTACTAACCATACAGCAGGGAAAGAATCGTGCAACCCTGGTGAAGAGAGCTATTTGTAACACCAGATACAAACAAATTCAGGTTATGAATTAATTTTGTTTCTATGGAACAATGAGATTATTCTAGAAGTACAAAATAGCAAAACGTCTCTTTACTTTTTACAGTCAAATAATTCAGTATTGTCCAAAATTTCCTGTGCAAAATCATGTTGGAAATGATAACAAAGATTTTGCTGGACATTGGTAGGAATGTTGTTTATATTTATGTGGAGAAAAAGAGCAGTTGCCCATTGCATGGGACTGGAATTTTCACTCTTTCCTTTTGCCATCTGAAATGTGGCAGCTCTGTACAAGTTCAGCAGCAAGCACAGACAAGGATGGACTGAGGTAAAAGCTACTTCACCCAGGTAGTTTAAAGATATAGCAAGTTGTGAATAGAAAATCATAATTACACAGGACTTGAGATCCTTGAATATGATGTAGACCTCAAGTTGTAGTATGTTCTTAGCTATGCCAAACTGGCTGCTTTTCTGGCAAAGAATACAAGACAAGGAACAGAGTTGCAGGGAATTAAAGCTAATTTTGGGCAACAATAGCTTTCTTGTCTGCATCTTCTCTGGCTGGTGGGATTAAGCATGAGGAGCCTTTTCACACTGGTGAGATCAGCCTGTGCCCTCAGAGTTATGTGTGCTGGGATATTGGGCTCTGCTGTGCCCCTTCAAAGGCAGAATAAGTTGTGTTTGATGGTGTTTCTGAACCTTTGTGAAGGGAAGAGGAATTTTTAAATATTACGAGACTTTTTTTTGGAAAATAATGGCTGGGGAATGTCTGTGTGTCTGTGGGTACAGGTGATCCTTTGCCTCTTTCTATGCAGAAAGGAGAGTAAAATTCTTCTGTCTCTACCTGCGTGTCCCTCTCACTGATAATCAAGGGCCTTCAACAAGCAGCAATGAGTTCTACTATATTCATTCTTCACTTTTATATTCTCCTGACTTTTACAGGTGTTCTTTGAAAAATTGCATTAGGGATTTTATGATATTTAGAGCTGTCAGGGTTCTTCTATCCTCTCATCTCTGAGGCTGGGCAATTGCTGCACAAACATAAAAATAAGGTGAGAAGGTCACTGTTTCCTTCCATGTTCTCTGACAATAGTTTCCTTCTTCCTGCTCTCTTTATTTCCCCCTTCATCACACTCTTCCTTCTACCCCACAGCTTAATCACACTATCAAATACACCTAGATTACAGACTTTTTTTAGGTCTAAGATCTAGCAGAAACTTAGATATCATGTTTTAGAAAGGATGCTTTCTGTTAACACATCCCACTGGAGGTGTAACTTAGAGCTTGTTAATGGATTCACACCGTCTATACCGAGGTTGGCATTATTGATAGGTTAGGGATCCAAACCATTTCCTCTCTCTCAGCTGTTGTTCTTCCACAAAGCAAACCTGGGCATGCATCCTGGATAGCAGATCTGAAGTCCTCCAACCAGGCTGTGTTCAGGTCATGGAGAAGACTGGGATCCTAAAACAATTCAGAGTAGGAACGTCTGGAACATCTAGGGACATCCCTCCTCGTGAGGTACGTCTGGACAGAGGAACAAAAATTGTAGCTAAAATATTAGCAGCACAGCTGATTGTAAGTTTTCCATGTTTTAACTCAAAGCAAGTAAATGACTAGAAAATAAGTGCTTGTGCTTGGAACTGGGGATTCCAACAGGCACAAACCAGCCTGCACGGCACAGCACACTGCAGGGAGGGATGAGGAGAGGTGAAGGGAAAAGTGGTTGAGTCACCACAGATTTGACCATGCCCAGTCTGCAGAAAATGGGAGAGTTGCACTCATGGCAAGAGGTGGTGCTCAATCTGCTCTTTCAGCTCCTCCTTCCTCCCCATGGACAAGCAGAGCAGCATCAGTGCTGCCCATCATCTCCCTGCCTTTCCCATGTTCCCTTTCCTGGCCACCTCTCCTTTCCAGCTGGAAGCAGCTTCTCCTCCAGGGCTTCCTGCAAAGCCTTGAGCCCATGTGACACAGCTCTCCTTAGTGTTTAATGCATATACCTTCGTTCTTTCCCTGAACACCAAATTCAGAGTATTTCCAGAAGAAGCTGTTGTTAAAAGCAGTGATTTATCACTGGGACAAGAAAATATGGAGACTACGGAAAAGCTACATCCAGACATTAATTCCCTAAAAATGAAACTGTAGTCATTCAAGAACTGAGAACTCTGAATCATGCAGGAAAAATGAAACTATCTAAACCAAACTAAAAGAAATGGTCAAAATATTGCACTACAGATCAAAGAAAACTAAAAAGAAGATAACCTCCATCCTGCTGGAGAAATTGTCCAATAAAATGGTTCCCCCCCCTTCATCAAATATTCAAAACTGTTTACCAAATATGTGTATTTTCTCCAATAAAACCGTGGTGTGAGTTAAGCTTGTGAGCAGATGGTTGTAAGTACATAAAATTTAAAATCTGAAATTCAAGATGGTGTGAGCAGATATATAAATCATATGATATGTTTTTCTCATTGGATGAGCAAACCACAACTCTTAAAACCAGACTTCCATTGCAAATAGCAGCATTTTGTGAAATTCACCTTCTGTTAGTATTTTTTAATAGTTGTCTAAAATTAGCTGTTCCCAGGAACAACCCAGCCAGCAAACTCATTAACTAAAATAACTGCAGAAAACAAACACAGAGTGGGGGCTAACCTAGTCAGTGAGACCTTGTTTTATAAATTTGAGTAAATATAAATAAAGCATTCAAAACAGTTTTTCCAGCTCTATCAAAAGTTCATGTGTGTTACAATTGTGGAGGGAAAATAAAATAAATTTTAAAAGCCACACACAAATCTTCTCAATGTAAGAAAACACAACTGAGAAAAGCATAGCCTCATGAATAACATTGACAAGTCAAATAATGAAATATATATTCTTTTCACACAAGACCACGCTCACAGAAATTTCTTCAGCTTTGTGCAAAGCATTGAATATTTTGATGAGACTGTAGAGCAAACTGGATTATTATCTTGAACTTCAGACACTTGCCTGAGAACTTATACCAAGTGTTATCTGACTGGAAAAAAAAAAAAAAACCAAAAAAAGAAAAATAAACCCAAATTTCTGCCCTCCTCTTCTCCCTCTCTCCACCATCAAACCCTCTACTAGTTTATGCCAATTCTACAGTTTAAACACATCAAACTTTGTGTGTAGCTATTGCAGATGGCAGGGACATTTTTGTCAGAAAATCTAAAAATCTGAAATCTATCTTCTGCCACAAGGCCATACAACTTCCATAAGGAAATTTTATTTTAGCATAAAGATATATGGTTAAGGTGAGAACTGCGGTGTAAAAATCAGGGTTCAGAATCTGGATTTTCATGTACCAGCAATTATTTGTAGACAATGGTGTTGACAGAATTTCACTGGTTTTGGTGACATAGTAAGAATAGCATATGCATTATACTTACCACTGAGGTTAAAGAAACAAATCCCATTTAGGGTTTTCAAAGATGTTGTGGTGAAGCAGGAGAATTCAAGGTATTACTGGTTATGGTGACATTTCTTACCCCTACTTTTAGAAGCATTGTTTCAATGTGGAGCAAAACACACCAACACTTTCTGGAAGGGACATTTCTGTCGCTCTTAAAGGGAGCTTAGAAATGCCTTGGCACACACCTGATTCCTTTCAGCCGGTCTCCACATTCCTCCTGGAACTGGTTCCTCTCAGATAAAAAACAAATGAATAAAGCAGCTTCTCTCAAGGCTGCAGAAGAGATAAGAGCTCTCAGGATCAGGCATGAAAAAGGTGTATCAGGTAGGCCTAAAATTAGAGGCTCTTATCTTCAAAGACAGCACTGGTATACAGATGGATGAGGATTTAGACATCCATCTAAAGTAAATGAGTAACTTTACATGAATTTCAATTTATGCTAAGGTCTAGAAATGGTATTTAATTTTATTTTGTGTATGTTTTTTAAATTAAATCACCCTGTTTCACTCTATCCTTTGACCTTATCTCAGCTGGGTCAGAGTAAAGGTCCTTGTTATTTTGTGACCCCCAACAAGATGTTTGATTTCCTTGTCAATCCCTGCTTCACAAGAGGAGTTCAGCTGGCCATAGCCGTTGTCCTGCTTCTAGGTGAAGAAAGGGCTAATAAACAAATTGTGCAGTGATGAGAGGCTGTAATGAGAACATTATTGTTTATGTTTATTATCGTGATTTTTCTTGTGTAAAGATTTTCGTCTCAATCTTTTCTAGGGAAGTAATCCAAGAAGTAAAGTGTATAAAAAATCCCTGGGAAAAACAGTTGTAGTAACTGGTGGAGTATCATCACTCAGTCATGTTTCCTGAAATTCCCAGCCCAAATTCTTCCCCTAGGCTTGAAACTGGAGCGATCAGCACCAGAGAGCCTTTGTTTTGTCATGGAAATGTGGTTGTTTTTCAGTTCAAACATATGTTGAATGAACGTGGGTGGGCTGCATGTACCTGTGAAGGTGCATGAACACTGAACTAAACATAAACACACTAAAACAGGGAACATTACCATCATTTTTGTACCTAACCACCCACAGAAATGGTATAACAGTGCTAGTGACAGAACACAAGCCTTCTGTTGATGGGGTCAGGTCCAAATCCTACCCTCCTGGACTTGTTATTAGCTTGCTATGAGAACTTGTTTTGTGAACTTGAGCATGGTACCAGATTTTTCCCATTATGGTGTCAGTTTAAATGTGGGATGGCAGCAAAGGCCTTGAAAACGTGGGTCAAAAATACAGGACCCAGAACTGCCAACACCACACTGATGGGCCATTGCTGATCATTGGAGCAGCACAGCTTCAAGAGCTGCAGTAGGATGGCATTCACTGAAGGAAAAAAACTTCAACTCAGTGAGGGACAAAAGAGATCCCAGGTAAAAAAAGAGGAGAAGACACCTGACTCAAACTGGGATCTTTGCCATCTTTGGAGAGCAAATGTGCAGCTGCTGAGAGTTGGGCACAGTCTAGGAAACCAACATTTTATAACAGGATATGATCTCAGATGTGGTAACGTGTTCTCTCCCTTTTAGAGAACTTGATCACTTTAACCTGTATATTAAGACCACCAAGGGCTATAGTCCTCAGCACAAACTGCAGTGACATGAGCTCTATGCCACTGTGTACTCGTACTTAATTTAGGATTGATTGTTAAGCATTAACTGTGTTGAATATGCAGTGACAATAATTGTTAATGAGTAGGAATAAACCATTAAAATAATACGTATTGTTAATGAACATCAATCTGGTGGAGTTCTGTTTTAAAGTTTAAATTTATTTGATTGATCAGTCTTCTAAATATTCCCATCACATCAGTCTCCTACTCCCTGAGATAGAGCTATGTATACACATACACATATTCTGACATATACATATATATATGTATATATTCAATTGCAACATTTAAATGTCAAAACCAGAAGTGTTAAACATATCGTACAAAAAAAAAAAAGTGAGAATTATAATAATTCCAAATTAATGAGGAGTTTGTTAAGTATCTGTGACGAAACTGCTAGGAATATAAATAATTATCTTTATGTGGGGTAAATCGTTTGATTGGGAGATGCATAGTCTGATCACCAGAATTTTTTTTCCCATTTTCTCCATGGTAGGATACAGAAACATTCTGGATCCTTACAATTAAATACTTCAGGTTGTGTCAAGCTGGACTGTTAGGGATATTGCTACTGAGTAGTCTTTGTTCAGCACCTTCAATAAATAACAACTGTGTTTGTATTACAAGTGGCCAGTTTGTCTTTCATAACAATCTCAACATGCCACAATTACATGATTTAATTACACTGAACAATGGTCAGAAGAGAGCAAAACTTGCTAAGTTTAGTTTGCCACATTCATTGACATGCATTAAGTACTTGATCATATGATCTTGTATTAGTGTATCTATAATGTCCTCTAGAAACCATGTATGCTGGAATTAAGACTTTCATGCCAGGACTGTCTTATGTCCACAGTATTTGGACTTAATAAGTGAATGTTTCCAGAATGAAGGCATAATGTCAAGACACCTGTCCAGCTTAGCATGTCAGACTGGCTGCTCTTTGATAGGTAAAAAACTGATTGATGGCCAGGCCCAGAGGGTGGTGGTGAGGGTGCAGTCGGTCACTGTGGTGTCCCCTGGGATCAGTGCTGGGGACAGCCCTTCCTCATCAATGATCTGATCAAGTGCACCCTCAGTCAGTTTGCAGATGACACCAGGCTGGTGGGGAGTGTGGATCTGCTGGAGGGCAGGAAGGCCCTGCAGAGGGGTCTGGGCAGGCTGGGTGAGGTCAGTGGTGTGAGGGGTAAAAAATGGAAGTTCTGGGTCCTTCCCTTGGGTCACAACAGCCCCTGCAGCTCCAGGCTGGGGACAGAGTGTCTAAAAAATTAACAAGTGGGAAAGGACCTGGGGGTGCCGGTGGCAGCAGCTGGACAGGTGCCCAGGTGGACAAGGAGGCCAAGGACATCATGGCTTGTGCCAGCAATGGTGTGGCCTACAGTGCCAGGGCAGCGACTGTGCTGGGCAGTGTGAGGTGACACCTTGAATCTTGGGTTCAGCTCTTGGTCTCCCAGGACAAGAGAGACATTGAGGGGCTGGAGTGTGTCCAGAGAAGGGAATTTAGCTGGGAAAGAGTCTGGAGCACCAGGAACAGCTGAAGGAGTTGTGGAGGCTCGGCCCAGAGAAAAGGAGGCTCAGGGGGGAGCTTCTCACTCTCTACAGGAGGCTGCAGCCAGGCAGGTCAGGCTCTGCTTCCAGGGAACAATTGGTAGGACAAGAGGAAATGGCCCCAAGTTATACCACTGGAGATTTGGATTAGATACTATGGAAAATTTCTTCACCAAGAGGATTTTCAACCACCCAAGCAGGCTGCCCAGGGTTGTGGTGGAATCAACATCTCTGGAGATATTTAAGAGGCTGGTAGATGTGGCACTTAGGGGTTTGGCTAAGTTGTGGGCTTAGTTGTGTTAGAAATGCAGTCCATCTTGATCTTAAGAGTCTTTTCTAACGTAAATTGTTCTGTGTTGAGCTAATCACATAGATTTCTGAATAGATTTGTTTGCAAAAAGATCTGCTGAAAGTGTTTCACCTGGTTCATTTTACAAAGAGATGATCTCTTTCTCTGAAGTCCCAGACACTCCCTAGAAAAGTGTCTCTGAAAGTTCTGGACATATTCAGGTCAATTCCTACCAAGCAGATGTGAAGATTATAACCTTTGAAATTGATATTTTAACAGTGTGCACTTTGCTGGCCAATATTCTAACTGGGCAATCATTTGCCTTGTCTGTGTGAAACACCGGTTTCTCCAAGTATAAAGAAACATAAGTGAGCTTCAAAAAAAAAAGGTTTTCCTTGTTTTTTTTTTTTTTTTTTCAATTCCTGCTTGCTTTCAGAAATCTGAGGCAGAAGACCAGATTTTTGTTTCTCAGTTCACTGAAGCATTCTTGTTGATACAAGGGACAAAGCAGGTGATTTACTGGTTAAGAAACTTCCAGCTTCTCAGCTGAGAGCAAACTGCCATTTTTCTCTGCTTTCCTTCTGCTGCAACCATTTGTTATGAGGTGTACATCACATTGCTTGCAATCCATTGATATCTTCCTTATCACTCTCATATGGGAGTTCAAAGGATTAATTTTCTATGCTATGGGTACCTTTGGATTCATGGGAGAGAGTCTGGAGTTGTACAAAATCAAATCCTGTGTAAATTTAGAGACAATCTATGGACCATATTCTACCACTGCTGACAGATACAATTTGGATGCCATAGTCTTCTGCCCAGAAGTGAATCAGTGTAGAAAATGGCCTGGGTTTCCTTTGGAATAATAAATGGCTCATCCAAAGCATTCACACCTGTGAGCTGATGTCTAGCCATGCTTTTGAACCTAAGCATGAAACCACAAGTGCAATGAGATCGTATCAGACCTGTTCATGCTTTGTGGGCTGCATGTGTGCCTGGTGACCAGCTCTCCAGGATTCATTGTAGGTCCAAACTTTCGACTCACTGGCACAAATGTTTCTGGCTTTACTACAACGTGTCTGACAACGAAAGCCTTGCAGAAAAAAATTAGACAACTGTGAACCGGATAATTGAAGATTTGGTCTGTGAGTGTTTGAGATAAGGAGTGCAATAATAAAATTTGTCTGAATGTATTAAGTAGACTTGCTGCAGTTTATGCCTAATCATGTATTTAGCAACATTTGCAAACAAGATCAGCAATTACACAGCTAAATGAAATCAGCACGTGTCTGGCTAAGCCACAGTTTATACGTAAAGAAAAACAATCTCAGATACTTTGATTCAACTGAAGTGCAGTAAGAAAAAGGATGCAAGAAAGGAATGCTATGAATATCATATCACCAGAGCAGTCAAATTATCTGGCTTGTTGATAGATAAAATACTTTTAATGCATTTTCTATTTGGCATACAAACTTTCTATTAAATGAATTTTAATCTTGACAGGTGCACAATAGTCTTATTTTCCTTGGTGTTGAAATGGTGAAAGCAAAATGTACAGCTGAGGAAAACACCTTTGTCTTTTAAGAATCTAGTAGAGAATCCTTTGGTGCAATAGCCATAGGACCCAAAAGATAAACAGAAGAGACAAACAAGTATAGATCATCTACATGAAAAATTGGAGGTTGTGGAATAGTTTTAAAAAATAAGGATAGAAAGAAGAGCATAGATGTAAGCCCCTCTAGGTGAGCTTTACTAGATGAGAGGCATCTCTTCTCTTTGAATATACACATGTTCCATAGAAACTTTTGTTAAACTTAAATTAAAAAAAGATTGACTCCAGTGGAAAACAGATTTGAGTTTTCAAGGTACAAAACCTGCTTCAAATAAACATTCAGCCTGTTTTGTCCCTCCCAGTTGAACCACTCCTCTAGGAGAATGTTCATTTGTGTTACAAGAAAACAAAGCAAAAAGAAAAAGGAAAAGGAAAAAAAAAAAAAATCCTCCAGCCACACTTTTACTTTGGACTAATGTTCACCTGTGTGAAACAGAGTGTTTTTTTCTCTTCCCACATAGGAGAATGACCAAGGACTGATTGACATCCTCAGCAGAATGCCAGCTTTTCAGCTCCAGACTTGCAGACGTTCCTCTACTCCTCAGAGCCCCTGCCCTGCAGGCGTTTGGCTGTCTTGCTTATTTGATTGTGGTCAGATAGGAAGACTGAGCTTTGATAGACAGCTGTTCTCCTGCTAGACACTAATAGATTTGATCTGTTTTGTTTGCCTGTGGGTTTTTTTGTTTGTTGTATTTTTATGGTTTGTTTGTTTTGGTTTTTTTGTTTCGGCTTGTTGTTGTTGCTGTTACGAGCTCAATTTTCCATATTTTATTTTGAAATGTTTATTATAATAAAGTTATAGACTGGTGAGTGCTTTGGAAACATTTGGTACTCATGAGATGGGAAAGGGCATTTCAATTTTTCATTGAATTTTATAAGTTGAAAGGTGAGATTTTTGGAATTCATTTGAGATATACTCAACTTTCTGTGGTGTCAGCAAGCAGAATTGATGAAAGATATAAAGTAAATATTTGATTCTTAAAAATTTTTAGCACTGTGTGAAAAACTGAACTCCCATTCTTGTTTTTTTTTTCTTTTTTTTAGCAGATAATTGTTGTGATTACAGTGGCACTGTACATTTGAGGATGTTTATCTCAATTAGAAGGCAGCTTCCTCCCTTATCTGCTGTTCTCAGTGCGTTGCTGTGAGACCAGAATCTGCGTAAACCTTAGTGGTGTTGGCATGGAGAGGCGCAGAAAGATGGACTCCACTTTCTTTCACTCCAGTTCTGAAAAGAATTGGCTGAGCGAAAGCCACTGGAGACTCCAGGAGAGAACCAATATGGACATTTATACCTTTAGTTTCTTTGTGTCAAAAATTAACCCTGTGAGTTTTTTTGCAGTAAGTGACTATATATGCAGACAGCATAAAAATTTTATTATAATACTGAAAAGATTCTGCAGATTCAATGAGTTACGTTCTTGTCCACCTTCCTGGGACCTTGATTTTCACTTTGAATCCCACTGTGTGGTGCCTGTGAGAACCATAGACTGAGATAAGGTGTAGCCCTTTATTTTTCTCTGTGCTTCTTCATCAGCAGAGATTTCTTTTCTCTGAACTGGTTTTTTTTTTTTTTTTTTTTAAGCAACTTATTAATAATCTGCACCAGCAAGGGAACGTGCATAGTCTGAAGTGACATTACGATCAAGTACCATTATTTTCAAAATGTGGGACTACTTCTCCTCTTAGGCTTGAATAAATCAATTTTAACCTTTCTGCAAAGTTGAGAGAGCTACAGGTGTGACAGTGAAAGAAGGGCACAGAGCAGTGCTTCTGCCAAGATGATGCCTTATCCTCCACAGACCTGCTCTTGATGTCATTGCTTGCCAGCTGTTGACTTGCTAACCGAGGCAAAATATCCTTATTAAATCCTGCTTGGTTTTTCACTGCAATTACCAGCATAAGCAGGGCAAAAATGGTTTTTTGTCTCTCATTGCTGATTATCAGCATCATTGCAGGGCCTATCCCACGGGTTCCCAAAGATGTGAGTAGAGTGTGCATTAAAGGATGGCCCTAGGAAAGAGAAAACACTGGAATGCACTCTTTCAATATTAGCCCTAAAGACTTGACTTTCCTTTCTTACCTCAGCCACAGTAAACGCATAATAAAATGAAGGAAGCAGCCTGAGTTTCATACTCTTCCTCCTCTTTGCAGCTCTTTCACTGTCTCTTTCCTGCCCGTCTGACATTTGGGGAGCAGAGTAGCAAAATCCCATTTATTTCTGCATGGGTAAGGAATATTATTTACACTCTGTCTCAAGGGAGTTGTTCAAGTCACTGCATAAGGCATAGCGTGCATAGATGAATCCTGAATTGCCCATCACTCTCAAATAATATGAGGATGATCTATAAAAGTGCATATAAATCAAACGATGGAAATTCCCCAGGCTCCATACTCCATGGGCCAGTCCTTGTAGTACAACAAAATTCCTGTGTCAAATATATCTGTCTCTGAGGTACAGTTGGAACTTTAAAGCATTAACATTCTAGTGGAATATGGTTATGAGGGGACAGACATGAGCACAGACAGATAAACCTCTGGAATAAGAAGATTTTTTTTTCAGAAATAAAATAGGTCACGGATAATATATGGAGGAGGGGAAGCTCAGGTCATTACTTCAGACAACATTTTTCTTCTTTTGTGTGGTGAAATATATTTATTTACACATAAAAAATCGTTCTTTAATGGGCCTGAGAAAAGCCTCTCGGCACACTGAGACCAATCTCTTTTTTATTAATTTTACTGCAAAAGGTCAAAATTATATCTAGTAAGTATATTTATACAGGAAAGTGCTAGACACACTCGATTACATAATGAGATTGACATCCGTGTCTTGTAAGATAATGATCTTGAGACACTGTCCCGGTGTAGCTATGATCAAGTTAATAGAATTGACTTTGGACCCTTCTGTTTCTCCCAAGCTCTTAACCCAAAATGAATTGGGTTAATCTTTCAAGAAAGCTGTCTTAATTTTGGGTGCTTTATTTGAGACTGTGGGCTGTGGTGTCTGAGTTTCCTTTTGTCACCTGGTAAAAGGGATCACTTAGACTTGTGCTTTGCTGAAATGTAGCTGCAATTTTTTTTAACTTTTAGGTTTTTTTAAAGGCAGATTTTTTTGTGACATAAGATTCTGGGCTAGAGAAACAATACAACTGCAAGAAAGCAAAGGTCTTTGTTGAGATCTGAAATAAAAGATAAAATAATTCAAAGGAAACATTGTTTACCTGAAGGTTTTCCTCACCATTGGGCAGAGTACAAGATAATTCTCCTATTTACAGTGACGCATAAACTCAAAGATATCTTGATTATTATCTTATGGGCAAGAAAAAATACTCTAATATTCTATTTTAGTCTAATCTAGTCTATTATTCTGATGTCCTTCAGAACTGGTACTCCATACTCCAGTTCTACAAATGGTACTAACTTTTGTTTAAATCCTTTCCACGTGTTGGCACTTTAGGGTTTGTGCTGTCCTCCCACCAGCAAGGAGGCATTCACCCTGAAGGAGGCACTGAAATAATTTGTGACCCCAGGGTCACCTAGGTAAATGTGTAACTTCTTAGGACCATTGAATATAATGTATTTTCCCTATTTATCACAGCTACTGAAACACCCAGATTTAACAATCTCTGATCATCTACTGGAAGTTCAATTCTTCAGCTTCAAAATGCTGACTTTATGCACTAGGGAAAAAGAAACAAACAAAAAAAAAATAAACTGTTTAATTTATTAAATATGCAGTGTTCCTTTTAGGATCAAGCTTTATGAGTTTCTATAGTAAGGTTGAAGAAAAAACCCAAATTTAGCAAGAATGTGTTGAAGCTTTCATATCACTTACATTTATCCATATAAGAGCTGCAAATCCAGCCTTATCTTATTTAATCATGAATCTGGGATTCCTCTGTAGACAAGAGGGGGAATATAACATTTTCACAGAGTCATATATCTCATCTTAAAATAGAGTGAATTATCTTGTGGGGGTGCTGATTTCTCTCCACCAAATGAACTTAGAGGGTATGTCATTGTTTGCTTAAAATGAGGCAAAAATAATTTTAGAAGTTAAAATGCTGTGACCATAATTTCAAGACAAAAAATTTAAAAAGTAGAAGACACTTTAACTCCCCAAGATTTAAATGTTTCAGCAAACTCTCTTGGTGACTTGAACTCCTACATCCCCAGTCCCTCTGAAAACCCTACTATTCACATTCAGCTGGGTATCCAAATCTACACATACAGAGGTTGAAGTTAATTTCTAGGAATTTAGGAGATCACTTTCACTGGGATTTAAGTGTAGGAATCCACAAAATTTGAGGGTTTTGGGAAAGCTGCAAGATGCAGGCCTCAGAGACAGCAGAACAGTGAGCAGAGCTATGCAGCAGCCACGAGACAGGTCAGCAGAAAAAGTAGTTAAACTGTAGAAAAGAAGGGGCAAATAGAACAATGGTCTATGTATTAACGCTTGTCTGAATACCTCTCTAAGCTACAGAAAGTTTATCTAGCAAGATATTAGGAAGGTTGAAGCTTAATAATGGAGCTCTGTGCTTTCTGTTTTAAGGCTTACAAGTAGGTATTGCATTCAAAATAAGCAAGCATTGTTTTAACCAAAGGTACGTGTGCTCATGGTGGTTGGGTAGAACTGCTGTCAATGTGCTTTTGCTTTTTGAGATTGGTCAAGAAGCTTATAAAGTAAGTTGCAACATTAGGTTCTGTGTCTGCTGCCTGGGATGTGAGCTGCTGGCATGTTCCCATTGTCATAACCATGGAATGAGACTGATGCTGGAAAATGAAACAGCTCAAGGCGTGTTCCACAGCAGCCCCATCTCATTCGTGGTTTGTAAATAGCCCCCAGCCGGTGATATTAAGGACATAACCCTGTGTGCCCTCCTTAGATTTTGCTTTTCTGGTATTGTGGCTGCTTCAGAGAAGCAAGCCAAATACCAGATTTTGGATGCCTGATCCTAACTTTGGCCTCCTGGAATAACCAACCCAGTGCTGCAGAGCTGCAGCTGGGACGCAGGACTGGGCTTGGGGAGGTTCTTGGTTAATCCTCCATAGATGCAATCATGCTCTGGATTTACCCAGAGATAAAAGCTTCCAAAGATCTCTGATAAATTCCATTAAGAATTCCATATTGCTGTTAGTTGCCAAAGGACACAGAAAATGCACAGCATCTGAGAGTTCACTCCCAAGTCAGGGGCTTGCAAGTGCAAAGAAAGACTCTAAAAGGTTATTTTCATAAAACAAAGGAAGCGAGTTAAATGTTTCCTGCACGTAATTGAAAAATTGTCTCAGCAATAAAAGATACAGAACAGGGGGAGCAATGGCATGTAAACAACCAATCAACTTGAGACCTGCTCTATCTTCATCCAACAATAATGCCTGGACTGTTAAATCTCTCTTGCAGGTGCTTTATTTTCCTTTACAGCACTGCACTGTATTTTGCCTTCTATATCTGGCACTGAAAACACATTCTTCTTTTCCTTCTGATAAAATGATGGAGTTTACTGGGTTTCATACTAATACAGAAAGAAATAAAACAGCAATGCCACCTAAGTGGGAAGGATTTTGCAGTACCAGGACATTCATCTGGGTCTGTAAATACCAGTTAATAAATACTGCAGTATAAACTGAGATATATGACCAATACTGCAATGGTTTATGTAATAATAAAAGACATAGATAGATAGATAGATAGATAGATAGATAGATAGATAGATAGACAAATTGAAAGAAAAATACTTCATCCCTGTCACTTCTAAGTCTCAGTCAGATGCAGAGACACACAGGGACACCTGAGCTTCCATTAGCCTGCAAATTATTAAATATTTTTGACACAAAATGCTACTACATTAATTCCTACTAGCCTGAGAAGGTTTATCTCATCTTGAATAGCTGATGGCATGATTTTCAAACATTAAGAACAGTCTTCAGCGTGGTTCATAAACTTAGAAATTGATTTCAAAGTCACTCATCTCTTTGGAAATATGAAGACTTCTCATCATATTTCCCAAAAAGAAGAATATTGTATCAGCCCAGTTAACATCCTAAGGACAGTCCAGCATGAAAGCAGATTTTTTGTGGGCTTCCAGTAATGTCAGAGATGGAGATATTAACAGTGTGATACAGATTGTTCCAGAAGAAATCGCATTTTATGAAATTTCTCTCCTTAAAATCATTGTCAAGATTATTAAAAATTTTAATATTATTCGATTTTTGTAGATTTTTACAGGAATCTAAGGCTATACAGCAGGAGGCAGGACTCAAAATATAATAAATGTAGGGAACACTTCTGCATGTTAAGATGTTTGGTATGAGTGTTGGAAGGACTCGGTCCAATCCCCTTCCCATTGAAATCAGAAAATGATGGACATCACCTCCTAACCACAATTGTTAGTAGAGATATGTTTTATCCTGTTAATATAAAAATGCAGAAGATTAATATATTGGAGAACCTTAGAGTTCCTTATAACCTTTCTTTTTAAACAAAGTACTTGCAAATTTTAAAAATTCCAGCTTATTTGGAAACACAAATATTGATTCTTTCACTGAAAATTATGAAGTCTGTAGAACAAATCAGAAACCTTCTCTACATTCAACCAGGTTTCCTTTTGTGAAAAATTTGTTTTTTTCATCTAAACTATTTTTGTTTGGTTTTTTGGATTTTGTTTGTTTGCTTGTTTTTAAAGAAATCTGACAGGAAATTTACAAGCAATATTTCTCTCTCCCTTGCCAGGTTTTGTCTTGTGCTTGTAATCAATGATCTGACATCTGAAATCGGTGTTGTTTTTCCTTCAGAATATTCTTTTGTTTAACTACAACCCACCATGCACACACTGCTAAATCCCCTCTACGAGTACCTGATCTTATCCTGTGCCTGCATTGTTTTTTTTTCTTTCCCCCACCTTGTGGTTATAAAAGTATCTTTAAAGCCCACTATCTATCATTTGTTCTGAAAACTAACTAACTGTTTGCACATTTGCTTTCCAGATGTTGCTGCCAACAAATTATTCCCCAGTGATTTAAGCTTGAATTTCACCCATTACTGTTTAGCTTATAGGACATATTCCTGGAACTCAGAAGATTTTCAGCTTCAGTTTGTATTCCTTCCCTCAGGGAAACTCAAGAGAAAATAGTAAATTTCACCCCAAAACAGACCATATGAAAGGCTGAAATTCAACAAATGGCTTTGAAATGCACAATTAAAGAAAATAATCCACTGTGCCATTTTGCCATAGTATCCAAAAGGGATGTGATGCTTAACAGAAGACAGACCTCCCCTAAAAAACCCATCTTACTGTAAAAGCAACACCAAGTTCAATTACAGTGGTCTTGATACTAAAATAAAACATTCCTAAAGTGTATCACTATATGAAATGTCAAGGGTTTTTTTACACATGGCATTTTTTACCAATTTTCCTACTTTCAGCTATAGCGTAAGGATCTCACTTGTTCCTGCCTGGGTAATAAAATCAGTACTAAACTGAGTGTACCAGAACTCACGAAGTTTCTACCTCCCCCTTCTAAAATGAGAGTGCTGAAAATCTCTTTCCAGGTGCAGCTCAGTCCTTTTAGGTCTCAGTTTGGCAGAGATCTTGCTCCATTTCTTTGGTCATATTATGCCTCTAACATGGAATTTGCCTGCGTTGAGGCGAGGCAGAATTGGAAAAAGCAGTTTGAACTGAATGCACATTTCTCTTTTTCTCCTTCTCTTATTCCTGAATTGCTTTGCATAGCCCAGAAGATGTTTCGGCATTTGGTTTGGGATTTTGGCTTCTTGTTTGTATTTTTTCTTTAATCAGCAGCATCATACGGACTATTACTGTGCAGCAGATGAGGTAACTTAGGACAGAAATAAAGTGCAGCGCTCACATAGTTAATGCTATTTCAGGGAACTATGTGTAAAAATCAATTTTAGTTATTCACAACCTTTTTTCTTCTTTCCTCACTCAATTACCTTATTGACCACTTATTTATAAACTAAAAAAGACACATATTCTCTCTGTCTGTTCCATAGAGGAAACAAAAAATGGTCTTATTTAATCCTGATGTTGGTGGAATTCTACCAAGGGAAAATTTGGCTCAAATGTTCCTGAATAATATTATTGAATGAAAATAGATTTTGCTTTGGCTTAGTTATTCATTTTACCTCATTTTATTCTTAAAATATATGTCTGCACATAATCTCACCAGATGCAGATGTCTGGTCCTGACTGTTTAAATTCAAGCAAATTATTATTTCACATATGCATAATAATATTGAAAACCAATAACATTTAACATGGTTGCATAATTTTGATACAATAAAATCCTCTACTTATGAGAAGTTAGGATGAGGAAAGTATATTTTTAAGTAAGGTACTGGGAAATATGTAAATTAAACATTTTTAAAAGTTATTTTTCCCAGAAAATAAGAGTGGGTTGGTTTCATAACTGCTAAACACCATTACCTGCTATTGAGTTCCACTGCAGAGAGTGGATTAACAGCTGTTGTCAGAAATTGTTGGTGTAATGGAATTATTTATGGTGTCATCTGCTTAATTCTTGTGGGAGATGTTCACACAGTCTGTCAATGAAGTGCATGAATACAGCTAAAGCATGGTTTATTGGCTATTCCAAATTATTTCATTTTATGTATGGTAAAACAGGCAAATTTGAAAGTGTTTGCCTTATCTGGCTTCTCCAAGTTTATCTAATGAATGTTAGAATGGTCTTGAAATATGGCTTTCCCTTTTTCTACCTCTGATCAGACTTCCTTGGTACCGCTGCTGGGTTTGCACAGAAGTTCACATTTAACAAATACAACAGAACACTTTTATTAAAAAGAGCACTACCTTGTAAAGATTGATGGAGATTAATTCTAGTCCACTCATTCTCATCTGGGGCTTCAAAAACATTTGGGATAAAACCGTTTGTCTCTGTGTGTTCTTATTTTTCATTTCTCTGCAGTTCTGCCATTGTCTCTCTTGGCTGGGGCTAGGAGCAGAATTGCAGAAATGCCACCAGAAAGGCTGTGCTACTGGGGAATAGATGAGGCATGTTGTTTCAGATTTAATTAGAAAAGTTTTGTACAGATTTGCTCTGTAGGCCACATTTCAACATTAAAGTTGAGGGCAGCTGATGCCATCTGCTCCATTTAATGCAAATTCAATGCAGCCCTTCGGCTCTTGGCAACTTACCAATACAGTCCTCAAATTATTTGGGCAAAGTATGACCACCCCTGCTGTAACGAGTGCCCCTGTTTTCTCCCCCCTCCTGCCTAAGCAGTGTTGGGGGGTTTTTTGTGCCTCTCTGTCTGGTCATGAATGATTTCGAGGAAAAAGATAGTTCCTATCAATCAAAAAACAACACTCATCATTAGTCTTCTGGGACACATGCTGCAAACCCTTAGGACCAGCTTTTCAAAGGAAGAGAATATTGTTTCTGATGTGAAGTTGATGGATGTTTCATGTACTGTGTGTGACAATGACACAAGAATTTCCAAGAGCAGAGGATCCTCCCAAACCTGTCTTAGCTGCCTTATGTGATCCAGGCTTTAAAGAACGTCTATGCCTCGCTTCTTAATGGGTGCCAATGCTGAAAAACACAAAGAGATGCCCAGGAGAAAAAGTTGTTGTTAGAAAGTAATTATTTGTCATGTTATCTGTCCAATTCAGAAGGGAACTGCCAGGGAGCAGGGGTCTGGCTTTCATGTGACTTAGCAAAGCACTACAGAGAGCTATGGAGGAGTAGAAATTACCAATGAAGTAAAAAACTGATAATCATTATTACCTTTTTCTGATTTAAGCACTATACAGCTATGTATAAACTGTCATAAAAATACCTTTGATCAGAAGAGCAATCCTCTTTAACAAATTGGCATATATCAAAAGAAAACCTACCCCAAAAAAGGCAACAAAAAAGCACACAAAAAAAACTAAACAAACAAGCAAAAAGCCAAAACAACAACAAACAAACAAAAAAAAAACTCCCACAAAAAACCACAGACATGCTCTTAACAGTATGTTTGGTTTTAGAGCTGCCTTAGTAGATCAAACAGATAATTTTATTTTACAGGAGGAGGTAGGAGACAAAGGGAGTCCAGGCGATTTTCCTCAGGTCACTTGGGAAATTTATTACAGAGTGAGGGAACAGTCTGTGGGAACAGAACTGAGGGAACACATCCATGTGTCCCATTGCCAAGCTGATGCTCAAGCTACTGTTTCTGTTCATCATGGAAATACTACATCAAAAATACGATATTCATTCTGCCACAGGTGCAGCATGTCTCAAGAATAATTGCACACTTGATACTTAAGAGAGGAGAAATTGAATGCATTAAAGAAGCAAAATGGAGGGAGAAAGAGGGGAAGGAACAGAGTGAGTAGGATGCAATAATTCTGCTACCTGTGACTCTCTTTTCAACGTGCTGTCATGCCTCGAGATCTGTATTTCTTCATGTTTGTGGAAATCCACTCCAAAGCACTCTGGCAGGGACACAGCTGCACCAGCTACAGTTGCTGCAGGTTTCAGAAAGAGGACAATGCCAAACTCTTTATTGTGGCAAAAATTAAATGAGGAATAAGAATAAAAAACCCTAAATTTTTCTGTTCATCTCTTTGTTCTAGTAAACAATAAATAAGAAATAAGGATAACAAAAGGCAAAATTATCTATACATCTCTTTGTTTGACTGCTTACTCATTTTTTGCTTTATTTTCTTGTTTGCTTGTTGTGCATAGGGACAGGCTGGATATTTGGAAATCATACTTTGTTAGCAGGGTAGCAAACCCCTGGGCCAGGGTATCCAGAGGGGTTTGTTACTCTGTGTCCTTGAAAGTTTTAATCATTCTCCTAGAAAAAGCCATCTGTGATAGAATCTAGTGAGGACAACAATACCACCATGAGAAGAAGGTTCAAGGAGAGCCTCCAGAGGTCTATAGTTTCTAAAGTTTTCTAATTCTTTAAGACATTATTCATGGGGTCCTAGCTTCCACTGGGAACTCCAAACATTATGATGGAAGCTCTGGAGCTGGAAGGCTTGGCAACTTCAAGGGTTTTCACACAACTAAAAAATTTCCAGTTTAGCTACCTCTAAGAAAGTCAGTAACAGCCCTGTTACTAATCCCTGAACATTAACAGACCCTCCTGAGGCATAATTTATATGTCTTTGAGATACTTTTGCCACTTTAAATGAGATAAACCTTACAATAGAAGAACTCTTTCTATTCTTTGACCAGAGAGAAGTCAAAGGAGGAGTAGGTGAAATAAAAACCTCTACAGCGCAGCTGCCTACACTGAGTTAGAAGAAAGGGGGTCCTCACCAAAACTGGTACAAATTTTTCAGTCATATGCATTTTTTCCTTTTGGCAGAGCAAAGTTGATTTCTCAGTACGCATATTAGTCTTATGTTAATATACTGGTGCTAGTATTCTTGATTACACTGAGCTTTGGATGAGGGCCTAATTCAAAATGCTTCTCTTTGGAAAGATTGCTGAAGAAACAAGCATCATTAGGGATGATACACTAGGTGAGGGAGATGGGGAATTTAGCTGATTGTCTCAACTGTGAGGTACCCAGAAATATAGTGCGTTATGAGGTTGCTCTTTCTGCTTTGATATATTGTGTTTGTCAGTGGTGCCTGCCACACTCAGATAGGCACCTCTTCTTGTTTTGCAAATGTAACTGTCTCAATAAGGATAATTAAATAAAGCCCCTGAGGTCCCATGTACCACAGTTTCTATTTCTTTTTTTCTGTTCTGGCCCATGAAGTGAAGGGGGGAAGGATACCAGCTCATTACTTCCCAGCTTTTATTTGGGAGGGCTATTTCTGCATCCATGCAATGCACTGTGCTCTACTTTCAAGGCTCAAATCTAAAACCCTCCAAGACTATCCTCATCTTATGGAGTCATTAATTTGTCAGAGGTACATGGGATGAGTGAAAGGCCTTTGCTTTTGGGAGATTTCTGAAGGCATTTGAACTGACATTGCACCCACTTCCATCAACTCAGTCACTCTTGTTTCTGAAAGGTGAATGTGCACACTTAAAACTGTGTTTCAGGAGTTAGAGTATGAATGAAACTAAATAAATCAAAGCCTGTAAAAACAGGAATTTAGTGCCCAGAAAGAATTTTCTAAAAAAACTTAAACAATTTTCCCCCTGAAAGAACAAATAAAGGACAATCAGGAATACACCATTCATGTTACTTTCTTCTATGTGTTAATTGCTTGTTGCACTATGAATATCTTAAGTAACTGCATTGAAACTAAATTTAAAAAACAGAAAAAGAATATGATGTCCTGGTTGGATGTAAGTCACCTGGGATGACCAGTATGGTAAATTTTTAATAAGAAGATGAAGCATTGAGTGATTTACTGCTAATCCCATTGCGTGAGCTGGAGGAGACTAAAGAACAAAGGTTTACCATCCCTTTGGAGATTTGTTTCATCTGCACATCAGCCTACAATTAATGGCCATTTAACTGTTGTTCTCCTGCTGGACATTGGTGGATTGATTCAGTAAATAAAAGTGACAGAGCAGTGTCCCATGGCAGTATAATAGAAACTGGCTGCACCTGTTATTTGTGAATCATTGCTTGCCAGGGCATTGACCTTTTCTAGTCTAGCTAAAACTAATAGGAGAAATTATGGGACTGATTAGTTAAATTTAATTATAAGAAGTTGTATGGCAGAATCTCAGTTCCTTGAAATTCATTGCAAACCACAGTGCCGTGTCAATAACACCAACTCCTCCCCTTTTCCTAACTAGTCTTTACCTTGTGGTAATTAAAGGTTGGTTAGTTAACACTCATCAAAGCAAAAAGCAATGATTACCTATTCTAAGGCTTTTGGGGAGGGAAAGATTACTTGTTAATGAGCAGTATGTGACATCAAAGTCCACTATGGCTTTCTCTTTTCTAGTGAGTAAAGAGGAGGGAAGGATTATGCTGAGGGAAAAAAAAAAAAAAAAAAAAAACAAACAAAACAAGACAAAAAATGCTCAAACTCTAAACAAAACCCTAGAAATACATGGTGCAAGCATGTGTTCTCTGCATCCCAATCCCGTGAGAAGACTGCTACTGTCCAGTAACTGAGCATTTAATGACAACATTTAATGACAGGTTTGTCCTCTGTTTCAGCTGGCAGAGGTAAGAGGAGAAGGATGAGGATAGAGAGGGTGGAGGAAGTCAGAGCAGAGTGATTTAATTTCTTTATCCCTGCTGCTGCTACCAAAGGCAGCAGAGAAAGAAAACTACAGTGGATTTTACAGCTGGCCTACTACTCTGTTTCTTTCTTGAAACAAGCTGGCTACAGGGATGGATCCAAAGCTGCTCAGGAACTCAAACAAGTGGCATGTGTTAACAGGGAATAAAACAGGGTTTGCAAGATAGTGGTCAGGACTGCAAGAACTGCATAAAACTATTTTCACTGTTGAAGTTGTCAGCACTGCCTGAGGATTTTTTCAGAGTGTATCTCCATGTTTATTCAGTAATATTTTGATTAAATTAAAAAAACCCAACAAAACAAAAGGAGAGAGAAAACAGTAGGCCTTCTCTCCATTCTTGAATTTAAAAAATGTACACCCCAAATTCTTCTTTACTCCAGCTTATCCTGGAAGGTAAGAAGAAAAACAAGACCCACTTAGGTGACAGGGTTACCAAAGGATGTACAGGCACTCTGTTAGCTGCTGCCCTGTGGAGCAAAGCTGCAGGAGCAAGGTAGGGACAGAGAAGCATGCTTATTGATTAAGACTAAGGAAATTGTGACATCCCCAGTGCCAGAATTTGGCTGGCTCTGCTCACACTGTTCTCCAGAACCAGGAAAATGCAGGTGCAGGTAGGCTGATACAGGAGGCCAGCTGAAATGGGTGCAAAGCCTGGCTGGGATGGAAAGCACAGAATGAATCCTCCTATCCCCCGAGCTTCCTGGCAGGAAGCAGAGGGAACTGGATAAAAATGTGGCTGGACTCATTTGTTGCACAGCTCAAGCTCTTCACAGAAAGCCAGACATGTAAACATGTGGCTAACAATCCCAAAATTAATGTGCTGTGTTCAAATGGACCTCGAACAATTTGCTTTCATTCTGTCAGCATTTGCTTCTCTGAAAATAGAGGGGAAAAGAAAGGGGGGAAAGGGGAAGAAAATAAGGATGAAAGTAAAGGATTAATAAAAGTCAAGCACAACAGAGTGTGTCAGGCATCTTGAGAGGTCTCCAAACATCTGTCAGACGGTGCACATCAAACACAGTGTGTGGTGTAACTGGTATTGAAAACCATGGCAGAATCAGAAGTGGCATGAATGAGGCAAAAATACTTCCCAAGGAACATGAGTAAGCTGTGACTATCAGAGAGGGGGAAAAAAAAGGAAAAAAAAATTAAAGCAAAAAGTAGCCCTGTTTCCACCCTTATATCTTTGGAAAAGTCGCAGTTTTTGGAAAGCTTGGCCACCTTAACCTCCTTACTGACTGTCTGCTGTTGTTTAAATGCAAAGCAGAAGATACAACTCTTATCTCCCTCTTGGCATCAGCTCTGCTGCCATGAACCAAATGCTATGATGCATAAAATCCTGGAAAAAGGAAAAGTCTGGAAATCATGAAGCAATAACTCAGAATACTCCTCATGCAAGAAAGGGGCCTCCAGTGTGAGATGGCAATTTTCACAGAGACATCATAAGGGGCAAACTGAGTAAAAAGGAGATAATTTGTGAAAAGAGGAAGAACAGAAAGGGAACAAGATTTAACCAAAGTCATGCAGTAGGACAGCAGTGGCACCAGAAATAAATCCCAGGTCTAAATATTTGGTTCAAGGCTCATCCAGTAAAATAATATTTCCTGGAAAAGCTTCTCCACTGTGAATTGGAGTAGATCCTCTTGTGGACAGTCTGTCAAATTCTGGTCAGTGTCTGCGCCCATGGAAAAAGCTAGGTTTGATATGCTGAAGTTATGCTGGAGGTATTACAATAAACAATGAAGTTTTGAGTGCAAATCTAGACATTTCTTGCTAACTTGTTTTATTTTCCGCATTCCCTGTTTGTCTGTAACTGCACATCTGCTCAAATATGGGACACTTGGGTTACACAGCAGATTATTCAAAACCACCTCCAAAACACAGGAAAATTACTCTGCTTTTTTTGTGTCCCTCAGCTGTTGCTATTACTTCTTCAAAAAAAAAAATTATTCTTCATGTTAGACATGGTGCCCCTTGGGTGCGTAAAGGCTGGCGATCTTTAATTAAATTAATCAAAGCCAGGGACAGAATCTGTAGGGAATATTGGGAAAGCCTCTAGGTTAATTAATCAGACACAGAGAAGTAGTTTAGGCTCAAAACATAGCTGTTGTGCTTTCTTGAAACACAAACTGATATGAGTAGAAATATTTTCAGCTGCTGTTTTTAAAGGGCAGTGAAAAATGTTTCATTCAGTTCCTCAGCTCATACAAGGTCATAGATGATTTAACCCAGTGAAGGCAAACTACTTCTAATTTTAGTCTTAGCCTCTGTCCCTATTATTCCTCAAGACCAATTCTTATTTCTTAATACTTTTTTCCCCTTGTTTTTATTTTTTTTTCTGTCTTGTAAGTACAAATTTACTACTCATGAAAGAAAGTAACTAATTACTCCTGGAGAAAACCAGGCAAAGTGATAAAAATTGCATCTTCTTTTGTCCCTGTGCAATTACAGAAATTGCACATTTCTGTCACTGTGAATAATCTACCGTGTGCCCCAGGACCCAGAATCAGCCATGGGCGAGTGATTAAGGGCAGAACTTCAGCAGAAGCATTGGTGGTCTCTCTTGACCTTTTAAAGAAAATATGTCCAGTGAAATCCTCCTGCCTGTATACAAAAAACATCAGATGGGAGACCTGCTAGGCTTTTACAGGACCAGTGGACAGAACTGACAGATTTGTTAGCAGCTCCTGTTTGGGTGGGTTTTGTCTCTCAACATTGTCTCTCTAATGCCTTTTTCATTGCTGTCAATCACTCTTTCACTCCATAATTGCTAACAAGGTCTAACAAGCCCTGTTCTCCAACTTAGTATCTTAGAGAAATGTCCACAAATATTTTGGGTGGGACTTCATTTTTTATTTTAGATGTGGCCATGTCCAGGTTTTGAGGTTTTCAGAAGAATGAGGTAGGTCTGGCAGGGCAGTTTAGCACCATGGCACAGAAGGCTGGTCCCTTCATTTTCACAGAAGTCCTATTTTCTTTACATTACTTTTGTACTGTAATCTTTTCAGTTCTGTCTCCTCTGTATGGCGTTTTATACTTTGCATATGCCTCTTTCTTGCCCTTGATTGCTTTTTGCCCACTCCTATTCATTCAAATTAGCCTTTTTTACTTCCAGCATATTTATTGCTAGTTGGCATGAATAACCCTTGGGTATAAATTAATTTATATTTGAATACTTTCAATTTCCACTCTAATTCATATGTTTCAGTTAAGTCCCTGATGTCGAAAAGGCTCTCTGGGGAAGAGTGGATGGCTCAAGGGATAGGTAATAAACTCCCTTGTCTTTTCCCTGTGGACCACTGGTTCAGCTGGGCCTACAGAGAATTAGTAGTAGCTGACAGTCCTTTTCTTCATTGGTTTTATAGACTTAAGTTGCACAGGCTCCAGTGCTTTCATATCATCATGAAAACTGGGAAAAGAAGGATTTTTTTTTCCCCTTCAAATATATTTAGCCGAATAGAAGTTTAAACAAAAGGATTATATTTACATGCTTCCTTCTACCTGTTCCCAGGATATGTTTGATTTGGGTTATTTTTTATGTTTATGTATTTATATTTATATTTATTATACACATATATAAAATTTCAGTTCATTTATGTTTAATTTAGAACCAGGAGGAGCTTTTGTTTATGAATCCAAGCATGTTGGTGAGAGGCAAACAAGAACCACTGCGGAGGAATTGGATTGTCTGCTGTTCTTACTTTCAGTTTGTCACTAAAAGACGTCTCAGCTGAGGTCAGGATCCCCTTATGCAAGGTGAGGTACATGTGCTTGGTCAGAGGGAAGATAGGTTCCAAAAGAGCTTGCTGTCTGCATAATAAGAGTGAACAAAATGTCTCCCAATAGCATTTCCCATACTTGTGATGGATTTGGAGGGATGAGACAGGAAAGAATTGGATGCAAAGCTTGCTAAAAAGCTGTCTGTCTCTTTCTGTCAGATAGGAAAGGAAAAGGACTCTTTTTAAAGCCCAAAGCTATGTGTCTAGGCAAACAATGTCCTAAGATCCTTCCACCTATTTATTTCCTGATATTTCAGCCCCCTGTTTCCCCACAGACACAAAGCCTCTGTGATTTGTTTAGTTTTCCCTGCTATTTATAACACTGGGGTCAACCAATTAGACAACGGGCAAGGGAAGGGGAAGGAAAAAAAATAAAAAGAGAAGGTGGCAGAGGTGCCCAATCATATGGCATAAACAGTGAATCAGGATTAGTGGACATTCATAGCCAGCAGCTTGCAAGAAATCCATAGGCTGGGAATTGCTCACACAAACTGCTCAATGAGCAAGTGCAAAGACACTAATCCATAAAGGTCACATTCCACCCTTGCAGATTACTCAGATGGAGGAAAAGGGAAGGGGGGGGGGGGGGGGGGACGGACTAAATTAGTTGCATAAATTATTTGCAATGAATATTCCAAGAAGCTGCGGCTGTGTTTGTTTGTCACTTCCTACCCTAATGTCAATTAGTCAGGGCCAGATGTTAGCACACATTGACAACAAAACTCCCTCCAGGTCCTGAAGCAGAAAGTAATGAGTGAAGGTGGCAGATCTATGCTAAAAAGGGTCTTTAATAGACTGAGGTCTAGGTTTTCACATGGATTTAGGTATCTAGATCCCTTTGGAGACCTCAGCTGCAGGATTCTGTACACAATTCAGTGAATGCATCAAAGAATTTTGGCAGCTACTTATTTTTCTCTCATTTTGCTTCTGGCAGTCTGGCTGCTGGGCAGACAAAGAATGGGTCAAAAAGACCCTGAAAATCTGAAATGAAATTTTTTAAAATTGCTGGTCAGCACTGATGCCAGGAACAGAATTGGTTTAGGGCCATCAGCAATACCTAAAACTGCCTGTAGTTTTAAAAATAGCTTATTTTTTTATGATTTGCTGTAAGAAATGATTTTTAAAATTAGACCTGCATTTCTGTAGTTTCTGTGAAAAGAAAAATGGAAGTAACTTTTTCTATTGAATTTGAGCTTCCCTTTTTTTCTTTGTTGTTGTTGTTGTTTATAGTATTTTTTTTTTACTTTAGAACTTTAGAGCTTCTCATAAATAAATTGAATTGCTGACCTGAACCATATCACAAATAGAGGCTCTGTGATCATGGTTTCAACCTATAGTATATGATATGGGAAACATATTACAATCAGGCATCCGGGAAGATATAGTCCAGTAAGGAATCATTCTTTATATGGAAAATTGAGGGCATTTGGCACTGCAATTCCCACTCCCATAAGGCACCACAGTACTGTAACCAGATGCAGTTTACTATTGAACTGACTCCAAATGAAACATTCTCATTTAATTTAACACACAAAAATTAAATATTTTGATCTGGGAATCTGGAAGCATTTTGTTTTGACTGAAAGTGTCAAAACTAAACATTCCAACATATCTGAGCAGTTTTTATTTTTCAACAAAAACTTTTCACATAGAGGAAAAAGATATTTTTCCCCTTTTTTTGGTATTTTGGTTTTCTGTGGTTTTGGGATTTGGATTGTTGGTTTGAGTTCAGGATAACAATATGAAAACATGGGCATGGAAGTGTCTGAATAGGTTGTTTAATACTTTGTCTTGACTAAGAAAGATGGGGTATTCTAATATCATTCCCAACCAAGGTGCATTGATTATATTCTCCAAATCTTCCACAGACAAAGATTTCCAAAGCATCCACCATAATCCTGGTATTTGATCAGTCCCACAATTAACTTTCCCCTCTGATTACATCTTCCTGTTGCAGCTTCGCTTCTACTACCTGACATGCTCCTTCATTCAACAAGAGCCTTCAGTTTATCCAAAGACTGTCAGTCTGAATTTCCTTCAGTAGGTTAAGGCACACAAGCTCAAACGCAGTGACTCCCTCAGGGCTCTGTGCCATGATAACCACAGGGGTTTGGTCCAGTTTGGTGGAGCAGAGATCCTGCTGCCTTTCAGGGTGCTGCAGAGTAGAGCAGACCCCACACAGCACAGGCAGGTACAGCACAGGGCCTTTGGGAGTTCTCCTCTTTGTGGAACAGCAGATAGAAGCAAAGTCTTCTACTCTAAGAGTTCATGGATATTGTGGGTGCCACATTGTAAGAAATATATAAAGACATTGGAGGGTGTCCAAAGGAGTGATGGGGATGGGGAAGGGTTTGGAGGTGAAGCTGTTTAAGGAGCGACAGGGGCACTTTGCTCATCCTGCAGAGGAGGAGGCTGAGGGGAGACCCCAGGGCAGCCTCAGCTCCCTGTGAGGGCAGAGGAGGGGCAGGATCTGATCCCTGCTCTGTGACAGGGACAGGACCCCAGGGAACGGCCTGAAGCTGTGTCAGGGGAGGTTTGGGTTGGGATTCAGGAAAGGTTCCTCACCCAGAGGGTGTTTGGGCACTGGGACAGCTCCCCAGGGAATGGGCACAGCACCAAACCTGATGGAGCTCCGGAAATATTTGGACAAAGCTCTCAAGCCCATGATGGGATTGTTGGGGTGTCCTCTTCAGGACAAAGAGTTGGATTAAGTGAACTTTGTGGCTCTTTTCCAACTCCTAATATTCTGTGATTTTATGGTTCTGTGAAAGGCAATAGGTATTTGTCTTTAGGCAACTGAGTTGGCCTTTGGACACCTGCAAATACAATATCTGCTATGGTCTAAAACACCCAACAGGCAGATGAGTGTATTTGGTGTTTATATACTTAGCTTATATGAAAACACGTGTGTGTAGACACCTAGATAAAGGCGTTTTCATCGGCACATTTAATCCGACCTTCAATGCCTACTTCCTTCACCATTATTCTGTTTTCTTCTCTTTAGGCTAAGAAGGCTAATTAGCTTTAGGTTAATTAATGATTCCTTCAAAGGAATCCTGTCAGATTTTCTCCTAAATTTTGGTTATGTTCTAAGAAGTCCTTTGTATCTATTGTTAGCTCTATAATTTTTATTATTTTATTTTTATTTTAGGAATAATTCTTCTGAGTCCCATTCTTGCTTAGATTAACCTTTTCAACTAAATTTCAGAGCTGTTGGAGTCTTAAATTTGTTAGTTCCTTATTATCTTTTGCTGTCCTTTCTTCTCTCCTGAGGATTACATATTCATCCATTTCATGGCTACTTTATCCTAAGTTTATTACATATTTCACATTCTGGGTAGCTAGTTATTGGTTAGAGGATTCCAAGAAGGACTACCTTCTTGATTTTTCTACCATTTCTTTGAAAAATCAAGAAAAATATAATTAATTTTTTAAAAAAATTGTTAGGTCATGTTACAATATAAGGTATTCCCAGCATGTGTTTCCAACATGATGTGATGCCAACATAATGCAGTCTTTTCATAAAATAAAATTATTACTTTCTTCAATTTATTGCTAAGCATACTTGAAGATGAAAATGAAAGATGGTTAAGTTTTGTTGAGTTAAATCCCCAATGAACATTTCTACAAGAGTATGTGCCATGGTTTGCTACAGCATCAGATCAGATTCACACAACTTTGTGTGGTAAATTCTGTCCTTTCATCAGAACAGGTTCTGTCTTGCAAAGCAAATTACCTTGTTGCTGTTCTTAGAGTAAATTTTCATATGTTTTTATGTGGGGTTCCACTTGTAGTGAAACTTTGTAAAAGAACAGTCAGCTCTCTCTGTTGCTAATGTTCTGATCTAGAATTTTTGGGGATTTTTATTAATTTTCCTATTTTGACGCTATGCAATTCACATTCATTCCTTAAAGGTGTAGGTGAGTCCAGCCGTTATTTCATCTCTTTCTTTCTAAGATTAAAGGAAAATCCTTAAAAAAAAAAAAAAGCCCAATAACTGCACCACTGACTCCTGACTAAAATCATCTATATATCATTGGCTCTTTTGAGGGCCAGGAATCTGTCATCACACGCAACCAGAGCATCTTCCTTCCTCCAAGATTTCTGTGGTCCTAATCCTCAAAAGAAGGACACTGACAAGTATTTTTAACACATTTCCACTGATATTGCATAAATCCAGAGGCATTTATATGCTAATAAAATCAAAATGGATGTGATTAGTGAGTGGAGAGTGTCAAGATGGCTGTCCTTTCGCCATCAACCCGTGATAACAGCACTGACGCTGCATTAAGGCGCTGCATATTGCATAAACCAGGAAAGGTTATAAGACATGACAGACTTAGATAATAGTAAATCCTGAGAAATCATACCCTGCCTATTACATATTTATTATGCATTACAAATTGTAAATATTTTAAAAATAAAAAATATCCAAAGATACAGTGTGGGTAAATTCTTAATGCCTAATGAAATTATTCATGATATACAAAAAGCAACCTAACTCAACAAATAAGATGAAGGTTAATGCATGCGGATGAATATAAAAGAGAACCCAGCCCTGACGACTAATATGCTGTGTCCTTCCCCTGGTTGATCCCAGAGTGAAATTAATGCAACCTCATTTTCATCATTAAGAGCTATCCCTAGAGCTGAGGTGCAGAAGACCAGATAGGAAGCACAGAGCAAAATCCAGACACTTTCCTTCCTTCAATTTCTCAGAAGCTTTCTCAGCTGAGTATTTATAAATATATATATAAAATCTACCTTGTATTTATCTTTAGTATCTCCATCTTTAATTCATACTTTTCCAGTAGTTTGCTTTATCCACTGTCTAACTCAAAAGGTCAGCCTCGGGTTGGAAAGGCCTGTGATATATAATGTTTGCTGAAAATAATAGGAAGTTCAAAAAGAGGTAAACAGAAGGAACAGCCATAATAGGCCCATAGAGGATTCCATTTTCTTTCAAGGATTTCTGATGTTCTTACTTATAATGATCATAGATCACAGTGCATCATGTCTAGAATTTCACTTCCCTTTCATTTGTAGTTGTAAGTCTGCTGGCTGCAGAGTGGAAATGAGTCTGGAGCCATTTGTGGGTATTATGGGTTCTCCAGCACTTTTGTCAGTCCATAGATGTCAGCCTGTGCCCAGACCAGATAGTAAAAGTCTTATTTAGCTTCTGTCCTTTCCTGAATTATTTCAGCTGTTTGCCTGGGTGTTTTACACATCCCTGTTGCCTGAGCTAAGGAATGGGATGGCACAGCTAAGTGTTAAATACAATGCCCCCTGATACTCTGGAAAAAATGCCAAAGGTGTGGTGCAGAAAATGGGAAGGCAATATTGCAACACCCTCCTTAGTCTCACAAACTTGAAGGAATAGCACTGCTCTGGGAACTACAGCTCTCCACTGTTAATCTCTCCCACTTAATGCCTACTTGCAGCAACATTCTTCCTCAGTAATGCCTCACAAAGGCTATTTAGTTCTGCCTCATCACACCTCTGTTTCCTAAATCCCATTATTTGCAACTAGAATCCTGGTCTGCAAAGGCAGAGGTTTGATCCATGCACTCCCCTGTCTCTTGAGACAGGCTTTTTTTGGATTTAGGGGCTCTGCTCTCCCCCAGCACTGCCTGCTGGGGAGCCCCTCTCACTCCTGGGGTGCAGTGACAGCTGCCAAGGGCTACCCAGGGCTGCACATCTGCACCTCTGCACTGCGAGGCATTCATGGCTCACATCCCACTCCTGGTGCTTTAACTGAGGTGCCTCCAGAAGACTTTCCACCTTGAGGCCCCTTCTCAAGACTCTCAGCAGTGAAGGTGTCTCCAGGAGACAGTTATTCTCCAGAACTGCCCTTTTTCTTCCTTCATTCCTTCACCAACTTAAAGGATGCAAAAGCCGCTGGTCTTTGACTGAGAGACCTCAGTCTAAGCCCTAAAGCTACATAAGGGGTAAAAAGATGAGGCAGAGCACTTTGAGCAGCAGCTCCTGAAGGAATTGTGCTGGCCACCTCTGCATTATACAAATGTGTAGAAAGATGAAGCCATAGAGACTGGTTTGTGACTTGAAATATTTTCACAGGTGGAAGAGTGACATAGCGTGGTGTGTGTGAATCTTCACAATGTGTAAATGATTCCAGCCATCTATTCCTCAAGTTTAGCCTCATAACATAAATAAAAGGATTCTACTTGCCTTTGTTTTCCGAACCCTTCTTCAATAAGTTTTTAATTAAAAAAAAAAAAAGAAAAATAAAATATTTTCTAGTATATGTGGAAAATTAAGAAATCGGAGCTTGTGCAATTCCATGAGGGATCAAATCCTATAAGTGATAATAACTCACAAGGGATGTTTGTCTCTGTGTAATAATTGTAAATACTTTAATTTGTGGCCTTATCCCACCCAACCAAAACAAAAGGGATCCAACTCATCTACTGGTGTCCTAAACACAGGAAACCGCTGAGTAAATCAGGACAGGAGCAGGAAGGACGTAAAAATTGAAGATGAGCCCTTTACTGTTATTCCCATTTTTTTTTTCTTATTACACCAACATTCTACAAGTTTCTTGTGCAGAAAGCAGTCCCCCACCCCTCCTTGGAGGACCCTTCCTGTTCTCCAGGAACAGTCACTGGGACAGAAGAGTGCTGCAGTGCCCTGAGGACTACACTGGGATATCTACAGCTCAAACCCATCATAAAAATACTCCCACAGAACCCCCTTGATGTCTTCCTGCCCTTTGGACCTGTGGGTGCCATCTCAGTAGCTGGCATTTTCATAAAAAGTTGTACAAATGATTCAGAAGCTGAAAATGCCTCAGCATCGATCAGAGCTGGGGGGAAAGAGGGCCCTATTTATTATATCTGTTCTCTCCTCTCAAATCAGAAACTTTGTCTTATTTAATTAAGTTATAAAGGTTTTCCTTGTAAATAATCACTTTATCATAATTTCCTGAAACTATCTAATGGGAGTTGGATGTAAATCAGAGCATTTATCATACTTCCTACTGTCGGTGTCATCACACGCTGAACCTCTGGATCTTTCTGAGTAATTGATGCATCCTTGCCTTCCCCAACTCCTTCCCACCCTCTCTTTCTTTTCCTTGCCCCTCCCTCCTCACCACCTTGGGTTGGGAAAAGCAGTGCTGACATTCTGAGCAACAGTCTCTGCAGCGGAATGTCATTAAAATTAAAAAATACTGTTGCAAACGATGCACAGGAAAAAAAAAGAAACAAAACAAAAAAGCAAAAAAAAAAAACAAACCAAAAACCGACGGGTAATTTAGGAACCAAAAACAGTGACATAAGGTGCGGAATAATGGAATATGGAAAAGAAATTACGATGATGCCTAGCTGACAGATTGTTGTCATTCAGCTCTCAGGGGCTTTGTCACAACCTTGCAGTAGGGATGCAGTCTCGAACATCTGGCCAGCAACTGGTGCAGAACCTCCAGGCCATGGAGAGGTGGGGAAGGAGCAGGAGGCCCAGGGAGGGGGGCAGAGATCCCTGTTCTGCCTCCAGCCCCCACCATCACTCGCTCCTGTGATTCCTTTGGAGGACCATGGGTGATGAGACAGGCGTATTCCTCCCAGGGGAAAAAAAAAATGAATTAGGTTAAATAAGCCTTAAAAAAATCAGTTGCCAGAGTTTTATCATTCAGAGGGGGTTTTGGCTCCTTTTCACTATGACACTTCAAGATTCCCTGTAAATTTGTAAGAGAGAAATGGGGGCTTGGGTGGACATGTTTGCAGGAGAGTTGCATTTCATTGTTTTGTTGTTTCAGCCCTCAAATCATAATGCAATTTAAAATACAGTTCCTTCCTGGCCATATAGAACCCTTCACAGGGATGGCAAGGCTCATCTGGAGCCTTGAGTTGAACACAATAGGAAAAAAAACCCTCACAATAACCCCACCAGGCGAAGTATATTTTCATTTGCAAAAAATAAATTGCAGTGAATCAGCACAGCTAGGCCAGCTGAAAAAGGTGAGATGACCCCCTGAGATGACATTTCAAAAGTGAGTAATTACTGATCTAGCCAAACCCTGTGATTCTGTGGTGCAGAGTACATTGGTTTTCTTTTGTTTGATTTTTTTCCCTGTGTGACTTCAAAGCAAATTTTCTCTGAAGGAAAATGAAGGTTTCTATAACTTCTATGACCAATAAAAAAAATCATAATCAAAAGAAAAAAAATCTTATTTTTATAAAAGCAAACAGTTTGGGTACCTCAGTTTGGGAATTTGGAAATATTACAGTAAAAAAGAGGCATTGCAGAGAGATAAATATGATTACTCCATTGAATGTCTAAGTCATTATGTCATGTAAAAGTTATGAATGTTTTCTGGTTTATCACAAAAGCCTCAGGGCCTGTTTGTTAAAAAAAAAATTCAGAATTTTCTCTTTGGCTTGGAATTTCATACATCCATATAAAAATTTAATTGAAACTTATTTGTGTTTCTGTGGAAATGTGCACTTATTTTGTGTAAGTGTGTGCTCACACAAGTATTTTTCCAATAAAAGCTTTTAGATTTTTTTGGTAATAGAAAGTGAAAATATGTCTGATATACCACACTGCTTCTTTAAACTCTTCTTTTAACTCTTATAGCCACCAAATGTACACCTCTATGTTGTTATAGTTAAGGAGCAAAAATGTACATGTCTAAACACTGGATTTTTCTGAAGGGATGCAAGGGCAGTTTTGTAGAACTCCTGTGTGACTTTCTACCTGATCAATGCTTCAGCTCTCATTCCCTGGGTGAGGAGATTTCCCTGTCTTCATAAACTGGGACCTGTAAAATTGCAACAGTTGTTTTCAATCAAAAAATATTAAGATGGGTGATGGAATTGCTAGGTGAATTTTATAGGATTTGTTCAAGGGAAAGAGCTCGAGATTAGACTATAATTGTTCCTTCCAGCCTTACAAATCCATAAATATTTCTATTGAATTAATAATGGTGATGGACTGATTTCTGCTGATCTTACCTCTGCTGCTCCTTGTGCTTTATGTTCTTGACTGAATAATGTGAGCAGAGCCAGGCTCGATGGCTTAACATTATGACAGTAATCACTAAACTATATAAATGTCTGTCATGGGTTTTAAAATTGTTGCATCAGGTAATTATTAGTTGCCTTGATCTTAACAGCCATGGGAAAATGTTTAATTGCATTACATTACATTTTATTTATTTAAACAGTGCCTTTGTTTGATCCAAAGCACCAGGGAAGGATGAGAGAACATTAAAAATTAATACTATCTGGCAGGCCAGAAGTGTGGTCTTATCTGTTCTGTAGCACATCCATCTAAAGGGAACCAAAACCAGGAGCTAGAAATATGACACAATCCAATATTACAGGTAGAAAATGTTGTGGGACTTATTATTAAATCTATTAGATGATACATTTATTTGGAAAGAACCATATGAAACGATTGATGAGTGGATTAATTTATCTACTCATCCACCAGCCTCTGACAGTCGGCAGTATGTCTGTCCTGGATTCATAGTGGGAATGAGGTGGCGCTTAGCTGAGAGTGCAATTGCTGCTAGTTTGGCCTTTTTCTTGAAAGCAGAATTTCTAGCTACAAGTGAAGCACCTAAATCCCAGGTCCAGACAATCCAGTCCAGGAAATCTGTGTCAAAGTCTCTGGCCTGGTAATTTAAAGAATTACAAAATCTTTGGGTATTTTTCCTTTTTTCCTGTACACCTTCAAAGATTAGGGTTGTGGTTAAGGAAAACAAGAAGTAATAATCCCAGCAGGGACTCAACCAGCAGTCAGAAGACTTGATCTTCTAATATATCCACCATCCTTTTTTATGAAACCAATCAAGGAACCTTATTAGTTCACACTGCATTTTTTTTCTCTTACCTTTTTTGTCCCCCACTGAGCTTAGGAAAATTGAATTTTTATACATAGCTCTTAAAAAGTGTGGGATTCGGACTGTGATCTGAAGACTTGTTTATGATTAATTTAGCAACAAACTAAACAAAAAAAAAATAAGTTAAAAGTTTTGTGGACATAACGAGCTATTCATTATACACATTTATGTGCATTCAGTGCCTTCAAAACCTGAAATCTGCAATTAGATGGACTTTATGGGTCTTTCTGATGAACATTATAGTCAGTGTGAGCTGATGTTGCCTCTGATATTCTCAATTTTCATCTTTAAAAATGATGTCTAAGTAGACCTGGTAGAAAATTAATAAAAATATTTTCAACTGCTTAGACTTTCTATAACTACTGGGTATTTTTCTTATTGTAGGAAGTTTTGCTTGACTAGGCTGATCACACAATGAAAATACATTTCTTGTAAAATCCTTTTGGTCTTTTAATTTCACATTTGTAAATCTCATTTGGTTCCTCACTTGGGTACCTCGGTTGTCCTTTTTTTAATTAGAAGGAATAAGTTCAGGTGTTAAAGTCTACTTTGAAAATGTAGAAAAAGGGTAAGAAATAACAGGTACTACACACCAGTTCTCAGGCAATACCCAATTCTCAGTTGGCCTTATGATCCATTTCAGAACAAGAAATCTTATTTTCACTTTCCCCTAATACAACTCACTCAATTCTGCATTGATTTATTATGCTTCTGTGCTATAAATCTTATTAGCTGTGTGTGCATGTTTCTTTTACAAATACAACAGTGCCAGAAGTTTGTCCTCATCGTAGTCAGACACTGTGTGAGCTTAATGGAAAAAGATAGCATGAAAATGAAGCAGGCTGAAAAAAAGATGTGGAACTCAAAAATATTAAGTTTTTTAAAAATAAAGATCTAAACTGAAATGTAGTTGCACCTATTTCAAAGGTCCTTCCATCTGTTTTTTTGTTGTTTGTTTGGTTGGTTTTTTGGTTTTTTTGGTTTGTTTTTTTTTTTTTTTTTTCATGCCTTTGGGGACTAGGGTAAAAGGGTGTTTTGGATTAATTTTTTGTATTCCAGATTAATTTAGAATTTATGTAGATCAGACAAGCCTTTACCTTTTACCTGATCTACAATATCAAAATCTGAGAATTTATTACTATGATAGGATCCTGTGAAATCAGAAAGAAATAGCACAGAGATGAGGTGGGACTGACTAAACCACATAAAAACTAGACATGTGAACATCCTGCCTGCATTTGTGAGCTGTTTATGACTTTATTTCAGGGCAGATTCAGCTGTAAATATTAAGCAGAGAAGCTGAAAGTATACCAAGAATTCTAAGAGAAATCTTTGTGAATAAAATCTGTATTATTTCTCTTGCCTATTCCTGTGTTATTTGCATACCATATACTCAAAATCAGCACCTAAAAATTAGGACCTGACTTTCCTTATTGCTTGCACTAAGGAAATTGGGACATCCTGGGCACTAAGAAGATAAGAGCCTGCCTTGGACCAGTTCCAGCTGAGGACCAGAAATCAAGACTTTCTCTTCGCCTGATGTCATTTTCCTTCACATTTCCAGAACAGACCTGAAGACTCCATGGATCCTCACAATTCTCTCTTACATTTATGGTGACAGAGACATAGTCTATTCCTTGATTGTGTTGACATGGTTTTTGGCCAAAGATGACCCAAAGAACAGTTCAGGCACAGCTGTCTGAGGCTGTTCTGAGAAGCTGAAGGGCTTTCCTACTTGAAAAGTTTCTGTATTTACCAACTATGGAAAGAAGTTTTCTGGCCTGACTTGTCATGGCTGACTTCCCAGGGAACATTTTCCAAGCTTTACCTTCAAGGTTGGCTTAGCACCTCAGTTCAATTGCCACCTTCTCCTTCAGATCCTTCTCCTTGCAGGGATCATTCCTGAAAAAACTCCTCTCCTGCATTGTCCAAGGTCCACGAGATCTGCTTTATAGTCCTCAGCTATGCAACAGATCTGACCAAGAGGTTGTAGGGAATATTGATTTCATTTCCCCTAAATGAGTCTTCAAACTATGCTGGTTGTCTTTGCAATGCTGTACCAGAAGCCTTCTCTCACCTTGAAATAGCCATGTGGTTTCCTGCTCCCCATTTCTGAGAAATGTTTTATAGCACCTCTCAAACTCAAAAGGGTTTTGTCCACAAAAACATTAAAAATTGTGCAATGGTAAGTCAAGAGAACCACAGAAACACCAAAACCAAATTTAACTTAGAGGTACTTGAATGGAAAACATCCTGAAATCACAAAGTCTTAACTATTATAACTATTTTTTCTTCCTCTGATGAGTTCAATACTGGCTTCTGTCACAAGCAATTGGTGCAGCTCAGTACTGGATGGGCCAGTGGTCAGTATTGTTGCACCAGCTCTTAATTGTTTAATGTTCTGGTACAGATTTTTGCAACAACATTGATGCTTAATCTAATTTTTGGAAGGAGAAATGTCAGGCTGCCTTTTCCATCAGCTCACACAGTCTATTTAGTTTTCCTAGGTTGTTTGGAAGCTTGATGGGGTTTAATTGAAAATGTCAGAAGGGAACATTTTAATTTGACTGCATTTGATATTGTGGCTAATGCATCCGGCAATCCATTGTAATTCAAAGCACTCTTCACACTCCACAACTGGCATTGCTATTATTTTAAAAGGTGAGAACTTTCATTGTTAATCTGCATGGGGTGCTTGGAGTTGTTTATACCCTGCTATTTTTCTATATTTATGTTCTACGTTTCTACAAGGGCAACATCCAAAGTGTATTTCATGCCTTAAAAAAGTTCCCATCTCAATCTTCAGGTTCCAAAAGATCACAAAACATCTTAGATCTCTGGACAGGCTTATTTTTTTTTTTATTGCTGGGCCAAAAAAGAGGGATAAAACCAAACCAAACAAACAAAAAACTAAAAAACACACAAACATAAACATACACACACAACCATCTCCCTCCAAGTCCAACAAAACATAATATGCTAGGTTGAGCAAATATAACTCCTTATTAGAAAGTTCACACAGGATATGAGAAAGCAAAGGTTCAGAGGTTAAGTCCCAGTTTCCAGTTCTCATTTAAATAGTTGTATAAAGATTTGCCACAAAAGACTGACACAATTGCAACACAAACTCCATAATTCCTTTATGTTTAGAGATTTGAGGAATAGAGGTTCGTGCTCCATCTATGGTTTTCACAATGTTTCCCATCTTCACATGAAAATTGGGGATCCCAATGGTCAGGTATAAAAGAGCACTATGAACCTGACCAAAAGCTTACACTTTTCTCTCTTATAGGATTTGATACGAGACATATCTTAAAAATGCATATTTGGTCAAGTCTGAGGAAAGATTTTGCTCCATTTCAAGTCCTTATGTGCTTTTAATTTTAATTAATGGCTATCAGAATTAAAATTAATTAAATTAAATTAATTAATTAAAATTAAGGGTCTGGAACTGCTGCAGCTCTAGTCCATATAGTGACAACCACGTATTTTCCATCCCCTCCTGTGTGAATGAAATCAGATTCTTTTACATAGATCTAGCAAACTTACAACACAGAACCAAGAGAGGGTCATGTTTTTCCCTGGGAAGCATTCTGCCCTTGACAATTTTGGCTATCTCTATGGTACTTCAGGAAAATTCCTCTTTTTTTTTGAGAATCCTAAAGAGGATTATTTATGAATTACTACAATCAGTAGTTTGGGATTTCCAGATAAAGATGATTTTGTGCCTGCCTATTTTTTTGCGCAGCTTGAAACGTGCAAGGCTTTTTACTAGAAAAAATATGTAATGGTAAGGAGATTAGGCAAATATGAAGTTCATTGAAAGTGGACATAGATCATAGCATCAGTTCTGTTTATTCAGCTCAGAGTTTTTTAACAGCTGAAGCATACATTGATATGAAGTCACTTTCATTTAGAGACATTTACAACACATTGGCATTAGCTAGCAAGCCTTAATTAAGAAAAAAAAAAAAAGGAGAAAGAAGGATCACCCAGAAGGATTGATCTTTTGAAATGTTTGACCTATTTTCTTATCTCATGGCTGTGTTTAGCTTAGTGTTGAATTACCAAGTACCAAGTACGCACCACCGAGTTGTGACTACTCTGTAATTTAGTTTCCCCTAACAACTCAGTGTCTACCTGACACATTCAAAATTGGATGAAAAGGGGGAGACTCCAAAGAGTCTTGTTCGGAGGCTGGAATTGTGGTCCAGTTTCCTCTGCCCTCAATGGACAATAAGAACTGTCTCCCTCAGTGTTCCAGAAACCTAATCATGGAATCCTGGAATGGTTTAGGTTGGAAAGGACCTTAAAGATCACCTGGTTCCAGCTCGCATGACATGGACACCTTCCATTAGACACTGTTTTTCATGTATTTCCTCATTCTCTACATTAATTCACTGTTGAGTGCTGCTCACTGCATCATTCCTAAAATGTTCTGATAAGTGTTAAATTTTTAGCAAATCTTGAACTTAAAACAAAGTTTACAAAACATAGCCAGTAATAGCAATTGACAAAGAATAGGGACACCCTCTCAGTCCCTAACAAAACACACATATCTTTGATGGATATTGTCAAAAAACCCATTTATTCTCCTCATGATCCAAGTCCAAATATTACAGAAATCCCAATGTAGCTTTCCAGCAGAGTGCAAGGATCCTGTAACATTAGTTATATAACAGTAATCTTGATATCTTTATCATTAAGGACAAGCATACAAGATTTTAGTCTATATCCACAGTAAGATTCCCTTTAATCTTGGAGGGGGAGAGCTGAAATCAGTACAGAATATGAGTCAATTTCATTTTTACTATTATTAATATAAGTAATAGCAAGTGAGTTTTAATGAAATTACAAGACATTATTAAAAGCATTTCTATAACTAACATGTTTAAAAGCTTTTTTTCTTATCTTTTTAAAAATCAAGGAGCTCTCAAAATCTGCACAAACACATAAAATATTTCTGTTGGCCTAACTTTATTAAACAGCAAAACCAAAGAAAGGAATAAACCTTGTAACCAGATAAAATCCATACAATTCTTCCTGTAAATTAAATACTTTTCTTTATTAAATTTTGCAATACAAACTAATTTTCATTGATGGATATGTGTTATTATGTGAAAATATCAAGTTAATTTGTATTAAGTCTTTCCTTTGTGACACAAAATTTACCAGCATGTACTGTAGCATTTCTAGAAATAACATATACAGAGCACAAATATATTAGGAGAGCAAAAAAAATAAATGTGATCTTGAAAACAGCATTGTTGTTCTGACTTTTTTCTTGTTTCTTTTTTTTTTTTTTTTTTACCAGACGAGTCAATTAATATATTTGTTAAAGAATATTTCTTAAGGAGAAATACATCCCCTTTTGGATAACTGTGATACAGAGAGTCTGAATCTAGGGGCCTTTTGTTGTTTTCAGTAATATCTGTGAGGGAGGAGTTAAAATGCTGCCCTACTCCTCTGTGCTCCTCACCACACACAGGTTTGAATTGGTGATGCCAAGATAACATCTAAAAAATTCTGAAACAATTCACTGTAATTTTTTTTGAGGCCACTCTATGTTTTACAGACTGTTCTATCTGATGAGAATAACAGGTTGTGTTGGTTACCATCCCTTTTCTCTTCTAAATTAGCATGATTCATCCAAGAAATTTGCAGCAACTAGATCACTGCTTGCCCTAGTCAGTACACAGCTCAGGCTACAGTAGATTACTGCTGATCTGACCCAAACCCCATATTTCATTTGGAAAAGGGTTCTCCACTTCCTTGAGCACCAGCTGAGTTTATGCTGCATCAGTTGGCTCAGGAGTTGTGTAGCAGGTCAATCAGCATTGTAATGGAATATTGGGCTGTAAAAATAATGTAGGAGAGAGAAGGGAACATTCTTGCTTTTGGGGACTGGCACCTCAACCGTGGTAAAAAAAAATTGACTTGATGAGGAAAGAAGTCTTTTGGCAGCCAGTTCACAAAGATGGAATGTATCTGTACTCCTGAGGGATTGGAACTTTCATTCATACTGTAAAGGATCTGAAGACCAATTTGTCTCATTGATGTAATGGCAATGATCACCACACCAGCTCTCACATTCACTTTCAGGATATTTGGTGCCATGGGAAATGTGAGTACTCCTCTGAAGGGGTCTGTGTTGCCAGTTGCGATAGTCAAGCTCAAAAAACCTGGTACCATGTGCACAGGAGAATAATTTCACTAATGGGATATTACAAAGTGTTTCTCACGAAATGGTCATTCCATGGTCAGAGTTCATTTACTGCTGTGAAATAGTTGAAGGTCCTTGGAATAATTGTGTCTGCCACCCTCCCCTGACCCTGCAAAAGTGGGAATTTGTGTGTGTGTGCTGGGAGTGAGGGAGATGCCTGCAGAGAATATAATCATAGGGACCCAGGGACCAACCAAAGTTGGAAGTGATTAGACAAACCCTGGGTTTAACATTTTCATCCTTTTCTGTATATCTTTCAGATTTGTTCCAGTATCAGACAGAGCAGCAATGCATTTATCTCAATCCCCAGTGCTATATGCCATTGCCAACATTATCTCTACATCCTTTGATAATTCGTCATCTACTGTCCCTGGGAAATCTGATCCCTGATTTCAGACAAACCTCTGCTCCCTTCACTTGTAAATACAAACCTCAGCCTAAGAAGAAATCTCCTGTTTTACAGTCCATGTGTCCCTAATTCATGGCTAGCATTATGAAGATTATAATGATTTTTCTTTTATCTCTGCTCAGCTAATACATTAGTGATTGGGGAGAAAACAGAATATTTTAGTTGAGATCCTCTATGTTGTTTGACACTCTGTGGTTGCTTCTATTTTTCATTCAGCTTCAGATTCTTGGGGAGAACTAAACCCAGTGCAGCCTTTGATCTTTTTGACTGGTTTCCTCAGTGGATGAAGCAGCCTTATAAAAAGGGCACAAGCCCTTTTTAGATGATAACATGCTGTACATTTTCTATCTCATTCAGCACCAGGGTGTTTGCAAAAAGCTCACCATCAGTATTCCAGCCTGTTTTTATGTGGGTCTCTATTATCTACAAAAAACACTTCCTGATCTGCTTTCTCAGAAGGTCCATATTAATTTGCTATGATCATTTCATTTTCTACGCTTTCCTTCACCTCGCATTACTTTCTGCTGAGGCAAGCAAACTGCATGTGCTATTCTTTTTCTGCAAGCAAAAGAGGTCTTTTTTGTCCCTTACTGTGACATGTGTTCTCTTCTATATTTTTTTCCCTTTCCTTTTCTTTTTCATTGTGCTTTTAAATTTCATGCCTTAATATTTTAATATTCTTATCAGATTCTTTAATTTAAAAAGGTCCTGGTTGTTCCATGCAGATTGTCTGGTGTAAAGTCTTCCCATTTGTTCTGAGCAGTGTAATTCTGCTCTCCTCATTATGTATTTTTGGGTTAGGCAATACAGTTACATGCTATGCCCTTGAATTTGTGACAAAAATATTTCTTAGAAGAGGTGTTTTTGCTCTCCCAGGTCCACTCTTCATCTCAAGACACCATGTGTCTTCCATCCTATTATTCTTCATGACATTTTTTCTGGTACCCCCCTCTCAAGAAATGTATTTGAAAAGTCCAGCAGCTCCATGAAGCAAAAATTAACCAGACAATTGTTCTATTTTCATTGCATGGCAAATATGTAGATGTATATTATAATGATGTTACATTTTTATCTTGGTATTTCATTGGAAGAGCAACATAATCAGATATTACTTTTTCTCTATTTTAAATTTCAGATGTTGCTTATGAAGATTATATTTAAGTAAATTACTTTTATTCAGAATAATCTGAAATAATAACCTAAGCCCATGTTTATACTCCAAAAGCTGGCTCAAGCCACAATATTCATGAGGACTGTCTACTAGCTGATTTCATTAATCATTTGAAAAGAAAATTGAAATTTTCTTGAGTTCTTGGTCATCCTCTCTATGTGCATATGGGAACCTGTTTCTCCATTCTATCAAGAACATCCTGGTTTAGCCTCAAATAACATAAAGACCTTAAAAAGTAAATAGAAACTGAAAATATGGGAGGAAGAGTACTTTTTTCATCAATATAAATAAAAGTACTCAGTTTTTGTTATTAAATTATGTTTCACAGGGTAATCTTACATTGACATTTGTTCAAATACTTTTAGAAATGGAAAATGTTATTTGCTTCAACCTCCTCAAAGAAAAACAGTAAGTCCACAGCTTTTTCTTTTGCCAACACAAAACAACAACAACAATAGAAAAAAATCGATGAGTCCAGCCTTTTTCTGTGAAAGGTTTCAGTTTCGATGAATCACCTTTTTCTGATGAAAAACTGTTTCGTTGAAAAATCCGCGCTCCACTCTGCTTACTGTAGTGGCTTAGTTCTGGATGAACGCTTCCAGCAATCAGGATGGCAGAGGAGAATATAATCTGCAGGGCTATTGACTCCTTGTTGAAGGCCAAAGAGAAGTTAACAATAAAACCTGCTGCAATGTACATTTAAGCCAGTTGGAGCAGAGAGAGGCTTATCACAGGCCTCAAGTGGATGGAGGCTTCTATTTGGCTCACCTGGCAGGTCTGCTGCAGACCCCTTTTTGAAAGGGCTGCTTGCACCTAAAGCCTGAAAGATCCATCCTATTTCATGCAGGATGCTTAGTTTCATCATCCATGTAAGCCCATGGGAGAGGGGGCGCTGAAACCAGCGCTGCAGATGTGCTCGTACCTCTGAAGAGACCAGACCACATCACATCAAAGTCAGCTGAAGAAATACTTAGTTTTAAGGCCCGATGTTAGGTTCAGAACTAAAGTCTATCTGCAAAGCACAGGACTGTGAAAACTTAGTGTGCTTCATTTATTCTTCCAGGAAAGCTATCTGGCAATGCAAGATTTCATAAATAAACAACAAAATAGATAAACAAATAAATGCATTTTTGAATGCTAACATGTAAAAAAAAACCCCACGGCTGAGGAAGGTAAAACCAGTGCAAAACATTCATTTGAATTGAGCCTTTAGTGTAGGAGAATAATATATTTTTTTTCCTTTTAAAATAAATAAATTAAGAAAAAAATTAATAATCCAGAATAACAAAAGAAATCTCAAAGTACAAGAGCGACCATCCAATAACCAATCACTGTGGCAACAGACACAGATGCACAAACTTCCTTTTGTTGTTCACTTAGCACTGTCATTTAGTTCCACTCACAAAAGCCTATTTTAGAAGAATGGACATAGTTCATCATAAAAAGAAAGAAGAAAGGCTAGAGAAAGGAGAAAGTCAGTTGTAGTTATTATTTATCATTACAGCCCCCTAATCCACTAAGCATCTTTTCTACTAAGCTCATTTTAAGACTTTCTCCCGCTCCCTCTTCCCCGCTGGAAACACCTCCAAGAAACAAGTACAGGAGAAAGAAAAGGTAGGAAAGAAAAACAGAACAATTACATGAACCAGACAAAATTACTAGAATAGCCAAAAATAGACGTGAGGATTTCAGAGTGCCCCATTTTTACCAGTGATGCAGTCAATTGTATACTAATCTTAGTCACTGTGGATGTCCTTTGTAAAGAAATACATTAGATACATAAAAGCCTTTTCTTGTTTTGTTTCACGTTGCTGTCTGAGGAAAGTTCTGCAGGGGACATCTGCCTATGATTTATCATATTTTTAGCTGCCTGTCTCTTGCATCTGAGAGAAGCTACAATTAAAGTCTGTCTCCTGTAGAGTGCATTAGCAGCCAAGGTGGCAACGGGGCTTCCTGGTTTAGAAGGTGATCACAAAGTCACTTTCAGACATGTAAATAAAATAATTTACAGCAATAATGAAGAGAAATGGTATTGTTTGCATAGGTCACAATGGGCCTCAGAGGCCAGCACAGCCTACTCAAATTTAGTTTGAGTATTAACACTTTAAATCCTCGCACAGAGATTATGGGTATGAGCATTCTCCTCTTTTTTATACATTTTCCCTGAGGCATGAGCTGCCTTTCCTTTAGCTTCTGACAGACCAACCATCACTGACAACAGAGTATCAGAAACTCCCTGAGTCTATGTTGTGAAGGACTTCATCAGCTGTAAGCAAACATTGTCTCCAAGTCAGAAAACACCCTGTGCATACTTAAAATTTTATTTGCAAGGTCCTTTTTTAAGGAACGAGCCTTTTGGCATTCACTTAGCACACAGAACATCTCCAGCTCCTACAGTGACATTTTTGAAAAAGCACAGTGGTGACAGAGGTATCATAAGCAGTAGGCTGAGCAATCAAACAGCTGCTGACACCTCACCAACCCTCTGCTTACATTTTTAATCTGGTCTTTGATATTAAACATATAAAAATGGATGGAGTGCCTGAATTACTCCAGTCATTCACGGACTATCAATTGTGGAGGATTCGGTGAAATAACTGCACTTTATTTTCTTTGAAACCTGAATTTGAATGCATGGTAACCAGCCTACAGTCTGGGTTACCAAGAATAATTTGGCTTAGCATTTAAATTATACAACTATGGCATTGGTATTCCCATCCTGAAAAGTTAAGAAAATTTTCTGACAGTAAATCTTGAAAACTGGATACCTGGAAGGAACTGCAGCTCTATCTATAAAGATCTTCTGGTTTGTGATATGATTATTTGCTTTTTGCTTTTAATTAATTTTATATATTTTAATTCAACCACAAGAACACATGATATGTACACTTTGGCTTGAAAACATAAAAGTTGTTCATTGATTGATGAACTACTGAGGAATTGTTGCCTATTTCCTTTCTAACCTCACCTAACACTGAAATCTGGGACATTTAACATTTGGTGAAATATGATTTATTTTGTAATACTATTTTCTTTGTCTCAGAAGTCTCAGAGTGAGTTTCTCAATCCCTTCTGTATCCACTAAGTACTTCTATAATGTAAATAATAGTAAATAGATTTAGGTTTTTTCCTCCTGTCAAGACAATCTAATTTAGACTCTTCCATGACACTTACCACTGGGATACCTGACAAGTTGTCCAGTTGCTTTTGAAATTCTTGACAAAGAATCCTAATTTAACACAGAATAAAACTAGCCTGACTTTCTATTAATGTCATTGAAAGGTGGGGATGCTCACACCAAAATAGAATTAGGCATAATATACCCAGAAGTCATATATTTTATTTCAAATAGTAGGATTTTTTTTACACGTGATAAAAGATAGAAAATACTGGAAATGCATTCCTCTTCTATTTATCAGATCAAAGATCCTTTGCAAACTTAAAAAAAAGAAAACTATGTTTTTTTCTTGAGTAGAAGGAATTCAGGTTCGTATTTTAGTGTCCATAAAGTTCCATTTTAATTATGGGAAAATAATGTGAGGGAGATTGGTAATAGGCAAAACTTTGAGACTTTTTGTTCTTTAGTGCAGCGAAGGAAACCTCATTAGACAGGATTTTCTTAGTTAGCAGGGCTTCAGGGTTAATGAGCTGTGAGTGATAATATATAGTAGTAATCCCTCATGACTGTAACAAGTTGTATTTTATAAACTTCTTAATCTCAGTAGTGAAAGAGATGTGGGGTATGGGAAGGAGAATAAACTAATTTTCAGGGCTCAGGGAAATTCCAGTCATTTTACTCCCTGTGTGGAAGTTATTTGGGAAAAAACCTACAGATGCCACATGGGCAAAGGATAGCATTATTACCTTTACAGTTACATAAATGTCCCCAGAATGATAGGTCTAATGATTTCCTGAAGAACCTTTATAGGTAGAGAAAGATAGCTACATGTGGCAAGAAGGAATCCAAGAGTGTCTCTTTGGTGAAGAGCAAATAGAAGCTGGTCATTTTATAGGTAATTTGGGGATAAGGGTCAGAAACATTAAAAAAAAAAGCAAAAATCCATAATTTATTAAAAAAGTAAAAAAAATAAAAATAGATATGCAATTGTTACTACAAACTCTCCTGGAAGGAGCCTGAAAGGTGGGTATGATGCCCAGCACCCTGTTAGCACATAGTGGCAGCATGGGACATCAAAAGGATGCTCAGAAAAGTTGTCATTCTGCTAAACCACCTCCAAGCAGCAGATAAGTGCTACCCTCAGCCAGCAAGATGCAGAACTGTGCTTTCCACACCTACCTGGAAGGTTTTTTGTTCTTTAGATGGTGTCAGTGAACTTCCCTGGACTGGGTTAGCTTTGTTTTCTTGAAACACTCTGCTGGAAATATTACAGACTTTTTTCCAGGAGAAGAAGTGTAAGAACCCAATGCTTTCAGAAGAAGTTAAAAACCCTGTCTCTTCTTTACCAGTGAAAAATCTGTTTTCTTCAGTCAAGGGATGAGGGCATCAGTTAAATTAAGGAAATCAGGATCCCACTTGAGTGCTGGTCACCAGCAAAAATCTTGGGACACATTAGACACATTATGTTATTGTTTCCTGGGGCTTGAGGCAGAAGAATGTACTTTAGTCTGCCTGAATTATAAGCTTTATATTGCCCAAGAGAAAAATTAAGATCAATTTGAAGGACAAATATTTTGATGAAAAACATTTATTTTATTTGTTTTTACCCCAGAGTTTATTAAGCTTTTAATCTAAAGTAATACCATGCACAAATGTTTATATTTTTCTGCAGTTGCTTATTAACAAGACCCCTCTGGAAGGCTTTATAAGTGTCAACAGTGGTATTTGAGACCCTTCAGAAATTTTTTCAGCTGAGGGTAATATTTAAGATATGATCTATCTCGGGTGCCACTGATTAACATTTTGAGAGATAATTATGTAATAATTTAGCTTTTTAGTGAAATGTTGCAAACACTAATCCTTGCAGTGCCCATATGAGTACAATAATGAGTACTAATCTTGAACAGGTGTAAATCACTGTGATGCCGGTGACTGAGACTGGTTGATTTTTTGCCTTTCAAAACTGCTTTTCAAGAGGTAATTAGGGTTTTGTCATTTACATATTAAAGGAAAAAATAGTTTTTAAGAAAACAATTCATGCAACATAGCAAGTGGACTTAAAATTGATATTTTAGTTTTGAAAATTTGCAATGATTTTTAGGAGAATTGTTCATCAAGGACTGCACCTTCCCTTGAAAGACAAGTCCTTCGTCTGTATTTCACCCTTCAGGATGTGCTCTTGAAAAAGCAGCAGATATTTCAATAAATGCATTTTTATTTTTTTGTTGAGGGAAAGAAAAAAAAGAGAAGAAGAAAACATCACTGGATGTTTCTAATGAAATACTTGTCAAAGTTGTCTAAGGGCAGGTTCTGAATGTCTAGTTGGCCACAGATTTGGCCATCTCTTGTTTTGTTGGCCACAGATTTTAACCAGCAAGGCTATGAATAAAAGACTTTTCATGGAAATGGTTTAAGTCTTTTGCTTGTGTGGGGACAATGAGTTAAGTGACTATTGATTTATTTTGATATTTAATTTGAAAATATTTCATACCATCTGAAAAAGGATGGAAAGAAGACAACCATTTTGCTTGGTATAGTTTGGAGAAAATCATAGCATTTATCCTAAATTAAGGCGCAAATAATGATGCAGCAACAATAAGTAGAATATTTGTTATCTATAGATAGAAATATGTATAAGTTTGTGTGTATGTGTATATATATAGATATAGATTACATATAGATATAGATATAGATATAGATATAGATATAGATATAGATATAGATAGATATAAATATTGCAAAGTAATTTGCTTGTACTTTTAAATAAGAGCCTGGAAGGTGAAATAGCCTTTTATTATTTGAACCAGTTTAAGATTTTAAGACTTCAATTTGTATATGACAAATCATTTTACAAGAGGAAGCAATAGTATGGCCACATTACCAGTAAATTAAGCACTTCCCTAAATTCTCTAAGTGTAATAGATGAGGCTCTTGTTGGCGTTGGTAGACTCTGAATTAAGGCTGTGGCAAGAACAATTACTTTCATGGTGTCCTATTCAAGTAAACAATGTAAGCAAGAGGTTCTGTATAGATTGGAGCATATGTTTTAAGTTAAAGACATGCTGAAACGTTGTCCTGAACAGGGATGTTTCCCCAAAGTGAGGCTATGGGCTAGCTGCCCAGTTTGCAATATAACATGAAGAGAGAGAGTGAAGCCATACAGAGGAGCAGTGCAAGGAAAAACAGTCTGGGAAATGCAAAACATGCAGGGCCAGCAAGGTACCATTGTTTGTAATAAAAGATTGAAACACCTTGGAACCAAACTCTTGAAATAAATTTAGAAATAAAGTGTAATATTACCACAGAGTCATATTGTCAGTAGCAAGAGTGTTGGAGAGGGGAAAAAAAAAGGAGAAAGACAGAAAGATCCGAGCGGTAATATTTTAAAGGGTAACCAATGCTCACTAGCAGCTGCAGTAAGACATTAAGTAATAGAGCACACTAATGTTAACAGCTCTCTTGGTAAGAGTGGTAAATGAAATAAACCTCAGCATTCGGTGTATCATTAATCTATAGTGAATAATGGCACTGGTAGTGTAAGGAGATTAAAAAGGGCATTGTAAACATTTGTGGCTGTATAATATACAAACTAAAAATGTGTGAACGCTTGCAGCTGCATAATCTACAAATTAAAAAGTGTAATAGCGTAGCATTAATTACTGGCTGATCAATTCGCCCATAATTGCTGGCATGTAGATGAACAATTACAGGTCCGAAATGTTATTTGAGAAAGAGACGTTGACCTTGGAACCATAAGAAATGACAATATGTTATAAGGTAATACAGGCTTGTGTCAAAATCCTCTGTCGATGCGTGCTCTTGCAGGCTAGTTTGCTAGCAGCCCTAATCATACTTTTCCCCGTAAGCAATTGTGACTGAAGTAAAACATTTTCTGCATGAGTAACAGAAAATTCTGACTGCTCTGTATTTCCTGTAGTCGCTGCACTTGATGCTTTTGTGCGTGGGACAGATTTGATGGTCTCGTGTGGTGGGGCTGTGACACGGGTGGACAGGAACAGAGCAAGTGGCATCACCCACCTGGATTTGTGCAGAGCATTTGGGGCTGTCTGTAAAGAGGAGAGATTTGACAGCTGGACCACTGGGTGAAGGAGTCTCTGCCTTGAAGGTCACTCTCAAAGTGAGTTGTAGCCAGTGGTTGAATTGTCCAAGTGCAGAGCTGTGGTGAGTGTTGTCCCTCAGAAGTCGGTACTGGGACCAGTTCAACGCCTTTGTCAGTGACATGCACGGGGGGAGAAGGTGGATTTTTGGATATCTAATGACAAGTCACTGCTCTGTATAAGACAGAGGGGATGAACCATCACCACCAGAGGCTGTGGACCCAGTTTTGAATCCAGTAGGAGGTAAATCCTGTGAGGTGGGATTCTGTTTTTTATCATGGCAATGTCCTCCCTTACACAACTCAATTGCAAAACTCCTCTCCCCTCCCTCCAGGGAAGATCTTGAAGGTTTTTATCCCTTCTGATAGGGCATAACTGGCTCAGCTGGACTGACACACAATGAAGTTTTCACGTCTCAAAAGGTGTCCAAACCCATCAAAAGCTCCCAAAGCACCCCCAGACTCATTTCTGGGGCCTTCTATCAGAGGTACCTGGACATTCCCACCAAACTGAGAGCATTTCAACCCATCAGACTTCGTATGCTGGGGGCTTTTCACCTGACTCCTGACTGATAAAGACAGCAACCATCACTTCAAAACTCATCACTTCAGCCAAAGAATATCTAAATTATAACAATCAAGTCTCATTGTGAGACCCATGGTCTCACAATGCTTATATATGCTTATAGTTATTGCTTATAGTTTCTTTTTCTTTTTCTTTCTTTCTTTCTTTCTTTCTTTCTTTCTTTCTTTCTTTCTTTCTTTCTTTCTTTCTTTCTCTCTCTCTCTCTCTCTCTATTTATCTTCCTTCCTCCCTCCCTCCCTTCCTCCCTTCTTTCTTTTCTATCTTCCCTTCTCTTCCCTTACACAATTTCTTAAGTAGTATCTTTACACTTTCATACCACTGCATTACTATCAAAGATAATATTCAAAATGCTAACATTACTTTATTTCCAATGCAACCAAATTCTCCTAAAACAAACCCCACATATATATTTTTACAAACACCATCAATTCAGCGTTGTTTCACTCTCATCTGCCCCAAGAGATGTATTAATAAGAACCTGGGTTACCCTTGCCTTCGGGGGCAGGTCATTACAAGAGTAGCCCTGAGGAGAGAATGAACCTAGAAAAGCTGCATCAGGTAAGAAATATTAAAATTAAAGGTAGAAGGAGAGAGTAAAAGAGTCTTGGATGGGAGATTGAAGGTATGGCTAACCTAAGACCAAAGATGGAAAGCATAAAAAGAAGACTAGTCTTGAAAAGGGAGAGGAGATAATTAAATCTTTTCATGTGTAGGCACTAGTTATATCATCCTTAATTACATACTGCTTTTCTACTAGAGGCAAAACCCGCAGTGGTTTGTAGATGGATGCTATTGCATAATTAAGAGCAGACAAATCTGACATATCCTTGCTTTAGTCGCAACAGTAATAACTTTTCTAATGTAATGCATAAAATTTATATACAACATTTAGGCCATGATTCTGCACATTATGTCCTCTTGCTAATTACTTAAATAACTCCACTCATTTTAATGTTACTTCCTTATACTTAAAACCAATCCTATGTACATGCAGAACATTGCATTAGCCCTCATCCCAGCCCAGAGACATTCTTAATTCTGTTCACTTGTCCACAATTAAATCTTCCTGTACCTCTCTATATGCAATCTTGTTTGATTATACAGTTCACCTCCCATCTACATAATTTCATTATTATTTTTTCATTCATTACATCAGGTAAAATCCCAGAGCCTGTGCAAGAGAAGAACACCAACAGGTTATTGACAATAGCAGAGTATATTTTATGTTCAACAGAACACCCCTGACTAAGAAGAAGTTCTCTTAAAACTGAAAGCATATGACCTCAATGCTCTGCTCCATGGACTGGCTCTCCAAAGAATACAAAATCAAATTCAAGATCTTAGACCTGATAGTCTCTGCTCTCCATGGGTCCTGCACAGCTTGTCTGAGAAATTATATCTTCCTGTGCAGCGCGGACTGTCCATAACACAAAACTGTAACTCTGACCCCGGGAGTGAGACCTGAAAGTGCTGAGGGTGTGTGTGCAGAGAGTCCCAAAACACATCGCTGGACCCAAGAAATGCAACTTTTCCATCAAAAGTATAGAGGAAGAAAAACAAAAACTCCCTCAGATTCTCTGGCTGTATCCAGTTTATCTCTGTTCTCTTTGGCAGAGATAATCTGTAAAGTGTCTGGGACACTGGAATGACACTGGAACTTGTAGAATTTCACATTTTGTATGGTTTTTCCACCAAGGATTTTCATCTCTTTAAATCAAGTTGCTTGTTCAGATCAGCCATTTGGAAGAGGAGATGGCTATTCACTGGAAATGCCAATTCACCTCATTAAGTGGTGGGAAGCTTTTGGCTTTGCTGGAAACCATGTCTCTTCTCACTTTCTTGCACATATTCTCTGGGTGCTGTTGGTGGACATTGATGTCATGGACCCCAGGCATGTGAAAATCCTTAGATACCATTAGGGCAATTTTAATATATTTCACATTTATTTTTACATCTTGAATTGGCCTGCATTCACAGTCATTAAATATCATGCATCTTATGTATGTGATATATTATTACTTGCCTTTCTTCTTTTTTGAAATATGGTTTGGCTGATAATGGCATATTCTTTTGAGGAAAAATATTTTCCACAAGATGAAGAAAAAAGTAAAAGAGCATTTCACACTCTTTAACTTGTTTTAGAGGTTTGTTTTTTTTCTGAGAAAAGTTGAATAATTTAATTCTTTTTCAATACAAAAAAAAAATCAAAATAAAAAATGGTTATTGAACAACAATAATAAAATAATGGAAAAACCAGCCTAAAATATATGATGAAAATGGATATTAAAAAGAAAATACTTTTAGTTTTATTTTTAAATTGCTGTTTATTCTATCAAAAAGTAGAATTTTTGGTTGTTTTTTCTTTCCTGCTAGCTATAGGTTCATTGTCTTGTTCTTTACAGTTTTTATAGGAATAATTCTGTGAAGGCAATTCAGAAGCCCAGACTGGATCAAATCTGTATTTTCAAGTTGAAACAAAGTAATAAGTAACCTTGGGTTATCCATGAATGTCAAAAAACCTAAAGTCAAAGGAGACAAAATATGAAATATAACCAGACCTTTTGACCACTGGTGGTGACTTCTAAATGATTCAGGTTTTGGACAGTCAGTTTGATATACAGTGTACAACCATGTGTTCATGAAATACAAAGGGTCCACTCACTGAAAAACTGTCCTTCCTGCTCCTAAATTATATTGTGCTGTGTGGATGGTTATCTTTAAATATGAAAAGGATTTTTACATATATATATATATATATATATACACATATATATATATATATACACTCTCATATATATATATATAGATGCATATATCTATATATGCATACTCATATAAAGAGCTAAGAAGAGACTGAAGAAGTGCAACAAACTGCTTTTTCAGAGATCCTGGCCTCTTGTCCTGCAGGATAAGCAATTATAGTTGCTATATTAATGATCAGGATTTAATGGTGGTTATCTTTTTTGAATGCTACAATTGATAGAGCAAAGGGTATTTAGGTGTTGGAATGCTTGATGGAAAGTGATGGAAAGCCAATGCTGAGATCTGCCATCAGAGATGGTGCTTTCATTGCTTCTAAAACCTTTCTTATGGTGTCCCTGAACTATGAAAAAAATAGGTTGGAAAAGCAATGAGTCCCTTTTAAATCTTCCTCCTTTGGGATTTGATCACCATCAAGAAACCAGGCTGAATTTCAACAGCAACAGCAATGACAATAGGTAATTTTGGTTTCATTCCCCACTTTTACAAAAAAAGCTATTGCCTTCTGAAACATCATATTTTCTCTATAATTCTTCCTACAGATAAAGGAAAAATGATTATGAAATTCCAATGAAAAAAAAATTGTTGATTCTTAGTTTAACTTTTTTTCTTTTTGTATTTTCAGTGTTGTTCATGTAATGCTGCACACGTTGGTTTCAGGTTCAATGTCTCATGGTTTAAGTAAAAAAAGCCCACCATGTTTTATATTCGAAATTAGACATATAATTATGTAATGAATAAATCTTTTTAATGTCTTCATTACCAGTTTTGACTCATCCACTCTTTAAAATTACTGCAAGATTTTCCCAATCCCCATATCATATCATATCATCTAGAAATCATCAGTCACATTGAAATGAACCAAATCTCAGCCCATCATCATTTTTGATGTGATTTTATCTGATGTGTCCTTACCTTGTGACAGGCACCCCTCACCCTCAAGGGCTGATCTTTAACCACAAAACATTTGCCCACAAATGTTGGTTGGTGTTTCAGACCACTGACGGTCCACATTGTGATGGGGGAGAAGAAATTAGAAGAAAAGAGAGTCTTTTGGTCAAAATCATTAGGAAAGTCCTTGTGTGGAGCAAGCCACACAGAAGATGTTAGTTGTTATGTGGTAACCAGCTGATTTTACAGCTCCCTTTGCCCATAAGTAGATTGAGCCTCTGCTGAAAAAAGGGAAAGAAGGGTGGGAAAAAAGCCATTTGGCTTCTCAACACGGGGCAAGACTTCTCTTTCACAGCATTTGTGTGTCCTGCTATGAGAACGAAGAGAAAATAAAACAACCAAGACCAGATGCAATCATTGTGACAGGCAGTTTGAACAGTGGTAAGGAGTGTTTCTTTCCAATATTTAACAAATGTTTCCATGACACTGATGCCTATTGTACTGTGTTTGTATTTGTTACATTCTGGAATGGTTATCCTGTTTTATACATTGATGGTTTTTAGATGGAATAAAATTTTATATAAATTCTCTTATTCGACAAGGTGCAGATGGAAGCGGAGAAGAGGGAATGAGGTGTTTTATATTATTAAGGTGTTTTACAACCTTCAGGGAAATTACATAATATAATATAATAAAATATAATAAAAATTATTTCGACTCTAATACTTGTTCCAGAATATATGTGCAGATTTGACATTAAAACCACAAAGAAACAGAGATTTCAAGGTGGAAATCATTAGTTGTTTTGTTGCTGTCCCTTCTTTTCAGACACATCCTTTGAAATGAGCGATAACCAAGGTGGTCTAAAATCTGTATGAAATCAGACCTTTAGAGAGGGGAAACACCACACTCTTGCACCAGCTGTCCAGCCAGAGGTACAGCACGGTGAAGTGGATTTAAGGAGCACTTCAACCAGAAGGGATATTGTGTTTAAATCTCTTGTATTGGTGGAATGGTTTGCCATTATATCAAAACCAGAAGGGATTATTTCTGCAGAGTGTTTTTGAGGGTGAAATGAGTCTGGCCATGAGATTTACCTCTATGATTTTGCCAGTGCTGACTGCAGGAGAGGATGTGTGGCATGGAAATGGCACTGGGACGTAGCAGGCCAGCCTTTGGTTGTTAAATGGCCAAAAATATCTAAATGTAGACCAAGAATACAAGATTTTAAACAGAAAACTGGTGAAAGGCACTGCTTTACAAAGGACACCAACCTTGAACCTTATTTCTAGCATAATACATGCCACACATTACATTTGCTCTTGCTTTTCAAATCTGAATTGAACCTTAACAGTCATATCAGTCTTTAAGTTATTGGAATCCAGAGGCAAGGCTGAATTTTAAAAATATTTGTAGCATCTGACTCTCACAGCTAAAACAAAGTTGTTTTAAAAATATGGCCCTCATACTGTATAAGCTTATATCAATTTTTTTTCCCCTGAAGTGTGGCTTAGAAGTCACAGCTGGTGCATTAGAAAAAAGAAATACAGTAAAATGAATAAAATATACTCTCATTCATATTTTCCTAGAGGCTCCTTGGTTGTTAATTGAAACTTTTGTCTACTTTATTGAACAATAAAAGTGACAGAAACTACTCTCAGGTGTCCTTCAGTATTAAAAAGAGGATAAAGGGTTCCTAGAAAAGGTGACAGAAATTAATGTGGTGAGCCCAGCTATCAAACATTTTGATATGTGAATTGCCTGATATTTCTATAATGTCTTCTTATGATTGGAAATGTTATCGCTTCTATTGAATCAATAGAAAATGTTAAAGCTCCGTGGTACCCCAATTACAAAATAAAGCTAGAAGGTTAACATCTGGGACCAGCAGAGATAGAAACAATTTCTATTGTCATACCTTTCTGACAAGTAAATGTCAGAAACATAACACCTTCCGCCAGTCTCAGTGCCGAGCACATGTAAAAGAGTGATTGCAAGGCAGTCTCAAGTCAAATCACCTGTCATCTCAGTTTTGACATGGAATTACTTTTGTTTTATGCATCTATTAACCTTGAACTATCAGCATTTGTTTTAATGTTCTGGTCTGAAGTGACCTAAATGTACTTCTTTAATGCACTTACTGCTGTAGCTAAAAGGGGGATAGAACAGGGGGGGAAAAAATCCTATTAAAAGGGGGTGGGTGAAGTGGTTTGTGGCTTATGTGTGATCACTGGGAGAGCAGCACCCTATTTCCCAGCTCCTCCTGAGGGGTAAAAATACCAGGAATTCATCTGGAAAAAAAATGTGGGGAGCCCAAAAGCACCAGTAGCATCTTGAACAATGTTTCTGGCCTACAGTCTGATGCTCTACACCCCATTTTCCTCACACCAGGGCTTGAGGGAAGGAATATTGGAGGATGCAGAACTCTCCATATGTTGCAAGACAATCAAAGATTTCCCCGTTCCCAGGTGTGGTGATGGCTGAGACATTACATCATTATAAAATATTATGTTTGAAAAATTGCATGTCCAATCTAAATTCTGGAGTCCCATGATAATATAGAGATGTTGGTGTTCTACAACCAGGACAGACCACAGGAGTACAGTGTTACCTGGATATTAGGATATGAGAATTTAAAAATTACACTAGATAAGCATTTTGAGATCGTCCCCAATTTCCACTACCATAAAGATAATAAAAAAAAAGGTTTAAAATAACTCATGCCTATCATCCCTAAGCAAAGAAGAGAAAATCTTTTCCCTTATAAGTTTTACACTGTACCTCCCAGCTTAATTTCCCTGTAGTGCAAAGAAAGAAGGGTGTCCTTGAAACATCAAATGAACAAATTATGAACAAATTATGTACAAATGATGTCCCAATTAAGAAATTATTTGTTGGTTGGAACAGTTTATTCTTAAGGAAACACATAGTTTTGAGCATATTTCCAGCGTTGGAAACGGACTGCTTACAAAAATCCTTTCCATTGGAAGATGTAGCCTTTTGTTCCTAAATTTTATCTGGACATATTGCATATTTTTTGGCATGTTTAAGTTATTCTTAGAGTTCCTATTGCCCCAGTGCTTGGGCATTACATTTTAATATGGTAATTCTCAAATCTTTCTGATGAACAGTTTTTGTTAGAGGAATGTAAATTCCAGAGGTCTGGTCCATCAATTGCGAGCAGCAGAAAGATCCAATTGTTTGGCAATGACTTTTGGATATATAAATTTGGAAATCCAGTGTATGTAGAAAGGGCCAAATATTTGTACAGATCAAATATAGGGGAAGAGTGTAAGAGAGCTTTTGGAAGCATCAAAGTACATCAGTGTTCACTTCAAACTCACTCCTCTGGTGTCCACTCAGACTTGCACATTCAATTGTCTTGTTGTTATTATTTGTATGCAAACTACCACATTCATCCCCTTCCAGGAAGATTTTTACTGTTACCTTGCACCACGGAGTAAGAAAATTTTCTCTGCCAAATCATTATATGCCATTATTCAGGGAGCTGCATTGACCCTTGAATATGTGACTTCCTGGGGTTAAAAGAGTTCTTGTCATAACCTCTTTATTTACTGGGATTTGTCTCTTCTAAACAAAAAAAAAAAAAAAAAAAAAAAAAGGAAAAGAAAGAAGAAAAACATTTGTTTGGACACCAGTCTTGTAATAAGTAGGGGATAAGAATCAACACGAATGTGGGCTTGAGACATAATTTAGGCTCCTAATTATCTAATAGCATAATAGGATATTAGGCAAAAAATAACACTGGCTTATTTTCATTATTGCAGGGTTATCTTAATGAATTCAATAAATTTTTACAAGCATTTAAGGATGCGCAGACAACATTTGGACAACAAAAAACATGGAAATATGTAAACTTGCTGCAGCTTGACACCATCATATATTTGTAACTAGTAGCTTTTAAGCCTTCAGAACTCTGTTCTCCAGTGGATAATTTCTATGTAGATTGATTTGTCTTCTGAAGAGATAATCAGGGAGCAGATATATTCCTCTATTTAAGTACAAGTCTTTTGGGGAACCCTGTCACTGTGGCACACATGGAGTGGAAAACTTACTTATCCTGTGGTAAAACATAATATTCTCTAATATTCACCATACTTTTAAATCCAGCATGTTGAAACATTGTTTTCTCTTCACTCCTATTGAGATATTCTGGCATAGACACAGTGCATAAGGATGAAGAATCAGGCCATTAATAAAGTCGCAGTTTTAATTGCATTTTTTTTTCATACAAAGCTCCAAAACGTGAAGTTAGCAGCTTGTTATGTGGGTGTGCATTAATAAGCACAATGGGGGTTCATAATAGAGCTTCGAGGTGCTAATGCAGCATGAATTAATGAATTAATAATTGCTATTAATTAAAAATAGGGCAGGATACCAGCCAACAATGCCTGAAAAAAAGTCTTAGCAGTCTCTCTGTCACACCTCACTTGTGGCTGTTTCCAGGGCTTTTGTGCAGACTGTGGGAATAGAGTTTGGTTTGGGGAGAAGGAAGAGGAGAGGTGTGGAAAAGCAGGACCCTCAAAAATGAGAGAGTTGCTGAAATGGGACAGAAGTAGAAGAAAATAAAAGACAGAGTCACTGTGAAAACTCCAACAGGGAAAAGGCCCAGATGGCCTATGGAAATGATAAAATTAAGCCTCAAATTGATGGTGATACTAAACTTGGGACTTGATTATCCTGACAGATGTGCATGCGATTCCCATTGACTTCAATAGGAGGTGTACGTGTGTCGCTGATGGGGAAACCAGACCTAAGAACCACTGAGCTGTGTTCACATGAGGAGAGTGAGCAAGAGCAATGAAAATCTCACGGTAAAAACAATGGCTTTAGCTCTGTGCACCAATCCATGGCTGAAAAATTTCGGAGAGCGAGACGTTTTCGGTAATAAAAAGAAATCTCTTTCAAATTTAAAGCAGAGAAAGTCTGCTTGCTGGTGAAAAAACTACAGGAATCCTGTGGAATCCATTCCCTCTTCCACCTTCCCAGCCTTCTTCTCTGACAAGGTTCCTGGGTTAGTTTCACTCCTTCATGCTGGTGCAAGCATAGAGTAACTCTATAAAACCAGTGGTTTCACACCAGTTTGCACCAGCTCCATGGACATGCAGATCCAGATTGAGGGGGGTAAAGAAATACAAGATAATAGTCTAAAATGGCTAAAAAGGGTCTTGTCTGAAAACTCAAACCATAATTCTATGACTGAAAGGATGTGAACATTATAGCAACTTAAAGGGCTATTAAGCCAGCTCCTATGTGAATCTGTAGTGTGAATTGTATAAGCATTTGGAATGTGTTGATGATAAAGGGATTCATAAAAGTTGTTATGCTGATTTTATGTTGATGGATGTTAGAATACAAGGTGAGTTATTAACCAAAGGAAAGTGAGACTAATGTTTAAGTGCTGTGATATATGTGTAATTGAAAGCAATTTCTTCTATAGAACAAGGAGATTGTGGGCATAAGTGAAACAAACTTTGAATTAAATGCAGGTGAAGTGGAATCTGTTGGGTTTTCAGAGCTAGAAAACAAAAGGAAAATAAACTTGCCTGAAAAACAAATATTACTACTAGAAATAAATAATTTGCATTTATATAGAAAGTTCTATTCAGAAAAAGCCCAAAGCAAGTTACCCACTTGCTAAAGCATTTATAAATAATGCTGTATACACAGACAGGCATATACAATACCTTTTTCTAGGGATCATATGCCTTTCTTGCAGAAATGTTTTCAGTCACACAGCACTTCAATAAGACCAATAAAAAGACTATTTGCATCTTAAGAGGGGAAAGCTGAAGAAGTCAGAGGTTAACCAGCTTTAACTTGATTCTGCTGAAGTGAAGAGCACAACTTTGCTGGGAGGAGTCCTGTGAGTAGAGCCTGGTGAGAGCAGTGTCTCTGAAACCAGTGGGAATACTGGGGTTACTTCTTTTTGGCACTAACTGATGAGCCTAAGGTATTCACCAGAAGAAAATACAAGTTCTGCCCTTCAGCTGCCAATGGGCCCACAGAAAATGCTGTGCGTTATTTTCTGTCCCCTCACAGCAGTGATCCTGGCTGGTAGCAGGGCGGACTCGTACCTTAGGTAAAACCAGGTGAGTGGGATGCAGTCCTCTGAGGCTGCACCAGTGGGAATGTTCCAGGTGTCAGGGCCAAGCCTTGCAAACATTTCTGTCTGACTGACAACCAGCTGGGGCTGTTTTAGCCATGGACAGAAGGGATATTTCAGTCAGATGATCAGCAGCCATGGATCTTTGGTCCCTCTGAATAAATGACGGTGCTGCAGCAATATTTTAATCAGTAAGAATTTGGAGTGACTGGCATAATCATGTCTCATGAGAACTGTAGCAATCATGTATTAATGTGGGTAAATACTTTGCATGCCACCATGTGTTCTGTACCAAAATTAATGGGACCAATTCAAATTGTAAATATCTGTGCAATCTAAAAAGAGCATAAACAAGAATTGAATGGATTTGCAGAGATTTCCCTAATTCTTTGACCTAAAAATCTTCACATATAGTGATGATACTATATTTTTTTCTCTGAAGAAGAAATATCTCTGAATTATTTTTCCCCATTTAGTAAATATGATTTTCCTAAAATTTTAGATCCAGTTGAGGTACTGATAGTTAGTCTTCCCACAGAAAACTGGATTCTGATAGAAGACACATCAAGAAAATGTGTGGGGGGGAAATAACCTAACTAAAACACTTACTCCATGTATACGGAATAGAGGAAAAAAAAAGATAGGTAAGTAATTTTAAAAAATCTCATTTAAGTGCTTCTGTGGCAAAATAGGTGGTCTCTTCATTCCACTTTTAATAGATTCTTGAAATTCTACATAATTTTAACAGTTGCTTGAAATAAGATAATCCAAGGGGCAGGAAAACATTTATAAAAAACTGGTGACTTAGTGGAAGAACCAGTTAGGTAGTAAAAATTTAAGTTCTGCCCTAAGGTTCATTAGCAATCAATCATTATATGCTGCAAATCTAACTACTGGAAATTTTCGATATATTAACTGTTCCAAACACTTTTTTTTTTTTTTTTGTGAATAAAGGGTTAACTTTTTAAAAAATCTTTTTCTCCTTTCTTCCATTTTTCCTTCTTCCTATTAAAAAAAAAAAAATGAAAAAAGACAAAAAAAAAGAAAAAAAAAAGAAAAAAAAAAGAAAAAAAAAAAGAAAAAAAAAAAGAAAAAAAAGGATGCCCCAAAGCCATTGATGTTTGGATTAGAGCCTCTTTTTTGTACTTCACTAAACTATGCTAACATTTTCTGCCTTTTTTTACACACACCTAATTTTTTTTGCCATTAATTATTTTGTCAGTGAAATAAAGGATATTGCACTGTGGATCGTTGCCTACTGTTTAGGCACCAGTGAGTGGCACAAACCTTTATAGTCAGCATTCAAACTCCAGCCTTTCCCTTTGCATTCACTCGTCATTGGAATATCTTCCAGTTAATCTGCACAGATCTGTCCTCCTGTCAGAGCTACCCTGGATTTGGGCACTGTGGATCACCCTGTCCATGGCTCCACAGAGTCCTTCCATCACCTGCAAACTTTCTGCATTCTGGTTCCCCTTAAAGGTTCTTCTTATGGTTTGATGACTTTGGTATAGGATATTATTGATGAAAATGTCTGTCTTTGATGCACACTTCCTTTGTGGGTTATCAGGCTTTTAGTTAGGCTCACACACAACACCTTTCAATTTGTTAAGGCACTTTTCACTGGTCTATGTTTTTGTATAGGTGTATACTTTCATATACTTCCAAACAGCCCTTTTCTACTTTGGCTTAATTTTGCTAAAGGTCTTGAAGAACCAACAATGGATTAAAAAAAAAAAAATTGAAATATTTAACAAAAGCCATAAACAAATGGAATTGTTGATTAGACAAATTTTTGTTAACATTTGAAATGGTTCCAAATCATTTGTAGCTCTGTGTTTGTTAGGTTTGGTTTTGGCCGTTCCTCAATAATGGTCACATTTCAGAGACGGAGAGCTAAAACATAAAGTGTTCAGAGGTTCCACAGGGTCACCCAGGAATGACATAAGAAACAACCCATTTGTGACCTTACAGCACATGAATTCCATTGATTGAATGTGACAGAGAAAATTATCATAAACAATGGATGATCTTTCTTGCACCCTGTTTTTATTTCTTCCGATAGACCATGTCTTCTGCCTGATCATTAGGACTGTTTAATGGAGATTCCTAGTGTGGTGAGCTAATCTAATTTTCCAACATAATTAATTCTGCATCACCTCGGCAGCTACATTCTGATGTCTAAAAGAAAATTTCTAATTATGTGAAAGCTGACCATTGAGTTCCTGAAATCAGTGTGTTTTGCTGCTGTACCATTATCCAGGTATGTTTTTAAGCATTTCCTTTCTTTTTAAATATTTAATTTTTTTCTATGGAGATAAATATTAGAAGTTTGATGTTTTTTCCTCTTGCTGTCTCATGGAAATGGCCTTTCCTTCCTTGGTCTCCCTCCTTGTATGAGCACTTATCTTGCTGGGCTGAAATGGCTGGAACAGCTGTGTCAGGAGGTTTTTAGACATAATAGGGAGAGCCAGGGTCCCTCACAGATTACAATGCTGATAGCCCGGGATCCCGAGCTGGAAGTCATCTGAACAAAAAATACATAGGTTAAACTTTGTGAAGGGTCAGCATAGTGACAACACAAATAGATGCTTTAATCCCATTTCCTATTCATTCTACAAAAAGGCAACCCCTCCAAAAAAAAACCCAAACAACTAAATAAACAAAACAGCCTACAAGCCAACAGCCAAAAACAGAAGCCTATTTGCAGACCTTGGGTGAAACAAGAAATGCCTCAAGGAATGTTGTGGAAAATAAAAACCTTCTCTATTTATAGTCAGCTTAAGGCAAGTTAGTTTTGGGAGACTTCAACATGAGTCTTTTTTCTTTTCCAATACATGAAATTACACACTGTAGTTTCCTCTTTTTCCTCTCCCATATTTCTCATTCTCCTTTTTTTTTCTGGGCAGAGGGGGGGAAGGCAGGGGAGGGAGTGTGTTGGTTGGTTTGGTTTTGGGGATTTTTGTTCATTTGGGGTTTTTTTGTTTGTAATGAATGCTCCTTTACATACAGATAAATGCAGGATTTTTGTGGGCATTTTCAAAGTAGAACCAGTCCATCCAGGCTGAGTAAAAGCATTTTAGACATGGGACCAGAAAGACTCATGACAATTAGATATCCAATTTCTATTCTCGTATCTGGCACAAATATGTGCACAAATTTCTTAGTGGAGGTTGTGATGACACTTAGAGAATTCCTGCAATCCCTTTAAAGGAAACCTCAAACCTTCTGCTACTTACACACAGAGAAATAGTACTAGGAAAAAAAAGTCATTTAATGTGTTGAAATATTCTGGGATTTGGTAGATTTATTTTCTCACAAGAATGAGCTGGTTGTACTCATTCTCCTCTTTATTGCTTCTTTGAATTTCTGTCTTAGACTCACCTTTCTCCTACACTGTGAAAATATTTGGTTGACACAATGTGAGAGTGGTTTTGTGAACGTTTCTTTAGCTTAAAATTAACTATGTCTTGTAACCATTACTTTTTCCCATGCTGAAAATGGAAGGGTTGATGTTGTTGGTGGTGTTTTTTTTTTTTTTCTGTTGTTGTTTTTTATTTTTTTGTTGGTTTGTGGGTTTTTTGGGTTTTTTTTTTTCTGTTTTTTTTTTTTTTTTTTTGGTGTTTTTTTTGTTTTTATTTAATAAACTGGCTTGGTCTGATTTATCTGAAAAAAGTTACTCTTTTCATCAGAGTATTTATTTCATTGACAACACCTGCACAAACTATTTTGGTTGTGCTGTATGGGTAGTTTAGCTTAGTTTAGTCTAGTTTAGTTTAATTTCCAAGTAGGAATAATACTTGCTGTCACTCTTAGCTATGCTATTGACTACAAACACAGGCAGGAGTTCTGAAGATGAAAATTCCTTCTAGACACTAGTGTTTAAATGATGGATGGAATATGCAGGCAAGAGGCAGTCCAGGTGGCCCAGGAGTCACAGCCAGGAGCAAGGAAGGTGGAGGCAAACACTGGGGATGAGATGGAGATAAATAAATCTCACCCATCTCTGTTTCTCTGGATCTGTGTCAACCATGATTTTAACACTGCATCTTACAGGTACATTCTGAGAAACACTCAGGTAAATTATTTTTCAAATATGATTGACATTTGGCCTTGACCCATCCCTCAGGCTCAAGGCACCACAGAAACACAGAAGCCCTAAAATCAGTGAAGAACTGTAGAGTTCTGAAGTGAGCATGGTCTTGAGATTTTGTTCATATGAAATCAGAAATTTTACCATAGAAACCATAATGATAACAAAAGTAATTACACAAATTAAAACCCAAAGAGAAGGCCAGACTCGAAGTCCAATCCTGATTAACTCATTATTAGATCTTTACTCTTCAATGTGTTTACATTTTTTACATCAGTTTTGAGCTAAAAAAACATTCCCTTTCTGAATATCAACAGAAAATCCCCTGGATTGGAAAATTCATCAGAACTTTTACTCTCCTAGTAAAAATACTGTCTTAGATGGAATTTTTGTTTCCCAAATAATTTTTTTTTTCTGGAAATTCCCAACCTGCTCTAGGTCTAGACTGCAATAATAGACTCCTGTGTGTCAAGGCTGTCAGCTCTGGGATATTATTCTCCCTGTCCTGATTCTGTGCTATGAGGCTGGTGCTTCAGAGAGCAAAGGAGATGTTCTGCTGGGGAGGCCTCAGTGAATAGGAATGGATCCAATGTGCTCTGCAGCACTGCAAGTACTCTGACAGATGGAAAATGCAACAAGAATTTAAGAAATATCCTGTTTTCTAATGCAGAGACCACCTCCGGCGTGGCTGGAGATATGGAATGGAGAGCATTTCTCATGCAACTCATTAACATGATACCCAGTGTCCAAAAAACCCAAACTCCTCAGGACTGGACTATACACTTTATGAGTTTTTCAACTATTGAAAAGAAATCAGCATGACCAATTAATTATTATTATCCTGGTCTGCCTTTTGAGACCCATCTTATAAGAGAATGAATAATCTTCTCTGTAAAAATAGAGGGGATGTATGACAGTTTATTCAAACACATCCCAAAAGGGATTAATTTCTGTATTTGACCAAGTGAATAAACCTTTAAGTTTCATTAAATATAATGACTTCTTTCTCATTGACTATAGTGGGAGCTTAGACTCCCTCCACTTCAGCTGTAGATACCTCCTTATGAAAATCTATGTTTAAGTGCCTTAATCTGTGACCTGAATGTTAGAAAGCATTTCTGGATGCTGTAATTGAAGTAGGTAAACATCTCCACTCCTCTCAAATCTTTATCACCCCAATAAGTAAAGCTTTTTCTATCATGTTGCTGTTGTGATCTCTTCAAATGAGAAAAAGCAAGCAAAAAATAAAGGGAAAAAAAGGTTGTTGCTCATCTTACTGTAGTTTTCATCAAACAAGAGTTCCCAAAACTCTTTGAACTGAAGTTCAGTGCCAGTTTTTTTCTCAAGAGAAAAACTGTCAGGAGAAAAGCCAAGAACTGAATAGGCCACTGGTTATTACTTAAGGGCTGACTTGGAGGCCATGGTTGGGGCACTATAGAAGACAAGACTTTGCCATTAATATGCTTCTGCTCACCAAATAAAGTACTTACAACTGTTTTCAAAGCTAACCAGGTTGTGGCTTTCATAAGCTCTAAACTTACTCATAACTATACAAAAGGGATCTAACAGGACATTGCAGTCCCAAGAGTATTACAATAATAGATAAGAAAGATCTTTTCTGGTCTTAAGGATGTGTACCTGCTTACATTCAGTTTCACCAAGTTTCACCTTCAACAACGCCACCACAACTCAAGCTTCATTTAAAGTTTATTTTCAGACATACAATAACACTCATGCAATTTGCAGGGTCCTGTGCGTGGTGTGTCCTGCTTGTGGCACAGCAAGCACTGTCCATCCCATCTCACAAAAAAATCAAATTTCTTTACATTAGTATTTTCATCACCCAAATCCCATGCAGACAGCACACTCACCTGGCCTCGTGAGAAAACTGCAAGGCACTGAATATATATGTGTGTGGAGGTGAAATTGTGAATGCTACCTCTTTTCTCACCATCGGTAGAGGAAAGGGTACTTAAGATGTGTATAGTAGTGCTGCAGAACCTGACTGAAATGAGAAAAGTCCCCAGAGAAAGAATTAAAGACAGTTGGTTTAGGCTATGGCTGGTCCTGTATGAATGTTTAAGGAAGGAGCTGAGTTGTTGAGTGATGAGTACAAGACAAGGAGTCTCACAAGCCAACATGGCTCATAAGGGACTTCTTTGCAGCCTCTTGACCTCTGCTCTTGCAAAGTCTCACTAGGGATCAGTTCACCCCCTTTGGGCTTTTGTGTGAAATTGAAGAATGGGGTTGAACAAAGCTAAGACTGGAGAATTTTTCAAATTTCTAATGATGGAGGAGACCTGCATTGTGTCCTATATGGAAAAGATAACCAGTGATAGAGATTATTCCCCATGGTCCCAGCAGCTTCAGGCATGCAGCCCTGCTTGGAAATCCCCAGAGGAGCTGTGAGTGAAAACAAATGCTAGCAGAAAACCTCAGAGGCATGTGGCATACTGCTTAACAAAGCTTCTGCCACTTTCAGCTTGAGAAAATTATGCAGAAAAAAAAATAAAACAACCTTAAAATACCTTGAAAATGAGTGATGCCCATTCACTTTTGGGGCTAATGTCACAACATTTACTGCAGCACAGCCAAAATGTCTTCTCACATCAGGACATGTTACTGTGATTTGCATAATTTCCCCACTGCTGTGAAATGCAGGGGTTTGCTTCAGTTCTCTGATGCCTGTGGGCAGCACTGGGACCTGCACAGCCACCTCCAATGGCAAATGTGTCTGAAGTTTGGGAAACAGACCATTGATGAATAGTGGTTATTGCTGTTTCAGATTAGCAAATCTGGCACCAGAAAATGATTTCTTACTTCCAGATTATGATAAAGAGGTCTAGCTGTAGAGCATTACCCACTATAAATAGATATCTTCCTGTACCACAGAGAAGATGATATGTGGGGTGGCACACCAGAGCTGAAACTCCTTGCATACCAACCATAAGCAGCATTTATCATTCATCCATAAACTTGTGCTGTTCCAGCTATGCATATTTACTTTGGTGCAACAGACAGACAAATGGATGGAACAAATGCATTTGCATGATCATCTAGAAATAAATTAGCAGTATCTGGTTATTGGGGCACAAATTTGAGCTACCAGAAATATTCTTATGTATGAAAGGAGGTAAATTAAAAAAAAATCAGCCTGGAAAAGGAATTGTGCTTGAGGAAACAACTGCCTCAGTTTTCCCTTGGGGAGCGGGAAAAATTGGCATAGTTTAATTTTCCAGTGGAGCAAACCCAGTCATAATGGGAGACTTCAGCAGAGTCAGCATCACCCCATTTCCCACTGCTGTCCCTGAATGAGGGTTCTTCCTCTGTGACAGAGCCCTCTATCCCTTTTTGCTGATCAGCAGGAACAGCAAGTGGTGTGGCTGGAGCACACCATTTTGAGCAGCGCATTTTCTGGGGTGAGGTTAGCCCTAGGTTCACCCTTAGTATAACCTGGAAGGTTTGGGCTCTGATCCGTTCTGCACATCACGACACACTGCCCTAGGTAGCTCCTGCCTGCAGTGATTCCTTTGGCTCCCCATACACCCTTTTCACTTATTTATTCTGTCCTAATAGCTTATTCAGGCATCAGGCCACCCAGAGCTGCAGCCTGAGATGTGTCCAGCTGGTGCTGACTGGCCTTGTCTGAGGTGCTCTGGTGATTGTTGCGTTGGTGGGAAAGGAAAAGATGTCTAGCCAGATAATAAGTCTCACTTTTTACAGCACCCGATATTTTGTATCAGTGTCATTTGAAAGGATATCGCTTTGCGAGATTGATCCAAGGCTGGCATGAAGAATATGCACTCAAATCTCTTTTAGAAAGATTTATAATATTAACCTCAGGCTATTTTTAAGTCACCGTCGATCTTTATAGAACCAGTGCTGAGATTCATTTGTTTTCCAACTGGCAGAAAGTCTCTCTTACCTTTTGTAAGCCAGCATTGAACAATTTGGCTTTGGGTCAAACTGGTTTAATGAACTGTCTAAGGTTCAAACTTCATGCTCCCATTTGCAGATGTTCAATAGTCAGTCTGTTTTAGCAAAGGGAGTTCATTAATATTTGCAGCTAAAAAGCCTTCATAACATTGATGTGCGAGTGTCTGCCATAAATCTCTTAAGTAGCTTAAATCTTTTTTATGTGGAGGCATAAGGTCTGATTCGCTGCTTGCTTACTCTACTAGTTTTATGTGAAGTTCCTTCTGTGGTTTTTGGGGTTTTTTTTTTGTTTTGTTTTGGGGTTTTTTGGGTTTTTTAGTTTGGGGTTTTTTTTCCCACTGGCAGGTCTGAGGGCAGAATCAGGCCTACAGATTAAAATATCTATTTCTAAACTATGTGCAAATGCTCTATGGACTGCAATATACACAAACCCGTTTTAATTTTCCATAGGCATAAATGATTCACCTGCAAGTCTTGTAAGCCCTTATAGTTTTAACTGAGAAGTGTGACCAGCAGGTAGAGAGAGGGGATTCTGCCCCTCTGTTCCACTCTGGTGAGGCCCACCTGGAGCTCTGCATCCGGATCTGGGGTCCCAACAGAGGAATGACATGGGGAGACTGGAGTGAGGAGGGACAGCACAATTATTAAAGTGATGCAGCACTTTTCCTGTAAGGAAAGGCTGAGAAAATTTGTATTATTCAGCCTGGAAAGAGAAGGCTCTGTTGAGACCTAATCGCAGCCTTCCAGCACTGGAATGGAGCCCACAAGAAGGATGGAGAGGGACTTTTCACAAGTGCCTGGAGTGACAGGACCAAGGGAAATGGCTTCAAAGTGAAATAAATTAGAATTAGATTGGATATTAGGAAGAAATTCTTCCCTGTGAGGCTGGTGAGGTACTAGTGAAATAATACCCAGAGAAACTGTAGATACTCCATCTCTGGAATGGAGGCTGGATGGGGTTGGGGCAATCTGGTCTGGTGGGAGGTGCTCCTGACCATAGCAGGGGAGTGGAAGCAGGTGATTTTTAAGGTCCTTTCCAAACCAGGCCATTCTGTGATCTTCAAAAAACATTGCAGAGGTTGTTTTAGCACTTCTGTAAGAAAGTTATCCCACTGAGAAGTGGTTAATTTTTCATGACTTATTACCATTCCATTTCTTTAAAGCATCCTTTGGTTTCCTTCAGTCTGAACCACCAGAAAAGTGTTCTGTCATGGCTACCTTAGGTCATTCAAATATGCTGAAAGTTTTTTCAACAAGGAAAAGAAAAATTTTCTCCTCTTGTTTATAACATGTAAGGAAAAGAAAAAAGCAGGAGGTCTACAGCTGTAGCAAGAGACAGGATAAGCTAAAAATAGGGGAGTTGGAGAGAGTATTTAAACAGTGAGGGCAAATAAGTATTTGGATGGATTGACTAGGAAAGTCATGGACACTCAAACACAAGAGGTTTTTCTGAACAATTACGTCAAAGAGCTGTCAGCAGTAGTTCAGATATAGCTGATCTAGCCTTGGGATAAGAAAATGGCTTAGTGACTTTTGATAATCTTTTGGATTTTTTGTCCTAGGCATCTATGAGTGTGTAGCTTGGGTGAACTTTTTTTGTGGAAAAGTAAATAGAACTTAATAAAGAGGAAACAAATCAAGCTCTACTGATAATTTGACCCTGATCCGCCTTTCACCATGGGGAAAAAAATACCCAGCAAAACTAAACCAAACAATAAAGCTCACCCACACATATTTGAAGAACATTTTTCAGTGCAAGAATCTATCATGTCGGCTTTTATAATGCAAGAAAAAAGACTTTTCTCTAAATCTACCATATGTATATACAGGAAATACTTTTAATTTAGTTTCATTTTGAACAGTGGGAAAAAACCCTTAAAGAAAATTTCAGTCCGTTCTAGAGCTTTCTTCCTTTTTGTTAATGAACATTCTTCAGTTGTACAGCTAATTAGTGAGTAAATACAATGCAACACAATGAGTAACCAGAGTGATGACGGCATATTAAGACATGTTCCATAGGAAAAAACCTTTTTTAAAGACTGTAAATTTCCAACACACTGCTTGTACCTAAAAAGAACCCCACCCTCTTTATTTGAGAAAATGATGGGATTTTTTCTCTATAGTAACTCTTGGAGATGAGAAGTGTTTAGGCAGTTATTTCTATGACCTTAAAATAGCCTTTACTGTCTTGGAAATGCAGGCTACTCAGCACATCTTGACTACTGGCTTGCTCTTTAGTCGCTTCAATGATACCACATATGCCCACCCAGCTACTTCTTGCTGAGTTTCCCTTCTTTCTTCTTTCCTCCTCATGGTTTTTCCCTTTTTCTTTTTTTCTTTTTTTTTTTTTTGGCTGACTGCAAACACTACATAATTTAGTTTCCCTACCAAGGCTTCGAAATGACTAATTCCTGCAACATATTTCAACACATCCTTAACTGCTAATTGAAGTCTGCTCACAAGTTGGTGGATGGTACGCACCGATGGGAACCTCTCTTGCAATAATGTGCCGAATCCGCTCTTTATCTCATTCATTGCCGACGTCTCGTCTGCTGCAAGTCCAATCAATTTCTGTAGCTTTAAAAGATATGTCCTCTGTTAACTTTCTATGTGCCAAAAAAAAAAAGAAAAAAAAACCCAGGCGATGGAAAATTAAGCATTACCTTTGCCGCAGTGAAACTTGATTGCTTCCAGAAGAACTCAGGGAAAAAATGTTGTTGACATTTTTTTTTACTTCCAGTCTCTGCATGGCAATAAGGTATGATGGCTGATTTATCAAAGAGAGTGTTCTCATCAAGCAGGAGAGCGAGAGAGAAAGTTCACGTCGCACAAAATGAGCTGCTAATTTCTTTTCCATTTCACTGACAATATGGTATTGGAGCAGCTGTGATTAGAACAATGGATGTTCCCAAACTGTGCTCCATTTAACTCCTACAACTCTGCAAGGTCACACAGTGGGAAAAGGAATTAAAGACCCTTTTTTTTTTTGTCTATTCCATTTTACTTTTTTTTTTCCCCCCTTTTTCTTGAAGGGAAAGAAGGGGAAGGCAGAGTTAATGGAGACTGGGAACTGATGGAGTAGTCTCCGAGGAAATTTTGCATGCCACTCATGTTAAGTCATTCAGGGAACCTTAAAGCTACCCATGAGCAAATCTTTGTCAACTAAAGAATTTGGAAAACCCACTGCATCCTGGTCAAGGCAATGAATGTTGTGTTATGTCTGTATGTGTCTGTATAATCCACTGTTTTAGTCCTGGCCTCACAACAATGCCCTGCAACACCAGAGTCTGGAAAAATACAGGTGGGAAAGGACCTGGGGGTGCTGGTTAGAGCAGCTGAACATGAGCCAAGCTGTGCCCAGATGGGCAAGAAGGCCACCCTGGCTTGTGTCAGCAATAATGTGGCCAGCAGGACCAGGGCAGCGGCTGTCCCTCATGTGCTGAACACTTGTGAAGCCACACCTCGAATCCTGTGCTCATTTTTAGGTCCCTAATGACAAGAAAGGCTCACAGGTGCTGGATCATGGACAATGAAGGACAACACAGCTGGGAAATTTTTTTAGAGCATAATATGAGGAGAGCTGAGGGAGTTGTGGGGACTCAGTCTGGAGCAGAGGAGGGACCTTCTGGCTCTGCACAACTCCCTGACAGGAGGGGGGTCAGGCTCTGCTCCTAGGGAACAGGGACAGGATGAGAGGAAAAGGCCTCACTTTTAATGTGCAGGAATTTTGATTGGATAATAGGAGAAATTTGTTCACTAAGAGATTTATCAGTCAGCGGAACAGGCTGCCCAGGGCAGCATTGGAATCGCCATTTCTGGAAGTGTTTAAAACACATGTGTGGCACTTAAAGACATGGTTTGGTAGTGAGTTTGACAGTGCTGTATCAAAAATTGCACTTTATCCTCAAAGCATTTTCCTACCTAAATTATTATATGATTTTACAAAAATTTACATCCAGGCCCCAAGTCTAACAGTCAGTGACTAAAGAATAATGACTTACTTAGGATACACTTCTCGGACTTGGGAGACTTCAGTGTAATCTTTTCTGGTATATTCTGAAATGCCTTTGCCTTTGCCTCAGTTTCTCAGGTCTCAATGGAGTGATAAGGTTTCCCTCCTCCAGATTTTGTGGGCTTTAAAATATTAAAGATTGTGTGATATTTAGATAATTAATGGGGCTCTGTAAGTATTTGTGATAAAGCCCTTTATAGAGCCATTCTTCTGCTACAGTTAACTTAACAGGCAGGTGATAAATATTCTGCCTCCTTGATTTTGCTCCCTTCACTGCAGCTTGCTGTCACTTCCTTTTTAGGACTTGATTCTTTCCCTTCAGTGCTGACTTTATATCAGTGTTGTCTTGGGTGAAATTGCACTCTTGATCTCTTGGAGCAAAAGAAGGGATGACTTTCTTACTCTTAGTACTCTGAACTTTGTTTTGGTTTTGCCATTGCATTAATCTGGGCAAGATGAGAAATATATTCCAAACTATTAATCATTCACTGTTTATATTTGTACATAGGCTACATTCCAAAATCTACCATTTAGCAATTAGCAATGGACATTGGATCTTCTACAGTCATGATGCAATTCTACAACACAGACAGCAGCAATGTCAGACTCTGCTGGGATATGTGTTTCATTTCCATCAGTTTGGATGAATTCCTCAACATCTTTCTGATCTGAGCAATGTAAGCTTGGATCATAATTAGCAGTTAGTTTGGCAGCAGTTTGGTTCTAGAGCTGCAGAGATATTGATAGAACATTCTCTGCATTCTCTGCAATCGTCACAACATGAGCACCATTTGCAATTTGGAGTAGAAGCTGCTGAGACATCATTCCCATGAAACAGTTTTAAAGTCAGACACAAGACTTACTGCCATTTAAAAATAGTCAGGGAAAGTATTGTTTCATTGTAAGTGGTTGAAAAGCACTTCTTGTATGTTTATCTGAATATAAATTCCCAAATTTGACTACCACTTTGTGCATATATATACACATATATAAGTGTATATATATATATATGTATATGCGTGTATATAAATATAGATATAAATATAGATGATATAGATATGTAACAACGATTAAATAGGCAGTATTTGAGTATTGGGGTAGCATTGCCTATTTTCTAAACTCCATAGGACTCCCCAGCTGACACAAAGGGTTCTGTGTTATTCCCTTAAAAGTCCATAGGCCTCTAGCAAAGCACCAAAAGTTACACATTTGGAAAGGCAGAAGTTAAGTCAGTTTTGTTGCCAACATTAGTCTGTTAAACTAGTCCTATGGACTTCTCAACCAAGCCCCTAGCTGGAGACTAGATGAATATATTAATTTTATGGAACCCATGTAATACACAAGTGGCATGCCCTTTCTCATATACATTTTCTTCTCCTTCACTCATTTAATAACATTTTTATTCTTGTTCCTCTCCGGGTACAAAGCTTTGGCAGATGAGGTGTAAGTAGCAAAGTTTCTCCTAAAAAGCAAGTCACTATTGGGTAAAACAACACAATTCCAAGAGTGTGATGACAATGATTGTATGTGCTCCTGATTTGGAAGGAAGAGTTCCTTCCCCTTTCCACTTCTCTCCATATTTGCCTACAGGCAGACCCAATTTACTTCCTCACAATCAGATTTAATGCAGACCTGTTATTTTCCTGAACCAAGCGAGTTCAGTAACCTTTTGACTTTGTGTGTGGGCCCTATTCAGTACATTCAGTACGGACAGAATTGTTCTTTACTCTCCTCCTGCAGATGTTCATATTTCCCACAAAGACGGGTAAAAGTTACTGCATACCACTTATCTGTGAAATTGTTAGTTCAGCAAAAGCTGAAAAAGTAGTTATCTCCATTCTCTACTTGGTTTTCTCTCTGATTTCTCTTCATCTCCTTTAGGGAAAAAATAGCACTGATTATGAGTGATTCTAATGATTACTAGAATGGGTAGCTATGGCACTGGACTGTGACTGTTTTCTCTCTATCTCCTGACCTTTGGCACCTGTTGAAATGCCTTTTGCATTTTCCACTGGATATGTTTTTGCTATCTCTCAAGTACTATAACAGAATTATTTAGCTCAAGCCATAGAAGGGCCCTTGCACTTTTATATAAACTCCCAGGTTTACCCAATATGACATAATTTTCCTAAAGAAATTGAACCCATGGTTCTGCACTGCTATTTAAAATTCCCAATTTGAGGTAAATCCTAAAGCTTTCAGTGCCAGACTGCTTGCTTAAAACAAAATAAACAAAGAGCTGTGTAAAATGAAAGGGCTTCAAGGCTCGAATTTTCACAGGATCATTCAGTCCCATCATATCCAGTTGGAGCTTCTGAGTAACATGCTGAAGTTTATTTAAAAAAAAGAAACCAAACCAACAAAATGAAACAAAAAAACCAAAACAAAAACAAAAACAAAACCCAAAAGAACAACAACAAAAACCCACAAAACCAAAACTAACAAAAAGCCCACAAAAATAAAACAAAACAAAACAAAAACTAATAACAACAAAAGAAACACACCAAAAACCAAACCAAAACAACAAGCAAAACCCCACAAAACCCCAGCTTTTCTTTTCTGTAGTCTGTTTTTGTGGTTAGACATGGTGATAGCCCTGAGTAGCCCATGTCATCCAAACAGTGGAAAAAAATTATGGAAGTCTAAAACAGTAAAAGGAACAAATCAGGGGCAAGACAGAGTTCTGATGTCAATGAATCAAGCAGCCTTTTACAAAGGCAAACTTACCCCAAATCCTTCACAAACCTGTTTCAAACATGCATTTAATGCCTTCTTTAATATAATTACTTTCATATTGAATTAAACTCAGGTCCCGTAGTCTTTTCAAGCCCTGGGTAAGCCACACGGCTCTGTCATGCATGTCCTTAAGCAAACATATAATTTGGGAGCTGTCTGGTTGTGTGAGTGTTTCTTGGTTGTTTGTGTTCACATATGCACATATTCCATATTTATTCTTCTTTGGGCTTAGGAAATCAAGCAGTTTTGAAAAAAAGCTCTTCCTAATATACCAAATTTTAATAAAAAAAATTTTATCATGTGGAAGAAACAGTCTTCCCTCAGCTTGAACCTTCCCTATCTTAAGATGAGTTGGAGGAACTTTGGCAGTACAGATGCTTTGGGATTTCTCTTGTACAGAAAAATGGTTCTTTCTGTGTGAAGTATCCCAGTGTAGATTAATGTTTGAGTTAAAAGTCAATTGTTCAGCATGCATCAAAAATGGTTTGGATGGAAATTGTAGCATAGAAGTCTCTTTCTCAGTCTTTCCCCACAAACTTTCAATTTTTTTAGAGGAATTTACATGAGGGGCCATATGAAACAGAGAAGATGAGATAAAGAGAGGGAGGAAGACTGTACAGAAGAATTGAGAGAGAAATTAACATTTTGCAGAGAGAAAGAAAATTGATTCTAAAGCTGGCAGCATTTGTGGCTTCAGTAAAGTGTAGGAAGAAAAGGGAGGATTTTTCCCATGATTTTGGGTCTAGAGGATGGAGTGTACATACAGTTTATGCTTTAGGGCAAGGAACACTGAGCAGTATTTGAGCGAGTGGAGATTTTAGTAAAGTACCCTTATCCACAGGGATGAAAAAGAAACTAACCCCCCAGATACAGGAGTTCTGTGTTTTCAGCAAGACCAAAAAATTCTGTATCATTAGATTTGTCTTTCCCTCTGGAACAAAAATCATTGCCTTCCAGTCATGAAGGAGACCAATTTAATGTTATATATGAGCCACAAGCTATGTCACAGAAAAGTCAAAGATCTTCCTCAAATCTACAAAACAAGTTGCTAGCAAAAAGACCAGACTACCAGAATCATGATTCATAGCCCCTTACTCACATCATCTCAATTTTGATTCAAAACTAGTGCTTTAGGCCATACAGGACTTTCAGTTCTTTATCAATTCATTTTTTACTGACTTCACCAGTTCCAAGCCTTAGGAAAGCTACAGTTCAGACAAAAAGTGCTTCTTCTAAACAACTCCCATCAACTTTATCTCTCAGAAAAAACCTTCTATCAGCCAAGCTTAGTGCTGAGTCTTAAGGTTGCTGAAGATGCTGATCATTTTAATTTAAGATCTTCAGTCTGAGCAGAACATTCAAGGTTATGAAACTTCATTGCATAAGCAGAACACAGAAATTACAGAGTGTTGCTCCTTTATGACATTTATTTAGGGATTCTCAAGAACATTACCCTTTTTTCTATACCACTTCACAGAGGAAAAGTGGTTTTTTTGGACTCCCTGGGGAACTAAATCTTTATACCTCAGTTTTACTGGAAAATGTTAAATATTTTACAAGACTTAGCATTGTCTCATAAATGTGGTATATGACACCTGGCATCCTCTATTTTTTCACCCAATCTGTATATTTTTAGACATTCCAAAGAGATCTCTGGCCAGTTGAAGTAATTGAGAATTTTATGAACAAAAATTACAGATAATGCAATTTCTGCAAAACTGAAATCTACACGTAAATGCCAATATCTTTGGCCAGAATATTGTCAGGTTCTTTCCACATCTCACTGAACAGACTGCCTGAAGGTTGGATGATAATAGTTGTTTTTATGTCACGTGCATGTTGATATAAAAGTATTTGATTTATAGAGATCACGTGTTTTGGTGAAAAATAAAATGGGATATGTTTCAGCATTGTACAAAGAAAATTTCCTTATTTTCAAGATCCTCAATCTTTCTTGTTTCTGTTCTAGATAACTCTTCACTGTCAGATTTGTATCACTAAGCCTGGGATTAAATTTAGCCAAATTTAAGTTTTAAGATGGGGTTTAATCCTAACTTTAACAGCGTTGGATGGGGTGAATTAGAGAATGATTCACCCTACACAAACACCCATCAAAAAATCATCTGGGTTGAGTTTGTCTCTGAAGCTCATGTTTGTTTTCTCTATAAGGGCAGTGTTGATGACTAGTTTAGACTAGAAACCAATTTTCAGATGGCTAAACTTAGGTGGCATAAAGAGCAATCTTGGTACAAACCCATGTGACAAATTGATGACCCCTTTCTTCCTGTGTTCACGTTTCTCCAACACCCTGAAAAATAAATAACACAGCAAGTTACCAGGTGATAAAAACCATGGGCTGGGGCCTCTGAGAAGATCACAGAACCTGGAAAACAAAGTTTATGCTTTCAGTCCCTTATTAACTGTTCTTTAACAGGGAGAGACATATAATGTAGACCCAAAAGGAATTCAAATGGATTTCCTCCTCTTTGAGGATTTCCTTCTCCTTGAGGATTTCCTTCTCCTTGAGGATTTCCTTCTCCATGAGGATTTGCACACTGTATTAGTGGCACTGCTAGTTTTTGTTGCCCTGTGATTTTGCAGTATGCATCACAACTGAAGGCAGAATGGGAGTTTAATCAAACTCTTGGTTTCCTCTGTTCTATAAAATCAACAAAATGCTCTCTAATAAAACAAAAAGAGTGCACATGTACAGGTTACTTCTCAAGAACATGCAATATGCATAGATATTAAAATATCTCATCTATATGTCTATATATTTACATTTGTATACATAAAGATATAAATATATATGCTTAGGTTTTTTGTTTGTTTTTTTTAATTATTTTTTCATTTTGTTCGTAACATTTGGCAGCTAGTGACTAAAAAATTATTTTGAGTTTAAAAGCCAGAGAAAAGTTTAAATGACCTTAGAGAACTAAGTTGTGTACTTGTAAGACCTCTTGTATGATCTCTAGAATTGCTGTTGACAGATAGAGCCTGATTGACTGAAAATCAATGTGATCAGATGTTTTTATGGATTATAGTGGCCTCAGCTAATTACCCAAGATTGTCTTTCTAGATCCAAAAGGTTTCAAAGCAAACTCCAGGCAGATGTATGCAGGATTAATCTGCAGACTTGACAGGTTTTCCTAATTATCTTTTATAATAGCAGAAACTGGATCATCTCTGAATTACTAGAACAAATAAGTTCTGTGCTAGCATCCCAAAGCACAGCCACCTTTAGTCTCTCAATATTTGCCTTCAAGCACTTGTTTTAATGGTTATAAACACATCTCTGCATTTTATCTCAACTTTCCAGTTTTCTCAAAGTCAGTACCTGCCTCTCTTGGTCTTTTCTCCCTGTGGGAATCAACACCTGATATGAGGGATTGTTCTCCCTGTGGGAATCAACACCTGATATGGGGGATTGTTTTTTTAACAATTTAGTTTCATATCTCTCTCAGTCAAAAAAGAGAAAGAAAGGAAAGGGCCCAAAAATACATTTCTTGTGGGTTCTGTAAAAATGAGGGGATGGGTCTGTTTAATTTCCTTTATATTATTAATCTAAATATATATATATTAATCTAAATATATGGTTTCATTTAAACAGATATTATATTTAAAATATGAAATATGTTCAGATTGAATTGCCTTCCCTGATCCCTTCTGGTTTATTTTTCTATATATTATCAGGCACATCATGTCATCCTTAGAGTAGTCCTTGAAGTGTCAGATGTTCTACAATTCTTTACTATTATTATTATTATTATTATTATTATTATTATTATTATTAATTCTGGTTTATTTTGACTGTTAACTAATTTTCGGTGTGGCTTGTGACTCTATCTGTGTCTACAAATTGTATATTCTATCATAACTAAGGTTTTCTCATGGTCCTACTTTAGACTAAGAATCCATTTTTCCAAAGGTATTTATGACAAATCAGAATATTGCTTTGGCTGCATTATCAGTATTTGCATTTATTTAGGGCATTTGCATCAGTATTTAGGGCATTGTCCAATAATCTAAGAACTCAAGGCATAAATCCCTGCTTTGAAGCTCTTTTTTCCTAGCCTGAAAACATCTTCTTGGAAGACATTACCTTAAAAACAATCTTTCCACTGAAGGGTTTCAATTTCCATAATCCCACCTACCTTTGTAACGAGGCCTTGATGGAAAGAGAGAAGTCAGTGCTTGGTAAAATTCCTTGCCAGCTTTGCCAGTTTTGGCTTTCCCTTCGTTCCTCCTGCTCAAGAACAGGGATAAGGATAAAAATCTTAATTTGATGGACGCTGGATCTCCATGTAAAGAAAACCAAGAGGCCCTGAATCAATGGGGTTTGTGAGCCTGAATTAATTTATACACCTGAAGTTCTTTGAAATCCTGAGCCACAGAAGTTATTGAGATGTAAATTTCTGTAGCCATGACAGTCCTCTCCTTTCAGTCAGTGTGGAGGAATACTCTGAAACATTCACTTCCTTGGCCACCCCAGTGTGTTAACAATGTGCGCAACTTCATTGGGAAATTGTCCAGAAAAATATGTCTTGATACTTGTCATGGGGGCTTATAAAATGGAGAAAAATCATATATATAAAGAAGATTTATTTTAAACCATATAAATCAATTAAGACAATAAACCAATTATATCTCTGCCAACATTTGACCATGGAGTTGTGATTTCAAATGGAATTGGTACTTCCTGAGTGAATCACAAACTCTTGAGGTTTCAGAAAGTAGAACCCAGAATGTGCAAACATCACTCAGTAAGATGAGGACTCTCAGACTTGAGGAGTTACCTTGGCCTGCATCCTCACCCTTTTATTTTTTTTAAACTCATTTTTGTCACTTTCATTCTATTTTGGGCCTTTTAGAAAATGCTACAAGCTCATTTTCCTGGTTGATATTTACTCAGTGCTTTGAGCATAGTTCAGCCACTGTTTCATGAGACCACACAGAGTTATTTTAATATCCTTGCAAGATCTTTTCACTTTGTCTGTAACAAGGAAAGGATAGTGATAAAAAACCCCCACAACAGATGCATCATAACTGAATGAAAAGTCACTCAATCTCAGAATAGTCAGTATGGCCAGATTGTAATTTAAGTGCAGGTCCACAGATGAATACACAATTGGTTGGACACTTAACCACTGTTAATGGCTACTTTTAGAGTGTGCAAAAGTCAAGGATTTCATTCCTTCCTTCCATGGATCCAAATGCAGCATTATTTTTTGCTAAAAGTATGTTGAGAATGACTGTACACACTCTATCCATCACACCTGTGACAGTGTCTGAGTGTTGGTACTGTGTGGAGAGGTGCATTTTAGTATCAGACACTGAAAAGCACCAGGATGCCCAAATGGCATGACCAGGATGCCCAGCCTTGGATGAGGAATTTCCTGGCAGAGCACACCTCAGCAGGCCTGAGGACACATTAACAATGAGCTGAGATGTTGGCTACAAGTCAGTCCCTCGGTCTTTCTGTGTCTAAAAATGGAGACAGATTTTAAAGGCGCAGAAGATGGAACCCTGTCCTGGGTTGACTATATGATGCTTTTATCCCCAATCGTCTCATTCTGTTTATGTTGAATAATAAGTTTTGTAGCTTTAAGAGTGTTCCAGAGTGAAGGTGGGGAGAGAAGAAGTGCACAGTTTGTTTTCAGACACTGCACTCACTCCTCCACATTCCTGCTCCTGACTGTGTTGTCTGCGGACAGACAGCGGGACAGAGCTCTTCTGTTGCTTTTTAGTTAGTGTTAGCTAGCTGAGGCAGAGAAGTTCCTTGGATTGTTTTTTTCCCTTTTCTTTGGACCTCTTGAAACTGCTCTGCACTGAACACCCAGCAGAGCACCGGCAGCTGCAGCTGTGGCCCACCGGGCCCGGCCTGGCCTGCGACCATTCCAGCACTGAGGGACTGATCAGAGACTGAGTGAGCTGCAACCCGAGGACGGGGTTCTCTCAGTTTGTCACCTCTTTTAGAGTGGCAAGGGGTTTTATTGTTTGATATTGTTTTGGTTTTATTGTTTAATAAACAGGTTTTTTCCACCTTTCTCCAAGGAGGTATTTTTCCCTCCCGGACCCAGTTGGGGGGAGGGGCCGATTGGATCTGCTTTTCCCACCGGAGCTCCTTTGGGGGATTCTTCCCCAAATTTGCTCTAAACCTGGACAAACCCTTAGGCTGGATGTGCTGATTTGAAAGAATGATGTTCCTTTGAGGGTTGGTGTAAATACCCAAAGAGACACCAGAAAAAGCTGATTTGGTGCAGAGCATCCTTCTGATCAGCAGCACACCTGGCACACAAGGAGGTGTCAGTGGAAAGCACAAAACCAGGTCTCTGCTGGATGTGTGAAACTCCAGCCAGAGCAAGAAGAAATGTCTCTCTCTGTCAGAGAGGACCAGGGTCACACCAGCAATGGGTGTGTGTGTCAGACACTGAGAACAAGGGACACAGTCCCTGCCCAATCAGCAGACCACACTTTCTTGTCATGTCTTTTCCATTTTGGACAACTTACTCACATTTGCCTTTGATTCCTTATAATGCTACCTACCATTCGCATCTCCTTTCCCTGTCCCTCCCTGACCACATTTGGGCTGTGGGGTAGGAGTAGGGTTTGAGCAGGTATAAACTGGAGAACCTGAAATATCATTAATGGAATTTACAGCAGCTATGAACTTGGTGCTCCATACTTTATCCCTGATTTATCATTTTTACAACATTTCACTGTGAGAGTTTATGGCAATTTATGTCATTACACAAATTATACAAATTGCCATTAACGGATGTAATGTACTATAAAGAATTGGAAGCATGAAGAAAAAAATTATTTGAATTTTTCTTCTGCATGTTTGCATTGCTTTATAGCTTAATTTATCAATTCAGTTAATTGAAATTTATATCATTAGAAGAAAATGCACTGAGGTGCTTTTTTTCCTCTTCTTTTTGTCTGGTTTTTAAATTATAGTTTCTTCTTTTTTTTCTTTCTTTTTTTTTTTTTTCTCCATTGGACCATAATTGCTGAACCTTTTCTCTGTCAAAGGAGATAAGGTGAAAATGACAACCATCATTTCTATCTCTCTCCCCAGAGACTGAACATATCACCTCTGTGTTAAATTTACCTCCACACATCTTTGCTTTAGGCTTGTGAGTTAATCCCAAACAGTCCCTTTAATTCTGAAAATATAACACAGTTTTGGAAGAGAAAAAAGCAGCTATTTTAGTTCCTTAACCACTCCTTGTTTTTTAGACAACTTCTAGTCTCCAAATACAAATTATGTTCTGTCACTGCGTGGTTTATCCCAAAGCTACCCCACCAATTATCAATAGTAAAATTATAGGACAATATTAATTCTTCATTGAAGATGAACCTGGATCATTATTCAGGTTCTTTGTGTGATTTGTGCTACTAAAACACAAACTAAAACGCCATCCTTCCCACAAGAGTTGCAAAATCTGATGAGAGAAGAGGCAATTTACAACAATCTACAGGCAATGGCTGTATAAAGGAAAACAGCAACCTCCATGCAAAAGACAGGCTCACAGCACTTTCCATGCTGTTTTCCCATTACACAGGTTTTCGTTTGGAAAATTGCAGGAAAGGTAAATTGAAAACATATGAAGGGAAATTGTTTTTTCCTCTTTCATGTATGACCTGTTCTCATGCTGAATGATTCTGTGAGCCTGACAGAGAGAAAAAGGAAGAAATAAAAATACCAACTTCACAGCTGAATTTAGAGTTTTTACACAGCCTCAAAAGTAGCCTGAAATCACCCTAGTGGTAACAGACCTATTTTTTTTTATTATTATTATTATTTTTAAGAAGCTATATCTGGGACAAAAAGCTTGAAATCCAGGGGTAATCAGGATTTTAAAAATTTTGCAAAATCTCTTTCTATTCTGAAAGAGAATTCTTGTGCAGTATGTAGAAGTGACAGCCTGATTCATGTATAGGACCGGAGCATTTTCCCTGTGCCTGATTGCAATGGATTTAGCCATATAGACACTTCATGCATTTGTTCTAGCACTATTGCCTCTTTAAATCACATTGGGCTGTTTGCTTCAAAGACTGCCTTTTATGCTCATTAAGCACAGACTATCAATGCACTGAGGCCAAAAGGGGTTTTTTCCACCTTTGCATGAGGAAAATACCTCAGCATTAGCTGAGCCGCACAAACTTGTCCTCCCATGATGAGACTGACAACGGCTATTCCCCGATACAGGGTTGTTTTCTCTCCTGTTCCCAGCTCTTGCAGGGTCTTGTGCTCATATTATACTTTCTCTATTCCAAATATTTCTTCTCCTTGAGGATCATCAACACCCCTGAGCAGGATTCACCCCTGGCTACCTGTCACTTGTCCCATCCTGCAGGGGCTTACCCTTGTGAGCACCCATCTCCATTTCAGACGAGTGCCCTGAGTGATGTAATGCAAGAAGGAGCTGCCTCTCCTTATTTCTAGATAAAAATAAATAAGTTTTCAGTGCCTGGGAGGTGAAACCCAGCTTTGTCAATATATGTTTGTCTTATCCAACAATTATCCTCAAGGACTGAAAAACTTTTTCGTGAAAGGCAAATCTCAAACATTCAAAGACACAGAAGGACCCCAGGGTATTCAAACCAGTCATGACCATGGCGCACCTGTAGAGTAAGTGCAAAACAAACATGTAAATATTCAAATTTTTCTTTGGTAAAAAGTTATGAGCTTGGAGATAACTACACTGCAATTCCTTTCAGCTAATTTTAGCCATCCAGAAGTTGCTATCTACTTTATGAAGTTATTTGTATAGACTCTAAATTCAGTGGGGAGCTGCTGGGAGAATTTTATATATTAGATTATTATCCTTCTCTGGCTTAGGTACTTCAATTTTAGCTAAATAAAATCAAGGGAATGTATTACATTTTAAATGTATATAAGCAAATGTAAGGTTTTAAGTATTACCTGACATATCATGTTTCAAACCTTTGCCTACAGTGAAACTGAAATGTTGATTTGGTTTAGGAATTTGCACTTTATCTTCTAACCTCTCAAGTCCAGATCTTTGTAAAATCAGTGAGACAGGAATTCAAATGCAGTTTCCTAGATTTTCAGGCCTTTAGGGTTTTTTTTATTATACAGCCCTCAAAAAACTCATATAACTCGATCATTATTATTCTTAGATCCATAAAAAATCAATAAGGCTCTATTGGTCTACTGAAATAGTGAATTAGCTGCAGAGTAGTTAGCTCCAAACACCTCAGGAACTGAAAAATGTGTTTTGGAGAAAAATAGGAAGAAAAATAAAGCATTAATTGACTTTGACATTCAGAGTCAGTAAAGCATAAATATACTTTCTCATCTATCCTGCTTGTTTTATTTGATTTTGATTTCTGCTCAGCTGACTAAAAAGAACACTCTAAGCAAACTTTGTCCAAACAGTAAAAGTTATGGAGCAATGAGCAAAAATGCAAGAGTTAGGGCAAATGTTCAACTGCAAATGCAAAATCTTTTCCTCAAAGGATAAGTAAATTTGATGCAATTGCTTTTATTACTAATTTACTTCATTGCACTTCAATGTGCACCTAAAATTCATCCATTGAAAATTTAGCCCATATGCACCACAGTCAAAAAAAATCTCTAGGGAAACGTCATCATATGCTGTGATGGCTTTCTAGGGAGCAGCAAAAAACAAAGGAAAAATAGCTACTACTATTTCCAAATAGAGAGGGCAAATTTGAGGGGAAAAGAAAAAATAAGAAAGGGAAAATTAGTAACTTACAGCAAATATTTTTATAAAGATTAAAAAATATCCTGGAGACTGTTCCATCATTAGAGCAGACTCAGCCAAATATTTTAATAAATTTTGCACTTTTTTCAATAATAGAATTTTCCACTGAAATATTTTATCTCCCCATTGTTTTTCGATAAACTTACTAGTCATAATTTCAATTGCTACAGAATCAACTTCCACAGCAGAGGGAAATAATGTCATCCATACAGCCAGTGACAGTGACAAATTTTTACAAACTCACACAGTGGGCAGGAAGTTATTTGTCCTATCTGAGGATGTAGGCCAAGCAATTTGAAAAAAAAAATGGGATTTTTCATTAACAAATAATTTTTTGTAATGGTAGATTAGTATATAAAATCTGGTTTTTTATTTTTGCCCACTAAAATGACCTATCTTTGAGAATATGCTCGTAAAATAAACAAAGGAAGTGTGTGGAAATGAATGCAAAAAATCTCTTGTATATAGAGAAGATACTGAAGAATAAAAATGAGAGGAAAACAGGGGATGCAATGGAGAAAACAAAAGTCATTTTTTTCATTTCTACATTTGTCTGTTTTGGTTTTGGAGACTTCCTTGAGGGACTAATGAGCCCTGGGAGCAGCTAGCTGAGTTTATCCAGCAACTAGAAGCATTTGGAATTGAACATATGTTTCAAGGCCAACAGCTGCTCCTCTCTTTCAAAATTAATATGGCTTTTTGGGAGACCGCAATAAGCCCAAAAGAGGGGGCAAAACAGAAAGTACAGGCAGGCAAGGAAAATGAAAATATATAGAGTCAACCCTTCTTTTAAAGCTTTGTGGAAAGTTGTAAGGTTTTAACCTGGAAAAGAGAGGCAGGGAGGCATATCCACTCTCCCAGCATCAACAGATATTTCTTTCCTTCACATGACAAGACCCAATGCACACAGCCCTTGGATCCTTCACTGATTTTGTCAAAGGATGTTTTTGTTAGCAGCAATCTTGGAAGCAGTGAAGACAAGGGAACTAAGGCATTTCAGGACATCTTACAGAGTCCCATGATAATAACGCTTCAGCATTACAGTTCTTATTGACTAGCCATGGGTTTGTAGCTGGTGCCCTGGAGGTGAAGAGCACATTTGCTCAGTCTAAATTTTTTGAATGCAACTGGTAAAACAGCATATGTCATAACAACGTGATGCTCAGTTCTGCATCTGAGCACAAGGATTTATTTTAAAATTGAGGAAGTTTTTGCATTCACATAGACTGGCCCACCACTGACCAAACTGGAGTATATTAACGAATAACTGCTTCCCACAGGTTTATCATCCTCAACCCCTTCACTCCTGCACTAAGGGTGGATAGGTATCCTGTTATTGAAATAAAACATTTAGAGAGTCAAGAAAACAGACAATGGGATTTCATAACATTAGTGCATTAATTCATCTTGTCCGGCCACCACAGCTTCATCCTGTCATTTCTGTCTAGAAGCCCAGAAATAAAGGAAAGGTACAAGTCGTATCTCAATAATCTATGCATATCAGACCATCATTCAACATTCAAAAGTACTTGCAAAATATTTTTTTCCAATATTCTTTCCTAGGAATTCATTAAAATCTTCCTTGACCCCTTTTTTTAATTTTTAAATTTTTTTTAATTTATTTGCATGCTTCTTTTAAAGATGAAAGAGTGGGTATCTGAAATCCAGGCCTAAGAGTCCTTGGGTTTGGCGGAAGGCAGCTTGTCTCACTCTGTCATTTGTCTTTTATGTACGAATGTACAGATATGTATTTAATTTATAGAACAATTGTTACATCCCAAAAAGGAACAACATTTCTTTTTATTCTTTGTAAGTTTGTCAGAACTTTTAAAACAGGGGTTTAAAGCACCTCTTCTTTCGTGCTTTGTTTGTATATAAACTGATATCAATCTTTCCATTTGTGGCAGAAATATTGGAGATTTCTAACACGTCTGGATTTTATCTCTGTCAGCAATACTCTAGTGGTAGCCTTTTCAGCTTCACTTCACTGGAGGTTAACCCATCCTTCAAATTAAATACTCTGAGCCTAATTTGGCCCTATGGGGAATTCAGATAGATTCACTTGACACCGTCATCTTCTTTCTACCCTCAAAGTAGAAAATAAAGCCTGAAAGAAAGTCAAGTCTTAATAATACTCCTCACTGTCACCTAACCTGAATGAATCCTTTCTTCCTAAATCTTCAGGATGATAGTAATTTGCAGCTCTGTCAGAAAGTTAGTGATTCTGAGCTTTTTTGGGACAAGGGACTTTTTCTGACTCAGGGACCTACGCAACATGTCGGCTCCTGCCCTGTCCTGGGCTGCCTCCTGTGTCCTGTGAAATCTTGCAAAGGTAAGGCTATCTATGCCTCCAGGGCAAAGGAAAGCCAGATTCCCACTGCCACCCCAGCCATTTTCAAGTGCTGACCCAAGAAGTGTCAGTTAATTTCTCAATTAATTAAAAATGAGATTATTTTATGATGTTAAGTGGCAAACAATGGTAATTTTCTCCTCTTTCCATCCATCTCTTTTCAAACTGAGTTTGCTGGAGAAGCAAAGATTATTGTCAAATAGAGGTCCTCTCCATGGCATCTTAGGGCCCTGAGCTTGATTTACAGTTTCAAGCAGTTTCAAAAATAACAATAAAGGAGATTTCTGAATGTACAGGTTCAGATTATGTCCATGAGACAACTCAGGTTAGTGAGTGCTGCTCTCTAGAAAGTTGCTGTTGACAGAGCAGGTACTAAGCAAGCAATTAATAAAACAGAAGTTGGGTGCTTACAACTAGTTTTCCCTAGTGTTCCACATCTGGAATATCATACATCTTACTACCTGGATGCTTGCAGGAAACAAATCTGCGAACTAAGAGAGTTTAGATTTAAGGGCCATCCCTAGGCTTAGAACGTTGTATGAAGAAAGTACACTGCCAAAAAAGAAGCAAAATCCCATAGAAATAAAAAGGGGGAATATAAATGTGATATTATTTTCAATGGAATGATAACAAGGAACATAAACATGAGTTTGGGTCGTAGAGAGACCACAGCTCAAGTTTTTGCAGCTTGCCACACAGCCTTACCATTATCTTAACACATTTAATTATTAATACCTCCATGGTGATGAATCAAAAGTGCCGCATTTGACTGGCACAGGATGGTAAGGGCTTTGAAAGTCATTATCCTAAACACAAAAAGATTTTGAATAATCCTTCAAAATGTCAAGGCACACATCACATCAGCAATTGTTAAATATTTCTTCTGAGGAAGAAGTTAATTTAAAGCACTTTTGATGTTTAATGCCACTCACGACGGCAGCTGAAAATTAACCCTCTGCATTTCCCTCCTCCAGACCTCAGCAGCCTCAGTGTAATGTTCCAAGGTGGTGGGATATTTTCAGTGCATCTTATTAAAAAGAAATCAAGGGCAGCTTTAGGAAGCTTGAAGGATGAAAAACTCAACAAAACTTTTAAATCAATCCACAGGAAGCAAGGAACTGGGAATATTTTCCTGTCAAATCTATCTGTAAAATAGGCCCATTAAAATTCTCCTTTTACTGCAGATGAGTCTCCTCCCTGCTGAGTGAATTTCACTGAGGAAATATCAAGCTCCTGGACAGGATGATCCCCATTCTTGTGGGAGGGATAAAGCTGTGTTTGGCAATTTCTGTAGCAATTCCCCCCCTTGTTAGGTGGGTGGGAAGGAGGAGAATGTGTGAAGACTGAAATAAACCTGTATATATAGGTATGTATTGTTGCTAAGAGAAGAAAGTGCTTGAATTTTATCAAAAGCACCAAGATGGCCATGAAGTTATGAGTTGACCATGAGACCAAATCTGGGTTTTTTTAAAGACCCAGTAAAGCTGTGAATCACAAAATTTCCTTCCTTACTTCAACATTATGATTCATACTCATTTCTCATTGAAACTGATGGAAGTTTTTCAGTCTTGGGAATGAAATTAGTTATCAGAATGAAATGTAGGGGGGTACCTGCCTGGGTGTTGCTCAGGGTTTGCCTTATCTAGCAAAACTATCACCTTTTAAAATTGTCATAAATGTAAAATCTGAAAATATACATCTTTGGGATTTCCATGGATATGAAATGAATCACTGGCACGGACGCTTCTGGTCTGTGGTTTTATACTCCATTCTTTTAAAATGTTTTCATATTTCCCCTTCTATTTATCTAACTGCTTTCTGCCAAAACTTATCAATGCTCAAAATATTTAGAAACACTGTCAGAAGAATATTTTTCATGATGCCTAAAATTTGTCCTCACCCTAACCTTAATATAACCTCTGAGGGGGTGTTTGGGAGACACTCTGAATAACAGCAAAACAAGCAACCACACAAATAAACAAACAAACCTTTGAAATTGTATGGTTAGAGATGCATGAGAAAAGAAAACAAACAAAAAAATAGCCAAAAAAATAGTCTATTTCAAGAAAAAAATGTTGTCCTCAAATTCTGAGAATAAGTCACTTGCCGAGGCCAGACATAATTAATGAAGTATGAAGTCCCAGAAACATGGTGAGATTCATTGTGACCCAAATGCCAGAACAATATTCAGAAATCCTAAATCCTTTTACATGAGTAAAATCTGATTGGAAGTCTCTGCTTCTAAGGAAAATCACTAGTCTGGTTGGGTTCTTGGAGTGGCCGGAAGCTACTGACTGGAGCAAATAATCTTTGATAACAACCAAAAAAAAACCCTGAAAAAATACAAGGGCAAGTCTCAGTTAGGCTCTCTGTTCCAATGCAGAGGTATTGTTCGACTGATCATCCACTAGAAATAGAAGGCAAGGGTTTGTGCATTGGGGAAGAATATGGTGAAGAAGCATGGTGAGGTGGCTGAAGTTCTGTAAGGATCTTCTCACCTATGATATGATATCTTCTACTGCAGAGTGAAGCCTGTGTTCTTTAGTGAAGCCTGTGTTCTCTATATAATCAGCATTTGATGCCAGTGTCAGTCTTTCAAGACTGATTGACCTGGTAACTGAGTGACACCAGTCAGCAAAACTGGGCAGGTCTCAGCTAGGCCCTCTTGTTTACTGCCCCGAAATCCGTGTTATGAAGTGTTGAAACATGGAAATAAAATCTGCTTCTTCTTGCTGCTGTTCTCTGCTCTTAACATGCCCAACTTAATGAGCTGACTTTCACTCCCTCCAGCCCAATTAGGCTGCAGAATTTGCATTTGCTCTCTTTTCTGGATGACACCAATATGCCCCTCTAATCCTGGCTCCTGACTTGCTGGTTGTGGCTTCTCTGTGGGAAGGGAATTATCAACCACTGGAGCGGCCTCAAAGCTCTGGAACTCCAAGACTGTCCTATCACAAGCACAGGTAGAATATACCTCTCATTTTCCACATTGGTTTTCTATACATAAAAGATAAAAAATTTTTTTCCTCTCCAGATTACTTGGTTTATATTAAGAATATATGAGAAGTCTCCAACGTAGAGAGCAGCATCAACCTTCAGAGGCAAACTGAACTGAATTTATCTCACAAAGTTACATGTATTGCACATAGAAGATTGGAAATATAGCGAAAAAAGATAAAACTTTGTGTTCTATCATTACCAGAAGAAATATTTTATGTCAGGGATTATCAGGCCTTCACCTCACCTGAAAGTAAATAAGAAGGGAAACACATGTAAAGATAGTAAAGTATTTCATAAGGAATTCTTTGAGGATTTTATAAAATATGAATGCTAAATAATATATTTGAATATGCAATCCAACTGAACAAAGGCTTGTATCTGTGGGGGTCCCACCAGTGTCCTCACTATTAATTTATTTAGTTTTTACTTCCCTTTCAGAGATATTAAAATATTATTTACACACTTTTAGAAGCCCTCAATGGCCATTTAATTTGCTTTATAAAGTCACAGAAGGAATGGGACATTAACAAAAAAAATCATGTGAGCGATCCCAATTCTAGGCCTAATATTTCTACATTAATCAGTAACATCACTCTGTGGAAAACAAAAAACTGAAGCAGCATTTATATTTTATGAGTTTTGAAGAGTTTTTTTGCAATGCAAAGACACTCAGTTTTTAAAGAGGCAGTTAAGGGAGACACTTTATAATCAACAAAGGAAAAAGAATACTAAAAAAGTCCTGCATTGAAAATCTCAAATACTAAAATCCTGCTAAGTTAAAGAAGTGGAAAAACCCCAAGTACAAATTCTTAAACACAAATTGAATATTTTCTAATTAAACTGCCAGTGATGAAACAAAGCCATACAGGTGAATACACTGGATTAACTTTCCAAACTCTGCCTACTAGATTTCATTTTTTTGATCTCCCAGCCATTACAAATTGAAAGAGATTCTAAGACAATTGAGTAGGAGTGTTTAAGAAATCTAGTCCAGCTGTAAATGTGTGACTAGTGTATTTCCCAATAGCTTCTATTGCATTACATACTAAATTTACTTAATTATGATGGAAGACTTTAGAAATGTCTTCTAAGGTTCCATGGCACAGAAAATAGTAGTATTAAGCAGCTGAGTAACATTCTTCATAATAATGTGTCCTCTTTCTACTTAGGAAAGAAAAATGCATCGTGTTTTGCATTTAGTTTATTATCTGTTCAGTCTGACAAAGATAGCACTGAGTGTCAGGGATTATGGATTTAGGGACTTGAATTTGGTTACTCTGAGCAAAGCCACCAGTGTCTACCATGGGTTTGTCCCTTCAAAGGTCAGGAGAGCTCAATGCAGATATGTAAATGAAAACTGTGTGTAAATGAAAAATGTAAATGAAAATTGTGTATGGTACAAACCATAGAATCTATCATTTCTCTTCCCTCCCACCTTCAGTGCCTTCACAGCCCCTTCACCACCTCACCAAGGGGAGAAGGCAGCTCTGCCTGGCTGGCCCACATCTGAATCAGCCCAACACCTGCTTGGTGAGTAAATACACAGCACCCTAAAGGACGCACCACTCCCAGCAAAGCACAAGTGGTTTGCCCTGATCAGATTGTCCCTCATGCCCTGGGATCCCCTATAACAATTTGGGTGCAATCACACAGGCACAAAGCGGGCAAATGTGGGAGAGGTGCGTATGCACCACCCACCAAGAAAATTCTAATCTCACCTGTCATTCACAAGGAGGCTGTAATACCCATGGAAATGCATTGTAGACTTTGCTGCTTTTATTCTGGAGCTATTTAGTGCATTTACATTTTCTATGAAACTCAATCATCTTTCCAGCTTTTCTTTTTGAACCTTTTATTTTTCCCATTAATCTGTTAATAATTGTTGCTTTCCTGGCATTCTTGTTCTGTTAGGTTATTATGCATTCCTCAGCATTCTGAAAAATGAAAAATGGAAAAAATCACATGCTTTTCAGCTGACTTAACACTGCGTAAAATGCTGAAATTATTAATTGAACATCTTGATTATAAATTAGGTGGAAATAATGTTGAAGAAGCAGCCCCTAGTCATATAGGTTTATTATTAGGGCTACATACTGAATGATTTGAATTCTGTTCTAGTAGTGGTAAATATAGTTATTATGGAAGAATGTGAGCTCGTGGATTTTGGCTGAATGTCAGCTGAATCAAGCAGGGTATTTCATCTATAATTTAAAAATGCATGTCCTAAAACAATGTCTGTGTTATCTCCTGCTTCCACCCCATCCAAGACTAACGTGGTTATGATCTTACATAAGATAAGGAAATTATTTCAGCCACTACAGAATAACTAATTGCCAATAATACTGTTGTCAGCTGTCCCTGTGTGCAGCAGCACCCCACTGTGCTAAGCTCAGTAGACTCACAACACAAAGTTTTCAGTGCATTTATATGATGACTGAGGAATTGCAGCTGTTATGGCAGATTTCATCATTAATGCTGGTGATGTTAGATGACCTTATATAGCTTGTTTGGATGCCAGACTCATTAAGTGGAAAGATATTATCCAGACTTCATGGGTGCAGCTTTTACTCCCCTGGTGTATTTAGCAGGGCCAAGGTTTCATGATAAGAGTCACTCAGTCAGACACCACACAGTTTAATGCTGCCTCATAAGTCATAATTTCTTATCCTCCTGATTTAGCTCAGTGTTGCAGATTGTATACATGTTGGACTATTTTTTGTGCTTTAGTCTGCAACACTGACCTTGGTAGAGTCCCAGGCTGTCCAAGCTATTTAGGCACTACCATAATAGATATGTTAAGCAACAGCTACAATTGTTCTCGTCCATCCAGGTAGGCTTGGAGCTCAAGATCTGCTGCTTGACAAATGTGCTGCCTCACCACAGCCACAGCACCATGAGGGAACCCTATTCATCTTCACAAATAATGCAAAAGCCAAGGTGGATCTGATTTGAGGCAGCTGAAAGGTCCATCTATGTTTGTTTGGGGGCTCTAGAGGGTTAGGGGAAAGGTTTGCCTGAGAGGTTAAGAGCTTATCTCTGTCCTAGATTGAAGAAAACTCTTAAATCTGGACAGCTTTTTCCTTGAGGGTACAGAAATGTGATGAGACCTTCATTATTTCAAATTTCAGATAACTCTATTTCTCACTATTTTCTTTATCTCCTTTCAGCTGTAACCTGTTTCTCCTCTCAAATAAGAAAAACACCCAGTGGTGGGTGGCAATCCTGGGCTGTCAGCTGGTAATCTGTTTTAATTTCCTGGCCCTTGTTCATCTGAAAGTTCCAGACTCAGTTCTCTAAGTTGTTTTGCTGGAAGAAATTCACAGGGAGAAGAGGGTTTCTTATAGCAGTGAAGGATGCTCTGTACCCCCCAGGATTGCTCCTTGTAGACTAGAACCTCTTTCTGGACAGAGTGAGACATGAGAATCCTCAGGAAAGCAGGGTTATGGCATATTCTTCTGTGCAGAAATAGCATATGGGGGAATAGCAAAGAACATCTTCACAAAAGTAGCAATTTCTAAATTTTCTGCTCCTTCAAACCCTTCTCGATATCTGTATGGAGAAGCTGTCTATAGATGAATACCCAGATGACGGAATAAGGGAGTACTGCTCTGAACTGACTGAAAAAGCAAAAGCATCAAAAAATTCCAAGTGAAATATATATCTGCAAAAAACATCCTTCCTTAATTCCCATGTGAAAAAGTTTAGGCAGCTGTAGATTAGACAAGATACAGACTTTTAACAAGAACCACAAATTGTAAGAGCAACTTGACAAGTCATAAAACCATAACAGATTTCTGTGATGATTCCTGTGCAATGCTATCAAACAAAGCTTTTACCTACAAGGATTCAATGCTGCTGATACGGAACACACCAGGAAAATGTCAGGGCAGATTTTTTATGGGAATTTCATGCACATCACCTTAGTGGGGATAACTGGAGGTGTTTGTTTAAGTGATTCTGTTAGGGAGGATGGGCTGTTGTTTTCCATGTATTTAAATTCTGGCTGTGGGTGAGAACTGAACAAACCATGATGACCAGCAGGTTGATTTCTGAGGCACCGTTCCACAAATTTTAGGTGAAGTGGAAAAAAAAATCACTTGTCCAACAAGGGCAAATTGCTTTGTGTCTACTTTGCATCGTGGGTTGTCCAACTAGTGCAAAAAAATGTGGCTTGAAAGTTGCTGAATAGTGGATTATTTACCTGGGCTACTTTCAGACATTACTGGTGATTGTAGGGTTTATCCATGCACCCTAAAATTCTAACTTTCAGGAAAAATACACAAGGATGTCTGCTGAAGTCAGAAACAGCAATAGAGCAGGCTCATCCTTTCTGGAAAATACAGAATCATAGAATTGTTAAGATAAGGAAAGGCCTCTAAAGTCACTGAGTTCGACCATTAAACCATCACCACTGTGTTCACCACTAACCTCTAGTGCCACAGCCACACTTCCCCACTTTCAGAGATGGCCATTCCACCACTTCTTTGGACAGCTTGTTCCAATAGCTGAACACCTTTTCAGAAAAAATATGAAAATCCCAATATCCAATCTAAACCTCTGTTGTGAAACTTCTGGCCATTTTCTGTTGTCCTGACAAATACAGGACCCACGACAAGCTGTTTTCTTACTTTTTATATTCCTCAATCTTCTCACCTTGGCTATCATAAGCATCTGATATCTGTTGTGAAACTTCTGGCCATTTTCTGTTGTCCTGACAAATACAGGACCCACGACAAGCTGTTTTCTTACTTTTTATATTCCTCAATCTTCTCACCTTGGCTATAATAACCATCTGATATCTGTTATGACAGTTCAGGCATTTGACACCCCATTCATCGTATGGCCCAAAATAATGTAAAATTCTCCACTAGATTAAGGAAGGCCTGCAGAATGTGCTCACTATCAACTTCTCTTTATGTGTCTGTGCTTTTCCAAATATACAGTTAAATATATAAGCTTTCTCTTACTGATCAAACTTTATTCCGGCCTTAAAAGCTTCCCAGACACTTGGTTTATGGCTATTTTTTTGGTTCTCAGTGTTAAATCAATTGACAGCCTTGGGGGAGGAAGGAATTGTGCTAAAGAATAGGTCACTGCTGAGTTATTTTTGTTGTGTTGGCATTGTTTTCCTAGTTAGTGTGAGGAGATGCCAATTTTTAGGGAACAAAAAACAATAATAATCTTGCAGATAAATGCATGCCTTAGAAATCCTCAAAAGAGCTGCAAATGAAAAAAAAAAATCAAATATTTATTAAGAAATGGAAGATTTTAACATGGAGTTGCCCAGAATAATTTGGCTTGACTGTCTGTTCATAAGCAATATTTTTTTGGCCGTATCCAAATCCCAGTGTTGAGGTACTGAAGAATGAGGTTTCTGCCACAAAGAGGCAGGAGTGGTATGGAGTTATTAATCAATCAAAAACCAAAGTGTTTGTAGCTGTCTGCCTCTTCCTGACACCACCAATTCTACAAATTTATACCATGATTTTTTGACTGTAATTATGGAGTAGGAAACCAGCAAGGTAACACTCCCCTGTATTGGCAGCTATATCTGGTGCTACAATATATTTATATGGACAAACAATTTGCCTGAGGATTTCTAAATACTAAATATCTTCTTGTGAAAGGCAAGAAGCTTTGTTTTTTGGTTTTAAATTGTCATTCATCTTTTTGAATGTAGATTCTCTGTTGCAATAGGAAAAGTGTTCTGAAAATTTGAAGTGTTACTAAAGGATGTCATGGATCATCCATCCGGTTCCTTCATCAGCCTGTGTAAGCTCCAAATGCTCCAGAGGAAAATGAAAAAAGACCAAAATTATCAGAAGCAGTATGTTCCAAGATACACATCATAAAACACAAGTGGATAAAATGATGCTCCAATATGTAGTTGTTGTTTTTTTTAGCATGAATTGCAATACTTTATTTCCTCAGCTGTTTGGGGTTTCTTTTCCACTTAATATTTAAGGCATAAAAAACTTGGCATAACGATTGCCATTTATTGTCCATTCTTATGTGTTTAAAATCTGTGAGTTTTTTAAAATATTCTGGACCATTTACTCAGTATTTAGCATCTAGCAATGGATGGCATAACAAGTTTGTGAAAAATGTCTATGAAATCAGGGCATGTAAAAGAGGTCCTGGTTCTAATAAGGTTTTTGAATATCTAGAATCATTGAATTTTTTAGGTTGGAGAAAAGCTTTAAGACCACTGAGTCCATTGAGATCACCACTTCCCTGTGTAGTCTGTCCCATTGCTTAATAACTCCCCACAGATAGGTTTTTCCTAATATCCAATCTAAAATTAGGTGCAGGCTGGGGCCATTTCCTCCTTTTTATTTTTTCTTACTTTGGAGAAGAAACTGATTCTGATATTTCTACAACCTCCTTTCAGATAGACGGTTGCAGAGAAGGGTGCGGTCACCCCCGAGCCTCCTTTGCTCCAGAATAAACACCCCCAGCTCCCTCAGCTGTTACTCCAAAATGACTCATTTTCCACACTCTCCTCCAGCTCCATTGCCCTCCTCGGGACATGCCCCAGCCCCTCCATGTCCCTCCTGTCATAAAGGGCCCAGGATTCAAAATGGGGCCTCAGCAAAGTGTGGGACAGGGGTATGGTCGCTGCCTTGGTTCTGCTGTCAGACCATTGCTGTCATTGCCTTCTTGGCCACCTGGGCACACTCTGGCTCCTGTTCAGCAGCTGTTAACCAGCATTTCCAGGTCCTTTCTCCACTGGGCAGCTTTCCAGACACTCTAACCCCAGCTGGAGCTGCAGGGGGATGCTGTGACCCAAGAGTAGGATCCAGGACTTGGCCTGGTTTAACATGACAAAGTTGGTCTCAGCCCATCTATCCCATTTGCCCAAGTTCCTCTGGACTTAATGCGACAAAGACTGCATTCCTATCATCTTATTCAACATTGAGGGACTCTTGTTGTCTTTATTTTACCCTCAGTATCTTCTATTTGTAGCAGGGATTTGATGTAATGAAAAATCAGAAGTGGAAGTGGAAAATATTCTTTCGTTCTGAGATTCCTTTTGATACCAGGTAGAGCTGTGTATGTTCACCATCAAATTGCTGGCTAGGAACGAATCTGGAATATAACAGAACAAACTTTGCATTATGAAATAGAACCAAAGCTTCTTTGACACTTGAAAAATATAGAAAAATGTAGATTAATGTAGAAAAATATAGATTAAAACCGATTTTATTAAGCAAAACACATACTGGAGTGTTGGGGAAACTAAAAAAAAATCACATCTGGGATTTCAGCTAATTTGGTGTTTGAAATGGTAATTTAGATCCGCTTTTAAACAAAGGAAAAAGCATCTAGGTTAAACACTACATCAAATGAAAAAAAAACACTGTGGTATTCACTCCCTTAAATTTTGTCTATCTAAATGTGAGGCACGTATTTTGAGCATCAAGACACCTTCTGTACTCAGCACACAAAGCATATCACTTCCAGATGAACAACAAAATTCATGAACAACTAATGCATCAACAAAAACATATCTAAGATGGGAGAGGGGAGATCAATCACCCTCTTCCAGCAACTGTTTTTCTCCATTGACTACAAAGAAAGTCTGGAATCACAGTGTAAATTTGATGTCTAATGCTGAGACAGATAAAATTAAGTGAGATGAGTCCTATCCTAAATATCTGCCACCCCATCACTTTTTTTCATGGTTGGATTCATTGTTGTTAATGGTTGATTTCACTTTCTGCTCTTATATACTGGCAAATTGCTCTTGCTCTCTGCTTTTCTATACATCAGGGGAATATTTATACAGAGTAAATAAACATTTCCCAAATTACAGGAAAATAATTTTTCTGCACATTTTAAAAAAAAATCTAACATAAAGCTCAGGTAGTAAACTTAATCTCTCGTTGTTGGAATGTTAAAGGAAATACAGAAAAGGTGGATTTTTCCTTCTAACCTGTTTAAAGCTGTAAACTTGCTAAGCTTCTTTATTTACAGATATAAACCAGGGTTTTCAAGGATTTGCTTTTCAGAGATTATTTCTGTCCTGAAAAAAAAAAAAAATTCCTCTAAACAACCCAGAGTAAATCAACATACTCTTTGGGTTTTTGATTTATAGCAATGAACTGTTTTTTGTAAATCAACTGATGATCCTCAAAGGAAGGTGCCCTGAGGCTTTAAGGCAACTGAGACTCTGCTCAGAAACCGACTTCAAGTGAAGCAACCTGGTTGAAATATCATCTTCCCAGTTTGAGCAATCTTTTCATTTTTAATTGAAAGTAGGAGCACTGGGCTAGAATATAAAAGGCCTCTCAGTTCTCTGCCAAAGCCCCATGACACCACACATCAACACATTTTTTTTTATTTATCAATGAGTTAATTTACTGTTTTGGAGGGGAAATGTATAGCTGGATGTATGCCACAGTGTTCTGACGTAAAATAACCCCTGGTAGCTCCCTTTGCCAGTGGTTGAACTCATGCTGCTCAGTTCATGAATAGGGTTCAACTTCAGCACGTTATTATGATGCAGGTGGACATAAGTGAACAGTGGAGAGGATTACAGAGTAATTTCAAATGTGAAATTATACATTTATATACACACTGTGTAAAAATATCTTTATTTATTTTTTAAAAAAATGTTTTCTTTCTGTTGAAAGTTTGTGAATTCTTACTTTCACTGGAACCCAAATAAAGTTTTTGCTGTTGTGCATATTTTCTGTAAGATTTCATGCTGGGCAAATTATATCCACAGCAGTAGAGCTTCAATGAGAGGCAGGGAAGCAAACAATTTAATCACGGAAAGAATTCAGAGCAGGTATATAACCTTGTGCATTTTTCATCCCAGCAGCCTGAAGGTCGTTATATCTCAACTGGGAAGAACAAAAGAAGAAGCGCTGCTCTGTGAGGACAGGCACAGACTTACAGAATCATTAAGGTTGGAAAAGACCTCCAAGATCACGGAGTCCAACCATTAAGCCAACATCACCAAAATCACCATTAAACCATGTCCCCTGTTGCCACTTCCACATGTCTTTGAACACTTTCAGTCATGGTGACTCCAAGCAGGATCCAGGCTAATTACCTCCAGCCCCCTCAGCTGCTCCCATTGGATGGTAACAAATGCCAACTGCAAAAGCTTTTCTTGAGCAAGAACTGCAAGAAAGAACACAACAAACAAAAAGCCCTCTAAAAAACCAAAAATCAATCACATAAAAAAATAAAATATCAGAAACTCATTAGTAACGCCAGATTTTGGAAGACCACTTTCCTTTGTCCTGCATTTGAAAAAAAGATTTAAATACCTTAAATATAGATTTGCAGAAGCATATCCTGGATGAAGTTTATCTCAAAGCACCAGTTCTTCAATGACATTTTAGGGTGACTGTCTGGGAAGTGTGGAACTGTTTTTTCTCTGGTTGACAGTAAATGATTCAAGTTGTAACAGCTAAAGGCATTACTCTCAAATATGAGGTTCAAGTGGCCAAGACTTGTACTCCAGCACTGAAATTCTCAGGTATTTTGTGTGGGCAACTCTGTTTAAGTAATAAGGGATATTTTTCCTTTGAGAAGGAAAAGTTAAAATGTATTACCAAAAACTATGTTAAAAAGAAAAGAAAATTTCCCCTTCAAAAGCATGCATCACCTTATCAAAGAATTTGACGAACCACTACTTTCAGTGTTTTCTTCCCATATGCCAAAAATTGAAGTGCATTCTAAAGTCTGCAATAATAAAATGAAAGTAAAAGAAACAGGCTTCCTCCTGAAGCTTGTCCAAACAATAAATACATTTATTTATCAACCTACAGTATCGGATATACCTGCTCCCAGTGGACTCAGTACCGGGAATTATTGCTGAACAGAAAGCTTATTTAATCTATTATGGGTCAGAATTTTTATCAATCTGCTTAATTAGACTTCTCTACCTCCCTCTCCCTTTTTTTTTTAACATCTTAATGAGGAGTTTCATCACTCCTGCCAAGATGAGTTGGGTGTTTTCAAGCAGATGAGTGTGATGTCAGTAAATATGCAATATGATGTATCTTTCTTGTATTTTCCAGTCAGAAGTAGGGTCAAAAGCTTCATTAGTTCAATAATATTTCAGGGAACTCTTTAAAACTTTTAATAAGGGCATGATAACACACACAAGATCTTTTTCAAGCTAGAACCTCCTAAGAACTAAATTAGATGTTTAATGAAAATTAGTCATCTAGGCTCCTTATAAAACTTCCAGATGGTTATAAATGAAATAAACCCCATTTTTGGAGTGTCTTTCATGAAGGAACTATGTCCACATAACATTTTAATTGAAACTATTTTGTATCAAATGGAAGAGGGAATTGGGAATAGCATCTCAGTTGTTCCAAACAATGACCTCATTTGTTATGTGGAAATCATTCCTTGATGAAAATACGTGAAGAAATAAAAAGACTATATTAGGGTAAACAAGTAAGTCTGAAAGTTTTAAAAAATTACTCCCCTAATTTAAAAAAAAAAATAAAATACTGTCATCCTGATACAGCTATCTGCCATTGATAGACCTCACCTAAATTATGAAAGTCTGAAAAATAATAGTAACCAAAGAGGATCTAAATTAATGGAAAGCGTAATCTGTGATCTGTGAAATAACTGTGATTATTATTTGCATCACAGTTTCTACCTCTCTAGCCTGGATTTGCTGAAGTTTTTGTGGGCCTGTATGGTGTGTGATCCTGCTCAGCATTATACCAAACAGTAAAAATGCAACTTTGCAGAGCAAGTTAAATTTCAATTCTCTGGGAAGATAAGCCACTACAACCTCACTGTTGTACTGCAAGAACCTATCTCAGCTGAAGTTTTGGGAAGATTTCCCTCCCCCAGACTTCAGTATTTCTATCCATTTCCTGTAGAGCATTTTCCTTAAACCTACAGAAGACATAAACCCACAGAAGTCTACTTATTTTGCATTTTGGTGGTGTAACCCCATTGTATGCTCATCAAGAATCTGTTCCCAAAGAATTTCTGTCAACAACAAACACACAAGCAGTGGGGAAAGATAATTTTTTCAATGAAGTCACTACAGATATTATTATTGACTTGAATACCACCAGCATTTTAACCACAGAAGGTTTTTAACTCGGAGTTTCCCACTACCTTAAGAGAAACATTCAAGTGAAAAAGGATGGTAAAGTGAACAAAGTTTGCAAAACCATTCACTAATTAAAACATCGAGTATCTTAAGAGAACAAATATGATGGACAAGTAAGAAGTTTAACATCTGTAAAAAAAATTAAAATACTCTTATTATTTATTGTAAATAAATACTAATTTACTTATTATTTATTTACTTATTTATTGTAAGTAAATACTTTCAAGATAATAGTAGCAGAACTTTCTGGTGAAATAGCCAAGGTGTATAGGTTAAAAAGAAAAAAAAAAGGCTGCATTATCTGCATTTGATTTCATAGGTTATCTGTAAAAATACAGGTGGCTTTATGAGAAAGAAAAATAAGTCTTACATTTACATCATTGTTTTGTTGCTTTTTTTCTGGAAAACACTGAGATGAAAGGCTTTTTAGAAAGGAGAAGGAAATGATGTAGGTGAAAAACACGTACTCTCTTACAGGCAATCAGATACTGTTTATAAAAGTTTCTTTCTGCAGCTGGAAAAATATTGAGCTAAACCCCCAACTTTATTGAAACAGAGTCAAGAGATTATGAATAACCAATCTCTAAGGAATCAGCAAGCATACGTGGGATTTCTGTTTGAACAATGATCTAATCTGTGCTTTTATTACTTACTATTGGTAAAATCCTGGCTCTGCTAAAGTCACACAGACAAAACAATATGATTTTGCTCCATTTTAATTATATTTCCCTTTCAAAATATACATGATCATTCTGGAGTTCTGGAGATGATAGAGTTTTGCTCATGTTCCCTAAATTATAGTAGCCTGAATTAGTAGCAATAAGATGTACCCCTCATTTATTTTTACTGATTCTGCAATAAAGGACCAGAAAAAAATGGAATGCATCTTATTTGAGAGATAATTGTGATGCTCTCTTAAGGTAGAGCTGCACTTTTATTTGTCATGAAAAATACCCTGAACTCTCTGCAAATCAGCATAATACAAAAAGGCAAGAGTTTTTTGGTCTTTATGCCATCCATTTTCTATATTCAGATTACCAAAAAAGATCCAGAAGAAGAATAAAATTATAAGATCTATGCAAAGACCTTTTATAACTGGGGTGAGCAGAGAGAAACCCCAAGGTGTCCCATTCTGAGGGACATAAATAATTAAAATTTCCTTTTAGGCACAAAAATAACTTTGAAATCTCTAAAATAAGTAAATCTCCCTGTCTGTCTCTCCATCAATCCATTCCTCTCCCACAAAGATAAAATTTCTCACTGTCTACACAGAATTTATTTGGTTTGAAAATTTATTTCTCTGGTATGATTTGAAATGTCAAAAAGGTATTTACTCCCCAGCTATGTATGTATAACTGTAAGTGCTTTAGAATATACACTTTAAATGTTCAGGATGTAGGCATCCATGGGTCAAATGAATTCTTACAAGCAGCTGTGTTCTTTCACAGAGATGACAATTTCCTGATAAATTCAAACTATACAGCATTTTGAAGTCTTTTTGTGATGAAGAGGTCCATAAAAGAGTAAGACAATCTCAGACCACTGGTCAGCCACAATGTGTTACACAAAGTCACCATCCTTATGTCAAATGCCTGTAAAAAATAGCACAGGACACATCAAAATCTTCAGCAGCCAGTGACATTGCTCACTCCATCTCAGGTGCCAGGGTGGATCCAGTCCAGCCCAGGAAGAATGAACTGGCATAGATGGAATGACAGACATTAGGCATAAGTACTTTTTATATCAAGCCTTTGGCAAGTTACTTGTTGGAAAAATCTGTTCTCATGAACACAATCCAAAACCTGCAAGTTGTGCTACTAAGGCATATGATAACTTCTAATACCCAGGGATATGCTAATACCGACCATCCTGGGATATGCCAAACCATTGCCAGGATAATGGCTCATTCCAGATGCCAGACAAGGTCCTTTTGACAGCCTTAGGGCATTTCAGTATAAGAGCAGCTTTGGCTGGGTTGTTCAGAGCAGCAGATCTTTTATCTTCCCCCAACCCCCCCCAACAGAAACTGTAAATAAAGTTTGAATGAAAAGAGGATGGATGCGTTTACTGCTCTGGTTTTGTTTGTTGGTTTTTCCGAGGGTTTGTAAGGATTTTGTTTGTTTGTATTTTTAATCTCTCCACATGCTGCATCTAAGACAAAAAAAAATCTTCTTTACTATTATTTATAGATCATGGACACCAGAAAATAATAACAAACACAAATATTACAAATACAAACATAATTAAAAAAAACAAAAGAGAAAAGGTAGAAATGAGGCTTTACAGTTTGGGTTTTTTCACAACACTAAAGGAAGAAAATTACTAGAGATGAAAACAACAGATTCCAGATGATTAGTTGCTACACACGGGCAATTTTTCAATGGAATATTAAGGTTGGTGGAGTGCTCTATTCAAAAAGTAGTAGCAAATCCTCAATTATTAAATTATGTACCAAATAAGTTGCTTAATGCCTACCTAAAGTTTCAGAAAATTTAATTTCTAATAGTGAAACTTTTTTAATTTATTTTTTTAAAAATTGAATTTATGGAAACAATTGAAAAATGCATAAATACCTAAGAACATGGATGATCAAAGAATTGCATGTTTTTCATAGAAAACTGATCATAAAATATTCAGAGATGAGAAGGGATAGGTGATTCTCCAGAACAGCAGAGAACTGATAGAATTCCTATAAGGTTCAAAATGAATTTTGGGAAAAAAAGAAAAAAAAGTAACCATGAAACACAAAGCTACTGCAGGAGGCTTTACCAGTATATCAGCTAGTATTTAACCCTAATTAAATTTAAGTAATATCATTTAATATTAATCATATAATATTAAGCATTCAATTAATATATCTTCATATTAACTAAGATGAATTATTAAAAATTGAAATAGTTTAAATAAATGGTAAGCTGATTTATTAATTATTTAAAGATTTAGCATCAAAACTGGTTTTTTCCTAAAGTACACAATAGTTCTGGGCTCCTGTGAGTGACCTATATGTTCCTCCTCTCATGACATGCCAGATGCATTAATATTTAATCAGAAGTTCAGTTGCTTACTCATACAAGTTACTAGCTACAGAGAAGCTGGTTTAGCCCCTGAACATATTCACTTGCATTCTGGAGGCGTGCAGTCTACCCAAACTGAGAAGTCACCTTTTCCTCAAGTCTAATTAAACTGATTGCAGGGACGGGCTAATGAGACTGGGATTAGGTTACCCCTTCTGAGTAATGTACTCCATAAAAAATCAATTTACCTCACAATCAGCAGCACCTTTTGTATATAACTTTGGTGTGCATTTCTCAAGGAATGCGGCTTGGAAATGCCTGCATAATGCAAGCAAGGACCTTAGGCGGTGAGTGGCTGAATGACCTTCACCAGGAGGTCTGGGGAGAAGCAAGGACCAGAGCAACTTTCCCAAGTTTGACACCAGCACCTCACTCCTTGGTAATTTTTCTTCTGCTTAATTTGTTTGGATTGGCACAAAGGTCCGTAGGAGAAACTTTATTGCCCACGTGGTGTGAGGTTTCAGACTAGATCGCCTTTTTGTCCTTGACAGCAAGGAATGTCAAGGGAGCTATGAAAATATAGTACAGGCTTAATACTAGAGGTTCTGTGTGTATTTTTTAGTACCCATACACTCATCAGAAGGTGAAAAACAAGACAGCAGTAAAAAAAATCAAGCGGTCACACAAAGAAAAGTTTCTCAGATCAGTTCTATTGACCTTGCTCTTGCTTCTTGTCAGTTCCCCACAGTGAATTCTTCCATATATCTCTGGGAAATAGAAATCTTCACAGAGATACAGCATGAAGGAGAAACACTTAATGGGCCACATTACAGCAAAATCTATTGATCTGCTTTCTTTTACTTGTAGGCATGATTGAGGGCTCAAGTAATTGAATTTTCTTCTTGTAGTCTGACATTTTATTTTCTAATTTTTTTTCTTTGTTCTTGAGACATGCTAAGCAAACAGAGATGAGACTGAGGCAGGGGCAGCCTAGGCAAGGAGAACAGTCTAGGCAAGGAGATTTGAACTTCCATTTTCCTTCCTGCTAATTTGGACTGCTGTTGGGACCAAAATTGGACGTTGGCACCTTCTGAGTCTTTCCGTGGAGTTGGCAAATGGAGAAAGCAGTGATTTCTTTAAATTGGAATTTAATCCTGATGATCACATCACTCTTAGCCAATTTCCATAATGCTTATAGAGCCAAATTTGCACTTAAATCTTAGTACAGTAAATGTAGACATCCAGCAGAAATTACATAAAGACAATTTTCTACGACCAGGAGTCACTTATCATCCTGTTACAAAGACCTTAGGCCAGAAATCCCAGACAGTTTAATGAAGTCATTTTGGAAAATCACAATATTTCAGAGAGTACCTTACTCTCCTTGTAATCCATTGTCAGAGGACATGATTGAAGGTCCAGAGATAGGTCAGTTATTAGCTTATCAAAAATCCCTTCCATCGCTGCTGAGGATTTATAATCAACCAAGAGACATGCAGCTGTCAGGATGCGGCCAGGAGCACATGCAATGCCGGGCTGGGCAGAATACAAATGATCATATAAGATCGATCAGATGATTTTTATAAGATCAATCAGGTGATTTGTCCTTGCACTTGGCTGCTTAGGGAGTGTGTCTACAGACTTTGATGATGCTACTCAAGTCCTTCTTGGTTTGTTTCTTTTTCTTGCTCCATCCCTTCTCTAAATTTTTAGGGCCCGAGACACAAAATTTGCAAAAGTGAATCTTGCAAATCATCGTTCACATATAAAGCAGTCTGCAAAACCAGAAATGAGCAATTGAAATAACTGGCAGTCACAGAATTGGAAAATATGCTGAATTGGAAGGGATCCACAAGAATCGTCAAAGTCGAGCTGCTGGCCCTGCACAAGACCACAGGAATAATGAGTATATCTTATTTCTTTCATCTCTCTTTTACTTCCTTCTATCCTTTCTATTTTCTTGTCTTTTCTTCCTGTTTTCCTTCCTATTATGAGGCAGTATTTATCAGTGAATAACACAGCAAGGCTAGAGAGAAAATAAGAAAGACCTTTAAAGTCATCATGGAAATAGTTTAGATAATTCAAGGATAAAGTAAGTTGGCTTGATTGCAGAGTGGTTTGCTTTGTTTTGTCTTGTTTTGTTTTGTTGGGGGTCTTTTTGTTGTTTTTCTTCTGGAGTTTTGTATGCTCCAGGACAAGCCTCTGATCTTATGATGCCCTCAGGTATCTTAGTGAATTGCATTTGAAATAATCAAGGAGGAGCTCTTTGTGGTGATGTTAAAGGGGTTTGTGTTATGGCCTGGACTACATTCTTCCAATCTCTTCAAAAGCCATTCTCCAGCAGAAAAGGAATTTCCATTAAACTCATAGCTTTGCTGTTTTTGCTTTGGATTAATGGTTTACTGATATAGGAACCAGAGGACTGGGGCAGACATTTTCCATGTCTGTAAATGTAAATCTTTGCAACAGATTGAGGTAAAATGATCTTCTTGCAAGCGTCTCTTTCACTTTTCATTTCAGTCCATAAATATAAATTATATGCTTGGTAGAACAAATAGATGATTTTTTTTTTTCTGACAAAACAACAATTAATTTGAAAGTTCTGTCTTTGTAAGGATTTTATTCAGGATCAAACATTGTTTGATTGGTTTAATTCAATGAATATGAAAAAAAAAAAAAAAGTATATCCAGTAGCTTTTGTGTCCAGTTTATTAAACTTTTTCATTAAAAAAAAAAAAGAAGAAAGAAAAGTGAAACTTGATTTCTGTACTGCATCCTAACAGTCAAATTGTGTAGAGAAACCTTGATACAGAAATCCATTTGCTTAGTCAACAATTCTACACCACTCTACCTCTCCCAAAATACAACAAAAAGCTAAATTATGCCATGGAGTATTGCAAATTAACTGTTTTATACGCAGGCTTTACTGTATTGGGAAATATATTAATAGAGCCCATTTCTTCTGTGACTTGCAGCCTCCTTAGCTCTTTTGAGCTTAACAGGACAAATTCTGTAACCCAGCTAAATTCCCTACAGAAATAATTGTGTACAGCGACAGCAGATGAGAAACTGAAGAAGTTTTGTTTTCAGCAAAAGTGCATCATGCTGCATGGCTTCTGAGTCCTTTCCTTCTCTTTCTTTCTCTCTTTCTTTCTTTCTTTCTTTCTTTCTTTCTGCACTGTGATAAATCGTGTGTAAGGAAAATAACAATACAAAATTTAAATTTTACAACATTCCTAATCCAGGAGACTACAAAAGCAATAGAATTTAAAGCTAAACTCACACATGAGTACTTTCAGGAGCTAGCAGCATGCTAGGGTAGCAGTCTGAATTTCATTTTTAAACATTTCCACAGGTAAATGGCACAGAAGAAGATGTTACAGGATATTAGATATATTTAAATCAGAAACTGCTTCCTTTTCATTTTGGTGGAAAGACTTATGACAATATTGAAAATGAAATTGTATCCTCTTTATTTATTTAATCCAAAAGCTAATAAAGGAACTAATTTCCTAAACTAATAAGACTGAGAGTAGATAAAGTCTTGCAACCAGCCAGCACATCTCTCTCCAGTGGAGGATGGGCATCTTTTAGGGAAGGTCCTGATAAGAAGCTTTGTTAGCATGGCGAACCTTCTCTATCAGTCTCCAGATTTATAAGCCTTACTTTGTTGGTTAAGAGCATGTGTATGCACAAGGGCAATAGCGTGACATTGATTTCTTTAGGAGCTCCTCTTCAAAATCAATGGAAAACTGTGTTTAAAAATTGAAGGTACGTTATGGTGTAAGAATGCAATATCTTATGACCTGATCCAAAAGACCCTTAGGTTAAGTTTCATCATCTGGAGTTTAGACATCTAGCCAAACTAGCTGTTTTAACTCCTCTCTGTGATCAATGTAGAGAAATAGGTGCCTTTTTTTAACATGAAGTGTGATTTATCCTTTGTATTCAGTCTGAGAGTAGTGAGGGGAAAAGTTAACCTTTTCCTCTCGTTTTCTGTAAACATTTCAGTCTGCAAGTTGTTCTCTTTTCTCAGCTTCTCAGCAAGTACTCAAATCCTCACAAAATCCAAACCTCTTCCTGTTTGCAAGTTTCCTTTTAAACTATTTCTGCACACCAAAACCAATGCCAAAATAAGCCAGAAGTACAAATAAACATACAGTGAATCAAAATCATTCCTAGAAATTATTTCTCAAGAAAGCCAAGGAAAATGAAATTCCCACTTTCCAGTATCATCTATTATATAAAAATAGCGCCTAAAGTTCCAGCTAGGATTTCAGCCCTGGCACATTAACGTCAGTAGATACAGATAGCAGAAGGTAGTCTCTGCCTTTAAGAGCTCATAATCTAAGAAGACAAGATAACAAAGTCTGGAAGGAAGGGAGAGGGACACAAAAGCTTACGGGTGGATTTCCAGTCTTAGTAAAAGAAATGGAAGTTTTGCAAACATTGCTCAGATTTGAACCTATATAGTTTTCCAAAGACACACAGTAAGAGGTTGCTCAGAGAAGCTGTGGCTTCCTTGTTTCTGGAAATGTTCAGGGACATGTTCAAGGCCTTACACAAGCGATTGAGGAGCCAACAACGAGAGGCGTCACACTGGACCCTGCACTCTCCCACAGCGAGGGGCTGGTGGGGATGATGCCCCAAGGCAGCTTTGGCTGCAGTGACCATGAGAAGGTGGAGATCCACAGGACAGTGAGGGGGCATGCAGCAAACTCCCTGCCCTGGATTTCAGAGACCAGATTCTGGCATCTTCATGGACCTCCTTGGTGGAGTCCCATGGGATAGAGCCCTGCAGGACAGAAGGGACCAGGAATGAGGCTGAATTTAAAGAGTCATCAACTCAAAGCTCAAGAGTGATGCAATCCTAGGCCCGGCTACAGGTGTTGGAGAAGTGATTGAGAGCAGCCCTGAGGAGATCAGCTTGGTAGGTGATGGCTGATGAAAAACAACTTGAGCTGGCAGTGAATGCTCGCAGCCCAGGAAGCCAAAAGTGTCCTGGGCTGCATCCAAGCCAGCATGGGCAGCAGGTCAAGGGAGGGGATTCTCCCCCCTCTACTTTGCTCTTGAGAGTTGGAGAGAGGCTCTTCATCAGGAACTGCAGTGACAGGACGAGGAGTAATGGGTAAAAACCAAAAGAGGAGAAATTAAGTTAGCTATTAGGAATAAGTTCTTCACTGTGAAGGTGGTGAGGCCCTGGCACAGATTGCCCAGGGAGTCTCTGGATACCACATCCATGGAAGTGTTCAGGGCCAGGCTGGATGGGGCTTGGAGCAGCCTGATCTACAGAGAGGTGTTCCAGCCCCTGGAAGGGGTGTTGGAACTAGATAATCTGTAATGTTCCTTCCAGCTCAAAGCATTCTGGATTCTACAAAACCTGTGTCTGACCTTGGAACTGGACAAACCCTCTTGGGTTTCAAAGCCATATAATTTTGTACATAAGTTAGTACAACTCTTTGACTTCTGAACTAAGCACAAAGAGTAATTCCCTTGATACAACATTATAAAAGGAAAAAAAAAAAAAAGGAATACTAAAAAAGCAAAACCACACATAAAAATTAGATTATTGACTTCAGAAATATATTACTGATTTTCATCCCATACACATTTGTTGACCGTAAGACTCCTAATTTGCTATGTCATTTAAAAGAGAGGAATTTTTTGGTATTTAGAAAAATGGGTATTATTCTAAGCAGTCTACCAGCACAATGAAACAAACCCACGGATTTGTCAATTTGATCACTAGTCTCTTTCCTCATTGTCCTTTTATTATAAGGAAAAAATAGTGTCCTATCACTGCAGCAAATGGACCAAAAATACCCCTTTCTTTCAGTCTTTCAGTCCCCCACACATGCTGGGACGAGGGTAGAATTTGGCAGTGTCCCTTTAAATTGTCTTCGATTTCTGCATATAACTCTTCTCCCGGGTTTTAGTGCCATATTGTAATGTTAAAGTGTAAAACTCTGCATCTGCTGAGGCATTTGGCTGGAAAAGCAAGTATGTCAACGGCTGTCCCTAGCTGCCATCACACATATGGATTTTCTGTGTTCAGCTCTGCCATCTGGTAGTTAGACCTAAATTCACTCCTCATTGAGTAAGGACTATCTACCATATCATACTTCATTCTATATGCTATCCCTTTTCATAGCCTTGTTTTATGAAACTTTATGTAGTGTTTGTGTGTCCCATATGTGTGAAAATGTTGAAAGTGTTCAGAAATATTGAGGAAACACGTTCTGGGTATGGCCCAGCCAAACACACACACACACACACACACACACACACACATGCGTGTATGTGTGTGCAGGCACACTCACATGCCAGCAGAGAACCTTCTCCAGGGGAAGAGCAATAAGGGATCCTACTTGAAGGCACAACGCTGTAAATGTAATTTCTAGTGCTGTTGATTAGAACTTGGAAATGAACGTAGCAATCTATAAACAGAAACTAGTGTCATTTGAGAAGGACCACTTAACAGTGTAATGAGGATGTGGGTTAATATCCTTTACAGTCTCTTTTCCCTACTTGTGACATCTTTGGTGACATTTCCTTCCCTCATTACTATTTTGTCACAGGAATAAAGCACTGGGGTTTTATGGCTTCTTACCAGAGCAGGTGCAGCTGTATTGGATTGACTTTTTCAATCCTTAAATGCCTCAACCATCTTTCCTTCTCCTTGCCAGGCTCTGCTTATGTCTTCCACTTGAGTACGTTTTTAGGATGAACTGCTGAGACAGTTCAGTGAAAAATGTATTTTACTGAAAAGTTAAAAATGGGGAGTCTGCAAGATCTCAGGAGATTTCACCAGTGCTAGATCAAGATTATTTTGTCTCAACAACTGAAAAGGGGTTGAGATGAATTTCATTCTCCTCCACTGCCAAGACTCATGAATTGCCAGGATTATTAAATAATTTTTCTTTGTGATGTTTTAGGAATTGTATTTTTACTAGTTACAGCTTTTTGTAGAATATAATTTAGAATCAGCTGTGGAGTCTGAGTGCCCTTGTGTTGGGAAGGTAGAGAGGTGACTGATGACAAACTTGGGCAAGAATGCAGAGAAAGGAGCATAAAAACCTCCAAACCTGAGCAACCTGTGTCTGATTAAAACAAATCTTCTATCAGTTTTAACATTTTTGAGGAAAGTTATTACTCTGAGTTAGTTACTCTGTATTAGAAAGTAAATTGAAAGTTTTACCTGGATCTTTAGTGACACATATTTTCCATAGATTACAATTCCAGTGAATTACAACTAGGCTAGGTGTAAGCCATTCTTAGGTGGTCAGGGATCTCAAAAATCTTTTGTGTATATGTATATATATATATCGTGGTGTCTTAAAATTCTCTCCCATATCAGGGTGCCATAAAATTCTATCATATAGTCAGGTTTTTGCTCTTCTCTCCCTCACGTAAGCCCTGAGTTTTGTTCAGAGCTTGGTTTGATTCCAGCCCACCTACCTTCAGGCACTAACCAAGGCCCACAAAAGAGGTGATTTTGGCTCAGTAGACAGAGGTAGAGAGTGAATAAAATTCTTATCAATGTGTGCCTGGTCATTTTTAGCATCTTCAATGTACTTGAGACTTCCGTATCATGTCTGCATATACACAATGGACTCCTCCTGAAGTGCCAGGCAAGGTAACCCAGGAGATCTGACAGAACAGTAGATGCTCCTTTTTTTGGCACCTGAATGTCACTACTCCTGTTGCCTGCACAAAATGACTCAGCCTTTTGAAGATCTGAGCCTCAACCAGAGATTAATTTTCTTTCTGTGGCCAGTGACCTTCAAAAACAGCACAAAAATAACAACACAAGGAGAAATTAATCATCATGTCTTCTGAGCAAAACATAAATGGGACTTTTAACCATAACTTGTGATTGGTTGCAAAAACTTTACAATGCTGTTCTAGGTGTGCTTACTGACCCAAGAAATCAACACAGAATTGGCCAGTATGACTCAGGTCTTGTGGGAGACACAGGTTTCTCTGGAATGGCAGCTGGAAAGCAGGAAGGATCTCAGGGCATCTCCAACGGCACTGAGCAGCCAAATCTCATCTTATTAAAACAATGGTGGCAGAAGGTACCTCAAGAAAGCAATCCATCTGACCTGTCTGGTGCTTATTTCAGGACAAAAGGAATCGTGCTCTAAAAGTACCTTGCCATTTCCACAGATATCAAGTGGATAGCTTATGCTAAAGTGAAACCTTTGGAATTTGGTGAGATGAATCTCATACTATTTGCAGGTTAACCTTGAACAACTGTGAGACACAGGAACAAACAATTAAAAAAAAAAATAAAATGAACTGGTCAGATGTCAAGAAAGTATGTCTCATCTGTGTGCTCTAATGAAGTAAGTACAAATGTCCCAAAAGAAATGATGGAAGTAATTGAGCTTTGAATAAAAAATAAAAAAAAAAAAAATTGGATACATTAACGTCTTTGAGGTTATAATGCAAGGAAAAATCATCTGTAAGTGCGAATGAGACAGAAAAATGGCTTTATATATCTTTTGGCTCTATCCTATTTTCCTTCATATGATAGCTTTTTTTTCCTTTCTTTCTCTTTTGCTCACCCCCCTCAGGCACTTTGTTTGATCTCTTACATCACATGCGTGGCTCTTCATTGCTTCCCTTATTTGCATTTATTTATCTTCTGGAGACTGCATCACTACACAATCAAACAAAATTATTGAACCTTGAAACAGTTCTAGATTGCAAAGATGACACCATAGTAAATTCACATTTGAAATAAAACCTAATCAAATATTATGAGAGGATATGTATCAAATCAACCTCCCAAGAGTGTTTGCATTATAAACTTAATTTTTCAAGACTATGTTTGCATAAACGTCCAGCCAAGTTCACCTCCAGTGCAACTCATACCAAAGTCAACTGAGTTACGTTAAGAATCAACTGGAGTCTATTTATGCATTACAGGATAGTTTAATTTATCTATTAGCTTTATCTTTTGTAATGTTAGAGGTAACAAAAGACTGTAGATAAGATATCCTTGTAGTATTAGCTGAAATTAAATATTGCAACTTCTTTATCTAATTTTTTACTTACAAAATAAAAATAAATGCAAATAAATACAAAGATGTAAAAAACCCTGTGAATATTATTGATATTTGGGAGGCATATTTTACTGCTTTTGGTTATTTTTCTGACAAAAAGAAATTAATCAGGTAAACAATCAATCAATGCATTGTTCATCAGAATAGGAGCTGAAAAATGTGCATTTAATCTTATATGTAATTAAGAGCTGACATGACAGGCAAATCAAAAAATCAAATCTTGTATTCTTCATCCTCACTATTGTTTTAACAAAAGAATGAAACTTTAAATTTGTCCTTCAATTTGCTTTTGTAACCAGCTTCTTCCTTATTCTGAACCACCTGAAATCTGTTTATGTTCTTCAGCTCATCACAACATTGTGGTGCAAGATCTGGAGGTGCCATGGAAAAGCAAACACTCGACAAGTCATCAAAAAAAAAAAAAAAGCATTAAAATATCTAGGTTTTGGATACACCTTGTCTCTGAATCCTCAGGTCTCATTTAGAAAATGAAAGAAGCAAAAGTAGTGTTGCCTTTCACATGAGTTCTGGTGCTGAAATTCAATCCAGATCTTAAAATTCTAAAGACCCTAGGCAGAAAAAGTATACACACACCAAAAAAAAAAAAACAAACCTAAAAACAAAACAAAACAAGAACAAATTCCCCCCAAAAAACCAAAACAAAAAAACAACCCCCATCCAAACAAACAAAACCAAACAAAAAATCCCCACCAAAGTTCCAGTAGAACATTTTCACTTACAACTTTCTTATAATTTTTACCTGAAAATATTTGAGTTGATAGGTCATATATCACATCACACAGAGGGGTTATCATCAGTATTGTCTTGTCCCAGTGGAGGGCGTGTGTATATGGATAAAGGAGAAAAGCATCCAAAAAAGGTTAGCAACTTCTGCTACCACAGCAGCAAAAACTCAAGGAGATTCTGGACAAAAGAAGAGCCTTAAAATATTGGCATTCTAATATTTTAAAATCTTGATATCATTATTATTTACAATTAAAAAATTAGTCTTCCTGAGACTGCTCTGAATAACCGAATCTGAATTTATATCTGACCCTGGTTTGAGCAGGAGGTTGGACTGCATGACCTCTTGACGTTCCTCCTTCCAACCAAAATTACCCTGTTCTGTTTCCATTCCAGGTTACAATAAAGTGCACACCAAGGTCATGCAGCTGTAAGAATCATGTGTGTGCCAGAGAGACACACAAAAGGAGATAAAGTCCGTGCATGGTTAAGAACCAAGAGGTGGAAGGTGTATCCTTGGGATCCCAGCACAGTACCGTGGACAAGACTGAAACTGGCTCATAGAAATTCTTGAGGGACCTCATCATCTACATCTGAATATTTTTTATTTTGGCTCATTAGGATCGAGGCTATCTTCCAGCCCTTGTCACAAATTTTTTATTGTCCAAGGAGATGTACATGTAGATACAGCAGTTGAACTGTACAGGAGCTGTGGTGACCACTCAAAGACCTGGTTGTTGCTCTTCCTTCTCTGCCTCCCTGGAAGCCTCATATGGACAAGTTTTATCTGCTTTGTCTGTTTTATGAGCTGAGAAGAAGAAAGAATGCAATCTATCACAAATACAGCAGCATCTTCAGAGACAGAATATCCTTCAAGTGCCTACCACAAAAAAAAAAAAAACAACTCCTCTGGCTGTGACATCCAGACAGTTAAAAGCATTTCGACACAAAGCCAAACTTCTCCTCCAGAAGGATCAGGGGCTGGGTGTTGGACAATTAAAGGAAACAGGAGCAGGATGAACAGCTGGGGTAAAAATCAAATCTGAGGACCCCAGAAAAATCATAGAATCATGGCTTGGCTTGGGTTGGGAGGGATCTTAAAGATTATCTTGTTCCAACCCTCCACTGCCATGGGCAGGGGCACCTTCCACTAGACCACGTTGGTTCAAGTCCTACCCAGCATGGCCTTGAAATGGAGGAACTTCCAGAAATGGAGAAACCACAGCTGCCCTGAGAAAGTACGCCAGTGCCTCACCACCCACACACTAAGGAATTTCTTCCTAATACCTGATCTACATACATCTTCTTTTAGTTTAAAACTACGTCCCTTTAGCCTGAAGTGTGTCACGGAAGGTTTACCTTAGATACTGGAAAAAGGTTCTTCACCAGAGGGTAGTTGGGCACTGGAACAGGTTCCCCATGGTAGCGGTCACAGCCCCAAACCTGACAGAATTCAGGGAGCATTTGGACAATGCTCTCAAGGACATGGTGTGACCCTTGGGGATGGTTCTGTGCAGGGTTAAGAGCTGGACTGGATGACCTTTGTGGCTCCCTTCCAACTCAGCATATCGTGTGATTGTGTTTCTATCACTATCTGCCCACGTACATGGTTTGTTGCTCCCATATTTTGTGAAACACTTTGGCTCTTTTTCCATCTTCGGCCCTGTATGTGTACAATTTTATCCACAAGTGCTGCTGAGCTTTATGAACTTTTAGGTACAGCCAGAGGAGTCATTTCCCAACTGTACCATACCCCCAGCAGCGTGCAGAGCAGACAGTTGTCTGCTTTGTCTACACTTATACACTGAGCCCTGACTCACTGATAAAATATTTGCAAGCGTTCAGCATGCCAGTACATAATACCCTGTCTGTGCTGGACTGTCATTTCTCTTGCTTAATTACAGCAGGGGCAAGTCAACATCCAGAATACTTTGAGTTGCTTGGGCAAATGCTGCGTATAACCTAAAAGAGGCAGCTTGAACACAGGCACGCAAATACTTCACATCTGTCTTGATGTATTACATGACTATAAATTTGTAGAAGTAAATAATGAGGACATGTGTTTCAGCATTCAGGCTTTTAAAATCCCTGCATAGCCATTTACTCACTTCTTGTAGAAGCCAGTCCTAGAAAATCACGAGGTGAAGATTTAAGTAGGCAGTGCCTCTCTAAGCAAACATGGGATGCCAAGGACTAACTTCAGAGGAGAAAAGAGCATTGTAGAGAGTGAATCACTTGTGAATCATCGCTGTGAACTTTTCCAGGAATGCCAGTTCGGTCACTGCAATGTGATCTTCAGAGCATAGATTTTATATGCATAGGATTGTCATAAATAAATCATAGGAAAATGTAATGAGAAAAAATGTAGCACAATGTAAAGCAAACGTCTATATAGAACGTCAGCGGAACTTAATAATTCAATTCAGTGAAGGTCTGTGTAAGGAAAAGCCAGTGATCTGTATGCTCTCTACCACGGGACTTGAAGAATCATGTGAGTTTATTGCAAGTTAATATACTATTCAAATTCAATAATGCATGTGTCATTGATAACAACACTTTAGGATCCAAATAAATAAATAAATACAGTTCATTATCTGCTTGCTGCTAGGATGTCAGATGTCCTGAAATCAAGAGTGGGTGCAGATATTCAACCCATCTCAAAGTCTTCCATAAAGAAACACAATGCACATGGGTGTACATGTTCCTGGATTTGAAGGCTGCAGGGAATTTCGAGGCTCCAGCAATGAAGAAGAAGTATTGGGGAAAGTGGGTAATATTTCCATTATTTACACTGACTTCTTTAATCAAGTCTTAAAGTCCAGATTTTCAGAAATCCTTACCTAGAACTAGGTTTTCAGAAACAAAGGTGTTCCCAGTCTATGTAAAAATAAACTGCTGTGAGAATCTACTCTAGTCATGTGAACATTTTATTTTTTTCTTTAAGGTTAAGAGCACCCTGATGCAACTTCTAATGGAAAGAATAATAAATTCCTACCTTCCTTATTTATTTCTAGGGAACTTAGACTAAGCCTTTGTTCAGGGCAGCATAAGTCAAAATAGTCAACAAGTAAATGAAGTCCTCTCTGAATCTCATTGTTTAGTCCCAAAGAAAAATTGGTGTCTGATAATAGTGTCAGTCCAATTCAAAGCACAAACTATTTAAAACCAAATATACTGAGACCAGTATGGCAAAAATGGTATCACATCATTCTTCACTAATCTGTGACCTTTGACATAAAAAGCTCTCTCTGTTCCTTTTTTGGTGGCTGAAAACAGATCAATAACATTTCAATAATTATTCCTGTGCCACACACCAAAGAAAATGCACTTATAGGATTATAGAAAAATCCTTTTTTCTAGCATTATTGATGCAATTAAATTGTTGTTTCTACTTCTGCAATTGCATGATAACAAAGTGTTAAATTTGAAATATATTAAAGGCAAGATTATGCTGCTTGAACAGAAGTGTCTACTGAGATGACCTATGAAGTCTGGGACATCAAAATGAGAATGACAAAATATGACGTACAATTTATATGAAATCTGAAGTCCTCCAGAGTGTTGCCTGGAGACCTAGCCACTAGTAATCTCTCCAGACATTGAAAATAAGGCTAATATATGAGAAAGAGTATGTAAGACAAGCAATAAACATAAAAGAAAGCTCATGAGTTGTCAAGCTCTGATATGGCTATTGTCTTAATCTGAATTTAAGGAAAAAATATTGTGAGGAATAGCTGGGGGATGTTCTTTTAGTTTTTCATTATCTTCTAATTAATTATTTGTGTTTTCACATACACATACTTTGACTTTTCTCTGCATCATAACAGAAAACCCTTGTAGCAATGACAGAGGGAAAGAGAAATCATCTCTAGATGAGAACAGGGAAATAAGGTCTGACTTTGAATAACCAGAGCCTGCCTGTCTGTCTGTCAATTAATCAGTTTATTTGTCTGTCTGTCTTTGCAAACTGCCACTGATATAAAAAAATTCCCATGTAGACACACTTCAGCAGTAGGTTTGTTTTCAAAGGCAGGCAGAATCCTTTCAACTTTGGAGCTGAAAGTAACCCCTAATTGCAATTAAGTGCTGTCATAGTAGCAGACCATTTTTAAAAGTCTTGCAACACTATTTTGAAGTATTTTATGTCTTATAACTTGAAAGAAGAAAAAATCCTCTTGAACTTCAGAGCTTACTAAGGGCAAGAATACACTGCAGAAGTTCTGAGCTCTAGTACTGACCTTGGAAAAGTCATCTCATTCCTCCATGGCTTGGTTACCCATCTAGAAAATAGGAAGGACAGCGCATCTAGTTGCAGTGTTGACTTTCTGGGTAGGAACAATGTCCTGCTGAGTATCTATATCACCAACCACAGCAAGGCCATAATTCCTTCTGCAGTTTCTGTGAGTCAGTGTGCATTAAAAAACATAAAATTAGTCATAAAGATGCTATGAATAATCCCATTATATTTTCAATTTCTAAAAGGGATCTAGGTTTCCTTTCCCTTTCAAATGTTTTAGCTAAGTTCTGTCTTTAGCAGTGGTTTTATTTTTTTCTGTGCAGTTTCCATTTGTTGCTGTCAGGAGAAGAAGAAATGTGATACAAGGTTTAGCAATGCATGGAGGAATGTTTTCTGTGTCCCATTACATGTCAGCTATATTCTCAGATGAACCTGGCGAATATTTTTTCTTCATGGTTTTTAAGTTTCTTCAAGTCCTATGGAACCCTCAGAACTCCCCAAACTTGTTCTTATTCAGATTTACATTTCCATGTTCTTTAAATGCTCAGAGCACTGCAGAAAAGTTCAATAACAGAGCAAGTGACAGAACAACACCACTAGGTCCATGAGTACCATTGATTTCCTTTGACACAGGGAAGTTTTGTTGCAAACCCTACAGAAAAAGGCAAATAATTGCATCTATGCCTCATAGTCTCATAGAAAGAAACTTCAAATTTATAAGCTTAAAAAAGCTTATAAATGCATTCCACTTCAAAACACCCAAACTCCTATGTTGAGCTCAGTCATTTCTGACCAAAGTTAAGAGTTTAAGCTGATATTTAGTAATAAGTAATAATTTAATAATTACAATGTTACTTTAGGTATGGAGAAGGTGCCCATTGGTATTGTTCTCTAAATTAGCTGCTCTGGGGTAGTGATATTGAATGAACTGTGGGCTCTTCTAGGAACAGATATATGCTAAATAATTAGGTACCAAACGGACTTGTCCAGCTCACAGCTTATGACATTTTGCTGTTTACACATTCTGTGGGTAGAGAAGGTCCATCTGAGGCCTCTAGGGTTTGTGTTTCCCTATTCAGTACAGGAAAGCCTAAGGTATATAGTTTCCTAGTGCAGGCACTGCCATTAAGAGCCTACAGAAAAGTGGGATGAAACTTGTTTAACATGTTGGGATGGAAAAAAACAGAGATTCAAAGTAGAACCTACCCTGTGAGAAAGGTCTCTCCTCTCCTCTCCTCTCCTCTCCTCTCCTCTCCTCTCCTCTCCTCTCCTCTCCTCTCCTCTCCTCTCCTCTCCTCTCTTCTCCTCTCATTTTCCCTTCTTTTTTCCAAACTGAATTTCTCATACAATTAGACAAACCCTAATTTTGGCTTTGAGGCAAAGAAAAACACATTAAATATGACATTTACTATACTAGATGTTTAATTTCTAGTTCCATATAAAAAACATGATAAAAACATTAAGAAAAATAGGGGAAAATATACTGACTTCATCATGCTCCACTGTTAAAATCCAGTGTGTTGCAAAGGGAGAGAGCCCAGTTTTGGGAAATGCTCTGATAGTTTGTCAGGCAGATATGCTACTGAGCTTTGCTTGTGGAGACACTAAAAGTTTAAAAATATGAGTTTTTAAACAATTATTTTTAATAATAATAATTTTAAACAATTATTTTTAATATAACAGCAAACAGATGACCAAAGAGGATGAACACGGGCCACAAATTCACTGTTTGCGTTATCCATACATTTCTGATTCCCACTCTAAACTTACCTGCAGAGTCTCTCGAGCTGAAAGCTGTATGTGCCTGCAGTTTTTCCTTTGGAATACTTTGTCAGATGACAGCTTTCCAGCCCTTGTCCCCTTCGTTAGTGCCCTGCCTCCACAGCCAGGCAGTGATGGGCAGCTGCTCACCAAACTCAGACCCCACAACCATCACACTCAAACACAGGTGGGGACCACATGCCAGAGCACAAGAACAGCCAAGTGGCAAGGTGACAAATAATGTTGCCCCCACTGAAAAGGATAAATTAGCAGAGTCTTATTCTTCCCTTTCTGCCAGTTTCCAGGGGTGAAGCCAAGTGACAGCAAACTTGGCGTGTATCTGTCAACAGGAACACACCTGCAGCAGTGCCAAGCTTTAGAGACATCATGTCTGCTGTTTCCTAGATGTTAAGAGTGGCCCAGAAATACCAGGCCAGGACTTGGGCCACAGTCTGGTACTATACAAGTTCAGGGAAGCATCTGAAACATAGGAACCCTGTGTTAAAATTAACTTAATAAAACCTATGCATATTTCTAGTACAAGGCTGCTGAGCACCCCCAGGTAAAACAGAGGAAACTCAGTTCTGGATTTCATCCATCTGATTTTAGAAGCTATTACAGGAATTAAGAGACACCTTAAGAAGATCACTCTGCAGTTAGGACACATAAACACATTAGGAGGGTGTCTCAGACCCCCTGAATCACACTGCTCCCCTGCTCTTTTTGCCCATGCAATATTAGGGGTTTCAGTTGCTTTTCTGACAGAAAACAACACGTTATCATTGCTCTGTTGATTACACAGCCACTTGTAACAGGCAGTTTGTTGCAGTTCACTTGGCATATTTATTAACTTCGATCTTTAACTCTCAATAGTATTTGGGTAGCTAATTCGACTGACTTCAAGACGCTTGTCCAAGGATACCTAGAGACCCACAGCACATCCACTGAGTGTTGAGATTTTACTTGTTTGCCCCAAATTGTGCTTCCAGTATGCTGCTCTTTTAAATTGCCTTGCTAAAGTCAAGCTAAAGAATATCCAGCAGATACCTGTGACCAGTTTACACATTGCTTGAGATCATCCTCTTCCACAGAGGGTAAGACTTCCTTGCTCCAGACATTTTCTGTCATTTCGAGAGTCCGTGATTCCTGAAGTAAAATTTAAGCAGTAAGAAATACAGTGAAGTAGGAATTAAATGTCTCAATCTTTACATGTCCCTCTTTTCCACTTTCCCTGCCCCATTCAGCAGTGAGCCCATATTTTGCCTCATCTTTCTCTTGAGAATGATGCACCCAATAGAATAATTTGTGGCTGTTCATGTTCTTTAGCAGATTTAACTTCAGATGGGTTTGGCTTTTCTAACCCTATCCTTGCACACTCAGACACTATCTGAGTATTTTTCTTGTGTGACTTGACACTTTCTAACTTCCAACTTCTACACTTTCCATTCTAGATTTGAGGTTTCTCTTTGTTCATGCACGTGGATTTTTCATGCTGGCTGGGATGGAGTATTCTTAAAATTGGAGAGGGTTGTCTTTTAAAAATAGATATCCCTCCTGGGCCATTTCTTTTCTCTTAATGGTTGTATCCAAATGGATTTATCTAACCCTAAAAAGACTGAAGTATGTCATTTTGAGTTTCAGGACTGTTATCTCACTATTTGCCCTGCTACCTCTTGTCAGCATACTGGAAGCAATCATCTTATGCTCACTACTATTAAGTTTGTTCCTGATCTTCACATCCACTCTAAGGTTTCCTCTGTTTATATGCATGAGTTCAACACATCAACTCCCAGCATCAGTTCCTCAGTGCTCTGTGTCTGAAAGGTGTAATAAATGTACTCCAGAAACCTCACAGAATGTTTGTGTCCTCTTGTGCTATCCTTCCAACAGGTATTGGGATGGGTGAAATTCCTCATTCAGGGGCATCTTGCAAACATGAAGAATTTTTTCTGAAGAAGTCCTCACCTAGTTCATCCTGTATTGGTCTGATGGCTGATCATAACTCACACACTCTCAGATGTGTCATCTATCTGCTCCCAGGCAATGCTCCAAGCATTCCCACTGCTCCTGCCCATCAAGGGCAACTCCTCTTTCTTGCCATTTCAGATTGTCCTTCCTAAATAGCCTCTGTCCACCCACAGCAGCACTCCAGGTATGGAAGCTGTCCCTCCCAGTGAGACTGTAGCCCTGAACTGCATGCAGCCCTCTAATTTCTCCTACTCTAACCCCTTGCTATGTGCTTTAATGTGCAGACATTTCAGAGAGACACCCAGACACACCGATTCCCCTGAAAGGATGTGAGGAGCTTTCCCCATAATGTTGTCCTGCTGTCGCTTCCCTATTTGTGTGCATCCAACTGAGGCATGCCATATGCAGCCTTGTCCTGTCCATTATGTGGTACCCTGTCCAAATCACCCTGCACATCACCCTTGCCAAGCCAGCCCACCACTGTCTGTCTTTGATGGAGGGTCATCATTCTCCCTGGTCAGTTTCCCTTAACGTCTTCCTCAGGTGCATCTCCCTCCAAGCTGCATGGATCTAAGAGCATAGGCATGAAAGGCTCTAAGAGGTTACAGGAAATAAAAGCCAGGTTGTACAGCAATCATAATTATTCAGAAGTTGGGTTAATTGGGTTAATATTCTCAATGAAAGCAAGTGCTCTTTCTTGAAGATGTGACATCTTCCTGTTTCTGTCAGCCACTATTCCCTCACTGCACTCTCTATGGACTGGCATAGAAATTCAGCTGCCCTTCCATTTACCTGTTAAATGTCTGGCATTTTCCTCTGCTGAACTTCCTACCTGCTGTGTGCCTGGTGCTGTTTCCTGCTGTCTACTCCACCTGTCCACTTTACTCTTTTATTTCCTCCTTAAATGTTAACATGGCACAGATGGGCTCTTACTGCCTGTGACTTTCTAATGGAGTTGTTGAATGTTAATAATACTTTGGAATTTAAAAAGAAAAAAAAAAGACGGACAGCCACTAAAACACCAAAGAAAATAAAGATACGCATCCAGTGTATCCATCTGTCCGTGGGCAACACAGTTAAATAGCTCACTAGAATGTTTATTGTTGCAATATAGAAGCATTGAGAGTCCTCAGACAACACAAAGAGTTCCCTGTAGACAATGAAAAAACCTGCAAATTATTACTTTATCATACCAGAGAGTGAATATAAATTTGCCATGCACACAAATCCACAGCATAAAAATCAGGTTAAAAAAGGTAAAGTCAGGGGTAAAAGAAGCCTGGTTTTTGCTTCGAAGTCCATTTTAGAAGGAAAATAACCAAGGCATTAATGATCAGACATTCCCAAAATTTTACTCCTTTGGAAGGCCCTGTCATTTTCATGTTATCATCCATTCAGAGAGCAGATGCAGCTGCTGGCATACTCGCAGCTGCCTCATCTCTCTTGATGTGTCCCTGTTCTTGCTTAATAAAAAACTTCTGTCTGGTTTGGCACCACCTCCTGTCTCCTTTTCTTCCCTCATCTAAAACCGCCGTATGCCAAAGAGGACAAAGAGACATCCACGAGGATATTTTAGGCAGCTGGGTAGCTGCGCCTGCTCTCGTTCACAGCCCTGAGATCCCTGTGAGACAATGCAGCTGCTACCCTCAACGAGCTGCCACTGGAAGGTCAGTCCTACCCTCCAACCTCAAACACCACAGAAAATTAAAAGTCTGAAAAAAAACCCAAACCTACTACTTGTCTCATTATGCTGAAGTGGTTGAGGAGTCTCACCTCATGTTTTTAAACCAAGCTGAATATCTGAAAGAAGACAATCACTTCATAATACCATATATTTGTCTTCGTTCTGTTGAGCAGATTCCTGAGCACCTTGGCATGGGCAGGATACTGGTACCTTCACCTCACCTGAGGTTTTGGTGTTGTAGAGGCAGGAAAGTGGAACACACTGCCTCTACTTTCATGTTTGGGAGTCAAAAATAAGAGAAAGAAGAACGCAGTATTTTCCGTACGCAACATTCCATCAGATTGAATTAAAAATCTTGTAATTTGAAGATAAAATAAATGTATTCTGGGCTCTTTTTTTTTTTTTTTTTGGCAGTTTATATCTGACATGTGACATTTGGCCTTTCTCATCTTTTCACCGCTTCTGTGACACCTAATTACAATCCTCCCTTCCTCCTCTTCCCCCTCACCATCTTCCTCCATGCTTTTCTCTCAGAAAATTTAAAACAGTCCAGTAGCACTGTGCTAATGTGCAGTGTGCATTTTTCAGGCATTCATCATTGCCCTGCTTTGTACTATCTAAAATAAAAAAAAAAAAACCAAAAACAAGTGAGTTGTTTCATTTCTTATTTGGTCACCTACAAAATGTAAACAATATGCAGACAGCATTTATAGAAGTATTGTGGAAATTCATAAATTCAATATATAAAGGTAGCTCAGCTGCAGAGAACTGAAAATAACATCTGAAATTATCTGTTTTCAAACGTCTTTAATACACTCATGACATGCAGCTTTGCTTATAAACAAACAGTTCACATCTTAAAACTACATTTTACCCACTCTGTATCTACCAAGATGTTATTCTACAACTTCAAAACTCAGAAAACTTGCATCTATGTTTTAATCTTAAACTGAAATTGAATTTTATTAAATCCACTTTTATGCCATCTGTTAGTTTGTTTCCTTTAAATTTCATTCTCCTATTTGTCACCATTTATCATTGGATTCATAGACTGAAATCATATTCCATTCTCAGCCTTCATGCAGTCAAATTCTTTTCGTGCAAAAGAGGCTTATTTTTGTTAACCTATTGCTTTTGATGTTTCTGAACTTCTCTTAAAAAAGGTGCCCAGCATAGGATGCCAATATCCAAATAAAACTGTTAAAGCACAGAATATTTAAATTCTTTTGCCCAACATCTAGGACCCTAAGATTAATCCTTTTCATAACGGGTCACACTCATTGATATTTTATGATCACTTAACATATTGTCTCCTCCCTTTCTGGAAATTTCTAATTTATAAACTCACAGATTATAGAAGAATAACCAGTTCTGATTGCCAAGTATATATTTTAGACCTAAGTTTCGTAGCACTTTTGGTTTTGGTGTTGATATTGCTGACCTGTTTTTATCACAGTTCTTTACTCATGTGGACGGTGCCTGCAATGTTACTTTATCACGAAAGTCAAGGGACCTTCATCCCTTGGCTTCATCCCATTTAACTTGAGTCATTGAAAAACCAAGCCTGTGTTCTTAGACACTCTTCCTATTCAACATGGACATTTTGTGAAATTAAAGGAAATGTGCACAACATACACAACAATTGTGCCAGTCTAAAGTCTGGGAGTGAGGATGAGTGCAAATAACACTGCTCCTGGGCTGTTGTTCATTGACTTGTTGCTTTCCTTTGCTGTGATTTTCTTTTTGGAGAAGATTGTACTAGTTGAATACCTGTTCAAACCCCTCAGTGTCATTCAGCTGAAAACTCAGTCAGTTAACTTTACTTGAAAACATCTGCAGTAAGTGTGCAACACAAGCAATTTTTTGTTCCTACAAACAAAAAGCTTTTTGTGTTTTATTTGCTCACCACTTAGCACTAAGTACTAGTCTCTCTGATGCCTCTAAACACTTGTGTAAATCTTAATCCTAATTTAATGCTTTTACTGATTTATGTTACGCTACTCATACAGAGGAGATGCAAGACCTAGTCAACATCTAGAATTATGGAAGTTCACTTTCTGTAGAGAGCTGCAAATCGTCCTGGTTGAGCTGAAGGATTTGTTTTTGTCATGGCAACTGGCAAAAAAGCACCATGCAGGGGATGGATGATGCCACACTCCATAGAATCAGAAGAAAGTATAAGCCGTGGGTTGGGGTGATGATTATGATGATGATAGCCACTATGGTGATGATGACAGCAATGATGATGATGATGATAATAGAAATACTAAAAAAATCAGCAATAACCTTATCATTGGAATGAAAAGGGAGACAAAAAAAAAAAAAAAGAGGAGAGAAATTAAATTTAAAAAAAAAAAAAACCAAAAAACAAAAAAGGCAAACAAACAAAAAAAAACCCAAAACAAGAGAAGCACAATACAGCTGCTTACCACCTGCTGACTGAGGTCCAGCCTGTTCCCAGGTCCTCTCAGCCAGCTTCCCCCAATTCATGTACTGAGCATGATTTCTGTGGCATGGAAATCCTTTGGGGCAGTTCAGGTCAACTCTCCTGGCCATGCTCCCATGGAAATTCTTGTGCACTTGCTCACTGGAAGAGATGGGAAACAGAAAGGGACTTAGAGTAGGGTATGACTTCAGCAATTCAAACATTACAATGTTATCAACATAATTCTCATACCTAACCCAAAACCACAGCACTGCACCAGCTCCTAGAAAGAAAATTAACTCTATCCAAGCCAAGTCCAGGGCAGGTTCAGAGCATATGTTTGTTGTAGACAATGATTCTAATTAAAAATTTATTCTAATGCCTTGAAGGTGCATTCATTTCACCTGTCTTCAGGCACTTAACTGATGAAGGCAACTAAAAAGTGAATATTACCCCATACTCATTAAGTGAAAGATAGTCAACTCTTCCAATAGTTCAGACCATTTTAAACTTTAATTACTTACTCAAGTACCTAAAACACTCTTCTTTCATCATTAACTTTGGGGATAGCTTAGAGCAATTTGACTTCTAACTTAGGTGCCTCTATTAAGTTTCTAAAGTTTTCTGGGGTGAATTAAAGAGGACAAAAACATTCTCATACCACTAATAGTGCAATAAGGGTAATCTGGGGACAGATATGCTCTACCTGTCTGGAGTATATCCTTCATGCTTCAAAATGCATATTTCATGCTTAAAATCATTAAGTGCAGAGGGTTGGGACAAAATTTTTCACAGGGGAAAGTCTGAGTATGTCTATGGAAGGGTTATTGTACCTTTCTCTGAAACATCTGGCGCTGGCCAATATTAGCAACAGAAGACTGGACTAGATGGACTGCAGGTCTGATCTGGTGTGGCAGTTCCTATGTTCCTGTGTTCTTCCTCCACCTGGTGCAAGGGCAAAACTGTCAGGTATAATGAGGAAATCTTTATTCAGGTCCCCGGGTAAGACTGTAGATTTGGCAATTAAAAAATCATCTTTTGAAAAACTCAGAGGATTTTGCCTTTTTTACTGATAAAATGTACATTACCTATACTGAAATTGTGCCAGTTCTTTCCCTATTTGTAATTGAGCAATATTACTAGAGATAGGTGAAAAAGACATTTCCAGAGCACTTACAGCTACTATTATTCTATATTATTTTTATTGTTGTCATGCAGTCATGGAGTTGAATTCATTGTATTTGTCCTATATTGGAGTAAGGAAAAGACGTTTTTGTCTTTTAAAGCTTATATCCAGATGAACTTCTCCTAGGCTTAGATTCCCTGACTGTAATCCCTAAATGACCTGCTTAGCTGTATTGGGAGCCCTGCCACTGATGCAGAAAAATAGGGACTTGCAGGTGAAGGTTCAGGTTTGAGAGCTGTCCCCTGTCCACAACCCCCAATGATATGACACCAGCCATTAGTCTGAGTACCACAAAGGATCAGCAAGAAAATATTGTGCATCATTTGCCAGGCAGTGACCTCAGCACACCAGCAGCATACTATTGAGCAATGCTTGGTTTTCAAGAACAGCAGCATAGTCTTAAAAACACTGCAGGTTTTTATCCACTGTTCTTTGTTTTATAATTTTGATTGCTTGTAAACCAATTTGGTGAAGAATGACAGAGGAAAATGTGGCTTTTCATATCTAGAAAAACTTCTTTAGCCTAATTATAGATATTTATTTCTTATTGAAATGTCTTATTGTATCTGCTGATGTTCTAATCAGTTCAGTGCTCCTGCAGCTGCTTTATCATATCCAGCCTTCCATGGAGAAGTCACAGAAACACTGGATCATGACCTTGCCAACTCTGCCTGAGGTTCTTTCTAGTTTCAGTGCTCAGCTTTCAAAATCTCTTAGGATAGCTATGTCTGCTGCAATTTAAGTGAATTGGTTACCCATTAAAGGCTTGATGAAGGTATTCTGAATTTGTCACTTAACCAAGTTAACTAATTGAGGCATACAGTCATCCTAGATTCCCATTACACTCAGTGGAGACAAAAAAGGCACCTGCAGATGCTGTGTCAGATCTAAAATAAGCTGAATTGTCTTTTAGAGGAGCTTATTTCTTCCTTCCATTGACAGGACAAAGAACACAGCTGAACAGGAGCCTAAATTTAGTGCTCCCAGGAAGCGAATGGGATATTAGGAAGGATAAATCTGACTATAACAGCTGGATCATAAGGTCAAGTGCTAAAACTCATCACCCTGCTGGAAAGAGTGAAATGGAATTACACTTCTTCGGTACATTGTTCCCTCTTCTCTCACCTTCCTCTGCATGAGTCTGTGGTTAATCACTTTTCCTACCTTACTTGGTTTCCTATCTTAGCTGTTTGCACTTCCAGGAGATATTGTTGAAAATAAATAAATTTTAGTGATGGCAATTTAGGATCTTTCATTTGATCTTAAACACCAAAGCTGAAGTGCAGTACTGGTGAAATGGATTATTCATATAAAAAATTTAAACCTTGGTTTTGAAATCAACAATGAAACAATAAAAATGCTCCAGACGAAACCCAACTAAATTCCAAACAATAACTATATCATTGTATTTTCTTGGCTCCTGTCTAGACAGAAGGAAAAGCAGGCTCAGAATGACACAGTGTTCAGTCAATATCACTGCTTCAAATGTAGACATACTATAGGGTACAGAAATGCAAGACCATTAACAAACAGAGGACTATAATAACTGAATTGTGATTCTTGATCAAAACTGAAGTCTTTTTATTATCACTGCTGCTGTTTCTTTGATTCACAATGTGAATGAGACTTTGTTTTCTGTGTACTAAATTTAAAAAAAAGATAAAGAGCTAATAAAATAAGAGCTAACATATGGAGTGTGGCACTGGCTGCATAAAGATTATGGATTTTATTATTTGTTGAAATGGAAATGTCAATGTAATCTCATGGGTTGATGCCATGGAAATTCCATTGGATTTTTCATGTTAGGGATGCATTTATACAAGCCTTTTGGATTATAAATGTGCAACACAATATTAACCCATTATATTGACAATTTTAACCCATTAGATTGTCTGTCTGATGTCTTCTGGCTTTCATAGTATGCCAGCATTAAATCAGAGTGTATGTATAAAAACCTGGAGTATTGATGTGAAAAAAACCAGTCTCAAGTAATCATTCCTTTTATAAGTATTTAGTGTCTTCTGAAAATCCAGAAACTTCTCTGAGAGGAGGAGATAGCCCCTGACCCAGTTAGACAGAAAATGTACTCTTACAATTCTCAGTTTTAATATCAGGGAGACTCAGGTACTCGGCAAATTCTAATAAAACACTTTTGCTACTAGGGTTTTTTTTTGTTTATTTCAGTTGGATTTGGTTTTTTTTTTTTTTAATTTGTTTGTTGGTTTGTTTTTTCTGTTTGTGGTTGTTGCTACTTTTTTGGGGGTTTTTGGGCTTTTTGGTGGGTTTTTTGGGTTTTTTGTTTGTTTTGGTCTGGGGGGTTTGTTTGTTTGTTTTTGTCTTCTGTTGTTATTTTTGTTGGTTTTGGGGTTTTTTTGAGGGAAGGTGCATTTCAGCTTTCAGCTTTTGACATATTTATGTATCCAATCATATTGCATACAAGCTTTATGAAAGAAACTTGCTTACAGATGCACATGAGTAAGTACAGATGGGGGCATATGTTTCCAGGTTGTCTTTAGAGGGAAGAATTCTGGCAGATGTTTAAGAAAAGGTGTTCTCACATAACAGTTCAACGCTGCAGAATAAATCCCTTCAGTTTTCCTTTCAGGAGCAGCACATATCTCTCATAACTTTTATAATTATTGCAATTTGAAGTGCATTCTTCTTTGACAGTCAATAGAAAAATTTTAAAACTACCTTAATGAGACTCAACCCACAATGCTGGATCACAGTTTTAAACCAACAAAAATCTTCCTGTAGACATTGGTTTGTCCCATCATTGACTGTAAATGGACTCTTGATCACTGCTTCAGTCTTGGCAACTAATACTTAGGCATTCCTATAGTTTAAGATGAACTCCAAAACAGATTATGCCCTTAATGTAGAACACACTAAAAAATAAAATTAATTTTAAAAAAAATTATATAACCTCACTTAAATGTTCCTTGTCACTAATGGAATGACTCTCTTTGATGATATAGTTGGTAGACACAAGTTATATTATTTATGCCAGACTAAAGTATGTTCAAATGTATTATTTGATTGTCATATTATAACAAGATAGAACTGGGAAGAGAAGAGGTGAGGTGAGGAAAGACATAATTTTAACACCAGTGTACTGAAAGGAAGAGCACAGTGAAACAAGCCAAAACACTGGAGCTGAATAAGTCAGTCAAACCTAAATGGAATGTAAGGAACAAGGAGGAAAAAAAAAAAAAAAAAAAAACCAGAAGAAAAAGAGAACTGAATTGCTAAGGTGGACTTCTATACTGCCTTGAAGACAGAATGTGTGAGTGTCAGCATAAATAAAGATGCTACAACTAGTTTTAAAAGAACACAGTACTGGTGAGATGGCACTGGTATTACTGGGCTGTAATAGATGAGAACAATTTTATCCTCAGCCCTTCTTGTGGCTCATGGAAGTAGTTGGGCAGAGGAAAAGGATTTCTAGTGGCAGATATCTGAGATGACAACACACTTTGGAGACAGATTTGCAAAGGAAAGGGTTTCGTTCAAGGTGCTGCAATCCGCAGCAGAAATTGAAAAGGTGGCACCCAAATATTTACTAAGATTCAAGGCAACCAAAGACAAGTTATAGAATCATAACAGCATTAAGGTTTCAGGCTTTGCTACTAAAGAAAATAATGGATCTCTCCTCCTTTCTTCTCCCCATTTGCACAGTTTTAAGGCAAAAAGATGAAAGACTGGAGAAGACTTTTACACAAGGGATATGTCAGTTTTCCTTTGGCCCGGTGAAAAGAGAGATAACTATTACCAAACCATTGCTTTTCTAGTACAAAAGATACCTAAAACAGCAGAACTCACTCTTCCCACACCTTCAGATGCATTAATAATATCTGCCTTTTCAAATTGCTGTGTAACCACCTTTGCAGAGCAAAAATATCTTTTAGGAATTCCAAGCTTTGGTGCTTAACTTACAATAAAATTTCAGACAGAAAAAAAAGTAAGTTTTAAAAAATGCATAAGCAAACTCTTCAAAGGAAAATGGAAGCAGACTTTTGAAAACATCCAGACAGGAAGGTTTTTCACCTGATTTTAGGCACCTGAAACTCATTGTTTAATGATAGACATCCAAGGATGAGTTACACAAAAATATTAGGCACATGAGGCCCACTTTAGTTTTTTTAACTGACTCATCTGAGGGACAAGAACTACATTTCAACACTTTTGTGTATTTTGCAATCGACTATACTATGTAAAAGACATTACTATCCTTATTTAGGTAATTTAATTGCTGCTGTAAGTGTTGATATTATTGGTCATGTCTGAAAATATCATTTAGACATATTCCTCGGGAAATACAGAATTAGCTACAGACAGACAAGGTGATTTTTCTAATTCCACAAAGTACTATAGTTTTAGCATCAGAATACACACAAGCCCTGGGCTGTAATCACTTAACATTCTCTGAACTAGATCATTTGCACCTTAAAATTGCTAGATTCTGTTTAATCCAATGCCATTGCAGAATATTCCACTCTACTTATATTTTAAAGTTCCTTTTGTTTTTCTATTCCAAGCCTGTTTCTGACTGTGTGGCAGACTAGAACATTGGATGGAAAATTCAGAATTTGCAATTCAAAATCCCAGAGAAGGCTTTAATGCTGAATACTTGTGGACAACATTTAAAAGTCCTGTAGAGTTAAACAATGTAGATTTTTTTCCAATACATGGTGAACTGAATGTACAGATATTATTCAGTTAAGATCTGGAGATAATATTAATATGGTACTTATGCAGAAATCTCACGACACGCAAATGTTTTGTAAATTCAGCATTTAGTTATCTCTTATCCATTAACAAGAAGCAAAGCAAATACCTCCCCCTTATATTCATGCCCCAAGCTAAGCAAAGGGAATGGAAAAGGTTTTTAGAATTACAAATAGAACCTTTAAATTGAAGAAACTTGATAATTTCATTTATGAAAAGCATTGCAGAACTTCTTCTTTCTACACCAGTTGTTATTCAAATCACAGTGCTGAGGATAGAAAAAGACAAAACAAAACAAAACAAAAAGGCAGTCTGAAAAAAAGACACCAAAAAAATGGGGAAATAATAAAACATGGAAATAATAAAACATGGAAAATAATCCTGTCAGGAACCCAGTTTCTTTTCAAAGATCAGGCAGAAGTACTGCATGTTTAAATATGCATATTGAAGCAAAAATTGAGGAAAAAGAAAGGGAAGAGTAGGGAGAAATGGAGAAAATACAGAAAGAATTATGAGCTGTTTTCAAAAAATAGATACCTGAAAATATGAGAATTCATCCATTTAATTTTGAAATTAATATATACATCTAATTGTGCAAATTGTGAATACACTTTTTCAAATACTACAGATTTATATTTCTTATAGGACTATGCAGGTTTTAAAGCACTAAATATAAATTAAGAATAAAATTACTTCATGTGTAAGATTTCAGAGCAAGGGTTTTGCACCTCCTAAATCCCACTCAAGCCCTCAAAATAGGATTTCAGAGGGACTTATGTGTCTCACAGGCAATATGTAGCTGGGAGAGTTTCACCCAAAGGGATAGAACATACTAGCATTACTTCTGCAACTAGTTTGTTGGACTAATTGCGTCAGACAAGAGTCTTTTCTTCATATAGTCTTTTAGTGTGGCAAGACAGATCTTTTAGAAATACTAACTATTACAACAAGGCAAAAGATTGGATATTATGGATTTGCACAGTCAGACTTACAGGAAAAACTGGATGAAAGAATGCTTTTTCCAAAATCTGAGGCTAATGAGTTGAGCATCATCTTCTGAACATTTCGGAGAGGTAAGCAAATATTCCTCCACCCATTTAAAAAACACAAATATTGAAACAGTGAATTTATTAATTGTTCAATACCAAGTAATGAGCATATCTAGACTGTTGATTGAATCCAAGTAAGATACTTCCCCACAGATGAATATTTCTAAAGAAATAAGAACAGTATTCCCAATTTGTTTTCACTTAGCATGACAAATCAGTAGAAAATATTACTGTAAAGGAAATAAAAATGATAAGAAGTGTGAATTTTGAACTAGAGAACCAAGCATACCCAAATGCAGAAACACAGGAAGCATGTTGAGTCTGGAAGAGTATGTGAAAGCATGGTGGTGCACTAATTGGTGCTCTGTCTCCACATTAAACAGGTTTTATTTTATGTTTCCCTCTTCCAGATTTGTTCAACAACTAATATCTGAGTAGGGAAAGTGAGATAATTATTCCTGCTCAGGGGAAAAGGTGATATCTGAAACTTTTGTTGCACAACTGACTTATGGTTATGCTACTACTGGGTCAGAATTTACAGGGTTTTTTAAATTTCTCTGGAAATTACATCTTTTTGACCTTCATTTTTTTTTTTTGTTTTTGTCATCTATGTTGATCTTTATCAACATAGAAGAAGATCAATCTTCATCAATCTAATTCACATAATGACTAGATTAACTTCCAGATGACTAACACATTTTTCCACAAATCATCTGTTTTTTGTTTTTTCTCTTTTAAGCTTCCTTGATCAGAGATTTTCGTGGACCATCAACATCCATGGAGCTTCAGCAGGAGGATGTACTGCAAAAGCTTGTAGGAATTTTTAGATGCTGTATTATCTACTACAAAAAAAAGTACCCTAAACACACTAGTTTTCTCTGTAGCTCATCTTTCCTTTGAGTTATTTTTTTGCAACTCTCATTTTCACTTTCTGAAACAATCCCCAGACAATAGGAGATGTGTTTCACCCTTGTTGCTTAACTTCTTATATTATTTTCTGAATGCTGTAGGCAGCAACTTGCTATTTTACAGTTTTGGAGAGTTCAGCTAATGGAAGCTGTAGTTTTATCACATGGCTGTCTTAAAGTCCTGAAGAAAAAATCTTTCACAAGGGCATCAAGATTGGAGTGTTGAGACCAGTTCAACAGCAAAGAACACTTGGGTTAATGCTTTCTATAAGAAAACAAACCCGTTACACGTTTGGCAGAAATGAGAAGTTGAACACCCGTTTCTCTTTTGGACACAGAGCAATTACACCAGCAGATTGTCAATATCCATGCTCGGCACACTTAGCTCTTGCATGGAGCCTTCTGCATAACAGAAAATAACATGGCTCCTGGCAAGGAGAGATCTTGAACCTCTCTAGAGATAAAAAAGTGAAGGCATTTATTGGGAAATGCAAATAGCTGATTAATTGGGTTCAATTAAACACATCTTGACTGTTTCCTATGAAGAGTGCAATTAGTTTCTTCAAAATGTATTGTATATTCCTGCTCTGCAGTGAAAGGGGATCCGAGGTACCGGGGTTGATGTGCTGGTAAAAAGCAATTTGAAGATATGAAAGCCACAACACAGTCATCTTCTACTAAAATATCTTACTGAATTTGAAGAAATTTGTTGTTAAAATCTTAAATTTACTACATTTGTATTTAACTACTGACATGTAAATAGAATCAAAAGGGTTAATGAAGCTTGTCATGAACATATGTTTGGGAACACATACAGGGACATGGGTAAATTGAGTCCCAATGGCCAGATCCAATGTCCAGTGAAGGTAAATAAAGAACTACATCAAGCATGAGATCAAGCCCTAATCTAAGATGCAAACACAATTAAGACCAGACTGTATTATTCCTGGAGCTATTGTGCCTGGCTACACATAAAAAACCCCAAATTACATGCAATGAAATGGGAACAGAATTAAAAAAAAAAAAGACAAAAAACCCAAAAAACTAATTTTTCAAGTTCTGTATCAGATGAGAAATGGATATAAAGTCCACTGTTACACACAGTATCTTGTTTGACTCTTACAAACACTGTTTTTCAGCTCCCATGACCTCTTTACCATGTCACCTTCACAAGCAGATAAGTTTGCTGTGAATTCTTAGTGTATGGTACATTATGCACACAGTGGTAATTGTAATTAATTCCAAAGGTATTTATAAAGAATCCAGTGATGTGTCCTGCATTCTCAGAGCAATATGCCCTAGTTTCCATTCTAAACAACACTTTGGGCTTGTGTGGTTTTTTTGGTAGTGTTTGTTTTGTTTTGTTCCAAACTTCTTTTGAAAAAGTCGGGGAATTTTCCATGCACAAGAAAAAGTGTTTTGCCTCCTCATTCCCATCTCTGTTACAGAATAAACTACCACCAGGCTCATAGAGAAACAACAAACAGTGAAATAACAACTGATCTAAGAACTGCTTCTAAAAAAGCAACATGTCTTTACCCAAAATTTGCTGTTAGTCAGCATACAAATGTAAGTACCTATAATACCATGATTTTTATACTCTAGAGGTAATTGTCTGACACTAAGTATTCTGATTTTATAATGTTGACCTGTAATTTTTTTTTTTTTCTCCTTCACCTACTGGAACTAGTTCTCTTGCCTAGTTTGAACTTCAAGTCACCTACAGAGAAAAAAAAAGATTCAATCAACTATTACATAAATTGATTTTATAAACTGAAATACTTACTAAATGTGAATATAGAAGGCTTTTTCATACAATGGTCCATGAATATTTAGCAGACACTCTTAACTGTTATGAATTTATGGATATTTCCATATTCTATTTCTCCAGCTATGTTGCTGGGGTATTGAAGAGAGAAAAATCCTAATTAAAAGTAATCTAAATTGGTTAAGAAATGCAAGAGAAAATCTAAATAAGTCCCAGGATTGCCTGAACTAGGTAATGAATAAAAATAGTTATTTTTAATAGGCCCATAAGAGATTAATAGAAATGTCTCAAGTGATCTTTGGGCTTTCAGGTCATGGAAGCTACTGGTGATGTTGCCTAAAAGCTAATGCATGTGTGAACCTGGCATACATAAATAAATGTGCATGTCTGTGTTAATGTGCGACATCCCACTCGGAATCCTCCATTTCAAGGAAAAAAATATGTAGAAGAAAATAAAGAAAGCACTGCTCATTTTCATCTAGACAAAAAACAGACATGGCAGAAGAAGGATTTTCAGAACAACAGCAGAAATATGGTAGCTGGATGTCAAATAATAACTAGCAGGACAGAATACATTTGGTCCACACTGGTTAGATGATACATTTTACACAACCTTGCCCATCAGCTGACATCTGATCTAAACTGGTTATCCAAGTCTGAGGTAAGCCCTCCTACAAAGATCTACAATTTGACAAAATTAATTGTACTATATACTTCACTTCTGGTGTCTAAAACTCAGTGTGATGAACCATGAATCATAGAATCCCAGAATGGTTTGGGTTGGAAGAGATCTTGAAGATTTTCTTGTTCCAATCCTTCAGCCATGGGCTGGGACAACTTTAACTAAAACAAGTTGCTCAGAGCCCCATCCAGCCTGGCCTTGAACACATCCAGGGATGAGGCAGTGCCTCACGTATTCCAGTGCCTGCACAGTAAAGAACATTTATCTAGTGCAAACTAAACCTACTGCTGGTCTTACTAAGTGGATAACACCTTAAAAGACTTTTAAAAGATTGCAGAATATACACTGTGAGTAGAAGTGTTATAACCCCAGCTGGCAGGTTGGGCCCACACGGCCCCTCCTTGTGCACTTCACCTTGTGAGTGCCAGAGAAAACCAGAAGGGTAAAACTGAGAAAATTTGTGGGTTGAGATAAAGGAAGTTCAGTGGGCAAAGCAAAAGCCAGAGGCACAAACAAAGCAAAACCAGGAATTCACTCACCCATCCCACGGGCAGGCAAGGTGTTCAGCCATCCCCAGGAAAGCAGGCCTCCATGACATGCAGTGGTTACTCTGGAAAACAAACACCATCATTCAAGTGCCCCCTCATTCCTTTTTCCCTTAGCTATATATGGTGAACATCACACTGTAGAGTGAGGAATATCCCTGTGGTCAGCTAGGGTCAGCTATCCCAGTTGTCCCATCCCAGTTTCTGGCACACTCTCAGACTTCTCCCCTGTGGAGTAGGATGAGAAGTAGAAAAGGTCTTGACTTACAGACTTTACTTAGGGACAACTAAAATCATCACTGTGTTATCAATATTTTTCTCACACTAAATCCAAAACACAGCCTTGTACCAGCTGTGTTGGGAAGAAAATTAACTCTATCCCAGCTGAAGCCAGCATAAGAAGTATTAGAATTTATGTAGGTATTCCACAAGAGAAAAAAAAGCACACCAGAATTTATTAGTCATGTAATTTATTAGTTGTTAATTACTTGCTTCTTTTTATTAACATATTACACCTCAGAGAATAACTCTAAGGTAGGTAAATTAAACTAGACTTCCTTTGCTGATGTGTAATTTGCAACACAAAGAATGTAAATAATGAGTGGAGATGGGAATGGAAGTTAGTGCCCTGACAATGATAATTTTATCTGAGTATTGCCTTTGGGGCTTAAATATGTGCGACAGGAATCACAGCAGGAAAGCAGAAGTTGGAGGTAATATATCAGAAACAAGAGTGCAGAAATGAGCAGAAACGATCTGAACAGAACAAGATACTGTTGTAAAGAAATAGGAAAACTTCTGTATGGAAATGGGAAAACTTTGAACAAGGAAGGGGAAACGACCTGGCAAACCCTCTCTAGGAGTGTCCCACAGGTATCAGCAGCAACATGAGAGAAGGATCCATGCTAATAGGCTGGCACTGTGGCAGAGACACATTCCCCCCATGTTACATGCCTAATTTAGAGGGCAATTTCTGCTGGTTGAGAGAGAGAAACATTCTCTCAGAAAGAATGGCCGGAGTGCTGCTGAGTAGAGTCTGCTTTCAACTTGTCTCTCCTCAGATGTTTCACTGCAGTTCCTGTGTTCAGGGCTACCATAGCCACTGCCCATAATAAAAATTGAATAGAAAATTTATATATATCTAGTACACATTTAATATTTATTCCTGTTACCACCACTGCTTTTATATATTTTGTCATTCTGGGCCCACTGTCACCCTGACACTGCCCTCAACAGGAAGGAGAGCATTCATGGATTAAGATGACCACAGAAACAGTAAAAAGAGTACCAGAGGTTTGAGATTTGAGATTTGATTTTGAAATATAATAAAATTGACACATGGTTGTGATTCAATATGGAGCCAGTCCAGTCCTGTTAAATCTGTGAGAAGCTTTCCATTGACCCCAGTGAACACTGAACCCAGTGCTATGAATTCAAATAGTTGCTTATTTTATGCAAATCACAAATCCTGCAGGTCTTGAGCTTTATAATAGTCAGTGAAAAAGTTTTGATGAGCTAAATGCAGTATTGAAATGGATAAATTGATGAGCTTTATTATTATTATTTGGAAATGTAAATAAAAGCATCTTTTTTTTAAGAAAGACTTTTTCAGATTTTTGCCTGCAAATAAGAATAAATTAAGAAAAAAAAATGAACTGAAATAAATGCATAACCGAACTAATTGTCCAGATTCCCAGAGAGGAAAATAAATAAATATCTCTTACTGGTTTTGTGTTTCCAAAATGCCTGTTACTAATGAACTGGAATCAAGTATATTTGGAACTTTAACTTGAATAGGTGGGAGGTATAAGCTAAGAACTCTGCTCAAAAAAATGGAATAATGGTGTAAAACGATCTCAAAAAACTAATTTACCTGCCACTGACTAATGTGTGGCTGTTGAGAAAATCTCACACTTAAATTAGAAAAGTGATACATATTTGTGTGCTCCCTGAATAATATTGAGGATCATCAATTAGAAAGGAAAATCTTTGCAAGGTTTAAATAACACAAATCAGTGTTTTATGGGCACAAGCAATGATATGGCAGACATATGTGAATGAACACAGTTCAGCATGAAGCACAGTACGTCATTTTCAAACTTTTGTAACACAGTCACTTAATAAATACATGCGCAAGGTGCTCTTCTGGAAAGAAAATATTCCTTCTTTGGGGGGAATACGCAGACTGGGATTAAGATACTTTCCAAGTTATCAGGATTGTATATAGTGTTTGGCATTGGCAGAAAGACTCTACTGAGTCCATTGATTTACTCCAGAACAATATAATTTATATTTTTAGAAGCTCTTGTGTACAATACAGCTAAAGAAGTTAAATAATGAAAAACAGAAGAGAATGGAAAGGAGAACTGAGAGTAATATATAAAAAAAATGTAACTCAATTTTATTTGAAATCTAGGGAGCAAGATATTTGATAAGAAAGAAAAATATATAGCAAGGTTCATTCAAAAACCTAAGATTTCTCTAGTTAATTGCTAATGAACCATTTCAACATATATCTGGTAAGTGTCATGTTTTAACTAGAGGAATGGTCCAGTTATGTCAGGACATACCTCAGTGCTTCTGAGTATTGGGATCAAAGTCTGCCAAAGTGTTTTTTTAAAGAATACCTCAGCTCAGGACAAAAAGCTTCAGAAAAAAACCCCAAAAAAACAAAAAACCAAAACATATGTGGAGCAAGAGGGGAAATCAAAACAAAACAAAAAGTATAACAGAAACACCTAGGTCAGATGGAACTTTTAAAACCAAAAAAAATCTGAAAAGTTAGTCCATTATCATAAATCTGCTGTAAATTCTTGGGAATTTTGCCATGATCAATGATGAGAACAGAGTCTTAACTTATGCCTGTAACTTCTGAATAGCCCAGCTAGAGACTGAAAGAAGTAAGGAGGTCTATCAAAGCATTTCATCTAAGTAGTCTGTATTTTCTCCCTTGTACTCAATCTATCTGCCTGTCTGTTTATCTATTTTTGTGTCTGAAAACCAGAAAATTAAAACTGGAGAGCTAAAACCACTTTTTTTTTTTTTTTTAATTTGTCTTTTTTTTTTTCCCTCCAGAGTATATTCCTCCATTTTGTCCCCTAACTTTCTTTTGGAAGAAAAGGAAGACCAGTTCTATGATTTTATGTAACACTCATTTCCATGATGAATCCTCACTATATTGTTTTCTGTAATTCATCTTTCCTTGGTCTGAGAAGTGTGCTATTTCCCTAAAGAACAAGTAGCATAGCCTCATAAATCTCAGTGTTTGGCAGATTCCCAGAACTGACACTAATTCTGCTTTAGCCCATTTTGACAATCAAAACTTAGAAGAAAAAGGGATAAAGTTTGACCAGGTTATTTTTTCTTTCGTATTTCCATATGTTAATGCAATAGGAATCTGACATTTTCAGAATTGAGAAAATGCTGGAGGAAAGTGTTTGATAAGTTTTCATGATTTATTTTGATTAATTAACCAACAAATATATATTTTTTAAAAATGAAAAATGCAGAAAAACATGGGAAAAGTATAATCACCTTTTTTTTTTTTTTTTTTCTGGAGAAAAAAGCTGCAGAAATTGTTGCTATTAATCATAGCAACATAATGCAAGGACTGTTTTCTGTCAGTATGTCCACTCTTCTGCCATCAGTGGCAAGATATTAATTTCTTGATTCTTGTGGAATTGTTTTCCTCTGTTATTTTCTATCTTTTGCTGTTCTGTGAGTAGATCCAGCCCTTGCTTCTCTTCTCTGTTACTCACAACTTCCCCATGGACATTTTCAAGAGCATGTGTAGGAAACTGCTGGAAACATTTCATTTATGCAGCAAGGTGAATAATACTTTTGAAACATGAGGTGGGTAACGCCTTCTTAGCTTTTATTTTGGTTTTTTGTTTTGTTTTTCCAAAACATCTGAGAATATAATCTCATGTGGAGATGACAACAGAGTCTTTTGAGATGAAATTCATTTTGACTAATTTTTCCAGGAAACACTATATTATCTACGGTGAGTCGAAGTCCTGTGTAGTGATGCAAAGGCTCAGGAGGCAATAGAGACATCAGGGATTTCCAGATCACTGCACTAATATAGGCAGAAGTCTGTGGCTGGGCTTATTAATATTCTGGCCTTACCTGCACAAACCAGAACAACCAAGAAATGGACCGTTCCTCCCTGTCTGTACTTCCAGATTATTGTACAGCTGCCTCAGTGCACTGCCCCAAAGGTTATGTGCTCCTTTCTGCGCGAACTCGCCGAGTAGAAAGATCTTTTCCCCTGTGCAGTAGAGAGAGATTTAAGCTCAGTCTCCAGTATCAAAAGCAGCTGAATTCTGGTACAAAGCAGGTCTCTACTGAAATGCCACTATTTATGCCTGTCTGCAATTCATTTGTTTGATATACGTAGCAAGGTTTCCTGAAAACATAGAGGTTATTGTACGTACAATTAGAATTTCTACTTCCTCCTCCCCCCCATTTTCTTCTGTGCTGCCTCTGATATTTTCTTGTATCCACTTGCAACCTGTGTTCATGAATTCATACACAGTTATTTATATACTTACTTATTTTTGGTATTCTTAGAAAAAGTCTGGGTTTTATTAAAAATAAATCCTGGGCCATTATTTTGTTGCTCTCAGCCTGAAAAAGGTTCAAGAAAGCTTTTGCTCTGCCTTTGATGGTACCATCCATTCTCCTGCCTGTGGCTGTTTATTCACTTAAAGGTGCCTTTGAAATATTGTCTAATTCCTTGCTCTGTACTCTAGTGTTCTTTTATGCTTTAGGAATGAGTAACAGACTCAATTCAATAAAAAGAATTAGAATTAAAATCCATTGGCTTTATTTTCTGTGTCTTTATGGAAAATAATGACATAGAACATGCAATATTGTATCATTATCTCTTCAACAATTCTCATAAATTATGAACATATATTGCATTAATTCCTACCTATCTGGTGCTCTTATTATACATTTGCTTCCTTAATTAATGCAATATTCTTCATTCTTTTCCTGCTGGAAAAGAACTACTTATGCCACTAAAGAGGAAAACTTGCTAGTCTATTAAACACTAATTGGTAAGCGGTTGGAATCCAGACTGAAAAATAAATAAAAATTCTTCATTTAAAAAAAGAAAAAATAATAATTTTAGAAAGTTCTAGAGAGGCAAAGAGGGAAGCATAGAATATGTATATACATATGTATCTGTTTATAATTGAAATTAAGTTTAAGGATATGAAAAACAGCCTGAGAGGATAACAGCGAGAGAAGTTAGTATATATTCAATTTTTTCAGTGAGAAAATCTGTGACACTAGTTGTCTTCAGAGTCTAAAATATGCATTATTATTACAGATTTCTGGATGGTGAACATCTAAGTGATATATTCACCTACTGCACTTATGATCTTTCAAGGGTATCTGAGGTTTCTTTCTCCCAGGAAGACAGTCTGAGACTTTGGTTCAAGGGAAACTCCACTAAAATACAAAGGCAAAAGCACAAATGTAAAAGCTTAGGAAGGGCTGTGTTTGTTGCTCATTTCTTTTCTTAAAGTGAGTATCTGTTAGTAAAATTTCATCAGTCATGCCCAGGCTGCCTCGTCCTTGTGTAAGATGCAGTCTCTCCTAATGAGCAATTCTGCAATATTTCAAGAATAGAAAACTGACCTAAAACACACCGAGGCACTTGAAATATTCATATCACAGTAAGAAACTTTGCACAAACCCTTAATACCACAAAGGGCTGTGTTTCACAGAGCAAGCAGTCTCTCTTGTTGATGAATATTGTACTAAACCAGAATAGCCTGAGACATACAAATTAAAACATAATATAAAGTATGAAGTCCCATGTATTATGAGTTCTCCTGGAAAGAATTAAGTAGATATTTACCATAAATTCTGCTAATAATATTTCATATATTTCTTCAGCCCAGACCACACAACTCTGGACCACAGCTGGTCTAATCCCGAGGAACTGTTGGCCAAGCCTGAAAACAATCCTGTAATCACAGGGAAATGAAAATTGAAGACTGACAATTAAAGAGGTTCAAGATAGAATGTTTAACAGAAAAACTCGTTTCTGCAATGATTTACAGTAGAATGTTTGTTGGAATAGGACTTTTGATGCCTCAGATTTTACCTTTTATATTTTTCAGATTCTGTACTGTTTTGGTGTGTAGTTCTGAGATTCATATTAGGGGATACTAAACGCTCTTCACAGAGTAGGTAGACGTCATCCATTTTGTGACCCTTTTGCCACCATTTTGGGTCCATCTTGGGTGTAGCCCTGGCTGGGCTCTTGTGCCCCCCAAGGTGGGTCCATTGAGGCTTCCGAATAAATCGCTATTTTATTCTTTAACTCCATCTGGCCTCTGTTCTAGGTCAGCCTTCACAAGACATCAGTTTCCTTCTGGATCTTCAAGCAACTGGAGCTTTTGTCTTCTGCAGCTGGAACAGAGAGTACTCAGCTGAGTTTAAGACAGAAAATATGCAGAACATTGAAACAAGAGTTTTAAGTGATGATTTGTTAAAGAACCCAAAAGATTTGGTTTATTATTGGTGATTATTGATTATTTATTATTTATTTTTGGTGATTATTCCAGAAGTTATACACACTAACTGTCTGTCAGGGAGAACACATGGGACATAACATCACCATGTGCATTCAAGTTGGAATTGATATAGAAACACATCTTTACTGCAGGGTTGCAACTGGTGGACATTTTACATTAAATATTTTTATGGATTTTTTTTAAAGAGCATTTTTACACTTTTGGTTGATTTTAACATTTTTTTCTAAAATCAAAATAGCATTCTTTAATCTATGTATCTTTATTTCTTGTTTTATTTTTTCTTGCTTCAAATTTAAAAAAAGAACTTACAAGCATAGGAAGGAAAAGCAAAATATGAACCTTTTTCTAACAAAAGTATTTCCCTAATAAACCCAACATTCCTGGAAGTACTTACTTTAATATTTGACTGAAAACTTTTGCAGAGACTTCCAACCAGCTTGAGCTGTGTAGTTCACTGTCCATCCAGCATAGGAACAGGAATATTTGTCTCTGTTTTTCAGTTCATAAATATTATCTCTATTCCACAATAGATATGTACACTAAAAATGAGCAAAGACAGTACCAGAATCAAACACAGGGCAGCACTACCTGTGCAGGTTGGACTCCAAACTCTGAAGAGAAAACCATTCTACTTTAGAGAGCTGTGGCACAGATCACTAAATTTCAATACGAAGATTTCTTAGATTTCTTGAAACTCATCAAAACTTTCCCCTTTTATATTTGGATGCCATTACTTGAGTTAGTGTTCTCCACCATCATCTCATCTGTACAGCAAAACAATCCAATGAGAGACTATATAAATTTTTTAAAATTTGTGTTACGATGCCAAGGAGGAAAAGATAAATTAAAAATGGAAATTTCATCTAGTGTATTAAGAGAGAAAAAACTATTTTCTACAACAAATGACTGATTAACTCCACTCAGATCTTCAACTATTTGCACAGACCTTTTATTTTTTTTATTCTAGACAGTAATGAGTTGTAAATATGAAAATATGCACCACAGAAAGAATATTTACTTTAAATAAAATCCTCTAGAAAGTCTAAGCTGTTTGATATCATTGATCTTAGAATCAGGGTTTCAATGAGAAAAGCCAGAATAATGACATATAATATATTGGGTTTTGGTTTTATTATTGTTATTTTAAGAGCTTGCCTGAACCAAGAGCTTACAGATATTTTTGTAAAACAACAACACTATTTATTACATATTACCTAATCTGAAAAAGAAAAATGCTTCATATCAGTTTTTCCAAAAAAAAAAAAAAAAATCAGGCTTCTACAGAATCTTCTTTTTTCCCCCTTACTAAGAGGTCTGGAAAAAAGCTTTTCTGCAGAGCTCAGTTACTGCATTTACTTCACTAATGAATTCATCACACTTGTTGCCAGAAATTAAAGTAGATTTGACCTTCCTTTTCTAGCTAATCCTCTTAAGTAAGATTTTCTGAAACTAGAGCCCAACATGCAGTTTCTTAACACATGCTTAGATGGTAGAGTTATGTTTTTCTAGAAGATCATTCCTTTCGACCACCAGGCTATTCAGTTGGAATCTTTAAGTTTCAGTCTGATTTGGAGTCATAAAATGTTCCAATTGAAGGTTTTGCTGCCTGCCAAAGGGTTCAGATGGGAGAGAAAACTTATAAGTCTATGTGGTTTTAAAAAAAGAGAAAAAGGTGTTTGTCCAGAATTGTCCACACCCATCCTTCAGAAAACTGAAATAATTTATTTACTTCACCACTAAGGAGGAAGGACAACTAAGATAAGTGTAAGACATTTTTCTGACTGAAATTTCCAATATAAATATTGTTATCCGTTCACTAAGTAGTCTATGTGAAAGAAACGTGGCCAAGACCAATGCCAAAAGCAGAACCTCCCCGTCCTTAGGAAATTGATGCATTTGGTAAGGACATAATAAACCCTCTGCTAAAGTGGGATCTCCTGCCAGCAAAGCCAGCAGGAACTTTGCTGAACTTGCCACAGCTGGAATTCACTCTTTCTGCATAGTGCACTTGTATCATTCATTAAGTCACTTTCTGTCTCTGTACAAAACTGTACCAGCACATCCCTACCAGCAATAATTTCTAGAGGGAGAGAAGAGATTCTTAGCCTTGGAAATGCCTTGAAAACAGAAGCAGCAGTGCAAAGAGCACAGCCACAGAGCAGACAACCCTTTGATTTCAGACACTGGTACATGAGGGAGATTTGTCTTCTGTTATTATAGCTTTATGGTCTTTTAGCAGAGCATCAAATAGAAGATGCTGGGAAACTATCAAGCCAATATTATGTTATTAATATTCAGATCTGGTTCGAACAGCAAGAAAAGAATGTTTCCCTTAATGTGAAATAAAAGGCATTGTTCTTGGAGGATCTGTGTTTCTAAACAAGGGTAAAGTGTGATGGAAATTTGTTAATTTCTTTTCCTGATTACACAACAATATTTTCCCATGATAACAAAACTGGAAAGAAGCTGTACTACTTGGTAAACAAGCTTGCATGCTGTGTGCCATTTTCTGTCACTATTTATGCTGCTCTCTGAAGAGGGGATACTTGCCCTTTGGAGGAAAAAGATAAAGACAAACATATGGGCCAGGTTTTTGTTCAGGTCCTAATTTCTCTGAACTCTTTATTATGCATCCAGACTGGCTAACGTCATTTAGAGGAATGCCAACAGCCCTTATCACTGTTTCTTTATTTTTCTGTACCTGAACACACCACAATTAGGAAATCGTACTCAGCTGTTCCCACGCTTATCTCTCAAAACCCTTTTCTCCCTCTGCATGCTTGCATCAGCCACTGAGCCCAGGCCAGGAAAGCATTCTCCACACCACTATCTGTGTTCCTCATGAAAAACATTTTTTTGAGTCTTTTTTGAGACTGAACCAGTCCTCAGAAGTATAGATGGTGGTAAGTCTTTTCACAGAACCATAAAATATGCTGAGTTGGAATGGACTCATCAGGATCATTAAGTCCAACTCGTGGCCCTGCACAGAGTACTCCAAAAATCCCAGCACATTCCTGAGAGCACCCAAAATTGCCCCCAGGACTCAAGGTGAGGGTGCACCAGGTCAGAACAGAGTAGAACAATCCTCTCCTTTATCTGCCTTGTTCTCAATTTTGATATCTCCAAACAAAGAGATAGAAAAAACCTTTCCTGATATCTGTGCCTTTTGCATCTGTGTATAAGCAGGTTTTGACACGTCAACCAGAAAAACCTGGGAGAAGATTCACATTCAACACAACCACTTGTCAGGCGTTCCCCACGTTCAATTCCCAAGGTGGATATGTCCTCAAAATCTCTGTGTAAAGATTTTTCATTATGAAAAACAACTTTGTCCGACATACCACATCTCTTTAGGAGATAAAATCTAGCAAGGAGCCTTACTTAGTAGCTGCTGCCCTCTAAACAAGAAGAATGTTCATTAGTTATTCATTCCCTTCAAATCACAGAATCATAGAATGTTTTGGGTTGGAAGAGACCTTAATGATCACCTAGACACAATTCCTCTCTTAAGGGCCATGTGAAACAGGATGCAGCGAGCAGAGAGACAGGTTGATTATTTAAAATAATCACCACAGTCAGATAGAGACCAAACTTCACCCAAAAAAGATCTGGACGAGGATCTTGTCTGAGACTTGGAGTGTATTCCCCATCCTGGAAGTGCTCAAGACCAGGCTGGATGGGGAAGGTGGAAGGTGTGAGGAGAGGAGTCCTTGACCATGGCAGGATGGCTGGAACTAGATAATTTTCAAAGGCCCTTCTACCCCAACCCAAACCATTCCATTATTCTATTTCACTTAGATCTTCCTGAAAATATAAAAAATTAGATAAACACACACACACACACACACACACACACACACACACACACACACACTCTCTCTCTCTCTCACAAGATTCACCTTCCATACCACACCTGAAACCTTTCCTAAGCATAGTACATTAACCCCACAGAGGTTAGGCACTGGTAAGAGACTTTATAACTCATAGGGAAAAAACCCCACTCCCTGTGTGAAACAGCTGCTTTCACACAGTTTGTTCAATGTTGCTTTCCATGTATGCTGCACAGCCTTGGAATCAAGGGGTCCCCTCAAAAGGAGAAGATCACAGGTGGCAAGCTGAGACACCCTATTGGTGTTCAAGCTCACATGTTTATGAAGTCAATAGAGTGCAGAGCTTTTTTAGACAGTTGCTTCCAGTGGTGAAGACAAATGAAGAACAACACCCAATGAGCTGTGACTGGATCCCTACAAAATGCTTTGCTCATAAACTGAATTTTCATGCATGAAAAATAAAAACCTTTAGGGACCAGGACTGCTTGATGGTTATTTTAAAAAGCTGAAAATTTGGAAACCAAATTTCATCTGCATCTTTTTCTCAATCAAGTGTTTCTCAGCATATGCGTCAGAATTTCAAGCAGTTTTTTTTTTATTTTTCAGCCCAATGTCCCATGAGTAGTTACCATATGTAAAAAAAAACCAGCTTTTGCCAGCAGGATAAAAGCAGAGAAGCAACAAGGTGCTAAGTGTGAAACTTCTGTACAGCATCAAATTTTACACAAAAACCAAAGAGCAGTTTTCACAAAAGCTGAAAAAACTGAATTGAGACCTTCATATTTAGTCAGCGTGGGTTTGTTTTGTTTTTTCTTCTTTTCCTTTTGTGAAACTATATAGACTTTCAGGAAATCCTTTTCTCATTCAGTTTCGGGATTATTTTCATTCATTTTAAAAGTAATCCATAAAAATTGCATTCACATCTAAAAAGTGGTCCTGGATTTTTCATAACTGCAGTAGTGATTAGAATGAAATCAAATAGAGTGACTTGTTCTGCCTATGTTCTTACAAATTTCCTTCAGTATAAAAAAGGAAAAAGTAGTGAAGATAAAAGTAATTTTACTCATTTTTTTGTAAATTGAAATCAAAGTTATTTTCAGTTCTCAATGTTATGCGTGTAATATGCAGCACTTCTTTCTTTATGGCTTTCAGACTTATGTGGAGTTTCCTGATTTTGGAGATATCCTCTCATTTCTAATGCATTGTCTCAGCAAGTTTCAGTCATCTTATTTCAAGACCATGCACTTACTGACAATTTTACCCACTCGGGTAGGTGGCATACTTCATGCTCATTGGCATTTTGATGCAGTTGTCCCTGGCTGGATTGTGTATTGTTCACATATTCCCTTCTAAAACTGAATTATCAAAACCTCAAAGCTTCAGGAGCTACCACAGGCTTCAGGACATTGGCAGAAAGGCACCTCCTGAGACACAGAGTCCAGACTTGCTTTTTGCAGGCAACACTGAAAACTCGACCATTTTATCTTTGTTTTGCTTCTGTGGCCACATTTCCAAGTCAGTTCCTGAGCCTCCTTCTCCTGTTCTTAGAAAATAATTTAAAACCTTGGCTTATTTGCTTTCCAGCCATTATACACGTATTTCCTCTTCCACTGGCATGTCTCTTTCTCTCTAAGTAGCCTGTCTAGCTTTCTAATGTTTACCCTCTCAAAATGTTTATTTGCTGCAGTCATATTCTGTCATCTTTCATTTTGCCAGGCTAAAAGCATCCAGCTGCTTTCATCTACAGTAGCTTGATGGATTCTCCATTCTCTGGTCTCTCTAACAGTCCCTCTTTGTGCTTTCTCCCATTTGATTTTGTTCCCATAATTATTCCTGGTTTTTCTTATCAAGCCACAGGAGTACATCGTGCAAACGACATTTCTTCTTCCCTGTATCCCCAAGACCCTACAACTATCCAAATTAAACCGATAATAATAATTGCTGAAAAATAGCTGCACCCAAGATGATTATCTTCATCCCTATCAGTCTTTGTTCTAAAAGCAAGATTCTTACTATCCTTCTTGTAGAGAGTAGTATGGCAATTCAGTCTGTTAAATTAATTTGGTTTCAATTTCTTCTGTCCTCAAGACCATCCAGTTATTCCTGTATGATATTTTTATCTTTCGCTATAATGATAGAGGTTCTCATAATAAGATAAACTAGAACATTTAATTTTAAATGTAAAGCCTCGATTTACAAAACTTTCTGTTGTTTTCCTGTTTGTGGGGAAATCAGGTTTTATTGTGGCATCTTTAGCAGCACTGAACTGTGGAAACAGTTCAGTTAGCTAGTGGAAAGAAATTAATTGCTAAAGGAAAATTGTGATTTTTGTATGTTGAAAACCGGCATTTTGAGCATATGGAAATGCTGTTTCCACACACATATGTTTAATCCACAATTTACAGCAAATTGTCTTAAATCAAGAGATCCTTAACTCTCAGTGTCTTGAATAGAAGCCGGAAGAAAAACCGTCTCCTTTACTTTTTCCCTCCTTTTTAAAAGAAACAAGTATTTTCTCTTTCACATACACATACACATACACACACAACCACTCTCTTAGCTATTCATTACATCCTTAGAAGAGAACTAAAGTTAAACTATCCTCTGAGGATAACAAAATGCAAAATTAACTCCGGACTGAATGAAGTGCATATGGCCATGGAGAATTATTTGTGAGCTATTCCCAGTGAAATGTGCATATCTAATTTGATTCCAGTTGTGTTTCATGAAGAAATAAAGTCTTTAGTGTCACATCCCTATTGCAATTTTTTTCACCAAAGCCTAAGTATCAATCAGCACCAAAATTTTCTTATTGAACTCTCCATTTCCCTCCTTTGTCTTCTATTTCTCCCTAATACTTTCAAACTCCACACACAACAACAATTCAAGAATGGGTTATTCAGGTTGAGGTAGTCTTTGCGTGGCAAAAAAAAAAAAGCATGTTGTGCTCTGTTTAGGGGTTCAACATGGTTATGCCATTCTGGATACCCATATTTGCATTTTCAGGCCCTCTTGAGAGCACAGGCATGGGATTTACGATGTGTTTCAGAATAATGTCTTCTTTATAAGCTGGAAATCTGATGAGTATAATATTTGACACTGCACTTTTATTTCTAAAAAGGAGAGGAATGGATTTGAAGTATGGAATATTGAGTGGATAAGGAATTGACTGGATGGTCAAACCCAAAGGCTTGTGGTCAGTGGCTCGATGTCGTAGTGGCGAAACCTCATGGGTGAGAGACTGATGCTGCTTGAGGTTTTTGTCATCAAAATGGACAGCAGGGTCAAAGGTTAAGTGTCAATCAGCACCAAAATTTTCTTATTGAACTCTCCATTTCCCTCTTTTTTCTTCTATTTCTCCCTCATACTTTCAAACTCCACACACAAGAACAATTCAAGAATGGGTTATTCAGGTTGAGGTAGTCTTTGCATGGCAAAAAAAACCATGTTGTGCTATGTTTAGGGGTTCAGCATGCTTGTGCCATTCTGGATACCCATGCTTGTATTTTCAGGCCCTCTTGAGAGCACAGGGATGGGATTTATGACATGTTTCGGAATAATGCTTCTTTATAAGCTGGAAATTTGGTGAGTATAATATTTGACACTGTCCTACATGACATATTTGTTTCTCAAAAGGAGAGGAACAGATTTGAAGTATGGAATATTGAGTGGATACGGAGTTGTTTGGATGGTCAGACTCAAAGGCTTGTGGCCAGTGGCTCAATGTCATAGTGGAGACACCTCATGGGTGAGAACTGGGACTGATGCTGCTTGAGGCTTTTGTCATCAAAATGGACAGCAGGGTCCGAGGGCACTGTCTGCACCTTTGCCAAAATCACTGAGCTCTGTGGTGAGGTGAAACAGTGGAGGGAAGGGACACAATCCAGGGGAACCTGGACAGGCTGGAGAGGTGAAACTGTCTGAATGTCATGGAATTCAACAAGGCTAAACATCAAGTGTGTGTCCATCTTTTCCAATCAACCTGGATTGCTGCATAACCTAAACGCCCATAGGAGGATCTTTAAGCTGTCATTCCTCACCCAGTCTCCTGAGAAACATTAAAGATAATTTGGCTATAGGAGATGTGCGTCAACTTTTTCTGAAGTCAGAAGACATGTCAGAAAATCTGGAACATACTGGAAATTTTTTTTCTGCAAAATCAAAGGGGAATTTTTGGTCAGTTTTCCAGAATTTGAATGAAAAGGTAGAAATTATTTCAGTTGCATCACTTACTAACAACAGACTAGTCTCAATAATGATGAATGCTCCAAACAGCAAAAAGAGACTGTAGAAGCCAAATCCTCCTTATATTTTCTGTAAAACAGCCTTTGGTTGTATTTTGTCCTCTTCAAAAGACTTTTTTCACACAATTAAATTGCAAAATTCTATGAAGGCAGAAAACTCTGCAAATATTGGTTGGTATTCAACCCTGGAAATTAGCAAAAATACTGGAAAAGGAATAAGGATTGGTTATGGTGACATATTCTAGAAGAGAAGCATGTTTTCCTGAATTTGGATAGAAAAAGGTAATTTTGGAGGAAAATATATATTTCATAATATTTTTACTTTCTAGGATCTGTAACATTTTATCTGGGGATACAAGTCCTCTTTCCTCCTCTAAGTAATCCAGAGTTCAGATGTGGACAGAGCAGACTTCAGTAAGATATTTATTCTTTGACTATTTGCTAAAAATCTAACCAGAATGAATTGAATGTCAGAATAAGTCTCATGACTACCTTTTCCTAATATCAACTGTGAGAATAAACACTATTTTTATTCAGGTAATTATAAGCTGTCTAAAGTCACTTCCTCCACCACTTTGTGGCTTACTCATTTTTTCCGGAAATACCTTTCAGGAAAGGTATTATTGACAGGGTATATTGTTACATATGTAAATGGATAAGAAGCAACAGCCTAGCAAATGGCACCTCTTATTATGAGGAAATTGAACTGCAAGGGTTTTTTTCATCTTTAAAATTAACTTTAGAAGAGACTGTCATGCGTTGATCATTTCTCAGTCATGGCAAACAAGGCTGTAATATATAATAAGTGAAAAAATAACCCAATAATGCAGCACAGCAGCAACACAATCAAACAAAAGGGGTTCATTTCATCTGCACTAGTTCTGTGTATCTAAGATCAGAATCTTGCATTCTTGTATAAGCAGCCAGAAACAAGGATTTTGGGGACACTGTATTAGAAATCTATTTTATGATTATATGATTCTCATACAAAAACACTCCAAATATAAAGGCAGCTTGGAAGCACTTACGGTTGCTCCAGAGTAAAGATACAACATGGAGCCATTTGGCTCATTTCAGACCCTGGGTCCATTTGGTAATTTAGCCTGCATCTATCAGCAAATTTATTCTGGAATGCCCTAAGATCTCTCTTTGGCTATTTATTTGAAATTTAAATGGCCTTAATTCAGTGTAACTTTGGAAGTGGATAGAAAAGGCAAAGTATGACCACTTTAATTCTCAGTCGGAGATCCACAAGACAGTTTAATGAGATTGAAATAATCCACTTTAATAATTAATTCAGGATAATTCCGCAAGTATCTCACCTCTGTATAGACAAATCCCTCACAGTTACACAATACTACTACTCGGAAAAACTAAGGCCACAAGTTCAGTCTATATGAAAAAGTACCGAAATTAACTCAAATGCTGTCTGTGTCTGATCACATATCTATCACTTAAGAACATATATAAAGAAAAGAGAGAAAGAGAAAGAGAAAGAGAAAGAGACAGAGAAAGAGAAAGAAAGAGAAAGAGAAAGAGAAAGAGAAAGAGAAAGAGAAAGAGAAAGAGAAAGAGAAAGAGAAAGAAAGGATAAGACTAGATAGTGCAGGGGAAATATAGCACCACTGATGGATCCAGCAGTTAGACTTGGTAGTCGCAGTCTTGACCACCAAGGGTGGGAGAAGCCCCCACAATATGAAGTTCAGAGGGTTCATTTATGTTCAGGTTAAGGTGGGAACACACAGGTACCCCTTCCTGAGGGGAAGTTGTACACTTCCTGATGCAGCTTTGTGGATCATGCACAGTCCTGTGGTAGAAGGTCCCAGAGATTAACCCGGAGTTCTTTGGGTACCTTTGATGTTTTTGGCACCTCCTAACACATGACAGCTGCCTCTGAGACAGTGCTGTTGAGCCAGTTATGCCCCACCAGAAGTGACAAAAACCTTCAGGCCTACATGGGAATGTCCTGATATTTTTCTCTGGAAGCCACTTACTTGAAATATATGAATCAATGTCCTGAAAGTGAAGATATATATTTTTTTTTAAATAACTAATATTCCACGTTTTTGAGCAGTGTCTTCTTCTCATAGGTCCACATTTTGAGGATAGGCTGCTAGGCTTATTATCTCTGAATGACTCCTCACATTTTTAGTGAGTCAGGATGCCTTTATACTCTATTTCTCAAATGGTATGAATAGTCTTGAAATTCTCATGTCCCTCTTTGCATTGGTTGGCAGATACTTATTCATATATCATTTAATTCTAATCATGAATTCCCTCATTTATCCTTGCTTTTTATGAGCTTTTAAGGACCCTCCAACATCCCCCAACTCCTGTAACTCAATCTCAAGTTTTGGAATATCATTTGTACTACTATCTGAATAAAAAGTAAAGGGTGGATTTGTCTAGGTTAAGCTCAATTTGGCAATTTTATCCAACAACCTCCTAGGTCACCATAAGCCAGTGATGCTGCTACTTACAAGTTAACTCTTCAACTTATGTGCTCAAAATTAACATCCCTTCTGCAGCCAAGAAAAAAAAAAAAAAAGAAGGGGGGAAAAAAAAGGAAACTAGTTATTCTTCTTTTGTCCTTCTATGGCTGTAATGAGAACAAATGGAAGTGACCTTACATTGCGGGACACTCCTTTTAGTGTTTTAATACAAATTTCATTACACTGAAAGTCTTGCAAGGTATTCATTAGAACATTCATAAAGTCTTTGTGGAGGGTTTAATAGCTAAAACAAGCTATTGAAATTAGCCAATCATTTTATAATTGAACTCCCTATGAATCTTTTACTGCAGTAAGGTGAAGTAAGTTGCCTCAGGTACTGGATGTATGTTTTAGTACTTGGTGGCGTGGAAAATAAATGAAACTGATAAAAGTGATGTGTAAGACTTCACAACTATTTTTTGGTGTGTTTCTTATAGCTTTCAGCACTTGAGTTGAATCCATATTGAATTCTAGATTGTGTTTTTTTCATTCTTCATTGTGTCTCCTCCTGTATATTGCACAACTAAATAAACTTGTTTATACCATGAAAAAATGTTAGTTGTTTTTTTGTACTCTTGTCCTTAAGATGTAGGTTTCCTTCTGCTAGATTAGAAAAAGGTTATTTAACCTGGAATAGTAATATTCATATTAGTAACAACCTTTAAGCTGGTTCTGCAATGAATAAGCTATTGCAGAGGGTGCTATGCAAACACAGATATACAAAAAAATGTATGTCTTTTTAATATAATTTATAGTTAAATCTAATAAAAAACATCAGTGCCTGCAAAATTGTGTGATTGAATACATACACTTCACTCCACTGACCCTCAAAAGTAAATTCATGCCAAGTTGTGTTTTGTTATGTGCACTGAGATAATTACGTATCTCAGAGAGGTGATCAAGGTATATTTTAAATTCACCAGTAAATAGTTCTCAGACTCCACACCTTCTCTAAAGTACAACTTCTTTACAGAAACTTTATTTCTCTGGGTAAATATGCCCAGTGAGTGAAATGCAGCAGCCTTGCAGGCATTGATCTCTGATTGTACTCTAAGGAAGAACCATTAAATCAGTGATCTGCTGAGATATGTCTGCTTTAGCAAGCAGGGATGACCAGCAGGAGCTGAGCTGTGCTGCTGCTGAGGAGCTGGTGCCCATAATGTCCATGGGTTCTCCATCTCAGATCAGCTCTGCCATGGTTCTGTGGGCTAAATGTTCACTTGTGGTTGGGTTACACTGGGTGTGCTCTAGAAGCACAGTTTGCAGTGTGGTTCCATCTGCGGACAATCTAGTTTGTATATGCCACAATTTGAACCAAAGCGTAGCCAGCGAGGAAGAGCAGCGAATTTATTTGAGAAAGGCACTCCTGATCCAAATTCAGACAAGCAAATAAACAAACTGTCTTGTGCCCTAAAGTAAATACATACTTTAATAAGAATGAGAATCCAATTAATCCTATCTTATCCAGAAAAAAAGGGATATTTTTTGATTTCAAAGCACTCTATTCTGTGATATTAGTAGTCTTTTCTAGGCCTTTGCTTACAAAGACTACTCTTTTGATAGCTCCTTAAAATGTCAGTACTGTTATTTCTGGGTTTTCATATACATTTTGACTTGTTTTAATAACTTTGGATTTGTGTATATACATGCACATGTGTTTCTCTGTGGTCACATAATGGGCAGAACATACATATGTGCACATGCATCTACATACACATACAAATCTCTATAAACCACATACAAATCTCTATATATAAAAAAATACTATTAAGTACAAAGAAAATAGAATTCTCTGTGAGTATAATGAATATGAAAGAAAAGGGAAGCCCCAGAGAGTGCAAAATGGTTCTGGCAGGCCATGTTTTGTGTATTTTGCCAGCAGAAGAATCACAGGTGACATTTGTCTAGTTGTGGGATTTGCACCCAAGACTGTTGATGGCCCTCTGAAAAGAGAAAAGGTGGCATGTGTCCTGGCATGTGTCATCCTACTGCAGCATAAAGGGCACCCCCAGAATTTCTTAGAGAGCCTGGACGCTATCCCAATGTTACCAGCTTGCCATTTACTCAGTGGCAGAAGGAAGTTGTGGTGTGCCCATCTGCAAAGCAGAGAAAGATGCACTGACTTTCCAAGGGATACAAAATAATGATACCATGCTACTTCCTAGCAAAAATCACCTTCCACTCAATACTCAGCAAATATTTAACGTCTCATTAGAAGACATTTGAAGAAGGACATTCTTATCCAAACATGTACTCACATGCTTGGCAGCTTTGACTGAAGTTTCTGTGAATCCAGCCAGTGGATGCCTTGGCCTAGTTAATTAGTCAAGCCTTCTCAAGTGTGTTTTCAGTCCTTGGCAATCTTAAAGTCTGGACATAGGCTAAGGCACTGCACAGTGGGAAGGAGGGCTGAAAAAAAAGGATCTTCCATCACAGGTGAAATGATAATTAGTCAGACGTGTATTTCAAGTGGCACCAGCATCAGAGCAGATTGTGTAGGGTACCCTGTAATTTTCTTTATACTTTTAATTATCTTTTAATTATTAACAGTTCTTGTCCACTCCAAATGCATTTGGCTAGCACCAGCTTCTTTTCTCTCTTTTTCTTTCCATTTTTTCCCTCCTTGTTCTAATCTAGCCCCAGTTCCAACTGCTAACGCATCAATGTCAGAAACTGCAGTCAAGCACAGCCTGTCCCCAAATCCCAACCTCTATAAACACGATGGCTCATTAATAACTTAAAAAGGATGATGACACTGATACTATTTATAGGGTCCTGCCAGCCAGGACTGCCAAAGTTAAGGAAATTAACATGGAAAAATTGTCAACTGCAAAACATTACTGTTTATCAACAGATCAATCAAACTTCAACTACTGTAAATTGTGCTTTTAGCTAAATAAAATGTATCCCCAATGACAATTTATTGAATGCCTCATTTTGCTACCCTTGTGCCCTTGTATCGGTTTCAATGAGAGACAGAGGAAGGAAAAAGAGGGAGACGCAAAACTCCTCCACTCCCCTTTCCCCACTCACTGCGCGACTCCCCTGACACCTGCCAAGCCTCCCACAACTGCTGAGCTCTCAGAAGTTACAGCTACATGTTTCACAATGAGTGGCAAATCAGAACTGCTGAACAAAATTCTCATGAAGTCAATTAAGTGTTAATTAGCTTTGACTGAGGGCGCACGAGTCTCCAGCAAGCTGAATAAATGTCAAGGTGACGAGGCTGTGTACTAAGTACTGGGTTTACATGCATGGAGAGCTTATGATTTAAGAGGTTATTTCTCTCCCTTCTTTCCTCATTGCCTTCTCTCTCTCTCTTTTATACCAGAATGAAACAGAATGCTGCAGCAAGACTTAAGTTTTTCTTTACTTGTATTTTCTTTTTGTTGGATAGGAATTTGCTGCAAAATGTTGGATAGTTTTGCTGATGCAAGAGAGGTTCCTCAGCACAAGAGATGGCTTTGGAGAGAAGTAACTGAAAGAGACCAGAGAGAAAGAGAGAAAATAGAAAAATACAATGTTCAAAGCCAGCTCAGACCTTAATGTTTTGTTTGCTGCACCTTCATTCTAAATGAAATTATCAAATAGGTAATAATAATTCGCAATAAAAATAACTAATACATAATTATATATGCACACACACATAGGTGACATAAATTATAATTAAAACACAGCCTGCTCTGTCTCGTAGAACACAAAATTAATTTAAAACAAACAAACAAACAAAACCCTTGACTGAAAACTGAACTCTGATCTGACAGAAGCTGGGCTAGGAGAAGTAAAAATTAAGGCAAAATATCTGCTCCCATGACACGAATACTAGGTGCAATATTATGATTTTTACTACCTTAAGCCTAGGTTGAGGTCTAGAGGCCTCAGACAGGATCAGGGCCCAGTCTGGTAGATGCTATTAAAAAAGATTACAAGTCCTTCCCACCAGGATTTTACAATCCATAGCTGTGATCTTGCAATTAACTTACAGTAGGTCGTTTCCAGCACGCAGCCCATGACATGACTGAGGTTTCAAACAGACGAGCGAGAGGAGAGGTGTGAGGAAGGAAGCATTATTACCACATTTTACAGGTTCAGACGGAAAAATTAAGTGCCATGCCCAGGGTCACACAATATATAACACTGGTAATGAAAAAGCTGGGAATTCAGGCTTGACTTCAAGAGTACAGGCTGCAGTTTGCATTGCAGCACTCTCCCCATTGGGAAGATTTCTAGGGAGAGCTAATGAAATCCCTGTGTGGGTGGCAGACAAGGAATCCTCATCCATGACTAACATTTCCGAGGAGGTCTCTAAGATGGACCAGTTAAAACCAACAGACCAGAAAATAAAGTTATAGGCGTATTATGGAGGATACAAAGAGCAGACTATCAGATTTCTGTTTATTTCTGCTTTGTGAGACTGAAATGAGGAGGTGAGGAAATGAGGTCTGCACCTAACTTGGATGCCCATTAGATATGCTTATTTAAACTCTTCGGTTAAACTGAGGGCTTGGAGTTTGGGAACAATAATTCAAGTTGCTTCCCAAAACCCTTGTGTTTCTGCTGATATATCTGAGAAAATGATAAATCTCTGCCTGTAGGAAAGTTTGATTGCAACAGAGGAATCCTAGCTTCAGCCCAGAGCAAAATTATTTAAATGTCAGACCTGGGTTTGGGATAATTACTCTGAACAGGTAAACTCTGGGATTTTTGAAGGACATCCCTAAATTTTCAGCTTTAAAAGATTTTTGAAACATTTAAATCTGTCTACTTCACATGGGAGTTCCCAGGGTAATGATATCATGAAGCACCTGAAGAGCTTCAGAGCTCACGATCTCACAAGCTTTGGAAAAAAAGTTTTTTCAAAGCTTGTGAGTCCTAAATCTCAGAAGCCTTGAAAAAAAAAACAATGGAGAGAGATTTCTACTGAACTTTCATGAGATACAGGCTAACTAGCAATGTCAGGAAAAAAAAAAAGGATAGATCAACATTTCAGTATTTCAGTGGCCTGTTTGTTTCTATCTTGAAATTTGAAAGAACCATGGGATACGCGAAGGAAGACAAAGCAAAAAAAATCTCTCATTTAGTCTGGCACACATAATAGACTGCCTAGAAGATGAAGTAGATATCCATTGAATCTGCAAGCCAGCTCATTATTAGCTAATCAACATGAAAACATTACTCATAAATGGATTATGGTACTTATTGGCAAAGGGTATCACTAAGACCATAAATACCAAGGTGAATTAAAAAGTCTATGGACATGAAGAGAATATCAGTGAAATATTGTGAAACTAGGAGAGAATATTCTGCACCTGTTTTCATCAACCACATCTAGAGATATGTTACTGGGTGAGACAAACACATCTGCTACAAGCTGGTGGTTACAATACTTCTCTGCAGCTTTATTTCTTCTTTTTACATCCAGACAACGGATGTCCTGATGTTATCTAGACATCAGAAGTCTAGAAGAATGTAATATATGTTTTGTAAAATATTTATTTACAGTTTTTGATCTTCAGTTTGAAAAGACCAATCATTGTTGATGAATGCCACTGTTATTGATTCTGATAGTAGACTTGGTCAGCAAATAAGAATGAAGCCAAGTTGCTCACACAGTGCCTAATAAAGAAACTGAACGACTCTGGGGGAAAAGTGAAAGCAGCCTCCATCACATGCTTTAGGTCAGCAAAGTTGTCTTGGTGCAACAGCCCTCTCAGAGTGATGGGTGCTCAGAGATACCCCTGTCTGCTCCAGAGGAGGCCTCCCTTTGGAACCAAGTGTTCTGCAAAGTGATGTGACCATAGAACCATAGAATGGGAGAGACTTAAAAGATCATCACGTTCCAAGCCCTGCCGTGGGCAAGGACACCTTCCCCTAAACCAGGGGAATTCACATTCAGAATGGACTCAAATGTTTTCAGAGGTGGGATGTCCACAACCTATCTGTGCTAATGACTCACCAGCCTCAGAGAAGAGGCAGGTGTAGACTTACAACTCCACACCCAGGTACTGATTAGAGTAACTGGCATTGTCATGGCATCTTGTCTTGGAGTTGATTTTAATTGCTTGGATCTATTTTTACTTCTATTATCACAGTCACAAATGTCAATGAAGAAAAAGCAGTTTTCCAGGCATCGTGAGACATCCATTTTTATTCTTTCTCCACAGCTCTTCCCTTGTTGACGCTGCCTTAAAAAACAACATGAAGGACCCTAATAATTTTTGGATTAAGAGTAGAGGAGTCTACATGATATTCCTGTCAGGATTATCACTAATAGAGCAGGTTGCCTATATCTTCTGGACTGTGCACTTGAATATATAAGAAATGCTTCTAACAAAAGAGATCAACATTTAGATTTCAAAGTTTACTAGAGCCTTTTCTTCCTAAGATACATCTTTCTGGCAAGCATAGGAGCTCTCAAGTAGGTGTAAATTACATTTATGGCCATGACTGTAAGGTTCATTGACATGGTTAGAGCAGTATAAAGTAGTCTCAGTGAAAAAGATAATCAGGCCCTGAGGCTTAGACAGATGGATGGACAAAACAATATCTGTGTAGTTTTATGCTACCTTTGCAAAAAGAAGTCACCAGTTTAAAACAAAAATAAAAATAAAAAGAATGTATTGCAAAATAAATTGATCCATTATGGAATAAATCCCAGAAACTGTGATACAAATGAAAAGTAGAAACAAACAAGAAAATTACTTAGTTCTCCCCCTGCATGTGGGTGACTGAATATAAATCTGATAAAAATCAGATAGGATAGCTGAGTCCCAGCTTTGACTCAAACAAGGCTCTCCTGTACAGTTCTGGCTAAATCACTTTTCATACACGTCCTCAATCCTGAGCCTTGGTGTGCCCAGCTATAACATTGAGATGATGGCCTATATTTTTACTTTAAAACACTTTAACTCCATGCATAAAAAGTGCTATATGAAGCCTTTTGAATATTATAAGAACACTCATCTATTCATTCCTCTTATAAAATATATGCCTGTGCTGTTGGACTGATCTCACTTCTATATCAGAAACATTAGAGAGGATTCTGCACCTCCCTATTTCACCTTGTAAATTAATATATGTGCAATCTCTTCAGTGTCTTCTGTTCCTAAATCACAACAGATATAAGCCAGCTCCTTGCTTCTATTATGTGAGCTCTGAAATGAAGGAGCATAGCATTAATTCTTCTAACCCTGCTTCTTCTTGAAAAAAGTGCACTCAGCTCTATGCCCCTCACTACAGTTGGAGGCACTGTAAGTTACATATCCCATTTTGAAGCCATATTTTTCAATTAATACCTCAACATATACTTCAATGAGGGTTCATCTATCATTAGACTTCACACACAGTTTTTTACTACTGAATCTAGCAACTTTTAGTGACATTTAATTATCTGGATAATACATCTCCACCTTCTAAATAGTACTTCTAAGGGTGAAGAAATGTAGTCTTGCTTAGAAATGTTAGTGGAAATTCTAACAAAGAATCACAACAACCACTGTCATTTGAAAATGAAACTCAGAACCCACTTGTAAAAAACCAACCAAACAAACTAGTTTAATATTTATTTCACTTTATTTGTGACAATGACTTTGATTTATGAAGGTAAAATGTGTGGATTTTCATCTGGTGAAAACATGCTCACGGATGTGCTGCTATAACATGGGGAAGGTACAAGAGCATTTTTCCGGTGATATATATAATGATGCATAAAATTAATTTCCACAAGCTACATAAAGGCCCTGTATTTGAAATTGCTCACAGTGTTTCTTAAACCCTAACATTCTTATACTCTGTCACCACTCAGCGAGCTGAGATGCATCATTCTTACAGAAAACTCATCTCTCGGTGGATCCTGGTGCATTGAGTTTGTGAAGACAGAACTCTGCTGCAGCGCACTGAGGGGGAAAAAAAGAAAAGAAAGGAGAGCTCATTGGCACTAAGTATTTGTCAGCAGCCACAAAATATTCCACTTGCTCTTCCCATAGCTGCACAAGACTTGGTTGATTGCTTCAGCCATTAATTTGATCCCAAGAACCGTCTTTGCTTGCTATTCGACATCCTTCCTGGCTGCTGTTTACTGATGTCCCTCACACCAGTTGATGGAATTAGAATGTGATGAAGTCAGGCGTTTCTGATGGTGTAGAAAAATGTTGAAAACTAGGAATTATTATGACAAACCTATTGTACTTGCAACGATTTCTAAATTAGGACACTGGTGCGGGCCGAATTTTTTTCCGTCCTTCAAGTTCTTGTCAGCCAAGTGCTTTCTGTGGTACTGGAATGAGAATGCTGAAGATACACTGAACAACAGTCTGAAAAAAAGGCACTTAGCTTAAACACGTGTCACATTCTCTTTCTTCAAATCTACAGACGAGTATTTCCTTGTCCTAGAAATTTCCTTAAGGGCCAGGAATGATAACAATGTTTTTCCTCAGTTCATTACTGAATGCTCTGCCGTGTCTTAACACCTACTGCTTGCAGACAAAGAAAACAAGCTTTGGAGTTAGATATTTCAATTGTATGCTTCCATACAAACTAGTTTGGCAGCCCAGTCTGTACTGAGGGCTGACAAAGGTACACCTACCACTTAAACTGGCACAAAACAGCTTATCTACACATGTTCTGTGGTTTTTATGTGCTGCATGCACCAGAAATTTCAAATTTCGCTGTTTCCATACCCCAAACTACAGCAGCTGGTGATGTAGGCAAGTGCCTGCTCCAGGGAATGATTACCTGGACTCCAAAGCAGAGTGTCAAATGGGTCCCTGCAGATCTCTGGGGTGGGAGACAGGAGGAGGAGAATGGAAAGCAGACAACTAGGCAGGGAGCAGCAGAGACCTGATGCATGCGGACCTGAGATGCCATGGAACAGAAATATGGCAAATTATGGCATCATGTGGTTAGTGCAGTGGGAGAAAGGCAAATGTGAGCGCTGCTGAGTGCTGTGGGAGTACTGCACCAGTGGTGCTTCCTAAGGATGTAATCTGATGTTACATTCCTTCCCATGACACAGCAAGTCAACAGACAGCTTTCCTGCTCTTTTCCATGATTGCTTATTTGCTCCTGCCTTTGCACAAAAGGTCAGGATGTGACAATAGGAAGAGTTGTGAAGCAAAAGAAAGAGAGAGAGAATTATAAAAAAATATGGCCTTCCATATAGAATTTTCCAAATAATTTTCCTTTTCACTAGTTTGGTGTGCAGTAAATCTCTAAACGCACTGTATAAACCCACAATCTGTATATTGCCTCACAAATCTGAATATGGATATATATTAGCTCAGCTGGGCAGAAAACAGTGCTAACAACTCCAAGGTTGTGGGTTTGATCCCTGTACAGGCCATTTACTTCAGCGGTGAACTCCATGGCTCTTCTGTGTCCCTTCCAACTCAGAATATCCTGGGATTGCTGTGATCTGTGGTATTTTTTTATTAATAAACGCATAGATGTATATAACATGGCCTTGCATGTGCACTGCAGGGAGATTGGATCCATCAAAGACACTTTTCTGCCAGAAAAAATTGCTCAAAACCACAAAATGCTTCTATTGTTTCCTTAGCCTTAGACCAGGGCTTGCTTCCAGTCATGTAAGAGCAACTGCATCATGCAGAAATGCCTTAAGATTATTTTTTTGCATCCAATGGGGTTGCACTTATAGTTCTGTAAATCTTATACTGTAGACCTTATACTGTGCTGTATCCATTTCGGATCTTTCCCTTAGCAGTTCCTCCAGTCCTCAATCACTATACAAATTTGATGGGACTTGAACAACACATTGAGTAGTTTCTCTGTATGAAAGGATTAAACCCAAAAAAACCAAACCAAAGCAAACCAAACCAAACCAAACCAAACCAAACCAAACCAACAACAACAAAAAAAAAAAAAAAACCCCAAACCAAAATAACCTTCATAAAAACAAAGGAAAAAAAAACCCAACAACCAAAACCCATGAAAGATTTCAGTACCAATGTATAAATGAGGATTCATTATACATTAAGTTTCTGCTCATGTCTGTTTCAGCTTATTTCTATGTTTTCAAAAGTTGTCACTTCATTACATTTCTTTAAAACACTTAAGTAAAACATGCTGGTTTTGAAAACAAGATCAGTGAAAGCTTAGTTTTGAGGGGAGATTTTCTTAAAAGATGCATTTTCTTAAACCAGACCACATCACAGCACCAGAGAGTAGAAAAACACCCAAGCACAGGTCAATCAGCACAATGAAATAACATATTTCTGGTGGAAGGCAGGAGTAGGAATCTTCTCAGCTGGACTGCCTTCTGCAATGGAGATGACACTGGATGTAAGACTCAGACCAGGTCCTCAACCCAACCTCAAACACCAGTGCATTACATCCTATATTCCTCTAATTGTGAAAACGTTCCTGCACGTTCACTTTATAGCTGCAGATCACTTTGTTATTATTTAAGATTGGAAAATTCTGTCTAAGCAGAGTGAGACTGGCTCTTTGGCAGCAAGGACCAGTATACCAGAACAAACAAATGGCCCGTTCTACCCAGTATCTGGTCTCTGGAGTCTGAAGTGGGAGGCATAAAATCCCCATATTGTAACTAATTATGCGGTAATATACCATGGGAGATTGTCCCCAGCTGCCTGTATTACTAACTCATCTGAAACCTGGATGAACAGGAAATCTCAAGAGGAAACTATTCTCTCTAGATTTCCAGTTTTAAGAAGTTTTACTGAAGTTCAAAGAAACAGAACAAAAATTGACTGCTTTTACTTTTGCTCCAAAAACCATCCAAAAAACAGTGAGGTTCTCTCCTTGTAAGCTCAAATAGTTGAGATTCTCACAAGATTCACTAGTAGGGTTTGATTTTTTTAGAACAGATTTTTTTTTTTCCTCCGGAATGTGCTGCAGTTATCAGCCACCCTCAGTTTTCTTCTCTGAGAGCCACTCATTGCACTGAAACTTATTGAAAATTTTGTCAACAATCAGCTTTATAAAAGCTTTGCACATTGTCTGCCTAAAAGCTCTGTTTTGATGAGAAAATGACTATTAATGAGAACATGTTCTTTTCTGGCACCAGATTCAAAGAGACACAGGTCATAAATCTCTTTGATCTTCTTGCACAAAGCTGGAATCAAGGAAAGAAGCAAGTTCATTCTTTCCTCTCTTACCCCCCCCCCCTCCCCATTTTTTTAAGCTCCTGATTGAAACAATCCATTTAGTATTCAGTAATTTATCATGCTTGCTTCCTCCCACCCCTTTTCCCCTCTCTCTGTGCTTTTGTTTGGTTTTTATTCTTTATTTCAACATAACAGAAAATATTCCAGATTGTCCTCTCTGTATATTTCCCTTGTTTTAGCAGGAGTTGAAGGAGAGAATTTTTCAAGGGGGGTGGTAAGGAGAGTATTGGGGTGATTTCAGTTTGTGACATTTGAGTTGGTTTACTTTTGGTTTTTTTGGGTTCTTTTTTAGAAAGTATGTATTGAAAGTGGGGGAAAAGAGCACAAAAAAAGAAACTATAAAAATGAAATGTGAAGAAGAATCCTAAAATTCTATTTGCTCAATGAACTGCTGCCTTTCATAGATGTGTCAATACTGCCATCTCTTGCCATTTCAACAACCTAGGCAGGAAAGTGTAGTTCAATGGAAATTGGAGAATGAACATTCGCTCACATACACACATAAAAGACCTAAGTTTTCCAAGAGAGGTGAGTGAATTTTCCCTGGTACATTTTGTCTTGTTTTAAGTGGAATTTTTTCTTAATTTTTTTTTCTTTTCTGTTGCTGTCTATCTTCATATGAACCTTAAACAATACAGCATAGCAACTGAGACCTCAGCTAGTGATTTAAGACTGTAACATGGGTTAACTCAAGCTATTCTGAAAAAGAGAAAGAATCTATATATAATCAAATAGTTACGAAATGAGCTTGCATGTCTCCCATACCTGAATGTTGTGATGACAACATTCAGGTATGTAAATACACATGAAACGTACAGTTGTATATAGATTTTTAACAAACATCAACCGTTAATATGAGTATTTTACCAGAGATAAGCCTTGAGGTAGATAAATTTCCTATTGAAATAATTTCCAGAAATTGCAGACATGCATTTTAATCTATGGTTGGTTATGACAGTGATCTGGTTTGATAGGTCATGAAGCTTCATGTCGCATAAATGCAGCGGCCAATATTTTGGACCTTATGACTATGATCTATAGCAGAATTATTGTTCCATGGAAATAAACTCACAAGAACTGCATAGTCATTTGTCAGTGAGCAATGTTGTTTTCTAGGCCAGTGAAAACTACATTTCAAGCTTAAATGTCCAGCTCTTCAATTTTAATACCTTCACAAAAAGGTGCTATTTTATCTTTTTAATTGCAAGGCAGTGGTAATAGTTATACCAGAAATATGTACTCCTCTGAAGTGAAAATCAATGCAAGTTTCATACTTAAAGTAAAAATTGATTTCTTAAGTTAGATGGGACAATTTGTGTCTTTAAAAGCATATCACCATCTGGGTGATAAAAAGACAGATTGGCACTTGAAATTTTTGTGTTATTACAACCTATTGTTTTGGTCCCACACCTGGTTTTGGGTTATGTTGTTATAACTCTTTTTCTGCTTACCAAAACAGGAGAAGTTGTTCTCCTGTACTGAGATGACAAGTTATTATTAAAGGTTTTTTTCCTGAAGCTTAATATGTACCCCAGTCCAAGGTGTAAGTAAAGAAAGACATATGATGATCTTGTAAAACTGTGGGTCCTCTGTTACAGTCCTCTGGGTTTCTCACAGGTACACAAGTTTAAAGACCTCACGCTGTTCACAAATGGTGCATTTGCCTCATCCTGTATGTTATTATTATTTTTTCTTGTCATGGTTTGTTAATTTTTGCAATTTTACCTGAGCATATCACAATGTGTACACGTGCACAGGTGTATGAAGTGAAGTCAGGTGGTAATTAAGGGGCAAAAGCACTAAATTTGGCAGTTGTCTCCATTGCAAAGTAAATGCTTTATCAACAAACCACAGGTGTACAGCACTAAAGCAGATAAAAACACATAGGACCCGATATGACAGCTCCCTGCTCAAAATACATTAATCACCCAGGGTAAATTTGTGCATCTGTTATACACTGTAGGTGTTTCACTCGCTTTGTTCCAGAGATATTAAAATAGATGAAAATCTTTTCCCTTTTCAATGTGGTTGGTCCAAGAAGCACACAAAGTGTTTTGCTGTGTGATTTCTTGATCTGCCACGCCTGCTCTGCTTGCTCCTGTGTGGTCGCACCACCCTCCAGCACAATGCACAGGTGTGGGGCAGACAACAGAGCTCTGCTGTGCCCCTCAGGGCCAAAGTCCACCGTGTGCTGCCCAGGAAAAGTCTCAGTTTCATCAATAAGGTGTGCAGTTCAATTAGTGCGATGGAAACTTTCCCATAATTATGTCTTTCAGTCAATGGGCTGCTGTTTCATTTACAGTCTATCAGTAATTTTGAACCCTCAGAGATTAATTAGAAGCAGATAATTTTCAGACAAAGTCAAATAATTCCCTCTGAAAATAAAGTTCTTCTGATCCTTGTTGATCAATTTGGAGGACAACTGTATTATCAGCCATAGAAAACTGAGCTCATATATAAGAACAATGATATCAGCTCCTGATTTCATCTATTGTGAGAGGAACAGCCTTGATTCTGCTGTCTCTGCTCAGCAGATCTTGGCAGCAGGAGAACACAGGTCACTATTAAGCCAGGTGGTGACATTTGTGCTTGCTGATCAATGGGGAGGTGGTGAATTACCCACTAGACTCATGGACCAAGCTAAGCCTTGTCCATCGACTTAAAGCTCTTTATAGCTAAAAGTGTTTTTTGAAGGTTTTAGGTGCAAGATAAATAGTCAAGGAAAGAATTTTCTGTACAGCTTATCATCAGCAACAGGGAATGCTTTATTTCCTTTCCCTAGCACTTTGACCTCATCTATTCTTTTTGGCTCCGCTGGCTTAACCATTTCACCCCCAGGATGACATACGTATAGAGAAGTCAAAAGCTCATGCTTACATATGATCTTGCCCATCAGCAAAATGCTGCAGCTACTTAAATACAACCAGGGTGTTTCTCACGTCATGGTGCATCTTGCTTCCCTGTTTGGAGCTATAATATGCTTTTTTTTTGAGTAGAGGATGTTTAACCCTTCTCTTCTCTGACCAAGATTTATCAATTTTCTGAGGGTTTTTTCCCTTCCCTTCTCAACCCTACAATATCATCTATTGATTTTAGGCTACTAACAATCATGGCAATAATAATATCCTAAACTTACCCTACGTGCTTGCATGCATTTTATCAGAAATACATACAAGTACTCTTGAAAATGTTTATGAAGGAAAATTCAGGTAAGACACACAGAACTCAGACCCAGTCGGGGGCCAGAAGTTTTGAAAAACTTCTTATTTGGTACAAAATAGATCATCAGAGTCAGTAAAAAATATTTTCTTTTCATTAAGCAAATGTTGCCTCAGCCTCATATATGCTTCTTTCCAATGTGGAATATCTAAAGCAGCTAAAATAGTTACAAGGGGAGATTAAAGCATATGGAATGACCTTTTAAAACTCTGCACTGACTCGTGGATTTCCTCAGAGGTACATCTGCATCTTCTTAGAGGATTTAGAGGGCACTTAACCTGCAGAAGTGTTAGGAACAGGGAGTATCTCTTTGAGGTGATTCTTTCAACAGCTTTTAGTGTAGTGAACTACCAACATGGAATTCCATATCCCAGGCAGAAGCTACCCTTTGAATTTTCTGTGTGTGTCTGTGTAAACATGGGCACTGTTACATGTTATGCATTCATAATCTCAGGATCACAAGGAGAAAAATATCAGATAGCCATTAGAACAATTAAATATACATATATATATATATATATATATAAAAGAAGCATTCATAGCAAGTAACAAATTTAACTTTCTTCCCCACATTATTGTCTGACTGCAATATCAGTACTTGCTTTGCTTTTAAAGAAATGCAGATTCAGTTCAAGTAATCAATTCACTAAAATTTTGCAATTAGGGATGCTTCTCTATAAAACTTGAAAAAGCATCTTTAGTCCTCCATTTTATCTTCTACCCATAAATTACTGCTGCATCTGATGCAGCATCAGTAACATATGTTATGAGTTCCTTTTACAGGTAATTCATTCCTTTCTTTTCAATGTCTTTTTATGGTTTTTTTTAGGAGCCATTAGACTCCTGGCTACCCACTTCAGAAGTTTCTTAACCATTCTTTTAAATTCTTTTAAAGTCAGAAGTTTCAGAGCGTATAATGACCAGATTACACTATTTTTTTTCTTCTTTTTTCCTTCCCATCTTCTTCATGGGTATTGCTGTTTCACTGATGAGTGTTCCAAAATCCCTTTACTCTCTGAACACTCACCTCAAATCACACTGGACATGACAATGACTCCAGCACTTGCCACCATCACTCAAGCCAAATATGATATTACAGGATAGTGCTGAGCATCCCAACCAGTACCAATGTGCAAATGCACAGGAGATTTATTTCTCTGGAGGATTTGCAAATAAGATTTTGAAAATGTAAAGAGAATTACTTTCTTCTGGTAAATTAGTTTCATTTCCAGTCAGATTTTGAAAGACTGCTAGGTTATGGCAGATGAGGGCTTTAGTAATATGGGCTATTTTTACAGCATAGACTAGAAGAGAAAGTATTCTAGGAAGGAAATTATATTTTATATCTGCTTAACACTGAGATTGGGGGTTTTTTGGTTTTTTTTTTTCCTGAATCTCATGACAAGAAACAGGAATCTTAACTAAATTGATAATTGATTTATATAAGGACTGGTATTCCCTTCCTTGCCTAAAGTATCAAGATTTAAAGCAAAGCTCTTCCCCATTAGAGAGGGGTCAGAGGTTTTGTGTTACCAGCGGCAGAAAGAGCAAAATGTCCTCAGAATGTCACCTGGGCCAGACCCACAGGCCCACAGAAGCTCATGGGGTTTGCCGCACTGGTGATTTCCAAATTAACATCCTCAGATGAAATTTGGTATCTGTACCAGCCAGGTTCAGCCATTTTTATGTTCTCACTTTTTTTGTCCTCTTTGATTTTGCTGAATTATTTTTTGCTCCAGACCACATGTTCAAGTCCACTCCTCTGTGGCACATGGGGCACAGGGCCATTCTTGAAATCCCTTTTACCACACACAAATGAGCCATTACTGTCTGCAATAAGTTTCTGTTTCACAGGAGTTCAACGGCGTGGTTCGGTCCCATTCCTGTAGCTCATCCCATGGCATATTATTTTATCATTCATAGTTTGTCTTCAACTTTGCTTTCCTTTCTTCTTTGCCACAGCTCAAGAAATTATTTCAACTTGGTTTTCTTTTTATTTTGTTTTTTTGGGAGGGGTGTTTATTTGGGTTTTTTTTCTTGTTTTTGTTTGGTTTGGGTTTTGTTTGTTGTTGGTTGGTTAGTTGGTTGGTAGGTTGGGTTTTTAGTTGTTGATTTTTGTTTATTTGTTTTGATTATTTTTGTTTGGTTTTGGTTTTGGTTTTGGTCAATGTGCTTGCTTTGGTTTTGGTTTGGTCAAAGAAAATGCTTTATTTATTTGCTTATGTATTACTGCCACTTCTTTGGGATAGTATCAGGATTTCTTTGTCTGTCTTTCACTGTTTTGTTTGACACAAGAAGTGGCTGAATGAATTCAAGTAAAATAAGACCTTGTTCCACTCTAACGTGCATGCAAGACATGACATTGACCCAAACTGATAATTCATAGAAGTTCACAAAAACTCTATTCTTTATTACCTTTGTTCTCAATTTCCTGTAGATTTAAGGGAACAGGAGGTAATAGCGAAATTCTCAAGAAACAGCTCTGCTCCTGAGACATTTTCAGACCAAAATTTCAGATCCAAGAGATACTATTAGCTCAGGTAAAAGCTGAATAAACATCCATTGTATGTTTATCAATATTTATCTGAACCAGAAGCATATGAAAGTTCCCTCATCACTTAGCTAACCTTTATGGCATATGAAATCAGCATCCTTTCCACAGGCTAGAGAAAGACATCACTACAAACCTCTTGCTGCATTTAATTTTATTATTGAATAAAATATACAGAGTAACAGGGCACGAAAGAAAAGACATATTTATATGAGACTGAAATATATGCAGCAAGATTTCCAGAAGAATATTCAAGTACATGTTATACATATAAGTAAATATAGGAACCAATAATTTGATTTTTTTTTCTTGTCATTACCACAATAAAAAAGAAAATCCTGTTCAGGTCCCACAAGAGCTGCTGTTTTGAAAACATGACAACCAACATGCTGCAATGAAGTGATCTTGGGCTAATAAATAGCAACTCCTACACTCAAACATCAGCTTTTGAAGTCACCATCTCCCCACGAATATCAGCAAAATTACTTAACTGCTTTGCATTTATGCTTTGGCACAGTTTAGGACAAAAATAGTTTGGAGGCTATTTGCCTCCATTTTGATTTCTGCACATCATTTCTGTAGCTGCTACAATGAGAGAATCTGTGGGAATAAATTCCTGCATCTTTATGCTAACAGGGGAGCTTCAACCAAAAATAAACCTGAACCCCCTGTCCACATTTGCAGATTTGTAGAAGGTCATTTGGCAAGGATTGAAGATGCCCTGTTAAAGAGAATCAGGAATCGGGGGTGAGTGCTCCACAGAGAAAGCCAACTGGTTCTTCCTTTCTGCTACTAGGTTGACCCCAAACTTGGTTGGATATTAGGGGGAAGGATGCCCTGTGAGTCTTGTGAAATCTGCGCAGTTATAACCACTGAAAGAGTGCCCATGGACTCCTAAAAAAGCAGGACAGTATGGATATATCTGCTCCTTCCTAAACACTCAGTGCATTTCATTCCGGCTGCTAATGAGAGAACCGAGTGTTTTGTACAGGCTTGTTTTGCAAAGTGCTCCTTTGATTCAATTTCTATGTGTTCCTGAAAAGATTAATCATAAATTTAAATGCCTGTGAGGCTGGAGTTATGGAAAGGAGTGTAATTGATGTTCCGGACAAAGCGAAATCTCAGGCCTGATGCATTTAACAGGAAATGTTTATTCTGTAAGCGGGGAACAATAATAAACTCTACGTGTACCCTAAGTACCTTGAATGTTTGTCCTGTTTTTTCCAGGTTAAAATCCTTAAACTACCTGAATTCAGTATATAAAAACCCAGTAGGGTATCTTTGTGAGTTTCTAGAAAAGTTAATTTAAACTAAGATGTTATTAGATCCTTAACTACTTTTCCATGGTGGACTTGGGGAAGCCTTAGCAATTCATTGGTCAACCAATAATTGCCACAATTGTAAGAAAATAAAACAATGAAGAAATTAATGTCCATGGACAAATTTCCCCAGCATGTAGCCAATATTTATAACATTACCAATAATTATAATACATTACCAGTATTACTTTTCCTGAGTATCCTACCCAACATTTGGACTGGAAATGGGGCTCTGATCTGAGTGCAGCCAACAGGGAAGCCAATTCTTCACTTCTGCTTCTGCCTGAAGAGGTTTGTGTAGAAAGAGGGTCACTCTGAGTTCACATTATCCTTTTTGTTGTGCCAACAGCTACCTCCCAAATCCACAGGGCCAAGACCTGTGCTCAGAGGTGTTGCTGCAGTTGTTGCAAAAGGTCCAGTGCTGACAGAGGAATGCTCTGTTGATCTGAGCATAGACTTCTTTGGACAGAGGATATTTTTTTTCTCTGGCCAAGAGGATTGGCAAGCCACAGATTATGAAATTCTTTGAAAATGAAGGACAAAACACCATATTTAAATGTCAGGAATAAGAAACACAAGAGCGAGCATTCTTCCTCGCACTTTCTGCTTTCTGTGTGCTCAACTTGCTAGTCATTTGGTCTGGTACCATAGCCCATTAAAATAAAAGAAACTAACATAATCTTAAAAAAAAAAATAGAAAAGAAAAATACCCCAAATAATTGCTTTCTATTCTGTGTCATGTTTTAATTAAAGATAGCAGCACCACAATCTACGATATATCTGGAAATTATTAGAAACCTTTTCCAGAGGCAAAAAGGATCAATACCTCTTTGTCTCAGTGGCATAAAACATCTCTGTGTTACTTCTTTCCTGCTGGCAGAAGAGAAAGTGAAAAAGTCTGAGATGGGAATAATAGCAGCACCGAAGGGGAGAGCCATGTGCCAGGTCAAATGAGCATGCTTTTCCTTTTGTATCTATTTTAAAAAATAAGCAGAGTGGTTTGCATTATGCGATTCCATCCCTGCCGTAAGTTTTGCTCCCTTTGTGTTAGGGGCAGCAGGGAGCACGTGGAGCCACTGAGTCAAGACCCTGAAGAAGGGGAATGTGACAGAGGGTGAGATGAGGCTTGGGAGTCAAGCCCTGGCTTCCCTTTCTGCCTCCACCATGGATCTGTGACCATCCCCATGAGCCCTGTGATGCTGCTCCATTTCCTTGGAGCCGAGCAGGTGCACGTCTTATCCCTTCCACAACGATGACTGTGTCCTCCAGAGAGGAGCTTTTTGTTGACTGTTCTTGTCTGCACAAACTGAGTTTGGCTTTTACTTTGTCACTCTGTGAAGGACAGCCTGGAAGTGGCGGCACTCACGGCTGTTTGTGCCTCTCATGCCAGAGTTTGCAGCCACTTGTCTCACAATCCAAACGTGTGGGGTTCTCCTGGTTCATCTTGTTTTCCTCACTTGTGAGTGAAGAGGAACAGGCCCGTCTTGGCTAACACTGCAAATAAACCATGAGCGAAAAGAGCCTGATGTTTTGATCCTTGTATTACAGGAAGCCAGAGGTGAGGAGCTCAGATGTCCATCCACATTGTGGAAATCTGGTGTTGGAGAGCAGGCCACAGTTTGCCCATGTATAAACTAAAGGTAATAGGATAACAATTAATTATAACATACCTAATTGTCTAGCTGTCACCTTCTTTTTTATATGAGGGTGTTTTAGCCTGCCTGGAGAAGAGTACCCACGTCAACACAGTCAAAGGGAAATATTAACCCCATGTTTTCTGCTGCCCCTCTCCTTTTTCTTTAAACCTCTTCTCTCTGTCTAGACTGCAAGGCAAAAGGAGACGGGACTGAACTTGCTGCACTCCCAGGCATTTCTCACAACAAAATGTGTGTGTTTCTGAACAGAAAAGGAATTGAAAAAAATTGGTTTCAAAAGTCATTAACCTCCATACAGTCCCCACAAATTCATGTGAGTGGCTTTAGTATCACCAGATCATTCATTTCTTCACAGACTTTAAAAGTAAATAGTGCATTTTGTATGGCAAGGCTGGTGTCCCATATAAAAGGATTTGCCTTCCTTTGCATTTGTCCAACTCTCTTTCAGCTGGAGCATATATTTCCAAAGCAATCAAACCAGACCCCCAGATTCTTGGCTTCAAGTCTGCTCAGATGACACTACCAAACTGTTTCTATTATTAATTAACATTTTAATGAAAATTATAACACCAAAATACTTTTAAAATATTTATCAGCAAAGGAATTCACCAAAGTAGCTGACCTTTCAGTTGCAGAGCTAGTTACCCTTCCCTCTGAATCACTCCTGGGCCTCAGGGTTTCAGGAAATTTCTCCCTCAGCCCCATCTTCATCCAGAGAATTTCCCATCCCCTCTCATCTGTGGGGTATGACAGGATAATAGCAGCAATCCAGTCCTTATTGTCTGTATGTGCAGATGAAGAGGGCTGTATAAGTGTAAAGTGTTATTATTATTGTAAGGAAATAATAATACTAATAAAACAAAATGAATTGAAGTCTTGTCTTCAGATGGTTATTTTAGCAATCCAGAAATCTAAAGCCCATGAAATAGACAATTAAGAGGGGTTAGATACTTAATATCAGTCGTTGTGTTTGGGTAGAATTTTGCAATAACGCAGCTGCTATAATAATACGGATTTTTATTTCTCCTTCCAGAAAGGAAGCAGTCGCGTTTTCGGAGAAACCTGGAAGTCCTGCTGCAGAATGCAGAACTTTGTGTGCCTGCCTGCGAGCTCGAATGGCCTCTCCTCTCCTGTTCCAACAGCTCCATCTTTGGGAGAGAGGAGGAGAAGCGTTCCTTTTCCTTTAGCTGGCTTTTCAAACAAAAGAAACCTTGAAAATCCTGTTTTGCCCTGGAATATCTTTTTTTCCTTCCCCTCTTCTCCCCATGCCTCTCCCCACATCGCTCTTCCTCAGCTGGGGAATTAAAAACCCCCAAACAATCCCCCCCTTTCTCTCATTTCTGTCATAACTAAGGGCCAGAGACTCATTTAATTAGTCTCTCTTGTGTGGCTTACAGCCCTGTTCAAGGCAAACATTTACCCCTGGGTTTCAGTGTTGCTGCTCAGCCACCGAATTTTCCTTTTTAATTTTTTTTGTCAGGAAAATGTGGTATCATGTTAATGGCTACTGGGGATCCTACGGCTAAATCATAATCATAATTGTCCACACTAATCATAATTGTCTTGCTGTTGCAGTGTGCATCCCTCCCCCCTGTCAGCTTGCAGTCTCATCCTGCTCCCTTGGACTGTGTGCTCTCACAGGCAGGGCTGGCATTTCAGTCATTTGTGGCTGTTGAGTGTCTGGGCTCAGGAGACAGGGACTCCAGGACCTTGCAGGAGGGCTCACTCTCTCTGTCTTCTCAAAATCCTCATCCCAGAAAGCTCCCATGAGGAAAACCACTTTTATGTATTTAGGAGGGCTCATTTTTCCCATTTAAAGTGAGGCTAGCCAAGGAACAGGAGCTGGAGATCCAGATTAAGAGCCTCTCTCTTATCCACAGGCTGCCTTTAATTGCCCAGTTACATTTGGGACTCCTTTTTTCTTAGCTCCTGAATCTTCCATGCCCTTCCTTGCAGTGGCCCATCTCCAGCAGAAGGGATTACATCCCTCCTTCACGTCTCATAAACCTGAGGCTTAGGACACATTCAGGACAACGGGGGCTGGAGGGTGGGAAGCTCATGCATTTCACAGCCCCAGAAGATGTTTTCTCTGTCCTAGAGGAAGTGTCTCATCATCAGACCAGTTTTCAAGGGGCAGTCAGTCATGAACATCTGTCTCTGTCCTGGCAGCAGTGATGGTGAAAGGGAGACTCCTGATAACACAGTTTTTGTGGTGATACGGCCAGAGTGTGGCTGCCAACCAGACGAGGCTCTTCAAGGGGCATAAATACTTTGAGTGCCTTAAATACTGATCAGGTAAATATATGCATCAAATACCAAAGTTATTTAGAACTAGAGGCCTGCAAGAGAGTGCTGCAAACACTACAGTACAAGAAAAAAACAGGACAGGGTTTGGTTTGTTCATTAATTAATTGAAGGGAGTTAATTAATGATAGTTAATTTGGTTTGTTAATTAATTAATTAATAGAAGGGAGTGGGGTAAAAGTACAGGTAAATATAGAACTGTTGAACCCAGAGTGACTTTTTTTTCCTTAAAATAAAAGAGGAGAAGAGAAGGAAAGGGGAAATTTAATTCTCAGCAACTACACAAAGGCATGGATAGAGGTCACAGACACAGAGCCAGTGTAAATTCTTTAGGAACAAGACAGAGCCCAAGTTAAAAACAAACTGAGAAGCCAGAAAAGTCATGGAAGCAGACAGAGTCCATAAAAACCTTGGAACAAGACTAGAAAGGGCTCAGGCAGATGCATCAGGAGAGAAAGTAAAATCTGAGCTTTAAGAGGCAAGATCATAAATGACATGAAATGTTAGCAAAGAAATAAAGAAAAATAGGCACTGAGTAATTGAATACAGTCCCAGAAATCTGGCACTGACATTCCTTTGCTAGATTTTGGCTGCACAGTGCACAGAGGGTGACATTAAACTGTGTTTCAACTAGGCCAGAGAACTTTCTACTAATTTAATGATGTAATTAATTAAATTTCACTGTTAAGAAAATATTTCTGGTGTTCTTAAACTAAGTAATTTGGATGCCCCCATTGTGATCTAACCTAAAATGACAAGTAAGTTTTTTAACCCAGGTTCCCTAAAGGCCAAACTAGTGACTTCAGTGGTTTCTTGTGTAATGAAAATAATTTGTATACAGAGTTCAATTGACCACATGGGTTTTTCAGAGATCCTGGCTTTAATGTCACTGGAACAGAAACACATGTTGTCCAATCCCCACAGCTCTGCTGCATCCTAAGCACTCCAGCTTCTCCAAATTCATGCTGATAAAACCTCATTACTGTTCCGTAATGTACTTCTGATACACATTCCCATTTTCACTCTCATCTGCAATCTCCAGCATCGCCTGGGATTTGAAGAATAAGTGTAAAAACAGTTGTGTGGAAAGATGACGTTTTCTTACAGTATTTCAGACACAATTTAAAACAAAACTTACCAGAAATCTCCTGAGACAGCCTTTCTTAAGAGAATTAATTGATAATAATAATTCACAGGTTATCTTCTTTCACGGTATTGTACTAAGCAATAGCTTTTACTTTGCCAATCCAAGGTTTCTTTCCCCCTTAACTGCTGAGATTGCAGTAAGATTTCAGCATCTGAAAGGAGGAAATTTGGGCTCACTTCCAGCTGTGGAGTCAGGCTGACCTGTAAACCTTACCACCATAACACCACAACTACTCACATTATGTAATCCTGCCTTGTAGACAACTCCTGAACTCCTCAAGAGCTGCAGCTAAACCCCTAAATATTACATATTTACATATCACAATATAGAGATATATGTTCACATATTCATGGTTCATTGCGCCTCTCATTGGAAAGCTTCTGCACAGATCCATGGGTCTGACAAAAAACCCAAACTGAACAAAATGAAAGAACAAAAAACAAACTTCTTAAAGCTTCGTTCTGGGTCAGCAGGAAGCGCTGCATGTGGGGTCTCAGGAAAAGCTGTTTTCTGTGCACCTCTGCTTCAGTCAATGGTAAGCTGAGCAGGTTTTCCTTTGCTTGTACAGCCTCCTCCTCCCCTCGAGTATTTTTGCTCACGAATCCCCTCTTGGAAGCAGACAAGCCAGTGTAATGCTCAGCACACAACCTAGAACATGACACAGATTTGAGGTGACGTTGGACACTCCTCTGACGTTGCAAGAGGCAGAAGTAGTTAAGCTTGCTCCTTAATACCATAAAAAAAGATGGGCAAAGAGTGAAAGATATATGCTGCCTGCACCTAGAGAGGAAAGTTGGATGTTTCTGGAACACTTGGGGATCTTCTTCAGCTATTGAGAGACTGAGCTAGGTTTTTCCTTTCTCATGGAAAAGGAATAAAACAGATGAAAGTCAAGTTTTTGTCCAGTAACTTGATAATCTGATCATTCCTCTGATCCATAGGAAACCCAGGAATCCTTCTCCAGTATTGGTTGCCACTCCTTCTAGACATGGAACTAAAATTTAACCTGAAATTGTACTTGGCCCTAAAATGACTTCAGTTTCCTCTGCACATTAGTAAGCAAACCCAGTCTCATATGTTTTTGTAAAGAGCTTTACCACATAGGTATGAGTTTTGCTCTACAAATTTATAATTTCTTTTTTTCAGCTGAACCCTTTTCCTCTGAGTAAATTGTATTGCATAAGATTGAATTCCTGTAAAGCACACGTTCCCTTCCCTTTCAGAGTCCTTTCTGGAACTGTAAATATAAAATATGTTTACCTGAATATTGTTTGCATCCATCATTTCCTCATTCTCCACAATATCCCTGAGAGAAAAGGAGAAAATATAAACTCTGATCTTGTCATGGGGCTGTCCTCATTTCAGCCACTGTTTTCCAGTGTCAATATGAGATATAGTTGAAGGGGTGTTATCAAAGTGCTGCTTTGCTGAGAGGTTTAAGATTACCAAGAATGATGGTGTTTTAAGTTAGCTGTTAACTTGCACTGTATCAGTCCAGAAGAGACCCTGTTAGTGGCTGTCATGCTGCATCTGTAGGGAGGCAGAAACTGGCTCAGGGGCAGAACATTTTTAAACACATGAAATTAGTTTATTTATTTATTACTTTCAACCATGGGATCATCCAGCGAATGTGAAGAACTCTTCAGTTTTCACCTGTGCATTGTGCTGTGATGTGAACGTCAGATGTGATACCCCTGTTCAAATCACTCTGCTTTTTCCCTTTATTAACTTTCATCAGCACAGTTAGACCCTTGAATGATGGCCAGCACCCATAATTATTTATTTATAATCTATTTCTACCTTTAAATATTATGATTAAATATAACAAATCTATTTGTAAGTTAATAACTTCTTAAACCAAAAAAACCAACAAGGAAAATCCTCCAAGGCAGAAAGAGTTTCCATTTGATCACACTTTCTGACTTGTTTATATTTCAACAATAGGAAATTTTATCATACTTAACACATTCTCGTGGAAATTAAATCCAGGTATTTGTGTTTCATAGTGGAAAACATGTCCTCTTGTAGTATTTGAAATGAGTCTTGAAATGGCTTGTCTTCCCCAGTCCTGTGTCTAAACAAGTTTCACATTAAAGGTGCTCTGCCTTTGTGTACATCCCTGGTGTATTTTTGAAATACTTGTCAGTGGCACCCTTTTTACCTTCTTGAGATACAATTACCCCTGGACTTCCAGCTTTATGCCTCTAAAATGCTTCTTTGAAGGGGTGACTAAGAGTTTAAGAACATAAAATGCTGGGAAAGTATCATCAGCAAAACAATTTGACCGGAGATGTGAGGGCCCCCTGATGTTCACATTACTGATTCAGATTGAGGGGAAGGGGGAAAGAAAAGTTTCTAATTTTTGGATAAACTGTTTGGTTTGTGACTGCTATTCCCCTGGTAGACACCTGACTCTGGTGCAAGTTTAATGATCCTAGTCAAGCCAAGGGCATGAACTGGTCTGCAGAGAAATCCAGTCCTGCCTTCTCTGCTTCCTGTTCTCTACTTGGCCCTGCCTTTTATGCCTTTCTTTGCTGCACAGTGAAAGTTCAAATGGGTTTACCTGTATATAGCTTATTATTTGGAGCCTCAGCTGACAGTATAGATAGCCTTCAGAGCTGCCTTAGGTTGGGGGATGAAGCAAGGAGGAGAAAAGAGAGAAAAATTAACCCTCTCCCCCAAGTCCATGTGGAAAGTAAAATGATGAACTACCCTAACAAGCCTTCTCTTCAGGGCATCCTCTGCAGGGCAGCAGGTAGTGGCAATGACTAAGTTGAAAATGATTTTTAAAAAAGTGTTTTCTTCCTGTTTTCTTCTCAGAAAGAAAAGTACAATTATACTTCTCATTAAGACTTGCTCAGATCTCCCCATTGGTAGTTACTGTTTATGTCACTGCCGGTGCTGGTTGGAGCATGCCTGATTAGGTGCAGGTGTTGCACACTAATTGGCCATTAAGTTTTGGTGTGTATATTCTTGATAACATTTTCTGGATTTTAAAATTAGTATCATTCATTTTCTCCTAAGCTGTGTTTGTTTTAATATGAAACTGCAAACTAAAATCCACAGGGTGAAGAGTGGATGGATCTGCACGCACAGGCAAAGATTAGTAGCTGCTAGGTGAAACGTGAAGAGACAGAGGAAGAACAAAATTATTTGAACATCACAAAAAAAAAAGGTTTTGAGTAGAAACTGGGCACTGGATTCTGTTGAGTGCAGTGCAAGGTGCATAAGAACACTTGGGGTGCCATGGTTATGGCAACGAGGCAGAAGCCTTGGGTAGATTGATAAAACGCGACTGCATGGTGAGTGAAGAGTGGGTACAGGAGGAAGGTCCTCAGCTTTGCAAGGCTTTGAGCTGACAAAGTTTTAACTTCCAGAATATTTTCTCATGCTAAGAGGCGCTGTGGAGAGACACAAACATGAGAAGGGTGAGGGCTCTGAGAGAAAAGAGGCAGTGACCATATCATGATTTACATGCTAGGCAGCGTGGAAATGTGTAAGTGTCCTTCATTTTCCTAAAGGAAAAGGTATAAAATAGAAGGGGATATTTAGTATTATAGATATTAGATTGAATTTAGTGAGCTTAGTGGAAATAGACATCACACAAAAATTTCAACAGGTTACTGAAGAGAATTCAATAAGTAGGGTCTTAAAAGAATTTATTTATTTCAGTATCTCTACTCACTATAACAATAGTCACTAAATTTCTACATTTGGCATTGCAATTAAATGTCCAAATTTATTTGGGATAATCCCAGGCATTTAGAAACAGAACCTGCATGGAAACAAAGTGTTCATGGTCAAGAAAATCACAATCTATCCTGTTAGACCAAAAGATGTGAGCTGAAATTCTCATATTTTATGATACAAAAAATATGCAAACCAGAACTTACACCTCCTTTCCAAATCCTTGCTTTTGGTGTGGTGGATTCCAGAACAACCCTAACCCTGTAGTTAAAACAATTCTAAGCTTTTATAAAACTCATATCTGAATTTTCCCCCATTTTTCAAAATTTGTATTTTGCACATATTCCCCAAATTATGGAAAATAATATTCTTTTTTCTTTATTGTTACTCATATACTAACAAGTTAAAAGGAAAGTTTTTTTCATAGGACTAAATTCAGTATGAGGTACAGAATCACTGCCCTTATAAGAATGGACATCTTGTAAAGTACAGTTTTTTAGCACTGACCTTTCTTCTACTTTCCTCTCATGCTTCCTTTTTCTAAGAACCAAGTTTAATCCTTTTTGACTGCTTTTTGTTTCTGTATTTTTCTGTCTTATTACTCATCTCTTTCTCCTTCTACATTTTCTTCACAGATATCTTTGTCTGTTGCAAGGGAGATCATCAGAAATATAGTATAGATGTCCAAATCCAACCAGAAGTTCAGCATAAGTTGCTTTTATTCTCTCTTTTCACTTTCTTAACTTGAAGGAAAGTTTCTTCAATGTGTGCTCAGAGCTGAATATTGTCTTTAACAGCCAAGAAAAACTTGTGTTGCTCAGAACTGTGAGTTACAGGGCCATGTTCTGTCACCAGTCCTTTTAGTGCTACAGGGCTCACTGTTGCCTGCTGTTTGAGAATATGGCTGTATAACACAACTGCTTCTTCAAGGTGCTGATTGATATTATGAGGAAAAATCTGCAACCTGAAAGTTGTGGAACACGATGAGATGTGCAACAGAGGCTGGAAAAGCAGCATCCCTCTTCTAGCGAGGTTCCTTTCAGTGTGAGGCTCCTTCAGGCTGCTGGTCCCTCCGACACCTCGATTTCCCTGCTCAGGGAATTGGTGGTCGGCACAGCAAAGATCTGTCAGTAGGTTATGTCGTCTCTGTTCTTCTCCAAACTGTTCTTCTCCAAAAGCATGAAGAAGTCAGATGGGAAGAGGAGGGGCAGGCACTGATCTCTGCTCTGTGGTGACCAGGGACAGACTGGACCTGAGGGAGAGGCCCAAAGTCATGTACCAGGAGGTTTAGATTGAAATATCAGGAAAGGTTCTTCATCCAGAGGGTGTTTGGGCACTGGAACAGCTCCCCAGGGATGGGCACAGTGCCAAAACTGACAGAGCTCCAAGAGCATTTTGACAATGCTGTCAGGCACAAGGTGTGATTCTTGGGCTGTCCTGTGAAGCACCAGGAACTGGGCTCAATGATCCTGATGAGGCCCTTCCAACTCAGCAAAATCTGTGATTCTGTGACTTGTGGACTTCTCAGGTCTGAATAGACTGTGCCTAGGTGGTCTTGCCTATTTTTATGTTTCCCCCCTCCACACAAATGGTATTCTGTGTCTTAAATTCACTTACTGAAACACATTTAGATATTAATCTGTTGTGTCTCTGCCGACCAGCAGTGAATCCAAGCTTCCTTTCCCTTCTCTCTCACATTGCCTTGTCTGCTGTGGCATACTGTGAGCAAAGCATTATCTCTCCAATTTGATAGTGCTGCCCTCATTGTACCCTAGATGTCCATTGCAGGATCAGGGCCTGTATTAGTTTCTTTCTCAGTTTGTGTCTGCACACTTTTGCATAGCTTTGGGGAGCACTGTGGGGCCATTTGTGAAATGACAGTGCTTTCTGCCGGCGAGATCATTATAGGCAGAAGGCATTCCAATGTGCAAATTACAGTTCTGCTTATAGGGAATTTGTTCTGCTTAAAACAAAAGAGCTCTACAAAAGGAAGGTCTCGCCACACTTTCATCTGATTTGGAGCTGCACAGCTAACTTCCATGCTGTGCAGAAATGCACAAGGAGGGTTAAGTCAGTTTTACAAGAGCATCAGTTGGGTGAAAATGCATTTGACCTTCACAGGGTTCTTGAGTCATTCTTCAGCTTGAGTGGCTGAGTGAAGAGTGTGTCATTCTGTCATATAAAAAAAAAAAAGAGAGAGAGAGGAAGAAAAAAATTTAAAAATCGATCCTGTCTACTCCTGAAAGCCTTAGATTTCATTGCTATCTAACTGACATAAATAATATTTGCTTGGGTTTTCATTGCTATTTTTATTTAAATGTTCTTGGGTATGCCAGCTAGCAGCAAGGTCCATTTTTATAGCACAGTGAATTCCCACAGTTCTGGTAAATATAATCAGATAAGGGGAAGTTGAACTTAAACCTTCTGTTGCAGTCAATAAAAGTAAACTTCATAACCCAAGACTATATCTCTATTTATAATTGCTAATTATAGAAATCTATTCAAGGACACTCTAAAAACAGGATTAGAAATCTATCTACTAAAACCCCCAAAAACATAAGAACATAGAGACAGAAAAAGGAGACAGTCAGTGAGAACTAAGAAAGAAAAAGAAGCAGAATACAAAGCAACATATTTTCTTGAACTTTTTACAAAACCAAATGTTCCTCAAATATGTTCCCATTGTCCTTCAGTGTTTCATTGTCTTTGTAGCAGGGATTTCATATTTATGTAGAATTTTGTTGACCAAATGGATCTAGGTGCAATTGTACAGGGGACAATTGGAAGCATAAATTCCTGCAAGGAAAAACATATGGGAAGAAAACTATGTGTTCCCTGCATTTAAGGTTCAAATTCAAGAACTTATATCTCTTTTAGCAGATTTACTCTAGCTATGAAAGTTAGGAAGTTATGAAGAGAGTGCAGATTTGGCCAAATGATAGACATTCAAAATAAATTCTTAATCCGGTGTGAGATAAAATCCCTGAGAGAGCAGGGATGAGTTCAGGTGAGAAACTGAAAATTTGTATAATGAGTCACCCTATGGATTAAATTGTACATACTTTGGATAGATGCTTCAAGTCAGTCAAATTAATAACTCCCATCTCCTTCTTAAGTTTCTGCTTTATTTTACTTACTATCTATGTAAACATGTGGAAGGAAAAAAATTCATGTGTTGAGGCTGTGTCAGGTCGAATACTGGGCATCAGCTCTTCACAATGAAAGAGACAGTTCTTGTTTTTGCCCAAACTTCTAAAATATCAAGGTGTATCTTTGTTAGGGATGTGGCTTCACAGCAGAGCACAGGATAACAGCAGTGCATCAGTGGGACCAGGGCAGTGACCACCTCTCTGTGCTGGGCATTGGGTGAGGCTGCACCATGAATCCTGGGTCATTGATGGGCTGGAGCTTGTCCAGAGAAGGGAATGGGGCTTGGGAAGAATCTGGAGCCCCAGGAGAGACTGAGGGAGCTGGGAAGGGGCTGAGCCTGGAGCAAAGGAGGCTCAGGGGGGCCCTTGTGGCTCTGCACAGCTCCTGACAGGAGGGGACAGCCGGGGGGGTCGGGCTGTGCTCCCAGGGAACAGGGACAGGAGGAGAGGAAATAGACTCAAGTTGCATCAGAGGATGTTTAGATTGGATAACAGGAGAAATTTATCCACAGCAAGGGTTGACAAGGCATAACAGTCTGCCAAGGGCAGTGTTGGTGTCCCCATCACTGGAGGAACTTGAAAGCTATGTAGATGTGGCACTTGGGGATATGGTTTAGTGGTGGGCCTGACAGTGCTGGATTAACAGCTGGACTCGATCTTAGAGGTCTTTTCTAATCTAAAAAATCAGTGATTCTAAATCTAGATAACTGCAGATGCAAAGAAATTTAACTGATCACTAAGAAAGGCCTTCTAAAGAAGCAGGGGTGTGAACAGTCGTCCTTATATGCATTTAACAATAGATTCATCTTTTGTGAAGAAGAAGAAAAAGTTTCAGTTGGAAATAATTCAAATTGTCTAAATGTAAAAAAAAAAAAAAAAAGAAAAAGGTATTATGTCCCTGTGGCACAAGCCAGTATGTATAGACCATTATCCCTTTTTATTCTTAGAATCACGGAGTCATAGAATGGTTTGGGTGGAAAGGGATATTTACAGACCAACTGATTCCAAAACCCATGCTACAGACAGGGAATTCTGCCCTCCATGGCTTGACCATGCTTCCCTTCACAGCCCTGCTCAGCTCCAAGAGGGCCCTGAGAGGTGATGGGATAACACCTGGAGGTGCCATGGCCACAACCTGCACCTCTTGTGGGTAAGGATGGACGGGTGAGAGAGACCCAGCTGGGTTTAGGGTGGGCTCCAGGTCAGATTTTATTGGTTTACAAGTTTTTTCCTAAATGTGTAGAGGATGTCTTGTCTTCTCTGACAGCTGTGATGAAGGGCTGTAAGCTGAGAGAGCTTCCTGTTTACACCTCAGCTGTGCAGTGAACACTTTTATATAAAAGTGTCCTTTTGTATCAGCCCTCAGTATAAGTAATGTCTCTAAAAGAACTGAAAGCCACAACATATTATGTACCCTCTGTAATTACTCAGTACTATTTTGACATCAAAGGAACCAATGCACAATATTTGTGGTCTTCTCTTCTAAATTCACACCTTAATGATTTTTAGGGCAGTCAGACTGAAACACCATATTATTTTAAAAAATATATATTCCCACTCTATTGACTAAACAAAGAGGAAATAATTCAGATAATGGAAGAACAAAGAGAATAGCTACATGAAACCAGAATCACTCATACTGTGATTCTGTTCTGTCTAAAGATCACTGTTAAAATGTTGGGTTATTTTTCTCTTTTTAATGAATAGGAGGGTTTTGAGAACAATTTTCAGAAAGGAGAAAAAGGAGAAGGCAAGTATATTTAAGACCTCCTTGAAGACATCCAGAGTTAATAATGATATACACTGCAGAAAGAACAACTGTGAGATGGGTGCAAAATGCCACCAACCCAGCTAATTAAAAATGAGGTTATTAGTTTTTAGTTACACTGCAGTTAGAGATAATGCTACAAGGAGCCTGAGTGAAAGCACATTTTATATTGTAGTAGGAATTGCATTTTATGTGGCATTTTATTTTATTTTAAGGGGTGCTTCTGTTTAGAGAGATGAAGATTTCAATTATGACTTAAAATGGACTCACTGTGGCTTTTCTGTATATTTAGGGGGAGGGGAAGGGGATAAGAAGGGTGCAAACTTTCTTCCAAACTTGGCATTCCACCAGAAACAGCAGTAAAAATTTGTGCCTCACCATAAAAGACAGCTGCCTAGATTTCCAAGATATGTGGAAATGCCTGACATCTATGGATTTTGTTTTCCAGGATGATCAATAGAAATTATTCACTAGTTTTGAAAGTGTAGCTCTAAATATCATTCTCAGTGTGATTCTAACTCTTTTCCAGTAGATTTATTGCTGGATTTCAAAGCAACTCAGATCCTGCATACAGAGAAATAAACAAAAAAAAACAAAAAACAACCAAAACCCCAAAACAAAACAAAGCAAAAAGCTTCTTTAAAAGCAAATTAGTGCTTTTAGAAATACAACTGTTGTTTACATAGATGTTTAATATTTAGATAGATGCTGAGACTTTTGAACAGATTCATATAAACTAATCTTTGAGCGCTTACATCTGAAAACTATTGCAGGGTGAGATTGTGGGACTGTGTCTAAGAATCATGAGTGGAATTGTCCAGCCACTCAGGTAACTGATGGAATCATAGAATCATAGGACAATTTTTATTGGAAGGAATTTTTAAAAGCCATCAAGTCCAACCCCTCTGCAATTAGAAGGGCTACCTTCAACTAGATCATGTTGAAATCTTTGTTTCTGCTGTTACTCTAAGCATTTTGTTGTTTTGTCCTGTATTGCCTATAATACAATAAGACAACATAAATATTTTTTTAATGTGTTTTGAAAGATCTTCAGTTGAAACAGTATTCACTAGTTGAAGGAAGCAACAAAAATATTTGAAAAAATTAGCCAAAAAGAAAATAAAATTGGGATCTTACCTTCTAAAATAAAATTAAACAGAAAAAAATTCCCCATAATTTGCAATTACTTCCTCCCCATTTATCTATCTATTTCTTCATCTACATCTGAGTTGAACTACCATAATATGGCATTTACAACAAGCTTAAAATTAAAATGTACTCTAATGTAAAGAATAATCTAGTTTATCCAGATTTTTTCTTTGATATATGAAAGCAAAGGTAAAGTAGCTTTTTCTGTGCATAAAATCAGGTCAAGGGAATTTAATACATATTTTAGCTACATACAAAGACTCACAAATGCACAGCTGCCTTTGACTTGTGTTTTTCAGCTATATAGTCTTTTCTGTCCAAACTTAAAGTTTTGTTTACAGAGAAGCATGTAAGAGACAAACGAAGGATAATTTTCCTATCACCTGGAGCTGTCAGCCAAGAGAGTGAATACAGTCTTTAGGCTAATCTAAGGATCAAGCCAGAGAGACATTCCTCAGAGTGTTACACAATAAGACCTGCTTCTTCTTTTGGTTTTTGACCAAATTAAAAAAAGCAGAGCCCAAAGGATTTAATGATGTACTTGCACTGCTAAGCTAATCAGTGCCAGAAAATATTCCTGTGCTCTGGAATACAATTGCTTATTAAAGTTAAATTGTCAAACTTGTCCGTGGTACAGTTTTGGCATCTGGTAGCCAGCATTCCCCCAGACATTTTCTGGGAACAGAAATGCAGGAGACAACATGGATGACTCTAAACAGACATTTTGGATGTGGCCACCCAGAAGAACTTCCCTGCGAGGAGCTGGACTGATCCATGCCAGATAGGTCCAAACCCAGTTCTAGGCACGTATCATTTACTAGTAGAGATGTGGTTTTGTTTTCGCATTTTGTGTTACATAACAGCACAGAGCACAGCGCCGGGTTGTAGAAGCCTGGAATGGTTTGGGTTGGAAGAGATCTGAATGTTCACCTTGTTCCACCATGCAGTTTCACTCAGCCATGTTGCTCAGAGCCCCACCCAGCCTGTCCTGAACATTTATGGGGACAGGGCAGCCACAACTTTTTTAGACAACCTGCTCAAATATTTCTCTATCCTCCAAGTAAATTTATCCCATGTATCTTGATCTAAACCAACTCTTTTTCACTTTTAAATCTTGTTCCACCACTCCATTATCCATGCAGGATTTCTGGTGGTTTTTCCTGACTTTCTTTTTGTTGGGACACATAACTCTTGAGCTTCGAGGAGGTAATCCTCAATTTTTGACGGGCTTTCTTGGGCCTCTTTTGCCTCCAGGGCCATTTCCTGGAGTCTACCAAGTAGCTGCTTGAAGAGACCAAAGCCTCCTTTTCCTGAAGTCCAGGACAGGAAATGTGTCCTTGTTGCTTCACGTTCCCCACCATGTCCTTCTTGGTGTTGAGCACAAGGTCCAGTACAACAACCTTCCTCATTGTTGTTACTCTACCTCTCAGAGAAGGAATTTGTCATCAGCACATTCCAGGAACCTCCTGTGTTGCCCCTGCTCTGTTGTCTTGCCCCTCCAATCAACATCGAGGGGGTTGAAGTGAATACTATATAAAAAATTATATTGAAATGTGAATGAAGTGCTGAATCTAACCAAGAAAACTTCCTCCAGAATCTGCTTGGTAACAGATTTAAGGAGGGAAGCATCGTGTCCTTCTTGTGTCCATTTTGGCTTGGGAAGTATTTCAAAATTAAGAACTTCACTGTGAATTACAAAATGCAGCTCCATCCCAGTTCTCATTAGTAGAGACTCGGCAAGTTTAGGAAAAAAATTCTCAGCATCTGTCAGTTGTTCAGCACACAACACACTCACATGCACATACACACTTAATTCAATGAAAATAAACAATGCCTAACGCTTTGAAAAGGTCACTCAGTCTTTCTGGTGCAGACACTTTGCTCCCTTTGTGACCAGTTTCACAAAGAGCACTCTTTCCGACTTCAGCCCTTTAAAAAGTCAACCTTTATGCCTTAGATTCCCCTCATCTCTATTGACATACTCTCCTGCGCTGAGGGCTTTGCTCCCGAGGAAACCATCTCGCTCTCCCTCCCACCCACCATGCTAATCTTGACACAAACTTCAGAACCTTCATCTACAGTTTAACATTTCAAATGGGAATTTCTAAGCAACCAGAAAAAAAAAAAAAAGTGGGTGGGGGTGGTGAGGGAGGAGGGTAAAACATCCTTGTGCCTCTAAGCAGAGATAAGCAAAGAGAAAACTTTACCAGGGCAAAGAGTCGGCTCCTTCCAAGCATCAGTCCCCTGTGCAAGAGGGGTGGGAGCACAGACTGCCAGGATGAGCTTGCAGGCTCCTGGGTAACCACACCCCAACCTAGCAATCATGTCAAGGTAAAAGAAGCCCAGGCACTGGTAAAGGACCCAGCAGTTTCTGCTCTGTGTGACTGTCAGGATGACAACGAGAAGATTAAACAAATCTCGCCGCGGTGGTAGGAGCAGTTTGAGCGTGCAGGCACTTGAGGCACAGCCAGGTGTGATCCATATCTTTTCATTCCAACATGGATGGTGGCTGAGACCATCTGAATTGCAAAGGTGGCCGTCTTTTAGCTTGCAGGGACTTGGGAGGAGAAGTAAAGAGGTCAGGACTTTAAAACTTTAAAACTACATCTCAGATATTTTACTGCAAATAAAGTGTGCTTTCCCTCTTACTATGGGGTGTTGGGGCTAGGTGGAGCGGCGGTTGCAGGGTGAGGTTGTCTAGTAAGTTTAGGGGTCTCTTTTGTATTTTTGGTGCTCGTTATAGTTAATTTAGTGAGGATGTTGGTAATGTTTGTTTATTCAGTGTCATTGGCGGCGGATCCTTATCTGGAAGCTTGGGGTACTTGGGGTGTTGTTGGTTATGGTCTTGGGATGGGATTGACTAATTGACTGATTGACTAATCAGTGGCAGGGGACCAAGCCAACTGCTTGTGTTGTGTTGATTCTGTGATTCTGTGAAATAGCACCTCTTGGATTTAGTCAAATGAAAATGAAGAGTTAGTCCAATCCTGTGGTGTACATTTTTGTGGGAAAACATGGCCTGCATTTATCTGACTAGTAGAGATGTCTCCATGGATGTCCCTATCAGACCTCAATTCTCCCTTTCAAGTCAACAGAAAGAAAGCAAAAGTTTTAGTGTGCATATATCAAAAGCTGCCAAGAAAAGTAATTTCTTGGTTTCCTCTTCCCATCTTCTGACTCTGAGAGGAATCCCAGCTGGCTGCAGATTTTCACTTTGCCAGATCTTGCCGCCCTAGTATGGTGAGGTGAGTCTCATCCCCGTTTTCCTGAAGGTTGTTTTTGAAGTTACTCTGGGGTACAGGATCAACTGATCATCACACACAGTTGTTGTAAGTTTTAAATGAGGACAAGACTTCCTGAAAAGTGGTAAAAAAAACCCATATTCTGTACTACAATTCATTACAAGCAAAGGACCAAGGGGCTGACTGAATGCACACTTAGCACCTCTTAAGCCATCTTTGCCTTTTAGTATATTAAGATAAGAGGGTCTCTCAAGATTTATTCTGCAGAAGGGGGATTTTTGTCTTTTAGTGAACCTCTCAGCATGGAGATGGGTTATTTCAGCACAAGATCTTGTTCCTAAAATCTGCTCAGAAAATACTCCACACAAGCTGTTTTCCTCTTTAAAAATACCTTTTATTTTACTTCAGAAAAAAAATGTGTCATAAAAAATTTTACACCATTATTGTTGTAATTTTTATTTTAATTAATGTTTTCTTTGAAATTGTGCACTTCTATTTATCAAGTTCATTTTTACGACACAGCTTTTGCCTTATCTATTTAATGAAGTTCACCATATAAAAAGAAAATGTGACTTCTTATGATGAAAATTATTTAATAGAGAAATTATTTTGTTACAAATACTCATTGAAAAGGCCACAAATATAAACACACAAAAATAATCCAATGTCAACCCTGAAAAATGGATACAACTTCAAAACATAGTTTCCTTTTCTTCTAGAAATTATTTTTAAAAAAAATTCACAACCTTCTTTGTACTTTTGTTTTAGTTTCACAATGAAATGAGGGAGAATGAATTACAAAATAAATTAAGAACGGTATTTTACACATGAAACCTTGTAAACCTCACCTATTTAGTTTTCTTCACTGCATTGGTTTAATACAAACATGAACTTTAAGGAAGCTTCTGAAGGCTTCTGAAGGCTTCTATAGGGGCTAGTATCACCAGCAAAATATTCAGTTTTCTTTGTTAGGGGGAAGGAAAAGCTGGTCTTTCAGAGGTTTTATCCTAACACGCTGCAATGGAAAGTACCTGAAAAACCTAATTAAAGCACTTGTTCCCTCTTTTTACATCTTGCAAAAGTCTTGCAAAGTCTTGTCAGCACAGGTGATGACGCAGTTTCCAAAGTGAAAACAACATACACATAGTTGTCCAAAAAAGATTTGGACCACACTCACCCATTCCAGTGTCATATGTTTCTCTCCATGATTTCTTTCTGGGAAACACATTTTGTAGGCACAAAAAAAAAAAAAAAAAAAAAAAACACAAATATTTTTTCCAGTCTGATTGTTTATGGTGAGTTTTGGTGAAGTGCCACAGTTTCATACCCCCCTTTTCCTAAGCACTGTCTTTCAGCAGTGTGACTTGTTGGGAGTGCAGAGTTTCTGCCTGAGATCAATGAGGGAACAGGGAACATCTCCCACCTCTGTGGAGTTATCACAGCCACGACGTCCTTTGAAACCAACCTGTTCATTGCAAGTCTCCTCTTCAAGCACTGACTCATCCCAAACCTGCTTAGCTGATGAAATCTGACAGCATCACAGCTTGAGTTGGCCCAACCTATTTAGCTTATGGGATCTGACAGGATCGCAGCTGGAAATGCCCCAGGAGATCTGATGGGATCACAGCTTGAGGCTTCTCTAGAGAAACAGCATATATACATTGATCCAAAGTTTGCATAAATCTTAAAACACATCCTAAAATGAAGTCTTCTCCTCAGCTTTCAGAAAAAAAAGTACCAAACATAAACTTTTATAATATATTATTCCTTCTTTTTTCTATTATTTCCTTTCTTATCATCTGTATGCACTTCATAAGACACAAAAATCAATTTACAAGCAGATTAAAGAATTCTCATGAGGATTACTATCCAAGCCAACAAACCTAAGGACATGGAGGTGCTTGAAGTTTACTGGCAGTCTAGCTAGCTGTCAGAATTTCTTTATCTTTTAGTAGATCCATTTGTAGGGTGTGTTTGCCAGAACATCAATTAAATTTCACCTTAGCTCAATTCTTGTAAGAGTATCAAAAATGATTGCCACTTTTTTGTCATAACAGTGATTCTCTCTGATTTTTAATTACTGTAATTGCATGTGTATAATGTTTCATTGCATGCCTAGAAAGCCCAATAAAATGTAACCAATGAATTTGCCTTTCTTTCTTATGCCCTTCATAGGCCATCTCTGTGGTTATAACTTTGGTTTACTTCTCAGAACATGATTGTGAGGGTCTGAAATATGAGGTTTTGAATGTGAATATCATATAACTCCATATTTATATTTTGGTGTCAATAAACACAGCTTTTTCCCTTTTATGTTTTCTGATATTGATGAGAGATTTCAGTAGTCAAATTTTAGTGTGTAGCTAGGAATCTAGAAGGTTTCAAATGGAAAACAAAGCTAAAGAAATGAACAAGCAAAACAAAAATCAAAAACTAACAAGAAACTAAGACTAATCTCTTAATATAACAAAATATAAGTTGAAGTACTTTTAAACATGAGAGATAATTGTAATAAGGACACACTCAAATAATTACTAATGAGTAGACTGGATGCATTAAAATTGTAGACATTCATTTGGATGTTTTTGGATTCCTCTTCCTCTTTACTTTATTTCATTGCAAGGCTGCCTAAAATCCTTTATCAAAGATCAGATATGTTGCACAATAAACTATTTAAAATTAACAAGTAGAATGTACCTAGCTCAGAGACAAATCATCTCCTTTGCTCTCTATTTCGGCTGAATGAATTCAGAAAGATCCTTTATAGTCAAGGCATCAGATGAATTTTCTTGATTTTATTAATCCTTCAGACTATGTTGCTTCATTAGCCGATAAGAGGAACTCACAATGCATACTTGAAGGATTCAAATTAAAAGTGAAATATTTTTGGACACCTGAGTCACATGGAAAGCATGACATGGAGAAATGCTGAGTAGTTCATTGACAGCAACCTAGGAAACATCTTCAGATTAGCTTGCTTTCTACTGTAGACTAAAATACCTCCTCAGCACTTGAAACTCAGCTAAAGTTCATGGAAATCAGGTCATAAAGACTTTCCTTGTCCATCTATCTAAGGCAGTGTTCTTCAACATTTTCAGGTTACTGACCCCCCTTATCAAGTAAAAATTTTCTCTGACCCTCTTACATTAACTATGAAAATAGGCGTACATAATGTATTTATGATAACAATGATATGCCTGTATAATTTAGTTGTGTGCATGTTTCAAGAGGTCGACAGAGAACGCTTGACCTTGAAGAGGAAGGGTGACTGTGGGAGAGTTTCATTTTCTTTGTTGATGCAACAATTTTAACTGCTTCAAGCTGACATTGCTTGTCTTTGATGACCATTGTGTCACAGTCCAGAACATGTGAAGTTAATCTAAAGTGGTCAGTAAATATTCCTTTTTAAGTTTTCTGGGTAATGAATTTCCATTCTAAAATACATTTTAAAAGCATGAAGGGGAAAAAAAAGGTTTTTCAAATTTGTCAAAGGGATTCTTCTTCCTGTCTTCTTTTTTATCCATAAATTGCTATGTTTCATTCAAGAAAGAATTTTTAATACACAGAAATTTTCATTGCAAAATTATCAACATGATTTTTTCCCTACCTTAGGAATAGTTTTTTGAAATAAGTAGTACAAATAATGAACTTCATAAAAACATTTACAAACTTTTTGGCCTAGAAAGTTTCCAACTCATGCACGGTTGCATCTTTTTCCTGACATGTGTGTGGTATTTGGAATATAATTGCATTTGAATCTTGCGTGAAGTTCATCAAAATTGCATCATAATTCCTTCTTTGTACAGCTTTTCCACACTCCACAGTTCACTCTATGTGGGGAGACACAAGCAGTCTTCAGATTTCCTTTTCACAAACAAGAAATATGAGTTGGGTAGCTTAGTAGGGGCTGCTCAGATGGGCCAAGTGTATGAGGTATATCCTTCCAAAGATGCAGGGAACTCAAATAGACTTCAAAACAAACAAAAAAATAATTTAGCAGAACTTTTTTATTTCATTTTAGAGGTCTGGAGGCATCCAGATGTTGATTTATGCCTTCTAGCTTAGACACTCATAAGGCAGGTGTTGGTGTCTGTTGAATTCCCTAGGCTCCTTCGAGGTGTGATGCATGTCAGCTAAAGGACACAGCCAAAGTAGCTGAGATTAATTGCTCCCTAAAAGAGCCCAGCACCCCAACTGACTGCCATGAGTGCCTGCAGAGCCTGGGGTGACTTGCTCAAATGCACAGCTCTGCTGATACCCAAAGCCAGGTAAGATGAAACCTGGACCGGGATGATCTACCAGAAATTAAAGTTAAACTCCCTGCAGAGTTTCAGACGCCAGAGAAAACATCACCCATAGCAGATAAAGGCTGGGTTTCATCCCTTTTTGTGTCTTGCATAGGAACAAAAGTCAGCTGAGTTGGCCAAAGGAAGGGGGGTCAGAGCATTGCTTCCACAGGAGTAGTGCCACTTCTTGGAGAGAATTGTTTGAATAATGATGGTGCATAAGTTTTTGAGGCTCAAGGGCAGTAGCTTACCCAGTGTTAGCATAGCTGACATGCTGACAGTTTATATGGAATTTATGTGCCCATTTACTCTGCTTTTTATGGGAAAATATGCTGTTACGTTACAGCTGCCACATCACATGCTACTTATCCTGCCTCAGAGCTACAGAGCACCTTCCTCAAGGAAATATACATACATCAAGAGGTTATGTATTTTTAAACAACATTGTAAGGAGGAAATAATAAAATATGCATTATACTGCACACTTGCAGCTTTTAATTTTTCTATATAATTTATTTAGCAGTTTTAACTTATACTACAACCATTTGCAGTTGTTTTCTTTCATTCACATATTTGGAATGAGATAAAGAAATTGTGAACAAGGCAGTGTTTTCAAAAGGACAAAAAACCACTTTGGAAATCTGTGGAGGTTCCACAATAACACAAATACAACAGGAACAAACATATAAAAGAGGGCTGATAAGAGGTGCTCAACAATGCTGACTGTGAAAGTATATCACATGGCAAATTGGATAGGAGAAGGCTGGAATTAGGGATAGGAGTTAGTCCAATCTTTCAATTAAAACAAAAAGTTACAATAGGAAAAGAAATAACACTTCTACCATTATGCCATCTACGAAATTATCTTGCTGATTTCCTTCCTCATTCACTTTACAATACTTTTTTTTGTCTGGAACTATTCCATTTTTTCATTTCGGTAGGAATAACTTGGAAAAGTTGCTTCATCCTCCTGAAGTGATGCCTTAAAACAAGTTTCAGTAATTATGTGGGTAATTACTTCCTACAGAGGTTAATATGAAGAATAGCCAAAAAAGGCCATGGCTAGAGTGTTGTTGTATTTCATAGAAATAATGCTTGTTTAATAAAACCATTGATTTTACTTAATATAATCCCTGTATAATGTTTGTGTCCTGCCAGGTGATGAACTAGAACTTCATATACCTGAGACCTGGGGATGAAAATTCACCATTATTTCTCTTACATGGCTCCAAGGAGGAAATATCTATACACTTCTATGTGCAATCCAGTTTGTGAGAGTGACAAAAAATCTACCAAAGATTCAAAAAAAGTTGTTAAAAAAAATGCTGTAAAATGACATTTGTCGCTCTTTAAAAATATCTCCAGTGCTGTGCCCATGTGTCTGCATAGGTGTACATTTCCTCAAGCCCTCAGGATTGCACCATTCTGAAAAACACCTATTTTACAAAGTAGAATACTGAATTTAGGAAATTATCTAAAATATGCAAGACTAGGGGTTGAAAATCTTTTTCTTCTCTGGGTAAATATTGTGTTTTGCTAACCTGAAATGCTCATTTTTCTTCTTTTTTTTTTTTTTTTTCCTCCTTGTGGGATTTTCTGGTACCTAGTAGATAGCCCTATTTGCAGAGAGCAGAACCTTTGCTGCAAATGTGTGTGTTCATCTGACACCCACTTCAGAATTTTTATGTTTTAAAACAACAACCTACATATTTTCTGAATGGCAACTAAAGAGATAGAAAACAGAGACCATCCATGTGAGTAGTAAATTTAAGCTATATTAAACACTGCCTACTTCAAGTAAATGCTTTGATTAACCTAGTGCTGCTTGCAAGTGGTTAATGAAACAGCAGTGGACAATTTTCTTGTGTTTGTAGTTTTGTAATTTTTTTCCTAAGAGAAGCATTTTTTTACCATGTTCTTTTAACAATCAGATGGTATCCATGAAATTAAATTTACACAGGTTGCCATTCTATTTTTCAAAGTTTATTGTTTGCAGGATGACAGAGAGCATTAGGTATGCTTAGAAACATCATTCTTTTAGTTCTGAATCAGAGAGCTGAGAAAGTTGTCTTAACCTGTAAGTCCCAAGACCAAAAAAAAGATTCAATTATACATAGGTGAAAGATTCAATTATACATAGATGATAGAAACCTTTGCAAGGGAAAGTAAATAAATTAATTATTAGGGGCCCTTTAAATTAGAAAAAATTACAAAAGGAGACTATGGATAAGACTGGACAGGTGAGACTCTTTGAATCCAAAGTTTAGGGACACCTAGGTGAACTTTCTGAAGAGAGGTCATAAGAAGTTTATAGTGCAAATGACCAGAACAGGAGGATAAAAGAAGCAAATGGGTAAAACAGATTTTACTATATGTAATATCAAGAATCCTCAACGAAAGGTAAAGAAAATAGATTACACTGTGGTTTTAACTTGCCTTTAGGCGTTTGAGTCTCCTTACCTGCAGAGTGTGGCCACTTCCCTTCAGTGCACTGAAAAAGATGATTCTTCACTTCCCTCTTTTCTCCCAATTTACGCTTCCTTCCCAGCTGCTTAATGATACAGGGTCTTTTCTTCATCCCAGTACTGAAGTAATGAAGTACCACTGATGTTTGTCCCCCAGGTCAGAAATTCATTCTGAACCTCCCCACCATCAAATGAATTTTGCCATCCAGCCTTTAGTCATCTATTAATTATGCACCCTTTCCCTCTCACAACAGCTCCTGCCATAGCAGTGTCCTAACATCCATTTTACAGATGGAGTTTAACTACAGGGAGATTAAATGTCTTATATCAAGCCACAAGTTGCCTGTACAGGTGACACAATTCTGCCTGGTCAAGAGATCCTAAGATTTGTCATCCTTTTCCTTGCACCAGTGCCCATTAGTACTCCACTGAACAACAGATCAGGAAAGAAAAATCAAAAATCCACCGCAATCTGGGCACATCTTTTCTGCACATGAGGTGAGACCCAGCACAATGGCTCTGGAAAGCAAGAAAATGCACTGACAGAAACGCCTTACTGAAGTGAAACCAGGTGCAATGCTCTTTGGATACAACTGGAGGCTTTTTGGGGTGTTTCACAAGGAGAAGTCCTTGTCTATTACAAGAAGCAAGGAACCAAGGCCACTTAACTACTGTCAATAAAGAAATCTTGACCCATTTTTGCAGAGGACTTGTCTAGTTCTCCAAGATATGTGTGGATGACTCTTGTTCTGTGTGTCAGAAAATTGCCTGTTCAGTAGCATGTTTGTACATTTTGCTTTGCTTTGCTTTGCTTTGCTTTGTTTTGTTTTGTTTTGTTTTGTTTTGTTTTGTTTTCCAGAGGGGAAAAAAAAAAAAAAGAATCAACACATAAATGCAAAGACCTTCTTCATGCTTAGGGACGTGTTTTGTTGATGGAGCTGGCAGTGTAAGTTTAACAATTGTATGTGATGCTCCCTTAGTGGTTCTGTGGTTCCATGCTGTAAGACAACTTAAATGTCCATCTTGCATCACTAGGAATTAAATTCTGGGGACTGGCTGCACTCATTGGAGAGACCAAGGGAACAGCAGAGCAGTTCTGAGCAGGACAGGGGAAGGTTCAGAGGAGAATGAGACAAGCACAGAGCAGGCTGGGGGTTAAAAAAGAGCTCCATATTTGGATGAAATCTATCAGATTCTCAAAATGAAGAGTGAACTGTGGAGGAGTCTGATTTATATCCTGGATTTTGAGTGATTTGTTACTCTGGAGAAGGGGCAAGCCCCTCACTTCCCATTTAAACCAGGAATGAAAATTCTCCATTTAGGGGATCAAAGTTTAAACAGAACTGCTGCAAAAGATAAGCCTGCTTTCATTAATATTTCTAGCATAAATGAGAACCAATAAAGAAAATTATAATAAACTAGCTTGGATTAAAGCTTCATTGTAATTGTTGCTGTTGTTTTATTAAGCTGCAACATACAGGAACTCTAGTACCTGATATATACACAAAATGGCCAATGTTAAGGTAAACTCATTTGTGAAAAAGGCAGGAAAGAGATTGAGTTATCCATAAAATATCCCAAAGGAATAATTTTGAACTCATTCAAACTCTTTAGAGACTCACTTAAAACTTTCCAGGTAGTTAAATTTTCCTTTTAAAATTAAGTGATTTGATTTTCATTAACAAATAAGCCTGAATTTTAGAAAATTATTAGTAATTCAAAAATATCTCATTTTATACATAGCCTGTATTCCCATGTGCTGAAAAGTAGGCTCATTTAAATGGGCTTTTACCTGGAAATAAAAACAGTCAAAATTAGTAGCCCATTTGAAAATTTAGATTTAAGTTTGATTATGCTTTTAACGAAAGAAATGAATACATTTCATTACAGCTTTTACTGAAAACTGAATTGGATCTTTACTTGGAGGCTATAACAGCATTCTTGTTCCATAAATGTTATCTTGTAATTTTCTTGTATTTGCCTGTCAGTCTGCTACCCATTAAATTAATTATCTAAACTATTTGAGGCAGGACTGCCTATTTTTCCCTATTGTACCTTTGCTGTAGTGGAACTGCAATGTGAGAACAGAGCCCATAGATGTAAACAATAAGCAAAACTCCTAATGATGGCAATGATAAGGGTGATAACATTTTATTTGCTTTTAGCTAGCAACTTATATATGAAGTAAAGAAAAACATAAAATGTAAGCCTGGCCAACTTGGATTATAATTAGACTCTGATGATATGTTCGCTCAAAATAATTAGTCACTGCATGATGCGTCTTACTACAGCTTTTACTTCTTGTGGAAAACTATTGGAAAAATAACCAAAAAACTAAACTAAACAAACTTAAATAAAAAAAAAAAAAATACAACTCCAAATCAGCTAGAAATGCACTGTGTTTTCAGAGGTTTCCAGTCTTTAAAGGCACCTAAAACATAATCCATGAAGAGTCCCTGAACATTAATGGCCATTCTATTTGCCAGAGTCATAATATAATATATTCTTTGTTCAATAACTTAGGAGAAAGCAATCAATGCACGGACACTACAGACTCCAAGTCTCAGGATTCCCTGTGGGGCTTTTGGCCTCTCCTGTAATGGGCTCTGTTGTTTTTAGTGCTGCAGTGGCATCATTTAGCTTAACATGACACTTCACTCATCTGCCACGAGGATGTTTGCAAGTCAAGAGGAGAAACATTAAATGGAATAAAACTAGAGGAGTTAAGATGAAAGGTATTTCCCCAAGGCACAAGGAGAGGCTTCCAAGAATACAGCAAACTGAGATTTAGGAGAATGTACAGTCAGCAGCCAGATTAAGGTAGGAAAAGATATATATAAACCAGGTTCATATTTAACTCATATAAAACTGCCTTTGTTCTTCTCATAGACGACAAAAATGGTAAAAGGCCCAAGGACTGGCCCACTTATTTTGTGGGCCCTTCCAATCAGTGAAAACTTATATGAAGAGATTAAGCTCCCTCTCAGTCTGAGTTTATGGTGAGGAGTTTGTATAAGAGGAGAAGACAGGAAGTGGAGAGCAGGACTGGCCACAACGAAGTATGTTATGGCTGTTTTCTGCCCTCTAAAGTGACACAGGGAATGAGAAATTTATTCCAGCTGTCCTGAACCTACTTTCTTCCACAGTAAACCACAAGGGAAACCCATAACTGCCTCAGGCTGTAATAACATAAGAGGCTCAGTATTGGAAAAGTCATGGGCAGTGCAACCTGTTGGTTTGCTGTTGCTCCATGCCTTATATTATGAGTGAACATATGCAGTAAGACAAGGAAACTTATTCCCTTGAAACCAGTTAATTCCTCTTTACTGTCTGCAGTCAGCACAGAACGTGTTACAGGAGGGGACTGGAGCAATTTATCAACACCAGAAGTTAAAGAACTCTCAACTGGCAGATACTCAAGCACTGAGATGATTTGGTCTGTGCAATTAATTTTTAAATGATAGTTATGAAGGCTGTGGGACTCAGGATCAGTGATTTGCATTTCAATAAACGCCAGTTCAAAAATTCTTCAGTGTTGCTGGAGAGCAACTGATGGCTTTACAAACTTTATTAATTTTCAGTTGAATGTTTATTGTGGTTCCACTTTGAAATAAGATATGGATCAATGCTCTTCTTGGCAATGGGCAAAACTAAAAGGGTTGGGTTCAGATAAATATAGAAGTTTGCATATGTGTCCAAAGCCCATCAGACTGGCTGGTCCTGATGTCCCTGGTTTTGTAAACTTAGCAATGGGCATCATCTCAGCACTGTTTATATACAGATGTCTGGGCATTATGAACTGTGCTCATGTTAGTTATCTTCTGATATGTGTCCATTAAAGATTATTGATGCAAGAGGCTGTCATCCATACACCAAGCACATATTCAGACTCCCATAATTATTAGGCACCTGCTTTAGCTGTTAAATCAAAAATCCATAAATGCTACATTTGACCATTTTCCAGATGACAGTTGGATTATGTGATATCTTTAATAACTAAGTAAAACTGTGCATGCATGGATCTACTTATAGGTGGTGTCTCTGGGTATGAGAGGGAATGTCTTTCTCATGGGTTGGAGATGACTTCCCCATTATCCTGTTGTACAGCTACTTGTTCCTTAAGTCCCAATTTGCTTCAACTGCACAGAAGATTTAGGCAGATCTCGTATTTCTCAGTCCTTCAAATCATTTTGAAGTAACTGTGTGAACCAGTTTCTGTTGCAAAAAGTTAATTTTTCCCTGTGCACTAACATGGTCTGCTGTTCCTTTGGGATCAAAGGCTTATCCCATAGCTAAAGCTCAAGAATCCCAGTTCCATTTCCTTAGGATCAGCCTCTTTATAGCTGCTATGATCCTGCATTTTTCAGCTCACATTTATATGCCAGAAAATTAAGCAAGCATTTGTTTCATACATGGTACACATAAAAACTCTAGCATCTCTGAACTGCATTATTATTTCCCCCAGGAAACAATTTAAAAAAAAATTAAAAAACACATATATATGTGTGTATATATATGTATATAAAGGAAAACCACAATCTATGTAATTACATTATTTCTAAGTTCTCAAGTACTATTTCCCTGTACTGAAAAGAATCAAGATACTGCTACATGGGAAAAACTGGGAATTTTTTTTTTCACTAAATCCAATTTCTGTAAAAGAAAAAGAAGCAACAATTTTGAGTCATGAAAAACTATGAAATGCCTAATGGTGGAGTAAAAAACCATAATTCTTTTTTCATTTTTTATATTTCTTCCCACCTCTAAGAAAAAAAAAAAAAAAAAAAAAAAAAAGTTAATTATTTTGGCAAGCAAAAAGGCTAGATTTTTAGGAAAATTCTGTTTTTAGCATGCAAAACTTTTTTTGAAACACTAGCCTTCATTGTAAGAGGGATTACCATTTATTTTTAATATGGTATTAAACACTCAGAAAAAAGAAGAGATGCGAGGGAGTAACTATGAAAATACATAATCACATACAACTCATGAAAATATGGGTAAGTACATGGATTTATATAAGTACATATACAAGTCATGCTGAAATTCTGCTATACACATATACATGCATACCCATGCCTACACTAAAGAGAAAAGGTTGGTTTTTAATTGGAAATAAAGATTTCAATACAATCAAAGTGAAAGTTAATGTGATGATGTTCTTTTTCATTAAGAAAAAATTGTAAACACTTCATCTTTGTTTTGTACTGCAGAGCTTTGTGAGAACTAAAATATGATAGTTTGCTGTTACAAGATGCCTTAGAGGCAGAACATAAACAAACATCCTAATCAGTAAATTGAAAATTAGAGTTCATTATTTTCTCCCCCCTTAATGATTGCAATTCCACTGGCAGGTATTCAGCTTCATATTCTTATTCAGCTCAGTGAAAGCAGTATCAGACCAGTGGACTAGACGGATGACTAGTTTCTCCCAAAATATTGTGCTGAGGGCTGTGTCTTTGAGCCAGCAGCTAACTTGACAGGTATTGCCAATTTCTTTTCCTCAGCCTGTGCAGAGGCAATGCCTTTTAGGCAAAACACACAGCACCATGAGGCATCACAGTCCATTCCAGCAATATGAAATACACAGGAGTTGTGCTGCAGAAATTCTCACTTGACCCAAAGTAACAAGCTGTGAGGAGAAAGTGGAGAGCAAGACTAGGCAGCTCAGTTGAAATGGGAAGAATAGGAAGCCCTGAGGAAAACAGCATAGGTTTTGTTCTGTCATTTGTCATGGACCATCTGCCTGACCCAGCAGAGCCAGTTCCTTGGGAGGCTTTGAATATGGACATCAGAAATGGCTTCAGAAATCTTTCTGCTTTGTGGTTAGGCTTCCAGCATGAACTTCTTCAGGCAACAGCAACTGTTCTAGATAATTTCCAAGGAGAGCCTCCCGTGAGACTGGCAAGGAGCCCAGCTTTCTATGTGCCCATGTAAACAAGCTCCATGAGCCAAAAAACAACCCAGAAGAGCAGGACAAAGTCAGGGAGTTTGTGCAATCCATTGCCACAGCTGAGCTGAGGGCCACAGCAAACAACTCCAGGCTTTTGGAGAGAAATCAGGAACATCTTCAAGGTCTGAGAAAATATCTTAGATCACAAGGAAAATACTCTGCACACACACATAAGCTGCTGTGGTGGAACACCATGGGGACATGCAGTACAAGTAGCTTATGTTTTCCATTTAGATTGGCATTTCAAATGTGGTTAATTGTCTTACACACTGTTTACAAACTTTTTCTGAGTATTAAACACTACTTTCCTGTTTCCATTTGAAGACTAAGTGGAAATTATTTGGAAGTACTTATCTAGGATTTTAGAGTATGTTAGGGCTAGATTTTGAAATCCAATCTGGGAAGAGAAAGCCCTTTCTGGAAGAGAAAGTGCTTCCATATAGGATTAACACAGGAGCATGAGGAAGAGAAGTGCAAGCAGAATATCTCAGTGCTGCCTGGACCTTTCACAATCACACCCTTGTGTCCATGGGGGAAAAAAGATACTGGCAAATAATCTACTATAAATAAAAGGCACTGTAGCTGTTTTAAATCATGTGACTTAGATAATGCACCAATTCTCCTGTCACAGCATTTTTAACAGGATAGAGAAGCAATCTTATTTAAACGGAGTGTTAAATTTTCAGGCTCCGCCTCCTGCATGAGAACTCTCTGGCTTAAAAAGTCCATCCTTTTTTCTAGGGGTGCTGCCATCCTGAACAAATGAGGCAGAAGGAAATAACTGGCTTGATCATGTCAGGGAGTGAGTAATGCTGATGTCAGACACTGGCTCTGAAAGATGCTGAAATTGTAAGTCTCGGTGATTTTGTGGTTTGAAATGCTGAGTAGAGGGATAGTGGATTATGCAGCTGAAGAACTGCTGAAAACGAGTTGTCTTGGTTGTGTCAAAATCTCCCCTATGATGAGCCTGGAAACCTCATCATGAGTCTCAAGAAAGCCATTTCTTTTGCTAATTATTTCTCTCAACTGTGCATTCAATGTAATGTGTCATTTGAGATTCAGATCCTCCACACATACACAAGAGTTGAATAAGTGATTGAGCATAAACACTGGGTCATACAGACCTGGTCCTCACGAAAAAATAATTTTTTGACTGTTTTGTCAAATCATCATGAAAAAAATGGTGTGCACCTCTGCCAACAAGAGACATACCTGAAACTCCATATACCTGAAAGCCCTGGTCAGAACTACCCTTCCATCTCAGACAGCCTATAAAATTTTCTTCTTCACTCTCAATAGATTGAGAAAGAGGTACAAAATTTAACCTAAAGCTGCCTGTCTCAACTAACCTTGAAGTAATTAAAGTTTTAAAGTTTGTGTTAACTTTTAACAACAAATCTCATTAACCTTCTCCACTTTTATGTTTTTCATTCTTCTAGTATCTTTCATTTAAAAGGGATCAAGCTCCAAGGAAAAGGCTGAGGTTGTCCTAACAATTTTTTTTTTCTAACTAAAAAGCCCAAAAAGCCCAAATAACCAACCAAAGCCCAGATCCTCTAGAAAAACCAGAAATCTAATTCAGTTATCCATGAAAAATTCAGGATAAATTTTTTAGTCAAATTATTGCCTTTTTTTTTTTCCAACACAGTTAGTGATAAATATTGATCTGAGTCATCTTGTCCACACACTCCTTTTCCCTTGCTTGTCAAGAGCATGATAATCATCTCTTCTCCACAGTTAAAACCTACAGGAATGTCTGCACTGCAGATTTCACTATACTGTAAGGGTCTCTGAATTAGCATACAACAGAAATTAAACTAGAAACCATATCTGCCCAGTAATCTTCACTTTCCCTGCAGACTGCCTTCACACTGTATGGCATGCTGGCCTTCCAAGTCTGCACAAGACACACAACCTGTTAACTTAGCTCACTTTTCAGCTGGTTCAGTTCACTCTTTGCCTTTTTTTCCCTGTCTAGTAAAGAGGAAGATTATGGGGTAATCTCCCTAAGGCAACTCTAAACAAACAGATTTTCCATGCAAGATATTTGAATGCAAAATAGCATTTTAGCAGCAGGTGCTGACTGAGGTCTGGATTAGTGTTAGTCTAGGTTAAAGAGGAGCTTCCAGAAACAGAGGAGCTTTCCAGAAATAAAAAGTTGCTTCATCCCTAGTTCAGATCTATACAGTTCTATTTTAGGGCAACGTATCTCCAGATTTTAGAAATAAATTCAGCTTTGCATGGAGCCAAATACGCAGCAAGCATTTCCATGCCCCTAAGTGGCGTGGCAATGTGTGTCTGGATCAAAACTGTTGCTCAGACACATAAATCATGATCTGGGTGTGTTCACCATGTAGGAATTGCTCAGATGACCCTTATGGGCAGATTCCAGTGGCTGCCCTTATCATGTTCTTGTTGTTTTTACCCGGATTAGGAGATGCTGCAAGGGTAAACCCACTGGTATTTGGAGAGGTTCACACTAGATAACAACATGAGTTCCACAGCAGTTTAAGCGAGTTTAACACAATAAAGTAAAAATGTAAAGACAACAAGCTGACAGCGCCTGCTGATTTTGAGCCAGCAGTTACTTTTTTCCCCCCCAAGATAAACCCTCCAACTTGAGGAAACATCTCATTTATGACCAGAGCAGTGCAGTGGTAGCAGCAGCCAACTTTCAAAGCAATTATTGCTGTTGAACTGAAGAGGGCTTTAAACATTTCATTCAGATCGATTTATTCAAAAGTGTTTAAGGCTCAGCCAAGTTTACTACCGGTGTGGTCATGGGACACTTTATGGTTTATCATAATGTTTGATCAGTTGCAGAGGGACATGAAACAAGGGGAAATGCAAAGGAGGCGGAAAAAATCTGTTGGGTGTTTTTTCTGTTGTTGATATTTCCATTTCTGGAGCCATTTTTGTGGTTGACAAGAGATAGAGGAGGTTGGGGGAAGTCTGGGACGTGAAGTAGAATTAACTGTCAAACATTTCTTCTATTCTCCAGTGGAGGGTTAAACTTTATGAAAGATTTTAAATCTTTCTTTTCCTTCTGAATTTTGAGTCTTCCTTTTAATGTTTTTTTTTCTTTATTTTTTCTTTTTTTATATAACTTTTTGTCCAGCCCTGTCTCCAAAAAAAGCAATAAGCCTGTCAAAGAAGGAATTAATTAAGCAAATCAATCAGTCAGTTTTATTAAGGAATTACAAAGTCCATGTGCAGCATTAATTATTTAGATAATGGGACATCTCTAAGCCTTTCTTCTCAATTATTGATAAGCTGCTATCTATCATTCTGACTGTTTTAGTACTGATTTAGTTGTGAATGAAGCCAGGTCATTGAGCCATAGCATATGCCAGTTATGAGAGCTGCTAGATGACTGGGGGCAGAAGAGAGAGAAAGATGAGAAGTATCATTTATTTCCATCCACAGTGATTGCACATATTAAATATTTCAGGGCACGTGTCTTCTTCTGAGCTGCAGATGAAAGGGAAACTGTCCTTCTGTGCTGATATCATCTGGGTGATCACCTTTGTTCAATGAGGCAGTACATGCCCATTCTTTCCCACTGCAATATCCATGCAACTTTTTTTTTGTCGATTTTATGTGAGATTCCTCATTAGTTTGTAGGGCCTGGAAAAATGAGAGGCCTTTCCACTGTCACAAGAAAAAGTTATCTTTTTGCATCTGCTGATCAAGGCAACTGTTCTCATTTTTCTCTTTACTAGGAATTTCATGACAACTGCTTTAACAGAGAGCCCTTCTGCAGCCCTAGGCATATTTTTCATGCTCACCTCATTAGATATAATATACAGGGAAGTGTTCTCCTACCTGCTTTCATAAGTGGAGAGCAAAGGCATTGACCTCATAATGTTGAAATTCAAGCAATCAAAAAACAACTTCTTCATCACTGGGGAAAAGGAAATACATATAAATAGTTACTGATGGGAAAAAGAATTCATAATAAAAGAAACAATGAATCTCAATAAAATTATCTCATCATTGAGAAAACTCACATCCCACTTGAAAACAACTGCAGAAGGCAGAAATTTTTTAGGAAGTACACTGACTATTGTGCAGTACATAAACACAACAATCTTCATTTATTGCTGCCCTTCAAATTATGTAGCCATTTCAGAACATTTTCCATTCTTTCTAAACAGTCTGAAAGTCTGGTCAATATAGACTAGCCAGTAAAAAGGGAAGGGTGTAGAGGGCGTAGATGTGGCTTACAGGAAGATTGTATCATCTTGGCCTCTAGTATACTTTCAGGCAAATATTGGTCTCTGGCAGATGGACTATGGGTTTAGTACTTTGAGAATGTTCCAAGAGCCCAGAAAAATATTTACACTGTCACAGAGGAGGGAGGATGGTTTTTTTTCCCACACATCAGCAGCTCTATTCTCTCTCATGGTGCTTTTGGGTGCTTAGGAATGAGTTGGGGTCAGGTGCTGTCCCTGCACACGCTGAGGGATGTGTCTCTGTCTCTGTCTCCAGAATACCCAGCCCCTAGCCTCAAAACTGACTGCTCCTGTCTTCCCCACACTGACAAGAAAAGAGACACCTTTCAAAGCATAAGCATATCTCCAGTCGTGGTCAGAAGGAAATTTATTGAACCAAATAACTGGCTTGGGTAAATCGACTTTGTGCCATCCTGTGAAGGCACAGCTTTGGAACTGGTGTGATGCTACACAGGATTAGAAATGCTAATGTCCCCCTCACAGAGAAAAGACTGCTCATTAAACACGGTGTGCTCTCACAGTGCTTCTACCTTTCCACCTGCTACATCAGCATCAAAATTTGAAGCACTGTAGCATTTGCAAGGGTGAAGCTCAGAAGGGTAGAGTCCCACCCCTTCACAGTTTCCATAAACTTGACATAGAGATGAGAATTCATTGTTACCTAGCTATTCAGATTATTTTTCCTCAGCTCTTACCTAAAAGCTATGAATAAGACATATTAAAAAAATTAATAGTTAAGAGTGAGAACCTTTTTACACTTCGAACAGTTTGATTTTGGCACAGAGCTTGACCTTGAATATGAAGATTCCATCCAAACTTGCATCTTATTTTCAGGTAGAAACCTGAAAGTGTAGCATAATAGCCTAAAGAAATGTTGCTGAAGACAGATATAAATTCAATTTTACTAATAAGAAGCAATTAGGGTTTGGAAAAGAACTGGATGAAATCTGTGAATTAAAAGCCAGGGGGTTAGGGAATAAAGCTTCTCAGTTCCTGGCCATTTTTATTTGTTACTCTATTCAAGGAATGTGCCACTTTTTGTAACTGTGTGGGCTTTCTGTCTTCCAGTGTATCTATTACTTGTCCACTGACAGCTGCTTTCTGGCTGTAGCCTTAGGCTCAGCACACACTGCTATCACTTTGCCTCAGCAATGCTGTCCTGCTTTGACTTTTGCCAAATTGAGTGTCATATATGCTAAAAAAAAATCTCTGCTGTTAAGGAAGAAGAAGGGGGACAAAACAACCCAGAGAGGAACTGTTCATTATGGTAATGCAGAAATAACAATAACTTTAACATGCATAGGTGGACACATGTCTGTATAACCCCTGTATGACATTTCTGACACTGACTGCAGCTCACTCGAGAGCCAAGCCCAGCATAGCTCGGAGAGTAACAAAACAAAATATCTTTGGCAGTAACCCAGACACAGCATCATTTCTAAAGGACGCATATTGTCACAGGACTGTCACCCTTGAGGGTCCATCTCTGAGTGACCAAGTGGTTTTTTTGTATGGTTCTATTTTTTAAAAAAGGAAAAAAAAAGTGTCTCCTCTCTTTTGGGTTATGTGACTGACAGTTGGGGGTGTCAGAAACATGCTCTTGGTATGGGTCAGAAGACAAACATGCACCCATTACAATCCCTTTTCCTTTTTGTCTCCCTACCCCCATGAAAATACAGAAATTCTGTGATTTGAGAAGTGTAACACAGGACAAGGCTTGTACTCAAAATGAAACCTGGATCCACAGTCCAGTCTGTCCCTGTCAGATAGATCTTTCTGCTCGAGCTGAAAATTATTCTGCTGTGACTCTACGCCACTTTCCAAAAGAACATGCTGGGATATGGGATAAGCCATCTCCATCACGGAGGGACCGCCACCAAGAGTCAGTCCTAAAAACTGATGATACTGAATTGCTCCTTTCCCCAGCAGTCCTGATGCAGTGTGAGCAGCAGCACTAAGCCTGTGCTCAACCAGAACAGAGTCCACAGCCATGTCACCTATACCACATCCCAGAAAGAATATTTCCTGAAGTGGTCAAATTAAAACGGCTGATGTTTCGAATTCTTGTGAGGAAAGTGCTATTAGCTGTCTAAAACCGAGAGCTCCAAGCTTTGTCTAATCCCACAGATTTTAATTCCCGTGTCAGAGGGCTATCTAGCACTGTGCTGGGGTTTGACTCAGCAGTCAGTCAGATAAGAATAACCTCATCACTTTTCTGCATTGCTCATGGTTTAACTCTAGTTCTAGGTTAGTGAAATTCCTACCTAGCGCAATGAACCCTGTTCTTCTTTAAATATAGGCTGAATATAGCTTGATTTAGACGCAGAATTTAGTTAACAAGCATAATTCTTCACATTCCTTATTATGATAAAAATTTCCAGTGCTTTAGTCAGTGAAAAAGAAAAAATATATTTTCTCTGTTGTGATTTACGATGCTCTGATTTTCAGCAAGAAAAAGAAAACGGTGAATGAATTGAATATTTATAGCTGCATCCCCCAGGTGAATCTGCCCTGATTATCTAGTCTCAGGACTGAGACTCTAAGGAAGATCATTGCTTCCCTCAGTTTGCTCACTAATCAAAGGGGTCCAAGCAATAACTTTGGTTGTGCCACACCTCAGTCAGTTTAACCCCCATTCCTGTAGGGGAGCCTTATGATTTCCATGATCATACACTGTCTTCATGTCTGTGAACTTCATCTCAAGCTATATCAAGTATATCCAATATTGATAGAAGGCAAAGGCCTGATTTGAACAAGTTCAGGAGTGTCAGATGTTCATTATTATTTGTCTTACTGAAAGACTTGAGCACATTAATTCCAGAACCATATTATTGTGTCAGGTACTTTCCAGGCATGGAACATAAAAATGGTCCCTGCCCCTGAAATACTGGTCAGGACAAAGACAAAATCTAAAGAGCCCCTCAGGAATACTGGAAACAACAGAACACTACTGGTTATTGTTGTTGTCAATGTACTGACAGGCTTTCTGCAAAGGTGCTACAGCAAGGAAGAGGTTTAAGGAGGAATTTGAGGACTGCAGAGATGTTATGGCTCTTCTTCACAGGAAATGCCAATGAAACCCCATGGGGATAAGTACAGTGGAAAGAACAAAATGACTGAAAATTTCACAAGCTGATCATGCAGGTTAAACACCACATGCCAGCTGGAGGTGGGAATTAACCTCTTCAGAGCAGTGAGAAATTATGTACAGAAACAATCCTGAGCTATGGCAGTCTTTTGCACTTCTTGAAAGCAGGGAAAGAGTGAAGGCGTGACAGGAAAAAAGAGACAATCCCGGGTTTTGCGTCAAAAGAAAAGTTGTCTGCAGCATTCACACCCAGATAAAAGGGATATTATAGAATTTGACAGGGGAGGTGAGAGTTTTCCTGTGTGGACAGATGTGAAAAGCCATTCTGCGCACATGATCTGAAAAAAGAGTCGGTTCAGGGTGGGTACTGAGGGCCTGGGCAGATTTCTGCAGCTCAGATGTCCCAAAAGCACACTTTGCTGGGCTAGATGGAAATGAGCAGGATAATGGGCACCCAGAATCCGGCCTTGTGGAGCAGGGAGTGGGAGGCGGGCTCAGCATAAAACCTCACTTCACATCCAGCCCAGGGAGACCAAGGGAAAAATAACACGGAGATTTCATTTGTGTTTCAAATTAAAACAGACAAAAAGAGTTTTTATTATTGAATTTATCCTCTCTATAGCTGAAACAGTAGATTAAAGTCTTCTATACTGCTTGCTAACTTGCCAGCATTCCAGTCTTCAGAACATGGCTGATTTAAGTCTTCATAGAGATTTTTATTGTTCTTTTAAAGTGGTATAAGCATATCGGTAAATCAGAACTATTTTATTATCTTTAGTTTTCCTCTGAGTGATGTCTTCTATACTTTTTTCTTTTTTTATTTTAGGTTCTGATGTCTTTCCCCTGCCCTGAATTTTACTAATTCTAATTTTATCTATTTATGCACCATCCTCTTCCAACTGTCTTGTCCAGATGATTCACTAACAACTGGACTAATGGCCATCTCACTCCTTAGCAGCTGAGAGGGTGAGAGAACGAAGGGGTCAGGCCATCAGCTGCTGCAAATCGGTGCTGCACCATTGATTTAATTGAAATGGTGCCAGTTTGCTGCAGCAAAGAGAATCCGAGCCTGGGGCTCTGCTCAGCCCAGGCTCGAGGAAAGCACATCTCCAATCTGCTCACCCACCTCAGGTTTGTCACCTGAACTGTGCTAAAGCTCAAGTTGGCTGCCCATTGGCTCTCCAAGTGAACACTGTCCAGTTAAAGGAAAATAAAAAGCAGCAGCATCCAACCATTTACTTTCTTTCTCATGATCCCCTCAAAGACATCGGCATCTTCACGCTTTAGATACGCATGTTTGGTTTTGGGGGGAAAAACATCAAATAAACAGTGAGATCTAGGACACTGCCACGGCTCTGACTCAGTTTAACAGTGTCTCTTTTGCACTTCAGTTTGCTGATGGTAACACCGGTTTTGGTTCATAGCCCATACATTTTACATTAGTGTTTTTCCAGACCGAGGCATAAATTTTAGCTGCAAATGTAGAGCAACTCCCCATAACCCTGAAAGGAGTTTTACACCAAAGTATTTAGAACAACAGACTTGAATTTCCTCTTTCCCCATAAACTGCTGGAAGGAGCAGAGATAATTTCTGATCTGAACTGTTTGGTCTAGCCCTTCCCTTTCAATTTCTGTTCAAGTGTGACCATTTTGCAAAATATGTGTGTAAAACACAGTGTATTGCTACTGTTTACTGTAGGGAATTATACTACCAGTTTATCTTGCTCTGTGGTGCACATTCTCTTTATTCCTATGGACTGAATGAGTTAAAAAAAAAAAAAGCCAAACAAAATCTAAAGTGACATTTTATATACCAAATTCAAGGCAGACTCACCTTTCTGAGAGTTGTCAAGATTGGCCCATGGATAGAAAGATGACAAACACCTGGATGTTGACAACTACATTGATAAATTAGAGACAATATTACAAACTAAGTGAAGAAGAAAAGAGAAAACAACCAAAAAAAAAAAAAAACCAAAAACCCACAAACCCCAAAAACCTGAGGGCCTGATTCCTTTTTTTTTTTTTTTTGGCAAAAAACCTGCTACAGAAACAAATGTAGATGAGGGGGGCACTGAGCCATATAGAAGTGAGTAATTATCTACTGTTACAGGCCTTATTATCTCTCCAAATGTTTGCTAAAAATTCTATTGGGCAACCATCTGGACCCTGAGCTTTAACAGTGGATACAGAGTGGATTGTTGCTTTAACTTTTAGATGGGAAAATTTCTTTCTTTAATTCTTTCCTGTCATCCTGTGCTAAATAATTTAGTTGAATGTCTCCTACATAGTTTTCTGAGTCCTCAGAGTCAGTGCATTCTAGATGATATCATCACATAAAATATTCTTTGGAAGTTTATATATATCGGATTTTTTTTACCACTAGAGGATCTGAGGACACTTTGCCATCTGTTGTAAGGGTTTGCTAATGCACCTATTTTCTCTTCTATCCTTAACATTCTCTTTTTAAATTACTAGGCTTAATAATTTGCCTAATTGGTAGCCTCCCCCCACATCTGAAATTATATACAATGCATATTGCTTCAACATCCTCTCTGCATATGAAACCTTGCAGTTCCCCTCCAAGAATTTCCATTGTTACTGTATTGCTGTAGTTTTCAACACCAAATATAATTTCCTTCATTCAGGCTGTGATAAATAATTCAATAACATATCATCAATAACTATAGACCAGTTGCTTAGCTTGAAACATGTCTCTACTTTGCTGTGAAGGTCATCACTATCAATTATGCACCTATCTCCCATGGAATGTTTCAATTTAGTATTATAATGATAACAATAAATGATCTTTGTTCTTATGAAGGATATTTCATTGACATAGATTTTCAGCTGTTTTTTTGTTTGGGTTTTAGGTTTTTTTTTTTTAACTAATTTCCAGATAGGCACTGCAAGACATCCAGCTTTAACTGTCTTGACCAAAGTCACAATACTGCATGAGCAGCAGAACCAGAAATATAATCAGTCACCTGATGTTCTGCAGTTGCCTTTGGATATTTTCAGAGAAACGAAGTGATGACCAAGCTGTGAGCCTTCTCCCGTGACACTGAATCCATATTGCCTCCTCCCCACCAAATGATGGCTTTCAACTCTCCCCAGCTCCAACTTGCACAGGGAACCTGTAATGGGATTGCATCACATTTGAATTTACCTTTTGAAATGCAGCCCTCGGGCAGTCTCTGCATTCCTCTAGCTGAGCAGAGATATGGGTGAAACAAGTTCTTGATTTAGCTGCCAATAAGTGTCTAAGGCACTCCATGACTGACAGTCTGCAGAGGAGCAGCAGGATCCCACAGGAGCTAACAGGGGGATGCTGTTAAATCAGCCTCCCAGCCTAGGGTAGGATTGCTCCAGAAGCAAAGGGAAGAGAAGAACGTGGCAAAGTCCTTGCTGTGTCCCTGACTTCCAGCACACCCTTATCCCAGGTGGGGAAAGGTCAGTGTGCCCTGCACAAGGCGCAGAATCCTCCTGCACCTCCATCCCTGCACCTCGGGCACCCTCTGGCACCTCCAACCTCTCTCTCTCAATTGAGGGGAAGAAAATTAGACAAGGTACACACATGTGATTTGCCTTCCCTATAATAGACCTTTATAATAGAGGCCTACTATAAACAAAAATGCAAAAATTCTAAATATGATAACATTTTCCTACTCCTCTCTTGCTACATTTTTCTACTGTTTTCTTCTTAAATCCACCCTCTCTTGTTCTGTCTGGTCAGGCTGACTCCTCTGGTGGTATTAATTATTTCTTGAAATTGGTTGCTATTATACTATGTTTTCCTTTGTGGCTTCAGTACTTCATAAGCTTGGATTAGTTTAGCTTATCTGAGATCTTTTGCTTAAAATATGTAAATAAAAATAACATTTCAGTAAAAGGTTAATATATCCAAACAGGATTTTGTTTTTTCTAATCATTGTTAGGATCAGATCTGCGGAGTTATGGAACATCTCTCACTAACTTTATTAGAAGCAGGTGGGTGTTTGGGAGTTCAGAAACTGACTGCCTGTAAAATCCTGACCTGAAAACTCCAAAAGGGAAAGTGCAACTCTTAGAAGAAGGAAGAAAAGAAGTGTTCCAAGGGGTAAAATACAACCATCATTGTAAAATACTTGCAAGATTGGGGGGTGTGGGATAAATTCATCTGGATGATAGATAAGCCTGAATGGGAGAAGAAATGCATAACATAGCTTTTAATTCTTCTAAGTCTTAGTTGAAACTCTTCCATCAGGAAAACCAGTGATTTCTGTACTCCAAAGCAGTCTTAGAAGCCACAAGCAGGGACTCAAAGCAGTAGTTTGAAAGAGGGCTTATTGCTTAGCAGTGGCAATGACTCTAATGGGAATGAGTGGGGATGGTCTGTGCTGCAACTCACTGATGGACTCTCAGAGTATGCAAACACATTATTATAAATAATAGCTGCAGAGAGGAAATGGGAAAAAGTGCCATTGTGCCAACTGAAAGGACTCTGCAATACAGAGGGTAGAAACTGCAGTTGCAGATCAAAATTATAATGCATTTAACCCCATGCTATTTAACACCAGATATCACCCGGGATATTCAGCCTCGGGAAGTATAAATACTTCTTTAATCCTAAATTCTTTGACCAGCGTGAACTCTCCCAGACTTTTCCTTCCATCCAAAATATTCCCCCTACGAGTCCTCTCCTCCTGGCCCGATGGGATCACCTGGCAGAAAGTCACACAGATTGATGCAAAGACAGTTGAAAGTGCATGTGGGTTTACGTTTCTGAGCATACATGAACAGTCCATACACCAGGAATTACAGCCCAACACCAGTGAGCAGCCCAGGGATATATAGCCAGATATATGGCCACATTTGTGTGCAGAGAGAGGTGAAACCCAGGCACCCCTCATGTCAAACATTTTGCCTTAAAATAAGTGCTATCATTTAAGCCTAACCTCTCTCCAACCTCATCATTATTTGATTATGATTTTGTGATGGTATACTTGTCTATTTCAGTACCATCTTGCTATTGGGGGGAAAAAAATTATTATCACAAGGAGAGCTTTGGAGCCATGATTTATTGCAAACCCATCCACTGATTGGTCTATTTTTTTCCTCTCTTTTTCCCTCTCTTGTCTCCTGGTATTCAATGTCCCTACAGAAATGCAGATACGGCCTGCCCAAGGCATGAGCATAAAGGACATATAGGCTGAATGAGGGAAGCTCAGCACATTTTTAAATTAAAAAGAACATCTGCAGTTTTGCTAGCTGGGATAAAAATTACAAGAGCTGTGTATTCTCATGCTTCAGGGCATAAACTGATCAGTACCTAGGGTCAGGTACACCCCAATCTGTCACAATTAGGCACATACACAGAGTTTTAAACTTTCTCTGGAAACAGCTGTTTTTGGCTGCTGTTGCTGACAAACAGGGTGGATTGAGGGGTCCACTGGCTGGATAAGGAGCAGGAATTTCTGATTTTCTGTTACAATATAGTTTATACAGAAAAATTTACGTGGCTTGAAAATCCACATGTAAAGAACTTTTACTGTCTTCTTCCTTTTATATTTATGTTAGGAGTCCCCTCTCATCTTTTCTCTGATCTAACAGGATATTTTAATCAGGGAGGCCTTTCCCTAAAAGCATTTCTCTCACCTCTTTGAAGCAGTTTATCAGGCATCTTTCTGTTCCATTTAGGCAGCTCCTGATTTTTTGTTGTTTGCTTTTAGTCCTAAAAGCTGTACCAGAGATATGATTTTCCTTTGTCCCTTTAGATGTTGCGAGCTACAGACAGAAGGAGAGAAGAGGTGATGTGAGAGTTCACTTTTCCTGCCATTTCTAGACATGAGAGGACAGCCTCTCCAGGTAGCTGTTCTCATAAGTGATGCTGTCTGGACAGGCTAAATGATGGCATGCTGAAATTTCATACGAAGCAGAATGATTTCCATATCTGCGGATCCTCTTCAGTGGCATTAGTTATGCTAATAAAGTGGTGCGACTTTTCTGGCAGTGCTTGAGGCGGCTGCCAGGCTGTGACTGAAGACTCTATCTGGGGAAATAACTCAGCAAGTAAAATTCAGATGGCCAACAACCTGCTCGGGCTCCTGCTCCTCATCCAGAGCCTTGCACGAGCTCTATTGTTGAGCGCATAATAAACTGTGCCTTACTCAGACACAACCCTGCTGGCATCTCAGACATTACTTTGCAAAGCTCTTCAGGACACCCCCAGTGTTTGCTTAATTTATGTGCTGATAGGCATTTCCATGACATTCATTGCCAGCGTGCAGAAAAGGCTGGCAAAGTTATTAGGGGAAGCAAGAGGAAAACAAAAGAGAGAGCCGGTTCACACATTGCGCCAGATGAGCCCACCAGCTGCTGGAGGAAGAGGCATGTGCCACTCCAGCAGCAAAAGGAGGCAGGGTGAATGCAAGATGAAGCTGGATGTGAGACTGCACCCTTTCTTTGCACAGCCAAGCTGGGTGGGAGGAGAGGAAGGAGATGCAGAATTCAAATTCTACCTCCTGTCCCTAAGGACACCCCCTTGGAAATTTGCAGTGCTCTGAGAACCAGAGGGTGGAGTTCTGTCCATACAAGAAATTCCTCTCTACGTCCCAAAATGTACAATCCTCTCTACATCCAAATCTCAATACATTGTGGTTTTTTGAGGGTTTAAATTTTCCTGGTCATGTTTTATGGTTTTCCACTTGTTTTTGATCCAGAATTTAAAATTAAGTAGGGAAATCTAAGGAAGGAACCTTCCTCTGTCTTGGAACCATCTCTGGTCTTGGTTCTTCCAAAGATTTTATTCATACTATGTGGTGGAAGATTTCTTTGTGACTAACCTTTCATAAGAGGCATTCACAGAAATATCACTAGTAGAGTTTGCATTTATTTAGGGAGTGCTATTCTTTCATTCATGTCGTGATGACAATTGTTCTTCTGTTCAAGTTTGCAGAAAACTAATTTAACAAATGATGCTTTCACGTGCACAGGATGAGTTTCTTTCCCCTTGGGTGATTTGAAGCTACACAGATGAGAGAGTCTTATCACTTCCTGCTGAGTGCCCTCTTCTCTGGGACAAAACATCCTGGGTTTTTTCCTTCTGGCTTTCTGGGCTTTGCGGCTTTGTACCTTGCTCAGGTACCTTCAGGTAAAGAAGGAAACAATTTTTATCAAATCATTTTCCTCTCTTCCAGCATGTGCCGTTCAGGAAGAAAGTTACCATTTAATTTCTCTAGGCCTTCAAATGCAGTTGTGTGGATTGAAAGTCCCCACAGACCTCTTAATGGACCAGCCTAACAGACCCACCTTTAATGTCCAGATGTTCATGTCACAGAGATGTCAGATAAATACATAATCTGTCCATTCACAAGAGTTTTAGTTTCTTCTAGAGAAGCAGAAGTACTTCTGCCCCAAAAATATTCAGGAACCTCATGAATTATAAGCATTTCTGGAGCAATGTCCATACAGAAACCTTTCTCCAACAGCAAAAAATGAATCATAGCAACAAAACCCCCCTAGAAGCAAAACCTGTTCTTCCCTTGCCCCCACCAAAATAACACCAACAGTACAAGATTGTCCAGGTCTTTTCCTTTCCCAGCTGGTGGAATCTACTTGTATCCCCATAGCCCTGTAGTAACACATTGCTAGTGTGAGTAGCAGGCTGTCAGTTTTGTGTTGAGTTTGCAAGGCCTCAGATATGTCTTTATTCTGTTTGAACTTTTCTTGACCCCCCTGCAGCTTTGTTTTGCTTGGTTTAGCTGAAATTGCAATTTTTCTAATGACCAGATGGCTATGGCTAATTTGTTTTATTTCTGTTTATCTTTTTATGCTACCACCATGGTTTTATAACTCTAATTCAATGTGATATAGAGAAATGCAGCCCTGCTAAGACAAGAGAGGCCTTAAGAAGTGGGGACATGGGATGTGGAGGAGTGGGGTAATAAGAGGTGGGACTGGCACTGGAGACTGGATGGCTATAAATTACTCACTCAGGGTCACTTAAAAAAATAAGGACCCAGAGCTGGATGAAACCAGGTTTAGGGATAGAAGAGGAAATCATGTCTAAGACATGAGGAAGGCGCTGTATCTGGTACATTTGGATGCATTGTAGAGATTCAGTCCAACTAAAAAAAAGGACAAGGTGTGCAGTGGTGCTCAGAAGCACACCAAAATGACCACAAATGGATCCTAAAGTCAAAAAGAAGAAACAACAATCACCTCCATCATGTTCCTCCTGGCAAAAGCTCCGGATGCTGATAACTCTGCACAACCCCTGCCACACACCCCACCAGGGTGAAACCACTCACCTTAAATCCCAGCACACAGGAAGATGTGAGAGCATTACACCAGGGAAAGTGACAGAAACTCAGGTGTGTGTATGACAGTGTCAAGCACAGAATTATTAGTGCTGAAACTTATCCTGCATAGAAACGTTCTCTCTTTTTCCACACTAATTAGATGAGGACTGATAATGATTAAGCAACTAAGATTTTATTATGCTAACGATAAACTCTTGGCTTTATATTTAAGACATGTTCACTGTTTGCTCATAAAAGTGATTCTGAGAGTAACGCACTTTCACAATCAACATTTGCCATAATCTATCAATGTCTGGAAAATGCACTTCATAACCAGTTTAGGCTGATGAGAGAAAATAAAAAGGATGGTGCAAATCCCCTTTGTCTAGTACTCATAGCTGGCTGTTTTTACCTTTTCAGTAGAACTGTGGTCTCTGATAGAGATGAAAATGCCTCTAGTCTAAATCTAATTGCACTCACACAAAGAGCAGTACCATTCACTGATATTTTCACTAACAACAGTGTCAATAGAAGATAGCTGTGGCAGTATTGTGTTTCAGGGCTACAAGGTTACAGCTGCCTCAGTTTCCTGTGCGAAAATTGTGAGCATTAGCCCCAAAATGCTATTATTGAAACCTTTTGGATGCAGGCAGAGTTAGCATGCAAACATTTAGAATTGCATGGCTGCAAAACTAGCTGCAAACATTATAAATTTTGGTGGCTGAAGAAGGATAAAGACAGGAGGCAGGAGCTGGGGTGGGAATGAGCCTTATAAATCAGCTTTGCCACCCAAAAAGGTGCGGGGCTGCACCACAGACCTGCTGCTTGCCGCTCATTATGTGTAATTCCTTTCTTCCAGGGAGTTCAGTTCTCCACTGGGAGAGCACTGAGATGCAATTTTTCAGTCATCCAATCAGGGAACATATGATTTCAGGGGCACAGCACAGTTTACAGAAGAACAGAGAGTGAGCAGTCGAAGTGAATAATTCACAAGCTATCCATAGGCCGCGATTTGTTTGTATAAACTATTTGGTAAATACTTACGCATAGCTATCATATTCATGGTATTCAGGAATGGCTTGGGAACAAAGGCCAGGCCTCCTGAATAATTTATTCCCCAGGAATTATTCAGATAGCTGCCGTGTATCCTCTGGAGCCTCTCTCCGTGGCGCATTACCAAAAGGCGCCGTGCGTTAAGCGGGAGTTGGCTGTGCCCCAAGCAGGACGGAGAGAGAGGGCTTGGAGCACAACCCGCAATGTCTGGAGGAAACCTTGTCTCCCTCCAAGCTGGGCTGCAGACACCAAGGCGCAGATGTGCTGTGTGCCGGTCTCCAGTGGTTAAAGTGAAACCACGACCTGGTGAAATCAGCGCTGCAGCAATACGTGATGGCGGCAGAAGTTTAAAATACAAAAAAATCCCAAGATAACAAGCAAAAAAACCTCAACAATCCCTCAAACAAACAAAATCATAACAAAACCAAAATAAGCAATGAGAACCAGCCAAAAATGTAGAGAATTTTGGAGAAAACACACCTAAAAATAAATAAAATTCTCCTGCTCTGTATTATGAAGACCAGTTAATTATTTTGTTTTATTCTTTTCCCCTCATATTATTTTAAAGTTGCCTATTTTCTGAGAGCTGGTTCATTTATTTCTTCTGTTCATATTAATATTTGAGACCTTATCTTCCCCACTTTCTGTGAGGATTCCTATAAATGGTGAGAGAACAATAGCAATCAAATTTTGAGATCTCAGGCAGTGAAAACAAGATTACTTTGTTGGATTTTGCTTGAACATTGTGAAATGTTGCTCTAATTTTCATAGTTGGGGGGTTCTTACTGCTGTAATTTATTTACCAGACCACAGTCAAGCATGTGCATAGAAACACAAAGAGAAATTTTCCTCTTCTTCAAGTTTAATATTATGGCAATAAATTTCTTTTTGTTTCCACTGACCAAAGACAGTTTGGGTAAGTGCCTTCTTGATTGCATCTGCTAGCAGAAGAGATATTCCCTCTTCATTAGAACAGGGGCAGTTTTATCATTAATTTAAATGTATCGATTTTATTTTTTTGTACAACAGATGCTTAATTTCAGTCAGGCTTTTCAGATTTTGAATGCCCACAAGGAAATGATAATAAAGTTTCCCTTTTCCTGATGGTTTCTTTAGGCAGTATTTCCTTTCTGCCTATTACAATAAAGGGTTATTTTTCTTCCTCACTGAATTTTTTCTGAGTAAAAAGCCATCCTTGGCTACAAGGAAAAAAAAAAATCACAACTGAGAAACATTTCCTCACAATCAGTCTATTGAAATGCACCTTGCACCTTCACAAAAGGGGAGCTTCTGAACCATGATGAATAGGCCTTGATTTTACAGGTCTAAGTGATATTTGAGCCACAGTCACTCCTAACTTGCTTGTTTTTCATTGGGGTTGTAACTATCCAGGTTCCCATAAAACAGCCAAACTAAAGCCAGAAAAGGTTACCACAAGCAGAGTCACTAGAATATTGAAATTTCAGAGACAAGACGAGGAAATAAACAGAGAATTTTGGAAAGTGTTCAAGGCCAGATTGGTTGGGGCATGGTCTGGTGGAAGATGACCTGTCCATTTGCATGAGTTTTAAGGTCCCTTCTAGAGCCAAACCTGTTCTATAAACCTATGGTTTTGAGTCAAAATATACATTTAATATATAATTTGGTTTAGTTAACCAAAGCATTCACTGTTTGCTTCATTTTGTATGCATTTGGGGATTGGTTGGGGATTTGGGGTTCTGGGACTTTCTTTCTGTACGGTTGTGTAGGTTTTTTTGCACGTCCCCCACTTGTTTGCTTTGCAAAGTGCTAATATTTCAGCATAAATCATTATTTTGAAACAGCATTTCAGCACTTTAAGGTAAAAAAATGTGCATTGTTGTGGCTCAGGGAAACTCTTTCTGTCTCTTTCAGGAGAGCCTGAAGCAACTATCTGTTGTTTGCCAAAATCACAAATTAAATTGTTTGCCTGAAATTGTCTTCATGATTGTTTTAAGCCTGGATTTCTTTGAAAATCCATCTACTTTAAGGTGTTGACCCTGACTATGTTCAAAGAAAATAAGGAAAACGTGGAATTTAAAAAAAAATAAAAGGGAGACACTGATGGTTAGGATGGGAAGTGAAGCACATTGAAGACAGTCCTTGATCAACGAAATGATAAATAGAAGGTAGGTCAGGGAGAAGTGCCCTGGAACCACTAATTTGCAAGAGCCTCCTATATCATTAAGCATCCACTTTTCTGAGCAGGCAAAAATTAAAATTGTGACTAGTTTTAGGGACATAACTCTACATCAGTAAAACTCCATCTTGCTGACCACAGCCATATGCAGCTATTGCTGAACTAAACACTTTGAAAACAGTGAAAGGCTGATTTACCTGTCAGAAAGTGTTAAAACTCTTGGCAGAGTCAAAATTAGAAGTTAAAATGCCCTATTTTACTCTACCTTCTGCAGAAGTGCTGTACCTTTAATTTTCATAATCTCTGCCGCTTTAAATTCAACATTTATTTTTAACACATATATTTTAATGAAACATGAAATATAAAACGAAACTCCAGTCTGCCTCCTATGAGCATGGAGAGAAATCCTAATTACCTGTTTCAAAAGTGTGAAGCTCTTTCTAATTTTCCAGCAGCCAGGTTCCTTAGACAGCACTCAGTATTATAACTATTTATGCCAATTGTGCTATTTCATGCATAAAATTACCGCATTATTGTTGGAATAGATGCTGGAGAGATATCTAAGCAGGGTGTAATCACTTCACTTTCTATCAAATTGTGCTTCTGAAAGGTATCATAAATTTTATTAGAAGGCAAGAGGCTAATGGAAGCCAATCAGCGTTAATGCTGATAAAATTGCTTGTATTTTACATTATAAAATGGGGAGATATTTTTATCGTAAGGTTCCCTTTTGTTTTATTAAGAGCGTATCATGGAAGCCAGGGTACAATAGTACAACTGAGGGCTGTCAGTAACCCTCTCCTGCTCCTCTTCCTGCCTTAGCCTACAAAAAAGTTCGTGCCTCAAGATGCTTTCAGATCTTTGATGGTGTAAAGGGAGTGCAAAATAGATTCCACGAACACTCAGGTCTGCTGACTTGCACGACTCTTCGCAATGATGAGGTGCATCTCTGATGAGAATATTTATGTCCCAAATGTTATTTGGTGTTTTTATTGTTCAAGCTAATTGTTTTCTATTAGGCTGCCTATAGAATCTGGAGAGGGATAGTTTTTATGACTCCCCAGCTTATTTTTAAAGCTCCACAGTAGCAGAATTAGAGTGGATTTTGATATGGGAAGGATGAGAATCCAGAAATGGGGATGGAAAAAAGGAGATTTACCCATCAAGAAGTAATTGAATGCGATTTAAAGAAATTGGTATACTTTGATGGTAAATTAAAAGTTCTTTTTTTTTCCCTACCTGTTAATAAAATTTTGTACTTAACAGAGCCACATTCGTGCAGTGATTTGCAAAACAGCTGGTCCAAATTAGTTTCTTTTTTTTTTTCTTTTTTTTTCAACTGCATCAGGTAAGTGTGGTTGTTTCTGACCTACAGTTAGGGAAGCAGAGACACCAAAAGTGAGGAGCCAATATCCCATAGAGGAAGTTTGTGGTAGAGCTCAGAGTGGAAATGAGCTGGTGATTCAGAGGTAGCAGCATTTGGTGAATGCGTTGGGTATTTACAAACTATGAGTGGTTTTTCATGCCCTGGCACTGCAAGGATTGCACCTTTGCAGGCTCTGAAAATCCCAGTTCAAATACTTGCTTTGCCTGACACAAAAGCTTATCTTCATCTGTAACATATCCACTGTCCCTGCACATAATGCAAATATTTACACCTCCGCTTTCCGGGCCGTTATTTGTAACATTAATAATGTTATTAGCACTATTTGCACTGCAGCCAGGAAGGCCCCTCCAAGACAGGGCATTTTGTGTCAAACACTCTACAAACACATGTCAAAGGACAGGCATGGCACTGTTGGATTAACAATCTAAATACCTAAGGCAAACAGAGGCTGGGAGAACCACCCTGGGTGCCCTGAGCAGGCAGGTTTTCCTGTGTTTAAGAAGGCAGGTGACAGGTACCTGATCTAGGATCAGTTCACAACTTTGCCACCGATTTTCTGTGTAATGCATTACTTAATCACGCCACAATTCTTCATTTTTCCACAGGAGTAATGCCACCAATTTATTCCAAGTCTCCTTCAGGTCTGAAATTGCTGGTGCCTAGACCAAACTCCAGCTAATGAAAAAGAGTCATTGACAGGATTTGGCCCATTACTGAATTCATATTCCTGCCTCAGGTAGTCATGCATATTCCTGTCAAAGCCCACATAGTGTAACACTTGGTGTTAATGGAGTCACAGTGAGGATGGATTTGTTCTCATCCAACTACATGTTTTAATTCAAAGACCACATTACTGTTCTAGTGATCGATTAGATAAGAGAAAAACACATTTATTTCTTTTAATTCCAATTATGTTTTAAAATTCTGTTTCTGGTTGGCTGTTATTTATTTGCAGGGCTTTTTATTATTATTCTTTTATTATTACACTGGCTTGGTGAAACTTTATTTTTCCTAATTTAATCCTCTATTTTTAAATACGATTTTCTTCTTCACCCACCAATAGCTGCATGACTGATTTCACTGAATGAAATTTACAACAATGACAGAACAAAAGGGAATTTAGTCTGAATCCAAGCTAAAGTCATGTTAACAATATATTCCATTTTATAGCCTCAATTTCAATGGGGCGCCCAAGTCTTTTTGAAGTCAACAGTCTATTCTCATATCCCAAAACCTGAGTATACTTTTGTATAACTGGAATTAGTATAACAGTGGTTAGCTTATCTGACTTTGCCCCCTGAAATCATTGACTTTAAAATACCTGTCTCAGGCAGACCTTATTAAGAATAGAGAATTATTATCACATTTCCAGGAGGAAAAAAATGTAAAGATGTGAAATGAAGTTCAGGCTGGAAGTATTTATCATAGCTAGGTAGGAAGTACTGCTAGAATATGGAGATAATTTCAAACACACTCATCACATTCTTGGGCAGTGCATCTCTTGAGTCAAGATACTACATTTGTGGAATGGATTTTGGCTTTTAATGAGAACCATCAAACCATCACAAGACCACAGGCTGACAAAATTCTGCTCTTCTGCTGTGTGACTAGGACGCTTGCTTATGCTATGACTGCAGTTATAACCCACTATCTCAACTTCTGCTGCTTTCCACATGTGTGGTCAATGTTTCTTCACATTCTTGACCCTGCTGAGCTGTGTAGCCTGTCACCACCTCCTTCCTCTCTGTGCCTTTCCATCCTGAAAGTGTACTTGCAGAAAGCCCCATTGCTGACGATTTAAGTGAAACTGGTTCCACTGTGGCCCAGGGGGCACAGTACCTGCAGTGGGATGTTAAGACATTCTCCCAGGTGAGATGAGTTTTTAGATGGAGCCATTTCTCCTCCTGGGGATGTCCCCCTAGTACACACAGCTGAAATGCCAAGCTGGAGATTGGACAGAGGATTTGCACAGCCCTGGGTCTGCCTCTCCTTGTGGAGAGTTCTGCAGTCCCTCGTTAAAAAGCACCAAAGGCAAACTGAGACACCAAGTGTCTTTCATGTGCCAGATCATGCTCTGTTGGCCCAGAAGGAAGAGGCTGCTTTTTGAAAGGACAAGGGATACATCTCTGCACTTGCATTTCCTACCAGCTGATGATGCCTCTGATGCCTCTTATAATCATAGAATAACCTGAGTTGAAGGGGACATACAAGGATCACCAAATCCAACTCCTGGCCCTGTTCAGGACACCCCAAGACTCACAACATGTGCTGAAGAGTGTTGCCCAAATTCTTCCTGAACTCTATCAGGCCTAGGATTGTGATCAGTGCCCTGGGAAGCCTGTTCAGTGCCTGGCCACCCTCCTCCTCTGTTTTTTTCGTTTGATGAGGGTTTGGTGTTCTTTTTCCTTTTGCATGTTAATAACCAGATCCTTTTTTCAAGCATTTCTTTCTTTACAGTAAAATCCAATGAAACCCAGATTAAGATGGAAAAGCCATAAACATCATCAGCACTTCTGTATATAGACTGTAACTGAAGACAGCTGCAGCTGAGAAAAGAGTTTGCAGTGATGTTCATTCACTGTTGGTGATTAAAATACATCTTTTGGACCACCTAGGCTCTGAATCTGCTTCTGTGATTTGGGAACCCCCTGGCACAGAAGTAGCCATAGATTCATAGTCAGAGCACACATTACCCCATACACAGATCTAATTTTGGGCTTCATTGATAGCCTACGAACATTAACGTTCCACCTTTTCTTGGAAGTGGCAAGACTTTTGTGTTTCAGGGACAAAAGTAAAAGTAAATCTGATCAGGTTTTGTGTTGTATTAGGGCTCCAGGATTATCCAAATTTCATTCAATCTCCATATGAATAACAACCACCCTTATGATAATGGCTTTCAAATACTTATGCATCAAATAATTATGCTGACAAAGCACTATACTCCAAACTTTCCTCAGACTGATGATAGAAAACATGAATTATCAGATAAAAGTATTCTGTATTTCCATCCAGATTTTGTTAACACTAGTGTTCTACAATCTCCCTGAGATGAATCTCAGCAGAAGTAGTCAGTTGATTTACAGCCCTGTAATTCATTTGTCGCCATTTATTTTCCTTTGTATAAAACAAGATGTAACTGCACAAATGCTGAAATCCAGAAGTGCTGGATTAAGAGGATTCTGGCTTGTCAATGTCCTTTTACAAAGGAGAAACAAAGGGAGCTTATGCAAGGCAATACAAAAATATTCTGGCTAAGCACATGAAACAGTTTGTAATAATATTCCTTTTTTCTAACAGGAAAAGAGGCTTGGCCACGTTTTGTACTTGAGTGGTCCATTTTTACCCATGCCTTTTCACTTCAAATCTTGCAGAGCACAAAGTATTGGCAAACTAAAAATAATATCCAAAAATATAAGGACGGATGATAAGACTCTTAATACATGCTGGACTACGCAAATAATTAATTTTTTTAATTTTCCTTCTTTCTGTTGCATGTATGTATCAGTCCTCTGTGATGCGTGAGCAAGCAATAAATTCACATCACAGCACCAAATAAGCATTATGAGTACCTGTCAGCCACATGAAATACAGAACTTGCCTAAATTTGGGGAAGTTGGTCAGGTTTAATGAATGTCATCACTCAAGCAATAAATATTGCCTCTGATATCTCTGCGAACTTACAATCGTCTGGTAAAGCGGGTAGATAACAAAAATGTTCAAGTTGCTTTAGTGACAACATGATATATCCAATATGCAAAATCAGAATTTTTCTCTATAATGCCACAGAGACTGACTTAGTGGAAAAGATTGATTTTATTTTCTCTGCAAAAAAGTTCAGCTAGATCTGTATATCAAACCTAGGGTTACAGGCTTTGCACAAGAGATGACAGCTTTGTGCTGGAGACATCAGGATTCTGGATAAAAAGATTCCAGTTCAGCACTCAGCCAGACTTCCTTAGGCAGACTGCTTGTTTTCAAACTCCCATTTATTATGTAGGGATAATATTTTCTTTTTCCATTCATCTGGCTTGTTTATACTATAAGCTCTTTGCAGTATTATTTATCTCCAATGATGTATAAGTTCAGCCTGTGCAGAACAGACCTATATATTTTAATAAATCAATACGAAGATCTAGGCAAGAAACAGCTTTTTGCCCTAAAGACATTTTCAACATTTTTAACAGGAAAATACAAGCTGTCTTGAAGGGGGTTTTTTGGTTTTTTTTTTTTTTTTTGGTTTTTTTTTGGTGGAGAAAAATATAAACCACAGCATGTGAGGAGATTACATATATTGAATTCCTACTAACCCTGAAGTGAGCTTGTACAAGGGAAATGAAAATTCAGGATATTCAGAATCTGGTCTTGAAACAGGTAAAATGGGTACTTGAACCAGAACTGTCAACGTTGGAGTTGTATGTGCATTTTTATAAATGTGTTACACATGGTTGGTTCTGTGTTGCCATTGAGAATAGAACTCTTGATCTAACTGGAAAAGGAAAGGAGAAAGAGTTGGAGAAAAACCCACTGTGAGCCTCGAAAGCTTTATTTTTGAAACTTTCTATTCCTTCTTACAAAAAGTTTCAGCTTCAAGTTTTGCACAGCTATGCAAGTTTGGAGGAAAAAAAATTATTAAACCTGTCAATGTTCTGTTCTTTCTGCCTCCTTTGCCTCCTCTGTTGTCTTTAAATGCTTAATTTTCAAAACATTTTTAGTACTTTTCCAAGTTTCTTGTAAAAAATTTGTTGCAGATGTTCTCCTTCATAATATTTATATATACTAAAGCTAAAACGCAAAACTCAGCCTGCTTTCTATTATTTATGGTGGAAAGTAATGTGGCAATAACTGTCTACGACTGAAAAAAGTATGTTTTTCTCTCACTCACTTGTTTTGTAAAGCTGCCTGATAGTATTTATTTTAAAATCATCTCTGCAGAGCAACATCCTAAAAATACCACATCTTGAAACTAGACTTGTAAACCAATGACAGCAAGTGAATGTAAGTAGGGAATAACATCTCTCTGCTTTAACAATAAGAGAATTTAATAAATATCACATTTAGCATACACATAGCTCCATTTGCTGACTGTATATGCATATATACAAAGAATTTTCCTAGTAATAGACAGATTTCACCAGATCATTTTCCCATATAAATGACAGAGTTTTCCATTTTAGATTTAAAATACACATAAATAAGCACTATGTTTTCTCACACGAAGAGAATATTCATTAAAAAAGATGAAAGAAAGGAATTCTCAGCAAAACTCATCATGCCATATATACTTAGCTGTCTCATCTAAACTTAAATTTCACTTGAACATTAATATTGTTTTCAGATACACTGTACTATTATTTACCTTTTCTGGTCCAACATTGCAATGAATTTCTGTATTAATTATACTGTCTGGACTATTTGTCAAGGTAAAAACCAATTCAAGTAAAATGTTTCTGCACCTGAAAAAAATGAGAAAAAATATTGGAAAAAATAATGCGTTCCTCTTTAGTCTTTTGTTTGTTTGGTTTTTTACATTTTTTAGATCAGTTCCCTGAAATGCACAGGATCAAACTCTTGGAGAAGAAGAAGCAAATATTTAAGACCACTGAAGAGGAAGCAGAGGACACATTTTCTCCTCTAGTACCAGAACAAAAGAGTGGAGTCACAGGTTAACCTGATCCCTTTTAATATTTCTAGAATCAATGAACTAAGGCAGACATTTCAGTAGGCATTTAACTCATCTTGAAATTAAAAACTGACACACATTCCTGCTTTTTTGGCAGCCCACATGGTGTTGCAGTGTAGGGATTGAAGGCCTAGAGTAACACAAAATCCAAACCAGCACCGGTGCCGGCATTTAGAGGTGAACCAGGATCCATGCATGGAATCTCTAGAGTGCTCAGCTGTGTCTTCACAGCTCCTGAGATGTTCAGAGAAACCTCCATTGCTTTCCAGGTGATAGCAGTGCTGTATTTTCTCTTAAACCCCAACAGAAGACGCCTCAACTTAAACCAAAGTAGGTGTTGAATGGGGCAGACCACCATTCTGGGCCCATGCAGATGTGTCCTGAATGCAGATGTGCTGTGAAAATTCTGTCCAGCAGCTTCCTAAGGAGGGTCAAGGACTTCTGTAAAGCTTTCTGCAGAAGGTAAGTACAATTGCTCTGGGAACTGGACAAGGATGCTGTTGAAGGATGCTATCAATACTGTCACAGGAAGTTATTAGCATTATTAGGATGTTAACAATTGGCAGTGCCCATTTAGAAGCACTTGATGTCATAATAGAATTCAACACGAACACACAGAGCATCTGTACATTCAAGGGCTTTCCTGGAAAACAAAAGGAAATCCTGAAGGGTGTAAGGATTTTAACATTAAAGAATAAAAGTTTCTGCTCTCATCAATACCCTCAGGATTTACAAAATGGCAGCAAAGTGAGGAACGTGCCAAATAATTTTTGGCTTTGGCCCTAACTTGTAAGTCTGTCAAGGACTTCTCTTGCCAAATGGTGGAAAATGGATTACTGTCATTTTTCAAGGGACTGTACATCATTTTCCATTGATTGGCATGCCAAATCCTTCACAAAGTAATGAGTCAGGCATGATGCAAATCATCGTTGCACTGTCACTTTGATTGCAGAGCCCTCTATCAATGTGATTAAACTGGTGTGGCGTCTAAAAGGTAACATACGACTCTGCTTGGCTTCCACAGTGGAAAAGAAAATTTTAGTGCTAGGCAGAGGAAGGAGGAGACAAACAAAATGGTGAGAGACATCGGTACCTGTTGCCATGCTTGTGAGTAATTTTTTAGCTGAAATGGTAAAATACTCATCATGGCTCATGAAGAAAAGAGATTTACCTGGAAAATTTACCATCAGTATCATTATCATACATGTTTTCTTGTCTGTCACAGCCATTTTAATGCACTTACCAAAACTGCATCTGAATATAAGATGTAGATTTGCTTCTTAATTAACCTGTTGCTGTTGCTCACAGGACTATAGACACAGATAACATTACATTTTCAAGTGTCTCGTACTTCATTTTCACTGCAAAATCCCAATGAAACACTCAAATATTGTGAAATGCTGAACACTTGTAAATACCAGGAAACTTTCAGCACCAAATCATGAATACCTCATCTTCAAACCATTTTTGATGTCAGAGTGTCTCTGCCATACACTGGACTTATCTTTTTGCTTTTGGATTGAAGGATAAATGCATCTTCTAGATGTAACCACATTTGTTTAAGATGTGTATTTATCTTCCCTCTGTGTGCTCTCTCATTTCAGAAGGGTTTAAGAAACTGCATTCTTACATGCGCTGAGGAAATAAATACTTTCTTGCTCCTTTTTGGACCATTTTCATTAAAGTTTTCAAACCCCTGATCAGATTTGATAAAAGTGACTAATGGGCTCCAAAATAGGGAAAAGTGAGTCTGACAGCTACAGGTACCCATCTGTGCACAAACAGAAATAACTATGGCCATATATTCAGCACTATTTCATGGAGAGGCTGGAAAGGGAAATGAAGCCATGCTAGATCAGTCTGACGAGAAAGTAGTACTTTTAATATTTATTTTTACAGCCATGAAAGATATTCTGTGATTATTTATTATTGTGGAGGAGGTAAACAGTAGATTTAGGTGTCTGCCTGTGTGCTGAACCCTTTACAAAATTTTCTGACAGAGCTGAAAAGTAGGTTAGCATTCAGCTCTCACACATCCAGCATCTTTGAGCTATCCCTAAGTGGTCTTCCTGCTACAATGCTTCCTCAGTAAAATAATTTAATCATTTTGTACTATGGCATTTCTACTATTTTAGACAATAATTCATTCTTTTGTGGTAGTTGAGGGGCTCTTTGGTTTGATTTTACTAAATGATGTGGAGATTCATCTTCATGTTGAGATAACTAAAAATCTGAGAACACGGTTCACATCAAAAATTTCTCATAAAAATTTTGGAGTATTTCTCCAATAGAATCAAGCCTCTGTATTGTCCTCCTTCTGGACAGATGAAGGATTTCATTTAGTTTCACATTATTTTATTTTATTTTATTTTATTTTATTTTATTTTATTTTCATCTTAATCCATTTCATGTCATTTTATATCATTTTATTTCTTCAGCAGAGCTGACAAAGTTAACAAAAAAATCATTAAAAAAAGGAAATCTTCAAATTCACAGTATTTATTTCACCAATGGTATTCCTGTGAATAATAACTAAAGTTTTTAAACTCAACTTTTTCATGACTTTCCTTGTCTTCTAATGCCATCAAATTATAAAGTGTCATTTGCAACCAGTTTCCATAGAAAAGAAATTACAAAAAAAATAAATGGTAATTAAAAACCTTTCTGAAATACATTCATTTACAAGCAAGTGATTCACAAGGTGCAAGTACACACAAACACTCACAACCTGTGAAAATATTTGATTCTATATGTAGTCAGAGGTTTTTTTAGTACCTCAAAGTTATTTGAGTTGTTCTTAACTTAACTAAAAGACCAAAGCCAAAGAAATAAAAAATAAATAAAACAAAGAAGAAAATCATCAACTCTCCATGTTTGGTGAATTAAATTTAAATTTAATCAGCCTTATTCAAAAGAATGAATTTTTGAATAGATTTACGTCTATATGGAGATCTGCACCCTGAAGATTTACAGATAGACAAGGACTTGGAAAGCCTATTGGGTTTAGATGACTTGTTAAAATTAAATTCCTCATTTTTCCCATTACATTCTATCAATATGAAATCCAAATAAATTCATATATAATAAATTTTAATAAATAAATTTTAAGTTTACTCTCTAGTTGATTTTCAGAGTAAATTTTAATTGGGATGAATCCTGCCATTAATTTGTTGCCCGTGGAGAGAAAAGACTTCTATTTTTGTGTGGCTGTTTCATCAGTGTTCACCATCACAGCTGAAGCCCTCTCCCTGCCTCCAAACCCAGACTAGATTTTTCTTTCTAGCTATAAACTATGTTCATAGCCAGGTGCCTACAACAAAGGCTGTTAAAAGGTAGAGGTCTGAGAACAAATGTCATGCAGTGCTTTTTTTTCTGACTGAGCTTTGGTCTTCATCAAGGTCTGACAAATATTGGCATTATATGTCACTAAGAAGTAAAAGAGCATGCTCTGACCTTCAAGAATCCTCACAATATGTACATTATGTTGATGTGCCCTTTGTTTTGTCTCTCTTAGTTTGCTTTGGCGGCTTCAGCAGATTTGGCCTAATGCGGGGCTGTTTTACCAAGTTTATCTGACTCTTTTAACCATGAACTGGACAACTGACAGTGTCTGACGCCGTTTTCCTCACCAGTACTCCCATGGCAATCAAGGCAATCACAGAGGACTGGGTTCAAGTGCATTCTTAACGCTGATGAGCACCCTCAGGAGCTTTGCAGATTTCTTTTGGAGGAGGAATCACCACGTCTGACCACGCTCCCAAAGTTCTTTCTGTCTTTGCGTCATTTGCTCTGAATAGACAATTGGGTTGAACACTTAAAGAAATTCACCCTCCTCACACATCTCTGAAGCAGTTGGCTTAAATGTTGGAGTTCATATTACACCAGGAATGAAGGCTTCTGTAATCCATAGGACTTTGGACACTCTCGGGGTTCTTTTTACTTTCCAGGCATAAAACGTCCTGATTAGTATTATTTTGTAGTACATCAGCCTCAGTTTGATATGGGCTTTTAGACTGAGGAAGTCAAAAAAATTAGGGTAGTACCATTTGAAAATGATGTAAAGTAGCTGTTCTGAAATGTGATAAATACAAAATACCACTACCTCATCCTGCAGGAGATATCTCTATTTCTGTACTTTATAACTAAAAGCAGAATAAGCAACTGTATTGTTAATATTTATATAGTGTCATTTGTTTTAAGGCAGGCTCTTAATTACTCAGATCTTTACATTCATTTTGATGTCTGGAATAATTAACTAATCTTAAAGGTTGTAAAAAAAGTGAGTTTGGTCATATAACCATAGAATGGTTTGGGTTGGAAGGGACCTGAAAGATTACTCAGTTCCAACTCCCAAAGTTGATATTCAGAAGTTAGAAGATCCACTTCAACTGAAGGTGTCTGAAAATACATACAAATATACGTATATATTTTTATGCATATGTATTAGGAAGTATCAAAGTCATAATATCAACTTGTTATTGAGGTATAGCCACGCACAGTAAACTTAACAGTTCTTTAAATATTTGACCATGTTTTGTTGAGGCAATATTTATCAAGTGTTGTCGCTTAATATGGTCTATCAGGAATAAGCTACAACTCTGTAGCTCTTTTTGGCTCTGACTTTTCATGTTTTTAATGAAAAAATAAAAACATATGAAAAAAGATAGTCAGGTGAGTATCTTAGTGTCTTAAAGAATCTCAGTTATAACCAGAAGTACATGCATACTGAAATGACTTCAGAAACAATTAAGAGCATGATTTTTAAAAGGCCTTACCCTCAGTCTTTCTTAGACTCCCTTGAACTCAATAAGACTGCCTGAGCCTCAGAAAAGAGATAGCAGGCAAGTACAAAGGTACAGTACATGTATTTGCTAGAAGTAGAAAAGTAGAGCAACTTAGTTACAATGCATCATTTCCCCCGAAGTGATTTATTTTTCATTGATTCATATATTCTTAATGAGAGATTAAAGCAGCTAGTCTGATCTCCTGTGCATCACAGGCCATCACAGTTTATGCCATTACTATTGTGTTGAACCCAAACTTTATTTGTAATTTAAATATATTTTAGACAAGCATTCAAAAGCAACGTGAAGATTTAGAGATGCTGTATCCACACATGCTTACAGTCTCACCCATGAGTTCTTTACTATTGATTTCGGGGTCCTCAGTTTTCGTACAATTGGGTTTGCTTTGATGGCATTGCCTAAAGGTCAATACTCACGCACTTTTACTCATTTTAATCATCCTTGGTACCAGCAGCTGGTCAGTGGAGCCTTGCTGCAGGAAAGATGACTCACTTGGAGACACGTCCATGCCTGGCTCCATCTTTCTTCCAGAGTGAGAATTGACTCCTTCAGGGCTGTTTTCCTCCATCTGCTCCCTGAGTCATCCTATGGAGCAACCTCTCTTTTGTGACTTGGTTGCATTGTGTTAGAAGAGGTATAATATTAGGAGAGGTGAATATAATCAGCAGTCTCTCACCTATAAATTCCAGTGTCAAGGCGTATCAATGGCATCTTGAGGGCAAAGTGCCACCATTTGGAGTTAATGGGTATTTTCAGAAGCTCTTTTAAGTGGTCTGACAGGTGGATCTGATCCATGTTGTGATAGGATAAAGGGGAACAGCTTCAAAATGAAAAATAATAGATTAACAAAAAGATTAGTTTTGGGCAGATATTAGGAAGGAATTGTTTCCTGTGAGGGTGGTGAGGCCCTGGCACAGGTTTCCCAGAGAAGCTGCGGGTGCCCCATCCCTGGAAGTGCCCAAGGCCAGGTTCAGCGGGGCTTGGAGCAACCTGCTCTAGTGGAAGGTGTCCCTTACCATGAAGGGGAATTGAAGCGAGATGATCTTAAGGTTTCTTCCAATCCAAAACCTTCCATACTTCTATGATTTTATGTATTTTCCAGGAATATCTGCAATGAAACTCAGCATATGTTTATATCTGAAATTATACTTTGCTATAGCTACACCTCTTTACACTTATTTAACAATACCTGTTTGTATGCATTTTTTATAATTATTATGATTCTAATTTTATTTTAAAAATATTTTCATATGCAGAATATATCATACCCAACATTAAGAGGGAAGAGAAATGTATAGTCCCATCTAGATCTACTACCTCTAGATCAGCCTCTTCTTAAGGGAGGTTTTCTTAAGGAACTTTCTTAAACCTGGACTTGTAAACCTGAAGGTGAGCAGATTTTAAAACTATCCCCTGCCACTTCTAAATAGCTGTTGCCTATGCTTAATTTAGGGAAATGTCACTTCTTAGACTGTTAGGTTTGGCTGTGTGGTTGGTTTTAATAAAATCGGCTGTGGACATTCTACCTTCAGCTGAATTCAATGACTTTTTGTGAGTATATGATTAAGTCACTTAGTTAAAAAAATGGTAGGTTTGTCTAATATCCAGGATCCAAAAAAAATTCAGGTTCTTAAGGTTCTTGGTCCACCCAAAATGCTGATACCTCTTGGCATGTGCTGTGGAGCAACCTCAGGTGGCAGTGACACTTTTAGAGTTTTTACCAGGGAAAACCTTCTTTGGTATTTTGTACAGGTTATGTATTTTGCCATTTGAATGTAAGTTAAATGTAGTTTCTTAAATGCCACTCTTCTGAGATGATCATTACCATTCAGGTATGAGACCTAGGGGTTATGATGGAAAGTTTTATGAAAATGTCAGCTCTGTGTTCAGTAGTGGTCAAAAAAAGGCAAATCTAATGCTAAAAATCATTAGGAAATAATGGAGAAAATTGATTTAGACATTTGGAAGCAGAGATGGCTCAAGCATATCTGTAGTACTGTGTGTGTTTATATCTTTAATGCCCTCATCATAATAACGAGGAAAATTGGTTAAAAGATTAATAAAATGGTAGCACATGGCAAAATGATACCACATGATAATTTTCCAGTTATTTTTTACTTTGGAAAAGTGTTGAGATGGAACCCTACATAATCATGGAAGTTTTGATGATGAGAAAAAAGTATTGGTTGTTCACTGACTCTGAAAAAAAAAAAGAAAAGAAAACAACCAAAAACCACAAAACACGTGGAATCAAAGTAAATCAAAGTAAGCTTCCAAGACCAAGATTCAAAATATGTAGCAGGAGTTCTGCCTTCACTCAATTAGAGTAAGAGTTGTGAGAACACCTGTGAAACTCTTTTCAAAGAGGTTATGGGTGATAAAAGTTTCAACAGGTTCAAAGAGGCAATGTCCAAATATACGGAAGAAAAATCTACTGATAGCTCCTAAATGCACAGGAGCTCTGTCCAGGTAAGGAAGACTGAATGACAAAAGCAGCTGTATTTGGAAGAGTTGTGGGGCAAAACCTTCTTATTCTTGCTGAAGAACTTGGCTTGATAATAGGATGAAAAACAGAATGCTTATTCTCATTTCCATCATCTTATTAGAAACCTTGGGGATCTGAGATCTCAGAAAGATTCCTAGACTTTAAGGATTTAGCCTCTTTTCTGCAGAGACTTTTCTGTAAAATTTAGTTCCCTCTTTAGAATGAAATGGCAAAATAACTCAGTGAAAGGCTTCTAGACACAGTGACTCCATGGCATCCACGATTATGTGAGGATCACCAAGAAATTCCATAAACTGGGCTTTCTTTCTTGTCATTTAAAAGAACTATACAAAATTTCTCCTGGGACAGATTCCTGGCAGGCATTGTTTTGATAAAGTATTACAATAATGCACCACTGAAGCAGTAGCAATCCTGGATATTACAAAAAACATGTGAAAAGAGTAAGCTGTTCTTTCAGTGTGCTGAAATGCATCACTAGAGGAACAGATGCCAGAGGAAAAAGGATTGTGAGAGGCCACAGTGCTTTAGAGGTTCAGAGAACACCATGAATGATGTTTATTATTATTTATTTGTTGGGAGTTTTCTTTATTTATTGTATGTACCACAGAGTGGGCTCTGTACAAATCTGTATTGAAAAAGAGTACTTCATAAGTTATTTGAAAAGAAAGTCTTTACAGTATAAGGTTACTAATACACCAGTGAAGCCATTCATCAGGGAACCGAAATAATTTTCAAAATTGAAATTTCAAGTTCAATATTAAAAGAAAAAAATATACTGTAAAATTATAATTAGAATTCTCTTTTTCAGCTTTTGAAAATTTAAAAAAAAACCATTAAAAATCTTTGAAACCCTGTATGCAAATAAAGCAATGTCATATGAAGCTCATGTTACTGGGCAGACTCTTCTGGGGGATAGATTTTAGCTCTTGGAGTCCTATGAGTCAGCAAAGAGATCTACTCTGCTTTTCAATTCATTTTCTTAGCCCTAACAATTGAGAATAACCACTTTAGAACATGTCTGAAGTACGCCTGAAGTACTTATTTATAAATAAGAAGGCAAGAGTTTCACCAAACTGGAAGATAAACATGAATTGCTGTCCTGCTTCTGAGAGTACTTACCCGCAACAGAAAGAAAATACAGGGTCAAACTGGGTTTTCTCTTGGAAGAGCTCCCTAGTAGGCTATGGAGGCTTCCTGAAGGGTAGAAGGAACTTCCTATTGCAGCTTCACCCATGTAAATAATCATTCACATAAAGAGTTGCCCTCCCTGTTTCAACAATGCCAAAGTTATCAGTATAATTTTGCATAAAGGAGTATAGATATTTTTAATTTTTTTTTAGAAGACTTGAATGACTGATGTTTTTTGTCACTTCCTTCCATCAGTGCCTACCCCATAAACTGAGGTATTCTCTCAGTTCAAAACATGGACAGACTTTATTCAAACAGCCAGAGCTTTCTGATGGACTAACCCCATCAACATTCCTGGATTTTCCCATATTTTCTCTTCCCCTCATGGTGCCACCCAAAGATCATTCTGGACCATGATGCAAAGGGGCTTCATTACACAGGAGCACATACCCCATTGTTCCTAGATTCTCTGAAAACAGAGAAAATCTTCAATATCCCTTTGTTTCGTAGCCAGCTAATAAGCTGGCACTGCGTCAGAGAGCATGCAGGCACTTTTTCCACTTGCCTTGTCAAGAAATGTAATATATAATAATACCCTGCTTCCTTCCCGCAGAAAAACCTTTTTGTTAAAGTTGGCATCTCTGTCTCATGGCCTTGAGAGCCTGAAATACAGGGTGCAACTTAATCAGCTAGAACAGTGCTGTGCTTGCTGTACTGAATGCACTCCAAAGGCTTCCATGGTGTAACGAATGGTCAGATGGTGTGTGGACTGACTCACTTCTCCGCATGAACATGGTGTTTTGCCAACATCTGCATTATATTGTGTCAACAATTGCAATATTACAGAGTTGCTGCTTTCTTTTTTATCTCCCAAATCCATCCATTTAACTCTTTCTGTGTCAGAATACAACACAGTGCAGCTATTTCTAACAGCCTGGTGTTATGCAGATATTTTTCTTTTGCAAACCCATCCTCAGTTGTCCCAGAAGGTTAAAAATATATAATTGTTCTGTTGATAAGTTCTTTCTGATAAATTTAAAATTGTCAGTTTCAAAACACTACAGCTTCTTCTATTACAGTGGTACAGCAATGTAGCTCACCATACCAGAACCAACATACCATCTTCCAGTGGGTTTAAAAACTGGAAATTCCTCATTAGCGTGTCCTCCACGGAGAAAACAGCTGGGACACACATTTATTGTCCCAAAGATTCTCATTATTATCTCTTCTGTAAGGCAGGGTTTTCCCTCACAGCAAATGGGAAGGGCATGGCAAGACTGTACATTAAAATTGAGATTGTAAAGTCCTGCTGCACCTGGGGATGTTTTTGGAGAGGTGCAATGCAAAACATACACAGTGATGTCCTTCTGTGTATGTGCACAAAGTATGGTGCCAGTTGCAAGCTGCTGCATCAAACAGATCCATCAGTGTGGCAGAAAGGGGTTATATCAGGTGGCTTGTACCTTGCACTGGAAGCAAACTTACAAATCACAAAATCCATAGAAGGAGAAAATGGTTGGGGTAGGAAGTGGCCTCCTAAAATTATCTGGACCAATTACCCTGCAATAAGCAGGGACAATTTCCACTATCCCAGGTTGCTCCAAGCCCCATCCATCCTGGCCCTGAACACATCCAGGGATGGAGCAGCCACAGCTTCTTTGTGCGACCTGTTCCTGTGTCACACCACCCTCACCGCCAAGAATTTCTTCTTAATACATAATTTAAACCTACCCACCTTCAGCTTGAGACTGTTCCTCCTTGAGACTATTCCTCCTTGCCTTATCACTCCAGGCCCTTGTGAAAAGTCCCTCTCCAGAGGTCTTGGATCTCCTTTAAACACTAGCAGGTGCTCTAAGGTCTCCCTGGAGCCTTTTCTTCTCCAGAATGAAAAAACCAACTCTCTCAGCCTGTTTCCTTAGCAGAGGTTGCCCAGCCCTCTGAGGGTTCTTGGGGCCTTCTTTGGGACTTGTTCTTCCTGCGTCCTCAAACCTGGGTGCAGCACTGCAGGTGGATGTTTACCACAGCAGAGGAATGGGGCAGAATCTCCCTTCCTGACCTGCTGCTCATGCTCTGGGATCACCGCAGGACACATCTGGGGCTTTCTGGGCTGCCAGTGCACATTGCTGAGCTACATGGAAGCTCTCATTCACCAGCACAATCAGTTCCTTCTCCCAGGACTGCCCTCAACCCATTCTCCATAGGAGCAATTCATTCCAGTGTAAAAGAAATTGCACTGTCCTATAGTGAAATAAGGCAGGGGGACAGCAGCCATTAAAACACAGTGACTAGTCCTAGTAACTAGGACTTGAGAAAGAGACCACACAAAGGCCATTTTAAGTGAAATAAATATGATGAACGCAAAACAATCAAAAAATAATTGCTGTTCTAATTTCTGGGGCTGTAAAACTAAAGGGCAAAGGATTTAAAACACAACATGACTAGGCATATTGAGTCAACAATAATACAAATAATAGAAGAAGGGTATGAGGAATCTGTGGCAGAGCTGGCAATTAAACCTGTATTTTCTAAGTCCCAGGGTGAGAATGATTGCCCCAGACTATTTTTCTTTTCAACTTAATATTTCCTCTGACAGAGCATATGTTGGAAAGCTTGTGTTTTCATTATTAAATGCAGTTCATATTCATAATCAGGGACTAATGATTATTTTGCTAATAAGAATTAATGTAATTTTCCAAAACCACAACCAAGCATCATTCCTTAACAATTTTCTTTGTTTCATGTTGGTTTCTCCCTTCCGTTTATATTCTGGTAGTCAACATTTTGCTGAGACATTTGAAGCTTGATTCACTTGTATATAGAGATGACTTCCACTATGTTATCTGCCCTCAGACACCCATCTGGCCATCAGCCACCTCCCCAAAACATCTTTTGCAAAGTCCTTTATCATGTTTGTCACATGTCTGGGAGAATGCTTCAGATAGCTCAGGGCTTCTCAAACAGGACTAGGGCCTGTGCTTAACCAAATTAATTTAGTCCAGGGTCTCACAGGTTAGACTGTAAATTGTTGGGATTCAGTTTGTACACTAGAGCAGCTAATTTTAGGTGTTTTTAGTGCAGGAGTCTCCTTTTCTGCACTTTGTTTCTCCAAAGTCCTCTTACACTTGAGGATGTAGACAGTGCAGTCAGTACTACCTAGAGATAAAACACTCTGCTATTCCATAGCAGAATGTATGTTTTGTTATTTAAATACAGAATATTGGCCTTCAAAATGGCAGCCAAAATTTAGTCAACACCCAGACATTGTCATGTCTGACAAGAGTTGGATCTCACTAGGCAGCTTAAACATGTGGATCTGCTGGTGATAGCTCAAAACACCCAAAATATTTAAATATCTCTGGTACACGTGGCATAGCTTTTATGGGATATCTGCAGCTGATAGAGGGGCTGTTGGACACAAGACAGGATAACCTGAGACATCTTCATTGGCATCAGATGCCTAAATGTAGACAACTGAATTGAGATCTTTATCTCTTCATTGCCCCCTTGCTTATGCTGCATGTCTTACCCTAAACACCTTTGAACATGGTTGTATCACCATATAGAACCAACTTGTAGCACATTGAGCTCTAGATGCTCATTCAAATCAGGCAAATCCTTCCAGATTTTGGTTTGTGGAGCCAGTGTTGATCTGCAGCCATCTGGTTTCCATCATCTCTGTTTCCTCCGTGGTTTGTCATTTCTCTGAATCACTGAAAAGTCAAGTGCAAGATAGAAATAAGGAAAGGAGAAAAGTCACACTGGGTAGGGTTTTGCCCTGACCAGAAACTGTTTGATTTGAAGAACATTGGAGGAAAACAAAGGAGAAGACCCAGAAATATGAAACCATTTTATTAATCTGGACTTTTTTTCTTTTTAACATGACAGAAAGGTTTAGTAAATATAGATGCAAATTGGAATCTCAAAAAAAAAGGTCATCCTGTAGGATTTATATAATTATATTTTTTAAAATTCTTATGTATAGAGTTAACAATCTCCTAGTCTAAAAGCCAACTAATTAATGACCTTCCCCTGATACCATCCCTAACATTTTCCTCTGCTCACTGCAGAATTGTTCACTGGCATTTTACCCACTAGAAACCATTTCCTTTTCTCTCCTTTTTTTTCTTTATAACTCTGTGCTTGCTCCATGCCTGTTCATAGGTTGACTCAAGTACTTTTTATATTCTCCTCTGGACCTGATCTTTCTTTCAAAGACTCTTTTTCCTATATAGTGCACACAGGAAATACCTGTCCTTCCTATCTCACCTAGTCCACAGCCTGCTTTCAAGACTGTTCTGCTGACATGAAATGCATGAAATGTTCCTTAACCATCTGTCTCTTTTAATGGAGACAACTCATTGCCCTCCAATTTCCTTCTCCCCTTTAGTCCAGGATGGTCATGTTCCTTTGCATGCCTACACAAGACTTTCTTTCCTTTTTCTCTTCCTGATATCAAAATTCAAATCCACCTCAAGTTTCTTGGTGGATATGTATCCATGCAACACAGGAGAGGTAGGAGCAGCATGAGCAACCAAGCACCCAGAAAACAGAAGCAGCACCAAAGCCAATTAATGATAGTTCATGAATCTGAGATGTCTGGAAGCAGGTGAGTTCTCCCAAAACTTTGAATGGTTTCAGTCTACAGAGAAGCTTTGAGTATTTTCTCTGCCATTTTAATTTTAATCTACAGGGAATTAACCTCTTCAGATTAGATGCAAAACATAGTCCTTTCTGAGAAACCAACACACAGATACACACACACACACACACACACACACACAAAACCCTGAAGAGCTGGGCTGAGATCAAAACACTTGCTACTTTGAGATTCCTCTGGTGAACTTGAATCCAAGTCTTGAAGGTGAAATCCATCTTCTGAGTCCACAGAGCTTTCTGTTCCCCTGGAACTTCTTGCAATGTCTATAAAGATTTCTGCTCTTAACCTTTCTTGTGTTATAAAAAGCACAGCCACATTCCTCGTAACTATTTGATGTCTTATATAAAACCCTTTTTAAAAAATCCCAAGATAGCATCAAAAGGAAAAGTTGCCCACAGTTGTCTTTAAATGCCATGCTTATTTAATATCGACATGAATATAGAGTCACTGCTTCTGAGTCTCGGGATGCCAGACAGCAATGGAAGTGCGCAACCTAAAATCTGCCAGTTGTTTAAAAATAATAATTAAAAAAATTGACTCCATGGGGAAAATGTGTTAAGAGTAAAAGAAAAGGCAGCGAGGGTGAATTTTGGGCAGAATCCAAACACAATTGTAGGAAAGAAGCAGTTTTGGGGGGGACTTTTTTTTTTTTTTTTTTTTTTTTTTTTTTTTTTTTTCCCCCAGCAGCCTCATGACATGCTTTCTTCAGTTTTGCTGCAAAAGTTAAAGTCTTTCCTCAGGAGAAATACGTGTGTGTGCATATGTGTGCACATGTGAGCTATGGTAGACCCAGAAATTTTAGACACAGCCAAACCTGACATGAAGGAAGAGGGGAGATATAAGACCTGCCTGGTCAAAAAATGAGATTTTTCAAATAGCTTACCTTCAATAAGTCAACCACCAGTTCCTTGCAATTCTAATTTAATTTTATTTTATTGTTCCCCACACACATACATGCCCACAGGTGCTCATGTGTAGTCAGTGTATAATGTGTATGTATATTCTAAGGAATAATTTATTTCTATTTGCTATAGTCAGTGTATAATTATGTGATAGGTATGATCTCTGAGATGAATCATTTCTTCCTTTGTGATATGATGAGTATGTCATGACACATTAACATCCTACTGACAGCCACAAAATACAGAGAAAATCAAAAGACCAGACCAGGAGGGCAAGATAAAATAACAAGAAAAATTGTAATAGCCATCAGGTGCAGGTTTGTCTCAGTTCCCATTGACTTCAGTAGTGCCTGGGATTGTGCAGAAAGCAAAGATTTGTTCATGCTTATCTCTGTCATAAAGAAACAAAGAAAACTTTATTTTGACACTCCACTGAAGTAAAAATATATTTATTTCTTCACAAGTACATATTTTTTGATAACAGTGCTAAGCAATCTATTTGCCTGATTTTATATGTGTCTTAAGAAGTAGCTTGAGAGGCTGACTATAAAGAGATTTTGCCACCCTTCCCTCTTTTTGCATGTATGCAATTCCTTTTTGGTAGCACAAATATCATTCCTGGGTGAGAGGATTAGCACCCAGGAATTTCTGTTTACAGTTATGCCTGGAGGGCTGAATCAGGACTGGAGCTAAATCACATACTCTTCAAATTCGTGAGTCCTCAGAGAACTTGCCATCTAATTAGGAATGATATTTGCATAGCAAATGACCTTAGAACTAAAAAAATAATCCTTTTGGTTATTTCTTTCTTATTTTTCTTACTTAGTGGGGAATGGAATTAAATGCATTGATTAAAAATATGAGAGAAACAAAAGGGAGGGAAGATTGGGAAATAAGAAAAAAAAAAGTAGAACAATTATGATATAAACCTTTAGAGAGAGGGATATGAGAGAGAGGGAGGAAAAAGATAAATAAATCTAGAAAACTGAAGAAACAAGATTTTTGAACTAAATATGAAATCCCCAGAAAATGTCTTCTCAATCTAATGTTTTTTCCTTGTTTACATTCTCTCCATGGACATGTGAGAGAAAACAAATTGGGCTTAAACTGCTCCAGTGTGGGCTGTTGATGTTCTCCACTGGTTGCTAAGTGTCTTCTGCCAATAAGGATGCTGTTGCCTTTCCTGCTGCTATTAGATCCAGTTGCTTTTGACAGAAGTGGAATTTCTGAGCCCGTATCAATGGAGAGAGGCAGAGATCATCCCACTAGAGATCCTCCAAAGCTGACACCAGTTTAGGCGCTCAGAAACACAACTTGGCCCAGTCCCTGCTCTCCACTGGCTCCAGGCTGAGATTATATTTTGTATTCACACATGTAAGCCCTCTGTGATGCACTACAGATATTTTTTCTGGATGTGCTCGGGTATCTAACTCACTGTGGTAGTAAAATTCATCCTTGAGGGTGGATTATTCCAGTGCACCCCAGTTCAGACAATGCCACTGTAATTCCATGTTCAGCATCTATTAATTGGTGCTATAACTCAAAGTGGTTTTGTCACCACCTTTCTCTGTGTTTCTTACCTAAAGAAATTAGTCCCTTCAATCTCTAAGAAAGCATTTTTTTTCTCTTTTTCTCTTCTACTTTTCATATCCTTAGTTCCATGATATGCCATGGTTGTCACTGGCTTGTGTGCGTTAATTTGCAGCATTTTGATTACTGCTAGAATAACATTTAGACCTTTTTTTCTTAAAGGGAATGGGCAGTTTGCATACCAACCTGCATATAATCTTTCAGAAAGCTTCTTTATTGACTAACATTTACCTAGCTCAGAGGTCTGTGTTCAAAAATACTACATCAAATATTCACAGTGTTAATGAGAAAATCCATCTCTCTTGAAGTCAGTGAACTTTCACCCATTCTTAAGAACTGGAATTCAGTTAAAGAGCAAAAATGTTTAAATAAGCTTTATTTTACTTGCTAAAATATTTTTTCCTTTCTCCTGTTGTAAATTAAAACAGCAAATTAATATCTGTCAAAATTCAAAATTTCCACAGCAGTGTTTATAAGGATAAATATAAAATTAAATAGAATACATGCAGATTTCAAAATAAATAACAGCACAGCAAAATTTTAAAATTATATATATTGGGTTTTCACATTGAAAACCAAATTGGTTTTCACATTTATTGACTCTAAAATCACAAGATCACATGAAAGTTTTACTCTGTTAGATAATGTCAATTTCATGTTTGCATAGTATGTCCCCTACCAGAACTGTTTTTCATAAAACAGAGAGGAATTTGTGGTTTAGTATGGATTTTAAGACCGGTTGCCATCTTCAGCGATGAAAATGTCATGGAAAAAAATTCTACACAAACTTTGGTGGGGATGGGGGAGGGCAACCTGGTTTTGCTTTGAACTCAAGGAGTTTGAGTTTCATCTTTTCTCTTTTGCACTTTGCTCACCTTGTGCAATGAGAACCTTGTGTAAATGACAGCCACTGGATACCCCAGCTTGTGCTTCTTGACTCTCACAGGCCACAGCTATAAAACTTTCTGGACAGAGGACTCAAACTTCTTTATAGAAGGCTGTGGGTAGGATTACAAACTGGAGACAGTAATACCACTCCCAACTATAAGAAGAGATCAGCTGATAGCAGTGCACAAAGGTCAAGTCTGGAATATTGTCAGAGTCATCTTTGATTCCAGGCATTTATTAACCTCTTTACTGCCACAAGAAATGCCCTTTTCTTTCCCTGCCTCCCTCTTCTCTGCTCCATACCCTTTTCTTTGTCTCGCTGCAGCATTTTATTTTCCTCCTGGCATTCCCTTAGTTTTCAGCAATTTCCATTTCTCTCCCCTATCTCACCTTTCATCAGCTGAAGAGATGAGCAGAGAAACAACTAATATTGACATTAACAGTGTTGTCAATGCATCCATGAGAGCATCTTCACCTCAGGAAAAATCTGTGTAACCCAGAACAGCCCATACATCAACCTCTGATGTCCCAGAATGGGAGCAAGGGCCAATATGGCCATATTAGCACATCAGCTGTGCAAATTACCTACATTGACACTTAGGTTGTATCAATCCAGCCAAGCTGCTTCAGTCCAGCTGAACTGCTACTGCCTAATTTTTATCATTTAGTTTATTCAACCTCAGACCTTTTCATATAAGTCTCATCAGAAATTTACAAGATCTTGATAGGTTTCACTCAAAGTCAGGTGATATGACTGACCGTGTTTCTGAATCAGCACTGTGATTCAAAATACATCATCTTTGTGGTCTATACAGTGATTATCTTCATGCTTTAAATCTAAATACAGGTTTTTCTACTTTTAGGTGACTTCTGGGACCAAACCCATGATTTTAAATTAAAATTTAAAATTTTACAGTGTAAAATCCTTAATTTCTGCAGGAGGATCAACAGTTATCTTGAAAAAAAGTGGTCAACTCTACCCCAAAAACCTTTATTTCTACTGGGGAAAAGTTTTCTTTCTTTCTTTCTTTCTTTCTTTCTTTCTTTCTTTCTTTCTTTCTTTCTTTCTTTCTTTCTTTCTTTCTTTCTTTCTTTCTTTCTTTCTTCCTTTCTTTCTTTCTTTCTTTCTTTCTTTCTTTCTTTCTTTCTTTCTTTCTTCCTTTCTTTCTTTCTTTCTTTCTTCCTTTCTTTCTTCCTTTCTTCCTTTCTTTCTTTCTTTCTTTCTTTCTTTCTTTCTTTCTTTCTTTCCTTCTTTCCTTCTTTCTTTCCTTCTTTCTTTCTTTCTTTCCTTCTTTCCTTCTCTTTCTTCTCTTTCTTTCTTTCTTTCTTTCTTTCTTTCTTTCTTTCTTTCTTTCTTTCTTTCTTTCTTTCTTTCTTTCTTTCTTTTCCGCCACTTCCTTCCTTCCTTCCGCCACTTCCTTCCTTCTGACACTTCCTTCCTTCCTTCCTTCCTTCCTTCCTTCCTTCCTTCCTTCCTTCCTTCCTTCCTTCCGACACTTCCTTCCTTCCTTCCTTCCGACACTTCCTTCCGACACTTCCTTCCTTCCGACACTTCCTTCCGACACTTCCTTCCGACACTTCCTTCCTTCCTTCCGACACTTCCTTCCTTCCGACACTTCCTTCCTTCCTTCCTTCCTTCCTTCTTTTCTTTTTTCTTTTCTTTTCTTTTCTTTTCTTTTCTTTTCTTTTCTTTTCTTTTCTTTTCTTTTCTTTTCTTTCTTTTTTTTTTCTTTTCTTTTCTTTTCTTTTCTTTTCTTTTCTTTTCTTTTCTTTTCTTTTCTTTTCTTTTCTTTTCTTTTCTTTTTTATCCTAAGGAAGAAAACCTAGTGGATGTATTTCCTTTACAGTGCTCTAAATCACAATCAATTAATTTTCTAAAATATGTAACAAATTCTATATTATTAGTCAGACCAAGAGCTAAAAACCATTTAAATTAATGGGACAAGAAAAGCCTTTAGGCTTCTCTTGAAAAGCTGAGTCTTATGATTAGGCGAAAGCAGCTGTCCTTTTTGAAGTGGTGTTAAACTATAATTTCACATTCTTGTCTATAGTGATGACTGTCCAGAGAAGGCAAGACTTTACTTTTGTATGTCTAGTTTGTGATTAGGAAAGTCTGGTTTAGGTTTAGAGTGGTGTCAATCCTTACTTGTCTGCTAGGGGACAGGACTCAACATATAAAGAGTGATTTTTGAAGAAACTGAGCTCAGTACTGTTAGTCTTTTTCTGAGAAAATAAATAAATTGTGAATGTTATAATCACCAGAAGATAAAATCCTGTTGGAAATAATCTATTCTCCAAGTTGTTACTGTTCATGAATTCTCCTTTTAATAAATAACTGAAATTAAAAAAATAATGGAAATTTTTCCCTCATTCAGCATATATTTTATAACTCTTCTGCATTTTTTTTTTGTTGTTCATGAGCAAATATCTGCACTTAGAAAATACACATTTAATGTTGAAGTTGTTTCCATAGAGGAAAGAATGTCTCTCCATATGAATTCCTGCTATTGGAAACTGGGATCAGAAAGTAGCTTTGGTAGGACAGCTGGATTTGGAAGCTAAGTCTTCATGTACCAGCCTTTCAGCTGTGCCTTGGATTGTCCTTGATCTCACCTTACTCCTACCTTACTCCTGTTGCAAATGTTCTCATCTTAAATTGTTGTACACTCATTAACTTGAGTACTCATGTTGTTTGTTAAAGAGTGAGCTGCTTTATTTAAACAGCATTTTTTCCTTTTTCAGGAGGAGAACACAGAATTTCTTTGTTTACATGATTACTCCTCTATCTGTGATAAAGATTGATTTGGATGATCAATAAGGGCTTTGAGGGAGAGGTGCTGTCATACCAACAGGTTTTTGATACACAGGAACACCCAGCACTGCAAAGTACTTAAGCACATGCCAAAATGACTTCCATTGACTTTACTCTCACTCTTTGTGTATGTAAAGTTGGGGACATATTTAAGTACTTTGCTGAGTCAAGATTGTTCTGAGCTGTAAAATAAGGTGGTTAGCACAAAGACCATCAGTGCCCTCTGAGCTGCTGAGAGCAAGTCATTAGTGAGTAGGAAGTAAGGCTTAGATCCACAAAATGGAAAGAAAGGGTGGAAAAAAAAAAACCCTGAGGAATGATAATAGAAAAAACAGCCTTGAAAAGATGTGACAGCCATGACATTCATCCATAAAAATGTAAAGAAATCCAAAAAGCGAAGGTCACTGTTCCATCCTTTCTTCATCAATTGTGCTGAAGTAATGCAGCTCATGGCCTATTGAATGTAAAGACCCCCTGCTGCTCTCAAACGCTCCCTGCAGAAATACAATGTGCCATCGACAACTTTTAGGCCCCAGTGGGGTGAGCTAAGGACAGAGTCTTCTGGACTACCGATCTTTTTCTGCTTTCTGGGGTGAAATTAAACCCCTAACAGAGTCACTGTGCAATTCCCAAAGGCCAGGGCCACTCCTGCTGAGGCTAAAGCCAAAAATGTATCAGTAACTTATTGAAAGCTTCATCAAGGGTTTGGTTTTGATCCCATTTACACTGACCTTGCAAAACTGGAATAACTTCACTGAGGGCAGAGTGATCAATCTGCATGGAGAAGAGAGTACTGGCAGCAACACACAACTGCAGTCTTTGTCAGATTTCAGTGATGCCCTGAGAAAAACATGAAAATAAGATACTGCTGGGCATGAGGCGCCAGCCTTACCAAAAACACATGTAAAATCCCCCTTGGAAGGGGAGGTTTTCCTATTAAAACAGCTACTCAAAAAAAAAAAAAAAAGAAAAAAAAAATAGGGAAAAGAAAAAAAGAAGGAGAAAAGGGAAGAAAATTGCCCTGCAAGCTGATAAAAGCCCATCTGCCTGCTTTTGACAAGGCACTGTCATTCTTCACAGCTTCGCATCCTGTAGACATTTAGAGGGTCATAATTTGCAGTTCAGTTTTCTTTTTTTTCACTCCTCTCTCGTCTGAGTGAAGCAACGTTTGAGGAGTAGGCTAAGACGGCCTGAACTAATTCATCTTGTGACCTTTTAGTGCCTTCAGAGCAAAGTGATTTAATAGCACTTAATCTGTCAAAAAACTGAAGCTTTGTAAAAACTGTATATTAAGCCAGTTTTTATGGAGCATTAGCTGAAGTCCTTTCAGTTTACAAAATGGGGTGGTACCTTGTCTCCTTCCTTTCTTCTTTTCCCTCCCTCTCTTCCACGAATCCTTGTTATTCAGTAACAACCATTTTGTGTTTAAGGAAGACAGGGAAATATTCTGGACAGGTAACTCCATGCATTATAGGGTGCATAGGAAAGGTCTCTTCCCATCCTTGTGTGATTTATGGTAGAGGGCTCTTGGAGCTGAAGCACCATGGAGCAGGCAGCACATTCACATTCCACTGGCAATGGAGGGATCTTCTCAGGCTTGGCCACGTGCCACAAATGTTAGCTTAGGTTTCAGAAAATCAAAAAAAAAAGGAGTTATTTGAAGACAGAGTGCTGAGCATAATTTCTGACAAATTGTTCCTGCTCCTACCGCAGTTGTGCTTCTGGATGGCTTTCTTTAAATTAGCTCCTTTATTCTAATTTCCTTATCCGTAATGAAGGGAATAATAATATTTCCATTTTTCCAACTTCTTTGTAACACTGAGCTTAAAGAAATTCCATTAAGAAACTGTCTTTTAATTTTCTTCTACAAGGTAGAATGTGTACAATTTACCTACTAAGGAACTTCATCTTTCCATGCCACGGTTAAGTAAGAATAAAAATAAAACAGCAATAAGAAAAATGAGCTGTTCAAAGGTCCGAGTTTTCAAGTCCAGTGTTATCACATCACTTTCATACTGAAACAAAACCCAAAAACCTGAAGGACCAGAGTGTCTTTGTTAACAAAGAAAGTTAAGATGGATAGATTTTTAAATGTTTTCCCTGTGCCTGTGATAGACTGAAGTGACTATTCTGAATTCTTGCTGAGAGTTACAGCCTGGAGATACTATGTGGAGGATTGTAAGGAGAATTTCCAAGAAGTCTATGAAGGGCTGTTTCACGTGTTCTCTGGATGTCTTCTGCCTCTAAGTCTGAATTTTCCTATTCCAAATACAGAGGAAAACAACAAAAGTAACTTTGCAAATCAAGCCTGCATGGACAGAATTTTGATTTCAGCCAAGTTTGAAATCTGAACTTGTTATTCCCAGTTTAACAATTTCCTTCCCTCAAAAGATCTCTAGTTAAAAGTAATTTGTTTCTTGTTTTAAGAATCTTATAGAGAATTCACTGAAGTTAAAAGTTCACATTACTGTCAACACATTCATGTCCTCCTCTTGACTCCTATCCTGCTGTTCCTTGTAACATGCCCTGGCAGGAAAGGACATGTTTGGAGGATTTGGGGATTTGGAAGTTTGGGAATTTGGGTTTCTTTTCTCAGAATAATTTTTCTGTAAGCAAAGAGGAGTGTCTTTATTCTTTTTGCTCATGTCTCAGCTCTAGAGGTAATTTCCTCTCACATGTAAAACTGTGTATTCCCCTTACTACTTCCACATGGAAAGTTTAATAAATTGTGTGGTTTCCCCAGCTTGGTCCTTCTCTGTCCATGGTGGTTATTGAGCTGAAGTGAAGGATATTAGGATCCCACCTGTGGGTTTACACTGTCTGTGATAACAGTAAACCCGCAAGTAGCCATTTAATGCTCTAATTAACTAAGCCAAGACATGCCAAATATCACCAAATCTTGGGTTTATATGGAAACTTCAAGGTTGGACACTTTGTGAGATGAAAGTTCAGAAAATTTATACAAAAAGTGAGGACATGTTAATTATTTTGCATCAGCTTAGTAAAAAAAGAAAAAGAAACTACAACAGCAACAACAACCCAACAAAACAAAACAAACAAACAACAAAACAAACAACAACCAACCAATGTAACAAAAAGAAACAACAAAAAACCCAAAACCAAACACCCAAACATATACTTTAGCCAGGTGCAAGTCTATAAGAATCTCCATTGAAGTTGATTTTGCTGGCAGTGGCAGGTAGAGAATCATTATTAAAGCTGTAATAAAAGGCTGGTTTCAACCATAATGATATACAGGAGCAGCTCTTCATAACAGAGCAACCAACTGCCAAACTGAAATAATTACTTTCCTAGATGTGAAAACATCAGTTTTCATTAAAAACCAAGCAAACAAACAAGAGAAAAAAATAAAGCTACATCTTTGTAACCACTGTTTGGTAAACCTTCCTTCCTGCAACATCTCTCTCCCTCCCACTGTGTGCATCTCAGATTATTATCATTATTATTACTATTATCTTAATGTAGTGCTTAAATTAATCCTTTGTAAATTTTTTATAAATACACAGAATTAAAAACTTGCACAGTCCTCAGAGAATGCAAGTTAGGCAAGATGAAGCACAGATAACTAGAGGGCATGATTTAAGACAGACAGCTCCAACTCTATAAATTTTCCCAGTCAGCATTAGAGTCGCTTAATATTTTATGTAGTATTCCTTGCTTATATGTGACATTTTGAGCTCCTAATAAAGATACAAGTCTGGGATTTTTTTCTTCCACTCCCTGCTCGTCTTTTTTGTAGATCTGCAATTATCAAGTAACTGACAGCAGATTTTTTATGTTCTTCTTTCTTCCTTCCTTTTCCTTTTTTTTCCCCGTCTGGTGCAATCTATCATTGTTTATCAATAATTCTGGAAGATTCTGAATGCAACTCTGCAATTATCATTCTAGGCACTTTTTTTTTTTTTTGTGAAACATGAGTGGAAAATTGGTGTGAAATTTCCTAGAGTGATGGTTTTATACCCTTTGCATCTTCTATGCAGGCTTTTTTTTCTTATATTTATTGCAAGTAGTTGTGACTAGTAAATCACCAGAATTTGGCTATTCTTAATGCTTTACCATATATCCACTCTGCCAATATAATCAGCAGTTATGCTTGCCTATTAAACCATCAATCAAAGGCAGCTATTCCATTCATCAGCCCTTCTCTCTCCACACTGCAATGTCCCTGGTTTCCAAAGTCAGCATCCTCTCCCTCCCACCTTCAGGGAACTCCATCTTCTCCCAGTGCTCATTCCCTTCCAGACCTTTTTATTTTCAGATCACTATGTGTCTGGACCTGGCAGTTCATTGGTTCAGTCCGTGATTTCCCATCATCCCAGCTCCCACAGATTTTTTTGGTGAACTTCCTTCTGAACATGCAACTCAACAAAATATTTCCAGGATGATGATGTGGACAAAAACTGATCCACATGGGTTGTGTCTCACTGTGTATGGAGGCCACTTCTTGGAAGGAAGAATCTGAGTGTGGGTTTGTATCACTCAGCATCAATAGAACCTCATTCATCAGGAGCATTATTGATAACAAAGATATCCTTCTGCAACACTGCATTAGTGCACTGCAAGCCATTTCAGTGAAGCCATGTTCAATGATTTGTGTCCCAAATTGTAATGTATTTCTATGGTTTGGGTACTGAACCAAGACATTAGCTTTCTCCAAGGTTCTGCCACTAACCTGGGGCAGGTCACCTTATCTCCATTTTACTTTGTTTATCTTGTCTATTAGGACACTTTTTTTTTTTTATCAATACAAATGGGATCCCATTATTCTTAGGGACTGCACTCACAAAATGGAGCCCTGACCTCAATTAGAGTGTGAATTTGCTACAGTAACTGTAAAATTTATTTAACCAAATTTAGGTGTTCAGAGGACCAACGTCTGTGTCTCATCTGCACTCCTATTTCTCCTGCAGCAGCAATGGAAGGAACATATAATGTGGAAAAGAGGTCCTTGTCATTTTAACGTAGATATCTGTGATGGCTCAGACAAATTGCACCTTGAGAGTGCCTACTTTTCATCATGGAGAGAAAGAGGGATGTAACTACCACTGCAGCTGACCACTGAGAAATGGGGATCTCTGTCACAGAGACCTGAAGCTGCACAAGCTGGGACCGGGCTTAGTTTTCTCTCATCATATTCAAATACCAAGAGTAACTCTTATGATAGTCATGATGACAAAAAGCTGGTAAAATGGGATGAAAAGATACTATTCCAAATGACAGCAAGGTTCAATGTGGCAGCAAGTCTTGATTCATATTTGGAAATACAAAAAAAGAGAGAATCTGAGAGAGAAGACGCAGAAAGCAAGCCCTGAGCTTGTTTCATGTTTTGCTAAGCAATAACAATTACAAAAAAAATCCCTTTTTTTTCCTATTACTTTTAATTGAAATTGAATAACACAATGCTCAGAATCTGGGCACAGGCCAAATTATTCCTTTTTTTTTCCCCTTTCCTCTCATCCAAGAAAGATTCAAAACAGGAAGCACACTTCATTTTAAGTAAGCAGAGCTGGCAATATTCTTTTCAATAACTGCCTATGTATGAAAGTTAATAAAGTCATTGGGCCAAACATATGCATGTGTAATTCCAATTACACCACAGTCATGTTTAATATAAAACCATCAACTTTGTATTCAGCTTGGGAACCAAGCCTGCTACTTCAGTGTAAGGATGAATTAGAGGAATGGTGCACTTTATAGCATTTCTGTACAGTTAGAACATTCTTGCCCTTTCCTTATTACAGCTGAGATTTAATTAAAATTAAATTAAAATAAAAATTAAATTAGAGAATATTTTTCATGTATTGAATAATATTTGAACATCCTCTTCATGTTTGCTCTCAAAATAGGGAATAAGTGCAAGATTATTTTTTGGCCAAATGAATTTACTTGAGGATCATTAAATACTATTCCCAAAAGGTGAAAACATCTGTGGTTTTTTTCTTTAACTTTTTGTGAACTAATATTTATAAGGAATTTATTACCATAAGGTTGCTGTGGATGAAACCTTTCTAAAATTTTATGGTTTAACAACCAAGTATTTTGCCCATTTGGCTTTTAAAAAAATGAACATTGACATGACATTCCTTTTTTTTTCTTCAGTTTATTTAAAAGAGTCATCATTTTAAAATATATTTTCCCGAAGTTAGGCATGTGCACTTATATATGGGAAATTTTCTTAGCAATGGTTCTTAAGGTGATGGGTCAAAAGTAATTCTTTAATTGACATCATCCCTTTACCTATTGCACCCAACTTGTGTTGAAGGAACTCCCAAAGTACAAAAACAAGTTGCTATTAGCAATAATCACAGCATTAATAAGATTAGGAAAGAATAAAATTTCCCTCCACAGAACAGAGGAATAAAGCAGTCAGGTGAACACCTTGTAACTTCTCAAACGCAACTTGAAAATGCTACAACGTTGGATTTAAATTCACATGGCACTAGCTTTGCCAGAACAAGATCAGAATTCATAATTTATTTATATTGTTATTTTTTTTCTTGATTTAGCCTTTATTCTAAAAGGAAGTCTCTTAAAATATTGATTGCCTTCTTTTTTTTTTTTTTTTTCACAGAGATCTAATAAAGGTAGACAGCAAGGTAGTACTCATACACAGCAGGAACAGAAAGAGTGGGGGGGGACGTGCTTTTAAGGGGGAAAAGGAGGAAAAATGACTTTAAATAGTACATTTTTCCTACATGTTCTGAATGCAGTCATTCCTTCTCATAATCTCAAAAATTATCTGCCTTTTATCACCACTTTATAGCTATACTTCAGCATGCCAGCTTGCATTTAAGGGTCTGAAAGAAAATAAAAATAAATAAATTAGGCTCTAGTAGATGCATTTAGGAAAGGTAATTGCTACAGCCCCTTTTTGCCTGTGAGAAAGAAGTAAGAGTCATGGCCAGGTCCAAATTAAGTGTTTAAAGAATTGGAAGCAAGACTAACATTTCCATAGTGAAAAAGTTACATTAAACACATACTCTCCTTTTATAATACTTGTGAAGATTACAGTGAATCAGAAGGGGCATTCAGAAACTCTGTCATCCACCAGCAAATTTCCTGTTCTTCTGGGAGTTTTAGTTTGGGGTCTGAGCCAGGTTTGTAGGCAAAGCTATTTAGTCAAAAGTGAGCTGTTGTGGAGAAGTCCTTTCAGTGTGAATTATCTGCACTTTGAACCTGGATGCCCAGGGGGGAAATGCCATTCTGGATGGAAACCCTGGGTGCCTCCACACTGGCTGAGGGAAGGGACAACCTGCAAGAATCACAGAATTGCAGAACAATTTCAGTTGGGTGGGACATGTAGGCAACATCCAGCTTAGTGCCATGCTCAAACAGCAACCGTTCATTTCTCATGCATGAGGTGTTCATAGTCTTGTCTGCACGATTTTTAATGTCTTCAAGGATGGAAATTCTCTAAAGCTCCTGGGATTTTGCTCCAGCATTTGGTGACTCTCACAGTGAAGATTTTTGTCCTTGTATCTCATAGACATTTGCCTGGTATGCCTTGTGTCCTTTGTACCCACCCTTCTGCTGTGCAAAGAAAAGGCCTTATTTAAAAATATTAAACTGTATCCTAAAATTGATCCTGTGTGCTGCTTTCTGAAAGTCACACTCAGTCTGTAACAAAATCACTCTTACTATTAACGCCCCCAAGTTAACACCAACCATTTAATCTGTCTTTGTAACTATCAGGTATTTACAGGAAATAATTGCTCAAATTTTGGTGGAAGCATCATCTCTGCTTTAATAAAACATATGAAAAAAAACCCATAATCACACATAGACTTTCTGAAGCAGAGTAATTAATTTTATTTAATTGATGGTCCAAGACAATTTGAATACACAAAGTACTTCTTAATTATCCCAGTATCACCATGACCACATTTGATCAGCACCTCAATTTTATGCTGCAGCTGAATGATAGGATATCCAGGAGCACAACTGCCCTTTACAGTGTGATAGGCATTATTGTGTAACCAAAACTATATTAAGATTACAGATTATTAAAATATTAATAGTGTTTTTTCTCTGAGTATTTTTATCCATTTTTAACCTCCTTGACAGCATTTAAGAGATTATAATATCTAGTAAATTCACAGGTATACACCTTTCGACTGTAGGTAATTTTTTAGTTTTAATGATCCTTGTTTGACTTATTTACTGAGCATAGAAAATCTCAGTGTGAAATGGAGGGAAAAGTAGTGACACTCCAGAAGTGTATGGATTGCATTTTCTGATAAAGGGAACATAAATGAGCATCAGTCAGATAAATCATTGTCAGTTTGACAGAACTTCCTGAGTTTGCATTTATTTTCTACAAAGTGGAGCTATTTTGGTTTAGGGACACAAAAGAACTAGTTCAGATGCATATTTATTAAAATTCTTTTAGGCTGATCAACATTTCCAAAGTAAGTTTGCTTTGCATCTCATTCAGCCTGTCCTCACTGAATACATTTGACATTGGACTGGTGATTACAGTATTTCTGATCATCTGTCATGTTACACTGAATGCTGCCAGGCTGACTTCGAGCAGAGACTTATCCTCTTGCAATATAAGGAATATAACAGTTCAAAAACAGAGAATGGAAAGATCAGCTTCAGATACTCTGGTTTTTAGTAAATTTCTGTATTGATTAGATTATCCCCTTTTAAATGAAAAGCCTTGGGAAAAAATAAACAAAATATAAACTCTGACTTTTTTGGAAGTTGTGCCTTGCCTTGCCTTGCCTTCCTTCATCCCCAGCTTTTCCTCTCTGTAGTTTTACTTTTCCTCCCCACCCGTTTGCTTTCCCTGTTCTCTGGGTGAAGACAAAACGCAGCCCATCCAGATGAACACGTTAAAGGAGTGTAAAAGCAGCTTGTGCAATCCTTTCCCCTGCCTACAACACTGCCAATAACATGCTCCAGTGCTCCATAAGGCTTTCACTTCCCTCTCTGACAGATGCCCAAAAAGCAATATGCACCCCAGCTTCATCAAACTTGCGCTTTAATGGAAAACTTGAGCAGCAATCTCCCACACTTTTATATCAGCACCTTTGCCTCCAACACACTTTGTAACTTCCATTTTGGAAGTTATTCTGCCTTAATGTGGTTAAGAAGGACTCCAACACAAGCCACTCACGGCAGAGTAATGACTTACAAAGCATCAGAAGTTCCCTGGTAGCTGCATGTAGATGAGAATCCCAAGACACTCTTCAGCAGACATGAGTTAACTTACACCACTCTCTCAGAGGGTGCAAATTAACTGTTATGATGAAGCTGGCACCTAATTTGTTCCCACTCTAGTGCCAGTGCCTGATTGTATCATTCAGTTTCTCCTTTGTGCTGCTTATTATCTTCTATACAGGGACATAAGTGGGGATGATGATAAATCATAAAGAAGCATTCTTTTCTCAATAAGCACGACATTTAGCAGAAGTCTCTGGCCACATCATTTAGCAACACCCATTAACTGCAGAGGGAGAGGGAGAAAACCCTGCACTGCATAGAGATTAGCTGGCAAGATGTGCACAAGATGTAAAATCTTGTGCAGTGTGAAATTCTGTCCTGTGAAGAAGGTTAGCACAAGGTTCTGTTTGCAGGGGTAAATGTTACTTACACTGAGCAGTGCCAGCAGCAGCAGCAACCTTAGCTGCCTTGGCAGATAAGCATGCCTTTTCTTTCCTGACAGGAAAGCAGCATTACCATGCCTAAGAGTTTAATATGAGGAGTCAGGTTTTATAAAAATCATGGTGCTGTCATTAAAAAAAAAAAAAAAAAAAATCAAAACTCTCACACTTCAAAATAGCATATTCAGGGCACTGCTGATATCTGTTGGTCTTCCCAACAACTTTTAGCAAGGATGTTGTCTAATGGAGGATTTATAGTTATCACGATGCAGCCCTTCATCATCTGTTTCACATCCATTTTGTCATTATTCTGCTCCTAAAATGTCTCTCACTCCCAAGATGGCCATGAAGTCAATGCAGCAGCATCTCCTGAGTCCTGTGGATATAGGAGGATGGGGACTGACAAGCCATAATGCTCTCAGCTGAATTGAAGGGGATACAGATGAGATTTGTATAACAAAAGATCTGATAGTTGCTTTAGCTACAATCCTTTAAAAAGAAAAGAAAATGGATGTTTCATGACAACTTTTCCATGAAGAATTTGCCTTTTGCCTTATGTTTTAGGCCTGGAAACCTGCATGAGAGAGACAAGATATTTCTCCTGGATGCCTCTGCTCTTCTCCAGTGATCAGAAAAAGTTGGAAGCAGCCTGCCGCTCTGTTGGTGCGCTCTAGTCAGGCAAGGTCAGTACTGCTGTAATGAGTGGCTCTATATTTATTCAGTGCACCTCCCTAGCTCTCTTCCATTAGAAGAAACAAGCTGAGTTTCAACTGAATTCACAGAAGCAAAAGCTATTGCCAAAGGTGGGGCGCCTGTCTGTAAAAATCAAACCCAGCCGGCATGATGAGCCTGTCAGGGAAAGCTTCAGCGAGCCAGCACAATGTGAATTCTCCGACCAGACCTTCCCACGGCAGATGGGAGAGAAAAGCACATGTGCTCAAAGCCAGGATTGTGACTTCCAGTGAGAGCATCCCCAGTGCAACTGGTGCAGCCCTGGACAGCCATTAACCAACTGGGGCACACAGGTCGCTGGAGCTTTTGGCTGCAGAAGTCCTGACACCGTCTCATGTGAGACTTCTGAGTATAATGGCAATTAATTGGGGTTTATAATTAATAAGAGACATCATGCAATTTCGAACTTAAGGAATACTTATTCTACTCACTCGCTTTAGAGAAGCGTTTGACCAAAGATTTTATTTGGAGGGGACAAAATAAGAGGAGGAATCCTCAGTTAACTCCTTCTAGTTATTGGCAGAGGCAGACCTGAGAAAGAGAGGAAAGCTCCCATGGACTGAACACAGGGCCTGCCTGGAGGCAGACATAATCCCACATTCCATTCTGGGCTGCTGCACAAGAGGAAAGGAGAAAAGAAATTCAGGCTTCTTTTAGTGGCAAATATTACACTGAAGTTTTGACTTGTCATCATGGAGGTGCATCGGTTTCACTATGGATATATGCATGAGAAGTTTTGCGGTGTGTGTTACAAAATGGATTGAAGCAGAAGGCTGCAAGAGTAAAATCCTGGATTGTTTTCCCCCAGCACAGTGTGGCACCAGGTGGACTTAAGCACAGATCTCAGTAGAAAGACTTATTAACTTGAGTTCAGTCCCAGACAGCTCATGGACCCAAAGGGTATGTCCGTACTGGTAAATTAAATTTTCCTGGGCTCTGAGGCCAGCTGGCATGGAGCTGTCTGTTTTTATGCTGGTAAACTCTTCCACTTTCCAAACCAGTTGGGAGACTGTAAATTGAAACCCATCCATGCCAGGAAACAGTCCAGTCATTTTGTAATATTACCGTGTTTCAGAGCCCAGGCACACTTGAATTTACTACCATAAACACAGCCAATCTGTCTCACCTGGAGCAGTTGAAGTATCCTTATCCTCCATTTCCACACCACTGCTTTTTTCCAGTGCTAATGAATGAAAAACACCTCTGAGTGAGATGCACCCATGACATTAAAAAACCTTTTTCCCAACCCACACAACTGAATATATCTGGTTTGACTGGGAATGACTGTGGAAAGAGCTCTCATCCATTGGCACCGGTGTCAGATAATGGCTGGTACATCAGCTCCAGAGCAGCAGAGATCCAATTTGGTTATTCTGTCACCATACTCAAAGATTAGAGGGTTACTGACTGCTGTGGCATTATTTCCAGTGCAGCTGTAAATTCCTCCTGCTGCAGCATAATTCTTCAGACAGCCCAGCTCAAGTTGAAATGTTATGGTGTTATGGATGTCCTGCTCAGACGTGCCTATTATATTACCTGTCGAGGGCTTAGACTTTAACAGAGCAACTGAAAAACAAGTAAATATCTCTAAAACAGGAGGAAATGTGTGTGTAAGGTGTGCTCTTGTGACACTGCTTCTGGGAATCAGTCCCCTCCTGCACTGCACGGTGCAGATAATGATGCTTTGCCTGAGAGAAAATGATCCTTCTATGAAAATGGGTAGGATATATCCTATTTTCATACTTACGAAATGATAAGGATTGTTTATTATCCCTTAACATCCCGTGTTAAGATTATTCACTGTACCAAATAGTACAGGGAGAGGAAATGTTTAACAGAACAAAGCTGGGTTTCAAGATGGAGATTGAATTTCTCCAGCTAAAGACAGGAGATGGGGTAATTTACAGGAGTTTGTATTCATTTAAAAATTGACTTCTATATACTTGTTTCAGACATAGTTTCAGCTCTCCTGGGCAAGTAACCCAAGCCACAAATTGTTAGCAATACTGTAATTTTAAAAAATTGAGCTCTCAGAAAATACTGTGAAATTGTCAGGGTTCTTTCTAGTTTACATGTATGTATGGGCTTAGAGACCTGTAATGAAAAAAAAACTCCAAAAAAACAACAAAACAACTAAACTCTCCTTTCTTTTCCAATTACTGTTTGGAAAATGAGCACCAGGCTAGCAAATAAAATCCAGGAAAATTCTTCTGGATGTCCTTGGTGAAAATATTTGTTGTTGTTGTTGTAGTACCTATTAAAAAAAATTATTCTGGTGTTACTACTGCAATTTTTAATAAAAATATTAAAAACCAAAAGTCCTAATATTTTTTCATGCTGGATTAGCCCTTTGTCAATAATTACAGTAATAATTAAAATCCCTGTAATTCAGATAACTGCTGACACAATTCATCTTTTTTTACCAGATTCTCCATAGGGTTTCAGTCTGTCAATTCAAAAATGATCTTGTTCTTCAGCCATAGCTAAAATTTCACTTACTTCAGAAACCCTGTCCTCCATGAAACACATCAATGAGTGAGAATGAAATAAATGAGACCTAAATAGGAGATGTGCACATGCTTCTCCAGAGAATTAGCTTTAAGATATAATTCTTTCTGGTTTTGATCTTTTGCAGTGGGGGTTTATCTGTCTCTTTGTTTTCTTTCTTTGCTTCTGCGAATCCAACATGAGCACCACCATGTTTGTTCCCATGTCCTTTTCTTTCCTCATGACCAAAAAATAACTGCAAAACTGTGTATCATTGCATAAAGACCAAAATTCAATGAATTTTCAGGAAGTTCACCAGTCTTTCTATTATTTTCACTGAAAAGATATTCTAAAATTTTAGATGTGAATGGAGGCATACTTCCAGGAGGAAGGTTTTCTGCTAACTTTAGTTATAAGAATTAAGCTGAGGTGAACACAATTCATACTGCAAGTGTTTGGCAACCTTTGCAAAAGGAGAATAAACTACACAGAATTATGTAACATGCTGTACAAAGCAAAGGTGGATGGATAGCTAACTGCAAGTTCTGAGCTACCAGGCCCAGTACACCTGAGATGCCTTGAAAAGCCCACAAATTAGTTACATATACATCATCTGGCAGGTGGTAACAGAGATCAAATTAAAAACAAAGAAACAGCAAACAGCAAAACCACAAAAATCAACCAACCAACCAACCAAAAAACAACAAAAACCCCACAAAAAAAAAAAAAGAACAACCCAACCAACTAAATACAAAAAAAAAACCCCAAGCATACAAAAAAAACCCAAAAAAACCCCTAAAAAACAAAACCAGAAAAAAATCCCACAAACTAACAAAAAAACAAAATCCAAACCAAACTAAGAAAAAACCTCAACCCCCAAAACCACAAACCATCCTCTCTTTCAAAACTTCCACTTTGATGTTAAAAGGGAGCTACAGGCAAGACTGTAAAGACTCCCCAATAATATGGTATGACCAATGGCATTTATGGTCAGTCAGAAGCCTTATATTCAGCAATTTTCCTGGTCAACAAGGAACAAATGGAGAAAGCAAATCCATGAAATAAGAAAAGGAAAGGCCATTCTGTGACTCAGCATTAGCAGGTAGATGCTAGAGCCAATATGTTATTCATGGATAAAGGAAAATCTTAATTAAATTGAAAATACTCTTAAGAGAATGTGTGGAAGCCATACGTTGAAACTGCCTCCCTCTCTTGCCACTTGAAAAGCACATTTTTGGTATTGAAAGCACGTATCTACTCTTTCTTCAGCTTCTGCTCTCACCTGGGGAAAGAGGGGGAGGAAAAAGAGGAATACTAAGTAATATGGATGAAAATAGAACCTACACAGATAATTAGTCCTGATAGGTATCTGAGTGGAAAGGGGAGCTAAATAGAGTGGATGGTTTACAGATGTAAGGAATGTGTTTGCATGCTCTAGAAATCCTACACAGGACAGAACCAGAAACTCTTTTTTTTTTTTTTTTTTTTTTAAAAAGAGCCCTCAGGGCTTCAGGTCTGAATTCCAGAAGGCACAACGAGTTCATTGCATTTGAGGAAATCCGGAGAATTAGACAGTGGAAACCCAAAAGTTTAAGCGCAGGTCAGAGGATAAAAAGATCCATCTGACATCTCCACTTCGACTTGTATGGACCCATCATGACCTGGCATCCAACCAGGCCTTCAGCTCACAGCAGAGCCCTTCCCACTTTATGGCAACTCTCTCTCCTGAGTTTTGCTTGTTTTCTTTTTATTCACTTTTTCCTTCAGTAAATATTTTACTGAGATCCCAGTCCTCAAAGGCCAAATAAATAAAAACCATTTAAAAGCTATGAAAAAAAAAAAAAAAAAAAAAAGGAAAAGAGAACATAAGAATGGTAATTAGGCACAAAAACTATTTGTACATACTGTGGTAGCCTAAATTTCTTGAGACGTTAGAGGAAATTTTATTTAGTTTTGAGGATTTCTTTATTGTTTTTTAACAAAACATCAAGGCTTGTAAGGTGGAGACTTACATTTCTTTGTTCTAGCCATGTTGAGGCTCAAAACTTGATTACAGAAAATTGATGGTTTTGTAACAATATTTAGAACTGGCTTTTTCCTTAAAAGTAGTTTTATTGTGCCATACAGACTCAATATAAACATATACATTACATATATATGTGTATGTCAGGATACATGCATATCAATGTGGTCATAGATAACATTCTGCTCTGCAACTTGTTATGGAAATTATCCATGAAATAACAGACTGTGAATGTGGCATGGGAAATATAGGATCTTTTTATCATTTATTTGCAGACCTCTAGGCCTAGATCAAGTCTGCTGTTCTGCCATTTAAACACAACTTGATACATCTGAAATGCCACAGAGAAATTTACCTCTGTTCTCTGAAGTATCCCCAAGTTTTATTTTGAGAAAATTTTTTATTTTGCAGGGTGGAAAGGGACGCTGAGAGCTCAGTGTTTTGGTGGCATTTATGTACTGCAGATAGGATCAATAAAACTCACAGTCATGTATTTTATTATAAAATACACAATAACTATAATATAAAAAATCCTATATGTACAATGCATAGGATCTGTAGTCTGAAGTGAAGCAGAATCTTACATTTGCAACAGGGAGTTAATCACAGGAATGAGAATATGGAGTATCATGACAGGTAATAATACTGGGTGGATGTCCCAAATTTTCAAGGACAGAATGAAGGATGAGATCACACATCTAATTTTGGCCCTAACCACTGTCCCTGGGCATCAGCCTGGACAGTGGCATTTTATTCTCCTCACATCTCTAGTAGGAATAGAGAAGGAAAAAGAGCTATGCACATCTAGATAAAGCCCAGCGGGGCCACAGAAGGCATTTCGAGTCTCCCTGGCATCAGAATGTACAATCCTAAACCATGGGTGAAATTCACAGAAATTTTTAAATCAATTAACATGTTAAGTTCTGAAGAGATATTGTAAACTGTCCAAAGTAATAAAATCAGCAATGCATGGCATTACTTTCCTCTATGAAGAGCTTGAATAAATAAGACATTTATAAAAATGAGCAGAAAATATGAAATGAATATCCCAGGAACCATGAAAAAATATAAGCTAAAAGCGAAATTTAATTTTCCTCTGACTTTCTGAGAGAGAATACAGTTGTGGATTTTATACATAATTTATAAGGGAAATTGGCCAGTTCACTCAGGTATACACCATATCAACTTTTAGGAAAGATGAAGCAAGCTGTCTTCTATTAATTGAAATCAAACATAGTCACAGAAGAAAATTACTTCTGCCCATCGAAGAATATGGTGCTGTCACATGGCCAACAGCATTTGCAGTGTACATGGGGCTTTCTTCTACAAAGTAAACTTCTGTCTCAGCCCTTGAGCAGCCACAAAATGGTGTGAGAATTGGCAGCTTCCCCCATCCCCGAGCCAGTACTCCCTCACCACTCCCAGTACAAACCCTCATATTTGAGAGCAAGGCAAACCTATGTCCTACATACTGTTTGCACCTCTAAGAACACAGGAATTGACATAATAGATCAAACCAGTGATCCATTTAGTTTAATATCCTTCCTCTGAATAAGGTGTAGGATGCTTCAGAGAAAGTTGTAAGAAACCTTTAGTGGGCAATAGCAGAATGACCTGTCACAGGGAAAATTTGGTGGGGACCTCCAAAACCACTGGATGCAATTTCCTGCTGCATCAGGCACCACATCCCGAAATGCTCTTCCAAAATACATGAAACTCAGTCTTAGCTTGTTAAATAAGATACAATCTTTCACCTCTCCTGGACTGTTTGTAATTATTAGAAAATGTGACCGCCACTCCCAGCTTCTCTTATTGACTCTCTCCCGGGTTTTTTGTCTGTGTTCCTGACATATTTTCTTTAGTGGGATGCTCAAACTCTCAGTGATTCACTTTCCCAATCTGTAATTAAGCCTCCTTATTTCACTGAAAGAGGTTACTGATGATCCTCAATAAAAAAGACCTTGTGCAGGTCTAAGTGCTTATTTTGACAATAAAAATAAAGGCAAAAACACAGTAAACTTTAAATTAGCCTGCACAGCAGAGGGTGACAATATTCTGGTGATGGAAAAACACTGGTCACGCAGATGTCACTGCTAGTGGGCAAGGGAAGATTCAGCTGCTTCTCCAAGAGGATTTGCCTGGATTTTGACCTGCAGGTTAGCAGTGCCTGTTCTTTGGACAAATGGGAAGAGTTGTGCTTCTTGTGAGCCCTCCTGGGCAGCTTGACAAGCTGGCCAAGTCACTCCGACTCTTGAGCCTGGTGCTCTTGACCCATACCTGGTGTTCAAGGATGGTTTGAATGGAGCTTTGAGAAATCTGCTCCAGAGAAAAGTGTCCCTGTCCAAGGCAAGGGAATGGAACCAGATGAACTTTGAGGCCTCTTCCAAGCACTCTGTGACCCTGTGATTCTGAGAAGGACCAAGCAGACCAGCAATCCCCACTTCTGGGATATGCAGACAGCAGGACACACCAACCCAAGGCTGATGGGAGCCCGTGGTTGTCACCAGCCAGCCCTTCTGAGCACGGGAATTTACACTGACCTTCCAAGTCTTGCCATGATCTTCTGTGGCTCTTCAGGTGCAACCTGAAATGTAAAACAGCAGGTAAATAAACACATGACTAAGTCCTGAACTTCACAGCAACCTAGGGAAAAAGATCAGATAACACATTTCTACGCAAGCTAAACAAGAGCTACTCAGGAGTCTTTTTAATCCCTTTATTAAAAGGCTTAGGATTTGGCTGTTCCTTAGCTCAAGTAAAATGAGTTTTTACTATTGATGCAATAAAATCTACCCAGTACGTCCTGAAAGAATAAATGGAAGGGCATACAATGTTCAAGGCAAATATATATTGTTGAATGTTGATAAACAAAATTAACTTCTTCCTTGTTCAGGAAATAAACATGTCATGAAGTCCTTTTTAGCATTTGCTCTCTGCAGATGTAATCTGGATGGACACAGCAGCAGCATGGTTTGTGTAAACTGAAAGATGCCAGAAGTCTTTTATTCATCTTTTATTCTATTCCTAGAAACCTTCCAAAATCAGAGTTGAATCCTACAGCATATTTCCTAATGCTTTGCCAATTGGACTATATAAATATAGTCTTTATATTGACTATATAAATATATATATCCAATATTCCAGTAAAAATTGTTCCATTAAAGTACCTAAATTTTCTCTACCACTTTAAAATATCTACTAAGGATTCAAAATTTCTGTGGTTTTGTGAGGATAGATATATTTTTTGTACATATACATAGGGGGTGGAAAACAGATATATGGAAAATACACAAATATCTAGGAATTTTATATTTGAAAAAAAATAAAAAGTAGTTTTGCAGTGTTTGGAGAGTCAGAAAAACAACAGTCCTGGAGTCACACCCTAACATGGAAAAGATTGAAGTGTAAATATCTGGGAGACAGCTGAGGAGTGTGGGCAGAAGTGGTGAGAAATTTTGCAGAAGAAAAATAAGGACTCATGCAGGGAGACAGCTGAGGAGTGTGGGCAGAAGTGGTGAGAAAATTTTGCAGAAGAAAAATAAGGACTCATGCAGAAAGACTGGGAAATAATTAAAAGGAGCAGGCAAGGATAAATACTAGCACAGAAGCAGAAAGGAAGATAAGTTCTTTAGCTAAAAGGGGGAAATACATCAGTGCAGACAGAAAATAATTTTCAGTCAGTAAGGTAAGAGAGAGAAGCAGCAGAGTTTCAAGATGAGTTTAATGCTTGTAGGGGAATGCAGTTAGAGTAGAAACAGATTCTGAGAAAAAGCTGCTGGCTGGGCAGTGGTTTTGTTGGTTTGAGATAAGAATTAGATTAAGTGGGAGGCATCAGAATCTAGAAACAGCGGACAGATTGCAGTAGAAACCAGGGACCATTGCTACCCTGTCCCAACACTTCAGTCACATCTAAAATCAATTACCAATATTAATAGGACTCTTTCCACTGACTTCAGAGTGCTTTTGAGCAGGCTTTGACAGAGGAGTACAGATCTGCAGTGCCATTAAAGAGACCTGAAAAAAGGATCAAGTTTTCTTACCCTAGTCCTGCCTCTCGGACCTCATTTGTAACCTGATCAATACCCCTTTCTAAGTTCTTTTGTATAAGGATCAATTTCTATTCTTGTTTCTGAGGATGGATAACCCTAACTAGTATTTTGTACTGCCTCATGAACATCCAGTAAAGAGTAACTCTGGTGAGGTGACATGGTCCAGAGAACACTGTTCTTTATCAGTTCTGTTATTTGATAAGCAATTTTATTAATGAGATCCAGATGACTCTTTCATAGAATGAAATAATTCTGCACATTATTAGGATAGCATAGTAAAAAGGGCAAGGAAAGGAGTTCAAGGGAATAACTATTTTTTGTTGTTATTGTTGTGTTTGTTTGCTTTTTAATAAAAGCTTTACATAGCTCTGTAAATCAGACAGCTGTAGACCTTAGAGAAAGAGCTGATATATAATCAGTGAAAGTTTTCCTCCAGAGAATTGCACTTAGCAGTTAAATAAAAACTGGTATACAAAAGTCAGCAAGGCATGGGATGAATCCACTGACCAGTTTTTTGGGTCTAAAAGGGGTTGAAATGGCCCTATATGCTTGCTGGGTCATATCTCAAGATTGTCATAGATGTGTCTTCCACCTCAGACTTCTGTATTTCCATTGCAACACTTCTAAACATTAATTTTAGGCATTGAACTACCTCTTCGATGACTACAGGAAATAATTCACTGTTGACAATAACCATTATTGTCAGAAAAGTCTTTCCTCACTTGGGTTTAGACGTCAGTGTGGCAAAATGCAGAGTTTGACCCAACACATAAACCACACTGGTGGTTAAGTTCACATCTCCACATTCTTATTTTATGTGTTCTTTAGCTCTCTGACAAACACTAACCAAAATAAAGTGTGAAAAAGAGGAGCTTGGGTTATTACAGAAGGGCAGCTTAAGAAACATAACAACGGCTCTGGGGTGCTGCACAGATTCTGGAAAATTTAAGACAGAAGAAGCGTTAGGCACATCGGAGAAGAGAAAACATTCCCTTTTAGGCCAAGACACAGAGAGCCAAAATAGAAGACTTTTTCCAGAATTGCTCCTCTTGCTATCTTTTTCTTTTCTTTTTTTCATTTTTCTTTTCTTTTCTTTTCTTTTCTTTTCTTTTCTTTTCTTTTCTTTTCTTTTCTTTTCTTTTCTTTTCTTCTCTTCTCTTCTCTTCTCTTCTCTTCTTTTCTTTTCCTCATTGGCATTTGTAGCACACCAGCATTCCCTAAAATCATGAATGTGGTGTTTACCCCTTCTTCTAAATCATTAATTAGACTGCCAAATGAGAATGCACCAAACACAAATCCCTTTTATAAACACTTTCCCCTTGGCTTGCTGCATTGTTATTTATTACCAAAGCTTGTTTATATACCTAGGGCACTTTTTACTCCATCTGACAGAATTGAAATTCAAGTCACTTTGGATTAATTTTGTTCATCAGCTAATTTTATAATTTATTTTTAAAAGTCAAGGCATTCTGGAGGTCTGTGGTTTGGGGTTTTTTTCTTGTTTTCTATTGTTTCCTTTTTTTCCCTTGTTTTTTTGGGATTTTTTTTGTCTTTCTTACCTGCTCTTTTCTTCTGCCTGTAAGCCAACAGAGGAGACCATACATATTATCGATAATGAATATGCTATTCAAATGTACAAAATGATTTTCAGATGCTGTCCCTGACACGATGCATTTGCACAGTGAAATTAGTGAGATAATTGTAACAGTTGCCCTTCACTGTGGATGACTGTACTTACCGATTGTGTTATTAAACTAATGACTTCACAGGTATTTAGGATCCATCTGCTGCTGCCAAACATAAAAATTTTTCCAAATATTAAAAACTGTAAGGGGACAGGAATCTGAAAGAAGACAGGACACTGAATAGATAAGTAAGAACTAGACAGATGCTCATGTACTTAAATTATATTGTGCTGTGGAATTTTTGGCTGCAAAACACTGCATGTCATAAAACATGTTCTATATTTTTGTGTTTGTTTTATGACATTTTGGGCTGGTTCTTGATACTTGATAGCTTTGGGTCACTAAAGGTCCCACCAACATGGGACAGTGGGAGGCAAGCTATGATTAAATATTTCACTGTCTTAGCTAACAACCAGGTTATATCTGAAGTGGATGCCCTCACAACTCTGTTTGGGACTATTTTTCCTGCTCTAAATCATGGAATAAACTATGGAGAAGAAGATTAAGCCAAAAATTGAATATCTGATCCAGAGGTGATCTTCTCTCAGTTTATCTTTTTCTTTCTTTCTTTCTTTCTTTCTTTCTTTCTTTCTTTCTTTCTTTCTTTCTTTCTTTCTTTCTTTCTTTCTTTCTTTCTTTCTTTCTTTCTCTTTCTTTCTTTCTTTCTTTCTTTCTTTCTTTCTTTCTTTCTTTCTTTCTTTCTTTCTTTCTTTCTTTCTTTCTTCCTTTCTTTCTTTCTTTCTTTCTTTCTTTCTTTCTTTCTTCCTTTCTTTCTTTCTTTCTTTCTTCCTTTCTTTCTTTCTTTCTTTCTTTCTTTCTTTCTTTCTTTCTTTCTTTCTTTCTTTCTTTCTTTCTTTCTTTCTTTCTTTCTTTCTTTCTTTCTTTCTCTTTTCTGCTGGTCAAGTTTTTTGGACCTGCTCAGTGTGAGATATGTGGGTTGGGGAACAGAGACACCTAGACCACTTGTTAAAATAAAATTAACTGATTTCCAGGAAAAACTTTGAAATACATGATACTAAGGTCAAAAACATACTCAGCATGTGAAAACATGTATTCCTGCCTGGTTGCTAGACACTGAGGTAAAAGAAGAACCTTGACAATTACTTCAACCTTCATTCACCTTTTAGGTTGAACTCAGATGACCACTGGTTTTGGAGCAGAGCCAGAACATATAAATTGAAGACATTTCTGCCCAAAACCCAGCTGTTTCTTAGAGTGACAGAACTCTGGGGTTTTGCCATGTTGAACACTGGCAGCTGAAAATGCTCAAGAGAAAGAGTCAGGTTTCCAAAATTCTACTAAGTACTTTTGCTGTAGACTTACAGTGAACTTGGGCCACGCCTTCTAAAATGTGGAGTTTGATATTTAGCAAGCTAAATTATTTCTCTCTTTCTCTCTTTTTCTCTTTCTCTCTTTTTCTCTTTCTCTCTTTCTCTCTTTCTTTTCCTTATATACACACATATTCAGCCTTTCCTGTTTTTGAATAACACTAGTCCAGATGTAGAAAAGAAATACCTAAGGGACTGCAATCAAGGATTGCAGTTCCTAATGTTGCCTTGTAAAAAAAGAAACAAAAAAAAACAAACAAGAAAAAGCACAAAAATCAAAACAAAAACAAAGGCAAAAAACCAACCAAAAAAAACCCTCTTTATTTTTGAGAAAGTAATCCACTAAAGAGAGAATCATAGAATTGTTTGGGCTGGAAGGGACCTGACAGATCATTGGAACCAGATAGCTCCAATCCCCCTGCCATGGAAGGAACACTGCCCACTAGTCCAGGTTGCTCAAAGCCCTGGATACTAAAATGATTTTCCAAAAGCCCCAAGAGGTGAGCAGAAGAACTCAATACCCAGCCCAGAAATTTACTGTTCTGTATTTTGGCAGTAGTGCTACTAACACACTCTCTATTTCAGATTTCACCAGTGAGGGATGTTTCTGAGTGTATGGTGTTCTTTCCCAAACATTTTTCAGCACTGCACTTTATGGCTTTCCATACTGTGATTTCCTGGAAAAAAAATAAAAAAAACAAAAACAAACTTCTACACCAACCCGCACCCCAAGGTTTTTTTAATAAACTGCTAACAAATCCCTGTAGATCTCTAAATATCTCATTGTCAGAAATGCAATAAATTTCTGCACAAAAATGGTAACACTTTGAATTACTGACTGTCTAGATTCTTCTTATCTACCAGCAAAAATGATAAAATAATCAATATTTTTCATTTTCAAAGAGCCTTAGCAATAAAGAGATAACACTTTGCTCTACTTTTTTTTTTTCTTTTGGCAGGGGGATGGAGACTGGTTGGCTGCAAATATTGCCATAATAACAATTGCCACCAAGAGCTATCTTCCCAAGTGTAAATATCTGTTTACTTCACTGCTCTGTGACTACATCTCTCTTCATGTAGAACACGATTGGGAAGATCTGCTTGAAACTCTTGGTTACACCACAAAATCCAATTTTAGGATTTTAAATTTTTTCAGAAACCTAAATTGTTCAAGTGAGGTAATGACTTTGGCTCTTCTGTCCCTACATCTGTCAAATAATAGCAAAAGTACATTCTTTTAAGCCTTACATGAGATTTCTGGCAACAATCTCACTCAGCAGAATTGAATGTAGGTCGAGGTGGCTAAACACTAGGGAGAAGATTTAGTTGACTGCCTACTCACCCAGAGCAACGTATAAACTTTTTTTTCTCTGGGACATTCACCAGTGACAGAAGATCTGCAGGACACCAATTCCCTTCAGGAGAGGCACCACAAGCCTGGGGGAAGCAGGGCCTGATCAGCTCAGAAAGTCATGAGCTGATGACACTTAGATCAGACTTCGATTTTCCAACCACCCGTGGACACAGGAGCATGTTTGAGTCACAAAAACGGAGGGAGTTTAATCTGGAGCTAAATATCTGCTTGAAACAATCCTTTAACTGCATTAGAAACCATTTAGCTCGCTAAATATCAAACTCCACATTTTAGAAGGCGTGGCCCAAGTTCACTGTAAGTCTACAGCAAAAGTACTTCGTAGAATTTTGGAAACCTGACTCTTTCTCTTGAGCATTTTCAGCTGCCAGTGTTCAACATGGCAAAACCCCAGAGTTCTGTCACTCTAAGAAACAGCTGGGTTTTGGGCAGAAATGTCTTCAATTTATATGTTCTGGCTCTGCTCCAAAACCAGTGGTCATCTGAGTTCAACCTAAAAGGTGAATGAAGTTTGAAGTAATTGTCAAGGTTCTTCTTTTACCTCAGTGTCTAGCAACCAGGCAGGAATACATGTTTTCACATGCTCAGTTTGTTTTTGACCTTAGTATCATGTATTTCAAAGTATTTCCTGGAAATCAGTTAATTTTATTTTAACAAGTGGTCTAGGTGTCTCTGTTCCCCAACTCATATATCTCTCACACTGAGCAGGTCCAAAAAACTTGACCAGCAGAAAAGAGAAAGAAAGAAAGAAAGAAAGAAAGAAAGAAAGAAAGAAAGAAAGAAAGAAAGAAAGAAAGAAAGAAAGAAAGAAAGAAAGAAGAAAGAAAGAAAGAAAGAAAGAAAGAAAGAAAGAAAGAAAGAAAGAAAGAAAGAAAGAAAGAAAGAAAGAAAGAAAGAAAGAAAGGAAGAAAGGAAGGAAGAAAGAAAGAAAGAAAGAAAGAAAGAAAGAAAGAAAGAAAGAAAGAAGAAGAAAGAAAGAAAGAAAGAAAGAAAGAAAGGAAGGAAGGAAGAAAGGAAGAAAGAAGGAAGAGAAAGGAAGAAAGAAAGAAAGAAAGAAAGAAAGAAAGAAAGAAAGAAAGAAAGAAAGAAAGAAAGAAAGAAAGAAAGAAAAAGAAAGAAAGGAAGGAAGAAAGGAAGAAAGGAAGAAAGGAAGAAAGAAAGAAAGAAAGAAAGGAAGAAAGAAAGAATGAAAGAAAGAAAGAAAGAAAGAAAGAAAGAAAGAAAGAAAGAAAGAAAGAAAGAAAGAAAGAAAGAAAGAAAGAAAGATCCCCAATGAAAAAATAGGTCATGTCCGAGAAGTCTGTACATTAAAAATCATAGATGGTATGAAGACACTTACTTGATATATACAGAACATTAAGGTTCTTTATTCCATAACAAGTAGCACGGGGATTTAATAATGTGCAGGAATCTGAGGCTAAGTCTTTAACATTCAAGAAACTACTATGATTATCAGGTTATTTCAGGTCATAATCAGTGTTTCTGGTGGATGGGTTGTTGGTTTGGCTTGTTTTGGTTTTAATTCTGATTAGCTTTCCCAAATTAGCCTGATTTCACTCTTATAAATAAATGCACACAACGTTTGAGATTATGTCATTAATTCCATCTGTAGAGGGATTTTTCCAAGTGTGTTTTGGAAATGAATATCCAGTGACTCCATTCAATCCCAGATAAAACAGAACAGTATCTATTGTCATTCTTTTTGCCATCCATCAGTGAGAAAGCTCAGTCACAGATAAGTGTTTACAAGTCACTTCACCTGAGCATCATCTCTGTATACCATTCATGACAGCCAAAAACATGTGCCTCCATGACAGCAGAGATATTTGATGTGGACCATAAAGCTAACCCACCCCTAGGGCTGCATCCTTGGCTATGACAGACCCAGTTTGCAAGCTGAATATCTGTCATTCTTCTGCATTTCTGATTCTCTGTTTTGTGTATCTTTTTGTCCTTGTTTCCCCCTTGGGAAGACAGGACAAAATACAGTGTCAGTCAATCACTGAGCGATCTCTCGTCCTAACAGAACAATTTTGAGTGTATTCAGTGTCACTTGAAGCTCTGGACATATATTGTTGGTGCTTCAGTGCCTTGTATGCACTGGCTGTGTGGAAAAAGCATACTTGGGGGACCAAGGTCATATCTCTGTGTGGCAGTGTAAAAAGTACTTTGCTCTTTAGATTGTTACAGAATTTGTTTGCAGTTAATTGACCAAATCAAAAATCTTCTTCTAATCCCAATGCCTCTTCCAAATTGTTGTTCTTCATGGATTTCTGCTTCAAGTTTAGTCTACTATAAAGCATCTAGGTAAGAAATACTGGGCTGAAAATCCAGAAGGGGACTTTTGGTTTGGTACAGCTAGAGTTTAGGGATAGATATTGTGCATCCAGTAACAAAGGCAAAATAATGGTATGTCTTTATTCTTTAGTATTACATAGCAGCTGGCTGAAATATCTAGCTAGCGTTCATCTTCATTCTGACCCACACAAATCAAATTCTGCACAGAGAACAGAAATAAAAATTAGATTTTGTGATTCTGATTCTTAAAAACAAAAAAAAGATCCAAAAACTAAGTGCATTACTATATTTCATTATACCTTTTCAAAATAATGTGGTTATTGAACTGTCATAAGTACAAGTTGGCTTCTGTAGTAACAGATATAGATTACTGGGATTTATTGAATGAATCTCTAATTTCCATTGGTAAAAGTCTGTTGGGCAAACAGGGTTTATATGATGCACATGAAGATATTCTGAACCATGTATCAGATACTTGGGCCACTAGGAAGTAGATAAATTTTGTGGTTAGTAAATGACTGATGTTTCATCCAAAATTTCAAGATGATTAGTGAAATATTTTTCCTTAAAAAATTAAGAAAACATATATAATTGGACATTACATACCAGCACTTAGAGGAAGATGTAGCTGGATTTTGCTGGTTCTTGTAGTCAGCAAGAGTCAGGATCCACCTCTGACCTTCTGTCAGTGCTCTGAGCTGACTTAAATGCTTGCAATTCTCAGTAAAAGTGACATCTATTAAAAATGAAAAATAATGTTTACTGAAATTGTTAGCTCCTTTTTCTAATCATCTCTACTGCCTCCTTCTTCTCCTTTTCCTTCTCCTTCTCACTCTTCTTCTTATTCTTTTTTTCTTCTTCCTCTTCTTCTTCTTCTTCTTCTTTCCTGCCACATTTCTTTATTTATAAGGCAAGGAGAATAGTTGACTGTGGAAACCTGGGACAGCCAGGATTTAAGCAGAAAACTTGCTTGGAAACAGTGTGCTAAATAGCTCTATCAAAATGATTCAGTGCTTGTACTGAGATACAAACACTTTGCAGTCAAATGTCAAGTCAATCTGAATATGCCCTGGCAAATCTACCAAAGAATAGTCTTATCTGGAGAGCCCTGAGGTTAATGTGATGCTTACACTGGGTTTTAGAGGAGAGTGAGTAACAGCCTGGGATTTGACCTGAATTTAGTCTTTACAACTAAGAGGATTTTAAGAGCTTTTAAAAGGCAGGACATTATGAGACTATTGACAAACGTGTCTGATCTGAAAGGGATTTTAAGAAATTATTTTAAAGGAGGATGTCTAAAGGCTTTGCCTTCTTAGCAGATGGAAAAAGCTAAAGAGACTTTGCAACCCTGCTATCTCAATAACATATTTATTTGTTTGCATTTGTAGAAACCTGCAGCAAAAGGATGTGGACTTTCATTTCCCTCACTTCCCCTATGAGTCTGAATGGTGGTTTATAAAAAGAATCATAAGGTGACAGAGTGAATATTTCATATATAACTTTAGAGCTTACCTAAAATCCTTTCAATCTGCCCATGTAGGGAGCTACACCAATCTGAAAACCTGCATACCTATTTTAATGATATATATTCTGAGCAGAAAAGCCATATGCCGCCTTTTTTGTCCTGCGCAATGAAACCTAATGAGGAGAAATTCGAGCTATTGCAGAAGATTAGAAAGGGGTAAAAATTCTCAGACGCTCTGGATGAAAATTTGTAAAGTTAGCTGCAAATATCATTGCAAAGCCCCTGACCGTTATTTTTATTCTCTCATTGACAAGGAAAAGCTTGCTGTGAGTTGGGACTTGTTATCTTCGTTTTATGGGCTGCTGCTCTTGGAATAACAGAGCTGATGGAGTGCTGGTGGAGAGTCAGTTGGGAAGGAGAAATGGACAACAGAGCCACTCAGCACACTGATTGTGAGGACAAGAGAGAAAAAAGCTATTAATGTTTCTGGTAAAGAATAGCAATTCCTTCATCAGTGGAAGGAGTCGTCATGAAATAAAAAGTCGCATCAATAATTTCTTCCCTTATTGACTTGTTCGTTTTGATGTTGATCTATTTCAGAGTGACCTTACCTTAATTTAAAACCACTTAGATGAGAAATTAGAAGTTTTGAGACACATTTCCAGGGAAGGTTTGTAGGCATACTCTATTTCTTTTTCTTTAAAATATACTAATATGCTTGCTGTGAATACTGATATCTGAAAATCTCCATTTTGATATCATTATGTATGACATCTACCCATGGCAGCTCCTGCTACCTGCTCCACCCTCTCCCACATCAGAAAAGAGAAGGCAGTGCAGATAAAAAAGAAAGACAATGGAGATAATCTATCTTTTAGTTGCATCATACTTCAGCTGTTATATTGAGGGCGTTTAGAGATCTGGGAATATGGACTGGGGATGAGACCTCCCACTCACACTTCTGTCTAGTGAGGACCAAAACATTTGACTATTAATAATACCCTATTAGTAATAATATTAGTAATACACTTTACTGACCTGTTAAAACCAGCAGAGCCCTCCAAATTGTATGTAACACAGTTTTGTGCAAATCACGTTCAATATAAAAGTCATTCATGTTTCATTCCTTCAGTTTATGTGGTGTTTAAATGACAACCCTTGCACTAGCAATACTTTATATCCCACTCATTTCCCTGATTTTTGGAATAAAGCCTACTTTCTGCTATCTACTCGTTGACATTAATGGCAAAACTTCCACCAGCCTTAAAAAGCTAAAATTGTTGGAAGATGAAGGAAGTTAAAAACCATTTCTGTGTGGAGAGCTGCAGCGCTACAGCTGCACATAAGGTTTCAGTTTACTCTCCTCATTGACTTCTTTCACAGAAGTGGGGTATATGTTTATTTATTTATTTCATTGGAAACAAGATAATTAGATCAGCTCATATATGCAAAGAATGAGCAGAAGTTTTGTTGGGAAGTAGGCATGTGAGGTGAGTATTAAATTCCTATACTTTACCTCACAGTGAAAATTTAATGTTTGAAATCCACTGGGATTTTAGTTTTAAGGTGCATTAACTACCCCATGGTAAGTATTTGCAAAGCAAAACCAGAAAACGGGATGGGAGGGTGATATTATACTCAGTACACAGAAGCAAAAGGGCTGCTAGTTCATAGAATTGTCAACATTTTTGACACAGATAATTCTGAAAACATCCACCAGTTTGATATCCACCTGGATCTAATGAGATTCGACACAGTAGACCCCCTTGAACTTCCATCCCCAGAATGTTTTCACCTTGCCTTTTGGATGTGCTCACAAGGGAGATGTGTTGGTCCTTTCATGTCAGACCTTAATTGGAGCATACATTCCCTTCCTCACTGTATCTGTTTCACTAGGGACTTTCATCAGAAGGAGTAAAGGACTTTTTCTCTCTCTCAGCCCCCTTTAATACAGAGCATTCAGCTCCTTCTACAAAGTGTCTTCATTTTTTCCCCCCTGTTTTTGAGGTCTCCTACTCATTCTACTATTGAAATGTTGTCTTTGTGCAGTCTGTCCTCTGTATTAACTTCTTGTGCACGGATCTGTCTGTGGAGTCTGCATTGGAGGGGAGAGTGAGGGCTCAGGCTAACTTTGCATTTCATTCTGTCTTTCTACATTTATGAATGTATTTTCCACCAGCATTGTATTATGTGGGAGATTTTCACCTTTCATCTTTTAGCCTGTTCTCCACATCCATTCAGAAACCTTCATCTCTGTTCCCCACATTTTTTAGACCCAGAGATAGACTTTTTTTTATTACCCCAAATCTCTCTACTTCAGTCCCACTTGCCTTATCACTTTTGCTTTGTGAGTCCTTTTCAGTGAGTACTCCTTCTTTTCCTTGTACCCTTTGTTCCCATACTTTCTTTTTTCTCTTGTTAAATGCCACACAAAGATGTCTTTCAGTAGACAGAATGGTCCCTATTGGTCTGATAATTGTGTTGGCTGTACTCATATAAATGTTATTAGGAACCAGAAGATTTGACCTTGCTAGGTGTTTCTCAGTCACTGCTGTGGCTCAGACTTTGGATCTCAGCTGAGCAAATCATGTAAACATCTGCTGTTTTCTGCAAGACTGCTATTCTAACTGATTTGATTCAATTCGATTTGATCCAATTCGACTCTATGTAGAGCACTGCAATTCCCACTGTATCTCAGTATTTAATGCCTTCCAACACCACAGAGACAAACAAATGTCTACCTCTTAAGGGTGATCCTGCTTCTCAGATTCACTGCTGTCATTGGAAACTGCATTTTTTTTTTTTTTAATCCTGTGCCTAGTTATGATCTCTACTCTTTGGCTTCTGTGAAACTGTACCTGCCTACAAACTGTAGGCAAAAAGAAAAAAAAAGTGCACATGTAATGGGCTAATTTTATCCACTACTTTCTTGCAAACTGTTCTAAGAATTTAGTTTTATGAAACCAAAATAACAATATGATGACAACATTGGAGATAAATCTTTCATCTGCGAAACAAAAGGTTTTACCTTATCCATATTTCTTCATGGCTCCCATTGTAATAAATTGTTTTGAACTTAACTATGTCATTGCAAAGCATTATATAAAGCACATGATCATGTTTAAAATGCACCCTGAATTTCAGCTGTGAGATTTTTTTAAATATGGCTCTTAGCTGACTGCTTCTAAAACTGCAGCAAACAATTTTACAATGATTGACTTCTGAATGCAGCGAGAGTCAATTTGATTTTACTGGGCTTTACCACACCTGTTAGGAAAATGGCTTTCAAATTCACAGAAAGAATGAATTTCATAAAACCAGAGGAAATTTATTTTAGATGTATAATTTAACATACATTTGACATGATTCAAATCGTTACTTGTAGAAAAGCAGAGAAGGCTCAATTCTAAAATAGTGTTTAGCATTTATTGCAGAAGAAAGACAGCCAAAATAGAGGCCACCACTCTTGAGACTCTGAGATAGCTAGATAGATCTGACTATTCATTTAGATTGCATTACTGATCAAAGCATACCTTCCAAACTGGGTGTAAAAAAAAAAAAAAACCGCTCCCGCTACAAGAAGGTGCACTCTGATAATAAAATTTAATAATTACTTTTCTAAAGTGTCTTTCTCACCCAATTAACAGGCCATTACTGTCAAACACTCAGAACTTAACAAGTTATGTACCACAGTGCAGTGCACTAGGTAAGAAATGGAGTGCAAGGACTTTTCTGTTCAGCCTGATTTTGGAGGATCAGTGGCGCCATGTACCTTTACTACTGTGGCACTTGTTCTGGGAGGTTTGACACTAAAATCTAGATGCAGGATGAGATGAGTTAAGCCTACAATCCAAACTGGCTGGAGGTGTTCTGGGAGTTCTGGTGTTGTATGCAAAGACAGTCTGGTAGAACAGCCCAGACAATTCCTTCTGGATCTGGAAAGGTGTGCACGTAGGAGAGTACAGGTATGACAGCTCTACTTTGAATGCTTAGTGAGACAGATTTCCAGAGACTCTTCCAACCAAGAGCACACATCTCAACTAGTCATCACAGAATCATGAGATGGATTGGGTTGGAAGGAATCTTAGAGATCACCCAGTTCCACCCCCTGCTGTGGGCAAGGACCACTTCCACTATCCCACATGGCTCCAAGCCCCATCCAATGTGGCCTTGGACACTTCCAGGGATCCAGGGGCAGCCACAGCTGCTCTGGGCAACCTGTGCCAGGACCTCATCGCCCTCACAGGGAAGAATGTCTTCGTTAACAGCATATCTAAATCTATCTTTTTTTAGCTTGAAGCTTTTAGTCAGGAGTTGCTTTAGCCAGCTCTTTTCAGTGGGAGCAGCTGGACTCAGTGTTCTGAAAATTTAACCTCTGAGATAACAGCCAAACATTTCTATAATCTGGGCAACACTCAATTTCACACAATTATTTGTGCAACTATTATGAGCAATAAATAAACTGAAAACCTCTAACATTAGTGACATTTCAACATTAAAAATTGTTTTAAGTCCTGCAAGAAAATATGCATCTGTGAAAGGCAGAGGTTGAGGCTTAGAAGGAGCAGAGCTTTTGAACAAGCAGCAGGGACTCCTCTGCTTTGGGGAGAGGAAAATGGGTAACCTGGAAGATGTCCCAGTGAAAAGTCATATTGTTCTAAGTATGACTTCCTAAAAAAAAAAAAAAAAATTAAAAAAAAAATTCAGATACATGCATGATCTAGCTTAGACCATCACAGGAAATACACTGTAAGAGGAATTTTTTTTGTGTAGCTCAGTTAGTTTCTCACTTGTTTGAAAACAAGATGCCTGTTTGCTTTTCTCAAAAAAACTCCCTGCCTTTGTTTCAGCGCCTTCTGCCTAAGCACTTCAGCATATTGCATTATACACACTGTGAAATTCGGGCGTGTAAATCTTCACTCTGTGTAGAGTCCTTGTTTTTTGTTTATAAAAAATAGAGTGTAAGGGGACATAAAACGTAAGTGAATCAAGCCCTCAGCTAGCATTTAATTGATAAGAACTAAAGCTAATATTAGATAACAAATAAATGGTCTGTTGCACAGGCATTTAATTAAACACCAAATTAATGCAGTAATGACCTACTGGAACTAACAGCCAGAAATGCTTTACTGCAGGCAAGCATCTGGAATGTTTCACCTTTTTTTTTTTCCTCCCTCTTCCCTCCTGTACAAATACATTGAAAAGACACACATTCATTTTTAATACTCAGTCTGGAGGGCTTCTGCTTTGTCCTTTACCCTGTCTGAAACCCTAATATCAGTGGACACCAGACAATTTTTGCCAGAGCCTCTTTCCTGATGGGCACTGCAAACAAATGGCGAGTTGGTGCTCCTTTCTCTTCCCCCTGCACAACGCCCTTCTGTGTCATTATCTGGTTGAAACTCAGCCCTGCACACCTTGGGTGATTACACACTGCCCAAAAGATTAATTGCAGACAGCACTTTGGATAATGGTCCCAGGTACAGAGCCTACCATGCCGTGGAGAAGGCACAGGAATCAATACATTTCTTTATCTGTACAAGTCCATGTCTATAAAAGTGCTTTCAGTCATACCCCAGAATATCTGAGAGGTGTGGGAGATTAACTCTGCTCAAACACCCTCAAGAAGATTTTTGTCCAAGGCAAAATATGCAAGGGTCTTTAAGGGGACCTCAGTCATGTTTTGGTGTCGTCTACCATGTCATATGAAGTGGTACGACAAAGTAAAACTTGTGGGGCTATTAGTTGGGATATGCATATACATATACATAAAAATACACATACATATGAGTTTCTGACTCTGCTGGCTCTGAGCACTGAATGGAGACAGGTGTCCACAGTCTCCCTGATTGTCTCTGCAGTCACTGGGGAGAAATATCCACCTCCCTTCAGTCGCTGGTGGAAATGTTGAGTGAGCTCCACCTCTCCTGGCAGAGCTTTTCCCTCCCCATGGGACTGGCAAGGGTCCTGTGTCCCTGTCTCAGCTAATTACCAATATTTATAACAGATGTGTCAGGGCCTACGTGTCTTTCCATAAAAAAACTATCAGTTTTATGATTATTAAAGTGGATTAGCACTCTAGATATCCAGCCAGTCTTGTCCCAGTTTCAAGCCTTTTTAGCTTCTCCTCTTAACAGAACAGAGATCCCCATGGGGAAGAGTTACATTCCTCTGTCCCATTGCAACACCGTTTAAGCTCAAACACTCATGTAAAAGTACGAGGTAAGACCTGAAGCAAAGACAGCTTCAGCTTTTATCTCACTAATTATGGTCTAAATGACAGAGGAAGTGAGGGGTCAAGAATTTGTTTTTCCACCCTTCACACAGGAATTTGGTGTTAGTTGGAGTCATAGATTATTCTAAGGTCTTGAAGCAAAACTCACAGCAGCACAGAAGATGTTAATCATATCTACCTAAACACATTACTCAATAGAGTGCATCTCCCAATCAGAAGGGATTTTCTATCTCCAGGTTTTGCCTCTTTATTTATCCATGGGCTTCGCAGGCTTGCATAGAAACAGAATCAATCTTACATTCAGCATCTCTGGTGTGCTCATCTTCAGATTTTTAATTCATCAGGCTACACTGAAAAAAGTGTTCATATAATGCTTATTGCAGTGTGCTCCCACCTCTGAAAAAAAAGCAGTTTTGGACCAGGATTTTAGATTTCTTTTCTACAAATCTACACTATACCAAGTGACACAGACTTGTTGTATTATCAATGGTATATTAGTCAAAAGAGCCAATGAAGTCTAGAATACTATTAATTTCATCTTAAAATGCACGCTTGTATTTGTAGGACAGAATTATCCCTGGGCTCCATTCTCTGTACTGATCAGATCGTCACTGCCCATGGCTTGGATTGGAAACCTGAAATCAAATCAATTTATCACAAACTTGGTACCAGTATAATAGCTATCATGGTAATAATAATAATCTTGGTAATAATAATAATCTTAATAATAATAATAATAATAATAATAATAACAACAACTGAAAAAAAAAAGGAGAGGAGATTTGTAATGGTCCTGATGATTCAGTAGGTGCCTAAATGCTGAATGAATCTCAAAGCTTGTGCCTGGGCATTGAGTGCCACCAGAGTCACTGTTTTTTGGATGAGGGGTAAATCTGAGACCTTCCCTTGCCATTACAGACTCTTATCATTTTATAAGAAATAAGGGTTGACGTCAGGGTCTTTGCCACAAGACAAAGGGGAATTATAATCCAGTTACTTAAATTTCTCTTTCATATTCCAGTTTGTATCCTCCACAGCTAGGAACTAACACCGTCCATTTAAAAAGCAGTTCTTGTGTGCTGTATAGGAACGAGCAACTTTTGAAGACTTTGATGCTAAATGCATATACAAACACGTCCATGGAAATCTATTATTACTCACACACTCTTCAGGCAAATTCCATTCCTTTTTATAGTCACTGGCTCTTACTGTGATCACTTTGATGCTTGGCTTGAGAGCATTTATACCAATACAAGTAATGCAAAAACTCCTGAATGAGGAGCAAATTCTCTTTTCTTTTCTCAGGCAATAGATAAAGTGCTAGCTACACTTGCTCTAAACAGAAGTACAGGTAACACCTCCCACCAGAGCACAGAACAGTACTAATTAGTTCATTAAGCATCCCAGCATCCCTGTGGGGTAGGCATGTATTTTATTATCCCCAAGTTAGCAGGCAGGTAGAGTTGACTACCTCAAAGACACACTTATGGTAAATGAAGGAACTCTAACGCCTACTCCTTTGTTCTGCTGGGTAAACAGGCAACAGAAGTTCAAGGCAGCTTTAATTCCATGTCCCATTATCTTTGTTGTTTCCTGTGTGTCACGTGGAAGTGCAACAGTAATGTACCAAGTCACTTTCTCCAGTGATGAAAATGGGGATTGTCAAAACCAGATACCTTCCTGCTATAATAAATGTAGAATTGCTGAATATTTGGGATTTCTATTAAGAGTCTTCTTTGTCCCCCATGCTCACAGACCTTTTCCTGCAAGGTTTGAAGGAAAGCGTGGTGTGACTTTGAGAACGAACCCGAGCCTTTCCAATGCAGCCTGCACTGTACACATGTGTACACAGTATATGAGCTGGTGCTACTAGGGATAAGGCATCTGGAATATCAAGTTCAGATGGCTCAGAACCAGATTGAGCTCATAAAATGAACATTACCACAGCCACAAAACTAACCGAGGTAATCATGTACTATTTAGACAAGCAGCAGCATTGCCCTTTGTGAAGGGCTTTAGAATGTGCAAGTCAAGTGTATGGTTGCATAAAGATTGGGGATATTACACCCACAGAAATCCTCAGAAGACAACAGCATCATTAACTATTTACGTTGTGACTCTACCCATTACCGCATTTGACAAACAGTTTAATTTCAAGGAGGAAAAACAAAAATAAAAAATAAACCACACAAAGACACAAAGAGGGGAAGAAGGAAAGAAGAAAGCTGTGCGTCAACAAAGGCAGTTCGGAAATGAAAAGCAGGCAAGACGTCAAGCACCTTGAAGGAGAGAGATGGGAAATAAAAGGTTCTGCTGTTTCCCCTGTTGACTTACTTTCATTTGGGATAAATCATGGCTATTTGTCAAATTTAGAATTCATTACAACCTGGCATTAATTTGAAAAGATGCACAGAGAAACAAAGAGCCTTTACGCTCTTCCCCTTCCTTCACAGTGAATTGAACAGTCATTTTCAGCAATGACAAGTCATTTTTAGCCATATATGAGCAGTATATATCACACCCAAAATATCCAAGTAATTGTTTGATTTAGTGTTTGTGATATATAAAATTAGCCCAAGGGATAATTTGGTCCTTGTGTGACTCAGCTGCTACTTCCTTGACCAGACAAGGTTCATAATGTAGCAATTGTTTAAAAGGCTGAGGGTACAGAAAGCTGATGTGACTTTCCTGGCCATTTAAAAAGGCTCAGAATATGTATTGCACAGCTGACAACAGCTAATGTATGAAACACAAAATGCCTGCACAATTTCAGCCATTTCAGTTAAGGTCAGGGGACTCCTGAGGAAAAACAGACTTCTTAAACATGAGTTGTAGAGACTTAAGGCAATCTGTTGAGTTCTTTTCTGTGTCAGACAGGCGAGAATATTTTTATTTTACATAAGCAATTGTTAGAGTTGCCCATACAATCGGCTGGGATGCTCAGATCTTGGTGCAGATCTGCCATGCAAATACAGAGCTAGGATGAGAGGAAACAGAGTCAAGTTCTACCAAGAAGGTTTACACTAGAAATCAGGAAAAATGTTTTCACTGGAAGAGTTGTCCAGCCCTGGCAAAGCTGTACAAGGTGGGGTCACCATCTTTGGAGGGATTTAAAAGATTGTAAAGGCTGTGATGCTTGGGGACATGGGTTAGTGGTGGCCTTGGCAGTGTTGGGTTAGTGGATGGATGATGATGATCCTAGAGGTGTCTTCCAACCCAAACTATTCTGATTCTAATAGGTAACACGTACAGCTGAGGAGCAAGCTTCTCAAGACCTGTAGGGTAGCTCAAACAGACACAATAAAAACATGAAACTCTGACCAAGGTAGGGTTTTCTTTTTTAATCAACTCAACAAAACTTTGCCAATCATCCAAGAATCATTTCCTTAAAAATGGCATTTCTATAGGGAATAATGTTTTCATTGTGGGAGAGAGGACAATTCCCATTGCCTTTGGTAGATCACAAACATTTTCAGAGCTGCCAAATTATATAGCATCATACTTCAGACCCATCCCATGGGGATAATATGCAAACCTCTCCTTACCCATATTTTAAGGGTAAATGCATGAATAAAAATGTAAGCTGTTATGTCAGTCTGCTTTTAAGTATATGATATACACACAAGAAAAGGAATTAAGGCAACACACTTCTTTAATTCTGTCCATTTTAGTATGTCATTAATTATTTTCCACTGCATTTTTCATTTCCAAAAAGAGACTACCTGCTTAGTGAGCACTTATTAAACGCTTTCTTTTTATTCATAAAGGAAAGAGTCTCATATGTTTATTACATATTATTCAACTTTTATTTTGAAGACAGATTCATTTATTTCTTCCCAAGCTTTTCAGCAATTCTCAACAATATACCATCTGTCTGCTTTGTAGGCATGAATATATTTAAATTCACAACACGACTGAAAACGTACTCTGTAGGTGGGGATATTGAGGTATAAAGCACTAAGTTGAAAAATGCCATCTAATTTTGAGGGTGTGGTTTTTTTTGAAAACCACATGGCCTGGACTTTCCTCTAAGTCCTTTAGGGATGGTCACAATCATTTCTGAGACCTTCTTATGCAGCTCCACCTCAGCTGCTGCAAGACAGAGGGTGGTCCAGGAGGGATAAATAAATGAGCACAGGTACTGGGGGCCAAAAACGAGCTGAAATTTGGCTCTAGATTTATGGCAGGGGTCAGATGAGGATCCTGACTAGGGCTGGTCTGAGCCATGAAAGCCTCTGACTATCTGCATGGCTGAAAAACAAGTTGTACCTATTCTTTCCATCTCTTTTCAAACACCCCTTTACATGGTGAATTTCAGCCTGCTGCTTTTGTCTCTGTTCCTTATCACATTTAAAGTCTGCTTGTCCCAGGCAGCTGTCTCAGGGTCCCATACTCAAAGCCAGATTTTACACCCAGTTGAAACATCTTCTTTGTGCTCATGATATCCTCCAGGATGGGTTTATGTTCCAATAGATTAAAATTCTCTGTCACACCAAAGCCCATGTAAATTGTTTTCTTCCTACCCATGCAGACCAGCAGACTCTTTATGTCAACAAAATGCTTTCCTTTTGACCTTCTTTGTTGTTGTAGAATCATAGAATAATCTGCGTTAGAAGAGACCAGGAGGAATCCTCAAAGGCCTGGCCATGCACAGGACAATCACAACAAACCCACCCTGTGCCTGACACCATGGTCCAAACCCTCTTTGGACTCTGCCAGGCTTGGTGATGAGACCAGTGACCTGGGGAGGCTGTTCCAGTGCCCAACCACCCTCTGAGGGAAAAACCTTTTCCTAATATCCAACCTAAACTTCCCCTGATAGAAATTCATGCATTTTCTGTGCATCCAGATCAGACCACACTTAAGCACCCTGGGTGAAGATGATTTTTTTTTTTCCTACTGTTCTAGGTAAAAGTTAAGCTAAAATAGGATATAGTTTAATTATATTGTAGTAATTATGTTATATTATTTGTATTATGTTAAAGGCGGGGGGCTTATTAGAATGTGCTAGAAGGGTTCTAGAGTTTGGTGAAACAGCGGTCTGGCGGGGCAAGGCGAGGTTGAAGAGAGATTGGATGGAAGATCTGACCAATTATTCAAAGCCCTGCAGAAACAATTGGTCCAGAATGAACGGCGTTAAAGACCAATGAGAATCCTGGAAATGGACCAATCACCATGCGGATCCAAAATGCACCAATCCTGGACTCGAAGGGGACTATAAATGTGGGGAGTTCATTTAGGTCAGGGCTCTTCTTCTTTTGGGAAACTTTTGTTTGGGAGAACCCAGTGCACTTGGGGTCAGCGCACTGTTTTAATTTTTGGCTCGCTGTGTGGGTGCCTGGGCTTATCCTGGGCACTCCGTTCCTTGCAGCTGTTTTAATAAACGAGAACCTCTTTTTCTGGAGAAAGTTTGGCCTCGTTCGTATTCATAACACTATTGCAACTGCTAAAGTCTAAGATCTCTTTGCTAAGCAAATAATTTCATTTTGGAAGAACCTAGAGTCAGTCACAGAGAGACTCTGTAACAGCAATATGCATACACATGCACAGATATGAAAAATCCTCTATGAAGAGCTACAAAGCATAGAAAATTTAAATGTGGTCATAAAAGTTATCAAAATTATTATTAAAAACTTGGGAGCTTTTTTCATCCTCCCTGAGAATATTTTAACTAGTGATCCCCACTCTACCTAGAATAAGTTCCAAAGTTAATGTAAAAGATAAACAAAATATGGAAATGTATCCCTTACATGACATATGGTAACTCCAGTTATATTTAGACCAGCAAATTTCCTTAATCTGGATTTAAATATTAGCAGACTAAAACTTTAGAAGATTATTTTGAGGATCTTCATGTATTCATGCATAAATTTAGACATTTAAATCAGTATTTAAATAGCTACAATATGTCTGTTTTAAGAGTTCCCAGTATACAATTTCTCCCATCTTTTCTGCAGAATTTTGGATATAGTAGTGTTCATTTTATTTCTGCTTAATAACAAAATTCTAAAAAACTACAGTTTTATGTAGTCCAAAGTTATTTACAAAGCTGAGAAAAATTTAGGGAACAAGTTCAGTCCAGATAGGGAGCAGAAAATAAAGTACTAAAACCTTAAACCATTTTTTACAAAGTCATCTTTTTCTTTTTAAATGGTTTTTGAACTTCTCTACTGACTCTCTATCAAGTCAAAGAGAAAAAACATTAAATATAAGTAATGTTGTACCATAGCTAATGCTCTCACACACCATATGGTTGGGAAGAAAAGTTGATCCTTCTCATGGATTTTTTTCCTTTCTTTTTTTTCCTGTTTTTTAATAAAATACCACAAAAAATTATTCTTCTGCTCACAATTTATTTTTCTTTATTTTTTTTTAAACTCAGGAACTGAACTTTTCCTTACTTTCATAATTCTGATGCAATTAATCTGAAAATCAGATGCTGTTTTAAAAAGACATATTCAGAGGCATGCTAGCATTTTAAATTATGTTGTTTAATATTTTTATGTTCAAGAAAGCATGTGGCAGTGATAATTACCTGAATTTTATGACCTGCACTGCTAACAACACTGCATTATTCTGTGTCAGTGGTATAAACAGTGCCCCCACAGTACCCTGTGAAATGTCCCATTGCAGTAATATCAAGCTGTCATGATTTCATAAAATGCAGATGAAGATTAGTTTCACTGTCATTCTTTGGGTACTAATCAGGAAAATCTATAGAATGAATATAAAATAAAAAAAAAAAGATGTTATGTGCTCTGCAGAATAGAGAAAAGAGTGTTTTAGACTGTGAGGAAGGTTGTTTCCAGAACACATCTCAGAGCAGGTGGATTTTTAGAGTAAGTATTTTAATTCAAAAAGCAAAATGAAGACAAAGTGACACAACATTTCAAAAGGCACCCGCTCCTTGTTGGGTATTTTTTTCCCCTAAATTGATGCCTTGAGCTTGCTTCCTTGACATGATGCTGCAGTGTCTTTTCTCCTGCTTGACTAGACAGATAGGCCATGTCTCATCTGCTGCAGCTCCTGTTATGTGGTATTTATTTTGCTGTCACTACACATGATCTGGTTTAATCTTTGTGGACAGCACTGAATTCTATTAATCCACCTCTCCAGGCACGGAGAGGTGCTGATTCACCTGGATGCCTGTGTCCCAAATGTACAGGAACCAACCCATTAAGCTGTTCATGGAAAAGCCAAAGAAAAGCCATATGAGAATTTTCTTTAAAATAATACAAATGTTTCAGGAGGAAAACATTGCAGGGACTTATTCAAAGCCTGTTGGATTGACTGCCACTATACTGAAGTTAACATGGCAATAGATATAAGCACAATTTCTGTACATTCCTTAGACAAGAATTCCAGTGCAGCAAACATTTGGAACAAAGTAAATTTTATCATCCTTACATATTTGCTCTCATTTTTTGGGAGATGTTTTTCTTCCTAGCTGATGTGGAGCAGAAAGTCATAACTTTGGGTAATTCAGGAATAGAGCCAAAATGCCACAACTTGATTATGAATGAAATGCCATCTGGATTCCACATTCAGGCTGATTGACAAAAGTCACTAGAACACTCCGTGCCTCCATACTCATTTCTAAAGCTGGCCAAATGGTAATAAAAATGACCTTCCAATAAGGTCTTTCTTTTCTTTTTCCTATGCAATATTTCTAAACCTCTGTTAGATCCTGGGACAAATAATGCCATAGTTTCAGTCATAATACAGCTTTATGTGTTTCTTTTCAAGATCGGACCAAGGGCTTTGAGTGAACCTTCCCATTTTCCCACACAGATTGTTTTTCTCTCACAATTTCTCACAAACTCTTTGTACAAATCATGGTTATGTTAACGTGTAAATATAATTCCCTTTGCTGGATAGTTCTTATCTTTATTCTTCTTGTTAGATTTTCCATGTTATTCCTGAGTCTCACTTCACCTTACAGAGCTTCATATGTCCTACTGAACCTTTCAGAGGCACCACTGTATTTTTTTTTGTAGGGACAGTTTTCTTCTTACTATGCATATGCTTGATAGCCTCTCCTTAGGATTCCCTTTTAGTGTGAGCTAGAAGACGTTCTTGAACTTGTCCACAGGTATTTCTAATTTTTCTCATCTTCATCAGTCAGTTTAAAGAAGCATAAAATGTCATCTGCCTCATCCGTCACCATGTGTGTATTAACATATTTATCTGATTCGCTTCCTCTTGCTCATCTAGGCTTGATGCAATTTTGAATCTTTCAGATCTCCTAATTTATTTCAGTCACTCTTTGGGCTTACTGAAGTCGAATTTCTCAGGTGAACTAGTCTGAAGTGATGTCATGCTTTAGCAGTTCTATAAGCAATTATCATCTTAATAGCCTGTAAGCCCTGTTTTGTATACTTTCTTTTGGTCTGAAGCCAAGCGAAGAAATCTGTTTACTCCCAAAACTCTTCACTTACTTTATGGAAGCAGGGAAAGAAGCAAACAACAACAAAGAAACTGTTTAAAAAAAAAGCTATCTTCACTGTGTAGTTTGGCATTGACCTTTATCTTCAACTGTGACCAGTTGCAACTGATCTATTTCATTCCAGATAACCTGAATAGTGTATCCGGTTTAAGTAGTCAATACACGACCACTTTGTCTCAAAGTCTAGACCAAGTTGATCTCAACTTGCATGAAGCCAGAGAAAAACTTTGACAAACTTCCTTAAAACTTTGACCTTGGGTCAAAGAAACTGATTTAACAAGGGAATATTTCACCTCACTTAAACTCAGGATACTGATTCATGGGTGCTATGATCCCATCCCTGGAAGTGTTCAAGGGCAGGTTGGATGGAGTATGGAACAACCTGGTCTAGTGAAAGGTGCTCCTGTCAGTAGCAGGGGGTTTAGAACTGGATGGTTTCTCTTCTAACCCAAACCATCCTAGGGTGATTTTAAGTCACAACTTCCACTGAGGCAATTTTTTGTAGTTAGCAGATATGAATCCATTCACTTCCAGAGGATGAATCTGTCTCCATACAGAAGGATTCAGTGGCCAGCCCTGAGTAAGAAAGAATAGGAATTATCTCACTAAATATATGTAGTAATTCTATTAATCAATTATATTATATTATACTAATTATAACATTAAATATGTGTTTCTATACCTGAAGATATAGAAGAATATGAAAAATATAGATGATATGAAAGATATAGAAAGATATGAAACTCCTATAGATTCTTTTTGTGGGGATAACCAACATGTCTCGTATGTAGGTTACAAAGTTCTTCTTTTCATCTTAAACTGGAAATCTGTGTTTTCTCACCTGGGCTGCCCTGTAATCTTTACCAGCTGTATTTACTGGGATCATTTTATGCATAAAGAATTAACTTTAAGTGAGATAGATCTCCTTACTGAATGAGGCAACCAAAAAAGAAGAAAAAAATCATTAGAACTATAAACCTGGATTTTTGATATAAAGCATGTGGAAAATAGAGGCAGGATGGATGTGATCTCCATCATTAACATCTCTGAAAACTTTGGATTTTCAACAGCAATTAGCACTAAAACAATTCTTGAAGGGAGCTCTAGACGCTGCGCTGTTTCCACATTTCCCAAGTCACCCTGTAATTTGCTGTCACTTTCTTTCCTAGTCAATCTTGGAATCTTTCCCCCAAAATATAATGTTTTCAGCAGGATAGAGATTTCTCCCTTCCTCACACCTTTCACGTAAAGAAAAGCACAAATGTGAACTTCAAGGCAATTATCAAGAGTTCTAAAATATAAAAACATTTATTAACTTCCCCTTTTCCACTGCTCCTGCTAACTTCTGTTTAAAGGGAATCCTAAGGAAAATTTGACAAATCTGAGAAATAAAGAAGAGTTTTATTGAAATTTGCTGAAGATATTTTTTGCTGGCAATGGCGTTTATACCTTCCCTGCCACATTAATTATGTCTCCTTTCTGCTGTTTTTTTAATTCTACATTGGTGCATCAGCTGAAGCTGACCTGAGAGTTTCCATGATACAAACAGCCCCTTGTGTGAAACAGTGAGTTTTATTTATAGTGACAGGATGCTCTTTGTGGTTTTTTCCTATTTCTGTGTTACGCACACAGATTTATTTACAAGTGGAAATACAGCAGTGACTACCCTTTGCTGCCGACAGCAGATGAGCTCTGCACTTTATTTAACTGACTTTGTGTCAGCTTCAATTTCTTGACTGCTTGGAGTGCAGGTTCTGTTGGTCCTTCCAAGGTATCCTTTGATCTTGCTCTGTGTTTGGTTTCCTGCTTTACCCCTTGGGCCCATGGTTTGCTGCAGGACTCCTTCCCCCACCTCCTCCTTTTGTGTCTCCAAAGAACACAGGCACACTTTCACATGTATTATTTTACAGATTCCTGTGATCATAGATGAAGGGGAAATCAGCTCTTCCATTACAATGTGCATCACTGTAGCTTTGCAGTCATATCAGTGGTAAAGAATATCTCATTTTTTACAGTTTTGACACCATATAGACCAAGACTTGACTTTTCTTTATAAAAGGAGAAGAGGTCTAATTTTCTGTTGTATCACTTAATTCCTGAACACTGGGCAAAGCTGAATGAGGGTCAAGGGGAGTAATTTCACATTTGCTTATATCTGTTCTGGAAGAAGGGATGGATTTTCCAGCTGCAGAATGACATAATTTTGTACAGCTGTTCTCTTTCCTAACTCATGAGAAAGGAGAATTGTCCTGTGGTGTCTGGTCAACTTCTGCCATATTCCTTTGCCCTTTTTTGATGCAGATTAAACAAGGCAAGCCTAGAAATATTTTGTACCTTGCAATGGCCGTGGAAACTCCTTAATCAAGGAATACTCTATGGTTCTTCCTTCAAATTATTCTAGTGGACTATGTAGGGTACCAAGGTGATGTAAAATTCTTAAAGTAGATTTCAGATGCAGACTCTGGTAATAGAAATGTTTAACAGGAAAAAATGCTAAAAAAAAGTAGGTGATAAAGTATGAGAATATTATTATTTTAGGTCTGGTACCAGAAAAAAAAATAAAAGTCTAGACTTCTCAGTCGCAAAACACTTTCCTCAGATTCCAGAAAGAACCCAGGAGTACAAAATCACAAGCTACTCTACCATTACAACACATGATTTTAGGCATACATACAATTTCCAGCAAGATGAAGCTTAAAAAACATCTAGCATTCAAAGTAATTCTTCTCAGAACTCCTCCACAGTTGATTAATAGGAAAATAAAGAATACAGTTAATGTAATGAATATGCTTTTTACATGCAGGTCTGTAAACAGAGAATCTAAGTAAGAAAAAAAAATATATATTCTCTTTACAAAAAAGAGATGAGAGAACTGCACTTTCATTTCTGTAAGCAGGAACATATTTAACTGTGTAGATGAGTGGCCCAAAAAGGCCATCATTTGTATACAAACATTACCTTCCAAACACAACAGAGCTGTCTGTGATGTCTGTGCAGAGCCTATATCAGAGTTTGAATGAGGTACAAACAAAAGAAGAGGGCTGTAAACACTGGAACTAATAACTCAATGCAAAACCACTATTTATTCTTTAAAACTAAAAGTAGGGAAGAATTTTGTTTTATCTTGCAGTGTTAGAGCCGGGGTCTGCCTGAAATAAAATAAGTTTTTAGGTCCAGTCTGCAGTGTGCATATTTGTGTGTAATAAACCACTGTGTCAACTTCAACAGACATCCTGAAATCTTCCTCTCATATTTCTCAGTTGCATAACACGCATTCTTTTTATCATTATTATTAATTTTTTTTTATTTTTAAAAATTAGATTAGGAGAGATGTTGGCAATAGAAGGCAAGACTGACTGAGCCACAAAGGTGGTTCCTCGTACAGCTTGTGGTATATCCCAGCCATACCTTGAGAACCTTCTCTTTTCTTTGAATTCTCCATAAAAGAAAACACATGTAGAGAGATGGAAATATGCTGCAGAATGATTCATCCAGGTTCTTGACCTGCATAATCAGAGCACCAAGTCTGCTGAGAACATCACTGAGATCAGCAGCTGATGGAAACAAGTTGGGTTACAGAAATTTGGGGCTTCTCAGACACTCTGTGAATTAAATAACTGTGATGTAAGCAAACAAATAGTGATGCCTCAGCAGCTAGGAAAAATCATATTTGCAGAATATTTGAGATAGATTATAGAAATTGCATCTAAGTACCACAGAAATTAAGAAAAGAAATGCTGAGGATGAATGGTATGGAAAGAAAAAAGATCATATTATTTTTTTGTTTGACGTCACTGACTAAATTCAGGCTGACTAAGTTTCATCATCCCTAAACTTAGAAATTATCAGTCCATGTAGAAATGAAGTGCAGTATTGGCATATAATACCTTTTCTTTCTCATGTTTAATTGATTTTTAAGGTACATGTCAAAGTAGGACACAAGTGCCAGTTCATATACTGCAACAATGTAGGGAAGATGAATTCATATTTAATCAAAATTTAATCAACTATAATAAAAGTGAACCATATAAGTGAAGATAAAGTAGAATTTCATGTCTGTATTCCAAGCATGTTCTATACTTTCAGGAAGTCCACATCCAGTCTTTCTACACATCTGTGCTTAATTATCTAATTGCAAGTTTCTTTTTGAAAGGGCAAAAGCAAGAAAATGTTCCAAAGCCTAACAAGTCTTTGAACAGCATAAGTTGGCAGTCTAGCAGGGTAAGGTCAGTTACCTGTACATGATTCACCCAGAACACCTGGAATTAATATGGAAACCCCTCAGTGGCTTAGAATGACCATGACTGAGTACAGTCGGTGGGTTTTGTCTTGTCAGAGGTTTTGATGTAGGTCACAAAACATACCTGGGAATTGGAGGAAACCCTTTTATCATCAGGATGTTTGTGCTATGTTTTGCTACCTATTAAATCCACAGTCACACTCTGAACTGCCGTGTAGTCATCTTCCCTATATTTAACATGGGACTGATGTTGCCTTTGCACTCTCAGGCGAAATGTCTCCTCTGCTGCTTTGCCATATCCCAGATACATCCTTCATTCCTGCTTATTCAATTGCTTCCCACTCAAGCCACGTCATTATCAAAGATATTTATTTCTGAAGTACTACTAAACTTTCACATCTATTTCACTTTACATAACCCTGGAGAAAATATGGTTCTCCAGAGAAAAAATATATTCTATTTATTGATACTTAGAGTGACCAATTTTCTTACAAGATCCTTTGTCACTATTTCAGTAGCTCTATTAACCTAAAAATAATATAAACAAGCAGAGTTCATTTTCTGTTCGGAGCCCAACATTCCCAAGAGCTCTTTGCACAACATAAAACTCTGCCTTCTTTTCAGGTATTTTCAATCTTTGAGAACTTAGGCAAAACAATTTTGATCAGTGTAAATAAAACAACTACTTCCACAAAGGTTGCACTCACCTGATTTTTTGGTCTCTGTAGTCTTTCATTATGCTTCTTACAAAGTCACATCACATTTCTCAGACTCTTATCCACATATCTCACTCTTTTTTCTCTGTATTTGAAGTATCGGCAACAGTTTATGTTATTTTCTTACTGCCAAAACTTGAATTTTTGTCTTCTAATTATCTTTAACTTGATAAGTTTTAGTGTCTTTTTCTAAGTTTAGGCCAGAGTGCTCTAGGACTCTTGTCTCACTTTTCAGACTTTGATTTGTACAGTAATCTGATCTTCCATTGGAGATTCATTGAACTCTCTGAAATTATTCCAGCCACTCATGATTTTTTTTTTCTCAGCTCTGTTCCAAGGGATCCAAAGTTTCTCTCCAAAGTCTTCTGTGAAACCAAGCTCTTTCAAAAGTTAAATTTTTTCCAAGATCAAAAAAGTCTTCAAATTTCTTTAGTTCTTTATCAGAGATACCTTACTTTTTTTTTTATTCATGTATAAAATATTCAATTAAATTTCCAACTGAAGTTCCCATTCTTTTTCATCTAAAAATTCCCATTTTCTAGTTTTTGATTTCTAGGTGCATTTATCTGTCTGTAACTCCACTCTAAGTAAAATGGAAAGTTTTTTTTTTTTCCTTTGGCAATTGACACAAAACAATTAACAACAGTAACTCTGAAGAAAATCATGCAAATTTTGAAATATAACAGGTGAGATAATGTGCCAGCCTGTTAGCCTTGGAACAGTCTTGGGAGAGGCAAGAACTTCTATACATAACTGTCTGCCAACCCATCAAACCCTCCCAATTAACCAGAATGTTCAGCAAACGTAAATTTAGAATTTCAGTCCTGAAGGGTAAGACACCACTTCACACATAAATATTTTTGGCCTTACAAGTCCTTAAAACTGCAAAGTATTAACAGAATCATGCACTCACTCATGCATTCATGCAAAAACAAGACTATGAGACAACAGTGTAGTTTGAAAGAGATATAAAGTCACTGTTGTTCTCTATTTTTTGTCATTATATCCAGTGATGAAATACAGTGTTCAAGAGAACTGTAAGATAATCAGACCGAGTCCAAGGAATAGCAACAAGAAGGATTAGAGAGCTAGAAAACATGGTCTATGAAGAAAAAACAGAATATCTGGAGTTGTTAGACTTAAAATAAAGAGATGTTTAAGAGGAACATGGTAACCAGTCTCCAAGTACAAGAAAAGCTGTTGCAAAGAGTAAAGCCAATCTTTGTTCTCCACACCAATGCACTAGAAAAAAATGGGCTTAAATTTCAGTTTGATTTAATTTCTGAATAGAGTGTATACTGGAGCACTGCTGTTGATTATTTAATAAAGTTGTGGACCCTACACCATTCTTGGTCCATTTTTGGACCAGCCATCTGTGGCTTTTCATAGACTTCATTTTCTTTGCAAAAATCCTGCGCCTCAAGGTGATCTCCGGCTTCCAGTTCAAGTGCTTCAGGGTGATTTATGTCTGCACTAAGCAAAGACATCCCTCTCTCCACAGTAAACACCATGGTCACACTCTCTGTAGGTCTTCTCTGGGCCTATCTGCTGACCTATATAGCTCCAAGATAATCTGTGTTTGTATGTTTCTGGTTTATTTCACATTTAATGTATCTAAAATGCTGCTGCAGTTCCTTATAGCTGTCTCTTTTTGCAGTATGACATGGAGACCATGTGTTATTGTCCCTAAGGAGCAGAAGGAAAAGGGATGGCACCATGTGAGGGTACCAGGGAGAACTGTACAGGACAGAAAGGTCAAACCAGCACAGCCTAAACTCCATTGCCAAGAGACCTGGTCTCAGAATGCTGCTCCTCCCAGGTTCCCACTTGGTTTTATCTCTGAGGGAGTGAACTGTGGTGCTCCAGCACAGAGCCAGTAAACAACAACTGTGTTATGAGGCAGATGATGCTCTGTAGGAGAGGATTGGCCCCAAAGTGCTCTACTAGCATTTTTTGGGTCTTTTTCCTGTGGTGGAGATGACCTTTATTGACCTGTGTGTACTGCTTAAAGGTCACTCAAACATACACAGAGGTCTACAGAGACACACAGGTTCCACAAGATTCCTACCAAGACAATTCTTTGTTCAGTGGGGTAGGTTGTGTGTTATGTACCTACCTTGATGCTTTGATCCCACTTAACAGTCATAGGCAGGTTATGGTGTTTGACCTTCAATTCTGCCTTGGATGGCTTTTGTAAATGGCTAATATATGCGCAGAAACTACAGAAAACTTATTCTGATTCCTAACAAAATGATTTTACAATCCACGAGAGTGCAAGATCTCGTACATTAGCTCTAGTGAAGGATGTGACAGTAAGAGCTGTTTGGATTCCATTCCATTCCATTCAGTTTGGGTGGATTTCAGGGCTGCCATGCACAAACAGTGCAGAGGGAGTGTGTGCCTTTCAGCATCAGCACTGTGGGTCCCTCTGCTGCCTTCTACACCGGCTGTGCAGAAAATTCAGTGGTGAACGCAGCCGGGAGAGTTTGTCTGACGGCTTCACGTAGTCTCACTGCGTGTCAATGGGTGCCTGATTTTTTCTGCTCTGAGGTTGATTGAAATCATTCCCTTTTCTCAAAATGATTCAGTCACTTCACAGCAGTTTAAGCAGGCACTTCCCAGCGTTTCCACTGGACTCACCATGTGGCCGTGGCTTGGTTGCTGCAATGTGCAGCACTCCATGAAGCCTTGCTTTTATCTCCTTACACCAACATTGATTTGCAGCAAATTTTTTCCCCATTGCCCTTAGAAAAGGTGAAGTCAACAGCATCCCACGCTGGATCCAACTGCTCCTGCTCGGGATGTGAGAGTGCTGCTTTGTAATGATCATAATAAACAGAGAATCCCCCGCTAACATTTCCAACGCACCATGCAGCTTGGCATTTTCAATATATATTTAAAACAACAAACCAAGACAAGCAAGTGCCTTTCCCAGAAATTGCCAATGTATGCTCCGAGATCTCTTGCATTTTGCATCGTGTCAGTCTGTGTCAGAGGCTTCAGGAAAGGTAATACAGAAGATGAATGGAAGTCTATCATCTCAGTGCCAAGATGAAAAAGTGACAGCTCATAATGAAAAGAAAAATAGTTTCCATTTTGGGCCTCTGTAAGTAAGAAAGTGACAGAGCCATGGGAACTGTGAGGCTGAAAAATGGTCCCTTTGACAGACATGCCTGTAAGTGAAAGTGCATGGGATATAATACTAGCCATAATATAGGGAATAATGATTATTTTAGGGATCACATGATTTTGAATAAATCCTTGACTACTCCTTGGAAAATGAAACTGAAAGAAAACTGGGAAAAACTGTAGTTTCATTTAGAGAATAAATAACCTAAGGATGTTTTTAGGTTTCTATATCTGTGATTGAAGCCCGTGAAAAGACTTCGGATATACACAGGGTAACAAAAATGAGAGTCAAGAGCTTCCTGTAAACCTGAAATGGGATGGATTGCTCATTTTTTTGAAAAGAGAAAAAAAAATGCTGCAAAAGAAACCTCAGGATTATGAGGAAGAAGATTCTGGTTATAAAATCTTTAATAAAGCTTCTTATTAACAAAACCACACATGATATTTGCTTTCAGATGAGATAAAATAAGAAATATTGCCTATTAATGGAATTGCCAACTAAAACAATGTCTATGGGAGCAAGTCCTACCATTTAATTGAAGGCTGCAAAATGCTTCATGACATTCTTATTAAAAGTGCTGCAAAGTGCTTCATGATATTCTTATTTTCCTGTTCAAATTGGTCTTTAAAGTCAGTTTAAAGTGACTTGAGACTGTTAAGTCCATGTAAATCAACATAAGGCTTTGTGTAGGCTTCCATGCATCTGGTTTAGAACCGACTCCGATTAAACCAGTGTGACATCACCTGATTGCCAAGGCCTTGGGGCAATATTCACCCCTGAGCAGAGGGCCAGCAATATTGAGCTTAAAAGGGAATTACATGGTGCATGAATTCCACCCTAAAGCATATTTAAAACAGTTTTCCCTGCATGGCTTCTTTCTTCACCAGCTTTCCTCAGGAGGAAAGGTTAATAAGAATAATACTTTCTCCTTCCACATGACTGTCTCTTTCAGGATCTCAGTGAATTCTGAAGTTCTTAAAAAAGCATTTATAGATTTTATAAGACATTGCATGCAATTCTTTTTGCAAGCTCTTTCAGAAAATTAAAGTTCTAATAATGAAATGGAAAAAGAGTAGATAAAATAGGTGCTTAGGTTTCCTCTTTGGGTTTGGGGTCATTTTCCAGACAAGGAAACTGAGGACCCAGACGGATCTCTGCTACGAATACTTTTTACTCATTTAGTGACTTGTCTTCATGTAAAAATTAGAACCATCTTTCAGAGGTTAAAATCAACGAGAAAAATCTACTAACTTGAAGTGGAATAAAATTATGTTCTAGGGAAACAGCTGAAAGTCACACCATGCACAGTGTGAAGATCCTTTACTGTGAGAAGATTAGAAGCTAGCTCTTTGCCATCACCACAATTGTCTTTCTAGCTTTAAGAGATTTTTAACATAGCTAAACAGGGAAGGAACGTGGATCCTATGGTCTAGCATTGAAAGAATTTAAACTTTAAGCATGAAAAGAAATTTTAGGCTACTTAAAGAGACTATAACTAGGACAAATGGGATGAATTTAAGGAAAGAAAAGGCTGACAGTTAGGGAAAAAAGCCTTTCCAGTGAGGACTATTAGACTGCAGGATAGTCTCCCAAGGGAAGTGGTGAAAGCTCAGCTTCTTGAGTCATTTAAAACTGGACTAGACAAAGCACTCTGGAATATACTCCAGGGAGCAATCCTCTCTTGGCAAAGGGATGCACAAAATAACCCAATAGATCTCTCCCATCTTCCCTTCCTGTGATTCTCCTATTTCATAAAGCTCTGTGATTGAATGGATAGCAGAAAACTTTAACCCCTTTTCAGAAACAGAAAGCATGTTTGACAAGATATTGTGAGAGGAAAATCCTCTAGCAGAGAAGAGAAAAAGCTGCATTTTTCAGAGCAAGTTATCAGCTTTTCTCTATTTAGGGTGAAGAATTGTAAAGGATGGTCCAACACTGCCTACTGGAAGACTGCCATTTTCAGTACAAGTCAATGTTTGTTTCTCAGCTTCCCTAAAAATTCCAGCAGTATAGATATCACTCAGTGCTGTTGATTTTTTGGGTTATTTTGTGGGTTTTTTTCTTTTCCCCCCAAAAATATGCAACTAAATCCCTAATAACTGAATTATTGTCCTTTTAAAACAGGATTGACTGGCTGCTTTCAACAAGTTGGGCGTTGATTATACCATACCCCTGCCCAGACTCATATTGAAAAGGAGCTACCATCCCTGCCCTTGCATGATCCAGGCCCTGAATCAAAGCTGGGAGCTATTGGGAGTGAGGAGATATTCCACTCCACTATTCCCCTTCTCCCTCGAGCAGGTGGGGAAGCAATGGCCTTGGCTTCTGCCTTGCAAGGCATCAGCCAAGGGCACAGAGCAGGTGCAGGTGATGCTGTAAGCTGCTGCTGCTGATAAAACCATAAATTTCCTGCATCTCCTGCACCAAGGAGAAAAGAGGGTGGCTCTGCAGGGAGAGAGAGGAAGCCAGGCTCTGTTAAAAAAAATCCAGAGGTGGTCAGACTTCTGTGGGACTGTTCAAAGAGCTTGAAGAAATGATTTTGTGTAGGAGTTAAGGAAGCATTCATTAACAGGCATATGTTTTTTGAAAATCCCAGGTTTTGCAGCTCCTCTGGACCCCTCTGTGAAAAGCTTGATGCAAAAATCAGCTCATCCCACAAATCCTAGAGAAGGCAGCAGTAGAAATAGTTAGGAGTTGATCACCAAGATGGTACAAAAATAAATTAATTAATTGTACCATAAGGTATTGCTATTTTTTATTTACTCCAAAACTTCTCTGGAGCCTCCAGTTTGAGCTTTTCCGTGAATAAGAAACGAGCCCATACACTGACTTTCCATACATGCACTTTCAGATGAGAAGAAGATAAAATCTGGTTATTCTGGCTGAGACCAAGGATCCATCTGGCTCAGTACCAGAAGACAGAGTTTCATGGCGTAGGATAATGGGGTGATGCGGGATAGCTAAACATGCCCAGGAAAACATAAAGAAATACAAGAAACACACAGTGACACTTCCTCAGGGTGCCTCCCTCACCTCCTGCAGTTTCCTGTTAAATCAATAGAATCATAGAATATCATAGAATAAATAAATAGAATCACAGAATATCTCAAGCTTCAAAGGACCCACAAGTCCAACTCCCTGCTCTTCACAGGACTACCTGAAACTAATTCCTATGTCCAGAGTTTTGACCAGATGCTCCTTGAACTCTGACAGACAGTTGCAACACCTTTTGGAAAAAACAAAACTTTTTCAATAACTTTTTGAAATCTTGAAAAAATTTAACATCCATAATACACCATAGTAAATATTTCTAAAGATTTCTAAAGATTAAATGTTTATACAATCAGCTCTTTTTGAAGCTGTTTGTAGCCAACTTCATTTGTTCTTTGGAGAAAGAATGCATGGCATTCTTTGCATGGCAAAGCATGAGATGATGGATACGGCATTAACTACCTGAAGTTATATTATTTCTTATTTATGAACAAAAAAGTGCTTAAGTTTGCAAACGTAAAAACAGTCTTTTGGGAAGATGATTCTGTTTATGGCACTCACAAGTAAAGTAAACAAGTCCCAGTTCTCCCCACATTTGCAGATATACCTGTCACAAAAGCATGTGACTGAGGAAAGAGTCATTTTAGTTACTCAGGTGCCAGTGGAGAGCACCAAAGTGCTGAGAAAACACTCATGGCTTAGACCTTGTCTCCTTGGGATGACAATCATGCCTGAAATTAAAAATTTCTTAACCTGAACTTGAAAGGTATACAAATTTGGAATTGTTACTTCTCACTTGAGAAGAAGAGAGACTAAAGGATAACTCTGTTTCCTTTTTATTCTGCGTGGACCTTGGTGATTCTGGATGATGTTTGAACTGCTTGAGCCTTTTCATTCCTTTCCAGTCAAAGGGACAGGAGGGGTCTTCAGTAGGTCAGGAAAACCTCTACATTGGAAAATTTTTGATTGAAATTTCCATTGGAAAGGAAATATTTTCTCAAGGGGAATGTCCATTCCAAAAGAATTTTCAATGTCCTCTCTGGGATAAGATTGTACTGGCATTCTCATTTAATTGTTATTTAAAAATATTAAATTATAGTCTTCTTTGTCACTGTTCATCCTCACTGCTTGAGAAACATGCACTGCAGCTAGCTCTCTGTTGATCCTTGCTGTTCTGACAAAACACAGCAAATCTGCTGCACTCTGTTTGTAAGGATTAGAGAAATGCTGCCCAGAACTGGAGTTGGGAATTTACCAGGAACCTGAGCTTCACGTTGGATTTGCGCAGAGCATGCATCTGTTACAGAAACCTAGCCCTCTTTTTGTCTTTAAAGCACTCTGAAAATATTGAACCATGGTGGAAACTCCTTTGGAAAAAGAAACATGGGGCAACTTCACTGACTTTGATGTGTTATAGCTGCTTTCTTTTTGGGTATGATTTCCATGCCTGAAGGAAAACCAACATTACAGCTCTTTTTCTTTTTCAAAAGTAATCAAAATTATTGAAAGTATTGGTAAAATCAAATAAGGAAGAGTACATTTAAAGCCAGATTAGAATAACTCAAGTTGTACCTCACCACTAAGGACTACTAAAATTGAGTTTTCCATCCTTGACACAGAGACGTAGCTGAAGACACCTCAGGTAGGTATCTCCAAGACTGACAGGATCTTTCCGTTCTGCGTCTTCTGCCACCTGTCTCCTCAAATTTCCTGTTATTCTTTGTAAACCTGTCTAAAAGATTGGCCACATCCTGCAGTTTTGGCAACCAAAAGCCATTTCCCAGGATCTGAGCTGGCCATGTTTTCTGCTGATGACCTATAAGCAGCACACTGGACATCTCCAGCCTGCCTCTTCTGGAAGAAAATCACTGTTCCTAAACTTTGCATTAGAAAATATATTCCATGCCACTTGTGGCAGCTGCAGTTCGTATGGATGATTGGTTAGAATGGATAAAAACAGATTTCCCAAACCAACTGTATTCAATGCAACATATTTTTCATATGTTTAATGGAACAGAAATTTTTATTTTAAGAGGCATTTATGAGCACTGCTAGCTCTCTGCCTAGGGAGTGAAGACCTGGTAGGGGGGAAAACTAGCAGGTGTAAGAATAAAATTAGTTTTATCACAAAATTGGGAAGGAACTGAGATTTTCTCTCCCTACTTCTGCTCATAGCCACTGATGAAGTACAGTCTTTAGTCACAAAAAGATCCTCCTGTGCTCACTGTTTAACCCTTTTCTGGGGAGCTCAGGCTAATGTACTTCACTCCAGTGCTGGCATGAGCAGCTCCACAGTGCTGGCACCACAGCCTTCGATTTGAGCCCATACCATTAAAAAGAACAATTCTTCATTATCAGTCCTGGAAACTTCCTCCAGCAATCCGTGCTTCAGAGAGTCAGGGAGCATTTTGTACTTCTGTGGTGAGTCCTTGCAGCCCCTCAGCAAGAAGGAGATGAAACAATCCTACCCTCTGTCCTCAAATCCTGGCTCCCAGGTTAATTTCAGGGAGGATTCAACACTTTTCCCAAATACCTCCTTTTTCCTTCCATTAACTGAAAAAATATGAATTTCTAATAGGAAAAAAAACCCCTCTGAAAATGGCTTTTCTGTCACTTGATTTCTATGAACATTATTTTGTGGAACAATGGAAGGCAGCAGATCCCCCATGTTTGTCTAGATCCGCATCTTACGTGAAATGTGTTCACACATCACCTGTTGATGTCACCTTGCAGTCAGAGGGGATGTGTTCAGAGAGCATGAGCACTGATCTTTCTTCTGAGTATACAATTAGGGGTCTGTTTGTCCATGTTGCAATGAGAATGAACAACTGATTTAAATGAAAAAATTAATTTCAATTTGACTTAGAGCCTTGTAACTGTGGCCAGTGTGATATGCACTCTTACTGGAATCATTTTTGTCCAAAACATCAACCAAGCGATCTTATTAATGCAGACTGTCTCAGAATTCTACCATCATTTCTGGGTTTTGTGAGTTTGAAGCAGTGGTAAAAGCTCATTCTCTTGGTAGTACCAACAAAATTATTCCTTTTTGGTCAAAAGTTGACAGGACAATTTTAATTCTAAATTTTCAATTCTCCAAACAGAGGGAAAGGGTGAGAAAGAGATTACTTGTGCTTCATTCCCCTTTAAGGCTGAAGTTCAGGTTGGGGTAAAAAGAAAAAAAAAATTGCTTCCTAAAATCAATTAATTTTACATGCTAAAAAAATGCACAACTCCGTCTAGAAAAATGGAGAAACAATTTCTAACCAAATTGGAGAATAGACACATCAAGAGTGGGGAAAAATTATGCCTCTCAGCAAGAGGAGTGGGAAGGAGGAAGATGAGTAAAACCCCTGAAAATAAAAGTAGATAGAAATTGAGAGTCGTATGAGATGGATAAATAAACAGCAAGGTTACAAGTTCACAAACCCACCCTGCAGGCACTATTAGGGCTTTAATTTGCTTCAATCAGCAGCGTGCGTGGTGTGTGTTTACTTCAAGGGGAACGGAGTCGATTTTCTGCTTCTGACTTAATATGCTACCAACATATCATGATGCCTGGCCAAATTCACCAAGGCATGTCTTTGCTGCTCTTCACTGGATTGTGCTCAGAGACACTTGTGGTACCTGTTAAAACACTTTAATGAATCTGATACTCATGAACGGTGCTGAAATGACAGCCCTGGAAATTGAAGTCTTCTATCAAACTGCAGAACTCGCGCAGTATGGATGAAAATTCTGCCAGGTTCTGCCATGCTGTCCTCTCAACGTGCCTCAGATTTAACCTGGAAAAATTATTTCTGGTGGTAGCAGCACTTCAGCCTCAATGCCTGGTCATTTCTTCCTGCTTCAGATATAGTGGCCAGCAAGTGTATGGATTATCTTGGAGATTTTATGCTGCAGAGAGAAGCTGGGCAAGGCATTTTCAACAGAATTATTTCTTATCAGAAAAAAACAGTTGCATTTGAATCACAGTGTTCTGGGAAAGTGTTAAAATTGCAACATTCTCAAAAGGCAGGTGCTGAAACAAAATGGGTTTTTTTATAGATTTAATTATTTCTTTAAAATTAAATAAGGCCTTAATTGTATTATAATTATCCACATAATATGTCTTATATCATGTACCAGATTTTGCTATTCTTGAAGTGAAGCATTTTATCTTATTAAATTTAAGAATTTCAGTGTTTCTAAAATGAGTCATATATGAATTTAAATGGCAAGGTCAATTTCAAAATGGGAAAATTTATTTTGACTGAAAAAATAAAAATAGCCCAAAATATCTTCATTAATGTTTGGGGATTTTTGACTTTTTTTTTTCTTGTTTCCTCATCTTTAATCTTTTGTGGAAAGGGAAGAGAGCAAGCCTGTTTCTATGTACTCTGCATCAGGCAATAGTGATGTGGGAAGCTGGATGGAAAGGAGACTTTGGGGCAAATTTAAATTTTGGTAATGTTATGGTATTCAAGAATATTTTAGAAATATCAGATCCCCATGACAAAGTAGAATGACAATAGTGTTAGTATTGCAAATTATTTTTCTATTGTTTATTAACTTTACCTCTGTCCCAAATGCTCAAATCTGAGCTGGGTCTAGCGATGGGAGGGGCAGGAAGGGTTGTGATCTCTCAGTGCAGAGAAAATACTTTGATTTCTGCTTTCCAATGGAGATTATAGCAGGAGAGGGTGGAGGACAGATCCCTCTGGTGCAGTCATAGAGGTGAGGGTGGGAAAGGAGGCTCTGCTGAAAGCCACACAGAATTAGCAATGAGAAAGTTAACAGAGCTCTGACAATACCATCATGCTGATTGTGCAGCTCTCCCCTTGAAAAAAAAAAAAAATATGATGTCAGCTTAAATGATAGGTTGAAAAAAGAAACAGAAGAAATAATCCCTTCAGGAGGTGTCTGAGGGTTGATACAGCAGACCTTTACACAGAAAAACAATGTTCACGGTGTGTACCAGCTGATAGCTATTCTCTCTTCTGACCTTTATCTTCAGGTATGTGGACAGATCTGAAAACTCACTCGTGGCTTTTCCATTTGAGACTTATCTTTCTCTTCTACTTATCACATGCCTTCTACTTATCACAAAGCAGTACTCGGCCATTACCTTCATCACAGATAAAAGTATTATTGCGTTCTCGGTATCCTCACTCTCACTCTACTTGATTCCTTCAAGTAGATTGATTTCTTCAAATGACGTACTACACAGTGTTTTGGGGTGTTTTTTTGTAGTTAGTGAAACCTGGTGGATCTGCCAGCCTTTTTTTCATCTGAGTGGTTTCTGAAATAACCTCTTCTGTGAGGCGCGGCGTTCAAAACAGGCATAATTCTTGACTTGTGGGTTTCAGAAGAGAAATAATCACTGAGCAATAGTTCAGAACAAAAACTGGCATAAATTTCACTATGGGCATGACTGACTCATATTAGCTATAATTATCCCATTTGCTCCATTTTGCTTCTAGCCCTCCACTGCCCAGTTATTGTGGGGACCCTGGTTTGAGAAGTGCCTGAAAGCTGAGAGCAGACTAACCAAGCAGGCCAGCCCTGGAACTGTGTTTATTACACAGCATTTTTAACGCAGATGTTCAAAAATCATTTCTTACCTTTCCACCTCCTGAGAAACAGGTTTTGCAATGTTTTTCCTTTATGTGAGATGCAGACATGGCTGCCAGCGTGATAATGTTGTGGGACCCAATACCATCTGGAAGAGTAGATGCCATGGTCAATTCCTGGCTAATCTTGTCAGGTCAACTGTGAAAAACTGACATTCTGCCATCAGGAGCATACCCAGAATTGTTTTTCCACACTTTCAGGTTTTTATGGCCCAGGATTGAGAAGCCTTCTTCATTTCTTCATTAGGTACAAAGGCATCTCATCAGCAAGGTCATAGGCCCTGTACAGCTTTTATCTCCTACATAAATACTGTCTTGTGGGACTGTACAGAACTAAACCACCAGGAGGCCTAGAGTTTTGTTGGGTTGGTTGATTTTTCTTAAATTTTAAGAATTAATGTAAAGCTAGTGTCAAAAGGTCATTCATTAATAAATTCCTGCATTTAACTCTGAGGCTCAAGAATGGTAGGACGGGACAGGATAGGACAGGACAGGATAGGATAGGATAAGATTTCTCAAATTCTCCAAAAATATTTTCAGATATGCTTCTTATCAGATGGCTGTACCAAAGGGACTGAGGGATGGTGACTGTGCAGTGGCAGAATTCATGTGCCAGGTCAATTCAAGCACCTTTGACACAGCAGCTGAACTGTTCTCAGGCTCCACAGACACATGGAGTCACCTGGAAATGCTCAAATTGTGTCTGGATGTGGCAGCTGGGATCATGGGGTACTGGTGGGCTGGTCATTACTGGCTCAAAGGTTGAATTTGATGACCTAGAGGTCTTTTCCAACCCAAAAACTCTATGATTCTATGAGTCAGGACCCTGACTATTTGGCCTTGCTGTTACCCAAAGGTCCAAGCTATGCCTGCGTTTTCAGACAGTTGCACACTCAACAAACTGAAAAAAAGTTTAACTCTTATGCCTGATATGTGGCCTACCCAGAGCAGATCTGGAGTCCTGTCTCAGACGTCCTGATCTGATTTGCCAAAACTCCTGCCTCAGACTGATTTTCTCCCAGTTAAACCCTCTGTTGCAGCTCCTAAGCCAGCACAGTGGTTCTGAGGCTTGGCTTCCCATCCCTCATCTGGCTACTGCACCAGTGCAGGACTTCTGCAGAGCCTCCTGTGGGCTCATCACAGAGCACCATGCAGTTAAGCTGCATTTTAGGAACTTCTCCCCCTCCTAAATGATGCTCAGGTCACTGTCAATGAGCTCCCTGCTTTGGACAGGGAGTGAAATCCCTCCTCCCTTAAGATTGGGAGTCATTCTCTGCCTCAGGAGGAAGGAGATGGCAATTTGCAGTCTGGGCTCCTCCATGGCACAGCTTTTGGGGTCTAGCTCTGCAAGATTGTGCACAATATCCTTTTTTTCTATTTTGAAGCTATTTGTAGACTCTCACTCCAATGATCCATAATTGGAGTTGTGCTAGACCTAAATTAAATTCAAAACTAACTAGTAAACAGGTTGTTTTGCACAGGTATTTCATGCATACAAATATCTATAATTATGCAGCAGTGTGCGAAATTCATACATATTTAAATATACGGCAATAGAGATCATGTTAATCCTTTCAAAACCCAGGCTATCTGAGAAACGGCTGAGTTAACATCACCTTGTTGTTCAGGAGCAACCAGATTATTTTTCTGCATTGCTATGTTTCTTAACTTGCCGTGGTTGTTTCCTTTTTCCCTTTGTCTGTCGCTCGTGGCTGATGAAACCCATGCAGATCTGAAAAGCTGCAGAACCGCATTGTCTGCATATTCCTTTTGCTGCTTCTCATCTGAAAACAGTACCTCCTGGCACCTGGAAAACCATCACAGATGCAGAACAGGTGATCTTTACAGAATGCTATTCAAAGTGAGCAGTCTGCCAGGCCCATAGACAACAAAACACACTGCTGACTCCAGCTGGAGCGAGCGATTACTTTGATAACAAATTAAAACAGCCTCAGAAATTGGAAATGAAGGAGCTGTGCAAGGATGAATAAACTCCTCAGATGGCCCCAATTTTGTGCAAGTCTATCCAACACATGTGCTATAAATTGGTGCTCTTCATTAATAGCTACTGTTTAGACACTAACATCTTTCAAAAGGACGAATCAGGATCTGTCTCCTTTCACAGTGCTAACTTCCATTCTGATTGAGGAGACTATTTTCTCTTAACATGTTCAGAGCACTTCCTTGGGATCTTAAAAATTCTTTATGTGTCATTTTGCTTCTTGCATATGCAGACAATTGTAATGCTCAATTTAAAAATGTTCATATATTTTCTGTCTATGGGATTTTTACAGCACTGGATAATTCCTGGATGATTACTGTTTTTAATAACCACATAATTACTGTATTAATCAGAACTGTCCTATTGGCTTTTGTGTGACACAGAAGGGCAGAAGCAAGATAGAGATAAAGATACTCTGTATTCAAAAGAGCCCTGAAACATTTTCTTGAGCTAACTTTGCAATATGGCACACAAAGAGGTCAAAACACAGCAACAGCCTTAGCAGATATCAGGAGTCCATATGCCCTTCAACAATAGTCAATTTGCAAGAATTGAAAGCAGTTATGATATGTGAAGCTATTTCAAATGATAGCTAGCCAGACAGAGTGTTTACATGGGAGTAGCCAGGACTCCAGGTGAGGACAGTGGATTTTGTGAAGGGGCACATAAATGTGGATGAGACTTATCTTTCCTCAGTAATTAATGGTCTAAAAAATGCTTAATTCTTTTTAGAAATCAGGAAATAAAAAGAAGGAAGGAAAAATGCTACAGATTCTGCAGAAAGAAAATTAGTTGCGCAGGACAAAAAAGAAAAAAAAAAAGCAAAAGGCCAAATTTTCCAAAATACAATGCTTGTCTAATTTGGTGTCCTAAGGTGAAAACTTTCCTAAGCTGGGTGCACTTCTTGTTTGGTGCACTCCATACCAAATCTCTGAGATGGATGTGTCTGCATGCAAAATGCTTTGATATAGCACAGGATCACAGAATGGCCTGGGTTGGAGAGGATTTTAAAGATCATCTCATTCCAAGTCCCTGCCACTGGAAAGAACACCTTCCACTGGACCAGGCTGGTTAGATCCCCATCCAACCTGGAACCTGGCCTTGGACACTTAGAGGGATGGGGCAGCCACAACTTCTCCAGGCAGCCTGTGCCAGGGCCTCACCACCCTCACAGACAATATTTTTGGCCTCATATCTGATTCAAACCTATCCTCTTTAAGTTTGAAACCATGACTCCTTGTCCTAATACTGTTTGCATGTGTAAAAAGTCATCTTCCCTCTTTTTTATCATCTCCCTCTAAGGAAGGGAGCAGTGAGGTCCCCTGGAACCTTTTCTTCTCCAGTCTGGGCAGGCCCTGCTCTCTCAGCCTGTGTTTATTCCACATCACCACCAGGGCCAGGGCCTCACCACCCTCACAGACAATATTTTTTTCCTCATATCTGATTCAAACCTATCCTCTTTAAGTTTGAAACCATGACTCCTTGTCCTAATACTGTTTGCATGTGTAAAAAGTCATCTTCCCTCTTTTTTATCACCTCCCTCTAAGGAAGGGAGCAGTGAGGTCCCTCTGGAAGGTTCCCTTCTCCAGTCTGGGCAGGCCCTGCTCTCTCAGCCTGTGTTTGTTCCACATCCATGTCAAACTGGAGGGGCAGGGAGGAGAGAGGGATGCCCAGCTGAGTCTGTGTGTCCATCCCCAGGGAACAGAAAGGGCAGGAGAAGATAATACTGAAGCCATGAGGACTCACTGCTGATCAGCTGTGTTTGAAAAGAAACTTGAAATTATCAAATGCAGCCCCCTAAAGCACTGTCAGCTATGACCAAAAACATTAAGGAGTCCTCTTTATTTATAGGAAATGAAAAGCAACCAGAGTGTTTAATTCTAAGTCATTACCTTTACCAGTCACTTGTAAAGATTAAATTTGTCAAAGACAAATTTCCTTTCTGTTTTTGATATCTGCTTGAGCCCTTTATATTTCTTCTCAGGACACTTGGCAATGCCTTTTCCCAGCTGCTCAGTTTTCCTTCACTGCAAGAATACATAAGCAGGCAAGATGCTCAGTGTTCGCTATCTGAACCCCACATCCAAGGGGTATCCTTTAATGGATGTGAACCCTGAAAGGAAGGTTACTTTCATTAGTGGGATTAGGAAAACATCCCCTGGTTTGGTGTGATCATCTCCTAGTTGGGAGATGGGACTGATTGCATGAATCTGAAATGGACTCAGCACCTCTTTTTTTTTTTTTTTCTTTTTTTTTTTTAACTGACTTTGATAGACAGATCCTTTTTATAATGTACAAATAATCTTTGTGACCCTGATAAGCAGGTCTGATGATACTCAGCTGAGTAATGTACCAGAACTGAAATTTCCATCTACTTGATGTTTTGCATAGGGCTTTTGATGAAGTCACTGTCACCTGCTATTAACTTAATATCAAGTCTTAATAGGGTCCTTTTCTTTCCATCTTCACGCTGTTGGGGTCCGAATTAATTACTAAGGGGGGAAAAAAAAATCTTCACATAAATCCTTAAGCTTCACAGGAAGGAAAAAGTTTCCAGTGGTAGTTGAGATCTAAAGGCTTATTAGGAATGTCTGTCTCAACCAGACATCAGTGCTGCCCCTCCCCTTCCACGTTCCTTTCAGAGAGACACTTGAAAATATGCTTAGCTTTAGGCTGGTGCATAGTTAAGTGCAAAAGGATATCTGATGTATTTGAAGTTAAGCACATGCTTAACCAATTTGCTCAATCAGAGAGATATCCTGGCAAGAGGAAACATCTTCTTAACGTTTCTTTATGTTGTGTCTCCATCCACAGACTGCCTGAATACTCTCATCTTTGCTTTACCTCACAAACAGGAACTGGCAGCTTTAGAGAGATTATCAGGGAGATTGACTTAGAACTGAAGGGCACATGATAATGGAATCAGATTTACCTGCAGATGCTAAAATCTTTATCCTTGGAGACTCTGCATGGGCAAAAGATATTAAAAAATGAAAACACACTCTCCTTTTTAAAAGGAGCATAGTTCTAATGGTGTATATATCTCAAATGCATATATCATAAATATATATCAAATTATGGAATATTAACAACGGTAGATATATTGATTTTAGATGAGTTACTTCACTCTGGTGGGTCTTATTTTGTGAAGAGTTGCATTTCTGCTAGGGTCATGCAATTAAAATTATCATTAATGGTAATAGGAAGAGGAAATAATTTTATTTTGTTCATGGGAAAAGCATACTTAAAATATAAATTTGCATTGCAAAAATATTTTACTATTGTTCCTTCCATTTCCCTCAATGCTCGAATGACCAGGGATTTAAAGGCAGCTATAAATAGCTGAAGTGTGCTCTAAGCCTCTCTCTTTTTTGTGCATTTCCAGGTATGTTGTATATCTAAAGAGGAAATGAGTGACAGCCCAGTCTGCAGCCTGTTTTGTAGAAATATATGGCATGTTTCTATTATGAGGTATTTACTGCTTCTCAATTCTGAGCTCGCTTTGGGGGTATGTTTGAATTACATACTTCTTTTCTGTAGAGAGGGATAATTTCAGTGAAACTAGTGGAGGCAGGCTTGCTGGCAAACAGACTGAACTTGATAATTTTCCCTCTTATCCTGGTGATACTATTCATTTGGCATTTTGCAGATGGAGAAATAGAGACATCGCTGTGCAGAGGGGCTTTGTCAAAATCTTTCTCATCTCTCTTTCAACACCCCTTACATTATAGCAAAATAGGAAATTACATGTTTAGAGCACTCTGGCCCGTTCTTTGACAAGCAATAGTCTCTCCAGCAAACTCTACAGAGTCTAAGACCAGTAAACACATCACTTTCCATAGAAAGAAACACTCTGGCTCCTGCAACAGTGGCTTCAAATCAGGTTTAAACCTTTCATGCCATGACGGGGGCTACTGGATGTTACCCAAGTGTAAATAAAAGGTATTGAGAATTATTTTCCATTAGAAACATAGCTCCTCAGGAAAATGGGGTTTGCTATATGGAGCAGATGACACCCACATTTATTTACTTTATTTTAGGTGCTGCCTATTAGGGCATATTCTCTGCTTCACTACAGAAGTTTAATTCCCTCTCAAATAAGCTGCCAAATGCTGAAAAATACCCCCACAACAGAAAGAGGCAAGCTGCTTTGAATGCAACCTTGGTGTCTGAGGGCAAGGTGGTCATTCCCACCCCCAAGATCTGCTCAGAAGGTGAAGGGAGCGGGGCAGAGGGTAAAACACAGCTCTGCATCAGGGATGGTGCTGGACATGCCCTGAGTGCACGGAGGCTGCCAGCATGCTGCTGGAGCACATTCAGCTCAGGACAAGCCAGAAACCTTTGCTGGCTTGGGTATGCAAAGAGTTCCTGGTTTTTCAGGAGCGCTCACAGAAAATTGTCTTTTCAGTTTCCCTAGGTTGTTGCAATGTCAGCTTGAGGCCGGTCCCATCCAGCTGCATCAGTCAAAGTGAGCTCCACAACATGACATAACCTGACACAGCTGACACAGCCAGGTGTTACAAGCCAATGGACACCATGGTTCACAAACTATTCAAATTACTTTCAGATACATATCCTACCTCTCTGCTCAAATCCTCCCCAGCTGTCTCGTTTCCCAGCTCCATTTGAATCAGGGTTGGAGGAAAGAGAAGGCGGGAGAGAAACCATCCTGTCTGGCAAAAATATGAAAAAAACAAACTGAATTCTTGCAAACCATATTGCCTGAAAAATTAACTCTTTGAGGGAGGCTCATCACAGCCTTAGAGGTTCTTTTAGGCTTTTTGGGGGAGGGTTGTAAATATATCAGCTGTAAATGCACATCCTCTAGACTAAACATTCATGCCTTGGAGTACTGCATACTAAAATAATAATAATAATAATAGTAGTAGTAGTAGTAGTAGTAGTAATAATAATAATAATAATAATAATAATAATTTTTACTACTACTACTACTATTATAATCTCATGTTTATAGGATGTCATAAAATTGAAGACTTGGAGCAATTCCACAGTCAAAATAATCAAGCCTAGCAGCACCAGACAGAGAGGCAGCCAGCCAGGACATCCACCCATGCCTAGGCACATGCAGTGGTTGTAAAAAGTTGCGTCCCAGGGAAACCAGTGAGATAATCCATAGGAATTCCTTCTTGACAGCACTGGCCTGGGGTGGTGCTGGCCCATATCAAGGCAGGCCACCTCCATTTTGCAGAAGAGAAAAGATGGGCTGCACAGTTGAAGCGACTTGATGAAGGTCATACAACAAGTCTGTGGCAGAGTCAGAAATTCAGGCATGAATTTCATTATCCAGATAGCCATCAATCACCTTGGGGGAAGGGAGAGGTTCAAATGCAGGAAGAACGGCTGGGTACCCAACTTCCAGCGAAGGTCAGTGAGAGCTGAATGCCTCATGTCTCCCATTACCACAGAAATCTCCCCCTCAGAATATAAGTGCTAAAAAAGGCCACCTCCCTCCTGAATATAAATCTCTGTGATTCTCTTTTCCTCTTAATTATAATGGTCTGAATCAGGAGGAATAGGTTGGCAGTCAATGAATTTACACCTCCTTAGTCAAAGAGCAGAATTCACCCTACAACCTTCATGTCTTTGCTTTAATGTTTTGTCAAAAGCAAATAAAAAATATGGGTGAAACCAGCACCCTAGGCCATTAAGCAGAATTTCTGACTGGTCTTTAATGCAGCATGTGTAAGAGAGCCCACAGTCCTCCCTCAGGTTTGTGATCCTTTTATCTACTACAGACGGCCTCTGTGGGATGCATCTCTCTGTTCCAATTCATGTGTGAGCAGAGGGGAAGATAAAAAGAGGGAGACACTGAGAAAAAGAGAGAGAGAGAGAGAGAGAGAAAGAAAAAATGGAAAAAAAGAAGGAATGAAAGAATGAAAGAAAGCAGAAAAGGAAAGAAAAAAAGAGAGAGAGAAGGAGAGAAAGAGAGAGAGGGAGAGAAGGAGAGAAGGGGAGAGAGAGGAAGAGGAGAGAAGGAGAGAGAGAAAGAAAGAGAGAAAGAGAGAAGAAAGAAAGAAAGAAAGAAAGAAAGAAAGAAAGAAAGAAAGAAAGAAAGAAAGAAAGAAAGAAAGAAAGAAAGAAAGAAAGGAGAGAGAGAAAGAGAGAAAGAGAGAAAGAGAGAAAGAAAGAAAGAAAGAAAGAAAGAAAGAAAGAAAGAAAGAAAGAAAGAAAGAAAGAGAGAGAGAAAGAGAGAAAAAGAGAAAGAAAGAAAGAAAGAAAGAAAGAAAGAGAGAGAGAAAGAGAGAAAGAGAGAAAGAAAGAAAGAAAGAAAGAAAGAAAGAAAGAGAGAGAGAGAAAGAGAGAAAAAGAGAAAGAAAGAAAGAAAGAAAGAAAGAAAGAAAGAAAGAAAGAAAGAAAGAGAGAGAGAAAGAGAGAAAGAGAGAAAGAAAGAAAGAAAGAAAGAAAGAAAGAAAGAAAGAGAGAGAGAAAGAGAGAAAAAGAGAAAGAAAGAAAGAAAGAAAGAAAGAAAGAAAGAAAGAAAGAAAGAAAGAAAGAAAGAAAGAAAGAAAGAAAGAAAAAGAAAGAAAGAAAGCTGATAATAGAGAAATAATGAAAGAGAGGAAAGGAGGAACAAATAAAAAATTAAAATTAAAAAGTGAAACCACAAATGTCATTTTCTCTGATTTTGTATATGCATCTCCTTAAGAAATACAAAGAAGCAAAGCAAGCACACACCAAGGCTGTCCGTGGAGCAGCTGAGCCAGTGAGTACAGCAAGCAGTGTACAGGTGTCTGCTGCTGCTTTTATTCGCTGTATAATAGGTGCCTACTGGAATGGGAGAAAGGGCATGAGAAGCTGTCCTTGTCTTTGCAGAGCATGAATAGCATTTATCTCAGTGCAGTGGGCATCGCCAAGTTGGGTTTTTGTCAACCTGTCAATTCTTTTTTTTCTTCTTTTTTTTTTCGCCCCTTTTTTTTTTTTTTTAAACAGAAAGCAGAGTTCAGTAAATAAAGATAAATGATTGTGCTCCTTGTCTGCAGACCCTGGAGCTAAACTGAACAGGCCTCTTATGGTTTGGACCTGCTTCATTGACTGTTCAGACAGCCCAGTAATACGACAGATGTACCCAGCCGTTCCCTCTTCCCCGCTGTCCATTAGATTATGTTCATTTTGTCTGAGATGCCATTATAAGTCTCAAGGTCAAATAAGTCACAGAAAAGAAAGAGGAGGACTAATTTTTTTTCTTTTTTTGCCTGCCGCCCTCCCTGCATAAGGACTCACTCTCAACTTGCAAAGCAGATCGTCTTTTAAGGCACACATACAGCTCAGCACAATTTATTGATATAAAATGCAGGTGTAACATTCACCCGGAGGCACGACAGCAGAGGAGACTTCTCAAGAGTGATTTTGGACAGCTTTCCTAAATTTCTAATGAATTATTTTTTAGGTAAAATACATTAAGGGAAAGCTTTCAAAAAGAGGAAAAGAGGAAGAAAAAAAAAAGAAACGGAACAAATATACAGGGAAGCAGACTGCAAGGTCTAAAGGCTTTCCAAGGCACACTGGGCAAGTTATCACATTCTGAGCAGAGTGGTTGAGATGTGGAGAGCAGAGGGGAGGAAGAAACATCAGCAGTAATAGAATAGTACCAAAGATTCCTAAAACCCCAAACCTGTTAAAAATGTGGGAATTTATTTTATTCTTGGATACAGCAGGATGTGTGTCATCCCAATGGTGTCCTGGGTAGTGACAACAGATCTGCATCATGTCTGTAACAACAAAACTAAACAATAATAAATTAGGGACTGAATTTCTCTTCTATATGGAAATATTTGTATTCTTTAGCATGATTTTTTTTTCCCCAGAGCTTGATTTTCAACAAGTAGGAGGAACTTCACTTATTTCTTTGCTTTTTGGACTGTGCTGATACAGAAAACTTAAGTAATGAAATTTAGGGTTATGAAAGAGGCTTTTGTTTTGTTTTTTAAAAATAATTTGTATTTGACTTTTTTATTCACTTTCACTGTGAGAAAATAGTTACATTTAGCAAGAAACAAGATAAATACCCTTAAGGGCAAAACATTCAATAATCAGAATACCCATCACAAAGAGACAAATAAATAAACTAAAATCCACAAAAAAAAAAAAAAAAAGCCCCACAAAAAACTATGACAATTTAAAGTTCTACAGCCCTTTTATGATCTGAAAATTGACTTATCCACTATAGCTGGGTAGAAGTAAAGCACTGTTATTCAGATTTATCAAGGAATAGAGAGACTAAAGGACATTGCAAATCTGAAGCTGGTTGGTTCCATCAAAACCTGGAACCAATTCTGCTTCTCCTCTGTGTCACATTTAAATCCTTCTGTTGGACAGACTCCCTCTTTAGACTGAGGAGAGGGCAGACATGAGGCAAGCAAGCTGCATCCAAAACAGCTATGAGTACCTTCATTTTAAAAATTAAAATAATAGGTGTTCAAAAATATGTTCAGGAATTAATTTGCAATGGCAAGTTCTGATGCCCAGGGCATGTTAGGGGAACCCAACCCAACCCAAAATCCCTTAGTATCCAACTCAAAACACTCAAAACTCAGCTCAAAACACCTGAATCTTCAAGCCTGGCTCTTTAGGGAATCAGAGTAAGAACCAGGATATTACAAGGACTACCAAGGTGTTTCAGAAGAGAAGCATAAATTACTATATTGAGATCAAATTTAAGTAACTTTTAAAGTCTACCATGGAAAAAAAAAAAAAAAAAAAAAAATTAAAAAAATTCAATCACTGAACCAGAAGCCTTCCCAGAGAGGGAATTCATGCTTGTGGCATGCAAAGCTGCTCGTTCCTGCCGAGCGCATCGGGGCAGAGCTGCGCTGGTGCGCGCAGGGAGGCTCAGCCCACCCTGCCCCTGCTCCGAGTTTGCCAGACATGAACCAGCTCCTGCCCAAAGCCCCAAAACAGCACTCCTCTGTAGTTTGAGCTACGTCCTCCTTTGTTAGGACTGTACAAGCAAAGAAGCCTGAGGGAAGCAGGAGGAAATGCTGAGCGACTGAGGCGCTCCCAGAGGCCAGCCTTGCGTTCCAAAAATGCAAAAGGCAAAAGGAGCTGCTCTGCCCTTTCTCAGGTTGCCACAGCCATAACCCCATGGTCTGGTCGAGGCATTGTTCTTCCCCCTTCCAACTCCCCGTGGGAAGTCTTAATGCTCATTTCTTTGCAAGGCTATTTTGGTCTTTGCAGTTACATGCTATGGTGATGAGAGTAGATTATTCCTTAGGGGAGCGAGGAAGGACCGCTTTGTAGACACTTTCCTCACCCTCTGCATGCAAGATTAAACACAAGTTGATATGAAGTATGCAGGGTTAGAAAGAATAGAGCCATAAGATTTTTAAAATATGAATCCACTCAAGTGAAACATAGACTAAAGTCTTGCAAATGCATTTTTGAGTGTGCTGCATTACTTCCCCATCGAGAGTTCTCCACATGATCCCTTGAGATATGCGGTCCTCTGAAGCCTGTAAAATTATTCTAATCAGCATTTGCTTAGCACTTCAGAAGTTCTGGCAAACACAAGCTAATTAATTCTCACAGTTCCCCCAGAGAAGGAAGATCTCATTTTGTTGATGGTAGCACAGAGGCAAGGATAGTATAAGCGACATGCCCAAGGCCACATTTTGGGCTGGTGTTTGGCCCAAAATCAGAAGTTTGGGACTAGCTACCAAATCAGGTCAACCCAACCCTTCTATGACTCAAGAACATCAGATGTAAACCAAGGTATTTGATAAGTCAAATAAATTTACCTTGTGTTTAGCATTAAGTGAGTCTGACAGCATTTCTGCCTGTAGTTGTTCAAAGGAAGATGTTTCTTTTCACCAAATGCACAGGAAAGTTGTGCACGAATTGGAGGAATTTAAAATGTAGAGATGTTTTGGCTGGGAGAACTATATCCATTACCTTTGCTTCAGGGAGAATAATGTGAAATGGAGACAGGAGGAAAATAATGGGAAAGGCAGGTTACGTATCATACTTTCTTTTCATTACCTTCTGCTTTTGATGTTTGAGAAAATATTTTGGGTCGGCTTTATATTTTTTCCTCTTGGTATGTGACATAAACTTCAGGAAGCACAATTTTTGGAAAAGAATAAAGAGTCATCACTCAGCCTTGGGCTGGAAGGGGATCTGAGCAGCTTGGAGTGGCTGAAGATGTCCCTGCTCACTGCAGGGGAGTTGGAGTAGATGGACATTAAAGATCCCTTCTGGCACAAACCATTCCCTGATTCTGCAATTCTGTGAAGTCAGGACATGTCCAGAGTGTGTGGTGAAGGATTGGAGCTATGCAAACTTGTGATGGGTTGTATGAGGCACATCATATCATACCTACCTCAGGACCATAAACTCCTAATTTTTAGAAATATTCAGAAATATTAGAAAAGCAAACACAAAGTAAAACTCCCATCAAGGTGATATAGAGTAAGGGTCATTAACAACTGTTGGTTTATAATTAATTTGCTCTGAAAAACTAATTTGTTCTGAAAACTCTAAAGCAGACTGTTTAAAATTCTTCATGGAAATGGATTTCCTAACCTATTCCAACTCCCCCCTCTCCCTCCCCCTCCCCCCCACATTTTTCAAATAATTTTCACAGTTTTGACTAAACAGCTATTGAGGGATGCCCTTTGTGAGTAGACAGTTGAGCAAAGATTATCCTCAGTGTAATATGTGTTAATAATTCCTTGTTCTGGTAGCTCAATGTGACAAGTGATTCCTAGAGGAATCTCTAAGAATTGCATAAAAGAGAGGATGAGAGTTGTTAACCAGGAGCTGAAATTTCAATGGAGGGAAACACACATCCCTTTTGAGAAAAGGAAGGGGAAAGGGAAAGAAGGAAAGAGGGAAAGGAAAAGGGAGGAAATATTCTATCAACACCTGCATTTAAATTTGGGCTCAAAGCAAGAATTCTGAAAAACATATGTTACAAATAGCTGGGGAAAAAAAATCCATGAGTATTTCTAATTGTCGTTTCAAAACTTTTATTCACTGAAACTTTTGTCTTTTAAAATTCTTTATCCAACAAAAAAAGAGTGAGCAATATAATTTTTACACAATAGTGTTATCTTTATTGTCTCCTATTTTTCAAAGAAGCAAGTCAATAGAGCCAGCCCTTTTCTTTCAACAGTTATCAGTCAAATTCTTTTTAAGGGGTCAGGGTCAGGGACAGAATCATTATGTCTTTAAACTTCCATTATAGGGATTGTTGTGATACCACTAGCTTCAATCTGCAGAAAACCCTCCAAACTTTGACTCACTTTGTTAGCACCTTTTTGCAGCTAGAAAAGCCCTGCAATAAAACTAGATTGGAAAGAGAAGGAATATTAAAAGAAATGTAAGTACATGAAATGAAAATTATTTTCCCAAGGCAGGTTATATTAAAGATCAAACCAAAAAGTCATCTAAGTTTTCTGGAACTTCGTGCTATTTCCATGGATGGCATTTCAGTGTTTTGTTCTTTATCTGCATCTTTATTTCTATTTTTTCATTTTACTTTTTTTTTTCTCCTTTTTTTTTTTCTTTCTTCTCCTTCTTATTTTTTTCTTTCCTTTTTCCTGTTTGTTTTTATTTCTTTTTCCTTTCCCCCCCCCCCCCCCCCTGGATATACTGGAAAATTACCAAATTGCATTCTTACACTCTTTTTTTATACTACAACAGCAGTCAGACCATGCTGGAAAGTACTGCTACGTGGTGGGTGCTGTCCTGTAATGGCTGTGGTTGCAACATGGAGACAGGGAATGGTGTAATGCATGAAACTGGAATATCTTGAACACATGGGGGAACTTGAGAGGAACTGGAAGCATTACACTCATCCCCATGAATTTCCACTTCAAAATGATGAGTGAGTACTGTCCCAGGGTCTAAGAGGTTAAGATTTTTTTGTCTCTGATATTATCCCTGTCTCAATTTCTTCTTCTTTTCCCTGCTTATAATGTTAAAGAGTTCCTCTGCCTCTTTTGATATTATTTCATCTTGGTGATGTCAGAGCTAATTACAACTGGCATATGGGAGAGGCTGAATTTTGTAGAGGTGATGTTCTGCTGCAAGTGAATGCCAGGAGAAAAGTCTAGCCAAAACAGGGAAATAAACTAAACAATTTTTTTCCTACCACAGGGGTGAGCAGCATTTGATGGAAGCAGAACTTCAGCAGACTCATATTAGAAACTGAAAAATGATCTATGTCTCAATCTTTTGAGCAAAAATTAACATCAATGAATGCTTGATGCATAATAACTACCCAGTGTTTTCTTCATTATGCCAGTAGTTTATGAATCCAAAGAGCTGCACTTACATCATGTAATTTGTTTTCCTGAGATGACTCGAAGAAGAAAAATGTCAAGTAATTATATACTTGTTACTCTCAAGAATTTTCATTTCAGGCTCAAGATGAAGACTAATACAAGAATTTGGGAAATAGTCTATAATTTCTCTTCACTTATTTGATGTAGTTTACCTTTATTGCTATGGGGTTTTAATTGATAATTCAATAGAATATTTATATTCTGTCTTGAGGTTGCTGCACTAATTCTATTAATTCCTGGAGTGGCTACATGACATTCTGTTAGAATCATTATTTTCTTTTTAATAGAACATAGCAACAGACAGCAAGTGATTCAGCATACGGTAGATTGTTCCATTTATTGAAAATCAAGATACTGTATTTGCTCTATTACAATAATGAAGTTGATGATTTCCAATCTGTTTAATAAACTGTTTCTGCATTTGAATATTTATATTAAATCAACCAGCTGGTGAGATCACATCAGTGTTTTTACTCAGAAATATATAACAATTATTAACACTGAACATATTATTTGCTTTTTTTGTCTCAGCCCGGATGGCAGGATTTTTATGCCCATCCCATGCAAAGCAAAAACTTAGAGCTCAGCCCTAGCATTTCAGTTTTAAAGTTCCAGCTACGGATATTTACAAAACTGCATAGAAACATCCCTTGGGGAAACTGAGGCATAAGGTAATCATAGAGCAAATGTCGGAATGGGCTTCAGTCCTCTCTAACCTCCCATACCATGCCACATTTGCCCTTAATCACTGGAATGATTGCTCTCAGTGATGCAGCAATAGGAACAGTTTAGCAGGGGATGGTGTGATGTGGTGCCATCAAGCCCACTCGCCCTTGACACCGTGCTGTTGGTCGTTATCAAGCTTTACATCCAATCCCTCCCCAGCAGCAGGGGGGTTGGAATCAGATGATCTTTGAGGCCTCTTCCAACCCAAATCACTCTGTGATTCTGTGATTTATATGGGAAGGTTGTCAGTAACTTGCAAATGGCTGTTGATCATAAAATGCGTCAGAACTTCTCGTTCTTCACTTCCTCTCACTGTTGGTGCTCCAACCCCTCCATGCACTTTGCCTGGTGCTGATTCAGCTTGGCTTAACCTCCTGTGCCATGGGCTTAAGGATGGGAATGTTCCCACACTGAAGTCTGGGAATTAGCAACCTGAATTAGCAATCTCCATTTTGCATAGCAGAGTTAGCATCAGGGGGTTAGGGGATTTTTAGCCAATCGCTGAAAAAGTCATATTGTCATAAAAGTTAAATAGCTTGGGAAACCAGAAGATGGATACCAAGAATTTCTTAATTTCTGGAATCTGAGGCTCCAGACGAATGCACTCAGTGAAAACACACCCCAAAAAGGCAAAACTTTCTTGGTAGATGCAATTCATTGGGTATGTGGTGGTTTCCACTCCTGAAAGACAGGACAGATGGGTATGCAAGAAGCAGATACAACTTGTTTTACACAAATTTGATAAACAAAAGAGCTACGAGGAGAGTAATGACGAGTTTTCAGCAAGCCATCAGGGGGACTGGAAGTAGCAGAAAAATCTTATTATGTATAGATTCATAGAGAGGAATAGCAGAGCAGTGTTTTGGTCCTATTTCTGTGCCCTTTCCAAAGGAGCCTACGGACATACAGACAGGTGGAACTGGCAGAGCTCTAAAGAAACTTAATAGGGTTATAGAAATTACTCAAAAAACCCTACAGGATGTGTTAGAGTTATTTCTTTTCCACATATTTCTTTGAACCATCTCAATAGAAGTATATTTCATTGTATGTTTGCTTTTACAAGGTGGTTTAAAAAATTATATGAGAAAGTTTGTAATTTTCTGTGAAGCCCTATAGGATTTTTCCATAAGGGAAATATCTTTGTGTATCTAATACGTGCAGGATATTACATAGCACAAGAATTCCTAATGAAAAATTTAACTCTTGGTACTTCCTTAAGCACTAATGAGAGAAACACTTCTTAGGAAAATGTGCAAAGCAGCCAGCAAAGTGCCACCCTGGATAACACTGTGACACAGGGAAAGAAGCAAAACAAAACAAAGGAAGCAGCCTGTGAATATTTAAGAGTTGATCTTATGACTTATCTCTGTATTGACATTTTCAAGCTAAAAAACATTTGACTAAAGGAAAATGGCTAGCTCTCAGCAGCAACAGCAGCATTGTGCCAATTTCCTAGCCTAGAGGCAGCATGCAGAAAGAAGTAAGAGCAAATGATGTATACTTTGATGTAAGGTGTAACCTGGGGGGAGTGCCAGCCAAAATGGGGGGAGAGAGATATGAAAAATTAAAATGAAACAGCAGAATAGGTCACTGACTGTAGGATGAAGTTTAATCTCTGAGTACCATTAGTTTTAAGCATTGAAGGACAATGGGGAGAGGGGAACAGAAAAACATGTGGCTCATTGTTCTGTTGGTTTAAAATTGTTTACTTTAGATGGCCTCAAGTAATTAAGGGAAATAGAGGCTATAACTAGAAGAGAGATTGTTGAAGAAAGTTTAGCGGGGAAAAAAAAAAAGAAAAAGACAAAGTTCATTGTCTCAATTAGACGTGAAGTGTTCTCCTGGTGAAAACCACCCAAGAAAACCTGGAGGGAAAAGAGGGAGCAGGCATAATCACAGTTACGGCTCAGAGAGTCATACTGAGGATCAATCTGGGAAAAAAAATACACATTGATTTATAGCTTCACAGACAAAGGCAAATGATGGGCGGTGTAAATCACATCAGGCACAAATTTACCATTATTGCTATGCAAAACTAGGAAACAACACTGTCAGGATGCTGAGGCTGTTAATGGCAACCCTAATCCTATGAAGACTCAGTAATGTGCTGATGTAAATAAACCTACTGCCTTCAAAAAAGCCTCACAGGTTTAAAGTGAAGCACATGCTTAAGTGTCTGGAAGATGATAGTCCAAAAAACCAAGTTATGTTCTCTTTTCCCAACCGGCAAATTAACAATCTCCATTTTGCAGAGCAGAGTTAGCATCAAGGATTGGGGTTTTTTTCAGCCTATCACTGAAAAAAACCCATATTATCATAAAAGTTAACTAGCTGTGGAAACCAGAAGATCGATACCAAGAATTTCTTAAACTTGTCACTGTTACGGCACACCCAAGAATCCATCTTAGAGGCTGGGCACCCGATTCTTCCTCACACAGGAAGAACAATGGAATAATGCAGAGTGTGCAATACAAAGAGGGCAGGAGTGTGTGCAATAGACCCTGGGTAGCTGTGCTCTAACACACCTGGGGGATCACATTTCAACCTCCTGGCAGAGCCTGAAAGGGTGCTTTGCAAAGATGCTGCCTTTCCACTCATAGATGACTTGAGGAGGAGAGAGGCTGGTCTAGTTTTGCTTTGGAAGCCAAAAGGAACTATTGGATGCAGGGATATGCCCACTTAAACATTTTTGGTGATCTTTTTTTAAATGTTGCTGCATAGAGTGACAGCCAGGAGCTTCTGTGGAACAAGGGATTGTGGGAGGAGTTGAGACGGGATTGTTTGGGTTTCCATGATTCCTGCCAGGACTCCTTGCGAGCTGTGGAGCATAAAAGTTTTCACTCAGTGTTCAGGTTCTCTGTCTTTCTCCATAATATAACCTAAAGATACTTTAGAACAAAAATAAAGAGCCACTATAATCCCCTATTACCTTTACTCTGCTAAACTAGGACTGCTGATGTCTTCTCACTGCTAAGCAGGGACAGGACGCAAGGGAATGGTGGCAAATTGAGCATGGGGAGATATAGGTTGGAAATATCCAACCTATACTAATGTAATGATGAGGTATAGGTTGGGTTTTAGGTAAAGGTCCTTCACACTGAGGGTGGCTGGGCCCTGAACAGGCTCTCCAGGGCAAAGGCCTGACACAGGCCTTTGGACATTGTCCTCAGACACATGGTGGGATTGTTGGGATTGTTGGGATTTTTATGTGTCCAGAGACAGGAGCTGGACTTCAGTGATCCTTGTGTGTCCCTTCCAGCTCAGGATATTCTGTCATTCTGTGATCCCATGCTCAGTTCTAGCATGTTAGGAAGTAAGAAACATCACTGGCTAAAAGAGATTCTTGAATTATCTCATCTGCAGTGTTAAAGTGGTCCTGGAGCATCACAAAATTTGGGAGGGTTGATGTGCAAAAGAGAGGGTGTTAATGACACACTGGCTAACAGAAACTGGATGAAAGGGCAAAAGATCTTTCTCCACTTGCTGCTCATCTAATTCAGAACTGGTTTATTGTAAATAATTAGTTTGCATTCAGTCTCTCTCCTAGCCATGACGCCAGACAATGTGTGCTGCCTCCACACACACTGGAAGAAACCTTTCTTTCAAGGACCACTCAAGCCCTCCCATCATGGTGGGTATTTTTAGGTTGCAAAGAACAAGGTAAAAGAGGTGGCAAACTTGTTTCCTGTGTTGTCCATGAAGTTTCACGGTGCAAAGTTTTAATTGCCTTTCAAAGCAGATTCCTCAGGTAGAATTACACTCAGCTTGCACGCTTAAGAAAGGAACTAACTCTTGCATTGTAGCCTCAGCTGTGATAAGGGATGCTTCATCTGAGCTGCCAAAAAAATAATGGTGCTTACCTGTGCAGTATTTCTCACAGTGTATGAACATCAATATCATCCTTTGCCTGTCTGAAAGATTTCAAAGTCCTTTCTAAATTTACTCCCCAAGATGTCCTTGTGGCGTTCTGTGATTACCGGCAATCAAAATGAGATAGTGCGTGGCTTGTGCCGCGGCAGCTTTTCCCGGAACGTGGACCACAGGATCAAGGAGTTCCACTGTTACAGCCCTCACCATCCCTTGTGCTGCTGTCCCACCTGTGGGACAGGGTCAGGCAGCACAGCCTGGCTGCAGCCAGTGGTGCAAACCCAGAGCACAGCTGAGCACAGGTGCCTGCTGCCTGCAGCGCACCTCTTGGCTCTACCTAAATCCTTAGACTTAACTGGCTGTGAGAGGAGAAATAACAGATGGAGGCTGCAAACAGATGGAGAAGCACAAACTAGCGCTGAGACAATCATGCTAATTGTAATGGGCAAAATGCACAGCACACGGGGTGCATTGCCATGGCCATTACCCTGCGTCATCAGCAGGGGAACAAAGGCATGGGAAAACATCCTGTGCAGGGCTGCAAGGTGCAGCAGGCTCAGGAGGCTTCATTTCAGAGTCTTTAGATGTCTAATAACATCAGCAATGTCAGGGGTCCCTATAAAACCAGCAGAAAGAGACAGGCAACTCCAGAGAGGGATGGATTTTTAAATAAAAACATTTAAATAACAGCGCCTTTCAGAGGTGTTTCTCTAGTCTGTCTGTAGCGCTGAGTAGTCAGACAGGCAAGGAGACAATTCTTCCTGTCTAGATGTGTATTTTAAGGGCAAATTTTTAGTAAAACAAAACCAATCAAGAGGAAAAATTAAGAGCAACAGCTGCCAGCACCTGATCCTCTTCACAACTCTGCAAACAGGCACCTGAAAAAGCTGCTGAGGCAATTTGGAGTACACTTTTCAAAACACAGAGAATAAAGCTAAGGAAAGAAATGTCACTCCCTCAGCCATTCCACAGGTAAAAGGAACTGTGGTACACATACATGCACATGCACACACACACATTTATATCTTTCCAATTAAGAAGGAAAAATATAGAATCTGCTGGGTTGAACAGGAGCACTAGTGAATTATCTAGTCCATCCTTTTGCCTGGGGCAAGACTGATTTAATTATCTCTAACACTTCTCTGATGGATGAGTGTCAAACCTTCCCTTGACTATCTCCAATGAAGGTGATCTGACTACCTCCCTTGGGTAACTTGCTTCATTGCCTTAAATGTACTAATAGTTATGAAGTTTTCCATAACAGTCAACCTAAATATGCAGTGCTTCATTTAGAACCTATCACTCCTTCTTTTTTTTCTTTTTTTTTTTCTTTTTTATTTTTTTTTTTTGTTCCCACTGACTAATGAGGATAATTGGTTCCTCTCCTTTTTCAGGGACATGCCTTTATGTGTTTATGGACATTCATCATTACTCCCTTTAGTCTTTTCCTCTCCAGACAGGACGTGCCTGGTTGTCTGAAACTTCAGTGGTAAGAAGCCCGAGGCAGAAAGATGAACGTGTTACAAAAGGCAGAAATGTGGGCATTTTTAAAAGGTAACGAGGAAGACTGGGCATTTTGCACTGCCAGAGATTCAACAACTTCCACAGATACGAGGAGTGTGAAGTTAAAACAGGAAATGTAACTGTAAAATTTTAGGTAAAACTAAAATGAGCTGCAAATGCAAAACATCATTCACTGGCAATGGGACACCAGGTGAAGGGAACTGCCAGGGGATGGCACAAACAAGGGTTCTACCACAGCCCATAGCCAGGTGGATAGAGACAGGGCTCTGTTCCTCAACCTCAAAAGCAGTAAACAAAAGTGAATTCCCAAAGGAATGTTCCCAACGTGAATAAATCTTCCATAGCTGAGATAGCTGCTTTGCGGCCCTTCCACCTGTTAGAATTTACTCTGTCCTCCCCTCATCTCTGATTTAATTTAGACAAGCAGACAATAAGTCCTTCACAAAGAGGTATTTAAAAGGTTAAAAGGGGAGAGGGACACCAATAAAGCCTTCTTTGTATTTTATTCTGTCATGAGGGTTAGCTGCCCCCCAGCCTATTCAGTCTGAAATGGCATCAACACTCCACAGAGACCAATTCATTCTCCAGTTCCTGAAGTGCAAACAATTCATAGAATAAAACAGCACCAGAAAGCGAGAGGAAAATCTCTGTGGGGATGCCAAGAGCCTAGCTACATGCAGTGAAATCACCAGACTTCAAAACTGCAAGGAAGCGGGGGTTAACTCAGGCCTTGATGGATGGTTCAGGCACTGGACGTGGAACTCTCTGAGAGCCAGTTAGAGAGTCTCTATGCCTACATCACAGAGCTTGCCACAGCCTTTATTGTGTTAGTTTTTTATAATTATTCCTGCTTCATGGATGGTAAATTTAGATAAATTGAGAGTAAGATCCAGATTTTCAGAAGGACTTTTTCCGATTTCACAAAGTTGTGGGCAATCAGTGGCACTCAGGCTTCCAAACACTCGAGAAGCTGAGCTCTAGCCAGAAAAGCTCTTGGAAAATCTTTCTACTGTAACTTGAATTATTTCCACTTTCTCAGACTCTCTTTTTAGAAAGCTACCACTCCCACATCTTCACCAGCTGAAAGAAAAATATATTTACACCTCCTACATCCTCACATGAAACTCTACAGTTTGACTGGAACTACCAGCAAAGACTGGGATGGAGCTTTTCAAACAATGAAAGGTGAACCATATCAGCTGACATGGGGCTGCATGAAACCTGGGCAATGATAGTGCTTCCTCCTATCTTTGTTTTTTCACGTTCCTGAAAGCCAGACTGAAGGATATACTTTTAAAACAGGACTTATCACCAGTGATCTGATGCAGAACAGGGCACATTTTTGGCCAGAGATGTATGGCTTCTTCTGACAAAGCTGAGCTCTAAAACTCTGCTGTTTACTCTGGAAGGATCCCCTCCTTAGGTCCATATCTCTTCTCATAATCTGTGATTCTGCTGACATGGGAGTAATTCAGATGTAGATCACAGGAATCCTAAGTACCTCTGTGAATATATTTTCAGCTGCCATAAGTAGGACATCACAGAGATGACAACAGAAGCCAAGTGTTCCTATTCCTTCTCAGTATCCCAGTTTCTGTACTTTGCCAGCCATGAAACCAAATTGACCCCATCCACACTTTCACTTCCACAAGTAAAACTGCTATTTTGAAGACGGTCTGGAGCAAGCTAAGAAAATAAATCCTCTACCTTATCAGAAGCTATAAATGGCTGCTGGGAAGTCTTGAGAGATTACCTACTGGCTGGATATCACAGCTCCATACTGAAGAAGCAGCACTTGACTGTTGACATTTGTTATTAATGTGGAAGAGCAAAATGCCTGTGATATTTTTATTTGGTATTTGTGCATCCCTAATGCCTCGTCTGCTTCATCCTGGGCTCTGTCATGCTCTCACTGACGTCAATCTGGGTCTTGCCAATTGGTAGCAGGCTCCCCATTGGCTATTTCTCCAAACACCCTATGAATCTACTCTTATTTCTCAAGGCTTATCTGATTATGATTGGGAAAGTCATTTTCTTGGGTTGGCACTTGCAATGCCCTGTCTTTATTGAGCCTGAGTCATGAACAAAATGTTGTTTTGGGTCTTGCCGTGCCCTATAATGAAGGGCATTCAGTAGTGTTAATATCTTCTTTTCTAAGCCTTTTTTATATATAAATTCAAGTACATGGAAATTCTTTTGACAGAACAGGCAGATGCAATCTCTAGGGTGTTTCCTTGCTAGATCCTTTACCTGGGTGTCTTCCCACTCCTCTCCTGGAGAGGGAGGGAGAATGTGTCATTAAGTCACAAAGATTTTTTATTAAAAACACTTTCACTGCTCTGATGTTTGAAAGCTTGAACAAGAACATCAGCTAAAACATATGACTTGAATGAGTCAATACTAAGAAAAAAAAATAATGGCTTGAAAATGGGAAGGAAGCTTTGAGACTCCAAAGACTTGTGAAATGGAATTTTCCTTCTATAAAAGCGACTTAAATGATGGGAAAGGGTGACAGATGAGTAGTTCTGTAGTAGTTCAAGCATGAGTAGAAGAGGGAAAAGTTGCACATTCTTCTATGAGACTGTTTGACCTGAGGGCTTTCACTTTGTTCAGGAATTTCAGTGCCTGATGAGTAGTTTACCTTCAGATTTGAGCCCAGTTTTGGCTTCTTCCAGAGACTGGCCACAAACATTTCAGTGAGGACAAAATAGTAGCAGCTTGGAGAAAGCAGAGACCAGCTTCAGCCCATAAAGACCACCAATCATTTTGTAGAAAATTCCTTGAAAATCACTCATATGTGTTCACTTGTGAAAGATTTACTTCACTGATTGATAGGCATGCTCTTTCAGAGGGGAAAAACTCTTGTGGGATGCAGAACATCATGACACAGGAAGGAGATAAACTCTCTGATCATTAAAACATGGGTCTGAACTCCAAATTATGCAGTTTTGGTTCTTAGGTAATTGACTGAGATTCCTTCTCTGATCTTGTGTCTTTGGTTCTCTCCCTCACTGGTCATCATCTGAACAATGAGAATTGTAGTTCCTCTGACAGCTTGTGAACTTGGGCTGTAAGAAAATCATATGTGACTTTCAATAAAATGTACTGTGATGAGCATTTTGTCTTGGACTCATCATACCTGGGTTTTTCTGGCATCTTTTTGCACTTCCTTGATCCAACATTGTTGTATTTCATTGGCTCGTGAATAAACCATGTGGTATTCACCCATGTGGTTTGCACAGATTTTCCAGATGCCTCCTAAAAGCCAATGAGTTGAGGTTTGGGGATACTTGCATGAGCTCAGGACAGCAGTGTTCTTTCTCAGATCAGCCCAAAGCTCTCCAAAACCTGCAAAAGCCTCCGTTCATGATTGTTGATTCATGGAATACAAAGAGCACTTTTATTTAAATGTTTGGAGTGCCTCACAGATTCACATCCCCACAAATGAGTAGGACTTCTGAACTTTCCTTTTTCTTTCTAGAAATCTTGAAATAAACTGAGATCCAAAGATAGCAGCTCAATCTACTCTTAATTTTCAGCAAACATTATTGCTACACCTAGATACCTCTAAATGGTAGAGAAGTTTCATTTTGATGCCAACACCAGCTCTACCTTCACAGTCATTTTGGACCATCAGCATCTCTGTCATTCTTGCAGCTGCTGGAAAGCTCTTTGATCTCTACAGCAATTCTAAATTTTGTCATTTTCTTACTTGCTCAGATGCTTTCCTATAATCTCTCTTGCAGATATGTCAATCAACAAGACAGCCAACACAAAGTTTTTTTGCCCTCCAAATCTATTTTAGTCTCTCTCAAGATTACTTGTATATTAATTTAACACATCTGGGGGATTTCTGATGCATGGATACAACAGCATATTTTTCTTTTTTTTTTTTTCCGCACTATCCAGCTTGCCCTTGTTTTTCCCCTTTGATGTGTAATAATGAGGTGGCACAGGGGAAATGTCTTTAATCAATTGCAGAAACTTATAGCACTATCAGGATTGCATGTATCTCAAAACACTTTATCACTGTCTCTTTCCAGCGTTCATAATTCTGATGTATCTGGTGTACCAGTGTCATGTCATTCTATTACATTAAACAATCTAACATAACAACTGAACACAGTAAAATTATGAAATGCTGGCCTGCTTCAGAAAATATAAAAAGATAATACACTTGTTTTCATCTGGGAAAGCTGCTATTAGTTTGTTCTGTGGTTTCACATGATTAGAGGGAGAACTAGATAAGCAGGTAGACAGACAGACATGAGCGCACTGCTTGGGGAAATGCAGCTCAGGTTCCTCACCTTAGGCTGCCCATTTGGATGCATGAATATAAGCAGAAAGGTTTCTTTCCTTTTGTTAATTACATATAAGATGGGAGATCAGAAAAAAACTTACTTCATGTCTCTGTTTCCAGGTTTATTTGTATATTAATATGCCTTACACTTTCTCCAAAAACAGAAGCTCCTTAAAATCTTCAAGCCCACCTTACGCCTTTATTCGTACTGCATCTCACCTTACTTTAGATATGTTCCCTATGAAAGTGATTTTACTGCAGTCAAAACTCTGACCATAACTCACTGAGCCATCTTGAGTTAGGCTTGATTTAGCTGGCTGTGTAGCTCTGCATGTCAGAGCTCAGCTGCACAACTGCCACAGTATTTATTTTATTTATTTCCCCCCTTTTTCCTTCTCTGGCAAGGTTTATAGCCCACACCAAACCTCAAGCTAGCATGGCTACATGGCTCTTGTAGCTGGTGGCCACTTCCAAGCTCACCCAGAGCCGCAAAACTGCCAAGCACACCTTTGTCTGCAGAGGACACGTGAAATGGGTTGGGGTAATTTAACACCAATTACATTTGGTGTAGTTTAACATCAACTATGGGCAGGTTCTAAGTATGGATTTATATGCAGATAAGGATTTACACAGCTGGCAGCAGTGAATCCAGAAAATTTCAGGAATGTCATCAGAGAGGGAAGAGGGCTGTGTTAAATATAAAAAAAGTGATGTCAAAAGTTTATGTGCACTGTGTGTATTTATTGTCCTTGACAGCAACTGGCTCCAGTATAGGCTTATGCTGGACCAAGAATCATTACTGACAGCCTGGGGAAAAAACAACAGTAGAAACAAAAATTTATCTATGTAAAACTTTTTATTGTTTACTTTCCTAATTCTTAAACAAATCAGCTTCGTGTGTTGAGTTGAAAATCTCATTGAACATGTATTTTCACACACTCACACCCTTTCGCTGTTTCCTGCCATACTGCAGCCACATTAACCCAACGGAAATCCAGTAATTTCCCTGTAATCCTGTATTTCCTCACTGTGACTTGGTACATGGTTGGCATTGCTCTGGGAAAAGCACTCTGCAAGTACTAGGAGGATAAATGGAGATATGCTGAGAAGGGGGAAAAAGCCTTTACAGTATCCAAAGGGGGCTCAGAGAGGAACTCTCAGTTAGGAACTAAGTGATAGAACAAGGGACGGTGGGTAGAAATTGAAATACAGAAAAATTAGGTCACCTATTAGGAATAAATTTTTCATTGTGGGTGGGGTGGGACTCTGGAACAGGCTGCCCACCACAGCCCTGGTGGTGTTCAGAGCCAGACTGGATAAATCCCTGAGCAACCTGATCTTGTGGAAGGTGTTCCTGTCCTTGGCAGATGGGGCTGGGACTGGATGACCTCTAAAGTCAATTCCAAACCTTAACAGGATATGATTTTGTGACTCTGTGACTTCCCTTCTTCCTAGGATGTGCCTAGAATCTTAGAGGTTGCCTAAGCCTTTCCAATCCAGAATAATTTATAATTAATCATTATCCCCTATAAAGTTGGTAATCAAAACCAGTCTAGTTAACAGCACTATCTGAAATCATAATTTAGGGTATGTCTCTCTGGCTTGGAAGATGCAGGGATCACAGTTATTGATGCTGTTTGGTTGTCAATGGCTTTCTTTACCATGAACTCCATGGTGGGATAAATAAGGTCAAGCAGACCAAGTGTCATGGGCTCAAAGTGTGAGTGACTAATGAAAGAATGGAGTTATTGATTCACACTGGGCAGAAGTAATTTTTGTGTTAAAACCTTGGCATCCCCGTTCCTTGAAAAGCCAGCTGTGCTGTCTCATCCAAGAGTGTCTGACATGCTGCTGAGAGCATGCCAAATGCCAGTCCTCACTCAGAGGACTGTATCTTTAGAAAAAAAAAATTAAATTATTTTATGGATTTAATAATACATATATAAAAATATATATACCACATAACAGATTTGCTGCATTAGCAACAGCAGCAGCTGATTTCTAGCAATCTTATCACTGGGTCATCTTTCATGTATATGTACATACAATACCAATTACACTCCATAACACTCGAAATAGAGCCAGTAAATGTATGTGTAATTCATCAATGAAACAACACAGATTTTTCTAGTGATGCTTGACCCTATATTTTTCTTTCCTCCTTCTGCTTCTATTGTGTTCATTCATCACGTTATAGATCCATTCAAATCATAAACTCTTGAGGGTAAGATTTGTGTCCTTAATTTGTTTCCGAAAAATCTTGGTTACTATTATATACATAATAAAGGACATCACTTTTCCCCAAAACCATGTAGCCCTCAATACAACCTAAAACAAGGTCACTCACCTGACTGAAACAGTCACTGAAGCAGCACAGCGGCCAAGCTAAGATGAGCAAACTGGCAAGCAGACCCAGAGACTCCAGCATGGGCATGAATAACACAGAAACCAAAGTTCTGCAAGTGATGTAGTATTTTAATCACTTGTGCTCAGACATTAAATAACTCTGCAATATAATTCACCAGTAAATGTCTCAGACCTATAAAAATTTCAAAGAGCTTAAACCCCACTGATTTCAGTGACTAAGAAGACAGAATATCTTGCGGATGGAGATCTACAACTGAAGGCTACAAACTTGTTACTCTACATACGCTGAAAGGGTGGGTATTTGGTGTAACAGTCTGGCACACTTCAGTGGAGAAGTTTCAGGTTTATTTTGATTTAATGCCTTTGTGAGTGAGAACAGAATTAATATTGTTCATTTTGACCAGTGAAAGACCAAACAGGGGAGGAAAGGTGTCTGTGTGAAGCTTCAGCACTTTCATACACAAAATTCCCTGGTGCAATTCCAGCAGCTCATCACCCGAGGACTGCTCACCCTGAAATCTTGCAGAGGAAGGAAGGCTGCTGGCAAAGGATGAAAGGATGAGGCTCAAGAAAGAAGATGACAGGGAGGAACCTTCCCTTTGCTTTTCTAAGGCCCTCAAATCTCTTTCTTAAACCTCCTGTTAAGGAGTACATCTCCTCCCACATGGAGAAATTCTGCTCGGCAGCCTGGTTAGCCATTTTTAAATCAACTGTCTCTTGTGAAACTAATAATCAATTTCCACAAAATCTTTCTCCTTTGTAACTGTGATAAAATGAGATAGCTGAGACATGGGTATGGGATAAATCTTCAAAGCTTTGATATGAAACACTGCAGAAAGAAACTTTGCCTCCCCCATGGCCTGCTCACACCTACCTTAAGCAGCTGGAACAAGAGGGAAAATAGGGACAGAAGAATAAAGACAGTGACCAAGGTTTATTTCCAAAAGAAAATAAACAACACTGTAATTAGTAAGAAGTTGGTTTGTTTGGGGTTTTTTTGTTTTGTTTTGGGGGATTTTGTTTGGTTGGGTTTTGTTTGGGATTTTTTTGGTTTTTTTTTTTTTGCGGTTTTTTGGTTGGCTGGTTTTTTGTGTTGTTTTGTTTGTTTGTTAGTTCTTTGTGGTTTGGTTTGGTTTGGTTGGGTTGGGTTGGGTTGGGTTTGGTTTGGTTCAGTTTGGTTTGGTTTGGTTTTGTTGGTTTGGTTTGATTTGGTTTGGTTTGGTTTAGCTTGGCTTGGCTTGGCCTGGTTTGGTTTTTTTGGCAGGTTTTATCAGGCTTATATAGGATTGGCAACCTGAGGTGAATGGTATCACATACCTGGTTAATTGTTCTTGTCATATATATGTTGTCACACCATTCACTGAGTCTCCACATGGGTTAAATTAACAAAAAAGCAAAGAGACAAACATTGAAATGAAATTAATAAACAAAGCATAAGCTGAAAATAGACTGTGTAAAGGCAATTATATTTTCTTTATGGTCTCAAAATTTATTGACAGCTTTAGTCTAATAAGCCTGACTTTGCCATCCCATAAAAAGAAAAAAGAAAAGGTTAGTACAGACAGACAGCTGTACCAACAGGAAATAGACTTTAAGACATTATCTACATCTTGATGTATGAGTTAGCAAAACTGCAACAGTATATATACACCCAAATAAGGGTGTATTCACCCAGGATGAAAAAAATTATTGGCTTTGTCTACAACAAACCCATAAAAGACATCCATCAGCTTTACAGAACGCTCCCAACAACAATTAAAGGATCTTGTTTCCCAGAAGTCTTTCTGGGATTACTTTGTGTTCATTTTGGGTTTTTTGCCATTAGATGAGCCAGTTATGAGCCCTTCACTCAGCTAAGAGAGCACCCAGGTGACTTGGTAATGAACAATGCAGGGTGGTGGCTCCCCCACTCTTCTCTCTCTTTCTCTCTGACTCATATTCAGGATTTCTTGCCTGACCTTGTTGGACAAATTTTATAACTCCGCCGTGGAAGGTTACAAGACATCAGGGCTTTTAATTCCGAGCGCAGCGTTTCCTCACCCCACCAAAGTTAGCTGGCAGTTCCAAGAAATAAATGACTTTTGCTGGGCTCTTAAATAATATGATTTGCATGCTTGAAATGAGATCACCAAAGTAATTGTAGAATATTGCTTGCCATTACAGTCATTAAAACCAGGCAGATGTAGGATCATTCTCATGGAAAACTTTCCTGCTGGGTTTTCATGGAGATAAGTGCACAAAATCCACTTCTGAAAAGATGTTGAATAGAATGAATTTGCCATTCACTGACTGTCTGATGATGATTTGCTTGTTAATTGGGAGTTTAGGCTTTAGAGAAACCTTAACAAATGTGATTGCTAAATTCTGGAGGTTGCCTCCCTCTTTGCAAGCCGTGTTTACAGCTATAAATTCTTCTTTCGTTGTATGGCATTTTAGTGGAGATTTGTCAGTGGGGAAATACAACATTACTCATTTTTATAGAGGGACTTCCAAAGGTATTTTCAACTTCATTGCATGGCAAGAATGTGTTAATTAAATTCATAAAGGTGTTTAACTCTGTGCTTACTTTTAAGCACAAGCTTAAATTTTAATGTCTTAGTGATTTCAGCAAGTGATTAAATGTGAGCAGTGTTTTCCCATCCAAAATTATCCTAAAAAACTGTGCTGCAAGTAGCTAATTATTTACATTGGTGGGGGAAGATTCAGAAAAACAGAGACAAACATCAATAACTAAACTTAGCCTCAGAATATTTAACCAATACTCTGCATAGTGTTACCAATTGCCTGGAACAGAATCCCAGAAGGGTTTGGATTGGAAGGGACCTTAAAAATTATCAGTTGCAACCTCCTGCCATGGGCAGGGACACTTTCCAATAGCCCAGTTTGCTCCCAGATCTATCCAGCATTGGCTTGGACCTTCCAGGGTGGATGGGGCAGCCACAGCTTCTCTGGGAAACCTGTGTTAGGAACTCAGCACCCTCACAGTGAAAAGAATTCTTCCTGGTATCTTCTTATACTTATACTCTCCTAGTATATCCTTACCAGATAAAACACCAGTTTGAGTGAAGGAAAAAAAAAATTGTTTTTTATGGAATTACAATTGGAGTTAATTTCATTGGAATACCTCAAAATAATTTGTAAAAGCTGGGAAACTGGTACTTACTAAAGACACCTCTACAAAGAGCCTTTTTTCCAAACCAGGAGGAGAAGGAGCCATGGGCTGGCTCTGAAATTGCTTTGCTTCATCTGAAAACTGCTGCACCTCATGCAGAGTGCATCAAGAGAGTGTGGTTGCATCCCCACCCCTCACACCAGCCTCTGAGTGCAGCAACAGGCTCATGAGTGCCTCCCAGCTCCCTCACTGGACCTCAAGAAACCTTTTTTTAGCTCTGGAAAAGGGATATAAGGTTTGGAAGATATGCCCATAAGGTACCCTCACGTGCCAGCAGAGCAGAGATTGATGAAAGCGAGAAAAGGTCAGTCAAAAGTAGAGGGTTAGCAGAGGCAAAACTGCTGGATGTCTTGGCAAATTCATCTCTTCATCCCTTTCCCTTTGTAGAGGAGGAAACTAATTTCTGAGCTGCAGCACTGTGCGTCCCAGGGCACAGCTTCCACTGCAGAATCCCTGCTCACCACTGGCTGCAGGACAAGCTCAGTGCCTGGATTTCCTCTGGGATTTCTGGGCACAGTGAACAGTTCTGCCTAACAGTGAAAACTTTCCTGTTTTGGAGGTGGAGAAACTGAGTCTCAGGGTGCTGAAACAGCTCACCCAAGGTCAGTAAAAAAAAAAGACAGAAGCAGAACCCAGGAGTCCTGCTTGCCCCTTCCCTGTGCTGTAACCACTAAATCCCCCAATCAATAATGAATCTGTTACAGCAGTCTTATATTATACCTAATGTCAGGGGGAGGAAAAAAAAAAAAAAAGAAGAAGAAGGGAAGAGAAGAAGTTGTAATAAAAGCACATAGGATAGAGATACACATTTCTCTTTAGAGCAATAAATCTTTCCAAAAGGAAGTTGGTTAAAATTCTTTACGTTAAAAAAATGAGGTCTACGGGGACTCCAAATTTCAGTTCGATTTTTAGCTGAGGCATTTTTTTTCTTTATCAAACACTTGGTGCTGTAATGTGATAAGGGCCCCATGCAGACCATAAAACTAATTTATCATCTGTAAGGTGTACAAAGAAAATGGTAACTGCCTGCTTGTCTGCTTGACATATGAGGTCATTTTTGCCGCTAGCTTTCTAATACTGAGCAATTTTATCAGCTATTTATATACATTAATTGTAGGCACCCATATGTTCACCGTTGTATTTAATAATGCATTGCATTGAATATGCATTCCTTAAGTTTTAGCATGCCGTGTGCATCTTTTATTTAACTGTTTGGTTTGCCTATTAAAGCCCATTATTCAACTCTGCTGTGCTGAATAACCCTTCCTCTCTCGAAGGGGCTTATATTTCTTTAAATCTTGCTCACCACATTGAAAGTCAGTGGTGTGAACAAGGCCACCTCTCTTGTCCCAAAGGAATAGCAGCAAAACAAGCAGAATTGGGGCCATGGTCCACTTAATAATACTAAACAAAAAGGATTATTCAATGAGTCTCTTTCCTCGAGGGACGGCGACGCGCTCATGGGTTGTGGTGTGCACGCAGACATGCCTCTCTATCAATATGGGAAGGAAATTAAACAAAGGCCTGATCCTCATGCCAGCTCCTGTTGATGGAAATGAGGGAAGGAGCTTGGCTGAGCATGTAAAACACCACAAACATCTGCAGTGCCCTCCTCTGAAAGATGGCTGTGGGAGGAGGAAGGCTTTATCCTATGCCATGAGCTCCTGCTTGGGTCTTGAGCCACGTCATGTACCACCCACACAAACTCTGGAATACCCTAATATCCTAATATCCCTGCTGATGACTGTCCTCACAAGAAAATGGAAATCAAGGGAGAAAAATCCAGGTATTTGTGGACAGCAGCTCTGGGAGGGACTGTTTCTCCAAAGGCCCCTTTCTCTAGTGCTGCTTCTCAACTTTCACTTCCAAGTTCCTCCAGAACTCTGGCATTCTTTTGTGTCTGATCTACACGAGCAGTAAATATCACAGACCTTTTCCAATGCAGTGGAGGTGGATGAAGCCCCTGGAAGGGAATGTCTGTCCACTCCTTCACATCATAACTTGGAAAATGGGAGCTACACACATGTGTGAGGAAAAAAGGCATTATGTTGAAAAAAAAACACCTTGAAAAATCAGGTGCCTTCCGGTAAAAACCCCAAATCTGTTTCACAGGTTCAAAAATTCCCAGCAGCTGGTATTATCAAAATGGTGTATCTGAGTATCACATCCCAAACTGAGTATCACATCCTAAACTGGGTAGAGAAAGTCTCCATTTCTGCCTTTTCTGGACAGGATGAGAAGCCTCAAGTATTGTATAATATGGACCATGCTGCCATCAGATAAAAGGAGCTGCTGCTGGCCTCAGAGATGTACTCTGATATTTTCTACAGATCTGAATTTTAATCTCTTGCTCTTATTTCCAAGGAGCAATGGAATACTGTATATTGACAAACACTAGTTTTCAGGCGGAAATACATTCCTTATGACATTCAAAAACATGTCATGAGGAACATTTAGGGGGAAAAAGGTTTCATCTCTATGATTTATACTTTGTTGCCTTTCTTCAAATCTTCTTAAACCTGAAAATCCAAAGTTGCTCTTTAAAAACTCCACAAATTACATCTCAATAGAAAATTAATTTCCCAAAGGCTAAACTTCCAGGATTCGCTTTTGAAAAGAAGATTCTCTAGCAATTTTGGCTGTCTTTGTAAGAGGTTTTTATTGTCTTCCACCAGGAAATGAAAAGCCTAAGTGGAGTTCGTGGGCAACAGGTCTGAAACAACAGAGATGCTTTTTGACAGCTGATCCTTCCCAGAGACCACAGTGAGAGCTCGTGAGTGCCTCAGAGCCCCACCAGCCTTCAGCCTCGTATGTCAAAATTCCAGCAAACTTCTGGCTGAGGTCTGTGTGTGATTAAATGATGAAGAGGAACACTCTCCTCTAGGCATTCTGTTTAGCGTGTTAAAGGGCTTTTCATCTAAATATTTTTCTGTTTGTTTGTTTGTTTGTTTCATTTTGTGTCTGTGCTGACAAATAGCCCCTGCCTTCTTGCAAGAAGTCTGGAGAAGTTTCCAGCCTGTACCGGCCCATCCACGTTTCTTGGCATGACATACAGATACCCCCTCTGTGGAGGAAAATACATTCTGGACCCTGTGCTAGCAAAACATTCGTACTTGGGCAATTATACTGAGTCATTATATAGCACATTTCATATGGAGATCTTGCAGCATGTTTAGAGCAAACCCTGTGATCCACTTAGAGATGGGAAAGGAAATATGATCAGTGCACCACAGCTAGGCAGGAGCATCCACCTAAGACACTGTTTAACCCTTCCTGAATTTTACCCCTTCATCAAATTTGCACTGGTTCTAGCAAGGATTTAACTTAAATTTCCCTTTTCTTTATTATCTTTTGCTGAAATTAACCTTCACCCATGAAGCAAGGCATATCCGTTGGGATTTATTTGGTGTTCCCACAGAGCTCACAGGACCTTGCTGAGGTCCCCTCACCTCTCACTTTTTCTCGCTCACTCGTGGGCTTGCACCCCACTTCACTCCTCTGCCTCCAAATCCTCAATCCACAGGGCTGGAATTGAGGAGGAAAGCAGTCCTGGCTCTCCTGCATAAAGACAGAGCTGAAATCTTTGCCCACAGCCTCACTGTGTCCCAGAAAGCAATCTACAAGATGAGCATAATAAATAACTGTTAAGAGGATTCTGCAGTGGTTTTAGGTAGAGAGTAATGAGAAGTCAGCATTGGGTGTTTTTAAGCATGATGAGTCTTTTACAACAGCTAGGTTAAAAATTGTTAGGAGTAAGAAGAAAAAAAGAACTGTTTGTCTCTCCCAAGCTGCCAACACCAATAACAACAACCAGGCTAAACAGAAATGTTCAGAAAATGGTGCATTTCAACACAATCACCTAAAAGAAAGAAGTACCCTCACAGTTTGATTGCAGTTGATTTATGCAAGACCTAGCAATTTCCTGGTCCCCCCAAAATGCATCCTCTAAATGCAAACCCACTAATTTTTATTCATTTTTTTTCTTTTTGTTCTCCTTCTCCTGACTCCTGTCACATACCATTTTCTAGATGTCATGTTCATATAACCAACAGCAGCTACCTAATTGTATTGACGCTTTGACCTCTGTCCCTAAATGATCAATTACAGGGCCTGAAGGGACAGGGGACAAGATTGGAGTGAAGGGCAAGGCCTAAAAAGCCCCTCTCTCCCCTCCAAGGTAGAAGGGCAGCTTCTTTAGCTCTTTCATTAGTTCTTGCTGTTGCTCCAGCCCCATTACCTCTTCCCACCCTCAGCAGTAAGGTCATCTGCAGGAGTATTGATCATGCCTTAAATCCTGCTTCACCTACAGAACTGGACTGGTGAGCCAACTGTGATGAATTCTTGATGTTTTAAATCAAATTTATAGGATCTGTCTGCACCCTTCAGCTTGGCCCTGCCTCTGGCTGCTGTGACACTATGGTCAGGGATATTGCTGGGGATTTAACACTTTGGCCATACCAGACACCTTCTGTTGCAAAAGGTGAGGATTTGATTGGTGTCAATCATTCCCCAACCTGTCACATGGAGTTTTCAGCCAGCAAACATTTTAAAGACTGTCTTAATGAACTGGCTCTGCTCCTGTTGTCACCTGTCACTTCCACCTCAGTGCCAGCTCACTGCCACTCTGGTCCCCTCCATTGTGGCTTTTCTTGCCTTCTCCTTCCCCTGTTCCAATCCCAACACAAACTACAGCCTTCCCCACTTTACAATCCCATCCTGAGACATCCTATTTCCTAAATCTCCAACCCCATGTTGAAAAATGAGGAGGTAACCCCAACATTTTGGAGCAGCATGGGCCCTCCCCCAGGCAATTTCTCTACACATAGGCTGCTCTTTTCTGTGAAATTCCCCAGCATTTTGATGGAAGTGATGGAAGTGTCCCAGAAAAAAGGGCAATTATTTAAGTCTTTTCAGGATAAAATTAGTATGGAGAAAGAAGGACATCCAAATAGTTTTCTGATGCCTTGGTTCAGCATTAACTATCACCTTGGATGATCAGTGACAGAAAAAGTGATTTCCTAAGGTAAAACTTACCAAGAAAATGATCTCGACAAAAGCTAAGCTAACAGAAATGTCTCTGAAAACAACAGTACTCTGTAAACAGCAACAAAAATACTGCTACAAGAATGGGCTCCATCCATCCCAAAGGGGACATGAAATTTTTATAAATGGGGGCAACTCTCCAGGCCTTCCTTCAGCAGCTACAGCAAGATAATGTACATACACAGGGATATATGAAGAAATTATAGCAGCTGCAGCTTATATTTGTATATAAAGAAGGTACAAACAAGGTAGGACAATTAAAAAGAGACTGGAAATCTATTTCTTCCCTGAGAAGAAATCCAAAGCATAGCTTTTCTTAGGCAGGCTCCAAATCCAACTTAAATGTCAGCTTTTGCAATACCTGCTCTGATAAGCACTACTTGTTTTTTCTGGGCGCATTTGTCATCACTGCTGATTTTTCCCAGCAGAAATTTAATTTCTGTCAGGGTCACTGGTGGGCATTGCTCAGGGAATGTGGGCTGTGATGCCTCTGGTGAGCAGGGAGGCATGAGCCACATTTGGGGCTGTGGGAATAACTAGTAGTGTTCAGATGACTGGCAGCACATGTCTTCTTCGCCCTATACCTCACACTTGACTTTTAAAGGTATTAGAAGACATTCTCATCTGATGCAAATTAAACCAGTGGGTTTGCATGAGTGGAGGATCTGGAAAGTCCAGCTATGACTTCCTTTACACTGACAGGAATCAGGGGCAACTCCACCACAGAGATAAAATGGTAAAAGGACAAAACAGGGCCAAGGACCACCCTGACCACCTTCTGTCCTTCCTTGTGCCAAGGCAATGCATGAATTGTATTTCACTTCTTCACCTGATTGTCACCTGGCAGGCAGGTGCAGAAGCAGCAACACTGATCAACTCCTGGTACATTTATGTCTCAGTGTTTCATTTTCAGCATTTCAGGGAAAAATGAAATGTATCAATGTGCATAAACTCCCATTAATGGGTTGTACTTCTTCAATTTACACTCAGGCCTTGGAAGTGTAAATATTTTTCTACTCCCTGTTTAGAGTTTTCTGTGATTTGCTCAGCTGTGTAAATTGCTGGCTTCTCCATGCACAAAGTTGTGCACGCTATTTTTAAAGTCAGCTTTTTATGACAATGTGGTATTTAGAACAGGGATTTGGGAGGCAAGACTCCTGGAGCCCAGACTCGTCCTCATTCACAGCAATTTTACAGTCACATAACTCCATCCGTTCCAGGTAAGCCAGCCTGTGTTTCCAAGGTAAGGAAAAAAAGAGTCCTGCTGGGTCCAGGTGTGTGATGGTGGCTGAAGGTTTTTGCTTGTCTGTGCCTCAGTTTCCTGGATTGCAAAAAAGGATTAGGAGGCCAAGTGCTCCTGGGTGTGACAAGGTGATTTCCATAGGCATGCTTCAGCACTCCTAGAGAAGTTATTTCCCAACACAAAAGAACTTTTGGAGGCAGTGAGGTAATGAACTGTTCTTGTGCCACATTGAATCTTTTGCTGATATACATCAGGAAAAAAAAATGAAAGAAAAGAAGAAAAACAAAAGATGAGTTGTGAAACATCCTTTATCTCCCTTCTTCATGCTGCTATTTGAGTGTCAGAAACCATTGGCTTAATGTAGGTGTCTACAGCCAGCCTGTGTGTTTCTAGAGAGCAGACACATCCCAGACCAGGAATTGCTTTTGCACCTGGCCTTTAGACAGGGAAGCACCAGACACTGTCTACTGCCTGTAGGGCAAAAGTCTGCTCCTGCTGAAGGCTGTGGCCAAGCTCCCTTTTGCTACAGGAGTACCTAGAAGCAACAGAAAGAAAATAAAAGGGAGCTTTTCTATGTCACACATGAGAGCAAGTACAGACACTGACTGAGTTTTTCAGGTCTCAAAAGCCATATAAAGACAATATTTCCAGACTTAATGTGGTCACTGCACAGACCTTAGGATACACCAGACTGTGTCACACTTGGAGGTTCACTCACTGAGGAATATGGAGTGACTCATAGTGGGCTGGGGGATGAAAAGAAAAAAATGTTGCCAAATTTTAGGAAAAAAAAACCGAATAGGAGAGCCCACACATGAGCAGAGATCTGCAGGTACATGCAGGCATGAAGACAAAGAGATCTGTGCCCTCCCACTGCTCATGGGGGCTGCCACAGCGCGGTGCACCTCGGCCGTGCGGCCAGAAGGGAGGGCGAAGAACAGATGTGTTTGTTCTCCTTAATGCAGCCCCATTAGGTGAGAACACAACCAAATCCCCCATCTCATCTGGCTTAAAACACCTCATCTGCCTTGAAGTGTCTGGGAGAGGATGTGCTGCCACCGAGGAGCTGGTGGCAGAGGAGCGCTGCCCTGCTCGGCCCAGCGCAGGGGGCTGGCCAGCAGCGGCAAGGAGACAGAGGACTGAAGCTGGGAGAGGTGGTAGATAAATAAGGTACTCCGGGTGGAATCCATTACCGGCTGATTAGGAGAGCTATTTGGGTTATCAATATCCAGATAAAGCACAGGCAGCCAGGGGGAACTCAACCATGAAGGTGGCCCTGCTGCTGCCTCGCCTCTGGAGCTGGGAGGGCCTGGCTGTCCCTGGGAGCACCCCTTGCTCCACTCCATCCCACACAAGGATGCAGGTCCCACTGCAAGGGAGGTCCCTGGACCTTCTAAAGGGAGCATGACAGGCTGCCAGTGCAGCAGAGTGGGGCAGGATGAGGACACAGCTTGCCCTGTGCCCCACCATCAGCTAGGGGACTCTGAGGGAGCACAGCATGCAAGATCACAGCCACAGTGTGCTCTCACAAGAGCCAGGAGTTGTGCCAATTAAAAGATTTCAGGTCTGATTTTCAAAGAAAAGAAAAAATTTAAAATCCTGCTCCGTCTTTTTTTTTTTTTTTTTTTTTTTCTGATTAAAAACCACTGACCTGTCTGGAGCAGTTGATTTAAGGACACAGGAAACAAAATTGGAAGCAGGATTACTTTGTCTCAGCCAGCTTTAAATAACAGTGCAGCAGCCACCCCACCAGCAAAGCCCTGCCTTGCAGTGCCTGCTCATGCTGCTCCCTGTCACAAGCTTTGGAGAAACAAGGTGTAGCAGTGAAGCACCAAACTCACAGAAAGCTCAGAAGGGAAATGTCAGATGGCCTTTGAGGCCACTGTGGAGGTTTGCTTAGATGGCTGTCTGGGGGGATCATCTGCCCCTTCTAATAGGCACTGTTGCCCTACAGCACAGCTGATGAGGATAGAACTCTCCTTCACACAATAGTCTGGAGCTGATGGGTTCAAGAAACAGGTGAGACTCTCTGCAGTGTCTCACTTTGGGCATACCTTGTGATGGACGACCCAGATCTAGCTGGTGGTGTCAGCCCTGCTCTGACTTTGCTGTGGGAGTTCACTGCCCTCACCAGGGAGGATTGAGACCCCATTCCACTGGCTGATCTCCTAAGGCTGCAGCACCTGTACTCCTGTTTTGTTTCATTTTGCCACTTGCAGGGTCCCTGTGCCTGCTGGATGTGGTTTCTCTCAGCTCTCCTTCCCCGCACTTTGCTTTGCCTGCTCACCTCTCTGTGCCTCACTGCTCCCATCCCTGCCTGCTCACGGCTCACTGCCCTGTCCAGCTAACCCAGGCAGGGTTGGATGTTTCCAGCTGCCTGATTAAGCTTCTCTTTTCCCCCATCTCCATCCCCCAGGCTCCACTTTTATGCCCTGAAACAAGTGGAGTGGTCTCAGGCTCTGCCTCCCCACAGCAACCGATCTGCACCATCTCGGGGAGCCTTCCTCCCCTCCGTGCTGCCCCCATGGCACAAGACAAATCCAGCAGCAGCTGCTGGGATGCTTCCTGCCTGCATCCCAGGCTGGGAACATGACAGCACGAGCAGCAGCATCTTGGAGAGTCGAGCAAAAACACAAAGAGCAGAGGCTCTGTGCAACAAAGACTGCGGCACAGGGAAGGAAAGTTCGATACGTCTTTATTTTGGGGCTCTACAGCTCCGCATTCCCACCAGTCCTTCCTCCTCACTGAAGCCTTTTCCACACCCTCTGTGCTCTCTGTTTATGTTCACCTGCTACCCAATTAACTCCCCGTTTAGCTGTGCACCTGCAGTGGCTTTATCCTCAGACAACTGCACTGGAGCCATTAACCCTCTAGATTGCATTCAGCTCTGAAAAATATCCATCTGAGCGGCTGGAGCATTCATCTGTGAATAGGAAATATGCTACAGTAGTTCATGGCTGGTAAATATGTGACGGGGGGAAGAGAGATTATGCTTTATTATCAATTGACTTGTGTCGCCAATGGGCTTTCTGTCATAATTGACTAATGCCACCCAGAGTGATATGTACTTCTGCTGATAGCTGCATTACAAGTTAACACTCCAGCACAGTATATGTTTTCATTCAATCTCTATAGGAGAAACTCATATATGGCAGCTGGCAATGCCCCGAGGGAGGAAATCAGCTGTCTTGGGACCGAGTGGAAGGCACTCAACTACAAACGACAGGAGACGAGGGAAGAATTGGGAAAGTCAAGGCAAAATTAGTCAGAGGAGATTTGGCATGTTGCAGCATCTCCTGCCTGATGCATTGAACTTTTTGGAAGCAGCCTAAGAGCTGGAGACACCCTGAAGCTGCCATTGGGGTCTGGTCATTGTTTTCTGTTTTGGAGGAAGAAGAGGAGGAGGAGGAGGAGGTAAGGAGTGGAACTGAGACAATCTGTGAGCTGAAAAGCTGCTGCAGAGGGGCAGCAGAGCAGGGGGTAAAGGGCCAGTGCTGGCAGTGCAGCAGCAGGTCTGGAGAGAGAGGGAGAAACTTTAGCATGGCTAGGGGGGCTGAGGAGGGGAGAGGAAGCTGGAGATAAAACCAGCTCAGAACAAAACCTGCTGATTGCAACCTGCTTCTCAGAGAAGGGAAAATTAACCTTCCATATCTCTCATGACAGAGAAATCTAAATACTCAGAACCAATGGAATGTCTGTCTACCTTCTCCCAACGTGAGATTTTGCCTCAAGGGAGCCTCACAGCCTTGTCCTTTGTCACCCTCTCCAGGCTGCAGTAGCAGGGACCTCACCACCTCAGTCTACTGCAATGCCCATCATAAAGGAGGGAGAAAAACAAGAAAATGTATATCATCACTGGGCAAGGCATTGGTTTGTGCCTCAGTTTCCCTCTGCACAAGATGAAAAGCATTCAGAAAGCTGCTTAGGTGCTGTTGAAAGCTACAGAGTCTCAGGTGGAAAGTTCTGCAGAAACTATTGCTATTTTGGACTGGGAATGCAGCCTGGGCAGAAGAGGAAAAGTGTTTAGAATGCCTCATAGTGGCCTGTTGAAAAGCAGCAAACTCCACATCAATTTTGTTGCTTTGCTTCCCCACCATTTCCTGGCCAGAAGAGGGACAAGCTTGAAGACAGCACCTTTGCACATGCCAGGTTTATGTATGACAGCCTGGATGGAACTTTGAGCAACCTGGTCTAGCATCCCTGTTCATGGCAGGGGGGGTGAAACAAGATAATGAGATGATCTTTAAGGTGTCCCTTCCAGGCTAATCCATTCTCTTATTCTGTGTCCCCACGAGCCTGTTTCTGTGTTCCTCATTGCATGATCTCAAACTTTGGGACACTCAGCTGCCTGGCTGCGGCTCTGGGCTCCCTCAGGCAGATGCAGATGTCAGGGTGCTGTGCAGGGGTGTTCCTCCCCATCTCACCCCTCGGCCTTCCCCCACTGGCCCCAGCCCTTCAACCTTCCTCCCCAGGGAGCTCAGCCTGCTGCCCACCCCTGCTGCAAAACCCTCTGGAAAAACTTCTCAGCCCCAGCCCCTCTCTCTCCCCCTGACCACATCCACCCACAAAGACACACTAACAGACACACACGGTCTTATCTCTTCCATTGCATGCACAGAGGGAATGTTGGCTTAAAAAAAATCAGGCCAGCTCCACAGCAGATGGAGGACTCATACAAAACCGTGCCGGTCAAGTGATCCCCCCCCCTCCCCTTACTCTCTCCCATTCCTCCCCAATAACTGAGCAACAAAGAGGGGGAGAGGGAGGAGAGAAATGGCCCATTTTCCAGCTTGTGAGATGATTAGCACTGAAGGAAAAAAAAAAAAAAAAAAAAAAAGTATTTGTTGCACCAAAATATGCCTGGAGGTTGTGCAGGCACCAGCTGCCATCTAGTGGAATGCTGGTCTGGTTTGTCACCATCAGACACTGCCTCATTTACCTCCGCAGCAGGAGGTGAGGGAAGTGTGTTCTCCTAAATGTGTTAACTTAGCAGTGTTATACACTAGAAACAAATTAATATATAATTCTTCTGTGTCTTAAGGTCATTACTGCTGAGGCATAAATTAATAGAGCTATTCCAGTTAATTCATTTTGGCATTTGCTTCTGCATGTCTGAGCACATATGTGATTGGGGCCTTCATCTTGTTTCCGCTGGTGGAAATGATGAAGTCCTGAAAGAAGCTTTGCCATATTAATGTCATTTTTAACCTAAAAGCCAGGGAGACATGGGCTCTGCTGCTTTCTTCCCTCCCGTGCTCCTGCGAGGCAGGCTGCAAGCACAGAGTTACTTTTCGGACAAATCTGAGATGAAACCGAAGGACACAGTATTTTTCCTCACAGATGTGTGTGTCCTACGTATAAGCAGGGCATTAGAGCACTCTTCTGAGAATAGCAGAGAAGACTGTAATGCACATTATCCGATCACGGATGTATTAAGCTGTCCTACAGAAATATAGATGTTTTCCTTTCAGATTGGGGAGAGAACAGGCATAATCAGCGGAGAATGAGACAGCAGCTTTAGCATCCTTTTCCACCTCTTTCATTTCCCTTGTTTTCTTCTTGGGGACACATCCTGTGAGGCACCATGTACCCCAGACACTCTGCTTGGCTGCAGCTTCATCCTCTTCTCTCAGAAGGAGAAGAGGGAGTTTGGCTCCTGGTAGGGCTGGGCCATTACCCAGGGATCCCTTTTCTTCCTATGCCAACACTGGGACTATTTCAGATAAACAATGAAAATATGATCAGGGAAGAAAGCTTATTTTGGTTAAGGGTAGAATTTCTCACAAGGCTCGTAGGGAAAGAAAATGGGTCTGGCACTGGCTCCACCAGCATGTAGCTCTTTCACACAAGCAGAGCACACAGCATCAAGCCCTTGCATTTTTCAGGCAGAGAGGAAACTTGACTCCATCTACCAGAAGCCTCAAAGACAAACTGTCTTCTTTTTTCTTCTTTCTTTTATTTCTTAATTTAAAAAGCAACAAAAACAACCCCTTTCCCCCCACAAAATACTCCACAAAACTAAGGGACAAAAAAATCTTATGGATGCTCAAATAAAACTATTTCCCAGACTCTTGCACAAATCTTTGCAAAGGAAAAGAAATTTGTAGTAAAAATGTCATTGTAGTGTCTGTCTGAAGGATCCTTCCACCAACCAAAATGTTTCCTGGATCAAGAAGGACAAAAATTGTACAGAATAGTTTCAGGCTGGTTTTTTCCTACCTTCTCGAGTCCAAACGACTGTCACTAATGCATTTATGTATTTTCCTCTCTGCGTGTTAGTGATCAGGGGATTTCAGCACTGAAGTTCTATATAAGAGGTGGTTTGCAGCAGCGTACTTGCTGCAAAACCACCATGAACTTTATCACTGTTTGTGCTGCCAGCTTCGTGCAGATTTGAACTATTTGGGCAGAGATAAACCATGCATGCAGAAGGCAGCAATTTTAAGTGTCCCAGGTGCAGCAGATGCTGCTGAAAACCACAAGGGCAGGGGGCTGTACTGATCCTCCTCCTGCCTACCCAATAATGATGGAAACCAAACGAGGTCCCATGGACTGGGGCTGGGATCCCAACAAGAGGCCTGAGCCTGATGCCTTTCCCACCACCACTTTCCTGTCCTGCAGAGAACCCAAAACACCCCAAAAGCTTTTTCCACCCTGGCACACTCCTCTCCATGAGGGCACACAGCCACACCGGGACAGAACACAGCCTCACCACATCTTTTTACATCCCTTGGGTATCTGCTCTGGTACACCTGTAAGCAATTTGGGGTAAATCCCCAAATTCAGTCAGTTCTTCCAAGGTAAATTCTGAAAGGATCAACAAGAACACTGAATTCATAACACTGTCATGAGGAAGGCTTGTGCTGTTCTCTGTAACACTGCAGTGAAGTGTTGAATTTTGCACAGTGAAGGTAGAAAGGGTCTGCTGAAATCAAGGGAGAAGAGGGCTGTTTGCTACAACAACATGCCTCTGTTCATGTAAATGAGTTCTTGCTCTGCATATACAGAGGTGCATACATATATATGAGTATGTGTTTGCATGTGTGTGCTTTATTTTTCTTGCGATTGAGCCTGTGGGCTCAGTGCTGCTAATAAGAGTTTTGTGTTTTGCTGGGGTTTTTTTGATTTTTTTGTTTTGTTTTGTTTTCTTCTCTCCTTCATTTCACCAGTAAATTCCTGGAGCAGCCTGGGGTCAAACTACTGCTTGCAAGGAAAAGCAGGATGCCATTCAGATGTGTGGTGTTGCTCTGGTCCTGACCCAGAAGGAAACCCTTCCAGCATGGGTTTGGCTGAGGACAGGGGGCTTTGCAAATCCTTGGGAAGGCAGCTCCAGCCACGCAAAAACACACTGAAATGAAAGCCTGGACCTTCATTCTTCAGCTGCAATCCCTTAATATTCCACTCTCCATGGGGCAATTACTGCTGGGGATAAAGACTGGAACCTGAAGGATGGAGGGAGTGAAATGAGAATGTTAAAATAAGGCTCTCAGAGGAAAAGGAAAAGGAAGAGAGTAAGAGACAGTGCTACATGTCTCCATGGCACATTGTCATTTAAAGGACCAAATGTCTTCATTTCCTCCTCCTCATGCGAGAAGAAGACAGGAACCCAATCCTGCCTACTCCCCTCTTTAATAAAAAATATGTTTTATCTCTGTGGAAGGATGTGTTTCTTCCTGTCAAGAAGTGTCAGCAGCTAATCTGAACCTTTCAATAAAACAATGCCATTAAATAATTTAACCTGGGAAGAAACACTGATGGCTCTGAAATAATTCATGGATTTCAGATGTGTCAAACTTTAAAGCACTGAAGGGAAGAAATGTGAGAAATGGACCAGTGTGAGATTCCTCAGCAGAAAGGAGTTTGTGAGATTCCCCCACTAAACAAAGGAAAAAAAAAAGGTGAGGATGAAGAGCCACTAATACTATACCACATGAAAAAGTACATAAAAGTAACATGTATAAAGACATAAGAGATGCTTTCTATAGAAAATACTAAGTAAAAAAAGTGTGAAGGAAATAACTTAAGACAAAAACATAGAGTGTTACCTGCTTGATGCCTGCATGCAATTGCTATTCCTCTTAATGCACATTAAATAAACACATCACAGGGAAAGCAGAGCTCGCTGGAACAGTGGGTTTCAGCGGCGAGTTAAAGGTGACATTGCAAAAGAAAGTGACAGATGATAGAAAACCAGTTATTGCATACATTTAAAAAAATAAAAAGAGAAAGGAGGAGGAGGAGGAGTGTACTTAAATAGAGCTGGGTATTCTATAGTCTGTTAACCTTATTAAGTAAACATGCTATTTAAACCCCCTTGGAAATATGGGAGGAGAAGGAAAACAACAGACTGAATGTATGTAAACACACGTATCTGATACTCCAGGGCATTTCCCTTGCTCTCTCTCTCTCTTTCTTTTTTTTCCCTTCCCTTTTGCTATTTATTTTATTTTATTTTCATTTTCATTTGGCAACTTCTGCATTCAAAGCCCAGAGCTTGGAATTTCATACCTATTTAACACCTGGTTAAGCAACACTTAACCATTGGCACCAGCTGACTGCATCCCCATTAAGCAGAATTACTCTCATCATAGACACTGGAAATGGAAAAGACCTACCCGGTCATGTAGACCATTATACCACAACCAATGCAGGATTGTTCCATTTAGTAGGAAAAGAAGAAGGATGAGCTTGTCAGGGCATGATGACTCAGAAGAGTTTGGTTCTCTTCCCAGCTCGATCTTGGGCTTCCAGAGCGACCTCCAGAAAGCCGCTTAACCTTGCTGCGCCTCGGTTCCCCACCTCAGCAGCAGCTTCCCTTCTCCCATCCCCACATTCGTCTTGCAGGTTCTTCAAGGCAACATTTATTTGTACTTAGGTGTGTTTGTTGTTGTTAATAGAAAGGCTACCTGATTTCAGATGAAGGGGGGAAGAAACAGCTGGGGCATCCGTAATAGCCTCTGCTCCCTTTAAGGCTTTACCTCTGAGTAATAATGTGGGTTTTATTCCTTTCCTGAACAAAGCGAGTTGAAAGAATGCAAGAAGATAGAGACAGATCAAAGATGACCTTTCTTTTGAATTATGATCTCATTCTTTCTTAAAACTGATTTAACAATAGGAATTATAAGCTTGAAATCCTAACTGATTTCACCACACAAGAGCCCTTTTCTCTTAAGGTCCCCCTGCTTTTATGCTCAATCTTTTTTGGGGCCACCATGAGCTACAATCCAGGACTGGAAAATGCATCTGCAACATCTGTCAGCTAAAGAAATCTCTGCAGAAAGTCAGACAGTCAGAAGACTTACTACAGTCCCTGAGTTTATGTTAAATAATTCATATGCTAACACTTTCCGCTGGTAGCAGTCGCGGGGAAATCCCAAGCTGAATTTAGCAAACAAAACAGAAGTTTCCACTCACCCCTCCTCCCTTCAAGTGGCCTGTGGCCAGAACTGCTCACCAGCAACACTGAGCTCGCTGGGATTTGGCTGTGCCCCCACCAGCTCCAAATTCTGCCCATGCCACGGAGGAGCCCGAGCTGGTGAGCAAGTGATGCCTCAGCAGCACTGTGTCCTAGGGCAAGGGCAAGTAAATGGGAATATTTGCCCAAAAGAAATATTTGCTGCCCTGAAACCAGCTGGTGTTTCACACGGATGTGCAAAGCCCCATCGCTTCCGTCCCAGCCCTGGCAGCTGTGAGGCCACGAGCTGGGCTGTCCTCAGCTGGGATCCCGTGGTGCCACATCTGAGGATTGTCTTTCAGTCACTCTCGTGGGCTGTGCCACAAGGTGATGTGACATCAGAGAGGCCTCTGGGTCCTCTCCCTTGATGTGGGAGTGAGCTGAGACTTCTGAGACAGCCAACAAAGGCACTGCTGGCTTTGTCTTTTGCGAGGAGGAGACTTTTATATTTACTTCATACAGATGCACACAGTCACTCTGGAAACCAGTACTCTTTTTTGGTTGTTTTCTACATGATGGGATTGTTCTGCATGCCGACTGACTGTGGAATGTCTAGACTAGTCTGTAGGTAAAAAGAATTTATTTTAAGAATAAATCTCACTCCTTTTGTAGGATTTTTTTCCTTTTCTGTACAGTACAACCAAGTCTTATCCATCAGTTATTGTTTGATAGAGGCAGAGGCAACTTTTTAAAATGTTCATTAAATTTAAAAGGATATTTTTGTTAGCACCACAAGGACATAAAGGATTAGTATGCTCCATCTTGGAAATGTTAAAATATAGATGAAAATTTATGGGAATATATATGTGTATATAAATAATGGTAAATCTAATAGCTGCTCATTAACTTCCATGGCCTTATATCAAGCTCAGAAAGAGATCATAAACTAATGTGGGATCTTCTAGAAGAGGATAAGATTAACCTACCAAATTCTTTGCCTGCTAACTTAATGTATCAAGCTGAAGAAACTAGAAAGAAAACAGTGCCCTTCACACTGCAGTGTCCTTTATTGACTTTCTTTTATTTTTTTAACTTTTCCACTTCTTTTGACTAAGTTAGAGCCTCACAGCCTTTTTCCCCAGCTGGCATAAAATGATATCAGACCCACTGCATGCAATGATATATGCCTCTGCCTTCAGTCAAGAGAAAGTACATCACTATTTTATTGGATGCAGGTCTCAAGAGCTCATGAACTCAACAAACACCCCTATAAATTACTGGAAAGCCACACCAAAGTGTAACAACAATAAACTAGAAATGGCATAAGTGGCTTTACTCAGCCAGACCTTCAAACACTACCCTGTGAGAGATTCCCATGCTGCTTCCTTGCTCATTGCAGCTATTACTACCTTCTGTACAACCAGATCTATTTGGTCACATGCAACAAACTGTTTATGGCTGTCCTGCTTATCAAACAGCCTGACAAGAGTCATTTAAAAAATAACAGTGTCCAGAAAACAAATTTTCTGTAATGCAAGTTTTTCCTTAATTACATATTTTTCTAGTATGCTGAGGAAATATGCTAAACTATTTGCTTTGCAATCCAAAATCCCACAGAGGAGCTTTGCAATCCAAAATCCCACAGAGGAGCTGGGTGAAGGGGTGGTGAAGATGAGGTTCAGAGCTCATGAGATAAAGTTTACCTTGCTAATGACTTCACTCCAAAGGTGAAGACGCAGTTCATTACTAATGTCTACCCCTTTCTGGATTTCTTTGGCAAGATTGTCAGTGTAGACCTAAATTAATGCTGATCCTGCTGTTCAAAGCGTTTCTAGTGTGAGCACATGTCCAATAGCCAGTAGAAATTCAGCTGAGTGCATTAACTCATGTCACACCATCTACCAAGCAGCCATTATCTGGTGTTGATTTCCAGTCACTCCAGACTGGAGGCAAATTTAGACCAACTATCTCAACCACACAGCTGTTCACCAGGGAGTATGACAGTGACCACATTGCCAAAACTGCATTTTTGGGAGTTTCCAGTGTGCTCGCTTCCTGCACTAAACTGAAATTTGGAGCCTTCTCCATCTTCTCTGTGACACACTTTTGAGCAGCAAGAGTGTTGTCACTGAATTATCCGGAAACCATCCCTTTTAAATGGCTTCTCACACCTGGCTTCCCCTGAAAGCTTTGATACTTGTTGCTTAGAAATATTGGGTTTCTAAAGCTAATTGTTGCTGAAGCTTATATCTGCAGAGTCTCTGGGAAGGAATTTACAGCTTGTTTGGTTTGGACTTCCACGTCTTCCCATATTAGATTATTCTACAGTCTTTCCACTGAGAAGTTATTTTGATGTTTATCTTCTCTCTCTTAATTTCAGCCCATTATCCTAGTTATTTCCCCCTGGGGTAATTTTGTTCCTCCCTGGGTGTTTGTGCTGTTCAGATGTTTGCAATGGGCTCCCTCTCCCCCTCAGATGTTGCTCAGCCCTGCTGTGCATATTGACGGTTGTTCTTGTAAAACTTTCCTTGTAAATCAACCCCTCCAGCTCTCTAATCATTTTTGCTGCACTTCTCTGAACTCCCTCCAGTTTGTCTTCATCTCGCTGGTAATAACTTTGCCTATGTGTCATTTGGCATTTTCTCCTTATCACATTCCAGCAGAGCATCAAACCTTTTGCCCTGTTGCTGCGTGCTGTTGTCAGGTAGACTGGACTTGAATGATTGACGTAATCCCTTAATTTGCTGGAGGGGCAGTTTCAGATTTTTGTAAACCGGTAAAATGGTGATTTGAGCCAAATATGATTCTGGGGAGGGGAGGGGGGGTTGTTCACTCATCTTGTCTAAACAAAACTGGAGCTGATTTTGTGGATTTAAATCCAGGGAGCTCCCGGGTGCTTTTCCCTGCCGTTTCTGATGTTGGAATAAAGCATCAGTGCTAATTTGATGGCTTTCCAAACAGAATGCAAAATTCAGAGGAACAAATCCTCCCTGTTGCTGGGTCTGGGAAGCTTTGTTTTTGTCACTGATGGCAAAAGATGGGAGTGACACAGTCCCAGGCAAGAGGAAGCAGCCCCTGCACAATCCCAGGTCTCCAGTTCTGTTCCCAGCCATTCCCTGAGGTACAGTTCCAGAGGGAAGGAATTGTGCTTCCCAGTATATATGCCCTTCCTTGTTCTCTGTTTAAGAGTAACAGGCCTCTGTTGGCTTCAGCCTCCCATCCTCATGTGAGTTTTGCACTCTTCCATGACTGTGCTCTGGCTTTTCCAAGGCTGCCTTGCTTTATTCATGGAAAACCATTCCGCTCCTGGGCAGATCTTGGCCCATGGGGTCAGGGAGCTGGAGGGGTTTGCATCCTAAAACCTCATGCTGTTTCATGGAGCATGTTTTAATGCTGCACAGCTGATTCAGATGTCCTATATCTTGAATATCCCTTCCTTGTTGAGAGCTTGCAGTCTCCTTACTACGGTTTTAAAAAGACTGAATTCTCTGAGCAAAAGGTTCCTATGACAAAAGATTGCCTACCTTTCCCATGATTACATTCCCAAAGGTGAATGCCAATGTGTCAACAGAAGGAAATATTTCTCCTGCTTTCTTCAATAATTTATTGGCATTCACAGCTTTCCCCTTCATGATGACTGCTCCTGCAGCTCTAAGAATATCAGCTCCACTGAGAGATTGAAATTTACTTGTCACTGCTCTCCCAGGCAGTTACGAATGGCATGGTGCAGGCAGGGTCCTGATTAGAAAAATTAGAGAGGACGGGGAGCAAGAACACAGCCACCCCACCCCAAGAAACTTTAAAGGCCAAACTAAATGCAGATGAGCCATTTTTCAGATAGACATTTTTACCTAAAAAAAAAAAAAAAAAGAGGTGCTCAGAAACCATTCTTGTATCTTTGCCTTCTAGCACAAAGAGGCAGGTATGGACTCATCATCTCCATGACATCTGGATGGGATAAATTGCTCATTTTGTGCCTCAACCCATTCATCTGTTTGGCTTTTGAATGAAGAAATGTCCAAGCAGGGCTGAGTTTCTCAGAGTAAGTGACTCCCACAGGGTTGCACTCAGTTTTGTGACCAAGATCCCAAATTAGCAATCATGAAAGAGAGGTTGAATCATTTATTCAAATTAATAATTAATTAGTGGAAGTTGCTTGGATGTAATCTTGGAAATCCCTTCATAAGTCCTTCCTTCAGGTAAATAACCAGTATTTCAAATTACCTTTTCCTTTATTGTTTTTGCAATATCCCATCACGACATGGGTTCAGAAGGTTCATACTAATTCCAGCAGTTCACACGAATTCCTGCTTTCCTTGGGCACAGCCTGTCACCATTAGCAGGTGATCTCACATCAGGACAGACAGAAGCAAGAGTAGAGGAGCTCAGATCAACCCATGTCCACCTGCCCTGCCCAGCCCAGAGCTGCAGTTCAGGAGATGCAGCGAGTGATGGCAGGTCAGCACTCACTGCACACAAAGGTTCCTGTGGCACATCGGAAATTAAATCGACCAGCTCCGAGTTAACATCACAGCAGCTCAATTGTCTTTATCAGTTTGGTAATTTTGTCTAAACATGTTTTTTTTTCCCCCAGAAAAGGATGAGTTTTTTAGCTAAGAAAGCATTTGCAGAACTTTTTTGTTATACTGAAAGATGGTGTTTTGAGGGTAATTTCAGGGCAGAAAGGAGGTTGTTTGTTTGTTCTGTTTGTTTGGTTTTTTTTTTACTGTAGAGGGTTTTTTTCTGTCTTGTTTATGAAGGCAAGAAGAAAATAGTTTCTTAAAGAGGTCTGTACTTAGCTTAAGCAGATGAAATTTGGAATTGATTGAAATGCATTCATTTAGCTATACACCATGTTCTCCAAAAATGCAATTACAAATAGTTTTGGAAAATCTTTTTTTGATGAAATATAAAAGAAAATAATATTGGTTTAATATTTTCTTTCATAAAAGAAAATATTTCTCTCTTGTCACTAGCTGGCCATCCGTAGCACTTTCATATCTCCTCCCCTCTTCTGTCTCCTCAGTGCTTCCCACTCTCCTCAGTTCCAGGCTCTAGCTGTCAAAGTGCTGAAAACTTTAAATTAATTTTGTACGAAAAACAGATGTCCCTCTTGCAAGTATGCAACAGTTATTTTTCTGTTTTTAATTGAGTCTAGTCCCTCTCCCCCTCTGGAAAAAAAATAATATTTTTCCAGAGAACCATAATTTAAAAATAAGGCAAAACAAAGGTTTTGGTCAATAAAACTGTTTGTGACAATAAATAGAAATTTGTTTTAAAGACATTTACTTTAGAATGCTGTTATACAATAACAGTGAGTGTCCATGTGAAAAGTTACTTTGAAGGAATAAACATACCTGTTGTTCTGAAAATTTGAGACTAGATTGTCCGCACTTCATTGAAAAGATGGATCTCATTTTTAACTCATCGAGATGTCATTTAACTGACTTCAGATTTTCTGACAAAAATCCAGCATTTTGGTCTGATCAGCTCTACATACAACATTTAAGGGTGAAATACCTTCCTTGGAGAGTTTTCTGACTCAGGATGCTGTGGGGAATGAGGGACCTGCAGTGCCCAGCTCACCCTGGATGGTGAAAGCTGAACAGGGACAGGTTGTTTTTCTTTGTGAAAGGACAACCCTTCCTTGCTGCCACAGCATCATTGCCATGGCCAGTGGCTGCTTGCACAGGGTATTTCAGAATTCATGGATCCTTGATGCCCGATTCCCATTTTCTGTATCTCAGCCACAGATGGGAGCTGTCACAGCCCCTGCTGCAGAGCCATAATGAGCGAGACCCAAAAATGAGATTCACCCTGATCCTTTGGAAGTGCTGAGCTCTTTTGGAGGACTCTGCACACTCCAGAAGACCTGACCACACCTTGATTTTTGACAGCAGAGAGATTTCCCAGGATATTGCTTGCCTGGGAAGCCACTTCACAACCCAGACAGAGACCAGGAGCTCTTTCTCAGCACTGTTTGGTCCCAGGATATGAATCCTTATGCTTGGAGACTTTAGCTAGCCTCTAATTAATGAAGCTGAGGAAGAAACTTCCCTGTAGGCCAGTTATTCCATATCTGACTTCTGCAGGGTTTCTTGTGTTTGCCTCTAAAACAGCTCCCAGGGCCACTCCAGGGGAAACTCCAGGCAGTGGCTCAGACCCTTTATCTCTTCTTAATATGAAACTCTGGATCCCACAGTCCTGACCAGAGCCTGGAAACCCCAAAAATTTGCATTATAATGTCCACCTCCCACCTGCTCCAGAGATAAAAAAGCCATCAACTAATTTTCTTTTCTTTTGTTTTCTGTCTTTTCCCCTCATTCTTTTTCCTTTTTTATTAAAAGAAAAAAAAAAAAAAAAAAAAAAAAAAAAGGACCAGGCACATTAAATTGGACATGCTCAAGTAAACCAGTTTGTAATGATATGTCGGACTTCCAGCAGCAGGAATAGGTAATTTGGCTCCATTCTGTGTTTAGATTTTGAATTTTCCTCTGTCACAGAAAGGATTTTTCATCAGAGACTTTGGATGCACAATAGCTGCGGGCATTTAATCTGCAGAGGCGCTCCTGAGGATACACACTGAAGCATCTACTGCCTTTGGTTTGCATCCAGAGAGAGGAGACAGAGGTGAATTTGGAAGGGATCCAGAGAAAGAAAAGAAAAGAGAGTGGTGTTCCTAATTTTACACATTCCTGTGGCTGGAGCGTGTCTCGCAGGCAGCAGGATGCCATTGATGTCTCCACGGCCCAGGGAGGTCCCTTGGCATTTAACCTCAGCTGTTCCACTCACTCCATAAACACAGGACTTAAATTTCCAAAATGTCTGGTTATAAATGAATTCTTCCAAGAGGTACAGGGTAAGGAAATGTTGCAATAAATATGTAACATCCACCTCTTTCATCTGTTTTATTATCTGGATACAGAGAAATATCTTATAGCATTTGAGCCCCCCATTTCCGTGGTACAAAAATGAGAATGACCCTCTCATCTCCTGTCTTCTTTTCTTAGAAACCTGAAATTGTAGAGATAGTCCCCAACAGCAAAACAAACATTTCCATGATCCAATCATCACACAATCCCAGAATGGTTTGGATTGGAAGGGGCCTAAAAAAACATGTAATTTCAGCCTCCTGCCATTGACCAGTTTTCCCAGAGCCCCATCCAGCCTGGCCTTGAACACTTCTGGGGATGGGGCAGCCACAACTTCTCTGTGTAACCTGTGCCAGGACTTCCCTACCCCAGCAGTCAAGAATTTATTCCTGATACCTAATCTAACCCTACTTACTTTCAGTTTGAAGCCAATTCTCCTTGTCCTGTTGCTCCCTGCCCTTGTCCAAATCCCCTCTCCAGCTCTCTTGTAACCACTTCAGGCACTGCTTCTCTTCTCCAGACTGAAAAAGCCCTGTTCTCTCAGCCTTTTTGTATAACAGAGGTGCTCCAGACCTTGGAGCATCCTCACGGCCTTCTCTGGACCCACTCCAGCAGGTCCAGATCATTCCTGTGCTGAGGACCCCAGAGCTGGATGCAACATTCCAGGGGGGATTCATGGGAGTGAAATTGAAGGGTAAACAGACTCAAGATGACAGAAATTAGAAGAGTTTCAATTTCTGGCTGTTTCTTGAACGGTGCAAGTCAAATTTAAGGGACACAAGCTCCAGGATTCCCTTGAGCTTTACATTAATTGTACAGAGTTTATCAAAAATCTTCTGTTGTTTGGTAGGCAGCCTGACAAGGGAGATGTTATTCCCAACTGACAAGGGAGATGTTATTCTCAACCCATTTTTGCAGATGAGAGTCTTAAATCAACCAGATATGGTTGGACTTGATGATTCCCCATGCTTGGAAGTTTGCAGGGTCAGACTGGAGGAGACTTGGAGCAACCTGGTCTACTGGAAGGTGTCCCTGCCCATAGCAACGGGGGTTAGGACTAGATGACTGATAAGGTCCCTTCCAACCTAAAACCATTGAATGAGTCTGTGATTCCATTATATATGGTTAGACTCAGTGATCTTATAGGTCTTTTCCAATCTTAACAGACTTATGATTCTAAAACAGCATTATACAGTGTATAATACCGTTTTATATATACTGTAATATATATACTGTATACATAAACACAAGTCATGCAGCCTGTGGCTCCCAAGCAGCCTTTTCTGCAGGCATCATTCCTCTTGCAGCAGAGGCCGCATGTCTGAACCCTGGCACTGCAGTACAAACCAGCCTTGAGAGGGATTGATCTGAGATGCTGGGGTGTGAGCTAGAGAGGCTGAAGCGAGGCTGCACATCCTCCTGTGGATCTGGGTATCAGGGAGAGACAACCTGCAGCTGACAGGAGGATGGAAGGGCTTAAATCACAGCACAGCACACGTCAAGAGCGCCTCTGCCAAAGCAAGCAAGCAGTTTAAGCAGCTTGCCCAAGGCCACAGAGAAAAGCTGTGTCAACAATGAGCCCAAACTAGACCCCAGCCCAGATCTGCACCCACAAAGCTCCACCTGTGGAGGCAAACCCAAGCTCTAGAGTGCAGGTGTGAGCACGGCGTCACTGCTCAGAGTGGTACAAACCACGCAAGGCAAAGGTGGTGGCATGATTTGTGCAGGGTCTTACAGAGAAAAGAACACTGATTCCAGAGCTCCTGCTTCAAAATATTTCCCTGTTCCTCTTTAAGCCTTGTAATGAGGCTGTCTTTACTTCTGCATTTTGTTACTGCTCACTTTTCTCTTGAAACTTATTTCTCTCCAACAGCAGTGGCCCCAAAATTACCGCTAATTTCCTGCAAAGAATTTGTCCTTTGAAACATACAGCATGGCACTTTTCATTTTCCTCTTTTTTCTATGTGTTTTTTTTCACCCTTCTATCTGAGACTGGCACTGAGTCTGTTGAGAACATGTAAGCATAGTTGCTTTTGAATGCTGCAAGGTAAATGCTGAAAATGACATCTTAAATGGAATCATTAATACAGATGTAAGTATTATCTGAATGCTTCTGAAGTCTCCTATGCACACCAATAGTGTCTTCATTTTCTCTCCTGATGCATGCACCTTTCTAAGGGCAGCTGACAACCTATTATTTTTTTCTTTCTCCCCATTTTTGAGCCTGAGCTTATAGACTATATTTATATCTTAAAGCAGTAACCTGTTAGCTAGGAAATGTCTGAAAATCTGACCAAAACAGAGGAATGGTGCCAGGGTGGTTGTGATAGTTACTTACTCTTCTTAGGCTACTAAGCAGAAGGAAATGCACATCAAAATGTTAACCACTGGCTTATGGGAAATAAAACAATGTGCTCCTCATTATGATTAGACAAATCACAAAAATTTGGTGGCTGTCATGGACTCTCCCAGCTGTAAAATTTGATTTAAGGTGGGATTCATCTCACTTTGCTACCCACTGTGGAATAGGTCACTGCTACTTTATATCTGCCTATAAGCAATGCAGAAAGAGTTCTTTCCATAAACTGGTTCACTTTCCTTTTTCACTTTCCTTTCAGTGTGGGATGAGTCTTCAGAAGACCTTTCTGCACTCTAAGGAAAGGGGAAGGAATTTTTGGAGGAAGCTCATATGCCCATCCTGCGCTAGCTGCCAATCCCCCCAACAGTGAAGTCTGGGCTACATCAATCACACAGGCTGGTTTCTGGGCTGCTGCAAGCCCAGGAGCTGGCACCCCTGCCAGCTGAGCTAATCTACTCTGAGCATTGCGCTGCCCACTGGCACTGCAGCTCTGCTGAGCATCAGCTGCCCGGGGCGCTCCGCGGCGCTCAGCTGCTCCGCGCTGGAGTTGCACCAAGTCACACACTCAGGATAATAGATTGACTATTTGGCTTTGGAGATGCTCTGATCTCCCCTTGAGTCTGAGCCCATGCCTTTACATGGGCCAGATGGAGCTCCTCTGATGAGCTCGTAGTCCATCCCTCTGTGAGGCACAGCAGAAGGCTGGAGGAGCAGGATAACTCCTTTTCCCAGCGGCGCAGAAATCCCCAGAGAGACACGCAGTCTCCGGTCTGCATCTGGAAGAGGTAAATGCAATTTCATGCTGTTTAATCCAAACAGTGCAACTGAACAGCAGCCTGGAAAGTCCACCACAGTATCAGTGTGTTGTTATATAGTGCAAGAGTTCTGGTATCATTACATTGCAAGGGTTCCATGTTGCTAGAGTTTTGTACTTCCTTGATATTTCTTGTAGCCAGCTCCTCTAGGCACTGACTCTTCCTTGTCCCCACAGCAGTCAGCTGACTCCAATTCCCACCAATCCACTCTTTTATAACACTCTTCTTATTGGCTACGGGTGTGGCCTGTTCAACTCAGGCCTGCTCCTAATCTTTAGTAACTGGCTCAGCTGCAACTCTTTAGGGGATAAGATTACGTTCTATACCACCTTCATTTACCCATACTGTATCCCCCTACATTAGTGCAGCACTGAGCCTCAGCCCTGATGCCATTTAGCACATTAGCCCTGTCTGACATGCACTAACCTCAAACCAGGATTAGGTTTCACGGGGCATGAACATGTGGAATGAAGCAGGTGCAGGCATCTGTTTGATGACATCCAGTATGAAAGACTGGGACAAACCAGCCCACCAAAACAAAGACAAACCAGTCTACCAAACAAACACAAGTAACAAATTAAGCATCCGGATTCACAAACTCAAAGGAAAGGTGGATAACACATCCATACCAGTAATCCTAGCTCTCTGACCTCTAAGAGATGGACCACTGAAGGCCCCACTCAAGACGCTTAGGATGGTCAGACAGGACTTGGTTAAGTAGAGGGAAACAAGATTGCCACATCTTATGGTGCAAAGCATGTGGGATATTTGGCTTGTGGGACTTCTGGGACTGTGTAATATTTGCCTTCCAGTGTTTGAAGATGCCTCAGAGCTCTCTGGGTAAGTTGTGGATTGGCCCTGGCCCTCAGCTTTGGGATAACAAATCCTTTTTTCCAGGTATTTCTGAGAAGCCCTGAGCAAGTTCTTTGTAGTGGTCAGACAGATATTTTATAATTGCTGTTCTTTTTTTGGGACTTGCTAGACTAATGCTCAGCTCCCTGGCTTTCCAGAAAGCCCTTGCTGTTACTGCACAAATTGGGTAACTTGTATCTTTAGAAGTTTTGCTAATGGGTGCCAGGTCATGAAACTATACTGGTAAGAGACCTAATTTTTTGACATTCAGACAGCCTGAAACCTGAGATTTCAGCAATGTAAAATTTTAATTTATGTCATGCTTGGAAAGGATTTTGTTTGCTTGCTTGCTTGTTGTTTTCCAACAAAGCGAAAAACAAGGGGTAGCTTCAAAAGAAAGCTGAAATTCTGTCAATTGTGAATTACGTGGAGTTCCATGCAGGCAAATGTTTGACACTTTGATGCACTGTATAGACACTGGATCTGCACCTAAGGAACGGGTCTGACTGAGAGGTTACATCTATATTTACTGAAACCAGCAGGTCCTATGAAGCAGACCTGCCTTGATTCTGGCCCTGCACATTTGTATTGTCCTTGCAGAGTCAGATACTGGTATATATAGATATCTGATTCATAACCCATCCTGTGCCTCACTGAAGGCATTGGTTTAGGACCTGGGTGGCCTTGATTTTATTATTAGTGCCTCCACTGACCTGCTGCTCAGCAGTAGGTAAATGAGGTCATCACTTTGTGACTCTGTTCCCTTTTGCAAAATGTAGATAAAAACTCTTTTAATCCTGCTGATGAAAGGTGGTATGATGAATAGCATTCTTACCAGCCTTCCCTTCCTTATAGTAGGGGTCTTTGTGAATCCATTCTATTAACAGCTCTAAGAACCATAGAAATCCCTATATAAATTAAACACAAAACCTTGGCAGTGCCATGAAACTGCAATTAGGAAATGAAAAAGCTATAGTTTTCAGAGGAACAATAGACTTGCCCACATTGCATATCGTGCATAGATTTAAGTATGCATTTAATAGTCTGACTGGTAATAAAAATACTATATAGATACAATATTTTTGAATTATTATTGCTACGCTGGAAGATCCACACTGTTTCTGTACCCTGGCTCTTGTGTGCTTAAATTTGTAACTTCACTGCTACACTCTCAGACTTGTTTGCATTCAATTTCTTTGGGCTTTCTAAATTAGATATGTACGTGATGCTCTGTGTTAAAACTAAATCGATTCTTAATAGTCATGTGGTGTTAATATTAAGCCAATTAGGTTCAAATTAACACACACATTTATTTAAGCAAGACCCTGATCTTGTAAACAACTTAAGCATGTATTTTGATCTCTGGCTTAGGCAAGTTCCTAAGTACACCAGCAATACAAACCCTGTCAAACATAGCTCAGCTGGACAAGTTAATTACTGAGGCAAAGTTGTGGCACCACAGAGAAACTATATGAATAAAGGCTGTCTGAGATTAAAATACATTTTTTTAAAAAAATTAAAAGGTAAAGTTAAAAATTGCAAAAAGTTCTTTGGTAGCTACAGATTCAGAAAACAAAGTGTACATATCAATATTAGGTTGTTTAACCATATTAATAGGTTAATCTTTTAACCCTATTAATAGGTTAGGGTGTTTTCTCTAAGATCTAGTAGGAAAAGGCATACTAAAAGTGATTCAGTTCTTTGTGAAGTGGACATTGCCAGTGGATGAGATGAACACCTCTGGTTTTCACTGCTCAAATCCCCACTGACTGCAGTGGGAGCTCAGACATGGAGCTCACATGCAATCTGTTACATGTAGACACAGATGTGCATAGGCTCATTCAGATATGCAAAAGGGAGCTGTGCCATGACTGTCGTTAGAGGAGGATTCAATGGAAATTCCCTTTGAGGAAACCTAAAATGTTTCCACTCATGTAAATCTTAAATATCAGCTGTACATGTGAATAAACTGCCTGTTCCATAAGTCACATGTGTTTTTATGGGTTCAATTGAATCTGGCCTCAGCAGGTTTCATTTGTGTGATTAGCATTTCTAGATAATAAGAACTTATACATCCTTCTCTTATCCTGTCTCCAAATTATCTTCTCCCTCTTTGGTCAGATGATGCCAAAACTTTCAACATTGAGGTATAGACTATTTACTTTCTCCATTAAAGTTTTAGACTCAGTCATGTAGACTCAGGTTACATTGGCTTAACAAAATTCTACTCATCTGCTCACATGTTAACAGCTGCCTATCCACACACATGCTCACAGCCTTTTCCAGACATGACATTGTGCGAGATGGCTCAAAAGTGCACAACATTGCCTTAGGAGGGGTCACTGGAGTCCAGGGCCTCCTTAGATCCCTTGAATACATTATTTTTTCTTACCCAAAATGATGGCCACGGAAGGTTTGTATGAACTGTGTCTGTGCACAGACAGCAGGGTACACAAATAAATCTGAGAGGTGAAGGAATATGAAGTCGAGGGGCAGGTCAGCTCAGGGTCTGCAGAGGCAGAGTTTGTCTCTGCAGTGACTCTGCACAGAAATCCACAGCTGCAGGGAGGTACAGGCAGGGCAGCAAGGTTTCCAGCTGTTTTTTTTTGTCTCTGCTAGCTGTGGAAGCCTTCAGGGAAGTAATAAGGCCATATACTGGTCAAAATGTTTGTGGTCAAGAACTCATGCCCTCAAAAAGAAGCAGTGCATAGCCCTGTTTTATGGCCACTAGAATGAGCGGTGTAATTCATCCAAATTCATTCCCAAAGTAGTTCTGCTGCAGCCTGCTGAGAACCACTCTGGATGCATTTAGCCCATAATCTTCCTCCATCAAGATATGACTATACCCTCCAGTGGGCAATAAAGTGCTTTGGGGCATCTAATTGAAAGTGTGACAGTTTTACACTGTTGGGAAGCAGCAGTTGTGGGTGGCATGTGCTCCACTGGCATCTGAGGGTAAATACAGCAGGATATGTGGCAGTCTACAACTGGGAGCTACATTATGCATGTGCTGGGAACAGCAAGCCAGTGCCACAATGCAATTATAGCTTTAAACCGTGCCCAGTGTGTCTGTTCGGCAGCAGTAGACAGACAGCTCCAAATCATTATTTTTTTTCTGCTTACTTAGCTTCTGGTGATTAGGTTCCTGTTTTGCAATTGTGGTGACTAAACCAATTAAGGTGCAATTTAAAGAAGGAACTCATAAATACTGTACAAAGGTAGTATTGGCATAACTAAACTTTGTGGAAAAAAAAGAAAGGAGGGGGAAAGGGAGCAGGGGGGGCTGTAGGAAAAGAGGAGGCTAAATTTCCAAACCGAGCAATCCATTTTGGAAGACTCTGCTACATGCAGTAACTTCTGCAGTATGAATAAATATGCATAATCAAAAAGGGAGCAAAGCTCGCTTCTCTCTATTGCTCATTTGATATACCTCTTCATGTCATATCCACTTTCACATAAACAACACAATAATAAAACATCTGCATTGCTAAATAACACTACTGTGTTCTAATTCCTCTGGAATGACATGAATAAGAACATCCTACTCCTGTTTATTAGAATTTATTGATGACATGAGTGTGTAAAAGCAGCAGAAGGCATAATTAATCCTGGTGCAGCCCCAAGTTACATGTCCAAACTTGACAAGTTTCACTCTTGACTTGCATTACTTTCCCTTGACGCATGGCAACACCAAGGGCTTTGACAAGGTACAGATGTCCTGCTGCAGGAGTGGCAGGAGAGGCAGCTTGCTCCTTGGTTCCAGCTTCTGCGGGCACAAAGGATGGGCTATGGCTCAGAGAGGAATGATGGGGGAACAGAGAGAGCACTTGGTAAAAAAGAAAATAAGAAAATAAGCATCCCTTTGCTCGAGATGGAAAACAGCCCGCTAATGAAGCTTACAGATGATGTTCAATTGGGAGGACTAGTGAGCCACGTCAGGGAAGAGCAATAATATTGGCAGATTTAGAGAAATTAGAAATAAGAGAAGAAAATAACAAAATTAGATCAATCTTTAGAAAGACAATTTGAAACACAAAGGCAGCTGGAAGGAAAAGCTGAAAGCAAGCTGTAACATTGAAATAAGTCTGGAGGGAATAATGGATGTGAAAATAAACATTGTTTGCGATGTGATGTGGCTATGAAAACAATGGCATATGTGGAAGTCTAGCCACTAGCTCAGTTCACCTTATCTATCCCCAGGGAATTGGTGGAGCCATCATACTTGGAAGTATTAAAAAAAAACAAGTAGATATGGCACTTTGTGTTGTGTTTTAGTGGGCATGGTGGTATTTGGCCAAAGGTTGGACTTGATGATCTTAGAGGTCTTTTCCATCCTTAATGATTCTGTGATTCTATACCCTTTCTCAAGGCACAGAATATATGAATATGTGACAACTCTGTGCTACACAGTTTGTGATTTGAGGAACATCTTTAGGAGCTGAAGCCTGTGATTTTGGATCTCTGTGACATGTTTCATGACCTTTGAGGCACTGGCAGGTAACCAGCCCTCTAAGAGTAAAGCTCTTGTGCCCTCAATCGAACAATCTGCTCTCAAAAGGCCAATATTCTCTCATTTTCTCTCTCTGTATAATTTTATACACCTTGGTTCCCACTGTGCCCATGGGGACAGAGCTGGAGGAACAGGGATGACTGAGAGAATGAACAATACAGCACTGCATGTCCACTCCCAAAAGGATGAACAGTGTTCACTGGAGAAGAGAGGGACAACACTCATTTCTTTACCAGGTGGGCTTGAACCCAGAACTCTGAGAAAAGACCCTCACCTACTACAGACGAATGTTCTAGAAAAGAAACTTTACAATTCGCCTCCTTTGCTTTTTGTACAAATTGCATCAAATTCCGAACATTGTCATACCAGAAAGCAAACAACCATCAGCCAGCTTGGGCATTTTCCTTTCACCCTTCTTCTGTCCTATTCTCCAAAACATTCCTTCTTCCATCCATATTGGAAAGATCAAACCAAGGTTACTCCTACAGAGCATTTTCCTCTTTGAGGCAGCTGGAAACTGCTTCCAAGAGGAATGAATATGTTAACTCCCAAGCTATTCTGCTATCAAGATGCCTCTGTTGCTGCAACACTGTGGACTTCATTCAGAACCTTTTTAAAATGCTGCAAGGCTGAGCACTGTGGTACTGAGACACAGTTTGGTAAAAGCTGTAAAAGCTTATGTTTCTATTTCTCAAAAAATTCAAAAACTTTGCCATGACTAAGACAGCAATTGTTGCACAAAAATAATGTTAGGAAGAAGTATTTATTTGTATCTTCTTTACATATATGTACAAGTCAGGAAGGCAGTCACAACTTGGGCAATGACTGTCAGAAAGACTTTGGAGAACTAGAGGCAATGCAGAGAAAAGCAGAGAGCTGGAGGAGTTGAATTATGAGTAAAAATCTTAAAGTACACATCTTATAAAAATTTTGAGTTTAGAAGGGAAAAATCCCACAAGTATATCCCCCAGGAGATTTGTCCAAGCACCTATTTTTCCTGTTCTTTTTTTTTTTTTTAATGTGTGTACATTCTTTTCCCTCGCCTTCTGAAAAGAAGTGCAGTGAACAACTTTGAGCACCTTCAATCAAAAGTGCATTTATTTCAAAAGCTTGTGTGATGATTAATATCTGCCTGCCCACAAGCCACTTTATTCAGATGGGATTCATATGGGAGATTTCATAAATTTAACGAGGGTGCTTCTCAGAATCTTCCTGTCTCTTATGAAACATTATTTTAATATTTTCATTTCCAGGGAACTCATCTGCTAAAACTGCAACACCTATCTTTCCTGCCCTAGACAAAATGTTAGCAAGATTTTGAAGCACACAATTAGAAATGCGAGGATATAGTCCTGATGGATATACACACTCCTGATATATATGTTTATATGTGTATGCATGTATGCCTTAGCAGTTGCCAAGCTCCAGTGACAGCAGGAATATCTCATCAGAGATCATCCCCCTTCCCCAAGCACTCTGGCCCAGAGGGTGTGAGGTCCTGCCAGTGGAACCAAAATACAAGAAGGATGAAGTTTGTGGCAGCAGCTCTCTGGTCACAGAGAGCACCAGACAACTTTCCCAGGCATAGAGAAGGCTGTGAGGAAGATCAGACAAAAGAATGATGAATAATTCTTATCCTAACTTGCTGCACCTGGTGTTGTGAACATGTGGAATGTGTTATGGAGAAATGTTTACCAAAAAGGTGGCTTCTTAATTAGCCAATGGTGATGGCATTTTAATTAAAGAACCAAGCAGGTCCACCTGTAGCAAATTAGGGTATAAAAAGCAATGGGTTTCTTAATGAAGGAATCAGCCTTCTGTAAATATATGGAGCCTATGTCCCTTATTACCCAGTCCTGGCCTGTTGTGATGACAACAGTTCACCCAGCACGCAGGTACCACTGAGGTTAAACAGGCCCATGTCCTGCACCAAAACTGCTCCACAAAGAAAAAAAACCTATTCATTGTCACAGGAGATCCCTTCTGAAGGGAACAGACAGCCCAGTGTGCACACCAGGCCTATTTCTGGTGCTGCTGCCTCCCTTTGGCCTGGTTAATGATGAAAAGAGAAACCCTGCTTTGGTGGGGCCCTCAGGCCATTATTCACTATAGTGTTTCCAGGTGGGCAGCAATGAAATTACAAGACCAATGGCAATCAGGAGAGACTTGAGGGGCCTTGGGATGGCAAATTAAGGGATCAAGAACATGAGTGGTATATTCAAGATCAATATCTGGCTCCAAGCCTGGTGTCACCAGAAGAATTTGGGGTCAGTTAACACAGAATCAGGCCTGCTGGTGACACACATGTTATGCCTGTCTCAAAATGGAAAAAGAATCTTTGCACAGGGGTGATAAGGGTTCACTGGAAGAGCTTTAAACTAGTTGTGAAGAAAAGGTGGTGGCATAGTCCTGTATGTTATGCAATGTTTTGGTTGTCTAGAGCTTAATGACGGTGATGACAGGATTGAGTGTCTGTGGGTAAGAATCAGGGGGAAGGCTAACAAAGCAGATCTCCTGGTGGGAGGTTGTTAAAGACCACCCAACCAGGATGAAGACAGATGAAATATTGTATAAGCAGCTGGGAGGAGTCCCACAATCACTACAGCACAGCATAAAAGAGAAGAATAATCTAAGAAGTGCCAGGAGTGTGTGGGGGAGACCGGCCTGCATCCTGACAACCAGGGGAGGACCCTCACAGGAGCCACAGATGGGGAAGAGAGAAGGGCTGATGTGAGATGTGGTAGGTGAGGTCTGTCCTGGGCTGATGTGAGATGTGGCAGGTGAGGTCTGTCCTGGGCTGATGTGAGATGTGGCAGGTGAGGGCTGTCCTGGACTGATGGGAGATGTGGTAGGTGCGGCCTATCCTGGGCTGATGGGAGATGTGGTAGGTGAGGGCTGTCCTGGGCTCAGCAACAAAGAAATTAGATTTTTCAATTCTCAGAGAAGTAAGGAGAGAGGTCAGCAGAACTTTCCCTTGGAGTTCTGGAGAACTGACTTTGGCTGGTTTAGGAACCTTGTCGAGAGGTTGGGAGACAGTCCTGATGGGTAAAGGTGGAAGGCTGGGTAATCTTCAAGAAGAAAATCCTAAAGGTAGGGGAGCAGGCCACTCCAATGTGCCAAAAGACAGGCAGGGAAGGACACTGACTGAACAGAGCTTTGGTTGTTTCCAGAGAAAAACAGGAGAGTTTAGGACCATTGGAAGAAGAGGCAGGCAGCTCAGAAGGACAGCAAGGATGATGTCAGGCTGTGCAGGGAGAAAAATAGAATGGCCAAAGCCCAGAATTTAATCTGAGAGAAAATTAGAATGGCCAAAGCCCAGAACTTAATCTGTCTATTACTGTAAAAGACAACAAAAAAAATTTTTATAGATATATCAGCAAGAAAAGGAGGGCCAAGAAGAATCTCCATATTTTATTGGATATTGTCCATCCCTGGCTGGGAGGGTCTGACTTTCTGCCCCATAACAGCCACCTCAGAGACATGATGGGGTGCAAAAAGACCTGCAAAGGGATCAGTTAGAGCTACACACCTGACACAGAGTAATAAATCACAGAATGGTTTGGGATGGAAGGGACCATCAAAATCATCCCATTCCAAACCCTGTGCCATGCACATGAACAAAAGGATGACATGACTGGTCAAATGTATAGTAACACATATCCTTGCTTGCAAACTTTCCCAAGGCAGCAGCACAATAGGATGGAACAGGGGTATTTAGACCTTTAGAAACAGAGTTTCAGTGCAGCCGCTAGTACTGTCATCAGGAAGCTCTTTTCCCGGCAAATTCACTGGAGAAACCCTCAATTTTTCTAAATTCTGTAGTTCACCATGTTGTGGCAAAAAACTACTTGTGTTCTCTACCACTGCAATATCTATATTTGACCAGAGAGTCTGTAAGCCCTTTAGGGATTCTCCTGGTTTAACCAGAAGCAGAAATGGTGACACATAGGTTATGCCTGTCTCAAAATGGAAAAAGGATCATTGCACAGGGGTGATAAGGGTTCATTGGACATAACCTCCCCCTGGAATCTATCAGGAAGTATTTTAGATTCCACACTTCCTGGACTATCCCTAAAGTTCATACCAATTTTGGCATTTTTGAGGTTGCAAAATGCACACAGTTAGCTTCTTAGTCCCGTTTAGTTGCACATGTTTTCTGAAATCAAAGAGAACTCTGTGGATTTATATATTTTTTCACAATTGGTTTCAAGTTCTATTTCACTCATATGTATGATTTTCAACAAAGACCTATTGGTAGGTTTGAGTTAAATTCCTAACTCTTGAATAAACTTTTGCAGCAAAATGAGACATGATCCAGGAAAAGGATGAACAAATTACCAGACAGTTTCTGTAGAACCTAGGTCCTTGTCTTTGTCACAGGTGCAAGAGAATCTTTCCAACAGTTCAGTACCCAAGAACCTGCAAGCGCCTCTGTGCTTTCTCAGCAAAGTACCACACAGCCTTGAAAGAACTCACTTGGGACTCACTACCCAAGAGTCACAGCTGCTGAGAAACACCTCAGGCCTTGTCCTCTCTGACCTGTGATCCTTGCACTGCACCCACACAGCAGATGAGTCTCAACAGCAAAGCCCAGCTGTGGGAAGTAAAAGAGATGGACAGATTCAACCATGGGACTGTGGTGCAGTGATCCTTTCAAAGTATTTTTTCCAAGTCAGAGAAGATCCAAATTTTCACTTATTCCTTCTTTAAATTGTTCTCTGCTTATCAAGACTGTAAAATCAGTCCATTGAGAGTAAAGCTGAGATTTGCCCAATAAAGATCTTTAATTCTTTTTCTGGATTTGTTCAGATAAAGATCTCATGTTATTCCTCACTACAAAAGAAATTTTATTGCTTCCATCCCATTCTTTGTCTAACTCATTTAAAATAGGAGCTTTCATGGAAAGGGAATGATTTTTATTTTGTGTTTGATATGAAGCCTTGAAAAACTCTGGCTCTGGACTTTCGTTATACTAAAACATAATAAAAAATAGAAAGGCAAATGTCTTTTTAAGAAAAAATTCCCTGCTCCTCCTCATTTTGAAATCCATAGATCTCACTTTGCATAGCATTTTCATAAACAGAGAAAACTCTCTATAGCAAAGAAATAAAATTAAGATACAGTAGTGCCCCTCAGAACACCCATCATACTTTCAAAATAGACCATTCACTTACTGCAAAGGTTATTTCAAGCTAAGAATCCATTTATTTGAATGTATTTCCATTTTAATCAATATCCTTTAGAAATGGTTTATTTCTTAGTCATGTAAGGTGAATTGATATAATTTTAAGGACATGTATTTCTTTTCTAAATGTTCTTATAAGGCAAGGACATATGTGAGATTGCATTTTCACCTCTGGTAGATTTGAGACAACAGCATTTTCTTTACCTTAGTGCAACAAGAAGATGAGTGCCAGAGGCAGACTTTCAGAAGAGGAAACATTTCTACAGCACCTGAACACTGTGGTGACAATCTCCGGTTTCCAATCCCAAAAGACCTCTTAGCAGTCCTGCAAAATCTTCCTTTCCCCCTGAAAGCCTGAGACACCTTTCTCCGAAAACAACTGAAAGACTTCCATTAAGTTCAACAGACTTTCAATCATGGTCTTATCCAAGATGAGTGCTTTCTTTTAATGTGTGAATAGAAGGTAATTACCTTTCATTACCTCAAATGTAGCAGAAGATGGGCATGTAGTTTTTTCTGCTTGGGCTTGTGCATTTTTGTAACATTTGCAAAATGCTGACTTATGCACACAGTTACACTCAAAACACAATTACTCATATATAAATCTGCATTTGTGTTTAAATGTCACTGGTAACAAGAACGCTTCTGGTAACAAATTTGTTTATCAAATATACATCAGAAAATGGCACATTAAATAAGAAAATGTTCAATAAAAGATATGCTCAGCATTTTTACAGACAGTTTGGGCCTCATCCAACAAACCCTGATGTAAAAAGAAATGTAATCATTAATGTCTAAGGATCCGGATTAAACCATAAAGGAAAATTTTCAAATTTTTGCTTTCTTTACACTTTCCAAGTGCAGCTTTTCACTCCAGGACCTGACTGTATGCCTGTATGTACTGAGCTCATGAATTGAAGGCAAGAGGACTCATGTGCATTTCAAGGGAGTAAGAGAGTCTTCTGCTCAAAAAGTGATAGCACTGCTGATTTTTTATCCTTTTTTTTCCTGAGGGGCCTCTGAAATTTACTGCTGTGTTTAGATTTCAGGAGGATTATGAGTTTGATGGCAAGGAATGCTCAAGGATGATGAGGATGATCAAATATATGAAATTACTCATATTAAAGAACAGCAAAGAAGACTGGGGCTCAGCCTGAGGAAAAAGAAAAAAGAGGTGATATATGCAACTGGTCTTAAAACCAGGGAGGATGACCTGGCAAAGGTAAGCAGAGAAAGATTTCATTTTTCTTTCTAAGGCTAGAGTTGTGAAGTAGCAGGTGAGACTACCAGATGGCAGGCAGAAAGTAAATAATAGCAGGGGAGGGTAAACCAGCCTTGGAGATGCTTCTGTCTGTTCCCTGAGTGAAAAAGGAATCCAAAGTCTGAGCGCAGTTATTAAAGAAGGGTAACAACATTTGAGAAGCACTGGGACCTCCATATGGAACCATCCACACAACATCTATAGAAGAGCAGTACCTCTCTGAAGTGGCAGTGGAGGGTGGAGGAAGATCCTGGAGCATTTCCAGAGGTGCTGGAATTGGGCCCAAAGCTCTGTATTTTGATTACTTTGGGCTATAGTGTCTCTGGGTCTAGCGGAAAATCCAGGTGTGAATTCTTTTGCCTTTGCACTCCTTCCCATGTCTGGGTGGCAAATCACTGTCCTTAAGATTTATCAAGGTATCCATGAAGCCATCCTTTAATATTGGTAAGAAAAATAGGAAACAACAGGTGGGTGCAGGGAATTTGGCAGCATGCAAAATCAGCACAACAGGGAGATGATTTTACCTTGTTTATAGCACTGGTGAGATTGATATCAGAACACATTTGAAAAGATACTGAAAAATTGTCAAGGATGCAGTGAAGAGCCAGCAAAATACATTAGAGAGTTTAGAGAAATGCCTTGCAGTGAGAGATTTAAGCGGCTCATTCTGTCTAGCATATCAAAGATGTATTTTAGTGTAACCTGAAAGTCAAAACTGAATGATTCAAAATGGTAAAGTCAAAAAGCAGCAGCTTTGTTAGGAGGCCTAACCCTCTGTCTTGATGTGACTGCATCTTAACACAATTACAATGATTTATTTGTAGTCTGGGACAAATTTACATGGCCCTTTCCTAAATTTGAAGAGGTACACATATATATTTATACATATGTGATGCTTAAGGAATTATAAAAATGTAGTATTAGGTTTAAAGGAATCATTATTATTTTATAAAATGCTCAATTTAATGAGTTGTTGGGGTTGTTGTTTAACCCTAGCCAATAACTAAGCACCACACAGCTGCTTACTTCTTCCCCTGTGTCCCCAGTGGGATGTGGAGGGGAATCAGAAAGAGGTAAGACTCACGGATTGAGATAAGAACAGCCTAATGCTTGATACAAAGTAAAATAATAATAATAATAATAATAATAATAATAATAATAGTAATGATAGTAATGATAGTAATAAAGAAAAGTGGGAAGAGAGTGAGAGAAATAAAACCCAAAAGAAACAAGTGATGCAGAAGATAATTCCTCACCACTCACTGACCAATGCCCAGATCAGCCCCAAGCAGGGACCAGCCCCTCCTGGCCAACATCCCCCAGTTTATACACTGAACATTAATTCTGTGATATGTAATATCCCATTAGCCAGCTCTACTGCCTATGCTGACCCTTGGCTTCGTGTCTACCTGTTCATGGGCAGAGCATTGGACACTGAAAAATCCTTGACTGAGTGAGCACTGCTGAGCAGCAGCTAAAACATCAGTGTGTACTCAACTTTATTCTCAGACTAGATCCAAAACACAGCACTGTACCAGGAACTGAGAGGAAATTAACTCCATCCCAGCCAAATCTGGAAGAAAGGGATTTAACATAAATTCAAATGCAATTTCTGTTTCTTCACAGAGAGAGAGAAAAAAAAAACCAAAATCACATCTTTGTTAAGGGATGTAGTAAATTATTTTTCCTGCAATCTTGTAGACAGATAATGTATAGAATTTGGTTTCCACGACCACAGGAACTGCCAGAGTTTTCTTCTCTCACTTGTATCTCTCCTCATGAAATTCGCAAGGATAACAATTGTAAAAATTCTTGAAAAGCTCTGTCAGTGTCATTTAAAGGGATTCAAGATGTTGAAAAGCCTTAATGTAACAGTAAAGAAAACATGGATAATTGTCCACTGCTCTCTGAGCCCTGTTCCTCCACAACACCCCTGCAGTAGTTTGGCGCCTCTCTGGCTCCTCATCATCATCTGCTCATTGTTCATTAATCAGCTGCATATCCACAGGTGGGGCCCAGCAGCAGATGTGGTGCCCTGGTCTGAATGGCTCTCACAAGATGTGAATCCTGCTCTCCTCGCTGTGAGACAGTGCTGATGGCAGAGACAGCCTCCAGCCACTACACCAACACAAATCCACATTGCAGCTTTTCTCTTTTTTTTGTAGAAAATGAAATGAAAACTATGCCCACGGACCCTGTTCAAACGGCCTGATGCAAACCAGGCTGTGGCCTGGAGAAGCAGCAGCACAGCCATGATGGCACACGGTCTTTCCCAATCCATGAGCTCCTACAAGATGATAGAGCTCAGTTCCACGTGAAACACCATCTGCCCAGAGTGTTGAAAAGAGCTCGTACCTTCTTGCACCTGGATTCCTAAAGATATTTGCTTATTTTGAAGTGTGTTGTATTTAAATGAAAGCTTCAAGTAACAGACACATAATGTAGCTGGTATATAAATAGCAAGGTGGTTTGCACACAAATATAGCAGGACTATTAGAGGTGATCATTAGTTACTAATATAAGCAGTTATTTGAACATTAGCATACTGTTATTCATAGCAGAATTCATGATGCATTTAATAAGTAAGTAATAGCTTCCTTAATAAACTTAGGAGCATAAAATTCCCTGTTCTGTAGACTGTCAAAGATGGACAATGACATTAGTGATATTACTATCTGAAATTTTCCAAATGTTATCCATATTTAGATTAAAAAAAAAAAAAGAAAAAATACATTAGGGTATTTTTTGATTGTTTTTAAATAGATTTTTCCACTCATATTAAAACCTGTTGAGATTAAATAGACAGAAAAGAAAATCAAAAGAATGGAAGAAAGTGTTAAAACTCTAAAGAAATGTTAAATATGTCTTCCCAAAGAGCAAAGGTAATTAATTCCCTATTACATGTGCCTTAAGGGATTATATATTCATAAACTGACAATTCAGAAAGGACTATCCCATCAAGCTAACAAACCAATCAACTATGACAGAAATGTATATTTAAATTCCCCCTTACCCAAAACCGTGTGTGCTGCTCAACCAGTGAATCTGGGCAAGGGGAGACTGCAAACATTTCTGATTGCAGCCAACCACAAAGCCTGCTTCCATCTTTCCAGTGTCATGATGTCTTCCTGCTCAATACTTTCTTATCTCTGATTTTGTCAACGCCTACAAAAACAGAGCAAGGGAATGAGGTGGTTTGACAGAGCAGCAAGAAAAAAATACTTTTTCAACTGATGTTCCTTCCAGGACAAGACCAAGGCCAGTGTTGCTGCTCAGTCTCTGTGTGATTCATATAATTGTGAATTAACCAGGGTTAGGCTCACCAGTTAGACAATTCCAGGGATACAGCTGTGGGACCATGAAATTAAACATGGATCACTATGGCCATGTGAGATGCTGAAATAAGCCCAGGTCAAACTGGAGGCTCTCCAGGGAAGACAAATCTTTTTAGATGTAACTTGGAGATGCATAAACACATGGTATGTTCAACCACAGCCATAGCCCAAGCCACCAGGTTCATGGGCATTAGGAAATGTCAGCAACATTGATTTGAAACTTTAAAAACTCTCCTAAGTGATTGTAAGTATTGCAATTTAATTTATCTTCAGTGGTTTCAATTAGATTCCAAATGATTTCAAGTATGGCAGCTGAAAAGTAAACAAGCTCGTTTGGGTTAATGCTGACAAATAATGAAATTTAATTGTGATTTAAGATTCCTAATGTTCATTGATTAGTTCATTCAAAACATTCCTTGAATAACCTCTTTTAAATTACAGAGTTTAAATAGTTTTCTTTAGTTTTCTAAGACTGCGCTTAGGTCACTCACCTCCATTAATTTCTATTGGTTTTTGTTTTTCTTTACCTACTCTTTTATAAGACTCTTGATCATCTATAAGTCACCTTGGTTACAAAAAAATCCACTGAAACCACACCAAACTTGAGGGCAGCATTCACTGATGGCAGCAGAGAAAAGAACATCCATAGGGGCTCACACAGTGTCAGGTTTCCTGGAAGAGGTCGAAGGGAGGATCACCAAAGAGGCCAGAAAATCTTGATTGTGCAGGAAAGTGAATTCAGGTAAAACATGAAGCTGGAGGTCAGTGGTGACTTCTGAGTAGCTCCCTGTCTCTGAAGTAAATGGTTCTATTTGGTTCTATTAAAAGACCAAGCAAGACAGCAATAAAAAAATAACCCAAGAAAAATATCTTCCTCAGCATAAATACAGAAGGAGAAACCCTTGCAAAGAGAAAATTTGATTAGTTGCTTGTTTACTGGGTTTTTGGTTGTTTTTTGAGGGTTTTTGGTGTTTGTTTTGTTATGTTTTGTTTTCGGTTTTTGTTTCGGGGTTTTTTATGGGGGGTTGTATTTTTTGGGAGGGTTTTCTGTGGGGATTTTTTTTTGGCTTTGGTTTTGGTTTTGATTTGGGCTTTGTTTGTTTGTTTGTTTTTTATTTAGCTTTTCATTCTTTTTCCTCAAATAAAAATTAAGTTTTTATTGTGAATTCCAGACTTGCATTAATTCTCCTGCATTCCTCCCTTGCAGCTTTCTCAAGACATATCAAAGGACACCATATATGTAACACAGGAGAAATCACGCTTCAACAGCCTTTGTAGGAACATGTTTGGGCCCCACCTTTGGTTGCTTTAAACTTTCTGCTGTACAAATCCTGAAGACAAGATTACTTGGCACTCCACAGCTCTTTCCTACTGCATTGCTAAAATGAAATGTTTCAATATTCTTGCAATGAAACATTCTGACATTATCAAAATGCAAAGAGAAGATTGAAATGATTCATTTGGACTTACTCCCATAAAAAATGTCACTGAAATCAGCACATTTTCACAACAAGTTTTGATTTGGGCAAAGCTGCATATACTATTTATTTTTGCCTTGGAAAATGGTTTCATTAAAAACAAATGACCAGCTTTAATTACAACTCACTGAGCTTTTGCTCCAAAAGTCAAAGCTATTAAAACAGCACTTAGTCTGTATGTACAGGGAAACAGATTCTGTCTTACAAGTGGCTATGAAAAGCATTTTACTCCCCTTCAGAAGGGCTGGTATTTGATGTCCCTGGGACTGCAAACCAAATTTGTGTTTTGCCTTTAAGTGGCGTCCACAATTTGCAGGAGAAAAAAATCAAGAATTTAATAAACAATTTAAAGGCAAAAGGTGAAAGGCGCATCCCAGCCCTTTGAAGAAAATTACCATTGACTTTTGAGTTTAGTTCTGGAAATGGAAAGCAAGAACTACAAAGCTGTGTCTGCACGCCACTGGAGCCTGAGCGGAGATCTGAGACAGGCCCAATTGAGCCATCTTCCAAACCAGAGTCAATACGGCCACGCCAGAGCAGCCCTCTGTCCAAACTGATTAGGCTGCTGAAAAGCTGGATTTTGTGACTTTGTCCATGCTATTAAATTAAATGTGCCTTAGCCCACAGCATGACACTGAGGCCAGCTGGCACGCAACAGCTCACGTCAGTATTGAACCTCCGTCGCCGTGCAGTGGGTGGGTGCATCCTGACTGCCCCTTGGGAGGGACCTGTGGCCCAAAAATAACACCTAAAAGTGTTCAGGCACAGCTTGTGTGACTGTCTGCTTGCCTGAGACAAAAATGCACCAGCAATATATCTCTGCAATTAATCCACAAAGCTGGGCTGCCCAATGCTGCTTAATTTAGTAATAGAAATATGGCAAATTAATCTGCCTGTGTGACTGACTTGTACATTTTAATGAGTGCATATCCCATCCTTTCCAGGGTTTTGAGACACAAGACCTCATTGCTGCAGCCTGAGAACCACTGGTGCCCATCTGAGCCCTCCTCACCTGTTACAGGGCTCCAGCATTAGACCTTGCTCACGACCATCCTGCTGCAGCTCCTGGGGCAAATGCTGACACACATCTCTCACTCACTCCGGGCTGTGAGGAGTTTAAATTGTCCTCAAAACGGGTTTTCACTGCATCACAGGCCAGTTAATTTGTGTTTGGCCTTTCAGAGGACTTCCTCTCTCTGGCAAGATGTGATGGTTTTCTTGGTTGACAAGGACAATGAGTCAAAAGTCATAGAACCTTTAAGGTTGGAAAAGCCCTCTAAGAGCATGCACTCCAACCATTCACTGCTAAACCATGTCCCTAAGCACTGCAAATATATGTTTTTTCAACACTATTATGAATGGTGGTTTCATGACTTTCCTGACTGCCTGTTCCATTAAGAAATTTTTCCTAATATCTAATTTAAACCTCTTCTGGAAAAACTTCATGCCGTTTCATATGTTCCTTTGTTAACTGGAGAAAAAGACCAAACTCCCCTTCCCCTCCCTTCCCCTCTACCCCCTACTCATTTCAGGAAACTTTTCCCCAACATTTCAGGAGAAAGATATGATGAACCCAAATCTGGAACAGGATTGTCAAGGAAAAATAGGATCCACTTTACCCTCCCTCTATGGTGCTGCCTGTTGCTGTCAGGGCAAAACCAACTTAAAACTCCTAAGTTTTGGCACAACCCCTGTCTGTGAGGCAGAGACAGGGAGGATGTTTGGCTTGACTGGTCTCTGCTGCTCTCTCCCCTTGCCTGTATCCCTCAATGTGGCAGGTGCAGCCAGCAGAGCAAACACCAGTCGCCTCACACGCTCCAGGAATGCACTCTTGTAAATCAGTAATATTGTGTCACCAAGCAGAGATTTGAATGAGGCCCTAATTGTAGCATTTCTATGGAAGAACCACTAAATGAGTAGCTGGGATGTCAAATAAAGAGAAGGTGATGAACATCAGGAAGCTGCTTCTGGAGAGGTGGGTTGAGGAGAATGGCTGGCTGGGTGAAAGGGAAGGAGCTGGGAAAGCAGTTGATAAAAGGAAACTTTGTATGACACTAAGGAGAATTCTGTGAGAAATTAAAGCCCACACAAGAACAAAGATGAGTAAAGAGCTCCAGACACTCAGCAGCGCTTCAGTTTGGTGTCTGGAGTCTTTGACAGAAGATGTGATTCATCAGTTCCCACACATACCTTATTTTAAATATGCATGCTCATTTCAACAAATGTGAAATTTCCAGGAAAAGCAAGAGCACACCACGTCCACGCAGCGCTGAACAGCCTGGCGTGGGCACACTGATGCCGTGACAGGGATGCCAGCTAAGCATGGCACAAACACTGTGCCATCTTCTGCCCAAGGGGTGGGCAAGAAACAACGTCTTCCTCTTCTTCCCTCCCTTCCACTGCTTCCCTTGGGAAAGCTCTGGGTTCTCTTTCGTCTGGGCTGGGTGATTCATCTCTCGCACATCTCTTGCACATATATGAGGGAAAAGAATAAAAAAATATATATTTATCTCCTATCTATCTCCTAAGAGGTCTGGTGGATAGATCAGCATGCCTAGAGATCTTGAGGGCCTTTGAATAACTATCCAGGGTGGGTGCTGAGAGCCTACCACATGCTGCAAAGTAGTCTTCTGATATCCACAGTTTGTTTTTACAAAATAAAAAGAAAAAAAAAAAACACATAAAATCTTTCAGAGCTCATAACCAGGGGGGAAGAAATTGTCACACAAAAACTTGATATGAAAAACATGTTGGATTGGATGTAGTAACACCTGCCTGAATCTTCAACAATCTCATACATCAGCTTCAGCAGGTGAGAACTGGCACATCCATGATGACGTACAGCTCAAAGAGCTAGTACCATCAGAAATATGTGTTAAAGTTTTCCTCTTTCAGAATATTTGACCAAAATTGATATGAGCACTGAACCCTCTCCTCCCTGTCACACCACTCAAAGTGTCACGATCCCTTAGAAATAGTCAACTTCTCTATCTGTGTCCCTCATAATCCAGACACAGGACCAGTAATTTAAATCAAACAAACAAACAAATAAACCTTCTTTTACTTAATAAGTGATTATAATTAAATACTCAGGCATTTTTATACTGCCTTATTCATGTTTATATAAATAATGTAATAAAATTCACTATCAAAAATAACTGAAGCTTCTCTCAGAGTTTTCATCTTCTTGAATCTCGTGCTGCAAAATTTAGGGATCTTTGACTGAGAATTTATGTCTGACTTGCCACCGAGTACCATCACCTCTGCTGGTGAGAACAGCCTGAGTTATCACTCTGGCTATGAACTGGACTAGATGACCTCATAGGTCTTTTCCATTCTTGCTTCCTGAAATTCTATTAAAGGCTGCTGTCAAAACCCCACCTCAATGTACACTGCCAGGAGGGGAGGGGGCATTTCAGTTTGCAGCCAAAGCAAAAAACTGGAATATGTAAAATTAAACTTCTATTTTTTTCTCCTATCACAGCTGATAGGGGTATGGATATAGATTAGCAAGAGAAAATGTAATATTCCTCAGAATGCTCAAAATAACTTGGTGACTTAGACCCATTTTCCAAAGAAAATGAGATCTAGAGAAAAGTCAGAGGTTTTTTTCTTCCTATTGCCAACCTGGTTTACACCAAGAAACTGATAGCTGGATTATTATGTGGGACAAATACTGTCTTTCAATAAGAAAAAGAGATAAATCAGAAGAGATAATTGGTTTAAGCATCTGTGCCGTAAACTCAATATATTCACTGGGTACAAACTGTGTTGAGTGTCGCTGAGAGTTTGAAAGCTTTGGACATGAGTAAGCCCAACCCAAGTGCTGCCTCCCAGGATGGGAAATGAAGTCAATACTGCCTTTTAATAAATCTGAGAGGATTAAATATCCTAAATTAAATGCTCAGGCATTTTTATACTGCCTTATTCATATTTGTATAAATAATGTAATAAAATTCACTATCAAAAATAACTGAAGCTTCTCCCAGTGTTTTCATCTTCTTGAATCTCATGCATACCTAAATGCACACCTACAGTCAGACCAATACAGGGTAATATCATCAATATAATACAGGCAGTTATTTTTTCATGGGATCACAGAGTCATAGAATGGCTTGGGTTGGAAGGGACCTTGAGAAGATCCAGTTCCAAGCCCCCTGCCATGGACAGGGACACCTTCTAACAGAGACTTAGAGGAAAGGAGGGATAAGGAAGTGGCGGAAGGAAGGAAGTAGTGGAAGGAAGTAAGTGGCGGAAGGAAGTGGCGGAAGGAAGGAAGGAAGTGGCGGAAGGAAGGAAGGAAGGAAGGAAGGAAGGAAGGAAGGAAGGAAGGAAGGAAGGAAGGAAGGAAGGAAGGAAGGAAGGAAGGAAGTGGCGGAAAGAAGTGGCGGAAGGAAGGAAGGAAGGAAGGAAGGAAGGAAGGAAGGAAGGAAGGAAGGAAGGAAGGCAAGTCCCTGTGCTTTTAGAATCAGAATTTACACTACTTTAAAAAATAAAGGGCAGGTGTTCCCTCATGCCTTATGGACATCTGATGATTTATATCTGGAAACTTCCAATAAGGCAACAGCCAGTTTCTGGGGATTTTGCCAGTTAAAGCTATACAAGAGTTAAACACTGCTGTGTATTATTTTTAGTTGTCTTGAGAAATGTACAGGGAAAATTACCAAAATATAGGACAATGTGTTGCAAAAAATAAACACTTAAAAAAAGAACTAAATGAAACTGAAAAACAAAATGTATATGATTACCATTTCAAACAGGGAAAGACTGACCCATTGGATACTCCTGAGAGTGCTCCCCCATGCAAAGGTATTCATATTCATATATATCAGCATTTGTAAGATCCAGCACAACATTGGGGTCATTTTGTTTAAAATATACTGTGCACTCAGCAGGATACATCTGCCTTATATTAGTCTTGTGGAAATACTATAAAGGGCTTTGGGGGCTTTTCAGTTTTTTCTGTTTTTAGTTGGTGGATAATTGGGATAAAACTGAACCTGTGTAAAAAAGAAAGCAACTCATAGTAGAAATACCTTAGTATCCTGAGATGCCAAAAAGGAAACAGAAGCCTGAAAATTAATTAGGCAGCTTTAAGGAAGTATTTAGTAAAGTATCTCATGATATTTCAATATTCTCTTTATCATTTTATTGCAGTATGGTGTATTTGTTTCTATTCTGGCAACATGAAAATTTATATTTTGACACTTAATACAACCACAGCTCAGGTTCCAGATCAACTGATCGCGTTTGGGGACTGAGTCAAGTCTGTTCACCTTGTACTGTCATTAAAACACGTGCAAAGCTAGGAACTGGTTTAAACTGATCTGATTTGTGGCATCTTTCCTGCAATTTGTCATTCTCCTTGCACAGATGCAAATGACAAAGGAAGGGAGAATCAGGCCCTCTGTGCTGACAAAGGGCTCTTATCTTCACAATGTTTTGCTAGCTGATCATACTGTTTCCTTGTCCTTTCATTTAAGGGTCATCAAGATAAAAGTGTTTGTTTGAATTCTTTTTTTCTCTTTCTTGCTCCCAAGCCCTGTTATACATAATGTTCCTGCTAAGGTCATACTGTTGTTCCCTAAATATGCTTCTGCACAGCTTCATGGGCTGCTCTGCTTTTATAATTTTGCTTAATAAAGAAATAATGTTAGGTCTTCAAATAGAAAATACAATGAGTATTATAGGGGTCTTAAACACCATTCTCTCTTAAGTTCTCCTTCACAATCTTTCAAACCAACATAATCTGGGGGGATGTCCCCTTCTTCTATGTCCTGTCCTCAGGTCCCCAGCCCCAGCTCTGCTTTGAGACAGGGCAGAAAGGATTTATCTAAACAGGGTCTTGCAGCCTTAGCATCAGCATCTCATACAATCAGAAATCAGGAGCTGCTACAGTCATCTGTTTACTTTCTTTTTCAACTTAAATAAAACAAGAGGGGGAAAATGTTTGAATGAGATAGCTCCTGCTTATGTGAGCAATTCATGGGGAATAAAAATAAAAATCTATTTATCTTCAACCACTTGCAATGAATTATGAATACAGAGGTGTTGCCAATTTGCATAGAGCATGTTCACACAGCTCATTCTTGCTTAATCCTTTTGCTTGAGCTTTTTATTATTTCTTATTATTATGAATTGAAGCACAGAAGGCAATTTCATCATATGAACTATTTAGAGAGAAGACTTGATTATGTTATTATGGAGAAAACTGGTTTTTATCAATTGATTTGGCAAATTCAGGCTCAGATGCTCTCCAGTTCCCTGGTCTCCTATCTTGATTACTGTGACATCCTGCTCAACTTACTTTGATTCATATTTCTGTGGTGTCAGCCATTCAAAGCACAAGCAGCAAAGCACAGAAATGAGCAACCATTAGTTTACTAACAACATTTTGGTTTCTGGCCTTGCTTCTTTTTATTTCTTGTCTACCACAACTTTTCCAAGGGCTCAGTTTCAGCTTCTTTAAAACTGCTTCTGTTTGTACCCAGGACAACATTGATGCTGACGAAAAGCTGGGTTCAACAGAATGAAGGGCAAAGTATAATTCTCCTTCTGAGGGCAGAAATTATTTCAAGAATGTGTCAAGCTAAGAAGGTTGGAAAAAAGGTATTATTGAGGTTTCAACGCTTTGGAGAAATTGGAGGCTGCATCTTTGCATGTTTAGAGAGGAGTAGGCTGGGAGTGACCTCTGTGTTTGATCACCCCTGGTTCACTGGATTCTTGACCTGAACCTTAGCTGGGTGCTGTTGCCTTTGACTGCACTGATTGCATGCACATGTAACACAAGGAAACAGAAGAGAGTAGAGTTTAAAAATAAACCCCGAAAGCAAAAACAACAAAACTGCCAAAAACATGGTATATGAAAAAAAAACAAGGGGAAAAAAAATGGAAGCAGAAAAAATACAGATGGACAATGGCTTGGAAGGTAGAGGGGAACAACAAAAGGCAGGGATGGTGGGAGTTGTCACTTGAATGAGGCCGAGAAGAGGTGAGAATGTGAAAAAAGCCAGCAAGATGACAATCTATAAGCAGAAGAATTAGGTGCAAGAGCCATAAAAAGGTACCCTCTGATCTACAATGAGAGTCATCCACATCAGTAAAGTGGAAGCAGAGAAGGACTAAGTAGATGAGGAGAGCAAGATAGATTGAGAGAACTGAGACCAGAAAAATCACTTTTTGGTTTAGCTGGGGTCAGGAGGTCACTAATGGCTTTGGCCAGATGGCTTTCAGCAGAGGGGAGGAGTTGTGAGCCAGCACAGAGGTGTTCAAAAGGGAAAGCAGGAGGAGCAGGACTTAAGGCAAAATGAGGCATGCTCTGGCATATTGGAGAACAGGGAGGGAGGAGCAGGAAGGTGGCAGGGGAGCAGGGCTTGAGAGGCAAATGGAAGGTGCAGGGCATCAGGGCAGCACTGAGTGATGCTGGTGCAGAGCCAGCCTGAGGCACTGCTACTTTGGAAAAGCTTTCTGTTCCTTTGTTTCTTTCCACATCACCAAGACTCGCTTCTCAACAGGAAAAGAAAAAAAACAACAAAAACCAAAAAAGTCAAACAAACAGAAAAAAGAGAAATTATGACTGGCAAAGCAGGAAAATTAATGGCATCAAGCACAGCAAAGCACTGTCACGGCCCAGAGCTCCATCCTGTAATAAGTGAGTGGCCCAGATGTCAGAAGGGTTAGGGCATTCCCTGCTGACACAGACAGGCTCCTGAGAGGGATCCCTCATTTACAGCATGCTGGAATGGGAGAGGGGGAGAAGGAAACAAGGTGGAAGATAACTGAGAAGTAAATTGATTTACATTTAAATGTTATGTTTTTATTACTATTTTTTCCCACTCCACGTGAAAACTCATTCTTTAAATTAGACAAACCAGGGTAAACTATTTTTTATAGCGTGAAAAAAAATGATTGACATTCTGAGGTAATACTTTTTAAATTCCTCCAATTAAACAAAGTGAATTTAATTTTAAGTTTAATTAAAAGGAAATTTAATTAGAAAGAAGATTAAATTTTAATTAAATTTCTCCAAAATCCTTATCCTTGCCTTTACTGCTAATATTTCTCTCGGAACCAAATCCCTTTTTAATATTCTTAAATTCTATTCTAGTAAACTTCTCCTTTATATTAAAATTTTATCTGCCAGGATGTTCTCGCTACCAGGGAAAAAAAAAAAATCATTGCCCCTTTTAAAATACTTGAAGAGTACACCTGAGACACAGAGTAACTCAAGAGCGACCAGTGGAACATTTGGATATGCTCTGAGTGCGACACCACTAAATTAACCCTCCTCCTACTGAACACTCTGCAGGCAGGGAAACATCTGTGTTTCACCAAATAGTCCTTTCCTGCATGCAGCTCGCTGCTGCTCAGCACACCCATGATGTCTGTACTGCTCAGCATTTTCTGTGCTCTGCTTCTGCATCCAGCTTGGTTTTTTATGTTATATGTGGGGTTTTTTCATAGAATGATTTAGTTTGGAAGGAATCTTAATGATCATCTAGTTCACATCCCCTCTGCCATAGGGAGGGACAGCTTCCCCTATCCCAGGTTGCTCCAAGCCCCGTCCAACCTGACCTTGGACACTTCCAGGGATGGGGCAGCCACAGCTTCTCTGGGAAACCTGTGCCAGGGCCTTGCCACCTTTACAGCCAATAATTTCTTCCTAATATCCCATTTCTCCCTGCCCTCTTTCAATTTGAAGCTGTTCAAAAGTGTCTTATCACTGAGGACCCATGTCAGAACTCCCTCTCCAGGTGTCTGGAGCCTCCTTTGGCACTGGAAGAGGCTCTGAGATCTCCCTGGAGTCTTCTCGTCTTTGCTCCAGGCAGAACAGCTGCAGCTCTCTCATCTGCTCTCTCTCCCATTTGCTCTAGTCTGCTGGAGAGGTTTGGCTCACCCAAATAGACTGAGTACCTGCACCCATGATGGACTGAGTCAATACTGTCTTTGCTTATCTCACATTCATGTAATATCAACTCCAGCCTCCATAGCAGACAAAACTGTCTGGTGCCATAATGCTTCTGTAAAGGGCTGCAAAACTCTGTTTGCAGGAGGCAGCTAAAGCACCAATGCACCCACTTTCCACCAGATTGTCTCCCTAAATCTTTTAGGATGCATCTCCTGTGCACAACCCCACTGCTGTGCAGCAGCAGGGACTGGACACCACCCAGCAGATGCAGACTGGACGCTGCTATAGCAGGACAATACTTGTCCTGAGCCATGCTCTCTCACTTTCAAATTTGTTCTTTTCCAGCAAAAGGCAACCATGTCCCATTGCAACGGCGAGGTGAAAGGTGAGCTGGATGTGCTGGGCAGTGGACAGGCAGGATGGCACTCAGTGTGACTTTCCAGAGCATCCCTGTCAATCATCCCCTGATACCAAAGTCAAGTCAGCTGTCACAGGCTCTGTCCACCCACAACCCCACAGCCCAGCAGCCTGGTGGCTCCAGCACAGGGTCACAGCTCAGCAAAGCTGCTGTGAAACTGCGTCAGCCTGGGGTGTGCGCTGGGGCCAAAGGTGGGAGGATGAGGAGGATGCCAGCCAGCACGGGCCCTTGAGCCATGTTCAGGATTTCTGTCCCCAGGACCTTCCACACTCATTATGAGTATGTGACCCATTGTCCCTGAGAATAAGCCATGTTTATTTTAGTACGTTGCCATGGTGACCACTAGTTTTGCCAATGGATACTGACTTGCAAAGCATCGTTATTTGTGTAGTTACTCTTACATGAAAAAACTCACCTGCTGGACTCATATGCTATCTGCCTGCCCCAGCATCCCTTATTTAACAGGAGTCAGGATCAGGCACTTCAGAAATGCTGTAACAGGCCATTTACAAAATCCTGACTATAGATGAGGCTTTGTCTACACACCTATCAACTAGAAAAGTCACACACCCACTTTAAAAAAATACTGCAAATGCCTATGCCCATGAAACAAAATTTTTCTTTTTTTTTGTTTTTCTATTGTTGTTGTTGTTTTTTGGACAACAACCAGCATGAGATGCCGAGTGGTGCTGCAGAATATTCATCAAACTTTTGAAGGACCAGTCATAGAAAACATTTGGCAGGATTCATAGAGCCCCATTTACTTTTCAAGGGAATCCAAATAAAATGCAACTTTTCTGCTGAAATTAAAGCAGTTTAACACCGGAAGGGCATCCAAATAAGATGCAACATCGCTGCTGATATTAAAGAGGAGTTCCCAGGAAATGCTGTGTGTGCAAGGGCAGTCCCAACTGCCTCACTTGCAACAGAGCTATCATTGTCCCACATACCACACTCTGCCTCTTTAGAAATACTCTAACCTGCCTACTTTGTCGACTTCTCTTCTAGTAGTCAGCATTTCTGAGGTCAGTCAGGTTGTTCCTGAACAGCAGGTTTGGGGGTTTGGGGCGTTATTTTTTTCTTAGATAATATTTTTCTGTTCCCTTACCCTAAAGTCATCTATTTTGTCTGTGAGGGCCTTGTGCTCACCTTTTGATCTTCATGCTCTCCATGTTTCCCTCCCACACACTGCAAAAGTCAGCAGGAGCTGATCTTTCTCCTCACCAGCTGTCCAACCTGGCCGGGTTTTCTGAACAGAGGAATTATTGCCTTGTGGGGCTTTTCTTTTTGTCTTCCCTATCTATCTTAAAAATAAACATGGAACAAATGACAAAAATTCATACATTGCCAGTCTGTGCTGCAGGCAGTTACACAGTCACAGTGATTGGAAAACACATGGAACGGGGATTGATTAAAATATGGTGGGCCAATGGCATTAGGCATCTTATTTCTTTCACAGATGCAGTCCTAAAAGTATTCTAGGACAGGCTTGAGAACATGGTGATAATCTTTTATTTATAGTGATTAAATCGTTAACATGATGAAAATTTATATTCTTGTTTCTGTGTGCCACTGCTCATTTCCAAAATCTCTCTTTTGGGCGGGAGATATTTTTATTACTAGCTTCACTTACAGTAGGATCAACACAGATGAGATCTAATAGGCAATGCTAAGATATAAATAGGAATGGAAACAGGCAAAGAAAATAACATTACCACATTTTTTAAGTGAGAAACTGAGGTATAGAGAAATCAGCTATGGTACCAACTACCTGAAAGTGCCCTCACCAGTTAATTTAAAGAGTTCCACAAAATTCATCTGGAAAATATGCTGCAAAACAGTGAATTCAACCTTGATTTTCAGAGTCCTAGATTGCTACCTCAAGAAAAAATAATCCAATTTTCTTAAATGCAAAACAAAATTAACAGTTAAGACAGGACATTTTTACTGCCAATGGAAATACTTGTATAAATATGATATCATATAGATTTTTAAATATAATGCTGTCTAGACATGTTGGATAAAATAATGACATATGATTCAAAAATGCAGCAGAAGAAGATAGCAGATCTTTGTGCTATTCACCCCATTGGATGTTCCTTCTGAGAACATTGTCTGGGCCATTTACAAAATTTTTACCCAGTGGGTTTTGTGTCACTGCGCTGGAAACTCTTCACATGTTGGTGCTGTGTCATGGTAACCTGTCTCATGATGGCTTGCTGTTTGAAAAGGTAAGACTTCGAAACCAATCACAAAAACAGACATGAAACTGAAAATAAAATCCCAAGAGCAAAGTACTGTCTCCATTTAGTGGAGCTGGACTTTTTCAGGTGATATACCCAACCTGTAGATCAGAATTTGTCTGCAGAGGAGAAGGGATACAGGCAGTGCTGGACTGCACAAAGTCAGTGGTCAGTCTGATTCAGTATGTCACCTGGCAGGGACCAAGGAGGCATCAGAAGAAGGTTCAAGACATTTCTCCCATGAGAGAACTTTCCTGCTTTCCCACAGAAGGTTAAGGTCTTCTCAATCCTGGATGTATAAGGATTTATTTCCTTTCTCTTGCTCCTGTTGAAAGAAAACTGTTCTTTACTGTTTAGAGTATTCTGCAGACTATCTGGTGAATAAGGAGCTTTCATCACATAGACACAAAAATAGAGAGAGTTTTATGGGGAGTGTTTCATTCCCGTTGGGTGCCCACCAGCCATGACTACTGCCCTTTGGGCCACACAATCAACCTCCTCACTCATGAAGATAAATGTCGTATCAGCCCTGCAGTAAGCCATCATCTATTCTTGAGAAACAAAGAGAGTATATAGCATGACCTTCCTTGAAATATTGGATCTATTTACACGGGTTTGCGTGGACCACATTACTTATGAGTCACCAAGGGGAAACTGAGCTCCTTGTAGATAAAGCGATCAGTGCAAACCACTGTAAATAAATCTGAAATTTCTATGAAGGTCGCACTGTGTCTGATTTATACTTCAGCACCCTATGAAATAATGTTGACCAGGTAAGTGGTTTTCAATTATTTTTTTTTATTCACATAAGAAAAGGAAAAAAAGAAAAAAAACCCAAACAATCCCTTTTTTGTAGACTAAGGGACTGCTCTATTTTAAAGTGCATCTGGTTAGAGAGATGACACATACCCAGGATGTAAGTTATTGTCTGGCATAAGGCTAAATATTCCTGGATCTGATTCTGCCACCCTAACTAACCGGGATGACTTGAATGGGCATACAGGGCAGAGAAACCCAGCAGTGGCCACAGATGATCCTTAGACAGTTTGAAGCTCCATTTTCCTGATTAATTTATACCTTTGTTTTCTTTATTAACCCCAGTATAGGTCAAGCCTGAGTGAAACCTTTGCATCACTAAAGTAGGAGCTATCATAAGCACAGGCGTTTGGTCTTGCAAGGTAAGAAATTCTCCAGTGGCCATATTATTGGAGTGGAAGTCAGGAATGTTGCTTCTATCATTAATCTGCTTTGTGACCAGTCTCACTCTCCCTTCCAGCTTTCATCTATCTGTCTTTTAAAGCAGGTGAGCCCCTGGTATTGGAGGAGTCTAATTAATGCAATTAGGAGCAATAATATGAGAACTCCATTTTAGGTTCAAGGATATTGATAGGTTTTCTATTGGCTGTCTATAACATCACCGGAAGGTAAAAATGGTATCTGGTAAGTGAATCTGATCTCCTTGTATGTCCTTCTGAGCTCCAAAATGCACATTTTAGTGTTCTAAGGAGGGTGAAATAAAAACTATTTTAGAGCACCTGAGCTTAGCAGGGGAGGAAAAATATTTTGAGAAGTACAGCAAGGTTGAACTTGCTGGGACTGTTACTCATTCTCACATAAATAAGTTTTACTTAACGCAGTAGAAAGTCAAGATTCAGGAAGACTGAGGGTTTTCAGAGACACTAAGCAGCCTTGGTGATCACAGCAGATAAACTTCAAATCTGGAAAGGACAATGATGCTCTCTGGAAAAAGAGAAAAGTTGTAGTTACTTCGTGACTCTCCCACAATCTCAGGGAAACAAGCCTTCATTAAAATTTCCTGGAAAATATACCCAGCACTCAAACTTCAGCTCAGTTTTTAAAGTTCTTAATAAGATGGTCTGAGTTAGAAGCTGATGAAGAACAGTCTTCCAGGGAGTTTGGCTACAATAAGGTTTTTATAAACCAGACTGAGATTTTAAAAATAAATTGGTTAATTTAAATCTGACTGGGACCAGCCTTTTGCCAGCCTCAGCAGTTCTGCCACACCTCAGGACCTTTTATCAAATCTATGCCTCAGCACATTTAAATGCTAGTTTAACTGCTGTTGTTAGTTAAATGACAGTTAATTACATCCTTGTAGCTCAGATTAATCGCTTTAGCATATGAGTAGCTTACACATTGGACAGGATGTATCTGAAATGTCTCTGGGAAAGCTGAGTCAGAGCAGCAGCATTCTCTTCACCGTGAAACCACCTTTCTGCCCTACCAAGGGCAAACGTGGGCACTCATCAGCGCTCCAGTGCCATCCTCAGGTACAGGAGGTGTCAGCTGGGCTGGTCACTGCCTTCTCAGGGAAAGGATTGAGAAGAGCCTCATGGCTTGCTGAACTGGCAAAAGCACTGGAACAAGTTCCTGGAAGAGGTGGTGGATGCCACATCCCTTGAAACGCTCAAGGTTAGGTTGGATGGGGCTCTGAGTGCCTGGTCTAGATGATGTCCCTGATCATTGCAGAGGTGTTGGACTAGATGACTTCTAAAGGGCCCTTCTGACCCAAACTATGCTGTGATTCTATAGATTGGAAACTAAACAATTGTTAAAATAGAAAGCTCACACTAAACAGGTGGGTTTTGGTTTCTTTTTTCTGCTATTATTAACACCATTATGATTGTATCAGTTCTTCTCACGAGAACCAGAGAGGAAGAAGCCCCAAGTTGTCCCAGTCCCTGTGTAAATTCCAGTCCACATCCTAGAAAACTGCCACTTAAACTTTACAGCTAAATTACATTGAGTGATTGCTATTTAATTTGAGAGTAATGGCTTTAAAGTAATTGCACTGCAAAACCATCTATGCAAAATATTAATTCATATTCTTATTTATTTCATGTGTCAGTTGGTTTCACTGCCTTCTCTTCATCCGGTTTTATCAATTGTCTGGTGACCCTCAAAGACCATTTGAGAAGTGGTACAACCTTGGAAAGGGCTAAATCCTAGCAGAAGACTCTCTGAAACTCACTGTAAAACTCTCCCATTCTGTCGCTCCACAGACCCTGCTTCACCATCTGCCTCGCGAATTAGATTTTTTGTTGCTGTATTTCACAGATTTAAAAATATGGTTATTATGATCCATAAACCAGCTTTCACAGAGATTATTAATTAAGTCCCAAATATTGTACTGACGTGCTTTGTGAAATGTATCTCCAACGTCAGAGCACTGCTGCTGTTATGACCCATCTGCATAATATTATCTCAGAGTGCTTAAAGGCCCCAAGTTTTCTGTTTGCTGCAGGGGATGGGGGAGTTTTGCTTTGCTATCCCTTGTAGCAGTTCAAGAAGTAAAACCTGGAGCCTTAAAGTCAGGTGGGTGAGATAAATTGAAACGGATCTTATTGCTCCCAAACACTCTCCTGGAAACAATGGCATCTTGACATTTTATCAGTCACTCATGCGGTCATTCTCAGCGGTATCAGCCAGAGCTTGAAGGATAGAGCCGTAAAGAAAGGATTGTCAGCCATAAACATTCCTCAAAACCATGAAAGCCACAAATGAAAGCTTAAGTAATGGAGGACGGAATACCCTTGATATTTCAACAATTACCTGCAACAACAGGCTTTGTTCAGAGCCCAGGCCATTTTTTTAAAAGCCTTTAGTTGTCATGGCCAGAATAGGATAGGGAGGGGGGAAAAGGAAAAAAAAAAAAGAAAAAAAAAAAAGAAAAAAAAAAAAAGGAAAAAAAAGAAAAATGGAAAAAAGAAAAAGAAAGAATAAGAAGGAGAGAAAGAGAAGGATTAAAAGCTCTGCTGTGAGAAGATAAACTTGAGTGGCTGCAAATATGAAGAAGTTTATGGAAATTTTTCATTTTTTAAAAAATCAAGACATTGGTAGATATTAGAATTATTAGGTCAGTAGCGAGATACTTGGTTTTTTGGTTTTTTTTTCTCTGAGAAATCATTAGAAAAACATTCATGCTGCTGAGCTGTTACCTCTCTGGTCATTTCTGATGTCAAATTACAGAAGAAAAAAAATTACACTTGCAAGCATATGGCAATTTAAAGGAGCTTCAGTAACAGGCAGAAGTGAGCAAGTGGAAAAACAAAAGTGAATTCAACTTCATTACACTTCAAGAAAAATACCATATTTATGTGCAGGATTAAAACCAAAAAAAAAAAAAAGGAAGAAAATCCAGTTTTAAATAGTCTTTGTGCCAATATTTTAGCAATTTAGAGCTCATAGAAACAAAGCAAATGTAGTGCCTGGTATCTAAGTCAACCCAAACTCTGGAGGCAGTAAACATGAAAGGTTAAATGCTCTAGAAAATGCATTTGTAGAGTTTCTCAACTTAGGAGATTAATAGTTACTCAAAGCAATGGACAAATATTAGTAAAGGACCATTAGCAGGGAAAAACACATCAGTGAATCAGAGCTCCCCAGCTTATCAGATCAATTTTAAACAGGTTTATCTTGGACTTTTCCAGCACCTTAATGAGGAACAAATTGGTTTTTTACCTCTTTTTGTTTCCTGAGATTTTGTTCACTTTTTGTTGTTTGGTATATCCAACCATTAATACAACTGGGTCAGGGCATAAGAGTGTTAATTCTCTCTCCTTGCAGGTTCCTGAACGCCAAAATTTATGAAAGTTCCCTTTTATTACTCTGCTTATGGTCACCAAAAATTTAAGAACAAATTATTTACTATTGTTTAATATTTCCTACAAAGGAAGAAGAGATCATGTAACAAATATAAACAAACCAGAAACAGGAGACTAGTTATTTTTTCCTTTTATACATACACATATATATCCATAGACAACAATAGGAACAGCTAAGCTGAAACTTGTAAACTAGCATGACTAAGCCTGTGTCCAGAAAAAAAAAAAGAATCATACACTGTATTTACAAGCAAATATTGAACCAGGCAATTGAATAGGAAAGCTCTGTTTTACCTTTTAGATCTCTGTGAGGTTTCAAAAAACAAAGAAACAAAAGAGAAATAAACCAAGCCAGGCTAACAAAAACCACAAAAACAAATTTTTTAAAAAAAGGAGAGTGATGGAGAGTGATATTTAAAATACAGTCCTTGCTAAAGCAACAGAATGCACTCATTATACTTTATTAATGGCAGAGCAGAGAGCACAGCAGGCAGTCCCTGTTTACCTGCTCACTTGCTCATGTAGAAACCTGAGTTCATTCAAAATGCTCCAGGACATGCCTGTGGCCCCTCACTGTCATTCCAAATAAAATAAAAAAAAAAAAAAAAAAAAAAAAAAAAAAAAAAAAAAAAAAAAAGAAGCAGGTCCCCCATAAATCCTAGACCATTTCTGACATGGTGATGTGGATCTCTTAAACACCCAAGATTGTCTCAGATGATTCAAAACACCCAGGGGAAAGAAAGTGGAATTAACTTAGAGAGCTAAACCATCTAAGACACAGAGACATCTGCCTCTGGGCCAAGCATCTCGTTGACTATTGACTTCTGTGGGCTTCAAATGACATTTGGCACCTAAGTGCTTCTGCAGAGCTGACTACAGGATCTTTTTCCCTGGGGTACCTCTGTCTGGAGTTCATAACATTGCTCTGCAACCTGAGGGCTGGGTTTTGCTCCTGACCAGTTGAGTAAATCTTGATGATCCAATACCCACCTCTGCTTTCATTTGGCATTGTATGAGTTTGGGGTATTTAAATTGCTGCCTGCAAGGCTGAATTTCTCTGTGCCTCTGTAAACAGAGCCCAGACTCCTTTGGACACTGTCAAAGGCAGAGGTAACAGATTAGTTTCCACAGCCTTTGAACAGGGTGTGTCATTTTGGAAGGGTGCTGGAAGCTGTTTATGTCCTGAGGTGTCTGTGAGATGGAAAGGAGTTACCTTGTGGACCTGTAAAATCCCATGGAGAAACTGGCCCTCACTTCCATTTGGGACATTTGTATGTCTCCTGGAGGAGGAACATCATGCAATCCACTTCTGCCCATGGACTTCACAGACCAGGATCAGCTGCTCATTCTCCTCCTTGGCCATAGAAATCGGTCAGGATCCTGCAAAAGTCTTAGTTTACATAAAGCATAACTTTTCACCAAAAATCCTAACAGGTTTTCACATCAGCAGTTTGTTTTATACATAATTTTGACATAGAATATCTAACAGGATAATTCAGAAATATGTTTATACCAATTGCAGCTGACAAACAGATGTTCTTATACATTTTTTTTTTATAATCGGCATTGTCTGAGTTCTGCAAAGAATGACGTTAGGAAGTTTAGAAGTTTTCTAAACAGAATTTCTTTCAGATTCATATATTCATCCCATTTTCATGACAAAAACTGCTTTTTTGTGTGTGAATACTTCATGTTTTTATAGGGGAAAAAGCAGAGTTATCATGAGGTTAAATGTTGCAGTAGAGGTCTGAGCAAGTTGAAATACAAAGCAACACTTCTACTTCCTCCAATGAAATATGCATTTCATCTTCCATGAAGACTTGTTTCTTGCTAGTCTCTGTCAGCAGGAGCCATCAACATAACAGTGTTTTGCTGACCTGTGAAAGAGCTTCTGGTAACCACTACTCAAGAGCTCCATTAGGACGGAATCATTTAAGCTGATTCTGTAACAATGCAAAACTTTTGTAAAATGAGGTTAGGAGGTTGATGCATTTTATATAACCAAATGCAACCATTTTGGGCCTGAACTTGTGAGCTGCTGAATAGTCTCAGCTTCCATTAACGTTCACAGACATGCTCAGCATTTTATGAGATCAATATCAATGAAATCTAAAATCTTAAGATAATGTTTTAGTTACAGTAATAGCAGTGAAAGTGCATAGGAATTTGAAGGCATTTCCAAACTAAAAGAAACAAAACCCATAGCATGTTTACTTGTTACTGACGACAGTTTCTAGTTAAATCTTTGTTTTGTTTTGCATCTCCCTGCTTTACCTTCCTTCCTCTTTAATATGGACTATCTCCTAGAATACATAGTAAAGCTAACCTAATTCATGACTTAATATATTTTTTGCCACTGTTCCTCAACCAATCATCAAGTACATTAATTTATAAATAATTACTTGAGCAGTTCTAGTTTTTAATGAGTACAACATAACACAGTCAGCCCATTAAACATAAATGAAAGGGCCAATAACCAGTGTAGATGACTCAGATTAGAAGTCTAACCTGAAAAGAATCAAGTCCAGTTCCCTGGGGTTTTTCTCAGGAAAGTTTATAATTTAGTCACACATATAAATGTACTAAACATTGTTGCAAACCTCGTTGAGTTCAGTTGCCTCTAACTGGAGGCAAGTTCTACAGCCATATTCCTCTAATAGATACAAATTTTATCACGTTTTTCAGGCTAAATATATTAATTTCTAGTTTATCCCTATAAAAAAAAAAGATCATGGTGATACCGTTAATGCTTATCGCATCTGAACCCATAAAGGTTTTAAGTTTTTTCTGGAAGATGTTTAAGATTGCTCATTCCTATTGACTGCAGTGGGCCTGAACAGAGTTCACCAGGAAGATCAGAGCTAGGATACTTCCAAAAATTTCATCAGTGCAAGTGGAAACAGCACAGCTAAGAAGCAGGTAAAATTATAGTTTGTGGGAAGTTATAAACCATTTCCCAAAAATATCCTTACATCTTGAAACTTCTAGTACTTGAACACAGAGATCCCTCCTTTTTCTCAGGCTATTTATCATTTTTAGAGGCTATAAATTATACACACGGAGCACCAATTTTATACACCAACAACCATAACAATGCAGTTGCAAAACAGAACACTCTGAAGGGTATGTTCCCCTTTCAAAAAGGATAAGGAAGAATAATAATGCAATGTCTGGGTCTGCAGTAATGTTTTCTGTTCAAGGATCTCAAACTGTTATAAGGGAGCTATTAACCTCATTAAACACCTGTGAGACAGGAATCTAGCCATTATCTTCACTGCTTTCCATGAAGAGGAAGAGTGGGGAGGGTATCCTAACATTTGCGCACCTTAGGGGCAAGTTTTGCAAATGTTTCTACTTTTGCTATGACTGGTTCAACTCCATCAGTTTTAAGCAAATTCAGGAGCAATATATTGATTGTTCTGAGCCAAGACAGATTACATGATATATAACATGCTGACAACAATGCTGGATAGATCAGGCTCCTAACACCAACTGACTGGCTGTTGTTAGTATTGACATTAAGTTAATTCATTGGGAGGAAAAGTTGTACTACAGAAATCAAAAGTGCGCATCACCACCTTCTCTCAAGCCAGGGATTAACTGATGGAGTTTGGGCTCTCCCATCACCTGGAAAGGAGCATGTTTGTCTCTTAGGAGAGCTTGCCACAGATGGGAAATGGGGAGTTGCCTCAGCTCCCTGCCAAGGGGGACATCCTGAGTGAGGAGGGCTGAGTGGCAAAGCCAGGGCTGGCAGGATGCTGTGCACCTCTTTTTCTCCGGGGTAGCTCTTAGCAATCACCATTTAGCCGAGTTCTGGATCGCAGAGCAGAGCTAACCTCCCTGTAGCCACTGAAGAGTGACTGTGAAAGATCAGGCTTTCACTCTTGTCTATCTGGAGAAGCCTAGAGCTGAGCTTGGCAGCCTGAGCTTTTATTATATCCAGCAGCAATTCAGCAGCATATGGAGCACAATTCAACCCACCCAGAAACGGGTACTTCAGTCTGAATGTAGAGCTGAATCCCACCCTGTTTTGCATTGCTGCTGTCAGGCATCCTATTTCTCAGATACTGAGATGCCAGAGCCGGCTGTCTTAGTCTTTTCCCTGTGTGTTTATGGTCTGTGTGACATTTTGACTCCTGCTTTTGCTTTATTAACAGTATTTTTTACAAAGTTTCCAGGAAAAACAGGGCCAGAGAGGCTCAGCTGCTTACCTGGGGTCATCAGCACAGAAACAGAATCCATATAGTCTGTATCTTCTGCCCCCAGATCACCAGGCATCAACTCCACACATGGACGAGCAGTTTCCCACCAACAGTTAGCTTATTTTCCAGATAAAGTCCTGTCTGAAATGTCCCTATGGCTGTCACCAGAGTCACATTGTCTCAATTTGAAAATCACTCAGCTCCATTCTGACACAGCCACTGGCACAGGGAGGTCCTGCTATATTGCTGTATTGCTTATCATTTAACTTTCCAGCCTTTTCTCTTCTTAATATTACATCTAGATTCTTAGGAGATTACAAATGTTATATATTCACACAGACTTTCTTAGATACCTGAACAATTAAGAAATTTCAGACAGTACTCAGGAGGAAATTTCCAATTTTTGCTTTGCTTCTTAACCATTATGAATGTCAAGTTTTGTTCACCCTTGTTACCAAGTATATTTCATGAAAAATGCCAAAATTGCAGCTTACACAAAATGTCTTTTACTTTATTTTTTTCACCAGCTTTTACTGAGGACCTTTAGGGAGTCTGAGGTTGACATCAGTTCCCCAAACTCCAGCACAGCCATTGTGGTGAGAGCTGAACATGCCATGAGTCAGAGCATCCCTGAAGCGTGGAACAGCCAAGTGAGACAGAAGATGAGTAAGGAAATGTCCACAGAGGCGCCTGGCCACAGTTATAGGAGACGTCAAGGGGAGAATGAAACATGGATCACAAAACTCTTGTCTTCTACCAAGTGCTCTTCCCACAAGGTGAAAAGGACTTGTTAATTTAGCCTTTCTATTTCAGTACCTGTCACCACATGACACTGTCCTACCTGTTTTCCAGACTAAGTAAATAGTTTTAAAATTCTTGAGCTTTCATCTGGACTCTCAGAAATCAGATGTAATACAAAACAAGTCATAAGAAGGAAAACCAATTGCTATACCCTTTCTCCAATGATGTTCACAGGAAACACATCTCATCTGATTATTTTTTGGGGAAGGCTAAATCATAGTTTTGCACCACGCTTTTAGACAAAAACCCTTCTCTCCTTCCCACTCTCCAAGTGTATATACAACTCAGAAGTGTGTAGTCTTTGCTCTTTGTAAATATGCCTACCTGGAATATGAATTCAAGTTTGAGCATGTGCTTTGCTTGATTTGGAACTCACTTTGCCAAGAGGATGCAAACAAGAACATATAAGTGCTGACAGTTCTCCAATGCCATTTCCACAAATCCTCCCCCAGGGACAGATAAATAATGAAAAGACTGAATGGGAAAAAACACTAAAGCATCTCAGCCTACAGAACCACAGGATATGCACCAGACACACATGGATGAATGCTGAAATGCTGAGAACATTTAGTAACACAGATAGGACTTTGGGAATCCTCAGGCTTGTCTAGGCTAACTGAAGCATAAATCTGGAGTAAATGGAGCAACAGTGATGTAAACTGTCATAACAGATTGAGAAACAGACTCAGAGTTCCTACCACCTACCTGTAAGATAGGAAAAATCTTCATCATCTCAATATCAAGGCAAATTTCTTGAAATTCCTCTTTTGAATTGCTACTCTGCTGTTATAGCAGTGCTAAAACGCAAAATATTCATCTTACATTTTCCACAGCTGACTCCCATTCTGTTAATTCAGTTGTGCAAGGCTTGACCCAAATGATCCCTCTCTTGTTTGTTTGTGTTTTTTTATTACTTTGCTGATATTGGTAGGCAGTCTTTATGTCCAAGGCTGTCGGTGAACTGAGTTTGATCAGGCAAATCTTTACTCCCAAGACCGTGCTGCTGAACTAGAACGGCAGAGTGTACTCTCCATTAAGTGCATTAAGCAAAACAGCATAACAGCATGCAGCATTTTAGACTTGCAGCCTACAATTTCCCCTCCTGCCCATATCAGGGAGATCTATTATCCTGCAAGCGCAGGATTTTTCCATTCAGTGATCACTTCCTTTGCTATTCATTGCTAACATGCTATTAACCATTTCAGCCACTGCTAAGAATTGAGCTGATGTTTGCAGAGGAATATCTAAAATGATTTGAAGACTGTCTTCCTGATACTGTTAAATATTTCCTAAATTTCTTTATGGAGTAGGATGTTTTTTCCCTTATTTAGCAGGTAGATTTCGATCCCTCTAACTGTAAGGGGACCATATACCACTAGAAATCCATATATGAACTCTGGGACTTCTCAGATACATCAGGGTCTCCAATTCTGAGAAATTAATGCTTCTTTTTGAAAATATTTACTTCAGCTTTCTCTAAGCAAAATCAGCTGAAGGACCTACAGTCTCGTGCTGCAGTCATTAGACTGTGTCATCCTCCTCTCCCCACTTAAAAGCTGCTTGGTGTCTCTTCTCAGCCAAGACAATTACACCAGTGGCCCAGTTTTCTACTGTGAGCTTTAGACACAACACATCTCTTTTAGGAAGCCAATGCCGTCTTTTTGCTATCAAGCAATCCAAAAGTTTCTTTCTAATATGATACATGTTGTTCTATGAGAATTTTTCTGATTTTTATCAGAGACTGCCCACTTGGACCCACCTTTAACAACAAGAGGCAGGAAAGGGTCTTAAGCCCCTTAAAACCAGTTTAAAAGGGAAATGCTTTTCAAACAGCAGCTCTTCAGTTTTCAAATGATTCTTGTTCATTGTGCTTTGATTCTATTGACACTGAATGCTCTCTTGCTATACCTCAGTGTGATATAATGGAAGGAACACCATGTGGTAGTCTGCAGAAAAGTCGATTAAACCAGCAGACATAAAACTGCAAACAGCTTTTACGCGTCACTAATGGACTGGGACCGCTTGGCTTTCATGATAGCTCAGAAAACCTTACACACCTGAGGTGCTGTAAAAATGAGTAACAGTTAAAAACAGGAAGAAATGTAAAGGACAAGGTGCAAAGATAGATGGCTTTTGGCATGAGCTGTTCAACAGTGTCAGACCATGGTCTGTTTACAGGTACAAACAAAATAAGCTCTTCTTCTCACAGGAGAGCTGCCTTTATCCCAAATGTACCCTGGAAACTTGGTGATCAAAATTTTGACTATTAGCAGAGTCCCTTTCCATCTGTTAAAAAGAGGCAATGGCTTTGGTCAACAGGGACATTTAAATTGTAGGTTCAATATTTGGCTAACTAAGGATGAGACTTGGGACTTCTCTCAGACTTCACAGAACAATGGTCATTAAGTATGTCCCCACATCATGTGTAGCTCCGGCCAGTGCTGCCTGTCTTTCACTTTCAGACCCTCAAGGCTTTTTGCCTTGTCACTCTCTTGCCTGCCACATGTAATGGTGTTGTCTCTCCTTTTAGATCTCAGGACTCAGAAGGACAAAAGTTCTGCATATCCTATTCTCCTCTCCTCATTTGGTAGGCACATGGGCTAATTCTCCAAGACAAACTTAACAAAGCAGTATCAGAGAAATGACAAATTTCTATAAATAATGCTGAATACTGCAAATGATATGCCTGAAAAATCACTTGATCATTAAACAAGTGAAGATGCCTTCTGTAAAATAAATAAACCATGAAAAGAGAAGGCAAACTTGCAATTTAATATTCATAAGGTCTGAACTGCTCAGGAAGTTCTTGGCCAAATGTGAACACACTCTGTGTGTCATGCACTTTTGACAGATGCTCTCCCCAAAGAAAAGCTGAAGCCAAGTCTGACACCTGACTCATACCAACAGGGAAGCCAGAGAAATCTCCAATGCTGGCTCAACTAGGCAGGAGACAGCAGGGTTTTTTATGGCAAAATCCTTTGACTGTCATAAATTTTCATGCTCTGTACCTCAATAACATGATGAAAGGCAATGGATTAGATCCATTTGTCATTATTAAGAATCTTGCTCATAGTTGGAGGAAAAAAGTTAACTTGCAGACAGTATAGCTCAATTAAGTGGAAACCACACATCCTAAAGAAAACCAACCCTAATTGCAGAGCTTTGACCTAAAATGAATCAGGTTTGGTCTTAACTGACTGAGCACCAAAATGTATATTCCATTATTTTTTATCTTGCCATAGTAATTAATGTAAGAAATGTTTCATGCAAAGTTAACTTCGCCTGTAATGTCCTCAGATTAAAGAAATTGGAAATAGCATCTCTTTCAGAGTGGTTGCACAGTGTTCTCATCCCCTGAAGGAAACCCAAGCTCTGCTGATTAAGAAGACTTCAGCTTTTGATCATGAGTTATTGGATATCGACCCATCATTCAGTCAGGGCTGCAGACTGACTGTCCTGAACTGAAAGGCTTGGAATCAGATCACATCCAGGGGGAGCAGCTCTCCAAGCAAAACTTCCTTCTCATCTAAATCAAGTCTACAAATAGCAATTCACGTTTGTCAGACATTCATCAAATGTGACATGCTTCATGGAGCCAGGCCACAAAAACACAGGAACCTGTCATAATAACCTCATGCAAGACAGTAGATGGGCCTGATGCTGGATGACATGCCAGGGAGCAGATATCGTGCTTCCCAACCAGGTGAATGTAAAACTCAATCCTGTAGAAAGAGAAATTGTCACTCATAAATGGGGGGTGTGGGGTGGGGAGGGGAGGGGGGGAAGGAGGCTAGCTGATCCAATTAAAGTGTACATTGATTACTGCCAGGTTGCAGAAATGCCGACACACAAGGATTGATCCTGCTTGAGGATGGTGCATGAAGCAGCAAGCCTCAAAACTGGGGGCTATTGGACTTTCCAAACCCACAAGAAGTAGCCATGAAACCCAGGCACAAAAGTTCTCCAGAGTTAGATATCTCAGCCTATCTCTTAAAGCCACTGCTGGTTTGGGCAACAATTATCACTGGTTTTGTTACTGTTTAGTACAGAATGCTGCAATTTACTGCTCATCCTGCAGCAAAAAGCTGCCTGCAAGTCTCCAGGCTGTGCAAGGACCAGGTCCACAAAAACACAGCAAACAAGATATGATGAGAAAGACCAGTCAGCGTCTATCCAAGTCCAGCTGACTTCAACAGGGCAGCAGGACTGCATCAGGAGGTTGCACAGAGGGAATTTTTTGAAAAACAGCTGAAATCAACAGTAAAAGAAAGTAAAGTAAAACAAAAATCTTAAAAAAAAAAAAAAATAAAGACACTTTTTAACAAAACTGCATCCTTTTCAAAATGAGGGAGTGAGAGAAAGCAGGTTTAGATTGAATGAAGTTCCTGGCTGTGAGGGTGGTGAGGCCCTGGCACAGGTTGCCCAGAGAAGCTGTGTCTGCTCCATCCCTGGAAGTGTCCAAGGCCAGGTTGGACAGGACTTGGAGCAGCCTGGGATAGTGGAACCCCCATGGCAGGGAGCTGGAACAAGATGAGCTTTAACATTCATCCAACCCAAGGCATTTTGTGAAAAATTCCATTCTATGAAAACTCTTTTAACCCCTAATGATTTGTTCCTTATGAAATTTTTCCTTTTTTTAAGAGGACATTTCCTCCCTTTACCATTCTTCCTTTATATCCCTTCCTTTCTATTTTCAACTTCCTACCATCACATTTTTCCATAATGAAAGCAGAGATAAAATTAGGAAAATAAAATAAGAGATTAACACTTTCAACAAAATTTTTCACAACAAAAATCCCAAATATGCAAATATTAATCTGTTTTGGAAAAACAAATTAAAATTAAAGCAAAAAAACCCAAAACTTAAATAGATTTACTGGAAAAATCCTATAACCAGTAACAAATTAATGTATTTTCTTGTCCTAAAAGAAAAGAAAGGCAGATGGGTTTGGTTCACCCAGTGAGTGGTTCAAGGGCCCATTGTGTCCAGTTGTGTCACATCCAGACACATCTACAACACTCAAATGTGGAAACTTCTGTGGCATAGACAGTATAATATGATACCTACATTTATACTACTAAAAGTGTATCCTCTTAGGTTAAATGACATCACTTTTCCTGGTGTCCTTGTTCATTCACCTTCAAAAAGGAAACTAATATGTCTTGTGAACACTTCAAAAATTCTAATTAATTCATTGATGAAATTATAGACAGAAAATATTAAAATACATGGACCTATCTATCTAATGTATTGATAAATTTTCGATCAGTAGATGAAGTGATGCTATCACCAGAGAAATATTTCAATTGAGTGGTCAGAAGGAATGTACAATTCAGCTTTCCCATGGAAGAAATCATGACTGCTCAACTTTGAATTATGTCCATTAGCAAAATAGGTAATTGCTGAAGTAGATAATAGCTTATTGCTGACTTTTTCATGTAAAACAATAGATGTCTGTAGTTTGCAGAGAGAAATTCTTTCCCTTTTGATGGTCAAGTTTTAAATTATCATGACAGACATTTCATTGACAGCCTGTGATGGTCAGAGCTGGGTAACAGTGCCCATCCAGTTCATGTACTGGATGTTGCTGTCTGTGAGTTTGAACTAACGAAAACCTCCAAAAATGCAAGGCACCTTGGAAAAATCTGCACATAGAACTTCACACAGGCACATGCCTCTTCCTAACACAAGACATAAGAGATCTTTTATACCATGAAAAAAAGTTATAATAACACCCCCTTGGATGGTTGAGAATTTGCAGCTGGAATGAGGTGCTTCATGATTAATGCCCTGTGAGGATGATGCTGTAAACAAAACATTATTTCGTATTGCAAATAAATGGGTCTGCTAAGTGCTGTCTAAATTCCCTCAGGTACCAGTGGCCCACAGCTCTGAGAAAAAAGCATTTGCAGAGCACTAAGTGTCAAGAAAGCCCATCTCTTGCTGCCAAAGGGTTAAGAGTCTCTCCAAATCAGAGGATAAACTCATTAAAAGGGGCGATTACTGGAGAAAGAAGCAGCCCCAAGACTCCTTCCCCATTTCTGGGCCAGGTTAGCAGGAAGAACCAAAGGGCATAATACAAGTTTGAGTGCACATAAAATAATAGTAAGCTCCATAAGGAGTGAGGATTCCAAAGTAAATAGAATAGTGAAAGTCAGCAGAGGCAAAAGTTAACTTAATATAAAATACTTGACTCTCAGGTAAGGCATTAAGAGGCTGTTTTGGCAGCCAGAATTAATAGCAGGCTTGCTGAAAGGGTATTGGCTTCAGAAAGAAGACAAATACAATCCTAATCCCTTTTCCTGCCACACACTGGAGATGAGTGAAACCCAAGGGGGAAATTCTTATTACAGCGAATAGGTGCAAGTCCACAGGAAAAGTTAAGTCAACTTGACAATTTACAAATTTCCTTTCAAGCATGAAAGGTGGATGAAAACAGAACGCTATTTTTAAAACCAAACAACAGTATTTTGTATCTGTTAATATCATTGCTGAAGAATAAGGGACATAGGAAAAGAGTCTATAATAAACCCAAGCTCCATTTCACTGGCACAAAGCCAGGGCAAAATAACTTTTGTTAGACAAGCAGTATTAGAAAATCTAATACCAGGAAGAAAGATTTTTCCTTCTTCCCATCAGGGGCAGTGAGACCTGGCAGTTTATCCACAGCTTTCTGGGTGAAGATGCAAACCAAGGTAAAATCTGCTTATCCCTGACTTTGCTGGCTAAGGAATATACAGCACAATGTTCCTCAGTTTAAAAAAAAAAAAAAAATTCCTTTACTGCGTGCTTCACGTTCCTTCTGATTTATTCCCCTGCAGACAAAAGAGGATTAGGGATAATCAAAGTTTGCCATCAGCATACCTGTACCATTCCACAAATGAAAGACCTTGAGCTTTGTGGAAAATACCCACACTGTTAGGTGGGCATCTGCTTAACTCTTATGGACCTTTAACACGTGTTTTGAAATGCTCACGCATGCCAGGACCTAGCAGTATTAAATCTTGCTTTTGTAGGTGGAAAAAATTGCAGTCCATGCTCTGTTACAGTGAATTGACCATACAGATCAAATTATATCCTACCCACTATATGGAGACAGATACACTGCAGAATCTTGGGCTCAAATGCTCCCAACTCCCTTCTGACATCCAGCAAGCTGCACTTCCACTGTTCACTTTGGGGATGGAAAATAAATACCTCCCTCTCCAAATGCATTGTGGTTTAAGATAAGCATGACAGAGCCAGTGAAGAATGTACCTGGGGCAAAAATAGCTAGTTTGGGGGTGAAATGCTAAATGTTAAAATCACATCTTTCTTTGATGCTCCAAAAAGTGGTGGCTTGGGTTTTTTTCCCTCCTCTGTAGATTCAGACATCTCTTCCTGTTGAGTGAGGAAATCAAAGCAGGCCACTCTGTCCAAGGTGCTGTTTGAGCTCTAAACACATGTGGCTGCTATGAAAGCATGCTGGGCAAGGAGAAAGGATCTGATGCTGAGGAGCAGACAGATGCTGGGGGAAAAGAAGCTGCATCTCAGATAGTGGAAGAAAGAATTTTACCCTTATAGACCATAGAGGAATCAAAGGGATGTGGTAGATGAGATGAGAGAATAAGTTTGGAAATTTGCTCTGCTGCTTCTCACAGAGGTCACATGGGTGGAGAAACATGTCCAGTCCTAGGGGCAGTCTGTGAACTTAAGGCAGAAGCTGTGCAGAGATAATTCCCTGGAGGGAAGAACATAATTAAAACTCTGAAATGGAAAACATCACAGAAGTTCATAAACAGACAACATTTAAATGTCTCTGTCAGCAGATACTCTGTATTATCATGAGCTACCTCAGATAGCAAAAAAATTTCCAGCCAATAAACACAACAAAATGCACAGGAAATTTCCACACCAAGAGAAGAGTCTAAAAGTATTATTTTATTATTTTGCTCTTATGACTTTTAATATAATATATATGTACCTTAGCTAGCATGATTGGGTCTAGTGTGATATAGAATAAGTTAATTACATAATTGCTGTCATGAATTGCACTGTAATGCTATTAATACACAAAAAGTGTTTTCAGGATTGGGACCTAAGCTGCTACCTCATGAAACTTACCCCAAATCTCTAGTTAATTCTTTTTGTAATACTGCTCTTCTGTGACAACACCTAATTAGAAGATTGTTTGGTGAGAGATCTATATGATTATCTGTATGCGTATATAAATATTCAGATAAATAGATGAATATATAAATATTTTTAGATGGAGGTATTTGAGCCAACATGAAAATATATCTTTTTCCAGCAATGTCAACAAAGAAGATGGGGACTTCTGAAAATTTCAGTTGGTTTGGGTTTCAAGATTCTTAAGATTCTTCAGATTCTCCCTCACTGATTTTATCTATTGAATTATTAGGTAATTTAGGTCTTCGTCACCCTTGTATTTCTCCATAGTTGAAAGAGAGAAGGAGATTAAGATGTTCTTTGAGAAGGTGACCCTGCTCTTTTTTGGGCTGAATCACCCTCTGAAGGTGCCCATTTCATCCCTGCCTAAGCAGTCAATATAGCAGTCAATACTTCTTACTTACCATGCTGAGTAAAAAATCGCAGTTGAATTTGGGGCCTAGTTCCAAATTCCTTGATCAGCCAAATAAAACAATGTTTCCCCTTATTAGGGGCAGATCAGTAGAAAGGTGTTTGAAGGCAGTGAATTAATCCTGGTTGGTTCAGTGGTTGACCTCAGCTTGGAACAGGCATCTGGAACCAATGGCATCAATTCTAGAGGTGTCAGCCCAACATGACTGACCTCACATGGTTATGTTACAACTTTTTGACAGCTGAAGTCATATGAGGTGCTCCTCTTGCTCTTCTTTGTATAAATATAAGCACAATTCCTCTCATCAGGGTGAATCTCAGATCTCTTAAAATTCAAGCACAGCAAGGATGAAACATTGTGATTTGGGTTTTGTTTTTTTTTTTTTTTTTTCAATCTCTTACAAGACTTTACCTATCATTTAGGACAGAAAATTATTAAAGTCTGAGCTACATACCCAGGCTCCATCACAGATAATAGAAAGAGGCAAACATGTTCAGAGGACAATTAATGCCAGGGCCGGTCTTGATTTTGGTAAAGTGAAAGTCATTTTGGGGTGGGTATGAAATGTAGGAATGTCCTTCAACAGTGATAAATAGGACAGGTGTTATGAGACAAGAAGAATGAAGGCAACAGTACAGCTGCTAAATGTCTGAGCTAGAGGTGTACATACTGGAATTCATCTTATCCAACTTCATCCACTTAAAAGATCATTGTCAGGTTCAAAGTTAATCTAGGCTCTTTTCTAGTTGATGGAGAGAGCATGACCAGAGGGCCACCTGGTATCTCCACTACTGGCAGCCAAAACACTCATGGCATGTGCCAGCACTTGTCATCAGCTTCAGCAAAACCTTGATAACTAGTTTCTGGGTGGCTTGCTTTTAGTCAGCTTAATGAGGTGAGATGGATTCCCTACCAGGTGTTTCCTGTGGAGGGAAATTCTCTTTATTTAAATGTTGACTTGAGAACAGGACACAGTCCTCCAAAAATTCTTCAGTGCTAATGACTCAGGAAGTGTAAAGCCTGGAAAAAGAATATCAGCTCACCTAGTATAACCACTTGGATATCATCAGCTATTTACTGCCACACAACCAGAACTGCACTAAACCCAGTCAATTCTTTTGTTTAAACTTAATCTGTACTTGGCTACATTTACCTTTCAGTGTTGGACTGAAGTCCATCAAAAGCAAGAGAATTTCCCTCATTTCTGTAGTTTGTTCTGAGAGCTAATTCCCTTCTCCACTATAAATGCGCACCTTTTTTCCCCATTTGAATTTGCCTGGCTTCCAGCCACTGACTCTTGTTAAGACTTTATCTTGAAGATTCAAGATCCTTTTACAACCCAGCATATTTCCCTTAGGAGGCAACTTACACATGGTCACAGAGGAAATATATAACAGAGCAAGGAACCAAACCTTACACCCTGAAATCTCAGGATAATGTGGAGGTCATCATCTCATCCATGCTGCTGACAGCACTTTGGAGAGTGGGGATGGATAATGGTTATTAATGCAGCATGCAGAAAGGGTTTTTACAGGTGAGACTGTGAGAAAGAACAGTGTTACCTCTGTCTTGTCCAGTGATACACACTGCATGTGGTAGCTGGGACACCACAGAAGAGACCTGGTTATGCAGGACACAAAGGTCTCAGGAAGTCAGCAATGTATGGCTCTGGCCTCTCATGAGACAGACTCTTTCCCACATTTCTGCTTCAACCTATTTCTAACCTAATAAAAAAATGTCTGCCTTGACTGTACTCTGACTTTCATGAACCAGGCAATGCTCTCTGCAACACTGCAAGTAGCAGGTGCCCCTGAGCCTGACATCCCTCATCCTCTTCCTCCAGCTTCCCCCCCCTGGCAACCTGGGGTTATTGTGGCCAAGACACATGAAAGGGCACACAAGTTTTATGGGAATTGGCAAAATTCATATATGAGAAAGCACCTTCTCCCTCCCTGGAGCTTCACCTTGACGTTGTGAACTGAAGCTTTGCTGTCTGTCTGCTGCAGCCCCATATAAAAAGAAAATTGTTTCTCATAAATTACTTCAGAAATGCACATTGCATGTTAATTGTAAAATAAACAGTTTAAATTCATTTCATTGAGCACAACATCAGAAAGAAAATGAGCCAACTGCAGTAGATTATTTTTGTTGGATAGGTTTCAATCATCTTTACTGATGCCCTTCATTCTTCTCCTGATTACCATCACTAAAAACCCCCATAGCAAATTTCATCTGAGTATCTAAAAATAGAGACATTTATAACTTAGCTGTTTTTGTGTCACAGTTCTCCTCCCCCTTTCCTGCTTGCATTTCTGATCAGACTTATTTCAGAAATATGTAAAACATCCAGTCAACAACTATGTACGGACAGGAATCTGGAAATACCAGCACCTTCTTTTTTATCCGTACCATAGCTGGCCAAAGGGGTAGGTTCAGTTTATTCCCATTTGTTCTGCCCACTGTTGTCCCCTCCCTTGAGACTTTTTTCTTACAGCTGCATATGAACAGTGCCTACAGACAGTTAAATCGGCCCAGGTTAGCAAAGAGTTCCTAATTAGAGCGGTTAAACAAACCTAGTTTGCTTTCTCATAAACATACACACACACACACACACACACACACGCACACACAAAGGTGAAACAGACAACACAAACAGTCCACTCCTCAGGCCAGGAGGAGCAAAGAGAATAGATGGGGCAAGACAGAAAGCAATATCTTCCTCAGTGAGTTGCAGTACATCCAGTAGATGAGCGATCAAGACAATAGTGCAAATTCTCATTCGGAATGAGAGAGCCATAGCTCTACTTAGTTCACACCAAGGAGAAGTCAGCTGATAAGCTGGATGCAAAACCAGCAAGTTCCGCAGCTCTCAGAGATGGGTGTATGCCACCCTTCTGTGTTTGATCTTTTGTTTGACATCTCAAAAATTAAGCAATTTATATTGAAGTCAGAAGTCTACATGCTGAGCTTACATGATCACTCTGTAGGTTGCAAGTCATACCTTAAGGCACAAGATAACTTGAAACTTAGCCCAGGCTTGTTTAAAATTCATCTCAGGTTCACAGAACTACAAACCTCAGTTAACCCTGTGAACTTGGCTCAGTTTTAGGGTTTGAACAGTCTAGGTCTAAACACATTTAAAATAGTTTTTCTTTTTTTCAAAAGCAGCCTGGGCAACAACTGAAAGCCTTGGGAAAAGTTCCTGTGCATAGGAAAATAGCTAATGCATCAAGTTATGGTTTCTTAATGGCATTCAATTAACACATCACCGTTGTTAGTTGATTAAAAATTAACTGTGAATACACATTTAACATTTAGTACTTACAAATGTTCCTTGATTTATTAAAATTGTCAGGAGTTAAGGAGTCTTGGGATAAGCAGAGAATATTTTCTTTGCCTATTTTGGTAACTCTGTAATGAAGCAAGCAGCTTTTAATAGAGAATTCAGACTTGTTGAAAACTTTTCTGTAAAGCACCTTATAAATCATTCTTCAGATATTAAACACTCACTTTGCTCAATTCATGCTGTTTGTGAAAGTATGTATTGACTAGCTGCCATTGCACTAGAAGAAACCCCCTACTTCAGAACTGCAAAAGAAGGGACTGGTTTTGGGAACAGCACAGTTGAGTTTCCTCTCATCTTGTGCTTGCCAATCAAAAATCTCCATGCTCACTTTTTGGGATGCAGCATGGGAACAAATGCCACCATGGGCCTTTTGGCACAGGGCATCCCAGTGCCACTGCGACATCAACAGGGCAAGAGGTGACATTCCCAGTCAGGAACGGTGGTTAGGAGCAAGCAGATGGAAAGCCACGCTCAGGACATGATCTCCATCCTCCACACAGAGGGTTTCCAGCCACCGCCAATCCCACCCCACCTCTGAAGTGACTTACAGAGCCACTTCTGGCAGACCCATCAATGCAGCCAGCCTGTGTTCCCTGTCATCTCACACCGGTGTAGCTCCTCCCATGTGGGATCTCCCTAAATTTGGACATGTCAATACTGACAATGTATACTGGGCTGGCTCTGACTGCACGTGCAGTTGCTGCAATCACATGTTCAAACAGACATTTAAGCCTCTGAAGAAATATTTGTACTCTCAGATGTGGCTAATGTGTTTATTGAACCAGGTCCAGGCAATGACAGGCATGAGGACACTGCGGAAATAGAAACAGTCCAACCGAAAAGCAGCAACAGTAGTGCAAAGAGCTCAACATTTCAGCTAAAAAATTCAGGGAAAAGAGGGCTTTCCTCCTACCTGAGCACTGACATTTCAGGTCTGCCTGCTTTAGTCCATGATGATGCCTCTCTGATAAAGTGACATATGGATGCAGATCACAAAAACAAGACCCCTACAATGTGAGCATTTGGTCACCCTGTTCCTGAGATGCTGACAAAAATCTCTGAAACACGGAAGCTTGCTTCAAACCCTAATTTTCTGTCTTTGCTCTTCCACATTGATCTACTCCCAGTATAAAACAAATGAGGAAAAAAAAAAAGAAAATAAAGAAATGAAAAAAAATGAAAAAAGCAAGCTTGGGAGCACTTTTTATCACGTTCCCCTCTGACTTGCTCCCGGGGAACACAGCAGTGTTTTTCCCTAGTTCTGAACCTAATGAAACTCTTGTCATGATGCAGGGATTAATCTGATTATTTATTATTTGCATTAGGATGATACCATCTGCCCTTCCTTCCCCTCTCTTCTCTTCCTTCCAGAATTATTGGGGATCTGTGGTGTTGAACAAGATGGGCTTCACTGTGTGAAGAAAAGACAGTTAAGCCTGTTTTGAGGAAGGTAAGTGAGGTGGGGAGAATTTAGTGATTTAACTGGGGTTTGCTGAAGCACAATCAAAAGCATCCTATCCATTTCTGTGAGCTGTGTATCAGGCCCTAAGCACAAGCCTGCTCTGCACAGAACATCACTGTGAAACAGAGATTTAAATTGGCTCCAAAATAGTCGAATGTCTGCACTGCAGCATCACCACCTGAGGAGAGGCTGGTTCTGGCTGCTCAAGCAGAAGGGCCATCCCAGCTTGGTGCTGGTAAACTGAGGTCCTGCAGCCTCCTCACTCAGAGCTGGCTCAATGTACAGCACTCCAGGCTGTATCAAACACAACACTAGCACAGGAACCAGTAAAGTGAGAAAATAATGTTTACAGTCATAATAAGTACTTTACCACCATCCTGTATCAAAGTGTATCTGCCATGCTGACAAAACAGGGTTCAGGATGAATGGTAAATAAGAACATTGTTTTCATATTTTTCTGCTCTCAAGTATTTTGCTATATTTAGTCTCTTACCAGGTCTGATATTCTAGTTTATGAGAGACACCTGAGACGGGACCTCATCAATATCATTCAGTGAATGGAGGGAGGTGTCAGAGGATGGACCAAGCTTTGCTCAGTGATGTTCAGCAACAGGACAAGGAACAATGGGCACAAACTGATGCACAGAAGATTTCACTTGAACATAAGGAAAATCTTTAATATAAGCGTACTTGAAAATCTGCGTCTTGTGTCCACTTAAAAATGAAGTGTCTGTGCATATCCGACGCCCTTAACTGTTGAAGTTACTTCTCAGGGTATTACTTATCGACAGTGATGCCCCAAGAAAAATCCAGCACTAATAACAACCCTTTTTGCCCAGTGGGGATGCTTTCACATGGTTAGAAATCCATGAGCTGATACTAGTCTCCATAGACACATCCTCCTCTACTTAGTAGACTGGTCTTGTTTTGCCACTTGCTCACATGAACCACATGCTGCTGTTACCAGCATTTACTGCTTAAGTCTGAGCCTGACATTCTTCAAGGAAATGAAGGGAAAGGGCTTACTCACCCCAATGCTCTTCGTGTAACAAGTATGACAGAGCTTATATGCCTCAGAGACAAAGAAGGATCTACCCAGGCAACAAGCAAATTCTGTCAGAAAGCAAGTATTTGTCAGCCTGTGAAATAAAAGGCTAATCTCCACACACAGAGAGAAGCCTAGAGCATAATAATGGTGAAGGAGAGGCACCCAAATAACTTCAGGGAAGAAATGATCCCCTGTCATGTCCATAGGGAGCATCACCCCACCCTGGTGAATCACAGGAGCTGCTCTCTGGAGCACCTCAGGGACAGAGAAGGGTTGGTACCCAAGGGCACATTATGAGGTGCACCAAAAGAGGGTTTTGGAATAGGATGGAATTCATTGAAAATCTGGGAGAAGTAAGAAATCTAAAAACATGGAAAATGGAGGATCAAAGTGGTTTGAGACAGCCAAATATGGGGAAACTGAAGGAAAAGGGAATAAACCAGTCAGCTACGTGTAAATAGTTACTTAGCATAACTATGGCCAGTGCTCTTGTCTGGATCCTCTGGGGGATGGGGGGATGTTTGTGATGGTGTGTGCAAGGTCTGTTCCACCCTGGGCTGCAGCCTCCTATGTCCAGGTGCCAGCAACATGAAGGAGACTGGGATTCACAGGTAGCCACTGGTCAGGCTGAGTGTCCGAGCCCACCTGCTGCTGGATCCACATTTCAGTCATGTGGGTATATTTTGCACAGACTTTCACCCTGACCAGCCAGAGAGGGGCTATGACAGGGTTTGGGTGCTGACTGTGTATGTGCAGAGGCTCTTTGAGGAGTGTGGATCTGGATGCATCTCTATATAAATACCTATATGTTTGCATGCCTGTGTGCCTGCAGGGAATACACACTCCATCTCCGTACTCATGGGACCTCTGGTGTGGATCTGTAGCAGTCTCAGCTCTCCCAGGCTGCTCAATTTGGTGTTTCCCTAGCAATATTTTCAAGCCACCAGAAATGTAGGTGTGCCCTATGCAAGAAATTCAGCTATCTCAGTATTCAGAGTCAGACTTTGGAGGCTTGGAGAAGCTACTATATCGTAATGCTCTGTGGGATAAGCTTTGCCAGCCAGATCTGAGGAAAGGAAGGAGAAAAGGAGGTACCTTTGGACAGTCCTGCCAGGCAGATGGACAGGGGAGCTTTTCTTTTCAGTTGAATGATCCCAAGCACAATTGCAGGGAACAGTTTATGGTGCAAAAGGAAAGATAATAAGAATATAATGTGGAGGAAATTTTCAGATTAACAACTGTCTTCTCACTCTCTCCACAGGCTGATATTGCTTGGTGCTTTCATTTTCTGATACGCTTTACATCCAAGCAGACTGTGATCTCTCTTGATGAAGGCACTGAGACAAAGAGCAGTTGGGTGCCTAAATATCTCTGAATATCTCTATGGACATAGCTCTGAAGACCCTGAGCATTCAAAATTCAAAATGGGGTTAGATTCCTCCAGCTGCAGAACAATAACTTTTATAGTCCTTTTCCCCAGACAGTCTCAAAGCCTAGAGTTTGAGACTATAATGAGAAGTTTAGAGCAATTGAAGTCTCTTATTTCATATTCATCTGAATGAGGACAGCCTGGAACCTGGGATATCTCACTTTTTCGTTTAAATAGCTAGACCTTTTTTATCTATGAAAGGGGCCTTGAGTAAAGTAAGGCCTTGTGCTGAACTTGAAGACATCAGGGATGGCTCAAGTTTTACCTATCAGATTCAGAGCCTTAACTTTGCCTAATTCCTGGATCTCACTGGGATTTTGGCAGGAGTCAGCCAACCCACTGTTCAAATTTAGGGGTGCCTAGGATATGTTTCCAGGGTAAAAGCACAGAGACCAAGAGATTTATTATTCCTGTGGATTAAACAGCTGAAAGGTGGTATGGTTTAGATGACAATTTGAGAGCATCTTTGGCACCAAATTCCTTGTTTAAGAGTATTCCTGAAATGAATTTATGAACAATGGAGCAATGGGCTTTGCAGGCAATGTTTGCAATTGGAAAATGTTTCATCTCACCTAGTTTTTCCCATTCCATCAGGTAGTACTGAACCTGGGGTCTTTTCAGTGACAGAGGTAAGCAGAAGGGACTCCTTCTTCTGCAAGCTATGCAGCATGAATTACCTTATTCAAGGATCTGTCTCTCCCTTTCTCCTATAGTAAGGAAATTGGATATTCATCTTAAAATAAGAACAGGAAAGAAAAGATAGACCTTTCCTGGCACCACACTCTTTCTTCTCAAAGCTCTGTCCCAACTGTCACTGAGTTTAAACCATAGGAAACTCTGGGAAATGACCACTCATTCCAGAATCTTATTCAATAATTGGAAGATCTTCACTAGCATGATGCAGCTTGTTAATTATGAAGCATTAAACATACCAGGCCAGATTTTGACATCTTGACAATGATGGCAATCTTGTATACAAATAGTCCTGCTGTAATAAATTGGACCATTTGTGTAATGGGACCTACCCAAGGCTACAAGTGACTCTGTGAATCCAAACCTGACACCTAATATTTATAACAGGGGCTTGGATGACTCAGGGCTTCATAACAAAACACAGAGCTTTTTCAGCCTCTGGCTACCTGCTTTAATCTCACCGCTGTCAACCGTGACAAAAAGTCAGCACCACATGACAGCTGTTCAGAGACATCCTAATGAGCGGGTGATGTTGGAGGTCCCGGCGGACATCACCCCGGGAAGCAGAGCAGCCCAGGAGCGCCGGCCGCTGGGTCGGGGTCGGAGCATGTCGGGGGGCACAAAGGAACCGGCGCCGCCGCCGTCCTGTGGCATCTGCTCCAGGAGAAAGGCATGTCCCGGAACTCCAGGCACGGCACCCCATCAGCATGCACGACCAAAAATAATCCCTCCTCCCCCCGACAGCTTTGGCTCACCAGTGAGGCCTAAACCGTGTATTCTTCAGGGAGTGCAGCAAACCCGGAGACCATAATTAAAATATGTTAATCTACACTGGGCACTTACCCATGGATAAACACTTCCATTTGGCACAGTTTCCTGCAATCTTCTGAGATTTGTGACTGATCTCAGAACCCCACTCCTTTCCTTTTTGGCATTTTTGGTCTTACTTTTGAGCCAAAATTAAAGAAATAAATAAAAATAAATAAAATTTGAAGTGAAAGAGAGACAGGGGGGGAAATGACACTTTTTTCCTCATAAGCTTTGTAATTCCAGCCCGTTTTTACTGGGGGTGGGGAATGCTGTCGCTAAGCTATGTGTTCATTACAGCCGGGGGAAAAAATGAGGTTGGCTCCCAGTTTTGCTTATGTTGTTAAAAAGAGCCTCTGAAGCTGCAGTTCTGGAACAGGTCTCCTCTTTCTTTGAAAGCATGCTGTTTGATAGACTGTCATTTGTCCCCTCCTTTCAGAAGAGCCAGCTGGCAGCTAAGTGCTAAAGCCAGTGACTTGCATGTGTTTTTCTGACATTTAACAAATGGGAACAGCTTGCAAATCTGCATTAACTCACTCTGTCTCACAAATAATCATCGGCTACGCGGTGTAGACATTCGAACATTAGCGCAAACACAAAAGGGAGCAGGAGTCTGTGGGAAAAACAAGTTGGCAAATAAAAGATGTTGCACTAAGGGACAGATAAAGCTTTTTGGTTCAGATGGAGGGTTTGGGTATAGTTCCTGAAGATGGGGGGTGGGTGGAGGTATGAGAAGAGCGTGGTGAAGGGAAGTAATCCTCTCCCTAGATCCACAGGGTAAGTTATCGGATTTGCACCTGGAATTATAGTGTCTTTCCCCACCATTCATAAGTGTTTATCACTGGAGCATTTTCATTCTGCAGCCTCCACCTGGTACAGTCTGAGGAAAATACAGAAAGCGTACCCAACACCAAGCTGTTTCCTCATCAGTGTTTCTGTGTGGGAGCTTATGGATGCCCCCAGTTGTTTCTCTTTGTAAATTAACACAAGAGTGCTACTAGCATAAGAAATGTTATTGGATTGTTCATGTAACACAGGAACAGGATTGTTCATGTAACACAGGATAAACTCAAAACATGATCAGTTCTGAGGCTAAAACATAACAAGCAAAACATTTACTTTCTAGGCTTATGTCAGAGATTTGGACTTTTCACTTGAAAAAGAAGTACATATGGGTAATTCCTTTTGCCTCTCTGAAAACTATAGCCTCAGCTTTCAGGGAGTGAAAGACAAATCCAACTGTTACTTCATCTTAACTTCTCCTTATTTCCCCCTTCTGGAGGCTCAATAGGCTTCATGCCCAAGTGACAACGGGGACATTTTCCTCTGGTGTAACAATACCCTTTTTTCTTTGTTGGTAAACACTCTTACAGAGCAATGGGGACAAATGAAGCTCATGTGCAATTATGGGAGAACCTCACATACAGACCACATACAACCATATGAGTTTGTGGTGATCATCTTCCTTTGAAATAACACTCCAGCCAGGACTCCAGCATTTAGAGCAAAATGCCTCTCTTACTTAAACCTAAGTCCTGTTCTTGGGAGCCATCACAGACTCGTGGCACCTGCAGGTGCATCTCTCAAGGCTGTGAGTAGCTGCCCTGCAGAACTGATCCCCTTCTTTGGTAAAAGAAAACCCCCGCAGCAATGGCTCAGTTATGATTCCCAGATAGCACCTGGTATTTTTGAGTACAATTTTAAATTGTTTTCCCAGTGGAGTCAAAATAATTTACATTACTGGTAGCTGGAAAGGAAACATGCCTTGGCTGCTTCATCTAGCACACCAACATTTCAGAAAATGTTGGTGTTCTTAAAAAGGGTGACTGCACCTGTATTTATGATATAATTTAACCTAGATGTTATAAACTATATACTGTACTACTTTGTCCCTGAATTCTCCTACCTCACACTAGTTGCAATTTACAATATAGTTTATATACAAATCTTTTACTAACCTCACTAAAGCCAAGAAAAAGAAGCCCAGGATCAAATCTTGTGCCAGCTTTTCCAATAGGCAACAGTCAGGCCTGTAAGACCCTGTGAGGACACAGCTCTCCTGGAACCTGCCTTGTCTACAGGTAAAACCTTAGTCTATTCAGGACATTGTGGACAACTGAACCCTTCTCCCACTGGGAGCAAAAGCAGCTCCATACTTTCCTGGGTGTGCAAGGCCTCTCCCAGAAAGAGCAGCAGAGTCAAAGGTTCTGGATGGCTGTATCTCCCTCACCTGAACATCTGCAGGCAAGTTTTCTTGTGAGTTAAAGATTCAGGTTTCATTAAATCAGTAACCAGATCTAGTGGGTAGCATCCTTGCTTATGGCAGGGAATTGAGACTAGATACTCTCTGAGGTCCTTTCCAACCCAAACCATTCAATGAGTCTAGGCAAATAAAGAGTTATTATTTGTGCTTAGCTATGTTCCTCCTTTTCCCCCATCACCCCCAAATATATGATCTACTAGTAAGAAATCATCTGGTCATTCCAATCAGCTACAGGAAGTCAAGACTGTGACTGATAAATTATAAACACCATCTCTAATTATTCTGTCATCTGTTTTCTCTCAAGTACTGGGCAATTTCAATGAATTTGCCTTAAGTAGGGAAATCAAGTCATACTTCCTTGTCACAGATGCACTGTGTATTTTGTTTGCCTCTCTGAAATATAACCAGTTATTTTTCCTGTAGCATCCATATTTCTTTTCACTACTTCCCTCTGCATCCTTCTCTCTCTCGTTCATTCTCTCTCTCACAACACTTGGAAAGTTTATTCCTGAAAAAATGTCCATCTGTAAAAAATAAGCAGAACAATAACACCTTGTAGGCATGATGTAAGTGTTGCTTGGGTTTTATTTTTGTACTGATACTTACATATTTAATTAAAGACAGTCCTGGCAGCTTTGTAATTGCTTAAGAGTGTTCTAACAAAAGCTTAACTGCTGAAGTGAGCAGAATTGCATATTCCTTCATTTTTCTTGCTCTCCTTTAGTGCCTTCTGTGCAGTGCAGCAGTGAGTGTATGATTTACTATTGTCCTAGAACAATCTCTGCAAAACCTTCCTTCTGATTCCCCTCCCAGCCTCTGCCTGTTCATACACACATCTACACATTTTCTCTCTAGAGTGGTCCCCAGGGAAGATCTGATTCACCTTGTACAACTACATGAAGTCAGTGAAGTTTCACCATCATGGATGAGGCTGGCCCCTTCAAGCAAAGCTCTGTAGTGGTTGCAAAATATATATGAAATAACCCAAAAGGTATTCTCTTCCAGATTATGAAGCAGCAGATCAGGCAGACAGATGGAGCAGCAGGCAGACAGGAACAGATAGTATTTTCTCTCAGAAAAAGAAAGGCAAATACTTCCATAGCTGAGCTCAGCGCAGTGTAGCTTTGGAACAAATATTTGAAAGGAATTTCAGGGGCTTGGAGGCAACTACAAAAACAGATGTTGCCAACTGCAAGAAAGAGGAAAGTGTTCTTAGGTATTCTTGCGCCAGGTTCAGCTCCTTGACCCTTTTGATGCTATGGGGTACAACTAGCCACGAGATACAACCACTGTGTGACTTTTAAAGATGCGGGGGTGTATTTATGAAAAACACCATGGAACAAAATAAAAACTAACCAGATATTTACCTCTGAGCAACCTTCATCCTAGAAAATAATAGGATGGACAAAATCAGGAACTGTAGATTAAAGCTCACGTTCAAAAGTTTTACACATGGTCTCATTGCCAAAGTCAAACCTTTTGGTGCAAAGCTATTATGAAGGAGCAAATCTCAGTGACGAGACCAATTCTAGAGCTGCTTCTGAAACTTTGTTTTTGTGAAAAATGTTCCTGCTCACAGCAGCTGCCATGAAACTAATGAATGGACTTTGTCCTCCAGGAGAACTTGTACTGTGCTCAAGGAGTTTTAGATCAGGCCCAAAGCTGCTGGTTTTCTGTGATGAAGCTTGCCATGGAAAAGCAAAGAAATATGAAGCAGCAGAGACTGACCTTTCCTAAGAAAAATTTAGACCTAGGTAACAAAGTAATTTCCTACTAACTCTCTGGATCGTTTAACACTTTATAACATTTTTAGATGCACATTTCCAACCTTAATGTCATTCACAGTTGTTTGTAAAAAGATATCACAGATGTGTTTGGGTTTGCTTTTGTTGTTGTTAGGATGGGTTTTTTTTTAATTTGTTTGGTATGGTTTTTGGTTTTGTTGTTGGATAATCAGAGACACCAAACAAATATTTGGAAGATTCAGAGCTCAAAGACACAGGATACCTTAGAAACAAATCAGGTTTCTAGGTTTTTAGAAGAAACATAGTGGCATATTTTTTTTTTTTTTTTTTAGAGAGTAAGAATCACCCTAACCTTTTCATGTACATTGAGCAACAGTATCGATCCACAAATCTCCAGGGACAGCTTATAGGCAGAAGAGGTCAGGAAGAAACACTCCCCGTTGCACAGCAGGGTGTTCATCGGGAGGAACCACCGAGAGACATTTGTTATTCATGATTTCCTGGAAAATCTCACTGACCTCTCCTGCGCTACTCTTTGCTGTAAAAAATTTATGTGAGGAATGAAGCCAACCCAAAGCACCAGATTAAACTACTGAGCCTGGGTCCGAATGGGAGAGGCTACCCAGAACAAACAGAACAACGGGTTTGAGTTCATGCTAAAAAGTCAGACTAAAAGTCGAAAATCAGCAGCCAAGTACACCCTTAAATATCCAGTAGCCCCTGCAATATCATTCTTATAACTGGAAATTCCTCTACTAGTTACTTCTGGAAATAGACTGTTGTTTCTGGAAACTAGAATGGGGAAAAAAGAGCTGCTGCAATTAAGCTATCGCTTCTTTAGACCTGCTCCCTACCTCTTCCAGCCTTTCCTCCAGAAAACATAAAATTGCAAACAAAAAAAAATCAAAAAGTAACATGCAGACATTTATGGCGGTGCAGGCATGTGTTTGCATGTATGTGAGAGAGACAGATGGGAAGAGGATTCCTGACCCAGAAGTGTGATTAAATCCAAAGCAGGTTGATAAATGATCTACTGTAGTAGGGTGTATTAAAAAGGAGAGTTATTGTATCTTCTGAACTGATCAAGGTGATAAAGTAACTGATCACAGAGAAGAACTGCTGGAACTGCACCCAATTCTACTCTATGAGTAAACAGAGTCCTGTGGCTCATTCAAGAGGCTATAAATTTAAGCTTAGTATTTCAGGTCTATATCTAAAGAGTGACAGAACCTCATATCTCCTGATTCATCCAGAAAGAATGCATCATCTTTTTGTACCAATCTAATCAGAAACACTTTTGCCACGTCCATTTTTCTTTTTCAAGTCAAAAAAAGGCACAGAAGAGATTTAGTTTGGGGTTTTCTTCCCCCCCCCCCCCCCCACCCCTCCTCCTGGATATGGAAAAAATAAAACCAACCTCGACTTTGCTGAGCCTCTGACACAGATACTCTCACTACACATCTCACAACAGAGCAACTCGTTCCAATCCTGTGCTTTAAGTACCATCTAGTGGTTATAAAGATATTTGCATTTCTGTTGTTGGAGGGTCTTTGGATTCAGATTTCCGCATCTTTTAAGGGATTAACTAGCCTTATAATTTTCTGAAATAAAATAAAAAGAAACACTCTTCTATTTATTATTTCCCTTTTTTGACAGAAAATCTTCATGTCTTTTTACTTACATCATCTCAGTTCCATTGTAAGATTTAGCAACTTTGAAGAAAAGAGGACTCAAGAAAAATGTGAATGTGGGTTTTTTTTTCCTTTTACAGAGAGAAAATAAATGTTAACACATGATCCTACATTATTTTTTTTTAACAATTTTTCCATTAAGAGTTCAACACATATGTCTCTGAATATGCATTTGAGAACTGGCCTTCAATTTGAGCCATTTATTATTTTTGAAAGTATTACTCCATCTATCTGCCTATCTTATATTAATATCTCTCTTTGTGTGCTCTCCTTTCCATATTGCCTGCCATCTGTTACATGATCACTGAGAGATAAGCCCGGTTCGCTTGTTTGATTAGTTATCTTGCTTTCTGTGTCAGTGGACATTGGTTAAATGTACCCATTGTGTTGCTCTCGTGATATCAGCAAAGTTACACTGTAAACAGGGAGAGGTGACCTCCTCTTTTTCAGCAAATCTATGTGATTCTCTTCCAGCACAAGGCTCCAAATGCCAGTAAAGTAATCACATTTAGTCCCCTAAACAATGGTTTGGAAGAAATTAGATTTTGTCTCATTCCAAAGTAGACATTTATGACAGATTAAATAAAAATGTTTAAGACACCCGTCTTCCTCCTGATTACAAAGGCTGCTTATCGATACAGATCAGGTTCCTTGCTGTTGACCTCTAGTGATAGTCAAGCTCCTCAAAACAGATCCTTTAGGAGATTCCTCTGCCCAACTGGCAATCCAGGGCAGGAGGGTGCCACAGCAGCTCAAAGGGCCTGAAACCAGGAAGGATGAGCTGAGTCCACACAAGCTTCATCTCTGCTGATGTGCTGTGAGAGCCATCAGTCAGTGCAGCTCGTGGAGTGAGTGGATGATGCTGTTCCAGGCGCCAGCACTGCCCCAACAGCTTCCCAGGAGCCACAGGCAGCACTGTAAGGACAGCCTAAATACCAACATAAACATCTATAGGTGTCTAAATTCAGGTGTTTTATTTACAGACAATATCCACTCGATACTTCAGTCAGCTAAAATTTGGCAAGACAAACTCCACCACAGAAGGTTACTAATTTCACCTTGTAAGTCTAACTGGCAAGTGATGTGAGAAAAATAAAGACAATAAAACATTCATCATTCTCACACTGCCTCAGCACAGGTTATTACCCTCTCTGAGTTTGTCCCCACAAACATTCAATTTGGTGTTTGTCACAAGGGATGGAGCAGGATCCCATAAAGAAGGTCCTGCTGCTGATGGAAAATGTTTCTGTCCCCGGTTCTCAGTCCCAGCTGCTTATGTCCTCTCCCCCTCAATGTAGATTTCCAGCCATATTTGCATATAGCCACAGTCTAACTGGAGCTACCAAGAATATGTGCACAGGGAGAATTTTTATATGACAGTTTAAAAAGTCAGTTAAGTTCCTAACTGAGAAAAGCACCATTTAACTACTTTCCATTTGACAAAATTTAGAGATTCCCCCCTTTTCCTGATAGAATACTGCTCATGCTGCTTGTATCATACATCATAAATTGCTGCCTAATGTCGAGCTGTGAATTTTCATCCTAGAAGTTCTGCTGGAGACATTTTGACATGAGCACAAGATTTATTCCTGGGCAGCCAGTAGATCTGACATCTGTGATGACAGATATTCTTTTTTCAAATGAGTATAATGACACCAGAAAGAACAGGATCAAACTTAATGTCCCTGAAGTATTTTTCTGTGAGTTGCAGATGTACCTGCATGCGGATTTCTGAGGAATCCCCATCAGAAGCAGAGGCATCATGTAGGGTTATGGGAGCAAAAAGAATGAGCACGTTTGTTTCATCAGACAAATGCATTTTGCCTGCAGGGGTGGGGAGGGCAGGAGGGTGGAATGTGGAGACCTGGACTGCATCTAGTGGAGAAATCCTGCTTTTACAGGGGAAGATATGACACATCTGTGGGCTACAGCACATTTCTGTTGCGTTATCCAGAGCGAATAGTTTATTACGTATCATTACCTCCGAACAACAGATAATCAATTTGGATGTGTCCTTATTTACCTGGACAAACACTGAAAGGCTTTGCAATTTAATGGCCTAACTGTTTGTTAGAACAAATAGACCTATTCAATTCTGAGATCACAGTCAATCTGACGGTTTATAGCTGGTTGGTTTCTGCTTTTGAACTGTGAAACCCTGATTTGTTTTCAAGGTGTAAAATTAGCAGTAACATTTTCACATGCTAACAGATAAGTCCCTTATTGAAACATACGACTGCACTTGCTCGCTGCAGAGTGAAAATAACCTTGCTCAAACACCCAGCACAAAGCCCGTGGCCTGCCTGAATTTCACACAAGCCCTGAAGTGATACCAGGTGTGAACCAGCCCAGACATCAGCTGTCTGCTCGAGAGTAAATTTCAACTATTAATTTACAGGTTGGAGCAGGAGGTTTCCCGCTCATTATTAAATTATGTTATTTGTATATGGTGTTGCAGAGTAGCAGTGGAGTGCTTGAAGCAAGCATGGACTTTTAAAACAGTGATTCTCTGAAATTATTAGCCTTGGTAAACACCCTGAAAAGGGGTGTTAAATCATCTTCCATTGGCTTAGTAAGACATTCCACCTTGTAATCACATTAGTGTAAATAATTACAAGGTTAAAAAATGAAGGAATACCTGAACTAACATCTGCCTGCAGATCTTTGAAGCCAAAGGAGTGAGAACAGCATACAAGGAAAGGAAAAGCAGCAGAGGCAAAAATGCATTTTACCATCTTAAAGCATCAGTTATTTTCTTCTGTTTAGTTGGGTAGGCCAAACTAAATTCTCCAAATCAGAGTGCCAATATAAATTTTGATAAACCAAACCAGACTTCAGTGAGAGAGTTGAAGATGGAGAAAGAAAAAGTCTGGCAAATTAAGCATCCTGTAAATCTGGCAAGTATGGAATGAGTTGCTGTTTCCAGTACAAACACCATGTTATCCAGCAATATCTCAGCATTAATCTACTTGAGAGATCTGCTGGAATTCAGACTTGTAAAAGAGACATCTATTAGGATGCTCTGAAAAATATACATGGAGTGTATGTGATAAAGGAGACACTGTAAATACACAGTGATGCTCAAAGAGGATGCTTCGAAGTGGCAAGTGGGTGCTCCCAGCACTCTCTGTCCAGAGGACAGCTGCACACAGATACACAACTTCTCTGCATCTATCTGCATTTTCCATTGTTTTTCTTTAACTGGAATATCATTTGTTCCCATTAGGAAAGGTAATAATACAGTATTAATATTACCCCCCTGCCTTGTTCTTGCCTCTTTTATTTTGAAGTCCAATCTCTTTTTAATGTCTCCATATAAAATAGGTTCTATATTCCCCTGTTAATTTTAATACTCCTTCTCTGTAGCCTTTCCATCTTGGATTTGTCCTTTTGTAGCCATTAGTGCCTATAACTTCCTGTTGTACTATTTTTTTACTTGCCTTTCCTCTAGTTGCATCACTGAAATGACTCACAGACATCACACAACCTCTATGAATAATAACTGATTATCTCTCTTTTTAAATCAGAAATGGCTAAGTTACAATTCCCCCTAAGCTCACAAATGATAGCACTGGTATCAACTGGTTCAAAAGGAATCCTACCAGCAACCTGAAGGAAAGTCCACATCTGACATATTTTTATTAAGTCCATTTACATTTTGACTATCTCACCCTTGGCCATGCTGAGATGGATTATTTTTTATTTAATAAATATTCCCTTAAATCCCACTTAAATCTTAATAATTGCATATAACAATCTTATGAATTGTGTGTTACTTAATCACCAACCTACAAAGAGCAGATGTCTTATTGGATGTATCAGAAACACCTCAAGGAGGTGAGGTCTGTGAAAAGTGAAACAACACACAGAACACAGCTGCCCCAGCAGCTCTAACTCATAGGGAGTATCCATGGACACAGGGTGCTTCACTGCCATATTCAATTCTCAGTGATACCACTAACATCTGTTTAAAGACTAGATCACCTAAGGCTAACACAACAATCACTTAGGTTTTCCCATCAAAGAGCTTCTAACATTTTTTTGTTTCCAATTCTTCACATGAGTGGCATTTTTCCATATTTTACTAAATTTACAACTGAAGGTTCTCATAAAATGGAAGGAAAAAAAGACACTGTGAATCCTTTTCCTTATTACCATTAGCTCTAATATTATCATTGTCATTATCTTATACAAAAGTAAGTGCTCTTTAGCTTTTTACCAAGGCTTCTTGCCTCTGTATGTCTGTGAATGACATAGGACAGGCTTTTACTGGAGGTCCTGAATAAACTTAGAGAAACATTTTTTGACCAGGGTGCTAGGAGCGTGTATTCAGTGATTTCTAGAATCCATCTTTAAAGAATTAAAGAATCCATCTTTAAATTAACCATGCCTTTATAGTACTAAAATTCTGCTTTTTCATTACTGACATTGCTTAATTGCTTTACAATCAGGGGAAAAAAATAGAAATAAGAAGAAAGAAAAAAGAAAAGCAGAAAATACCTGCCTGACTTAACCACATTAAGCAGCATGGTGCAGAATATAACTTAACAGTCCAGTGAACTGTCAGTGGCAGAAGTAATTGGAAATTGGTGGGATAGTTCGCTATGTGATGGGGATAGGAGCTTTTCATGCCTGTTTTTAATGGGCAAATAGCTCTCAGGGCAGCTTCATATTCTGTCATTAATTTGTAAAGATCCTTTATAACGTAGAAAAGTTAAGATAGCAAAAAAAAAAAAAATCCAATTACATGTTTAATGACTTGGCATTTGTGGTAATGCTATCTAGCACTAATTCACCTGTTAGAAAACAGTCTATCTTTTAGTCCCTGGGGTTAATAGAGTGCAAAAGCCTAGTCTTATCTGAGGGTGGGAGAAAAATGAGTAATTTTTTTCCTACCAATAAGAAAGAAAGGCAACGACAAAATTGATTATGAATTTTCAACTTGCTTTTTGAGCTTAGCACTTCTATTTTTTATTAAATACTTTTTAAAAGAAAATAACAGGTTTCTAATTGCTGGTGTCTGTCTGACTGTTCCCCAGAATTTTTCAGAGGCATATTGGACTTTTTTTGCCTTTGTAGCCAACATGAGCATCCACTGGAGTGAGGCTTATACCCATATCATGTCACAGGCTGCAGAGGTGATGCTGCAGAGCCTGCTCTTGAGATCAAGGCCTGTTTCACTTCCACATTGAAATGGGATGCATAATTAATATGGTTTGATCATTCAATAGATGGACGGAAGGATTTATCCTGGCCTCAGCTGCATGCTCATAACTACACTGAAATCAGCAGCGGAAGCTTAAATTGGACTAAGAGCAGAATTTGTTCCACAGCAGCAGAGAAATACAGCTTATGCAAACATACATATTCATTTTCATGTCTCCCTTTATCAGTCACTGCTTTATTTGCATCTCACCCTGAATAAAAGGTTAGAGAAGGCATTTGTAATGAATGTTCCCATTTTAAAACATTTAAATCGTCTGCAGTATAAATTGAATATTCTAACTGACTGCTCTGGTGTGAATTTCTGAGTCCACTGAAAGGAAGAGAGGCAGCATTTTCTGTGTTTATGCAACAACTTCTTTGCTTAATACCAGATTTGTCTGTGTCACAGCTAAACCAGGATTACCAGCAGAAATGCTAAATTATGTTAGAATTCATACACTTCGTCTAGCCCATGTAAAACATGAAAATACTGTAATGTCAAACAAACAAACAAACCAACCAACCAACAAACAAAAACCCCAACTGTCATCAGTCCAGTGTCTTTAAAACTAGTTTAAAGACAATTTCTGTATAATGCTGGAACACAAGCCCTGAAATCAAAACTTATCACCCCTGTTCCTAGCTCAGCTTGTGGCTCATCTGGCTGGAGATCACTAATGAAGGCTGAATACTGAGCATCCAGACAAATGAAATCCAGTGAATTCTGTAAATGGGGTTTTCTGAGCAGGGATCCCCACAACTTGTACCTGAACACTTTAGGGTCAATTATGGTTTTGTCCTTTATGTTGGTTGGAGAAGAAAGAAAACATTGAGCTTCATATTCCCAGTTCCTGAGCACCTTTCCTCTGCGGCACAGAAGATACAAAATCCAACACACCCTGAAAAATTTGCACAATGTCTGGTGCTTGGAGAATTAACACTTCCAGTGTGCCCTTTACTGATGTGGAAGTTACAGAGAAAATACATAAACCTCAGCTAAAGGAGGGGATTCACCCTGTTTAATATTAGCTTATAAACACTGGGCTTAATACAAGTAGGTCATCCAGAATCTCTTTAAAAGCTCTCTGAGAAAAACAGGACTGCAAATAGTGGAACATCCTGACCTCACACAATACTGAAGGTGAGCATGACTGTACTGCTCTTGAATATTATTGCCTCCTTCCTTGACTCTAATCCAAGGGGAGACTAGCCCAGACTAGGGAAAGTTAGGTATCCCAACACAACAATTTAATTTTAAAGAAATAATAATCTTTTGTTTATGGTCTGAATCGTTATTTGGATTTGAATGCTGTGAAAATGGGAGTCTTCTGCAACTGGATGGATGGACTTAATTTTTCTTCACTGTATGGTCAAAACCTATATTTGTGGGATTCTATGTTTGTTATTCTTTTTAAGTTGTTATTATTTTTGCTTCTTATTTGGAACAACCTAAAAGAGATGTTCAGCTACTTTGGGGAAGCATGGGGTGCAGAGTCAAACTTGCTTTCCCTAAGTTAGTTGAAAGTGATGTGCTCTCATTCCCATGGCAAAGAACATTTCCTTTAGCAGCTGACAAGTTTTTCAAGGTGTTTCTGCACATCCTGTAGGGAAAGCAAATTGTCATCAAAATTGAAAATTCAGAATATGTTTTTTTTTTTTTTTCCCTGAAGGTCCTTAGGGCTCTTGAAATGCTAAGTAGAAAACTGAGCTCAATGCATATGGAGGAGATTTTCATATTTTAAAAGTCAGACAGAGTGTCAGCCGGCAGATGCAGCAACTCCAAGAATCTTCAAAAAGGCAGAAGCAGAAAAGTTTACTGCTTGTTCGACGGACACATTATTTCAGCCTGTGTTCTGCAGATTGAGAGGCAGATTGCCTAGGGTCAGAGGGTGACCCTGCCCTGCAGCATGAGTATTATTCCTTCTTTTTTTTTTTTATGTGCAGATTTACATTTGGCTGCAACCTGCCTCCTTAATGATGGATCAGCCTTTTGTGCAGGTATAAGCTCTGATTGATGGGGCATGGGGATAGGAGAGGAGAATGGAGAAAACAAGTTTATAAATTTGACATAAGATTTGAATCGCAGCAGGAACTCTGCCAGCCTTCTTAGGCATAAAATTGGACTGGCTGGAGATATGTACTGCATGTGTGATGTTTCAGCACTTATTGCTTTCATTATATCTTTACTTACTCAGTTAACAGACTACTGAACTTGCAAAATCTAGCAGACTGGGGATTTTTTTTTTAATAAATTTTATGATGGGGGCAGGGGAGAAAGAACTGAAAACCCCAAAATTATGTAACTACATGACAGGACTTGCTCTGAAGTAACTGAATACAATTTACTTGATTTCACTGAACTTAACTTACACTGATTTTCTCTAACTGATGACCTGACACAGTATTCTGGTTTGGGTTTAGCTTTTTTTTTTTTCCCCCTTCTGAATTGGCAGTGTTGACATTTCATGTTTCCCATTATTATTATTCCTTCCCCTTCCTTGTTTTGGGAATTAAATGGCTTATTGACTAAACAGCATTAGAAAACTAAAGTTAATGGGCCAAACTTTTCCCTAGTGCAACTTAATATATTGAGTTCAAGTTATATAGAGATGAATGAGTTCAGGGACTCCTCCAAAGAGAGTTATTTCTGAGGCTTATTCTGAAAGTCCAGAGCTTTGTTGTCATTTCAACGGAAATTAAATGTTTAAAGAAGACCAGTTCTTCACATTCAGCTGACATGATGAAACCTGAGAATACTGACAACAAAAAAGTAAAATCATACCTTTTTTAATGGATTAGAACAAATATTTCATTATTATCAAAAATTCATTTAATGACACTCTAGTTTATGTCTACCTATTCCCTGGAGAACTCAAATTGTAAGTTCTCATCACGTGCCCATCTTCTCCATCATTTCATTATTTCATCATTTGTGGTGAGATTTTAAAAGACATGGAGATGTGGTACATAGGGACATAGGTTAGGAGAAAGCTTGGCAGTGCTGGGTTCATGGCTGGACTTGATGATCTCAAAGGTCTTTTCCAACCTGAATGATTCTATGATTTTTTAATTCCATCAATGGCAACTGAGGACAGGGTTGACTTACTGATATGACAAATGTCTCAGGAACAAGGTAAGATTGGGAGGATTGGGCTCCTAAAAATTACCTAAAATGCACTGATCTGGATTGGGCTGAGAGAAAACAGACCCGTACGGCTGTGTCAAAATTCAAAAGGTTGTTTCTCACCAGGAGCTAGCACACCCATCTGGTGGTCTTTGTGGAGCTTGTGAAGTGGAGCTTGCTGAGACAGACTGAATGGCTGGTGCTGGTAACAGCAAAGGGTGGGACTGAGTGGGTGAAGAGGTAAGAGATGCTGGCCAGTCCTGGGTTCATTTGAGTACAAGGAATGATGCTGGACAGAAGGCTGGGGAAACAAGAGTTTGTTCACTCATAGGGTCACTTAATGAGAACAGGCTGGACATATACTAGATAGTACTACTTAGCCATGGAATAATAGAAACACATAAAATCAGATAGAAAGTGAAACTTACTAGGTAAAACTCCACAAATCAATAGAAGGTAAGGTGTGCTCTTTTCTAAAACTCCATTCTTACCCATTTTTAAAGGAAATACAATGTGCTAACCACCCCTCCACTGTGGTTCTGAAAACCTGATCACCGCTGTGGTATTTGAATAGCAGAAACTCTCTCTGCTGCACACCCAGCGTGTAAAGTCTTTCTCAGGATATTCCTAGAGGGAAAAAGGCAGTTGCCAAGTCAGTTTTGTTCCAGTTCATTAGTGAGCGAAAGTGATTATCGTCTGACAGATGCACTAAGGGTTATGTATAGTTCCTAGATGTCTCAGTCCAGTTTTTAGCAGACAGATGTCCACATTCAGGAAAGATAAAACAAGTCTGACAACATAGCTACTTCCAACAAATTTGCTGAAAATCTTTACGAGCAATGTGGGGCATGGCTGGACATCTGATCAGTCCTCTTCCGTATCGTGGTAGTCCCTCCAGCAGAAAATAGATGGTGTACGAGGAATCAGTGCTGTCTTCTGGAAGATGGCATATATTTCTTGGTGGGATGGAAAGGTTACGTATTTCTCTGTGGCTATCAGTCGAATGTGAACTGCAAGTGACACGTCTGCTTCAAAACAAGAAAAATAGCTCCATTTCCTCCAAAGTGAATTGTGTCAGCAGCAGACCTCTCTATTGCTCCCACTGTTTTCTCAATGCTTCACCTCATCAGACTTCTGGGAGCTGACAAACTATTGGACTGAAAAACAGAACAGGGGTAGGGGAGATTCTAATGCATGAGCAGAGCAATGAAGAGTGTCAATTGCATGCTTGCTATATTTTTTCCAATGACAAGAATGGCATGATATCAGCAAGTAACTAAATCTAGGCATAGCTAGCAAGTTACTTACAGTTTTCATGAGAAAAAAATAGATTCTTCTTGGTGCACTTTTTTCCAAAGAAATTTTAAACACTTACATATGCTGAGTTAAATTGGTGCTTCAAGACCAAACATTCAGGTAAATGTTAGAGAACTACAAGAACATATTTCTGGGCTGTGCTGGGAAAGAAAGCCAGGGGCTTTCCCACTGCATCCACCAGAAAGAAGGGAAGACTTCCAGTGCTGCCAGAGCAGGTCCAGACCAGGGCATCAGGCATCTCTGCAGGGATGGGACCTCAGTCTAAGAGCGGGAATTGGCTCAGTGAAGTCCATGGCTGGGTCAGGCAGGGCTGTGGTAGAGCAGGAGATTGATTTCTATGGCATTGCTTGGACACAGAACTCCCTGAAATGGGGTTGTGGGCCATAAGCAGGAGGCACTGGCCACCAGTAACTCCTAACAGTCCCTCTTGCCATTCTCAGCTTCACCCCAAGCCAGAACGGACATGTTGCTCTAGGACACGAAATAAAACTATGCGGACACTGGAATCTCCAAGGTAAAAAGAGAGAAAGTTTAATTATGACTCCAACATTTACAGATTTCCAAAAGTGACAGTGGATTAGAGGATGACAGTGCCACCTCTCCAATGACACTGGAAAAACCAACAGTCCATCAAATTTGTCCTCCTCCAGAAAAGAATGCAAAACAATAAGCATTTACAGGAAAGGGTGTAAGAAAGTTCAATACAAGAATGGAAACATCAGAAGGCTCAGAAGAACTTAAAAAACAGAGCGACAAGACAGATGCTCCTTTTTCTGTTGGCACAATGAAGGTCAGAATTTCATGCACTTGGAGCATCAGGAATTTTGACACTGGTTTGCTTCCAGAATGTGCTCCTGCTATCAACATATATGCAGTTGCACACTAGTTCACTCCTGGGCTCTGTTGTGGCATGTATTTATTAGTCTCCTTAAGGAAGAAACCCAAGCAGAGTTGCCAGGAGAGTATGCTTATGGGTGTGCTGCAGATCAGCAAGAGGAGAAAAGATGTGCTTCGTTTGAAATGCAACACTTGGAATAATCCTGCCCTACTTCAAGAGGCCAAAACCAGAAACACAACCACCACAAAAGTGCTCTCATGATGTGCCCTAGGTGTCACACCGCAAAACATTCCCACGGGCAGTAAAACAATCCGTGTGATCATAGAACCACAGAATGGTTTGGATTGGAGGGGGATCTTAAGGATCCTCTAGTTCCAACCTCCTCCTCTGCCATGGGCAGGTACACCTTCCACTACACCAGGTTGCTTCAAGCTCCATCCAACCTGGCCTTGAACATTTCGAGAGATAGGGAAACCAAGACTCCTCTGAGCCAGCAGAGTCTGCTACTAAATCCAGCTCTTAGAGCTGGAAAACACACACATAAATAATCATATCTTTTGGCCACAGAGTGGTCACTGAAGCTCAGAAGTCGGAAGAATTGACCAGTTGGGATATGGATGGACCACTCTGCAGGGGCCAGATCAAGAGAGGGTAGCTGTGAGTTATACGAACTACCTGACTCAGGGGCAACAGCCCATGGTGGATGCTTTTATCATTTAGTACAGATGTTGCCACAAATGGCAAGTGAAGGACACACAGAAGTGGCAGCAGAGAGTAAAAAAGGAAAATGTGCTTATCCAGCTCTGTATCTGCTCCACAGGGAAAGGCCCCATTCAGTTTCACTGGCTGCAGGTGTGTGGCAGTGCAGATGCCCATCACCTCCAGCCAGAACTGTGTCAGAGCACAAGCAATGGCCCTGGATGTTCATCACTGCCTCTTCCAAGCGCTTCGGGACCCTTCAAGGTGAAAAATACTCTTCCTATCTGCCTCTGTGGCAGTATATGAGAACCTAGAAATGTAAGGTTATTAATATCAGAAAGTGGTATAAAGTGACATTTCTGATTGAAATAGCATCTTTCTTCAATTTTATTGTCAAAAATGTCTCTCCTAAACATTTTTCTCTTATTTTGCCTTACCTAATTTAGTTATCTAGTTAGACATAGTAGAATCCAAAAAAAACTTTTCTAATGCCTTTTTCAGAGGCCTTCTGTAATTTTTTCCCTTAGCTTTTTCCTTTTTTTTTCTCTTTAAACAAATCTTTAATAATTATCTGAAAATGCCTATAGTGGTGCAATAGAGTGTGAGATTATTAAACTGATACCACTAATTTCATTAATTTAAAAAGAATCTAATTTTTCCTGACAAAAAAATCATACCAAAACTGGTACACACGTATGAATGTACTTATTGCTTGTGCACAGAGACATATGTTGCTTAGCTTTAAAACAGTGAGTTTTGTCTTTTAATTTTTTGCAGGTTTATGTTTTACTTTTTCTTCACACCCAAGGAGAAAAAAAAGGTTTGTTTATTCCTGTTACAGATAACAGAGGTTTTATGTAAAAAAAAACAGGGATGGAACCAAAGTAAAAAACAAACAGAAGTCATCAAAAATTATGAGGCAGGCAAAAACATTAATGGTTTCAGCAGGCTGCCAGGATTGCTGCAACCATAAATGTGACCAAAAAGTGAAGAATTAAGATAGAAAAGATAGATTAAAAAGTCATCTTTACTGTGCAGAGGAATTTGTTAATTTAATTATACTTAAATTATGTTTGCCACTCATGATACATGTCAGTGGAGTAGTGCTGGAAACCAAAGACTTCATTTCAGTGATACAGTTCTCAGTTATGGACTCCTCTAGTTTTGTATTTGTTTTAGAAAAACAGAAAGGAAAGACCTTTTGGTCACAGTACCTGAGGGAGGAAAAAAGTGTTGAAGTGAAAAAGTCCTTCACTTAAAAGAAGCATTTGGCCTATTCCCTCATAGCTGCTGATTTCCAGAAGGACTGGCCGAGACATCCTTCTACATCCACCTGTAATGCTGTGAAAATGGAAAACACTGCTTCCAGGTGACAATTATTCCAGGTGACTTTATTTATTTATTTATTTATTTATTTATTTACTTACTTACTTACTTACTTATTTGTCTGAGCTGTGCTGTGAGAGAACACCTGTTTGGACGCTTCCACAGGACCAAGAGTGTTTTAAGTACAGTGAGCTACAGCAAAACAGCACTTTTTATACTTTTGTTCAGCAGTCCTGAGAAGTTCAGCAGTTGTGGTGTATCATAAAACACAAAAACTTCTGTTTGTCAGTGCTGGCTGCTTTGCCTACATAGAGAGAATAAGTGTAGGATAATAATGATTATAGGCATAGTTTCTGCATTTGTCACTTAAAAGTGCTCACAGTCTGTATTAATTCTCAAAACACCAAACTTTTTTTTAAATTATACATTAATTTATAATATTTTAGTTGTAGTTTCTGTAGTTTTTGTAGGTAGCTTCTGGCTAGTTGTAGTTTTCTGTAGTTTCTGTAGTTTTTGTAGGTAGCTTCTGGCTGTCTGTACCAGATGTAGAGTCATTGTGTCACCCCAGCCCTGGTGAAGACCCTTTCCTTGAGCTGAGATTATTTAACTTGTACAAAAACGACTTAGTTAATCATAATAGAGGGCTTTGCTGGGAAAGTTAAGTCTGAACTTCTATGTATAAATAATGGCATAGCTGGATGGAGCTCTGAGCTCTGGAGGGAACCCAGCTCTAGAGGAAGGTGTCTCTGCCCATGGCAGGAGGTTGGAAATAAAGGAGCTTTAAGTTCCTTTCCAAGCCAAACTTTTCTATAAGGGTCCAAAGGAGGCCACGAGGATGGAGAATGGTCTGGGAATGAAGCCTTAAGAGCTCACTTGGTTTGCTAGACCTGGAGTAGACTGAGGAGACACCTCACTGTAGTCTTCGAGATCCTCATGAGGGGAAGAGGAAGGGCCGGTACTGATCTCTTCATTCTTGCCACAGCAATGGGATCTGAAGGAACCGCGGGAGGCTGAGTCAGGGGAGGTTTAGGTTGGATTTCAGGAAAAAGTTTTTCTCCCAGAGGGTGGCTGGGCACTGGAACAGGCTGCCCAGGGATGTGGTCACAACACTAAGCCTGTCTGAGTTTAAGAAGCATTTGGGAAATGCTCTCAGACACACGGCTCCTACCATGTAGTTGGGGCATTCTGTGCAGGGCCAGGAGCTAGACTCGATGATCCTTCCGGGTCCCTTCAAACTCAGGACACTCTGTGGTGCTGTTGCGAGGCTCCATCCCTCTCCGCCGTCAGGTGGCACAGGAGCCATCCCGCCGGCAGCCGGTCCCGCACCTACCTCACCGCTGCGCGCCCCGCGCACCCAGGCGCTAGGGGGGGGAAGCGGGGGCGGCCGCGGGCCGGCGGCCATTTTGGTCAAGGGCCGGCACCGCTCCTTCCTCCCTTACTCAAGATGGCGGCGGCGGCGCATGCTCGGAGCGCGGCCAGGGAGGCCGGCGCTGCTGCCCACGGGCGCTGAGGGGGCGGGCGGGGAGCAGCAGCGGCGGCGGCCATGGGCGAGACCGAGAGGCTTTATTATGTGTACAGCTGCGACCTGGACATCAACGTGCAGCTGAAGATGTGAGTGAGCGGCGTCGGGGCTCAGAGGGGAACGGTCGCTGCCGCCCTGGGAGGGGGTAGCGGGCCGCCCGCCCCTCGGCGGGGTGCCGTGGTGCCGCAGCCCCGCCGTGCCCGGGGACAGGCGGTGCTGGCTCAGCTCCGGTGCCGCGTCCCGGCCCGCGGGGAGGCGGCGGGCGAGGGGCAGGGCTGGAGCTGTGCTGCGAACGCGTGTCAGGTGTGCCGTGTCCTCAGGTGCTCCAAGGTAGCGATTGTCAGTGCTGGCTCCCAGAGCCTCTCACCTGTCAGAGAATCACAGATTGGTTTGCGTTACAAAGACCTTTAAAGCCCATCCTGTTACACCCCTTGCTATGGATAGGGACATGTTCCACTATCCCAAGCTGGTCCCAGCCCCGTCCCGCCTGGCCTTTAACGCTCCCAGGGATGGGGCAGCCACAGCTTCTCTGAGCAAACTGTGCCCGGGCATCACCACCCTCACAGTAAAGAATTCTTTCCTAATTAATCTAAGTCTACTCTGTCTGAAGCCATCTTCCCCTGCCCTGTCACTGCATGTTTCTGTAAATAATCTTGCCTGTTCTTTCCTGTAAGTTCCCTTACAGGAATTGGAGGGCCACCGCTGTGTCACCGCTCACTCCTGAGTGTTAAGGGAAGGAGATAAACTGGTAACACTCTTGCTGCTTGTTTACATACTCCTGTGAAAGCATGGTGTTCTTACTGGGGTGTTTTACTGTAGCAAGATCCAGGTGCTGCAGCATGTAAATATATTCCTAACTGAGTGTGTGGAAGCACTTTTGTTGAAGCTGGATTTACCTTACAGTGTTTAAATTTTTTGCTTGTTTTTTTAAGTTACTTCATCACAGCAGTGAGAAGTTTGAGAAGTAGGAGGGATGTGGCTGACTCTCAAATGTAGTGTCCCCAATGGTGGTGCATTAAAGTATCTTGCAATTTTCTGGCAAACTAACTTGGAGAAGCTTGTTAAGGGTTGTTTAATTTCTGTAAAAGTGATGGTAGTGGATGGTGGCCCTGCTCATGACAAAGGTTGGAACTGGATGATTTTTAAGGTCCCTGCCAGCCCACACTCAGGAGTCAGATTCATGTGACCTCTTTGATAGTTCATTCCACCAAACAAAATTAACACTAGCAGGTTTTCTTTTTGTTGTTTTAACGCATAGAAGTGTATGTCATCCTTAGAATGTACAGTGTTGGTTCTGTGCAAGTAACTTGTTAATTTACTCTGGAATGGTTTTGTGGAAACAAATAGATTTTTGTTTAGTGGAAGATTGATCTTACATGTTTGCCCATCACCTCAATTATTATTTTTTTTGTTTGTTAGTTTTTGGTTTTGTTTTAACTAGTGCATCCACAGACAGACACCTAATGTGCATGTCTGTTTTCATTGTAGTATAGCTGAAGCCGGAGAAATTCCATCAATTCCTCTTAATAGTAACTGTGCAAAGTGCTGCAGGGCTTTGACCAAATTTTATTTGAACAATCTGCTTAAGTGAACTTTATTTTGTTGTGGATTTGAGAGATGACTGACTTCCAAAACCAGTCATACATTTCATAGATCTTAAAAATTTACTTACCATAGTTGTTTTGATTTTTATTTTTTTAAATAAAGTGTTGAAGCACACATAATCTGATGTTTGTTTTGTCTATTTTAATAATAGTAGCATATGTCTTCTCATTTATTGTTGCCCTACTTAGCTCTGTCTGAGAATCCACAGGTTGTACTAGAAAAAGTTGCGTGCATTTAAAAGACAAACAAGTAATTCTTGCCTTCCCTGCTTTTCCCTTCACCCCCGCCTAAATCAGTACAGCAGTACTGTCCATGTTTGCTGAGCATTTCACATCCTGAGTTCCTGTCTGGTGTTTGGATTTCACTACAAGTGGTATTGCAAAGTGAGAATAGCCTCAGTTCTGGGTAATCTAAGTATAAGCTGTGGAAATGCAATAGGATTTCTACTGTGGATAGAATAAATTCTGGTTTACTTATGTTTTCTTCTTTTCCTCCTCCCCTGCCTTCTCCCCCATAGAGGAAGTCTGGAAGGGAAAAGAGAACAGAAAAGCTACAAAGCTCTCTTAGAAGATCCGATGCTGAAGTTCTCGGGACTGTACCAAGAGACTTGCTCTGACTTGTATGTAACCTGTCAGGTGTTTGCAGAGGGGAAACCGCTTGCTCTTCCAGTCAGAACTTCCTACAAGGCTTTTAGCACTAGATGGAAGTAAGTGGCTTGCCTTTTATTTCATGTTCTTCATAATTAGTGGGGCACCAAGTATTTGTTTCTGTCAGAAAGATTTGATTCTGTTGTCTTCTATAAAATGGCTTATGCTTTTTCAAATGTCTGTATAGTTAGTGTTATCCAGCCAGCACAAAAACAACCTTTTTCTGTAAAGGGTAAGTGATAAAATTGCTACTTGTGTTCTTGGGCATGGCCTGCTACTTCAAGTAACTTCTGGGGCCAGGAGTGATACATTTTCATGCTGTTCACTGACAGCCTGATCCTTGCTACTCAGTCATCAAGCCAGAATATTTTTCTTTTGGGGTATAGCCTTTAGTCATGGTGTTTGAATAGTTAAAGCCCACAGGAAAATAGTCCATTTGCCCTAAGAAATCTTTATTTAAACTAATAGAGAGTAACTTGAATTGTAAAGCTTTTATTTATTATTTAAACTTATAGAGAGTAACTTGAATTGTAAAGCTTTATAACTAATAAATGGCGTTTCTCTGCAGCTGGAACGAATGGCTGAAACTGCCTGTGAAGTATCCAGACTTGCCTCGGAATGCTCAGGTGGCTCTGACCATCTGGGATGTATATGGACCTGGTAAAGCCGTTCCTGTGGGAGGAACAACGGTCTCACTCTTTGGAAAATATGGGTATACTGCTTTTTCTTCTCATTTAAAGCTCACCTGTGAATAGTAATGTGGCATGGGTTATGAGAGATAAGTTTTTAAATATTTTCTAAACTAGATTAACAGTTCCATGTTTGAAAAATCAGAAACATTAATGATTTGCTCCTGATTATTCTGGAGTGTAATTTCACACTTGCTGCAGTGTTGTATAAAATAAGTGCTCCATATAACACCTTTTTTCTTTTTTTTTGTGATGATCTACAAGCTTGGATTTTAAGATGGCAAGTGCTGAAATCACTTCACATCTACACCCTTGTACTGCATGCATGCCAGTACTGATTACTTTAAAAAAATTGTTTAATTGGCTTGCAATTAGGTTGTGAATGCACTGTTATTTATAGGGGATAAAATGTCACTCAGTAAATCAGCAATTTTCAAAGTTAATATGCTATGATCCAGTAAGAGGGGTGTTCAGTAAATTTGTGGATGGTAATACTAAGGTGGGAAGGATTACAGTAATAATCTGTGAGGTGAACAATACCTTGAAAGAATCTTACCTAAGTACAAAGGAGACTGAGAAAACAGGTCGTGGTCTAAGGAAAATTAAGAGGCACTGGTACTTCTTTGCAATTGATTGTTATCACATACAGACTGGGGAGCAGCTACCCAGGAAAAGACAGGAACAGACTTGCAGAGTGAATCTTAAATTTTGTGTGGCTCAGCATCATGGTGCTCTTGTAAAATGTGTGAACAACATTGACTACAGAAACGGTTTACAAGTATGTGCATCAGAGACACTTCTGTACCCTTTTCTTTTCCTATCCTTTCCTTCTCCACTCAGCTGGGGTGTTTTCTGTTCTTTCTAACCGACTTCAGTCAAATTTCTGACTACTGGGAGTCTGTATAGTTGAATGTCTACCAGGCAGGTGGGATGGAGGAAGTGTTATGCCTAGTCAGGCTGAAAAAAAAGAATGTAGAAACATTTTTCTAGTGTGTATATACTGCTGGAAAATGGGGAGAAATAGTCTGTTTTGTCTCACCAATGGATGAGAAGTAAGACTTCACTTAGACTGAAGTGCAGGAAGAGTTTAGGTTATCATTAGGAAAGCTGATCTAATGATGCTTGAATGCAGAAAGTGACTGTAGAGAAAAGTTGTATCTCTCTCTTTGAGGATACTGCTTGAACAAAAACGGATGAGATTGCCTTAAGGCAAAAAATTGAACCTGATCAATTGGACTGTGCCCCAAAGACTGCTGGTAGCTGTTAAAGCATTAAAGAACAGTTCTTGGAAAAAGATAAAAATAAATTTCAATTATAAGTGTTACTTCCAGCATGTGGAACTCAGATGAAATTGATGGAGAGAAACCAACAAAAAATTTTTGAAGTTTGTAGTTTTTAAAAGAAAACCCTTGTAGTAATGCTCCATGAAATGATGTGTAAATTCAAGGTCAGATAGTCTTTTTAATTGTTATTTCTCATTTTTAATTGTTCACTTTTTAAAATATTCTTGTCAATTGTATTTACCTGAAGTTTTTAGAGCAAAGCGATGAGCTCTTGTTGGCAAAGGTAATGAATGCACTTGATTTCTTGGGGCATCTTTTATGGGTGGATCAGCACAAATGTGCAAGGTAAGCAGGGTTTTGCAGAGAAAAGATGTGGTCAGTTACCCTGCAAAGTTCTGTTCACTGCACACTTTCAATTATCAATTAAATTTCAAGCATTGGTGGAGAAAGCGGTGTGTGTTTAGAGTTTTTGCCTTTTTTTTTCTTGGTATGTTTTTTGTTATTATTATTATTTGGCAGCTCAGAAGGCTGCTTTATGGCTATTGACCTTTGGATGCAACTTTGGTAGCTTTCTAGTTCATTTTTTTCATACTGGCAGAGCTAGGATTACTGTTACAATTTGCAAGTCAAGAGGCATACTTTCTGCTTCGTTACAAATTATAAAACTGTGAAGGTTGAGCTTTCTCCTCAGTTTGTGTTTGTACCATCCCACTAGTTTTGGGAATTATCCATTTTTCTTCTACTTGCCGAATAAGTTATCTCTGACTTAACAATTTTCTTCTAAACTTCATGTGCCAGTAAAAGAAAGGTTGTAGAGAACACAAGGTTCAAGACACTTATGCAGTAGAGTTCAATTATGCAATTTAGTAGTTTTGACAAAGGAAGCAACTTCATTTTCTTGCAGCTGCTGCAACTTTGATTCCTGACAGCTGTATTATATTGAGTTTCCTGAAGTGATTCTGCATTTTTCCCTGCAGTATGTTTCGACAAGGAATGCATGACCTGAAAGTCTGGCCCAATGTAGAAGCTGATGGCTCCGAGCCCACCAAAACTCCTGGGAGAACCAGCAGTACAGTCTCTGAAGATCAAATGAGCCGCTTGGCAAAGGTAATGGAATAGCAAGTAACCTGTAAAATGTATGTGACAAGCATGCACTTCACTGGGGAGAAATGGAGACAGCTTCCAGTGCTGTTTTCTCACGTGATAGCTCTCTTCCTTTGGTTATTTAGGTGTTTCAAAGGATTTATACAAAGGAGTAAGGCAGATCATACTTAATTGCTTCTGAAGTGTTTTTTTAAAAACCCTTCTATTACACATAGCAGTTTGTTGGAACAACTTAAGATCTAAATTCTTTGTAAAGAATAAAACATGAAAATGCCTTGAAGATGCTTAAAGACAAAATTCCATCAGGTTTAATAAGAGCCTCTCCTAACAGTGACTTGTGAGGACGCCTGAGTTTCTTTCAGAGACCATCCCTTATCTTTGAGGCTGTGTGGCATAATGTTCAGAATTGGTGTCATACCTGTACATTAGAAAGAACTTGAGTAGAGCTGCAGAAATTAACCCAAGTTTCATTCATTTAAGCTCATGAATATGTACATTACTATTTTTGCCTCCAAGCTTTTGTGGGCAGAGTGTATTCTTGCCCTCAAAACTACTGAAATTGATCCAAGTGTGTTAGTTACTGGGCTGTTTTACTAGAAGATCTCTGATTATTCACATAAGCTTACCCCAAGCTTAGTCCACCTATTCAGTGAGCTTTCTTCTTAATCTTGGTCTCCCAGACTTTATACAGATCTTTGTGGGACTCCCAATGAAAGACAGAACCATTTTCTCATCTAGAGATTTATGACAGTGATTAACTTTCATTTAAGGGTCTCTGTTTCATTAGTGTGGTTTGCACTGAATTTATAACAGAAAGCTCATTAAAGCCAGTGATGCCCCATTTCTTGATCATAGTAGAATAAATGCCCTCTGGCCTAAGGAGTCTTTGTAAAAAGACACTAAATGTCAACTCTTATTTCCAGTTTGTCATCTGGTTATATGATGGATGCTCCGGGTTTCTGGGAAAGACTTTGAAAGTGTAGGCCATGCCTTTCATGTTAGTTCTGTTATACAGACATTATCACTCACTCTCTCTAGCTCAAAAAGCATAAATAAAATAGAGTACTTCAGTCGTAAAATAGATCATTCTGTTTTAGCCTGTTTTGGCATTTGGAAGATGATGGCCCAAGGCTTCTGAGGAGTAGGAGGGAATTCTTTCAGATCCTATTTGAGAGTTGTAGTTAATGGCTAACAGAAAGCTAATAACATCACTGCCCCCATTCTTTTCTTCTGAAAGCTGTTTTGGGAGATGCTAATTTCTGAAAGAGGAGTGTTTTCACTGATATTTTGTTGGGGTCCTTTTTATAACACAATTTTACCATCAGATGGTAGGGAAATCAGGGTTTCTGGGTAGTGTGTCTATGGGAGGTTTCATTTGCACAGCTGTTTACGTAGCAGAGGAGGTTCTTGTGATGTGTCACTCCTAAATAGCTATTGCTCAAACACAATCAGCTTCAGTTCTGTGACTTATTGACCAGTTTCTGAATGGCTTCTCATGCTACTCTGTGTGAAGGTATATTTAAATATAGGTAAAAGAGCTAGCACTTAGGTACATACATGGCAAGTTTGTGTGGACTTTGTTGTTCTTGGTTTGGTGGTTTTTTTCGGTTTATTGAACAGACTTGTTCAGTGTTGTGCTATTGATTGATATTGGTACCAGAGCCCAAGCTAGAGTCTTGCAGATAAGAGGTAACTTTGGAGAAGAGCTTGGGAAGAACCTTTTCTCTGTCTGAAAGATTACTCATTTCTTGACATGCTTCTGAGTTTGTCTGTATGTGTTTCTTATTGATACATAGAATTTCTATAAAACCAATGAGTAGGTGGTCAAAGAGTTTTACCTTACCTTAAATAATTGATACTGTGGCAAGTCTCCCCTTTCATGTTGAGGTGCCATGTGGTTGTGCTCTCACAAAACACATGAATGTTGCTAGTAAAACTGCTACTGATGGAAAAACCATGGCTTTGCATTCTGGAGGCATTGTGAATGCAGATTTTTTGTGTACTAAGGAATATTAATGGGAAGGGTGTTTTAGCATTCTCTTACATTAAAGACATTAAGAGGTTTCTCCCATGAGTGGTGTGTTAATTTATTCTACTTAAAGTATTCTTAAGTTCTTTTTGATCCATTCATTTCCATCGTACCTTCTGCTGGCTGAATGAAATTAGGTAATAGTAATGTTGAGATACTATCTAAAAGGATGCATCTTACTTAGTAGCAAATGATAAATGCTTCTTTCCCTGAAGGGGATACTAGCTTCTGTCTTATTTTAAACTGTAATTATTAATTCAAAACAACAAATTCTTCATGTGTATCTATATCCTCACAGATCTTCCAGGTCTTGTATGCAGACCTAATTAATTCCTGTATTACAACGTCTTTCCTCTGTAAGGGATGTTTAAAGGTTTAAAATATTAATAATTTTCTTCTGAAATACACAAAATAACTTTCATTTTCTTTATTCTCTAGTGCAGTGAACAAGAAAATGAACAAAGAATTTGTGACCAAGTTTTTTTCTCCAAGACTTTGATTAGACAAACTTTTGCCCAATATAGTTGTGCCTGTACTGTTAAACCATCAGTTTAGTGAGGATTTGAGAGCGAATAATGAAACAGTAAAATTGGTACAAACTCTTCAATTTTCTGTCTTCATAATGACCTTTATTTGTAGTGTACCTCTAGTGTTGATCTATGGAACGTCTAGGGCACATATCTGACAGATTGTGCAACCTGGACATCTCCTAGTGTATCCCAGTCTTAAATCTTCTGTGTTGTTTATTTTGTACTAATACTATCTCCAGTTCTATGTGGAAGCAACAGGCTGATGTTGTGTTTTCCTGCATCCAGTACCTTCATTCCTGCTGTCCTAGGTCTCTGTATTGCCTGTCCCTTAGCTGGGCAAGAAGAGACAGTGTCACTGTATGGCCTGTTCACATTTAGATGCTCATGGGTGGGCAGGCTAAGCACAGAACAAAGTTAATGAAATAATAACCTTTCCTCTAATAAGAATAATTTTGAGGAGTCTCTTTGCTCACCATTTTCTAGACAGATACTAATTTCTTTGGGAAATGAAGGAACTTCATGTCTTCTAGTCTCTCTGCATCTCTTGCATTCTGCAATAATTACTGATTTTTTTTTTGAAGAGTACCTGTCATTTCTTAGCAGCCAAAAAGGCTGTCTTCATATTTGTGTGATCTTCTTCTGGATAAAAAATTATCATAAAAAATTTCATTATAAGTAGTGTTAGTGTATCATACTATACAAGTAGTATGCTCTCATCTTGTCTTCCATTCTTAATGAGTCCTTTAAACAACTATATTGCTATTGCTACAGCTGTTTGTAAACATAGGAATAAAACTTGAGCTATTAATCGGATGACTAAAGGAGAAAGCGAGCTGTCTATGACTTGCTCTAAGATCTTCAGTTGACCCAGTTATAGTGTCAGTCTGGAAACAGCCTTTTCTGTTAAGGAAAGGCTGACACAGGCAGAAATATTCAGTATAGATAGTTTATGAAATACTTTATTTTTGTTTGGCTTGGTGAGTTTTACTATATGAAACATAGTAATACAAAAATGGGATGTCTTTTTTATGTGACTTTAGTTAAGAAAAAGGTTCCTCTTTTTGCTGTGTTAAAAATGCAAAGGTGATGTGCATGGATAATTATTATGGTCTTTGCTGGGATTGGTATTTTAGATTGTAGACTTATTTTTATGGCATGGTTTGGCTGTTGACGAGGTGTGTACTATGTCACTACGTGTCTGCTATACAAGGTGAGTACAGTTTTTTCAGTTCCTTTATTTTTTTTGTCTGATTTCATATTAATATCTCTGTTAGAACTTTGGTGTTCTTTTTCTTACTCTGAGCAATTTAAATGTTATCATTGTGGGTTTTTTTCATACAGCTCACCAAGTCTCATCGGCAAGGTCACATGGTGAAGGTGGATTGGCTGGACAGACTCACGTTTAGAGAAATAGAAATGATCAATGAGGTAAGTCACTGTAGGGTCAGGTTTGGAATTCTGGGGGTTTTGTCATGCTAATATGAACCTTCACTTCTTTAGGAGACTTAACTGCTTGGTTTTATTTCCTTCAACTGCCAGTGCGAATGGTGAAGGAAAAAGTAATTCTTTGGAAGCTTAAAGTTGATTTTACTTTAGCAATAATAAGAATTACAGAATAGATTGGTTTGGAAGGGACCTTTAAAGGCCATCTAGTCCAGCCCCTCTGCAGTGAGCAGGGACATCTTCAATTGGATCAGGATACTGTGGGCCCTGTCCGGGCTGACCTTGAATGTTTTTGGGGAAGAGGTTTCTACCATCTCTCTGGACAGCCTGTGCCAGGGCCTCAGCACTCTCACAATAAAGTCCTCTCAGTCAGTCCTTGTCTAAAGTCCTTCTCCAGCTCTTCTGCAGGTCCCCTTTATGCCCTGGAGCCTTCTGTTCTCCAGGCTGAACAATCCTAGTTCTCCCACCCTGTCTCAAAAGCAAAGGCCCTCCAGCCCTTGGGGCATCTTTGTGGCTCCTGGACTCCTTCCATCAGGGCCACATCTTTTTCATGTTGAGGTCCCAGAGGTGGATGCAGCTCTGCAGGTGGGCTCTCACTGTACAGAGGGGCAGAGACCCCTCCCTTGACCTGCTGAGGAGCAGCTCAGCTCAGAGCTGCTTTTGGGGCAGCCAGTGCACATGGCCAGCTTATGTCCAGCCTTTCATCCAACATGTACACAGCTGTCTTAGCTGTTTTCAGCTTCAAGGGAACTTGATCATGGAACATAGACTTTATTAATAATTTGGAACAGCTTGAAACAAACACTGTGAGGCATGACTAACTTATCTCTAGTATTTTAGGTTGCGATGCGGAGCTTTTTAGACATTTGGCCTGTTTCTTGGCTTCAGAGCTGTTCAACTTTATTTTTTTAACTTTGGGTGTGGAGAAAAGACATTTGTAGTTTTGAACGAGTATTTTTTAAAAATAAGATAATCTGATAGTTTAATTCCTAAATGAGGTTTTAGCCCTCATTGATCAAAATCAGCTCAAACTCTTTAATTTCTCAGATTCATCTTGCACAAAAGAACTCTGGTTTTTCCTGTGTCCTGAGATCTTTGTTGTCTTATTGGTAACTGGAGATTTGGAAGTCAGATTTTTTTTTAACTAAAATATGTGGTTTTATAAGCCTCTATAAATATTTTGATGTTTTTTAGAAATTAGCCTATCACCTTTTTTTTGCTATTTTTTCCCTTTAGCTTTTTCTTCATCACTGACAGTAAAAATACAGTGAAATAAAATTTTTTAGACCTGTGCTTTAAACAGCCACTTTGTCTATGGTGGAAAGTCGAGCCATTATGAATGCATTAAATGAACTGAAATTACATTACTCATTGTTAAACTTCTTGCTTGTTTCTCACCCAGATTTTAAAGTTCTAGGCACTTATTCTAGGTAGAGCATTTAAAAAATGCATACATGAGCAAATCTTCCTCTGAAGATGAATAAGCTGCAAATCTAATCTTGTAGTCCAAGTTGACTGTCTCTTTTATGGTGTTGGTTTAAAAAAATTATTTGTTTTTCCTGTATCTTCTGTTTTTTACTTTGATGTGCATAATTATAGGTAATGATTTAGACAAAAAAGCAAACACCAATTATCCACTGGTCATCTGATTATTCCTGCATTGCATTTTTTTATACCTTTAGCCCACAGCTGGAAGCTGCTGATGAAAACAGGTTTTCGTCTGTTAAGTGGGAATATGTGTCACAAAGTGGGAACGTGAGGTAGTAAGAATGTCGGGAAGGAGGTGATATGGTCTCAAGTAGTTCTATGAAATGATTAACTAAATAATTGCTGCAACAGCTGATAACCTAATTAATCAGTTACAGCACAAAGGAAGTAGGGTAATTGCTGTACTGAGAATGCTGAAGATTGATGCCCTGCAAAAAATGATACACATCTGTGGTGGCTCTTTCCTCAGAGGGAGAAACGAAGCTCCAATTTTATGTACCTGATGATTGAATTCCGTTGCGTCAAGTGCGATGATAAAGAATATGGAATAGTTTACTACGAAAAGGTATGTGCCCTGCAGGCTTTATGGTTGTCTTTAAAAAGCAGCATATGCACCTAAAATGAATGGGTTTTTCTGCTGAGATGAAATATTCTGCTGCAGTAGAGCAGCAGACAGCTGTCAGTGGCAACTGTTTATGTACATACAAATCAGATACTATAGATGCAACATGATTGCAGATGTCAGTCATTTGTGTAATAGAGTTCAAGATTACAGAATTTAACAAGTGTGAGTGATTAAAAACTTTCTGATTTATAGTTCCTTCAGTCATCCAGCAGTACTTTCCAAGTAGCTGTATGTAAAATTATGACTAAGATCCGGAGGATATGTACCTGTATTGAGTGTTAACTTTATGGAAGATGAGTTATTAAAACTTCGCACAGGAGCTCTGCTGGTGAACATTTTCTGTAAAATAAACAAATATAGAAGTTTAGTCTTTCATACTGAAAATGCTGTGGAGCAATTAAGTAAAAGACTTCTAGGTTGAAATGTCTCGCATCTTTCCTTGCTGTTTATGCAACAGATTTGCAAAGCACCACCTTCAGTGCTTTTCTAAAGTTAAAATTTAATGGGATGGAGGATTGACAGTGAGCTTTACAGACACCAGTGTGGTATTGGAAGACATTATCACTCTATGTATTGTGGAAAGACCCTCTGAGATGGAAAAAGCAATTTATCTATAATCTGTTTTCAAATAAAATTGTTTCTTAGATATTTCATCATGTTTAGATTCATAAGAAGTCAGAAAGTTACTGAATAATGCAGTTTTATTGGAAAGACATAGATGTTAGGAAAAAAAACTGTTGTGGTCTTGAGACCAGATGCACTAACTTTAAGCAGCATTTATTCTGAGAATTTTAAAAAGCTTAATTCATTACACAGAATGGTAACATAATGCAAAATGGATTGTATTTCTGTGTATATGGCTATTACTGGTTGGCCTGGCCCAAAAGAGCTGTGATCTAACTTAAAATTTTTGAAGAAGGCAGTGAAAAATACAGCAATAAATAGCAAAAAGCAGAATTAAAAAAATAAAAGAGAAAACAGGTCAGAATCTGCTTCAGCTATTTGATGTATTGCAAGACTTGGAGTTTTTTGGCTTTCAGGAGTGTTTTCTGAGGTCAGTGTTTGGTTGGAGCTTTTTATTTGGTTTTGTGGGGGGACAGTTGATTTTGTGATTTTGTTTTTCTTTTAATTTAGTTTCTTGGTGAATTTTGGTAATATGGATGAAAGTGGGTCTTATGCAGCTGTCTAGGTTAGCTGCCTAGCATTTCTTTTTCGGGGACTGTAGTTGACAGTGAGACCTCTCCACCTGTTCTAAATTTTTTTGCCTTTAGAATAGCTTTTTTTACAGTACATCTGTGCTCTTATCCTAAAACTAGCAATTATAGAGGACTCTGCTGTTGCAAAACTTTCTTGTGTTGCAAATCACAACAAAATCTACAATGTGTCAGATTTCCCCATGAACAAAATAATATTATTTACTTCTGTGGAAATAAAGGAAATACTTGTCTGGAGAGCATTAACAGGATATGATGAAAATATTGAAACTTTTTACTAACAGCTAGCTCTTTACATGAGAACATGCTGTACCTTTCACAGGTGCAAACATATGTGGCGCTGTGTCCTCTTGTCTCTTTTCTTCTTATAAATGAGCATGGCATTCCTAAAAATGACTTCTCTCCGTTACCTCCAGCAACCTGCCATTATGGATGAATTATTCCTGATTTACACACGTGACTTCTTTTTTTTCCATCATTGTGGTTTTATAGATGTGCACAATACAAGAAAGAATATTCAGACTCCGAGCATGCATCTTTCTTTTAACAGATGTTTCTGAAGCATATTAAAAGTGCATGGAGCAGAATAACTATGAATTGGCTGCTCTTGCAGAAATAAAGTAATTGAATGTGTAATAGTGCATGTTAGAGCTGTAACTAACTGCAGTTTGAAGGATTTGTTGTTACAAAGTAGCTTTCCAACAAGTTCTTGACCCTTTTCTGACAGCAGTGGGAAATGGTACATAAATTAGTGCCTGTTGTCTCAGTTTTGTCATGCTTCCAATTACCGTCTGCAGTCTGTGTGTCGGCCATCGCCAATCCGGCGCACCGAGCATAATGAAAGAAGGTTCTGTTGTCATCTGCTTGTGACCGATAGTCAAAGTGGAGATTACTTGTCACAGTTTTGTTGATATATTTGTTTTCAAGTGTTTAGGAAGAACTAGCCTGTTAAACAGCGACTGATAGGATTTGGGGTTCTTTGACTCGACATTCAATTACAATGAAGTGAGGTGGCAGTGTCTCCTTCCATGTTCTGTGTTAGCTTCATTTAAATACAGTGTTCAAGACATGAGGGATAGGGTCTGCTAGTAATGACAGCATCACTTTTGATTCTCAGAAATTGATTCTCAGCAGAAATTCTGAGTGACTTACCAAGTACAAATAACACCAGCATTTATCACTAATGTATTTTTGTGCAGGTTTCAAGTGAAATATGTCTTTGGGTAAATGATTGCACTGCTGCATCCAGTTCATTAAAAAAGATAAATAAATTTGATTATCAGAGGTCTTCCATGGATTTAAAGGAAGAAGTACTGTCTACACCAGTGGTTGTCTCTCCTTTTGTTTTTGTGAGGAGGATGTTGGTTCACATTAGTGTTACTTTAAATGGTTAAAAAATAAGATAAATAGAACCTCCTTATTTATTTGTGCTCTGAAACTGGTTTTCAGGCAAGTACAGAGGAATGTGGCTGGTTTGGGAAATTCTGCAAATTTTGTGGACTGTCTTAAATGAACTCTAATATTTGTATAAAGTCACCCACACTGACCTTAGTGTAGTGAAATATCTGCAGAACTCTGTAACACAGCAGTTTAAAGCCAGGTAGTGCTGTTTAGTACTGATGTTGCTTTTGTTTCATGGCGGCAAAGTAGCAGGTCATCTCAGGTTCTGCCTGTGCTGGGAAGTGTTGCAGCCAAGAGGAGCAGATTCACTGAGGGAAGAGGCTGCTGAAGGCCCAGTGTCTGCCCTGTGTTCTTGTGCTCTGGTCTGTCTTTCATCACATCCCACGTGGTTATTGGCAGTTAGAGGATGTCAGGGATTTCTGAGATTTCCATGACGTGGACTAAAGCCGTCTATATGGGCATGATCAGGAAAGACACTTCAAAAGTATGCGCTTGGCCAAATTCAAGTGCTAATTTGGGCACTGGTTTGGTTTAGTAAGTTTGTATGGTCAGGGTTGTGGTGCTGCATGTGTTGCTCTTAAGGTATAATGGAGAATTACAGAGGGTAGTTAAACAGCTGACATCCTTCACGGGACAGCTAATGTCATTCTGCCTTCTTGAGTATTTCATTAAGCAGTCTGTTTCAAAATGTTTGCTCCTGACACTGTTACTTGTCCCATGAATGCTTGGAAAAACTTGATGTCATGGCAAGTTTTGATTGGGCTTAAGGCTTTGTTCTGTCATGCAGTGAAACACTGGGAATGGTTTTCCTGGTAGTTGAACTGAATAGCTAGAACTTGTCAGCTTCACTCTACAGCATGATCTGACTACATTCAAAGAGTTTTAAATAAACAGTCATTATCATGATTCTTTTGAAAGGTTCCAAAAGGGGTTGCCAGCAATGAGTGTACAAATCATTCTTTTAACATTAGTCTTGGGGGAAAAAACTCCATAACTTCATTTATAAACATTTTGACATGACACACTGAAGGCTTTTTTGTTGTTGTTGTTTTGTAAGTAAGCAAAATTTAGACAATAGTGCTTTTATCATTCTCATCCTAGGGAGTTTTGAATTTTTAATATCTCTCAGAGACTTCTAATTGTGGGGTAAGTGCTCCACTTTACCAGGCTGAAACCTTTCCTTTTTCAGTTAATGTATGTGATTTTATATTTTTTTCACTGAGGAAAAAGTACAGCAATGGGTGTTCCTACTGCTTATCCCTAGAGAATCCTCATGGGACCTGGATACTCTTAAGAGTTTGAATGCTTGTTAGTAGCAATTTAGTAGCTTGTTGCTTCCGAATCCCCTCCAGTGTCAAGTTTTTCATACAGGGTTTTTGTGTGAAGGTTCTAAACAGAGTGGAGACTTGTCACTGAGAGATTGGAATCTTGTGTTTCTATAAAGGCAAAGTCAGATTGCAGCCTTAGAATTGGAAGATAAGAAATATCTTACAGGTATATAGAAGTCAGTCTGTCATCAGATGTGTTTATGAGAAGGATTCCACCAACCTGCAACAATTTCATTGTTTTTTATATCATTTGACTTTATGACATGATCTGAGCATTCTGCCTGGTGAGATGGCAGAGGCTTAGTTCAGTGTGAATGCTGATCTGTCACTGCGACTCCAGCCCAGTTCAGTCTACTGTTAGTGATGCAGCATATTTTGTTATTATGGAAATACTTTGATGTTGTTATTTCTGTGCAGTGAGGTCAGAGCTAAGTTCATTATTTAGGCAATATGCTTTTAGAGCAGAGATACTGTAAGCGAATGTCATCTTTGCCTCTTCAGTGTTTGTGTGCATGCATTTGTTTTTCAAAGACTAATGAGAAAAGCAACTTGCTCACATTCTTGGACCATCATCAGCCGCAGGCAGACTGTGCATTGATTTCCCTTAACTAGGAAGGATATGTGTATTCTTACTGCTTTTACTTTGACTTTTGTCAAAATTGTTACTTCAGAAATGCATAGGACACTAGTAAATGCAATTAAAAATGTCTTTTTAAAGAAGCATTTTAATAATAAGAGATATTTTACTGTAGCCAGCAACACAAAATGTATGTAGTAGGAAAAAAAAAGTTTCTCCTGTGTGGTTAATAGCAATTTTAAACTCATGTATCTTGTTAGTGACAAATGATTCTCCCCCTTGAAACAACCTCTCCTTTGAAAGCTACCTCTTAAAAGTATTAAAAAATAGCTACCCCAAAAGGCATATGTGACTGGAAAAGTAGGGAAAAAAAGAGGATGGGGGCAGAAAGAAACCTGAGCAAGTTACCTCAAAACTTAGTTACTGTGGGAAATGTTGGTATGTCAAAAAAATTTTATTCTGATCTCAAATTTACAGCAAAATAAATGAAAACAGACTCAATATAAATATGGCAGAGCACATGTCATGCTGAGTTTGTTTTGTTCTGAGTTTGACTGTTTTATTCTGTATTTTAAATGAAATGTCATTTCATAGCTTTTATTAATGTTAGTTACCTTCAGGAACCCCTTGTATTATGAAGTGCAAAACCAGTACATTGCTGTGTGTCTCGAAGACAGAGTTGCTACTTTTGTAATGCGGTGTCAGGCTTTTAATTTTTTTTGTGTCTGGTTCAAACAGGAATCTTGTAGCTTTTCCCTTCCTTATTTAAACAGCATATATTAGACTCTAAGCATGTAGAACCTCTGAGAGATAAGGTTACATTCATCTTTCTGGTGAACTTTTAAAATGTTGAACTTGTAGGAGGTGTTTTCAGCAACGTGGTGTTTTTTTCTGGAAAATTTGTGGGTTTGGTGGAAATACAGAGCCTGGTTTTGTTTCTCTTCATGCTTCCAGAGGACACATGACAATAGTGGCAAATTTCTCCACTCACCTGTGTGGCATCACAGTAGTGAGCTGTCAAGCTGTGTCTCCTCTGGTTAACTTACATGTGTCTTGCCAAATCGCTTGTCATCTGGGAAAAAGACAAGAAAAATAATCTGTTTATTGTTTTATTTTTCCCCTTAAAACTGTCAGCACTTGAATCATTCTTCTACTGTAGTAGAGTTCATAATGCATTAATGTGATACATTTTCTCCCTAAAACTTGAAATGTTTAATATGCCTTCAACTTTTTGTCATTCAGGATGGTGATGAGTCATCTCCAATTTTAACAAGTCCTGAAATTGTTAAGATTCCTGATCCCCAGATGTCTATGGTAAGCATGCTACATGTGGTGCCATCTGTATTACAGAGTTACTGTTGAACTTTTCATAAACGTAGATGAAAGCTTGCCATCTTAAATATTTTAAAATTCCAGTGGCAAGATATATTGAGAAGTATCAGTGGGTTTGAATTTTGTATTTTTTTTTCTATTTCAGCTGCTGCTAGATTAAAATACAAGAATTGATTTAATGCTTATGTTCACCTCCTTCTTTCCATGCATAATGTGCTTGCTTCTGAGGTGTAAGAAAGCAGAGAAGGGGGATTGTTGGCAAAAGAGGTTAGAGGGTGGGAAGATAAGAGGGAGCTGAAGAAGAGGAATGTAGAATTTAGTGACTGGTGCAATAACTCTTGGTCGCTTCCTCTGTTAAAACATTTTCTCCCTACACTCTCTTGTATGTTGTCTTTCATGTAGACAGTGCCTAAGTACAGTTCTAGAAAAGATTTCCATTATTGTGGATGCCAATTCAGTGGGACTGGTATTGGCAGCTTTGGGAACCTTAATGTAAGTGGGCTTGTACTGGCAACACTGTTTGAGCACCGTGTAATCTAACACTGCAATAGCAAGTCTGACAATGCTGGAAACTGCCTTGGCTGCTGAAAACTCGTTGGCACTGTGGCTCCTATTGTGGCTCCTACTGTTGCTAACATGGTATTAACAGTGGGACAAGTTTTTGAGATGTTTTTTCTTGCATACAAAGCTTTATGCTGCAAACATCATCCTAAAGAAAATGTTTATGAAGTGTTTAGCACGTTTGAGTGCTGTTAATCATGGATGTGTTGACTGAAATGCTTACATTTTGCAGCAATTCACCGAAAGGCAAGGTAGGGTTTGTTAATGCTAAGTCAGAAACTGAAACAGACTCTCAAAACTCCCAACAATCCTCCAGGTATTATTAAAGGAGTTTTTTTGTAAAATAAACAAACAAAAAAGGCCAGAAGATGCTGTAATTTCAGATTTGAATTTTCATTTTCATGCATTTTTCAAGAGACTGGTGAGTCTTCTCTAGATGGTTTTGCTTCAATAGTAATATTCTCTGAAATTTAGTATTTATAAATATTGACTTACCCTCTGCATTTAGGAGAACTTAGTAGAAAGCAAACATCACAAACTTGCTCGAAGTTTAAGAAGCGGACCTTCTGATCATGACCTGAAGCCTAATGCAACTACACGAGACCAACTTAATGTAAGTCAGTCATATGATGGCTAAGTTCAGTTTTATTAGGTAGGTTGGTAATAATATATGGTTTAAGGAAAGTACAGTTAATTTCAGTTTATAGAAAATCATGAGTTAAATGGAGCATAAGGTGCTTGTTCTTTTTTTTTTTTAACCATTTAGGGGGGTTAAGAATGTGTATTTTGTGCATGTCATGTAGGTGTGAGTGGTACACGTAAAGCAACTGTACTTGCCTGCACTGTCAATTCAATCAACCATGTAACTGAGAAGCATCACCATGATAACATAGCTTTGTGTTGTTGGAAAGCTTTTTTTTTTTCCCTAGCTATTTTTGTGTTGTCAGTGTTGTGCTTTCTCACAGTATACTTTCTTAACTTGTTGATTTTGCCTGTTTTTAAACTTGCTTTCTGACTGTGTCAAATAGATCATAGTGAGTTATCCACCAACAAAGCAACTAACGTATGAGGAACAGGATTTGGTGTGGAAGTTCAGATATTACCTTACTCATCAGGAGAAGGTAAGTTGAGTTGTTAAATGGTTTGGGCTGGAACGGACTTTGTCCCTTATCAGTAAGCTTTTCCAAGTCCGTGCTTACGTAAATATAATCTGAATCTATTTCTGCCTTTGCGTGAGACATTAGTTTCTGAAATAATTTCCTTTGGCTAGCTTTCTACTGATGAATTGTCCACTCTCCTGTTTAGGCCTTGACAAAGTTCCTGAAGTGTGTCAACTGGGATCTACCACAAGAGGCAAAGCAAGCGCTGGAGCTGCTGGGCAAGTGGAAGCCCATGGATGTGGAAGATTCTCTGGAGCTTCTGTCATCTCACTTCACCAACCCAACGGTGCGGCGCTACGCTGTCGCCAGGCTTCAGCAGGCTGATGATGAGGTATTCACTGCTCTGTTGGTACATGGAAAAGTCAGCTGGTCCCAGGATTTTTGATCTCATTGAGTCCTTGAAATATTTGCTATTTTTAACGACATTTTCCTGAATATTGGTAAAGGAAAACAAAAGATGATTCACTGTGTTGCTATTTATTGTAAGGTTTTTGGGGAGCAGTCTTTACATAATTAAGTGTCACACATTAGTAGTTGTCTTAGCATGAACTGCCAATAGTAGCTGGTTTTGTTAAACAAGGTAAAACAGCTCTCACCAAAAACCAGTGATAAATTTGGAGTCTTAACCTGCAGAAGTGCTCTGAACTTAAATAGTAAATGGAAGGATTTTCAGCAGATCCATCTGGTGAATTCAGTATATCATCATACTCTTTTGCTAAAGAAAATGAGTAGATTATCTGTGGAAATGGTTTCTAATTGTGTACTGATTAGAATGTGATGAGCTGTGATTATAAATAGAGCCCACTTAATAGAATCTAATATGTTACATATCAGTGATTTATATATTTTATTTTGACAGTTAAAAAAAAAGCAAACCCAGGTTTGAATGTATTACCATAACTCTTGATTCTTTGGAAATCAATGGAATTTAAAATAGGGAGCATTAATAAATTGTATTTTTTCAAGCCTACTTCAATAGCCTAGGTCACACTGCTGTGACATTAAAAATGTACCTTTTACAAAGTATTGGAAGGTAAGTAAACAGAAGAAGTTGAACAGTAAAGGCAACGAGCTGATTTTAGACAGTAAGTGGTTAAAAATCTAAACCAGATTTTTAATCTAAAACAGATCTTTAATCTAAAACAGATTAGATATGTGGTTTTTTTTTTGTCTTAGATCCCCAGCTACACAAAGGATGAAAAAATAGTCCATAAGAGAAGAGAGAATTTCCATTCTTGATACCATAGTACAATTTATGTTTGACTTTTCAGTTTTCTTCTTTTGAGACACAAATTGAAAGCTTTATTCTGTGAATGCTGGAAGCAATTAGGGCAGCTTAACTAAAGAGAATTTTAACATAGCAATTGCACCTGAATATTCACTAAATTAGTACTTACTGTCTTTGAGTAGCAAAGAATAGTAGAATGATAATGCACTATCTTTTGGGAGTCAAACTGCATCCAGCAACCAGTGTTGCTATGGTACATTGCTTGTTTAGGGAGAATTCCATTTCTATGTTATTAGAGGTCACTAAATCTTGACTAAGTTTATCTGTAAATTACAATTTTGTAAACAGAAGGAGTTCTAGTTTTCTTTGACTGACACCCTTCTTTCACTTGGATTTTTTCCCCCCTTAAGGATTTGCTGATGTACCTGCTACAGTTAGTCCAAGCATTGAAATATGAAAACTTTGATGACATAAAGAATGGCCTGGAGCCTAGCAAGAGGGACAGTCAAGGTTCCATGTCAGAAGCTATGACAACATCTGGATCTAATGCTTCAGAAATTGACAGGTAAGAAGCTTAGACTTCCAGCAGAAAGGCAGAAACATGTAATATTCTAAGACATCAAATTGTTTCTTCTTTTTAGGGGAGCTTTGCATATTCATCATGTTATTTTGTAATCTGAACATTAAAAAAAAACCCCAAGAATAAAATAAAACCTAACAAATCTGGAGCATTAATGAAATGTGCTTCCTGATTATACATAGTTTAAAGAGCAAACAGTGTTAAAGTTGTGGCCTTTGCTCTTACTACACAAAAGGAAGAAAACTTCTGTAGTGCAGGAAAATCACTGCTCTTGCTTCCTTCTGTGTTTGCAAAAGTTAAGATGTCTTCACTGAAGTTATATGAGGTTCCACTCCCTGCTTTCCTCACAGAATGTGGATCTAAAAGTCCAGTCAATTTGAAGTGAAAAGAAATTTCATTCTGCTTCTGCAAAAGAAGGTGTAGACTTGTGGAAAAAAGTCTTGCAGGAATCCAAAAGAAAGACTGAGGTAGCTAATAAAGTGTTAAGCAAAGTGCAAATGAGCTTGGTAACCAAAGACTTCTGTGAATATTTGTTACAGACTTTTAGAATTTTCAGTCATAAGCTTCTAATGACTTTGTAACACAAGGGTGTATTTTTTGATCATTCTGCAAAGCCGTAAAAGTGGGTGTTGTGGGAAGGGTGGTGTATTTTGAGGCTCAAATGATACTTAGATCTTAGGAGAGCTATTTAATTACTTCTTTTCAGGTAAATTTACCATCTGAAAACTTTGCCTTACAAATAAGCATTTGTCTGCTCTGTGTAGTTTCATTCCAAAGACTAGTGCTTGCAGGTGTTGTGTATCAGCAGTTTCATCCTAGAACATTTGAGAAAACTCCTGAAAATGCAGACTTGTTGAATTCATATCTATGTCTGCTTATTTTGAATGGAAGATTTAATAAAATGCAAAGTTTGTTTGAGTGAATGTCCTTCACAGGCATAAACTGTATAGCTCTCCAGGCACAGATTTTTGCTGTTTTCAGGAGCTGCAGCTGTCAAAGTTGCTGTTCATGCAGTTTGTTCTGAAACAAGATTGGGATGCTACCTTCAAAGAAAGGTAGCAAAGAAACTCTTCCAGTTTTCTGAATTTATTATGCTGTGGAAGTGAAATTCATTGTGATTTCCATGCATGCTCCCTGGCCCCTAAGCAAGAACCTTGAATCCTACTAGTTACGTGCTTTCCTTTGTGTAGTTCCCAGATTATGAGTCCTATTCCACCTGTTTCCTCTCCACCTCTTACTTCTAAGACAAAAGAGCTTGCAGAAAATGAAAACCTTGATGTAAGTCACATGATTTACTTTCTATTTATTGTAAGTTTCTAGTGACCTGGTACTGTTTCTTGCTTTTATGTTCGAATATTTGAATCCTTTGGGTAAATCTCACTGAATATTTAAAGTGTCCAAAGAATATAAAGTAAATGCTAAGAAAATAGCAATGGCTTAACTGAATTTTTTTACAGAGTGTCTCTTTATGTCCATGATCACAGTATGCAAAGCTGGGGGCCTGGAAATTGAAATTAAAGTATTCTTCTGTAAAGGAGAAAATTATTATGTGATAGCAAAGGCTATCACATACTGATAAGACACTGAAAACTGCACGTGTTCAGGGTGTTCTAAAACAGTCTTGTAATAGAAAACAGTTATCCAGATATTTCAGTCTCTGCAGTCTCTTCTTTTGTATTCTTTGACATGTCATCTGTTTTGAACCTAAGTGAGACACTGTCTTGGTTTAGTTCTGCCAAGGACTATATTCAGTTTATGCCAAAAGTAGACAAATAATAGGAATGGGACTGAAAGAAGGGAAAGATAGAAGGTAAAGACATTTTGAAGGAATCTGATATTAGCCTGATATGCGGATTAATTGGTCTTTGAACTAATGATCCATTCCCTGTTGCAAATTGGCCTTTTTTGAGTCTCAATACTGCATAGAAAATAAATCTCAAATTGAGCATATCAGTAAAGATACACAGATTTTTTGCTATCTGGACTATTAAACCTGAAGGAAGCAGGTAAATGTTGTGTATCCTATACAAATTTGTTTTCTTGAAATCTAGAATATCTTCAAGATTGTTAGATGCTCTGGATACAAAACTGAGTAGGAAATCTCTTTGTGAGTTGAATGTTTTGGCATTTACAGCAAGATGCAATTGCATAGAAGGAAAGAGTAACATATTATAAATAGAAATTACATTAAAGGTTTCTTTTTGGAGAACATTGAAGTGCTTTTTATATATTGGTAACTACATTACTGGAGTAGCAGACCTTCTACTTTTAGTAGTGTTGCTGGATTTAAAGGAATATGTAAATTTAAAGGAATATGTAAATTATTGTGATTTAAATATTAGGTAGGATTGGATTCAGATTTTAGAAGGAAATATATCTCTCACAACTCTTACATTTACTTGGTGTTTTTCCTTAACTTTTTCTCTCTCTCAGATGCTTAGATTTCTTTGTAACCTAAATTTTTTTTTGCTCTTCTTAAATCCCTTCCAGCAAGACCTTTGCACTTTCTTGATATCACGGGCATGCAAAAATTCCACGTTGGCAAACTACTTGTACTGGTATGTTAGAAACTGTATATTTATACTGTATCAAGATGTAATTGAAATCAAAGCTATAATGTCCAGAAGGATGCTCATGAAAAGATGACCTGTCTTGAGAGCTTCAGAATCTCAGTTTTTCTCCGGGTAAAGTAGTAGATTTAAAACAATAGGCATTTAAACATATTAATTTATAAATGGAGGCTAATGAAATGTAGAAATACGCATTACTGTTAGACTAAGGAAGGTAATGTCTAGAACGTTACATACAATGTCACAAAAAGCAGCCAGTGTTAGAAGTTGTCATTCAAGTTATTTATGGTTTTGGGGAGAGATTAAGTTCACCTTTGCTCTGCTTTGCTGTTTGTGTGGTTGTAATTTTTGTGCGTATAATCTTTGACAATGTTGGCTAGAATACTGAACTTACGCACTTAAATATTAATCAAAGGTGTATGTTAAGAAGATTCATAAAGGAGTTTTTCTTTTAATTGTAACCTAATTTTAATTTTAGTCCATTTATGGTTATGAGCACAAACAAAATGTCATTGCAGATATGTGCAATCTTAAGGGGGAAATTTAGTTGTAAATATTAGTTCATCTATACTCTAGAGAGGTAGGATTGCTTAGTTCAGGATCTTGTCTCAGCTCAGTGCATCAGGAGTAAAATTAGATGTCTAAAGTAGTAATCTGCAAGCCTTCTGAACAAGTATGTGCATGTAGGAATTTTCTCATTTGAAGCAAGCTGAGATGATAGAACTGTACTGTGTGAAAGTGTGAGTCTGTGTGTGTATTAGTGTACAAACATCTGCATATGCACAACACTCACAGCTATTTACTTGCACGTACTTATGTATTTTAAAAGGAAGACCTTAGGTGCCTTTTATGTGTCGAAACCCAAGTCATATGATTCTCATTTGTAACCTTTGTAGCTGCATAAAATAACCAAAAATACTAATCATATGATCGTATTTTAGTGTGCTAAGAGCATTAACCACAGATAAATTGTGAATTGGGAACTAAATGTGAAATGTGATGTAAAATATAATCAACAGTTTTTATAAAATTTTTGCAAGAAACCTGTAAACTATGCTGAGAGAGTCCATTTATAACTTGGTAAGTTTTATTGTGTAATTATTCTTATTAGGTTGAATTTTAAGATACTTAACTGAATTGCCTATGTACATTTGCAAGGAATAGTTACTTCTGTTGCGGTGGCCAAAGATAATGTTCAGCTTCATTAAAAATTACTATTAAATATAAATTATTAAAATAATCGTAGTCTGAATTGGTGGGAGTAGAAACCAAGCGCTTGACCTAGTCAAATATTCTTAATTAAGATGTTGTTATCTTAACTTTCTTCTATCACCTTGATAGAAACTGTTCTCTTACATTTCAGCAACATCTCAGACACTCCATCTACAGAAAGTTTAAATGTCCCTAACTCTGTGGATTTTTTTGACTTATGACTTAAAAAAAATAAATTCAACAAAACGAATAAGAAAAGTCCACCAAACCAAAAACCCTAGTCAATTTATTCTTTGTTTTCTTTCCAGACATCTCAATTTCTCAGTGACAAAATACAAATGTTGCAGCCACTGTATGAGGTGACGTAGCCATAAATCCTCATGGCTGCTGATCAATTGTATGTTTCAACTATCCAGACACAGCATGCAACTAAAATAATCAATGGAAAAAGTACAATAACCCTTGAAAATAGAACCTTCTGCACAGTCACTTGTCATTGTAAAGCTATCCTGTCCTTTAACAGTGGCTCAGAAGTCAGTGCTACTGCTTTTTCTGTCTCCTCTTTGGACATACGAGACACCTACCCAAGTATGAAGCATTACTCTTACTCCTTGCTTCGAATAACTTTGAGAAACTGTCCAGGGCTTTTTAACAAATGAAGATGAAAATGGCATGTTTCAATTCATTACTTCTCCTTTTCCTTCAAGTTTACATGCAGACTTTGGACTTACTTTTATAAACACATTTGTGCGAGAACAGTCTATAACATGCATTAGCAAGGCCCTAGGAACAATCTTTAGATACAGATTTCATTGGGGTTGTACACCTGGAATAAGCTACATATGCCTTATTATAGTGGATGTAATACGCTGTGTATTTATAAATAAGACTACTCAAATTTGATCAGCTGCAAATGACAGACCTCTAGTCTTGTCTCACAATTACTCTGTCATGAAGAGATTCTGTACAAGTACATAAGGAAGGTGTAATTCTTGCTGACGTGTAATGTCCAAGAGACTGTCTTGAAGTAGTCACTTTTGAATCCAAATGCAGTGTTTGAAAATTTACTGAGATGCTAATTTCTTTTTTTTTTTTAATACTATTTATTATGCTTTTACTTCGTTATATTTCTATTGAATGTTTTTGCTGGGTAGTACTAGGAGATACATTGACCAACAGAAAGCAGATATGTACCTAGCTTTCAGTTAATAGCTACTCTTTGCTTGTCAGTGCTGCAAGTAGAAATTTAGATAAAAGCACTCCAAATGACTGCTTAACATGAAAATAAATTTTCAGTGTAGGTGTTCCAGATTGTACTATTAAGTTTTGTATCCAGTTAATAATTTAGAAATGGAAACTCTGGCATGTACACTCTGCACAGCTGCTTTAGGACGAATACTTTTCCTTGTACCATTTCTAATGGTAAAACAGGGAGCAGGTAGAGTGAGATTCTCCTTGTGTTGTAGGTGCTCTTGAATAACAAGTTTGCAGCCACTAAATTATGTAGCAGGTGGAATTATGGTTCACAGTGGAAAACATGCTCAGTTGTACTTCTTGGCTGGAGAGTTCATGTGATTTGGACTTCAGGTGTGTCCTCTTTGCGTCATGACACTTCACTGTAAGTGAAAAACCACAGACACTTTGATAGACTCTCCTGATCCAAATGGAATTGGGGACTATGCAATTTTAAGAGTTCAACTGTTGGTTGAGCTAAAGATGATCTTCATTTTTAGTTCCAGGTCTGTAATACAGGGTTACTGTGTTTCACTCAAATTGTGTAGCTCCAAGAGGAAGCTGTAACTCCGGTTGTTTTTATGCTGCAGGTATGTAATAGTGGAGTGTGAAGACCAAGATACACAGCAGAGGGACCCAAAGACTCACGAAATGTACTTAAACATGATGAGAAGATTCAGTCAGGCTTTGCTGAAGGTAATGGCTCTGTATCAGGAAGTCTGTAATGATTTGGGATAGTTCTTCCTTAAAAAGGTTCAGGTGTCTTAAGAGGATGTGTAGGGTTTTTTTGTGTATGTGTGTCACATGCATTGAAATTTTATAAAAGCTTCCACTCCTGCTCGAATTTTGAATTTGTAAGCTGAAGAAACTGCCAAAAATGAAAAGAGCAAATATTGAGAACTCTTTCTTCTCTTTTGTTGCTTGCTCCTGTTAGTAACATACTGATTCTAAAATACCCTGCCTTACAATGGGTCTAAAACACTTTAAAAGCCTTCTGTAATCAATGTGTTATTTATTTACTGTTTATTTAGTTATTTATTGTAAACTCTTGTCCTTGAGGCGCAAGTGGAGAGACTCATGTGGAACTCAGAAATAGCCCTTGCTGTTCTGTGTGTCGGCAGCAGAGGGTGCTGGAGCAGCAGGGAAAAAAAACCTAAAACAGCTGAAAAAAATTCTGTGAATTGGAAGTCTTACTGTATAGCAAGTCTGCAGTCTTTACATATTTCCATGTATCTCACCTTTGTATTATTTCCAATTTTAGGGGGGTTACTTGAATCTGATTCTTGTGCTTCATAAGAATATTTTGCAGTTACCCACACTAACTTACTTTGGCTGTGTGAATTGGTTTGTCACGCATGGCTGTTCACCACTGAAATTGTTGAAGCAAATTGAAGTGCACTGTTAGGTCAGATAATTGGTTGCCAGCTACAGTGACTGTGATTGTGTTTTACAGAAAATACCTTTTGAATTGACGGGAAATTGATCATTATTCACTTAACCTCTTAAAAGCCCAAAGGTCTAAGAATAAAGGAATGATTTCTAGATAAAATAATTACAGAATGAGGAATTAATTCTGTTACTTTTCATTCTTTTAGGGTGATAAGTCTGTCAGAGTTATGCGCTCGCTTCTGGCAGCCCAGCAGACGTTTGTAGATCGGCTGGTTCATGTAATGAAAGCAGTGCAGCGTGAAAGTGGGAATCGTAAGAAGAAGGTAACTAAAGGATTGGAAAGCCTGTCTGTGGCCTAAATTTGACAATGGGTAGGAATGTTAGCCTTTTATTAAAGTTCCTTTGCACTGAGATCTGTAACAGATTTCCATCCTTCTGCAATAATTTTGGTTAACTGTGAACAAACTTTAGAAAGGTTCTGATAGTTCAAAACTCCAAAGTGTGTTTGAAGTTTGTAGATAGAAAACAGAAGAGGCCCTTGTAAGCACTCATTGGGTGCTTTGGCCAAAGAAATATGTGAGAATTGTTAAACAGTTGATGATATAACTGAACATTTTGTGGGGATGTGGGAGAGTATCAGGTTATTGTCATGTGAGTGATATGGCAGGACAGATAGTAAAAATCAGTTACTAGCAAGGTTTCATTTGTTCCAAAAGCAAAAAAGCTGTTCTTCTGTAATGTATGTGTTTATCAGAACTCTGCTTTCTGTTGGGTCTTGAGGAAGAGGCTTTCTGTTATATGTTTCAGGAAGCTTTGTCCTTCTTAGCTAAAGTGTTTTAAGTGCACCTGGCAAATGGGTCTGAGAAAGAAAGTGGAAATGCAGAGAGATTTCTGTTTGTGTATAATATTTTCCTTTGACACACATCAGTATTTTTAAACATTAATTTTTCAGTGTGATGGTTTCTTTAAATGTATGGGGTATATTTATGCAGAAAAAGCACTTATTAACAAAAAGTGAGGCAATTTGTTCTGTGTATCGATAACAAAGGCTAAACGAAGAGGAGAATTTTTCAATTTCTAAGATTCTCTTTCCTGCTTGTACATTGGTAGTATTCAGTTGTATATTCTTTTAAGAGATCGCTGTAAAACTAAGAAATACATGGCTTTTACTTTTAGATTTCAATCTAGCTAGCAGCAATTAAGCACTAGAACTACTCCTAACAGTTGTGGTCCTCCTTAGTGTCTGTTTGTGTCTTTCATATTCAGCAAGGGAAAAGACTAGAGATTTTAATGTATTCGACCTTTACTATGTAGGACACCAAGTGTAAAATGCTCAAAAGTTGAGCAGTTTTGTGTTTCTGATAACTACAGATGGAGGAATGTCGAGCAAGCCTGGAAGTGAGATCAGTGAAAGCTTTTGGCCATTTGGTTCCTTGGTAGTAGGAAATTCCTTGGTGGAATTGAGGGATATAAAGTTTCTGAGTTGGATTTTAATCAATTTCTGAAATACAACTAACATTTAATTTTTGGTATGAAAAACAGATCATCCTGTGCTTTGTGCAGGCAGTTTAGAAGTAAGTTGTTTTAAGACTGTCACATCTGGAACTTAGAAAATTGCTTGACGGGGCTAACACTAAATGGACTGTCTCCTTTGTTATTCAAATTACTGCAGATAGAAAGTTTTATTCTCCTGGATTATATGATTATATGAATAAACCTTGATTCTTTGTACAGATAAAGAATTGAATAAATTGAATATTCGTTAGTAATGCATCCTTCATTGTGGACTTCATATATACCTAGTGTGTGGTTTATGTTTTGTGGTGTTTTTCTTAAACAAATTTTCATTCTTTTAGAATGAGAGGCTTCAGGCATTGTTAGCTGATAATGAAAAGATGAATTTAGCAGACATGGAACTTATTCCACTTCCTCTGGAGCCTCAGGTGAAAATTAAAGGAATAATCCCTGAAAAAGCCACACTCTTCAAGGTAAGTGAGAGCTTCACAGTAGCTGAAATACAAACAAGTCTTGTGAATCCTAAACTTAGAAACATCAGTTGTAAGATGTAAAGGGACAGACACAGTCAAGGCAAAATGCAATTATAGCATGCTCTTTAAGTGGTTAAACAACTCCTTATTTTCTTTTGGTTTTCAATTTAAATTTTTTAATTTGAAGTAGCTTTTATAACAGTGAAACAGATGATGAAGTTCAGAATTTTCCAAAATTTTGTGTGAGTACCACTTAAAGATCAAAATCATGTAAATAAAAGCAGGTGTGCTGTGTCTCATTTACATCTGTGGGTCTGTCCCATTGCTTAATAAAGCTTAAGTTCATAGAGAGTGGAAAGCACTGTGGTGGTCCATTTCATGTAGTTGCAGTAAATCCTATATCCCTGTGATTGGTAATTCCTTAAACCAAACTGTAGCTGCGTGTGACCATAAAACAGCCAATGTAATGTAGAAAGGGCTGGGGTTATTTTGTTAATTTTACTGCTTGAAATGTAAGTTAATTCTTGCAGTGTAAGTTGTTACCTGTGCTCAGTGGGGTTGGACCATTTTATTAGTTTTTGTTCAACTCCTATAGGTGACTGCAGTCTAATTTTAGGATGACCAAAATTTTCTGTACAAGTCAGGCCTATGTCCCAGAGGCCTTTGTTTGCCAGTTAAAGAATTCCTGTAGGCTGCTACGACAGCCAGTGTTAAATCTCTCATCTCGGATAGGTCCTAGATTTATTATGTACAGTAGTTTCATCAGAGTCCTTGTTGACTGTGTTGTTGTTTGAGTTTGCTTAAAATCAGAGATACTGTGCATAGTTTTCTACCAGTTCTAGCTTGCTTCTCTCTATATCAAGTTAATTCCTTTGGAGCAGAGGCTTCTGCAGTTGCATGCTCTTGCACCTTTGGTTGGAGGCAACATTGAAAAGATTTTGTTAGGAAAGCAAACTTTTGCAAATCATCATTTTGTGTGAGTATGATTTAAGAGTTAGGGAAAGAATGTGGAAAAACAGATTGCTGGAACAGCACCCAAATGTTTCCTATCAGTAATAATAGCTGAAATTCTTCAGGACAAACTCAAGGCAATCTTTTACATATTGGTCCTCTGTAGCTGTGCAAAAAAAGTAGGACCAAAAATGTGAGATGTAACTTGTTTCAAAATCAGAGATTTTTTTCTTCTCCTAATTCTGACAGTTGACATTTTTCCATTTAATATCTCACCCTGGGCTATGGGATAAAAAAAACGAATGGAATTAAAAAGGAAGGAGTTACTGATTTTTGGTGCCCTTGGACATCACATAACTTTTGTAGGACTACATAAAGAATAATTTTGCCTTTACTTGTGGAACTTAATAATTTTGTGGTATTAATTTAAAATTGTAATCTTACTGCTCAAGATTAAACTCTATACCTCAATTATTTTTGGTTTGCTGTGGAGGGAAGTGACTTGGTCAGTTGCAATAGATTGTAACATTCATGTACGTAATTGATCCTCTTTGACCCATTTTACGTGGAAAAATTGCAAACAATTAAGTGGGTTTTCTCAAACAATAATGTAAAAAGGCATTTTTGCTTTTGCTAAATAGATTAAGGAAGCAATTAATTGTTTAAGATGACTTGCCCCTAGGAGTTCTTTCTTGCTTATCCTATAATTGTGCTGCTTTTTGATCTGATGACTTAAAATTTGTTTTGATGTGACCTTTTGCATAGTGCTTCCTTGTTGATTGGAATTACATGCACACGGAAAAAAACTGAATACTTCTGTCCTTTCCTCTTCTGCTGCTGTGGGGTGCAGGGAGGGAGAATGTATCCTTGATTAAAAAGGAAGGAAAGCATTAAGGTATTTTTCTTATTAAAATACAGCTGCACTTTTGGTAATTGGAAGTGGTACACTCTAAACTATTGAGACAATGCAAATACAATGCAAAGATTTTATTTCTGAGATCCATTGTAGCAATGTGTTAATATGAACACTGCTGTGAACCAGCTTATTAGTATATTTCCTTTTGCAGAGTGCCTTAATGCCTGCTCAGTTATTCTTCAAGACAGAAGATGGAGGCAAATATCCTGTGATTTTTAAGCATGGCGATGATTTACGTCAAGATCAACTTATTCTTCAGATTATTTCACTCATGGATAAGGTGAAAATTATTAATCTATATCCTGTTCTTTCTGTTTTCTTGATTTTCCTTGTCAAAAGCAAGACTGTTTAACACTGTTAATGCAGCTTATATTGCTGATAATTTGAGAGTTCTCGGATCTCTAGGTGGCCTTTTTTTCTTTTCTATATAGATGTGCAATTACCCTATGTAGATTAAGAAAAAAACCACATAATTGCCAAACAGGCTCTCACTCATTATCAGTTTCAGTGGAGATCAATGTCCAGTACACATCCTTTTAGTAATAAAATCTGACTTTCTGTTGCATTCATCTTTGCTTTTGTATATTGTTTTTTTCCAGCTGTTAAGAAAAGAGAATCTGGATTTGAAGTTGACACCCTATAAAGTGCTGGCAACTAGTACAAAACATGGTATGAATACACTTATTTCCTAAAAATACAGTACGGAGAAGAGTCTCCTCCCTGGGTTCTTAGTGTGTAAGAAAATCTTGTTAGAGTTTAAGCCATGGAAGTAAACAGTCTGAGTCACCACAGTGTTCCAAAGGTGACTCAAATATCTCCATAAAAGGAGCCTGGCCTGGATTTAGGAGTAAATGACAATCAGCAATTACCAATCTGCTGGCTTTCAGTGTGATCATGAATAAATAATCTAACACTTCTATTCTAGAGATGTTTTCATTAAATGGAGGAGAAAAACAAAAAATCAAACTTGGCTGCTTTTAGATAGATTCTGGATAAATATTTAGAAAGCCATCAACATACTTTCTCTCATCTTGAAAACTTGTGAAAACACACCTTTTGCAAGTTTATTTAGTGTTAATGAAAAGTTGTTTTAAAAGTATTGAAGGCAGGAGATTGGAAAATGGGATCAAAAAAGTGGGTTTTTTGCTATTAGAAGCAGTTGAATGACTGTGTATTAGTTCTGTCAATTCATAAACATGTATTAGAGAGTAGTTTGTAAGTTCTGTGCATTGGAGATTTTCTCTTTTGGCTGTTTTCTGTCATAGGCTTCATGCAGTTTATTCCGTCAGTACCAGTTGCAGAAGTTCTTGCTACTGAGGAAACTATACAGGTACGTGATGGGGGAGTTGTAGATTGTCTTCTGATCTAACAGTGTAAGCTGAAGGCGTAGATGTTATGCAAAATTTTTAGTTTTTCAGCTGATTTTTTGGTCTGTTAGAAGACAAATTACAGCTGGAAACATTTGGGATTTGTTTGAAAAGGTATACATAAATGACCACTTGAGTATCCTGCATTCTAAAAGTAACACTATTTAAATAAATTAGAGTTTAGTTATGATATTGAAATCTCAGCTTTGCTGTAATGACAAATGGCAGATACCTGACACTTTTTGCTGCATGTTTGTCTTTCATTTATTTGACGTTGTCAAAATATGCTTTGATTACTGCTCTTCTCTTTTCAATGAAACAACTAAATAATTCATTCATACAATTTCTGAAGCCTGTTCCCCCTCAATAGTGGATGTATAGGTACTGTAACTTAGTTTTTTTAGCAGATTTTCTTAATTCTCATGGATTTGAATGGAGACATACAACTGAATAGCAGCACACAAAACTCATACTGGTTTCAATCCCAGCACACAAGCTAGATAGCAGAGCTCAGCTGTTTGAGATAATATAGCTGGATAAAAACATACCAAATTGCTGTATGAGGTGAGCAACTAATAGATTTTTTAATGAAAATAGAGCATATTTATTTGGATTTGATTTTTCATGGTGCTTTTTTCCTATTGTGTAGACAATATGGAAGCTTGCATTTTTTTTGTAATTCAGTAACTGTGAGTTGAAGCAAACTATCTCTCAGCTCGTATAAACTACCTATGTTAAAAATATGAAGATCTAAATTATTTATCATTTTTCATTATCATTTGCTTATCAAATAAGCTTACCAAATACTTATCACATATAAAAAATATTTTTCACTAATCAGTAACCAGCATCAAGTTACATAAGTTGGAGTTTTTTTAGCTTTCCATTCCATTCCATAGATTCCATTTCATCTGCACAGTCAATAATTTTACAGACTATAAAGTGCTTTCTTGACAATCATTTGTAATCTTGGAGGTGTACTATTCATGAATCATTCCATTACATATTTTTATAAAATAATCTGTTTAGAAATGCCTATGAAACTGTTAATTTTCAATTCCTTGCAACATCATGTGACTGGAAATAGGTTTTTATTGTTTCAGTTGCTATGCAGACATAAGGAGCAATTATTCCTGTGAAGAATTTTTAATCTAAATAGACAGTGCACCAAAAGAGTGAGATTTCCTGTGCTGAAACATGATAAAATAGCTGGGCATCATAGGCTAATGAAATGAAAAGCAGTTGAACACTTTCAGGAGTTGTGGAAGTTTAGTTTACTGTTTTTGGAAATATTAATTTTGGATTTCACAGCAGTTCTAGTAGAGAGGAGCACTCTGTATAACTACTGTATTAACTATTGAAAAGATTTAAAGCCAGAAAACCAGTGCTGCCTGGTGAAATGCAGATCTCCAGGAGAGAAAAGGTGTTTTGGTGTTTCAGTGTTACTTACCTTCTATCAACAACCTTAAAATTGCAGTTCATGTTTTAGAAGTTCATTTACGTAAGTGTCTTAGTTTTTCATTATGGTTTTAGTAACTTACTTGCTGTCCAGGGAACTACTACACTCTTCTTACAGTGTTTCCTTAGATTGTGCCTACTGGAAGAAACTTTGCTTAGGCTTGGATATAACTGAGTTTTCTCTTACTCAGGAAGGTTAAGAGAATTGTTTGGCCCTATCCACATTTCGCAGGAAATTCAGATTTTCCATTTCATGACTTAGGCTTATTTTCTTTTTAAACTTAATAGCAGCAGTTGGTTTTATTGAGGAATAGGGAGACATATAAGGATGCTAAACTATGTAAGAGCATACTCCACAGCTATAGTTCTAAAGCAGGACTGTTAATCCTGTTTTACTTTTTGTTGATATGACCTAAACAGTTTGCCTTGGAAGTATTGTCACTCATTGTTACTGATTAGTAACTTTTGAGTGCATTGTTAATCTTCTGTAACATTTAATAAAGGAAATTGCTTTTCAGTTTCTGTGCTAAGAATATGATGATTGAGACAGGATATAAATAAAGTGATATTAAACTAGATCTTAGGAGGTGTTTTGGGGGTGGTTGTTAGTTTAACAAATTGTAATAATGGCCATGTGTGGTCTTGATTTAATTGTTTTTTTTCTCTGAAGACCCAGTTTTGTATTATGTGGAATAACTAAATATCTTCATGGCATTCTCTGCAGAACTTCTTCAGAAAACATGCCCCTAGTGAGACTGGCCCTTATGGAATCAGCGCAGAGGTGATGGACACGTATGTTAAGAGTTGTGGTGAGTTACAGTCTAACAGCTGGCAACTTCTTAGGTGAAGTCTAAAGGGTATGGTGAGTGAAGTATTAAGTTATTTCAGTTTAGGTGGCTGCAAACAGGGCACTGTGCATGTAGTCGCTGTCAGAAATGCAGTAGAAAGAATAGTTTTAAGCCTGACACGTCACACACAAGACCGCTGTTGGTGGGTCTTAAAGGAGAGTATGAGATAAATACTCTTTGCTTTCCAGCAGCAATCTTATCTCTGCTCTCTCTGTATTGCGAGTTGGGGTCTTCATAATGCAGGGACACGTAAAGCATTTATGTAATGATAAATGCTTTACGTGTGTCAAAATTCTAATTGGTTTTGAAAACATTAGGCATTTTGGGGGGTGTGGTTACATTTGTATGAAAAGAAAAAATGGTAGCATACTTTTTGTTCAGTAAACTGATGACTGTGTTAAAATACCACATTTGCTATCCATAAAATTTAAAAAACCTCCATTTTAACAAAAGTTAAAAAAAAGGAGCATTCAGGTGTGACTCCACAGTACCTTCTCCTTTTCCCTTCTCTTTCTGATAGTGCAGTCCTTAGAACTGCTTCAAACTGTTCTGGTTAGTGGGTAAAAGCAACTATTAAAACTGTTTGCTTTTTTTTACCATTGGTGATCTGACATGGATATCCAGGCTCATATCCATGCTTTATATTTGTTTACAGTGGCCTTAAAATAGCTTCAGTTCAAAACATGTATATTCACTTAGTTCAAAATACTTCACCTCCTTTTGAAGAATGTTTTTCCCAGTACTGAACTAATTAAGTCTTTAAGGGTTAGACATGTAATTGTATCATAAGAAATTAAAATCCTGACAGTACTGAATAAGTTCTAGAGTTTTAGTACTTCAAACGTTCTTCATAGTGCTGGCATTGATTATTCTTTACCAGCACCACTCCTGCCCCAAGTCTCTGTGGTATATTTATTGTTAGTGAACTAGAGCTAAAATAATGTAATATGCTGTTGTTAATTGTGTGGAACTTGTTTCTCTCCAGGAAAGGTACTCATACTGATGTTTACAATTTACTTTTTACAGCTGGTTATTGTGTGATTACTTACATCCTTGGAGTTGGAGATAGACATCTGGATAATCTGTTGCTAACAAAAACAGGTAATTCTTTTTAGCAGTATAATTTTATAGCAACAGTTGTTTAATTTCTAATGTGTTGGTACTTTTTCTCTGCAATTTCCTTGTGAGTATAACCCACTGAGTATTGCAGGCTAGATTATATTTTAAAATGTAAGTTGTATTGTCTCATTTAAGGTAATATTTGCTCCAGTGTGTAATAAGAAGATGATTTCTTAACTAGAGGAAATGAAGGATTTGAAAATAAAACTACTTCAACTATTAAAATCACTGCTGGGAGACAGAGGGAATTTCAGTTGTTTTCATTGAAAATGAGTTCATGTGTAGCTGCATGTGCTTCACAAAGTTTTGATAAATAACATTTCTTATAGCGGAACATCTTTTTGAATTGTTGTTTGGCTTATTTTTACTTGCTTGCTTACTTTTGAACTACGGCTTCCCTAGGAGTTCTGATTGCTTGAATACCTTCATTACATAGTAGTGGAGAATTAAGAGTTGTGGTTAAGTGTTTATTATGAAGTGAAACGTTTATTGAATGAGAAACGTTTAAATAAAAATGTTATTTGGAAAAAGAGACCCATCCACGTGGAAGGCTTATTAGTTACAGGTAAGGCTGAAGCATATACTGCTTTTAACCATGATAAGTCTGAAAGAGTAGAAAATTTACAGTTGGTCTTGATTAAAAGGTCTTGCTCTAAGCTCATGGGGGAACAACTAAAGCAAATGTATTTTACCCTATCTGTTTGAAAATATACAGTCATTTAAAGATCTGTCTTGAGAGGTCTCTCATTTATCTGTTGTGGTGGGTGTAAATCTTTCCTTTGCAGGCTCTGCTTGCATGCTGAGAGTAGTAATAGTTCAGTGTTTTGATTTGGGATAAAGTGCATCTTACCTGTCTGTGTTAAGTACAGCACAGTGGCTTTACTGGAAGAATTTGAGGAGTACAGCAGAGGGCAGTGCACATCCATCGTACATTCCAAGTCTGAAAACCCACAGTCTGCTACAAACTGAGGGCTTTTGTGAGCTGACAGGAGAAATCCTTATCTTCCACATTTTCCAGATACAACAAAGACCTTCTGCCAAGGCTTGTATCTTGCTACTGAGAATCCCTTAGCCTTAAGTCAGAAGAAGCTAATTTCATTCTTCTCCTGAAGAATGCATGCTCCAAGTACCTCCTTCGAAATCATACTACCCTATATGCATCCTTTCTTGATGATAATCATGTAATGAATTGAAGTTTTTCAGTAAAGAATACTGGGTATCAGCTGTGGGTTCATATATTTCTTACATATCATTACCTTTTTTTGGCTCAACCTTTCTGTTTGGTGAATGTAGCCACATCTGTTAGACTCCTTCCAATGGAATTGGTGCATCATCTTGTAACATAAGATGTCCATGCTTATAATGCAGATGCAGTATAATTTAAATATTAAGCTCTAGATACAGAAGTTCATAAAAATAGATTGTTTTCTGCACATTAGAAATGTGTCTTTTTGCATGAGATGTCAGTTACCTAATGAAATAATTTCTGTTGTCTTTCATGACTCTTTAATACCTATAGTTCTAGAAATGGAGTGGCTTTTTTGTAGTAGTAGTCTTGAAAAAGACATCTGGATTTTCACATTTCTTAGTACTGTATCATTATACTTCAATGGCAACTCTAGAAGTGTGTTTGGAAGAAGATGTGGGAATGTTCAGTCAAAACATCCTTATCTGTCAGTAATCCTAAAAATTACAAAAAGACTTGCATCAATTTCATAAATGTGTCTTGACTGGTAACCCAAAGGCCATTAAACACTCAGTATTCCATGGCAGGGATATTTATTTTCTCTGAAAACTTTGAACTTCTTACTTCTCACAGAGACAAAGTGCATTTTCAATTGTTCTGTGTTTTAATATCTTGTTTCTAAAGCCATAGCAGATATTACTGTGGTTTGTGGATAACACGACACTTTTTCAGCTGTATGCCCAGGATTAGGCAACATCGGTGCCTCCTTTTAGGATTACAGACTGATTTATATATTGAAGTTGACATCTGATTTAACAGCTAACATTCCTTTTGTTGCTTTGGAGGGAAGATCTGGGTGGTTGTGAAGCTGGATTGTGATATACAAGGTGTAGCATGTTCAGTTAGCTTCCATGGAAAATGCACTGGGCTATTACGTTGTAATTACGCCAAGCCTTCCCCTGAGAACATTTTGTTCTGCAGCTCTTACACTCACTGATTTGATTGTAGAGTCAGGATCTAGGTACTAATAAAATATCCAGATATGGATGTCTTCATATTTGCAAGGCAGTCAGTACATTCATAAGGAGAGTTAGAAAGTATTTCAGCTTTCATAGACAATTGAAGTCTCCTGTCCCTTTAGAGATATCTTAGTAATTTCAGCTTGCTTTATAGCCATGCAGAGGTTTCACAAATTTGTAGGCTATGTGTGGATATTCTAGAATATCCTAGACATTCAAATAGTTTCTTGATAGCACTGCTTATGTGTGTTTCTGACCAATTTACTCTCACCCTAGTGATGACCAGCTTATCTTTCAGTAACCTGTGATCACCTGCATGAAAATGCAAGTTCCCAGTATGAGTTCCCAAAGTACAGGGTCTTTGACCTGAGCCATACACTTGTCATTGCTCTGTAGCAGGAAGGAAAATTGCTATGTGGATAAAATTATGTTATTAATATCTAAGAGCAGGTCAAAGACTCAGTGCTCAGAACTTGAAAGCCACATTTGCTTTTAGTATCACGAATAAATAGATGAAAGAACTGGGCTGTCTTTTTATTTAATGCTAAGAGGTAGAACTGTGGTCACCAAATGACACCACATTTATTCTTCAGTCTCTGTTAGAAAGGGTTGCCAGGAAAGACAGCAAGGACCTGGACAGATTCATGTATGAAATGACACCATGTGTTTGTACTTCCTGTGGTTTTTAGTCAAAAAATCTATCCCAGAGCAGGTCTGCGATGGTAGAAATGGAAAACCTTCAAGATTCAAACATTCAGTCTCGGTCAGTGCTTAGACAAGTACATTGTTAAGTACATTTATTAATGTTGCAAAATACTGTAGTATGTAAAATACCATTTTTAAGGATGTTTTTAAATATTGCTGATCTTGATAGAGGGACATCCTTATTTTTGTAAAAAATAAAAACTAATGCATACTTTTGTCCTTTAGATTTCTGTCTGGAATTCTACTTTCTGTGGTGCTTATTATTAAAAAGAACATAATCTTTTAGCTTTTGATCTGTTGAAACACTTTTTCTTCTAGGTACCTTGAACAGCATTTGTCATCTAGTTATAAATATCAGACCTGGTTTTTTTTATAATATGCCTGAATAGAATGTATTTTGAGAATGGACAGCTTGGGGGAGGGAGGTGAGTTACAATGCCTAAGACAAGCTGGGCTCCTAACTGTTACATGGGTGACAGTGTTAAACTTTACCTCCATCTGTTGCTGCATACTGGCTTAAAAACCTGTATCCTGAATAAGTTCTTAAAAATTCACATTACTGTCATTGTTGTGGAGTCTTGGAAAAGTTGTAAGATGCTGCTTATGAAAGTAAATTAGGCATTCAGATTTTTTCATCATGCCACTGGTCTGTTAGCAAAAGAGAAATTTTTATAGTAACATTAGAATTTGCTGGGAAAGCCAGAAAAGCACCCCATCCATCCAGTCATTTTCATCAAGGACTTTTCATCCTATTGCTTCAAACTTAAAATAGGAATTTAGTTAAAATAATAACTAAATTGTGTATTTTTTTCATATGGGCCAAGTTAAAATAATAGTGGTGCTTGAGGTTTGCAAAGAAGTAATGAAATTTTTGTTTTGGTTTACAAATTGTGTTTTGGTTTAGTGTTTTTTTTTGTTCTTCCCCAGCAATGTGCACAGAGTAGTTTGAGATCATTTGCTTTTTTTATTGTTAAGAGACAACTGCCGTCAGACTTACTTTATTTCAGTAATTGCATCTAATTTTCTCTGTCCTCTGCATTTTAAGGTTTTCAGAATTCTGTCTGATTTTCAGTGTTTTTTCCTAGCAAAATGAAACAATCTTCTGTGCTGCTCTATAGACACTTTCTTCTGTATTAAAATCTAGATATTAGCAATGAAAGTAAAGGACAGATCACCCTCTCCAGCTGCAGTCAGGTGTTACTGGCTATTGCAAGGACCAGGTATGAATTTTTGTTCTCTACAGGTCCATGCTTCACTTAATCAAAGATTGCTGAAAGAAAGTCAGATGGACTTTGAAATCCCTGACACCCTGACTGGTAGTTGGGGTGACTTCCATGTTTTGTGCCACGTCCTTGAAGTCTTCAGTGGCCTTTCCTCTTTATTCCATATGTTAAAAAAACAGGAGTGGAAAAAGGTAGTCAAACTCATATAATAAAATATTTTAAAAAAACAAAAGCTCAAAAGTACCCAATAGTATCAACTTTTAGATTTTGAATTAAATAATTTTATATATGCATATTGCTTACTCCTGGAAGCTTCTCTTCTTCTTCCAGTCAGTAAATGCCTTCCAGTTAGTCAAGTGTCTTTCTTTTTCTACAGTACAATAAACAGGAAGGGCAGGGTAATTTCTAGTGCACTAGTTTTAAAGATGAGATCTGTTTCACATGTTGTCTTAAGTAATTCCTGATTTTAGTTTAAATCATGATGGAAACAAACAAAAAAACCCCTCACCTTTATGATTTAGCGCTCATTTGGGAACGGTAGTAAACCAAAGCAGAGGTCCAGTTTTGTCTGTAATTTATAAGCATATATAAAGATTAGGAGCCCTTTAAATTAAGACATAATAAAGTGGAAGAAGTTGGATCATGGTAAAACATGATGGTCTAAGATTGATGGAAGGGTATGTGTTATGACATTCACCCTGTATATTGAAGGAAGGATGTGTAATTGTTTGTAAAATGATGTTTTACAAACAGTTACATACTTTAGAAAAAGTATTGCACATACTTTAGAAAAGTGTTGCACAAAGTTCACATGAAGGCTGGATTACTGGGAGGATAGGTGATTACTGTATATAAATACCATGATATGAGTATGAAGTGTTACAGGGAAGTGACTGATACAGGTTGTAGAGAGACCATCCATCCCTGGGGATACTCAGAAACTGTGTGGACATGGCCCTGGCTAAGGCACTCTGGCTGTCTCTGCTCAACCAGGGGTTTTGACCAGATGTCCTCCAGAGGTCCCCTTATTCTTGGAACTGGAGTAATGTTGAGTGAAAACTGTCACATTCATTAATATAATGAAAGTGGAATAGTCAGTGTAATGCCCGGTTACAAATGGCACTTGGGATGATCACGTGAGAGACTTGCAATCTTTTTGTCTTGGTCTTGAAGATTTGAAATCATTGAGTTTATTAACTTCATAAATTTATTATATATTAACATAAATAAGAATATAAATATTACCTATTTCCAGTATTAAATCCATTGCAAATTCAATTTGTCCAAAGCAGGCTTGTTCTTCACTTATTCAGTTGGTAAGTCCTGGAGGGTAACATGAGTCAGGCGCCTCTGTAGAAATCTCTAGACCTTCAATGCTTCCTCAGGCTGCTCCTGGTGTAGAAGCTTTGTGCCAGCACCAGGGAGAGCCTTTTGTCCATGTTCTGTAGCATGGTGTGCTGGTTTAATTGATCTTGCAAGAACTGAATTAAAATTAATCAAATCTATATTTAGTAAACAGGTTTGAAAGGTTTTAAATATATTTATTTAAATGTGAGCTTGTACGTACATTTACGTATGTAAAAAACAGCTGAATTTTGAAGTACATCTAGGAAAACTATGATGTTAATGCAGGATGGCCTCATCTCACTTTCGAAGTGTCTATCACTCAATTATTGAAATTTTTTTGAATGTTTTAGATGTCTTTGTTACCAGTGTAAATTATTAATTATCATCTTTTATTCCTTATCTCCAGAGCAAACTGAAAAAAAATATTTCTGCTACAAGGGTTACTGTTTTATTCAAAATGTTGTCTCTTGACTCTTTAAGGTGACAGATTTAAATAAGAGAACAGAAAGCAAATCCCCAAAACTTTTCAGTTAAACATTTTTTCTAGCTTAATGATGAAAGGGTTCTGTATGTTGTTGGTTCAAAAATTTGGTGTACAAAAAGAAGCTCTAAAAGAATCTCCTTTATCAGACCAGTAAGAATATATCGAAGGAATGTTTATTTTTAATAGCACAATTAGTTATGCAGGATGTAATGGTTATGGCATTTATCAGTCAGCAAATACTTTGCCTCTTGTTGAGGATACTTGTGTTCTGTCTTTGAAATTGTATTGTCATGGAATAAGTTTCTTGGATTGAAGAAGAATGCTTATGACAGATCTCAAAAAGCCTTTTCTATTGATACTACATTATTATTCAATGAAACAGTCAAAGACAGGTGATTAACTGAAAAATATGACTGCTCCATTTCTTTTTTCCAAAAGCACTGAGAACCTAATCTTACGAAATCTTAAAATGAACGCACAAAATACCCAAAGGCAAATACACCTCTGTCTTTAATGCTGCTCAGTTCCATAATTCTGAGGCAAGACTCTATCTTCTGTGCTGTGTTTGTCTAGATAACAATCATGCTAATAATTTTCTGCCTTCTTGTTTAAAAGATCTTCTATCTTGTATCTGCATGCATATCTGCAGTCTCACCATCTTTTTGTAATATAGCTGTAGTATGGCTCAAGTCACATTGCTTAAATTACACATTCCAAACTGAAAATACATTTGCAGCCCACACTGAGAGACATTTTTCTGCTTAACACAGACAGTATTTAACTGAGTCAAGATTATTCCTAAAAAAATTATTACCTAGGAATTATGAATTGTTTTACTTTTATTTCTATTAGCACTTTTTTGTGCATTTATAATATATTTATTCTTCAGTTAATCTAAATATTTTAGGTTTTTTGAAGTTGCTGGTAAACTGAGGTTTACCAAGGGAAGTTCAGTTGTTCATTCTGCCACCAATAACATCTCATGGGTAGTTCAGTGATATTGTAAGGGAGCACTGCATTCTCCCCAGTCAATGTGTGAGCTTTATGGTGAGCAGCATGGCAGGTTGTTGATAGGAAGGGCAGTTGCCTTGTGCATTTGAAGAGAGGAGGCATATACAAGATTTTGTTATTGCTGCAAAGTGTTTTAAATGCAGTGACTTGAACTGAGAATGGAAACAGAGTGATGAAGTGAGGCAATTCATTTTAGTACTGAAAAAGGGTATGACAAACTTTTTGGTGGATTTGAAATCCAGTTTCAAATTTGAAGTTGTAGTGATGTTTCTTCAGTGTATTTCAAAACCACTGATAATTTCTGACTCTATTTGAACGACCCCAAAGACTTTTGAAGCAGCATTGAACTCATCTTTGGTGTTCAGTGACTTTGAAAGGTTGTTTATAGGATTGTGAGTCTTACTTTTTCTTTGTTATATTAGTTGTATATTAAATTTACCATATTTCATGCCAATGCAAAATACACATGGCACTGCTTTAAGTATTAATATTTAAATTAGCTAAAAAATTATAAAGGAGTTAAGAATTAGTAGTATCCATTGTGTAAACTGCATTTAATATCTACTAACCAGTTTCAGTATTGGTACAGTCTTTGTGAATATACTCCATTTGTTTAAAAATCAAAAAAGCTTGAATTTTAAATCTGCTTTTTCCTTTAAAACCATAGTTTCCAGTTAACAGCTGAAGATAAAAAATATACTGTTATAAATCTTACAGAAAACTTTCTGGGAGCTGCTTGCTATCTTCTTAATAATTCTGGTTTTTTAAGATTTGCACCAAGAACTTTTATTATGCACAGTGTTTGTCTTTCCTTCTTCTACAGGTAAACTGTTTCATATTGACTTTGGTTATATTTTGGGCCGGGACCCCAAGCCCCTTCCTCCCCCGATGAAGCTGAACAAGGAGATGGTGGAAGGCATGGGAGGCACCCAGAGCGAGCAGTACCAGGAGTTCCGCAAGCAGTGCTACACAGCGTTTCTCCACCTCCGCAGGTAACAGCACTGGGCTCGTGGCACAGCCCTTGAGAGCCACCCTAAAGCAGGAGAGGACACCAGTGAATGAATTGCTGAAATGTTTCTGTTGGAAATTCAAAGCTTGTTTAAATGAGAGCACAAGCATTTGTATGAAACAAAGGAATGAAAACATCACAGTGTTGGTGTAATGTGGAGGGTGAATGTAATTGTTCAAGTTAAAGCCCTCAATTTTGCTTGTTTAATAACTTAAATAGCTTCATTTCATAACTCAAGTGCGTTATTAAATTATATTTCTTTTGGGGTTATGTTTTTGCCCTTAAGCTTCTTTTCCTCTGATTATTGATGATCAAGGAACTGTCATTTTAATTTAAGTCATTACTCATTTGCTGCTTGATTCTCCTCCAGTTTAAATTAGTGATGATCAAATTCTTTGGCTTGAAGATGACACACACATATGCTTAGTTCAGTTCAGCTCCTGTGGGACAAAAATTAGCAACTTGTAGTGACAATCAAGCATGTTTGAAATTTCTTTAAATACCCAGAATTGTGGCAGCTAGAAACTCTTTAGAGTCTGGTGTCTATGAACCAACAGATCTTTCTTTTACATTTAGAATCAGTTTCATTCTTTGGCAGTGACTATATTACTTACCCATTAACTTTCTGAGCCAAGTAGCTCATTTTTGTTCTGTTTGAACAGAGGAGAGGTAAGCACTCCTGGTCTGTCCAGGGATTTAGTACATCTTCAATGAAGAGGAAAGATTTTCATTTTAATATCAAAGATTACCTAATGGAAATTTTCAAGTATGTGTAAGAAATTGTTAATATGATAAGCTTATGCAAAAAGTGCCTGGAATATGGAAAGCAGCCAGTGTTACAAAATAAAATGCTGCAGGTAGTTCTTCAGTTGATAAAAGGAGGAAGATTAAGGAGTTGGTCTAGGAACTGAAGTTATTAATGTGTTAAAAAGCCATTCAACAATTTGAAAAAATAGTGGCGTGTCATCAGCAAGCAATATTTGTGGCTTCAGAGAACAGTCCAACTTCTGAACTTTGCTTAAAACTGTTTTGTAATGCTGTATTTATTTGTCATATACTTGAGTTGTTTTTGTTTAAACCTAGCTGTTTCAGTGGAAAGGTCTGTTGTGTCAATGAAGGATTGTTCATTGAATTAATTTGTGTAATGATTTGCTACAAGGCTCATCATTAAATGTGTGTAGTATAATGGTAATTTGTGTATAGAACTAAACTGTAAATCAAGATGGTTTTATTTTTAATGTCTGGAATTGTAGTTGTAATTATAGTATTGCCAATATTTGCTCATTTTATTGGAAAATATTTTTACATGCTTCTAGATAAATACCCTTAAGGCTTTCAACAACAATACTGTATGATAATATTAAAATTACTGCAACAATTATTTTAAGCATCTAAAACTAAAAATAATTAAGATTACTTGTTAAAAAAGAATAATTGGTTGTGGAACACTTTAGTTCTAGCAGTTCTGCATATTGACAAAAACCCATTCACAGACAGATTTTCTGACCAAGTAGTATGAAATCATAACCTCTGATAGCTAAGACAAAATGCAAACTCTGTCATCTCCATCAGATTATGCTTTATTTTAGTTCTTTATTTCCCTGAGGAATAACTAATTCTCTAAATATTTCAAGTATTGTATCTTGGCATATCAGGATTCCTAGTGGAATGGATGTTGCATAATGAAAAAAAAAAATACAAGGAATTTTAAAGCTACAAGTGAAGGAATAGTTTTGTCCATTGTTTCTGGTTGTAAGCAGTTTGGCATATGATCCTTACTGTATGTTCTTTAGTTTGGGGATTTTCTTAGGGAGTAGGAATAAGGAGATGCTTTCTGCTTTCTTAGTAATAGTGTAATCAGTCAAGTGTCTTTGTCAGCAGTGCTGTAGTGAAGGAGCAGCTGCTGCACTGTGAATGTGTTGCAGAGCAAATTGTGACTGTCAGCAGGACTTGGGCTGTAGCAGCCTCTTTTGCTTTCGTTATACATGTTGAGCCTGTTTGAAGATGTTTAAATCCTGCTACATGTCAGCATTTCCTTTCCATCAAGAATTTCCTGCTTACACATCCTCAGTAGGTTCCATAGTATGACAAAATGGTTCATGAGTCCCACCTCCCTCCTCATGGAGGGTCATCCAAGAGCACATGGCACAGGGTTATGTTCTGAATGTTCTGGAATATCTCCACTGGGGCAGACTCTGCATCCTCTCTGGGCAATTTATGACAGCAAGGTATCAGTCAGAGCATTTCAGATTTTTTTCCAGAGTGAAAATGGCTCTACATTGTTTTGTTCCTTCCAGGTAAGGGTTTTCCCTGCATTAATCCTGTGAGAAGGTGTTCAGTTTGAGTTACTGGGCATAGGAAAGGGCAGAGGAGTAGTAGGTAAGTTGGAGTAGGGACAGAAGCTGTAGTTTGGGCTGAGATTTTTTTTTCTCTGTGTGGGTGAGGTAGTTTAATTGGCTGGAGTAGTTTTTCCCCAGTCTGTTCTTTGTTTAGGGACTGAGGCTGCAGTCCAGATCTGAATGGAAACACTGTGCAATAAAAGGAAAGCTGTGATGGCCCTTGGGAAGTGCTGCTCCTTTGGAAAGATTGTAGTGCAGTGTCTGGATAGTGTTCTAAAAGCTGGGATTCGATGGTGAAGAGAGAAGAACAGAAGTGAACCTGGGTAGGATCAGGTCCATATTCACTGAGTTTGGACTGCAAGGAAATATTTTGGGAAGAATAAATGCCATAATTTATTACAGCTAACTTTGACATGACCATGATTAGGGAATATTCATGCTCTTGAGAAGATAATTTTGTCATGGGGGGTCCCATGTTCCACTGAAAGAAAGGCAGCATCCTTAAAGCATTTTAAACTTAGGAATTTTGATTTATTGACTAAGATCAGCAGGGCCTTGGTTTGGGACTGCAGATAACTGTATACCTTCCTGTCCTTGTCTTTATAGTGGGTGTCTCTAGCTTCATATTTGGTAGAGTATTGCAAAGCCAACACCCTAAATATTTGATTGGTTTAGAACATCTATATGCAAAGGGTCTGGTAAATATTGAAAAAAATAAATAAAGGAATGCTTAGGATCAAGCAGATGTTTGAGATATTAACTAATTGAAAACAAAAGTTACTGCTGTCAGAAAACATAGTAATGAGAATTTGACCTTTTGTCTGATGTGGATTTGTTTCTTGATATATGAGACCTTTTCTATGTAGAAGTAGAATTTTCATGTTGAATTTCTTTAACAGTACTTCATGTTCAAAATAGAAGTTAGTCAACCTTCAGTGCAGCTGAATCCTCATTGATTTTATAAGTTAATTTGTACTGAGTTTGAAGAAAGCAAAGAGTAATGTGAGAAGGATTTAGATTTTAGTTTAGGTACTTCCTTAAACCTCCTTAAGACCAGGAAAACCTGGCTCAGATTTTGTTCTGGCTGTGGATGGATGTCAGCCATTCCAGGGGCCTTTGTAATGTAGATGTCAAACATGAGTGATATACCTTGCTTGATAACAGTGTTTGTTTTTTTACAAGTCAGGCTCCTAACTCAGGTGATTCAGCAAAATCTCTCCTCTCAGATGAGTTTGGGCTGTCAGTTCCCCTGCTGTAATCCTCATGGATTACAAAGATGTTGCCTGTAAGAAGGTTTGCAGTTGATTACTGAGTTATCGAAATGTTGGGGTGAGGGACAGAGGACAGATCTGCAAATATTATAGTGAGCAATTATTCCTTAATTTTTAGTGTTTTTTCCACTCCACAGTCCCCCTGCAGATTACCTTTTCTTGATGTTTTTTTCCCCCCAAATGAGTATCTTTGGGTGATTTTACTCCTCAAGAATCGCAAGACTTCATTGTATGGAACAGAACTGTCTCTTAACTGGCATCTAACAATGATCCCTAGACCTTTAAAATCTTTTTTTACAAGCCTCCATCACATAAATAGCTCCAATAACCTGTAGTGCTTTTAAGCTGTTATCTTCTATGTGGTTGAAGAGCAAAAGGGACTCTGAGACTGTGGATTCTCTGTCAGTTTGAAGGGAAAACTACTGACAGAAGGTACCAGTAATCTAGGAGGAGACTTCAGAGCATGTGCCTGTAACATTTAAGTATGTGTTAAAGGAAATCTAGTTTCAGGCAAGTGGAAGAAAAATTGATTAAAATCTGTGGTATCTGTTCCTAGGAGCAGAGCAACCTGACTGCCATATTTCTTAGCCAGACCTGAAACAAAATGGTCGAGTTAACTTTCCTTCTTTTCTTTTAATTTGCCATAAAAGTCATTTTCCTGACTCCAGCTCCCTGCCCTTGGGGAAGTGAAGTAAAACTTCTGAAAGAAATAAGACACTGAGGATTTCTAGCCAAACAGTTGATTTTAGTGCTTTTCTTAAAATGTTTTAAAACTTATATTGGAATGTGTTAGGTAGTGTTAGTTCCAGATAATAATAAAGTGTCAAGTGGTTTTGTTGGAACTAAGTTTTTTCTAGAGAGATGTCTTTTTTGAGCAGTATTTACTTTGTAAAATACAGCTGTGAAGCAGACGTTTTGTTTAGCTGAGATACTTTGCACTTCTTGCAGTTGTCAGCTAATATATATTCAGCAGCTTCCTAATTAACAAGTTTTGCTGCTAAGAATTCGTTTGCTCTCAACTGTGAAGCTCATGGTTCTCTTAGCAAAGCAATATTTCAAATGGTGAAGTCAGTAACATATTTTGTATCTTAAAGGGAATTAGATCTTTTTGCAGAGGAAGGGGAGTTCCAGTTTTTGCTGAACAGCTTGAAAGTTATCCTCTAAAAAAGAAACTGACAGCTAATTTTCTGCAAGGGCAAAATGATGTTCTTTAAAAAAAATACTCATGAGTGTTTCCAAAACTATTTTAAAGCTAAAAACTGTTCTCTGATTTGTCTTTTAATGGTTATACATGACATATGTATTTTTACTTCCTAAGTGTACTGTGCTACCACTATTACTGGAGCTTAATTGAGGAGCTGAAGACTTGGATCTGGTTAAATATTTAACTCATTATGTCAAAAGCCCTTGCAATGATTGGAAAAATAATTTTTTGTACTTATGAAGACTTCACCTGTTTGAATAAATATCATGCTGCTGTATCACTTAATAATAAAAAATAACCTTTGCATCAGTATTCTAGCATATGTTTATCCTAAAAGAGGTAGAAAAGGGCATTATAACTTAAAATACATAAAATCATAGTTTATATTTCATGTGTCTCTGAGTAAATGTTCTGATGATTTTAGAAAACTAACAAAATCAGAGCATTTTATTCAATTTTGGCAGTTTAAGAGATTTTGAAGTTTAAGCTTTGATAGTGTATGTCAGTATCTCGTGTTCTTTAACATAAATACTTTCAATTCGTACTAAAAATGGATCTCTGAAGCCTTAACAGTTCTTTGTAAGATGATGATGAGTTCTTAAATTGTTTACAAAATGTCTTTTGTACAGTTTACAAGATGTTTTACCGAATTTGCTCTTCTGCTTAGGTATTCCAACTTGATCTTGAATTTATTTTCCCTCATGGTGGATGCCAACATTCCAGATATTGCTCTTGAACCTGACAAGACTGTAAAAAAGGTAATTGTGCAGCTTTCATTGTCTTTCAGTGACCCAGGACATCTCATTACAAAATTTTTAGTTACTTGTGATGATGACTTATTTGTGTCTCCCCTGAAAATACTTGCTCCTGTTTTATATGCTTTTAGCAATTCCTTTCTTCACTGAAGTTAAAGATAGGAGAGTGTACTTGGAGAACACTTAGCACATGTGCCTGTGAATACAAAATGCTTTTTCATCATCCCTGTAATGCTGCACACTCGGCTCCAGCACTGTTCCAGTGGGAACTTTAGCTAAAAAGAGTATTGTTTCCACCTTATCAAACTTAGAAGTGAAGCAGTCAACACTGACTGTATCATGAAAGATTGTCCCAGCTAGTTTAGAAACCTTTAAGACATGGATGGTTTTATGAAAACAGTCTTCTTCTAGTTAAAAAACCAGTATACTGCAGGTCTAAGACCAGTAGGCGGGTATATCTTCATGAATGAGAAATTTTTGTTTCTTGGGAAGGCAGACTTTTGTCCTGTAATTCTAACTTTGTCCTTTATACCTGCTCAAGTCATTCTTCTCCATTTGGTGTTGGAGCAATAGTTGACATGAAAAATACAGGATACATCTCCATCTGGATTTCATTACACTTACATTTTAGACAAACAGCTGCGTTTTTTATAATCTGATATATAGTGAAGGGCTATCTGTTTTAATTCTCCAAAAGACTTTGTGGAGCCTGTGTGTCCAATGGAAATTAGTTCACTGTAATTTTTATTCAAGCTGTGGATTGTCTCTCAGATAGGCTGTTCTTCACTGTTTTCAAGAAGTTATTTTAGCTGAGATTCAGAATCTTCAAATAAATATTTCATGTTCTAATATAATTTCCTTAAAGAAAACTAAATTGTGACTTGCACAGGTTTTGCCTTTTCTCTTCAAGGATCCAGGCATTTCTATTTAGAGTTTTTTGGTTTCAAATCAATACAAAGAGTTCTTGCAGCTGTTCAGTTTCATATCCACGAAGCTGAGCTAGCCAAAAGTGTTTTGTGGTAAAGGTGACAGTGTTCCCTCCACTCAACTGTTTTCCTGAGAAAATGACAGCAAATTATTTCTGCTTATCAATACTTGAACCTCACCTCTGTCCCTAAATGCCTTACAGATTGGGTAGGTTACTTACATAGAACTTGGGAGATAAAAGCCTAAAGTAAGCAACTGAAATGGTTCAATACCTTCCAAGTTCTGGAAGTAACTACACTTTTGTACAGACACCTTCTTTGCAAGGAAGAGACCTTCCCAACAGAATGCTAGTTCTGTCTTAAGAATTTAATCTTTATAAAGAAGATGTATTTGCCTCTGTCTACCCTTTGGAAACATGAGTGATATAGTAAGGAGGGGGAAGATCATTTAGATTGCAAAGTCTACTGATAAATGCACCATAAATCTAGTAAAATTTGAAGGTAGAATGGGGCTAATTTGGGGTAAGTTTGTGCTTGACTGAAACGGTCATCAGGAGCTCAAACCAGTGATTTCACTGAACTTCAGAAGTGCTGGTTTCTTTGATGTTTGCACCAGTAAGTTTGAGACTTATGACGCATTTTAATCTTACTTATTACTGGTGTAGAGTTCCCTGTCCTTTGATCACAGAATCCCAGAATGGCTTGGGCTGGAAGAGATTTTAAAGATGATCTTATTCCATCCCCCTGCCATGGGCTACTTCCACTAGGACACTGCTTGTGTGACAATGTTGTTCATCCTTGCCTTGAATCAGTTCTTGTGAGCTCTGATATTTTTTACTAAGAGTCTTCTTATGCTTGCTTCTTATCAACATGCAATATCCTTGTTTCTTAATAGCATCTTGGTGTTGCATTTTTGGCGGAAAATTCTCTAGAAATGCTGTCCAAGGGTATATGCTTTCAGGGTATAATTAATGATAATATAATGTTGAGTTCTGTGAAATACTTGTAAAGAATGATTTTAATATAGCAATAGTTAGTATTTCAGACTCTTCTAAAACTCTTCTACTCACTGTAAATTCCCAATATAATTTTATTGACTTAACAAATCAAGGTACAGAATTGAAAGCCAGAAGGTCTGTTGTACAGCTGAGAAGTATGTTACAGTTCACTTATGTACAATAATTAAAAATCAAGATTATGTGAAGCATAACAGTATTGCATACATCTGTAGATCATGCAAGGCAGCAAAATCTAAAAGGAAGTTCAGAATCACAAAGTATTCTGGGTTGGAAAGGACCCACAGGGATTATGAAGTCCTGCTGTTAAGTGAATGGTCCGTGTGGGATCAAAGCCACAACTTTGGCTTTGTGGCATTACCAGCGCACACTCTGACTACCTGAGCTCTGAATTAGATCCATGTGGTTGCTTCTAAATTCCATTACAAAGTAGAAATAGCAGTGCTTTCATTGCATGAAAAGAACACGAGCTTAGTTGTTACGTGACAGATCACTGTTAGATTAAATGCAGCAATTAGTTGTTAGTATCCTGCGCTCTGACAGTGGTGCAGCTCAGTGAACTGTGACTTTTACCCTCATGGGAGATTGCAGGCTGTCCATTCACAGAGGCTTTAAAATGTGAAAGCAGACAGAACTGAAGCAGTAAGGCAAATGTTTCTGATAAGGAATGCAAATCACTTTGAGAAGGAAAGATTCTACTTCCCTGGGTTCTTTTAAGTTATTTTAGAGTGTGCTGGTTCCTTAAAAAAAAAAAAAAAAAAAACAAAACACGCACAGTAAGGTATTGTCAGGAAGATAGCTAAATTTTTCAGCTCTGTCAAGTTTTGTTATCTTATATCAACTTTTGGGTTTTTCTGACAGCTCAGCTGTTTCTGAATCCTGTTGACAGTTTGGTCTTTTTGGTTCAAAGTTATCCTTTAAATGCACTCCTTAAATTTGTGCAAAAATAATACAACGTCCCAGGATCCCTAAAGAGTGGGTAAGCAGAGGAGCCTCCCATTAAGCAGTTGTTTGTTATTAATGATCTGCTGGATGCCTATGACAATGTTCAAAGCTCCTGTGAAAGTAATTTTTTTCTTTGGTTCTCAATTTTTCATTTTTCTATTTTAAAAAGATAAACCAGAAAATAGCTTTAAATAGACTAGGATCAGAATCATCCTAACCTGTTGTATAACAGTAAATAGGTCATTGTTGTTTGGCTTTTTTTTTAATAATGTGCTAGAAAACTTGTTTGGAGTGTTAAATACCCATTAGCCCACCTGAAATCAGGTATAAGCTTTGATAGAACTAATAGAAAAAGGAACAATGTGCCTTGCTTCTCTTGGGGTGAGTGGCAAGTTGATTCAGTCATTTAACAAGGTAATACTGTACCTTGTTGTAGAAAAATTGAATAAATGCTTTCAGCATCTCCATTGATTTTTATTTTTTTCCTTAAAGCTTTAACAAAAAATCTATATATATTTCAACAGACTCAAATTAGGTAAAGATCCATTTTGGACTGACCTGCAAAATTAAATTACCTTTGATGTGTGAGACAAGTCAATAGCCATTTCAACCAGGGTATCACTTTCACAGAAGACAAAGTTGGAGATTTACAAATGTTTCTGTTTTTAAGAAGGTGCCCTGTTGAAGAGTAGAGGTGAAGTTCATAGCCAGCATTTCCTCGCAGCACTTGTGCTCACTTTCCTGTAGAGCCCTTCTTTTGCTTTAGGGGCCTGGAGCCAGTCAGGCTCTGGGCTTACAGGCAACAAGGCAGCTTACCTGTATTTCAGTTTGGATTAGTCTGAATACTAGTTTGATGATTAAACTGCAAGGAGAGTAACTTCCTTTTTTGTAACACAGAGGAATGCTTACTGAAGTAGTATATATATTGTATATTTTATAATGCCTGTTGGAATACTACACTGCAATTATTTTGTCAAACAATTTGTTTGGCATAAAGATCTTTGATACTGGAACTTTTCAGTAGGTGTAGCTATACTGCTGTTATGGAGTAGGCATGAATCATTCTAAAGGTTATTGCTAAAGAAAGACTTTTCTTTAACGGCCACAATTTTGCTTCCTCAAAGTGAAAGCATTGCCATGTTAGATGGTAGCTGAACTCCCAGTCTAATCTTTGTCTTTGTCTGTCACAGAGGGATATCCTGTCCCACCAGTAGGCAGGAGGGTGCTTTGCAGGACGTGTCTGCCTGCTGGTTACAGAAGGGTGTAAAAACTGCATTCAGAAATAATTTTTGTGTTCCCCTTTTCTTGTAGTGTATTGGTGCTTGATAATGGGATGCTCATTAGTGAGCATAGTTAAGAGATGTTGGAAGGAGTTTCTTACTTTTAGTCATAGAAGGAAACCAAGTAAGATCATAAGGAAACTTCAGTGAAACATGTCCTCTTCTGTGAGGCCTTGGATGATTTGAGTTGTGATTGCTTTTTCTTTTAAGAATTTCATACTGATATGTTGAATGAGACTTTCTAGAAAAATCTGAGTGTGGAAAATATTCCTAAAAACTGTAACTACTAATCTGAGGAACAAAGGCAGACTGTTTTGGGGTTTTTTTTCCCAAATTATCCTCTACCATCTAATAACTGTGGGACATCCCAGGAAGCTCACTGACACAATGCAATTGTATAATCAAGCTTAAAATCTAACAGAAGGTATATTGTCCAAGCATTGTTTCTGTCCAAAAGTTACAAAATGTCTTGGGAGAAACACAGGAGGAAGGCAAAATTGGAACAGTAGCTTTTGTCATATACAACATTCTGTAAAATAAGTATAGACTGCACCTAATTTACATGGTTTATTGGCGCAGGATGGTGTAAGCACATCTGGGTGCTCTGTTCCTGTCCTCCCTGAAGGAGCTTTAACAATCTTCTTGTACAAAAGAGAGCAGACTACTCATGTACTTAACAGAGAAAGATGGCAATGAGGATAATTTTTTTCCTGCTAGCATGAAAAGAAACAGAAACTCCTTATGGCTTCACCTGAATATATAGATTTAGAGCACATCGGAATTTGGCAACGTTCTGACTTGCTTTGCATAGCATTTTTTTTCAGACATTAAATCAGTGCTGACCTTAATCATGCATTCTCACAGTTCACATTGGACTGAAAATAACTGAGTCAGCATTGACCTGAAAACAAACAAAGCTCTGTTTGAAGTTTCACAACTGTTCTTGAAGATCATATGGAAAACTGGTTTATGAACCAGCTGTCTGCTTGCAGTGGGTATACACAGTATCACTCAGTGAGTTTACCAGGCATTTATAGAAAAATAGTTTAGGGCTTCCCAGTTGGAAGAACAGCTTGTGGTACTGATTCACTTCCCTCACTCCGGTATTGATCACTACTTTCCCCATAGGAAAACCTGGAAAACAGGGATTACCAACTGCACGAAATTTGTCTCCACCCTCAAACCTGGAGAAACCCTTTTCAGATTCTTGGTGTTTAGTTTTATGGTAAAAAGCTTGTCCGTTTTGACCAAAAAAAAGTAACTACAAAGCTTAAAATTAGTTGTCTGTTTGATCCTTTCATCTTCTTTTGTCTTCTTCATACTATTTATAATGAAAGCTGTCAGTATAGTGTGCTTCATCTCATGGTTCATGACACCATCTCCTCATGCCAATCTCTGATTTAGGCTTTTCTGAAAACCTGGCTCAAAAATGTCACGAAATGGAATTAAATTGAAAAGTAGCAGAGTGTTCTCTTCAGTTTGTGTCTCCCTTTCTTTGGCCTCTGAGATAATTGCCTTTAAATTTTCCACTCTTCACATACGCTTTTCCATTTCTTAGATTTCAGGAAAAACACTGGGCTGAAATCATTATATTGACTTGTCAATGCATAACTAATAATACAATGAAGATATCGCTACACTCACTTTTTTCCCTGCCATTGCTCCTTGCTTTTCCATTTCCAGCACAGCTGCAGTGCTAATTGCTAATTGTTGGGCACTGTAAAATTAGCCAGTGCTATAAATTCTAAGTAGTAATGACTAAAATCTGGAGTCAATTATGTAGCCAGTTTTGTGTAAGGAAGAGGTACACCATCACTCTTCAGATGCAGCTAATGGATTCAGCATTGTCACCTCCTAACAAAAAAAAGCTTTTTATTTTTCTACTGGAAAGCCAGATGGTTTCTATCTGTCCTTCATAACAGATTTGACCTTTAAATGAGAAATCATCAGGGACCAATGATTCATTGGCAGACAAAGGACTCAGCAGGCATTAAAGGACAGTGTCTAATTGACTGAGCTCTGTTTCAGATGTCCATTGATTAAAGAAGGTGCTGCAAAGATGCTGTGTTATAGGCGAGGTTATTGTGAGCACAGAAAGCAGAAATACCTGGTTCCCGTAAGCAGGAGCTTAACTGCTGTTTGTGAAAGAGCGCCCATTCATTTTGGTACTGCCTTTGGATAGACACAAAAAAGGATAAAATCATAAGAGAGGAAAGTTGTTTGTCTGTGGGCTGTAGTACTGAGAGCACCCTACACTGATGGGGGCTCACCCCCCTTGATAAGAAAATGGTCAGTCTAATTTTTTTGGAAACTACCAAAAAAAGAGAGCAGATATTTTTTTTTTCTTTAACATTAAATATGTCAAAGTAAATTATTTTTATTCTACAGGTATAAAAGCTGAAGCAGAGATGTGACTGGAGGTACAGATAGTTTCTGAGCTACCTTGTTTCTAAACCTGAGCTAATTGTTCAGTTTTTTCCATCTGGCTTGTAGTGAAACTTACACTGCTTTTCCCCTCCCCTGTGCTCCCCAGTCAGCCAAAGGATAATTGAGAGTTAGTTCCCAAGTTAGTGAAATGGAAAGGACTTTCTAAGCTGGAGCTTGATAAGCCTTTTTAGGCAATGGATATCAAAACCAGCAGTATTTGTTAAAAGGTGGTACTAGGAAATCTTCCTAGAGGTTTATTAATGCCAGTAGGAAATTTACAGGAGAAGTAAAGTCGCTTCTGCTTGATAAGAGGCTCTTTGTTTCAGCAGTATTTTCTTACTGCTCCAGGGAGGTTTATGCTTTGTAAAAGTGTCACATTGCCACTGAGCTGATTTTGCTTCGGCAGACATTCCTCTCTCTGTCCATTTGGGTGATGACACTGCAGCTGCACACCCAGGTTTTTTGTTTCTAGGCTGTTGATTTTTCATGCATATTAATTAATTTCAAAATATTGAAAAAATACAGAAGTTGGAGTAAACACCAAAACATGAACCAAGTGTGAGAATACCTTTGTGCTCTTGTTGCTTTATATCAGTCTCTAGTTGATTGTAAGTTTTTGGCCAGTATGATGAAATTCTGAGCTGGAACAGTATCATCTTTGAGTACCATAGTGGCTGAAACCCCAGTTCTCACAGAAGTTCAGTTTAGAGATATTCACTAACAACTTTCTTGTCTTCTATTAAAAAAAAAAAAAATTAGAGAAGCCTACATGGGCTTATTTAGAAAACACATTTTGTTCAAATTGAACCCATGGAAACAAAGACTGTTGTCAGAATAGTCTCTCAAATGAAGTTTTTCATGCAAATAAAACATCTGAATAGTTTGTGGTGTGCATTGTTTGGACTGTAAGCAACAGGAATAGGAGCAAAGTATTTACTGAAAAAGATGAAATGTGATAAGGATTAAGCCAAGCACTTAGTGCCAATTTCTGCCACATGAATATTGGATGCTAACTACTGTAATAATTATAAGGCAAAACAGTAAAAATATTTTTTTTAAAAATACATTTTTTCCTTTTTTTTTTTTTTTTTTTTTCCTGTTAACTGTTCTCTGTCTCATTTTAGTAGTGCTTACATCCAGTATATATTGTGAGGCATTGAAAAAGGACACTGAAGTTTCTCTTTAAAGCAACTGAAGTTGCAATGCGCAATCCCATGCTAGTGTGATAAAATTGTATGAAACATAAGCAGTGTTGCCTAATGTTGCTGGAAGAACAAATACTAAAGCACCCACTAGTCTTCAGAATGCCTGATTTATAATTTGTCTGAAAACTAAACAGGATTAACAAAGGGTTCTCATATGTACATCTTATATGTCACCTTAAAATACATTACTACCACCAGTAATTCTGAAAAAGAGAGCTATTAGTATCCATGAAATATGGATTTGGGAGCTGCCCTGAAGATTATAAAAGTTTCCACAGAATTTCCAGTTTGTCTTAACCCTGAGTGCTAAGTACCTCATCCATTTCTGGTAATGTTTTACAAGTGAGAAAATGCTTGCTAGTGAAAAATCCCTGAGTTTAATATGGTAACTGTGGTCTGTATTGTACAGTAAGTCTGATTTGAGGACACAACAAGTCCACACAAATCTGCTCTTTGGTGGAAGGGAGAGGGCAGTCTTGTGCTTCGAGAACAAAAGGTGAAAGTGCAAGTGAGTCTTGGAACTCTGCAGGGAAGTGCACTTACCCACAGTAGTACTCTCCCACCTGTGTTTTCTTACAGTTTCTCAATCCTGAGCCCTTCACACTTCCAAACACAAAATAGCCAAAGGCAGAAGGTTAAACTTGGAGATTCATTCAACTGAATGAAAACCCAGGCCTGCCCATTTTCTCAGGTCTTTTACTACCGTTCTTAATAAGATGATTAGTGTTTTCTTGAGTATTTAATCTCTTCTTTTTGTCATCCTTTTTTTTTCTACATTACACAGCTCTGTGAGGCTTACTGTGAGTTTTTTAAGTTTTCTGTGAAATTAGCTTCATAGGACATCTTTGATGCCATTTTCTAAATAGTACTCATTTTAGTTCTCCTTGAAGACAATTCAAGGAAAAGAACGGAGTCTGAGTTTACAATCAGTTAACATTGACTGTTATTCTGATAGCTGTTGTGCTCTTCCTCTGTGTGTTAGATTTTTGGGATAATCATGATGTGAAGTAGTTTTTCTTTTTTTTTTGTTCCTGTAAAAGGTTTTTTCCCCTTCTCTAACTTGCTATCTTGCGAAGTTCTCTGGTGTGATGCTGCTGTAAGTGATGATCCCCTTCTTTTCTCATTATCAACAGTTAAGCCACAAGTAAATTACACTTAAATGCTTGTGCCCACACCCTCATTCCCCCATATTTTCTTCTGAACTGTCCTTGGTATTCTTTTCCCCTTTTAATTTTTGTCATTTGAAAAACAGGCATAGTATCAGGGTAACTGACAGAATTTCCTTACAAACTTCAATCCTCTTGTTGTAGATTTTAATACTAAACTATCCTCTGTTCAGGGGGATAGGAAGTGGACAACTTTAATTTAGTTTCAAGTTGAAAGTCAGTATCTTGGTAGACTATTCTTACTTATTCAGCCTTTTCATCCTTGGAACATTCAAGTTGTCCTCTTGAGATTTAATATTTCAAAAGAGTATTTGTATATCAAATGGAGTTTAATGTTTCATTTTCTGGAATCAAAGCAAAAGTTCAATTAGATTCATCAAGCTTCTTTTTTCTCTGTTTTACCAATCCTGAACTATAACAATGCACTTGATTTAAGTATCAAAGTGAGAGCTCTGAGTCTTCAGGTGGGTCGTCTTTGATGCCTTCATGATGGTCATCATTCATAAGTGCATAAAATGAGATAATTGTATATCTCATCAGAATTTCCCCCCCCCCCCCCGAATTCAGCTCTGTTTTTAACACCATGCAAAAATCTCTTCCTGTTGACCTCATCTGTGAGAAACTGTCAGCTTTTAGAACTCATCCCACATTGGAGCTCGAGAGATTTCAGATAAGAATTAGTATTGCTTTCCTACAGTAGCTATAAGTCAGTGTGTATTAATCTTGTTGCTACTGTTGCAGCTCAAATGGTAAATTGTAATTTTGCCTTATTTCTTCTCATCTAGGTTTCAACAATCAGTTTTAATGCAGGGCTGAAAAACTTTAAGGCAAAGACTCAACACTGGGCATCATTTGATCCTTCTGTTAATTGCAAACTGATTGCGAGATCTAACCATGGGTGAATTTCTTTGCACATATATCAGTGTGCCCAGTGTGTTTTGTGGGAGGTGGGTTTAATTAGTCATTCATTCTGTGGAATGAAACTGCATCTTAAATATAACTAACTGCAAAAATTCCGAGAAGGTCTTCTGTGAGCAAATTAGAAGATTGCCAAAGTATTCGATTACTAAACTTGTGGAAAAGAATGTTACGGTGGTTTTTTGTTTTTGTTTTTTTTTTTGAAAGTGGAGCTAGTGATTTTGATGAATTCTCATTAACTTTACCTTTTTTGTGAGCACTAAACTAGATGTGAAAGAAATCTCTGCTGTAATTTGGGGATGCATTTAAGCTTTTGCATAATTGCAAGCATGTGAGTAGTCCATTAAATTCCGTTGGATTCTACTGTGTGCGTCATTCACTATCTAAAACTTCTGATGTAGGAGTTAATAAACTTCCTTCTCTTGTTTGCTATGAAGATGAAAGTTCTTCATAACAAGAACTTCTTAGAATAATCTGCTGAATCTCTCACTGGTAACATGTTTAATTGAAAGTTTGAACTTTTTTGGCTTAATCCATTCTTTCATATTGATCAAACATTTTTTTGAGAGGAAGTTGAGAAAAAACTACTTTATACTTACTTCAAACATATCAGCAACAGAGTTATAATGGTTATTTTGAATGAAGAAACTTTATGTTTGTAGAACTCTTTTCCAACCTAAAAGGATTCTACAATTCTATAATTTTTCCATACTGTGCTGGCTAGCTTAGGCTTTTTATTACAGTGCTGAAGGGCACTATTTTGGAATATATTACCTTTGAAAGGAACACAGAGTTATATGCTAAACTGAAATCAGTTAACACTCAACTGAAATCTTGGAGCATTTTTGCTGTCATAAAGAGGGCTGTTGATGAGTACGTGGTGTTCTTGGTGCATGGAAAGCATACAAATTAGGACATGAAGGGGGTATCACCTCACAAATCCAACCTTATTGTGAAAATTGTTGAAATAATTTGGCTCACATTTTTGTCAACAGCTAAAAAAAGTGAATTCAGGGAAAATGTTTAGGAAAGACTTAACTCTGTCTTACAGTCACAGCCATGAGAAGGTTAAGAAACAAATCAAATATCAAAACAAATTTGCTATTTGCCTACATGAGAGATTTCTGATTGACAGCTCTTTAATATAAAAAGTTTTAATGAGCTCAACTGTTTGAGATGGAAATTGGACAAATTCAGATAGCAAATAGGTCACAGTTGTTAAACAGGACAATTAATCATTGAAACAACTTACCTAGGATGTGAAACATTCTGACTTGGCATAAAGATAGGGTAAAAGAGATTGTTTGATACCATTTTACCTAGTTCATTATGCAGGAGGCTGAAATACTCAAGCTCCACAAGAGCTTGAATTGTTTGAGATTTATCTTTATGATAATAAAGCATATGACTACATGGCAGCAATAAATCTTCCACAACTAATGTGAATTTGCTGGGCAATTTAAATTCTGTTACCAGCACTACTTTGCAAGGTAACTAGTACTTTAAATGATGGCCATAGTGTTGCTTAGGCAGTGGTAGGATCTAGGCTCATCAGAAGAGATTTCAAGGAGGAAGAGGATAAAACCAGGCTCAGTGGAGTTAGGGCTGGGCTCCAGTATGTTAGGGGAATTTGGATCAGTTCTGAACTATTTTCTTTGAATTAGTTGGAAGTCACTGAAAGGCATCTACTACCTCTTCACAGATGTTCTTGGCATTGCCAAGACAGAAATTGGAATTCTTTCTGACAGAAATTGGAAATTCAGATTTTAACTCATGTGCAAGTCGCAAGTACTAAACAGAATGTGTTACTGGTACAATGTTATTGTCAAAAGAAAAAACCATGTAAGGGGTAGCAGTGTCTCCAAGCAAGTGTTCTTGGCCTGTGGATACAGTTAAAGAAATTCTCACTTACATACAAAGGTCAGTTTTGGCACAGTTGATTTGCTGACTTTCCTCCCATTCTGTATTCTTAACTGCCTATTTTTTACTTAACTCTACTTAGAGTTTTTTTTAAGACAAACATTAACCTGAAAGTAGGTTTAGAGTAACAAGTGTTACATCCTTTCTAAAATTATTGGGATCATCCAGACTCTTCCAAATTTGTATTTAATAGGTGAAGTTCTGTGCTTTTTCTCAAGCAGCATTTCATTCTCTACAGAATATTGAATATCTTTTTCTCATAGGATTTCAATCCTGCTTAAACTTGTATTTCTAAGTGCTTCTCTTGACTTTTTGACCTTGAGCTTTGAAATTACTGGTTTGAATTAGGGGATTGTTTCTAGCTTATTTAAATACTATTTTTTATTAGAGGACTTTAAATAGCTGTTTTAAATAACACTGTACATTTCCAAGAATCTGTAGCTTAGAAGTAAGAGAGAGATTCTTCACTAAACTGCCAAAATGACTGTGTCTGCTTCTGTGTACATTGATAGAATAATGCATGTTTTTAACCACTGAACTAACTTTAGCCATTTCTGCTCCCATTCCAGGTGCAGGACAAGTTTCGTCTGGACCTGTCTGATGAAGAAGCTGTCCATTACATGCAGAGTCTAATTGATGAGAGTGTCCATGCCCTCTTTGCAGCTGTCGTGGAGCAGATACACAAGTTTGCACAGGTGAGGTGTTTTCTTCTCTGTTGCTGGGCTCTGTGGTAGCTGAGAGGTTGTGAGTGGTAGATTCATCACTGTGAGATGTTTTAGTTCATTTTATTACAAGAGGAAACTTTTAGTTGTAAGGACTGGAGAACAAGCTTGTAGAGGTCCTATAAAACATTTTGAAGCACCATAGCAATCATGCAAGGTCTGGTGTCTGGGACCAACTTCTGATGCCCATCCAGGCTGGGCATGAGCAGCCCCAGAGCAGCCGTGCCCAGAAGGGCTTGGGGGTGCTGTGGGTGAGAGGCTGCACATGGCCCAGCCATGGCACTCCCAGCCCAGAGAGCCAAACGTGTCCTGGGCTGCACCCAGAGCCCCGTGGGCAGCAGGGCAGGGAGGGGATTCTGCCCCTCTGCTCTGCTCTGCTGAGACCCACCTGGAGCACTGCATCCAGCCCTGGGCTCCCAGCACAGGAACCACAGGGACCTGCTGGAGAAGGTCCAGAGCACTTCAAATGTTATCAGAGGGCTGGAGCACCTCTTCTAGGGAGACAGTCTGAGAGAGCTGGGATTGTTCAGACTGGAACAGAAAGGGTCCAGGAAGACCTTACAGGACCCTTCTTGGTGATGATCTGGGTGACAACAGATTATTGGCTCTGTTATTTTTGTTTTTACAATATACCCTCTATGAAGAATGATGTGTTTACCCCAACATCTTTTATTCTGTGCTGTATTATTACCATACACACTAAGACAATAAAATACTTGATTCCCGTGTTAAATAAAACTGTGTTTACAAAAGCATTTCAGCTTTGAATTTCCAATTCTTTTTTTTTTCCTTAAAACTGTCTGACATTTAGTTTGTGTTTATTGTGGATCTGAGACATTACACTATTTTCCTTAAGTATTAGACCATGACAAGAAATGGAATTAGGAGAAAAAATTAAACTGCTCTGAAAAACCAGTCATTATCCTGATTTTTAATTGATTTTTTCTTCAAAAGGCCAGTCAAATTCTGGTATGAACTGTGGAGAACTATTCTTATGGCTATCTATTTTGCTAAAAAGCATCTGTTCTTTTCTTCAAACTTAGTTTTTATTTTGAAGAATTGCACTGTAGAGCAGGATGAGAAGAAATAATGTAATTTCCATTTATGTATATATTTAATTAAGGTGATGTTTTATGAGATGTAAAAGAAGGAAGTGTAATTATATGGAAATGATGCAAAATTTGTCGTCATTCACTATGGATTACTTTGAACTTTGGATGGAGAATGGGAATTTCATAAGACAACGTGAAAAATGCCTGGCATCTGCCTTAGGGTTCAAATAAAAAAAGTAAAAGCTATTAGAAATATTCAAGGTTGAAGGTTTAAGTTTGTCCAGTATGTGTGTAGACCTTTCTTTTCATTACATACTGACAGTCACTTTTTTTTTAAGACATGCCTTTTTACTTCATTGGCCTGAGGTGACTGCCACACTCTCCCAGATAATTGTTACTGCATTTGTGAAAGTGTATTACAGGTTGGATTCAGGTGACCTTTTCCTTTTCCATTCAGGCTTGTTTTGCTTGATTTTTCTTCCCTGTTTTTAAAATCACAGAACAGATATGTTCAGAATATTTAAAAGTACCCAATAATGTTATTCCAGGTTTCTGTGGGATGGGGCTCTGAGCAACCTGGTCTAGTGGAGGGTCTCCCTGCCTATGGAATAGGGTCTAGGATTAGTTGGTCTTTAAGATCCCTTCCAACCAAACCATTCTGTGATTCTGCCTCCCAGGAATGATGTTCCATGCCAAAAGCTGATACACATTCCAGCAGACACTGATTGCATCTGCCATTCATATTTTTGGGGGTTAATGTGCAAGCCCACTGGTGTATTACACTTTGGACACCAAACAAGCAGATGTGACAGCCACTAATGTAGGCCTGATACAGTTATCTCATTTTGTGGTTTTTACCCCTTCAGCTGGCCCATGCTGAATTTCATCACAGAGGTATTTTCCAGAGGCTCTGTGCAATCTTTGTGCTCTGCTGCAGAGTGTGCAACCTGTGTGCTTTTAGCTTTCCTTTCTGCTTCGGGCATCTGGTGCCTAGAATGAAAAACAAATGTCTTGATTTGCAAGTGCTACAGGCATCTCATGACTCCATGTGATGCTAGTTTTGGAGTTCTAGTTACTGTCTTTATTCGCACTCTAAAAAATTTAGGCTTGCAGACTTTCTCCTGCAAAGATACTGGATTGCAAGTGTGAGGAGGATGCAAAAACAATAGACAAAGATTAATCAGCAGTTGACAAGTCTTAAGAATCTGTGGTTTATTAATGTATTTTTTTTAATACTTAAAAAGAATCCAATGAAAAGTAAATCTAATTAATGTCAATTCTCTATATTATGGGTGAAATGGGAGGCTTCTTAGCAATATTTATTACTTCATCAGTCAAAATCATTATCTTTTTGTCCGAGACAGTCTTAAGAATTTGCTGCTGTAGTCTTCATGGAGTCTGCAAATCGTTAAACAAATGAACAGTTAATGGGTTGTGAATTTGCTGTAAAGGGATCATCTTACTCAATGGCCAATTGAAGCTTTCCCTTCCTTCATCTGTAATTCTGCATGGAATTGCCAGTGGCCTTGTTCTTCATAGCATTATAAGTTTTCTGGAAAAAACCCCAACGCCACGCAGGTGTTACAACACAAGTCACAAGTGTAAACAGCAGATTTGGCCTAATGCCACACAGTATTTAATTTCAAATGCTGTTCAACACATTTTTTGTTTATCAGTAGATATTTATTCTTTTACTGCCTTCAGAATAGGTCTGTGAGGAATCTGCGCAATCTACTGCAGCACTTAAGAGCTTTTTAACAAGGCTGGTTATTATAGTAACCATGGTGTTTTCAGTGTTCTGTATGTCACTCTGCATTAAGTAAAGCTCTTGGATAAAGCAGTCTGGATGTTTTGGAATCAGCTCAGTATTCTTCTTTTATAACAATATTCTAAATTGTGTTCAGTTTACAGCTGTGTTATGAAGCCTTTAGTTTAATTTCTAATGTGTCTCTAATCTGTTATTTTATCAGATATTTTACAGACCTTTTCCTGCATTGCCTGTCTCCTTAATGGTTATAAAAAAAAGTTGTCTCAAAAGTAAATAAATTCAGCATTTAGAATAAGCTAATTGTGTTGTACAGTAGTTCTTAAGAGGAGGAAAAGGTGCATACTAATTTTAGTTGACACTAATGAAGACTGGATAGCCATTTCTCCCTGGAGAGTCATTTTCATTTTAACAGCATTATTTATTTCTGTAGAGAAGGAAACAATCTACAGTTGAAGTGTGTAGTTTCATATTTTATTTCCCTTGTAAATTTACAAATCAAGTCAGTTGTATTCAGGGCTGAAATGGTAAGCAGTGATTAGAAAAGTTAAAGCTTGTGGGATACAGGGTGTCTCACCTAAACTGTAACTGTACAGTTTTGGGGGTTTATTAATGCTTGGCTGATATCTGCTTAGGAGCAAACTCAGTTTCAGCTGTAGAAGTTCCATGGATTTAGAGTATTTCCTGGCAGTAACCCCAGTGCTTCTGCATCAGAGAATGCAGCACCTCAGCACAGGGCTTCTGTTTTTCTTCTACTGGATGTCAAAATAAGATAGGGAATGCACAGCAGGACTGTATATATTGGATAAAATAATTTGTCAAAGGGGTATATAGAGTTAGCTTCTGCTTTTTCCCTTAAAAGGTTGTGAAAGTCATCTACCCTTACACATTTCACCATGTTTTTAAACAGAGAGTTCAATTTGTGCATAGCATTTGCTCTTTGAGAGTAAAGCAGATTGTGTAATCTCTGTGCTGTTGTGTTTTTTTTCTTTTCTTTTCCTTCAGTATTGGAGAAAATAAGCTTTTTGCCTGCTCATGGTGGAAACAAGCAAATTCACAAAACAGAGACTTTTCTCAAGCCCTTGTGGACTTAACCAAACAGTTTTGGAAGGCAAAAGCTGCAGATTTAATAGTGTGAAGAACTGACAACTCAGAAGGTAGAGAAGCTTTTTAAATCTCTGTTCATTAAAGGTATAAAACCAACCATTTTTTTAAAGGAATATCATTGTTTGTACCATCCTTGGGAGCCTCAAAGGTTGAAGTAAGCAACTTCCTCTCAAGCCAAAGATAACTGGAAGAGGTTGGATTTAATGGTGAATTCTTGTACGTGTTAATATTTTCTTATTTAAAAACAGAAGTAGATACAAAGCCAAAGCAGGGAGGCTACAGTTTCTTGGTGCAGAAAAACCCCTCACAAAACTATGGTAATCCTCTCCTGTCCCTCCCCACCCACTCTGTTCCCTGAATAAGTTTTAAATGTAATTCATAGGATCCTTTATTTCCTGCCATAGGCAATGTTACCATTTAGAATGGACAGTCATTTTTTGCCTGCTTACAAAGTGTTTTTAAGTACTGATAAGTTACCCCAGCTGTAGGCAGCCAATTAAATGATTGCTAACGGGCTCAGCAATGGGAATGCACAGTGAGCAGTTCAGTATTTCACGCTTGAACTCTAAATGTTTTCTGTACAGTGATTATATATTCTTCACTCTAATAAAAATCTTTGTTGTTGCAGTCTTGAGGTGTTCTGTTTTGTCTTTTTAATCTCACTTGCTGAGACATAGCACACTAGAGGATTATTTTTGTAACTACTGTCTTTTTGCAAGGATTTTCACTTCTCAGTTTACTTGATGCTGGAATAACACCACTCATGAAATTACTTTTGTGCCACATGTTGAGTTCATAATGAATCTGGTTTGTATGATCAATAATGTAATTAGCTCTTCATAAATGTGTGGCTCTCTTCAAAGGGTGCTCTAATAGTCCTGTATTTTTTTAAATAACATTTTAAGTAATGAAGAAATCCTTCCCAATTATAAATATAAGAGGGACCTATTTGAATGTGAATCTGACTGGTATTTGTGAATCAATTTTGTTTTGCACTGTTGTCCCTTTTTTATCCTGTATGTATGACTTAAGAACTGCATTGCCCTAGTTGCTTGGTGCTCATGTTGTCTAGGAACACACACTGCCACAGAGGATCCACCATCTCTTTAGCCCCTCTTAACTTAAATCACTCTTCTTTGGAGAAGTAGTAGTGATCATTTTCTTGTGGTTTGTTTTTTTTTCTGTCAGACTTACATATTCCTCATCTGCCTCTGTTTCTCATGTGCTTTGTGGCACCTTCCAGGTATAATTCTGAGAGCCTGGACTTCTCAGATGTTCAGAGAGAATTCTGCAAAAAAAAAAGGTCTTTTTCATTCTTTTAATGCGTTTCTAATCTGCATCCTGTGTGCTCAGATAACTTCTGATCTTTATGAAGCAGCCACACTTCATTTGACTTGAATTCTTGTCTCTGACCCCAGCCCTTTCAACTGTACATATTGTAGGATTTTTCATCTATTTCTTTTGAAGAAAATGTCCTGTTCTTCCTGCTCAAGTCTAATTATGAAGGATATGGGCATGACCCAGTGTGTACCAGTTGACCAGACAGGCCAAGGTTGTCTCCTTATTAAAACCAAAAAGACAACATCAGCTCCATCCTAGAACACATTTTTACTTTGCAGAGATGTTTATAAACTGTTAAATTTATAAATGCATGGTTGTTCACTATGTCTTGTGTTTTAGAATAATCCTGTTCTTATGCTGGACTATGCAACAGCCTATTAAAACTGTACTCTTAAGTTATAAATATTAGCATGTGAACCCAAGTGGAATGTGATTACAGTAGGAAAGGCTTAGGAAGAGCCAGACTTCACTGTCCACTTTTTAAATGGAGAATATCAGGCACAGAAGCAGAAAAGCTTGCCTGAATCAGTGGGAAATAGTCGAACCAGTGTGTCCATCTGTGTTTATGCATGTGGAGTGACTCTGCATATATTTTCAGTGTATTTTCCAAAGAATTTGTGAAACAGTGAGCACTGACAAACCAACTGGATATGTCTCTCATCCAGCTAGTGGCATTTTTTAGGCTGATATGCCTCTTCTGTCCCTAGCTCTTAGGAACCCTTATAGAACAAAGAACAGGACAGCACTGAGGCTGCTACAACATACTAGATGCAAGTACATTTATACTTTAAGCCTCATCTTCTAAATACCAAGTATTGTTGAAAATTGAAAAACATCAATAGGTTCATTTTTTTAATAAACCTATTGATGTTTTTCAATAAGAGTCAGTCTTACATAAAGTTCTGACTATGTTTTGTAAAATCTGATGGCTCTTAGCACCTCATGTGGAATAATTTATTTAAAATAAAACAGACAGTTGAAAAGAAGAAAACCAAACAAGCTGGTTTGCTGAGGGGAAATAAGTTACTTTGCTTTAAATGAAAGATTTTTTTTTTTGTATGTTACTAAAATTTTTTACTTACTAGAGTATAACAGGTTATCTTTCATGGGTTAATATCACTGTATAACACCATAAGTGTATGATGTGCCTGTTGTCTCTAATAAATTCTGAATCCCTTGAATAACTACATAAAATTCTGTCTTGAGGAGTACAATTCTTAAAGGTGAAATCCTTTGTATATTTCACAAAGGTAGAAGCCCAGTCAGGTGAAGGTACCAATGTGAATGTCAGACAGGAGTTTTACCCTGCACTTATATTTGTGTGAGTGCACAAATGGGGTAGACACACACACAGCACACAGCTCTGCATGGAGTGAGGCAGTGAGCTCCATCCTGTGTCCTGGAGCATGGAAACCAGGCTGTACCAGGTGTGCCACAGAGTAACTTGTCAAAAGTCACCCTCTTAAGTCCCTCCAGGAAGCATTACAGAGCAAAAGAAATAAAACAGTAATTTTGCCATGGACTTATTTTGACCAGCAGTTGTATTTTATATAACTTGAGATAAAAAGTGCAATAAAATTACACTTGTGGGTGCTTTATTTGCCTTTCAGCATTCATCTTGGTCTCGTACTGATCTTTTTTTCTCACAGAATCTATTGGGATTCTTTGGGATTGACGGTGGGAGAAGCAAATAAAATAATTTCATTTTTCCTTCCCTACTGTAGACTGTCCTTAGTTGTTTTCATCTGCCAGTGCATCAGGAGCAGAAAGTGCCACACTTGGCTTTTCTTTTGAGGGTAAAGAAGCAATAATTTCCAAAGTAGGATTTTTGGGGAAGGCAGGGTAGAGGATTGAGAAAGATGTGAATGTGCTCTGTGCTTTTAATACAAAAGACCTCTACTTTTGGCAAGAAACATCCCTGTTCTTACAGACAGTTACCTGGTATTGTTGTTCTTGTGCAATTTAAAATAAAAGCTTTTGCAAGGCTTTATAGGAATAATGACTTTGGAAGAGGGAAGAAAGAACAGTGAATGGGAATTATAACACCCCCTTGCAGAGTGGGGATAGCAGAAAGAGAGGGAGTCTAAATGGCCTGCCGTTTGTAGTCAGGAGAAGTTTAACTCACAAGACCTGGTATCATCAGCAGATGGTGAAATACTGTGGTTATTATGAAGTATCTGAAGCGCCTACATTTTAGGAGTCTTAAGGGAGTCATCGAAAACAGATTGCAGGTAGATTGTGTTAAAATAGATTTTTGCAACCTCTTCAGCTGATGTGATGATTCTTTGTAATAGTGAGGCTACTCGAAGTGTGATATTGGTGCCCTCCTGCCCTTCTGTCATTTAGATTGGACCCTTCAAGGGTGAAAGAAATTTCATTTTGGAGGATAAAATGCCCAACCCCTGTTGCTTCCTGAGTATTAACAGTGAAGTGGTTCACCTGCCTGAAACAGCGAGAACACTGCTTGGGGAAGAATCCATAGCTCATCTACACACAGGCATTAATCACTTCAGCTGTGTGTGAGACAGTCCTTTCCAAAGGGAATTAAGCTATACCCTGGGGAGGAACCTAAATTCCAGATAAAACACCTCTGCAATTAGAAGCTGTGCAAGAAACCATTTGGAATTCCTTCCCTTGACAGAAGAGTGTCCTCTTCAGTGGTGAGGGCTCAGAAGGTGGCAATTTACAAAGCTCAGTGTTCATAACCTGCAGTGTAGAAAAAGTGATGTGAAGGTGTGGCTGAACCACTGTGGGTAGCTCTGGAATCCTTTCTTCCATGGTCAGGCAATTCACTTTGGTCCAGCTTGTTGTCCTCACAGTTACATTCAGATAATTCCACTTTCTCTTGCTCTGTGTTTAGATATTAATTGGATTATGTAACAGGTAAATCATAAAGATACACATCCCAAAGTGACAAATTGCTTTGTCTCTACTTCATCTATTAAGTTGGAAGATAATTTGCCTTTTTTTGGTGTGTCCTCTTTCACTGGGCATCAGAATAAAAAGGTAATTGTAACCAAAGGGTTTTCTCTCTCATATCTAATTTAACATCTCTCACTGATTACAGACTGAAAAACTCGTTATTTAAAAAAAAAAAAGTTTTGGGTTTTGGTTTTGTTTATTTTTAAAGTTTAGTTTCTTGTACAGACATGTATAAACAGTTTTCTAGCTGAGAAGATAGGAAGTAATTTGGTGGAATCTGCTTTTAACAAAGCATCTGCAAACTTCTTCTCTTTGAACTTCGGGAGTAACCTAAGTTCCATATCTGGTGCATGTATAGAGAGATGGCTGTGCATCTTCCTGATGGTGTAGCATCTTCTCCTGTGTCCTCAGGGCAGGCACAAACCTCTTTTGCTTTTCCAGTAAATACTGGATTAGTTTTTGGGTTTTTTTTTTCCCTTATCTGATGATGTCAGTTGTACTTAGTGCATTCAGCTGTCCTGACATTTTTCTAATGCTGTATTTTCATTAATTGACATAAAAGTAAGAGATTTCTGATGAAAGCACAGCTGGTCTAGTGGCAGTGTCTATTCCCTGAAGTGGGCAGCTTCCATTTCAGCTTAAACTTGGAATTTTTCTCTCTTTGTCTGTCTCTGCTGGGAGCCATTCTTATGTAGATAACATCCCTGATCCTGCAGTGACAGATGCTGAGATTGCTGACCCCAGGGCAGTGAAGGGGAGACAGTGGTGCAGTGATGGTTGTTTAAGTCATTCACCAACCTCAAGGATGAGGATATCCGCTGGCATGGCAAGAAGCTTTTTCTTTAAAGGAATTATTCAGGTGAGGTCTCTGGTCAGGTTCTCTTTTTCCAAGGGAAAACACAGCTGCAAACCTTGGGACAGTGAATGAGGTTATCTTAAAAGCAAAGTACATGGCAGAGACCTGGCTGTGGAGACCTGTAAGACCTGTGCTTGTAGAAATCCCGAATATGGGACAAAAAAATGTGTTTATATTGTTTAGAGATGTTTTGCATAGTTAATCCACAAAATTTACTAAAACCTGTAGTGGTACATTTTCAAAGATATTGGGCCATATTGCATTTATCTTTTCCAAGTTGCAGCATGCCAAGTAACAAGGTGCTCTGTGACATCTTACTCCAAACGAGGAGGTGACAGGTCTCAGCTCCCGTTCTGCTTCTAACTTGACAAATGCTTCTTTTGAAATGAGAACTGAGAGGCTCTGTGCCACAATCATGGCATGTTGTTCATTGGCCTTGAAGATTTTTCGCTTCTTGAACTTGCATTTCCCTCCCAGCTCTGTAAACTCAGTGGTGCAGAACCAATTCTTAACTTGTCTCACACAAACAGTACCACAGCTTGGGGCTTTAATTTGAGGTGGACCTGAGAAGTGCCATTAGAACTTGCCAAATAGCTGTGTGTTTTGATTGCACTTTGTGTTCAGACTTGGTTCATTGGCTTTTGTTTGTTCCATACCTTAAAGATCAAAGGTGCCTGAAGAAATGTATTTGCTCGAGCCTCTGTTCCTGTCAAACAGTGTTCTGGCAGTTCTCTCCACCCTTCTGTCTTGAAGGGCTCTGGTAAAAATATGTAACATTAATGTTTCTGTGCTTTCATTAATTAATTAATCCTACACTTACGTACATACACAGGTAAAACTGACTGAAATACAGCAGTTTTTCAGCTTAAGCAAGCAATAACCTCAAGACACATTGTGTCAGGCACACATTTTTATCAGTGTCCATGTTTCCTGCATCTGTGTTGTCCAGTTCAGTGTGTACCTGATCCTGATTTAATATGTTGTAACAGATAAATTATTTCATTCAGTGACGAGATACAGCCAGAAGGATAGCTAATAGCTGTACGATTTTTTTCTCATTTATCAGCACATGGAATGCAAATGGGGCTGTACAAGAACAACTGAGAATTACGAGTCCCAAGGATTATTTTCTTGTTTACAGTGTCAGACATATAAATGAGCAAGAACAACTCATTTAAAACTTGGAAATCAGCATAAATCAGGATGCTTACAGCTCAGTCTTACCATCTCTATTATGTGTGTATACAAAAGGTTTGCTTACCATATGGTTTTCCACTATTTCATTATTTGGTTGTCCATGTTTATGTCCCTGGTCATGCACCTACTAATGTTCCTCAAGAGTTTTAGTGCTGAGCCTTCTGCTCAGTCATAAAGGTTGTTGGTTTTGTTGCTCATACTGAGTTCTCCTGTATCCATTACCATTTTTCAGTGCTGAGATTGGCACTGGGGCAAAGGCTGGCACAGCTGTGGGGGTCAGGTTACCAGCTCTCCTGAGTTTTGTGACTGCCGTGTCAGTCTTCAATTTAGGCTCTGTCTGAAGATGCAGTCACTGAATGCTTGAATTCAGTTGCACAAAATACTGCAATGCAAGAGCATTGAGGAGGAATCTGGGGCTATTGCAGTTGCTACCATACTGAGAAAGATTTGGGGCAATTACCCCTATTTTAATTATACTAGATTAAAGCTACCAGCTGCATGCATGTTGTGATCCTGTATATTTCAGTATCTACAGGATCCTGTTCAATTCTTCACTACACTTGGAAGTGAAGTGACACTACACTACACTACACAGCTGCCCAAAAATTTCTTCTTCCCATTTGCCTTGCCGGACTAGCAGGTAAGGATCACCATCCTTAGCTTTTTATTTGGATCATGGATTAGGATTTCTAAAGGAGATTTGTTCAAGATAGGTCCTGCATTTAAGCACTATCCTTCCTGGACTCTAGGTATTGCTCTATGGGGCGTATGGATATACCAGTGTTTTCCATGTTGTCTTTGTCACCCTGCCATGGCAGTCTTGGCCACCTCAGGCCATTTCAAATGGCACTGTGTGCTTAATTTTAGCCAAACTGGATCATGCCCATATGATTGCTTTAGCATGGGCTGATTCTGAAGTTACTAAATTCCTCTGACAATGCTGAATAGATTTCTATGGATCATGCTGGGCAGTTGATGGAGGTATTTGTATGAAGCCGAAATACATGTTGTGGCAGTGTGTTTTTTGATCGTAATGCATTTCTAGCAGTCAGTTTTATAATCTTTCCTATTTTGTACTGTTATAGAATATTTTAGTATGGATTGTTCCTTTCCCCTCTGTGTTGTTGTTTTGCCCTAGCTGTCCATCTCCTCAAAGATCTGTCCCTCTGTTCCCTGTTCCTCCTCCTATTGGATGTCAATCCCTCCCCAAGCCTGCCCCTTTCTCTAGAAACTTCCCTATCAATTTTGTATCCTTCGAAACTCCACTATTTGTTTAAGTTATTCTCTTCCCCTGCAGTCCCCTATTGGTTTAAACATTGTGTTCCCTGCCTTGTGTTCTACCCCGAGTTTCTCCCAATTGGTCAAAGGTTGTATCCTCTCCTGGGACCTCCTCCCCCTTATAAGCTGATGTATGCTCTTGAGTTTGTCCTTTCTGTCACTGAACCTCCAGGAATAAACTTCTTTGGAAACCACACAGAAGGCCTCTCCCTGATCCTTGTCCCTACCCTTGGCGCAGTCTGCAGTCTAACTGTGCTGCAGAGCTGCTGTACCCTGCAGCTGCACTCCAGATTGGACAGCTTTCTGGGGACAGCCCACGTGTGCTGTTGGTGCCAGGAGCTGGTCGGGCAGAAAAAACCGGCACTGTGGCATTTGGCGCCCGTCCATGGGGTGGCAAAGACTCTGGCTTCAGGAACTGCGGTGGACTGTGTCAGCTGAGGCACCAATGAGGGGCCTCTTTGCTCTGAGACCCTCGAAGAGGCTGGAACCGGTGCTGGATGACCCAAGTCGGAAACATGAAGCCCTGGTGCATCAGTGCATCTGGGAGATTACTCCACCTTTTGGTTGGTAGTACTCCAAGGGGGGAAGCGGCAACCCTCTTGCACCCTAGAGGATCGCTTCCTGGGTAGGGGACTTTTCCTGCAAGTTTTTGTTCCTGAGGCTGATGGTCAGGGGAGTTCCCCTGGGGGCTTTGCGACGGACCCAGCTAGGGGAATCTCCCAGAGGCAGCCACGCTCCCAGGGGACGGGATGCACTGTGCACAGTGCGAGCGGCTTGCTGCCATCAGCTCTTGAGACCCTTTTTTATCTTTGTTTTTCGCTTTACTGCAGGGGAGGGTGGATTGTTGCTGTTTCTGGCAGGCTGAGTGCTGATCTGTTGGTACAGCAGAGGGCGATTTTTTCCCAGTTGTGGGTACCCTTGGTGGGGAGGGAAAAGTTAAAGTTTTTAAGGGGATGTTAGAGAAATTTATCAAGTGGCAGCTTCTCCATTTTCTTATTTACTTGTAGATTTGTGTTGCCCGTCTGTAGATTTCTGTTTGGGTAGGGGCACATTTGGGATTTTAGTTCACTTATTTAAGGAAGGGTTTAAGTTAAATTAGAAAGCTTCGGTTAAAGTTATCCATATTTAGCTGACCCAAGCATGAGGGAGGGTGGAGAAATAGTCACATTGGTTTCCCCAGTTGCACCCAGACCCCTCTTTCCCAATCCCCCAGCCCTAAATCCTTTTCTCCTACACTGGGTGGATTGGGGGGATCAGCCCCTCCACAGCAGACACAGGGCTGCTACCATCTCCCTGGCTTCCCCCAGTCCCCTCAGTACCTTTGCCCTGACGGTGATGGCCACACTGTCAGGTATCCTTCCCTAATCCCTCAACCCACTCTCTCATTCCCAGTTAATAACTCCCAAAATAACTTCCAAAGCAGTTTGTCCTCCCATTCCCTGAAATGGTTCCCAAGGAGCACAAGATGGCGGTGGCCACATGGCTTGGCCCTTCCCTTGGGCTTCTCCTTCCCAGAACCTTTCTCTCCCTGCATTTCCCAACCCCTTCCTTCCAACTCCATCTCTCCCCCCAAAAGCTCTACCCCCAGGGGTCACAACCATTCCACCTTAGGTTATGTCTCTACTGAGAGGGATGGAAGTGGAGACTTCTTGTCGGAGACTATCATTTTGTGTGCTCCCCTGTCCTGTCTTCATCCTCTTCCCTGCTAGGGACTCAGATAATTTTTCATCATCACCAAACATGTGAAAGCTGCTGGCAAGAAGACATCTTGGGAAACAGACTCCTTAGTTACTGTCAGCTCTTTTGGCAAGTTCAGCAGTCACCATCACCACCATGTTCCAAGAGGAACTAAAAGTGACTGTAAAGTTATCTGAGTTGCTCGAAACCTTTTTCAAATTTCTTCCTTGTTGTCCAGATTATTTTAGGTTTAAATGAGTTTATATCAATAATGTGTTTATTTAATTATCTTAGGCCCTTTAAAGCTACTGGGTTTTAATTATAAGTTGTTTTGATACCTTTGTGTATTATTTTTGGATAGATTTGTTGAGTTTAACTGTTTAATTTCAATTGTATTGATATGGATGTGCGTGGGCATTGGTGTTCAGTGAGGACCACTTCAGTTAAAGTTATACTAGTGCATTGAATCTGTTTTCTTTACCACTACCTTAGTTCCCCTGTAAATGTTGAGTTAAATTGTAATGTATTCCAAATTATTTTGTGTCAGTTGTTTATTTAATTTTATTAACCTAAAATACTTTGAAAATATTTCTTTTACAGATAAAAGATTTTGTTCTGTATCTTTTCAAAATTGTTAATTCTATAATTGCTGTTAACCCTAAACACTTATTTGCATCCTCAAACATCTCTCTCTTTTTTAAACGAAGAAAGGGGAGATGTGGCAGTGTGTTTTTTGATCGTAATGAGTTTCTAGCAGTTTTATAATCTTTCCTATTTTGTACTGTTATAGAATATTTTATTATGGATTGTTCCTTTCCCCTCTGTGTTGTTGTTTTGCCCTAGCTGTCCATCTCCTCAAAGATCTGTCCCTCTGTTCCCTGTTCCTCCTCCTATTGGATGTCAATCCCTCCCCAAGCCTGCCCCTTTCTCTAGAAACTTCCCTATCAATTTTGTATCCTTCGAAACTCCACTATTTATTCTCTTCCCCTGCAGTCCCCTATTGGTTTAAACATTGTGTTCCCTGCCTTGTGTTCTACCCCGAGTTTCTCCCAATTGATCAAAGGTTGTATCCTCTCCTGGGACCTCCTCCCTCTTATAAGCCAATGTATGCTCTTGAGTTTGTCCTTTCTGTCACTGAACCTCCAGGAATAAACTTCTTTGGAAACCATACAGAAGACCTCTCCCTGATCCTTGTCCCTCAGCGCAGTTTGAAGTCCACCTGTGCCATAGAGCTGCCGTACCCTGCAGCTGCGCTCCAGATTGGACAGCTTTCTGGGGGCAGCGCACCTGTGCTGTCGTTGTCGGGAGCTGGTCAGGCAGAACAAACCCGGCACCATGGCACATGTGACAGTTCTGCTTTCCTGCCAGTACTGGCATGTTCCTTGCCAGAACCAAACAGAGGGCATTCCTAACTGGATGTCTCAGCCATGAGAGGTTTTGAGAATTTTAAGAATCAGATCCTTCTAGTTGCCAGCAGAGAGGCGCATTGGGCCATTTCCATGTCCAAAGGAGGTCACAGCGTGGGCACACAGACTCTGAGCAGTGGAATTCACTGTGAGTGTGGATTAGGTGTGCATCCAGGCTTTAATTTGTTTGACTCTATAGTCACACACTGTTGTATTGTGTTTTTATTACCTTTGTTCCATTTTTGTAATGGTTTGAGCTATGTACCCCAATTCTCCCCAAATGGTTTGCCCCGAGTTGCTTCCCTCCTCCCCCATGTCAATCCTCTAATTCTGCTGATTCATTACCCAGTCTCCTTCCTGGACTCCTGTAAATCTCTCAAACTCCCATCCCCTCTTTCTAGAACCTTCCAGTGGGGGCATCAAGTGATTGGTCGGAGGTCAGGGCCTCCCTCAAAGCATTCCCCAATTTGTTGCCCCTCCATGTCTATCTCCCCAGTTTTCACACCCCCAGTTCTTCCCTTTGGTTGTTCTGTGAATCCCTCCCTTGTTTCCACCCCCGTTTATAACCTGTTGCAATAACTCAGTCTGGGCTCTTCGCGGCTGGTTTCACTGAGGCATGGAGCTCTCTTTGGACTCCCAATAAACCTTGGACTTAACCCCTATGAAGAGTCAGCTCCTAACTCCTCCACCATCATCAGCCAGCGCCTCCTCTGCATTAGGGCTCAAAACCCTAGCTGCCCTCCTGGGCACGGGAGGGTGTTGTTATGAAGAAGTTCATAAGTTAATACAATTAGAGCTGTTAATGTTAATCTGAAATTGTAGTAAGTTAATTGTGTTAACTAAATAGTCGTTAAATGTTAAACCTCTAAGTTGCCCCCACTGTTAATCCCCTTACCTTAGTGGTATCTTGTTCTATCTGTCTGGTACTGCCTCCGTTGCTCTCCAAAATGGCGCCAGGTAACATCCTTGGGAATTATGCAAATTAAGAGATCTTCAAGAAAATCCAACAAAAGACCCTAAAAATGATGAGCTGATTGAAGATTCACTGTCGAAACCTCAAATGACTGCCCTCCTTGAACTAATTACCCAGGAGCTACAGAAAAACCACATCGAGCCCTCCACAAGCCCATGGAACACTCCAATTTTTGTCATACCCAAACAATCCGGAGAAGGCTTTCGCCTCCTACATGACCTGCAAGAGGTGAATAAAAAGATCCAGCCGATGGGCCCTGTGCAAACTTCGCTACCAATGAATTCTATGGTGCCAAAAAGACAACCCTGTGCAGTGCTCAATATTAAGGACTGCTTCTTCTCCATCCCCCTACATGATGCGGACAAAGAACGGTTCACCTTCTCAGTCACCTTCCCAAACAGCCAGCGACCCAACCCGTGCTTCCAGTGGCGGGTGCTTCTGCAGGGAATGGTTAACTCCCCTGCCATCTGCCAAATCACCGTGGACCGAGCATTAGCGCCAGTCTGGCAGAACGATCCCGCCATGACTATTATTCAATATATGGATGACATCTTGATCGCTGCGCCATCAACAAGCCAGGTAGACCAGTTAGTATCTGTGGTCTTAGAGGTCCTAAAAGTAAATGGGTTTGAAATCGCCAGCGCAAAGACAAAAAGGGGACCATGCGTGACCTTCTTAGGAGTGGGAATTTTGAACTTCTGTGTCACCCCTCCCCAAATAAAAATTCATCGGAACATCAGAACACTTCACAACATGCAGCAGGCTAGTGTGACCATTACAGTGGCTCCGCAACATCATTCTGATCCCTCCTGAGATCATGGATCCCCTAAACGACCTCTTAAAGGGGAAGAACCCATGGGAGAATAAAGTACTAACGCCAGAGGCAGTGAGCTCGCTTGACTTCATCAAGTGTCAGATGTCAGCAACCACGCTTGCCAGGTGGGACTCGAATGTGCTGGTCAATATATATGTCCATCTCATGAGGAGAGGGGGAGTAGGAGCGCTAGCCCAGGGACCCCCTGATAAAACCCAAACAATACAATGGGTGGTCCTGAGAAAACCATCTCGCGCCTTCTCCCCAGGAGTTGAGTGCCTTGGTAGCATCATCATGAAACGCAGAAAGCTCGTTCTGAGACACCTGGCCGCTGAAACCACCAGAGTATACCTACCCTTCCGCAAACAGCTTCCTACGTAGTCGCCAGTGATATCAGAATACCTGGCCATGGCCCTCACTGGATTTGGGGGAGAGATTCGGTACGCAGCGAAACCCCCATGGACGCAGTTGCTGGCAGATATTGACATCAACCTACCACCTAAGGTAATTGACTGGCCACGTGAGGGACCCACAGTTTTCACCGATGCATCTTCATTAACTTCCACTACAGCAGTAGTATGGCAGGCAGGAGAGCAGTGGAGTTGCATTAAAACAACAGATCCTGCACAATCAGTTCAACAACTCGAGGCAGCTGCTGTGGCACTGGCATGTGGACTGTTCCTGGAGGAACACTTCAATATTGTAACATACTCCATATTCGTGGCCCGACTCTGTCTAGCCATGGCCGGACCCAGTGTGGCAGTGTCCGCAGTGGCGACAATGCTGGAAGAAGCGCTTTACTCACGAAAGGGCACCGTGTCCGTCATCCATGTCAACAGCCACAGTCCGGTCAAAGGATTCTTTCAGGTGGGTAACAACAAAGCAGGCGCCGCAGCGAGAGGGCTGTGGACCCTGAGAGAAGCCCGCCGGCTGCATGAATCCCTGCATGTCGGGGCCAGAGCACTCGTGAGAAAATGTGGGATCACCATCAATGATGCAAGGCACGTTGCCGCCTCATGCCCCTACTGTCAGAGGTCACCATTGTGGTCCAGCAGAGTCAACCCCAGGGGCCTCAAGGCCACCGATATATGGCAGACAGATCTTACGTTATACCAGCTGCTGAGACCCCAGGCATGGTTAGCAGTAACAGTAGACACCTATAGCGGAATAATTGTGGCCACGCAGCACCAAAGAGCTGATTCCAGGGCAACGGTCCATCACTGGTTAACAGCCATGGCATGGCTAGGCATCCTGCAGCAAATTAAAACAGACAATGGTCCAAGCTTCACCTCAAAATCAATACAAGCATTCGCATCAAGATGGGATATAACGTTAGTCCACGGTATCCCCTATAACAGCACTGGACAGGCCATAGTCAAACGGGCCAACCAAACCTTAAAAAATAAACTGGAGGTGCTAGCAAAGGCGGGACGTTTCACCAATTCCATCCCACCAAGAGATCAAGCACGTATTCTAGCAACCGCCCTACTAGTTTTAAATCAGTTCCCAAGGGGAGACGAAATCGAAAGTCCTGCCCAGAGGCACTGGGCCACCTGGGTGTTAGAGGAAGGCCCACAAGTAATAATCAAAAATTAATTAGGAGAGTGGGAAGCTGGTTGAAGGTTGGTACTCGCAGGGCAAGGGTACGCAGCCGTAAAGAAAGATAGCGAAATTAAATGGTGGCCACTCAAATCAATAAAACTAGACCTTCAGGGCAAGAACTAACGAAACCTGAAAAGTTTGTTTTGCAGGACTCGATCCTCAGACATCCTCATGGCCCGTATACCCTGCTCCCAGAAGGCTGTGTTGGGTCATCAGGCAGCTCGATGGTGGACTACATCGGGGTCATGAAAAAACTCAGTGAGAGGCTGGCGCAAAGAAGAACTGGGGGAAAGAAAAAAAGAACTCAGCACTTGTCCTAAGTGGTATCTGTCAGGTAGGGTTGGAACTCTGGCCAAGTTCTGACTCTACTTGGACGGAATACCAATCAACCCAGAACCTTTCCTGCGCCTAGGGGTCCAAAGGGTGTTTTGGGGAGAACATGAGTCCAGACATGGGCTCTCCAAAACACCCTGGTTTTAAAGTCAAACAGATCGCAGATTCTGGGAGAACAATTTGGTGCTGTGATGTCAACAGATAAGCTGAGGAGGTCCTGCAAGAATGCCCGAAGTCATGGTTCACTCAACCCCACCGCTGATCGCCCTGTATTTTAAATAAGTTTGTGTTGTTTTTGGTTTTTTTGTTAGAAAAGCAGTTAGATAGTTAGCTTTTCGTTTGCATTACATTGCTTACCTTTTCATTTGTTAAATATCTACAGTCATAAGTTTGTTACAAGTTTGCTACAGTTGTTTGTTTTGTTACAGTTACAAGTTTGTTACCATCCCACTAGGCAGTTTTAACCTTAGCATTTTCTGTTTTTAATAGGTCGTGAAAGGGGGGGGAAATGCGGGCTCAAGATATCGTGTCATCTAGGACGTCTTGTGATATTACGCCTAACCCCTCTCCCTTTACCATTGCCCTGCTGTTACCCCCTGTTATAAATTACCCTGCTCAACCATTAATAAAGGCCATTTCACCGCCCACCACATCAGTGTCAACGTGTGCTTTGGTCCTGTGGCAGGGATGCTGCCACAGAGTCGCCCTCAACCCGGGACACCACAGCCTGAGCAGCGGCAACAAGTGGTGCCGAAACCTGGGAAGGCAGGATTGAACCTGAAAGCGGGGATCGCCTGGCCGGAGGAACAGCAACCGGAGTAGCGGGCTGTCTCAGGCGGGGAGGACGCTCCTGGGGGACCAAAGAGGGAGGAAGTCTCACGTCGGGGCGACAGGAGAGGAAGGCTTGCATTGTGATTTGCGAAGCAGGAGGGCTCTGCTGAGGGACCAGTAAGGGGGAGGATGGAGTCCCTTTCTAAGGTCGTCTTTGAATTATGGGGCAGGGTTATGTGCATTTTTTAGCAGGAGCGGGGAGAGTGGGGGCTGCCCAGGATTGCTTGCGGGAGGGGCTCCAGCAGGTCACAGACGACTGTGAGTCCGCTGAGGGAGAGGATTTGCAGCCACGGGAACACCTCCCCGCAGGGAAAAAGGAATCATTTTGGGAAGGGCTGCTGGAGGAAGCGCGAGCAGCAGCCATTAATTCAGAGGTGCAGTGCGGGGCTGTTAAGTTAGGGGCGCGGAGCGGGGCCGCCACCCCGGAGGCGCGGGGTCGGGCCGTTAAGTTAGAGGGGCGGAACGCGGCCGTTAGCTGGGAGGCAGAGGGCGCCGCCGTTGATTTGGGCCTCGAGGAAGCCTGGGCGGGGCCTCCGCCCTGCGTGCCGTGGAGCGGCGGACCCCCGAAAGGGGGGGATGCGGGCGTGGGCGCTGTTGGTCCAGACGGAGAAGGGCTACAAGGTAGCGCAGGCACGCGGGGATGTAACAGCAGAAAAGGGCACGGAGGGGAGACTGGTGCCACTTGGAGCGGATCGTATTACAGGGCACTGGCCTCCCCCAGCAGGAGACGAGGTGAGCCTAGAGGAAGAGGGCAGCCTGGGGCAGAGCCAAAGGAGCAGGGTCGGAGCCGGGCAAAAAGGTCTTGGAACCCGGCAGTCTCCAGCCAGTCGAATTCCGGGACCGAGTCAGACTGAAGCTCGGATGAGTGGTTTCACAAATGGTCCATCGCTGAGCCCGACTCTTATTCTGATCACTCTGATTCAGAAGAAGAGGGAGTGAGGGTGTGTAAGGGTAGCCACCGCAATCCTCCTGCTTGGGTCAGGGGGAAGCGAAGAAAGGGGCAAGCTCCTCTTACGGATTGGAAGAGAATTAAAATAGCGTGTGCTGAGTGGGCCCCTTCAGCCAAGCTAGCGTTTCCTGTCCGGGTGGGGGGGCCAGGCGGAAATCAAAGAACTTATACACCTGTGAACCCCAAGGATGTCCAGGCAATTGTGAAGACAATTGCAGACAGAGGAATTAATTCGGTAATGGTCTCCACTCTTGCTGACAGTGTCTTTGGGGGGGGTTGACATGCTCCCGTTTGATATCAAACAGACATGTAGGTTAATTTGTGATGGGGCAGAAATGATTGCTCTTAAACAAGAGTGGGAGGACAACTGCAAGGCAGCTGGCCTTGGTGACTGGAGCAGACCATGCACTGCACGGCTCCAGCTTGCAGCACTTAATGGGCACAGACCTGACTATGATCACCCCCCAGGCGCAGGCTGAGGGCCTTTGGGCCCCCGAGGTAGTGGCAACAACCCGAGCTGCCAGAGAGGCCATTCGCTCTGTGTCTAAGGTCATTGCCAGACCATCGCTGTGATCCACCCACCATAAGACAGAATGAAAGTGAGAGTTTTACACAGTTTGTGGACCACCTCCAGGCAGCAATTGATTCTTCTACTTTGCCGTCAGAAGCAAAGGGCCCTGTGCTAGTGGAGTGCCTGCACCAGCAGTGTAACACCACCACAAAGGACATCTTGCAGTCGCTGCCACCCGGGGCTACCATGCAGACATGATTAGGCATGTCGTTAAAGAGGAACACCTAGCCCCAATTCAGGCAGCTGTCCACGCCGCCATAACCAACGCAATGGCTTGCTTTAAGTGTGGCCAGGAGGGGCATATCACAGCAAACTTCCCTCGGTCAGGATACCCACTGGGGGCCATTCCCCCCCGCCAGATAGGACCCAGAGGGCCATGCTGGACATGTGGTAGGAGGGGGCATTTCGCTAGGGAGTGCAAGCCTAAGGATCAGGGAAACCGGAGGGGAAGGGGGCGCGCGGGCTGCACACAGCCCCCTCCCACTTGGAATGTGAAGCGGCCCGGCTGTGCCAATTGTCAAAGGGGCACAGAACTCCCACACCCACTGGCCCCTCCCGCGGTCAACTTCACAGCCTGACCAAAGGCCCAGTCAGGCCCATTCACACCCCAGGAATGCCGACAACAGCTCCCTGGGGACGAGGCCCCTGGGTGGCTCTGGCCATGAAGGTGTGGAAGAGAGACCCATGGGTGGCATTCGCTGTGAAGGCAGGCAGGCACCCACTAATAGTGTCGGCTGCCTGCTGTCTCCGTAACAACTCTGATGGCTCTGCTATTTGTATTCCTTTCTGGGTCGATACAGGGTCAGATGTCACGATCCCCAACGTACACTGGCCTTCGCAGTGGAAGTTGGAAGAGGCCCCCATGGTAGGTGGGGTTGGAGGGCTTTCCCGTGCCCAAAAAAGCACCCAGCTCATGGCCCTAACACTCTGAACTGAGAGGGGACCAGGCAGAACCATCACCCTATCCCTGTATGTGATGTCCGGATATCCACCCTTGCTAGGAAGGGATGCCCTAACCCTGTTAGATGTCCAAATGACAAATTTATTCTGAGGGCCACTGCTACACACCCACAACTGCCCATCACACTAACATGGAAATCACTACACCCAGTGTGGGTTGAACTAAGCAACATGTCCTACTAGCAAAAAGTTCCCCTATTCCACCAGCAAGGCTTTAGATGTTGCCGTGACCTGACTGGAACTGGGTCAGAATGAAGACCCTAGACGATGAGCCAAAAAGGTGTCTTCCTAGGCACGCCCGTGAGGATAGGAGTCCCAGTTCTGCTGTGGAGCAAAGCTGTCTGCCTCCTCCTCTGTGTCACCAACGGGAGCAGCGGCAGTGTGTGTGACTCCTAAGGCCCCACCCAGAGCTGATCACTAAATAAAGGCATCCAGAAGGAGCAGGTCTCCTTGCTCTTGCTTTTCACAGTGTCATCCGCAGTCTGCCATGTTGGGGCTGGTTGGGCAGTGACCGGATGATCACAAAGAGGACATGGCGACAACACATGCACTTTCCAAGAGGAGGGTAAAGGAACATTCAGGGAAAGGGTTAATCCTACCACATTTTCATCCAGCTTCTTCCCTTCGTTTCCATAAGCCTGAGAAGTCTTTGTTTCCATGGGCCCATCTTCACCAGAAATTGAGACCTTCACATACAGTAAAGTATAAGGAGTACAAGCCCCATCACTGAGCCCTGTGATACTTTTCCCACACTTAAATGCCCATGGATGGGGCTTGGAGTAACCTGGGCTAATGAAAGGTGTCCTTGCCCATGGCAGGGGGTGGAAAAGAGATGGTCTTTAAGGTTTCTTCCAACCCAAACCATTCTGTGATTCTCTGAGAGCTTTAATGTACAGTCACCCCCCAGAACCACAGGAGATGGTGGCGTCCCAAGAAGACGGACTGCTTTTCCCTAAATTTATTAATGGATGATGTTGCAGCAGAGAGCACCACGTTCTAGAAATGCCAACTTCTCAGAGAACTGTCACAGAGTCAAGTGTACTTCACACAAAAACTGGGCACATCAACTAAGCCTGTATCAAAGAGGAGATAATTACATGGGTCCAGAAAATCAAGTAGCTCTTCCCTTATGCCCAGCTTGGGCTCTGAATCTTCCCATAGCATCTAGTTGCCACCATAGGTAGGCTTCAGATGTGCTTTCTCTGATCTCTCTTACTTAACTGTTTTCAGGTGTTTTGTGAAGCTTAAAATAGCAAATGTGTTCAGTTCCTGGTAGCGGAAAGATGCCAGACGAGGTCTAAATTAACTTTTCTATGGTAGAGATTTGCATGAATTATGTCAATTTAAACATGAATTTCTACTCATACTGCAGTTTTCAAATGTCTGTGGAGGATTTTATTGGTTATTTGTTGTGGTGTGTTTTGTTGGTATGTTCTGTTTCTCCCCCATTTGTTATGATGGTTCTGCCCTCCCAGTTTTCCCCGCCTTAGTTTCTGTCTATTATTTAGTTGCTATGGTTTCCCCCATGTTATGTAATTTCCCCGCCCTATACCTCCAAATATGTATAGTTTTCTCTCCTCCCCGGGCTCAGTCAATCACTCCCCACCACTCCCAGTCTTCCAGAATGTTCCTCGCTGTGGGAGCAGTGATTGGCTGAGGTCCCGGGGCCCCTCCTTTACAATGTATCGATTGGTTCTCCCCTTAAGTCCGTTATGTTCAGTTCATCACCTCACCTCCCCTGACTGGTCCATTGTAAACCCCTCCTTTGGTTCCCACCTCCCTTTATAATCTCATGCTCTACCCCTTTTCTTTGTCACTCCCTGCTGGTCGCCCCCCGGGACATTAAACCAGTTTGGACCCCAGGAAGTGTCCGGCTCTTGTTTCGCTCCACCCTGCTTCGCAGTTATCACCAAGAGCTCATCCTGCAGGCACAGCCCAAGGCTTCTACCGCCGAGGGGTGCCTGAAGCTGCCAGTCCTGGGGCCCTGCCACCGGGACTGACACCCCCTGCTGCAGTGTGGCTGTTGGCCGCCCTCTCTGGCAGCCGGGTCATCGGGTCTCAGGCCACGGTCATCGCTGCAGTTATTCCCTTCATATTTTCTCTAATTCTATAAAATCCAGCATGAATGAGGATGAGAAGGAAGATTTTTTTTCTTATTAATATTTATTTGAATAATTGAAGAAATGAAGTTTACTTGAATTTGAAATAATTGTGGTGAATTCCTACTGGCACAAGAAAGGACAGACTTCATCCCAGTGCTCCATGGCTATCACACCAGCTGTTTTCCATTTCACATATATGAAGAGTTTTGCCAGTCTCCTTTAAATCCAATATATCTGGCATCAGGTATCAAGTATCCAAGTGGTTCTTCTTTCATCTTTGCATCCGTCTGTGGTGTCTTCTCTTGACCTTTTAAATCTGCAAGCTCTTCTGAGCAAGGATCATATCATTACGTTTACATAGTGATTATTGCCAAAGGTCTGGAATCAATGAGGGGTCCTATAATATAAATAGTTATGGAAGAAACTAGCAATCCAAGCTCAAATGACAAGGCATTTGTAAATAACATAGCTAGATCTTGATTGGTAAATTAAGTGTAAAATCAGAAGGAACACTGGATAGCTGCACAAAAGCCTGTTAAGAAAATACATACTTGCACATTTTTATTTTGATCCTCCTGAAAATACCAGAAAACAGAAATTAAAAACTTAAAGAAATTAAAATCTTTAAAACCAAAGAAATTTGTTTTCTAATTCACAGTGAGAAGAGTTTTCAACTATTGGTTTTAAACTAAACTGTGTAAACACACAGAGAAATCTTTTTAGCTAGATTTCTACACTGCGCCAAATGACTTCTGGTGGAGAACAAAACAGGTAATATATTCAGAGACCTTAGCATTACACAATATAGAGCTGGAAAGTGACATCCAAAAGTTAAGCCTGAAAAATGTTGTTGTTAACAGGGCAGTAATGCCTTCCTGTGGCTGACTCCTCACCATGAAGCCACATGCTGGATTGTAAAAACAGTTATCCAAGGTTTATTTGTAACAAAATGATGGAATGATAGAATCATTTGCGTTTAAATGGATGTTTACAGAGCATCCAGTTCCACATCCCCTGCCATGGACAGGGACACCTTCCACCAGATCAGGTTGCTCAGAGCCCCATCCAACCTGGCCTGGGACACTCCCAGGGATGGAGCAGTCACAGCTGCTCAGGTTGACCTGTGCCAGGGCCTCACCACTCTCATTTCTTCCTAATATCTAGTCTAAATTTACCTTCTTTTAGCTTAAAAGCACTATCCCTTTACCTAATGCTAGAGATCTAATAAAAGTCTGTCCCCATATTTCTTATAAGCACTCTGTAAGTTTTGAAAGTCTGCTCAGTGGAGCACCACCATCACCATAACGAAAAACTGCTTTTTGCAGGCCCAGCTGTTGAAATGCTTATTCTGGTAAGAGATTTCAGAGTTCTAATACCCATAATATTTTAAAGAAAAATCTTTTCATGCTCAGTAGCAGTCACAGAGCAGTTGATCATTAGGATTTAGAATTAGAGAATGTACAGAGAACATCCTCATGCTGCTGCACATATGCATGTACACACACTGAATGCAAGGAAAGAAAAATGGGTGTCCCATTCCAAAATGGATTCCAAAATGGAATAGGAAGATGAGTAAAAAGCATAAGCAAGGGAAAAAAAATGCCTCCTAACACAGCACCAACAGCTGGACCAGGAAGCTTCAGTCTAGGAAGGAGACGAATGAAGAAGGATGTGAATGAATTCTTTAAAATCTGCAGTGCCAGTGTCCAGTTCTGGGCTACCCAGTACAACAAAGATAACTTGCTGAGGAAGGGATTTTACTGAGAGAGCTGGGGCTGCTCAGCCTGGAGAAGAGAAGGCCCTGGGGTATCTTATCCACCTGTATAAACAGCCAGTGGCAAAGAATGAAGAGGAGGGTCAGATTGTCCTCTCAGTGACCAGTGGCATGACAAGAGGTGTGGAGGTGGTCAGATCTGGGGACAGGCTGCCCAGAGAAGCGTTGAAATCTCCATCAGTGGATGTGCACAAAACCCAGCTGGACATCTGCTCCAAGTGGCTCTGCTTCAGCAAAAGAGTTGGACCAGGTGGTCTCAACAGGGTCTCTCTACCATAAGCTATTCTGAAAATCCTGAGTTGCAAGGAAAAAAAAAACCAGTAAAGAAGAAACTACTGTACTTTTCTTAGTGAACAGATGGTATCAAAAGGAAATTAACAAGACAAAGGTTGGAAACAAATAAAAGAACTTTTTACACAGTACATAATTGAACTATGGAGCTCTTTATCATAGTGTTTGTTGGATGCTGAATAGCAATTAGATAAATGTGTGGAAGAAACATTCATCAAGGTCAGTTAAATACAGTATTACCCAGAATTCATGGATTTCCTTAATCTACAAGTCATTGGAAACTCAGAGAACAGACGGAAAAATATATTTATATTTATATTTTATATTCATATAATCTTAACAATGTGGTCTCACTCTTCTTTTGACTTTTGTTACTTGTCACAGTTGAGGACATGACATGACAGCTGACGTTGCATAGCTGGTCCTATATTTAGAAGTACAATGCATGTGCATTTTGTAATCCATTTCACTGCAAATGCCCTGAGGAAAAAAAAAATAAACTAGAGTTTGTCTCAGAAGAAGAAAATGTGCCTTGAGAAAAGAAATTATTTGGATGGAGATCAGGTTTGTTCAGCAAGGAAGTTCCATTCTCATATCTGCTTTTGATGACTGCCAAGGCTATTTAAAATTTCGATATTTCATATGTAATACAGGAAATTCCATAATGAAAACTATTCAAGCACAAGTGAATATTTAATATGCTTTTCAGAGGCTTGGTCTATTTATAAAGTATAGAAGTTTAAATAAAATTACTTAAATGACTTCATGTCAGATGGGAATTAGGAAGTCTGTAATTTTTGCAAAACACAAGAGTCTATTAGGAGACTGAAGCTTTTCCTGTTTAAAAAAGCCAATCTTACAGTTTTAAGAAAATCTGAAGCATTTGCTGAAGACATGTTTTATCATCATTAATATTTAGGCAAAATAGGGAAGAATTTGATTTGCATGAGCCAGAAGACTGGCTATCTCTGTAACGGACTACAATTGAGGAGACTGAACCTTAGGGTTTATCTTTAGCTTTGATTATGTCAAAAAACCAAGTTAATAAGCAGCTACACCACTGGCTTGCAATGCAGGGAAGAAAAAGTTTGAGTAAGAGTAAGTAAAAGTTTTCATATTTCCTTTCTAGCTGAAGACCTGTGTGCTCAAACAGAGAAGAATAAGTGGATGTGACAGGATTTTGTGCAAAGATTCTGAACAAGGTTGAAAACGTTGAGAAATTGGACAGTGTGGGGATTAATTGAAGTCTGGGCAAGCAAGATTTCTCTTGAAGATGAGAGCAGCTGAAGCTGCCTTCGAACAGATGTCAGTGGGACACTGTGATTAAACACATCTCGTTTTTAAAGCTCTGCTGGTCCCTGTGGAGCAGTGATTATGAACCAGATCAATTATGCTTCAGTATTCATATTAAGGCTGTATTTTTTTCCTGCTGTTGCCTTCACTCCAAGTTTTTGGAATGAGATGCTAGAAAAGGTAGAACTCCAGATTACTAACTCAGGAAGGCTGATAGTTTTGTTTGGGTACAAAGAATCCCATGGAATACCCCATCTCTTTCTTCCTCTAAATTCCTTTTGAATATTCCAGCTTAAGGTTTTGGGGTTTTGTTTTCTTTCTTTACTTCTTTCCCCCCCCCCATATCTGCCTTGGGTCAGTACTGATTTCTGTGGCCAGCACCTGAGCCTGATCCATGCTGTGTTGTGAAGCTGTTGTGAGCTTCATCTGAAGAACTGAACACAGCTGTAACTGTTCCAAGTCCCTTTGTCTGTACTTTGATTGCTTTGATAATGTTCTTCAATTATATGTGATGATAATTAAAGAACATTTAAAGCATTGTACACAAAAGAAACATGTAACTGTGCTGGAAGTGGGATAAAAATTGTCTTTATTTAAATGCTGAGATAGTAGGAAAAGAAAAAGGAGGAGCCTAAGTGCTTAAAACAGCTTTTAAGCAGAATTTGAGTGTCTACTTCATCAGCTGAGCCAGATCACTTTGACAAATCTCTCAGTCACTTTCTTTGATCTTAAAGTTTGTGCCTCAGGTTGAACGTGGTATTATGCCTGTTTTGCTGGGTTTAAACACAACCAGCACTTAAATCAGGGCTCTGGGAGCAGGCGAGCCTCTCAGTTTGTGGCAGCTTCAATCTGATGGGTTTGATCTGAAGAAATATGAAACAAAGTCGAGAATCAGACATCACACAGACTTTCACCAGCCACGTTACAACAGTTGTCAGCTACTGATGAAAGTTTTCCAGAAGAAGGAGAGCCAAAGCCTCTGTCCTTCCTGGACTCCAGGCTGACATCATTTCCCTGAGTACTGCTTCTTCCCACAGGCTGTGATTTCCCTGAGAAATCTCTGTACTGAGTGAAAATTCCACCACACTCCAGGGACTAGAGCAAGGACATGGCCAGAACCTCTCTGTGCAGCATAATCCCCAAAGCTGTTGGACTCCTCATTCATTAGAGCTCATAAAAGCAGCTAGTTTTGATGACTGATTGACATTAATTACCTCTAGGATATAATCCCTCCTGTCTCTGACTATTTAAGTACTCTTCTGAAAAGTTAAGTGAGAAAAAAAGGAAAAAATCCCTCTTGGAAACTGCTTCCACATCCACTATTCTTAACCCATTGGCTGTTAATTATTCACTGTGTGTGAGCTCACATTGTAGCTTGCAGAAAAGGCACCATGAAAGATGTTATAGACAGCATTTATGAACACAAAGAGCTTCATAAAACTACTTTTAGTCCATAGTACTCAAGACAAGCCTACACTACAGTGAGTCAGCTGCCTCTCACTTGATTTGTACAGACTTTTATAAAATTCAGCACACAGTGATTTTGTTCTCTTTAATCAATTTTCCACAGAGGGACCCACTGTGAATGCAAACCCTGGCACTGCTGACAAACAGAACTGAGGGTATTGAGATTTTCTCCCTTTCCCAAAAGAAGTCAAAACTACACATATATATTTTACATGCATGTTTTGTTAAGGTTTGTTTTCAGCACAGTGTCTTCAACTGGTGGAGCTGTTTGATTAGCTGAAATTACCTATAGTATATGGAAATTATATCTGCCATAGGAAAAGACCCAGAGTGACACAGCAGGACATGACAGGCTGCTCTGGAAGAAACAGTTTTCCCCTGAAGGCAGTAGAGCTCATTTTGGGATTCCACTTTAATCATGAGCTGTGGTCTCTCAGTATGTAAAAAAAGACCCCAATCAAAAGGGAATTACTGCCTGCAGATCACAGGGTCCGAGAGACATGAAAAACGATGTGCTGCTTCCATGGGGAATGATTTACTGGCTCAGCATAGGCCCCTTAGAAAAAGGGATTCTATAATTTTGTTTCTTTTTAAAGGATGAGGAAAGGACACCTGTGCTGTGGCTCAGAATACCACATATTTCAGATCTTTCTCATAGTGAGTTTCCATGGGAGATTGTCTCTAGTATCAAACCCACTTCAGGACATCCTTTTATTTCTATTGTCCCACAGCTCATTCTTGCCTCTGTGTAGCACTGTGAGATTGTGTGCCATGTAATCATACAAATTAACATGAAACACAGTGAAAAATACAGGGTTCTCCTGAATGGAGAAACTGGATGAAAGAAGTTTAATTGAGAGAAGTGATGGATGTAGTTAAAGTACTTCCAGTTCAAAGGAAGATACGCCTTGTTAACACTTAAATGAAGATAAATCAGTTCCTGTGCACTGCTTTGAGCCCCCAAAAACTGTGCTGTGAGTGAAAAAAGTTCCCTACATGTTGAGGAATGCAAGTACCTGCTGGGCAGTACTATGGAAGGAAATAGAGACCACAGAGCTCCATCCTTCCCAGCCCTTGGGGAATATCTCTATATTTTGGAAAGACAGCTGAGCTTCCAGAGTAAGTCCAGTTCTGTCTCCATGATCTCACTGCCTTCTAAGGGCCTCCTGTGAAGGGCTGAAATGCTTTGGAAAAATTTTGTTGTGGTCTGAGGCTGAGGGTAGTTTAGAAGTGTGGTGCCCATTCATCCTGATATCTAGTCTTTTAATAGTCAAATAATCTAGTGGGATAAATGAATGGCACAGAAAATTTTAATGAGATGAATTAAAACTCTTGGAAACGAGGTGTTTAATAGCCATTGAAAGTCATCAAGCTTTTTTGTTTGCTTCAGGCAGACCAGTAAAGTTATTGGAAACTGCTGTGGAGTCTGAATTAGGTGAACTGAAGCTGTCTTCTAGGAGACATGCACATGTGAGGGGAAATAAGCAAAATCAGAATCAGTGACAAAAGGAGGAAAAAAGACAGTGTTGGCTTTCCTTCCTTTTAGGTACAGATCAAGTCCTAGGGGGCAAATTACTGCATTGGAACGACTGGTTCTTTGAACACTGGAAGTCTGAAGAATGGAAGAGGCTGGTCTGCTGCAGGGTGGTCATTCAGCTGAATTTTCAAATGGTGACAGTATTTCTTGTTTTAGTTTTAGGTTTTTGTCTCCTAAAGCCAGGAAGATTATAAAAATTTCTGGTACACCTTCTCTTTTTAATGATTCTTGCTGCAGACCTTAACTGTTCTAATCAGCAGATAAATTAATACAGTCTCCTTTCTTGATTAAAGATTCATTTCCATGAAACATACATTCATAAAATCTTTTTGTGACCTCCCCAGTCCAGCAGATACAGTTGAAACCAGCAGCTTCAGCAGTTATACTGTGAGGAAGCTCAGATGGATGAGAAGTGGTAACATATACCTTGCAGCACTAAAAATGTCCTCCTTAGCTTTGATGTCCATCAAATAAAATTATGCTAGTCAATCTCTCCTCTACCAATTCCCAGAATACAGGATATTAAGAGCTTGAATTTTATATGAAAAAAAAAAAATCTAAACCCAACTTGGTGTCTTATTGAAAAATGCTGTTTTATCACCTTAGATCCAGGGGCAAAGCCATAACCTTTGATAGAAAGCATTAGCTCTCATTTCTCATTCCCTCTACTGAATAAACTACTTTTTTAGACACTTTATTGCTACTATTATATTTAAAACAATCCACATTGTCTGTACTTCCGTCTTCTGAGTATGCCCTTCCCATTGTCCTTCAGTCTCCTGTTGAAGACCATGGGGCAAATCTGGGCAGCATTTTCATGGGTACAAATGGAAAATATCCATGTAAAATAATTCTTGTCCACATTTTATTGCAAGCAGCTTGAGCAGTCTGAGCATGATTATCCTAGGGTGACGTTATGATGTCTGTATCCCCATTCATGTGTTCTGTTTATGCTGGATATTATGTTCTGTGCCTTCAAGACTGGCTCTGAAGAGTGAAAGTTTTGTTTTGGTTTTGCCATCAGCCGCTCCCCCACGGCTGGTGGGACACAGAGACAGGGCAGTACATGGTTCTGCTTTTGCTTTTTGTTTTGCTTTTCACTTTACTCTTGGTTCTGCTTTGCTCCTGCTTCGCTCTTGCTTTTTGGTTCTGCTGATTAGTTAGTTTAGCTAAGCAGTCCAAATTTTTCCTGGACTGTTTTTCCTTTCCCTTTTTTTGGACCTACTCAAACCTGCTCTGGGCTGGGGCCTGGCAAACACCGAGGGTTTGCACCTTGTGGCCTAGCGGGGCCTACTCTGGGCAGCAGCTACCCCAGCACCCGAGGGACTGATAACAGAGCAACCACCCCCAGGAGAGACTTTCTGATTTTGTCATCTTTTTCAGAGTACTGAGAGTGTTGTCATCTGGTATTATTCATTTTGTGTGCTGGGGGGTGCTTTGCCTGTTAAATAAACAGGTTCTTTCCACTTCTCTCCGAGGAATCCTTCCCGAACCGGCTGTGGGGAGGGGCCGTGTGGGTTTGCTTTCTGGAGGGTCCCCCTTTTGGAGGTTTTCTCCAAATTTGCCCTAAACCAGGACACTGACGAAGGTTTTACATTCCTGCTCTGCAGCCTGAAGAGCTCCTCAACTTTACAGACAGCTCAAACAGGGCAAAGAGCTGCACTTGGCTGGGATTACACAAAGTTCAATCAAGGCACAGCAGTTAAAACAGCCTTGTGTAGCTCTGTGATTCAGGCTTCAACTTTTCCAATAAATTACTCGTTCTACAGCCTTGATGGTCTGTGATTTCACCTCCCTTGCAGAGAAACCATTTTTCCCAAGTTTCAACATCTGCAGAGAAGCTTGAGGGCTGTAGGTGAGCTAAGGCAGTGATACAGTTAAGGGCACAGCAATCTTCCTCTCCTGGAAGTGATGGAAAAGCTCCATAATGGAGCAGACATTCCCTGAGCAGCACAGATGCCACATTAGTGCTATACCCAGGTGTGCAGGGAGAGCTAATTGAGGAATTGAGTGGGATCTGGGAGCATTGCAGGAATCGCCAGCCTAGCACACAGGACCCAGCTGGGCTTCAGGAACAAATTGGATCAGGGACGCAAGGCAAGATGAGACTTTGACAGGGGAGGCAGCAAGCTCGGGAGGAGGGAAAGACAAAAGAATAATTAAATCAAGGAGTTGGGTACAGCAAGGAGTGGGGGTAGTGCTGAAAATAAATGCACAGTGTGTGGCTCAGCGCAGGGCTTTAAGGGCCCTCAGTGGGATCTGATGGAAACCCCCTGATGACGTATAGGGAGGGCAGCTCCTTGACGAGGCTGCCTGATGCTGATACTCCTGCTGCTGCTGATGATGATAATGCTGCTTTAGCAGCTGCTCAGCTGCAGCATTTGCTTCCTTCCATGAGAGCCTAGCGTGCAGTCTGGGAGGGGAGGAACAGCCTGGGGAGCTCCAGGGATGTGTGTGCTCTACAATCCCCATTGTTGAGTCACTGAAGTTAAAAAAGACCTCTAAAATCATCCAACCACTGACCCAGCACTGAGCTGAAACCTTCCTTGAGCACAAGGATATGGGTTCCCTGCCCTTCCGATAGAGGTAGCTGGCTAAAGCACTCTTTTCATGCCAATTTTGAGGCATTTTAATATCTCCTCTATTTTAGAGGCAGTCTGAAGGCTGCTCTGAGCTGCTGCAGAACTGACCTGTCCTCCATCCAGGAGGATGTGGAGGGCTGGGCACAACAAGGGCTGATCCCACCTCCAGTTTAAAATGAGCTACAACCCACTCAGGGAAAGTATTTCTTTCTACTCAAATAAATTTAGCCACCCAAAAGCTTTGCTGGATCAGGCTCCTGTTGCTGTAGAATGCTGCACCATCTGCCTGGAGACTTTTTATGGTCTGTGGAGTTACCAGCTATAATCTTTGAGCTGTTTTTAGACTGAGTAAATGCTCTGTGCATATTAAGCTGTTTTACTGCTTCTGTTTTCTCATGTAACTTAACAATGATGAAAAAACAGTGTCAGTTCTGAGATTCCCATGGAATCTGGGTTGTTTTGCCACCATCTGTCTGCATTACTGACTTTCAAAACTGTAGGAGATAAAGACTGATAGCTTATCAAGCCACCTTTCTGATGTTCAGCTTTCTGGCAGACTGATGAAAACATGTGTTGAATCCTAGTCTTGTCTTAGAAGCAGAGAGTAGGCTCTAAAAAGTAAAGCTGAAACAGGGAAGTTTAAATTGTGTTATTAGGGAAAAAAATCTCCAAAAAGGTGGTCAGGCATTGGAACAGGCTGCCTTGGAGCAGTGGTAGAATCACTGTCTTGGGAAATGCTCAAAAATTGTTTAGATGTGGCACCTGGGGAGGTGTTTTCACAGTGAACCTGCCAGTGGTGGGTTAATGGTTGGATTTGATGGTCTTAGAGGCCTTTCCAGCCTTAATGGGTCTGTTTTTCTTAGTAATAACTGTTCTGTAATGCCCTAGATAAAGCTAATGAAGTGGTTCAGACCTCAGTGCACTGGATTTTGTATGGCTCTTTATGTTCTTTAAAGGAGAAAGTTTAAAACAAAATATACCCAAAAAGGCAGGGAGAGGAGGTTTTCAAGAAACAGTGGCTGCTTGGGAAAAAAAAATGTAGAAGATATGATGACACTGTCTTTTTAAATTGGACCTCGTACATGATTTCTAACACTTAAATATCAAGAAATACATTCAGCTTGTCATTCATCACAGACACCTATGGCACTGGCTTGATTGCAGACACGTGAAGTGCTCTAGGCTCCGTATTTTTAGTTTACAGAAGACCCTGTAAAGGTGATTTTTGTGCTGTTTTATACAGGAGTGGACTTCAGAGGGTAGGATTTCTAGCCTGCCTTCTACTTTGTTGTTTGGGGAGGCCCAAAAGTGCTTCCAGTAATAAATTGAGCATTTATCTAATTCACAGTAATTTTCATAGCACCTTATTTTGGGTCTTTAAGTGACTCTTCAGATTTCCACATCACCTTTATAGTTTCTCCTTATCCTCATTCAGATTCTGCAAAGTCAAAATGAGATTAGAGACTCTAGTGTTAAAAGACCATTTATGTACATTAACTCAGGGAAATAAAACCCCACCACACAACACTTTGGCACTAAGCAAGGTCCTAACTGCCATGCAATCTCATTGAGCTGAATCTGTCCTAGAATTTGTTCTCCCCAGGCAGAATGGGCACAGCAAACCATTTTATCTCAATGGTTCCCCTGGGAGTAGTTAGATCCTACATTTTTTTTTTTCTGCAGCACACAAAGTTCCCTGCCATCCCTTCAGCCCTGTTGATACAGCTGCAGTTTAAGCCAAGTCTGTGGAATTATTTGGGTTAAAACAAACAGAAAAACCTTATTTACTGCATCATTTTTCTGTTTTTGCCATGTTCAACATCACTGTGGACTCTGCTGTGCTGATACAGCAGATGGGAGGGGAAGGTGAAGGGGGAGGGGGCAAAAGGAAGGGGAAAGGGAAGGGGAAGTTTTCTTTAGAGAAGGAAACTGAAGGAGTGTCTTTACCTCCATCCTTTTTTGCTGTGCTCTTTAATTTCTTGATAGACAAGGGTTTTGAGTTTAGCACATCAGTAATAGCCAGTTCCTCTTCAAAGGGAAAAAAAAGGTGGACAGTGACCCCCAAGTTAGGAAGGAAGCAGAGGAATGCTGTGTAGTGCGTGCATTTTCCTGCCTCATATGATAAATTTCTTTTCAATACCCGCAGCATTTTGTAATTTGAACTGCTGCCTGCTATTTGTTTTACTTTAATCTGTGTCGCTTCTCTGTGTTTATTATCTTTCTTCCCACTGTCCCTCAAGTTCTGCATTTCTATCCAGCCTCCCACGATATTAGCAAGCCTTTTCACAAAGGGAGGACTGTGTCTGTGGCGAGAGAAAACTTCAATAAATTACCCATGCAATTTGTAACTGTCAGAGTACAAAATACAGAGTACTTTAAAAAAATAAATAAAACAAATGTTTGCATTTACATTCCATACTGGGAACTTTTATTTTCCACTAAAACTAAACCCTTTATCTGAACTGTCAATGTTATAGATGGTGCCTTTATATATTTAAAGATTTGCATAGTTTTTATCAAATTGATGCACTTAACTGATTTAACATTCCAGTCGCTTATTTAGAAAGGGAGAAAAGACAATATTTTAAAAGAATATGAAAAATGGATTGCCTTTATTCAGGTCAGTTCATTAATCTGTCTTGCATTTGTTCACTTCAGACACAGCAACTTTTTTTGATGTTTATTCAGGATATAGTGTCTGAGAGATGCATCGTGGGATTGATCATCCATCTTGGTTTTCAAACTCTATTTATAAATTATCACTCCTCCCATATTCTTTTGTTACCATAAGTCCACACATGGTGCTGAAGGCCCTGACCAACACTGAAAATTAATTCAGGAATCACTAGTTGAAGCAAGGAGGTTTGAGTTGGGTTGGTTTAGTTTGATTTGCATTTTTGAAAGGTGTGTTAAAGTTCAGGACTGCATTTTCAGATCCTGAGATCAGCTTTAACTTTACTGTGTGTTTTGTGACCATTCTGCATAGATGGTGCAAATCTACCATGGTTCCCCAAAACTGCGAGCTCCTCACAGCCCAACTCAATCTGTCAGAGCTGCCTTTCCCTGTCTCAGTGTGGGAAAGGCTCATGCCTACAGAGTTCAGGCAGCAAGCCAACAAAATCCTGATCCATCACTTTTATAGTACTGGATTTCTTATGGCTGAACTCACTGAACTGATTTACTCAGCGAGCTCAGGAACACCAGGGGGGTGGTACCAGTGGGACAGGGTATTTCTCTGTGGCAGTCCCAGTCCAATTTATCCTGCCATGGAGCAGAACCTTTGAACTACCTCAGGCTGTTGGTACAGCAGATTTTTACACTCAAAGTGCCCACTTTAGTCCCTGGTGTCCAGAGTGCGGTAGTTTGTTTAACAGTCTTAAACAGAAAAATTATATTAAGGAGTATTCAGTCCAATGCACTAAAGCATAATAAAATTGGGTAGCAGGAAGGTTAGATCAAATAAATTCAAATGGAAAAGAATTAATTTAGTCAAGGTGTTTAAGCACTTTGTACGCTTGGCAAAGAAGGCAGTAAATTCACAATGGAACATTTACACCAGGGCTGGATGTCATGCTTAATGATAAACTATGGTTCAGCCACCAGCAAGTTATTGGGCTTGATAGTGTACAGTTAGGGTGAAAGAAAGAATAATTCCCTGTGCCACAGCAGGTGAAATCCTATGGCCTGTATTAAACAGAAGGCCATGCTTGCAGAGGACTGTGATCAATTCTCCTTCCAGATCTATGAATCTCTGCTGGTAGGCGTTCTAGGTTCCCATTTGCTCTGTGTTTTACGGAATACGTGAAAGGAAGTCCCAGACCTCAGTATGTGAAATCGGCTGCAGCTATATTAATCTCTCAAAAGCTCTCCGGCCTTTGAAAATATATATCTCAATACAAACAGGGAACAGACTGCAGTGTCACCTACGCACTCCCAGGCTGCTGAAGCCCTAGAATTTGTGTTACAATATTGAAAGTTTAAATCCTGTTTCTGAGAAGGAAGTCTCGATTGGACATAGGCTCTTTCAAATTTAGAGTTTTGTGCCACATCATCCACATGAGTTTTGGACCCTCAATATTAGGCAGCCTGGATTCACATCTGGGAGAATCCAATGACTGAATAAATGCAGCAGAGAACTCACAGCAGGTGAGATGTGTCTGAAAGCAGTGGGCATGTATGTCCATGGAAAGAAGTCTGGAACTATTTTTTTTTCTTTTTCTTTTTTTTTTTTTTCCCTCATGAGGTGGGTTTCTGCTCCTCTACCTGATACTCTGTGTTATGCTGCTCAGAAATAGGAGTTCAAAATACACCTGGCTGAGCTGGTGGAGTTTATCCAGAACACTAGGCATCATAGAATCACTCAATATCCTGAGTTGGAGGAGACCCACAAGGACCATCGAGTCCAACTCCTGACCCTGCACAGGGCAGCCCTGTGGATTCCACCATGGAATCATTCCATGCCTGACCACATTGTCTTGAACTCCATCAGCCTTGGTGCTGTGTCCATTCCCTGGGGAGCCTGTTCCAGTGTGAGAGGCACCAATCTGATTTCCACTTATGCCTCAGCATATGTTATATTCTTAGAGGAGCTGTGCTGAGCTTGCACCCCCAGGAAGACTTCTGGCAGTCACTCAGGGCTGACAAAGCCCCCATGATCGGACGGTGAGTTAACGCCGCCATTTACTGGTGGAGCAATATGCCCGGATGCCCGCCAAAAATGCCCGCCAAAAATGCCCGCGGGGGCGGGCTGTGAGAGGAGCCTCAGCACATAAAACCGGCTGAGGGCGACGCAAAAGGAGACATTTTGTTTGAGAATCCTAGAGGGGGCGGTGGCTGTTCTGCAAGATTCACTCGGTACTTCTTTCAGCTCCTCGCCACCCCCCGGTCCTGTTTCCCTGCTCTGTCATTCCGGAGAACCATCCCGATTCATCATCGCCACGATCGCTCCGGTGCCTCCCCGACGGGGCGGGCGGCGCTGCAGCCATCCATGCAGCCAGCCACTGCAGCCGTTCACTGCAGTCATCCATCGCAACCATTCGCTGCAGCCCGGCATGCAGCCGGGCCCCGCCGCCGGCCCGCGCGCAGCCGAGCCCGCTCGCACCCACCCAGCCTCCATAGCAGCAGCCTGTCGCTGCCGCCTGCTGTCGGTCCCCGATCCAGGGAGCTACGGCTGCTCCAGGGCAGTGCCCGTGGCCACGGCAGCGTGTTTCTGCCGATGGAAGGGACATGCAGTCTCTGTTCCCTACCGATGAAAGGGACACGCAGCCTGTTCCTGCCGATGGGAGGGGCACACAGCCTGTTCCCTGCCGATGGAAGGGACACGCAGTTTCTGTTCCCTGCCGACGAAAGGGACATGTAGCCTGTTCCCTGCCGGTGGAACGGGCGCGCAGCCTGTTCCTGCGGATAGAAGGGGCACACAGCATGTTCTTGCCCGGGGAAGGGACACGCAGCCCGCCGCTGTTAATGAATCTCTCAGCTCGCCGCGGCAGACCCGCCGTGGTTCGCAGCACACGCGTTGTGCCCGCTAACTTGATCAAGAATCTTTTCCTGATACCAAATTTAAACTTCCCCCGACACAGCTTCAGGCCGTTCCCAGGGGTCCTGTCCCCACAGAGCAGAGATCAGTGCCTGCCTTTCCCTTTTTGTCGCAGAAGTTGTAACTGTGCTGAAGCCCCCTCGCAAACTTCTCTAGCTGAACAAACCCAGCGTCCTCGGCCCCTCATCACATGACTTCCCTTCAGGGACCTTCACCACCCTCCTGTCCCTCTTTTTGCACTGTCGAATTGATTTAATGTTCTCATATTCTAACGCCTGAAACTGCCCTCGGGTTTTGAGGTGACGCTGCTCCAGTACAGAGCAGAACAGGAAAATCCCTTCCTTGCCTTCCTGGCAATGCTGTACCCACTGCCTCCTCCCTCACCAAAGAAAATATCCTAGATGAAAGAAAGCCAAAAATTGCCACATCATTCTCTGCCACAAACCTAACCAACCAAATCAGAAAACACATGCACAAAAAAACCCCACAAAGCCAACACACTCATGATCTCCATTTCAAAATTACCATTCCTCCTATCTACAGTTGTCAGAGAAGTCTTTGATCTTCCTGAAGTTCCATATGAAGTCTAAGTTCAATATGAAGTTGGAATCAGAGTTCAAATGCTCTGTCTGCAAAGCTGGTCTTTTCCTGTTGCCCCAAGGTTTTACTGGTTTGTGAAAATACTAACCCAAGGACTGCATTCCTCTCTCTCTATGATATTTTCCTATAAGTATTAATGACACTGGAGGATCTTCAGGAAGTGAACTAAGTGTCATGAGCAGCTCCCATGCCATTAGTGTATAAATCCTTCACAGGCAATGTCAATGCAATGATTTTTGGGTTGTTTTTTTTTTTTGAAGATTAAAATTGGTCTCATTAAGTGCTAAGAATTCACAATTACCACCTGAGAGGAAACTTAGAGGCTCCAAATTGCAATACATGGATTTTCTTTTTAAATGTTGTGATTATTAAACTTGATCTCACTACTTTTGCAGTGGGGAAAGGGCAGACCACTACTGTTATCCAGCCTCTCTTAAATGACTCTACCTCCTGCTATTAAGTGATGTTTCAGAGAACAGTGCGTTTTACTACTTTTCAAGATTATGTGGAGCAAATAGAATGGCAATTACAATGTGTTCTGGCAGCTCTGAGCACAGGGCTACAGTTCTTGTGTGGGCATAATCCCCCACTGCTTTCTCTGCCACAGGAGCAAGCATCTCATCCATTTTCCTTGTTCCGTCTTTTCAGTGTTCTTACTGAAATTCATCACTTGACAGCAGCAAAGGCTTGCAACTGGCCTCCTGTGACTTAGCTATCCATCATGGATTTCATTTATTATAATAGTACAAAACCTTCTTGCATCCAGATATGTTTTGATGTTTGTTTAGGAACTTCACAAGCTGTTATCTCTCTCCTGGCACCTGATGAAACCATGCAGAGTTTAAGAACTGTGGGTTGGAATTGCCTGGTCACAGCTATGGTGGTCATCCAAAGTGCTTGTTACCTTTGGAATTAAACTAGGCTTGTCCATCCCTTTAGCCCAGTTTGCTGCTTTTTTATCTCCTGGTAGAGATAAAGGAGAATCTCTTTGACAGGTTTGCAAAGACAATGCGAGACACAGGGCTGTAGCAATTCTGTTATGTGATAGATGTTTGAGTCTAGGAATGGTTCTCTCCTCTGTGTGTTTATGGTTTTATTTCTGTGGAGAAAATTCCTGGGGAGTTTTTTGAACTAGAACAAGTCTGGAGTGTAACTGCCCATGAAAAGGCAGGGCTGCTTTTCAAGTAGGAAACCAACTGCATGCTACCTGTAGCCTGCTCTGCGGCCACAGGAGCTGGACAAAGGGATACCAGTGAAGAAGAGGCAAGGGATGTGGTGAGGTCTATGTGGCCAAAAGGTCAATGTCCGGCTAGCACAGGGTAATGGCCGACACCCAGCTGCATAAACGGCCAGCCCCCTTTGGCGTCTCTTGGCCTCGGGCTGAGCTGGCTTGCGGATGGTCTCGCTGCCAATGGGACGAGAAAGGAGCTGGGCACTCACTGCGGGTGAAGTCAGGTTTATTGAAGGCCCCAAGACACCAACCAGGGAGTGACCCCGAGGGGAGGGAGAAGTGAGGTTTTACAGGAAGGGGTTGTACATGGGAGGGATTCACAAGAACCAATAGGGAAGGGTGAAGAGATGAACTTAACATAACTGGCATTAGGGAGAAACCAATAGATACAAAGTAAAGGAGGGGCCCCGGGACCCCAGCCAATCATAACCCCGAGTAAGTGGAAGCTTCTGGCAAGTGAGGAGGTGCACGAGGGCGTACGCGGCCCTAGGTCCGGCTAGCTGAAGGGGTGAGAATGGCCGACGCACCTACACATAGGAAGCCAACCCCCCTTGGCGTCGTGGTCTTGGGCTGGGCTGGATCGCGGACTCGGACTATTTGCGCTGGACGAGACGAAATGAGGGAGCGACCACTTGCTGGGGGTCAACATCGGTTTATTGAAGGAGATGCCAGCAGCAAATGGCAACCAACAGATGGAAATGCCCACAGCAAATGGCCCCGATCAGGGGAGAGACAGAGTTTTAAAGGGAAGGGGTGGAGAAGGGAGGGAAGCCCAGCTAACCAATGGTAGAACATGTGGGGAGGTACATAACATAACTGACATTAAAACATATCCAATAAACATAAAGCAAAGGAGGGGCCCCGGGACACCAGCCAACCACAACCCCCATGAAGAGGAAGGTTCTCGAAACCTGGGAGGAGTGGGGGATGATTGACTGGGCCCAGGGAGGAGGAAAAACTTAATTAAAAGGTAGGATAGTGGAGGGGAAGTTACATAACTTAAGTGATAGGCAGCTGTGGGGGAAGGGGTAACCATAGCAACATAACTGTAAAAAGCTCTGTGGCGGGAAAACTGGAGGGGGAAGAACCATATTACAAAGAACAGGGGGGAACAATACATAAAATAGGGGAGCAAAACAAGAAATTTAAAAACACACTACAACATCTCCCCGTTTCTTAACAAATAAAATTAAAAGAACAGGAAGTCCATAAACTTAAAGTTCAAGGTCTCGCGGCTGGTCCAACCAGGCCTTGCCTTCCTCGAGCTGGGATCCGTCCGCCCATGGGCGGTCAAGAGGCGATGAGGATGCCCCCTCCTCATCAGCAGCTTCTTCGGCCTCCGAGGAGGGGTCCTCCAGCTCGGTGGGCCCATTCGACGGGACTGCAGCATGGTTGACATTTGGTGAGGCTGCCCGGGCTATCAGTCTCTGAACCAGACTGCGAACCAACATAATGCCAACTGAAAGTATTATTAAACTTAGAACAACCTTGAAAACAGATTCTACAACGGAACTGGCCCACCCGCTAAGGCCCCAACCCTTAAAAATGTCCCCCAGCCAGTCCGAGGTCTCCTGTGTGACCTGGTGGACGAGGTCTTGTAATTTTCTGATGGTATGTCTGGTGTCCTCAGCTCGAGAGGACAAGTTCAGGCAGCAGAGGCCCTCAAACTCCTCACAGTGATGGTGATGAAGCGGCAATAGAAAATCTATTGCTGCTCTGTTTTGGAGCGTCGCCTTCCTTGTAATTTCCTCGTCTGTAAGGAGGTCATATAAAGCGGCTGAAGTAATATTGGCTTGTTTAGCCACCCAACACTCTAGGCAGCCCAATTCACCTAGAGACTTAGCCACCGATACCCAGGGCAATAGAATGGTAAAGGCGACCGATTTTGAATGTGACCAATGAGTAATTTCAGCATCACAATCCTCTTCAAGATCTTTGAGATCTCTTTTAACTCTGCCCAATTCGGATGTGATGTTGGTCTTCTTCCAATTTATAATTTGGGTCATGTTGGGGGTAAACAGCGTCAACCGGCCTAAAGTACATGGCCCTCTGACCAGACCAGAGGGGATGCCTGCCCACGCTCGGTTGCCACAAATCAAAAAGGTTCCCCTAGGAAGGGCGTAAGGGGTCTGTCCAGTGGTGGTGGGGCCACTGATCTTCAAAACAGCCCGACACCACTGGTTGGCTTGATAGTCTAGTTTGGATTGTTGGACCACCTCACTGCCCCTCTCGATGGGGATTATAGTAGAGTCAAACTGAAAACAAATAGACAAGTTGGCGGAACCGAGGAGATGTAATTCTGTGGGCTCGGAGGGTGCACGGTCCAGCCTGACCACTCCGTCTCTCCAGGCATTGGAGGAATCAAAACTGGGGAGGATAGTGAGGCTCTGGGCCAAAATCGGGGAAAGGGCAGACTGGAAGGCAGAGGGGAACTCACCTGGAGAGAAAGGGATCCCCACAAGGCAAGACAACATCGGGTCCTTTAATGCGCCGGTGTCAAGGCATATACTGTCCTGTCCTCATGATTGAGCCAAGGCACGCCAGACATTGACCTTCGGCTGGGGGATGACCCACGGCTCCGATGATGGCAGGAGGAGTCCGCAGGTCATTATCATTAGCGGCAGGCCAGGGTTGGGAGCCAACGATGTCACAGCGGGGGCCACTGGGGAGACGTAACTGAAACAAAGGAAAAACAGTAAAAGTATGAAGAATTCACAAAAATGGCTCTTCCCCAAACAGCAACTTCAAAAGAAAAGTGTGAGGGGAAGGGTCTGGGTCTCGGGAGGAATGGGAGGAAATGTGACCCAGTAGGTCTAGGGGTGGAGGAGATGAAGGAGGAGATGGCTCTTCCGCCACAGAAGGGAGGTCTGGAGAGAAGGTTCTTGCCCAATGAAAAGGCCTTCTCCGCCGCCGCCAACACGCCTGCCGGACCTGTGGTATCGCCTCCTGCTTTGTCCTCTGTTTCGGGACGAAGGGCCTGACCCACTTGGATGGAACCCACCTGGGGCCTGAGGGAGTGGACACGCAAGCATATCCTCTCCCCCAGGTCACCAGGTCAAAGGGGCCCTCCGTCCGCCAGGTCTCCAGATCCTTTACAAGAACCAGGGGCCTAGCTTTAGGCTGCAGTTGCTGCTAACTGCAGAAGTGTCGGACCACTGGAGGATTCTGGCTGTCAAAGGAGCAATTTAGGAAGTTAAGGGTGTATAAAGCCCTTGACAGCCGGACGTGGGGGGTCTCCACCTTCATCGCCAGCTGTTGACAAGACAGGATCTTCTTGAGACTCTGGTGGGCCCTTTCCACCATGGCTTGGCCTGTCGGGGAATAGGGGATGCCGGTCTTATGAACTATTCCCCATTGCTGTAGGAAGCTCCGCAGCTCCTTGGAAGTATATGCAGGGCCGTTATCTGTTTTTAAGGCCCTAGGGATGCTCAAGACAGTGAATGCCTGAAGCAGATGCCTCTGGACATCCACTGCCTTCTCTCCTGTGTGGGCAGAAGCATAGATAGCCCCGGAGAAGGTATCTACTGAGACGTGGACATAACACAATCGACCAAAAGATGGGATATGCGTCACGTCCATCTGCCACACCTCGCAGCTCATCAGGCCTCGGGGATTCGCCCCCGAGGCCACAGTGGGCATTTGGTCTCACTGGCACTGGGAACATGTGGCCAGTATCGCCTTGGCCTGGTCCTGCGTAAGATTGAATTGCCGAACCAGGCCAGGCACATTCTGATGGAAAAGTTGGTGGCTGATCTTAGCCTGGCTGAACACATCTGGGAGAGGGCCCTGCGTCACGGCAGCCGGGGCCAGGGAATCGGCGCGATGGTTACCTTCCGCAAAAAACCCAGGCAGGTCAGTATGTGATCTCATATGCATAACATAAAAAGGATGCTCGCGGTGGGAGACCAATTCGACGAGCCTGTTAAGTAACTCAAACAATTTTTTGTTGGAAACCTCTTGAAGAACCGCTGATTCAGCTCGAGACACTACACCAGCGACATACGCAGAATCTGTAACGAAATTAAAAGGTCCTGGGAATCTCTGGAATGCCCTGACGACTGCGTCCAACTCAGCAACTTGTGGAGAACCCTCCACAACAGTAACATCGGTCTCCCACTGCTGAGTCCGAGGATCCTTCCAAGTCATTACTGACTTGTGGGATGCTCCAGACGCGTCTGTGAAAACTGTCAAGGCATCCAGCGGCTTCCTGCTCTGAACCTTTTTCAGCGATAATTTAAACTCCGAATTGAATAATTTGTGGGCCGGCCGATCTACTGCGATGCGCCCGGTGTAGCTGTCGAGTGCAAACTGAAGATATTCAGTAGTTTGCAGCAGTTCTTCAAAGGTCTTTAATTTGAGTTGTCCTGATTCTAATTTAATTGGGATACGTATGCATGCGAAATCACACCCCGCCAGCTCCCTGATCCTCGATCTTGCTTTGAGGATCAGTTCGGCTACCAACTCCTGTGGCCGTGTCATTCTTTTGGGCCGATGGTGGCTGAGGAACACCCACTCTATAATTAAGAGGGGGTCACCCAGCACCTGGTCCTTTACACTGGTGTCCCACTGGTGTATCATGCCATGGAGGTGTAGCAATTTTCCCAGTATAATAAATTTGAAGGGCAGGCCCGGATGGTAACGGTGGGCCTGCCTGGCCGAAATAACTTTCTGTATCTTCTCCAAGGCCACCCCTGCCTCTGGGGTGAGAGCCCTAGGGGAACTCAGCCCCTCTCCCCCTTTCAACAAATTGAAAAGGGGGGCCAGGTCCTCAGTTGAAATGCTTAGCCAGGGTCTCACCCAATTTAAAGACCCACACAGCTGATGGACATCCGCTAGGGTCTGGACTTTCGTCCTGATAGCCAATTTCTGCGGAACAATGGTCCGCTTTGTGATTTCGAGGCCCAGGTATTTCCAAGGTGGGATCCACTGAATTTTGTCCTGCTGGAGCTCGAACCCTGCAGCAACCAACGCATTGGTTGTCAGGTCAAGCGCATGGGCAAGCAGACTGTAGTCAGGTGCACACACGAGGATGTCGTCCATGTAATGGTGGATGATGACGACATCCCCGAGGGCTGTACGTATGGGTGACAGCAGCGAAGCGACATACCATTGGCAGATCACAGGGCTGTTCTTTAGGCCTTGCGGAAGCGTTCGCCAATGATAGCGCTTGGCTGGGGACTCACGGTTGATGGACGGAACCGTGAACGCAAAGCGCGGGGCATCGTCTGGGTGCAGGGGAATCTGGAAAAAACAATCTTTTATATCTATAACTGCCAAATTCCAGTTTTGGGGGAGCATTGCTGGGGAGGGCATCCCTGGCTGAAGAGGACCCATGTCCATTATTTGTTCGTTAATTTGGCGGAGGTCGGTCAGGAGCCACCACTTGTCCTTATTAGGCTTCTTAATGACAAACACTGGGGAGTTCCAAGGTGACATTGTCTCCACCAGGTGGCCTTTCAGTAACTGCTCCTGAACGACCTCATTGAGCGCTTTTAATTTTTGCTTGTTGAGTGGCCACTGCAAGACCTGTACTGGTTTATCTGATAGCCAATTCAACTTCCAGGTCTGGCGCTCCTCAGTGGCCACTGCCCGAAAAACCTGGGGAGCCTTTGGGAGGTCAATTCTGGCTCCCCACTGGGCTAGTAGGTCCCTTCCCCAGAGAGGCTCGGTGTAATCTAAAATGAACGGGCGTATAGAAGCCAATTGCCCGTCGGGCCCCTTAATTTGCACAATGCTCTTAGATTGATTGGCCAATTGAAGGCCCCCAACACCTGAGATTGTGCCCGCAGCGCTTTGCAAGTCTCAATGTGACGGCCACTCCCGAGAGGGAATGATCGTCACATCCGCACCTGTGTCCAAAAGACCCCTCACGATCTCTTTGTCCCCTCCCAACGAGAGCTGACAAGTCAGGCGGGGCTTCTCCCTCCCCACCAGCTGTGCCCAGGCTACTGTCGGAGGCGATGTCCTCTCCACGGAGTTCTTCCAATGATCTTTATGTGGAACCGGAATAGCCTGGGCAATGATCTGTCCCTTAGGGAGGAAGAGTGGGGGTCGGACACAGTACAGCCCTACCGTGAAACGGTCCCGGTCGGTAGTTACCAGACCAGGGACAATGTGAATGTCTCGCGGTGTGTGCTTTGTGTCCCCGACGACGGTCCACCTGCAACGTCCAAGTTTCCTCCAGCGACCCGGGTGTTGCAGGTCGACGGACGCCAGCTGGATGTCACTACTAGAGAGATAAAAGCCCCTAGTTAGCTGCAGCCTGTAGGGAGAAACAGAGGACATGGTGTTAAGCGCAGGTGTAGGCTGAATACCACAGGTATGTGTCAAGTCTGGTACTAAGTAAGACAAATCCGGCAGTGTGTACGGCAGCTCTCTCTCGTCTCCTCCCTCCCCGCTTGTTGTTAAGTGGCCTGCCGCATTTTTGTCTTCGCGCAGGGAGGGGCTGCGCTCCAGGCCTAGTTTTTTGTGCCCTTACTCTCCTCCTTTTCCCGCTTCCTTCTATACTCCAAATAATCTAATCGCATCTGGCATTGAGGCATCCAATGCCCTGTCTTGCCACAGAGGTGGCAGGGGTGGGTGGCTGTTGATCTTCTGCCGGACCCGGGTGTTGGGGGCCCGGCAACGGGGGCAGCTTCTATATCAAAGAAGTCCGGTTCGGGGTCCTCCACAAAAGCCACTGAGGCTCTTTTAGGCCGCGATGGTAAGGATACCTGGCCTACCACTGCCTCTATCATGGCCTCCACCGTGGGCCAGGGACTTCGAGGGAGCCTCCTGATGGCCTTCCGACACTCTAGGTTGGCGTTGCTATACGCCATCTTCCAGAGCATCTTTTCCCTGTCGTCGTCCCCGGTCGCCTGCGCCTCCACGTATCTGTAGAGGCGCTCGATAAAAACCATGTAAGGCTCTTGCGGCCCCTGCTGGACTTCATCGTCCTCCCATTGGGAGGTCACCACCTCTAGCTTACAAAAGGCCCGCTCTGCTGCCTTAGCGGTCTCTACAAGCTGAGACGGGAACAAGGCCTTTGCTTGAGCTATCCCCTCTGCCCACTGTCCCTCGCCTAAAAGATGTTCTTGGGAAATTGCCAAACCATCCGCGTCACGAGACACTGAAGGATTCCCCCAAAGAATCGGGAGAACCTCCACTATCTCCCTCCTCCATTCCCCCACCCAGACCCTAAACTCCATGGGTCTTGTTAAACTGGAGAAGAGGGCCCTCAGGTCCGCCGGCACCAGATCTCCCTGTGCAAGGGCATTCCGGAGCATACCCCGGAAGTATTCAGACCCGCGGGAGTAGTCCTTCTGCGCCTTGCACAGTTCCTTAATCCGGGCCTGTGCTAAAGGCACCCACTGGCCCTGAGAGCTCCCCTCCCCGCTGAGGTGGTACATAACCGGAGCAGCTTCCAATAAAGGCGCCTGACCCGGCTTCCAGTCATCCATCCCCCCCCACCCCGAACACAAGGCGTGAGAACCGGAAGGGGGAGCGTGGGAACCGGAGTTGGAGGAGGTTGAGGCGGGGTCTGGCAATGGGGCAGGGCGAAGGAGTGAGCGTGGCACACCGCCCCTCTCCGCCCCCTGGGTGGAGTTCGGAAGCGGAGCAGAGTATGAAGGTGGAGCAGGGGAGGAGTAAACAGGGGGCTGAACTGGGGAAGGAACCTGGGGAGGAGCCGACGGAGGATCGGAGGGCGGAGAAATGGAAGGAGCAGAGGGAAGAAATGGGGGAGGGACGACCGAAAAAGAGGTTGGGTCCAGGGGAAGGAAGGGGTTGGCATCAGGGAGGAAAGGGTTAGGAGGAGAAGAAAGAGCCCTGGCGGGAGCGGCCGCGTGGCCGCCGCCACCGCCATCTCGGGCACCAAGGGACCCCTTTTGAGGGTCTTCGCAAAACCGAACAACTTTGGGGTTTGAAACCGGGGACTTGGGGACCGGGGTAGAGGGTAAGGGAAGAGAAGGAGCCTGGCCAGGGCTCCTCGAAGGGGGAGGCCGAGCCGGTCGAGGGGGAGCAGGGGCAGGATGGATCCCCTGCCTCTGGTCGGCCCTCAAAATCCCCCTCGAGGGCTCTTGCCTACGGGACGAGGGAAAGGTTTGGAGGACAAGGGCAACCGAACGAGGAGAACGAGGGGACAAACCAGAAACCGCAGGACTTTTCTTAGGCTCCACAGGCACGCGGAGTGTCGCATGCACTCTGCACGCACAATACGCCACGGTGGCCAGTTTTGTCTCCCCGGAATTTATGGCCTCGTCTAATTTTGCCACAACGGCTGCCCAAAACCGCGGCTCTTTTACGCGTTCCGGGGAGACCTCGGGAAACTTAGAAAATACCCACTTAACTAAACATTTTAACTCCTGCTCGCGGGCTTTTTGACCACCCCCAAGCAACAAACCCTTCACAACATAATAAACCTCCTTCTGGGATTTTCCCAAGCCGGCACCCATTGCGCCTTTCTAGAACAGAAACTGCTACCGCTAGAAAGGGGGAAAATCCTCTGATGACGCAACCGCACACCCGGGAAACAACGAGAACTTAAACAATGAGCCGCCGGCCCCTGCCCCCCCCACTGCCCCAAAGTCTGGGTAAACAGCCGGAGGGAAAAAGAGATTGGGTGATGGGTCCGGCCCCACGTCTGGGGAAATCCGGCACCCAAAGGGAAGAGAAAACAAAAACGGCGCGGGGGCGAGGAAAAACCTCAAGGAGAGAAGGCGGGGGGTAGGTCCCCAACGCAGGGCATATACCCCTAGGGAAAGTTAAAAAGGCAGAGGGGAAGCCGGAGAGTCCCCAGGACAGGGCCCGAACTCACCAATCCTGCAGCGGCGACAAAGAAAAAACCAGGCGAGGGTCACTCATCTCAGGGAGTCGTCCTCTGAGGGTGCGAGGAGTCCCGACTCCCTTCCGCCGGGGAGCGCTGCTTCTAAAACGAAGCCTGCTACTACCCGGGGTAGTCTGGCGTCCAGAGGCTAAGTAAATCCCAACTCCGCAGGGTCCAGTCCGTGGTCAAAAGTCCACTTCGTCGGCCCCCACGTTGGACGGCAAACTGTGCGAGGGCGTTCACGGCCCTAAGTCCGGCTAGCTGAAGGGGTAAAGCGGCCGACGCCCCTGCGCATCTGAGGCCAGCCCCCCTTGGCGTCCTGGCCTCGGGCTGGGCTGGATTGCAGACTTGGGTTCGCGCTGGACGAGACGAGAGAGGAGGCAACCACTTGCTGGGGGTAAAACGTCGGTTTATTGAAGAGCCCACATGCAGCACAGGGCAAACCAACAGGTGGAAAAACCCACAGCAAAATGGCCCTGAACACGGGGGGAGACAGAGTTTTATAGGGAAGGGGTGGAGACGGGAGGGGAAGCCCAGCTAACCAATAGGGGAATATGTGGGGAGGTACATAAGAAAACTGACACAAGAACTTATCCAATAAACATAGAACAAAGGAGGGGCCCTGGGACGCCAGCCAACTACGACCCCCAGAGAGAAGAATGTTCTCGAAAGCAGGGAGGAGTGGGGGGTGATTGACTGGGCCCAGGGAGGAGGAAAACTTTACTTATATGGTGGGATAAGGGAGAAGCAGTTATGTAACTTGGGAGATTGACAAATAACGGGGGCAGGGGTAACCGTGGTAACATAACTGCCAAAGACTCTGTGGCGGGAAAACTGGAGGGAGAAGAACCATCTTACAAAGAACAGGGGGGGAATAATACATAAAATGGGGGAACAAAACAAGAAACTTAAAAACACACTACAACAGTGTCTCAGTCACAGGAGGAGGGAGTGACCTCTCTCTCTCCTCAGTGCACGTCACAAGTGGCTACTCCCTGCCTCAGCCACCAGCAGGCACAGGGTAGCTGTTTGGCCACAAGCTCCAACGGAGCTGTGCACACTCTACTTGTACACGCTAGCACATGTGTCACAGAGACATTCACTTAGCTACAGTCTCTACCAATGCACACGTGCTCGCAAATACGAGACTTGTTTGTATGTAGAACTTGTGTACATTAGCACAAGTATAAGTTTATAAATCTGCACACTGATATGTTTAATGACATCAACACACATATCTTACACAGGGCTATATTTACACTTGTAGAGCCTGTGCACACTCGCAAACACAGGGATGTACACAAACTTAGTCATACCTGAGAGGGGGTAATTTAACACACATGTATATAGGAATGCACACAACGCGTGTATACCTAGGTACACGTTGTCATCATATTGCAAAAGTTCCATGCCTTTTCGGTGATTTCTCAGAGGCAACTCTTCTGACTCCTTCACAGCACAACCAACAAACTCTATCTCTCTTCACAGCACAACTAGCAATTTCCAACTCTCTTCACAGCACAACCAGCAAACTCCAACTCTGCGGTGATGTGGTCTCGAATCGAGAGTGTCCGGCCAGCAGGAGGGGTGACCAACAACCCACTGCAAACAGGGCGAGCCCCCTTTGGTGTCTATAGCCTTGGGCTGAGCTTGCTGCAGACAGGATCGCTGCTGAAAGACGAGATCAAGGAGTCTGGACACTCTCTGGGGACAAACAGATTTATTGATAAACCCAAGATGTCAGCCAGGGAGTGACCCCGAACAACGGGGGGGAGCAATGTTTTAAAGGAAGGAGGTATCTCAGGGAGGGGTTTACAGAGGTCCAGTAGAAGAAGGCTGGGGAGTGAACTTAACATAATAGACATAAGGGAAAACCCAATCGATACAAAGTAAAGGAGGGGCCCCGGGACCACAGCCAATCATCACCCCCACAGAGAAGAAGATTCTGGTAACCTAGGAGGAGTTGGGAGTGATTGACTGGGCCTAGGGAGGAGAACAAGTGTACATACAAGGGAATGAGGGAGAGGAGGAATTACATAACTAAAAGGACTGACAACTTCAGTGGAGGGAGTTGCCATGGGAACAACCTAATTGGCAGAGCCAAAGGCGGGAAAAACCGGGAGGGCAGAACCATTGCAAAGCAAAAGGGGGAGCAATACAGAAAACAGGAGAACAATGAAATTAACTTAACGAACACACCACAACACAACTCTCTTTAGGTTACTCATATAACTTAGCGGTGAACAACTTGGGGGGAAACCATTATGAGGGAATAAAATGGATGTACAACGATCAAACCATTTTGCTTAATTAACATTGAACCACTAAGTGCTGCAATTGAAATAACTATAGAACTCATAAAAGACACGGCCACAAAATCTTTGTAAGTGTACTTGTCATGGTTTAGGCCTGGCACAGAGCCAGTGCCCTCATGAGAATACCCTCTCCCTGGTGTCTGCTGTGAGATGTGACCAGGAATAAGCAAAGCAGGCTCCAGCTTAGAAATAAAGAAAACTTTATTACCTGAACTACAAGAAAGGAAGGCAAAAAATTATAAGGGAAAAATTGAAAACCTTACAAAAAGTATTGAAGTGTAGGGGAGAAGCGACCATCTGAATGATGCATCGAACTCCGATTTATTGATCAATCAGTCACTTTATATAACAGTGTTAATTAACCTCATGCATATTGCAAAATCTGAGCTCACGATAGGTTAACAGAGAAAACTCTAACCACTCCTTTTGTTTTACAATACCTACAATTGTTTATTAAAAACAGAACCAACGTTCCCACTGTGATATGAGAGTTTCCGAAAACTTCCATATCTGTTCCCAGGGAGCCAGCTTTTCCCAGACAGAGTGCTTTGCTTGTTATGGGAAGACTTTCTGAGAACCTTATTATTTATAAAATTAAGCCTGGGAACTACTTTAGGAACTGCTTTTACTTCTACCTTTTACTTATCTCTCAATTGTATGTCTTCATGGTCTTTTTCTTTAAGCCATTCTCCAACAAAAAAGCACTTTCCTCCTCCCCACCACCAAAATTTCTCAATCCGATACATTCCCCCACATCACCAATTCCCAGTCCGGCACCACCATTTAGAATAATCAATGTTCAGTTCATGAAGAGGAGAGGAGTCCTTCTTGCACCATAGACTTCCCCTGGAAACACGCTGAAACCTCGTGTACTTCCATGTTACTCAGCACTGCCCAGAAAGTCCTTTTGCCATGGTGACACCTTCCTTCCATGCGCAGTGCTCTCACCACTGTGCAGGGACCAGAGCTGCTTTTAGGGTTGTCTATTAAGGATGCCTTGTCTCACTCCAAAAAAGGCACAGTCTCTGCTTTGGGACATCTGTCCCCCCATTTTTTTCCCACCTCCTGGGGCTGAACCCTCGCAGTTCTGAGGCACTGCCTCCCCATTAATGCAATCTCTGTGTCACAGGAATAAAACTGGTTCAGTCTATGGCCACACAAGAAAAGTCCAGCCAAAAGGCCACTCCAGTCATCTCTCTCCCCACTCAGCCAGTCTTCTCCACTTCTCTCAGGCCTGGTCCTTGTTATCTCATGTCTTATCTCTCTTCCTGTTCAGCTCCAAGGTGGATCAGCATTTTTGCAAGGTCTCAATCGTGTAAGAAAAGGGTTAAAAATTTCAGTCTCTGCCTGTCCCAGAGCTCCGGCACTCCCACGCTGCTGCTGGGCACCTCAGCACCTTCTCACTGCACTGCCCCCTTCTCCTTCTCGGCCGGCTGCTATCACATTCCATCACTGGCTCTCCCTCTCTCTCTCCTGGGGGCGGGGGGTGGCTGCCCGATATCTCTTGGTGCTCCTCCACACTTCCATCCTCAAGGGCCTCCTCACTCTCCATCTCTGTCCAGGCCCAGGCCTACCGCATGGCTGCCCCTCCCCCACCCAGCAGCAGCAGCTGGAAGGGGGAGGGAGATCCGACCTCTTTGCCTTGAAGTCCCAAGAGAGCCTCCCAGGGCCGAAGCTCTGGTTTTCAACCCCTGTGTGTTCTCAGAGGTATGTGCAAACCCCACTGGCCACACCAGGTGCCAATATCAAAATCTGAGCACCAATTGGTTTGACCACAGCATCCCAGAATTCCCACTTCTTCCTGGTCAAACCACCACACACTCCCTGGGGCCGAGGGGTACCCACACTTAACTCTCCCGGTTCTGAGGCACTGCCTCCCCTTAAACGCAGTCTCTGTGTCACAGGAATAAAACTGATTCGGTCTGTGGCCACACAAGAAAAGACCAGCCAAAAGGCCACTCCTATCACCTCTACCCACTCAGCCAGTCTTCTCCACTTCCCTCGGGCCTAGTTCTTGTTATCTCATTTCCTATCTCATTTCTTATTCAGCTCCGAGGAGGATCAGCATTTTTGCAAGTCCCAATCATATAAGAAAAGGGTTAAAAATTTCAGTCTCTGCCTGTCCCAGAGCTCCGGCACTCCCACGCTGCTCTGGCCACTGCTCCGGCTGGGCATCTTCTCACTGCACTCCCCTCCCCTTCTCCTCCTGGGCCGGCTGCTATCACATTCCATCACTGGCTCTCCCTCTCTCTCTCTGCTGGGGGGAGGCTGCCCAATGTCTCTTGGGGCTCCTCCACCCTTCCATCCTCAAGGGCCTCCTCACCCCCCATCTCTGTCCAGGCCCAGGCCTACCGCATGGCTGCCCCTCCCCCACCCAGCAGCAGCAGCTGAACAGGGGAGGGAGATCTGACCACTTTGCCTCGAAGTCCTAAGAGAGCCTCCCAGGGCTGATGCTCTGGTTTTTAACCCCTGTGTGTTCTCAGAGGTGTGTCTAAACCCCACTGGCCACATCAGGTGCCAATATCAAAATCTGAGCACCCATTGATTTGACCACAGCATCGCAGAATTCCCACTTTTTCCTGGCCAAACTAGCACAAACAAATATCCATGGAAACCAGTATGTCATCCTTGAAGGGATGATTCTACTGTTCCATGATGCGGCTCATGGAGGCCATGAAGCAGGCATTGCTGTGCCACAGCCCCTCCTGCACCGCCGCATCGCACTGCATGATGTGGAGCCACTCCTGCCGCTGGCCACACCCGTCTCCCGCTGCCCCACTCTGCACACAAATAAGATGCTTTGTTCTAGAAGTGTGACTTTCATGTTAAGATATATACTGACACCGTGTCTCAGTCACAGGAGGAGGGAGTGACCCCCTCTCCTCAGCACACGTCACAAGTGGCTGGCTCCCTGCCTCAGCCACCAACAGGCACAGGGTAGCTGTTTGGCCACAAGCTCCCACGGAGCTGTGCACACTCTACTTGTAAGCACGCAGAGCACACGCATCAAAGAGACATTCATGCATTTGTCCAGGTTTAGAACAAATTTGGGGAAGAATCCCCCAAAGGAGCTCCGGTGGGAAAAGTAGATCCAATCGGCCCCTCCCTGCAAATGGTCTGGGAGGAAAAATACCTCCTTGGAGAAAGGTGGAAAAAACCTGTTTATTAAACAATAAAACCAAAACAATATCAAACAATGAGACCACTTGCCACTCTAAAAAAGATGACAAACTGAGAAAATCCCGTCCTCGGGTTGCAGCTCACTCAGTCTCTGATCAGTCCCTCAGTGCTGGAATTGTCGCAGGCCAGGCCGGGCCCGGTGGGCCAGAGCTGCAGCTGCCGGTGCTCTGCTGGGTGTTCAGTCCAGAGCAGTTTCAAGAGGTCCAAACAAAAGGGAGAAAAACAGTCCAGGGAACTTCTTCATCTCAGCTAGCTAACACTAACTAAAAAGCAACAGAAGAGCTCTGTCCCCCTGTCTGTCTGGAGAACAACACAGTCAGGAGCAGGAATGTGGAGGAGTGAGTGCAGTGTCTGAAAACAAACTGTGCGCTTCTTCTCTCCCCACTTTCACTCTGGAACACTCTTAAAGGTGCAAAACTTATTATTCAACATAAACAGAATGAGACAATTTGGGATAAAAGCATCATATAGTCAACCCAGGACATTTCATCCCTTATCCCCATATCGTCTGCTTACTACTAAAACTAATATAAATTCTAACTCCGCAAGTACATACATGATACATCCTTTGTACAGCTATACACAGATAATGGTAATAACATTCTGCAAACAGTGATATTTACATGGGTTTTATTCAACAATCAGATCTCCCTGAGGTACACATCAGGTTCTTCCATCTTTTTGCATTATCCACCATGTGTAACCTGGTCCCTGAGTGAAAACAACCCCACAAATGGGTTTGTCTGTATTTGAGGCAGGATTAATCCAAACTGTCTTCCCTAATAAACCTCTGACATGTACCACTGGGACTTTGTTTCCATCTACTCTCTGCAAAGGCTCAGACTGGACAGGGCCCACTTGGTTAGTAGAGCCTCGGGTGTTAACTAACCAGGTGGCTTTTGCCAGATGCTGCTCCCAGTTTTTGAAAGATCCCCCACTTAATGCTTTCAATGTTATTTTTAACAGTCCGTTGTACCTTGCGGCGAGGCATACGTGGCCCAAAGGGTCAGTGTCCGGCTAGCTGAGGGCAGAGGCCGACACCCAGCTGCAATTCCCTGCCAGCACCCCTCAGCGTCGGATGGCCTTGGGCGATGCTGGCTGTGGACAGGCTCTCGCTGATGAAATGGACGAGGCAAGGAGCAGGACACTCACCGGGGGTTAAGTCGGTTTATTGATGTTCCTGATGAACCAACAGAGGAGCAACCAACTGGGGAGTGGCCAGGAATGGAGGGTGAAACAAGATTATAAAGGGGGTGGGTGTACAAAGGAAGGGTTTCCACTGAACCAATAAGGAAGGGTGGAGGGATGAACTTAACATAACTGACATAATGGGGAAACCAATAAATACAAAGTAAAGGAGGGGCCCTGGGACCACAGCCAACCACAACCCCCTGAGAGAAGATGATTCTGGAAAGCTAGGAGGAGTGGGGGGTGATTGACTGGGCCCAGGGAGGAGAGCAAATCTACATATAAGGGAAGGAGAGGGAGGAGAAATTATATAACCGAAAAAACTGACAACCCCGATGGCAGGAGTTGCCATGAGAACAACATAATTGGCAGGGCTAAACTGGGGGAGGGCAGAACCATTTACATTAAACAGGGGGGAAACAATACATAAAGTAGGGGAGCAATACAATAAACTTAACAACACACTACAACAGTACCTTTCCACTTTGCCTGCAGCTGGTGCATGGTAGGGGATATGGTACACCCACTCAATGCCATGTTCCCTAGCCCAGGTGTTGATAAGGATGTTCTTGAAATGAGTCCTGTTGTCTGACTCGATCCTCTCAGGGGTACCACGTCTCCACAGAACTTGCTTTTCAAGGCCCAGGGTGGTATTCCAGGCCGTAGCATGAGACACAGGGTAGGTTTCCAACCATCCAGTGGTGGCTTCCACCATGGTCAGCACGTAGCGCTTGCCCTGGCGTGTCTGGGGCAGTGTGATGGAGTCAATCTGCCAGGCCTCCCCATACTTGTACTTGGACCACCGCCCACTGTACCACAGGAGCTTCACTCGCTTGGCCTGCTTGATGGCAGCATACATCTCACAGTCATGGATAACCTGAGAAATACTGTCCATGGTTAGATCCACCCCTCGGTTCTCGTGGCCACTTATAGGTGGCATCCCTGCCCTGATGGCCTGAGGCATCATGGGCCCATCGAGCTAGGAATAATTCTCCCTTGTGTTCCCAATCTAAGTCTATCTTTGACACTTCTATCTTTGCAGCCTGGTCAACTTGCTTATTGTTTTGGTGCTCCTCATTAGCTCTACTCTTGGGTACATGAGCATCTACATGGCGGACTTTCACAGGTAGCCTCCCTGCCCTGGTAGCAATGTCTTTCCACTCTTCAGCAGCCCAAACTGGTTTTTCTCTATGCTGCCAGTTAGCCTTTTTCCACCTCTCCAGCCACCCCCACAGAGCATTGGCTACCATCCATGAATCAGTGTAGAGGTAGAGCTTTGGCCACTTCTCTCTCTCAGCAATGTAACAGGGCCAGTTGAACAGCTTTGAGTTCAGCAAGTTGGCTTGATCCACCTTCTCCTTCAGTGGCCTCTGACACCTGTTGTGTGGGGCTCCATACGGCTGCTTTCCACTTCCGGTTCATTCCCACAATGCGGCAAGAACCATCAGTAAAGAGAGTGTATCGTGTATCTTCGGCTGGCAGCTGGTTGTATGGTGGAGCTTCTTCAGCCTGTGTCACTTCTTGTTCCCCTTCATCAGTAAGACCAAAGTTTTCACCTTTCGGCCAGTTTGTAATTATTTCCAGAATCCCAAGGCGATTCAGTTTTCCAGTACGGGCCCACTGTGTGATAACAGCAGTCCATTTGCTCCATGTAGCACTGGTGGCATGGTGCGTAGAGGGAACTTTTGCTTTGAACATCCACCCCAATACTGGTAGTCGGGGTGCCAGGAGGAGTTGTGCTTCAGTGCCTATTACCTCTGAGGCAGCCTGGACTCCTTCATAGGCAGCCAAGATTTCCTTCTCTGTTGGAGTATAGTTGGCTTCAGTCCCTCTGTAGCTACGACTCCAAAATCCTAGGGGTCGGCCTCGAGTCTCCCCAGGCACCTTCTGCCAAAGTCTCCAGGACAAGCCATGGATTCCGGCTGCAGAGTAGAGCACATTCTTTAGCTCTGGTCCCATCCTGACTGGGCCAAGGGCTGCTTGCATGAGCAATCTCCTGCTTGATCTGTGCAAAGGCTTGTTGCTGTCCAGGGCCCCAGTGGAAATTGTTCTTCTTATGGGTGACCAGGTAGAGAGGGCTCACAATCTGACTGTATTCGGGAATATGCATCCTCCAAAATCCTATGGCGCCTAGGAAAGCTTGTGTTTCTTTCTTGGTGGATGGTGGAGACATTGCTGTGATCTTGTTGATGACATCGGTGAGAATGTGACGCTGTCCGTCTTGCCACTTCACTCCCAGAAACTGTATCTCTTGAGCAGGTCCCTTGACTTTGCTCTTCTTGATGGCAAAGCCAGCATTTAGGAGAATCCGGATGATTTTCTCCCCTTTCTCAAACACCTCTGCTGCTGTCTGCCCCCACACAATGATGTCATCAATATATTGCAGATGTTCTGGAACCTCACCCTTTTCCAGTGCAGCCTGGATCAGTCCATGGCAGATGGTGGGGCTGTGCTTCCACCCCTAGGGCAGTCGGTTCCAGGTGTACTGCAGTCGGTTCCAGGTGTACTGCATACCTCTCCAGGTGGAAGCAAACTGAGGCCTGCATTCTGCTGCCAGAGGAATAGAGAAAAATGCATTGGCAATGTCTATAGTGGCGTACCACCTTGTTGCCTTGGACTCCAGCTCGTACTGGAGTTCCAGCATGTACGGCACAGCAGCGCTCAGGGATGGAGTCACTTCATTCAATGCACGATAGATAGTCCACTGTCAATCTCCATTCTCCTTCAGATTTACACACAGGCCAAATGGGACTGTTGAAGGGTGAGTGGGTCTTGCTGACCACCCCTTGGCTCTCCAGCTCACGAATCATTTTGTGGATGGGGATCACAGCATCTCGATTCAATTGGTACTGTCAGCGGTGCACTCTTGAGGTGGCAGTTGGCACTCATTGCTCTTCTACTTTCAGGAGTCCTACTGCAGATGGGTTTTCTGACAGTCCAGGCAAGCTGTTCAACTTGATACCCTCTGTCTCTACAGCAGCTATTCCAAATGCCCATCTGAGTCCCTTTGGGTCTTTGAAATACCCACTTCGAAGGTAGTCTATGCCCAAAATACATGGGGCCTCTGGGCCAGTCACGATAGGATGTTTCTTCCATTCATACCCAGTCAGGCTCACATCAGCTTCCACCAAAGTGAAATCCTGGGATCCCCCTGTCACACCAGCAATAGAAACAGACTCTGTCCCCACATGTCTTGATGGGATTAATGTGCATTGCGCACCAGTGTCAACCAAAGCTTTATATTCTTGCGGTTCTGATGTGCCAGGCCGACAAATCCACACAGACCAGAAAACACAATTTTCCCTAGCCTCTACCTGGCTAGAGGCAGGGCTCCTCTAATCCTGGTTATCCTTCTTTCCCTAGACATATGTCTTGGATGTTCCTTCAAGGGAATCTCACATATCATCATCATACCTGGCAGTTCGGCTACGGGCAACTGGAGCTGCTTTCCTTCTGGTGGCTTCCTTCAATTCACGCACCCGTCATGCCAGAACAGCATGGTTTTCCATCCCACCTCCCCATGTTTTCTCCACAATCACGCAGGTAGAACCACAGCTCATTTCATGGGGTGTACCTTCTCTCACCATCTGGGAGACGTCTGCCTTGATACCAGAACCTCTGATCTGTACTGCCGAGATTTGGAGAAAGTCTTCTTTAGTCTCCTCTCTGAGCTTCTTATGATGCTCCTCTATCTTATCCTGTAATTTCTGCAGACGTTGGGCCATGCACAGCATCTGCATATGCTCGGAGCTTCCTTGCCATGTCAAGCACAGTCTCACCCCTCTTCATGATGGCTTAGGCAGAAGCATATTCATGTGGCCCAAGTCGCACAAGTTCTTGCCACGTCACAGGCGTGCATGGTACTAAGTCTGGTTTTTTAGTTGTCACATGCTCTGAGAAGATAATCTCTGCCACTGCCATTTCTATCAGGCGTTGGATCCCTTGCTTTATGATCTTCCACTGAGTTTGTTGCATATAGAGATCATCTGCACACAGGTATCTTTGTACAGCACTGTCCAAGACCCGTGACCAGAGGCTGCGTGGATTAGCCCCGCTCATCATTCCTTGGTCTATGACAGGATCCTGTGACAGGGATCCCAAATGCCTCGCTTCAGTGCCATCCAGAATTGTAGCCTCACCTGCAGTATCCCAGAGATGGACCAGCCAACTAATTATGGATTCATCAGGTTGTCGGGTGTAATCCTTCCTTAGGCCACGAAGGTCCTTCAGGGAATAAGACTCAATATTTGCGTCTGATCTTGCACCTGCTGCTTGGACTCCTGATTTTATGTCAGGAGGCATCGAGGCTCCTTCTCCTGTATCACCATCATCATCATCATCCACTGATCGATTAGTTTTTTCTGTGCATTTCCCACTTCTAGTACTGGTAGCAACAGCCATGGGTTTAGATGCTGGCTTAGGCTCACTGTCTGGTCTGGCTGCTGGCTTCGAGCCTGGGCTGTTGGCTACAGCTTGAGTGACTGGGATAGCTGATTTAGCTCCCTGCCCCCCTGTCTCTGTCTGCTGCCCTACACTATCTAACAAAGTGCAATAAGCATAGACCAGGGCCCAGCTTATTGCAATTAGCCTTTTCTCCTTAGAATCGTCATGGCACTTCTCTTTTAGGTATTTCCCCACTTCAGCTGGGCTCTGAATTTGTTCCCGAGGAAAATCCCAGTCTACAGGATCAGAAAATTCCTTCAGGGTTTGGCCTATATTTTCCCATTGTCCACACCACTTGAGATTTTTCATGCCTGTATCTGCTTCTGGGTCAGTGGTCTCACCAGCTCCTCTGGATATCTCAGCCCTCATTCTAGAGAAGCTGCAGACCATATAGAGGAAGCTTACCAGATTAAATACCAGAAAGATGGTCTCTTTAGCATTCAGGGAAAACTGAACATTCTCAAAAAGTGACATAAGCGATCCAAAGGAGAAGAAGGGAAGGCTGGAAAGTCTTATTCTCTGCTCCTCCTCCAACAGACTGAGTATAATTATTAATAAGTTCCTAAAACATACTACTGGAATTCGGATGCAGGGTAGGATGAAGAAGCCATAAACCATACATATTGTAAACAGACGCCAGTATCTTTGTAAACGCTTTATAAATCATTATCACCAAGGCCAGCACAACAGCTATTCCAGTCTGTACCCCTCTACTGTAAAAATTATTTGTTATGGACAATAATCCTAGTGACCAGAAAGATACTGAAACCTCAAAAAAGTCTAGAGCCCAGAGCCAAACGAAGGCTTTCACACCCAGAGACATCAGGGATTCAAGCAGCATGGCTACTAAATGCTTTAACAACAACAAACACACAATTAATAGAGATTTTTTCCACCTTTTCCAGCCCCATGTTGGGTGCCAATTGATGTATATGTCCAGGTTTAGAGCAAATTTGGGGAAGAATCCCCCAAAGGAGCTCCGGTGGGAAAAGCAGATCCAATCGGCTCCTCCCCCCAACTGGGTCCGGGAGGAAAAAATACCTCCTTGGAGAAAGGTGGAAAAAACCTGTTAATTAAACTGTCATAGTTTAGGCCTGGCACAGAGCTAGTGCCCCCATGAGAATACCCTCTCCCTGGTGTCTGCTGTGAGATGTGACCAGAAATAAGCAAAGCAGACTCCAGCTTAGAAATAAAGAAAACTTCATTACCTAAACTACAAGAAAAGAAGGAAAAAAACTATAAGGGAAAAAAATTGAAAACCTTACAAAAAGCACTTTCCTCTTCCCCACCACCAAAATTTCCCAATCTGATACATTCCCCCACATCACCAGCTGCCCAGTCTGGCACCACCCTTTAGAATACTCAAACTTCAGTTCATGAAGAGGAGAGGAGTCCTTCTTGCACCACAGGCTTCCCCTGGAAACACGCTGAAACCTCGTGTGCTTCTATGTCACTCAGCACCGCCCAGAAAGTCATTTTGCCATGGTGGCCTCTTCCTTCCATGCACAGTGCTCTCACCACGGTGCATGGACCAGAGCTGCTTTTAGGGTTGTCTTTTAAGGACTCCAAAAAAGGCACAGTCTCTGCTTTGGGACATCTGTCCCCCTCATTTTTTTCCCACCCCCTGGGGCCGAGGGGTACCCACACTGAGCCCTCCTGGTTCTGAGGCACTGCCTCCCCCTAGATGCAGTCTCTGTGTTGCGGCGAGGTGTCTGGCCTGATGGTCAGACGTCCGGCTAGCTGAGGGTGGCCGACACCCAGCTGCAATCCTGCCAGCACCCCTCGGCGTCTAATGGCCTCGGGCTGTGCTGGCTGCAGACGGGCTCGCTGCTGCCAAGACAAGGAAAAAGGAACTGGACACTCTCTGGGGTCAAACTCAGGTTTATTGTGGATCCCAAGACGACAACCAGGGAGTGACCAAGAGAGGAGGAAGAAGCAAGGTTTTAAAAGGGGGAGGCATCTCAGGGAGGGGTTTACAAAGTACCAAAGAGGGAAGAAAGGGGAGTGTACAAAACATAACAGACATTAAGGAAAAACCAATAGTTACTTTGTAAGGGAGGGGCCCGGGGACCACAGCCAATCATCACCCAGAGTGAGTAGAAGCTTCTGGCAAGTAGGGAGGAGTGGGGGTGATTGACTGGGCCCAGGGAGGAGAAACCAGGATACATCTATGGGAATAAGGGGAGGAGGAATTACATAACATAGGGTAATGACAGAACCAATGGCGGGAGTAACTATGGTAACAAAATGAGTGGCAGGGCTATGGCGGGAAAACTGGGGAAGGCAGAACCATTTACATAAAAATAGAGGGAACAATACAGTAAATGGGGGAACAATACAATGAACTTAACAAACACATTGCAACATCACAGGAATAAAACTGGTTCAGTCTATGGCCATACAAGAAAAGTCCAGTCAAAAGACCACTCCTATCATCTCTCCCCACTCAGCCAGTCTTCTCCACTTTCCTCGGGCCTAGTTCTTGTTATCTCATCTCTTATCTGTCTTCTCATTCAGCTCTGAGGAGGATCAGCATTTTTGCAAGGTCTCAATCATTAAGAAAAGAGTTAAAAATTTCCGTCTCTGCCTGTCCCAGAGCTCCGGCACTCCCACACTCACTGCTGCTCTGGTCAGGCACCTTCTTGCTGCACTCCCCCCTGCTTCTCCTCATCAGCCGGCTGCTATCACATTCCGTCATCGCCGGCTCTCCCTCTCTCTCTCTCCTGGGGGGAGGGGGGGGAGTGGCTGCCCGATGCCTTTTGGGGCTCCTCCACCCTTCCATCCTTAAGGGCCTCCTCACCCCCCATCTCTGTCCAGGCCCAGGCCTACCACATGGCTGCCCCTCCCCCGCCCAGCAGCAGCAGCTGGATGGGGGAGGGAGATCTGACCTCTTTGCCTTGAAGTCCCAAGAGAGCCTCCCAGGGCCGAAGCTCTGGTTTTCAACCCCTGTGTGTTCTCGGAGGTGTGTCTAAACCCCACTAGCCACATCAGGTGCCAATATCAAAATCTGAGCACCCATTGGTTTGACCACAGCATCCCAGAATTCCCACTTCTTCCTGGTTAAACCAGCACAAAACAATAAAACCAAAACAATATCAAACAATGAGACCCCCTTGCCACTCTAAAAGAGATGACAAACTGAGAAAACCCCGTCCTCGGGTTGCAGCTCACTCAGTCTCTGATCAGTCCCTCAGTGCTGGAATTGTCGCAGGCCAGGCCGGGCCCGGTGGGCCACAGCTGCAGCTGCCGGTGCTCTCCTGGGTGTTCAGTCCAGAGCAGTTTCAAGAGGTCCAAACAAAAGGGAGAAAAACAATCCAGGGAACTTCTTTGCCTCAGCTAGCTAACACTAAAAAGCAACAGAAGAGCTCTGTCCCGCTGTCTGTCCATCCGCAGACAACATAGTGCAGGAGCAGGAATGTGGAGGAGTGAGTGCAGTGTCTGAAAACAAACTGCGCACTTCTTCTCTCCCCGCCTTCACTCTCTGGAACACTCTTAAAGGTGCAAAACTTATTATTCAACATAAACAGAATGAGACAATTGGGGATAAAAGCATCACAGTCAACCTAGGACAATTCACTTAGGTACAGTCTCTACCAATGCACACGTGCTCGCAAATACGAGACTTGTTTGTATGTAGAACTTGTGTACATTAGCACAAGTATAAGTTTATAAATCTGCACACTGATATGTTTAATGCCATCAATACACATATCTTACACAGGGCTATATTCACACTTGTAGAGCCTGTGCACACTCGCAAACACAGGGATGTACACAAACTTAGTCATACCTGAGAGGGGGTAATTTAACACACATGTATATAGGAATGCACACAACGCGTGTATACCTAGGTACATGTTGTCATCATATTGCAAAAGTTCCATGCCTTCTCAGTGATTTCTCAGAGGCAACTCTTCTGACTCCTTCTTCTTCACAGCACAACCAACAAACTCTATCTCTCTTCACAGCACAACTAGCAAACTCCATCTCTCTTCACAGGCACAACCAACAAATTCCAACTCTCTTCACAGCACAACCAGCAAACTCCAACTCTAAGTTACTCATGTAACTTAGGTGTGAACAACTTGGGGGAAACCATTATGAGGGGATAAAACGGGTGTACAAGGATCAAACCATTTTGCTTAATTAACATTGAACCACTAAGTGCTGCAATTGAAATAACTACAGAACTCATAAAAGACGCGGCCACAAAATCTTTGTAACTGTACTGTTCAAAGAATAAATGAATAGGTTATGGTATTCTCCATCCCTTACACAGCTACACTGTTGTGTTTTGTCAAGGGATACTTCTTACCTTTTAACTAAGCGGAGGTGCTTGAGATTCCTGTCATTGTGGATGTGGCTCACAGTTCATTTTTTAAGTATAGGTTTTCCTGACATAACCCATTTCCCTGATTAGTTAAAAGGAGAACTGTCGCAGTGCCTCTCTGAGTGGGTGCTAGGAGTCACCGTGGTTTGCTCTGGCACAGTGAGCAGCAGGGGACACTCTCCCCTTCCTCGGGAGGTTGGGAGAGTGGCTAAGGCTTTCACCTTGTGAAGTAGTGTGGCAGGGAGAAGGGTGGTCCTTCTCCAACATCCCGGCAAGCTGGCCAGCACCGCTTGCAGCACGGGGGACACTATCCCACTCTCAGTGTTTTGGGACAGAGCCTAAGGCAAATGCCCTGCATTATAGCAGCGGTGCTACCTTGGGAAAGGACGAGGCTGGCTCCAGCCAACAACCAGCAGGTCTTTATTCCTCTCCAGCTGGGGTAGAATCCAGGTTTTTTGAAGTCCCAGGGGAAACCAGCAGCCAAAGAGTGAGACTGGGGGATTTACAATAGCTTATAAAGGCTGAGGGATACAGGGAGGAGCCCGTCCTTGGGCGAACAAGGTTACAGAGGGGAGTGGGATACAAATGACTAACATAAGGAAAATACCAATAGTAACAAACTGAAGGAGGGGCCCCGGCTTCTGAGCCAATCACTCAGTGCTCTAGGTAGAAGTTTCTAGAGAAAAAGGTGGGAGCAGAGAGTGACTGACAGGGCACTGGGGAGGGATTCGAGAAAGGATACATTCGTCACCAGGACAACTGGGGAGGAGTTAGGATAACAGACAGCAGCAGGGAGGGGAGGGAGAACCAGGGCAGAACGATTACAAGACAAGGGGGAAACAGAACAATCCAAACTGTACAAACATAACACAACAACCTTGCAGATGAGACACCAACACAGTGTAGGTAGAAGAAGGAGAGTGGACTCCAGTCGGGGGCAAAGTCCAGGTTATTATGGAGCTCAAAGGAGACCCTCAACCCAGGGGATCCAGCCAGTTGAAGACCCAGAATTGGGGTGTGCAGGCTGTTATAAACGGGGGGAGTAAACCAGGGAGGGGTTTGCCCACCTGCCAATGGGGGATACAGGGGGTCGTGGGGATCAGGGAAACAGGCAGGTAGGGGGGCCAATAAGGGCCACCCGAGGGAGGGCCCTGGTGCCTTAACCTATCACTCAACGCCCTTGGTATAAGTTTCTAGCAGGAGGGGATGGGCTGTCGAGTGAAGGACAGGACATTGGGGAGGGTTAAGGGAATGATTCAGCAACTTTGGGGAACAGGGGGAGGAGGTGAGGAGATTGGCATTAAAAAGGAGGGAGGAGGCAGTGAGGCAGAACCATTATAACGGGGGGGGGAAACTGGGCCAGACCAAGGTGCAACTTCATGCAACGGAAACATAAGAGAACATAATACAGCAGAGAATGAAAGAAAGAAAAGAGAGGAAAGAAGAAGCTTTGCCTTCTTCTTGGAAAATAAATTAAAATAATTAGCTTCTATTTTTCGAACATCAGTGGAAGAAGCTGCTAAGGCGCTCATGTGGTGCTCTCGTCTTTGCATGGCTCCACGCTGATGAATATTGCAGGAGAGTCTTAGCAGCTTGGTGCCCTGGCCAGCCCGGCCAGGTGCAGCTGCTCCCCCACCACTTCTGAGTCAGCACAGGCTGTGGCCTTGATCACAAGGACTTGGTCCCACGAGAGCACTGCCAGGGAGAGGGGATACTGTACACTGTCACCCTGGTTTAAGATTTTCTTAGCCTTCTGATGTTGCCATTCTTGTAGTGAACTTTCTCACACACTTTCTGTAAATAACTCATTGTTTTGCATTCCTTTATGGAGAAATAGACTGTTAGGTTGACCAGTGTCATTGGAAAAGTAGTACTGTCACCCTCCAATCCGCTGTCACTTTTGGAAAACTATAAATATTGGAGTCTGAAAATAAACTTCCCTTTTTTTCTTCACCTTGAGAACAGTGGTGTGAACTTGTGTTCTTTCGTGTCCTGTAGTGACAATACACCACATGTCCTGCTGCTCCCTCTGCCCTGAGATTTGGCAAGACCTGCTGCCCAGGAGCTATACCACCGGCTGCTGCTCACGCGTTGCCAGGCCACCTGTCTGCCAGATGCCTTCCCAGCAAACCTGGAGGCAGTCGCAGCACACCGCCGTGGAGGAAATGTGCCCTGCCAGGGTCGGCTGCCAGCTGATCAGTGGTCCCCGCACTGCCCACCCCCACTCCGTGTCTGCTCAGCCCCACACTGGTAGGTTGCAGAGGGAGGAGTTTTTGACTCTCAGCAGTTTTCATGCAGAATATGTTCTGTGGCACCACCACCATGCTGGTGATCACTGCGGTCCGCAAGGTTACACAACCCATTCCGCCCTCTACCCTGGTGGCACCGTGTCTCTGAATCTCTTGGTCCACAAAAGCATGGCTCCCACTGCCAGCAATAGACTGGCAGCTCCAGGTCTAATGCCCCCGACCCCTGGTAGCGCTGTGCCTTAAGGCACTCGGTGCTGGCAGTCCTGCGCTTCCAAAATCCCCCGGGCAACGAGTGCAGCCTTCGCCATCAGCAGCCCTGGGCTCCAGTGCGTTGGATGGCCGCTGTGATGAACAAGCAAAATTAAAATAAAAGTAGGCTGATTACTTCAAAAAGAAAAAGTGCTTGTGTATTAAAACTGAGCCTAGGGCCTGCACAACAAGCCAGAGGTAACTGGAACAGTACTGTGTAACAAGGTGTTTCTCTGGACACAAGGTACCCTTGAAAGACCCCAGGTTCTCTGTACTTGTAGCTTACTCTGCGGCCACAGGAGCTGGATAAGTGCTGGCTAGCCGCTCCCTTTGTGACTGGAGGGGGCCACAAGATATGCCACTCCCAGCCTCTCCTCGGGGAACCTCTGGGTAGTGGTGCTGTCTGTGACGTGGGTGGCACAAATGAGAGCGTACTGCAAAGTCCCGAAGCAAAGGAAGGAGAGAGTGGACACTTGTGTAGATACCAAAGAAAACTTTATTCCCGGACAGGACCAGGGACAAGTGTCAGAGAGGAGGGGTCTGGGGAGGCACCTATAAAGGGAGTGGGCATGATAGGAGGAGACATAAAGCAACCAATAGGCAAAGGTCACGGGAGGAGTGTGAAACACAGTTGAACCTAGGAGGATTACACAGGAGAGGGAAGAAGTGCCAGAGGCAAGTCACATATCTGGTTAGGGATGATTGACACTGAAAATTCTCGAAATAAAGGGGGGTGGTTACAATGACAGGCAGGGGAAGTGGGCCAGCACCATGAGGGTAGAAAGAAACTTCTAAGGGCATAGGGGGAGGAACAAAGGATCAATCACCTCGAGGGGTAAGCCACTGGTGGGAAAAACAGGTGGTAAACAACTTGGGGAGAAACCATTCTGAGGGGATTATATGGGGGGAACTGAGGATCGGACCATTTCTTAAACTATACAAGGGATAACTAACTTTACAACAGAATTAACATTTTAAAAACACATGACATCACATCTCCCCCTTCTTTGTTTAAAAAGGAAGGAGAAGTGTGATGTGAGAAAAAACAAAGTTCAGTCCTTCTTATACTTCAGTGCTTTCTGCTTTTCTGCCTTCCCACCATCCGTCGTTTTCAGTGATAGCTGTGGCAACTACGATCTTGGACGCTGGGGAGGGTTTTGCTGTGGAGGCAGTAACTATTTGCTTCAGTATACCGAAGCACAAGGATAGCAGGAAAAAATGATAATGAAATAACTAATGTGTTTTATAAGGGACAACATCTACCCAGAAAGGCCCCAGCTCTTGAACAGGCCCTTAAATCAGTCCTTGCTCTCTTGCTGCAGGTTGCCCACCATGCCTTTCATTTCCTGGATTGTAGCCTTCTCTGCGGCCATGGGAGCTGGACAAATGCTGGCTAGCCACTCCTGGTGTGTGGCCAGAGGAGACCACAAGATCTGCCACTCCTGGGTTCTCCTCAGAAACCCTCAGGTAGTGGTGCCATCTGCAGCGTGGGTGGCACAGGCGAGAGTGTAGCTACGAAGTCCTGAGATAAAAGAAGGACAGAGTGGACACTTGTGTGGATGCCAAGGACCTTCATTTCCCAGGCGGGACCAGTGACAGTGTCAGAGGAAGATGGCTTGGGGAGGCAATGATAAAGGGAATGGGTGTGAAAGGCGGAGACATGAGGGGACCAATACATGAAGCTCAGGGGAGGATCATGGGACACAGCTGGACCAATAAGGGTTATATAGAGAGAGAAGAGGCTCTGGAGGCAAATCATACATTGAGTAAGGGATGACTGACACGGAAAATTCTTGAAACAAAGGGGGGGTGGTTACAATGATAAACAGGGCAAGTGGGCAGCACCAGGAGGAAGGAAATAAACTCAAAAGGGCACAAAGGGAAGGATCAAGGGATTAGTCACCTTGAGGGACAAGCCATTGGCAAGAAAACAAGGGTTAAACAGCTTAGGGAGAAATCATTATTAGGGAAGTACATGGGGGGAACCAAGGACCAAACCATATTTTTAACTTATAAAAGGAATAACCAACTTTACGACAGAACTCATAAAAACATTTTAAAACACGTGATGCCACAGCACTCACAACATTGAGGATGACTAAAAATCCACACAAGGCCTCTTAAAATGGAGGCAGCCCACTCAGGAACTCCCCAGCGTTCAAAGAGTCTCTCAAGCCAGTCAGCTGCTTTTTTCTCTGTTTGGATGTCCTTCACCTGGTCCTGGGGTCCTTTTATGTTGGCTTGGATGGAGGTACTATGAGAGGACAGGTTAAAACAGCAACATCTTCACAACCATGGCCATGGGCAAGCAGCAAAAAGTCAATGGCTGCTTGGTTTACAACGTGGCATGTCTGGTGGTCTCTTCATCCGCCAGCACGTGGGACAGCACGGCAGACATAGCGTTGGCCTGCTTATTAAGCCAGCACCCCAGGTGAGAAAGCTCACTGAGGGCCGCTGCAGCGGCAACCCAAGGGAAGAAAATTGATACTGCGACCCTCTTGGTTGTTCCCCAATTATAAATCTGGCTGTCACAATTTGGTTCGAATTCTTCATAAGAGTACTTTTGACAGGCCAATTTGGTGTTCTGTCTCCAGTCGTGCAATAGAGTGATATTTGGGGTGAGGGAAGTCAGCTGACCAAGGCTGAAGGGACTCCCTTTTATATTGGAGGGGATTCCTGCCCACACTGTATTATTACGAATATGAACGAGGCCAAACTTTCTCTGGAGAAAGAGGTTCTTCTTTACTAAAACAGCTGCAAGGAATGGAGTACCCAGGATAAGCCCAAGCACCCACACAGTGAGCCAAAAACAGAACAGTGTGCTAACCCCAGTGCACTGGGTTCTCCACAGAAAACAAGCATTCAAAAAGAAGAACCCTGACCCAACCAAACTCACCCCATTTATAGCCCCCTTTGAGTCTAGGATTGGTCCGTTTTGGATCCGCATGATGATTGGTCCATTTCCAGGCTTCTCACTGGTCTTTAACACCGTTCATTCTGGACCAATCATTTCTGCAGGGCTTCGAATGATGGTCAGATCTTCCATCCAATCCCTCTTCGACCTCTCCTTGCCCCGCCAGACCGCCCTTCCACCAAAACCTGGACTCTTCTCCTAGAACATCCTAATCAGCACCCCCCCCAACATAATACAATTAATATAATTAATACAATATAATTGAACTATACCCTAATTTAACATAACTTCACTTTTACCTATAATAACTCCCCCTTATAAAATTTTGATCGGGCTTTAGCCCACATCAACGTCCTAACAGTGTCTTGACGGTTATTAATTAGTTTCTTAACCAGTCTTTTAATCAGTGCTTTAACGTGTTTCTTCTTCAATCGTGTTTAGTTGTCTCAGAGTCTGGTAAATCTTGTTCGTAAGCCGTATGTCTTACTTCTCCTTTAATCGGTTTCCTTTCTGAACAGATCCATTTTTCTTTTATAGGGCATTCCCCCGACAATTTCTCTTTAAAAATTCCCTATATTTTTGAGTAGCCAATACATGATGCTGTCCTCTATACAGGCAGTTAACAATAAAAAGTTGATACAATTGGGGCTCAGATTTGAATGTGTTCTGAGGATGGCAGTCCAAGACTCTCCTGCATACAGAGGATGATAGCATTTTTCACACAATTGTATTGCCCCCTTATTGATGCTGATAAGTAGGAGGATCAATAGAACTGGGCTTCTGGTACAGGCTACTCTCTCATTCATGTCACCCCTCCAGAGAGGATCAGTGACTCTTTTTGGCAAGAGTATATCCTGATCTGGTCTTGCCCCCTGTCTCGTCTCTTTCCTTACTACTGTGCTGTTCTTACCACTTAGTGCTGCAGGAGTCTACTTCCTCTTTTGCATCAACCTGTTCTTTCTTTCTTTTAGGGCCAGATTGCTAGGTGCTTGGGAGAATGCTCTATCGCTTCTCGGATCACAGGATCTGTAACCAGGAATACCAGAGATTAAAACATGGTTTTGATAATTTGTATAATCTCACTCCCATATATAAATACCAATGTTAAAAACTTGTCAATTAAATATCTTATAACACATCTAACAGAGTTCTTATTGTAACTTACAGCTTATGTGGTTCTTATGGTGTTCCTGATGTCTTCTTTAACCTATCTGTAGAGGGAGATCATCTCTCAGGAACAGAAACTGGCCCTTTTACTCGTGACATGTGTCCATCCTTGTTCTTGCATCCTAATGGCTGTTTCTGTGATGAGTAAAACTTGAAATGGACTTTCCCATTTTAGAGCTAGTGGTTGTTCTTTCCAGGTCTTAATTAACACCCAGTCACCAGGCTGGAATTTGTGGATTTTAATATCAATAGGAGTACTTTGAGGAAGGTATCCCTTGTTCCTTAATTCCTCTAAAGTGCAGGTTATGGTCTTTATATATTTTCTCATGCCTAATTCTCCTTCTTCATACGTTTCCGTATCATTGCCTGGAGTAGTTAAGAAAGGTAAACCAAACATCATCTCATATGGAGAAATTCCTGTATCCGCCCTTGGTTTAGTCCTTATTCTCAATAATGCCAGAGGGAGACTTTTGCCGCCGCTAGGGGCGTGGCATCCCGGGTCGAGGATGACTTGGTGGCAGCACCCCTGCCACACGAACAACAGCACACGCAGACACCAGTGTGGTGGACGGTGAAATGGCGTTTATTAACAGTTAGTCAGGGTAATTTATAACAGGGGGTAACAGTAGGGTAACGGTAAAAGGGGAGGGGTTTCGCCTGAGCGTAACATCACGTTATCTTAAGCGTGACATCTCGCAATATCTTGAGCACACATTTCCCCCACTTTTTATGACCAGCTAAAAACATAAAAAATGGTGAGGTTAAAACTGACAAGTGGGAAACGTGTAACCCCTAAAGTGCACTGAACTTGAACAATGTAACAAACTTGTAACAGGCTTGCAACTGTAAGTGTTTAACAAACGAAAAGCTATCTCCAACTGTTTTTTCTATAAAACAAGACGAACATGTTTAAAATGTAAGGCGATCAGTCATGGGGGCTGACTGAACCATGGCTTTGGGCATTTTCGCAGGACCTCCTCAGTTTTTTTGTTGACACCACAGTACCAACCTATTCTCCCAGAGTCTGTGGCCTGTTTGATCTTAAAACTAGAGAGATTTGGAGAGCTCATGCCTGGACTCATGTTCTCTCCAAAACGCCCTTTGAACTTTTGACACAAGAAAAGCTCTGGGTTGACTGGTATTCCATCCAAGTAGAGTCAGAACTTGGCCAGAGTTCAAACTCTACTTGATGGATACCATTTAGAACAAGGACATTTTTTCTGAGCTTTTTTCCCCCAGTCCTTCTCTGCGCCAGCCTCTCACTGAGTTCTTTCACAACCGTGGTGTGGTCTGCTATCGTGCTGCTTCATGATTTGTTACAGCCTTCTAGAAGCAGGGTACACGGGCCGCAGGGGTGTCTGAGGATCCAGTCCTGCAAGACAGACTTTACAGGTTTCATTAGTTTTTGGCCTGAAGGTCTGGTTTTACTGACTTAAGTGCGCATCATTTAATTTTACTATCTTTCTTTATGGCTATTTACCCTCACCCTGTGAGCACCACCCTCCAACCTGTTTCCCACTCTCCTAATTCATTTTTAATCGCTACTTGTGGGCCTTCCTCTAGTGCCTGGGTGGCCCAGTGCCTCTGGGCAGGACTTTTAGTTTCATCTCTGCGCGAGGGCGTACGCGGCCCTAAGCCCGGCTAGCAGAAGGGGTATGGTGGCCGACGCCCCTACGCATCAGAAGCCAACTCCCCTTGGTGTCGTGGCCTCGGGCTGGGCTGGATTGTGGACTTGGATTCACGCTGGACGAGACGAGAGAGGAGGCGACCACTTGCTGGGGGTAAAACGTCGGTTTATTGAAGTGCCCGGGGCAACCAACAGAGGGGGAAAACCCGCAGCAAATGGCACCGAACAGGGGGAGAGACAAGGTTTTAAAGGGAAGGGGAGGAGAAGGGAGAGAAGCCTAGCTATCCAATAGGAAAGCATAAAGGGAGGTGCTAAACATGATTGATATTCAGAACTAACCAGTGAATACAAAATAAAGGAGGGGCCCCGGGACCACAGCCAACCACAACCCCCAGAGAGAAGAAAGTTCTCGAAGACTGGGAGGAGAAGGGGGTGATTGACTGGGTCCAGGGAGGGGAAAACTTTACTTACATGGTGGGATAAGGGAGGAGCCGTTATGTAATTTGGGAGATTGGCAACTGAAGGGGGCAGGGGTAACCATAGTAACTCAACTGTCAGGGCAACAGTGGCGGGAAAACTGGGAAGGGAGGAACCATTTACAAAGAAGAAAGGGGGGACATACATAACATGGGGGAGCAAACTGAGAAACTTAAAAACACACCAGAACACATCTCTCCTAGGGAACTGATTTAGTGTCAGCAGGGCAGTTCCTAGGATTCGTGCTTGATCTTTTGGTGGGATGGAATTGGTGAAACGTTCTGTTTTTGCTAGCACCTCCAGTTTACTTTTCAGGGCCTGGGTAGCTCGTTCAACAGTGGTCGGTCTGGTGCTGTTATATGGGATGCCATGGACTAAAGTTATCCCCTACCTTGATGCAAATGCCTTTAATGATTTCGAGATGAAACTTGGACCATTATCTGTTTTGATCTGCCTTGGGATGTCTAGCCATGCCATGGCCGTTAACCAGTGCTGGACAGTCGCCCTGGAATCAGTTCTTTGGTGTTGTGTGGCCACGATTATTCCACTCTAAGTATCCACTGTTACTGCAAGCCATGCCCGGGGTTTCAGCAGTTGGCATAATGTAAAATCCGTCTGCCATGTATTGACAGCCTTGAGGCCCCTGGGGTTGACTCCACTGGACCACAATGGTGATTTTTGGCAGTAGGGGCATGAGGCAACAACGTGCCTTGCATCAGTGACAGAGATCCCGCGTTTTCTTGTGAGCGCTTTGGCCCCGACACGCAGGGATTCATGCAGCTGGCAGGCTCCTCTCAGGGTCCACAGCCCTTTTGTGACGGCATCTGCTTTGTTGTTGTCAACCTGAAAGAATCCCTTGACTGGACTGTGGCTGTTGATGTGGATCACTGACACGGTGCCCTTTTGCAAATAGAGTGCTTCTTCCAGTATCACCACCACTGTTGTCAGTGGGGGGATGGAGAAGAAGCAGTCCATGATTTCAAGCATTGCACAAGGTTGTCCTTTTGGCACCATAGAATTCATTGGCAATGAAATTTGCACAGGGCCCATTGGCTGGATTTTTTTGTTTGCCTCTCGCAGGTCATGTAGGAGACTGAAGTCTTCACCAGATTGTTCAGGTATGACAAAGATAGGGGAGTTCCATGGGCTTGTGGAGGGCTCAATGTGGTTTTGCTGTGGCTCTCGGGTAATTAATTCAAGAAGGGCAGTCATTCAAGGCTTAGAGGCCACTGCTTGACCCACACTGGGTCTGGAGTTTTCCATACCAATTTGATGGGCAGTTGTGGGTATGAAGCAGTGGTCCTCAGAATAAATTTGTCATTCTGACATCTAATAGGGTCAGGGCATCCCTTCCTAGCAAGGGTGGACATTCAGACATCACATAATGGGGATAGGGTGATGATGGTTCTCCCCGGTCCCCTCTCCATGCAAAGCGTCAGGGCAATGAGCTGGGTGCTTTTTTGGGCACAGGACAGTCCTCCTACCTTGCCTATCATGGGGGCCTCTTCCAACTTCCATTGTGAAGGCCAGTGTATGTTGGGGATCACGGTGACGTCCAATCCTGTATTGACCCAAAAAGGGATAAAGATAGCAAGGCCATCAGAGTTGTTATGGAGATGGCAGAAAGCCCACACTATTAGTGGGTGTCTGCCCACCTTCACAGCGAAAGCCACCCATGGGTCTCTCTCCCACACCTTCATGGCCCCGGCCACCCAGGGGCCTCGTCCCCAGGGAGCCATTCTTGGTATTCCTGGGGTGTGGATGGGCCTGTCTGGGCTGTGCTGTGCTGTTGTGGGCTGTGAAGTTGACCGCGGGAGGGGGCAGTGGGTGCGGGAGTTCTGTGCCCCTTTGACAATGGGCACAGCCAGGCTGCTTCACATTCCAAGTGGCAGGGGGCTGTATGCTGCCCGGGCCCCCCCTCCCCCTCCCCCTCCCCCTCCGGTTTTCCTGATCCTTGGACTTGCACTCCCTAGTAAAATGCCCTCTCCTACCACATGCCCAGCATGGCTCTCTTGGTCCCGTCTGGCGTGGGGGAACGGCTGTTGGTGGGTATCCTGACCGAGGGCAGTTTGCTGCAATATGCCCTGCTTGGCCACACTTAAAGCGTGCCGTTACACTAGTCACAGCAGTGTGGACAGCTGCCTGAATTGGGGCTAAGTGTTCCTCTTTAATGACATGCCTAATCACGTCTGGTATGGTAGCCCCGCGTGGTAGCGACCACAAGATGTTCTTTGTGGCGGTGTTACACTGCTGGCACAGGCACTCCACTAGCACAGGGCCCTTTGCCTCTGACAGTAGAACGGAGGAATTAATTGCTGCCTGGAGGCGGTCCACAAATTGCGTGAAACCTTCGCTTTCGTTCTGCTTTATAGTGGACCATGGCGATGGTCTGGCAATGACCTTAGACACAGAGCGAATGGCCTCTCTGGCAGCTCGGGTTGTTGCCACTACCTCGGGGGCCCAAAGGCCCTCAGCCTGAGCATGGGGGATGATCATAGTCAGGTCTGTGCCCATTAAGTGCTGCAAGCTGGAGCCATGCAGTGCATGATCTGCTCCGGTCACCAAGGCCAGCTGCCTTGCACAGTTGTCTTCCCACTCTTGTTTAAAAACAATCATTCCTGCCCCATCAAAAATTAACCTGCACGTCTGTTTGATATCAAACGGGAGCATGTCATCCCCCCCAAAAACACTGTCGATGAGAGTAGAGTCCATTGCTGAATTAATTCCCTTGTCTGCAATTGCTTTTACAATTGCCTGGACATCCTTGGGGTTCACAGGCTTATAAGTTCTTTGATTTCCGCCTGCCCCCCTCCCCCCCCACCCGGACAGGAAACACTAGCTTGGCTGAAGGGGCCCACTCAGCACATGCTATTTTAATTCTCCTCCAGTCCGTAAGAGGGGCTTGTCCCTTTTCTAGTTTTCCCCTGACCCAAGCAGGAGGATTGCGGTGGCTACCCTTACATGCCCTCACTCCCTTTTCTTCTGAATCAGAGTGATCAGAATAAGAGTTGGGATCAGTGATGGACCACTTGCGAAACCACTCATCCTAGCTCGAGTCTGACTCGGTCCCGGAACTCAACTGGCTGGAGACTGCCGGGCTCCAGGCCCTTTTTGCCAGGCTCCGACCCTGCCCCTGTGGCTCAGCCCTGGGCCGCTCTCTCCCTCTAGGCTGGCCTCGTCTCCTGCTGGGGGAGGCCAGTGCCCTGTAATGGGATCTCCAATGCATAATCCGAACAGTGCCAGCTCTGATTATTCTGTTACGCCCATGCCTGTCTGTGCTACCTTGTAGCTCTTCTCCGTCTCTGCTGGTCGTGCCTGTGTCTGCATCCCCCCTTTCGGGGGCCCGCTGCTCCACGGCGCATACAGCGGAGGTCCCACCCAGGCTCCGTCGGAGTGTGAATCAGTGGCAGCACCCCCTGCCTTCAAGCTAACGGCTGTGTTCCATACCCCCAACATAATGGCGAGGGTCTGTGCCCCTGAGCTAACAGCCCTGCTCCGTGCCCCCAACTTAACATTGGGGCTCCACGCCCCTGGGCTAACAGCTCCCCTACACGCTCCTGGGCTAACGGCCCCCTCCATGCCCCTGATTTAACAGCTGGGCTCCGTGCCCCTGGGCTAATGGCCCCGCTCCGTGCCCCTGATTTAACAGCTGAGGTCCGTGCCCCTGGGTTAACAGCTCCCCTCCACGCTCCTGGGCTAACGGCCCCGCTCCGTGCCCCCGACTTAATGGCGGGGCTCTGCGCCCCTGGACTAATGGCCCCGCTCCGTGCCCCTGATTTAACAGCTGGGCTCCATGCCCCTGGGCTAACAGCCCCAGTCTGCGCCTCTGACCTAATGGCCGCCTCTCTAACTTCCTCCAGCAGCCCATCCCAAAATGATCGCTTTCTCCCCGTAGCCAAGGTGCCTGGGCCTGGGAGTTCCAACGAGCATTCCCATGGCTGCTAATCTTCACACTCAGCGGACCCACAATCGCTCGTACCTTGGCAGGGCCTGTCCTGCAAGCAGCCCTGGGTGGCCTTCCACTTTCCCCGCTCCCGCTGAACTTTCTGAGCCTCTTGCAGAGCCTGCATGACCTTGCCCCCTAATTTTAGATTCCGCCCTGAGCCTGAGGACATAGCCTCCTCCGCTAGGGCTCCAGTACAATAATCCCACACTTCCGGGTGGAGGACATCCCCCGGCTGCCCAAGTACCCCAATACGCAGGAGCCTTGGCACTATAAGAATAAAGTCTCCCGGCTCACCCTCTATGCCCCACAGTCTATGAATTTTTAAAATGACGTTTGAAAGGAATTCCATCCTCTCCGCTGGTTTTGCGGCATGAGACCTCCTTCACCAGACTGGCGCAAGCCCTCCTCCTTCGCCGATTGTGATGCGAGCCCTCCTCCTTCGCCGATCGTGACGCGAGCCTTCCTCCTTTGCGGGCCCCAGCATGAGCCTTCCTTCTTCACCGATTTTCAGTGCAAGACTTCCTCTTCTGCTGCCCCAGTGCGAGACTTACTCTTTTGTCGGTCCTAGGCGCAAGCCTTCCTCTTTCACCGATTCTCAGAGCAAGATTTTTCCCTCTGTCAGTCCTCCGGGAGTGTCCTCCCCACCAGAGACAGTCCCGCTGTTACAGCTGCCGTTCCCTCACCCAGGCGATTCCCACTTCTGGGATCGTTCCTGGGTTCTCGGCACCACTTGTTGCCACCACTAGGGGCGTGGCGTCCTGGGTCAAGGACGGCTTGGTGGCAGCACCCCTGCCACATGGACCAAAGCACACACAGACACCAAGGGGGTGGACGGTGAAATGGCGTTTATTAACAGCTAGTCAGAGCAATTTATAACAGGGGGTACCGGTAGGGTAGCGGTAAAAGGGGAGGGGTTTCGCCTGGGTGTAATATCGCATTATCTTGAGCATGACATCTTGCGATATCTTGAGCCCACATGAGACATCGTAACCAATTCATTTTTGTTTCTTCTGTTAATTTTGTGAGAGTTAAGAGTCTGGTTCATTCTCTCTATTCTTCTGGAATTTTGAGATCTCCATGGGGTATGAAATCTCTAGATTATGCTTAAGACCTCTGTTATTTGTTGTAGTATCTTGGTGGTAAAATGAGGACCTCTATCAGAGTTAAAAGTATTAATCATTCCATATGGGCGTAGGATTTGTTCTAATAAGATTTCACTTACAGTCTCGGCCGTTGCTCTTGTGGTTGGGTATGCCTCCACCCAATGAGTTAGATGATCGCTTATCACCAGTAAATACTTATATCTCTGTACTTGTGGTAACTCAGTAAAGTCTATCTGTACACATTGAACTGGCCTTTTCGCTAATTCTCTACCTCCTTGAGGTAATTTCCTCTTTACTTTTCTATTTATCTTCTGACATTTATCTTCTGACATACCATGCATTCTCGAGTTATAATCTTGGCAATTTCCCACACCCCAATACACACATAAGTTCTCATAAAGTGATCGTGTAAAGCTTGAGTACCCCAATGGGCTGAGGCATGTAAGTCCTCTAATATCTTTCTGGTTAATGCCTTGTTTAATACTTGTCTACTGTCGGGCATCCTGCATTCTCCTTTTCCGTTTTGGACTGCACCATGTTTTAGTAATTCCTCTTGCTCTTTTTCATTAAATATAGGGATCTCCTCCTTTTCTTGATCTTCCTCATTCCCATCTCCTACTTCATTTAACCGGAAGATACTTTCAGAATCTTCTAGATTCTTTTTTGCAGTTACATCTGCCAAGTTGTTCCCTTTTATTTCTCTAGTATCGCCTTTTTGATGTCCCTTTATATGTACAACTGCAATTTCTTTTAGTCCTTTCAAGGCTTCTAACACTGCTTTTATGAGACCTTCATGAATTAGGGTTTTTCCCTTTGAGTTGACAAATCCTCTCTCTGCCCAGATCATCCCAAAAGTATGCACTACCCCTTAGGCCTATTTAGAGTCAATGAATATGGTACCACTCCTTTGATCATGCCATTTTAGCCCTTTTAATATTACGTATAGTTCACAGCATTGTGCAGACCAACTATTGGGAAACTTTCCTTATTCTATGACTGTCATTGTATTTACAATAGCATACCCTGATACTCACTTACCATCTGCTATCCATGATGAGCCATCTATAAACAGTATATCTCCTTCAGGTAAAGGTAGTTCTAATAAATCTTCTCTAACTTTTATCTGCAAATTTATGGTTTCGAGGCAGTGATGTTTCAATTCTTATTTTGGTTCTCTGTATAAAAATTGTGCAGGATTTTGGATCCTTGTTGTTGTCAATTCTATATTTTCATTTTTGTTTAATATAAATTCATACTTTAAAAGCTTGTTATCTAAAATCTATTGGCAGGCTTTCTTACTTAGTATACTTTTTATATCATGTGGAGTATACATGCTGATCTTGTTTCCTAATGTCAACTTGTAACCTTCCTTCACAAGAGTTACAGTTCCAGCCACTGCCTAGAGACAAGTGGGCCAGCCTCTAACTACCGGATCCAGCAATCTGGAGAGATAAGCAATGGGTTTCCGCACCCCACACCATTCTTGTACAATAACTCCATAAGCTATTCCTTTTTCTACATTGATGAATAGTTCAAACAGTCTATTTAAACCTGGTAAACTTAGTACCGGAGCATTTGCCAACTTTTCTTTTAGGTCTTCTAACTTTTTCTCATCATTTTCATCCCAATTTATGGGCTTATTTTCAACTGATTTTTCATATAGAAATTTGACTGATTTTGTGTGTCCATCTGTCCATAATTTACAATATCAAATTAATCCTTGTAATTTTCTCACATCTATTTTTGGTTCTGCTGCTGGCAATGATAGTATTTCCTGAATTTAGTCAGCATCTAATCTCTTACATCCTTTCCCAATGATATGGCCTAGATACTTTACTTCTGGTTCCACAAATTGTAACTTTCTTTTAGATACTTTTAACCCCTTTTCCCCTAGAAGTTTAGTAAATTAACAGTTGTTGTTTGTACCTCTTCTTTCTGTTCCCCAGAAATTAATAGATCATCTACATACTGTAGGATTTAAGATCCTTTTTCAGGTATAAACTCCTTCATTAGTTCTTCTAGGGTTTGGCTGAATAGGTTTGGTGAATCTGTGAATCCTTGAGGCAGCCTTGTCCATTGTAATTGTTGTTTTCTCCCAGTTTCCTCATCTTCCCATTCAAACGCAAACCATTTTCTACTTTCTTTCTCAAGCAGACAGGACCAAAAAGCATATTTTAAATCTGTAACACTAAACCATGCAGGTCTTGGTACTTTGCTCAATAAATTATACAGGTTGGCTACTACTGGATATCGAGTGACAGTTTGCTTATTTACTTCTTGTAAATCTTGGACTAATCGGTATGTACCATCAGGTTTCTTTATGGGTAATACTGGGGTGTTATGTGGAGACATGCATGGTTCTAAAATTCCTTCTTTAATTAAGTCTTTAATTACAGGTGTTAATCCCTGTTTCCCTTCTACGGAAATTGGATATTGTTTAACTCTTATTGGGGAAATGTCAGGTTTCATTTTGATTTGTGTGGGTGGAATTTCTAACAGTCCATGATCCCCTCCTTCTGCCTACACTCTCGGATGTATCTCTCATCTTCTTTTAAAACCATCATTTTCATTGCCATATGTTTTCTTTCAGGGACTACCCCTATTCTTAACTGCACTTGTAAATCCCGGCCTAAGAGGTTAGAGTCTAATTCAGGCATATACAGCAGGTCAGCACAGCCTTCTCTGAAACTTCCTTTCATAGATAGTTCTTCAATAATAGGTACTTCAAAAGGGTTATTCTCAGCACTTTTAACTTCACAGGTTTGGTTACTTTATTTGCATCCCTTGGGAATCTCTGAAATACCTGAATGCTCTGCTCCAGTATCCACTAAAAATTCCATTTCCTCGCTCTGAGGATTAATTTCTAGGTTTACCAAGGCTCCTTTTGATGTCCAATATCATCCCTCAGAGCATAGAGCCCCTGACATCCCTAGTCCTCTCCTTCCAGGCTTCTCCCTAAGGTGTCTTGTTCCTGAGCAATAGCCTCATCCATCTTTCTTTTTCTGCAGAAATTTCTGGTATGTCCTTTCTTACCACAATAAAAGCATATGATTTCTGCCCAAGGTGGTCTTTTCTCGGGCCAAGGTGACTTATTATCTCTGTCTGGCTTATACCTCCTACTTGGCTGATCTTTAAACCCTCTTATTCTGAGATCTGTGTACTTCCTTTTTCCATCACCTGGTGACTCACTATTCTCAAATCTAGCACTCTCTCTAGCTACTGCTACCATAATTTTTGCTTTTGTCCTGGTCTTCTCCTCATTCCTCCTTAGATTTACTTTTTGTGCTTCTCTTAATAACTCCTTCATTCCTTTTTCCTGCCAATCATCTAAGTTTTCCAATTTCCTTCGTATATCCACCCAGGCATAAGTTACAAATTGGGTTTTAACTATAACTTGTCCTTGTGGACTATCTGGATCCACACTTGAGTATAACTGAAAGTTTCTTTTTAATCTTTCTAACCAGGCGCTGGGTGATTCATCTCGCTCCTGTTGACTATCAAATGCCAATCTTGAATTATTTGTTCTTGGGACTGCCTCGCTTCAATGTGCTATATTGCCTCGTGCTCTCTCTTCCCTCTTCCTGGTTTGGATCCACCAATTAGGTGGGTTAATAGGCATTTTATCTTCCCCTCTAGGACCCCCTCTCTTTTCTCTTTCCCAAATCCTCATACCCACGGTATGAATCATTTGTATTTCTTCGGAAGAGAACATTATTTCTACGATAGAATTTAGTTCCTCCCACGTAAAGATATTAGGCTGTAAGAATTGGTCTGATTGATGGGAGATGCCTATTGGGTCTTCTAAATAAAGTTTTAATTTCTTTCTGAAAATTTCTAACTTCAGAGACGGTTAATGGGGCATTCACAAAACCAAAACCGCCTCTGATTGTCTCCCCCCGCCATAGGCACTTCCCTTAGTGGAAACAACTTTTCAGTTCTCCCACATTCATCTTGAATTTTCTTTGCTTGGAACCTTGTATTATATTGATGGCTCACTACATGCTTATCGGGTTCAATTAACTTCTTTTCCTCTGTATCTTCACAACAACAAGCCTTTTTCACTCCCTGACCTTTTGTTCGCAATTTTTCCTCCTGCTTTTGATTCTCAGTATGTTGGGGTATTGGAGATAAATAAAAATAAATGTTTTGTGATGTTCCAGGAATAAGAATAGGGGAAGAGGTAGTTTGGGTTATGGGTTCAAGTATGGGGGAAAATAAAGAGGAGTATTTTGGAAAGTTTTGGGAGCCAAGAGTGGGGTGTGGACACTCTGAGTGGTACTAGAGACCGGTGTCTGGGTACTTGAGGAACTGGAGGGAATACTACAATGGGCAGATTCTGGTATATTTGGGAAAGCAGATGATACAGAAGAGGGGATGCTGGGAGCAGGACAACTTGAATTAAAAGGTTGAGGTGATTTTCAAACTCCTGTGGGAGTAGATATTGAAATTGCATCCACCTCATTAGATGGTACCAAAGGGGCACAAGGTTGGAGGGGGAGAAGGAAGGTGGTCTATAGGAGGAGTCAGAGGAGGAGGTAACAGGAGGTAATCTAAGGGATTAGGAGGGGGAGACGGAGGAAGATTATCTAAAGGATCTCACCTCCTTTCTGGGTAGCTAAGTTTCTTTTCTTCTTCTCTGGGTACTTTATATAATTTTATTTCCTCTTCCTGTTTCTCCCTTTCTAACCAACATTTAGCACATCTAATCTCTTAGTCACAGGGTTCTATTCTGGTATTGACATATCTAATTAAAGCTATACATAGCCATCTTTCTTTTGTCCTGTACCAGGGCCAATAAATAGGTCCTTCAGCAATACTCTCATTAGGCCATATTTCTGTACAGTATCTTATCATTTTTATCTTATCTAGATCATTTATTCCCTCATTAGTATTCCAATTATTTAAAAGTTCACCTAAAGGACTACTAGGAGGTATTTTCTTAAAAACTTATTTCCCTTTTCTCTTCCTGTTGGCACTTTTTCCAGCACACTGTCCCATCTTTAACTAGCAAAAGATGATTTGGTATCCAAATAATTTTTTTTTCTAATCAGGGATATGTATTAGTTATAAATGAGGAAGAAAAAATAAATATTAATTATTGTGGAAAATGTAATAATAATGGTTACTTTAAAAAGTTCCTTATCATAAGAGACAAGACAAAGATTGCCACTTTAAAGAAATGTTTGATGTGGGAAACACATATGTCAGCTTTAGTGGGAAATAAAACCAAAAAAAATGGCAACTTAAACATTTAGTGTAGAAAACCAAATAAATATGGTGGTTTCACAAGGGTTTCAGAACAATAATGTCAATTCAAGAATTGTGAAATGTTGAAATTCATTCCAAAAAAAAGTATCTATCCTTTTAGCTGAAAAACTAAACAATAATTATGGCTATTTCAAGAATAAAACTACTTACAGCCACCTGCTCCACTAAATACAAAATAGACGCAATAAGCCATTTATTCTGCACAAGTGGCCTCTGCACATCACTCAACCACGTACAAAATGGCCGCTTCTCAGCTTGCCTCACCAAACTCAAAATGGCTGCTTCTCGGCCTGCCTCACCAAAAACTCAAAATGGCCATTTCTTAGCCCACCACACAGAAAACTCGAAAGTTCCTAAGGAGTGGTTGAAGGACTTTTGGCCTGCCCTCACCTCCTAACCTCACTCCTTAGGAGCCCTGACTCTGAACATACAAAAAAAAAGAAAAAAAAATTCTCCCTAATGTAAGCCGGTTCTAACCTCCTGTTCAGCCCTAGTGACTGAAAGGGCCCTTCCATAGCCAGCGGCCCACCTCCCCCCTGCGGGTCACCGTCCATGTGAAGTATACTTTCAGCCACCTCTATGATCCCCTTTAGCTGGGATCCTAGCTCAGGGTAAACCTACTTTCCCCTCTATGACCCCCTTCCCACTGGGGTCCTAGTTCAAGGGGACCCTACTCACCTTGGGTTGGGCACCCTCCCCTTCCCTGGCTTCAGAAAAGGGGCACTCCCCTACACAGTGGCCACTTTGTTCAGTGGTCTCCGTATAGGAGTATTTTCTCCCATCCCCAAGGTCCTAGTTCCTCAGGGAGTAGACTCCTCTAGTCTATCCCTGAGGAACAGCCATCCAGGTGGTTTGAGCAAGTAGTCGGAGCTCTACCTCTCACTGGGCAAGCCGCCCCACTAACCCCCCTCAGGTACCCCACCCCTATGATCCCTCAGTGGGATCCTAGTTCGGGATACCAAGTGTGTCCCCCTCTATGACCCCCCAATGGGATCCTAGTTTGAGGGGTACAGCTTGGGCCAATGGCTCAAACCACACCTAGGAACCTCCAATCACCAGAGGAATGGGAGCCTGCATAGGTAAGGGCGGCTATAGGTGGGCACTCCCTGTCTCCCCTACTCCAGGGGGTTCTTAGGGGTACACACACTCTACGACAACACTCACTTCCCTCTGTTCCCGGCCGATCTTCCCCCCGAGGGAGTCCGGAATTGAGGTACTGGGAGGACTGCACTCGCTTCAGCGTCTGTACTCACAGCCCCCGTCTCATTCACTCACACGCACTTTGCACCCCCTATTACCTTCAACCCTACTCACGTTGTTCTCAGGCAGTGTAAGCTCCGGTCCCTCTCGGAGGGCTCTCACCTTTTGGGTCGCTGTGTTCCTTGCAGCCTCGGGTATAGATGCAATCCCTTCCACAGTCCAACGTAGTCCAATCTCTGGCCGCCAAAAAGGTGGCTGGACGCGTGTCCCAGGTCCTGGGCTACGCCGGACTGTTTCAGGGCGTGGCCTATCCCAGACGAGTCCCCAAAAAGATGTTATGAATATGAATGAGGCCAAACTTTCTCTGGAGAAAGAGATTCTTCTCTATTAAAACAGCTGCAAGGAATGGAGTACCCAGGATAAGCCCAAGCACCCACACAGTGAGCCAAATCCAGAACAGTGTGCTAACCCCAAGTGCACTGGGCTGTCCCCAGAAAACAAGTTCCCAAAAAGAAGAACCGTGAACCAACCAAACACCGCCCATTTATAGCCCCCTTTGAGTCCAGGATTGGTCCATTTTGGATCCGCATGATGATTGGTACATTTCCAGGCTTCTCACTGGTTTTTAACACCGTTCATTCTGGACCAATCATTTCTGCAGGGCTTCGAATGATTGGTCAGATCTTCCATCCAATCCCTCTTCGACCTCTCCTTGCCTCGCCAGACCGCCCTTCCACCAAACCCTAGACCCTTCTCCTAGAACATTCTAATAACCCCCCCTCCTTCTTAAAGTAATATAATTAATGTAACATAATTAATACAATATAACTGAACTATATCCTAATTTAACATAACTTAACTTTTACTTATAACAACTGCCCAGGTCCCTGTTGGGTGCCAGCTGTCGGATCACGGTGTTGTTCCTGGGCAGGTGCAGTTGAGAGCTGCCTCCTCTTGGTCTGAGTGACCAATTCCCCCAGCCCACCTTGCTCTCAGGCCTAGAAGACAAGACATGATGAAGGAAGGTTCTGAACATGGCTGTGGGTCCAACATGGTTTATTGCAGGAAGGTTGAAGGGTCCAGATAAGGTGACGGCAAGGAGAGGGGCAGCGACACAACCACTGCTCAAAGGGAGGCCAGTGGTAGAGCCCAGAAAAAGGGCGAGGCCAGGGTTTATAACTGGGGGAAGGTAGGTGGAGTCAGAATATATGTATCCAATGGGAAGGGGAGTCAGGGGAGGAGTGGAGGTAGGGTGACAAGAGGTACATCAATGAGAGAGGGGGGAGAGGGTGGTCCTATGATGAGACCCAACCGGGAAGGAAGAGCAGAGAACCTTCTAGAATCAGGGAGTGGACCACGGTTGATTGATAGTCAGGCTGAAGTCTCCTCTCAGGATATCTCCGCCCTGTCCTCTCTGTGGTCCCCTCCCACACAGTCCAAGCAAGATTTATTTCAGGGATGGGTCAGGGACGAGTGACAAAAGGGGTCTGGCTAAGGTTCTTGAAGGGAGCCGCTCCAGACAACCAGAGAGGAAACACTTGGGGAGAAGCATAGAACTTAACAAAACCAAGAGTCAACACCGGGGAGGGGAGAAGCCTTGAAGACAAATCAACTGTCTGAACCAGGATGATTGGCACAGTCATCCTGAAGTACAGTGGGTGCATCTGGGCTGATAGACAGGAGAGGAGGGCAACACCCAATGGAGGAAAACAGAGATGGCCAGTCTTTTTTTGATTTAGTCCAATAGACAGATTTTGCTGTCACAGTGTTCGTCGAATTGCATTGCAATTTTAGGCTTGGCCTGCCGAATCGGAATTTGGGTCATGCTAGGTGAGGCCAGGGACAGATGCCCCAGGGTGCATGGTCCTCCAAGAAAATGCGAGAGGATTCCAGGGTATGCACAGTCCCCAGAGATGGGGAGCATGCCCTTGTCTAGGTTCCCTTTCTCCTATTATTTTAGTTATAATGTAATACATATCATAAAATAATAAATCAAGCCTTCTGAAACATAGTATCAGATCTTTTGTCTCTTCCCTCATCCAAGAATCCCTGTGAACACCATCACAGACCAATCACTTGATGCCTCTGCTTGAAGGTTCTAGAAAGAGGGGATGGGAGGCCGAGTGATTGACAGGGGTCCAGGGAGGAGATTGGGGAATGAATCAGCAAGATTTAGAGGATGGACATGGGGGAGGAGGGAAGCAACTTGGGTCAAACCATTTGGGGAGAATGGGGGTACATAGATTAAACCATTGCAGAAATGGAACAAAGGTAATAAAAACACAATACTATAGTCCAAATCATTGCACAATGCACAGGGCACTGGAATGGCCTGTGTGATAATCTGGCCTTCTGGCAGAAAGGGGAGGGGTGGGCACAACACGCCATGAGAGTGAAGCACTCAGGGCTGAGTGTTATGACCCTGGGAGCAACTTCAATCTCAAGGGGAGTGTGTTCAGTACCCCCAACAACAAGATACTTGCAGTCTAAAGCTGGCATGTGCTTGAATGTTTCCACCTGCTGCATTTTGGGAAGAAGTCCAGACTTCATGCTGATCTCGTGCCAGTCTTGGCTAGAAAAATGAAGAGACTTGGTAAGTCGCAGTCAGTAGGTGCAGGAACCCCTGGGCTGGTGCTGTTGGGGTGACTGCCTTCCCAAGAGCAATCCCCTCCCAGTCCAGACAACCAGCTCCCCTCGCCCACTTTACACTCAGGCCCAGATGGAAAAAATACACGCTCAACCAGAAAATGAAGGAGGGCATTTGACTTGAGGAATCCAACTGGGTTTATTACAGGAACAGTGGGAGATTCAGGGAAGGTAGGGTCCAGGTGAGGTGGATGGTAGAACAAGCTGGAAGATCTACAACCACAGTTGAAGGGTCTTGGAAATCAAGGAGCCAAAGAGAGGGTGCTGATCTCTCTCACAAGAGCACAAGGAACCCAGGCACAACGCATTGAGAGCCCCGAGCAAGGGAAGGAATGAGGAAGAGTGGGAGGGGTTGGGACACAAATAAACCAATAAGGTTAGGGGAAAAGGGAGGAGCTGGAAAGGGGCGACACAACCACAGCCAATGGGGAGCAGATAGGGGAGTGGTTCTGAACAGAGTCCAGTGGCCAAATAGAAGGTACAGAGTCTTTCAGAACCGGGGAGGGAGTAGTATTTGAGAGACAAGGCTAGACTTACATAAAGGAATGGAAAACCTTGAGAAAATGTTTCAGTTTCTCACCCTGAACCAGAAGGGAGCTTCCTCCCAGGGCATTCCCACTTCAATGCCCGACCCACAGCTTCCCAGAGGTGGGGTTGTTGTACATTGTCAGTATTTACATGGCTGCTGACATTCTTGTCTGCAGTTGCTCTGTGGCCTGCCCCATTTATGTCTCTCTGCAGGGCAGGTCTGTGCTCTGATCTTAGTTTTTTGGCTGGTGGAGAGTCTCCTCCTCCCCTGCTCTTTCCCCATTTGCAGGTGATGTCCCCAGAAAGGGGCAGTGGCTGATGAAGTGTTCTTCCTGGCCACAATGGAAACATCTGTATTCTGGCTGAGGAGCGCAAGGTGGAAGTTTCCTTGGGAAGACAGATGTTGAGGCTGCAGTTTTGCTTCGAGGGGAAGCAAGGGGAGGGGGTGAAAGGCTTTACAGTTTTGTAGGGAGTGGTTAAGTATCTGCAAGAAATTAAAACTCTTGCAACAATGTTGGGGCAGACAGTGTTTTTTCAGCGGTGTCTCCAGGTGACGGTGTCCTCAGAAGCGTGTTGCAGCCAGGGTGCAGCTAGGTGGCCAACAGGCAAGTCTTTTTCTATTGTGTCATGTAAATAGGGCTTGATAAGCTTCGCTGAGATCCACCAAGCACCTTTGTCTGTGGAGACACACCCATACCCTCTTCCCCAAGTGATGAGAGAGTATGGACATTTAATACATTTTGAGTCAGGTTCTTTAATGAGCACAGATGGCCTCTTTCGGGTAAGCATATGTATTGTGAAAATGGCAGAGGATTAGTGGGATGGGCTCTCTTGTACAGCAGTTCATAAAATTTGTAACATATAAAGTGCTTTAAATAATCTCTCTGCCAGAGACATGAGGAGTGCACTGTCATGTTGCTGCTCATGCATCTTTTTGATTTCTTTGTGGACTCTTTCAACCACTGACTGGCCAGTGGGATTATATGAATGCCAGTACAGTGGCTGATGCCCCATGTCTAAGGGAAGTCTTTGAATTTCTGGGATCTGAACCCAGGACCATTATCAGTTTTTATGCTTTTTGACACACTAAGAGTGGCAAACACCATGCAGAGATGTTTAACACTGTCATTGACTTTTCCCCTCCATGGCAGGAGGCAAAAACTGCTCCTGAAAATGTGCCTACAGACACATGTATATATTTCTTCCTCCCGTAGGGAGCGTAGTGGGTGTATCTGTTTGCCAGAGTAATAAGGATCTGAGGCCGCGGGGGAGGGAGTGATCGGCAATTGGGGCAGGTTGTTACGATTGCTCTGGCTTGATCTTTGGATATTTTTAGTTGTTGAATTAGGGCAGGAGCATTCTGGTGGAAGAATGTGTTGTAGTGTGTTTTTAAATTTGTTTTGCTCCCCCATTTTATGTATTGTTCCCCCCTGTTCTTTGTAATATGGTTCTTCCCCCTCCAGTTTTCCCGCCACAGAGCTTTTTACAGTTATGTTGCTATGGTTACCCCTGCCCCCCTCAGTTGTCAATCGTTTAAGTTATGTAACTTCTCCTCCTGTCTCCTACCTTATAAGTAAGTTTTTCCTCCTCCCTGGGCCCAGTCAATCACCCCCCACTCCTCCCAGCTTTTGAGAACCTTCTTCTCTCTGGGGGTTGTGGTTGGCTGGTGTCCCGGGGCCCCTTCTTTACTTTGTGTTCATTGGATATGCTCATATGTCAGTTATGTTATGTATCTCCCTATATGTTTTCCCATTGGTTAGCTGGGCTTCCCTCCCTTCTCCACCCCTTCCCTTTAAAACCTTGTCTCTCCCCCTGATCGGGGCCATTTGCTGGGGTCCCTTCCACCTGTTGGTTGCCATTTGCTGGTGCCAGCATTCTTCAATAAACCGACATTAACCCCCAGCGAGTGGTCGCTCCTGTTCTTCGTCTCATACAGCGCAAGTAATCCAAGTCCGTGATCCAGCCCAGCCCGAGGCCACGACACCAAGGGGGGCTGGCTTCCGATGCGTAGGGGCGTCGGCCGTCTCTCCCCTTCAGCTAGCCGGACTTAGGGCCGCGTATGCCCTCACGCAAGAATGCATGGCTGAGCTGTGCCTGTCGAAAAATATCAGGTCTGAGGGGTGAAGGTGGAGCTTGTTGCCATGGCCAAATGTCTGCTCTCCGGTTGCCCTCTGTGATGTAGCCTGGTAAATCAGTGTGCGACCGAACATGCAGTATATGGTAAGGTTGCCCCCTGTGGGAGATAAGCCAAATTAATTCAGAGAGAAAACTTTAATTTTTTATTTTGAACTTCTTTGAGCAGGGCATGCTCTGCTTGCTCTGCTATCCCAGCTACATACACTGAATCTGAACTACATTAAAAGGTTGTTGAAATTTCTGGAACGCTCTCACAACTGCAGCAAGTTCTGCAATCTGGGGGGAATCTTCAACTAGTTGGACATCGGACTCCCACTTCTGAGTGTCCAGGTCCCTCCAGGTGAACAACAACTTGGGGGATTTCCCCGAGCCATCAATGAACACTGTAAGAGCATCTTTGATAGAGTTTTATAAGTTTTTGGGGCCAGATATAGTGCATCTCTAAAAAGTCTATGGGATAGCGAATTGAAATCTGACCTGGATAGCTGTCCACGGAAATTTGGAGATGTTAGTTTGTTTGGAGCACACGGTCCAATTGTTCCAAATTCAATGGAATGTAAATGCACGCCGGATTGCAGGCTGCGAGGGTCTGGAGGCGGTAGTGACCTTTGCTGATAAGTCTGGCAATGAGTTCGGCAGGTGTGGCAACAGTTTTGTGGGGTTGATGTGGCAGAAACAACCACTCAGTTATGATGAGTGGGTCTCTTGAAACATCGTCCCACTGAAACAACATGATGTGGAAATGTGGGCACTTACCAAGGATGGCAAGGTTCAAGGGGAGGGAGCGATCTACCCGGTGTGCTTGGTGGGACTTCATGGCGGCAGAGCACGGGGCTGTTTTTCATGTCTTGTGGCAAAGTGACCCAATGGTAATGCTTGTAGGGTTCCCTTCGGTTGATAGAGGTACTGAGAATGCGAATCTCGAAGCATCTTCGGGGAACAGTGGGATGTTAAAAAAGCAGTCCTTGATATCAAAGACCACAAGCAACCAATCCCTCGGAAGTATAGAGGGCAAGGGGAGACGGAGACCTGGTTTCAGGGGGCCCATATCTTCTATAACATCGTTCACTTTACACAAGTCTTAGAGCAGGCTCATTTGCCTGGTTTTCTAATGATAAAAATCGGGGTGTTCCAGGGACCATTCAATGAAACTATGTGCCCCAGGCGCAGCTGCTCCTCTACTAAGTCATTGAGCGCAATCAACTTGTTTTCAACTTAGGGCCACTGGTGCACCCACACTGGATCACTGGATTTTCAGGAAGTGGTGGGGTGGTGGGCTCTGCAGTGGCCCTAGCTAAAAAATCCCAGGCGGCATTGGGGATATCTAATCCAGCCCCCCATTGAGACAGGACGTCTCTGCCAAGTAAAGCAATATTGCAGGTGGTAACAAACAGTCTTACAGATGCCATTTGCCCCTCAGGTCCCTCTATGCTCACCACATATTTGCTGCAGAGGGAGATGACAGCTCCACCAATGCCAGAGACTGTGCCACAGGGGGGCACCAACTCCCAGTCACGGCACCACTTCGCTCTGGGGATGATGGTACTTCCCTGTGGGAACCAGAAGGGGCAAGAGATGGAGGGGCATGGCATTCCTGGGGACTGGGATCGCCTACAGAAGCCTCAGCTGGGGGAGGAGTGGAAGGGACTGAAGGGGTGGAACCCAACACATGAGATGCTGACACACGGGAGAGTACAGGGCCAGATGTGGGGGCGGGGCTCAGCGTGATGAGAGATGCTGGTGGAAGGGCAGGAGGACCAACAAGAGAAGAAAGAGCACCATTTTGTGATGGGGGTCAGCTATGCAGTGGTCAGCTACGCAGTTAGCGCCATCTTGAATAACTATTTTCCATTTGCACAAACCGGGACTTGAACTGGGAACACGGGTCTTGGGATCAGGAGGGCGGGAAGGGTCCAGATTGGGTGGCCAGCCCCAGACTGGGAAGTGGACTGAGTAGGACAGGAGGCAGCAGGGAACAGTTGGCAACTGTGTGCACTTGCACAGGGTCTGTGTGCTGCCCCATTCATAGGGGAAAAGGTCTAAGATTGGGTGGGGAGGAACGCAGGGAAAGGAGAACTGGGTACCCCAACTTTCCCTCTTTCTTTTACTAACCAAAGAATAGGATTAAACAAATGATTATATTTCCCCACTTTATGATTCCCCTTAACTTGTTCCAAATAGATGCATTTCTCAACTTTTCCCCAAACAGAAACAGAAAAGGTGTCTCGCCGAGAGATTTCGGGGAAGTGCTTAAACAAGAACCTAACAAAAGCTTTGACCTTCCTTTCAGAAAAAGAAATGTCCCCTACCACTAGGATAGACTGAACTTGGAAATAAAACTCCTTCTGGGCAAGGGAAAGATGTTCTCCCATTGCCACAACTGCTTTCCCCCAATGAGGCGGAATGAGAACTAAAACAAATGAGCCCAAGTAGAGTGCTCTCCCTTAGCCCCCAGATTACTCACCAAACCATGAAGACTAGGGCAAAAGGAAAGGCACGTCATGGGGCCAGTTGGCTCCTGCCAGTCCTCCTGGTTCGCTGAAAGCTTCCCCAGAGCTGCAAGCAGATCTTCTCAGGCGAAGTCCAGCAGACTGTCGGCAGGCCAGGCAGTCTTTATACAATGAAGGTGCATCTCTCCCTGGAGCTGACTCTGAACGGTGCTTATTTCCTGGAGCAACAGCTCACAGAACCACTGCACCGAGGAGCTGCTCTCAGGGAACTGGACAACTGGACAACTGCCCAGGTCCCTGTTCAGGCACTAGCTGTGGGAATTCCCTGGGCAGGTGCTGTCAGGGTGGTAATCCTTCCAACAGCAGTCCCCTCCCAGTCCAGGAGACCAGCTCCCCCAGCCCACCTTGCACTCAGGCCTGGATGTAGTAAAAGCAAGCATGACCAGGAGCTGAAAGAGGGCTCTTGAGGCGCAGTAGATCCAGCAGCATTTATTGAGGATAGGTCTGAGTGTCCGGATCAGGGAAGGGTAAGGGGAGGAACAGGGGCAGGCAAGAGAACAACTTCTGCTGAAGGAGATCAATAGTAGAGCCCAGAATGAGGGAGGGTCCAGGGTATAAAACCAGGGGAAGGTAGGAGGGGTCAGGATACCAACTATCCAATGGGGAAGGCAGTCAGGGGAGGAGTTGGGGTCGGGTGACGTGGTGGGGTGAATGAGGGTGGCCTTTCAAGAGGAACCAACAAGGAACAGAAGACATAGAACCTTCTAAACAGGGGAATGAAAACCAGTCAGCTGACAACAAAGCATTTGCATTGCCAAACAAGGAATCCTGGGAAGCAGTGCCAGTTTCCCATCCTAACTCAAATGACAGCATCCTTCCACGGCATTCCTGTCCTGTCCTCCCCATGGCTACCTTCCACAAGGCACCATCTCTTCCATGGTGAGACCCAGGAGAGGAGAGGCTGTGCGGGACCGAGCCGGTCTTGACGGGGTGTCCACAAATCTGAACTGGTTTCCCTGGATGCTGCGGCCAGTTCCCTCAGCCAGCCTTCTCCCTGTGCCCAGATGTAATAATGTTACAATCTCACCAATGGGAGACAAGCGCTCACTGTGTGATGGTTCACCAGAGTTTAATGTAGGAGAGTCCAAGGGTACAGTCCCCACGGAGAAGGTCAGGAGGGTCCAAGTGAGCACAAAAGAAGGTAGGAAGAAGGCAGGGTAACAACTGCTGGTGATGGAGTCAGGGACAGAGAGCTGGAAGCTGCTCACACAGCAGCTGACAGGCCAGCCTGACAGCTGTGTCAAGAGCTTGGGGGTGAACACAATGTATATAAAGAGGGGAGGAATAGGAGTGTCAGGGTAAAACTCAGTCAGTGGGAAGGTAGGACAGGGGAGGCACAGGGGATGGTATGATATGTAACAAACCAATGAGAAGCAGAAGGAGAGTAACAAGAACTACAGAGGCCAGTAACAAAGCTGAGAGTACAGAACTTTCCAGAATCTAGGGATGCTAGATGCTGGATTTCCAACATGCTCATTTGCTTGTGGGAGTGAGGGATCATGGGGAAGTGAACCACCTTCTCACCCTTACACATAGGAATCTTCCCATGGCATCTCAGGAGTGCTGTTCCCAGCAGTGACTCCCACAGGGCTGTCACTAACTTTTACTTTCAACTTTTGAAACTTCTGTTCATCTTCCTCATTCCAATTTATAGGTTCTTCTTCTATTAATTTATCATACAGGAACTTGACTAATTTAGAATTCCCATCTATCCACAATTTACAATGTCCAATTAGCCCTAGTAATTTCCTTACATCCCTTTTTGTTTTCAGGGCAGGTAGGGAGAGAATCCCCTGAATTCACTCAGCTTCCAATTTCTTATGCCCTTTCCCAATCAGATGGTGTAAATATTTTACTTCCTGTTCTACAAACTGGGGCTTCCTTTTTGACACTTTCAAATCCTTTCTCCCCCAAGAAGTTTAGTAGCTTTACTGTGGTTTCTGAAACTTGTTCTTTCTGTTCACCTAATACTAGTAAATCATCAACATGCTGAAGGATTTGGACATCTTCTTCATGTTGGAACTGTTTTAATAATTCTTCTAAAGCTAGGCCAAATAGATTTGGGCATTCCATACAACCTTGGGGCAGGTGAGTCCATCAGTGTTGCTGGTTTTTTCCTGTCTCCTGATCCAGCCATTCAAAGGCAAACCAGTTTCTACTTTCTTCAGCTAGGGGACAAGCCCAGAAGGCTTCTTTCAAATCTATCACACTAAATCATGCATGTTTTGATGGTACTTTACTTAAAAGTGTATATGGGTTGGAGTCCACTCATGGGTATCGTGTGGTAGTCTGTTTGTTAACTTCTCTTAGATCTTGAACTAATTGATAAGAACCATCTGGTTTCCTCACCAATAACATTGAGGTGTTATTGGGGGACATGTATGCTTCTAATATTTTATCTTAATAAACTCCTTTGTCAATAGGACTAACCCATTTTCCCTCAGTTGATATTATTTTACTTGGATTGGTGAAATCTCCGGTTTCATCTTTACTTCTATAGGAGGTATATTAAACCACAGCCTCCTCCTTCAGCCTGAACTCTACTGCTAATTTCATTATCGTCTCCCAATTTGAGAACTAGCATCTCTGCTACCACCTGTTGCGGATGACCCCCCGGGCAGGTGCTGTCGGGGTGCCCGCCTTCCTGAGAGCGTCTCCGCTTCAGTCTGCACAAACAGTTCCCTCAGTCTACTCGATGCCTGAGCCCAGACGTTGTATCCAATGCCTCACCAGTGAACCAAGAGGACTCTTCGTAGAGAAAATCTAACCAGGTTTATTCAGAAAACAAAATGAGGGTCCAGGGAAAGTCCACGTATGCAGGGTAAGGCAGGAGGACAACCGAAGTTGAAAGGATCCAGGGACAAAGAGCCACAAGCAGGGGAAGGTCTAGGCTATGTAACTGGGGCAGGGCAGGAGTGTTGCCACCACTACAGGGGCTATGGGTGAGGTGTCCCGGGTCAAGCACGGCTCTGTGGCAGCACCCCTGCCACACGGACAAAGACACGCTGACACCAATGTGGTGGACGGTGAGAAGGCGTTTATTAACTGCCATCCAGGGTAATTTGTAACAAGGGGTAACGGCAGGGCAACAGTGAAGGGAGAGGGGTTAGGCATAATATCGCAAGATGCCCAAGATAACGCGATATCTTAAGCCCACATTCCCCCCTCCCCCCCCCCCCCCACTTCATGACCTATTAAAAACATAGGAAATGGTAAGGTTAAAACTGCCTGGTGGGACGGTAACAAACTTGTAACTGTAACAAAACAAACAACTGTAGCAAACTTGTAACAAACTTATGCCTGTACATATTTAAAAAATGAAAAGTTGAACAATGTAACACACACAAAAAAATAACTATCTCTAACTGCTTTTCTAAGAAAAAACAACATGAACTTGTTTAAAATACAGGGCAATCAGCTGTGGGGCTGATTGAACTATGACTTCGGGCATTCTTGCAGGACTTCCTCAGCTTATCTCTTGACATCACAGCACTAAATTGTTCTCCCAGAATCTGTGATCTGTTTGACTTTAAAACCAGGGTGTTTTGGAGAGCCCATGTCCGGACTCATGTTCTCCCCAAAACACCCCTGGGACCCCTTGGCGCAGAAAAGGTTCTGGGTTGATTGGTATTCTGTCCAAGTAGAGTCAGAACTTGGCCAGAGTTCCAACCCTACCTGACGGATACCACCTAGGACAAGTGCTGAGCTCTTTTTCACTTTCCCCCAGTTCTTCTTTGTGCCAGCCTCTCACTGAGTTTTTTCACGACCCCAATGTAGTCCGCCATCGGGCTGCCTGATGACTCGGCACTGCCTTCTGGGAGTGGGGTACGCAGGCCAAGGGGGGGTCTGAGAGTCCGATCCTGCAAAACAAACTTTTCAGATTTCGTTAGTTCTTGCCCTGAAGGTCTGGTTTTATTGATTTAAGTGGGCACCATTTAATTTCGCTATCTTTCTTTATGGCTGCATACCCTCGCCCCGGTGTGAGTATCAGCCTCCAACCCGCTTCCCACTTTCCTAACTAAATTTTTGATTATTACTTGCGGGCCTTCCTCAAGCGCCCGGGTGGCCCAGTGCCTCTGGGCAGGACTTTTGAATTCGTCTCCCCTTGGAAACTGATTTAAAGCTAGTAAGGCGGTTGCTAGAATACGTGCTTGATCTCTCAGCGGGATGGAATTGGTGAAAACTTCCGCCTTTGCTAGCACCTCCAGTTTATTTTTTAAGGTTTGGTTGGCCTGCTCGACTATAGCCTGTCCAGTGCTGTTATAGGGGATACCGTGGACTAACGTTATATCCCATTTTGACGCGAACGCTTGTACTGATTTTGAGGTGAAGCTTGGACCATTGTCTGTTTTAATTTGCCTCAGGATGCCTAGTCGTGCCATTACTGTTAACCAGTGATGAACCGTTGCCCTGGAATCAGCTCTTTGGTGCTGTGTGGCCACGATTATTCCGCTATAAGTGCCTACTGTTACCGCTAACCATGCCTGGGGTCTCAGCAGCTGGTATAACGTAAGATCTGTCTGCCATATATCAGCGGCCTTGGTGCCCCTAGGACTGATGCTGGTGGACCATAATGGTGACCTCTGACAGTAGGGGCATGAGGCGACGACGTTCCTTGCATCATTGATGGTGATCCTGCATTTTCTCACGAGCACTATGACCCCGACATGCAGGGATTCACGTAGCCGGCGGGCTCCTCTCAGGGTCCACAGCTCTCTTGCGGCGGTGCCTGCTTTGTTGTTACCCACCTGAAAGAATCCTTTGATCGGACTGTGGCTGTTGACATGAATGATGGATACGGTGCCCTTTCGCAAGTAAAGCGCTTCTTCCAGCATTGTCGCCACTCTGGACAATGCCATGCTGGGTCCGGCCATGGCTAGACAGAGTCGGGCCACGAATACGGAGTCTGTTACGATATTTAAGTGTTCCTCTGGGAACAGTCCACATGCCAATGCCACAGCAGCTGCCTCGAGTTGTTGGACTGACAGCGCAGGATCTGTTGCTTTAATGCAACTCCACTGCTCTCCTGGCTGCCACACTACCGCTGTAGTGGAGGTTAATGAAGATGCATCGGTGAAAACTGTGGGTCCCTCGCGTGGCTGGTTGATTACCTTAGGTGGTAGGTCGATGTCAATGACCGTCAGCAACTGCGTCCATGGGGGTTTTGCCGCGTACCAAATCTCTCCCCCAAATCCAGTGAGGGCCATGGCCAGGTATTCCGATATCACTGGTGACTGTGTAGGGAGCTGCTTACGAAAGGGCAAATATATCCTAGTGGGCTCAGTGGCCAGGTATCTCAGAGCGAGCTTCCTGCCTTTCATGATGAGGTTGCCAAGGCATTCAACTCCTGGGGAGAAGGCGTGCGATGGCTTTCCCAGCGCTACCCATTTTGGAAGCGCAAATTTGGTCACTGGCTGTTTGGGAAGGTAACCGAGAATGCAAACTACTCTTTGTCCTCATCATGTAAAGGGATGGAGAAGAAGCAGTCCTTAATATGCAGCATGCAGGGTTGCCCTTTTGGCACCGTCGAATTCATTGGTAGTGATGTCTGCACAGGCCACATCGGTTGGATTTTCTTGTTTATCTCTTGCAGGTCGTGTTGGAGCCCGTGGAATGCTCTAATTTTTTTTTCGTTGTACCCAAACCCAGATCGTTTGGGTACAACGAAAAAAAAATTAGAGCATTCCACGGGCTTGTGGAGGGCTCGATGTGGTTCTTCTGTAGCTCCCAGGTAATCAGTTCCAGGAGGGCAGTCATTCGAGGCTTCGAGAGGAACAACTGCTCAACCCACACTGTGTCTAGTGATTTCCATGTAACTTTGATGGGCAGTTGTGGGTGTGTAGGAGTGACCCTCAGAATAAATTTGTCATTCGGACATCTAACAGGGTTTGAGCATCCCTTCCTAGCAAGGGTGGATATCCGGACATCACATACGGGGATAGGGTGATGGTTCTGCCCGGTCCCCTTTCAGTGCAGTGTTAGAGCCACGAGCTGGGTGCTTTTTCAGTCACGGGACAGCCCTCCAACCACGCCTACCATGGGGGTCTCTTCTAACTTCCACTGCGAAGGCCAGTGTACGTCGGGGATCACAGTGACATCTGACCCTATATCGATTTAGAACGGGATACAAATAGCAGAGCCATCAGAGCTGTTACGGAGATGGCAGGCAGCCCACACTATTAGTGGGTGCCTGCCCACCTTCGCTGCAAATGCCAACCACGGATCTCGCTCCCATGCCTTCATGGCCAGGGCCACCCAGGGGACTCGTCCCCAGGGAGCCATTCTTGGAATTCCTGAGGCGTGGACGGTTTTGGCTGGACTGTCGGCTGGGCTGTGAAGTTGACCGCGGGAGGGGGCAGTGCGTGTGGGAGTTCTGTGCCCCTTTAACAATTGGCACAGCCAGGCCGCTTCACATTCCAAGTGGGAGGGGGCTGTATGCTGCCCGGGTGCCCCCTCCTCCTCCCGTTTCCCTGGTCCTCAGACTTGCACTCCCTAGCGAAATGCCCCCTCCTACCACATGCCCAGCATGGCACTCTAGGTCCCGTCTGGCGTGGGGGCTGTCGGCAGGTATCCCAAGCGAGGACAGTTTGCCACGATGTGCCCCTCCTGGCCGCACTTGAAACAAGTCATCTTACTGGTTATAGCAGCGTGGACAGCTGTTTGAATCAGGGCTAAGTGTTCTTCTTTGCCAACACGTCTTATCATATCTGCTAAAGTAGCCCTGGGTGGCAGTGACCGCAAGATGTCCTTTGAGGCGGTGTTACACTGCTAGTGCAGGCACTCTGCTAGCACAGGGCCCTTTGCTTTTGACGCCAAAGTAGAAGAATCAATTGCCGCCTGGAAGCGGTCCACAAACTGCGTAAAACCCTCGCTTTCATTCTGTTTCATTGTGGACCGTGGCAACGGCCTGACAATGACTTTAGAGGCAGAGAGAATGGCCTCTCTGGCAGCTCGGGTTGTTGCCACTACCTCGGGGGCCCAAAGGCCCTCAGCCTGCGCCTGGGGGGTGATCATAGTCAGGTCTGTGCCCATTAAGTGCTGCAAGCTGGAGCCGTGCAGTGCATGGTCTGCTCCGGTCACCAAGGCCAGCTGCCTTGCAGTTGTCCTCCCACTCTTGTTTAAAAACAATCATTCCTGCCCCATCAAAAATTAACCTACATGTCTGCTTGATATCAAACGGGAGCATGTCATCCCCCCCCAAAAACACTGTCAATAAGCGTGGAGACCACTGCTGAATTATTTCCTCTGTCTGCAATTGCCTTCACAATTGCCTGGACATCTTTGGGGTTCACAGGTGTTTAGGTTCTTTGATTTCCGCCTGCCCCCCCCCCCCACCCGGATGGGAAACGCTAGCTTGGCTGGAGGGGTGCACTTGGCACACGCTGTTTTTATTTTCCTCCAGTCCATGAGAGGGGTTTGTTTCTTGACCCAAACAGGAGGACTTGGTTGGCTACCCTTATGCGTCCTCACTCCCTCCTCCTCTGTATCAGAAGAGTCAGAATAAGAATCCAGATCAGCAGCAGACCACTTAGGAAACCACTCATCCCAGTCCGAGTCCGAGTCAGTCCCAGAACTCAACTGACTGGTGACTTCCAGGTTCCCGGACCTTCCTTCTGCCTTAGCTCCGGGCCGCTCCCTCCCTCTAAGCTCGCCTTGCCTCCTGCTGTAACGCGATCTCCGACACGCACTCCGAGCAACGTCAGCTTTCCCTCTGTGCGCCTTTCCTCTGTAGTACCTGCGGATGCCTGTGTTAACCTGCAGCCCTCCACTATCTCCGCCAATCGCGGCCGCATTCTCCCCTTTCAGGGGCTCGCCGCTCCACGGCGTGCAGGGCGGAGGCCCCGCCCAGACCTCCTCAGAGCCCGAATCAATGACGGCCCCACTCTGTGGTCCTGCGTTACGGCCCTGCTCCGCGCTCCTAACTTAATGGCCGGGCTCCACGCCCTTAGGCTAATGACCACGCACGGCACTTCTGAAGCAACGGCCGCCACTTGGGCTTCCTCCAGCAGCCCGTCCCAAAATGATCTTTTTTTCTTTACCCAGGGCCATTCCTGTGGCTGCAAATCACCACCCTCTGTGGACTCACAATCACCCACATCCTGCCAGTGCCCCTCCCGCCAGCAGTACTGGGTGGCCCCCCACTCTCCCCGCTCCTGCCCAAGAGCCCTGCCCCATAATTTAAAAATGACCTTGAAAAGGGACTCCATTCTCTCCCTCAGTGGTCCCTCGGCACAAGCCCTCCTCTTTCGCTAGCCTGGTGTGAGCCTTTCTCCTGCGCCAATCACAACACAAGCCTTCCTCTTCCCTTGGCTGCGGTGTGAGCCCTTCTCCTTCGCCAATTCCCCGGTGCGAGACTTCTTCCTCCACCGCCTTGACGTGAGCCTTCCTCCTTCATCAGCCCTCTGGTGCAAGACTTCCTCTTCCACCAGCCCCTAGCACGAGCTTTCCTCTTTCACTGATCTTCCAATGGGAGATTTTCCCCCTTTAGTTGATCCTCGGGAGTGTCCTCCCCATCAGAGACAGTCCCGCTTCTCCAGTTGCCGTTCCCTCACTCAGGCGATTCCCGCTCCCAGGTTCAATCCCGGGTTCTTGGCACCACTTCCATCCCTATCCCCATTGGTGCATTTGTATCCTGGTATACAAATATTATATTTGTATACCAGGATACAAATGCACCAATGGGGATAGGGATGGAAGGAGGAGTCAAAGTGGGGTGATACAGCTTTTGCCAATGAGGGAGCAGGGAGGGTATGGTGTTTAGGGGAAGACCAATGCAGGATCCAGGAATACAGAACATTCTGGAACAGGGCAGTGAACTCCAACTGACAGACATAACATAATTTACACTGAGAAACAGGCAAACCTGGGAGAATGCTCCAACTTTTACTCTAACCTAAACTGGGGAGTCCTCCCAAGGCAGCCCAGCCTTGACACTACCAATACTGTCTCCTACAATCTGTCCTTCTTTAAGGATTACCCCTATCTCTAACTGCACTTGTACATCCCGACCCAATAGATTACATTTCAATCTAGCCATATACTGCAAGTCTACACATCTTTCTCTTGAATTTCCTTCTGCCACTACCTATTCTAGTACTGCTATTTCAAAAGGTTCCTTGCTAGCTCCTCTCACTTTACACATTTCTTTACTCAATTTGCAACCTTTTGGAAACTGAGAAACACATGAACTATCGGCTCCAGTGTCAACTAAAAATTCAAATTCTTCCCGCTTTATCAAGGGCTCTATTTTGTGCTCACCCGTCTTTCCCAGGGCACAGAGCCCCTGAAACCCCTAATCTTCATTCACTCCTACTTCCATTTCTTTATACAGCCTTCTGTCCCTTCTCCATTATCTACAATCTTTCCTAAAGTGACCTTTTTCAACACAGTAAAAACATTTCCCTTCCCAGGGGTCTGTGCCTTGTCCTCGGGTCTCCTCCTTTTTTGATTTTTCTATCTCCCTCAGTTCTTCCCTTTCCTTATCTTGACTTTCCCTAGCTACTGCAACTGTAATTCTAGCTTTTGACTTCATCTTTTTTTCTTCCCTCCTCAAATATACCTTCTGGGCTTCTTGCAATAATTCATTTAAGCCTTTTTCCTGCCAATCTTCCACCTTTTCTAGTTTCCTTCTGATATCTGGACACACTCTAGTTACAAACAGTACTTTTACTAACACCTGACCCTCTGGGCTCTGTGGATCTACACTGGAATACAACTGGAAGTTTTGCCTCAACCTATCTAACCAGGCATTTGGGGTTTCATCTTTTTCTTGTTGGCTATCAAAGGCCAGCTTTGCATTACCAGTCCAGGGGACTGCCTCTTGGCTACCTTTGATAATTAGAGATATAACACAGTTCATATTTCTGCAGCCTTCTTCAGCATTTGGGTTCCAGCCAGGTGGGGTGAGAGGCATTTTATCTTCACCTGGTGGCCCTGCCCTATTTTCTTTCTCCCACGTCCTTATGCCTGTGGCTTGAATTAATTGCACTTCTTCAGGGGAGAAAAGGATGCCTAGGATAAATGTAACTCCTCCCACGTATATGTGCTTGGGCGCACAAAGCAATCAATTTCATCAGCTATCCCTATAGAATCTTCTAATAGAGGCTTAAGTTATTCCTTAAAACTTCTTACTTCAGAGCCACTCAAAAGCACATGTACAAAGCCAATTCCCCCTTTGGTGCCTCCCATCAGAACTTCTCTGAAACGTAACAACTTTTCTACTCCTTCTTCCTTTTCAGAAAGCACCTTCCAGCTTGAGACTTACTGTTATAATGGTGACCACTTGGGACTACAACTTTTTCTTTTGGCCTTACTATCATTGTACACTCGCAGGAATGAATTACTGCTCTATTCGAGCTATTTTGGTGGTAGTCTACTTCCCATTTCCTCTCTTCGTTGTTTAATGGCACCTCTGAGAAAACCTGAGAACTTTCCAGGACAGGAAACACGGCAGAAGGTATTGAAGGCACTGTATATTCTGAAGAAGATTACATGGGGGAGGCAAAGGAAGAGTGGCAGGAGTGGGGAAGGGCATGGGAGAACTCACTGAAGTGGGGGCTGTTGGGGAAGTTAGAGGGATAGAGTGTGGTGTGGGTTGGGTAGAAAGGACCACTGGAGGGGTAGGATGGGGTATGGGTTGGGAACACAGAAGTACTGGAGGGACAGAGAGGGGTTCAGGTTGAACAGGAAAGGGTGCTCAGAGAGTAGGAGGAGAAGGAGGGGAAAGACAGTCCAATGGGTCCCATTTTAGTATAAATTCTTCTTTTTCGTCTTTTCTTTTTCTACTTTATACATTCTAATCCTTTTATCCCAGATCCCAGTTTTCAACCAGCAGGCTGCATATTTGATTTCTTCCTCATCTATAACTTCTCATGAATTAACAGATTTATTTAAATCTAGATATAGCCATTTTTCTTTTGACCCACACCATGGCCAGTTGACTGGTCCTTCCTGGATGTTCTTTTGTGGCCCAATTTCAATGCAATATTTTATCATTTTGATCTTATCCAATTCTTTTAAATTTTTATCCTTGTCCCAGTTCTCTAACATATCCCCGAGTGGACTGTCTGGTGGGATATCTTTTAATTTCATTCTCTTAGCTTTTCCCTTATGCAAGCTCTTGCTTTACACTGGCCCATAGTTATAAAAACTGTAACGAAATCAATTAAATTTAGTTATCTGGTAAGATAAAATCTAAGTAACTACAATGGAAGTCTAAATAAGTAACTGCATTTTTAAATTAACTGTAGAATAGTAAGCAAGTACAACCTAAATCTGAGTAAGGAACTAGTAAGTAACCCTTGGGGAAAATAATTTCTTTTGGGAACTAAAATCAAAACAGACAAAATGGCCACTTGGCCAGGTGTGGGAACTAAACTTCTAAACAAACAAAAATGGCCGCTTGGTCAGATGTCTCCCAGGACCTTTCAGGTCCACTTTTTCTGGTATCAGCAGTCCCCTCCCTCCAAGAAGGGCCCTCCCCTCCTCTGAGAACAGCCAAGGTAACTTCTCCTTGCTAAACCACACAGTTGTTTCCTTCAGATAACTCCAACTTTAGACACTTAATACACAATAAGTACCCAAACTAACATAGGCTCTGACACAAATTAGGAACTTAACAGACACTAAGGGCAGCCTGTCCAGAATGATATACACACTGATCACTTAAAAAAATCAAGCTGAATACTACAGATAATACTGAAAAATACCAAATTGATATTTTTGTATTAAAACATATGAAATAATAACCCAATAAATAACACTATCTATTGCAATTGAAAGAATAAAACTTGCTAACACTGACCACAAGAATCCGACCAAAAACAATTCACACATACAATTGAATTTTATATTAATAACTTATATAAACCGAAAAGGAGACTGTGTCCCTAACTATAAGGTTCTAAAACCTCCCTCCTATCCCTAATGGGTAGGGGGACTTCTCCTGGTCAGCAACCTTTGCCCTCCCTGGCCCATCACCATGCTACAAAAAACAACCTCCTGTTGACTAGCTCACTCCTCAATCCAGGGGTGTCCCTTCAGACTACCTGGGAACCTTCCTGCACTTGCCCTTAAGAGCCCTGGATGCTATTGGAAGTCCCTCAGCTGGCCTCCCCCAGACATCCAGGAACTTCCCTGTGCTCATCCTGAGGAGCCCTGAGTGTTCTTGGGCTCCTGGCCAACGGCCCTCCTATTCCTCCCTGGTTGAGCTCCTACTTCCTCCCCCTGCCAAAAGAGGAATAAATCCCTAATTGGAGGCCTCACTCTCAGCAGGTCTCTGGTTAAGAGTCTTTAGCCCATCACAGAAGTCCTACCTCCCCAGACGTGTCTTGGGGAGCCACCCTCTGAATTGCCTTTGATCAGTGGAGCTCCCCTGTGCCCCTCTTTGTCCGGATCAAGGGGTCTAGCAACATCCACTCCCCTCCCATTCAGCTGCCCCATAGCCTGACACTGTACTGGGAGACCTGGTCCCGAAGGTCTTTCCAACAAATTGGAAAGTTGCCCCGACCAAACCACCACCTCTGGTCCCTTCATCTTGACCCAAAGCAACCCCTCGGAGTCCTCACCCCTCAGGGAAGAACAGGACCCTCACCAGGCAGGGACAGACAAAAAGGAAGGCACTTCCCCCTCCCTCAGGGTACTACACTCGTACAAGTTCCAAGCGCTTCCCTCCTTTCCTAGCTGGCCCTCTCGCATGAGTCTGGAACTGCAGTACTCAGAGGTTCACATCCACTTGAGGGGTCTGAGTTACCAGTCCCCATCTCACTCACTCTCCACATGCACATACCCCCCCTTATGTCTCGCCTCTACTCAGAACACCTACTTATGTTGTGAACCCTGCTCTGCTCCCTCTTGGCAGGCTCCAAGGTCTGGGTTGTCGTGTCCTCTCTTGTCCCTTGGGCACAGCCTGCAGCTCTTCTTTGGTGCTTAAGAAATACAAAATCCATCTGGCCAAAAATAAACGAGACATGTCTCCGTGAATCTGCCCTTCCCTCTGGGCGTGGCTCTCCCAGATGAGTCCCCAGGGAATTGTGATGAACAGGCAAAACAAAATTAAAAGGAGGCTAATGACTTTGAGAAGAAAAAGTGCCTGCTTATTAAAACTGAGAAGAACAGAAGACGAGGCCCCAGGATAAGCCTAGGGCCTGCACAACAAGCCAGAGGTAATTGGAACAGTACTGTGTAACAAGGTGTTTCTCTGGACATAACGTACCCTCGAAAGACCCCACGTGCTCTGCACCCAGGGTTTTAAAGTCTCTTGGGGCACTCGATTGGTGTGCTCTGGATTCCCCTGCCGACTGGTCCTTTTCTTGATTGCTGATTGGTCCATAAAACGGTGTAGTCCTGACAAAACATTTTGGAATACAGCAATCTGATTGGGTGGCTCTCTCTGCAACTGTAGTGTGAATTGCTGTCACCACCTTATGATGTAAGTCTCTAGAAGATTCTTACTATTGCACTTCATTACCACTCCCTGCTTTCTCTGTTTAGTATCCCTATTCATATTAAGGTAACTGTATATTTAACCCATTAACTTAATACATTAATTATATAACAACTTACTAACAATCTACTACAGTTCATTACAGTAATCAGCTACTAATAACTCTGCTTAAGAAAGTGAATTCATTTATACAGCTGCGGTCACCCTCACTTGGGTTGGAACCGCTGAATGTGACTGTGCTGGATGCCTCTGGCCCGCTACCACCCACGCAGGCCCATGTGGTCCCCGGCTTGGAAACCCAAGGTATTCATCAGAAGTCACCACCAGCAGCCCTCCCGCTGCCCATGGCCCTCCACCACCTCCAGGCTCCATCACCCACATGGTGTCTGGATCTCATGGCTCCAGAGGGGAGCTGCAGCAGACCCACAGCCCAGCCTGCCACAGTGGTGTGGATGGTAGGAGTGCTGCAACCTTCCTGAAGAAATGCCTTGAGAAAGATGACCTAGGGGCACAGGCACATTCCCAGCTGTAGCCTGCCTGTGGCCATAGGAGCTAGACAAATGCCGGCTAGCCGCTCCCGGAGTGTGGCTGGAGGACACCACGAGATATGCCACTCCCAGGTCCTTCTCGAGAACCCCCGGGTAGTGGTGCCGTCTGCGGCGTGGGTGGCGCAGGCGAGAGTGTGGCTACGAAGTCCCAAGGTTAAGGAAGGAGAGAGTGTGTTATAGGTAAAAGTTAAATTAAAATAGGATATAGTTCAATTATATTGTATTAATTATATTACTTGTATTATCTTAAAGGGTGGGGGGGGGGCTTATAAGAATGCGCTAGAAGGATCCAGGGTTTGGTGAAACAGGGGTCTGATGGGGCAAGGCAAGGTCAAAGAGAGACTGGATGAAACATCTGACCAATCATTCGAAGCCTGCAGAAATGATTGGTCCAGAATGAACGGCGGTAAAGACCAATGAGAAGCCTGGAAATGGACTAATCATCATGAGGATCCTAAGTGCACCAATCCTGGACTCAAGGGGGACTATAAATGTGGGGAGTTCATTTAGGTCAGGGTTCTTCTTCTTTTGGGGTACTTGTTGTTTGGGAGAACCCAGTGCACTTGGGGTGAGTGCACTGTTTTCATTTTTGGCTCGCTGTGTGGGTGCCTGGGCTTATCCTGGGCACTCCGTTCCTTGTAGCTATTTTAATAAACGAGAACCTCTTTCTCTGGAGAAAACTTGGCCTCGTTCATATCCGTAACAAGTGGACACACATGTGGAATGCCAAGGCGCTTTATTGTCCCAGGCGGGGCCAGTGACCGTGTCAGGGAAGGACTGCTCTGGTAGACACTTGATAAAGGGGATGGGCGTGACGGGCAGAAACACGAGGGGACCAATAAATGAAGCCCAGGGGAGGAGCAGGGACACAGTTGGACCAATAAGTGTTGCATAGGGGAGGGAAAAGGCTCTGGAGACAAATCGTAACTCAAGTAAGGGATAACTGACACGGAAAATTCTTGAAATAAAGGGAGGTGATTACAATGATGGATAGGGGAACTGAGCAGCATCATGAGGGAGGAGATAAACTTTTAAGGGCATAAAGGGAAGGACCAGGGGATCGGTCACCTGGATGGACAGGCCACTGGCGGGAAAACAAGGAACAAACAACTCAGGGAGAAACCATTATAAGGGAGGCACATGGGGGGAACCGAGGATCAAACCCTATTTTTAACTTATAAAAGGAATAACCAACTTTACAACAAAACTCATATAAATATTTTAAAACACGCAATGCCACGCCCAGCCAGATGAGTGATTTCCAGCTCAGCAGCAAGCTCAGTAACAGCTCTTTAGGTGATGCAGAGAAAGGAACTGGAATACTGTGTAGAATCCACAGAATGAAGGCCTTCCTTGAAAGCAGGACCCTCTGTGAAGGGAGCCAGGGACAGTAGCTCACCCAACAGTAGAAAAACTGGGGTTTATATAAGGAAGGAGAGGGGTGGTGAAAAACTGGTAACAAATGGGATACAGGCAACTTGGTGGGATGACAGGGAGAGAACCAAGTAACAAGAAATCAACGTACAACTTGCAAAGACCTCTGTGTGGGAGACTTTTTCATCTTAACTAGGAAATATCTGGTTCAAGGGCTAGCCCTCCAGGGGAGTGTGCCGAGCTCTTTGTTGGCTGATTCTTTGGTCCCCACAGTTAAGATATGCAGTGAAGGTATCCTGTACTAAGTTGTTAGAGTAAGGTGACTCTCTCCAGTAGTTTTAGCTGCTTGACATAGTTCTTTTACTTCCCCGTATATTACTGGCTCCCATTCAGGATTTGCACCTCTATACTGCGCCAGAGCAGCAGTTAATTTAGAAACCATCTCCCAGTCCTCTTCTTCTAACACTGCTGTCTGGATCCTCTCCCAGGGATTGATGGAGTCACTGGATCTGGAAGGGCTCAAATCTTCTAAGGAAGAGGAGGAGAGTGACCACAATCTTTTTACTGCTGTTGGGGTGGTGATATCAGTGCCTGACTTCCAGTATGGGGCTGGACTAAGGCGTCATGGGCATCACCATGTTGGAAGGCGGTACTTCTGGAACCACAGTGGGAGCAGTTCCAGTTCCCCCAGAATGGATGGAGCCCAAAACAGAAGGGTTAGAGCTGAGGGAAGAGCCTTGGGGGAAAATGGCAGTTCAAGTGGAGAGCATGACAAAATGGCAGTTGTTAGATGGCATGGCAGGATATATGGTGGAGGAGAAGGGAAGTTGGGATGATAGAGAAGGAGAGAGGATGGAAAGGGAAGGATCCCAGATGGCAGGGCCTTCGACATCTCAGGTGGATGTACCCCTCTGGAGGCCAGGCTAGCTCTGAGCACTCTGGCTGCCATGCCAGGAGCGGGGAACAGCTGGGGACTGGGGTTTGCCCCCAGCTGAACCTGAAGAGCAGCAAGCTCTGCAATGCAAGCTGTTACAGCAACAGCAGGGAGCAGGTAAAGGAGAAATGAGGAAGCTCTTTGTCTTGAGGTTCCACAGGAAAGGTTTATTCCAGGTGAAAAGAGTAATGCAAAAGAGCCTCGAGCACCTCAGTACATGGGGTTAAATACAGTTACAGGATACAAAAAGCCAAAACGGAAACTTCAAGGGCAGAGCAAGATGATTTCATCAACAATGTGGGACCAATCAGGATGGGAGAAGAAGAGGGGAAGGTAACGTGGGCCAATGGGGCGTCATAGATTAGGAGATTTCCAAATGGGTGTTTCAATCAGGAATTGGCCCAGGGAGACAGTGGCAGGGAACATTCAGGGAAAAGGGGCAGGGTTGCCTTGACGGGCAGGGAAGAGACTAAAACAAAGGTGTGTGGGGGGGGAATAGCTTGAGAAACAGCTTTAAGGGAGAATACAACTTAGGAATAAACCAACTTGGGGAAAATAGGCATGTGAACAGAACGAGCCATTTAACAGCAATTTAATGAAATAAACATGAACTGCAACATCCCGAGTGAAAGAAGCAGAGAGGGACACATGGTAGCAGTGGGTAACCAGTGTAACCAGTATAACCCAGGCTTCATCTGAGCCCATTATATACACCATATCCGACTCCAGGGTAGTCCAAGGGGCAAGGAGGAGGAGGACAGAGGAGAGCTTAGTAGTCATAACTTGTTCATACAGGAAGACAGGTTCCCTCCTGTGTCCCGCTCCCAGGGTCAGAGGGACAAGGAACAGTCTTGGGTTGGGAACAGCTGATAGTGAAACTGGGATCACAAAGCTTTTCCTCTGATTTTAATACTTCTAATATAGCACAGAAGGTGGGGAGCATGCAAAGTACCATGGAATCCTCCTTGGTTTTTAAATGTAAAGCTTCACCTCCACCAAATCCCAAAAATCTGCCATGAAGATGTATTAGCAGCTCAGAAGATGCTACAAAAAACCCACTTTATGATGGCTTTCAGTCTCCTTTTCCACGCTTTCTTCTCATGAGCTGCTGTAAGTAACTGAAATCACCTATGTACATTATTTTCTACATTTCACATTCCGGAGTCCATCTTGCGGAACTGGATTGGGATTGGATATGCTCCCCTGCCTAACAATGGGTGGATGTCCCCCTTTCCACTCACTTGTCTCCACTGCAAGTATCCACAGGTCGCTGCTCCTTTGGATGCCCAAATCAACTAATTCACTTGCCAGACCTGACTTTGAAAACTTCAACCAGAAAGGGAATGGCCTACTGGTCAGCCTCTCCCTGCTCACAGGATCCTAACAGAACCCTGAATATCAGTACCCTTGTTCAGGTGCCACTTGTTACGCCTCTTGGCTTCCTCAACCTCAGAACCAGGCCAGCTGGGAGCAGTGTGGTGAATAAAAAGATGGGTCAATTAGGTTCCTCAAAACCAAAAGAACTTTAAGAGATAAAGTAACAACCAATAGAAAGTCCACATGGTATGGGGTTGACTCCAATGGACCCAAAAATGGGGGAAACACAACAATATGTAAGGTAGATCTGAGAATAAGGGTCCCATCATAAAAGAGAACTAGAAAAAACTGTACATATCAAATGTGCTAAAAAACTTTGTCCACAAACATCAGACGTTTATGTCCAAACCAGAGACACAGGAATCCTTTTACTTTATTTGAATAAAGGGAGAGGCATGGGGCATTCCCCTGGGATCTCTCAAATTTTTGGAGGATGCAGCTTCCCGTTTTATCCTAATTTTCCAGCCGCATTTCCCTTCTCTCTTTCCCCACTGGCTGAGGTATTTGAGAGGTACAGACTTCCCGATATACCTGATATCAAAAAATTCCCTCTAATGTATAACCCTCACTTTTAATTTTTAATTCTTATGGAATTTAGGAGTTTTTCTTCCCCACTGTTTATTTCATCTTTCAATGTCTAATTTCATTCATCAGCAAACCTAAAGCTCATTTGTAAAAGTAAATATCTTTTTCTATTCTTCAATCAGTTCTATTCTTCAATGGGAATCCTTCCCATTGTTTCTTTTTTCTCCCAGTGCTTGTTTTATCTACCAGCAGACCCACAGCTTGTTTGTGAAGAAAAACCCGCAATTCCTCTCTAATGTGACCAACTAACGATTAATCGCAACTCACAAAACAACTTATTTATATATGGAATAACTCTAACAGCATAAGAACTTCCAGGAGGCATTTCTCCTCACCCTAACTAAAAGGTTATTCCCATGGCCTTAAGTCTATGGTTACCTCAGATTGGCTGACTCCCACAAGAAGACACTGTTAAAATCAAAGCTGCTGCCATTATTATATGCTAGATTTCTATAGTAGGAATCCTAGCAAAATATATGTATTGCATAAGTGACCTTTCCACAATCCCAGTTGTTCTGAATGGGCTGCAGCTGTGATGTCCTTAATTGGCTGGCAGCTGTGGCTAATGCAGATAACTGGGATACAAGGGGGTGGGTTGTCTGGTCAGGGAGAGCCCTGGAAAAGCCCTGACAAAGAAGCAGGAACAACACTGCTGTGAAGAGCTGCATGTGAGAAAACCACTCAGAAGGTATGAGATGCTAGAAGCAAGATAACAACAATATGAATGTAACAGATTTCTCTCAGAGAAATCTACTTGACTACCATAACAATATATGAGGATATTTGCTTTCTCTACCTATTGGGCCAACACTCTTTGTGTAACACCTGTGGAAGAAAAATTACTCTCTTCAATTCAGCAGAAGACTAGTAATTTAAACCACAGTTAAGCCCATCACTTTATATCATTATGTATTGTATTGATACAGTCTAGTGATTTACCGATTTAATTTAAATTACTAACTCAATTTGACCATTACGTTGCTCACTCACTATTTTTTCAGTATAAAAGTAGCATATTAACTCACTAATAGGTGCTCTTAAGCAAACGGGGAGCGGCAATTCTGGGACTGGCAGTGTGCAGCACCACAGCAGGGCTCAGGGTGATCATAGCAGGGACCAGCACACCAGTTGCCATCGCTAGCACGTCCCCTAAATAATGTGCCAGAGGTTGTCACTGTGCACCCTTCTGTCCCCCAGTTTTCCCTGCAGGTCTGCAATATAGATTTGCAGTTATCTGCTCTAGCATTTTCAGGGACTTCGCTGCCTTTGTCTCCTGGCAATGCCAAGCAGCCCTTTGTTGTACGGTGGCAAATAACAGCAGCACCCAACACCACACAAACGCAAGATTCCTCCTTTCCTGGCTTGGACTTGGCTTTTGCCCACAGGGCTGAGACCCACCCTGTGACACTTTGGACACTTTGGTCCCTTGTGGTGGTATGCTGCAGTCACAGGGTAGAAAGTCGCTGGCTAGCACACTTCCCATGGCCAGAGAGCATGCAGGAGAGAAGCTACCCCCGGATCCCACCTGAAATCTCTGTGGGCGGCAGTGCTTACAGGGAATTTGCAGCTCCCTGCAGTAGACTGTGGTGAGGGTAATACAGCAAGGAAATAAGAAGCCAAGACAAAGAAAGCAAGGAGACACAACTCACAAAAAACTCAAAGAAAACTTATTCCCAGAAGATAATCCGGGCCAAAACTAGTCTTTTTAAAGAGAGGATGGTACAAGGGGTGGGTACAACTCTCATCCAATGAGGGGATCTTAGGGGAGGAACACATCACTTAACACAACCAATAGGACTCATTCAGGGGAGGGAGGAAGCCTTGTAAACCAATCAGCCATTGACACAGGGCTAACTGACACAGAACATTCGAGAACACAAGGGGAGTGACTACAGAGACTGACAAGAGCAAGGGGCAGTACAACTGGGATTGACAAGGACTTATAAAGGAATGAGGGGAGGAGCAGGGAGACTGACACACTGATGGGTAGGCAAGTGGCAGGAAAGCTTTGTGGTAAACAACTTGGGGACAAACCATTTGAGGGAATTAAATGGGGTACATGGGAAAAACCATTATAACTGACTAACATCGAAGGTCTAACTTTTATATTAAAACAACTGTAAAACACCAACTCCACAGTTCCCAGCCCACTCCATTTCAGACACAGAGAGTCTGGCTCTGAAAGCTTCTAAGAAATCCAGGAAGGGGGCAGGTGGATCACTGTACCAAACACTGGTACACCCAGTGAAAAATCATTCACGCATTCTCCTCTGCTATAGTTGAGCAGAGGAAGGGGGAGGAAAACTCATGGGGTGAGATAAGGATTAGGAGAAAATATTTTAAAGGCAAAACAGGCTAAGAACTTTGAAAAGTATAAAGAAAAAATTATTAACATAATTACAAAAGAATGTTGAGAACTAGAATAAACTTTTAGAATAACATTTCCCTCCACTCCAGCCTTTCTTTCCTTCCCACTGACAGTGAGGAAAAGAAAAAATGGGATTTTTAGTCAGTTTGTTACTTCTAAAGATCTTTCTCCAGTTGGATTAGGGAGAGGAGTCTCTTTTGTTATGTCATGAGGTCTTTCCCACAAGAGACAGTTCTTCGTGAATTTTTCCAACGTGGTTTAGTTTTCACAAATGACAGTCCCACCCGACATGCTACAATATGAACTCTTCCCATGGGCAAAAACCAGTCTTCCCACAACTGTTTTTCCACGGCTCATTAGTTCAGGGGGTGCACTTTTTAAGGATGAGCTGTTCTAGTATAAAAGCAAGGGTCCACTTCCTCTGTCTCCGAAACTAAGGGTTCTCTCTCTCTGTTCAAGCCTCTCACCAGATCACAGCCTTGCAGCATCCACACATTCCAGTCTGAGCACCCTTTTCTCATGGGCTGCTTGTGAATAATGCATCCCTCCATGCACTGCATGAATTACAGGGAAATAGTTTATTCTATTATAGGCCTCACCACAGCTTGCAGAAGAATCTCAGCTCTGCGGCCTGGACCACCTCCTCCCCCCCTCCCTGCTTTGCACTGACCTTAGTGTTGCCATTTTCTCCACACATGTCTTTACCTTTTCTTTCTCTCTGATTTGGGAGAGAATTGGTGTCTGTAGGTTCGTCTGCTCTCAAGTTCTACCTATGAATTGAGAAAATTTTATAGAGTTCTGCAGCGCTGAAGAGTTCATCTCATCTGGGCTCCAGACTGGGAAATCGCTGTGCCTCTCGCTGCTGATTGCGTGGCCCCTGCTGGCACTGAGCAAGCTGCACCAGCTGCCGCCTTCACTCCACGCCTTTTCTTCATATGGGGCACCAAAAAAGAAAAGCTGCTGCCACCCCTTTTGTCCTTCTGTCTGCAACATAGCTGGCTAAAAGCAGCCAAGCAAATAAAGTCCATTGTGAGCCATGCTGAGATGGCCACAGCACCACCCCGGTCGCACCGATATCAGCTGCGCAGTCTTGGCCACGTGGCTGCTCCTGGATCAGGATGGTGGTGGCCACCTGGCTGCTCCTGGATCAGGATGGTGGTGGTGGCCACATGGCTGCCTGTGGCAAGAGGACAGCCCTCAGGGGCACAGCCTGGTGGCTGCACCAGCACAGGGTCCTGCAACCACCTCTGAGAAGGGAGACTGGCTGGATGCACTGGGAATGGTCCCAACAGCCCCCACCACCACCGCCACCACTCCAAGGGCAGGGAGAAAGAGAGGTTCCTGTGGTTCCTGTCTTTCTTATATATGCTATCATAAAGGCATTAGCAGTTTTCTAATTATCTTAGCAGTGTGCCTATTCTCAAAGCTAGCCAGAGATTGGTTTTGCCAGGCATGGAGGAAGGTGCTAGCAGCTCCTCACAGCAAAAATCACTTCCATGGCTGGCTTTTTTATGTTGGAATCCATAAGGTTAGAGGATTTTTAAGAAATGGTTAAAAAAAAAAAAAAAATATGTAGGCCTTAGATTGGAGTTTTGTTAGCATTGCAGAAAAGTTTCCCATGCAAGCAGAAAAGTTTCCCAAGCAGTAGACGTGACAAATAACAATAGGCCTCTGTAGAATTGGCTTTAGGATGGCAACAAGGTTATTTAATGTATATCTTTAGAAGATTAGCATGAATAGAAGTCTGTTCTTTGTCTCTTATGAACTAGTCTTTGTTTTAGCTACCATTACGTATGTTTTATAAGATTGGATAGAATGCTTGTCAATATGTGTTTTCTGTGTGTGATTGGCTGAAAAATGTAGACTGAGATGATTTTATGTATTGCTGTATGAGCCCTCCTGGAGGAGACATTTTGGGGTGGATCAGTGAGCTGTCATGTCTCCTTTTTGTATTATGAGACTGATGTGCTGGAAATAAAAGCAAAAATCTCTTCACTGGTCTGTCTACAATGTTGTCCATACTGGACATTTTGCCGCGGCCTAGTGGGTTCTTTTTTAAAGACGTGGGTTCCTGACACAATTAGACTTATATCTACCCATCCCCCGACACCTCCTCACCAAAAACTAAGCTATTTAAAACCACCTCATATTCCCTCAAAACATGGGAGTGGCAGACTTGGACTCCTTCTCAATTTAGATTAGCACTATTTGCAGCTGCTTTATACATTCCTTAGAGTGTTTCTATTACTCTCCAGATGAGAGGTCATAAGGCAGAGTTTAATACCAGATATGCTCGCATGTGAAACTGAAAGGTTTCCCTTAATGGTAGCTGTTGGAAAAGGCATTATCTCATGTTTCAGTAACTTCATTCTTCATTTTTTTAACATGATGGCATAAAATACACATCTTTGTTACCTGGAATAATAGTGCAATTGCCTGATTTCATCTGGAGAAGACAGAGATGTGGTGGGATGACTTTCTGTAAAAACACAATTGCATAACGCCAGGTATATACAGATACCTCTAGCTCCATTTCTCGTATTTCCTAGATCTAACACATCATTTTCCAGGTGATCAGTGAGAAGTTGCTGTCATCTTTTGGCTGTGAGAGTGCACTGGCATTACTTGTCATTGCATCTGCAGTGAGGTCAATAGAGCTGCTGGTATCTGCCTAGGCCAGAGCTGCCCTGCCTGCTGTTGCCAGCAAATAAAATGGCACGTTGCACTGTGCTAATTGCGAGAAGTTATTTTAAAAATAGGTGGGAATCTAAGACATATGGACCTCCTTGCTTGTCCTTAAGATTGTTTATTTTAACAAACTAAACACTTTTATGTTCTAAATTTTGCCCAAAAGCACTCATTGGCCCCTGTCCCTGTTCATGTGTCCCTTTACCCAGTCAGCTCTCTGATCATTGGTGTCCATGCACCTCCCCAGCCAATCACTGCCCCAAGCCCATGCCAGCCATACCACCTGATCTCTGGTTGCAGGACCTGGTTTGTTCCTTGCTGTTAGGCCTTTCCCAGAGTGCTTTCTGTTGAGCTAAAGTGAGCAGGATTTCTTGTCTCCCGCAGTTAGGAATGAAATGAAACCAAACAAGGCAAGCATTGTATCTGAGAATCCTTTATTCGTAGAGAAAAAATAAAATAAAATAAAATTTTAAAAATAAAATAAAATAAAATAAAATAAAATAAAATAAAATAAAATAAAATAAAATAGAGTTACCCTACTAAAGAGAGCTAGAAAAGACAAAGAATGAGAAAGAAAAATGGGAGGGAGAGAGAGGGGACACAGAGGCAATAAAAGGGCTTTACCACCAGGGGTTGGGTTCTCAATTTCCACAAGATGAGGGCTCTGCACACTGCCTGCCTGGGAATGGATCCTGTTGTGACAGGCAACTGGACAAAAGGCAAGGGAGAGCTCAGGCAGGAGGTCCAGAGGCCTGGGCAGGGCTGCAGTGAGGATCACAGGGATGGTCAGGCTCAGAGGTGGGCAGGGCTGGACACAGGTGACTCAAGCAGGGATGCAGAGATTAATCAGGCAGGGTGTTGGTCAGGGACACAGGGAGGCAGGACAGACACAAGGGCAAGAGCCAGCAAGGACAGGAGAGCCAAAAGGCAGGCTGGGACCAGGGCAAAAATGTAAGACTCAAAAGTGCCCAGTGCTTGTGATGCTGTCACTTTTTATGCCCCTGGCTGCTCCCAAAGTCCATCTGCTGACAGAGGATCATTGTCCCAGTCCAATATCCCACTGCAGTCCATTGGTGGAGACATTTTGCCATCGATTGCAGAGTGTGTCTGGAGGATTCAGTGTTATGAATATGAATGAGGCCAGACTTTCTCTGGAGAAACAGGTTCTCATTTATTAAAATAGCTGCAAGGACTGGAGTACCCAGGATAAGCCCAAGTACCCACACAGCGAGCCAAAAACAGAACAGTGTGCTAACCCCAGTGCACTGGGTTCTCCACAGAAAACATGTATCCAAAAAGAAGAACCCCAACCGAGCTGAACACCCCCCATTTATAGCCCCCTTAGAGTCCAGGATTGTTCCATTTTCGATCCGCATGGTGATTGGTCCATTTCCAGGCTTCTCATCGGTCTTTAACGCCGTTCATTCTGGACCAATCGTTTCTGCAGGGTTTCGAATGATGGGTCAGATCTTCCATCCTATCTCTCTTTGACCTCACCTTGCCCTGCCAGACCGCCCTTCCACCAAAACCTGGACTCTTCTCCCAGAACATTCTAATAACCCTCCTTCCTTCTTAATATAATGCAATTAATATAACATAATTAATACAATAGAATTGAACTATGCGCTAACTTAACATAACATAACTTTTACTTATGACATTCAGTGTCTTTGGTGTTCCCCTGCTGACTCCCTGTCCCATGTGCGATATGAACTGGCTGCCAGGAAAGGTCTCCCCAGAGACAAGGTTTTCCTCCATCTTCTCCTGGCTGCCCCCTTGACATGGCACACGTGCAACCCGTCCCCCACAGGCCTCTGACAACCAGGGTTGGGACAAATCAAAAGCTAATTGGCTTCTCGCATCATCCTTTTAAATAAATCCATTAGAAGTGTACCGAACTGCTTTATTCTGCCTGTTGGCAGTGTGGGTCATGCGTTCTGAAGAGACAATTAACCTGAAGTGGGAAATTTGCAAGCACCAAGTTATTGCACTGAAAAGAAAAACCGAGGTCTTTTCACCTTATTATGTAAGACACTATAAAACCTTCAGTTTCTTGCTAGAGAGAGAGAATTTCCAGAGTGGAGATGAAAAGATAGGATGAAATTAATAGAAATGCTGAAGTGTGGGGTTTTCTTTTTCTTCTTCCCTTTCCTGCTAGGCTATCACTGAGTGAATTCAGTTCCACTGAGGGCCCATGTGGTGGCACTGTTTGCTGAAGTCTTTATTTCACAGACTGAAGGACAAATCCTACAGGGAGGAAAAGAGAAGGAAAAGGACAAACCTTGCTAATGGAGCTTTTCATGTTGCAGTGGTCAAATGATATGGTCAAGCCTCACTTTTATTTGCCTGAGCCATCATGTTCTTTTCAGTCCCATTCTCAGGATTCCTGCTCAGGGAGTATTGATCTTTTTATTTCCCCTCCCTTTTTTTTTTGTTTTCCCTTTTTTTCAGTTACAGCAAATACCAGAGAATAGAAAAATATATCTTTTTAGCTAAATGCCCAAGGGTGGGATAATCTATAGATATATGTGTTATGTAGCATATTTTTTTTTTCTATCAGAAACATGGTAACACTGAGCTAGTTAAACTTATTAACATTCCTGAATAGGAGCTCAGAAATTTGAAATGCAGATGTGCTAAGCACATAGCTTGAAATCTCTTGTGTATTAGCTCCTATTTTATACCTTAAAAAGCATTCAATATGCTCCAGCTTAGAACTGCTTGTGTTCACACTTCTGGTCTTTCACACTTTATGCAATAATTAAGAGTTAATATATCCCCCTTCCTTGGAGGGAATACAGCCCTTTAAAGTCACTGATACTGCTGAAATTTTGTGGCATCACTTGAGATAGCTTTGGTGGGGAGATTCAGGTGCCTTAAAATACCTGTCTAGGGCCTTTAGATGCCATGGGGCATCCAAGACACTCCTCCAGGAAAGATGCAAGAAATCTGTGTCCCACTGGGAAGCCTATGGGCAGCAAGTGGGAAACCACATGGGATTATCTTTCTCTGAGTGCTACAAGACCTTTGTAAAGTCAGGATGCATCAGCCTTTGAGGAAAAGGATTCAAAGGCTGCTCACAACTGTGTGGCACTGGGGTAGGCACTCCTTCCAGCGCCTTCCCTTCCAGGGTTTATTCTCCTCTCCATTAGTTTGCTGCTGCCTTTGGAGTTCTTAAGACCCCATGTCTCAGGGGAGGAAAGAGTAGTAGGGGCTTTCTGCTGTTTTATTCAATAAAATTGTTACAGCCAAAGTCAGAACAGGGGAGGGTGGGAGCTCATGGCTGTGAGGAAGGGATAAGAGAGAAGGATGGAGACCTCCTTTTCTGGCAGCAATAGCCCATTATAGCATTTTGTATAATTTGAGTCAGCATCTCTTTTTTATTTTTTTTTCCCCAGAGGGCTTTGGTGCTCTCTCCAGCAGGTTAGCTTGCTGTTTTCAGACCCCAAGCCAGCATCTCTTCCCCAGATACGATGTGGGAGGATATTTCTCCTCTCCCTCATCATGGCTTATACCCCCTGTGGATCTACTCACCAAACTTTGTGGTGCTGGGTGAGTCATGTGGATTTTGAAGATGGGGTTCAGCTGTTTTTATGTGAAAAGTGCCCCTCAACTAAAATTGCTGTTAGGTACAGTGGGACATTTCTGAAAGCATCAGCAAACTTTGGGCACCCAACTCCAGATAAACATTTGTGAAAGTCTTGCTGCAGTCCTTTGCAGAAAGAGACATGATAGCTCAGCCTGTCCCACCTCTCTTAATTCCATACTCTACCCCTAAAATACTCCCAGTTAAGTAGGGATAGATGTCATTTGTGGTCATTCTGAAAGTTTGATTGACTTTAGGATCTCTTTCCTAATCAAGCCATTACCTTTTAAAGATGAAGCAGAGAAGAGCACAATGTAACAGCAATAAAAATAATTAGGGTTGGAAATGAGTCCTTGTTGCTGTCTGGGAATTTGCAGAGGAAACCTGAGTTTTGACATGCACTGTTATTGTCATGCTGCATTGATATTCAGACTGATGGTTGCTCAATGAATCTCTCTCTTCTTCTTCTTCCAGTATAATGTGAGACAAATTTGCACAAGATGAGAATATTTACGTGTTCAAAATGCAGACTTCCAACCTGATACTGTAAGAAAGGAAGTTTGTAATTGAAAATTAATTCATACTGGAAAGTGTAGTCAATAGACAATTACTGAGATACAGCTTGTGTTTAGTGCTTGAGGAATTTTACACAAGATTTATAACAACTAAAACCAATTACCTTTACATGTAAAGAACAGTCTAAAAAGATGAAACTTAATTAATGTAGAAGCCTTCAAACATTCTTTATCTCCTGCAAATAATCACCAACCAAACAGTAATTAAAAAAAAAAGTATGTGAAAGTCAGCATGTTATTTGTGTTGAAAAAGATTACAGAAAAATCCCCATATTGTATACAATTCTTGTCCTATTAGTTTTGCAGAAGTATGCCACGACCATTTTACTCCAGAAGAGTAGGAAGTGAAAATTGGATATAATATTGGTGAAATTGAAGTCAAGTAGGCAAATTTTTTTTTAATAATATTCAGGTGCACTGCTGCCTCTTCCATTCTCTGTATCTGCTCTCTAGACCCCTCTGAAAACCCCAGAAACTTGGGAGTTGCATTCTTTGTGCAGAGCCTTCAGAAGGAGTTTCCCTGGATGTATTAATTCCCATTTGTAGGAAAAAGTATTTGACTCTAGGCCCAAGTCAGAATCGATATCTTGTTTAGAGCTCTGACAAAAAAATTCCTTATGGCATCAGAATGAGACTCATACCAGAGGCCACTCTTTCAACCACTTTCTCCTGACCTGTAGTCATGATCATTAAAAAATTAAAGTATTAAAAATACTTCCCTGGGACAAGTTACAGTGGGGACAATTTTCTTGGTCTTGAGAGGACTATGAGGTACCTTGGAAAATGTTTATCCGGAGTCCAAATCTGGGCTCCTCAGGACAAGAGAGAGATGGAGCTCCTGCAGTGGGCCCAGAGGGCTACAGAGGTGAGGAAGGGCCTGGAGCATCTCCCTGCTGGGGAAAGGCTGAGGGAGCTGGAGAGGAGCCCCAGCTGAGAGGGAACCCCATCCCTGTGTGTCCCTGTGTGCAGGGAGGGGCAGAGCAGGGCCCAGGCTCTGCTCTGGGGCCCAGCAATGGCACCAGAGCCACGGGCAGGGCCTGAGCCCAGGAAATTCCCCCTGGACATGAGGGAGAACTTCTGTCCTGGGCAGTGACCGAGCACTGGGACAGATTGTGCAGAGAGGGGATGGAGAATCCCTCACTGGGGATATTCCAGACCCCTCTGGACACAGCCCTGTGTCCTGTGCTCTGGGATGGCCCTGCTGGAGCAGGGAGGTGGGAACAGATGAGCCAACTGGGGCCCCTTCCAGCCTTAACTGATTCTGGAATTCTGTGACACACTGAATGCATTGCATTTCGAAATGCAATCTCAATACTTTTCCATCTAACAAGAATTTTTAAAAAATCTCAGGATCTTAAAGTATCTTAAAGACATAAGGCCAAAGAAGTCAGATCAACCAGAAGTCTCAACACCAATTATAGAAGATGGTTCAGAATGTGAAGACCACGTCAGCATGGCTGCAGCCCAAGGGCACTGGCCAAATTGAGATAGTATTGAAGAATGGAAAGGTGAAGCCTCTTTCTCCAAAGTCCTAGATTTCTCCAAAGTCCTGGATTGTTTGCTGTCCACACATCCAGAACCAAATGCCTGCTGGGTTCAGGTCTTGGAAGATTCTTTTCCTAGACTTTCTGTCTGGAAATTGCCATTTTGGTTCGGATTTCAGGGGAACTTTGAGTCTTTCATATTTTTTTCTTTGTTTTGTGACTCCCATGCTGAACAGATCTTGCTAAGGTAACTGAGGGGCCTTTGGCATTAGTGCTATCAGGTTTTTTCTTCTTTTCTCTCTGATAGACAATGGTTTAAACTCTCAGTGACTGAAATGCCTAGTTCTAACTGTGGCTTAGGTTCAAGATAAAATATGGAATACATGTGCAATGGTCTGTAGAAGTCAGATAGGAAAAAGCAATTATTCCTTTTCTTTCCCATTTTAAATCAGTGAAATTCAACCTGTTGATTTTGGTCTTTTGGTTAGTTAATGTTTTTGTAAAATTTCCCCTCTGTCTAAAAATCTGAACAGAACATCCAGAATGAGGAGGGTGAAAATTTTCTTCTCTTCCTAATTGTAATGACTACAATTAACTTTTAGATATGCATTTTGCTTTATTTTTAAATTTTTCTTTAAAAAAAAAAGAAGACCGATATTGAATAAGTGGATTTTGCCTCTTGCTTAAGAAGATGAAGATCTCCTGTCTGAAACACTGTGAGTAAAAACGTGGTCATTGCAGGGGAGTTTTGCCTCCAGGCACAGGGAAGAAAAACAATGAGAATTGCACTGATTTTCACCCTGGAGTGCGAAGAAGCTGCGAATTAGTTACAGAGCGAGAAATAAGTGCTTGTGAGCGGAAATTTTCCACTGATTTTCCCTCTTAAAATTATTTATGAGTTTAAAGAATAATTAGAATGGGAGGGGAAAAAAAGCCACAAGATTTATGGATCTGTTCGTCTAGAGCTTGGGGTTTGTGCTGCCTTTTCCAGAGCTGCAGCAATCTTAGGGTTTATTTTAGGTGCTGAGAAAGCACCTAAATCTTTTAACACCTGCACCAAAACAGAATTTAGTGCTGAAATGACCCAGGAGAGAAAAAATATGCTGAGGGGAAGTGTGGTCTCCTGTGATTGTTTTCCATGTGAAATGTGTGAAAAGTGCAGAGCTCTCCTGGGGAAGTCACTCTTCCCCTTTCTCCTGTGCAGGGGGGGAATCAGGACCTGATGGCAGGGCAGATTTGGTGCTTTGTGAGCAGTTTTGGGCACAAAAGACAAAACGTGTGCGTGGGCTGTTATGCACAGACCTCCTGGGTGACTTCTCAGCACTTGATTACACTTTAATTATTTTTGTAATGCGAAAGTGAGCCTACTCTCCTGAGGAGAGAGAACTGCTTCTATTAATCTATCAGGTTATAGCAGGGGATCAGCAATTAGCTGTGTGCTTTCTGTTCTGCTGTAATTATTAATAATGAGCGGCCTACAGGAGCCGTGCTTTCCACAGCAAATCCCATTCCATCCAGCAGTCGGATGGGTTGTTTTGGTCATGGTTTGGGAGATGGATCTAAGGGAGTGTGAGCTGAATTGAACAGAGCTGGGCAGGCAGCTCTGCCTGGTGCATCCCCTGTGATGTGGTGGCACCACCTGGGATTGGCACAGGTGGGTTCAGAGAAACCTGCCAGCAGAACACGGCCCAAAATCTGATGAAGGAGCTTCCTTCCTCAATTCCTGTCACTGCTATTAGCAGCACAGATGGTGTCTCCAGCAGTTAAAGGTACCTTTAGAGAAAGCAGAGGGAGAGCATTTTGGGGGAGGGATCGTAAGTGCTGGTCCTTCTACTCCACAGTCATATGCCAGCACACATTGTGGGGGTGGATGATGTGTTGAAGGTTGGACCCGATGATTATTTTGGATGTTCTTCCCAACCTCAGTGATTCTGTGATAGGTACTCCTATTACAGCGCCGTATTTCAAGATACCAATGACCTGCCCAAAATTTATTCAGCCTTATTTCCAGCCCAGATATCTACAGCCATATCTCACAAACAATCTCAGAGAAAATTATTAATAAATATTTCTTTTTTTTTTTTTAATAGGCAAAACCCATTCTTCTTTCTATTTTACTGAAAACATGCAGTTACTCAGCATTTCTACAAAAGAGGCTGAAGTGCCACTGTGCAAGTAACAGCAGTATCAGAAGTTGTATATGTTGGGTCTGAAAAATGCTACGTGGGCTAAAGAGATTTTGGAAACTTTACTTTTGGCACCTTCATTTGGCTAGAATATGCCCCTTAGTAATTTTCCCTTTCTCAACTGTTGCTTGGTGTGAAAATTTAATTTGTGGGAAAGAAAAAGTATATATGACCAAGTAGCATACACATACAGAACAGACTGTGAAATTAATCCTCAGTTCTAACTTATCTAAATTTTCCAGATCTTGATATTGCAGCCTGATTTTTTCCTCTAAGAAGAGTGTTTTTGGCAAGTGTTTCTGGACCAAGTAACTTCCCAGCAAAAGGGAGAATTTAATAACTGTAATTTTATTAAGGAGTCCTGCTTCTATTTGATAACTTCTGCTAGGAAAAGAGCTTTACAAGATTAGTGTCCCTCTGAGCAATTAAGTAGCAGGGTCCCCTAATCTCTGAAGTCATACACAAAACAAGTAGGGTAGTAGATTTTGCTTCTCTGGGATCATAACAATTATTTATTGCTTTTAATAAGTCTGAGTTTTCTTGGATCTGTCAAAATATCCTTTTGTACTAGTGTAAACAGGAGTAATTCTAACAGTCCATGGTGCTGATAAGGTGAAATCAGAATTACGACCAATGTATTTTTAATTTCTTGCGTCGTGAAGGAAAAAGAGAGCATGGAACAACTCAATGAAAGTTCAAACCCTGTGGATTTCTAGCTCTTTCATAAAAACACGTTGCTTTAAAAGTTTCAGCTTTACAGAGCTTCTCCCAATTTTCCCCTATAGAGCAGGTTTATAGTGGACTTGCATTATTCAAAGTATTTTAGGGCAGAAGAGCACTCACATTGATCTTCTTTCATGGTTTTGCTTTGGTTTTTGTGTAGCTGTGACCTGGAGGGTGGGAAGGACCTGCCAAGGCTGTTTCCCCTCACACAAGTCAAGCAGGATGTTCCTGAGGAGATGGAATGTGTGATGTGCTGTGTCAGTAGCTTATCACATGCTGCTGCATTTTGTCAGGAGGGTCACATCCCAACACGTGGCAGTCAGTCACTTCAATAATTCCTGGAAAAATAAATAGGAATAAAAGCAGTGGGAATAACGGAGCTGGTCATGAATATCCTCTCCGTGCTCTCAAGCAAGCAGGGGGACTCCAGCTCTGTGGGTTTTTGGCCCTGGGAAGTTGCATCACTGTTTGTCAAGCTTTGCTTGGTCGAGGTGCTGCAGCACCTCACTTGTCTGGGCTGGAAAGGGGCTCGCAGCCCCTTTGTGTTTGCTTTTGGAGCCATTCCATGTCATCCACCAGTGTAACAAAACTGTGTGTACACAGTTATTTGTGGATTTGCTTGTGTTTATAATATACATAGGTAGGAGGAATAATTTATTAGAGTCAACAACAGCCTATCATTCTCACTGTGCTTTCTGTGCTACCTGATTTGTGATTTTCCATGGATTTTCCTAGATTTCTGGAGCCTTTTAAAAGCATTCCCCAGCTCCAGTTTCCCCTAAAAGCCAGCACTCTGGATTAAGGCAGGCTGTCCTGGAAGAGTGGATATGTTTGAAAACATATTTTCACAGCCATCACAATAAGTTACTTTCTTGATGCAGCCTTCAAAACTTGTGAGTTTTTCTTGGGTAACTTACTGGTTAATACCTGAATGCAAGGTTTGTCCCTCCCATGCAAAGTGTGTTCTCCTGGAAGCTTCATGCAGAAGCACAGGTTTGTAAAGGAATTCAGTAAGGGACAGAAGCACTAGGCTATCAGGGAGAGGGGATTTCTCACTGAAACACCTTTCTAGCTCTGGCCTCTCAGTCCTGAGTCTCAAGGGAAAGCTACTCTGCACCCCACTCCTACCAAACAACCCCACAGCAAATCATTAAAAAAAACAAATGTGTGAATTGGAATTCACAACTGCGCTGAACACTAAAAATCCTGGATTCAGGAAAAAACACTGATATGAGGTGTGCTTTGTTTTCCTCCTTCCTTTTGCCACCTCCTACCTTTCCTAAAGGTGATGAATGGTGATGATGGCTCTGCTTTTCCCTGTAGAAGATTATCCCCTTTTCCATGTGAACACTAATTTTTGCTGTGCAGGTACCAGTGACATTTTCCCCCAGGTGATTTTACTGTTTAACATATCAAATGTAACACAGAACAGTTGTTCTCCACCCAAATTTAACACTGACAGGTGCTGCTTCTCTTTCAGGCTAAGAGAAGAGCTTGTGTGTCAAAAAGCTTGGCTATTTCTCCATGCATAGCAGGTATTACCATTCTCTGAACCCTCAATAGCCCTTAAAAACACAGAAGAGCTCCAGGACCATTCTTCCAAGGCCCGTGTTTCATGCCTTGGGGATTATGGTGAGCATTTTAAATGCAATTATTTGATACAGTGATTTCAAATTAATAAATTACCTTTCCCTCTTTCAGTCTGGGATGAAATCTTGATGAAGGGAACAAAGAACTTCGTTTCAAGGTGGCTCTGCTGACCTCACTGGGAGTGCTGGAGCATGGGTCTGTGAGGCTGAACAGTTAAATATTGCCTGGGGGAGTAGCAGGCAGTGGATGTGACTCATCTTATGTCAGGACTGGCCTGGCCTTTCCTGTTTGTACAGAGAGTGAACTCACTGTCCACTGCAAATATTCTCTTTCCACAGATTCTCTATGTTTTATTTGCACTAGGAAGGGAGTTTTTAGGTTGTCTTTTTATTAGGTTTTTCTTCACTAAAGGCAAAGGATGTTAAGCAGAGTTCTGCAGAGGCTGAGGTGGAGAAGGACACAGCCTCTGCAGAACTCTGCTTAACATCCTTTGGTTGTTGGTTACTCCTGAGTTGGTTACTCCTGAGACCATCAAAAGAAAGGGATCATCCCATTGTCCCTTCTCTGAACTTCAGCAAAGGGAGACAACCAATATATTGTCCCCAAAAAACATTTTCAAACTAAATGTTACAGGGTCCTGTGTCGCCTTGTGCTGCCTGCATGAATACAGGACCTGTCTTAGGGTGTGTGGGGAAGAGAGCTGGGGAAGTGAATAGAACCTATGGGGGGCATATTTTAACTAATTGTGGGCATGATTAATTAATTGTGTGGTATGGAGAAGGATAAAAGGTGAATAAAACTGTGCCACAGTGTCCCCCTCATCCTAGAGGGGAATTTACCTCCGTGTTTAAGTTTGCCAAAAGGTTTATGTGAGGCTGTGTGCTGTGATTTCCATCAAGTTTAATGGTGTTTAAAACGTAACTGCTCCAACAGCAAGATGCTGCTTGCTGAATTTTATGCAGAAGGTTTCCATTAAATCCCTATAAACAGGGATACCTGCAATTGCTGTAACTCTTTATCATGCTCGTACCTTAAATACCAGCAAGATTAAAAGTCCTGTAGAACTGAAAAACTGAAAAAATGCACATGGGCTCATTCAGCTCTCTGGAGAGAGGGCTGGTCCAAGCTCCATGAAAGCATGGAAAATTCCATGCTTCAGCCCCTGGTGATGTAAAGGTGGGCTGGATCACAGAATCTGTCACAGAATCACAGAATCTGTCACAGAAGCTGTCACAGAATTGTTTGGGTTGGGAGGCACCTTAGAAGCCATCTCATTCCAACCCCTGCCCTGGACAGGGACTCCTTCCACTAGACCAGGTTGGTCAGAGCCCCATCCAACATTTCAGAGGATTTCAGAGGATTCTGATCTGTATTAACAAATGGAATCAGAATTGAGGCCCGTGCTAGCCAAATCAATACATTTTGATTTTGATGGGGTCTGAGATTCTGATTGTGAGTCCTTTAGAAGGAGCTGCCCAAAATCAACATTCAAGTACTGATTTGCAGATATACCACTATGATAAATTTTAAATGGGAATCCAAATCATTATTTTGATATCTCCATTTACACACAAACCCAAACATTTAAAAAAATGTTGAACATGAGCCAGTTCATGTAAAAATCAGCTCTGAAAATCCATCTCTTCTTTCTGTCTCTGCACTGCCATGCTCCTCTTTCAACTTGTCTGCTTGTTTTTCATTGCATTTGTTAATGCAATTTACTAATGCATAAAAAAATGCATTATACCCAGACATGTGCCATCTGTTTTTTAGCTAACCTTCAGACAAACCACTTAGATCTTAGAACTCAGGACTTCTCAATTCTAGAAATGCCTTTTTTTTCTTTCTCCACAAGCCTTCACAGCTCTGTGTCTCCTTTATTTGCTTTTTAGTACAGCCGGAGCAGACAAATGGAAGGTGTAGCCATGTTGTTTTTCTCCAATTAAGTTAAATGTTTCCTTCACCATAATTACTTAAGTTGAGGTCTGCAGACAAGAAATTACCCAGGATGTGATCCCTAACCAACTTCCAAAGTCATAACAACTCATACTGTTCCTTTCCAAACAAAAATTCTGACACTAACAAAGTGTGGTGTTGCTGGAAATGTTTTGAATCTTAACGTTCAAAATGCTCTGATAGATTTGATAAAGCTGTGAGTGCCTTGCCATTGATGCTACACAATCCTTTCTATGTTGTGTAATTAAAAAAACATTTAAGATGGAAAATAATTGTAATTTGAAATTGTTTCAAAAATATGTTTTAATGGGAAAATGATGTGTTTAATGGTTTTCCTTCAGAAGCACTACGTGTTTCAAAGTTGCTTTTTTTTATTTTTTAGCATGTATTCAAGTCCTATGTGTGTATTTGTGTGTGTATGTGTATTTATGCACGTGTGTGAAGTATTATTTTCTTTTTCTCGTTCTATATTTTTGGGGAGAGAAGAGGAGAAAGCATCCTACTGTAAACATCGTCAATTTGAGAGAAGGTGTAAAATTAAAAAAGTAAACTGGACCTTTCCAAAATTACTTAAATAGGAAAATTATTTATTTTATTTTTTATTATTTTCATTTAAAAAAATATAATTTGTGATTAAGTTTATTTATCTCAAATGGCAAACATGGGGTGATGATACATACTGAAAAACACCCAAACTCTGGGGATCTAATTTGATGGCTAATGTGATTACATCAGACAAGCTTTATCTAAAATCTTTGTGCCTTCAGAACATGCAGTGATTTCACCATTACTCAGAGTCTGGATTAATTTCATCCATCTCTGTTCCTTCCTGGAATTCAGCGATGCCCTTTGTAGCAAGGCTGTTCTCATCACATCACGTGTTGCTATATACATGCTGGCCTTTGATAATTTTCTTGTTTTTTGGATGGTGTCCATCCATTTGAAGGGGATGCTCTGATTTAATTACAGACTCTTACTGTACTGGTTAAAAACCACAGAGCTCTGAGCATCCCTTGCCCTTCCCAAACTGAAACAGAGTGTTTTTCAAGTTTCCAGGTAGAGGTGGAGCAGTCAGTTGTACAGCCTAATTTGCTGTAGAGAAAAAAAAAATTAGAATTTTATATATATAATTAATTAAATAATAATATCATTAATTATATATATAATTAATTGTATATATTTAGAGTGCTATAATTCTATATCGAGTATACATCAATATATACAATTGTATCATTGTTTATGTTGTAAAAGACCTCTCAGACCATCAAGTCCTACCATTTCCCCAGCACTAACAAGCCCAGCACTAACCCACATCCCCAGGTGCCACTTCCACATGGATTTTAAATGCCTCCAAGGATGGGGACTCCACCACAGCCATGGGCAGCTTTGGCCAGGGCTTGACCACCCTTTTCAGTGAAGAAATGTTTTCTCATATCCAGTCTAAGCTTTTTGTCAGGAATTATCTGGTACCCCACACTGAACAGGGGTACGGAGAGGCAGGACCTCTGCAGTAGTGCCCCTGAAGTTATGGAAGACTTCTGCTGGTGTCCGGGAGCCACACAAAACGTGGCATTTGGGTGTGGAGGAAAAAAGGGGAAAAAAACAGGAAAAAATCAATATATAGAAATTAATGTGCCTTTTTGAAGACTCAAAACAGATGGGGAAAAGGTCAAGGATTCTTTGTTGCTAAGTGCGTTTCTATGACAACTGCAATGTGTATGTTATGAGTGAGCAGTCATTTGTTCCAGCTGCTGGATCATTAAAGGGGCTGCATTTCCCGCAGAACTGGGAATGTTAGTCATGGATTATTTACTTTTTGCCTGCCCCTCTGCAGACAAAGTTTCAGCCGGCAGGACTCAGCCTGTGAGTGAAAGCTTCAGCCAATTGCAGCTGCACAGCTGCACCACAGGCCTGGGTGGGTCTGGGTGGCAAAGTGTCTGCCTTGCAGGATGCTGGGGGAGCTTTGTAAAGAATCCTGGGAGATTAATTAAGATCCAATCCTGAAATTAAGATCCGATCCTGAAATTCAGACTGTACCCTCATGATGAGACTCCATGATGCTGTGCGGTGTTGGATGTGTTTCCATAGGATTTAAGGCATGACTTGAGAGAAACATATGACTTGTCCCACAGCATGTACAAAGGCTTACAAAATGTTTGGTAATTGCTTTAGAGAACGTTAATTAGTTAAGAATGATGGTAGAAAGGATGACTTATTTCTTCATACATTAACATAAAGTAAAAAGCTGTAATCATGGCTCTGCCCATTGCTTCAACAGCATGGCAGCATGGTCCAAAAGCACAGATTTTATTGTTCATAGTGTGTTCATGTTGTTCATAGACGGCTGGGTCATCAAAGCCACCCTCTCACTCCCCTTTGCATGTGGACAGGGGAGTGAAAGTGTAACAAAAGGTCCATGAATTGAGATAAGGACCAGGAGAGATGACAAACCAATTATTGTCACAGTCAAAAGAGACTCAGCTTGGCGATATTAGCTGTTCATTACCAATGAAAATCAGAAGAGGAAAATGCAAAGGAAAAAAAGCCATAAGAACATCTTCTCCCACCTCTCCCTCCTTCCTGGGCTCCAGGTGTTCCCCCTCAGCAGTGCAGGGTGGTGGGAATGGGGGTTGTGGTTGGCTCATCACATGTTCCTGCTGCTGCTCAGAGAGAAGAATCCTTTCCCTGCTTCACTGTGGGGTCCCTGCTACAGCAGGCAGGTCTCCATGAACTTCTCCAGTGTGATTCCATCCCATGGGCAGCAGTTATCCCACAAGCTGCTCCAGCCTGGGTCACTTCTCCATGGGGCCTGATCCTTCATGCACAGTTTCCACCAGCAGGGATGTTATGACCTTATTTTTAGAGAGATGGCTCTGCCTGCACTGAGATGCAAACAACACCTTATCCCAAAGACAATAGTATAGATTTTATTTAACAGTAAATATGAGTTAGAGAGAGAGAGAGAAATAAAGAAAGAAAGAAAGAAAGAAAGAAAGAAAGAAAGAAAGAAAGAAAGAGAGAAAGAGAGAAAGAGAGAAAGGAAGAAAGTGAGAGAGAAAGAAAGAGAGAAAGAGAGAAAGAGAGAGAGAGAGAGAGAAAGAAAGAAAAAGAAAGAAAGAAAGAAAGAAAGAAAAAGAAAGAAAGAAAGAAAGAAAGAAAGAAAGAAAGAAAGAAAGAAAGAAAGAAAGAAAGAAAGAAAGAAAGAAAGAAAAAGAAAGAAAGAAAGAAGAAGAAAGAAGAAAGAAGAAGAAAGAAAGAAAGAAAGAAAGAAAGGAGGGTCAGGAGGGGAGAGGGAGGTGGGGTAGGAGAGTGAGCGAGATATGGATTAAATAGAAATAAGAGATATCACCACCCATGGATACAGCACTGTACTATTGGTCCTTCTTCACCCTAGGCTTCTTAGTGGTGGAGGTCCAAATCTTGTTCAAAGCTTTTCACTGTTTATACATTTTAGCAAACAAGGGAATGAATCCTTATTGGCTTAACTTTCAGTCCAGGTTCTAGGAATCCATACTGCAGGCATATTGGGGGTGAGTGGCTGTGCTTCAGTGTTTGCTGATGGTTGCAGATGACATCTGTCCTATAGCTCAGGGTAAGACAACAACACTGCCTGGCCAATTTTATGTGTACAACACATTGCCTCTCCACACAGTTTGCCACTGTGGGGACCCTTCTCTGTGTATATTACTCAGGATGTGCCAGCCAGGCCTCACCAGGCCTGCAGCCATCACCATTCAGCTGCTCCTTTCCATGCTTATCTCATGGTAAAATCCTACTGTGGTCTTAACAGTGTTTGAAACAGAAAACTGTGATTTTTAAGCCTCTACAGTGGTTCCCTCACAAGGTCACAGCTCCTGCCAGGATCCTGCTCCAGCACAGCTTCCCACAGGATCACAGCCTCCTTTGGGCATCCCCTGCTCCAGGCTGGGCTCCTCTCTCATGGAATCACAGCTCCTGCCAGGATCCTGCTCCAGCACAGCTTCCCACAGGATCACAGCCTCCTTTGGGCATCCCCTGCTCCAGGCTGGGCTCCCCCGGGGCTGCAGGTGGATCTCTGCTCCCCCGTGCCCTCCCTGGGCTGCAGGGGCACAGCTGCCTCAGCCTGGGCTGCTCCAGGGGCTGCAGGGGAACCTGAGCTCCAGAGCCTGGAGCAGCTCCTGCCCCTCCTGCTGCACTGCCCTGCCTGCCTGCACGGATGCTCCTCTCACATGGCCTCACTTCTCTTTTCTCTGTCTGCAATTAAATCGGTGCAATGACTTTTTTCTCTTCTCAAATACATTCTCTCAGAGGCTTTACTACAATTAGATTTTCTTGGCTTCAGAAATAGTGGAAGGTTCAGCCAGCTTCTAAAAGAAGCCACTCTTGTAGTGCCCCCCCCCCCCCCCCCGCCGCCACCAAAATCTGGTCACACAGACAGAAATTAAGTTTTTGAAGCTTTTCCATTCACTTAATTTTACTAATTTTTACTCCTAATTTTTGCATTAAAAAAAAAAAAAAAAAAAAAGAAATAAAAACAGCCAACCAAATCCCAACCAAATAACACAGAAACACTAGAACAGGGGTGATACTGAGTCAATATCCATTGCCAGTTACATTGAAAAACCTGATGTAGTATTTCTGCTCTGTGACTAGTGAATCTGGGAAAGGTGACAGCTTCAGTGTGTCTGGCACTGAAAACTGGGAAATAAGCTCTCCAACCAATTTGCTGTGTTAGAAATCCGACAGTGCTGGATGCATGGGGAATTCTTCTCAAGGCATGGACAGCACTCTAACAGACCAGGTTATACCTATGAAACTAGAACCTGCTCATCACATTTCCATTACATTTTCATTACATTTCCTAGATTCATACATATATGCTAATTATTTCCATGGACTTATTTTGATATGAGTAAGGGTCTTTTAGGATCTTCGTTGCTCGTTTGGAACATCCTATTCCTCAAAATTCCCTTTTATAGCCCTGGATCCTCTGATGAATCTCTTTTTCCTTGAGAGTACCTCTATTATATGATTATGATGCACTTCTCTTACCACTCTTTACTCCAACACGTTATGTCTGTTCTCTAAAATATCAGTGAGCACAAATTAGTAACTGATATGAGTACACAAGGAAAAATTAGCTGGCACAAGACTTATTAGTCATAATGTAGGGAGTTAACACAAGGCCACATTAATCTCTGGCATTTGCAGTAAGCACTGTGTGGTACAAAACTAAGCATTACCCACAAATATAGGGATAATAGACTAAGTGCTGAAGAATTTTACAACATCTTCCCTAACTGCTGCACAGACTTCTTCCTGAAGAGATACAACCTGCTTGGTAACATCTCTAAGCCTGTCTGACTCTGCCATCACTGGACTGAATTGCAGTGCTCCAGCTGACAGCCAGAAAGTGCTGCTCTCTAACTTTCAATACAGCCTCTTTGTTGGCTTCTGGCTGCTTGTACAGTTCCTTTTTGCCTTTTTTTCTTTTTTTTTTTTTTTTTGGGTTGGGTTGGTTATTTTTATGCATATATCAATGCAATAAAAAACATCAACTTCTACTCATCGATTAAAAGACAAGGGAAAAGCAGGCAGTCACAAAATGTCCCCTGGGACTGACTCTGCTTCTCTAGACTGAGAGAGAAGACTTTTCTAGACTTCTTTTTGACCTTGTCTAGGAATGGAAATGTTTTTGATAATATATGGCTTTTTAAGATTTCCTTTGGCAAACTGCCTATGCAAACCTATTGCCCCTAATAAATGAAATTAAGGGGGGGGGGAGGGGGGTGGATATGGGAGAAATAGCTTTATGCATTAAACATTAAGAATTTTTGAACCTGCATGATGGTAGATAGGACATTTCTGTCCCCATTAAAAGACTCATTACCAAATGAAAAAGAGAAATTGTTCCATTGCCATGACTTGCTTTGACTAGGCAGTAGAGTTAGTGTTATTTTGTTGGGAAATTCAGTTTTGGGCCCGTCACTGCAAGAGAAGCATTGAGGGGCTGGAGCGTGTCCAGGGCAGGGAACGGAGCTGGGAAGGGGCTGGAGCCCCAGGAGAGGCTGAGGGAGCTGGGCAGGGGCTGAGCCTGGAGCAAAGGAGGCTCAGGGGGGCCCTTGTGGCTCTGCACAGCTCCTGACAGGAGGGGACAGCCGGGGTGGTCGGGCTGTGCTCCAGGGAACAGGGACAGGAGCAGAGGGAACGGCCTCAGGTTACACCAGAGAAAGTTTAGGTTGGATATTGGGAATATGTTGTCACTGAGCGAGTGGTTAACTGTTGGAACAGATTGTTCAGGGTGATGGTGGAGACCATCCCTGGAAGAATTTAAAAGCCATGTCGCTGTGACACTGGGGATGAGATTTAGTGCTGGGCTCAGCAGTGCTGAGGGAATGGTTGCACTTGATGATTTTGGTGGATTTTTCCAACATTAATGATTCTATGACCTAAGCAGTGGAAGTTGTAATAAAACCAGGCCTTCAATATTAGAAAGTCAGGTCATAGTACAGGCTTGACTAACAACTTCTCTTTGTCTTCTGTCAATGATTTTTTTCTCTTCTGCACAGATTTTTTCTTCCTCACACTTTCCTTTTTGCAGCTGGTGGAAGAAGAACAAAGGAAATCATCTGCTCTGTGTTTTGGATTATTTCCATCCTGTCTTGCTTTACCATATGGAGTGACAATGGACTCTGCTATTCAGATCTTGTTTTGTTTTTTGAGAAATATGGGAGGCATTTATAAAATTCAGTCGAGAGTGTCAGGAGCAAGACTAAGCATCCCTCAGTGATTTAGCATCTCTGTGGTTGACAATCTTTCTGGAAGACTGGGCTCAGCTGCCCTCTGCAGCTCTTTATCCCTCAGTTTAAGCTCCTCACAGCCTGCCATAATGCACATTTCTCCATGTCACTTCATGTAATTTTGCTGATGCAAAAAGAGTTTCATCCCCACTTTGCAGCCACAGCCTGGTGAAATAATTAATACAAGAGTGACCTCAGCTTGGTGCTTGTGCTTGTAGATGCAAAGATCTGGACTCATATCTGCTCCAAAATGAATACAGACAGAGGAACTTAACAGCAAAACACTGGACTGAAACATCCCCAGGGTTATTCCTCTATTGGGTCACTTTTCCTTTAGATAATTGGAATAGGACACAGGGGAAAAGATGAGGGACATCTCTGCTGATAGTGCTTTTAAGAGGAAACTGGGGCTAACTGTATAAAGATACAGAGATGGGATGAAAATTAATATATTTCTATCTCAGTGCATTTCAGATCAGCTTGTCTTAGGTCAGCTACCCAAGAGGAATGGCACAGAATGGATGCCTGGGTGGAATGAAAGTAAAACATCAGATTTGGAAATAAGAAGTAAAATGTGTAGAGTCCTCCAGATGATGCTGATTTCCAGAGTCTTCAGGGTGAAGTCAGGTTCTGAAGTCTTGTCATCTGTCAGGAAATCTCCTTTCCATGTGGAGATGTCCAAAAATATGAGAACACGGTTTATCTCTTCTTCCAGTTTTCCTCTAGCTAAAGTGCCTTAGGTAACACAGTCCTGAATTTGATGGCTGGGTCCTTTTACAAAGCACTAATCACAGGAAAACCTTGACTAGAGAATGTAAATCTTTTACCCTTGCTATGAAATCAGACACCTCACAAGTACTCCTTCACCACTTTGTGCTTTATGGTGGAGAAGAGCCAGGCAAAAAAATCATATTTATGTTGATTTCAGTGTGGCTTAGGGACATTTCAGATAGCTGAATAGGAGTTGCTTTGAGCCACATGGAATCTGTGAGTCTCCTGTCACACAGTTCCCCAGGTGCCAAGGCTTAAGCTGCACATACATGTGGGACAGGACAGCAGGGATAACTTTATCTGAAACCTTGTTTATTTGCAGTAAAAAGTTAAAGCTTAAGATAATTTCCACTCTGCTGCTGAATCTAAAACTACAACTGCAACTACTGAATCTCCAACTGCAACCAGTTCTGAAATAAAGAAAGCAGAAAAATTAAACACGAGTTAAAGCAATAATCAATGTGTCTCAGGATGGTGCTAAGTACTGAATGCATAAATGTGAATATTACTAAGAATTTGTGATGAAACTTCAGTTATTTCAGAAGGCATATGCTGTAAAATTAAATTCTTTTCAGTTAAAAGAAACATAAATAAAAAAAGAAAGCAAACCCTCCAGATACAATAATCAAAACATTGCATAATTCTAAATTATTTTTTGATTTATTTATTTTGCTTCTTTTATCCACTGCAAAACTCAGGGGCTCAGATAGATGGAAATACCTGATAAGATCCAAAGCCAGAAAAGACAAACCAGACCATAAAGGAGCCACAGTCTCCTCTCCCCTCCAAGTCACCCCATTGGCTCCAGTCAGTTCCAAAACAAAAACCAGCAAAAAATTAATTAGCCCCTAGGAGTTACAAGAGCAAGCTGTAGTAGCACTAATTAATCCTCAAATCAGGGCGAACCAGATCACAATTCTTGGGGCATTTGAGAGCAGCACTGCCATGAGGTGGAGGCTGAGGGCCCCAGATCTGCCCCAGGCATCCCCCGCTCCATCAGGGGTGGCAGCTGCACCCACAGCACTGGGGACAGCCCTGCCCCTGGAAGAGTGCCCAGCAGTGAGGCCAGAGGCTCTGGGCACGGTGTCAAGCTGCCACAGTGTTTGGCAGCTCCTTTGGAAGCCCCCAGAACAGCCTCCTTGAGGGCTGTGCCAACAGGTTGGGAAGTTGCAAGCTGCCAGCTTGACGGGAAGGTAACCACAGGCAGCATGCTTTCAATGTCATAAACACCCCTTGCATCATTTGCCCTTAGCCAGTCTTGCTTCATTTTTTTTTTTAAAGGAGAAATTTCAGAACTGAAAAGATTTACAGTATTTATTTTGTTAATTGCTTCATTTTTTTTTATTGATACTCAGCTCCAGGGTCTACCTTTCCTGATTTACTACGTAATATAAATTGAGAAATATTTCTCTTTTATTAAATAACTTCAAAATAGCTCTCTAATGACAGGATGTTTTCATTGTAATCAGTAATAAAATCCTCCTTAATTCAGAGGAATTGCTAAGCAAACACTCTGTGTGTTTCCAACACTTTCCTTCAAGAATTTTCTAATTCCAATTCCAAGCTTTTCACTTAAAAAAAAAAAAAAAAAAGCTGTAGGAAGCCCCAGTAAAGTCTGTCTCACTGAAGACTTCTAGCAGAGAATTCAAATAGACCTAAGCTCTAAATAGCAGGAAGGAAAGAATCTTTGTGAAATGAGGGATGATGTTTCACTCTTCAAAATTAAAACCGGAAGTTGTTTACTTTCATGTAGCTAAAAATCTTTTCATTAATCAAAACACATCTTTTTTCAAGATATTATGAAGTTAAATTGTGCACTTCTGAGCTGTAATGTGCTAGAGAAATGCAGACTGTCATTGCAGCTTGTTAACCATTTAGGCAGGGTTTTTCAATTATCTGGAGAGGGTAATTACTTATGAAAGTATTGCAATCATAATCCTCACCCACCTCTGCTGACATCAGTATGAATTTCAGGTCTCCAGGAGAGTTTTTATTCTGTGTGTTATTTCCTTTGTCTCATGATTATAAGTTTCTTTTACCTTAAGTTCAGTGCATCTGGAAATCACTAGAAAATATTAATTTTTGCTGTGATGGCTCTCATGGATGTTCCTCACAACAGTCAAACTTTCTGAGACAAAAATAAAATAAGTGACTGCCAAGGTGGGTCTCTCATTTGTTTTGTAGGCTGAAGCTCTCAGGGCTGCAAATATGAAAAGAAAAAAATTAGCTGCTAGTACTGCTGATTTCAATAATGTGCTTTTAGGAGTGTGTGTATTTGCAGAGGAGAAGTGAATACATTCGCTGCCATTTCAGGGACAAAAAGAAAAAGGGAAAATGACCCATAAGGACAAAGTATCGTTCATAATGAAGCAGTTTAGAGCTAAGTACTCTACTGTAAGAATGTGTCTGTGAAGGTCTGAGGGAAGTAAATAATGAATAGTGAAACACTGTGATTGAATTAGGATACAGCTGACATGGAAGAAAGGCAGGCAAGTCCTAAAACCTCCTGGTGTTTAGTGCTTAAGGCAGGCTTTGCCAAGTGTTCAAGGCCAGGTTGCTCTGAGCGCTGAAAGGCACCAAGGTCAGGGGGGCTGGAGCAAGAGGATCTCCAAGGGCCTTTCCAACACCAGACATTCTGTGGCATGATGATTAAGAAATGAACCCTTACAAAGGGTTTCCCTGTCTCACAAACCTCTGCTTTTGTTTCCAAAAATTTTCATGATAAACCTTATCACTTCCATGGTGTGTGTTTTACAGTATTTATTTTAGAGTAGTGAAAAAAATGGCAAAAATACCCATTCATGTAATTACAATATTGGATAATCCAGATGCTGATTAAAAAAATTAAGATGAAGAATGTAAAGACTGATCTTAAAAAATCTCATGAGTAAAACAGATTTTTTTTCAAGATAATAAGATGTATTTGATAGCTGTTATTTTTTTGCAGGCAGTATCAGAAGATTGCAATAGATTGGACAATTTCTAAGGTTCAATTCTGCTGTTAAGAGTCAGTATGTAAACTGGCAGTAATGGCAGTAATGATTTTCTATACTCATTAAGTCAATATAATATAGTTATTCCACTGACAATGTAAAACACATTTTGGAGAGACCATAGTGATATTAAGCCGCATCAGCTCACTATCTGACTATCAGGCTCTCCATTAACTACCTTAAATTAAGGTTTAAATATCTTCAGCATGTTTAAACAGAGAGCTGATTAACCATCCAGAACCCTCTGACTTCCTGTGTAGAACAGGAGCTAATGATTTCTCTCTCAAGTGTCAGTGGCTGAAGTCTCACAAGTTTAATGGGACGCTATTGCTATTGCTATTGCTATGCAATCTTTTTGCAGCTTTGATAAATTCAGGGGAAATGGCTTTTGGCAGAGGTTTGTGGCTACAGTCCTTGGGGGGATGCAGGTGGTTGCCAGAAGGCAGGAGAAGGTGTTCTTCCACCCCAAGCAGGACCAGACAAAGGTGGAGTTAAATTAAAGAGTGAAGGAATTTCACTGAAAAAGTTCCTTGGAATAAGAGCAGGAGTTGAAGACATCCAAATGCAGAAGAAGCTCTAGGAGAGTGTGGGACAGGATGTTGAGGGCTTTCAGCAGATTAAGGAGCAAAAAGGTCTTTAGGAGTTTTGTACAAAAGGCATTCTTGACTTGGTGTCCCTTCAGTCCCTTGGAAAGTCCGTATCACACCTCATTGCATCTCTGTGTGTGTTCAGGCACATCTTCCACATGCTACACTCTGGCTGTGAGCTTTAGCAACCTTGTCATCTCCTGGAGTATTCTCAGCCTGCAACTGCAGCTAAATGCAGCTTTCAAATAAAGCAAGGATCCTAAGTGAGATCTCAGTACATGAAGGAGAGCAGAAATTAGCTGTGAGGGTTTTCCCTGTCTCACAAATCATGATGTGTTTTCTATCTCTTTTCTCTCATTCTCTCACAGTGCTCCAGGGTGAAATCCTACCCTTTCTGGAGCCAGTTGAAGGTTTCCTTTTGAGTCCACCCAGCCATAATTTAATCTTTTTACATTGTCTTTAGTTGTCTTGGTTTCATTTCTCCTACTCCTATCACAGCAAAATAAACCCAGTTAACTTAATTGCAAAAAAAAAAAACAACAAAAAACCCAAACAATCAAAACCCCAAAACATAAAACACCAGGATAGTTTAGGATAGTTTCACATTTTTGTTTTGATGCCAGAAAGTCCCAGCTGAGGTTTGTTCTATTTACTGCAGTATAAAATGAAAAGGTAAATGAGGTGAGCACGAGTTTGGTGGCTGAATGTCCAGAACCAGACTCTCATTCTATGCAGGTGTGTCTGCAAGGCAGCAGCTTCAGCATGAAGCAACATGGATATTTCTCAGCACAGTTTACGTCCCCATTTGGTGCAAAGTTACTTTTCATTGTAGTGGATCTATGTATTCTTTAAAATATCTTGGAATTTGTTTCTATTTTACATCAACATTGGACAATGTTACGTGGAAGCCCAAGAATTTGTTGGACTTCTGTTCATTTCTCCATTAACTTCTTCCATTTCAATTGCAGCTAAAAAAAAAAAAAAAGATAAAAGTAGAGTAAATATTTCTGGTTTTACTCTCCAAATGAAAGACTTTTCACTTGTGGCCTGGTAACCCTTACACAAGATGACCCACTATATTGACATCGGTAAGGACACCTGCATGAATAAAACCCCTTCTATACCAGACCGAAGCTCTGAACTGTGATATAGGTAAATAACTTTTTGCCAGCATTCACAGTTTTATCTTGGATAAAACTGTGTTCTGTGTTATTTTTAAATCCCCAAGTTTGTGGATAATGACGTGAATTGAAAATTCTATTTTATTTTGAGAATCGAGTGCAAAAAAATCAGAGAGTCAAAATGCAAAAGCAAGAGCCTGACCCTTACATAGGACCTCACAGGACACAAGCTGCAGCTGCAGATTTTACTCAAACCACTGCATGGGCGAGTTAAGAAGGCTTGGTGTGCCTCAGCAGATTAAAGGTGCCTGTAAGGGTTGTTTTCTGAAAGCTCAGAGTTTTACAATAGAACCAATTTCCCATGTACTTGGTGTCGTAGTAAAGTCCCATTGTACCACAAATACAAAGGACTAAGCTTGTTTTTTATGCCTTAGGCTTTTTCCACTCCTGTAGCCGGTCATGTTGTTCTTTTTGTTATGATCTTGCACTCCTTTTTCTGTTCCTTGGGTTTTGATTTTTATTTCCCTGAGGTTTTAGTGGGGAATATCAAAGAGGATATCAGGCAAAAATGCCAGGAGCCCTGTGTGGATGAACAACGAGCTCATGGGCAAACTCAGACACAAAAAAGGAAGCCTGCAGAGGGTGAAAGCAGGGACAGGTAGCCTGGGAGGAATATAGAGAGACTGTCTGAGGAGATGGGGTCCAGGCTAGGAAGGATAAAGTCCTAGAAGAATTGTATCTTGTATGGGGCATCAAGGGCGACTTGAAAAGATTCTGTAAGTGTGATGGTGATTAGAGGGAGATAAGGGAAAGTGTGATTCCTCTCCAGAGGAAGCAGGAGGTCTCATTTCCTGTGAGGTGCTCCAGGCCACACTGCACAAGCTGCAGAAGGCAAAAGCAAGAACTGAGAGAAGGAAGAACTTCCCACTGTCAAAGATTAAACTGAGACCATCTGAGGAAACTGAAGGCCTAAGAACTGTAAGGTCTGATGAGACGCAAGTGCAGATCCTGAGAAAAGTGGTGAAATTAATGGCTAAGCCACCGTCCATCATATCTGAGAACTCTTGGCCATGTCCTGCAGTGGGTCAGGGCCATCCCAATCACAAGTAGAGGCTGGGCAGAGAATGGCTTGAGAGCAAATCTGGGGAGAGGGACTTGGGGTGTTGGTGAGAAGCTCCACGTGGCCCAGCCATGGCAGTGGCAGCCCAGAAAGCCCCAGCTGTGTCCAGGGCTGCATCAGAAGAAGCGTGGCCACCAGGTCCCACCAGGTGGGGAGGGATTCTGCCCCTCTGCTCCTCCCTGTGAGGCCCCACCTGCAGGGCTGCATCCTGCTCTGGGTCCCCAGGGACCACATGGACCTGCAGGGCTGCATCCTGCTCTGGGTCCCCAGGGACCACATGGACCTGCTGAAGCAAATCCAGAGGAGGCCACAAAATACTCCAAGGGCTGGAACTCCTCTGGGTACAGGCAGAGAGAGCTGGGAGTGTTCAGCCTGGGGAAGAGTCCAGGGAGATCTTAGAGCCCCTTCCAGTGCCTAAATGGGCCTTAATAAGAAAGATGGGGACAAACTTTTTATCAGGGCCTGTAGCGATAGAAAAATAAGTAATGTGTTTAAAAGAGGGCAATTTAGGTTAGATGTAAGAAATGAATCCTTTCTGTGCAGATGGTGAGACCTTGACACTGGTTTCCTACAGAAGCTGCGTCTGCCCCATCCCTAGAGATGTTCCAGGACAGGGCTTGGAGCAGCCTGGGATAGTGGAAGGTGTCCAAGCCCATGGCAGAGGAGTTGGAACTCAAAGAGCTTTAATGTCACTTCCAACCCAAACAATTCTGTGATTCTGTGTTAACACTGGGATACTTTTAAAGTTAATCCAGATAAAAAGAGAATGGGAGCACAGCTTTGGCTTTTTTCCCCCCCCAATACAGAATACCATTACTACATATCAAGAAGGATGCAGGCAAATTGATGTGCCAGTTATTTCATTTATGTTGTGTACATAAGCTACTAAGAGCAGAAATGCTGTTCTGGCTCCTTTTGTTTAGGGAGGAAAGACAGGCAGCTTCCATTAGCCTATTAAAGTGCTGATAGCTCTTTCTGATGTCTGAAGAACTGCTCAAAGAACAACTACCAGTTCATTGATGTGCTAATACAAGCTAATAGATAACACCTTCTGTGATTTTAGATACAGCTGGAAGGCATGATTAACCAGCTGTATCCTCTTTAAGTGTCTGGTGCCCCAACACTGACTGGGAGATACAGTTTAGGACCTGATTGTGCACTCAATAGAATGCAGTAACTGAGGCATTTCCAGCTATCTGATATCCAGACAATACTATGCCATCATACTACTCCTTCCTAATTTTAAGAAATATGGTTTAGAACTCTTTTTGTATAACAAGACCAAAATTTAAATAACTTTTCACTTCTCTTCCCATGTCTGTATTCTGTTACTTATTTGTTGCATTACCGCAATGCAGAGGACAGATGCGCTTTCTCTAGACACACATGAAAATACAAAGCATTTTGAGATATGCTTGTACTTCATTCTGTTGCATGTGGTAGAGACACAGACCTTTGAATAAACTGGCGCACAAAGACATCTGCCCTTTGAAATGAAATGTTACAGTCAGCTCCAGGTGGTCAGCTGGCAAAAGTGAATTAGAAGAGGCGGTGAGGAAAAAGATGTGTTTAAAGGGAAAGTGATATGGAAATAAGGGAGTTCCAGTTGTTTGGACACATCTGCTGGGTCTGACTGTTTGCCCTTTGGCCTGAGAAGAGGCAGCAGTCACCGTGGAGGAATCAGCTAAGACCTAAACCAGGGGGGAAAATATGGGATTTGATGATACTGCTCAAAGCACAAAGACCAGCTCACTATGGAGACAGGAGAATTTATGTGCTTGACTCATCTGTGGAATGGCGAGGAAGGTTTACAAAAGTGCTTGGGGCTCTTCTCACTTAATGTTGCACAGAAACATAATGCATAACTGACACAGACTCAGAGGGATTATTGTTGAAAGTAAAAACCCTCAGAATCCCTTCTTTGTGGATGAGGAACTGATAAACAGAGGCGACACCAAACTCCTCTGTTTCCCTGGCTCGGTCCTGATTTTACCAGATAGTCTGAGCTACCTAAACTTTATTCATGCCCTGCACTCAGAGAGGGCAAGTAGAAAGGCAGAAGAAAAAAGGTGACAGTCAACTCCCGCTCTTGCTCTGCCTCTGCACACAGTATAGGTGCAAGAAGCTTGAGCCAGCCAACTCTGAGGCATTTGATCCAATCTCCCTGTACCTTAGCTGTGCACTCCTAAAAGAGCACAGCCACAGAAACCTAAGTCACTGGGGATTTTATATCTCAGAAGACACTTTCTTGACTTGGAAACCAAGGACACTTTTAACTGTGATATCAACTATTGTCTTAATTCATAGCATCAGAGAATCGTAGAATGATTTGGTTTGGAAGGTACCTTTAAGTCCATTTAATTCCAATTCCCCTGCCAGGGAAAATGACATTTTCACTAGACCAGGCTGCTCAAAGCTCTATCCAACCAGGCCTGGAGATGGGGCAGCCACAGTTTCTCTGGGCAGCCTGTTGCAGTGCTTCCCCACCTTCTCATCTATTCCAGATGTCTAATCTAACCCTTCCCTCTTACATTCTTACAGGCTTGAGCCAAACAGCATGAGAGTCAGCCCTAGATTAAAACAGCCAGTGCACAGGGGGGTGTCCAGATGCACCTCCTGCCATGAGCAGGGTGGTTTGGAGCCCAGCTGTTCGCACACAGATACCCAGAACTATCTGAGGCGTCCTCAGGTGTTGTCCAAGTGACTTTCAGAAATGGTCCCATGCAGCAGATGCCACCGCCCACAAAGGTTTTGTGTCCCCTGAGACGTGCACAGAGATAACAAAACCTGACGCCATCACTAGTTTGGTGAATGGCTCAATCTGCACTGAATATACAAAGCAGATCCTCATTTATCTGTGAACATCTTCAAATAAGGGTCTTAATCTTGAAATAAATCTCAAGCAGATTACACTCAGTTTTAACAAACAATAGGTAGACTGTGAACTCATTGTCTTCTGAGTGTTGAATCCAAAAGATTTTGAAATACAAAACGTGCTTTTTACTGTTTCATAAAACAAGCTGTACTTAATTACTCACTTGGAGCTCAGCCTCTAAGAATCATTTCTATAGTTATTCTGACAGTAATTCTCCTCCATAGGGAACTGCTTTTGTTGTCTTAATAATTTTATAGAATAAGATTACACCCACACAGTTCCAAAAGCAGCCCTAAGGCCTAATTTGCCAGCTGTCCTCAAGGTCTACTGTCACATGGGGCCAGTAGTTAAGTTTCAGATGACCACCTGGTGCAAGAAGAGGGAAAACCTTTAATTTGCCAGCTAAGTTGAACTGCTCTCTGGTGCCACATAAATGGGCTTCAGAAACTAAGATATAGGTTGTCAAAACCTGCTACTTCTCTAAATGCCCACAGCTGAGGATTTATTCCCACACCAGCTGACTAGCTGATGGAGGGAAAGGACATAATTCCTGATCTCAGGCTGCTTCTTACTCCTTTCTTCTTAACCCTGAACAGATCTGTAAGTGAACTGTGAGGTGAAGAGCAGACCTTACTATGCACATTTTCTTTTTGTAGGCTGTTCACCGTCACTGCTAGACACAAATGAGTGGTTTGTGCTTACAGGAGATGACACAAAAGTGTAAAGTATTCTCTGTTTAACAATAATTCTGATCAAAATGTCAAAAGCTTATTCACTGCTCCGTGTCAAACCTTGGAAATAATTGGCTTTTGTGAAGAGAAGGCCATGATGCATTGGTGGTTGCCTGGGCAATTTCAGTGTCAAGTATGAACACCTCTGTGCAGTTTAAATGCCTTTTCTTTAAAGGCAGGTGAATATTTGCCATTTTAGTCCACTGCTCCAATAAGCTCCATCTTTGTTCAGGCTGATTTGTTGCCAAGGCACTCCCTGATGAGCACACACTCCTGCTTTGCAGTGCTGCAGGGCTGGCACGGTGACAGCTGTGTCCCCAGGGAGCTGTCACAGGCATCACAAAGAGAGGAGGAATGTGCAGTGCATCCCAAACTCCTGAGTGCTTAGGGAGAAGAGAGATCAGTAAGGTTAACCCTAACCCTCGCCCCATCCCCATATTCTTGCAGGAATTACTTCTAGTCATGCAGTCTCCAATCTAATTGGAAAGGTGTGAGCCTCAGGTCCTCATCTCTTCTCAGGGGGCAGCTGCTGCACAGGCCAAGCTGTTAGAACACTGAGTGAAGATATAATTTCAGTTTGGAACCATGGGAAAGGAGGAAGAAAAGAAAAAATTCCATGGTGTTTTGCTTTTTCAGGGTAATCGACTGTCTTTGCAGTATTTGTTAGTGGTTTGAAGAAAGTAGAAGTTTTGGCTGTCCTCAAAGAATTGTAAAATCTTCAAGGTCAGAAAGGCCCTCTAGGATCATTAAGTCTAATTATTAGCCCAGTGCAGTCTCGTCCCGCGGCCACTGGAGCTGACGGGCCAGCTCGCCGCTCTTGGAGTGACCGGTGGAGACCACAAATCCCACCACTCCCAGGTTCTCCATGAGAACTCCTGAGTAGTGGCTCCGTCTGCGGCGTGGTGACACAGGTGAGAGTAGGACTGCAAAGCACTGAGACAAAGGAATGAAGGCGTGGACACACGTGTGGATGCCAAGGCACTTTATTGACCCAGGCAGGGCCAGTAACGATGTCAGGGAAAAGCTGTTAGGGAGCCACTGATAAAGGTGAAAGGTGTAAGGAATGAGACACGAGGGACCAATGAACAAAGCCCAGGGGAGGAGCGAGGGACACAATCGAACCAATAGGAATGGCCCAGGGGAGGGAAAAGGCTCAGGAGACAAATCATGTGTTAGGTAAGGGAAGATTGACATAGAAATTTCTAGAAAAGAAAGGGGATTGGTTACAATGATGGACGGGTAACTGGTGGAAAGAATGAACCATTATGAGGGAGAACATTGGGGGGAACAGAGGGTCAAACCAAACTTATAAAAAATAACCAACTTTATAACAAAACCTGTATAAAACACACAATGCTACAGCCCAGCACTGCCATATTCACCACTAAGCTGGGTCCCCAAGTGCCACAGACACACACATTGCACCACTTCCCTGGACAGCCTGTTCCAGTGCCTGACCACCCCTTCAGTGAAGAAATTTTGCTGATGTCCAACCCAACCCTCCCCTGCCACAACCTGAGGCCATTTCCTCTTGTTGTGCCCCTTGTTACCCAGGAGAGGTGGACCCAAAGCTGTCTGCAACCTTCTCTGGTGACTCCTCATCAACAATTAATTTACAAATACTTCCATTCTTTCTGGTTCTGAGCTTGATGCAGATGGTATGGAAATATGAAGAATACTAAAATGATGGTAAGAGTTTGGGTTAACAGGAACATGGAAAGATAAAATTCAGAATTTTGTTGGACCACCAGGAGAGAGAAAAGGATGAGAAAAAACTTTGTACAGATTGGTTAAAAGAAAAACTACTATACAACTCCAAAGAGAAAGAAAGAAAAAACAAACAACCTGAAAACCAAACAACAACCCTGAATGAATAAGAAGCTGCAGAGCTGAAAAAAAAGAGGTTGAAGAGGGAGAAGAGTTACTAATATTTCTTCATGCAGTGGTCATTAAAACAGCAGTATAGAAAGATTTAGTGCAGAAGAAGAAGCAGCAGCAATAGGATCCAAAGATCTCCTTGATGCAGAGAACGTCAGTGTTCATAGATAGTGGTTTTTATCAGCTTAAAGGGGATAAAAGCAGGCAGATAGCTAGAAAAGCATAATGATTCATTAGTTTTCCCATGAGGCTGGAAAGAATAACTAAATATACCTGTATTTTCTCTGAAAAAAATCTATGATGGGTTTGCCCTGACTGGATGCCAGGTTCTTATCAAACTGCTGCAACACTCCCCTCAGCTGGACAGAGAGGAAGAAAATAGGATGAAAAAAGCTTCATGGTTTGAGCTGTTTTAATAAAGAAAAAGCAAAATCCTCACACAGAAGCATGGGAAAGCAGAAGATTTGTCTTTACTTCCATCAGCAAGGTGATGTCCAGAGACAGAATCAGAGAAGCCCTGAAAATTTTGGGTTGTGAGGAACCTTTGAAGGTGTCATGTGCAACCCCCTGCATTGACCAGGGACCTTTTTAGCTCAATCAGGTTGCTCAGAGCCCTGTCCAACCTGTCCTGCTTGGGAAGCCAGGCTTCAGTACAGACAAGGGTTGCTTCAGAAGACAAATGCTGTAACAATGACAGACCCTTTCATCCTCCTTTACTCTTGGCAGTTGTTTTGTTTTGTTTTTGTTGTTGTTTGTTTGTTTTTGTTTTCCTTTGGGTTTTCATTTGTTTGTTTGGGTTTTTCGTTTTGTTTTAGTTTGGGGGTTTTTTTGCTGAACAGATATCGTGTGGTATGGAATATCCCTTGGGACAGTTTGGGTCAGCGTTCCTGGCCATGTCCCCTCCCAATATCTTGCTCATGTTCAAGGGGATGTTGGAGAGATGTCACAGGGGCTGTACCAGCACTGCCCAAAGCACTTGTGTGCCACCAATATCTTTCTGTGTACAGCACAGCACTGGGAGTGCTGCTGGGGGGGAAAATTAACTTCATCCCAGCCTGACAAAAATCAACAGGTGAAACAGAAAATTGCAGAGAAAGGTTGCCCCTTAAATTCATAAAACTACAGGAACTGAGCTTGATGAAGCCAGAGAAAAGCAAGAAGCAATGGTGATAGGAGTAGGAAAAAGAGTAGGAATGGAAGGACTTGTGTGCTTGAAATCACAGGTACAAAGCACCTTCCTTTCCTCTTTTTTATGCTCCCCATCACAGGTACATACCTGTAATCACAGGTACATAGACAAAACGCCTCCTGAGTGCACTTTTTAATACAAAAAAAAAAAAAAAAACCTATAGAATGTGTCAGGTTAAATTTGAGCAAAAAAAATCCAAAACAAAACTAAAAACTAACATTTCAGAACTCAAGAGATGTAAAAACTTGGGCAGACTATCCTTGAAACAATTTCTTTCACTGGATGTCTTTAAGGACAGATTACATGAGGTGAGAATTCAGTTGTGCTCTTTCGAAGGGACCTGTGCTGTGCCCAGAGGACTGTGCATGAGCTTTCTCATGACCGTCCTGAGCCTCAGGCTGCAATGGGGATGTGCCCACCTCAGTGACAGGCCAGCTTTGGCTGGCATGACTGCTGCTGCTTACATAGCATGAGCAATGCCCAGAGCTCATTGCAAGGTCTTGAGAAAAAAAGAAAGCCTTCAAGATGACAGACATGATGCTTGGGTTTTAAATTATGTGTTGGGTGAACATGGGAATTAATTCTTAGGAATATTTAGGAGTGCCTTATTGCAGCACTGCATGACATGAGCAATCACAAAGCCTTTTCTTCACAAAGAAAATTACTGCAGAAGGGATCAGCCCTAATGGAGTAATTGACACATTTGCAAAATTGAAGAAAAACAACCCATTGATCCTCATCCTGCTTACATCCACAAAGCCGCAAAAAAGTCAAGCTGCAGATTGCTGTATTAGCTGGAGAAGAGCTTGATTTGCCTTTGTATCCATTTTGGAATAACTGTTCTTATTGGAATTCTGTCTGACTGTGCAAGGTGAGATGGTTCAATTATTTAATCATGCCATCACTCTCAATTTGAAAGGCCAGTGCTAGAGCAAATGTGCTTTCTGTTTAATTTATGCCAATACTTAACCTGCTTGGTCTTTTCCCTGTTTGCGTGTCTTCAGTAATGTATCAGAATATAATGGTTATTTCCTCCATTTTTATATCTGTCAAATTTTATGAGTCTCATATTCCATGGGTGACTCTGAATATGAAAGCTTTGTTCACCTCTCTGTGCTTTTCTGCAGACACAAAGATTCTGGAGGAGTGATGAGAAACACATCGCTTCAAGTCTGTCCCCTTTCATACTGAGAGGCTTGCACTTTCATTATACATCTGCAAGTAATTTATAAATGCTTGTAACTGGCTGATTATTTCCATAGTAATTTGTTTCATTTTGCAAGCATGCTACCTTTCTGTCAGTATTCTAGTGACCAAAAACCTTTCAAATAAATGATTTCTCAGCCTGTGTTAGACAGCCTAACAAGACTTTCAGTTTCTGACATAGACCTTCTGATAATTCTTTTCCATGGTGACCTAAAGTTTAAATCTTCTTATAGAAAGGAAAATGTTAACAGCAGAAATCAGTTAGAGTAGTTAGTTAGTTAGTTAGTTAGTTAGTTAGTTTGTTTGTTTGTTTGTTTGTTTGTTTTGATAGAGAATATCCTTTATACAAAGTCTACTTAATCAAATGTTGCATACATAAAAACTGAAAAAGGTAAAATTGAGATGTGTTTGGAGAAATCTCACAAGTGAGATTAAGAAAGAATTTGTAGGGTTCCTATATGTAGCTATGAGGATCCAAGAATTATTTACAGACCCACAGAATGGATCCCCACAGAAGGGAACAGAGTGGACTCACCTGGTACCACATCCCTGCTCCAGCAGGGCCTTCCCAGAGCACAAGGCTCAGGGATTGTGTCCAGAGGGATATGGAATATCCCCAGTGAGGGAGACTCCATCCCCTCTCTGCACAATCTGTTGAGGGCTTGGTCACTGCCCAGGGCAGAAATTCTTCTTCATGTTCGGGGAGAACTTCCTGGGATCAGTCCTGCCCAAGAAAAAAAACAAGACATGTCAATGAAATTAAAAATAAATTTAATTGGTCGTAAAATATATGCTTTTACCTTTTTAGCTGTGTTTTTATACTCTCTTGGTGTTTCACAGAATTAGCTTTGCACAGGAGCTAGAATATCTTTTATCAACCATCCTCAAAAGATTATTCATTTGACTGGAATAGTAAAACTTCAAGAAATATTGTTCCTGGAAGATCATGAACAAAAAAATTCAGTTCCACTGTAATCAAAATATTTATTTACATTAGGACAACAATCTTTCAGAGAAACTTCAAGGAAGGAGTAATTGGGTGAAGGGATGAAGCTTTGACAATATTTTGGCATCCTCTTTGAACACTTTGGAGTAAAATGTTTTGTACATGTTTTATAGGAAACTGTTCAAAAGCATGATTCTTCCCCTATATGATAATTTTTAAACAAAGGCTGAAATCTAAACATTTCAAAACATTAAAAAATTGATTTTGAGGAGATCATCCTAATGCTTCAGACTTGTTATAATTTTAAGAAAACAGACTGAAATCCTGAGAGCAGTGTGGTGTTGCTTCTCCATAGTGTCACTTCCCAGCTGCTTTGTGGCTGTGATTGATCTCCAAACCCCAAAATGCTCAAACAACCACGCCCCAAATAGCAGCAATCTTTCTTCCCATCCTCTTCTTTATGGAAATGGAAATGGATGGATTTATATCTCTTCATTCTCTTTACCTACAACTGCACCTTTTCTGACTACATGCCCATTGTGTTCCATGTCTGTTTTCTATGGCTTCATCAAGCAAAATTGAGGAAAAAAATCAGGGAATAGATTAGAGATTGTTAACTAAGGGAGGGCGAGTGACATGGTGATCAAAAAGTCTATATAAATATATAATTTCTTTCTGAAATAAATACAATTTAAAAAAACAAAACAAAAACCCCAAAAAAACAATAACTGATTAAAGCTGTGATTGGAAGAAGAATTATCAACTGCAATATTCTCCAGTGGAGTGACAGCTGTCTAATTTCAGTGGTTGCTGTCTTTCAGGTTGAAATAAAACATAAACTTTAATTTCTAGCTGTTAGGAGAAGAATATTAAGGCAGCACGTTTTCTCATCTGGTGACAGCAATCTAGCTGTCTTGCATGGTGGGCCACCAGTGCTGTGGAGAAGATGGGAGGAGAACCACTGTGTCACTCTTTGACATGGCAAGGAAGACACAGGGGAGGGCTAATTTCAGTAAAATCAGTGTGTTGACCTGTGTTTGGACCTCCTGTGTGATCCCAGACCAGGGTCAAAAATGGAAAACCTTTTGAGAGTGCAGCAGTCAGACTTGCACAATGAGAGTTCAAAGGAAGTTTGAAATAATATTTGCTAAGGAATGGGGAGCAGAAGCTGCAGCTGTTTGCCCAATAAAACAAATTCAATATCCGAATGAAATTGGAACATATAATCAATATTGGCCTAGCGAGAAAAGAAACAATAATCTTATAGCTCTTTGGAAAAGGCATGGCTTTGTTCACCTTCTGGTCATGCCACAAAGCCATCTGTTTTTCTTCTGTTATATTTTGTTAAAGATTTTGAGGAGGGCATAGATTGAGCTTGCTGTGCTGCAGTGACAGCCTATTATTGTTTGTCTCTGCACTGATGCTATTATTTCAAAGTAATGAAATTATTTCATAGGAATAAGTATGCAGGAAGGACTGCAGAGGAACAAGGAGTACAGAGCGCTGGTTCTGCAGAAATAAATGAGCTGGTATAAAAGGACCATATCATTAAAAATGCAGGCCAGTGGAAATTACAGCCTCAAGATCAAATGTTCCTGAGAGCTGCTCACAGACTTGCCATGGATTTTATGTATATGGAAACATTCATACAAAAAAAACGGACCTAGATTCAGTATGATTTTAACTTCTTATCTTTTTATGAAATCTGACATAATTAATGATATTTATGAACTTTTATTTTTGTTTTCAGTCCTTCTGTCTACCCTTAAATGAATTTAATTTTCCTGAGATATTTTAAGACCTAAGAACCTAGTTTAACAGTACATTTCATCCTTAAATTCTGAGTCAAACAGGGATTAAAAGCTATTGTTGGAAGTTTTTCAACCCCTGGGAGCTCTTACTTTGAAGAATACAAGAGCTCCAGAAGGGCATGAATTACACAATGCAGGTAGACCAGAAAATGGAAATTTAAGAAGAAGAATATTGTTGTCTTCTTCAATGATAAGTAAAACTGCTCATGGGGGGCTTGACGGGAAAGGAGGGACAGAAAGAATGGAAAAATGGAGAGCTCAGGACACAAAAGACCACTGAGAGGATGTGGGGGAAAATAAGGAAAAAATATCAGTCTGGAGTAGAGAGGATGAAGCAAAGGACGAATGCCAGAGAAGGGCCTAACACTCTGTTCAAGAAAGAGAATAAAATGAGGATAGATTGCAGTTTTAATTGAATATCTTGTCAGTCTCGAGCACGAGTTCCACTAAATTAACTAAGAAAGTAGAGACTTTTTTAGATATAGGAGTAAAACTTGATATCCACTGCTCTTGGAACAAAATGACAAAATGTCACATATGTAACCTTATCTCTGCAGAGCCTAGATTGCAAGCTTTTATTTGGGCATATGAGGCATTTCTCATGTTCTCTGAGTGACAAGGATATTGCCTATCTATTTATGTCTTTCTGCACAGTATCTGTCACTTACTCTACTTTTAACCACCATGGCTTTCAAAAAATGGCAAAGTCTAAATGGCAAGGTACAAAGTTTTGAGCTTTTTTCCTGGTGCATTTTACATGCTAGTAGTGGAACATAGTAGGCATAATGCATTCCAATTCTGAATAAAGGCTGCAAAAGAGGTCAAAAGCACAAAAAAATGCAAAATAATCAGACTGAAGTAATATTTTCTGAGTGATGACTGCAAAAGAGCAGGTATAAGTGCAGAAAATATCCACTGACAAAAAATCTTTCCGGCGCCAAATGAACACAGCAAGTACAGACATTATATTCTGATTATTTTCTTGTAAATAGTTGTTTGGTTTTTTTATTTTTAAACCAGGCCCATTAATTTACTTGTATACATGGAAAGTAACTGTTTTCAAAAGATGATCTTAACCAGAAGGCTTGCAAATAATTTCAGATATTCTTTCCATTCTCTCAGCACAGATTTAGATGCAGTAGATGCAGTAGGGAATGATGAAGCCATCAATAATCGCAGATATCCCCTCCGTGTTTTCTGCCCTGCCCGGATTCCAAGCAGTTAAAAAGTCTCTGAAAGTGCACCATGTTTCCAAATGAGAGCCTCACAGAAATCCAAATGTGCCATTTAGCATAATTCCTCACCCGCTGCTGAGCCATCGGCGGCGGGCGCAGTAACGGCCTCCTCGCCACGGAATGCTAATGCAACGTGCAGCGCTGCCATTTGGAAATTTAACTGGGACCCAATTCCCAATAAGTCATTTCTCCTTTCTGATGGGAAGGTTTTCTTTCAAAATGGACCTATTTGTGCAAATTGCAGGCAGGCCTGGCTATTTTGCACAGTTGAGGGAAAGCAGGGTTGTGCTTTTTATGGAGTGAGCTATTGGGTAGATTCACATTTGACACAGAGTGCGCTGAGTTATCAACTTTCTCCAAGGGCAATCATATATCTTGTGCATCCAGAGCCAAATTAAATCTGACATTTCATTTAAAGCCTGAGACATCCTGATGCTAAAGCAGAGCATGAGTGGTAAAGAGTAGGAGGGCGTTCGGTTTTTCTGGATGAATGTTTCTGTTCCTGCCCTGCTTGTCTGGGTTGTAGATAAGGTCTAATTGCCCACCATCATCCTATATTTTAGCCAGATGGAAATCTCAGATTTAATTCTTTTCCAATGACATTCCTGCCTGTAGTAGTTGTTGCCAGGCAATGTTAAAGAGGACTACTCTGAGCTGGCTTCAGATGGCTTCGTAACCATCATTATTTACGTAGCATTTTGTGAAGATTTCTTTGGTTATCCACACAGCCCTCACAATAAGCCTGGTAGTTTGCAGACAAAAATGCAGTCCTTGAATTTCCCAATCTCATTCAGTTCAAAATCTTTATATCTCATTCTAGGTGTTTATTGCAGACAATCTTTTCCTGCTCTCAACCTCAAATTAAAAAACAGACTCTTGTTGAGGTGGTGGATGGGTACAGGTCACCAGGAGGGGTAAGGCAAAAGTAGTATAAGAAGCTTTTATCCTTCATTACAGCCATGGATATATTCAGTTTCTGGACTGGTTTCTGATATTTATTGAAATGGACTCATAAATTCTCAAAATTTACACACTGTCACCCAGGAGTCCTAGGATAGCATCTATATCTATGGAACCAGGCTGAAATCCTGTGTTCATTCCACTTTTATTATATTTTCCAGTGAAAACTGGATCAACAGTGATGACCAAGTCCCAATAGAAACATCCAGCAGGATGTAATTTCCTAGGTATTTCATAGCAGAATTACTTCTGTATTTTTATACCTCCTCAGCCATGCCATCCTGGGTCTGTTGTGAATATCACTGTATGCAGCATGATTGTTATGAAGGAGCATTTCTTCTGATTAAGAATATTGTTCATGGCAGGAAATGCTATTGCTAAGGGTGAGAAGGCCCTTTTTACATGCTTCTATTGTTTCCTTCATTATGCTTTATTTCACATGTCACAGGCATGCACACCTCATACATCTTAATTATTTGATTATCCAAGATAGAGATATCTTTCCTGCCTCTAGGGCGGGAGAAGATGCAAGGAGTGGGAATATAAACAGAAGTAAAGGAATTCACACCTTATAAATATTTTTTTTCATATTTCCTTCCCTATTGATTTTTCAAAAGATAATTTTTGTGGGTGTAGTGTGATCTGCTCTAATTAGGAGCCCATTGATTGTGAACCATTATTATTTCTTCAAATCTTGGAAATGGGAGGGAAAATATAGATGGGGAAAAAAGAGGGTCAATATTTCATTGCTTTAATGTTTGTTAATTGCACACTTTGGACACTCCTTTTAACATTCTTTTTCAGATAAAAACCCTGATATTTTTTTTTCCCCACAATGGCCTCTTTGCTTTTATTAAGGTCAAAGAGGGAATGTTTATTTCTTCATGAAGAGCAACCTTGGATTGATTGAAAGGAATAATAGGCCATTCAGCCCTTTTATTGAAAAGTGGCTGGTGCTTCAATTGCATCATCACTAAGCCTTGTTGGAAAAAGCAGAAGCATTATTGTTCATTTTGCAACATCACCCACCGCTGTATATGCTGTTGGAGAGTGCCCATTAGTTGTAAAGTTATCCCTTTACATGATTTCCTGGAAAGATTTCCAAGAAAGGGGAAACCTACAAAATGCTGCCAAAATTACAAGTTCTTGCTTTTCCTGTGCTGACAAAATTCACCTGAAACTTATTTTTGTAAGGAATTTGGCATTGACTCACACAAAAAGCCTTTTGGCCTATGCTGAAGGATTCCTCAGTTTTCACACCCTGTCTGCCTTGCTGCCACTGCAAAGAACTTGTAGTTGTTAACATACTATTACTACAGACCCTGGAGGTTAAAAAAAAGAAAAAAGATTCCCAAATACCATGTGCAAACCAAGAGAAAACCCTGGACAAAGCCCACAAGGACCCCTAGGCCTTGTGTGCCCAGCTCCATGGCAGAGTTCCCTGTTCCTATGGAGGTGGTGGGAAGGATTAGGTACCAACAGCTGGGTTTCCAGGCAGTCAGAGCAAATGCTGAAGACAAAATAACACCTCAGCCATCACAGAAATATATTTGTGATCTTCTCCCACTGCTGGGTTTGGGTGACAAAGCCTGGACAGCTGAATAAGGTCAAGAGAGGCTTTCCTAACTCCATATTCCACACTATATCCCATCTCCAATTCCATCCCTGACTGAGAGCTCATGTTTCTTGGTTTTGGGGCTTTTTTAACAATGCATCCCTACACATATCTATTTCTTTGCTCACTGGCACCTGAAATCTTGGCTCCTTTGTTTCATAGTTGTGCAGGAAGAACAGAGGCACACACATCACTTTTTTTCTTAGAATCAGAATCACAGAATGGCTTAGTTTGTAAGGGATCCTAAGGATCCATCCCCCTGCCATGGTCAGGGACATCTCCCACTATTCCAGGTTGCTCCAAGCCCTGCCCAGCCTGGCCCTGAGCACTCCCAGGGATGGGACATCCATTCTTCCTCAGCTTGCCAAAGGCCAGGCATTCCCTAGGAAACAGGAGTTGGGGGTTTGGAGCTCTTTCACACAGAGAGGTGTGGAAGGTGATTTCTGCTCTGAGCTGCAGAGCACAGAGCTGGCTGGGAGCAGGATGTGGTGCTTCCATCGGCCTCATTACTGATGGAAATTGCCGTGGTTGCCCAGCCCGGTGCCTGTTGCATGCTGGAGGTGTGTTCTGAGTACATCTGCAGGGCAAGTTTTCTCAGAAGATTTGAGCGTGAAAAGATGAAGGAATTCTATTTTGAGTCTCCTGCTGACGTTTTTCCTACTTTGATTTGTCACAACAGGGAGAAATTAAATGACCTCAGTCCTTGTGTACTCAGGCAATTAAATTCTATGCAAAGCTGAACCCCAGACACCTCTGTGCTTCTGTGCATCAGGCACTGATAAATACCTTTTCCAAGGCCATAAGCACTGTCTGCAACGGATCAAGAGATTTCATCCAGAATTACTCACTCAGCCCTTGTCCTTTGCCCGACAAAAGCCGCCACTGCCTCTCCACAGCTGCCAGTCCCACTTGCTCCTTGAAGGATGGCCTGGCTTTTAAGGGCATGTCTACATTGTCAGCTGCAGACAGACACACGCTGTGCTCTGAACTGGAGCTGCCTCACCCCGGGAGCGGTGCAGAGATGTAAATGCCAAACTGCTGCCACGCTAATGAGTCCAGCTGAGTGACATCGTGCCCTGCTGGGTTTCAGGCACATGCATTCCTTCCAGGGAGAGCACGGATGTCGTGATCAACATCCGTCTCAAAACAACATCATTTTGTTTGGTGTCGGGGAGAAAAAGTATTAGAGAGACAAATAAGATTTTAAAATAACAAACAGCAGGGATATATATTTAGTCTTATGTTTTCCAATTTGACATGTCACTCTGAGTCAAGCTGGATAGGCTTTGATCCCCCAAAAGGGACTTTTTAATGTTCTAACAATGCACCAGTTTTCTTACAGAATGGAGCTTATGTTAGTGTTATGGTTCCCTTTATTTTTTGCTGATGTGCACAAGCCAACAGTGCAATCTTCAGCTTAATACCAACAGCTTAAAACCTGATCTTGTTTCAAAACCAGACTGAGCAATGCTAAATAAATATTCAGAGTGCAGGTCCTGTAAACATGATTCACCATGCTACTATAGTTACAATTTTAGTGCTTAATTTGAGAATTATATGCTTTAAATCAAGCCTGGGACACCCACAGGCCCTGCACTCGGTACTATGTGAATCTGTAGGGATTTGATGGCCTGGAGGAGAGTGGAATAAAGCTGCTGTGCCTCCTTACTTGGAGTGCTACCCCTTCAGTGACTAATAGAAAAAAACAGTTTTCAATTTTCACAAGGTAATTCATCTGACTGTTGCCTAAACTTCTCCCTAGAGAGAAACAGTTTGGGTAGAAAAACTGTTTGCAAAATACACATCAATATACTGACAGCCACGAAAAAAAGAAAAAGGACTCAATGCATGTGACACTTGTCACATTAATGAGCACAATTCATATTAAGAGTTTGACACTTCCTAGCTAAAGTATTTGATTGGTCTTTTCTTGTTATTTTCCCCAAACAAAGCTTAGCATACCAAGTGTGCCTGTAGTGATGGGGCATCTGTTTATGAATGTCCCAGTGTGCCTCTGGGATGAGTCAGGTACAAAGCAAAGTGAAGCTCAGCTTGGCAGCAGGATTAAGCCATTAAACAGTCTGTGAGCATAAAGTTCCCTGTACCTGCTCTCTCCTCTGCACTCCTGCTCAACCAAATACAGCAAATGTGCGCTGTAATTGCCACATTGTATGCCTACACGCTCCTGCCCTGGGTTAGCATAATAAACACCCTAAATCACATTATGCTGTGTATCAGGGGCTCAGCATTCAAGATCTGTTCCTTGCTAACTGAAAATTATGACTTATCCCTGCCTTTGATTTTCTCTATTGACTGCTGGCTGTTTTCTGTAGGGTTACTGTGGAAACAGGAAGAGGATCCAAGGATAGCAGTTAGTCTGTGGCATGTCTATGCATCCATATGTCACATCTATATGGCCTAGAGGTGTTGACGTGTAAGAACAAACACTACAAGAGGTGGAAGGGCTTGTGAGTTAGGAGGGTGCAGTAATCACTGTTCTGTCTGCATCAAATACAAGGGCTCACGGTTGGCAGGAGTCTTAAATGCCAGTTTTCCTGAAGGATGTTCCACAACGCCTTATTCTGGACTAGGAGACAATGTTCACATCTGCAAAATTCTGCAAAATAAGGCAGACTTTTCTCAATTTTTTTTTTTTTTCACAGCTGGAGGTTTAGAAATTTTGATTCCTTTCTCAGAGTAATATCTACAATCTGCAAATGTCAGTCTATGTAACCCTGTCCCCACCTTAAAAATCAAGCAGAAGAGGCTCTGAATGCAGTGCCCAGGTCTCCCATTGCACTGACTCCAAAGGGAAACCCTGTCCCACACACAGTCCTGGATGGGTCCAGCCTTCAGCATCCATTCCTCCATTTCCCACGAGTCAGGGGAAATAAGGACACTGCCTTAGCCATCAGACTTCTTCAGACTACAATTCTCATAATTTGATTATTATGAGCTGTTTGTTTTTATTTGTTGAAATATCAGATGCTGAGGATAGGCTGAGGATATTAAAAATTACTCTGAGGAATGAGGAATATGGTAGGCAGCTATTAGTTTGAGATGACTTAGCCCAATTAGTATTCCATATCCTGTGATGAGATGAATTTCCTTCTTAAGATGGATAGCTAAAATTTATCTTGTTCTCTGATGAAGCTTTCCTATGTCTGTGCTCTGGGGGCAGATCTTTAGTACTCTGAGCTCCTTTCAACTGCTGATATTTCCTGTATGACTTTTCTGGGAAGGTGACTGTAAATCCTGAAGGCAGGAGCTGGAATTGAATGCACAACATTCCTGTAAGTCTGAAAACACAGGTGTCATTTCCCTGCTGATGTTGTGAAACAAACAGATTTTTCCAGCTAATGCTGTCAGAGGGAACATCTTCCTGCACAAGACTGAGGATATAAAAATACCTTAGGATAATAGAATATCCTGTGTTGGAAGATACCAACAAGGTTAATCAGCCCTGCACACAACAGTCCCAAGAATCACCCCATGTGGCTGACACTGCTGTTCTTGAGCTTAGTGCTGTTACCACTTCCCTGGGCAGCCTGTTCCAATGCCCAGCCACCCTCTGGGTGAAGAATATTTCACTAACATCCATCCTGAGCCTCCCCTGACAAAACTGCATGCCATTAACATGCAGCTCCATGACAGCACACCTTGAATTTGTCATGGTTAGAAGGAGATTAGGGCTGTCTTGGCTGCAGCTCTCTGTGGCTTGGCTCTTGCTGATCTGCTCTGCCATTAGCTGGAGAAGAAGTTGGGTCAGGACTCCTGGCCTACTCTGCTGCCTCTCTGGTCTGCAAACTTGTGCAGGGACACACAGCACAGCTGGCAGAGCAACTGGGAATTGGGAATGCATTTCATTTTCCTGTGCACTATGTGAAAAAACATTTTGTTTTACTTTTCCTGGAAGTGGCCATCTTGGCCACCTTGTTGCTCAATTACCTTATTACTTCAATAGCATCATGGCCCACGAGAGGAGCTGCAGGACACAGAGCTGGCTTATCTAGCAGATAAGTGTTTAGAGAGGCCAGCAGAGACTGGCATTTCTTCCTGTGAAGCACTGCTGCAGAGATCCCTGCTGCAGGCAGCCTAAATAATTTGTTGGAGCACACAAAGAGTTGGTGGCAGAGCCCACAAAGCAATCTCAGCTCTAAACTATCAGTTAGTGTCACTATAGGACACGAAAAAAACCACACACACCACTGTTCTTAAGGTGAAGGGAAAAAAGGGAAATTTATTTTCTGACTCCAACACTTATAGTTTTCCAAAAGTGACAGCGGATTGGAGGGTGACAGTGACACCTCTCCAATGACACTGGTCAAACCAACAGTCTATCAACTCTCTCTTCCTCTATAAAGGAATGCAAAACAATGAGTTTTTTACAGAAAGCATGTGAGAAAGTTCATTACAAGAATGTCAACATCAGAAGGCTTAGAAAATCTTAAAAAACCAAGGTGACAGTTAGAAGCTGAAATCTGTCTTCTCAAAAGATGTATTCCAGTTTCATACATGGGAAAGCAGAGTCACAGGGCTTTAGCAACACAGACATCATCCTGCAGTGAAATCAGTGGCAGCTAGAGATCTCGTGGTGCTTAGTTCCTTTTCCATAACCACCCTTTCTTTGGATTAGATTTTGGAGTGGGTGCAACTGAAACCACCTCTCATTTTCTGTGGCAGCATTTGCTGAGCAATGTGCTTCAGGCAACAGAAGTAATTTTCTGAGTGTTAGTGAGATCCAACCTGTGCCATGGCCTCACCACCCTCACAGTAAAGAATTTCTTCCCAATATATAATCTAATCTTAATTGTTCATTGTGAAGATGTTGTCCCTTGTTCCCTCACTGCAGGCCCTTGTTGAAAGTTCCTCCCCAGCTCTCTTGTAGCCCCTTTCCATAGTGGAAGGTTCTCTGAGGTCCTCCCAGCCTACCCCCCTAGCAAAGACACTCATTGCCACATGTGCACTGAGGTGGGAAGTCACAGAGCCATTCTCACAAACTCAGGATAAAAGTTAGAGAGACAAAACAATAAATTAATTTAAAGAATTAAATGTCTCCCTTTGGAAACTCCTTAGGTTAGGGGTAAAGCCCATTAAAAATTTTATAAAAGTCAACCCAATTGTCATTTTCATTTACTGCTTCAGGCACTATGGTACTATAGATGATTTATAATGACAAATTCTATTAAAAAGTAATAAACCAACTCTCTTTGGAGACAGGACTTAGAGATGAAATTTTGAATCAACCAGAATATTATAACCAGAATTTTGGTCAGTTAAAAAAACCCAAAAAAACCAAAACCAAAACCAAACCAAACAAAAAAAAACCCAAAAAAAACAAAAAAAACCCAAAAAATACAAAACAAACCAAAACTCCCCCCCCCCAAAAAAAACCCAACCCAAACCAAAAAAACCCAAAACAAAACTAAAAACCAAACAAACCAAACATAACAAAACAACACCCAAAAACAACCCCCAAAAACAAGCAAAAAACCAAACTAAACCAAACCAAAAAAAAAAAAAAAAACCCACAAAAAACCCCACTAAATTGCTTTAATTAAAAATATATTTTGAAAAAGTTTTAAATATTCTCAGCTGGGTGAAAATGCATCTATATTTTGACAAACTAGGATCCATATCTTTTCTGGGGAGTTGTCAAATATTCACTGTCTGTAGGAACTACTCCCTTTATATGTTTATAACTATCAATTGCTTTATTAGTTTCTTGATAGAAGGATGCTCTGTTTCCAAAATCTCACAGTGGAACCTCTGCCTGCATCTTTTCAAATAGCAGTGTCAGGGTTGTGCTGAAGAGCTGTATCCCAGGAAGCTGGGAATTCCAATGCCATATTGTTAAATAGGCAAGCACAGTGTATAGTGGTGTCCTGGACAAAATTTGCTGCTTTCCCAAAATTTCTGCCTCTGGCTAGAGAGGCTCTGCACATCCCTTCTGCCACCACCACCACCAGCAAGGGAGGTTGAGCATATGAGGCTCACTGCCCTCCTCTCAGCAGTTTCACAGTGGCACTAGAAACTGGAAACCCACATTTTACAGAGGCTGTGAGGCTGTATCACATCTCCTCTGCTGCACCAGAGTGCTGCCAGTCTGTCTGTGTGTTGTAACATGCACCCCAAATTTCCTCCCCAAGCACCCCGAGCAAAGGGGTTCTCCAAAAACCTGACTGTGCTGCTCAGAGTTGGTGGCACTGAGAGAGGCTTTTTGGGGCAAAACAAAAAGAAAGCCCCAGCAAAACAGACCAGTGAGTCTTTCATCCAGCCTGAAATAGCAGGTGATGTGAAAGGTGCGCATGGGTTTAAAGTGATTGCCCTGAGTTTGACTTTGTAGGGCAAGCAGGCAGCCTGGGAAATAGGGAAGAGGCCCACTCAGAGTAGAGGAAGGTGTTTGTGAGCAGAGAGGTGGTGAGGCTGGTGACACATTTTTTGAAGAACATGTAGGGATAACTTTATGTAATTTAGAAATTGCAAAGTCTTCTCTGTTGAATGTCCAAAAAAAATTAAAAAAAATCTAACAGCATCAGGACTCATGCATATTTATTTCTTTTCTCCTTTTTTCTCTTTCTTTATTTTTCCCCCCTTTTTTTCCTTAAAAAATTCTTGCTATAAATTCAACTCTTGCTTGTCATAAGATGACGTATTGGTGCAAAGGAAGTTCAGATCTGGGGAGCAACTGTAATGATAATGCACAGCACAGCCATGCTAACACAACATCAATGAAGGGAAATTTTATGCCTTACTAAAACTGATGCAGTGAATTACCTAGTTATGTAAAATCAGACAGAATGAGTGCAGAACAATGAATTTTATAACACTAACTGCAGCTCTGGGCCAGGATGCAGTGTCTGTGCACAGTAAATGCACAACACAGAAGAATGGCCTCAGTCTCAATGTGTTTTCACTGCATTTATAAATACTTTGGTCAAATTTTGAGTAAAAAGAAGGACATGAATCAGAGTGGATATGCATATGAAATACAGGTATGGTGCACTTGATGGTGATTGCAGGTATGGAAAAGTGATTTTGGGAGGCAAAGAGAGAGACAGGAAGGCTGGGGGGCAAGCATTTTATCATGTGAAAATTATCACACACTGTGCAATCCAAATTTGCCAGTGCCCTGCTCTCCCTGTGGTAAAGTGCAAACAGTGACACTCAGCTCTTCTGCCAAGGGTTTTGCTTTGAAGATAGTGTCCTTACTCATAAATTTCCTTGTAATGGGTGTGAATGCATGGGTTTGGGAAAATATGGTTTAGCCTTTTTTGAGCAGATGCAATTGCTTTTTGGTTTGGGAGAGGAACATTTAATTGGCTCAAAAGACTTATAAGGCTGGACTTGGGAGTCATGAACTTTCAGGCTCTGCCTTGGACAAGCAGCAAAACAGTTTCACAGTCTCAGGTGAACCTGAGAGACACAGCTTTTGTTTCCTGTCCCCAGCAGAAAATCTTTTGTCTGAGCAGCTCCCAAGATCCCTGTGAGAGACTGAAATGTTGATGGTTAATGGCTCAAGTAATTGGAGATTTGGAAAAGCTTTGCTGACTATGTCAAGGTAACAGCTGAGGGCTGAGTGTGTCAGCAACAGAGGACAACCACACAAACCAAGCTCTGCTTTGGAGGAAGCTGACTTTAGAGCCTGATGAGGGAGGAGGCCAAGAAGAAGTAGATCCTGCGAGGTGGGATAGTGATTTTTATCCTGGCAATGTCCTCTCTTAAACAGCTGGCTCAGTGTAGAGCTCCCACCCAGGGGAGGAATCAGGACATTGCCATGTAGGCCTGAAGGTCTCCATGATTCTCATGAGGCATACCTGGCCCAGCTGTGCTGGTGTGAGAAAGAGAGAGAGGCCATGTCTCAGAAGAGCTCACAAACAATCAAAGTGCTCCCAGACTCATCTCTGGGGCCTCCAGGACTGTGCATGATTCACGGTGATGCAGCAATCAGTGCAAAACTGCCTCTCCAGGGGATGTACCTGGGCATTCCCACATAAATCTGAGCTCATATCAATCCACTGGACTTTGTGTTCCACGGGCTTTCCCCCACCCCTGACCCATCAAGGCGTGGCCATCACTGCAACCAATGGGCCCTGAAACTGCAGCAATCAAATCTTGTAGCTGCATCCACTGGTGGGAAGATCATCTTACTCTTATAATTTCACTATTTTTCTTTTTCCTTTTACATTTTCTGTGTTGTTTTTATGCTTTTATATCATTCCATCTCTATAGATAATAATAACCAAAATGGCTACATACCTGCTTTCCATGGCAACCAAATTGTTCTGAAATAAACCCTACATGTATATGTTTACAAACCCTGTTCATTCAGTGCATTTTCACCCTAACCCACTCCAAGGGATCTACTAATAAGAATCTGAGTTAGCCTTGACTTCAGGGATGGATCATAACAATCCCAAGAGAATTTAAAGCTTTGCCTTAGTTAAATTCAGGTTATATATTTATTGTTAATTCCCCTCATACACATAGGCAGGGCACTATTAAAACTGCAGTGCAAGGTACTATTGAAACTGTAAACACTGTGTTTTCAGTTTTTTTGTGTAGTATTAACATAAATTGCACATTATCTAATGTCTTTCCAAATCACTTTGGGGTACCAAATCTGGCAGCCTGGCTTTATTCCAACTTTTTCTCGTGCCAGTGTGAATTCTTGCTCTCCCTCAAGTCTTTTTTTTGATATGTTTGTGGGGGTGTTTTCTCCCCCTTCTCTCCACTTAGCTGTTCTATGATTGTTTTTTCACCCCAGAGACATTTTCTTTTCTCTGAATATTAAATGATAATTTTGTAAAAGAGCCAACCTTGCAGATCCTTATTGCATCTAAGTTCACCTGTGCAGCTGTACTGAAAAATAGCCTTGAATTAGCCTGAATTGGTGTTTCTGCATCTGCTTTTCTATTCTCATTAGTGGAAACAAATGCCATATAAGATACCTCTCACAAAATCCCAGGATGGGTTAAGACTGGAAGGGATCACAGTGCATGATCTGGTCCCACCTCCCTGCTCCAGCAGGACCATCCCAGAGCACAGGACACAGGGCTGTGTCCAGAGGGGTCTGGAGTATCCCCAGTGAGGGATTCTCCATCCCCTCTCTGCACAATCTGTCCCAGTGCTCGGTCACTGCCCAGGACAGAAGTTCTCCCTCATGTCCAGGGGGAATTTCCTGGGCTCAGGCCCTGCCCGTGGCTCTGGTGCCATTGCTGGGCCCCAGAGCAGAGCCTGGGCCCTGCTCTGCCCCTCCCTGCACACAGGGACGCACAGGGATGGGGTTCCCTCTCAGCTGGGGCTCCTCTCCAGCTCCCTCAGCCTTTCCCCAGCAGGGAGATGCTCCAGGCCCTTCCTCACCTCTGTAGCCCTCTGGGCCCACTGCAGGAGCTCCATCTCTCTCTTGTCCTGAGGAGCCAGACCTGGGCACAGCACTCCAGAAGTGCCTCACAGGGCAGAGCACAGGGGCAGGATCCCTCCCTGCCCTGCTGGGAATGCTCTTTCCAATGTACCCCAGGATTCCATGGTCCTTCTTGGCCCCCAGGGCCCTGCTGGCTCATGGACCCCCTGTTCTCCACCAGGACCCCCAGGACCTTCCCCTCAGAGCTGCTCCAGCATGGCACCCCAGCCTGTGCTGGAGCTGGGGTCGTTCCTCCCCAGGGGCAGGACCTGCCTTTGCTCTGTTGGATTCCAGCAGGTTCCTCTCTGCCCATCTTCAGGCCCTTTGGAAGGGCTGCGCAGCCCTCTGAGGTATCAACCACTTGTCGCAGACATCTTTTCATTAAAAGTCCTTTCTTAGGATTTTTCTTCCTGAGAAGCTGAGAGGCTTCAGGAACAAAATATAAACAATGGTTATCTGCTGCTGTGGAATACATCAGATGGATTTTTGATTGGCCCATCTTGGATGTTTATAATTAATGGCCAATCAAGGCCGAGCTGTCTTGGACAGAGGGCAGAGTCCGAGACAGCTGCCTTTTGTTATCATTCTTTCTATTCTATTCTTAGCTTAGCTAGTCTTCTGAGATGAAACTTTCCCTTCTATTCTTTTTAGTATAGTTTTAATGTAATGTATATTATAAAATAATAAATCAAGAATCAAGCCTTCTGAACATGGAGTCAACATTCTCATCTCTTCCTTCACCTGAAAACCCCTGTGAACACCGTCACAGCCACTCCTCCCAGCTTTGTATCATCAATGAACTAGCTGATGAGAACTTGCTTTGTGTACTGTAACTTTACCTGATACTTTTTCAAAAGCCCTTTCATTAGTCCCTGGGTCGTACAAGCTGTCTTTCAGTGAGGAAAATACCTGGAAGCGTTCACAGCATTTCTTGTGGAGCTCTGCCTGACATTGCCTGCACTGTGCAATGAGGTCTGCATTTTGGATCAAGGATAATGGGCTGTTTAAAGTCAGGACTGATCATCAGCAGTCCCCTCTGGCTGTCTTTTGATAAACAAAAGCTCCTCATCATCAATTTTTAAAACAATCTCACAAATAGCAGTCAGCCTTAATAGATAGATGAGATCTCATTTATTTCACACTCCTTACATGTGCTCTGTAATATTTCTTATATTTCTGTGTCAAGTAGGTCTGTTTGGGAGTTTTATAGTAAAACATTATCACCAGAGAATTCTAGGAAGTTTAAATTGATAACATTTGTCTGGTTTGACTGATGTTATTGTTTATATTTTTTAATAATTGAAATACCATGTTTCATATTTCTGGCAGAATTAAAGGAATAAAATGCATAAATTTTAGCCTTTGTTGTCCTGACTCTACATTACAGAATCAAAGCAAAATAAACCTTCTAAAAGTCTGGAAAAAAAGGTGGTTTCAAATTAAGATGAGCGAAGTCAGTCTATGGTTTTAAGATTTTTTACTTTCATCTTGTGACCCTGGGTAGCAAATCACTGTGAAAAATCAAAGTCAGAATTCTTCCCAGTAATTTTATCAAAAAAAATTCACTTATCCTGCATTTGAATTGTATTTTAAGTAAAACATGAAAAGGGAACAACTGCTTCACTTAACAACCTTGTTAAAAAGTTACAGCAACTAGTTAAAGCTAATGATGTATATTCCATTTATTGACAGTACATGGTGACAGCTGCCTCTGGAGGGGAACTATTTACACCTGTTTCAGAACTAAATTAGGACAGAATTAATAATCCACAGTTCTTGTTATCTGTATCTGTTGTTGTTAATCAGGGCAAACCAGAGTGGCTGCCTAAATAAGATGCTGCACTGCTGTGCGGTCAAACCCAGGTGACACCTGCCCCAGCTGTAGTGCAGTGAGGTAAATATGTGACAATAGCCTTTTTCACAGACTTATAGAACCATTTAGGTTACAAAAGACCTCTAAGATCTTTGACTACAATCATTAACACTGCCAAACCCACTGATAGACACATGCTCACAGTTTTTAAATTCCTCCAGGAGTGGGGACTCCACCACTGCCCCGGGCAGCCTGCACCAGGGCTGGACAACCCTTTTGGTGAAGAATTTGAGAGATTCCTTGGATTTGTTTTGACATTAGCTCTTTTTACGTCCTGTCTGAGCACTGAACATGGATAATTTAGCCAGCTGAATGACCTAGTAGATACGAAACTTTACAAAAAACTCCTTAGATAGCAACGAGTTTTGGTCTTTGTCGTGGTTTGACCGGAAATGGGATATCTGGGATATGTTGTTTTTGCTGTGGTTACCAATGGGTGGTCGGATTTTAAGATGAGCACCTGGTTTGACCAGTGGGGCACTTGGATCCGCCTCTTGAGACTACAAACCCAAGGAGTTTAAAGCAGGGCTCTTTTCCTACAGAGCCCTCTTGGGATTTCCGGCGTGAAGGAGTTGGGTCTCCCTTTCCCGGCTCAGTTGCTGGCTGGGCTGGGGGAGGGGAAGCCACGTGGCCCATCTACGGTAGGCCCGGATTCAGTGGAAGGGTGGGGGAGCATCGAGCGACCTGTTTATCCTCCCCCCCACCCCCCCTCCTTTTGGAGACGGAGAGAATGCAGCCCGTGCTTGAACTGTTACCTTGAAACTTGTTATCATGTGCCGGCAGCACGGCTGAGAGGAGAAGGGGGGGGGCGGCAAGCAGCCCAGCCGCCTGGGAGAGCTTTTAACCCTTGTGGATAGTGAGAACTTCATGGAACATTACCTTTCCTAGGAAAGGGATGAGAGAAGATGAAGGAAGAAATAGGCCAATAAGGGGGTCTGGCAAAGGGAAAGAAAGATGTTGAAGGAATGGAGGAAGATGGAGTGGCAATCTTGCTGGACTCTTTTGTTGTATATCCATGGACTGTTTCCTGGTGATACAGAGGCTGCATTGCAGGGGGAAGCGGAGGCTCGGAGTCAAGAGAGTTTGGTTTTGAGACCCCTCGGCCCCAGGGGGTATAGAAGAAATGGGGGGGACAAAGGTCCCAGAGATGAGGCTGTGCTCTGCTTGGAACGAGACGAGGCATCCTTAAAAGGGTCCACCCTGAAAGCAGGCCCCTGCCCCATCCCATGCCTGGTGGTGAGAGCACCTTGGCATGGAAAGGAGATGTCACGAGATAGCAGGACTCCGGGCGGTGCTAATTGTGACAAGAAGTCCGTGGTACAATGAAGGACTCCGTCTACTCTTCATGAGCTGAAGATTTGATTTTCTAAAGGGTGGTGCCAGACCGAGTGTGGATAATTTTGGGAAATGTAAATGTATTGGGGATCTGGTAGGAGGAGGAGGGGGAAGTGGTTCTGTGTAGTTTTCATTTTCCTTGTGTTTTTTTTTCTTTTTCTTTTGTAGTTTAGCTTTTGCAGTTTAGTTAATAAAGTTTTTTTTCCTTTTTCCTTAAGCAGGAGCCTGCTTTGCTTACTTCCGGGTACCACCTCACAGCAGATGCCAGGGAGGGGGGAATTTTCATGGGGGGCACTGGCATTGTGCCAGTGTCAAACCATAACAGTCTTGCAGCAACTTTTCGCTTGTGAGTTCCCAAGGGCTTCAACAGATGGGGATTTGTGCCTGAAGAGTCAGCCTCACTTGCTGTTTGGAAGGGAGCAATGTCAGCTTCACCAAGAACAGTTTGAGAAGATGGCTGACCCCAGCAATGCTTTAAAACTTGCTGTATGGGGGAGCAGAAAGCGAGCGTAAATACATTTGGGATGGATTTTGTATTTACTTTTAAATTCTGAGCTCCATTTAAATAAAAATGATCTGTGGAAAGGCAAATATTCCTTCAGCCTTCTGCAGCAGATATTTCAAAAGTTTTCTGTGTGTAACCTGCCTATTTCTGACTTGCAATGAAAGTCGATACTTTCTGTTTCTACCACTGCTCGTAATATTGAGTAACCAGCTGTGAAGTCCAGGTGCTTTCATTTTTCCCCTGCAGAAAAGAAGACAAAAAAAAAATCTTTCTAATTCAATCCTTATAGAAACCTAAAATATTAAATCTAGTGAAGTTATCGTATTCTTTTATTAAGGAGGTCATTAGTTTCCTGAGGCTTTTTCATTCATTCTCAAAGTTGAATTCTGGCATTTACTAAATCAAGAGCTGGTTACAAATTAGGAAAGAAAGAAGCAAAATGAGATGCAGCCTGGAGTCTCTGCTTGAAGGCTGAAAGTTTAAATACCATTTCGGGTACAAAGCCATGCTGAACTCCACATGTCAATGCCTTTGCACAGTAGCTGTGCATCCACTTTGTGAGTTCGTGTGGGTCACTGCTAACAAACCAGCACATGGCCCCTTCAGCTGGAGTCTGCCTTGGTAATGAAAATCTTCCACATCTGCTCATGTTTCACATCAGTAAATGGGCATCCTCCAATGAGGGGAAGCACAAAAGCTCAGAGGGGGTGGAATTAAAAAATAAAACAAAAAAAAGGTGGATGAGATGTGTGATGAGATCAGTGGCTTGGAAGTGGCTGAGGAGGGTGATCTCCAGTGGCTACAGCTGCAGTCCTTCAATGATGTGCCCAGAGGAATGGGATCCAGTCCTCAGGCCACCTGACACAAATTGGATCATTGCTGTGCTTTTCAGGTCTGACAGCCCTTGAGTAAAACTGGCCACATCCTCAGTTTCTGTAAGATGCAGATACTGGCACAAGCATTACCACTTTTGCACCAGGATGCCTTATGTACTGAAACATTTTCCTCACAACAGAATTGAGCAGACCAAGTTTTAAAGGAGCCATGGAGAGCTGCACAGTAGAGAGAAAGAAGGAACCACAGCTGAGTTGCACCCTCAGCAGGTCCAACAGACTTTGGACCAGACCATGGAACCCAAGCTGTCATTTAGCTGGAAAACCTAAAATAATAATGCTCTTTTTCCTGACCTGGCATGCAGGATGGGATATGGGCTCTATTATCCTGCACAGAGCAAGGCTCACAGGAGGCCATAAACTTAACCCTCTTTTATCAAGGAACAGAGGCTGCACAAGACCAAAAGAAGCTTAAAGAAGGTAAAATTGCAACTGGCTTTGGGAATCTGACTCCAACCTAACCTGTCAAGCATTTTTTGAATAATATGTAACATGCCCCAAACTATTAAATCTGTTTCTATTTCAAGAATGACAGAAGGGTTGCACTTGCCTTTGGTATATAAACATCCAGTTGGAGCAGAGCTTTCCAGGGATATGTGAAACAAGGGTTTTCCTAGGCAAGGGTTCTCCTGGAGGGACGCAGCCCACAGTTCCCTGTGGAATCTGGGCTCCTACCACAAGGAACATCCTTCACCTCAGCTCAGGGAAAATTTTTAACCTTACTGGGTTTGTCAAAGCTCTTACTTATTATTTCTCTCCACTGCTCTTAATTCTTCTTTCCCTTCCCCTCACAGGCAGAAGTTCCAAAAACCAATTTGAAAGTCACACACTGGCCTGTCCCTAATTACAATTGCAGGGATGAGCAGTGGCACCAGTCTGTGATGGCTCCTGGAGAACTAGGGCCATTTCAGATACCCTTTTTCTTTGTAAACTCCTGTTTTCCAGCTGTTGATCCAGCTTCCCTTTGTAGAGCCATACAGCCATTCCACTGGTTGGTCAGACAAAGAAACTCTCTGTGTTTTTTAGACAGAGAACAAATGTACCTGCACCTGTCTAAATAATAAAACCTTTCCAAATCTTTTGCTGTAATGTCTATGGTGCATGAAAATGCACTTTTCAACAAACAAATAAATGTAATGGGAGTTCAGTCAGGAGTTCCTGGACTCTGCCACTGCAAGAAGTTTTGCATTGAAATCTTTGGACTAATGAAAACGCACTAAAGAAACAAAGTGAAAAAAAAAAAAAAAGACTTCCTAAAATATTTAACTTATGTTCTTTTGGCAAGCAAATGTATTCCTGCCTCAAGAGTGTAGTGCTAGATAAGATATTTTGCTACCCCTATAGAAAAAGCAGATAACGACCTGCTTTACAACCTCCATGTTCCCAGTGTTTGCCATTTGTGTGCAATAAAGGAAAATGCCATATTGACTGCAATTAGCCTTTCTTTTTTCTTTTTTTTCCTGTTTCTGCCTTTGTCTACACTCTGAAAAATAAAGAATGTTTGTTTTAGTAAGAGTCTGCAATTTTGCTGAAGATCAATGTCCTTTGTCACAGGAGTGACAAAGGTTTTCCTCTGCACTCTCAATAACAGAAGATCCAGAGATGCCTGATAGTTATTATATAGTCTTTTACCTAAATCACAGATGAATATTTCTATAGACATACATAGAAGTGTAGCAGTTTGAGAAGGGTTTACTGTAATATTATCATCAGTCTTTTTGATACTCTTTTTTTTTTTTTTTTTTTTTATCAAATAGCAGGGAAGGGAATCTTGGGAAACGGTGGAGTAACATTTACAGTCAATTTGCAGTCAAAGTTACAAAACATGAAAGAAACCATACAGGTTGTGTATGTATTTCTGTATTTGTCTACCTAAAAATCCATCTCAAAACACTGCAGAACAGGTACATGTGGCAGATATTGCAGATACAACTGATGTGAGACAGCTCATTGCATCACTGTCTCATTTTGAGCTATTCAGTCAGCTTTGCTAAGAGTATAGATGATTAAAACAGCAAAAATAGGCAGTGACCTCCATGAGAATATGAATGGTTGCCATAAATCTTGTTGAAATGCTCTAATGAAACAGCATCTAACCAGCAACTACCACTGAGCTGAGCTCTAAGAAATCTGTGAAAAACCTACATCCTGCAGGCACTAGCCCAAAACAACTTGCAGCCATGCTAGTGAATAATTTAGGTTGGAAGAGACCTCCATGATCATTTAACTCAACAATTTACCCAGCACTGCCAGTAATCACAGGTCTCCGGGTGCCAATTCCACATGTGATTTAAATCCCTCCAGGATAATGACTCCACCACCTCCCCGGGCAGCCTCTGCTAGTGCTTGACAGCCCTTCAGGTGAAGAAACTTTTCCAAATACCCTATCTAAACCTTCTAAACCTCCACTTTCACACTTGAGACTGTTTACCTTTTGTTGGAACCCAGGACATTCCTCTGGCTGCCCTGGAGGACTCAAGACCCTGGCAGGGGACTCAGAGACCTTGTCATGGAGCCAAAACCACCTGTGCCTTCCATTTTAGCCCATGGAAACAATTACCAACTTTGTGCAAGGAGTTACAAGACACAAGGGTTTGAATAGAATGATAGCTAATTTGTCACAGGGTGAAAAAGTAGAATTTTGGGGATTTAGAATGGGGGTTCAGGTGGCAAGATAGAGGGATTTGGGTGTGTCCTGTCCTTTTTCTTCTTGTCCTCCATCTTCTGCTGTGATGGTGACACTTCTGGATTGGTTTAGGGTAGAGACAAACTGTCTAACATAGGTGATAGGTATTGGAAAATTATTGTAAATAAAGTACATGTAGTTCTTAGTACAAAAAGCTAACACCGCCCTGAGGGTGATCAGAGTTCCTCGACCCGACCTGCTGGACAGACTTCCACAGGTCAGAGAAAGAGTTTATTAGAAAAGAGAAAATAAACAGCCTTGAAAACCAGAGCTGAGGAATCTTGACCACTTCTTAGGTCACGGGGCTCGGAAAAAAGACTCTTTAATACCTCTGGAGCCATTTCAGCAACACAACTAGCCTGAGAACCCTTTGTCCTGTCCCTGTTCCCTGGGAGCACAGCCTGACCCCCCCGGCTGTCCCCTCCTGTCAGGAGCTGTGCAGAGCCACAAGGGCCCCCCTGAGCCTCCTTTGCTCCAGGCTCAGCCCCTGCCCAGCTCCCTCAGCCTCTCCTGGGGCTCCAGCCCCTTCCCAGCTCCGTTCCCTGCCCTGGACACGCTCCAGCCCCTTGGTGTCTCTCTTGCTGCTCAAGATGAGGCAACCACATCCTGACTCACTTGCCAGGAATCATCTCTAGCCACCAGGCCTCCTCCAACCATGGCCACATACTGTCATTTTAAAAGTTAAACTGGACTGTGCACATCAGCAGGAGTGAGCATGAACACAAGGATGGTGCCGGATTCTCTCTCACAGCTGCACACTCGCTGGTACCCAGTAAAAAACCACCCCATCACCTCCTAGGTTGTGTTGCTTGGAGCAGACTGACAACACAGGAGGGACCTTTAAGTTTTTTGTGATTGCTCCTGCTGCTGGCTGATTTTCAAAGCAAGATCTGTCCCCCTGCCCCTCTCTTCTTACCACCTGTGTCTCCCTTTAATCATTGTGGTTGTATTAATGCTTTAATCCTTGTGGTTGTATTAATGCTTTCAAACTTGAGGAAAGTTTCAATTCTGATCACCAAAAAAAAAAAAAAGTGACAGCCTCCCTGACATGAAGGGCAAATGAAACATTGATCACCACGGCTCTGGTGACAAGTGCTGAGTGCCAGAGGCAACTGTCACTGTGCTGTGTCCCAGGTTCATGCAGCACATAGTGAAGCCCTGCTAAATGCCACTGCCAAAATATCAGCAGGAAAAAAAACCCAAAAAATTCCTTCCCTCAACAGGTTCATTTAACCTGTTGGTGGCTGTCAGACCTGCATTTTGCTATGCAGAAAGTTCATGGAAACCTGTGGGGAAAGTGCAAACATATCTAAGAAAAAGATTTTTTTTTTTCATCCTGAGGCAGCCAGCAAAATGAAACCGTTCCCAGCTCAAGGTTTCTGTCAGGTGTCTCATTTTTTTTTTTGCATTTTTCATCACATGGCTGGCACTGGTGTTTGCCTGCTGTGAAACAATGGGGATGTTCCATGACCAGAACTTCCTGAGGTCCCCCTAAAAGTTCATAATTTGAGGGAGGCTGGAAATTTAGGGAGGCAGATACTCATTAGTGAAGAATCCTGTACTGCCTCAGTGTAAAACAGAACAAATAGTAAGAGAATGAAAAGCAAGGGAATTCTGCTGATTATTGAGAAAAATTTTGATGTCAGGACTTCTCCAATGAGAGAAAGTACTATGTAAAGAGCACCATTCTTCTCTCCTCTTCCAAAGAAGCCCATAGACATTTCCATATTTATGGTTTACAGAAAAAAACCAAATCCAAATTCAATTAAATACTATGACTTGTAAGTATTAGCCTAGATTTTATTTTGCTTTCTTGTAATAAGTTCTGCAAAAAGCCTCTTCTGATGTAGGGCTGGAGATGAAAAAACTGTACAGCTCCAATGTCGAAGAGGACGTTTGGTGTTGCCTTTGCCTGACTGTGATAGCTAAATTCTACAAAAAGTGAGCTCTAAGTGAGTAGCCTGAGTTGTTATCTGTTTATATTATGCTGTCATCCACTTCATTTTCCCAGTTATAATTAGAGTGGTATCTCTACTACTGCTTCAGCTACTTATGGAAAGAAAACATTTGCATATGTCACATTACCCATTATGTGCAGAAATGCTGTATTCCACAGATAATTGTGGTGCCTGAATGTCAGATAAATTAGATATGCTGAGACCTCAAACAAAAAGTAAACTGTACAAAACTGAATTTGTATGGAGGAGTTCAGTAAAGTCTAGACTCAGAACAGAGTTGAAGATTCAAAACTTTGTTGTCTTATAAATCTGAATTTTAATTTAGGGTAGGAGTTTAGGCAAGGGTAGGGATGAAACCTGTGAAGTGTGGTGAACTGAGGTTTTTAGAAGCATTGAAACAATGACAAGCCTCATCCTGAAGGGTTACAACACCCCTTTTTACTAGATGAATGGCTCTATCTGCCTGGATAAATATGTCTCAACTGGAAGTGCAATTTTAACTCTAATATGCTTCTATTTTTTTTTCCTCTATCATAGTATTACAGCTATGAGGGATAAGTAACAAACCACACCCATGAGAAACTATCTGCTTAAAAATGGTTAAATTAACACTTTGTTTGGGATTTTATTTCATAAAATTTTCTTCATGTCTGTCTAACAAGACACTGTTACTCCAAGACTCCTCTCCTCTCCTCTCCTCTCCTCTCCTCTCCTCTCCTCTCCTCTCCTCTCCTCTCCTCTCCTCTCCTCTCCTCTCCTCTCCCCTTTCTTTCTTCTCTATTTATTTGTCTTCCAGCAGCACATAAGGTTTATATATAATTCCATCAATACCTTGAGGCAAACTATTTGATGATTATAATAAAAAAAAAATCTCATTTTGCTGTAGTTTGTGGAGGGAGTTTCATTATTGCGTGTCACTTGGTTACAAGATTTTATGGGACTGTAACTCCTAAAGGACACTTTAAACATACACTTTTTATGGCAACTAAACTCCACGATAAACGAAAGCATTAAAATAAGATATTGGAGTTGTTTCCTTTTGTCTTTGATGGATATGGATTGTAGACATAAAAAGTCTTGTTTTGCCCTTAAACCCCTGCAGCCTCCCCTTCCCTTTTGAGCAGGTTGCGAGCTGACAGATAAATGTGTTTTTTGTGAGTTTGGGCTGAGCAGCAGCACAGCAATGACAAAGCCAAAATTTGGTCCTGCAGCATTAAAACAGGAGTTCCTAAACCACAGGTTTTGCTTTCCTTTCCAACCCTTTTTTAAGCTTTAAAGGCAGGTATTTATTTTCACCAAAATGAGCTATTTTTGTTCTTTAGTAAAGAATACCTGCGCTCCAGCCATCCCGTTCATGTTACAAATTTACCTCTTTGTCTCACTCACTCAAATGCAGAAGCAACTGGAAAATTCCAGGTGTAGTTTTGAAAAAAAAATATTTGCACTGGTGGCATCTGAACTAGCGAAGACTTCTAGAGGGTTCCCTGTGGGCTCATCTGAATGACATTTGAAAGTGTGTTAAAAATTTAGAGTAATTAACTGAGATGCAGAAACACACAAGCAATCAAGTAAAAAACTTTCCTTTTTATTTAGGAAATTTAAGACATGAAATTCCTTCCTCAGCTGTAAACAGTGCTTATGGTAATCTTAATTTTTTTTTTTTTTCCTTCTTAAAGCACAGAACTAAACAAAACATAGAAACTGAAAAGGCTTTTTTTTTTTTTTTTTTTTCAGTGATGGTGAGTATTGTATTTGTGGGGTGCCCCGACGAAGGAAGGAATGATGAATCTAACTCCATGTTCTCAGGAGGCTAATTTATTATTTTATACTATATTATATTACACTATATTATATTAAATAATACTAAATTAGACTATATTAAAGAATGAAGAAAGGATACTTACAGAAGGCTAAAAGGATAATAATGAAAACTCGTGACTCTATCCAGAGTCCTGACACAGCTTGGCTCTAATTGGCCAATGAATCAAAGCAACTCACACCAGAATCCAATGAAACAACCACCTGCTGGTAAACAATCTCCAAACATATTCCAAAGGAGCAAAACACAGGAGAAGCAAATCAGATAATTATTGTTTTCTTTTTCTCTGAGGTTTCTCAGTTTCCCAGGAGAAAAATCCTGGGCAAAGGGATTTTTCCAGATAATGTGAATGCCACAAGTGAGTATTTGGAAGATCTCAGGATCAAAGTGCAAAGAAAATTAGAAGAAGAATAGACTAGACTAGAATGTAATCAGTTTTTCTCTTTTTTTTTTCTGTTTTTTAGAAAAAAATATAACAGCAGGTTCTAGCTCCTCATTATGCAAGACCAGAGGCTTTAGGGAATGCAGACACACTGGGGCTCTCCCATTTCAGAGAGCAAGGGTAGTTACAACATCTTGTACCTCTTTGAAGGTCCAAGATTATGCATGACTACACCTTAACTTAAAATATCTATTTTATTCCATCTCTTATTCCCTTCTTAATGCTGCAATGATTTGAACTGTTAAATCTGCTTGTGTTTCCGTAAGAAAAATTTAACATTTGCTCCCCTTTGTATTTAGCAAGTACTTAATGAGTAATGTTCAGCTGCCTACCAAGGTTAAAACATAACAATGAGGATTAATGTTTAAATCTGAACCAGAATAATTACTCTTTTTGATTTGAAGTCCCCTGAAATCAACAGGTCTGATGCCATTACTGAGCCTCTGATCAGTGATCAAGGCTACCTTGTTGTAATAGCAGACATGAAAGAATGTTTTAGTTGAGCTCACAGGAGCTTGTGGACCAGGTTGAAGCAGAAAATAAAACTGGAGTTTGATAAGTGAATGGATTAGTCCAGAGAAAGCAAAGAGCATTGGTAAAACAGAGGGGAGAAACAGAATCCCAGAATGGTTTGGTTTGGGGTGGACCTTCAAAACAATCTCATTCCAACCCCCCTACCATGGACACCTTCCACTATCCCAGGTTGTTCCAAGCTGGCCTGCGGCACTTCCAGGGATGAGAAGATGCTCTGGGCATCCTGTGCCAGGGTCTCACCACCCTCACAAGAAAAATTTTTTTCCATTTACCTAAACCAATTTCCCCCTATTTCAGCTTGAAAGAGCCTGCAGCAGCAGACAGAACTCTTTCTGGCTGACTGAGCCATAGCACCATCAAGGGAAGCTCCCTCTGTTTTGCAATAAACTTAGAAAGAGTCTTAGATTTGGAGATTTTTTTTCCCCTTCTTTTGCTTTAAAAATTTTATTTCTCTCCTCATTATTCTTTGCACAACAAAATATGTTTAGTACTTAAACACAAAAGAAACACAGGCCATGGGAAAGCAAAAGCTTCAGGGGAAAGAAAACACATTTGTAATCTTTCCCACACAGAGTCAAACAATACAAAAGGAAAGAAAAAACATCAAGGAGACAAACAAGAACACGTATCAGATGAGAAGACAGATCTCAGGAAGAAAGTCATTCTGGCTGCTGCTGTGCTGGGATTGTTTCCATGTCGCATGGTGTTTAATCATAATAAATTAAGTTTTATTTTGCATCTTGCAGCATGCTAACTTGGCTCAGCAGGTAATGGGAGGAGTCCTGGGTCGCCAAATGGCGTTTAATGGAGAATAACAACAATTTCCCCCCCTGCAGGCTGGCATAAATAATGAATTCAAAACGTGCCCCTTTTGAGCAGATCATTCCAGCTGCTCCTCGTTCTTAAAGCTCGTTGGCAAGGTTTAAAACCAGAAAGTCACCCCTGCTGAAGCCACAATTACCATACTCAAGTAGGGAATTAAGCTTGATCAAAACAGCTCTATGTTGTCGGAGATGGAGAACCACAGAAGTTCCTACAAAGTTCAGTGAAGGTCCAGCCAAGGTGACCCACATCCTAGGAAAATCTGCTTTGGGATGGACTCAGTTTGTCCAGCCTGGGTCTGAAATGCCACCACACCTGAGAGGTGCCACACCTTCCCACCTTTTTCTGCCAGCCTAAATACCAGCAGAGATTTGAAAGATTGAGATCCTGGGCAGGGACATGCCAGGCATATAAAACCACAGAGGAGATTTAAGTCAGACAGCAGCAAGGAACACATAAAAATCCAATTTTTCTAAGGCTACGTGTAGGTAAACATGGTGAGAGATTCCCTGGGCAAACAGAGGAGCCTCCAGGGCTGCAGTGGGGTGTAAGGACAGGCTGGATAAGCAGCAGTCAGGGTTTGGGAATAGTTTGCATGCTTGTGAGTGGAAGGGTTGACCAGTCAGCTAGACCTTTGAGGTCCCTTGCAGCTCTGTGTTCAGTGATTGATGGAAATTTTGATATGCTTGGAAGCAGCTTGCTCCCAGGTTCAAGAGGGCTCCATGCAGTGCCTCTTCCTGTTCTCTGGAGTTGTTTTGCCATTGTCTGTGCTAGGAGCAGGGTCAGATCCTTAATTAAAGCTGTGATTGGCTGCAGATATATTTTCCTGTGACTAATGAAGGGTCTGCCACTTGTTAGTAGCAATTTCCCTGCGGGTATCTTCACATTAGAAAAAAAGAATGAGACCAAATGACTGCACAGAAGGCACTGGTGGGTCATTAAGTAATGGAAATAAATATCTATGAGTATTTACAGTTGTCTAGGATTTTGCCTGATTTCTGGAGATGGAAAAAGGGATGTGTGTGTATGTGTGTGTGTGTGGTGGGAGTTTCCTTTTGTCCCTATGAACTGCAGCAAATTATCCCTGTCAAAACCAAGCCTTAAGAGAATAGAGAACTTAAATAAACATTGCAATCTCTCTTTGTCAGCAGAGTGACAGACAGCCTTAAATGCAGTCTCATGCCTGTGCCATAGACCTGGGATTAGTGGTGTTGAAGCCCAGTCCAGAGCCTGAAGCAAAAGGCTGTTGCAAGCTACAGATATTTGTTTCCTACCCTAAAAGAAGTCTCTCCATCTCTCAGATGGAGATTAGCTGTGCCAGGATGGCCATCTACCAAAACCTTTCTTGTCACAGGGTAAAAGTGCCTCTCTGTGTCAAAATGCTTGGCCAAACTCGATCGTGGCAGACTTTGTTCTTATTGGAGAACTTACTTCTGGGGTAAATATGCCTAATTTCCATTCTCCATTGCTCTGTGTACTGCATTTATCTCGTATTATTGGCTTTACCCTCATTTCTGTGATGTCTTTGTACCCATGAACTTGATTTTTATTCATGCAGCCTCCTGAAAGGCGGAAAATTGATGCAATCCTCAAAGAGAGAGATGAATTCCCACTCTGTAGTGAAGCTGGCACCTGGTTACTCCAGCATAAATCTTAATTGCTGTGGGTGGGTGAAACACAATCTCCTTGTCCACTAAGGGTTTGACACTTCATTCTGAACAGTCTGAGTAAAGAGTGAGGGGTCCTGGGAGAGGGTTTGTTTTCTGCTGAGGTTTGTGTGGCTGGGCTCACTTTGTGGGTGGTGATTATCTGGGGAGCAAAAGCTGAACCCCAGTGCCTGATATTCTTTCTCAGTAAGATGTGCCTGTGGGGGTTCTCTGATGTCTGCTCCCTGGAAAAATTATGCTGAGACTTTTATCTTCATGGGCCCAAGAGTGGGGTTTCTCTAGGCAGATGTCTGTCTTCTTGAATCTTTTTTTGAACATATCTATGTTTTTTTTTTTGCCTTTTTAATGAAACTTTCCTGTGAGTTTGGCCCTATAAATATGAATGAGGTCCCTCAGAAAACATGTTCACTGCTCTCTTTGGGAAACAAGAGTGATAACCAGCACTGATAGGAAGTGAGTGAATTTTAACTTGCAAGAAAGGTGACAAGTAAGAAATAATATTCCTCTTCTTCCAGGTGCCACATCAGGTTAATCTTCATTAGTGCCCAAGCAGAAAACACAAATTTCTTCTATTTAACTATGTATTTTTCATTGCCATGAGTTACTGTATTTTTTTTTTTTTTATGCTGTCTTTGCTCTAAATGTCCTGTGTGTATTAACAGCAAAAATTAAGATAAGGCTATTTTGGAGAGAGGATAAAAAATAGAAAAAGCATGTGAATTCAATTTATAATCTACGTAAAGATAAATGAGGCTTTGCCAGTGCCATGTTTAATCCAGTTTCAACAATACCAGTGTGTCTGTAGTAATTCACTGGGTATAATGTGAGGTTTTATTGAGGCACTTGGCACTACAAGCCATATATTATTTGGGGGAGTAAAAATATTTCAGTTTTACAATTGTTTAGCATAAAAATTACACCCAGTTTTCTAGGCCACACTGAATGATATGTCTCAAATTCTTTGATGTTATTTATTTTAATGGGATCTGTTTAAATTAGGCTTTGCTTGTCCTGTTTAGTAACTGTGTTCCCATGAGGTTCCCATAACAGTGTCTGGCTTTTTTATGGCAGGGAATCCAGGCCCATAGAAACACCAGCCAAGCCCCAGGTGGGAAAGAATAAAGCCAGGGATTGGTAAAATTGAGGAAGAGATGATGGAGGCTGCAGAAAGAGGGAGGTGAGTGTTGGGAAGGGCCTTACAGGGCAAGGTCTCCTCCAATTTCTTTCCCCAGGTTCAGGGGGATGCCTGAATGTCCAGGGGTTGTGTCCTGGAGAGGATGTGGACTTGTCAGTGAGACCTTCCTGATTTAAGAAAACAGTCTGGCTGCCTTACACAGACCCAAAATCTGCATAATAACCCATAAACCATGAGCTTATATCCATAAAAATTTGATTTCTATGGGTCACCATTCCCCAAGAATCCTTGAATGGTGGATTCCATTCAGGACTGCTCTTCCCCTGGGATGTGCAGAGGTTCAGCCCATGCAAACTGAAGATCCCTGGGACCTGTTGGGAGTTGACCCGTGTGCATGGTGGATGCTCCATCTCCACTGGGAAAGCCACTTGGCAGCTGCCTCTGGACACCTCTCCTCTCCTCTACATTTTTCTCGTTAGGTTTTCAGATTCTTAGAAACATATTAATTAGTTCAACCCTTCCTAATGGCAGCAGGTGGTGTACGTGGACACCTAAAATTCTGAGGTTACTGTAGAAATTTCAAAAGGTTACTTTAGAAATTTCCTTTGCAGCATAAAGAGCAAACATGTTGAAAAGCCTTTAGAAATGTCATTAATCTTGAGTGCATAAAAGTTCTCATTTGAGATTCTATCAAATTAGCGAATGGCATTGCATGCATGAAGATAGGGTGATTTAGGAAATATGTTTTGGAAACAGGGAAAGCAATCCATGAAATGGGGCTACTTGGTCTTATTTTAATAGGGTATGAGGCCTTCTTGCAGGAGAAAATCATCCATGCTCTGGGAGAAAGGAGGAAATTACAGGAGAATTTTAATGGAGGTATACAGTTAAAAAAAAAAAAAAACAACCAAACCCAAATGGCATAATCTGGAATTTTCTTGATTTAGGATTGTTGGAATTTAATATTGCTGGAAAAAAAAAATCTAAAGAAAAGCCAGAGTGCAAGTGAGCACAGAGCAATGAAGACGTGGTTGTAATGTTGATGTGCTATTACAGGAAATTCATACCAAGGATTTCTGCCCCTGCCTGGTGACTCAGCTGGACACAACAAGGGAGACTAAAGGGGAAGATTATTAGGCATCAATGTGGAGGGACCATGAAAAATGCCAGTATGGTCTGTCAGTGCAAGTAGAGATAGAGAAATATTAATGATGCTGTACAAGGCACTGAGACAGCTCAATGGGAGTTATGTGGAGATTGGCCATCTGTAATGGAGAAAGATGAAATAAACCTGTAACAAATGATGGGAGAGAAAACCAGAATGTACCTGGTAACTGCAAGGGGGTGAACACTCAGAGTTTCTGCTGAGAACACAGGGACCTGTGTCAGGGAAAATTCTGTCTTGGCTGGTTTAGACTATCACAGAATGATTGTGGACCACAGATACAATAATGCAATCAAAGGGTGAATCATATTTCAGGATGTGTGACACAAAGTGTTTTTGTCAGAGGTGGAGAAAGGGCAATATAGTTACATGAAGTAAAGGCTAGACTACGTGCTTAAAACAGAAATGGGGTAAGAAATCCAACACAAGAACAACAAAAAACCCACTTATACTCTTTAAGCCTGTTATATAATTGTTATTAATTGTATCCTGTGTGGCCGAACGTCAAGAAAGGAAGAGTTATAATCAGACTGGAGGATTTTTTTTTTTTTCCCAAGGGTAAATGGATATGAATGAGAGATGAATAAATGCGTGTGTAACATCTGAGTAGGCTCTCTAGCTACTGGAACAAGAAGATTACAGAAAGTTGCTCTGTGGGGTGGAGGAAAAGAAGAAAAATCTTGGACATAAGAACGAGTTTAGAAAGTTTATGGGTTGAAATTAAAGCTGAAGAAGCTTGCCCTGCTACTGAGCTGATGATGAGAAGTCAGGGACTGATGCTGGAGAGTTATGGACCTCTCCCCTGGGGGAGAAACTGCAATTCCAAATAATCTTGGCAGTAGTCATCCAATTTTTTCCAAATACTAAGTGTTATGCTGTGATTTTCAATTAGCTCAGAGCTTCCTTTAACCTACTGTGGCCATATTTTCAATCCACATCAAATAGAAGTGCTATCAGCAATGTCAGAATTGGATCTATTATTAGATTTTAAATTTGTATTAAGCTATGCTATCATTTGTGTGTTTTGTTTGTTTGTTTGCTTGTTTCTCTTCTTTTGCTCTGGAATGGGTTTTGGGAAAAAAATACAAATTTAATTAAATACTTTCTAATTTAACTTCAGTGTAAAGGCATTTCAAGGACAGTGACAAGAGAATGAAAAAGAAAGAGAAAAAAAATGAAAAAAAATCTTTTTCCATCATCTCAAACTGTATTTTAGATCACTGTCTTCACAAAATGTTCTTGGAAGTCTGGGAATATAAGTCATTTACCATACCATAATGAATATTATCAGCTTATTACCTAATTAACACTAATATTTTTGTAAAGGTCTGGAAAATGGAATTTTATTATGCAGTAATCACAGAACCACAGGATTGATAACTTTCTCTCTGAAGCATCACTTTATTGCATTAGTAGGCTGGTTTTAGAAGGAATAATACAAAATCATCTCTCCTCTGACTTGATTTAAAAGATCTCTGTTGCATTTTCTATTCTAAAAAATAGAAACAATAAATAATTGGGAATAATATACAGGATTATCTGAAAAATAGAAGGTTATTTTAGTGGAGGAAACAAACAAATGCCCTTAATCTGTCACTTTAAGATTGCACAGTGAATACCCTGACTTCTTGTGATTATTATGATTATCTGAAAAATTCTCCTTGTCTCTGCTTTGTTGCAGGCTTTCTCAGAGAAAAGCCACTTATCTCTCAGTGCCACCATTTCCCCTGTGTTTAAAGGAAATAATATCACTCCTTGCCTTGCCAGGGTTGCTAAAAGGGCAAGTGTTTTAAAGATTGAAGCTCTTTAGCTGAGGTGTAGGAGTTGGGACATGTAAATAAATAAGATCTGGTGCAGCAGACTCAGGTTCGTGGCTGTGTAAAATCAAAGCTTTCATCTGTCAAGAAAACACATGTCTGGAGGGAATGAAGTGCAGTAAGATGATGTGATGGTAGAATTAGGGTGATAGATATCCATAGCCAAGCATGCTATCTCCATCTCTGGCAAAAGGAAAAAAAAAAGTTTTAAACCCAGTCACCCGTCTAAATATAATGATGATATCATTATAGAGTCTGCACCCACTGACAAATGCAAGGCACTGCAGAAGCATAAACCACTTCAAGTAAATAGTAACACAATTTTGTCAGAGGTTGAAAAGTTAATTCAGTCCTGGTCCCGTTCATATTACTTTTATTTTTTTTTTTATTATTTTATTGAATTGGTTTATAAGGTAATAAATAATGCTCTTCAATTTATCCGGGCTACATCAGTTGATAATGGGAACTTTGAGTGATTACAGAGACTTGGAGTTTGAATTATATACTATTATATTCATATAAAGTAAAATTTTTTTCCTGTAATATCACCACCTTCAAAGCATGCAGTGGTTTCTGCTGGTTTTTGAGCCCTGGACTTGACTTTTAGGGAGTTGTCAGTGTGAAACTGCAAATGCAACTTGGAAACCAACAGAAAATGAATTAACAGGTTTAATTATTGAAATTATTTAATTTTTTCCTGAATTAATAAGATATGCATTACATATGCACGATTCTATGCACAAAGAAATATTCTCTTAAATAATGTGTGTTTAGGATCCCGTAAGTGATAAAAACACACACACTCACAAATCCAAACTAATCACTAAACAAATTAAAACCCAACCAAACAAAAGATAACGCCAAACAAACAATAAACACATGGAAACCTTGACAAAAATATTACTTCTCTGATGGAGTCTGTATGACCTTTTTTTGTACATTCTGTACCTGTTTAAGCTTTATACTTCTGAAAATAAGAAAATCACTGTCCCAGTGCCTTTCCATAGGTCCAACAATCTCGAGTGCTTCATACATTGCTTGGGGGAATTGTTGGGCTGAATATAAATTTTTTGGCTGAATATATGGAAGGTCCCACCCTGGTTGAGTTCACATTTTGCTCTCTTTCCACATAATTTATTTTTAAGCTCATTCTGATTTTCACTGCACGGGTAGCCTCTAACAATTTTTTCATTTTCTTATCATATAGCAATCATCTCACCCAAAAACCAGAGGGATCCTCTAGTCCATCTCTAAAGCAAGAACCACACTGCTGAAGTATCACAGCATTTCCCTAATTTTGGGTGCCTTGTGTTGGCACATTCCCAGAAATAGAGATTGCTTAGGAATTATTGGTTCATAATGCACTGGAGAACACGTGGAGAAGCTGTCAGATATTTTTCCCCCTTTTGATCATCTGTGGCATCTAGCAAAGACAAGATACCAGTGCTGGCAGATTATCCAGAAGCCCTGTGATGGTGGCCTGTTTCTCTTCCCTCCATCCACGTGGAATTGTCTTATTTAATAAGTTTTAGGTCTGATAACAATCCTGCAGTCAGGTGGTTGAGATCTCAGGAGTGCAATTGCCATTGTCATCTCAAGGAAAAAAAAATGAAGAAACCTGACATTCAGTCTGAATTAAAAAGCAATAAATGTTTCATGAGATTAGAATTAATAAATAATCTTTTATTTCATTCCATGTAGTAATTATTACCCCTGGGTCTAATCCAAACACTAGTTTCTCCCTCCCAGGACTCCTAAGCTATGTAGGCAAATGTAGACTTTGGTGTGTTGATGGTCAGGACAAAGGATTTCATCTGGAATTATGAGGAAAGCCTGCAGAACCTTCCAGAAGCCAGAGGAGAAGAGGATGCTGAGTGGATGAGCAGCAGCAATGACCACACACACACACACATGTACAATTTCCCACTGCAGAAACAGCCAAGTGTCAGTGTCTGGCCAGGAAGGTGAAAACAATCCCTTGCCATAAACCTCCCCCTGTTAAAACAGCAGATCACCAGACTGATGCTAACAAGCAGAGCTCTTTGCAGTCCCACGATCTGAGCATCTCAGATTGTGCTTAAAATTGCCTCAGCTCCTCCCTTCTTAGTAACTAGATCTCAGCTCAAGGTTTGACCTTTCTCTTTATTTATTTATTTATTTTAATCTTCTCTCCCAGAGAGGTCAGTGATTGGTGACAGAAGAAAAGATTACTTACCAACGAAAAAAAAATGAAGAAATTAAGTTCAGGAAAGAGAGCTGAATTGCCAAAGAAAGCTCCAAACCCCATAATTATGATGCATATTTTGATGTCTTCTCTGTTATTTTGTTAGTAAAGGCTTAAAAATTGTTTATTTTGATTTAATAGATGAGGCGTCTTAAGGAACAGGGTGTATTAAAACAATTCTAGGTAATATAATGTCAATATTTATGCAAGAAGAGAGAAGCAACAGTAGCCCAGGATGGGCAATGCTATTTGGAAAGGGCACTCAGGGTGTTGGCATTTCCTACATGACTTTCTGTGGATAGTTGGTTTTGTTTTGTTTTCTTAAAGAGAAGGAAAAATTAATCTGTTGAAGACCTGACTTTTGGCCTTTGCTCCCCTGCAGCAGAAAACAAACACCTGTTCCGTGCTTTGGAGGCACAGTGAGGCACAGGTGTTTCCTTTTCTGCTTGGAGCTGGGAGGGGAGGAAAAGGACCACTAAAATATACAGCCAAAACCTAAATAAACAGCAAGGAGATGACCCAGGGGAGCAGGGCTGGAGTTTGCCATACTTTGTTTTAGCTATCTCAAATATGATTTAGTTTAAACAGTCCATGGTTGTTCATTCAGCAGTCAATGAGGGGAAAACAGAAATGTTCTGTGAGGCTTCTCCTAAAAAAGATGGGCAGTTTGGTTTTGGGGTTCCCTGAAGAAACTCAGGGGAAAAAAACCCCAAAAAAAAAAACATAGGTCCTTCTTCCCTGATAAATCTCAAAGGAACTTTAAAGCTTTTCAAAACCTTCATTTAAATTTCTCATTTTCTTCATTTTACTGAGAGGCAAACACAGTGACTTCTATTTTGTCTCATACTTTGCATAGCTGGTGCCAGCAGCTGTGGATTGCTGTGTTTGTGCCTGGCCCTGCACATGAACTGCACTTGTTGTTGTCGCACTGACAGTCCTACTGCTGCCGTTGAAAGATCATGGTCTTTTCAGGGGATTCCTCTACCTCGTTGCTAACTGTGTTTCCATGCATTATCCCAGGGAAAAAAAAGAACAATCACTGGGATCACCATTTGTGACTTTTTTTCCTGCACATCCACGCTCTCCACAAGGCAGTCCTTCAGAAAAAAAAAGCCTTTGTGCCTTTTCTCTTGGTGTTCTCTTGGTATTCTCTTTATTAGATTAGTCTTGACCTCTGACACCAAGAAGAGTATGAAACAATTTTTTAAAAAAACTTTTGGTGTATGATGCAATCTAGGTCACTGCAGCCTGCAGGACTGAAACATTGGGATCTCGTTAACTCTATTTTATTTCCTTTCCTTCCTTAGTCACAGAAAATAGATTAATAGGGTAGCACTTTGTAGTAAGTGGACGTTAATTAATGCTAAATTACACCAGAATTCCACTGGAATCACATATTAACAGTCACACTAAGTCCAAAAGACCTTGCCATGATTAATGTTCTTGTAAGGGATAACAAAAAAAATTAATAACTATTTGTCACTTATAATAAAGTGTTACCAGTTAATTTTATCCCATTTTTTCTCCTGATTTTGCTGTAAAAATGAGATGCTGGAAGTCTAAAACTGGTGTTTGACAGAAATGTGAGATTCCACTTTCTGACCTGCTCAGGACTTTTCAGAACAGCTTGTCTTGTTGATGCTCTTGGTATCAAGAAATAGAGAAAGTGTCTCTTAGTTTGGGATGCAGAACCTGGGAAAGAGGAAGGGTTATTTTAATTCCTGTGCCATAATTCACTCCTCAGTATTGGAAATTCAAATTCTCAGACTATTCATTAACTTGACAAACACCGTAATGAGTGCAGAAAATGGCAGCACATAAATCCATTCCCTTGACAAAGAACATAATGAGAATGGGAAGTGACACAAACTAAATAGATCACTTTACAGTCTGGAGACTATATACACTTGCTTCTTGTGTAAGCACGGCTCTCCCCCCTTGCTTCCCTCTCTCCCTTTCCAGGACTCCTCTTTGGAGGCAAGCAATAGGGCACAAGGAAATGGTTCCAACTTGCACCAGGACAGATTTAGATTGGGTATTAGGAAAAAAAAAATCTAAAAAAAAATCTTACAGATTTTTTTCTTAATGATCTTAAAGACATGCACATCTTTCAGGATAGGTGGTCCTTCCTCAGGTACACCTCATCCTGGGCTTCCCACCAAGGCTAAATTTAACAAAGACTTGTAATTAGTAGTGTTGTTTAATGACACAGATGAAGTCTTAGTGTTTGCAAAATGCTTTGAGAATTTTACATAAAAAATAATAATTAAAAAAGCTAATTTTACTATTAATAAAATCAGCTCCATTGCCTTTTTACACTAAAAATTATCCCAGTACCCAGTAAAGAAATAATTGAATTCAAAAGCTATCTTGCTTTTCTTGGTATCAACAGCACAGATCATTTAATATATTATAAAGTCCTTCTTGCTGCTGTAAAGTGAAATCTAAGCATTTATTTGAGCCTTTCTTTCTTTTTCCTTTTCATTTCTGAGGAAAGTGCTCTCAGGGAATAACACAGCTTCCTTAACTGCATAATGCTTTATGCAGTAGGTACTTCAATTTTCTGGCACTGAAAGCTGAAAAAGCGAAATGTGTGAAACAAAGTCTTTTTCTAAATATTCAGTATCAGAAGAAATTATCAAAGCCTAGGGAAACTAGGAGATAAATACACCAAGCATAAACAAGGGAACATTGAAGATGAATCCCTAATTTTGTCCCAGTGCTGTGCAAAGCAGGCTTCCACCTCCTCTGCATTCAGTTCCAAGTCCTACATGACCTTCGGCTCTAAAGATGAGAGTCATATATTTAACTACAGTATTTTTTATTTACTATACAAGTTGAGATGTAAAATACTTAATCTACATCGTAAAACGGAAAGTGGCTGAGTTTGCAGTGACCTTGAATGTTTCTACAGTAACAGCCTTTTGGCTGTGCTAGATTGGACTTAAGTTATTTTTCAAAAAACTTTTTTTTTTTTGGTGGGGAATCAGAGAATACAAATCTAGGTGTTTTGCATGCATTTATTTTTGAGCACAGATATTCTCTGGTTAAAGAGCAGCAAGGAGGAGATAGCAGTGGGGGGTGTTCAAGGGAGTTGTTTGCTCAGTCCCTACTGACTTTCTGCTGAAATTGGATACTGAGCTCACTTTTCTCAATATCAATGCACAGAAAACTGCAGCCAGAAGCATCAACACCTTCACCCACTGTGCATGTTGAGGAAAGTGTTGATTAAAATCAATGATAAAACTCTTTTCACTCCTTTCCCTCTTGAATATAGAGGGGATGCAAGGAATGAGCAGCTTCCTTGGGTGAAAAACTGAATTTCTGCACAATTTGTCCCTAAGTTAAAGCAGTGGCTGATTTTTCTATCTTCTATTTCATAACATGCTGGCCCTTATATAACTTATAAAGCTCTGGCTCTGATTTATTCTATTTTTTTTCCCTTTTTAATTTTTTTCTTTTTTTTTTTTCTCCTTAAATATGAGCCAAATAAAAACCTTGCACTACATTGCTATAATTATGTTTTTACTAGAATAATCACAGACTCCAGGCCAAAGGGGACAAATGTCAAAATCCCACATTTTAGGCAGGTATTACCTTTCCTGCCTAAAATCTGGGATTTTGACATTTGCCATTGACATACCCATTAGATATTCTGATATGATTATTCCTGCTCACCCTCCCTTTCTTCCTCTGTTTTAAGTCGGGTTTTTTTTTATGTGACACTGGCTCACCTCCCTTTAAAGTGTTGGAAAATATCCTAGTTCAGGTTGTCACATCGCTCCACAAACAGAAGACTGCTGCAGCCGCCAGAAACAGAAACATAGCACAATGTGTGTTTGTTTTTTGGGGGTTGAGTTCATTTTTTCAGAGTAGCTGTGTTTTGGATTTGTGCTGGAGAGAGTGCTGATGATACAGAGATGTTTTGGTAGTACCTGAGCAGAGTTTGCACAGAGCCAAGGCCTTTAAGGATCCTCACAACAGGGCTGGGAGGAGACACAGCTGGGACAGGTGACCCCAACTGGCCAAAGGGACATTCCAGACCGTGTGACATCTTAATTGGTACACAAGGCTGGGGAAAGGAGGAGGAAGCAGCAGGGGAAGCATTTGGGATGATGATATTTGTGCTGGAGAGAGTGTTGATGATACAGAGATGTTTTGGTAGTTCCTGAGCAGGGCTTGCACAGAGCCAAGGCCTTTATGGATCCTCACCCCATCCCGCTCACAACAGGGCTGGGAGGAGACACAGCTGGGACAGGTGATCCCAGCTGGCCAAAGGGACACTCCAGACCGTGTGAGATTTAATTAGTACTCAAGGCTGGGGAAAGGAGGAGGAAGCAGCAGGGGGAGCATTTGGGATGATGATATTTGCGTTCCCAAGTTGCCATTGTGCACGGCGGGCTCTGCTTTCCTGGAGATACCCAAGTTCTGGCCTGTCCTGGAAAGGGGTGGATGAATTCCTTGTCTGGCTCTGTGTTGCACATCCTGCTTCAGCCTTTTCTGTGAAACTGTCTTTATTTCAGCCTATGAGTTTTCCCATTTTCTCTGTTCTGGCTCCCTCCCCAGCCCAGGGAGGGCGTGTGGGGTGTGTGGGGCTGAGCTGCCAGCTGGGGTTGAGCCACCCCAGAGGGACACTGGGATTCCTTCCCAGACCTCCTGGTGTCCAACACCAGTGGCAGAGCAGCTTTTGCAGACTCTGGAAGGTTTGCTCCACCATGCCATTTAGCCCAGGCTGTTTGCTCTAAACATTGCATAACATTAACATTTAACATTTGAAAAATGTCTAGGTGAGAGAGAGAGCAATGGAATAGCTTTCCCATGCTCCCAAACCAGGGGATAACGGATGTGGCAAAAAGGGACATTAATATATTTAAGGCAATGATTAGAGGCTACTGATTCCAATGTGAGAAACTGAAATAGATTTATAAGGTTACTACCATTTTCAGAGACTATAGACCATTTTATAGGATGTGCTATATAACTTTTGTTCCTTCACCCAAATATATGATCTTTACCAGAGATTTACAACAGAATACTGTAGCAATTTGGATTCTAAAGGTCAATAAAGGAAGAAGAAAAATGAAAGCAAAAACCAGTAGTGGGGAAAAGAGAAAAACAAGCCAGGGTAGGGTATTTCATTCTATTTCTGGTGCTGTTGTTTTCCCAATTAAACTGCTGTAAAGATAATAAAAAGAACACATCTCTGGAAAATGAAAGTTTGCCTTCATGAGGAAAGATATCGTGACTTCTAAAAGCCTTTAAAATTATATTTCCTAATAAATAAATCAACAAATGTCCCAAAGTCACATAAAACACACTGCACATCTCATTAACCTTTGGGATATTTTAGGGGTTTTTTTAGGCGAACTAAATCTTCACTGCAGACAGTTTGTGTGCATAATTTGCAAGCCATGCTGTGGCAGTGTGCCCTGCCTGGAGCCATAACCAGCTGTGGGGGCTGCACCCAGTTAACTGTGGATTTTGGGCAATGGTGACCCAGGTGTTTTGCTGGTATGAAAACATGACTGTAATCCATAAGGATTCAGAACATCCCACTGAGTGGGGACATCTCAGAAGGTTGCTCCTCCAGGGTCAGAGACTCCTTGTTGCAGCTGAGTTTGAGGAGGGTTTGGACAACAGGCACGTGGTGTAATTGTTGGGGTTTTCATGTGGATTGGACTCGATGGATCTCTTCCAGTCTATTCTGATTCTGTGATTCCATTCCATGAGATCCTCGGTAAGTGATTAATAGAAATCATAGCTAAGACTGATTATGAACATATAAACTTTAAGTATAAATCATTGTCCAAACCTGGGACTAGGAGTGGATCCAGCTGCACCCAGACTCCTATCTGGGAAGGTATTTATAAGACCAGAGGATCCTTTCTGAGCCTCCTGGCTCTATCAAATTGTTCCTCTGATGGTTCTGTCAGCCCTTGTCCTCCACACAGCAAATAACCAAGTTTACCTTGCCACTGAATCCTGTTAAACCACTTCTGCATTTGCTCTCAAACTGTGCCAATTTGCTGGTTTATATCAATACACATATTGCTACTTGTCTTGTAACAAGTGAAGTGCTCCCCTCCATCCGTGACACATGCTGAGGAATGGAAATTTGCCTTGGGGCTGGGATTCTGTCTCCTTATGCCAGAATGATGACAGGCAAGGAGAAAACCAAGTCAAAATAAAAAACCTCCAACCTCATAAAGAAGAGTGATTAGAAAGACTGAGTTTTCTTATTTAAGAGTAAGAAGAATAAAAAGAAGAGAGGTGTAAAAATGCAAACTAGCGAGAAGCCATATAAGAAGGCAAATGCACCTTTTTTTCCTCCTTCTGTGTTTATTTAGTAATCTTCTAACACAAATGTTCTGCAATCCTGTAGTCAGAGAGGTATCACAGATTTCTTTCTCCTCCTTGTGATCTGGGGGATAAAGATTTGGGGTATATGAGAACTTTCCCATTTTTCATAACTGTTAGTTCAGCAAAACATATTATATTTGTAAAAAGCCTTCTCTTCTTTTTAGAAGAAGGAGTCAAGAACAATCTATACTTTTTTGATGGCAGAAGCTTAGAGAGTAAGAAGTTATAGGAACAAGTGCAATGGGTATTGGTGTGCTGGGCTGTGCTTATGTGTTTGAGAGACAGAAAGGGATACTCTTTTTGGTAAACAAAAGTGGTTTCCTCTGGACATTTCTAGCAGTGTTGATATCTTTGAAAGGGAGTCAGAGAAACTGTTAAAATATTACCAAGTATTGAGAGGTTTCATAATAAAGAATGTTCTAGAGAAGTTAAAGAACTGTCTGCTGTGACATCCTAGGACTTGCAATGTTATCACTTGGTGCAATTGAGAAAGAGCCCATGTGAAAATAGAACTAAGAAAATTTATCAAATTAGGACTGACAAATATGATGCTAAAATGAGGAAATGGGCCTCTGCAGGAAACACTTACAGTACTCAAATGGCTGGAGAACTTACTGGGAGAGAAGAACCTTGTGCTGGTCCAGTGTACCCACCACAGACCAGAAAAGGCTGAAAGGCCCTTAGTGATGATGGGAGAAAAAAAATAAGCTGATTTTTTTGCAGTTAAACAACCAGTTTCTAGAGATTTCCCAAACATTAGAAATGCTGTTTCCACCAGACAAAAACCAAGTGGGAATTGGGATCAAATGTAACTTTGGAAAAAAGTGATAATTCAATGGTGGGAACTGCTAGGGTGAGGTCTTTTCTCATCCTTATCTTTAACCAGAGAGGTAAAAGATTGCATTCTTAAGAAGCATTTTGAAATACAATATGTTCTCCACTGGAATGTGAACCTTTGAGATATATCTGGAAGGGGACAAGAAGAGAGTTTGAAGCTGTCTAGGATAAGTTACAGTCACTGCTGGGACAGTCCCTGCAAGAACAGGAAGCCTTTCTGAGGAATCTGAGTTGGGAAGATAAATGCACCTACCTCCTCCCTGCACACAGCTACCCACACCACACAGATATACTGATTCTAATAAAACTGTTACAGTTGATGAAAAACATACTAGCAAAAAAAAAAAAAAAAAAAAAAAAAAATTCTGGTCAGTTCTGGTCTCCAAGAAATTTGAGAATGACATTCAGTGCAGCATGGGAGATATTCCTAAATCCTGTATGAAATAAAAATCCCATTTCAGACCTCGGTGCACTGTTAAAGCACTCCCTACATTTCTAGCAATGTCCACACAGGTAATGCAAACCCAGAAAGAGTGTGCATGCTATTTATGTCTTTCCCAGGAAAAAATTAGGTGTGACAACCTCCCCAGAGGTGGGATGTAAACAACATGAGAGACCTCAGCCAGAACAAGAAATGGAGTATCTGCCATCTCGTAATTGGAATTCAAATTTAATTAAGATGGAGAGAGAAATACTCATCAACCTTTCAGTGAAATGCGGGAGCCTTTGGTGCTGCTATCTGAACAGGAGAAAACAGCCTTCCTACAATTATTTTTAAGCAAACAAGTCTCTGTGTAAGAAAAATAGCCTGTAATCCTAATTTTCAAGTTTAAAACACAAGGTAGTATTGAAATTGATCATCTTAGTATTAAGTCCCTAATTTTACAAAATTGATCTCAGCTGGTCAGAGGCTGGCAGAAGTTGCCCAGAGAAGTTGTGGATGTCCATCCAGAGAAAAAATGTTCAAGGCTAGGTTAGATCTCTGGGATTGTGGAAGGTGTCCTTGCCCATGGCAGGGGTGGAAGGAGATGGACATAACTCCCTTCCAACCCAAACCATTCTATGGTTCTGTTCAATGGTGTGGGCATGTTTTGTGACATGATCAGATCAGATACAGGCAAGGAGGTCACCCCTAGTGTTTGCTGGGCCCCTGGCTCCCACTGCCATCCAACAGCAGGAGGTGAGAGGATAACTCTGCCTGCACAAACTACTATTTTATTCCTATGTAGCATATTATGCTACACTACTATGTTTCTCAGCTGTCCCTTAAGTATGAGTAGTGACCAAATTTCAGGATGGATAAATATTCTGGCAACTGGTTCCTTGTCAAAATACCTCCCAAGGGATCTGTAATCCTTCCCTGTTCATCTCATGGATTGTTGCTCAGGTATGTGAGCTGTTTCTGTTTATATGATTTCCAAACATGCCTGCTCTGGTCTCACACCTGAAACTGCATCTGCTGCAGAACCTGAGCAGGGTATCTGACTGCAGGTGCTGGTGCTTACCACAGCACAGTTACAGTGCACCTAAAACCAAGGCACAGCACTGTGAGGGCATTGTGTGGCTTCCCACATAGCTCACACAAAAGCAATTTCACCTTGTTATTACTTTCTGGGGTATATAACATCTGGTTAAGCTGCTAGATATCTATTTATAAAAGTATTCAGTCTTGATTTAAGACTTCAAGCAAAAGTGAATCCATCATGCTCAGTGACAAAATGTTCCAGTGGTTTATGACTTTCAGTGTTAAAGAAGTGAAGCAATTTGTAGTTTGAATTTATTTTCTACCATGAGCCTTTGAAACTCATTATGTTTCCCCTTTCTTAAAGAGCTGACTGTCAGTTATCATCTCTTTTGCAGATTCTTTCAGATTGATCAAACCAACCCTTTTCTTGGTCAAGACTGAGAAGGGGATTTTCCTCAGCCTCACCAAAGGCTTTTCCCCCAGCCTCCAACTTCATGACCACCTTGCACTTCTCCCTGTGTTTCCACCCTTTTTTGGAAAAGTTCTGTGCCTGTTATGTACATGTAGGGCTGGACACAGGATCCCAGTGTTGGCACTAATTATGTTTGGAAAGGTTCCAAGGTGACGGCATTGTGTTTATGGGAATGGCACTGCCTTCGTGTCCTAACTTTAATGAGACCATTTGCTCCCCTTGATTTGCATCCCAGCATGACCTGTAGTGTCTCAGATACAGAATCATGCTCAGAGCTGGTGTTCCAGACTTTTATATGTCCTCAAACTCATTGCAGAGTCCCTTTTATCCTAGACACCACCCTAAGGCTGTTAACAGTGACCTAATGTTTGCTTTGCTTCTGCGTGTTTGACTGGAATTTAACTATAATATTTGTTAAAGTTAATACAACAGCTCATTAAAGAGGAATAAAAATCCCTATTGGGTTGCAAAGCATTGTGGTTAAAGACCTGAATTTGGCTTCAGGAAATCTGGGTGTTATTTTAGGCTTTTACTGTAAACTGCCTATGTAAATCTTAAAAATCAGGGGGACTTAATTTTCTCCTGCTCTGGTTCCGTTATATAAAATGGAGTAACAATTTTTCGACACGAATTTTATTGTCTAGGCAACCAGCGAACTAAAAAAAAAAAATTGTGAGAGTGAATAACAGGAACAAAGTAAAAGGCTAGAGAGGAAATTCAATGAAGAAAGCACAAAACCAGAGTAAGAAGCTTCACAGTAGCACAGACTGGTAAAAAGATCCTCCTGGAATATTTGTTTCAGATTCTTATATTAGATACAGTATGACAGAAAGTTTTAGTCAGCAAATCCATTTTACAAATAATTAGGCTTTACCACATTTAAAATCCCTCTTCTGACAATATGACCCACTGATCCTGACCTCAATGTGCTGTTTACCCTTTTGCCATCAATGCCCTTTAGCCTGTAATGCTCTTTTGGATCTGTGGTTCTTACACGCTCTATTTGCAAATATAAATATATACTTTCATAATGCCAGGTTCTTCGTGCTTGAAACACAATCCTTCAATCAAATAGAATTACATGCATATCATAAATACATATGTATATATATGTGTATATATATATATATATACACATGATGTCACTGTATCTACTCAAGTGAGTGCTTGGATGGATAATAATCAGGTTGGAAAGCAATATAGTAATGGTTAATCTTGCCAAAGCTCTGTTTCCACACACATATTTAAATCTGAAGCCAAACCCAGGCTCAGGAGAGCCCAGGGCTATGGACCTGAACCAGAACCAGGTGGTCAGGGCTGGCCGGTGGGCATGTGGCTCTCAGGAGGGACTGGTGACATCAGTTGAGTGTTGTTGTGGCAAATATGCATTTCAGTCACACAACAAAGGCTGACATCTATATTTTAAAAATATTTATCCCAGCTAGGCACAGTGCATAGTGATCAGGATACAAATGAGATTAATTCCTCCTCTCTGGAGATAAATCCAGATTAATTTGCTCTTCCAACAGTGCTGCACTTTCCCCCAGCACCCTCAACAGGCTATTTTTTAGTTATTATTTTTTCCTCTTCCCTTGCAGCCATTCAAAAAACAATTACACAGTATCTATACATCTTTACATTATTGTAAATCCAGTTCTGGGGCGCTAGATTGTCTTGGGAGAAGTGGAGAAGTGTGGTATTAAATTTAAACATAGTGCAAATGGTTTAAGAAAGTGTCTTTAGTGTGTGTGTGGGATATGTAACAATCACAAATTAAAAAAAAAAAAAAATGTTCTTTCAGGCTTTTCTTTGAAATATTTTGGAGTCCAGATAAGATTTATTATTGAGGTTTTTTTTGTTTCCCACTCTGAATAAATGTTGTCAGTTGTTTTTATTCATTTTAAAATAAATGATGGGAAAGTGCAAAAAAAGTTAGTGTAAATGTAGGGGGTGCTCAGTTCTGCTCCCCCCTGTGCCACTTCTTCCTCTCCCAAGCCAGGAACACAGGATGGGAGAGCACTTCCACAGCCCTGGCAACACCGGCTGCAAAGAAATCCACCTGGTCCCTGCACCTCTCTCCTATCTTCTCCTGCTCTCCTTATAGGGGGTTTCTACCAGCTCGGTTTTAGCTGCAAACATAAACATTTACTCCTCTGGCTCCCAGAGTAAAAAGCACCCAGGAGAATCTGCACTTTGTTCTCGTGGGTGATGTCTGATAGCCCATTTTGGTGTTTGGCCGCTGCTGTTAACAATGGGAGCCACGTGTGTTTGGCTGATCACACTCACTGCCCTCTGAGGGCTGCCTGCAGGAGCAGCCATCTGTGGTATTTCCATTGTTATTCCAAGGGAGGGATCATTATTTTTGTGAAGCAATGGTTTTTCATGGATTTCAGTGAAAGAAACTGGCTGGATGTCACTGCCATGGGAAGGAGGTCCCTGCCCAGGCTGTCTCTGTTGAGGTGGCTTTGCTGTTTGGAGATGCAACATCCCAGGGACACATCCCATGACCTGGCTGCCCCAGAGCTGGCCTTTCATCATCTGGCTCCTTCCCTTCAGAAAGCTTTGGATCTGCCCTACTACCAGTGTGAACAGCAGCTGGGTCAGCAACACCATCCTGGAGTACCAAACAGCTCCTGCCTCTCATCTCTGTGGGGATTTCCTTGTCTGACTTGCTTAGTCACACCATGCTTGCCCAGGTTCAGATTCTATAGTTAAAAATACAAGTAACAATCAAAATGTGAACTCTTGTGTGCTTAAAAAAAAATCAAGGCAAAGACAAAATTAATTAGCATGCAGTTCATAAACGTGACATTGATGAATTGCAGCACAGCTATTGATTAATCATATATCAGTTACACTGATCTAATCACTGTGGCTACAAATCAACTCAGACCTATCCATGGATTGATACTCAGTGCGAGAAATTAAATCAAAGGCTCCGAATGGTACAAAATTGCAGGCTAAGTTTTAACTCCCAGCTGATGCACAACTACCATGCTTGATTAACACTAATGGAAAGCTAACTAGTTGTGCCTGCAGTGCACTGATATGAGAACAAACTTCAGCTGATTGAAGACTCCCTCTCTATTTATCCTGTTTTGGGCCCCGTCACAGTCACCTCATTAACGAGGAAGTATGACCTCAACCTGGGTGTAATGGAGCTGCCACTGGGGTAAGAAATGCCATTTATTCAGCCACACTACTAAAGGAGCTAATTTGGTATGGTTTATTTCTACAGCCCTATAGGATACCTAGTTTTTATTAAGCACAAAAAAAAAATGTCGGGAATAATTTATGGAGAAATAGTTCCTGTGGCTTCATTGAAGCATTTAGCAGAATATGTTTCGGAAGACCTGGCCATAATTCAGGATGATAGAAAACAGTGTCTAGTAATGTAGGCAAAGACATCATGGAGAGTAATTAATTTGAAAACAGCTGTTGACCACTTTTGATAGAAAATTTAAAGGTGGTTCTGTTTCTCTCCCATATCTATGTGTCAAGGCTCTTTTATCTCCTAACACACATTAAAAAATAAACAAACCCAAAGTAATTTAGGCACAGCCTTGCAGATTTTTAAAATGTATTTTAAAGTTTTCATTTTAAAATGGAAAAAATTACTTCTCCCAAGAAATCCCCTGTGGCAATTCTTTTCATTATAAAGGAGATCTGAGCAGTTTTGTTCAAAGACATGTTTCTAATTTGGGTGTCTCTGTTATACTGAGACACACAACTTATATGTAAACTGCTGGTAAAACAATTCACTTTCAAGGAACTGTTCGTCCTTCCAAGGAAGACAAAGCTTTCAACATCTTAAAAGAAAACTACATAATCTTCATTTCAGGAGTTTAAGGATATTTTGGTGCATGCTTTCAAAAATATCTTCCTCTCTTCACTACTAGAAGATTAATATCTTTCTCTCTTCACTCACTTGTGTTGCAGTGAATTCAGGGAATGGGGTCAGTTGGTCTCTGAGTGCTGCTCCAAGGGGTCTCTGTGTCAGAGCTGTGAGTGTTGGATCTGATATGAAAGGGTCATGTACACCAGAGTGTCTGTACAGAGCCCTGAAATGCTTTCTGTTCTGCTCTTCCCTCAAGGATGGAATGAGAATTGGAGAACCCTGCTCTAGTGGAAGGCGTCCCTGCCCATGGCAAGGGTTGGAACAAGATGAGTTTTAAGGTGTCCCTTCAAACCAAATCCAATCCATGATTCTGTGATCCTGTGGATGCCAACTTCAGCACAGCCATGCCTCTTAGCTGATTTTTTCCCCCTTGGTTTACATTACCTAAATGGTGGTGAGATACCAGGAGGCAGAAACTCTTTTTTTCCCCTATTTTCAGGCAGTCAGGCCTGCTTGAGAACTCAAAATAGTATGTATGCTATGAAGCAAACAGCATCCATGCTCCATCCTCCCATTCCTGAAAGCAACAAAAGCCTAGTGCAACATATTGACTCACTGTTGTCAACATAATGATAGTGTTTGTAAAATAAACTCCTACCAAACACTCCAATAATTAGAATGTCTCTTTTCCCCCTCCCAACCTTATGTTCCTTTCAACACAATGACATCAATGTTCATTAATTCTATATTTGAATGTTCATCTTCTGTGGCAGCTCTACCAAACAAACAAAGCAAAACAATATTTAACAATAAGAAGATGTAAAATGTTTACATAGGAAGGGAATAAAGCCAGTGATGGCAACAAAACTCTTAATCAAACTCAATTACAGAGACCAGGCACAATCTGCCAGAGCTGACAGTTTGCTGACTTTACTTATAGTGTTGTGTGAGGAGAAATCTTCCATTTAGAGCCCTACTGAAAAGTGGTTGTTTTGAAGGAACATGGAGGAAAATCTCAGAGTGGGTGAATTTTTTTCAAAGTGAGTTTGATCATAGTGACTGCCAAGGAGCTGTGGGTATGAATTAGATGCAGTTGTTCCCTCTGACACTGTAGAAGATATAGTTTGGGTCACTGGTTCTGTGTGTGCATTTGGAAAAAGTCAGTCTTTATCCCTGAGTACATTTTAACAGCAGTGAGCAACAGCTTTCAGGAAATAGAAAAAAAACCTCTCCTGTTGAGGAATTCCCATCTATTGGCAACTGGACAGGATGAGAGGAAATGGCCTAAAGCCGTGACAGGTGATGTTTAGATTGGCTATTACAGAACAATTCTTCATGGAAAGGGTTCTCCAGCCCTTGCACAGCTGTCCAGGGCAGTGGTGGAGTCCCAATCCCTCCAGGGAGGGATTTAAAAGATGAGTGGCCTTTGGGGACATGGTTTAAGTGGTGTCCTTACCACCAGTGTTGGGGGAATGGTTGGACTTGATGATTTTAGATGGATTTTCCAACCTAAGTGCTTCTATTAGTCTATGAATGGGACTGGGGTTTTGTGTTTCTCAAAGCCATTTAACAGGAAATTTGAGTATATTAGCTAAATAGTGAGGTAGAAAACAATGAATTATAATACTTTCCAATCTCCTGTGTTGAAGAAACATGTCCTCTCAGAAGAAAAGCAAAAAGCATATAAGGAAGGCATTTTTTTTCAAAATGTGTGCTCCTAAAGCTGTGGCTCATGTTGGGCAGAGAATCAGCAAAACTCCCTTCATTCACTGGGGCTTAAAGGTGAATTGTGAGTTTGACCCTCCAAAGGGTAGACTAAGCTATAGGAAAAACAAAATAACAACAAGGACAACAAAAAAAAGGGACTTTCTGATCTCAGAACCTACCTGACTTGCACCTGAGAGATTTTATAAAGCCTGTGCACCCAACACCAATTTTGGGTAGTGGAATGTATTTAAATGGAATCTTACAGCATCCTGCCTGCATCCTACCCTCTAGAAAGTTTCTTTGTTTTTTTCCTTAGGGGAAAAACATTGATTGTTCTCATTTATAAGGAGACAATTAAGACAAATTATTTCCTTTGTACCATAGATTTTGTATTATTTTGTAACAAACAGTGTATTATAACTAAACTGTAGATTACTGTTTCAAAATAAAAAGTAATCTGCAGTTATGCTTAGTGTAATACACATAAATAAGAGGAAGATATCAAGCTAGCTCCAATGTCACTTACATGACTTTCATATGAGACTCTTGTATGAATATAGAGGATAGACCAGTAAAACTCCTCAGTCAACTTTTAGTTTAGAAATAGATGCACCTCTGATCATATGTGGAGTTTTTTTTTTTTTGAGTAGTCTTAAAGCTGTCTGAATTGCAACTCCATGTAAATGTCCATCTAAGTGTCCAGGCTTTGTGCCAAGAGGAAATCAATCTATGCAGACTCTGAAATCTTCCAAGTGTGATGAGCCTAATAGGAACATTAGTCCATTTTATGTTACCTCCAGGAGCTTTTACAGTGAAAGTCTTACCTCTTTTCCACTGCTTTGCACGCACTGGTGATTAATTTCAGTTGAACATACTCAAAGCAAAATTAGTTTCTTTCTAGAACTAGGGTGTGAGAGTGAACCCATTTCTGGCAGGTTTTGATAGAAAAATACATTATCTTGGAAAACATTTTTAAAAAGTGCCTATGAAAACATGAACATAAATAGGAGGGCAATAAAACTAAACATTGTGGGAATGTATAGTTGGTGACAGTTTGGTACATTTTCAGTTTCCTTCAAGAAACCTGCAAAAGGTTTTGCTCCGTGGCCCCTGTTCCTCAGAAGAGGGTGCTGAGAATTTTCCAGCTGCTCAATCTCACCGGAGTGAAGAGACATAAGAAAATGTTTTGAAGAAAATTTATTTTCCATCAGTGGAGCCTTACCCTGTGATGGACTAGCAGTGAAAGTGTGTTTTATGTATATATTTTACATCTGTCACACTGGCATGTAGAAATTAGGCTCTGTTTTCTGCATTATTGTTATCCATGTCCTATCACTCTTGTTCCATTTCTCCTCCTTTATTGTATGCTTCTGCTCTGGTCTTCTTTGCATCATTTGCTTCTTTCCATCTCCTTTCAAGAGGGCTCACTGCTCTAGTTTGGGATCTTGTGATGGCTTCCCTCACACACTCAGAAATGGTTAGAACTGGGATTTGCCATCTGTCATGAGCCCTTTGTACTATGCTGTGGTCATGCCTCAAATTCCAGAAATTCCAGTCCAGGGAAGGAGACAAAAAATCACAGTGAAATTCAAATTAAGTGCTTTGAGAACACAGGTAAATAAGTGAAACAATTTTCACTGCTCCTGGCATTTCACAAGTGCTTTGCAATGACACTAGTCAACAGCCAGAATGCCTTTGCTTCTTGCTCAGGAGAAAAGTGTCTTCCAGATGGTTTCTTTTTATTAATTTAGAGAGAGTTAAGCTCCATCTCAGAGCTGCAGACAGCTGACTGATGGATGCTCCTGGAAAATCTGCTGATTGGCAAGACTGTATTTCACATTAGCTGTTTCAGAGTTACTTTGGTAATTGGTTCCAAAGGAGAAGAGGAAAAAAAAAAAAAGAAGATTTGCACCAGCCTAGATGTAACTGATTTGCCTCATTATTTCTGATTTAGAATTGACAAGACATAGATCAGCCATCGACAGCTCCATGCCCCTAAGAATGGAAGTTTCAGGCACTCTTGAAGTGCCAGAGAATCGTAGATTAATATGTTTTAAGCCTCTTGCTTTTATGTTTGCAAAATGAATGCAGATTGGGCCGGTGATATATGTATGTCATTACATTTTCTTACACCTTTCTGATGATTTAACTGAAACAAATGGGTGCTCTCAGGGCCAGTCATCAGGAGATCAGAGTTTGCTGTGTAAGAGCAATGTCCCACATCTCACCCCGTGCTCCTCCTCCTGAGGATGGCTGTCCTCCACTCACCTCCTCTCTCCAGACACTTCTTGAAGGGGTAGCTTCAGCTCAGGCTGACCTTCAAAGGTACTGTGCTTTAAAATTGCACCCATTACACTCCCCTGGGCCTTTACAGAGTTTCCCACTGGGATTTCTGAGTTTCAGGGCAAAGTGCATGTTGCAGCTGGACTTGAATCATACCCTGATTCAGCATGCTTCCCTAAGGTCTAAATTATTGTTGTTCCTGTACCTGTTCAAAATCTGGTGGAGTTTGAAGCTGGTTTTTCACACCTTGCCTTCCCTATTAAGCCCCATGACTGTGTGATTGTTTGATTATTGTGATTACTGACAACTCTGAGACAGGACTGATAAAGGATAACTCTTCCACTACTGTGGCTGGGCTTTGAGCCAATTTGCTATGGGCATCGTGGAAGTTTATGTTTTGCATGGACTCAAAAGCAACTGGGGATATCCACTAATGGAAAGCACAGCTGTCCAGGAGCGTTAAATAAAAGACTTAGGGAGCAGCAGTGCACAAGGGGATAGGACTCCATTTGGAAGGAAAACACCTACAATCTGATTTTGTTTTCCTATCTGATATTAGATGATGTCAGAGACTGGGTAGCATGCTGGGCAGGCTGAGCCAACTCACCCCTTCTTCCATACCTAGATTTACAATGATAATCAAACTATCTGATCACTATTTGAAGGGATTCCAGCTTCTTTCATACCCTCATTACCTTTCCCCCCCTCTCCCAAGAACAGGTATCTGAAAGTTAAACCATATTTGTTGTCACTAAAGCATCAGGAAAAATGAGATCAAGATGCTTCACTGGCAAAATATTTCATGGCAGCTCTTCTGTGCAAAGTGCTGTCACCAGAAGTGGCCCTCCTGCTTCGGAACTTGTGCTCCACATTTCTTTTTCTCTTGTTCACATTCAGAGAAATCTCTGCCCTGCGGGTTTTGCTTCACTTGTTTGTGTGGCTGAACCCAGGAGACAAAAATAACACCCCTTAAAACACCACTCCCAACATGAATCATCCTCTTTTATGAAAAATTTCACTTTTGATGAGACAATGTTATATAGAAGTGAAAAGTTTAATAAACCTTGGGCTCACAACTCCCAAAGACCAACTTTGCCAGCTCCTTTCCCTAGCAGATGATGCATGTGGGTTAAATTTTACTGTTACATCTTAAAAGTGGTATTAAAGTAAGTGAAAGGAAATGAGATTAAAGAAAGGCCAGAATATTATTCCAATTTACATCGTGTAATATTGAATTCAATTAGTCATTGGAATGAAGTAAAAAAATTTGCTCAGTCATAAAAGGGAGGTGAGTCTGACCAGATGGATACTGCATATGGAGAATCCATAGATTTTGCAAAGACTTCACACATCTGTTTAGCCCCTTACTCTTTTGATTCTAGTAAAACCTTAAAATTCATTTTTTGAAAGCCTGATCATCACAAGAATACCTCATCAAATTTTAATTAATTCCCAAGATAAAGCTGCAATGGGCATCTCGGGGAATATTCTCTATTGCACTGACACCCTGGCTAAAAAGTAGAGCAATAAAATTCCAATTCGTTGAAGGACTGTTTGGATTCTGAAAAACTATCATCACATTTAAATACTTAATGCAGTTTATATGGAAATTCTGAAACATAGTTTTTATTGAAATCTTGTTTCTGCCGTTATTTCATTACTCTAGCTGCTTTTGTAAGGGTGTATATCTTGTTCTGGTTTTGGGTTTTTTGGGGAGGAATGGGGAAGGGTTGGGAAAAGGGCTTGTTTTTGACAATTTGTCCAATACTGAGTTGCAGGAAGACATGAACAATTAGTAGTGTCTTCCTTCCTTCTTGAATCTATCAGAATTTTTGGTTAAGATGTGTGTGCTTTGGTGCACTCTTTGCCCTGGGAGTGCAGAGCATCACATCTGCCCAGGACAGTGGTGCTGGAATAGTTCATTTCAGCTGCTGAGGAGCCAGCAAGGTTTGGAAACTTACAGAGCCAGACTCGTGGCTGTGTGTTGCATTCTTCCAAGCAGGACTTGCAGCTAGCAGAGCAGCAACAATGAAAGCAAATTCGTTGTTATGGGTGAATAATGACAATTATAACATTGAAAGCTCCATGTGTTTTATGAACCTCTGCTCCCAGAGTCACTCTTGCATCTGTCAGGATTATAGAGAGAACATCCCTAATATTCCCTTGCCCCATTCTCAGTTGTCAGGGTCTTGCAGAAAGAGATCAGTAAATGTGATATATCAGTTAATCTGTCAAATCAGATTGGTAGGGTTTGCGTGCTGCACTGGTCTTTCTTTTTTTTTCCCATCAAAATAGCAATTCCCACATTAAAAATATTTAATTTGAGATTATCTCTTTCTATTCACAATTCTCAACTGTGAGATTATTCTTTTCTTATCAAGAGCACAGATGTTTCTCTCGTGTATTTTGTGAAGCCTAAGGAGTTACTACTTTCAGGGTATTTATGCTTCAGTTAAGGATAGGTGTATCTTTCAGAGAAAGAAATATTTTTCTTTCTTGGAGAAATCAATTAAAATGGGACTAGAAGGGACACTAAGAGGTCATGTAGTCCATCTCCTTTCATAAAGACAGGGTCAGTTATGTCACTTGTGACAAATACTGGTTCAATTTTTCTTAAAAATTGTGAGTGATGAAAGCATTTCCTGATGCTGGATTTTAATCTTCTCTGCTTTATTACTTCTTGGCCTAACAACAGTAGACAGAGAAAAGAGTTTAATTCTTTCCCAAGCTTCCTTTTACCATTGAAGACTGCTTCCACATTTTCTCCCAGTTTTTCTACTTACCATAAAAAAGTACATTAATTTTTTTAACCTTTTTCTTAAGTCATATTTTCTGCACCTGACCAAATCAGTCTAATTTTCTACTGAGGTTTTTTTACAAAAATCCCCATCCTTCTAAATTGCTGTGCTCTCTATGCACCCACACAAGATTTTTGACTCAGGTTGTGACTGAGGAGGTTGTGGTTGTTCAGCCTGGAGAAAAGAAGGCTTTGGGAGACCTTAGAGCACTTTCCAGCACCTCAATCAGCTCCAAGAGAGCTGGAGAGGGACTTTGGACAGTGGCGTGAAGTGACAGGACAAGGGGGAATGGCTCTAAACTGTCAGAAGGGCTTTAGATTAGATATTAGGAATAAATTCTTCACTTTGAGGATGGTGAGGCCCTGCCCAGAGTATGCTCCTTCCCTGAAAGCCTGGGCAGGGCTGGGAGCAATGGGGCCTCGTGGAATGGGCCCTGTCCCTGCCCTTGAGTTTGAACAAGGTGGTCCCTTTGAACCCAAAACATTCTGTGATAAATTCATCTGTGATTTTTGTTTGGCTCAGTCTAATATTAATAATAATCAGATCCCATTCTGCCACACCTCTGCCAGGCCAGAATTCCCCTTTGGCGTGTGTGGTTCTGGTTTTCAAGGGATTCACTTTACATTTGATCTTCCTGAACAGCACTTTACTTTTACCTCCACTTCTCTCCAATTGTTTTGAATTCTACTCCTCTTCCCCACTGTTTCCTAATGTTCACGTTGGTGGTCTCTGTGACTGCAATAAATATGTTTTCTATCCTTTCATCCAAACCATTTATGGAATTATGAGTTTTGCCAGACTTAAGACAGAATCCTAAATAGCCCACAGTATTGACTGCGGGTAGCTATCTAATTCTGATGCTCTGACAGTAGCTGCATGGTCCCACACCCTGAAGGGTCATCTGGAAAATGTTTCTCAAAGTTTTTTCTAAGTCCTTCATGGGAGAGTGTCAAAGCTTTGCTAAAGTCAAAGTATCTGACATTTCCTACTTCTCCCTCATGAACAAAGCCAGTTACCATGTCTTAATAGGAATCAGATTAGCTTGATGTGATTTGTTTTTGATGAATGTAAATTGACTGATGCTCTTCTCTTATTATCCTCTAGGTGTTTACAAACTTTTGAGTTGTTTATTCCATTATTTTTGTGGGAATGTAGCTTCAGCTAAATCAGTACAGGTTACTGTTCCCTGACTCTGTTACAGATAAGCCTTGTGTTTTCTCTTCTCAAGAGAGAATCCCTAATTAACAAGGAAAAAAATCTGAAATTTTCCTTTTCTAGAATTGAAACCTTTTTCTTTTTTTCATGAGGCAAACCAAGAAAAATCCATTTTATTTGTGTTAGAATTTATGTGAGCTCTTTCTCTACATTTGGATTTTGAGCAAGATGATAGATACTAATGAAGACTTGTGGTTCAGGCACTAATACACCCACAGAATTGTAATTCTGTTAAAATATCTCTGTCTGGCACAGCTCTTCAAAGCAGCACGATGGCATCTGGACTAGAATTGCAATTGTGCTTCTTCAAGCTCTGAAGACAAGGAAAGAATTCTCTCTGCTGTTAGGAGCTTTATTGAAATGACAGAGATGATCTGTCCCAACTCGGGAAGGACAAATAAATGATACATTAAAAATTGCAGCTTTTTCACTCTTTCCCACACCTTCTGCAGCATTCACAAATCTTTGAGGGCCATCAACTGAAAAGACACAACTAAAATGGGATCAAACTGACCAAGTTTCAAAGTACCATCCCCAGATCTCTTTCCAAAGTTTGTTCTGAAGAAGTTTGTACATTGTAGGAATTAAGCAAATAAGTAAACAAAAAAGGAGTTGAAATACAGGAGCAATCTAAAAACCTGCAGCTCATCTAAATTTAAGCACAGGCAATAGCTTAGAGCTCTGAAAATACATGGACTTGCAGAAAATGTGACCAAAATGCCTTGTTTATAACGTACTGACTGCAGAGAAAGGCACACTAAAAATAACCAATTGTCTCTTCTTCACCTCTACCATGAATTAATTAATTTGAATCTCCCTAAGACACACACTGTCTATTTCTTTTGCCTTTTTTATTTGTTCATGAGGATTTCTTTACCTTTTGATTCACTTCCAGTTGTTCTCCTCTCCCTGCTCATTCTGAAGACAAGTAGGGGGAAATTTGGTCTTTCAGTACCCTGTTAAATTACAGATAGTGAGCTGTGTAGGTGTTAGCATTTCTTGGAAGCAGGATCCCACTTTATTTATAGCTCTGCCGTTTAGCCTTCTGTGTCTTCATGCTGTGGTACCCTGCCAGAATGCCTACTGAATATGCAAGTTCATAGGCAGCCTCACTAGCAACTGAAAGCTTGATTTGTGACTGAAATAGGGGACGTGCTTGGAGCAATCACACAAAGATTTAGCATGGGTAACGATTTTTTGAGAATCTGATAGGATTTGGTACTGTTTTGACATCCTGCTTTGGTGTGTTGCTATCCTTGACCTAGTGCTTGACAGGAGGACCTGAGTGAGTCAGTCCTACTCACCAGGAATAAAACGTGTTGCTTCTGACTTGGACATGGTTAACACATTTTCCTATGGGCAGCACTCTGTCAGCTTAACAGAATAAAAGATAGTAATTTCCAAAATCTGCTCTCATGGGCCTCCTTAGTCTGGACAAGTCCGCATGTAACATTCACCTTTTTTGAAATGTAACAAAACCCTGAAACCCCACTCCAAGAAGGCCTCACCCCAGCCAGTAGGATCTAGAGTTTGGTAAAATATCCAGAATTAAGTGGCTACTTTTGTGCTGGATGGTGAAGCTGTCTTTACAGCCAGTGGGGAGCTTGTCAGGGTGGTTGGTCCTGTTGAATCCTTCTCTGGCACAAATCACCATCACAAACTGGCTACTCATCTAAATTCAGAGAATCATGGAATCCTGGAATGGCTTGAGCTGGAACAGTCCTGAAAACTCACCCAGTTCCATCTGCCATGGACAGAGATCCCTTCCCCTAGACCACGTTGGGCAAAGCTCCACCCAGCCTGGTTTTGAATGTGTGCACTGAATGCCAATGGGATTGCATGATCTCATTCCACCGACTGCAAAACAGCTCAGAAATCTACCTCACATACAGACACCTGCCTCTAAGCTCAGCTAAGACCAGATCACAGACTCAGCTGCTTGAAAAACTGAACTTGAACAGCCTGAACTAGGAGGTGCTTAAATCTTTTTGTTGTGGTTGATGGTTTCCTATAGGTATTTTTCCTATATGGCTTGTACCTACATCCTATGCCTGGGATTTCTTGAACTAAGTTCACCCAGTTCCTGAGACTAAAATTGCTGTCTCTCTGTGTGATGTTCTCCAGTCTGAGCTAGCAGAAGCTTGTTCAGTGCTTTAGAATTTTGAGTGCTTAGACACACAGGAGATGCATTTTAATGCATTGCTCTCTACCTCATGTCCATCACTTCCTCTGCTACATGATTTTACTGGGTGCCACTTAATATTCCTCTCTGAAGCCGTTTGCTCTTTCCTGATGGGTACAAAAGACCCATTTGCACATGGCAGCTACTTAAACACCACCCCACCCCCTGCATCTGGCTTAATGCATATTTTTACTAACCAAACAGAATCAGCAAAGGGTCGCAATGCAAAATTAGGGGGGAGTTGAAGCAGAAACACCAAGCAGCTGTCAGCAGCATCTGTCTGGAGACCCAGGTGCTGGGTCCCCTCTGGGGACAGGGCTGTAAATGTCCCGTAAGCACTCCAAACCTCACTGTCTGAGGAGGGCAGGATGTTTTGGGGTTTGTGATAAACTGTGCCTGTCTCTTCAGCCAAGGTGAGTGTCCCACTGCAGCAGGTGCAGCAGTAACTCATAAAGGAGACGTTTTCTCTGTATTAAAGGAACTAGGAATAGAGAGAGACAAAGGACAGGGGAAGTGAAGCTCGGTTGTTCTGAGCTGACAGGTAGAAATTGATTCACAAATAAAATGTTGCAAGGCTCAGTAGAAAGGGGAAAAGATAGTGAATTATGGGTTTATGGTAGAATCACAAGATAAGTGGTAAAGACAGTCTTGTATAAGGATCATCTGAAATCCAATGTAGAACATTGATTTTTTTATATATATATATATTTTTTTTATAATATATATGTCTATGTTATGGTTACTGGTGTTATTTCTGCCCACCAGAAATAGTATTTTCTGACAGTATTTTCTTCTTCAAGACATTTCAGATCTATATGACTGTTACATCCCAGTTCCTGGAAATGATTCTTTTCAGATGAAGCTGTGTTTCAAGTGGAAAAGGTTCAGAGGTGTCATAGTCATGTCTTCTTTTATATGAAGATCACAAGACCAGGAAGATAGTATGATGATCAGTAACATAGGTCATTGTAGACAAGTTAGCATGATTTTTAGATTAAATCTGTGGCACTTCCTTCTGCTTGAGCTGTGCCTTCAATTCTTGAAGTTTTCAAAAGACAAACTTATACAAAGCTAGCAAACTGTGTCAGCAGTTATTTGGTTCTTTTTCAGAAAGTTCACAAAGTATGAATTTCAATGACTTCTGACAGGATTCATGATTCATTATGACAGCTTCTGCACAGCTTTAGACTTGATAATATTTTGTACCTGTAGTGAAGTTATTCTTAAAATGCATTTACTCTTTTTTTCCCTTTCTTTGCTTTTACAGCTGGAAGATCTGCCAATAGTATGATCACAGACTAATCCTTTAATCTCTTAGTACCTTACATTTATCCTTCTACAAAACACAACTTGCATATTTTTCTGAGTGCCTTGAGCTTCTGGAGGGAAGGAGACTCTATGTTATCATGTTGTTGTTATTAGAAATCACATGCTAATTTTTGCCTATTGCTCTTGCAACACTATTTTCCCTCCCAATGCAGGATAGCTGCACTTGGAAGCAGTGTCTACTCCTAGTCTGTGTGGGAGGGACACCAGATGGATGTGACAGAAAAATGGAGGAAGCGCAAGGTACCAGTAGCTTGATGATGATTTGTGTAGTAAGTGGCAGTCACAGAACTCCCACTGTCTAGCTATTGTCAGGCATTTTGTAGTCATTATGGAACAGCAGGTAAATATTAATGGAAAAAGATTACATACTGTGAGACAAAGCATTAGCCTGTGTAAATCACGAGAGCTGGGCTGATGTCAGTGGAGCTGTAAGATTTTGGACCAGCTAAGGGTATGGATCTTAAATTCTTCCCTCTCAAAAGAAAAGTATATATCTTGAGCCTCTTCAGTGATATGCTTCAGACTGTGTTCTAAACAGCTAGTTCCTCAAGTACACATGCTAATAGATAAACTTAATGCCTGGGGCATCATTATTTTGAAGAAGGCAGGCCAGTACACACTATGTACACCTGAGGGAAAGGTCTGTCTCTGTCAGAGTCAGCAGTTGCTGTAATTACACCCACTGTCAATATCAGCTCTGGGAATTCCCCTTTCAAACCATCCACTTTTGTCCTCCTTCCTCAGCAAGGCTGAGCGTGACATCCCCTAACAAGGTTGGTAGGGTGGTTACACGACTCAATTATTAACTCAAATGCAACTCGCGTACTGCAGCAAATAGAATTTCTTCTGACAGGCTACTTGTCATATTATGGCCTTATTTGATTAACTCACCCCTTTGGAGGTGTTCATGATCTCATTATATCTTTAATGATAAAATTCCCTTCTGCTATGTGCTATTTTATATTATGTTAAAAGGAATTCATTCATTTTTCGCTTGTCACTTGCATAATTGGATAAATATTTAACAGGGGGAAGCTGATTAAATTTCTGCTAAAATTGTACTTACTACCAAAATATATTCTGGAGACACCTTAAACGTTGGTTTGTAGGCCATTGTTGGAGCAGGTGGTAAATCCAATGAGGCTCCTCATCTTGAAGGTCACTTCTGCTTACATCTGTGAAGTCAAAAAGAAAAAAAAAAACCAAGGCTAACAACAAAGAATTTAATTCCAGTAGTAAATAACAGGTTTAGTAGATTACTGTACAAGAAAATTGAATTAGAAGGGAGCCATTACTGAGATGGAATGTGGCTGAATTTTTCAGAAACAAGACGTTGTGCATCTTGTGGTTAAAAGATGAGATAAACAGGGTATATGAAACAGATTAATACTGTTCTGAGTCTTTGACACTGAATCACAAAGGCCAGGAACTGATTTTTAAGCTCTCTTTGAAGTAGTTTTAATTTATGTCAGCAAATACAAACTGTATCTACTCTTCAGGTCCACTGGCCTCCTTCTCCCATGATGATGTTTGGATGTCCAATTATTTTGATTTAGCCGTATCTGTGGAACACAGGACGCATCATGTTGCCAAAATTGGCAGCAAAATTTTTGTTTCAAGTACTTTATTGACTCAGGGTACTGATGTCAAACTGGCTCTTAATGCTTAAAAACATGGGCAAAATTATGGCTTTACAGGATTCACAAGTACTTCAAAATTATTTTTTTTTGTTCTTCCTATTGCCTCTGTTTCACTGTCCATACATTGATATGATGAAAACACCAGTGGATTAAAAAAAAGTTTCTTTCATTTACTTTTAGTTCTTAACATAAAAATCATTGGAGAATGACATACAATTATTAAACAACTTTATTTAAAAGTTTTATATTATGCAAAATGTTGACTAATATAACCACTGACATTTTGTATATTGGCAAAACAGGGGTAAATTTACATTATTCAAAACTGAAATCTCTAATTTGATTACTTTTATTTTCCAGGAGGGTTACATTGCAGTCATAAGATTTTAACCACCACTACTCTATAAAACCTTGGGCTCCAAATAACAAAATAATCAGGGTCTCAGTAGGTCTCTTGGTTCATTCCTTTGCCCCAGGAAAATATCAGCAGGCACATGTTTTCATAGGCTGTTCTTAAAATACGCCCATTCAGGAGTTGCCCCAGGCAAACCACCAATCCTTCCCCGTCTTTGCCATGAGATTTGGTCTTAAGTCTTCATTGTGTATAAACTCAACTAATTTCAGGTATACTTTTTGCTCTCTCCAAATACAATTTATTTTATAAAGTCAGGAAATTAAAAACAAATAGATTTTTGGGAAAAAAAGAAAAAATAAATAGAGGAAAACTTGAATTAGAAATATTTTTTATGTATCAAAGGAAGAGTAGGATTTTCCAAGTCTCACGTGGATCAAGCTATTCATGACTTCCAAATACACAAAGGCAGCAAAACTCCTCACACATGATGCCATTTCTCCAGACGAGTCTCTGGAGGCACATGTTTTTCTTCATTAGCTATAAACAGAGATAGCTGAAGATGTTGTCAGGTGACCAAATTATATGCCTGAGTTTTCTTGGATGCACTACACTTTTCTGATCTTAAGTAAAATGATTTATTCATCAAAAGGCACCACTTTCAGTCTGCTTTCTGCTCTCCTCAGAGGTTTCAGTTACCCAGGAGCTTTCCCAGATTCTGGAGAATGGGCTTTCAAACTGTTTGTAGAAGTTTTACCTCGTGTGGCACTGACCTGGGCTGACTCTCAGCCTTACAAACAGGTCCCAAAATAGACTGGAAGTTTTCATGGGCAGGAAGCCAATCTCAGCTGGCACTTTGCATACAGCCACTCAGCTCTGGACAGCCAGAAATGTTATTTGTGTGAACTGGGTTGATCCTTCCTCATTGGCCTCGCTGACAGAGAACAGCACTAGAAACATCTAATTTACCAGGACAAACATAGCCTGTGGTGCACAGCCTAATTCTGAAAGTTCCAGGAAAGGCTGCAGAGAATGGTCATATTTGGACATTTAACATAAAGATATCTATGTAAATAAAATTTACCCAGAGTTCTGCACCAACCAGAAAAATTCTAGGAGTTCATCATTTGAGAAGGAAAAAAAAAAAAAAAAAAAGGGGAACATATCTACATATCCCAATTGGTTATATTTCTATCCTTCTCTTTCAGTAGTTGCACCAAAACCCTTGCCATATAATTCAGATGGAAAATGTCAGAACAGCATTCCAGACAACAAACACTGTGTACTTTTTCTGGGGGCCTGCCAAGGACTGAAAATTGTGGAACGAGAAATGAACTGTGAATATATCAATAAACAAACATGTTTGCAGAAATTAGGGTTGGTGGGTGCATGATTTGCTGTCTGAAGCACAGGGCTACATCAGCCCTGAGGTTTGGTGTGCAGTAGAATGATCTGGCTTTTACAGCACCTGATTGAATGCATGCTGAATCCAGCTGAAAGGTTCTCAGCTACTTCAGTGGACTTTGAATTAGGCCCGTGGGACATCATTCATTGTTATATCTTCCCATGCCCTTGGAAGGAAAGTTTTCATTATTTTCACTGCACAAGTGTGGAAATTGCAGTACAAAAAGAGAATGGCCATGGTTGTAGAAAAGGTCACTGGTACAGCTCGTTGACACAGAACAGATGGAAAATGAGAAGAGTCATGTCCATGAGATTTAATTGCTATATACACAGAAGTAATAATCATCCATAAGAGTGTGGGATTGATTCATTTGATATTGGCTAAGAATGGCAGAGTTTTGAGGACAGAAGGTGAAGTTTGGAGTGCCTATAATATCACATCAAAAGAATTATTTTTTAAAGAGCATTTTTTTCTTCCAATACATAATTTTTGATCTGCAGTATGAGAAAAAAAAATTCATCTGCCACCTGAAGTCCTAAGCAATCCTTTCCCAGACCCTCATTTGAAACCAGTAGGTGACAGTTGCACTATTTCACCCAAATTCATCTGTCCTTTTAACCTGCAGGGGCCAAACAGGGGAAGCAGAATAACTTTTGCTCTTAACAGATCAAACCAAAGAAAAACAGTGGTGAGGAATGGGTTTTGTGCTGCACTCTCTCACTCATTTGAGGGAGGGGGGATTAACTGACTGCAGGGGTCAATAAAATTGCAGCGCAAAATGAGTTTTCATTCTGAGCCCTGAGTTAACTCTATGAACTTTGGCAGGAATTCGCTGCGAGCAAGTTGTGACCCCAAGAATTTGTGAGTATAAGCTATGGCCAAGCCAAAGCAGACATAAAGGGGCTAAGGGAAGGAAAACCTCACAGTCCTGTGTGAGAAAAATCTGCCTTGTCCTGCTGCTGGTGCAGAGGGCATACAGCTCATGGCAGCTGGGACATCCTCCTGTGGGCATGAGTTAATGGTGATGGGGAAGGAGTGAGGATTCAGCACAATTCTTATTTTTCCATTCTTTGAAATTATGGAAACCATGGCTAGCACATGGTCCTAAAGGTGGATGTTTTTTCTGTCTTTTTAAATAATTTTCCTAATAAGACTGGAATATTAATAAAGATATGGGTCCTAAAATGACAATGAATGACATAGAGCCAATGCTTCATGACTTTTATTCCTAAATACTTGTTGGTGTGATAGATACTGTCATAAACTTCCTTAAAATAATAAACTGATTAAAAAAATATTTCACAAAATCAGAGAATCACAGAAAATTTTTAGTTGGAAGAACAAAAAAAGGATCCTTTAAGTCCAACTCCTGATTTTGCACAGAATCATATCATGTGTGAATCACATCATGTCTGCATTGTTAGGTGTTATCATGTACAACAAAAGAAAAATTTAAAAACCGTCATGTATAACAAAAGGAAAATAAAAAACTTGGAGCCACAGATAGTGAAGGGAAAGCAAATTATCCACTATTTTGCAGATTCACCAGTTCATCTCAATAATATGCACAACTTCTCCAAGGAATGCATACTGAAATTATGGAAATAATGAAGAAATGGCATAGCTAAAATCAATATCTTTCTCAGATCAAATAGTTTTTTTGTTAACAAAACCCTTGTCATCAGTGCAGTAGAGCTAAATCATAATATTATGTTTTGTTATTGCCACATAAGGTATTTTCAGTTAAGGAATAGAAAGTGGGGATTCCTTTGAGATTCTTTAAATAGCTAAGAAACTGTAATACGAGAGGTAATAGGAGGCTAGAAATAGCCTACTATTATTACAAGGGCTGGAGTCATGCATTATTAGCTTTTTAAACAATCTTGGCATGAAGTACTGGATATTGCTTATGAAATTTGCTAATGACATGAAGGAGGAAGGCATCATCAATGCAGAAGAAAAATTGGATAAAACATAGTAAGAAATGGTTAATGTAGTAGTCAGGTTAAAGATGGTTAAATTTGTTTCTACAATGTGGAAACTCAAGAGCAGAGGGAGTAACAGCAAGAACTTCTTGTGCAAACAGCTAGGTCTTCACTTAATAACATCTTAAGGGAGGGAAGATCAGGATATTCTTGACAGTGGTGGGAGAGTGTTCAACAGCACACAGACACAGTGGGAAAAGCAGTTGTGATTGCTCAGTGAGGCATCTTCACCAGAGGCAAGCAATCACTAATTTTTGCTGCACAAATTTGCAGTGAGAACTCACCTGAAATTGTACAGTTTTGACATGGGGGCTTAGATAAGAAGGAGTAAGCTGGAACACGTTTAGTGATAAACCCTTAGAGAAAGGAGGTGGTGTAATTTGTAAATGAGGAGGCTGACACTGTGTCTGCGCTGTGCTTGCACACAGAGCCCAGCTCCAAAGCCACCACAACCTGTGTGCTCACAGATAATGAGGCAGCAGCTCCAAGGTTACAAGTGGCAGTGTTTCAGCGCAGATTTGATGCCTCAGTAATGTAATGCATGCAATAACCCACAGCCTCAACAGAGAGACCTGGCACCTCCCTAAAGTGAGAGCAAAGGGGTGCTTGGACTACAAATTCCTTTGAAAAGTGATTGCATTGCTTAGCTGAAGCCAACTGGAAGCAAAAACTAGTCAGGATATTTAGGATGTTGTGGATAAAAAAGGTAAATCCCTCTGAGCCAAGAAACAACTCTGGCAATAATAATGTGTGCCCAGCGTATAAAAGGGCTGTTTGCATGTTGGGCTTTTCTGGTCCTGTACTGACTTGGGAACTTATTTTTTCTCTATAGTCTGGGTCATAATACAAGATATAAAAAATTGTCTTAGTAGTCATTACCTCATTAATAAGTATCACAGAATCACAGAGTGGTTTGAGATGGAAAGGAACCTTAAAGCTCATGCAGTGTCACCCCCTGCCATGGGCAGGAACAACTTTCACTATCCCCGGTTGTTCCAAACCCCATCCAACCTGGCCTTAAACATTCCCAAGGGTGGGGGAGCCACAGCTGCTCTGGGCAACCTGTGTCAGGACTTCCCCACCTTCACAGGCAAGAATTTCTTCCTTATATCTAATCTTCTTAATCTCTAATTCATCCTAATATCTAACATATTTTGGAAAATATGTTCCTGTGATTTTCACTCGTTATGCAAAGTTGGCTGCCTCTTGCTGCTTGGCAGCCCTGGTTTGCTGAGCTGTCTTCACTGACCTGGTTTCCAGCTCTGCTGACACTCTTCTTAGTGTTTATTCCATCACCCAACATGATTTTGGTGGCCATTTTTGGGGAAGGAAAATGGGAGAAAAGTGGATTGAAGTAGGAGGCTTCCCAGAGGCTTGTTCAAGGATTGAATTTGGTGCTTAATCACAGCCATTAAGCAGCTGCCTAACCAGAAGGGCACAACTGTTCTGTCTACAGGCTCTGTGTCACCTCTGTCTGTCCTGTGTGGATGTCTTGTGTGCTCAAGACCACCCCAAGCTGTGCCAAAGGCCTCTGGAGATAACAGAGGCAGTCAATTCTTCAGTGTCTCAGCTCTCCAATGGAGCATCATTATGCCTCTTCTGATATTCAACCAGGGTTCTGTGTTTATTGAGGAAAAATCATCCCACAGGCACAAGGGTACAGAGACAGAGTGGTCTTGAAAATTTAGGGGTTGTTTTAAGATATACACCCAGATTTCCTTTCCTTCCTTGAGAAAGGGGCGTGGGAAAAATGTACAAATCTTTGGATTTAGCAGTAGGACTCAAGAGAACAGAAGGATCTGAATAACTGGACAGGTCAAAGGCTTCGAACTTTTAAGCTTAAGGTTAAATATGACAGCAGTTTACATTCTCTGAAAATCAAACTTCCTAAATTCCTCATGTTAGGAAGCCAAATGTTTGACAGCTTGCAGGAATGGAATTTGAGTCAAACTGTGGGATCACCTCAGCATGGTGTCAACCAACATTCATCACCTGACAGCTGTGGGAACAGTCCATCTTAGATATCTAAACCCACACTACAATCATTCTTCCCCTCTGAAGCTTTCAGGTGATTCTTATATGAGTGTTACTTAATGTATTTTAAACCCTCTTTAAAAACTGATGATTTAGTTTTATAAGTAAGAAAGTGGTGGCAAACAGGTCCATGTTTTTTCTCTGTATTGGTGTAGCTTTTTTTTTCAGTCAGTGCAACCATATCAGCTTAGACCTGGCCTACATTCCAAGACTGTACAATCTAATTATAAGCAAGACAAATAGAAAAAAAACAAAAACCCCAATCAGTGGCCAGAACAGCAGATTAGAATAAAAATTATTCAGCAGTGCAGCTGTTTAGATTTTTTATCTTCATGTCTTAGAGATTCTATTAAGGTTTCTAACACAGACTGCCTGGCTGCTTTTTATTTTTTTTTTTTTTTCTTGTAGTCTGCCAATGCACTAAATATCCATAGACATAAAATGTACCAAAAAAAAGGCTCCTAAGCCAGAGGGAATAGAACTGTAAATGTGCAAAACTCTGCATATATATGTCACATCAGTTAAAAAGGAAAGTATAGTTTCTTGATTGCCTATACAAGCTCCATTTACTAAACAGCAAAAGTACCAGACATACATTTTTCAGGGAGCATTATATTGGCCAAAGGTCGCAAAAACAATTTCAGAGGAAGCCTGCCCACATTAGTTTCTTGAGATCTTGATTACAAATTTATAAGAGACATACCCTAGACATTGAGAGATGGTCTCAAAGATTACTGTCCTTCCTGCCATCTGCACACTCCACTGGGAACATTAGAAACCCTGTCCATCAACCAAAATAAACAGCTTTTCTCATGAACAGGCCCAGAGAATGCCCTATAAATCATATCTGTCAAAAATGCTAGTAGCATTGCAGAAGACAGAAATCAATCCAAAACTCATTAGTTCATCTGACAAGTGCTTAATCTTATATTGTTTAATGCCAACCTGAACAACCCGGACAGAATGGAACCATGCAAAGCGGTGCCTTGATTTTCTATTACAGAAACTTTCTCAGTGATTATGGCTTAATCTTTCCTTTAGATCTTCTTCCTTTTAATGCTCCTGTTCTCTTCACCACCTGCCAGCAGATATTGACTCCAACAGAGTTTTCTTACTTCTGCAGGGATAGATACATCAGGATAGCCTCGTTCAGTAGCTTGCTAGATGATACCTCTACATTTTGAACATGTCCTCTGCTAATCAGGATAAGCAGCAATCTATTGGATTATAGGTGGTGGTGTTTGAAGAGGTTGCCAAGCAGAATGGATATATTACTCATTTTTTATTAGATTTGTACTAAATATTTTAATCTGCCAGCATGGAATAAAGGGTGCGATAATTCCTAGATCACATGAGATAAAGGAAAAACACAAGTACTTAATCAGGGAATTCTGTTCACATATTTGGGGAAAAAGGTGGATTACAGTTCCCCACAGAACTCATATCTTGTGAATCTCTTAAAATATTGGAAGAAAGTGTAGTTTGGTTTCAGTGCTTTTATTCAAGTGATTTAAATGTGATGAGGGACTGGTTTTTTCCACTCAGACCTACTGGTGTGAAATGTGTGACATCCATGCTGTTGGACTCCCTGCTTGTCCAATAAAGGATGTATTCCCATTACTGATTCTGAAAGAGCTGTTTACAAGAGCCCTAAATTGCAGTGACCAAAGCAAAATGCACAGGATGAGTCCAGCAGTTTTAGCAAAATCAATGGCTGACTTCCTATGTGGAGCTAAATTTATTAGTGTATACTTATACTTGCTCTTTCTGTTTTGTTTACCAGCATACACAGAGCTTCCCAAACAAAAATGTGTCCTAATGTAAGAAAATAAATTTTAGGAAGAAAGTCATTATTCTGAGATAGCTTTTAAAGTGACAGTAAAAACATCCATGTGGCATAAAAGCGGTGGGTTTGGCCCTCATTTGCATAAAAAATAAACTGAAAACTTCAGAGGAATCACGATAGAATGCAGAATGGGTTATGATTTTCTGTGCTCAGGTGGTGAGTTTGACACACTGTTTGTCACACTAATGCCAGATGTCCCTTTGGACCTGTTTACACCACAATAAACCACCAGAAACTCAGCTCTGAATCGAGGAGCGCACGCAGCAGCTCGCACACAAAGCCAACAGCTCTGCACAGGAGCTTCCTGTAAATTCCAGTGAAGACCCAACCCGTATGGAACATGCCCCAGTCAGGCCCCAAGACACAAATCTGGTGCAATCCCCCTGGATTTTGGGTGCCAGAGTCTCTGCTCTGGGAGGAGGAAGAAGCTCTGTGTTTTACTGGTTGTTTTGTGAGTGCTGTGCATACAGCTTAATTGCCAACTGTAGTTACAGCAGGGATGTAATTAGCTTTTTATGCTTTTTATTTTTTTCCTTTCTCATTAAAGAGCCAGCTCAGTTCTTGAAGCACGAGGACCCTTTGTCAGTGATGTGCATTGCTGCATAAGTTAACTTCCCTCATCTCATGGATTTTGCTAGGTCAGGCATTAGATCCAAATCCGGGACTGTAAGTGCTAATTAATTTATTCTTTTATTTTAGTCTAACTGTTTCAAGATGAATACAAAGAAACTGCCTGTTATGAGGGCTGAATATCTAAGGTCTTTTTTTTTAGGATTGTGGGGAGATTGATGGGAAGAATTCTGGAAGAAAATATGGTTTGGTAATTGAAATATTGCATTGTGCTTTGGAACTGGGAAGGGGGAAAGAAAACTAAACAAAAAAAATTAAAAAAGATCTGCGGGTCATCCAAGGGAAAACAGCTGAAAGGAGATGAAGATGTAAGGGAGGAGATTTGGTGCTACTGCTGGACCACAACAGAATGAAAAAGCATATTCAATTTTGACTTCACAGAGATTGTATCAAACGGCTCAGGACATCCATCAGGATCTGATAGCAGATGCTCAGGAATAACTTACAGGCTGTGCTACCTTAGGAACAATAAGTTCTGTAAATATATCTCGTCTGCTTTTTATAGAGCAAAATGATGAGAAAAATGCAGAACAAAAGAATGGGATTATAAAGTGCTGCAGCAGTAGGAGTTAAGGAAATGGAAATGGTGTCTGGTTTCTGTGATAGGCCCAGGAGAGCATGAGGACGCTGCTTGATGTAGCTGCTGGATCAGTGGGTGATTTTTACTTCCCTACAATTCCCCTTCTCACATGGCGTATTTTAAGAGGGAAAAAAAAATGGTACTTTAAATGGAATAGTTTCTGTAATAATCCTTAGAGATTTTACAGGCGTTGTCCTCTCAATCTTTTGCTCCAATCTCTTTTTCCTAAACTAGCTTCTCATCCATATTTTTCAGTTTTTAATTAGAAACTACTTTCCTCAGGGAATCTGACCACTGGTACCCCTGGTTTCTGAGTTGCTATTTCCCTGGGCTGTGTCCAGCACCAGCTCCCAGCTCTTATCAGTCAGTAAGGAAATCAGCCTCCTGACCCCTGTTTTCCTGATCAGAATCTTCCCTCCTTCCCCTTGTACTTGTGCCTCCCCTGCAGCAGCATCTTGCTGCTGGTGATTCATCCCCTTTTTCTACCCCTCACTCATCAGAAAAACAGATACAATGGCAAAAAAATGGTATGAATATCTCTGTCTTCAAGCTTTTAGGTGTGTTCCTGTTTTAACTGCTATTCCAGTCAAGCATTTTTATGGATTCCCTCTCCTCCTTTATACAGATGACACAATACTTTTTTTTGCTCCTGTTGTATTGACTCGAATAACAAATTTTCACTGCATCTTTGGGGAGCAGATCCCACCTAAAGGATGAATTAAAAGTACATAAGGGGGTAGTGATGACAGAGTGTTCAGAGTCTCAACTTCTACTTCATTTTTTGCAATATGCCATTTTAATAGCAACAAAACCAACAACAGCAGAAAAAAAAAAGTAATAATAGCACCTCTATCCTTGGAGATACTCAGAACTCAAGTGGGCAAGGTCCTGTGCAACCTCATTTAATTAAGCCTGCATTTAGTACCAGGCTAGATTGGATAATATTCAGAGGTCCCTTCTGACCTTAATTATTCTATGAATCCATGATTAGTAGCTGTTAATAGCAACGGCCCTGAAAATGAAATTTGAAATATGCACAGGGAATGAGATGATTACTTATATACCTTTTTGTGGATCTTGAACTTAAATTATTTACTGATATGTAGGCATGATGTTATTTAAATCAGGGGATAATTTCCTTTCCCAAGAGGGAGAAGGAATCATAATTTTTCCTTAGACACATGCTTGAATGTTGTGGAAATCAATGGATTTTGAAAATGTGCCTAATGTCAGGCATTTGTTGAGCATTTTCTGGAGCTGTAGCCCATGGTGGGGAAGAAATATTAATAACAGAAAGTGGCAGTTCCTGGAGATTAGAAAGAGATTACATCTCTCAGTACTTCACCTTGGGAAGTCTTTAACCATTCCTCAGAAAACAAGACCATTATAATGAAAAGTCTTCCCTTGTCGACCCTTGAAATCTTATTAGTAAATGGGATCTTTCCTTCCCCAGGGGCTTGATTGACTAACAGCAGAGGAGTGATTCCTGCAAGGTTCATGGAGGCAGCCAAACTCTCATGTTGATACTTATTTTGTGTGCAGCAGGAAAAAAATACCTGTGGATTTACGTCCCATGTTTCACTTTATACTCCACTTCCAACCAGGTTCAAGAGATGTTCCTGTAAATATTGAAAAATATTTTGGTGTCCTGCTTAGTAATTGAAACAGAAAACTCACATCTACTGTCATTAGGCAATAATTATTTTGTTTTTCTAGGGAGGATTAGTAAAATAAACAATTCACAGATAAAGTTCTAGGGCCTCAGGCTAAGATATTTATTGACTTGGAAGGTACTTATCTCTTAGCTCACTCCCATGTAAAAAAATATAATGATAGTAATTATGTTAAAAAACCAGATTACTTTTTAAACCATTTAAAACTGCTCTTCCAGAATGTAACAGGATGATAATTGCTCCAGCAGCTTTTATGACCTCTGGGGAAAAAAATTAGCCATGGGGAAAAGGGAGATACTAACCTGCTCTTTATTGTTAATTCTACTTTATTTATTTAATTACTTTTAGTTCAGCATCTTCATTTCAAATACACCTGACCATTGGGGAAATAAACTGAATTCTGAGGGTGGGGAAAGATTCAAACCTCTTGAAATTGATTGTTATGCTAAAAGTCCCAAAAGAGAGAGATATAAAGAATTGTCAGAGTAGATAAAACACAGATGTAACTAATATTGTCGCTCAGAATATCAGCATCTCATTGAAACTCAGAACTTTTTTTTTGCATTCCAAAACAGAACAATATGTCATAGTTTGAGGACCCTTGCAATGTTTTTATACATAATGTCCATACTCCTTATTCTGATTTTTGTTTAGGTGTGCCATATTGTCGTTATCAGTGTAAAGTAAATCTTGTAACAAAGATCGTTATGTTCTTTGAGCTTGCTTTTGCAAATTTAGCACCCAAACATCCTTGGATACAAAAAACAAAGTGTAATGCCTATTTTTTAACATATCTGTGAAAAATAAAGAAGCAGTCCATATGGACACATATAGATAAGAAAAAATTGGAGGATCAAGCTGACAAAAAATTTCTTCAAAGGGACTAAAAAGTCTATAAACTTCCTTTTTCCCCAGGACACCCTTCACATCTGCCCCTGGGTTTTATAAATTCCACCTGTGCTTTTATTAAACATGTTCTTAAAGGAATTTAATCAGATTATCCCAGGTTGATGTGGATACTCAACCCAAAGCAAATTGTTTCAATTTGCTGAACATCTTAAATAAATAAATAAAAATGCTGATCCTAAGTGATGTTTGCTGTTCTGATTTGATTTCATTTCTGACCTGAAAAAATCAATTACTTCCACTGCCAAGTTTTATCCCCCTTTCTCCTCTAACTTCATACTTAAGTTAATGGACTGTAGAGTCAGAAGGGACCACTGTGTTAATGTAATCTGACGGCCTGCACAGCACACACCATGGGAATTCCTTGCACTAATTCCTGCCTGTAGTAAAATACTTTATAAAGAAAGAAAGAAAAAAATCATTATCATCTAGCATTAATTCATTTTCATCTCTCGTTTTAAGAAGCTCATTACTACTCTGAGTAATTCATTCTAGATGGGTCTACCTCTGTGTGCAAGGTGTGAGAATTTAAAATATATTACATACTAAAGCTAAATAAATTGATTTGGGTTGTGGGTTTGATAGGGGGGAGGGGTTGTCAGGGTTTTTATGTAGTTTTGTGCTTTGGTTTTTTTTTCCCTCAGTGAAGACAGGTTCATTTAGATGCTCTCAAGGAACATTATCCTACTTTGACAGATAAAACCACAGAGAAAAAAACCCTGCATTCTCTCCTGAGTGTGACAATTTTAAACTTTTAGCTGTTATTTTACCATTCTGTTTAGGCAGCAAATTTAAAGAACAGATCTGCACAGGAAAATGCACTTTCAGAGACAACTGAAACTGGAAGCATTGTAGCTGTCAGTTTATACATTATTTACTGCAAATTTAGCCCAGATACAGGTCTGTAGTGATGTAACTACACTGCTTCCAGCACAGAGAGTGTCTCTGCATGGCATTATACTATACTACACAAACGTATAATCTCATTTAGAGGCAGCTCTGGCATCTCTGCATGGGATGCTGTTGTACCAGGTAGGCAGCTCCGCGCTGAGCAATTCAGGGCAAGAACTCTCTTTTCATTATATGCATGTATGTGTAACTGCCTCTCCCTGGGGCCTCGAGGTATTGCTGTGCTGGAAATAAATTATAATAATGAATAAGTGACCTGGACACACGCACAGTCCAGGAATCTCTGATGTATGCAAATGCAGCTCAGTGTAAAGGGCTGGCACTAAATCCGGGCGATAAAGTTAACTTACAGTTCTACCCCTGTGCATTTTAAATTTTATGTCAGCTTGTTTTGCAGAGCATTTTGCCCCAACAGAAATAAAAAGTAAAATATAAATAAATAAATACATAAATTACAAATGATAGCATCCACCTGTTCAGTATTAGCCAGAGCATAAGAAGATTCCTGAACGTTCCCGCTAGACTGTGACACAGGAATTCTCTGGCCATAAACCCCACTGACAGCCACCAAATTATTACACAGGAGCAAATTATTCCATTCCAAACAGTCAGCTATATATTTGCAAAGCTATCTGCTCATGAATTTTACGGCGTGCCCAGCTCAGAGACATTGGGCCACAATTATGCAAGAGCTGAGCACATGTAAGGGCAGGGATAAATATCCAAATATCCAGCACAACCCCAGAGGGGCTTTAGGGGTGTCCTTGTAGGGCTGCAGGGTCAGGGGGAATGTAGGGGTAGCAGGTATATCACCTGGCCAAGCTCCTCCAAGTGTCACCCTTCTTCTTCATCTTTTTTCCTCTTGACACAGGGTTGAGCTTACAGCCCTTCAATGAAGAATTTACAGTTGGAGTTCTAATGATCTGATGCCTGAAGGAGATAATTGAATTTCATCCAATTACTGGAAATTAGTGGGTGTCTTTCACCTGATTTTTACAAATTACAAGCCAGTAGTTTCCAATGTATGAATGCATGTTCAAGGTCCTGTGATGCTGTTATAAGATCCCTGACCTTCTACAGTGTGTTCGACCACTCTATAGTTGTTTGTTTCCCAAGAAAAATAAACCCAAACCCAGCAAAATAGTATTACAGAAAAATCACACATAATTTTTCCCATGAGCTGAACAAGAACAAAGGGAGAAGCAATAATGATCTGCAGTAATCACACATTCACATGCTAATGTCTGCTGGAGGTCCCCCTGGCAAATAATTTGTTGTGGGGTTTGATTTTCTCTTTTAAATTTTTACAGGCCCAGATGTATGGAAAACCATTAAGAGCTTGTTCTCCATGTTGAGCAAACACCCAGGTTATACCTTTTCCAACAGACAAAACTGAGGCTGCCTCTGTCCAAAGATTATCTGGGATTATCTTTTTTTCCATGCCTTTTGATATGAAGCGCTTTAATATTGATGTTAATAAAGTGGTCAGTCATTCCTGGACTTCTACTTTGCATTTTGGACCAAGCAACCTACTTTGCTGTGAGTAATTATGGTGATAAAAACCTTGGGCACACCAAAGGATTCCCCACAGGTGTTTACAAAAACTGATGTAGAGTGAAGAAGAAGCTAAAGAGATGAAGCAGAATGAAAGCCACCTCCTCTGCCACACAGGAGATGTTTGCTGGTCAGGAATCGCTGGTCAGGAATCACTGGCCAGCACATATTTTCAAGTTCTTGTAGTCAGAAATAAAATCTGTGTCTGTGGCAGAAGGGTAAGTAACACTGTTTATACAACTTTGTGGACAATTGCCAGTCCTCTGAGCGAAAATTCACAATTTTGGCTTAGAATACCAGAGGCTTTTAAAAACCCATGCCTTGGTAACTTACTAGGCAGGGAGAGATTCCTAATTTGCCAACATTAAGATTTTGGAGACAGAAAATCTGTTTTTCTTATAATTCATAAGGTAAATTTTGGCTAATTGAACAGTTTCAAAATACTGTTTTCTCTGTTCTCAGTCTATGGCTATCAGTTTCAATGGCCTTAAATAGCATAATTGTGTCTATTCATATGCATATGTATGTATTTTACAGGAAATGCAAAGGGTTAAAACCAACTTGAAATCCTGACTGATGTTAGAAATTGCTTTTAAAATAAATACCAATGAAACATTCATCTGACAGTGATGACTAAAGCGCCTCAGTAGCTGAAATAGGAATCAGACCTTTTAAAAAGAATTAGTCTCTGGCTCTTTTCATTATTAGCTGAAAATATGATATTATTTTATTATTCTTCACAAAGTATCTGTTTCTGCTCTACTGAAAAAATTCATTCTTTAGCCTGAAAACATGATATTTGTGCTCTTTCACAACTGAGGCAGCTGTACAGCAGACCCCACAGGAATCACTGGATGGGGAGAGATAAGCCCAGTTTCCCTGCCATGCTGTGAGTGGATCTCACTGTCTTCTGGAGAGACCCAGCATGATTCAGGGTGACCTCATTTGCCATGAGAAGAAAGATGCAAGGTGTTCCTGTGGTGGGAGAATGAAGAATAATTACTCACTTCCAAAGGATTAAGGGGATACCAAGCAGGAATGTGGGGTTCTCTTCTGCACTTCTTAAGCAAAGCATCCTCTGGCTTTATGCTAGAGCTCATCAAAGTCTTCAATTCTCTCTAGTACCAAAAATCCCCTAGTTTTCTTAACAACTAGGTGTTTGAAGCCTTTCTGTAGATGTTGTGGCAAGTACAATGCAACAAGACCCTTATCAGAAACCTCTGAGATGAGAAAGAAAGCAGCTGAGCAGCTCTAGTGGACATCCCAAATTAATCAGAGTTGGTGGGCAGGGTTTTGGAGTCAGCAACCAGAGCACGGTGTTCTCAGGTGAGGAGAGGTGGGGGAGGCAGACATCCTGATATGCACATTACCCCAGTCGGCCTGGCAGGAAATTTCCTTGACCCAGCAATCAGACACCAGGGATTTACTGAAGGGCAGGCAGCTCTTGAAAGCTCAGGGGGGCTGTGTTTGATGGGAGCTTCACCCACCTGCAGCCAGCCTGAGCTGGGGATGTGGTTCTCTCAGCCTTTCAACAAAAGGAACAGTCTGCTCCTTCTTCACCTGCAGTTCTGTGAGGTTATGCCTGTGCTGCAAATTAATTGGAACAAGGAATGCCCTGCATGGGATGTTCCTCTAAATGGGGAGCTTTTAAGCTGCCTGTGGTCAGTACCACAGTTTGAGGGTTTCTTATCTTCCAGAACATCCCAGTGCACAATGCCATTACAATGACAGGTTTATTCTGTGTGTGAGAGACCTGTCCAGACCTGGCTGCAGAGCTTCTTGAAGCTAGGCTACAGCTGAGAAAAAATGTGAATTTCTGTGTGTCAGCCTTGGGAATGTGAGCCATGAGGCATCCAGCTAAATGACTCAGGTGCTCAGTCCTGAATCATGACTGCAGCCCTGGAAAACTAGGATGACTGCATATACCTTTTTAAACTTTGAGAAATAATACACTTAATACAGGAATCACTCCTTATTACCATCCAGGTCCTTGCTGTAAAGTTATTGCAGCTAAGGATGAAACAATACCACCATTGAGCAGCGAGCACTTAGGTAACAGCAAAATAATTGTGATCAGTGTGATAAGCCCTGCTGAAATAACTCCTACTTTCTCACCCCTTTCAGAGATAAAGACTTTGTGATAAGAAGGCAGCTAGGAAAACTAAATTTATTTTGCTGCCTAGAATTACCTGTAATTTATTCCTGAAAGGTATAGAGAAAATGCTGATATTACAGCAGAGAGCGAGGAGGGGAGGAAACCTGCTAAGTTCCCTGCACATTTTTTATGCCTTCCCATGGTTTTCCTGCAGGGGCTGAAATCACAGCCTTGATGTACAAGGGGTATGGGAGCACTTTGGATAATGGCAGTGCTTCAGCCAGATTTGCACCTCCCATGGCAGCGAAGGGCTTCACCATTTCCAAGTACTTTTATTAATTTTACTCTCCTCTCTTAGAATATCTCTTCTGGTTCACACAAGACAATGACCTTAACACCACCTTAGTGTCCTGCACCTCCTTTCTGCCCTCATCTCCATTCTCCCTTCTTCTGAAAAGGCCTTCCTGGCCAGATCCATGAACCCATCACCAGGAAAAGGTGCCTGTAAGAGGAGTGGATTGTGTTTGAAGAGCTGCTGCTTTCAATGTGGATAAACCATGGCTGTGACTGATAATCTCTGCTTACACTGAATAATGCAGTTTTGTGTAGAGCCCTCATCACAAATCCTGGCAGATAGCCATTCCTACCTGGAACAATGAGTCTGAGTTGGCATGGTCCTTCCTCACAAAAACAGTGCAGGGTTGAGCTGTTAATGCAGTATAATCACAGAATTATGAAATAATAGGATCACAGACTGGGTTGGATTGGGAGGGACTTTAAAAATCTCCCAGTTCCAACCCCCTGATGTGGGCAGAGACACCTTCCACCAGAGGAAGGTCTCTGCCCATATCCCATGCCCATATCCAACCTGGCTTGGAATACTTCCAGGGCAGCCACAGCTTCACAGTGCTCAGAGTGTGTGGTGTTACATATTTGGGGTAGCTTAAGTACCTGTCTGCTGCATCCTTGGTACAGGTGAGTGGGGAAAGATTTTTTTTATTTGTTTTCAATTTTGGAAACAAACTTGATATATGTGCCAAATCTTCAAAAATATTTGAAGAAATGGCATGTTCAAAGTTGCTTTTCCAGTTAGTTTTTGTCCAGACATCCTCTCTGAGTCCTGAGGCAAACAGAGCTCCTGGGAAGGAGATAATAGAAGAAAAGTGGGGCCTGAGCAACATGATCTAGTGCATGACAGCCCTGTCCACAGCAGGGGGTTCAGAACTAGATGATATTTAAGTTCCCCTTCCAACACAATCCTTTCTATAAGTCTGTGATAAAAGTTCCATTTAAATTGGCTCCCTGCTGCATATGCACAAAATCAAAGGCTTCCCATCTGCTGAAAAGGCCTTTCTGCAAACGGGTAAAGAGTGGGAGCCTCATATCTACAGGAGGCTGCAGAAAATATTAATAAACTATGGTATTTGGCAATCGAAATGGAGAAATCTCAGCAGCAGCTGCCAATAAGAGTGGGAGTGAGAATGAGCCGCCTGTGGCCGGAGCGACGGGGGCCGGCTGCGGGCACTTCCGAGCCTTCCCTGCATCCCGGCTGGAACGGGCTGCTGGAATGCTGGAATGCAGTCTGGGGAGCTGAGCTATCACAGCAGCAGCAGCGATCAGCCCTGCAGCGAGCACCGGCGTGGAAATTTCCACGCGGGCCGGAGCGGGGCCAGCAGGTGGCACTGCGAAGTAGCCCAAGACGAGCATCCCAGCATCCCGGCAGCATCCCAGCATCCCAGCATCCCGGCAGCATCCCGGCATCCCGGCAGCATCTCAGCATCCCGGCTGCATCCCGGCAGCATCCCGGCTGCATCAGCTGCAGGCGCTCCCCGCGCTAAGGCTGCTGACAGACCACAGACTTTTTATTATTGTCATTCTCTACATCCCTGCTCTCTCCCCTGCCCCACCCAGCCCTACCACTCCCTTGATGAAAAGTGCAGTAATCTCCTCTCCTCTCCTCTCCTCTCCTCTCCTCTCCTCTCCTCTCCTCTCCTCTCCTCTCCTCTCCTCTCCTCTCCTCTCCTCTCCTCTCCTCTCCTCTCCTGATCCAGGAGGATTTTCCCCCAGTCAGAGAAGGAGCATCCCATTTCTCGGCTTGGTTTGAGGATGTGACACATCAGTTTTACCTCCTCTTCTGTGCACTCAGAAAGAGCTACGTGTCTCCAGGAGAAAAACCCTGGCCCTGAGGCTCTATCCCTGGCCTGTTGTGTGGCTTCCTGCTGTTCATTTTCCTATTTCCCCTTGGGAGAAGTTTCTGTGTTTCAGCTGCCCAAAATAGAGATAGTCTCTTACATGACGTGCAGCACAGCAGAGCACCGTGGAAATCTGATCTTTCCTTGCCTGGAGATATCACCCCTGAAATAGTAATTAATCTCGGGGTTAATCATCAACTTTCTTTTTATATATATGAAACTCATATTTACAGAGTTGGCACAGAAGAATGAGATTGCAAAGGGGTTACTTTTTGCTTAGAAATTATGCAACATGCCTTATTTTTTTTATTTTTAATTTTCATTACCATGTAATTTGAAATTAATTCACCATCTCCCTAAGTGGGCTTTAAAATTAGTGCCCTTGCAGCGTGTCTCTAGGCAAAACAAAAGCCCTGCCATCCTGTAATGAGATTTTTACTTGCAGAGCTGTTCAGAGCTGCAGCTCACCACTAACAGACACCATCAGCCCTGGTCTGGAGCAGTGCTTTGTGCACAGAGATGAGGTTTCATCTCCATTCTGGAAGTGTTCAAGGCCACATGTGTTGGGGAGCTGGGTAACCCGATGTAGTGGAAACTGCTGCTGTTCATTGCAAGGAAGCTGAAATTAGATGGTCTTTAAGGTCCTTTCCAACCCAAACTGTTTTATGTCTCCCATGTGCATAATGGCCTCCCTGAACTCTACATGGAATCCTCACACTGACACTGCTGTGTTGCTGGATTTTGATGGGCTTTAAAGCCACCAAGATTATTTTGGTCCCATAAATCCTGTGTGACAGACCACCACAACTTGAGGGTCCCAGAACCCTGATAAAAAGATATGACCCCATCCTGTGCTATATTGCACATGGAGAAAGGGAAGGACGAACTTCAAGGTTGCCAAGATCCAATGTCTACAATCAGCACATGAAATAAAAAAAATAGAAAGGGGGCTTCCTAGATGTCTGTACAGCAGATGTCTGTAGTGCTGTAGGGGATCAGCATGAGCCTTGCCTGTACTGGGCTATGGTTATGGGAGTGATTCATGGATGTATTATCCTAGTTTTATGCATTTGTTAACTCAATAAAGAAGTCAGCCTAGGAGTGAATGGGAAAAGTCAAACTGGCAGTATCCCTCAGTGAGTGGTAAATCAATGCAATGAGCCACCATCTCTTTGCTCGGTAGAAGACCTTGAGGGCTGTGAAAGAAAAAAAAAAAAAAAAAACCAAGAAAACAACCCTGTTTCCATAAGGAAAGAAACTCTCAGACTGCATTTACATAGTCTGATACTCCTTTGATATTTTGTGGCATTTCTGCAGGCCTTGCTCTGGTTAACATGTTTAAACACACACATTTTCAAGGTTAGTTTGATATTAGCACATTCACTGCTCAGGGCACCTGATAGTCTGAAACACTCGCTCGGCCCAGCCTGCCCAGTGTCCTGACGTGTTCCACAGCTCACTTGTGAAATCTGCTGGCAGTCTGAGCTGCGCACAGGTTATTGATAACAGAGCAGCATTTGCACCTTCCCTGGGGAACCTGAAATCCTCACACTGCTGAGTGCCAACACGTGTGGCCTCAAAACACATCAGTCGAGGTCCTTCCGACAGCTTTGGCAGAGTTACGGAGAGGTTCTCATCTCCTGGACACCTGACACACCTTCACGAGTCCCTTAGTTAATTTACTTTATCTAAGGTTTTCTGCATTGTTATGAAACCCAAAGGTGGTTAAAATAGGCAAGCATCTCCTTTACAGTCCTGTCTGGTTTAAATGCCTCATATAAAGTGGAAGCACTTTTGTGGGAATTCTGTCTTTTGTCTCTGTTGATAACCTGGGATCTTATAAGAATCATTTATATAGGTATTTAATATTAAAGCCTCACAGTTTCTGCTTGGTATAATTTCACACTTGGGGAAACCAAGCCATAATAATAACATCAGAGACTTCTTTTCTTTTCCCTTTTATTTTTTTCTTTTTTTTTTTTTCCCAAGGATAGGAATGAGTTAATGATACTAGTAAGAATAGAATAGACAATAAAACTCTTGTCTCTTTATTTCCTGCTGTACTCAATTATCAATTTCCTCTTACAGTAGGAGGGGCTGTAATTAGGGAAACGGGTGGCTTTGCACAAACAAGTTATTTTCATTTGGTATTGAAAATATTGCTTAGCAGAAGTTCAGTATCTGTATGACTTCTCAGCACTGCCTCAATGTGAATAGGAAAATAGTAATTTAGATATACATATGCACATGCATACACTTGCCAGCACTCTGTTTTAATGGAACATTAAGCTAATGTCACATTAAGTTACAATACACTTCTTATGGAAACAAAAGCAGCATCTATATAAATATCAGATAGATGTATTATGGTCTGAAAAATTGCAATAAATAGCAGATGGCTACGCAGTAATGGGACACTAAAAAATATTTATCACCTCTTAGGAGTGTGCTGCTGCTCCTTTTTGTTGTCAGGACGAATGGCCAAGCTTGATGCGTGTTGTTTGAGGCAGTGCTTGTCAAACCACACTCAGAGCCACCCAGGGTGGTTAAGATTGGGACACAACACAGTAGGGTCATCTGGTCCCACCTCCCTGCTCCAGCAGGGCCATCCCAGAGCACAGGGCACAGGGCTGTGTCCAGAGGGGTCTGGAATATCCCCAGTGAGGGATTCTCCATCCCCTCTCTGCACAATCTGTCCCAGGGCTCGGTCACTGCCCAGGACAGAAGTTCTCCCTCATGTCCAGGGGGAATTTCCTGGGCTCAGGCCCTGCCCGTGGCTCTGGTGCCATTGCTGGGCCCCAGAGCAGAGCCTGGGCCCTGCTCTGAGCCCTCCCTGCAGATAATTGCAAACAGTGATGAGGTCCCCTCTCAGTCATCTCTTCTCCATGCTGAACAGACCCACCTCGCACGCGCGCTTGGAATTGTGAAGCACAGAACCATAGAATACTTTGGGTCGGAAGGAACGTTACAGATCATTCAGTTCCAACCCCCTCCCATAGGCAAGGACACCTCCCACTAGACTAGACTGCTCAGAGCCCCACCCAGGCTGGTCATGAAAACCAGTTGGGGTTTTGAGTGAAAATTACCTGATCCTGGTACAAATACTCAAGTTCACAAAGCTCATATTGCTCTGGGTCTAGAACAGCATGAGTGGTGAGTAGGACATGGAATGTTGTGTCTGCTTTGCAGGAGGGTGGGTGAATTGCTGAATAATGTCCCTAAAACTCTTTGGGCCTCTTTTTTTTTTTGACTTTGTCATGCCTGGCATAATTTTCCCAAAAGGGTCTCCTGAAGCAGGAGTTTTCATAAGTGAAACCATCTTTCTCAGATCTGGCAACTTTTCCCTCTGTGTCCTCATCTCTCTGAAATCAGAGACACATTTGTACAGGAGAGGTTTGATTTATACTTCAAACTCAGACTGCTAAAGAAGAGAATAGATGTCAAATTGCACCCACATAAATAAACTTTATTAGAATAAGTTAGAAACTTCAAGACTTCTTTCTTATATTTCTGGTTTTAGTCTTCAGTGAAGATGACTTGTCTGTTTCCCATTTTTTCCCTCTGCATTAACTCTTCTTTCATTGTTTAGGCCGGTTTTTTAGCCTAAACTTCTGCCTGTCTCACTAGTTTCCCTTTCTTCTTCATCTCATGACCAATCTGAGTTCCTTGTTGACTTCATCATCCTCATATGTGTTATCAGCAGGATTTATGGACTTGTAACTGGGGACCCGGGTCATTTTAGTGCTGCAGTTTTTCTTTACCAGATACCCAGTGTTCATGCATTCCACTGCTCCCATTTCTTTCAGAGATGAAGCCTGATGGTTTCATCCTCAGCCTAGGAAGATTATGGGTCCTTAAAGTTGAGGTCATGATTTTAGGTTCCCAATTGGGTCCATTATACACAAGGCAAGTTGGTGGCCTTTGCACTAAGTGAAGTTAGCCTGTAGCTTTGCTGAATCTGCCTATTTGTAACTGAATACAAAACTACATTTCTAAGGACAGACAAACATCATATATACTTATCCTTAATCTCTGTTACTTGTATTCTGGGTAGTAAATGACACTTGAGAAAAAATAAGACTCATTCAGGTCATGTCTGTAGCTGCCCATTCTGAAGGAAACACCCACCCATGAATTTCTCACCTCTCAACCTACATCAGTCTCATGTTTTGATAATAAACCCAAGTTTCCCAGCATATATGCAGGGAGAGGAACCTGCTCTGAAGTTGCTGCTAAAGATGATCTCCCTTAAAGATATTTCAGTCATGTAAAGGAAATCTCAGCTCAGCACTACATGAAGTCAGAAGGCCTTTTATGACAAGATCTGGCAAATATTTCCCTGGTTTTCATTTCAACTGAGACAAAAACGTCTTTGGGGAGGAGAAGAGAAACTCAATTTTTACCATGGTTCCAGCCAATTACCTTTTATGTTGTGTTCTTGTATATTGTTCTTCTCCCTTCCACAGCAGTGAATCGGCAGAATCATGAAGTCATACAATAGCTTGTGCTGGAAAGGAATTTACAGACAACTGAGTTCCATGGGTAGGTTCACTTTCCCCTGGATAAGGTTTCTCAAAGTACCATCCAACTCCATTATCCTGGATGGGACATCCACAACTTCCCTGGGTATCTCATGCCAGGGCCTCACAACCCTCACTGAAAATAATTCCTTTCTCAATATCTAATGTAATGCCATCCTCCTTTGGTTTGCTGCCCTTCCCTCTTGTCCTGTCCCTCCATGTCTTGTCCCCAGTCCCTCTCCAGCCCTCCTGAAGCTCCTTTAGGCACTGGCAGGGGCTCTGAGGTCTTCCCAGAGCCTTCTCCAAGTGGACACCATCAGCTCTCCCAGCCGGTCTCCAGAGCAGAAGGACTCCAGCCCTCTGAGCAACTTTGTGGCCTCCTCTGGATCACTCCAGCAGCTCCACATCCTTCACAGAACTGCTGAGAGGAGTCTCAAAAAGAGCACAGTAGACAGGGAGAATCACCTCTCTTGATATGCTGGACATGCTGGCAAAAGTATTTCCCCACCATAGAGACTGTTTTGAGGCTTGTGCTCAAAAGCAGGTAGGTTAATAGAGCTTTGAAGAGAGTGCAAAAAACCCCTGCAAAGAATTAATAATGACTTAAAGAAGCATGGTGGAATCTGTTTGCACGGGGAGGAGAGGGTTAAAGCCCCCTGCTTCCTTGCTGCATGATGGACAACACCCCAACCTCATTGTGCAGAGCAGCCATAGCAGCCCCCAGTCCTTCACCAATTAGTTACTGCTCACATTTCCCCTTGTTTCATACCTCACAGTTCAATAACACCTGGTCACAGAAGACCAGAAGGTGGTTAAGATATTTTATTTGAAGGGGGAAGAATGGGAGAGGGGAGAAAAAAGAAGGAAAAAAGAAAGACTAAATGTGCTCATAGCATTCTCCTTTTCTGATGTATACCAAAGAAGGAAGCAAGTTATTCTCAACACACAGAAATTGAATAATTACCTCTGTTCCTTAAGGCAGTGTTATCATATTCGATGTATTTTTTCATTAAGCATATCAGACAGAGATCAATGAATGTAGAAGAGTTCTCTCTTCCCCGTAGCAGTGAATGCTAATGGTGCTGAACTGCCGTGATACCACACACCTCTCAGAAAGAAACAAATGCTGTGCGCTCCATTAGAAACTCTTTGCTACAACCACAAGAAAGCTCCATTTTGAGCACTGATGAATGGAAAGCTACAAATCCACTGTTGGAGTGAGAAAGGATATTTTTTTCCTTCTCTGAGCCCCCAGCTAGTGCTGTACAGGCAATGGGAGGACGGCACAATGTCAGCCTCCTCTTGTGAAGGTTGTTTAAAACACAAATGTTCACATGCACACCGCCTCCCCACTATTATAACTGCAAGTGTTGAAAAATTAGGGTTTTTTACTTGTTTTCACACATGAGAGTCAGCAGATTCATCAGAGGCAAGCATGATTTTGTGACTATTATTCACTGAGTGTCAGCACCACACATGCTGGTTGTACCTGCCAGTTGATTGTGATGTAAACATGGAGTCATTCCATCAAAGCCTCTTTCTGACACTTTTTCAATGCCTGGAGCAGTCTGGAGCTTCCATTAGCTCCCATGGAACAAAAAGCTACAGTTCAGGGCCAAAAGAAAAAAAAAGATAGCTTTTATTTGGTATTCATGTCTTCTTTCCCATTTCACCAATAATACCTCAGAATTAACTTTGAGCAAGTAAAATTTAAACAGAAAGAAAATATATCCAATTTTCTTCATGTCTGATCAATAGAATTTATTTTGGAAATACAGACTATGCTATGCATATGGGTGCACTTGCATTATTCACTCTAGTCAATACAGGAAAAATTAGTATTTTGGCAATATTGTTTGTGTGAGTTTTGTGTCTACATTTGTTCACATGAAACCCAACAAAGGGAGGCCTAATAACCTGAGTCTCTCAAAAAGAGCACAAACTTTTGTGTATGTATGTTCTCACTGCTGAAAAATAGCCTTATTCTGCTGGAAAAAATAACTCAAAATTCATAAAGAAGAAAGAGATCTTAGGTTTAACTCATCTGTATCATTAAACATGGTGAATTATACTTCTACAAAAAGTCCCAAAAACAGAAACAGTGAAACAACTGTCTTTTCAGTAGGATTTCTCATAGGGTTTAGTTTAAAAACTAGATTAAGAAGTTATGGATTCACTGACTTCAAAAGAGCAATTATAATTTCTATAAACAGAGTATGTCCTGGAGTTTATTGAACAAATACCATATTGCAAAAAGAGTCAGGGGAAACTATATTGTTTGACACAAAATATTCCCAAGAGACTCCCACTGAAATACTTCAGAATAATTCAGGGAAAGAAGGAAAGATTGCACAAATCCTGCACAATATATCAGCTGTCTCCCTGCAGTGCTCTGGCACTTTAAACCATTCCTGAAATACGAATTAATCTTGGAATTATTCAGCCATCGTGTTTAAATAGCAGAGTTATGTAGTTTACCATTATCTTGTAGTTAGATTCAGGACAAATGACGCAATTTTCTGGTTTGTCAAATTTAACTTTGCTTTTCCTTTGGCTGAGAGGTCCCTTGTGGAAACACTATGTAGTTTATTTATGGTTCATTTGTAAAGCAGATAGGTTCTGTTAAGTAGACACAAGTTAAAAGTAAACTGATGTGCAAGCTGGTGAACATATTTTACCCTACTTAAATTACATTTACCTCTATGTGTAAGACCTCAGTCTGGCTTGCAGACGCCTGACATTTTGTGCTCTGGATTAACCCATATATTTGTGGATATTTATCCTAGCTGGACTATATCTATGCATCCAGGTTTTCTCTGTTGTGACAAACTGTGCCTATCCTGCCTTTGTATTTTCTACCATTGCCATTCTGCCACTACACATAGAGCACCTGGTTCTGCACTGACTAAAAGGCTCCAGTTGATCCTTGCTGTGTTTGCCTTGCATTGGCTTTCCCTGGTCATCCTGATACAGTTGTGTAAATACATTTGATATCTTACATAGAAAACAATATTATTCATGCTAATTGAAGGCAGCTTGACTTGATGTGGCCAGGAATATGAAAACCAAGAAGATCAAAAGCCCCCCCAAAAAGCATGATGAACACTGAAAAGAAGTTAAGAATTTTAGCAATATTGAAGGCACTTTATTAAATGGAAAGATTTGGGCTTCTGAAGCAATGGCCAATATGTATGTGAATTAGGCATCTGGAGCGATTATTAAAAAAGAAACTCATTTAGAGGGAATTAAAACCCTATAGAAATTGGGCTAGTTATAAGGAAAGGATGTAGCCTGTAACTCATGCTGAGGAAGGGGTACATTAACGCATTAATTTTAAGAGTCTCAATCTCGCTTTTACTTATATTTAAGCTTTTAATCCTCAAATAATTAGTCATTACTAATATTTAATGACTGGTTTGCTAATTAGATATCCCTAGATGGAAGTAAAGGCAGTTAAACCCTAACAAACTGATCATTAGCTACAGTAATGATCAAGTTCTTTGGGATTATTACTATTATAAACTATAATTAACAGTTTATAACAGCTATATTTTATTTTGTATTTTGTTTTCTCTAAAGAAAACATCCTGGAGTGCTGCTGTGAGGCTGTGCTAAAACTCTTACTGTTAGGAATGTAGTGAAAGCACCCATTTCCTCCAGTTACAAAGGGAAATATTTAAATATATTCCTAAAATAGCTGCTACAGTTTGTGGTTTGTCATCAGATATTGGCTGAAAAATACACCAGTGATGCATTCTAGTAACTGGGGGAAGAGGGAAAAAAAGTAAATGAAAGAAAAGAGCTCATAATATCTGGAGTGAAAGAAAGCCTAACTCATACTCTGTAAATTTGCAGTTAACCTTTCTATTGGGTCAAGTCCCAAATTCTGGTAATTTTTGTCCCATTTCCTACCACAAAGAGCTTCTCTTGCAGTTTGCAAGAGAATTAAAGGGAGAATTAAACTTGTGTCTCATTGCTAAACAATCAGACCTTGGAAATGGAGCTGACTTGATCCTTTTTCAGTAGTTGCAGTGAACTTGAAGTGAACTTTTCTTTTACAGGGATAGGATAACAGTAAGGATAATTAGCTCAATTACCAGCTAGCTAAATCATTTTTAGGTTTGAACCAAGAGGATTGCCTTTTCTCTTAAGAATTTTCCTAAGAATTTCTCTTAAGGGTGTTCATTGTCAGAAACATATGGCTAAATATTGCATTCTGGGCAGAAAATCAAAATAGGCCTAACCTAAATTTACGCAGCTGAGTGTCTCCATTTTATGCATTGACTTGGTCTCCATTGATGATAAAGACAGATTGGATACCTAACTCATATAGAGACTGCTCTTTGTAGGTGATGTCTACTCAAAGATGAATATATTTGAGGAATAAATCTCTTTATGGGTGAGTGATCTGCAGACCTTCCAGGAAGGACTTGATGATCAATAACAGCTCACCATTTCTTATTCACTCACTTATTCATATTCACAGCTTAGCACCACAGGTACATTTGTTAGTCTGTCTCCCTGTTGTTGCTTGAATCAGTATATTCATATGTAAATACCTCATGCTGTTGTAATTTTAATTCCTTAAATTCAAATAATACTTTGACTCAAGCATCTGGGCTCTAAAGGTCTGTCAGCTCCTTAATATATTTATTTTCAGATTTTCTCCAGCAAAAAGCAATTGCTGACAGAATGACAGATTTCTTGTGCCTCTCTCCTCATTTCCTGTCCCAGGTACTCTTCCCAGGCTTTGTAACAGAAACTAGGCCTGAAAGCAAAATCTGATTTTCTGTTTTCCTTAATTTGGTTCCTGATTTTATTGTTTAATTCAAGAGGAATTGCATCTGCTTTTCAGTTCTGAGGTGCAACCCGCTTTAGTCAGCACAGACTCAATTCTTCCTCTGTGTTATCTGAGAATGTGGATTAAGCAGTCTAGTCCAGCTCTGTGATTCACCTTTCCTATTCCTCTTCCACCCCTCACATTGTTCTGAGTGCTTCTGCTGCCTTGTAAAGGTTAACTCTAGGAGCTGTACAGATTTTTTTTGAAGGTCCCTCGGCACTTCAGTTGTCCATTTGACCAGAGCTGTCTAGTTTACCCAGGACTTATCTCTCTGCCAACTTAGAGGTCTAACCTTAACCTAAGTCAAACTATAATTCACTTGCTTTTTCTCCGACATTCCTGTCTAAGTGCAGTGGACTCTGGACTATGACAAATGTGCTCAGGCAGTGCAGGAAACACTGAGCCACAAATTGTCTTGCCACAGAAATATAAAACCACCAGTTTTGCTCATTAGCAGCAATCCTGAACAGAAAGAGAGAATACAGAGCAGAGTGAGGACTGTCTATTGTTTGCATTACAATTGTATTCATTATAATAATTTAACTCTGTTTATTAGGTCATTTAGATGATGAAATACCTTTATGGGGGAGAGGCTAAATATCAGAGTAGGGGCTGATGCAGACTTTTTGTGGTGAGTGGAGTAAAGAGGGAACAGAAACATTCAAAGGAGAATCCTAATATGGGTGAACAGGATAATTTTAAGGATATACTCTAGGAGCTCACACTACCAATGCAATCTGAATTTTAGGAGGAGAATTGAATGGGTATCTCTCCAGGAATCAGTCCTGAACAGGGAACCAAAAATTATTCATAAGAGACCTGCAGATAAGTGGGTTCCTCTGATATGAAATAAGTTGCTGGAATTCTCACATTTAATCCTCATTACATGAGGGATGAATAACATAACCCAGCCTAGCTGGTACATTTTCCTAAATCATTGACATATGAGACAAGAGAGAAGGGTACAAAATTAATACCAAGCTAAGAAATTGTCCAGGTTTTCATTGAGGGTGTTAAAAGCAGGAGGGAATATCTATGACCAGAGGCCTAATTTTGCAGAAAATACCTATAAGAACAAGATAAAATGAAGGAGTGTGGCAACCAGTGGTGTAGTAACCAGAAAAACATGATTTAATGAGCCATTGTAGTAGTAGTCGTGCCCTAAAGCATAACCACGGAATTCAGGCTGCAGTACCATCCATTTTTAAAAAACACAAAAACGACACAATTCCCATTGGAGGAATTAACTGATCCATTAAAGGAGGTTACAATCAAAATCATTGGTTAATTTGGGAAAATCTTCACGGCTAAAGCAAAGAAGAGGAAAAACACAGCTTGGGCATTAGGTTGGGATTCATCCCTGGCCTCAGATCATCAATTTGTATCATACTGCTCACCAGGTGATGGGATAGGTGTTTGTAGCAGTTCCAAAGTCAGCCTGGAGGAAGCAGGAATGTGCTTCAGAGGAGTCAACCCTGTCAGAAGGTCAGGAGGGTCCAGCTACAGGTTTAACCTGAAACATCAGGATCAGAGCCACGAACTCTGAGTTCCTCTCTGGATTTCATAAATAAATTAACTTGCTCAGCAGAGACTGATGCAATTGGTTCAATCAGGGTGACACATTGCTGTCCCACACATCAAATATCCCAGACAAGTTGGGGAGCAGCAGTGCTGTTGGAAGCAGCTCAGGACAACTCTGCTGTCTTCCCTTTAGCCACGATGCTGAGCTGTCACTTCTGAGGACAACACAATGGTGGAAAGCTAATTTTTGTCAGAGGAGAATCTACCTAAGTACCCAAACACAAAATGCAAATACTGCTGCATTTAATTTACTATGTGTAGACTAGTAGCCCACCTGTCAGAGTGCAGACACCCATTTTTTTGGGCAGGTTCCTGATTGATAGGAATCAGACAGGAAACAGGAATGATCTCCTGTTTAGAGGGCAGGAGATCAGAAACTGTGTGAGAGCACAATATTTTCCTCAAAATCATAAGACAGCCCAAGAATCTACTGAATCATGAGAGCTTCTTAATCTAAATTTACTCAAAATGGTAGGTACCACATAGTGGAGATAGCTTAGCTGTACACAGTTACCTCAGCTTTTCTTATTGGAAATGCAATGTGCAGTGGTGTCAGGCAGGGAAAGCAGCTCTAACTTCCATCATTGTGAGGCAGTTTGTCAAAGTTCCCCAGGGAATCCTTGTGCTTCCCATCGTGTTTTGTTAACAGGGAATGCCAGCTTTGTAACTCTCAGTTCACAACTGGCACATAAAGGATGTGTACTTTTAAATGCAGCTTGTATATGGGAAATGCAATTGTCTAAGTGATACAAATTGGTTCTCTCCGAGGTTTTATTAATGAGAACTTGATGCTTGATGATAGCCTTCCATTTACATAATTAAGACAGATGTTGCCACTGCAAAAGGCTCTCCAGCATAGTACTATTTCTGTTGTTTTATCATTATATCAGCTGGTTGGTTATATGGTGGTTGGAAAGTCTGGAGCTGATATTTTTAAAATCCTAGTACCTGGTCATAACCAGATCTGCTGTTGTTACTTTTTATAAATTTTACTTGTTTTAAAACATGTCCTAGATCCTGCTGTGCACTATAAAGTTCATGAAGAGGAAGAGAGTTTGAAAAAGAAAGAAAATAATCAATGTACAAGTTAAAGGTCCTACTTTTAAAACAGCAGTTTAAGGGAGAAAAAAACAAAAAGCAAACCCAAGCTAAAAATTTGGGTACTATCTGAAATGGACAATCTTTTATCCTGAAAGAATTGGTTCCTTTTCAGTCCAAGCCAAATTAGACTAAACATCATTATCAGCACCAAGACTGTTTATGAGTTTTACTAGGAAAGTCTCACTTCTCTGCTGGTTTATACTGGCATGAAAGTAATCTGACGTCCTGGTGTCTTAGAGTCATACACTCGGTGATCACTGTTTTATTTTTAGTAGACATTTATTAAATCTAAACCCACATCACATTCAGCACTGAGAATTAAATGGGTTTCTTGAAAATATCCTTGCTTTTGCTGATGAAAATGGTCTTTTGGTAGCTAATGAGCTGCTGGTAAAGGATACACTTTTCTGTTCAGATTGCGTGGTTGCAAATAATAGGTTGGACCTTTTTACCAGAAATTATTTACAAAAGACTTTGGTTTGTTGTGCAGCAGCAAGTGTTCACGTCTAGGGTCTCTGTGCCCAGGACTGATCATTAGAGTCTCACTTCAAAATTCAAGTTACATAGCTGTGGGATCTCAGCACATCAGCCCTGATGTGCAGAGACACCGAGACAACCCTTGGGGGGCTCGGAGGTCCTGGAATGTTGCCAGAAGTGTCTGGTGGCTGGACTTTGATCCTGCACAGGAGACGACACCTGTATGAGGACGGGAGGATCTCACGGGGATAAATGGTGAAGGAATAGGGTAATTATAATGTGAAACACAGGTTTTAGAATTTCGGTACAGGGGGGTCTAGAGAAGTAAGATGGAGGAATTGGGGTGTGTCCTCTTCTTCTTCTTCTTCTTCTTGGCCTCCATCTTCTGTGGTGGTGGTGGCACTTTGGGATTGGTTCTTACTAAAAGCGCAGCTGTCAATAACGGTGAAAAGCATTGGGGAAAATAGGTAAATATCTTATACGTAGTTTTGGGTATAAAGATAAGTGACCGCCCTGAAGGCAGGCAGTGTGTCCATGGCTGACATGCTGTGCGGACCTCTGTCGGGCCGAGAGAAAATCTTGTAGATAAAAACTAATAAACATTGAAGACCAAGAAAAAACTTGAAGACTCTTCTTGTCCTTTGGAGCCTGGGCTGTCCCAAGGCCTCCCCGAGCCTTTCCAGGCCATCAAAACAGCAGATAAAGAGACACATAGCAGCTGAAAATCAATCTGAAATGCACAAACAAAAACCTCCAGCTTTGCTTCCCCTATTTTTTTTTTTAATTTCTCTTCCCACCATGGCACAGAATGAAGAACTGCAGGGATGGAACTACCAGCGGAACTCATCCAACACAGAGGGCTGAAGTGTGGGATCTTAAAGATCACCTCATTCCAACCCTCCTGCCATGGGCAGGGTCAGCTTCTACCATCCCAGGTTGCTCCAAGCCCCATCCAGCCTGACCTTGGGCACTTCCAGGGATGGGGCAGCAGACGTGGAATTTCTTCCTAGTATCTCATCTAAACCTACTCTTGGTTTGAAGACATTCCCTCTTGTCTGTCATTCTAGGGAAGTTCCTCTCCATCTTTTCTATTATGCTTGCATAATAAGAGAGACAATTGGGCTCCCCATTATGTTTGCAAAAACATTGAAGCCTCACCTTATTTATTTTTACCATTGGTTTGGTTTTTTTTTTTATTTTACTTCTAGGTGCATTATTTCTTGCTTCCATACTACATCATATGCAATAGCTCTATCTTGTATCCCCATCATTTAGAAAACAAGCAATTTCACTCTAAAAGCCTTTAGTAAATGAGTTTTACAGGAGATGACAAAGTAGACTGGGTGAAATCTAATAAATCCTTTGGATGATGCGAACATTTCCCTGAATTCTTTATCTTTATTAACTATTAGAGGCATGTTCACAACAACCTTTTGATCTATCACTTAAGTCTAAATTACATTCTCTATGGCTTTCTCCATTTACCAAGCCTGCAAATCAAAGCAATTCTCATACTTTCCAGTGTCTGAAGTCACTTAGATTTGGCCTTATAAATCCTTATGAGGGCAATTTTTTGGTAAAATATCTAGTATATTTTAGGCTATCATCAAACATTGAACTCAGATGAAAATCAATGGATGCACTGGAAATTATCATAGCTAAGAAAGTACCATGAAAATTTACAGCATTGAATTCTGGACACCTGTTTTGTGTGCTTGCGTAAGTTGTCTAGTAACCACAGGCTTCACAGATAAATGATAGGTAGTAAAAGTCTAATTTAAGGGTCTTTGAGTTGTACTGTGAATTCTTTCTCCTTATTGAATATATTTAAATGCTATGGAGACCAGCCTCCAAACAAATACATCTAAGTATAATTTTCAAAGCTAAGAAGAGCTAGTAGGCTTGGTTTTTTTCCTCCATCCAACATGAATTCCAGTTACAAGTCACTTTTACAGAGAACTTTTAACATTTTGGAAATATGCTGGTAGGTAGATATCATACTCCTATTTATCCATCTCCATGACAGGTGCCACCAAGAGGATGTCCCTGATGAGGAACTGGGAGTTGGTCCCTGGAGTGGACCTGGAACACAATCTAGTTTTCCCCTTGGTGAAACTATGTTGAGTGTAAATAAAAAAATAAAAAAAAAAATAAAGGAAGACAAGTACCAGAAATCAAGAAAAATAAAGGAAAATAAAGCTGGAAAAGAAAGATAAAAAGAAAAAGGAAACTTTATTTATTGTCTCCTTATCCAAAGTGGTGATGAAAATATGTTTGGAATTTTGCTTGATTTTACAACCTTGAACTTTTTACCTAGGCAATTAAAAAAAAGAAAAAAGAAAACCAAGATATAGTAAAAAACTGATGCAACTCAAACCCTTCCTCAGCTACTCAGGAATCTCTCAGAAAAGGTTTCTTAGGTTTCTCTTTTCTTCCTCTCATAGGGTTTGGGTTTTTTTCCTCTGTTTCTTTGTTTTTGTGGTTTTGTTTTGTTGGTGGTGTTGTTGCTGCTGTTTGCTTTGTTGTTTGGTTTTTGTTGTTTGGTTTTCTGTTTGGTTTTTTTTTTTTTTGGTTGTCTTAATTTTTCACCTGTAAATAAACATGAAATTGCTTCAAAGACTCTACAGTAAAAGTTTACAAGTTGGGCTTATGGAGCTTTATCTGGTTTTCAGAGACAAATTGTAAGTAATATGTAAGCAAGCATGGAAACACAAAAAATTCAAGCATGTGCCAAGCCTGTTTAACAATCATTATGCACTTAGTATTACGGAAGAAATCGAGCAAACAAGGGACACAGAGAGAAATCAATATTGTTCATCACTGAAAAACCACAAATCATTTCATAAAAAAATTGTATTCCATTTTCTAAAATGGTGGCAGTTGAAGCCATTAGCTGCTCAAGAGTTTTGTTTAGCTGGAAACTGTTTGGCTTCTGGAAGAAAAGTCAGTTTAAGCAGTATATTGTAGATATGGCAGTAGAAAATCTTAGTACTTGTTTCTTAAAAGTAACAGGGACTGGAGAAGGGAACCAGGGGTGCAAAGCAAACATCAGGATAAGGATTTGCTAAAAGCTCTATGGAAACCATCCATGAGTCTGAAAGAATTTCTGCAGGTCTACAGCCTGCACCCCTTAGAAGCAGGGCACTTTTTGGCACCCACTTGAATAAAATAATTTTTTCCTAATTCAGATGCTCAGCCTTTTAGTAGAGAGATCTCCAAGTGGAGGTCTCTAGAAGATATTTTCTGCTTCCTTTCACTGATCAGAGAAACACAACACTGATTTACAGACTACTAAGTGCCCAAAAATTAAATACAGCTTAGATACTCAAATTAATTAAATTGAGTGAGTATGCAACTAAATAAATACATGTATAAATATGTGAATGTGTAAAAGTAATTAGAGGCAGTGAATGAGAAAATGAAAATCTCCTTGTTTCAGGCAGGAGACATAACTTTCTCCACTTTAAAAGCTCTCAGGTGACAATAGTTGATCAACTTAATGCAAAAATATGTCTGCATGTTCTTGAAGCAGTTCTCCTTGAGGGCAGCTGTCCAGGAAAGCTGGTCCTGGTGCCTTAGTGACACAGTGCCTGCTTTTACCACTGAATCCAGGCAGATGAATGTTTTCTCTGCAGAGGCACCAAGCAGGACATCTCTCAGACATTTGTGGACAAAAGTCAGTCATGATCTTGGGCAAAAATAAGTCGTCTTTTAGATGTCTGTGTACACAGCTTTAGAGTGGAACTTGTTCATATCTGAATGCTTCAGAGAGTAATTAAAATATTCCATCAAAGTTAGGGCTGGCTGGGGAGATCTGCCTGTTGATCCACCTACTGATTTGCCTTCCCCTGTTGAGATAACTAACGGCAGTAGCTGGACTAAGATTTCAGATTCCTGCAAGTCTAATCACGGCTCAGTTATCAACAAGCTAGTTTTGTAAAAAGTCATCTGCAAACAACAAATTTGATAGAAACATTGACACAAAATTGGATATCCAACAAAATGTGTCACAGCTCTGGAGAGTAAGTTCTATGAGAAGCTGAGGCTAAGGGAGCTGGGCAGGGGCTGAGCCTGGAGCAAAGGAGGCTCAGGGGGGCCCTTGTGGCTCTGCACAGCTCCTGACAGGAGGGGACAGCCGGGGGGGTCGGGCTGTGCTCCCAGGCAACAGGGACAGGAGCAGAGGGAACGGCCTCAGACTGGGCATGGGGAGGCTCAGGCTGGACATCAGGAGGAATTTCTTCATGGAAAGCATTCTTCACCCCTAAGCATTGTAAAGGGCTGCTCAGGAAGGTGTTGAAGCCATCAGTCCTGGAGGTGTTGAAGTCATCACTCCTGGAGGTATCCAAGGAACTATTGGGCATGACACTCTGCTCTGGTTGACAAGGTGGGGACTGATCAAGCTTGGACTCAATTATCCAAGAGGTCTTTTTGAACTTAATGATTCTGTGATTCTGTGACTGGGGAGCAGGGGGAAGATTCCATGAAGGACAATGGATATTTTGAAAAGAAAGAAGCATATTGGAAAATAAAAATCTGTAGCTGGGGCAGGATATCTTTGCAAGAGATGAAATCAATACAGCAGTCAAGCTACAGCATTCACAAAATCACAACAACTTCCTCTATTATTATACACCTAAGGCCCTCTTGAGGTTTTTTTGTTTTTTTGTTTTTCTTTCCCACTTTAATTTTTTGTTTGTTTGTTTGGGGTTTTGTTTTTGTTTTTGTTTTTGTTTGTTGTTTAGGAACAGGCAATCCCAGCAGCAGTGATCCTGGACCAACCAGTGACCACTTCATATTAAAATCATGACCTACATTTCTGTGATGTCATTACACCCTTCAAGCATCTCAAAGCCCAGTCATTTAGGAAAACCTGAAGTAATTTCATTGCCTTGAATTACATTCCTTTAACTTGCTTTAATTTACTAAAGAACTCTGAAATCCAGTTATGACAGAGATCACAGCAGCATTACCTACCCTCTGCAAGGGACACACTGCACAAGTCTGTTACATAAGAATAATTCAGCCAGTACATTGTCGAGGACCAGAAATTCAATGGTGGAAAATACAAATTTAACTTAGGGAAAATAAATCCTAAAACCCTAGAGAGTCCACAGTGAATTGATATGAATCAATAAGAATTGAAGTTTTTTGCTAGATAATCCTAGGCAACCTCCCTGCCTTTGAGCATTTTCAGTCTGACATAAAAATATACAGATCTGTGGGAAAGTAAAGCAACACTGCACAGCTCAAGCTCCCAAATAGATTTCATTGTTGCCAAGAGAATATAATGTGTGGTACATTCCAGTTACAGGGGTGGAAAAATAACAATTCTCCTTTAATGCCTGTGGCTTAGAAGTCTGCCTGGATAAAATTAACTTTGCAATTAGGGTTATGATTCAGCGCTTTAATAAATTTCCATTTATACAAACCACTGGAAGAAAAGAGATGGCTAATTATAATTGATGAGGTGGAGCACCTTTGCTGCCTGCTTTCTTAAGGAAAATGCTTGGGATGCGGCTGTAAGAGAGCTGTGGTTTTTCCAGTAATTGCTGTAATCAGCTCTGGAAAAGTAGGTGATCTGTGAGTAAGCCAACTCCTACTCTAACAGCAGGAGATTGCATCTGACCTTAATATTCATGCCCTGTGATGATGATTGCACACATTCTTGCCTCAAAGAAGTAAGAGTACAATCAAAGGTTTTAAAATCACATCATGTGGAGCATCTCTGCCGCTCTCTCCCTGCGCAGCAGGGTGTGCAGGCAGCAGCCCTGCTCATCCCTGACTTGCTGCTGAGCCTGGGGTTTGCTGAAAGTCCTGCTTTGGAGATTCCAACGTCAGCTCGGTGCCAGAAGTGGGTCAGAGGGCCTTGAAAACAGCAAAATTATCTGAATGGGTTGCTTAAGGATATGCTGGTGTCTGGGCAGAAGCACAGCCCTGTGTTCTCTGCAGCCCCCACCAACTGCTGGTCTGGCACTCAGCAGATAACATCTGCTTCTGAAAACTAACCTGTTCCAAATCTTTACCAAAAAAGTGGATTAGTGGAATGAAGTTTAAACAAACATGATAGATTTTCTTGTCCATGAACATGCTTGAGAAGTTTATCTACTCCCATGTCCTACTGAGACATTCAGCTTGTTTTACTCAGCTAATAAAGTCATGAGTAAAGCATAGAAATGGCAATGAATAATTTAAAAAAAAAGAAGAATAATGACTTTTAGATGTACTGAAGTTCAGAATGATCTCCCATAACTTATGGCGGCAGCTAATTAGTCCAACTTTATGTGGTAGTTTAGGTCTTGTACGCATGGAAGGAGTCCAGAAAAAAGTTACTTATTTTTTGTTCTGCCTTCCTAAAATCCTTAAAGGCAGTGAAAGTGCATTCTAACATTTGAGATTCTGGAGATCCAATTCTACTGCTGTTCCTGACTTGTTCAGTCCAAGACATGCCTTAAAACCAGCTGGAGCAAAAGCTGGAACTTTTGCCTTCCCTACCTTCAGTCTTCCTTTCTGAGAGGGAAGGTTTTCCATTACCATTGACAAAGACATTGAGGTGCATTCATCAGTTTCTTAAGCAGACACATATATTCAAATGAGTAGCATTCTCATGTTCATTGGCTTCACAAAGATTTATTCTAGGCTGGGAAAATTTTTTTAAAATTTTGACTTTCAGGTTTATCCACGCATTTGAGTGGATGGGAAAACTGGGAAATCAGCCATGGTGAAAGGTATCTGTTTTTCCACTCTGGCAAGATCTATCTTCATTAAATAAACATCAGATACTGGATATACATTCAAAATGAAGTCACTGTTCAGCAAAAAAACATGTTTGGGCAAAAATTACAATAAAATGTTGAAACTTTCCTGTTTGCTATTGAAGTTCTTGGATAATTCCTAGAAGGTTCGCTTTTGCCTCTATTCTACTGTTCTTATTATCTATGTTCTTATTATCCTTTTCTTTTTTGTTTTTATTTATTTTTTTTCCTGCTTGATTTGTTTGGTTTTTTTTCTTTTTGCTTGCTTTCTTTGTTCTGCTTTCTCATTGAGTCATACAGGGCTGGACAAAATGCTAGAAAATGAACCTAAGGGAGCAATCCCACACTGGGAATTGTGCCAGATGATCTATCTAGTGTTTTCCATCTGTTCCATCCCTTGCAGTGCACTTTTCACTGGACTGTCAATATGAACTGGAGGAGTGGCGTGGATGTGAGTGTATTTGTAAAAATGTTCCTGTAATTCACCACAGGTTTTTTGTTTCCCACAGTGCTTTTTCTGTTTCATTCTTTGATGAAATCATGTTACTGGAAGGCATTTCAATGTAGGAACAGCAATGAGAGGGGAAAGGTGGCATCTGGGACACACTGCCAGACCCCACTACACATCCTCAGAGCTGAAGCAGAGCTGTCACGCATCACCATAAAGGCCGGAGTTAGGAAGAAGTCTCTCTTGCTAGCCCTGAACCAGAATGGTGGCTTCACCAACTTTTCTCTGCAGCCAGAGATGTTGTTGAGAAAACTTCAAAAACCTCCTTCAGGCTGCCATTAGTTCATTCAAGTTGAAAATAGGTAAACTAATAAGAATTTTCTTTAAGGCAATATCCCAAAATGTTGTTATCTCTGGATCCTTCTTTCACTGGGCTAATTTAAAGCACTCTGTGCTGAAAGAACTCCAAATTAAACCCTCTGTGATGACGTCTCAATTTAATGTGGATTTACTATAGAGCACCAGCAAAATGAGAAAAAAAAAAAAAGGTCTAAGTTTTCACTGCCTGTTAAAAACACAGACCATTATTAGGTGAAGTACAGGAAAAGAAAAGATATCAAAGATTCCTGAGAATCATCTACGTTCCAGAGACTCCACTAAAGCTCATAGGTTGGGAACACTCTCTGTGTTCATGTCTTTAGCATTCTTCATATTCTGCAATTCTCTCTTAACCAAGAAAAGCAGCTGCTAAAGGGGTTTTGGGAATTATATTTTCCCCACCCTGTTTCTTCTTCTCCCTCCTTCACATTACTCAAGAACTACTGCCTAGGAAGCTGCTTTGAATAGAGACAGAGAAGGTTATGAGCTAGTTATCAAATTAACATTAGATATCTTTATATCACATTGAAATCCACAGGAGGAAGATATTTCTGGCCACTGCTTGTGTTGAGCTTGTCATTTTAATTTCTCAGCATGAAGAACCAAGTGATCACATCACTGAGCAGCAGCCTTCCATCCAAACTGTCTGCACGACCACTGCTGAGGTTCAGCTGTACCTGCTCTCTGCTTCACTCTGGTTTTAGATAGCACAGCCATGCTCTAATAAAACACAGCCATGCTCTGATAAAACACAGCCACATCAACCTGCACAGAGAACAAGTGCTCCTTTGTGCACCATGCCACAGTGCTTCAGCAGCAGCAGCAAGGAAAAACACAAACACTCCTTCCATGCCCCCGGGATACAGCGAGTTTTCAGTGCTGCTGTCTTTTAATTCTGGTCTATTACATGCTCCCTAAATCTGAAGCTGATGTTTGCCCAGTAGAAATGTTCAGAACATATTTATCATGATCTCAGATTGATGTATCCCTGATTTATGTGTTTGTGTTCAGGCTTCTCTCAAATCTGTTTCTGTGAGGCTCCATCTATCATAATAAGAACCCAGAACAGCTCTGCTCTGGGTTCTTCAGTAAGTTAACACTGTTAGCATTTTCCATCTGAGATGAAAATTAATCCTTCTCTCCCTCTCTCTTGTTTATTTATTTATTTATTTATTTATTTATTTATTTATTTATTTAAATGTGAAAGGGAGCTGATAGCTACCTTATGTAAGTATCCATCCGAATTACTTGGCTTCACCTTCTTATCTGATTGTGTTAGTCAGCACTTAGAGAATTCCTTCTCACTTTCCACCCAACAATTGTCCTCTCAATTTTATGTATTTTTTATGATTATTTTTATTCCACATAGACTTGTATTTTGGCTTTGCTTTGCCTTGCAGAACTTTCCAGGCATCTGCTCCCAGGAGTAACTTGTCATGCTTGAGCATCCCCACTGTTTTTCCCAAGGAAAAAGTGTGTGCAGCATCATGCTCAGCTTTTCCAGGGTTTGCCTGAGTTGATTTTAATGCACAGGCTACTTCTTTTCACTCCTAGATTGAAAGTGCAAGAGTTTGAGATCTCTGAGTCCTATCATCTTTACATACGCATCAGATAACACCACCGTGCATTAAAAGCTTTCCAAGACACTACAGATCTTTCAGTCCAGTGCCAGTCATCCCTGGTCACTCAGAATACATCATGCTTTACACAATTAAAATGCACAGTCTCAGGTGAGGTGTTTTATTCTTGTGTGTAAAATGATAGACTGTTTAGGTTTGTTTGTTCATCATGTTCCACCACGCAGCATGGGTTTGGTCTTTGGTCCAGGGTATCAATCAATCTTGCACAGTGCTTTAAGTGCCCCTGTGATAGGGGCAGAGTCTTGCCTGAACTAAAGCTGGAAGTCTGCACTACAGGAGCTTATGCTGAAGAACCACAAGTTCATAGTAATAAATTTTAATATTCTGATTACAGTGTGTGGCAATTACATGCTCAGTGCTTGGTTCCTTACCTTCATCCTTCCTAGATATGAAGGATGAGATTGGATCCAGAGGGGAAAAGAAGAAGAAAAAAAGAAAAACAAAAGAAAGAAAAAAAACCCAACAGTGTAATCCTTGAAAACCCCTACACAGCCCAGAAATCAGGTTTTGGAAGCAAAACTTTGCCATAAGAAAATGAGACCATGAAAGCTTCCAAATGTCTGAAAGCAGTCAAGTCAGAAAACAATGCACACAACTGCCAAGTCCGGCCACAGTCTCCTTCCATCTGTTGATGGTTATCCGTTAGGCAGGCCCATAATGCCCAGCAAACTGACAAGGAAATGGGAGAAGTGAGATAAACTTAATCCAGCAGTCAGATGAGTGGTCCAGAGATTGCAATATTTGACAACTGTTTGTCACACAAAATGTGGGTCGAAACCTGAAAGCAACCAGACACTGTTTGCTGACTCCCTAGTGACATGCCCCAATGTTCCTGTGTTGGCAGGACATCTCACCCCCCCTTAGTGCAGAAAACCAAGGGGACACACCTCTGTGGCTCGGAGAATGTCCCACTCCTCATGCCAGCTCAGTGACTGACCTGTCTGCTGCAGCTGGTGGCTGATGCCAGCCACGAACATCAGTGGGAGGCGCACATCTGTCTGCAAGAAAGGGGCCTGGCACCACCAGCTGGCTGCACTGAGCCCTCAGAGCCGTGGCCAGATGGCAGACGTGGCTCCTGTCCATCCCAGTTTAGACACACATGATGGCTGGGCTCAAAAATGCCTCAACAGAGAATGGGAGTGAAGCTGTCATTCAGATTCAGAGGTGGTGACTCCATCTCATGGCAGGGAAGAAATCCATATTTGCAAAGAAATCACTTTCTTTGCAAGTATAAAAGAATAAATTTATGCATGGACTTATATATACATGTACATATGCACAAAATAATATGTGTATGTAAATATAAGAATACAGATGCATACAAATGTATGCTTGCTTGGCATTTCAGGGAATAACTAGAGGCAAAAATTTAATTAATTCATATATATTTCTTCTGTTTCACCTTCTTCAGAATTGACAGTGTTGGAGAATAGTTGGGAAAAACCATATAAAAGGAATTGAAATATTTTTTGCAGATAACATAAACTGCTCCAGTTTCTTGATTGTGATTAATGAGGCATAAACATCAGAAAAGCTTTGCTTCAGAGGGATGTCCAAACATTCAAGTGATTATCCAAAGCTTGTTCAAAAATCTGATCTGGAAGGAAGAGTTTTGTTTTTCTTTCTTTTTGGTTTTGGCATCATTTTGCAATATATGTATATTAATATTCCTCAGCTAATATGGGAATGGATTAGGAGTCACTTTTAGCCCCCAGTTACAAATCCATTTGCAAGGGATTTCCATGAAGAATATAGAGACTGTAGAATATTAATAAATCACTGAATGGAAAATATTCCCAAAATTAATTCTTCATATATATTACAATCTTCTCAGAAATTCCTTTATATCTGGAAAAAAAAAATCACAGTTTTAAAGTACTTATTTTATAAATACTATTTTGTACAGTTAAGCACCAATGGAACAAATTTGCATGCAGTTATTTTATTATTTGCAATTAATTTATCTAATAAGATATAGCCTCTGCCGCAAAGAAAACAGAACCGAACAGAGAAGGCAGAAAAAATACATATAGAAAAAATAAATATACCTGTTACAAAACTGAATTTCTGCACTATGAGGTATTTCATAAGCCACGAAGAAGACTATAATATTAATGTTCACTGTGGAAAGAAAAGAAATATGAAGAGACTTGACATGGTTATGCTGGATGTTTTAGTATGACATTTTCAATTGAAATAATGTTTCCAGTGTTACTGAAGCAAAGTTGTTTTTGTTTTTTCACCACGCTGCATCAAATAGAAAGCCTTAAATTCAATATAAAGCACTATTTTCTTTAGGCTGGCAAGGAGAATTTGGACTTCAATGAGGTCAAAGTGTTAATTAAAAACTTATTTGCTGTTATACCACGTAATGGTGAAGCAAATCCTAAGGTTTTGAGGTAACAAAGGTCTGTGTGCTTGTAAAAAGCCTCTGACAGCTGAGCAGGGATGGAACAAAAAGCCATGGGTCAAGTAGTATGACAGATTCAAGACAGATGCGACTGTAAGCTTCCTAGGATATTTCTAGCTTGTGGTTGCTTCTGATTTCTTCCCATTCCAAAAGACTTTTGACTTCCTGTTACAGAAAAGGATGGAAAAAAAAGAAAAGAACAGCTTAAAAATGTAAAAAATTAAAACACAGGAAAAGTCATTTATTTAACTGAATCTCCTTTATAAAAGTCAAAACCTTTACAGAACAACTCCTGCCACTTAACTAACTTCTATATTGTTAGATCATATTTCGTCAAAGATAACTGAAAAATCTAAGAAAACATTAGGGATGAAATAAAAAGAATCAAAATAAATTTTAAAAAGTGTGGAAAAAAAATGAAACCATGGCTCTGACACTGACACATTTTGTCTGTGTGTGTCCAGTTGTTCCTTGATCATCTCCAGGGAGGAGTACCACCCCTTCCCTGGGACTTATAGAACTGAGGCAGAAAATGTGCTCCTGGATGCAGTTTTCAGGACAAAAGAAGAAGGAAAAGAGAGGTAAATTCAGGAGGACAAGGAGGAAAAAGTAGCTCACAATAGTGAGGGTGACAATAGGATTTCTCTCTCCTGAACAAAAGTGAGCCGAAATAGGTGGTGGTGGCCGTGCTACTGATTATTCTTTAATCTGGTCTGATCCTAATGTCTCAGAATAGTAAAACTGTAGCTGTGATTTCCCCCGACTGAGAAAACTGGAATTTTCACACCTGCATTCAATGTCTCAGGTAAAACAGTCTAAGAGCTTCCGGTAAGTGGGGGAAAATGCCAGAACTTTAATTTATGCAGACAGAATCCTTCTCCAGAGCAATTTACACATGCGTCTAGAATAACTTAATTTCGAATAATGGCTTTATTAGATAGACACATCCCTACCACCTGTAAATTTGGACAACATGGAGCATAGCTAACCAACATGGACAAAATAAATTAGATGTCCAACTTCTTTCATGGTACCCCTCCCAGGGTCAATGTTCATAGCTCTTGTGAATTATTTCAGACATTTTAGGGATAAAAGAGAATTCCTTGATGAGTCTGTGGAAGTTATGTTCCTAAACCCAAAGTCTGAAAAAACAGGTTTAGTCAGAAAACACTCACTGTTCAAGATGAACAATTTCCAAAGGAGAAGAAAATGTGTGCATTTGTTTCCCTCAGAGAAGAAGTGGTTGAGCGCTATGACACCAGGGGCCTTTTTTCTCTATGATATCTAAAAAATAAGTTCACAAATTAATAGATATTAACAAAGCAAAGAAAATTCAATGCATCAGCAGACAGCAAATATTTGAACAATGAAGTGAATGAAATGCCAGATGGAGGATTTATGACATTATAAAAGATCCCCTGTGGGAACAAGCTATCTTTTCTTATCCAGAAAAAGTGTGGTCTGTGTTTCTGTCCTCTAATAAAAGCCCAGGCTAACCTCACAAGTTATTTATATGTGGGGGTTTTTTTAGAACATCTGGTTATTCCTATATGAGCAATAAGCAAAATCAGACTCATAATGCTGTTAACATTGATCATTAAACCCTACTGCGAAGTTAAAGTGATCTAGAGTAAATTAATTAATATGCTGTGTTTTTTGGTGATACATGATGCAGATTGGACACAGACTCTCTTGCTGCCTCTGGTGCTTTTTTGCCTTCTGCACTAAGGACAGATTTTTTTTGGTGACATTATCTCTGGTTGAAGAGGCAAGAAAAGGTATTATGGGTTTGTGAGGCGCGTTCTCAGATGCCACTGCCAAACTCAGGGAAAAGAGAGGGAGAATAAACCATATCTAGTAAAATACATAATAAGACTCACATGAAATGGGTCCAGGTCTGCTCTACTCTGCTTCAGAAGCAAGCAGCAAATGCTTTCTAAGAAACTAAGTAATTGAGTAAAAAAGGGAAAAATCCCATAAACAACAACAACAAAAAAAAACAAACAAACAAAAAAGCCCCAACAAAATACAATGAGAAAAAGGACACACTAAAGAGAGAGAAGGTCAAAAACTTAAACCCAAAAGAAAAATCTACCCCTTGTATTTAAAATGTTTATGAATACGGGTACAAAGGATGGCACTGATCTCTCCCAGGAGCATATTCTAGTTGCATACAAACCATTCATTTGAGCAAGAAACTGCCTTTTACTGCCTTTAACACTGGGGAAGGAATAAAAAGGCTTCCAAGTTTTATTTCCCCTTCTTTTGCTGCACATTTTTGTCATCATGGATCCCAGTCCTGGATCCCTCCCCTAAAAAACCAGTCCATGTCTCTTTGAAGAAAAGGCCACTACCTTTTGAAGAAAAGGCCACTACCTTTGCAGACACCATTTTTAGAGAGCTCTGCCCAGTCTCCAGCTGCTGCTTCAAAAGTCAGAAGACCAGCAGGTGCTGTGTCACATCTGTTGGCCCCATGATGGCACCTTGGATGGTCTTGTGTGTCTGGAATACATTAGACACTTGAAAGTCCTGAGATCTCTTCCACTGCGTTTAACAAGAGAAAATAACCTGCTTTCCTTGCCCCTCAGAAAAGCAGTGTGCCATAGCTGCACTTCGATTTTCAAAGTAATTCTCCCTTTAACCTTTGCAGTAGTCTTTTGTGGCCATTTGTGCTGCTTCTTTTTGCCTTAGCTCCCCACTATGAAACAAAATATATCCTGCTGTCCAGATCCTATGCTTTATAACTTAAAGGTTTTAACCCATAAATATTAATTGATTGTACTCTCTTCCAAGCAAACCTTGTGAATCTTTATAATGGAAATAACTTTTGTGGGATTTTTTTCTGCTTTGCTTGTTTGCTTTCCCACTGTTTGCTGAAGGACAACATTGAACTTGGAGCTTGCTTTTATGAGAAATTGTGGTTTTTAATGCAAAGGCTAAATATCAACTACCGCTTCTGTCTGATTGCAGAGTTCTGATGGCAAGCAACACAAATAGTGGCTTCTTATAATTCCTGATTCTGTCATGAGGCAGAAAATTGCAGGGTTTTAGTTATTTGCTAACGCATTGCCTGTTTCCATAATTCCAGCTGCAATGGCTAAAACAAGTGCATCAAAACTGTCACAGAGCTGTTTTGGATAACAAAGCAAAACAGTGACATTTTTGTGTGAAAATGAGGCAGCTGTACTGGGGCATATGAGCAAAACAGGTAAAACAGAGCCCAGTCTCAGCCTTAATCACTCGCTAGAGTTACCAAAGTGACAATTATTTGCAATGGGAAGCAGGACTGCATAGCAAATGAAGTTTGTCACATTTCACTGAAAATCAAAGCAAAAGCCAATCTCTGAATGCATTGTGGAAGTGCATGAAGCCTTATTTAAGTACTTTAGGAAAATACAGGCGTGCCTGGATATGTCATGGTCTTATAGTAAAGCACAGCCATTGGATTTTTATATTTCATGGGTAATAGTTTTATCTTTCTATGAAGAGATATTGTTGGTTTACTGTACCCTAGTCCTAGCTCATTTTGTGTACAGAAACCCTCAGAGCATTTTGCCATGCCATGATCTGCCACGTCATGCTGACCAGCCTTTGCTCTCTAAACTGGCCATAGCCATAAGTCTCTCTCCATTTTTTTACTATAGAAGTCCTTACTGGATAAAAGTGCAATCTAACCTAGTCTATGCAACATTTGTGTTTTTTTTTTTTTAAATCTCAGAGTAAAATCTGGCTGTCAGGTTTTATAAATCACAAGGGGAACATTTAAAAAGCTTAATCAGTAAACCTTGAATAAAAGACCAATCTGTCTTGATCCTAAGGTGAATTTGAATATTTCTTTTTAATTTTTCTTTTTTTTTTCCTATTTTGGATAATAATGATGTTCTTCTCTGGTGAATTATTTCAAGATTAATGCAGAAGGTTTATTCAGCCACTGTTTAGCATTATTGATTGTGTCATCATATGAGGCATTGCTGGTTGACCATTATGTCTTGTTTGCAGTTTACAAAGATGCTGAACAGGATGTGAAACTCAATAATGCATCAGCAGCAAATGCAAATTTTCTATATTTACTGAAGAGGGGGGAGGGAACACAATACAAACAAGCAAACAAACAAAAAAGCAGAATATTAAGCCAGGCTTAATGGGTTTATGGGTTTTGTCAGCAGCCTCCATCATTTTGCTTTTCCAAATCTGCCAAACTGACAGAAACCTCCACGGTAATGTGGGCCTTTTCCAGGTCCCTGATGCCCCAGCACTGCCAGCTGCTCCTGTTGAGTCAGTGACAGGCTCTGACTTCTCTGTGAAAGCCAAAGGGCCAACTTACTGCTCCAAACCTCCCTTTTCCAGGTCACAGCTCCTTTCAGAAATGTAAACCCTCAGCTGGGATGTGGCAGTTGATATTCCTGACAAGATCACTGCTGATGAGAAGATGGGAATAAAAACTCACACTTAAAAAAAATTTGTTTGTTTTGTTTTTTTTTTTGTTGTTTGTTTAAAATGACATTTTGCAAGAACAGATTTTCAAAGTGGTCCAGTCTTCTGGTTAACTTTGCAGATAGCAGAAGTTCACATCTGTTTCATCTCCTTTTCCCAGAAGTTTCCATCTCTACAATCATGAAATGGCTGCGCTCATTCATATCACAGTATTGCTTCTTTTTAAGAGAAACTCTAACTGCATTGCTTTCCGATTTTTAGCTCTAAATCCCTGTAATTCATTACATTATTTTCTTTCATAATTATGAGAATTAAAATAGATTATCAATCCCTATTAACTAAGTTTACAGAGCCTAGAACTGTGGAATACTCTGAATTCCTTAGTGTATTAGTAACCATAAGGAAGAAATTCACATCCAAGTTTCAAGAAGGGGTTTATAAATTGAGAAAACTTATGGACTATTCCCATAGAATTATACCATTCTGTCCATATTTGATAATTTATACCATTATATATATTTATACAATTTGCATTATTTTTATCAGAATCAGCTAGGTTGGAAAACACCTCTGAGATTAAGTTCATCATGTCAACCAGATCATGGCACTGAGCGCCAAATCCAGTATCTCCTTAAAGAACTCCAGGGAAAGTGGCTCCACCACCTCCATGAGGAGCCTATTCCAATGCCCAATCACCCATTCTGTGAAGAAATTCCTCCTAATGTTTTACCTGAACCTTCTCTGGCACAGCTTAAGACTATGTGCTCTTGTCCTGTCTCTTGTTCCCTGGGATCAGAGCCCAACCCACACCTGGCTGTCCCCTCCTGTCAGGGAGTTGCGCAGAGCCAGAGGTCCCCCTTGAGCCTCCTTTTCTCCAGGTTCAGAACCCACAGCTCCCTCAGCTTTTCCTTGCAAGACTTGTGCTTCCCCAGCCCTGTTCCCATGCTCTGGACATGCTCCAGTGTCCTTCCTGAATTGAGATACCCAGAACTGGACACAGCACTCACAGCGTGGTCTCACCAGTGTTGAGTACATGGGAAGAATCATTGCCCTTGGTCTGTGGCTGGGACAGCCCAGGGGCCATTGACTTCTTGCCCCCTGGGCACCCTGGGCTTGTGTCCAGCCCCTGGCACCAGCACTCCCAGGGCCTTTCCCAAAGGCCCTTTCCAGCCCCTCTGCCCAGCCTGGAGCTGCAGGGAATGGTGAGACCCAAAGCAGGACCCAGCTCTTCTCCTTGGTGCCCCTCACGCCATTGGCCTCAGGCCATGGATCCATCCTGCCCAGACCCCTCGGCAGAGCCTTCCTGCCCCCAGCAGATCCACACTCCCACCCAGCCTGGTGTCCTCCATGAATTTACCATGTGTAGACTCGATCCCCTCATCCAGATCCCCAGTAAAGATTTTAAACAGGGCTGGCCCAGCACTGATCCCTGGGCACAGCACGGCGGGCAGCTCCCATCTGGGTGTGGGCCCATCCCCAGCAGCCTCTGGGCCAGGCCCTCAGCCAGTTCCCAGCCCAGAGAGGATGAACCTGCCCCCAGTTCCCAGCCCGGAGAGGATGAACCTGCCCCCAGTTCCCAGCCCAGAGAGGGTGAACCTGCCCCCAGTTCCCAGCCCGGAGAGGATGAACCTGCCCCCAGTTCCCAGCCCGGAGAGGATGAACCTGCCCCCAGTTCCCAGCCCAGAGAGGGTGAACCTGCCCCCAGTTCCCAGCCCAGAGAGGATGAACCTGCCCCCAGTTCCCAGCCCAGAGAGGGTGAACCTGCCCCCAGTTCCCAGCCCAGAGAGGGTGAACCTGCCCCCAGTTCCCAGCCCAGAGAGGATGAACCTGCCCAGGCCCTGAGCTGCAGCTTTTCCAGGAGACGCTGTGGGAGATGGCCTTTGGAGTGCAGGCACAGCCACAGCCTGTCCCTCACCCAGCAGGCAGGTCACTGCCCATCCAGACCAGCCAGATCAGGCAGGACCTGCTTTTTCTAAACCCATTCATAGAATGACGCTTGACAATTCTGGCTGGTTTTCTTATGGAGAAGCTCTGACAGGTCCCAGACTTTGGAAGCATTTAGGGTAAAGCACAAAGGGACCCTTGCTTCTGGATATGCATTTGCTTTCCTGATGCTAATCCCACACAATATAAGCTCTTACCCTACAATATAAGCTCTCACCCTACAGGCATACTAATATACCATCATTTTCCTGTTTCAGCTGTTAATTTTCCTGGTTTTTCTACAGATGGCTATCAGTAGTCAATGTTACAATTATGGTTACTGCTGTTTGCTGTATATTGAAAAAGAGGATTTGTATTTAGACTGGTTTTCTATCACACAGTCGTACACCACTGTTAAAAAAACCTTTGACTAAAGAGCCTGAATCTGAAATAAATTTCAGTAGAATCTCAGTCTTATGGCATTTATTATTAGCTTAAGGGAATCCACTCATGGACTGGAAAACAAAGTTCAAAACTTTCAGCTGGGTAAATTATATGGAAGTTGGAATAGTTGAGTAGAAACAAACAGACGAAGATCTCTTTGTGAGATCAATTACACTGATTAGGTCTGTTCTCTGCAGATATTTTTGGGTATTTTTGCAGATCAGATGTGAAAACACAGCCATCAGGAGTAACATAGACACATAAATAAACTACCTTTTCAGGCTTTCACACGGCTTTTCAGGTTAATAAAGTTTGTTTGGGTTTTCTTACTCTCAGGTAGTTGTAGGTGACAAAACACAGAAAGCTCATTACAGATTACACATTGCACTACTGTAGCTAAGATTGAGGAATCCTTCTGACATGACTTTAAAAATTCCATCTCAGTTTTTCAAAGAAGATTCATTTCCTGGGGAGTTTTCTGTATTTCTCATCTTGTGACAGAAACCGCTGAGACTGTTCATGGTCGCTCAGATATTATTGAAAATTAGTGATGAGCAGGGAAAAAAATTACTTTTTAATAAACATTTTTAGAATAAATATTTTTCAAGCTATAGGTTTAAATTTCAGTTGAGGATGCTGACTGAATTTGAGTGTAACATGGCTCCTTTGCGACTTGTATTATACAAATGGGCAATTTTCCAGATGGTAAAAAAAGGGATGAAGTTCAACTGATATCACTGGTCACCAAATGATCCATTCCAGCAGCACTGGAAAGAAAACAGTTGAATTAAGAAGTCAGGGTGAAGGGTGGAGATAGAGGGAGAAGCACTCAGTTGTAATGGGTGAAATCAGACAAGGTCTCTCACCAGTTTCACGAGGCAGGAAATGTATTAGGATATTGATCATGTCAAAGTGTTTTCTTCCCAGAGCTAAAGTTTTACCAAGTACTGAAAGGGAAAACAAAGGCAGCACTGTAATTACTATATTGCTTTATATAAGTTTTTAGACTTCATCAATAGTTTTGATTCCACTCTAAGTTTTAGAAGAAAAAAGAAACCACTCTTGAGTAGTTTCAGAGAAGACCTTATGCCTAAGGGAAGAAAGGTGTTTCAAATTATGACACTGGAAGACATTATTAAATAACAGTAAAAAACCCCCTCTTTTATACTGTCAACCTTTTTTTCCCCATAGAAATTCTCAAACTCTAAGCTAAAATGGGAGTAGCCTTGGGAGAAATAGTGTGAAGGTTGTCTCAGTTTATTCTTTTTTAGAGTAGATATCTACCTAGATTCCTTTACACATAGCTGCAAGGTTTGTGCAGAGGAAGGTGAACGAATTACTTTATTTTAGTTACATTGTGGTCCTGTACTAAGCGATTTAAAAGAGAAAATAACATTGTTAAAGATAGGTGAATAAAGCAAGAAAATATGAACTATCTGCAGCCCTTCCTTTCCTTCCCATTCTCCTGCTGAAATGAAAAGGAAGAGAATATGAAAAACAGCATGGTTTTTGGCTTCTTTATTATTATTATTTCCCAAGGGCAAAAACCTGCAAGTAGAAAATCTGTTTTTGAGGAAAATAAATAAAAAATTAGGTGGGTAATATTTATTATGAAAGTAGTAAAATCGTAGCATCAGCTTTTTCCAACCTTGAGTATCTATAATGAGGCAATTAAGCTGCCAGGTAAATCTATCAGTAGGACACAAAGGCATTAACAAGTGCATACCCTGGGCACATCCTTATCTCTGTGCAAGGAAAATCTGGGCATGCAGGCAGGAAGGAAACAGAACCAGGGTGCCAAAAACCCTTCCAGCAGCGCTGATGGGTGCCAGGGCTGTGGGGAACGCCATGGCACACTGCCCATGGGAACAGCAACCATAATTTGGGAATTGCAAGGGACAGGATGGTGAACAAAAAAGGACGCTCTAGGTATTTCTCACATTAGCATATTTTGTATGTTTTTATGCAGCACAAACCATCACCCTGGGCTCTGTTTCTACAGTAGAAATGATGAATTTGATTCAGGAGCCACTTCACGAAATTCTTAAGCCAGTTTTATGCCTCAGGTCAAACTATAACAATTACGGTCTCAAAATTATGAGTTTATAGCCTCAATTATGATATTACAGCCTCATTATGTTCTCAAAATTATCCAAGCTTCTTAAGAGTCAGCACAAAGGTTAGCAAGACTTGAAAATAAAGGGTAGTTGCAAAGAAAAAAACCTGTTCTCTTAAGACAGGTGGTGTTTTCTCCCTTTGGGTGAGGAGGAAAATTTGGATGCTCTTGGAAACCTATACAAAGTATTCTTATTCACTGAATTGAGCTCTTTTGGACTAAAAAATCTTTCACTAATAGAAAGAGGTGAACAACTGGCCTGTGGAAGGCTTGAATCTGTAAGGACCACTATTTAAATGGAGTGATGCTTTGCTAGGAAAACAGCAGGAGTTATTGAACATATTTCCTTATGTCTATTTTTCTGTGTATATATATACTTGCGTATATACCACACAATTTTTCTGTATTTCATTTAATTTATCTGAGCTCCTTCACTTGTTATCTGTGCAAGTAGAAAAAAATTGATCTCAGCTCCCTCTTTCTTCTAGTGCCAGCTTGCAAGAAAATAAATGCAATGGAGACACTGTGGAGAGAATGTGATAGTAGAGCAGTCTTTTCTGCTTTGCAGATGAACCATGATGATGATGGCACACAAAACACCCTTGATAAAACAAAAATGTCCACGACACTTTCTTTGTTACACTATGGTCCCTTTCTTCCAAAAAAATATCCATTGCTCAAAACCTCTCCAAGTATGAATGAGGAGGAAGAAATCATGAGAAGGAACTGACACTAGTTTGAATTCTCCCATGGCTTCTTTTCATTGTCATGGTGTTAAAGCTATGTAAAAAACCCACAGTACATTGTACTAATTAAAATTTTAGCTATTTTCCAAAATTGGCAGTGGTTTCAAGCATCAGAGCTCAGTTATAGAAGGGGGATCTGACTTTCAAAAAGTGAGTTCAGTAATATCAAAACAAATGCCATTGAAGGTGTTGCAAAGCTAAAATAACAGAATTAGGAGGGTTTTCCAAAATCACTAGTGTTTTTGATAAACATCAGCCTTGACCCATTCCCAGGGCCTCTTGAAACATGCCAGCCTATGGCACCTTGACTTAGATGCTGCTGTCTGGAGCAAGGATCCTTAGTGACCCCGTTACTGTCTGCAAGGATCCCATCAAAAGATCAATGCCATACAAACAAATAAGGAAATAAACACACACACCTTCACCCCCTCCTATTATCTCTCTATCAAGAATAGAGATTGAGTCTCAAGATAGCTTAGTAAGTGTTACACCAAGTTTTAGATCGCTTCCCTGCCTGACATGACAGTCAATAAAATATCAAAAAATATTGTAGCTTCTGCAGTTTGTCTGGCATTGCTTTTGGCCTGATAAACTTGAGGTGTTGTTATTCATTATCCTGTCAGTCAGTCCTTGAAAGCTGAGAGATTTCTAACTTCTCCCTTGAAATGTGTCATGATGGATAGAAGATGACTGTAGGCATTCAAATGGGAAACATGGAGCTGGAATCCCTCTCTTCACCAGTAATCCAAACCAAAGAAAACTGGGCTGGCACAGACACAGGACTTTTGGCACAAAGTCTGGTAAGGCTTCTAATCCTCTCCAAAGAGCCATGGCATGGTTTGAGCTCAGAGGTGCAGGGTATTGCAAAGTTTGTTTAACCATTTAACAGAATTCTGGTTTTATCCTACAAATATCCCCCAGAAAATTTGCTTTCTGTAAGATGATTGATACAAATGAAGCAACTGGAAGTCACAGAGGACACATTTACATCTTTCTGTTTAAGCAAACCAGGAAATTCTGCTGCTCTGACACTCCCACTTGGAATTTTTGGGACACTTTGGGGTACTTTATTTGCCTGACACAATTGTCATTTTCCCAGATTACTTCAGGGCACAGTGCAGTGGTTAGCATACACAAGGGATGATGCAAAATAGGGAATCTGAAGGCAGTTACTCTTTTCAGAGAGTGACGAAGTTTAATACTCTCGATATTGACATTTCAGAGTGGAATGGCCTAGGAATAGTGGTGAATGCATCTAACCATTTATTAATATGGTTATGGCCTTAGCTACTGACTGATCCAGTTTTAGCTGGTAGTCTCAAATGAGAAGTGCTGTAATTTTACTAAGGCTAGAAAGGTATAATTCCTTAGGCAGGAAATCCTACTAAGAGAAAAATCTGTGTTGTTCCATTACATCTTGCTCCTGTATAGACATTTGGACAGATTCTTTAGACTGATTACCCAGATTATCCCTCCAGGACCACAGATAAGGACTGACGCTCATGTAAAGTTCCTTCACCCAGTTGTGAAAAGGTGTGTTTTCTTCAGGATTCTGCCTATACTCTTTGGCATGCCCCCAAAACAAACTATTTTCTCATCATCTTTATGTAGGTTCCATAATCGTTCTATATTTTCCATATTTTTCTAATTCCAAATTCTAATTCTAATAATTCCAAATGTTTCCACATTTTATTTAAATAAAAAGATCCCAAAAGCCTTCAGAAAATTGTCCAGAAGAGGACACTGTTTACATGAATGGACTATCAATAGCAAAATTCAAAAGCAGTCCGCAAAAATTTCTCACAGTAAAATAATTAGGCCTTCTTTAAAACAAATAAATACTAGAAATATCTAAAGATATATCAAATGCAACATGGCTTTTTTTGGCCCTAATGATCTCTCTTGATTCATATTCACTTATAATCATAGATTAGGGCCCTTATAAATATTTTCTTTGCAAAACCTAAAAGATTTACTCATTTCATACCACACACTCAGAATTTACTAGTTTTTATCATCTAAGTAGACTTTCCTTTGTCTTATTGGATTTTTTAGGATGAACAGAATTTCTTTATTTTAGATACTTATCAGGACCAATCCCTCAAAGTATCATGTTGCTGGATACTTGTCTTAAATTATATATGTACCTAAACATTATTTTAATCATTACATACAGCTTATTTCCTGTCCTCTTTTCTTTACCATCTTATGATCTCACATGACTTCTAGGACAAAGCCACATTTAACATCTCTTACATTAATTTTTAAGGAACTGAAATTTTAACTCAGCTGTCTGTGTTAGAAGGACTTGTATAGCACAGTTTTCACAGTAGGACTAATAGAGCAGCAGTACATGATAAATATGGTTTAGCACATTGCTTCAACATTTATGTGTTGATGTTGCTGAATACATACATAATATACACAGAGGTTCAAAGATATATGCCACGCTGCCATGAAATGAATCAGAGCACTTAATGACAGAGAAAATATAGAAAGTCATATTGTAGCTCATGGTTCATGTAATCAGGGTCATCCAGGCTCTCAAAATTGAAGATTAAGCTTTTAAAACTACCATAAATGAGTCAGAAACCTTCAATTAGACGCACTAACTTCTTCAATAACATTCAAATGAAAAGTAAGTCTCATTTAATAGTGAAATAGGGGGAAGACTGTGACTGGTGTAATATAGTATAATCGTGAAATATAGGAAAGATAATGACTAGTGCAGCCATTAGCTGAGCACATTGAATAGCTGAGAGAGAAGGCAGTGGCAATAAGGAACAGCATCTCACCTTCCTGCAGGGCTTTCCATCACAGGATCTCAAAGAATCTCACACAATAATAGCAGTGATTCGCACCTCTTCTGGGAGGGAGGCTGCCATCACAGCAGCACCTGATTATCCTGCTCGGCATTTAGAGCACTCAGAGCCTGGGACACTGAAGCACCCATCCCTGAATATTCCTAGCAATCTCTCTGGCTGCTGTCCCTTTTGTTCCTCTCAGGGTATATTTTCGTGCTTTTCCCCAAGCATTTTTTAAGGAAGAGAACTGAAACTCCCTTCCCTCTGCACCCTTCGGAGCATGAGCTGAAACAACGAAATTCAGCTATCATGAACTTGGGGTGTAGTAAGGAGAATCACTAAAGAAAAATAAAGTGGCTTTGACTTGACCATGCAACTCTGAGCACCCAAACAACAGACTGTGCTACTGTCGTAGAGTTTTTTCAAATTTGTATTGTAAAATTCTGATTTATGGGTCAAATTTTAAGACAATATGGAGAATGACACTTAGTATTAAAAAAATGTAATTTACAACTTTAAAGTAGCCCCAAACTCAGGGTCTTGTATGAAAATACAACCCCAGAGTAAGCTGCTCAATGCAAGATTGCATTAAAATTGTATACTGCAACACTTCATCTTCCTAATTGGTATGGATATTATCTAGCTCAAAAAGAGTAATTTAAATGATATCTCATCTTGAAGGCACCTGGAGCTGGCTGACATCCCCTCGATGGACTGCACATTTCCTCCAGCACTGAAATGCACACTGACATGTACTTTCAGAAGCAAATGACCTGAGCTGGGAGCTACTCAAACTCAGTGATCATTCATATGCATATTCCTTTAATTTAGACATGTTCAAAGTGATAAAATACAGGCACTGTGAAACAAAGTTGCAGCCACCGGGTCTCAAGATATACTGTCTGGACACTAATCTAGTTTTTGCCCTGGAGTGACAGATGCTATCATGACTGAGAGGAAAAAAAAAAATCCTAAATGCCTACAGTAGATATTTGCACAACTATCTTATTCCAATGAGAAAATATATTGGTGCATATTTAGAGTCTTAATATATTTTCCTACTTGGGACTGTGAAGTTGGATTTCACATAGGCTGATTAGAGAACAAAACACTTCCCCTTACTGAGTTTAATATTTTTATTTTTCTGGTGCTTTTGCATCCACATGTATACTCTGTAGACACATAGAAACTTACACATACTAGCACACCTCTGAAGATATAAATATGGCAAAGAGTGCTAACTTTTTGCTGACAATGCATACAGCTTGACAATACCCAATCAATTCATGCTCGGTGCCGTTTGGCAAATGAGATGCAATTTTTATCCTAAATCAATGATGAATTAATTGACAAGATGGTAAACAGAGGTTGCATCTAATACATCACTGGACCTCAGTCTGTAGGGGCCCTGCAGCTTTGCCAAAGTTGCTGGTGCTGCAGTTTTCCAGGACCAAGTTGGGACCAGGGTGTGGGCAAACCTGTCTTGAGGTCCAGCTCACAGTGTGATTTAAATGTGAAAGGTAACGAGGGCCAGGATGAGGCCACATGAATTTTGGGTGAAAAACAATGTTGGAATGACTTGATGAGTGTCTAGATTTTAAACACATACATCAACTTATCAGAATACTTTAATATTGTATTATGTTTCTGCCTCAGGGAGCTTACGTGAAATGATTGTGAATATTACTTTTTTTTTTCCATCTGCTTCCAAATGAGAAGTCTTTCATATATTTCACCCAATTCCCAACCAATAAATAAGTTTTCCCTAAAGATTTTTTTTTTAAATTTGGTTACATGTCAGGGTAGCTGAGAGTCATTAGCACAAGTTCTTCTCATAGGGAAAGTTGGTAAAAATGTTCTGATATCCAAAAAACAGAAATAAGATGCTGAAATAATCAATGTCTAGTATGTAATGCAAACCTTTTAAATTAGCTACAAAAAATCATTTGGTTTAGGATTGGAGGGGAATGTTTTTTCCTCCTTTGGAAACCATGCAGACCAGACATCATAATCCCCCTGCCTTTCCTATCCATTCTGAGTGGTTTCCTTTTTTTTTTTTTTTTTAAAGTTTTTTGTTTGTTTTGGCTTTGGCTTTTTTTTTTTTTTTGGTGGAGAATTATCTGGTGTGGGGTTTTTTGTTTTGGTTTCTTTGTTTGTTTGTTTTTAAACCAAGCATCCTTGGGCAATTAAACTAACCTACATCCCAGTTTTCTCTTTTTTTCTGTGATGAAGAAAAGAAACTTCCCTTCCTCTTTTCCCAGAACTAAGATTTTGGTCTTTGTCAGTTCATCCTCTCTCCTAGGGGAAAATTCTGAGAAGAATCTATGTAATATTCACACAAACTGTAAGGTTATGTAAAGCCAAATTGACACCTAGAACATATTTTAAGATCCTTAAAAAGCCAAGCCTTTTTTAAGCCAGAAATACTTAGTTGCACTTGAATAATGACAAGGAGAGTCTGACAGGAGCAGCAAGTTACTGAGTAAATGGAGGGGCCAAATTCCCTGTCAGCACTTAAAAAAACTTGAATAATCAGTTGAAGTTAAGGAAAATTCTCCAAATCATCTTGCCTACTTCTGCACTCTTTTTACCTCCTGCTTATATAAAACAAAAGAGCTGTCCTTTTTTTTTTCTCCATGCTGAATTGGTGTGCAATATAGATCATCAATACACAGGCTTTTTTTTTTTTTAATATCAGTTTACTGAAGACCTTTAAAATTGTGAAATGAAGGAAATTCAATAGATGATTCAAACTCTTCTGAAAAGGTTTTCCTCAATTTTACAACAAGGCTGAAATGTAGGTTTTCCTTCTGTTTTCAAAACTGCCTTCTTAAGTGACTTTTGTTAGTCCTTTCCTCTGCGTTTCCTCAATTTTCCTAATTATAACATAAAAACAATTTGGAATGAGGTAGACAGAGTTCTATAAAGACTTTTTAGTGTTTCTGTTGATCTAGATTTGGAAGTGACATCTGCCACCCTTCATCTACTGCTCTTCTCCCTCTCCTGAGCTCCTACAAAGAGTTTGCCATGCCCTGAAAAATGGAATATTAATTTCAGTGGAAAGCAAACCACAAAACCATGCCTTTGAGAGGTGATCACTTCTCTCAGGATAAGAGAGAATTTCCAGACCTGTGCGCAATGATGAGGAAGAAAGAGGCACACAAAGACCTACACGTCTTTCTCGTGAGGGTTTATAGAAAGATCTCCATGCTGCTTGCCCTCTCCTCTCTCACACATATTCGGAGAGCACTGGTTATTCCCAGCTCACTGTCAGAGCCCTCAGCAGCAGCCCAACAAAAGCATTTTGCCAAAGGCAGCTGAAGATGACTCACCGTTCCTAATTCTTCTAAATTTAGCAGATTACATTCCCCCATTCCCAGCTCAACTCTCGGCTTCTGTGACATCTACTCATGCCATGTCTCCCGAGGCACCTCACGAGAAGCAGTCCTGAGTAACTGAGGTTTCTCAAGCTTCAGATTCCATCGTCCTCTCTGCACTTACTGGACACTCTCTGGGGTATAGATAAATAACTAGTCTTCCACTGACAATGGTTTGGGAATCACAATCTGGTCAACAAACTCATGGGAGAAGTGTATCAGCTTTCAGTGCTTTATACAAATCTGGTGAGGAGCAGCTGAAGGAGCTGGGGGGTCTCAGCCTGGAGCAAAGGAGGCTCAGGGGGGACTTTGTGGCTCTGCACAACTCCTGACAGGAGGGGACTGCCAGGGGGCAGGGTCTGGGCTCTGCTTCCAGGGAACAGGGACAGGATGAGGGAAGTGGCCTCAAGTTGCACCAGGAGAGATTTAGATTGGTTATTAGGGAAAATGTTTTCACTGAGAGGGTTGTCAACCATTTTGAAGAGGCTACCGAGAGAAGTGGTGGAAATGCCATTCCTGGAAGTGCTCAAAAAACATGTGCATGTAGTACTTGAGGACCTGGTTTAGTGGTGGACATGACTGTGTTATGTTAATGGTTGGACTCAATGATCTTAGAGGTCTTCTCCAACCTAAACTGTTTTATAATTCTGTGAGTTTTTACAGAAAATGCTAGTATCACCGTGGAGAAAAAAAAAAAAAAACTGTCAGGAGATAGGAACCTGGCAGCACTATGTGAACAAAGCTGCAAGGAAATGGGGTATGGTGTTACTAACATTGCTCTGGTAAAAATGCAAAAAGCAAAGTTCACAGAAATAAAATATTTTGACATTGTGATCGCGCTAAAGCAATACTGTGAAGAAATAGGTGGATCAGGAGAGTTCTACACAAACTGGAATGTCTTGAAAAACCCAAAGCTCTGTGCAGCAACAATCTCACTTCAAAGAACTAAAGGACAGACATCTAAAATTTACCTTAAAATCCTGATATAGATGATATGATTATAATGCAGGCATCTCAGAGTGATCATTCTCACCTGTCCTAAGGTCCTGCTTAGATAAACCATTATCTGAGGGTGCATACAATTGTTAATTGAGCCTGGGTGACCAGGATAGAATCTGATTTCCAATATGAATTTTTTGTTAAGCTGTATAAAATAAACGCTGCCATAAGAGTTCATTTCAGTCAGTTATATTAAGGCATCTTCTCACTCTTTCCCCCCCCCCCCATCACATGTGAATATCTGCTGCAGACAGCTATAAAACATGACACAGGATCTGCAGAAACCCTGCTCTCCCCTGAAGCATCAGCTGGAGGCCAGGCAGGATGACAGTCATCATCCCAAATGGCACCAGACATCCTTGTGGGGCAATGGAACTGAGCTTCAAGTGTCACTGTGCTTGACAGATCCTGCATTATGGTTATTGTGTGTACCAACACCAAGCATTGCAGTCTGCTGCTAGAAAAAATGGCAAGCTTTTGCAGATGTTTTTAAAATGTGAATTTCCAAGCTTGCAAGATGGCAGGAAGTTAAGGCCAGACTTTGAAGCTTTACTTTTCTACTTAGATAAAGAGTCACTGCCCTGAGCAATTTGACAGAAAGAGGGAGGAAGACAAGCTGGACAAGTCTTCAGAGGTTAATGCTGTGCTGTTAAATTTATCTATGGAGCTTTGGTAGTTGTTTTAGTGGACTGGATAGCCCTCTTAAGGCCAGAAACTCATAGAGCTGGTGACGTGGCATCTAAATAAAGCAGATAGAATTTCGTCTTTCAGTTCTCAGGGGCAAAAGATACTCAGCTTAGTGTCAATTCAGTATTAACCTTCCAAAGAAGAATAGAGATGACTTCAGAGGTTATATTCCTGGATCAGCTACAGTTTCAGTTTCTGATTTAGGTTCTCTCTTCTTGCAATTTCCTGTGATGTGCATGTAGATAAAAATACTTAACTATTTCCCAGGTCTGTTTTGAAGCTAAATTACTAGATATTTGTTAAGAGCTTTGAGGCATTTATGATCATAAACTGAAAATTACATTCTCCTACCTTGCTGCTATTAAGGCTTATTATTTTCTTATAGCTCTGCAGCATGTTTTCTTTTCAGAATATTGAATAGTATCCTAATAAAAGCAATATAAATGAAAGTCAGACTAGTGCTGTGCTTCTTCAGTAACATTTACAAAGAAACTGTAATTCATGCTGGTTGAGAAAAAAAAAATCTTGTCGTTCTTGTTCAAAGATAAAAGCTATATTTAAATCAAGACTCTGTCTTTATATGAAAGTCAGGTATTTCTGCAACAGGTCGCCCAGAGAAACTCTGGGTGACCCATCCCTGGACATGTTAAAGCCATATTTGCTGGAGCTCTGATGAACCTGGTCTAGTGGAAGGTCTCCCTGCCCATGGAAGGGGGTAGGAAATTCATGATCTTTAAAGCCCCTTCCAATCTAAACCATTGTATGACCTGCTTTTTTCCTTCAAGAAGAGATTTGTTTTTACATACCTTCTCTCTTTCACTCCCTCCTTTCCCCCTTGTCTCTCTCCACCTTTCCCTTCCCCTCCTCTCTCTCCCCCACACAGCCACAAAAATTCACTGTTTTGGGAAACAATAAAAACCAAAAAACCATATCAACTTTTGATACCAACATATCAAAACACAAAAAAACATATCAACTTAAAAATAAACTTCCAAGTCCACCACATAATTCTCCTATACATCTCACCAAGGGGCCTATAGGGTGACAAGAAAAATGGAGTTTTGATTTTAGGACTTAAGAGGGCAGGGTAAATGATGGGTTTGACACACAGCTAACTGTAATTATGTTGGTGTGTTGCACAAAAGTACTTTGTGTTTTACCATCAGCAGGGATCTAGAACCAGAGAAACCAACAGGAAGAAGAACAACCAACAAAATGGGTAGATTTTACAGGGTAAAAAAACTCTTCATTTTTGGCTACTCAATTTACTACACAGAAAATTTACTGGAGAACTTCAGAACTTTGTCCCCCAAAAAACCAAATCCTGGTGTATTTCTATGGTTATTTGAGCCCAGGAACCCTTCCTTATTTAATAATACACTTCATTCAATTACAGAGATGATTTACCTTATCATGGTACATAGACATTTTTGAGCTGTGGGGTTGGAACATGTACAGAAGAGAGATTGTATCTCCTAAGAGCTACATTTAGATGCATTAAAAAACTGCAACAACACAATCCAATAATTCATTGTTGAACCAGACGGCAAGTCCTTGCCATACTGGAGGTATCAAGGAGATCTGCAGCTTCATGAAGGTGAGTGCAGCTTTGTTGAGTGAGGCCATGTGTCTTGACATGCCCTGGACTTTTGCCTCTAAGGCTGTTGTCTAGAGTAATAAATTGAACGCGTCAAAGAATGTTTCCAGCCAATTCACTTGTCTCTACTCTAAATTTTTAGGACAGACTCTAACACATTTTTAATCTATGCCAACAGACACTTTCCCAAACTATTTCTGGGCACAGAAGAACACTGGAGCCATGTCAAGCAGGCAGTCTGACTGCCATCACCTGGCTGACCCTAGAAAAAATCACTGATGTCTATGCAGGTCCTCCCATGTCAATCAGAATCATAACCAGGGTCTGGTCAGGGATACATGCAATTATTCATACAGATGCAGTTTCATTGTTCAATTTGGAAAGGGCTTTTTTGCCCAATCCATGCTCCTGGGAATAATTATCTATTCAAGTGAAGAAATCTGATCTAGAAGGGGACTAATGAGGATCTCTGCCTTTCCTTTGTAAAGAATTGGGATGCTGTCCTTGACCATTGCAGATTAATGTGACAATGTGGTTAGGGGAAGTTGCACTAGATGAAACATCAGCATTTCAAGAGCCTCTAAATATTAAGGGTGGCACATGGATCAGGCTCCAAAAGGAAGAGAAGGCTCATCCAAACATTGGCATTCCTTCTGCATGCTCGCTAACAATCCCTGGTGTGTTGGTGGCTGGCAGCAATAAATGACCAGCTCCCTTTGACCAGCTGCAAGAGACACTGGACTTGAGAGAGATGGTGACATTTCTGAAGAGACACTGCCAAAATACTGCCAATTTGACCTAAGCAAGACTGCCTGCCCTTGTGTGGTGTACGGCCTGAATCTGAACATGGTCAGAACAAACATGTTGTCCATGCCAACCTGTCCCATCCTCTTTCCTTTTTTAAACATAAGTCAATGGCATCTTTCAGTCTAGTTTCTGCAGTCTAGTGATCACTGATTCTTCAGCTTGGTCACCTGTATTTGCCACACTGCTTCTGTCTAAAGCAGTGGAGTGATGAAGAATAGCTTCATTTCTAAAGTCCTAGAAGCTCAAGCACTTGGGTGAAAGCAGAATGCCTCCTATATCACGCAGCAATAATAAAACATAACTGCATTCTTTTATTATCTCTCCCAAGAGGTTGTTGTAAATAGCAGTCATGATAGCCCATAAGTAGGTCTAGAAATAAAAACCCAAAACAACCCCAAACAAACAAATAAAAGCCAAACAAAGAAAAAAGAAAAACCATCAACATCTCTCCCCACCCCAAGAAAAAAAAAAACCCAAACAATCAAAAAACCAATGAAAACCAACAGTAATTCCCTTTCTTCAAGGGCAGGAGACAAACTGATGCACACTCAGCCCCTCACTTTCAGAGGGCAATAAACTCAAAGTTGGCAGCTACAAAAAACAAGCTTTCTTTATTTTCCAATTTTAGAGTTCTTGGGCCACAATAAACTGGCAGTTTCAAGTCTTGTGTATGCTCTTTAGTAACAATAAAACATACCTCTAGCCTCTCATAAGGACAATGCTGGGAATTCCTAAGCTCTCCAGACAGCTAAAAGATTGTTCTTCCTGTAGCAGCTTTGAAGTAATAAAACCTATCTTTATTAATACTGTCTGTGACAATAGAGGACATATATCCCAGGCTGCCTTTTATGCAGATGATGTTCACTGTTCTGCTGCACAGATTTCATCTGATCTGGGGGCTGGAACCAGTACAGATGGACAGATCTCTGGGTTTCCTGGCATTGCTCTTATGATGTCAGATACCGGCATGTTCCAGTCAGTAATCAAATATTCTTTGAATACTATAGATCATTTATACTTTCAATAATTAAAATGTATCAGACACAGAGTATTTTTTAATTTTTATTTCTATGAAATACATTTTATTTTGCTTTGTGATCAGTTTTTCTCAGCCTGTCGGCATGTTTACAGTCCCACTTAAGTGTTTAATGTTCACACTTTATTAAGCAAAGAACATCTTGAAAATCCAATTTTCAATACTGAGGTAAATAAAACAAAAAGAAGATCAAAGAAAGTGTATCACTTGGAATCATTTGACCACAAGGTTGTACAGAGAGGGCACTGGCATAGTTTAAATTGTGGTGCTTGGGGAAAACAAAGACTCCCATCAAGAAAAATTGTGTGTTTGATTGCAGCAGTTTAGACTTGCATACAGGACACAAGAAACCCTGTTTCAGGATGGCACATGTTGGTAATTAAAGTCATGTTGCCTTCCCATATGAATTACTGTTAACAACAGCAGCAAGAAAACCATATAATGCCACATCCAAAATGGGAGGCTTCTAATATTATGACCTGGACATTTGCATTTTAATTGCAAAGACAAGTGAATCAGATTTAGTATATAATTGAATATATTGTCTATTAGTAACAGCATAGGTAAAACTTGGTCTTAATTTCATGCTATTACACCAGAGTAAATCTCACAGTCTTTATTTAAATTCTAATTCATTCAATAATTTCCTAAAATAAATGACCCATGAAAGCTTTTTTCTATTTTTTTCTGTTCATGTTATTTGTGGAGCTTTAAAAAAAAAAAAACCCTGAAATTAATAATCTGAACTTTTATTTACTTTAGTATTGTAACTATATTTTGCATGCCTTCCAGCTATGGTAAATCAGAAAATTAGTGTTGAACTACAGAGGCTGAAGAATAAACCATGGACAAGCAGTATAAAACATCCACAAGTGCTACGTAAAATATCTTTCTACTGAGCCTCTTTCCAGAGAACTGGAGACTCTTCTTAGCAATTCCCTTATGTTTTCACTCCCATATCAATATTTACTGTCAGTAGAAAGATGCATTTTTCCCTGTTTGAAGTAATGCTTTTACAGTTTGTCATTAATCTTATAAGGAAAACACTCTTATGAAGCAGTTTCTGACGTGGGAACATCCCAGTCTTTCAGCAGCAGGACACAACACTTTTTCTGCTTTCAAAGGATCAGATTTTTGTAGAGCCAAGGGCAATTGATTTTGGTTTCTGTACTGAGGAAAAAAAATCATGCAGCAGAGAGTAGCTGTGATGCTACTGGTAATGTGCAATGCCATATCCATTCAAACACTTAGAATCTCAAAAAACATTAACTTTACATAGGACCAACCAATGCATATGAAATACTTGTTTTTTTCTGCTTCTGGGATAAGAATTTGGAAAGGAAAGGATGTACTTCTATAGAAAATTAATTTAATTTTTTTTCTGAAAGATCAACATTACTCATGAAGTAAAAAATTAAAGAATCCACTCCTCTTTCTATGATTGTTTAAATGAATTGCCAACATCATACCCTAACAACAGGCAGTAAATCTCAATCAGATTTTAATGTTATGACTTCCAAAGAAGCATTGAAAATGGATAGATGTGACTGTTGTCAAGAAGGCTTTGAGAAAATCAGCCAATATGCATTGCAGAACTTAGTTCAGTTTTGCCTTTCACTGTCTTCCTCTGCTGAATGATGTGCAGCTAACACAACAAAAGGAAGGGATGCTTCCCAGAGGGACCTCGGCAAACTTGAAATATGGGCTCACAAGAACTTCATGAAGCTCAACAAGTCCAAGGAAGGTGCTGCAACTGGGTTGAGGCAATCCCAGCTATCAAGACTGGGAGAACTCATGGAGAGCAGCCCTGCTGAGAGGGACTTGGGGCTGTGAGGAGGGGAGAGCTGGATGTACCCTGGACCTGTAATCCCCCATGGGCTGGGCTGATCCCCCAGCATGGGGGTGATGGGGATCCTGCCCTGGTCACCTGAAGTGATGTGTCTGCTCCATGGTCCTCAACACAAAAATAAATGGACCTCCTAGAGCAGGTCAAGAAGAGGCCATGAAGATGCTCTGAGGACTGGAACACCTCTCCTGTGAAGACAGGCTCAGAGAGCTGGGTGTGTTCAGCCTGGAAAGTAGAGAGCTTGGGGTAGTATTCAGAGCCTCTTCCAGAGGCTGAAGAGGGCTTATAAAAATGATGGGCAGGAGCATTTTGTACAGGCATTTGGTGACAGGACAGGAGTAGTAGTTTTAAACTGGAAATGGCAGGCTGAGATTGGCTGTAACAAGAGATTCTTTACTCAGAGGGTGAAAAAGCAATGGAACAGGTTTCCCAAAAAGGCTGAGGATTCCCCAGCCCTGAAAGTGTTCAAGCTCAGGCACAATGGTGCTTGGAGCAGTGTGATCGTGTGAGTGACATCCTTGTCCATGGCAAGGGAGTTGGAACTACATGATCTTTAAGGTCCCTTCCAACCTAAAACAGTCTAGGATTCTCTGATTATATGATTTATAGATAGAGGAATGGCTGAAAGAAAGTAATACTGAAATACCTGATAGAGCTTTAGCAAATATCCACTCATGGTCAAATGGGAGGCATTTAAATTCTGTTAATGATCAGTGGATTCAATCATAGAACAGCCAAATGATTTAGGGTGGAAGGGACCACTGAGGTTCATCTGGTCTTACCCTCTGCTCAAAGCAATTAGGCATGTTATCCATCTATCTATCCACATATACATAAAAATTTATTTCCCTCTCTGTTGGTTCATTATGTGTGCAAACAAGTACACACAAACACAGAGTTTCTGACATGAGACCAAGAAATCAGACTCTCAGAAATGAAAAAAAAGAAAAAAAATTGAAATTTAATACCATGGCCTTTACCTTTATTGATTAAATATCCAGATTAGATGGCTTAATTAGATAGTGTAGGTGTTCTGTGTGCAAACTGGGAAATATAGTGTGGTCTGCAGAGATCATCATTAAACAAGTCTTTCTGTTCCATCCCTCTAAATTAATGTACGGTTTATATAAATGGTTCACAGAGAGAAATTTGTTAATTATTCGTGTGGGAGATTTTTGACAATCCCTGTGGCAATGAGGTTCAGAACAACCAATAAAATGCAAAGGCTTATATTTTAAATACATTAATGAAATAACAGTATCATTCATTTAGAAAAAAAAACATTAATTCACTACCTTAAATCTTGATATAAGAACTTCTAGATATTTTCAGAAAGAGATTCTGTCATTCTTGCAAGTGCTGTGGTCAGGATGCAACATTTACCAGATGATGCTCCCAGCCCCACGTTACTGAATCACTTTAGCTAGGTTACAGAAAGAGACCCTCCTGGCTTTGAAATCTGTTCATCCATGAATATTCTTCAACAGGGGAGGTCAGCAGCCACTCAGAACAGTGTGTTTAATTGCAAATTTTAGATAAAGGCCCTTCCCTGAATATGTCATGCTCTGGTGATCTAATGTAATAGATTCATGTTCAGTAATGAAGTTTTTTCCCCATGACAGTGAATTATGAAGTTATTCAACAAAATTTTAAAAAATAGACCACCAACCTTATAAATTAGGGTGTTAGACTTGTACCAAGCCTTATCCTCTACATGTAATGTTATCTAAGAATATCCGCAGTAAAATTTTGCTTCCAGCTCTTAAAGTAAAATTCTTCATTCTAAGAAATTAAAAAATAAAAACCAAAAACCAAAAAAACAACAAAGCCCTTAGAAATAGCACAAACAACCAAAAAAAAAAAAACCTCCTACAAAAAGCAAAATGAAAGGTCCCATATGCTTCTGCCCTTAGTGATATTGAATAATCATTTATTTTGTTAATATATCCTAATGCATGTCTATGCTTGGATCTGAATTTACATCCTGTCTGTACTCTGCGTGCATTTCATAGGGGGCAGGGGGAACATCACTGGTGTCCAGCCACCACCACAATGCACTCCCTCTCTCCTCACAACAGTGTCGTGTGATCACAGTTCAGCTGGGATTTTTCTGACAGAAGTTTGATATTGCCCAGTGAAAGGGTAATTTGGATTTTAGACTCACAGAGATCATGTCTTACTTCTGAGAGAGTAATTTAAGCTATGGTCATCTGTCAGTATTATATGGAAAAGCTCTGCTGGATCAGGGTTAAAATCAGGTGCTTTATCTGCCTATTTCAGTGATTCACTTCAAGTACCATACAATTTGCACCCAAACTGGATATACCATTGTGCAGAAAAACTGATTCTTTCTAGCTAACCTTACACTTACTTTCTGATTCCTTCTTCCTCAGTAAATTACTGATAAGGTTTTTTGCCTGTCTTGAAACAGGCAAAACAGATGAGATCAAATACAAAACAGAAGCAGAGGAAAGAAAGTTCAAGATAAGGGAAATGTCTAGATCCAACCCTATGGCAAGTAATTCTCCCAAGGTACATCCACTTCAGGCGTTATCTATCTCCATTTAGCAATGGAGAAGTTGCCACTCGGAAGAGTGTTAAAAAAAGTAATGATGATTCAATAGCCAGACCAGGAAGAGACATGGAGGAATTCTCCCTTACCTGGAGAAGCCATTTATTCCAGTAAAAAATCCTGACAGATCTGATATAGCTGTATTTTGCACAAAATATATGCTGGTACAAATAACCATGCAGCACCAAGTAGCAGTGCCTTGGAGCAGCAGGAACTCACAGGAGATTTCTGCACTGATAGGTGGAAATGCCACAGTGAAGTCATAATTAAAACAATGGAAAGGAATATATAATTATCAAAATTATGTGTGGCCTTCAGAGCTCTGCCTGTGTTTCTGGAACTGTACATGGTTTTTAACTGACCACACAGCTCATTATCTACACACGCATGAAGAATTTTCATCCCCATTGGGTATAAACTAGTTTTCTTATGTCCACAAGGACTTTAGACTTCCTCCTTAATTTATTCAGCAAATTTCACATTTTTTTTGAGAAGATGTATTGAATCTCAGGGCCTGGGATTTGATTGATCCCAATGTAGAGGCAATATGTTACCACATTGCAGCAATGTCTGACAGGCATTTATTATGCACTTTAAAAGGATAAGGGCTACAGCTACAGAAGTCTGTGAAATGCCTAAAGGTCATGTCCAGAGAAGAAATGCAACATAGAAAAAGCCATTCTACTGTTAAGAAAATAGTGATCTATTCCAGAGTAGAAAAGACCAGATATGGTCTGATCCAACGCTCACTTAATAGGATGGGAGTCAGATAATTATGAATTTATATTAACAACATAAGAAGGGCAGCAGAGGGATTCAATTATTATGCTTAATTGGTTAGGGAATACCAAAAGCGCTGTATTGCATTTTATTTGGGATAGTGTTAAATAAACATTAAGAAAAATTTATTCAGATGAGAATCAAGAGGGTAAGGAAAAGAGCATAGCTGGTGAATTGTAAGACAGTGATTAGTTATTCATGTAGATTCTAGGGGCCATTAGCCTGAGTAACATGTTAGCTTTCCATTTCAGATGATTACATTTTGCTTAGTGAAAGTGTTAATATTTTTATCAATTAGTTATGACATTTCTTTTAGTCCATCTCCTAATATGAGTAGTTTAAATCGTTCCTGTAATAGTGAATAAAAAGTAAGTAAAGACAAGCGCATGGTGTGTAGAAATATATTAGAAAATGCTTTATCACCTCTACAGGAACTGACCATATTTGGATTACTGAAATTTAGCTTGAATACTGGGCTACTTTTCTGTGTTTCTATATTCTGAAGAGAAGCTGCATTTCAGTTATAAGTGAAATTATTATTATTAGATGGGCGTATTACTTATGTCACTTGTTCACTGTAGGTTTTGAGATAATAAGCTTTCAACTGTGAGTTAAGTAATATTTTGAGTCACTGGAACATTTTAAAACAGTTTGAAAGATTCTGCAAACTATATTTAAGGATTTCAAAGCCAGTTTAAAGATGCACATGCAAGGAACCCATTCATCTGTGGGTATCAGTAGTTTCAGATCTTCTGAGCAGCATTAAAATCTCACTGTTTATTCAAACATGCTTTTAAATAAAACTACACTTCATAGACTGAAATGTGCATAGATTAAATCACAGCCTGGTTTCTGCCCTATGGAACTTGTGCCGATTTGTCTTCTCCCTTCTCATATTTGAAATCAGTGAGGTGCCAAAAGCTTTTGAATGCTGATGCTAGGGCTGAGCAGTCTGGCTTAGGAGTGGTACAGATGTGGAGTGCTCAAACCCCCATCCTGCCAGTGAGGTGTGTGAGTGGTATCTCCACCTCTAGAGGCGAAACACTTCTGGGTTACAGCTGGACAAAATCTAATATCACAGGGCAACATGGGTCTGTCCTCAGTAATAGTTCCACCAGGATTTTTATCAACTAGGGACAAAAATCTGTCTGAAAGCCAATAGAATTCTTGATCCAGTGCTTAGGTTTCTGAACTAATTAGTTTTTTGAAGTGAAGGCTTCTGAAACTTTTAAAATATTTTTTGTTGTTGCTGTTAAAGTGCTTTAACAGCGATGCTACAGAATATCTTAAAGAGATGCGGTATCTGTTCCCTAAACTCTTCCACATAAAGCAAAGAATGTTTTGAATGCAAGAATTTAAATCATCTATAGTCAGTCTTCCTTATCTGGTGCTTAGATATGATACAGAAATCATCCAAAGTGTCAAGGAATATCCCTATAGGCTGACCAAAACTAGCACAGAATTTTCTTTGTAGAATTTTTACCTCTTCTGCTACTACATCCCTTGAAAATCAGTAGCACTATTCAATGACTGAGATGTCGTTCAAGCTAAAAATCCATGAGCAAAGCATCAGAAGACAATTGCATAAACCTATACTACAGTAATCACTAGATGTCTGAAAAACTCAAAAGGGATACACAAAAAAAAAGCGCCGTGCCAAAGGCTTTATTCAGTATCTAATAGGAAAACCACTCTGGCCAGTTATTGAATTTTATTACTTTAAAAGGGCTTATTCACTGCATTATGCTTTGACTGCTCAGAAAACGTGTTTTTGTCAGGTTACTGAGCTGGCCACCATGCTGCTAAATCATTTAATGTGCTCAGTTTTACTCCTGAAGTAAGTGAGGCAAAGTTCCACAGGGCATGAAACGAACACAGCAGCAACACTTCAGCTTTAATAGTGTCTGACACCCAGCCCAGCTTGCCACCCGTTCTTCACAGCTGGAACACAGCTGGTCCAGAAGGAGAGGCAGGACGGGATATTCTTAGGCTGAGGCAACAGCAGCTCTCCCAAGAACCTGTCAAAGCGAGCACTGGGATTGCTGCTGGACATGATCTCATCCAATATGACACTGGGCAAGCCTGAAAGATGAAAGCACACAGACTTAGCTGAACTCTTACATAGCTGTTGTCTAATGTTTAGGAAAAATCCAGGATCAGCTCCGTGACACTCTGGCTGTACACATTACCAGCTCCCTAGGAGCCGAGAGTTTACTTTAAGCTCTGACTTGATTCATTTAAAGTGCTTGAAGCCAATTAACACAATGTAATCACAGCAGTGGTGGTAGTACTCTACCTCCAGCAATGTGTGCGGACAGCTTGCTAAAGGGATGCAGGAAGGAAGGAAACCTTGGTTTAAATTTGGGTCAACTTCTTACCATCTAGCACTGTGGACTGTGTTCCAGCGGGGTGCAGTGCTGACATAAGCATTCACCTACTTTGATGTCCATGTTGCACAGATATTAACAGACAGAGGAGCTGTTAAGAAAAAAAAAGAAGAGAAAATAAATAAATTGTAATTTATTGGGATCTATGCACAGCATAAAGCTTGCATGGGGACTCAGGTTGTTTAGCTTCCACTGCAAGGGTCCCTGAAACAACTTCCGCTGGATAGGGCAAAATTCCTCAGCTCTTACACCCATTCCACAGCCCTGCATGACTCCCCCTAGACAGGGAAGATCCTTCATTATATAATCTTAAGCCAAATACAAAAAGTCTCACAATTGCCTTAGGCATGTACAGAGCACTGCTTTATGTGGCCATTCCTGCACATGCAGAAACAGTTCCTGCTGCTGACTTAAAAATGTCACATCTAAGTACCTTTTGGGCATTTCTGCATCAGGAAAAGATTGCATTGGCTTGTTCCTTCTTCTTTGGAGGATTGTGAACTATTTCCTGGTTCCAGAGTCTGTAATGTAATTTAACAACCATTGGATCATGCTAATTTGAACACCTACAAAATCCACTGACACCGAGACAAACACACAAACAAAATGCAGTGACTTCATCCCTTTACCAGGCTGAACTGTTCTTTGCTCCATCTGTCCTTTATCTCATTTTAACTGTTCTGCTGTGTACCTCATTCCTTCTGCTACCCAAATCTTCCTCCACCTACATGTGAACCTCCAAGAAGAGGTTCTGTTTTAAATATAGCTGTTTATAATATAGCTGTTTTATATAAAATTATAATCATGTTCCAGAGAGCTTCACTTACTCTTTTAGTGATCTGTTAGTTAAAGAAATGCAGTCCCTATGGTCTAGACAGACAATTAACCCTGGTAACCCCAGAATACATGGTTAGTATTCCCCTGCATAGCCAAGAATAACTTAATTAGAGGTTCAGCCTAGGAAGTGGCTGCCTATTGGTAACAATATTAGTTCTTCTCCATGGCAGTTCATAAGAGTCTTTCCCAAAACAGTTTACAGAGTAAAAATATATCTTTATATCCCAGAGGGAAAGGGAAATTAATAGGTTTAAATAATGATGAAAAGACATACTGAAATGCGGTTTGAAATAGATGAGAAAAGTGATGTGGACAGAAACGTGTAAAGAATATTTTCATATGACACAGATTAGGAAAAAAGCTTATGAAAATATTTTTTTATTTCTTACTATCAGAGCCCAAACTTATGAAATTGTTCAAATATATCTGCAAAGATTTGTTTTAATTCCTAATCAATTAATTTGGTTTTATCTGTATCCTTCAGCATGAATTTTCCTTAAATATGGATACCCTCCACATAATAACAGAAATATTATTGAAAAATACATCAAATGTTATAGATTTGCCCTGAAAACCAAATATTCACATCCCACTTAAATTAAGCTTTATAAAATTGCTCCTGTATTTGATATACTGAAAGAGTAAGGTGTATCTAGAGGCTTATTCAGGTCTTCATCAAGTTCATATCCCTGGTTTGTGTTTGTGTGGCCAGATTTTGGAGGCAAGAGGGGTACAGGGGTAGGGGGAGCTTCTGTGAGAAGCTGCCAGAAGCTCCTCCATGTCCAGGAGATCCAATGCCAGCTGGACCCAAGACAGAATCTGTGCTGGCCAAGCCCCAAGTCCATCAGTGATGGTGGTAACACCTCTGTGGTAACAGATTTAAGAAGGAAAAGAAGTTATTGGACGTAGCTGTACTCAGAGAAAAGCAAGGTGAGCCATGTGAGAGGAGCATCCGTGCAGGCAGGCAGGGCAGTGCAGCAGGAGGGGCAGGAGCTGCTCCAGGCTCTGGAGCTCAGGTTCCCCTGCAGCCCCTGGAGCAGCCCAGGCTGAGGCAGCTGTGCCCCTGCAGCCCAGGGAGGGCACGGGGGAGCAGAGATCCACCTGCAGCCCTGGGGATGCCCAAAAGAAGGCTCTGAAAAGTGGGAAGTGGGAGCAGGGTCCTGACAGGAACCTGCAGACCCACAGAGAGAGGTGCCCAGGCTGGAGCAGGTTTGCTGGCAGGACTTGTGGCCCCATGGAGGACACTGCAGCAGGCTGCTCCTGAAGAACTCACCATGTGAAGAAGGGTCTCACATTGGAGCAGTTCATGAAGAGCTGCAGATTTTGGGGAGAACTGTAGCTGAACTCTGTGGGGGACTGCCGCAGTGGGAGGGACACCACATTGGAGCAGCAGGACCTCCTTCCTTGAGCAGCAGCAGGAACGTGTGATGAGCTGATCATAAACCTCATTCCATCACCCTGCACTGCTGACAGGGAATACCAAGAGGCCAGGAAGGAGGGAGGGGTGGGTGAAAGTGTTTTTATAATTTGTTTTCCTTCTCATCATCCTGTTCTGATTTTCATTGGTAATAAATTCATTAATACTCCCAAGCTATGTCTGCTTTGCCCATGATGGTACCTGTTTTGTCATCTTTTCCCATTCCTACCTCAACTCATGAACCTTTTGTAACACTTTCTCTCCCCTGTTCACTTGCAGAGGGGGCTGAGAGAGTGGCTTTGGTGGGAACCTAGCATTTGTCCAGGGCAAACCTACCACAGCCCTTCAAAAGTGATAAAAATCCTTAACTATACAGGAAGGCTATGTATGTACTTGAAATTAAGTAGGTAGATCTGCATAAAAATGTTCCAATGTTTTCCCCAACAAATAAACTCCATGCATTATATGACTTAAATAACCTCCATAGCTTAGACATTACACATCCTGGAAACAACCACCAAAAACTGAAGCACAGCTTCAAAATACTGTGCAAATTATCTTTAGAAAATGCAGAGACCAAAAGGAACCTCCAAATCCATGGTTAGCCAAAGACTCTGGTTCTCACTGGAGATACTGGATGCTACGTGTCAGTACTTTGTGCTGAATAATACATTACCTAAACTAATTAAGATAATTCTTATTAATATACCTTGAAAAATATATTTGATGTAATAGATTTGATGTATATTTGAGTATGAATTGAACCATATACTCCATGAATATACGTAAGATGTCTAACTATCCATTTGCAGAAACCCTGACAACACGAAAGGAGATTAAACACATGGAACGCATCAAGAGAAGGATGATGAGATGTAATGCAAACCCTGAGCCTTAGAAAGCATCCTTTTCTCTCTTCATTCAAGCCTGCCCAAATTCTGCACAATGCATGAGAAGGTGTGTAGCTGTGAAGATAAGCCTAAAGAACCAAACTTAGTGTTACTTTGCCTCATGTAAGTTTTGAAAATAATGCACTTGGTCAAACTCATTCAGAAATGTGGGTACCCTTTACTCTCACACAGTTCATAAACCAGGTAATTATTTAGTGAGAACCTAATCAGCAATACTTTAATAATTTCAATGAAATGTTGTCTGTTTCACTCAGTTAACACTTGTAAAAAGTATTTAAGACACCCTGATACATTATCTGTGCAAAAAGGTGCAGAATATCCTAATCCATGTTACAGTTCTGCATTTATCTAATTTTCTAGGAAGACTCTTACCAGCTAGTACCATCAAAAGGTACAAGACAAGCACTGAGTAAGATGTGACTTACAAATCTGTTTTTTAACATAAAAGGCTCTTTTTTCCTTAGGATATTTAAGTGTCCGTCTGGTAGAGGTCCAGGCTCTTCTCAGTACAAGGCTAAAAAAATTCTATCTGAGGTTGAGATTTTCTTCTCAGTATTTGATTTCAGGAATTTCATGTTATAGAGAGCATGGTTAAGAGACTTAAATTTCATCAGCTGAAATGTGAGATGCAGTATTAAATATTACTGCAATTCACTATGACTTGGTTTTCAGGCTTAGGGTGAAAACATCCTAAGATCTTCATCCTTAGCATTAAGGATGCAAATGATTTAAGACCATTGAAAGAGAGATAAATGCATGGGAATGCCTGGGACCAAGCAACTTTTCTGAAGAGAGCTTCATGTTCTGTTGTCACTTAGGAATTTTTCCCATCACAAGATGATTCGGCCAGTGCAGCTCAGCACTGCCTAGGACACCTTCAAGGAAAGCTCCAAATGCCTCCCAGAAAAGGGGATTACTGATTCATGGTGAAATTTTTTTCATTTCATTATCATCTTGTTTCAGACACTTAGAACCAGATCAGAAATGTTTACCTTAAAAATCTAACCTAAAAAACCTGCACTTGACAGTGGCCAGGAACAAACATTTAGGAAAAGATGGTAAAAATTAGTCTCATTTGGAGCTTCTGGAAATCTGCTCTGCAGTGAATTCCTGACCCTGGGTTTTCATGTGTGGGTTTTTGCTTATTCATTTGTTTGTTTGTTTTGCTGTTTGGGGGTTTTTGTTTGCTTTGTTTTTGTGTGATTGGTTTGGTTTGTTTTTTTTTTTTTAATAGAATTTTTCTCAATTTCCCTAATACAGTAGAAGTTATGCAGTCTCCCAAATGAACAGAATAAAAATAAAATTTTCAACTTGTCTCAAAATGCTAAGCAACAGCTTCAATTCCAAAAAACCACTATAATCAAAAATAATTACAAAATAACTGGAACAAGAAATCAGTTTTTTGAAGGAAAGTGCTTTCAGGAATGGCAAAAGATGCAGATCTGTGGCTGGCATACATGTTTTCTCCCCTTTTTATTTTGTATAGCCTCTGACATCATGCATCACTATACCAGTTATTTAACAGACATCACTTCTCTTTACACAGTAAGGGAAATATTATGTGCTGTGCAGGATAAAATTAAACATCTGATTTTGGACAACAACAAAAAGTAGGAGCAACAGAAACACAACAAGAATTCCTAGATCACACTATTATTTTTTTGTTTTATCCTCATAGAAATACATTTTTAATAGAAATTTAATTTTAATTAATTTGTTTTTTCCTGAGGTTGAAAACATAGAAATCAGAAATATTTTTAGGTAGATTTACTTTTCACAGTAGAACTCTTTGTTATGCATGAGCTATGTTATTTTACAGCTATGATGGAACTTAAGTACAGCGGAAGAGATCAGACACTTGTACAAGCACCTGGAATAGGCTAACTGAGAAAAAAGTGTTACTTAAAAGGAGAAAACCTGGCCAATATTACATCTAAAAAGTAGAAGAAAAAAAAATAAATCATATTGTCTCCCTAAGTTAACAATCATAGTTTCCTAACAATCATAGGAAACAGCCTTTCCTACCCTTTTTGGTTTGTTTGTTTCCTACTCTTTTTTTGTTTGTTTTTAAGGCTTTTTTTTAGGGGGTGGGGGGGTTTGTTTGGTTTTGTTTTTGTAGGAGGTTCACTGTTATGTCCTGGAAAATTCAGATGTGATGGTTTAAACTCATTTTAAAAGCCCAAAACCAAAAAAACCAACAAACATCTTTCTGTCCTTATGTACTTATCCAAATTAATTTGGATGTCTGAGCTGCCACAGCAGTCACCTGTTGCAATATAATTCCTGCTGACACTAGACCTATGGGCAGAAATATATCCCTGCTTTATGGTGGTTTCAGCTCCCTTCCTGGGCTCTAATACATTCAGTAACTTGATCTCCATCAACTCCAGTGGGACTTCAGAACCTAACTGAATCCAGGCACTAATTAAAGTGTCTTAATCTGCAGCTGAATCCCACTATTGCAGCTCAATTTATTTGTCAGCATCTTAGAATCATAGAATTGTTAAGGTTAGTAAAAGCCTCTAAGATCATTGTTTTAAACTGAAAGAGGGTAGGTTTAGATTGGCTATTAGGAAGAAATTTTTGGCTGTGAGGGTGGTGTGGCCCTGGTACAGGTTGTTGAGAAAAGTTGTGGCTGCCGCATCCTTGGAAGTGTTCAAGGCCAGGATGGACAGGGCTTGGAACAACCTGGGATAGTGGAAGGTGTCCCTGCCCATGGCAGGGGGATGGAACTGGATAAGCTGTCAGGGCTCTTCCAAATATGCATGATTGGATTCTATGATTCAATGATATTGGTTCTATGACCATCAAGTCCAACCATCAAGCCAGCATCCTCACCAGATATAAAGTACTTTGAGATAGCTCAGCTTTGCCTCCTGATCAGCTGAGGAGGAATAACTCCTATATCAAACCTGCAAGTTCCCTGTGGGCATCTCAAACACCCTGTGTATCTCAAAAAACACTGGGTGTTCAGCCAGCTGTCATGAGCACTAAATACCCTTCTACCAACATCCTGGAGAAGTGCACTCATTGCTCCATGCCAGGATGTCATAGAAAATCAGAGCAGTGGGAAGTGCAAGGGTTATAATGCCACAACAAGTTCATCACAGAAGAATTATTCATGGCATCACATTCTGAGGTCATCATGCTCCCCTCACACCTTTATCATTAAAAGAACACAAAAGAAAAAAAGTGTTGAAAAAGCCTAGGAGCAGGTGATAAGGTACATGCAGCTTATTTGGAAAAGTGTCCACATAGATCTTCCGAAGTCTGAAACATGAAAAGATCCTGTGATTTACATCACAACTCCATTTGTGTTATACTTAGGGTGTCAGGCCAGGTTGTAAATAAGACAAACAATAAAACTTTCCAGGCTTTGCAAAAAAAAAAAACCAAAACCCTCCTTCATAACTATTTTTATGGTTTCTATTCCATTGCTTTCCTCTGCACTCCTTAACAGAGATTATTCTACCTAACAGATTTCATGTAGTCATAGTAATGTTTGCAATTTAAAAATTTAACAGATTTGAGCCAGACCAGCCTTGGGTAACAAGATTTATTTTCCTTGTGTGCTGCCAAGTCAACCTGAAGACAGTGTTAATAGAAAAGGTCACAGACTGATAAGCTGACATGTCTCTAATTCTTCAGGACAAACCCGTGGATGGTGAATTGAAATGCTACTCTGCAGTTCCTCAGGGGCAGAGGCATTAAAGTTAAATGTTACAGATGTGAAGGAATGGCAGCAAGCATGTTTGGTTTGCAAAAGAGCTTATGGCTGTGGTGGTAGGAATGCAGGAGACACCACCAGAATTTATTTTCTAGGCTAAAGGATATTTTAAGGACACACTACAACCACTTCAATGTAGTGTAGATCCATCTGTCAAGGTGCAATTCGTGGTGGTTAAGAATGGCACAGCTCACAGGTAGAATGGATACTTTAAAAGGAAGATCTATTATCTCTATTTCTGCTAACACAGGCTTTGCAATGTGCAGAGCAGAGGGGATGAAAGAAAATGGGAAAATCATTCTCTATTTCAGAATAGTGATTTAAAGCTTCAGACATTCCACCTGCAGATTGATTGCTTGCCTAATGTTCCAATATTCACCAATTTGAATGTAAGGACCACTTCTGCCCACAGTGGTGACACACTACTGAACTGGGACAGGGAAGTGCCAATGTCCAGAGCAGAGACATCCCAGTTGTTAAATGGTTGGAAGAGCCCTTGGTACAACCCACACTCTGCTACAGAAATTGTGGATACAGTTTGCAATCTAGGACAAGCCAGTGTGTGTTTTTAACAAGCATCTTTGAAAGGACAAGGGGCAATGTTTTTAAGCTGAAAGAGAGCATATTTAGACTTGCCATTATGAAGAAATTCTTGCCTAGCACAGGTTAAGCTGTGGCTGCCCCATCCCTGGAAGGTTCAAGACCAGGCTGAACAGGGCTCTCAGTAACCTGGTGTAATGGAAAATGTCCCTACCCATGGCAGGGGTTTCAAATAGAGGGTCTTTAAGAACTCTTCAAAACCAAATCACTCCGTGATTCTCTGAGTTTAGACTTGTTTGGAGAGTAATGGAGGTTTGTAGGATGGAAGCAGATGGTCCTATTCCTGCTGGTCTTAGAAAGAGAACAATCCTGGATTGTTTTAACTTAATAGTCCAGATACATAATGCAGCAAAAAAGGGTAATCATTCTTTTTCCAGCTTGTTCATCTGTAAAGAATTTTCAGATGAAGGTTCAAGAAACAGCTGAAGAAGAAACCTATATTTGGTCTTTCCCAAGACTGATGGAAAATGAAGGAAAATTAGGCTTTGCTTTTTTTCCCATGGAGATGAACCAGAATCTGCTATGCTTACCTGGTTTTGGTTTTTTCTTCTGCTTCAGGTGAACATTTGGTGACTCAAATGCAGTATATCCTTAGAGAATGTTAAAATACAGCAAAAGCAAAAATAAAAATAACCCTTTTTTACCCCAGACTAAACATGATAAAGCATGTGAAATATTACTACCAGAATTCCATGATTAATTCATATTAATATGGCAACTGCTGAAGATACTGTTTCTACTGTAACTCAGGGGAGACTACCAAGACAAACTGTCTTCAATTTTTTTTTTTTCCTTTTCTTTTTCTCCTGCTCTGAGTCTGAAAGACTGGAAGCACTACAAGCAAAGGATAATGAAGAAGTTCTGCATTAATTATTTCAGTTGATTCATGCTAAAGGACCCTAGCAAAGATCAAGGTCCCACTGTGCTCCACGCTGTATAAACACATTGTAAGGGACAGACACAGCTGTGAAAAAATTTGCAATAATAGAATGCCTGTGCAAAAAGAAAAGTACACACTAATATCTTATTTCTAGTATTAGCTTTAAGGGGGATAGTGTACCCCAGGAATCAGCCTACAGGATGAATGCTGGGCACCTTGGAAGAGCCATCTCCTGAGAGCACAAGCATAGGCAATGGCAAGTGGGGCAGATGAATGACTTGGCTGAGCAGCAATCTTCTTTTAGAATTCACGCACCAAAGAAAAATGCGTGGCCACTGGAGGCAAGAACAGGTGACACAGCAGGACTACACAGGTACTGTTCACCACAGTGGGGAGAACATTTGTGAGCCCTAAACCCTTGCAGAGCTCCAGCTGGCCAGTGCTGGGAGGGATAACAAGACAGGCTTTTGAAACAAGTCAACAGCAAAAAGGAGGATCAGAGAGAACACTGGTCTGTTACTTGTCCCTTCCCACAACAGGACACAGACAAAGCACAACCATTTAATACCTCCTTTTTCCTCTTGTCTTTAACACCAATGACAGGTCCTGGGAACCCTGGATCCTTGTCTTGGAATACTGAGATTGCAGGGATGATAAATTCTGAGCCAAGCCTGAGACTTGCTGCTCCACCTCGATGCACACAAGTTTATGCGGCCAATGTTATTGCGGCACTGCTTTTTGGGACAGCATTCATAACACCAAATCTGTCAGAGTTGGAGGAGCATCTGGATGATGCTCTTAGGAGGAGGATTTAGTGAAACTATCCTCCTAGAAGTAAACAGTTTAACTAGCGACCCTTCTGTGTCCCTTCCAACTTGAGATAGTCTGCGATTCTATGATCCTACTGTAAGTATCCTCAAGCTGTGCCAATTAATTGTTCTGTTTTCATGTATAATCACTGCCAGTTTTGATTGGTGAGCACAGGTAAAGGAATTCAGTAGTCTGGGCCTGTTTTTTTTCCTGTTTTCTTTTATTCAGCTCAACTACAAGACTAAGGCAGACCTAAAATGCACTAAGGCAGACCTCAAATACATAGCCCATTTTCTTTTTACTACCTGAGCACCACCATCTCTCAGCTTGGGGAGAGCTGAGGGGACAGCAGTGCCAGTACACAGAGGATGTGGGCAACGCCACCACTTCCCCAGCCAGCCCGTTCCAGTGCTTGACAACCATTTCCCTGAACAAAAATTCCCAAATACCCCTATATCTCCCTTAGTGACACTTGAGGGCATTTCTGCTCATCCTGTCACTTGCCACCTGGGAGAAAGGGCTGAGCCTCACCTGTGTACCCTTTGGGGAGCTGCAGAGGGCAATGAGGTCGCTCCCGAGCTGCCTGTTCTTCAGGCTGAGCTGTGGCATCCCCCTCCAGAGCCTTTTCCCGTTCAGGCTCCCGCGGCTGCCTCCAGCCCTTCCCGCTGCTGCCACGTCCTGTTCCTGCTCTTTTCATGGAGCTTCAGACTCGCCTGCAGCTGCGGAGGGGCTCCGGGCCCCGATCCGGTCGGAGGGACGGCGGTTCCAGCGGCCCTACCGCGCCCCAACAGAAGGCGTGATGCCGTTCCTGGGTCTGAGGAAGCCGGGCGGGCGCTGAGCGTGGTGCCGGCTCCGTTCTGCAGAACTTTGGCCTCGCTCCCTCCACGAGGGGCCGCGCAGTGTGCTTGGAAGCCGCCCGGCAGCCCCTGAAGAAGAGGCCCTGGGGGCCGAGATCGGCCGGTGCGGCCTTGGCTTCCCCGGCTGCCATGTGCCTCACACGGGCTGTGCCAGCTGCCCCGGGACAGTGATCCCGAGTGCACCAGGCTCCCCTCCTGTCAGGGCTCCACACTGAGATCACAAAATCGTGGAATGCTCAGGGTTGGAAGGGACCTCCAGGTTCTTCTGGCTCTAGCCCCACATGCCATAGGCAGGGACGCCTTCCATCAGCCCAGTTTGCTGCAAGCCCCATCCTGCCTGGCCTTGAACATTCATTCCCTGGATGGGGCAGCCACAGCTGCTCTGGGCAATCTAAGCCAGGACCTTCACAGTAAAAAGCTTTTTTCCTTAGATGCAGTCTAGATGTCTTCTAATGAAAAACTGTTCCTCTTGTGCTTTCACTTTCTGCCCTTGTCAAAAGCTGCTGTTGCTGGTTGTTTCTAAGCCCCTGTTCAAGTGCTGCAAGGCTGCAGTGAGGGGCCTTCCCTTCTCCAGGCTGAGCAGGCCCTGCTCCCTCAGCCCGTGTTCATAGCAGGGCTGCCCCAGCCCTCTGATCATCTCCAAGCCCTCCTCTGGGCCTGCTCCAACAGCACCTTTCTTGCGCTGAGCAGCCCAGGTCTGGACGCAGTTCTCCAGGCTGTGTTGCCATCCTTTTGCAAAAGTCCTATACCTTCTTGGTGATTTCTCGTGATCAGCTCCTTGCAGCACTGACTTCTTCCTTACGGCACAGCCAACAAACTCCAGCCCTCTTTGTCGCGCAACTAACAAACTCCAACTCTCTTCACAGCACAACCAACAAACTCCAACTCTTTTGTCAACCAGCTAACCCACTCTTTTGTAGCACTTACCTTCTTATTGGACACAGCTGTGGCCTGTTCCTAATCTTCGGTGATTAGTACAGCTGCAGCTATTCAGGGGTGAGATTACCTTCTGAACTATTCTCTTACATTCTCTCTGTCCACAAGGTTGGGCTTCCTCAGGGCAGAGTCAGAGGAACAGGATTTGCTTGGCTTTCTGGGCTGTGAGTGCTCACTGCTGTGTCATACCCAGCCTTTCATCCCCCAGAACCAACAACTCCTTCTTGGCACTGTGAGAGATGAAGTAATATTTTGCTGCAACCAAAAAAGTGTGAGAAACAAGTTAATGGCAATTGGCTTTCACAGGGTATATATGAATTGATATTAAATATTATAATGTTGTTACTATTAAGATAATGGTATATGTTATAAAGAGGTTGATGTTGTTATAATGACCTAGTTATGAGGCTTGTTTTCATGACAGTGGTTTTGTGTGTTTAATGTGTGTTTATGAGTTTATGTTGGACAGACTGTTGTTAGTCAAACCTTTGAGACACAGCTGTAAGAGGAATGGTGTGGTGTTGTGTGTTATTACAAGTTTTATTGTTGTTTCTATTACAAAAAATAGATACTCTCTGATAGAGAAATGATTTGATCCTTTATACCCTCCTTTCATCCCGTCAGAATGGTCTTTCCCTAAAATGTTTACTCCCTACTTTTCCCATCACTTGGCTGTCCCTCAAGATGATAATCCCCCTGTTCCTTCCCTCATGTCCTTAAGTGGCCATGTCAATCCCAGTTGTGCTGCTCACCTTCCCTGTCAGTCACTATAACCACACTCATCTTTTTCGAGAAAGTTCTGTGTCAGTCATCCCCTGTTTAGCAGATGATTTGTCTCCAGGGCTTCTTCCCTCCTCTGTGTGATCCCTACTGGTTTGGTTAATTATGGTTAAGTTCTTCTACTCCTCCCTTTGCTCTTTCCTATTGGTTGCTTTATGCTCCCACTCCTTACACCCACTCCCTTTATAAGAGCTGGTCTTCCCCTTTTTCTCTGGCACTTGTCCCTGGTGTCACTGAGGAATAAAGCCTCCTTGCTATGCACACGAGTGTTCTCTCTCTTGTTCCTTTATCTTGGATCTTCGTAGCATGTACTTGGCAGGTCACCCATGCTGTGGCAGTCACCTCTACCGGGACAGTCTCTGTGACAGCCTAGGAGTGCCCACTCTAGTGGCGTCATCCAGTCACATGAGAAGCTGCTAGCCAGCGTCCCGTTGCTCCTGTGACCACAGTGGGAGCCACAGAATAGCGCTGCAACCAATTATAATCCTGATGAAACTATATTGCTGCCAAAAAGAATGACATGGGGCAAGGCTATGTAAAATCAAAATGAGCATGGATCAAGCTGAAGCTGATGCAACACCAGGGGTTATAAAAGGCAAAGTCACCGTTTTGTGCACAAGCCTCTGGCGTTTGCCACGCTCACAATGCTGTACCTTTCACTTAACAAAATTTTTTTATTGTTTTCAATAAAACTTTTATAACTCATTTTCACTTTGGAGTCATTTATAACAAGGGTTATTCGGTAAAAGAATGAAGGTAATTTGTTTTGTTCTCTATGTGTAGTTATCTGTGGTTTGGATGTGTTCTGGTTAATCTGTGGGCTGTTGTTGCGAGCTGGGGGGGGAGGCGCTGAAGATCTCACTAAAAAAGAAGGAGAATGAGAGGAGAGGGGACAGGAGAGTTGGCATTTGGGGCAGAAGGTAAGTTCCTAATTACCCATCCAATGGGAATGGGAACAGGGACTGCCCCCAGCTGCAGAAGGGTGTGGCATGCTGGGCCCAGATGGTACTGCCAGGTGTCACCTCAGAACTATTTGGAGGAAGTCCGCATGGCAAATAAATAAAGAGACGGGCATAATTTAGGGACCTGAAAATAAAAAAAAGTTTTTGTAGTTGAAAACAAGAAACAGCACAGATGGTGAACAAGGTATGGGGTGCATTGAAAAGGTGAGGGTCAGACTAGGATCAGTAATATATAGGGTAGGTAAGGGGTGGATTCTGAGGGACAAGGTACTAATCAGCAACTGGGGTTAGGAATATTAAAATGAATGCGGCAAATAGCAACCAATAACAATAGAAGCAAAGAACCTTCTAGTAATTAGCATATGAACTCCCAGGGGGCAATGGGGGTGAGTTTTTGCTCACCATAACTAAGTGTGTTTCTCCCATGGCTTTAGAGCAAAGCCTTCATCTTGCTCAAGTCCAACAGAAGGGTATAAAAATGAGCCATTTTGCTGGTGGGAGTATGTGTTCAACTATCAGTAGAGAGGGATGAGCGCTGAGCTCAGCTGAATCATTACAAATAAAAAGTTTTCTTTTGCTTGCATGACATTGTCCCCACTTAATTGTATACAGAAGTTAGTTTATTTCTGTCAGCGTCACACAGGAGTAAAAAGGCCCCAGGAGCACACCACAGGCGCAGGCTAGAGCTCCTGTGGGAGGGGACCACAGGGAGAATGGGGCAGAAATGCCTTGGGAGGCCACTCCAGTCTAATTGTCAATCAGCTGTGGTCCACCCCCCCATTTCTAGAAGGTTCTCTGTTCCTCATTTCCCCATTGGATTGTGTTGTAAGACGACCATCCCCCCACTCCCATTGGCATTGGTGTACCCCTTGTCACCCCACCTTGACTCCTCCTCTGATCCCTCTTCCTAGTGGTTGTCTGTATTCTGGCCCCGCCCACCTTCTTCCTGTTATAAACCCTGGCCCCACCCTTGTTCTGGGCTCTGCCACTAGCTCCCATTCAGCTGTGGTTTTGTCCCTGCTCCTTACCTCGCCCAGACCCTTCGATTCCCCTATAATAAACCCAGCTGGACCCTCAGCAGTGTCTAGAGCCCTCCTTCTTCAACTGGTCGAGCAGAAGATTATCCACCCGGGCCTGAGTGCCAGGTGGGCTGGAGGAGTCTGCTTTGACCACACCTGCCCAGGAACTCCTTCGCGGGGAGGAGATATCTCGCCAGCTCCAAGGGAACTGATTCCATGTCATTGCAGGGGATCTCAAGGGGCAGTTCTGTAGTTAGTGCATTTTTTATCTGTAAATGTAGAAGTAGTTAATCTGTACCTCCAGCGTTTGTCCCCAGGAACCTGATCCTACGCTTTTGCTATGTTTCAATAAATTGTAGTGCTCCAGAATCTGAATTGTGCAAGTTCTTTTTGGACCGTGTTGTGTTGTGCTTGTTTTGCTCTCCCTGTACTTGTTTTGTTCTCCTTTTGTTTAAAGTTGGATTGTTGTTTCCCCCTATGTTAAAATGGTTCTGCCCAGGTTCTCCCTCCCCTCCCCATTATATGTCAATGTCGCTGGCCCCCATGGCAGCTAATGTATCCACTTATACTCCTCCCTGGTTACCCCGGCAATCTAATGTATCCTTCCCTCTACTCCTCCCCAGGGCCCTGCCAGTCACTCCCTGCTCACACCCTTTTATCCAGAAACTTCTCTCCAGGGCTTGGAGTGATTGGCTTAGGGACTGGGGCCCCTCCTTTAATTTGTATCCATTGATTTTCCCTGTATGTCAGTTTTATGTACCCCAGTCCTCCCTGGATTCCCATTTGTCCCTGTTCCACCCCTACCTCCCACTCCCTTTATAAACCCATGTTGCCACCCCCCTGTTCTCTTCGTTTGCAGGCTCCCCTGGACTTCATTAAACCCAAACTTGCCCCAAATGGAGAGCGCTCTTTATTTCCTGTTCATTGTAGCCTTTCTCAGTCTCGTCCACACCTGGCAGCACCTGCAGCCATAGTGCTGGGTGTGTGCCTGAGGCGCTCTCCCGACGCCCGGCTATCGGGACAAGTGCCCCCCATGCTGCTAGCGGTTGCTGGCTGGCTAGCATGGGCGAACAACATCTAAGCCACTACCACTGTAGTTCTTGGTGCTCATTGTGGTGCCTGGGTGTGTCTCCTGGCATTTGCCTCTATTTGAGCACTTCGCCTGAGGGAGCACCAGACCCCGTGGATGAGACCAGCCAGTCTCATTGGTCGCAGAACTACCCCAGGGTGAGCAGACCCCGTTTTAGTGGGTGGCGCTCCCCGGGGACGAGGAACGGCAGCTCCTGGCAACCCATGAGTTGCTCCCAGAACAGGACCATCACCTCAGGTATTCTTTTCGCCCCCGCTGGATTTTGGTAAGTTTCCCTGTTACCCCTGTCTTTTTCAGTCTTTTCCCCCTCGGTGCCTTTCCAGGATGAGGTTATTTTTCTCATTCTCTCATTTCCCGCTGCGCAGCCTATTCCCCAGACAGGGGCCAGTGAGGGGCTCTTGTTGTTTTATTTAAAGTTTTAACCGAGGTGGTGGGTGGTCTGAGCTGTTCATTAACATCTCGCCATGGGTGCTAGGCAATCCACAGCTCAGAACAAAGCTAGTTCCCAGGTTGTGGGTATCCTTGCTGTTGGGCGCTTTGTTGTTCCGAAGAAAGAGTTAAGAAGGTTAATCAAATGGCTGTTCTCTCAGTTCCCTGACCTCTCCCCGGACTTAATCAAGGACCCTGCATTTTGGGGAAATGTTCATATTAAGCTTCAGGATGCGGTTAGGTCTGGGGAAACGTCGTTGGCCCAAGTTACCTTTTGGGTTTCTAAAATTCGATCAATTCTTAAATCCCATTTGAAATCTGAGAGGCAGCCATCTGAATCCAGTTTGTGCCGCAGTTCATCCTCTACCCCTGCTCCTAGCCCTCTTCTCTCCCCTGCCTGTCCTCGCTCTGGGATTCTGAGAAGAGCAGCTCGCTCTAGCAAGGCGCAGGGTGGTCATCATTCCCCTGGCTCCTCTCAGAAATCCCATTCCCCCCCAGAGTCCTGGCCAGACTCTTAGGGAATCTTCTCCTTCCCCCTCTTCCCAATCCCCTAAGTCCCCAGTTAGAAGATCCTCTGTTTGTTTTCCGCTCTCTCCACAAGATGGCTCCCATGGAGCCCAAGACGGAGGGGGCCGCATGGTTTTTCCCACCTTTCCTCCTTCTTCTCCCCATAATCCTTTCATGTTCTGAAGAAACCCCTTCCTGTCCTCAGACTCCCCCTCCCAACTTTCCTCCTCCCAACTTTCCCTCGCCCCTCCTCCGTCTGCACCTCCCATTTCTTCTCCCACTTGTCCTGCCCCTCCTCTATATTTGGCCACGCCTTCAAGCTCCTCCCCCAGTGCGGGACCCCAACCATCTAATTCCCCCGTCCAGCCCTCTGCTGAGCCTTCCGGCCACACCCCTTCCTCTCCTCCTTTTGGTTCCCACGCTCCCCCTTCCAGTTCCCACGCTTCGGCCTCCAGCGGGGGGAGGAGGGGGGGGTGGGGTTGGTGGGGTGGTGGAGACCTGGGAGCCGGAGTCGGCTCTGGTCACGTACCATCCTGAGGGAGAGGGGGGGAACCATGCCCAGTTGTCTCCCTTAACCCAACAGCAGATAAAGGAGCTCTGCAAGGCCCCAAAGGACTACTCCCGGGCAAGTGAATACTTCCGGGGGTCCTGAGGGCCACTTTAGCAAGATCGGAGGTCACCCCTTGTGACCTCCGATGCAGCAGTCCGTGGCCTGAGACCTAAAGTCCGGCTAGCGAGGGGGCGGCCTGCAGCGATGACCGTGGCCTGAGACTCGATGACCCAGCTGCCAGAGAGGGCGGCCAACAGCCACACTGCAGCAGGGGGTGTCAGTCCCGGTGGCAGGGCCCCAGGACTGGCAGCTTCAGGCACCCCTCGGCGGTAGAAGCCTTGGGCTGTGCCTGCAGGATGAGCTCTCGGTGATAACTGCGAAGCAGGGCGGAGCGAAACAAGAGCCGGACACTTCCTGGGGTCCAAACAGGTTTAATGTCCCGGGGGGCGACCAGCAGGGAGTGACAAAGAAAAGGGGTAGAGCATGGGATTATAAAGGGAGGTGGTAAATGGGGGAGGGATTTACAGAAAACCAATCAGGGAGAGACAGGGGATGAGCTTAACATAACAGACTGTAAGGGAGGACCAATCGATACATTGTAAAGGAGGGGCCCCGGGACCTCAGCCAATCACTACTCCCACCGAGAGGAACATTCTGGAAGACTGGGAGTGGTGGGGAGTGATTGACTGGGCCCAGGGAGGATAGAAAACTATACATATTTGGAGATATAGGGTGGGGAAATTACATAACATGGGGGCAACCATAGCAACTAAATAATAGACAGAAACTAAGGCGGGGAAGACTGGGAGGGCAGAACCATCATAACAACTAGGGGAGAAACAGAACATACCAACAAAATACACTACAACAGCGACCAACAGCCCACTGCAGCGGAGGGAGTCAGTCCCGGTGGCAGGGCCCCAGGACTGACTGCTTCAGGCACTCCTTGGCGTCAGAGGCCTTGGACTGTGCCTGCGGGGACGAGGTCTCAGAGAGAGCTGCGAAATAAGATGAAGCAAGGAGAGCTGGACACTTCCTGGGGTCCAAACAGGTTTAATGCCATGGCGAACCAAGAGGGAGTGACCAACTGGGAAGGACCAGCGGGAAGTGCCAAAGAACGAGGGGAGAACAAGGATTATAAAGGGAGGTGGAAACCAAGGGAGGGGTTTACAGCAAACCAATCAGGGAAGGTCGAGGGAGGAGTTTAACATAACAGACTTTGCAAAGAAACCAATGGTTACATAGTCTAGGAGGGGCCCCGGGACCACAACCAATCACGTCTCCAACAGAGGAGAACAATCTGGAACATTAGAAGGAGTAGGGAGTGATTGACTGGGCCCAGGGAGGGGAAACAACTATACATATTAGGGAATAAAGGGAGGAGAGATTATATAACATATGAAAACCATGACAACCAAATGGTAGGCAGAAACTGGGGTGGGGAAAACTGGGAGGACAGAACCACCTTACAGAAATGGGGGAGAAACAGATCAAACCAACAAAACACACTACAACACTCCGACACCTTTTCTCATGCCTCCTCAACCCCACCGAGTTTGTGGTGTGGGAGGCAGCATGGGAAAAGGAGGTTGTGGAGCTCCTTCCCACTTTGTGGGATGATCCCTGCACAGGGCAGGATTGAAATGGAGACACCATCGCAAATGAACACCTGTGCAGGAAGGGAGACCTAGCAAACGGGCACATCCAGGTGAGGATTATCCCGCCTGTGACCCTTAGAGAGAGCCGGAAGGCAGCAGAGAGGGCATTTCATAGACTATCCGCTACCGTTCCCCAGATCTCCTATACTAAGATCTTGCAGCAACCGGATGAGCCATTCATCCTTTTTGTCGAGGGTCTCCGGAAGGCGATCGAGGCACAGGTCCAGGGGGAAGAGGCCAGGAAGCAGCTCCTGTGAGAAGTAGCCACCACCAATGCCAACCCAGTGTGCAGGGATGCTATCCTGAGCCTGCCTATGGATCCACCTATCCCCCTGCAACGCATGATAAAGATCTGTTTGTGCAAAGTCACCATACCCTCTGGAGACCTCGACCATCGGGCCAGACCACCGCCCCACTGTGTTGCTGCAGCTGACGTCCCAAGAGCTATCCCAGTGGACTCTGACCCTGCTTCTCCCTAAATGGACTACTGGCCTAGGCCAAACACCCCTGGGCTGGTTCACAAGGGCACCTCTCTCTGTCATCTGTGCGGGAAAGTGGGACACTGGATGCCCGATTGTCCGTTTTGAAAGGAATTATGGGAATATAAAAAGGGGAAAGGACTTCGGGGGAATCCCCCTCCTCAAGAAAACTAGGAGCTGAGCGTAGTACCCCCCGGAGCAAAGACACAAATAAGGCGGGTTTAGTAACATCATGTAGGGAGGGGAAAAAGGGAAAACTGCCTGCCGCCTCAACCAAAAGCAACATTTTTTCATCGGACTTGTCTAGTTTGTTATGCCTTCGACCAATGCCCATTTGAACAACGTCTTCTAAATTTGAACCTTTCAGGCTGCAGCTGACAGAGCCTCTCCATCTGAGGAACTCCGACTTCCATCTTGTGACTGTATGCCCGGAGTGCCCAGGTGATTGGGGACGGATCAGTGGGTATGTAGTTGTCGGAGACACAAAGTTCACACCATCAGAGGTGAACATTGTCCCAGGTCTCTTGATATCAGACCCGGGGCAATTCTTGATGTGGCTGTACTGTGTCCGCCCTCCCCTCTTCCTGCCCAAGGGTCAGATTATCACTCAGGCCATTCCAGCTACCATGGGACCCAGGACTGCCCTTCACGCCAACATCAGATGAACATCCCACGGTGGCCTGGGCTCAGGTCCTTGGGCAGGAGAAACCAAAGATGACTTGTCAACTCATGAAGGGGGGAGATCAGGTACCCCTTAAGGGTCTTTTGGACACAGGGGCAGATGTGATGATCATTCCCTCTCAGGAATGGCTGTCTCATTGGGAATTGCAGGATGTGGCTGGTCACGTCCATGGTGTTGGAGGTTTACAATTGGCATGACAATCTAGAAGGACTGTATAAATTAAGGGGCCGGATGGGCAATTGGCGTCTGTATGCCCATTCGTGTTAGACTATACGGAACCCTTGTGGGGGAGGGACCTTTCTGCCCAGTGGGGAGCCCGAACTGACTTGACAGAAGCTCCCCAGGTTTTTCGGGCAGCGGTCACTGAAGAACACCCTACCTGGAAGCTGAATTGGAAATCGGATAAACCAGTACAGGTAGTGCAGTGGCTGCTCAATAAACAAAAATTGAAGGCACTCAATGAGCTCATCAAGGAGCAGCTACTCAAAGGCAACCTGGTGGAGACCATGTCAGAGTGGAACTCCCCAGTGTTTGTCATTAAGAAACCAAACCACCTCTGACCAAATTAATAGTATTATGGAAGATATGGGTCCCCTCCAACCAGGGATGCCGTCCCCAACGATGCTCCCCACAGATTGGAATCTGGCAGTCATTTACATCAAGGACTGTTTCTTCCAAATTCCCCTTCACCCGGATGATAGCCCGTGTTTTGCCTTCACGGTTCCTGCCATCAACCATGAAGCCCCAAGCAAGTGCTGCCATTGGCATGTTTTTCCGCAGGGAATGAAGAACAGCCCTGTTATCTGCCAATGGTACGTCGCTTCCTTGCTGTCCCCGGTATGTGCAGCTGCTGAAGATGCAATAATCTATCATTATATGGACGACATCCTCGTTTGTGCTCCGACAGACGACATACTTGACCTGACAATCAATGTGTTGGTTGCTGCAGGCTTCGAGCTTCAGCAGGACAAGATTCAATGGATGCCGCCCTGGAAGTATCTGGGTTTGGAGATAAATAAGTGGACCATTGTGCCGCAAAAATTGGCGATTCATATGAACATCAAGACCTTGGCAGATGTCCGTCAGCTGTGTGGGTCTTTAAACTGGGTGAGGCTTTGGCTAGGGATTTCGACCGACGACCTAGCCCCCCTTTTCAATTTCTTGAAAGGGGGAGAGGAGCTCAGTTCTCCCAGGTGACTTACCCCAGAAGCTTAGACAGCACTGGAAAAAATCCAGCAGTTCATTTCGGCCAGGCAGGCCCACAGATACCAACCGGGACTGCTGTTCAGATTTATTATCTTGGGAAAGTTGCCACACCTCCATGGGGTGATTTTTCAGTGGGATGACTCTATCAAGGGCAAGGACTAAGGCTCAGGGGACTCCCTCTTGATCATAGAGTGGGTTTGCCTCAGCCACCACAGGTCCAAAAGGATGAAACAGCCATCAGAGCTGGTGGCAGAACTGATCAGAAAAGCGAGATCGAGGATCAGGGAGTTGGCAGGTTGTGACTTCGACTGCATTGACATTCCCATCAAATTAGAGTCGGGCCAGCTGCAGACTGGACCAGACTTAGCTGCTCTCCCGGCCTCCTGTGGAATGGGAAGGTGTCCCCCCCCATTTGCTGTGTCAAAGCAAGCCGGGGTCTCTGAGCTGGACACATGGAGTGTGTCCAACACCATGCACACACTTGGTGCCCAGCATGGGGCCTGAGGTCAGCACCAGACACCATGGGTGAGACTTTTGACATTTCCCTGGATTTACTCAGTGGAGTGCCCTCAAAAGTTTCTTGGATATCAAGCTACCCCCAGTGGGAGCAGACCCTGTTTTATAGGGCGGTACTCCTGGAGGAAGGGAACAGTAGCTCCTGAGAGCACCACAGGAGTTGTTCCCTGTTGGAAGCGATGGTCCCTGCACGTTTTCTCACTTGCCAGACAGGCAAGAAATCCTCTTTCTATTCCCCTTTTTGTGAGGTGGGGCTCTTTCATTCTTTCTTTTTCTGCTATTTCTTTTCTGCTATTTTATAAGTCCCTTTTACTAAGGGAATCTGTCCTTGAGACCTCTCTCTCCTTTTCCCTGCCCTTGAGGCAGAAACCTTTTGCTGCGCAGCTTTTCTCTTTTCTTGGCAGGGAACCGGCAGTGGGGTTTTTGCTTTCTTTCTTCTTTTTCTGGGATGGTGGGCTGGTTGGACTGCTCAACTTTCCATCTCAGCCATGGGTGCCCAGCTGTCAGCAGCTCAAAAAGGAGCTGTTAACCAAGTTGTGGGAATCCTTGTGGGGTTGGGAGGGGGGCGAACATTATTCTAAAAAGGAAATCCAACAGCTTGTCAGGTGGCTGTTTTCTGACTTCGTTGAAGTGTTGCCTGAGCAAATTTATGATCTAAAATTTTGGGATAGGGTCAGAAGGAAGTTAATGGAATTGGGCAAATCAGGGGACTCATCCTTATCTAAATTCACATTTTGGAGTCTGCAAATTAGAAGAGTTTTAAAATCAACAGTTCGGGTGAGAAAACAGTCATCTTCGGACAGCCTGTTCCCTAGTTCTCCCAGTTCTCCTTGTCCTAGCCCTCTCCGCTTTTCCATTACCCCTCAAGCTGGGATCTTGAGAGGATCATCCCACTGCTCAGCACAGGGTTGCCACCAGCTTCCCTCAAGCCTCCCAAACCCCTCACCTGAGGAGTCGGGGTCCAACTTCTTGGGACCTTTCCTTTTCCCCTGTTCACTCAGTTTACAAAATCCCATCTCAAAAACCCTCCGTTAAGTTTAATCTCTCTCACCCTGATTCTCCTCAAAATGTCTCCCCAGTAGCTCAAGATGGTGGAGGCCACATGGCTTTTCCCACCAGCAACTCTTCTGCATCCCACAATCTCTTTTGCTCACCCACTAACCCCTTCCTATCCCCAAACCCATCCCATGAACCCTCCTCTTCCCATGTCCCTCCCTCTCCTTCAGCTCCTCCCATCTCCTCCCAAGACTCACCTCCTGAATATGCCCCCAAGTCAGGGACCTGTCCATTAAGTGCCCCCGCCCAGTTTCCCAGCCAACCCTCCTTCCCCCCAACTTCCTGTTCCCATGCCCTACTTCCTGCTTCCCATGCTTCAGTATCCAGGGGGGACGAGCCTGGGAACCACAATCAGGGTCCCATTCACACATTTTCAGCTGCCCCGTCACTTACAACCCAGAGAGGGAAGGAAGGGTGCAGGCCCAGTGGTCCCCTTTCCCCCACCACACCACAAAAGGGCTTTGTAAGGCCCAAAAGGAGTTTTCTTGGGAAAGCAAGTATTTCCCAAGGGCTATTGAAGGTAACTTTATCAGTCTCTGATGTCACCCCAGCAGATTTGAGGCAGTTGTTTTCCTGCTTCCTTTCACCCAAAGAATTCCTTCTGTGGGAAGCAGCATGGAAAAAAGAATTATGGGGGATCCTCCCATCAATCACGGGATAATCCTCACGTGGCCTCAGATGGCGATGAAAACACAATCTCCATCAATCACCTGTGTGGGCAGGGAGAATGGGCAGAGGGTGCTGGACAAACCCGAGCCATCCCCTGGGTGGTAATGAGGGATAGCGCAAAGGCAGCACAAAAGTTTTTTTTTACCTTGGGGCCCGAGGCCCCAGTTCATAGCAATGTTAAAATCACTCAGTTTCCATCCAAATCCTTTTTAACTTATGTTGAGAGGCTCCACAGAGCAATTGAGCTGCAGGTGCGGAGTGAAGACACCCAGCAGGAAATCCTCAAAGAAGTGGCATTGGCCAATGCAAATTCTAAGTGCAGAGCCACCATCTTGAGCCTGCCCCTGGATCCTCCTCTGACACTGCAAAATATGTTGGAAGTTTGTGCCAGGAAGGTCACTAGTGCACTGGAGGAGCAGGACACAAAGACTCAACTGCCTCAGAGGGTTTCCCTTGCCAATGTCGCTGACAACTCAGTGCTGTCACCCAGTGATCACTCATCTTGCACCCCAAAACCTCCCAGAAAACCCATCAACACTGATAGGTCATGCCACCTGTGTGGCAAGACTGGACACTGAATGCCTGACTGTCCTTTAAGACAGCCATTTTTAGACTTTAAAAGGGGGCAAGGGCCTCCTATGGAGGCTCAGTCAAAAGCTAGAAAAAGAGCGCAGTCCTACCCTGTGCCATGATATAAAAGAGGTGGGCTCTTTAACACCACAGGTGGGCGGCCAAAGGAAAAGTAGTAATAAAAGAAAGCTTACCTGAGCAAAACAGAAAATTACCAGATAAGACAAAACAAACAGGGTTTTATCCTAACACCAGACCCATTTTAACCACTTGTTTAAATTGCAAACCTTTCAGATTACAACTGATGGAGCCACTTCGCCTACGGAATTCAGACTTCTGTTTCATATCAGTATGCATGGAGTCATCAGGTACTTGGAACTGGATCCATCATGAGTATGTCATCATCGGGGACATCAAATACACATCACAAGAAGTCAACATATTTCCAGGCCTCTTGTCATTGAACCCAGGACAATTTTTCTCAGGCTGTACTGTGTCCACCTGCGGCGGAGTGTATGTGGCCACTAGGGCGATGTCCGGCTAGCAGAGGGTCTGTGGCTGACACCCAGCTGCATAAACTGCCAGCCCCCCTTGGCGTCTATAGGCCTCGGGCTGGGCTGGCTTGCGGACTGGTCTCACTGCAGAAAGGACGAGAAGAAGGAGTAGCACACTTGCTGGGGGTGAAGGTCGGTTTATTGATGGCACCGGAGCACCAACCAGAGGATGGCACCAACCAGCAAATGGCCCCGAGGGGCGGGAGAAGTAGGGTTTTAAAGAAAAGGGGTGTACAAGGGAGGGATCCACAGTGAGCCAATGGGGAAAGGTGAAGGGAGGAACTTAACATAACTGACATACAAAGGAACCCAATAAATACAAAGTAAAGGACGGGCTCCGGGACCACAGCCAACCACAACCCCCAGAGAGAAGGTTCTCGAAAGCTGGGAGGAGTGGGGGGTGATTGACTGGGCCCAGGGAGGAGAAGAAGTTTACTTATATGGAGATATGAGGGAGGAGAAATTACATAACTTAGATAACTGACAAAACCAAAGGCAGGGGTAACCATAGCAACATAACTGACAGTAGGGCTATGGCGGGAGAACTGGGGAGGGCAGAACCATTTACATGGAACAGGGGGAAACAATACATAAAATGGGGGAGTGAGACAAAAAACTTAACAGCACACTACAATATCCACCTACCTACATACCTTCCAAAAGATCAAATTATAGCACACGCTATACCCAGTGCCTGAGCTGTTTTGAGACCAGGAACAAACCAAAGTGCTTAGACAGAAGACCCATCCCACGGTCTCATGGGCTCAGGTGCTGGGAAAGGATAAGCCCCGCACAGTATGCGGGTTTAGGAAAGGTGGGGGACACAAATTTTTGAACGGACTTCTAGACACGGGAGCAGATGTGACGATCATACCCTCTTGGGAGTGACAATCACATTGGGAGCTGGAAAACGTGGCTGGTTGCATGCAAGGGTGGCGTTCAATTAGCAAAACAGTCAAAGAGCACCGTTCAGATTGATGGACTGGATGGACAATTGGCGTCAATACATCCATTCATTTTAGACTATGAAGAGCCCGGAGGGCAAGAGACCTCATGGCCCAGTAGGGGACCAGAATTGACCTACCCAAGACCCAGGTTTTTTGGGCAGTGGCCACTGAAAAGGACTGTGGTCCTAATAAAAGATCCAGGCACTTGGAAGACAGAGGGGCCTTATGACCTCATCACCTGGGGGAGGGGATACGCTTGTGTATCCACCCCCTCAGGGTTGAGGTGGATTCCCTCCAAATGGATCAAACCTTATATCCCTAAGGTACAAAACAACAATAAAGTTGTGGCGCAAGTGAAAGAGTCTTGTTAGAGGAGAAGGAGGTGTAAAACTCAATCCCTTTGAGCTGTTGCAGAGGAAGATAGAGGGGCCTTATGACCTCATCACCTGGGGGAGGGGATATGTTTGTGTGTCCACCCCCTCAGGGTTCAGGTGGATTCCCTCCAAATGGATCAAACCTTATATCCCTAACGTACAAAGCAACAATAAAGTTGTGGCGCAAGTGAAAGAGGCTTGTTGGAGGAAGAGGCGCAAAACTCAATCCCTTTGAGTTGTTGCAGTACCCATTGCTTTGAGTTCCTCTTCTAACTGTTGTGTTTCTAGTGACCCAAGCCCAATGGCCCTGATCACACTGTTGAGAGTCGTCCCTCTAGTCGTCCTGTGGTGCCTTCTCCACCTTGTTGACCCGTGGATTGTTCCCCAGCTGCCCTGGGGTGACGTTATGATACTTGTATCCCCCTTCATCTGTTCTGTGCCTTTAAGACTGACTCTGAAGAGTGGAAGTTTTGTTTGGGTTTCTCTTATCAGGGACACAGATATAGGCAGTACATAGGGCTGTTTTTCACTTCTTGCTTTCAGCTTGCTGCTTTGCTTGCTTGCTTGCTTTTCAGCTCTTGCTTCTGCTCTCGCTTTTGCTTCTGCTTATTAGCTAGTTTAGCTAAACAGTCCAAATTCCTTCCCGGACTGTTTCTTCTCTCCTGTTCCTGTGACCATCTCAAACCTGCTCCGGACTGGGACCCAGGAACACGGTTTGGCTGCAGCAGCTGGCCCAGCGCCGGAGGGACTGAGAACAGAGCAACCACCCCCGAAAGAGACTTTCTGATTTTGTCATCTTTCTCAGAGCGGTGTCAGCGGGTATTGTTCACTTTGTGTGCTGGGGGGTGCTGTGCCTGAAATAAACAGGTTCTTTCCACCTCTCTCCAAGGAATTTTTTCCCGAACCGGCTGGGGGGAGGGGCCGTGTGGGTTTTGCTTTCTGGAGGGGGGCCCTCCTTTGCAGATTCTTTAACAAATTTGCCCTAAACCAGGACACCAGCCAAAGGCCAATGGAATGTTCCCCAGCACAAGTCCTTGGCCAAGGCCATATTTGCCTTTCCACTGCATCTGCAGCAAACCCTATGGCCACCTGCCTTGTGGGGATCCCTCTTAGAGCCAATGGCTTTCCTTCCATTTTAGTTACCCCCTTGCTCCCTGTATTCAACCCGTTAACCCCATGGAGAGATGTAGCAAGAAAATTAGCTGTTTTGGTAAAAAGAACCACAGGAATTTTATTTACTTGGTTCATCCCACGCTTTCTATTGTGTTTAATTCTTGTTTGAAACTGATTCCCAAGCTCAGTTATGTACAGAGGTATACCAAGCTAAGAATTGGTGTGAAAAGCCACACAAGGTCACACAAGGTCACCCCTATCAAAAACCACGTGCCCTCCTTAGAGAAATTTTCTTCATTTGTGGTGACAGAGTGTGGGCAGGCATCCCTTTGCGCCTGATTAGAGGCCCATGTGTTATTGGCCAACTGAACCTGTTTACCCCTAGCAGAACCCAAATTTCTGATTGGTTAGCCAAAAATAATACCTAAGAACTGACCTGCCAAAAGAGATATTTGAGAGAATTAGGCCCAAATTGTGATTCAGATAATCCATTGGTCCAAGCCCAAATGTAGTTGTAATCACCTTTTTTTTTGCCATGGCTGTCTCAGGCCAAAGCTCTAGGTGAATTGGCGCACCTAGAATGCTGGGTAGCTAAACAGGCAAATCTTAGCCACAGTCTCAGACCTCCTATCAGACGAGAGGATAATAAGGCAGGAGACTCTGCAAAACAGGGCTGCTATTGACTTTCTACTCCTTCTCCACAACCACTCTGCGAGGAGTTCGAAGATCTGCATTGTCTGAATTTAACCACCAAAGCTGAAAAGCTAAGGATGTGTGGAAAGTCATCAATGAGATTCAATTTATGGTTAAGGACAAAAAAAGGGAAACTTCAGATTGGCTGGGGGACATTTTCTCTGGGTGGGGTTTTCCAGGCTGGGCCAGGTCTGTTTTGAGAACTGGACTTCTAGTTCTCTTTGTTATTGTGTCTGTTCATGTAACCTCCAGTGTGATTTGGCTCATGATAACATGGCTGCTGAACAATGCTTTCTCACCACATAGCGTGAACCAAGCAACTATTTCGAAGACAACTGAGGAAAGTTGGTGGGCTTTCACCCCAACAGCCATGGTTCGGTGACATTTACACAGACACTGAGTTCAATAACCAGAAAGAATTTTCTTCATTTTAGAGGTTTTACTTTCCCCTCTCCCTTTTGTTTTTGTTTAAACAAAAAAAGGGGGAGATGCTGTATTGTGTTTTTGTATGCTCAATTGCAGTGGTTTGTTACTTTGGTCTGTTCCAGTTCTCCCCTGCAGTAGTGGTTCTGCGCCTGTTGCCTCGTCCCTCCTTCCCCCTCTCAGTCTCCTTGGCTCCACCCCCTGCACCCTGGAAAATGCTTAGTCATTCCCTTGATCCCTCTCCAGTGTTCTGTCCATCGCTCAGCTGCCCATTCCTTCTTTCTAGAGCCCCCTAGAGGGGTGTTGAGTGATAGGTCCAGGCACTATGGTTCCTCCCCCAAAATGCCTCTATTGGTCCCCTAGAAATGTCTGTATCCAAAGTCCCTGCACCCCCAAGTGCTCCCATTGGTGGATGGATGAACCCCTCCTCTGTTTCCGCCCTCATTTATATATTATTGCACAACTCAGCTCCTGATCTTCTGACATCTGAGTCCCCTGGGTTGTGAACTTCCCTGAAGCCGTCTCAAATAAACCTGGACTTGACCCCTGATAGGAGTCAGCTCCTTTCTTCTGCCTTCGTCATCAATGTCCCGCCTGTGCAAGGCCGAAAGCCTTACCTGCCCTCTCGGCCTCCTGTGGAATGGGAGAGTGTCCCCTGCCTTCTGCTGTGCCAGAGCGAGCTGGGGTGTCTGAGTTGGACCTGTGGAGTGGCACAGTGACAAGGCTGCCTGTGCCCTTTTCAGGGATCTGATGCCACCCAGCTGGGTACGTGGGCTGCCAGGCTGCTGTATCAGCAGTGTCATTTGCTGCTGCACCTTTTGTCCAGATGCAGATGCAACAGCACTGAGTTCATTCCTGTCTTTTCTTCTATAGTGCTGCTTCTTTTCTTTGATAGAACTCTGAGTGTTACGCCCTTTGCACAGCTCACATCATTTCCACGCAGCAACAGTTGGTATTCAGTGGCTTGTGTGGTATCTGGAACTCCTTTCCAATATTTCACCCTTCTTCCAGTCCCTTGCCAACATGGTGCCCTGTTCCTTCAGCTCTTAGCACTGTAGCCACTGGACTCTGCTCTTTCTCCTCTTTAAATACATCCAGGTGTCCGCAGTGCAGGTGGGCTCCCTAATTCCCAGATACCACTTGGATCAAGCTGCTGGTGCTGCACAGACATGTTACCCAAAGAGGTGGCAGAGAAGTCTCCTTGCCTTGAACAGTGGCCTCCCTGTGACTTGTTTCAAACTGGAGGTCAAAGCCCCAAGGAGCGCATCCTACAAGTACAGGGCACAGCTCCAAGGAAGGTGATCCCATCTCACTGCATGGGGATCTCAAGGGGCAAAGCATCCCTGAGTCAAATCACATGATTTTGTATTTGACAAGGGTTTGTGGGAGCTTCCTACTTTGTAAAGGGAGGCTCTGGAGTCTATTCCAGAGCAGTGGTCTGCATTTGTGGGCGTTGGGCCCCTAAGTCTCATGACCTTCACGGAGCTAATGTTGCATGTCTGGTTTTTGGGGAATTTTACTGTCATCTTTATCAATGTTAATAGATGGTTCAAACTTTTTAGGGCAGCTGATATCACAGCACCTTCCTCAGCCATGTGGTGACATTGCTTTGGATGCAGCAACAGTTGTAGTAGTGGGAGAAATAATAGTAATAATAATAATAGCAACAATACCACCCAAATCACATTGCATATAATTCTGTGATTTTTAGATTAGGAAAATGGAAATCACAGTCTACCTATCAGGCCATTGCCTATTGGGAATCACAGGACATTTGCCAAAGTCTCGAATAGACACACTGGTACAGCATCAATATGTCCTACATTCAGTATTGTAAGACACCTTTTAATTCAAGACATACCTATGTGCACACAGTGAAAAAGTGTTCTGTCTGTTGTTTACTTTGTTTCTTAGTTTGTGTCTACAACTGTCAGGAAGGGCAAAAACCTATTGTGGGCAGCTACTAAATTATTTGGAAAAAAAATTAAATTATGTGGTCGTTGTCTGAATATATGACTCAGTTTTCCAGTGCTGCAGTAGTGTTCATAATTTCCTGTACTCTTTTATTAATTGCATTTGCCAGGTTTTATCAAGAGGGCATTCACTTTTACTTTGTACTCTGAACAAAAGGAAGAATTTCAGTGAGTTAGGAAAGGTTTATTCAGCGTGTATGTATAGGAGAGAGACCAGAGTTTGGACTTCTCTGAAATGTTGCCATAATTGCAGACTACCGTACTTTTGGATTGTCAAGAATAAAAATCATTTGTACTCTGTATCTCCACAGCACAGACAGTAAAACATATCTCTAAGGCAAAAACTCTGTAAATAGCTGACTTGACTGATCTATGTTCATTCTCCTGCATGCTTTACAGCTGAATTGTGTGCTAGCTTGCTAATTTACAGCCAACAGTGCTTAATTCTACGCAAGAAGTGCCGACCACCACTGTGAGAAAGAGCTAAAAAAAAAGTCTTGAACACAGTGTAAGCATTATTAACAGTTCACATTCACTTCTTAGGTTCATGTGCAAGTCAAATGGTGCACACAAGCACAAAACCCAGCCGTGGGCTACACAGAATAAAAAGGCATGCCAATTTAGTGCCAGAGTGTGCTCACAGATTGGATTTTGCAACTTTCAGCCCTTCTCTGGCTGTTTGAACCCATTTCTGTACACTCATCAACATTATTATGAGCCACACTTCGTTGCTGAACACAGGTTGGTTCTGTTTGCATTGATCAAAATCATAGTAAGTTCCTCTGGGTCTGATCATTTTCTCTGTGTACATTAATATCTTCATTAATAAGAAATATTAAAATATTTTAAGTTCAATTAATTACAAAATTAATTTTTAAATTATTAAAAAAAAATCAATTTGCAGCCAACAGAAAAAAACTCAACTGAATTGCAGAAAACAGAAAGAATACAGCATTTCTGCAGATAAAAAAAAGTTGTGATTTTGGGGTGAAATGTGCAGCCACGTACTTAGAAAGAAATTTGTAAGTTACCTTTACTGGTTGGAAGACTTTTGGTGACATGACTCGAAGCAGCATTTAGTGTGCTGAATCATCATCTGATAGGAGCTTTAGAGTTTCCTTTAGGGTTATGTCCTTGGAGTATTGTGAAACAAACAAGTATATGCCAATCTGTCTGTGTTTGGTGCTGGTACTTGCTTGGCAGTGGAATATTATGTTTCATTATAGCAATTATTAACCAAAATCTGAGATACCTCCATTTTAATGGCCTGTTTAATATCAGTTAAACTGAAAGAAGGTCTGAAGTGAGTGGAAGAATCTGACTGCTTTGCTTTTGGAAAAACACCTGAAATACTTCAGCAGTCTGAGATGAAGACTGTATGCTGTGTCAGCTGGGCACAAAAGCCTAGCACAAGTTTGTACACATTGTTCTTATTTATATGTGCTGACACGGTTTATGAGCTTGGCAAGCCGTGGCTCTGGCAGCATCCCTGGCCCACATGTTTCCCCTTTCCACGCTGTTGGCTTTCAAACAAAGGCTGTTTAAGGCTTGAACACCTTCAGTGCTGCATTGATAGAACTGCTTCTATCTCTGCAGGCTCCTTCTTGGGGTTACTCCAGGGACCTGGTACCTTTGCCATTTTTTAAAACTGAGTTAAATACCTCAGAATGACATTGGTGTCTTCATGAATAGGCTGTTCCTTAAGGTGCATCACACAGTGATTGCCAGTTGAAGAAGCGAATTCCCACTTGTAAGGACAAATGAAGGCTGGGGCTATCTGAAGGAGGGGGGAAAACTCAGGGTTCTTTTTGTGGTATTTTTTTAATTTTTTTCTTCTGTTTTCTTCGTATGCTCAGCTCTCAATGACAGTAATGAATGCACACAAAATGTGCATGGAAGTGGACTTGTGCAAGAATTAAATGGGAAGGGATTGTCTATTGTTTTTATTTCCACTCAGCTGCAAAGAAATTGCAGCAAAAGGAAAGATCACGTTGCAGTTCAGATAGAGCCATGCAAATATGAATTTCTTAGTCAACTAAATATCCAGAATATCTGAAAACAGGTTTTGGTGCTTAACAGAAAAAAGTAAAATGTAATTGTTTCCTGTCTCCATGCCTTTAGCCATTGCTGTCTTGTTGGAGGTGATACTGAGTCCACACTGCTGATTGTAGGATCTGTAGGAGATTTAGACCTACAAATTTAGGAGATTTAGACCTACAAATCTTGCTGCTGCTAGAGTGCCCAGACTGAACACTGTGCTGCAGAAACACCTCCCAAGTACTTGGATTTGCTGCAGCATTCCTGATGGGGCTACAGTAAACAATGGCAAAAAATAATTCATCTGAACCTTAGGCTTAATTGGTACTTCTTCAACAGAAATGCACACAACGTTGTGTTCTTCATATACTTCCCATATCATACATCTGCCAGTTATTAGCTGTGTAAATGCTGGCTACAGAACACATACCAAGTTTTCTGCTGTTTGCCTTCCAAGGCTGCAGTGAGTCTCACAAGAAGGTATTGTAGGAACAGAAGGCATGAAGCTTTGCAAAGCCTGAGGCACCAGTTTCTCTGTAATCTCAGTCTTATGGTGTCATGAACCCTGGAAGTGGCCCCCAATGGCCTAGGGCTATTATCCAGACAAGTGAGGGATACCTGTACTCTGGTTCAGCCAGGCTTATTTCCTCAAGAATGATGGTGTGTCTGAAAGCTGAGAACAAATTATGCCTCATTTGTTCTGCAAGTTCGTGCTGGCAACCACCTTTCCCACCCACTCAGCCTCTGTAAGATGGCTGAGATGTATAGGCACTGGGCACAGATACTTTTACATATTAGCATATTTTAATATATATGAATATATTAAAATATATAAATGTTTTTATGTATATGTGCATATTGAACCAGAGCTCATATCTCTGCCTCATCCGACAGGCAGAGCTTCCAAAGAGCCAAGTGCCTCTCACTATTGCATGGAGAGACTAATTTAACACTAATGAGAAATGAGGATATCAGGAAACATCTTGGCACAACCGCTGCTGGAAACAATCTCTGAGCTCTTCCTAGCTTTTCCTATTGACAGGCTGCTGAGATTTGGCTTGTGGGATTCACTGTGGGATTCGTGATAGAATGGGTTCGGTGAAGGATGATAAATCACAGGTATCTTGAGTCTGGAAAGAAGGTGTCTGAGCAACTCTCCTCAAGCTCATGTTGGCACACAGGGGAGACATTCTGGATGTGGTTGGATGTGAACAGATTTACACAGGAACATCCTTAATGCTAGGCAATAATGCCCACTAATATTTTGCAGGCAACATTTTATTATAAATGGCAAATCATTATCTCCTCCTTTGGTATTCAGTGTAATAACATTTATCATATTGAGTTATTTTGGTATTCATGGGGATGTCAGATGCAATTCCATAGGAATTACTGTTAGAATGAATGCCCACTAAATTACAATGGAATTAATATGAAATTAGATATTACGGTAACATTATTATCAAAAGAGGTCATCATGATTTATGTGCTGTTCAAATGAGGATACCAAAAGGAATTACAGTCAGACCTGATTATTCCAAATCAGTTAGCAGACTCCATTTTTATGCAGATTACAATACACTTTCAAATTGATAAATCAGCTAGAAGTACTGGTAAAGAGATGTAGACCACTGCCAAGTTTTCCAAAGAGCTCCACTTCCGTATACTTGAAAATGGGATATTGAAGAAGCCAAATCACACTAACATTAAATAAATTAGTGGAAAATAAGAGTGAGTTTATTCTTGATTTGGATTATGGAGATAATTGTGTGATTTTGATTTAATTTTAGATTCATGGTGGACGAGAAAGCATTAGTATTCTGTTGGTTATTTTAGAATAAACAAAATTTGCCTGCTTTCCTATGATCTGTGATCCAGGAAGTCTCTTCCAGGCTTGTGGTACAAATTCCCTTCCCTATAAAATATGAAATATATAGGATCTTCTGTTTTGTTCTACAGAGAGCCCATGGATGAGGACATGAGCCATCAGTCCAGTGTCAGACAATTGGGATTGGCAGGTTGGGCGTGGACCTCCAAAGATATTCACACTTTGCTGGTTTCCCTTTCCTGGAGAGCTTGGAACCCCACCATTTTACACCTGTTTGCTTGGACTCACCTCTTTTCTTCTCACATGTCACAGCTGTCAACCTGATTTTTGTTTAATGAGTGCCAATAGCACAACACCCTCTGACTGTATCCAGCCCCTTGCTGAAAGAATCTCTTAATCTCTGAATAAAGCCAGTGTTTTTCACTAATGGAAGCAGCACATTTCTTGCCAGCTACACTTGATCCTATGGTTGTCATCAAAAGGTGTTTGTCAGCAAACAGTGAATTAGAGCCATGGAACCTCATGCAAAAATTAGAATCATTGCTCAGGTTCACCTGAGCATTTTCCACAATAAAAACTATGGATTAGTTTCTCTGAGTGGGAACCTTTTAAATATTTGGCATGCGTCATTTTCCCTGTGTCCCACTGATTTGCATTGGGACTTTCTATTTTTTTGAAATCACCTGAAGACTTTCAGGTGTTTTCCTTACCTACATTTTCTTTTCATGGAAAGATACAAAATGCAATTAGAGGAGAAAATCCTGCTATTTCAGCATTTAAAATTATAAGTCATATCTCTATCAGAAAGTAAGTGTAAACACTTGTTCTGTGAAGATGCTGTGTACAGATACAAGCTGAGAGAGGTAGGGAAAAAAAAAGAAAAAAAGAGATTTAACCACAGCTTTTCATGCAGACAAATTACCCCTTTGAGCAAGGATTTGTGGCATGGAGATGAAAGAAAATGCATATACTGCAAAATATATACAGGTGGTAGAAGACATTTTTAAGCTCCAATTACACCAGGTGTTTTATACTTTGATTATCTTTATCTGTCCAGCCTCTGAATTAGGGGTTAATTACTGAGAGTAAATAGGCACTTTTAGACAGAGTGCCCTATCATGGCTTTTTCAGCTGATCAGCAGTGTAGCAGAGAGAAAAATTACATGGCTCAGGTTGGAAAAGACTGCAGTATTCCCTGGGTTTTGTTAGGGATTCAGTTGCTTTATGAAGCTGCGGGTCTGAAACCAAGACAAGTGAGGAAATTCAGTTTTCATTACATGTGGCTAAAGACGATTTCCAGGACAAACAATGGCACAAAGGTTTGGAATTCCTTAATAGGCAGGAGCAAACCTCAGCATCTCATAGTCTTAATGGTCACAGATAGACAGGTGTTATTTCTTCTCTCCCTTTCAATATTTGGTGTAGTCCAGGGATAATTTTCTTTCCTAAGATTTTCTCTGGTGTTTTTCTTAAGATGGGACTAATTTTTTTGTTTCTGTTTGTTTGTTTGTTTTTTTCTTGTGTGGAGTTTTTTGTTTGTGGTTTTTGTGGTTGGTTGGTTTTTTTGTTAGTTTGTTTAGTTGGTTTTTGTGGTTGGTTGGTATTTTTGTTAGTTTGTTTAGTTGGTTTTTGGGGAGATGGACACAATTATGTGTTCATTCTTTGTGTGTTTATCTTTTCCTAGTTTGGGGGATTGGGTTTTTTTGGTTGTTTTTAAAAAAAAAAATTAGCTGTTTTTTTCAAACATTTTATATCTCTGTTTTTCTGTGTGGATACCTTTTTTTTCTGGGCTTTCTTACGAAGAAAAAAAATTGCACTGATAGACGTGAGATAATCTATGATTATCTCAATCTGTCCTTGAGGAAAACAGCAGTGCAACCTATTCTCCTTGTTAACATTGCTAACACTCTCCCTGAATGGCCATCTCTCTCTCTGAATCTGAATTATATTCCTGGGCAATGTACAGGTGTATCTCCCTGACATGCTGGAGGATGTGTGGATTTACATTGTTGTAGACTTTAAATACTTAGGAAAATAAAACAATGCATCCTTTCATAAAAAAAAAAAAAGGATTCTTTTTTCCTCATCAGTGCCAATTTTGCTAATTTCCTTTGTCATGTTTTTTAATAGATACATGCAAATACCCAAGAGACATGCCTGATGCTGACAGGCACTGCCCAGGACCTAAAGGTGACTTGCACTTTCAAATCAGCAACTGGAGGTCGGACATCCCTCTTTCCACCAATTACGTTCAACATCCAACCCAGGAGGTGGTCAAGAGAATTCATTAGGGTGTGTGAAGATAATAATCTTGTACTGTTAATAAGTAAATACTATTATGGGAAATTAACCATCTAGCTTACACACAGGCATCTGAACTCTGGAGATTTTTCGCACACCTTATTTTTGGGTGGTTAACTGTAAACAGTGCTCTACAAAATCTTAATTGTCGTGGGCTGACCCAGACATCTTCCCTTTGGTGATTGAGGACTTTCTTGAGGGTTTGGTGCATCCTTTTACTGCCTGGCTGGTGGGGGAGGGTGGAATACCCCTTCGATATTCAAACCCCATTCTTGCAGGAAATTGCCAAATCCCTTGGAGGTATAGGCTGGGCCATTGTCAGTTTTAGTTACCTTGGGGATCCTTAGTGTGGCAAAGGCCTGCAGCAGATGTTTTTGGGTGTCAGAGGCCTTCTCCCCTGCATGGGCTGAGGCATAGACTGCTCCCAAGAAGGTATCCACCGACGCATGAACATATTTGAAACTTCCAAAACCTTGGATGTGTGTGACATCCATTTGCTGCACCTCACAGCTGTGGAGTCCTCTTGGGTTCGCTCCTGAACCCAAGGATGGTAGGGAGGACTCCTGGCAATTCAGGCATGTGGCCACAATTGCCATGGCCTGATCATGCCTCAGGTGGAATTGGTTGATCTGACCAGGAACATTCTTGTGGAATTGCTGATGGCTTATTTTGGCCTGCTGGAAGATAGGTTGGCCAGCCAGTTGCAATGGAGCGGCTAGGGCATCTGCTCTACTGTTACCTTCCCCAATGAAACTGGGAAGTTCAGTGTGTGACCTCACATGCATCACATAAAACAATTGCTCTTGGTGGGAAACTAGATGGATAAGTTTCAAGAGCAAGCTAAATATTGCTGGGTTAGAGACTTTCTTCAACACAGCATTTTTCGCTCTGGATACCACATCAGCTACATAGGCAAATCAATAATAATGTTAATTGGCCCAGGGAACTTTTTGAAAGCCCTGACAACTGTGTCCAACTCAGCCACTTAAGAGGAGCACTCAATGATCTTAACATCAGCTTCCCAGTGTTGAGTCTGAGGATCTTTCCAAGTCATCACAGACTTGCGGGACTCTCTGGATGTGTCGATGAAAACTGTCAAGGCTTTAAGGGGCCTACAACTTTGTCTTTTTGGATCAAATTGAATTCTGTGTTAAACAATTTACAGCCAGGATGGTGAATCAAAATTTTTCCTGGATAGCTACCCAGAGTGAACTGCAGGTTCTCTTTATCAGGGAGCACTTGCTCCCAAGTCTCATTAGTTAATCTCACGATGACAATATGAATGCATGCAAAATCACACCCCACCAACAATTGCATGTGAACTCTAGCCTTATGGATCAGCTGGGCCATCAGTTCCTGTGGCCAAGTGATACTTCTGTACAGCTGGTGACCAAGGAACACCCACTCTATGATCAAGACGGGATCATTTTGGTCCCTGTCCCATTGGAAGATGAGCCTGTGGAGGTGCACCAACTTACTAAGATGATGAAACTGAAAGGTCAAGCCAGCAATGGTGGCTTGCCAGTCTGCCAATGCCAATTGAACCTTGTTGAGAGCCAGTTCAGCCTCCTGAGTCAGGGCCCTCAGATAATCCAGCTCTTCTCCCCTCTTTAACAAATTGAAGAGAGGGGACAGATCCCCTGTGGTAAGCCCCAGCCAGGGCCCCAGTTCAATGACCCACACAGTTGATGGAGATCCCTCAAGGTGTCACGCTTATTATTGATCACCAACTTTTGTGGTGTGATGGTTTTGTTGGCTATCTCAAGGCCTAAGTACCTCCAAGGTGGCAGCCTCTGCACTTTCTCTCATTGTAACTCAAATGTGACCGCTGTCAAGGCAGTAATAGTGTCCTCTAAAACAGAATTAAGCACATTGTCATCAGGGGCACACACAAGTACATCATCCATATAATGTAAAATGACATATTCCTCCATTCTGGAATTAATTAATAAACTATGCAGCTAAAGATGAGGTAAGTCGTAACAAGGAAAGTGTACCGGAAGGTGCACTTAGGCTACCAAGATGGAGCTTAAACAAAAGCATTCAGCTAACACCTGAAAGACGTCTGCTAATACCAGATCGTCTTGATGCCAAACCCTAGCCCAATCAACATGATCTGGAATAACAAAGCTACTCTCCACACCCAACTAAAGCATTTACTAGTCCCAGTATAGGCAATAGAAAAGGCACCATTGGCACAATAGAGACTATGTACTGTAAGGGAAAGATGAAATAAAATGAAAATTATGGTGTGCACTGGGGATGGAATTTTAGCAACATCACCACTGGCAAATGGTGGGACTATTTTTCATTTCCTGGGGAAGGGCTTGCCAGTGGTAGCTCTTCATGGGAGCCTCTCTGTTGATAGAGGATACAGAGAAAGCAAAATGTGGAGCATCAGCTGGGTGAAGAGAAATTTGGAAAAAGAAATCTCTTATGTAAGTTACGGTCAATTCCAATTTTTGGAGAGCATTGGTGGGGATGGCATCCCTGAAGAGACCCCATGTGCTTGATGACATAATTTATTTTCTGCAAATCATGGAGGAGATGCCACTTGTCCTTCCCCGGCTTTTGGATGACAAACACTGGGGATTTCCAAGGGCTATTTTTTTTCAACGTTGTTTGCTTTATCCAATTGTTACTCCATTATTTGGGTGAGCGCACTTAATTTCTGCTTGTTCAGTAGCCATTATTCTACCCAAACTGGTGTATTTGTTAGCCAATTTACCTTCTGGGCAGGGCGCTCCTCAGTGATCACCATTAAAAATCCTGGGGAGCCTTTGAAAAAAGAAGAAGGGCCCAGGGAATTGCTCGGGGTGGAGTGATGACACTGCATCACACTTCTTCCCCCTGGAGAAGGTCCTCCTGAGCACCTGGAGAAATATTGTCTCTTGCCACCCTGGGAGCACCACTGACTAAAACACAGCATGCTCACACAGGGGCACTGATTTTTCAAGAGGCTTTACAACCCTGAGCACTCTGGTCCAGGGGACAGCCTTTCTAATGAGGTCCCTTGAGTGGGAGAGGGGCCCCCCTGTTGGGTGCCAGATGACATGGTGGCCACTCTGAGCTGTCTGCAGCTTGCCCGATCTCCGGGCCTGTGCCAAGAGTGGCCATCCCCTATCCGCCCCTTGGGCTGGTCTGGGTGGTGGTAGGGACAGGGCTGCTTAATTCCCAGAAGCACAAGGCTGCTTTGTGTGGCTGCTGTTGGTGTCCCAAGTCAAGAAATCCAGAGTAAAGGAAAGAGAGATCACTTGTGTGGGTTCCCAAGAGGTTTTATCTCCTGAGAGGGTCCAGGGACAAGTGACAACAAATGCAGCATTGCAACAGTTTAAGTACGGGGGAGGGAACAAGGGGAGGATACAAACAGCCAATTGCAGAACACCTGGGGAAGAGCATAAGGCAGGGAATACATTGTGACAACCAATGGGGGGCAACAGGGGAGGAGAGTAGTTTAAACATATCCATGGGGTTCTGAGAGATACAAGACAGAAATAGAAGGTTCTGGAAATAAAGGTGGGGTTGCAATGACGGACAATAGAAGAAGGCAGGGTTTCATGTAATGACAGGGAAGGATCCAGAATAAAGGGTTGGTCTTTAGAGAGATGGACAGGGAAATGGGAGGGTACAACTCCGGGGTAGACCAACATACATGGGGGACAATCGGAACAAACCACTTCAAACTGACAGCAGAAAAAGGCACACCACCACAGTTAACCATCAAAACGGGGGGCAAATTCTTTAGTGTGTTTTCTGTACCTGCACCATAGTCACCTCTGTTTTGTGAGATGTTAGCAGCGAATATAGTGCATCCTCTCCTTCACATAAAAATATTGCGGGTAACTTTAGAAGAGTGAAATCCATAGGGTCCCGTTGAAAGACATCCTGAAATATTTATCTGATTTGCATTAAGCATACTTTCATAACTTTTGCAGTACACCAAAAACCTTTGCTGTAACACTATGAAATACCTGTAGGAACTTTATTATAAATGAGAATATGGAACTCAAATTGTGTATAAAATTATGAAGCCACAGAGTGTAATAAAAGTAATAAACTCCTATTGTAGATTTTTTTCCTCTTAATTCAAAAATGTTATAGTTCAGTATCTGACTGCAATACTTTTCACACGGACTACCTGTTTTTCTCTAAGGAAAAACACTATCTCATAGTTTTGTGTGTAGTTTAAGATGTTTTAATTATAATAAAATAATGCTTCAATAAAGTAAAGAAGAATGATATTAATTTTGTAAGTATGGGTGAAGAATGTTATAAAAGAGATAAAAAGATCTATTAAATACAGAAAGGTTTAATTTGATACTAAATTTTATAGACTTTAAATGGGTTGGCTTTTGTTTGTTTTTATTATGGAAGTCTTGTACTTCTACAGAAAAGTATTATTTTTGCTCCTATTAAAGTCTGTAGCAATTTTCAAAAAGGGTTTGTAGATTATGCTCAGTTATATAAAGGCTTATGCAAGAGAAAACTAAAGCATAATTGGAATGAAAACTGTATTCCTAGATTTGGTAATTTTGTATTGTGAATTTAAATTCCTGTTATAAATTCAGCAAACAAAATTCCATCCTACAGAAACCCCCTTCTTCCCCCCCCCCCCCCCCCCCCCCCCCCGCCTCCACCAGTATAAATAAAGAAATTAACAGAATTTATGCTACTACTGCCCAGGATGACATAAGGCCAAGGATGCCTTAATTTTAATATCTTTTTGATCATTGATCACCTCTCTGGATTATAGTAGGGTGTGGAGCTTATTAGTAGATGTTTAATTTGTAGGAATAGCAAAAAGGAAAGCATTACCCTCCACCTTCTGATTTATGCAAATTCCTGTTTCACAGCAGATGGGATGCCCCAAAGTTTGTCAATAAAATGAAAGGAGAGATATAAAGATTGTTATAGGTCATGCTTTTGTACTTATCAGCAAAGCAGAAGTTCATTTTTATTCAGAACAAATCCTCCGTATAGAAGAGATTAAAAAAAATCTTCTGAACTTTTCTACCAATTCAAAAGGATCTATAATGCAAGGAGGAAACACAAACTGGATTATAATTTCCCAGGCTCTCATTGATTGGCCAAGTCAACAAGAATTGAAGGAAAATGTTTTTCTACAGGTGAAACAGCAAGCATTTTTTCTAATTTGCTCACAGGTTAGATACGTATATTTCCAAAAGCAAATTAAAGGAAAATTTATATATCAAAGCAAATTAATCTTCTAAATTTTTTGATAGTTACTGATGTCTCATGAACTCTGTGTACAGTAACAGAAGTCATTAAAGTCCCAAAAGCAAGCACCCACACTTAGTTCTTACAATATTATGAACTGACAAAGGGTCTATAAGGATAAAAAGTGTCAACAGGGGATATTCCTACAGATGAGTGAGAACACCTGTTTCTCCTTCCTTCCAAGGAAAATTCCAAGAGGCCCTAAGCACATGAGCTTTTATGTGGAGGAAGCACTCCTGATGTGCCAGACACCTAAGATGGGGTAGATGCTCATTTATTTTTATATTTTTCTTGGAACGTCAGGAAGATCTCTGTATTCTGGACCAAGTTTTATGGACCAAGCTGTAACTCTGCATTGCTGTTAGACACGACTGGATGGAGATGAGTTGAAGAATACAGGTAGCTCCAAGTCAACACAGACTGTAATCAGAATTTTTTGCCTTTCTTTCACTTCTAGTCTGTGATGAACTACTCTGGCATGCCAGGTGTCTGAATTATGTTTAATGGACCAAGAAAGAAGATAGTCCATACATTTTAATGTGTTCTCTGCTTTCCCCAGTACACTTTGCTGTTTTTCTGGCAAATACAAAAATGTACTTTAACCTGGAGATGGCAGAGTTGGGGTTTTTGTGTTTGTTGTTTTATTTTCTTTTATGTTTTTTTGTTAGTTTGCATCTTTTTAATGATATTTCGATTAAGTCATAAGTCTTTCATCTTTAATGAAAAAGGTGACTTGCCCACCTTATTTTTCTCAAAAAAAAGCCAAAACCAAACAATCACCACCACCCCCACCAAAACCCTTTTGCAGCTCTTTGAAAATGTTTAATCTAAATCTCTCATGCACAAGAACTGCTTTTTATTACATTTCCACATAAAGATACTTAAAGAATATATAATTTTATATTGCTTTTCATTTATTAGACAGTTGAAGATCTCTCAAGTACTTGGATATTTATGTTTTGAGCAAAGTGTAGTAAATTGAAATGGAAGAGCTTCAAAATTTTCCATTTAAAAATATTACTTTTTTTTGTGCTCATTCCACCTCTAATTGTCAGACTGTTGCCATGTGCACCATGGGGAGCAAAACTGCAAGGCCTCTATGGGTTACTCAGAAAAGTTAGAAATATGACTGCCACAATAAACATATTCTCTTGTACATCAAAAGCTTAGAGCAAGCCAAATTATTTTCTATACCATTTCACCACATAATAGACTTGTCCCAAAAAGCCTGCGTGAAATTGGTTTTGCTCCTACTTAACTGGAACCAGTTATTTGAACAAAAACTATGAGTTTTAACAGTTAAGTATTCCTGTAGCATGATGGCATAGAGAAAGGAACCCAGCTTTCACTGGCTGCAATATAGCTGCTTTTAAAAATTAAACATAACTTCCTTAAATGAGTTGGTTTTGCCTCTAACACCCATCTGATTCTTTTCTCTGTTTCCGAAAAGTTATAGAAAAGAAATAGGCTCTCTATTCCAGTGGTCTCTAAAAAAGAGCAAGACAAACCATTTGTGCCCAGGAAGAGAATTTGAGAACTTCAGCAGAAAAAATCCATAATTAATAAATAAACTTTTATATATATACTGGAGATATATGCTCAGAATTTTTTACTGAAGAAGTCTGTGATTAAAAACTTTGTAGACCACAACCAGTTGAAACAGTTCTATAATTTTATATGTCTATTCTGTTCTAGAGATGTTTTAATGTAAATTTTAGAGAATGCATAAATTTCTGTGCCTGATGAAGGGCAAAATTCCTACCCTGCTGTGGAATGTAGCTTTGCATTATGTCCAGGTGTACATATGGATGGATGGATATTCGTGTGCACATTATTGGCCAAAACTCATTGTGATAAATAATATGTGCAAAGTGCACAAAGTGCAGTGTGTGCAAAGAGCAGGTGCTTAGCACAGCTGCATGGTGGTGAATAGTTAGATATATGTAAAGAAGTCAAATATTTTTGTGGGAAACTGTCATGAGAAAAGTGTCTCTGTTTTGATGTTTAAAACCTAGTTTCACTGAGAAACTAGGGGCAGATAGAAAAAGTTGAGTCCTTTGTGACTGAAGCATTTCAACTTGTCATCCCTCACAGTGTTTCAAACTGGAACTGGCTTTGAAAGGTGCGCTTAAAATTTTAACAGAACATTCTGCTAAGCCTGTAATGGAATTTTCTCATAAGAATATTCATTTCACTGGTGAAGTTTCTTTTCCTTTATAATTTTTCCCCAGCTAAAACATCAGTGAATTTAGATGTGAAGTTCTCAGCATCTCCCCTGTGTGGTATTCACATGCCCTCTGAACAGAAACTGTGAGAGAAGCAGGGAAAAGAATGATCAAAACAATTCTTATCTCATTTGCTGCTCCTGTGTTTTTGAACATCTGGAATGCGTTGGAAGATTATTTACCTGAAGGGATTGCTTGATTGGATTCTGGTGATGGTGTTTTGATAAATTGACCAATTGGATCCATGTGTGGGTGTCAGGGCTATTGGTAGACAGTCACAAGTTTTCAGTGCTTAGTTAGAAGTAAGTGTGATGTAGTACAGTATTTATCTCTTTAATATGGTTGTAATGTAATATAATGTAGTTTTAATAAAGAGAGAGCATTCCAAAGCCATGGAGTCAGATGCCAATCATTCCCAGAGCTGAAGTTGCCTGATTTTACAATACCCCTGTACACTGACAAAATGGCAGAGGTATTATACAGGATTCTTAAATGTCATGGGCTTTGACCAGGGCCATTTTATCAAGCACAGGGACTAGAAAATGCAGCTCCTACAAATATCAATCTCCATCAGTGCCTGTAGCAAATGAGGATAAACAAGGGCATAGGTAAACCTGAATCTTTTCTAGGGGAACTGAAAGCCAGCAAGAAGAAAAGATGGGGTTACCATAAGCACTGCATGACTTTGAAAAAACTTCTGCTCAAAAGTCAAAGGGCAGGTGCTTTCAAACCCAGAAACACAAATTTGAATATTGATTCAGCTCAAATAAGACAAACAGCTGATTAAATTAATTTAAGTTCTTGCATTTTTTTGGCTTTCATATTACAGAAACGAGAAAGAAGTGGTGATGAAAGGGTCTGCTCTGTGCTATTTATGTCGTTACTCAAGATTTTTGCAGTAAATTTTCTGGATGTGTCCAGTTAACTTTGCAGATCCAAATGTTTGGAGATGAGTTTTGAAGGGCTGCACATAATTTTGGCCCAATATCCAATGAGGCTGAGATACTAAATATGCTGAGTGTTTACCCATTATGGCCTAAAGTTGCCCTGAAGGCATATTTCAAATTGATATATAGAACAGAAGGCGAGATTAAAAACCAGAAACAATCTGCTTTAAAATTATAATTAATGTAGAAAGACTAAAGAGCCTACATGAATTCTGTTGCTGTGAACAGCTTTCCAGAATACGTTTCTGTAAGGAAAAGGAATTACGTGAAAAACAGGAAAAACAAGGTTTGGGGTTTTTTTGTTTCCTGAGGCTATTTCTTCATTACAGGTGTTAAAGTATATGTGAATCATTCTAGAATTTATTTACTGTGATTCAAAATAGTCAGAAAATTCACTTCACAGAGAAAATTCTAATTTTCATTGGAAAAAAGGAATGAATATATTCACCTAACAAGAAAATATTTTGTTTTTATAATATGGCCATGGTACCAAGTGTACCTGGGGACTTCATGCTTTTTTTCTCTTCTGCCATTAAGATTTGACATAAAACCTTTCCCTTCTCAAAGTAATGAGAATGCTGTGTTTGATAGAACTCTTCAGAGCCCTTTTATCATTTGGCTGAAGGACGCACCAAATGCAGAGTCTTCGGATCATGAACCTCCCGAGCTTTACCAGCATGTATCTCTTATAAATCAAGTACTTCTTAGGGGCAGCAGGGTGTATTAAACCTTGCCATAGTGAAAATTGTTCTGAATATCACCAAATCTTCTCCTGGTCTACTTGTCTATGATGTGATTTCTCTGGATTTTTTTTTTCAGCAAAATGCCTAAGTATTTACTTAAAAAACGCAAAAATAAAAACCTGCTATGCTCTTTGGGGGAAAGAAAAAACAACAAACAAACAAACCAAACCTAGAAGGAATAAAAGGGAGGACTAGACTTCTTGAACTAAAGAACCTGAAACCAACTCACCCAACCAAATGACAAAAAAACCCCCACAGAATAAAATGCAAACCAAAACAAACAGGAAAAAGCAAAGAACAAAACAAAAGAAAACAACAACCAAAGAATCCAACAAATACCAAACCAAACCAAACAAAACAACAACAAAAAGCCCACCCAAAACCCAAAAAACCACAAAACTTTGCTTTCCAATGATGAATTATTTAATTAAAAAATTAAATCATTGGTCTAGGACGGCACTCTTTCCCATTGCCAGGAGTCTTTGGTAGAACCTAGAGACCAGATGACACAGCAGACTTTAAGAGGAAATAAAAATTAGTAGATGGCAGCAAAATGATCACATAGGAAATTTCTGATGCCACAGCTGAATTAACAGTCAGCCTTTCTTAAAGACAGTAGTGCAGTTTCTTTAGCTCAGGTTTTATGTTTTGTATTATTTTCTGCCAATCCATAAATAATACACCAATGATAATTTAATAATGTTTAAAGTTCATGTATGTACTCATGTAATGACACAAGTACACACACATTTTATATATATTTAAAAAATATATAATTATGTGTGTGTGTGCAGATTTATATATAAGATTGCAGAATGGTTGCGTGGGAAGTGACCTTAAAGCTGATCCAGTTCCAACCCCCTGCCCTGGGCAGGGACAGCTTCCACTATCCCAGATGGCTCCAAGCCCCATCCAGCTTGACTTTGGACACTCCCAGGATCAGCCACTTCTCTGGGCAATGTCTGCCAGGGCCCCACCACCCTCACACCCAAGAATTTCTTGCTAACATCTCATCTAAACTTATCCTTTTTTAGTTCAACCCATAACCCCTTGTCCTGTCACTCCATCATTTGACATTGTCAAATGTCCCTCTCCAGCCCTCTTGGAGCCCCTTTAGGCACTGGAAGGGGCTCTGTGGTCTTCACAGAGCTGAAAACCCCCAACTCTGCCTGTCTCCAGAGCAGAAGTGCTCCTGGCTTCTGAATATATTATGATTCATTTACATCCAAACATCCATCTATCTATTATCTATCATCTATCTTTTTATCTATCTATCTATCTATCTATCTATCTATCTATCTATCTATCTTATGCAGTGTTCAGGAAGAGAGAAGCTTTTTCTTCGTAAGGGGTGTCTGGCTCATCTTCCATTTGAATGTGCAAAATCTACTCTGCTTTATGGGTATTGCTTCTAATCCTTGTCTTGCCCATTACTGTTATTCACCCTATTTCCCCAGACACATTTAATTAAATAGCTATCAACAACAGACGATTAACGTGAGGGGACAAGGGGATGAGCCAAAACATAAATCAGACAGTAATGCTGTCTTCAGCAGGGAAGAGAGTATTGACCAGGATGACACCTTCTGTGAACTAATTATCAAAGCAACATTCCAAAGTAATTGTGAAACAAGCAATATCTTCTTTCTCCCCCTTTGCTACTTTAGTTAATGACAATATATTAAAAAGAAAACAGAAAGGACAAAAACAATAATAACAATAATAATCTCGATCATAAAAGCAACACAAACAATAAATCTATTTTGCTGCCAATGGCTCTCCTTTTTTATAGACTCCATCTGCCATGAGCAAGTAGTGCAAGAATCTACAATTTCTTCCAAAGCCTTTTAATTCCCCTACGTCTTTCTTCTGTCCACATTCTGTTCGTTTTCTTTTGTGTGCTCTCTGAGAAACTGTGGTTTATGTGACCACAATACATTTCTGATTGTCTACTCTTGCTTCAGATAAGAAATTTTTATGTGCAGCCTAATTAGAATAAAGTAGGAAGAGAGGCAGAAGGGGATAAAATAAATATATTTGTATGTTTTTCAAGAGGTGAAATGGCAAGAGAAGAGAGGGCATGCTAGTGCTCTATCATACAGGAAAAACAGCAAGTTCAGACTCTGATAGATGACTGAAAATAAATGAGACAGGATAATAAGGTCTGGCTTCATTAGTGCCTCCTTACTAGTTCTGCTCGAGACTAATAATAATCCCTCTGTTCAGAGATAAATGGATCAATGTCTGTCTCTCCTTGTTAGCCTGCTGTATAGATGAGAACAAAATGACATGTAATATGACTGCAGATGTGGGTATCCAATGCAGATGAGGTTGTTCCAGAACAGGATTTAACTTCAGCAAGAGAGACAGAGGATCTTGGGTCACGGTCCCCAGCACTAACATACAGGAGCTTTTGTCACATCAGAAACAACAACATGAAAGCTGTGAGGAGAACTGTTATCATGGATGTACTCACTGTACATCACAACACTCTCTCTTGACGTCCACATTGCACATTAGAGCCTCATAAAAGCCCTGACTTTTTTCATTTTCTACTTCAAATACATAATTAAAATTGCTTGGACTTTAAGCTTGGTTCAATGCAGGAATGTAAAACATTACAATCCAAAATCATATTCAGCATTTCAGTGTGTGTGTTTTAAAGACTGATGAGCACAGAGGCTAAATCTGAAATGTAGATTTGAGTTCAGGAAAGAATTACACAGTCTCTGCTGAGATGCACAGGACCATGAACCATGCCTACAAGCACTTCAGTTAGCAAGCAGCAGAAGTATGGGCATTTTAGCTGAGTGCTGGGTTTCAGTTTAGACATGGGATTTTCTTGGGATCTATAATATTGAATGGGATTATCTACAAAGAATACCAAAGATATATCATATTTAATGGCATTGGGCCCCTGAGGATCTTGAAATTCAAAGCTACCTAAACCTGATATCATTATTCGTGTGAGTAGCTATTACTCTGAATAATGTTAAATGGGAATACTCATCTTCAGAGTGAATATTTCCACCTTCTAAGCAAAACATGTGATAATTAGAATTGGTAAATATAGTTACTGTAGCAGGAATTCTGGTAGCTTAAATTAGACAACTTCAATCCTTATGTGAGTGTATAGCAGAAGTTTTATCATAGTGCTATCCCTGAATTTGCCTTTAAGCAGACATTTACTTTTTACAGAAGAAAATGTTCCAAGTAGCAAGCTTATACCAGTTGAAAATCACTTCCTAAAATTAAATACATTCAATTATCCTGCATAATGAAGAAAATAACTTTATGTCTTTTAAAATATATTTACTAATGTTTACTAATTACACAGCAGATATAAAGTGAGAGTTACAGCTGAATATAGCACCCAGTTCAAAATGACAAACTAGAAACCTACATTAACATTTTTTTAAAATTCAAAGATTTTAAAATTGCGTTATTTCAAGATGGAAAAAAAACCCCAAAAAACCCCAACAAACTTATTAACTTCCTCCTAAATTAGTTAAGTGAATTTTCCAGTCAATTCTCCTCAGTAATGAGGTAAAGATGTCTTTGTATCCGTTTGCATCAAGTCACTGGATTAACACTCTCATCGCCTCTCCCAAGAAATGTTTCTCTCACAGCTCAGCTGTTCACAGGCCTGGAATACATAATCTCATATAATTTAGTAACAAGCAAAACTATGTAATCATCCTCCTTTCTCCCCACCATGATTCCTTTTGTTATTCCACTCTTCAAGTTCTGTGGAATTTTCCTGATTCCTATTTTGCTAGACTTTGAATTTCTGCTGTAAAAGGCACCTGGCCCTCAGCAAAAATAAAATATTGTGGCATACTGATTCACTGAACAGATGGAGCACAGCCAGCAAAATGAAAATATTTATCTACCTTTGCGCTGCTCTAATTTTATCACAAAACACCAGAGCCTGGGAGGAAACTCTTCCCCACATGCAGGATTGGTTCTGCCTTTTGTTGAACTTGAGGAGATTCCAATGGGCCCAGTTCTCCAGCTGATCAAATGCCCTTTGGATGACAGCACAGCTCAGGTATATCTGCTACTCCTGCCAGTTTTGCATTGTCTGCACACTGCTGAGGGTGCAGTTTGTCCCATCACCCAGGACATTATTGAAGGTGTTAAATATTCTCAAGACCAGGCCCAGGAGACCAGTGAGCGGCCTGCAGATGGGCCTGCAGATGATCAGGCCACTGATCACAGCCTTGCATTCCCAGCACGCAGTTCCCAATCCACACCAGCATCCATCCCAGCAACCCACTGGTTTGTTTATGAGGGTGTCATGGAACACAATGTCAGAGTCTTGTGGAAGCCTGCAAAGAGAATGTCTGTGGTTTTCACCCAGTCTTCTAAGATACACATTTTATCATAGGAGACTGTCTGGTTGGTCAGGAGCAATTTCCTTTTTGCAAATCCACAATGACTACTCCCAGTCACCTTCATATGTTCTTCATATGCCTGAAAATGGTTACCAGGATTATTTGCTCCATCACCTTCCCACCCACCAAAGGGAGCCTGGTCTGCATCTAATTCTCTGCATTGTCATTCTTAAAGCCTGCAGTGACCTTTTCTTACTTCCAGTCATCAGGAGCATTTCTACTTACCATGACCTGCCAAAGGTGATTCAGAGTGGTCTCACAAGGATTGGGCAGCCTGGAGGAGACACCTGTAATGATCATAGTCCTGCATCTGCATAGGAATCTCTTGTTTCTCCTGCTTATTCCCAAAGCCCATGCAGCAGTATAGAGATCCTGCAGGGATGCACTGGGTCCTTTTCCCAGGGGAGGTAGGAGTAACTTTCCCATAATGTTATCCCACAGGCATTTCCTTATGTGCAAATGATCAAGGTGGAACCTTTTCAGGCTTAGTCTGTTCATTTAGATATCCCTTGTCCACGTCACGCAGCATAATTTACTTGGCAAGCCAGTCCACCCCTTCATCATTTGACTGTGGGGATTGTCCACTCTCTTGTTGTGTCTAAGTTGAAAGTTCTCTTTACCAGGTCAGCCAGCCTGCTGATGGTTTTTTCCCACCTGATTGTCTCTTCGCGGTGTTCTTCAATCCTGCCGGAATCCTGTGGTCATAAAACACAATCCCTGTTGCCAACACCAGTCACACCAAACAATTGTTGAAAATCAAGATCCTTCTGCTCCCACTCAGGTTCTTCCTCTTCACCAACAGAGTTGGGAAAGTCACACAGACCCTCAAGGACCTGATCATTGGCCTCAGAGTCCTCTGCCAGCTCAGAGACCTCAAACTGGAGAAACCAGCCTACAGAAACAGTGCTTCACCCTAAACATTGTCTCTGTTTGGAAGTTACAGTATGGTTTTGGAAAGGGCTGAGGAAATATCCAGTGGGAACAAAATTCTCTTAGAATTGCCGTTAAAAATTCAAATGTATTTACTCTGTTTCACTTTAAATGGCAGAAACTGCATGTGTCTTGCTTGCAAAATTCAAGTTATTATAAGATAAAAGAAGGCTCTCAAAGCTCATAAGTCATACATCTGCAAGTCTTCATATAGAGCATCTCTTCTACAGGAAACTTAAGGAAAAGCAATATTCCCTAGTTCTCTGATCTCCTTTGGAAATTTTGCTCAGAAAATTTTCTGTGATTTCTTAGGAATTAAGATAAAATGGGAGACAATTTGGAAATTTTCTGCTTAATCTGAGTTATTTCAAATGGAGAAGGTAAATTAATTTTAAAGTTGTATGGAGGATGCTTGATTTTAAATTAGATATTTTTTAACTAAAAGGAAACAGATATGAGGACTTAATTATTTGATAATTATTAGGTCTAAATTAAGACTGAACAGAAGGAGAAACCACACACACATGAGTAGTCCACACATGGGAATGAGGGTGACATATGTTTCTGGTGAAAAGCTCTGAGTGGCTGTGTCGTTCACAGATAAATTGGAGGTAGAAGATATGGTGCTTTCCATAGATATTAAAAACTAATCACACCCATAATTTTCATGGTTGGAGATAAAAAAACCCCATGCAATTACATACATGTAATTGTGTGCTGGTGTGTATTTATACAAAAAAATTTATAAGGTGAATCCATCAAAGTGTCTCTGCAGACTCACCAGCACCAGCCTTCTCCATACTTTCAGCCATGTATCATTCATTCATGCCCAGACTTGCTGAAATGCTGGCTGTTCTCTGCAAACCTGCTGAAAAAAATGTGAATTTTAAGATTGTCAGTACAATGAAAAAAAAAAAGTTCTTACTTATTTTTTTCTTCCTGTTCCCATGGTGCTGCAATTGATGATAAAGGGAGATAGACTTGGTTCTCAATCCCACTTCCCAGCCCTACTTATTAAGGCAACACGAGAGGAATGATATCTAATCTTCCTAATGGGAGAAGTTAGGCAAGAAAGAATGATTTTGATGACTGTAATGACAATTAAAAAAAAATAAATCAAACAAAGTAACATAACAAGTTGGGTTTTTCTTCCTTGCTTCTCAGCTGTCATCTCTCCTCATGCAGAAACTCTGTAAACCCCAAGAGATCTTGCTTACTTGAGTAAATTAATTATTTAGTGAGTGATGCATTACAAGACACAGAAGTAGATAAAATGCCCCAAGGAGATGATGAAAGAGTAAAGACTCTTGAACCATCTTTGGATAAAGACAGCAGCAAATAGGTAGTTGTTTTATTTTTTTGTGGTTTTTTTTTAAGCTCAGTCCCAAGTGAAAATTGGAAAAGAAACATTCCTTCTTAGGGCAGTCCTCCCTGTCAGTAGTAACTATGCTTTGGGTTTTTGCATTCAGATTGGATTTTTCCTCTTTAGTGTGCTCACAGAGGAATGTTATTTTTATATTGAATAGTTTCTCTGTGGACATAATGTCCAGAGTGTGTTGGTGACTCAGATTTCTCAGGTAGTGCTCCAATTTCTATTCAATTTAAATCATTTAGGTGATGAAAAAAGTCTCTCAGTTATGAGTATTTCAGTACGACTGAGTTACCCCTCACACCCAAAAATGATCTTGCAAATTACAGTGATATTAGTTTTTCTTCTTGCTTTTGTGTGAGGGAAAAGGAATTATCTCCCTAAAGTAGCTGTCTTTTTCTGCAATAAATAAATCCAGCAAATTACACTGAAAATGTGTTCATTTGACCACGATACACTCTCTCAAATCACTTGGATGTTTCAAGGCTGTGAAAAAAAAATTTAGATCCATCACACCAAAAAAAGCAATCCTTCTGGTCAAAGTAAGGCATTTATTTTTTGTATCCTTTCCCACAGTGTCCTGAAAACACAGAGGGATGGTGTTAAAGCCAACAAAGAAGGATAGGAGACATGGAACTCCTCCTTAGGCAGAGCAGAGCTCAAGACTTGTGTGTGTCCCTGCACAGCCTGCTTGTAAGGAGTGAGTAAGCACTGATTAACAACTACAGGTAATTACTCTGAAATCTCCTTGGGGGATGTCACTGGGTGGGTAAAACACATCAGAAAAGTAACTGCAGTTCTCATGTCCCTGAAAAGATCTGCCTTAGTTACACCTGATGTGCAGGGAGATGGAGGTTAACTCTTGGAAAGCTGTAGGGATGGATAGCAGCCACATGGTTAAAAACCTGCAAGTTACAGGCCCACGAAAGAAAAATCAGGAAGCTAGTGGCCCATGTGGCCAAATTAAAGGGGATCCTAAAGGTGGGCATATGAGAGAATTATCTTATTAAAATAGATGAAAGGAAATGAGGGTTGATTGTGACAGTGGTCACAGGGGTCTTAGGATGAGGGAAGAGATGTAGATCTGACTCCATGTTACAGAAGGCTTGATTTATTATTTTATGATATATATTACATTAAAACTACACTAAAAGAATAGAAGGAAAAGTTTCATCTCCAAAGGCTAGCTAAGCTAAGAATAGAATCAGAAAGAACGATAACAAAGGTAGCTGCCTCAGACTCTCTGTCTGAGTCAGCTCTGCTGTGGTTGGCCATTAATTACAAACAAGCACATGAGACCAATCACAGATGCACCTGTTGCATTCCCCACAGCAGCAGATAACCATTGTTTACATTTTGTTCCTGAAGCCTCTCAGCTTCTCAGGAGGAAAAAAATCTTAAGGAAAGGATTTTCATAAAAAGATGTCTGCGATAGTTGATGGCTGCTGTAAATGGCCCCTGCCCCAGACAATCCTTACATGTTCTTAAATATGTCCATAACTCAACCCCTTGAGGCACCACAAAGCCCCTTGGAGCCCCAATGGGACCAGAAATTCAAAGAAAATGATCCACAATACAGAAACAGATACATCCAACAATTGACTCCTGCTTCAGAGGTACCAACACTCCCTGTGACATTATCCCAGAATACTGTGAACTAAAGGGAAAATGGAACTAGTAAAGGATTTCCTAACAGAAAATGGAGTTTAATGCACTTCATAAGGGGAGGAAGATGATTTAGTAAGAAATCTTCAGGTTTTGTCTAAGGCTATAGTTCCATGCCAGCATCTTCAATTAAGTTCATTCTCTCAGGTCCCTTTACCCGGAATTAGGAGTGAACGAATATCATCCCAATTTAAATTAATTAATCAATTAATTGTTTGATGCTAACAGAAAAAAAAAAAAGGATCTTGACCAGGGCTGGGCACTCTAAAGTGCATTGTTATCTGTATGTATGTGTAGGCTGTTTCATTGATTCTTTCTGTAGCAATTAGCTGTGTGATGATTTTGGATAGTCCATGAACTCCTCATCACAATCAATGAACAATTTAGAAGGCCAAATCAGGAAGCTGTAACAGATGGTAGGACACACAGAATTACAGAATCATAGAATGTTCTGAGTTGGAAGGGACCCATCAGGATCAGCCAGTTCGACTCCTGGACCAGCACAGGACCATCCCCAAGAGTCACTCCATGGTTCTGAGAGCATTGTCCAAACACTTCTTGATTTCAGACAGGCTTGGTGCTGTGACCACTACCCTGGGAAGCCTGTTCAGTGCCCAAACACCCTCTGGGTGAAAAACCTTTTCCTGAAATCCAACCTGAACCTCCCCTGACTCGGCCTCAGGCCATTCTCTCGGGTCCTGTCGCTGGTCACCAGAGTGAAGAGATCAGAGCCTGCCCCTCCTCTTCCCCTCATGAGGATGTTGAAGACATCTGAGGTCTCCCCTCATCTCCTCTTCTCCAGGCTGACCTCAACCACTCCTCACACAGCTTCCCTTCCAGATCCTTCACCATCCTCATGGCCTCCTTTGGACCCTCTCTAACAGCTTTATGTCAGTTTTTATATTGTGGTGCCCAAAACTGCTCACAGGACTTGAGGTGAGACTGCTCCAGTGCAGAATAGACCAGAATTGTATTGTGTTTTTATTTCTTGACAGCAAAGAAATACAACTTTTATTAAAAGAAAAAAAAAAAGGAACACTAACCTTTATTTTCAAATAAAGACTGGAATCCCAGTAGTATACCAGCCTTTACTCTCTCTATTTAAAATTTACACAGAAGGACATTTCTGGTGAGTAGAGCATGGTAAATGAGAAGTCTGAATTTCAGCTGTCAGGACCTTTTGTAAGCAGTTTGCTCTTTCATTTTAAATTACAAATTGTTCTTAGACCTTAATATATGCACATATTTTTTTTTTTCTCTAAAAATTAGCCATTATTCCCAATCCATTCTCTAATTTAATATATAAGACATGAATGAAGTAAAATAAAAGTTAGGAATAACCCTTCTTGCCATAGTGAAATACTGCAACACGATGATATCACCAGGTTAAACCCTTTTACCTTGAAGTGGACATGAATAATTCAGGCCTTCAAATTATTGTTCAGCCACATAACCTTGTCTGTCAGTCAACAAAGGCCACTCTTTCTGTCCCCATCCAAATTTAATAGGTGTTGATTCCCTTCCTCCCCACTGTCTTTTCTGCCTGAGACTCAAATGTGCACGGACGTGCTGCTTAGCTGGAGTGGCTTGTACCTGTGCAGGTCTCCCCCTGAAAAACTTTGTCTCTTCCTATTTCATCAGTGCTATCAACAATCAAGAAACATGAAAGCTTTGCTGACTGTGCGTTATTGAAGTCATAATGAAATGCCTCATTTGAGCTTTCTTTTTTTACAAAGCTAAAAAAAAATCCGGCAAGGAATTACTTGCAAACTGTAGCATTTCCAAATGCTACAGAGCATGCTTACAAAATTGACAAAGGAAATACATCCTGGCTCATAAACACTTGCAAATGATTATTTGATGAGCTCATTTTATAATCACTGCTGGGGTCCAAAGAATTATGGTGATAATCTTTCAATTTACGATTCCTCCAGGTCTAGATTCTTTACAAACTGAAACCAAAGAAAATGTATTAAATAAATAGGCTAAAAGTAATCCACATGTTCAGCATTTTTATTGCTTAACTCTGAAGTCAAAAATCTGATGTCATTCATGTGTTTCTTAACACGAACTAGTAAAAAAGATCCTTAATATCTGGCTCAGATACAACTCACCAATGAGTTATCTTCCTTGGTTTGAATAATAGTTGCCATAAATATTTTTATCATTATGTTTGCACAGAAGTTCTCATAACAGGGTCCTGGTCCACAGCTGGGATTCTAGGGTGCTCTTGGTACAAACACAGGACAGACCCCGTCCCAAGTGACCTCTTGCCTGTTAAATCAAATCCATGAGAAATCAAAGGCAATGAATCACATCCAAACTAGGATAAGCATCCAGGCAAAACAGATTACCTGCCCCATCTCTGAACATTACAATGTTTACAAGCCGTGTTGACGTTTCTCCTTTTCAGCCCCAAAATTTCTTTGCACATTTATCCTTTCATGCTCTACTCCTCTTGCATTTATTTTGGCACAAAGAAATATGAGCACATATGATTTCTGTGGCTTACTCCTTTCTCTGGTTCAAGAACCAGGAAATCTCAATGGTCATCAGATTATTCTCATATATGACTATAATAATAATATAATAAAAGTGTAGCAGCAAGACTGATGGATGTGTTGAGGGCAGTTTAACTCTGGTTATCCCCAAGATCAGAAGAGAAGAGGTTAAAGGTTAAACCTAAAGGTTGTTTCCCCTGACTTAGACAATGCCAAATTTGCCTAAAAATCCTGAATTACAGTTCATTTGTCTTTTTCTGGCCCACTCAGGATAGTTAGATACCTCCTCTGCTAATTCTGGCAGCTGCAGCTCCTTGGAGTTTGTAATAATTTAATAGTCCTGGCTCTCCAGGCTCAGTGCAGCACAGCAGCAGGGCTGTCCTCTGTGACAAGGGAACACAGGGTTTTTGTAGCTTCCCTTCACCGCTTTTACGGGCAAATAAAAAAACCAGACAATCTGCATTACAAAATACTTCATAGCTCGTTTAAAGACACAGGGAAATTATTGGGCTGTAAACACAGGTTTAACCTGTATTACATGACCTGTAATAGCAGCTGTAAATTTCCCAGCCTATTTGGAAGCAATTCAAGTCAGCAATGTGGAGTTGAGCAAGCAACGTGGTGAGGAGAGAGGACAAAGGTTCAGTGCTTGGCTTGAAGGCTGAATTCCTCCAAATTTTGCTAAATAGAGTAGAAATTAATGATTTTTTTTCTTTTTATTTCATTTTTTTTTCTCACAGATCAGTTAGTGAAGATAGGTAGACATTCTGTAACCTTAATTTTTTACTATGGTACCACCGTATTAAAAAGGTCCATCTGATCTCAGTTGGCCCACCTTATTCTTGAAATATCTTCTCACACATGTGTTAGAGCCCAGTGTTTGGGAGGAATTAAATTATTTACATTATTGAGAACAACCTCAGAAATTTAGTAGAGACATTTAAATTTATAGGCATTTCTCAAAGGGGAAAAAAATCCCCACACAGTGACATTGGAACTGGCATCATGCTTCTGAAGGTAAACAAAGTCCTCAGTGTGTGACTTTGTAGATAAAACAGTGAAGATGATTGCCATGCTGAAATAATAATGAGAAAGCTTCAGATTTGGTTTTCTGCATATCATATTAGACCTGCAGATTTAACATGAGATGCAAGAGTGAATTTTCTCTAGAGAAACCAAGCTTCCTTTGTGGTTTTATCATAATGGTTAAAGTATGACTAGAGGTAGACAGTGTTGTCAAACAGCTGTCAAGGTCCTGGAAACACTAGCAATTAGAAATCTGAAAAGTGAATTAAAAATATGGGAAGCAAAAGATCACCTTCTTGCTAAAAATTAATACTTTTTTCGTTGTAAGAATAGAGAATAATTCAAGGGAAATAATGCTGATTTGCATCTAAAACAGCAAAAGTGGTTAAAGGCATAGAGTGGGGAAAAAAGAGACAAAAGAAAAAAATATTTTAAAAATTAATATAAATACACAAAGGAGAAATATAAAGGCATGTGAAAGCAGAAATAAGGAGTGAAAAAAAAAGGATAAAATGAATGTCTTTTATTCTCTCTATGACCCACGCAAACAACCCCAATAAATGCTACAGAGGTTGCGGAAGTGGCAGAATTGCCAAAACACTTAAAAAGTACTGGAAGCTAAATTATATTGCCATGAAAAGACACAAAAAGTCCAGGGTAGAAGTACACCAGGAAGCCAGTAAAATCCTTCACAGGAGCTCAGCTTCTTTAAGATAAAACAAAGAAGAGGCAGCACACTGACATGGGGGAAAAGCTGCCAAAATCCCATCTCCTGAGGAACCATCACCTTTCAATAAAAATACAGTTCCAGACTTCAGACTTATGCCTTGAACTGGAAAAATAAACACCATGAAATCATTAAATGTTGCAAAGTTTCTGTTCTAATTTCATTAGAAATTTCATTCTGCTCTAATTCCATTTTGTTCTGATTTTTCTTTTTATTTTTTTTTCCCTGATGTTGCACTATCAGATAGTCTCTATTACTCTATTTTTAGGGGTTTTTGGTCCACAGGCATTGATCAATTTCACAAATTGGGGGAGTAGGACATGTGTTATACCTCCATACCACACTTTCCCTCATGCAACATGCAGGCCTAGGGTTTATTTACCTCAAACTATCCAAACCCTCCACAACTTTTCAGCTCTTTATGGACTCTTCCATAATGACCATCACTGCAGCATCCAAATGTGCAGCAGAACGGCATTAACCTCTGCAACCCTTCTGTGAGACAGCATCTCCCATTCTCTTTGAAAATTATATTGAGATGAGCCACTGGGTGTTATTATTATGTGCAGTGAAAATTCAAGAGCTTGTTTCTGACAGAAGGAAATCCAAAGAGTTTCTCTGTTAACTTAATTGGGTTTTGAGTCACTCTTTGTATGGAGAAATTGTCATTGTTTGTTTTACATCAGCTCAGAGTACATCTGGGCTGGCCACTGGAATACCAATTCTATCACTTCATGCTGTACAATACTTACAATAATACTGTCTGTAATAATAAAGCCTGACTGCTCTAAAATCCCCCTTGAGCTTGAGATGTGCTTTGGCACAAACAGGGCAGTGAGGACCTGTTTCCCAGCCTGCATGCAGCCACCATGTTCTGGAGCCTAAGAGGAATTCCTGTCCTCGCTGTGTGCTCCAGACCTGTAAAGACACCACCTAAAGAAAAAAAAAAAATCCACCCAAAAAAAGCCCCCCAAAAAACCCAAAAAAACCAAAAAAACCCACCCACAAAAAACAAAGAGCAAAACCCCACAAAAAACCCCCCAAAAAACCAATTAACAAAAAACAAAACCCCCCCCCCCAAAAAAACCAAAAACCCAAAACCCAAAACCACCCAAAAAACAAATAAACAACAAAAAAGGAAAAAACAAAACCAAATCCCAAAGAAACCCAAAAAACAAATAAATAAAAAACCCCAAAAAAGGAAAAAACAAAACCAAAAACCAAAAAACACCCCCAAAAAACAAATAAACAAAACAAAACAAAACAAAATAAACCCCAATACCAAAAACCAAAAACCAACAACAAAACAGACAAACAAACAAAAAACAAAAACAAAAAAACCCCAAAACCCCAAAAAACCAAAAAAAACCCCAAACCAAACAAAAAAACCCAACAACAAAACAACAACAAATAAACAAAAACCCAACCAAAACTCAGGACAGCTGCATCAAACCCCCTAAGTGTGCATTTCCGTGCAGGAGTGATGGCTCACAGTGATGCACCTGGCTGCGCGTGGCTGGGTTGGCTTTCTGTGTATCACACAACGAGTGGAAATGGTTTCAGCGAGCAGGCAGGGCTGGAAGCTCTGTCTGAGCCAGGCCAGGTGTCTGGGCTCTCTCAGTTGTCACACAGAACACTGGCACCAGCACAGAGATCCACCTTGCTGGCTGAGAGGGTCACTGAGCACTGGCCCAGGCTGTGCAGGGAGGGTACAGAGCATCCTGCTCTGGAGATATCCAAGGGACACCTGAATTTCTGCATCCTGTGCAACCTGCTTTACTGGGCAGTTGGATAAGATAATCTCCAGAGATCCCTTTTTACCTGAGCTGCTCAGTGGGCTCATCTGAAGTGAGCTGTTTCTCATTCTCCATCACCATTTCCCTTAGAATGAATTATGGGACACCATTCTATTATATAGAATACTGATATATATGGAGTTATATAGATACATATATCTATGTAGATATATATAGTTATATAGAATACTGATACATTGCTGCAGAGCACAGTTTTGACCATTCCCATTAAAAGCTCTTTGCCTTTGAAATGACATTTTCTTTGCTGCTGATACAAATAGCAAAACAAACAAATTAGCAAAAGCTGCATGCTGTAGCAGGAAACATCATTCCTTGTTTTGATTAGGGACTGTTTTAAAGCCCTAATGTCCCCACAGCTGTTGGTAAACATTCTGTGGATTCTGCTGTCTTTAAGGAACCTGGAGTTCAGCATGGGCATGGCTTGCACTTTTAATTAGGGGAGTAATCAGAGTTTAATTCACATGTCTTAAAATAGTTAATATGCAGTGCCATTCAAGCTGAGGGTGATCATCCACAGTCTGCCCATCCAAACAATACAAGTGAAAAATGTGTCACTTAATGAGCCTGAATCAAACACCAGTTAAATCAATGTACAACATATGCAAACAACTGTCCTCGACATTAATAGGGTTACCTTGGATTTACCACTGCCACAACTGATTGGGATCTGTCCCATTACCTTGCATTAATAATGCATTGCTGTTACAATCTAATTATCCCCCTGATTGTCTTCTGACCATTACAGATATGTGTGTACACCCAACACCAGTCCTCCTTGTCATCCACATTCATTAATATCAGATAGCAGGGGAACACCAGGGTGAGCTTGCAGCACCCCGCAGCAACTCATCAAGCCCAAACTTCTCTCTTCAGTCATGAGTAAGTGTCTGGGAAGAAATTGAACAGGTTAAACATGCTTGATACAGAAAGGCATCAACAGAGGAGGAAATTCAGGCAATTCCATCTAAAATAATCACGTTCTGATGTTTGTGAGACTCTAGGATTTGGTTAGCCCAGAAAAAAGGGTTTCAGGCATAAATAACAGAAATATTTGTTTTTAAAATATTTTCAGCTTATTTTCTGGCAGCTTGAAGATCATCAGTCTAATTTTTCAAAGATTATGAACAGGAAAATGAACAAAATAGGACAGCAAAAATTTTCTTCAGGATGCCACTTCTATATTTCAAAATGCAGTTATTTATTTAGAAAACTGTCAGAAATAGGCAGTTTAGAAGATAAATTGCACATAGTTAATATTTGCAATTTATTGATTCTAAGTATTAATTATATAAAATCAATAATAATAATTTATATATAATAATTTTCATCACATCTATTCTTATATATAATAATATATATAATATATATGTATATGTGTATATATATATTTATATATATAAAATCTTATATTGTACAGAACAAGACTTCTCCTTAAGTATGGAAGTTTTTTTTTCATTCTTCCCAATTACAAAAGAAAAACAGTGTGGGAAATATTGCAAAAATGTTTAGGTCTTTTTTATTATTGTTATTAATTCCAAGCCTTTGTGCCTACATGATGAACCAAATGATTAGTCATTCCCACAACTTTCCAAACACCTGGAACATGCAAAGCCTTTGTGCCTCATACTGGCAGGTGAGAGACTGCTTGAGGGCTGATAAGCTCATCCTGTAACATCTGTGAAGCTGAAAAGGACTGATAGAATCCACAATTCCAGTGTTTTCTGAGTTTCCAGTGTTTTCAGTGTTTTCTGAGCTCTTCTCTCTCAGCATCCACATCTGGGGCTGCCTTTCTCCTCAGCTGCTCCATCACTGGAGAATGATCACAGGGGACTTCCCAAGGATTTGGAAAAAAGGATCTGGGGGAAAACAGAACTCAGAAATGAGGAGGAGAAAGGAAAAAATGAGCGAAATGTGCTGTAAGGGTTTGCAATAACACAACAGCACACTCAGTGAGGGCCTCCCCTCGCAAGTATGTTGGCAAACCCAGCAGCACAATGCTTGTCATAAGCAGTTATCAAGTCTGAATCCATGTTCAAAGTTATTTTCCCCAAGCTCTCTCTCCTGAAAAAGAAAAATCAGGGCTTCTATATCCTTCAATGTTGAAGTCATAACCTAAAATGTATATCATACAATAAAAATATTATTAAGAGCATGAAGCTTCTGATGTGAGTGTTGAATTCAGCAGAGCTCTTTTGGTACAAAGCTGCACTATCAGAGTGAGGAATAGAATAAACCTAAAGGTTTATGCAGTGATGGGCTTTTAAGCTCACAGAGGAAGGCAAATCAAGCTGAGCAAGTTTAATGAAGTCTTTTTTTTGTGAATGCATTTTGAAAGTCAAGAGCTGTTCTTATAACTAAGGGAGCTGCCTTGTGAATGAATACAGGGAAGGGAAGACCAGAGAAAGATTTATTTCCTATATACTTACTGTATTTTTCAGCTATATATATTTAATTTCATAGCCTCAAGAGTAATAACAGGAGCAAATATTTTGCTGGGCTAATGCATTATTAATCGTAGAACAAAGTGGGGAACCAGACAACTTTGGCACCTTATTCTAAGACCACATGAAAAACACTGCACATAAATGACACTCAAAATAAGCAGCCTGGCATCTTATTGAACACAGAACATGATGAGCTGCAAAACCAAGAAGCAGCTCTGATTTATCCAGTGGAACTTGACATTTCCTACAAGCCAGCATTGGCTTAACATTAATTAAAGCTTCACATGAGTGTTATCTTTTTTCCTCCCCCCTATTGTTCTCATGGTGTGCAACCTATTTTTTTTTTTTTTTTTTCTGAAACGCTGCAGTCTGTGGATATCTGTAAACTTGAATGACAGAGCTGGATAGCTGACTTCAAATGTCAGGATGCCTGTAGGCAATCAAAACAGAGACTTCTCCTTTGTTAATAACTTTACATGAAAAGTGCACGTGAAAACCCATGGCCTTCAGAAAGTTTGAGAGAAAGGTGGATTTTAAAGAATGAGGTAAGTAAGGATGAGAGACAAATTCTTAGCATTTCACCCCCTGCCAACAATTACTTCCTTTTGTGTCCATGAAGAATATGAAAAGGAAGAAGCTTCTTCCTATTAAACTTCAGTTGACAATGTTATGGCATTTGTTTTCCTAGGTCTTTAAAATTCAGAATACAAAATTCATTGATTCCTGAATGACACAAGTGTACTGCATCACCAATGCTTCCTGTGCAAATAATTAATGCTCTTTGTGATATTTGTTTTGTAACAAATGTTAAATTATAGCTTTGTTTTTAACTAAGCTCATATAGTTCTTTTCACAATGATGAAAAAAATTTAAAAAAAGAAAATTGACCAGCATTTATCTTGTCCAACTCTATCCTGTTAAAACTATGTGTTTCTGGTCATAACCCATTATTTAAACTGTTTCCACAGTCATGGGAGAGAGGATGGTATCACCAGAGAGGAATTAATCCTACCCTAAAATAGATGTTTAACATGTGCATGATGAATCATTCTCTGCAGAGACCTTTTTCCTCTCCTTTCATTAGAGAGGAAATTTAGGTGGCTACCTTATAATTTTTATGTGGCTGAGTTAGGAAAGGTGGATCTCAGCTGAGAGAAACAACATTGCAAACCTAATTATATATGTATATATAAATTTTTTTCTTTGTAAACATGAAAGGAACCATTCATTCCCTGTTAGGATCCACCTGCTGTCTGTGAAACAGGACACAAGACAGGCAGAGCACTGTGAGTGTCACATGGAAAGATTAATCAGGAAACAGAAAGGGAGAATTGTCAAATTTCTATGTACCTAGTAATAACCTAGGCAAAGTAAAAAAATAAGCCCAAACTATAAAATTCATGCGATACATGCAATATTCAGGAATTGTTTTAGGTTTCTAAATGGAAAACACTTTCCTAGCATTCCCACTGGTTAAAAACCTACATCTTGGCAAACTGTACCTTGGATTCCTCTCAGGATTTTGAGGAAGTGGTTTGGGATATGTGCAGACCATCAAAATTCCAGTCAATTCCCATGCCAGAAACCCTAGAGCTTCAAATACCTTCTTCAGAGAGTTTTTCCAGGGTGTGTGACACAGAGCAATTATGTGCCCACAATATAGCCCATATGTCCTTCATAACCTAATTTCCCCATCTGTGGGATCAGTGCTGTGATACTTATTTCTCTTGCAAGGGTTATATCATAACTCCTAGCATTTGCCTTTAATATGCCTTGTAAGGGAGACAAAAATAAAATATATTGTAAATTATTAATGCAGTCATATTTCCGGGGCTTCCTTTTATGGAATAGCATGAACTAGTAAAGAATAAATACCAATTCATATATTGAAAAAAACACAATACATTAAACAACCCCCCCACCATTTTTAGGTATAATTTTAATTATTTATATATCATATTCTGAAACTACTCTCCAGCTCTGAGAAGAAGGATATCGATTTCTTTGTAATTGGACAGAAATGGACAAAATAGAAGGATTTCAGCTGTCAGCATCTTGTTCATCCTGTAGTTCTATTCATATGATATTTATACCAAACTGCTGAAAATTAACCAGCACTACTCTGTGGAAGTAGAAAGATTTCATGATCAGTGACGAACTGGAAGAAAAAATGAAATAACTATTTTGTCACATATTTTTTCTGAGAAATTAGAATTGGTGTGAAGACTCACAGGTAAGGCATTTTACTCCAAGACGCTGAAAAATTGTTTTCTTGCAGTGACTGCGTGAATACTGGAGTCAACCTCATCTCTAGTTGTCACCTATATATATTTGAATAAATGCAGTCTGGCCCCAAGAATCCCTTTCTGTGCAGAGATGGAGACCCACAGATGAGAAATGAACTGAGTTTTAGCATCCATATTCAGGTAAAAGAAAGAGTGGAATTTTTTAAGGGATATTCTTGCTACAGTTTTGAAAAACAGGGTAGGATATGGAAGGTGTTAATGTGCAGATTTTCTGACAGAAAAGTACCTGCAAGGCTGACAGAAGAACATGACAAAAAGATGTAATAATGTGTGTACTAGGAATTGCTCACATTGAGAAATGATCCCTATTGCTAACTCTTCTATGAGCAAACTGGGAGGTACAGCCCCATCCTCCAAGCATTTATGATCTTCTAATCTATCTCACTGAGTTATGAGGACCCTTCAAAGTAAAAGATATATATCTGCGAATGTTTTGGGAAACAATAATTTAAGTGAATCTGGAAGTATAAGCCTGACATTTGACATTAGACTGATTTCCTTTCTTTCTAGAACTTGTGCTCAGCTACAAGTTCCATGCGCCCTTATTTACATCTCCCCTCTCAAGTATTTTACACCTTTCCCAGGCTTTTAATGTGTTTTAAATCTTTTTTTTTTCTGTTGTTAATTTTCCCCACGCAATTCCTCTTCCCTGTCATGGCACCTGAAGCACTCTCAGGGGCATCTCCACTCTCTACCTGCCTCCAGTCCTTACTTAGGGAAAGGAGAGAGACTTTTTGAAAGAGCACATTTAAGGATCTCTGAGAACATAAAAATGTGAGACCAGCTGCAGTGAGTCAAAGAGCTCCTTATAATATCTCCAACACCAGTCAAATCTGGATGCAAATGAAGAAGTCAAGTGTCAGAGCATGTGTGTGTGTGATTCCAGCCCAGATCTCTCCCCTAAATATTTATTAACACGATACTGAACCTTTCTAAGACAGGAATTCTTTCCTTGCATTTACTGTTTGGCTCATATCTTCTTCTTGCAAACTTGTCCAGTCTCCTCCTGATTCATTGCCAGCTTTTTACATCTACAGCATCTCAGGGAAGGGAATTCCACTGCTGAATCTTTCTGCTTATACCTGGAAAACTCCAGGAAAAACGTGCATTAGGAGCACACTGGAGCAGCAAATACCAGACTAATAATTGCCTTTGTATTTGGGACAAATCTGGAACAAATGTGTGGTATCCTGCACTGCCTGGGGGAAAATCTGGTTGTTAAATCTTGTTTTGATCCCTAGGTGAGAGCTCCATTTTCTTTCACGTAACTGAACAGGAGTGAAGCTCTGTATGAGGGGTTTGTTTGACCAACAGGCTCTCTTCTAAAACTTGAAGCCTCTTGGGGAGCTTTTCCTCTCCTGATCTCATGGAAATGAGCATTCTTTTGTTTTTATAATGCCTTGTCTGTTTCGTATCAATGTGAGGAATATAAATGACCCTGTAGTGCTCTCTTAAATTAGCACCTCCTTACTAAAAGCTGGCAATACTCATCCTCTGAGCATGGCTTAAGCTCCCCATGTGTTTGCTCTTGCTTTTGGATGTGCAAGGTCTCAAAGTGACTTTTTTCCCTCTGGAGAAAAGCAATGATCCCTAAATTGCAGACGGAGCAGGATTATCCTCAAAATGGAAGAAATAATAAAACAACCTGTCTAGTGTGGGTGCTGTGTCAGTGCTAGCATATGTAAAATAAAAAGTCTGCAAAATAACCTTAAGATTGTTTAGTCAAAGGATCAGAATCCCTTGGAATTATTCCATTAATGCATATTTACAGAACAAGGGACTTGCAAATATAGGTGCCAAGGGAAAATTAAAGCAGTGCAAATATCTAACACACAGTGAAGAATTAGGAGGGAAAATCTGATAATGGAGCTAGAGCAGAAAAAAAAAACAGAAAAAAAATTCTGTCTTGGCTTTAAGGCGACATTTCCTGTCACCCTTTTCCCTCCCTCCCTCAGCTGAATGTAACCATTAATTGTAGGAATCGAAGAGTTGCAATGGCTAAATTGGACAGGAACCTCAGGAGGTCAAAGCATTCCTGCTTGTTAAAGCTACTGACACATTTTACAGTTTTGCAAAATGTCAGAGTCCATCATGCTGTAACTTTGCTGCTGAGGATCCTGTCTCTCTTAAAACACTCATACTTACCTTATGAAACTTTCAGGTAAAACCTCAAATCTGCAACTGAATCAGCTCCTTTTCTCCCTTCCCTTTATATTGTTGTTTACAAGCTTGTCACAAGCCTGTGGATTTCTGTTTGTTTATTTGGGTTTTTTTCTTGTTTTTTTTTGTGTTTTTTTTTTTTTTTTTTTTGGTGTCCTTTTTTACTACATTCATTTTTTATTCTTTTCCTCTCGGAGCTGTAGGTTCAGAGAACTTGAGTGACAGCAACCTCTGTGGCTTTCCTACCATTGCAAAATCTCAAACTGGTGGAGAGGGACAATTAAAGTAACCACTAGGGTTTAGCAATTGGCATTTGGCATCTGCTGTGCCTCTTTGGCAATGCGCAGCTGTCTGCCTTCCAAGAGAAACACACAAGTGTGTCACGTCTGTAATCCCAGTGAACCGAGCTCTCTCAAGCATGCTCTGATGGCAACTTCATTTCATTCTGCCTTTTTCATCTCGAGGATAGCACCTCTCCAGAGGGGATTCGTACCACGGAAAGGCTAGAGAGGTGTTTTAAGCACTGCCCTAAAAACAGAACTCCCTGATCCACAGCAGAACACAACCAATTCTCAGCGTTTCTGTGATCCAGCTGTAATATTTGATAGTGTAAAACTTCTGTTTGTGTTTGTCTGGGAAAATGCATTTATATTATGGTGTGTCGTGCTAGGGTTTCCCAGAATCACAGAATTCCCAGTTTGAGTTGGGTGGGATCACCTTGTTCCACCCCTGCCATGGGCAGGGACACCTTCCACTATCCCAGGTTGCTCCTGGCCCTGTCCAACCTGGCCCTGAACACTTACAGGGATGGAGAATCCACAACTTCTCTGGGCAGCCTGTGCCAGAGCATCATCACTCTCACTGTCAAGAATTTTTTACTTATATCCAGTATATATCCAATATATATCCAAAATATATCCACTATATATCCAATATACATGCAATGTATACATCCCTTCTTTTAGTTCAAAACCACTTCCCCTTGTTTCATTACTTTAGGCCTTGCTAAAATGTCTCTGCCCAGCCTTCTTATAATGCTCCTTTAATTATTAAAAGACCACTACAAGGTCTTCCTAGAGTTTTGTCTTCCTCAGGCTGAACAACTCCAACTCTCTCAGCCTTTCTTCACAGGAAACACATTGCAGCTCTCTGATTGTAATACAATTTTTTGTGTTATATATCCTTGTATTTTTGTCACTTGATTTTTTTTGTTAGCAATTTTTTCCTTTTCTTAGTGAGCCTGGAAGTTGATAACCTTCACTTTTCTTTGCATTTCTTCTTGATGATAATTTTAGGAGGAAATTCTTTTTTCTGGAGTGTGACCTAGGATCTATTTAAGGCATGTCATAAAAATGTGCCATAAAAAACTCTTCCCTATCACTCAAAGCATCTAGCAAAGGAGATAAAATTAATCTATAGGTAACATATTTATACGATGACTCTCAGGAAGGTACCATTATGCCAATGCTAATAATTGAGAAATAAGTAAGGAAAAACCCTTTGCTGCCCTCCTGCACCAAACCTGGCACACAGGATGGAAAATAAGAAATAAGTCTTCTCTTTTCCTGTCCTACATGTGATTTCATCACTTTCATGTCTAACATTGAGATCAGTGCATGAGATTATTGTTATGGATGACCATAACATCACCTCCAACATCTTTTGAGTTGAGGCTGACATGCTATGAAAACAAATCCTGAATCCTCTGCAATGAAATATGTTCTTTGTAAAATTTCTGTTGTGGTCTTCTTATTTGCACTTCAAATTGAGCAGTGGTCAACCTCATTATTATAATAATAGGATTTTTACACCTGCCACAAAGGGCAAGACCATAGAAGCACCCTTTTTCCATCATCTTAACAAGATGCTCTGTCCCAGGAGCTGCACAAACCCTAGAAATCTAAACAGGATCACAATATAGTCCTGAGTACTGTGGTGCATTCAATTGTGTTTAAATCATAGTAGTCAATTTCTGGCATGCTTCCTGCGTGTCTTTAGTCCAGGACAATTTATCCCAGGAATTCACGTGCAGCATGACAAAACACTGTTCCCAGTGGGCAGCAATACCAGGCCAGGTGGGTCTCAGGGGAGAAAGCAGATTTAGTTTCACAGATGCAAACTGCTGCAGAGTTATGGAGCCTTGAGAATGGGATCCATTATTGGGCACTGTAGGTGTTGGTAGGGTCCCACTACCCGAGCAAGCTCCAAATCTGCTCCAAGTTAATAAAAGATGTGTTTTCACCAGTCATGTCTCATCTAGGGATAATTGGTAGTGAAAGGATCAATGTTTCACCAGAAAAAAATCAACTTAAAATGGTGACCTTTGAGAAGCTCCAGTGAGCAGTAACTGAGGAAGAAATATGGAACAAATCTCCTGCCACATAATCCTGCAAACAGAGCATTTATTTTTCCCTGTGTTTTGAGTCACACTGAGACCTCAAAGAAATGATGATGATGATGATGATTACTGTTGTTGTTTTGTTGTCGTTGCTACTATTATTACTACCGCTGTAATTATTATAAAAGTAATCACCATAATATTAAGTTTGAGCATATGTGAGTGCATGTGTACGTGGCAGGTCTATTTTTGGGAATAACGTCACACTAAAGACACGTGCAAAAATGTAACTGTGGAAGAGCGAGTCCTTGTGTGCGTGTGTGGTAATCATAATCAGTCACACTGTATTTCTGCCTTGGGCTAGAGGAGCTGAAAGAAAGGTTGAGAACACTGTTATAGATAATCCTCTGTAATGATTTTCCTTTCTTCAGGACAATCTTGACAACAGCACCTTGCCCTAGGAAAGTCTCCTTTGATCCATTTTGTGACTGAAATACAAATTCCCTATTTTTCGTTCGCCTCTCTTCAAATTAATGATCCTTGCAATAAGGATGCCCTGCCCAGGAGTGATTTCTTCAAACAGATTAGAAGAAATAACAAAGCTAAACCCCAGGATCAGAAATTGGGACTGAAAGGTGGGAGAATGCTTGGTCTTTATTTGCTTTCCTTTCTGCCTTTTTGAGGCTGCTGTCATGTCCTGTTACACAGATCATCTATTTGATATTACTGCACTTATCAAAGATATAGGCAGGCAGCATTGTTAGCAGCTAAGGAGAGCTGAAGATTTTTAAGGCATTAGAGACAAAATTTTCATGAAATAATTATGCAAAGCAGTGTGTGAACTTGCATACAGAAAGCAAGCTGTTAGTGGATCTCATTGGCTTGGTGAAGTTATTTACAGTTTGGTTAAAATATGTCTTTCCATGGCTGTGTGAAAGAATGTGATAAATCTGTCCACTGCTGATACAGCTACACAAAAGTAAAAATATCTGTGAGTACTAGAGAACTGAATCCCAGACAGGTAAATGTACGCCTTGCACCAATAGAGATGCCAGATAACATTGAAGATTTTTGCATATGTGTAATTTATTTAACAGAATCAGAGGAAACCCAGGCTCTCTAGAGCTGCAGCAAGTGATGATTGAAGTATTTCCCCCGTGTGAAACAGCAGCACACACCCATACTTAGGCAACTGAAACCCTCCCTTTCTGGCCTGAGTGTACTTTTCCAAGACTCTGCCCTTCTGAATTCAGCTTAAGAAATTGTAGGACTTAAAAACAAACAAACAAACAAACAAGCAAACAAACAAATAACAACAACAAAACAGGAAAAAAAAAATGACCCAAAGGACTTTCTGGATGTCAAGCTGTTTTCCTGATAATTTTCTTTTCCTATTCCATAAAAAGTGGCAGCTGATCAAGATGGCATGACTCTCAGTGTGAGGACTCCAGGACTTCTTGGCTAACTACTTGCCATCCCTCAAGTCCCCCTGAAATCCGTGCTGTAATGAGAAGAAATATTACTTAAACATGTCTTTTCGAGGTTCATGCCCCTTCATCTACAACTTGCTGTCATCAAAAGCAGTAGGATTTCCAGGACAGTGCATCTGGAAATATAAATCTGAGTTCTCACAATGTCTGTGGCGGGACAGCGCTCTCTGGCACACGGCTGATTGTTGGTTCTGTCCTGTGTAAAAAACTGAGAGTTTAACCTGGGTGATCCTTGTGGGCACTTTCCAACTCAGAATATTCTATAATTCTATGACTCTGCAATAGAAAGGTCACTGAAGACCATCTAGCTCCAAAGCTTTGCTCAACAGCACATTGCTCAGGGCTGCATTCATTTGGGCTTTGAATGACTCTAAGGATGAAGACTCTACAACCTCCTTGCCAGTGTTTGGCAATCCTTATAGTGAAAAAAAAAATTATTACTATTATTATTATTATTATTATTATTATTATTATTATTATTATTATTGTATGAAACAATTTAAACATCTGTGAATAAACAATATTCAAAAAAAGAAAGAGGAGTGTCTCCAAGCCTTTCCAAGAAATGGGTGTTTTTCTGTTACTATAATAATTTTCCACTAACCATTGGCCATTCCTTTCTTTGTCTAGTAGAAAATCTGCTTCTTAAATAATCATAGTGATTTCCTGATTGTAAATTAGGAAAAACATATATATATATGGGTAGATTTGTATTATTATTTCTTTTGGTATTTTCTGGGGATAAATTATACTTAGGGATTTATTTCCTTGTTTGGACTCCATTGTTAAAGCAAGCACAGTTGAAAATGACTATTCAGTGCAAGCAAATATAGATCCAAACCCATCATTTACAGGTGAATACCTGTCAGATTTCTTTTTTCCTGAGTAAACAGAATTCATACCAGAATTATATTATTGACAATTAATAGTAATTGCTAGCAGTATATTTTTAAGGTTTACATCACTGTCTCCTACTAGGATAAGGTGCATTTATATGTAGTTGATACTGGTTTTGGCTTTATCAGGACATGTCAGACTTTGACAGGAGAGCACTGTTTTGAGAAGCTTGTACCCTTTCCACGCTTAATTAATCTCAAGTGTCTCTTTGAAGCACATGCTGTCAAATGTGTAAACACACAATGGTTTTCTGATGTAGATTCCAGATTAATCAACATTTATCTGAGTTCAAACTTACTTTGTCTATATTTTTATGAGTTATCACTCTTATAAAGATTTTCATTAATTATCTTTCTTATATTTTTCAATTTGTTGAGGGCAATTTCAGACTTTTCCCTCCAAGGAAGAAAATGCATGACTAATCTAGCAAATATGATATTGCTCTTTTACTACCTAGCTAGAGTAAATGTTAACTTTCATGAAGGTTTAGAGTTTATTGCTACAGCAGGAAAGGGAGCAATGGAATTAACTGGCTTTTAATTTTTTTAAAGCCTTTTCTTTCAGTGCCTGGATTTTGCAAATTGAAGTAAGCTTGTTTCTATACTGAATTTTGGTATGTTTACTGCCTTAAATTAGGAAAAAGGTAGAGAAAACAGAGCAATTTAATCTGGTAAACCAGTTAAATTACTATTGCCCAGGGCTACCAAGTGTTATGCCAAGCCATAATGCATTTGTAATACTTTGTTTAGAAAAAAAGAAAATTTTTTGGTATATAAGTATTCCAGAATTAAATCATCATAGGAGCTGTGGCACTGGTTTCATGTTTTATTATCCTTCTAAAATAATAGACAGAGTCTGTTTTTAGGGAAGATGGATTTTTGGGGAGTAAAGCTGACAATGTTAGAGAACAATGAACCAGGGTCCCCAAAAAAGGATGAACCAAATTTTTATTCCAGGGGCATATGTGCTCAAATTGCTGCTGATAGCATCATTATAAAATACTTATTCCTGTGATGGTAGCAAAGTAAAAGCAGGGTTCATGTCACCATAGTTAAATCACATAACTACATGCAGATCTTTGCTTCAAACCTTTGACTTCATGGAAACAAACCCTGAGTCAGCTCACTCTTGCTTCCAGCAGAGCTCTGGGGGCAGACAAACTGCAGCCACACAGAGCTCTTAGTCAACAGTCTTTATATTTAGCTGGAGAAGTAAACAGAATAAAATAGAATAATGGAATTGTTAAGGTTGGAAGACACCTCCAAGATCATCAAGTCCTACCTTCAAAAAACCACTACCATGGCCACTAAACTATATTGTCAAATATGATTTTGGGTATCAAGAGGTATGATCAAGGGTATCAGAGGGGCTGCCAGATGATAAACCAGATATTGTGAGCACTGGCAAAATCAAGACTTCATGATCCTTGTCAATGTCTACTGGTGTGAAAGGGGACCTTTCCCTAAACAGATTGGCTGGTTTGTCTTTCCTTTCTTCCTCCAAGGCATTAGAAACCATCAGAAAACAGAAACAAAGCATTATAAAAATTTTAAAGTATTCTAGTGCATAATTGGAAACTATTAGTCATTCAGGTTTGTTATATACATGGGGGGTATAGAATATATGTATTATAAACACAATATATATATTGTGTTTATAATTTTTCTGTCCTTCTAGCATGAAGGTCTGTAGTTCTGTTACTAAGCTGAAAACATTTCAAGAAGGATTTTTACAGCTGAAATGGTAAACTATGTCACAAATGGGAGCCAGTCTGAGACCCAAGAGCCTGGGAAAGGAATTGAAGGAGTGATGTGCATGCACATGTTAAATGAGAAATTTCTTAGGTGAAGTCAAGCAGCTCAGGGGATTTGGGGCTACCAGCTCTAGAACCAAAATGTTCCTGAGCCTTTTGTTGTCGTGGTAAGCCTTGACAGACAGTCAAGGGCTGAACTCTTTGTGAATCAGGCAAAGCCCCTTTTTAATAATCCTATGGTTTGCACAGGTGGTTTGACTTGGAAGAGATTTGCAGCTCTGGGGATACCCTGGAAGTATCTGGGCTGAAAGGTAAGACTTTTCATACAGAAAGCAGAAAAACCTTTGCCTTTGCCTAAGCCCTTATGAGACCTTGGGAATAACTGAATGCTTTAAAAAAGGAGAGAAGGAAGGGAAGAATAGAATATTTTCAGCTGGAAGGTGCCTACAATGATCATGTAATCCAAGTACTTGACCAATTCAGAGCTGACCAGGTTCAGGCATGTTCCTAAAGGCGTTGTCCAGGTGCCTCTTAAGCACTGACAGGCTTAGGTCACTGACTACCTCTCTAGAAAGTCTGTTGCAGTCTTTGACCACCCTTTTTCTTGTAGAGAAATGCTTCTTAATGTCCATTCTGAATCTCCCCTGCCAGGTGTCCAAAAGGTTTCCTAACCATGAAACTATTGATATAGGTTTTTATGGTTTGGGCAGAGAAGTAGGGACTTGGCCTCAGTTCCTGGTCCTTACCACAGCTCTGGCTTCCTGGCCAGGTTATTTTCTAATCCTCCAAACCACTGTGAGTTTTCCACCCTACATGGCAACCAGCAGTATGTCTGTAGCATATCCAGCTTTGCCCATTCCCTTCCTACAAAAAACTAGAAAGGGATAAGGGAATTGCCACCACAAGATGCAGTGCAGGCCTCGTGCCTCATTATGACACCCAGTGTGAGGAGATGACCACATTTAGGGGAAAAGAATCCTGCCTGCTTGCCTTTATTTGCTGACAGACAGAGCACACTTTTCCCATGCCCTTACAACAAACAAAATTCATCATTTTTTAAGTCTTTTATGCACGATGGCCATCACGAGGCAAACACAATCCTTGTTTCACAGAATGTGCCACTCATTAGACACAGGGCAGACAGGGACTCAGGGACACAGAGATGGGGCAAAGGACTTGAACCCAATTTCTAAAACCTCACTGTGTTGGCTGGGTGAGCAAATCTTTCTTTTCAGGACACATCACCGTTCCTGATGTAGCAGCACAGCTGCCTACAGGAGACGGTTCAGCTTCAGGGTTTTGGTGATTCACCTTAAGGGTTTTGGTGATTCATTAACCACTCAGAACCTCCAGAGCACAGGGTGGTCACAGCCTTAATGGTGTAACACATTAGTTTACAAAAAACAAAAAACAGAAAACAAAACAACAACAACAAAAAAAAATAGGACTTGGAAGGGCTGAGGTAAGTAAAGCTACCGCACCCCAGAGCTCAATTGTTAGATTGTGGCTCAGACATCCTACCCTGGGAATTGAATTAATTCCATTTATCCACAGGAAACAACTCCAGGCTCTTCAGCAGACCCCTCAGAGTTAAGAGGGAGGAGGAAGAATCCTGAGCACTAACACAAAGCTCTTGGTCATTCTGTACTTGGTGTGGGAAGGAGGAAATAATGATTCACTGTGAAGCTCTGGGATGGTTTCATGTGTGGAAGTGGCACTACAAATGTGGATTTTGATAACCTGGTTGTGCACAACTGATCTCTGGACTTTGGAAGGGACTTTTACCTCCTTATTAAGAAAGAGAGATGCTTAATGAGGAAAAAAACATTTATTAAATGCTTGGGGTTTTTTTAATTAGAAAAAAATGTGAAAATGTGTTAAATTTTGAAAAGGTGGAGGGAATCCCAAATTCACTGCAGGAAAAATCAGCATGATTTTTTTTTCTCAATTACAGTTGAACATCCCACATGTGCATTCCTGCCTCGCTGTAACTGGTGCGGGGTTTGCCCCTCCGAAAGTTCCTCCGAAATTAAATTTACGAGGAGCGGGATAGATCGAAAGGCAGACAGAGATGCTTTGATTTCTTTGTGCTGGCTCCCCATGAATATTAATGCTTTTCCTAGGTGCTGGCACCGTGACACGCCGTGCACGGGGGCAGGATGCGAGCCGGGCGGGCTCCCAGCCTGGCTGCATACAGATGAGCCCCTCGGAGAGGCTGCAGGTGAAACACACTCAGGGTGGAATTACAGCTGCCCCTGGGCAGCAGCAAGGACCACTAATAGCTGCTTCTTCCATCAGTGGGTAATGCAGCCTTTGTGTCAGGGACCTGCTCAGTGGTGTTGCAGCATTAAGGGGGAGAAAAGCTAATGCAGTTTGCCAGAGAAAGGAGGAATTGCTTCCTCCCCACCTAGGCTGCAGGAGTGTTTCCCTTTTATCACACCAGCTCCTTTACAACTTTCTATTCACAGCCTTTGTCATTGTCATCATAAAAAAAAAAAAGGAAGGAGTGCAGGCTATGTAATATTGAGATATGAATAAATTATCATGTGTAAAAGTATAGATTTAGCTTTAGTTGCAAGAAATAAAGGGAAACCGAAACCAGAAAAATTTTCAGGGATTATGACTTCTTGAGGTGTCATTATTTGGACGATGACACCAGGGGAAGTTTTAAATCACAAGGGTATTGTGGTAAGACAAATGGCAATCTTGCCCTTGAGATTCTGAAGTGTAAGACATAAGAGGAAGTGACAGGAGACAGATAAATGGGTTTTCATGAGGAAGTTCTGATACAATGTGGGTTTATGTGAAAATGCAAATCAGTTTCTTAGCGTCACAAGTAACTCCATATCAAAACTGTTTAATCTCAATTCTTTAAAAAATACTTTTAACAGCTCTTAATAAGTCATTATATTAGCTTGAAGGGAATTTATTTGCCTTACAAATTTTAGAGAATCAGTTTAGTTTTGTCATGTAAATAAACCATGAAATAGGTTTTCCAGAGATAGGTAACATGAGTGAACAAATCATCTCAAGCTTGATGAATTGAATCCTAGAAATGCTTAGAAAGACCCTAGAAATCCTCTTATCCTAGCAAGAGGGAAACTAGTGTCTTGGTTTGAGCTGAGATAGAGTTAATTTTCTTCCCAGGAGCTGGCACAGTGCTGTGGTTTGGATTTGGGATGAAGATAATGTTGATAACACATTGGTTTTAAGTTTCGTTAAGCTACTTAAGTAAGTAGTCAAGAATTCTTCAGTTTCTCATCCTGCCCCTCCTGAGAGGAGGCTGAGGGGGCACAAGGACTTGGAAAGGGACACAGATGGGACAGCTGTCCCAAGCTGGGCAGAGACATGCTCCATACCCTGCGGCATCGTGCTCAGGGTATAAACTGGGGGGGAAGCTGATCAGGGGATGATGGCTGGACATTGATCTGCAGTTGGTAAGGAAATGCATTGTGCATAATTTGTTTTGCCTGTTCTTTTCTTTTTTTTTTTCTTATTCTTTATTATTATCATTATCCCTTTCTTTTCTGTCCTGTTAAACTGCCTTTATCTCAACCCACAAATTTTACTAGTTTTTTTTTTTTTTTTTCTGATTTTTCACCCCCTTCCCATTTGAAGGAGGAGAGGAGCAAAAGCCGTGTGGTGTTGAGTTGCTGGCTGTGGTTAAGCCATGACAGCTCTTTTTGGTGCCCTTAAGTGTTTGAGGTGATGACAGGTGTGCTTGGGAAGTGCTGGATATAATTTATATCTGTTAGTGCTGTTTAGGGATCGGTTGGTGGGCTCCTGTGCTTGCCATGCAGCTTCCCCACTGTTTGCCAGGGTCTCGTGCTTGTCTGGCTGATTTCTGCTCTCTGTAGAGCTGTGCTGCTCACCACCTTTCTCTGCTGTGCCTGAGAATGCTCTGGTAGCAGCAGTGGGGATGTGCCTGGGCTGGACCAGCAATTCTGCTGTGTCAGTGCTGGACAGGATAGAACTCCACTTCTATCCTGTATCGGAATCTATCCATATCGGAATCGTGGGTAAGAAGCACAGATTCATAGGAACCCTGCTGATAAGAGCAGGACAGGGAATAGCTCTTGAGGGGGGTTGAGAAGGCTTGGATTGAAGGACAGAATTGTAGTTAGCGTGCTCATGAGCATGAGCTCGAGTGGGAGTGCTGCGACCTGTGGGTGAGCTCAGGTGGGAGCAGGACACCTCAAACCATCCTGTGGCCCATGGGTGGTGCCATTCTGGAACACGTGAGCCCCAGGTAAACCCCTGATGAAGCTGTGGCTGATAGATAAGACCCTGCTTGGAGCAGGAACAGCCTTAAGGGTCTGCAGTCTGTGCATTAGTTCAGGGTTAAAGGGAGAGATCGTCGGAGTGTTAAACCAGATGGTCTGGTCCAAAGGGATGAGGGGTAGAGATTGTCATGGAAATACATTTAAATTGCTATAACCCAGGATTTGAGCTGTGTGTTGTAAGAAATGCTTTAACACAAGTACCCAAATCAGTGGGGGTGAAGCTTTAATTTAAGCAGTGCAAGTGCAGCAGTGACCCAGGCTGAGCCTGAGCCCCACACAACACACCCCACCTCCTGTCCTGAGTGACCACCGTGACTCATGGAGCCCTAAATCAAGAACTAAACACTAAACAAACTCAGTGAACATTTTATGGATATTTTTCAGGACTTGTGGAAGGACACCTGTGGATTACATCAAAGGATGGGAAGGGGACCCTGTGGTTAATGAGGATTTATTGGCTGGCATGGAGCCTGAGCATGACATAAGTGGTATGGAATAAGGGCTGGAGAATGTACTCAGATTAAGCTAATTAAAAGTCAGCAACTCATAATTAGCCTACTTTCCCACTTAAATAGGAGATTGTGCAATGAATTGTTTGCTCAAATCTTTTGACAAATTATATGAGAGCACATGAAGTAAACAACCTGTATGGGAGCTGAGAACCTTAAACTATGGAGATATTTTCCTTCAAGTGCTGAACAGAGACATTTTCTCCAAAGCCAACAGTATCATTGAACTTGCACCTTCTAAGACAGACTGGATTTAAATAATAATGTGCACTCATAAACAACAGAATAATAAAGGCACTGAATACAGAATAATTCCGTAATTACTGAGTACTAAATACAAAACAGTTGTAAACCCTTTGTTTGGATGCACATAGCAACAGCATTTCAATTAAGTTTACACCTTCCTTTGAAATGGAAAGATTTAGGTATACATGCAACAGAAGTATGAAATATGAGGACAAGTCTTGCATGCTTCAGTTTGTAACTTCCTGGGGGAAGGAGGGGAAAAAATAAAATAATTCCTTCAGATCTTGCACATCTCAGTTCTTTCTGGACTATTAAGGTATGAGCAAATTATTATGAATAAATCAATTGGTGCAACATGAAAGGCAGTATTTCTCATGCCAGCAGAGCTGTGTCTAGACTGCATGATTGAGTAGCTGGTCAAAACCAAACAATCTAAAAAAGCTGGGGGTGTGGCCTATCTTGTCTACAACATCACACATAGTTATTAAGAAATAGTGCTTTGCCAGGAGCTCCTTAACCCATGGCATCTCTTTTTGAAGTATCACTTGATTTCATATTATTTGATCTCCATAACCTCAAAATACAAGGGTTTTGATTGATGCTTTCTGCCTCCTCCTCAGCCATCCCCACAAAAGATCTATTAATACATTAAAGAAGTTCAGAGCCCCTTTTCCTGCACTGTCTTCTTCTTCACACTGTTTTAGCACTGTTAACTTTAGAACACTTCAATTATCACTGAAGATTCAGAAGTTGACCTAATTATACTGATTTTTTTTTTTTAAATTGAGGTTGCAATTTTCAAAGCCTTTTTTTCCCATTACAAAGTCCATCTTTTATTAAGTCTAGTAATGATTAGACATGACCAACTAAAATTAAAACTGAAACTGCTCTGAATGGCTTATTATTAATCAACTTAAATAAACAGTTCACCACCCTGCATATTAGAAAATGCCAGATGGGAGCAGTTGCCGTGGTGCTACTGGAATCAGGCAATAACATAATTAGTAGTGGTCACCAGCAGGAGTTAATATAGCTGGATCTTACTGTTCCAAGACTAATAAGCACCTAATGTCTTAGATAATTTCTCCTTCTTTTCACCGCTAATGTCTGCCAGGTCTGCCAGCAGCACATTCCATGAGGTTTAGTGAAAAAAAAAAATAAATTATTCCTTTTTATTTGTATCAAGTGAGATCCATGAGCAGAATCCCTGGGAAGTTATAAAATAGCTCACAGGGTTAATTTCTTCCACACCTGGAAAAATTTTAGACTTCAACCATCACCTGCATAAGTCCTGAGAAGGTCTGTCCTGTCCAATAATGACAAGTAATATTGAAAACATAAGGTTTAATTTCAGAAAATAAAACAGTGACCTGGTCTGAATAGCCTCCTCAAACATCCTATGAATACAAAGGAGGAAGGAAATGAGGTTTCAAAATGTTCTTTCAAGGTCTATAAGGTTAAAGATTATCTATACATCTAAGCTTCTTTCTTTTTCAGAAAATAAATTTTCCAGCATGGCCCTGATCCAGTCATTCTGCATGATTCTACTTGATTTCCAAAGGATATAACTTTTTATAAGCTGCATCATTCTCAGGATAATTTTTTTTTTAAAATTTATATTTTTAAGTTTATATTTTCCTATGTAATATTTACATATCTAGCTGTGATATTATGTAAACATCCTTTATTATTCAGGTAGTTTAACACCAAGTAGTAATTTCTTTTGGAAAGTCCCTGTTTCATGAAGAGAAATGCCTACAAACCTTCAGAAAAATGCCTACAAACCTTCAGAAAAATGTGGAAAAATTGTGATAGCTACAAAAAACCAAACAAAAATAAAAAAAAAAAAAACTTAAAAGAAAAGGAAAAAATGTAGCTCAAAGCAAAGCAATGAGAGGATACACAGACAGAAATAACTTTTTTTGACATTATTAAATCAGGAAAAGATAATTAATTTGAAAAGTCAGTCTTTCCACTGTGCAGCATCCTTTGTGTCACATCTGGATTTACTGTTTGACCGTCTAAAGTTGCACGTTTTCTTTAAATTTTTTTGCTCTTCACCTTCACCAAGTCTGCTCCATCTTTGAAAATTCCCAGTGGAACTGTTCTGCCCATGCTATGTTTTCATCACCACTTCTGTCTCCAGCATTCCCCAGGCAACATTGCATCTCACTTGGGTTGGTGTACAATGAAAAATAAAAGGTTTCTCAGTGATTCTCCTCTCTCTTGCTGATGAGTAATAGAGGCAAAAAAAAAGTTCCAAGGTGTGCCTCTGGACAGCTTCTAGAGATTACACAAGTGGAGGCTGTTCCAAAGCCCAAGGAAGTCAATTAAGAGATTCATTGGCTTTGACAGGCTTTGTAGCAACATATAATGATTGTAGGTTTGTCTCTCTGTCTGATGGAGAGTCTCAGATCAATCAACGTTGCAGCTGCTCAAGAGGAAGAAACTATTTGCAAATAAGTGATTCACTGGTTAGTTATGATGCCCTCCCCAAAGCATTTAGCTACTCAATTCTCAGTGTGCACAACTGATTATGCAGTGGCAAATTTTAATGCTGAGCAGTTCAGGGAAACACTAGCCCTGTCTCACATGTGTATTTGTGGAAGATGATTCCACAGGCCTGATGTATCCTGCTTGCATTGCTGGATGAGGCCTTTATCTGGCCTTTCTTACTATACCACCTGAATGCTTTACAAGCCTTAATAAACTTATCCTCACAGTATCCCTGAGGCAACAGCTGCATGGAAAAGCTGCCCAAGAACAGAAACCTCTGGGCAAAAGCCTGGAAGAAGATGCTGCAGGCAATCACATGCAGAGGAGCAGCTGTCCAAAGAAATCCTGCCCCAGAAAAAACTGACCACGGGATAGGAGTGAAAAACCTCTTTGATCAGGTCAGCTTTATTGCGTTATGTGGCTCCAGTTTTAGCTTTCTTTCATCTTACAGATAAGTGTTTCCAGGCTTTTTCATGTCTCCTTCAGAAGTCATAAAAATGTTTCAACTTTGGACTGCAATTTTTGTGGCTGTCCTCCTGCAACCTGGATCTAATAAAGTAGCTCATGGAGTTACTGTGAATATCACTTTGAAGCACGGTAGCCCAGTAAACACAATATTGCTACTGCTCATAAGAGGCTCTGTAGTGGGTTTGCAGAACCTCAGGAGCAAGGCTGGTCTGACTCACTTTGTCTGAATTGGTGTTCTCTTGCCTGAGGCTTTGTCTTAGGTGCTTAAGCTAAAAGAGTGCTTTCTAACAACAGGCCGCTGTCTAATTTGTTTTATTTTGTATTTGTGTGCTGCAGTTGTAGGGTTTTTAAACTAGATCATGGAATCATAGAATGATAGAATATCCTGAGTTGGAAGGGACCCACAGAGATAATTGAGTCCAAATCCCAGTCCTGTGCAGGAATCCCCAACAATCCTACCCAGTGTCTGAGAGATTTGTCCAAACATTTCTGGAGCTCCATCAGGTTTGGTGCTGTGCCCATTCCCTGGGGAGCTGTCCCAGTGCCCAAACACCCTCTGGGTGAGGAACCTTTCCTGAATCCCAACCCAAACCTCCCCTGACACAGCTTCAGGCCGTTCCCTGGGGTCCTGTCCCTGTCACAGAGCAGGGATCAGATCCTGCCCCTCCTCTGCCCTCACAGGGAGCTGGGGCTGCCCTGGGGTCTCCCCTCAGCCTCCTCCTCTGCAGCTGCACAGGCCCAGTGCCCTCAGCCCCTCCCCACAGGGCTCTTCACCACCCTCATGGCCTCCCTTGGATCCTCCTAATAGTTTGATATCTTTCTTATATAGAGAAAGGCACCCAAAGCTGCTCACAGTGTTCAGGGTGAGGCAGCCCCGGCCCAGAGCAGGGTGGGACAATCCCCTCCCTTGCCCTGCTGGTGACGCTGGGCCTGATGTCCCCAGGACAGGGATGTCCCTCCTGGCTCCCAGGGCACTGCTGACTCAGGTTCCACTTGCCACTGACCAGGAACCCCAGGTCCCTTTCCATGGCTCTGCTTTCCAGGATCCATTCCCCACTCTGTCTGCACACCCAGGATTGCCCCAGCCCAGGTTCAGAACCCGGCACCTGCCCTTGTTGAACTTCATACTGCTGCTATGGAAAAGGTACTTTCATTCATATTCAGACTAATTTTACATTATTATTATTATTCCTTTCTTCTATAATCACTCCTGGACTACTAAGATTTCACATTAGGCTGTTGATACTTCAACAGTAAGCTCCTAGATCTACACATGTGGCATTTTCATTTTTCATTTTTCCTAAGCAGGTATGCAGGCAGTGGGAAGCAAACATCAGAGCAGCTACCCTGCCCTCTGGTAACAGACACTGCTCAGCTCTGAGGAGCACAGTGTTCTCTGCCCAGAAATTTACAAGAACAACAGTAAAAGGTTACTACAGGCATTTTGGTGTGTAAAAAAGGAAGGAGGCATGCTATCAGAAATATAGAGGGGGAATGAAACTGATTTATCAGATAATAAATGCTCTTTAAGTATTTAAGCAACCTTTGTGAGAATGCAAAGTGATCTGCATTAAAAATAATTGTACTACTTTACTGATTTTTTTGGAACTAATTTATTTTTCATCTAACATGTCTAGAGAATGTTTTAGATATTTGCACCTGCTCAGAATCCAGTCTCCAGTTGTCTGCTCCTACTGATATCTGGAAAATTTCCCTCTCCTTATAAAAGGCTGCTGCCTCAGAAGTGGTTCTTCTTTGTAGCAGGGATTAAGATTAATAGATGATCTTTAAATGGCCTGCTGGTCTGGTCTTCCTCCTTTTCCAGAGCACATTGCTTAATGGATTTAAATTTATCTCCCATTCCTACACAACTCTCACACAGATCTGTAAGTAGTATAAGAAAGCTAGTATTGCAGGACCACCACAGTTCTGGGTGTTACCATTCAATAAACTCTGAAATTCATTTTCTTCTTGTCTTATTGTCTTTCTCATTCTCCTTCAGCCATCACAGTGATCTTATGCTGACAGTTCATACATATTCAAGCAACTGCCCAGAAACCACACACTGAATATTTTCTCTCTTTTTGCAGTCATTTATTTGTAGATTAGCCTCTCTAAAGAAATAAAAAACATCTCATTTTTTCTCATTTAAATGTACTCTCAAGACCAACTGATCATATTTCCTTCTACTTTGTAGGACTACCTTGAAATGCATTGCTGCTTTGCAAGGTGCATGAATGCTGGATGGGAGTTTGGTTTAAATGATTGGTTAATGCCTCAAGTACAAAAGGAAATGAGGGCAAACCTTTGCCAACCCCAATAAGCAATAAATTATGCAATGTATGCAAAGATAAAGTGCTGCTGGGCCAAGCTTTTCAAGGGAATGGATAGGGTTTTGCTGTAAATACAGCTAAGTATATCCATGAATTAAAAAAAAAAAAAAAAAAAGACAAATATTGAAGATGCAGACAAATTTCAGCAACACAGTCTTGTACAACCACACAAAAGATGCATTGGACACCAATTTCTCCACAGGCATTTCCATTTCTAATGTCTATTGGAGTGCATCAGGATTAATTGGGCAGAAATGTATCACTAGAAAAGTCCTTCAAGGGTTAAGAAGAGATTGATATAAACATTCATGGAGTTTTCTGCTACAGAAGACATAGAGTTCAGATAAAGATTTCTATTGTAAAAATAGTTATAAAATGGAAAAAAAAAGTCTCTGTGAGTCAGATAGGGAAGAGAGATATTTGTGTTAATTGTGATGCTCCTTAGTTTTGATATACTTTGAGAAACTTTTAGGTGACATAATATGTTGAATATTTCTCTGGGATATTCTAAACTTTCAAGGAAAGACACTGGAGCTTACTTTTAATACCATCAAATGTATTATACATTAAAGCTTTCTTGTTAAGGATTCTTTATAGTATACTTCAAAATTCTGTTTTTGAGATGATTTAAAAGTGTTATAATACAAAGTCAGTCACATGAAATTCTAAGTGTGTTCCTGCTAAGCCCTTTTTACTGCTGCTGAACATCAATATGCCTTATTTGAATGTAACTCCAGAAAGTTATTTGTGCTTTTAAAATTGCAGCCAGGCTGTTCAACACAGGAGTGATTTCCTGTGAGTATTTAGAGCAATTGCTACATGCGGATTTGACTCACCTCCTTGCCTGACCCTAAAGAATGAATTAGCATGGCATAATTTTCACTAAAATCCCCAGGCTCAGCTGAATGTCCCTAACCCTCCAGAAACTTCCTGTGCAATTCACATGGGTGTTTCTAACCTTACTCTAGGCCATTAACTTAGATATTGATGCCAGAAAAAGGGACGTAGCACAGCTCACTTGACACTAAACCCCTCAATTCATCAGTCTGGGGAATTTCTGGCAGCTGACCTGGTGAGTTACATGCCAGCCTATAGCTACTTTAAATTTAAATATGTCCTATCTTTACAAACTGCTCTTGATGCAATAGCTCTAGCAGAGCTGAGAGTGCACAAATGTCTTAAAAACTGTGCTTCCTTCCCCTTGCAAGATAACTGCTGGGGAGGTTGTTATGATCACTCATAGCATCTATGGAAGCTCATGACCATCAGAAAAAAAAGTGAAATGTGTTTGAATTACTCCTAAATATGAACATAAATTCATAAGCAACACATGTATACTTAGAGATACAAAGGGTGGTTTTGTGGTTTGTTTTTTTTTTTGGTTTGTTTTTTTTTTTTTACCAGAAGAGAGGAAAATAATAAGGAATACTGACTGAAGGAAATAATTAGGCATGGAAGTTGAATGAAATTTAGGAATTTCTTCATGGCAAGTTACTAATGTATTATTCCATAACCACTGAGCAGAACAGGTATGCTCTCGAGCTCAGTGGCAGAAAAGGGGAGCAACTGGAATAAAGAGAAAAATCACAATCTAGGTGAGGGGCATAAAATCTATGGTAATTCACCCTATAACTAGTAGCCTTCATCCAGATCCACAAGGTGATTCAGCACTAGTTTTCCCCTTCTTGTAGCATCAAATCAGCCCCATTACACCTGCATCCAATGAATCCCACACTCCAGAGATATCAGTAAGGAAAAGAGATATCAATGACATTCAGACATGACAGCTGACTTCAAGTAAAACACATTTTTTATTTGATGCAGTGCATTGTCAATCTGGATGTCCCAATCAAGTGTTTTCAGGGAAACAATGAATTCACTTAAGAAAGAATTTGCATTCATCAGTGGCCAATTAATAACTGTTTCTTTCCTCCCAGCAGGGCTGCAAATAGCTGTGTTATCAACGTTGAGGGCAGATCAATCTGTTAACATTTTTGGAACACATCAGTGGGGAATCTATGAAGATCTCTTAATAAGGCATCTGCAATCACAGATAAATGCCACACAACAAAAATGAATCATTTATTTATATAAACTTCCACTGTTACCTTTTACCTCTTCAAGCCCACTGCTGCATTCTCCATCTAACTGAGCTAAATCATGCATGAAATAGTATTCTATTTAGTTTAATGGCTAACAGAACCTGAATGCCTACATATACTACACTAGCTTACTTCTGAAAGACTCAGTAATTTTTAATACAGCAAAGAACTGCTCAGTGTGTAACCTCAGTGAATAGGTCAGCCTTATTTCCATTATCAGCAAATATATTCCAGAAAGCTGTTCTGTATTATTCAGTCTTATATAATTTCATATTTTACAAAAAAACCCACCTAAAATCAAACTGCCAAAGCTCCATATTCTCTGATTTTATTACTAAATGCTGTCTCTTCCAGCGAGAAAATCTTAGTGTTATTCTACTTTTTATTCTTTCATCTTTTGAGAGAATAGCAGTCTTTATAAACCATTTGCCCAGTTATCTTTAGAAGCAAATTTGTCTTTTTCTGAGATACCTCTTTTGATAGAGCACGTTTCTTAAAAGCTGCACTTTCCCTAAATACACAGCTATTAAGGATACTTTCTTTAAGGATATTAAAGAAAATTTCATCTATGCTCTTTATTATCATTGTATTTAAAAGGAAAGTTTAAGAAAACAAGATCCATGATGGAATGGAAGCTGTGTAAATACTTGGGTTCAGCATTTTTATTACCATCCAATTAGGAAAAAAATCATGCTGAAGTAGAACACCCCTGAACAAGGAGCTGCGGAAACAGCTTAGGAAGATTTCTCCCACTGAGTCTGCCGAAAAAAAATATGCACGTAAACCTTGCATTGAGATCCCAGAACTTTGCTGAAAGCCAGAATCACAGAATGGGTCAGGTTGGAAGGGGTCACAATGGTCTCACCTGGTCCAAATTTCCAGCTTAAGCAGTGTCGCTCCAGAGCAAATGACACAGGAAATGCAATGGAATTCCAGAAAATTGAAATTATTGAAATCTTCAGTGCAATTTTTTTTAAAGTAATATTTTCTGAATTTTGAAGGACTCTTATTTTAGCACTGGGACAGATTCATCTCTGAAGTATTCTATGTCTTTAAACATCATTAGGGCGTGTATAAATACGTGTGTTCCAGAAATTTCCTTGTTCCAAGTATTCCAAATATGTTTCTAGATATTTCTGTCAAGTCTTCTTTGACATCTCTGCCCTACCAGCTGCATGTCCACCCCAGTGGAGGAACCCAGAGGTAACTGCAAGCTAAGATCAATTATCCTTGTAGAGTTGTGCCGATACAGCTGCACTGCTTTTGGAATTAGACCTTAACCTCCTCCCTAGGCCTTTGACTGTCCTGTGGCATCTCCTCAAGCATGCAGAGATTTTAAGGTTCCTGGCTTCAGATTTCCTTTTGTTGCCCACACTTAGGGGACTTGAGGACATTTGAGGTATTCTCAGGTATCTCAAACATAGAGAGGGCATTGGCTGATCTCAGAGGACCTTTGATCAGCAGCTGATTGAGGGAGGGGATTCTCCTCTCTTCTGGTATTATCAGTATTCCCACCTGGAATATTGCATGCAGTTCTATTCTAGAAGACATCAGGGTGAAGGCTCATTAATAAGGTCCTTAATTATTTACAACTGAGACACAGCATTTTATTTTCTGATGTGAGTGTAGACAGGTAGAAAACAGTGAGCAGAGGACTAATTGTCCTGTAGTTATTTCTCTCAATATTCTTCCACATTTACCAGAGGTGGTAAGACTTCAGCCTCTCAATTCTGTTGAAATCCCAGGAAAGAAATTCTGGTGGTTTTTTCTCTCTTCCACTGCTGACGATGTATTTATCCTCTTCAATTCTTCCCACTGAAATAGCCGTTCAGTTCCTTTTGAATCAAATGGTCTTATCTCCAAAGTTGATACCTGACCTCTTTAAAATTACTTAAGAAGCCCCAGGGCTTACTTGTTCATTTCTTGTCTTTCAGCCACAGACAACCAGAAGATGACCTATGTGACTCTACTTTCTGCATTATTTCTACCTCTGCCTCTTCAGAATTTTACTGTCACATGGAATAAAGGCTTTAAAGCTTTCTGAAACAAAACGCTTAAACCCAGCTCATCCATCTTCCCTTAATTACACTTAATATTCAAAACTTGTTTTTTTTTTTTTTTTTTTGTGATGGGTTTACCTACCTTCATTTGGCAATATATAGACCTCATATAGATCTCTCTAACATATAGAGCTCAGATTCTCAAGGGGGATTAACTGAGGACTGAAAGACTCCAGCAAGTGCTTGATAAGAACAGGTTAATTGGTTTCCAACATGTTAAAAAATGCTGTAGAGAGAAAGGGAATAGTAAACACCCCATGTCCAAGGTAGAATACATGAGAAATAAGGTTTAAATGACAAACAGAGAACACAAGGAAACTGTTTTTAACAACAAATTAATTGCTGGAGCTTCAAGGATGTTACTGAAAAGGTCTCCTGCAGTGGTAGTGCTTAAGTTTTGGCAAATATCCTTGTCAAGGCAGAGAGGGGGCAAATATGATGTTTTTATAAGTCTCTGCCTTTAGTTAATATCAAATTAAGGTTTAAATCATTAATTACTTCTCTGAGATAAATAGATTTATATCTAGAGTGAGGTATCTTGGCATCCGTATGAACTTTCATAATATGACCTTAAAGAGTCAATTCATAGGCTAAAGAAACTTTTAGACACAGATATTACAAGCTCATCAGATCTAACATTTTTAAAACGAATAAGAAATGCACTGATACTTTATTCCCTTGACTCACACATATTTATTGGAGAAAAGAAAAAAAAAATTAGACATTAATCTGTAGCTCACCACTCACTAAACAAAACCCTTCCATTTCCTTTCTTCTCCTTATCTGCATCTGACCTTGGGTGTCTCTGATACCTGACAAGCAGAGAATATTTTTCATCTACCCTAACTTTCATTTCTCACACTCATGATTGGAGGGGGGAGCCATAATAAACATGAACATTTAATCAATACCCTCGTATGAACCCAGCAGTAAAGCACAGGCTAAATAATGAAGAAATACAATTCTTACTCCTGACGCATCTTTAATTAGAGCTTTACCGCACGACACAAATTACTCCAGTCCTGTGATATTACCCAAGATGCTTAAACGCTCTACAAAAGTATTGATTTTGTTTTGAATGTCAGATCTTGCGCTTGGCAGCTTTTTCTGTGAAACAAATTGGAATTCTAATTAAGCTGCGTTTCTCAAATGAGAAGCAGACAAACAGCAACATAAGTGCACAATTATTGGACCACAGTTATCAGCCTTCTTATGGTCAAAGCAAGAACAATTTTGAGTAGTACTGAGCAACACACTACAGGCTTTGAATGAAAGCTTTACAAAGATGAATTTCTGTGTAGCCACTGTGTTATTTACCACCTGGAAAAAGATTGGTTGAATGGTTTGAGTGGCGCATTATTTTTATTTTTGTTTAAATAGGTTTGGCGACTTAGCGGTGAGAAGTATTAACCTCTGGAAAAAATCAATTGCCATCTCATCTCATCTAGTTAAGAAAAACACACACATGCAAGAAAAACTGCACAGAAATCTGATAGAATTAGTCAGTGAACAGGACCCTCACTCTGAGCTTTTGGCATCGGTGCAATGCGGTAGATGGGCTGAGGCAAGGAGAGATGAGAGTGGAGCTAAATAAGGAAAGAATGTCACTGAAAAGCTGAAGGGAAAGATTTCAGCTGCTTGACATGACCAATGAATAGATAACACCTAGCACTTGTTCTTCATGTATTTTGAGCTGCAGGTTTCTCATGTCACTTCATCTGAATTCATTGACTTTCAAGACCTTCTGAGATTGTACAAGATGTACCTGTTAGAGAGTTCCATCTCACGTTCATCAACAAGGTGTACACCATTCTAACTTAATTTTAAATGCTTTCATCATCTAACTTCATCATCTAGATCTATGTTCACGTCTGTTGTTGCTACTATCTTTTTTTGTTTGACCTTTTTTTTTTGTGTATGACTTTTAACTACTTTCCTACACGTGCCAAATCTCAATATCATGCCTTCTTTGGTCTGAATAGTGTCGTGATCAACACTTTCTTTCAACACAAAGAAAGAAAACAGTCCTTGCCAAGACATAATTATTTTAAAATTTCTTTCTTCAGCAGATTGACAAGAAACCAATAGTCTAGTAGCCTAGTCCATAGCATAGTACCCCCTATTATGACACATTTGTAGATTTTCAAAAATTTTTTCATTTCTTTTTATCAGCATTGGAAGAAATGTTAAAATTCATGCTCAAGGCATTATAACAAAATTATAAACTCCTTCAATTACTCAAATGCCCCTAACTCTGAACTGTGTTACATTTTCTCTTACACAAACATATATACACATGCACAGAAATATGCACAGAGCTAAAGGAAAAATCTCTATATTTGCACAATCTACCATATAAGGAATTCAATAATTTAAAGAAGATCTGACCTCTTTGTAAGGTATTTCAATATTCGGCCAAATGTTACCAAATGGGAGCACATTACATTCTCCATATCTACTGCTAATTAAAATCCTCCTAAGCATCAGTGTCCTGACCTAGACATAACACTCACCACACAGTAAAGGACACTCCATTGTAAACGTATACAAGTGAAAATAAAACATTTCAGGGAAAATTAAGTTTTGAAGTGGTATTTAACAGAAATCATCCTACAAAGGTAAAACATGGAGCTCCAGTTTTTGGGAAAGATAGCTGGCCTCACTGATGGATGGAGGAGGGTAACATGTCCAGAGGAGGGTAACAAAGCTGGGGAAAGCTCTGGAGCACAGGTCTGAAAAGTGGCTGAGGGAGCTGGGAAGGGGCTGAGCCTGGAGCAAAGGAGGCTCAGGGGGGCCCTTGTGGCTCTGCACAGCTCCTGACAGGAGGGGACAGCCGGGGGGGTCGGGCTGTGCTCCAGGGAACAGGGACAGGAGCAGAGGGAACGGCCTCAGGCTGGGCATGGGGAGGTTAAGGTTGGATAACAGGTAAAATTCCTTTCCTATTGGTCAAGCACTGGAACAGACCAGGGTAGAATCACCCATTCTGGAGGTATTTAAAAGGTGGCACTTAGAGACGTTTTAGTAGTCAGCTTGGCAGTTCTGGGTTGGTGGTTGGAGACTTAGAGGTCTTTTCCAACCTTAATGGTGCCATGATTCATTAGTAATAGCTTTAATACTCCTTGAAACACATTAATATTCCTCAGGCATGACCATATTTTTTTTTTTTTAATTTCAAAGCCATTTTAACTGGTTTTTTTTTCTCTTCTACATCCATTTTCACCACCTAGCTTTCCAATTTGCTGCTGAAATTTCATGAGTGCAGCAGAATACCTAACCAGACTAGAAGCCTTCATTCCTGTAAGTTTGGCATGCCTCCTTTTCAGAGGAATTCACGTTGCCTGCTGCAGAGCTCAGAGACGCAGCAATGATCACCAGCCCGTGGAGAGCAGCAGAAGCTGTGTAGGAAGCAGGAGACCATAGGAGCTGCTGTAGTAATCCCAGAGCACACAAATATAGTGCAAAATCCACTAAATTGCTCCAGCTTTTATTTCAGAGCGTCTCATAAAGAAATCTTGCAAATTGGAAAAGAATTATTTTCTGTTTATGGATAACCCATTGTTCTGACCTCTTTGCTTTGAAGTCAGTACTTGCTCCAGGGTGATTCCATGCCATGCTTTGGCTTTGATGTACAATCTTAAAAGCACCATTACAGGCATTTACTGGAAGGGAATACCTTGTTGCCATGGTTACTAGTGCATCACTTGAAATTGTGATATAGCTGGATTTCATCACCATGACACTAATTTTCTCCAGTGCAGCAAGGGAGAGACTAGATCATTACTGTATTAGATGCAGCAGAGTTGAGCTTCCTTCTTTGCATTTTCTTCTTTTCACTTCTAAAGTTTTGTGTGGGTGAAAACCGTGGCTGTAAGGAGAAATCTGTGAGCCAAAGAAAACCCTACCAGCTATAGTTTGGGGGAATGTGAACAAATAGGGAGTATTTTTGGCTTTGTTTCTTACTAGGAAAAAAAAAATTAAATGCAGAATGCTGTAGGAAATCAGCTGTCAGCCTTAGCACGTCCCCACTGGTATGAGGTAATGACAGTCAAATTCAGGGCTTCCCTGCTGGCTGCTGGGCCCTAATCCAGCACTCTCTGGGCTTTCTCAGGTGTAGGCAGCATGGTGAGTTGTGGTGTGATGAACATTTCCAAGATCCCTGGGGCAGGGCTTTATCACAGGGCAAGGCAAAGAGAGGGAAGCATCTCAGAACTGCACAACCTGTGCACCCCCAGAAGTTCATGCACAGCTGATTCAGAGCAGGGAGTGTGGTGGAACTGTCACTGTGTTTGGAAATTGCCTCTAGTTCCAGGTCTGTGATGACCCAGTCCAGCTGTCCCTGTGCCTGCTGCAGAGATGTGAGCTGGGACAGATGTGACATCCCACTACAACACAGATCTGGGGAGAAATCTGCAGGAGTTGGGTGTGGGATTGGTTTTCAGGTGGGCTGAAATGGAAAGGAGCAGCTTGAATGAACTACTCGTCTTCTTTTCTCTTCAGGCTACAAGCTAAACCAAGTTAACTGAAAAGGCAGCTTACTCCAGCTGAGGGATTTAGGTGAAAAAAAAAAAATTCCTTCATTCATCTGGTTATAGGAGCCTCTGTCCTGCTCCCATCCTCCAAATTAGGCACACATGAAGGATTCCAACTAAAAGCTCTTACAGATTATTGCTTTCCTCACCTAACTTGTACATCTAAAGTAAGAATCACCTCAACTGAAGGTTAAAGAAGGGGGGAGGTTTCAACAATATCTTCAAGATATATGAAGTAAATCCTACTATGAGAGCAAGATTTACTTTTTCACAGATTCATGCTTAGCATCATTTGACAAAACTTCTGGATTGGACATTGCTGACAGGAGCAACACAGGTGTTATCACAAAAAACCCCAAAACTTGAAGAGGGAAATGGACACTTGCAGAGCTCACTGTGAACAGACATGCACTGAGCCACCCTTTAAATGTAACCTAAGGTCACTACTCAGGTTCTGAGTATCCTCAAATGAGAGCTACCAAGACCTTCAGGATGTTTCTTGTGGCCTCAGACATATGTATTAGAATAGGAGGAAGTGAGTTTGGCAACATTTATATTTCAGTATCCACTACTGAAAGAAACCTAACTACTTTGTCTGGACACCTTGACGTAAATACAATCAAGATTATTTGGCCCTTAGTTTCAAACAATTAAAAAAAAAAAAAAAAAAGCATGTGTTTCTGAAATAATCAATTTCAGGACTAAGTGAATTTTTAAAAAGGGTAAAATTAAAAAGGACCAGCTTCACCTGTTTCAGTTATAGCATTGTTGTCTGGGTATATTCCCAGTTCATCCCAGTTTAGGTGGAAGAAGTGAGTGGTACGATCCCCAGTGAACTCACAACACACATCCCAATCTGAAGTTTTCAGCCAACAGGTGCTGTAACAAAGATAAAGGTCTCTTAGAAGTTGGCAAGTGTCTCTTTACATAAATTTGTTGCTATCAGGAAAGTTTGATCGACTGCATTTGTAATACATAGATTTTAAAGTGACAGATGTGTGAATGGTTTTTTGCCTGGAGTTTGGCTGAAATTCATTTTTATTACAATAGACCAGTTTTGAGTACACTATTTCAATCACATTTTCTTTATGCTTTTAGCACACATGTGCCCTATTTTAGTCATTCAACAAAACGAGAGTTCTCCAATTCTTCACAAGACCACTCTTTTTTTTAATATTTAGAAAAACTTGTAGCTCTAACTGACACTGAAAGAACCTTAAAGAAATGCCTGGCTTACATCAGATGGGTATTGCAATATATGAAATTTTATTTGAGCTTTAAAATCAAATTATTCCATTTCAGGAATTAGTGGTTATAATTTGAAAGGTTACATGTACATCTTCGTGTCAAATTCTGAACACATAAAAGTTAAGTTCAGTTTGGAAAACTGTTGCGGTGTTAAAAGTTTAAAGAACAATTTTTATAATGAGCTCTTAGGAAGACAGACTGACTTTTCTCTTCTGCTTCCCACAATTAGATGTAGATTTACCAAGCACAACTTAACATCTCTAAGTAGCTCTGTATCTAAACATAGCCCTTCATTTTCACTTAAAATTCAATACACATTTCCTGCAAAAATGACTAAAAAGAAAAGTGGCTCTTGTTTTTTAATGTTAATTAATCTGTGAGGCAAAGCTATCATTACCTACAGAGAATGAAAAGTATTGATTTTAATTTGTCCCCTAACAAAACCCCACAGAAGATTTTGATATAAATTCTTCCCCTCCCTCTTGACAGCTGTTGAGATTTCTCCAGCCTTTCCTCTTTCTCTCCTGAAATAAGACCTTCAGGTTTAAGTAGTGACTGTTCAAGAGAGATGCCACAAGGAAGATCATGTCATTGGTTCTTTGTGCTGCTATTGAAGGGATTCTGATGACAATACTTTGATGTATGTTTATATAGCCACAAGTACATTACTAATTTAAAAATTGAAAAAAATTTATTATTTTTGATTTTATAGCAAAAATTATCAATTTTTCTGAAGAAAACCATCTAAATTTTACATAGTATTTATTTTGGCTGTAATTTTTATGTATGGTAATAGTGGCAGGTATTGCAATTGAAAATTTTTACTTTAAACAACCATTGCCAAATTTTGGTTGCTTAAATGTCTTCAGTGAAGATTTTTTTGTTTGTTTGTTTTTTTTTTTTTGGGGGGGGGGGGATTGTGGTTTTTTTTTTGTTGGTTTTGGGTTTAGTTTTTGAATGGGGGTGGGAGAAAGTGGAATGATTTTTCCATTAGAGTTTTTTAAAAATATCCAAAAATTTAGTAGAAATTTATCAACTAAAAATATAAAGTGATTTAGTAACAAGGTTTCTTAATCTATCAAGGGTCTTTCCTTAAATTGCTATAGTCTAGAAGGCTCCACTTTTTATTATTTTAGTCTTCCAGACTAGGATGGTTGTAATACTTTAGCACTTCTCTCTCTCCATTTAAAATGTGACAGATCAGAATACAACAAGGATGAACAAACACTGATGGAAAGGGAGCATGGAAGATGCTGTTTCTTGGAAATCATTCAATCTTCAAAAAGAAGGTCAGGTTCAGGGTGCCTATATTCTATAATTAAAAATCTTGTCAATCCATCCCAATGTCTTTCACATTCACATTAGAGTGCCAAACTATGTCAGACCAGATTCTTCTCTTTTTCTTTTTCTATTTTTACTGCTACATAATTGAAACTTGAATCTACTGCTGTGTGAATATTAATGTGCCATTCCAGCAGTTATTCATAGTCCCTAAGTTATGATCTTCTAAGGGGGTGTTCAGTCAAAGAGTGAAAAAATAAGACTTTATTCAAGTTCATCTGGTGAGCACAGAAGGCTTTTAATTTTACAGAAAAGAATGAAGAAAAAAGCTGAAAAAAAAGGTGATCTGTCCATTCCTCAAAGTGATGATATAGAGCAAGGCTCTCTGGGGTTGCTGACTGGATTTATTGTGTGCCACACAGATCAAAAGTAAGTGCAGGCAGGTAAAAAGTCTTGATACCCAGCTGGGTAGGATGGTTTGAGAGCATAACAGACACTGACTGTGAGACAGCACAATGCTTCTGCTTGCCAAGTTAATTAAGTTAGGATTGAATGCCCATGGATAGGAGATAATAATATCAGCCACATAAAAAGGATATGTGATATTGTAGATTAGGCTTATAAGAATGGCTTTGTCTCTCTGACAGGCAGACAAAAATGTGCTGCCGCTGAACTCCTGGAGATGGGACTCCTGCCATACTCAGGAGCGTGCTTTAGTTTGTATTTTTTTTTTTCATTTATCATTTCTATTTCCCATTCCATAAAACCCCCGCGCCTTTGAGCTACATGCAAAGGAAATGGCAGGAAAGGTGACAAGCCCAGGAAACTGCCAGAGGTGAACTTTTCAACTCACAGGAACATCTCAAGGCAGGCTGTAAATAGGATTACTTTTATTAGACTGCTGCCTGCTGCAGCTGTTCTTGTTAAGGGCCTGTCACTCTGCCATTGAGCCCAGTGCAGTGACAGGCAGCCCAGGCCTGGGGACCCTGTGCAGACCCCAGTGACACCCATCACTCAGCTGGGGCCATCCCTTCCTGTCAACAGCAGAGCATAAAACAGCATTTCAACCTGCTCTACAGAAGATGGGCAGCTGTGGGATTACTTCTTTGACAGAAACATGGTCAGTGCAAGGTCAGGGGAACCACCAAGAGCCTCTTCCCCACCGTGGATGTGCCTCCAAAACGGAGGCAATTCTCCACCAGGCCACAACATTGGTCATTAAACCCCTCTCTAGCTTAGATTTTCTTTCCCATCACCTCCTAGCCCAGTGCCTGAATCACAGATTCCAGATTATTTTTTCCCATCACCTCTTAGTCCAGTGCCTGTTTGAACAAGGCAATTCTCAGCCTTGACAAAAAACAATCAAGATTTCATTCAAGATCTCAGGTGTTCCCCAGGTCACTACAATACAAGCTGGGGGCGTGAAAATGGATTATTCTGAGGGAGGCACGAGGATTAAGGCAATGTCTGCACCTCACGTTTATGGAAAAGAAGAAGATTAGACCAGACAAAAGAGAAAAAAGAGAATAAGGAAATAGCTGTAGGGAGAACTTGGAAAGCCTGAGGGTTGCAGCAAATATTTTGTAGACTGTCTGTATTACTGTTGCTCATCTGTAGATGTAGAATATTACATCTGCAAGTCAACCTATGCTTCCAAAAGGAAAAATTTTCTCTCAAATTATCATTTCTTACCCCGGGAATCTAAAATACTGTATATTTATCTCTCTTTATATATTTATATATGCACACACCCACAAACACATCTATAGATATATTCTTGGGGTGGTCCTGTGCAGAACGAGGAGCTGGACTTCAGTGATCCCTGTGTGTCCCTTTCAAATCAGAATACTTTATGACTCTGTGGAATATTACATATATATTTAAGCACTTGCACTTCCAGCTTCTCTGAGCCTCTCATAAGAGCTCATTTGAAGCTGTTAGAAAGGTACCACACCACAGGAGGCTGGAATTCTACCCATGCTTTTCAGTCTGTCTAAGCCATCCTTCATTTTACAGGAGGATTTGAAAGCTGAAGTTTTGTTCCAGACAAACACTGCAGTAGACACCCAAACTGCATCAGCTGAAGTATTTTAAGTGTATGATGCAATTTGTATTTCAGAAGTGTTAGAGGGAAGCTGGGAAGCTGTGGCCAGACTGGAGAGAAGATCCAAAACTCAGATTTTTGTTACTCTGCAAAAACATTTAAGTACTTGTGTTAGGGGCAAGCACAAGTTTAAATGCTTTTATTAAAAAGGACAATTCACTTCAATATGAGGGAAATCATCTTTAATATGTGGGTGGCCACAGATGGAGCAGAGACCAGAGACTATGGAGTCTTCCTCACAGGAGATATTCCAGAACCATCTGGATACAGTCCTGTACTCTGGGATGACCCAGCTGGATCTGTGAGGTGGGACCAGATGATCCACTGGGCCCCTTCCAGCCTGACCCATTTTGTGTGTGATTCTGTGTAATATACACTTTTAAATTGCTATTCTGTTAATTTTGATTAATGTAACTACAGAACTACAAAATTTCATGGGTTTATAATATAAATTATCTGGATATATCTTGCAGGAAGCACTTGCAGCAATACATTTCTAATAATACCTTTTATTATTTCCTTTCTCAGAGCGGTTTTTAGGAGTGCACATCTCAAATCATACAAACAAAAAACCATTAAAATGATCTTATAAAAGCTATTATGTTTCATGATCTGATTATACATATTCTGTTTCAGGACAAGCACACTATTTGGAAAATTATAGTCTTAGTCCAGTCACCTTCTGGAGAAAATTCCTATTTATATTCCTGACTGACATTACCTATTTCTCCAAGGGATTTTGTCCAGTTTGCATGATACAAATCATCATCTATACAGAAGAAGACCAGGTCCAAGTTCAGTCCTGATTTATCCCCACCAGTGCATAAAAGGGTAAAGAAAATCCATTAGAAACAAGGTTAAAAAGAGGGGAAGAGGGAAAAAAAAAAGAGAGACACAGCATGAACTGCATGGAAGATAAATGCCTAAGACCTGATTGTCATTTACATTAAGGCAGAATAAAGAAGCTGTGAATGAGAGCTGGAGACAGGCTGTGCTTCTGTTTATTTCTAGCTAAAAATATGCTGGATTTTTTTAGGGGTGTACATTCTCATTTGTTTGTGAGAATAATTTTTTACATTAACAGGAGGGTTTTTGAGCGCTAGGTGAAAGGTTCAGTGTTGAACTGAATTTACAAATTCTCCAGCTCTCCAGGATTCACTTATCTCTCTCTGAAAGTATCTGTCTATCTCTTCATCACAGGCCTTGCAATCACTGGCTATTATGCAGGGGTCAAGCTCATTCTGAGGAAGGAAAATTTACTGAATTAAGATGTATAAGAGATTAACCAGCTCAGGTTAATTGTGTTTTCATTCTCTCAAGGCTTTATCAATGCTGTAAAAAAAATCTCTTTATGTTTTTGCAGTTATTAAAAAGAAAATGGGACACTGCGTAATAGTGACAGTCATTATCATCAGATCTGAAAACAAAACCAGAGGAGCAATCCTTTCTGTTGGAAGCAAAATCAAGTGGTTGCACATAACACTATAAACTCCCTGTTATTTCTTCGTCTTCTTTTTCTGTTATCATTCACCATGAGATATTTTCCCTCTTGCTCACAAATGCCATCAGGAAGGCATCTCTGCCTGTTGAAACTACTGTTCCTGTCAGCTTTCCTTTCCAGGCCTTGTAACATCTTTTTGCAGCTGTGGTTTAAAGACCACCTCACTTCCTTGTGTGGAATGGTCTTTCTGTGTCAATAATTGAAAGCACAGAGGAAGTGAGACACTGGCCAAATTGGGCTAAAGGGATGGGTAGGGCAAAGAGGGGATGGTAACAATAAAATAATCAGATCAGATCAAATCAAATCAATCCCCCAGATCCCTGAAAGAGAGGAGGTGCTGTGGATCACCATCTTCCTCATGGCTGAGTTTGTGCCCAACCAAAGGCCCTGGGGGTGCTGGTGCCAGGGGCTGGACACGAGCCCAGGGTGCCCAGGGGAACAAGAGGCCAATGGCCCCTGGGCTGTCCCAGCCAGGCTGTGACACAGCCCCAGGGCAGGGCCTGTCCCTGTGCCGGCACTGCTGAGGCAGCTCCAGTGCTGGGGACAGCTCTGGGCCCTCAGCACAAGAGAGACACCGAGGGGCTGGAGCGTGTCCAGGGCAGGGAACGGAGCTGGGAAGGGGCTGGAGCCCCAGGAGAGGCTGAGGGAGCTGGGAAGGGGCTGAGCCTGGAGCAAAGGAGGCTCAGGGGGGCCCTTGTGGCTCTGCACAGCTCCTGACAGGAGGGGACAGCCGGGGGGGGTCAGGCTGTGCTCCCAGGGAACAGGGACAGGAGCAGAGGGAATGGACTCAAGGGTCACCCAGAGAGGTTTAGATTGGATATTAGGGAAAATTTCTTCATTTGGGTGGTGAAGCACTGGGACAGGCTGCCCAGGGCAGTGGTGGAATCATCATCCCTAGAAATGTTCACTGCAGCTTGGATGTTACACTTCAGGACATGGTTTTAGTGGTGGGTTTGACAGTGCTGTGTTAACAGTTGGACTTGATAATCTTAGACGTTTTTTCCAACCTTAATGATTCCATGGTTCCCTGAAATATAGGCATTGAAAATAATTTTTCAAATACTTTATTGTGTTTTACAAATACTTTATTGCACACCAGGGATACTCCAACAGCAGACACAGGACTTTCCCTCAGCTGTACCTTATCAATAAGGGATGGTGCATACAGACACTTTGAAATACCAGTATTCTACCCTGCTGCAGAGCTGGGGCCACAAACCTTTGTCCCTGCCTATGATTTTATTTTATTTTCCACCTGAGCTGAAACCCAGAGCACTCACTGGGTCTCAGGCAAAAAACCAGGGCCCGGTCCCAAGGTATTCAGCCAAGGTCACTGGGGGCACCTGATGTCACATCATAGGATGAAGTACATTTTCTCCCTTGCATTACACTAACTACCATAAAACACATATTTAGTGCTATCTAAGCTCGTGTAGGAAGTGCTGGGGAGAAGGCTGTACATCCCTCATTATGGTGATGGAGTGTTTACAACAGCAACCCTTTTAGCAATAATGAATTTCCTCATTCATAGGAGGGCTCCCCAGGGTAAAGGGAGTATCCAGCAATCAAGAGCCTTGAATTTCCTTTGTGCTCACTAAAATGAAACAAACAGACAAAAAAATCCTGAATAGGGAATAAAAATCCAAATCCAAATCCAAACAAGGTGTCAATCTGAACACCACAAACCAGACTCTAAACAGGGAAAGCTGTGCAAGCACTCTGTTCTTGCCACTTTGTTGAAGATAAAACTAGAGCCAATTTAGAATCAATATTAGCTCATTCATGATTGATCTTCCTTAACTTTAATCTTCCTGCTTTAATAGCCCAAAGGACTTTTTCAGTGGATACAAAAGAGGAATGGTTCCAGATCCTAAAACACCTGAATCGTATTCAGACCAGGTCCAATGATCCTCGTGTATTGTCAGAGGAGTACAGAGTGAGCAGTTTTGTCATTAACTTATCTCCATGATGTGACTGACAACATCAGAAAGCTGAAACCTCCTAATTCAGGCATTTTCTTACTCATAAATGATCTTCTATGAAAACATGTGTTGTTTCCCTTCTTAGCCTGAATTCAATGGAAAAATACATTCAAATGAGAAACTGAAGTATTTATACACAGCCCTAACTGAATAGGATTTCTCATAACTCTGGAAAAATAGGTGTTGTCTTTTAGCCCCATCCAGTCACCATGCTCTCACAGCCTCTCTCTAGAAAAACGCTGTAGGATTTCTGTTATCTTACCCTCTAAAGTAAAGGCTGATCATATTTTAAAATAGGACATTATTTCATAGTCTGAATTGGTATTTAATTTTTTTCATTGAATAGTTCATGTGATATTTATCAAGAGTTTCAAAGATAGAAACAAAACCCATCTAAATATAAAGGATTCTTTTTTTTCCCCACAAACATTATTTGTGACTTTATATCTTTCAATACAGTAATAGTTTTCTTCTAATTTTTCATTCCAACTTCTTGGAAATACAAATTTTTTTTTGTCTAAAAATCTAAAATATACAAATTACACCTGACCTTCAACCTTAGGTGATAGCAGAGGGCTTGGATGCTATTCCCACCCCTCCTTTCCACCCAAGAAAAAAGAATAGTCCCTGACGTATCATTCATTTTTATAGCCTGAAAGAGCATTTCTTATAACTAGTCTAAAGCTACTCAGTTGTGAAAAATGACACTGAGCATGACTGAAAGATGAATTCTCCTAAGAATACAAAAAAAATGAAAAGACAAAGAAAGAAGAAAAAAAACCAAAAAGGGTGTATAGGAACTTTCCATGTCATATATTTCTATTCTTTCATGGCCTGAAGCTACAAAGCAATGCTTGCATTTCAACAGAGAGCAGGGACAGACTACTTAAGCTAAATATCACTTTTAACTTCATTTAGGGACCATCAGTTATGGTTACCCATAAATGTTTTGTAATAGGCAGGCTCATAAATCCAGGTGACAACCTCCCACTTTCAGCAGCTCTAGGAACAGGACACACCTGGAGTGGGTTTTAAAGCACATTGCCCAGGTAATTGCAACAGGGTGATTTGGACTGTTATTTCTTTTCCTCTACTTCAACACTGGTCAAAGAAAATGCATTCTTAACGGCAACACTTTGTTTCTTCTAAGTATTTAATAGCTGGAGACAACAAAACACTTTTTACTGCTTTTGTGTATAATCCTCTCCTAAAGCTCTTTATGCCCAAAGTGACAAACCTCAGTGCTCCAGCTCACACACCTAAACCTCATAATCATTATTATTATTATTATTATTATTACTCTTATTACTATTATTATTATTATTATTATTATTATTATTATTATTATTATTGCTGCTGGCAAATCAGCCTGATTTTCAGAAGGACTTCCAAGGCATTGTCAGGGGAATGCCTTCAAGGATGTCTCCAAGATGAACAACGTTTCCTCCTCCTCCTTTGTGACTCCCAAGTGCTGCCTGGTGCTCCTCACTCTCTGAAGTGCATACGGGCCCCTTTACCTCAGCAGTGTTATTTTCAATAATTATGGACTCCAAACTCAGTCCTCTAAGCCTTTTCCTGATTTAAGAGTCCATTTCTGATGATCATAAATCCCAGTCATTTCATCAGAAAGAAGATACAGAGGAATTGAAGGAAATTATAGTTTAGGCATGGGACTTTTCTTGTTTTCAACAAGCCACAATACAAAACACTTTTGTTTTGTCTTTGTTTTGTGTTGTTGTTTGCTGTGTTCTTCTCACATTTTTTAGTCTTTCCTATCTTTTTCAGACAAATTTCACTTCTAAATTAAGGTGAATGTTAGGCTAGTCTTTGCCTGAGTGGCCACTCCTCCCTTTCTCTTCCTTCCCTCCCTCCCTCCTGTCTTGCAGTGGGGAGAAGCTGAGTTTAATGAAATTCAGCTGAAATTGAACACCCTCATTAGCCTCTGCTATCAGGTTGCCACATTTTTGTCACAGTGACTGAGTGCCTTCTGCTGTTACTATAGCAATTCTGCCCTTATTTACAAAAAGTTAAGCACAAATTACTTAACTTTGTTCTCTATTACTGAGTCGATTATTGATTTAAACATCCAGGTGCACTAAAGCAAGAAAAGGCTCCAGAAAATTTCTATCAAAGATTTCTGAAAAATAAAGTAAAAAATTCTTTTTGTTCTTTCTGAAGATGAGTTAAATTTGCATCTCAGTGGTGCTATGCTTAAGTGTTACAGCACTACCAGGGGGGCTCCTGGAAGGGGGAGTCATTACACAGTGCTAATGATCTTCACCATTTAAGGGTGGCCTGGGGTATGCTTGGTGGTTGACCTACCCATAGTAAATATTTGGAAATTGTGGTAGCTCTTTCTTTCTGTCTGTGTATGTGCTGGCTGTAACGATGCTCAAAAATATTTGCACTGCACCTTGTCTCTTATTCTTTACCTTTTTTTCTTTTTTTTATTGCTCCCCATCTAATTAATGTGCTCTTTCTCCTTGTCTCATAACCTTTTCTGTAAGCCCTCTTCATTGCTGGGTCCTTTCTCTAAGTTTGTTTTCTCTGCTTCTTTGAGTGTGTATACATTTCACCAACAACATTAAGCCTTTATTTCATCATGAAAAGTGCTTTGTAGCTCATAATGTCTCATGTGACAGAGTTTAATGTTAAATTCAGTGATTGAAGAAACTAAAATTTAATTCTTTCAGTCATCATCTGAATAGTCAGATGGGAGCTCTGCAGTTACTGCAGGAGAAGACTTTTCAATAACTCTTGCAACCACTTTAGGAGTGACACTGATGGCTGTAAATGATTTGGGAATGCTGATCTATCAACATTATATTTTGGTAGAAAAGAGAACAAGCTATTTATTTTTAAATCACAGATTAAAGCGAAGAAGCTTGCTGAAAAGTAGGGGTAAATGGAAGAAAAAATACAGAAAACAGTGCAAACTTGTTTGCCTGAAATATTAAGTGCAAAAGGAGTACACCTATAATTTGCCTAAGCAGTGCTGATCACATAGAAACATTTTCAGTAATTTGAAGACAAAAAAATAACTATCAGCATGTTAGATATCTGAAGTATAAATAATAGCATCAGAAGATAATATGGTGAAGTGAAGGCTGAGATGTTTTTCTTCATGATGAAGGAACATCCTTCATTAATGACACAGCCTAAACTTCCCATTGCTGGTCCTGAGTGTAATCAGTGTGTAAGAAACCATCATAAAGTGTAAGCAACCATCATAAAGTGGTCACTAATTGACATTGTGTGATTCTTCTCAGCAGAAGATGAGCATTCATCCCACTGTTGCTCTGCTGCTAGGATGTACACCTTCTATGGCTACTTCATCCTCATCTTCCCCCTCCTTGTCCTCTTCATCCTCCCCCTCCTCCTGCCTTTTGTCAGCAGCACAGGGGATACCTGCTGGCTGAAACATCTCCAAATTGTCTTTTTTTTCTTCTTTTGTCACTTGCTCCAACGTTCCCTTTGTTTCCCTTTTTTTGGTGACAACTTTGCCTCCAACAGGGTCCTGTCCGCAGGTCCTGACCAGGGTCCCCTGAAGTTATAAATGTTTTATAAAAAGCATTTATAGCTTTTGACTGTGAGCTATAATGACCAGCAAAGATCATAAGCATTCAGAACAACAGGCTCAGATGCCTTAATTTAAGTCTGATTTTCATCTGTCCATGAAAATCTGAATGTGCACTTAGTCTGGAGGTGTGAAATTTTTCCCTTTTCTTCTTCAACCTTCTTTTGTTTCCTAAACCCACCAATTTTTTGTGCCTTTAACTTCATTGGTTCAGTCAAAATTTAGTCCTCACTAAGAACAGTAGCTGACATCTCCCTTTGTTCTCCATAACAATTTCTGTTCATGACTTGTGTGGAAAAACTGCCTTCCTGCCATGCAGAGCAGAAATGCAAATTTTCCAAACCTTAATTATAATTTGGTTTGCATTCAGATAAGTTCCATACAAGCTTATTAATTTACAAAATTTGATTTGAATCCTAGTAATAACAGTGATGGCAAAATAATAGCAGTGATGGTAAAATAATAATGTTAACAATTGCCAAAAAGTTGTCAAGCTTTTATATAATGAGATAGGAACAAACCCTGGGATTCCACACAGGAATTAATTAAAAAAAAAAAAAAAGGAAAAGAAAGACAAAGAAGAGAAAATGCTTTTCTGCTTAGGAAAAAAAATAGTCTGGGAAAGAAATATTGTTTAATTTATCATCATGGTCTTTTGTGTCTTTCAGCATTCAGCATGCTTTATTTTGCAGAAATGGACTACAAATGAAGAGACTGGAATATGACTGTGATAAACAAGAGCATTAAACAGTAAATAGGGAAATGAGAGATAGAATTACAGGTGCAAAGCAATTATTACTGTGCCACAGCATTTCAGCTACTAACCATTTTATTCCTGCATATTCTATCAAAGGGATCAGCACTTGGCTTGCAGAGCCACTGATGTTTTCAAGGTCTTTGCATTCATTAGAATTTAATATTGTGAGATTTTACTTTGCTTTGGTTTTTAACCTCTTTTATCCCATTCAAAACATTATAGAAGAAATTTCTGTATTGAAAAACTGCCTAAGAAAGAAGAATGCAAAGGAATAGGATACATTTTATTGATCAGCTCTGTTTTTTATTTTAAAATTATTTCTTTTGAGCCTCTAAAATGTCTCAATTTTTTATATGTGAAGTTTGTGTGGAAATATTAAATTCTGAAAGGTTTAAAATATTTTTTTTAATAAGTAAGCCTTAGAAAATATAATTTGAAATATAAATAGTCACCATTTCTCTGTCTTGGACTCAAATTCATGTTAAAAACACAGGAAATTTCCATCAAGAGAAACTACAAAGGATCCACTTTGAATAAAGCAGAGAGCTGTAGTCATACCATGGTCACAGGTCATGCCTGAGACTTATTAGGTGCTTTGGTATGAGAATTAGCTATAACACAATAGTGCATAAACTTGATCTCTAACATCACAGAAAGGGCTTTATATAAATGGTGATTCACACCACTAGGAGATAAACATCTCCAGAGACTCATCCCTCTGTCCTATTTCTCTCCACTGACAAAAAAACAAAAGAGCCCAGGGTGACCAGCTCAGATTTAGATCTCTAACCTTTAGATAGCTCAAATGAGATAAGACAAATCCTACCCTTGGATTCCTGCTCTGTGCACAGTGATGGATCAGCCACCCCAAAGGGAGCAGCCCACAAAGGGGATGTGCTGAGCAGAGCTGGCAGGGGATGCCAGGGTGGACAGCTCTGAGCATCTGCCAGGCTCCTTGTCTGGGATGCCCAGCAGGAAATGTGGACAAAGCCAAACACCTCTGCCCTAGCAGGAGTGGAGTTTCCCTGGGTTTGGTTTGCTCAGCAACGCCAATGGCCCAGTTTGTTCAATAATTAGGTAGGTCAAAATCGATGCATTTAGAAGCATGTATGGTATGTTCTATAGCAATGAGTTTCTGCAGCATAAAAGGCAACCTCTCATCTACTTGTTTTTTCTAGTTTTTTTGGGGTTTTTTTTTGTGTGTTTTGTTGAGGTTTTTTTAATCTTTTTCAGTTTTTTCTTTTTTGTTGTTTTTTTCTTTGTTTGTTTGGTTTTTTTTTTAATTTGTTTTTTTGTTATCAGTCTGCTGTACATGCAGCCAGGGAGTTAAAAAACAAAGGTAAAAATTTGCAAAATGTTAGAAACACGAATTTGGAAGATCTGCATGAAATAGCACAGCATTAGACATGCTGATTATTCCTGTTCCATGAGTGGGGGCGTTTATTCAAGTAAGAGGGTTTCACCAAGGTTTCACCCTAAGGAAAGCTGAAGTACCCCTCTGTTTCCCTCCTCTACAGGGCAGTTATCCCATGTAAAATAATTTTCAAGTCTACTCATTAGAATTGGCAATTTTGGGAGAGCAAATCTGGCAACTGAGATGTGCAAACCTGTCTGATTTTAACCACAGGTTAAAATTTAAACAGCACTCAGAATACATTTCAAAAAATATGGTGAATGCCAGTGTCAATTTTTTTTATGTGCCAGCTGCCTGTGATCATCTTTGTGTGTGTGAACACCAGAACAGGACAAGGGGGGCAGGAGGGGATGGCACTGATGGTTCTCTGTTTTCTTGCTGTGGGGTTTTTATGGTCACTTTGCAGGTATTTTCCCCCAAAACAAAGGTTTTTGCTGCTCTATGTTGTGTTTTGATGGCATTTGTAGTCTTTGTTCTGTGCTGGCTGAAAGTGTCACACCAAAAGATTGATCAGTGTGTTGTGACAGAGATGTAACCTAATGAGGAAGAGTTTTGCTTTCATGATGAGAGTGTGATGCTCTTTATGTCCCCAGGGAGCACACAAGGCACTCGTGTCCTCAGCTTCATGGAGCTCTGAAGGAGACACTGCAGCCAGGAGGAATTCTGATGATTGATAGTTTTACTTTTCTAATGGGTCAGATGGTTATTTAACATTTATAACTTCTCCTATGAATGTACAAAGGTGTATGGAAGCATAAAGTTGTCATGTGTCTTCATGAGAATTTAGTCCTGCATGTAACCTGGAGTTTGGACTTTTAGGTGATGTTGTAGTTGCTACAAAATGGCAATATTAACTTAAGCACAGGAATGGTATTTATACTAATAGAACCCAGGCTTCTGTTTTCCCTGTCTCTGTCTAATAAGAGGAAATTACCTCAAGGTGTGTCAGGGGAGCTTTAATTATGATATTAGGGGGAAAAAATATTCATGGAGAAGATTGTCCAGCGTTGGAACAGGCTGCCCTGAGTAATGGTGAAGTCACCATCCCTGGAGGAATTTAAAGATATGGATGTGGCACCTAGGGATGGTGAACACAGTGATGCTGAGTTAATGGCTGGGCTTGATGAACTTAGAGAACTTTGGTCCTCTAGGACCAAAGGTTTGCCAGTGAAACCTGACCACTGACTGGTTTCGCTATAACTTCCCAAAAAAGTCACTTTCTTGTCAACCCACAACACTAGCCTAAACAATTCTGTGATCCTTCTTCACTTGTCTTCCCCTCCAAAAAAAAAAAAAAAAATGGAGTGAGGGGTTGCTATCATGCAGGTTTCAAGAAAGTCTTTGTAAGAGTTCCACTTAGGACATCACTCATCCTCTATGCATAGAATTTTCTCTGCAAAATTCTGTGGGAGCCCAACTTTCCTGTTACTTAAGTTCATGCCCTTATTTTTTAAGCACTTTACTGCTTAAATTCTTTTTTTCAGATTTGCATGCACTAGCACTAGTCTCCCCAGCTCTCTTACTAGATGGGCCAAGGCCCAAAAAGAATTAAATCTGGCCAAGGCTGTCAAGGATAACTCAAAAGGGTTTCTAAATACATCAATATCAAAACCAAAACAAAGTGTAATGTGGGACCATTAGTAAATGGAGAGGGTACCCTGGTAAGAGAGGGGGCAGAGAAAGCAGAGATTGGTCTTCACAGACAAGAGCAGGCCCCAGGGATCTCTGGCACAGGAGACCAGGGCAAAGGAATCTTGGGAGGAAGATCTTCCCTAGGTCAAGGAGGACAGGATCAGGGAGCACCCAGGCAAACACAACACCCACAAGTCCATTTTCCCTTATGAGATGCATCCGGGAGTGCTGAGGGAGCTGGGGCTGCTCAGCCTGGAGAGGAGCCCCAGCTGAGAGGGAACACCATCCCTGTGTGTCCCTGTGTGCAGGGAGGGGCAGAGCAGGGCCCAGGCTCTGCTCTGGGGCCCAGCAATGGCACCAGAGCCACGGGCAGGGCCTGAGCCCAGGAAATTCCCCCTGGACATGAGGGAGAACTTCTGTCCTGGGCAGTGACCGAGCACTGGGACAGATTGTGCAGAGAGGGGATGGAGTCTCCCTCACTGGGGATATTCCAGACCCCTCTGGACACAACCCTGTGCTCTGGGATGGTCCTGCTGGAGCAGGGAGGTGGGAACAAGTGAACCCAATGTGGTCCCTTCTAACAAACCTTAAATGATTCTTAAATTTCTTTCTTAAAAAACTTCAAACAAACAAACATGTGTGTTACAGACACCTTTTCATTAAAATCCTTTTGTTAGGATTTTTCCTGCTGAACCTGAGAAGTTTCAGCAACAAAGTGTAAACAATGGTTATCTGCTGCTGTGGAATGCAACAGGTGGATGCATGACTGGTCTCCTGTGGATGTTTGGATTTACTGACCACTCACGGCAGAGCTGGGACTCGTTCTCTACCGAGAGACAGATCTTTGTTATTAATTCTTTTCTATTCTTAGCTTAGCTAACCTTCTGAGAACTTTTCCTTCTATTTCTTTTTAGTATAGTTATAATGTAGTATATTTATCATAAAATAATAAATCAAGCCTTCTGAACATGAGATCAACATTCTTGCCTCTCTCTTAACCTGCAACCCTTGTGACCACTGTCACACATGTGCAATGAGATTATCTGGGAAACTGATACAATCTCTTTATCAAAACTAATAATTGTTTCCCATATGCACCATAATTCTTCCTGGATTAGGAATGGAAATGTGTTACTTTTGTTTTGGTTGAGTAAAATTCAACACTTTTATTTTCATGTACTGATCATCTGCCAGGCTCCTTGTACTGCAGGCCTGAAGTTCTGGGCAATGTAAGTAACACATGGGAGCATTGAGATAAGTATTAAACCTTTTGTTCTGGCTTTACAGAGTGCTGGAAGTACAAGATATCTCCAATGGACCTAAATTTTTACATCTCTCTAAACAGATTGCTGTTAATAGTCACTCTTTGAAAATCTATTTGATCTGCTCAAGACAGCCCTGAGCTGATCATTGCTAGTGATTGGGATGCTAACAGATGGGATCAATTATTCCAGTCCTTCCCCTTGAGTTCTAATGCTGTCCCTGTTGGAACTGGTTTTGGTGTCTGCTGACCAGATAATACTATGATTTTGGATACTATAAATCAATCCTTACACATCTGATTCCTTTTTTTTCAAGTCTGGGCCCTGTAAATCTTATCTCTCTCTTTACTCAATTTCAAAGGTAATTTTGCCCTAATAAGACTGCTAAAACAAGGCTCTAATTTTGTGTATTCCCAAGGCGTATACTCCAGTCAGTCTGAAATAAGATATAAAATGTCATGTACTAACTCAGTCAGACCTTCGGAGTTGACACAGCTGCTTTCATTTTGCTTTCAGGCTGATACTGCTTGACATTAATTTCTCTCTGTTTCTTAATATTTTTTTAATAAGGGACATTTTTATGCTGACTAATAACACTCCAAAAGGAATTCCCCTTCTGCAGTTACAGCATGAAAAAGAGGAGGGAGATATTGTTTTCATAGTTCTGTGTGAATTCACATTGAATACCTTGAATTTTTTGTATGTTCAATGGCGCATGAACATTTGATTTCAGCCAATTTGTCCTTTCCTCAGCACTTAAAATAGCAGTAAAAAATGTTGAACACTGAAGTTGTAGTCAGGATGAAAATGAAACATTCAGTTTTTGTCTCCTACTTGTGTTTTGTTCCCCTTCAAAACAATAATTCCAGCAGAAAAATGTTTAAACATCTGTGAATCAAACCTGAAGAAAAGGTTTGGCTGAAGCTTTGTGGTTTTGAAGCCAGGGCAGTAAATGATAGAATTTTATACTAAGAAAAACAAAGCAGGAATTATTGAGACACTATATGGTAAAGAATGGAGTTCTTGTCTTCCATCAAATGTTGTCAGACCTCTAAAATCAGACAGAGATCATGGACTGTTTGCTTTACATCTGTCTTTCTGCCAGCAAATGTTTGCATTTTCAAGACTATTTCAATCTTATCATTTAAACTATAGCTCTTAATCCTTTTTTCCCCAGTATGCTTGACAGGAAGACAATGATTTTTCTTTGCTACTTGACTATAAGATGAAGTGCCAGTGCTTAATATTAAAGCCTTCATTGCTTAGGCCAAATTACTGGTACCTCAGTGAGAACAAGACCTAACTGTGAGAAGAGAATCTGACTGCTCAGCACCTATTGCAGAATAATGCAATTATTCCCACTTTTTATTTTCCCCCCATGCTTTTCAAGCTGTTATCTTAGTTTTCTTGCTTATCATCATCTAAAGCCTTTATATTCTGTAAGTTTTGCATTTTCTCTGTTGTGAATGAAACAAAAGTGGCTTCTTTGTCCTACACTCAAAGCAGATTTCCTCAAAACTGTGATAATAAACTCAGTGCATTGTCCTGAAATTGTCACATCATCGCTTATGTATTTACCTTCTTCTAACTGACAATGAAGCACATCAGAAACTAACAGGAAAAAGATAAGGAGGCTGAGGTTTATAGAGAAATTCCATTAAATCTCATATCTAAACCAGGACATTTTAATGAATGGACTTCTGCAGCAAAATGTGACATTTAATGAGTTTCATTGTATATATAGTGCATCACCTCCTGCAGTACCTTGGGAAAATTTCTTTGGTAAAATTTTTTTGGTAGAATAAGGCATTTCCAACATGTCCCACAGTATTCAAGCTGCAAATTTTAGAAACTTATAATTAACCATGAAAAGAATTAATTGCTCTTTCCTTTTCCTTGGATGAGACATGAGGACTGCAAAAGTGAAAACTGAAAAAGTTATTTATATTTCATATAAATAATATTTCCAATGAAAATGTTGCTCTATAAGCAAGTGTGAACAGCATAACTGTCTTGATACCATCAATACCCAGCCAGACTTTCAGGGTCCTTGTCAAATGGAAAAACATTATGAATATAATTCTCTCCTTATTGTGAGAAGGGACAAAAAGCATGAATCAACCACAGTGCACCTTGATGAACTGCAGAGGTGGAGGTATCATACTAATTAAAAATAGGAAAGGTAGTCTTATAACCAAGGCAGATAAATGTGTTTGTTTGTCAGCTACATCTCTTCCACTCCTTGTGTGGACTAATGATGCTGTCTGGAAGCAGCATTCATTGTATGCAATAGTTATTTAAGACTAATCCTTATTTTGCTCAGACTTATTTTTCATCTTCCCTTGAGTTGGAGCCAAGCAAGCATTGTGCTCTGACCTTGGTACAACGGGCCACAGCTGTAATCAGCTTCAAAGGTGGCTGAAAACAGGGCAAGATTTGGGGAAAGAGTTCTCTCCTAAGGAATCCAGCAGTATTCCAGCTGGTCAATGAGAAACAACATCTCTGGAGAAGAGAAAAGTTAAGGAAATGGAACAAACCAAATCAGGATCCCAATGGGATTTCAAGATGACTTAAATGCACAGCAGTCATCTTAGTTACATTGTAACTGAAATAGATAATTAGAGTGAAGTAACATGAATAATTAATCACCATAAATTCAGAACCTGAGCTTTGAACTGAAGCAGATTATATATAAGCATCTACATAGTAACTAAATATACACATACATCAATATAAGAATTTAAACCTGGAATAAGGTTTAAAATGGAAGACTCCATGCCTGACAACAGTCACAGGAAAGGAAACACTACCTACTTTTGGTCTCATGTTCGTGGATTGACATCCAAACACTCTATAAGTAAAACTAGGACAAAGGCAAAGGTTAGAATTTACTTACTAATGGTAATGTCAGGTATTTTGCCACAAGGCATTTCACGAAACATTCAACAATTTAATTTTTCTTTTCCTTTGTGTGGAAGAGAATTCATTGCTATTTTTGTTAGAGTCTGTCCTGTTTTTTTTATTTGAAATGTACTTTTTTTTTTTTTTTTCATGATCTGCAATGAATTGTAGGGCTATTGAAAGCATATTTTTCAAAAGCTCCTGATGCAGCAGTAAAATTAAACCCACAGATAATGCCTTCCACTGGATCCCAGCTAGGCTATTCTAAAAGGTGGGATGCTGGTGACTGGGGATTTACTCTAAATACCCATGGCCAGCTACACAACTTGTTTGATCAATGGTGTAACACTTTGTCTGTCCACATCCTGGAGATTCAAGCTGTGTCTTTGTTCCTTAATCCTAAATGAGAGTCTGATTCTCCTGTCTTTCCTTCTATAAGTTCATTATGTGTAAAAGTTAAATCTGGCCATGTTCCTCTCTTTCTTTCCCCATAATCTGCGAGCAACAATATCTGGTTTCCCAATGTATCTCTATCTCAGGCAACCTTACAGTTATTGTTACTGGAATTGCCTGTCGCAGAACTCAAGTGTTTGGAGTGAGATTTATCCCAACAAGCTTTATGCACATAAAAGCCTGGTGTGTAGTCTAATTTCTAATTGGCGAAGAGATGAAAGTGCCTCCAAAAGCGATTTATCCCCTCTCTCCCGCCCGTCTCTGGGTGGGTTGAGGCATCCTCGGGAAATGACTATTCCTTTCAATTTCTTTTAACTACATGGCTGGGGTGGAATATTACCACGACAGTGCTTACTGGGAAGAAAAAGTCTTCCACAGGAAAATTACCTGCCAGCTGGTGATGGCACTGGGCTATAACAGATTGTCACACAGGGAAGGGGAGAGTTTCAGGACAGTGCCAAGCTCTGAAGCCTCCAAGGGTTAACTGCTCACCATGAGCTGATCCTTGCAAGCAAAGTCTGTGTTGACTTCTGGGCTGAGCACCACTAGAGGAATGAAGCTTATTAAACAGCCTTAAATTTTCCTGCTGTCAATTAAACCAGGATGTGTATTCACAGAAGAGCTTTAGAGAGTCACTTCTTTTGGGATTTTTCTGTGATTTTTGACCATATTGTATTTTTTAAATACAATAAATTGTACTTTTTAAAGTTACCTTTTGAGGTTTTTTTTTCAGTGGAGAATGCACTAAATTGTACTTTTTAAGGTTAACTTTTAAGATTTTTTTCCATGGAGAATGCAAGCAGTGTCCTCAAAGTACTTAAGAGTGGACACCAGGAAATGCAGAAAAATGTTTACATTACAGTGATCTAACACTAGAATTGTTGAGATAGAACTGTAAAAATGCAGATGCGCATAAAAGGACTATTGACTTCTAGAGTGAGTTTCTGAAAATGTTGCATAGATAATGAAGATTCCATAATTTCATAAGGGATAAATTGGTAATTGAATGTGCAAAGAGAGCCTTAAATGATGAAACAATGCTAAAAATGTAGAAGACATCTCACAGACAAGAAAAAATATGGGCTATTTCCAGAAAGGGAACTCATTGGTTTTACAGGAGCTCTGAGATTCCTGCTGAAAGTAAGCTGAACATCACACCACAGTGATGCTGTGGAAAATGCACAGTATAGAATCCTGCAAAACTGCAGTATGGAAATCTGATTAGTAGTTTGTTCTCTGTCTGATGCAAAAGTGAAATCACTTCTTGAATCTTGTGTTGAGTTTTGGGCCACTCACTGCACAAAAGACATTGAGTTCCTGGAGCATGTCCAGAGAAGGGCATGGAGCACAGGTCTGATGAGGAGCAGTTTAAGGAACTGGGATTGTTTATCCTGGAGAAAAGGAGGCTCAGGGGGGACCTTCTGGCTCTGCACAACTCCTGACAGGAGGGTGCAATCAGGTAGGGGTCAGGCTCTGATCCCAGGGAACGGGAACAGGAAAAGAGGAAATGGCCTCAAGCTGCATCAGGATAGGTTTTGATTGCATACCTGTAACATTTTTCTCACTGAAAAGTTTGTCAAGCATTGGAACAGGTTACCCAGGGCAGTCATGGAATCACCATTGTTGGAGGTATTTAGAAGTGTAGGCTCCCCTAGTCAAGATATGGCAAAAACTACAGCCAGGGATAGCATTAACATTCCCAGTTTCCTCCATCCTCACAGACACAGAGATATATTGATGTGGGCCCTGGAAAAGATGGATGTAGCACTTGGGAAATGGTTTAGTGGTGGCCTTGGCAGTGCTGGGTTAATGGTTGTACTCAATGATATTACAGAACTTTTCCAACCTTAATGAGTCCATGACTGCCTCGGGCAGTGTTGTCATTCTGTGACATGGAAGTGGGATAAGCAAGGATTACCCTTTTGAGGCCTAGCAGGGGAGTTGTTCTTCACAGTGGCTAATCTGGAGTTTGTGTAGCTACAGCCTGCCCTGAAGAATTATTTCTAAACTGTCTGCCATAAATTGTAAGTAGCTGTTTCTTCAGTACAGCTACACAAAGGACTAGGACCACATGGATTAGGGTGTGTGAAAAAACCCCAAAACAAATATGATTTAAATGAATGCTCTTTATGTCCTTGTGAGGAGTCCTTCTACTGTGTGCTGCTGGATTGTAGATTGGATATTCAACTTTCCATGAATCATGGGAGTGGAAATCTCCAGGGAGAAAGAAGCTTTCTGTCAATACAGAATCCCAGAATCATTTAGGTAGGAAAAGAACTCTGAGACCATCAAGTCCAACCTGTGACTGCTCCCCACCTTGTCACTTTGCCCACAGCACTGAGTGCCACGTGCAGTCATTCCTTGGACACCTCCAAGGATGGGGAATCCAGCACCTGGGCAGCCTCCTCCAGTATTCAACCACCCTTTCCATGAAGAAATTCCTCCTGATTTCCAGCCTGAATCTTCCCTGGTGCAGCTTGAGGCTGTTTCCCCTTGTTCTCTGCTTTGCTCCCAGGGAGCACAGCCTGACCTCCCTGGCTGTCCCCTCCTGTCAGGAGCTGTGCAGAGCCACAAGGGCCCCCCTGAGCCTCCTTTGCTCCAGACTGAGCCCCTTCCCAGCTCCCTCAGCTGCAGATAGAATTTACTCTCTAGACCCTTCCCCACCTCCATGGCCTATGAAGCCCTGGTCTTTGACAGCACCTCTCTTCCTTTGCTTGAATGCACCTAAAGTGCTTGTGTAGACACATGAGATGTCAATTAATCTCTAAACATCTCAGAGAAATACTGACTTTATAGAATATGTAGCTTGTAAGGGCATGCTCAGTTACCTTTAAATAATTTTTTTCTTTAGACATACAAATTGTGGGTTTCATATGCTGACATTTGGGGGGCCCACAGGGCAATTTAAAAGCTGACAGGGCTCCCCTAGTCAAGATATGGCAAAAAAACCAGCCAGGGATAGCATTAACATTCCCAGTTTCCTCTATCCTCCCAGACACAGAGATATATTGATGTGGGCCCTGGAAAAGAAATATGTTGCAGCCTATGGAAACAATCAACGACCATATATTTTGCAAGTATTTTATAACATATATTATACAGCATTTGTCACAAGTCCCTTGCACTGTAGTCAGAACACACAGTAAAGGAAAAGGAAAATATATTAACTTTCAAGGAGTTATTTTCCTGTAATTGTCTAGTCTCAGACCAAGTCTCAATCAGATAAAACCAACCAAATGCGCCATTGATCAAAGTCTCTCCAAGAGGCAGTGCTATATTCAACATTGATCTCTCATTGATTTAGTGCTATTTAAACAAGGCTAAATTTAAGCTAGCATTTTCAGAGAGATAATCAAGAACAGAACCAAGTTTATTGTGACTCTTAATAAATTATGGTGAATTGAAAAACTCTGTTAACCGAAGCCAGCTTGTTAAAATAAGCCCAGAAATTGTGCCAGACTAGACACTGACCAGACTAGACAGACCAAACATATTTTAGGCAATTTAACTTATATTCAGTGTTGAAAATTTGGTTATATTTCCATGAAGACGTTTAGTTTTTTTGGGTTTTTTTTTCCATTGGGAACATGAGAGAACAAAAATATATGTAGTGTATTATACACAGAAAAATGGTGGAGTTAGACATCTGTTCTGCTTTACCTCCTCCATAAATATAAAACATCAGATAACAGAAACCAATTCATGTGATGTACTGTAAGTCAGGTGCTATTAGAGTCAAAGTTTACTATCTGCCCTGGTAAATAGTTGCAATAATCTACAGCCTGATACAAGGTAAACCATGGTAATAGATAAGAGGAAAGCCATGATTGCCTCTTACAAGTTGTCTCCAAGTTGTCTCCACTATTTATTTAAATTTTCCTATGCCATCACAATCCAAGGAATGTTTTACATTTTTTACAACCTGTACAAATTCAGTAAAATTAATAACTATTAGAAAAATAGATGGAGAAGTAATGGTTTGGGAGAAGCCAGAACTTCTCAGAAGTATTTCCCTAATAACTCATCCTCTGTAATATTAATGAACCAAAAACAAGAGGGAAAGGAACAAAACAAGTTTGAAGGAAAACATATTTAGACTCAGTTTCTAAACCATAAAGACCAACAACAGCAGCTGCCAAATATTGGAATTGGGTCTTTATGGTTCAGTAGCCTTGAGGAGTCTTCTCCTGACCTGGCACTCCAGGAATTCACCCTTCATTCCCAATAACACTGACAGGGAAACAAAGCACTAACAAGACAGTAAAGCTGCTGGTGCAGCACACTCCAACTGACTCTGAATTTTACAGATAAAGCTTTCCAATGTAGTCTGAACTGTTTCCATTTATTGGAAGATGGAGATCTATTTTTCTAGATCTTTGTACAAAACCCACAACAGTACCAGATATAGAAAACATTTAATGATGTGTCTGATTGTATCAGATGCAAACTAGCAATACTAAAAAGTTTCAGATTTTCTGAAAAAAAAGCAGTCTTCAAGGAAAAAATGCACCTAAATAAAGTGCAACTCTCTCAATTTAATTTACACATTGCTTTAACTACCCTTCTTTTTCCCCCACCTTCATTTCTTTTTGTTTTGTCTAAAGTTACATATTTCCATTTCAGATCTTCAATGTGAAAACTGTGGAAACATGTAGTAAGTGCTTTCCTGAAATTTAGGGAATTTTCTGCAACCTTTTCTTGCTTGTACTGATTTGAAGATTAACATATTGAACAATTCTAGTACATTTCTCAGCTGTGGACACAATTTTTTCAGCCCACTTTGATTATCTTCAGATATTTCTGAATCGTTGGTGCTATTTTGTCTTATTGGTGATTCTTATATCTTTCATATAGCTGCAGTTAGAATCACAAGCCAGATATTTCCTCCAATCTCCATCAGTCTCTTTCATAGACATTCAACATGAGCAAAATAGGAAAAGGTTAATATATATAAAGTGTGGCGGAACTGATTTGACAGCTACAGCAAGAAAAAGGCTATGTTTTTATTCAATTCAGTGAAAAGAAAGGATAAAACAACCAAGGGATTATTTTCTTCCCTTTGGTCTGTAAATCCAAATGACAGAAAACAGCATTCTCAATACAATTCTCTTCCGTGAGACTTCACAAAATTATAAAGGCTCTGGGATGCAGCATTTTTCTTTCCTATGGCATATTTCATCCTAACTTTACCCGGGATAGGAAGCAGATTCTTCTGTAGTCTTGACATATTCACATCACTTTGCACAATTTAAAAAATCAGACTCTTAAATATCCATTTAATTAGGTCCTTTTCTTTTTATTCCTTCTACAAAAGGGGACATGTGGCTGACAAGAAAAGCCAGAATACAATAAAAAATTTCAGTCAAAACACTTCCTGTTATGAACTGGGGAAATACCATCAGTGTTAATACTTGGGGTTCCAACTCAAATTTACAAATTAAAAAAAAAAATTAAAAAATCAGACAATTCAGCTGAAAATACAGAGATATGTGAGGATTCTTCCTTGTTAATTGCTCATTGATGTTGTTGACCATTCACACATGGTTTTGGATTGTGATCTTAACTTCTTTTGATGGACAATCTCATGAAATCACATTTGGGCTAGTTCTGCTGGGTACTGCAATAGGATTTCTCAGCATGTGTGACTATATTTCATTCTCTAGAAGGCATTTTTTTTCTTAAGTTAAACCAGTAAATGAAGAGAATACTTTAAATGTGATAGTATGATTTATATAACACAGTTTCAAAGGTTTTAAACTGATAGCTGTTTATTTTTGGTTACATTTGGTTTTGATAATGGTTGTTTAAATGCTGTTGCTGTTAAGCAAAGGGGAGAAGTTGTGTCTTTGTGCTACAAAAGCATCCCAAAACTTTGTGAAGTGCAATGAAGCATGGGCAGAACACCATGCTATAGAAAGGCATGGTTATGATTTTCCATTACTTCTAAAAAACACCAAAACACAAGAAAATAACCCAAAATAAACAACTCACTCTGCTGTCCATTGTTCAGTAACCACAAACTACCTGGGGCCATTTATAACACCCACAACAGGATGCAGAACAAGTAACTCAAGATATTTAACCAAAATGACAAATAGAAATTATTTAATCTTCAAAACACAGAGAGAGTATTGCTATTCAATTTTTCTATGATCACATACTTCATAAAAATTTGAAATCTTTGATATCACCTTTCCCTATCCAGCCTGGCCTATTTTCCCCCTTCATCCTTTTGGAACAGAGGGTGTTATCTTTTTTTCTCTTTCCTTTTTATTTTATTTGGTTTTAAGCTGAAATTCCTCCAACACAGTCCCTGTAGAGAGACAGCACAGATTTTTTTTATGGCAGCAGTGTTCTGGTCTGGTTGGCAGCCTGGAGGTTGGTGAAAGGCTGGACTTGACAGGATGGTGAATCTCCCACAGAGGTCCTGCAAGGCAACTAATCTTGTCAAAAGCCTCTTTGCAATTATTATGTCTGCATTTGACTGTGAATTTTGCTGATGACATTCACCCTGCATTATTGAAATAGGGAGGCCAACATAAACACTGAGCCAAAATCCGTATATAATCCCCTAAATAACCACAATTTGCATCTCAGAATCTTTAAGGGGGATCAGTTCATGGGTTTGAGGGGATTGAGTCTTTGTTGGGTTGTTCACTGTGGGCTGCTGTGTTTTGCTCTGGCTATTTCCACAACTTTTTGTGAGGATTCTTGATGCCCACCTTTGCCTTGGTTGTTTGCATGTGTTTAACAAATTCTGATTCACTTATGAATTCTTACTGAAGTTTATTAACTTTTTCAAGTAGATGAAAAGGCAAGGCAAATTAAGTACCAAGCTCATACGCATTTTATTTTAAGAGAAAATGTCTGTTTCTTCTTTCCCTCTCCCACTTGTCAATACCCACAGATTTTAGTGAATTTTTGAGAAATAAAATGAAATATATAAAAATAAGTTAGGATAGTGGGTTTATTTGTAGATAACTGGAAAACTGTCCATATTCCTTTTACTGCATAACCTGGAATACCTTTACCATGACAACAATTTCAAATTAAACAAAAATATAACCTTAGCAGGCAACAGAATATGCAAAAATGGAGATTTCTAAGTATTTTTTATTTTTTTAGTGCTGCTAGATTGATTTTATCTCTTTTGCTTAAGACTCCAACCATATTTTTTCTAATGAATTGTGTATATTAAAAAGAATGAGTAGCTCTTCTGAAAAAAGTCTTAAAATAATTTGCTGTTGTTAGTGACCTCCTCAGTTTTCCTATTTCTAATTTTGATTTTGGAGGTGAAATGCAGAATTTTTAAATGTTTATTCTTGCCTTCATTATCATCTGCTGTGTGGCTATAGTGTTTCAGCTGCTTTTGAGGAAGGCTTGGCACACATGACCTTCCTTGCAAAACTTGTGAATTTGATAGCCAAAACAAACAGCTGATGTGGGAACACAAAGATAATATGGAAGTTAAAGGAGTCACAGATTGGTAGCTTCTCTCTATTTGTAGTTTAAGGAGAGAAAAACAGGGCTTATCTTACAGTTTCTAGACCCTTTTTAGGTGAAATCAATGAATAAAGCAAAATAGGTGGCCATCTAGCTAGAATAGCCTGAGACTCCGCAGAATAAAGTTCAAATTTAGTGTCCCAGATGAGGTCATACCATATTCATAGAATTAATACAGGTGATCTTAGCAGGGTATTTATCTCACCACCCTGAATAATCTGCTGTCTTCCCAGTAGTATTATTGATCCGGTGTCTTGGAAAAAGCCTCAAAAGCTAAAAACTGGAAAAAAAAAAAAAGCAAAAAAAAAAAAGCTGTTTTGGACTTGACATAGAATAATTACTTTTAATAACCAATGTAAATCATCATAGATTCTTGATTCGATATAGTGACTTCTGATTTACTTTGTCTGATTGATGGGAGAATCAGACCAATTGCATTTGCACTTTAAAAGGCCAGTGGTTTCATTTTCGTAAGTAAAATAGAGGGATTCTTATGAATCAGCTGTATTTCTTTATTTGTGGGTGTTTGTGAGGAGACATCAGAAACTACACAAATGTTGCATTGCAAGCCAGTCTGATGGATGGGTGGTGTAGAGTGCCCTTAATGTGAGATATTCAGCTTTGCATCTCCCCCCCTCATATGTTACCACTAACTTGGTTTTATGCTTCATTATTAATCTGTAAACTGTCTGAAGAACAACAGGAGATGAATGTCCAGGCTGAAATGGGCGGGGGCAGTCATTGATCAAACCACTCAAGACAGCTCCCATCGATTTCTTGGAGATATGCATCCCTACATGTCTGCAGTAATATAGGAATGTGCTGTGAAACACAAAGAAAAAAGAAAAAAAAAAAAAAGAAAGAGGAAATAAAATACCATGTATTTAGATTTCACTTAGGAGGTAAAAGCTTTTATAACATTACATTTTTGTGTTGTGGTTTGTTTTATTGGTCGTGTTGACATCGGTAAGTTCTGGTGACTGGGCCGCTAAGAGCTTTTTAATTGTGGATAAAAAAGCACTGAACAGAATTGTGGCCACAGGTTCTGTAGGTGGGGAGGTTAGAAGATTGGTTTTATGTCTCTGAGACAAGCTTCCAAAGGCCAGCCTGTTATTGTAATGGTGCAAGGCTGAGCTGAATTGGGCAAACAGGCTTTAAAGCTTTCCTTTAGCATTATCAGAGATGGAAAAATCTCAAAAATTTAAGAATTTCTCATTGAGATTTTCCATTACTTTAAAAAAAAAAATCACGAAAACCCCAGAAATTAACCCCAAACAAACAAAGAAAACAAAGAAACAGAAAAAAAAAAAAAATAGAGCCTGTGCAATTTGGCTGAAAACCTTTGTAGGGAAATAACTTCTTTCTGGTCCAGATGCATTTCCTTTTCAGGAATTAGACTGAAATTTCTTGTAGGATATTGACTGAAATATGGGAATAAATATAAATATATAAATAAATATATAAATAAATAACAGAAAGAATTGAAAACTTGTATGCCATGAATTTAAAAGGTGCTGGATTAGGCCTAAAAGGTGCACAGGTTGGCTTCAATAAAGAAGGATGTATGTGTACATATGCACACACACATACCTGTAGCCAAAATATGATGAATTGTTGAGAGGTAAAACTAGGGACTAATTTTGGTAATAAAGACCATTGAATGAGATTAATTAATTTTGTGATACATTTCATTTCTGTCCCTTGATTAATTAATTTTGTGATACATTTAATTTCTGTCCCTTGACAATATCTAATTGGGAATTGATACCAAGCTGGGACTGGAAAAGTTAAATATTTCTCATCAAACATTTATGCCTTGCCTTGTTATATGCTACACCTTGAAATTCTGAAGAATGAGGAATGTTAAAAAGGTGGCAGTGGAGATAACTGATGCCTCTGCAAAGCCCCCCCTGCACACTCCAGTTCAAACATGAACATATTATACTGTGTTTTAGGGGAATTCACATTTACACTTTTTCATAATTTCCAACATCTGAAAGAAAACTAATCTGGGTATAAGAATAGGGAGAGTTATGTAATAATTTCCTAGCCTGGGAGAAAATGTGCATCTTTTCTATACAATGACTAATTTTCATGAATCACATAAACAATAGAGAGGAATATTGTTGGTGTTACGATGTCACTTCCATCTTCCATTTATTCCTCTTCAGTAGCTCTCTTGACTCAAAGATTTCAGCTTTGCCTTGCAGCATGGATCTGAAGCACAGCTGAACCAGTTATTAAAACACAGAGTGTTCTGAGCCAAGGAAATAATCAAAATTCCAATTAATGCTGCTGCAGCATAACACCATTGTCATAGTAACAGTGGCATGTAAGTTTACATCAAAAGCCTTGTTAGGAAGTGCCAGTCTAAAAGCAATCAAATCCCTGGGAAAGCATTCAGAAGTTCAAAAGAAACTAATGAAAGAGGCCTTGAGGATGTAATTTCATCAACAGTTATTCTTAGTTAATAGAGGCAACACAACCAGGATCTTCTGTTGCAGGGAGGTTCTGTGGTAAAAACAAATGTATTAGAGCGATTGTGCTGGGATTAACAGAAACAAAGGGGCTCTGTGCAGGAACCAAAGCACAGATTTGTGTTTGGAAAAGCTAAATCCAAACAACAGCAGCGGCATTAGGAAGGTTCTGGAAACGAAGCTGTATGGACTGAAAAAAAACGAGTAGGGAGCTCGGTTTGGAGTGCCTAGAAAAGAGGAGTTTGCAGGGCTTTTCAGAATGAGCAAGTGCTTTAAATGCCGAGCTGAGTGGTCCTTGGGTGTGCCCTGTGGATAATATGCTGCCTAAAAGACTGACTGGTCTACCTAGGAGGCAGAGAGAGAGGAAAATAGCAGGAGAAAGTGAAATAAGCTGGGAGAGCACATGCTGATGTTAGGCAGCATGAGAGATATTATTTCCATCATGAATTTAAGGAATATGCACCACATGCTTTTTCCCATTGTGTGTTTTATGTGGGTTTTTGATGGGGGAAGTGGGTTGTTGTTGGTTACAGTTTGAAAGAAGCTGAAATCCCACAAGAAAAATCATTTTTTAACAGTGTTACAGGAAGAGATAGAGATATTGTCATAAAGATGGATATTCTCATGGGAGTTCTGCTGCTTGCACAAAGGGAAGAAAAAAACCCACACAGGATCAGAAAGTCATTCCAATATCTTCTAGGCTCACGAGGCTGCCAGATTCAAACTGAGATAGAGGTCTTGAATTGCAATCTAACAGAAAACTTGGTCCTTGTTTTGAATGAAATTTAGACTTGCTGGTCAAATTTTGCAAGGCTGGATAGCTAAAATCAAGTGAACGTGTCACACTGAAATAATCATTGGTTCACGTCCCCAATATGTGCAGTGCAGTCCTGTCAAACCAAAAGGAGACAAAAAAGAATAACAGATGTGAAATAGCATCTAAAATCAGAAGAGAGATGAGAAGTGTAGTCTTGGGAGGAAAAGGGGGATATAAGAGATTAATGCACATTCAGGTAATGTTCTTTTGATCTGCTCTCACTCCTGTATTTCATGCTCATCATTAATGCCTGCACAGAGGGGAGGAAGGAGGTAAAACCAGGTAATTAGTTACACATGTACTTTGATCAGTATTGCGTTTTTCTTTATCAAGTTGTTTGCCAACGTGCTAAGAGAAGAAAGAGAGGGTTTTATTTATAGCAATTGTTCAGCCCAGTACGTTCTCACGAGTGTTTCCATAATCTCTAAATTTAATCCTGTACTTCTTTAATGATAGATTAAAGGTGATTTGGACTTGATTTTATTTCCATTTCATCAAAGCTTTCTTTCTGCTAAATTTTCTTTATTTTCACGTCCTTGGTTTCAAGCTGCTAGCAACCAGCATGCTTTTGGAGATTACGAGCCCTGGGAGAGATAAGTAAATGGTGAGTAACAGAAAAGTTAGGATTAGATTTAGAAATTTCCTGCTTTGTGCTTAGATGTTGACTGTTGGTGGCAGTACACTGTCCCCTGTGATGTAGTGCCTGTCACAAGGTAGGTTCCTTGTACTCAGCTTATCATATCCTCCTTTTGCCATTCAACATCAAGGAGAGGGAAAAAGGGAGTGAGAAAATTCTTCTGTGACAGAGACAGGGTCTTTTGTTCTGCCGGGTGAGCCGTTTTCAGGCCAGCATTGACATGGAAATGAGGATGTAAAGAGGGGCACGGCTGTACCCACTCAGTTCCTGGCAAGAAGGGAAAGGGGAGCCGTACACTGACACATCCCAGTAGCTCTGGGTTTGTCCTCCACTGCCACTGCAGGGAGCTGCTCAGCCTGTGAGATGCAGCACAGGTCATTCCCCTTCACATCTTGGCTGGGGGCAGCCTTCGGAGCAGGGATTGCGTGTTAACTGTGGCAATTATATATGGGAACTTTCATGGAACTTTAAAAATGTGCCCTGCAATAGCCTTGGACAGCAGTCAGCACGGGTCTGGCTTTGTGACCTCTCTCCTCTCCATCACAGAGTCCCAGGACACCTGTCCATAGAGCTCCCCACAGCCACCATAACTAATGAGGCTGTGGAGCAAAGCAGAACAGCATAGGTCACTCACTTCCAACAGTATGACAAGTGTTGGTTCTGTATAAATTACCTTGTAGGCATGTTTTGCAGAATATTTCATTATTTTGTGTGGCAGCTTCGATAGCAGCAGTATGGGACACATCTCCCATTAGTAGTGTACAATATATTTTCTTGTCAGTTAATCTTGAAAGCTGGCTACCGTTCCTCAAAAAGCCTGAATCTTTCATTTCCTTCTAATAAATACTTCACACTAAATGCATTATTGCTAGAGAGAAGTCAGGAATCAAATGCTTATCATCACATTTTCCTGTGGCCTATGACAAAAGTATTTTCTGTAGTGGATGCTAAAGGAGGGCAAGGGAGTAAAATAAGGAAAGGACATCAAAACAAGTGTTAGATTAATAGACCTCTGATCAGTCTGATCTTCTGTGGACAGCAGAAAGACTGGAAGGCTCTGAGAACTGTATGGAAAAAGAGAATATGATTCAGTAGGAAAAAACCCCAAACAACACAAGCCCAACCAGAAAAACAAGAAGAAAAGTCCGAAGAACATAAATACGTAAAGTATGAACATCTCTTTGAATATTTTGTATATTTTCTTTGTTGGATGTACTTTACAGTGTACAAAATGGGAACATTTAATCCTGGCCCACTTATGCAATTTAAAAGACAGTTATTGCAGTCTTCACTCCGCCAAAATTGTTGTTATCAATATTTTGGTACCATAAATGTGTAGGCCAGGGCAATCACCTACTATTTCTTTGGCATCATTATGTTTTGTGGCTCCTTACAAAGAATTAGCTATTTTAGGTGTCTTGTACATGTTCCAGTTTTATATGGCATGTAAGAAAACAGCACAGCAGCAGCTTGCATTATATTTATTCCAAACAATTATGGTGCAGCTGCCATGTGACTGTGAGAACACAGACTTGTCAAAGGTTGAAGTAAATGAAGAAAAATAGAAAGAAAAACACAAAGGACTCCTCTAAAAATGGCTGTGAGGAGGTGGTGAGTGGAGGCACGTGAAGGGACAGGCTTAGGATATTTGCTTGCTTTTAGCCTAAAGCATTTTGAAGAATAAAGTTTAATGTAGATTTCTAGAGAAATGGGTCTGCAGATCATTTACCCTGCAAAGCAAGGTTTCAGCTGATAACTTCTTATTGACTGAATCCCATCTTTCTGCCTGCCCTCCAGGAAGGAGTGGGTTTGTAACCTTGGCCTCAAACTCTCAAAGGTTCCAGAGATCCAGCTCCCCCTCAGCATGGAAAAACAACAAAAATAATCAACTTAATTCTTTCACAAGCCAAGATCTTCCAGGTCTCTAGTGTGCCTGTCCCTGTCAGAGCATATCTCCATCCCTTCCATGTCACAGAGGGAAGACATTGAGGTGTTTTGGTCTCAATGCTTCCACAGGTTGAGAAGATAGTTTTCTGTGCCTCCCTTCCCCTATTGATAGAAATTAGATCTGTCATTAATCCCACACTTTTTGTTGCCTGTATCATGTGTATGTATACATATATATATATATAAAAGCTCTTAAACTGAGCTTCTTATCAAGGGTAAAATGGTATTTTGTAAATTGGGCCAATTCCAGTGTCAGAGGTAGCTGGTGAACTGTAGTACATTTATTAATGAAGGGTGAGGTGGGAAAGCTGCCTAACTGGAGAGTTTTTTCGTATTTTTTGACTTCTTAAAGCCCACTAATATATTTAAGGAAAATAAAAGTGAAAAATCAATGTGTTCTAATGTATCTGCCTGTTCATCTGTGTAGGTTTTTTTTACATAACCATCCTATCACAATATCTGAACAGTTTTCACACAAAAAAAATCAATAACAGTCGTGTTATCTCTCCCTGCCCTTGCTGGCTTTTCTCCTTTTCACTCCTTCTCTCATGCAGGCTTCAAGCTCATCTCCTCCATGCTGTGAGCATTAGCACTGCCCCTAATTTGGCTTGGCTGAGGAAGGGAACCCATTTCACCTGGCAACAAGGTGCCCAGAGAGTGAGATTTCCCCCTTTTACAGCAGGTACTGTGTACCCTGATGAGATGTTGTTATGTTAAGAGCATAGAAATTTGGGAAAAAATAAACCTCTTTGCTTTCCAGATGATTCTGAGAGATTAGAAGGCTTGGATGTGGCTGGGTTTCATTTCTGATTAGACCCAATTCTGTACTTTAAGTCTGGTTATGTGCAATAAATCCTAGATGCAGCAATAGCATGGCTTACACTGTTATTCTGGTCACAATCATGATCACAAATTCCCGATTAATATAGTTTACCAATTTGAAAGTCTAAGTCTGGCCGAGTTCAATAGGAACTTTTATGAACACAGATTCACAAATAGTGCAGCTTGTTGAAGCAGCAAGTTTTAGATTCTTGTTAGAATGTTGAGGGAAAAAATGCAAAATCTTAAGTGAATAGTGTTATGTACAACTGTCCCTGGGTATATTATGATGCACACAATTCTTATACCAAAATGCCATCCCTGCTTTGGGGAGCAGAGAGGAGCAAGCCCTCCAACTAGTCTGTAAAGCGATCGTGTTCTCAGCCTCTGCCATGAAGCATTTAAAATGTCAAATTCATGCTTATGGGAGAAGTGGAGGTGAGCCTGTAGTCAAATATCCTGTTACTGCTGCCATAAAACAGGGGTGGAGGGGCAGGCAGACGCTTGGTGTGTAAATGGTTTGCATTGGATTGGAAAGGATCTTAAAGATCATCTAGTTCCAACCCTGCTGGGTTTATCTGCTCCACTGGTCTTCAATCACCTGCTGAACTGAAGCACTCTGAAGTTTTCTTGTTATTTTCCTTTGTAGCTTTTGTATCTTTTTTTAATTTTTTTTTTTTTTCCCCTAGTTTGCCAAACTCTCCTGACTTTTGCATTCTCTCTGTGTGCGACGAGGGCGGCTGTGTGAGCTGCTCAGAGAATAATTATCCTTGCTGAGACCCGAGGAGGCAATTCATCATGTCAGACTAACAATGGATGCAGATAGCACAAGGAAGACTACATAACTAAGCATTGAAAATTAAGCACAGAGTGCACTGAATTTCCCTGGTGAATATAGAATTTGGGGTCGTTATCTCACATTTTTGCTGAATATCAGTGGACTTATTTTGAGGCTAACTGATGCATCACTTTGGCTTTATTTCCATCTGCCAGGAAAACAGAGGATTTATGGCTCTTCCAAAGAGCCCATCAAGCAATGCTATGAATAGTATCAAACAGTCTTTTTGCTAAATTCTGCTTGCCTTGGGGGTATGTGTAATTATCTCTTCTGATATATTGCATATTGAATAGTATTTATTTTTATTGTGCTGTGCAATAGTATGTTCCTGTTCCATTTATTGGCATCTTGCAGATAGATGGCAATTTAATATAAATTTGTTATTTATTCCAGAGGAAGGTTTCTCTGAGTGCTTGGATCTGGGTAAATAAACTTCATTTACAGCTCCCATACTGATGGCCTCTTTCCTCCTTTCAGACCTGGCGTGCAGCAGAAACACCCACACCAGGTCTGTGCCTACTCCTGTGAATTCCCAGGCCCCAAATTCAGAATCTGCTCAATTCCATGGCAGGGAGAGATGCAGTTTATATAAAATAAGAGAGTTTTTTTAGGGTTGCATGGAAGAGAGGTGTTAATCAGTTCAGTACATCTGATGTCAGTGTAAAGAAAGGAAACAAAACCTGGGATAGATATAATTTTTTAATATTGTTAAAGCACTTTAGGTTTTTAAGGGGATGTCATGTATACATACGTACATATATACATTTGTACATATATGCATACCTATATACATATATATTTTTATATATGCATATGTATATGTTGATGTATATGTATGTATGTTTGTGACTACATGTATATTTTTATCCTTCTTTTAAAGCTTTGATAACTTTGCAGATAAGATTTTTTGAAGATATTTTCAGCTAGCATTTCTTGAGTAAATTCTCCTCTATCATTAAGAAGGGTGGGTGGGGCATTCAGCTTGGTAATGTTAAAAGATAAACTGTTGTGACATAAATTTCGCTTCTATGTAATATGAGGGGTATTTTGAAATTTAAAAAAATCCATGAATAAAAGTAATTTGTGGTTTTCTGACTATTAATTTGAGATTGAATCTTTAAAATAGTGATCTTAGCTCACAAAACTCTTATTTCAGATGTCTTCATAAGCTAATGGTAGAAGTCAGGTCTCTTCTGTCTGTCTTTTTTTCAGGGCATATTTTCCCTTATTTCACAGAAGATGGAGAAAAGCAAAATATTTTTTTCAGAACTTTAGCATGAAAAAATCTAAGACCCAGATACTGAGCAAAACTATTTTCTTGCTTTTTACAAATACAGCTAGAAATAAAGCCAGTCTCAAAAAATGTGCTACAATGGGCTGGTTCACTAGGGGAAAGCCACAACACAAAGTGAGCTTGTGATTGAAAGAGCAATGCCTGTGCACTCTGAGAGGGTCTGCATGTGAATAATTCTGCCAGGGCAATATCCTCAGAAAAATGTAATGGCAGGAGAGAGAATTTCTGCAAGCAGCCTCCGTGTGCATCACTACTCTCACCTGGGTGAATCATCCTTTAGGGGCTGGGCTGTTGAACAGATTTCCTGCTCCTGGAAGAGGGAGGAGATGTGTCACCTCACATCTCACATGTGTCACATCAGTCTCACACTCCTCTGAGGGTGTGAGGGGAAAGGTGAGGCCTTGGCTCTGTCCTCCCTCCCTGCTGCCTCATGCAGGGTGCTGCCCAGGCTGTAAATCACTACAGCCCAGAGAGAAAAGAGAATGATACCTAGAGAAGGACCTCAAGAGTGGAGCCTTGTGTTTGCACCTTGTTTTAAGCTGACAATAAGCCCCTTACCCTGGGGTTTCTCGCTTTTATCACAAACAGAGTTTGTCAGGATATCCTTGCGCCAGGAAGGAGGCAGTGAGGCAGCCTCCCTTCAGCTTGGTGAAACCGGGAGCATCAAACCCCTGTAATGTCCCAGTGCTTCATCTGGAGATTCACAGTTTAGCAGCTCTTTTGCTTTTCACTGAACTGAAGGTCTTCCGTGCCTGCGGGCAAGAAATCATGTATCTGGAATTCATGCAGGTTTTCATCTTTCGCGAGAGTTTTCTATTAAACTCCATGGTGAGTCTGTGAGACTGGACTGTGAGACTTCATGAAATAAAATCAGACCCAGCCCACACTGGAACCCTTGTACTTTGGAAATTTGAAAGGCATGTGAAAAGTTAAATTAGGCTTAACACAGCAAGTGATGTATTCCTCACAAAATTCAGCAACTGTGCTTAGCACAGGAATGTTGTGGTGATTTTCCTTGTTGAGGTGTTAAGAACTGTATGAGGCTGGGTTAGTTTCATGAATTATGCTCTGAGGAAAGCTGCAAGCCTTGTAGGCTTGTGTAACTTGCAGGGCAGCTCCTGATTTCCACACCTGCATGAAAGTTACTGATGGGCCAAGAAGATCTTCATAATTTTTGCCAAAATAATTTCTGATTGAGTAAGAGAGTCACCTTTTTACATAGAAGAGTGGATTCTGAACTGGAAAACCAGTGAATAGTGTCAGCTGTAGGCTAGGATATAGAGTTATGTGTATCACAATATCAGGGCCTGCTGTGAAGTAACAGCATTTGCTCAGTGGAGCAGCAGCTCTGAAACACATGATTTGGGGTTTTGATTCCAGGAAAAGAAGCTGCAAAATACATAAAACTTGATGCTCACTCACCTGGAGTGAGATTCTAATATAATTACATTTTTGTATTTTTGAAGTAAAATAAAGTGCATGGCTAAAATGCTTCAACCTACAACTTCACTCTGTGACTTCTGTAATTGCCAGTGCGGTGTAGAAGCAATGATGGGTTTTGTGGTGCTTCTACTTAGCTGTGATGCTGAAAATACAGCTTCAGTCTTGCTTTCCAGTTTTCACATTCCCAATTCAGAGAAGTCAAGGTCTTTTAAAATCAGTTATGGTCTGAGTTGAATCTGAGGCCCTGGAACAGCTTTCTCAGGGATGGCTGCCCCATCCCTAGAAGTGTCCAAGGCCAGGTAGGACAGGGCTTGGAACTTGGGATGCTGGAAGGTGTCCCTGCCCCTGGCAGGGGGTTGGAGCTGGAAGAGATTTAAGGTGCTGTCTAAATCATTCTGTGAGTTTTTGAATTACCACATATTCAAAATTCCAAAGAATAGGCTACATTTTAAGTTTCCCCTTACAGATGGTAATTTTGGATAGCCAGGCTGATGACCAACTAGCCTATTAAAAACAGACTTGAAGCACTTGTTTCCCAATTTATGCTTCAAAGTCCTGGTTATAGTCTCGTCTTTATCAATATTCTATATCGGAACAAAGGCTGGGTGTTTTTGATGCATAGAATAATTTGTTGTAGTTGAAGCTTTCTTAGCTTCAGCAGAAAACACTCCCTCCCTTCCCAGCCCACGGAATTATAGGAATGCCTCCCCAGTCTTTGCAGTCATAATGAATTTTATAGCTCAGTGTATAGAGGATTTGCTGCTAGACTGTTAGAGCACTGTAGTTTACCAAGGTGCTTTGGGGTAATTTATGATTTTGGGAATATTTCGTTAGCATTTCCACTTTGGTGAAGATTTTTCCAATTTTAGGGTAAAGAAATAAATCTGCCTCATCAAAACAGCCTTCTATCCCATGTTGTCATCTGCATCTAGGTTGGATGTTAAGAGGGTAGTTGAGCATTGGAGCAGGCTCTCCAGGGAAGTGGTCACAGCAGCAACCTGAAGTGCTTTAACAACATCCTCAGGCAAACAGTTTGATTTCAGGGCTGTCCTGTGCAGGAGCTGGAGTGATCCTTGCGTGTCCATTCCAGCCCAGGATATTCTATGATCCTGTGATTCTGAGATCTGGGTAATGGCTCAACCTACTTTCAGGTTCCAGAAGCTGACTTGAAACACAAAGAACTCATACAAAGTTTTGAGCTTTTCCTGGTGAGCACTTCACCCAGCACCTGGCAGCTAGCATCATCCAGGGCTGTATGCATCATCCAAGTGCAATTTTGTCCTGAAATCCTGAGTGCAGTTGCCTCTTGTTCGCATTTTATTCACTTTGAAGTCCTCCAAGCAGGGAACATTGCTCTACATTTCACGCTCTGTGCTTGTTTGTGTCCTTTCCCCACCACTTCTCTGATGTGTCATCGTTTCCTGCTTGTTCCAAACACTGAAAATTAATGCAGTAAGTGATGTGCACTCAGAATGTATTATATAAATGGACAGACAAAATGTGATTATTCCTGTTTAACAGCTGGGTAAATTGGGATGGAAAAAGTTCGGGAACTAATCTAAAGCTGCAGAGGTAGTGGCAGAAAAAAACCCATCAGAATCACAGTTTCAAGCTGTGCAGGCCTTCTTCAAGATTGTAAAGTCATATTTAATTGATGAGCTGATATAGGACGAAGCAGAGTTTGCCATCAATTACAGAGCAACATTATTGTGTCTAACTTTGCTAGGACCCTGAATGAACCAAAGGTCTGCCAGGGCTGAAAGGGCCCCAGTCAATTCTGCTGGCTTTGTAATTCTCAAACAGAGAATTCTTTTAAACTGTATTTATGCTTAATTTCATGGCACCTGATGACCTCAATTAAAACCTCTCAGAGGAAATCAGAAGTGCCAGCAAGGTCCTGCAAGATGAATGCCTATGGCCTTCTCCTGCTAACTGCTGATAGGAACTTGATGATTTTAAAGAAGATTTTATAGTGATGTGGCTGTTGTTTTTTATTGAAGGTGTCAGAATGCCAGTAGTGATAATGTCTCCCTGAATGAGCAGCTTGCTTTCTCTGGTTGCTTTCCTAGACCACATGATAGACATCATTAGCATCCAGATAAATCTCCCTTTATGGCGCATTTGGGCATGGAGGAGAATAAAGTTGTGTTTTCTTGACGCTCCCAAGATTATTTCTGTTACGATCTTGGTCAAAGGTGCAAAGATTTTGTAACTTTATCAGTGTTTATTCAACAAGCCAGTAATTTCCAGGAATGAAATAATTTCTTAAGAATGGATGTAGCTTGACAAAAAGGTATAAAACCTGCCTGCCACTGGCTTTAAAGTGTGTATATATATATATATATATATATATATATATATATCATAACTTGTAGGATACAGAAAGCTGTACAGTCAAAATCAAGTGCAAGAAAAAGCATCAAACCCACACATAATTTTTATGTTACTGAATAAAGGTACATAGAAGAGCTAGAAAATAAAAGTATTCTTTGCACCTTATGTTGCTCAATGCCATCTACTTGAAAATATGAAGAAATTAGTCTGTTTTTCTTTTGGTGACTTGGCAATTCTAAGCTTGCCAAGGAGTCTAGATATTTCTTTAAAGAAAAACAAAAAAAACCAAACCCACCAAACCTGATTAGTTAAAATGACGGTAGAAGAAGTTATTTCATTTGCTTAGAATTAAAGTCAAGAATTATTGAAGACTCCATAAATGTTTTCATTATTTTAATTGTAAAGAATGATATTTGTAAAGAATGTCTTGATTTTGCTTGTGATAAGCAAAAGCCTAGTAGAAAAACCACTGTGACAGGAACCTTTTCAGCAAGGATGGAATTTAAAAAATGTGATTCTGGGGGGAAAGTATTTTTAATTGCATGTCTGTTATGATGCTTAGGACTTGAAATTTTTTTGTCTAATTAGGATGAAGTTTAGGCATATTTTTAACTCCACTGCCCCACAACATAAACATTTTTTGGTTAAACACAGTTTTTTTGAAAATCTTAAATCCCCACAATCACAAGTATGCAGCAACCACAGTCTTAAACTGCTCATTTAATGTTAATCAGAGCCACTGCAATGTGGAGACAACCAGCTCTAAGGGACATGACCTTATCACAGTGGACAGATGGCAAAAAAAATTCAAGCCGTGTTAAACCTTTTTCTTCAACACTTTTTTGTTCTTAACATATTTATTGCTGACACCATATATCAATGTTATAGCTTCTGTTCAGGTGAATACGATCAGTTGGCAGTAATGGGTTCAGCTCTGGGAACCTTCCAGACATTGCTTTTTGAGCTGTTCCTGTAAATTCAGTGTCTGGAAAAAAAACAAGGAGAAAAAGACAAGTTAGGGAGGGAGAGAGGCTGTTGGAAACCCTTCAGCTCGGCTTAATTCTCATGCAGAGATGAGAATAAATTAATGCAGATGCCATGTTTCCCTGGCTTGGATGTCATATTTTCTTGTGATTGGGAAGATCAGCAGCGGTGAAGGATGTGTGGAAGAGAGAGGGGGAAAAGCAGAAAACAGGAAAAAAATATACTTGAAAATGTCAAACTGGACTCTGGCAGTACCTGTTAAATGTCTTCTGCATTTGTAGCAGAGCAATGTTTCCCTGCATTAGCACAGAGCCTCCACTGCTCCTTTGATGTCTGTCAGTCCAGTTAAGGACTGTGGTACGAAGGCACAGTGGGAAACATGCCTTAATAAATGCAATTGCAACTGGATGGTGGGAATTTATGGATGCTCTGTGTAACTGCGCAAGCTACAGATATATTTCACGTGTGTCAAAATTTCCCTCCCATTTCTTTTTGCCACATTTTTCCTCTGTTCTTGAAGAGAGAATATGCTGGCATCTCTGTCATTGTATTTCTGGGATGATGAATTGTCACTTCCTAACTCAAATTCAGCAAGTCCAGGAAGGGATTTTCAGGTGCAATAGCACTTTTCTCTTTCATAGGCAGATATCTTCATGATACATCAAAAGATTTTTTTAAAGGGACTACATTTTCTCTGTGCCAAAAACAAGGTCAGCTGCAGCTACTCTTACTTCCTACTTGGTAAATATCTTGGCTGATATTTTCTCTAGTATAAATTTGGCATATGTTCTGCATGAGAATTGTGAATATCTGTAGGAAAAAAATAAGAGCATCCCACCCGGAAAATCATAACTGAGAGGTCCTAAGAGCAGATTTACTGGGAGAAGATGGAAGGAGGTGTGAGAATTGCCTGTCTCGGCAGACAGGAGCACTCACCCCTGAGCAGCAGCATCCATGCAAAGTTGTGTGGTTGCAGATGTATCAGACTTCAAGTGCACAGCATGTGTTCTGGTCTGAGAGGCTCACAGTAATTAAGTTGTTCATTCAATTAAACTTAATGCGCCAATAACTTTTTAAAATACAAAGGGCCCATACCTTCAAGAAGGGGAAAAAAATACTCAGGCTCCCTTTACAGGCCAATAAACCTACAATAAATGCTCATGACTGGAGGCCCAGATCTTTATTTATGGCCACAAAGCAGCATTTCCATTAGTTTTAGCACAGTCATGCTGATTTCTGTTGGCTGAGGACTAGATCATGAAAACTCTGGATTGTACTCCTGTGCCACTTGGAGAAGGAGGCAGAGGGCAGTTGCTCTTGGTCATGTTTTGGGAGTCAGGGACCTACTTTTAATCTTAGTTTTAAGTTTAAAGCCTTTCAAGGGAAGAAAAGAAAAAGCCTTATGGTCTTTCAAAACAAGAAAATGTTAAACGAACAAAAAAAAAAAAGTCAAAATTGATCCAATATGCTCTATATTGAAAGAACCTTCATCCAGCTCTCTCACTAAGGACTCCTGAAGAATTAATCAGGCTGATTCTCTAAAACAGGTGAAGGTTTTCTCACTTAACTTTAGTCCTCTAAAAATCAAGAGAATTGACAGCATGGCTGACTACAGAGAAAAATCAAAGCACCTGCTTCAAACTAAGTTAATAATTAAGTAGGTGCACCTACTGGATGCAGTAGTTGCGCAGAGAGGCTCACCTAAAGAACTTATATCAATTTAAGATATTTATATTTAACAGAGTTTAACCACCCTCAAATTGAAATACAAAGTATTTTCATCCTTCTGGAAAGCAATTCCACCTCCTCTCTTCCTTGCATCAAACCTTGGGTTTGTAGAACCATAGAACGGTTTAGGTTGGAAGGATGTTTAAAGAACATCTGGATCCATCCCCACTGTTGTGGCGGATTGTGAGCTTTGTCAGTTCTTCACAAAGTGACTCAACAACTGATAATAGCTCTGGTGATGTAGGGGTACCAACAGAGATACTTTCATGATCTCTTGTTCACTGCTTTTTCATGCTCTAACCCGTCTATTATTTTTTCCTCTTTATGTCTCTTGTGTAAGGTTTAGAAGGCAGATTGTAAGAAACTGTGCCTGTCTTTATACTTTGCTAGCAAAGAATTCCAGGAAATCTGATCCCACCTTTGAATAAAGACTCAAGTTCTGCTGTATTTATTACTGCTCCTGTTGGTTTTCCTCAGATTAATAACCTTTGGGTATGACAGGAAGGGATCATTCATCATCCCCAGTAAAACAGAGCGATTGAATGGAAATAACACTCAGACAGCAGGCCAAACCCAGAGCCTTTGCAGAGAGTTTTCCTTCCAGATGAGAAATCAGTGACCTGGGACACGGAGGAGCACGGCAGGACTGAGGGGAGGAGGGAGCTGCTCCTCACTACAGGCTTTTGGGACATGGTGTGACAGTGATTGCCCAGAAAACAGAGCTGAGTGCAACGTGGACAGGGATGTGGGCAGGCTGGGGAGCCGTGGTGCTGCTGAACCAAAACTGTAGGAAAAGGTGCTGGTGAGTGATCTGGAAAGATGAAATGTGTGTTTGGCTGGAATCTATAATAAAGCACTGTGTTCTGTTTGGCAGCAGAAACCAAGGGCTTGTTAAAAACAATATATTCCCATGTAGTGGAAGGCAGGGCAGTAACGGCATGATTGTGAAGCAGGATATGTAAAAATGTAAAATAACTTTCTCGTTGTACCTAAATCAGTGGGAGACAGATATCCCCCTGGATCCACAGGAAGAGACTGATAGAGTCATCCTGGCTTACACAGAGTAGAGCACATGGCAAATGGAAATTTCACAGGAAAGCTTTTTATCTTCCATTTTAAAGAGATTTTGACAGCTAAGTGCAAACTGTTTTGTAAAGTGTCAACTGTCCAAACAGTTTTCCTAAAATAATAAAAATTAATAAAGGACTACAGAAATTAAAGAACAAAACTTTTACATTGTCTTTTAAATGAATAAATAATTTCAATACATGGATTCTTTTTCAGGATTCCATGGGTAAAAATTTTTACTGGATGAAAAAAATTTCCTACCCTCTTTTTAATTGGTGTGACCATCCATAATAATTTAAAGGTCCTGAATAAAAGCACAGTAACCACAACTTCTCTATCTGCATACCATCCATAGCTTCTATATTTTGTCTTAAACTATTGTTAAGGTTACAGAACAGTTATGCACTTGACTTTGATTTCATAGATATAAATAAAAATACAAATAAAAAAAAATCTTTTTCTCCTGGTGGAAACTCTTTTTTAAGAAGTGAAAAGCAAAATTGTTTACAGCCATTAGTGTTGGAAAAAAAGCAAAAGATTCAAGGGCCAGGGAGAACTTTGAGGCCCTTCCAGTGTCTAAAGAAATTCTCCCCTGTGAGGATGGTGATGCCCTGGCACAGGCTGCCCAGAGAAGCTGTGGCTGCCCCATCCCTGGAAGTGTCCAAGTCCAGGTGGGATGGGAGTTTGGATAAGCCTGGGATAGTGGTAGATGTCCCTGCCCATGGATAGGCTGGAAGTGGATGATCTTTACAGTACCTTGCAACCCAAACAACCCAAAATTTTCTATAATTTTATGTAAAAGTGGCATAAACAAATATGTAGAATTTACTCACTCAGCCTCTCCACACTAGGAGTTCCTTACTGTGTCCACTGACCCTCTAATACAGAGCAGCACTAATTACCAAGTAGTGATTGTCTGTGATTTTATGACATGATTAATGAGCCTGATTTTCCACTGTATGATTATGGATTGGAACTGAATCCAGTAATTTTGCATGGATTTACTACTCCAACGGCTCAAACTTTGCCTAAGATACGTGCAGAATATGGAAAAATTGTGGCACATTTTAGTCAATGAATCAGAGTTCAGCTCACATGTAAGAAATTTCAGGGCTGGTGTTGAGCACAGCAGAGAATTTGCTGCCATAGTGTGGCTGCAAGATCTGGTGGCTGCTGAACACTTCCAAAAGGAAAGAAAGATCCTTCAAATCCTTCAAGCCTGCTATGCAGTCAGTGAAGATTTACAGGATATATTTTCCACCTTTTGCAAAACAAGGTTTTGAAGTAGAAATGAAATTGGATTGGACCAGCAGCTGGTTCCATCAGGCATACAAGCTGAATTAAAAAAAAAGAAAGAAGAAAAAATTGTTCTCTGTAAGATAAGCCAGATGGTTGGCAATCCAGACTCATGTCAGAGTAGAAATATATATAGCTGATTTGTCCATGCATTTTTTGATTTATTAAGTAAAATTGCCAGTGGAATAAAGACAAGTGAGAAATGGTGATGCAAACCCACAAATTATATAAATACACAAAAAAGGACCATATCAGAGCAGATAGTTCACTTGCACTGGTGCCACACACAGCCCAGAGGAAAAGATGCTGTAAATTGCCAAGAAAAATTTGTTAAAAATGGATATGCAGCTGACTTAAAAAAAAAAAAATAAAGTAATAACAATGCCTCAAAAAGACAAAGAAGCCAAGCTAGTGAGATTTCTACAGGAAGAGTAAAGCAGAAAAAGAAGTGGCAAAGAAATAAAAAGTGCTGCAGACGTTGTAAACAGGGAACTGAGTAGAAAGAGACAAGAGAAGGCCATCACAGTATTGAATACAGGTGTAGAGGAAAGAAACATTAGGAAAGCACTATGTTCTGTGTGTCATTAGAGGTTTGATCAGATCTCAGGAAGCAGCTGCTTCAATGCAGCCCACACCACTGCTTGTATTATGGATAAAAGAAGTGAGGAAAAAAAAGAAAAAGTTGTTCAATCAGTAAGAGCTCCATAAAAAAGAACTGGATTTGAGTAGATGGTGAATGGGAAGAGGAGGTGTCTGAGCTGTTAGAAAGGAGGATTTTTACAGAAAGAACCTGCATTTTGCTAGTCAACAGGGACTGGTTCATAGCCCAAGGGAGGTATTTCAAACTGACAATGATTGAAACAATGTGATTTCCCAGCAAAAGAAAAACACTGAAGAGTAGAAAAGACAAGTTATGCACATTTTAGAGTCTCTGTGAAGGATATGATGCAATAAAGAGCAGGAGCAACTGAGGACAGGAGACCAGAACATGACAATAATGTTGAACTAATCATTGCAAAAAACATGTCCATGTAGCACTGCCCTTTCATAATGATCCAGAATCCAGAGAAAAATGGCTTTTTTATGACAGTGACTATTTCTTATGAGGGGAATCCTAAGAAGAAAAAGAATTGTGTGAATGGTTTTCCAACAGTTGTGAAAAGTTTTGGAAAAGGAAAATTTAAACAAAACGAAAACCTAAAAGAAGAAGTTACCATTGCCAAATGCTCCTTAGGTTTCTCCAACTGATTTACTGATTTGATCTGGACTCTAGTGAAGAACACAGCAGCATTATTCTACTTCTGACACCTTCTCCTTTTAAGAATGGAAGCAAAGAACACATCCTGGTAGGTAAAAGCAATGTTTTTCAGAGTCTGTAACCTAAAGCTCCACATCCACCTTGGTAAAACTATCCCCTGCATTTAATATTGCAATAACTCAACCTCCCTACCAAGGATAATCATGTTTCATTTTATTTGTTTTTAATTGTAACAGTCAAAATCCAATACAAAATATGTATTTGCAAATAAAATACTTCAGCTCAAGAACACTACTCAGCACAAGGAAAAATTCTTGACTCAATAAATAATGAAGATGGGTGGACCATAGGTACAGGAGTAAACTCTCTCATCCAGTGATCTTTTCTCACTTAAACAAATTAATTTTTAGCATACCATTATTTATATCGCTTGTTTACATCTAGGTGGGTGTTTACATTTTTTCACATATTTTTAACTTGTTCATTTTTCTCTTTTGCTTCAATATTTCTTCTTCTTCCTGTCAGCCCTTCTTCCATCTTCAAGTTAAATTGCATACTTATGCCATAATTTGTCATGGTAGAAAAAGAGAAACTTGCAAGAAACCAGAAATGCTTATTATCAAACAGGTACGACAAAAATTAGAAGTTGATTTCTGAGTTAAGAATGTGATGAAAGTACCTAGTGTTTTTTATGTCATTCATCTCATTGGCCACTTTTCTGGCAAAAAACCTGAGCCCTTTCCCTGTTTCCAGTGATTCCCAGTTTTCCATTTCCCTCAGTAATCCTAATTTTTTTCATAAACAAGCACCATACATAACTCTGCCTAATTGCTCCTCCCAATACCTAAACTCTTCCCCTCTTCTCTGTGCATAGATTTTTTGGCTTATACCTGGGAAAGATTTGCAAGCAATCAGCAAATATGCAGGTTTTTATCTGCTATTAACACCCAAATTTAAATGGATGAGAGCTGAGGGTTTTCTACCTTTTCTCAAATAGTAGCAATCCAATATTTTCTTCACCCAGATGTGTAGGAACTTGATGCCTTTCAGAATTCTGTCTTTCTCTCAAATTTCATTGAATCTGACAAGAACATTAAAGGATATTAGAGGAAGTTAAATTTACTGACAGTTGGACAGGCAGAATGAGACCATAACTGCAGGAAACCTTTCCCTTCAGGAAACCAGGCTAAAATGTGTCACTTCAGAAATGCAAGGTCTGGTTCTTCGGGGCAGCTGAAGAATTCTTCCAGAGATGAAATGCATGGGCATGATGGTGCAGTGCTGGCAGGAGTGGCTGACACATAAAATGATTGCATTTCCCTTTGGAGAGGCCTCAGAAACCTGGAAAAATTCACCCGTGGGAATCTTATGATGTCCAGCAAAGGGAAATGCAAAGTCCTGAGCCTGGGAATTACTTTTCTCTGTAGTGAAGGACTTCGGGGTTCTAGTGAACAGCAAATTGAATAGGAACCATCAATTTCCTCTCTGTGGAATTGCCATAGAAAATGAGCAATACAAAGTCCTCCTCATTGAAAGTATTAGTTAAAGTGAGCTAGGGAATATGCTTTATGTTCACAGTTTTATGATAGTGTATTTCTAAAGAATTCTGATCCTAGAGAGGAAAATAATAAGGAAATCATTTCAGCTTTCAATAAAATTTTCCTTTCCATTATACATTTTTACTCTCAGATGTTTTAAATAAGCTACTTTGAGGTTAGACATTTTTCTCACGCTGCCTTGCACAAATAGGAAAATCTCAATATAATGAATATTTGCTGAGACACTTCATTAACCTCCTTGAAGCCATCTTAAAACCCCTGCTGATGCAGAGAACTGAGATTTCAGCAGCTGTATGCTGAGCTGATGGAGGCAATTGTCTTGAACAGTCCCAGGTAACCCCTTCAAGTGGTGTCTTTTTGCTCAATATGTGTCATTTAAAATTCTGGTGTCAACTACCCTCTCTTTTTCTGCACTTTAGGCAAAGCTAATTATAATAATCATAATAGTAAGAAACATAGTAATAGATTTTCTGCAATTCTGCACTGTATAATTTCAAGTATACTATTTGAAGCCACTCCCATTAATTTTTTAGAAGGTTACAGTCAAGAAATGCAAAATTTGTTATGAGTGAGCCCTTCTAACTGCTCTCCATAATCTTCTGTCCTTCCCCAGACCTATTTTTCTGCTCACGTTTCAGTTACTGGGCTCTTTCCTCTTCCTCAGTGCCTGGCAGTGACAGATTTGCTACTCAGTTTTCTTTCTGGCACTTGGTTTCTCCTCTATGAGCTTCTAGTGGTTTCTGCAATTGTCAGAGACACAATATAAGAGTTTTTCTCATGGAATCACGTAATGGTTTGAGTTGGATGGGACCTTAATGATCATCTACTTCCAATCCCTCCCATGGGGCCACCCCTACTGATCTGTCAGGTTAAAGCAATGTCCAAAGGTCAAAAATGTTAAAAGAGTTTTTGGACTGTAACACGAGGGGCAAAAGCTCCTGTTTACCCTGATGTATTTTGTTTAATTAGAGGTTCTTGGGAAACCCCAATGTGTGTCTTTTCATATCTGGGGGCTAGATAAGAAAGAGATCCTTGATCTTAACACAGAGGCTCTGACTCTTGATGCCTATATGGACCAAACCAGAGGAAAGGTTGGAAGTGATGTCTGTCCACACAGACCAGTCAGACTGTCACAGTCTGAGAGCAAGACAACCCCAACTTTTACATTTTCATGTATTCAGATGAGGTTACAGTGAGGCTGTAAATGCCTTCATGACCTAAGGGTTGAACAGGGAAACTTGGAAATCCTGCAAGAGGTTGTTAAAGCCCTGTGCCTCCAAGCTAGGGAGGCAGAAGAGCTTGCTTGTGGCAGACATCTTCTATGAAAAATCCTTTCCTTAGGATTTTTTCTCCTGAGAAGCTGAGAGGCCTCAGGAACAAAATGTAAACATTGATTATCTGCTGCTGTGGAATGCAACAGGTGCATCTGTGATTGGCCCATGTTGGATGTTTCTAATTAATGGCCAATCATAGTCAGCTGGCTCGGACAGAGAGTCCTAGACAGAGCCCTTGTTATCATTCCTTCCTATTTTATTCTTAGCTAGGCTTCTGATGAAATCCTTTCTTCTATTCTTTTACTATAGATTTAATGTAATATATATGATAAAATAATAAATCTAGCCTTCTGAAACATGGAGTCAGACCCTCGAGTCTTCCCTTGACCTGAGACTCCTGTGAACACGGTCACACTTGCTGTTTTCATGTAAGGAATTTGTGAACTTTGTGTAAGCAGAAGAGCTTTTGGTCCCCTCTTTCATTGGAAGGTGTACTACCCTCTTTCCAAACTATATTCTCTCTTCCTTACTTTTTGCGAGGCTGAGTGGTCGTAAATCCTTGCTGGAAAGGGACAGAAGTAGAGGGATCACAAGCAATGAGCACAATTTAAGCTTTCTCTGTTTCCCTGTGGAATTCTTCAGTTTGAGGGAGATGCAATGAAAGAATGTAGCCCTCCCTGCTCTAATAAATATTTAGGAACTTGTTCTCCTGATTGAAGAGCTTTGATACAGATTCTTGCCTTGCTGAGAGAAGTTGTGGCTCCTCTGTCACTTCAGGGAGCAAAACCACAAGACTGAAGTCCTGAGAAACTGGCAGGGAGGGAAGAAACATTCCCTGAGGGCAATTGAGTGACAATATAAGTCCAGAAATCATAAATTTTAGCTCCTGCTGTTTTGTGGCAATTGATGATTGGGTTTTTTTTGTTTCCATCACAACCCTCATTATAAGAAAATTCTCCTTGCTATCCCCTTTAGGAGGTAGGCACCATCTATCAGCTTCATGGAGAGCCATTCCAGTGAGAGCTGGGATGAGAACACAACTGTCTGAAAAAACAGATTTGCTGCTCTACAATTTCACCACTTGGGTTTTGGCTGGCTTGGTGCAAATTGGATGCTTCAGGCCACGTGGCAGAGGGATTCTTATCATTAGTTTCTTGTGCATATGCTTAGATTAAAAAGGTCTGAAATAACAAGTTATTCTTCTGCAAATAGTGTTTTGGATGCTAGGGGCGTGAGGGAGGTTTTGGCTTTATTTTGTTCCCTTTTATTGTTTGTACTTTTGGGTTTTGCTTATTTTGTTGTTTGTTGTTTTGTTTTGGGGTTTGTTTAGTCGATTGGTTTTTGTGGGTTTTGTTTGTTTTGGGGTTTTGGGTTTGGGGGATTTTTTGGCCCGAAAATAATACTTTATCCCAGTTTTCTTCTAAATTTAGGAAATACAGGAAAAGGGTGTGAAGGAAAAAAGACAATCAATATTATCACACTGGTCTCCATCCAACAGTTCAATGAACTCTCTCCTTTAAGAACAGGCGTCCTTCTCATCCATTTTGACCTTCCTGATGTTGTAGTGCTAAGAATAATGACTGGAAATTTTCTTACCATGACATTTTAAAGACCATGAAATTTATCAGCAAGTTCTTAAAAAAGAAAAAAAACCAACAAAATCAAAACTTCAATCAAAGAAACAAAAGAAAAAATTTCCAAAACAGACAAATAAATAAATACCAACCCCAAAACCCAACCAACTTTGAATAGCGAAAGATATTCTGGATGTCTATCTTTAAATGTCCTCAAAGTATCTTTTTTTTAACATTGGGTGTCCCTGTTGAATTCTGATGCAGCAAAACCTTAACGGTCACAGCAAAAACTAAAATGCCAGGTTTACAAGATATAGATACAGAAAATTATAGCCATCTGCAAACCTCCATATTAACTAGGACTGCAGATTTTCAATTAGTTGACTCCTATGTGAAACAGACTTTAATTTTTAGGGAGAAAATATAAAAACCATAACTGGATCAAATCTCCATTAAAATTGTTGGTAATGGGGTCTGAAATACTAAATCAGTGTGCAAATGAGCCTAGCAGTAAAAAAGGTCAATCTTTTGCATATATATCTAAGTATAAATAAGAAAGAAAAATGCAGTGCCCTACTAATGTACAGATGGCAGAGTATGCCTTGCCCAGAATACACAGCACAATATCTCAGAAAAAAGGAAAAAGTTCCAATTTTTTGCAGTGGACCACAGGCCTGAGAGCTTGACCACAGAGATTTAACAAATAAGGTCATAGGAGAAGCCTTGCTATAGTAGTAGTTAACATCAGATTTGAACCAAGCTGAACTAGTGGCGTACCTTTCACTGAGAAGATAATTGATTTTGTCTGGGGAATATATTAGACCTCATTTGTTTGGACTTCAGTGAAACATTTGATATGGTATGCATGGGAAATACTAGTGATATTTAGGAAGAAAGGGATGAATATTATAATTGCACAATGGATAAGATGCTGGCTACCTAGACACACATTATCTTTTTGAAAGCTGAACTGTATTACTAGAGAAGATTTATTAATGGTTTTTCTCCAAGACTATTCCAGACAGGCATTGATGGTGTCTTCTATTGATTTGGTTTTTTTATTCTTTATAATAAAATTTGATATAAAGTCAAATTAACAGTATATGATGAAGACACTGACTAGTGTATTTCTAGTAGCCCGTAAGTGCAAATTCTGGATTGGATCTCCTTTTAATTTTTTTTCCCAATTAATAAGTAAATTAATAACAATTAATTCTTTAACAAAATAATTTTTTAAAAATTCCAAAATATGTCAATTACAGCCATTACCACCTGTGGGTCCTGGGTCATAAAAATATACCTGTGAACAAATGAGGAAAGGCAATGAAAGGTTTAGGCAAAAATGAGAATGATAACTTGAATATAAATAATAATAAATGAACATATCTAGACCGAAAATTACAATGTTTTTAGCAATAGAACAAGGAGATTCAGGAAAGAGTTGTATGGTTAGGATATCAAGAAGATAAATATACCCCATTTAAAGAGGTGATTTGTTTGTGAAAGGGATTATATGAGATATCTGTTGGAAAACTGGTTTTGAGGCAATCCTTGCTTCTCATTAATTTTAATGTCTCTGGGTCTTACAATTACAGAGTTCTAAAATGTGCCTAAAGAGGCTTATTTTAGAAGACTTTTACTTACTGAATTACACCATGAGAAGTTTTACTGGTAATTAACATGCTCCCCACACTGCCGGAAATTAATTTCCACAGAGGCATCCTATGGCTGATGGGATCTCTGCTCATTTGCTGTGTCTGGTCAGCCTTTGGCAAGACATCAACTTTGGGTACTTTCAGTGGAGGCAGGAAAAAAGGCACGTGTTTTTATTTTCTTTCGAGATTAGTAAGGTTTAGGGATCATAGATGAGTTTCACTTTCAATCAAGGCAGATTTACCACCTCTGAAAAATGGTTAAATTATTCAGATTCTTGGCTTAAACAAACGCCAACTTTAGGCTTGATGCTAATATACATTTTATTATCTGCTTATTTCCTTACTGCTTGTTTGCAGCTGTAAGTCAAATTAGTATAGTCAAAATTATTTCAATAACTCTAACAAATTATGAATGTAATTATTACGGCGTGCATCTCAGAATGCAGCTTTATTTACAAAGGACACAGCGTTGATTAAAACAGCTTGAATTATGCTAACTGCAACACTGAGCTCTCTTTGCAAAGCCATCTGAGGAGCACAGTAATTTGAGTTCAAGGGAGAGACAGTATTACAAGAAGGCTAATGATAATCGTCTTTAAGGTCATTGGCAACTAAAGTATATACTGTACAGGAGCCTTCTGTCAGAGACAATTATAGTGAAGGGCCTTTGAATGGGGTCGAAACACTCCGAGTGTGTTTCTGTGACAGCTTTGTTCTTACAATATTTATTCTGGTTTATCTGTAGAGCAGTATTAAATTTAGAGTGTCACGAGCCAAGGGGCTCATGCAAAACTGAATTGACAGTATGCAACGGCGTGGTGGTTACACCGCAGCCTTTCTAATAATGGCACTGCCTTGCTAGATCAAAAGCATCCCCCAGGACCCAGGAGGCAGCACCAGCAGTCCTGTTCACGTGAATTAGGAAAGCACTGTTGACTGCACAAAGCTGTCAGGAATAAAGAAAAATATGCTTGGATCACCTTCTTTTCTATCTGGTCACCAGCCCACAATAGGTGTTTTTGAGCGGTGTCCCGTTTTTGCTTGTTGCGCCTCTATTTTGTTTCATTTCACTTTTTTTTGTGGGGAAGTGTCACAGACATCTTTTGTGAAAAATCCTTTCTTTAGGATTTTTCCCCTTTCTGAGAAGATGTGGCCTCAGCAACAAATGTAAACAATGGTTATCTGCTGCTGTGGAATGCAACAGGTGGATCTGTGATTGCTCTTCTGTGAATGTTTGGATTTACTGACCACTCACGGCAGAGCTGTTCTTGCTTTCTGCCTGGACACAGAACTTTGTGATGGATTCCTTTTCTATTCTTAGCATAGTAAGCTTCTGAGAACTTTTCTCTCTATTCCTATTAGCATAGTAATAATGTAATATATAGCATAAAATAATAAATCAAGCCTTCTGAACATGAGGCCAGCATTCTCGTCTATCTCTTCACCCCTGAAAAACCCTTGCAAGCCCTGTAACAGGAAAGGAGGCAGTGGGTGGGCTACTTAACTTCTTGTGTTCTGGTGTACCTAAATACCTCACAGCCTTCAGTTAGTTTAATCTCACCACAAATTCTGTGAATATTTCAGATTCTTTCACAAGCTCTGAACTTTGGAGAATGTTGTTTATATCACCTGCTATCAAATAATGACAACAGTGTTTGATGGAACCAAAGTACACTATCAATATACTATTATATTTTTTTTTGTCTTTGAAAATAAGTATATTATTATATTATTGCTTGTTTGTTAAAATCAAACACAGAACCAAGAGAGGGTTTTCATGGGAACTTCATTTGAAGTGAGCTTGCCTATTCTCTAATTTTACAGCAGCCATTTTGCAAACTTCAGTCTGCAATTTTCATGAGAAAAATTAACTCACCTGGGTCCTGTCCTCTAGGAGGATTAGTCAGAATTGAAAGGAAAGATTAAAAACATAGTCTATCATTTTGAAAACAGCTTTTTAATTAAGATCTGGATGCACGGATTTAAAAGAACCTTAGTATTTTAATGAAAAAATGAAGAAACTCATAATAATGTTGATTCATCTTCAAACAGGTTTAGGATTAACTTTGAAAAATTGAGATAGCATTTGCAAATGTCTGACCAACTCCATTACTTGTTTAAAAGTCTTTAGTGCAACCTGATGTAATTTGAAATCTTATGCTTATATCACAATTATGAACCAGACTGTCTTATCAAATAATAATTTCCATTATTTTACCCCTTTAGAGAAGTGAGGAAAATAAGGGTAGATTAGACAATGTATTTCCTCGAGCATGCACTTCTCAACAGACAGTAAACTCAGAAGACATGGGAAGACAAGAAACAAGAAAACTATTTCCATAATGCAATGAAATTTTTTTTTTAATACATTTGCCACCTTCAGTCTTCAGCCAGTTTACTGGCTATAATTTTGCTATCCCAGATTGTTTTGTTTTGTTATTTAAAACAAAACAATCTGGGATAGCAAAATTATACTTTGCATCACAGATATTTGAAATTGAAAAATAAAATTAATAAAAGTAATTTTCTATCCAAAACCCATAGTGACAAGCATTTGTATTTTCTTTTTCACAGAATCTAATATGGACACTTATTACTTTACAGAAAACTTTGACCCACTTAAGCATATGAATATTCTACTTATTTAATTTTAAGCAACAACCAAGAAAAGCAATATCTAAAGCACATACATACAGTGTGTGTTAGCCACAGACATAAAAAAAAATCAACCACTGCTACTTTAGCAAATTCATACAGAATATCAGGCAAAAAGATATATTTTTTTCCTAGTGTGTATAGGAAAAATTGTCAACTACACTTGCTGTTCCCTGGTGAATGAACATAATTTCCCTGTGTTTAAGCCTGAATACTTTTTTGTACTTTTTATGCATTAACACAGCCCCGTTTACATGGTTTTGAACAGATGTCAGGCTCAAAAATAATACACATGGCCAGGGGTTTATTTTTTCATTAAGTGATCCATTTCCTTCTCCAGTGAGGGGAAAAAACACCGGGAAAAGGAGAAAAGGGAAAATAAGGAAAACGCTATCCTTTACTGCTTGGTCATAAAGGCTGAGCTGGGAGGGAAGAGCCATTTGAGGAGGCCTCGCTGGAAGGTTTTGGGCAGCTCTGGGATGCACACACAGCGCCTGGCATTTGGTTCCATCCTTAATGGTGCCATCTCCTCAGCACTGACTGAGAGGCATTAAATATTCATGAGTTTCTTAAAGGCTTTTGGGAAGAAAGTGCTAGAAAGGAGCATTACCATGCTGATCTTTTTTTCACTAGCCTGTCAACGAAGGCACATTAAATAATTAAGTCAATCTAAGCCATTTTTTGCACAGAAGGAGGTTGAGATTAGCAGCCCCTGTGTGCTGGGAGATGCCACCTTTTCCACTGCTGGTGCTTTTGGGCTAAAGAAAACAAACACAGAATGAAGGGGACAGGTTGAGTCTCAAATAAACAAGGCATTAAAGCACCATTTGTTCCATTTTGTGAGCCCCTGTGTTAGATTAGGAGCGCCTTTTTATAGCTCCAGATGGAAATGTGACCTTGTAAAAATCTCTCCGTAGACAATACGTTCTCAGACCTCCACCTATGAAAAGGCTCATGCAAAAATTAATCACCCTGAAATGGCTTGGTTTGCTTGTGAAAATACTGATTCTCAAAGGGCTGTCCTCCCAACTCCTGCCTCCTGACACCTTGTGTGATATTTTTCCCTTTTCTGTGCTGAGCCTCAGAGAGCTGAGGCAGATGGCTCTCAGAGTCTGAACATCAGAGATGCTGAATCTCCTGGAGGGTGCTTCAAATGCCTTGGGGCATCTGAATAAGCAGGACAGGGATAATTTTAACTGAGTCAAAAATGGGCAAAGCGTGCGTATCTGTCATGCAAACACATTTTGGGGAGGTCTACTCCTACAGACACTGACACACACAGTGAAAAGGTCAGAACTACAGTCTGCGAACCATCAGGCACCCATAGGAATTATATTTTATGGTTTGAAATTTTATGTCCTCAATGGAATTGGGCTACAAAATGCAAAAAATTACCTTGGAATTATATTTTGAACCTTCTTTCATGTAGACATCTGGCTTAATTTCCATCTTTAAATAGTATTTAACTGCTTGGACAAAATGGGAATATTTCGTGTAGAAGGGTTAGAAACCTCTTTGTATTGTAGTTCATATTTAGAGGTTGATGCCACACATCAGAAGGTTCAAGGCTTTGATCTGTAAAAAGGAGAAAAGAAATGTAAAATATCTCTCTGACATGGCAGGTGAATGGTTGGGCTATTAGCTGTTATGGATAGATTCAGGTCTCTAACCCTCATTCCTCATAGCAAATTTGACAGCTCCTACAACAGTCCTGAGACAGATTGGAGGAGGGGAGAAATATTAAATGGGAATTGGTTTCCTCACAACTCTTCCAAATGGTTCTGTTGCAGAACAGAAAGCATTTGAAGTCTATCAACACATATTTTCCCCTCAAATATATTTTTAATACTTGCTTTATTTATATCCAACTCGTTAATTTCCACATATTTAGCTGAGAACTCAACAAAAAAGCATAACTTAAAGGGAGTGATTCTAACTGGATTTAAACCATAGTGGATAGAGAAAGCAAAACAAAAAATAGTACTGTATTATCACTATATTAAATGCAAAATTAGCTGTGAAAACTAAAATCGCTCTTTTAAGGATGATCTAAGAAAATGAAAGTCAAGTTTGTTATGTGGCTATCAAATCAATCATTTTGTAACCAGGCTGCTGGATGGAGAGGTTTCTTCTATGGGTGTCATTTTAACGTTTTCTAAACATGGGATTATTTCTATACCAGCCACAGGAGCATGGGTGCATGTTAATAAAGAGTCCCTTTTACTCAGCTTGTGATTTCTATGCAGCATTGTTACCTTCAGCTTTCTTTTTCATTAATATTTAAGGAGAAAGTCACTTCACTATGATATTCACATTTCAGTGAGATCATTCCTGAAATATTTAAAGTGAATAATGCAAGTTTCCAGAAACAGTGATAAATATAGCCTCGGTCTCCTGACCCCATAATACCTGCAGGTGGGGAAATATACTGGAGGCATTTTAAGATCCACATGCCAGATTGACCCCATTTTTTATATCAAGAAAGAGAGACAAACAAGGACAAAGCCATCAGAAGGTTGTCTGATGTATTCTGGCCACAGTGAAGGTCTTTGCAATCGTTTTCTGAGAGAGGATTTGCAAAGAAAGAAATCTTCACTGTGACATTGGGCTAGAATTATAATCTCTCTGTGCTTTATTTTTGCATCAGAAGTTGGTGATAATAACTACATCATGTTGGGAAATGTGGATTTAGTATTTTTCATAGGATGAGAAGAAAATAATGAACTTTTTTGAGAGATGATCTGTTCTAGTTGATCTTCAAATACACCTTGAAATACAGCTTTTCTTTATTGGAAAACTTCATTTTCCTGTTTCTTCCCCTAGAGAGAGAGAAAAAAAAAATATATTTTATGTGCCAGAGGATTTTTGTTTTGTACTCCCTTCCCTACCTTTGTCTCATGGGTTTTTTACTGCAGTGTTTGCCACATATCTTTTACCTGATTGTGGTTAAATTCCAGGCATTAAGGTAAGACGTAAAAGTTTAAGAGATGGGTCATCATCTGTCCAAGAGGGTCTAAACTTATGGTGCAGAGCTCAATTTGTCTGGAGTTGAAATGAAAACTGAAAATGACATCCTGAAATCTGAATTTCCGAAACCGACCTAACAGGGAATGTGAATCTTTTCCTCACATTCCTTCTGTTCTGTGAGAGAGAAATCCATAGAAACTGACTGGGAAAACTGCACAGAGGACACAGAGCTGGGTGGGGAAGTCACACATTGGAGGGTAGAGATGCCATCCAGAGGCATCTGGGCAGGCTGGGGAGGTGGGACTATGTGAAACTCCTCAAGTTCAACAGAGCAAAGTGCCAGGTCCCAAACCTGGGGTGGAGCAATCCCAGGCACATCCCCGGGATGGGTGGAAAGCAACTGGGAGGAGGAGTTGTGAGTGGAAAACCCAATGTGAGTTGGCAGTGTGCACTGGCTGCCCAGAAAGCCAGGTGAGTCCTGAGCTGCACCCTGAGGTGCTTGGCCAGCAGGTTAGGGAGAGGAATTCTCCCCCTCTTCTTCAGTGATGCCTCCAGCTCTGGGGCTCCCAACATGAGGACATGGAACTGTTGGGGCACGTCCAGAGGAAAAGATGAAAAAGGGACTGATCTACCTCCTGTGTGAAAGACAGGCTGAGAAATTTGGGGCTGTTGAGCCTGGAGAAGGGAAGGCTCCAGGGGAGCCGTGCAGCAATATTTCAGCTTTGAAGAGGGCTCACAGGAAAGCTGGGGAGGGACCCTTCACAAGGAACTGCATTGACAGCACAAGGAGGAATATATTCAAAGCAGTGAGGGGAAATTAAGGTTATACATACACAAGAAATTCTTGACTGTGAGGGTGCTGGGGTCGTGGCAGAGGTTGCTCAGAGAAGCTGTGGCTGCCTCATCCCTGGCACAGCATGGACAGGGCTTGGAGCAGCCTGGGATAGTGGAAGGTGCCCTGCCCATGGCAGGGGGTTGGAACCTGATGGTCTTTGGGGTGCCTTCCAACCCAAACCATTCTAAGGTTCTATTTAAGCAACCCGCTTTAAAATTACCTTTATGATCAAAATAGCAAATCACACATTTTAAGATTTTTTGTTTTCCTGGTGGCTAACCAAAAAGTGTTTGACTGAAACTTTAGTGCTTAAGTATGCTCAGGGAATCAAGGGGTTAAAGACAAGAAATTCTTGTCCTTACTGCAGTTCTGATCCTGGATTTTTCTGGTTTCTGGGCTCTGACTCAGTTTTAGCAGCTGCAGGTGTGAGACGGTGTGAAGCCTTTAAGGAACATGTCTTTTGGTCGTGGCTGTATGAAGCATTTTGCACTCAGCAACATCTCATTTGGCTGAATAAATAAAAAATTCTAAACAAACATCCTTTGAAAAGGTAAAAAGCTGTGTATTTTTGTTTGTGTTTTGGACTCAGCACTTACTAAATGCATAAATATGCATCAGCATAGCTTGTGGTATATGTGATTAGATGCTACATGGGGAGTTTGGTTGTTTTATAGTTACTGCAGCAGCAGCAGTGGAGCACAGAGTACATGAAATTTGGATAATTGTGGATAGGAAACAAGTAGTATTAGTTACAGATACGGCCTTATCCATAAGTTAATCTAGTTTTTTGTTGTACTGTTTGCAACAAGGACTTTAAGAAGAGCATGACTGGAACCCAGTGATATTTTCTGCCTCTCCTCCTGTTTGAACATGCAAGTATGACCCATTGATACAAAAATGGGGGGTAGTTGTTTCATGTAATATGAAGCTGACAAACGACCAGATACTTACATAAATCCTTTAAATGACTAAGGGAAGCTTATTTAATGCTCTCAATTGACATCCTCATTACTGCTGCTCAACAACACTAGGCTATTCATGCAATCTGGCCCACATGCCATTGTTTGGAAACCATAAAAACCACAGACAGCCACACGCTGAGATACAATAATTGTCAAGTCTATAGTGCATATTTTCTAGAATTGTTTAATGCTGGCACAGTGTGTGTGCCAAAAAATGCATAATCGAACAGGCAGCGATTTTCATTGTGGCCATTCCACTGGGGTTTGAAAATTGCCCAAATTCGACCCAGCAGCAGAAAATGACAAAGGGGAGACACATTAGGACTTTGGATAGAAGCTACCTAGGAGAAATGACAAGTATACCATTATGTCAGAAGTTTTTTGATCCATCAGTGCAAAAGTTCACTGTCATGTGTGGACAAAATCAACTGCTAGTAAGCAAGGGTGAAGGAAAGTCTTTCAAATTTTGAGTTTAAAGGAACAGATGGAGGTCAGCCAAAAATATCAATTATTGTCACAATTCCCCCGAGGTGCCTTGGCCCAGATTTTGTGGATCATTTCAATGATTAATACCCACCAGCAGCTGGTATTACTGGATGATATGAGCAGATCTATTTGGGCTTTGCAGACAGTTTGGGCACCTCTTGTTCATTTGTCCAGGATGTATTAATGATTAGTCCCAGGACATATCAGCTCATCCACATCTGGGATAAAGGACAGAGTGACTCTTCTTTTTAGAACTGTTCTTTTTTGTGACATATTACAGCAAAAACTGAAAAATAAGGCAGTTCACGGTATCTGTGCTAAATATAAGCCAGAAGATAAAGACACACAGGAGCACACTGCCCTGAACAGCAATATTGACCAATGAGCTCCAGAAGGGTTTTAGGCTATCTTGAAGATGAGGAACAAAAAAGTCAGCAAAGATGTGAATTTTCCAGCAGCCTGTTTTTATGCTTGGTCTTTTTTTTTTTTTTTTTTTTCTTCCTCTACCTGAAAAAGCTGACTGGCATAAACAGAGATTCTATTGTTCGACCGGATGCTTTTTCTCTGTGAGAAAAAATTTATTCAATGCGGCTGCCAGATATGTAGGAATCTGGGACATATGCCCAACATGTGTGGAAAAGAGCTCTACACATTCACAGTTAGCCTGACACATCTGGGGGATGTCAGACTTGCAGAAGGAATGATCTGTGAGTCATGGATGTCTCGGGTTGACTGAGCACAAACAGAGGAGGCTGGAAGCAAATGTCCTGCAGCTGCACACCACTGGGCTCACTGAGCGTCCCAAGAATGAGCACACATTTGTTTTTGGGGCTAAAAGTGGTGCATGTGGGTCAGGAGATATTTGGAGATACCATGTGCAGTCCCTTGACAGGACATACCTGACCAAGACCCTGACAAAGCACAAATACAGCTCCTTTCTGATCTTCCTGGCTTTCATTCAGGCACCTTTGGGTGTCAGAAGCTTCCACTGAAATTACTGTTGGTATTCAGCCTCCAAGGTTTTGCTGTTTTGAACCCTTTAGCTATTGCCATAGCACAGTGACCTCAAAGATTTTGTCCCAGGCTCGCTGTGACAGTGATAACACATATGCATAGGACTGAAAATGGAGAAGTTAAGGTTAATATAAACCAGCAGACCAATGAACAAAGGATAGGCTCCTTTCAGTAGATTTATTTTTGTAATGAAAAAAGCCCAAAAAACAAAACCCTAACTTTCCCCCTCAAAAATGTTCAGAAAATTGAAGTAATAAGAATTAAATTTACTTTTTCTGGGTTACTTATGCAGATGGAAGTAGGCTAGAAACTAGAATGTCTTCACCACTATTTCTCAGACTTTTAAAGCTAAAAGCTTTAGATTTCTCAAGAATTAAAAAACTCAACAAATCTGTCTGGTAACAATACCAAACTGTTTTTTCCAGTGGAGCAGAAGTGTTGTGGTAACCTTTTTCTTGAAATTATGTTATTTTCTTTCATTTTCTCCCACATGCTTTACTTCATCCCTTCCTTAAAAAAAATATAAAGGCTATTACAAGTATTTCAAAGAGCATTTTCTTTTTTACACAGTTAGTCCACATGCAGAGGCAGACAACCACAGCTGTGGTAAAATTCTATCAGAGAATCAGAGACACGTAACTGAATGCCTTGAAAAAGCAGAATTTACATGCAAAACTTTGAAAAACAGTAAACCAATTTCTAAACTGCCGACATGATGGAAAGGGAGGAGGAGTGGGGGTGTACTGAAAAAAACCCAATATGCAACAAAAACTAATAAAAAAAAGAAAGCACCAAAAAGATACCAAACCAAAAAGAGTGAGAGCACTCTTATAGTGGTTTGAAGCCTTCCAGATAATTCAGAATATACTGGAACACAAGCATGATTTGCCACAGAGGAGAGAAATTAAAGTGAAGTGCCTGTTTGCCCGTGTGTAAACCTAAGGTTAATAATTCATACTCCACAGAATTGCTCAAGCGAGATGTGATTAATTAATGATTATAAAATACTTTATAAAAGTTCTTGAGTTTCCAGTCTTGCTATATATAAATCCATGTGATGGTGGAGATTACTCGTGAATTTATTTCTGCTGCTTTTTATGTCTGATGTCATGAAACTTCTGAAATTTTATGTTCAAGTTGAAATCTTAGCTGGCATCCGATTTTGGCATCTTCCCCTATGGTTTCACCAGCTAGGAGGGCACCAGAAAAGCAGATGTAATTTCAAAAAGCTGAAATGACTCTTGTTAACACTGCTGTCCAAGAGCAAGACAAATTTTTATAAAGATAGCATGTGAACAGTGTGCTAGAATATTGAAGTTATTTATATACTATATTATATTCTACATCACTAAGCTTCAGAGATTCTATCCAGAACTAGATGTTGAAGATGTTTGTGAGATTTATTCATACACCTTCATAGAAAAATATGTGACAGGATAAGGTTTTTTGACTACTTTTTTTTTTTTTTTTTTTTTCTGTATGAACCATAAGATAAAAGATGCCATGTCAATTGACTGGTAACAAGTTAATTTTTTTTTTTTTTTGAACAGCAAATGAAATCTCTGGTGTTATTGTCTTGGAATAAAAGACTCTGAATAAGTTAGATAATAAGACCTGTAAAAGGATTTGTCATTTGCTAGATTTTCTAATTAAAACAATTCTTGTGTGGCCCAGCTCTGCACGACTGCACGTGTGTCTATGTCTTTGTTGATTTACCTGCAGCTTTAATAACTTATAAAATCAATTTGCCAAATTGCACCCATATTTGATGAAAGAGTAGGTACCTTAGATGCAGAAATTTTAACAAGGTTCATCAAATTAAGTTGGCAGGGAGAAGAGAGAAAGCCTGCCAGTATGCTAGCTGAGGTTTACCTACACTTTAAGCTCTGCTTTTCATTGACACCTGACACTGTACACAAGGAACAGCCCAAAAATATTATCTGTATGCAATGAAATTTTTCATTCATTCATTCATTCATTTTTGCCCTGGAAGAAATTAAGAGATTGATTACCAACATCAAACAATGGCAGAAAATAAATTGACAAGGCAGAAAATCTTGCTTCAGAGACAGACATTTTGTTTTGCTTTGTAAGTGGATGTGAAGAGCTGAAATCAAGGAGGATCCAGAATAAGAGAATTTCAGGTCAGTCCAATGCCATGTATTGAGTGTGCATGAGAATATTCTAGGACATGGAGGTCAACAGGAACCAAATACCCCATCCCTATGCCAGGAAATTGATCAGACTTTGAAAGCAGGGAAGCAGCATGTTAATTGTTTACAGAGAAAGGCGCTTCAACTCTTCTAATTACCAAATGATGTCTGAGAGTTACTCAGGGAAGGTGTTTGGAATAAAGCAAGTTGGTAAATATTTTGTCAGACCAGTAGCATAGAAAGCCACATTTCAGTGCCCATGAATATTTCTCATCTCATCTCAATTTCTATTATAGACACAGACAATGCATATTAAAATATTTTAACTTAATCTAACATTTACTTATCTTGATGGCATTTTGCTTGCTTATGATGCGTTTTGTTGGCTGTAATGAAAAGGAGTAAAATAGGATGATAGGGAGAGGGAAAAAAAAAAGGCCCAAAACAGGTGTTGGGAAAACAAGAAAGATTTGACACTCCTGCCACCACCATGACAATCCTTCATGGACAAGGAGATTGCATTTTCTTCCCCTCCTTTGAAGCCTGGGTTTGCTGATGGGAAAAAAATAGCTGTAATGGATTGTGACCAGACGTACTCAGAATATAAACTCTGTGTCAATGGAACTGAACTGCTCCTCTGAAAATAAAATGCAAATCAGAAACTTTTGCACATTGTCCACAATCCTAGGGATCCAGTTTTGGAAATATGCTAGTGGAGTGGTCTTAGCAAGGCTGTAGAAATCACTGAACAGCAATAGTTTAAAACATTCCCAAAGGTGGTGCAAAGTGAGCCAGGATTGCACAGAACTAATATTTGACTCAGCTTTATTATGTGATGTCTCAGACTCAGATCCCTAGCTGGCATTTAATCAAGGTTATTGAACATTTTGGACTCAACAAAATGAGGCTGAAATTTGGAAGTCCTAAGAGGTCTGACTCCATATAATTATTTTTATCAGCATTGAAGATAATAAAATACATATTAGAGTGGTTTTGGATTATAGAACCATAGCATGCTTGGCTAAGGTGATGAGAAAGCTGAATTTTCTCTGCATTTTTCGATTTATTGTTAATTACAATGAAGTTTTGCTCTATAAATTGTACAGACACTCAGAATTTTGAAATGGATGCCAATTTTCTGTAATAATTTATTAAAAAAATGCGCAGAAGCGCTTCACAGAGGAAAATAATAAAACTATTTAGGAAAGATTTATTGCACTTCACGTGGTGGAGAATCTATGGCCTAAGATCATTATTATTTTGCCTTTCTGCTTCCTTATTTGACAATGCATGAGGGCAGATTTACCAGTGGATATTCAGCAGCTAAGGCTTGTAAAGCACATAGATCACTTGTGAAAGATTGTTTGCAATGACAAAAAGCATGCTGAGACTCATCTCTTTTCCTCCCAAAAGTCTCTTTCATGTTCTCACATATAAGCACTCTCAAGAGCAGAGGTGCACAGACACATTTGGGTGCACAACTGAGCCCCATCATGCAAAATCCCATAATGAAACTGTTCCTTACTCATCAGGTACAGCTGGAGGCAGGAAAAGAAATAATTATAAACTCACAAAGAATTTAAGGAAACAATGATAATAATGTCATTGTTAACAATGAAGTACTGATGCCCTTGATCAGGGTTCACTTGTTTTACTCCAAAGAGGAAAATTAACAAGAAAGACTTGGAGGCAGAACTGGTAAATTTAGAATAAAGGTAAACTTGCAGTAAAGATTTTAGGCTGAAATAGACAAGAAATGGATGGGCTTGTATGAAGAGCTCTTTGCACAGGTTTCTGACCTTTTCAGACACAAAGCTTCCCACGTTGCAACAGGATGTGAAAATTTGCCAACATCCTTAAGTGAACTTTCCTCACTTAATTTTTCCCAGTTCCTAATTTTCTTAACATAGTCCTTATTTTCTCTGGCCCATAAAAAAAAATCTAGGATTCTTTTAGACTTTTTTTTTTTACTCTTTTAAAGCTGTGTTAGCCCTGTCCAGTGTCCACTTTTGGCTGCTCTCCTCCCCTTCAAAAAGAAGCGATGAATAAAAAACAACCTCAAGATAAACCCAGTCAAAGGAAGCTTCATAACTTGCAGTTGCATAAAGTACCTGCCTTGATTCCTTTCATACTGGTGTCAAGATGAAATCACCTATTTAGTTTTGTGACAAAAGAGTTAAATCACTTATCAAACCCTTGTTATAGGAGCACAAAATATTTAGACAACATCACCTACTACCAAGTGCTTGGTTTAGCATGTTGGATGAGCTGCAGGAAGTATACTAATGAAATTACTGTCATTTGGGAAACAGCCCACTCTCTGGAAGCTTGCCTGGATGATTTGATCTGAATCCAACATAACTTGGAATTTTTATCTTTTTTTTAACTGAAACATACAGTAATGCAAATATGTTAATGAACACTATCTCCATAAAAACCTGCTGCTGTACTAAGATATTCCAGGTTGTTCAAGAATTTTAATTTTTAAGTCTGCAGGAAAATCAACTATTTTTGGCCCTCTTACCTGGAATTATCATAGTAATGAAAGTCCCAGTTTCTCAGTTGAGAGTTGAAATGAAGCCTTTGTGCCCAGCAAGATTTAAGCCTTTGTATTACAGTGTTTTTGTCTCACCATATGTTTAGAATATCACAAAAACCAGAATCACCTTGGCAACATTATTTCTACTGCTCCAGTGAGATAGTGGTTTTATGTAACTGCTAGTACAGGTCAGTCCTTTAATTACAGCAGAGGCCCGATAAAAATGAAACACGTTTTTATAACAGGGAGCAGCATCCTTAAAAAATGCTTCTAATCTTCATTTTCAGATCTAACTGTTCATGGTTTTCTCTTTAAGAGGATGTTTAGACAGGTAATGTCTTTTGAAACTTTGACAGAATGGAACTTTGACAGTTCCATTTTGCGGAATGAGACTACCATGCTCCAAATCAAGGCATGTGAACTGGAGGGTAGCAAATATTCCACTTCTCCTTTGGAATTTAGAAGCATAAATTCACACATCAAAATGCTTGCCCAACTCCTTTGTCTGTGTATTTTGTTTTAATAACTTTCATAGTTGTCTTAGTTTGGTGTATGCCTAGGCTTTGAGTACAGCAGAGGTCTGGAGCCATCTCAGATGCATCTCAGAGTCTGGGCCTGTGGTTGGATGAATTCTCTGTTTTAGAGTCCCAGAATCAAGAGTGATCTCCATTTGCTCTTCTCAGTTCATTTCAAGAAAGAATAAACACTTTTAGGTGATTAAATACATCAGAAGGCACAAGCCTAATACAGGTGCTTAACTCAGAGTTTTAAACAACCCACTAAATTATGAAATGAGCAGGATCTCATACACTCTCATTGAGCTGTTTTCTGTGGACTAGTTCAATCATTTTTCAGGGATTTAAATCCCATGGTTCATCTCCCAGCACTTTTAATGCTTTGATTAAAGTTCAGAAACCCACTTTGGACAACAGATTTAGCAGACTGGGAGTAAAACTGGAATAGCCTCAAGCTGAGAGAAAAAGGTATACATTGGACATTCAGAAGAAATTCTTACCTACCAGGGTGGTGAGGCCCTGGCATAGGTTACCCAGATAAGATGTGGCTGCCCCATCCATGTGAATGTTCTAGAATGTTCTACTTTCAATAGAACACTAAAACTAAAATTCTTCAGTGTTTACTACATAAAACTTGAACTGGATACAAGAAAAACATGCAAAGCATTTCTTATAATTAAAAAAACCCTCCAATTTAATATTTTAAGTAAAAAAGTAACAGGTTTCTAGTTGATATATTGATTTCATGCATATATAATTTGACATTTTTATTTTTTACATCTGATCTGCAAAAATTATGTTCTTAAAATCATATATGTCAGAATGCAAAATTAATGTGCTCTATATTAAAACAAAGGAAAATTCTCACTGAATGGAATATTGTAACAGAAAATCTTCAATAAACCAATACTGAAATGAATTTTGGTATTCTCCCTCATTTTTCATAAAGGGTTTCGTATTGAAGTGGTTCCAAAATCAAGAACTGATTAAACCTGAATATTCTAACTTCATCCCTATTTTGTAAAAAAAAAAAACCAAGAAAAAAAACCAAAAAAAACCCCTAAAACTTCTTGCTATTTTATGACTCTGATGTATATTTATTTCATTTGAGGTACTTTGGGGATAAATAGCAGAGTACATTTTTATTTTATTGGACTCTGAGAAAAGGACATCTTCCAGTAACAACGTGGTCTTCTGGGAGATGTCCCTGCTTATGGAAAGGGGTTGGAACTTCATGGTCTTTAAGGCTCCTCCCAACCCAAAAAAAGTCTGAAATTCCTTGATTCTATAAAAAGTGACCATTACAATGAATTTCCTCACAATTTTATACCTGACTTTGAAAAAGCCCTAGAAAGCAGACTTTGGAGAGAATTTCTGAAATACCCCTGAAGTTTAGATTATACAACCCACACAGGTAATGCTACATGTTTGATTTCAGTGCTTAGATGAGGCAATTAGAACTAAGGTAAAATAAACCTTAGTTTTAAATAAACTAAGTTTATAAGTTCATAAAAGTTTAAAAATAACTGGACAATAACATGCAGAGTGATCCAAAGCCAGTGTGGAGCAGGACCTCAAGATTAATTCAAGCAAACGAGTAGCTGCTTTAAATGTTTTTCCCCATTGGAGAAGGCCTTTTTTAATGTTTGTTTGTTTGTTGTTTTTTTTTTTTAATTATCTTGCTCAATACAGTGCTTCTTCTAGGCTCTGTAGTGTTTATTTTCAAATTGCAAACTCAAAGGCTTCTTGTTTTTCTTCCTGATGGTCCATAGAAGCTGAACATCTATCACATCTCAGAGCAGCTACCACAATTCTCTCAAATTTATTTTGTATTTACAAAGCAACGAAAGACATATAAACATCTTTGGCATGGTATAGTGACTTGGAAATATGTCAGTAATGACTTTGTGGCTGCACTGGTCCTGCACACATGTCACACAAGCACTCAAAGTTTATTCAAGAAACTGCTGTGACAAATGTGAGATAACTTATTCCCTTTGCAGTGGGAAAAACAACAGTTTGGGGGTTTTTGATATTGATTGTTTTAGAGGGTTAGAGTATATGGCCCATGGCACAGAGTGGGTGGATATATATGGCTCTGTCTGTGAGGATCGTGAGGTTCTGGCACAGTTGCCCAGAGAAGCTGTGGCTACCCCATCCCTGAAAACATTCCAGGCCAGATTGGGGGTGGCTCTGAGCAACCTGATGTAGTGGAAAGTGTCCCTGCCCATGGCAGGGGTTTAAAATAAGAGGACTGTTAATCTCCCTTCCAACCCAAACCACTCCAGGATTCTGTGATCTAACTCTTCTCAGGGTTTTGAAGGTTTGGCACTGTTTGGACACTGGCATGGGTCAGGAACCATCCCATGCAAGCAGGACACAATGAAACACCTTCATATGTTGGGGTTTTGTTTGTCTCCTGGGTTCTCACATGTACTTACCAAGACCATTGGGATGCCCCAGGGTGCTGTGCAGAGCTTCTGGCTTCTTCTATGGAAAAACTTATATTCCTCAAGAAACAAGAATGCTATGGAAATCAAGCTCTAGAGGTCCAAATGCTGTTATCAGTAGAGAAATTTGTGAACTTATATGACACTTGTGTCTATTCTGCAATTGGATAAAAAGAGGGAAATAATTTGTGTTTCTCAAGGTTTCTCAGGAGGGTGTTGTGCAAAACTTAACTGGATACAAAAGGTTTGCCCTTTTGCTTGGATGCCAAAAACAAGTTCCAGAATAATTTTGTGAAAGAGTCTAAATTGAGGATCACTGATTTCTCAGATATTACTTCTGACTCAGGTGGTTTCTACTGAACAGTGTTTGAAGGACAATAGACAACATGCCTGAATGTTTTCATTTCATGCCTGAATGTCTTTTCATCTGCTTTCTGGGAATTCTGCTTTGGCTTAGGCATTTAGTTGGATGCAGTATGAAGCATAAGTTTTGCTGTATTGTAAACCTTTAATTAAGGTAAGAGATTGTGAAATATTCCAAAATGAAGATCTACAGAAAGTCTCATCCTTTAAGAGGAAAACCCATGGTAAATGATACTGGTATTACCTAATCATTACAAGTGCTAAAACCCAGAAACTAAACACAAATAATTACACCACAAAATATACTGTGAGTTGGTCGCAGTAAAGTAAACCCCTATCCTTTTCAACTTATAATTTTCTAAAGATAAAAGAAATTTTTTTTTTGGTAAAATCATACTCAAACTTATTTCAAATCCAGGCATTGTTTTGTAGGCAGCAGCACTGCAGTCCTCTGCAGAAATGTGAAAGCTGGGGAGAGAAATGATCTATTAATCTGGGACAGTTCTTAGTAGGACAAGACATAGTGCTTTATCTTGTCTAAATATAGATGACCTAAATGTAAAGGCCTTTACCAGTTCCCTTGCAAACCTTGCCTACCATTTAATGTGTCTCAGCTGGAAGTTAGCCAAATATTGAACCTCTATTTACTTTTTTGTGCTAGTGCTGATTAATGTACATACCCAAAGTCATCCCAGCAGACTCTGCTCTCTCACTGGCATAATTTTTTTACAGAGATTAAAAATACCTAAAATAAGTCACATGCAAGTACTCCACTAAGTGCCAATATCTTGCTCATCTTCACCATGAATTATCACAACCCAAATTTGATGCACTTGAACAAATTTAGTACTTATTTTAGGCAAATATGGTTGCATTAAAATGATACATTTAATTTAAGCAACTTTTTCTGGATTTCTTTGCAGTGAAAAGAAGAGAAATATGATTTCTATGTTTAGGAAAATATTGACTGAAGGATACCCAATGGACCTCATAGAAAATAGATGGTGTGGGTGTTATCAGTAAAATTATGAAGCATATGATCAATTTTTTTTTTCCTTCGGGTAATACAAAGATGTGAAAAAATTCTCCCTTATTTTACTATTTTATTTCAGGTGCAGGCTTCATGACGAATGGGCACAGATAAAATTCTGGGGTTGGAATAGAGTGTGTATTTGTATATGTTTGTGTCTCTAAGAATATTTGGGGTATATAGAGTGCATATTTTTCAGTGACAAAGCAGTCACATAGTGCCTGACCTGCCCTGCAAGATAAAAAGAACACATGCAGTTCTAAAGTGGTAAGAAAATGGTAATTTTTATTTCACTCTACCATTCTAAGACTTTCTGAAGGGGAAGAAAATAAGTCAAGAAGAGCTGCTGCTGCCTGTTAGATCAGCACAGCTGATGGTTGCAAAGGGCATCTGCCTTCATGTTCCTTCCCGGGGGGATGGCTCTCCTGCTCCAGCTCACACCCACCCCAGGGGAAAGGACCTGCTGCAGCCCAGAGTGTTGTGATGGATGAGATTCCTCCTCCAGGCTCTGCATTGGTGAGACCCACAGGTGGCCAACAGCAGGTTTGCGAGGCAGAGGTTCAGCATCACCCACTGCTGGTGAACCATGTGGCAACATGTCCTGGGTTGACTACATGATTCCTTTATCCCCAATTGTCTCATTCTGTTTATGTTGAATAATAAGTTTTGCACCTTTAAGAGTGTTCCAGAGTGAAGGGGGGGAGAGAAGAACTGCGCAGTTTGTTTTCAGACACTGCACTCACTCCTCCACATTCCTGCTCCTGCACTGTGTTGTCTGCGGATGGACAGACAGCGGGATAGAGCTCTCCTGTTGCTTTTTAGTTAGTGTTAGCTAGCTGAGGCAAAGAAGTTCCCTGGACTGGTTTTTTCCCTTTTCTTTGGACCTCTTGAAACTGCTCTGCACTGAACACCCAGGAGAGCACCGGCAGCTGCAGCTGTGGCCCACCGGGCCCGGCCTGGCCTGCGACGACCATTCCAGCACTGAGGGACTGATCAGAGACTGAGTGAGCTGCAACCCGAGGACGGGGTTTTCTCAGTTTGTCATCTTTTTTAGAGTGGCAAGGGGTCTCATTGTTTGATATTGTTTTGGTTTTATTGTTTAATAAACAGTTTTTTTCCACCTTTCTCCAAGGAGGTATTTTTTCCTCCCAGACCCAGTTGGGGGGAGGGGCCAATTGGATCTGCTTTTCCCACCGGAGCTCCTTTGGGGGATTCTTCCCCAAATTTGCTCTAAACCTGGACACAACAGAAAAAATACGTGGGGCTGCAGGTTCTGTGCAATGTCTGGAAGATGCTGGCCAAGGAGGACAAGCTGCTTCAGAACCAGGCTGACAAACAACACAGTCACTCATATATCAGTGAACAAATTGACACTGATTTATGTCCAGGGTGAACTGAGGGCTTCTAATAGCGGTCTTCAATTTTGCTCTTAATTTACAAATCTAACTTATGGTGGGCAATCTTCAAACTACTCAGACCCCCTCATCCACTAAAAGTGAAGATCTTTTTGTGACACAATATAGTTTCTCCTGTCCCATCTCTTTGGACCTGTGTTTCCCTGTAAGGATTTTTATTACTCAGTGACAAGTGGATTGAAAAATCTGTCAGGTGGAAGAGAAGAGATGGTAATGAGTGTTCTCAAATTTCTCTGCAGTCCCTGAAGGTCTATGCTTGCTCAGAACTTTTATCACAGCAGTATTTTACAGCTTCTATAACTTAAGTATTTCTGAAGTTTTTTGTTGGCAGGTATAGCATATTCTCTTAGGCTTCGCGATTTCATCTATTTTTCTTCTCATCTTTCATCCACATCATGGTAATCAACTCCTCACAGGTCAAAAAACTCTTCAAAGTACTCCTTTGAACATCTGCCTCCTTAAAGACATCCCTGCTGTATTCTCTGATAACTTGGATTTCATCCAGCTTTGCTAGATAAAGACTTAGGAGTATTCAGTGAACACCCTATTAACTAAACAGGAGAGCAGAAAAGGGTTCCTACATTTTTCACTAACATCTGGTCTGAGCACAGTGGGAGGGAAAAAGCCAGCAGCGAAAGATCTGCATGCACTGGTTGCAAACTGGTAGCTGCTCTCCCAGATGAAACTATATATTTGAAGTATCATTTAAAATCTTCAGCAGGGAGCTGTCATGCCATCTTTTATATTAGTTATGAGGCATACAAATGAGGGTTTTGCTGCTATCCTTCCAGAAGTACAAAGCTGAGCATCCTACTTCTCCCCCAATTGTTCTGTTGAAAAGGTTGCTTTCAGTTCCTGAAGCAAGGGGACACAGCAAAAACCATAGAGAGATTTGTTTTTTTAAGTGTCTAAAGAAGATTCAGTGAGGGACCAACTTATTTCATAGTCAGGTTCAAGCAGATTGTCATTAGAAACCTGATGAGAGAGGAGATACAAACTTCCCATTCACTTTACTGGGTTTTGGTATTGTTCTCTCTTGCTCAATTTTCCATTCTGTATGGAAAGAATGTTGTGTTCTGCTGTATTCTTTTTATTTGATTTACATTAAAAACTTCCTAAACCATCTTGCATACTCATAGCAGTTGTAACTTCTATGATCTCTCCCCTTCATTTTCTAAGCCAACCAAATTTCATGATCCACATGAAGGATGAAGGAAATCACCATCAGTTTCTCTTCTCTTAGTATCACTCATCTCATCTTAACATCCTCCACCAAACTGCTATGGTGGGTGCACTTGAATCAAATCTCTGGAGCTTGCCGTATATATTTTTGTTGTTTTATCTGCTCTTGATCCCATTCTAAAAGGTGTTAAGGCTCACCTAGAGTGGAGAATCTGCAAGGCTTTCTAATTCCAGTAGAGGCACATGTTGCTCACTGAGGTGGTAGATGGAAAAATTCAAGGTCAGGTTGGACAGGACTCTGTGAAAAGTAATCTGGTTGAAGTTATACCTTTTTACAGCAGAGAGGGATGAACTAGATGACCTTTAATAGTCCCTTCCAACCCAAACCATTCCATGATTTTACAATTTTCATATATTTACTTATGCTTTATTCTCCTCTTCTCCTTCTGCCTATCCTTGTCATTACTAATAGTCTGTTTATTCTGTCTTTCTTAAATTGGCTTGCTTTGTGTTATGGATTTTGTAAGTTTTCAGCAACAGAAAACTCATCTTCCTCTGTGTTATTGAAGTATATTCATTATCATGGTGTAATGTGCAATTTTGTTCTGGTGACAGATGTGAATCAACCATCAGATTTTCCAATGCCTTCAGAGGCGCTACCCACTTATGCTGGCTGAATACTTTATGTGCTCAAGCTTATTCAGTCAATGTCCTACATAAAGAGGCATCTGTGATTAGTCAGCAGTGTCTAGCAGTGGAGGCAAATTCAGTTTTTATTCAGAAAGCTGAGTGACTTTGCAAAAGTTTACCAGGGAAAACATTGCTCTTTCTCTTCAATGTGAGCATTAATGAGAAATTTATGAAGAAGGCAAAAGGCTCTGTGTGTTTGGTTTGTCAAAAACATTTGAGGCTGCCTTTTAAATAGCTGGGGTTGATGCAAGAGAACAAAAGAAATACAATTATAGGACTATAAAATGGTTTGGGTTGGAAGGGACCTTAAAGCTCATCTCATTCCAAACACCTGCCATGGGCAGGAACACCTTCCACTAGACCAGGCTGCTCCAAGACCCATCCAACCTAGCCTTGGACATTTCCGGGGATGGGGCAGCCACAGCTTTGCTTGGAAACCTATTCCAGAACCTCAACACCCTTGTGGTAAAGAAAAGAATTTCTTCCTGTACCTAAATCTATTAGAAACCTACTCTCTTTAATTTAAATACATTTCCTCTTGTTCTGTCACTTTCATACACGTGTAAAATGAAAAAGAGTGAGCTTATCTTGGTAGAGCTGAAAACAGATTGATTACTCTCAGTGTTTTGGAATTGCAGAGAGACAAATGGAAGGAGCTGCATAATAAACTTTTGGAGTGGGCTAAATGGACCCACCACCATGGTTTACAGCACTTTGTCATGCATCAGTTTCTTAAAATTATTTAATCTGTTAGTTATTTAATCTATTAGTTCTATCTTGATTTCCTCTTTCCAGGAAAAATAATTTCAAACTATTGTTTGAATACAGGAAGAGCATAAATATATAAGATTTTTCTCTGGTGAATTTCACAGATGTGAGATAGACCGCCTTTTCTCTTCTATTGATTTTACCTAATCTATAAGGTCAAAAGATATCAGACTTTTTTATACAACAAAGGCAATATAATATAATTATAGGATCTGATTTACTTTATCCTCCTAAAATTATGTTTTTACTGGACTTCTGCTCCAGGAGCACCATGAAAAATGATGGCTTTCTAGATTGTCCATGCAGTTTTTGAAATAGTTGCAAGTCCAAAAGTGCTGTAAAAAAATGATGCATGACAAAGTACGAGAATGGGAAAATCTAATTGTCACATTAATTATCTATTGACAGAAGATATACAGCAGGTGATGCAATGGCTTTGGATGTTCTTGTCTTTATTACCTCTTGGGGAAAGAGTTCAGATCATGAAATGAGTTTGGTGCTCTTGAGTGGACATTTGTCCTCATCACAAAACAACCCCATAATTCAGCACGATGTAACGAAATTGGAGAGCTCAAATTGAGGAGGTTTAGAACCAAGAGCATCAGGGAGTGATAAATCAGGCTAGAGGTGCAGGGCAATGCCTCTTGGGGTGACTTTCACAGTGTCTGTGAGACAATGCCATCCCCATTACAAATCATTGTGCCAGGCAGACATCCTAACTCCACATTCTTGCAGGGACAGATCAAGCTAGAAATAGCACTAAGAGGGAGCTTGATCTGGTCTAAGTCACTATTCCATTCAACTGCTATTAAAAGTTATGAGAACAGTAATTTTCATATTTCATTAAAGATTTTACCATTCCTCTGGTAATTTTCAGGGATTTTTTTCAGATCCATAAGCAATGTTTGATGCAGAGCAGTGTTTGATGCACACTTGCATAAATAAGAGTCCCCAAAGGGAATGTCTAAATATGGCTAGCTGCTGTAAGTGTACTTAATTGAATTATATTAGCATAATTGTCCTGGTTAGACACCCAGATTTTGATTTCTAGTACAAATTCAGGCCAACACTAGTGAATATAGTTAGCTCTAGCAGCTAACAACAAACTTTTTTGTGATTTATATGAAATACATGGACAGTTTTAAGTTTAATACTCACCATTATTTGAATGTCTCTATCTGAGGTGGCTGCAGCAGGTGCCTTTGGTTACTCTTTCTATAAGAAGACCCACTCACAGCTATTTTACTTATCATGAATTTCACACCTAGTCCACCAAGAGAAACGTTCAACGTGGGAGAAGAATTTGACAAAATTGTGAAGTCTAAATCTTCACTATGAGACTAAGCTTTGCTTTCTACGTGTTTTTTTTTGGGTTTTTTTTTGGTTTTCTTTTACCATTTATCATGATCAAGAGAGGGCTCAATATCTAAGCCCACAAATAAGAGACATTCAGAAACTATATATATTTTAGTGTATGTATGTATGTATACTGCCTATAAAATTGCATGTATATTGCCTATATATTTTTATATATATTATATATTTAGTGGAAAAAATAAAGATACTTAGTTCTTTTCATTCTAGCTATGCATTCTTACATCTCAGTCTTGAAACCAACATTTTTGGATGTGTAAAGAACATATTTTCAATCATTTGTAAAGACATCAGATTGCTAACAAGTTAGGAACTGCCAGTCTGAGGGAACAGAGGAGGGTACTGCAGAAAAGTTCTAAGGTGTGCAAGAGCCATGCATAAAGGAAAACCTAAGTTCTTCAATATTCCACCTTGACTTACAGTCTTCCCCAGATCACTTCTCAAATAGAGGCAACATGTGATCTGCCACAGCTGTGAAGAAGGGTAATTAACTGCCATATATTATGCATTTGTGAGAGACACCAAGGATACTTTTGCAAATTGTTATTACTTTATTTTATTTATTAGCTGGCTTTAATTATATTCCTGTAGGAGTCTGAATTATGGTTCAATTGCAACATGGCCTGGCGGTGGAATAAGTTATAGCTGCTACCTTCATGGGGCTGTAGACAACACAGCAAAATAAAGTGATCTCTTTCCTTCTTCAAATCCTCCAGACACGATTATATGAGAGAATAGTCAGACACAGAAAAGTCTTCAGACACGGAGCTGCTGTTTTTTTTAATTCTCCCAGCTAGATCTGACAGCTAAATACAATCTTCTGTGATGGAATCAAAGTGATTAATTAGCTAAAGGAACTGCACCCAACCTCTTGTGCAGTTATGACTTATGTTATCCTCACTGACTCTAACCTACATCAGCTCTGCTCAATTAACTGAGGTTAAGCATTATAGATTATTGAGGAATTGGGTCATGGTAAATCAGAATTACTTTCCCAATTTGGATGTAATGGATGGTGAGGTGTTCAGAGACAAGGCTCAATGCCTAGCATTTGCAGAACTATTCTCTGCTGTTGATACAGAGTGGAAAAATCTTTACGGAGGGGGTTTATCCCTCATGAATTTAGACATCAAAATGTTAGCTGGGAGACGGGACTGCTTTTTGTGAAGGGAAATGGAGTCACTGGAAAGAGACAGCCAGTTCAGGAGGGATTCACCAAATGCTAACCATCCATGCCATATGGGAAAAGTCATCAACACCTCTCTCTGTATTAGCCAAAGAGAGGATCTGAATTATTGGATGTCGTCCTCAAGTTCTACATGATCAAAGTGGAGTGAGATAAGTACAGAATTTTCTGCCTAAGATGTATTCAATGCCTGATATTCTGATATTACTCATAGAAGATGTAACAGAATATCCTCAGAGGATATGAGGCCTCATTCTTCCTGAGAGATTAACCTGGTATCAAATACCTTTAAAAATGAGCATTTCAGGGCTGGTTGTGAAGACACTCAGAACCTGGTCTTCTCATGGGCTTGCTAGACCTGAAAATATGATGATGCAACCTGTGTCTGTGCCACTAATTTGAACATATCCCAGGAGACACCTGAGTACATCCTTACTGCCAAAATGTTAGAATGATGCCTATCTTGGTTTCATACCACAGAAGAACAGCACTTTTTTGACCCCTTGATCAGCATGGTGCAGAACCTGGCACAGTCCAGGAATCACTTCCAAGAGCAGGTTGTGTGTGGTAACCCTGCTGTGAAGGCTAAAATTTTTAACAATATGGAAAGATGTTGCTCTGTGCCAGATGACCTTAATGCCAGTGAATGCTTATATTTAATCAAATTAATCCATTTAAGACTTAATTGTAGACTGCATCTATGTTGTTTTCTGCAACATTTCTTTGTCTTGCAAATTGACTTGAACCAAGGTACCCCTAAAAATACAGATCCAAGTTCATGTTGATATTATATGTCCCTTAGTGGGAGTGTGTGAAATGACATAACCAACACTAAATGATTTTCAATTGACTCAAAACTCAGGCATCTGCCTGAAAAAGACAAGGACCATCCCTCAAGGTTTCTCAGGGTGGTAATTTCTATGCTCTCTTGCACAGGGAATGACTGCTTTGTTCCCCTCTATGCCATGTGCAGGATTGGAACAGACACAGATGTTTCCCCTTGTTATTTATTGTCTCAGAGCTGCCATCTGCCCAGTACAGCCTCTTGTTGTCCCTCCACTAATACTTTGCTCATAAAATCTTTGGACAAGTGCATCTTTTTGTCTCTAGGACACTTGACCTAAAATCTCTGTGGCAATACAGATAAAATAATAATAGTAATTACAATGATGTAAATGCAGACTTCAGCTTTCAGAGACAGGACACAGAAAATTCACCTAGAATGGGTACATGTATTTGCATTCCTCCAAAATAAATTTCTCACATAGAAATATAGCCACATATATCTAAAAATGTGCAACAAACCATTGCTTTTGATGAAGGATTTTTGACAAGTCACAAAATATCTCCGGTTTCCCTTGAAAGGAAGGGAGAGAGGAAAACAAAGCGTTAGATTTTAATGAACTAAAGTCATTCATAATACCATAACCCTTCCAAATTTTACAGAGGGAAAAAAAAACTACTCCCACACAGAGCATGCAAAATATAATTGGTTGAAACTCTGCAAAATAATCACAGAAGAAAAGTGAAAAAGTAGCATTTAATAAAGATACATATTGTTTGTTATATCAATTATCACTCCAGGACAGACACAAATGACACTGACTACTAGTATGGCTCCATGGAAATCACAATCTTTATTTTTGACAAAACTTATGCATATTCCATCTATAAAATTTATAAATAGCAACAACATTAAAGGAAGTCCAGGGGGAAAAAATGTTTAGGAGCATATACTCTACTTCATGCCAGCTTTTAAAAGGAATATTTAAAAAGACTTATCCAACTGCTTAATCAAGTGGTTCAGTTGGATGGTCAAGGACTGTGAGCAATGGTGATTTGAGCTGATGCAATTCTCTAGTAAGTCAAGGGTTGGATGCTACATCACAGATGCTATTACATGCTGGGACAGAGCTGCACTGCTCCAGGGAGGGCTCTGGGACTCGTTGGACAGACAGAGCACTTGTGAGCTCCTTGATGGGACAGGGGAGTGTGGCTGGTGGTGAAGCATAAGGATGCCCAGATTGGTGGTGGATGCCCCATCCCTGGAAACATCCAAGGTCAGGCTGAGCAGGACTCTGAGAAACCTGATCTAGTTGAAGGTCTCCCCATCCATTGCAGGTGTTTGGCCCAGGTGGCCTTTAAAAGTTCCTTTCCAACACAAACTCTTGTATGACTTTAATGCACAGCATGTCTGCGGAATATGGCACCTCTGCCAGCCAGCCCTGGCAAGAGGAGACAGAGCAGAGCCCCTGCAGCCTCTGCAGAGCTGGTGCATGACTTGTACCCTGCTTGTAAACCTGCCTGCTGTCTGGGCAGGGAACAGTGGGGATGGGGCAGCACGGGGTGAGGATTGCAGTGCCCAGGGTCCCTTTGGGCCTGGCTCACAGACACGGTCACACACAGACACGGGCGTGCAGGCCGAGACACGCTAACCCTAAACCTATGAACGCAAAGCTGAAGGTCCCATCCCAAAAGTCCTTAAACAGTCAAAATGTCCATTGAAATCAATTTCATTCATTCCTGGGATGGTGAAATGACCTGTGCATGCAGAGGAGGAGGAGGCAATAAGTGTATCCATAGTCCTAGAGCTGGTGGAAGCTGATTCAGCCTTGGATGCTGGCGTAACTCATAGCATTTGAAGACCAGCCATGGAGCACACGTTAAAAAACAGAGTATTTTCTCCACTCAGAGTTGCAGAAAAGGTATGAGAGGGTATGCTAAATGACACTACAGAACAGAAGAGTCACAGGGAAACCATTAATTAGGCCCTCAAGGAACAACTTCTGCATGAGAGCTGAAGGGAAGGAGCTCCAGGCCCTGGCCTGGAAGATGCTGTGTCAATGCTGCCTTTTTGAATTATTACAGTTTACTGTGGTCAGCTCCTGATGAGCGGCTCATAGAGAATTGCCATCAGGTTGTACTTTCCTTTTTTTTCTTCAGGGATCCTTTCAGTTTCCTCCACAGACTATCCTTCCTCTTCATCTTCTTCTCTATCATGGACAGTGAGGATTCTTTCCTTCGAATCTCCCTCACTAGTCCATGAAAGACATCATCAATGTAGAAGCGGAGTGCAGCTGAAGTCTCAAAAAAGGAGCAGGAATATTCTCTGGCTAAGCTCATTCCTTCTTCAGTTGAGACCTGCAAAGAAAAGAAAATTCCACAAATATTGCCTAATGCACAAAATATTAATCAACATGAGAACATTACAATATATATAGCCTGACTTCTTAGATCCTGCAAATCACTGACCAGAAAAATAATCTGACAGCATCCAACAGATAAGATTCAAGGGTGAAAGGATCAGGCTGAATTCATGAGGTGTTTGAACAGAGCAGACTGGCAGTATTCATTTGCTCAGGTATATTATTTCCTTAATTCTGATGCATCAATTTTTTTCCATGTATTTCCTCTCTTTATTACAGTAATCCTTGGTTTGACAGTACTGGTACTTTTATTCTATAGGCTGGAATGGATGACTAGAAAGGCTTACACAGAATTAAGGCCCTAGAAAATCCTTGTTGAGCATTAACCTAATCCTGGAAGCAACTTGACTCTTTAAGCTCACCAGCTTTCATACCCTAATATTTTTCAGTCACATTAATTTCTGAGCATGCCTTGGAGTGGTTTGGTCTTTGCAGGCCTGTAATCCTATCACTGAGCTCATACCTGAGCTGTATGAAGATCCAAAATCTATTTGTTTTTCAGCTCATCTTCCCTAAGTGGCTTTGTGTACTTACTGCTCTTGTAGAATGTGTGGGAAATGTCTCTGTATTTTGTGGAACTGATGAGCCTAGAGGAAAACAACACAGCTCTTTTCACTGAGTTCAATGAGCAGGGATCATTTTTTCCGAAATTTCCATATTGGCTATCCCTTGGCATTTGTCCTGCCAGCCTGCTAAAGGGAAGGGTACTCAGCATGCTGATTAATGTGTGCATCAAATAGAGCTTAGATTCTTATTGTAAGGGCTGCCACTGCCTGACAATTAGGGTACTTTTTATACTTTGACAATTCATCCAATAACATGCAGGAGGTCCACAGAAAAACAAAGAACAAATCCTGTGACCTTCTAAATGTTAACCCAGCTTCCCACCCAACAGACTGTCCTTTCTTTTCAGTATTTAGACATAAATCTGAATAAATGAATTATATGAATTGCATGTATGGTGTATATTCAAATTCTAGGTCAGAAATCCCAGGCTTTGTTTTTATTTACATTTGCATTTCATGGTTTATTCAAGTAACTTTCCAAACATCCTTATGAAAAGTCAAAGAAATATTTTGAGATGGCCTTGTGAAAGGCTACATAATAGGCTATGGGAAGTCTCAATTGCTACTGTCTACCACAAGACTTATCTGGGTGTTTTCTTTTAGTTGGGTTTGTTGTTTTGGTTTTTTTTCTTATTTCTAGCTTCATGCACCCAAAATGCCATTTATCCTTATTAGGGAAATAAAGCCTTGTGGCTCAAGATACAAGCACAGTCTCTCATACCTTCCATGAAGAAAATGCCCTTTATGGTTAAACTATGACTCCACCTCATTGTATTTATTCCACTTATTTATTGCATTTATTCCTCTGTAAGGCTGGAGATGGTAAGAAACAGGATTTGGGATGAAACAGAAAATTCGTTCATTCCAGCCTGGAGGTAAATCTGCACCAAGCATGCACCTGCATAACACAGACCTCAGAATTTCTCACCACCTCCTTTGCATCAAGCCACAAACTTTGTAGCATTTGCAAGGATCTATGCTCCAGGTACAATCTTAATTTAATTAAGATTTTTGTGAGGGTAAGCAAGGAGGTTGTAGGCCAACCTGAATAATACTACCTGACAAAATAAAAGATGGTTACCACTTTCCAAGTGCTATAATTTCCAACCTTTTGCAAAAAGAGATGGGTAGCAATATGTTCCTTGTTTTTCTCTGGGCAGCTGTGTAAGCAAAATGCATGATTCAATATGTCTATTGGGCACCATTGAGAAATTGATTGTCTGGATAGAAGACTATTTTGGTTTATTTTGGACCTTATAATGAAGGTTTTTTTCCTTGCTATGCCTTATTTGAGATGAAGGAGGAATTTTTTTTATTTTGTTAAAGATGCTGCGGTTCTAAGCAAATGATTGCACAGAGATGCATTTCAATGAAGACTTCATACATTCATTACCTAAAAGGAAGTAAAAATCCACATGAAACAACATATCCTTATGTTAAATAATGGCAAGCTTGTAAATACAATTAGGGTGTCAGCACAATAATACTCCAATATAAAAATTGCCCATTATTTTTCTATGTGAATTTCTAGTCTTTACCCCACTTTGCTCCTCCTTTGTTTGACTTTTTCTTTCTTTCTTTTTTTTCTTTTCTAGGACTAAAAATATGTTTTCTCCATCCTACAAGGAAGAATAACTGCAGGGAAGACATTCTATGCTCTGCAATGAAACAAGACTGCTAAGAGCTGCGAGAAATGGATAATACTCAGGAGAATTAAAACATGCAGAAAAACTTTCTCCCCATATCTTTGTGGCTGGAGGTTAGCAACTTGGCCAAACTTAGCTAACTTTCTTTAAAAAGCAAGAAAAGTTTGGTTTTGGACTCCAGTTGCCTGCCAAATTACAGAGGGAACGTTAAAGTTATTAATGGTGATAGTTCATTTCAAAGCATGGCATTTTTCTTAAGTCTTGCCCTCAGGAACTGATTAACTGCTTTGGCGAAATTTTAAGAGCTAATTCAGCAGGAGGAGGACACCTGGCAAAAACAATTTCAGGATGATTAGCTGATGTTTTTCAGCTGCAAGGCTGAAAACATAATTTTTTAAAATATAACATTGTAATAATTATCATTACTGCTTTCAGCACCAATGAATATAACTATAGCAATTTAACTAATATGTTTGCTGAAGAATCTGTAAATATAAAGAGCCGTCTAGAGAAAAAACCACACATTTTTCTCTTGGTTCATCATTCGGTCAAGAGGCTAGACACCTATGGAATGAGAAACAAGGGATAAAGCTTGATGAGGTGACTGAGGCCCACATAATTCCAGGGATTTAGCCTGTTCCCATCTTATTGCCACAAGAGAAACTATATTGTAGAAATCCATTCCAGATCTGCAGAGCCCAGGGACTTGTTGACAAATTGCAGCTTCCATGGGTCTGTATCAGTGGAAGATATGATCTGTCAGCATGGCACGGACAGACAGGTCAGGGAGAGAGGTCATTGCATTGAATATATATCTGGGAAGCAGAGCTTTATATCTCATCCTTCGAGTAACCCCACTTGATTGAATCTGTCATTGTTTGCAAGAGTATAATTCTGGTCATATTGGTTCCAACTTAGCTCATTTCTGTGCTGCTAAACCTCAAGAAGGGAATGAAGGTGGAAGATAGGTGTAGTGAACATAATGAAAAATTAAAATTTCAGAGCTGACAGAAGCCTCCTGAAAAAAACTGTGATTGTCTGGGTGGGGTTTTGATCAGCATTTACAGAAGGGCTTGAAGCTTGCAGCTTCAAGTCAATGAGCAAGACTTCCCAAATCCATAAAAAGGGAATGAAACCTCATGGATACGATGTGTTAGAGGCTGAAAAATTCTTCTTTTCTAAAGTGTAGGATTCTGAGTGCCCTTTTCTGACAGTGCATGTGAGTTGAGAAGGAAGATATGCCAGTGACAACATATAACTGAATCTTGTCTAGACAAGATATACCCACTCCAACAGCATGTGAACAGCACACAGGACTGTAGGCTGAATTGGAAATTTCCCATCTCTGCATAGCTGAGGGCAGCTAGAACACAGCCCAGCTTCCTCCTGAGGGGAAGCACCGGCTGCAAACCTCATTATATACATTAGGATTCTGTTTGTGGCTTTTGCAAACCTCCCCTGGAAAATTACAAGTGCAATTAAATGCAATGCTGACAGGCTGAGAAACCTGTGATGGATGAGCTGCCATTTTATGACAGCCAGCTCCCCACTAAGGTCAGCTCCTGCTGGAGCCAGGAGAACCACCCAGGCTGGGGGGTGGGTGGGGAGGCACTGGCAATCATCGGCCCCCATGGGCACACAAAAATACCTGAATACTTGTATCTGAGATGGAAAATGCACAGAAATGAAACAGATCAATAGCCTTCCTGTGCCCTTGGACTGTCATGTGCTGGAAAATCTCCATCAGAATCAGATTATTTTGTGTTCAGCTTTGTTGCCTCCTTCGGTCATGGCAGCACGAGAAGGATCCCAAAGTGGATTTCGCTGATGGAGATTTTGCTATCAGAGTCAGCAGCTTGACTCTGGGTGAGTAAATGAGGGATTTCAGGCAGGGAAGCAATGCATTTCCGCTTGTGCATTTCATCCCTGCATCCATGAAGCAGCACTGTCTACTTCAGATGGCTTTTGTAGTTTCCCCCTCATAACTGGGACCTCTGGATTGCCCTGGAGAAATCTGGGATCTGCAGGTGGAGTGCTAAGCATTGCAAGGATTCGCCTAAATTTTTGTTACAGACTTCTACGCTGGTTGTCATCATATAACTCAGTTATATAATTCTGGATAATTTTATATCCAAAAACCTTGTTCTGTGAGTATTTTTTTTTCTCTGAAGGCACATGGTCTAGATCAGAGACGAAGGGTACACGTGTTGCTCAACAGAGTGCTCATCTAAATCCCGCTGAGGGAAATAGGAGGAATTTCTGTTGGTTTTGATCAAGATTTGCATTTTTGACAGTCAATAATTTATGAGAGTTGTAAGGAAAAATAATAAGTATGGCAGAGGCATATTGAGCATCCTTGCTTGCACCAGTAAACAGTAAATAATAAAAGGAATAGGAAAAGTCATGAACTGGAGAAGAAAAAATTCTGAGTAATGTCCCAGAAAGATCAACATCCTTCCCCTTCATGTCTGGTGGATTTTTTTTCTGTTTCTCAATAAGTCCCATCTTAGAAAAGAAGAACCAGGTGCCAAGTGGTTTATTAAGCACCTGGATATCAGTTTAGAGATAGGCGGGCAACCAGAAAGAGTCCACACACATGTTTGGGTCTCTCCCCATCACAGCCCATTCCATTGGCATATCAGAACAAATACAATTAGCTTTTGGTACAGGTGTAAATCCATAACATATTAGAGGAAAGAGCTGCGGAGATCAAAAGTGTTCTCATTTTCCCTCAGTCTCTAATAAGTAACTTTGACAAAAGAAAAAGAGAATAGCAATCTTATGGGTCTCGAAAAAGAGTGCCATCCTGGACAACAAAATGGGAAAGAATTGGTGTTGACTGACATGAGCAGTGATTTTTTTAATCCTAGCACTGACCACCAATTTTATGCCTTGAACAGAACACAGAAAAATGGTGTTTTCTCATTAATCAATGCAATCACAAAGTCATTTAGGTTGAAAAAAATCTCTAACATCAAATTCACTTGTTAATGCAATGGTGTGAAACCTACCACTAAAACACGATCTGAAGTGCCACATCTACCCTGCCTTCTGAACATCTACAGGAACAGTGAGTCCACCACTGTCCTGGGAAGCCTGTTCCAATGTCTGACAACCCTTTCAGTGAAGATATTTTTACTAACATCCAATCCAAGCCTTCCCTGGTCAACCTGAAGCCTTTTCCTCCCATACTACTGCTTGTTGCCTGGAGCAGGGAAAAGCTCTTTATTTCTATGGGTAGGAATGTGTCCAGCCAAGGCTGAGCTGGCTGCCTTTATATTGCCACCTGCCTTTCTTACAGCCAAAGGCATTCACATAAATATTTGAATTGTGTCTTGAGAAACATGTGGTGCAAACCACTAACCAAAGAGCAGGTCCATTATACCTACGTCAGTTTTGACAGTTATTATTTTTCTCCTTTGGACAAGTATCAAGAGCCATGGTGGCAGAGACTTCCAACAGGCTGGAATAGGGATCTTTCCAAGTGTGAAATGCTATTGTTCAGGTCAAGGCTCAAACACTTGGCTATTACAGCAGTGTCTGGGGTTTAAAACATGAGCAGAAGCATAAAAAAAACCCCAAGAAAAATCAATCTTTCTGTCTTCTTAAGACAAGCAGCACTGTTGTTTTTTGTTCACATAATGCACGTCATGAAACATCTTTTTAAAAGAAAATGAAAGAATTATTCCAAGGCATTTTACCCTTCTTCAGATCTTTGCACTTATAAACTGCCTATCATACTCTCACCACTGAGAAATGACGTTTCTGAAAGAAGGGGAAAACCAAGATCAATTCAAAATCAATTTAGTTTGAAAAAAATGTTGAAGACTAGAGTTTGTGTGGAACCAGCGTGACCTTTTGTGGCCAGACATTCAATATAACTATGTTTCAGGTCTAAATATGTGCACAGAAAATTCAAAAGTTAAATCGAAATAATCCTTGTCATTAAAATCTCTTGTTTCTATCTCCCTCAACGTCAAATGTTTTGCTTTCTTGCAGAATTTTAACTTTTAAATTGAATTACTGCTTCGAAGTATAACGCTGAAACTTTTTCTTCTGAAAACATAGACATTTAAACTTTCATGCATCTTCCCCTTCCCAAATGCAAGCACTGCAGTTAACCATTTGATTTGGCCATGAATCCCCTGCAGTCCCTAACTAGTTTCTGTTGTCACAAACCAGCATTTTTCATTAAACCAAGCAAGTGCACCTTACTTTTTCCCCTCAGTCCCTGGGTAAGCAATTCTCTTTTCAGGAGCCTGCACAGTTAATGCGTAACACGGTAGAGAAACTTTAAAGGAGAATTTCATATCAAAGCTTTCATGAGAAAACTCTCCCTGACTTCATGGAGGCAATTCTGCAAGCTCAGCTTTGCCAGCATTCTAGACTGAGTTAATTATTAACATGAAGAATTATTTATTGTCATGAAGGTGTTGCAATTAGTTCTGTTCCTCCTTCTCCCTCTCTAGAGTGATGTGTCATGCAAGAGTTTTCCTTTTGGCCTTGTAACTCTGCAATGCTTTCTTTCTGGCTTCACACTAGAGCATGTTTGGTGACCAGAATGAGGTCTTTGAATGGCCATGAGTGGAGGCAAGATTAGCAGACTAGGCCAAGGAGAAGATGAAGTTTAGTGTAAACTCGTGCCCTGAAGAGGCACAAGTTATTATTATTATTATGGAAATAGCACATGGCCCAGCAATCCACATCTCATCCTCAGCTGCTCCAGCCTCTGAAGAAATTCACATTAAAAAGGCTCAGATAGTCCTTCTCTTCCTGAAACTTCAGCTCTGCTTTAGGGAGGAAGGAATGGATAGGAAGGAAAATGCAGCTTTAGCAATGCAGAAAATAATAGAATTGTCAAGCTCTTCTGTAATGATCTTTGTGCATTATTTTTAGTGGATGAAGGGTGGAGAGTGTGGAATGGTAAAATTTATTGGTCATTTTTCTAAAGGAAAGCCATTTAATAGTCTTGACAAAAAATAATTTTTTTAGACAAAACCAGAGAGATTGTCTGTTCTAGATGATGAACTTCTCACCTGGTTAGTGCAAAGGTGTGACAAGAAACACCACTTGAAGTCTATTCTGAGCATGGAAAAAACATGTTTCTCTTTGATCCAAGGGAACAGCAAATTGTTAAGGGATTTTGAAAGAAATCTGATGAAGCATCACTGAACAATTGTTCTTATGCAATTTACTATTAACCCCTGTTAGATTAGACTGACACTTTCTCTGTTTTAGTAATGTCTACACTCCTGCAAGAAGACTCTAAGCTAACACCACCTATTTCATTTAAATATATCTCTCATGCATTTTCGTACATAAAAAATTCTACATTCCTTTTACACTTGACTAGTTTCTGCTTATTTTTAGCATCTTTTATGATGAAGATTACTAGTATCTGTCTAGTCTTTCTCTTATTTTTGGAATTTTATTATTTTCCCATCATTTGGATCCAGGATATTGTTGTGACATAGGAGCTACTTCTCCAGGTAATTTCATTCCTGCTTTGGGCAAAATTTTGAAATAAGGATGAACATACTCAATGCAGTTGCTTAGCTGCAAATCTAGCAAAGCACAAGTTTTCATCTATTGTTTCCAACTTATGACAATGTTGCTTCATTATTTCACAGATACAATGCTAAATAACTGAATCAACATCTCATTTCATGCAAGAACCACTGCAGAATCAGGGTGCTGTCTGCAGGTTAGACTTTGACGATATTCTTCTCTACTACAGACTGTTCCCTTTTGACTTTATCTTGTCAAAATCATGATTGATGAGTGGTTAAAGCATCTTTACATCAGGAAGTGTTTCTAAAGAGATGGCCTCAGGATCTGACTGAATTGGATACTCAAAGCCACATGATCCTGCATCAGTCAGCAATAGCTCTGGGTCTAATTTGAAGAGAATGTGGAAGTGTTAAATCCTTAGCATCTCTCTTGAAGATGAATAAGTTCAGGTCAATTGCTCAAAGCATTTTTCAGAGATCTGACAATTTTCTAAATTGTCCATCATCTTTAAAGGTTCTTTGATTGCAACGCTCAGCTGAAGACATAGATGGCCATAAGATGGTTGCAAAAAGAAGATTTCTGCATCAGTTTCACATGGACATCTGCTGGTTTTAGTAAGGGAAAAAAAATCTAGGAATTACAGTGCTATTTTCACAAGAAAGGATTTTTTTTCAATTTTTTAAGCAACAAAAAATCAATTATAATCTGCTACCAGCAGACGGTTGTTTAAAGAAAGTACATATAAAAGGAGGTGCAAATGTGCATGTTGTACTTCTTTTCAGACAAATAGAAAATTAGTGGCATTCAACTCTTATTTAAACACTGTTAAAATGGTTTCTATTTCTTTGTGAACACAAGTTGACTATCAGTCCATTAGAGACTGGACTTAATTCCTGGTAACCTTTGCAAATCTCTCAGGTATTATATAACTTTGTCTCTAACAGCAATATTTTGTCCTGAAAGCCCTCAATTGACATGAAAAGATGAGACAATAAAGAAGGAGTCAGTAAGGAGGGAAGATCAGGGGTCTGCTTTCAGTGTTCTATTTTCCTCAGTCTGCTGAAGACTGAGAAATGTGATTCAAGAAATTTTAAGGGAACCAGAAAGGAATCTGGACACTTAAATGCAAATCAAGGAAGAGGCAGAAAGAGGTGTATATTTATTTGTGCATGTTTATTTATATGGCTGCAAACAAGAACTTTAAATTACTGAAAAAAAAACAACAAAAACACCCCACAACCAAAGTATTAGCGATTCACAGAAGTAGAATAATCTTTTCAACCAAAGTAACCAAAGCTTGTGTTTAGCTAAATGTCTCATTTTTAGACACATGGACAAACTACTGGAATTAAGTTCTGAACCTTTTGTCTGAGCTGGATATGAGTTTACAACACTGGAATAAAAGGGTCACAAAAATTATGCAGTTAAGAGTGTTCGTCTTAACAGCACACACTGCTTCCCATCACTTTTGAGTGCTGCACACATATATTCTAGTATACAGTTTTCACATCTAAACAAACTCTCAGATCCAGACTGCAGGCAGACAGGGAACACCGTCTTAAGTTTTTGGCATTGAAAAGAAAATTGCAAGAAACTCTCCTTCCTCCTTTCATTTCCACACAGTTGTGGTCTGCTGGGATTCAGGGATTCTGTTGGGCTGCTGAAGTGTTTGACAGGAGGGAGGCAGAGGAAGAATTTATAATAGATTTATAAATATTTGGACTGAAATAGATTTTATTTTTTAAGAAATCATTTACTGAAGTAAACATGTGCTAAAATATATGAGGTATCAAAGTATCTTATGCATGGTCTACAGAATAATGCTTCCCTCTTCCATGCTTTACTTGAGTTGCTTTTTAAAGAAAAAAGGTTAATCAATCTAATGAGATGAAGATTTACTTGAGTTTCTTTTAAAATAAAAAGTTACTGGATGCAGTGAGATGGGGTTGAGCTGTCAGAAAATGGGAGTGGTGAATAATTGTGTTTGTTTGTCCTGGAATGTGTAATTAATTTTGAGGGTTTAGTAATTTTGAAGTTTATTAGGAAGGTCTGTCAAACAATCTCATTACAGGAAATATTGCAGAGTGTCTTTATTAAACTAATGGCATTGATCTTCCACATGTCAATACTAATTCAGGGAAAATTTTACACTTTTGCAGAATATGAATTGATTGAAAAAATTATGGGAGCTTTATTGAGGCTTTCTTTTTCTGATCCTTTCCTGTGTGATGAAAGGAGAGCTTCATGGAAGAGAAGAGTGGTTTTTTGTGGTCGGGGGAACATTTGAAGAGAGATACCCATGATACAGGAATGTCAAACCAGGAGTGACAGCTGAATAAGGAGCATTAAGCTCCATCATGTGATGAGACCTGCCATGTGGACAATGCATAACAAAAACTTGAGTCTGGGGAACTGCACATAAAGGGGATAAAAAGGAGAAATGAATGTGCAGAGAGAGAAAAATTAAAAATCTTAAATGGTGGGTAGGAAGAGTTGTAAGAACACATTTAGCTAATTAGACATAACAAGTTCTCGTATTGCTAACTTTGCTTAAATTACCTCGCTTTTGCAGCAGGTTAAGATCATGGAGTTGGATGGTGTCTATGGTAACTTGTTCATGTATCTGTGGTTAACCTGTCCTGTTGGCAAGCTCCTTGTTCAGGGGAAACTTTCTTTGGATAACCCTTCCATGGTTCCTGTCCGTGACTTTTGACTCGTAATAAAAGAACCCTAAAGTAACCAAAATGGCAGCTGACAGCTGGCAGAATCTTAACTTTGTGCAATATAGCACCAAAATTTCTTGCTTACATCCCCAAGAGGTGTTGGATTCTTTACTAACAGAAACTTGAGCAATGGTGATGCTTGAGGGTTAATGAGTAGAGTTTTTTCCTATATTTTTTCTTTTTTTCTGAAGCCAAACTAAGAATTCTTCTCCTTACTTATTACCTCAAAGAAAGGATATAAAGCAAAGAGAGAATCAGAAGAGTGAAGGTGGAAGGATGGTGGCAGGGAGGAAGACAGATTACATCTTTATTATGCTAGCTTGAGAGTAGAATAAGAAAATAGAGTCTTAACAAACAAAATGGAAGAAATTCCTTGCTAGAAGCATCTGTTTAACCTCTTCTATCTGTGATGTATCCTTCCATTTATGCAGATACTCTTGATATATAAAAACTACTATGCTAATACACCCTGTGAGCCCAAATCATGATTATAACTGATAAACTCATATTCTTACCCAGAGCAATACTTTTCAGCCCACCACTGATAAAGCTGTAGCTCAGTTTACCCAGCAGCACTTGTGAATATGCATCTGCACACACAAACACAAACAGACCACAAATGCTGCTGGGATCAGGTTGAACCTTTCCATTAAACCTGGCAGAAAAGGTTGGCTTTACAGCAAAACCTCAGTGTGCATTCTGACAAAACACCATTCTAAAGAGTTCCTTCAGCACTGGGAGGCATTCAGCATTAGCTCTGCTGCAGATTAGAAATGGTTTCTGACATTTATTTATTTCCCATGTTTCATGCAACTGATTCATTTCAAGCTTTCAGTCTGGATAGGCTCTGGAAATGGCTGTGAAAAGGTGAAAAACACCTTTCAGAATGTAAAGAAAAACATTTCAGAATGTGTAGATGCTGCAAGCCAGGATGCCCTTTTCTAAAGGTTTTTTGGAATTTTTTGTAAAGGAAAAAATGGTGGGCTGTAACCAGCCAAGTGAATGACTTCTTCTGCATCCCTCCATAGAAAAAAAAGTGAAAATGAGAAAAAAAAATGTTGAAAATGAAAGACAGGAAACAGATAACACAGAAGATATGATAAATAATACTATGAAAATAATACATTAGGTTACATACTCAAATAATACGTTAAAACAATAGTGTGGGGAGAAGAAAGATATAAGAGTGGGGAGAAGAAAGATATAGTTTCACATGAGTATCTGGCTGGTTAAATATTATCATTATTCAATCACTGATAATCCCAGTGGCTCCAGCATAAGTCTGGAACCCGTGCAGGTTTACTTGAATGCCTGCATGAGCAACACCAGAGCTCAGGCTATGGAACAGATATCAAAGAATGATCATAGAATGGTCTGGATTGGAAGAGACTGAACAAAATCATCTTGTTCCAATCCCCTGGGCAAGAAGAGCAAGACACCTTCCACTAGACCAAGTTGCTCCAAGGCTCTCACACATTTTTGATGCAGTCCAAGACACATTTGGGCTTTCTGGGCTGCCAGTGCATGTGGCTGGGTCATATTGAGCTTCTCACCAACCATCACCCCCAAGTCCTTCTCCCCAGGGCTGCTCTCAAACCATTCTCTGCTTTGCCTGTATTTCTGTGTTGGATTACCCCTGGCACTCGGTTCTGTTGAACTCCATGAGGTTCACATGGTCCCACCTCTGCAGCCTGTCCAGATCCCTCTGGGTGACATCCCTTCCCTCCAGTGTGTGACTGCACTGCTCAGCTTGGTGCCATCAGCAAACTTGTGACAGTGACAAAGACAGGTAAAAACACATTTGTTGTTTTGATTTTTTTTTTCAACAAGCTTGCTTACTTTTCCCTAATGACTCCTTTTCTCTAATTTTCTTAAATGCATAAATAAGATTGGATTTGGGGGAACAAAATTGCTGGTGCTAAAAGCAACAGCTGGTGAAAAACACTAAGCGCTTCAAGCCTTAACAGTTACTGACTGTCACCAGCAATTCAGGACATGCTATCACCCCACTATTTTCTTACCTGAAGAAATGAGAAGAATGTTATTAAATAGATTGGAAAATGACAACTGCCCGGTAAAGTTTTGTTTATGTGGTAAAAGGGATATTAGCAGGAGGACAGATATAATATCCTTGAGAAACAAATGTGGAAAAGTAAACGTAGACCCTGTTTCAGAAAGAAGACACAGTTGCTATGGGTGATACATATTTTTCAAGATGTAATTAAATATTTTGTGCTGAAAGAGGTATAGAAATCAGAATTACAGAATAGTTTCATATGGAAATGAACTCTGTAGGTCACCTGATGCAAACTCTTCCTCATAGTGGGCCCACCTGGGACAAATCACTCATGTAATATTCAACCAAGTTTTGAGCTTCCTTTTTTAAGGAAGGAAATCTCACAGACATTTTGGAGGTTTTTTTTCACTGGCTGACCACTCCTGTGAAAAAAAAAAGCCCCCAAAAAACCCCCAAAATCAAATCTTTTAATTAATCATATTTTTTTTGTTCTGAAAATATTTTTTTTTTCTTTTCTTGTCATTTCACTGCCCATCTCCATTGGTTTTGTCTTCATTCTAAAATGGATGATATTCCCTTCAATCTACAAGCTCAGATGTCTCAGACTTTTCTGTTTCTCTTTTAAGCTCTACCACAAGACCATCTTGGGGATTTCTGCTGAACTCACTTCACTATGTCAAGTTATTTCTGGTACTGTAAACCCCTAAGCAGGCACAGTACTTCAGATACACTTCTTTGGCTACAATAACACTGTGTGAGACTGATTTGAAAGCCTTTTTAGATTGAAGGGAAACATAATTCATTTATTTCATCTGCACAGTCATTTGTCGTGTCATGAAGACCATCACAGAACACAGGTTCTCAGACAAGATTTTCCCTTTTTAAATCCATGTTTTACATATTCCCAGGCACTTTCTTCTCCATATCTGCCTGGACATGGTGTTTTGGAAGGGTTTGTTCATAAACACAGCATCCATTTCTTCTGGAGGCAAAAGATACTGAAAACCAGAATAATTTCTTTAGCTCTAGCAGGTAAACTGAGTCTAGACTCACCAGCTGAGATCCTCCACTTCAACCTCACTGAAGCTTCTTTCCAGGATGCTCAAAGAATGTACATGAAAATGTAACTGATGAGCCAAGATGAGCATAACAAGGGATACCTGTGTCCAATGTAAGTAAATACAAGCAAAAGTTTGTACAAATTAAAGATTTTGGACCACAATCTGATTTTTTTGTGCCTGCTGGATTTCTGCTTTATCCCTTTATGGATTTTTCTGGTTTGTTTTTGTTTTTTGTTTTGTTTTGCTTTGCTTTGCTTTGTTCTTCTTACTATATATCACACTTTCAAAACTTGATTAGGTACTTCAAACCTTTTTTTCTTAATAGATTTTTTAATCAAAAAGAGTGCAAATCCAAAGTAGATTGCATATTGTCAAGGAAGGCATGAGAAAGAAGGCCTCATAATGTGAGACACAGAAAATAGAGTAGAAGTACTCAACTCTCCTTCCATATGGACATGAACAAATAAAGCAAAATTACTGAAGCAAATGGAAAACAAATGCTGTTTCACCTTAATTCAGACCTTAAAGAAGCAGTCTGGTAACAAGCAGTGACCCATCTCTGAGGAGATGTTATACCTGCCCATAACAAATAAAAACAGGTAGGAGCAGGGGCACAGTGAAAGAAAGGAAGAGCTTTGAGCTCTTTGAGATGGTGTAAGATGATTCAAGAGAAAATTTGTTTTATGTCCAGAATGGCTGCACCTTTTCATCATATTCAGCTCTGGACACTGGGCTTTACCCATGTTAAAAGGGTTGGTTTGCCCTTGTTTTCCTATGTACATCTGACATTTATGTGGTTGTTTATCTCTGATTGTTGTTTGTCTCTGATGTCTCTGGTGAAATATGAATGATTTTGGTCTATATGCACCTTTCAATACTATTTTTATTCTGGAACATACACTAAACTTTGAGCTCCGTTATGTGATGGTGGGACACACTGCCTACAGCAGAAAATCTTTATCTATGGGATGAGTAAATGGCTTAAATGAAAATTACACTACAGTTCATCAACAACAAGATTTAACAGTTTTCAATTTCTTTGGTCTTCTAGGGATTAGGTGTCTGATGTTGCCTCCATCCTTTTCAGTTGGAGTTTTTCTCTGCATTTGTAAGCCAGGCAGTGCTGTGAAATCAATGAGTTTACCCTTAGAAAATACAAATGTTTAACTCTGCCCATCAGTTGTATGAGTTTTCTTGTATTGGATAAGGATCTTTTGAGCTGTCTTAAGTACAGCCCAAAAAAGAATTTCTGAGCTGATTCAGAATTTCTGACCTGGTCAGCAAGTCAGATACACTGGGAACAGGAGAGTGAGAGCAGGAGAGTGAGAGATGAATATCAGTGACATTCTTGGAGAGGAGAGGGGAGGAGAGGAGAGGAGAGGAGAGGAGAGGAGAGGAGAGGAGAGGAGAGGAGAGGAGAGGAGAGGAGAGGAAAGGAGAGGAGAGGAGAGGAGAGGGGTTTGTGCTCCATATATTTCTCAGTGAGCAAGTGTTCTGGAGCTTGTGTACTGTCATGAGTCAGTCAGTAATCCTCACCTAACTTCTAGGCAGAATGTGTTCCTTGCCAGTAAGCTGCCAGTAGACATTGTTCCATCATTGTCCTTTGTTTTAAATGGTTCTTCCTTACAATTCTTTATGTTCCTTCACTTCTTATCAGCATATGCGTGTACTTTTATCACACTTCTACTTTCATTTCCGACTAAAGAAATTAAACTTTCTGTATTTTCTCTGATAGGACCTGCCTGATACACGTTCTGCATCTGTTCCAATTTGCCGTCATCATCATCAATAAACAGCTAGACTTAATCTTAACTGAGTTTTCACTTGTATATTTTATAATACCTTCAGTGCTTCCATGTCCCTGATAAACAAATCACTCCAAATGCCTCTTCTGAAGTGGCATTTATTTTATGCAGAATTTCATGATGTTTGTAGTTTATAATCACCCAGCATGTGGCTGATATATCCAAGATTTCTCTCCTGCCTCCAAACTGATGTGTTATAGTAAACAGCCTTGCTATTAGTCCTTAAGGACATGGCCTTGCACTTTTTACAATTGCATTTAATTCCACTTCTATCACTCCTCTGGGTCACACAGCTTTTCCTCTTCAATAATCCTGTCTCTTCTAGATAGAAAATGTTCCCACTTTGTGTTATCAGCAAATTGTGTCAGAACCTCCTGCATTTTTATGCCTAGGTCATTAATGAAAAAGTTAAAGATCAGCAAATTGAAGGGTAATGCCTAATATCCTTAGGGCTAGATCCAGTTCCAACTAGTGGGGTCAGAACCAAATCCTCTCCTTCTCAAGCGTTACTTAAATTTAAGAGTGTGTGTGGTTTTTATATGAGTGCAATCCAGCTGTCATAATTTTTTTGCCAGTAAATCACCCATTTCTGTTGGCCCATCTCAACTAACCCATCTGTTACGGTTGTGCAGAACATAGTGGAGAAAAAGCTGATTTATGAAATGCTGGATGACTCTCCCTATTTTTATTAATGTGTGATTATAACTTCCCAGCTAAATTGAGTGAAAATAGTCCAATGGCATTGCTTTCCATGCGAAAATACCGAGCTGACAGAGACTAAATGCTCCTTGGCAAGGCGCCACAAAGCTGTGTTGCTCCAGACACCCCACTCTGAGAATAGCCCTCCATTTGGCTCTCAGCACTATGGGGGGCCTGGTTCAAGACCCAGGCTGGTCGGCAGGGCAGCTTTAATTCCAATAATCCAACGCCTTCAGGCTTCTCTGAGAATTAACTGCACAGGCTTGCCATGTTTTGGAGATGGGGATGGAGCAGATGGGGAGATGGAGAGGCCAAACTGTTGAAAGTCAGCGATAAGGCAAGGGTGGGGGGGGGGGGGGGGGAAAGGATTTTGGAAAAAAAAAAAAAAAGCCATGAAAGACAACCCTGTGGTTTGTGTGCTCTGCATTGCCACCTGCCAACCCCAGGCCTTCTGATCTCCTCTCAGTGAACCGTAGAGGCAGCAGTTGGAAAGATCAAATGTACGCTCAGGGCAATCTGTCAGAAACAACTCTGTCACGTTCCCCGGCACTAAAACCCATGGAAATAAAATCTGTGTGTTTAAAGCTGTGACTACCCCATATAGGTGAGAAGCACTCTTTTAACATAGAAAGAAAATCCGTGAACACCGCTCCTATCCTGCCACTTTTTAATTTTTTAAAAATATTATTAAAATATTAGCATTTTCTTTATCTCCCTTAAGCATCTCTACCATGTTTGTTTGCTTCTGGCAACACAGTTGTAATGTTGTTCTAATGACACTACATAGAATTCCATTATGCAATAAATGAAGTAAAAAGTACCAACAAATAAATTCAACAATTATGGCTAAGTTATTTAAATATATGATTTTTCCACTTTTTGACACATTATCAGCCATATTTGGGCCAGTATTTGGCTATACTTCTTTTTTGCTAAGACATAGGACAGATAAATAATGTGTACATTTGTTTTCTGAAACTAAGTGCTGCATTGTTTTTTTTCTTTTTAAGAATGCACAGGCTGCCCTTGAAGTGACAAAAAGTTGTGAGCAAATTCCTAGCATGTTTTTTTTGTTCTAGAACACTTCCATACACCACACAGAATATGTGGTGTGGCACACCTCCTTTCAAGTTCGGAGCACTCTGTAGTTTTATATCAACCTGTAGCATGAGATAGTCTGATTATGCCTGTCAAATCTAATTAAGAGTAACCAAAGCATATTTGGATAACGAGCATTAGATAGAAGGAAATAAAATATTTTTTGATCTATACAGTGGTCCTTAAAAAAAAAATTAGCTGTATTAAATTGAGCATTCCAGCTGCAGTGGTGACCACCAGAGCGAATCAGAGTACAATGTGACACTTCTTTACCTGCAGAGTTAATGGAATCCCCATCTTTATATTTATCCCTTGGGTTGGATGTCCTATCTACCCTTCCATGTACCAAGTGGGGCATTGGAGTATTTCCTTCTCCTTCAAACCTTGCTTTGCCTGGGTCACCCAAGGGAATAAACTTGGCATTTCATCTGGGGCTCTACAACAAAGCCACCTTGAGCTGGCAGAATTTGGCAAAGCTGGGCGGTTTTTGTTGGAGGGAATACAGGAATTATAAGGAGGTCAGGGCTGGAATGTACAAGGCTCTACATCAGGATGTTTTCACAGCATTTCTACAAACTATGCTGGGATATGCTTGGGATGGTTCAGTGAGTTCCAGTGCTTCTGTCATGCCTAAATAGAATCACATCTTTTGAAAGGTGAATTTAAAAGTCATCACCCAAGCAGTGTAACCTCCTTGGCAGTCCTTGCTACACAGTGTTTTTCCATGGTGCCCAGAGATCCATAAATCTACTGATTGACCACACTATCTAATATAGTCTCAGTAACATAATTCCTTTTATTTTGCACTAGAAAGTAGTATATTGCTAAAATAATTATCAAGCCTAGCCATTCTTCAGAATACCATGGCTTCTGAATAATGTACCTTCCCTGAAATTCACACAAGGTGAGTTCAGCTCTGTGAGAATATAACTGCAATTCCTTCTCATTACTGAAGCAAAATTTAACCGGCATTTTCAGACTATTATATTGTTTTTTTCAATTTTTTTCCCATGTCTTGGTCAGTACTTTCAAAAGTTACTATTTTGAGTATCTCAAATTGTTATACTGGTGAACCTCTGACTGGTCTTAATTTTCAAAGGTCAGGTTCAACTGCCTATTCTAGATAGAAGGTGGTTTCTAAGTATTCCCAGAAAAAAGAATCTCAAAATCTATTGTGCATGGATTTTTTTCCCCTCATTTACTCATCAGCGACTTAACTTTTACTCCCACTACAATTGTGTTATTGGCCTGTAGTACTTAAAACCGAGGCCAACAAGAGGTGTTTTTGAAAAACCTCAAACCACATATCACACATACAACATCATCAGAATCACTTTAAAATCAATGACAGCCATCAGTCACGGACAGAAAACCTAACTAGCCAAAGGTCAAAATGACAGTTTAATTCATTTGGCTGTGTAGTGTCATGCATAATGTTGAAAAACTAACATAATGAAATTATTAAGTAGCAATTTTAAGTCTTTTATTAGAAAAGGTTTAACCTTTACCATATTTTCTCTCTATTTTATGTGGTCTTTGTGATGTATTAAGCTAAATTATTTTAAAATAATTTTAGTTTTTTCAGGCTGGTTGTCCTCCTCACCCCTTTTTAGATATTTGGTGGCATGCAGCACTAGGAAAAAAAAAAGAGAAGTAGAGTATTTTAGAGGTAATGTAGATCATATCTGGCTCTGCTTAGTTGTCCTTACATATAAACATGTCACACTCCATTTCCCATTGCCAGTAATTGTGGTTATCAGACAAAGCAGTCATCAAAAGGTGTTTTATGAACCATTGTGCTTATAGAAAGTAAGCTGTTCCTTTCTTGCTGAAAAAAACCATCAGAATCATCCATTTTATATAGCCTGTCAGAGTAAGTTTCTTAACAGTCTGTAGATCTGCTTTCTAAGACTTGCAGAAATCACCCTCAAAGCAAAAGCCTCTCTCCCACAAAGAAAAATGTGGTAAATTTTGACCTCTATGACTGTGCTTACAGCAATAACAATAATGATCCCAGTAAGTAGCCCTTTCCACTGAGACACTTTTCTCTTTTGGACTCATTAAGCCTCAGATTGAACCTACTTATTTACTATGGGTTCCTCTAGTCAAGTATTAAATAGGGGTGCCGACAAATTTATAATCCGCTTCAGTGTTTTTCTCATTAACAGAGTCTCAAATGCACATTGTATATGGACATCATAATATATAATATTTTCAGGCTTTAAAGCACAATTAACTAATTAGACCTCCTTCAGAGTAACACAAAAGCTCTACACTTTAGTTTCTACAGTTTGATCTCAGCACTTTAAAAAGAAGTTAGAATATTTGAAGTTTCTGGGGTGTCACGCTGCAGTGGTCAAGCACAGCAGAAAAGGCTGAGCCTCTTCTCAAGTTCGAATGGGCTTCAGCTGCAATTTAATTCAGCTTCCAGGCATTGCTGCTTGCTTCAATGCTGGATGTAGCAAAGACTTTGCCCTCATCTCTGTTTTCCCTGGGGTATTTAAACTCAGAAAGCAAGCTACCCCCCAAGCTTCTGCTTAATAAGGCAAACAGACTGAGCTCTTTTAAGTGTCTCATGGTAATGTGTGTCCTGCAGGCCTCATCCCTGGGATGATGATATATATTTTATGAAATGAAAAAAAACTTTTTTTTTTTTGACCCATTCTAGTTCAATGCAGTGTGATGTAGAAACTGTTCTAGAAGTCAAAAAAGTACTTCTTCCAGTACTACTTTCCAGAGTAATACTGGAAAACTGAAGTAAGGACAACTCAATTCCAAATCAATGTGAAGATGGGTAGATCTCTTACTGCTGTGGTGTCTGGAGACTGTACCAGCGTTAGGATTTCATACTCCATAACAAGACACAGCCTTGAGATTGGACAGCTTGGTCTTCAGAGGCCAGAGAAAAGAAAAATTAGTAAGAGCAAGACACAAAGAGAAAAAACTGTCCACTTAATTCACAGAAAAAGGTCTATATGAAGGCAGAAAATCTAAAAGAAAGTTCTCCTGACTCCTTGTGGAGTGCTCCACTGGCTTCCATATTGCTTTAAATTTGTGACTGTGTTCTATAAACAGTGTTGCCTGAGATTAAGATCTCTTTATCTCAGTTGCTGTGCTGGCATATGGCCCTTTGGGTTTTTCTAGTGCACGTGTCTGATTTTGCTCTCTGAGCTGCTGCCTTTGGTCTTGGCCATATTCCCTGCATTTCTCTGGAGCACGAATGAAGAAATCACAGAAGGAGCAGTGGTGATCGACTATCCTTTTTCACCAAGGCCAGTATGTTCTCTGCAGTAGTAGCCAGCTGATACCAGAAAAGGAAAATAAATACAGTGGCTGCATTACAGCACAATTTGTAAGCTGAGGTTTTTCTTCATTTTTCTATATAATGTGCTATATACACATTGCTCCTGATGTGTATACTGGAGATTTTCTTTCTTTAGTCTCCTGCCCAAATCCTTCCCAACCACTGAGGTGTGGGAAAACAGCTTTTGGGTAAAAAATGAATGCATTTTTTCCCAGCAGTAATAACTGTTCTGTAAAATATCTGCCAACTCCAGCTGCTTGGTGAGCTGGTGAAGGGCACTTCATGAAATTGCTTGTAGTGGGCAGTATCCCCATTATCAAAATCTTTCAAATGACAAGAATGGCAACATTTTACTGCTAATGTGTGGCCACAAAAGTTACATCCTGTGACTACATCAAGCAGCCCACGAGGCAGGGAACAAACTATGTTACCCATTTTTGTCCTATGCAGTCTGCCAGCTAGAGATTTTTGTTTGAGAAATTACTTATCTAAATCTATCTCAATAAATAAAATAGACCAGAGACTATTCTCTAACCCTAGATTTATGTAGATAAACTTCCCCTGTACCCCAGTCATACCTCAAATATTTTCTATAATACCTCTCTGAGGTAGTCTGTAGCCTTGCACTCCTTCAAATATCTCATGGACATCGTTTTGAGAGTTGTTTTCCTGTGCATGATTGTTTCTGTGTGCCATGGAAAGCCTTGGATTTTTGTGGAAGGTGTTTGGGTGGATTTACTGTAATTTGTTGCTTTATTGCTGCTCAGGGCTGTTTTGGAGGAGAGGGGACAGAAGAGAGCTGCAGGGACTGGGATGACTCATGGTGATGTGCAGACTCACTGATCAATCCAGGCAAGATCCCTGAGAAGTTCTCAAGAGTGTCTTCCACTCAGGAGACCTTGTACTAATATGATTGCTTTGTTATTATAATTGCTATTGCTGTTGTTATTATTATTGCTCATTTATTTAGTTAAAAGCAGAGGAAGCCCCTTTTGTGGAATTAACTGTGGACACTACTAAAGACTTTATTTCTGCCTGGGAAAACAAAGTCTATACCAGTGCCTGGTATCTGCAATTATGAAGCACATCCTTACTTTAAGTCTCTGGCACTTTTCCTCACTCTTGGTATGCATGATCAGCTGTTTCCCCTGCCTTCTTAAAGTATTTTTGTCTTATCCCTACGTTTACTATAAAAACAGGTGCTGAAAGCTTAGGAATGTGCATTTTACAGCTATACTAGATTTGATAGTTGCTGCACCAGATCCATTTAACATATGAGACTGAACAACCAATATCCAATAAAACTGATAGAATTATTATTTGTTGCACTTTTACTATGGCAAAATGTTTCACAATGTGCAATATACCCTGATTCATATCCTGTCGTTTATCAAGAGACATCTTCTTCTAAGACCCTGTTAACCAGAAAATAAACCTTTTTTTTTCCAGTTTATGAGGAGTGAAGCATGATAAATAATAATGGGAGAAATAACTGTCAAGCAGTTTACAAATGATATGTTGTGAAAATATGGCACCTTGATGATTTCTCCTAGGAAGACATATGCTGCAGCAATACCATGATGCAGAAGGTCCTTTGCTTATTGGGAGTAAAATGATATGGGTGGACAAATACCAGCTTAAAGCTCATGTTCAAGCTCACAGAAACACAGAGTCATTTGGGTTGGAAGGAATAACAGCAGGATCATTCTGATCCCACCTCCCTTCTCAAGCAGAGTCATCCCAAAGCACAGGGTTGTGTCCAGAGGGGTCTGGAATATCCCCAGTGAGGGATTCTCCATCCCCTCTCTGCACAATCTGTCCCAGGGCTCGGTCACTGCCCAGGACAGAAGTTCTCTCTCATGTCCAGGGGGAATTTCCTGGGCTCAGGCCCTGCCCGTGGCTCTGGTGCCATTGCTGGGCCCCAGAGCAGAGCCTGGGCCCTGCTCTGCCCCTCCCCGCACACAGGGACGCACAGGGATGGGGTTCCCTCTCAGCTGGGGCTCCTCTCCAGCTCCCTCAGCCTTTCCCCAGCAGGGAGATGCTCCAGGCCCTTCCTCACCTCTGTAGCCCTCTGGGCCCACTGCAGGAGCTCCATCTCTCTCTTGTCCTGAGGAGCCAGACCTGGGCACAGCACTGCATGAATCTAATGCCAAAAATAATGATAAAATCATAGAGTTTAATATACCTGCTTGTGTTAGGTAGCCAAGAAAAGTCATGCAGAGAAGAGTTAGGAGGTGGCTGTGTAGTCTAAAGATTTTTGAAGGCTTCAATAGGCAGAAGCTACACCAGATCCTGCTGAGTGCCACAAAACCGCCTCTCCTCTCAATGCATTTGCACTTACATGTCCTTTAGAGTTTGCACAGTGCTTGGGAAGGGCTTTTCCTCTACATCAGAAAAAAAAAAAAAAAGGAAAACAAAACAAACCAAAGTAACTAACAAACACACAAACCCAAAACCAAACCAAACCAAACCAAACAAAAAAAAACAAACCAAACCAAACCAAACTGAACTGAACCGAACCGAACCAAACCAACAAAAAAACCACCACCAAAACAAGAAACCCAAAACCAACAACAACAACAACAACAAAAGAAAAACAAAATAAAGAAAAAAAGGTTTACTTCACAGATTACAGGGATTTGAATGTGTCCACCCCTATTTTTGTCTAAAAGAAATACAGGAAACCCAAGTGAGAACCTTATTCTGGATGTCTAATCAAATTATGCAAGACTTTTTAGTACCTAAATAATAAAAAATCTATTTCACTTATTCATGTTCATATTCAAATGAGTAAAATTCTTAAACAAATGAAACATGAAGCACATCAATAAAAATACACATTGAGGGTCAGATTTGGAGTATCTGGAAAACATTCAGGTATTGGTAGTCTTAAACAGGCAGTTTGACTAGAGCCTAATATGAAATTCACTCTAAAAACTTTTACAACCTCTTTTTTGCAAATATGCAATATTATATAATTTTTCAAATATGCTTACATACGCACATACGCTTTAAGGAGGAGGGAGGAAGGGAGAGAAAATTAAGCTGAAAAGCAAGGCAATGGAAAAGTAACTAAACAGAAAGCAATTTGGGTCTTGCTGAAGTGTTGGAGGTGGTGATTTGTATCTGTTGATTGCTTCCACAGTATCCAAGCAGAGTGAAAGAATCAGCTTCCTCTACCTTGTTTAGTGGTAATTTTCAAATCATACTGAAGATAACTTGAGTTCCCCAAAGCACAAGATGATCCTGACAATTTACCCCTACAAAAAAAGCTCTATGACCTGAAAGCACAAAAACAACATTAAAATCTTATTACAGGCTTGGGACCACTTTGGGCTGTAATGCTATTATATGGATTCTTTTCTCTGCAGGATAACCGAGAACTAAAAAAATATTATCTATTATCGTCAAGACTGCAGTACAGCAGAAAGGAGGAAAAAAAACCTCAGCAAAAATGTACCTATATCTTTGTAAGAAAGTAAGAGTTCATGAAGGTTTCATTACCTTTAATTTAATATATTGAATAAAAAAGACTTGGATAATGAAGGAAAAAACAATTACAATTTCTGGATCCTTAGCCTGGTATTTAAGTACTTAAATTTTAATGTGCTTCATTATTTCATTTTCCTCTGTCTTTCAGAAGATGTCATTTAACATTTTTCACTTAAACTTCCATATTTCTGCTTTATGCATCCAAGGTTATTTCTGTACTGTATAGCTGACCATGAATTGAGCCACAGAGGCCTTCCAAGATATAGAATACTTAGATTATTTCAGCTGGAGTCCCTATATTGAGAATAACCTTGGCCCAGAACACATAAAGAATGCAAATATTTGTTTGATCCCATGACCTTTCAGGACTTAAGTTATGTAATGGCATAATCAGTTCTGGCTGCCAGTATCTGTTGAGAATAGAAGAGTGAATTCACCTTACACCTGAATTGCTCTTTTAAGGACCCAGACTACCCTTGTACAGGTTTGTAAGCCTCAGTGACTTCATTCTTAATTGCATATAATATTATAATTATCTAAGAAATTATCTAATCTAGGCTGGAGTTCATCTCTATTTATATCTTTATGAACACTCATGAAAATAACAACTGTCATATTGTTGTATCCTGAAATATCAAATCAAATTTCTTCATCTAGGTTAAAATAAGTGGATTTGCATTTCTCAGGTTATTGTATCTAAAAATGGGGTGCTTTGCTCACATTGCTAGAATATATCTATTTAAGTAGATGGGGAGCATGGAAGGGAAGGGAAAGGGAAGGAAGGGAGGGAAGGGAAGGGCAAAAGGGAAAAAGAGGAAAAAAATGAAAGAAGGAAGAAAGAAAAATGGAAAAGAAAAAGATAGGAGAAAATAAATTTTTTTAAAAGATAGCTTAGGGGGTTTTATTCACTATTTCTATTGTATGTATTTTTAATGTCCTTATGTCTACTCAGAAATTCATATTGAAAACCAAGCATATGACTTTCTTTATTTTTATAGTTCCAATCTTCCCTTTTCTTTTATAATTAGCACTTAATATGCTTCATCCAACATCCAGCCCTAAGAAAAAGGGAATAGATCTTGTAATATTTGAGAAAAAAGAAACACAAATACACTTCTGGGGCTATTTAAATAATAGAAAAAGTTAAAATAATGTATGCAAGAATCTTGACCTGTATCAGAATACATTAGACTAGAAGTTTACTAGAAATGCACTTTGCAGTTTTATTGGAGATTCTTTTTCCAAATGAAACAGGTTTTAAATTTATTCTACTGATCTTCTGGGATGAACTTTTATGGTGGTGCTGTTCTACATCCATAAAAGAGCACAAATACATCTTTCTTGCCCCTTTGAAGTTATATTTCTATTGATCTGCTCATATTTATGCTTCTGCCACACACATTCATAGTTTTCTCATATATTGGAACTGTTGCTAACTTTCAAGTTCTTTCTGATGTGGTTGTTACCCAAAGCAAATATAGAACCTACACTTGATTGAATTTCCACCTGGTTTTTACAGTAAGGATTTTGCATGGGTTTTACATAAAGAATTAATAGGGATTTCTTATCCTATCACTTTTGCAATATCATTCTAGAACAAATTGAAATTACAGCATGGAGCGATGAAAGAAAAAAATTATCAAAGTTGCTACCTCTAAAAACCTGACTGCTGAAAAACTAGATTTCTTATACTTTTGGCTGCACTTGAGCACATTATTTATTTATCTGAATCTGAAGAACTTCTAGTTAAGGGCAGGATGAAATGGACTTGATGATGTTGCAGATCTTTTCCAACCCTTGTGATTCTATGCTGCTTTACTGTGAGGGTGGTCAGACAGTGGGAAAAATCGCCCAGAAAAGTTGTGTATTCTCTGTCTTTGGAAGTATCCAAAACTGGACACAACCCTGAGCAGCCTGCTGCAGCTGAATCTGCTTTGAACATGGATACTGGTCTTGATGATCATCAGAGGTCCCTAGAAGCCCTAAGTAGTGACTCTGTGGCTCTATGAATAAAATAAAAATTATTTTAATTAAATTAGTCACCTGCTCAGAAAGAAACATCTTCTATTATACCTCTTCATGCTCTTTAGAACAATTCCATATACCTGAAGTAGTAGGTCACTGCAAGGATAACTGACCAAAGATAAAGCTTCATATTTTATTTTTTATTCCAGCTGAAGACAATGTGCTCCAATTGTATCTGGACACAAAAAAGCCAATGATTTTTCCACAGTGACAGCAATATTCAAGCCTCCTGTGCTATGATGATTCCCATGTTCTGTGTTTTATTTATATGGAGATGCTTCTGCAAAGTAAATATGTCATGAATCTGAAGACACAGGATAAATATGTGCAGAACCAGAGACCAATATGTATTTGATGAAAATAACTTTTCAGCTCTCAGGGTGGATTTGAAATCAAAATCCCAGAGAGCATCCTGCTCAAGTGCTGTCCTGGAAATTTACAGTCTGGAATTATTCATTATCTTTGAAGAATGTAAAATTAGGGATGGGCCACTTGCAAAGAGTAAAACTAATCTAGTGTGAATAAAGAGATGGATTTTTGGGTTCACGAGGTAAGAGGAAATCTCCCATTAATTTTGTTAATTTACTGCACTAGCAAGTGTCATGCATCTTGGTTCATTTCTACAGGGAATACAGGGATGTATGGCTTTGGCAGATCCAGTTTAATTTGCTTGTATAAAAGAAAATCATGGCTCAGATATGAACAGTGACTTAAACACAGCAGTCACACAAACGCACAAGTTATAGAAGATAATCTGCTTTTCAGCAACATATGTGCAAAAATCCTGGAGAAAATCCCAGGGACCTCAATCCAAATAGGATAGGCACATGTCAAAAGATGTTGTCTCTGAAATTAAAATGTGTTTGTTTCATAGATTTCACATGGCTATGATTACTGAGGAAGAGTTAACAGCAATGTTCAGTGGCACAATTTGCCTGAGTTTTCCTCCCAGTTCTGGCCAAGGTAGAGACAAACCACTGTCTCTTCCCTTGGGAATTAACACATAGTGATTTTCCAAGGAGTCAAACAGAAAGTGAGATGAAGAAAACACTTAAGTAACTGTACACAAGGCCCTGACATTTCCAAAGGCCTGTTGCACAGGCTTTCCTGTTCTTTTTCACTGTTATCACTGACAGAGAAAATATTGAGATGAACAAAAAATGTTTATTCAATAAGAATATATTTGTTATTGCTTTTCTCTTAGGTAATCCACTTCCCTCTCTGCATTCTGTGAGTAATGACACTCTTTATCTCAATCAATTCTGAAACCTTTTTTCTATTATGTATGACTTTTGAGTTCACTCTCTAAAACTGTCTTCACCCTTTATTTTTCATAAATGAGGGATATAGATTAGTCCTATTCTCTAGCAATGACATTTTTCTAGTAATTTGTTTTCCATGAAGCAACGCAAAACTTTCAGTGTGTTACAAGAATAGATTAGCATATAATTTTGTAAAATTACATTTGTTTAATGTTTTTTAAGTACTTATGAAGTACCTGCTACCACATAAGCTACATATGGAAAAAAAACCCAAAACCAAGAAGTTATAAATTATTTTTAGAATTCTGTGTTGAGTGTATTCAGTTGTCAAATTAAGCAAGAGAGGATATGTTCTTTTCATAAAAAAAAAAAGAGAAAAGAAAGAAAAAAAAAGACAAGAAAAAAGGAAAAAAAGAAAGAAAAGGAAAAAAAAGGAAAAGAAAAGGAAAAAGAAGAAAAGGAAAGAAAAGGAAGGAAAAGGAAGGAAAAGAAAGGAAAAGAAAAGGAAAGAAAAGGAAAGAAAAGGAAAGAAAAGAAAAGGAAAGAAAAGGAAAGAAAAGGAAAGAAAAGAAAAGGAAAGGAAAGAAAAGGAAGGAAAAGAAAAGGAAAAGAAAGGAAAAGAAAAGAAAGAAAAGAAAAGAAAAGAAAAGAAAAGAAAAGAAAAGAAAAGAAAAGAAAAGAAAAGAAAAAAAGGAAAAAGATTTAAATGTGTCTTTGTCAGTGTCCAAATACATGAATGTTTAGCTGTTAAAACTATTTTTTTTTCCTTAATATTCCCTTCCCTTTATATTTTCTGTGTACCTAAGAGTTTTAATTTTCTGTGTTCAGTGCACGGTCTGTTGCTTGAGGCTGTACGCTTACAGGTAGATTTGCGTGGTGATGGAAGGTACTGACATAAGTTATGTGGTTCCAAGAGAAAAATTCAAATCCAAATATGAGATTTTATTGAAAGATTTAGTTTTGTGGCACCAGATGTCTGCTAGGAAGATCCATTGACTAAACTTAAGTATTTTTATGCCATTCCAATGATCACCACTTTGATGAAGACACAGACTGCATAACTTCTCATTAAAATCCGTAGTTGTGACTCTCCTTCCACCTCCTGTGTTCTATCCCTCCTTACATTCTTCTTGTTCCTTTGTGTATGTTTCCAACCTTTACCTCTGCAGAAACCTCCCAAACCTTACAGCCCTTCTATCTCTCATAATGTGCCAGTTTTTCTACCCTGTGAAATCACTGTTTTCTGATGTTTTCCACTTACTATTGACTAGGACCAGTCGCATTATTCAGTGTAATTTGTGTTTGATGCACGTAGCCCGTCCTCTACTTCTCGGCTTGCAAACACATCCCAAGCAGAGTCATCATTTGTCATTGTACACCGGCAATCTGCAGCCATCAATTTGCAAGGCAAGGTTTGTTCCTGAATTGTTTATCTCACCAATTACACACTTTGAATTCAAGGATTGTAATTTCTAACCTGCAGGAAAAAATCTGAATTCTAGGAGGAAAAGTTTTGAGGTCCTTGGGCTTGGAATCTGCATTTCAGGTCTCTCTCTGGGATAACAAAACTTTTTGCTGTTACTATTCATATTTCTTCTTAGTCAAGATGACAGAACTGAACTAATAATTTTTCACTGAATCTTGCTTGACACAAATTATCAGTGATTTTTTTTTAGCAGTGTCAAGAAAATTACCTAAAAATTAACAATACCTGGTTTTTTTTTGCTTTTCTATTGACTAAATGTAGGAAAATAAAACTTCCTATTCTTTGAACATGTATTTTTCCTCTTTGATCTTAAGAGAATAATAAGAGATTTAAAATCAGCACATTAAAAGCTTTTAAAGCCTGAAACTGGAATTGGAATTTCTGAACTGGAAAAGCATCCACCTGGAGTTCACCAAATTGCTATTAATTTCCTACAAAGAAAATCTGTCTGGGAAGCATTTAGGTATGATTATTTAGAAATAATTATTTCCAAGTAGTGATATAACACTCTGTTGTGCTTTCTTGTCTTTCTAGAAGGACACACTGTGAGAAGAAAATATCTACCAAAACAAGCAAACACATCAGTAAATAAAATCACCTAGGGAAAGAAATGCAAACAAACCAGACACATCACCTTATCAAAATGTCTAAAAATTGAAATTGCTTTTAAACCCATTCCAGCAAAACAATTCACAGTATTATTTTGCTGCAGAACTCAAGGTCAATCTTGGACATCTAAAGTTATGATGTTCCTGCATACATTAATTACCCTTTAAAAGAAACTTGGCCCATAGTTTCAAAGAGGCCTTACTGCCATGAATATTTTTAAGTCACATTATTCAGGAATTATTTTTCGTGGCGGGATTCTTCTGTTCAAACATTTATTTAATAGGGAACTAAAGAGCAGAGTTAATTTTAGAAGGTTCTATGTGCAATAAGAGAGGGGAAGTCAGGCCTTTTAGGATGGGTTTAATCCCATCATAAAATACTCATCTAAATCACTTAAAGAAGTGAATTTGTAATACTATCTTTTTTTTTTTGCCAGGCAAATACTTAAAAAATTCCTCTATAACCTTTTATGTCTCCAAGTTACAAGTCAGATGATTTGCAGCCCTTGGTAGTACAGCAATGTTGGTCATTCAGCTCAGTGAAAATGGGGGGATTGCTCATGCCTCTGAAAGCAGATTTAAACCATCACCCCAATTTCCCTTCTTCATTGTACAGTGCCATCCTTTATGGCACTGCTTTGAACTGCAGCTCATAACTTTGTTCCTGCCCTCTGATTTTTTAAATTTTTAATTTATTTTCTGAGAAATACTAAATAGATAACATTTCCAAAATATTAGAAATATTCCTTCTGTACACTTTGGCATGAAACCTGCAGTGAAAATAAATACATTGATGTACACATGTGATCAGAAAATACAGAAACAATTTTATTTTCTTCATTCTATATCATTCTGTAGATAAAAACAACATGTATTTCATAGTCTCACACATGTGCACAGACCTATACATATTTATTTTTCTCTCCATTGTTTTTATATAAAGACACTTAGAAGAACAATCAGATGTGTCTTGACAAGGGGGAAAAAAAGGGAGATTTTAGTTTTACAATGCTATTAGCTTCTCTGATGAACTTCTAAAGTAATCTAGGAAAGACATGTTCATTAGAGTCTCATTACTTGGCTGGGTAATTGCTGTTCGTATCAGAAACACAAATCACAAGAAAGGCTTATTAAAACAACCTATTAAAAGTCAGACAGACAGACTGCTCTGCAGTATCTGCCACTAAGTCAGGTAAGTAGTCCCAAGGAAATTGCAAAATTGGAAAGTCTTGTTAAATGTATTTTGTTGCCTTTCTGCTTTAAAGAATAGAGCTTTCTCTTCCCCTGCTATTGTCTGTTTATGAATAACTTATCCTATCTAGTGTGCAGTGAGTCAAAAAATAAGATATCTATCATTTTCTACAGCAGATAATTTCATACACTAGTAGACTTTGGTGCTGGGAACTTTATTCGTGCTGCTTAATCTTTATTTTTCTTGGTTTCATCCTCTCACTCATTAACTCCTTTTACTCTTATCTATCTGTCTGCTTTAAGTGATCACCCATTGTCATAGCTGATCACTGCACATCACCTCTCCTCCTGCTGACCTAACCTTCTCTCTGTCCTTATCCTCTTAACAGGTTCATATTTAACAAATATAGTTCTGATCCAGCAAAGCAGATAAACACTGATAAATATTAAGGCACACTCTTAATATTCCCTAATAGTAAGGTGATATTAAGTTTTCTGGTATTTTGTTATATATATCTATAAATTAATTTTTTAATTTTATCTATAAATTAATTCATTAATTAAAGGACATTGTTTTTTCTGCCTCTCCTCATTAAAGAAATTAAATCACACAGTGCCAATGACCCTCTTATCCAGCATTCTCCAGCACCACCCCAAGACTTTAGTGGGTGAAGAAGGCACATGGCACATGTAAAACCAAATTTTCAACAAAATCCACAAAATACATCAAATGTCTGCCCAGAAAATACCAGAGGGACATTCTATTGGGTTTTTTCTTCACAGGTTTAGTGCATCATGGCAACATTTATAGGCAATGTAATGATTTTGCAGTCAAACTTATAAATATGCCACTGTTGACAGCTTTTAAATGTTTCATCAGTTACATCCTAAGATGATGTGGAAGGACACATTTGGTAAATATTTGATGAATGTCATCAAGGGCAGAGTTACATTTCAAAGAGTTTTAAAATCAGTAAAAGAAAGTTGTAGGATTTTTTTTACCCAGCCACAAATCTTCTACTGTATAAAAGGTATTAAGGGGTACCCTAGGAAATGTTTACAAAAACAGTTGTACATTACTAAATTCATGCTCGTTCATCAGGAAGGAAAATGCTGTTATTTTAATCTCACTGGGAACTTTAATGACATTTAAAATGACTGAGGTAATAAATATTCTTCATAATCTCATGGTAAGAGTTTTTTGTGGCATTAGTTTATCATAAGACTAGAGGCAGAATTTTACTAATAAACTATTTCTGACCTGATATAAAAGTAGCAAAAATAAGAGAAATTGGAACTTTCTTTTTAATTTTAAAATGAACTTTTTTTTCCCTGCAGCAAACAAGGCTCTGTTATTTACATAAGAGACCTTGTTACTTGTTAACAGTCATTATTTGTAGATAAAAATTATTTTAAAAATAATTATCACAGAGTATAATCACATCAGTTTAAAAAAATGAGTGAATACAGTTAATGAAGAATAAGTTTAAAGATTTCAACAAGAGATCAATAAAATTAATTAAAATATAAAATATTGAATCCTTTGACAATGGCTCATATTCAGGTATTCCACTAAGGTTATGTTCCCTTTTTTCATGGTCTCATCAATTATGTTTGATTTTAGGAATGTAATATGAAGAATTTTACAATGCATATTCTTAAGTAAAATATTAATAAAATGCTAATTTCTCATATGTTCACTTTTGTATATAATTATATACGATATTTTCCATTATGTCTTTATTCTGCCCATTTATCTGCCCATTCATCCTCATTATCCAGATCAGTAACACTTTCTCAGCTGAATTACTAATACTTTCTTACCGTCTAAAATTTTGTTAATGATACTTGACAAGGTTGTTGAATGAAGACTTCTCCCTTTTGGAGAGCCATCTCTACCAGTGAGGAGTTGTAGCACCAAATTATTCTACCACAGTCCCAGGCTCTGCTGAGGATCTGAGGTTCTTTGTACTGCCAGCTGGGCTCAAAACTGATATGGAAAGACACTCGAAAAGTGACACAGGAAAAGAGACCCAAAATGTTAAAAGGGGAGAATGCCCTGTGACACTCCAAGACTTATCCATGGATCTGCCTTTGTGCCTTATGAAAAAAGGTCATTTGGACTCTCTCTAACTCTGGCTGCCAAGAAATTAAAAAAATGTTATCTGCAAGGTCTTGTTCAGTAGGTAGACATTAAATTTCACCACAAATGGTGTTTTGCAATAATTATTTGACTAACTCAAGCAGCTACTGTATATAGTGCCCATGGTTGAAATTAAAAAGAGACAAATTGAAATGAAAAGCTGAGTCTTAGCCAAAGCTGAAGGAATGCTGCTGATACCATCTGCTAGTACAGCCCACAGGAACCAGGAAACCACAGAATTAGCTTTATGTGAGGAATTATGTTTCATCTGCTTTTTAGAGAAGATTAACAGGAGCCTGTTGTCCAATTGCAATATCAGTACCCATTTAATATCACTTCTGATTTTCCTAGGAGTGATTTTTAAATCTCAGCTGAGAAGTATAAATGCTTTCTCCAAATGACATAACTCTTGATGCATTGAAAACCTAGAGGGGAGCAGTTGTCCTGTAAATTTTACAGAAGTGCCACTAATGATCCAGTCCTAGGAACCCAAAAATTATTAAAACCTTGAAAACTGTTATATGTGAGAATGAAGGTGCTATAATTTTAGAGGGTTTTTTTTTTGGTTTTTTTTTTTTTTTTTGTTTTGTTTTTATTCAAGTCCAAATAATTTCTGCTGATATGAGATTCATTGTTACAATAAACATACAAAAAGATGATTAAAATATTTTTGGTAGACTGTGGTGAAGTAGAAAAAAAAATAGACTTTTAGTTCTATACCAAATCCATAGAAATAGATTCCTTGTGATTGAAAAATACCTCTAAGATTATTGAATTCATCACTGCCAGGTACACTACCAACACCTGCTCCTAAGAGTAACATCTACAGATCATCCAAATCTCCCCAAGAATGGAGACTCCACAACTGCTCTGGACAGCCTCTTCCAAAGACTGACAGCTCTTTCAGTGGAGAAATATTCCCTCAGATCCAATATAAAAACCTCCTTTGATGTGACTTTAAACCACCCCTCCTCATCCTTCTGCGCCTCTGCTCCTGTCCCTGTTCCCTGGGAGCACAGCCCGACCCCCCCGGCTGTCCCCTCCTGTCAGGAGCTGTGCAGAGCCACAAGGACCGCCTGAGCCTCCTTTGCTCCAGGCTCAGCCCCTGCCCAGCTCCCTCAGCCTCTCCTGGGGCTCCAGCCCCTTCCCAGCTCTGTTCCCTGCCCTGGACACGCTCCAGCCCCTCGGTGTCTCTCTTGTGCTGAGGGCCCAGAGCTGTCCCCAGCACTGGAGGTGCCTCAGCAGTGCCGGCACAGACACAGGCCCTGCCCTGGGGCTGTGTCACAGCCTGGCTGGGACAGCCCAGGGGCCATTGGCCTCTTGTTCCCCTGGGCACCCTGGGCTCGTGTCCAGCCCCTGGCACCAGCACCCCCAGGGCCTTTCCCAAAGGGCCTTTCCAGCCCCTCTGCCCAGCCTGGAGCTGCAGGGAATGGTGAGACCCAAAGCAGGACCCAGCTCTTCTCCTTGGTGCCCCTCACACCATTGGCCTCAGGCCATGGATCCATCCTGCCCAGACCCCTCGGCAGAGCCTTCCTGCCCCCAGCAGATCCACACTCCCACCCAGCCTGGTGTCATGCACAAACTGACTGAGGGTGCATTCACTGCCCTTGTCCAGATCATAGACAAAGACATTAAACAGGACCATCTTCAATACTGAGCCTTGAGTGACACCACAGTAACCAGCCACAAGCTGAATTAAATTCTGGTCACCACCACTCCTTGGCCTTGGCCATCCAGATAATTTTTTCATGGCTCAGCTCTGAGACTTGGGAGCTCAGATGTGTCAGCCCAGGCCTGCTGCAGAGAGAGTAATGGTGTTCTGTGCAAGAATATAAAAATTCCTCCAGTGATTTTTGGAGACCAGCAGAACATTAATATGAAATGGATGTGATATAAAGAGAAAGGCAATAGCTCTAGCCATACCTATGAAATGAGCAGAGGGGGTGACTGGAAGAGATTTTTTGACTAGTTTTATTATGGAAGTTGTAAAATGAACTGTACATGGGCAGAACATTTCCAACTAAATGTCTGAGGTTGAACCTAAACCCCAAACTCATGGATTCTGTCTCTGATGGCCCTGTGATTTGAAATGGGGCCTGGATTATGAGCAAATTTGGATATTTTCCTTGGCCTTAACAGCTACAGAAAGCCGTCTTCATAGTTTCAGCTCCAGAAATTCTCAGGGAGTAAGGGTGGTTTATAACATTTAACGTTGAGATTTATGTTTTCCTAGCTGTGCTAATATCATGTGCTTACCCAAAACAGCAACTGACACTAGGTAAAGTGTGGGCTAGTCTTTTTATATCAGTCATTGCCAGATGCTGATTTCTCAGCTAAATGAGAGTCCCTGCTAGCTCCACAGTCGGTTTTGCTAACTGCAGTAGCTCTATGGGTGCACTTTTCTTCCAGAGAAAGGCCCTAAGGCTTGGTTTGTTATTCCCTTGTGTTGTGCTTTTTGTTTTGCTTTCTCTTCAAAATTAAAATTTTTACTTAAAGGTAACTGTAATGTGTGTGGGGGGGGGTGGGGTGAGAAGACTTTTAAAAATCATCTTTTGGGGTGTTTCCCCTCAGGGAATGTCCCAAGCCATTAGAGACTGTAGGATAAAGTAACCTTTGTGTTATTCATCTAGAAGTGGATGTGGAAACCCCAGTGGTGCTGGTATGGGGCAAAACAAATTTTCAGCAGAGAACAGTCCTGGTTTGCAGAATCACATTCTACTCTTCTAATAAATTTGCACATAGAAACCCATCAGAAGTTAATCCATTTTCTGCACAAGGTCTGCATTCCCATTGCACTATATTTTAGAGAGAAACAGGACAGGTACTAAATGAGAAAACTTTCACCAAAGGAAATGAGATCTAAAATAAGGCATTGTGTCAAGAATAGGATAAATTCAGGGCTCGAATAAAGTCAGTTGCCAAATTTTGTAAATTATGAATTAACTAGCACAGCAGGGCTTTTTTTCTGCTTATTCTCAGTGCGAAAATATCTCTAGCAGTAAGAGACAAATTCCCGACTTTTATGCTGCATAAAGAGGCCTACAACTTCAGCACTTACTAACTCTGCAATTCATCACTTATGAAAAAAGTTGCCAGTGACTTTTTTCTCACTGCTCAGAGTCCGGTCAAGATATTGTTCTTACCCACAAAAGATTTTTACCTAATGTACAACCTGTAAGATTAATATCTTTGTGCTCTTTTATGGACAATACACAGTTTTCAGTTTATTTATTACCAGAGTACTCACCACAATGACTAAGAATATTGCTGAAACAATATAACTGTACTGTAAATTATTTGTGAAGTACCCAGTTCCCGGATTTCCATTAAACAATGAAGCTGTTTACAATGCCAATTACTAACACTATGATATCTTATTTCAGATTATGTTAATCACAGAAAATTTAACTCTGAGTGCTACTCCCTTGTCTGGCAACCTTATTGACATTGTACCTAGAAAAATTCCTATTTCTCTTCCTTTTGAACATATTCTAGAAGTTACACAAAATTATATAACAATCAAAGTATTAAATAAGGAGATAATACCTGACATTTCAGCTCCACTAATGTATAGTTATAAATCAGATAATTTTATATCTTGGCAGAATTATTAATCTGAAAAAAAATAATTTGAAACAGTGGGATTTTAATAATGATATTCATATTAAATTACTTTCTGAGCCTGACCTCATCCTAACACCACTCTAAATATTTTTTAATTTTTTAGTAAGCCAGAAGACTACACAAGAAAAAGAAGAAAACCAAAAACCTGAAGAGCATCACATACCCACAGGGCTGTAATTTTTATGAATAGGGTACATTGCTGTTTCAGCAGGCTGTGTGCGCTACTTTAAGCCCATTCAATACTTGGAACAGGAACTTCTCATCACACTGTGCAAATACCAGGTGTGGAAGATGGGTTCAGTTTAAGACAGTGAGACTCTTTTCACTGATTTCAGTGGGGTTGGGATTTCTCCCCTTGAATTCAGCTTTTAGTGGCTTCTTGTTTTGACTTCACATTCAGCCCAGAGCAAGGGTTGATGTACTGGTAGCATTTGGACAGCAGTAGCCTCTGGAAGTATCATTACACATCTAAATCATTACACCTTTCCTGTTTCTTCCTTGCTTTAAGGTGAAATTGTAATCTGCTGGTCATCTACAACAATATTAAATTGTTTTACCCATCCTGCATACACGCTGAGCAACTCAAGTTCTTTACACTGAGTAGTGGAGATATAGGTTTGTTTCAAACTTATTTCCAGACTGTTCCTCATATGAACCACTTTGCTCTCTGGGGAAGGAATAGGCAAGCTCTACTTGCTTTATGTAATAGAGATTGAAAAGAAATTTCTATTATTTCTAGTGAATGCCATGATAGGAAATGTAGCTTTATTCAGTCTCCTCCAACAAAAACTAAAAGTCACTGCTTCCTTTACATCAAATGCTATGCCCAACTTAAAACTGAAAAACATTTTGTCTTTTCTTCTTTTTTTCCCCACTTCTAAGGACTTTCAGTGTTTCTCACAGGTTCTTTTAACCCTGTTTTTTCTTTTTCCTGGGTATTTTTCCCAGGAAAAGGGAAGTTATGGGAGGTAATTTTATTTCTAATCAAACTTTGTGCTTCAAGGATCATAACAAATTTCTCAGTTTACATTTTCTTCAAATGGTCTTGCTGAAAGAGCTAGACTGAAATCCCTAGAACTGAAACTGTAGGACCTGCAAAACTATGCCTGGGTTTTGAGTTTTGCTGTAGTTTCTCTCAAATATTCAGTCTATAGGTATTAGTTTTAAATACCTCTTTTCTTCACTTGAATTCCCCCAAAAATATATTGAACAAGTACAGTAGCTTCAAAGACAAGTAAGGAATTGGGACAAAAAATTCCAGGACCAGTCTGTCTCCTACTGTAGAATAATTTCTGGAATTAAAAAACAATGTTTTTCCAACATCGGCTGCAGTTTGGCTGCAGTTGTATAATTTCAGGAAAAAAAACCAAAACAAAACCAAAACAAAGTAAGAAAGCAACCAGGACTGACCTTTCATTAGATATAGAAAAAACTTCCCAAGAATGAATGAAAAATATATAAAAATTTTAAAATTACTTTTATGTTTGTGGATCTGGTAGGAACTCTTGCTTCAATTTCAAATTAATGCAAAAGCTTTATATGATGTGGAAATTGCTTCAAAGGGAATTGCAATTCTACCCCAAAAGATTCCCTTTCACTTGATACTCTCTTTAAGAAGAAAATTTGCCTGTTTCAGCATACTGAGTTCCTAATTTAGAGATTGAATCGATGGTAGGTAAATAGGATCAATAACACCTATCATGATTCACAAACACGTGATGAAATCTGTCCTATTTTAATCCTTTTGCATCTGAAATATTTCCAGTCTCAAGGAGTCATGACATCAGTAAATATATAATCTACATTCGTGTCTTCTCTTCAATACTGTAACAGCCACAGCTGCACTGAGGAGAAACATTTTATTCAATTTTGAAGTGAGGCACCTTCTTATAATAATATATTTATTGAATACAGTGTATTAAAGGGAGAAGAATGGAAGGTGTAATTTGAAGCCAGTGCTGGAGGTACCTGGACTGTGTTCAGTACAGAGGCAGACAGGAGGGCAGATGCTCTTGGAAAATGATGTGGAACTTCACACACTTGGGATGTCTCCAAGGCAGTGCACTCCAAACTGACCTGATATTCCCCAGGTCTTGTTTCAACAACATGGTTTTATTGCATGTTTTGGTATGTAGGACAGTCAGGTCCTTCAGTATTCTATGAAGGCATCAAAAGAGCTAAAAATTAATAAATTTCCTTCTTTTTGTCTCCTGTGTGGATTCTGAGGGTGTTACAGAAATGATCCTTCCACAGTGGATGAGAAGGGTCTCAACATGGATTAAGAACCTAACATGAACATTTATTTAAAAGAAAAAAGAAACAAACAACTTCAAGCTTGCATACATATTTCTAGTCATAGAAATAAAGACCTACCATTTGAAAAACTCTCAGCTGGGAGTCAGTCTTGCTGGATGAAATTTTTTAGAAGTGCTGAAGCATTTAGATTACTTTGACATTCTTACCAAAGAATGCATTTAGCATTTAGAAGCATTTAGATTACTTTGACATTCTTACCAAAAAATGTGGCCACAGTCCAAGTGAAATAAATTACATCTTAGTCTTAACTTTTCATTTGGATACAACGCTGTACTCCATGGCAATGACAACAACATTGTCAATGCCATATGACAGGTATCTTATAAGCCTGCACACATTCTTTTCCTGATACATTAAAAATTCTTACTGGATTTTGTCCTCTTCGTGTCTGACTAGGACAAAAAAAAAATTGAAATTATTTATTATTGCACTCTAAAAGGAATTTTTAAAAAAGGTTCTCAAAGACAAGAAATTACAGTGAATTCTCAAGAAAATCTACTTTGTATATTGAAATTCTGCCATATTTTTACTTCTAAAATATCTAGCATCTTTTCTAGAGTAGAAAGGATATATGTTTGATGCTTTGCTTGTTTAGGTCTGCAGCTGTGTATTGAATGGCTGGTAACTGATGCCATATTGGATGCAGTACTTCTGAAAAAACAATCTTGACATGTTTGACATAAATTAGTCATATAAAAGGCATCACTGCTAAACTGTCTGAACATTAAACAAAGTTCGCTTAATATTGCTGAATGAGCTGATGAGGTGAAAGTCCTCTAGGTGACCTTATTCCATCATAAATGCAAGTATGGAGAGACCAGGCTAGATGCAGTATGCCTTTCAGATCAACAGAGTTTAATGAACCCAAAATAGGGTCTGGTGCTTCATTTTGGTGCAGTGGCTTTAAACTCAGAGGGATTAGGTATAAATGATAAGCAAGAAATTCTCCTTTCTGAGGGTGCTGAGGCCCTGGCACAGGTTGCCCAAAGCAGCTGTGGCTGCCTCATCCCTGGGAGTCTCCAAGGCCAGGTTGGACAGGGCTTGGAGCAACCTGGGATAGGGGAAGGTGATCCTGCACATGGCAGGGAATGAGATGATCTTTAAGCTCTCTTCCTACCCAAACCATTCTATGACTCAATGATTCTTTTTTCCAAAAGTGCTTGCAAATCAATGGCAATTCTTGAGTTCTAGGCGTATGGGATTTTTCACACTCTTCAGTACTGAACAATATGAAGCTTATAGTTAAGTCGGCATTGCTATATTTACTAAACAAAATCTATATCTTCATATGTGTGACCAGGATAATCGGATATAATGTCCTAAAAGGAAACAAGACTCAATTTCATACCTGCAGGAAGAGGCTGCATGAAAGGCTGTCTGAATAAGTTCAGGGTCATAGGTGTGAGTACTTTAAAAACACCTTGAAAATTGAATGATATCTTTTAAGTCTGTCCACCTGGAAATTCAGAACCAATTCTTGACTCCTTCTCTAGGTTCCTTTTACACTTAGGAGAGGAGCTAGATGCAACAGGGCCATGTGCACCACCTGTTGCTGCTTTTGGAATCTGTAATTTTGGAATGGTTGGGTTATTCTCTGAAAGTGTTTGTCTCGATTGCAGAAAGGATCTTCAAACAAAAGATTTGCTTAGAAAGTTATTCTTAACCTTCTTAAATGTAGCAGCATTAATTCCAATTTGGGTGTTTTAATATTGCTTTCCTGAAAAGACGGAACTGTAAGATAATTTAAGATGCTGTAAAATAATGCAGTGAAAATCCATTTTCAAGGGTTCAAAGAATGGGCCATCTGATTTTTTTCCAAACGATTTAGAGACACATTTTTACTTTGTAGCTCTGCCCTAATCCTAAGAGAAGTTGCTATCTGCTGACCTCAGCCACATTGGCTCATACTCAGCTCCTTTCAAAAATTTCTGCAGCCAGGAAATCAGCTGGCATCATATTTAAGCAAAATAACTCAAAATAACTGGAGGGTATTTTCAGAGCATTACAATCTGTTTTATTTTATAGAAGATGTTTCCTTCTCTTCAGTAGCTTTCTTAATGTGCTTATTAATTTATGTCCCCCTTCTATATTTTGTAGTCTACATTCAAACATTTCTGCTTTCCTTTTATTTTTGTTTGGTTGGTTGGTTGGCTTTGTTTTGCGTTGTTTTTCCTTGTTTTGCTTTGTTTTGTTTTGTTCTGAGGGTTAATCACTGTGACTAGAGCTCATCGAGTCCTGAAACTAAATGTAAGTAACAGCAAGTGACTGTTGGACAGAATAAAAAGCCTGATTTTACCACACCACAGTGAACAATGTGTTACCTCTGGCCCATGTATTTAGCACCAGAAATCATTTTATTTTCTGCAAAACATCCCACAGGCATATTTTTTTCCACAGGAGGCTGTTGCATAACAGCAGAGAAGGCATATTCAGATAGCTAATGAAAGGAGTCATGCACTAATTCTGCTCTTTCTTTGCAAAAGCAAGACTAGCATCAGTTCTGGTCCAGGAAACATGTAGCTGTGGGCAAAATTTCAAGTTAATGTGCTCTTCAAAGAGGAGTTGTCTTGTTTTGTACCAGCTAAAATTGTCTGTCCATGTCTGACTCTATAGCAACCCTCCCAGGGGATCAGGGAAGTGGCTCCTCATGTATTGCTGTTTCATGGAAAAACTTTCTTAAGAAAGACAACTCAAAAGGCAGAAGTTAAGCTTAGGATAACCTAGTTATCCTAGAGACCTATGTGAATCTCTAATGTGTCTTGATTTTTTCTTTTTTTTTTTTAAACTTCACTTTGTACACAGTAGCAGGACTAAATTCTTGAAGGGATTTTCACAGTTTTTATAAGAAAGAGTATGACACTTTGCCCTTCCTCAAGAAACACATTCTCATATGATTTGTCATGTCCAAAAGATTCACAAAAGGCATGGCATGGCCTTAAAGGACAAATTAGAAAGGACTCAGTTTGACTGATAGGAGGAAAGCAGCTTTTGTTTGCCTGACCCATGTCAAGTATGGACAATGAGCCAATGTAAAGGTCAGTGTGAACAACAGCCATGGGGAATTCCAGCCTTCCAAAGACAAAGCACTACGGCCAGTAGTTCTGATGTCTGGACAGCCTGAAATGAATGAAACGCTTTATGAAACCTGTTTTATACTTAGCAAAGACTCAAGAGAAAAACTTTTCAATATATTTTCTGCAATGTTTTTTTGTTTTTTTTTTTTGTTTGCATCACTTGTGGCACTTTAGGTCAAAATAGCCTTACTGATAAAACTATGTGCTCAATTCTTTTCTATGTGTAAGTCAGATATCTTCTGCAATGATCCTAATTCACACAGAAGGATTCAGTGTTCCCACAAGCATGTCCCAACTGCTTAGTCACTCTTTAAGCCACCAATAATACTTCTCTGAGCTGTCTGGAGAAAAAGACAACTAGAAACCACTTTCTGTGGAATGTATGAACATATTCATAGCATAGAGTTAGAAAAAAGACAATCCAGAGAATAATTTTTTTTTTTATTGTTTCATATGAAGAAAAAAACTTGTTTGGGGAAATTCAGGCAGTTTTAGTTATCTATATTCAGATATCTGTGTGCCATGGGATGTAAATATCTTTTGTATGTAAGGTCACAAAAATTCACTTTAACACAGAAGTCTATAAAAAGCAAAATAATCTCTGATTAGCTTTTTTGCCTTCAAAATTGTCACAGAATCACAGAATGAACTAGGTTGGAAAAGACCTTTTGAGACCAAGTCCAACTTACGACATAGCACCTCCTCATCAACTAAACCATGGCACTGAGTGCCACATTCCAGGCTTTGAAAAGCACATCCAGGGACGGTGACTCTACCACCGCCCTGGGCAGGTGATTCCATTGCCGAGTCACTCTTTCAGTGAAGAATTTTTTCCTGATGTCCAACCTAAACTTTCCTTGGTGCAGCTCGAGACCGTGCCCTCTGGTTCTGTCAGCTGTTGCCTGGTAAAAGAGACCAACCCCGCCTGGCCACAGCCACATTTCAGGGAGTTGTAGAGAGTGATAAGGTCACCTCTGAGGAGTCTCCTTTTCTCCAGGTTGAACACCCCCAGCTCCCTCAGCTGTTCCTCACAGGGCTTGTGTTCCAAGCCCCTCTCCAGCCTCGTCGTCCTCCTCTGGATGTGCTCAAGGATCCCAATGTCCTTCCCAAGCTGAGGGGCCAGAACTGGACGCAGCACTCGAGGTGTGCCCTCAGCAGTGCTGAGTACAGGGGTAGAATGACCTCCTGATACAGCAGAATGACTGTTCCTGATACAGGCCAGGGTGCCATTGGCCTTCTTGGCCACCAGGGCACACAAAAAAAACCCAAAGAAACCAAGAACCTCCTTCCCCCAAGAAAAAAAAAAAGCCCCCAAATTTTTGCACCTAGTGCCAAGTTTATTGCACAAGCAGGATCCACAGCCCCCTCTCTCACCCTGCAGCCCCTCAGCCCAGGGCTGTATGTCACCCACTTTAGTTGCAATTCAATGGTTGAATAAACTCTATTACTGCTCATCATAACTTCTGTGGCTGTGTCATCTCAAAGACAAACTTGGTGATGATCAGGTCCCTCGTGCGTTTGGTTCATTGGAAAGTCAATTGGAACATATGACCTCTCCTTGGAAGTACTCAAGATTCAATTTCAGACATAGCAGACAAGTGTAACAAATAATATCCTCATCTCATGATTTTATCTCTAATTATTTGCTTGCAAAGTGCAATAATTCTTTGTGGACCCACATTTCAGTAGCAAATTAGTACTCCCACACCCTGTGCCGGCTCAGCTCTTGTGACTATGAGACCAGAATTAAAATTCTGACCCACATCTTTAAATGCAATCCCACCCTACTCCCATTTCAGTAGCTTCTTCAAGAAGGTGAATTCATTATGTATTCTTTTATGAGAGGAGATGTAATCTGAGTTTCAGCCTGTCAGTTGTCCCAGAGGGGAGCAAATATAAAAACAATATTTTTGAGTTTCTCATATTTTTTACAATAATTTTCTTTCTTTTCTTTTTGCACTTTAGATTTTACACAGAAAATGTATATTGGATTCTTGAAGACCAGCATATAGTAACAGTGGAAATAAATATTCCTGAAAGAACTTACATAGCTGAAGTTTCTTCACAGGTTGTAAACAACTTAAATATTGCATTGCATGTAAAAAGGCACAAAAAAGGAAATCAATTCCAAAACTGAAAATGAGAAAAACAAAATCCCAATAAACTAAATTAACAAAAATCAAGAAGGGCAAGTTGGTACTGGTGACCTCAGCTGGCCTACATTAGAGGGTAATTACTGCCCAATCAATAGTCCTTATGCATAACTACAGACATAAATGGTCAATGGAAAGTGATAAAGGATGGTGATCAATAAACATTGCAGTCTGGCATGCAGTTGTCCAAGAAGTGGGGGAAAAGTTATTACTTTTATACTTTGGATTGCCAATATACCAATCAGGATTCGTCAAAGTTTGGGATTTGAGCTTTTTCCACAGTATACTACATCATCATTTTCTTTTAAATCCTTCCCATAAAACTGACTTAAATGACCTGATTACAGCATGGCTACTTAGTGACCAGCTCCAGTGCAGTTCAGGTTATTGGCCTCTGAGCTGCCAACATTCCTGGAGAACATCTACAAATATTGTCTTGGTGCTTGTGAAAATAGACATGCTCCTGTCAGCAGTTTTGAGGTCAGAGTCAGAGCAAAATGTTTCTTCGCCATGACAATAGAAAAGAAAGAAGCAAGTCCTTGAGCTTGAGAGCCTTTGTTGAGATGCTGAAACTCCTGTTGATGGGTGATATACAATTTCAGATGTCTGAAACAAACTGCAGTAAAATACCTGATGGAGGAACTTTTTTTTAATGGAATCCAAGCAATCTTGAATCTGGCTCTTGATGAAGACCCAAGGGTGCAAAATAAGTTAATATTTCTCCCTGATCACTGCTAGTGAATCAGTCATGAGCAGTCATTTGGAGTTGCACATGATATTTCAGAAAGTATTCCTGTTTTTTAATTTTTGCAGTCTAATTTAGATTCACTGAGAGACAGCAGTCAGTCAGCTATGTAATATGAAACATAATTTACCACGGCTTGACACATATGCAGTCCTCCTCCTACAGTCTAAGAAGACTGATAAAAATTATCCCCAGAATGTGTTTTTTATAGACAGTACACAAACTTTTGCACAGGCAGTATTTAGCTATTCCTTGTGATCCTGGCTAGGATCCACTCCTAAATGTATGGTTCATCCGAATGAAAAATACATACCAAAAGTATTCACATAGAAGGATTATGATTTTGGAAATTTAGAGCTGGATTAAGAAGCTTTTCCCACAGAAATGACAGATGTACTGCTTTAGAAATAAGACCATCTGGGAAATGGACCTTTTGGAAACCTCAAGTACATTGTCTCAAAAGGATCTTAGGTGATTCAAAGTAGATGTACTACTTTAAGTCAAAAGAATATAAACCCTTTTGATCCGTCAAAATTTAATTTTTAGAATAATTTAACCTATTCAAATAGCCAAATCACCACCAAAAATACTATAAATAAAATTAAAATGCTATTGCTAATACTGATTTTAGATCCCATCCCTTTGGATGCCCAGAACATATTACCCTGGTTCTTTAGTTATATTGATAACATATTCCATATTCAAACTGGTGAAGGTTGATCCACTGGTGTGGTTCCAAGAACTTCAGCTGGACAAGTTGCCTGCTATGGAATAAGAGTTACAATGTTCCAATGTCAAACAAAACTAAATAAATTTACCTTTTTCCTCCCACCTGGTCGGAATAGATGTACTTGGATTTCAGAATATGACAACAACTTTGGTTGTACTTGGATTTCAGAAATATGATGACAACAACTTTGATGATCATCCCCCCTTCCTTTGGCTTTCCCATGATAAATTTGATATTATGAATAGTCAGTTTACGTCTGTGAAGCTCAGACTGACACCAGCCTCTGAATCATTTTACCCTGGGGTAGTGCTGTGGTCTCTTCCACTGTGATGCACATTGTCCAAACTGCCTAAAGATGTTTATGCACAGCTAATGCATTGTGTTGTAAGGAATAATGTTTTGGCTACACATAAATCTGCCTTTATACCTGCGTCCATGATAAATATGTTAGTGGCTTTGGCACATGATTTGTTTGTATCTCAACACAGTGCGCAATTGGCAGGCAGAATTGTGGGTGACTGATAGCATCATCCTTGGATGATTGTGGCCTTTCATTAAAACACATTAAATTTTCTGTGTGTGCTATTACCTGTCTTAGGATTGATTAAAGAGATTATGGTGTTCTTTCTTTGGTATGGATATAAGCCTAATTACAGGTGGTTCTCTTTGGAACAACCATATGAATGAAACTGTTTGACCACAATTTACAAACATCAGTTCTGTGACTTTTACTCAGTGTAACAGAACTTAGTCCTGAAAAGCCAACAGGACTTCCATGAGCAGCGTCAGACAGGCTTCCATGATCATTCTCACACTGCTTCCATGAGCAGCCTCAGACAGGCTAGCAACTCTGGAGAGAGTTGACTCTCTCCAGAAAAAAAATAGCAGAGATTTGTGTGAGGGTAACACACACGTTTGATGGTAGCTCTAAAAGGAACATGTTTGCCTGAACCATGGCAATTTTCCTTGGAGCCAGTGAACAGACCATGGGGTGCTTTCTTTCCTGGTCTAGCCTCATTCTTCATCCCTCACTGTGAAAGTTCATGCTTCCAGCACTGAAAGGCCCTGTTCATTCAACAGCATTACATTACAGTGTGGCCTCAACTATTCTATTACCTAAAATTTAATTTTATATGTCTGTATGTGCAGGTATCTCTCTGTATATATACTACATGTGTATGTGTGTCTTTTGTGTTTAAATAACATCTTGCAGATCCTCAGACAAGAAGGTTCTGCATGTTTTTTATGTAGACTTGCCAAGTCAGATAAAGATGATCTTATCATCCTCCAAGCATTGGCAGAGTCCTCAATAAAATCAATAACAAAGTTCCAGGTGTGGGTTTGCTGAAGAGCCAAGGCTGTGATCTCCTCTGTTGGCACTGACTGCTGTAGCGTGCTTCCATTACTCTTCTGTGACTCTGCAATATCAGTGTGTCTTCATTTTTACCAGGATAGCATTCCTCCCATCTGTGCACAAACTTAGCTATTAGAAACAGGTAGTGGATATTTATAACTTAGATTAAATTGAGATCTTCAGTGTAAAGGGCATTATGATAAAATGTGACAGTACCATGAGAGGGCATTATCTGATAATGTCTGTAATGTGTGACATAAGAAAATATGTGTTTCTTGAGCATTTATGAAGTAAAATCAACCCTCCCTTCCCTGCTTTCCACGGATCAAATATATGTGCCTAGCTGCAGATGAGTGATAGGGGAAAGCCAAAGTATACAGACTATTAAAATGTTCTATCTCCTTTCTTCTTTTGCTCTTCCTAATTATTGTAATTGGATAATGTTCTGGGAAGAATCCTGGTAATAGAAGAAAAAAGGGAGGCGATAGCCCTCACAACACATGACATTATCTGAAAACTGTCAAATGACAGTGTTTCTTTCAAGGAGTAATACTCCCTTTATTTGTTAACATTTTCAATGCAAGGACCAAATGTTTTGTAGAGAAAAATTAGCCTGGAGGTCAGAACTCAGGCAAAGTAAAAGCAAACACTTTTACAGGCCAAATGTTTTAATTGTGTTAAACACTTCTGTAAGCATGACTTGCAGCTTTAGTTTTTTCCTTAATTTTTCAAGATTACTGCTTAGGGGTAGCATTGCCTCATCACAATGTGCACTTAAACATGTTCTAACTTTGTTCTTTGCTTCATTGAAAAAAGTAATATTTGTTTTTGTATGCAAGGAAATATCACAATGAATTCCTGTGTACTTCTTTGCATCCCAGGAACAGTCAAACAAGTCACACACTATTGAAAGAGGTTAAATGTCCTCTGCACAGTCATAATTCACCAAATATATCAGGCAATAAAGTCCTGTGATAACTCACTTTTCATGACAAACCCTGTAATGAGAAGTGAAAATGGGAAAAATTCATCTATTCACTTGACATAGATTGTAACTAGAAAGAGAAAAACTAGACCAGAATTAACTCATTCTTGCAATGACTATATAGCTGCAAACAGACATTTCTCCTTGGTTGCCTTCTTGACTTTTTGATTTATTTACTTTTTTTAAAAAAAGTTATTCTTGAATAGCTTTCCAGCAGCATTACTAGACAACAGTAACTAAAAATGAATAAAAAAAAAAATCTCAAATTGTCCACCCAGCTACTGTCTATTTCCACTGAGCAGAAGAGCAATGCAGAATTCCATTGAATTTAAATGCATAATTGAACCACTGCCTAACAGTTATTTCCCCTTTAAAGAAACCTGATTTATTTTAGAGTTTATAACTCACTAAACCCACATATGCTCAGCTGTCATAAATAGATAACTTCTCCCCATTTTATGTAGATACTGTAGGTACAGAGCACATGATACATTGAATAATGGACTGCAAGGTAACAAGAAAATGAGGGAATTAGTCACACTCATTTTTAAAAAAGTACTGTGCCATGATCCAAATGCCTATAGCCAGGTCCTAATACTGGGTAGATGATGGAAATAAATATGCTGGAAATCAACAGATATGAATAATGCAAATTCTTCATATATTTGCAAGAAGCCATACAAAATGCTGTTGAAATAAGGCTGTTTCTGACAGCTTTGCTGCGTACAGCATTAAAAGACTCTCATGGGGGCTCTCAAATGACTAGAGGGGCTTTTACCCCTTTTTCCTCTGTAAACAAGAAGGCCTAAATGCCTGACACACCTTGGGAGAACAGAACGAAATAGTACAGGGCTTTTCACAAAGATATGGGGAAGATGAGGTGGCTCAGCTACATAAAATTATACGGCAGCAGAAAGCTTAAAAATTATTAAGACTATGGCATTTCTGGCACATTTCTGGAAAGCTACATGATGTAGTATCAAAGTGACCTCTGCCGATCCTGTCAAACCACATCAGCTTGTCTTTTGTCGCTATGCCTATTGACAGCACGTTCTGTGATGAAGCGTGGCATAGCATGGAGGACAACAAGAAATGAAAAGCTAACCTTCTGTGGCACACATTGCATTAAAACACCAATAATTCATTTCGATCTCCTCGGAGGGTCAGAATGAATGCTTCCCATTGTGGCATGGGAACACATGTTTACAGATTTCAGTTAAAATAGGCTTTCAAAGAAACGGCCCAGCATCCTGTTATTTTGGATGAAAGTGAGATCCTCTTACACCGAGGATTATTTTCTCTCACAATATATGTCATTCTGTTCTCTTGTATGGTGTCAGTAGTGAGATCTGTTCCCTGGCTTGTCCCTTTTCAGGAAAGAATGGAAGTGATTTGGCATCTACTGTGCTGTGTGCAGGAAACTTCTCAATGGAAACCACAGGAAAAGGTCTCCCACTCTCTGCAGAGCTGGAGCGCTCAGAGGAGGTGAGCAGTCTCCCAAACTGCCTTTCGCATCCAGTTAAACAGGTGTCTTTATCTGGGAGGATGTATGGATATGAGTAAAAAAAAGCACAAAAAAAAGGTAGAGGAAGCAATACAAAAGAAATGGCAGGAGAATATTAGTGGCAAAGCAGCAATAAGGAGAATGAAAAAATTCTCCTTATTGGACAAAGAGTAGCAAAGAAGAATATGATGGAAGTTGGAAACCGTGGAAAAATGTGTTTGGAAGCAGGCAGTACAAAAAAAAAAAAAAAAAAAAAAGCTTATGTGAAAAATAAGGCTGTAAAAACAAGAGGAAAACTAAAGCTGGAAAAACAAGCGGGATCAGAAAGACTGAAATATGCAGAAAAGAAAAAGGATTCCAGTAGCCTGCAGCCCAGAGCTTCGTATTTCAACTGCTACTTACACTTCATCACGTCTCTGTAACAGCAAGTAATACATTGTAATATATTCTTTTTAATTTCTCTATTTCTCAACTATGAAACGGAACACTGGGAAAAAGTATTCTATCATGAAATACTTCATTTATTGCTAGGTGAATTTTTTTCTAGATTTTCCTGACACAGTCTACAAGAAGCTGGTTGTGATTTCTTCTTTTCTCATACATGACTAACCTTCAATGATATCCTTGCACTGCATAGCTTGTTATTTAGTATACCATGAACATTATATATTTTTTGCTTGTTTCTGAGAAATATGGAGCCAACAATTTTTTCATAAATAGTAAGTGGCCCTAAAGAAGACATTTCTGAAAAGCCTGATCATTTGCAAAGGCAATGATACAGCTTTTATTATCTGAACTCTTTGCATTTGTTATATGAACACTTAAGTTTATTTGATGCTATCACAGACAGAAATTTATACAAATATGAGTGGTAGGAAGAACAAAATGAAAGAAGAACAACTTCTCACTTTCAAAAGGCAAATAGAAAACAACAAATCAAACTAGGATAATTATTATGTAAGAGCATCGCTTTAACCTAGAAAGAGTTTGAATGAGAAAAATTCACTGAGGACTGGTACATGCAGAAAAGTTAACTTCTGACCAGAAGCTGTTTGAGGATTAGATTTGTCCTGAAAGCAAGGTCATTGTCTGTTTTGCTGATGTCCCTGGGCTGTGCTGGTGGGCCCTGCAGGACCCTGCAAGGTCACATCACCCAGGCTGGGCCACAGGGAGAAGTGGCTGCCAAGGTCTGACATAAAGACTTGTGTCTTGCAATCCAGAAACAACCATCCTAAATTGGTAATTTCCTCCAAAGCTGGAAAGAATATGGCTCTATCGACACAGTTCTGGGCACAGTGTAGTTAAGAAAGACTAATTAGTGCTTTGAGCAGTGTCTTACAGAGGAGGCTAAACAGTTTCTGGACTACAAATGATTCTCATACTTCTCATCTGCACAATTTCTGTGATTTTATGTGAGGTCTGGGATCTCTTTAGTATACCATGGAGAGATACATACAGTATCCTTGCTATGATATTTTTCTTTTTTTTTTCTACCATTACTTAAAATAAATGAAGAAGGAATTAATTCAAAATTGTGTATCTATATATTTTACAATATATGTACACTTAGCATTATCTTGAGTATATCCTTCTTCAGGCAAGTTTCCAAGCTGCATTAACTAAAACTGTCATCTTATATATAAAACATTTTTCAGATGTACTTTCATATTTGCAGCATGAGTCGAATTATTCATCCAACCAAAAATGGATCCCTTTCATTTCAACAGAATTGGCATTCATTTATTTTTAATGGACTGGCTGAATAACCCATATCATCATTTTTAGGGAATGGATTTTTTAAAATTGTTTTCTACTAAGGTTTGTGTTCCGGTGATATATTTATTCATCATATATATTTTCTTTGCTGAAAGATTTTTTCCATTAATTAATTAGTATTTAATGATTAATTAATATGACTAAGGCTGATATGAGATAAAAATTGTTGCTTCGCCAATTATGGAATTAGTTATAATTCAGCATTATATTCATTACTTTCTTGACTCTGTAATTCCTCATAAAGGAAACAAAGACATCCTGTTAAACTGCAATAAATTCATTCATGTATTTTGCCAAGCCATAACTTAAGTTCCATAATTTTATTTTTTGTTTTGTGAATCAATCTTTTCTTTGTGAACAAAAAATGGTGGCAAAAAGATAAATATCAGTCACTGAAAAAAAATTTACCATTGAGTAAGAGTGCATACTTTTGGTTTCATTTTGCCTTAGAGCAAGGCTCTTTTACTTTGCATTTCAAAGAAGGATGATGTGGACTATTACAATCACTCACTTTGAAGACAAAAGAAATAGTTCACAACAGAAGAAGAAAGAAGAATGCATTTATTCTGTATGAGTTCAAATCCCCTTACCACCAATACTTCTAAAAGGTATCCTGAGTTCTGAGGTAGATCATCACCATATTTTCCCTAAAAATTCAGCCCCTCTTGCAGCTTTGCTTTTCAAATTGAAGAATTATGGTTTTATTAATGCTGTCTTCAGTGGCTTGAATGTAATGGATTGAAACTGACAGGGGGCAGGGGTAGTGTGGCCCCTCACAGGGGATGCCCTCTGAAGGCGGTGATGCCCAGGCACAGGGTGCCCAGAGCAGCTGCCCCATCCCTGGAAGTGTCCAGGGCCAGGCTGGACAGGGCTTGGAGCAGCCTGGGATGGTGGAAGGTGTCCCTGCCCACGGCAAGGTGATGGCATGAGAATGATCTTGGAGGTCCCTTCCAACCCAAGCCATTACAGGATTCTATGTGAATTGGTAGCTCCATCTCAGCATGAGCAAAACCACTCCAATGCATATTATATTTTCACAAAATACACTGAGTTAAAAGCATCCAGAAGGAAATAAACCCCCAATGAATGAAGGAACTGGAGAACTGCCAATATCTGAAACTTTTAATAATTAAACCTAGCTGCAAGTGCTTTTTCTGGCCCTAGCCCAAGCCCAGCCTTTTTATTGTCTTGGGTTCTCTAAGCACATCTAATATGCTCTGCATGTTATTTCAATCTTTATTAAGTTATTTAACATGTGGGGAAATAAATAATTGTTATGAATTTGAAGTTTTGAGAGAGGGATGGGGGGGAAAAAAGTCCTGGGTCGGCTGAGCAGGTGAGAAAGTAGAAATGAGACTATAACTGCTCTAAATAATTAACCAAAATACCACAGTTTCTCTGAAAAGTATTTTTTTTCCATTAATACTTATCTCTACTTCTTCTCTTCAAAATCCCTTTACAATCTTTTCCTTTAAATACATTGGGAATAATTCCCTCTGTTTTTCCATTCCTTTTTCCTCCATATTAGGATAAAAAAGCAACACTATTGCCTCAAGCTGCAAAAGCTGGGACTGACAGGGTGTAGAGGCACAGTAATTTTTGAAAACACAATTTAGTCCTGAGGCTCACGTTTTGCATCATTAAGAACTGGTGCTGGGGTGGCATTATCTAATCAATGTCCCTGTCTAAAATGTAATTAGTCTTTAGGACTGAAAGAAGCAAACTCAAGTCATCATAAAAGTCAATCAGCCAGGATATAATTTCTGTGAAACTATGAAATAGATGATTGTTTTCACTCCATATGAAGGTTTTTGATAAACCTTGCCAAGAGACTTTAGGTGCTTTCAGTAGCTTATTTTATTCTTTTTAAAAGAGCCGTTTCTCTTCTGTGTATTTTAACAATTAAGTAATGATGAAAGCTGGAAGCTGATTTTCTTCTTTCCATAATAATCTCCCATTAGCTTTTGTTCCACCAAAGTCTGTGGATGGGTTCCCAAGAATTCCTGAGAAAAGGATTGAGCCCTTCAATTTTTGTGCCAGTATATCATATCCAGTGGAATTTTCCCCCTTTCTTTAAGTTTTTCAGTGTGGCAAGTCAGTGAATATTTGCTGAATAACTTTGTTCTTTATCTCTCTCTTTGTTTTCAAGTCTCTGGTCCCTTAGATTCTCAGGGGATACATGAACTTGGAAGGGTAACTTCTCTACAGCTCTGTCTAAAAAACATATTACTTATTATAAAATAAAATAGTAAACTATTTAAATATATTACTAAATGTTTTATATAAACCGTACTACAGGATATATACCTTTGGTTTCCAAATAAATTTCCAAAGCAATGGTTTTTTCTAGTAAAATCTGTTCATAGAAAAATCAATTCCTCAAAAAACTATGAACAGAATTATTTTCACTTTTAGCATCCTGTTTCATGTTGTTTAATGAAGCAGTGTTAGATCATTTCCTGTGGTATTACAGACTTCCATGATCTCAAAATGCCCTTTGAAAGGACATTATAGATTTCAGTCCAAATCCGAGATGGTCGAAAAAGCATCTCATCACAATAGGCTCCATAGATCATGGCATAATTAACTGATTGTTAAAACATACTTGGGCTTGACTCTGAAGCTTTTTACTGCCAGACACAGGGTGTGATGAAAGTCGCTGGAATTCCTTTCATTTACTTTGATGAGCTTTCTGTCAAGTTCATAATATTTACAGTTTTTGAAATTGACTCAGTCATAAGTATAGCTGGCCAGAATATATTTAATTTCCAAACAAATTACCAAAGCAATGTTTTTGGTAAATGCTATTAATTGAAAATCCAATTTCCCCAAGTACTATAAATAGAACTATTTTCACTTTCTGATGGAAATTTTTGTGTTAATATTGTGAAAGGAGGGGAAAAGTCTTTAAAAAAAAACCAATGCAAATCTTACTTGTTGTAAAAAAAATCCAGCTTAAGTAGAAAAATTACAACCATAGCTACCCCTTCCAATAGGCAGCAAAATATAAAATAAATATATTGGCAGGATATGGTCCCGGGTGAACCTTTAATAGCCAAGGGAACATTAGTTGTAGGGTTAGATAGCTTTTACAGTGATCCCTGAGCTTTTTACTAATTGACTGGCCTGTTTCACATGAACAGACCACAGTGTTTTTCGGGCAGGCACTCTCTACAGATGTCTTTTTGTCTCAGAACCTCTGCAGCTGCAAAGGAATCCAGTCATGTGCCTGTGTAGGTGCAAAGATAGCAGGAGTGGTTAATGGGATTTTCAATTTGCTTTTCAATTTTTGCTTTTTTCAGCTTAGGAATTTGAATAATTGAAAAAAAGTTTTGTGACTTACAAGTCCCATTGAAAACCCCGTATACAATAATCATTTAATTATTTGAGTCTTTCTACTGTTATCACGAATGCAGTAATTGGAATTTCTTTTGCTCCCTGTATGCTGATTACATTTCTAAGAGAAGGAAAGCCTCTTTATTTAGTATTTCTTTTCTGTTCTTTCTTATTATTCTTTTTTATTCAAAAGGAAGAATAGTTGGAATCTGCCTGAGCATTTCAGAACAGCTAACGCATATCATTACCCATAGGGCTAAACGTCCAGGCTATTCATGCAAACAGCAGCTATTCACAAATATGGAAAAATAAGGAAGAAGAAATGCTGCTATTGCCTGATTTCTGAGGACCAGGGAATTCTGTGTCACAGAGGTTTGATTTGGGTAGGGGTTTTTTTATTTTTTTGGTGGTTTTTTTTGGTGGTTTTTGAGTTTTTTTTGTTTGTTTGTTTTTGTTGGTTTTTTGTTTTGTTTTGGTTTGGTTTGGTTTGGTTTTTTTGTAGCACTGATATGTTTTTTAGTTGCCAAAGGTTGTACATGTATGGTAAAGAGTGAAAACAAGTGAGATGATATCCTTTGGGCTGAAGGACAGAGGCTGACAGTAAATGTTGGTACTTCTCAGAAGAAAGTGCTTTCACATCTTTGCAAAAATGCACTGCACCTTGCGCCTCATTCCACAGCAGGTCTGAAACAAATAAACAACTACAGGTGAAAAAGGTGCTAAAAAACCCCTTTAACCATGAGTTATTCTATAAAACACTGGGTGCATATCACCCTACTGAACTGGCATCCCTGTCATGCATGGCCATCTTCCATTAATTTTAGAGTCCTGGCTTGAGCACAAAGGAAAAGTTAGTTTTGAAATGAGACAGACATGGGAAAGGAAAGATAGAGAAGATATACAAGTAGATAGATAGGTAAATAGATAGATAGATAGATAGATAGATAGATAGATAGATGATAGATAGATGATAGATAGGTAGATAGATCGATAGATAGATGATAGATAGATAGATAGATAGATAGATAGATAGATAGATAGAATGAACAGAGCTGGAGAGGGACTTTGTACATGGACCTGGAATGACAGAATGAGGGGGAGAAGTTTCACACAGACAAAGCAGGGGTTTGAATAAGATGTTAGGAAAAAAGTCTTGTCTGTGAGGGTGGTAAGGCATGGTAGATGTTATCCAGAGGATCTGTGTCTGCCCTATCCCTGGAAGTGCTCAAAGCCAGGCTGGATGGAGCTTGGAGCTTGGTCTAGAGGGAGGTGTCCCTGCCCATGGCGGGAGGGAGGAATGAGATGATCTGCAAGGTCCTTCCAACTCAAACCATCCCATGATTATATGATAAGAGAGACATGAAAGAGGTGCTATTTTGGTTGCTGTTGCAGAGGAACATTAGCAACACTGCTCATGGAATAGCATGGAAACCTCTGCCAGGTGCAATGAGCCCCTGAATGTCACTACCATCACAAAAAGCAAGAAAGAGTGGAGTTGCATCCCCATTTTTTTGCAGTTTACAGTTGTCTTATTCTTTGCTACCCAAGAAACCTGTCTTGGCAAACCAAGGTGTCCATGGCCCAATGTTGGACCAAATCCCTCCCTGTGCCACCTGGAATTCCTGCACTGAGACTGTTGTCTGGTGTCTCAGCACACAGTGAGCAGCGCCAGTGTGTCCATTAAAAATTGCTATATGTTTAGAGAAATAATATTCACAGCAGCCACATAAAGCAAATAGTGCTCTTAAGACTAGCAAAGTGAACATGAATGATTATTTTGAAAACTGTTCACCAGCTGATTGAGGGAGGGAAAAAGCTGTAAAATGAAACCCTGTCTATAGGGCTGGCTAATAAAAAGATGAAACTATACTTGACATTCAAAAACAGTAAGAGTACCCAGATGAGGGTTGAATATATTAGCTTAAAATAGAATGAGATGATATTTATTAGTGCAAATTAAAACCCTGCTTAAAAAAAAAAAAAAAAGAAAATCACTTTGCCAAAATTATAAGATAAGGTCTTGACTTCCCAGTGGCTCTCCCTTTTTGTGGAAATTATGATGCAAATTGTGATACAAAACCAAAACCTGCCTAGAGGTTTATATCATTAATTTTGATATGGGACAAATAAGAATAGTTAGATAGCATCTCCCAGACATTGGCATAGAACTTTGTTTAAGTAATAATAATAAATAATAAATATTAAATATAACTATATAACTCTAAATATTTCCTGTTCTGTAAGCTTTTATCTCAATTCACAGATTTTAAATTTTTAAATCATAATCTGTGAATATTTGTGGATCTATATTTCACAATTTTTTGATTTTTGATTCAGATTTGTTGAGCTCTTAAAACTTAACAACTCTTGGAAAAAACTTATGAGAGTATGGTGAACCTTAATTACAGATTATCTTTTTCCCACATCTAGATCTGCCCAAAAATGCCTTAAGCAAAGAAATGAATACCAATATCTTCAGCTATAAAAATTCAATTAGAAACACTCTGAATAACAGCAACAACAAAAAGGTCAACTATAAAGTGTTGTAATGTGAAACCGCTGCACAAGTTTGCAAAATTGAGATCCTGAAATTATCAGAAGGATGGAAAAAAACCTATTTATTTGATTTGAGTAGAAAAGTCATGTGTGCTTGGAGCATGGGTCAGTTTAGGAGATTAGTTATTACTTTTATTTCAAGATTTAAGTATGAAAAACATTAATAAAAAACATAAAAAACCCCCACAAGCCCCCTCCACAAAGCAACCAACCTCCACAAAGCAATAAACCAAAACAAATAAATACCCCCCCCCAAAAAAAAGCCAAATAAAAAAACCAATCAACAACAAAACAAAACAAAAAACCATTAAATGAGTCCAGACACAATACTGTAGCTTCCTCTGTCTGGGGCAAACTGCTGGTCATAAATGATAAATCAACAAGACCCCACTCATCTCTGAATTATTGAGCCCAGAACTAAAACTTTAGACAATCTTTAGCAATCTACCATTTTCATTAGAAAATTATTTCATGATGTGTAATGATCTTGCCTATATATTTTAATTATTTTTAACTTTTTAAATAGACTTTTGAGTAATAACTTCTTAACATTCACCACAGAAAGTAACTAAATCTTTAATGGACTCCTGGTGTAAGTAGTTTAATGTTGCAATTAAATTGAGTTTTATGCAAATAAAGGAAAAAAGAAAATCAGCAAAGGTATTTTCTTCTATAATATACAATTTTTTTTTCTGTATTTTCACAGATTTGCAGAATCATAGAATATCTTGAGTTAAAAGCAACCCATCAGAATTACTCAGTCCAACTCCTGGCCCTTTCCATGGTACCCAAGAATGTATGTTAATTTTTTTTTTCCAATCCCCCGAGTTTATTTCTGGTCAGCTTCATCTCCAGTAGCACTTTGGCCACACATATTTTCTGCCTGCACTGGCAAGAGGCATCTCTGCGTTTCTCCCACATCACCTGACTTTGCTTCTTTAGAGCACACACTTTGCCTTGGCTCCAAAAATAAATTTCTGCTTATCCAAGCTAGCCTACTGCTTTGTCTGATTGACTTCCAGCATTTGGGAATTGCTTGCTCCTGTGCCATTTTGAGGTCATGACAGCACCTTCAAAAGCATTTCCCCAGAAGATTCTACTCATTAGTTCCTTGTGCAGCCTGAAGTTATCACAAAACTGAAAAAAGAAATTTTGGTAACTTTGTTTTCTAGATCGTCAAATAATGTAGCTTTAGTCAACTAATTTTAAGAATGCAAAAATATTTTGTTTTACTTTATATACATACTATGATTGTTCAAGCAGAAGCTTCTCCCTAGTCTCTTTTCCTTAAGTACAGACAACATGTTTGATATCTGTTTAAAGATATTTGCTAAAAAAGACTTTCAGCCAGTTATTCCATCTTCCACTTAATTTTGAATTCTATGGTATAAATTGTCCAACTTGTCTGATAGGGTGTTTTACTTTGGAGATTTAGTTCTGAGCTTGACTATGGAAACTTTCATTTCCCCTCCATCAACTCCTACACATTTCTCACGTTCAACACAAATTCCTTTAAAACATGAGCAAAGTAATTTTCGCTTTGGGACCACAATTTGGCAACATGTTGTGTCACCCAGTCTTTCAGAATGATGGAGCCCAGTCCATCCTTTCATCTTTTTTCTCAATTATCTTAGATTTTTATTATTTTTGTACTGTTTATGTTGATTTATTTTTTTAAGAGAGACGAAAATATGGATTTTGTCAGTTGTTCCTCTATTTTCTTCTTGACAACAGATCCTCATTATAAATTAATTTTTAAATAGGATTATCTCTTTTCCTTCCCCAGCCCCAGGTGATCTCTGCCACTTCTTTTTTGAACCTGAACGAATACCAAGCTTTCCCCACCTCTTTCAGCCAGCTACATTTCTGGTTTCACTCTGTGAGTATCGAGATATTTCTGAGGAACCAGTTAACCCATATGTCAGATGGCAAAGCCTCTCAGAGACTCTCAGACCACAAATGCTTATTTAGCCTCTCACTGGTGAAGGCAAGCACTTCTTTTCCTAGAAGCTAATTCCATTTTCCAAGCCACTCCAGCTGCAGCTGAGTCTCAGGGATTTTTCTGCCCAAGACAGAAGTGGTGACCCACCACTTCAGGGCTGTGATCATCTGTGACACTTTCAAAGGCTTCACAGCCCATCTCCTGTGCTACATTTGGAAGATTAACCTACTTGTTAAACAAACTTTTGCAATTTCCGATGGGCCATGCACAGGCCTCATTGGGGAAGTCAGGGACAGGCTTTTAGAGCCAGAACTCGTGTTCCCATTTCATGTTTATGACGCAGTAAACTTTAGCATGAAGCCATCAAATGTCATGCTCTGATGATGTGTGAGAGTTTTTCTTCTAACAGAGATTGTGCTGGACCTGCTTCCTAGCCCATGACATCACTTTCTCAGATATCCTCAACCTCTGACATTGTACCCAAATACATTTATGCCACTAATGAAAGAGATTTATAATTTCTGAAATATCATAAGTCTGAATAACAACTGTGGTTGATAATTTTAACTCTTAAATGCAGTAAGGATTTTTAAACCACCTCTAAGTTTCTCTCCAGGTACAACAAACCTTATCCAAAAAATCCCCTTTTTGGAGCTCCTCAGGAATAACCTTTTTGAGGATCTAAAATTGAAATCTCCTGCTGCATCCCAAGACTAAGATTATTTCTCCTTAAACTACTTTTTCTATGATAAAAATAAAACAGAATCTATTTAAAAACTAAAAGAATAGTGAGCATTGACAAAACAAAGCATTTAACTGATCATATATTGCTTCTCTTATGCTGAGAATGAGCCACATGAGGCAGATGGTGAACATTTCGCTTATTGTACTACAGGAAACCACTCAGACAATGCATCAGTGGGAGTTGCATTAAATAACTTAATAAATTAAATAAGTAAATTCTAATGGAAAAACCCCATTTCCTATTCGTACTGAAAGGCATGTAAATCTTCAAATTCCTAAAATAGTTGTTATGAGGCTTATCACGAGGCTCAGGATATGCCCTGGTAAAAGATCAAAGCCTGTAACCTTTTTCCCCTGTGAAAATGGCGAAATTTTGAGGATGTCTTCTGATTTAAGGAAAAAACAAAACAGAACCAAAACCAAAAAACAAACAAACAAAAAAACAAAAATCAAAAAAACCCCTTCATACAGATCATCCATGTTTTGTACAGTGATCTGATGACTACCAGCAACAAAGTAGGTAAGTGGGAGTTTGATACAACACCGATGTCTTCACAGCTTGTACAATTTTGGGAGTGCTATAAAAAAGTTTTCACTTTGGTTAGAGTGTATCTTTAATATGCAGTTTTTGTTGAATTTGATCTTGAAACAATGCATTAGTTTGAAGTCACTCTGAATAATTTATTCACTTTCAATCTGGGCGCTGAATATAAAAAAATATTGTTTCTTGCACAGCATCACAAACAGTTCAGAGGAGAGCAAACTCTTCTTCAGAATGGAGGTTTTTTTCTGGTTAAAACCTTTAGATTAGAAGCCCATGCAAACCACAGACTGTTCAGGAGTCACTTTAAATATTAAGATAAAAATCTGATGTTGTTTTCTCTTTGGCCCACAAGACTTTCTAGTTCTATTATATAACTTCCTCATTGCAGTTTTAAATTTTTTCAATCTATTTACAAAGTTCTTGTGATTCCCAAATGTTAGACTTGATATAAGTATGCACTGTTATTATTGCCATTATTCATATTTGTGGAACTTTTTGTAAAACCTAATTCTGTCTCCAGGTGGTGATTGATTCTGCAAGGAGGTTTTGCAGGAAGCAATTAATGAATAGCATTTTCATCACTGTCCTTCTCAAACCATAAGTGCTCCTGAAATCAGCCACAGAGGATTTCCACTGTATTGTTTTATTATTTCTGATCCTGTTTAACAGATGGTTTCTGAGACTCATTCAGAGCCTCCCTAATTTTTCTCTGTCTATTATAGACGCTCTTGAGTACACACCTATTGTGCTGTGTTCTTACAATTGTTTAATTTAAGCACGCCACACATACCACACTAAATTACAAACACAAAATCTCAGGAGGAATAATGCAGTAGTTTCTACCTGTAGGCTCTGACAGATGGGCAGCTGTAAATTTCATTTTCACTGGGATTTGATATGGTTTTTATCCTAATTTTTAAGACTAGTTAGGGCAGACAAGTTTTTCAGTACTTGAAGGGGGCCAGTGAGAAAGGTGGGGACAAACTTATTATGGGCACCTGTGGCAATAGGGCAAGAGGTAATGGCATAAAGCTGAAGGAGGATCCACTTTTATCATAAGATAATAAAATGCAAGACAGAAGTTTTTAACAAAAAGGGTGGTAAAACCCCAGAACAGGCTGCCCAGAGAGGTGGTGGATGACCCAACACATGAAAGATTCAGGGTCAGGTTGAATGCAACTCTGAGCAACTGGATCTGTTTGAAGATGTCCCTGATTACTGTAGAGGGACTTAGCAAGATGACTTTTAAAGGTCCCTTCTAACCCAAAGTATTTTGTGATTCTGTGAGTTTCTAAGAAAATAAAACATAATAACTTTCCATCTGAGTTAGTCATCTTGACCCCATTTTCTCTTTATCAGTGAAAGGAAATCAGCATTCCCACATATGGCTCACCCAGAGATACTCTTTAGAGTGCCATTCATCCTACTGTAGAGCTCCACATTTTAGATTTCCAAAGATAGCAGAGATTTTTCCCAACCCTAATGATGTTAAGGGTTGTGAATTTAAGATCTGACCCTGTGAGCAGAGTATAAGGGCTATGTCTGATCAGACAGACATCAGCTTTCTTCTATATACTGCCAGACACAGATATTCAGGGAGGAATAAAGATTCTTCTGAAATCTAAATGCAGATGTGAACAGACCAGGGCACGGCATTGTATAAATGTAATTATGCAAAACTCAGACAAGAGCTTTTGTCTGGATATCTTGCAACCAGCCAAAGTCAGCTCTGTTTGTTTGAAATCACAGTTTTCTATGGTATCTTAATTTGTTAGAATTCAAAATGAGAGAGGGGAAATCCTTGCTAATCATAATTTAGAAAATGGTAGAAATTCCATTGCTTGATGCATACATAAATAAATACATTACTCTTGCTGAATACATTACTCTAGCCTTACACATTTTGAATTCTCTTAAATATGTATAAAACAGAGGTTTGTGAGAGAGAGAAGCCAGACCTAGACCTCTTTTGTTGAAAAAGCGAAGATCTTCTGTGCTGTGATAAAACCAAATGGCTCTTTCCTACCAATTTCCTGATGTAATCTCTCAAATATTAATATCACTAACTTGAATTGAGTTTTATGTGACAAACTGCTGGTTTTACTGAGATGAAAAGCCTTTCATCTGCAATATAGACTGCAGGATTTTCTTTATACTTTTCTTTTGTTTTCATTTTAAATGATTTGAAAATTGACTCTCCTTCTGGAGAAGGGCTATATTCCTCTGAGCCTTTGTTAAACAGGATGTACCTATAGGTCTAATGGAGTCTCTTCTAAGGTAATTGCAAAGCAATGAAACTGTGTAGCCAATGTTATTAGTTATTAATAATCACTTTCTAAATTCTATTTCTGCTGTCCTAAAAAGAATAGTCCCTCAGAATCTGCATATTACTGGGCCAGAGACACATAGATCTCAATAGCTGTCCTTAAAGTATGAATATTGATGCTGTCTGCTCTGTGTTAATCAACAAGACATAACTGTGAAGGAAACTTGGAAAGAGGGAAGTGAAGACAGAAGTGAAAATCCTTTCTGCAAGTTTTTTTCATCATTTTAGTTTGTTACCAGTCTGCGATAGAGAATGAAAATAAAATTACTGCATGCAACAGAAATTACATCTTCTTTACAAATATTTTGATACACACATAGTTTAATTACTGCTAAAAAAAGGAAGCTTTCAGAACCACTAAAAGTGTGCAAAGTATAGGCATAGACCTGCTTAGTATTCAATGCAGTGTCCCAAAGCACACAGTGATTACTATAGTTTACTAGAGATTACTGTTTACTACACTTTAGTGTAACAACAAAGATCTTTACCATTCTAGGGTGTTAAGCTTGAAAACAGAGGAGGGAAAGATGATTTGACATCAGAATTCTGAGATCCTGTTGTCAGCTTCACTAGCCTTTTTGAAACATAACCACAATCATTCTGGTTATGAGGGGCTCTGAGAACCTTCCTCATGGTACCACCTGCACACTGAAAATCTGAAAATGAAGTGGATGCAAGCAGACTCAGATGCTAAAATCTAACACTGATTTTATACTCTTTACAGAGCTTGAGAACTTAAAAAACTGATTAAAACATTGGGGTTGCTATATTCCTCTTTAGAATATTGTTTTATCTGTAAGATACCCTTGACATCCTGACACGAGGTGTTCTTCTTTTCACAAAGGAAATAGCACCAGCTCTGTGGCCTTGCTTGATGATCTCTGGACAGTGGTTGATGCTGGTTGTTGTCAGACATGATCCAGGGCCTGTTTTTAGAGCTCTTACTTCTGTCTTCTTCTCGCATGTGTCTCTTCAGCACAGACTCATCTGCAGATCTGGACCCTACTCACCTGAGCTGGATGGTGCAGGACTACCTATTGCTAGTCTACTGGATTTGGCTGGGGTAGAGCTAGATTTTTCCTAGGAGCTGTGTTTTGGGTTTGTGCTGAGCAGAGGGTGGATGGCACAGAGCTGTTTCTGTCATTGCTGGGCAGGGCCTGCACAGAGCCAAGGCCTTTGCTGCTTTTTGCACTGCCAGGCTGGGGAGGGGATGGGGGTGACCGAGAGTTTGGGAGGTGACACAGCCAGGACAGGTGACCCAAAAGGGATGTTCCAGACCATGTGGCATCATGCTCAGTGTGTAAAGGGAGGGAAAGGAGGAGGAAGGGGGAATGGTTGGAGTGATGGTGATTGCTTACCCAAGCCACTGTTACATGTGGTGGGTTCTGGCTCTCTGGAGGTGACTGAACACCCACCTGCCCATGGCAAGCAGGGAATTAATTCCCCTTTTTGCTCTGCTGTTGTGCAAGGCTTTTTCTTTTGCTATTAAACTGTCTTTATCTCAACCCATGTGTTTTCCATCTTTTACCCTTCCAATTTTTTCCCTGCTCCTGCTGGTTGGGCAGGAGCAAGAGGTTGTGGAGGGCTTGGGGTTTGGATGGGGTTAAACTACAACAGTTGTCTAAACCTCAGCCTTGTGATAAAGTGCAGCTCCTCACTACTGATTCCTGGTGTTCCTGTCTTTGCAGAGCATCCAGCCCTTGCAGCTGTCTAGCAGTAACTAGCCCAGTGCTGATTTTTACACTGAAGTCACTGATGTATGTAATGATCTTTCATTTACTTCAATAACAAGAATTCGTTCATGGGTGAGTACTTTCCTTGCGTGTAGAAAACTTATTACCTGAATTCTCATCAGCTTAGAAAATGAGGGGAATTGGCTCATCATCTCCAATGTAAGGCTTCTCAAAATGAGAAAGGAGTCTAGCAGGACAGCATCTCCCCAGGTCCCAGCAGTGGGGACATGCCTGTCTGCTCCTGCTTCAGCTCCTGCTTATGGGCCTCTTACTGGGGAAATAAAAAGAAGCAGAACCAGAAGCTTGTGGGTGATGCAATCCATTAAGCAGCAAGAATTGTAAATTACGATGAGCCAGTATTCTTTGCAGTAGTCTTTTGGAGCAAATTGATGAATAATCTCTAAAATAAAGTGTATTCTTATCTTGTGAATTATAAAAAGATTCATGCAAGGAAAAGCATGTTCCGTGATCAATCACAATGAGAAACAGGGATAAATTTGCTGAAAATTATACTGTTGATAAAAACTGTTATGAGAGAATGTTATTTGTTATGAAATTCTTTGTAAGGTAAATTTGCATACAGCTGAAGCAACAATTAAAATAGACAAGGTCTGTTAATTGCTGGGGGTAGGGCTGGGATCTTTGCAGAATTCTTCTTTTAGGTACCATTTCCTTTGGGCCAAAATTCACCAAGTCAAAGTGTTTTGTTAGCTAAACCCATATACTTTGTAGAACATAATTTTTTTCCCAAATATCAGTCCCCCTTAACAGCTAATAACACCAAAAAGAGAGTCAGTGCAGACAGATATTCACTACACAGCAAGGAATTATCTTTACATAGGACAGATGATTATATGATTGCACAGAAGAGAACAGAATTTGTTGCTCCCGTTAAACAGTGATGGACTGGGTGAAAAGATCAAATTTAGACAATTGAATCACAGATTTTTTAGGTTTGGCAGATGAGGGGAGTCCTACACAGTGAGGGTATACTTCTAACAATACCTTTTATGCTGATATTGATGTACTACTGCAGCAAACTCCGACTCTTTCCCCACCATCTTTTCTGTACGACTGGAAATTTTCCTGAACTTCTCAATTAAGAATAAGATTGAATTCAAGCAGCTTGTGCATGAAGTGAATTTTCACTCAGGACTAGTGTCCAATTTGTGCTCAGACTATAACTATATCCATCTACTGCTTCTCTCTGGTAATTAGTAGTTTTATAGACATCATTTTTACAGTCATGTTCTTGCATTATGAGATACGTGGAATACAAATTTGCTTAACATTACTTACACCATAAAAACCAGAATAAATGCAGGGAGCTAGTGTCACTGCTCCTCACAATCCAGCACATTTTACATTTCCATTTAGAAGAAAATTCTAACTGCTTCTTCAAGGGATATTTTATTATGGAAAAACAAATGGCAATATCACTTCAATGACAATGCATCAGCTAATATTCATCTATACTAAAACAACTCCAGCCCAAATAATTTTGGTTTCAGACAATCGACTCTGTACTATTAGCCATAGGATAATTAGAATACAACCAATCTTAGTATTATAATTACTTGCAGTTTAATTCTCACATTGACCTGATATTGCACACCACTATGGCTCATTACACTTGTTTTATTAACGCAGTGTACCAAAATTATGTTAAGATTCTTGCTAGCTACAACACAATCTTCTGGTTCACCCACACACAAAATAGCCTCTATTAAAGGTGAAATAATAATAATAAAAATATTGCAGTAAAACGTAAATGCTTAGTTACATTCTGATTTCCAACAGTCATAACAATTTACATAATTGCTCAGACATTTTTTGCTGAATATTCCTACCCATTCTATTTTGCTTAGAAAATTATATTTATCTATGCTTCTCCAACATTCAAAGACACTTTTTTGTATGACAGCAGGAATTGAAATAAAATGAGTTCATAAAATCAGTGATGCCAATGTATTGCCCTCAATATTTTGCTATAATGGTTATCAAAACTGCATTAATCTCTCTTATTGAAAACTATTTATACATCCCTAATCATCATTAAAATGTTATTTTGTATTCAGAACAACATATTAATCTTCTTTTCTATTAAAAAGAAATAATCTGATTTTTTTCACAGGGTTTGCCCCTTAATGATGCTTCTGTGAAGAAAAACAAGACAAAGCTTAAAGATAAAGAATTAGCAGAAGAAATGAAAGGGAGAAACTAGAAACTGTTAATAGAAATTGCAGGCAAGGTTTATCAGTCTCCACATTAATGGTCTATTGTTGCTGAAGGCTCTTTTAGAATATCTTTTTCAGTGAAAGACACAGAGATATTTACTGATTCTCAGAATTGATTAGCAGGCAGGCTGCAAAAACAAAACCTGCAGATCTGTCATGGAAAAAGCCACACTACCCACAAGTCTGAGTAAAACAGGAGTGAGGCAACAGCTGTATTAAACTCAAAAGCTATTAAAATTCAAAGTTATTAGATTAAACTGATTTTTTTAGGCTCAAGTCATTAATCTTGGTCGAGAGTTCCAGTCTTTACTTCAAGAATCTGAGCAAAGAATAATGAGACATGGTATATTTTCATACATGACAATACATCCCGTGAATACCTGAAGTTGTTTAGTATGACTGGCAACTTCAGAAATTCATATGGGATTTTAAAAAACACTGAGATATATATATATATATATATTTGGAATTTTCCTGATAAAAAGTTTACAAGATGGCAAATATTAGGAAAACAAACGGCATAAAGAAAGAGGCAGTTAGAGTAGAACACAAGTTTCAAATTTGCCTGAATTATTAATATTGATCCAGTAGAAGTAGTCTGCTTTTACAGATGAAGCATTTTATACCAAGATAATGACTACAATCATAGAGACTCTTCCTGAACAATTGAATGTAAAGGTGGTGTTTACAGCTTTGGGAAATGAGAACAAAATGGCAATTTCCAACCATCTCTAATGTGTCTCTGCAGTCAAAAGTTCAGCTCAAAGGCAACCAAACATTTGAGTCTTAATTTGGCAGCTTTAATTTGCCCTCATCCAATGTGCGTTATGATGCTGAAAATTCAGTTCTAGTCATCTTTTCATAATTCTTCCTGACTGAAGGAGCAACAAAGTTGTAGCAAACAAGTAGAATAACTTCTGCCTTAAAGATGTCAGGGACTGTAAGGTTAATTTCATTCTGAGCCCCTGCCATGGGCAGGGATACTTTTCACTATCCCAGGTTGCTCCAAGTCCTGTCCCACCTGGCCTGGGACACTTCCAGGGATAGGGCAGCCACAGCTCCTCTGGGCTACCTGTGCCAGGTCTTTACCACCCTCACAGGGAAAAATTTCTTCCTTATACCTATTCTGAACTTCCCCTTTTTTCACTTTAAAGCCACTCCCCTTTGTCATGCCGTTCCATTAGGCACTTGAGGGGGCTCTAAGGTCTCTCTGGATCTTCTCCTCTCCAGGCTGAACATCCCCAGCTCCCCCAGGCTCTCTCCAGAGGAGAGGTCCCTCAGCCCTGGAAGCACCTCTGTGGCCTCCTTGGGACTTGCTCCAGGAGCTCCTCAACCTTCCCCAGAGCAGGATGCAGCCCTGCAGGTCCATGTGGTCCCTGGGGACCCAGAGCAGGATGCAGCCCTGCAGGTCCATGTGGTCCCTGGGGACCCAGAGCAGGATGCAGCCCTGCAGGTCCATGTGGTCCCTGGGGATCCAGAGCAGGATGCAGCCCTGCAGGTCCATGTGGTCCCTGGGGACCCAGAACAGGATGCAGCCCTGCAGGTGGGGCCTCACAGGGAGGAGCAGAGGGGCAGAATCCCTCCCCACCTGGTGGGACCTGGTGGCCACGCTTCTTCTGATGCAGCCCTGGACACAGCTGGGGCTTTCTGGGCTGCCACTGCCATGGCTGGGCCACGTGGAGCTTCTCACCAACACCCCAAGTCCCTCTCCCCAGATTTGCTCTCAAGCCATTCTTTGCCCAGCCTCTACTTGTGATTGGGATGGCCCTGACCCACCTGCAAGACCTGGAACTTTACAATTTTCAGAGAGTCTCACCTCTCCAGCCTCTCCAGGTCCCTCTGGGTGGCATCCCTTGCCTCCAGCATGTGGCTGCAACACAGCTTGTTGTCATCACCAAGATTACTGAGGGTGCTTTTCATTGCACTGCCCATGTCACTGACAAAGAACTTATCCAGACTCCTCATCCTAGGACAAAATTTAATGTGACACAAACACGTTAGGAAATAAGTTTGATTTTTTTATTCCCAGCATGTCAGATAACTGGGATAATAGCTCTGTCCATGCACCTAGAGTTTTCCCTACACGGCTGTAAAGATCTCAGCTCTGTGTTACACAAAGCAAACACTTTAATGTTGCTCTATATTAGCCCTTAGATTCCAATTTGTCCCTCACTATCTCAGACAAATGGGATCAACACAGATCCTTTGCTTTCTATTTGACTAGTCTTAATTATGTATTTTCTGTCATTCAGCTTTATGGCTGTGTAATAAAAGACAGGTTTAATGGGCCAGTAGTCCAGGATGGGAAATCATCCAGCTAGTGAAGCATTGAGGACATCAAATTAGTGGCACTGCTGATCAGTTTTTTCCCCAGCCTGACATCTGTTTGTAAGCACTCATAGCCAAAATTGTTTTGAAAGGCAATGTCAGCCTTAGGCTTTGGAGCTTGCATCAGTGAATCTCTCCAACCCTTACTACTGGTTATTTTCTGCTTTGAAATTAGACAATGCATATAATCATGCATGAGGGAGACAACGTTATCTGATGTTTGATCTTAGGAGCAGAAGTCAGGGTTCCTGGGATGTCTCTAAAACTGTTCCTGATTCTTGTCTTATGTGTGCATTTAAAATGTACTTTAGCTTAGAGAACACAGATGTAAGAAAGGTTTCTGGAAATCTTTACTTTTAATTGAATTGGCTTTGTTATCTAATGACTTTTTTATTTTCCTTGCCAGAAATTATTCTAATAAATATGACTAGTGCTAACAATCTCCCTGAACTTAGAAAAGTGAAAGAGTATTAAAAGATTCATAGACTTTTGAAAAGGGAGAACTCTTGGGAGCAGTGTTCTGGACTGTTTTATAGTGCAGACTGAACATCTGCTTCCAGGCTAACATTTGCTTGGAAAATAGAGTACCTCAGAAATAGAGACAAGACAAAAAACCAGAGAGAATCCCAGAGGAGACCCATACCAACCATCGTTAGCAGTAATTATCATATAATATCAATGATTATATAATAATCATACGATCATAATATAACTACAGTGATTACTCTATATTAACACTGTGTTAATACTGCTGTACACATTAATGTATTATATATGAGCCCATGGAAATGTAAATACTTATGTAAATGAATGTTTTCATGAGACTTCTGTGTGTTTGCCCTCTCAAATTCAGTTGTTATGGTTCATTTTATGTACGTGTTGTAGCAGAACAGCCGTGACACTGAATAAATTAGACCACAGCTCTGTCTTGTCCCTCCATGCTATCATCAACAGCAGCAACTTGCTCAGAGAGAGGACATGAAAATAGATGAAACATATAAAATACTACTGCTGTCTCCTTGCATTTTTGGGGAATCTAAGGCTCAGGCACTTCCTGAATTAGGAATGACATATTTCCCTTTAAAACTCCTTGCATAAATGGTTGAATTGCTTTTTTTAACCCATTAAAAAGTCCTACAGCTATGAGTTTGTGATTCCTACAGCTATGAGTTATATAGTTTAGTTGTGCACTCTGTAGCAAAGCATTTTCATTTTTTAACATATAATATGCTTAATCAATTAATTCTCCCCCAATGTTGTATTCTTAAGAACAATGTATACTCTTTTCATTAAAAATATTGAGAATTAATCTTAAACTTCTAAATATATTGAAAATTGTTCTTAAACCTCATCATGTTTAACTGTCATTTTTACCATCCAAAATAGAGTTAAATACTAACCAAAAGAGTCAAATAGAAAGTCTAACACCTTTTTCTACAGACATTGATGGTTCTATTTCAAAAGGAATATTTCTATCCACCTGGACTTAAAAAGGTAATAACTTTTCATTTTTTACCATTTATTCCTATCATGGTTAGTTCTTCTTTTTGATATTTAGTAACATGTGATATATTTCCCTTCAATTTTGGTTTTTATTTCAATTCATATAAAACTCTTTAGAAGTTTATGAAACCTATGGCCATAATCTTGTTCCTTGTATGCCTGTTGACTTAATTTGTCAGGCACAAGTTGCCTTTCTGAAAGCCAGTACAAGTTCTGCCTGTGAAATTATATTTATTCACATATTTGTTATTCCTATTTATTCATGTCTATTGATGTATTTGTTATTCCTACTATTTCTTGTAGTAGGTATGAATTTGCTCAGTAGAACTCAGATTTACTGGTCTGCAGGTCCCTGGACTCTTCTGCACGTGCCATCTTCCATTTCCCTGTTGCTGATTCCGTTTTAAGCACAGTTAATAGTTCAGCAATTTTATACTTGAACTCTTTTGGAACTCTTGGGTGAATACCATCTGTTCCTGATGATTTGTTAGCAGATATATCATCAGTTACTTGTAAAACCTCTCCTTTCTAGCATTTTTATAAGCTGCCCAAGTATTGAATTTAGAAAGCCTACTAAAGAACCATCAAAAGTAAAGTCCTAATTCCAAATTTTGGGAAGCTCATGTTCTGACTGCAGATCTTTATACCAATTACTTCTACCTTGATATAAATAATGAATTAAACTTTATTTCATTACACCATTTTTTAGTATCAAGTACCCACATTTCTGTCATTCGAAGTCACCTCAGCATTCTCTGTCTTTCCTGTGATTGTTCAGAATAAAATACCACAAAATCCTGTCATTTAGGTGCATTATTCATCAAGATAAAACCACAGATATTGAAGCAGGTAAAGGCAGAACATTAAGGTCTGACTTTGCTCAGACTGTAGAATTTCAATGAGAAGCAGACACAGGAGGGAAAGGGATATAATATAGGCACTTTTGATACTTCCATCACTATAGAAAAGTGGAGATAACCTAAATTATCCATTTTCAATCACTACCTAGACAAATAAAACCGTGCATTGAAGAAGCTGAAGGCTTAATACATTTAAGTGGATAATGGCCTTATGGGGTTTCTGAGTAACAGCTCAGTACTTAATTTCAGGTATTAGGGTAGGTTTTTTCATTACATTTTATTCATTGCATTGAGTTAATTTTCTGTGTAAATACCACATTTTTTTACAGAAATATTTTCTGCTGGAGATTTCAATACTATGAAAGTTTGCTGTTTCTTTATATTTTTAATTTTTGAAGGAAATGAGGAACACTTCTGAAGAAGAGCAGACTATCTAGTCACAAGGTTAAGGAATTTGCTGATTATAAAAATAAAGATTTCTGCACTACTGTGTAATTTTGGCATAACAACAAGCCTTTAACTTTATTGCACAAGTAGAATGAAACAGATTCCCATTGGAACTATTCCATTGTTTTTATGAGGGTTTTTTTTCATTAATTGTCTTCAGTTTCCCACATGGCCTTTTTACCTGTGCTCCATAAAAACCAATTTCTCTTTTACAGACGTTCCATATTGAAAATGTCAGGCAATCGGGACAAATATAAAATTATTTTTTATATTATAGGGCTTTAAAATTAGTCAAAGCAGTATTTTGTGTGTGTGTGAGGTAAATTTAAATGAAATAAAAGTTGCCAGGTTGACAGCAGTGGAAAGTATGTCAGTCTCTCTGTTCACAGAACAATGGTACAAACAGTGGGAGATTCTCCAGCAAGTTCTGAAAAATTAATTGTGCCTTAGATAGGCATATTTTGGCATAAAGAAAAATTCAGCTATTATTAATGTGGATTTCTTCACTCCTGTTACTAAGAATGTCAGGAAAGATTTTCAGAACAGAGTAAAAAGGCACTTATACCATTATGTCCCATCTAGCCATGGCTTTGCGCTCCAGATTCCACAGTGAGTGAAGAACAAGTAACACTGAATACAAGAAAATTCTTCCCCAGAAATTTAGTAAGCTCAACGAAGATTTTTTAGTTTAGGAAATATCCTTACACAAAATTATCTTACACAAAAATTCCCTCCTAACAAAACAAAGGACTGAGGTGTATGCTTTAAACAAAGAAAAGCAATAATTAATGAATTGCTAGGTATAAACCTATGAAATATTCTTTCTCTTCACAAATAATTATCAAATAAGGTTAAAACCCCAGCAAGAACAAAGATATTTGACAGTGAAATACTCTCTTTCTCAAAATACAGAAATACACTAACATGAAATTTTTTAAATTGTTATATTACACTTGGACACTCCAGAATTTTTGCAGATGTCACTATGTCTGAAGTGCTGATTGTTTCCCAAAGGGCTTTCAGGCTTCAGTGCCACTGATCACCAAGGGTTACTGACCCATCTATGATCTTTTTAACTCTACCATTTTTTTGTTTCTTTGTTTGTTTTGGATTTCCTTTTTTCTTCATTCTGGTTTTGTTTCAGTGTTTTGTTTTGGTTTTGGTGGGTTTTTTTTGGTGTTTTGGTGGGGGCTTGTTTGTTTCCTGGCAGATCTCAGGGATTCTCAGCATTGCAGATCCTCCAAATAAAATCAAACAATTCTCAAGGTCTAACTCCCTCCTGGTTTTGAGAGCATTATAATTTTGAAAAGGTTACCTGCCATTGCCAGTCATCTTGTAGTCACAGGCAATCATCAGTGAAAACATCTGACTCACTTCAGATAAGATAGAAAATGGGGTGTAAAGGGAATACAGCTTCTCCATGAGCAGCATTTTTCCAGTGGATGGCACTGGGAAATGAGCCACATGGGTCTGTACCCCAGTTCAAGCCAGAGGCCACAGGGCTGGAGAGTGCTCAAAGTGCTCCTTTCACTCCAATGAAAACATAAATCATCTCCACTTTCACCCTCCTCTGCTTCTATTTCCTTCTTTGACCACACAAAACACACAAACACCTTCAACCTCCCCCTGACCTCTAACAAATAACTGATTCATAAAAACAATTACGAAAAAAGGTATGTATTTTTTAAATTAAGTCGAGCAAATCCACACAGTTTTCCTCATACAAGAATAAAGAGAGAAAGAGAGCAAAAGAGATCAGAGGGATGCCACCTGACTCCCACATTCCTGCATCAATTCAGAATGAAGTGAAAATGCCTGGATTGCCCTGAGGATTTGAGCATTCCTCTCAGTCTGACCACCTGCACTCAGAATAATCCTGGGGTCTGGCTTCAGTGGAAAATACTCCAGGACTTGGTGAGAGTAGCTGGTGTGGGGTTTAAATTCGTTGCTAGGAAGGTTTCAAACAATGATAGGAAGGTCACAAGGTTTAGTCTGCTGTTTAGGTAGCCCCAGACACAGCACATCTGACATAATATCACTCTGATTTTAGAACAGTCTGGGTGGAAAACCCAACAAAACCACACCTCATGCTTCCTCAGGTTATAAAATCCAAGAAACCGTAAGATGTAGAAATGAATGGAATCTAGGGAACCAAGGCAAATTTTACTTTTTTTAACCAAGACATTACATTAGTCACATCATTATGTTAGTCCCCACCACCTCAGAGAAAATGCAAAGTGAATTCAAAATTTCAGTGCTGAACTATTTATGACCGGAATACCCCAGGGGTGGCCCGTGGTGTTGATGAATATCCTGTACTGAGCGCAATGTTGGTGTTAAATTATGGTGTTAAAACACACAGACAGACACAATCACACAGAAAACTGCATATGTGTGTCAGGGCTTGTACCAGATGACTAAAAAATATTGATAAGACATGTTTTTCTCCTTATTAACATTTTTAATTGTAGTCAGTGGGAAAAATGGCATAGATAGAAACAGAGAGAAAGGACATTTCCTGGGTGACAGAGGAAATAAATACACTAATGGTAAATGGGAGATCCATCCTTTTCTTGTTTTAGAAGCAATACTCATCAGAAGAAGGTGGATGAAGAAGCTGAGATGTATCAAATCCAATACAGATTAATTTCAAATAAACAATACACCATACCCAAATACCCAGACAGTCTCTGGGGTTCTTATACACAAAAATATCTGATTAGTAATGTAAATGACTAACAGTGAATCCAAAATTTTGATGTTTTGTAGACATTTAACATCTTGAGTTTCAAGTTCAATGATGTGCTTTAATGTAATTTAAAATAGGTGATTTCCTGGATCTTCTTGAAATAACTATGTTATATCAAACAATTTACTCAGAGGTTTTGAAGCTGCCATTTTTCCACTGATTTTATATAGTAAAATTTGGTTACTGTGGATGACATATTAAAACATGTTTTACCCTTAATTTACTTTTTTATACTGTGTTTTTGGGAGGCAGAGGGATAAGGGACTTTTTTTTTAATTTTTGTTTTCATGACTGCACAACTTAAACAATGTCACACTGTGTTAAACTAAAGTTGCTATTCTTAGATATGCAAGTTGTTAGATATGATTAAAAACAAATCTCTCTAACTTCCTAACTCATCTGGGAAAAAAAAAAAAGTGAGTCATTAAGATGATAATACAAGCAAATCTTGAAAAATCAAAGATGATTAAACTGATTAATCTTCATTTCTTTAAATGCTAGGTCATGCTCTTATTATTAATAATACCATAATGAGCTGTAATTAAATTCTGGCAAAGTTTCTACTTTCAAGTAGTTTGACCTCCTACTGCAAAAAACACATAGGAAGCTATCCTCGTTCCCAGAAATTCACATTTTTTGTACAAACAACCCACTTTTTTGCCTTTCTATATTAATATGCTACTTTGCAAGGGTACTTTTATTCTTACAAACTTGCTCTTTACTGTCTCACTTTCAGGACAGCATCTTCACTAAAGTACAGATTAAACTGAAAAAAACCTTGCATTAGTTCCACCCTAATTAGGCATATGCTCAAACAATTTCTTGAACGGGAACTGTGCTAAACATGTAAAGGTTGGGCTGAAACCTTGATTTGGCTGCTGTAAAAACAGCAACAAGTAGGTAAAGATTGGATCCTTTAAATGTGCGCCCCAGTGGGGAAAATGACAAGATAAATTCTGAAGTTGTGTTTCTTCCAGCCTGAAGAGTGGAGGGGCAGAGCTGTGTCCCAGCCTGCTCTGCCTGCTGTGGTGTGCTCCCGGGATTTTGTTTATTCAAAAATCAAAGAAAAGATGAGTGCATGGTTCAGAAGTGCAGTCTGTAGTTAGCAGCAGCAATGACAGAATGAATCAGTAAGTTTGGACTGATTCTTCCTCCTCTGTGCTAACAACAGGTTGATGCCTGGCTGAGTATACGCTGCTCAAGAGCAAGATTCACAGGGAAATGAAGGCTTTGGCAAATACATGGAAGATTATTAAAATGTCATTTTGCACTCAGCCCTGGAGCAGGGAAAGAAGTGGAGTGAGAGCCACCTGCAGCTCTTTCCTTACACCTTCCTATGCTGGTGAAAAATGAGCTATGGGAATCTTCCAGGGATGATGAGCTTTCTCCAAAGTTTTCTTTTGTCCTGGTTTTATCTAGGATAGAGATAATTTTCTTTTTAGTAGCAGGCAGAGTGCTACGTTTTGGATCTAGAATGAGAATAATGTTGACAACACAGTGAAATTTGGTTGTTGCTCTGCAATGCTCACTGCAGGCAAGGGCTTTTTAATATACAATGTTCTGCCCATGGGCAGGTGCACAAAAAATAAAGGGAAAGCATGGCCAGGAGAGCTGCCCCAAACTGGCCAAAGGGGTACTCCATACCATGGAATGACCTGCCCAGGACATAAACTGAGGGGATTTGGCCAGGAGCTGCCTATTTCTGTTTAGGGGCACACTGAACATCAATCAGTGGCTGGTGAACATCACTTGTTTCTCTTGATCTTTGTTCCTCCCTCTCTCTCCTTTTCATTATTATTATAATCATTAATATAATTTTAAAAGCTTGGTTTTTTTTTTAATTATTAAAGTGTCTACTTTTTTTTTTTACTTTCAAATTTTCCTCCCCACCAGCAGCAGAGGGGAATGAGTGAGTGGCTGAATGTTGGAGTTAAACCACAACAAATATCCAGCACAGGCATCTGTACAGGCTCCTGATTGAACACTAGACACCCAACAAATGATGCCGCTGTGTTGTCCCTTGCAAGCTGTGCTTCTCTGTGTGGTCATTGTGAAACCAACATCTTTCCCTCTGAGGGATTCTAAGGAAAGCTGCAGCACTCTGAATTTGCTTGCAATCAAGCCCAACCCTCCTCCCGCCCCAAAGGAGTTTTGTGTGGAGATTTTATAGCACGACTTGCTTGCTTTAGTTACAAAGAAAGGTCCTGCTGGCCTGAATACACATGAAAACCTTCACAAGAGTCAATCTGGTTAATGTTCAGGACAAGCAGACAAATCTCAGCCCAAGTTCACCTTGGGGAGCGGCCTCAGTCAGTAAGGCAGGAGGTGGGAGAGGCTCCCTGTACCTCCACACCTCTCCCCCAAGATGCTCTCCCACTGAAGTCACACACGGGCATGCCAGGTCAGGATTCAGCACATGGGGAGAACAAAAATCTCTGAGGTGGATGGTGAAGTTAAAGCAGGTAGAGATAAGAAGTATTGTGAGCATTCCAAAACAATATAAATTGTGCTGCTTTTAAAATCCCTAGCAGTGAAGTGACCTTGCAACACCCTCCCCTGTGTATACCCCTGGCTACACGTCCTGCTTTGTCCTGCTTCACCTACAAGCAATTAGCTGTCTTTGGTTTTATCTCTGAATATCCAGGTTTTACATTATAGACATTTTATTATCTGCAGTGCAGCTATTGTTTTGCTGTTGTTTCTTTTCCTACAGGGTAGCTTGTTATCTGCATCTTAGTCCCCTTCAAATGTCTTCTGCTCCATGGTGAAGGAATTACAGGACTTACTAAGTGGCTCACTAGAGGTTAACACAATTATAAATTGAGAAATGAGCCAACAGTTTCATTACAATTGTCTGTGTGTCTGATGGCATTTACTGCAGCCTGGGTAATGTGAAGCTGTGGTTTGGGGGAAGTTGTGGAAACATGAAAGCATTGTAATGACAGGAGGTAGGTAAACTCTGTACAAATTAATATTTGCTAAGGACTCTTGATAATGATAGAATTTCCTTACAAAAGATTACAGCTGCCAAATTTTCTACTACAACTGCATTGATGTGAAAAACTATATATTCTTTCTTTTTCTTTTTCTTTTTCTTTTTCTTTTTCTTTTTCTTTTTCTTTTTTTTCTTTTTCTTTTTCTCTCTCTCTCTCTTTCTCTCTTTCTCTCTCTCTCTCTCTCTCTCTCTCTCTTTCTCTCTTTTTATCATTATTTCTTTCTTTCTTTCTCAGAAGGAAAAATGCTATAAAGATTCTTTTTAAAAATCTGTATGAGAAAGACTACTTAGGACAATGACCAGCGTAAAAGAAATGTTGAAAAATCAAAACCAATTAAAAGTAAATAGAAGTTAGAGTCGTAGAAGAACTTTACAGAATCCAGATAGGCATTTTGATAATGCAAGAAAGTGATTATTCAAAGGTCTGACAGTTTTCTAGGATTATAAAACACCATGACAACTTCAGTAGTTTTAATTCCAAATATTCAGACAACTGTCATAGCTCCATCAAAACAGAAAAAATTGCTTATATTGTACAGACTTTGAAGCTCAAACAAAGAATATGATGTGATATCATGTGAGAAGGAAATATGTAGGAAAGTGCATGTAACTGATGACGGCAGCTCCTTACAAATGCAATTGATTTTCATCAGACACTGATGGAAAATGGAACTACATGAACATCCATGGGAAGTGAATGATCAAATTGAATAAAAATGGATGAAAGAATGAATTAAAAAATAAATAAAAAAAATCAAAAGAGAACCCTAGAATCATTGAAGCTGGAAAAGCCCTCTAAGGCCATTGATCCAACCATTCCCTCATCCCTGCCAAGGCCACTGCTGCCCCACGTCCCAAGTGCCACATCCACAGAGGTTTGAAATCCGTCCAGGGATATTCTCCTCAGGATTTTTCCTACTAAACTTCCATTATGGTTTTGTAGTTGTTGTCTAGGATTTTGTTTATTCAAAAATCAAAGAAAAAATGAGTGTACGGTTCAGAAGTACAGTCTGTAGTTAGCAGCAGCAATAACGGAATGAATCAGTAGGTTTGGATTCTGAACTGAAAATGTGTCAGAAAGAGTTTTATAAGTTTTCATCTCACTGAAACACCACCACAAAAAGGCAAAGAAGATGGCTGTCTGAGCCTCCCTCTGCTGTCAGCAGCAAGACAGATTTCTTCCCAGGCAGATACATCTCATTTTATGGGACACTTCTATGATATGTGATAAATCCTGCTTTTCTGCATGGATTTTATAGAGAGTCTAGCCAAGTCATTTAATCTCACAATTTAAAATGTCTGTAATTAACACAACTGTATACTATTCATTGTTAATAAGCAGCAAAAAATGCATTTCCCTTGACTTGCAGTTCAAGTTCAGAAGGAAAATTGAAACCATTCATTCGTTGTGTAGGACATTGGTCTGAATAATGGGAAACAAGAATCTTTCTTCAGTACAGACACTTCTACCTACCTTACACTTAATATTTTCAAGAGAAAGTGGAACTGCTGGTGTTGAAGTACAGTTACAAATTTCAAAGGAATTTTAATCCCAAAAGAAAGCGAATTCATCCTGATGCTAAGGTAAGAAATTCGTAATACTACAAATTCATGATTCATAATATGAGTAAGGGAGCATCTAGTAAACAGTGTTTCATAGTCATGCACTGAAAAATAAAAATAAAAGGAAAATATAATATCATATTCTTGAAGTATTTTCAGTGTCTCAACCAGGCACCAGAAGGTACAAACTGACAATTTTTTGATATATATACCAAAAAGTTAGTCACGCAGAAGAAACCAAACCGAAACAAGTTTTTAAGAAAATAAAGCTAAACAAAAACAAAGCAAAGCAAAACAAAACAAAAACTTTTGTCTGTCTCAGACTCAACTGGTATTTCAAGGTTTGAGAAGCGTGAAAATAGAGCAACTGTCAAAATGAAAACCTAAAAGTTGACATTCACATTGTCTGATAACCAGTCGCCCTGTCTAGAGCAAAATACAGAGTAAAGTCTCATTGAAGTGAGAATATTCAGCTGGTTCTGATCACAAAATCTCACTGTAATCCTGGTTTGAAAATTATTTTCTGGTATAATAAGACTTCAGGGGAAAAAATTACAATGAAAGCTCTGTAATACATTTGCACTCCGAGTAATATATTGCTCTGTGTAAAATCATAGAGTCACAGAACCACAGAATGGTTTGGGTTGGAAGGGACCTTAAAAACACCCGTTTTCCCATTTCCCATTGGGCAGGGACACCTTCCAGTGCTCCAGGGTGCTCCAAGCCATGCCCAGCCTGGCCCTAAATACTCCCAAGGATGGGACAACCTGTGCCAGGACCTCACCACCCTCACAGGGAAGAATTTCTCCCTAACATCTGATCTAAACCTACTCTTTTTCACTTTGAACACACTCCCCTTGTTCCACCACTACACTTCTAGATGGAAAAGGCAGATCTCATGTTGATTTTTTATTTCCTGCTAAAGGAGGGGGTTGTAGAGGGAAATGCTTTCAAAGGCACTGCTGCTCTCAGATTTTTGCTTGAAACCAGTAAGATAACTTATGGGTAGAAAGGTAAACAACTGCATAATTCTTTTCAGGAGAAAAACCATACTGGCAAAACTAACAGCTTTGATGACAGGCTTCCCAGAGAGGGCAGGAGCTGGAAGAAACATGAGCTGCCCTCCTAACTTCAGAGGAAATGGACATCAGCATGTTATCCATGGACTCAACTGAGCCCACAGCTGATTCCTCTGGGGTCAAAAAAACAAATATAGGAAAAACTGCTCCATGAAGGCTGTGATATTTCTTCATGGATAGAATTTCCACAGGGGTTTTAACATCTACATTAAAAGTTCAAAACATCTTCTAGAAATAATGTTTTTCAGCTCAGACTTAAAGTACATTGTTAAAAGGAGCTGGAGTAGTTAGTTCCCCTCTGAATTTCTCAATATAATTATTATTTCGGAGTGATTAGTAGGTTAACATTTTTGTATATTTTCTAAACAACATTTCAGTAATGCCACAAGTCCTACATATTATTTTTTTATATAAAGCTGCAATTTAACATTAGTATGGCATGGGCTTGAATTGCTTTAACGTATCTTTTAAAGACGAATATGTTCTAATTAGATATTTATCTGTTACACATGTTTTAAACAGTGTGAATCAGGTGTTCATCTGGAGTAAAGAGACAAGGTGAAAGTATCATCATTACCTAAAGTGAAAGTATCAGCATTTTTGAACAGCTGGTCCTACATGTTTCTGAAAACCTGATGATAATTAAAGATATGCAAGCATACATTTACTGATCTAATGACTTTGTTGTTTGAAAACACTGAAATTAAAATGTTACCTAATAATTTAGTTCTGTATTTTTCTATCAAATAGCTATGGAATAGAATGCATGTAATAATTAAGTGTTTCTTCGAGCAATGGCTGAAAAATCAGGGAATGGACATGGATAAATGTTCCAGGCCAGGTTGGATGGGACTTGGACCAACCTGGTCTAGTGAAAGGTGCTCCTGCCCATGGCAGAGGGGTTGGAATGACATGAGCTTTGAAGTCACTTCCAATACGAACCATTCCATGATTCTGTGAATGCCCAAGCAATTCATGCCTGTTCGGAGGGGGATGGAGGGCGCCTTGCCACCACATAAACATCAAGATAATGATTTACTCTCTTTTCTATCCAGTTTTTGCACAATTTTTCCCATCTTGTTCAGAGAAAATTGAAAGTTTTTATTCTTTGGGCTGGTTAATATAACTAAAACTTGCTTTAAGAAGGAGCACAGAAAAAGCCATTTCTTGGAACATTAGAAATCACATGCACAGATAAAAACTATAATTTCACTGAAGCCATTATAAAATGAAAATATCATTTAAAAATAATAAACTCATTGGGTTATGGTTTTCAGCAGTGTTTCTCTTAAATCGCAATTTTAATTGCAGAATAATTTTTTTTCTAGTCGTCCTGTTGATAGATTTGAAGAAAGCAGCATACATCATTAACTGCGCAGTGTAGGGATTCACTTTTCAGACAACAGCTCTATCTGGCCAAGCCACTACAGCCCATCTAATTGCTGCAGAATTGTCATTAAATGCAAATGATGCTCATGAATGTTGAACTTAGTGTTATGTCCTGAAATAACATTAATAACATTACAGTTGTTTTAATGAAACTCATAGAAGAAAAATGTCATTAAACAAAGAAACAATATTATCCCTGGTGCCCTGGTCAAATTCCAACCTGGCTGATTGCATTCTGACACCTACTATTTTTCAGCTCTTTGAATTTGATGTGCTTGTGTACCTCCCTGTTTGTTCATTGATATGTTAATGCCCTACATCACCAGCTCATTGCTGCCTGTCACTCCAGAGTTAGCTGGCTGTCACTCTCCACCATCCAAATGCTTTTAATGAAGCTGCAACCACAGTGCAGGACCTTGAAGAGAACCCTTTCAATCTGCCTTCCCAGAGCTCACCCAGTTACTTAGATATTGCTTAACCTTACCAGGGAGCACAGATAAAACTTATTTCAGTGTTTGTTAAACATAGAGCACAGCCTGATGTCCCAGTTCTGAAATAATGAAACACTGGAAAGCATTAATATGTGCTTAAAGCCGGGCACAGAAGTGTCATCCCACACAGTTTAGGTCAGGAAGGTTCTCAGAGCTTCAGTTTAGGTCAGGAAGGTTGTCAGAGCAGTATCTGCTCTTCACCCACACTTAACCAGTATTTGCTTTGAACTGTGGAGTGAAATCTGAAATGGATGAAATTAAAGTGAAGATAAATTCTAGGAGCACAACTTATACACCTCAGCCCCAACTAAATAGGCAGACAACAGCCATGGAGTAGAGATAGTCAAAAATCTAAAAACAATATCCCAAAATATGGACTCCATAAAAAGTTGTTTTTCTCTACTGTTTGTTCATAATACTTGCTAATGGACACATAGTCATATTCAAAGGCTTTATTTAAAGGAGGAGATCTACTTTACACTACCTTACTAGTCTTTGACTTGAGGGTCAAGGTCTGGATTGCAGTACTTGAGAAAACCCTTCTGACACTGCCAAATGTGTTGGCATTAGTACAAGGCTTGTGGAGAAAAACATTCTGAAGGCCTAAATTCTGTTTCATTGAAAACTTTTAAAAATTTAGGGGCACAATTTGAATTTTCCTTGTTCACATATTCAGGCAGGATCATCAGTGTTGACTTCATAGAACAGTTTTGAGTGTGTTTATCACATCTCACAGGCTTAATTTATAATATTATTCCCAAAAGGCCCCCATACCCCTTAATCTAAAATGCTGCAGGTGAAATCCAATCCAGACATTCATGAGCAGTAATTTTCCTGTTTGTGAGACCAGACAAGATCACAAAGGAGCATGTAAAGGTATTTAAACCAGGCATATATTTTTATATATGTTGACAGGGATTAAAATATAAAAGTTCAACAAAATTTGAGACCAGCAAGAGATCGTGCCAAAGACTGGTGAAAGAGTCTTTGTACCAATTAGGAAATAGAGCATTGCTGAAACATCATCTAGGGGTAGCTGTAGGTAAGCAATTATATCCTGCTTTGGGGTCAAGTGAATGTCCAGTTCTCTCAGCAAAACAACTGAACCCACATCCTTCCCCAAACCCTCATCTCTCCCCTTCTGTTCTGGCATCCGTGTTTGTAGCCCCTGTTAAACTGCAGCTGTATCGTCACCACCAGGGTTTTCTCATAGCCTGATTTGGGGAGGAAGCCAATGGTCTGGAAGACACATGTGACGTTTTAAATGTACATAATCAGACCTTTAAGACTAATTTCAAGCTCACTGCTGTCTTGGATTTTCTTCAGGTACAATAAGAAGACAACCAAATGGTGAGAAGAGTGACAGGATAAGTGGAAAAGAGTTGACAGGATTGGTGAGCACAGATGCTAATGAATCAAAAGAACACCATTTTATTTAAGTGTTACATATGCCTGCACAGAAGTCAGATATTTTAAAGTCGTTCTAGTCGTAGATATTTTCTGTTCAGTACACCAAGACATTCTAATGTGATCTCTGTCTAGCTCAGCAGCACAAACAATAAAGAAGAAGTAGAAAGAGAGAAGAAACAATAAAGAGGAAGCAAAAGGAAAAAAGTGAGCAAAGATTATTAAAGACATTGAGAGAGCTACAGTCATTGACCTTGTAGTTGAAAAAATTCTGTTGCTCTTTAGGTGGTGGTAGCTGAAATCTTGTAAAAGAATCAAAGTGAATTCAAGTCTTGCATGTCCCCTTTTTACCTGAACACTCTGATAGCACAGTCACTGGATCTTCAGGCAAATGTAGTCTCTCATATTTTTCTTTTTTTTGCCTTTTTTTTTCAGTCTGAGGTTGAAAAACATTTAATCAAATTTAGCATGTTTGGGGAAAAAAACAAAGCTCCGTTTAATGGCTGGCAATGTCAAAGAAACCAAAGGTATTTTTTTACAAAGGTCCTGATTGAAGTTCTTTCTATGTTATATTCAACATATTCATATGTATATTCATAGAATATATATAAATCTTTTGACAACGGTAGTCAAAGTTTTTTCGAGTAAAACCAGAAAATTTAGATGTGATTTGCCAAGGCTGCTTCAAGTTCCCCAACATATGAATGAAAGGCACCACAAAGACTTTAATTCATTACAAATTTGTCGTTCTTTGATTAAACCTCTTCTTGCACTGATAATTCTCAGTAGCCCTGCACAACATATGCTGCAGAAACCCCTGAGGCAACCAAGCAAAGCCAAGCCAGAACCAGCAGAGAAGCCTCTTACCTGTCTGAACTCCTCGAGGTCTATTTTGTTTCCCACCAGCACCACGGGGATGTCGTAGGTGTGCCGGACACGATAAATGAGCTCCTTAAACTCAGCTGCCTCCTGAAAAGATTGGCGGTCTGTGATGGAATAGCAGATAATGAAGCCTTCTCCACCTCGCATGTACTGGTCCCTCATGGCTGTGAATTCTGCCTGCAGACCAGGAAGAACACGCTCAGTAATCTGGCAAACAAAATTATCCATCTGTAAATGACAAACTTGCAGAAAACTTCCCCACATAAATTCACATTGTTTGTATTACTCTTGTAATACAAACACTCCTTGCTGGAATTTGTGCATCCTTTCAGGTTCATCAACCCCAATAACAAGGATTTCTCTTAGGACTTTTTCTATTCTTTTCCCATCAAAGCAGCTCTGTCCTCTAAAAATATGAGCTTATTATGCAAGTGCCTGCATACAGAAAATACTATTTCATGTACTATCAGAAATTTCTTCCGTGCTGCCAGTACAAACAGGTGACTTGCCACAGAATGAATATTAACGGGTGTAGAAGAAACTATATTGCTACCTAGGAATTGGAAACAGGTACAAATTCCTTATTATGCACTCAATTCAAAAGCTCAGTAACATCAAAAAGACAACAGGTATCCGATCTGTAAAAAGTTCTACTTTTTTAAAGGGTCTCAGAAAAGATGGAGGTTTCACTTCAGTGTGTGGTAATGTCATTAAATGAGAATGAACAATTTTAAACAGTGCAAGAATTGGCCCCATTTCCTCCTCCTGCATTTTTATCATTTTATGTTTATTGTCACAGCAGTGCTTCTTGTTACTGGTATGTTTCTTTTCAGAAGCTTTTAATTACTGCCACATTGCACAAAAAATCAAGATTTAGTTTTCAAAAACTCGTCTTAGGCACTGTGGCTTGAGGATATGTTTTAAAGCCAGTATCTTTCTCAAGTTTGTTTGTTTTTCTTGATCACAGCCCAGAATAACCCAATACCATGGCAACAGTCGGTCAGGATCAGAATCCTCCTGACAGAATCAGTTCTCCAGAGATATTAAGATGCAGGAAGGTCTGATAAAAAAGGAATGCACATATCAACATTAGACCATTTCTATGAGCAGCAGCCTGCAGCATAAAATCCTGTATTTTTTACTCTATTGAGAATTTAGGATTTTTTAAAACAGTTTAGTTTACATATATATATCCTCAGCCCTTGCTGAAAATTGAAGGGAAATGGATTTCTTATGCTCTTTTAAAAGTCTCAACCTTAAATCTCTCTCAATACTTGCTCATGTTGATTGACAATACTTGCTGTGAATAGACTTTCATGTTGACCATTATCATTTATTTATGATGTATCTTTTACCCAAGGGCTTTATATATCATCCAAAACATTTCACCTGCTGCAGGAATAAGTTCATCCAACTAAGCTTCAAAATGGCAGACTAATAGGCAATTTAAGGGTAGGATTCTGCTTTGAGACTTACTCAGAATTTGAAAATCTCTGAATTATCACCCCATAGCACCCCAGGAGAGTTTATTAGCTACAAAGCTACAAGACAGAGTAGGTTAGGTCATAACGTACCCTATCCTCTGGAAAGTGGATATGCAAGCCCTGGGGCAGCTGAGCACTGAAGATATCAAACAGAAAGGATTCCACACTGTATGGTTTGGACAAGACACTGAACAGAGCTGTGTCTCTGTTCCCAGGTCTCTTCCAGACATCTACATTAGATAGCTACTAGATTAATAAATGGTGCAACAAAAAACTATGCATAACATTCAAAGCCTCCATGTTGAGAGAAGGGAGTGCTAATAATTAAACACAGTCATTAAATCCATTATCTGCCCTCAGACCCCAGGCTTTCACACTAGAACAAAGATCTCACTGCAGCCCCCATCCCATGTGACCCTGATTTTCTCCTCTTTGCATCAGTCCGTTGGTGTGACAGTGTTCACCTGGGTCCAAGGAACAGAGAAGAGAGGAGCATCTGACTCCATGTTTCAGAAGGCTTGATTTATTATTTTATGATATATATTATATTAAAACTATACTAAAAAGAATAGAAGAAAGGATTTAATCAGAAAGCTAGCTAAGAATAGAATAAGAAAGAATGAATAACAAAGGCTTGTGTCTCAGACAGAGAGTCTGAGCCAACTGACTGTGACTGGCCATTAATTAGATACAACCACATGAGACCAATCACAGATTCACCTGTTGCATTCCACAGCAGCAGATAACAATTGTTTGCATTTTGTTCCTGAGGCCTCTCAGCTTCTCAGGAGAAAAAATCCTAAGGAAAAAATTTTTCAGAAAATATAATGGCTACACCTTAGAACTCTTCTATACCATTTTTAGGAGGGTAGTATCCCTTATAGGAGGAATAGAACTAGTCCAGATTCCTTCAGGCTGAGCAGACAATGGAACCCTTCAGAGAAGTTAAATTTGTGGATTAGACTTCTGAATTTAGCTGCTGTCCACTGTCTAAGCTGTCCTTGTAAAAGCTGGTAAGCAATTCAATGCCATTAATGGATTACAGGCTGCTTTTAATGCTGGAAAATAGTTATACCATTAGTTATCTGATTAGCTATTTTTTGCAACTAATATTTATTTTTAGAGGGTTTGTACAACTGAGTGGAGCTGATAGCTAAAAGTACATGTTTTCACATGGAACCCAACGCCCAGCCCAGATGACCTGTCTCCTTGAGTTAGAAATTCCATAAATCAGCTACTGTACCACTGCATGGCAGCCCTGCACAACATTTTACAAAGAATGAGCTCTGCTTAAGTGAGGTGATCCACCTCTAGGAAGTGCTCAGAGCTTTATACACTCGTTTATGGCCATTTATGGCAAACCAAGAAGGAATTAGGTCACACATCCCTGTTTAAGTTGCTCACAGTAAGTGGTGTTCTGGAGCACGAGTACTCCCAGGATCACTCCCCAGGGATGCTTAATGGCTTTGCCTGACTGACAGGAGGCCCTGGGTTCCTAATTTCACACACTGAATCATTCCAAAGGGACAAAGTTCTCAGCTTTTAGGACTGACACTTTTGAGTCAGAATCATCTACCTACACATTCTGGTTCATGCCGGGGCATAGTTAAAACTTTCAGGATAGGAATGAGTTGACCTATGCAATTTTTTATTATGACACATTATTAGCACTGATAAACTAGACTAAACAGGCAAAATACTTTAATGTCATTTTTGAAATTATCCATTTTCAGAGGCATTAAATATTCTGTGCAAACTGGATTGAGGACATAGAATTGGCTTTCTGTTTTTAACTCAGCTAGTAATTTCCATTGCAATTTTTTGATGTTGACATTCATTTCTCAGCTTTTTTCCCTTGGCACGATTGCTCAGTACAAAGTCAAGGACTCCAAGATCAAACATAAATAAGCCTGTTTTTTGATTTCAAAAGAAGTGTTTTGGTTTTTTTTTAACCTTTTCACTAGGAACTCAACAATATATACTAAGAGAAAGAATAAATTTATTTACCAATAAATACACTAAAATATTTGCAAATCTGTATGCATATTATACAAAAAAGACAAAGGACTAAGAAGAAATTGCATCTCTTTGTTAATTTTTAAGTTCAAGTCTTACTTCAGATTCCACTTTTTTCATGTTTATCTACAGCAAACAGAACTGAAACTCAAGTTGACCTGGGTTTTGTAAATGTTCAGATGTAGAGACAAAACCCAAGGTTTTACAGATTTTTAAGTAGTTTTATTATTATATTTTATCCCTTATAAAAGAGGCTGTGCATCTGTCACACTAAAATCTTCTTTAATTTTTTCCTGCTGTAAAAAGGACCTCTTAAAAATCAGTCAGGAATAGTACTGGATACAAATTTCTACTCAATAAAGGAAAAATACAAAACATTCCCAAGTCAGTAAATGCCAAGGGGAAAAGACAGAAGGAAATCACACCCCCTCAAAAGGAAATCAATTCTGAAAATTAAAGTGAAGATTTGTCATGCTTACAGCACTTTGCAGCTTGACATCAATCTTGAATACTCTCCTGTGTATTATGACTAAGGCTTAACTGAAAAATGTGGTAAAAACTCTTTTGAAACCAATCATCATTCTTCTTAGGAGATGTGATACTTGAGAATAAGCATCAAGTTTGGACAGAAACAAAACAAATCTTTTCTAAAAGTTGAAAGAAAGGAGCATAACTTTTTCCTTTTCTTTTTCCAGTATAATTGAATGCAGAAAAAAAATTAAATCCACTAATCCTCATAAGACTATATATTTCTACCTGTTGTTGAAGAATGCTGACAGGAAAGTCTCTTGATGGTTAGGTTGCTCCTAGAGAGATGTCACATTTGCCTTTCTTCAGTGATCAGGCATCTGACATGATTTTTCATAGGTGTCAGAACAGCCTCACAATGATGTTGATCAGCTTCCTCAACGTGCTTGGATATGTCTTATCCAAGCATGGATCCATGCCTACACCCACCTTGGTTCCCTTCTCCCTTATTTATCTCCCTCTAATCTCTCTTCCTCTAACTTTCCTGGGAGGCACAAGAGCAGAGCTTGTTTCTGAAGATGGGGAGAGAGGAAGCCTTGAGTGTATTTGTACATTTTTTCTCATCATTAGGACACACACTTTTTCCAGCAGCAGCCCCACATTTCTCCTGACCTATGTGCAATTTCCAGTGTACCTGTAAAAACCTATCCCATTGCCTTTTAATCTTCCAAAATTCTCAATTCTACCAACACTTTGTCTTTCATAATCCAATCCATTCACACTAAAGAAATACTTCCATACCTACACTTGGGAGAGTGCTCCTATTTCCACATTTTGTTGTCCTGTATAGTCTTGCTTTTTAAAGCAGCTTTTAAGAAAAAACTTAACAAAAAGGATATGCCTAACCTCTGTTTTCTCTCCTTCATCTTGATTGATGATTTTTTTTCTCACACTTCACAATGAACAAGAGAATTTTTTTCATAAAAAGCAGTATTTTTAATTAATTTTAAAATTAAAATTATCTTGGATATATAGAAACCTATATGTCCGTAATAATTTCAAAAGCCTATAATAGAACTTGTATGTTGGTTTTTTTTTTATTAGAAATCAAAACCTTTTCCAAATAAGATGAGTATCTTAATGTATCCAGAAGGGGAAGCAAAGTCATGGAGCAGTAAAGTCACATTACACTTAGATACCCAGACCTTTAGGAAGGGTTGGTCTATGTATTATCACCAAACATTAGTCTGGGTGTCATGTTCAGCTCAGGACAACCCTGCCTTGCTGAGTAAAAGAGTCTAGAATGATGTAAAATAAAGTTCAACAAAGCCAGGTTTTTTCTTTGCTGTTTCCTAAGTATTTCCTCCTGAACAATGCTGGAGAATGAGTGCTGGGTTAGAAAAGCTTTTATGCAGCTCAGAACAGAAGTTGCTTAGAAGCAGCATCTCCCACATCACCACTTCACACCAGCAGAGCTCTAAAGTGAAGCCATTTCTCCCAGATCCCCATCTTGCCCATAGCTGAGATGGCCTTGCCAGCCCCAAAAGGGATAAAAGAGAAAGAACAACAACAACAAAAAATGGACAAGGCAATGAGCAGAGGGTCACCATTCCTGCCCCTCTTTTTCTTTGTGTGGTGATGTGTTTGAGCAGTAAACACAGCTTGCAAGTGCAGTCCTTCCCCACACTCCTCAGAAGGGTGGCGCTTAGAAATTTAGAGATGTGGCACCTCCGAAGCAAAGGTGTCATGTTTTTCAAGCTACACACACACTCCACACATTTTGATGTCTGTTCTGGTTTTTTTTATGATCTTGGCTTGTATCTCTGGAAGAGGTCAGAGCCTCCCCAGGGAGGCCAGCCTCACAGTTTGAAGAATGTCACTTTCTATATCTTCTTGTGTTCTGCTTGACTTTAGAACCAGGAATATGCTAACAGATGTTCTTAATCAAAACTGTCTCCCTGATTACCACAGGGGTCATTCTTATTATAAACTGGGGTTTTTTTCATATTTATAGTGAACACTTGAGGGGTGGGATATATTCTTGCAAACAGGCAGGATATTATTCATCTATGGCAAAAACCAAAAAGGAGACAGGAGAAGGGGAAAAATCTTCAAATAGTGAGAGAAGAAAAAATTAAAACAATAAAAATATGTGAAACTTCATTTTTCACTCAGAATTTTCTTGTTAAAAGTAAGTTGAAAATTTCTTCTGTCTCCAGAAATTTTTTGGCAATATGGTACAATATTACATTTTAACAGCAAATCTTTTTTAAAGCCAAAATGCAAACCTTCCATATCTCTCTGTAAGTACGTTCTCTTTCACACCACAGTTGACTTTGTCAGGATTATATATCATCCACCTGGCACTGCTTTTCATAAAGTGTGTTTTTCTTTTACCTCTTGAAATAGATTTACCTAATGAAAGTACACTGCTGAGAAGTGCTGTGATAATTATCTGGTTTTCATGGACTTTTTTAGTATGTTTTTTTGTGAGCAGAGGAAGGGAAAAACAAATATTTCTTTAAAAACTTACTTGTAATAGCAAGCCACAAGAAACTTGCAGCAGTTACATTTCAAATAAGAAAATATCCAGGTAAGATGTTGGCTGGATATTGTATAATATAAACATCATAATACCAGTATTAATCTAGATGCAAAAGGCTTTATTAAGTGTGGTTTCTGCCTCCTGAAGAGGTAGTCAGGTATTCCAAATTTAGAACCATCTCTTTATTTAATTTTCAACTCCCTCTCTCTATAGTCATTAAAGAGATATGACTGACGCCAGAGAGTAACTCAACCCATCCTCAGGGAAGTGTTTAAGATGCCAGGGGTGCTTTTCTTTTGTGCCTCTCTCACTACCTTGACAGAGACCAAATAGAGAGCCCTGCCTCTGATGTCCACAATTTCAGCCAGGCCCTGCCCAGTCATATCCTCCATGCATTTGAATGACAAGGCTACTCCTCCTCTCCATTTTAGACTTTTCATTTAGCTTCTGCAAGGCTGTTTCATTTCCAGGGGAGTGAAAAGATCAAGAGAATGTAGCATCTAATGCCTAAAGCCACTCGAGGATTTTTCCCTTCACAACGCTCAGCAGCGGGAAATGCTGCTCCTCAGCATGGGTTGGGTAACATTATGAGATAATAAAGGTGCACTTTTTCCACCACAGAAGCCAAAGTTCCCAACCTGCTGCTTTTGCTTGCAGGAGCCCTGCCTGCACCAGCTACAGGTTCCCAGCAATGACACAGCAGAAAACAAGAAAGCACAGAACATTATCAATATCAGCACCACTTCACACTTTCTTCTTGCCTCCCTCTTATTTCCAGCCACCCTTCGCAAATGACAACAACAACAACAACAACAACAACAACAACAACAAAAGGAATTACATGGAAAAAGGGAGCGAAAAATTTGCAGCAGGTGGTACTCAGCAACCTGTGCCAGCCCAAACCATCTGCCACATCACTGGGAGGAAGGAAGGGAGCTGAGTAACAGCTCAGAGACAGACCAAAGAAAATGCAGGGGCTCTGGCTTAAACACCAGAGAGCAGAGATGGATTCTTTTCCTCTTCAAGTCTCTACACTGCTCTGGTTGAGCATCAAACCCATCTCTCACAACCCCTTTGGCCCATTCTAGTAATGATTCAGGAGCAGTTCAAAGTGGGATTAGTATAAATGAGAATTACCCCATGAGCTTGCAGTGGATTATTATAATAATCGGTCCCTTGATTAATGATCAGTCAGTGTCTCACGCCTTGTAATTACAGGAAAGAATTCTTGCTTCTGTTGTAAAACAACAATATTCCTTTTCTTCTGTGAATTTGTACTGGGGACGAAATGCACATCACTGATGGTGAGAGAAGTATGAAGATAAAAAAGATTCAGTCCAAGCTCCCAGCAGACTAATGGTTTTCTGAGCTTTATCTGACTGCCTTCCAGGGCAATATTACAAACTCCCCATTGTACAAAATCAGTAGTCTTTTCTTAACTCTGGGAATGTACGAGGATAAAGCTCAGACAGGCGCTGAAATTAATCTGTACCTAAGAAGACAACTGGCAACTCCCTGTTTAAGATGATTTATTTACCTGGAAAGGAAAATAGAAGAAGAAGAATATTCAAGACAGTTGGTCTTTCTGGAGGACACAGGTATGATATGCATTTCTGTGGCAAACAGCAGCATTACTTTTAGCTGATTCTTAGGGGTTTTCCAGGCTTACTCACCTGGGCAGAGTGATTGACAGCACCTCAAGACCTTGTCTATGGGCAAGAAGATTGTCCAAGCTGAATAGGTCAACTGAATGGATGATCAGTAACTTAAGAGACACAATTAGACATGCACTGATTATGAAATTCAAGCATAGATTTGCATTCATGATTTTCACAAAATTTGGCTGAAAACTTTCTAAAATTATTTTCCCTCCTGATTTCCCCTATACTTGTGTCCTTCAGCAGAAACCTGCTTACTACAGAAATGGATCTTCAGTCCCAGAAAGGAGATGATGCTGCATTATACCTCAGTTCAGGATTCTTTCTAAAAACTAATGTATTCTCATGGAAAGAGATGGATTCCTTCCCACTGGTTAATACATCACTTATCTCTGAATACAGAAGAGACTTTATGCACAACTAATGTTCTGAATGTAAAGAGAAATTAATTAAAAATAAAGATAGCAGTTTCTTAATATGGATTACTCAATCAGGGTAATTCATGATGACATTGCTCTCATCTTCATCCAAATGAGTCTGAGGCTCTGAACTGGTATGTTAAGCTTTCACCCTGTCTGAAAATAATGGATTTGTGACGTTATTTTTTTATTGACTTTAAATCATTGTTAGACACGATCTATTTTCACCATCAGTGAAACCATGTTGTTTCCCACAAGTGGGCTTATAGATTCAAGTTCCCCTTCTCTTTTCAGCTGTGATGCTGCTTCCCATGCTATCTGGCACTGCTCTCAGTCACAGGCTATGCAGGACTAAGCCTTGTGAAAAACAGGTGTCAGTATTCCTTTGCATCCTGAGCACTGATGGGTGACAATTTCACTGCCCCTTCCCTAACTGCAGAGCACTTTATATGCACTCGCTATTCTGTATTCACCTGTCCTGCACCATGACTTATGCAAAAAGATTAAGCCACACCAGCCTGATGGGAAAAAAAGTACATAAAGGGAAATAAATAAGGCAGAGAAAAAGACAGATTTGAGCAACTTCCAACAAAATAACTCAGGACTACAAAACATAACATCACTGAGTGACCATTCTTTCTTACTGAGGAAATAGTAAATAACCTGCACAGGCACTCACACTCTCCCTCTAGAGTTTCTTTTCACTAAGATTCCAAGTGTTCCCACCCTAATTGCCCTCCTGCTTCCATGTGATAATATATTTGCCAGCTTTCTGCAACTGTGCTTTTGTTAACTTTATTAATCCTGCTCTTCCCAAGATGGTTTGTCATGTGCAATAATGAAACGATGCAGTCCATCACCTACCTGGGAGATGATATCTACTTTTTATTCACCCCTAAATATGGATGAAATCACTGTATCAATTCTCCACAATGCCAGTAAAAATTCCTCAGTGCTACACTCCCTAACTCAGAGAACTGCCTTTTTCTTTCATATTCATGCTAATGGTCTCTCTCTGAGGGATAAACACCTTAGCAATTTTCTTCTAAATGCAGGCACTGAAGGAATCTTCATTGTTAACTACCTCTAAAACCCCCATATGTATTTGGTTTATCATGCACCACATAATACTTTCTCCCCCATTCTCATTGATATGCAAAAAAGAGCCAGTTTTCACCTTTTATCACAAATGCATCATAACTGGTTAAAGGGAAAAAATTAATACCTTGATAATTACATTTTAGTGAACAGCAGAGATTAAAAAAAAAAAAAAAAAAAAGACAACAACCCACTAGTGAAGAGGCAATGCCTGCAGCTGCAAGCAAGGGCTTTGCAGGGATTCAGACATGCTCTTGTCAGCTTCTGTGGTCATCACAGGCTTGCCACCATCCCCAGAGAGGCCTTGTGCAGCCTTGCAGAAGAAAACCAGGAGGCTGTGGAGTCAGACACCTCATTGCTCTGATAAATGACTGCAAATTATATCCTGGCTTGCATATATGCTCTCTCACGATGACTTCCTTAAAAAGTGTGCTGACCTTAAAAATTCCACCACACAGGTTTTTTCTCTTCCCTCCCCTGTGCCCTGCTCATCAGCAGAGATATAATTTAATCTGAGAACCTGAAAAGGGGGGAAAGGAAAAAAGCAAGCAATCTGCAGAGTGGCTATTTTAGATTTTTGCAACATTTAATCAATAGTGTACTCATTTCTGCAACTGAAATTTAGCTCAGTGTTTATCTGAGGGGTGTGCTCCATGGGGACTACATAAATCACCACCAAAGTGAATGCAAAATACCTATGATACAATCCTGCATGGATTTTGTATTGCTTACAGATTGAACTTGTGATATGAAAGGACTGAGTTGCCATGTCCCTGTGACTTCCCAACACGCTTTTTCATTTCCACGTGCAAAAATATTTCTGAATAATTTTTATTGCATTAGGGAAAAAACAAACAAACAAACAAAACCCAAAAAAACCCCCAAACAAACAAACAAAAACAAAAACAAAAAAACAAAACAAAACAAAACAAAACACATAAGGACAAAAACAGAGCTCGAAAACAATAAGTCATGGGGTATCTTGGCTGGACCAGCAGATCCAACAGAGAAAGTAGAGGATTCAGGTAGACCTGGTAGCACTCTCCAGGAGTGGCTACAAAAGCACTGGAGAGGGACTTGGGAACAGGGCATGGAGTGACAGGAGGAGGAGGAATGGCTTTAAATTGATGGAAGGCAGGGTTGGATGGGATATTGGGAAGAAATTCATCCCTGTGAGGGGGGTAAGGCCTTGTCACAGTGTCCAGGTTTAGAGCAAATTTGGGGAAGAATCCCCCAAAGGAGCTCTGGTGGGAAAAGCAGATCCAATTGGCCCCTCCCCCCAACTGGTCTGGGAGGAAAAAATACCTCCTTGGAGAAAGGTGGAAAAAACCTATTTATTAAAAAATAAAACCAAAACAATATCAAACAATGAGACCCCTTGCCACTCTAAAAGAGATGACAAACTGAGAAAACCCCGTCCTCATGTTGCAGCTCACTCAGTCTCTGATCAGTCCCTCAGTGCTGGAATTGTTGCAGGCCAGGCCGGGCCCGGTGGGCCACAGCTGCAGCTGCCGGTGCTCTGCTGGGTGTTCAGTGCAGAGCAGTTTCAAGAGGTCCAAAGAAAAGGGAAATAAACAGTCCAGGGAACTTCTCTGCCTCAGCTAGCTAAAACTAATTAAAAGCAAAAGAAGAGCTCTGTCCTGCTGTCTGTCCATCCGCAGACAACACAGTGCAGGAGCAGGAATGTGGAGGAGTGAGTGCAGTGTCTGAAAACAAACTGCGCACTTCTTCTCTCCCCCCCTTCACTCTCTGGAACACTCTTAAAGCTACAAAACTTATTATTCAACATAAACAGAATGAGACGATTGGTTGATAAAAGCATCATATAGTCAACCCAGGACACACAGGCTGCCCAGAGAAGCTGTGGCTGCCCCATCCATGGAAGTGTCTAAGGCCAGGTTGGACAAGGCTTGGAGCAACCTGGGATAGTGGAAGGTGTCCCTGTCCACGGCAGGGGTTTTACAGTCACTTCCAATTGAAAGCCTTCCATGATTTTATGTTCCTGAGAGACACTGAGTAGCTTCTGAGATATGCCAATACTTTCCTCCAAAGGGCCAAAGCTCATCTGCATGTCCAAAAGTTGGAGGAGTCTGTCTCTTTTAGCTTTGCCCAAGGTGTAAGTCAGGTACCACACTGGTTTCTGACATAATCAATGCAACCACTGCTAAGTTTTTGAGTTTTTCTCTTATTAAAAGATAAGATTCTTCCCTGGCATGGTTTGTCTCACATCATCCCACGGCTCTGATAATAACATGGAACACTCATGAACAAAATTTATTCTCCTCATCCAACAGGCACAAATTAAAAAACAGGCACAAAAATCTATGCAAGCTGTGCAAGCTTTCGTCTATGGAAGTGAGAAAAATATATATCCAAAAATATAGCTTGCTAGGAAAAAAAAAACCAAGAAAATATTTCATATTTTCACTAATTATTTTATTGAGTTTCTACTTTGCTTCTCATCCCCACTTTGAAGAATCTGGATTTAAGGAATAACATTTCTCAAATTATAAAGGTAACAAGCAATGGAGGTCAAAACTTGCTGAAGTTTACTTTTCTGGTTTTTGATTCTTTGTTTATTAGGAGTTTTTGTTTGCTTGGTGGGAGGGAATTTCACCTCCAGGTCTGGGAACAAAACTCTTGAAACTCCAACTTAAAAGATATTACTTGGCTTTAGGTTTTCCCATTCCCCTTCCTGCTAGCAGGAAATAAAAATTACTTTTTTAGAAAACTTTTTCCAGCTTTTTCCTTTTCATGTGGTTTAGCAAGTGAAATGCTTGGATGATTCTGATAGCACTATATAATTTTTTCCTTTTGTTCTCTTTGTCTCGAGACGCTGCCATTTAAAGCTTCAAAATTACGTAAAAGACACTTAATTTTGAAAATCTCATTTTTTGGGGACAACCTACTTCTCCTGTGAAGCATTAAAGACCTGCTCTGCAAAAAGAACCATTTCTTGGTCATTTGTTCAGGGGAAATGGGCACCATGTGGTGCTGTAATATGTGCTTGTTTTTTCAGTATTCAAGCCAATTTTTTTAGTCCTGGAAATATCATTATGATGTGAGTTTGTGAAAACTGATAGAGGTAGAATTCAGTTTTCTGCTCGCTGGCGTCCCTGGTTTGTGTACAGCTGCTTGGTAACAAGCAGATTTTGATAGAAAACTTCTGTAAAATAGAATTCCTAGTGATATTATCTAGGACAGTCACACATATATATAAAGAAATCAGGACACACTTAGAATAGGTGCAGTGTCTACTGGAACTTCAAAGTACTTCAGTACCATTCACTAGTGTAAAGAAAAAGTGCAGAATATTTTCCAGTGATGGGAAAAAAGAAAAAATTACATTATCATAATCTTGTGGAGGATCTGGATGAAGTTTTCTCATATGGAATGTGTTTATATAGGTGTTTTCCATGCAATGTACACTAGGACAAAACCAACTAACCAACGAAAACTACCTCAAAGTCAAATTCAATAAAATATTAAAAAACAGCAACCACCCCAACAACAACAAAACCAAAAACCCACAAGAAAATACTACAAAAAAGGCTTGGAGAGAAGAACAAAAGATTTTCCAATTTTTTTTTTTTTCGAAAATTGTAATAATGTATTTTCTTCTGTTATATGTCCTTATTTTATTAAAAAAAGAAAAAGCTTTCAGCAGCATCACTCTGTATTTATCTGGTTTTTAAAGTTGCAAGTTAGAGAAAGATGAAGAGCAGTGAGAGGGAAAGCATTTCAAGTGAAAAAAAAATAAAATTGTTGAACGAGAACAGAAAACTCTGGAAAGTTTTCCACCACCTGCAGTATGGAACCACTAACACTGACTTTGCTGAAGAGGAATGGTAGCAATGGGCAGGCAATCGGGATTGTCAGACTCAATAAATGCTGAAGCTCGCCCTAAATGCTTGTTCCCTGCAACATTTTATTGCACCTGTTTGACAGGAAGATAAATGCAGGCCTAGAAATACAAACTGATCCACCATTTATTGCATCATGATTCACTCATGGACAGGGATGAAAAAGGAAGTTGGGAATCTTGGCTGCCAGTTCCCCGCTCTTCCTTTGGTTATATACTCATTTTTATCAGCATATGCCTAGATCTTTTCCTACTGAAGTCAAGGAATATTATGCCAGTGATCTGAAGGAAACTGGTGTCAGGTCCACAATCTCATCTGTGATTTATTGCAACTGTTTTTTCCACTCTGTATCTGTGCCAAATAAGTGTTTCTCCACAATCTGTCCATTGGCAAATAAAACTACTAGGTCAAGGGAGACATTTTAGCTCTTCCCAGAAAGTACAGAACAACTTGTCTCAAGACCCCAGAAAAATTTCAGCATTGTGATTTTATACTTTCTAAGTATGTTTTCAACAGCCTGTGGAACAACGTACAAAGGAAATAAAACTAGTGCTCTTCTCACCTAATACACTGTGTTAATAGTTGCTACTTGCTTCAATATCCCTATGCTTTAAAAATAAAATGGATTTCATTTATGCACTACAGTACCTAGCAGAAAGTGCAATAAAATTATTTTCCCCTTATAAGAACATGCTGTAGAGGCCCATTAAGACATAATTACCGCCAAAAAGGCATTTTACATTTCCTTGAGATAAGCTGCACTAGTGTACTTTGAGATTTCACTTCCATTGATTCAGGATTAGAGCAGCATGTTTAGATAATAAGCAGAGGGGTCTCAGATAACAGCCTGAGTGAATCATCAGACTATAGTGTTTAGTCTGAGAAAGTGTGTTTATCTGAAGGGCTCTTGGGACTAATATGGTTCCTCTTCACAGCTTGAAGCAGGGGGCAAGAATCATAGTCCTGCAGGTTGGCAGGATAAACATGTCCTGTGATTTGCTGGCAATTTGAGAGATGGATTTCGGTACAGAGCGCACTGCTGTTGTCAGGTTGAAAAGTGTCTGCCTGGAAATGAATTCATGCGCACACAACTCCAGACAAAGGAAAATCTCCCTGAAATGGCATGCCATCACATTTTAGGGCCCATTTTTCAAGTCTCTGACTCACACCTGGGAAATATACTGGTGCACTAAGTTTATCATAAAAAGCTCACGTTTTAGCAAACAAAAATTGGTGCAATAATCTCGGAATGTATTGTCTCACTGACAGGTACAGAAACCCATTTTTCCACATACTTGCCTGCTTTGTATCTGAAAACAATTTCTGCCTCTTTTACATGTCAGATCAGATTGTTTTCCCGTGAAGGAAACTCTGCTGCTCTTTTAGCGTTCGGCGTGAGGTCTGCACGGAGAGATTGGGTAATGTGTCATACAGGGGAAAGCTGTGGCAGGAATAAAAGCTCCTGTGTCAGTCAACAGTCTATAAATACAGCGGGAGAGATAACTGCTGTGTGTGCTCCATGAGGAGCATACTTCTGGGCTCCAGAAGTAGCAACATATTTTTAAGCTAGAAGAGAAGGTGAGAAAGCGCAAATGAGCGAACAGAAGGTTTCTATAACTCTGTGTGGAGGCTTTTTGTGTGCGGTTTGAGCAGTTGGGGGCTGTCACTCTCTGAGAATAATTGTGAGGGGAGCTGAATGCAGTATAGAGTGCTTGAGGGCTGAATGTCCTTTTGTTTGCACCTGCAAGTTTGCTGGAAAAGAAAGGGTTTGTGTCAATTTGGATTAAATTCATGTAAAAGCACATTATTTTTATGGTGCATTGGTTAAGACAAGGGAAATCCCAGAATCACTTCCAGCAACGCCACTTCCAAACTCAGTGGACATGGGTGAATTTCAAGGGAAAGTCACTCAAAAAATGTCCCATGTGGATGAACAAGGAAGTTCAAGCTATCTTTATGGATACTAATTTGCATTTTCAGATTTCCATGCAGTTTGTCCTATAGACTCCACATGCCATATTGAAGCTAGCCTTGGGAGTTAAAAGCTAAAAAATAAACTTCCTCAGTTTTATAAATATGATCTCAATCTCACATTTAACGTGTTTGGCTCTATGTGCTTCTCTCTTTTTATTGTTGTTTTTTTTTTTTTGTTTTAATTGAAGTGTTGGTGCAAAATGAAAAATTTTGGGATGAGAATAATACTTCTAGTTAAAGACCCAGAGGCATCGTTGATAAATAACCAAAGGATTTACTGGCAGCTTCTTCTAGATTCAGATGAGCCACTGAAAAAGAATACCAGCATCATTTTTTTTTTGTTCATTTCCTTGCAGCATACCATATTTTCAAGCTTTTTTTGGTAGGATTAGCTCATGTTAGGTCTGTTTATGACAATCCAGCTACCAGGAGCTACATCAATGCCTTCTTCTGATCTGAAACTCTCTAAGGCGAGCATGTTATGCCTGAAGCTAAATGGGGTGAGCAAACGCAGGCTGCCCAGCTGGCAGGTGTAGAGGGTGGTGAAAAGAAGGTGTAGTGAGTTCAGTGTAGCATAACTGCTTGCACCAGCCCTTACTTTCTTTAAGAAAATGCCTCTTGTTCTGCTTTCAGTGGAAAACAGTATTGGAAGAGCACCAAAGGACAAATGATGGTGTATAAAACATGTATCCAGAGTCCAGTGAACATCAGTTTATTTCCTGAGATGAGCAATTGGTCTATGATATAGTGTTCATGTACATGCACATGAGAAAAATCAGTAACTAGATGAGCAAGTTAAACAATGTTTCTTGTTTTCCCATTGTTTGAATGTTGGGTTGTTTTTTTTTTAACTTCAGAAAATTGAGAACATAAATGTATTTTTGAAGCACCATTTATGTTTTGCATCATCAAACTGGATCTACCAGTTAAAGTATTGAAGATTTTTTTTTGCAATGCAGGTATGAAATCACACGTGGGTTTTTAAGTCTAGATTTGACTATTAAAAACTGTGTTAATTATTAGTAGCTCATTTGGTCAGTGTTGAAATTCTTAATTAGTTCATAGGTACAGAAGGGAAAGGAGAAACATATTTGTTGAAACATGTCCTCCAGCGCAACAACAAAATACATTAAATTCAGTTGGTTTCACTATTGATTTTTTGTACTTCCCAAATAAGGATGAATCACAATTTTGGCTCCTTGATGTCCTGAAGTGATTAAAGTCATTATTCAAAGTTGATGACGAAGTATTTATGACTGTGAGGACACCCAGACAAATGAGTTTTCCATTTTCCACTGCCTGATTTAGAAGCTGTAACACCATCTCCAATTTGACATAAAACCAAGGGAAATAAAAACAACTAGGCACCACCAAGGCACACATCAGCAGCACAAATGGGTGCTTTGGATTTTTACCCTGAGTCACCAAAGTCAGAGCAGAATTTGTGTGAGCTTCAGTGAGAGCACCATTAAGAGCTTTGTGAAGAAAGAGCCTATTTCAGCTGCTGACTTCAATGGGAGTTGGATTAGGTCTTGATTTATTCTGGAGCTGTGTAGTGAAGATAGAGAGGCAACAAATCCAAAGACATCTACAAAGACAAGCAGCTAAATCCAGGACACTTAGAACAGACAGCTCCTGAAAAATCGTGGGAGGGAAAGTGGGAAGAGCTTCCTAGTTATGCTGGGAATGTGTTTCAGTGATGACAATCAGGGGAATTTAAAACAGAGATTTGCTCTTATCAAATCAACTTGGTTGATTCATTTCAACATTTCAACAGAAGTACAATGGCTATGCCCAGGCTGTAAAATGGCCTGGGATGATAAATCTGCTGAGTGTGGTGCTTCTGCACACGCCTCTGCTTGCTGCAAAGAGAAAAGGATGAGGAAAAAGGGGAGGTTTAGATTGGAAATGAGGAAAAAATTCTTTCCTGAAAGGATTATTAAGCCCTGGCCCGGGATATTTGGGAAGTGGTGGAGTCAACATTCCTTGAGGAATTTAAAAAGCACATTGTGGCACCTGGAGACGTGGTTCAGTGGTGGCCTTGGAAGTGCTGGGTTAATGGTTGGACTCAATGATCTTAAAGATATTTTACAACTTTTAAAATTCTGTGATTCCATGAAATGTCTGCACAACATTTCATTACTTGGTCACTACATACCATGGACATCTAATAATGTGGAATTTTTGCTTCCTAATAGAGATGTAACTTAGAGACAAAACTCCAGCTCTTTTGTACTATTGTGCTCACCACCTTTCTTTGACTGAGTTATTCTGATTTCTTTTCTTTCCTTACCCCTGTTTATTCTGACAAAATTCACAACCTTGGTAATCATATCCTCCTCCCATAAATTAAGGATGAAGTATAGTTCTAGCCTTTTCATACGATCAATTTTTTTTTTAAACAATGAAAAAATTGCATATATGTGGAAATTACTGACAATAGCTGAATTTCTGGCAGCAGACTGCATTCCCCACCATTTGCAGTGCCTAGCTTAGGTGCATTCAGACCTCTAGGAAGTTGAGAACAAGGTTACCAGTCTTTTTCTTCCCAAATACTTCCCTGTTTATTTAAGTGTGTCCAAGGTCCTTTTTGGTTGCTTTGGTGATTCTGCACGAGGTGCACACACACTCTGGAAACTCAAGAAAAAAACCTTCAAAGAGACCCTGAGACACACCTGAGGAAAAGATCAGCAAATGGCAGCACTTTAATTAAATAGTAACATTATCTTGAGGTGGAAAGGAAATGAACTGAGTAGAAGAAATTATTGTATTTAACCCTTTCCTCTTCGTCACTGCATATGAAGCTTAATTCCCTGAAAACAGACATGCTGTCATAGAATTTGGGTTGGAAGGAACTTTCGATTTCATCTCATTCCAATCCCCTTGCCATGGACAGGGATGCCTTCCACTATCCCAGGTTGTTCAAAAGCCCCACCCAACCTGGCCTTGGACACTGCCAGGGATGGAACAGCCACAGCTTCTCTGGAAAACCTGCATATGTAACACTTTTGGCATAGAAATATTTTTCTTACAGGTGAGCATTTGATATTTAGATACAATGTGGGGAGAAGACAAAATGTAACAAAATACTTAGTCTACAAGTAGACCAGAAAATTCCTGTAATACATATAGAGGGGGAGGAATGAGATAAATGTAAGACAAACAACAGAGTATTTATTAATTTCATTATTGTGATAGATGTTCCTGCGTACAAGAGGAAAAGAAACAAACGTCTTTTTATCTATTGATCATTTCAGCCTGTCTGTCTCCTCTGATGAGATTTGGAAGTTATACTGTTCTATGCTGCAGCACTTTAATCTTCCCCTTTGTTAATCCCTCTATATTATTCTGCCACTGCTTCCTTTATGCTTGACTAGGGAACTTTAAGCACTGTGACCCACATCTCTGAGGTTAAAATCTTTGAGTTTATCTCTGATTGAGTGACTCTCATTGGAAAATTACTCACCTGTCCAGCAGTGTCTAGAATGTCCAAATAGGCTGGTTCATCATCAATTCGGACTTGAGTTTTATAGGCATCCTCTGAAAAACACAGTGCAGTTTGCTTAAGCATGTGATTTGCTCAGAGAATGGAAAATGAAGCAGCTTTGCTATTTTGGAGTAGGCTTTTCATAAGTTCTTCAATCCGACCTAATGTTATTTTATTTCAAATGTTCCTTTTTGAAATCCTTTTGTCACTACAAAGTATTAGCAAAAGAGGGTCTCTTCCATCACACTGCCTCAAAATACAAAAATTAAATTTTCCTTTTTTTAAAAGGGAAACATTTCCCTTTCTTTAAGCAGAGTCCCCAGATGTAACTTAAGCCACAAAGATTCAGAGCTGTTGTGCTGGTTCTGTGCAACAGAATGATTTTTTACCTACCACAATGACACATTCAAAGAGATTGTCTAGCAAATAGTTTCATTTTAAAGATTGTCTAAATTATTAGGATAGATTCCCTGTGGCTGAACAGGATCCTGGCTCAGAGCTACTATTTAAACTTCTGTATATCTTCAGAAAGGCTGAGCATAAACTTTTTAAAAATGAATTCTGTAATCTGTCTTTACACTCATCATAGATGCAGGCAGAGGAGGAGAAACTCTGCTTTGTGGACTCTTTTCTTAGTTCATAATTTTGTCAACTATATTTAGAGCAACAAGAACAAAGAAAAGGTGAACTACTATTTGCACAAGCTATTTTCCTCACATTATAATTTCATTCCCCTCTCAACATTTGTATTTTCTTCGTTAGATTAAAAGGCGCTTAGATACTGGCCCGTGTTTATACTTGAAATAGTCTTGGAAATTATCTGTGCTCTTTAATTGCACAATCATGCAGAGCAGCCCGAGTGGCTTTTGTGACTGGCACTGGAAGTGCACTGAGGCATGAAGACAAGACAAGCGCATTTGTTGAACCTGAGAAATGTCATTAACCAAGTGAGCAGGCTGGGCCTGTCCTAAGAGCCTGTCCTAGCAGATGCCCTCCAGCTCTACTGAAATAATACTGAGATTATAATGTGGGATAATATGGGAGGTAGTTGGAATACTTGGGACCTTCCAGTTTGTGCCATAATATGTAAGTTGCATTGTACAACGCTTTATAAAAGTGTGGGAAAATCTGCTTTCTGTCAGCAGAGGGAAAAAATGAAAGCATTTGGACACAAGTCTGTATATCCTTAACTCAGATCCCTCCTGTCCAGCCGGAGGATTGCTGTCTTTTATGATGTAATCACACACAGTATTTCCCCCTTAATTTTAGGCCTCAATTCAGCAAATAGGCACATGACTTTCTTTAAACAAATACTTAGTCCCATTGATATCAAGATGGCCCAGAGGCTTAATTAATTGTATGATATATTGCCTTGCTGAGAAAACCATAGCACTTCAACCACCATATGTTTTGGTTAATAGATCTTTTTGTAGGGATTGCTGAACAAGAAACTGTGTGGCAAAGTGGGGCTATATAAAAGGTATTGGACTACTTGCAGTTTAAGTAATTTATTATTGCATGGCAATGTAATCTACCTGCAGTAGATTGCCTTTTTTCTTTTTTTTTCCTTCTTTTCTGTTAAACAAAAATTGAAAACAAAATGGCAAAATATTTAAAAATCAAACATGGTATTTCCTTCACATAAATTCTATTGATACTATCAAGTATTATTAATATAATTCCATGCAGGTGGGTGTCCACTTGCATTACATTACTGCACACATAATTAACATATGACTTCCACAAATTTAGCTCCAATTCTTGGCTCTGCATTTGGATTCTCTAAACCCAGCAGTCCTACTTCCCTTTTCACTTAGACCAATGTGAATCTTTATACAGAAGATTTAAAACAGTTAATGTGAAAAAAAATTCCTGCTTAAATTTTACTTGGATAAAAATGAAACTAGATAAATTCTGTCTTGGTTTTTCTTTCTTTTTTTTTTTCCCTAGGAAAAGATTTACAAGTTAAAAGTTAAAAGTTTAGATATTATAAATAAAAGACAAACTTGCCTCTGAATATAAGCCACAGATTTTAGATATCTACCCTGCTGAGCTACTCCAGGTGTACCCTGATATATTGTCGCTGTCATCAGTAAAGTTTCAGCTGGATCCAGACTATCTTTATAACATTTTTACTTTGTAGACATAACACTGAATGTATAAAGGCATTTAGTAATTTTCATTTATTTTTGCTTTTCCTAACTACTGACCTTAAAAAAATTTCACAAAGGAATGTTAGCATCACTGTCCCATTTTCATTCTTGATGTATGCTGGTATCTTCTGTTGGTGGTAGAGAAACATGTTTTGATATGCTTTGACCAGGTACATGAATCTAAACAGTTTTCTAGGCAAATGCTTTTCTCATGTAAGATTTTATTTTGCCCCAAGAAATGTAGAGATGAAACAGGAAGGAGATATGAGTTTCCTTTGTAATATTCTCTCTGCCTACATGCAAAAAGCACAGATAGTACAGACAATAAAGAGAAAAGCCTAAAAATGTGCTCAGTTGGGATGTGATAAGCAGGGGAATTTTCAACCTGCATGTAGATGGAAAATAGGTGGGAGTTTTAACCCCTAATTTTCTTCAGGCACACATTTAAGAGGAAGTCCTTAAGTGCACACCTGCCAAAGAAATCACTGTCCTGAGCCAACACACCCTCACACCAGAGAGCAAATCATAGCACCACTTATGAGCTTCACCTTCTTAATCACGTCCTTAATGCTCAAACACATTCAGTCTTATGAGGGGCACTGCCTTTCCATTGTCCTGTGGATTCACTGATATCCTGGGCATTTCACGCCTTGCAAGGCAGCAGGCAGAAGCCAGATGCATAAATTGAAACCTCTGTTTCCCATATCACATCTTAAAGACCAAGAAGAAGAGCTATACCACTTAGTTCTGCTCTACAATTAATAATTTTAAACTGGGATTTTGTCTTAGAAAGTAATGTAAATAGAGTTTTAATTCTATTTTCTGTCCATTACATGGGTAAACATCTTTATTTTATTTAAAACTATGATGCAGAGGCATTAACTTGGAAAGAAACCTCTTCCTAGAAGTCAAGAGTTGGAAAAATCTATACCTTTTACCCATATTTTTTGTTTCATTGGTAGCTGTGAAGTTAAGCAGAAATCCTGGTATTTTTATATGTTTCCCAAAGGATTTCAGAAGGGACTACTGTGTGGTCCAAGCAGCATGGCACAATTTATGGTCATGGTAAGGGAAGTTCTGAGACCTTGCTGTAAAGAGCAGGAACAAGATGCTCACATGTGGACAGAGGACAGAAATGAAAATGCTCCTCTGAAACTGCACCTAAATGTAAATGAAACAAAGTGGGAAAATCTTCATCAGGAACACCAACAAACTCACACTCCAATATCCCCACTTTAAAAATTATCTGCATTACAAATGGTGTCTGCTGTATTTACACTTCTCCCAGTGTTTGAGAATGCTATACTTTATTTCACCTAATTAATTTATAATATGAATATAATTTTCCCTATAAAACTAATTTGGGGGCTGCTAAACCACATGTATTAATGCTTTACACCCTACAGCTCTAAGGAGTGGTATTTAATAAAAGGCCAAAATCCAGCTGCTATTTCAGTGAAGCATTAAAAGAACGTACAGAATAGGCATGAATGATAATCAGACATCAGGCAATAAATCAGACCACAACTATATTGTTCAGATTAAGCTCAGGATTAATTTTTTTTCTGTGAGGTTAATCACAAAGTCTCAGCTTTTGGTTTGGGAAAAATTCTGCAGAAGAGTGGGTCATTGCATGAAAAAATCTGTGGATGGAATTTACTGACATTGCTAATTGTATTTCAAACACTGACTGTAAGAATGAGCACTTTTTAGAGTACCAAAAAGAAAAGAAAACAAAACTCCCACATCCTTGTAATCTGAACAATGCGTGGATACATGAATTGTACTGTGAAAATTTTTTTTTCCTACATATAATGTTTTTTTAGAATCTTATTTCCTACAAAGATTAAAAATAAAAATGAAAATAGATACAAAATTATTCTCAGAGGATTATATCATATGGCTTCAATGAAAACTGACTGTTTAATGTGTTGTAGGGTGGAACAAAAAAAAAGATCCAACTCTTTTCTAAATGGTACATATTTCTTTTTAATTTTAAATTCTTTCCTCCTTTTTGAATATCTAAGTGTTTTGGGGTTTTTTTAAATTCTCTTTTTCTCATTTTTAATTGTCCTTTGCAGTGTTAGAAAATTAAAGAAAAAAATTGCTTAAGTTTTATGTTTTCTGGCTTCTGTTTTTCTGGGGGTTTTTTTTGGTGTGTTTGTTTGAAATTAATGCATGATCATTTTTTCAGATTTCTTTTTTTATAGGACATAATTCTGGAGACAGAAATACAGTAATTAATGCAAGGTTGTGTTATGACCGGTTATCTTGGAGAATCTGAATTCATTAAGAATATATATCTGTACTTTTTCAGTTATGAGCAGGTAACTGCTTCATGATAAATAGAATTGAATGGTGTACAATTTAAAGGGGAGCTCTATTGGACTTTTTGTCTGCATCCCAGACATGTTCCAGTCCCTGAAATTTAGGTCAGATGCTTCTTTTTTCCATTTGTTAATTCTGTTTCTATGCCTTCTAAACAAAGCCTCTCTTCTCTTTCTTTTACAATACCAATTGCAGTCAAAAATTATCAGATTCACATATATAGGTGAGCCAAAAGACATTTTACTTGACTGAGGAGGTGTCAAGCCAGCAGAAGGGATCCAAGCTCAGTCAGACACACCTGGAATTCTGCCTCTTGTTCTCCCTGTGTGCCAAAGCAATGGCAGGAGACACAGCTCTTGGTGTGCTTAGATTATCTGCCACAAATGCATTTCAATTTAGCAATGCTCCTGAATGTAGGACGGTCATGAGTCTTTGCCTGCATGAGTGTTGTTTCTATTTACAGCAAGGAATTTTTAAATGAAAAGACTGGATGAACAGAGACATAAACCACTGCACCAAATACTACACATGAACTCCTCCTCTTTGAGATAAGAATACGCATGTCGTAGGAATTACCCATCAAAATACATTGCCATTAAAACCTCCCTCAGCAAATAATTATTTTCCTGGACTATGAGTGTTTTACAATTTGGGTGAGCGCTGCTATCAGCATTCTGCAGACAGGGACACCAAGTCACAGAGGTTGCGCTCCCATAAGCTCTGCACACATGATAAGCAATTGGTGGTTTAGAGGAGCAGGACTAACAGATTTGATTGCCTTGTATTTTGTAAATACTCACATGGATAGCAGTAGCCTTTAATATAATGCAAATAGGGATATTAGTACTGGCCTATTAACTAGGTTATTTAAATATTCCAGTTCCAGCTCTGTTACATCATTATGTGTGGTGTCCTGTGCAGGGCCAGGAATGGGACTTGGGCCAACTTGATCCTTGTAGGTCCATCCCAGCTCAGCTCATTCCGTGATTTTATTTTCTGCAATCAATTTTTATATCTGCAATCGCACTTTTCTTCCCAGTGATGATGATTTTTTGTTTCTCAGCATTGGGCTGTATTTGCCATTTGTCATTTGTTCAGCGTTGTCATGTCTTTGTCAGATCCTTCAGGTTTCACTCAGTTTCATGTTAACAGCACACGTTGCCTGTTACCAGCCTACAAAAGTGATGGTAACAGACAATATTATTCCAGGCAGAAGAATCTTGATGATGGTTTGCAGAAGGGAGAAAAAAAATACCTTTTCCTTTCTAAATCCACAGCCAGAAACACTGCCTTCAGTAACCACATGTTCTGAACACCTCAGCTTCTTCTATAAAAGAAATGTTTGTAAGTAATGCAGCATTTAATGTATATATTACTTCTCTGCTAGCCCATAAAAAAACCTATAGTGTAGGCCCTGAGAAAATAAAAATAATCTGAGAAAAAATAAAACATTATTCATGTTAAGTGCTTATCATAAAAGGAATTCATTAATTTATTCATTGTACATTCAGTTTCATAATAAATACCAAAATCTCTATATCCCTGTTTTCATTTTAGCATTCAAATTGCCATAAACATATTTACAGATGAGATACTGAACCAAAGCTTTGGCCACGTACAGAAAATCCTCTGTAATGTTTTCAAATGGCCATGCTAAATTCAAATGCATATCACTGCTGTAGATTCCATCTCTTCCCAGTTTCAATTGAAAAAACAGTATTTCCTTTACTTAGCCTTTGTTCAGTGTCATAACATGCTTTTAACTAATTTCTGTGTTCTGTTTTAGGGGCTTCTGTTCCTTCAATGGTACCTAAATATTATCCCTGATTTCTAAATGGCACAGGTTCCCCAGAGGAGATGGCTGCCCCATCCCTGAGAGTGTTCAAGGGCAGGTTGGACAGGGTTTGGAGAAACCTGGTCTGGTGGAAGGCACCCTTACACCTTCCCATATTCATACCCATGGCAGTACAATTTGAAGGAATGATATTTGGAGTACATTCCAATGAAACTTTTTCTGTGACTATGCAGTTTATAAGATAATTCATAATTTCAAGGAGTGAAGACACAAATAAACCAATTAAAATTTAACAAAAAGAAAGTAATGATTCTATTACCTATATTTGAAAACAAAAGAGCAGAACATCTTGTAGTTGATTTTGTCCTCCTAAAACAGGAACTGCTAATAACTTCAATGGAAAGCAGAAGCACAACTAGATTGTACCCAGATCCTCAAACAAACCTCTTCATTTAATCCTAATCAATGAAAAGTGGTGGCTCAATGCTTAGAGGGGCACAGTGCATAGAACCATACAATCACAGAACTGTTTGATTTGGGAGGGACCTAAAAGAATCTCATTGTAACTCCCCTTGCCATGGGAAGGGACACCTTCCACCAGACTATAGTTGCTCAAAACCCTGCCCAACCTTGAACACTTCCAGGGATGTTCGCATCCCTTGAACACTTCTGGCAACCTTATGAACATCCAGAACCGTTGTAGCAGAATAAAAACCTCAATTTAGGCCCAGTAAGTCTCATGCAGCCTCACTATTCATTATTAGTCGTTTTTAGCATCCACCTCTATCATACTCTTCTCTGACTCCTTCACCTCAGGCTTTAGCTGCATCTGCTTCCAATAATTCACCTAAAAGCTTCCTGAGCCTAATGGGCATTTCTGTTCAGCTCTCACCTCACCACAGTGCTCCTCTCCTAATGCCATTATGTATCTGTCTTAAAACAGCTGCTCTCAAATTAACTTTCTCCCTCTTGTTGGTCTGCCTAATGTTTCAGAGCTGTGCTCTGCAGGGCAGGACTGATAACACTGAGCTGCTGAAGCAGCCTGATTGATTTTCAGTTTTGGCTAAGTACATGCCAGTTTTCTTGGTGACCTGAAATGCACTCAGAGCCTTTTAAATTGGGAAATGGGTTATCCATTGCACAATCCATCTTCCATTTTTTTTCCTTTCTTTTTCAGTTTTACCTATGGATGTATATAAGAACCTCTTCTTGAATGTCAGCTTGCTGTTTCATTACTGTGGTGCCCTTTCATTCTTTGCTGAAAAGCACTGGAAGCAAAAGCAGCTTAATCTCACTTAGCCTATGGTAAGTATAAAAAAAAATACAAAAAACAACAGCGTTATCTGTGCTCTAAAATGTTTTGTGTGATCAGAAATCTGATCTGAACTTTGAGCCAGTTAAATTTAGTTTCTCTTCTCCCCTTGGGTTCTCATGATCATGAGGTTTATTAACAAAGCAGCTGGAAAAGGAGGCAATGTCCTGCTTAGCTTTCCAGAACAACTAAAATTGAGAATGCTTGTGCTGAACAGTTTTGCATGGGAGTGAATTTCTTCTATATGGAGTAATCAACAAGGATACAAAGCACAATGTACAATAGAAAATTCAAGGTAAGACACCTATTTCCAGACAAAGGAGGTAACAATATAAACCTTGGTAGCCAGCAAGGCAAACCCCTTGCTGCCTTTTCTGGCCTTGCAGCACCTTGCACTCAGTCAGACCTCTGTCATCAGGGCCCAAAGTTTATGAATTACAGCAGGGTATGTGAGCATAACAGTATATGTGACTATCCAGTCCAGAGAAAAATATTAGGGCCATTAGCAGATTGAAAATTAAGCACAAGAAACACCAATGCAAATATCTCCTTCCACAGAAACAGTATTTTTATAAAACTATACTATGTATTATTTTTTACTGTTTGCAACATTTTATTTTCTATTTGCAGACAAGTCTTTTCCCCTCCAAAATAAAATTATTATTAATTAAAGCAAAATGCTTTTTCAGAAGGTCACAGAGCAGTTACAAGTTCTGATCAAGGTCAAATTTATTTTACAATTTTTATTTTGAGACTTCAAGATGAAGTCTCAAAAACAACCCTCTGCACCCCTCTCCCTTCATTTCCCCAGGCACATGGATGGAGAAACTAATTCCATTCTTACATAGCAACACATTGTGAAACAGAGAATTCTTCTGGGTTTAGTCACCTCTTTTAAATGATAACTTTCTGCTGAGACACAGCATGGATTTAGGTAAAAGACGACACAGTTGATCTGAATAATTTGGTCCAGTGAAGCAGCTTTCAGTTATGATGCAAATGCTGTTATCAACAAAGCCACCATTTATGATTTTAACCTGCAAATATATACATATGTGACCAATTTTGTGTTAATCACTGTATAGGACAGAAAGTTTGTTGCTTAGAAAACTCACTTAGGTCTTCATCAGGACTTGCAGTGTAGTCCTCCAAACAGGCTAAGTTTTAATTGTTGTGTCCCCCACCTGAGTGAATAAAACTATTGTTCTCAGAGCTGGCTCTTACAGAGAAATTAAAATTTCTCTGCAAAAGTTAGCAATTTTGCAACTTAAGGTTAAAGATAACTCAGGCAAACCATTGCACTTGCTGTTAGGAACTGCTTGCAATGTAGATAATGCTACTAATATTTAATAAAAGCATATCATTATTTCCTTTGCTTCCAGAAAAATTTTATTTTATTCAAAGGCATGCATGAACAAAGTGAACAAAGTACTCCTGTTTAATCAAAACATGATAATTAACAGGAGTCCAAGTACCCTTATCTCGGGGAACAAGAATAGCAGGTAGCAATTTCCCCACTCTTTCAAGTCCGTGCTTGTGCTACTGAGTGGGAGAATCTGAGGGCTAGGAATTCACTTCTTGTCATTTCAGGGGAAGTAATTAGCAAGTTGGCTACATCTGCATGGTTATTAGCATGGATGGTGCCTTGGATTTAGTTAGGTGTAGATGGCTGCTGGGTTCCATGAAAGAAAGGTTAATGGAAACATTTGTCCTGCGATGAGGAATTTTGAATTGAGCGTGATAAATCATCCGCCTCTAGAAAACCGTGGCGTGGGCATCTCTTTCAATTTCAGAAACCATTTGCGGGATAATTTTGCTAATCACAATGTACAGGACACAGGTAAGCAAGTTTTCCCCATTCATAGGCTGCAACTCTTGCTTCAGGTCCTTCTAAGTTCATGACCTTAGTGGTAATTACAGATAATTAATGGTAATTGCAATCACCAAATGAGGGTTGTGATGCCCACAGCAGAACCACCGGGCTAAGGCCACAAAGTGAGTTTGGTGTTCACTCCAGCTTCAGCCATGTAATTCTGAGGACATTGGACATCCTCCTCTGCCACAAAACATGACATTCCACCCCACTTTAGCCCCAAGAACCTAGGCTTTCTTTATTGTATTTCATATTTCAGAGAATTCTTCATCTAACTAACACAAGATGCAGAGGCTAGGGTGAGATAATCATGTTCTATCACTTTGCATGCTTACACTGCTAATCAGAAACTACAATTTGTGTGTGGCTTCACTGTGGATAGCAGTTCTGGGTAAAAACATAAACTCTCATGTTTTTGATGTCACCATCCAGATGCAGATCTTTCCTGCAGCCAAAATCAGTCAGGATCTAAAGGTTCAGAGCTGAGTTCCACAGATCATATCAGGGGTTCACCCCAGTGAAAGTGTGCCAGAGAAAATCTACTACAAGGGAGCAGAGAAGAACCTAAGGAGGAAACATCGCCCCAGTTTACTTTTTTGGGTTAATATTAGGGTATAATTGTAGGTCTGAGGAGAGACCTGAAGATCTCAGCTCTGAGAATATTCTCTTCCGTTAGGAGAACCATTAAAGCTCTTTTTCTGCTTCAAACTACTAAATTTATCAATCAGAGACTTGGTGGATCAAAACAGGGGAAGAAAAGATTTTTTGACAGAGTAAAACCAAAACCACCCATTGCTGAATTGGAGGTCTTCTGCCCTGTATAAAGCTGTCATGAAGAAAAAAATTGACTGTTTTGTGTTGAACATACAAAAAAAAGTTAATAAGGGTTTCTATTCCTGACTGACTCTTTCTACACTCTGAATAGAGAAGATACTATAAAATAATTTTAATAAAAATATTTCATTATTTTAACTATTCTTACTGTTGCTATTATCATAAAAATATACCACAGAAATGCTTTTGTATTGTCACATTTATAAGAAAAGGCTTTTTTCTTCCTCCCTCAGTTTTAATCTGATCAGTGCTTAAGAAGAACAACCACCGAGTCACATTTCTATAAAGTTTTTAGTTATTTATGTATTCTTTTTGTATTTAGCAGATACACAATTAATCTGAGGTTTCCAGAAGAAATAGAAGGGTAATATACCATACTTTGAGCCTCCACTTACCCTTTTCAGTGAAGAGAAGATGGCCAAGGCAGGAATATATTTTACTTCCAGCACAAAGAAAATTAATGGAGTATGGAAAATAATAAATACGAACCATTATCAGCTAAGGGGTATTGTGCTTTTTTGCATGTGAACGTGAGGCAAGCATAGATCTCTCCTGACAGCACACAGGGTAAACACTTTTCTGTCTTCTTCCAGCCATAGTAAGCATTTGTTGAGCAGAGATTTTGGATAAATAGAATAATGTTATCACAGCACCACTCATAGCTGTCTACCAATGGATTTAACTCTGCTGATCACCACTGACCACCTGCCAGGTTTTGCTCATAACAGAGTCATTTGTTCATTTTCCTAATTTCTAAAACAATGGAGAAAGGGAAGTCATATCACCAGCCAGATTATCATTTAAGGTAATTCTGATTAGATAAATCCTCCAACTGAGGATATATAGAGCCATGAAAGGTCACAGGGCCATTTAACCAGTTTTCCTCGTTTGGAGATGTTCAATAGCCCAAGGAATCTCACACCGTGGCACAGGTAATTGCCACTGCTATTTTTGACAACAGGGATCAACTTGTGAAGGAATTTTGGCTCATGGACTGGTGTCTGAGAGTGAATGCATGTGATGCTTGACTGGGTTTTCACACCTTGCCTGTCCCAGAAATACAACAATTTCTGATCTCTTTCATTCCCACTTTTACCACCTTTTCCACATATTTTTTTCTACATGATCCCTTTTGACTATTTGAGCTTTGAGAACCATTTTTCACCAATTTTTTTTTAATTTATTAACCTCTCAGGCAGGTATTCCATGTTGGGGTGGCTTAATTTTCTTTCGGAATGCTACTGAATCAGCTTGAAAAACTGTTCAATGAATTGCAGAGGCTGGGAAAAGGGCAGAGATACAGAGTGGGATTTCCTCTTTTTCTGCACAAATGAGTTTTAAGATTTGGCTTATTTCATGTCACAAAAGTACAGAATGTTTCAGAGTCCCCAGCGTCTGCTCCTAGCAGGTGACAGCTCATGCATCAATCCTTGCTCATGCTTTAGGGTAAAGAATAGCTCCAGGTATTAATATCTACATGGAGATACTAATATCTTTGTGTATTAATATATTATAATATTAATAGCTCCAGATAGATGACTCTACACTTGATCTCTACACTATTTCCTCCTCTTCACAGCGTGGTGAAGAAGGGCTCAGAGCTGTGGCTGCTGTCTGGCACTGCGGTGCCTGAAGTGAATCTGCCAGCAGAGCTGCAGTGTTCAGTTTTCTGAGGGCATGTGAGACAGACACACACCACTGCACTGCCAAGGCTGAAGTGCAGGCCAAAATTCTCTTTGAGGTGTTCTGACCAATATTCCAAACTTTGAGGAGGTGTTTGGTGACTTCAGAGGGGAGATGATGACTGGAGAATGAGATCCCTGGGGTTCCTACTCTCTAAAAAGACACTGACTGCATTTGCTGCTCTGATATTGCTTGTATCAGATATGTTACTAAAAGAAAATTATTAGGTTAAGCAATATTTCCTTGGTGTTTGAAAATGTTAATCGAAAAAGATCTGTCACCTGATGTAAACAGCCCTAAAAGTAATTCCATGAGTCATATGTGTAAGAAAACCTGAAGTTTGGACATCAAAATTATGAGCAGGAGTTCTGGGGAGATTCCCCTTGAGTACAGACAGAAAAATGCAACTTCTTGTTTGATAGTTTTTTTTTTATGAAGTCTGAAAACAATTTAGAACTGGACAGCTGACTCATGAAATCAAAATACAAGGAAGGAAAGTTTAACATTACAGCAGGAGATCATATGTCTGAGTATCACAGCATGTTTAGAATAGGACCAGACTAGTCCTTTAACAAGAGAAATACTGAAGTTCTCAACAGAAAGAATCAAATTTCATCATGATATGAGATTTTGTCTAAGACAAACATATCTCATACTGAAATGTTGGGAGATTATCCCACTATCATTAATGTGCACTTTAAATAAAAAATACTGCATTTTAAAAAGAAATATCTCAAAGAGAAATAGGATTATTTTTGGCTTTCAAGTCAAATTGTTCCCATCAGAGAGAGAAAAATCTGCTGTGATTTTCCAGTCTCCCCTCTCTGTGCTTTCAAATAATTTGTATTTCCTTTCATAGTGGGATGAAATACTAACACTAAGCAGAAGTTATTGCCTCCTTGAAATCTAAACTAACTGAGCATTTTGGGCACTTTTTCCATTCTTAATTTCTTGATGCTACTCCCTGTTTTTCTATGCATGGCTTATTTTTCTCTTACTGTGGAAGAACGTACACTGCCAGACTCATGACAATGTTCTCCTTTCTTTTGCCACCTTAGCAAGGATGGTGCACAGCACATCTCACTCTTCATTTTCCTCTATCCAGACACTCTGAGAGGTATCACAATGATTTTTGAAGGTCCTTGTTCTGTTAGAGCCATCAGAGAATGCACCACAATTCATCTTCAGGCATCTAGATTTAGAAACCTAGAGAGCATTTGTCTATATGCAAGGTTGGTAGCTAAAATCTCCTTACCCTGAAGTGTGGATGCTATCTAGTTGTCCATACTGGAGTCTGGATGCTTGTTATGCTCTTGGGAATGTTTCTGGTTTTCATTCACTGGACTAGAAGGGCTCTGGTGATCCACAGATCCCATGTCACACTCACAGGGGGACAGATATCAGCCACACAGGACCTCTGGAAGATCTACAGCCTTCTGGGTGGGGATCCTGAACCAAAGCAGGGCTGCAGGGCACAGAATCCTTCACTGAACCCTTTAGGTTGGAAAAGAGCCCTGAGATCACTGAGTCCAGCTGTTAACCCAGCACTGTCAAACCCACCACCAACCTATGTCCCCAAGTGCCACACCTACAGGGACCATCGCTGCCCTGGCAGCCTGTGCCACTGCTTAATACCCTTTCAGGGGAAAAAAAATATATTTATCCAATGTAAACCTTTTCTGGAGCAAGTTGAGGCCTTTTTCCTTTTGTCCTGTCCCTGTTCCCTGGGAACAGAGCTCAACCCTCCCCCCGGCTGTCCCCTCCTGTCAGGAGCTGTGCAGAGCCACAAGGTCCCCCCTGAGCCTCCTTTGCTCCAGGCTGAGCCCCCACATCTCCCTTGGTTACTTCTCACCAGACTTGTGCTCCAGACCCTTTCTCATCTCTGTTCCCTTCTCTGGACATGCTCCAGAGGATCTCAAATGGCTCCTGAAAACTGTGATAAAGGAAGAGAGCAAAGAACTGAATCTCCACCCTAAACCTCCATGAATCTCTAATTTGAACCAAGATACAAGATTCATGTGCAGAATTTAAAATTTGGATGTCTAAAGGTGAGCCTTATTCAGAGTATCCATAATCTCTGCTCTTTTTGATATACCTAAGTCTAAATGCCTTGCATCACAAGTGATTATCAATCTCTTAATAACGCAGATAACACCAACAGACAGCAAAATGAAAAATAAAAGCACAAATTTAAGAATATGGTTCAAAGGCATGCACCAGTATTCTTGTACATTCTTCATTTCTTGTTTTGAACAATGATGAATATGGAAAATAGAGGCAATATTGCTACATCTACATAATCAGTGTGAATACCCTTGGGAGACAGTCCTTGGAGACAAATTGATCATTTTATATGAATTTTTTATGCCACGTCAGATAAGGCCAATAAATATATGGAGAATGATGAATGAAAGAAAAAAAAAGGAAAAAAAAGAAAACAAATAATTTTGGGGCTCAAATCTAGTTGTGATGTGCTCAGTCCAACCTAAATATTTCTTTTCTATATAAAGAAAAAGAGTGAGAATTAATTTAGGGATGGTCTACACATGCATTCACATTTTATATAAGAGCAGAAATGTTCTGGAAACTATTTGTACCCTAAATATAAATGTGAATAGAACTTTTGTGGCAAGATGCCTCTCCCCAGATCTAGCAGATGTGTCCCACCTTTGTCCTCTTTAATTTTTAATGAGTTTGTATTTCCCTTGCTTTATACTTTTTCATTATTGTACCTTCAAAACCGATACAATCTTTATATCACAAACATTTTTTGGTGCTCATTATATAAACCTAGAATATTTCCAGCTCGGTTTTCCTTTTTTTTTTTTTTTTTGGTGTGAAATTCACCCCCGTGCTTCCAACATCTTATTAAAGATGAGTAAATGCATTTTATTTGATGCATTGGTGAATGCAGCACTTCGTTAGGGAACCTCATGGAAATTCATGTGCTTAATGCTAGAGTGCTTTCCATCCCACACCCATTTCAATTAGAGTTTGACATTGACGCAGCCTTAATGCCCTCAACTGCTCATTTGACACAATCTCATGCAGTGATATCTCAACAAAACAGGAAGCTGCTCTCGCATCTCGTTTGCATTATGTATTCATTTTAAGATTAGTCACATGGTCAATGAGCGTCTTGGAGCCTGTCCAGTTTGCTGCTCTGTGTCGTGTTTCCTTTCCTGACACTCCACTTGCATTAACTCTCTGTGATGTTGCCAAAGACGGTGCAGACTGTAAATTGCTCTCAGCCATTTGTTCCAGAAAATTATCACATCCACCGCCACTTGGAATTTATGCCCATTGTTGATTACAATTAAATATTAAATGCGCTCTAAAATAATTTAATTTTCACAAAGTGCTAAGCTCTGATGTTTTTCTTATATACAGTCTAATACAAATTTTACCCTTCCTCTCCCCCTTTACTTACAAAAGTAATATGTTTCTGTCTCAAAATTTTGAGCTGCAATGCTTGTAGCAAATCTAAAATATGGCCACTATACACATTTGATCTTGAAGTGGCATTAAACTCAAAGCGACGGCATTAAAATTAGCAATTCAGGTAGCATTTAACTTTTTAATCAATATTTACTCTATATTTTAAATGAATACTGACACATCTAGTTCTGTATTTATGTGTATGCACACAACATCCGTTAAATTCTTCAAAAGTCTACATAAATCATAAATATAGAGAGAAAAAACATGTAAATAATTCTAAACCTATTTGCATAGCCCTTTCAAGATCAAAATTAACACATTTGAAGTATATGTATGTATAACAAACTATTTCACAGGAATTAATGGAAATTAAAACCAGCTGAAATTATTATTCTACTTCTACTATTATTATTCTACTTCCATGTCAATGCTTAAAATGGGCACTGAAAAAAGTTTTAAATTATAAAGTGATTGTCAATATTTTGGTAGCCCCAGGGTCATCAACAGCTTGCCCTTAAAACTGAAAGTGATAGATTTCTGGGATTTCAGGGACAATGATGCTGTTTAGAATGGCGCCTCTATTTCACTACCATCTATTTGTTATAGGACAATTAATTAAAAAAAAGTCCCATCAAGTGCAAGGAGGGACAACATCAATTTGGTTAGCACTATATCTTTAAATTTTGGCTAAATTTGCACAGTTAGGCTTCATGGTTACTGCCACCACAATGCCATATAATAGAAAATAAAGAGAACATAATAGGTCGTGCAAGAGCATCAGAAAAAATTAGGTGGGTATTTATTAGAGTCTTTTGTACATGTCAAGCAAATGAGACAATCCACCTTATCTCAATGCTCAGCTGAAGTGCTGTAGTCTCAGTAGTTAGATTAACACTGGAAATCTGTGGATTATCATTTAAACACACTATAGAATTTTTTTTTCTGGACAGGATCACCCCTTCAGTGACCTCGACAGGAACCTCTCTTCCTTAAAAATGCCCAGAAAAATAAAATTGCAGGTGCACAGAACTATTTATTTGCAAAGAAGTATCCCAAAAAAAAGTGAGGCCAGGTGCCTATAAAAGTTCAGGACAACGCATAGGTTCCATAAACAAGATAAAAATTGCTGAGGAATGGAAGGGGCCTGGAATGTATGGTACAAGACAAAGGCGATAAATTGATATCCAGAGAGATCAGGGATCTCAGAAAGAGAAGAAAAATTGTATTTAATTTTTTGCTTTGTCACTCAGACAGCTTGAATGTAGATTTCATATGTGGCCCGTTTTGTAATTTCTGCATCATCTGCTGCTGGGTTACAATGAGAAACAAAACTCTGCCTGGAGATATCACTGATCTTAGATGGTAACTTCCCCATGACACGAAGCATCTGTGTCTATCTCCTCACGATTTTAGAGGAATAACCTTTTCTCCTGAAATCAGCATAGTCTTGGTCCTGGAAGTACTCATTTTGGATCCTCCTATTTTCTTTAGGCTGATGGTCTAAATAGTAAAAATATCCTACTACTGGATGTGTAACCAAACATGAGATTAATTCTGTGAGTTGAGACCAGTTGCTTAAAAGTAGTAAAAACAATCTCAACAGTATAAGCTTTTTCAGTGGGCTGCCATTTGAAAATTATGTGTTTGTTATTATAGATGTGGCAATAAGTGATTCCTTCTACTTGTTTTTTTTTTGTTTTATGTACAATTTCAAGGGGTCGTACACAAATTTACCTAAGGAAAAACATAATTACTTAGCGAAGATCATTCTCTTCTGTTTAGTATGTGTTTTAGAGCCCAGATAATAATAAGAACTTTTCAGGATGTCCTCATTATACTCTGAGAAAGAGAAGTGCTGAAGAGAAAAACTTGTACTTCCATTCTGTGTCTAGCCAGCTGGGTGAGATGGAATTCAATAATTCCCTGTTCACTTTCGGCCTCTCTCCTCCTCTCTAGTGTTGGTTTTACTGAGTAGAAACACTTTCTCACCCAAGGAGACCTTCATCGTGATCAAGTCCTCAAGGCATTCCTGCAGTATGTATTTTGAATGCACCATAAGCTTTCCTTCTCTTCATGATTATCTATTATTCATATTGTGGTGGTGTCTAGAGACCAATCAGTTAAGATTATGATGAGATACAATATAGGAATAAATACTGATGGCAGGTGAATAGCTAACAATAAAGATGGATGTAGGTACCTAAGTTAGTGATGTAGATAACTAATAATGTTCCTCTTTTCCAATTAGATTTAATAATTTCAATTTTTTTCTGAGAAGAACAAAAGAATTTGTAGCAATTCCACAGTAGTTTTGCCTTCTTTAGAGATGACACATCCCATTGGTGTTTCGCAATTTTTTAACAGTTATAAAATTACTAATGACATGAAGAATTTAGATATTTTTTCATTATTTAAGTTACGACCATTTACCAAGACCTAAAATCTAGAAAATGTGGAATACTATAGAAATAACAAATAAAAATTAAAACTGTCATTGTCTGCTCTGTAGAGTGATACAATAATTTTATAGAAGTTAAAGATGAGTTTGAAATACTTGAAAATTTCAAAGAAAACAAAAATTTTTTTGTCTGAGAGGAATTGATTTCTCTTTTTTTCCCCCAAAGTCTTTGGAAATACAGATGATTTTAGTGCAGTTTCCACTTATTGGACCCAGTTCTGTCATAATTCTCTTCTTATAATTAAACATTGCACATGGATAGTGTGCATAAATGTAAGTATAAGTAAATCTAAGTAATAAAGGCACTTTTAAATGAATAAACATGCAGTTCTGACAGTCACTCAGCATTTAAAGATTATTTCAGATAAAAACATGTATTGTCATAAAGTGTAAAACAGATATGTGTAAATTTCTATATTCACAAGTTTATGAAGTAGATAAACCCAACAAAGTTAGTTGTGTAATCCCGGAGCACAACTCTATTCAATTGAGCACTCATTTGATGTTCCTAGAGGAGGCCAGCTAAGACTTTAAAACAGGAAGTAGCACTAAAATAACAACACTTAAAAAAGCAGACAAACATATCCCACTCCAGATTGGATTTTTCATATTCTTTAGCGATTTTGTTTCATATTCTGCAGTTATAAATGCACAATATTGATAGCTAAAATGCATGAATGGCAGAGCCCTGTTTTTGAAAGAGGTTTTGCATAAAGAGCATCAGGAAGAAATATCTATGGTAAGACCATGACATAATGTCATTATACCTTAATTTTGTGTCATCTAAAGTTTGCAAATCTTCCTTCTATCTAAGGACCTTTTAAAAGCAGCTTCTCATTGTCTCACTGTAGTATTCACATTTTTTGAAAAAATCTCTTTGTCCACGATTTTTCTCCAGGGAAGCTGAGAGGCTTCAGAGAAAAGGAAAACAATGTTTACCTCATTTGCTTCTCTTGTGTTGTGCTCACATGTGGAATGTGTTTGGAGATTGTTTACTTACAAGTGATTGTTTTATTGGATTCTGGTGTGGATTATTTTGACTCTTTGGCCAATCAGGGCCAAGCTGTGTTGTGACTCTGGGAAGAACTATGAGTTTTTAGCATTCAGTAAGTGTTTTCTGTATTCTTCAGTATAATATGGTATTCTTTAATGTAATATAGCATTATAAAGTAATAAATTAATCTTCTGAGAGCAGCCAGTCAAATTCATAATTCTTGCCTTCATCAAGATATTCCCAGCAAATACAACATCTCGCAGTCTCACACAGGCAGAGAAACTGAAAGGGATGAAGGGGGGAAAAGCCTGTACTCACCTATAGTTGGGTCATGGTAGTCAGGGAATCGATGGCTAATGAACTGCATTGTCATTGCTGCAGAGGAAAGAGAGGGAAGAAAAAATAATTATATCACCACCATTAAATAGAAACAGCCAGAAGAACACATGGATAAGTCACTCATGCAAGTATCAGTTCAGATTGTGAGCGCAATTCTGTTCTATGTCTATTTCTGCAACAATGCAATGGTTCTACATTGATAACTCAGAGCTGATAAATGAAGAAAAATATGTATTAAACCTCTTTAATTGTCTTAATTTCAACTTCTTTGTACCACTCCTGTGCCCAAAGTTTTTAACACTTGGAAAATACTGTTAATCTGATATTTCATTCAGATTAAAATTGCCATGACAAAAACATAAAACAAGAGTTACAAGACTGATTCATAAAGGTCTTCACAGTGCTACAAAGTGCCAGTTATTGGAGTGCCTAATTTGATGTCTGGTGTATTTAGCAATACCTAATTCATTGAATTTGATGCAACAGATGAAGTCTCCTCTTAACCACCCAGAGAACCTTTCTTCTGAAGAGACTGTTTCATGACTGAATATTAACTGCTTTTAGGAAATTTACATGAGACTTCAGGAAAACTGCATTCTGCCATTTGGAATAGGTGGCAAGCTATGAAAGTGGAAAGTGAAATAGGTGGAAAGTTCTGAATTGGAAGTGAAATTCCAATTTATGTAGAAGCACATAAACTTTCATGTCCTGTTCAACATGACATCTGAATTTCATTGGCCTTGAAAAGCCATGAAAGTAAACTTGGGTATTCAGTGACTACTGAAACATGATAGCAATTAGATGAACTTGGGAAGTTGCATTTTCTTTGTTGTTTTTTCCTCATAAGTTTGAATTTCAAATTATTTGAGTCTCCCAAACAATGACAGTTGTAAATAAAAACCTTTCAAAAGTTAAATATGTGAATTCTAATTAAATAGAAAGGGAAAAAAAGTCAAAGAGAATTTAAAAAATAATGCTTGATTTTTAAACTATTTTCTTTCTATTTTTTTTCTGGCATTACAATTAATCTACAGCTACTATATAGGTAGTTGTTTAAAAAGGTAGCCTACCTGAAACATAACTATCAGTCACAAAACAAGAAATCCAACATCAGATTTTGCCTCATGTCTTGAACATCTCAGCTGCTTTCAACAACATGCACAACAGAGGTTATGAGCAAGATGAGAGACATTTTAAAAATCTGCATATAAATACACCGACTTCTCAAACAGCATTGTTTTAGTTTCATGCTTGTCCTTCTCATATTTTCAAGAAACAGAGGCTAGGGAGAAAGTTTTATAAAATGATAAAGAGGAGAAGTATTAAACATTTATTAGCATGTTAATAAATTATTGCATCTTTAGTGTAGACAAATATAAATGCTAAGAAGCAGCATTATAAATTCATAGATACCCAGAGAGGGTAACTGTGTAAAAAAAAACTCATTCAGTCCATATATATTATAGAGCAATAAATCTATCTACAGCCACACTCATGTCTTCTGTATTATATGTTTTCAGATGCATTACTTTTAAGCACTATACACGTTTGACACTTTTATTTCCAGGAGAGATGCCTGTTTTGTTGTTTGGTTTTTTTTTTAATCCTGACAGAGTTTTAGCCACCTCTGTTCTGATTGCTGTTAGCGGTTTATGAAGAAAAAATTCATGTCTGATGTGATCTGCCTACTTTGCTCTTAGGAGCTGAGGCAGCTAGCAGAGATGCTGCTCATATGGTTTATGCCTACACATTTCCAGCTTTCTGAGGCCCTATACCACAAATTAATTCAATTTACTTCACTACCTGCCACTTTTTCTTGCCAAGCTTTTTTTTTTTTTCTTTCTTTCTTTAAAAAACACCCCAAACTATTCTGTATCTGATCTCATTCTGTTTTTTTCTGGAGCTATGCCTGCGTCACAAAATCTGTAGTTATAATTGAAATAAAAATTCTCAGAGGACAGGCAGAGCTCATGGTAAATGTTTTTCCTCTTGCCTGAGACAGTCATGAGTCAATACATCATTTATATCCTCATCAAATTCACAAGATTCAAGAGGACTGAAATAATGATGACTGAAAGAATCATGTTGTATTAAATATCAAATTTTCTATTGTGGCATGCAAAAGTGGAAGTGTTCCAAAGGAATGTGAATGTGAGGACATGGTTTAGTGGAGGCCTTTGCAGTGCTGGACTTGAGGATCTCAGAGATCTCCTCCAATCTGAATGATCTATGTTTCTATGATTGCATATAAAATGAATCTGGAGAGGTACAGAATTTGAGAAAGGTGTCAAGAGAAACACTCAAAGTAATGAAGTGAAAATGCCTTAAATTAATCTCTTCAGGAAAATGATGAATAAAAGCTCCTTTCTTTATACATTTTGTCCCACAGTTTCTTCCCTGACAGCCCTTTGTCACAGGCTCCTCCTAATCACCAGCGGAAGGAACTTTTTTGGCCTCTTTAGTCTTTGTCACCTGTCACCCAGGGATTTAGCACTCTCTCACAGGAAGAGGGGACAGAAGGAATTGAGGTACACTGATCTTTTTAATCACTGAATCACAATGCAAGATAAGAAAGTTGCTGTACAGTGGGAATTGCAATCCATCTTCCTCTGTGTGTTCCTAAAGAGAAGAATTTGCATTTTCTGCTCCATCCAACATCAGGAAGTATTTTCAGAGCAGGCATGAGCTGGTCACTTCGTCTAAGTGAAAGCCATAACTGATTTGTAGCTACAAAAAAATAAGTTCTTTATATCAGGAGAACAAAGGACAAAGTCTCCAAACATTTGATGTGCAACAACAGCTTTGTCCGGTTCTACCAGGCATTCCACAGACCTGGCTGCTGGATGTGCAGAAATTAGCTCTGAATGATGGCTGAAGGTTGGTGGAGTGCCTCCCAAAGGAAAAGGACCTTCAATCACCACTGGCATGAAACCAAGAAGCTCAGCTGGAGCCTTGGGAATTGAATCTGCCCTGTCTGGGCTTCCCAACAGGACACCTGCCTCAGCTGGAATATTTCAGCTTCATTGCTATTAACATCAGCCCCAAACTCATTTTCCAGAGTGAATTAATTTTGAAAACTAACAGAAAAATGGTATTGGTATTTCATGCTGTGTGTTGAAAATATTCTCCTTGGTCCCATGGTTTTCCACATCCATTACCTTTTTTTTCTCCCCATATAAATTAACACTCATACCTAAAAAATTCAAACTGTCATTGAATATTTTGTGAATTTCTCCTTTGAAAATCCAAATTATACTACACCAAATTTTTGCAGGTCTATTAATTAGGGACCCTTGATTCTGATTTATGCCACAAACCAAGTGCAAAATGTGGCTTTAAAGCAGGATTTGAAAATAGAAATAAATGCCTAGGACTGATTCTTGAATAAATACATATACATGTAAAAACAATATTGGTTAAGAAATGGTTAAGAAACCAAATCAAACCAAGCAAAACCCTTTTAATCCATAGCTGATATTGTGAAACATTTTGAATTGCAAGTTGCCTGAAAATTTTTAATGAATATTTTATGACACTGTGAAGATCATTTCATTTAAATGGGACATGTACATCACAGAGAAGCTATGATAAGTAAAAGGATCATTGTTTCAGATGAATAGCATCATCTTTATATCCATCTGTGGCTAAGCAAATGCAGGTTGCCCCAGCTGAGCAAATGTAAGCCTGACATGCATGAGTAACTATGCAGCTTTAAAGTTTTCCTGTCTTTTTAAAACAAGAAAGGGGTTCAAATCCTTCAGATCAAATCCTTTACATTTTTTTTCTTTTTTTGCTCATACCATGTTCATTAACTATTTAAAAGGCTGTAAATTACACCTGTGCTGGCATAAAAATGTATATGTTTTCTTTAAATAGTTCTGTCTTCTACTTTAAATATAATTTTAAATTCCTCTTAAAATTATTTTATTTTCCACTGAATAAAGAAAATGCCATGCTTAGAAAAAGGCTGAGGTCACATATTTACTCTGAAGCATCCTTTCAACCAGTACAGCAAAAATAAAATTCATCTAAAGAAAGAATTAATCTTAAAAATATATATGTGTGAGTGGGCTCACAAGCCAATAGGAAAAATATTTTGATACTCCTACAGATGTGAAAGCAGATAGAAGAGAATCCCTCTCTTCTCCTAATTTTTTCTAAATTTTATTTATACCAAAAACTTTGAAAGCAATCTTATACTTATTTTTCAAGGTTGGAGAGTACCTTGCAAGCTTACACAATATTTGTTATGCTAATAGTATCCCTGATGTGAATATTTCATTCTTCCTGTCCCTCTTTATTCACCCAAGAGCTTCCACATATTGACATTCTCCTGGGTGATGGAGTGATTGTATAATAAATCTGTTTCCAACAGAATCTTTACCTTCATCACAAATCCCACATTTTAAACACTCTAACAAAATTACCACAGTAGTTGCATCTCAGAGACCAGTGATTCCACAGTGTAGATACAGATAATTTTGATTTAGATCCACCCTTCCAGTGGATCCTTAACTCATGTTTTCTATAAACATTGAGGTTTCAATGAGACCAGTGTAGAAGATTGACATTAAAAAAATATAATGTGGTAAAGTGAGTGGATTTGAGAATTACTTCATGATGTTCATGAAAAAAGAAGAGAGCATATAGGTATCATTACAATAGAGAAGGTACCAAAGAAACTGCAGAGTACAAAAATAGTGCAGCATTATAAGAGACATTGTCATGGAAAAAGAATAAATAAATATGTTTTATTTAAAAATTTAATATGCAACCTTGGCCCTGTTTATATGGAACATTAAAAACTTTCTAAAACATGGTCAGGGCAAGCTGGACATACCTTATTTTATTTTTTAATAAACAATTTGATTATTAGTAAATATATACAAATTATATTTTATCAAAATTAGACTATTTCAATAACTAGGCAAGAACTTTGTTGCTACTGCTTTATTTCTGAAATACTAAAGAGTTTGAACAATTCTTGTCTGGTGATTTCATATCCATAAGGCCTTAGGAATCATCTTCTAAAATGTATTGCCTTTTCAAAAGTTCATGCCTGAAGACTGCAATGTTTACTTCTATTTTGTTAGCTTGGAAAAGATACAAACATCCCTATAACTAAATATGAATTTTTAAATTGGCATGTTAGATAAATCATCATTTGCAATTATTCCTCTCACCACTGAATTTTAACCAACAGACAGCATCCAAGTGAGGTTCAACAAGGGCTAGTGCTGGATTCTGCACCTGGGTTGGGGCATCCCTGGGTGTGCAGACAGAGTGGGGAATGGATCCTGGAAAGCAGAGCCATGGAAAGGGACCTGGGGTTCCTGGTCAGTGGCAAGTGGAACCTGAGTCAGCAGTGCCCTGGGAGCCAGGAGGGACATCCCTGTCCTGGGGACATCAGGCCCAGCGTCACCAGCAGGGCAAGGGAGGGGATTGTCCCACCCTGCTCTGGGCCGGGGCTGCCTCACCCTGAACACTGTGAGCAGCTTTGGGTGCCTTTCTCTATATAAGAAAGATATCAAACTATTAGGAGGATCCAAGGGAGGCCGTGAGGGTGGTGAAGAGCCCTGTGGGGAGGGGCTGAGGGCACTGGGCCTGTGCAGCTGCAGAGGAGGAGGCTGAGGGGAGACCCCAGGGCAGCCCCAGCTCCCTGTGAGGGCAGAGGAGGGGCAGGATCTGATCCCTGCTCTGTGACAGGGACAGGACCCCAGGGAACGGCCTGAAGCTGTGTCAGGGGAGGTTTGGGTTGGGATTCAGGAAAGGTTCCTCACCCAGAGGGTGTTTGGGCACTGGGACAGCTCCCCAGGCAATGGGCACAGCACCAAACCTGATGGAGCTCCGGAAATGTTTGGACAAAGCTCTCAGGGATGAGGTGGGATTGCTGGGAATGGTCCTGTGCAGGACCAGGAGTTGAACTCAGAGGTCCTTGTGGGTTCCTTCCAACTCAGAACACATTTTCATTCCATTATTCTGTGAATAACAGGAGGTAAAGATATTATTTTTTTCAATAATCTAATAAACTCTGTGAACGGCATTAACACTTACAGTAATTTGAGTTGCTGGAGGCACCAATAATTATGAAGTATACTAGGAAGAGAAAAAAAATTTCAACATTCTCTAAATGCAACCTGAGAGGGATTTCATCTGTGTTCAGTTTCTGAAAGTTTAATGACTCAAGGTTAGAAAGACTGAGAAAAGCAAAAAGTATTAAAATTAAACAAAAAAAATTTGTTATGAAACAAATGGGAAATATTAGCTAGGAACTAATTTAGGCTATGGAACAGGAAGTATTTTTAGACGTCACATGAGGGATCTTCTGGAACAAGATTCAAAGATGGAAAATGGAAAAAAACTTCTTTGATTTTAAAGAGTTTTTTGAATGAAAGGATTGAATCAGTGAAAAACTACATTCTTTTGGAGATTTTTTTCTCCCTCTATTCTTAGTTTGAGGTAGGGAAAATGTTAATTTTATGTGTAGCATTTTAATAAGGATGGCATCTAGAATCAGATACACAACTAATATCAGTTCTGGAAATGAAGTTTCGGTTTCCTAAAATATTGCATGCTTTAGTTTTCAAAAACTTTACAAAACTTTTTGCTTTCCAGGAAAAAAACTTTCATATGGAAAGCATTGTTTTCTAAAACACAAGGATAATTTAAATGGCCCTAGATTTATTATCTTCTTGGGGTGGGAGGGTTAGCGGAAGAACCTGAAGGAGTTTAATATACAATTAAAGAAGTCACAGCCAGCCCATCTGCAGCCTTTATGGTTTTGAACAAGTTATGTTACATTCCTGAGTTTGTTTTCTTGCAATTTCCTAAGAACACTTTTCTCTATTGGCTGGGTGAAGGTTTCTCAAAGGACTGTTTGATTGGAATACGTAAGATATTTCCTTTGGTTTTATTTTATCTACACATGCTGCATTTATTTTATCTTAACATGCTGCATATATATTACAGTATGTTTATGAATAAAAAACTAAACAGGGTTTAGTTCCCTGAACAAAACAAAGGGAGTGGTGGGGTCTGAGGAGGTTTTATTTGGGTGAAAAAGATATGTGAGAAGAAGAGTGATGTCTCATACATCGTATATTTTATTGTACTTCATGAAATTTAAAGAGTAAAGGGCAGGTACCTAGAGATACAGAGCATATTTTCTAGCAATCAGGGATTTTTGTAGGTTGATTATAGCTATTTGTATGATTGCCCCATGACATGGTAAATGGTAAAGTGTATAGCTAGAGCAAAACTTTGATTTCTTTAAAAGTGATTGCAGTAAAATCAAAGATCTCACCCCACAAAAATGCACTTTTATCTTCATAGTGCCAGAGGATGTGAAGATTTCTAAGGACAAGTTTTAATGTCTTTTACTCTGTTCTTCCCCAAAGTCCACTACAGACTAGATGCACTGAGAGAACAGTCTCAAGACACCTTTGTTGTGGCCCCATACACCCATTTTTATATTGTCAAACCCTTTGAGGAATTGGCCAAAAGCTTTACCGCTTGTTTCAGGAGTGAATGCTGCAAGATCTGCAAGCTGAAATTATTAATTTTTTAGGTGTTACAATGCATTATTTATTGAGAATTAGCTCTGAAATGAAGGTAAGCGGAATTTTATTTCTGTGTTAAGCACATTCTGGTGTACTAGAAAAATACAGAAGATTTTTGTAACAAAATCTCCTGCCTAGGCTGGGATGCTGCTACAGCGCTGGATTTTTATACCTTTTTTCTTTTTTTTTTTTTTTTGCTAAATTGGTGGGTATTTTTTTCACCTATATAAGCAGAAGTCCACAGAAAAGAATATCAGGCAGCAGAAAGGAACGGTCTTAAAATCAAAAGTCTTTTAAATTTCATTTGTATTGTTAGAATGAAAATATTATTAAACATACAAAACTCCATGCAAATTTTAAACAGAAAATCAAGTTACTGGGGAAGCTGGAGCAGAAACAAAGAACTCTTCCTAATTCACTGTAACTTGCCACTGTAAAGTAAGAGCAGACTGTAATCAAAATATGTTGAGGTGGAGCTGGTGGTAACAGAGAAAGGCAGATGCTTTCTTTGGAAAATAGTCAGTCTTTAATTGCTCCTCTTGCATCTGAATGAAATAAAGGACTCAATGCAGAAACCTATATGTTGAGACAATGAGTAAAAATATATAGTTATGAACCAGGTGAGTGGAAAAAAAAGATAGAAAAGCATCTTTTGTTTTTGATGATCTTGAATGAATAGATAAAAATCACTACCCAGAGAGCAGTTCTCACCCTGGCCTTTTCTATAATCATTAGATGTAGAGATATGAATTCTCATTATTTTCCTTTAAGGTGTCATTAGTAAAAAAATGATAAATACTAGGCAGTGATTACAGTTTTCCAGCATGGACTGAAGGATGAACAGAGAAAATGTGCAAAAAATTCATCCTAGACATGAGAAACTTGTAGGAAAACACCATTCAGGAAAAGTGCCTTCATTTCAGAAAAGTTTCATGTCTTCTGAATCAGCAGTCTAGTGAAAAACAGCTGTACTGAAGACTTCTAACTCCCAATTAATATCTACATCCAGACTCAGTTTCAGGTCAGAAGGCAAAACACACTGCGTTGTAAAATTTGTGTTCAAAATTCCATTTAGGGGTTAAGGAAACAAGGCAGTGGATGAAAGTTGCATTTATTGCCCGCATAAGAGACATCATCATAATGTGATACAAATTAAAGATAATGATAAGGTAGATTGCTACCACTTACAAACCATTTCCCCCACAGTGTATCCCTGATCCCTTCCCAGAAATTCTCCCACAAAAATACTGAACATTCCCTACCCTGCTTAGCTTATGTGACTTGACAAGATGCCTTAATAAACAGAAATTACTGCTGGTAAATGCTACCATTAGTGCGTTTTCCCAACGTGTTTCTCCCATCAAGTTAAAATCAGAGAGAAAACTTAATGTGTCTTCTACTGTTCTTCAGTTAGCAAATCCAATGGCAACTTCCATTAGTGAGCAATCCAAAACATAATGACATAAATAGGTTTTAAAGCAGGCTCCAGGATAATGTGATTTTTAAAGCGGAATACATTAAATAAAGCTAGAAAGACTCAATTTTCACCTATTATTTCGGAAAAGAATAGAACTGATCTTGAACCATTGCAGATAGACACATTTCAATTAAACTCTATGGACAACACTAATTTTTACAAAGGGAATACAGCAAACAAGAGAAATATAGGGTCACTCTTCATACAAGGGGACTCTGGCTTGCTACTACCAGCCTCAAGTATCTTAACTTCACTGAGAAAAACACTTTCAAAAAGGGATAAAGCCATTTCATTCAATAGAAAAAAAAAACCCCTCAGCAACCCCATTTATTTCTCTCCCGTTCTTTTTTTACCTGTGGACACGTTTCCCTGTAATGACAACTTGAGATGCCCAGGCTTGCTTTGCTCCTGTTTCAGGTAGTGCCAAATTGAGGTTGTTTGCAGCTTTGCTAACGTAAAACAGTGGTTAGCTCCTGTGCTTCCTTCCACGTGAAATTACACCCCATGCATCAAGCAGTGAGGAATTGGCAGTGACAGCAGCTGTATTTTCCTGTGAGTGGGAGAGAGTGGCTGCTGTTCCGTAACCTGCTACCAACTTTTCTGAGCATCAAACCTACGGTTTGGAAAATTGATGACACGTCAAAGAGGAAGACACAGCTCTTCCATTTAAATCCTCTCAGAAATCTTATACAGGGTTAAAGTGGAGATGAGGTTTTTATTAATTCTTTTCTTCCCAATGCTGGGTTTTCTCAATGTATCAGTTATAGGGAATTGAGGACAAGATCCAGATTCACAGATACAGCTGGGAGCTAATTCCCTTTTACTAAACAGGCTTTAAGTGTGTATCTGCCCATGGTGAACTGAACTATAATGTTTTGGGCCTCTTACAGAACCAGGGAATCCTTTAGGTTGGAAAGGACTTCCAAGCACAACCATTTGCCCAGCACTGCCCAGGCCACCACCAGCCTTTGTCCCCAAGTGCCACATCCTCATGGCTTTTAGATCCTCCAGGGATGAGGACTCCAGCACCGCTTTGGGCAACCTGTTTGTAAAGCCTGAAAATGCTTTACAAGCCTTTTAGTAAAGAAATTTTTTCTTAATATTAAATCTAAGCTTTTGTTCAACTCCAGTCCATTTCTTCTTGTTACCTGGGAGAAGATATTGACTTCCACCTGGTTCCAACCTCCTCTCAAGGCAGTTGTAGAGAGTGATGAGTGTTGTTGTTGATTAAAATTATAATCCTTTTTCCCGCTGCTGATATAACTTCAATTGAAATTTAAATACTGTGAGAAAATTGGTTTATGATGAAATTTGAGACAGGAAACTGTACCAAATAAAGGAAAATTTACTGGTTTGGATTGATAGCATCAACATTTTTAAAGTATGAAACTGATTTAATTACACTACTGTTATATATTTTACAATAAATATATTTACCCTTCTACTATAAATTAACATGATTTATAGATAATTATTTATCACTTTCATAGTTATTTTTTCATTTCTGTTTATTAATGTAGTTTAATATGCTGGCTTTCCTTTTCAATAAAAATATAAGCAAAATCTAAAACATTGTATTTTTATCAGAAATTCTCTCATCCTTTCTTTCAATATCTGACACATGTTTTTCCTTTGATAACCATGGTAGTCAAATCATATGTAAAAGAAGTAGACTAACAAAGAAGGAAGCATTTCTGAAGATACATCTTAAGTCAGAAAACTGACTCCAGAATATTAATAAAATCCCAACAAGTATTTTAATTCCTCAAAAACATTTGATTCTTCCCAGAATGTTGTCCTCTATAATTTATTTCCTACACATATATTTAAATTTATATTTCTCTTAGTGGAGTTGTTTATCTCAGTGGAGCTAAACCTGCATTATATGAGTAGAGAAGTGTTCCTCACTTCTGAGGTGACTTTGCACTCAACATATTTTACTTTTCATATCTCATATATTTTCTCTCTTAGCTGATTAGGCAATGTTTCACAACAAAGTCAAACCTGCTACATTAACTCTTGCACCAACACGAGTTCCTAATGTCTTTGCTACTGTACTGAAAATGTTTTTGCTAGATCAGAGAAAGGTGAGGTTCCTGAGTTTATTCCCCCTGCATCCACACATGAACACATCCAAATCTAAAAGCCTGTTACCCAAAAAATTAATCAAACTATTGAGAAAGCCAGGAAACGAGGAAAATGAGACCTTCCGGATGGAGGAGAACTTCTCTGTTGTAACTTAGAATGTGGTTATGCAGGGAAAATAAAAATCACAAGATAACAATATTTAGAGAGGTCAGAGGAAAAAAATTGGTTTCAAAGACCAACACCCTGCTCTGAGCAGGGACATCTCCCATTAGGTCAGGTATCTCAAAGTCCCATCCAAGCTGGTCCTGGAATTTTAGACTTGCTGTAATAAACATCCAACAGTTCTAAACAGTAGCTTTAACATTTTAAGGACTTGGAAAGGAATATAATATCTTAACATCTAAATACTTCAGAGGCTGAAGTTAATCGGGAAGAAGAGTGTTTCTAGATCCAGAAAACAGCAGGTAATTTGGAGACAAACCAATGGGAAATAATGAGCTGTCTCAGAGGACAATACCAACCCTTGCGCTTTCTGTTACTTTCACTTTATGTAGTAATCACTGAAAAACTCCTGAGGAAGTTTTATGTGATTGTGTGAAACTAGGAGAGGTGTTTTGAGCTTTTGACGGTGTTACTAGCTCTCTGTCCTTTGATTATCACCAGCATCTTTTCTGCTTCAGTTTCCAAACCTTCAAGACAACCAAGGCAACACCAACATGGACAGAAAGATCTGAGATTTATGGGATTGCCACATAAGATTTGTCTGTGAATTCATTCCTTAACTGTTCATCTAAAACCAAGTTAGTAAAACCAAGAAATTTTTAAGTACAAACTTAACCAATTGTTTCAGCATGAAATTATGTGGAGGAAAGGAGGCAGGAGACACGAGAGGAAGCATTTTTCACAAGACATTCAAGTCAGTGTCAGAGATCAAAAGACTACAAAGAAAAACTACAAAAAAAGTGAAATGAGGCCTCTCATCCTCTTCCTGCTCTCTCAGTACAAACTTGGCTGGAAGTTGACATCTGCCAAAAGCACATTCATATGGCTTGACACATGTACATGCTACATTTTATGGTGATATATTAACAGCAGACACAGTTGCCAGACATGTTTGGGGGTGAAAGGTAGAACTTCAGGCACTAAAAGAGGTGATTTATTACAGCATTAGTGAGCTGCTGAAAAGGTCAGAAAGCAGCAAAACGCATACAAAAATTTTAGAGGGTTCATTGTAATTTCACATAGAAAACCTACATTATCCTATTCAGTCTTGTATCCTCAGTGTGAATAAGAAATGTTAAAGCTCTCAATATGAACAACATGGAAAGACTTGACAAGGTTGGGGTTTTTTTTCCTGGAGCTGGAAGGAGATGACTCATGACCCAGGAACACTTAGGCCCCAGAATAGGCTGAGTCTCAATCTTTCATTCTCCTGGGCTAAACTTACTTTTGTGTATTTCGTAATGCGCTCTCTGCCCTTGGTGTCATTTATTCTGGTGTGAACCAGCTGTCTCAGGGGTTTATGGTGCTATACATCACCTTCACTTGATGGCTGACAGAAGCCCTGTTTGGTGACCCTGGACCTTTCCATGAAAAACTAACAGCAGGTAAAAAACCCCAACCATACCACTGAGTGACCAAGCCAAACTGAAACAACCTTCCAAATCTTCCCAGTCTCCCCAGACAAACATGGTCTTTACATAAGTCTTGAAATTTACATTAGAAACAAAATTCTACTCAGGATTTCTGAAATTTGATTTGGAACACAAAACATATTGGGGTGAGATAGATGAATGAAAACATTTTTGAACTTTGAAAAAAAAATCCTTAGAATCAAAATTAACTTCTTGTTCATAAAAGGCCATAAAAGACAGACATATGTAGCCATTTATGGATTTTCCTAATTACTGTGGAAATTTGTTCTATAATCAGATTATCTTAGCAAAAATAATTTTGGCCCATGGTCGGAAGATTTACTTCATCTGCTCCATTGTAGGACTAGTCTTTATGTTTTCCCATTCTCTACAGTAATTATAACACTGAAATTTTGTACTGGTGGTGCAGAGGCATCATAACTCATCTCCCTAAAAATCATAACTTGGCAGCTGAAAACCATAGAGAAACTTTTTTAAGACCTTGATAAGCTTATGACTACCTTAAGCACAAAAACCCCACACATCTTCAGGTTGCAACAATTGGAAATGTTCCCTTAATTGTATATATATATATGTATTAAAAAAAAAGCTTTTAGGGGCCCAGTGAGTAAGATCATATTGAAGTACTCTGCATGCTCACAATGTGAGGACATTGTGCTATGCTGATTCAGAAATGACTCAGCTCAGTTACCAGAAAAGAGGAGAATCAGGTCTTTTTCAAAGGTGATATAGGTGTGACAGAATGACTCATCCATCATCAGTGTTTGAGTCAGCAAAGTCTTTGGCTGAATGGCAAGTATTTATAACTGGAGAATAAAGTAACTCAATTAAAAGGAAGTAAGCAAAAAAGATCTGGATATTAAGCCTGGTTTTTAACATCTGACTATGAGGTCACTGCATTCCATAACCTGGACAAAATTTTAGTGCCAAATCAAATCCATTGAACAATCTGCTTTTTGCATTTGTCTCTGTTTCTGATTCAGAAGTTATATATTCTGCAACACTCACCTAAGCACAGAATGAATAATCTCTGTCCCCTTTCTTGTGAAAATATATTTTTGCTTTTGCAGTTTGTCTTTCACTAAAGGTTTTACTTCAGTTTTACATGCACGCATGGTAGGGCTTGGAACCTCTTCCTTTGGGAAATCCTTGCCTAAAAGTATCTTAAACCAAGATACACAGAAATTACTGTGACTTTCTCCATTGATATTGGCTGGCATTTCTTGTAAGTTTTTTACTTGTGCAATGCTCTTTGCACAATGTCCTTCAGCAGGAGTACTTAAATATCTTCAAAATAAATCATAATGAGTGAAATTGTGACTCTGAGATCAGTGGCAAACCTTTCTATTTAGGCTGAAATTTCTCTTTTATCTATATATAACTGTGGTTATTTGCCTTTATGTCTTGCAAATGAATGCACTTATCACTTTGGTGCATTTATGATTTCATAGCTCAAAATATTGATGTTTTAATAAAGGAGGAAAGAAAGAAGAGGTATTAAACACAACTTTTTGTTTGATTTTTTTTTTTTGTAAAACAATCAACTCCTGATTATTTTATAAATTAAAAAATATCTTTTCTTGTAAAGAAAACCATTTTTGTAAACACTCAGATCTAGAATTAATCTAATTCCTTTAGCCAAGACATAAGAAAAGAGCTACAATTGTACAGGATCTTCAAATCTGTGCATAGGTGGAACTCAAGCAAATATGAATGTATGGACTATGTTCAAATGATTTCCTGCCAATTGCAAATTGACTGATTTCACTTAATGACCAAACAGCAAGAGCTGTCAGTGGTATTTGAGAGGTCTTTATTCTCAGATATGCTATTTCATTCAGTAGATTTGATTATTCCTCAGAAATTTTCTAATAAAGAGAGAACTGATACAAATATATATAGAGAGAGGTGGATAAATAGATACAGAGAGAGGGGGGGGGATGAGATAGAGAGAAAGAAAGAGAAAGATGCACCAGTATTTTCTGGGGAAAAAAAGAAAAGATACCTACAAAATGGTTTTACATTCCAGCTTCTCATCAGAGGAATGTAACTCACCCTGTAGCAGCTAAGGAGAGTGGTCACAGCACCAGTGGCCATTCATGAGAGTTTGCCTTATTTTCTATGTAATAAATTTACCTCTTCAAAGGCATTTTGCAAATTTTTCTCCTTGCTCTGATACAACTTTTGAAAAATAACTTCATGTGAGATCTTTAAGCACTTTTTAAATTGTCAAAGAGGTCCATAAAACAGGCACAAAAAGTCAAGAAAGCAGAAATAATGCAAAAAGAGCAAATAATAGAAGTGAATTAAACAAAATTCTAGTTACTATTTGAACATCAAAATGTATAATTTCATAGGGAATGTTCTACCTCTAATAATATATGCTTTTGAAGTCGAAACTGGAGCACTTACTTTACTTTAAAGGCAATGAGGCTATTTGTATGTTTAAAGACAAAATTATGCTCATGTGAATTACCAAAATTGGGTATAATCTGCTAATTTGCAAAATTTAGCAATCCTCAGTGAATTCTCTTAGTATAATTTTAAGTTAGCAGAAAAGTGTAAGATTGAAAATCAAATCAAGCCAAACCAAAAACTATTCTGGAGAGATTTAGATATTTAGAGACACTGTTATTAAAATTACCAATTTAAAGAATAAATGGTGAAATCTGTGAAAAAAAAAATGTGTGAATTTTAAAATATTTATATGTGAACTAAGTAAATATTTTGAGAAACAAAACTTTTGAAGAAACTGAATATGCTACAAGACTTGCATGTCATCTTGGTAATTGGTTAATATGTCGGTAGAGTTGACACCCTCACTTTTTAAACTTTTTTTATTGATGTTGAAACAATATGGGTAAAATACATCATAAAAGAAAACAGAACTTTGTAAAACCCCCTGAGAACTTACAGCTCAGGAAGACTGCTCTGTGATGGTCTCTGAACTATGTGCAGACCAGTGATCCCTCAGGGCACTTTTTGAAGGGCTAAATCCAGGATGGTAGAAGAAAAAGATAAATTTACCTCCCACATATGGGTTTCCCTTTCACCTAGGTCAGAAACAAGTGCTTATGCAGCTGTACAGAGGATAGCTCTGCCTCCTTGGCAGTTTCAACACTCTCAACTAAACAACTCCCTGTTTTCTAACCATAGCAGAGGTCAGACAAACAGAAGGTCTGACAAAACAGAGAGATAAATAACCCAGGGAGTGGGATGAGGAGGGAAGCTTTATTATTACCCTAAAGACTTGCGGCTCACGGTTTATAGGCAAGCCAAGTAACAAGTAGCAAAGAACATGAAATGTTTATGCATGTCGGTGGAACCCAGTTATTCTCCTCTGTCTTCCTGCCTTCCCCTAATTTACTGTTCTAATCAACAGACCTATTTTCTGCCCCCTTGCATACCCCCATCCCCCTGACAGGGTTGGCGTAAATAACAAACGGCCCCAGCCCTTGGCTTCGCCAATATGAAACACGGGATACAAAATGAGTTACTGTAAATAACACAGGGGCCGGCGCCGTAAAGCTGTCACCTTTCCCTCCAGGATTTTCCTTCCTAATAGACCTGCATGCTTCCCTGCTATCATCCACAGTAATTTCTTTTTTTTTCCTAAAAAAGCTGAAGCTGCTATTAGTCAGATAGAAAATCATTTAGGGGCAGCAAGCAAAGGCACGTTTCCTTGATAAACAGCAGGGTCAGCAATAGCCATTAGGAATTTTGAAGTTGTTTCTCTGAAAGGGAGGTTCTGATTCTGCACTCCTTGGCTTTGATGGTAAAACTCCTGAGTCTTGGGGAGGTGGGAAGGATCTGACCAAACTCTTTAATAAAGACTTGTAGGCCACTGAAATGCTGAAGTAATGATATCCCAAGTTACAGCGGGGGATTTATTTATTTTCAGTGGGCATATCTCTGCTGCCACCCTACCTGTTATTTTAAATTACAGCTTGAGTCTAATTTTCCAACTATAAATAACAGCAAAATTAGGCAAACCATGTATGCAGTACACTCCAAATATGTACAGCATAGCAGTTTGAGGCTGATATTTGGCTTAGTAAGAGGGAAATCTGATGATTATTGAGGCCTGTTTGCATAAAACAGTCAAAAGTTCAAAAATGTCATGTTGTAGTGCAATATATGAATCTATTGCGTACAAATGCAAATGTTTGAATGAGTGAGTTGGTACAGCTTTATGAGTTCTTTATGGCCCTTTTTTCATATTTTTTTCAAAAATATTTATTGTCACACTGAAATTCATGTTTATACTAGGGAGAGACCCTGCAATTCTAGTTTTTGCCTACATAGAGACATCTGTGTTCAGTCCTAGAGCTGAATGACTTTCAAATTTGTGCTCTGTCTTCTGGTCTCCATCTGATATTCACTGAGGCCAGTTTAAAGTGGTCCTTGGGTCACAGCCCTAAAGTGAAAATTCATTTCAGCAGCTCGGGTGCAGATGTTTGATAAGGCAGATGTTTGTGCAAAAGTTAGGAAGAATGAACACCCCAAATGTCACAGGTGCCTGCCAGTGCAAGGTTTTGATAGGAGAATCTGCAGCAGGTAACTTCACCTTTAGAGCACGTGCAGCAGCTTACACACAATATTTAGAATTTAGTTGCATGAGCCATCTGAGCACAGCAAACATTACAGCAACACCCTGAAGCTCAGAGCTCTGCCAAAAACTGAGAATCACCATCTGGCCCAGCACCAATGTCTGGGCCATTTCTGGGAAGAAACAATTTACAGATTGAGCTCAGGCAATAAAATTCATGTCTCTCATTATAATAGACTTGTGATGATTGTGCACTGACTCAGGGGTTACAAAAACATTAAACCACTAATCCTGCACTGATCCTCACCTTTACCCAAACTAATTGCTCAAAAGTCTACTCAAGCTTCTTCTGTGGATAAAATTTAATTCAGAATTTTGTCACTCATTTTATCTGATGATTTCATCACACTTCCCTTTCATTTTAACCACATTCTCTTGTCATTTTTTAATGTCTTGAAAAAATCACAAAGGAACTGCATCCTAGACATCATAAAGGAGCTGAATTTCCACTTCTTACCTAGGAATTAATGCTATCTCACAGTTCTTCAGAAGAGCTGTTTTTTTCCCCCAGTTTTACCAATGTAATAATGCTCAGGGCACATAAAATGCCCATCTAGACAAAAGAGGAGGACTGCAAGTGGGAGACAACTCTTATTTCTTACCCCTTTCCACAATTCCATGCTTCCTAAAAGTTGTCATGGAACTTTGTGTGACAACAGCTTGAGTTTCCCCCAGAATTATATGCAAAAAATTTCACTTATTTTAACTGCTTTTACCATAACTATTGCTAAAATAACTGTGTGAGAGGAACATTGCATAAAAGTGACTGAAAGAAAAGGAGTTTATCTTTTCTCTATGTTTTTGGGGTTTTTTTACATTAGAGAAATGTAGACAAAACTAAGCATTCCATTAATTATCTGAAGTTTTTCCTTAGCATAAATCTTGTGGTTGAATTTGCACTGTGTGCAATGATGAATACTGAATAAGCAGCTAGTGGCATCATCCAACAATAAATCATGGTTTTACCTGCCCAATTTTGCATTTCGTACAGAAATGTTAAACACAGGGTGAAAAATGATGATTATATACACAGCCATGCACATAATTGTTTGTAGAGACACACATGAACATATAAACACACACACATGTACATTTATATTCTTAGCTGCAGATCATTTATTTCTGCACTGCCATAATGCCCTATTTGAACCTCTATCTCTCAGCATCATTTAACGTGTGATATTCAGGTTGGATCAAAGGGACACAATGAAAATCTATTCATGCACAACTTAAAAAACACAAACTTGTCTTTGTTTAGTGACAGTACTGCTACAAAAATCTATACTGTGCCTAAAAGAAATATTAAAAATATATTTATTGTGGCACCACAGGTAAACAAACACATCTTCCTTTAGGATTCTGCAGAACATACAAATTGTACACTGAATGCCGCCAGAAGTCCATTATAATTTGTGACACACTGTTTTTCTGTTAAGTAAGTAGCATGTCCATCACATGCAATAAGTTTAATTTACTTATTATATTTCCTGATTAAAAAATACAGGGTTTGAGGAAAAATGTTAGGAAAAAGTCAAAGATTATGAAATTACATTTCAAGTTAAATCAAGTAGAAATTTTTCTTTTTTTTTTTCCTGATTAACTGGGAAAGTGTAAAATTAACATTTTAGCTTCTGGCAATATTTATATCGGAAATATGTTGATTACTGTGAAGCATAGTATGTAACCTGAAAATGTGATGAATTAGATCAAATTAAAGACTCTCGTATTTGAAATATTTAAAGAGGTTTGGGTAGAATATATTAATTAATCCCAAAATTTCACCTAATACACAAGGATGTAAATCTGACAGTCAAATACCATCTGCTGACCTGAAATATCCTCTACATAATCCACAGACTGCCATTTGTTCATATTCATACAAGGGGTACTCTGAAGTCTTTTTCCATGAGTCCTTTGTGGAACTAATTAAAAGGTTTCAGGACACTACTCTTCATATTTAAAGTAGACATATTTTTAGTACTTTAGGCCTTGAAAAGTGACACATCACTTTTATTTCAGCCCCAGGCACAGTGTAGGTGATTTGTTTGTAATTCTGTTTTGTTTTACTGGTGACACCAATATAGCTGTATATGTCAGCAGCCAAAGAATAAAGGAAATTTCTTAAATCTGAAATTACAGGACTTGCCAGGGTGGCTTGCTACTAGCAAATAATAAAAGCCTCTAAGTCAATATGATTTATTTTCTTTGAGTGATGTTTCATGGCAGTAATCTCTATAAACAGCGGCAGTTGTGATTTCACAGCTTGCGCACCATTAAGTTTCATAGAATCAAAAGCATCATAGAATGGTTTTGGTTGGAAGGGACCTTAAAGCTCAAGGAGTTCCACATCCTGACACTGCCTTCCACTATCCCAGGATGCTCCAAGCCCTGTTCAACCTGGCCTTGGACACTTCCAGGGATGGCACAACCACAGCTGCTCTGGGCACCCTGTGCAAGTGCCCCAGCATATCCAACGTAAAAATAATTGTTTGAAAGTACTGCTCAGAATTAACACTTTCTGTTACAAACTGGTTGTCCTCATCCTTTAGCTACAGGCTCAGTGAAAATTGTCTCTCTGTCTTTTTCTATGAATCTCCTTTAAGAAAAGCCTCAAAAATGTCTTCCCAGAGTCACCAACCCTTGAAGATGAAGGACCCCAGCTCTCAGCCTCTCTCCATAGAAGTCCTCCAAACTTTTGGTTTATTCACCAAGAGCTAGGAAGCATTCTGGAAATCTTTGCTGAATTTATAGTACAAGACAGATGGGCAGAAGAGATTTTCTTAAACTTGGAGGAGACTGCAGCTTTAGTGACATATATAAACATATTAAAAATATTTCATATATAAACATATTAAAATATATATTAAAAATAATTGACAACAATCTTTACATCTGTCACAAATAAATGATGGCATAGTTACATTATTCAACAATTGCTGAATCATGTCTTGGAATTTCTACTCTCTCCAGTGGGCGTAAAGGCCTTTAGATTACACTAGCTGTAAACAACTATGTTTTACAGGTTTAAGTTAGGTGAATTTCATATAGGAAAAATCCTGTGCAAAAAAGCCATATATCCTGTTTATTTAAATTCTTAACATTTTCAATATTCCCATATTGTCCGCCCAAAAAATTACGTAAGTGCAACAGATAAATGCCTGTTGGAATATCACCACTGTTTATTAAGCTTAGCCTTAAATTCTCCTTTTTGTCTTATTCCTCCTTCATTCATTTGTTAAGCCTTCTCCATTATTTAGGCTATTTAGGAAGACTTGTCCTAGACAAAATTTGCTATAAATATTTATCTTTAGAGAGCCTTTTTATCATCTGAGGAAATTGGAAAAGGAGAAACAAACCAAAAGAAACCCCAGACCCCAAAGAAACAAATGAAGGAAATATTCATATATGTATTATGATATATGTAACCACCAATATTAATTTAAAAGGATTATAAGTTCTACACTATGATGGAAGTTTTAGAGCTAATAGTAGTGAAATGAGACAGAATTTTAACTCTGTAAATTGTTTTCTGTAAAATAGAGGTACAGCTGTTGCCAGCACTAATGGATGTGTTTAAGATGAAAAGGACAAAAACTGTTAAAAGTAAAGAGAACATTAATGGAAAAAATGAGTTAGAAGCTGTCAACACAAAACTGAAGCTTTGGGAAAAAATACATTTTAGATATTTGTATCTCTCATTCTTGCTGAAGTAATTAAATGATTTTTCCTCAGATTCAAGCAAGTTTGGGGTGAACCTGTGGAATAAACTGATTCAATTTTGGATCAATTCTGTATGTTGGCAAGACCTAATCCTACTAAGACTCTCTAGTACAGATGTTATTCAGTTAAACTGTAAAATAATTTATTTATGGAAGTGTTCAAGTGTATATTTAAGAATTTTTTTTCAGTAGTATTTAAGCATACAGTTATAGTTGAATGTCTTTGGAGTATCTGCTCTGACTTGTGGAGAATTCATTCCATAAGAAAATTTACAAGACTGTTTTGAATCACTGAGAAATGATCATAGTAAACTCTATTTTAAGGTCATATTTTTCAAGTATTAAATACTGAACTGGAGAAGATTTGAAGATGTGTACAGTGAAGGGTGAACTTGGTATTTAAAATGTTTTTTCATGGGAACATTTTACTCTTTTTTCATTGCCGCAGCATTTTGAGGCAACATGCACTAATTTTCTAGATAAATCTTTTCTTAGCTCCCATTACTAAATGATGCCATTTTGCTCAGCATGACATATGAATTAAATAACAAGGTGCAATTTCAGAAAGAATACTTGGCATCATCAGATCTGATAGCACTGTGCCTCTTGAAGCATTTATAGAAGATAGGTATGTGATCCTGAGAGTGATTGCTTTTCCTACTTCAGCTTATTCATGCTCTCATCAACACTGAAACACATTTTAAAATAAAGAACTCACTGAATTAAGAAATTATATCTCTGCATGCTATTTTGTTATTTCTAAAGTAATCATAACGTGGATGCTTACAAGACTATTATTTCACATGTGTACAATAATTTTCATGGTAAACCCACTTCAGAAATGCTGGATATCATGCTGTACAAATTCACAGGTAAAGAAGAATGCAGACATATTATTGGTTTATTGGTCACTTGATCAGGTGGTGAACTTGTAGGGGTGACTTAATATTGGTAGGAAATATACTCCAGAGTACGCGGATCCCTGCAATGTTGCGATTTACCTGTTTAATGCCATGCAGCACTTCATCATTTCAGTAGAATGGCTGGACCGGTGGTTTCTGACAATTCAAGGAACACAGGGGAACATTTAAATGCTGATAGGTAAGTGAATGATGTCTCATGCAGAACATACATAGGAATGTGTTCACCCACGTACCAGGAATGGCTTTCCAGTGCGCTTCATGAAGAGTATAGTGAAATACACATTTTTACTGCCTGCTGATTTCATGACTGTGCAAATGTGTATATTGTTTATATGATCCTTCTTCATTAAAAGCATTTGTTGTCCAGGAAAAGAATTAACTCTAAAACTGTCAGATGACCTCTCTTAACCAGAGTTTTAAAATCAAACCTGCTTTCTTCTTCAGGAAGCCTACTACCACAAAATACAAAAACACAGAGAGAATTTCAAGTAATAGGCTGGATTTTAGATGGAAACCATGAGGAAATAACATATTTTTAATGCAAACCATATTGTATCATACATCATAAATCCAGGGTATCCCTGAGTTTTATGTATCAAAGTTCATATGTAAGATCTTGTGGCCATAAACCTCATTGTGAAAATTATGTCCCGATTTGAAATTTGCCTTTAAGATCATCAGTGATAAATAATTGACAAAATCTGTGACAACAAGACATGTCTTTTGACAAATATCCTCAATATTTAAAATAGCAATGCAAGATGACATATGCCAATGAAAATTCACTTTACCCTCCATCATTACTCTCCCATGATGTAGCACACCAGTCGATGAAAAATTAAAACAAAAATAAAGATTTATAGAACCATTTCACATTGATCCAATTGATTGGCATATCCAGAATCGTTGACCATGTTGTGTTTGATGGGTCAACATTTGTCTGCCTGTCAGTTTTATTGTGTGTGCTATCAGTGTGATTGCACCCCAGGGCTGTCTGAATTACAGTGAACATGGTGTGCCGTACTGGGAGGACAATACCAAACTGGAAAATAAAGCAATTCACAAACAAACCAAGGAATGCTTGCCCTGTGTAATACCAGCTCAGCACATGCAAAGATAGATGGCATGTGTCTTGGATAAGTGCCCAAGCTGAAAATATGCCACTCTAGATTTCTCACAGCATAAACAGCGACGTGCAAGAAGTAAATGAAGAAATAAGAGTTATGGCGTGCAAATGCACTGCAGCACAAATAGTGGTTACTGTTCCTAATGATCTGTTTGGGAAAGGTTGCAAGACCAGGCTGTTGGCTGCTAGATCAGGCAAAGCAGGATCTGGGCTAGGGAATATCAGCCCTGTTCAGTGTGTGGCACACAACTGAGATTCCTCTCCTCCCTCTTCCTCAAGAATGGATGAATTTCCCCTTTCTGAGTGGACAAAACAGACACATCCCTTCTGTGCTCAGCAAAGAACACTACTCCCTGTAAGCTGATTTACTTTTCATTTTCTGCCCAGGTATTCCTCACTGTGTAATTATAGTCTGTCCCTGTCTTAGCATGTTATTAGTCTGGGCTGGTGATGCTCCTTCACAATTCCTCAGAAGGAAGAAAATAGTGTGAAAGATTCATGAGATTACAGAGAGACAATTTTACAAAACTGCCTTCTCCTTCTAGGTTTTGATCTGATTTTTGCAAAGTGCAAAGCAATTGGAAGCTGCATGACCATTTTTATTACAAGGCAAGCTATGCAACATCAAAGTGAAATCTTCAGTCCCACTGAGCTACAGAAGCTGAGGATAATTGTAGTTTTAGTGGCCAAGACTTGAAAATGTGAGCAAGTACCTCCATACACATCACAAGAAGCTAAACCCATAACAGCACACCTAAAAAATGCCAGTTTCTGCAATACAAGGACTTCACTGATTATGAGGATGAGAGGTTAAATGACTCAAAATGGAGATTTTGACTCATCTGCAGTATCATATAATTTTAACAATGTGCATATCTTTCAAAAATTAGTCTGCAAAGAACATTTGTAAAAGGCACATTTTATTTTAAATAAATATATATATTTGCTATTTAGTGCACAAGTGAGAGTTAAAAGATCTCTTAAAGACTATTGTAAGATTTTTCCCAGTTCCTTCCTAAAAGTCTACTGTGAAGCACATTTCTCTTGAGAGCCGTAAAATCAACAGACAAGTTTTCCTTAATATACCTTCATTTTGCTTTCTGTCCCACAAGAAAATGAGGAGTATTTTTCTAAATCTTAATGTGGGTTAAGAATCTTCACTGTAAGAAGTAAATCCAAGGAGAGCACCCTGGTCTAGTGGAAGGAGTAGGATCTATATCATCTTTAAGTTCTCTTCCAACCCAGGCCATTCTGTAATTCTGTGATTTTATGATCACAGATGATTTTATAGCAACAAACCTACTGACTAAGACAACCTCAACTCCTGAAGATTCCTTGGAAGTTTTTGGATATGATATAGCAGATATCTGGATCTGTATTGCTTATTCAGGAAATATTTAGAATTGTGCCTTCATATCATTATTCTGTTTGGGAAATGTGTCAGAAGAATTCAAGATCAGAATACTGCTCAAAACAGTTTCATTTTGTAATTATACTTATTTTATGGACATCTGATTACAAATCACACAGTCTAGTTCCCAAGTATTGCTCTAGACTCTTGTAGGTGTGCCCCTTTAACAAATACTGTGGTAATTCCTGCTACAAATGACTTGCAGCTACACAGGGTATAGCTGACAAAAAAAATCGGAGAAATAACGACTCTGAGAAAGCTAAAACCACATTTAATTGTTGCCAGCTAAAGGTACCCACTTTTACATCACACATAAAGACAAGACATTTCAAAAGAAAAGCGTAATTAACAAGACATATAAATAATTTAGGAGCCTGAAGACAACAGATGCTGCTCAGGCACTGTTTCAATAGATCTGCACGCTGAAAAAAAGCATCACTGAAGTCTTCAGCAGCAAAGAGCAGGATCTGCAGAGCTGCTCTCAGGCACCAGGAGCTTGCAGCTGTCCGCAGCCAGGGCCAAAGGGAGCCAGGCACCAGTCACCAGGTTAATGAGCTCTGTGCCACTCACTCCTGCCAGAAGGCAATGCATTCCTGTCAGCAAGCTAAATTATCAATGAGGAGACAAAATAGCAAGTGGGAAGTGCAGTATCACCCTCTTTGCGCCTAAAAAACAAAGCAAGAAAAGGTTTCAAGTCCCCAATGAAAACTCGAAGTTTTACAGCGGGCCTGAGATTCTGCCACACTGCTAAAATAAAAAAAGATAATGCATTGTGGAAAGGCAATTAGCAGATTCTTGATTTTTATAGGAGTCATTTGCATCTTTGACAAGGCTGAATCAAAGGATGAGAATGAGACCACAGCATGTTTGACTAGGAAGAAAAGCTTGAGTAAATCATAAGAAAAGAAATTATTGTTTTCCCTATATTTCAAAGGTTGCTCACTGTCAATTAATGTAGTTTGAGTTTAACTGTAGGTTTTTTTGTTAATTAAAGCCTTTTCTTCTGCAATGTCTCTATGGAGTGTTAAAAGTGCTCTCTCTCCAGCAGAGGCTTGAAATCAGCAGAAAATAATGATTGCTCCTGGCTCACAAAGAGCAGATTCATTTTTAAAAAAGACAGGCTTGTCCTGAGAGCACCCTAATAGCTATCACTGACCATTTCATTTGTAAAAAAATGATTCCATTTTTAAAAATAATTGCTTGTTAAATGTGTCTTTGATTAGCTTATGCCTATCCCTTACCTTGCAACACAAAGGCAAAGTATTAATGCAAAAATCAGCTGTCAAGCATTCCTCTGTAGAATATTCTGTAATAGAGGTTATCATCCAGCAAAGCTAAAGCTTATCTTGATTGATTTTATTTCCATTTATTGTGTTGAAGAATGGGAAGTACCTTTTTGCTTTCTGTCATATGTCCTAGCCCAGTTATCATTTTATTTAAATGGAGAGTTTCATTTTTCCTCAGTTTAGATGCTGAGCTGTCTAACAAAGAAGTTTTCACCAGTCCCATCATTTTTAATGATGGCTGCCCTGTCTGAAGCCTTTCCCCAGCATAAGATCTACTCCATATTCATTTAAGTCTATGGAATCACCTCAGTTTATTATATTGAGCATCAGATCAAAGTGTAATAAATTATTTATTATTTCAGTTGTTGTTTTTTTTGAGTTCTTGGCCTGATTATTAATTCTCAGTATATGTACAAGCTGTGCAGGAACATGTTTTCCTATGGAGAGAATGTTTCTAAAACAGCCTGAAGGCTCATACATATTTTCCATAAAGCAGTCTTTGAGTATAAACTTAATCAGGAGTCCCCACCTTGATTTTCAGAGAATCTACACCTGAATGCCACTTTTTCTGTGCCCCAAATTATAATTCTCCAAACCCTCACCTCCCTGGGGAAGCATCCATTACCAACATGTGAAGATTTCTCCATTCAGTTTTCCTTGTAATAGATCTGTTTAAATATCTGTTTCTGGACCTTCTCTGAAGATACTGGATCTGAAATTTACTATAATTGAAATTCTTGATGATTCATAAACTCAGCATGCCTCAGCAAAAGAGCTGTTCAGGAATGATTTTAGAAGCCTTATTTGTCAACTCTGAAAATGCATAAGAAGAATGTAGCAGTGCAGCAGTTCTCTTTTAAACAATTACAAAATCTCTTGAAAATAAAAGAACTTTTCACCTTATTTCAAGTTCTTAGATTCGGACCTCTCAAGTGGAGGATTCAACAGTAGGTACTGTTTCTACCTGAGAAAAATGCCTCTTGAGATTCTTCATTTTTGTGCAGCTCCATTGCTCCAAATGGGTCAGAGCCACAATTTACACTCAGTGTACAGTGAACAACCACTCAAGAAACATTCAGGAAATGAAATCCTTAAAATTTACTCAACCTAAATCTCTTCACCTAGGACAGCCTTGACATTCCCCAATAACTCAAGATTCTTCAGGTGTTTGCATTCTAACTTAGTACATTTTTTTTGTCAGGATAAAGTCACTTGAAACTGTCTTCCAAAGAACAGTTTTGCACAGAGACAAGCAGGTTAGGACCTAATAGAACTATGAGAAGTTGCTTCTTGTCAGCAGAAACCTTAAGTATGTTAGTCCTTTCCTTTCTCATACTTTATTTGGCTTAGCTATGTATGAAAAACACAGGGGTCAGTTGAGAGCATTGCAAATAAATACATGTAAATGTACCTGGAATATAAATGGCAGTGAACTCTGCATGGACTATTGCTTACTGCTGTCATTTAGTTCAGTCTTTCCTCCCTCTGCCTCTTTCCTTTTTTTGGTTTTTTTTTTGGTTTTTTTTGTTTTGTTTTGTTTTGTTTTTATCGTGTTTTGTTTTATGGAAATTATTAGGAGTGTATGTTCATACAAAAGAAGACCAGCGCTTTTAGAACAATGGTCTGTTTTTGCTTCCTCTTAATAATTTAGGCATTTTATTCTTTTAAATACTCGCCACGGTTTAACTTTTTATTTTACTGTATGATAAATAACCAAATGCCAAAATCAGAATAAAACAGATGGAATCATATATGATGTGCTCTCTTTATATGCTGCTTGAGACATTTTCCCGGCACTTTGGTAAATAACCTTATTCTCCATTAAATAAATCTGCATTTTAAGATGAAGGAGAAAAAAAAATTAATATCAAATAACCTCTCATTGTGGGAGGTCATTAAACTATTCTGTAGCTGAGCTCTTTAATTGCTCTTTTGAACACACGAGGCTTGTTAGTTTATAGAAAGGTTGAAAAAAAGCAGATATTAGAATGTAATTCAATTTATCCATTGACATATTGTTTAAATACCTATTTAATTTCTTTTTCTCCATGGAATTGCTGGCCTTGGTTATATTCTGCAAATGGAGTGGGCTTTCCAGGGCTTTTTGCTGATACAAGGACAACCATTGATTTAGGCATTGGACAAGGATCATCTCTTTTTTCCCGAGACAGTAACTGCACAACTACACCCTTAAGCACTTCCTTCGAGTGAACTGCTTATTTTTGTACCCAAATCTAGGAGCAAGATCTTGCATGTATGAAATGTAGGACTTGCTCTGTCCTCCCCACCCTCCAAATATCACAAGTGAGAAGTTTGTTTGATGTATGAATGCTAAGATTGAGATCTCTCCTTTTCTAAGTAGGAAAAGATTTCTGTACCTGAGCCTAAAACTTTTCGAAAGTATTAAGTGGGTTTCCATCACATAAGACATCAAAATTAATTCTCAGTGACTGAATTGGCATTTTGCTGTGCTTGTGTATTGTCAAACTGGACAAATTTTAGTCTCCCTGCTTCAAAGTACTTATAACAATCTGAGATTCTTCAACATTTTTGTACAACCAAAAAAAATAAAGAAGCATATAACACTGAATTTCACATAAAACTGAAACTCAACTCCTATCTGATGTCAGTGTAGAAAGGAAAATTCTGTAAAGTTTCAGCTGTGTATTTATCACTGCATGGGAAAAACTCTGGGAACTGAGGGAAGATTAGGGGTAGTTATGTATAAGAATGTAGAGTAAAACTTCTGGTGCAGTTAAATACAGAGAGGTGATTGCACCGCTGTCCGCAGCACAATAAAGTCAACATAACCCTTGTCATGACCTTCAGCTGGCTTTGGAAGACCATTTTAGGCACAAATTTATGCACCAGAAAGAAAAATCAACCAAAAGTTCAGTCAGACACATCCAGCCACTCACAGAACATCCACAAGAAGTGAGTCACCTTTTCCATTTATTTTTTAACATGGATTATTATATCATTGGTTCCTTAGATTATTGTTGAATAGAATTACTCCCAGAATTTGTTTCTTTTTACCTTCCTTTGGCAGCCTGTTATCCTCAAGTGGATAATGAAAAGGCAGGTGCACAACGTGTTTTTTACTATTTTGCAATTACTGAATCGATTTTTGTAAAGAGCTGTTTTTGGAGTAACTGCACATCAGTTTTGAAAAGTACAATATTTAACAGAAATTGGGCTTTAGCTTATTTTTATATATTTCAAGACCCTTGACAGTAGTAATTTCTCTCATAAAGGGACGTTGTTTTCTGTAATCTTCTCCACGAGACTTGTAGCTGTATTGATGTGCTATTAAATGGGATTTGAGACAGGTTCCATCCCTTTTGAATCTGGCAAGGGCTGGGTGGTTTGCATTTCTCTCCTCTGGAGCCTTCTGGAAAGCCATATATTGAAACTGCTGAACACCTGATCTACTTCCAGGGATGTTTTCTACTAAGTAGCTTTATGTGGTGACAAGGGTCAAAAAGAAGTGCTGATGTTTTTCCCAATGCTTCTTTCATTCCAGAGGGCCTCAGCTTTCCCTTGTTTACTCCTGAGGTCTGGCTCTGCACTGAATGTTCTGATACAGTTGGCCAGAAAGAGATACAGAAAAGAGTCAGAGAAATCCATGGGGTTTGTCCAATAGCTGCTGGAGAGCAAGATATTCAGCAAATTGTCACTAAAATCTATTTAAATGTTATGAATGACTTGCAAAAGGGGGTCTAGAGGAGCAATAGTAAACTGAATTCTTAGAAGATCCGCCTTGGCTGACTTTCTGAAGGGGTGAGAGCCCTTTTCAGAGGGATCTACATAGACAGGAGCATTGGGAAAACATCACTTCTGTGGAATTCAGCAAGAGCAAATGAAAGATTCTGCATCTGGGACAGAGTAATGCTGGACACAAGCATAAGCCTGGGGATGAGTGGCCAAGTAGCAGCCCTGGGAAAGGGAACTTGGGGTGCTGGTGAAAAAGCAAGTCCAGAATGAGCCAGCAGTGAGCTCTGGCAGCCAAAAGGACAAACCATGTCCTGCACTGCATGAAAAACAGTCTGAAAATTAATTTACTCAATCAAATAATGATCTGACAGAAACAGAATTCAAACAAAGAATATCATCAGACACAGACAGACTTTCCAATACACATCATCTGATATGAACCTCTACCTATAAGACCCATTTTAATGGTATGGTCAAGGAAATTCCTTTAATGGAGGCTACCACATATAAGAGAGTGACATAATATCATTCTGCTTTTGGAAATCTAGTCACCTGAAAAATTACCCAGCTAGATCTGAACATGTGCTCCTGCTCAATGTCTTTTGACATTTTAATGGAATGCAGCTCATTACAAGCACAGCACTGGTCAGGGGTGACTGGAATGGACCTGCAGTGTTCACTAATGGAGCTGCTGCATCCCTGAACACACACAAAGCAACTGTAAAGATCGTTCTCCAATAAATTGCTCTCATCAGACTTATGTCACTTCTCAGGAAATATTAGAGATTTAGTATAAGGCAAAATAAAAAAGAAGAGATGCCCTATATTGCAATGACACAGGAATTGTAATATGACACCGCATTTGAAATGTTAAGAGAAAATACCTTTTTTTTTCCAAAAGAAAAAAAAAGAAATTGACTATACATATAGAAAAGATATAAACTAGATATCTGTTTAAACTGAATATATTGTGACAGAGAGAAGCACAAGCAAAGGGGTGAGGTGGTGAGAGCCTAGGCACCAGCAGGTGCATGGTTTGGGCCCCCTCACCTCAGTTATGCCCAGCCCCACCCCATGTTCAAGAGCTGTTTACACATATTGCACCAGAAAACTCCACTGCTTGTGGAGGAGAGCAATTTATTCAACTCAATTACTGTAGTCAGCCACTAGATAGCTTAAATTACATATCATCTGTCTCTTATGCAAAGCTCTCTCTTCATTTGTCTCTTTGATTGTTTCAGATGCCACTTTGTCTTACAGGAAACAACCTAAAAGGCGTCAGACAGCATTTATCAAATATCACATTTTCTAGGTCTAATGATTTGTAAATTTGACTCCCATTCTGAAAGAAGAAAGTTAATCTCAGGAATAAGACTTTGGCCTGTGACTTAAGAGCTCTCTAATTCACCTATTGGACCTAATAATGTCTGATTTCATAGTTTTCATTTCAGATTTTCCATAGTATCTAGAGGCAGAATATTATCCCAGCTCTTTTAGTTGGAAAAGCTTTTTGTGGTGAAAAAGCTGATGTCAACCTCAAGTTTAGAGAGAAGTGCACTTTACAGGGCTATTATGTTTGTGAGAGACTGAATTTGACCCAGACAAGTAGGCATTTTACAAGTAAAGGTATAGCAACACCAAGACATATTGGAATTTATTTATCTAATAAGATATGTCGTTTAAAAAAGGAACTCTCTTTACAAAAAAAATGCTGCTTATATAGATCTATACAACTTTCTGGAAATTTAGTACACAGTATTAAGTAGTACTTAGCATAAAGGAGGAAATAAATTCCTTTGCACGCCCACTCAGTTGAATTACTTGTTGATTATTGAGATGATTCGCCTTTGTAGCACGCTATCTTTATTCTTGTGTGAGGGAATGGAGACACACAATTGTGCTCTCTCTCACCACAGAAACGCCAGAATTGCTATTATCCCTAAGTTTTCTGCTCTCTGGAGGGATTAATTGTCTTGAAACCCAAGGGAAAGAAATATCATAGGCTACAGAGTATTTGTTGTCTCGGGATGAATTTTTCATGCCCGTGGACGGCTGACCGTGATGAATCAAGTGGTGCAGATCAATCAGGAACAAGTGCCGGCGCGAGCGCGAGGCGCGGCAGACAAAGTGATATCGATGTCAGGAGAGATGTCTGCTCCACAAAGCTCTGACTCATCGTTCCCCACCAAACTCCCTAAATATGGGTGATACCGTTTGGAAACTGTTGACTTAACTTGCTTCAGTGAAACTATGAATATCAAGTGACTGTCTAGGAGGAATTGTCTGCCTGAGTGCAAGCAAAGCAAAGTCAGCTGTCAGCTGCCTTCAATCCTGCATTTCTGGAAAACCTAGCTACTCTAGGATTAAAAATGTTCCTTGCAGAGATGTACTTTGTGATGTTGCTTCTTTCTTAAGAGATCCCTAAATCTGTTCACTGTAACACACATTTTGTAAAATATCTACAAAAATCTAGGGTACTTGAGGCAAACAAAATTAAGACTGTCTAAATAAGTGATTCCCCTTTTAGTCTAGATGTAAGAGCTAAATTGTTTCCCTTGCAAAATATATGAAAAGAAAATTGCGGTAGGACAGCCAGTGCTTACTGCTTGCCTTGCTGAAAATAAAAAATTCATAAATCTAACTTGCTTTAATAAAAGTGGAATGTAACTGGGATCTTTGCCTGTGGGCATGTTGAAGGTTTCTGTGTTAGGGAACTCCAAAGTTAAATTCATCAGTCTGCAGGAGCTAAAAGAAACTAGTTCTTTAGGCAAGGGATTGAAAAATCTCACATTTTAATGGATTAAGGTCCAAGGAGGATACACATCACACTGATGGGTACACTATATATTTTCTATTTAAACAAGGCCATTCTTTTCACCGTAGCTATGGATGATTTTAATAGAGGAAAGATATATTAAAAATAAAAAAAAGAGTTATTCCATCAGATACTCCCTATATAAATAAGAGGAAACACTGTTAAACTTTGCATTAATAGAAACTGCTACTGAATGATACAATTCATCATTTTCAAAAACTCTTGGCATCAATTACATCAATCACCCTTGCCCAGTGCTGAATTATGGCTATTCTCACCTGCCCTTTAAAAGTTTTACATCCCAGTTGCTCACTAACCGAGGTTTGTCTCAAGCAATAGAAAGCACTGAGTGTCTAACACTGCCCTCCTCAACCCATGAACTCCAGAGAGCCCAGACATCTGGATTCAGAATATTATCTGGATTAGTTAGCTTTAGTTTCCAAATTTCTCCCCATAGAATTCATCAAATGCCTCTTTCTGGCAAATCCCACATCTGCCTGAGTCTTGAAGTCTTAAAGAGATGTGCCACATTTAAGTCCATCACAGTTTGAAATAAACTATTATTTTGTCTCCTGGAGTTTCTGTTTGGGAGCAAATCTGAGGGACGTGGAACAAAGCTGGATCTTGCCCAAAACATGGACAAGAAGGAGCTGGATGTGCCTCCACATCTGCTCAACAATCCAGCAGTTTCAGCAACTAAGTATTATAGAATTATAGAACAGTTTGGGTTGGAAAAGACCTTGAAGTTCCACCCCCTGCCATGGACACGGACCTTCCACTATCCCAGATTGGTCCCAAACCTGGTCTTGGACACTTCCAGGGATGGGACAACCACAACTGATCTGTGCCAGTGCCTGACCACCCTCCCAGCCAGGAATATCTGCCTAACAACTCATCTAAACCTGTGTTCTGTCTGCAATGCTCTCTTTGAAGAGATACATGCTGATTTTACAGATTGTTTTATTTACCAGAGAGTATTGTAGATTCTCTGAGAATCTACAATGGACCTTGAGCCATTATGCCTAATTGTATTACCTTTACAGAATTTATCCTATGTTTAGGGTTATCTCTTAGTTGGGTTATTGAGGTGGCATTTCTGGAGAGATTTCAAAGAACTTGTCACCTGGTACCAGTTATGGAAATATGCTGTGCATGATGGCAGCTTGTGGCTGAAACATCTGCAAAGATGTAACACTTAACAGCTTTAAAAAGGTATTTTGCATTTGAGGTTCAGAGAGCTTCTTGCATACAAAGGAGGGCAAATACATCTGGTGATGAGAAACAGGAGCAGATGAGAAACAGACACTAGACCACAAAACAGGATAAAATATATAAATGACAGAAAAGGTAAAGATTCTGTCTTTCAATACAAGCTTTGCCATCAGATAACCAGAGCAGAGTGGCCCCAAGCTGCAGTGGCAGCATTCTGGGAAGCTTAGACCAGAAAGATATTTACATTTACTCATTAATTATCTTTGCAATAGCTTTCTCAATTCAACCAGCATATACACCAGCTGCTGCAATACCAGTGATTTAATTGCTACATATGATGTAACTTAAATTTCTTTTTATTTATAAAATGAATGATGAGTAAAGTAAATGATGAGCTTATTAATCAGGCACATTTAGGAATTGAAAAACTGAAAATTAAAAGCTCAGCAAAAATTTATGGCTGTCTAGGGACTATTAGACAGGACTTCACTTGAACTTTCTGCATCTTTTTAATGTCCAAAAACTAACAAATACATATGCATTTTTCAAAAATAAGTATGGCCCAAGATAGTGACAGGAGAAACAATACAGAAATATACACCCACAAACCAGTTTTAAGAACTATATTAGATCAGATGGAATAGGGAAGAAAGTAAGGAGGGGTTATTTTTATCCATATTTTTTGTGGCATTTTGTCTATTAAATTATTTTAATTGAAAGAAAAAGGGACAAAACTGTCACAGACATTTTTTATGAAAAATCCTTTCCTTAGGATTTTTCCTCCTGAGAAGCTGAGAGGCCTTAGGAACAAAATGTAAACATTGATTATCTGCTGCTGAGGACTGCAACAGGTGAATCTGTGATTGGCCCATGTTGGATGTTTGTAATTAATGGCTAATCACAGTCAGCTGGCTTGGACACAGAGCTGAGCCACAAACCTTTGTTATCATTCTTCGCTATTCTATTCTTAGCTAGCCTTCTGAGAAAATCCTTTCTTCTTTTCTTTTAGTATAGTTTTAATGTAATATATATCATAAAATAATAAATCAAGCTTTCCGAAACATGGAGTCAGATCCTCATCTCTTCCCTCATCCAATAACCCCTGTGAACACGGTCACACAAAACCTCATCTGTCTTTAATAACTGTCTGTATTGTCCATTGTATTCTTCAGCAGTGACTGCTGTGGTTCTTAATCACCATTTCCTGACACTGTGCAGATCTAAGAATTTGCCAAAAATGCTGACAAGGCCAAGAAATGACCAGGCCTTGAAAAAAAATCCAAAAGACCAAAAAAACTACTTGGACAATGTCCATGCAGTGTCACAGAGATGATGAGAGCAACAGCACTGCTGTAGAGGGATCTTTCCCTCATGGCACCAGCTCTGCAGGGGCAACGCTGCTGGCCCATTCCTCTGGCCCCACTGCTTCGTGTCTGGCTCCTGCACATGGTTGATGCTGGCACAGACCTCCTCAGCTGCTACAGAACAGCTGGATTGAACATTCCCCAGCTTCAAAAGCAGCTTGGCCTCTCAGACTGACCTGGGAATACTGTGCTGTATGGAGGAACTGAAATTAAAGGCCTGCTGTGGAGGATGACTGCAATACTGATCACTATTTGCTTTGAGAGATTCCTTCCAGAATCTAACAGATTTAACTTTCTTTGGAATTATAGGTACTTTAGAAATGGCAAAAAAATGTTGGTGTTGCTGACCCACCACTTGGCAATGATGATTTAATTATTCTCAAATGTGCTAACCTCATTTCAGTTGCAGAAAAAGTGCTGTGCCGTAAACTTCCTCCTGTGTGGAAAAAAATTCAAGCACTGATTTAAATACCTCAGCACCTGACCAAAATACTCAGCTGGATTCAGTGGTGGTGTTCCCCAGAAACACAGCTGGACAGAGAATATTTTAGATGGCCTTCAGGAAAACCATACACATGTAAAGTGCGCAGCAGAAATACCTCCAAGCCAACAGCAGTCAGTTTCAAACTATCATGTTTCTACAAAAAAAAAATAAAAAAAGTGAGGAAAAAAAGAAACCAATTAGGTTATAAACAAGGAGGGAAAAGAAGGAAAATAATGCTGGTTCCCACAAGATTTGTGGCCTCCAACTTTTCACCAAAACAGAAGAGCATGTCAGTACTAATATACAGTTACTTATGTTGTTATAGACACAAACAACAAAAAAGTCCCACATTTCTTTCACTCCTTTTCATGCTATAACTTTCTGTACTGGAGGTAAGGCTGTGGTGAAGTGAATTTTCTTCACAGCAGCCCATATGGTGGCAGGTTTTGGTTCTGTGACTTAACCAGTGTTGATAATTCATCAATGTTTTGGTCATTGATGAACTGTTCTGCACCACATCAAGGCTCTCCCTTTTTCCCAGTGTGGCTCCAGGAGGAATAGTCAAGAAACTGTGGGGACACACAGCTGAGACAGCTGATCTGAACTGGTTAGAGAGATATTCATATCAAACAGCATTGTACTCAGGAACAAAAGCTCAAGGAAAGCAGGAAGCAGCAGAATCACTCATGGTTATGGCATGTGTATTCCTAAACAGCCTTTAGCCATTATGTGAGCCAAGGCCCTGCTTTTCAGAAATTGGCTAAAAATCTGACTGTAGTGAGAATTAGTAAATAAAATCTTAAATTCGCATGTATTCACAGCTTTTGCTTCAGTTGTTAAACTGTTATCTCAAGCCACAAGCCCACCCTTCCTTCCTTCCTTCCTTCCGCCACTTCCTTCCTTCCTTCCTTCCTTCCTTCCTTCCTTCCTTCCTTCCTTCCTTCCTTCCTTCCTTCCTTCCTTCCTTCCGCCACTTCCTTCCTTCCGCCACTTCCTTCCGCCACTTCCTTCCTTCCTTCCTTCCTTCCTTCCTTCCTTCCTTCCTTCCTTCCTTCCTTCCTTCCTTCCTTCCGCCACTTCCTTCCTTCCGCCACTTCCTTCTGCCACTTCCTTCCGCCACTTCCTTCCTTCCTTCCTTCCGCCACTTCCTTCCGCCACTTCCTTCCGCCACTTCCTTCCGCCACTTCCTTCCTTCCGCCACTTCCTTCCTTCCTTCCTTCCTTCCTTCCTTCCGCCACTTCCGCCACTTCCGCCACTTCCGCCACTTCCGCCACTTCCTTCCGCCACTTCCTTCCGCCACTTCCTTCCGCCACTTCCGCCACTTCCTTCCTTCCGCCACTTCCTGTTACTTTCTTTCCTGTAGGACTGGGAAGTGAGCAAGTAGCTATATTGATCCACCATAATTGCTTTTGGATGTTGGTTGTAATCAATCCACTGTAATTCTTTAACCAAAAGCTTAGTTTTAAACTTCAGAAGCTCTCCTGTAGCCCAGAAATATTAATCCTAGCAGTTAGCAGTTCTCTTCCCTAATGTGTCAAACACAAAACACTCCTGAGGCTCATTGCTTTTTCAATGCTCTTATAAACTGTGTTCTAATATTAGCTGGACACAATACTCTCTGATGCTTCTCTCCAATCCTACAGAAATTACAAGGGCAATTCCTTCATCTTTCCCTCTCTCTGCTCCATTCCACTTAATCACGCACTGCTTTAACCACTTTAATTCAGATATTTCAGTGGGTAGGGCAGATATAGGGGTCAAGGCATTCTATGATAATTTCAAAGAGAAAGTCAGGAACAAACACTGTGTTTTTTTTCTTTAGATGCACAATATTTCCCTGTTTCCCTCCCCTCCCCACCTGCTCTGGCATGAGTGACTTCCCCATTAAGATGCATTTATTTGGCTGGAACTCTCAGTGTACAAAAAAAAAAAGAGTTGTATTCTTTCTGCTCTGCTGCTAAGGTCAAGCTGCCAGTTTTCTTTGTGATGTGTGAGGTAGCACAGAACACAAATCGCATTTCCACTCTCTTCAGGTCTTCTTTTAAATGGCACAATACTGACAGTAATCACTGAGCTGAACAGATATGACACACAAGACACTGACAGAACAAATAAGGCCCATCCTATCTTGGTTTTCCACCAAGTAAACAAATATGTATTTGGTTGTCAGTTTAGCTAGAGAGGGTTCTGAAGATAGGTAACTTTTAAACACTGTGCCATTGCGAGAAATTAATCGTATGTTAAACATCCTGAGATTAACACAAATATGGAAATAAACTAGACATATAAATAAAATAAAATGGGAACAGAAAAACCTGTTCCAAATAGATGTAAATCTAAGCCCTTCCAGGTTGCTATTTTCCTGGTAAAATATTTTATTGGTAGGAAATACATGTACAGTAACTTTATGGAGAAAAAAAATAATTTAGAAAGATAGCATGGGCTCTACACAACTGACTAACACAAACAGGTGATATTTTACATTTCCGACTTCTCTCATAAATTCTGTCATATACTTAAAGGGAAACCTTGCAAGAAGAATAGAGATAAAAGTGGGTGGGAGGAATTAATACTCAGAGGCAAGTAATTCTATCACCAACATCTTAATGATTTTTTAGCAGCTTGTTATGCATTAAACTTGAAAGGAATTATTCATGGTATTTGTCTATGGCATTGAACTTTGACTCTGAGCCAGGGAATTATTTGATTCCCTCAGAAACTTTCATCACAGTACAAACTGGTATTGTGTCTGCCTAGGTCATTTCCTGAGCAATCATGTCTACTACAGCATATCTCATCTGTTCCCACTCCACATCCTGCATTTTGTTGTGACTAAATTAACATCAGTGGTGCTAAAGATATTCCCAAGCGCTAAAGATATTCCCAAGTGTTCCAACCCTGTAAAATACTCACTGTCTATGATTTTTACTAACTTTATTTGCAATGCTTGAGGTCAGAAATGGAACAATTAACAATTTACTGGAATAAAAATTTCAATTTTTCCACATTTTTCCTACTTGCGGCAATCAGAAATGCATTTTATTCACAGGCTTGAAAATGTATTTGGATTACACCATCCTAAAGTATCCCAACACACAAAATTGGTTTAAGAATTGCTAAAAACTTATTGTACTTGAACTCATTCAGTATGTACAGTGATGCTTTAGAAACATAAAACATAGCTTTGCAAAACAATTTGATCCATAGTTATTTTTAGGTAAAAGAAAATAAAGAAAATAAACCTTCAATCACCAAGCAATCCTATTCTTGAAATATGCTGTCACTGTCAATCAGCCCAAGTTGTTATCTCACTGGGTTTTGCAGAGCTTCCTATAAATACTTTGAATAACACATTGGCACTAACAACTATTTTCCTTAAAGAGTGAAAATGCGTGTTACTTTACAGTAAATAAACCTTTCATGAGCATGTTTCAGGGATATGTGCATTTAAATCTGTTTATAGTCACTGGCATTTTGTTTAGATTTTTCCTCCTACTGCCGCTTGTTCAAAATTTATTATAGTGAAGTAGCTGTTTGTTTATATTGTTATGAGCAGTAAAAGCTGGGGAGTGAGAGCAAGGGTAAGAGCTGGGCCACAAAGAATAAAAGAAAACAAATATATTTGTTTTGCATCTTGCCCTTTTTTTCCCAGATTGGGGGAAAACAATTTTATTTCTGGGTACCAATGGAGATATCCCTCTAGCATCACTGTGATTCATAATTCTGCCGAAGATTTTTGTGTGAGGAGGAATCTAGCTCTTCAAAGAACACAGAAGAGCCTGATAAATGCTGTGCCTCCCACTGATTTCACAGGGTGTTACATACTGCTGAGGCTGGGACCCACAGACTCCTCTCCATTCTGGATGGCTGTCAGAACACCAGACATGAGAAGCATCGCTTTGCCTAGCACCCCATAAATTTATATTAATGCTGGATTTACACAGCTTTGTACATGGCTGAGGAGAGAAAAAAAAGGCCTGTGCTCAGAAGACTTAGAATCACAGAATCACAGAAAAATTAAGGTTGGAAAAGTGCCCTAAGATCATCAAGCTCAGCATTGACAGGATCACCACAAAACCACTTCCGTAACCTCCACATGCACAAGTTCTGTTAACACTTCAAGAAATGGTGAATCCACCAGTATCCTGGATAGCCTTTTGCAATGCCTGAGCATCCTTTCTCTGAAGAAATATTTCCTAGTTTTCTGTTGCATTTCTCGGCTGTTTAGATGGTCTGGGAAAAAGCCCAAAGATGGCCTTGGGCCCCCGGGTTCGAAAGGACGAGAGGAAGCTTCAGATTTGTTCTTGGTCTTGGTGTTTATTAATTGCTTATCTAAAAGATTTTCTCTTGGCCTGACAGAGTTCTGCTCAGCAGTCAGCCATGGGCACACACTGAAAGCCCCTGGGGCGGTCACCTATCTTTATACCCGGAGTTCCGTATACAATATTTATCATTTTTCTCCAATACCCTCTACCCGTATTAACCAGTGTTCCCCTAGTAAGGTCCAATCCCGGAGTGCCAACATCACCACAGAAGATGGAGGCCTAGAGGAAGAAGAAGAAGGAGAAGGGCACGCCCCAATTCCTCCATCTTGCCTCTCTAGACCCCCCTGTACAGGGATCTTAAACCCTGTATCTCACACTCCAATTAACTTGTCCCTTCACCATTCACCCCAGTGAAATCCTCCCGTCCTCATACTGATGTCATCTCCCATGTGGGATCAAAGTCCAGCCACCAGACATTTCTGGCAGCATTCCAGGACTCCCGAGCCCCCCAGTTCTGAGAGACTGAGATCCCACAGTTTTCAACCTAAACATCCTCTGGCACAACTTGAGGCCATTTTCTCTTATCCTATGGCTTGTTACCTGGCAGAAGGCATTGACCCATGCCAGTCTACAGCTGAGATGATGCCTCTCCAGCTCTCTACTCCAGAGAGCCACTGAGTGAGAAACATGGGTTAAGAACTTCAAAGCCAGGAGAATGATCCCCTAATATGACCTCTGTGTGCATTTTGGCTGCCAGTAGGTGCAGCATATATGGGATATGACCATGGACTGTTAGGGATAACTGCAGTGCAAAGACAGCATCTGAAACCAATGCTCTTTGAAGTACAAATTTCTGCATTTTCTTTCTATCCCTTTACTCCTTTATAATTCCTTAACTCATCTGTTTCTAGTTTTCTGTTTTCTGAATCTTTTTCTATGTTTCTATGTTTTTTCTATTTTTCTATTCTTAATTGTTGATGCCTGTTAACATTTCCCTTTGCAAACAGCTTGGATTTCTTCTTTTATATCTTCTCTTTTGACTTTTTTCTAACCCCTTCCTCATCCTCAAATATCAGAGGCCAATTCAGAGGCCAATTGTCATTTTGAGCATATTACCTGGGGGAAAAAAGAAAAAAAAAATAAAATAGGAAACTTATGTGATGCACTCCTTGTTATGTCAGGCATTTAATAACTTTTAAGTATCTTGGGAAAGATTTGAAAAATGGGGCTTTTGAAGTCCAGTTTTATAGGAACACTAGTAAACAGAGTGTGCACTAAGAGAAAGATTATGTTGCAAATTTGCTTTTTTTTTCACTCTGGGAAATCTATTGAAACTGCTCTAAGTGGAAGAAAGACACAAGAACCTGGCTTCTGGAGCTCATGGGTTTCTGGAGCTCATATATTATACACCTTATACTTGTATGAGATATTAGATTGTTCTTTTTCTCCTCGATTCCCAGGACAGAAATAACATGCTTCTAGAGCTTATCTACAAACATGTGGAACGCTCATGAAGCCCAGGAACTCATTCTTGGGCCGTGCCCAGTGTCAGATACTGCACAGAGCAGAGCTCTGGCATGCTGTGTGTGATGAGTGATCAAATGATCATGCCACCAGACAGCCCAAGCAAGATTATTCACTGTGAAGAAAACATCTAATGACTGCTTTTAATCAAACTGAGAACATAATTTTTATGTTAGAAAGTCTAGAAAAAATTTAGAGAAGGGGGATTTTTAAAGCTTGCCAGGCATTCTGGATGACTTAAGAAGCTGCTGGTTTTGAAACAACTGAGAATTTGACAACCCTTGGGCTTAGTTTTGAATATCCGGAATTAAAATCTTAAATAACAGTACACATTTTGCAAGCTGCAAAGAGACATTTCTGTGAAGACACCACAGATCCTATTCAACAGAGAAAAGTGCAGTGTAACACAACAAGCTGTCCTGCAGGTAGTCAGCCAGGAAAGTCACTGAAGGAATCACATAATCTGGCAGAGCAATCAAGTTAGTAAAGGAATCAGGATTTGAAAAAGAATATGACTTTCAGCTAGGACTCATTTATTTTGGGCATGTAAAATCTGTGGACAAGAATTACAGAATTACATTAGCACTTCAAGGAGATTGCATGGAAAGAAATTACACAACAGCTCCTTTCATGACCGTAGTCAGTGTAAACCAAGAAGAACTACGTGCATTAGTCTCTCAGCTGATTACAGCTCTTACTTTGCCAAAGCTTATGAAATTAATTTTTAAAACTTAAAAATATTTGTGAGGTCACCTTTGGGACCCCTGAAATAGCTAGTTTAGTTCTAGGGTTTTAATGAAAAGATAAAACACTGATTACGTGCTTTGAAAACATAACTTTTTTGGAGACTTTGGCAGCAATACACAACTTGGCATCCATCTCCTGAGATAGTCTGTTATGCACACATTGACGCCCTCACCTTTTGGATTTTCCCCACCCCCCTCGAAACAAAGTGATTTTATTTTAGCCAGTGTCTCCACTGCTTAGTAGTCAGGTAATGCTTTAGCAGATTTCTAGGGCTTGAAGAACAATGTCTTCCCAACACAATTCCTCTGAAACTGGGACCCTGCACAACACTCTGCTAACATCCAATTCCTGTCACTGGAGTTGTGTGAGCCTGATGAGACTTCCAGCTTCTAGGAAAGAAAATTAGACAGGCTTGCAGGCAATAAAGGGAGACTAATTAAAGTCAAAGAACAAATTAAAAGTGGAAAAGGATTACCAGAGGAATGGAAGGGAATAAAATGGAAAGTATGGAAAGAGAAGGGATGAAAGCAGCAGCAGAAGAAGAAAAAAAATTCTTAATAGCGCTTTCAAGAGTGTCCCTAATGGAATTAATCTCATCCAAATTCTAGCAGACAGCACATGCCAAAAATGCTGCAGATGGCTGTGCTCAGCAGCAGGGACGGCTTGGAAGGGAAGCGGTTCCTGTGGCTGCCTCAACAGATTGTTTACAGCAAAGATACCGACAGTGCCCAGCCATTGTCATGAAACAGTGCTTGTTCCCTTGTTTGAGACTTCAGTCTGGGCTTTTCAAATGGCAGATTTGTGTGTGGCTGAAACTAGAAGAGTCCTTGATAGTCCAATTTGTGTTGCTGTGGAATAGCCTGGAAGGTTTTCTGTCTCTTTATGGCAGGCAATGTGAATGGGAAAAGTTGAGCAGGGCTGAAGTCACTGAAATCCTCACTCTAAGTGAAGCTCTGTTTTAATGAAACACCATGAAAAGCAGATTCATTAATATAACCTTCTGTGAGTACTAATCACTCAGAATGATAGAATACCCTGGCTTGGAAGGGGCTTACAAGGATCATCAAATCCATCTCTTGACCCTCAGCAGGGCTATCCCCAGGAATCCCACCCCATGCCTGAGAGCATTGTTCAAATGTTTCTTGATCTGTGTCAATCTGGTGCTGTGACCATTCCCTGGGGAGCCTGTTGCTGCCCAAACACACCCTTGGGGAAGAACTTTCTCCTGATATCCAAACTAAACCTTCCCCAGCTCAGCTTCAGGCCATTCCCTTGGGTCCTTCATATAATTGTTCACATAGAGGCAGTGTAGCTGAAGACTCTGAATCATTCAATTCCATTTCCACCCAGGGAACAGAGGACAGCAGGAGGTGAGCTAAAAAATCTGTATGCCTTCCCTCCATGCACCACTACCCAACACACACATGAGGTGGCCCATACTTTCAGGGAGCTATCTCAGCATGCTTCCAGTTCTACCTGAGCCTTTATAGTCAGGACACATTTTAGTTCTGTTTAAAGCAACATAAATGACTTTTTTTTTTGTACAGAACAAACAAATCAATCTCGAGACTAGCCTAAGCATCTCTGTTTAGCAGTCTGAACACAAAGAAAACTGCTGGTTATCTCCATTATTAGTGCCACATCAGGCAAAAGTCCTGATGCCTACTAACACATAATTTTGAGCATGATAGCAGTCCTTCTCTTGTGTAAGACAACTCAACAACTCTAAATTTTCTGGTATATTTGCTCTGTAAAGTTCAATCTCTGTAACGCATTCTGTCTTAATGTGAACCACTCAGACTAGCAAAACTTTCACCAGCCTGTTCCTTTCAAAGACTCTTGAAGAATCTGCTCCACCTTGCTTTTAAGCAAATCATTAAGGGCCTATGCCCTTGCCATTGAACAAAAGAAGTTTGTCTTGAAGACCTTGTATGCCTCTAATAATGCATGTTCTAACTGCAATTTCATCACTTGTTCCTCTCCACGAAGCAATTCTGGCTGCTTTCCTCCTCCAATTTTGGAATATATGTGTTCTTCTCTTGATATTCATTATTTTAAATATTGTGAGCTCTCCATCCCCTGTTCCAAGGGAGCATGGAAGTGACCAGCTTGTTTGCCTTATGCAGGTGGATATTTCTCATCTGTGTGTTATGATGGGAGAAGATGGATAAATCAACCCATTCACATCACAGCTGCACCCATTTACATTGAATCTCTGTATACATATGCAAGTTGCACAATAAAGCATCATGAATTACTGTCTACAGCAGATATTTTAATATAGTCATAGTTGTTTGTCAACATAAATCAAAATGTGCCGCTCCTTTTATCATCTCTGTTGGTTTTCTTTGAAAGCTGTCCTATTTATCAGGCATCTTCTAGTGCTGAAGAATCCAGGACTCCAGTCAGATTTCTCAGCACTGAGTTGGTATCTCACATGCAGAAATCCCCCACATTAAATACAGAGGGCATAATTGAATCCTCCACCCCTATAACCACTGAACTATGTGAACTGCCAAAATAATGAAAACATCTTTTACTCATTTCCCTGAGGCATACAATTCTGTCCACAAGGTCTGCCCATAGGCAAAAGAAATTGATTAATAAATAATATATTTAATCCTTTCAAGTGGATAACATACACACTAAAGATAAATGAAGAATATCAGAAAAGGGCCCAGAATAATTTGAATTCTCGGATTTAATGGTCCCAAATAAGATAAAACACAGGAAAATGCAGAATTTAGGTCATCATGAGAGATGTGATAGCACAGGTGACTGCACTGGGGAAATAAAAAATAGCTTCAAGTTACTACAGATATTTCTCTGTATGTGACCTCTCTGAACTCTACCTGAATAAAAGAATTCATTATTCTCTGAGGAGCAAAAATAACTCCACAGAGGAAACTAGCAGGCAATCTTTCTTCTAATAAGGACACTAATAGAAGAGCATGTCAATTTTTTGGAATTCATACTCAGAAAGTTGATGTGGAAATATTAGGGCTCTATAATTAAAGCATACAAGATGCTCTGAGCAGGAAAAAAAGGTCCTACAAGTGAAGTTTCACATATTCAATGTGTTGCAGTGAAAGATCAAGGTATGATCTCATGATTGTCTACAAGTACTGACAGAAAACACAGTTTTTTTCAAAGTTGTTAGCAAAGAGATAGGAGAATATGTTTAGAAGTTGGAATTACATAAAATCAAACTTGAAGCAAATTCAAGTATCTACCTGTGAAGGAAACTAAAACACATGGAAAGTTTTGTTATCAAAGATCACAAACCTACAACAAGCTCTGCTTTTGCACACTCTCTAGAGCTTAATCTGGTTTATGAGAAAACTGGAATCTGGAATCAAACTGGAAAACTGGAAAACTGGGATCAAACCCATACCTGGGGATGTGATTGTCTGGCATTGGTGGCCCTTCTCTACAAGGTGTTTGTTTACTTTTTCATGGCAAAAAATACAATGTGCACCACCATTATTTTGCATGTGTGGTGGTTTGACAGGAAATATGCTTTCTGGGATGCTGTGGTCTGGCCAATGGGTGCTCAGATTTTAATATTGGCACCTGGTTTGGCCACCGGGGATTGGATCTGCCTCTGAGAACACGGGGTTAAAAGCAGGGCTCCCCCGTGGGAGGCTCTTTTTGGATTTCTGGTGGGAAAAGGGTTTGGAGTTCTCCCCCGGCCCAGCTGCTGGCTGGGCCAGGGGAAGGGAAAGCCATGCGGCCCGGGACAGGTAGGCCTGGCCCTGAGGGTGGAAGGGTGGAAGAGAGAAGTACTGTGAAGCATCGGGCAGCCTTCCTTGCCCCCACCCGGGAGAGAAAGAGAGAGAGAGATGTGCCTGGGACTGTTATCTTGGAATTTGATATCATGTGCTGCCTGCACAGCCTGGCCTGCAACAAAGGGGGGAGGGGGGGGTGCACTGAGAAAGAGTCCAGCTGCTTGTAGGAGCTTTTAAACCTTTGTGGACAATGAAAATCTTACAAAATATTAACCCTTCCTAGAAGAGAGATAAGAGTAGAGGATGAAGAGGGAAATGGGCAAGTGATGAAGGTCTGGGCAAGTGAGAGAGATGCTGGAGGAATGGAGAAGATGGAGTGGCATGTTTGCTGGACTCTTTTTTTTGTATAGCCATGGACTGTTTCCTTGTGATACAGAGACTACATTCCAGGGGGAGGCAGTGCCTCAGAACCAGGAAGGTTCAGTGTCGGTACCCCTTGGCCCCAGGGGGTGAAAAAATGTGGGGGGGACAGATGTCCCAAAGCAGAGACTGTGCCTTTTTTGGAATGAGACAAGGCATCCTTAAAGAAGACCCTAGAAGCAGCCGTGGTCCATGCACAGTGGTGAGAGCACTGGACATGAAGGAAGAGGCCGCCATGGCACAAGAATGACTCCTTCTCCTCTTGATGAACTGAGGATTGATTTGAAATATGGTGCCGGACCAAGAGTCGGTGATTTGGGGGAATGTATTGTATTTGGAATTTGGTGGGGAGGAGGAGATGTATTTATGAAGTTTTCATTTTCCTTGTGTGTTTCTTTTTACTTGTAGTTTAGTTAATAAAGATTTCCCTGTTTCTAAGTGAAGGCCTGCTTTGCTTCTTCCTGGTCACACCTCACAGCAGACCCCAGGGAGAGGGTATTCTCATGAGGGCACTGGCATTGTGCCAGGGTCAAACCATGACAGCATGAAACACCTGCAATTCTGAATTAGAACTGTGCAGGCAGCACCATAAAGTGACCAGAGAAATTTATATGTCATTTTGAATGGTCAGTACCCTTACCCTTTCAGAACTGTTACCAAGAAGGAAGATTGCATCTAGTAAAAAATATATTTTTTCATCCTTCCTTTTCTATTTATTTTTAAATCTGAGTAAGTTGAATAATTTCCCTGAAACACCTGAGGAAATAAAAATCTGGATTACTTTTTTTGTTTGTTTGTTTGCTTTTCAGACAGAGAATGATAAGGGAACAACCAGTTATATTCAGACAGCATACAGATCTGTGTCTTTGTTAATAAATATTTCCATTTTTTTCTCCACTTAAATAAAAATTGTCATTTTTTCCAGTTAGAAGAGAAGAAGGAAAAATCAAAACAGCAAAAACTACACTTGTGTTGACTTTGAGGGGTAAAAAAGGGACTTAGCTTGCCTTAACTCTAATGCACAGAATGCCCAAGCACTTGAAAGGGAACTTTTTTCACCTTGACTCATACTGAGCAGTAACTAAACCCAACACCTTCATCCTGGTGATTGGCTTGCCTCAGGACATGAGAGAAGGCCGGACCCTTTCTTTTGATTAATTTACCAGGCATTTAGGGAAGCACAGCTGTACCTGAGAATATTCCTGGGGAAAATAAGAAACTGAATCAAAACCAACCCCCTAAAAAAAAAAAAAATTAAAAAATAAAAGGCTGCTGAGGTGTTTGATCAATGTCTGGAGAGTGCTCTGTGACACCAAGCCCAGTGGTGGGGTAAGAACAGCATCAGCAGACCCAAGTGGTGCTTTTCAAGCTCAGCACTTTTAATACCAGTGGAATCTCTTCCCTTGCCCTCCATCCTTTTCAGTGTAACCTGGATCGTACATTAATTTACCTCCAGGGAGTTTGCAAACAGCTGCAGTGGGCCAGCTCAACAGCAAACACTCCATGGTGCTCTATTTACTGGGGACTCTTGTTATGAGGACGTGCTTGAAAATAATAGGCACATAATTTGCTTTATCAAGGCAGAATAAGAGGCAAAACCGGTCCAGAGAAAAAAGGCAGTTGAGCACATAAATGAAAGAAAATTGCAGATTTAATCTAATTCCTCATACTGAAGTTCCCACATCACAGAGAACATAATTGTTTTCACACATTTTGGAACTTATTGTGTACACATGATCTTGAAATTAATTGGATGAGTCACCTGCATCTGTAGAAACACAGCCTTTATGCCACACTGGAAAAAACAAGCAAAACAAAACAAAACAAAAATCAGGGAAATCAATGGGTAGGAATGCCTCCTTTAGACAGCCCAGTCTGAGAATACATTTCCTCACACTATTCCTCCAATATCCCTGAGAGAATCTTTTCTCAATTTCTTCTCTTCCACTTTTTTTAATTCTTTTTAAGATTGCAGCCTGAAAATACATTTTTAATTACTTTCCAATATACAATTAAACAGGAAACATATTAGTTTTAAAAAAGTCTTTAGGCAATTATTTAAAAATATCTTCAAGTGTTGTATGATGGAAACAGATCATCTGGCAATCTGTCTGAGAAATAAACTTCCATAAGACAGCTAAATAGAAATTCAATTTACACCTGTGATAAACCTATGCTATGCATAAACATCTAATTTTATTTGCCTGGAATAACTGTAGATCATGTTCAGCCTTAAATAAATCGTTGTTAACCAGGGTTAGGGAAAAAACAATCAAACAAAAAACCAAGAAAACACTAAAAAAATATTTTTATTCAGCCAAGAAGATGCACATAAAGGTGGGTTGCAGTGCAACCTGATCATTGTTTGGAGATTGCTTAGGTAATGATTTTTCATCAGAGGGAGGTTTTTTATTTTATTCAGTTGCACAGGAACATCAATTTATTAATTTTAACAGTCACTTTGCAAGCCCTGGGTTAATCATCACTAATCTTTTGCAGACTGTGCTGCAGTTAAGTATTGTTATCAGTGTAACAGGTTTGCTAAATATAAAGCAGCAATGGGATTGAAGGGCTCTTTTGTGCATGTTTTTTATTTGTAACACTGAAAAAAAGAGCTAACCCCAGAGGTCTGATCTGCATCAGGCAAGGACCATGACAGCACCTTGTTTACTGCTCTCTAAAGGTATTTATGAGCAAAATGGGTTTCAGAATCTCCACGGTTCTCAGGGTTTGAGGTCTATGTCAGGTAACATTATGTAAGTTTGAGTGGCTCTGAGGTGGCCTGATATTTGTCATCAGAGCAGAGAAGAACAGATGCCAAATTCACATTCTTAATTGAAATATAACTAAAATTAGCAGTACATAATTTTGATATGAACTGCAATTGAATGAGAGCCAATACAAAATTTACTTTATTCACTTCAGTTTAATTTCAATTTAATTACTGGTTCTAGCATATTTTTGGTCTGAACTTGCATCAACTTGTACCGGATGTTCTTGATGATGAGCACCGCTTAGAAAACACAAGAAATCAACACGTTGCTCTGAAAACAAAAAAAATCTGTTTTCCTATGTCTTAGAAGGAACAACTCATTCTAGGGAATCTATATCCCATAATTACAGTAGAGAAATCAACTCCTATAAAAATTTACAGCTAGCTTTGTACATTTTCATTAGACATAACTATTACCTGTTTCTTCCAGAGCTGGGTTTTGAGGTGGTGTTTTTTCCCTCCTATAAATTAATGTCAGATTTGATTTTTTTTAAATTAGTATTCGTTTTCCAGAATTGATTTTGAAATGTGAGAACCCTTAAGTAACAATTCTCAGACCATTTGCATTTTATACGTTATTGTTCTGCATGTGATGGGTGTCAGACTGGGATACACAGAGTTCATCTTTTACCAACTCCTGTGAAATTTACTCAACACTGAGCAGGAAAAATAAAAGGATGTTGGCTGTCCTCCTGGACTGTCTGCCATCTTTTGAGCAGGGAAGTGAAGAGACAAGCCTGACTAATCCAATGCCAAAAGAACAACCACTTTTGGTCTCCTGCCTCTCATTCCACCCCATGCACAAGTGTCACAGGTAGAGAGCAGGGGAGAGTTGGAACCACAGTACCAAAATGCCCAGGGGATATGTGGAAGTGAACTACATCCAGGGTAAAAAGAAATCTAGCATTTTTGCAGCTTCGTTCCTATGGAAAATTCATTCCAAACCTGAATTATTTAATATTTGAATGAATTGAGGGATGGAAAGGCTTTCATCCGAGAGAGGTTTCCCACTCAGTAATTTAACCCCAGCTGTTACTGTTTTTATCAAGACTAAAAAGCAAAGAAAGAGGGAGAAGATGGGAAAAAGAAGGCAGGATGTTATCAATATATCAAACCACGTATCATTGACTTCTCAAAATCAAAATTGGAAGCTGAAATTTTTTTTTGGTTTTTTTTCCATCCTTATTCTACTCTGATTTGCTTTTATGGCTAAATTCATAGTTTCCTGGACACATTGAATCTAGGTCACTAGGAGAAAGCAGAGCTCATCTTGTACAATGAAAGTAGTCATTAAGGCCTTTTTCTGTTTTTAATCCAGTGTAAATTAATCCTGTTTATGCAACAGTCAGAATGAATTATTGGTTTATAGGATGACATCTGTATTTACTTTTTATCTCTCTCTGAATTCTATCAGCTGGACTATCTTTCAGCATTCTACTGAAATATTTCAGGTCCATTACACATCAGAAGTTCATACCCATAAATGTTGAACTGCTCACCTCCTTTCTTATGAACTCTTAATAATATTCAGTTCCTGGAGTATTTTTTTTTCTTGCAGGAGTTTCACTTTCATGATAACAAGAGAAGGTTTTCAATAATCCTATTAAATTTCATAAATTTGCACTTAATCCCATTTTAGTTTCTTTAAACCACACAATTCTACTTGTTAATTATGCGTTTCTCAGCTTTGGAGATGTATCATATCTTGTTCAATCTACAGATATAAAGGCTTTGTTCTAATTAAATTAACAGCTAACATTTTCTGAACACAGAAATTTGAATTAACTAAATCTGTAATTTCAACTCTTATCTAATAGTAAATGGAAACTCAGAAATTCCTCTGCTTATGTGTAAAGTTTGATTGTTATGATTCAGTCATGCTATGAATGTTGTATAGTTTGTAATACTTTGTGGTGAACAAGTTTTCAAAATTGCATCATTCCTACAAACATATGTTTGAGGGTGGGGGAAATTGCTGCCATCTTTTGGAAACACTCAGGGAAAAAAAAAAAAAAGAAAAAAGAAACTAAAGATGCATAAATAAAGAAAAAAAATTACTGAAAGTTCCAGCTGGCACATCCTGGATACCTGCTTTCCTATGGAAAAGATAATCTGAATTTGCAGAAATTTATCCCGAGATTACCAGTATGTTGTTCTTTCCCATTTTATATGGTGATTATATAGTAACATCTGTGCAAGAACTGTTTGCTTGGTTAGTAATACTGGTGGGAAATAGCTTTCACTGAAAGATGTGCCACTGAAGTTGAAGCCAAGTACAACAAAAACACAAAGATTATGGATACAGAAAGAAAATTATGTTCACTCACAATTTTTAACTTTTTGCACCTATACTTCATCTTACTGCTTGAATATAAATAAAACTTGTTTGATACATACAGTTATTACAGTTTAGTGTCACAGTTTTTTATCCTGAATATTCCTTGGAATATAGCTGGGATTCATTATATTATATTATATTATCCTGCTTTTTGCAATTTTTTTTCTGTTGTTCTTTTGAATTTCCAGGAGGTGCAATCAAATTCTTGTTGTGTGGCCAGCTCAATATACTGACTTCTGAGACAAACTCTGCGTGTTCAGCAAAGTCTTTGTAAGAACAGAGAATGCTGGTTTCAGCGAGAATAAATCAAAGCTGATAATATCTGGGAAAAAGAAAACACTGTCCAGGGAAAATAATGACTCCTCTGAAGAGATATCATTGTCAGACACTAGCATATCTTGCCAGCTGTAGACAGGGATATTAAAATATGCTGCAAATCTGCCTCATAGCCTGGAGTGAGACTCAGGCAGGCATGCTGTACCTGTCCAAAGCAGAGAGGAGACTAAACTCAGCTGAGCCACAATGACACTCAGAAAAAAAAAATAAAATAAATTTAAAAAATTTAAAAAATATAGAAAACAGAGCCGCTGCAGGCATCCCCGACACTCTGCAGTGTACAGCTGACTTTGCAGCTAGTTTTATTTCTGCCTGAGCACCAGGACCCTCAGGCCAACAAGTTACATCCACGCTGTCCAGCAAACCAGCAGCCCTCAGCAAGTGGGAGAGTGACTCGGGCACTTGCTAAAGTCACAGCAGCAGCCTGGCTGCTCCCTCCTCACACACAGCACACCCAAGGTCAGCCCTACACAAATAACCAATTAAAACGGCTCGCAGCGTTCCAGCCTGAAACAAATCAAGCTGACTCATTGCCCCAGCCACGAACTATAGTCTTTTATCCATGCCATGTGCAAGAGAAAGAGGGACGAAACCCCTCATTAAAGGATGTCCTCCTCCGGTGAACTTTACGCTCCCAATTCACCCCTTCTCTCCCAAAATATTGTTGCTGAAACTTACCGCTTTTGCCAACTCCCCCTGCTCCCAGCATCACCACCTTGTACTCTCTGGAGCCTGCTGAAGAGCTGCTCGAGGAGCTGATCATTGCATTTTCTAGCTCCATCTTGCACGAAAGCAGCAGAAGGGACTGAAACTGAAGAAAAAGCAACTGGCAGGTGTTTTCTCTGATCTTAAACAACTATAAAAGCTGCGTTAGGGGGGGGAAAAAAAAAAAGGCAGGAAAGGAAGGTATAATGCAAGAGCTATGATTTAACAGCCTCACACACTGCTGTGCCTGTGTTAGCTGGAGAAGGTCTCATAGCAACCACTTTAACAGCTTCCAATAAAAATCTCTCTCTGCCCCCTCCCAGCTCCGTATCGTTCTCTGTTTCTCTTCCTGGACAGCAGCAGTTTTGTGAGGCTTAAGAGGTCTGGTACCTCTGGGGCTGCAGCGTCACTGAACAAATGGATCAGATATTTCAGCAAAATGAAATGGATCAAATTTCTTAATTATGAAGCTTGTTATTCTGTGTAGTACTTGCTTGAATCTTAGAACAAACCAGACAACCTTCCTCTCACCTTGGAGGTAAATATGCATCCTATAATCATCAAGTCTGCTGGTTTTCACACTTGATGCTATTACAAGTGAAACAAGTAACAACTTTTAACAGCCTTTTTTTTCATGTTTTGCTGCAAACACAGAAGTTTTCTAGGGCTTGATTTTTTCCCAGATCAATACTAATTTTAGTTCATTTGCATCAATTATTTGCATAAATGAACCAGATACTGTGGGGGAAGAAATAGACAACTTTACTTGTTGTTTCCCTCCTTTTTCCATACAATTTCTCAAGGAGACAGGGACTTAAGGCAGGGGGATATATTTGTTCATTCAGAAAAGGTGTAAAGAAAAACCAACTTTTAAAATTTATTTCATACAAATCTCAAGTGATTTATCTTACCAAGCTGGTGAATGACATTCAGTATGAAAATCTCTCACTGAAATTATATGTAAGTGAAAACTTACAACAAAACACAACAGCTTTTCATTGATTTATGGCTTTGTTCTTAGAACATCTAGTCTATTTAAAGAACATGATAAATAATAAGATACTTGCCCAGCTTTAACCGTTATTTGGTATTTTTGGGGACCAAAAAGCATCTACTGCAAAATGAGGGCAAAGCAAAACTTGTACTCCTTTGGAAGTGCTGGGCTTTCATTACAGAGGTAACTGTTAAGGAGACGTGGAAATGGAAGCAGCAGAAGCAGCTAATGAAGTATTTTGGAAGTCAGACACCTTCATCTATCCACTCTTCCAATGATTTCACAGAGAGTAAACACACGGTATTACTTAGAATTAAAAATGGAAAGAGAAACGATAAAAATAACATAGACTGATGGAGGGCATGATTTGAAGAAAATTAAGGAGAGAAAAAAGGTGTAGAAGGGCACATATAGTTTAGAAAGGTAACTTAATGGGCTAAGAAAATACTTTATTAAAAAAGAACAGAGGTATGATGATAATAATAATTAGAATGGAGAAGGTGAACAGAACATGAATACTTGTTTTTCTTCCTAATAAAAAGACTGTGGATGGAACAGAAAGCAGCCCAGTTAAAAAAAGAGAAAAAAAGAAATCTTAGAAAAGTAACAACTTAAGTAGGAAAATTTTTGATGCTTGAAACATGAGCAGTATAACTGATCTTGTAATGAAAAAAAAAATTAAATACAGAGCAATATTAACTCTGTAGTGGACTTTTAAAATCACCATCTCTTGCTTATGGAATACTCACATGAACAGATCCTGGAAAAACAGAGAGAGATCAAGGTATGATGGTCTGCTTTCGGCCAGGCAGCAAAAGAGGGCAGGGGCAGAGTCACTGTGTTCTGAGAAACCCTCCAGAATCAGGAGCTGCTCCTGTCCTGAGGGAGTTGTGAGCCCGCCCTGCTGCGAGTGACTCTGTGCTGCCAGGGCAGGGTGCCTGTGTTTATGTCTGGATGGCAACCCCAGAACTCAGAAGGGTTTGCTCATCAGAGCATAAAGTAGGACATAAACAGGAAATGCTGAATATGATATTATGGTATCTAAATATTGAATTTCAGCGGGAGCAGACAGGTAGGTCAGTTAAACACCATTGCGATTAGAATTTAATTTTCATTAAAACCATTCTTGTGTGGTCATTATTGATACAGTGGATGAAACTAGTAATGATGTCAAAACCACTGCTTAGAACAGCTGGGTTTTTCTGGTAATCTCCCATCAACACAACAACCTTCTCCTGAGGAGCTTTTGTTCCCATACCGGGCAGGAGCATTTGGCTGATATTGAAATGTCAGAAAAGTAAGTGGCTGTGGGCATGGCATGAAAGGCAACCTAAACAAAATATATTTATGTATAAAAATATTAGTGAACATAATGTATACATGATAGGCAAAGATTAGTCAGATTTTTTTTCCAGCTGTTCCAGCTGCTTGCCATAGAAAAGTGTCAAGTTCATTTTTTCTTTTTTTTGAAGATGGAACATGGGGGAGGAATTTGTAAAATGGAAGAGGCTACAAAATGGAATTATGTTAGAGTGTGAGGATGAGTAAGGCAACCAAATGGAAAGCCACTTCCTCATCTTTTAAAAAAGAACAAGAAAAAATTGATAGCACTTTCTTGTCTGAAAGAACAGAATTAAGTATTTGTTGATGAGAATTAAACACTTAAAATATTTGCTTTATGGACACATACATGCTTATTTAACTTTAGCAGTATAATAATTGTTATTATATTATATAAACAAATATATTGTACAGACATATCCTCCTAAATTCCACAGATTTGTCCATAGATTGAAAAGGTGATACTGCATTCCTATTTATAACACAGGACTTGTTCTAATTGGTTTTCATCATAACTTGCTATTGACAAACAGCTGCCTCTGCCCTAATTTCATTCAATTCAGCAGCGGAGGAGAAGTATTTAGCTTTATTTCCATTTACAATAACATCAATTAGTCTTCCTTCTCCCACCAGAGCACTAAAGTACAAGGGTTTACTTTCAGTCTGCTGCCAATAAAAATTAATACTGAGATGATTTGAAATTACCTGGCCTGAAACATTTATTAAGAAAGGGGAGAAATCAGCAACATAAATATTTTACAGATAACAGGAATAAACTGTACTAAATCTTTTTTGCACTAAATCTGTACAACTATTTAACCTGAGGTACTGGAGTTTTTACAGTGTGTGACATTCCACAGCAAATTCCAACCATCTATTTTATCTCTGCTTCACTGCTTTAAAGACACATTTATCATGATGCAAATTCATAGAAAGCTGTCCTTAGGCAAAAAAAAAAAAAAACCCAAAAAAGAGTAAGTGCAAAGGTGGGAAAAAAAGCTTGGAGTACTAGCTTGTAATGAATCATTTATTCAATAAATTTAGTTCTATTCCTGTTTACATATTGCTCATGACTTTATGACAATTCTGCTGATTTTTCCGCTTCTTTTTTTTTTTTTAATTTTCTATTAAAACTCAATGTAATATATATCAAGCAATCAAACCATTCAGTATTCAAACTCTAGCAATTGCTTTGTTTGAATTCATGTTTTGTTAGTTAAGGCTGAAAAGATCTTAAGGACACTTGGATCTTAAGAAAAACACACAGATATCTTAAAAGAAATGAGCTTTTTTCTAGAGAAAATGCCATTAGGAAACACACATCATTCATCCTACATCCTCCCTTGCTCTGGGGTTGTTGAATAAAATAATGAGATGTTAATACAACATGTAAGTGTTCTGAAATTGTTTCCTAGAGCACTTTATGTTGAGGAGATTTTATCAATTAACCTGGATAAATATTCCTGTCGTTAGGCAGGGAGCTCATGAGTTTGAAAACTTGAATAGCAAGCAAAATGCAAATCTTGACTGATTTGTGCTCCATTAAGCGATGGGTTAAAGGCATATGAACCGTCTAATAATAGTGAATATACATGAGCCCATGGAGGTCCATGCCATTATGGAAACACTGACCAATCTTTTGTCCCTCATGTTTGCACATTAGATACAGCAGAGGGAGAAAATGTAAAAAAAAACACCATCCTTCATAAAAAGGCATATAAGGCCAACCTGCTGAATTGCTGAAGTGCTGCTGTGACAAGAAAGAGTGCTAATGCAGAAATCATTGCACAGAGCTGGAGAACTGATTCAACCTGCTCCTGAAAAAAAAAAAAAAATTAGCACACCAGCTTAACTTGATCAATTCTGAGAAAAGAAAGCATAATAAAGTAATTGCTGGGGGACCTAAAAGAAAAATTCTAAACCTAAATTTTACATTAGTATGTTTAATACATTCAGTCTCAAATATGCTGAGCACCTCTGAATCGTGTTGCTAAGGGACCTCCAACAGACAACAGAAGCATCTCTGTGGTTTTGGAATTCAGATTCCTACTGCAAATACCCAGTGGTTCTATCACTCACCCGTCACAGGCACCCTGACTTCCTCCAATAATCCCCATCCCTTTTCTATTCTGCAAATTGCTCATCTGTGGGATGATTCTTTGTGTCACACGTGTTGTAGTTGAGGGGACACTTTTCAACCGCACACCTTGAAGGTGGGTCCTCAGCAGTTAAATAGATGCCTTTTGTTCTGAAGTTCTTGTTGCTGTCCCTCGTGTCAGGCACATTTCAGCCCTGCCCCTGCTGAAATGCATTTTAATCTAGGACTTATCAGAGTGTCATGAAGAAAAAGCAAATGGTAGGAGGAAAGGTGCAAGGCTGACTGTTAGCTGAAAATGTTAAACTACTTCAGAGTCCAGAGAATAAAGCAGCATTTTGGTTTTGGTCTTGTCAAAGCAAAGTTTGTCACAGAAAACAGCCCCGCTTTGGTTATCCCAGGTCAAACAACACAACTAAAGCTGTGCCTGCTGTAAAAAGTTTTGAGAAATAGGGGCAGTTTGTCACATTCTTGAGAGCACTCATACAATATTAACTTTAAAATTCCTACAAGTGATTACTCTAACTCCATACAGTATAGAAACATTGAAGGTCATGTCTTAGACTATTTCTAAGGGAAAAGCTTTTTTCTCTGGGTTTCCAATAAAGTTTCACAAATGATTTATGATCCTAACTGTCTAGAAATACTAATGATTCTGGGCCATTTATGGATTTCTGTTGAATTTTAATTACACCCACAGATAAGGCTTCTACACTTTAAAATGCAAGACTGATATTCAGAATGTGAGAATCTTAGAGATCTTAAAGCCTTGCTCCATATAAACATGTTTCCTGTGAGAATGAATGTAGGCTTATTTTAAATTGATACACCTTCTAGTACTTTTGTTTGGAAGGAAAATGATAAGCATGACTATAATAAGAAATACCATACAAATAGCATTAGAAGGGCTTTGAAGAGGTCATCTTTTTCATCCCTTCCCCACGCCACAAATCCATGCAAGTAAATTGAACAATATTTACTTAGCCTTACATTAAAGTCTTCCAGAGTGAGAAATTACTCAGTTTCTGAAATAAATTGCCTCACTATCCCATTAGAAACATCTCTGAAACCAAAATGTCTTCATTACGCAATAAGATTATCACTTTTCATCCTATTTACTGCTGGTACTATGAAAAGGCATAGCGAATGTGCTAAGCACATACTCAAATATCTGGCTAGTGAATCAAACAAACTTTGTAAGTGTGGAGAATGTTGTTCTTCTCAGCATTCCTATCTCTTCTTTTTCTCTCAGGTTTCCTATTTTTGACCAGAAAAGTTACTCTATGAATTCTCCTCCACAGGTCATTTATTGACCTTTAATGCTACTTGTGCTCCCAAAGACAATCCACTGCTTGTCTTGAAGTGTTGGTCCCAAATCTGTCCATATTAATGTTTCAAGACTTCACACAATTTGGATTTACACCTACTACCAGTGCCTGTCAAGCCTGATATAGTCACAATAAACACAGGCAGTCAACAATAACAATAACAGACACATTTTTTTCTTTTATTTTCTGATTTTATTTGAATTCCCCCAGGGACAGATCCCAATCTACTGGTATTGTCATAATTTCTGACTTTTAATGTTCTGCCAAGCTGTTCCTTTTCAATCATCCCCGTAATATTGGTCTCTAGGGAAAAAAATGGTGATTCTTTCAATTTCAATTTAGACTGCAAAAAAACAAAAAAAAAAAAAACCCATGAAAACATTCTTGCATTTCAGTTGTTACCTCAAAAAAGTTCATGGATGATGATAATGCCTGCATCCCCTAAGTTCTTCTACTTGAAAATCACTTCCTGAACTTCACTTTAAGGATGCTGATTTTTCACTCTGAACCATGTAATGGTGTATCAGTTAAACAAAACAAAACAAAACAAAACAAAAGGAAAGGAAAGTGAGAAAAGAGAAAAGGAGAAAAGGAGAAAAGGAGAAAAAGAGAAAAAGTGAAAAAGAGAAAAAGAGTAGATATACTCTTGAATTTCGTCTGTGATCAGTCATTCATATGCTTTCCACTTCACTGTGGACAACTGTGTAAATGTAAGATTAGCTCTAGCTTCACCAGGGAAACCCCAAACACAATATATTTCAATTTCTGTGACTTAAACATTTTTTAATGTCATGGATTATTTTCCATTGCGATTTTTTTTTCTAGAAATTGAGTTGTTTATTGGTATTCTGTAAGTTGAACAAAAGGGAGCGCATTAGTTTGTAAATCTATTGTGATTAAAAATAATCAGAACTAAGTGCATAATTTTGCTAAACAATGGTAAGAAACACAAAGCCAGTTCCTTTAAAATCATTAGTGAAATGCTTTTTTGAGAAAATTCTTGGATTTGGCTAGCTAAACCTCCAACTGGGCATGTTGTTTCCCATGTGTAAAAGAGGAGCATTGAGCAAACTTTGGAGCAACAGACTAATCAACATAATGGGCTGAGAAATGCTTTACAAGAAACAAGACAAAAATAAATATATATACTGCTGTTGTCATACCAGCAGTGCAATCACCTCTTGACTAAAAGTTTCTGTTGCCATTCTGTGCATATCTGTGCTTGATTTATGATCAAACAACTTATTTTGATGGCTTTCAATCTATTTAAAGTAACCAGTATCATATGTAAAAATAAAAATTGGAAACACTGGGAAATCTGTATGAAAGACATCACTACGTTTTACAAATCTGAAATAAACTCTCATTTAAACACTGCCAAGTGGATTACGAGCTAGACAAGTATGCAAGTGCATTTATTTGGAAAGTTCCTACAGAGCTGTGTTGTAAAAAATTACAAATATCCCACTTGTCACTCCCACTGCAATTGATTTGAGATCTGCTTCTACCAAAGACACCAGACACTGCAGTCTGTCTCTAGTTAGTCTGTTAATCAGTTTAAAGATGCTATTCTTACAAAATACTGTAAGATCAATAAGCTTACGTGTTAGGAAAAGTGCTAATCTAACCTCTGTATAGCATGAAAAGCAAAGCAGTGCAGTAATTTTATAATGTTGTTGATTAACCATGATTGAAAAAATCTATCACTGTAGACTTTATTGTATCACTAATTGTTTGACCATCACAAGCTCAGCTTTAGCATAAAGAAAACAACAAAAAAAAAAGATTTAAAATCAGAATCCTGGTTCTTTGTATTGAAATGCCTTAGATGTCTTACTGGAGTCAAATCTCTCAAAGAACCCCACGAGAAAATATTTTGTATTAGATTAATCTAGTATTCCATGCTTTAGTATCAGTTTTCACATCAGGTGTAGTTTTCATTGTTCTAAAAATAAATTAATTTTCAAAATTCTTTAAAGCTCAGAGATTTGGGATAGAAAGCCATATTTCTCTGCACATAATAAATGTATATTATATACTAATGTTGATGCCAACTGCAATTAAAATGCTAAAAAATACACCCACCTTCCACATTTCACTCTATTATGTCCACAAATCTCTGCTAAGATATTTTTCTTCTAATTATTATTAAGTCTGGAATCAAATGTATATATATACATATAAACTCATATTATAACATATATATGGACAATATAACTCAAACAGCACTCTTTAGGACTTAAAATGCTACCCTGAAACATTATTTCCAAACCTCGATTCCATTGATGAAAAGTTACACTGTTTTCCTAGTGGCTATGATATTTTGGGGCTCCAGGAGGTGAGAATTATATTATTTAGCTTTAATTTGTTGTCTGTAAGAAGCAAAGGTAGTGAAAAGAAATTTTTTATTAAAATATTATTATTTTCCCATGACAAACAAACAAATTTGAATGGTAGGCACATCGGCTCAGCTCTTAAATCCAAGACACATTTTCCTTCCATAAGATCATGTTCAGAGTTCTGCCACAAAAAACCCTGAGGATCAGAACACCTGTGTTAGACTCAAGTTTGCAAAGCAATATAATTCTGTATGTGGCTCTAAGAGAATTTTTGTTACTTTTTGCAGCCTCTGATGTACCTGCAAACCATGAGCACATGATGAGGGGTAGGCTGCACAATTTATTCTCCTTACTTTTGCTGTTGCTGTTTGCTGTGGACGGAGCTTGACAATATAACAAAAGCCAAAGGCTGAGACAATAATGGATCTTTAATAGGAAGGAGCACAAAAATATCATGTTAGACAGAGGCCAACAAAGAGATCAAATGAATTATGTTCCTCCTATTAACTATAAACAGTAAAGAATTCTTGAATAGTGGCAACCAGCCAAGCCCCTGATGCACACCAGATGAAAGACACAGCTCTTCCAGGACCTTAAGTTGATTTCAGGAATCCTTTATTAGCTGAGCACCATTTTAGGACAGCCGCTGTAATATCTCTATTTTACAAATATTGGGTCTGCGCTGTGTTTCTATTTTCTATATTTATCCTCCAATCTTTGGGGCAAGAAGGATAAACAATTTAATTTTGAAAATAAAAGCAAGTCTAGTTCTTGCTTTGACTGTTTTCTGTGGTATCCTTTACTTCCATGTGGATTTAATTAGAATTTTGGCCATATTTCATAGGAATCTAAAGGGGTTTTTTTATCCCCTGTGGAAAGATCTTTCAGGTCCTCAAGTGTGAATGAAAAGGAACACTTTTTATTCACACTTAAGTGACTTTAGAATGTCTACCTTTTAATAATATTAGAATTAACTGTTCCTCTCTACCACCATACCTGGAAAGATCCTTCTCTTTCTGCGTTGCAACATTCTTTTTTTTTCCTGAAAGTTCCTCAAAAACACATGAAGATAATTCTTTTTCCTCAAACAATGGCTTCTAATTGTATTGCTTCAGGTTTTAGTGGAGCATTTAAGTGGATTGGCCTTGTCTGGCCTGACACTCCCCTTCTCAACTGGACAGAGGAAAGAATAACAGAAAAGATTAATGAGCTGAGATAGGACTGGGAGATATCAAAAGTTGATTACTATGATGAACAGAACTGGCTCAACTTGGGGATGTGAGCTCAAGGTATTACTAACAAAATCAGAGCAGGATAATGAGCAGCAAAATAAATCTTAAATCTTAACATAGATCTTCCCACCACCTCTCCCTCCTTCCCAGGCTCTCCCCCCTCCCACAGCAGCACAATGAGACAAGGAATGGGAATTATGGTCAGTGCATGGCGTGTTCCTGCTGCTGCTTAGGGAGAAGGGGCAGAGCCTGTCTGTCCTACCCCAGCTCCATTGAGGGGGAATTCTCCATTAACTTCTCCAGTGCGAGTCCATCCCACGGGCAGCAGTTGTCCACAAGATGCTCCAATGTGGGACTCTTCTGCACATGGTGAGTTCTTCAGGAGCAGCCTGCTGCAGCGTCCTCCATGGGGCCACAAGTCCTGCCAGCAAACCTGCTCCAGCCTGGGCTCCTCTCTCTGCAGGTTCCTGTCAGGATCCTGATCCTAATTTTTACTTTTCAGAGCCCTCTTTTGGGCATCCCCTTGCTCTGGCGTGGGTCTCTCCCAGGGGCTGCAGGTGGATCTCTGCTTCCCCGTGCCCTCCCTGGGCTGCAGGGGCACAGCTGCCTCAGCCTGGGCTGCTCCAGGGGCTGCAGGGGAACCTGAGCTCCAGAGCCTGGAGCAGCTCCTGCCCCTCCTGCTGCACTGCCCTGCCTGCCTGCACGGATGCTCCTCTCACATGGCCTCACCCTGCACTCTTCTCTCTCGGCAATTAAATCTGTGCAATAACTTTTTAATTTTTCCTTCTCAAATCTGTTGTCCCAGAGGCGTTGTCACCATCACTGAGGGGCTCAGCCTTGGCCATTGAGGGCCCATCCTGGATCCAGCTGGCCCTGGCTCTGCTGGACAAAGGGAAATTTTCAGCAACTTCTCACAGAAGCCACCCCTGTAACACCCCCACTATCCAAACCTGCACATGCAAGCACAAAACAAGCATTTACACCTCAATAACAGTGCAGTAACCCTTGTGCTCATCTGAATGCCTGGTTTTGGAGCAGTGTTGACAAAAAATCTCTCTCAGCATCCTAGTTATGCCAGATGAGCAACAGACAATGGTTTTGACATAACCGGTGCCTGACAGTTGTCAATAGCCTTCACAGCATTTAAACCCCTCCTGCTCCAGAAATATTATGAGATACATTGTCTTTGGAAGGGAGATCTGCACAATTGCATAAATTTTAAATGAGAAGCATAGTTCTCTTTCCTTTTTTTTTTTTTTTTTTGGTCTTTTTTTAACAGAGAAGTGAAAAAGGCAACTTCTCTAATGCCACAACACTCCATTTGATTATACTGAAAACAGATTATCCTCTGCCCTGAAGAGAATATTCTCACCTTCTTTATTAAATCAGCTCCTCTTTTTAGATTAAGACCATAGCTATGTCTTACTTTTTTTACAGAAAGGAATAGATGTTCTGTTCTTTCAGCATGCAGCTTAGTTCCAAGTTTGCCTGAAGTGAATGGTGTCTAGATTTATCATGAACCTCATTAAATACAGTTAAATTCTTCCATGTATTAAGTGATATTTCTTTGTGAAATACTGACTTGGAAAAATGCTGCAAGTTAGCAAAAACTGAAAAGAAAAGGAAAGCAAAAGACCATGATAAGGATTCATTGACTGTAAAGGTGGATTTGAGAGACTCTAAATATGGTTACAGGTAAGTAAGAAATGTTATGTTACAGTTATGATTATGGTAATGGCTACATAACAAGTGACATAGCTTATCAATTTTTAAATTAACTTTAAGCATTTCTTTTAATTTGGCTATTAGTAACATTTATGTGGTCATGTAGAACATGACCCTGGCAATGGCTGTGTTATCAAACATTAATGAGTCAAAATATGTTTGATGACTTTTTTAAATCATATTAATTTTGACTCACAGTAATGAATAAGCATCTGAAAAAAGTATCACCACAAATTTGGCCTTGATTTTTAAAATATCTTTGCTCTCCCAAATTTTTAGTGAAAAATGTGACTTCTCTGATCCATTACTTAGAATCTCCAGTGGAACTTTCTCTAACACTTAATTCTGCAGAATGCCACTGCTGCTTAAGTGCTGAATGTTCACCAGCTTTTTTTTTTTATTATTATTATTTTTTATTATTTGTGTTCCATGTCAGCATTCATTTATCTTAAAAAATATGACAGGATCATCTCATTTAAATCTTCCTGTAAATCCTATTCCAACAGGTGTTACACAACTTTATTCTAAAAAAAAAGAAGTTTTAATGGCTAGGTTTGCATAGAGTTGAGAAAGGCCTTCAGAGCAAGTTCTTGCCCTAAGCCCTCAGAATCCTGGAGAAAACATTCCCAAAGCAAATCTGGAATACTGACTTTGCCAGCCTGAATTTCTTTCTCTCCTCATGTATATGCAATAGCAATTCATCTGGCAGGTATGGGCCATGAACCATGCTAAAGAATCTTCCAATTGCAGCAGAAATGCTCTATAATGAGTCCCATAAAAATCACTAAGTCTGACATTGGAAGGACATTGGGAATATTAAAATTGAGATTCAGGTGTCTGGAGAGCATGGCTGCACATTACCATACATTTCCCTAAGCCTGTAAACTATTCTTGTCCTGCTGCAATTTGCACAGTGCAGCAATTAATTGTGGATTATTTTTATAGGATAATGGTGAGCGTAATCAGTCAAATTTAATTGACAGCCCACTGGAACTTAAGGAAATTTGATTTTTTAGAGTTTTGAATTTTGGAAACCTCAAATTAAAGGCAGAAAATTAAGATGGATGCTGTCAAAGACTGTCCAATTAATCACAATTTGCTAATCAATGCACACATCCTGTTGTACCAAATACAATAATGCCAAATAGATATTTTCTTACCACATTTTTTTTAAGGTGGGCTTTAAGTTTCTTTTCTGTTCCTCTGGCAATATTCACAATATTATTATATGTCATGTTTGTCATTCATGTATAATTCTGCAGCTACACATATTTTATTTTCCTTTATTGTACTTTATGTGGGTAACATACATAATAATTATAAATTTCTATGAGAAATATTTCTAATGCTTCATGAACAGAATCCTATTCAGCTCATGACTGAAATTGCATCTTTATTTCACATACTACCCTGTTATTTATTTGCACATAAGTCACAGAAACATGTAGCAGAAGAATACATGATAATTTGCCTGTTCCTTATTGCTTCCCCAAATCTTTGTCAGGATTAGTCAGTCACATAGATTGCAGTTATAAAGGTGCAGATTTTTTTTTTGGATTTGTTTTTTTTTTCCCCCTGGACTTTGTATTTGGTTCATGTGAAATAAGAATTATCATAAACTGGGAAAAATGAAATGAAGTCTGAATTGTGCCATTCTTCAAAAACACGTGGGCTTCTCCCATCTACCTACTCATGCTCCAATTGATGAATAGTAAAAGATAACAAAAGTCTGATGATTTAATCGGCTCCAGAACAATCACTGGCATCACACTGCTTCCTTAAAATCATTCATAATCACAGGAGACTTTTGCACTGATGTTATCCCACTCTCCTCTTTGACAGCATTACTATGTGAGGGGTGTGTCTGTCTGTGCCTATGTGCTCATGTACCTATCCCTAGCAGGCAGAAAGATTAGAGTGGTTCCTCGAGGAATTTCCTTATCTAGATACAGCTTTTCTGAAAAGGCATCTTATTTTTAAGAATGATAATTTTCCTGTTTTATTTTTATGCTTATTTTTACCCAAACTGAAGTTGTCCTGTACTTAGAAAGGTCTGGTTTGAATGGCACCCTTTTTGGCAGCCTATTATGAACATCACACTGCTCTGAACTTCCTTTATTTTGCCCTTTGCCACTTTGGCTGGAGCAAAGAGAAGGAGAAGGGCAACAGAACTGGTGAAAGGGCTGGGAGGAATATCTGTGCTGGGTGGCTGAGGACTCTGGGCTTGTCTAGATTGGAGAAAAGGGGGTGAAGGGTGATCTCATTGCTCCTTGCAGCTTCCTGAGGAGGAGAAGCAGAGAGAGAGGTTGGGCTCTCCTTCCTGTGATATGGCACGTGGGAACAGATTAAAGTTGGACCAGGAAGATTTAGATCAGGAGACTTTTCTTCACCAAGGTGGTGGTCAAACACTGGGGCAGCCTGCCCAGAGAAGTGGTCAATGTGCCAAAGCTGTCAATGTTTAAGGGAATTTGGACTGTACGCTTTAACATTTGGTCAGCACTGAATTGGTCAGACAGTTGGACTGGATGACTGCTGAAGGTTTCTTACTATAATATAATATAATATAATATAATATAATATAATTAATATAATAATCTATTTTATTCTAAAGTCTTTACAGGTGAATCCAGACTAACATGCCAGTTGGGACTAGGAATGTGTTTTTGAATAAAATCTCCTGGCTGGCCTCAGTGACGCATTTAGCAAAGATGTTTGGAATGATTCGCTCTGAAGATCCATTCTTTTGGGATACATGCTCATTAGCAATGTTATTGCCTAGTGTCGCTGCTGGCTGCTGAGAAACAAGGAGTAGGAAAGGTCAGGGAACTGCAGTGGGTTTTCTGAAGGTAAAATATAATTGGTAGTTTGGGGTTTTTTTTTGTTTATTTTTGTCACTGCAACTTTTGGATTATCTCACTTCATAAATTTCTAAGAATTAGCAGACTCAAATATTGAACAAAACAGGAAAAAGTGTTAAGATATAACTGAGCCTATGTGTAGGAATGTCAGTCTCCGGGTACAAGAATTTCACTGGGGCTTTGAAAAGTGTTGATAAAGGAATAGTTCCATCTCCAGAAAAAGAAGACTTTATTTTCTACCAAAAAAAAAAGAAAAATATAGAAATAGCAAAAATACTTTCTGTAATATTGTCTTAAAACATGGAGTATTAAAAGAATTCTTCCTGAAAGAAGAGAGACAGAGAACTGCAAGGTGACTGATGATAGCAAACACAATTTTTTTTAAAAAAAGCTTACTTTTTGCTTCCTTTCAAGATTTTAACACCTGGTTTCCCATGTTCCATGTTGAGTGCAAAAGGACAGACCCTTTCTACTTCACAAAAATGTCACAAGGCCTATTTGAGTAACAGCATTTTCCATGTGCTTTGAGGCTAAACCTGTAATGCAGCTTTAATATCTGGATACCTCATCTAAAGCTGTCCAAATCCAAAAATAAACTCCAGTGGAATATCTTTTACCAATAAAATTTTACCAAGAAATTGGTTGTAAGTCCGCTAGTAATACCTATGGTTTTTTGGTCTCAAGGAGAGTAAAAACCATGTAGGTTTTTCTTGACTCTTGCCTTGATCCATGGCTGCCTGACCTTGTGTCAGAAGTCTTTAAGAAGTATTTTATTTTACTAAAACCCTCAGAGTGCAGAAATCTACTTCAGAAAAGCAGTCAGAAAAGCTCAGAGAAATCTGGACAGATCTTAAGCTAGCATAGACCACTTTTACCCTTTAATCTTGTTTTGGAATAAGACCAGAAAAAACAATACAAGCCACTGACTATTACAGGAGGAAATGGTAAACACTTTGCAGTCATATCCTTCTTCTGAAACTACCTCACAGTTTCCACACACACTTAGTTCCAAACTTATACCATGTTTACATCCTATAATTAAAAACTTCTAATAAAGACAAGAGTCAGACAAGTCCATAAATCACATGCCCATGTAGTGCGTTCAAAGTCTGAGCAGTTTTTAAGGATTTCTAGCCAACAGGTATCTCTGGAATTACCTGAAGTGCTCAGGGACCCAAAAAATATGAGAACATGACAGGTATAGATTTCAAACAGGAGTTTCATTTTGCATCTGACACTGGAGGCTATGCACCTGTGCTGAGCAGAGCCCACAGAGCAGCCAGAGCATATGGGCCTAACATAATGTATGATAAGCCCTGATTTTAATAACATTCCTCCAGGGCCTAGAAGAAAGCCCTATAGCAGCACTCCTATAACGTTTCACTGCCACTTTGGTTGGGCATAGGAGCCTGTGTTTATGTCTATTAATCAACACAACTGTAGTAGTGATAATAACTACAATTTGCAATGGAATTTGGGAGCTCTTTGTGGAAGAAACATAGTAAAAGATATTAGAGTTACTAGTGTGCTTCCTAGCCTGCTGCAATGTGAATGGCAACAGATCCTCCAAGTATCTCAGAAGTGGCAGAAGAAATCTCACAACTCCGGCTTTACCTGACAGAATGAGTGTGTAGGTTTATTAAGGAAAAGATGAGGAAAGTAATTTCTGCCATGGCCTGTTCAGATGTTTCCCCAAGCACTTATCATGCCCTTAAATGCTATGGCAGGGACAACAAGGTAATCTGAAACTCCACATTTTTGCTTCACCAGGTATTTCTCTTCAGTTTCTCGATTCAATCAGTCTGCTTAAAATCGGCCTATAACACACAAGAAAGTGTGAAAAAATGTCATTATAGCTACAACTCATTTCATTTAAAGAACTTTTTTTTCCACTATGATTTCAAGATTTTATGAAATCACATTTCCTGTACCACAGAAGAAACACTTCACTCTCAGTCCATTTCACAGAAAAGAGAGGGACTTCCACCTATTTTGCCAGCACTCTATACCACCCAAAAACGCAGGAGAAGAGCCAGCAGTGCTATTCCTGCTCCATAAGGCTCTTTAAGGACTTGAGGAACATAATTATGTAACTCATATCTTGCAGTGGAAGACATTAAAATGCTGATTATTGGCTGCCAAGACAGGTTATGTTTGTCTTATTGTGACTTCACCACTGTGCAGACAAATGGCACTCTTAGGACAGTATTCTGGAGAGCACACTTTCATCCTGTTTGTTAGGACCTTGAGCTAAGGATGAGCCCTGGGTTCCAGCAAATGGTTTCTAAAGAATTCACATTAGTGAATATTGAAGTTACAGAATCTTACCAGGAACTGGCAGAATGAGAAAGAGAATGTCTACTAAAATGGGATAATACTTCAGCCATCTGCCATCTAACCTCGTCAGCATGTAAATTCATTCTCATTTCAGCAAAACTCCAAAATCTTCACCCAGTCATCATACTGCATGCACATGGAATATTTCTGTAACTTCTGTAGAAACAATTACCACTCAAGATACAGTATTTTCCTGGGTCTACATAGCTCTAGTTACAGATTCATGCTTTTCTACCTGCACTGCATCAAAAAACGCATTTACACTCACTATAAGCATTTCAGATAAGCATAAAGATACTGAACTTCTTAAATCTTCTGTGTACTCGTCTCCAGCTTCTCATCCCTTATTTTCCTGAGATAACATACATTTGTCAGGAAGTTTAGATTTTTATTATCACGAGTAGCATGGATATGAGTGATACAGATGTGATAAGCTGGACATCATGTTCAGCATCATTTCCTTGAGTAGATAACATACATTAAATAACATGATGATAGAAGGCACAAAATGCAACATGCAGTTGTGGCAAAAATGGTTCAGTGATTGGCATTCCAGCAAAATAAATGGATTACACTTAACCAGCTGAGAGAGAGAACGTTCCTACAGCCATGAAGGAAACAGGCTCTTCTATGATTACTGAATCACTGTAGTTATTTTAGAAAATAAATTTTTTTCTTAACAAATTACATTCCAGGCCAGGTTGAATGGGGCTCTGAGCAGCCTGGTCTAGTGGAAGATGTCACTCAGCATGGCAGGGAGTTGGAAATAAGTGAGCTTTAAGGTCCTTTTTGGTCCAACCCAACCCAAAATGATTTTATGAAATCATAATGTGATACTGTGAATATTCAGTAGGTTACTATCCCTCATAGAATGCTTTGTGATTTGGTACAAAAACCTTTTCAAAAATTCAGGTCTCAGGCTTAAAATATCAAAAATCATGAGATCCCAGATTGTTGGCATCCACTGATGCCTGGGTCAGCATTCATTCCTGTGACTTCCAGCTCTCCCTATGTATCATTTTTAGTAACATCAAGCTAAAACAACAAGCCAAAACAACAACATGCACTTCAGCAGATACTTAGGCAATAAATTCTGACTGCAGCTCTGAGCAAATAACAGAATCAATAACATGATGGGCTCTTCTCCCATTTCCTACTCTTCTCCAAATTTACTCTCTAAGTGAATTGGTATTTCAGCACATTCTTGCTTGTTCACACAAGACAACCACCACAATCTAAACTAGATGCTGCAAAAAGGTTTGCAGGATGGATAATTCCTGCCTTTGTCTTCCCAGTTCTACTTGCATGCTCTTACTGTGCCCTTTCATGCTTGCTCTGAGCATGTTCATTCCATTGTGTCTTAAACTAAGCCTGTAAAACTCTTTTTAGGATACAGATATATAAATGTGCTCCCATTTTCTACCCCAATCCTCCCAAGCACAGATCTCTTTTTACTGTGCTTTTTTGTTTAAAGAATTGGAAATGGTAGAGAATGCACATAGGGAAATGATCACTGCAAAATTCTCAGTTCAGTGCCACAGGTATTCTAGCATCCTTAGATTTTCTGCCCCAAAAATCTAAACAACAGAAATGGAACACAAAATGCTTTACAAGAACTTTAAGTGGTTGCTCACTGTTGCTGTTGCATTTAATACACTTGGAAAATTATCTATACAAGAAACATGAGTTGTATAAAGGATCCAGCTGCTTAAAAGATAGGAATAAAATACTGCTCCATGTATAGGTGGAAAGCTGATGGATTACCATGGGAATTTTAGACAGAATTAGCTTCAAAGTGTACAAATGAAGAAGAATGTCCCATAGCAAAGCACAATAATAAGCGCATAAAGCAAGTAATGACTGGTTTTGCCCAAGAGACATGACTGGTACTAAATGTTAGTGGAAGTGGATCTTTACTTTCTCCTGTAAATCTGAATTCCTAATTAATACGAACCAAAAGCCCAGCAGAATCTTGAGTCTGTGCTTGTAAACCATCATGGCAGCATCTTCCAGTGCCTGACAAAAACACTTATTTTCTGTACAGCAGCTTCCACAATAAACAATAACTGCAGAGATTTAGAGGCCTAATTTCATTTAGAGGTGAGAGAGTTTCACGGCCCTTCCTTCCAGAAGAGACTAAACAGGCAAAGCAAAGCTGGAAGTAACAGAGGACATGCATTTGCTTACACTTTGGTGCTGTTTTCATAACAGAATTTAGAGATGGTTCCCACATGGGCAGCAGTCCTCTGAAGCACCACCTTACAAAGAAGCCTCCTGATTCCTCTTTCCTAATTTTAGATTATAAAATTTATAATCTAAATTTAGATTATAAAAGGAGATCAAGGGACAAACTCCTTTAGATATTTACACGGTAAAAGAAACATCCCCCTATGCCTTATTTAAAGATTCATAGCAGTTTTTTTTTTTTCCCTGTGACTTCAAATGCAACTTTGCCAAATGGATCCTAATACATGTCTAGTGGTGAATACTTAATCTTATTTGAGAATTTATTCACTGTTAGCAATAAGCACTCACTGAGAGTGTCCCTAACTTTCAAATTGCTGCTTGCTATTTAAGTGGCATCTGTACCTGTTTCAGTTAGAAGGAATAAATCTACAATGGTTCCAAATGCTGGTGGAGAAAACTGTAACCTATATTGATGATGTTGCATTCAATTTATTGAACAATCCTAGTGATGTTTAGTAAGGCAATAATTGATCTGTGAAAAATAAATCAAGGTTCACTAAATTACATGCTCAGGTCTTTAATGGTTGGGCAGCTGATTTTGATTTTTATTTTTGAACACCAACTTAGGAATTGCAAATCTACAGAACTGGGGTTGGTTGTAATCATGATATATGTAGGACAAGCACAGAAGCATGGCAAATGTTTTGTCTTGTCAGCTTCCCTGAATAATATTTACAGAGAAATCTTTCACACACACTACCTTCCTGCCAACTCTACCAAGGAAAAATTCAATGAGCTACGAAAAATCTGCCATTCTCTAAATGGAATCAAAACCCATTAAACACCCATAAGAATGAAGTCTTTTCATGTAAATTTAGGGGGGACGGTGTTAATTTGTGTGTTTTGGGGATCTCTTGAGTTTTGTTTTGTTTTATAGGGGTTTTTTTTAGCAAGAAATCCAAGTTACAGAAAAATAAATAAACAAATAAATAAATATTCTGGGTGTTTTGTTTTTGTTTTTTTCCCTAGAAAAACAACAGAAAAAACCACCAAAACCAAAACCAAAAAACCAAACCACACTGGCAGAATTCAATTTGCCAAAACAGAGATTTCCTTTCAAAAGGGAATTTTGCATTGTCATAAATGGAAATAATTGGTTCCTTTTCTTGATATCTAATAATAAAAAGAAGCTTTAAAAAAATGTAGCAATTATTATATTATGATTAAGTTGCCTTATATATTGTACTTGTTACTGGTAAATGCTCATTACAACTTTCGCATTGGCTGAGCAAACACATTTTAATCTACAAAACACTTTCTTGTTTGTCAAGAAGAAGCACCCACCTCTTTACTTTTAAACTCTCTAATCCTTCTTTCCTTATGCCTGTGCGGCAAATGCCTGTGTCCTAAATGGATTTTTCAGGGGTGCTGCCTGGAAAAGATATGCTCTTCACAAATGGCCTGTTCACTGCATGGTGAAATCAAGAGGAATTTTTTTTTTCTCCCATCAGCTTCAGACTCCTGGATAAGAACTGCATTCTCAAAGCACAGTTTGGAGATATATGGAAATCTTATTGACTGCCAGGATTCATGTGACTAATACCCATACACACTGACTTGAACACTTCGGACTAAGTCATTGATTTTTTGCAGCACTCTTGGATTATAAACTGCTGTAGGATTTCAGCACCCCATGTCAAGCCTTATGCCTTAGTATTAGCATATTTTTCTGTGCTTTGTTAAATCAAATATTTTTTTTTTTTTCTTTCTGGCTATCCAGCTGCTTCAAATCAAAGCTATGATTCCCTCATGGACTTCGGCTTGCTATAGATTTTCTTAAAAATGTGAACAACCTCTTTTCCCTGAAAAGATGAGCTTAGGCAAGATAACCTTTGCACAGACAAAGCACCTGTATTTGCTGAACCTCAGCCCAGAACCATCTGTAAACTGCACTTAGGAAACCCCACGCTTTTCTTTTGTTCTAGACAAAATTAAAAAAAACCCCTCTAAACCAGAAAATGCTATATTTTATTTAAACTGCATAGGAATTTTTAGAGTTTTAAATGATCAATCATTTCCTCTTTTTTTTTCCTTTTATTTTTCTCTGTTTCTCTATGTAAGTAAATTATGATGAAAACACCCCAAATTTCACCCAAGCTCAGTTTGTTAAATCTCTGAAACCTGGAAGATTTTTAATGAATAGCAGTTGGCATACTTAAATCTGATATTCAGTCAATGGATCCCTATTGTCCAGGTACATCCGTCACAGAGAGGAATGATATAAACCGTGAGGGGAATGACCTCATACATGAATAAACATAGAAGCAACAGAAGTCTAGCAGCAGTGGATGCTGCAGAAAAAACATAGCCCTATCATCCCAAACATTACAACAGAGAAAGCTGTGGCACTGAGGGAAGGCTGTGTTCATGTACTGACAAACATATTCTAAATAAAAAAATTGTCATTTACAGAAAAATAAACTTGGAAAATGCTATCCACAGTTACAGTGCTTCCTTAGCTTACGACAGTTACCTCTCAGCAGTGTCAAAAAACGTGTCTGCATGAATAGCTTGGGTTTTTTAGTTTGGTGGCCAAATCTACAAATCACAGGAACAGTGTAATTTTTAACAGTACTCATGTAAGAATAGTTGAATTCTGTAAGCACCTTCAGACTGTCCAAAACTAATATTTTTTCCATGATAAATGACACAGTCACAAACATTTTTAGCCTACTAGAAGCAACATGTGTTCCAAACTCTTGCATTCAGCCTTAGTTTACATCTTTATGATAACCTTATATGACTTCATCCTTATATGACTTCATGATCTGATGTTAGGGATTTAAATTTTTTTTTGTTTGATTAGCTTCTTGTTAGGGAGATTATCAGTTAGCTCTGCTTTAAAATGCCTTTTTGACAAAGCTGAAGTATGAATTGCTTTTGGTGTCTGCTGGATATGGAAGGAAAATCTTTACAAAATGCTGGCATGCATCTCTGATAACCCTGACAAACACAATTTATGTATAAAGATATTCTAACCAAAACAGAGGGGATAAATCACAAGTCATGAATTCTTTTCTGTTTCTTTAAAAAGTATACAAAAATACAAATAAAAAGAAAGGCTATGGAAGGAGTAAGTGCCCAGTGATTTTAGGCTAAAATCAGTGATTTTAGCCTTCTATCACTTACCTTGTGTTAATTTATATTCCCTCAGGCCGCTATAAATAATTAAAATCTAACAAGTAAATATTAATTCCAGACTTTTTTTGCTTTTTCAAGTTTAGCTGAGATTTTAAAAATAAAAAATGAGAATGTAAAACATCAGTTCAAGATAAACTGAGCATCAAACCTTGAATTTTACTACTGGCTTAAATTGAGGGAGAAAGGAGTTGTATTTTACTGTAGTGGATCACTAATAAATAAATTTAAGAAAACCAAACAACTTAACTTCTAACTATAACAACATTGGTGGAAGTATCAAGCATTTTTGTGGAATGTTTTACAATTAGAAAATAATGCTGTACTTACTGAACTTTGATGATCAAACTCCTCCCCCTTTCTGAAAGCAAAATTCTGGTTCAGAAGTCAGATAGTATTTGCATACTGTTCTTAAGAATTATATAAAAATATGTCTTTTTGACAAGTGGAACATTTATAGTACATAATTTCTTCATATCCTATGGAAATTACTACTTGGAAGTACCCTGAAAGAGGTTTTTTCATAATAATATGCTATGTAAAACTGGATAGACAAAAAAAATCTCTGGACATAATTTTTTGCAAATAAGAGCCCTAGCCATAAGATAATTTGTCCTAGATTCAAAAGTCACTTGTAACAAGATGACCTAAAGCCATTGGCACTACTTGTACCCAAAAATAAAGTTATCATCCTCTGATTAAAAAAAAAATATACAACTTGGATGTTGAAATGATCTTCAGTATTTTACATGACCAGCAGAGAACTGTGTGTAAGGAATTCTGGCATAGCATTGCTGAAAATAGATAGATACATGGATAGATGGATAGAGATAGATAGATAGATAGATAGATAGATAGATAGATAGATAGATAGATAGATAAAAAAAATCCTGGGGAGAACAAGTCTAACTTGGTAATCATAGATCAGAATTCTGTATTTTTCAACCCATGAAAATTGCTGCCTTCTAATGAGTAAAGCCCCTTGATCTTCCATGGATCAAGGTTGAGAAACAGAGAAGGACGACTATAAACTTTGATCAATATTCCTGTCCAGACATTTTGTTCAGATGACTTTATAATCTGTCACACCCCACCCTTAAGGGGATGGGAACAGGCAAGACTCGTAGGTGATCATAGCTGAAAGGAATGACAAAAGTCAAAGGGTTGGCAAAACCTTAAAAATCTTAAAAAGATTTAAAAAAAAAATCTTAAATAGATTTCATGAGTAAATTTCACACTTGACATGGAAATTGGTGTGGTAGTCCCTGACCTCCAGTATCAGTGCACAGCAATGAGTTTGAATAAAGGGATGGGGTGAAAGGGGACAGGGAGCGGGATGGATTAAAGAGGGGAGGGAGAGATAAAAGAAAGGAAGAAGTCACCACTCCTGGTTCCAGCATCAGTCCAGCTGATGGGATACCCAGAGTCTTGGGAACATGCATCAGGGCTTGGTGGGACACCTTTCATAGAAATGTTTCCCTATCCTGAAGATAATTTTCTTGACTTCTTGGCAAATCATTTATCCTGCACAATCCTGCTCTAGACCTTTCTGGAAATGGGTCACTGGAGTTTGGGGTCTTTGGTGGCCTTGATCCCTTCAACCCATGCCTTCTTCTTGATCTCACTCCTGCACTGTCTCTGTACTGTGTTGTGCTTATCTCCAGAAGCCAAAACAAGGATGTTTATATCAAAGAAATTACATTCTTCTTCTGCATGGCTCCTGGCTATTGCTGTTTGAGACACACAAAAATCCCTTCATCCTTTCTAGGCTTCTATATAATTTTTCTACCTTGAAAGAGAGATGACAATAATGAATAATTTCTTACCAGCTTCAGTTGGCTCATGATCATAGTTGCCAAAACCAGATTTAGCTACGATACACTCTGTAGGTGGCCAACGACAAAAATACAGACCAAATTGTTACGTGCAGAACACAGAAATGAGAAGAATCAAAGCTTGATTTTTGTGAGGTATTTTTTGTTTTCTGTTTAACTTTTGCAATCATTTGGAAATTGTTTCTCTGATAGGCATATTTTTCGCATTTGTGTTTGCCAGCTCTATGGGAGCCTGCTGTTACCAAATTATCAAACTAAAGTTACCTTTGGAAGAATTCCCCGCTCCCAGTCTACTTCTATGAGTTGGAAGTATCCCCACTAAATATTGATGGCCATTAATTTGTAATTTAGGGTAGAAAGACTTGCTTCAAGCAACAGAAGCAGAACAGGCAAATTATTATCTATCATAAATACAGTAACCTTGTAAAGTTGTAGAGCCATCACAAAGACAGCTCTCATGATGAAAAAGGACTTGGTATTAACGAGCAGCAGAGCACCATCAGTCTTCCTAAGAGATAGGCACAGATTAATCTGCTGTTCAGTGGTTCATAGCAAATCAGGGGATGTCTACCTTTCTTTACAATAAGAATGCTACTCCCTCTGCTTTTTAGTAAACACAGAATAACCTCTTCTTTCTTGAAGTGGTAAACTCAGTCTACCCTTTCTAAACTCCAATTACTACCTTCTCATTTTATTCTACTGCATTTTGTTGTAAAAAAAAATTCACTAAAGACTATATTGGCTGAAGGTTTTCCCATTTATTTTAAATAGATTCAGTTAATAAATAGGGATCTTATTGCATTTTGATAGGAAGAAATGACAGTTAAATTTTTTTTAAAAAATTCATAGAGCTTTTTTTTAAAAAAAAATCTTCTATTGAACTATTTCACTTATATCTTCCTTGTAGCACTTCAATCAGATCCTTTGTGAACACTACTTAATAAATAACCACATAAAAGTTCATATAATATTTTAAAGTCCAGGAGTACAACTGAAACTTTCAAACTGTTCTTTAGCAGTTTTATCTTAAGTTCTTACAATGCTGTTGGCTCAGAGTTGAATTTGAATTTGTCCAGAGGTTTCATCAATTTTCCACTGGAAAATAAACCTGGAGCCTTGAGGTGTTTCCACATTATTTCATTGTCATGTAAACTTTGTAACATTTAAATTTCCCAAATTTTATTTGACTAATTTTATTTTTATGTTTATTTCTACCTAAGTAGCCCAGCACTTTTGCTGGCCATTCTAACTGCATGCATGAACACAACTGTTTTGCAGAGTTTTCTCAAAAAAGTGTGATAACACTGAAGAACTTGCTTTTCTAAGATGCAAGATGAAATTGAGCTCATGTTTTATTCCAGCAGTTATTGTTGCCTATTGACACTCAGCTATTTTTTCCCATGGTTTCTTCCCTTCTGTGCATTTAATTCTGAGAATACTCTTTGTATATCAAGTTTCATTTATCCAATTAATGGAGTAAGAATCTCTGTCTGGGTTTCTTAAAATACTTTTGCCTATGCAATAATTTGGAAATTATAATAAAAGAGATAAAAGAAGAAAATAATAAAAAAGAATAAATAAAAAGAAAGAATAACATAGCAAAAAATTACACCTATGAACTCCGGCAATCTACAGCCTGGGTTCAAAAGCACATGGTAAAAATTGAGGATTAACTTTCCTTCAATTTGTATAAATTTGGGTTTGGTTTTTTTGTTGGTGCTGATGAGATTTTTATAAGTAAAAATTGTCTTTCACACAATTTTTTTTAAGGGGAAATATATCTCCCATCCAAATATATGTAAATATTTAAAGAAAGTAGTTCAAAAATTTAACAGTTCTAAGGTGACAAATACATTCAATAAAAGAAGAAAAGGAATGTGGAGGTGGTATTTATTAAAATATAGCAGAAATCAATTTTTTTATTCTGGATTCTCAGTTTGTTGGTCAACATATTAAAGACTTTTCATATTTTTCCTGGTTTTCCTTTGTTCCCCTATTTTTCTTGTTTTTCCTTTATTTTCAAAGATAAAGTAGGGCTTCAATGATAATGTGGAAGTTGATTAGCCATCTTGCAGGATTGCTTTTCCACCATAATTTTTTCCTGATTTAATCTACATTAGACATTTTTGAGAAAGCTCATTTTCTCTGTATAAGATCCTACTATGCCTGGAAGATTTTGTCTTTTTTAACAATTTGTGTCTTCCATTTTGTACCTTCTCTTGAAAGAGAACTATGATAAAATAATGTTGTATAATTTAGGAATAAAACAAAACCAAATTGCCTTTAGAAGGATGTGTTTTGTACTTTAACAGTACCTGTGAGTGTCTATAATCACAAATATCCAGCTGATATTTCTTAAAAATGTCTGAAAAACCAGCTGAGGTTCAGAGACCTGTGAACCTTTGCTATCAGCACAACTGAACAGCATTTGTGGTACCCACAGAAGGATGCTTGAAGTACTGGCACTCAGAATCTGTGTTTCTGTCACAGACCTCCTGCATAGCATCTTAATATCCCTGCTGCTCTTCTCCTACACTAAATGTAGCATTGTTAGGTATCACACCCACAAAACAAAACTTATGTGTTTTTTTCAAATGTTTGTCTTTAATCAAGCCTATAAGAATTTCATATTTGCTGCGTAACTACCTGAGGTCTTTAATCTCAGTGCCACGTTTATATGTCAACATGATAGTGTAACTAAACTCATTTAAGTAATTTAAAGCTGCTGAATTGTCAGAATTTAGCTATGTGAAGTCATGAGCTCTAACAGCTCCTGTAAGGCCCTTAGAGCCTTACAAACCCTTGCACATTATTTCTCTATACATAAAATTCTAATAAACATTCCTTTGTTGAGTAGCTCTACAGCAAGTCAGAGTGAAAAACTGTTTAAAGCTGTATTTTCACCTCTTAGAAAAGCTCTACCAAACTTTTATTGTTTCTTATTCTTGTGATTCAAAGCACTATGTATTATATTCAGTCTGATGGACTCCCCACGAGTTCACTTTAAGCATTTCAATCAGCAATTTCTCCAGGCATAACAGAAATGCCTGTTAAAATATTTATATAACTTTACCACCTCAGTGATAGAGGCAAGAATCTGACTGTAACTGTTAATACAAGAGGAGATTTAACAGACCAGTGTTTCGCATCCATGGAGTCTTGTAATGCTTTCTTACAATGGGCTAGAATTACGATCTGTTTTATTTATAATCTGAAGTAAAATATGCTTCACACTGATAGCACAATTAAAGTTCTAACAGCCAAGGGCTCTTTCTAGTAATTTAACCCTAAAAACAATCCTTTTCTAGGCTTTATTGCCAAAGCTCATGAATGGAATATTCTTTGCTTGCATGGATAACAATCCTGCGAAGAATCACAAAATTCTGACTGTAGTATTAAAATGCTTCTGACACCAACCAGTGGAGCAGCAAATAGCCTGAAATTTGCCAACCCTCCAGACTCGAAAACATTTTCAGGAATCACTTAGCCATCTATATGCTTGTGGATGACAAGTAATTATTCAGTAATGCATTTATTTTTCCTTAGAAGTAGCTGAGAGTCAAGGATTTGAGGTCCCTGCCAATACTTTTCAGCCTTACAAATATCAGTAAATGCAAGAGAAATAAGCATGTCTTTTTCTCTAAAAAATAGTCTCGGATGATGATCTTCTGTTTTGATTTTTAAAAATTATTTTATTTTTATATTAGACAAAGAAAGCTGTCTCTTCTTCCCTCCTCCTCACCTCATAACAAGAGCATCTTGTCAAAGTTATCACATCAAGGCATGAGGAGATGTGCGGCTGCTGTGTCATATTTCTGTAACCAACACAGGACCTTTGATGTTGAAATCTCTCCATTTGGTATCAGCCCCCTCCTCCATTCAGCTGAACTCCCTTTGAGCATCCTCCTGATCCTCATCCCCTGAGGAATGTTACTCACACCCCGTGGCCAGTCAAACTCCATCAGTGACCCACCCCTTTAGGCTCACCAGTCCGGCCAGCCCCCAGCCCAGCTCCTAACTCACCAGTCCAATTCTTGACATTCCAATTAGAAAGATACTGTGCCAGACTGCCAGAAGCCTTGCTGGTGTCAAGGTAAGCCACTTTCTTCATCCATCTGCTGTCAATGCATCTAATATTTTCTACTACACTGGTCTAGTACAATTTAAGCCTGGTAAATCCTTGGTAGATGTTCTCAGTCACTTTCCTGTCCTTCATGTGCCTGGAAATTAGTTTCCAAGGTCTGAGATGAAAACAATAAACCTCTAGTTCCCTGACTAGGAACTAGGCAAGGAATCATTCTTTTTCTTTTTGGGGGCATGGCACAAGTCAAACTGGACAAATTGGTCAAACAAGACAAAATGGACAATTGCTGATGTCTCATCCCTCCCACTTCAAGTCTGAAGGACCAGGCAGATCAGATATCTCCTGTGCTCACTGACCACAGTGTGAGCACAATAATCACTATTCAGACTGCCCAATAATCACTATTCAGACTGCCCAATTTGATCTAGCTGGATTCCAGCTCTTACTCTGGAACCTCAGTCTCTGAGGTGGACTTTATGCCAGTTGAAGCTTTTCCTACTGCTGGCATATAAACAGAGGGAAATTCTGCATTTCAGGGGAAAAAAAATTTTAAAAAAATCGCTTTTATACCTGTATCCAGAGTCTTCACCAGTCTTTAGTACTTCCTCACACTCACAGATCGATGCTACCATTGTCATCACACAATTCCTACACTCTTTTCCCTGCTGTCTATTGAGAGTGTTTTTTTCTCACACAAACCCATTCAAAATGCAATCTAAATTTTTTTGTGCTGCAGTTTAAAATGTCTACAAATCCTCTTGGGCACACTCATTTGTTTAGAAATTTATAAAACTGCAGTAGACATTTATAAGATGATAGTTCCTATTCATATAATGCCACAATTTACACCTTGGCTAACACTACAGTGGTCCTTTTCTGCTGGCAAACTCAAAGAAATACCTTCAAGAATCAGAAGAAGAAAAACTCCAAGATTTTCCTTTGTTCATATTTTTTTTTCTCTTTTCTGTGATTTTGATAATGATCATATTTTATCTGTTTCATATCATGCTATTTGCTGTCATTTAAGTTGTACCAGTGACCTATCAGCACAGAAACTCGAGGAATTTAAATCCTTTTAAATTTATTTGTTCTGTGTTCTGTTTAAATATTGTATCCAAAGAAGCAGTTTTTGTAGTCTAACCTTATTGGTAAGATACCCAAAAGCTCATTTTCCTCAGTCATGACACTTTGAATGGTTTTTGTGTCTAAGTTTAGGAACTTTCACCAGGAAGGTGTTGTTCATTGCCAAAAGACACACATATTAATCCTGTCAGTGTCACTACTGCAGTACAAGCCAGATGTTGGAAAAGAAAACTGTGTCACGTGAGAGGAGGAGTTAATAAGCCTCTGATAATAGGCTAGTAAGTCCTTAGAATTTGCCCATAATAACTAATGCAAAACAAAAATCTCTGAAAATATAGGTTGCAATCTAATTTTTTTTCAAAGCAAGGGATATGTCAAAGATTTTGGGGGATATGTTTTGGACTTTTTTTTTCTGACACATCACGTTGCAATATTTTCTGATGGTATTATTCACATCATTGCTTCTCACATGTACAAGCATGTTTAATGTTTAACAAAAAAAAATTGTATGTCCCAAATATTATATCGACTGTAAAATAAGGCTTGTAGGTGCTTTCTAATATCAGAAACACATCTTCTTCCTTTTGATTTGGAAAAAGACCCAGCTGTGTATTCTCCTCCCTAACACTCTTCTAAGTGAAATACAATTCTCTCTATGTCTCCCTGATTACTCAGAATTGATCAAGGTAGAATAAAACAGTCACTTTATCAATGCCAATAAGGAAGAAAATTTTGTGCGTTCTTCCTTAATTTTGCATCACAACAGTTCTTTTTACCTTTTGGATGATTTCAGTATGAACTATTTTTTCCATCTTCAGACTTCAAGGAATTTTAAATGCAATTGAAAGCTGGGAATATTTGGTTTTACTACAAGCTTTACTTGTTTTCTCCACTCAACAGAAGGTCCAAAATTTTTTTTAAAAAGGCATTTTTGGCCCTCTGATCCTGCATAGCTAAAGTTAGAACCTACCTGGTTGTTGAGCTGCAATACTTCTTGCAATAACACCAACAGAAAGAAATCAGAATTAATCTACCTGCTCAGCAATGATTGCCCCTCTGTTGAAAGTCTGTTTTTCAGAAGATAAAGTGAGCTCCAAAATCTAATGAGAACTAGTAAAGTCCTGTTCAAAAATCATGTTACTAAGACTCATCAAAATTCCAGAATTAGAAACACAAGGAAAATAGTTAATTGCTTGAATACTCTTTGTTTGTAAGTATAAAATCTGATAACTTCAGCCCAAAAGCCATGAAGAATCTGAACCATATTCTGCAGAATGATTAATTTTGTCTTGCTAAAAGCAACACTTTCAAAACTTATCCAAACCCACAAATATTTCCTGGTGTGATATCATTTAGGTGAAGATGCAAAAGCTAATATATGTTTGATATTAATGCAGAGTAAACACAATATCCATCTGTAAATTCACATCTTCATTATAATAGATAATATTTAGCTTATCTAGGAAAGATAAATCCTTAATTTCAGAATAAAACTAAGAAAATTGTATCCTAGTGCAATACCTGATAACATGACTGTTGTTACTAGGTTTTCAAAGTTATTTTAAACAGGTATTTTGAAAGAAAATGCAGAAACAGATTTGCTGCTCTCCTAGATTATAATGCAAAAAAATATGATTTCCTGAATTGTCTTAACTTCAGAATTACACAGAAATGTAGAAGGAAAGAAAGAAAGAGAAATATCAGGGAGAAAGAAAGCTCTATGGCTCAAGGAAAAGATGCACAGAAATCTGAAAAGAGATAAGAATATTTTCCCATTTTGCACCAGCTTTCTTCTGGTCATCCCTAAGGGTTTGATTTTAAAGTGGGATAAAACAGCCTCATCTATACCTCAAGGCTTGTAGGTGTCTTCGTGGGTGTAAGTGGACTTAAGAGGCACAAAGACACCAAGAAAATCTGTTCCTGTACTGCAAAGAGAGATTAATTCCTGTTGAGCAGAGCCTACTTCACTCAGCCTGATAACATTGTGTTCCTTGGTTGCTAGGGAAAGGGAGAAAAAGAGCTGTCATAAACAAGCAAGCCAGCACCTAGCTTGGTAAGTCAAGATATCTTCTCACTTTATGAAGTTACACTGACATCCTGTTCTGCAGTAAAGAAAAAACAATGTCTTCTCCAAACCATGCAATAATACTGATTTCCCCCCTTTTTTTTAATGAGGACTTGGCTCTTCCAAATGTAACAACACAGAATATCATTCATTTCAAACAGCAAGAATTTAATCACCTGGAAAAGACCCAAATAGTTTGAAATAAATCCAGCTTATTTAACTCAACCAACAAGTTTTAGAATATTTTGAGGGAAAAAGATACATAGTCATATTAACCAGATTTGTGAGTAATTATATGTGCTATAGAATCTAACTAACTTCTAGCTTATCCTCCAAAATGTGCCTCTAGAAGTGCCTTTTTCTTCCTCCTTACTTCTGTCTTTAGGAAAAGACAAAAAAAATCTTCAAATCCCATGTCAGACCCAGACACTTCTAAGTGCCCTGATACTTACAGTCACCTCTTTCTTCCTAGCAAGTTTCTCACAGACAGAGATGAGAGTTCAAAAAGCTCCACAGGACACTAAAAAAAAGTCCTTAAAACACTTATGTAGTGTATATACATGGACTCAGTAATAAAAGAGTCAGTTTATGGAAAGTTTGCCAAATCTAGAGTGGCCCTGCCAATCTTTGCCTCAGGCACGCTGATTGCTTCAAATTTCATCAAATTTGTCAGCTGCAGGACAACCTTTCAATTGAAGACCTTCAAAAGTAGTTAGTTTTTTCAAATACAAGCCAAAGCCACAATTCTGTTTCATGAAGTCTTTGTATTCTGCTGGTCCTTGACGTGCTAGGTGGTCTTCCAAGAAATCCACTGAGAACCATCCTCTGGTGATTCAGTGCCTTTTACATGCAGGATGACTTAAACATTCCAGTCCAACAGTGCAGGGTAAATCCCACCAAAAAAATCGCATCTTTCCTGGCTGGCTGGGCAGCTGTCCATGGTACCCCAGCTCCTGTATCTTGGTTAAACAGTCAGCAGCCAAGGGTCACAGATGACAGGAGCCAGCCCTGCAGCAGGGAATGGGACCACACACCACGGGCTAACAGGAAAGCCTGACTCTCAGACTCTCTAATTGACTAGAAAGCTCTACAGAGCAATTCCTGGGAGTTATTGAGTTGTAAGAGTTGAAAGTGCAGTGGAGAAGGATTGGGCATTGCTGTGAGAAGAAAAAATGTGTCTTGGGCAGGAGGGAATACTGTAAAGAAAAATAAAAAAGGGTATTTTGGAGGTCTGCCAGTGTGGAGAGCACTGAGTTTAGAAGGCAGAGGAATATTGATATCAAAGAATCTGTAAAAGAGAGGTGCATACCAAACTGGATTCTTTTGACTGGTTCTCACCATTCTTTCATTGAAGTTATAGCACAAGAGTCCTACAACAATGGGTGGGTGAGATATTAATGCATGTCAGAAAAACAACCCACTTCAGAACAGCTGCTTAACTGTTGCTGCATTGGTTGCATTTTTTTGACTCATCTCTGAGGGATTTCTGCCACATGCAGCTGTGGAGGAATCTCAAAATTCAGTGACTTACACCTTGAAAACGTGCAATACACTGTGATTTTTGCTGAAGATAGTGGCCTCTTCAACAGGAAGTGCTTCCATTACTCCAGGGAGTGGGTGCAGACTTTATGCCTGTGATTTTCCCAATCCTTTTTGCATGACCTCGATAATTTTCCTTGTTCACAAATCTCAGGGTGTCCATCCCTCACAGTAGGTTGCTCTTTTTGAGTGAGAAGAGGAAGCTGAAATCATCAGTGACTCACCCTGACAACTTCAGCACTCAGTTAACCCTCCTGTAAAGGCTTATGTGTGATATGGCTGACTGCAAGGGGAATTCTTTTGCTTCGAGGCTTCTTTCTACCAAACAATCACAAAAAAACCCCAAAAAACCCACAAAAACAAAACAAAAACAAAAAACAAAAACAAAACCACCCCAGCTGTTGACAAGAAAAACCAACAACCTGTAGCTTTCTCAGTAGAACGGAAAAAGTGGAGAAAAAACCCTCCATAAATTTAATTTTTCAGGTCCTTTCTTGATAATAGGATACTTCCACCACTTGGGCAGTCAGTTCTTGTTGACTGTCTGTACATGCTAAAAAATTTTGTGACTTTTTAAATCTCACACTCTGAATGATGGTTGTTTCAAACCAAGGTATCCCACAAGATGGGTTTGAAGCATGCAGTATTTTCTAATATATTTGCTGCTGCTGTGGCTGCTGCTGCTGAACATATCACATAATTTTACCCACCAACAGATGACTTTTTTATTTAGTTACATTTATGCAGAAGTTTAAAAATATTAGGTGTACAACATTAAAGAACATTAAACAAATTTCATCCTGATATTGTGAATCACAATAAGAGAGTGAATAATCAAATTGTCCTCATTGTCCAGTGGATATCCACTTTGTTCAGGTCTTTGAGATATTTTTGCTCTATGAACAAATGAAGGATGTGTAAGCCACAATTACAGGCTACTTAAAATCATTATGTAATTTAATTTCTACTTATTTTTGCCCCCACTGGCTGTTAATCATGAGAGTGTGAATTTCCAATACTTTTCTAGTTATTTTCTGCATGTTGAGAGGTCAAAAATATGTTCTGAGATAATAATACAAAAAAGAATGGTTTCATAGTCCAGATGAACACTTTTATCCTCAAGCTCAAGAGAATTCAGGAAGAAAAAAGTAGCACAAGATTGTTATAATTTTATAATATTTTTACTTTATGTTCTATTTCTCAAGGTAGACAAACTGAAGATCTATATTCATGTGTTAAAACAAAAGACAAATACATCTATTTCTCATAATTGTTGACCATTCCTGGGCTGAAATGATGCATAATAAGCAGAGAATTATGAAAATCCCCACCCAACTTAATGTGAAATATTTCATATTTAATAGCTATTTCCTCTCTACTGTAATCTTAAAAAATATTAAAATCAACATGTATTGCATAATTTTAGCTCTTATCCTGCATATGCAAATAAATCTAGTTCTTTGTGAGTCAGTTAGTTAGTTAGTTAGTTAGTTAGTTAGTTAGTTAGTTAGGTTGTTTGTTTTTTGTTTGGTTTGGGTTGGGTCGGGTTTTTTGGTTGGCTGCCTGGTTGGTTGGTTGCTTGTTTTTTTTGTTTGGTTGGTTTTTTTGGGGATTTTGTTTGTTTATTTTTTTTTCAGAAAAATAAAGAACTTCTGAAGGATTTCCTCTCCTTTAGTTTTGATAAGTAGATTGCATATTTCCCATTAATATGGTTTGGATTTGCATGTTATAAAAAGCAAATTACTTCTAAGTCATACTTTGCAAGTAGGAAAGCAAATTACTCTGTGCTCCAATATTTATATGAAGGCCTCTCACTTAGGTGAACACAATTACATTATCAGTCCATACGAGTATAAAAATTTTCCTTCTTAATAAGACCTTTGAAACTTCTGTGCCAATGCTTTGATGGGGATTTGTGCAGTATTCCTGGTAAATGAGACACAGATAACATAGAGGTAAAGTACATACAGACCCTTTGATTTACCATGTATTTTTGGCAAAAATGAAGAGAAAATTATTTATAAACTGCTGTCATTTACTTTTGTACAACACTGAGACTTAGGAAATATGAGTTCCATATTTAAATCCTGTCAGGGGAAAGGTTGGATTTTATTTTTTATTATTTTAAAATAAATAAATAATAATTTAATCTCTAAAGCCAGGGAAAACAGAGCTGAGGTCTTTTACAAGAATTACCAGCATCTCTCTTTTCACACAGTTTCCTGGAATAAGTTTCAAAGATAATTTTGCTACATTTTGAGAATTCAGCTGGGAATATACAACATCACAATTCAAAGAAATTCTCCTCTCAGAGAATGTAGATTTAAGGTTCACTCCTATCTCCATTTTTTCCCTAGAATACAGTTAAACAATCAACCCTCAGTATCCATTGCTGTGTGTTTGATTTCCTTTCCTCAACTAATGACTTTAAAGATTACTTCAGGTCTGTAATTCAACTTGAAAGTATTAATCTACCTACACATGAACACATGGATTAAATAGCAAAGGATAACAGAACTTTCTGATCTTTCTGAGGCCATGAAAACCACTTGCTTCTTCCCTTTGGTTTGGCATTTCATGGTTTCTCTTCCCAAGGGTGATGGCATTCACAAGCAAGGATTCATTAGAAGCGCATATGTGAATTTGAGTACTCAAATTTACCAGCAGTACAAGATGTAAGGGTCCAGTAGATCTTTATCACTTTCTATTACTCTGACAAATCTCTCTGAGCAACATGAACAGATGTGGAGCAGTTTTAGCAGTTTGAGTGGGCCAGGTACCTGAACAGCCAAAAATCTGTGTACTGAAATGAGTTGAAATATGGACATCATCTCAAAAATGAGGAAAGCTCTCACCATTGTCTAAGCTCTTCCAGAATCTATTACAATAATTCCCACTGACTTCAGAGATACCTAGTTGATTAAGGAAGAGCTGATGAATTGAAGGTTTCCCAGCTGTTAAGCTCAGACACAAAGTCACTGATGACTTCAACAGATGGTCCTGCTTTTAGGCCATTGAGAACTTTATGAGCCATTTATCCTCCTTCAGGCAGCTCATCATGTGAAATAAGGAACAGAATGATGTACTAATGTGTTTTGTAACCAAATGCTCTGGTCCATGTCTTTCCTGAGTGGCATCCAAATCCCTTCCATTTGAGGAATAGCTGTAGATAAAAAATTAGCAGAGTTAAATAAAAAAAATACATCAGTGAAACACTTTGAACAGTATCACAGATACAGTCTTTTCTCACCTGAAATAAAGCTGTGTTTGGATAGCTCTTATAAAAGAGATATTATAAAGGTTATGAAGGCAACAACTTTCAAGTCCATTTTTGTTAAATTCCATATCTGCAATGAAGTGATTCACTAAACACCATCTAACTTCAAAATCAGTCTCTGTGTTTGAGCCTGACTACTTTTGTTCTTGCCTAGCGTCAATCAAGACAAAAGCAACCAATGCAATTTCCAGAGCATGGGTTTCTTGCTGACATAAGACATCAGCTACTGAGACAAACTCCAAAACAGTGTGTACCATTAAAAAAAAAAAAAAAAAAATTCAATTTGGAAGGATTTTATTTCTTTCTTAAAATAATCAATCAAAGCCACTGTCTCTTTGGTCTAAATATACTTAAATCATTATGTGTGTGTCATGTGAATACGGGATATGTTCCAGGAAAATCCCTTGGATCACATATAGTGTCAGTTCTACTAAAGTGTTCAGTGGGATACCCCAAACTGGATATTTAAATCAGTGACTTGTTTTCCCAAAATACATTTTAGTGTTTATGAGTGGCAGGTCTCCTTGGTGCACAGAAATGAGGCCTCTGTGCGTCCTGGGACCAGAGAAATTAGAGAGCCTAAATGAACACTTCTGGAGGGTTACTAAAAGAGAACTGAAAGAAGGAGGTAAAAATCTTTCTTCTAATTATTTGATTCTTTGTTTGCCACTGTTAATGCAATCACAGTCTGAAACTGTAGTAAGAAATGCAGTGAATTTATGTCTTCACACCCACCCTTTCCAGACCAACTACCTGGGCAAATGAGCAATAAAACTGCACCACATGTAAGGTACTAATTTTCTTCTCATTTTCAGATAAGGTTGGAAATCCTTCCTATTTATTAAAAGATTATTCTTCTGAGCATATATCACAAGCTCAGAGACCTGCACCATTGGATCTAACTTAAAATATAATATTATTACAATAACTACAATTTTGGTTCAGGATGACTGTACTCTAAGAGTATCGCAATCTTATGTTATGAAAATGTCCAGTTCTGTGTCATCAGTTGTGTTGTTGAGATGATGATGATGATGATGATGACTATTATTATTATTATTATTATTATTATTATTATTATGGCCTCTGTTGAACCCACTGCAGTGGCTAAGGTTTGATGATACAGAGGCATGAGCAACTCTCAGAAACAGAACTCTGAGACTTTCAGTGAAACCACAAGAGTTTGTTGGTTGTAGGCGGTAAAATCGCTGGCTTTTAATGCCGCATTGAAGCTGCAGGTCAGCATTTCAAGTCTGTATTTTCATAAATAATTCATTTACTATTATTAAGCATTTACAAAGAAAGAAGGAACAATGAAATCAACAGGAACAGCAACATGTTCCAATCTTGAATGAAAAAATCCCAAATATGATTCTCTGTCCCTAGAGTATGTTAGCAACAGCGTAACCCTAATCAAAGTTGCTGTGGGGTTTCTGACAAACTATTTATTGCTTAATTCTTTTTCCTTTATGCACCAATAAAATTGTTATTCTAAACATTTGCTACCAAACAATAGAAGCCTGCTGCGAGATCATTCCCACTGATTTAAGGCTGATTATTTTCACATAGCAGCTGTCACTAGGTATTCCACATTCTTAAGCTCTACCATTAGAGAGGAATCACAGCCCCATTTCTGACTGTAGATCATGGCACTCTGGTGACTCAGAGCCTGCTGTGCTAATTTCTACAGAGGCAAAGCAGGAGCTCAGCTTAACAAATAAAAAATCTGTTCAAATTCTACTGGTATTTAAGTGAATAGGTTAAGATTATGTTTCCCATCATGGTGGGAATGCTGTAATAAAGACTTCCTTGTGGGATCAGGCCCTTGGAAAGAGAGAGATAAAGGTATTAATTCATAAGTTCAAGAAAAGCCCAGTGTCATCCCATTTAGTTAATTTGACTGGACAGCATTAATCAGGCTTGCATTCTACACTCATAATTTCTTTGCTTGGACTAAATCTCCTGTACTTGTTCAGCCTGCTAAACCTTCTGGTATTCAAATGATCAGTAATAATTACATATTAATGAAATGTATGACTTATTTCTTACCACTATTGTTGAATATAATAATAAATATCCTAACAGTCTACAAGGTGTGCCAGCAGATTACAGGTTGTTATAGCTCCTAGAGTAAAGAATTTATAGTTCAATACAGTACACACCTTATAAATCCTCATGTAATTGGTGGGGGGTAAAGTGCTTTTGTGAAATCATTATGTTTCTGGTGTGTAGGAAAGAGTCATTATGCTTCTTGAAAATGTTAATGACCTTGTATAGACAATTTTAAAATCACAGAGTCTAGAAAAAAAGGATGGTTTGGGTTGCAAGAGATCTTAAATATCATCTAGTTACAGTTCACCTAGCCTGGCTGCTTCATTTTAATGATGACAAATAGGTGCATATACACTACGAAAAAATTCTGAGAAACCATGAAGAAGTATAAGAAGAAGAAAAATCTGAGTTTTTTTCTGAGGCAAAAAATTTTATAGGACATTGGTTTGCATTAATTACACCTTGTCAGTTGCAAATATACTTTTTCATTTTAAAAATCGCAATAAATGTCTTTCAGAGAGAAAATTATCAGTGAGAGTCAGAGAAGGAATCAAAGGCATACATGTCCTGTTGTTGAATGTAGCTATTTGTGGTGGTGTGGCTGTATCTGGTGTGTGATCTGTGCGTGTACAATGGATTCCTGATGAGGGGATAGGTAAGATGCAGATCACCTTTGTGATCCATCAGCATAACTCTCCTCCTAGTGAGGAATGTCTTTGCTGTGCCCTGGGGGTCCTCACAATGTCAAAATAATGAAAGTAGGAGAAGAGTTTTCTTCACTATATTTAGCTTTTGATATAAAATCCATAAGGGTTAAGCTAAGGCTATAAAATTGTAGCCTGAAGCCTGAAAGTTTCATGAAGCTACAAACAACTGAGCAAGTGCAGCTTTTGTTGGCTCTCCAGCTGCGATGTTTACCTGGAACAGCATGATTTGAATTTCTTCCTCTGGAAAAAGTTGTTGCAGGAACTTAGATGAAGGAAAGAATCAGAAAGTGACTTGCATCCCTTTCTTATTTAATATTGTCCATTCTCCCCAACACACTTATAGATAATATGTTGAAAGCCAGTAAATTGCTAAATTTGGTGCTGCTTTCTTGTCTATCTATTAAAGCCTGTAGGCTGTGAGCAGTGATTTTCAGTCATGTAGTTGGGCATCTCTTTTCTTTGACTTTTAAACAAGAACCTTGTCAAGACAGTCTCCGTTTCTCATGTTTTTTATTATTTCTAGACCATTTCTAGACATTAAGGATGTCTGATGCTTCAATATGAGAAAATTTAAGTTTTAATATAGAGTCCTGACCACTCAGAAACTTGGAAGTCATTTGAGTGTACAAGAGTGAATGCTGACTTTTTGTACAAAGGAGGGAACTGCCAAAGTTTTCTCTGCACCTATTCCTCTACTACAGCTGATGTGCCATGAAGAGGAAAAGGAAAAACTATGACCCAATTCCTTGTACAGAAGAGAAGAATCCCATACAAAATTTTTGAGCACCAGTTTTTATTTTGCGGGAAAAAAAAGGATTATTGCAATGAGATAGGCAAGGCCACAGTGCGAGTCCTAAGAGAATTTAAAAGAGTGTACTCAACATTCTCTTACTAATTCAAACTAAAAATGGGGGAAAATAAATGGACTACCCTTAAGGAGAAGGAGGGACAAAAGGGACAGTAAAAATGGGCAAAGGGACCAAAGGGACATTTTGGACATATGATTTTCAGTGAACCTATATAAATACAGCTAATTCAGATTTCCTAATTTTATTATTGACATGTATTTTTAGTGCCAATTTAATACATATTGCTAAATATCTGTAGGAAAAATTAATTATTATATTAAAATTATTATTACATTTCAGATAATAACAACTAACTAATTCAGATAAATTCAGATAATAGCAACTGAAAAATATTCAGATGCATTCTTTCTAGTTAGAGGTTGTTTGAGTGTAACTAAACTGATTGAACTTGGACTATTGATTGATTCTATAGAGAAAACAGAGATTTGACTAGAAAACTGCTAGAAGCTCAGAATCACTGTTTTCTCCAAAGATATGTTTATTCTGTGCAGTTCAACACACAATTAGAGAAAACACCAAACACTTAAATGAAACTGCACTAAAACAGGAAAACAATACTACCTTCATTAGCCAATATGTGAGACACTGCACTGGGAACCTCCTAGGACTCAATTGTTGATTCAGCCTAGGTGAGACAAGCAGCAAAGGCACAACTTTAGGCCACAACAGTGGATTTGGGGCTGTTTACTCAGAAAATTGCAGTGGAATCATTAGCAGCTATGGCAGAGTGTCTATCCAGCTACAAGGAACACATTTGCGTCATGTTTCTCCCAATCAGTTGTGTAGTATTGTAGCCTTCATAGTTCTTTATTTACAAACATTAAAACCATTCAGAAATATCCTCCACTGAAAGTCTTCCTGTGTTTGTTCATCTATCCAAGTGGAGAGGATGGCATTGGGCCAAACACATAATCCGTAATGTGCCCATTTGGTGCCAGGCCCAGTTTAAGTCGTTTTACAGTTTATATTTCCATTTGAATTTAACTCTGCTCCTCTTTGCCGTTCCAATGATTTGCTTGGCTGTTTTGCAGAGGAACATTGCAGCTCCATGACAGTTAAAACCAAAAATGTTGCTCTCAATGTAGTTAATTAGGAGAGAAAATATTTCTCTAAACAATTTTGATATTCAACTCTGCCCTTAAAATGCACAATTATGGTTTCAAAATGGACTTTTTGTTATTGGTGTGGCTTTTTAGCCCTGGAGCATACACTAATGGTACACAATAAAAACCACTAAAAAACTGGGACCAATGTATAAAGTTAACAAAATAGTTTCTCTCTCCACCTTAAAATGAATTTTTGAACAATGTGGACTTTCCCAGTCCTGTATTTTCCTTTTCCCAATGGCAGTTTAGGTTAGTTTTGTTTTTTTTTTTTTTCTATTTTTACAATTATTTCTTAGTAATGGCATAGATGAATACCTCAGATCAGTACAAGAACACCTGCTTGAGCCTCTACAGTGGCTCATACAATGAGCCTCTGATCTTGCAGTAAAGTCTGACAATCACATTATACAGCCTCTCAGATTTTCCTCTAAAGGTCATCCTAATACCAATTCCATTGCTGTCTAGAGACCACTGAGATTTTCTTCAGGTTGCATTTGTGCCTTTAGTTGCAGTCTGGTAACTATAAGTGAAAAGGAATTCTTTTTTTTCTTTGCAGAATGGTGATGGTAAGGTAGACCCATAAGTAAGTAAAGTAGAATAAAGTAAAGACAAGACTTAGAACCTTGCATTTGTTACAGAAATCTTTGGCTATCACCCTCTAAAGGTAGTTTCTTGCAAATCAAATTGCTACTATAACTAAGCCATTTTGAACGTATGATTTTCAGTGAACCTATATAAGTTCAGCTAATTCAGATTTCCTAATTTTATTATTGACATGTCTTTTTAGTGCCAATTTAATACATATTGCTAAATATCTGTAGGTAAAATTAATTATTATATTAAAATTATTATTACATTTCAGATAATACCAACTTTCCTGTTTCATTTTTGAGAATAATTTCTCTAGACAAAATATATTTTAATTAAATCTTCTTTGATCCTCTCAAAAAGAGGACATGGGTCATTAAATATCACTTCCCATCAAAGGCATCCAGGTTCTTCTGCCTGTTGCCTTTAATTTTATCACAACTAAATATGAAGCGCAAGTGGGAAGCTCAGTGACTGCTCAAAGCAGGGAACTCTAATATCATTTTAGGTTATGGGTAAATATAGGTTATCACTTTTACACAGCTTGCTTTTTTCTGTTGAATCCTGATTACCTGTCAGACACCTGGAGAGCACACAGGACAACTTTTATTGCTTCCTAGTTTCTGAATGTCCCTCCTTTTAAACTTGAGAACCTTCAAGCTCTGTTTTTACTGGTATTTCATCCAACATGTGCAGCTTGAAGGGGAGCAACTCAAGGGTAGAAGAAGGGACAGGCCCTGTCCAGTGGAAAAAAAATGACAGACAATTGTATGAGAGTAAATCTTGAACTACAGCTTTTCCTTTGTCATCCCAGCTGTACTCATAAAAATAGCATTTACTCATGCTCAGGAGAGTGCAGGCTGTTCTGAGCCAACGTGCTCCTTCGTTAACAACGGATTCACGTCTCTAAACTGGTGCTACTGCAGTAACCTTTTTTGCTTTCCAGCAAAACCAGAGTGGAAAAAAAAAAGGAGCTTTTTAACATTGCTTATCCCAGTTCACTGAGCAATGCCATGAAAGTTGGACACAACTGACCTGAAAAAGTGACATCTTGGCTAGTCCACAGGAAGACGTAAAAGGGGTTGGCCACAGACCTCTCTGATTAAAAGATTAGTTAGCAGCATTTCCATAAAAACTTTCTTTATCAGATTATCCTCAATATTTTTGTCTTCTAGTACCAGATACCTATATGTTCCACAGTCACACTGAAAGGAGAACCCCAAGGAAAACCAAGTTTCTACTTCATAAATGACTGTAATGTCCCCTCCCTGCTAAGAGGAAGCGGGTTAAGCATGTACTTGTAAAATCTCTCATCATCCTTCTATAAAAAAACAGAAACTTGATAAAGATAATCCTTAAAGGGGATCCAGAGGACATGCTCATTAAAAGGAAACCAAAAACTTCTAAATAAGGCCCTTCCCTTTATTACACAATGTCTTAGATAAAAATATATTTCCATAAGAATATAAATTTTTCAATGACATTTTTCACTCTTTTAATATCAATACTATATTAATTTTAAGATGCAAATTATCACTCTAAACATGTTCCTATATTCCATAATCATCCTCTATAATACTTATTAGATATTTTTAAAAATAACTCCTCCAATTCCTATATTTTCCCAGAATTAACAGCTTTTTAGTTTGGGAAGCGTTACAGAGATTCACTTGATCATAACAACAATAATATCAATAAAACTTTTTTTCTTTCAACCTTCTCTTCAGTCAGAATACCACTTCAAACAGACCTTGTTTTCTACATTATTTATTTATATGGTAGAAAAAATTTGCACTGTCCTTAGAAACAATGATAGCTTGGAATATCATAGTTTTTATTGGTTTTTGTCTTGTTTAATGCTGTCCTTAATTTTCTTTTCAATATATTATTCTGGAAATTTAATGTAATATTGTTTTTAGATATTAATAATAGCTATTTTTTAAAGTCAGGGAAAAGTTGTTTTTTATTTAAAAAAGGCAAAAAAGTGTTATTTTTCATTCTGAAGGTCACCCAGTGCACATTATCTATACAGCAAATGAGAAAGGAGTTTAATCCACGATGCAAAAGTGATCAGATTTTATCTTTTCTGATTCATTAGGTAAACAAGTACCCTGACTATTCTGTCTAGGTTATTCTGGAGACTGGGTTATAGCCAAATTTCTTCTCTGAGCAGGGGGAAAAGAATGAATGAGTTTGTAAAGAGAACCTTGATTGCACAAAGGCATTGGCTTAGTCCTCTGTGACTACTGGGAACACTTGGAACATAGAGACTTCATAATATTCAGGAAGAAAATCAGCAGAGGAAGTTGAGAAGTTTGAAAGTTTATTTTAATATGGTCTTTGTGCTTAATTGACAATGAGCTACAAAAGTGAGTAACTGTATCCCGATCATTTTTTTAAGTTTATAAAAATAGGAAATTTCCCACACTATTTGCCTCTAATATACAATAACTTTATGGTTAATGAATTATTCTTTCTGAGGATTTGTTGTGACCATAGTAAGGGAGAGGAGTGCCCATTTATTTGTGGTAAAATTCACTGATGTTGCCTTTTAATAAATAAGGTCTAATAAAGTTTAGAATGTTCAGGCATAAACATTGTTTACTTTTCTTAGATTGTTCTGCAAGATATTCCCCTTCTTCTATTCAGCTCACATCATCAAACCTTTGATTGTGGCAATCAAGACCCCTTGTGTTTTCCACATTGTATAAAATTTGGAATATTGTGTCAAACTCAAAAACATTGAGGCAGCAATCCGGGAATCCAGTTTTATCAGAAGTAACAGCTTAACCCCGTGCACACAGTGTTTCTTCCTGGCAACTGGAGATAACACACACTACATTGTTAAAGTGCAATTCCGAGAAAATGAACCACAGGCCTTCATTTTGGACTCTAAAACGTAGAACACTCTTGAAAATCCAAAAGCATCAACTGGAAAGTTTGCAGTTATTTTTTTGGATACCCATCTGCTATAGCTCTGCTGGCTTCTGATCATCTCCTTTATGACACATTACTGGAAATGGACATGCATTACAGCTCTTTTATATTGAGGAAAGTTGTGTAACAATTTCATGTTACCTCTTATCTTGCAATCCCTGAGGCTCAGAGTCCTATTTCATCACTGGGCTGAACTGGAGAACACTGTAAATCTCTTTGTTAAACCATTGGACTTCAAACAGAGAAGAGCTTGTGCTCAGGCATCCCTGAAAACTTTGAGAAATACATCATGTCTCAATCCCCTTTGTGTTGAAGGAATAGAGGCACACTTAAGTTTCTTAAACACAGTGGAAAAGCTGGAGTTCAAAGACACAACTAAATAGCAGAGTTCCATCTCTGGAACTGGACCCTGCAAGACATCTCTGTGTGCCCCTAGGAAACACACCCATTAAAACAGAGGTCTGTGAAGGATAGGGCTGTGTACCTTAAAAGACTTGAACTTATCCACAAATTCTTTATTGCTGTTTTCACTACATGCCACACAACAGATAAAATTTGGATGCTGTTTTGTTCCCTTCTACAACAGGGTAGAATGCATTAACATAAAACAAATGCTCTTCAGAAAGCCCTGGAAGCTAAATGTTTCCTCTAGTCTTGTTAATTCCTGCAGGTTGCAGTTAATCTGTCTCACTTTAAGTGTGTTAAAGTTGCAGAAACAAATTCCTAGCAACAGTTATTCAGAAAATATAACTCCAATTTTACAGGGAAAACATTATTCAAAACTGTTATAATTTGAAACTGGAAAACCACCCAAATTTTCAAATCTTTGCCTCTGCATCATTGATAAGACAAATACACAGTAATTTTATTCCAAATCTCTGAACCAAGGCTTTTATAGTGACAATATATCAAGGTTTATTTCCTACTTACTGTGGTATGCAAATGCAACATTGAAAATGGTGTAAAACTTTAATAAATGAATCAAAGCCACAAAGCTGTAGTCAAACACTGATACTGCCTCAGACAATTCTCATATTTAACAAACAAAATTTTTTCAACAATACTTTAAAAAAAATCCACTTTTGAAAATGTCTTCATGGTAGAATGAATTCTTTCTCAAAAAAGATTTATTTTTCCTTTTCATCTGACAGTATCTCATCACTACTTGTTTTGACTAGCTCCATAGCTAGATTCTGGTGTAATTCAGCTTTTCAAGAAAAAATGTAGGGTGTTCCTGCTCCCACTCTCTCAGACAGCACAATGCTGATGGGGGATCCCTTCCTTTCTCTGGCATTTTTCAGAGATGCTCAGCAGTCTCTGAGCACAAATCACCTCCAACTCACTGCAGAAGTCTGTCTTGGAGGTGCATGAAAACAGCTGCATGCAGGAAACAAACCCAAACTTTAATTTGCAAACAAAACCAATGGCCAAAACTAACAAAACTCAGGGGTGAGCACTCCACAATCATATTACAGCAATGTGTAATAGGATATGAGTTTGCTGCACTGGTCAGAGATATTGCCACTATACAGACAGAAATTATGGCCCAAAGATGCACATGCATACTGTTAAAGGAGAATAATAGAATCAATTAGGCTGGAAAAAGCTTCCAAGGTCATCAAGTTCAACAACCTTTGACTGATCACCACCACCTTGTCAACTAAATCAAAAAAGTGCCACATTCAGCTCTCAAACTCTTTCAGGATGGTGATTTCACCACCTCCCTGGGCAGCCTGTTCCAATGCTTTACAACCCCTTCTGTGAAGAAATTTTCCCTGATATCCAGCCTGACCCTCCCCATGCCCAGCCTGAGGCTGTTCCCTCTGCTCCTGTCCCTGTTCCCTGGGAGCACAGCCCGACCCCCCCGGCTGTCCCCTCCTGTCAGGAGCTGTGCAGAGCCACAAGGGCCCCCCTGAGCCTCCTTTGCTCCAGGCTCAGCCCCTGCCCAGCTCCCTCAGCCTCTCCTCATCAGACCTTCAGTGCTCCAGTGCCTTCACCTGCTGACTTTGTGCTCTGGCTGAACATGACTCTTTTTATGTTTATTCAGAAAATGAGCAGCAGCACCTCTCCTGGGCAATGGTTGCAATGGGCAACATTTAACTTATCAATTCATGGTCTGACACCTGTGTGGCTGCTTTAGAGGGTGTTATCTTTCCCCAGGTTTTCTTGGGTTCAGAGCAATTCCTGTACCCTGAAGCCACCAGGAACTAGGAATACAGGCTGATCAATGTGGTTCCAGAAGTGGTTGTGAAAGATAAAATTTTTAGATGTCTTTAATTAGAAGTGAGGAAAAAAAATTACAAGTGTGAAGCACAATTGGGGTAATAAAAGATGAAGATTGTTAGAGAATGTCTGTTTTCAGCTCAGAGAGCAAACACCTCTTCAAATAATTCGTATTTCATTTAAATTTATTGCACAGAATAAAAGCGACATGATTGCTGTATACCGTATCATAATTCTCTCATTCATTTACCCTTAGAGGCCAGTTTTGCCATTTAACACAAAAGTATGAAGGGAAAAAACAAAAAAAAGAAAATTCATATTATAGACTGAAATAACTTACTGTAAGTATTTTAGTTGCATTGACTTAGTCTTGTTTTTGTATCAGTTTTATGAACCATATTTCAGGGGGGATTCATATCAAACATTGCCTGCTTTATATAGGTGCTATATATTGTAGATTTATGCAAAGGGCAAATTCAGTTAAGTGTCTGTGTGAGTGCTAGTTTGCCATGCCATGTGTATATAACAAAGTTATTGTCAAGGGGATTGTAGGACAGGCATTATTATTGCATCAGATTTTAATCATTATAATTGGTGTTGGCTGACAGTATAATCTTTTTGCAGATATTTCTTAGCTCTGGGTATCATAACTCTCTTACATTTCTGAGTTTCAAATTATCATTGAGAGGGCAAAAAATGCCAGGCAAGCACAAGCTCTGACTTGATCACTTTCACAACAATTCTTAGTGATACTCATCTACATAGGGTTTGCAAATGTGCTTTCACTGCGGTTTAAAATCACCCTGAGAAGTATAAAGCATTAACATCTCCTTCCTGTTGAGAGCAGATTGACTCATCATCCCTCATGAAAACAGCTAGCTATGGTCAGAAAAAAATAGAAATCATCAGATGTATGCACTCTGCCCACATGTGAGTGCTGTGGATAAGACCCCACTATTTCTTTGTGCTCTTTTCCCCAAGGATTAAGCATTCTCCTAAATGTAACCAAGCACAACATATTTTATATTTTAGGTGAGTATAATTCTTGACCCTGGAGATGTGTCATCTGTTAATTTACAGGTTACATGACACATTTGTAACAGCTCCTTTATGTCACCTCTACTTTCAAAAGATCAGATATTCCATTTTCTAAACAAGAAACTCCAAAGCCATAGTGATATTTTTGTTGGTCTGATTTCTGAAGAGTGTAGTGACAATCTTGAACATAATGTGATTTTTCTCTCCATTCTGAACTAAGAAAGATGCTTGAGGGTTTTGGGTTGTGTGGCTATTTCTTTTTTGAGTGTTTTGGTTTTATCAATTTGTTGTTTTATTGTAGGGGGGCACAGCATGGGCAGCTGGAGTTGCAGCTGGAACCAACTACTAAAGATTAGGAACAGGCATGATCTTTACAGGCCACACCTGTAGCCAATAAGAACAAGTGGCATAAAAGAGTGAATTAGTAGGACCTGAAGTCAGAGGAGTCAGATGGCTGCTGCAAGGAGCAGGAACAGTCAGTGCTTAGAGGAGCTGCCTACAGGAAACATCGACTCTTTGATCTACAAAGGAAAAATATGACAGGTGAAAAGATGCAACTCTTTGGGGGACAAGATTACATTTTCCATTACCTTCATTTACCCATGTCTCGTGGTTTGACCCTGGCACAATGGCAGTGCTATTACAGCGACCTGATGAAGGTCTCCAGGGTGAGAGAAGTGGATGACAATCTTGGTTCATGATCAGAAGGCTGGATTTATTGATATATGATATATAATACATTATTACTATACTAAAAGGAATAAAGAGAGAAGTTGCAGAGGCTGCTAAGCTAAGAATAGCATAGAAAAGAATGAATAACAAAGTTCTGTGTCCAGCAGAAAGCAAGGACAAACTCTCCTGTGAGTGGTCAGCAAATCCAAACACTCACAGAAGATCAATTACCGCTGCGCCTCTTGCATTCCACACCAGCCGATAACAATTGTTTACATTCTTCTTCTGGGGCCTCAGCTTCCCAGAAGATGAACAAATCCCAAAGAAAGGATTTCTATGAAAAAATGTCTGCGACACAGTGCCCCCATGAGAATACCCTCTCCCTGGTGTCTGCTGTGAGATGTGACCAGGAACAAGAATAGCAGGCTCCTACTTAGAAATAAAGAAAACTTTATTAACTAAACTACAAGAAAAGAAGGAAAAAAAAAAAACACAAGGAAAATGAAAACCTTTCAAAAGCACTTTCCTCCTCACCAAATTTCACAATACAATACATTCCCCCAAATCACCAACTCTCAGTCTGGCACTACCTTTTAGAATACTCAAACTTCAGTTCATGAAGAGGAGAGGAGTCCTTCTTGCACCACAGGCTTCCCCTGGAAGCATGCTGAAACCTCGTGTACTTCCATGTCACTCGGCACTGCCCAGAAAGTCCTTTTGCCATGGTGACATCTTCCTTCCATGCCCAGTGCTCTCACCACTGTGCATGGACCAGAGCTGCTTCTAGGGTTGTCTTTCACGGATACCTTGTCCCACTCCAAAAAAGGCACAGTCTCTCCTTCGGGACATCTGTCCCCCTGAAACTTTTTGCACCCCCTGGGGCCGAGGGGTACCCACACTGAACCCTCCCGGTTCTGAGGCACTGCCTCCCCATAAATGCAGTCTCTGTGTCACACGAATAAAACTGGTTCAGTCTATGGCCACACAAGAAAAGTCCAGCCAAAAGGCCACTCCATCATCTCTCCCCCCACTCAAGAGTCTTCTGCACTTCCCTTGTGGCCCATCCCCTCTTATCTCATCTCTTATCTCTCTTCTCATTCAGCTCCAGGAGGATCAGCATTTGCAAGGTTTCTATCATGCAGGAAAAGGGTTAAATATCTCAGTCTCAGCCTCTCCGGAGCTCCAGAACTCCCACACTGCCGGGCCGGCACCTCAGCACCTTCTCGCATCACTCCCCCCTTCTCCTCCTGGGCCGGCTGCTATCAAATTCAGATGCCAGCTCTCCCTCTCTCTCTCCCCTGGGGGCTGGGCGTGGCTGCCCGATGTCTCTTGGGGCTCCTCCTCCCTTCCATCCTCAAGGGCCTCCTCCCCCCCACTCTCTGTCCAGGCCCAGGCCTACAGCATGGCTGCCCCTCAGCAGCAGCTGGACGGGGGAGGGAGATCCGACCTCTTTGCCTCGAAGTCCCAAGAGAGCCTCCCAGGGGAGCAGATCTGGTTTTTAACCCCTGTGTGTTCTCAGAGGCATGTCCAAACCTCAGTGGCTACCCCAGGTGCCGATGTTAAAATCCGAACACCTATTGGTCACCACAGCATATCCAAAACAAACCTACTTCCTGTCAGTCAAACCAGGACCTACATTTTGTAGGGATTTTTTCATAGGTTTTGTGGGACTTACTGGTTTGGGGTCTTGTTTGTTTGTTTTTATTGGACTTTTCTTGTTTTGTCTTGGTTGGGTTTGATTAGTTGTTTGTTTGGGTTTTTTTATTTGCTGTGAATTAACTATTTTCTTAGCTCGCGGCAACAATTTATTTTCTTCACCAGAACATTCATTTCAGAATCATAGAACCATTTACCTTGGAAAGACCTTTAAGATCATCATGTCCAACCATTACCCCAGCACTGCCAAGTCCATGATTAGCATTCTCCCCAAGAGTCATATCTATGCCTGCTTCTATTTTTTATTAATTATTGTTAGTCTTAAAAAGGAGATGATCTAAAGAGATGTCTAAGTACCCAATGATCTCAGAGGTAGAACATTTACCTGAAACTAAGGCAGAGTGACAAGTTGGACCAGCATTCTTCAAGTCATAGATGCATTAATGATTCAATTAATTTAACAGACATTAAAATACTAACTTTCCAGCCTCAATTTACTTCTAAATAACTATCTGTTATAGCTCATGAAAGGTTTGTGAAAACTATTTCCTTTCCAAAATCTATACTGATCTTCTAAACAGGAAAAAACACCAATCACGATAAAAATTCTGTCCCTAGAATATATTTTCTGAACTTCATGTAGATTTGGTAACAATTTCCACACAGAAGATTATCTTCATGGGCAAAGAACATAAGCTCTTGAGAGAGATGCAAGTCCAGTAGGGAAGCATAACATGTGACAAGATCTTTGCATCCTCCATAAATGGGAATAACAAAAAAATATCAATTGAAACATTAAGTCCATAACAAAATGGATGGCCAAGGTATTGCCTCTCCCTGAAGAATAGTCTTATAATATAATTCATGGGTCACTTCTACCTGCCTAACTTTGAGATTAGGCACAAATCTTCTTCCACCTTAATTGCATATTTTTTAGATTTTATCAGAGATGGATAAACTTCAGTTTGTGAAACCTCAGAGGTGCCCCAAATCTATGCAGCAGGATTTTCCATGGAGTATTGAAGGATCCTTTCTATCTCAGTCTCTGGCTTCGTCATGTTGGCTGTAGGGAGAGAGGGAGAAAATATAAATTTTCTGTTGACTGTATTACAGTAAGGAGTGTATTTTTAGAATCTGTGGATTAACTGTGATGCAACAGAGTTCATCCAAGCTAGAGATAAAGGAACACACATGATTCAACAAGGAAAGACTTAAGAGAGATTCAAGACAGGCACAGTTTGACTCACCCAAAAGAAGTGTTAAGAGGTATCACAGTGCTCCACAACTCAATGATTTAGGCCAGAGCTAAAATATCACCTGTTGTTACTGCAATCACTCAATGGTACAAAGGTAAAACAAAATAAATAATTTTTTATTGGTTATATTGGACAGCAACAATCCAAGTCTAAATCTTGAAGCTTGTTCCACACGTGAGGAACATGGCAGTTAATAGACCACAGAGAAATAACCAGTGACTAGGCATAAGCTTGATGTTTAGCCAACTTAACAAGAAAACTACTGAGCCTGATTTAATCAATTGCTCAGTGTGACCAGCTGTAATGTGAGAAGATGCAAAGAATTCCCAGAAAGTATTATGGGGAGGACTATCTATCACAAATGATTGAGGGACAATCATAGCCAGGAAAGGTGTCCTTTCAGAGAAGCACTGGAGATTTTTGTGGGAGTGAGGTTTGTCAGTGCCAGCCATGTCCAAGGAAAGGTCTCTGTGGAAGCCTGTGAGGATCTGGTTACCTAGGTAACTGGATCAGAAATTCAAAATTTGGCTAGGGATGTAGCAGAACCATGACTGTGAGAAATGGGTGCAGGGGGAGTAACAAATGTAGGTTGTCTGTTTGGGTGAATAAGAGAATGCATGGGTTGGAAGGGACTTTAAAGATCATCTCATTCCATCTCCTTTCTCATGGCCAGGGACAACTTCCACTACATTAGATTGCTCAGACCTTCATCCAGTCTGGCCTTGAACACTTCCAGGGATTGGGCAGGCATAGTTTCTCTGGGAAACCTGTGCCAGGGCCTACTACCCTCAAAGTAAATATTTTTTTCCTGATATCTATTCTAAACCTGCTCTGTTTCAGTTTAAAACCATTCCCTCTCATTCTTTCACAATGTTACTTCATTATTAGTCTCTCTCCAACTTTCTCTCAGGCTCCCTTCAGGTACTGAAAGGCTGCAACTAGGTCACCCTGAAGCCTTTTCTCCTCCAACTTGAACAATCCCATTTTTCTCAGCCTATCCTCATAGTCAAGGTACTCCATCTCTCTGATCATCCTGATGGTTTTTCTCTGGACTCAATCCAACAGGTTGATGTCTATTTTTGTGCTGAGAACCTCAGGGCTGGACTCAGCATTCAAGGTGGGGTCTCATGAAAGCAGAGACACAAAATCAGCTCACTGGACCTGCTGCCCACGATGCTCTGGAGGCAGCCTGTGATATGTTTTTCTGGGCTGTGAGTGCTGTGGCCAGGTCAGGTCCAGCCTCTCATCCACCAGCACCCCAAGTCCTTCTAGGCAGGGCTGCTCTTGATCAGTTCACACCTATGGAAAGGACATATCAGGGCAGCAAAGCTAAGGTAGTCTTAGTAGCTACTAAAAAAAGTAGAAAGTAATGCAGTGTTTCAAAAAGCCTGGAGCAGAGCTGTCGCAGACATCTTTTTGTGAAAATTCTTTCTTAGGATTTTTTCTTCCTGAGAAGCTGAGACGCTACAGGAACAAAATGTAAACAATGGTTATCTGCTGCTGTGGAATGCATCGGGTGGATTTTTGATTGGCCCATCTTGGATGTTTATAATTAATGGCCAATCAAGGCCGAGCTATCTCAGAGTCCAAGACAGCTGCCTTTTGTTATCATTCCTTTCTATTCTTAACTTAGCTAGCCTCCTGAGAGTAAACCTTTCCTTCCATTCTTTTTAGTATAGTTTTAATGTAATATATATCATAAAATAATAAATCAAGCCTTCTGAACATGGAGTCAACATTTTTGTCTCTTCTCTCACCTGAAAACCCCTGTGAACACTGTCACACAGAGCAGTAAACCAAACTTTTTGTTCTGAACCTACCTCTGATCAAAATTTTTCTCTTTGAGTCTCCTAACAGAGAATTGAAGAAAAAGTATTTTCCTGGGTACTAGAGAAGCACCTGAGACAAACAGAGCTTCCTGATTACTGTCTCAGTCCAGACCTGACAGCATCAGCCTTGGCCCAGCACCTCCCAACAGGGAAACATTGACAGTTCCTTATGCAATTTTTTTCTGTAAATAAAGACATTCAATACTCAGCCCTTGCAGACTTCGTTCAAAGGAAAGGCACTACCAATAACACACATAGTGTGTTTCAAGGTAGGTTAAATTAGGGATATGCTGTGTTCACTGAGTGAATGAGGTGAAAAACAACCAACGCAGATCACAGAATCACTGAGGCTGGAAAAGGTCCCCAAAACCCATCATGTCCAACCTGTGACTGATCCCCACTTTGTCATCCAGACCAGAGCACTTGAGCACTTCAAGTTAGCTCTTGAAGACCTCCAAGGAGTGGCGATTCCACCACTTCCCTGGACAGCCCCTTCTCATGCTTACCAGCTTTTTCTGTGAGGGAATTGCCTCTGAAGTCCAGCCTGAGGCCGTTCCCTCTGCTCCTGTCCCTGTTCCCTGGGAGCACAGCCTGACCCCCCCGGCTGTCCCCTCCTGTCAGGAGCTGTGCAGAGCCACAAGGGCCCCCCTGAGCCTCCTTTGCTCCAGGCTCAGCCCCTTCCCAGCTCCCTCAGCTGCTCCTCACAGGACTTACAAATGTGCATCAGGGGCAAACTGCATCTTGGTTATGCTTGTTCTGTAAAAGTACCAGACTTCTCTTCTCTTCTGACAACATTTTACTCATCTGCACTTCAAACTGATTTACTTATCTGTACCTTTTATTGCTGTTTAATATAACTTCTGATTTTAACCTGGGAAAATTCTCTATTGTTACATGCCTTTTTGTGATTCACATCTACTTTCTTGTCCATATGTATCCATTGCAGCATACAGCTCTGAGGGATTTATCTCAAGCAAATGCAGTCCCCAGATCAACATTACAACCCTGGAGAACAGCAAAAATAATAATTCATAACCAAAGTCATGAAGTTAGTATCTGCTCTTGATGTTGTTAAGCTTTATCCCATGATACCGAAAAGAAAATTGAGGGTAGAATACTGTTTATTTGCCCCACAAATCAATGTACAGAGGCACTTCAGATGCAGGCATGCAGAGGTTTCCCTCTTCAAGTCGGAACTTTCATTCACACAGTCCTAAAGGCTATTTCATTGAGAGGGTATTATGGAGATGCAATCAATATGGCAAGTGATACAGTGAAATACTTGTTTCCATAAAAACAGTTGTGTTTTCTGAGCCATGTAAAATATTTACAGCATCTGTCAGAGAAAATTCATGGTTATCCCTGGGGTTGTCTTCAAGACTGTGAAATTAAATATCACAGTCACCATACAGCACCCTTAGCTGGTTAGAAAAAAGAGCTGTAACAGCCATGATATTGTTTTACAATGATACTTTTCCACCTGTAATTTCTAAAGAAAACAGTTTTAAAGTGTTTAATTGTGCATTTTGAATTTTGCATCTTAGATTTTGTGCTTCTTTTTCTTGGTTCTTTTTCGGCTTTTTTTTTTTTTTTTTTTTTTTTTTAGAACTAGAGCCTTTCATAACACAGTATTTCTTACATGGAAGAAAGGCAGGAACCTTTTTGCAACATTAACTTATATTGCAAGCAATCTGTTCTAGTTTAAGTCACAATCCAAAATGCTATGACTCAGAACTCCTGCACATGACTGCTCCCTCAGCCCTGTATGTGAGCTTGGCCCCAGTGAAGCTGTTTTCAGTAGCACAGCACTTACCTGTCACCCAGTGGGACCTGACATTCCTGCATGTTTCACTTAAACCCAAATTAAAGCCTCAACATCCATTTACAAAAATGCAAAACCATGTCTTCTTACAGCTCAGTCATCTATAAAAAACTTCCTTGAGAGACTCTCCAAGAGGGAAGAAAAATATTCCGCAATGAGGGAAATTTCCTTCATCAGGATGAGAGGAGGCTGAGCTTTTTCCAGGCTGACCCAACCTGTTCTTTACTGACCTAAGAGCATGTTGCTGTCAGAAAGATTCACAGCAAGAAATCCCCCAGGATCTCCAGGGTGAATGACATGCTGCTTTTCTAAAGAGAGGCAGTTACACAATTACAGAAACTCTAAAATATGTGGGAGTTACATGGCTGGTGCTGCTGCACCTTCAGCAGCAACAGGGTGTTCACAGAGAAGAAAAGGAGGGTGGGAGATACGGGAGATACCATCCTCATGGGGAGGAATGCCCAATCTGCCAACCTGCCCTGGTAATACCTTGGGAAGTGTGGTCCTTGCAATGAGACCCAGACCCAGGTTGTTGCCAAAGTTTTTCCAGCCCTTGGAGCATTGCAGCTCTTCCATCTGGGCATGGACAGGACTGCCAGGGTTTATCCAGGGCATGTCAAGGGTGGCTGCAAATTCCTGAGGGTAGGGTGAGGTGTGAGGGCCTGAGTGCTGTAGGTGAGACTTAAGGGCTCAAGCAGAATTTGACAGATCTTTCAGGACAACACCTGATTATGTTGCTGGTGGCGCAACCAGAGCATTCACCCTTGTGACTGCAGGATGTTCTCTGGTTGTGTAAGGAGGAACACAATGGCAAAACTGGCATAACAATGCAGGCATAGTAAAGCATTTAACTTCTTTAATTTCCCCTTTTACTGACTTTGGTCCTTTGGTTCTATCTAACTATAAAATTCTTCCATGCTGCTACTCTAAACAGTACTACAGTGCTGCTTCCAGATCAAAGTTGTGTTACAACAGTTGCTCAGTTGTGGAGGGTTAAAAACATGGAAAAAACCTGTGAGAACTGAGTAGGACTTTTTGAATTAAGGTAATTGCTCAGGAGTCACCATCAACAAAGCAAATAAGAGTCAGTGCCAGTTACAGCAGCTGCAATAGTGCTGTGAGTTATTCAACACCTCCAGGAGACATCATGAAATATAGCAACTTACATAGGCCATATTTGAATCTTGTTTTAGGAATAAAAAAAGTGTTGTGTGTTACCATCTGTGGTTATGTATTTTTACCATGTGTTAAGTATGTTTTTGTCCATGATGCCATAAAATGCAACAGGCTTCCAGAATAGTGTTAGACCTCGGGGATTTGTCCTGTAAAGAGAACATCTGCAAGGGCTCTCTCAGTGGTCTGTTGCAGCAATTTGAGGTACAAATAGTAATCACAACATTAGCTTTGAGACATCCCCTGAGGCTCATCTGCATCATATTTTGAAAACATATAGACTTTCTTGATCAAAACATAAAGATATTCTTGATCAAAAGATAAAGACATTCTTGATCTCCATCCTGCAGAAGTGGGGCTAGAATGTGATCCATGTGAATAACCATTGTTTTTGGAGAACTGTACAATGCAAGGAAGAAAAAAGAAGTGCCTGCACGGGATGGAGTAGAGCAGTCTTACATTTGATACCTGTCTCCTGCAGACAGGAGATTTGTCAGAGAGAATATACTAGCTCACAATGGGAGTCACTAAATGGCAGCATGTATCCCAGCTGCAGCTCCCTACTTCTTTCCTTGGCTTCTATTTCTGTGCAAGTAAATACTCTGACAACTTTAGAGAGCACTACAGCAAAGTTTGTATTTAGGTATAGCACTTAAACGAATGTTTTCTCCACCTCAACTTCCAAACTCACCTGACAAGCTGGAGCCTGACATGACTTCCTTGTCTACAAGGAAGTACTACAGCACAATTGGCCAGGATAAATAACAACTGGAATGATGGTAGGATAATTTGACTTTAATATTTCTGCTTCTAGCTAACATATTAGAATTCACTCTTGTGTGCATCTGTATATCTGTCCCTATAAGACTCATATCTTCTGTCATGGGCCGTGTTTCTGGCTCCAGCCTGAGTGCAGATTACAATTCAGGACTCATATTCAACAAGCATCCAGGAATAAAGAGCATGTGATGTGCCTGGGTATTATTTGTCGGAACAAATCTAATCCACCTCTTTGAGAGAGGAAGACTTTCCAAGTAAAATGCTTTCTGATAGAAGCATGAGAGAGTAGACTATGAACACAAAAATTAGCAGAAATCTTTGGGGAAAAAAAAAAGATACATAGGTGGGATAGTAGGTGGGATGGGATGAACAAAAGCAGCAGTTTATTCTTGTCTTACACACATGGCACAACATACAGAACCAGCACAAATAACTTACAAAGTCTCATACACCATGCTTTCTCTTGAATAGCTTCTATTAAGTTACAACACCATAACAAATCGGGTATTTAGTTACGACAGATCTCCAGACATGGATAGTCTCCATTCAAGGAGTTATTATTTTTTGTAAGCTACTTAGACAAACATCATTTTTTTTACATGTTTAATACAGTACAGTATCCTTAACAGAGTTCAAGATATTCACAATGAGAATTGAACACTTTATAAAACAGCAGAATTTCTCACCTCAGTACAGGCCTACATTCGCTCTCCTGCCTCTTTCTGAATTAAAATGTGTTACAAGTCGTCTTTACTCAACTTTTCAAACTGAGAATTGCTTTAAATGAAAAAAAATGCTATTTACAGGGTTTTGTTAGATTTGATAAAAATGTATTTGCTTCCCTTTCCAATTCCAACTCCCCTACCCCCAACAAAAACTGCCGCTTGGCAATTTTAGAAATATTGACCCTCAAGCTGCTATAAAAACTAAAAAAAAAAAAAAGAAATTTGTGACGACTTGTTGGATGCAAAATGAAAGATGATCATCACAGCCCAGCATTAATTCAAAAAGATGAATTGTTATCCCCTAATGTCATATATTGTGTTCATTGGAGACAGATGATGCCTGTCATCTGATTTTTAGAGATAAGGAACTACTTATGGGCCAGCGTACAAAACCTCCATTTTTTTTATTTGCAAGATGCCACACTCTCTGTGATTAAATAATTTCCAGCTCAGTTCTTTCCTTTTCAGAAATTGTTACAACTCTGATTGTGTCATACTGACCTAAACTCTCCCAGTCTCCATTGGATAAAACAATGTTTCCCCATATCCATGGTCCCAGTGATATTTCTGGGTTGACTCAGGAGAGTTTTGCTCTCTGACTGCACTTCAAACTCCACTAAAGCCTGTGGGCATCTTTCATTTGGTGGCTTTGGATTAACTCTGCTTGAATGTGGCTGGTAAACTCTAGCCCTTAAGCAGTTAATCAGCTTTCTAAAGAAATAATCAAAAAAGATTCCTCTCCTTTATACATACAATACTCAATATTTTTACATTTAGCATTATCATAAAAAGCATGTTTATGTTACTTTGAAAATGTATTTTTACAGAAATCTATAAACACTGTTGTATCAAACACATTCTCAAAAACTGGAGAAAATACTGACACAAAACCTGGAAGAGCCTCAATGGAATTCTTCCAGTACTATTTGTCTACTTGCATATTTCATATTTCAGTGTCCTTTCCTGCAAACATAATTTGGCCATATGAGAACAGGTAAAGTAGACAACAAATCCCCAACAGTTTTAAGTAGGACCTAGGTCTGTTGTTTAATGAAAGTAGATTGACATTCAATGTATGTTTGGTTTGTTCTAATTGGCATGCCCATTTTGCTACCTTTACTCACAATGAGCAGTGCCTCAATTCCCAAGTAGTCTTGTTCGCTTCAATGGGATTACACATGACAAATGACGTATGCAAAAATACTGAAAATGGTCTTCCACTTTCTTAACCCTTCTTATGTCAACAACGAACATCACTATCTTCTTCTTTATATATATTGTACTTGAAAATGAAGTAGGACTAATACTTGCAAACAATTCTGTATCAGAAGTTAGTGCACAAACTTTAGGAAATAATCTGATATAGTTGTGCTATAGTTCTGACAGCCTAAAAACCTATCTGGTTTGACCAAGACTAAATTTCACAGGTCTAAATGCTTTATTTGTACACTTGTTATTGTTACACTTGACATTTCCTCAGCCTGACACAATTTAATTTTAAATGGACATGTGTCACACTGACATTAAATCAGGATGCTATTTTCCTTTACCACCACCATTTTCAGTACAGTCAGTAATGTACATTAATTCATATAACCAAAGTACTATCCAAGTACTTTGTCTATAGAATGTTGGAGAAATTATAAAGTGAATTTTGTTTCCTCTCCTGCAAAATTTAAAAAATGAGCTGGAGTTTGTATATTGGTACTGACTGTAATGACTTCCTTACAGTCCAGGAGGTTAAACACTAAACAGCAGAATAAGGTTTTCTTCTTTGTCTCACTATTTTTTTATTCTTTAATGAAGCTAAAAAAATAAAAAAAACCCCAACATCAACTTCTGTTTAGTACTAGTGAAACATTAAAATATAATTGGTGAAAATTAATTGTAATATCCTGTATGTTACCTCATCTCAACAGAAATTCTTTTATATGGCTTGAAATGTTTAAAGTGTAATCCTACCTAGAGGAAAAAAATGCAAGCCATATCTAACCCCAAATTCTACCTATACTGTAATGTGTACAGTCACCCGTAAAGGAGCCCTTTTAACAAAAAAAAGCATGTGAACTTATCATTAGTTTGAAGTATGTATCTATTTTGGTCACTGTGATAAAAAAATTATATATATAAACTTACTAAAAAATCCAGGTGTAATCAATTATATAGTATTTCAACACTTAAAAAAAATAGTTTTACACAATGTGATATGTAAAGCAAAATATTGAATACATGTTAATTCTTTGGGATGATCAAAGTATAAGTAACCAAAACTTACAAAAAATGATTAAATTTTCATAAAAGAAAATTTTTGGTGGAGGGGCAGAAGGAATTTCCCCCCCTACTCACCCTCAATCCCCATGGCTTTTATAGATCCATCCCCTTGCCTAATAAGCCACAGGTGGGGTTTTTTTTGGATATATTGTAGTAAGGTTTTTTTCTTCTATATATGAGTCACTAATAAGTGACTCTTTGAAAACATAGTTTGTTCTTCTTGAGGTTTACAGTGCTTCATAATTTACAGGCTACTTAAACTCTAGAAGAATATTAATCTGAACTAATTATGTTAAAGATTGATGAAATAGAAATTCCATTATTTACTGTGAAAATTAAGTCACCTTCTGTTCTGATAATTCAATTCAAGTTTATTTCAAACACCCCTCCCCCCTTGAAAAAAAAAAAAAGAGGAAAAAAAAGTTTTGTGGTTAAAAGCTTGTAATTATACATAGCAAAGAAAAAAATATCTGCTCCTTGCCTATGGAAATATATATAGTTTTTTAAGATCCAACCCCTCTCTAACCTGCTAACCATCACATAACATATGCCACTTGGCAATTTGTCTCCTAGGATATTCACAAATTTCTTTCCAGTGCTCTCCACCTGTTCCTTCTGCTGAAGATTCCAAGGTTAACCTACCAATGACCTCATTCCTTGACCCCCTATCTGAATCTAAAACCAGAAATTCAATGCTGATATCATCAAGGCCCTCACAAGGAATGTCAAAGACAAACAATTCATTGAACACTGCATTGGGGGTGCACTTCTTCACATGGGTTTTCTTTTTAGAAATTCTCTTCTTGGCATGGTACAGGTTCACTTTGACATAAGGGTCTGCAATGAAAAGAAAGAGCACAGATCAGCTATTGTACAGTGGTTGAAATTCCTTGATGTAATTTATGGTAAATTCCACAATTATCCGATATATTTACACCACAATGAGTAGCTCTGTCAATTTATTAAAGTTGATTCCTCTCATCTAATTTTTAATTTTTTTTTCTATGCATCTGAATTAACCCCTTTAATTTCCCTTTATGGTCACCAAAATTGTGTTCAAGGCAGGCAGTGAAGTTTAGACTGCTACCAGCTACAGGTGTTTCCTTAATGAGATAAATCCTGTCCTGCAGTCCATGAAACCAGCAACACATCTACCACATTCAAAGATGGTCTGGAAGTGCACAAAATTCTAAAGGTCTATGAAAATTATGTAACATTACACATTTAAATGTGACAGAAATTTACTTTTCACACATTCTGCTGGGGTACAATCATCATCACTAATCAAACCCATGAAAAGAAAATTTTCAGAAAGGAGTGAATAAACTTGGACTGAGAGAATGGGTGTGATATTTCTGTTTGAGTCCTATAGAAGTCAATTCACCTGACTAAATTGAGGCCACCAATTGTTATTGAATAAATTTGATGTTAAACTTTAAATGAAAGGGTATGTTCGCTGTTGGAATGTGTGTCTTTCCACCTGTGTTGCTACTGTTGAATATGGGAAGGAAAAATGTCCATATTTTTAGCTGCCAACCAACTTTAAATGTTTGCATTCATCAGAATTATTTAATTGTTGTGAGGTTCTCTTGCTATTGTCCTCAATAATGGCCATATTTATTCTTTCAGAGGAGACATTTTAAAAGTCAACCCTTTCAATTACCTTGGCATTTATTCAGGGAAAGTGTGGGCCTGTTTCCAGGTTCTCATGGTGCAGTGATGTAGTACAAAATCTTCTCTACTGAACCCAGTCAAACATGATAGTTTACATAAACAATTAACCAAGTTAATCATCAAGAACTCCTAATACTTTTTTAAAATAAGTAATACTAAAACTGAACAGTATTTACATATTTTATGTCACAGTTATCAGACTGAAAGGGTTGGATAAGTAAAAATTATGTTTTTCCTTAAACTGACAATGGTCTACCATAAGTGGGGTGTAATGGGCTGCCTCTTCACTTTCATATTCTATCACCATAATGAACATTTCAAAACCAGGGCTCAATAAAAACACTCACTGGCTTTGAAATATCGTATGCCATGCAAGCATTAGAACCATCAAAATCAATATCAATCAGTGGTTTCCATTTAGTTTTAGAGGAAGTTTTCTGTTACTTTTGAGCAGCTACCAGATAAAGCTAGAGAGTTCCACTTGACTTTATTAGGCTAACAAAGGTCACTGAGCACCAGTGACTAACGAAATCAAGGAGATGTGAAAATGGAAAATTTTCTGAGTATAAAAAATTTCCCCTCTTCTCTAGGAGGTTGAATTTTGGAATTGTTTATTTTATTCCATAGAAACACCACTTCACTCTTCTCTTTTTCCAAGATAAATGTTGGGATGAGGGGAAAGTCACAGAGGAAATTTTGAGTGTCCTGAGTGCAGTATGTTACTGAAATCCAAATATCTATTGCACCTGGCCTTACTGACAAACAGAAAATAATGGAAAACTGTTTAAATTGAGTAGGAGTCCAGGTGCAACATGGCTGCCTGCAGAAGTAGTGCATTCCTATTATAGTCGGAAAGGCTCTCCCAGGGGATGCAGGAAATGCAAACAGATTTTACAGCTTTACTTGTAAGAGCTGCAATAAAAAAATGGTGTTCCATAGGGTCCAGGTAGATGCTGTGTCTAGAAGGGCTTTTTTTACCAAGTTATTTTCCCATCTGGGTAAACGTCAGGCAGGTCTGTTGAGATCAGCTTTTTGTCATGCTGTCTTCATGAAACCACCACTATCTCCTGTGACTTTGGGGTTGATTTTTAAAAATACATATCCTCTCTTTTAGTCAAGTAAATTATTAGACTCAATATGCATCTTTTCTCCTTCTGATATGTGAACAAAATTTAGATCAAAAGGAAGATTTAAATGGAACTTGATGAGAGTTGCCTATAGGTTTGTTGCATTGGATTCAAGCTAGGCTAACTTTCCAGAAGAATTGCAGTATGAAAAACAGAAAAACTAATTTTGGCTTCAGTGATAATTATTCAATGTTTCCTAAAACTACTCCCTTTTCTTCTTGTTTCATAATATTGAGTGAAACGAAAGATTATAAGTTCTATAAAGAAGCAGCAGCAGATGTGGTACTATAGCCCTTTTTTGTGTACTGTTGTTTTTCTGAGGCAGTCTAATATACAGGACATTAAATTTTACACTGTTGTTATGTTATATAGCCTTAATGTGTCTTCTATGTGCAATTCCAGAATTGGCTTCAGAGGAGGTTCCACTGAATGAGAAATGGCAGCAGACAAGGAGAAGAGAGGATAAAACCTGATCCCTCTTAGTGCACCCCAAATTTGGCTCATGATAAAGCACGTGTGTCATGCTGCAGCATCCTCCCAGCATTGGCACAGCTCACCTTCTCACCTTGCCAAAAAATGTTAGTGCTCAGTTAGTGCTCAAATTCAACACAGAGGTAAGATGCTGCTTTTCTTTTGAGAAAAATTATATGATGATCTCACTCAACACTGAACTTCTACAAATAAACTCATTTTTTGTCATAAATAAAAGCTTTTGGCATCTGCAAACAACATCCCACGCTTATGGCAGATGGGTTCTGTTCAAGACAATCATAAAACTCATTGGTTTCCACTGCTAGCAGATGTCACCTTTTATTGATGTGATTGAAGAACAAATTTGTAAAGTATATACCCTAGAAATAAAGCACTGACCTAGATATGAATGAAATGAATAGGCTGTAAATAATAGAAACACCATTTCTGCATGTATGGAATATTTTCAGTCTTTGAAATGCCGCCTTTCAGCTGTCTTTTGTCATTCTGTTTTATATTCTTGGGGCATATTCATTATTAAAACCATTACCTGATAATCCTGACACATCAGATTTTGGTAGATGCCTGGCTTTTAGAACAACCACAGTGAGTGTGTTTGTTGTAGATTGATAACAGAGAGAGACCAGTAATTCTCCACGACCAGATGATTTCTGAGGAAATTAAAGGAAAAACAACAACATCAAAAAAAGTAATAAAACTGTTTATAAGCATTTATATTGACCAAGCTTTAAACCAGAGTTAAAAGGGTTTATGGAATGTCCCAGAAGTATATGCTCTGAAGCTGTATAAAAGGACATACCATATATAGCTATTCTGATTTACATAGTGATTATAGTTTCCCTCTATATTAGTTATATAACTTTTCCTATGATTGGTTTTCAGACTGAATAAAATTAAAAAATAAAGAGACAATGTAAGTTGGCATGACACTACTATCTTTGGACAGTACAAATAAAATCCTGAGGAAAAAAGAATCACAGCTGAAAAAAGAAACTTATCTTAAACAAAGCAAAATTCCATTAAGATATAATTAGGAGAAAAAATGTAGTACAAGTAAAGAAAAAATATTTGGTAAAGTATTTTAAACAGGAAGGATTCAAGCTATCAGTAAAATCTTATCCCTTAACACTCTCTAAAGCAGTACAATATACATGAAATAAAGGTGAGATGAAAGATTTTCTCTATCATTATCTGATTTGAATTTGGAGGAGTAGTGTATTTCAAATGGAGAAGGAAGGCAAGGGAGACAAGAGCAGATAGTACCTTATAAACCAGAAAATCCAATAAGTTATCTACAAAATCCTGTGACATACTTATTTTTGTTGTCATATAGTGATAGAATTGCAAAATGACAGTATTAGCTGTAGGTATGTTGCCTATTAGAAATTTATTTTATTAGGCAGTATGCTTGTCATTTGAAACCAATCATGGTTAAAGTCAATATGCATTCCACTTCCTTAGCAGAGATTTAAGAGTGTGTGTGTTTGATGCCTGTGCATTTCTGTGGTTCAGCTGGAATGGTTATAAATGACCTTTGCATTCTGAACTGAGACAACACAGCATTAAATATTTTTGTCCCAGTAAAGTCAGGAAGTTTTGCTGGTAACTCCACAAAGCCTATGGCTCCACCTTTACTACCTTTAGTAAAGCTGCTGCTCATGAGACAAAGCGATGACATCACCAACATGCAGGACCATGCTACAACATCAACGATATAGTCTCTAGCAGATCCCACTTCCCTAACTAAAGACTACCTACATTCCTTAAGAATGTGCTATGCAACCCATGCAGGTGATATTTCCATTGACTTCAGTAAGATTTAAGGAAGAATGGTGTCAAATATAAAAGGGGATGGAGGAGAAAGGGAATAATACATAATTTTTTTTTTTTATTCTTTCATTTAAAAGCAATTAAAAGCAAATCAGTGGGGTTTGAGTCAGCTTGAGCTAACTGGAATTGGTCCACTCAAACCTGCTGAATAAGAAATTAGAGCTTAGGGCATTAGCAATTTCTTTCATCATGCTTGTTGTAATGTTTTTTTTCTATTGCATTTGTGTAATGACTTCCTCACACAGCCATTAGGAAAGTATCTCACAAATTGCATGGTGAGCTTTTTGGCTTTTCTTATCCAAGATGGCAGCAGCATTACACAAGAATCATAGCTAACCCTATCACAACACTTTCAAACTTTGAGTAAAAAAGATGTTACCCTAACATTTCTTTTGATGATCTCTCTGTCCATTAGCAGCCTTCCTTCCGAGAGTTCAATTCCAGCAAGGGGGATGAGGACTTCTCCAATGACGTCATCTCTGGAAAATCTGTCAAAGCTCAAGATCATGAAGTGAAGTGTTAAGTCTTGAATTTGGCTGTAGGGGATCCCATAAAATGTGAAAGTCTCATCAAAAGCAGGATCTAAGGTTTTTCTCAGCACTCTAGTTTTCACCTTGTGCTTTTTCTCAGGCAGGATTGTCATTTTGATGTAGGGATCAGAAGTCATTGACTGTTCATCCATTGCTGGCAGCCCACGAGCTTCTTTGATGTTCACTACAAATGCTTTCTTCTCAAAGTTGTACTCTAAGGAGAAAAAGAGAGTTCCTAGCTTGTCTTGTTTATCTTCAGATGACAGAGAAGTGATGGATTTTAAGCTATCAGGAGATACTGAATCTTTCTTCCTTTCTGCAAAATGCTTAGGAGATGAATTTTCAAGATCTGGAGAGCCCTGCATTTTTGTGGTAGTTTTGGGGAAATTGCCATTTAGATCTCTTTTCTCCAGGTCAAGATGGAGAGAGTTCTTTGACATTGCTGATTTGTTCTTTGCTTCACTTTTATCATCTGCTCCAAACTTCTTCTTGCTGTTGAGATTCTCGGGGTAGATATCAACCCCCTTCAGAACATGGACAAACTTGTATGGAGGGGTCTTATTGGACTTGGAAGATTTGCGTTGGCAGCAGATCCAAGCAAAGAGGGAGACAGAGAAGACAAGGCCAAATGCACTAAAGATTCCAACCACAGTAGGAATTTCATCTGAAAATCAAATAAATAGCAACAAGCACATAAGCAGCAGTACCTTGAATTCTGCATGATACTTCATAAAGCAATAATTTAGGTAAAGCAAACTGATAGGAGACGGTGATATCAGCAGGACTGACAGACTGGAAGTGCTCTGCCACCTGCAGGCACCAGTGTGCAGTCCCACTCCAAGGCACGCTTGTTATGCTAGTATTTTTCCATACACGCAGAGTTAGGGAGGAGAATACTATTCCCATCCTAATAATAATCTCTGTTCGTAATTTCTATGCTGTCTTAACCTTCTGTGTGTAGTTTCTGAGCTTATATGTCTGTGAATAATACCAGCTCTCAGCTGTTTTCAGCTTAGAGTTTATGGAGGTTTCTTGGTTAGCTAAAATGCACTCTGAAATACATATTACTTTTAGATACATCATCTGCTTTCCATAGTGTTTCCTAGAATACTTTGTGTGCTCAATTAGCTATTTTTTATGGTCTGTTCCCATAATCGCCTGTAGGTATCTCTTGAAAGAAGTGAGTTTAATTGGAGGTTATAGCACTCAACAGTTTCACTGGGATTTTCAATACTTTGCAGGAGGAAATCTATATAGAAAATTTGGGATAATTATATAGCAAGTGTCTTGTAGCAAGATGGATGTGATATTAGGTAGTACATATGAGTTCAAAGCTGAAAAAATCATGTTAAGTTTATCTATGTTAACCACTAAGCATTTAAGATACTGAAGCAAAGCTTATGGGGAGTTTGCAGAAAGGGTCAGTACTTCTTAGAAGTAGATAAGAAAAAATAATTCCTCCACAGTTTAATATGAATTCTATACTTACGCTGAATAAAGAGAAACCTGGGCAAGTGTTACAACCTCCTTTGCCAAGTGGATATATTATTTACATATGGAGTATCATTAGCCCTTCAAAGCACGCATTGAGGGGTAAATGAGCACAACTAATTAGAAATCCAATTTTGCCCATAAGTAACATTACTAAGTGAGTTTAAACCTCCCACAATGTAACAATCAGAGCTTAACCTTTCTTCCCTGCCACAGTGGACGTACAATGGAATATTAATGTCTTGACATTGTTTATGCATAAAGGCAATTATGTAACAATTCTGTTTCTCTCTGGTCATTCTGGAGGAATAAAGAGGAACTATCCCCTTGTATTACTAAATCAGCTTCATGCAGTCAAAAGCTGAGCAGATAAATGTGCTGCCAATACACCTTTGCTTTTTAGTGTGATGATTCAGAAAAAAAAAACCCCACAACAATACTATCAGAGCAAAGTAGGACATAATGTTCCAGCTCAGAAAGGATCAGGCCTGGCTGTTAATTTTTTATGACAACTTTCCTGGTGCCTACAAGCTGTACTACTCTATGCACTTAATTGCAGGAACTTAATGAAATGACTGACAACCATATTTGTGAGCAAAAAGTATTTTTCCTAGCTTAAGCACATAGTTTTGAGTTTCAAGAATTCCCTGGGCTGCATAAATTTAAATATACATGGTATAAATAGAAAGCTAAAAGTATTTGAAAACTAATCAGAATACTTTAATATCTTTTAAGAATGGTTTGTGCATTTACAATACTTTTTCGTGAGATAATATACTTTTTATAGTAATGGATATTATAATCTACTTTAATTCTACAACTACTGGAAGTAGTGGTAGAATCAATTTGATGTTTAAAATATTAATTATCTTTCTTAAATAAGTAATTAGGCAAGAGCAAGATGTCACAAGTGTGGTTAGAAACCTCAAGTGGGTGGAACAGGAAAGAAGATGAAATGGTAACTAAAATGGTTTTATATTTACAACTAATTGTGTCACAAAATGAATTTTTTGCTTTTGTCATAATCAGTTGGTTAACATTCAAGGCAGTGCATTAATAGAAAACATCACCTACTGGTTCTGGGAGAAGTTATTATTCCGATTATGTGATATAAATCTGGAGTCTCTTCACTAAGTCAGTGGAATGATCCCTGAATCAAACCACTGCTAGAGCAAGCCTAATGTAGTTTAGAGTCAATATTTGTAAAGCAGAGTTCAGAAATGTTCCCTCTTACTGTTTTTCTCCCTAAAGCAACTTATGTATGCATTTTATAAGTGCACAGACATGACTGCTTCTGAAACTTCTGATACCTCACTACAACCCGGGCATGGAAATGACAAAACTGAAAAGTTCATTGTCATCTTTGTTATTCTCATTGAAACTGGGTTGGTTAAGATGCAGCTGTTCAGCTAAAAACACTGAAATCCTGTATTTTCTTCTTCCTAGCAATGCCCTTTCACTTTAACTAATGATTGACCTACAATAAGAATAAAAGGAATGGCAATTATTTCAAGAATGACTTGAACAAAGATTTTCTGTGTGGCATTTACACCATGTAACTCTTGATGCATGTTACTTTAGCAGAGACACAGAAAACAGCACCAAACCCCTCTCATCCAACATTGCACCTACAAAAATCTCTTTATCTCTTCCGGTACTTTACCAGAGAGGAGGAACAGGCAGGGAGGAAGGAAGAGAGATTAGGGAAAGAAAGCAAATTCACACAACTTCTGAGACCTGAAGAGAACTGGGAGGAAAACCAGGTCCCTCCCTACAAGCTGCATGCTGGGAGGCACCGGGAGGCTCAGCAGAGGCTGCTCTTCTCCCGGGGAGGGGGAGCATCGCCCGGCCTCGGGTGCGGGAGCCGGGACGCGCTTACCGAACTGCTGGCGGCTGTCCACTATCGGAGCCATGTTGGTGGAGAGTGATGTCCACGGGGCTGGAGCCGCTGTCCGCGGTGCTGGAGCCGCTGTCCGCGGTGCTGGGGCCGCTGTCCGCGGTGCTGGGGCCGCAGTCGGTGCTGGCGCCGCTGTCCGCGGTGCTGGCGCCGCTGTCCGCGGTGCTGGGGCCACTGTCGGTGCTGGAGCCGCTGTCCGCGGTGCTGGAGCCGCTGTCCGGGATGCGGGAGCCGCCTCCCCGGATGCCAAGCAGCAACCCTCCCGGGGCGCTGAGCTCGCTGCCCTGCTGTCCCTTGGCTCTGCGCTCTCACGGCGCCCGGGTAACCGTCTTTGCCAGTGCAGTTAAAAAAAAAAAAAAAAATTACAGAGAGAGGAAAAAAAGAAACAACAACGAAAACCACCCAAAACCCGGAGACACGAGCAGTGGGGACAGTGGAGGAGGAGGCTGCGACGGGACTGGAGAAGGGGGGGAGGGGAACCTTCGGTCCTCCCCTTTGCACACTGATTTGCAACCCCCTTCCTGTTTTGGCTCTTCTGAGTAGCTCCGCTCTGAGACTGAGTACGTGGTTGAAACCCAAATTGACGCAATCCTGACGCTACAGGGCTGAAATCAGCACCTTTCCCGCCTCCCTCCCCCCCTCCCTAGCCACCACACCCTCTCTCCCTTCCTCTCTGTCTCTCTCTCCCTCCCTACCCCCTCCTCCTCCCCCTCTCCCTGTCCCTGTCTTGGGATTGAACACGCACTCATCGATTATTTTAACTGCCTTGCTGCAGGTTATGAGGTCCCCCACACACCCCTCCACCGGACACAGACAGTGAGATGGCAATGTCTGTGATTCAGATCACTCTCTGAAAGACATGGGTGTGCCCCTTTTGCCAGGGAAAGATGTATTCATTTGCTTAATTAACTATCAGCTGTGCATGTTACAACAACAAAGTGAAAGAGTTGCCAACCTGAGAGAGTCCAGACACCTCGGCTCCAGCTGCAGGGCACACGATTTTCCTATGACTGACATGATGAATTTACTGAATTTGAGTCACGAAAACTCTGGATGTGACTTGTCCCTGTGCCTCCTCCCTTCTTCCTCCCAACATCCACCCCCACATAAACATTCAGCCCCCAGTTTGGAAATTCTCTTGATCTTCCTGCAGGTCTGGGAAAGAGATGACTTCTAGATTTTACTGGTTTAGATGAATTGTCTCCCAGTGTGAACCGAGAATGTGGTGAAGAGACAGGGAAAGTGTGGAATAGAGGAGGAATGTGGGGGGAGCAGGACAAGAAAGCAGGGCTGCCTATAACTAGAATATCTACAGTGTATAATAAACCAAGCTAACTCCTTGTCAAACAGAGCTGCAAAAGCCAGCACCTGGCATCTGACTCCTCCTGGATTCAAACGGAAGTATAGCAGCCAGGTTTGGAGCTCATCCTTCTGCATAAATGGGAAACAGGTGTTGTTGCTTCTCTAAATAATAAAATCCAGATGCGGACATTGTCTGGCATGACCTGACTCCATGGTCAATCACATGGAAGCTAGTATGTCTTGCCCCACTTCAAAGCACATTCTTCCTTCTCAGTGAAGTCAGTGAAGCTCCTGGGATTTTAGAAAAATTTAAGTCGGAAGATAATGGAATCATAGAATATCTTGAGTTTGAAGGGACCTGTAAGGATGATCAAAGTCCAACTCCTGGCTCTGTGAAGAACACCCCAAGAATGCCACTGTGTACCTGAAAGCATTGTCAAAATGCTTCTTGAACTCTGACAGGTTTGGTTCTGTCACTACTTCCCTGAGGAGCCTGTTGCAGTGCCCAATCACTATTTGGGGGAAGAGCCTTTTACAAAAACCAGTGTAAATGTCCATGACTGAGCTTCAGGCCATTCCCTCAAGTCCTGTCACTGCTCACCAGAGAGAAGAGATCAGTGCCAGCCCCTCTGCTGCTTCTCATGAGAAACATACAGAATATATATACAGCTGTGTACAGTGATGATGTTCCCCCTCAGCCTCCCCTTTTCCAGCTGAACAGACCAAGGCCCCTCAACCACTTCTCATACTGATTCACCTCTGGATCCTCCACCATTCTCATAGCCCTCCTTTGGACACCATGTAAGACCTTTGTCTCTTCCCTATACTGTGGCCAAAGCTGCTCACAGTGTTCAGGGTGAGGCAGCCCCGGCCCAGAGCAGGGTGGGACAATCCCCTCCCTTGCCCTGCTGGCGACGCTGGGCCTGATGTCCCCAGGACAGGGATGTCCCTCCTGGTTGCCAGGGCACTGCTGACTCAGGTTCCACTTGCCACTGACCAGGACCCCCAGGTCCCTTTCCATGGCTCTGCTTTCCCAACTCTCTCTATACACCCAGGGCTGCCCTATCATGGGTGCAAATCTGGCACTTTCCGTTGCTGAACTTCATACAGTGAAGATGGTGATTTCCCATCTCTGTCATTTGTCAAGGTCTCTCTTCAGGGCCTGTCTGCCCTTGAGGCAGTCAAAAGCTCCTCCCTTAGCTTAGTATCATTGGCAAACTTAGCTTCCCTTCCAGTCAACATGGCAAGATGGTGTAAAAACACAGCTGAATTAAGTGCCTGGCGTATCCTGGGTTTTGAAAATCCACTACATAATAATGCTTTTGTTTATCTGCTTCTGCTATACCTTCAGCAACTGGGCCTCTGTAAAGACCCAAAAATCTTGCAGGAACAGCTGCACCCACTACCCCCCTAATCATCATTAGATCCCAGTCCTTTTAACAAATTGCAGACTATAGCTTGCCATCGCTGTTCCTCTTACAATCACCTGGAGTACAATGAATTTGGGTATAAGAAGACTGAAGAAACTGTTGAAGAGCTCTTTTTTTGGTGTGCTTTGGCAGCACAATTTGATTTAGAATCTTTGGATTCATGTGTTGGCACAAATCTAGAATCCAAAATCTAAACTTGCCCAAAATGTGTAGACACTGAAAGCAATCACATTTGATTTTAGGCAACATTCCAAGTATATGAACCTCCAGACTTGACTGAAATAAACAAAATCCTAAAAAAAATTTGGCGTTAAACACATATAACTGGATTATTGTATTATTGTAAATTACTATGCCTGGACTTCAAAAACAAAGGACTGAGAATCAATATATAGTATATCTGGGTAGTGCATTTATCCTACATGAGCTGGGATAGACTGAGCATAAACATTATGTTGACACTTGAATTATTGTCCGTAATTATTGAATCTTTTTATTTTCCTCCTTTTTTTCCAGCAAACCCCAAGATTTCCTTTGTTGAAATATACATCATTTAGAGACCACATGGAATTATAAAAATGATTGATTCTGGTTTTCTTCTGTTTAGTTTCTCATACGTCCCAGGGATATATAAAAAGCTTTTACACAATATGTAATTTATTTTAGGAATTCACAGGGATAATTCCCTTTAATGTTCAGCATTTTATTTTTTCTTTTTCTTTTCTGGGACAATGCTGATGAAATGGGGAAGATATGTGTCCTTTTATTTCTTTTTTTTTCTTCTTTTCAGAAATTCATGACAGTTCGTGGTAGGTTTTAGATACCAGTAAAAACTTGAGTGGTGTTTTGTGCTGTACAAACATTGAGTAGAGAGCCTTTCCTTTCATCCCAGTTTTGTGCATGTGTATCACTTTAATAAATGTAACATAAAAAAGGTTTCATGACTTTCTAAAGTCTCTGTCTTTAGAAACTTGGAGCTGCCAAGACTGTGTATATAGAGAAGCACGTGAAAACATATCTATAGATATGAAAAATAAAAGTAATTTTTTATCTTCATTGCTTTGGTCAGCAAAATAGCAAATATTTTTTTTTTACGTCACACATGAACCTTCTGTATTTAATACAGGATTCCACTTAATGGAACAGAGGGTTCATCACGGAAAATACTTGAGGGGGAGGTGGAGCACTGAGCTGCTGACACATCTCGAGACAGACACACGTTTGCTGCCTGCGTTGTGCAAGCACCATCTAGTGTACGTCTCAGAGCCATCAGCACAGGATGACGAACCTGCTCCCCTGTAGGTGCTACAAGCACAAGGATGCATAACCAGCCCACTGCTGATTCATTGCACTTCTGGCAGGCATCCAGAGAGAAAATCACATTAACCCTGTGTGTTTCTTAACCAATTAAATGATGGCCTTTCTGTTCTGCAAAACAGTAATGACTCCTCATTTCTGCAGCTGTAAGTTCTTCACATTTCCCTCCGTTCTAAGGCAGCATTGTGTATATTCCCTTCACACAGTTTGCAACAGGCTCTTCAGTAAAAACTCAGGCTAGGAACTCACTGCCCAGGTAAAATTCCCTTCCTTTCTCCTGCAAACAATGATCTCAAAAACTTCCAGCTCAGAGACAGAACATTAAAAGGAGCTGAATGAGATTTTTCCTGCACTGAATCAGAATGTGTTGATCATCTGGAAAATATCACAGTATGTGATCTGGCTGGCTGTATCACAACAGGACTTTCTGTGGTCTGAAAACCAGATTACTGGTGCACATGCATGTGCAGAGCATCCTCCTGCTACTCCAAGACTGGGGAGTGTGGTTGCTAAGTGACAGAGATGGTACACTTCCCAAAGCAGAGAGTCCCCAAACACACACATAGGGCTGGAAAAGGTGCCCCCCCCCCCCGCCACCTGCAAATAATTGTCACTATTTTACAGATTCCCCACACCTATGTGTGAAGAAAACAGAATCCTTTCAATTTATCAAGGAAAAAAACCCCAAGTTATTTTAAACAAGCATCCCCCCAGTCCCTCCCATCCCCTCAAAGTCAACCAACACTTAAAAATAAAACTCAGAAATTCATGTGTACGAGGTGAAGCTGGGAAAGTAGCCCTTTCCCATCTCTGTGGAGTGCTTCCCTGGAGCTTAAAGACAGTTTCACATTTTCAAAAATAGCATATAATTTTGAGTTCTGCAGTTGCCAGGTGCCAAATTACAGACATTAATTAATACTATTCAGCACCTATGAAAATCAAGTCCTCCAGCCATGCTTACAAAATAAAACCTCAGCAAGAATACCAATATCAGTCCCTGGTTTTGGGAAGTGAAGAACATTCAACACTCTGGAAGACAAACAACTTCAAAGGGATCTACAAAGGATTTAGGTAGTCATACTCTCCTTAATTTCCACTTCAGCTAGCTCCACAATTAGACAGTAGAAAGGGGCCAGCATCCCCCCCATCTCATCTCTCAGCCTTTGACACTTCTTAAATGCCTAAAGGCAACTTTTTGAGTGCCACAAACACACAACCCTGGACTTATCACCTGAAGACTCACCTTGCTGCCTATTTAGCCCTCTGACATATTTCCCTAGTTTGTTACTGAATTCATGCATTTTAATGTTCAGAGCTGCAGTGAAATACTTGTGCATGATTCCAGTCTCTGCTGCAGGATGGTGTACATTTCCTGGGTTGTATTTTCCAGTCCCATATGCCTACACCGGATACCACAGAGATTCTGAAATGGCACAAGAGGTACAGATTTTGGTAACTGAATCGTACTCTAGCACATCCACTGAATTTCAGGCCTATAAATCTAGAGATGAACTTTTCCTTCTCTGGGACTTGCTTTAATTGCTTCAGGACATGGGTCTAGAGTCAACTAAAAGCCCTAAGCTTTCACAGAGAACTAGGGAACACAAGGATGAGCAGAACACCTCTACAAGCCTGGAGCAGCAGCAGAGGGTGGGTTAGAGGTGCCTGCTACAATGGTTGGTCTAGACAACCTGCCTCAAATTTCATTATACTGTGTCATTTAAACAGCTGAGGCAATCCCCTAGCTCATTCACAGATGTGTAGCAGTGTACATTAATGCTTTCAGCATGAAATTCAGTCATGCCTCAGGGATCACTGGAGCAGATTGCCCAGGGAACTTGTGGATACCCCAAACCTGGAAGTCTTCAATGCCGGATTGGATGAAGTTTTAAATGATAGTTTTAGGTCTGACCTCCATTCCTAAGGCTATGTGAGGAATCTACAGTTGTATTTTCTCATTAGAAAGAAAACAAACCAAGTATTTTTCTTCTCCATAATGGCACTGTGTAGACCAGTGTCTTGATAGAATTTGTAAGACTGAGTGAAGGATATAATTTCAATCATTTAACAGTGATTTTTATATTGAGGAAGCAACATTAGTTGTTGATTTTTGACAAGGTTCTTCCATGGAAAAGCAGTATTTCCAAGCCTTCAGAATTGGGACAGCTTGCACAATGTTTTGCTAAGCATAAAACAAAATTTATTTTGTTTCCTTTTTTTTTTAATTTTAAGAAATGTCTGCACTTCTACATGTTGGATGAAGAAAGGGAAAAAGAAAAACACTTACTGTTGCCATTAATTTCTTTGAGATTGGTTTCAATCCATACATGCTGGAACTCATAGTCTTTCCAAAATGCCTCAAAATCAGGTCTCTGGGGGTTACTGGCACATTTGAGTTACAAGGTGTCAAGAAGCACACCTTGGTTTTAGAGGGAGCAGCTACTAATAAGTCCTATGACATTCCTTACTTTATATGCAGAGCCTATAAAACAGATACAGAAAAAGTGTCTTAAAAATAAAAAAATAATTTTTTTATTTTTAAGACACTTTTTCCAGGAAACATATCATGTCAATTGACAGTTTCACTTTGTTAACAGCTAGATTCTGCTGGTTTTAATGTGTTAAGGTTCATATGTGAGCTGCTAAAACTACTGTGCCTGTATCTGTTTTATAGGCTCTGCAGTCTAGGTGAGTCAGAACAATTCACACTTTCAGCCAGGTCTATAAATACCTCAGCAGATAGAATACTCTTTCATATTAGTAACCTCTGCCTGCAGAGGAAGAGAAAATTTCATTTCCTCTTCAAGTAAAGGTTTTGATAACAACAGTGCTGAAAATAGGAGCCAGAATCAGAATCTTATTTTTGTCGTGGATCTCTTTTGCCTGTTACTTAACAGTTGGAGTATAACTCAAATCAAGTAAAAATGTTTCATTAGAGAAGGATAGGCTGAGATTTTAGAGAAGTATTATGGTATTAGAAGGCTCAAATTAATTTTAAGTTCTTATCTAATTCATTCGGATCTCTTTAGAGATTTCATCCTTAGTTAAAAACAGGCCTTTTATGGTTTTTTTATTTAATTAATAAATATAAGGACTGAAAACTATGCAAACCCAGGTGTTTAAGGCCTAAATCTCACCTAACTCCAGTTTTATGAACTTTAATATAAAATTCAAACTTTCAGGTCTCTGATGGACTTATGTTTAAGACTGTGAACCTCTTGAGAAGCATTAGAATAATAATAAGGACTTCCTGTAAGATGTTTTCTTTTCTGGCCATGCTCAAAAATGCTTGCCCTGGTATGTGAAGAAGTGAGGCAAGTAGTTCCTTTCTTAGCACTTGTTTTGTATCCGTTCCTCAGATGTGACTGATGGAGCAGGCACCAGAAAAAAAGCACCCAGCGAGCTCCATTTCCTTCTGGGACATCAGAGACTGGAGCATTCCACCATGACCAGGTTCAAATCTTTCATGTACTCCTATTTTTTGTGGAAATATACTGAAAGACTCTCTTAAAACTAGAAACATACCTAATGACATTTTTCCAATGTAGTAATATACTGGGTCAGGAAATAAATATGCAGTATGAACACATGAACACAGGGCTTAGATCAACCCTCTAAGGATGGAGATGCATTTTCTCATCTTCATTTCAAGCAGTTCTCTGTCATAGCACCAATGGCAGCTGAATATTACATGTGCAAATGCTTCTCTCTGGCAGAAGGCTCAATTTTTAAAAGCTCAAACATTGGAGAAATTCTCTGAAACTCAGAATAAAGGCTCTGCACTACAGAGGGGATTTAGCAGGGGCAATTAATGCAATTTACACCACTTTCACTCTTTAGACTGGTCTTTGTCTTGGCTTCAAGGATTACATGGTATGATTCAGCAACGGTATTGCTGTTAACATCTACAGAGTTTAATTGTGGAAATGCTGCAACGCTTACTATTCTGCACAGATGAAACACTCACAAGACACAGGAAACTGGAGTCACAGCAAAAAAGGAGAGGAAGGGAAGAAGAAAGAGGGGTTTTATCTTTAAAAACCCTGTAAAAATCCATATCTACAAGTAAATATTTGATCCCAAATATTATGCACTTAGTGTGTGTCTTCATCAGATGTGAAAGCTCTGATTGAAGTTCTTAAAGCTAACATACCTCAATTTAAGCATACTAATAAATATTTCAATGTGTGGAGCTTAGTTTTTAAAGATCAAATACTCCCAAAATTCATTGAAAATCTGATACCATACTGTTACATATTGCTCTCTATTCCAAGTGATGTTTCCCTGACACAGTGTGTGCTCTTTGGGGAAGAGAAACACATCAAGTAAAAAATTGAACAACAGTGTCAGTAAAATCTAAATTTTTTAAGGTAAGGTGGGGCTTCTGGAATCACTACAGAAATAAATGGAAATTGTAGATGAAAACCAAGTGCACCATCCAGATGAAAGCATTTATGAGAAGTACTTTCATTTAACTAAATATAGCATTAGGATTTCTGAGCCAAATTATTTCTACATCAGTACTATGAAGATTGAAGTATATGAGCTCAAGTGATCATCTTGGAGCTCTTTGTTTTTAATCCATATGAATCTGCCAAATGATGAGGGGTTCAATTCTTCCTTGCTGGAAGAAAGTGAAAGAAAGAAAGAAAGAAAGAAAGAAAGAAAGAAAGAAAGAAAGAAAGAAAGAAAGAAAGAAAGAAAGAAAGAAAGAAAGAAAGAAAGAAAGAAAGAGAAAGAAAGAAACCTTCCTCCATTATGTCTCTGTTTCTTCGCACTATACATCCTATAGATGGATAGGTCCAAATCATTCACATACTAACCAGTAACAGATAGAAATGAGGATTTACTGTTCAATACATCTGTTGAATTCTCTGAAATGTGACTATGATAAAATCTGAAGCCTGAAATTGGACAAATTTCACTGCAAACTAATTCAAAAGCTGAACACAAGGAGGTGGGCAGAAGGAAAGAAAGGAGGAAAAGAGGTTGTTTGGCACTGTAGCACAGCAAAAATGAAAAAATTAATAATGTAGTGATGCAAGAGGCTGACAATCCAAGAGAGGAATCTAGGACTACAATTCTGCTCCACTGAATTTCTGCTTAATATGGTATGCATCACATCTCAAGAGCTGCTTTTGTTAGGGATTCTTGAGAACATGAAGAGTCCTTGATAAAGCTTTCATGTCATGCAGATAAGTTTAAAGGAGCCAACTACTGTAATAATAAAAAAAGAAACTAAAAAGATGAAGACAGACAAAATAGGAAAGGAACACTCCACACATTTTATGTTGAAATCTAGACAGAGATTGAATTGCTGAAAATTATAATCAAAATTTTTTTCCAATATTTTCTCACAAGATTTTGGGTTAAGAAAGTAATTATCTCAGATACAAAGACATATTGTTAGAAAAAAAGAACAATGCACTTCATTTAATTAAAAAAGAAGTAGCAGAAATAAGTATATATTTTTTTGTTTTTTATTTTCATAGGTAGCAGATTAAAACTATCTTCCACTGTTATGCCTTCAAATGATGCATAAATTAGATGGCCCACTGAAACCAGTGTTTCAGTGGGCCATCTAATTTATGATTCTGACAGTTACTAACATCTTGATTAGAGAGATTTAAACTCTCCTAAGTTTTTCAGTATTAAAGATAACAATACAAACAATATTTTTGAATTTTCTCATTAGATCATAAGAATTGGAAATATTTATAGGCTCACCCAGGTTCCCTGAATTCTTTCCAAGGGGATTAATACAAAGAGATCCTATACTAATGAAATTTAGTGAGGAAAAATTTTAATATTCCTCTTGGACTTTAACTAGTCGTTACACAGAAGTCTTTTAGAAAATCTTGCTCATTACCGTACCCAATATTTAGACATGCTGGAGTCTGGATTATCTATGCATTGGATTTTCTTGTCTTGTGCTTGTTTATATCCTTCAAAGTACTTTATGAGATTACATCAGCCCACAGGAACTTCAGCTCGTGGTTCTAGGTGCTGCAAGATGTCCCACAAACTGACATTCTAAGAAAAGACCAATATTTCAGTGGAATGAACTAGCTGAAAAAACACAACAGACATTTTGATTACAGGCACAAAATATGATGATAGAAAACACAGCAATCAAAAGCTGTAATTAAGTATATGACACATATTGAGAATTACACATCAGTACAAATCAACCTTGGCCCTCCAGCCTCATCTTACTTGCTTGGCTCTTTCATGGAAAGCTTCACTTTCCAATTAAAGTAGTGGAAGCTTGTTCTCTGCCTAATTGGCCATCTGTACATGAATTCAGCTTGGCATGGTTTCCCTAAGGAAATTCAATAGAAACTGGGTTGTCTCTATCTTTCTGGAAAACAACGTGACACAAAAAAATGTACTTCCTGTTGCTCATAATGGAAGTCTTTCCCTCAGCGATCTCTTCTTTCCAATGGCAATCCAGTTAAATAAATGAAAAATGACAGCACAACTGTCTAATGTAAAGTCTGTTTACAGAGATGGATATGACAGCAGCATGCAGTACTTGAACACCCACAGGAAACTTGAAACAAAAAGTATTCTTAGAATAAATTAAATGCAAGCAAGTGACCATGGATTGCTACTCCTAGATGATATAAATACTAACAGGGCAGAATTAACTTTACAGAGGTCGCAGGAGTGAAAATCATGACAAGGAGCATGAGGAAGACAGAGGAGTGAAACTATACTTAGAATTTGATTTTATGATATGGTAAGAGCAGAAAGGATACAGTTGTGAGTTTTACACCAGCAGATAGTCCCAATCTCCATCTGATACCATTATGACTGGTGTGATACTACTGACATCATTTCCACCCTACCACCAAACTATGGAATGGTTTTCTTTGAGGACTAGTTAAGTACTTTGTTTTGAGAAATCACTGAAAACTAAAAAGCAAAGCACACGTTCAGAATCTGCCAATTCCTAATATCTCACTAAGGATCCCCACCTCACCAAGGTAGCAAGTAGTTAAAGGTAAATATATTTTTTTCAGAACTGTCTTCCTACACCTCCGCTTCTAAATTTCACCCAAAGGTCACTTCAAAAATCCAAATGTTTTCTTAAATGCCTGCAAGAAAAATTCAGGCCATGAGTCTGCCTTATTTCAGTGTCCCACACCAGTCCCAGAGGGCTCACGTTTTCAGAGTTCTTAGTACTATATTGTAGTTTATGTTTTTTTAAAGCACAAGCCCCAGTTACTTCAGCCTGGTTGCCAGAGCTCAGCTCCACTGCCTTTTGTGTTTGAAATCAGACTTAGATGATTGAAATGATGTATCCACCATCACACAGGAAAGCTGTAGCTGATGCAGTGAGGAAATTCTCTGGGGCAGAAATCAAAGTTCTTAATACTAAAAGTGTCCAGCATTTTAGTCTGATTTCCTAAGGGGGCAAAGCTGATGTGATGGCACCACTTCTGTCTCTGTGACTGATTCTTTCTGTTGGTCCTCTTTCTCACAATAACTCTGGATCCCTCTGGCTAATATCAGCCAAAATGGAGAGATGAGAAGAAATCTTAAATATTTTAAAGTGCGCACAGCTGGGATGTACAAAAATATAGCCTAAGGATTACATGTACCTGCTGAACAATTCACATTCTGCCTGACCAACTCAGTGGTTGAGAGGCAAATAACCAATCACCCCACTCACTGCACTCCCTGTAGTGCCCCTTGTCCAACAGACAGGCCAAAAATAAACTGGAACTTGGAAAAATCTAGGGAAGGGTTTGGGAAAGAGGTAGATGGGCTCTGGAAAGGAGGGTGCATAGGGAAGAAATGGCAAAGGTTTTGTAAAGGAGGGAATAAAAGTTCTGCCATGCATTCTGAAGGAGAAATCTTTATTAGCTTGTCATACCTTTTAACTCATAAGAACGGAGCTCCAGAATGAGTGGCCAGAGAGAGGCAGCAGGGCAGGCAGATGATCTCAGAGGAGAAAACTGGATAGCAAACTTACCCATTTTCAGAAATCACAAAATTCACCTGTTTGCTGTCACTAGAGATGTCCTAAGCACAGGAGGAGGAGGGGAACAGATTTTGTGCTTCATTGCACATTAGGAAAAGGATTTGCCCCCAAGTAGACTTTTTCTCACGAACAGTATGTCCAATATGCATGAAATCTGTTTATCAAAGCTTTCGTGCTATCTATTCCTCCTGTTTTTCTTCAGGTCTACAAACATGTGAGTTCACTTTATAGTCCTCAGTAATTCTGTTTACAAGCTCATTAGTCATCAGTCTATCCATCCATCACAAACAGGACTTCATTTATGTTACCAAATTGTATTTTTTCCTACTCAGTGTAGTAATTTGTTTATTATTTATTCCCCTTTCAGCTTTTGAGGTGGAATGCTACTAACAGCAGTCTGCATTATTCCATGAGCCTGATCCCTAGGATACATCGGCTTTCTGGAACAGATAGGGAATGCATGTACATAATTCCATCATTAAGTAATGCCCAGGGAGGGACTGAATTTAAGTGGCTCAGTTGGTTTGCTAAGGCCACATCCCTGCCAAATGCACAGCCTGTATTACAACACACAGATGTGAAAAGAAAATGATTGCATTATTATGGTTTCAACTGTGAGTTTTCTGGGGACAAAACAGAATATTATTTCACTAGCTTGCTTATAATAGGAGGTATGTGAGCTGTTTTGGCTAAAAAACTTCAACAATATTTAGAATGGTCTAGTTATGTGTACAGTCTGTGCACAAAGCACCATATGTGCATAAAGTTTTCCTGTCCACAGAATTATGGGCTTGTAAAGTTGTGAGCAGCTGTGAACAAGGTCTTAAAAAAAGTAATGTCAAGTGAACTTTTTAGTAGGTTATTAAAGTGTTCTGGACAATAATTTCAGCTTATTAGAAAATGTGGCAATTAATTTGGCAAACTTTTCTTGATAATATTTTGTTTGTTTGTATAGTAGAGCTGTTGCACAGCAATACAAAAATTCAAGCTAACAGCAAACACCATCTGATTGAAGATTTCTAGTTTTATTAACTGTGTGATGACATATGCAACACTTTGGGCACTTTCCTTTTCCAAGTACTTTGTGAACATTAACTCTGGACTCTACCAGCAACACATAAAGATGTGTCAATGAGTCAGCTTTCTTCAACATAAATGTCATTTTCAACATCCTATAAATCTGAGACGTGCATGACACAGCACTTAGGAGAGACCTCTGCTTTTTTGGAGTGAAGCTGGAGGCATAGGTACACAAACCTCTAGTACATCTAGAATGACAAATGACAATTTGACAATTATGGTTAAGTACCCACATTGTGTCAAGCAATAAAGTTAAATTATCTCGTATCCTGAGCAACAGCAGCTTCTTTCAGAAATGCATTTGACTGTAGAAACAACTGCTGATTTGCACTGGTCATCTTAGGAGCTAACTGATTTTTCAAAAAAATGACATTTTCTGTTCTGATAACAAAATCTGGGGAAGAGAACCTAAGTGATTGGAAGTGTGAGTTGAGTAAAAGAACTTTAAATGATGTATTTTTATAACGTTTTTTTGCCAGTGTCTCAGACTGAAAATCACCTTCTGATTTCCACAGTGTACAGTGGTGAAGTGTCTATAAAATGTCATGACTCACACTATACTTCAGGCACACTATTTTTCCAAATACTTCCCTAGAGCTAGCACTTCTGGGACTCTATTAGCAACAGATAAACTTGTTTTAAGAGCTGTTCTGCAAACAGAATGGGGCCTTTTAAAGCCTAATAAAACTAATTTTCTTTCAGTAACCTCTGTCCAACAAGACTCTCTTCCCAATTTGTGCCTTCTCAGAGCTATTCAGTGGCAGCTTATCAAAGCAAAAAAAGAAAGAGAGAACAGTATAAAGTACAGGATTTCTCAGTGAGGGAATTGTCTTACATTTATTAAGTTAATATGAATCTGAAAGTGACTCACTTCTAGATGCAGATTACAAAAAGACAACCTAGCTTGTACTTGCAAATGAAATAAACTGTAGCCAAGGAATATTTGAGTGGTTTGAAATCTTCTCATGCTGATCAGCATTCACAGAAAAAAGCTCCAGGGATTCTGGAAACAGAGGAAAACAGTCCCAAAGATCTGGAACAAACAAATGAGTAATGTCTGAACAGGGGCATCAAAGGATCTGCACTTTGAAAATGTGGTATTTGTGGTCATACGACAGCGACCTCAGTGGAGAGAGTGGATCACCAGAGATGGCTTATCATCATCATCATCATCATCATCATCATCATCATCATCATCATAATCCCTCTGTTTGAGAGTGTGCCAAACCTTTGTGCAGGATGGCAGCATGACTAATGGCAATCATCATAAGAAAATATGTCATCACCTTGTACAGCCTGCCAAAGGGTAAACACAGCTTCAAAGAGCACTTTTTTTTTTTTTTTCCCCTCCACGCTTCCTGAAGATTGTATTCTATTTAAAGAGAGTGAGAATGACCTTGGGGACAGAGTTTTGGAAAAGACCGTGCTTGCCACAGACTGAGGAAGAAGTGTAAGCTCCACTTACATTCAAACTTGGACTTTCAAGTGGCTCTCACACAAACTTCGGTGTACCCCACCATTTTCATTTGATGTTTTCCAAATGGATGGAAATTATTTTGTGTTTTCTTCAGGTCAGTTGGGAGTTGCCATATTTTTCCTCAATGTGCAACATAATGTATCATATATAAATGGACATAAGCTACTTTCTGTTAGTCATCTGAAATGAAAATGTTCCTTCTATTTACTAGGAATCTTATTTGTTCTGGGTACCCGTTGATATTTATGGAATCAATATGTAATTTGGTATCAGAGTATTTAATCATAATCAGCCTGAGTGCACTGTTTAGCTGAACATATAAAATGTACTATAATGACTTTAAAATGTTTAATTTAAGAATCTCTGCCTCTGTGCATATGAATCAGAGACCTGTGTTTAATTATTGATAGCAATTAGAGCACAGAAGCAGACAAACAGCATCTGGTGACAGGAATAATTTCACATCCTAGCCCGTATCCAGAGTCTCGTTTGGAACCAACGTAAGTGCATCACAGATTGATTCCTTGCAATCTATGAATTCATACTGTGGTTTCTAAACAACCCTTTGGAACCTGTCTCTCATTTTAGAAGTCCTGATAGGTTTATACATCTACGTGTGGAACAGATGTGGCACAGGGGTACGGTTGGTCAGGTTTCTTAATGTAATCAGAATCAGAAAATTATACCTAACTACTTCTCTATTTTCACTCATGCTCTCTTGTGAATGCTAAAACTTTAATTATGTATAGGAATTTGAGTCTCAGATTTAGTGGATTAAAGCACAAAACCATTCTGGTAAATGCTAAATGTGAATTTTTAAGAGAAAATTGCCAATTACTGCAAACTAAGTTACAAACTATTTTGAGAGAAAAGATTTTCATTTTGCATATACTGAAACCTAAGCAAACCTCTTAAATAAAGAACTTACATCATAGCTAAATTGCCTATGATTCACAGGGTCACATTGCCTGTCAACCATGAATAGTGCAAAAAAAATGCCACACTTTTAAAAAGATGTCATGAAACTGAAAATTTCAGGTCATTAAATACAGATATAATTCGTCTACATTGGCTAGAATCTAATAAATTAAAGAAGTCGCCATCCAATTTTTATGACAGTTTGCCAGTCCTCAAATATTCTCAGGAAGGCCCAGACCCCTTGAGAGTGAACAGAAAGTTGTCTGTTCTTTCCATCTTTTGAGTAGCTCTTAGAAAGTTGCCTTGAGTATTCAAGGACAACAGGCCAAGAAACCCCACTAGAACCAGGAAAATAAATAATGTGGTTTTCCACTAGCTAAGAAGATGCTTTTGGTCAGTCTGAAATGGAGGCAATTTCCCCCATATTAGCCCTCCCAGTGCTGTACTGTGCATTGGTAACTGGAAAGGTATTGATGACACAGAATTGCTTTGGCTACTCTGAGCAGCGCTGGCAGTGACATCTCTCCAACATTCTCCCTCTCCCACCAGGCTGGAGGTGGGTAAGGTCCTGGGAGAAGACACAGCCAGGAATGCTGACCCAACAGACCCCTTGGTTTCAGCTCAGCAATGGAAGTTTATTCTCTTAAAAGAGAATAAGGATGCATCCCTTATTACAGAATTTGTTGTCTGGAGTAGCTGCCACGCAAGCTGAATCCTGGGAAGTTGCTGAGCATTCCCTGCTGAAGGCAAGCAGAGAATAAATCTTTTGTCTTCCTTTGCTTTCACATGTAGCTTCTGTTTTATTAAACTGCCTTTAACTTGACTCACGTTTTTTTTCCAATGTATTTTCTACCCTCTGGGCAGATGAGGAAGGGAGTGATGGAGTAGCTGGTTGGGAACTCCATCCAGGGCCAAGACACCAGAGAAATAAACAGGTAAAAATCTGCTGCGTCTTTCAAGGAGAGTCTAGCTCCCCACCATAATGGGTCTGCATTATACAGAAACATTCATCATGCAAGAATTTTCATCACACAGAAGTTGTCTTGAGAGTCTAGGCAAGGTTTTGAAGTGGTTGTTAAAATTCATCAAAACCATTAGGGCTTACACCAGAGCGCTTCTTCTCCCTCACACATGCTGAGACATACTCTCACCTGTGCTGGTTTTACTAATCATCTTGCTTAATCTCCCTGAACATTGGTTCAGAGGTCAGGCTTTCAGAAGCTGTCATTCTATATCACTCCCCTTTGCAGACAAGCAAGTAGAAAGTAAGGACAGGAACTTATTATTTTAAGTAAAACTGCACAGAAAGCAAGAACAGCACGGAATTATTTTTCTCCATTAAACAAGATGGAAAGAGGTAAAGAATTGTGACTCATGGACTGGCACTGCCTTCCAGTAAGAGCTGAGAAAAATTATTAGTCTGATTCAAAAAATATAAATATTAATGTGACGTCAAAAGGGTGATCAAAAGGCTGGATCAGCTCTCTTGTTAAGAAAGGCTGAGAAGCTTGAGGTTGTTGAGCCAGGAAAAGAGGATGCACCAGGGAAATCTTCTGGTGGTCTTCCAGTACCTAAAGAGAAGAAAAGATGAGGAAGGACTTTTCACAAGGGTATTGTAAGGTAGTGATAGAATAAGGGGTGATGACTTTAAACAGACAGAGAGTGTGTTGAGATTAAATACTAAGAAGAAATTCTTCCCTGTGAGGGTGGTGAGGCCCTGGCAGCTGTGGCTGCCCCATCTCTGGAAGTGTCCCAGGCCAGGCTTGGAGCAGCCTGGGATAGTGGAAGATGCCCCTGCCCAAGGCAGGAGGTGGAACAGGAAGATCCATATGGTCCCTTTTAACCCCAACAATTTTATGATTTTATAAAACATGTATTGTTCCTGTTGAAATCATGGTTTTATTACTTTACCAGAAGAAATATAAATGAAACTATTCTCGTTCTGAAAGCACTGGTTTTCATTCTTGTGGGGAGGGGAATGAAGAGAGAAGATGCGGTTATTTTTACAACGTCTTTATAAGAAAAATCACACAGTCTAAAGGACCCATTTTTGTGTTGGCAAAAACATCAGAAGTGTGTTCTTCTCTCTGTAGAAGGGAGACAATTCTTAGTGTCACTGTGCATTGAGTCACCACCACAAAACTGAGGTGTCCTGAGCCTCTGTATAGGGTTTAAACAAAAAACAAAATTTGTCTAATATTTTAATGACTTAAGAAGGAGGAGAGAAAGGAAAGGAACATTCTTCTGTCAGCATAAAGAGATAAAACTTTGTTGATTTGGGTGGCAAGCAGTGCTTTATTAGATAAAGATGTAGTTCAGATAAATAGATAAATAGGTATATTTGGAAAGAAATTAAAGAAATGGTAGACAGGTGATTTGAGGAAGCACTCTTTTTTTATTCAATATGTGGTAGTAAGAACCTGCATGCCCTAAACTTATACCTACCAAACAATGCTGCCCTAAAATTTAAGACAATTCCCTTGCTGAGCAATCTGTACTTTATACTGCTTTCTTTCTCTGCGATGGCTGAAGGGGGCAAAGAATGCTTATTTAACATTACAATAGCTTAGGTAAGATAGATGTACTCAAAATAATGCTGATATATCTGTGTTGAGAGGAGAAAAAGAAAAAAGTTACAGTGACCACATATGAAAGCTTGAGATATGCACCCCGGGAAATCAACATGTAAGACAAGTGATTCCCAGTATTCTGCACATGTTAGACATTATGCTAATTTAAAAGAAATGTATCAAAGAATTACAAACACCTTAATAAAAAAAACCAAACACAAAACAAACAAGGAAAACCTAACAGAACCATCTTTATTACCATATTAGTAGAATTTCAAGTTTTTTCTTGCAGTATATCATTCTCATATTGTGCAATTTCCTGGAGTGACATGAATGTAGTATTGTGTATTTTGTGTACTTCATGCGCATTTCAGGAAAAACATTTACTTATTTTTTAAACAATTAAATAAAAATGGAATCCATACTCGTGCTGCTTCCACATACAAAGATTTTCCTTGAATTTTTTTCTAAAATAGATATTTTATGAATGCTGCTAAATGACATAATTTTGAAAATTTACCTTTCAGAAATAGCCCACAATAAAATGATTTACTTATTTTTACATATATAATTACAAGAGACTTTTAAAAATTGTTACTTTATTTAATACACTTTCTGGTTTTGGTAAAATTTTAGCTGTGGCAAATTTACACAGCTCTAAGTAATCATAACCAGCTTTTCTGCTGTTAGATTATCAGCAAATAATGTATCTTCAGCTAAAAAATCCGGGCCAACCAGCACCCACATCTTCAGGCCTGGCTTTTTACCTTGAGCTGTGATACAGAATATTGTCAGCTTGTTCACCAAAACATCTTTGCTTTGCTTTTTGAATTAATGAAGAAGACATTTCCTCTACCTACCTGCATTTCTTGGGATTTTCAGCCCCCCTTAGAATGTCATTCTTTGCCTAAGCTCTGTGTCTCCCCTGACATTCTTAGCCTAAGCTCTGTGTCTCCCCTAACAGGAGGTGAAGCACCTTTGGACTTCTGGAACTTCCCTGTGAAGTTCTTGATACTCTCCTCACCTTCCTTCTTACATTTCTGGAGATCCTAAAAAATCATGAAACAGGGAAGTGCTGCCGGGAAACTTCCCTCACATTCTATGACTCATAACAGATAGCCTACTATCTCTCTTCCAAGACTTACTCATCCAACCTATTCCACTTTCTCCCACTTGGCACCTTATATCTTGTCTTCCTTCACCTCCCTTCCTGCTTAGTGTAATTACTGTAAACAACAAGTACATTAGTGTAACCTTGCTTCCTTCTCTTCCACCTTGTCAAATCAATCTTTTCCACAATCTTTCTACGCAATGTTTCACATTTTGCTTTCTTTCCTACGTTTCCGCCTTCTTGCATTTTCCAGGAGTAAAATCCAGAACGGGTTTTAGCAATGCACCAACAGTTGTTCTCTGATAATGCTTTTTCTCTTTCCTTGAAGGTGTGTGAAATGAGCAGAGTTGGCACACGTGCTGCCTGCCTGCAGTAAACAACAACCACGTGTTATTACACTATCTGGAACACGTCAAAACTCACTGATTAGACCTGCATCCCACCCAAAGTAATAATAGAGTATATATCTTTGACTTTTGGGAGGACTGTGCTTCAGAAACCCTTACCTAAAAATCTTAACAATTTTTGTTGCATCGCTAGCAAAGGAAACAAGTTTTAAACAATCCTGCCAGTCACCCAGACTGTAAAACGCTTCCAAAGTTCCCAGAAGACAGAAATTCTTCAGCCTAACTTTAGGAAGTCTATTAACCACTGTGCTACAGTATAAAATTAATCACAAAACACTGCTTTTTTCATAGTGACATTGCCAGTATTGAAAAAGGGACTTTTAAAAAGAAGGATGAAAGCAAAGAGCTCTCCACATCCATCTGCAGTTTAGGAGGTTCACAGAAGTGTGAAGTGACCAATTCGTCTCCATGAAATGTTCCCAGCTGAATGAGAAAACAGCATGGAGATGAATCTAGTCTGAAGCAGCAGCTTTTAAATGTTTGAACCATTTCAGTCACCAGAGCAGGTTCTATTATTGCTGCCCCAGAAGAATCAATGCTCCTGCTCCAAGGATGTGCATCTTGCCTTTGCCCTCCTCACTCCGCCCCAGTCTGAATTTGAGATCCTTCATGGAGTAAGTTTCAGTCCAGAGAAGTGAGTTTTCTCCTCTGCCTATGGGAGAGAGCACGGAGAAGCAGACCCCTTTCAGGGGGGAAAGCTTCCCCAGAGCCATTTGGAATTTGGTAATGTGGAGCAGTGCAGAAAATACAGAAATTAGACATCTTCAGAAGCAGAATTCCCAAACTCGTGTTTCATGTAAGAATTAAAACTATCAAGAATTGTGGATACAGTGGCTGATTCACATTGATGCCTAATATGCCTAATTTAGACCTCACCATCAAAGTTTTTCTCCTTTTCCTTTTCCTATCCCTTCTCCTTCCTCCAATCTGACTCTAAATTCTTTATTTTCTCCCAAATAATTTATTCTCTTATACTCCTGCTTGCCCAGCACACTTCCATAGCTTATAAGATGAATTTCTGAAGAACAACCTGCAATACTCCTAATATATTCTCATCACAAACATATGCTATCCAGAATCAGTCACAAATAAGTTATTCTTCTAACATTTATGCTGGAAGTAGACATTGAAATCATCACCCATGATCCTACAGGAATAATACTTTTCTCTTCATTCCAGAAATCTCAAATTTGAACAGACTACTAGCCAGAAATTCTACTTTGGAGAAATTAGATCTGCACGGTATATTGAATATCTTATCTAAGACAAATACATCAAAAAGCCATCAGTTTTTCTCCTGAACAGTATTTTCAAGGTTTCCTCCAGAAATGAATAATTGTTTCTTCACTTTGGCTTAGTTAAATATTGAGTATGGAAAACAATCAGATCATTGTATTAAGTTCCAAAGTAATTAGAAAAAAATCTTACAATTTTCTAAAATAATAAGAAACATCATATTAATTAAAAAAAAAAAAAAAGCTACCTCAGGAACTTCTTGTACAAGTAACAGAAAATCTGAAGCAGAAGCCATTCTTTACTAATGTAAAGGAAAACAAACTTTTAGAATGCATAGGTAGTCTTTTTTATTCTAAAGATAAGAGAAGAGACAACCTTTAAAAACACCTCTTCAGCTTCACCTCAAACAGGGTTAGTTCACTTCAGCATCATCTCTTTTGTAGAGACATCCAAGACTGGGAACAAACCAGGGAACTTAAGAAGAGAAGGCAAGTACATCCTTTTTGAGGCCCTGAATTTCTAATGAAATGCTGAACAGCTGAAAGGAGTCAAGAGGAAAGCAAGCAGAATTTCAGAAAACATTTGCTAGGAGATTGAACAGCTTGCAAATGCTTTGCTGGGGGAGTAACAGCAGAGTGAACTGGTAGCAATTTTCAACTACATAGACTCCTGCAAAAATGAAAGAAATTATTTATTCACAGTGTCAGAGTTCATTTAAGGCAATATTTTTGAAATCTAGGCAAAGATTAGTTTGGAGTGAGAGCTACCTTCCTGACTAGAGACCTCTGGAAATAGATTACACAGAAGGAAACATGACATAGAATCTTGCTTGTGTAAAATTGATGAACTTGATAATAAACTAAGATTTGTTCCTTCTCTTCTCTAAGTTCATACAGCGAGGATGGAAAAGCAAACATTACAATAAAGTGAAAGGCTTCATAAAAGCAGAAGGGAAATGGATTCTGAAAATGTGTCCGTTTTATACATTTCATAAATTAAAGCTACAAGGTAGGAGAAAGAATTGAGTAATTTCTCAAAAAAGTGGTGAGAGAGAAAATTTGGGAATTGATGCTGCATGCACTGCTGCTGATGTCCTGGAAAAAGTGAAAAAAGAGTGTTCTGCAGGCAGCTACCAGAAATGTGAAGGAATGATAGCTGCACCATGATGTTGGTAGATCCAGACATTCTCCATGTGCTCCTTGTACAGAAGCAAGGCACCAGTTACTCAGAAAATTCCACGTGCTCCATGGGACCAACATCCCACTTCCCTCAATGTGAATTGTGCTGCTAGCCTCAGTTCCCTGTCAAGCAGCAATACTTGAATGGCCAAATGCAGGTGGCTTTGAGCTATCCCAAAAGTCCATTTTTTTTTGCTTATGGCACTCAGAATGCCATTCCCATACCTCAGTGTACCCTACTACTGCTGAGTTTTTCCATTTGGTCAAGACAGAACCAGAATGTCCTCAAAAACACAGAGAAGGAACAAGTATTTGTGGCCCTTTTTAGCCTTCAAACAGAGTAGAAAATGCTTCATGGAGATTGACCTCTGGAGAGGAAGCTGAATGTAGGAGTGAACTTAGCTTGAAAACAAGGCTAATGAGAAGCTGCTACAATAAACAATAAACTGTGGTGGTTCCAGTCACCTTGTGATTAGATGGTAGATTCAGTCACCTTGTCTCTGCTTGAGCCAGCCCTAGCTTTGACATTTGTTTGGAAATACAAAGTTAAAAGAGTCTCAATGTATTCAGCGATGAATTTACTGAATGTCAGGAGGAAAAGGGCAATTGCAAAGGAATAAAGCAGTAATAACTAAACTAAGAACCAGCACTGTCTTAAAATGGAAGATATGCAGATATATTCTGTCCATAATAAAAAATATATTCTAGGATAGGTGGATCTGTCTCTCAGTACTGTAGAAATTTTATTGTGGATTTGAGAACCATTCTTCTTCTGATGATAGCTTTCTTTCCTGTGCCCCTTGTGAAAACCTTTTTCTTGAAAATAATTGGTTGTGAGTTCTCACTGAAAGCTCCATATTGCACCTTATATGTACAGAGAAGTAGCTCAAAACTTTATTAGATGAATATTGAGCTATGTAGCTAACTAGTATGGAAGTATGGGAAGAAGCAGTAAAAGGCCAGAGGGCAAACTAGTAACTAGATAAAATGAAAAAAAAATTTCCCAAGAAGAATGAGATTGAGGCAACTGATTGGAAAAACAGTCTTTTTGTTACTTACAGGTGATACTGGATTTGGATGCTGGTACTTTTTGATCCAGAAAGGCCCTGGAGTATAGAAAGGGCACTGGAGTTAGTGGAACATTTTACCTAACTTTGGAATCTAAAATCAGTGTAAGCTTTCTGTCTAGTCTGCTAAGAAACTCTTTTGGACGGTGCATCATACTGCTGATCAGAGACCCTTGAAAGGAGCTTCTTGACCTCTCTAAGAGAATAATGTCATCTGTCTATTGTACCAGGAACTCCACTAATGACTAATTTACACTACACTCCCCCTCTAACAGCTAAAATTGAAGTAACCACATATAATCAACATTATCATTATCAGGAGAAAATTCTGTGTGCAACCAGAAATCAACATTTGAAGTCTCAATTGTCCCTGAGTTTTAATCCCAAAAATTCAAAAATAAAAAAGTTAGTCAAGAAGCTTCATTATAAGCCTATTTAAGTGACGATCACTGATTATAAAGGACTTTTTTCTGTATCCCAACAAAAAAGATTATTTTTTAATCCCTGATAATTTCAAAGAAACAGTTGATATAAACTCCCCAATAACCATTGCAGCTGGTACATTTGTGTTCAACAGCTTAAGGGACTGATGGTTGAAGGGCATTGGAAAAGTGATTCCCCTTAGGTACTCTGGGATTTCAACCAAATGTGAGCTTAATAAGGTGGGTTTTATGCTCAGGCAATTAAAATTCAGCTTAAATATTAACTCCTTTGTAGATATACGTCTGTTGTCAAATCAGGCAATAAACATACATGAATTTTTGATATAATATTGTCTCTATTGAACAAGAAAATTTTATGCATCCTATTTCCATTTCTTATTTTGTAATTTCTTATTTTGCAATCTCTTATTTTGTAACTTGGGGTGATTTCACAGACACTCACTGTCAAAAAGAAGTATTTTACTGAGTATCACTTATTACATATCTTGGGTTTGAAAACTCTGAGTCCTACCCCACAGATATAAATAAAAGTGAAATTACTGAAGTCATCTTCTCTGAAAGGAAGGAAACAAAATACCAGGCATCTCCTAAATTATAAAAGACCCCCTCCCTGCTTGCACACCCTGGTGCAAGCTCACCTTTACTATATGTACCTCTTAAAATATACAGACATTAAAAAAAATCTCAGTCAGTCCAAATCACCAGGTGGTAAATCAGTCAGCTTTGCAAGCAGGCTATGCAGGGGTAGCAGAAATAAATCCCATACAAGGGACACAGACTATCACCTTTTGCAATACTGGCATTACCATTTAAATGGTCTTTGACAAGGATCTTATTTTGTTCTATTTTACATTCATGCTTTGCAAACAAATGCTGAACATTCATTAAGCAAATCTGCTATAACAAACGAAAAAGTGACTTCAGAAATGTTATCACACTCTGTGTTCTGAGTGTGATAAATAATTAAAAACCTGGTTGGCACGCTGGTGTGTGTTTTTATGTTTTATGTATGTATAAGACTCCATATCTGCAGCAGGCTGGGAAACTGTCTTTTCCTATAAAAACCTATCACTATTGAATTTGGAAATCAGAGGCTGGAGCCTTTTCAATAATTTAATGAGAATTGTTCTACTAACACCAGCGGAAACTCCTCTGATTTCAATAGGACAATGTTGATTTACACATCTAAAATAAATGTTCACGACAATTTAATTCCAAAATAAATTACATCTGCTTTTTAATTGAAGTAAATATATTTTTTTATAATTGACCACTAGGAGAAAATAAAAATGCAGTAAAATTCAAATTGGAAAATTGTATCACCTTTTGCATTAGATAAAATTAAAATTATGCTTATGTTAATGTTTATGGTTCGTATAAGTAGTGTGAAGAGGAAATAAATTACATGGAAAAAAACTTTTGCAATCAAAAGCCAATTTCTCCCCAGTCCACAGTCAGAAAGAGAATGCAAATGTGCAAAGCCAAGTATACAGCATAAGAAAGTTGTTGGAAAAACTGACCTGAAAATATGTGAGATTTTTTTTATTTTGAGTTACTTCAGTAATTACAAAGTATTTTGAGCTGAAAAAAAATGTTACTGTTTCCATTTAGAAATAGCAGTAGAGAAACATTCTTTCTTTTCTTCTTTTATGATTCAGGCAATTAGCTGAAATTGTCTCGAATTCGCAAATTGCTCAAGTTAATCTGAACGTACAGGTTAGGACATGTTTCAGCGGATAAACAAGACACAAATTCAGTTAGAAATGAAATCTCATTTAAAGCCTATAGGAGCTTCAATTCCTCAGATGTTTGTGTTCTTCTGAAACTTGTTTCCTGTCAAGCTAATAATGCGGTTTTATTTTTATTATGGACTGAAGATAAGATTTCTCCAACGCTGTTAAGCACTTTCAGGGACTGTAGGGTGCACAGGCTTTTGCAAAGGCTTCCTCTGCCTTTCAGCTGAAGAAGAAATAACAAATGACAAATCATATAGAAAGTAAGTGTTAGAAGAATTATTAGAAAGGGAAGTTGTTCACAGTGGAACAGACCAGGGAGCACCAGGGCCAGTTGGATTTGTTTTTCACTTTGCTTTTTCTTTCCTCTTGTTCAATTCAGGAAAAGCATTGACAGTCTTGGAGCTTGTACAGAGATGGGAACGGAGCTGGGAAGGGGCTGGAGCCCCAGGAGAGGCTGAGGGAGCTGGGCAGGGGCTGAGCCTGGACCAAAGGAGGCTCAGGGGGGCCCTTGTGGCTCTGCACAGCTCCTGACAGGAGGGGACAGCCGGGGGGGTCGGGCTGTGCTCCAGGGAACAGGGACAGGAGCAGAGGGAGCGGCCTCAGGCTGGGCATGGGGAGGTTCAGGTTGGATTTTAGGGAAAATTTCTTCACAGAAGGGGTTGTAAAGCATTGGAACAGGCTGCCCAGGGAAGTGATGTAGCTACCAACTCTGGAAGTATTCAGAACAGTAGGGACAAGGTTAAATGATGAACAAGGTGCTGGTGACTGGTTAAAGGTTGGACTTGACTTATTTCCAAACACTATAATTTTTTGATTTCATAATTCTGAGATTCAGTAAAGGGTTGTATGGCAATTCTCTTTTGTCTGTCTAATTTGTTACCTTTTGCTTTTAATGACAGAGCTAAGTTTCTCTTTTATCTAAAAATTTTAAGGTAAATTCTCTTACACTCAAAAAACGTCATGTATAAAATCCATTTGTATCATTCAAGTGTGTGCACAGTTTATACAGCCATATGTATCTTTGAACAAGGTATTTCTCTGTTTGCCTTTTCACTTAAATAATTTGGAAATGTAGGTCTGGCCTGGAGTTTAACTTTAAACTGAACTAACTAAATTCACTTCTCTGTATGGAGGAAAAGAGATCACTGTATTTTCAAAAGCTGTGTCTTAACACCAATGCCCACCCAGTTGCTCACTGTATTATGGGAGGAAAAGATGAGTCCCTTTTCCAGATTAAATAAAGCTTAAATATTAAATAAAGATGTGTCCCTTTTACAGATTAAATAAAGTTGGCCAGTCTAGCTGTATCAAAATCACTTCATACTTTATTGCCAATTAAAAGATATTTAAATAGGGAGAAACCTTGACTTCTCCTAACAGAGGTCAATCCTGCAACCCTTAACTTTCAAAACCCAAACATAGACACACTTCTTCCAGACACTAAAACAAAAATAGGCAAAAAACACTGAGAGGGCACAGACTGTTGTATTATTCAGCCACCAGAAGGTACCATTACTGCTAATCTGACAGTCTGCTGAACTGTATGAATAGGCAGTTAGATATGGAATAAATGTCTGTTTGCTGTGTAATTCTTTTTTAGATGAAATGGATATTACCAGAAAACTCTTTTTTTTTTTCTCCAAGCCTCTCTTTGACAGAATCATTTATTACATGCAAAGCTGCTGCCTGAAGGTTGCAAAGCAAATAAAATAATTGCCTATTGTAAAATCATGACAATACGAAAGGATATGGAAATGTAAAAGCAGGCTAAGAAAAATGGATAAGTAACCAAAACTAGGGAATTTGATGGAGTTCTGGTGCTTAAGAAAACAGGAAAACATGAACTCTCCCCAACCCTGAAGGTGTTTAAGAAATTTTTCAAATTATCTTTCAAGGATGCTCAAATTATGCAGGTAGAGAGAAAAGTACCCTCTACATAAGATAAAGGGAATTTAAATGTGTAAATCTCAGAATTAACACTGTTAAGAGTGGGGAAAAGGAGGATGAGGGGCTCACCCATGTCTAATTAACACCACTTGAAAATGCAAAGCAACTTCAGGAACCATGGAGCCCACTGATACTGAGTAAGCTCGATGACCCTGACTGGGAATTGAGTGACAGATGAAATAACTGCTAATGTTTCCAGCAAAATCACATTAATGCCATTTTTTTTCCAAATTAATGGTTCTTTACCCATGGATCTACATGTGAAAATCCTTGTGTTTATGCTTCAGGGATGTAAGCTAAAAATTGCCACCACACCAGCACTGTTTTGATCTGTGTCTGCTTGTACTTTTACTACCAGTGCTCGAGGTTTACAAAATAGAAGGGTACATGGATTTTCCCCCGAAGTTATCCTGGATGTTTACTTTCTTTTTTGGGATAGGACAACTGGATAAGGAGTTTAGCCACATAAATGGCTAACAGTGTTCCTCCACAAAATTCTTTGCTATTTTTTTTCCCCCAATTATTGACAAAGTTAATGAACAAGGAGACCAAAACAAGGGCCAATACCGGCAGAAAGGATTGTGGGGAAGAATCTTACCAATTTCTCAACTCAGTCTTATCCTTAAACAGAACTTTCAACTGGCACAGCTGAGAAACCTTACATATTTATATGTAAGATACTACAATTCCAGTAAAAGTTGAACAATTAATCATTTATAGCAGCCTGAAATCAGTGATTAGGGGGAAGTTTACTATGCTGATTGCAAACACTCTACAGCATTAGAACACCATGTGAAATTTGGTTTGTGATCTAATCGATATTATAGCAACTTCCGAATTTTTAAAAATAGCATGTAAGTTTTCTCTTTTTGCCCAGTGCTGAAATAATTCCTGCCCTCAATATTTGTGGTTGCAACATGACTAGTGATCTTAGGTAAATATAGCTTCCACCTATAACTGCAGAGGAAACTCAGGGCAATTTTCTATCAAAAACATCAAAATCAAAATGCTTGCTTGAGTTTGGGTAGAATGGGGAAATGAGTACGGACAACACTCCAAATCCCAAGATTTTATCCTCCCCTTGAAAGAGTGCTTAAAAAAGTTGACAAACTACTTCTCCTTGCCCAGATCTGATTCAAAGTTCAAATCCTTATAGTGACCATGATTCATACTTCAAGGAGTTATCTCATTACTACTGTTGACTTACTGTTATGTGTATATTCCGTATCCTTTGGGGGAACTGAGACTAAAAATAGGGATTTGGTTTGCAAACAAAGGGCATGTAGGCAAAGACTTGCTGAGGATGTGAGTCTCTTTTCAAGCCAGACAAGCCAGGAGGAGGCCTGTGTGTTATCTCTGCTCTCAGTGTATGGCTGAAGCCAGGTCACCACTGGCTCTTATAAGGAAGGCTCTGTCATCTGTTTGTGACATACAACAATTCACCTCTGTCCAGAGAAAAAGAATCCTGGTTTTGGGGAGCTCTACACTGAGCACACCAGGAATTCAGCACAACAGGAGTGTTAAAACAGAGAAATAGATGTGTATAATTTCTGAGAGAGGGGTGGGAGACTGAAGAGCAGAAAATGAGAGGGTGGACTGCGAAGCGACAAACTCTGTGTCAGAGGGGAAGGAGCATCATAGTGAGGGGAGGAGGATAAATACAGGGATGTGAGAACAAGGTTGGGCCCTGGGAATGGCATTTGGGTGTTCATGACAGATTGAGTGAAAACAGAGCTTGGCAGGGCTTTCTGGACCACATTTTTTTCTCTGCTCAGCATGCTTGGATCAAGAGTGATCAGCTCTGATCCCTACAGTATCTCAGTTACTGTATCTATTACCCTGCTGACCCAAGATCCTTTTAAAATAATAAGACTAAACTTTTCCCTCCTATATTCATATAACTCGGCAGCTTAACTTGAATCTTTAAAAATAAGGGCTTCCAAAAATATCTGTCTGGGTAGAGAAGATGAATCCGTGTTGAAATGCATGAAATAAATGTTCCCAGGCTTGCCTCTCATTCCCACCTTAGGTTGCCTCACAAGAAACCTTGGCTCCCCTGCCTGTGGACCCTCTCCATGTACCAGATGCAGTTGCTGAGCCTGATCTGCCATCCCACAAAGCTGGGATGCATCTAGGACAAGGTGACACAGGTAAATAAAGACCAGAGTTGCCACTCCTTAAAATACAAGTGCCTGAGATAGGATATTTTGTGGTGAATATTGACAACCTCCTCTGTTTAAAGCCTTCTCCTTGCCAGGAGAACTCTGCAGCAGACAGCATTTCTGTCTCTTGCATTGACTGCCAAGACTCAGGGTGATGGAAAAAAAAAACAGGTCCAAGAGAAAGCGAGTCTGAGAGGGGAAAATGGAGATAGCAGCCACATGGAAACAGCAGACTGTGAAGTACAAGGGTGTGGTCAGAATGGTCTGGGAAAAGGCAAAGCCCTTCAGCCCAGCTGTGCAGGTGAGGAGGAAGCACAGGGATGTTGTGAGTGGTCCACGCAGGAAAATAAAGCAAATGACCTTTGAGTGTGGCAAACCAGCCATCAAACACCGTGGTGAACACGACCCTACCAATGGATCCTGGCATGGCGAGGGATTCATGGTATGGAAAGGGGCAGATGGTGAGGCAGGAAGCTCTCTTTGCAGGAAGCACTGAGGGAGAGTGGAGAAAAAGTCTCAACCTTACTTCTTCCAGATGCAGGAACAGCGTCCCTGCATGGTCTGGGAATGCACACATTCCAGGCATCTGAAAATTCTGTCATAATCTACAGTCTACTGCAACAAAAGATGGCTATTAAGCACCTTGCTAGGGTAAATCAGGGTATGAAATCATGATGCAGTTGTTGTTATAGTAACTGCATACTTATGCAGTGTTTCCATTTAACAAACAGGAGATAAATTACTCTTTCAAGAAAAGGAGACAATTACGAGAGCTTTCAGAGATGAACTGTGCATTTGCACTGAGTTTAGATGAGATCTAACGTGTAGAAGTTTTACATCTGTATTTCCTCATTGCAATTTAAACAAGTTCTCTGAATAAAATGGTACAGAAATGGGCAGCACAGTTGCAAGCCATATGACATGCCCTTGCTCTGTCTAATTCCATCAGGATGTTTACTTCTATTTCCTGATTCATCCTATGAAAAGTTTTTCTCCTCTCTTCTCTTAATTTCATCTCCAATGATGAAATTAAAAATAGTGGCCCCAAGATGATCACAAAAATATCAGTTCCCAGTTTATCATTTGTAACATTTGGCAAGAATATCCAGAATTTAGAATGTTCCACCTAACAAAAATTTTGTCATTTTTATTTTATTTAGCAGTGAATGGACATACGCACAAACAGAAATGGCAGGGTTGCATGTGAAATTGATGACGCGAAAGAGTATAGAAAGAAAAAAAATTACTTAAAATTATATTTAGAAAATGTGAACTTCCATATAAAAAAAGGTTAATGATTATTTACAGAGCCATCCTGTTTTAGTGATGGTGAAAATAGAACTCAAAACCATGAAATAAAATAAAAATTTTTAAAAGTGACAATTTTTTTTTTCTCAGCATCATCACTAAAGAGAATGACATGTCTGTGTCATGAAAGGCTGATTACCACGTTCATCATCTATCCAAAATACAAAAATATAAACTCTGCATAGTGAGATGAATTGCATACAGGAACATTTGAATGGACCATTAAAATAAAAATAAAATAAATAAATAGTCACTCTTTAGGAAAAAAAAATAGTTTTAAGTAAACCTGGATTTTTGAAAATGTGTGGCTCTGGTACTGATATTCAAAAAGGATGTGCTAAAATGTCCTAGTAATTATAGGCCAGTTACCCAGACATCAAACTCAGACAATATAATGAAAAAGTCAATATGATTTTCCATTAACAGAGAATCAGAGAGAGGGACTCTAATTCATGCCAGTCAATGTGGTTTTATGGAAAATAGGTTTTGTCAAATAGTTTAGATTTCATTATTTGATAAGACTACAAATTTGGTTGATAAAGGTAGCTCCTTTTATGTAATACATGCACATTTTAGTGTGGCATATGTCTTGCATCAGATGGGGAAGTAATTTAAAAAAAATTACAAGTATCTATAGGATTAAAATTAAATGCATTCTGAGTTTGCTGATGAAAATTTTTTAAGTGTTTGTTAATGAAAAGTAATCCCTCGATACACGAATAATCAATATAACTATTTCATGTTCACTGTTTTGAAAAGGAATCGCTACAGGAAAAACCCCCCAAAACTCCTAGAAAAGATGGAAGGCACATAAAGAGGGAAGTCCTTCTCACTCTCCACAAACTCCTTGCTAGGAGGTTGCAGTGAGGTGGGCATGGATTCCTTCTTCCAGACATCAAAGGATAGAATGAGGGGAAATGGCCTCAAATAGTGTGAGGGAGGGGTTGGATGTTAAAGAAAATTTCTTTACCTCTGGGCTGTCCAGGAATTGAAACTGGCTGCCTAGAGCAGTGGTGGAATCACCATGTGTGAAAATATTTAAAAGATACCTACAGCTGATACCTAGGGGTGTGGTTTGGAGGTGGAGTTATCAGTGCTGGTTTAATGGTTTCACTATATGATCTTAAATTTCTTCTCTAACCTAAAAATTCTATAATTCTATAACTCTGTGATTCTATGATAAGGGCTCAGTTATCTACCAGATACTGCACTTGCATCAGGTACTAAGAGGAACAGACAAAAGGAAAATTCTGTCTCTCATTTTATTTGCCAGTTTCTTGAGAAAAAAATTGATGGTAGTGAAGGTGAGCAGTAAGTATATAAGTGGAATTTTTTGGACTGGGTGTGGCAGTATTGGAACATGGAGTATTGCATGGAGCTCATGTGCTTGTGCCTTACAGAGGAACTTACAAACTGGTGATGAAACAAATAAGGAACAAACTGCTTTGGCATCTACCTAATACACCTTAGAGTGGAAATTCTAAGAGTCTAGGTGAATTGCTTTGTTAGAACAAGGTTAATCATGACATCTGCAATTTGTAAGTTTGTCCAGAGACAATGGTTCATAACGCATTTTTTTCTGCTTTGTCAGAGCCATAACTGTTGTGGTGTGTTTTTAAGTTTCTCAGTTTGCTCCCCCATTTTATGCATGTCCCTCCTTTGTTCTCTGTAAATGGTTTCTCTCTTCCCAGTTTTCCCGCCACAGCTCTCCTGACAGTTATGTTACTATGGTTACCCCTGCCCCCTTCAGTTGTCAATCGTTCAAGTTATGTGACTTCCCCTCCCTTATTTTACCATATAAGTAAGTTTTTCCTCCTCCCTGGGCCCAGTCAATCACCCCCCACTCCTCCCTGCTTTCGAGAACTTTCTTCTCTCTGGGGGTTGTGGTTGGCTGGTGTCCCGGGGCCCCTCCTGTACTTTGTATTTATTGGATATGTTCATCTGTCAGTTATGTTATGTACCTCCCAATATGTTCTCCCAATGGTTAGCTGGGCTTCCCTCCCTTCTCCACCCCTTCCCTGTAAAACTCTGTCTCCCCCCGTGTTCGGGGTCATTTGCTGTGGGTTTTTCCACCTGTTGGTTTGCCCTTTGCTGCCTGTGGGCTCTTCAATAAACCGACGTTTTACCCCCAGCAAGTGGTCGCCTCCTCTCTCGTCTCGTCCTGTGTGAATCCAAGTCCGCGATCCAGCCCAGCCCGAGGCCATGACGCCAAGGGGGGTTGGCTTCTGATGCGCAGGGGCGTCGGCCGCTTTACCCCTTCAGCTAGCCGGACTTAGGGCCGCGTACGCCCTCGCGCACATAACAAGAAATACTGACTAGGGAGAAAAAGGGGGAAATTTCATTCTAAAACTGAGACAAATTTCCATTTTGAAGTGCAAGAATGATCAGTGATCATTAGCAATCAATGATGAAGGACAACATGGTTGACATAGAATGAATAGATCAGAGATAAACAGAAAGTCAGATGAAATGATCCGTAGTTAAACATTGAGGGGTTTACTTGGTCTGAACTAGAATTTGTCATAGCATTCCATTATTTAAGCATTACAAAATAGCATGCTATAAGAAGTTCAATATACATCTTACAATCATCTTCCTGCCTGCAGCTGCAATTTATTTGTAGTTTTATTTTCTGACTCATGCAGCAAGAAATTGTACTTCCTGTTGTAATTTGCATAGTTGTTTGTCTCTAGTTAAATAATATCCATAAATCCCCTTGCAAGTTTTATCAAATGTGACATAAAAGGAAAAATGTAGAATCAAAGGTTAATTTAATGTTACAGAGATTTTTCATGGTGATTTAGTATTAATGATGGCAGTTTATGAACCATGTTTAATTAAATGAATGTGGGAGATAAAAATCACCCTTGTGTTTAGCTTTAGTTAAAATTACAGCCTTTGAAGCTCAAATGAGGTTGTGAATAAACTTTGTTCTGATCTCCGGAGAGGTATGTATTTAGATAACAATAAGGGTACATTCTATAAAGTCTATAATCAGATTTAACTTCAGTTTAAAAGAGGTGTGACTTTTCTGAAAGAGCTACAGAGAATGGTGTCAGCTGCATATCTGGTCTATTTGTCTCTGTGTGGGGTTTGGCAAACAGGTAACCTTTGCCGGCCTATGACACACGTTGCACACAAAGATGATGCTCAGGCCCTCAGAACAGCAAGGCCCCCTGAGAGGAAATGCTAAAAACACCTCCAAAATTGTGTCTCCTGCTGCTCCAGTTAACATTGCAGTGGTTGCTTCACAGTTGCATTTGGAAGTTGGTCTTGCAGGGACAGTGATTTAAATAATGGGTTTTAGCAGTCCATGACACATCTTTGTACAGTTGCATCATTCCAGGATCACTGTACAGAAAAACCACTGCAATGAGTATGGAATGGCAAATAAGCAAACTAAAAAAGGCTGACCTGAAAAGAAATATGCTTTTGTTGTTTTTTACCTACCTGATCAACCAGGAAGGAGTCACCATTAAAAGATGCATTCTGTGAATATGCATCACTATTTTGTATTTCACAGAACCACAGAGATCACACAGTCCAGCTCCTGGCCCTGCACAGACACCCCAACAATCCCACCCTGTGCACCCCTGAGAGCTTTGTCCAAGCACCCCCAGAGCTTTGGCAGCCTCAGGACTGTGCCCATCCCTGGGGAGCCTGGGCAGTGCCCAGCACCCTTTGGGGTTGCTTTCTGATATCTGTTTTGACCAATCCTGTTTTCAGCTATAGCTGTAAGGAATACAAGCAGCATGAATAGAAGGAGGTCTGCTTAATGATATCAGAAACCTGCTCTGATCCCCCGACTCCCACATGTCCCTGAGCTCCAGCCTCAACCATCTTGCACCTCTATTTGCAGCTCAGTACATGCGCATTTCCATATGGCTACTTAAAGGCTCTACCATGTCGCCTTCTTTTCCAATCTCATTTTTAGCATGACAGAATTTAAATAGAAAATGAAGTATCAAAAATTACTTGAATTTTTAGAAATGGGCATTGTGGGTGACAATTAGAAGGTTAACTTCTACAGTGAGATTATTGCTGTTTAGTTCCAAAACAAACAGCTTAGAGCCTTCACTCCACAGAGCTTGTCCAAATTTTCAATTATTTTTTAAAGCTTTTTATTTTAGATCCATAAAAATAAGTAAATATAAGGATTTAAAAATAAATTACCTATAATATGTAACTACACCTTCATACATTTATAGGATACTGTTGTCTGGTATAATTACTCCTGGTAATTTATTGAAAAATTTTTACATCTTTGAGGTGGGAGAATTTTACTGGCACCATGATTCTGAACTTCTGCTTCAGAATACTTCTGCTTCAGAATAAGAAGTTGCTGTGACAAGTAACTATTATTAATTTAATAAGGGTTTAGTTAATTTGCTTCAAGTCCTTGGACAATTCCTATGAAGGCTTTGCTTTTTCTTACCTTCTGACAAAATTGATGTGACTTGTACTTCCCTGAACAACAGAGGTGGTGTGATCTTATATTTATGCTTTGAGGCTTTAGTAGAGAAAGATTCAGATATAATTTAAGTACCTGAGGGGGAAAATCACCAACAAAGAAACAAAAGGAATACTGCAGCACAGAGATTAAAACACACAAATATGTGAACTAATCACAGTAGAGTTGCTTTAGTTATTTAAATTCAATTACTCTCTATTGATTTTTTTTTATTTTTAAACAACTGAGAATTCTCTCTCCATCTCTTCTGCTTGCTATGCTTTCTCCACAGACAGATAAATAAAGAAGAGGGTCTTTGTTGGTGTCCTATTTAGTGGTGTAAATATGTAATCTGGGAGACAATCTAATACCTTCTGGAAATAAAAATTGCATGTATGCTAAAGAATGCAGGTGATTTGCAGCCCCGCACAACTGATTCCCATCCTGCTTGCCCTACAGTGCACGTGGCACCACGGAAAGTTTATCTTCCAGCAAGACATCCCCAAGAGCTCCATCTTCAAGAGAACATCCACCTGTGCTGTCAGACTGGGGATGTCACTGCTCAAGGAGGGCGAAAGGAGAATGGAGTTGGTGCTCGAGGGGAGTAACCACCCTCCAATTCCACAGGTCCTGCTAATTTCAGTTGGGGCCTTCCCAGTGAATGTTTTGAGGGTGACAGGGGGGAGGCTTGGTTGCCCAACACCAGAAACACTGATGCTTGCTGGCATTCCACTCCTGAGCAGTCCATGGGTTCCATTTGGACATGTTTCATACAATCAAATTGTGTGTGTTGGGAAAGAAGTCGGAGATCACTGTGCCAGGAGACCACATAACCTGTTCTGTTTTCCCCTTCAACAGTAATTGAGCTCTCTTTAATTCTTTAATTTTAAAATATAGATATGTGGGAAATGGATTTGTAGAGAGTTTTCAGGGCCTGACAGATGGCCCACACAGTGTGCATTTGTATGCAAACTTTGAGATAAGAAATGGTGACTTTGAAATTACATAGAAGAGGACAGACATTGAGAGAGAAATGGAGCTAGAAAAAGTTTCAAAGGATTAGCCTTGCAAATAAGACAAGCTACTTTGGAGAAATAGAACTATGAAAGATGTATTGTAGTAGAATCCACACGGGGTAGTTTTAAATGATTGGTTTTAAGACATTTACAGCATGATATGGCAAAAACTGAGAGGCCAAGAAACACTGTGTATTTTAATTAAGAAATAGTTGGCTTCTGATTGTGATGGCATGAATTATATCTGTATTGTCTCAGCCTTCTCACGAGACTGAAAATGGAATAAAAGTTTTTAAAACACCTCTCAATTGCTCCATCTCTAGATCAGAAAAAAGCATAATCTGACATGTATATGTATATGTATATGTATATGTATATGTATATTGTGGAAAATGATCAGCTTCTCAAATCTGATATGTTTCCATCAGAAAAACAGAAAAATGAGAGGAAAAAGTTGAAATAATGGATCACGATTTCGTCACACTATATGAACACAGTCCTTGCTGTACCTGAAGGGAGCCTACAAGAAGGATGGAGAGAGTCTATTTATAAAGGCATGCAGAGACAGGAGAAGAGGGAATGGCTTCAAACTGAAAGAGAAGATTTTAGATCGGATATTAAGAAAAAAAAAGATTCTTCCCTGTGAGGGTGGTGAGGCCCTGGCACAGATGGCCCAGAGAAGCTGTGGCTGTCCAGCTCCTGGAAGTGTCCAAGGCCAGGCTGGATAGGGATCTGAGTGATCTGGGATTGTGGAAGGTGTCCCTGACTACAGCAGGGGAGTTGTAACTGGATGATCCATGAGGTCAGTTCCACCCAAGGCCATTCCATGACTTTATTAATCTTTAGCTCCCAACACAGTCATTAGCCTAGCTGCTGCTAGCCTCTATGGATGTTTCAGAAATACAATTTCTATTAAACAAGAAAAAGTTGGAGAGATTTTTAAGATTCTTATTAAAAGAGGAAGTTTCCAACTTTTATATCTATGCTGATTTCTTGACATTGTTTCTTAAAACCACATTTAACCTTCTAGAGATGATCTATGATCTGGTTATATTATTGGAACAAACTGAGCCAATTATTTGAATAAATGGGAAAGATGGCATTACTTGTATCACCTTTTGGGTTATGGGCCTAATAATAAATGACTAAAGTCTGTACATTCTGACTCAGACACTTACCAATATCATGAGATATTGAAAGTAAATTTTATTATGAGTCACACTGCTGCCACCTTTTCCAATATTGGCTGTGCTCTGCATAAGAGTTTGTATAAGCTTAAAACCCTTAAATGTCACATATGAGTTTAGCCTGGAATGATTGTATCCTCAGACAAAGATGGTAATTTGAGATGGTGAGTGAAGAATCGACTAAAAATAGGTTATGAGACTTCTGATGATGTACTTTCTGTTTCCTCCTCTTACTTTACATTTTTCTTCCATGGGTGCTTCATAAATACTTCTCTCTCTTTGAAACTTTTATGAGAGGTGAATATAGCTGGAGACAAGTTTTCATGGGAAGTACTCAGTGTCACAGTATTGATTTGGCCAGTAGCCTTGGTGTGCTGGGACACCAAATAAACCAGTAGTGTGCATGAAAAGAGTCTGGATGAATTTCAGCAAAGATATGCATTTTTTAGCTTTGGAAATATTTGAGGAGAGACCAGAAACTGAGTGCACACAGCTGTCCTTCTCAGAGCTGTAAAATCCAATGGAATTCATTCTGCTATGGTCACTGAATCAGCAGAGAGGAGGCTGCCCCAGTGCTGAGCTGCCTCTTCCAGAGACAAAAGAAAGAAGCAGAGACATATCCCTCAGGGATCAAAATGTTCTTTCTGCCTCTTGCCTCTCTGCAGCACTTCTCTGCATTGAACTGAAAGCTTCTGATTTCCAGTACTGTAAATCTGACACTTTTCATGAGGGTTAGGTCCACTTACCTATAATAAAAATCACAGTTGTTGGAAAATATAGAAAAATGGAAATATACTGAGGCTGTGCTGTACCTCAAAATCAACCAGAGTGCTTCAAGCACTATATTTCTACTTCAGATGCTGTATTTATCAACTAAATAATAAATGTGGTCAGTTTCTGTTACACTGTTTGATGGAATTGCAGCCTTTTCTTGTAAGCTTTTTCTTATTACTGGGCTTGGTGCTGTTGTATGAAAAGAAGATCCTTCACATTCTCTTGGAAATAAGGGAGGGGGGTGGTGGTGTACATGGGTAATAATGACTAGAAACTGCTGCAGCCTGTGACCCACACCACCACAAACACACACAAAAAAGAGCTCCTTTGTACAAGAACTGTGCTGCAAGGTAACCCAGGTGTAATCTGGGGTGGGGATGGTGAGGCCCTGGCACAGGGTGCCCAGAGAAGCTGTGGCTGCTCCATCCCTTAGAGTGGAAATTGTAAGAGTCTAGGTGAATTGCTTTATTGAAACAAGGTTAATTGTGGCATCTACAATTTTAAGTTTGTCCAGAGACAACGAGTTCAAGGCCAGGTTGGATGGGGCTCTGAACAACCAGAGATAGTGGAAGCTGTCGCTGCCCGTGGTGGATGGGGTTGAAATGAGATGGTCTTTGGGGTCCCTTCCAACCTAAATGAGTTTATGCTTCAATGATTCCAGAAACAAACAAAATGGTATTGATTCAAACTCTTCAATTCATTTGGCAGAACTAGGTATTTATTTGCTTCTCTCTTCAGATTAGAAAGCAAAATAAATTACTTTTAAATTAAATGACAGAAATGAACAAGAGTTGCTGCCAGTTTAATAGCATTAATATAAAAATGAACTTGAACTATTTGATTTCTGCATGTATTTTCATAATCTCCAGGTCTATTGAGGTTAAATCATTCTCGCTTCCTCCTTTATTTAATGAATTTGTTAAAAAAGCAAACAAAATTTCATTAATTTAATATTTCTATGTACAACACTGGAAAACTGATTAAGAATAAATAAAAAATTAGTTTAGCATTCCATTTAACATGATAGTTTTATTTCAATAATTACTTCATTGAAACACTTTTAATTAGCTTGCAAATAAAAAAAAAAGAAAATTGTTCTCACATTTCCTACTGAGAAAATTATTACTCTATTTTACACATACTTTTGCCTAAAAGATGTTTGGCAGTTTAATTTGCTAAGTGTATTGCAAAGAAATGACTGAGGTAAGAGCCAAATTCACATTACTAGGTATTTATTTGGGATTTAGCCACACATCCAGGCTTCCTAAAGAGAGAAAAATGTTTCTGCTGGATCAAACCTGGTGCTCCAATAAAACCATTAAGTTCTCTGAAGGTGGCCCTTGTAAGCTGTTTGCAATTGTAAATGTACTTCTCTACTGCATCAGGAAAATCCCTCGGGTTCATCTCCAGTGGAACCAAGTGGATATCCAAGAGGATAAACACAGTCTAAAAAACATTGACAGGCCAGTTTTGAATTGGGTTTAAAGATCAGCTTTTTTGGTAATCTTTTGTTTTTTTTAAAGGAAACATTCAGCACTCTAACATAGTGTGCAATACTAACTTTTCTAGTATTATACATAATGGTTCCTTTCCCATTAAAAATGTTCTAATGGCAAATACAGGCCTTGCAAATGTTTATATTCCATGTAGATTTTGGAATTTAACATGTAATTTTCTCCACTGACATACCATTAGTTTACACAATTACAGTATTTAAATTTCAGGTTGGGTTTGGCATTTTTTAAATCTCATTCCTTACATAGATTACCACTTCAGTTTATTGGTTTGTTTTGTTTTATCACCTTTAAAAGCAAGAAAAATGTGTTCACATTGAAACAGATGATTTTATGAACCATGCACTGTGAAGACAGGAGGTTTAGTGGATGGTATCTCTCCATTTATTTTTCTCAGTGCTTACAGTTGATACAGAAAATAATAAGCAAATTGTTCTCTTCATTCTGTATTATCTTGCCCAATTGTGTGTGTCTGCATCAATTACTTTATGACTATATCAGCAATATTATCATTGTCTTTGAATTTTGTTCTTGTTAAATTAATAGGAACATGATTTTGTGGAGAAGAGAAAATAAAAGTCTATTTTGTCTGAAATGTTTAGTCATTAGCGTACCTCAGTGATATAAATGCTAACAGAGATTATCATTTTCCCTGTAAAAGGGCTCATTATTTCACCATAAAGGTATGTCTGTTTTACTAATAATTAGACTTTCTGATAATAATGTTGCAAGAATCTTTGATGTACACATATAAAATGAACATCACACTGTTATTTTGTGACAATAATTAATGGTGGCTAAGTTGTACTTTTCACAGAATCACAGAGTCATTAATGTTGGAAAAGATCTTCAAGATCAGAGTCGAACCTGTGACTAATCCCTGTCTTGTTACCCACACCAGAGCACTGAGTGGTTCATCCAGCCATTCCCTGGAAACTTCCAGGGATGAGGGGGACTCCATCACCTCCCTGGGCAGCTTCCAGTGTTTATTAACCCTCTCTGTGAAGGAATTCCTCACGGTGCTCAACCAGAATCTCCCATGGTGTAATGAGTTTATGTCCTCTCATCCCTGGGAGCAGAACACATCCTCCCCTGGCTGCACCCTTCTTCAGGGAGTTGTGGAGAGCCAGAAGTTTCCCCTGAGCCTCCTTTTCTCCAGATTGAACAACCCCAGCTCCCTCTGCTGCTAATCACAGATTTACCCTCTAGAGACTTCACCAGCTTTACTCACCTTCTCTGGTCTCAGAGTGTCATCTTGCATCCTTAAAGGAAAAGGGTGACCACAAATCAGCAATGCATACAGTTCATTTGACAATTTTATCGCTTAGTGTATATTTAGGAATTTCACTGGAAGATAACTAGCTATTTTTAGTGTGTCTGCCCAGAAAAACATGGGAAATGTCTTAAATATTTGCTGCATGTACAGTCAAAGAGTAGTAGCAGTTAGTGCCTCCAGAATTTTGTAATTAATACTGATAAAGCTTTAAGGCTGATTTGCTTTAAATGCCAGTTGATTGACAGGAGCATCTTGTAAAGAACATGCTCAGATTACAAAAATTTGAATTGTGCGAATTTGGCCTGGCAGCAACATTTTTTTTTTCATTCAAGGTGGTTTAATGCATGTCAAATTCTCAGCTGCCTGCATATTCAGCAAAGATGATTCAGCAGGCATTTTTTACTATATGCTAGTAAATAGAATGAATCATAATCCTTAGTCTGCCATGACAACAAGGTAAATACCTGTTTTACATCCACAGCTAAACACTCTTACTGCTTCCTGCAGTACAGAGTGGCCTGGTCCAGACTCTTTTGAGTGAGATCAGTAAAGGAATTAAGCACACTACATAGAGGAAGCTGGTCTGGGAATACTCCAGTGATAATGTTCCAGCCTAAAGGAGGCAGGAATTTGAGATCAAAACCACAATATTGTCCTGGTTGCCTTTAAGGATTCAGTATCAATGAGAGAGAGAAAATAAATCTACTCCAGAGTCACAACCAACAAGTGCAGGAGCATGTAGATAGCTGAGAAGTTACAGAGACAGTGGAGACAAACACTTTTCTTGTAGGAAAGATGGTAAAACAACATCAAACAGCATTAAGGAGGGGCTCATTAAGCTCAAGCTGAACATGTGGAAAAGTTTTCTGACTAGCAGCAGGAAGCGTGTCACTGCAATATGTTTCCCAGAGGACTTGTTGAATGATAGTCCTGATTCAGGTGGGAGTTTGGGATGACATCAGGAGGGAGCCCATCAAATCAACATTTCTCTGAGTGGCTGGCAATATTAAAAATGGCATTACACAGCTCAAAAGTGACAATGAATCTCTAGAAGAGTGACTAATAGAGTGAGGAGTTCTGTTGTCACTAAAATCCCAGTCTTGCATCATTGTTCAGCCTTGATATTTGGCATTGTCCTCTTTTGCTAGAAGGGCTGTGAGTGTTTCTCTTATCCTTCACTGGTGCATCCTGTGGTTGAATAGATCTCTTTAAAAGGAGAAAATAAGTTCTTTCCTACAATCAGGGATCATCTTCTGGAATATGTGGCTAAGATGATCCATGCATGAGAAGGATCAGTGTCTGCAGAACAATACATTGTATAGGAAAACCCAAATTCATAGAAAATCTGCATGCTATTCCAAGTTGGTGAATTGAGGATAAAAGTGACAGGAACTGACCTGTCCAGCAAAAAAAAGGTTGAGATTTTCCTTATAATTTTGTCTTATGCAACAGGAGTTTTCTTTTTTTATCTTTCTGATCCATCACGCTAGAATTTAGGTTGAAATGTTCATAAATTTTTGTCAGGCTCATCTTCAAGTGAGCAGATCCTCCAGATCCACGTGTTTCCACCATTTCATTTTAAGGGTATTGCTTTATCTGTGGGTGGCAGAGGTCTTTTCCTGAGCTTCATCTACAGAGAGTGACAGAGTGCTGAAGGTTTATTGCTAGGGACTGAAGGAGAGAGGAAACACAGGTGTCCTCTTGCTGAGCACCTTTTGATTAGAAAGACTGAACAATCCATGGTTTCTTTTGTAAGTAAACGGCAAGAACATCCAAATACTTAGTGGTAATAGAAAATTTAAAACATATGTACTTGAGGTAGAATAGGAAAGACAATTAAAGGGAAATGGAATTTCTCGGTTTCTTTTCAAGAGGGATTTTGTTAAACTTTGTAAATAGGGTCATGGAGAGGTTGAGAAAATGGGAAATTATGTTAAAGCAAGGCAATGTTTGTAAAGAATAATAAATTTTTACTAAGATATTACTATGAAATTTGAGGAATTATTAAAAAATTGAAATTATATTTGGCTCATGAATATTCTAAACCATAAGAATAAAGAAAATATGTAGAAAATGGAAACGAAGTTGAGACAAATATGTAGGTCTTTCATGACTGTCTGGAGATTAATGAAAGCATGAAAGCAAAAGAAATTAGTTGATTATTGAGCTACAAACAGTATACCAAGGAGAAGTCTTCAAATAGAAAGGGAAAGAAATTACAGATAGATGAAGAGAGCCAGCATTATGTCATTCTTGAAAAAAATGTTCGACAAAAAGTTTCATGTGCATTTAGAAAAAGCAGGTCCTGCCTGATCAGGCTGGTCTGTGATGGGCAGTGACCTGCCTGCTGGGTGAGAGACAGGCTGTGGCTGTGCCTGCACTCCAGCAAAGCCTTTGGCTCCATCTCCCATGGCATCGCCTGGAAAAGCTGCAGCTCAGGGCCTGGGCAGGTTCATCCTCTCCGGGCTGGGAACTGGGGGCAGGTTCACCCTCTCTGGGCTGGGAACTGGCTGAGGGCCTGGCCCAGAGGCTGCTGGGGATGGGCCCACACCCAGATGGGAGCTGCCCGCCATGCTGTGCCCAGGGATCAGTGCTGGGCCAGCCCTGTTTAAAATCTTTACTGGGGATCTGGATGAGGGGATCGAGTCTACACATGGTAAATTCATGGAGGACACCAGGCTGGGTGGGAGTGTGGATCTGCTGGGGGCAGGAAGGCTCTGTCGAGGGGTCTGGGCAGGATGGATCCATGGCCTGAGGCCAATGGCGTGAGAGGCACTAAGGAGAAGAGCTGGATCCTGCTTTGGGTCTCACCATTCCCTGCAGCTCCAGGCTGGGCAGAGGGGCTGGAAAGGCCCTTTGGGAAAGGCCCTGGGGGTGCTGGTGCCAGGGGCTGGACACGAGCCCAGGGTGCCCAGGAGGGCAAAAGGCCAATCGCTTCCTGAGTCTTATCAAAGTAAAGTGTCCAGCAGGACCAGGGCAGTGATTGAACCTCTGTAGTTGGCACTGCTGAGGCTACACCTCAAATCCTGTGCTCAGTTTTGGGCCTCTCACTATTCAAAAGACCTTGAGAGGCTGTAGCTGGGGAAGGATCTAGAGACCAAGTAATACAAGGAGCGGCTGAGGGAGATGGGTGGACTCAGCCTGCAGAAAAGGAGGTTCAGGGGGAGCTTCTGTCTCTGCACAACTCCCAGACAGGAGGGGCAGCCAGGTGGAGATTGGGGTCTGCTCACAGGAAACTAGAAACAGGACAAGAGGAAATGGCCTTAAGTTGCACCAGGGGAAGTTCAGGTTGTACAGCATGAGAATTTCTTCACAGAAATGATTGCTAAGTGTTAGAAAGGGGCTGTTCAGGCAGCCCAGGCAGAAATCACTATCCTCAGGGGTGTTCAAGAAACCCCTGGCGTGTCATTTAATGCTTTGGTCAGGTTGACCAGCTGATATTCAGTCACAGGTTGGACTCAATGATTTGGAGCTCTTTTACAACATTAATGATTCTGTTGTTCTGTGATGCTATGAAAAAAAAATTTCAGTTTTTTGATTAAAAGGTAGGAAACACATTTCTCAAGCATCAATGGAATAATATCCAAGGGACAGAAAAAGTTAAATTATTCAGTCAAAACAAATATATTTAAGACAGTATGTAAGAAATCTTTCTGTCTTTATAAGAAATCTAATCTGTCATTAAGTCTGAGAATGTCTGGAAATATAAATACAAATACCCCTATTTATTTAAGAATGTATTTTTTCTTACACATGTAAACTGGGCATTGTCAGTCACTGTAATTTAAGTTCTAAGGAAAATGATGGAGCACATAAGCAGTGACATATAAAACCACAAAGGAATAAGGAGATGATCAGCATCCATCAAGGATTTATTGAAAAAAAGCAAGTCAAAGAAATGTATGTTACTTCTGAGAAATTCTTCAAGGTTCCCTTGGGTGCAGGAAGCCTAAAGGCTTGATGCTTCTGACAAAGTTTGTATAATAATAGTTATGATCACACTGAGTTAAAAAGTTATTCTGTCAGAAGAGAATAATGGCATTCAGCTACCAAACTGATGCAAAACCCCACCATGCTGTTCAATAAAGACTGGTGGGAAGAAGACACCATATGTACAAGATGGGTCATGACTGACCTAAACAGCAGCTCTGTAGATAAAACCCTAGATTTTAGAATACCCTTGGTGGAGGAAAGTAGCTGCAACCTTAAATTATAGCAAAGGTAACTTTACTTCAGTATTAAGTACAGTTTGGTTTTTTTTCTTATAATTGGTGACATCATCATAAGTAATAAGAATCCCAAATAGACTGCAGGATAAAAAAATGGGTTTGGATTTTGCAACATCAAGTGTCTTTAAAAACAAATTAGACAGATGTCCATCAGAAATGATGTAGAAATAGCCAATCTTGCCTTGGGGAAGGGGAATACTCTGGGGGCAGCTCTCATATCAATCAATTCTGTGCCTCAAGCACTGATGCATGCATATCCCATTGTGTTGACTTTTACTGCTGGTGACCACAAACAGGGATGGGCTGGAATATTGATGTTGCCATTAGTTTAGTCTGGCCAAAGACATAATCTCTTCAAAAGAGCCCATTTTTTCAAGATCAAGGACTGGAAAATACAGACCCAGGTTGTAAAGAAACAGGTTGTTTTGTGATATGGCACTCACATCAAACTTCTGTATCCTTAAGAATGCCACAGTTAAATAGTCTTCTACAAACTTACATAATTGGACATATACAAATAAAATGAGGATTATAAGATTGTACTTGTACTTTTGACTCCTAAAATAGGCGTGGATAAGAGTTCTATTTCATAAACTGTGAAGAGAACATTTTTTTTCTATCAGTAGAGTGCATGAATAAACTGTAAGCACTATTCCACTCAATATGTGAGAAGTTTCCATAAAAATATGCAGCATAATAATCCAAAAGGCCTTTCATTGTCCATCCCAGCTCTCATAATCAATTGCAACATAAAAAGCTGAATTGGTTTGTTCCTATGTCAAAAAGATTCACATTTAATTACAATGTGATCTTGTATGCCTTTAATGGATGTGTTGATGTGATAGCAATAATAATATTAATAGTAATAATAGCACTTTGCAATTCTGTAATTGCATTCTGATTATACTAACATGATTTACAAACACTAATTATGTGAGCCTTTCAAAGCTCTTATAACAAACATGGAAGGCCCGTATACAGCAATTGCAATAATACTTCTCTTTCAGAAAGAATTTCCTGCAGATTTTCACACAATCTATAACAAAGAAAATACAGGAATATGAGTATTTTGTCAAACATTAGTGTGCTGAAGATATAGATATTATTTTTATCCTTATTAAGCTACTTCTTTTTCTTCCATGTCATTTTGTCACCCCGCAATGAAAACTTTAATTTTTCTTGGCTTATTTGGAAAACAAAAGTAAGTTTGCAAATTGCAAACTTTGCAGCTCATTCATAATCAATGTAAGTAGCTTATTAAATATTAATTTGTTGGGAAAATCTCAGTATCTTTCCTCTTCACTCTGTTCACTGTTTTATGTCACCTGTATGCTATTTTTTCTCTCACTTGACAGTTTGATTTCCATGGCATATTAATATGTTTAAAGTAGCCATTATGCAAATACCAAAGCTGAAATTCACTTCGCACAGGGATGTTATTTCAAAGCACGGCGCATTTCTCACGCAGTCGCTGAAACGCTTAAATAAAAAAAAGAAAGGATTAAAGGGCAACTCTCAAAACTGTAGTTGGATATGCACGCCTATTAGGAGCTAACTTTCTGGTTTACATCTGGAAACATTGATCTGTGCTTTCCTCCAGGGCCACACTGCCCCGCGACATTCCATCATCCATTTAATTTCCTTCGGTGCAGTGTTCTTCTTCCACGGAAACATTTTCTCCCTCCCTGCTGCCCTTTACCTCTACTTTGCCTGTTTGAAGTGAGACCTTTAGATTTGGCAGAGATAAGAGACATTGTTTCAAAGTGGATGTTTTACAGCTTGATGCTCTTTTTGTGCATTTTTAATATTATTTTTCTGGCTCAGGGGAATCTCTATGCAGTCTAAGTCAGGGTGTCTGAGTTAACAGAGGGAGTTTTTTGTGAGATATTGGATCAATGAGCAAACTTTGTGGTAAGCTCACAATGTGGCATAGCCCTTCAGCCTCTGCCTTTCAAGGAAAAGTAAAATCTGCTCAGCCACAGCCATGGGCCAACTTCTAAACTCCTCTAGCACCAAAAATGAAAAATAAAACATATGGTTGCATTATGGGAAATTTTGCAGGACATTGCATTCTGTTGATATTGTCCACCCTACTTTATCCATTTCTATGTCTTTACCTCACTGTCGGAAAAATTTCTGCTGATTTTGATGCAATGAATTAAAATGATGAATTTTCTAAACTTATATTTCCTTCACAAAAAAATCCAACTTCAAGCCAAACCAAACCAAGCAACAAAAAAAAAAAACAAACAAAACCCCATACCAAAAAGCAGTCCTAGGTTTTCACTTCTTGCCTTTATTTTTAGCAAAATATTTATTTTTTATTTCTCTTCATTTAAAACTTTTAGCTATTTATTAAAAAGTCTTCCTATATCTAGGAAATTCCTCAATGCAGCTTAAATTAAAAATAAAGATACACATATAAAACAGAGTCCCTTGCTCATTTGAAAAAAAAAATCTGCTTTATTTCTCATCTGCTTAGGTGAATCCCATGGGCAAACAGTAATACAAAATATATTTATTGTTACATGATCTTCTAATCCCAACTACTGTACTAGGTAATTTTTCACTTGTTTCCTGCATGTCTTTTTATTGTCTGCATCAGAGCAAAATATTAGTAATAAATATTGATTGGAAGTAAAGTAGAAAGAGAGATATTCCCAACTCCATTTCATAGGATGAGGGGTTTAAGTAACCTGTAATGAAACCAAAAAAAAAACCAAAAAAGAGAGAAAGAATCCTTGGGGATCTCTTCCAACTCAAGATATTCTATGATCCTGTATTATGACAAAACCCCTACATTCCCTCTTATTAGACAGTGCATTTGATTAACTCAATAAGTCTTTGGAAAGAAATAATTCACTGTATTTAATCAATTTCTGAATCCTTTTCCACAAGAATTCACCTAAACTCTTCCATATTTATATGGACAACTCGTAGACTTCTAAAGATAGGTACTGAATGGAAATTATCAAGAGACTGAAGGTCTTAGACTGACTTTGAAGCTGCTGTGAATAGACAAAAAATGTAGTTTCAAGTGATTCTGGTTTTAACAAGAATATAAATTCTCATTAACAACTGTTTGCTGAATCCATTTAAAAAAAACATATTGTAGAAAACTGAAGATTATTTAAAATGATGAAAAAATCACTTAGTTGATGACTATTGAACTACTGTTGCCAATTATGAAAAATTCTTACTGGAGAAAAAAAGTATTATATCAAGGGAAAAAAAGTCTCTGTCTCATGGCAGCATAAAAGATTGGGAGGGAATCTGCAAATGGCAGAATGTGTATTTGAAGATGATGAAAAATAGAGACAGAGAGCAATTGGCAAAAATTTGACAACATATGTGTGAGGTTTGCATTCAAAATAACAAAATTATTTAGCAGAATACCAATTAAACGCAGCCCCAGTAAGCAAAAATGCATTTTAGAATTACAAATTTGGCAAGGCTGTTCCTTTAAAGATGTATCAGAGCCCATGGAAATTAGAGGTGTTGTGACTAGGAAATATGAAGGGAAATGTTCATTATTGGAATAGGATTATAGGAAACTAGAAAAAAATGTCTTTTTATTTCCTTAAATGGAACTTTTGGTGGTGAATGATGAAGGAGATGCTAAATCACAATTTTTGGGTCCATGTACCAGTTTGCTCTGTCGCAGATGAACCAGAATAGCAGAATAGCATCCTTGTTGCTGCCACACCTTACTTCACCAACCCTGGATGTGGAAGAGACAACAAAAATTAGACCAGACCTCTCTTTTTGTGCTGAAAAGCAGGACTAATTAATTTGCTAGAAAGAGAGAACTTGAAGCTGTTGTTTTTGCTTTTTTTTTTTTTTTTTTTTTTTTTTTTTCCCTCAAATAAAGTGTTTATCACATTAGGAAAATGCTTACCAATAACTGCAGTCAAAAAGTGGATACTGGAGGGCATGGCTTCATTTCTGGACAAATTACATGAATGATGATAGTCCTCAGGAGAAAACCTGGAAGCTGCTCCCTCTTTCTATTTACAGGGTTCTTAGCCTGGAATGGGTATGTTTTTTGAGTGTTTTTCTAATGTTGTTACCATGCATCAACATTTTAGAGTGTTGTTGCCATGTACAATTAATAACAAAGAATAACAATTGGCATCCATCTTTAGGTGCTCGGCCCAGTGTCTTCTAAAGCTGAAGAAAAGATTAACTTTGATTTAGACAAGTAGAATGAGAATCATGATGCTGGGAGAAAACTGAGTAAATGTGAATAAAATTGCTTTATAATGGGCAGATATCACAAGCCTGGTCATAAACTATGGCCTTACCTGGCAAACCTCCCTATCAGATTCTCCTGTTGTCTCTGTCAGACAATTTCTCACAATCCTGAGTTATTTTTAACTCTTTTTAGAAGGCTACTTTTCTCCTCTGGAGCAGTCTGCTTCATCCACTTTCAGTCATAGAACTCCAGAGAAGGTCTTACCCAGCAGTAAACTGAATATGAAATGAGTCTCTGAGGGTGAGGGCAGAGTACAGCACAGCAGCTTCTCACAAATTGTTTTTATTTATTCATTCTTCTTGGATAAAGCAATACCTTTTTTCACATTATCTAGACCTTTAACTCAGAAAGTCTGAACCCTTAGAGTTCAGGGTATTTTATTTCAAGTTCTATCTAGTGGCAGAACCTGACATTCCAAGTGTACATATATTTCAGCAATAGCAATTCCCTTCTCTCTTCCAGGATGCAGTCAATTAAGACTTTGCTTCATCCCTTTAAGTGCTATGCTGTACCTTCTTTAATTTCCAGAGGAAGAGAGAGAAGAAATTTATTTGCCTCCGTGTTTCCTGCAGTGAAATCCACAACAGTGCTGGTAGGACATTGAGTTAAATCCTGCACCCTGTGAGAATGCAATTATCATGCCCTCAGAAAAAACATTTTATTTTTTAGAGGAACACAGCAAGTTCAGATAATGTTTGGCATCCTCATCTTGAGCTGGTTTGAAATACTACATTGCAGAGACATAATGTTGTATTTTGGTTCTTTTTTTTTTTTTTTGGTAAATGTCAGTCTTTCAAAGCAGCACCATGTTCTATAATTAAATCTATCACAACATTTATTTTAGATATCTCAAATTTGTAAAATTGATTAAATGGCTTATTTTGTGTTCATCTCTCCCTCTTGTGGCAGATGTCAGCAAAGAAAAAGATCACTATTTACTAATAAATTGAAATGAGCAAACCCTGACTGCAATCTATTTCTAACACCAGGATGTTCTGAGGTATGTTTAAGTTGCAGTGTGTTATGTAGGATATAATTTGATGTCCCCAACTCAACAGTGCACATTAATACTTTTATAACACAGGAATTTAATTGGACCTTACCCACCAAAACTCTCACCTGTTAAATGGTGTTTAAATTATGCTATTAAATGGAGGTGTGCAAATAAAATATTTTTATTAAGAAACCTTTGGAAAGGGGAAGACTTTTATATATTTTTATTTCTATGTTTGATGTTTATTTGCATATGAATGCTGTCATATTAATAGCAGTTTGCCTGTAGGGAAAGCAAAAAAGTGTACTAAATATCAGTGCATGGTAAATGTTACTATAACAAAAAGCTTTATTGAACCACACTCTTCCTCACTGCTTAAGGGACCTGCAAGGGTGATGGATTTCTCCCAAGGGGAAAAACATATTTTCAAAAAGCCATTTCTTTTGTTTGCTCCCCTCACATGTTTGACATATTTTTATACAGATTGAGTTATATTGTTTCACTGTCAGTCTAATCTGCTGTTGGACCTTTCAGATGGAATTCTGAAAAATAAAAGATTAGGGGAAACAAAAAATTTGTCTTAAAACCCCGAACTACCAAAAAAAGGTAGCTCCAAAATTTGTAAGTATGACCATAAAACTGGACCAGAAGTTTACTCTGACTGAAATCATGAATGAGGTGGGCCTGGTTTTAGGGCTTTTTTTTTTGCTTTTTGTTTTTTGTTTTGTTTTGTTTTGTTTTTTGTTGTTGTTGTTTCTTTTGGGGGGGGTTGTTTGTTTCTTTGTTTTTTATGGGGTTTTTTGTGGTTTTGTTGGGGTTTTTGTTTGTTTTTGGTTTCTGGTTTACATTTTGGGTTTTTTTTTGTGGTTTTGGTTTTGGTTTTTTTTTAAGGATGTATGTACATGCATGAAAAGAGAAAGACGTGCATTGATAATTTTCCTTTCTTCTATGTGCCAGCTGGCAACCACTTATTTAGAGGGGTAGGATGAGAAGAAATGTCCTCAAGTTGTGCCAGGAGGGGTTTATGTTAGATATTAGGGAAAATTACTTCACCCAAAGTGCTGTCAAGCTCTGGCTGTCCAGGGCAGTGATGGAGTCCCCACCCCTGTAGGGATTTAAAAGATGTGTGGATGTGGGAACATGGTTTGATGGTGGGCTTGGCAGTGCTGGGTTAATAGCTGAACTCAATCTTAGAGGTCTTTTCCAACCTAAATGATTGTAAAGATCCATGATTTACAGAGAGGTGGTGGCAGAGCAGGTCCTGATGCCTTGGACTGGATCTTCTTTCTGGTGGGTTCTTATTGTTCCATTGTGAGTGGTCCTGAGCCCAAAAAGGGAGCTGGGACCCCACAAGGCCAGGACCAATGAACTCTGCATCACTTCTTCATGCTCCAGACCCCACAGCAGTGGGGCATCTGCCCACCAAGCTGTAGGGACTCCCAGGAGGGCTTTAAATTGTCCAGTGTACCTAACAGAAGTGAGATGTATAACAGATAACCTGCTTGCCTCCTTCTGAAAGAATCACAAATATTTGCTGGGTTTCTTTATTCTCAAAGCCCACTGGGATTCTCCACAGAGGCTGCTCAATCAAGCTCTGGTGGATGAGATTAACCTTGGAATTACAACACATTTATGTGTGCATTAGCAGTATCTCCACTAAATCATTGGGAGCTAAGACTGCGCCTCAAGAAGATGACTATCTTTACCTCCTAATCTAGCTCTGAATCCTACCCTAATATACTTTAACATGTCAGCCTAATGATCAGCTCAAGTTTGTAAAAGCTGTGGACATGCATTGCATTCAAACAGATTTAAAAAGGGTAGGCTCACAGTTCTCCCAAAAAGAAAGATCAAAAGGTAAACAACTGTCTTCTACAAAATCTGGTTTAAAAAGTCTTTAAAGGAATCTTTATTTCCTATTAAATCATTCAAGATTCAGTGATTAACATTGGAACACAAACATTCCTGATAATGCCTTTAAGCATCCTTTCAGCAATTTTCAATTTTTTCACTTGAAAGTTGTTGCCTGACACCCCTTGTTCATCTGTTTAGGTCATCTGTTCCTCACCATGGCAACTGAGAAATGATTGTACACCAGTGATCTGAAGTTTAAATGCATTTATTGTCCTTGCAGTTGTCTTTAAATTGAGAAAATGAGTGTTGTCTTACAGTGAAAAACAGCAAGTTCTGTAGCTAGCCTTATTTCCATGTGGGAAGAAACATCCTAATCATCGTTCACCATCATTCAAAACGGAATTTTTGTCCGTTTCCTCATAGTCTCCCTCTTGCTGCTAGTTTAATGTTTTCAAAAAGACATTAGGCTGAGCCAGGGGGAGAACTTTTCCTTGAGCTCTTAGCCTGTTTTGCTGGGAGATTTAAAGCCTCAGATCTTGACCTTCTTGTTTTTGATCTGTATTAATACAGTGGATGGGATATTGGCAGCAAGGTCTGCTATTTTGTTCTTAAAAGGAATAAAATAATCCCTCTTAGAGATTACAGCATTACAGTGTTTTCTTGACCGAGTCAGCCCACGGTGGGCCATAGCAAGACTTTGACACGAAGCTTTAGCTCAGAGGCTGCAGGAGCTTCAAAGGCTGCAGAGAATTGAGTTAGTTTTATGGACCCTGGTTTTGATTTAGAGAGCCAATACAAATATTATTGTAACTTCTTTATGTTTACTATAAGCTCTTTTAAAAATGCATGAAAGCAAAGCTCCATTCTGTCATAATGAGACACAACACACTCTGGCTATATAAAAATGATGCATTGAAATGCTTTCTTCAGAAAATAGCTTCTGAAAAATGTAGGCTTTAGGACCATTGCCATCATGTACTGCTCATAAAAGTTCCAATTAAACATTAAATTAAAAATACATATATTTTTTATTATTATTATTTGAAGTAGACAGACCTTTCAAACTTTGTTTTAACTTTGAGATTTTCCTAGTGTTGGAATAAGCCTATTTTATTAAGGCTTATTTTACAATGAGCTTTTTATCAGATCTGCAGCTAGCTTATAAACCCTAGGGGTTGAAATACAAGGGGACAAATTTCTTCAAGGTGTGCTTGAAGCCTGTTAAAAGCTTACCCTTATTTTCCTGTTAGACTCAGGTCAGAACTAATTTTGTGAAGACCTTTTAAACCTCTGCTCTTGTAACATGCCAGGTAAGAAGCGAAGTGGAAGTGGAGAAATATGATGATTTGACCTGAACTAGACAAGCTACAAAAGCAATTATTTGAGCAAGGGAGGGGAAAAAAAAAAAACAAAACACTGTTGAAAACATCTTTTTAGTAACATTTCACTAATAACTTTTGTTTCTTTAACAATAGCTTGCAGTACTTTGATCTTCTTGCTTTTTTAATCTCTTATTATTAACATTTATTTTATGCTCCAGGCAGAGTTGAAGGTGGTAGGAATATTTTGATTGGGACCTAATACTGATATCCTTGTAAATGTGGTAATCACTTATGAAGATAAATCACCACAAAACTGTTTTTGTGCTCTGGGAATCAGACTGATAGCTGGACAAGACTTGGTTCCTTGTCCCCCTGAATCCCATGAAATAAAGTCCCTGTGCTCCTGCCAGGCCTCCCAAACACCACCATAATTTCAGATGGGTGTCTTCTCAGCCAGCCTCGGGGCCAGCAGCACCCAAGCAGTGTGAAATTGGTACAAGCCAGGGCATTTCGGGTTGAATCATGTCCTCAGGATGCTGCTGCCATCCAAAGACACAAGTTGGTACTGCTGTACTGGCTCTGTGCACACCGGAGTCTGCTGCCAGCTGCTATGGAATGAAATGGGGAGACAGAGAAGTCAACATTCCTCAGGTTCCAGTTTTTCTGCTAAGGCTCTAAAATAGGAACCATTTATCTCTTCTTCTTCTTTTTTTTTTTTTTTTTAACTTCTTATAATTTTTTTTAACCATGCCACTTTTATGACAAAGAGCTATTTTCCGAATTATGAAATACAGCACTGCCCTTATGCCATGACAACATCCATTTTCTGTGATGTGACAGCTGTGCTGCAGAACATGGACTTTGTTCCTTGTCCTTCACATGTCTTCTTGCAAAGACTCTCAAATAATTTTTCACATCAAACACTTCAGGAAATTCTTTGAAGGACTTAAGCTGCAACTTGTATTTTTCTAAAACATCTTGCTCTAGATCTGCAGATGAGATACTGCCCAATTAACACTTCTTACTTTTCCTGGCAGGATCAACCATACCAAAGAAATAAACTCCCAGGCTTCACTAAGGGGAAATAAGAGACAAAGTTATACTTTGTAATGGTAACAGAAATGTTTAGTTTAGCAGGGACTTGTAAGGACAGAAATAGTCATTATCCAAACTGAGGAAAAATTCTATAAAAATGTGTGTCCTCTTTAATCCACTTTAAATAAAAGTTTTCTAGGTACCTCTGATCCGTGTATTAGAATGCAATTCTTCTGAGTGATTAAAATGCCTTTTTTTCTACACATTTCAGCACTCATTCTTATGTAACAATAGTTACAATAGTGCTGAAACTTCACTGTACAGTGCATTCTTAACTAAAACTAGGTCTTACAAAGAGTCTAAAATTACAGTTTATAAAAATGTCATTTCTTTATTTTTATTTTCAACCTCAGTAAGCACAGTTCTCGCTCTAGTGAATGTTACAGCCACAGTAAAGCTTGGTTGCAATGAAGAAATTGCTAACTTCAATTTGCCCTATTTGTCTGCAAAGGCCAATCATTTCAGTGTGGTTCACACAACTCTTTAAAAGTAGTTTATCTTTCTGTAAGAAGGGTCAAATGAATTTCTTTGTCAAATTCTTTACAATAGCCTTTCTCTTATTAACATGTCTAGATGTTCTGTCATAATAAGAGAGAAATTCCTCCATTATCCCATCTAGTGCCTACTGAGTGCTTCAACCTATTTCTGATTTTAATCTGTGTGTTTGTTCTTCTGTGAAATTATGCCAGTTATTACTGTTTGGATGTAATTAATCCTATTTCTCCTCTTTGGTGGGGAGTTCCACAGGTTAATTACGTTATTATACAACGATCCTCCAATTCTTGCTAAATACTCCTGTTTCAACCATAATTTGGCTTATGTTTTCACCCTTTCTTCTCTATTAACCTTCTTGTCACCACCTACACTTTTCTGTAGCTTAAAATTCACTCTTGTGTATGATCTCACAATGTTTGAATGTGGGAGCTTTGCCAGCACTGAGCAGTCAACTCCAGTGTGTTTGCCTGCTTCTCAGTCATCACCAAAACTGATAATAAAATAAAAACTCGGACAACTCCCTTATTTTCCTACCTTTGAACTCATAACCATGCCACTCAATTTTATTTTATTAAAATTAACTAGTTACAAATTTACATTATTTCACTGTAATTGCAGGATTTGTGCAATTTAATACAAACTGTATCACATATATTTTGGTTGTCAGACTGGTAATAAAACTTTTCTTCCTCTGTAAAACTTTCTTTTATAGTAAATTCTGGTGTTGGGAAGGATATGAGGCTGTGTGTTCACCTACTCTGAGATACAGTTTGAGTTTCATTTGGATCAGAAAGCAAAGGAATTGCTCTCTTAGGGAAATTGTTGGAAATCAGGCAGTTAAAAAGCATATTCCAGTTAATTTATCTAGGAATCTAAAACTGTCATGAAGTTTATCTCCATAAAGGAAAGTGGAAAATATTGGTGACAGGTCTGGAAAGTCTGTAAGGAAAAGGGTAGTGAAAATGATGCTAGAAATTGGCATGTTCTGAATAATGAGGAAATTCAGAATGTGAAAAAATCAATCCTTATGTTTCTGAGTCCCTTGGGCATCCTGAACAACTGAGGTCATTGGCATGGCCAAAATCCCTTGTGAATACATACTATGATTTTTAGTTCTGGACACTTCATCCAGAATTTGATCCTCTTACTTTGAAGAGAATTAAAATATCTTGTTCTTCTACATTCCTGTAGCAAAACCAGGAGGAAACAGTTCCATTTTCAAATAACTCAATGGATGAGAAAAACAGTAATGCCTACAGTTGCCACACCTTCTGGGGATTTTGTCACAGAATTATCAGCTTCAGGGTTTGGAATTTCTCATACTGTCTTTGGAAATATGCCCTAAATGTTTTTTCCTGCAAAGGTAAAACATAAAGTCAGCAAAGAAATTCAGAATGAACGTGGAAACCCCTTTCCTTTTGTGCACTGCTGAAGCCTTCAAAACACAGTTAATTGTGTACATCATCAAGTAAATAACCAGATATTATAGATAAATTTAAAAGGAGAAAAAAGACCACAGATGAATTTGCCTTTTGCTCATCTTAGATTATCCCTGACATACATGCATATCTTACATGCAACAAATCCCCCTCAGATTTAGGGTGCCCCATTGATATCAGCAGAGCCCCACTGCTGAAATTTGCTGGGAATGTTCTCCATGACTCCAAGAAGAACTGGGACAGCATGAGGGAGTATGAATTAGAGGCATCAGACCAGATGCACAGCCCAGGGAGAAAACTACTGAAATGAGATTTTCTGAACAGCTGTAGCTGAAAGGTTGGAGCTGAGTTTGGTTCTCCACTGGTCTTTTTTCTTCATCTTGTCAGAATTTGCATTCTCCCTAGGTGATTCTATATGAAACCTAACTAACATCCAGCTCTACAGCAAGGGTTTGCCAGACAGAAGACATCCCTGGTGTGGATGTGAGCTGACATGATGAGAGGGAAAGTGCTGAGGAACCCAGGCCCTTCCCTAACACTGCTTCCAACACGCTGCCTTTTGGGAAGTGGCACGGAGTGTAATCCATCTTACTTTATCTACCTAAAAAGTATTTAGCAGCCTGAAAGTGTCACCAAGACACATCAAGAGAGAGGAAAATTGATGACTCCCCATGACTGTTTCTGGTGCTCATGTCTAGTTGTGATAGTACTGAAAACGATTTCATACTTCAGCTGTGCCATGTGGAAAAGGCTTTGTGCATGTAAGCAATCTGTGAGAAAACTATGTATCTGTGCATGTGTCTAAACTAATTTTACAACTGGTTTAAGGCACGTAAAATTTTAAAATTACAATTTGGAAAAATAATCTAGTTTTAAGGGAGGAAGTTCTGTATTTTTATTCAGTTTCCTTTTGTTTTTTTCTTTTTCAGTTCAAGTCTTAAATCCAGCTGTCTTCAACACATGCTTTGATGAGAAAGCCTGGAAAACATCCTTATGTAAACATCTTTCTTGCATCTTATGATTTTATGTGTTTTTTCTTTAAAATAATATGAGAATCCACATTCAGAATACTACTATTTTTAATGGAATTTACAAATACAATAACATGGCAAAGCCAGGAAACAGTCAAGAGAGGGACATGGAGGATCTGGAAACTGAAAGCTAAGCAAATATAAATAAGGTAATATTTTATCATAAGGAAGTTTTTCTCATTATTCCCCAAATTATTCTCAAGACTTTTAAGGAATCTGAATCTTTGAGGTTTCACTGTAGAGATGATGTAAATAAAGCTTGGGGTTTGTATTTCACAAGACAAAGAATGGTAACTTCACATCAGTGGAATATAAAGTCCAAATTTCCTACTGGGAAAAAGACATTATAAATTTTTGACATATTGATCAAATTCTACCTCAAGCAAGAAAGACTGCTCTAATTAGCTTTATTTTACATTTCTTATTTCATTTATGTCCCTCTGTGTGCTGAGTGTGATGATCAAAAATCAAAGTCACATGTTAATTGTGTTAAATATGTTAATTCTGTTAAATATCTGCAATGACAAAAGAGATTGTCAGGAGGAAAAAAATCTGTTTTGATGGTTATGTTCACAAAAGTTCGAAAGCTGGAAGGGTTAAATGGCATCAATCAAAAAGGAAAAAAATTTCCTCTTCATGATGGCAAATAAAAGTGGAACTAACTGTCTACAGAAGAATACAGATATTTCCACTCAGAGTCTTTAGAGTGAGACTTCATACACCTCTGGAAAGATGTTCTTTAGATCAGGTACACATCGCTGGTGTTGGGAAAAGACACATCAGCAGCTCCCACTGGATTTTATCAGCTGATGAGTTCAGAGCTCTCTGCACAGAGGTGCTACTGCATGTCATAAATTAAAAAAAAAAAAAAAAAGAAAAAAGCACAAACCAAAACACCCTTAATGTTAGACAAAAGATAATGCTACACTCCTGTACATGCACGTGTGTGCAACCCCATTCTTTCTGTTTGCAGTTACAAGGCTGTGGTTTGAGACACAGGTTTGATCACCCAGCCCTTAGTTAACCACTCTTCAGAGAACTGTTTTCAGTGGTTCATCCAACATTTATATGGGGTGGTGCTAAGGGAGCCAAGATTTTCCCTTTTAAATAGTGCATTAGGCTCCAATATATGTTACACATGACAAATCAGAGAACATGAGCACATAATATATTCCTTCAATATCTGTGACCAGTGGAAGCCCCACATGTTTCAAATGTGGAAGAATTAACACAATATTACTGCAGAATAAATATATTATTTATACTCAACATTTAAAAGCAGTTTAAAAATATGACTGCATTTAGTAAGGGTGGGGTTTTTTGTGTGAATTTGAGATGCTTTGCTTTCAGCATGCTGCAGTTCATGTTTCTGTTTTGTGTCCTTGCTCTTCTAACTGTTTCAAGATTGAATAAAAGTCAACAATCCTCAGCAATAGGTGAATTTTAACACTTAGGAAGGAAAGCAAATAAACATAAAGATGAATACCATAACAATATTTACAAATGGAAAACACCAGAGGGTAGTATTTATTTATTTACCAAGATATTTGGAAATAAGGGGACACTCTGGATGCTGAATCCAAAAGGGTGTAAATGAACACAAGAATTCCTTTCTGTCAAATGTCACCTACTTCTGTTGGTAAGAATGTGAGAAAGCTGAGGTTTGGATCATATAAACTATCAGGACAAGACTGAGAAGTGTAATATTTTTGAGGAAACAAAAGATAAGCACTAAATTGGCAAGCTTTGCTTCTCCAGCAGCTCTGAATTATTAACACCACAAAACACAAGCCCTGAAATCTTGAGAGATATTTTGCAGAGCTGAAATGAATAATTTAGGGAAGCTACTGTCTGCTGTCTCCTTGCTATTAAATATACAGTTGGAAATGACTGAAAATTACTTGGAGCAACAAAGCAAAGGCTGTTGAAATAGCACTTTTGCACAGCTTTGGGCTTCTTTGCTTGTGCTGAGGAGTGCTGTTAAACCTAGCTACAGGAGAAAACAGTTCCAGTAGCATCTAACCTGAGTGCTTGGTTGGATACTTATCTACTACTATTGTTGGAATTGTCCTCTGTCCAAGAACAGGCCTAAAAGTTTCCTGTAAAAAGTGACTGGTTGATGATGTTTACCATAGTAAAAAAACAAGCTGTGAGTCAAGGTTTTTGATCATAGGAGTCTGGAGTTCAACCTCTAAATTAATTTTTTATTTTTCCCCCCCTAGTTTTCTCATCTACTTCTTAGTCAATAAAGGAAACTAATTCCTTACATTTCTTTAAAACTTTGTGTAATCTCAGTTTCAAGTACACACGACTTGGCTGTGGTAAATTGCTGCCAGCTAGATTGATTCACTGGATCTACACATACACTATGGGATATAGTAACACTTTTTGGCTATAGCCACTTATGTCAGGAAACAAGAGCTAATTCTGTGAGAGGAGTGGAACAAAGAGCCTTTGGTTAAAATTGCATAGTAAAATTTTCTTTAAAAAATTTTAAACTATTTTTCTGTAGTATTTATGTCCTTATGTAGCATTTACAACAACCAGTGACCGCAGCTTGGATGAAGTTCTGTGTTCTGTCTCTGTAGGCAGCTGAGATGTTTGAAGTTGTTATATACAGCCTGAAAATTTTAGCTAAGGGCTCTGACTCATCTCCAGTTACTTTTCTGCTAGACTCTGCCACTCAGGCTGGGAATTGTCTCTCCAGCTGACCCTTAAATCCCAAATAAATTGAGTAAGCAGGAATATACTCCTTCCCTGCTCTTGGCTAGCATGACCATATAGAGTATATCAACCATGTGCTATCTCATGGAAAGCATTTAGGAAGCATTTCAGGGAGTTGGACTCAATGATTCTTATGTATCCCTTCCAACCTGAGATGCTCTATGTTTACATGGTTCCCTGTGGTTGGTAGGATAAGGTAATTTATTTAAAAGGTGATAGCAGAGCCAAATCCTCAAATGACAAGACAGCAACTTACTTTACATCAGTTAAATTGTCAAAAATATGCCATTACCAGGAGGTGTCCTTAACTGAATACGAGGGACTGAAATCTGGAGAGGTAGCCCAAGAGCTGTCAATACATAGTGCTACTCTTACTCAATCTCAAAGCAAACAAGGCTGGACACTTAGGGCAGCTTTTGTCTGTTGCCATGATTTAGTGGAAAGAATTGTCAGCGACTGAAAGCATTTAAGCCCCGGGAAAGTTCTGAAAAACGGAGGTACTATCTAACAGAACATAAGCTTTAATACTAAAAGAAGAAAAACAGCATCTGAGATGTTCACAGCTCTAGCATCTGGTACCCAGATAAAATCCACTGCCAAGGACTGCTGAACAGTCTTTTTTCCTGCACCATTCTAAAAAAAAACCCAACAAAATCAAACAAAAAGCTACATGCCTAAATTGTAGTCTTGTCTTGAAGTGGTGCATGGGAAAACAGTACAGTGATGGGAAAACCAAGTAAAAGGCCACACAGTGTGAGTAGGTACTTTAAAACAGGTAACTCTGCACTCTAGAAAAGTGCAGAATTCTGTCCTTCAAGTCTACAAGTATATTTTTTTCATTTTGAACATGAACACAAGCAATTTTCATTCTTCTCTCCTTATTGTGTGCACAGCAAACATCACAGGGATAATGCTTACTTATCCCTCAGGGGGTTGTGAAGATTAATTAGTTAATGTTCTCATTGCACGTCAAAGATGAAAGCTCAGTGTAAGAGTGCTAAGGATTTGTGTATTCACAGACACCAGAAATAAGCATTCGCCACAGGAAACATTAAAAGGTTTTCTAGCTGTGTCCAATTTCCAGAGGTGAAACCCTTATTACAGAAAAAGTCTGAAAAATTACTTGTTAATAGTTGAACTATTTAGAGAAAATATTGTATAAGACACCCTAAAAACCTATTTTTGTTTTGGAGCCTGGATGTAGGAATCATTGAAAACCTGCTGATTCCACTAGGAGAGAAGAAAGGAAAGATGACTTATGTACTTTAGTGAGATTATAGTGGAAATGAGGGGAGGAAAATGTTCTACTTGGAGTTTATAATCCAAAGAGTACTTAAGATATTTATACCTCATATTTTCCCCCAGGATTCTGCCATTTATCTTATTTTGTACTGTTCATTTTGTGTAATAGGTCTTGATCTAAACCTTAGTGTAGGTATTGGAACATTTTACTCATTGCAGTTTGTGATTAAAATTATATTTTGCCAGGAGCAAAATGAGAGTATTTGAACATTTTTCACAATCAAAGAGAAGTAACAGAATTAAATATAAATACTAAACTATACCACTGTGTGAAGTGATGGAGATAACATCAAACTAATTTTGTACGGTAACACAATAAAATGTGTTTTTGTCAGTGCAAAAATAAATGGACTGGGAATGCATCTTCCAATATTTTATTGTTTCAGAAATTACTCTGGAGTGGATATTTGGCTTATTATCAGGACAATGACACCAGAATGCATATACATGCACCTAAACAAATATATATAAATATATAAAGCTTAAATATACATTTAGACATACATATGAAGATGAAGCTCAGACACATATACAAATACACCTACAGAGAGATATATATAAGTGTATGTGAGTGTATGTGTAAACTGCACGAGATAAATGAATATGTTATTTTTAAAGATGTTACATTTTTATTTTTATTTGTATACATGTTTGTGATGTGACCAAAATTTAACTTCAATTTACTTAGAAATGTGACAAAACCCATAAATCATATCTGGGTGTCTTTGTTTCTGCATACAAATGTTGCACTAAGGGATAGTCTCTAATCCTTGGTCTGCCTCACAGTTTACAGGAAATTTTATCATCAAATTTTCCAAATGGTATTTGGCTTTGATGTCTTTGAAATGGCTTGGATGAGGAGCTGTTTCAGCCTCATGGGAGTGGGCAGTCCACTGTTCCCGAAGTTTTTAAATTGTATAACCATAGAAAGCCTTGGCTAGTGAATGTAATAATAATTATTCAGAGCTAATGGGTTTTGGTGACAGACTGCATAATTATGGTCAAAAACAAGTGGAGGAATCAAGATTTTTATTTGTCCCTCAAACAAATTTAGTTATACACTTTTCTTTTTTAGATAAAAAATAACATCTCTATACATTATTTTCACTAGCTTTGCAAATAAATACTAGGCTTATTGTGGATCAAACAAGGTTAAAATGATAGCGATGTAAATTCTGTATTCCAGTCTGGGATATATCAAACTATGCTCATACTGCAGACTCTCAAGGGACTTTGAAATTTGTGAATTTTCCCTGTCTCTAATGTGTGGCTCAATCAGGAGAAATGGAATTTTTTGGAAGATTTTCCAGCCAAAGAAGCAATTGTACTATGTAAATCACTAAGCATTTGTGAAATTCCAGTGCCCCAGGGGATTTTCTTCCCAACAATTAATGCTCTTTCCTTCATTTTGACTCTTCTTCAAAGAATCAGAAGAAAACTAAAAGTGCTCCATTTTATGGGTAATTTCAAGATATTTTTGCTTTTATTATTGCTTTTCTGCTAACTGAGTGTTTTTAACTTTTCCAGTTCATACAAAATCCAATCTAAACCAGAAATGTCTGCTTTGGTTTTTTCTGCAATTGTTTTGTGCCTATAGGACAACTTCTTTGTGTGGAGATTGGTCTTCCTTAGGCAAGAGCAACATCATTGAAAAGGGTATGGTACTTAGTCTGTATCTGCCAAAAATAACAATGAAAATTTTCCACTGCAATTTTTCACCTTCAGTAAAGCCAGAATTAAATGTGCTGTTCTGAAATACTGATGTGTACCAAGCAGCCAAATTCTGTAGCCAGAGCCAGAGGGAAATGAATGGAGAACTGAATGCAGATAAGTCATATGATTCCCTCAAATCAAAACGTCCTAAAGGAAAGTGTCCCTGCCCATGGCATGGGGCTTGGAACTAGATGGTCTTGAAGATCTCTTCCAACATAAACTATCCCTTAATCCCATGATTCTTGAATAAATCAAATGTGTGGCTGAACTAACTCTATCTTTAAAACACAGGCAAAGGGAGTTATGAGCAGTGGAAAAAATTAACAGAGAAAAATAGGAGTGTGCAAAACTAAAATAAAATACAAAAGCAGGCTTTGTGAGTTTCACACTGTTGCAGATAATATTTATGCTTTCAAAGTACCCAGTAGCACAGGCTATCAATATCACCAACCCTAACATGCCTCCAAGACATGTTCCTAGGCATGAAACAAACCTAGAACTGCTCAGCCTACAGAGATGAAATGTTAATTCAGGTCTTTATTCCTGGTATCATCTGTATGAGATGAGGAGAAATTGTGACCAAAGTAGGAAAGGAGCTGAACAGCACATGAAAATGGGCATTGCAGCATAGTTAGATAAAGGACTTTATGGTCTGATACTCATGAGAAACCACCCACATGCTGGCCAGAACTGTCCTGTTCTTCTCCTGGCTGCAAACTGCCCCAAGTGACAGCAGACCAGTGTGCTGGGAGGGAGCTCTCACCAGGAGCTTGAGAAGCAAAGCAAGGACCAGCAGAAATTCACACATCAGTTGCAGGCTGCTGTGTGTACCCAAGGAAATCTCTTCAACCACAGACATCCAATCTGAGCATTCTCTGAAGGACTGACTACACAGCTGTTCTCATATCTCCCCTTGGGAGTCATTTATATGTGCTAGTCCAATAATTGTTTGAGAACTAATTTTCTACCCTTTCCTCTCACAACTTGTAACTCAAAATGCACCCAACAATAAATTCTGATGAAAACTAAACTGAAAAACTTAAGAGAACTATGTTTTTTTTACACCTGCAGGCATATAAAAAAATTAAAAGAAAAAAATAAAGCTTAATTATGTTTCATTTAAAAGCACAGAGAATATATTCCAAACAGCCTGAAAATTACAGGTATGTTTGTAGCCGTTATTTTCCTGAAACAGGCACTAGCACCAAACGTGGCACTTAAAAATAATGAAATCAAAATTTTAAGCTTGTTTAATGCACGGGTGCAGCATGAATCAGGCTTTAAGCATATAAGTAGGAGTGTAAAAGCCTTCTTATCTTTGGTTACCATGCCGATGACATCTACCTATCAGATTACGTCATTTGCTTTGTTTTATAAGCAGAATGAGTCCCCCCCCTGCAATCAGTGCTGTGAGAATTCAGTCAGCAGGCAGCACCGTGTGTTTTAAGAGAGCACTGCTGGCTGAAACAATGGTGCCTGGTGGTTCACCCCAGCAGTCCCTGAAAAGTGCTATAGAAAGCTTGATAACTTGGACGAGTCTCAAAATCCGTAAGCCACCTCCTGAAGAAAAGATTGCTCAGAAAAATAAGGACATCTTCAATATTGTCATGACTCCTGATCGCATCCCTAAATTTTTCATCCCTTCTCTGGACATAGAGCACATTTCCTTCCAGCAGGAGCCTGAGGAAGACAGCACAGAGAAGTCTCCTGAGACAGGAGTCTCTGATGAAATCATTCAGAAGCGCAGAACTACCAGAAGCAAATCTGAATCCTACATCAGGAAAGAAACTATGTGCAAAGGAGAGAGTCTGGACAGAAGAGGAACCCTGTGCTTCACAGAACAAATTACCTTCCCTGAAGACCTGGAGAGAGCTGCAGATCATTGTGACCCAGCAACCAGAGCTGCTTTCTCTTTACCCCACCTCTCCAGATTCACTACCCCCTACGGGTTTCTCACACTGGGAGAAAGCCCCAACACCAGGAGAAAAGAGTCTCTCTTTTTTCAGCATGATTCTGAAGAGCTGAGAATCCTCCTGTCCCAAAGGAAGAAGACCACAACTCTGGCAAGGACCTTGTCCAGCCCTTTCAGTGAAATTCAGCACAGCATGGAGACCACAAGCCCTTCAGTCCCCCCTTTTAAGAGCAGTCAGGCGGTTTCATGGGAGTCAGTCTGCAAAAGACAGCTTCCTCCTGTGTGCTGCAAGCCAGACTGTGAGCCACGGCCTGGGAAAGGGGAGAAGAAGAGGTTTCAGGTGACATTGAAGAGACACCTGGCCAGCATCAAGCGGATGAGATCTGGCAGTGGGATGAACTGGCTCTGCTAAGCCACTGACAGCTGTCCTGGCTCTTCAGCCTGTGAAAATTTGAATGGGACAGTCTTTCACAGAGGTGTGCAAATGTGAGTGTGTAGAAAATTTTCAGCGTTGCAAGCTCCTGAAAAAGGCCAGACAAACAACCAGACAGAACTTGGTTATGCTTGGCACATTGGCTGCATCTTCTGTTTCCTAAAGTCATACCCAGCAGCTTTGAATCCTTTACAAGGCAAGCAAAGACAGGACTAACTGAAACAAACCATTTTCCAAAGGAAATACTGTATTTTCTGGTCATACCTGTATAGTCTGTGAGGAGGAAGGAGATTATTTTACATCAAAAGCAAACTACAGAGAAAGAAAATGTTGTCTTTTAGGGTAGCAGTATTGCTTGCAGAATGACACCAAAACCAAAAAGAAGAATCATGCTAGGTAGTCAGGTAAAAATTGTGAGCTTTTTGTTATTTCTAATATTAGAATGTAAATGAAAACCAATTAAGAATTAATTTGTCCTGGGGTGTTTACAGCAGGTACTTGCAAACAGCCATTCATAACTTCTGACAGGAATGTGGTGGCTGAGAGGGGATACCAAGTTCCTGCTTGCTAATGACAGTGCATAGTAAACTATTCTCTGCATTTAAAAAATGTGCTTATTTTATCACTTCTGTAGTTAATCATTCAACACGCTCAGAATTAGGGGGGACATGATATAATTTGTTCACCCCATTAGTAGTGTCAAAGCATAGCACTATTTTTGTTAGCTACTGTCATTGTTCATGTTAAAACTAAACAAAATAAAATCTCTTTTTATTTAATAGTCTTCCTTGTCATTGCTCTTACTTTTTCCTTTTTGTAAATTTTTCACAGGCTTGTTATCACCTTTAAATTGGACAGGGGCATAAAACAGAAGTAGGACTATTCTGTATTCTCAAAACACGTGTTTTTGTTAAACTTGATTGTTTTGCAAGGCACTGATACTCCAGTACTTTAAATACCTTAGTGGAAATTGCCACTGACAGATAGAGATGTCCAATGACATCTAAACACCAAAGGGAAAAGATTTATTATATGAAATTATTAAATTATCACTATTTTCAAACAGCTTGTCTTCATCTATGCAAAATTTACTTGACACTGAATTACAAACAAAGATAACTTAAAGTACCTGTGAGAATTTTTCAGGGTAAAGATCTGTCCCAAGCTGTATAAGAAACAGTTATCAGGAGATGACATCTGGTAAAATCCATTAGAGTTTATTGGTTTATAACTTCAGTTAATTAGTTTATTGAATCTATTTTTATAACTAGAATATGGATAAAATCATCAGTGCCTACAGTAAAAAAATCTACTTTGGCTGACAGGAGAATATTCCAACATTTGAAATTTAAAATATCTATTCCACTATCTTGTACTAAATTTATTTGTGCTGCATAACCTGTAGTAGACAATTAAAAGAATATCAAGGGACCTTGATGCATGGAAAGAGCGCTCTTGTCTAAGGGGACGACATTGCCCTTGTTTTGCAGACAATAAATAAATTCTGTGCAACAAATACAGCTCAAGCAGCCCATGAAACTCATGTTCCAAATAATCAGAACGAGCTGGCTGTGCTCCCTTGGCTTTGCAGCAGCACAGAGGCCGTGGTGTGTGAAATGAAATATGTGTGTGAAATCAAGTAAACTGTGACAGCAGCACAGGTATTGAAGCCTGGAACAGCCACCAAGGCTGCCTTTATAATCAAAGTATGATTCATCTCATCTCCTGTAGATGACATCTAAAACTCACCAGGTATTTACACAAGAAGCTTTGTCCAGAAGAATCCCTGGTAAAAATCAACACATCCTTGCAGGAGCCCAAAGGCAATGCTTGGGAGTTCTCAGCTGGAGGTTTAGTAGCAAAGATCATTACTGCTCTCAAAACAAAAATAAATAAGACTTTTTTGTCTGGTGAAACTATTGTAAAAAATTAGGAAAAACAGAATTGTAGCAATACTCTGAGCTGGAGAAAATTCAAAAGATCCTTTAAATATGTGTTTGTCATTTTGTCTTGTCACATCAGATTTGTATTAAGGGTGACCATGACTGAAAATCTAATCAGTTAAATGGCTTTGAAAAGGACCTGGATACAAATGAAGTGGCACTCTGTACACCATAACCCACACTAAGCAAACTCTGCCGGCCTACACAAAGTCCTGCTTATATTATCAGACATATGAGACACAACTGTGATATTTTCCACTGAGAAAATATTTACGACATCCTGTTAGAGGTTAGAAGCCATTTCTTTTCCATTTCAAGCAGGTGAACTTTATTTAGCTTGCCTTGGATACAACCAAAATCTGAAGTTTCTAATTGGAGTCCTGGTACATCTTTTAGTTGCACAGCTGTCTGCAAATCAGGGATTCTGTCTGGGATTGCCTCATTTTACAGTTTAGAATCACAGAATCATAGAATCATTAAGGCTGGAAAGAGCTCCCAGGTCACTGAGTCCAACCATTGACCTAACACTGCTGGGTCCAGCACTAAACCACACCCTTGTGTGCTACATCTGCAAGTTGTTTCAACACTTTTGGGGATGGTGATTCCACCAGTTCTCTGGGCAGCTTATTCCAATGCCTGACCACCCATCTAGTGCAGAAATTTTCCCTAATATGCAATCTAAACCTCCCCATGCCCAGCCTGAGGCCGTTCCCTCTGCTCCTGTCCCTGTTCCCTGGAGCACAGCCCGACCGCCCCGGCTGTCCCCTCCTGTCAGGAGCTGTGCAGAGCCACAAGGGCCCCCCTGAGCCTCCTTTGCTCCAGGCTCAGCCCCTTCCCAGCTCCCTCAGCCTCTCCTGGGGCTCCAGCCCCTTCCCAGCTCCGTTCCCTGCCCTGGACACGCTCCAGCCGCTCGGTGTCTCTCTTGTCCTGGGGGAACATTTTGTTCTGGTCATTTTTTACTACACATCCTACAAAACTCAGAGGAGAAACCAGATGAGGTGTACAAATTGTTTCAAAGCCCTGAGTCAAAGTTTGGGGATGCAATGCCAAGGTTTTCTATTGCTGCTGACTGCTGTGCTCCACCTGTACAATGCTGAAGAAACAAAGCAAGTTTTGGGAGCCAATCTCCTTTGCATTTCTAATATTCCTTCCAAGTTTTTTCTCTTTTTCTGCTGTTCAGCTAAGAAATTCTTCCAATATCCCCTTTTCTGATCTTTTTTGGTGTATCACGACAAATTTGTTGAATCTCAATTTGATGGCTGTCACTCTTTGTGAGTTCTTCCATGATAGAATGGAGAGGAAGAAATGGGTGAGGAGGAACTGAGTGCAGGGAGACAACAGGTGCAGTGATTATCAATCCTCTTTTTAAGAGAAAATCCTCATTTTTTTTTTCAAGAAAAAGATGAACAATTTTTGGAAGGGAGCTTGCAGAGACACAGGGAAATCTTGAAGAGTTCAGCTCAGTACCTGTGAGAAGGGATCTGGTGCATGTTCCCTTCTCTTTCTGCTGCATTACTACTCCTTAACTCACCCCCTTCTCCAGCTTTCCAAGACACCAACACAAGATATCAGACATAAAGCTTTGTTTGTGTTTTCACTCATGAAATTGAAATTGTCTCTTAAGAGTAATGTAATTTGGAATGAAAATCAAAATTTCTGTGTCACCCTTGATTTTCACAGTCATTGAAACAGCAGCATTTGGGGCTTTATCCATTCCTATTCCTCCAAGACAGTATCTTCCTTGTATGGAGGCAAAAAACCAAAGCTAATCACCCAGAAAACCTGTCTACTTTACAAACAGCCTTGGAACAAGCGTGTAAAAAAGGGAAACACTGGAATACCATGTAACATAAGAAATTAAAATCAATTACCTATGAGATCCCTTTCAGTTTAAATGCTCGCAATGAGTGGGTAACTTCTCTAGAGCAATCAGGAAAATCAAAGTCTTCCAGGAGACAGGTGGATAAATCTCAGTATATTTTTGCTGATTAATTTCATAAAAATAGCTATTCATGTCATTAAGACTTGTTTAGCTCTAGATGCATATGAAATGTACTCTTAAAACAGTGCTAGCAGCCATCAATATTTCATCAAGTGCTTTACAAATTTTTTGTGACTTTTTTTGGTTGTGTTTTTCTCTTTTTTAGTTTCCATCTTGAACTAGTTGGAAGAACTATTGAAAAGATCGTGGGTCTTGAAAATTCCGTACTGTATTTGAAATATCTTGTGCAAATCTTATTTGCCTGAGAGCAGGAATTTCATGAAAGTCTGAGCTAATTTGCACTTGGGTTGGTTACTTGTGCCTGTACATTAGCTTGCTATCTAATTATTTTTTATCAATCTCAGCTCAAATCTAATTTTAGATTTTAAAATTTCTGACTATATTTCTTTGTGATATTGTATCATAGATCACTGTTCTTTTCTAAACTCCTGTGTAGCATTTGTGTTTTCTGTTTAAACTGCTATCACATTTCATCACAGAGTTATCTGTATTTTGATATTACACAATATTTTTTTTTTTTAAATTCTGCATAGAGGTTGAACATGCATTTGGAAATGGCATTTCTAGATGCATGGTCTGTAAATAGAAGTCATGATCATTATGGTGCAATTCTTTTTTTTTTAAATAGGCCATTGAGGTATAGTACAATGGTTCCTCAAAGAGATTATATCATCCTGGTGTCACCTTTCCATGATGACTTTATTCCTATTTTCTCTCTGTCACTGCTGCTGATGCCATCTCACACAATGGGTAACGTAGTGACCTCTATTTGTTCCAAGTTACACAGTGTTGTGAACCCCATGAAATATGTAACACTAATAAACAGGATGATCATTACTTTAATGTATAATGAGAAAATAAATTAAGCAGCTGACATTTAAATAAAATATAAATACTTTATGCAGTTTCTATATACCACATCATGGCAGTAATCCATTTAAAGTCAATGAACAGCATAATTGAATGGCTCATGTAATGCTAAGGTCTTCTTGAATATGTTTTCACTGACTATTCACACGGAAACTTGTAATTTCCTGACATTTTTTAGGACCCTTGTAAACATGGAGGTATTATTATACTTTTGTTTTTATTTCCCCGAGTATCAGAAGCATGATAAATTGCTACGTGCTGCTGAAATGTGGCATGGTTTAGAGATGGCAGGAAAATGGAGCAGTGAAGAAGAGGATGAAGCCAACTTTTCAATACGTCCTGTGGCCATTCCAAACTTGTCTAATAATTGGTAATAGAGCAGGTGAAGGAAAATTTAAACAGAAAAGTCTGACAATCTCTAAGGAAATGGTGACATTTTCTTCTTGTGGATCCAATGCTCACTCTCCACAATGTCTAGCAGGAGTGGCACTGAAGGAATTGAGGAAGGATAAAAATAAAAACAAGCATTGAAGTGAAATAAGTGCATGTTTTCATAAGAGAAAACCCCTCCTTGTCCAAAAAAGTCAAATAAAGAGAATTTTTAACTTTTAACATGAATATTCATTTTGGTCTGTGAAGATTTTGCAAATGAGTCAGTGCAGCAAAAACATTTGCATGTCATGTAGGTTTGCTACTCTCTATTGATCTGAGAAAGATGTGTTTCATTTAACTCTAAATAACATTTACACTCTCTTTTGGTAAAAAAATACCCACTAAGCCATATATGTTTAAATGTGTATCTTTCAAATATATTAAGGTTAAAACTTTAGAAATAGAGATGTAAATGTAAAGAAGTGAATTAATTATTTTGAATGCATTATCAAAATTTAGTTTAATCATCTGGGTTTTCAGTTCTGGATGTCAGGTGAATATTTTGAAATCAATAAACTTTTATATCATAGGCTTGTTTTTTGGGTTGAAGAACACTCCGCAGCCCTGAAGATTTTAGGGAAAGGAAAAATATGTATTTTATGTAACACAAATTAATATGATCTAATGGCCTACATCAGGGCCAAGAACTTCCTGCCTGCTGACTCTCAAATCCCTGGTCAAAGATTGCATAACCTGAGAAAGGGGCTGGAAATCGGGGTATTATTATTTTTCTTTATGAATCAGAGACACCCAGAGAATAGGTTATGATCCTCTGATAAGATTTTAATGTGTTACTATATTAATCAGTACTGAAAGTAGAGGCATCAGTGGGGAAACCAGTCTTGTCTGCTGCCTTGATGAGTGCAGAACTGCCTGAAGAGATCTGCACTAGAACATTAAACAGTATCTGAGATTATCTATATTATTTTGAAGAAAAAAGTAATATTTTCAAAACATCTCAGAGGAGAAGCATTACAAAACAACATTTTTTAGGGATGTGAAGCAATACAAAAGGACATTTTTGAGAGCTACAAGTTTTGCCAACATTCCAACATTGCAGAGAAGTTTTAATGTCAATATTTTTCTTCTTATTTCAAGATCTGAGACTGTGTGGTTTGCAGCACAAGCACAGCACCTGTAAGCTCTTTTTCCTAGGGTTTTGTTTCAAAACTGAAGAAGCCTGACCAAGATCATCTAAACAGTATGGGCTGATCTGATGAACAATATTTTAATAAAGGCTAACTGACACATGTAGAAATCCACATATAAAAGTTCAGAAGTTTTTTACTGTATATGGCATCACAAAACTCATGCTTAAATCAGGAGTAGCAGCTTGATTTGGAATTTTCTGGTTGAGTGCCCATATTTTCTGCACCCTATCAATGTGTTGCAGAAATTCTGGATGTGGCCTGGCATAATTTTCCCCATTGGCTAGTAGCTGCAAAAGAGATGAAGTCATGCACCCAAAATAGGAAGCACATTACACCCAAGGAGGTCTTGACCAGTACAGACAAAAGAATGACCAGGAAATTGTTTTGTGCTAAAGACAAGCACACATACAGTCATTGAATTGCTCAGGGAACCTTAAAAATAATTTGCATCTGCAGCATTTGATATCAAATGGTGAGGCCAGAAAAGAGCAATGAAATGATCAAGACAAAATGTTTCATGCATGAATCTGGACTTCTTTATTATTTATAGCCACCAGACAAAGGAATTAGCAGCTTTGAATTCAAAATGCTTTGACAGCAAGTACTGGTATATTTTTATCATATTTTTACCTTTTCCTTTTCCTTTTCCTTTTCCTTTTCCTCTCCTCTTCTCTTTTCCTCATACCTAGTGTTGAGGTATTTATTAAGATATTATGATTATTAGAGACACCTCTATCCCGTTGGTATGCATCAAAACCTCTGGCTGAAGGAAAGAATTAAAACTATTAGTGCAGAAATGTGCCACAAATATAGATGTGGCACATTTGGCTTAGATGTTTAAACACAACATGGATCACAGTTTTGTTTTATAATCGAGACAGACAGACCATGACCTAAGACCAACTTTTAACTTTATCCAAGTTTCCATCTGTATTTTCTTTTTCCCTCATGAACAGATATGGAGAAAGCATAAAGAAACACCTTGCATTGCTCAGCTGTGTCTCAAGTTATGTGACATGATTCTGACCACCAGTTTGAAGTCTGAATATACTCTGAATCATACATTAAATATTAATAAACTGACAAAGTGAATGTTTTAAGTTGTTGCAACATTTACAACAGTCAGAGTGGTTAAGCAGTGTCAGTGATAAGTGAAAATTTTCTTCTTTTCCAGCTTGCTCTTGGCAGTATACTTCTTTTCCTTATTTCAAACGCAGCAAGAAGTAGATCCATTAAACCAGAACAGAACAATGTCAAATTGTTATAGTTGTGCTGTCAGTTACAGCAGAATCCAGTTTTTCTGTCTGGTTGCATCTGTGTGAGCCTGACATCCTTACCTGGCACGTGTCACCGTGCCAGGCAGAGACGTGTTTGCTGAAGGGGACATTCAGGGAGGTCACACTGCTCAGACACTGAACACACTGCTGCCATGAATCCTCCCATTTCAGACCTTCAAATGACAGAACACCCCTTGGGTGGGTGGAAATCCCGCGATAACGAAATCTGAGCTGATGCAAAGCCATTCTCAGCCATTTTCACTGAGAGAAGCTGAGTGACCAGGAGCTGAAAATCTAACCTAGAATGTCAATAAGGAGATAGATATGTCCCTCTGATCAGGTTCCAGTGCAAGTCACCATAAATGACTGGAAATGACCCACAAAACAAGGCTCACTTCATATTACCTAAAACATTTGTCATATAACTGCTATTACCTTGGACTTTCCTTGTAAACAGAAGAGATAAATGCGAGCTTGTTGGGCATCTTATCTGATTTACCTTGAATGTCTTCTTCAAAATGCAATGAATACTACAAATGTCTATATTAATAAACAACAATAAAATAGGGAATTTAAAGGAATATCTTCATCTCAGCTGTGGAAATCTGCAGTAAAAACAGGCATCACTTGCATGCCAATGCCTGTGCTAATTTAAAGGACTTAAACAAAGCCATAAGAGGCACCACATGAAAAAAAACCTAATGGTGAAAATCTGCCAATGTAATGTGACATGAGGTCATCAAATTTGTTTCTCACACACACTGGCCTTTACACCTTGTGGTATGCAGACTTGAATTAATATGAGTTCTACAGTGTAGTACTTGCATGAATGCAGTGATGTTCAGTGGCGGCCACTTGAATTATTTTAATTTGTATGTGTGAGGTACAAAATAGATGCTGAAGAAAGGGAATCTCTTACTTCACCAGACATCCAAATAGATGATGTAAAAGCAATTGTGTGGAATATAAAAACCTCTTGTAACAGGCAAAAAGTTAAAGCTGCTTGCTGCAACATCTAATTAAGGATAACAAGCTGAACCCACACATGGCTCCCTGAAACTTCACCCAAAACTTAAAAAAAAAAAAAAAAATTATATATAGTATTAAAGGAAAATTTTAAACTACAAAATGATCACCTGCAGGAGAGATATGTCATGCAAAATACCCTTAGACTTCTTATTCTAGAGGAACTGCAGGTGGAGTTTATAAGTCCCTCTCAAGATACTATGATGTAAATCACACAGTTTCCCATAAGAAAAAAGTACAAGATCTGAGAAGACAGTCAGGGCTACCTACGTGGTTTGAAGCCACTCAAGAAGCCTTCACTCCTGAATGAGGCTAATGACAGGACAGAAGTGACTCATTCATTGACACGGTAACCTTTACCTGGTGCAGACCAAGAGAAGTTGGACTGACATCACAAGAGTTGTTTGCTCATACATCACTTGCCTGTCATTACACTCTCTCTCTGATAGATTATTCCATTAAGTGGGCCAGAAATAGCATTGACGTCACAATTCACATCTGCTACCGTAATCACTCATCTATCTCCTATTTTCAGGTGAGACAGGAACCCCAAAAAATTATTCATGGTGCGCAAAACATCACCAGTCATTTCATTCAACTTAAAGCTCCGCTCCTCTGCGAACAGACAGTGGAATAGCATGCACACCAACCATCAATAGCTTCTGTCAGCTCAATGGAAAAATCAAATTCTCCAGCTGAACTGCAGGAGGAAGTTCACAGACTGCTAAATACGAAAGGAAAAGGTTGTAAAGCTTTTAGCACTGACCTAGTACAATCTCAGACCTCACACCATGGCATTATCACACCTGCACTAGTGCAGAATGGGAGGGGGAAGGCACACAAGCTGAATGTGGATGGATGACAAGGGGTAAAATTTGTAGCAGAACAATTGTCCAGATAGTAACCAAACAGCAGAAACAACAACACAGATTAGGCACAGTTCAAAAGCCAGTACTTTCAGAGCAGTTCACTTGAAAGAGTACAAAACCTGTAATTCAATGAATATAGAAAAAGTTATCTGCTTTTTAGGTGTCTTGAAGAGGAATAAGTTATATGTGCAAGGTATTTGACAATTATAAGTGAAGTTGAAAAGCTTCTTACCCTGAAGAGGCTTACTTGGGCCGCTGAGACATTTTCAGGTCAAAGATGTTTTGTACAAATTCAAGACTGACCAGTGATCTACTGGAATCACCTACACGGACTCTCTGTCCACAGATGCTGTCTGACTGTTATCTATTATGTTTTATCTGCTTAGGATTAAAACAAAATAATGATAAAATAAGACTAGCACACTCATGTTTGTGTCTTAGATAAAGGGCTATATTCCCTTGCACTTGTTGTTGAAGTATAGCATTGAAGGGCACAACTCAAGACGCAACTTTTCCTCCGTAATCTATATTCACTTATTTATTTCTCTGCTCTTCATTTTGATTCTCTTTTCAACATTCCATAGCCACTAGCATTATGCTTCTTTAAGAATAAACTTCCCAGTGTCTATTCAGCATCCCTGCATGGAACTAGGCAGTGCTGGAACTACCAGTCACACATTTCTGTACCCAATCCTACCTCCAGTAAACCCTACTAAGTACTCTAGTTTAGGCATAGACATATTGAAATAATGGGACTATCTGAAATTCTTAACATTTGGCCATTTTGAATACATTTGACAGCAGATCAATTCCTCACGTCCTGTGTGAAAAAATTTTGTACCCACAAAGAGGCACAGAGAAGAAAAGGAGCACTTGATGAGACAGGATAATGGTGAGGACTTGAAATATTTAGAAATTTGCAAAGCATACAGGAAAGCATACATTCATGCCCTAATTTTATTTCATAGCAATTCTTCAGATCTTTGCATGCTATTGGGTTTCTTCCTCTGCAATCATATGCCTTCCAAATACATCCCTAGACAATATTTCTTCACAAGAGACAGACATTTCTGTGCTCTTTATACTGACCTCTCTGTGCCCACATGCATAACAATTAGGCCAGGATTACAAATTGTCTTTTTTTTATATATATTTAAAACCTTTACATCTGTGTCCTTTTGTGTTGATGATACCCAGAATTAGTTGTTTTTTTTTTTTTTTCTCCATGTAAAAAATACTATTTGCTCAAGTCAGTTAATGTTTTGTCTTTAAATGGGAATTATTGTGGTCTTTACCTTATAGGTACATCACAGGAAATTATTCATTTAGGTTTTACCTTGCTATATTGAGTCAAGTAACTATCCTGCCTTTTGAAAAGTAAAGTTACTAGAGCATTGATGAAAACTAATGTTTTAATTTGTCTCCAAGGTCACAATCTCCCAATTCCAGAGCTGGCAAGAGCATGCAGGAGATTTAAGTACCTATACCAACATCTGGTTAAATGGGTTTTGGGAGTGAAGAATTTGGAATCAACTTTCAAAGATCCCTTTGAAGTCGGGTTTTTTATGGTGTAATTTTATAAAAGTAATGATTTTGAATTTAAAATATATTGAAAAAGCATGAAAAAATGCATGGACACCTTCAATGTTCTTGGTAGATGATAGTATAGCCAAAAAGAAGCAGACATTCCTTATGTTTTGGTCCTTTGTTTGGTGTCACTATAAATTCCTTGGTTTTCTTATTTGAATGGCACTGGCAACTAAATGCTTAACACAATTACCCCTGTGTGGAGTTCTGTCTTATGTTTAATTAGCTCCTCACGTGCAGAAATGGGTTGAAAAACAGATGGTCTAACAACCCACAAGGAGAAATTACACTTGTATTGTTGTCTCTTACTCACTTATAAATGTCAACACACCCCAAAGATCACTGTTCATTGTCTGATCTTGACCTACCTTCCTGACTGTTCTTGTTTCCAGCAAATTTTGGTTTCTCACATGATTAAATGATGAACAAGAGAATGCAAAAACATTTATCAGGAGCAAGTAAATGGAAAAGTGTGCACTACGCTCCTGTTTGTGGCTAACATATGCAAGCTGATGTATAAAAATAAATATAAAGAATGCATAGTGGATGATGCTGTGATACAGAGGACTCCATTAGTGCACTATCTCTGAAAGACATTAAATTTTCCAGAGCCAAATAAATCAGGTCATTGCAGTTTAAGAGTCCTGTTTCGTTAATTGAAGAAAGATTCATTGTGCAGTTGTGCTCACAAGAGTGCAATAAAGCTGCAGTCCACCTAGGGTGTTTCTGAATAAGTTCCTGCATCCACTTGAAGCATTCTTATGGATGGAGAGTCACAGAGCATTCCTGCTTGCAATGTAGTTCTTTATTTATTAATTAGCTTTATCGTCTATTTTCCAACAGCGACATCAAAACAAATTAGTAATGATGGTGAAATTCACAAAATAGTGAATTCCAGCCAGAATAAAGTGCCTTACAGGGCACTTTCAGCAGAAAAGCTGTTTGTTTGAATCTCCTGAGTATTGGGGGAAATTTCTTATCATAAAATATCTCAAGTTAGAAGGAACCCATGAGGATTTTTCTGCTTTCCACATTTTCCTCCAGTATCAGTACAATCACCAAAACTGGGAATAAGCTTTTCAGATGGAAGGGAAATAAATTTTGGGTTTTTTATCCTTTTTTTGGATGTTTAACATTATTTAAATGCCAAAGAGTTGAAAGAAAATATAAGTGGCAATGAAAAAAATAAACAACAGTTTCTGAAAAGTGTTCATTAAAGAATTTCAGCATGTAGATGTATAGATCATTTAAAGTCATTTTGGATTGAACTTTCTTGCTACTGCTTCATTAAGTTTCATCTGGGCATCCTTTGAGAATTCTACAAACGTGTAACTGATCTAATGTGTAATTTTGGGAATGGAAATCTCTCTCCAATTCTGATCCTAGATAGAATCTTCTTATTTGTTGGGTATTCAAGTCCTAAACAGGAGCTGAATTTAACATTTATGAAGAAATTTCAAAATTTTAGACTGCAAAATTTAACGCATTGCCCTTGAAATTGTGCATTAGATAATTGTGAGAAAACAATGGCATCTCTTTTGGCTCATACTAAACACTAAATCTCGGAATTCACACAGTCACATCTCTTTACTTCACAGGTATTCTGAGTGATCACAACAATAATTTTTCCATGTTCTTAATTATATTTAAATAAAAGGTGAACTTATTACACTCCTTGAAACATGCTAGCTAAAGCATGAGGCTAAAAGACAAATTCCTGATTTCCATATTGGCAACTTCAGACATAAAATGATAGTGTGCTTCCAACAACTTAAAAGATATGATCTATAAATAAAGCCTGAATTTTATAGTGGCAAAATAGGCATTTTTTCTCACTGCATTTGTTACTTGGGTTTGTGGGGGAAGGTTTGATGTGTGGTTTGTTGTTTTTTTTGGGGGGGGGTTGAGTTTTTTGGGTTTTTTGTTGCTATAAGTTCATTTGTTTATTTTTTGATGGTTTTGTTTTTGTTTGCTTGTTTGTTTGTTTGTTTGTTTGTTTGTTTGTTTTGGAAATAAGGGTTCCAAGCTTCTAATATTTAAAAGGAAAGAAAATTGTGATCTTTCAAAGCATCAACCTTTGTCAACAATCAAGAAATGTTATATTCAACAAGAAAACTTCCTTTTTGTCTCTTCCATGTAGAAAACATGAAATCTTACCTGAAAATTTAAAGTTCAACCTTCGAATCTGGTGAAAAAACAATACTACTAGATGAATGATTCATTTGATTTCACTGACAATATCCAAGTAACACCTTCTATATAACTCTATGGCATATTTTTTGCAAGTGATGCCGTTGACATCAGGAAGATGCTTAAAAAGGCAGTATGTAATGCTGAGTGATATTTTTTTTTAAATCAATTGATTAAGAAGTGAATAGCAGAGTCAATAGAGAAAACCTTAGAATTTCTTATCCACCTAAATCAAGGTGAGTGTTATGGCAGAAGATGACAGTCTTGGCACAAGCCAAAGGACACTGAGGGAGAAAATTCAAGGAGAGATCTACCCTTCAATACCAACATGTCAACAGGGAGCCCTGTTACAAGATTTTAAAGAATAGTAGATCACTATTTGTTTAATTCAAAAATACTAGGAAAAAAGTAACAAATCTATCTAATAAAATTATATATCTCAATCTTAAACAAAACAAAACCAAATGCAAAACTAAACAAACTCCAAAATATTTTATATTCTATGTAAAAGAAGGAACTTAGGTATGGATTTTCATATGGTTATAGATACATTTTAAACAATTCCTTTCACTGTTTTGCCTTGGAAGGGCAGGAGGAAGTTGAAAGAAAAAATATTAATATAACATCTCACATTCTTTCCTTTACCACATTTTCTGGAGAAAAAGACACAGTCTACCCAAAGAATTTTAGAAAGAACTTTTTTTCTTCCTCAAACACTTCTTGACTCTTTACTCCTGTGTAGGTCTCTGTGACAGAGAAAGAGATGGGAATAAGGCTTGTTTTCTTTTTTACACTCTCTGGACTGGTTTTGAAACATATTGATTACTCAAGCAGGTCAAGCAATGTGCTAATTTTTCTTCTTTTGCTATACGCTATATTCTAATACTGCTCTTATTTAATTTACCTTCATTCTTTTTTTTTTTAATACACAATTGCATTATTGAGTTAATCATAAGTTAGGATTAATTCTGATACAATCTTTTTACTTTTTGCTCCCATTTTCACCCTTCCATTATGCATAGAAAAGAATGCCACAGAATTTTAATTTCATTACTCTTTAAACTCTGCGTGGGTGGAACTCACTGAGTTGGCAGGGGAAAAATATCACAGTTGTTCCCAGTCAGAGAATAGCTATGTTAAAATATTTAGGGATAAAAAGAAACTTTCTTTTTCAGAATATTTAGAAGAGTTATAAACAGCTAAGGAAAATAAGAGTCAGGAGAAAGGAACATTACAGTCAATTTATTTTTTAAAATTCCTATAAGGGTGATATTTCTGTCCATATAGTCCTCCAGCATGGGTGGTTAGCTTTATTTCATTTTCTGCAGATGTATAGTCTTCAAGTCTTGGCATCATTGGTGTAGCAGATACCTCCAATTCCTCTGCTGGTATTTCCAGCAGAGATTGCCATTTCCAGCAAAGTAGTGTTTAATAATTTTCCACTGAATTTTAGACTGATTCACTAAGGTGTGACAGTATAGAAACAAAAGCATCATCACTGCTAATTTCATGATTACGTGCATTCACTGTCAGAAGGTCTTCCAATATCCCAGGATGCCTGTAGTCATATTTTTGTATGAATTTACAAAAGCAGCCCTAGACGTTGCATTCCCTGGCCAGTCAGAGTGAGTTTGAAATTATCTCAGTGACAATCCATGCCATGCAGAGAAATGCAAAAAACTCCTGTGGCTCCTGTGCCCCTTCTCAGCCTAATGTGAGAGAATCAATAGTCACAGGAGCTAACCAATTTATGTGGCCAGCTGTGAATGCTCGCCTGCATTTCTCTGAGGTTTCCACAGGACCTTTGTAAGCTCATTTAAATTAAATCTGTCCTGCATTCCCATCCTTTTTCTTAAAATGAATTGCAAAGTGACAGACTCACGTTTCAGTTGGCTGCCTTCACAGATTCCCTGTGTCACTTTGGAGAAGCTTAATTTCTCTACTTATAAAATAAGGACATTATTTACTACTCCTCTTCTTTATCTGGTCTGTCTGTTTTTTAACAGAGGATTCACTTGGGGCTTTGAAAACACTTCATATTTAGGGGAGCTAGTATCAGTTCGAGTGCTGCTACAATAGAAGCAACAACAGCGCCTTTCCTGATGATTGTGTTTCACTTAATTTTGGGGAGTTGGTTGATATATTTCTGTTCAATTTCTGAATAGCTTTATAAAATTCTGCTTTACATATACCCACAATTTTTTATTCATCCAGTTAGATGGGTTCTGTTCTCTTCCAAGGATCATAAACATAACACAACACCCTGGAGAAGCCTATGTGTATTTTTTTAATATTTTAGCCTCTGTGGATATAAACCAACTTGCTTGTCTTTTGATTGAAGCGGAGACTAATTAAGTTAGTTATATAATTATTATTCTAAAGACTCTCCTTGTATGCCTCATCTGTCTTTATGTTGCTGAAAAAGACATTTTCCTGTCTACATTTTTTGCTGCCTGAGCAAATATAAATGTGCTCCTTAGGTCAGCTACTACTGAATACAATTTTTCTAAGTTAATGAGTGTAGCAAAAAGAAGAAAAAAAATCCTACTTACATATAAACATATTTCCTAGCCCACTCAATAAACCATGTTGATTTTTCAGGGTCTCTTTCATTAACCTGAAAAAAACACCAGGATCTACATAGATATATGACATTTGTGTTTGCCACTGCAAACTGTCCTGGGAAAGAAATATTAATATCCAGTCACTATCTAGGGCTGGATTCTGCTGGGTTTACTGATATTCCATCTGAGATTGAGTTTTTTCTACCATCTGTGGGTACCACTAAGCCATCTAGTCTAAACTAATAATTCAAACTAGAACTAATAACTAAATAAAAATAACATCTTTAGACATTTAACCAAGTGAAAAGAGGAATAATTATGCTTATGTGTTTAAGGAGACAAAAAAATCAAATAAACCCGTAGAGATGGACAGAGTTAAGGACAATTAATCCACTTTCCTCTATGATTTAAATACCATTATTTCTGGAGCTAGATATTGGCTCTTCCCTAGCTGTGAATGTAGATTCTTCAACATACACCAACACCACTTGCAACAGCTGCTGAGGCATCAGAGGCCTCTACCAAGGGCTCCTGTGGGACAATTCCGCTGTGCAAGATGCCAAGACCCTCAACATTTCTCTGCATTTTAACTTCTCAAACACCTTAATCATTGTGGTGGCCTCCTACTGCATCGCTGGCAGGTTTTCAGTGTCTGCCATGACCCGGGGAGGACCAAAACTAGACATCTTATTGCTGTGTGTCTGAACAAGTGCTGAGCAGAATGGGGTGTTTATTTCTCATTTAATTACACATTTTTAAGAATCTTTTTATTGCCTAAAGCTACGTACTGTTGTTGTTGCCTAAGTATTAACTGACATGTTTTAACATGAACAGTTCTTGTGAGTAGATCTTGAGGGCGCTTATTGTGTCATTAGAAATATTTTGCCACCTTACGGATGGGGAGCTGAGCCATTCCATGGCAAAGTGATTTTTGAAAGGTCATCAGCAAGGGGCCTGCTGCCCCTCCCCTGAGCTGGATTTAGGGGTGGTCTCACATGCTTTAGCTGAGCTGCTGTGCTGATTTTGCGCAGCCTGGTTTTTGGTGGCGGGGGGGACACAGAAATGGCTTCTGTGAGAAGCTTCTGGAAGCTTCCACAGTGTCTGGCAGAGCCAATCCCTCATGGCTGTCTAGAGGGGCATGCTGCTAGCCAAACCTGGGCCAATGAGAGATGGTAATAAATCTGTGATGACATAATTAAGAAGATCAAAACAAAGTGGGCATGTGCAGCTTTTTTGTGTCAGAGAAGAGGAGGAGGTGAGAACATGTGAGGGAAACAACACGGAGACACCGAGGTCAGTGGGGAAGGAGGGGCAGGAGGAGCTGCAGGGACCAGAGCTGAAATTCCTCTGCAGGCCGTGGTGAGACCAGGGTGAAGCGGCTGAGCCCCTGCATGGGGATCCACAGGGATACAGAGATCCACCCTCAGCCGTGGGGATTCACAGGGATACAGAGATCCACCTACAGCCCCTGGGGATCCACGGGGGATGGAGTGATCCACTCACAGCCCCTGGGGATCCAGGGGGTTGTGTAGAGATCCACCCGCAGTCCATGGGCTTCTATGGGAAATGCAGAGATCCACCCACAGCCCCTGGGGATCCACAGGGATGCAGAGATCCACCCACAGTGCCTGGGGATCCACAAGGATGCAGAGATCCACCCACAGCCGTGGGGATTCACAGGGATACAGAGATCCACTCACAGCCTGTGGGGATCCACATGGGATGCAGATCCATGCACAGCCCCTGGGGATCTATGGGGGATGAGGAGATCCATCCACAGCCTGTGGGAATCCAGGGGGGATGTAGAGATCCAACCAGAGTCCATGGGGTTCTATGGGGGGTGCAGGGATCAACCCACAGCCTATGGGGATCCGCAGGGGATGCAGGGATCCACCCACAGCCTGTGGGGATCCGCAGGAGATGCAGAGATTGATCCATCCACAGCCACTGGGGATCCAGGAGGGATGCAGAGATCCACCCACAGCCCCTGGAGATCCACATGGGATGCAGAGATCCCCCCACTGCCCATGGAGATCCACAAGGATGCAGAGATCCACCCACACCCATGGGGGACGTGCCCATGCCAGAGCAGGTGGATGCTTGGCTGTGCTCCAGTGGGAGACTCCATGGAGAGAGAGGGCCCTGCTCCCAGGCTGGAGCAGCCTCTCCTTGGAGAACTGCACCCTGTGGAACGAGAGATCCATGCCACAGCAGTCTGGGAAGGCTGTGTGCCCATGGGAGGGACTCACACTGCAGCAGGTCAGGTTTGACTGCTCATCATGACAGTGCACCCACACACTGGAGGAGTTCACTGAGAAATGTCTGCTGTGGGAGGCTCCCCACGGTCTCACAGGGAAAGGACCCCACTCCTGGAGAAGTGAAAGAAAATCTCGGTGATGAACTGACCCCAAAACAGCCACGCCCTGTCTCCCTGCACTGTTGGTGGGAAGGAGGGACGGGTTGCAGGAAAAAGGTGTTTTAAGGGCTTATTTTACTTCTCATCATCCTCCTCTGACTCTGCTAGTAATAAACTCTGTACCTTTAAGCCTGTTTTGCCCTTGCAGTGTTTTCTCTCAGTCCTTATCTCAGCTCAGGATCCCTTCATTATTTTTTTCTGTCTTCTGCCCAGCTGTGGCAGGGGAGGGTGAGCAACCAACTTTTGTGGGTGCCTGGCGCTGTGCCAGTGTCCAACCATGACAGGCACTCCTCAGGTAAGAAGCTTTCACAAAAGGAAAGCAGACTCTACACCATCTAGGATTAATCAAATTGTGGAGAAAAAGGAGATCAACAAGGTCTTTGCAGAAACCATGAATACCCAGGAGTCCAAGCCAATATTTAATGCAAAAAAGGCTAAATATTGGAACAGGTATCCAGACAGGCGGTGGGAATTTCCCTCCTTGTTAACATGAAGAATTTATTTGACCAAGGCCTTGAGCAATGCCTTTTGTTCAGACCTGCTCTACACACTGATGATTGGACTGGGTGACATATTTTAACACTTTCACAGCCAGGACAGCTGACACCAACAGACCAAAGGGATTTTCCTGACCATATGGCATCTCACTCAGCAATCAATCTATGGAGGAGGTTGGTGGGGGCAATGATGCTCAGAAACTGGGCACAGGCTGGTTGTTGATGAACAAGTTGTTCACATATGCATCACTGTGTTTCTTGGGTTTTGTTTATCTGTCTTTCCTATTTTTCTTTTTGTTTATTAATAACAACAGATAATTATAGCAAATGATAATGTTTATAGTAATTATTAAAATATTTCTTATATTAACACACGAGTTTTCTCACTATTGCCCTTCCAATTCAATTTCCTCATCCCATTGGGGTGGGAGAATGAACAAGCAGCTGTGTGGTGCTTGGTTGGCAGCTGGGGTTAAACCATGACACAGGCTCAGTTGGTTGCCTTTTTTAAAAAATTTGTCCTTGTTTTCTCACTCCAAGACATTTTATAACCAAATTTTCCCTGCGTGTGTCTTTGCAGATAACAAAGTAATCTCATTCCTGAATACCCCTGGAAACTAGATCTGATCTTTCATAGATGTGCATTCATGCTTGAAGGCTTTTCAAGAGATTGAGCACAAGCTGGAATGATGAGAAATCAAGGGAATCCACTGTTCTCCTGTCAGACTCCTGATAAAGGAAAAATTAAATCCCTAACTGTCCTGGTTTCATCTGGGACACAGTCAATTTTCTTCCTAGTAGCTGGCACAGTGCTAAGGGTGCTCCCTGTGCAGTACCAGCCCACCACCCAAATTCTGCTTCGGCTGGTGGGAATTGCACTGGGAGTGGATGTAGTAAAGCTTGAAGTGGTCAAACAGAATGGTGATGAGAGCTCTAGAGGCCCTTAGGGAAAGCATGTAAAGAACTGTAGATCACCCCAAATGATGCATGAATGATATTTAATTAGTAATGGGCACTATTTAATGTAACACAGGGAAGGCAGAATTCCTACAGTCATAACTTAATGAGTTCTAGCAGATTCTACTGCACCCTTCAAGAGACACCAGACACAAAAAATTTGTGACTGGGAAATGACAGCTGAGCTTAGCTACCTCTAGTCACAGTCTGATATTATCTTTGAAGTTCTATTATCATGCTTCATTGGGAAATATTCACATCACACACAGAAAAGCATACAAATTTTTAGTAGATACCTTCTTATTGTTGCTTTTCACATAATAATAATAACTTTGGAAATTCAAAATTCTGGTTGCTTCCTACAGCCTCTTCTCCTTTCCATTTGATTCTATCCAACTACAAAAAGAGATTATGTCTGTTAACATTCACAGTTAATAAGACAGAGTTGACTTTTATGAATTCGGGACTAAAACAGTATTTTGTTTTATCATAGACAGCAAGAGGTGACAACAGACACAATTCAGGAAAGGCTCTTGATAAATCATTACCATACTATGCATTGTGAAAATTCACACTGCAGCTCTCTTAATTGCCAATGTATGTTTTTCTCTGTAAGATATTCACTTAATTCAAAGAACAGAAATATTCTGTGACTCATTAATGTGGCTACAATAAAGGGTGCATGTGGGAACGCCCATTAAAGTTAAATATTACCTTAAAAATCAAAAAAGTTTGAGGAGGTAACTGCCACACTGTATATACATTGTGTGTCTTGGATAAACACCTTTTGAAATGGTTAAAGAAAAAATAACTGCCTGAGAGCATTTGTGTGAGCACTGAGAAAAAAAGATTCATAAAACTTAATTAGAAAATACTGCATAGAATCCCTACCTTATGAAATGTGTTCAACCTTTTTTATAACTGAGTGCATGTGGAATGCTTTGCAACAGGTTTAATGTCTCTGTGGATCCTGATGTTTTCACAGGGCATGAGTGGGCAAATGTCAAGGGCAAATGTCAAGGGCAAATGTCTGTATTTGAGAAGTAACTTGGATAGTTTCAGTTTAAATCATATTAACAGCTTAGATTTTGGGTTCTTGATGTGCATCACATTTTTTGATTAAAAGAAGTCAAGCCATCAAAATAAAAATGATAAAGGATCAGAAATTACTGTGCTTCATTTTAGGTAATATTTCCAAAGCAATAATAAAACAGTTTACCAATCAACCAGTTAATGACCAATGTGAGTTGTTATAAGGCATTAGGTGAAGTTGACAGAGTCTAATTTATCTAGCTGGCCATTAACTCATCAATAAAAGGGTTACTAGTCAAGAATGTAAAAATTATTCATATAAATCTCAGTTATGTTACTATTAAAATACTAAATTAGTTTTCTAAAATAATTTACTTTATCATTATCACAGTGTAATGCCAGTAATTTATCACCAACACTTTATTTCAGCCACTATTGGCCCAATAAACAAAAAAATTGACCTGATTGCAACCTAAATGTGGAGGATAATTTTATAATGATCTGGGCTTCCCATATGCTCTACATATCTTCCAGCCTGAAGAAGTTCAGTACCCAGATGTTAATTTAATAGGATTCAGAAGTCAGAAACAGAATACTTTGTACTCTCCACCATTTTTAGGGAATATCCTACCTACATTTATCTGTGACGGCTATTTTCACTTGGTAAGCATGGATTTTGAGATGATGACCCAAAACCATGCAACTTGGAACAAGATTAATGTTTGCACAGAACCATGACAATAATGCCATACAGAGGCAGCTGCATCTGTCCAGTATGTCTCTTTGGTTTTGGAATTGGTCTGAAACTCAAAACTAGATATTTGACTAAATATTGTCCTAGTTCAAACAAAAAAAATTATTCAGGAAACAGGTCCCTTCAGTCAAAATCCAAAGAAATAAGACTAAATCAATGCAAGAGCCACTGCCTGCATCACTCATGAAATTGCAACAATGGAAATCCCATTCATCTGAAAATTAGTTCAGGCTACACCTTTGCAAAGTGCTGATAAATAGGTATAAATAAGTATTAGCATAAACCAATTGCCAGCATTGCCAGCAAAGGTTTTTTTTTTTTCTCTTTCTCCATATCTTATTGTGGAGGACATACACCTCTTCACTTAATATTCATTTTGTTCAGATGGGATTCTGAAAGAAATGGAATGAATTTTATATAATATTTATATAATGAATATGAATGAAGGCAAGAGGAAGGACAGGAGGAAGAAGATGATTTTAAATGTATACTAAAATGTAGCCAGTGTATCCATTTAAAATAGAGTTAATGAACACTCTAACACCGTGAAGACTTTAATTAAGAAACAAGCATTATTAAAAAAAAAAAATCAGTTAATTTCCTAATTAAATCAACATGCACTTGTAAATGGGTTACCAGTAATTTCCTTGCCAGTGTCATTGTGTCTTTTAGGTGTAATGTATAGTTTTTAATAGGCAATTACTTGATTCTTCATGACCCAGACATAGTATTGAATGATTAATTCAGTAATGTTAAAAAAGTCATGCACCCTGTCTTCTAATGAAAGGTAGTAACAAAAATAGTAAATTAGGTTAATATGTTTCAGAATACATTAACAATTACAGATTAGAATAAATACACAGTAGTGTCAGTGGACATTTCAGATTTCAGAATACAGATGAAAGTCTTTTAGGTCCAGTTTGACACACTGTAATATATACCTAACATTTCTCTGTATTTTTTTTTTAAAGAATGCCTCAGGAAGACAATTTCAGTAATTTATTTTTCCAAAATGAAATTATTAAATAATTTATTTTCCAACAAAAGGGGAAAAAATAAAGAATCTAATTAACCAAGTTTGTTAAAGCAGCTCAACAGAAAAAGAAATGGAAATTAAATCTCTCAAGACACCTGTTTGATGCAACAGGCTGCATTTTTACTGAAGATTTGCTCTACCCCTCAAAATACTTAAAAAAAAATCTTGTCTAAATAGCAAATTTTGCCTTAAAAGAAATGTTGTCCAACTTACATAAACCATTTACAATGTACAGTGGAGCACAGCTCAGCTGACTGGTGAGCAAGTCCTGTGTAAATGAGGCATGCTGATAGAGAACGATTCCAGGTTGGACATGAAACACAAAACTTGGCACCGCATGATTGCTCAGACTAGAACAAGCTGGAACTGTTCACCAAAAAATGGCTTGTCCTGATTTTTTGAACTGTTGTATAATTTCTCCCATGACAATCCCTTCCTTTTGGAAGCATCACAACAGCACAGGGCTGAACATTTGTAATTCCTTTTTCTTTTGCTTCCCTCAAATATTAAAAAATTTATCACATCCAGAATTATTTTTCAAACTGAAAAGATAAATTAGCAGAGATTTACTAAAAAATCTAGATTGCTCATGGCATGTTGGTCAATTCTAAATAAGCTGAGTATCACTACAGGTACAGATGTTGATTCTATATTAGAAAGTTACCAGAGGAAAGTACTGTAAAATGCTTTGGTGCCAAAATATTGTAGGAGTATTATCAAGAAATTTAAGTGGTCTGATTTTATTTCTTTTCATTCTTCTTTCCCTTCTTTTTTTCATTATTAACAAGGTTCTCTTCTTTACCCTTCTGCAGACTGTTAATGTAGAAGTCGTCTCCTTAGCACTCATCACCTAAAAGAGGCTTCATTGAGCATCCTGCCTCATTGACTTCTTTTTTTCTCCTCGTCTCTTTTTGAAACCTATTGACTGTTTCTTAATTCTTCTCTCCATAAGTTATTGCCTTTTTGACTGAATGCCTTAATTTGTTCCCCATATAATGTCTCCACTCTGCTGCTCCCTGTGATTTATGGTATATGTGGTCTTCCGTTGTTTAACTCCATAAACGACTTTGGAATAAAATTCTATGAAAGTAGACTTACTCCCACATGAGTAATGAAGTCAGCTGCACTGTTGACTCCTCATCATCTTGAAAACACACCTACACATGTTTGCAGGCACAGTCAGGTATAAAGTCTTTAAAATATTTCCATTTACCTTAGTGTCCCTGTTGCACTTCTACTGAAATTTCTGATTATTCTCAAAATCATCTAACACACCCCAAAGAGCTATTAGGCTTTTCCAAACTACTGCAATGCAAATAACAACTAGGAAACTTAATTGTAATACTTCGACCTGGAAGCTGGGGTTCTAGAAAATCCACAAACCTGTTGATCCTGCACTTTAGAAAGTATATAGTAAACACAAAAAACCTCCTAAAATGTTAAAAATTAGAAAATCTTGATTAGGGACGATTCATAAATTCTGAGTGATTTCTTCAGTCTGTATAATTTGATTCGGCAGAGCTCAAAGATCTCTCTCTCCTCACCTTGATACTGATGGAAAACAGGGTTTTTCATTAACTTATTAAGCAGGGTTGTAGAATCATCCTTTACTATTACCTAAATTATTAGTAATTTCTTCTTCTCCCCTGTACACACACTTCCACAATTTACACAGCTAAAAATAACAACAGCACACCGTTGGTTTATTTTCTGCATCTTCTAATTTACACCTGCTTGTTGCTCATCAGCTGTCATTTACTTAGCAAAAATATATAATTATGATGCTCTAATTTATATGTCAAAAAGGTTCACAACTTCATTTGGAAAGAAGGGAGCTGAGGGAAAGAGATGCAATGTTTGTATATCAGGGATCCACAACTTTCCAAAAAGCTAAAAACATATAATGACAGAAACTGCAAAAATTAAGACAGTGTGGGCTAATACTTGTGTCTACCTAGAGTTTTTCCAAGCAAAATCTACATGTATATTCAGGAGTCCCAAAAATCCAATCAATCATCTAGTTTTTATGAAAAACATCTAGAAAGGTTAAGTAGCTAACTCTCCAAAAAATCAATGGAGTTTTGCTGCTGGCTTCAGTCACACCATCCACATGAAGTCCAAACTTTATTTTCAGGTAGCTCAGTAAACCAATTTTGCCTGTAGGGGTTCTGAAACAACTTGAAAGTTTTTTTCCAGGAAAATCAGCCTTCTACAATCCTATTACCTATGTGTGACTAGTTGCTTACATACTCACCCAAGAAATTTCTCAAATTATTTTTGGTGAGTGGAATTGCATTTGCTGGGGAATTTAAATTCCAAAGATAGCATGCTCTCCACATTTGATGGAATGCCCTTAGGTAGTAACTGCAATGCAAACTTGACCCATTCACAGGAGAGATCCTTGGAAAAATTATATTCTGACCCCAAAGCATCCTTGTTATATCTTCATGATTTTAGTATCAGGGAAAAATGTGTCAATTCAATGCTGGTTGAACTTGCCTTTGGTCTCTTGGCTTATTGTCATATCCTAGAACCTGGTTGTCCTATTGATATATGACAAGGCTGGAGACTCAGAAGGAGGTAATTTGTCACACAGGCAAATTACAGTTTTGTTAAATGTTTACAGTACTGTTAAACATTTACAGTTTACATTTACAGCTTAACGTCCAACATAGGTCCTTTCCATCTTTAGGATCACGTTTCTGCTGTAGAGGTTTTCCAGCACTGTCTGGAAGCACATGTGCAACAATAGGATTCTACAAACAAATATAGGCCATTTCTTCCCAACAGATTTCTCAAGTTTCAACAAAGTCCATGGATCTAGCTACACCTATGTAGCTTGGGGGTCTTTGGGGGTTATTTTTTATTATTTTGGTTTTAACTATTACAGAACACAGGGTATACCTTTTGTGAAGGCTTTCTCTGGAGATTTGGAAACTCTTTCAGCACTCTGAGTATCACAAAACATTTTCTTTAATTCTCAATTGATTTTGATTGTCAGGTTGAACAGAAGAATAAATTAGAATTCGGGAGAGATATTTTAGTTGCACCACTTGAAAAATCTGAAACATACCCATGTGTGCTAACTTGTAGTGACAAGGAATTAGAGCAGGTCTCTGGTAGGATGGCAACTCTGCCAGGAAGCTGACCATAGCAGGTTGTGAAAGGTGCAGGGTCCAGGGCTGCATCAAATTCAGAAAAATGAGGGTTATGCTCCTGGAGACAGAGATTGGTCTTCAGCAGCACATAGAAATGCTGTGGCTCTGACAGACCTGTGGGAGATATTTGATTTGCAACACAAAACTGAGTTATTGTCTACCTTTCTGCTAAGGATCTTGCTGAAGAAACTGAAAAGTACTTTGGCCCCTGGCACTCCTTTGACTTCTCATTATCATCAGAAAATGGAGTAGCTTAAGAACAAATATTTATAACATAGACATGCTTTGAGGGCCTGTGATGGAATTCCTTTCCTCAGCCTGGTGCAACAGAGCTTCTGTGGAACAAGAATTTTGACCAAGTTGTCCTCACGGCATGATCATAATGTGATTGGTGAGATGGTTTAATTTAATTCTTTTAATGGAGCAGGAAAAAAGCAACCTGCTCTTAGAACATAGCATATTGTGTTATGCAGCACGAATCAGGACATTGGGTTTGAAATCATGGTTTGTAGAAGCAACTAAAAAGTTTATTTATTTATTATCATAAGTTTATTTATTTCTTATTTTTAATATCAGAGTTGTTCTCTCCTTTTTGTGCAGGACCAGCAAAATCCCAGTATGCAAAATTTTTTGGTTTTGTTGTCCACTTCAGACACCTTTACAAGATGCCAGCCCAGCAATCTCTATCACAATTTTTTTTTTTCTGCTATGGCAAAGAGCTCAGTTTATGACATTACAGATGTCCAGTTTCACCCTCCTTCTCTCTGCAAGGCCATTAGACCCTTTTTAACAAGAAAGATTTTATTCTGTAAAACGCACACAAATCTGTAGCTAAAATATTTTGTCATCTAATAAACATCTACACTACCGATTTGGTCTTAAGCAATGAGAAAAGTAAAGTCACCACTCAGAAGGTGAAATTTTCAATCAGAAAATAAAACTTTTTGAGAAAATTGTGCAAAAATACACATTGCTTTGCAGGTGTGGAGGAAATGTTTGGCTGGTTTTAGTTGCCAACCAAAGAGAGAACTCCCAAAGACTGTCCTGTGTCTCTGCATGTCCCTTTCCTTTGTGAGCTGCCCTTCTGGCTGAGACTTACTAAGAGTTCCCAATACAGTGGCCCAGAGCAATAATTTAACTTTTTTTGTTGTTGTTTGCTTGTTTTGTTAACTGATCAGCTCTCACTATGCAACAAATACCGGTGCATGTGTGTACAAAACCAGTGTACAAAACCATTCTAATGGGGAGAGTGCTAGAGTAGGTGGGAGGGACTGTCACTTTGTGCTGGAGTCAGGAGTACATGAAAATGTACCCAAAACTCTGTGACTTCTGGTCAGGAGTGTTTGTATTGTATGGCCAAAGCACATTTAATTTATAAAGGTGTTTGGATTCCTGACACATAGTGGTTGTGGCAGAAAAGAGAACACAGCTAAGAACCTGGCTTATAATATTCCACTCCCAACTGAACCCTTGTTAAAGCCTATTTCTCTGCCACAATTAGCTGCTAAACTTTGAGCAGCTTTTTAAAAATACAGTGGATTTTGTGAATGATCCTTGTAATTATTATAGCATCTGGAAAAAACAAGGAAGCTGAAGTCAATGTGTGCATTCCCTGGGTAGTGATGGAATGTAACACCATCTTGCCCTATTAATAACCTGTCATTTTTTAATGAGGCCTGCTGATATCAAATAAGTGTATAGGGCAAGGTAAAAATATGAGTGCAAGTTCAAATGAGGAAAAGATGCATTAACACTGTAAATAGCTACACACACAATTAAATTTGAGCTGACAACAAGAAAATAAAACAAAACCCTTACAAATCTGTCATCTGTTCTAGCTGGAAGGGGATTTAGGTTATCCTCAGTTCCTGTTGTGTAAAAAACAAATTGTATTGGGTTCCCATGACGAGGTCTTGGTGTGAGGGGAAAATGTGCTGGTGGCTGCTATGAGAAGCTGCTGGAAGTTTTCCTGATGGATCCAGTGCTGTCCAGCTCTGAGATGGATGCTCTGCAGGCCAAGGCTGAGACCAACAAGAAGGTGTTGCCCAGCCAAGGTGCTGCTCATCAGGGCTGAGTCCTAAAGAGCATTTCTGTGATCTTTGTGCAGCCTGAGGAGATATGGAGAATGCTCCAAGACAAGTCAGTACTGCCCATGAGGGTAACTGTGGCATGACCCGCTCCTGGAGTCAAGGATAACTCCTTAATTCTTGTTAATTAATCCCTTGAGGCTGATTAGAGTGAAAAGGCACTGAATGATTGATGTTTGTAAATATATATGTATCTGTTGTGTTTATTTTTGAATTTGGTGTAATGAAAAGCAGGTGTGTAGCCATTTTGGTTATTATTATCTGTAGTAATATGACAGCATGAAAGCAAAAAATATCACTTAATAAAGGGATATAGGGGAAAGAATGGAAGAAGAGAAGCAATATGTGCAATCACCACCCATGGATTTAGAACAAGACTTGCTTGTCACCTTTGGACAAAGTGATGATCAAACATCTTGATCCATTGAGAGTGGGGATGGGAATCTCGCAAAACACAAAATTCATTGGATTAATATAAGTTCAGACTCAGGTGGGAATGCCCAAGAACCTCCTCTGGTGAGGGGGGTAAAAAAACTGTCTTTTGATCATACACAGTACTCTGGTGGAAGCCTCAGAAATGAGTCTGGGGGTGTTTGTGGGGTCTTTGATGGTTTCAGCCAACATCAACCCAAATACAGACCAAAGGAAATAGAGACGAAAAATGAGTCCGCATTACTTAACCTATATTTTTACATTATTTAAGAGCTTTTAATTTCTATTTTGTATTTTAGATATGACTTACGAATTTTTATTAGAATTATTATAATTAGGAGATTAAATGCATGAATTTGAGACCACAGACAATAACTCAAAACTACCCTATCTTGGAATGGTGCTGGTTCATGGAATTTGAAAAAGGTATGACCCAAGCTTTTCTTCCAGTCCCAGATTTTTCCATATATTTTGGGATAGTTTAAGAGGCATAGGAATAGCCATGTATTAAATGTATTTTTCTTTGGATTTTATTCTTAACAAGGTTAAAAAGTTAACATACATATCCTATACTCCTTTGTAATTTCTCTATTCGTTTAACTATCAAAGTGCTGTAATCTGCTACAATTTCCCTCCTCGCTCCTTGCCCCCTTTTTCCTGCAGTTTGTCATGCAGTTCATTTCTCAGCTTTGAAACATGATGGACTGAAGCAATTTAGGTGTAATATATATGCATTTTTTCCTTAGTTGTGGCCTCATTGAATACTTCTGATAAACAAATGAGAATAAGAAAGAAAGTTCCTTTGTGAAGTCAGGCATAACTCTGAAATCCCTTGAGCTATTAGAGTGCATCTGTTTTTATGCATATAGTACAAAATGAACAGAGACGCTTACAAAATTAAATGTCACAGGTTCAAACCTACTTAGATACAGTAAAATAGAAGCTCAGAGTTGAAGGAATTTAAGTTGCTGTAGATTCTTTGTTGTAACACAAAATGGATTCATCATCACATTTCCAACATGGCTGTAAACTTAAGTTGTATCTCCTTGCTGTTGAATAGGCTCCTCTTAAATGTGTGTCAGTCTGTGTTCTCATCGCAGAAATGAAATGCAAAGGGGCAAGCATTCTAAATTCTGCTAGATCAAACTTGGCAAAGAACAAATAGGCAGGGAGATTTAGGGTTAGGCCAAAATAATCTTCCTTCAAGTGGCTCGAAGGAAAAGCATTGTTAACAAGGGAACATGACAATTCCAGAGTAATCATGTATTTCCCTGGCATGGCCCTCACAGCACCTGAAATTCACTGACAGAGAAACTTCCCACTGCACTAATGTGATTTTTGCTTTTTCATATATTTATAGCTCTGTAGACTATTACTGTATAGTTATGTATTTTCTTAGCCAGCTTCAGTACTTTTTTAGGCAAACACATTCCTGGAATCCTATCCCAATCCTGCTTCTTCAGTGAAACAAGGCCTGTCACTTTCCCATGAATTTAGACATAAACAATGTGGGGCTAGAAGCAAAGGGGGAGCCTTCACTAGGGGGCTGAACCAAGAGGGGCATTACTTCATCAACTGTGTTTCTAACTTGGGATTTTTGTAAATTATGCCAATTTTCTACATTTGTAAAATTGCTGAATTCCTATATCACATACGCATTCCACCATAAGGGTACCTGGAGGATGTTCATGGTCGTATCATGGTCATAATAAATGGTAAGATTTTTTTTTTTTTTTCATTTTAATCTTGTTTGCTTGTGATTTTAAGGTGGATAAGACATCAGCAGCAAAAAATCCCACAGGCTGGAAGGGTCTGCAGGCTGCCAGGAGTGGGTGCTATTACAAAGGACTGCTCAGGGCTATGTTTGGTCAAATTTTTTACCTCTTCCAAGACAGATTCTGTGAGTCCTTGTAAGTGTACAAACATCTTCATGCTAGTTTTTTTTTTAAATTGACATTAAATTGAAATATTCTTTCTTTCTTTCTTTTTTTTTTTTTTTTCTGAAAAGAGTCTTGATCTTTATTCTGTGCATTCCTCTATGACACAGAAAACTAAATATGAGTAACTGCCTGAAACAGTAGAATCTTTTCTTTATAAAATGTAAGCATATGTCAGAAAAACCTAGATATATGCTTCTCAGAGCCTGGATTTTTAATTAATCCTAATTTTGGTGTAAATCAGGAAGACTTAATCTCATTTACTTTTAAATCTCTTAGACTTTGAAAGGCCTTAATATCTATTATGCTAAATCAAATAAAACTGAGGCCTTAGCTTCAAGTGGTTGAAGACGGGCAATATTTAATTACTTTTGGAAGACATATGTAGGTCATCTTTTAAAACATAGAAATAAACCAGCCTATGCTTATGTAAAGCTGTTTGGCCTTAATATCTAAAATACACCATGACTAATTCAGCAAGTCATTAACTTCTTCTCCACTGCTGGAACCAGAGAACTCACAACTCTGACTGGAAGATCTGACACCAAAAACATTTAAATTTATGGGCTGATGAATACAAAGAGTAATGGCTGTGGTTGTCCAACAGACCTTTCACAAGTGAGTGATCTGCATTTACATTAGAACTCCGATGATTTACAAATGCCAAGGTGCCACATTTTAATTTCACGATATACACATGTCAGGAGATTTTTAATTCAATATATCATACCCATAAGCCTTTGCACTGTATTTTATATGAAATAAGAAATGAGTAACAAATTAAACCACAATCACAAAACAGTCAATGGACAATATAAGGAAAATAAGGCTATGTTTCAGTTATTATTGCTGTCAATGTCTGTCTTTGTATTCTGGAAGGAGTCTGGCTTCTTGAAAGATGAAGGAAATTTTGAGGTATTTATCACATTTATTTCCATTCTCAACTTTCATGGATCAAAATTTTAAGAAATGTTACAAAAACATTTTCAGTTAAAACGTTAGATCCTAAAATGCATTGAAACATATGCTTTCCTCAAGGGACCCCTGGCAGTTTTTCTAATGCAACTTCTGTCATGGTACCTGTATCAAAATTTCAAATCAAATCAATGGAATCTGTTTAGTTAGTTTAAAAAAGTAAAATAAAATAAAACTTTAAATATCTATTAGGTCAGGAGGAAGAAAACCTTCTATTTTTGTTTTCCTACTACAAAATATTAACTTTTTAATAATGCATGAAGCATTAATCTACCTACAATAGATGAGGCAAAATATGGCTAATGGACCAAAATTGGCAGCAAGCTGACCAGTATTTCTCAACTTATATTAACAGGCAAATACATCTCAGGGGGATATTTTTCCTTCCAGAAGTTAGAAGAAAGAAGTGAACAAAAGAAAACCTCAAATGAAAAGAAAAGAACCACCAAAGACATCTGAAAAGAAAACCAGCAGTGTAGAAAGATTCAGATCTTTAAACATAATGGCATCTAGAAATGTAATTCTTAAAAACACCCATCTTTACATGAATCTGGTCTGTGTTTCAAAGCTCTGAATTAACAATTTTTAAAAAGCTTTCAAATACTTGCAGAGATTTAAATGTAGGGTTCCCAATCAGTAGATTGGGATAAGACTAAAAATACCTGGAATTAATTTAATGAATGACAGCTAATAAACATTTTTCTACCAGAAAGAAGGCATAGCATCACTCTGGAAGAGATCATGACTCTTGTTGCTAAGGGTGAAATTAGAAATATGAAACTAGTCTAAGAAACCCATCTAAATCATCTGAGAGAGAGCAAAATTGAGCAACCCTTCTTCTAAAGAGCCTGTCATTAAAAGACATTTATTAATTGTTTTTAGAACAGAAGAGGTTAAGGCTTTTAAATAATTTAATAATAAGTCAAAATTTTGTCTTTCCCCTGTAAAGTTCATTCACTCAACTTGCAAGCCTTTCTTTGCATCACTAATACAAGTAATTTACATTCATGAAGTCTGTTGTATATAGAGGAAAGATTCATTTTATTTTGAATAGAAAAGGTCACATGAAAAATCAAAACATACAGAGTCCTAATGGACAGAAATGATAACACTCTTATTCTTCTCCATGACTACATAATTTCATTTCAGGCGGCAGAAGAGCTTCCTTTACTCTTTTCCTTTTTTCCCAGATGAACATCTTTTGACAGAAAACCCTACAATTAATACTATAGAAAAATGATATGTAATTAATTGCATCAAAGTGGTATGAGCTATATGAGCATTAACTTTGAGTGATGTGCAAGCCTTGCTCTGCTACTGCCATCAGCTCAGTGATTTTATGATTCCTGTCAGCAATGGATGATAAAACAAAGAAGATAAAGAGAGCTAGGCATATTTCTCCTTTGTTACAGTAGAGAAAGGGCTAGTTTAAAGAGACAGGCAATTTAGTGAGTTTGAAAGACATGCTGAACCTAATTACAATGTTCTAATCAATCCTTATTCTTTTAAGTTTTTTTTCCTATAACCTCAGAAGCTTAATTCTTTCTGGATACCTTCCAGCAATTCTTTCAGAGATGAATACCTTTAAAAAAAGCCCAAACCCAAAAAAACACCTAAAAATCCCAATAAACCAACAAAAAGCCCCTGTGCTCTGTTGATTCATTAGTTTCAAACACCTACCATAGAAACTCTGCTATCATACAGAAGAGCTAAATGATAGGAGTAGGAATTAATCAGTTATAGAATCTAATTTCTCCTTTTAATGATCCTCGTATCAGAAGTACTTCTTGGCCCCCTAAATACCTAAAACGGGAAATACAGGTACATAAATGCTGGTCAGCCTCTCCTGGAAAAGAATAGAAGCAATAATAAATATTTACTTGACTTTCTGTCCTTCTGTCAGATATCATCAAAAAGAGAACTGCAACACCAAGCAGGTGTTTTGCATCAGCTGTAAGGAGGATCACCAGAGTGAACACTGTGAAAACTTCAAGGTTTGAGCTGAAGGGGTACTAATCTGAAGTCATAATTCAGATTTGTGGTAAGAGAAGCAGGTAAGGCTATTGAATGAACCTATTCGAATGACAATGGTGCGTCTTAAATTTCAGATCTGGTTACTTCATTCGATGAAAGTAGGGCATTTGTGGGGGTTATACATAGAGATAATGCCTCCAGTCTTTCAAACCACCTTTTCACCTTTTTTTTTTTTTTTTTTTTCTTTATTCAGAGTTCTAGAAGCTGAATAAGGCTATTGCTAACACCTGGAATTACAGGGGCTTTAATAAGACATCTTGCGCCGGGCTGATGCTGGCTGGATGCCAGGTGCCCACCCATCCTGCTCTGTCACTCCTTTCTTCAGCTGGACAGGGGAGAGAAAGCATAATAGTGGGTTGAGATAAGGGCAGGGAGACATCACTCACCAATTGCTGTCACAGGCAAAACAGACTCAAACCAGATAAATTTACTTAAATATAACCAAATCAGTGTAGGTCAATGATAAACGTATCCAAATCTTAAAACTGTCGTGGTTTGACCGGAAATGGGACATCTGGGATATGTTGTTTTGCTGTGGTTACCAATGGGTAATTGGAATTTAAGATGGGCACTTAGTTTGACCAGTGGGACATTTGGATCCGCCTCTTGAGACTACGAACCCAAGGGGTTAAAAGCAAGGCTCTTGGCCTTCGGAGCCCTCTTGGGATTTCCGGCGTGAAGAAGTCTCTCCCCCGGCCCAGTTGCTGGCTGGGCTGGGGGAGGGGAGAGCCATCTACGGTAGGCCCGGGTTCGGAGGAAGGGTGGCAGACCCTTGAGCGACCAGTTTATTCCCCCCCCAGAGAATGCAGCCCGTGCTCGAACTGTATATCTTGAAACTTGATATCATGTGCCGGCAGGCAGCACGGCTGGGAGGAGAAAGGGGGGGGCAGCGGGCAGTCCGGCCGCCTGGGAGAACTTTTAACCCTTTGGGGAATGAAGGCTTCGCAGAACATTGCCTTTCCTGGGAAAGGGATAGGAGTGGAAGATGAAGGAAGAAACCAGGCCAGTAAGGGGGGTCTGGCAAAGGGAGAAGAGAGATGTTGAAGGAATGGAGGAAGATGGAGTGGCAGTTTTTGCTGGACTCTTTTTTGTTGTATCTCCATGGACTGTTTCCTGGAGAGGCAGAGGCTGTATTGCAGGGGGAAGCGGAGGCTCGGCGTCAAGAGAGTTTGGTTTTGAGACCCCTCGGCCCCAGGGGGTATAGAAGACATGGGGGGGGACAGAGGTCCCAGGATTGTGACTGTGCTCTGCTTGGAACGAGACGAGGCATTCTTAAAAGGCCCTGAAGGCAGGCCCCTGCCCCATCCCATGCCAGGTGGTGAGAGCACCTCGGCATGGAAAGGAGATGTCACGAGATAGCAAGATACCGGGCGGATTGCTGATTGTGACAAGAAGTCCGTGGCACAAGGAAGGACTCCGTCTATCCCTTATGAGCTGAAGATTTGGTTTTTTTTTCTAAAGGGTGGTGCCAGACCGAGTGTGGATAATTTTTTGGGAAATGTAAATGTGTTTGGGAATTTGGTGGGAGGAGGATAAGGAAGTGTTTCTGTGTAGTTTTCATTCTCCTTGTTTTTTTAACCTGTGTGTGTGTAGGTTAGTAATTGTGTGTGTAGTTTAGTAATTGTGTGTGTAGTTTAGTTAATAAACTTCTCTTTATGTTTAAGTTGGAGCCTGCTTTGCTTATTTCCTGGCCACATCTCACAGCAGATATCAGGTAAAAGGTATATTTATGGGGGCCTTGGCTTTGCCAGGCCTAAACTTTAACAAACATCTTTCCCCCACACCCTGTGTTTCTCTCAGGCTCAAATTCAGTGTTGAGTTCCCTCCCTCCTCCCCACCAGAGGCACATTGGGATGGGGAATGGGGCTGTGCTCAGCCCATCTGCTTATCTCTGCTGTTCCTTCCTCATCACACTCTTCCCCTGCTCCAGCCCTCCCACAGGGCTCAGTCCTTCAGGCTGTTCCACAGTGGGTCCTGCATCTCTTGCTATACAAAAAAACCCTTCTGCTGTAGGCTTTCAATAAAGATACTTCCACAAAGCCTAATGGAAGGATTTTTCCTGTTTAATTACTAAAAAATATGAGTCCATACTGAAAGATATTTCTGTACCTAGCAATTTTATCTCAGATTGGATTGGTGGAATCAAAATAATGAGGCTGGAATAGTGCAATTTGTATACACAATTATAGCTGTATAAGAAGAAAAAACTTTTCCCTTGAACTAAAACTTAAATCCTGTTCCACATCTTTGAATTCATGTATTTCCTCTCTTCAGTTCCTGTATCTGTCAACGTATATATTCTCAATCTTAATTTCATCATATTATTTCTCTATTGGTAATTTGCCTTGTTTATGCTGTATTTTTCCCTTTTAGTTCTTACTAATACTGTCAATGATTCCAAATTCAGTATAATTTGAAGGTTTTTGTTGAGCTGTTTACCATCCTAGTACCTGCCCTCAATCTGATGACGATTTTTTAACTGTAAGATTTATCTTTGTAACTCTGTCCGTCATGGCCATTGTGCACATGTGTTATTATTAAGGACACTAGTTATTTTTTAATTAATTTTGACAGAGAGGATTTTTACTCTAAACCAATCAAGCAGTTAATCTTGTGCAGTGTTGATCCACGGCCCAAGGGAGACCTTCCCAATGAAAAGGAATTAAAGCTTTTGCACAAAGGACTGGTAAGTACAATTTGTACATCCCTGATCAGGAAAGACAGGAGCAGATCAGAGGAATGAAAAGTCCATTCTGTTGGGGTGAAATAAAATAATGGGACTTTTTAAGGTAACAAAATAAAAAAATTAAATATGGATAGCCAGGTTTTAATCTTGTATGTGAACTCAGCTTTATAATTTAAGACCAGTGTAAAAGAAAATATCTTGGTAACAACAATGAATAAACATTTAAATATTTTATTTTATTACGCCAAAAGTGAAGTGCACTGAGACATCAGTTTAAGTTAAACTTCATGCTAGAGGCCCTAGTCAATGTCATATATTTCTACATACTTAGGTTTAGCCTAGTCTCAAATTACTTTGTAATGCAGTTATTGAATTAAAGCAAACATGATTTTCCATAATTTGGGAGACTAAGTTATTGGAAAGGCAGTCACCATATTCTTCCTTTTCTCAGTTGTCTGTTGTCGGGCACCATCAGTTTTGGGGAAAAGTAGATATTTGATATTTATTCTGACATATAGAAATACTTTTGGTTTAGTCCTCGTTTATTCTGAGAACAATTAGGATGATGCTTCTAATTTTTAATGTATGATTACAGAAGGGAGCTAAGATGTAGGAAGTGTATGTAGGACAGCACTATCTTGCAGAGCAGAACAAAATAAAAAAGTTGATATTGACTCCTTTCTGTATCTGGATTCTCTAATAAGTAACCCAGAGTGTCTTTTCTTTATTATGACTCACCATTTTCATCAAAAGGTAGAAATTTAATTTGCTTAGAAATGTCTGTTTTGTAAATTGGGCTGCTATAAAATGCCCATTTCAAGAGCTCTTGGAAAAAAAAAAACCCACCAATTACACTTATCTAGCTGCAGTACTATAAAAAACTCTCCTCCTCAGGATGCTACACTAAGGAGGATAACGTTATTCACCAAAAATTTTGTTTTCTGAGGTTAGAGGGATATTACCCAACTAATACAATGAAAAGAACAGAGAACACAAAACCAGAAATTATCTGAAGAAACTCATTTTAATACACGCATCAATCACAGACAAATCTTATAGCTTGAAATCAGAAAGTGTTGGGTTTGGGGTGATTAAACAATTGTCTACATTTCTCAAAGCATCTCTGAAGAAGCACACATTTATTGCATTATTTTTCTGTTGGTCACATGCAAAAATAGCACCAAATAGCTGTAGCATATGGCCCCCAAAACTGAAGTTCCCTGCTGGTAAGTGCAATAATTTATAAAATAGAGGTATCAAAAATAGGGTTTCTGGTTTCATTTTTGATCTGCTGCAAATGCAATATTTAATGCAAATACAATATAGGGAAGTTGATTTACCCTTCTTTATTATTGCAATCATAATACAAAGGGATCACAATATTTCTATAAATGTCTATTTGTTCAGGTTAGCAAAAAAAAAGGTCGATAATTATTTGAACATGGTAATAAAATGAAAAATGGAAATGTTTTGTAATGGATTATTACATTTTATGACCATACATTTATTTTACATAATTCAAACTGTTTCATCCCTACTGTGTGTAAGGAAAAAAAACCTGTAATATGTAGGTATTAATTTTAAAATGGAGTCAGATACAGACAATCAGCTTAATGAAACAACAAAGAAATTGGAATTTTCCTGGTTTTAACAGGTTTGTAATTAGGACAGACTGAGTGGACAATTCAATGCAAGCAATACCTAGGGGTGGGTTTTGGCTAAAAGAAAAAAAGAGTTATTTTGTCACAGTCTCAGATTCAAACTGATCCTGAATTTCAGTCTCCCTTATTGCAGCTTATCACTAAAAGCAGAGAGCACTGATTCAACATTAGTGTGAAACGTGCTATACCAGTAAACCTGATCAAATTGCAGCCTTATACAGAGATTGCTTTTGCCCAGTTTATCAGCAAAGACGAATTGTCTCAAGGACAGAAGACTGAGGGCAGAAGAAATTGCTGATTTGATACAGCTTTGAGCCAGACCAGCCCATTCACAGCTTTCCTGAGATCTTTGAGCAACAGGCTCGACCTCTCTCGGCCCCTTCCCACAAAAAGAGGGACACCAATTTCTCCCTTTATTGTGCACAAAGCTGAGAGGCTCCAACAGCAACTGGGGACTTGTGGCGATAATGGAGCTGAGATCCAACAATGGAATGCAGGGACAGGGAATCATAGGGTACACCTTGAGACAGAAGGGTCATCACTCCCAACTCCTGGCCCTGCACAGGACAGCACTAATAGCCCTACCATGTGCTGAGAGTTGTCCTAAATCTTTATTTAGTCTGCCAGTCTTGGGCTGCGACACCTTCCCTGGGGAACAGAACTCTACGATACGTAAATACAGACTCTGACCTCTCCAGAGGAGTGAGTGGAAAAAACCAGAAAATCTATGTATCAACTCTGACAACTCTGTTTGAATAAGGACTCAGCTCAGGTTTAATCAGTGTTGTTGATCTATTTGGTTTCTTCCTAGGCATTTAGGGAAAAATAAGTTAAGGAGCACTGGAAATATCTAGAATTGCACCGTCACTTTTGTTCTAAAAGTGTTTGACGCATGTTTATTAATTTTCATATTTTCAAGTAGCAGGTAAAATAAGTAAAGCCAGGTGAAATAATTCAAGGCCGGGTTGGACTGGACATTGAGCAACCTGCTCCAGTGGAAGGTGTCCCTGCCCATGGCAAGGCATTGGAATGAGATGGTTTTTAATGCTCTTTCCAACTCAAACCATTACAGGATTCTAAGATTCTATAATTTGTCATTTCTCTAAGCATTCTAGAGTTATAGTATTTAATTTTTTCCAGTACCCTTCTCGTTCTTCTCATATTTTGTTATCTTCATTAGACTAAATGCTCATGGATGTCCTTCAGTAGGAAAAGGCTGCTTTGTGCCTTGTGTTTTTGTTACAGCAACAGCAACAACATGGTTGTCACAACAACAAGGTTGTTGGACACAGTTGATGTTTATCCTGTTCCTGTGTCCATTGGCAGACAGGGAAGGTCAGGAAAATGGGGCTTTGGTTTTGCCCTGTGCCCTGTGCTGAAATTCTTAGGAGCCAGCTTTTTGTTGTGAAAATAGCAATGCCATCAGACACAATAAAATAATGAATTGGACTCAACAGGTGAGACACTGGTGGCATGTTACCTTCAAAACTGAGAACCCAGAGGTTGTTTTACTTAATAACTTAATCCCAGAAGCCGTCATGGTGATACCACAAGATTTATTTGTCTAGGATAAAAATACATGAATTAAAAAATGGAGTTAATTATTGTCTAGAATCATAAACTATCTTCAGTTGGAATAGATACATAAGGATCCTCAAGTTGAACTCCGTCTCATTATATTAACCCTACCTCTATTATCCTTACCACCACCCCTTACAGAGAACTGACACATTTCTTGGCATTTCTTTGAAAAAGTTATCTGACTTTAATTATTCCTACAGTCTTTTTCTCTTCATTCTTTTTTCCACAAGTGTGAAAGAACAGCTGCTACCTGATAGAATTATTTTAATTGTTTGCATGCCATAAAAATGTTAAAAGCAATTTTAATTTTAACAGTAAATAGGTTTTATTGCCAAGTTATGCTTTTGCTTATAGCTATAGGATGGCAAAGGGTGGTTAAAAGAATATTTGATTCTCTACCATTATTTCTCCTTTATCCACTGTATAATCAATGAAGCAATACTATTTTGCCCTCAGGAATAAAAAAAAAAAAAAAAGAAAAGCTAATGGAAGCAATTAAAATATATGAATAATACTGACACCTCTTTATTATCTTTCAGGTGCACTCAGAATTATCCAACACATTAAGTGGTAATGATGCAGGTAGAGTTATTTTCCAGTTGACATGATTAGTTCTGTGGCCCAGACACATTTATCTTGTGATTTGAAGCCCTTCACACTAAGTTATTGGATTCGTAAATAGATATACGAAATTACCTCATCCCTAACATTGAAAGACATGGATAAGAATGGCATTTCCATGGTCTACAACACTACTCAAAATTATGTGAGTTATTCTTGATTTTCTGCTGTGTTCTGTAGACTAAGGAATTTCAGGGAAGGATGGTGTAAAGAGCAGACATCTAGGGCTACAGGCACGAAAGTGTTTCACCTTGTTGTCTGACCTTTGTGTGATGCAGTTTTCTCCTTGTTTGCATCCCCAAAATGTCCTTGTGCTCACAAGATATTCACTGTGTGTTGAAGGAAGATTGTTGTTCCTTAGTGTTCCCTGAATTTTGTGATGCTGATGTCTTCACCTGAGCTTGTGTTTTCCAGCTTCTGTGGTTTTTCTGTTGTCTGGAGAAGGACTGTACAGTAAGGCCTTCCTAGAAATTTAGATGCTGTCAGGAATCTATTGACATCAGGACAAGCCCTGAAAAATCAGATACATATCCGGGATGCGTGAGCAAAAATCCTAAATTGCTTGAGCACAATTTTTTGAGACCAGCACTCACTGAAACACAGAGGAGTATGATGTGTTGCGAGTCACAATATTATGAACAATATTAATAATAAATTGGGAGTCTGAATAGAAATTAAAGGTGAGCATGAAACTGCATAATTGACTTGACTGAAGAGGCCCTTAACATTCCTTTGTTCTTTATAATTCTTAAATGCTAACTCTTTAAAGGTCCTGTGTGGAGTCTAGAGTATTCACAGAATCACAGAATCATTTAGGTTGAAAAGATCTCTGAGATGTGGCCAAAGTGTAAAACCTGGTACTTGGTCTTGTAGAACCCCAATTTGATTGATTTACTAGAGCTGTGGTCTCCAGCAGGGATCAAAACTCAGGAAATATTTCAAGCATTCAGGATAAAAAAAAATTTTGTGCCATTAAATAAAAATTCAACAGTTAAGATCTGGCTTTATTTCTATATCCAAGTTTATACTGTTACCTGCAGCAGTAGCAAAGTGAGACACTCTGGAGAGCACCAAATTAATGAGACAAGATAGAGACATGGATGGGATGCAGACTAAAAGAGAGTAGATTTTGATTTGATATTGGAGGAAGTTCTTAGTTCTGAGGGTGGTGAGGTCCTGGCACAGGGTGCCCAGAGAAGCTGTGGCTGCCCCATCCCTGGAAGTGTTCAAAACCAGGCTGGACAGAGCTTGGAGCAGTCATGGATAGTGGAAAGCATCTCTGCCCATGGCAGGGGTGGAAAAAGATGATCTTGAAGGTTTCATCAACCTAAACCATTCTCTGACTCCATAACTCTATGCTTCCATGCTTCCATGCTTCTATGACTAATTATTCATGATGGAACAAAAAGCTGGTGTTATTACTAAAGGAAACAAACTGCTGGTTTTTAAGATTCCTTTTGTGATGAGGCTTAGTGCCTGCGCTATTTTCTGCACACATTATGTACTTGCCCTGGTGAGAAATGGTGTCTCCTTTCCAAAAGATGACTTTTCTCTAATACATGTTGTGAGTCTGTATGCTGGGAGCCATACCCTCACCTGTTAAACAGAAACGGGGTACCAGCACAGCTTCATCTCATTTATGTGTTGTGCTGTCCATTGTGGATATGACAGCTTTTATAACTGCCTATATTTCTAAGCATGCACCAACTATCCTCGTGTAATTTATCTTATTCACCTCATTGTTATTATTTATGGCACCCGAATAAAAGGTGTTTTTATTGCCCTCAAATATTTACTTTCTTAGCTCGATTGGCCTATAAGCTCAACAGTTTACTCTTTGATCATGCTGAAACTCTGGCCCTCCTTCGTGCCTCCCATGTGATCACGCAATCAATAAGGAGGTACAGGGTTTTGCTTATTTATTTTAGAGCTTAAGTACTACATTACATGGCAACTATCACCTAGCAATTGGAGTTGAACAAAGGAACAATACATTTCCTATTTTAAAAAAGTTAAAAGGAAAACTTTCTCCAAATGGTGTCATCAAGATTCTTAATTTATGAAAAGGATGATAATGTTGGTTTAACAAAATGACACAGAGGAAGTGGTTTATTTAGTCCATAAAATGAATATTTTTTTTAATGAAAATGACCAGTTGAAGCTACAGAGATGAAAAATTCAAAATTTTTCAGACAGCTGAGTGGATGGATAAAGATGTCACTGCTTGGAAAATGGGACATTGACTATAACGGTTGGAAAGTTGGAAATTAAACAAAGAGTGTCTAAGAACAGAACATTTCATTTTTCATTGAAAAATGAAATAAATGCCATTTTTTTAATTAAGAGGAATAAGATTCAAAAACTACCAGCTTGTTGCCTCTTGAATGCAGTCCTGAGAGTTTTGGGCTCAGAAATGTTTGGGTATTTCCCAAGGTGCACCTTCAGCAAAACCACATTTTCCTTTTTGAACTTATTTTAAAGAAAAGAAATATTTGAATTCAATAAGCGACTTATGTAAAGTCTCAGGAGGTACAAAGGAGCTGGGGTGCTTTTGGGGAACACATGGAAAATTCAGTGCAATTATCCACATTGCTCACTGGAAACAGAACCTGTCTCACTCTAGTCCCTGATCATGTTTGGGATTGTCCAGAAGAGTGTTAATTGTAACAGGCCAGATTGTGCAAGGTAATGTGTTGTTAATTGATGTGCACAGCTAAAGTTGGTGCTGAAGCCATTGGCCAGCTATTCCACCTTCTCATTTGACCTAATTGAGAGCTCTGAATACTCTCTGGAGCAAGCACAAAAATAAAACAAACCACCAAATAAACAAACAAACAAAACAAACAAACAAAAAACCCAACCCAAATCCCTAAGTGTGTTAAGTTCTGAGGTTACAGTTGAGCATCATATTTTATTTTTTTTTTTTTGCCCTAGTAGTTTCTGAATAAGAAATGAGAGGATTGAAAATGAGGATGTCAGATCACTCAGGATCCTTCAAGCTGCATTCAGGCTCCTACCACTTATGTGGATGTTTTGTTCCATTTTTCAATTCACAAACCCCTCTGAACCTTCTCAATTATCACTGGAGATGTCCAGTCAAACACCTTAGGCAAGATTTATGCAAGGTGTGAATTTTTGTGCAGTTGTTATAGCTGGCAAATAAAAATTAGATTCCTTGTAATTGAAAAGGATAGCTACAATTTTTAAAAAAGCAGGACCATAAATGTCAGTAAGCTGCTTTTTTCCTTTTCAGATGTTGTGTTTTTGCTGACATTTAAGCCCTATGGCTTGCCATAAGAGGATTCACTTGACTGAGCATAAACCTCTGTGTTGTATTTGTTTATGTTTGAGCTAGTCACCTTAGCTAATTACAAATGAAGGTGAGAAATAAGGAGCTCTAGAAGTCAGTCAGTGTTTTACCCAAAGCTTATCCCTTGTTTCTTTCGTCTCTTTCCATTTTCCTGTATCTTTATTCCTCTTAGCTCAAAGTCAGTGTTACACTTCACATGGCTGATAGAAAAAGATCTTATTTCCCAAGGGAAGAGGAGGAAAAGAATGGAGAAAAATAAACACATACAGGGGGATGACAAAGGGAGAGAGAACATTTTCTAGCAGCTTCTTATGTTTTCCTCCCTTTGCTGGGCTTGAATATCTACTCTCTCCAAATTATTGTCAGTTAAAGGGACAGTTTCCATCGGAAGCATTACTGTCTCATTTCACACTAATTTTTAGAAAGCTCTAAAATTCTGTGGAGTCTCACTGTGCCATCATTCTGTCTCCTCTCTTTATACCTGATCTTTGTTCCTGTGTGTTTGTTACACGTGAGTGCATTGTGGCTCACCTGGCAGTTTAACAAAAGCTGCAGAAACTCCAGACACCAGAGAACCCTTTTGTTCCAAAGGCTGAACAAAGACAACAAATACAATCCCATTTCTCCCTGACAATGCTGTTGTGGCAAATTTCAGGAGAGGTTTCTTCAGTTGCCTGGAGAACTAGAGTTATTGGTTCCTGATGCAGGTGTAGGTTTAAGAAATTCCTTATTTAACAGTAGCTGTCATAAGTTGTTACTTCCTTCTCCAAAGTTAATAGCAAAAGGACTGAGGACTCAAGAGAGCCAAGCTTCATTTCTGTATGTGCCTTCCCACAAATATGGAATGACTTTGAGAACAGGGAGAACATTTTTGGGTTTATGACAGAGCAAGTATTGCAGAGCGTGGTGAGAGAGTGTTCTCAGAGCTATGCAAACATGGGAACCCTCCTCTCAGCTTCCCAAAGGGGAAAAGCTGGAGAAATCTCTATTTCTCCATTCTTGTTTCCAAGTCCTTTCAACATAATAAGCTATAAAGTTTTATTAAATGGCTGCACAAAAACAGCACACTTATGGGATGCTGCAGGAATTGTTTAGTATTGTTGAATGCAATTTTCCCCTCCAGATAAATCTAGGATTTTCATTCAGCTCACTTTTCTTTCCAAGCTTTCTGAAAGTTCTCAGCAAGTAAAATTTGACCTCTTCCAAGAGTTCAGGCGTCAACTCTTCTGATTTCTAAAATTTCCATTGTGTCAGGCAAATGGACAAATCCAAAACTAAATCCATCTAAAACTGATTGATCTTTGTATGCCATCACCTTTGAGGTTTTATTGATTTTTTTTCATTTAATTTCATTATTTTTCTCTTGTTTTTAATGATATAATAGCATATTGCTTAGGAATTGTAGCTTGTTTTTACATGATGTTAAAATCTAAAATGAAATGCCAAGTTATCTGTTGGTAGAAAAAAATAACTCAAATAAATTGTGACAATAGATAAAAAAGAGGAAATAAATATTCATGAACATTTTAAAATTTGAATTTACAAGAAATAAATATAGTAAATTGCTTTGGGGAAAGTATGCAAATACTGAGGAAACAATTATTAATGCTCTGATTATATAGCCCCATTTTTGTGATTCATTGTTTAAAAATTTGCACTGAGCCTCTATAATAAAATCCCACATTTTAGAGTATTTGGATTTTGTTTATTTTGAGGAAAAAACCCAACTCATATTAGCAATTATGGAGAAATGTGGAAGCACACATACCTGCTTGAAATCACATTGGGACATAAACTTGATGGTTGTTTCTGACCCATCTGTTTCTCCTAATTGCATAACAATATATGGATTTTGGGCCAGCAGGAATTCCCCTGGGAGCCCTTGGTCTGCGTCAAATGACCAGGCATAGCCCACGCTCACCCTGCAGGACAGTTTGATGGGGCACATGTGCTTTCCTTCTCACTGAGGGAAAATTGGGCTGCCCACACCTTTGGGTTGAAGAGGAAAAGGCTCTGGAAGCTGCAGGTGTGATAAGGCAGGGGCTCCAAGGCAACAGAGCTCCTGTGCCACATGAAAGAGCAGGGTGAAGCCCAGGCTCTGATTAAGAGTGGCATTGCTCCTCACTGTCTAGACAGTCGGTTTCATTTATAAGCAGAAGCTGATGCTCAGATAATTTCTTTGTTTTGTCCTATAGATCTGTTTGTGTGTGCTTTTGTGACGCAATACTGAATGCATACAAATAAACCAGATCAGTAGGGCGTGTAGTCTAGAGAAGATGTGGCAAATAAATATGAGAACATGTCTATGTACCTCTGAAAGAGAAAGAAAAGTCCTTTTCATAGTAAGGTGAGTCCTTAGAGCAAATGTTGCCCTGAGGGGTTGTGATCTCTGCATCCCTGGAATTTCTCAAGGCCAGGTTGGATGGGGCTCTCAGTGCTGACCTTGTGGCTGTCACCCTACCCAGGTCAGAGGGGTTGAAACTAGATGGTCTTTACATCCCTTCCCACACAAACCATTCTGCGATTCTGTGCTGTGAAATGAGAGAAGAAAGAAATTATGGTGTTTCTCATAAATATGGAATTGTCTCTGATTAATTATCTTGAGCAGGGAGCACTGCAAGAGGCATGTTTATGGCGCTGCTTCATGCTTATATTCATGCATGCTGTTTTAAAGAAATACTGCAAGCCTATTTATTCTCTACTTGTCTGTAGCATCTGAGAAATGCACTTAAAGGTGTCAGGGGATGTGCACAATCAAAGGCGAAGCTGTTAGAAGAAAATGAATTTCCAAACACTGCTCCACAGCTTGCTTTCTGCCTAGTGATCAGCTCCCCACTGTCAGCTTCATTGCAAAAGCAGCTTTTCACCTGGTCAAGGGTGGGAGTTTTGGTGCCTTCCACTGACTCCTATTTCTGAAAAAAAAAAATTCCTACAGGTCTGTATGCTTTCAAAATCAGACTTGAAGACATGCATTTTTAGAGGTAGTTGATATTGTAAGTGTGAATAATGTTTGGAATGATTTAGCTTTAAAAAACAGTATAGAGGTTTCTTGAAGATATTTTTCAAGGTTTTTGATGACCTGTGAAGTTCGGTGCTACAAAACGAACACAGAAAATTTGATTTTGGGCAAGGAATTTTTCATTTAATAGTGTATTTAGGGGAAAATTTTGCTTAGTTATCATGGAATTGCAAAATCACAAACTGGTTTATCTTGAAAGGGGCCTTAAAGATTATGTAGTTCCAACCCCTCTGCCAGGGGCAGACATGCATTTCATAACAACACGTAGGCAAAGTAATTTGAGAAACAACAAATCACTCCCAGTGCATATATATGTCACAACTTTGATATTGATTAGTAGCTGTACACTTGTGCCAATTTTTTAAGACTTAAGGGCAGAATGATACGTAATTCTCTGCAGTTTTTCTCTCCCTCAATCCTTGCATGTGATTTATCTGAATAATCCATGCCTACAGACTATCTCAAAAAACCCTAAAACATAGTTATTGCATAGTCAATATGGGATTTTTTTCCCTTTATTTTGAGTCCTTTGGTGATGTTTAACCAGTTCTTCCATGACGGCATGGGATGGAAATTCATCTGCACATGGAGTTCAGAGCCACCTGCCCATAGCAAGGGGTTTGACACCAGCAGAGAGCAGTCATTAAACATAAAGTGAGCTCTTGTAGGTGTTACACACATTTCAAAATGCAGGGATTTGATGGAGCATGTTTTCAAAGCAGTATCTTTTTCATACAGTGAAGCCTAATGTGAGTTGTCACTTAATAACCAGCAATCTAGGTGATTTGCAAATGCATTTTATTGTGGAAAGAAAAATATAATGGGGTTTATTTTGTTTGTTTGTTGTTTGTGTTTATTTGGGTTTTTTTTAATGTTTAAGGTACGCAGCTTTGCTTTCCTTTATAATGAATGATGTCTTGGAGAACCCATGCTAAGCTGATGTGGTGATTGATGGCCAAGTCATATAATACAGCCAGAATGAAATGAAATTTCATCATTCCTCTATCCTCATGAAAAACCATTGCTGTGAGTGCTCACACTTAATTTATTGTGATATTTATATTATCATGCTGAAGTGATTGTTATTATAAATGCCATTTTCATCAACAAAAGATGATCATCACAATTTTTTTTTACCTGAGTCCATCAGAAATTGAGACCACCAAGTTTAAGTGATAATATGTATTGAATGGTAGAAAATTTCTTGTAATAACCCATAGAAATTGTTTCACTGTGAGAAATGGCTGGTGAGAAGGCATTTGTGAAAGTGCATGCCAAGTATACCAGTAATCATGCAGATGTTTTTAAAAATCTCACTCTGCTGTGCTGAAACCTATCAGAAAGTTCAAAGATATATTAAAGCAGGACTGTGCTCACATCTTTGGTCTCAGGCCAGAAGGAAGTGCCAAGTGCATGTCAGGTTTGCTGTGGAGCCAGCTGGACCTTCTGTTTGCCCACCGAATGGGCAAATAGTTAAAATGCAGCAAACAGAGAGTGGAGATTCATGCTGAAGGTGCAGGTGTTGCACAGACACTCATGAGAACTATTTTATAAAATAATTAATTTTGGGGGGGTCTTAGAGCAGTGTTGACTTGAGGTATCCAATCTTCCCAATGGGGTGGCCAATCACTGTCCAGACAGCAGCAGCAGCATTTTTATCTAGATCAGGTGTGGCACCACAGAGTTTTTCCTAACCTCACATTTGTTCAACTAGACATCTCCCAGTTATGCTGTTTACAAGCACTTTAATTCTGGATTTTGTGGTTTGAGAAGAATCACAGGATGGCAGAATAGTTTGGGTTGGAAGGGACCCTAAAGTTCATCCAGTCCACCCCCTGCCATGGGCAGGCACACCTCCCACTGTCTCGGGTTGCTCCAAACCCCATCCAGCCTGGCCTGGGGCACTTCCAGGGATCCAGGGGCAGCCCCAGCTGCTCTGGGTACCCTGTGCTGGGTCATCTCCACGCTCACAGGGAAGGAATCACGAGGAAGGTGGTACCTGTGACCTGTTAGAACATCTTAGAAAGTATATGAAGCAGTGTCTTCCCTTTCTGGTGTTCCCATACTGATGTTCAAAGCTCATAGAGTTGGACCCAAATACATCAGAATCCACAAGAGAATAGTTTCTATTATCTGAGCTGCAGAATGAACAGCAGTTACTGCTATTCACATAAAAACATGGAGATTTTAGCTAAACTTCAGGATTTTCAGATCAGCTCTGACTAAGTTGTTTCTGTTCTGGAAATCTCACTCAGGAGATGTTTTAAGCTCTCTGAGCTCTACAATTACTTCTTGGATGATTGAACAGGTCAAAAGGGACAGAGGAGATTAAGATTCTCCCCTTATAATGAAAGACATTCACACAAGAATATTTTTCTAAATCATTTCAATCTTTGCAAACAGACAGCAAGGACCTACTTAAAGAATTTTCACACTGAACTGAGTTCTGGGCAATGTAAGCCAAGCACTGCTGAATGTTTTTATCTTCTCAAAATGTAAATTCAGAGTAGGTCCTGTACAAGCATGGAAGTATTCTAATTACTTTGATTCCTCTAGAAAAACACAAGGAAGTGAATTTATACTTTTAAATGCATTTGAATGTTTTAATGCACTGCTATTTTTGCCCTTGGTTGAAGTGGTTGCAAAAAATTACGGTGCTTTAGACAACTTCTTTTACCCTAGTTAGAAGTTGTAATATCTGATATTTCAGAACATTTTCATTTGCTGGAGTGAATCTTATATTGGTTTAACTTTGTTATTTAAGAAATTAAAATTTTATAATTATAACATTTTAGATAAAATTATATAAAACAGCTATGTCAGTTGCATAATCCAAATTTGTTTATGTATTTTTCTATTTCATTTTAATTCCAGTAATTCTCTTGGCTGCTTTACTCTATTTTTAAGAAATATACTTAACAATATGAGCTAACCAACAAATTTGCATAAACAATTCTATTTACTTAACAGCTCTGAATTAAAAATTCTGTACGATCAGCTGGGATCAAAACAAAGGAGACTTCCAAGCTCTTCTTGAGACTTATTTTAATTTAGGTAAGATTTGAACCAGTCCAGAACTTCCAGTAGGGAATTTCTTAATATCACTGGCTCCCATTTACGTTACTGAGTCTGCTGCTGAATAATATAAAATGCAGAAAGAGATTTGGGAGAGAAATCTGAACACAAGATTATTTTCATTGCCATGAGAGCCTTAAGCTGAAGCTGCCTCTGGTCTCTCCAGTTATTAGTTCCTCCTGTGCACTGGCAGTTTCCAAAGTAAGGTTTATGAAAAAACAGTCTTCAAAGTAACATCTTGCCTGAGATTAGTAAATAGTCTGTGGAGAAAAGAGAAAAGCTTGGGACTATACCCATGCATTCTGAATACTTTATCTATCAAAACAAACAAATAAACAAAAACACAAAACAAAGCAGAACCGGAACCAAATAAAAATAAAAAAACAAACAAAAAATCCCAAGAAAAACAAACGGAAACCACATCAACTTAAAACAAAAACAATCAAACAAAAACCAACAAAAAACAACAAATAAACAAAAATCTCTCAAAACCAAACAAAAAACTGAAAAAAATGAAAAATGTATTGGGAACCAAATGAAAACAAAAAATAAACAAAAAATCCCAAGAAAAACAAACAGAAACCAAACGAAATTAAAACAAAAACAATAAAAAAAAAAAAAAACAAAAAAACTAACAAAACTCCTAAAAATCTCCCAAAAACAAACAAAAAACTGAAACAAATGAAAAATGTATTGGGAAAACACCATTGTCCTTCACCTTTCAATAGCAATTCTTCTCAATGGTGTAAGAGCAAAAACGTACACGCCTGTTTCAACTTTGGAAATTTCTTTTTTTATGGAATGAGCTGTTTTCTTCTGTTGCTGCATAAGGAAAATCATCTCAGGTTCAGTTCATCTTCACTTGTCCCCGTTTTCTGGATGAGCATCCTGAAGCTGTGGAGTGGGAGCTGGTCCAGAATGATGAGGGTACTGCTGAGGCATCAGACATGAACTGCAGACCCCACAGGGACCTTCCACAGAGGATTTCAGGCTCCCCTCTGGGAATAAGGGAGCTGTGACTGTCTGTCTTTAGATGGAGTGTCAAAAATTTGCCCTATTTTTCAACAGGTCTCTGGAGTTCCTGCTGTACCACGTGAGGAAGTTGGCCAGGGGGTAACCTGATAAGATATCTTGCATATCCCTTGTAATTGGGATGTATGATAATAAAAGTGGATGTATGACAACTAATTAGAAAATTCCCTTGCTGAAAAGCTTATCTCTTTATGTTCAGCATAACCATGCTTCACTCAAATTGGGTACCCTTTTGCTCTCCAAGATAAAAAAAAATAATGCAGCACAAAACCACCCTCACAACCTGTTACTTTGACAGTTGTAAAGTTTGAGAAAAAGCTGATTTATCACCCACTGGCTTCTGGTTTCTGAGCCTGTGTGTGAAATCATCTGGCACATCCAAACAAACGGAGCTCTTGGCTGAGCAAGGGAACCTGTGATCTGTGTAACTGCATCTCAGCGTGAAGTTTGGGATGTGCTGTGAAGTGCACCATTATCCAAAATAAACAGCTGGCTCCATTAGGAGTTAAGAAAGGGAACTGATAACAAGCCTGTTCTCCCTAGGATAATAAACATCTATTGACTTTGCAGGTAATAATTCAGAAAAGCTAAATGGATTCTTGCTATTCACTCCAGACTTGTTTAATGGTAACAACTGAAGATTAGTTTCTACTCCAAATTACTGCTAATTGAATCTTGCTCTCTGTGTTTGTTTCTAGCTTTATCTGACTCTTCAGGCTTATCTACAGCTCTGTAAATGTTTTGTGTTAATTCCAAAACAGTGGCAATAAAATTCGTCGTGCTTCTCACATCCTTTTCCACTACTCATGTGTACTCCATTCCTTATTCACTGATACTTCAAAGAAAATTACATGAGGTGGAAATATCAGCATTACTGACACACAAAAAAACTGAGACAGATGGGGTTCTAATTTGAAGTCAAATGCCTGATGCAAAGACATACATTCCCAGCACTTAGTCCTGCTGCAAGCTCAGAATAAAATCTAATATTTCAGTTCTCAGACAAGCAGAGCCAGTGCAAAAGTAGCAGTGTCCTGTCTCAAATAATGAGCAGAAGAACTGTGCTGCTCCACCAGTCTCAATGACATGTGAGACAAACCAGCCAGCTCTAGGTAACAAGGGAGAGGGAAAAAAATACATCCTTTGGGTCTCCTTGATACTCTATAGTTGTTGCAAACTGGCACAGAATTAAGTGAATTAATGTCTTAATGTGACTCCTAATGTTGCCCATAACCAAAGAAATCACACAAACACAAGAGTGACTGTAGTGACTCCTTATATTTAAAAATAAGGATTTCAGACATCCCAAGTCACACTTAAAGTTTTTCATTACAGAACATGCCTGTGTACGCATTTGACTTAACATTTTGAGTGTTTTTCAGGCTGCTCTGTTACTTCAGTAGCTGCCAGGAAGGAACACGATGCACTATTTTTCTTCCATTTAATGGAAACTTATCAAGCCTTACTAAAACACAGTGCAGAGAAATGATGTAATCCACTGCCCTAGAATTCATGTCACACTCACTGAAAGCTTTCAGCATTGTAGATGTGCAGGCTTTCATTATAAATTTAGGTCATGTTACTCACGCCTCCTGCTCATCTCCTCAGCTCATCTTTGTGCAGAATATGCTTAAGTGCATTACAGTATTTCTCTGTCTGGAATTTGATTTCATTGATGGAGTCTGCTCCTTGGCCTGCAGTTGCATCTTTCTGTGGGATCAGAATGATGGAGAGAAAATGGCAGATTAAACAACTTCAAACCATGAAAGTTAACCCATTCACTGAGTCTAGAAATTTTTGTTTATTATCTTCTGGTGCCTTTCGCATTTGGAATGACCGTTTACTTGTGAGCCATGATGATGCAGGAGAGAAGAAAAAGGTCATAAAATATTATAGTAATCTAGGTGTAGAACTGTAATATCAACTTGACCATTGTACTAACTATGCAAAGACAGAGGGTGAACTTCCTTATTGTCTCCCATCTAAATGAGTGAATGAAGAAAACAGGGAAAAACTCCAGTTCTTTCACAGTCAACAACCAGCGGGCACATTTCATTGCTGATGGGGCTATAGGATGCTTTACTTGCACCACATCTTTAAGCCAATTGGTTATAATGAGGGAATCAGGCATTTGCCAAATTTGTCTGGTAGTCTCACTTTTAAAAATGGTTTGTCACAATGTCTGCGGAAAGACATTTTTTCAGGATGGGAGAACATCCCATGCTTAATCAAAATGTGACAATAGTGACAGCATGTTGGATGAATAAAAAGCATGTCTTGTCAAGGCCTTGGTAACTGTCAATAATTTCAGATAAAATGACCGTGTGATGCAGTGAACTGAGCAAACAACATTTATCAGCTTTTAATTGGTAGCCTGCCATTAGTTTATTAATATCCAGCAGTGTGCACTGCCTTAATTCAGATGGAGAAGTAAAGTAAGTGAGTAAAATAACCAGATTACATTTATTGTATGATGCAATGATCCTACAGGTACAGACACTGTTCTTTTTCCCTGCCACTATCTTTGTCCTTGAGGCTTAAATTCAATTAAACAGACCTTCAAAGGAAAAATCTTGAGGGCAAAGGGAGGCAAACCCCTCTTAAGATATGAGGAGATTTCTAATATCTTCTATCAGAAATACCCAAGGTTGAATTAACATCTGGCTCAGTTCAAGCAGCTGGATCCCTCTACAGTTGTGTGTTTTTCCTAAACAGCGTGTCCAGAAATGACATGAAAGAGATGAGAAAATGACCCCTTAGAGTCTCTTGCTATTCTCTGCTCACTGCAATAGAAACCAAAATTACGGCTTTTAAAGAAATAGTTGACTTTTTAATCATTAAAGAAGAGATGGTCCTACTAGTGTAAGTTCCTTCATATGAAAAAAATTGAGCTGTTTTTCTAGGGTGGGGTTTCCCTAGGACAAAAAAATGACAAAAATCTTGCAGCTGAAAGCAGATGTTGAGTGTATGTCAGAAGACATAGCAAGAGTTGTCACAGTTACCATATTTTTTAGCAAAACATGGATGTCAGAACATATTCCTATGTAGGAAGTTATTGAAGTACTGTATTCCTATTAAAAAGTCCGAGGGATTTTAAATTGCATTTCACTATATTGGAAAAATAAGAAAGATAGGACTTCAGGACTTGTTCCATCAGAACTTCTGACCTACTTCCATATTGACAGAACTGCCACCTTAAACTGTCTTGCTGAAAATATCCCAGACAACCCCACTGTGAGGAAAAGGCAGAATAATTTCAAGCTAATATCAAAGCATAAAGATTTAACAGTTAGAACAAAATTCAGAAGGTGATTTGTCTATCTTCACATTAAATGGTCCCAGCCAAAAACCGGTTACAGATTCCTATGCTCGTTGTCCAGAATGAAATCCTGGGCCCTGTGATATATCAGAGGTCATATTATACTGAATTTTGGAAATTGACTATGAGTCTGTAGAAAATTTATATTATTTCACAAAGTTTTCAGTCACTCTATCTGATGTTTTTCTAGCTTGTTTGAAAATACTTTTTCATTTACAACAAAAATTGCATCTTTAATTTTATATGTAAATCTTTCTATTTACATATGTAAAGCTTTCTGTATTGCAAAAATAATTAAACAACATGATTGCAAAGTTAGTTTTACTGCATTTATAAGGGAGAGGAACAATTAAATGTAATCATGTTATAGGTAATGTTTTAGCCTAGCTTAGTGATTGGCATTAATATTCAATCCTTAATATATTTGTTTCCTTCATCAGGGTCTAGGAAAAATAATTTCTTAAAAAAATCAGAATGCAACCAACCCCAAGGAAAAGCCTTTGTTTGTTTTTAATTTAAGTTTCATATTAATTATAAAACCAGCATGAAATAAATGAGACTCAAATGTCTCATTTTCATTTCTGTTTTTTCATTTGGTTGCTTTGTTTTTGGTTTCTTTTTCCTTCAGTGATCTGGTTTTGCGTATTTGTGGGAAACTGTTGCTTATTGCATTTGTTCCTCTGGATCTTCTCAGTTGCTCCATGGTGGCCAAAATACAGCTAGAACTAGAGAAATGAGAATGGGTACCAGTCCTGGGTACAGGATTATGTACTTCTTATCCATGGGAAGTACTGAACTAAGGATTATAAATAATTCTTCTAATTCTGCCTCAATTTAACCTTCACCAAGTTTCAATTTTAAACAAAAGAAAATTATAAGAGCTTCTGTGAAGTTCAAGTGATTAAGGATTTGAATCTCTTTGAGATTCTCAGATAAACTGTGCTTAGAAGGTTAAACAAGGCAAAAGTAGTTGCAATACTGAAAGTATAATTATTTAATGTCTCATCAGCATTAATTAAAATGGTATTTATTATAACTACCTTTGCCTGAAATACTGTTTCATTTTTACAAACTGTAGCCTTTGCTGCTATGGACAGGTGCTTTTGGATGGCTACTGTGCAGCATCAGATATGCAATTAATACAAGGTGTAATTAATACAAGTTGCCTTCTTCTCCTCTGAGCAAGCCGTGTATGAGCAGGCAAAGCTGGCTGGTTTCAGCAGACAATTCTACAGCTGGCGCATGGATGTCTGCTCCCCAAGGACATATGTAAATCCAGCAATGCAAGAAAATCGCTTCTTCTTTTTTTTTTTTTTTTTTATCCCTTTCCACTGCTGTGATTCAGAGTTGAATACATTGACCTTTTCCCCCTGCATAAACTTTCAGTAGCAAGACACTGAGACAAGCCAGACACCCACTCACTCATCCAGTAAATGTTATTAAGGGGACAAGAGTGCAGATTACTTGAAAACACAGTGGCCAGAAGCTCAAACAAGATATTTGTGAGGTGCCCACCTCCTAATTTCGCTATACCTATATTTTATCTTTAGAACGTGCTGAGAAGTCATCTTCTCGCTGGCACTAAGCAAAATGGGGTCATAACTCCCCTTGATCTGATGGCTGTGTTTTTCCTAGTGCAGCCCAGTGTGTGGCTTGCCTTATTGCCAAAAATATATGCTGCTGGCTTGTATGTGTTTTGTCACCCACTGTTACTCCAGGTACTTTTCAGCAGAGCTCACAGTTTGTTTCTAGCCCATGCCAGTTCACAGGCAGGTCTGTTCTGTCCTGAAGCGGCTCTTTGCACTTTTACTTGCTGAACTTCCAGGATTCTCTAATGATCCAGTCTTTAATTTCAGCGAGGTCTCAGGGAAATGAGGATCTGCTGTTGATTTTCCACCTCCCTCTCCCTTTGAATCATTCAGAAATTTGCTGAGGAATCACATTCTCAGCAACTGATGACGTTATTGAGCAGTATTGGCCCAAGTATTGATGCCTGTCATGCTCCACTTTTTACCAGCTGCCAAACAGTCATGGAGCCATTGATCAGCACTCAGTGAGACCAGAAGTCTGGACAATTGTCAGCTCATCGCAGAGTCTGGCCAGCACGTGCTCCTTCAGCTTATCAATGAGGCTGGCGGTGGGAGAGTTTTATTTAAAGTTTCAGTGAAGTAATGAGTTCTCTCAGCCTCTCTGCTTGCCTCTCATCCATGCAGATGGCCATGGGCAGCCTTTAGGCATGGAGGGCTCAGCACAGAAAGATGTGGACCTTGTGGAGTGGGGCCCAGGGGAGGCCACAAGGATGCTCAGAGGGCTGGAGCATAGTATAGTAAGAGTTCTAGTAAAATATCAATATTGTATTTGAATATCTGTATGTAGGCCTTGCCCTGATAAGCCCCTGTTGTTTTTGATGGGCTGCAGCTGCGATGTCCTTAATTAGGCCGCAGCTGTAGCTAGTGAAGATAACTGTGATAAAAGGGGGTGGGCTTGGCCAGTCAGGGAGAGCCTGGAAGGAGCCCTGATGAAGAAGCAGAAGACGAAGAAGAAGACGAAGACGAAGACGAAGACGAAGACGAAGACGAAGACGAAGACGAAGAAGAAGAAGAAGAAGAAGAAGAAGATGATCAAGAAGAAGAAGACCAAGAAGAAGAAGACCAAGAAGAAGTAGAAGTAGAAGAAGACGAAGAAGAAGATGAAGAAGAAGAAGAACAAGACCAAGAAGAAGAAGACGAAGAAGAAGAAGACGAAGAAGAAGAAGACGAAGAAGAAGAAGATGAAGAAGAAGAAGAAGAAGAAGAAGAAGAAGAAGAAGGAGAAGAAGAAGAAGAAGAAGAAGAAGAAGAAGAAGAAGAAGAAGAAGAAGAACTGCCCCCAAGGAATATCACCGAGAAGGTACGGGACTTTAGAAATATGATTGTGACAGCATGGGACTCTGGAAATCAGATAACAACGCCCCTTTGCTGAGGAGCCAGGCTGGGAGAGCTGGGGGTGTTCACCTGGAAAAGGGAAGGATCCTAGGGGAAATTTATGGCAGCCTCTGGTACTTACAGAGGGTTTGTAAGAAAGCAGAGTGAGTGACTTTATACACAGCCAGTGATAGCACAATAGCGGATGTCTTTAAACTGAAAGATGAGAGATTTAGATTAGGTATTAGGAAGAAATTAGATTAGATATTAGGAAGCCCTGGCACAGGGTGCCCAGAGCAGCTGTGGCTGCCCCTGGGTCCCTGGCAGTGCCCAAGATCAGGTTGGACAGGGCTTCAAGCAAGCTGGGCTAGTAGAAGGTGTCCTTGCCCATGGCAGGGGGTGGAATCAGGGCTCTATGTCATTTACAGTGTCTCTATTTCCATGTAATACATTTATCAAAACATTATTGCTGTTTCTATCCTTCTCTCCTTTCCAGTTGCTGCTTAAATGCAGCAACTGGAAAGGAGAGAAGGATAGAAACAACAATAATGCTGCTCAAACATTTATTCACAGATCGTCTGTTCTGTAGTTTCTTGGTTTGACAAAATGTGGGAGAGATCTGCTCACACACAGAGATTACAGAAAAAATTAAAATATTTATTTTCAAATACAATTTACTGAGCAACTGTTTGTTGCGCCCCTACAATGAAAAATAATTTTTGCTATTTTTCACTATGTTGGCTCAATGAGATTAAAATGAGATTAAAGGCAAAGGGAAATAGATTAAAAGAGACTAACTGAAAACACAAAAATTGGTATATTCCAAACAGATGGCTGCAAAACTTTGCGCAGTGATTCATGAATCTTCTGTTCTACACAAAGGTGTCAGTTTGAGGGAAAAATAATTTCATGTGCACTCTTATAGAACAACTTTACTTACTGAAGACCTGTTGGTTTAGGGTTTTTTTAGGAAACAGGCCAGTGTTTTTTTATGAAAAATTTCCTGAGTAAACTTTCATCTGTTATAATTACAGCAGCTTGATATAGCTGGAGCACAATATAAAATGGTGCTTATTAATGCCAGTACCGTCCTTTACTAGCCTCTCTCCCACTGCAGTGAAAAAACTTCCAGCAGAATAAAAAGGGCTGTGTCATCTTGATAAACTCTTACATGGGCTTGTGCTCAAGCCACATATTCAAAATTATTTCCTTTTAAAGGAACACAGCTATTATCCAAGAAGACTTTTTTAAGAGGCACTCAGATACTCAGATAATCTATCCTGACTTCTGGTGTATTTAGCTCAAGGAATTAGTGTTCCTGATCCCTGAAGCATGGCTGTGTTGTCTGGCTGAGCTGCAGTTTATCTTTTAAATTTGCTTAAAGACACAAACCATCTACCACATACCTACATCAGTTGTTGAAATGATTAATCCCCCACAGGTTTCAGAGGTAGGGAACTCTAAAGGGATTAATCACCACTTCCTTTCCCCTGTTTTGCTTGAGAAGGAGATGAAGATAGAGAGCTACATGCAAGGAAGATTAAAATGAAGTTGAAATTTCCTACAGCTTTTGTTAAGAAAAACTCAAAAAAAAAAAAAAAAAGTGAGACTAGTGTTAAGGAGGAAAAGATTTAACAATATTCAGAAAATAGGATTGAGGGTGAAAGTGCTGGAAGAAACATGATACATCACCTTGATAGAATCCCAAGCCCCTGACAATGATAAGGAAGGAGTTTTGCCACCATCTATTGGTGAGTGGGAGAAAGAGACAGAGACAGAAAATTTGTTTCCTTCCCTCTCCAACAAAACCAATATTTTCATTATTTCCTGAATTCGTATATATTTTGGATGCAGCTTAGTGAATGATTGATCTCCCTCTTATGTGACAAAGAATCACTCGCATCTTTGATGTGACCACAGCAAAGATTCATCCTAATCAATTCCTCTATTTTAGTAACTGGAAAGAGAAAGTAGAAGAAAATGACAAAGGACTTTGACTGCATTAGAGCTCGTTCCACAGACATTTCCTGAGTTGTAAATGACACTTCCTTCCTACCCTGAGAAAGGAGGTGCAGTTGAACGCTCCCTTGAGCTTGGCTATTGGTAATTAACCTGCCCATGCTGAGTTACTCCCCTTCCTTACAGAAACCAGTCTGCTGAGATTGCACAGCACTGCAGGCAGGGACAGCCATCAGATTCTTTGAATGGTTTGGGTCAGAAGAGACCTTAAAAATCATGGAGTGCCAACCCGCTGCCATGGGCAGGGACACCTTCCACTGTCCCAACCTGGCCTGGGGCACTGCCAGGGATCCAGGGGCAGCCACAGCTGCTCTGGGCAGCCTGTGCCAGTCAAGAATTTTTTCCCACTATTCCACCTAACCCTGTCCTCTGCCATGTGGAACCTTCCTCCCTTATCCTTTCACTCCAGACCCTTCTCCAAAGTCCTTTTCCATCTCTCTTGCAGTCCCTTCAGGCACTGGAATGGGGTCTAAGGTCTCCCTGGAGCCTTCTCCTGTCCATGCTGAACAACCCCAACACCCTCAGCTTGTCTATCTCTATGTCCCTACACAAAGAGGTACCTAACAGGGTCACATCAGCACAACCATACCTCAAAATTATAGGTCCTGCTCTAAGTCAGGTTGAAAAAAGAAATCAATAGCAATAAAATCCTCTAATGCTCTGTAAATCCCAAGAGAATTAAATTAATTTAGAGGATTGGAGCTGTTCTTCCTAGCAGGCACCATACTATTAGTATTTATTCCCTCTTAGATGAAAACGTGCTTTCAGGGCAGAAAAATTTGTGTTTCTTCTATAGTGAAAGAGCAGTTAACATATGCCATAGATGTACTGCTGCTTTTTCCTCTAGACATTCAGCAATCAAAATCTATGTAGTGTGTGCCTGGATAGATTCTTGGATCAGCAGCAGCGGCAGGAACACATTCTCCCTCCTTACTTGCAGTGTTTTTTGCTGTCTGCTTTGTTTCACAATCCTGACTTAAGTATCTAAGTCTCTGTGAACCTTACTGAGCCCCAAAATAGGGTATTCAAAGAAAGCTGCATAAATTTGCAGGCTGCTGCTAGTGACCAAAAAGCTTTCCTCCCTTCTCTTATGCTCTGTTCCCAAACTGTTTCCTAGTCTGATGGAAGACAAAAAACAAATTCAATGAAATGTAATCCCTCCCGTGTTCACCTCTGACACCTGGATCCCTGAGTGTGAATAGAGACTCGTGGCTCAGTACACAATGGAAATGCTTCTTCAGTATAAATTTTAACATCTGCATTTGAGGCTCATTTGGCCACACTCAACAACACCCTGGAATGTGGTCATAGGTTTTCTTTTCAGGAAAACCAAACTGAACCTTGTGTACCAGGGGCCACAGTAGTGTGTGGCATAGGAAAGCATTTTTTTACCCTTTTCCATCTTGATTTTAATCTATCTCCACTTTTAAATTATTAATTTATTTATTTAATCTGTCTGCTAACATATGGAGACAACCAAAAGAGGCATCTTCAATAACTGAGTTGCAGAAGGGCAGATAAGTTTGACAAAAGCCAAACCTAATAACATCATGAAATCACTGCAGGGAAGTTGCAGGTCACTGGGTTTCAGGTGTTTTATTCTTAATTGAATGTTCTAAAATATTCTTATTCAGGTTTAGAAGTTTTATTCTTGATTGTTAACAGTGAGTTCTGTGGAGACATTGGGAAGTGTGAAGAACACAACACTGCTGCATCATCTGTGTTTCCTGAGCTGGTGGGAAGAGAAGGGGAGGCAGCTTTGTCCTCTCCTGATCATGAAGCAGAAGAAGGATGTTTGCAGAAATAGAAGAATATGTATAAAAGGCCATAAAATTAACAGAATAGTTTGGGCTGGGCCTTTAGAGTCATCCAGTCCAACTTCCTGCCATGAGCAGGGAACAGCTGCTAGATAAGGTTGCTCAGAGCCCCATCTAAAGTAACCCTGAATGATTCCAGAAATGGGGTAGCCCCAGTTCCTTATGGACAATCTGTGTTAGTGTTTCACCACCCTCACCGTAAAGGATGTGTGAAGACAGCAGACATGTAGGTTTTTAAGCTGATGCATTAACATTCACTCATCTAGACAATCAAAACTGGCTCTCATCCAAATTTCAGCTACAAATTGAGCAAAACTCAGCTCTTTTCAGCCCACTCTCCACAAAAGAGTAGAAAACACTAGCTCAGCTTTTCCAGGTTGTCAGTCAGATTTGTCTCTTGGTCTTACAAATGCCATGTGAGAACTTGGAATGTGGGGTAAATTGTAAGCAAAGGGGAAGAAAGGAGGATCCCACCTTCTCCAGTTGTAGTGTGGCATCACAGACATATTTTCATGGAAAATCCTTTCCTTAAGATTTTTTCCTTCTGAGAAGCTGAGAGGCCTCAGGAACAAAATATAAATAATGGTTATCTGCTGTTGTGGAATGCAACAGGTGCATTAGTGATTGGTCTCATGTAGATGTTTGGAATTAATGGCCAATCACAGCAGAGCTGGCTTGGACAGAGAGTCTGAGGCAGCTGCATTTGTTATCATTCTTTTCTTTTCTGTTCTTAGATTAGCTATCCTTCTGAGATGAAACTTCTATTCTTTTTTGTATAGTTGAATGTAATATATATCATAAAATAATAAATCAAGCCTTCTGTAACCTGGAGTCAGATCTACATGTCTTCCCTCATCCTAAGACCCCTGTGAACACCATCACAGCGTGGGTATGGTCTGGTTATGTTGGTGGCATTGGGCTCCTGCAGAAATCAGGAATTCATGGTTCAGTGGTCCCTGCCTGATGAGATTTGAGCAGGATCTGGGGTTTATTAGCTCAGTGCTGCCAGGGACAGGCAAATGGCCTTGTGAATATCCAGCAGTGAGGATTTTAACTGCTGGCTGCAGCTGCTGTGTGTTCCTAGGGGACCTTAATGTCAAACCCCTATGGGAGGCATAGAAGTTCCTGGCATCTCCTTATTATGCATTTAGGTCTAAACCAGCAGCCCTTTAGTGGCTTGCTGTTGGCTTTTTGAGGTGCCATTAGGCGCACTGCAGATCCAACCTGGCTCAAATCAAAACCCCACACTGAGGTTGCGTTGCTGGAAATGCTTCACAAAATACAAAATTACAAGAGAGAGCCCTTCAAGGGCCAGGCACGTATGAAAAAGAGCAACAGGCTCAGATAAAAAGGAAGCCTTTGCGTTCTACAGCAGACAGGAGCTGTGACAAATAAAGTGGTGGGTGTTGTGCTGTGATGGGATGCAGGGAAACAGAAGACCTGTGCGAGAGGGAAAGGATTCCAGTCAAGCTACTGCACAGAAACAAAGGTTTTGTCTATCTGCTGGACACTCACCTGCCTATTCTCTTCCCTTTCATAAATATAATTGTAATTTGGACTCTAAGTGTGGCTCACAGTGTCAACTATATACTGGGCTACCTTGGCACAAAAGGACTTGCAGAAAAGAGTTAAATGCTTAAAGAACACTTCAACACACTGCCTAAAACATGCTCTTCCTTCTAGGGTTTTAGCAGGATTGACTTCTGGAAAGCCAAACAATCCATTTGTTTCATACTTTTCAATTTTTGAAAATCCAGGCAAGCACAGTAGATAAACACTACAGAATCTAACCCAAAGGCACCAGAAAAATTACTTTATGCATCTTCTATGGCAGTGTTGGCTGTTAACAGAAGATATGTCCCACAACAATGTCAAAAGAGCCTGCATGTATAACTATTAATCAGTTTTTTGGTCAGAGTTTCCACATCTCAATATTGTCATTAAGTGAATTAATGAAGATCAGAGATAATGGAATATTTATGCAAATTATCTTAAGAAAATATCTTCAACCTTTCCAGAGCTTATAAGTCTTTATTATCATAATGCTCTTGACATGTATCTCATCTGAAGACTACATTAGTTATTTCAGTAATGTTAGTCCTGAATTAATCATGTCTGCGCTTGGTGTTTTTTGGTTGTTGTTAATTTGGAAGGGGTGGGGGAGAGACAGTGAAGAGGGGGAGTTGTTACGTGTTCTAAACCACATAAAACTAGCCATATTTCGTAAAAGTGCAGGTCTACCTAAAAAATCTACCTAAAATCTTAGGCTGACAGGCACAGATGGCTACAATATTAAAAGACTTGTCACAGGTATAAATTTTTGATAACCTTTGCCAGATTTAGCTGTGTTTATTTGTGCATTTTCTTCTTTTCCCTGATCTATAAATTAAAAGAAAACCTGCCAAAACAACAAAACAAAACCTGCACTATGAACATTTCCCTAACTCCCAATATAGGAAAGCAATTCTTGGCCTTTTTTTAGTTGTCTTTGTGAACTTGTGACGTTTTTATGGGGCTGGGCTAGAAGAAACTGCATGTTTTGAGGTTTTGGGGTTTTTTTTCTTAATTATTATTCAAATCAGAAAGGTGCAATGAAAACAATATTTACAGAAAAGTCATTTTCTACCACTGGGGCTCACTGTATTCCTCCAGCTCCATGCCTGGGAGCAAAAATAGACCTTGAGCCCTAAGGTGCAGGAGAGTCAGCAAAGTTTCCGTGTTTGCTTGCAGATGGAGCCCCGAGTTCACAGCGCACAGCAGATGCTGTGATCCCCGTGCTGGCAGGCATGTGAGGCACCACCTCTGCCACCACCACATGCTCTTTCCCACATGCCTTTATTGATGCATGAAGCGACCTTTTGCAAGGCTGTGTGGAAATGTGCAATTAAAAGCTCTGTTTGCCTTTGCCTTCTCTGCCTTATTTAAAAATTCCATTTAGCCACAGGTGTGCGTCCAGCAGTCGGCCCCGTATGAAAGTATTTCACTCCAGATTGGCTGAAATGCAGAGCAGGTTTCGTGCCTGAGGATGCGCCCTCCACTCACACAAGGTGTGCATTTTCTGTGCCTCTCCATAAAAGCACACACAGAGACTGCGTCATGGGAAATCTAATGGCTGGGAATGCTGATGAAAACCAAATGCAGATGGCCATCCAGGGTTTCTTGTTTGCAGATGATTATAAAATACACATATTTTTAGGTGCAAGAAAGACACATTAATCAAATGAGATTCCATAAAGCACATAACCACCCACATCTACAGCTACTCAGATATATCTGGCTGATAATGCTGCTAACCAGAAATCAGGAAAAGCTATAAAATAATCCTTAGCCTCTTCAGATGATGGGTAAAAGGAGAAGCAGATGAAGGACCACTTCAGTGCCTGCAGAGTAGGTCTTTATAAATGCAGCTTCCTTAAAATGATGAAAACCTAGAGAAGAGGGCATAAAAGTTGAAAATGTATAGAGAAAATTCCAAAGATAACTGAAAACTGAGCCAATATTTTAAAATTACAATTGCTTTGAAATAATACCAGTTTATACATTAAAGTACATTGGAACAATGATATGGACAGTGGGGAGAAAGGTGTGAAGAAGCCAAAGCCTTTTTCTCTTTAATTACAAACAAGTTTTCACAGGAAACAATTTGTTTGCCATCTATGTTCATTATGTGTCTGCCTTTACTTTTAACTCACAGTTCCTCATGGCAAATGTGGAACAATATGGGATATCACTCAGGAAAAGCTCCAAGCAATGAATGCTCTGGGTGAGAAATGGAGAGGGGTGACTGTTGTGATCCATCACCTTCCCCATAGTAACAGTGTTTCTGTCTGAAATCCTAAAAGTGACAGAGTTTAAATATTCTCATAGTTTTGGGAAAGGTATTTCACTGTGTGATATCGAGATAATATTCTCAGCTGATGTCTGTTGAATTGCATTAAAATACAATTCATTTGGCCTGCATGCAGAATTTTTTAAAAACCAGCAGCACAGCCATTGAAATTAGTTTAATGGTCACATTTCATGGTCTTATTTAAGCACAATTTTTTTTCTCAGACCTGGCAGTTACGTGACACTGATTCTCATTATTCTCCAGGATCCATTTTGGTAAAAAAAAGACCCCCAACAAGAATTATTTATAAAGCTGATCTCCATAAAACAGGGTTAGCATTCCTCAGGAAACCTGGCATGTGAACACAGTGATAGGCGCTGGGTGATCACCAGAATGCATAAAAGGGTCTGTGAACTTGGGACTAAATATTCTAAATACAACCTTTATGACCCTGCATCTCCTTTTCCACAAAAATTAAGAGAAATCTTTCATGTTTGTGTTGAGTCAGATCTGAGAAATGTGTGAATGCCTTTATGTCCTTACACAGGGAATTTACAGGCTCTGGTTTTATGTTCAGCTAGAACACCTGTGTGAAAAACATCTCTGTGTTTTTGCTAATGAATTCCACCTTAAATGTGGTTTCCCATCCAGTGGTACAAGAGATCCCAGAAGTTATTGAGGAGTTTCTGGGAAAGCACATATAAATGGAGAGTCCTCCTCCTGAAATTTCACAAGTTGTGACAGAGTGGAAGAGATGCTGGTAGCACACAAAAAGGGATGGTGATTAATTTAGGATCCATTCTTCATGTTAAATCTCTCGTGGGTTTTTTTCTCATTTGCTGGTGTTTGTGAGCTCTATTAAGAAACAACATGCGCTTTTGTAATTTTTGGTTTTGGCAGCCACTGGGGACTTTTCTAATGAATATGAGGCTGAGTTTTTTGATTTATTAGTCATAATCTCTGACATTTGTCTTCTTTCAGCTTCTATACCATTTACTATGTCCACTGATGCAGTTATCACATATCTCTGACAGTCAACACTGTTCTGAGACACAGCCACAGTAGACCAGTGCCAGGATTGGGAATGGGATCCTGAGCAACAGATTAAAACATGTAAATTCAGATCAGTAGGGCACAGGAAGCTCTTCAGGGAGACAAACCCAGGTTTCTGCTCTAAGAGAGCTGGCTGATTCTCCAGATTCTATTGATTGCATTGTGTATTTGCTAGATCAGATTGACTATCAACAAACAGGAGGTACTACAGAGCATCTCACCTCCAGATGTCTGTGCACAGCTTTGGGGGGTTCTTGGAGGCTCTTTGTAAAACTCCTTATCCCAAAACATCCTTTTTCTTGCACTAAAGTATCTCAAATATCACACAAAATCTCAGGAACTGTGTTCTTGCAGGGAGGAAATGTTCAGCTCTTATTCAGAATCCAGTTTTCCCTCACCCTATGGATAATACCTTTCAAAAAATTTCCTGTGCACTTAAATTCATGCACTTGCCAAGATGCTATGCCAGTCTGTCTCTGCAAATCAGGGCTTTTCAGAAGATGAAATTATTTCAACAATTTACCACATTTGTAAGATCCAAGGACTGCTTGCATTAGGCAATCTTAGTTTGATATTGTTACCTGGCTCATTGAAGTGAAGATATACCCATTATAATCACATTTCCTGTTCACTTTAAGGAATAATGTGGGTAGTAGAGAAACCATTCAGTTATTACCATCAATTCCAATGTCTTTAATTTTCTTTGCTCAGTTTGCTGTGGTCAGTGACTGGAAAACATGCCATTATCTTCAACTATTGGTAGGGATTTTTTTTAAGGTTGTTTTGTGCTGGTTTTTGTTTGATTGTTTTGGGTTTTTTTGTTGTTGATGGTGGTTTAGTTTGGGTTTTGAGGGTGTGATGGGTTTTGTTTGTATATTGTTGTTGTTGTTGTTCCAGTTTGAGGTTTGGGTTTGGGTTTGGTTTTGCATTTTTTTTTGCCATAGAGCTAAATATTTATTTTCATGTTGGGGAAAGGAAAAACACTCAATTCTGATGAAAACAGGAAAATGATACTATGTCTGTCCTTGAAATTTGATATTTCTTATGGCAGGGTAAACACTATCTCAAATCTGTGAGTGAAAACACATAAGAAATAATGCATGTCAACATGATCCTCACTTAATCCCAGCATGCTTGTCATTTTAATAAGTGATGTTTTGCATTAGTTTATAGCGCCGGGCATTGGGTGAATTATTTATTCAAAAAAACCCAAAACCCTGTTGGTAAAAGGCAGTCTGCAAGGTCACCTATAGATCCTAATCACGAATTATCCCTGCAGGCTGCTCTGCCCACACACGACCTTCGGCTGCCATCTGCATCTGCCCAGTTGAATGAATCACCACGATCAGGAATGGGAGATGGAATTTCAAGGCCTTAAAAGGTGAGGGGTGGCCGCGATCTGCATCACCATTTCCTTCAAGTTGTTTGATGGTGCTATGATGGAAATTTAGAGGAAATGACGGGGGGATTGGTAAAACTCAGTGCTAGCAGGGAACATATCACAGGGAAGAGTTTCCAGTGGCATCAGTAAGAGGCGAGTCACCTCCGGCATGCTTAGGTTGCTATCTGTGGTTGCAACTTCTCTGGAAATAATTCCCTCACCAAAATCTCACCAAAGAGCAAGTGCAAATTAGATGTAATGGAGTTATCTTGCATTGCTACCTACTAGCAGGTGCATGTAATCTGGCAAAAGTTAATCATTTATGCAAGACTTTTAGTAAAGCAGGAAGTGGAATTGTGCATAAAAGAAGGCTGTACATAGAAACAAAACCATCATGCCAGATTAAGGTAATAGGGGAAATGGGATTTCTAAAGTAAACAAAGCACATGCAAACAGGAGAGAGGAAAGCAAGAACATAATTTATATTTACAACTGACCTAAATTTACATTTAGGGGAGCAGAAAAGAATGAAACTTTTATCAGACCTCATTGGGAAAGCCTAGATAAGAACAGGGAGAATTATGTATTAGAGGCAACAGACTGGACTGTGGAGGAAGGTGTCAGGGTGTTATTAACAAGTTGAGATGAGAATGTCAAGGCATACTATGAACACTGGCTTGAACTTGTAATTGAAAAATATTGAAAGGCAAGACTTTTGAAAGGGTACTTTCACAGATTTGGTTCATAAGAAAATTAATCAAAACCAGGGAAAAGAGGGAAAAAAAGAAAGAAAGAAAGAAAAACAAAACAACTAACCAACCAAACAAATTAAAAAAAAAAAAAAAAACAAAAAAAAAAAAAAAAAAAAAAACACCTGATCCAAATCCCAAAGCAACCTGAATTGTCCTGGGAGAGTAAGAAAGAAGAGTCAGTAATAATTTTAAGCAGAACAAGTGGAGAGATATTAGCCATAGGTGTAAGACGTGAATTCGCATGGATCACACTGAAATCACATTTTAGAATACAAGTAACACCATAGCCACCAAGAAAAATAAGGAGTCACCAAAACCAATGTGGGTTTGTGGAAAACAGCACAGTTCAGGCACTGCTGCACCTTTCAGTCATGCAGTGTAGATATCCAGCATAAAATGTGCCTTTAGATTTAAATATTTAGAGCTGCGTAGGCAAATTATGATCACTGATACTAAAACTGTGATGATAGCTTCTTCCTCTGGGAAGGTGGAGGAGAGAGCTGTATTCTCAAGCAGAAGGTAATATTTCATAGCGAGTCAAAAGAAAGATGGAATTTGGAGGAGAACTCCCATGTAGGGACTCAGGACCACACTACCCCAATTCCCATTAATCCTTATGGGTCCCTTGAAGAAGAAGAAAATAATCCTGCAAGGAAGAGGTATTTCTACATTCATTACAAGATTCTCTGAGGAGATCAGTGATGAAACAGTGGCAAAAGAGTTAGTTCAGGAATACAATTCAGGAATATAATTCAGGAACTTGCATGAGCTTTTAAGGACATTGAAAAGAAACAGCAAACAAAACTGATGGCAGGTATATTTTCTTTGGTTTCTGCTCAGGATGCACGAGAACAAAGCTGACTCTCCCTGCTCTATATCACCCATTTCCATGTAAATTGAATCTGTAATGCATGAATTTTAAATGTCTTATTTGATATAAGAAGAAAAAATGAGAGCAAGAAATAGGGGAGTATTAATTTGATGAGTATGGTCAGGAAGAGGGCACACTGTATTTAATGTCGTCTGATTTCTCAAATAGTCCTAAGAACCATTATGAACTTGCCAGTATCACAGTGGGAAAGGAGCTTCACATTGCATATGAATGCTCACCTGTTGTGAAACCTGTGAATCCCAGGGACATTTGGTACGTGGTGCTGCAGCACATGAATAGAAAATTGACAACTTTCCAAGGTGCAAAGGAAGCAAACATCTAAACGCTTCTTGTCCTGCAGATCAACTGCAGGACTCTGCAGTCTAAGCAGCACATGAAGGCACATTTTTCTCAGAGTCCTGACAGACATGGCAGAGAGGTGGGCAGAATTAAGGTAACATACTCTCTGAAACCTTTAGACTCCAAGTGGATTTGTAATCTGAGCATCAGCTTCAGAAGGGATGCTCAGGAAAACACTGAATGTGCTGATGTATACAAATAATCAATAATGTATGTTGTTGATGCCCTAATGGCATGATGATAGAGTAAAAAACTGTCCAGATGAGACCTTGCCCATTGATGGGTAGACTGAGCAAGGCTTATTTTCCAAAATATACCACATGCAGCTGGCTGTTTGGAGCCAGGGAGGAATTCCTTTCTGGCAGCAGTATTTCTGTGGCTGGGCAAGGATCAGGAAAACAGGCAGAACTCAGTGGGGATATCATGTTACAAGCAGCAAGGTCATTCAGAGTGCTATCCAGCAGGTGACACATCTCTCACGTGTGACACAGCCCAGGATTGGCAATGCTGGTGAGCAGGACACAGGTGCCCTCACCACTGCCATGCCAAGGGCTCCCTCTGCCCTCAATTCTGCAACCTGTAATTTCTACTTTGGTGTGTGCTGCTCTTTTCCTTCTATATCCTCATGCCTTGCAATGTGGCATTAAAGTCTCTGCACTTTATAGTTCATAAGGTCATAATCTACCATATGTGACACCAATGTCACATATATTCCCATTAAATATTATTGAATGATATGCAGGCACAAATCTCAACAAGCAATCATGGAATTCATGAATGGTTTGGGTTGGATGGAACCTGAAAGATCACCTAGTTCCAACCTCCCTGCCAAGAGAGGACACCCTCCTCTAGACAAGGCTGCTCAGTTATCATGCAACACCTGGACCTGATCAAGTGTGGTCCAAGCAGTGTTAATAGCACCACAAGCAGGAACAGCTAACAGGAGCAGGTTCTGGTGGAAACTAGACAGGTACTGTGAGAAAAAGTATTTGGGCTGGTCAACTACCAGACTGCAGAGGGCAGACAAATGATGATACTCATCTAAGGACCCTCTCATTGATCTCACCAATTTAAGGAAATATTTTCCCTCTTCTCTTGCTTGGTCTTTCCTTAAATTTTTGTTCTCCTCATCCCCATGGTAATTTTGAAATCAAGATCTGCTCTCTGCTGTGGACTCCGCAAACCTGTGTAAGTTTCTTTGTGCTACATGACACATTTATTAGAGTACACCTGTCAACTCAGTCTCACTTTTGACTCTTATTTTTCCTCCTTGATATTCTCTAAAATCTATCTGAACTGTCCATGCCACTTCCCTCTCCTGATCTCAAAACACCTTTTTCTCCAAAGATTTATAGAATCTCATTGATTTCAATAAAGAATGAATAAGAATTTAAACTAACGTTTTACACAAAATCCTGGCCATATAAAGTATTTAAATTACTAAGTACATTAAAGCTAAGTATTGTTTTAAGGTCAAAAGGCAGACACGGTTTTTCCATATTAACTATCTCCATTAATCTGCACAGTGCTTGGCTTTGATGTATTAATATTAATGGGCTGTTAGTCTCACCCAGGTTAAAACAGGGAGTGTATAATATATACCTTCATAATTGCCATTAGTCATGATGAGGCTGATTCTTGTACATCTCCAAATACAGAGAAGATCATATATCCTCCAGTCTCTTATAATAAGCCATGTGAATGATCATTTCCAGGAATTAATGAACTGCACAGCTCATTTGTTTAAAGCACTGTGTTAAAAGTGTACACAATGATGAAAGAAAAAAAAAATCCTAAATTTAAAGGTTTATAATTTTATTGGCCAATTCTTTACTGAAATAAGGCAGAATGTCTTGCAAAAGCTATGTCAGGGACACAACCTTTAAGTGATTTACCTTTCTGTTTATTTTTATTTTTATTTTTGTTAATAATCACAGCAACTCTGTTTACTCTTTGTACATTCTAAAACAGTAAGGTTTACTTTCTAGTTTTATTTTCTGAGTTGATGTATTTCAGTTTTTTCATACTTGGCCTACTTTGTAGAGTTCAAGTCTCAAACAACACAGAGAATTTCCTCTGACATTAAGATTATGAAAACTGCGCTCTGACTTTGGGAAAAAATGAAAAGGATAAAAGCAAACCTCCTAGGTTTTTAAATATCCTGCCAAAGGCCTGAAATAATAGAATATCTTACTTTTCACTTATTGCTCACAAAGACCAAAATGTAAGTATTATTTTTTTCCTAGTAATAGAAAAGTGAAATGAAGAAAGGTTTTACTGTCAGCTGTTGTCCTTGGGTCTAGTCAGTGACCTTGTTCCAATTGCATGTGAATACAAGGAAATTTGCAAGGCTTTCTCCTGTGCTACTTCTAAATGATAAGAGGTAATTATGAGAAGCATCTGGGAATTACCTAGTATTAAAAAAATAGATTAGCACACATGATCAGAATCTTAATACATTCAGTTCCTATCTATTTTTCTTTATATGCCTTGGAATATTAAGAAGGAAATTAGTAAGTGAATGGGGAGGTATTTTATATTGGTTTTGCTGGTTGTGGGTTTTATTAACAACACCCCTCTCTTTATTCTATATTGGTTTTATATAGGAAAGGCAAACTAAATTGTGCACATCAGATAACAGGGATATCAAAATGACTAAACATTAGATGGAGGCGTATTTTTGCTCCATAATTAGGAATGAAGAAAGAGGAATAGTGTTAAGAAGTAACAACTGAGGCAGAAAAAAAAAAAGAAACCATGCAAGAACTGTTCTTTGGTTTTAGATCCAAAGTGTGTTGCCAGGGTAAATAGAAGTCAGATATGGGTAAAATCAGAAAGATAGAAAGACAAAATAAAGAGGTAAATGAATGCACTAGATGATATTTAAGGAGATAGGAAAAGACAGACTTGAAACTATTAATAGTTGCAGAAAAGACATTAACTCCACTGTGGAGAAAAAGGAGGAAGAGGTTCAGCAAAGATCCATTGGTCCATAGTGAGCATGGAAAACACCTTCTCAAAGAGCAGAGAATAATCACAATTTGTTCATCTACTGGAACAGGGAAAAGGTATTCTACCATATTATAATGGGCTAATGAGCTGTCTTGCAAATTACTGATCAAGAGAAGCACAATCTGAGTATCACCCCAGCAAAGTGGGAGGAAAAATATTAAGATAAAGTTTTTCCCCAAGAAGGTGCTTGGGTACTGCCCAGGCTCCCCAGGGAATGGGCACAGCTCTGAGGCTGCCAGAGCTGCAGGAGTCTTTGGACACCACTCTCAGGGATGCACACGGTGGGATTGTTGGAGTGTCCATGCAGGGCTGGCAGTTGGACTTGATCATCCTTTTAGTCCCTTCCCACTCAGGATATTCTACGCTTCTCTGATTATATGAACATTTGTTCATTAAAAGGATTGAAAAGCTTTAAACAGGTTGCTCAGGGAAGTGATGAAATCATCATTGGAAATGTTCAAAAGAGCATGTGGGTGTGGAACTTGAGGATATGGTTTGGTGGTGAACACAGTGGTGCTGGTTTATTGGTTGGACTCAATGACCTTAGAGGTGTTTTTTAATCTTAACAATCCTATGATTAGGTGATTCTAGCCATGAACCATGTATTAGAATTGCAGGACTAGTGAGCTGGCTATGCATTATTTCTTCCTGTTGCTGTTTTCTCAAAGAGAACACAAAATAATCAATTTAGTGGGGAGGGACAATAGTCATGCTTATTGCATTCTATTTTAATAAATAAATTATATTAATACTTATGATCAAATCCAAAATCCAGATTTTGTAAGAAGCAGAAATTAGAATATATGCTATTCTACTTTTCGCCAGCCATTAAGTCTCTGACTGAGACAGATAAATATTTCTTCATAAAAATATAAACACAACAAATGTGCTTCAAAAAGGCAGCAATACTTACCATGTTTCCAACAGAGGAGGGAACTTCAACTTTTTAAAACAGAACATTACTAAAAGAAGAATTAAGAAGACAGTACTTTGTGTAGTCACAAGAAAACTTTGTTTCATAAGCTTAAAAGTAGAATTGATTTCATATTTTATACCAGAAAAAACCAAAACTTTGCATAAAACTTTATTAAAAGTCTTTATAAAATGTGTCCCAAGGTTGCTTGGCCTTTGTCCCCCACAATTTTATTCTTTATGACTGAATAAGCAATGATGTAATTTAAAGAGCTCAGGGAAGGAAGAAATGGATGAGCAATGTGATTATGAAGGAAATATATGCCAGGCAAATTTCTGAGTTCTCCTTGAATTGCTTCCCCACATTTTTCAGGGTTTCTTCCTCTACTTTGTGCATGCCTTTGGTTCATAATATACACAGTTTTTTTGACTCTTATACACTTCAAATTCTGCTGCTTGATGACAGTGAGAAAACCTATTAAAAGACTTCTTGCCAACAGAAGTGAGCTGTGTTCATAGGGATAATCAAGGAACATATTCCCTGTGAGGAAAGTGTCTCATTTAACTTTCAAATAGGTAGCATGTAATTTGACAGGTTCATTTGGCACAAATTTGGAAAGGATTTCTCATGTTGTCCAAGATTTACATGATGTTCCGAGAATATATTTTCAGAAAAGCCTTTTTTAATGCTACATCTTCAAGCCTTTGTAGCATTTTGTTGAATTATTCCTTTACCATTAGGAGTAGATGGGTGATGTAAATTACCTTAAATTTGAATACACTTTAGAACCATGTTGGAGCCCCTAATGCACTATTAGATATTCTAAGTCAGCAGTAGATCAATACAGCTGATTAGGTAGATCACAGTAATGGAAAATCTGAACTGTAAAAAGACCCCACAAAATCTTCCCTTTGTTGAGGCAGCTTCTGTGTGTCAGGCACAATCTACCAACTGAATTGACAGAGAATTGAATAGCCCTCAAACTTCTACAGGAAGTTTCCTAAATTAATAGAGAATGAATAGGCCCAAAACTTCAGGATGAAATCCAGGCAAATTAACTTCAAGTAAGTAAAAATGTCTTCCTAAAGTCCTCCACGTGATAGAGAAAAAAGTGAAGGTCCACTTTTCCCTGTTTGTTAATCTTGAAGTCTGCTTCCGCATTAACAAAGAAATTGTAGAAACTCCTCCCTGAAGGTAGGTCATAACTTTTCCAGCTAATTATATTTAAACTTCGTACACAGTAACTGACAGATTAAGATCTCTGCTGCTGTGATGAAGTCAGCTGGATTAAAGTAATTTGTACCAAGGACTACACCAAAGATCAAGGATGCAAAGACTGAAGACAGCAATAGATAATACAGTAACTCCATTATGATGTTTTTCTACATTCTGGAAACCTTGAATACACAGAAACATTTAATAAATCCCAAACTTATCTACAATTTTCCAGCTACTTCTTTAGCTTTTGATTTTTCATAAACAATATTGATCAACAGATCAATCATTACACAAGAGATTACTTGTATGTAAGTTGTGATATTACTTTCAGAAGTTTTGCACAATTAAACAGTCATTTAATTTTGGATATCAGACCTACAATTAAAAATGAGAAAACAGAATTTATTTTCATACCTATAGCCTGTATAATGACATATTTACTTTCTTCTATGAATTTGGATTATAGCCAGGATTTTCTCTGTTTTTTTCTGCTTTATTCAAGTTCTTCCCAGAGAATTTATAAAACATACATTAATAATAGAAGGTTATTTTTCATATTGTTTTATTGGTGTTGTTGAGACTCTTGTTTCTAATGCTGAAATGTTTAATTTTGCACTGCCTAAATTCTGCACTGTCATTGTGTACTGCAGTTCATGTGATTGTGACGGCAGGAGAAGAGAGGATTTATATCTTTATTTTCCACATAACTGGAAATATTTTTTCAGTGATTGGAAATATTTTTCTGTGATATTTTTTTCTGTGATTGTGTCGTTTCCAGCAATGCCGACATTGCAAAGGTAAGAAATAGTTAAAAATCTCCCGGGTGATTTACAAAGAATGAGGATGTGAAACAGGCTCTTGCCTTTCACTGAAACAGACCTCAGAGCTTCAAAGGCATGGTCCTGAACACAGGACCAGCTGGGTTTTATTGAGCAGTCTGGGGTTTTCCTGCTGAGTGTCAGCTCCTGCTGTGTCCCCTGGCACCTGGCTGGCACCACCCTGCCCTGTGTGACGCAAGGATCAGAGCCCGTTCTCTGCATCTCGAGCCTGCAAGGGGGAGATCAACACCTCTGACCCAAGAAACCCCCAGCTCAAAAGAGGAACATTGAGCATGCAGAGTAATCAGCATGAGAAGAGAGAACTGTTACTCAGTAGAAAGTAGAATATTAATTAATAAGAGAATCAGGTAACTTGTAGCCCCGGAACTCTGATTTCTTTTTTTGCTGAAATGCATGCAAGTGTAAAGTTTTGACAATCAGTGTGCTTCATTTGTGAAAACCTCCACCTTGTACCCTGAGGAGAATAAATAATGTCTCCTTTCTTTACTAGACCCTGTGTCTCTGTTTAGACACTCCTTAAACCGGTAACTCCAGAGCCAGATTAGGTAATTAGAAATATCCACACCTCACTGAAGTGCATTGCAGGAGTTTCCTGTTCAATTGGGTTATTATTTCAGATAGCAACATCCATTTTAATATTTAAGCTGCTTGATAATTCTGAAATGTGTAATCTCTTTTTCTGCGATCTCTATAGTTGCCATCAGGGACACTTCTGCAGCTGATGTGCACATGAATCCAGCCCACAGGGCATGGCACCTCAGACAGATCATCAGATTTTTGGTCTCCTTTCTTATTTTTCCAGTAAGAATTAAAAATGTGAAATCAAGAAGCTCCACCAGGACAGTGCCACGAGGCTTTCATGCATTCAGAAGACTGAAAGAAGGGTGTCACAGTCCTGGAGACCAGATACTCTTGCTGCACACATTTTAGAGGATCTTTACTGTGGAATAAATGCTGTCCAATGTAAGGCCCTGGATGTCTATGTGCAGCTGAAAACAGTTAGGTCAACACTTTTTTTTTGTTTTGTTTCACAGATTAAATTACTTCCCATCAAAAGTCTAATTACTCAACAACCCCAATGTTCCTTCCAAAAGTCTTCAACCTCCCAACACTTCTTTCAAGTAATGACCAAAAAATAAGGACACAAACATTTCTTTCCTTTTCTAACAGTTCATTTTCCAGGCTCTTTTAGAATGAGCTTTGTCTTTTATTTCCACATTTTATAAGCCACTGTGCTCTGTGTAATCCATGTGGATGAAGTCCTTTAGCATGGGGATTCCCTGGCTTTTTTTAATCCTTGTGGGTTTTTAAGTGAACACAATACAAAAGGGATGAGCCCTGAACATATCTTAGTTACATGTCAGAAAGACATGCAAAAGCGTTTTTTTACCATGAGAAAAAAATACATGTACATGACCATGGCCTCTGGAAAATCTGTATACAGCCTGAGGAATCAGTTTTCATGCATCCATCTCACAGTCTAGACACACTTAAGAGTAAAATCTCACTGTTATTAGAACTTTTACAACTTTAAAGCTGTCAAAATCTTAACTTTGAGGCTATAGAAATTCGAAATAAAGTAGTGTAGCTTGAGACTGTGCTAGGTTTCAGTGCACATATCTCCGCTTCACAGTGCAATAAAGTAACTTGAAAATGAGTTTATTATATTGCAGGAGGGACCCATCTTTCTAGTGTTTCCACCTGCAATAGGAATAATAGCCAATTAATATTTTATAAAACCTTGTGGAGCATGTAAAGCAGCAATTACTGTATCTGTAATAACAGGTCTATGAATATGTATGCTAGAATTCTCAACTTAGCTGTATACATGAAAGACTTGATCAAGATATATTAGGATAGGAATGAGGTGGGATACAGGGCCTTTGAAAACTAAATTTAATGGCATTTTCACAGGAAATATTCCTTCAACTGTAAAAATAAGGTGTGATAATGGAATTTTTGTATGGCAAAGAAAGCACTTGAGAATTTCCTTTGAGACTCAATATTCAGTTAAGGGTTTTTAACACAAAATGATCAGAACCTGTGGACATATGTGAAAAACACCGACACGATCATTGTATCCTTTTTTCTTTCCTTTTTTTAATCATGTTCTGCTGACAGATGATAATTACTTCTGTCCAGCAATTCTTAGTTCCAATGGTATTCACTAAAATTACAGCAGCATTAATGGGAAGAAATGTAATAAAACTCCTTTCTCAAGATCCACATGAGAGAGTAATGAAGTCCTGTTAGGTGGGGGACAGATGGTTGAAACTTCTATCCCAACACATTATGGCTGAGCTCATGGGCAATTTTTGCCTGGTGATGGAGGCTCCATTCCCACAAAAAACTTTAAACATAAGTAAAATCTTATTTTGGGATGATCACAGACAGTGCATTCCCCATCACAAAAGAAACCACAAACAGAAAACCATGTTGGAGCTGCATCCTACACTCACCTGTAGAAACTACCAGCACTGCCAACAGTTCTTATATTGAATGCTTTGACTTTTTCTATCTCTTAAAACATTGAAAACATTCATTTCTTCTGCTTTTTAGCAGACATTTATGGCATTCATGGACATTACAGATTTCCCCAAGTTTGAATATGTGCCTCTATTTCTCTGTCTGCAATATTGTGTGGGATCCTAGCAGCTTGTCTCTATGCTGAAATAGAGAAGGATAAAGGGATCATGGAAGCACTGGCCACCAGGATCAAAGGATGGTGAGGTGATCTCATGGTGTAAGCTCAGCTGGCAACTCACTCAGCCCCTTTTTCCCCCACACCCCAGTGAATGGGCAGGAGAATCAAAAGAAAAAGTTGTAAGTTAAAAACAGTTAAATAATTGAAAATAAAGCAAAATTTAATTATAATAGTAGTAAATAGTAATGATGACAACAAAAAGGGAAAAAACAAACAAGTGATGCTCAATACAATTGTTCACCACTTGCTGACCAATGCTAGATGCCATCCCAAGGCCAAACAAAGGATAGCATTTGTTTCTTTGTGTTTTTATACATTGAGAACTCACCAGATCCTTTAGGGTAGACAGAAGCTGGTCTGAATAATGTTCCTAGGAGAATTAAGCTACCATAAAGGTAGTTTAGGATCCTACAACAATTAACCCACTGTGCTGTGACAGGGCAGGTGTGTGAGGGTGTTGAAGCCCTGGCACAGGCTGCCCTGAGCAGTTGTGTCTGCCTCATCCCTGGAAGTGTCCTCAGCCAGGTCGGATGGGACTTGGAGTGACCTTGGGTAGTGGAAAGTGTCCCTGCCCATGGCAGGGGCTTGGAACAGGATGGTCTGTAAGATCTCTTCCAACCCAACCCACTCTGTGATTCTGGGATTCTGTGATTGATTCTGTGTTTGAACCCCACACCACACAATGAATACAAGAGGCTGCAGCACCATCTTGACCAGCAGAGCCATCAAGTAGCAGACAAAACTTCATTTAATTTACCATATCAAAGTGAAATACGACTCTGTTTTAAGACAAGATTTTCTGATGCTTTATATGAAACCACCATATAAAAGAAAACATCGGCATTGGGCTTAGGATTAGAATCATATGATTGCTAATAAAAAATACATACTGAACTATCAAGCTTGTGCAAATTAAAGTTTTTTCTCTCTCTTTCTTAACACAGGATATAATATTCTATTTCATCAAGTGATTCTATCAGAATATTAAATTTTTCCATTAGCAGGATTAGACTAGGTCTTAATATTAAACTATGTACGTCAGTTCAATTAAACAAGATAGGTCCCCTTGCCCTGTTACCATGCTGGTATTATTCCAGCTAAAAACCTTTTCCTTACATTCAGCAGGGATTTGAGCAGACCACAGCTCTGCGTACTAGGAGCTGTCCTGGGTAACTGTTGGTAATGAAGAGCAACAACTGGGAGGTAAATCCCTGCCATGAAGTAGCCTTAAACAAAACCAATGTTTTTATTTTTTATGGAGAAAAGTACATGAAATGCCAAGCATGTGGATTTAATGAATATAACTTTATAAAACTATAAACAAGATAGCCTTTATATTTCTTTTTCCATTTTTTTAACAGCACAGTAGAAACAAATTAAATTCGCTCTGAGATGCACTACTTATAGCTATCATCTGTGTTGTAAACATCTCCTCTGTAATCAGAAATTCAATATTACAGACCACAAAGCCCACTGAGGTGTTAAGCTGAAAGGTAGGAGGAAAGCAGGGTGAGCCTTTCCTGGGGAAAACATATGGGTTTTTTTCCCAGTTGAAAAGCCTTAAATGAGATTCAATTAGTTGGTGACTGGAAAATTATGCTTAATGTCCAATTAGAAAATTGTCTTATTAGAGTCATGATAACTCTGCAGCCCAGGGGTGGACACTCCATTTTGCAGGTAGTTATGACACCATATTTTTATTCTTTATATTACTTTATATTGTTTAGGCATACATTAGCATGAATGGCCAAGCAAAAATCTGTGCTCACACAGCCTTCATTAAAACACCTTTTGATGTATTAGAAGCATCCTGCGGCCTTTCACTGAAACCTTTGAAGGGAGGTTTTAGTAATGAGAGACTACACAAAACATATTAATGCTAGAAGCTGCTAACTTAACAAAACAAGTCCAAGCTATAATTCTGTCTGTTATCCAGGTATATGGATATAAGTAATAGAGTGGGATGATCACTGTGTTCTGCAAGCCAAAGGGCTGGTTTTGTCTAAGTCAAGTTTCATGCACAGAGTTGCTTAGTAATTTACATTTCTGAGGGAGTTCAGGCCATAAAAATTGGAAGAAAATTGATTAGAGTTGTGGTAGAAGGCTGTGAATAGGTTGCAACTTTGTTTAACAGAGGTTAAGGCATGAAATGAACAGGAGCAAAAAATTATTTGTTGCATATAAGTACCATGAGACACCTTGGAAGGAAAAAACTCAAGGTGAGAGCTTTAGCTAATGCGGAAAGTAGCAATGACATGTTTGTTCTCCAGGAACAGAGCTGGTATCAAGAAGTAATTGTACATTCCTATCCATAGAAAACCTCATGGAATTATAAAAAAAATGAAATGGTGTTTTGTTTGTGAAGGTTTCAGGGAGTAAATTAGAAGTTTTGGTGTGTAAAAAGGTTATGTGAATTGGCATTAAGTGAATTGTCATTAACAATAATAGTCATCACTGCTATCAATGAAGATCTAGGAGTCTTTGGGCAGGAAGAAAATATTCTGAGGTAGCCACATGATATTTATCACTTCCTTTCTCCCTCTTAGCAATGGCTAGATGTTGTCTTGTGACTGGTATGGCCTAGGGACTGTGCTGGGGCTGAGCAACAGTTGTGTCCCTGTCTTTGTAAGAAAACTGGAGGAATACATTGATTCAGGGTGACCTGACGAGGAATGAGTCTGCTCTGTCTGGCACTTGTAAAATCACATTAATGAATTACTGGAGGTTTAAAGGGGTACAGGGTGATGAAAGACCTTGACCCAGGGTCTCTGTGAATTCACTCTGCTCTAAGCAGCTTCATATCAAACTCCAGGCTGCAATGAGTTACCAGAGAGATGCTGTTAATTTACAGGCAGTAGAGGACCCACATGCTAAAATTTTATTATGATTTTTTAAATTTAAATCTGCTTGAAATCAAAGAGTATATTTTCTCGTTACCCCATTGAAGGCAGTATTTCACCCCTGGCACAATTTTTAAAGGCTGATCTCATGAGTCTTTGAGGGAACTTGCATTTGAAAAAAAAAATCTAACTATGATATTCTGATTGCAGTGAGGATTTTGTGTATTTCTGTAGCTAAAATATGAAAAAATTCTTGTACATATTTTTTAATCTCATAATTTAAAAACTTTATAGCCAAGACTCCTAGTTTTTCAATGTTTTGACTACCGACATTAAACAATGTAACTGCAAAGTACTGGAATAGATCAGTTTCCTAAAACATATTAATGTAATAAGCAATCAGCTTAAAATTGTTTGAAATAAACATGTCTACTTACTTAAATAAAGTCAGTTCATTTTCCTTCCCTTTGGTATGACTTACACCCTTTCCTGAGCACTTTAATCTTTTAGCATAATTAAAACCCACTAAACACTACTTCAGTTCATCATCCCCAACATCACTAATGGATCCTTCCTGCTCTCAGTGATCTGATGATTACGGGCAATATTTCTCTACAGAAAAGTCATTCATATCAGAAGCACATCCCAGAGTAAATTTAATTTGAAACTTATGTGCTGTAAATATAAACATCACAGTGAAAAGGTTTGTCTTGTTTATGCTTTTATGTAGGCATATTCATTAAACCTGTATTTTCCATGGTTTATGACATTTATTCAAAATTGAAATGTCACACAGTCAGTTTGGTCTATATGACTACAGAGACTTGCTTGCTGGTTTTCCTTTTCATTATTACCCATTATCCTGATGTCTCTACTCCATCATGCTTGCAAAAAGTGTATAGCAGTTACTACTCACAACTTCTTGTGTTCTGTGCCTTTAATGGAAGGGAATGTTTGGTTCCTACAGGAAAGTCATTTTATGGTGCTTCTGGGAGCAGCTGGGATACATGACCTAGGCTGTCAAATGAGATGCATCTTCCTTCTTCTGTTGTTCAGCTGCTGTTAAAAGTGTGTCTGGCTAGAAAGAGACACTTCTTTTGGTTACAGGAAAAAGTACAGATGGATTTGGGAATGTGGCTCTGTGTAAGCTTGAGGCTGAGATTTGCCTTTGAACTGCAGTCCAGCAACAGTGTAGTCCAGCTGTAGTGCCATGTGATGATGAACAATTCTCTTCCTGAGAGAGCAGGGGGATTCCTACAGCACCAGAGAGCTTGCAGAGCCAAAGGTTTGTCATGCTCTCCATGGCAGAGACAACTCAGCAGCTCCATGCCCTCTGTTTTTTTGGAACTGAGCTGGGAGGTTCATATCAGTCCTCTGAGGAACCCTTAAATTAGCCAGAAAGCTTTTATTATGCTTTCTTCTTAGCGGATTATTTCAAGAAAAATTCACACTTTTGTGCACTGGCCTTCTGCTGAGAGCACGGCACTGAGAATGTTTTGTTTCCGCCCAGATATACTGATTTCAAGAATAGTCAAGACCTTCTCATGGGTGAACATCTGTTCACTCAATGCCTTGAGGAAAGATCGAGAAAGAAATAAAAAAAAGAGGAAAGAGCAAGAATAAAATCAAATAAATAGGCACCTGCCTGAGATGCAGGCATCCTAAATTCAGTGCAAAGACATGAATAAGACAAAACAGAGCCTGGGACACAAAGCTGCGGAGTCTTGTACAAACAGAAGTGAACTGCCAGAGAAAATCAGTTTTTTTGCTTTATCTTCCAAGAATCAGTACTGGTACTTCTACTGGTTTTATACTATTATTATTATTGCTATTATTACTACTACTACTACTACTACTACTACTACTACTACTACTACTACTACTACTACTACTACTATTGTATTTACAGTTGATTCTTGGAAATTCAACACAATAATGTTGAATGAAAGCCTTCACACCTCCTGATGAATGGATAGATCAATGGATGTGAGAATTGGAAATAGCTGGGTTTGCTTCTTGCAGTAAAACTTCAGCTTTTTGTTTCTACCTACTCTATGTTTTGCAACCTTGTTTCACTTTAATGTGATTTTGCAAAATTTCCAGGCCTCCATGAAGTTTTCTGAATGATTTTCCTTTATAAAGATTTAATCCCATGTCTTTGCTCTCAGCATTTTTAACAGTTCTAAGCAATTAGGAAGAGAAATAAAGGTATAAATCAGAAGCAGCTATCAGAGTGTTAATCATATACATTCTCATCTATTACTGCAGGAGAAGTACTACTATTGATGTTAAAAAATGTGAAAGCCAAGGATAAAGATGAGGTGGCTGAATTCAGGACTGATAGCATCCTACAGAAATTGAGAAGGTCCTAAAGTAGCTCATGGCTGTTTAAGTCACCCTGAGTTGTGTCTCTCGTCCAAGAAGTGATTCAGGCATCACATTTTATGAAACATTTGCCTATTTTTCAATTCAAATTCCACATTTATTATTAATAGCTTAATGCTTGAATTCATATTCAGACAGAAACACTGTTTGTACATTCTGGAGGAGTTATGACTCCCATGGAAGTTCATGGAAAATCTCCCATGGATGTTGATAGGAAGCGAGGTTTCACCTTTCATATGAAGGCAAGATCTAAAAAACAATTGTTTTCATGTATTTTATAAAAATAAGGAATCATATAACATATGCATAGGGTTTGCTAATGTCTCCAGAGATACCTTAGTGGACTTTTGCTGTTAAAGTTGATATATTGTGAGCTTGATAAAGATTTTAACTGTGTTAGACTTAATCCCTGAGTAATATGAAACTTGTTGATTTTAATCAGAGAACAGCTGTTACACCAAAATTAAGTAAATTCAAGTTAGAAATACTTCCCTTCATCATATATTGATGAAAGTCTACAAAGTGCTGAGCTATAGGAAGGTAGCCAAGACGAGTTTAAGTTGCCTTAGAAAGAGATAAAGATTCTTTTTTTTTTTTTTTTTTTTAATGTGCAATGAGCCACTTTTGAACACTTTGAGATGAGAAATACATGGATAAATTGCAATGGGCCTGGAAAGGGCCAACAAAATATTTGGGTCCAGAGCATTTTCCCTGTGAGAATTTGGGGGAACTGCCCATGAGCAGAAATGGCTTAGAGGGCATCCTTTCCATATCTGCAAGGAGTTTCTGAGTAGGTGGAGAGTGTTTAATGAGGTTGGTGACAGGAGTAAAAAAGAAAATGGTTGAAAATTAGAATGAGAATAGTTACAATTTGACATAAAGAAATATTTCTCAAGGCAAGAATATTCAGGCATTGGAACAGGTTGCCTAAGAAAGCATTGAAATCTTTCACCCAGGAAGACACTGAGCTGGTGAAAGCTGACTGAATTCAGGGCAATCCTACCTCAAGCAGAAGACTGGAATAGAAACCTGCTAAGGTTCAAACATGAATAATTCTATTATATTAAGCTGGGAAAAATGCACTGCTAGAAGCAGTAGGATATGTTCTACTTCTGTTTGTGACTCTTTCTCAAAATTTGAATTAACATTTCATTTCTAGAATCTCGGATTGGTGAGGAAAGAGGGCAAAACAGATTTTTTAAATTCATTCTACGGTGTGTCCCTCACTGATGATGACTTGGTATAATGAAACCCTGGAGGGCTGCCATACTATACAACCACAGCTTTGTCAAGATTCTACAATCCTACACACAAATACAAATGAAGATTACAAGTTTCCTGGTTCTTGATTATGAAACCCATGTTTTCTCTAAAAACTGCAATTTTTAGTTAAAACTTAAGTGGGTATGATGGAGAATTTGTTAAGGAATTGTTATATACATTATTATTCTGCATTTCTCTGCTTGCTCTTGTTTAATACAGGACATATTATTTTTATTCTCTGAAATAACATGGTAATTGAAAATAGCAAGTTCACCATTTACAAATATCCAGTAGGAATCAAATAATTTGTACTTCATAAAAATTTTCTCTTGCCATGTCCGTAATCATCAAATTGAGAGATAACTGGGATTGTTCAGAAGAGAAGATTATTGACAAGTCTTCATGGGAGACCTTAGAGCTCCTTCTAGTAGCTAAAGAGACTTCAGAAAAGCTGGAGAGGGACTTTGGGAAAGGGCCTGGAGTTACAGGACAAGGAGGAATGGCTTCCCACTGCCAGAGGGCAGGGTTAGATGGGATATATTCGAGGGAATTCTTGGCTGTGAGGGTGGTGAGGCCCTGCACAGGTTTCCCAGAGAAGCTGTGGCTGGCTGCCCAACCCCTGGAAGTGTCCCAGGCCAGGTTGGATGAGGCTGGGAGTAACCTGGGCTAGTGGAAGATGTCCTGCATGTGGGAAAGAATCAAAATTTGATGATTTGTAAGGTCCCTCCAAACCAAAACAACTGTGACTTCAATAGTAAGTATTGATCAACTTGGGTATTCTCATTAAGTAAATAAAATCAGCATTTTGTTATGCTACAACCTGCTTCTATTACTCTGTATAAAGCTGAATTTTCTTGCTTCTCCACTCTCTTTTCCTCCACATCATCTAATAAAAAAAAGGAAAGAAGGAAAGAAAAAAAGTTAATTAAATTCAGATGGAGTGTGTCAAGCATTGTCAAGATTTCAATGGCTACTTTAATCAGAAGTAAAACCCATATTGATTAAGATTCATAGTAATTAAAAGTCTTTTAAAAAAAGTTTTGATAAGAAAAATTGTACTACATTTCTAAACCTCCATCAATTTGTCAAGTACAAAATGTCAAAGTTGATGAATATACCTAATTGACATTAGCACTAACTTAGAGTAGAACACCAGAGAAAATAAGCAGAAATTTAACTACCATTTTCTCTTCTTCCTTTGATGCTTTGATAGATGGATAAAACAGCTCTAGGTAAGGCCACTTATAACGCCTCCTGTCAGGGAATTTTGGAATTCATTATATAGAAAAAACAGTCATTAAGACAAAGGATTCTGGTCAAATTATTTCTCTGTGGCACTGATGAGGATGTCTACATGCTCTCCACCATGACTTGGTATGTCTTTTTATTATTAGCACCCAGTTATCAGGCAAGAAAACTGAAGTACACCAGGGTGACATGACTTGTCCAAGGTCTCACATGTCATTGACCACGTAAAGACTTTAGAGCTGCTAACTCCTAGCTCTGGTCTATCTGCAAGGCTGCTGCTAATGCTGTTTAACCTTATCTTGTCCAATGTGGATATCATCCTATTTTTCCATGACTTTTCTTTAATGACAAAATATTTGCATTCAAATAATGCCCCTTAAAAGCAGGTATATCTCCTTCACTGACAGCTAAGTAATAGTAAATTGAATTGATTAAAAAAAAATAATTCTAGTCCTTGGTGAAGTTGATTATTGGTGTGCTGTAAAAGTAATTACAGCAATACTTTGAAACAACAGGCCATTCCATAAGGATCATTGTTAGTTCTTACTTTTTAGAAAGAAGATAAAGTGAGTATGTGTAGATCTTCTTAAAAAAGTGCATTTTAGAAGGAAAGCTGAAGACAATATAAAAACCAGAAGAAAATTAATAACCAGGAACTCAGCTGTAAGAATTCCTTAAAGCTTCCAGCTGTGTTTTGAGTTCCCCATATACTCGTCTATTGTGCCATTTTGATTTCTGTAAAGATGAGATGGTTTGGACTGTAATCCTAGGCATAGAAAACTAAACTCACTGGAATGAGAGGTTGGTTTTGTTATTGCAAGATAAAGAAAAGAATCCATTTCCATCAAGCAACAATACAGATTTACAGAAATTCAATCAGTTATAGAAATCTAATATAGTGAAATACAACACTTAGACTTACCAGCAGTGGCTCTGGTTCTAGGTATATATTAGTTACTGAGCTAATTTTCACCATCAGTTTGCTGTTCCAAGGAGCTCCAGAGACACATGTAACAGCTTCTTTCTTTACCTCCTCTTTGCCTCTGGAAATACCTCCCACTTTTTCTCAGTGAAGAGATACTTGAGCAGAAATTAGTGCTCTTCTTCAGTGCTTCAGTCCCTCACATGCACTTGCAAAATATTTGTTAAGCTGCACACCCAATATCTGCCCTCTTTTCACAGTTCCTGCACCTTTACCAGCTAATGTTCTGTGATCATTTTAAAAGTCATCTAGTCTAAAACATAATTTTACATAGGTGCATTATTTCAATTTTACCATTCAGCATTTGGATAGGTTTGGATAGGTCGACACTGGGTGTGTTGCACATGCTTATGGGTGCAGCGCAGAAAAGGAAGGAAGGACTGAAGAAATTTGATGGGAGTCTCCTTGTCTGAAGTTTAGGTGATACATGTACTTATTCTTGAACTTGGATCATAAAATCATGACATCATTTAGGCTGGGAAGAACCTCTAAGATGATTGAGTTCAATGATTGAGTGCTGCCCAAGCCCACCACTAAACCATGTCTCTCAGGGCTACAGCTGCATGTCTTTTAAATCCCTCTAGGGATGATGACTCTGCAGCCTCCCTGGGAAACCAGCTTCAGGTTGTGACAGCTCTTTTTTCCCCCTCAAATACCAATTCTAAGCCTCCCTTGTGCAACTTGAGATGAATGCCAGCCTGGGTGTGGAGCATAGGTGAAAATCCCCGAGGATTTATATTTGGCGGTTTTCCACTGGTGCTGCAAAGAGCATATAGTTATTAACTCTCTGCAGTGGACACAGAAGGAGGGATAGGCAAGAAAATGAATAGAAAAGATAGGGAAATAAAATCAAACAAAAGCAAATAGCTGCTGAATTTTAAAGTTCATTTCAGCATTAACTTGTATAGCTCAACACCAGGAGGAAAAGCAAAAGTGTTCAGCAAACTCAAGCAGAAAAGTAGAACAAATCTTGAGTCAGATTGATGATACCTCAGCAACTGTATTTCAAAGGGATTTAGATGGTTATACCCTACATTACACAGAAAGTGTGATAACTGTGCAAGTAATTGTTAATTTCCATGGAAATTACAACAATAAAGCACTTTGAGGTACTGTCTTTCATGCAGCAAAGGTCCCAGGGTACTTTACTATTCAAAACAATTTAAAACAGGGACAGACAACGTTTTCTGTGTTTGATTTAAAATCAGCAATGAAAACCAGCTTTTGCATTTCTAAAAATGATAAACATTCTGCATTCAGAGACAAAACTTTTTCTATACTGCCTCTGATTCCACAGCGACCTGAACTCTGTACTTTTAGTCTGCTTCTCAGCTTGCTGGTGCTGCTGGATGGACCTTCCATCTGTTAGTGAACATCAACACTCCCAAAGGCAACAGATTTACAGCACGGATAATTTGCAAAATGGTACTTAAAGTTCGCTCTTCCTTTGTGTCTCGATCCATTAGTGGAGAAGCAAATGTCTTCCAAAACTACCAGACACTGTCTTGGGGATATCAGTCCTCATTCTACAACACTCCAGAACTCAGGTGTCAGGAATGATGCTTACTTGCTCTTTTTTTTTTTTTGTTTCCGTAATCCTCATGTTAAGTACCTCTTCTGTTTAAATGTCTGTACTGCAATAGTTCTTCATAAAAAACGCTTCAGTAGTACCAGACTGTAGCAAATGCATCTTAATTCCTCATCCGTTGAGAAAGCCCAAACTTCTTTTCTGTCTTCTTTTTTGGTACGTTCCCATTGCCTTCTTTCTTTCATGCTGAAATTTTCATGATTCCAGACAGGTGACTTTGAAGGGCTGAGTAACATCTAGATGCTCTTTTGCTTACTTTTCTTTATTACATTGATGTCACATTTCATTAGCTGAAGATCTTCAGGATTTTTCATTACATTGATATCACGTTTTATTAGCTGCAGGTCTTGTCTAAAACCTTTTGCACATTAGGCTTTTTTTAAATGTAAATCCTCCATAAATGCTCTGGAATTAATTCTGATTAAATTTTATCCAAATTTAAGACAGAAAAAAATAGGTAGCCTGATGGAATTTTCTCAAAACAGCTTACTTGGCATTAGTTGTAATTTATTTGCATATCAGTGTTTGAAGGGCTTTTTGCTATTTCCTAGCTATTTTTTCTGAGAGGAATAATTTGCCATGAAAAGGCATTCAAAATTAACTGGAATTTGAGAATTTTAATACAGATTATATGGCTAACATAATGACAAATTTTGTACTTTTGAGAAAGATGCTTTTTATTCTGTAGATGACTTAAACCAGCATGATTCAATTGCTGGCACAAGGACTGGATGTGATCCATGGGTCCTTTTTATTTGAGTGATTATTGCATCCTATTGTTTCTTGGCAAAAAAATATTTTATGGAACACCTTGACTGTGATTCAGTCGAGTTGTATCACTTGAATGATACAACACACAGGACAAACAAAGGATGAGACTCAACCAGCATAGGTTTAGAAAAAGCAGGTCCTGCCTGAACAGCCTGGTCTGTGATGGGCAGTTATCTGCCTGCTGGGTGAGGGACAGGCTGTGGCTGTGCCTGCACTGCAGCAAAGCCTTTGGCTCCATCTCCCACGGCATCTCCTGGAAAAGCTGCAGCTCAGGGCCTGCGCAGGTTCATCCTCTCTGGGCCGGGAACTGGGGGCAGGTTCATCCCCTCTGGGCTGGGAACTGGGGGCAGGTTCATCCTCTCTGGGCTGGGAACTGGGGGCAGGTTCATCCCCTCTGGGCTGGGAACTGGGGGCAGGTTCATCCTCTCTGGGCTGGGAACTGGGGGCAGGTTCATCCCCTCTGGGCTGGGAACTGGGGGCAGGTTCATCCCCTCTGGGCTGGGAACTGGGGGCAGGTTCATCCTCTCTGGGCTGGGAACTGGGGGCAGGTTCATCCTCTCCGGGCTGGGAACTGGGGGCAGGTTCACCCTCTCTGGGCTGGGAACTGGGGGCAGGTTCATCCTCTCCGGGCTGGGAACTGGGGGCAGGTTCATCCTCTCTGGGCTGGGAACTGGGGGCAGGTTCACCCTCTCTGGGCTGGGAACTGGGGGCAGGTTCATCCTCTCCGGGCTGGGAACTGGGGGCAGGTTCACCCTCGCTGGGCTGGGAACTGGGGGCAGGTTCACCCTCGCTGGGCTGGGAACTGGGGGCAGGTTCACCCTCTCTGGGCTGGGAACTGGGGGCAGGTTCATCCTCTCCGGGCTGGGAACTGGGGGCAGGTTCATCCTCTCTGGGCTGGGAACTGGCTGAGGGCCTGGCCCAGAGGCTGCTGGGGATGGGCCCACACCCAGATGGGAGCTGCCCGCCGTGCTGTGCCCAGGGATCAGTGCTGGGCCAGCCCTGTTTAAAATCTTTACTGGGGATCTGGATGAGGGGATCGAGTCTACACATGGTAAATTCATGGAGGACACCAGGCTGGGTGGGAGTGTGGATCTGCTGGGGGCAGGAAGGCTCTGCCGAGGGGTCTGGGCAGGATGGATCCATGGCCTGAGGCCAATGGCGTGAGAGGCACCAAGGAGAAGAGCTGGGTCCTGCTTTGGGTCTCACCATTCCCTGCAGCTCCAGGCTGGGCAGAGGGGCTGGAAAGGCCCTTTGGGAAAGGCCCTGGGGGTGCTGGTGCCAGGGGCTGGACACGAGCCCAGGGTGCCCAGAGGGGCAGGAGGCCAATGGGCCCTGGGCTGTCCCAGCCAGGCTGTGACACAGCCCCAGGGCAGGGCCTGTCCCTGTGCCGGCACTGCTGAGGCAGCTCCAGTGCTGGGGACAGCTCTGGGCCCTCAGCACAAGAGAGACACCGAGGGGCTGGAGCGTGTCCAGGGCAGGGAACGGAGCTGGGAAGGGTCTGGAGCCCCAGGAGAGGCTGAGGGAGCTGGGAAGGGGCTGAGCCTGGAGCAAAGGAGGCTCAGGGGGGCCCCTGTGGCTCTGCACAGCTCCTGACAGGAGGGGACAGCCGGGGGGGAGGTCAGGCTGTGCTCCAGGGAACAGGGACAGGAGCAGAGGGAACAGCCTCAGGCTGGGCCAAAGGAAGTTCAGGCTGAGGATCACAAATATTTTCTTCTCTGAAGCTGTTGTCAATTATCGGAAGGGACTGCCCAGGGAGGTGGTGGAGTACTCAACAAATGACTGAATGTGGCACTCAGTGTTCTTGTGTGGTGGCGATCATTTAAAGGTTGGATTCGATGATCTTAGATGTCTTTTCTAACGTGAATGATGCAATGATCCCCACACCTTCCACATTCCCTGTGAAATTCTGTTGTTTTCATATGCAAGAGATGTAGGGAGTCACAGCTCTTCCTCCAGTGCTTTTGCAGCCCAGCACCCATCAGCTAACTGGAACTGCCAGCCTTGTTCTCAGACCTTGGGGTGCCATAAGGAACCCAAAACAGAGATTTGGTCTCTGTATTAAATTAAACTCCCTCACACTTGCAGGTGAATACTTATTGGGAACTTCCACCTGAAAATTTTTGGTTTTTTAAAGGAGAGAGGGTAAGGACATTTACCAGAACTGAAATTTCCACAAAATCTGTACTTTTTTTTCCCTAGATAGCATCATTTTTTGTTGAAATGCTTTGATTTGTAATAATGAGAAAAAAATAAATAGCATGCCAGTTTAGTTCAGACTGTGCTGTTGAAGATGTGGGTTGTACAAATATATATATATTTTTTTGGCCATTGAAGAAATTTGCTTCCTTTGATCCCAGGTGATGGTTCTAGTCCCCATGACGCAGGTTGCCTCCCTCTCACTTGTGTCAGTGCCATCTGGATTTGTTGCTAAAGAAAATTTTTCAGTAATTACATCCTGGGCTGCCAGTATCATCTGCAAGACCCATTTCTACTCTTTAGCCTTTGAGAGGCACAGGAGCAGATGGTGAGGGCTTACAGAAAGAACATGAAATGACCCCACTGATTTTGGCCAAAGATACATATATTCATATAATTTGAGAATCATCAAGGTTGGAAAAGTCCTGTAATATTATTGAGTCCAACCATTAACCCAGCACTGCCAGGTTCACCATGCCCCTAACACCACATCTACACAGTTTTGAACATTTTGAGGGATGTTGATTCCATCATTGCCCTGGGCAACATATTCCAATTCATGACAGTCCTTTCAGGGAATAAATATTCTCTGTATATTAAATATAAACCTGGCACAACTTGAGACCATGTCCTCTTGTCCTGTTAAGCTTCCACCTCCACTTCTGGAGGAGGTCAAAAGCAAAGCATGAGGGGAAAATCGTGCCCACTAAAAATATAAAGTGATCTTTTTGCTGAATACTCTTCCATGTGTTGCTTGGGAACTTCCAGAAATGTTGATAATGTCATAGGTGGTGTTAACAGCCTTAATAGATTGTCTTGTCCATCCTGCCCTTGAACCAAGGCAGACTTCAGAACCTGGAGCACCTCTCAGGACTGCTCAGCACACCTCAGTATGGATTGTTTGAATAATCACATCCATTTTCTTCATCTTGGACTGCCTGCATGTGAAGTTCATCTGACATTTCAGTGATTTAACTGGAAAAGCAATCCGAAGTGAATCTTATTGCCCCTTCCACAGACCACTATTTTTTTCCCTCTTGCATGTTTTGTTACTCACTAATTTGTGACCTGGAATATTTCAGCTACCTGTCTACTGAGAATCCCACCTGCTCAGGATGTATCATACACAGTGATATAATTAACAATTTTCCAAATAGTGTTTTTTGCTCTTTTTCTCCTTCTTTTATTCTTGTTAACATGTTTTTTTTTTTTTTGGATGCTGCTGAATATTACACTGGTAGTTTCATGGACTGTCTATTATAAACTCCAATATCATTTCTGAGCTGTAATACTTAGCACAGAGTACATTTCTTCTAACATAAAGATTAGGCTATTTTGGTTTAGTTTCCCCACATAAATCACTTTAGTTTCTTTGAAACAAATATTTTCTTCTCCCATTGTACCACTGATTCTTATCACCTCCTGTAATTCTTCAGGCAGCCTTCATCTTTCCTACAGGTAAATACTACAGTACCATTACCAAAATGTGATCTTCTGCCCTTTCAAGTCTCTTTTAATTAGTGTTAGGACTCTACCAACTAATTTAACAACCTGGTTTCCTTTAACATTTTCATTTTGAGGAGTTTTGACAGAAACTTTTTGGAAAACAAACTGGGCTCTATTAAGCAGCCTGATTCCCCTTCTCTGTCAGGCATTAAATTATCATTTCATGATGTAGGACACTGCCCAAGCTCTGCAAAATCTACCTGTCAAATGAAGCCATAAAAATAATTAAATACTTTATCATTTTTGCAACTCTTCCACTATTTAGGCATTTTCTTTGAAATTTTTTGGGCATCAGTTTTTTTATCTCTGTGGAATGGGGAAAATTTGCTGTTCCTCAAATAAAAGATGAGACACTTCAGTGAAGCAGTTACAGAAGAAACAAAGTACTTTAATAAACTGATAACTTAGAAAAAGTTTTATAAAACTTACAATCAAGTGATTTTTTTTAATAGCAATTTGAATATTTCATGGGATATGTAAGGAGTACAATTTTATAAATTTAACAAAAAATAAAAGTATCAATACTGAAACAGAGATTTAAAGAAGTTAAAAAAATCTAGTAGAATGTTATCATGTTTTATCCCATGACAATTTTTTGCCCTAATTTTTTGAGGAGTGAAGGTGAGGAATGAAATGTGTTAAGAAAGGAGAACATTGGAAGGATGTGAATAAAATGGCAGAGAAACACTGCCTCAAGGCAAAGATATTCTATCATCGGATCACTAATATAACTATGCTTAATAAAAAACGTGTCGTGAAAATATTTAATTTTCTAGATTTTCTAATTTACATGCCCTGAATCTAAGCCACTTTGTTTTGATTTGTGACCATCAGTATATAGGAAATGAAAATCATTCCTAGTATAACTTCTACTCTACAGCTATTGGACTTCCAGGCTCTCTAGCATTTTCTGGAATTTCATGCTCATTTCTTTGGAGAGCAGATCAAGGGGGCTGTAGCAACTGTGCTCTGGAGAGGGGTTGAGAGAGCTGGGGGTGCCCAGCCAGGAGTAAAGAAGGCTCTGGGGCTAAAAGGGCTCCAAGAGAGCTGGAGAGGGCCTGTAGGGACAGGACAAAGGCAATGGATTCCCACTGCCAGAGGGCAGGGCTAGTTTTGATGTTAGGGAGAAATTATTTCCTTAGAGCAGCTGTGGCTCTGCCATCCCTGGAAGTGTCCAAGGCCAGGCTGGACAGGGCTTGGAGCAATGTGGGATAGTGGAAAGTGTCCCTGCCCATGGCAGTTGGAGTTGGACTGGATGGTTGCTGTAGTGTGTTCATTAAGTTCATTTAATTCTTCCCCCATTTTATGTATCTGCTCCCCCCCATTTTGTGTAAAATGGTTCTGCCCTGCTCAGTTTTCCCGCCACAGCCCTGCCAGTTATATTGTCAATCTGTTAGGTTATATAATTCCTCCTCCCCTTTTTCCCTTATATGTATGCTTTTTCTCCTCCCTGGGCCAAGTCAATCACCCCCCCCACTCCACCTAGCATTCCAGAAGCTTCTCCTCTTTGGGTGTTGCGGTTGGCTGTGGTCCCAGGACCCCTCCCATACCTGGTACCTATTGGGCTCTCCACTATGTCATTTGTGTTAAGTTCATCCCCTCTTCTCCCCCCATTGGTCTTCTGTAAACCCCTCCCAGGTCCACTCCTTCCCTTTAAAACCCTTAAGCACCCTTTGTTCTTGGTCATTTGCTGGGACATCGTGGGCTTTCCAATAAACCAAGTTTAGCCCCCCCGGCAAGTGTCCAGCTCCTTCCTTCTTGTCGTTTAGCAGCGATCCAGTCCGCAGCCAGCACAGCCCGAGGCCTTACGACGCTGAGGGGTGCTGGCAGACCATGCAGCTGGGTGTCGGCCTTAACCTCAGCTAGCCAGACTCTGACCTTCTCTGCTCTAGAAGGCCAAATACACGCTGCTGCAGATGGTCTTTATGATCCCTTCCAACCCAAACCATTCTGTGGTTCTATGGTTTCCTTTTTCTGTTTACAATGCAGTAGGACCAAATCCCTGCACATGACTTGGGCTTGTAGGTGCTGCCGTAAGCCTGCACAAAGCCAGGACAACAGAATTTCTGGAGGAAGACGCAGAAACCCCTGTTTTATTTCCCCCTCCCCTTGAGCCAGCATTTCAGGTGTCTTTCTGCAGACTACAGGGATGCTGGAGTGGAACATGCCAGTTAAGGTTTCCACTGGGTGGACAAGAAGATGATTAAGTTTGAACCTGCCTTGAGTATAATGACAGACATCTCAATGAGACCCATCTCATCCATTATTAAGAATCTACAAAGAAGTTGTCTCAATCATAGTTAGTCTTCCAAGACCTTATTTTTAGTCTGTGTGGAGAAATAGGAAATTCTGGGAGTGACTCATTTGGCCTATTTTTATCTTTTCCTTTAGAATGGAATGATTCACATCTAGTCTCCACTGACCACACTGAGAAGTGTCCATTTACCAGAATTGTGGAGTGACTAATTCAGATGGGTATTCTGGTGACTCACTAGAAGAGTATGAATTATGCTTTTGCATGGAATTCAAGCACAGGAAGTTAGATTGCAATATAGGCAGACAGAAAGAGACTAGCAGAGAGTCCTCAGCTCCTCTTCCAGATGAGTGAGCACCGTTTCCAACAGCTTGCTTACTTCTGGACACATTTTGCTTCTAGGCAAATTTCCCAAGGCTCCTTTGAGCGCAAGGTATTCATATCCTGTAAAGGAGGGGAAAGGACTTTAAAAGTTGGTAAAAGGGAAAAGGCCACTCCTGTCACACAGGTGTTCTCCAACACCTTTTGCCCATCTGTTTTGGTCAGTGTGTAGTAATTAGTATATCCTAAAGGCCTTTGTAATGGGTAAGATTTAACGGTATGAACTGGCAGACTTCCTGTATTTTAAATTTGGCATGTTTCTTTCAACATTCTAAAAATTGTAATTCATTAAGATCTTCACTTTTTTTTTTGTTGTTTTGTTTTTGTTTGTTTGTTTTGGGGGTTTTTTTGGAGGGGGGTTTTGGTTTTTTTGTTTGTTTGTTTTTTGTTCTGTTGGTTTTTGTTGTTGTTCACAAAAAAGGTAAATCAATGTAATGAAAAATTTACAAAAAAGGAAACCATACTAAACATGGCAAAAAAGAGTAGCTATTTTGCAGTTATTTTTAAGTCGGGAGATTGATATCGAAATTGTTTTTTCTCTTACTAACTTGCTAGAGAAACTTTTCTTGTCACATAGCTGAAAGAGGTCTGTTTTTTTCTACAAAGCCCAGCAGTGATTCTTATCCCTTTAGATAGATGTGTTCTTGCTGTGCTAAATGGTCCTTCAATACTTCTGGCGCCCCTGGTTTAGCTCAAATCCCAGGGGAACAGACCACAGTGCAGAAAACAGACCACTGAGTATTTTTCTTCTCTGTATATATAAAGGAGCTGTGGAGAATCAGGCTTGCTACTGAAGATATTGCAACCTTTTTAGCTGGCTTCATATCCTGATTCTTCTGCATGCTTTTTGCCTCTTTTCCTTCAGCATGGAGAGTCTGTTCTAGATCCTCAAACTAGACACAAAATTATATTTGCTTATTTTTCTGAGAGACTTTGAGCCTGTTTTGTTTATATAGGATACTTAGTTCTCATGCTGCCATGTCAAGCTATTAAGGCTGAAAGGTCTATCACTTTACAGAGGTGGAAAATTAATCCATTCCTAGCTGGAAAAAGCAGATTGATAAGTGAGGTTGTGTTTGGATCAGAATAAGAGGTAACAAATAATGGCCATCTCTGTTTTTAAAATCACGATCTAGGTCAAAAATCAAGAAACCTTATCATGATATGATATGAAAGTCCAAGGGATGGGAGAAAGAAAAAGACAATCAAATGTCATCAATTTAACAGGTGAAATATCTGTAAGACATCTGGGAACAATATCACTGGAGCCAACTCAGATGTTTAAAAAAAGAGATTGCAGAAAAAGTACAACCAAGTACAGTATTGGGTTGTCATGGTTTTTTGGAAGATATTGGATATTTTTCAAAAGAAACACTGTATTGACACTCCAGTTTTGTGCTTTTCTTCTCACAAATTTTTGCTGAAATAGTCTCTTTATAATGATACATCATTCCAGCTCTTTGCATTTGCCTACCAGCTTCATTTCAGAGTGCCTGAATTACCATTTCAAGTACTGTCTGTAAAATTCCTGAGGAATTTATAGTTAAAAGTGAGCAAAAGATCATCTGCCAAGTATAATAGAACTGAAGCGATGTGTAACAAATTCACTTGCATGGGAATTGCATTTGTGAAAGGACTTCAGATATGGCTTTGAGTACACAGAATAATTCCACAAAGGAAAAGAACAATTTAAAAGTAATCAAAATATTGTGCTTGGTTTTGACTACAATAATCTAAACTTTCATCATGAGATTAAGATGAAAAACTAAAAATGCCTGGAGACTCTGTCCCCTCCTGACAAAAAATTATCTGGCCTCAGGTAGTCCATGGCATTTCTCAGCTGCTCTACAGGAACATGATATTTCTGGGCATGATGCCTTCACTATTTAGGAAAAGCCAATTAGTACTGAACACTGGAGCAAAAATGAGTCTCTCTATTGCATGTGATGCTTTTCCCTCGGGGAAGGGAATGAAAGAGAAACTATGTGTGACAGTACAGTCATACTGCTTAATGTACTCTGGGAAGAAACCCAGGTATTGTTGTGAACAGGCTTGTTTAAAGCCTATGAGGAACAGATTTGTGTGTTTCACTCAAAAAAAGAAAAAAAAAAGAGAGAGAAAGGGATGTGTGGATATGTGAAATCAGGTTTTATATTTGGTTTTCATTTTTGTTGCTCTTGTTTGGTTGTGAGTGTTAGGTTTGTTGTGGCATGAAAGCAGAATAATTTCATTAAGTACTTTGCACGAAGGAAGTTCCTAAAGACTGATTGACACGAACAAGCAGATATAATGAGTACCTTTTTTCTTTTCTGTATATGAATTAAATGGTTTCATCCAGTACAAAATTAGCACCAGTTTTCTTCTTGATGGAAGTTGGTTGCAATTAGGATTTTCTGGGATAATTAGCAGCCTGCAGTGGTTGTAGCTGCAGGGTTGTGAGGGAAGCAAAACAAATTCTAAGCAAAAAGTAGAATGTCATAAGCTAAATCTCCAAAATGGAGCCTACATTCTGATGAAACTGTTCCATCCCTGGTAATGCCCAAAGTCTGATTGGACAGGGCTTGGAGAAACCTGGGATGGTGGAAGGTGTCCCTGCAAGTGGCAGGGAGGATTGGAATGAGGTGGTGCTCAGAGCCTCTTTCAATCCAAACCGTCCTGTGATTCTGGGATTCTATCACTCAATGATTTTGTGATGATCCTGTATTAGAAAAAGAAGTGTTAATCATTCATTTTATTCACTGATCCTCACATGGAACCTCTCTTTAGCACAGACCGTTCCCATATTTAAGTAAATTGTTTTCATCCCATTTTACTTGTGTAATACTGGTAGACTGTTTTTCTAGCATGTTATCTGTGACCATACAGTACTAAAATTTGAGCTGGGGAATATTTTTAACTTATTGTTACCTCATTTTTCCATCTGCAACACCTTTGTCTTGAATCATAGGATTCCTCTCACACTGATGTTGTTTAGTGGTGGACTTGACATTTTTAGGTTAATGGTTCAACCTCAATTGTGTTACAGGGCTTTTCATACCTAAAGGATTCTACGGATTCTATGATTCTATGCCTTGTATACAAAGCATACAAAAAGTATACAAAAACATAGGTAAATGTCGCAGACATCTTTTATGAAAATTTCTTTCCTTAGGATTTTTCGTCTTGAGAAGCTGAGAGGCCTCAGGAACAAAATGTAAACATTGATTTTCTTCTGCTGTAGACTGCAACAGGTGCATCACGGATTGGCCCATGTTGGTTGTTTGTAATTAATGGCCAATCACAGTCAGCTGGCTCAGACAGAGAGCCCAAGCCACAAACTTTTATTATCATTCTTTACTATTCTATTCTTAGTTAGCCTTCTGAAGAAATCCTTTCTTCTATTCTTTTAGTATAGCTTTAATGTAATATATATAATAAAATAATAAATCAAGCCTTCTGAAACATGGAGTCAGATCCTCATCTCTTCCCTCATTCCAAGAACCCTTGTGAACACTGTCACAAGGAAAAAACATACCTTGTGTTTTCAAGTGCCAGATTTGCAAATCAGGAGGTGAAAGTGTCTGCACCTTGATGCAAGCCATTTTAATTTTACACTTTCTTAACAATGATTAGATCTGCCACTATTCCATGGCAAAACACCCATTCCTTTCACTTGGTGGTATCAGTAGAGTTCCTCTAATCCTCAAGGGGCTGGCATAGATAAAATCCTACTATCCTACTCTCAACCAGGTCCCATTGGACTGATCTTACGAGGTCTCTGCAAAACAAACACCTCTTACTAGGGAGCAGCTTCAAAGCTGAGACATTCCCACATCACTACTGAAAAGTTACTGGTTCTCAGTGACTGATCTTGAGGAAAAGAGCCATTTTATGATTCTATGAAAAGAGCAGAAGACCTTTCTGGGAAGGTGAATGACAGTGTAATTGGAAATCTAGACTCATGGAGTTGTTTGGTTCCAAATGGATCCCAAAGATCATGTAATTTCAACGAGGTGCCATAGACAGAGGCACTTTCCACTAGACCAGATTGCTCCAAGGTCTATCCAACCTCCTCCCAAGCACTTCCAGGGGTGGGACATCTCCAGGAGAGTTGTCTCAGTGGCTGGACACCCACAGAGTGAAGAACTTTCAAATATCAAATCTAATACCACCATTTTACAGTCTGAAGACATTCTCCCTTACTGTCTCACTCCATCCTCTTGTCAAAAGTGTCTCTCTAGCTCTTTTAGAGGTCTTTTAGGTATGGAAGTGTCCCTAAGCTCTCTGCGTCCTTCTCTTCTCCAGGGTGAACAGCCACAATTCCCTCAGCTTGCCTCCAGCACTCTGGAATCTTTGTGGCCTCCTCTGGACTCACACTGACAGGTCAATGCCCTTCTTCTGACAGGAACCTCAGAGCTTTTTGCTGCTGTCCAGCTGGGGTCTTATGGAACAGAGGTAGGAGAGAATCACTTTCCTTGACCTACTGGTTATACTTATGTATATATTTTATGTATTATCTCATATCCCGGTATATCACTTTCTTCTGAGCAGTCTGATAATGCATCTGTGTTGTTTCAGAGCCTGCTCAGCTGGGGCGAATCCTGATCTCTGCAGATCAGATACAGGGGGGGATGACAAGCCCAGAGGCAGCCTCCACCATCCCTTGCCCACCACTCCTGAGCCCTTTAGCTACATGGAGGAAGGGAAGAGGATTGTTTGGCGTTCCCTGAGGTTAGTGGGCTTGTGAGGTTTATTTCTGAGTGCAAAAGTGGGTCTGTGTTGATGCACTGCCCCTCGGGGAAGGAGGGCGAGCCGGCACAGAGAGCGCGGCTCAGCACGGAGGATGCAGCAGATGCTCGGTGCCATCTAGTGGGGTGAAACCAGAAAGAAAAAAAAAAAAAAAAAAAAAAAAAAAAAAAAAAAAAAAAAAAAAAGTGCCTGATCTCGCAGGTTATTTCACGGACTTTTGCTCACGACAATTTATATTTCTCTGCAGGGCAGAAAGCCACGCTCCTGGATGCATAAATACATACTCATAACACGCACGTCAGCACGGCAGAGTTTAGCGCCGTGGCAGAGCCGGTTTTCTCACTGAGAGCATCCACTGCCTCTTATCTTGCAGCTCCAGCTCTAAAGTGTGGGATTCTGCAGTGGTGAGCAGCAAGGATTTCTACCTGCTATGCCTTTTTTGCTTCCTGGGAACTAAGATTAAAAGGGAAAGTATAAAGGAGAATTAAATTATTTGTGTGGCTGTGAGGAAAGGCTGAGAGAATTTGGATTGTTGAGAGGGGAGAAGGCTCCAGAGTGACATAATTGTGGCCTTCCAGTACCTGAAAGGGCTACAAGAAAGTCAGGAAGAGACTTTGGAAAGGGCTTGAAGTGGTAAGTGAAGGGGGAAACGGCTTTAAACTGACAGAGAGAGGTTTAGATTAGATATTAGGAAGAAATTCTGTACTGTGAGGGTGGTGAGGCCCTGGCACAGGTTGCCCAGAGAAGCTGTGGCTGCCCCATCCCTGGAAGTGTCCAAGGCCAAGTTGGATGGGGCTTGGAGAAACTTGGATAGTGGAAGGTGTCCCTGCCTGTGATAGGGAGATGGAACAAGATGAGCTTTAGGTTCCTTTCAACCAAACCATCCTGTGATTCTATAAATCATAGCCTGAAATTTCTGGGAAACCGTAGCATTTAATAGTGTCTATCTAATAATTATTATATAAATACCTCTTGCTCTGAGTCTTTCTCTAATGAGGGACTGCAGTGCAGTCATGTATAAAACAGAGGAGAGTCAGAGTCTCTACTCTATGTCCCATTTGAAATGATCAGAGATTAAAGCTGGAAGAAGACATAAAGGTCTATGGAAGAGTCAACAAATCTACTCAGTATTATCCTGGCCAACATAAAACACTGAATTCAGGTATGCCCCTTTCTGAATAGTTCCTGGAATTACTGCAGGAATTCACAGGTCTATTAGCCAAAAGTAAAGAGGCAGAGTGAACACACCTTCTTTCCAAAACTGAAGGGATTATTTACCATATTTATCTTAACCTCGCCCGTAGGAAACAGAAAAAGTCACATTTCCAAAAATGTCACCTGGGGGAAAAAGTACTGCAAAATACATCCCAAAACATTTCTCTTGCACTGTACTTTATGAATTTTGTGTCATGTTTTCCACCTGGCTCACTATGATATTTTTCAATAAGTTTTATTATGATTTATTTTCACCAAACTTAGGTCAGCCATGCTGATGTAGGATAACAACTTCACTTTGCAATTCCTTAAAAGATAAAAAACAACTAGGAAAAAGCTTCAACAGATCCATTTTACCAAATATTTCTTTTTATTCTTGAATCAACAATAAGACCATTATAATTTTTTTTGAGTTTCAGAAAATACTATCTGCATTCATAACCTCAATTAGTTTCTATTCCTCTGATCTGTTCCTAGCAACATTTCTGACCCAAAAGGGGTAGTTCTAATTTCTGCTGTCAGAACTCTTACTCACTGCCTGCCTGCTTCTGTTGGGATCCCATTTCTGAGCCCATTCAAATCAGTCTCTCAGAAAGCTCTTTTTAAGCAGGTCTCAGATAGGGTCAAGTTGCAAGATTCACTTAGATGCTCAAAAGTTTTGGGTTTTTTTAATGTTTGATTTTCTTTTTGTTTGGTTTTTTTTTTTCCTTTCCATTAACATATAAAAAATCTTAACCATCTTAAGAGTCATAAAAATTCAGAGGCTTGATAAACATCTGCAAGTTACCCATGAGGTGTCTTTTTTGTACCCTGGAAGTCTGAAGGGTTTTCTCATTCCTCAGAAGGCCTTGCTCTCAAAAAAAACTACCTGTGGCTGAGGAACTGGAATTCAGCCAAAGGCAATTAAAGAAATTCAGTCAGCTGCCAAAGCAAATGAAGCAAATGTAAACATGTTGGGGCTCAGAGTCCAGCAAGATATTTAGAGGTAGTAATCTCTCCTATTAAAAAAAATTAAAAATAAAAAAAGAATAGAAGTTTTTCCAGTTTTCTGTAGTCAAATAGCTGAAATGCCAGAAAATGGGTGTTATTTCTCAAACTGAGGCACAGGGCCAAGCCTGACAGTTCCTGATGACTGACACAGCCCTTTCTTTGTTCAGCAGCCTGTGCCCTGAGAATTTCATTGCTGTGCAAGCCACTGTTGTGTTCAGGGAGGTAATTAAAGAACCTGGGTCTGGTTTAGCAAGACTGATGAGGAGTGAGTGCACGAATCTTCTCCAGAATTGCAGACAGACCCCCAGGGTAGGAGGAGATTCATGTGCCAGATTTTCTACCTGCCATCTTCAGGTGTTTTCTTTGGGGACAGTTTGATCAATAAGTGAATTAATACATCTGTGGCTCCTTTTGCAGGTAAATCAGTGAAATCCTGGGTTGCACTTCCTCTTGCACAGTCTCTGACCATAACATGTTTGTGCTGCTTGAAAAATGATGTTGGGGAGCTTCACCAACCTGTGGTTTAGTGGGTAAGATGTAGTCTGAGTGCATATCTCAATCCTTGTTTTAAATGAACAAAATTCACTTAAAAACTAAAAAACAAAACCCAACAAACAAAACCCAAACAAACAAAACCCAAACACACACAAAAAACCAAAAAAAAAATACCAAAAAATCTTCCCCTAAATATCCTCCAACAAAATCATAGCCACTCAAACCTCACAAAAAAACCCACCAAAACCTAAACTACAACAAAAAACAGCTACAAACCCAAAACAACAACAAGACCTCAAATCAAACAAGCCCAGAATACCCCAAAACCAAAACCTGAGATATATCCTATTTCTATATCTTATTCACTATACTACAAGTCTTTTGACCACGATTATGAAGTAGGGTACAAAATGACAACTCTGTGAATATTTACTGTGTATTTACAAATGCTATAGAGAGCAACATCAGTAAAAAGGTGTTTTCTACAGGCAGATTTTCTTGGAAGCATTGCAATGGCTTATGCTGCAAATAGACCTTAGAAAGTGTTTCTAATAATGTAATTTTTAAAAACTTGTTATTCTGAATTTTATAAAGAGTCTCTTCTGAGTCTTGCTTTTCAGCAGGTTTTAGTGGGTTTTTTTGATTCAGTTTTCATAATAGCTTTCAACAGTTTGGATGCTGAATGCTCCAGAATATCTCTCTACAGCCATCAGGATAAATTCCTGTACACCTGCTGTACCCTTTGAAGTCCAGTTGCAATTGGTGGGATGGAATGAATGCCTGGTCCAGGCGGGGTGCACAATTTTCTGTGGATTAATGACGTGTGTGGGAATTACTGCTATTCATCACGGTGCTGAGTGCTTCGCAACAAGGCATTGCAGTGCCTCTCTTCACAAATCTGCAGCTTCGTGGGATCCCATTAACATCTCTGGGCTGAGAGATCTGGCCAGGATCTGTGCAAAGAGCTCGAGTGCAAGGAGGAGGATTTACCCCTGCTCGCACTGAGCATGGCAGCAAGGACCACCACCAAGGCAGGAGCTTTTATCTCTGAGCTTATAAATAAGGTAAGGTGCAGATGAAAGACAACGACAGCCAATGAGGCAAAAGACACTGCAAAAGATGCTGTGAGTGAAAAAAGAAAAAGGGAAAGAATAAAAAAATCCTCCCGTGTGTGTGTCAGCTCAGTCTGCAGGTGGCTGTGTGTCTCATCCAAACCTGCAGGTGTTTCTCTCAGAACTCTGGCACCCACAGCCTTTCCTAAGGGCCTCTGCCTTAATCAGAGCAGGAGGAAAAATCCAAGATGAGTATCACTACTTATTGAACTCCGCAAGAGGAAAAAAAAAAAAAAAAGGCAAATTTGTTTAAAAAGTGAAGTATAAATGGAGCACAGATGAAATGCACCATCTGTCTGCAAATTAAGAAGAAAAAAGTCTTATTGCTGAAAGCAGGCACTTTTTGGTTTTGTCCAAAACATTATTACCAAAAGATAAAAACATAGAAATGCATATTTCCGTTGATCAAAATGTTTGGGAAATAAACATCTGTTCTGCTGAACTCTTTGAGGCAAAAATAATTTTTATATTTTTTTTTATTTTGAAAAGAATCCTAATTTTGCTTTGACATGCATATTCAAGTGAAATATTCTAATTATCAGTTGAAATTATGTTTTCTCAGAAATTGCATTTCTATTTTTAATTTATTTCCATATAATTTGGAAATCAAATAGGAAAAGTTGGCCCTAGATGAAATGAAACATCTTATTAGGATAAAGCATTTTAAAAAGTAATTTAAAACTTTGTGACAAAAAAAAAAAAAAGAATTATTCAAAATTCCACTCTCTACCTTAGCAACATCTCTGAGTGTTTTCTTCCTGTGTTTCATTTTAACACATCTCTTCTTTCACAAAAACAAAACAAAAACACCAAACCCCTCCCCTCCCCAAAAAAAAGAAAGCCACAATTTTTTTTCAAAATCAAGTATGACAGGCAGAATAAACCCCAAACTCGTAGGATTCATGTGTATAAAGCATCTGACTTCTAATGTCATTCCCTTAATGTTTTTCACCATAAAAAGAATAATTTTCCTACCCATGTAGTTATAGAACCACAGTCCATTAGGTTGGAACAGACCACTGAATCCAACACTTGCACTGTCCTGAAATTTACACTGCAGTAAATTTCCCTCAGACATCCATATTCACATAGGAGGAGAGCCAGTGAACCTCTAAATCACAGCAAACCTTTGTGTCATAAATGAATATCGGAAGCTGACTAATGGGGAAAGAAAGCAAACTCTTGCTCCAAAAATTGGAAAGATTGGGCTGAAAAGATTTCTAACAATGTAGCCCTTGGGAAGAGACAGAGTTTGATTCTAGTGGTGGCCTTCATATGTCCAAGCACACACTACAGTGAAAGACCTGAATGGTTCTAAGAGCAAACTCAAAAAAATGAAGATATTACACTTCCAAAGTCTTCTACAGTGTTACATGTTCATCTCAGTGGAATACAGAATAATCCTGGTGACAGAGGAGACAGAGAAGGCAAAAGAAGCTCTCAAAATGTACCTTTGAAAGACAGAACAAGAATATAAAACTATATTTTATAAAAATATATTAATATTTTTTGTTTAAAAAAAAAAATTAATTTTCATCACCAGGTAGCAATGCTTGCAATATAAGAGGGGAGTGAGCTATCAGAATGCTATTAAATTTTTTTCTTCTAAAGCATCAGAGATCCTGAGACAATCCACAGCTTCTAATTAACTGGAGCTTTCTGTATCTTCACAACATAATAAATCAGAGAAATGTTGCTTAACTCATCCATAAAATTATCCAGGTCCAAGCTTTCAGATTGTGTGCTGTTTCAGCTCCCACTTTAATAAAAATATAGATGAAAAACATCAGTTAAGGTTTGGCAAACATCTGGCCCTGCCCTCCCACCCGCACAACTTCCCAGGCACAGAAGATCTTTTAATCCTGCCAGTTCAAAAAATCAGAACATTCAGGCTTCTGTTAGGAACATTCAATCCTGCTCTTATCACGGCTTCTGATACAGGGAGTTCTCATAACAGCAAATGCATCCCACATGCTTCAGAGCTGTCCCTGAGAGCACAAAGTGCAGACAGCTGTGGCTGCTGCCTTCAATTACACCCCTGCCTTTGGGGTCTCAAGTGAGGGGTGGTCTTCTCTTTGGCTTCTGCTAACTCCACAGCTTGCTCCTGGAGGAACACTTCCTTAGATATCTGTCTCCTGTATGCGAAGAAGAAATGCTCTAAATGGGCCAGTGTCAGCTTTAAAATTTAGAAAATAGCCAGGGCCAGGTGTGAGATTGTCCCTTTTTCGTGGTGGTTTAAGCTATGGGATGAATGGAAGAAGAATTTGTGTGGTAGGGTAGAGTGGCACCAACATGAGCAAAAATGAATATTGGAGAGCCTGCCTAATTTGGCAGCTTCAGCAGAGCTTTCCTTTCAGCATGGTGTCCTCATCACCAGGAAAACCTGAAATCTGGATTCTTTCCAGGGCTTCATACATTGTGTCTACTGCAACTTTCAGGTGAAGCCCTCCTGGGAAGTCTCAAGGGGGTGAGCTCTGTGCCATGGGGAAGCTCTCTGTGCTGCATTCACAGAGTGGTTAAGGTTTAAAGGACCCTGAAGCTCATCTCATTCCACCCCCTCATTCCACCTTCCATTAGACCAGGTTGCTCCAAGTCCCATCCAGCCTGTCCTTGAACACTTCTAGGGATGGGAAGTCTACAACATTGTCTATAATAGAATAGACGGATCTGGTGAGCTTATTTCTCCTTTTCTGAGACTTTATTGATACACTCCTTTATTCAAATATTTTATGAAATGCTTAACTTTCTTCCAGGAGCAGAGTTGCAATTTTATCTTTTTCACACTGCCCTATCCTCTTCCAAAAGGAGTCAGCTTCAAAGAACCCTTCTGGATTTGAGGAATGACATGAAATGGGGTTTAGATTTGACCCCAGAAAAATAAGACATAAATTGTTGGGAATTACAAATCTGCTTTCATTTGAAATGAAAACATCTGGTAATTCTCCCATTTATTGTGTGCATGTCTGTTTCTGTTTTTGTAGTAGATGTGTGAGCTTTACTCTTGAAAATATTAATAATAATTTCTAGTAGTAATATTCCTTAGAAACTCAAATAAAGTAAGTCAGCAATTAAAAACAAAAATAAATAGATGTAATTAAATGAGAAATGGAATGGTATTTTCACTATTTTGAACATCTTACGTGTCTTTTTTCAACCATTAAATCAAATTAATAGAGGCATTTAAATAAGAACAGTAAGTTTTAACACAGAACACAATTTCAACTTTTGTATTTTTTGGGGGGGAATTCAGGCTTTTTTTTTCCCCTGCAGGAAGGAAACAAAAAGGAAAATTCAGAAAGCATGAAAAAGAGAATGAAGAGAAAGAATTTCTTTAGCAGGAAATTACATTATAGGAATGAAATGTCATATACAAAAACTGTGTAAAAGTGTTATATAAAACAATAGCCATATAAAGTTAAAAGCTATATTTTTCATTTCCTTGATTTTACTGCTTTGTGATGTTATTGTGTATGTGTAGGCACATATATTAGTGAGGTGTGGTGAAAATTTTGGTCTTTGCTGCCAAGTGACTTTGTCATGAAGAACAGGAACTCTTACAAATACAGACTGGCTTAGGAGTTCAGGGTGGGGAAAGATAAAGAAGGAGAGAAGGAAAGGTGGGCTAGTTTTAGAGTATTAGAGAAAGAATAAATCATGCTGGTAACCTCAGCTGGGGACCTGCACTAGGACAGGTGTGAGTTCTAGGACACAGTGGAGCTCAGTATCACCACAGAATCACAGAATTTGTGAGGAACTTTCCTGTCCAGCGACCAAACACAGGAACAGATTGCACAGAGAGGCTGGGGAGTCTCCCTCACCGGAGACATTCCAGAAATGCCCAGATTCAACCCTGTGCAATGTGTTCATGGACAGCCCTGCTTGTGTAGGGGTGTTGGACCCACTGAGACCCCCTCTGAGCTCAGCTGCTGAAGGGGAAACTGGAATGCATTTGTCTGTGATAAAAGAAATCTGTGATGCATCAGCAACATCTGAGAATAAATAAGATGAGAAAATCTCCACATGTCCTGGCTCTGTTTTTACTTAGTGTTTGTCACAAAAGACTAACAGGGAGGTTGGAATTATCAAGGAATTTCATGGCAAAGGGAAATGTGAGAAATCCAGAAATGTGGATTATTTCTGTAAGGATTCAGGGAATAGTGGAGTAGGTTATCCTAGGACTTAGTTAATAAATCGTTGCAGATGAAAGAATAAAAAAAAAATACAGATTAGGAATTTTAAAACAAATTTATTTTTCCATTCTCAGAGGAAGTGGGAAGCAGTACTGCAGTCCACAAGACCGAGGCTTGCCCTTGAAGCTAAAAACTACATCCATCACCATGAGAGCGCTATCCTAATCTTCACCCTACCAAAACTGTTGGAATGATATTGGGTTAAGAAGGTCACCAAAATAGTCTGGTAGAAGATACACATACCAAGACAAAACCCCCAAAAAACAAAAATGAAACCAAACCAAACCAAAACTACCAACTCTGAATGCTGTTGTTGTATTGTGGGGATAAAAAAAATTGAAAAGAGACAAACAGTTCTTAGGTAGGAATGGTGGCTTTGATTTAGAGACTGGACAAAGGATTGAGAGAGGGTTTGAGGATTATTTTTTTTTTGCATAAACCAGAATCATGTGCTCACTCCACTTGTGGTACACCAGTAGCACCAGCCTCTCTTTGTAATTCATGGCCTCTCATTTTAACTCATAATGTGTCTCCAATAGTGAGGTGCACAGAGGTCAGTCTGAACTCTCTATCCCTCTTATCTTTTGATTAGCTACATTCCCCTGCACTCTTTAAACAAACCATTGCTCAGATATGATAAATAACAGCTCTCCATACCTATAAACTTTTGACTCTAGGAAGACCCCATCTGGGTCTGTTTAGCAACGTTGCTTCTCTGGTTGTAAGGCCTGCTAATAATTTGGACCGGAATGTAAGCAGATAGAGGTTATATTTTGTCTGTAAAGCTTACATACATAGGGTAAAACATATTGAGAACATAGAACTTTGGGGAATAAAATGAGTCTGAGATAAAAACCAAATGTTTCATAGCTCTTGTCTCCTGTATGCCAGCCATATTCACTAGCTGTGGATTCAAAAGATGGATTAGGGTTTGGACCACTTTGCCACTGAGCATTTATGGACCATTTAATCCAAAGTGTCTTGGAGTTCCATTTGAAGAGGCTGCAAACTTTGGAAATAAGTGTTTTATCGCAGTGCTCACAGCCTCAGTCTTCTCCTACTGTGTTTCACCCTGGGACTGAACCCTGGCCCTCTGAAATGTTCTCAAAGGTCAGGATATAGCAATCATTTTGTGGTGACTCCTCTGAGGTTATGAATGCTGCCCATGCCAGTTAATTTCAGTTGTGTTCATTCACACAGTGTCAATATAAGTCCCAAAACATCCATCAGTTGAAAAGTCAGTTTTGTCAAGATCAAAAATTATCTTTGCAACAGAATTCCTCAGAGCATTCTTATGAAGGGAAAAGACTGAGATTTAAGTCACTGTTTCCAATCAGACGGAACTGAACCTGTTGAGGTAGGCATGAAATGTGTCTGTTCTTTTTGTTGAAGAGCAAAAGAAAATTCTCTGAAAGTGAATCTCATCATTTCACAGACAGAAATTTCCTTTTTTTTTTTGGCAGACCTGCTAATAGTTTGCTTTCACACTGGACAGCTGGCAGTCATCAGTGGCAATTAAATCACAATTAGAGCAGACGCAATTTCCAAATTCTACAAAAAAAATTTTTTTTTTTGTAAATGCTCCCTAATCTCAGGAAAACAATAAATAGAAGGAACAGCTTTCAGCTTTTAATATACTCTCTCCAGAAGATCAAAATAGTTAGCATCACGAGACAACAGCCCATCATGTCCAAACAATAATCACATAAAAATGCAGTAAGGAAAATAATTTGAAATGTGATCCAGTGATCACTGGCCTCATCTTTCCAAGACAATTTGGAAATGTACCAAAGCTTTTCTATTTGTTTTCTAAATCACAGTCTGCAAGTCTGATGACACAAAATGTTGTGTGCTGTGTTTCTGAATGATTGTATTTTATTTTTCTGAAATTGGACAGGAAATAATTTTGGTGTTTTTTTTTTTTTTCCATATAGGACGTGATGTAACTTGAATAACAGTTCACAGCCCTAGTGACAGTGGGGGACAGAACACTACCAAAAACTGCATGGATTATCAGGCAAGTAAGAAATTTGCAGAGAAGATGAGGGTGAGAGAGCTTTAGCAGTATTGAGAAGAAAATGGCTTAGCCCTGAAATACTGCAGACAAATAAACCACAGTATTTTGTGAGTGGTTTGCAAGTGATATATCCAAGACTGAAAACCTTGCTAACCTAAAACATACCTGTACCTCTAACCCCTGTGATGGGTGAAGAGGGTCTCTGACATTTGCCCAGGGCCCCAGCTGCCTTGTGTGGTGATGCCCATGGTTAATGAGGATGAAAATGATTTAGGAGAAGATTGAAGGGGTTCAGTGTGTACAATATATTTTGTTTAGTCTGAAATTAAAGGGTTCTCTTGTAGATGTAAAATCCATCAGATTGAGAAAAATAGAATTTAATGGAAAGGTTTTGCCATGGAGATCATGATAGGATATGAGATCAGCTACAGCAAGATGCAGAAGTTAAAAAGACATTTCCATACAGATTTGAGGGGAAACTTATGTTCAATAAGATGAATTTTTCTTTTGTTTCAATAGGAAAAGATGTTCTAGAGACTAAACAAACAAGGAAATCAACACAATATGGCAAAACCCAGAGACAATTTAACTTCCAGCATCAAAAGCAACACTGAAACAGATAAAGGGGAATGAAGAGTCTGAGGTCTGACCCGAGCTCCTGGGGTGTGTGTAAGTATTGTCTGTGAAAGTACAAATAGAATGGCAGTGAAAAGCCTGGAGTTTTGTCCAAACTTCAATCACTGCTCTGCATTAATAGCTCTGTGTGAGAAATAGATGCCTAAAGAAGACAGGATTAAAATTAGAAGACAAACATGCTAAACCAAATTTAGGATTTTCTGATGTCACAAACTGGATTATCTATTGCAATTTTGTTTGTTTAATCAGAACATGCTAATCAATGCAATGTCTACAATGTTAAGTAAAAATAATCCTTTAATTTACTAGCATCAACGTGATAAACAGATGCAGAATACTTTGATACAGCTATGACCATAATCCTGTATAAAGGTAATATTTTCTTTATGCAATGAAGGCTTTTTTGACTAAAACTCAGACAGCAGACAGGAATGTTGTGAAACTGCTTACAGCAGGATTGCTCTACAGCTGTGATGGTTTCAAGAAATAAGGGGTTTCAAGAAATAAGGTCCTCTTTTGGAAGGGGATCTGGATTTTCATAACGTCAGTATATGTATTTAGGGAGAGAAACATGGCAGCTTTTAATTGTGAAAGTCCTTCTTTATGCATGGGGAGTTTGTAGAATAATATGCCTGTTTTGTTTTAATAGTTAAATAAAGGTTTAAAAACGTTTATGTTTTACTATTAAAATTTAACAGATTATGGGAAAAATCTAAAATTTTCCAGGTGTTCAGGATTTGTACTCTTTGGTCTGTATTTTCAGGAAACCCAAACCAAATATTTGTATTATGAGATTTCAGTTTTCCCTAGGACAATCTTCACTTTTGCCAACAGATGGGAGTAGACTCAAGGAAATAGTGGGCTATTTCCTTGGCTGGTGTTAGCACGTTGTTCATGGCACTAAGATATACCTCAGAGAAAAAGAAGATACTATATAAGATACTCACTGCAAAAAGAAGATAAAATACTATATTAAGAGTGTGCAGATAACTTTCTAATTTATTTAGAAATTTCCTAAATAAATTCTTAAAATACGGGTGTCAGAGAAAATACGCAAAACAATATCTTCAACAGAGTCTGGTTTTTGACCTTAGCTTCCTGAATTGTGTCTTGTGCTGTCACACAGTGTCCATCATCTTATTGAGCAGTGTTAAGGAGTAAGAAAGCACAAAACTCTCCATCTGCCACTGAAGGGATGATTCATGAGCACAGAGTAACCACCAAGGTCACCCAATCTGACTGACCAATTGCTCCAATGATGACCAGAGAGAAAGTGACCTTGTGTTAAAAGCTTTTAATTACAGCAAACAAAACCACTTCTATTCTTTTCAGTGAATAGAATATATATTTTCTTTTCTTTTCAGGTGAATGCATTTTCTGCTACATCTCTTTGAGTGACATATAGTTTCTAGTCTAAGTAAAAATTTGGGGAAACACATGTTTATAAACAGCTTCTATTACTAGAAGATTTGCAAACTTTGGTGCATCTTTATAGAAAAATGTATTTTCTGGTGAGGCAAGAGCAGAACACCAGAGCCTTCAATATACTCTCACAGATTTAACTGCCCTATCTTTTAATTCCTGGTTCAATGTCTATTCCCATTTCCAGTACATGCCCTAAGATTTGGAACACTCTCCTGTGGAACCTGAATTTCTCCACTGACTACAGAGACGGGGTGGTCAGATGCACACCTAATTTGGGCATCCCAAATATCTGATAGGAGGGGATTGGGTCACAAGGATGTAATCTTGACTAGTGAATTGACAAAGATTTTATTAGAATGTATCTGGGGAATAGTTTAAATTATTTTCATTTCAGAAACTGAAAATCTTTCAAATCACTTATAAAGTCCACTTGTCTTAAAACTGCGATGTCTAAACATGAATGAAAAGTAGAAATTTCAGGCTTGTGTTATCTGACACATGCTTAACTATTTAATTCCTTTGTGAAACTGCATACTTAAATAAATTCTTATCAGTTTTATTGACAAATCTAACACATTCCCTCAAAATATTTTGATTTAATTGAATCAACAATTCCTGATGAAAAGAATTTAAGTATGTCCCTGTCAGAAATCACTCAAGTGTCTGTTATATCTACATGAAAGGACTTATGTCAGCACTGGATTACAGTAATGCATCAGGAACCTGTTCCAACACTGAGGAGTTTCCAGTGAGAGACAGTGAAATAATTCACGTCCCTGGCACATCATGAAGCTGTTTAATGAGTTGGTCCCCACTTTGAGGAAGAGGCCAGGACATCAGAATTATCAGAATTATCCCCTTCAGTCCCTCAGGAAAGCACTTGGGAGGATCATGGCCACAAGCAATGACCAGAATTTCCACTTTGCCTCCTTGCATGAGGTGATCTCAACTGAACAAATTGTAAAATATTGAAACACAAGTGAACATGTCTAAAGTTAAGGTCACCATCATGGATCATTACCCATTTTTTACTCCTGTCATTGAGCAAGAATGCCAAAGATCTGTCCTTACTTCTCAGAATGAATACAGTGACTCTTAAATTTTGTTCCCATAATAATAGTCTGGAATTATTAATAAGAAAATCAATTTTTATTAGCAACTACTGAAATGATATTCCTATTTTATTAGCATGTAATTTTATGAATATTTCAGAAAAAAAAACCTTCTTCTAGTTAATGATTTCTGTTCCGTGTGCTCTTAATATAAAACTTCCAAATCTCATTAGCAGAACCAGCCATTGAAATGCACAATATTAATAAAGCACAATGGAAAACTGCTGATACAGTAAGTTTGGAGTACAAATGTGGTAACTTTTATAATCACAGTGGAAAATTGAGTACTGATGGTATATACTATTACCTTGACTAATATGGAAAATTCCTTGGCAGATGAAAAAGTATAAAAGATACCTTTTATTCTGTGAGTTGAGGCAATCCAATGCTTTGGTGGATCTCTTAGAGGCTGAGATTTAATCAGACTTTTGCAGAAATCCACTACTCAGGTGTGGTCTTCGGATTCACAGAGATGATCCTGTCAATCCTTTAAGCATATTTTGTTAGGGTTTTTTTTCTGAGTATGTTATCTAGGATTTTAGATATAAGATACTTTGTTCCATAGCTTGATTTGTAATCCAAGATTTATCTGGTAATCGGTGGGATTTAACCTCGTTTCAAAAGTTGAAGTCCACAAGCAGAGCTGGTTAATCTGTTTACACAAATATATATTAGCCATATGCACAGCTCTTTGGAGTGCTTCCCATTCCATTCCCTGGGTACCAGGAAGGCAAACAGCTGTGCTAAGATTACTGAGAGAGGACAAAAATAGCAACTGGGGTGGGAATTAGCTTGTGTGATTGGACAAATAAAAGTCGGTAAAAACAAACAAATAAAAGTAGACCTAAAACACCTGGATGTCTACATGTGAGTTTGCTCCCAAAAATCAGACTTTAGCCAATGCTGACAGCTTGTTTAATTCTTAGGGTCTCAGGGTCCATTTGTCTGCCCTAATGTGGGCTGGGTGATTCTCAGACTCTGGATTCCACCTTCAGTGGCTGGGTTCTCAGCCCAGATATCCCTGGTGGTACCAACTTTCTCCCAGCTAGAAATGAGCAGGCAGAGCACGTCACAAAGATAACTGGGAAATGGGTGGGTGAACACCACATCCTTCAGGAATGAAAACAGGTTTGGCTCAAGACAGCCCTGGTTTTCTATCAGCTCAATTTTTTTCATAGACTTGCCCATCTGTATGAATTCTCAGTACAAAAGAAGTTTTCTATGGCATGCTATGTGAGCTACAAAACAAAGAGCTCTTCCATGTTAAGTGATGACTCATTGTAACATGTAAGATATGCTGGACTTTTGGAAATGGTAATCTTCATTGTCGTACCACAGTTTATGCTAAGCCTTCTACAAAACTCCAGCACAGAGTTGATAAACCCACTGAGTGATGAGCCCTTTGAGATACTGCTGAACCAAGGTTAACAAGGAGAGCCGCAGCGAGAACCTTACATCTCATCACTTTTTATTCTGGGGGGGCAATGCTGTGTGTGGCAGTAGTTCAGTTGTAATTAAACAGGAACTGATATATTATTTCCTTCTGTGAAGTACAGAACCACTTCTTACTAGTACTTCTAATTAAGCAGTAGAGAAGGTATCATGAAAAAATAATGACCACTTTGCCAGTCCCTAGTTTCCTGGGCTGGGCAGAGGGAGCAGGAGATTGCAAATGCCATTAAGATATTTCACTTATTTTGCATTTTAAAACCAGAGCAAGAGAAATGCTGTTTGGATGCAATGGCCCACATTTTCCAAGTTATGGCATGGCACTTACATGGATTTCATTTGAAGTAGAGGATTTCTGGATTTCAAAATTGAGAAATATACCTGATAATGTTTGCTTTCAAACCTGGGAAAGTGTCAGGTGCTGTTTCCTAAAAGCAAGCTTCTACAGTATCCAAAAAAACCTGTGAAAATTTCTTTTATAATTATTAAACAGCAGTTACCTTCATAATCGTTTTGTGTAGCAGAGTCTTGGCTCAGAATATGAGCATTCCTCATCAGCTCTCCTGTCCTGCATCACACCTTGAACAGATTTTTTCTGATTAATGGATTGATTTGTTTCCAGGTGAAATGATGACTCTGGCAGAGTGAGATAATCCCTGGTGAAGTCACACAAAGAAAGGCAGTAATATTTTAAACTGGAAACACAAAATTTTCTGGGGTTACCTGACAGAGCCCTGTGTTTCATATAATCACAGAAGAGTTTGTAAAGGACCATAAAGACCATCTTGTTCCATCCCCTGCTTTGGGCAGGGACACCTTCCACTATCCCAGGGTGCTCCAAGCCCTATCCAACCTGGTCTTGGACACTTCCAGGGACAGAGCAGCCACAGCTGCTCTGGGAAACACATCTTTGTGACCTTCATCGTAGATTCCTAAAACTCACCTGGACATAGTTGTGTGCAACCTTCTCTAGGTGAACCTGCTTTAGCAAAGGGGTTGGACTAGATGATCTCCACCCTTCCAATCCCAACCATTCTGTGATCTCCCTCCTTCCAATCCCAACCAATCTGTGATTCCATGGTTCTGTGAAACCTTCTTCAGGACCAGCCTGTGGATCTCCATCAGGATTTGGAACCACCTCTGGAACCAGAAGCCTGATTGTGGAAACTAAACACACAAAGGTTACCAAACCCAAAGAGACAAAAATAGTATCAACTTAGAAATCAATGTATGGGCTATGTGTTCTGAAACTTTGCTCTACCCAACTGTTGAAAATACTCTTCCTTGCCTGAGATATCCCAGGTCTGTTTGTAAAATACATTTACCCACTCAGTGAAGAGCTGTCCCAGTGAAATAGAGCATGGCAGCTATTTTTGCATTGCAGCTGTACTGATACAGAGTGAAAGGGGCAGGAAGAGAATAACAGAGTAAATTTCTCTCCTGAAAAATCCCAGGGCAATTTAGCTCTGCAAGTACACTTCCTTACCCTACCCACTCCTGCAAAAACCACCTAGGGAATAAATTCTTTCTTGTGAAAAAGGACAGATCTTCCATGGTGACAAGTTGTTGGAACCCTAGTTTTTTTTGCTCCAGCTGCAAAAACATTTCTAACTATTATTAAATGCTTTACCTTTTTTTTCCTCCTGACTGTTTGCTTGAGTTTTCCTTCCTCTGTGCCCTTGCATTCCCTTGGGGTTCCCACATGCTATGAATCACTGTCCCTCATCAAATGAATGCTTTATTATCTTACTTCTTAGTCTGGTATTTTGACAACTTTTCTTTTAATTTTTTTCTCTTCATATTTTTCTGTGATTTGTGTTGTTTCTTTCTATAAATGAATCTGTAGTAACTGGGCTCCTTCCAACAGAAATCAGCAATTGGTGCCACTAGCACTAAGGAGAGTTATTAAAGCATTTCAGATGTTGAGAATTTCTACTTTCATGCTTTCTGTTTTTAAATATAGGATGAAGAGGTTATTTATTATTTACAGTACGATTTGTTTTATTACCCTTCATTACTCCCAGTGTTGGTAGATGAAGGCTGCAATGCTGGGAAGCCCCAGCATCTTCCTGGAGTACCTATCCTTTTACCATGCATTATAAATTAGATAATGAATTACTAAAGAACCAATCTGTATTTTTCTGAACAAGTTAGACACTGGCGACTCTGCTGCTACTCCTAATGTTCTCTTTAAAGACCAAAATGCTGATATGGCCACGGAAGATTTTCAATAACTCTGCAGCATGCAAACTATGCAAGAGTGACCTCCAGGTCCGAGATAAGCACAGCATGGCTCCTGCAGAGTCAGACAGAAAATGAAACCTTTTTGTCTCATCTGCCTTCAAAACTCACAAGATTCCCATTTTAATAGTTATATTTTATTTATAGAGCAGCTGCCTACAGGGCTAACCCTGGGTGTACCGGACACTTGGTGGAAGAATTTCTTCATCTTTTTTTCTTTCACTTCAATAGGCTTTCAATCTTCCTTTTCTTGCCCTTGTCAGCTTTTCTGCCTCAGATCCCACCTCTCCATCACATCTTTTCCAGCCCAGAATCCCCTCAAACCATATCCCAATTTTAGGAAGGAAGTCCTTTTTTTAACAAAAAATATGACTTTTAATGTGACAGTGGTTATTACAAATACTGAAATATTTTTGGCTTTCAGGGAACAATCTCAGAGCTCCAGTTCCCACTTTCTGAAGTGCTCTTCGGCACTCACTGTGTTTTTGGGGAAGGGTAAGCTGTGATATATGCACACCCCTGGACTCACCACATGCCACTTCCATACCTCACTGAATCATCTGGATGCCCCAGGGTTCTTCTCTTCTCAGCAGTGAAAAATGTAGGTGTCTTCTTAGGATATTTTATTCAGTCCTGAATTCTGATTCAATTCCTGCAAATATGACTTCAGTTCAATAATAGTAGGCCAGTGTCACAGACATCTTTTCATTAAAAATACTTTCTTAGGATTTTTTCCTTCTGAGAAGCTGAGAGGCCTCAGAAAAAAAATGTAAACAATGGTTATCTGCTGCTGTGGAATGCAACAGGTGCATCTGTGATTGGTCTCATGGATATTTGGAATTAATGGCCAATCACAGCACAGCTGGCTTGGACAGAGAGTCTGGGGCAGCTGCCTTTGTTATTCATTCTTTTCTATTCTTAGCCTAGCCTTCTAATGAGAACTTTTTCTTCTATTCTTTTAGCATAGTTTTAATGTAATATATATCATAAAATAATAAATCAAGTCTTCTGAAATATGGAATCAACATTCTCATCTCTTCCCTGATTCAAAAACCCCTGTGAACACCGTCACAGGCCAGAATTGTGAAATTCCCCTGAGATTTCTTCAGCAGGTAGGATGAACCTTCCTCCAAGGGACCATTTTCTTTCAGCCAGCTTGAGACAACAATTCCTGTTGCACTGTCCAGGAAAAAAAAATACACTACAACTTTTCCTTTGCATCTGGCAGTTAGAAGCAACAGAGGAAAGAAAAATCTGAATCTTCCACTATATTTAGCTATTTTTGTTCCATGGTATTATTATTCATAAGACTTTCTTAAATGGGAAATTAATAAGAAAATAATACATTACACTTTTTCTGTCACAGAAATGTGTGAAAGGCTTGATGGAACACCTCCAACATTTGCCTGAAAACCTCACTATTTAGTGCTCTTCATTTTAATACCAATTCTCTCCAGAAATTCTTGCTGCAATTAATTCAAGCCATCTAAATTTAAAGCATACTAATTAGGCAGCCAACAAAAGGGAAAGTCTACCCTTCCAGGAAATTGGAGCCTTAAATATAGCTCTCATCATTTAACTATTTGGATTTAAAAGGAAGAAAGGTATTTTGAGGCAGAAGCTTCCTGGGCTGTAGAGATATATCAGCTCAGGCACCTACTATCAAACAAGAAAAAGCTCTGTATTAGTCTGGGTGAATAATGTGATTTCTATTTCATTTTTACCTTTTTTCAGCTAAAAATTTTAAGTAGTACTGTAGAAAGTTCAGAACAACAGAACAATCTGCCTTTTCTTACATTGAACTCATGAATTGAAAAGTGTTGAGTTAGACTGGATATCTTAAATTAAAAAAAAAAAAAAAGTCTAAAGGATACCTGCAGCTTCTGACAAGGGCTCACAAGAGGTATGATGTCTCCCAAACTATCTAGCAGACTTTTGCAGCACTGCATGTGGCCCATGAAATCCAGTAAATGAATTTCAGAAGATGGTGTAAGATCTCCTGTTCCATGGTCTTTGACAAAAAAGCAGCTCAGGAAATTTAATTTAATCTAATTACAAGTTTCCTCAAAAGAAATCCCAGATTCTTTTCTGATTGTTTCTTTTTATCCACTCTGTCCTAAAATAAAACCTTTGAGGACTCAGACTGAAACTAATGATGCTGCAGGCTCTCGCTTGCCCTGTAACACCACCTGATGAGGCAAGGAGCCAGCTGGAGAACTCGCCCTATGAACTCTTTTTAAACTGGAAAGTTTTCAAATTGCTTGTCCAAGAGGTAAAGGGACAGCTTTCTCCTTTCTCCTCCTTTTTGGGCAGTTCATAGAAACGAACATATGAGGAGCAATTTATATGAAAATTTATCATTTTTCCTTTGTCCTGTCTCCAGCTCCCAAATACAGTCATTCCTTTAGAAAGATGTGAAAAGCTCCATGCTGCCTTAATATGAGTTTCTGGGTGAGTAAAACTGGGTTCCTTTAAAAACTTGAATTGGAGGATCATGTGTTGCCGTTTTCCCCTCTCCCAATACCACAGTCTTGTCACAATGAGATGAGAGAATATGGTCATCAGGACAAAGATAACAAAATTCAAAGATTGCCTCATTCAAATGAAGTTTGGAATTGAATTCAGTTCAGATAGCATACAGTTATAAAGATACAGTTGATCTACACCCTAATGAGGCAATTTCTAGTTGGGTGAATATATAATTTATGACCTAATCTCCTCAAGTATTTTTTTCACTTCCTACCATTCCCACGAAAATCTACATTAATCCATACCAGTGTTAGTCAATCTAATATGCATTAAGTTTGAGGAGGCCGGTGTGAGATTTAATTACTCTACTCATATGATGGAGAATACGATTGGAGGTATCAGATTAATGTCAACCAAGAAGAAATACAAACAAGTACCATTTTTAAAGGTTTATTATCTTCTACTCATCCTTTCAAGCTTTGTAATGCTTGAAAATTGCAAGTCATTATGATTGTGATTGCTATTAAATAGTTAATAATAAATATTAAGTACTTTTCTATTTGGGCAAATATGTAGCTTTTCTTATGTTTTCTTAAAAATGTTCAGTGACAGACCTGAGCAATGGTTACATTGGATCTTTGGCTGTATGTACACAGTATTAGCATTATATATTTTTAGCATTCTGATTGGGTGACTGAACCATGTGTAGGGGCCTGTGAAAGCCACAGTGTGTTTGTACACACACATTGCAGGTAAGCACCTCTTTGTTTTCAATTCAATAAATAAGTGTGCTGATTGGAGCTGGGGTAGAGTAAATTTTCTTCCCAATGGCTGGTGTGGAGCTGTGTTTTGGGTTTGTGCTGAGCACAGGGTGGATGGCACAGAGCTGTTTCTGTCATTGCTGGGCAGGGCCTGCACAGAGCCAAGGCCTTTGCTGCTTTTTGCACTGCCAGGCTGGGGAGGGGATGGGGGTGACCGAGAGTTTGGGAGGTGACACAGCCTGGACAGGTGACCCAAAAGGGATGTTCCAGACCGTGTGGCATCATGCTCAGTGTGTAAAGGGAGGGAAAGGAGGAGGAAGGGGGAATGTTTGGAGTGATGGTGATTGCTTACCCAAGCCACTGTTACATGTGGTGGGTTCTGGCTCTCTGGAGGTTACTGAACATCTACCTGAACATGGAAAACAGTGAAATAATTGTCTTTTTTGCTCTGCTTGTACTCATGGCTTTTGCTGTGCCTATTAAGCTGTCTTTATCTCAACCCATGAGTTTTCCAGCTTTTACCCTTCCAGTTCTCTCCCTGATCCTGCTGGTGGGGGGTGAGCAAATGGCTGCAAGGGGCTGGGGGCTGGATGAGGTTAAATCACAACAGTCAAAAAACCTGGTCATTTTAAACTTTCTTCACATCACAAAAATCATCAGAAACACATCAGAAACACAGAGGCTGTCACCTCTGATCTTCTGTTTTGAAGTGCTGCATTCATAAATCAGTCTTGATACTTATTTCTCTTATTATTTTGAAGTTCTCAGAAGAGCCACACTATTGCAAGCAACTTCTGCGTTTTCGAAATATTTCTTGATCGTAACCATTATGGAAAAATCATCCAGACCCCATTACATGCCAGAGACAGCGTAAAGTTTTTGATCTTCTTCAGTGCTTTCCTAAGATAATTTCTGACATGCACAATAAACAAATGCCAGGGAGTCCTTTGAAATAATTTTAAATTAAGGTGTTATAATTTCATCTTGTTACAACAAGTTATATTATAACTTGTTATCAAGTTGTCACTATTAAAATTTATTTATGGGATTTCCTGATGAGTTGCCCTAAAATCTGTTTAGAGTAAGAACTTTTGTCAACCAGACATTTAAAGCAAAATGGCCACCAAGCACCTCATATTCAACTTGAAGGTTTTCTTTCAATCTTTTCTCCTTTCCTTAAAGGAATCTAGTAATATTAAAACTATCACAAATACTGTGTGAGAGAGAAAAACAAACACCTTTTTTTTTTGAAACAATTGTTTTTTACAGAAATAACTTGTGCAAAGAGGCAATTTTGATAGGAAACTTTTTTTTTTCTGTAGGTACTTTTGTATTCTTTGAGTATTTTTAATGCCTGCTTTTTTGTCTACCCATTATCCTGTTTAAACCAGTTATTGCTTTGCTATAGAATTTCCATTTATGCCACATCTATGACTTAAAAGACAGCTATTCAGTGAAGCAGAGTTATATCAATCTTCCAATTTCAACAGATCAAGAGAAAATATGGCTAAAGAGGAGATGATTATAATAGTATATATTCAGTGGCAAAGTCATAAGCCAGTGGTTTAAAATCATTGATGAAATTTATATTTAAACAAATTCTTATTCATGCAAATAATCCAGTAGAGGACGATGGTAAATATGAGTTAATATCTCATACAAGGAAAATCTAAGAATATCCCATCACAGCTGTTAGAACAGAAATTTGGAATCTAATCACGCTATTGCATTTTTACTTGTTTCTTTTTTTTTTTTTTCTTTCAGCATTATTTTGGCATTTTCTGCAGTTAGTCTCTGTTGGATCACCTGTTGTTCTTTTAAGTGATACAACTGCTTTACTCCTCAGTGAAGGAACCCATATGCTGTATAATCTGCTTCTCCCTGCTATAGTTCTATCTCAGTTCTTATATGAGCCATCCAAGAGTCTTATACCCAGGTCTCTTTTAGGCAAGTAGACCTCTGGGAAAATTTTGGGAGAATGTGAGCTAAATTTGGGAGTTATTAGGTTTGATTCATGTGATGCCTGTCTTGACTGACAAGCTTAAAATGTTTAAAAAGTCAACAAAAGAAACAAAATAAACACAAAAAGTCTTGTTTTCAAATGTTTATGTAACTTAAAAGCAACAAACAAATAACAACAGTCTTGCCATCTGCTTCATACATTTTAAAGAAATGTTTTTTAGAAAAAGGAAAAATTAATGAGGAAAAAGATGGAAGAATATAAGCCTTGATGATTAAAGTTCATTCTCTGATACCTGTAGACTAAATCTAGTGTGATATGATTGATCCTTAGTTTTTTATTCCAAATGGGTCAAGCACAATATTAATTTTATCACAGATATTCCACAAGTGTCAACTTTCCTATTGAATAAATACAAGAATGTTTAGATAAGACTTTGAAATTGGAATGTATAAATTGTTTAATGGGCTTGCTTATTTCCCAGTTATGTTCCATCAAAATGTTTAAATCATATAAACTTTTCTTAATAAATGAAATGAAAGCACTTATTTGCTATCAAACTAGATAAAATTTATTGTTATTAAAAATATGAAGTAATTATACTACAGTGTAGATTTCTGTTTAAAAACAACTTGAACATTGGTAAATTCAGGGAAAAAAACATTATAATTTGATTTTGGTGGCCAAATTATTATGGCTTAATGACATGATTACAGATTGTCTTTATGACAATATTGTACAGAATATTTTAAAAAGATCTCAGAAAATTAATATTTTGAAAGATTATTGCTATTCATTTGAACAATATAATCAAATCTAGCTGATTGAAAAAGGGAACAAGAAAATTCTAAGGATAAAATTTTAAGCTGTTGTATATTTTCTTTCACTTTTTGTAAATGTTTCAATAAAATTATAAATAAAAGATTCATTTCAACACACAGATTATCTTTAAGTGTTTCTCAAACCATATCATTTCTTCCAGATAACATATCAGTTGAAAAGACTATTGACAAGCATGTTCTCTTTTCAAGCAATTTATGAACTACTGAAAAAAAAATCCTTCAAAAAATAATTTTTTTTTTCAAACAAAGGCTGCACAATAATTCACCTCCAAAAGAGAGGACAACAATTAAAGAAATAATATCAGAATTTTAATGATTTGGCTATTTCAAGACTGAAGAAGTACATCTGCTTTTCCCTTATGGAATATTATGGGTAAAACCTTTGTCTTTGGTTTGGTAAAGTTATCTGCAGTGTTGTACTCACAGCACAAATAATCACTCTGGGCACAGAAGACCAGGTGGCCATCTCCCCTTTTCTTGATGAAACATGTACATAACCTCTTAACTAGAATATTTTGCTACTTGTAAATCAGCAAAAATTCTTGAGAGCACTTTTTCTGCCAATTAAATTCAGCTTCTAAAATTTCTTTTTTTTTTCCCTGCCAGAAGCAGGAAAACAAAGTTTCTTTTTTTTTTTTTTTTTTTTTTTCTTTCTGCCAGAAGCTAAACCTGGCCACAGAGGCACAGAAGCTTCCTAAATTATAGCAAAACAGAGGTTTTGCCTGCTTCTGATGGAAGATTTGCAACAACTTCTGTTACTGAAGTCCCATTGGGGTACATGTGGCCAGGACAGAGAGAAATCTGGATGAAGCACAATGTGTCCTCTAATTTTACAGTCTCTGAAAATGAATGCAAAGCTGTTTTTGAATCATTCCACTAACCACGTGCATATATTTGTGAAGGACAAAAGTACCAATGGCGAATAAAAGGACATGGATGTTTCTGGAGCAAATGATATGGAATAAGAAGGAATGGCAGAAAAAAGATGAGGAGTATCCAACAAATCCAGTAAGATTTACTTTTAACAAAACCCTGATTGGTTTAAACAGCATGAAAAAGAAAACTAACCACAAGAAAAAAAAAAAAAACCTCACAACTTCCCCTTAATTTTGATACTTTGATGATGTCTAAGACTTGTCTTATAATTGCTATTAGTTACACAAGACATGGAACTGGGTAACAGTGATCATCAGAAACACTGCATCTTCCTAAACCTTCTTTCCTTCTGGAAAGTGGTCTTGAGAGCAGCAGAAAGAATTTTCACCTCATAATCTGTTCAATTTTTCCCTAAAAAGAACAAAGTGTGAGATTACTTCAAGGACAACAGTAGTAAATATGTTCCTCCAGCATGGCTTGATGTCCCTGGTATTAAGGTCCTTCAAGACTACAGAAAATAAAAACAAAAACAAAACAAACCTAAAAAACCAAAACAAAAACAAAACAAAAAACCCCAAACAAACAAAAAATACCCACACAAAACCAAAAAAATAACCCACACAAACATCCCCCCCCCAAAAAAAAAAAAAACCAAAACAAACAAAAAATATATATACACAGAATTAGAAAAAAAATTAAGCCAATTACTAACTATTTGTGTTTGTTCAACCTGCATAATTATACATATGATAGCCTGGAGAGGCTGGAATTTATTTTCAGTCTTATGATAATTTGTCCCTAATCAAACTTATGTTCAGACATATCCTTTTAAATTTGATTTTTAATTACTGACCCAAGTGTGGGCACAGAAATTCCTGTTATTGTAAACCAAAATTGAACACCTTATAAAGCTTTTGTCTAGTTTGCTCATTATTGCTCTAAATCTCTTACCATTCCCAGAGCTGAAGTGCGGTAACATAATGTACAAATATTCTTAGTCTGCCTCAGTGCAATGTCAGATGGGCTGGTTTAAATTCATAGCCTTTCTGATTTAAAGGTCTATTAAGCTGACTGACCACACCAAAATTGATTAGAAGCAATCATTTGGTCTGTTACTGTGACTCATCTGGGGAGATAGTAATGAACTAATAGTGGCCAACAGCAGTCTTAAATCTCAACAGCTGCTCTTGCAGGGATCATGTATTTATGCCCCAACATCCTGGTGTTGAATACATTCTTAATGTGTCTCAAAATAAGTTTATCTCTCTCCTTACTTTCTGGCATATGCTATTAAAAATATCACATCAATTAATATTTATGCATGTCTTTATACATACTGTTTTATAAAGACTCATAATCTGGCCAATCTTCCCTTGTATGGATTAGTGGGATATGTTCCCTGTCTGCATAGATTATAGAAAATAAACAAAATATTAGTAATTTATTCAGTAATTCTTCTATCATAGGGCAGGGCACTTCATTTTAAATTCCTCACTATGAGCCAAATTCGACTTTATCACTGGAAAACTTGCAATATATCCATTATCTTCAGATTAAAGCTAAAAGCTTTTGATATGACAAGGAGGCAATTCATCCTGTTTATCATCTGACAGCTAATTCTCCTCCTCATGCTGCAATAGTGGAGTACAAGTGTTCATTTTGTCACAGTAGCTTTGCCCTGCCTGAATTTTTTCCCTTAATGCATGTTTGTATTAAACTCCAGATTGTCTTCAAAGTGAGAAGGTGGATGTCCCTGCCAAAATTTTAGCACTTCTAAATAATTGATATAATCTCACTGGAGCTCAGAGAGAATTCTTAACCAATCCATCAATCTATTTTAAAGAGTGAGCACAGACTTGGGTAAGTGGGGGAAACAGAGATAAAAGGTAATTACTTTCAGCAATAAAATGTCTAGCTAGAATTTCCATCCTTTAAATTTACAAATTTTCATTTGGCTTTAACTGCCTTTGGAGAGGAAGAGACCAGTTGTATGAGTGTTACATTTGCTGTTTACTCTATTTCTATGTCCTCTCCTTCAAATGTGCACAGACATCATGCAGAAATGGTAAAAGACAGATGTATCTTGGCCTTTGCAGCTGTAAATTCATTAGCTGAATAATAATTTTCCTTGTGGATTACAGGACTTCTCATTTGAAGTTAAAATGTGTCCATGGGTCCACAATTAAAAATTGGGCTAAATATTGAAATAACATAAATTTATTTATTCATTGGTTTATTTGGTTTGGTTTGGGTTTTTTAAAAGGAAAAATGAAAAAAGAGTCCTTAAAGGCACAGATTTTTTTTCTTCCTAAAAAGAATTTCAGACCCTGAAGGAATCTTGTCACTTTTACTATTTATTTAATTACCAGTGTCTTAGATACAGAACAATTTTATTTCCACCAGTTTACCAGCTGCTACCAGTTTAAATTCACAGATTTTGATACAACACTAATTGGGGAACTATTGTCATCATCAAATGCACAGGGAAAGTTTATGGTGGGGAGGGACAAGAGTATTTATTCCTTAAGGTGGAAGTATTTATTCCTCAAACCTGGTTGCTGCACCCAGTGTCATGTTGGAGCTCACCCCTGGGCTTTCTCTGAAACACTTCCAATTCAGCTTTTACTGAGTAGTGATAGAGTCCAGGTTTGGATCTGCATTTAAAACCAAAACATAAAAACAAACCACTGTCAGGATGTAGGAGTGAGGCCTTGGGGATGCCTTCCACACTGTTGCTGTGGATCAGAAAACAACTGATTCAGACAGAAGTGTTAAAATTTTGAAAAGAGAGAAAAGTAGGATTCTTCCCCCAGCATATATTATTTGTCGATAATGACTTGAATGCACAAACAATGACCAAAAATGTAATATGCCCCCAAAACAGGAGACATTTAGCTCCCCAACTTTTCTGTGACCAGTAGGGAACAGAAAGCTTTTAAAAGTCTGGGTGCAGCTCCTCCAGGCATAGCAGGGCCCAGAGACTAGGCATTGAAACTACACAATTTTTTGGGGAACATCCGAAATATTCTTATAATGTGGATGACTTGTGAAGGAAAATCTAATTAGAAGAAGAATTAATTAGGGACAAACCAGAAGAAAACATTGATGAGGCATGGGAACGGGTTGTCTGGAGAATATTGTGGCTGCCCAGTCTCTGGAAAGGTTCAAGATTGGCTGGAGCTTGGAGAAATTTCTGGAAGGGGAAACAATGACAGGAGGCTGGAATGAGATTATCTCAAAGGTCTCTTCCAATGCAAACTGTTCTATGACTCTGTAATTCTCTGAATTGGACCAGCTGCATCTACTTTACTGATATTTTATGAACTATGTTGATAAAGGATGAGCTCTTCAATCAGAGCCTGTGAGACAACAGTCACTACCAGAGGACTGAAATGAGTGTGGCATCAGCCATTCTCAACTTCTCAATGTCATTACATGGATGGTAATCCTGATGGTGAGATACAGCCGGAATCTTTCAAAATAAACAAGCAGCCCTATTACTTTCCTGTAGTGAGAGATATGAGAAAACACGTACTAGTGAGCTAATAAGCCCATACCCTTATTCACGACAGGACTTGCTTTAAGCAATAACAAAACCAAAACAAGTACCAGGAACAATTTTACCTCGCTCTGATGCATGAGGAGGCCTTGGAGGGATTGTGGTCAATATCTCTGATACACTTGCCCAGCCCAGGGCTTCACAGGGTGAGAGCAAATGGCCTCAAGTGGCACCAGGGATGGTTTAAAATGGATATTGGGAAAAAGTCCTTCACCAAAACAGTTTTCAAGCCCTGGCACAAGGGGGCCTGGGGCCGTGGTGGGGTCACCATTCCTGAGTGTGCTCAAAAGGCACATGCATGGCACTTTGGGATGTGTTTTAGGGGCCAGCACGGCGATGATGAGTTAACAGATGGGCTCCACGGTCTCAGAGGTATTTTTCCAACTTTCATGGTTGTATGTTACCCTAGTTCTGCTGGAGTAATCTGCTCTGGCTTCAGGCATTCCTGAGGTGTCTGCAACAGAGCTCTAGCAATCCAAGGATTTGTGTACTTCACATGAAATCCTTTGAGCAATTCCCATCTTAAAGAGCATCTTCTCCTTATTTTCCTCTCCTCTAAATCTTACTTATAAGCAAAGATAGTCAGTTTCCTATTTGAAGGTTTTATTTTTAACGACCTGTTTTTTCATCTGAGTGTAACAATGGAGGATGATTGAAGAGCTGAGACCCAAAGACTCTTCAATTTTACAAATTGGTTTAATTTGATGAAGAAGGAATGCTACATTTTGTTAAATTATATTATGATAAAGAGGAGCTGGTAGCTTCTCAGCATGAATCTGAAAGCAAATTATTTCCACAAAAAAAGGACGATGTATTTAACCAGACAAGTAATTATGTTGTGGTGCTACTATCTCCCCTGCTTCAGATTAGAAAAAGAATTCAATTATCACTCCATTAGATCAAAAAATAATTTTAGTGATACATTCAAATTGAATTCATTTATTCCTAAGCATGCTCTGGATTAACCTTCACGCATTTGGCTGATTAGAATCTTCAGTCAATACTGTTATTCAAAAAATCTGCATTAACTTGCTACAATTTTTATTTTATGTTAACATGTCCTGTTATTGATTTTTCTGATGCATTATACCATAAATCATATTTAATTTTCCAGGTCAGATAAGTGGGTTTCTCACACAGTTTAATAAAATTTGTTTTTTCTATTATCTTGCTTCCTTATCCCACTTTTCAGGTAACAATTACATTTACATTACCATCTTGAGATGCTGCAAAGGTGTAAGTTCAGAGGTAAAGTCTTCCAAATCAAAAAGAAAATTTTATCCTTCTTTTATAAAGCTGTGATTTTCTTGACTTTTACATTTTACATTTTGGCTCATATTTTTGGTGATTCCTTGTCTGTTTCCTTCTCTGTCACAACCTGATCCAGCAGACCAAGGTCCTGTGTTAGGATAAAATTGTGGCAAAGCAGAAATAAGAGTCAGGTGATGTTACAAGTTTGGTTCCATATATACCATGTACAGATGTAAAAGTTTGACTGTGACAGGTTTCCACACTGCCCAGGCAGAGGTTTGAATGCTTTGTTAGCAGATTAGAACTGACATTTTTTTCCCATAAAATCATTGTGCCTAGCATTTTAACACATACAATATCCCTGATTGTTCAAAAGTCTTAAATAAAACATTTCATCAACAGTCCAGGGAGCTTGTCCAGACCTTTCAGAATTCATATAGATCAGCTTTATTCCTTTTTTTTCCCCTTTAAAATTAAGTATCATAGATGATACAGCCCTCCCAAGCAGGATGAAGAGGCCATCTTGTAAGGAGCTGGAGATCTCCTGGAGATAAGAAGTCTCATGATCACTGCCCCTTGGTTCTCATGGGGTACACCAATGTAGCAGGTGTCTGCTGGAAATAAAATAGAGCAAAGAGCTGAGGAGGTTCCTGAGGTGTGTGGAGCAGACCTTTCTGACTCATCTGGTGAGTGGGACAGCCAGAGGAGGAGCCTCTGAGGTGCTGATGGTGAAGAGAGGAGGGCTGGTGGGAGATGTGGTGCCTCAGGGCTGTCTTGGGCGCCTAGACCACAAAATGAGTTTCCCACTGTCAGGGAAGGAAGGAGAGAGGTCAGCAGAGCTGCCCACTGGGCTGCTGGAAGGCAGAGTTTGGCTGGTTTAGGAGACAGAATCCCCTGGAACTCTTTGTGGCAAGTGAGGTCCAGGAGGGCTGGATGTTCCTCAGGAAGGAAAATTAGATTAGGCATGTTGGAATCCTGACTGCTGGGAATTTCAGACTTTCTGTGCTGACAAGCACTGAAGCCCAAGAGAACAGTGCATTTGACCTAAGGCTGTGTAGAAGGTTTTCAAAATTGCATGATAGAACTGGGATTATGGGTGTGGAGTTTGAATATAAGTGTGATATCAAATGGTGGAAAATTTGGAGTTTAAGGTTTTTGAATATAGCAATATACAGAGAGGATGATGGAGGTTTTGGGGTGAAGGCTGGTCCTTCTTCTTCACCTTCTTCTTCACCTTCTTCTTCACCTTCTTCTCCATGAGTTTGGGTGCTATTATGTAATTGGATAAAAAGTCCACATTGTGGGGCACGAGTGGTTGATTATTGGGTTAAAAGTAAAAAATAATCCAAGTGTCACTTCTTAATTGGACAGTTTATCCTTAAAAGGCCTTGTAGAGAGAGAGAGAGAGATGGTTCCATTTTTAGTTTGTTAGAGAGAAATGCTGTAAAACTCAGGATTTGTGAGACTGTAACATAGATAAGAACTAATAAACATCTGAGTCCCAACAAGAAATATTGTCTTGAGCATTTAATCCTGACCCTGGCAAAAAGAAGTTAAGAATCTGCAAGTTAGTCCCCACATGCCAAAAGATTGGCAAGTGGGGAAGGGGATTTGCCTGTCCAGATAGAGGGTTGGCTGAAATTTGGGGGAAACAAGGAGAGTGTATCCCCTCTGGAATCCCAGGTGGTACATAGGAAAAATTCTTCACCAGAAAGGGTTTTCAAGGACTGGAGCACACTGCCCAGGGCAGTGGTGGAGTCACCATCCCTGGAGGTATACAGGATTTGTAGGTACAACACCTAAAGGGATTGATTGAATGATGGGCTTGGCAGTGCTGGGGAACCAGCTGGACTCGATGATCTTAAAGCCTTTCTCCAACCTAAATGATTCTGTGATTTTATGATAATATTCTCACCTCAGTAGGTGAGTTTAATGTGTTTTATCATCCTTATAGGAGAGAACATAAAATCTTGTGCATTTTTAATTGCAGGAGAGATGTGGGCACTAAACACTTCAGAGAGGAGTAAAAATTTTATTTTCTATAATTTTTAAGGGTTACATATGGTCGTATGTCCCAAAATTACTAAAATCTTTCTGAGTTACTTTACCACTATGCACAGAAGTTTTTCCTGTGGTGTTTTAAATTACCTCACCCATTTTCTGTAGTTCAAAAATCAATATAACTTAGAAGCCTTGGCTGTTTTCCATTTTGTTCCTTTACAACATTTGTTACCTTTTATTTCTATTTGTTTCATTCTTTACCACAGAATTTAGGAGAACTTAACAGAATAATCAAGATCTTTGATAGCTGATTTTGTTTCTAACTAACTCTAACACTGAAAACTCTTAGTTAATTTATGCTAATTTATTTGCCCATTCAGTTAAAGTCCTCATCTATTGTATTCATAATTTCTCTCTGATTTGGGCTAATGACCTACTAGAAAGAAATTTTATGAAGTACTATTCAGCATTTATTTTCTCTATTTGAAGTTCTTAGGAAAAAACCTCCACACTTAATGATGATTTCTATCTGAAATAGAAAATAGTTTGGTTTTTTTTTTTTACAACAGTGCCTTACAGCATAAGAGAAACCCTCAGCCTTTGCCTCTTACACTGAATACACTGTAACATAATTTTATGTGTGCTTTAAAAAAATTTCCTCTTGTTTTCTATCTCCACTTCATGGCCTGAAAACTATCTTTACTGAAAGATAAGCAGCAAGTTCAATCAGTTCACTGAAGCAGTGGGTTCCTCTGAGGTGTCCTCACAAACCATCTACCAGCTTTATCCCTTCTGTTCTTGTTACAGCCCAAATGCAACATCCCACTCAGGCAAAGCATACCAATATATAAAAATGTTAATTTTATCAATGTAGTCTCTTCAATAAGCTTTCTACCTCAGCCTCCTTAAAAGAAATTCCTTTGTTTCTGAATTTGAGGATTATGCTTGTTTATTCCTATCTTATAATTCTCCTGAATTTCACTTGACTAGTACCTTGTTTTCCTACTCTTGCTTTGACAATATTCTCATATTTTCATGTAAGGAGAAGAATTTGCCTGTGTGGAGACAAGTTTTGTTTGTCCCAGTATCTGTTAGGTTCAAAATGTTTGCCATAACTTGACATCAACATAGTTCAACTGCAGAATTTTACACCTTACCCAGACCTTACACACAATAATAAATGATCCCTAGAAGAGGGTTAGCAGGACTTTTTTAGTCTCTCCTTAAGTCATCTAGGCCTATTCCAACCTGTGGATATTTGCAATAAAATGAGATTAATTAGAGTGTCTCTCATGATTCATGGATTTGCCAATTTCCATTAAAAAAAAAAAAAAAAAGAAACTATTTTTCAGTTACATCTGCCAAAGGTTGCCCAGAGAAGCTGTGGCTGCCCCATCCCTGGAAGTGTTCAAGGCCAGATTGGATGGAGCTTGGAAGAACCTGGTCTGGTGGAAGTTGTCTCTGCCCATGCAGGGAAGTGAAATGGCATGAGCTCTACAACCTTCCCAAAAGAAACCATTTTGTGACTCTAATTCTGCAGCACTTAAAACCTGCAAGGCACTAAAACTTGTTTCCAAAGCCACATAATTTCCTCCCTGTATCAACACTAGATTTTTGCTTTGCATTTCCTGAATTTCTGACTTGCCGCTTTGAAGAAAGCATTCTACATTTGCAGTTCATCACAGCAATTTTTCCTTTAGTGTTTGGTTTCCTTCTCGCATTTTGGAGTGTTTGACTTCGTGTCCTGAGCAAGTGGAACCCATGCACTGTCCAAGCAGACTGGTGGGCTCTTCCTGTTCCAAGGAAAAGCCAGGTTTTCTCCATGGACAGCTGCACCCTTTTCTGAACTTTTAAAAATATTTTTGAAATTTATATAAAAGAGCATAAGTTTCCACAAAACAAAAAAGTGAATGACCATTTGAATGTAATAGACAGGGAGTCCTTCGTAATTTTGTGACCTATTTCGTGTATTAAGTATTCTCCTTTATATGACTCAGGTGTTGGTGTGTTTTTTCCTAATAATTTATTTCATAATTTTTCCTTTTTATGGGGTGGTGCTCTATCATTTGCTGGGTTCTGGTTTAGCCTTTTTAAGACAAGCAGCAGTCCTCGGGCATTTTGTCCGTTTAGTTTCTTTGTTTGTTTTGAGTTGGGTTGGGTTGGTTTTGATTTGCTTTTAAATTTTATAGGTTTGTTTTTCATTTTTTTGTTTATTTCTTTTAGCTCAAGGGGTAACACAATGCAGTTATTTTAGTATTTTTGTAGAGCATGTTGACTACACAACACTGGCATCAATTCACTGTCGGGTGCAGAGAAAACTACACAGGCATTGCCACCATCCTTAGTAATTAAGTTTCTTAATGTTTTCATTTCAGAGTTCTTATTGGGGTGGGGTATTTTTGTCTTTTATTTTCCTTTTTTTTTTTTCAGACAGGTACCCGAATCCAAAATGCTGCAATTCCTCTGAAAGAAGGAAGAAAATTATAACCATTGAGTTCAGCTCACACACAAAATAAGGGAGAATTTTGCATTCATTGAGCTAACCACTCTTCACTGCACTGTTTCATTTTAATCTAATGCCATTCCACCTCCTCTTTCTTTTGTCCTGGCAGAGTCAATTATAACCACAGATTGCTACATGGAATTGCAGCACTAGGGAAACTGTTAGCACCTAGCTGCTCTGGCACAAGATCACACTAAACAGCTTATTAAGATTCAGCCATCAGCTCTGATGAGTTGCATGCAGTAAAGGGCTGGGATTTACTTCCAACTCATTTAATTACAGAAATCAATGAATTCACAGAGCAAAGCCATGAACAGGGAGATCAACTCGACTTGGCCACCGTTTCATTTGAGATCTCAAGACGTTACAAGTGAGACAGTGCTGAGAATCTGTTCAGTTTTGGAGGTTTGAACAATGAAACAATGGCAGCATAGTTGCTCATATCTTTACCCTGACATCAAAGTATTTTCAGTATTTCACAAATAAGACAAATAAAATTGAATTAATTTTATTTATTTTACAAATAAGGGACTATATTATAAATAGGGGCACAAGAGTATTTATCTTAAAACACAGGGGATTCTGTCATAAATAAGGCCACCAGGGTATTCTGGCTGAAAAGAATTTAAAGAATGTTTAAGAATTTTAAGAAGGCTTTTAATGTTTAAGAATTCTACACAACAGAAAATCCAATTGGTTGTACTGAAGGCTCTTTTCTTACATTTGAATAGCTACCTAAGCACTCTCTTACCTCTCTCCTCTAAAGCAGGTAAAGAGAATGGTCAATCAAAGAACCTCACCCAAAATGCTAACACTAAGAATCTGATCCAACCTGTTTTGGTGATGGCTAAAGTAGCAGTTGGGGTATTTAAATTTCATAAAATGTACAAAGCTGAGGTAACCACAAGATATTTTCCTCAGTGCACACAAAGTTGGAATGTTATAAAATAAATTGCAGGTTTTTTGGGATCTTGCAATGCATCACTATTTCCTGGCTACCCCCTGTGAAAGTATGGCTTTTGTCACATGGTTTCACAATTTATTCATTAAACTTTAATATGTCATATGCCTTGCTTTCCTGCTATGCCATTACTGTGTGATGTTAACTACAAAACCAAACACTAAACACAGCTTTGGAGAGAACAAGCCCTCAGGAAAACAAAAAAAAAAGAGAGCAAAGGAATACATGAGCAGGTAGAACAGAACGTGAAGGGGGAATAAGGACAAATTAGAGAATAAAAGTAACCACAATTTAAAAATGCAAACAGAAGTCCAAGATATGCTAATCAAAAAATGTCCTATTATGCAAATGTAACAGTAATTGCTGAGCATATGTATTTGAATCTCAAAAGGAGAGAAAAAAATATGCAACAGCTACTGATGCCATATTGTACATTTGAGTAATTTAAGATACTGATTTGTATTTCATTTGGAGATTCCTCTCTTTCTTTCTCCCACAAAGGGCATCCTTGCTGCACACAACTGAAAAGCTTCAAAACACTTTGTCCAAGGTTAATAGTTTTGTGTTAATTTTTTTTTTTGTAAGATTTAGTGAGTCAAATAGTTGCTGAGTTCTGTGCCATGGAATTAAAGCATCAGGGCAGAAGTGGAAAGAAAATTATCTGAGTGAAATGAAGAAATTGAAGACAGTGATTAAAAGAAGGATTATGATAGAAAGTTAAATTAAAAGCTGGATGAAGAACTATAACAAGACAAATACTTAGGTTTCTAAGAAGGTATGCATTCCTTAAACTAGCAGTGTTTTAATTAATTCAACATTACATAAAAGGCAAACCATTTTTTTGGGTATTTTTTCAATATGTGGTTTGGTTTGATTTTTGGTTTCATTTTTTGGGGCCTGGAAGGGTGTTGAGTACAGTTTTTCTTTTGGCTTTTCATGGATAGGAAGTCCTTGAAGGAAACATTAAGTCCATGAAGGCAATACCCACAGCCCATGGAACTGCCTCTGTAGAGTTTGAACAGAATTTAATCTAAGGAAAGCTATTTCTTTCTTCTTCTGATGCAATGTTACCATGTGGGTGAACCAACAGGGTCTCTGGAGGCAATGGGGAGGAAAATGTCATTGCTCTCATAGTCTGAAAATGTGGGTTTACTGAACTCACTCTGAAGAATTCTTGGCTAAAAAGGGGTTAACTGCCAGGATCAGATTTCTTACCCCAAATTCCAGCACAACCTAAATACTAAAGCAGGACTGGTATGTTTTCCTTCTGCCTGCACCCCAGCACAAAACATATGGGACCATCAAAAGATCACAACATTTGGGATAAATTTGGGACAAAACAGCAGAGGATGAATACGACTAGAAAAATTCTAATCCTGAATGCCATAATGAGAAATAAACAGTTGCTATTATTTCTAACAGAAAATCTATTGCTGTTATTCAAAAGTCTTTTACAGAGACAAGGAAAAAAAAAAATACTTTTACCACCAAGGATTATAATGGAGACACCTAAAAGACTGATACTGCTCTGCAGCACCTGGGGTAATGCAGCTCCAGACTAAAACATTGACAAAGAAATTCCTGTTGGTGAAGGAGATGAGAGAAACTTTAGATAAATGAAGACATCACTGTAAGTTTGGTAGATGTGACATGGGGATGAAAAAAATCCCCAACACTTCTGGGGTGGGAAATGGAAACAGTGTGGAATAACCTGAAATTCTCTGCCTGGTGCTAAACACCTTATATTTGAGCAATAAATAACCCTTAAATAAAACATATTGTGCCTGAGAATAGAGGGAATTATGAGCCCCACCTACACATTGACACCTCTATCCAGGCTATTTAATCTCATGCAGAATACTACATCTCAAGCATTATATGTGAATGCATATTAAACTGAGTTTATATTTAAGAAAATTTACACAGTGGCTGCAGCCTGAAATGCAACCCTGGCAGTTGGCCCTGCTCGAGTAATGTGAATCAACAAAACATTGGCTACCACAATTTTCAGGGAGCAAAGTAGATACAAGCTTCTCCCTCTGTGTTCTACAATTAAATTTCGGTAATGGACTAAAGGAGAAAATTAAAGCCACTATATATTCCATTTAGGAGGATCCTAATATGATCATGCAATCAATATAAAAAAAAACCCAAAATTACATAGGAAACTTCTCATAAAATTATTTCAAGATTTTCATTTAAGTGATGATGGGAGAAGAATTTTCTGGGAGTTAGCAGTTAAAAAAAGAAAAAAAAAAAACAACCAAAAAACAAAACACCCAAAGACTGGATCCAACAGGTATGTCTACCAAGTTGTTCTCTCCACCTAATTCTTTAAAGTGATTGCTCTCAGGTTACTTGGTTATCTCCAAGCTGCTACTTGGTTATCTCTCATCCAGCTGTCACATCCACACTCAGGACTGAGGAGATCTCATACACTGATTTCAAAGTCTACGGCTGTTTTTCTGTAAGAAAATAGAACGGTGCTAAACTATTTCTTATCAGTCCATACCCTGCCTACCTGTCCTGTTTTCCAGATGGATGAGACTCTCTATTCCTTTTATTTAGTGGAGACAATGTTACATAAATCCATTTTTGCAGGCACAGTTTTGTTTCTGATGCAGCTAAACTTTTCTGATGTAACTTGCTTTTCCTTGTCCTGTAATAGCACCCCTGCAGCCATTCACTTCTACATTCTCTGCTCCTTTACCAGCTCATATTGAGTGATCTTTTTGATGCCATACTGAAAAAGCAATTGAATATGGACATTTACAAATTTTATGTCCCAAGATATTCTGTGATTTCTCCTGAATGAGTCAACTGCCATACACAAAAGATGGAAAGAGATTGAAAGAAGTGAGGAACCTTTGGCAATGTGCAGTAAACCTCTGAGAAACCATTACTGCAAATAAGTAACAACAATCCCTGGTGAGGTTGCCAAAATACAAAATTCAACTCTTCAGCATGGCTCCTCTTTAATTACTGCTGCTTAGTAATGCTTAAAATCTTTTTTCCAAGCTCTCTGTCCTCCTTCAATGATGACATTGCCCAGTTCTTTCATTGTCTTCCAACTTACACCTTAAGCTGGGATGGAATTTTCCCCAGAGGACCTACAGAGAGTAGGAAATGCAGAGCAATATCTGTGGTCTACACAGTGCAGCTCCAAGGCTTTGTGGATCTGTTTTCCATTCTGGATTGTGGCTCTACAGGATTGTAGAAAACTGAAATAAGCTTTTTTGGTCCCTCCTTTAAGCTTCCTAAGTAGAAGCATTTGAAATCCATGGACTTTGACTTCTCAGAAAAGGATGTCAATCCAAAAACATTTTGATCGGCACGTTATGTTCTGTTGGTGAGATAATCAACATCAGAGCAATTGATCACAGCCTAACAGAGAAAGCAAAGTCATTTCACCTTTCTGCTATTCAAATCCTAACTGAATGCAATTTGAATAATTTTGGAAAAACAAGTAACACTGATGAGGGCAAATTGAGTTCTAAAAGAGACATTGCAGAGCAGACAGCAGGACAGAAGGAAAGAAAGTAGGATGCCATAAGAAAAGGCCATTTGCAACCCCTTTAAAACATTTCTGGGAGTGAAGTGTCACCATAATTTTCAAAAAATGAGAGAGAAGTCCCACAGATCTTGAAGAGAAATTACCATATAACATCAAAAAATAAATGTTCCACATGTGGGCTTTTAAAAAAATGTGATAAAAATTGTAATGCAGAAGAAAAATGTAAAAAGCTGTGATATTTCTTGATAGAAAAACGTGTGTGGGAAATGGAATCCGATTCCCCCCGGTGACAACGATCAGACAAACACTTTCTCACTACTCAGGTGCCTCCATATATCAGGTTTAGCCCTTGCTGAGTGTGTTAGCTTCCCACAGCAGCACTGGTAGGAGGGCTAGAGGGCAATTCTGAGCCAGATAATCTTTGATTGCTACAACTGTACCTAAACATTTTTAAGGGTTTTTTTGATAGATGTATATCTAAGACATTTTTAAAAACCTCCAGCAAAGGGGTATCTCCAACCTCTCTGTGTTTCCTTAAAAATCCTTGTGTTAGGAATTTTTCCCTAATTGCAAACCTAAATCTCTTTTACTGCAATTTAACATCATTGCTGCATGCCCTGGCCTCAGTGAACAACAAAAACCACTTTATTCATTTCCTTTATGCAGCCATTTTTCACACATTTGAAGATACTTATGTCTCTCCTCACTCTCCCCTCCTCTAGACTAAACAAATTCCATCATGCTGAATATTCAAGGCCTCAGTGGCTATTTACAAAGTGCTCATATATCAGGGCACAGCAGACCTGAATGGCTGTCTGAGCTCCTTGGTAAGTGATGGCTCCGCTCCTCTGTCCCAGGGGGTCTGTTCGGGTTGAGGAAAAGGGGAATGAGAATGAACTTGAGGTACTTTAGGAGAGAGTTTGGATTAATGATGTGTGTTCATCCCAAAGATGTAAATGGATATTCTGGAACTAGCTGGCCTCCTCCAGAGGAAGAAACGAACAAGGTAGAGCCTAAGTGAGGTGGTAGCTTTCCAGGAAAGGGTGGAAACTTTGTCTAGGCTCAAAAAGGGGTTTTGTTGCTCCTCTTGAAGCTAAATTAGAAGTTAGAACAGAATATTTGAATGTCCTGAACCTCCTGCTTTCCATCTACAGCACATGAGGGTTCATCAGTGAAAGCTCTGTTTGGATTATAAAAGTCATCCAAAGTCATAATGTGTCCCTGAAATTGATGGACTAACAGAAAACGAAGTGTGGAGGTCTAGGTTTGGGAGTTTAGGATAGAAACTGATGCACAGAAGTTCCGCCTGAACATGAGGAGGAATTTCTTTACTGCTCATGTGGCTGAGGACTGAACAGATTGTCCAGAAAAGGTGTAGAGTCTCCCTCACTGGGGATATTCCAGAACCGTCTGGACACAGGCCTGTGTCCTGTGCTCTGGGATGGGGCTGGACCAGATGACCTACTGTTTTGGGTTTTTTTCCAACCTCACCCATTCTGTGATTCTCCGAGTGTGTGAGTTGCTGAGTTGTGTCAATATCAGAGCAAGTACCACCTTCAAAAACTGGCAAAGGATTTACTACTCAGCTCTCTTCAATTTGTGCCAAGTGCCAAGTCCCTTTTTATACTTTTCCTTTTTTTAATGTGTTGGTTGATGCAGACACACGGCATTGGACACAGCTGTAAAAAAGAAAATCCACAGGCAATCTTTCCCTCACTGGAGAGTGAGCCCCTCTTGACAGATGCTAATTACATCACTTAAAATTGTACTGGAAGGTGCTCAGATGCTGAAGAGATGGGAATGGATACATAAATACAGTAGATCTTAGATCCCATTATGCAATAACTATTTGAATAAAACCTAGACTGACTCTCAATGATGCTGAGTGGTAACTGAGTGGTGTGAAAAAGGAGAGAGATAGAGAGCTTCCTTCCCACATCAAGCCTTTGCAAGAATTCCTGCAGATAGAAAATTCTGATAGATTTGCAGGGAATTTGCCTAAATTCTGCACTGCCTTCCTCCTGTTTCTAAACTCAGCACCTGAATATTTTCCGTAAGTATTAAGCAGTGTGACTAAGCATCTGTCAGGTGTTTGCTCTCTCATCTCCCCAAGGGCAGAAGTAGGAGTGTGTGTATAAGCGGAAGCAGATGGCAGAGTAAGCATATTCTGTACACATGGATATGGTGAATGCACTAATATTGTTGAAATTCCAAATCCTCAATAGCTTTGCTTTAAATAGCAGTGTATCAAGCTGGTGGGATGAAAGTCATGGAAGTGTATTGAGGGAGAAATCTGTGTAGGAGAGGACATGAGGGAGAGAGAGAGATGTGCAGAAGGGGATCATTTAGCGCTGCAGCAACCCAAAGGCACCACTGGATTAAGGCTCTAATCTGCAAACAGAGAATTGATTAGGTACTATTAGAAGGCAAAAAATTAAAAAAAAAAAAAACAAACCTGCAGCATAGTTCAGCTGCTTTTGTAGAACTAACAGGCAAAAGCTGCCAGCTGGGATTTGAAAGAAATGTGCCCAAAGTGATGGTGAGAGGGGCACCAGGAAGTCCAGAGTGGGGAATGATGGCTCACACCTGAGAGAGAGTGGGAACAAAAAGGAAGGCACAGCTGACTTGAGATACAGACAATTCATACTTTTTGTCATACTTAAGGACACTTTTTTGGGAGCCAAAATCCACCAGATTGGCTTAGCACTGAAAAGCAGAAATTTCTGAAGGACAGGGCCAGCAGGGTAAGCACAAGTGACTCTGAGGGCACAAGGTGGGTGAGTGGCAGAAATCTGATTGCCTTGATGGCTGGCAGATGGAGAACAGAGCCCTGAGCTGTGACAGCTCCTGCTGAGGCTTTTCACAGGGACAGAAAGCAGGCAGCATCCCTGAAGTTGCCTTATCGCGGTGAGGGTAACTTCAAATGGCTATTGTAATTTGTGAAGGCAGTAAGTAGGTCATTGTATCTTATCCAATTTCCTCCCTCATTTTGTTTTCTTCTCTCCCTTCAGGAAAGCACACTTCCTTACACACTTGATTGCTTGTTTGCAAATGGCAAGAGCTTTTTAGGGAGCACCCAGATGGCATAACGCGCTCAGCATTATTGTCCAAACATGAGCGGTTTGCGTGGAGGCTCAAGGCAGTGTTTATTAATGAGTGAAAACAATGAAACCTCACCAAGAAAAGACTAGGAAAAAGTTGCAAATATATCCCATATTTATTTTGTTTTATCCTTTGTGCATTTTATAAGTCCTGACTTCCCTTTTAAAGTTGCAAATGTCATGTGGTGGTAGATGTGCTAAGGGAGAGACAGCAAAACTCAGGATTTCAAGTTATTATAAAAACTTGGTTTCCTCTGCTCTTTTCTCTTTTTTATTTTTCCCAACAAGAGATAGTGATTTTTTTTTTTTTTTTGTCATGAAGGTTGTCCAGATCTGGATTTTTAAAATATTGTCTAAGTGCTGAATATCACCTTTCTCTACTCTATTGAAAAGTTTAACGGAAGGTAGCGCAGAAACTGGTGAGGGGGCAGGGGAGAAGAATAAGAATTATTAGGCCAGTATTAACTACTGTAGAAAGTGGGAAAAAAAACATTTTTAAAAGATTCAATTAGGATAAAGGAAAGCTCATTCGCTTGGGGAATATAAATACTCAGCAAGCAAGCATACAAACAAGGAGGGTACTGAAATAACAAAGATTCTAGAACTGAAAAAGGAAGCAAAAGAACAGAAACTCAAGTCACATTAATTGTGTGAATAAAGATACAAATTCTGTATTTTTTAATGTGTAATTTGTTCTGGCCAAACCACTGAGTCTGTAGGGTACTGTATTTAAAAAAATATTTTTGCCGCTTTTCAAGTAATCCAAAATTCATAGGCTTAAGTAATAACTAAAATACTCAATATTTGGAGCTTTTCTTTTTTCTGTATATTATTTTCCATTGCCACATTATCTATGTCTGTTATATCAGAGGGGTCAAAATGTTCAGGGGATGAGTCATATTCATATTTTTATCATATTCGTATTTTTAGGCTGCTCCATGAGAAATTGCACAGTAACAACTCCAAAAATTTCAGCTTCATCTCCTCCTGTACAAAAATTATAGGTATCAAAAGTTCATGAAAGACCAATTATATCCTCAACTTTTTTTAGTCTAGGGTTTAAGTTTTATTCCCTGTATGCAAAACCACAGCTAGAACTAGTACTAGTGAAACATGTCAAGCTGCAGACAAATTAAACTCACGTGTCCTCACTTGAATATGTCAGTGCAGGCAAAACTTTTGTAAGTTGAAGACAAATTTCAGTTTTATTTCATCCTCTTGAAGGCAACTTTGCAGTGGGAGCCCAACTGAGATTCCTTTTAGGAAAGACAGAAATTAATCTGAATGATCTTGAAGTAACATCACATAAGCCATGGTTCAGTGAGATATTGAAGCCTGTGTCTAATTTCTACAGGACTGTCCAAATGCCTAAAAATCAGAGGATCTGAATTTCAAATCACAGCATCTGCTCTTTACCTCTAGATTAGAGGTAAATGTGTATCCAAGTGTCTTGCAGTACCAGAACCAAACCTTATGCTGAGCCCTGAAGTCCCTCTGGCTCATTTAAAAAATTAAATTAGAAAATTCACCATTTGAAAATAAACCCCAATTTTATTTTTAATTGCTGGTTGTTCTCTTTTCACCTCCAGTGACTGCATGCCCTCTCTGGGGCTCCATGGCCAGGTCTTCTAAATTCCCTTCCTACAGGTTTTCTCCACGTGGTGGCAAAATGCAATAAAGCACATCCCCACGTTTCTGCCCTGCAGTTCACCTTAAATGAAAAAAAATCCAAACTAGATTTGATTCCCCTATCAATGGAGGCTTAAAACAGGAGAATCAGGGACTGCTCTGAATACTTTTTATGTGCTTGCTGTTGCCAGGGAAACCATTCCCCTGGCATTCCAGCGCTGAGCATATCTTGCACTTCTAGCATTCCAGTTCTCAGAAAATTAAGACTGTATCATGCTATCATGGTGTGGAGAAACTATTAGGAAATCAGGACAAATGCTTCTTAAATTAATAGTCCTGACTTCTAAAAATAAAAAAAAAATAAAATATTGAGATCAGATTTAAAATGTTCTGAATATTTTTATTTTTTTTTATGGACTCAGCCTCATAATGAAGCAGATTAAGGTGCAAGGACAGACCCAGGTTCGTGCTGAATATGCAGAAGAGATTGCTGATATTTAGCAGTTATTTTCTCCACTGTAACACAAAATTAGCTGTGGAGTGTGCGGCAGACAAAGAAGACTGTGAATAGCTGTGATTTCTTGTGTCATGTCGTAATAAATGTGATGATCACATACAGTTTTTATGTATGGGTAAACACATTAGGAAAAATTTATTTCTGATAAATCTATTGATTTTGCTAAGTCATCCAGGGACAAATTTGCCATGGTGTTTCATGCCTAGACCTTTGATCCTCTAGAAGTTATTTATGGAGAAAAGAGCTAATAAAGTTTTCCAGGGGGACCTAGACATATGATCATGTTTCAAATTAAAATCTCATCTTCTGTGCCCACAGAGGGCTGGAAGTCATTAAAGTATTGTCCTAAGCAACAGTGGTAACATCAGGGTAAGGAAACATTTCCTTAAGTTGAAGAAAAATAAAATTTGGAACCCATACTGAAGTTTCAGGTACAAATATCTTTGTCCAATCATCCTTTAGTATCTTAGGCATCATTTACTCAATGGTCAATAAGGGACACATTTTTCTTCAAGTTATCCCTGTGTCCTAACCCTGACTTCCAAGGATAAATTCAACAGGAACATCAAAAGGCACTAGCAGGAATATAAGCAACGTGACACTTGTAGGGGAAGAACATGAATCCATCTCCTACAGGTCTGAAACTTGTTTTGGGAGCTACTGGGTCAGCCAGGCACCACCAAAAAGAAAAATTCTGCTCTTACCCCCGTGTCTGCTGGTCCCTACCTGCTGCCAAGGGATAAAGCCCCTTCCAGAACATGATAATTGTGATTGCCTAGGCTGGAACTTGGAGTTTCAGAGAGACAACTTCATGGAAACCTTCTCATCTGTTTACACAGAGCACAAGCATGTGCTTTAAAATAGGATGGGAATGAAAAAAAAATGAAGGATGAACAGATGAAAGTTCAAGGCAATTGAGACATCTGGGGTCTGACTTTAAGGAGAAAATTATTACTTCTAGTGTGCTTCAACTGGGGCCACAATATTTGTCCAGACAGCTGTGTTGTAAAATAACATTTTTTAGGAAACAAATTGAGCTTGACAATAATTTAAATGTCTTTAATTTTATATTGTCTAAGACAAGAATAATATAAAAGTATTTTCTGTATAACTTCAGGTGAAAGTGGTACCCATGATTGAAGTGTTCCTGCCTGCTGTCCCCAGCTGAGTCCAGGAGTCTGTGTTGTCAGGGTCCACACAAACACAATGCCATTTACTCCTCTTCCACATCATTGTTGAAATGAACATCACAAGCAGGAACTGAGGCAAGAAACATCAAGGTGAAATCTGCCAACAGAATCTAAAAAACATATAAGAAGATCTACAGTTGTTATCTTCATCTCTTTATTATTGCTCAAGCTCCCTTGAAATTTTAGTTATTTGCTGCAGCCAAGGTTCATAGAGACATATATGTTAGAGAAGTTAAAAATTTTTTTCTAAGAATTATTTTTTTTCTCTTATCCTGCCTGAAAAAAAATAATGACACTTTTTTTCTTTTTTTTTCCTGGGTCTACACATACATTGTTCAATTCCAAATTTAAAATTTAAAGTTGTCTGGCATTTGACATGGCCAATTATCATTCAGGAAAGAAAACCTCTAGTAACATGCATGAAAAACTCAACCTTTGTTTTTAAGCATCTGCTTCAAAATGGATATTTTTTCATAGGATTATTGTAAATTTTACCTTGGCTTCTTTCTAACACACAGGATTATATCCCTATCTGTTAGATTCTCTCTGTCTATTTTTGGAACTAAACTTATTTAGAGCCAGAAATAACCAGAAAGGTTTATAAAGGGATAGCTATTTCAGTTATCATTCTCTAATGGCAATTGGATGTCAAATAATGGATAGCATAATCTGCAAATTTTCCTGTTCTTATTAGTGTTTTCCTGTCCTGTCTCAGAATATTTGAGAAGTTGATCTTGGGCTCCCTGAGTATTGCTTGTAGATAATGTACACAAATAAAGACTGACCCTGTGTTAGAGCTTTTAGAAGAATAGATAAAGGATGTGAGAAAGTGAGACTTATTGTAGAGCTGGGGAATTGAAACACAGAGAAATCCCACGAAGACAGACATACAGGCTTCATTTGAGGCAAGTGAATAATAGAATCACTAACTTTGTCCAAATAATAGCAGGGGGCATGGGGAGGTATCTCCAACTGAGTGTGGTTCTAAGGAGAACAGTTTTTTATTGAGGTGAGCATAATTAGGAGTGAATAAATGAATAATTGAACTGAATGTCTAGAAAGAACCCTTAACAATGCTTGCTCTGTGGGGACACAGAATATTTTCCTCAGGGGATTGACAGGAGATCTGGTACTTGAAACATTCTAAACCAGACTGGAAGAAGAATTGAAAAGTTTACAGTCTGTCCCAGAAAGAAGTGCTCTGTAAGTGCCTTTAATGCAGCTTTTACCTTCTTCCCATTCTGTAATACTGTGATTTATGACAAGCAAGCATTCAGATCTCTATTAGAATTAGAATTACTACTTAAGGGTCTGGTTTCTCATCAGTTTAAGGGGATTTATGGACCCGATTTCAAATAAAGTTAATGTGTTTTGCCTCTGTAAATCCTTTCTGGGTGATGTGAGGCTAGACCACCTAGAATAAAAAATAAAAAAAAACTCCTCCTCTGGCACACATAGCAATTTAAAAGCTGCACCAGATTTACCTGATAAAGGATAACTGCTCCTCTGGTGCTGTTAAGACCTGCAGGAGAAATAATTATACAGGTACTCATATTTACTTAAGGAAAAGTGCGTATTATTTAACTAATCCTTTGTTGTGCAGGTACAAGAACTGCTGACGGATGCCCAAGGCTGAGTTTAGTTCTGTGATAAGTATGGGCAGAACCTGCTAAACAAAGAGAAGTGATGCATGTGCATCCAAACTCAGAAGTATTTAAACACACCTGGAACAATTTCAAGTTTTTGAGTAATATAGAGACCCAGATCTTTATGGCCTGAGGAGCATATTTCCAGTAAAGTGGAGTTTTCAGAATTTCAGCTTGAGGTTTGCTGTCTAGAGCAATCCTAATCCTTATTTAAAATTTCATGTTTTCCATGTTTTTGAATTCTTGCTATTGGGAGCCACTTGGAGTGTGTCCTTGTAGCTCATGTGTTTATAAATTTAAACTTGCTAAAGGTCAGAGCTGTAACTCAGAGCCATGAGGTTATGCCTAAACCATGCAAGAGTTATATAAAATAGCATTCTTATGAATTCTTATTCTCACTGAAGTCAGGGGACACGGCTGGTGGAAACAGCCCTCACTGCAGTCTCCCCTCACCCAGGGCCAGGAATGCCTGCTGCACCCCACAGCCTTTTTTACAAACCCATTGCAACCAAAGAGCAACAGATCCAGGCTGAAAATCATATTCTTTCCTTTTTGCTACAGGGCTTTGTTCCTTCTCAGCATCCCTTTTGACAAGTGACTTTCTTAGGGATCATTTAGAGAAGCACAGCTGATAAGTATACAGAATTAGCTCCATTTAATATAAAGAATGTAAAGTTAACCAGATAGATGTTTGAACACTTTCATTTTGAATTAAAGTTCATACTCCAATAAGTTAGGCCGTTTGAACTGCTGTCGCTTTATTTCTTCATGTAGAGTTCTGATCAGCTTCACTTAGAAATATTTCAATTTATCTTTCCTTATTAGTTATCTTTGCCTTTCCAAGTGGTGAGCAGACAAATTCTCAGGATTGTGTGGTTTGAAGCAGCAATGAGGATATTCCTCCCCAAAAACTGATAATATATTATTCCTCATCTCAGTTTCACATGTCACATTGATTATTATGGTACAAAACTAAAGAAACCAAAGGCAATTTTGTTTCTAAGTATTATTCTGAGGCTCAGGAGCTGAGGATTTGTATCATCTAGAGCAATAATTTTTCTCTTACTTTTTTTGTTTGTGTTATTTATTTTAGGCATTAGTCACCTCCTCTCACTCCACATCTGTCTTTTTCACACTAAGGATTGGACTACATCATTTGTACCAATGTCCACGATTTTAGATGTTCATTGTGACAGAAAAAAAAATATTAGAGGAGTGTCAGACAGTTTTTGCAGCCTTGTTTTCAACAGGAGAGATAGAAAGGAAGGGTTCTGTGGGTGTCTTTGTGTCTCCAATGCCTGTGGAGGTCATCAGGGCCAGGATCTGGCAGGTGGGTCTCTTTTCCCTGTGGCTGGTTAGTAAAACCATCAAAGATTCACACTTGGTGGCAGTGTTTGGCAGAAAATCTGGAGAGAACCCAGAGGCAGCATCCAGGATCCAAACGCAGGTCTGGGCTTACGTTTATTGGGATGAAAGATCCAGTCTGCATTTGCGGGTGATATTTGTGTGCGCTAATCAAAGCTCTGTCAAAGTCTGCAGGAGTAATTTAGGCGGCCATTAAAATAAAAAGGGAGCGGAGCTTTCCAGCCAGCCCCCATGGCTGCGATAAATTCTTGCTCCTTGCAGCTTTCCCACCTGGATTGTCAGAGCCCGTGAGCAAACAGGCATGGGGGGGTTTGCTGAGCCCCCACTGCTGCTGCTGGAGCTGCTGCTGGCAAGCAGGGGCTGTGATGCGCTCCTTGCTGCTATCTGTGTTTGCCGTGTTTATCTAACGCAGAGCAGAGGCACCGGTGCATTGCACAGAGCAAGGCTCTTGTAAGGGAGATTGCAGATAACCAGATGCCACCGGCTGTCAGGCAGCTGTGCCTACCTGCGTGCACTTGTGCGAGTGTGCTGTGCAAAGAATAGCTGGGAGATGTGCAGAGAGGGTTTTTGTTTTCTCTTCTTCGGGTCATGATTCTCTTATCGCGCTTGTTTCACCTAAGCCAGCTTTAATGTGGAGGTTCCTACAAATAATTGTACAAGATAAGTAGGTTTGGATATCCTCCATGTTAGGATACAACTAACTCAAGGCTCTGAAGGCAGATCTGGGAGAAAACACCTTTGCAATGTCAAGATCTGTCTCTCTGTGGTGCACAGAGTTTGAACCTAACGCTTTGGCATTGCTTTATTTCCACCTCCAACACCAGAGACTGTTGGTATCTATTAGCATCTTATCTGCTTAGGAACCATCTGCTTATCAGGGCAGAGCTGTGAACTCTGGCACCAGGGTGACCTTTGCCCACTTTCAGCACTCATGGCCTGTTTGATGCCATGAATTATTTGTTACTTCACTCAAAGTAAGAAGCCTCTAATGATCACAGGGATACTTTTATCCCCATTTCAGCTCTCTATTTATAAGCATGCAGGCTTTCAGCCTGCCAGTAACACTGCTTATAAACTCATATGTATGGGAAATATTTCAAAGTGAGATGAAGTAATTTCACTATACCCGAAAATATCATAAAACTAGCACAGAGGTTTCTAGTCCCAGAAGATGGATAGATGTGATATGTTCTTGGAAAGTTATCACTCCAGTTTTCTCGCCTCATAAGTGTTTTTGAGGCAAAACTGAAATACTGGAAATGTTCATGCTGATAAGCTGGAAGAATGTACATTGAATCAATCAACATATTTTGTTTCAGTAATTTAAGATGTGATTGATTGAAGTCTAGGCCTTTCTAATTTTCAATTATTAAAAGTAATAAACTAATACTTTGAAATGGAAAAGTCATTCTGCCACATCAGGAACACTGCATAGATGTATAAAATTTGCTACACTGTTTAACTTGTGTCTTCTATAGATCTCTATATGTAGATGTACAGACCTCTGAAAAGGTATGTACATCTGTGTTTTCCCTCTGTGTTTATTTCTTATGATACACAAAAAAAAAAAAAAATCCAAAAAGAAAAAGATATTAATGCTGCTTTACAGCAGAGGTATTTAGATTTCCAGGCTGGAAAACCAACCATTGACAGCAGTGATCCAGAATGGGAAAATAATTTCTGGACATGGTTGATTAAGCTCCCTGCATCATGAATGAATCAACCCTACATATACAAAGAAATTCCCAGCTGATGATTTCATGAAAGGGGATGACCAAGGATCTTGCATTTCTTTAGCCAGAGTAACAGAGAGACAGAGGGTGGAACTAGATAACCAATGTTCCAGCCCCAACCATTCTATAATTCTGTGATCAACTCCAAGTGGTATTGCAGGCACAGTAAAATCCAGATAACAAATCTAGCAGGCCAAAATTGAAGAAAAAAAATTTCTGGAGAAACACCAGCACAATATCAGGTATGACCTGTGGAAAAAAAAAATTTCTGTGAGTTTAGTGGCTAGCTAGGAAATTCAGACAGAGATAACTCCGCATGCTGAAAGTACACCCTTAAAGAGACATATAAATGCCCATGGGATCAGACATCTGAGCATTCTTGTGGTTTAAGAATTCACTGTGTGTCAAGCAATCTGGAGTAAATGTCTGATTGCTTAATCTTAGTTTATGCAAAATATGAAGTAATTTTGCATAGCTTAATGCATCACCAAAGATGATTAAGACAAATCGCCTTGCCTTGTACTTGCCAAGTGCATGCAGAGACAGCTACTGCAAAAACATTTGCTGTGGGTACCCAATTAACTCATGATTAGATAGCTCAGCCCCAGGAACCACTGAGAATCTCTAAGAAGCTCAGTTGTGAAGATGTTTGGGAATTTAGAGGTGAAGATAAGCTCTTTTGAAGCACTTCCTCTAAGGGCAGAACCACCATCCAAGTTTCCTTGTCCAAAGGGCAGCTGGGTGGCTGGTGAGTCAATGCATGGGCACAAACCAACATTCCTGAGGACCAGGCAGCCAGGTTTCTTCTGGAAAGGCAATTTGGGGCTACCTAGTGCACAACAAGCCAATGGTAATTGTCTTTGTTCTTCTGGAACCTGACAGTCTAATTGCAACCAAAGCAGCATGGGACTTGGATAACTGCACCCTAATAGACTCAAAATGAATACATTTCCATAAAATAAAATGTTAGTCCTAAATCTTAAACTCTCTCTCTCTCTCTCTCTTAAACTTCCAGCAAAAACAGAAAAAAAAAAATCTCAAAATAATTCAGGGAACATACATTGTGTGGATTCTCAAAAAGGATTATTAAGAGTCTTTTTGAGAACTGTTCATAAAAATAACTGTGCTAAGTGACAGCGCAGGATTGTAGATTAAAATTCAGTAAATATTAATTAGAATAAATGCAATTATACATACATCTGAGAACAGAGAGGGAAATGAGGGAGACAAAGTCAATTAAATGTAAATTTAAATTTAATTGAAATTCTAGATAGTAGAGATATTTTTGCGAGCTACTGAGGAATCCCTGAGTACTTTCAATTCCTGATTGACATCTCTTGCCCAACTAATGCAAACTAATGGATATTTTTGTGTGAAAAGGGAATTTATTATGCTCTGTACTTTCTGCTGGCAGCAGTGTCCTTTTCTGAAGCCACAGGTCTCCCACAGAAGAGCAACAGCATATACTTAGGGTATTAAAGATTACATTTCTACTGAACAAAAAGTATATAAAAATATTTTCCTGGAAATTTTCACATATTGTGACCAAAATACAGTCAAATATTTAGTTGAATTTATTTGGAACACAAATACAATGATTCTAGATAAAGAAGTTACATATTCAGGCTTGAAAAAAAACCTCTATTATTTTCATTTTCAATGACAAAATAAATATTTTTTTTTTACAGAAAAGAAGGTAAATGAGTGGACAATGGAGGGGGGAAAAATAAACTTTTCCCATTAAAAACTCCAAGTATTCTAATCTATATAAAAACCTGCCTCAAAAAAACTTCACTCTCAAAATAAGCCAAGAATCGTATATTTAAAATGACATTAAAACACTAGAGGAGGAGAGATACTCAATGTGATATGCAGCAGTCACATGTTTTTTATACATTTATATAAAAAATTCACTTGGTTGGTACTTATGTCTGAAAATATTTCTTATTTAGGAAATACTTAATATTAGTACCATAGTCTTCTCCCACATTGTAATATTAGTAAGTACTGTGGAGGACAGTAGAACTTTTCAGTGAATTTCAACATATTGTGGAGGGAGGGCTGCCTTATGACAGATGGAATTCAACTGGGATACAAGCAGGGTTATCCTCATAGACAGAAGCACTCTAAACTTCTCATATGTTTCTCAAGCTGCAGGATTCTCTGAGGATCTAAAACATTTGGAAACTCGTGGAATGTTTGACTACGATATCTGTTCATTATTTGGCAGCCACAGGAAAAGCAAATACGATTTTCGGTTGGATGAGAGTGAAAAAAAATAAAAAAGGGATAGAAAAAGTTTCTGTAAGAGACAATGCTTGAAATAATCACCTTCATCTGGAACAGGTGTGGTTACAGGTTGCCTTATTCCCACAGCAGCATCTGGGCCTACCTGCATGAAAGACCATCCAACAGTGAAGAGAAAGGAATTTTTTTTTTCAATTTAGCAAGGAAATTTTGTAATGAAAAGCCTCAGGAATGTCCTAAAGAACAATCCAAACTTAACTTCAGAATGCATACCAACAAAACAGTATTTATGCATTTTATTCTTTTAAAGCTCCTGCCCTGATCCTAAAAAAAATAAAGTGCTAGGATGTGAAATTCATAGAATCATAGAATTTGGTTTGGATCAGCATTTTATTCTTTTAAAGCTCCTGCCCTGATCTTAAAAAAGCAAAGTGCTAAGATGTGAAATTCACAGAATCATAGAATGGATTGGATCAGAAAGGACCTTGAAGGTCACCCTGCCATGGGCAGGGACACCTTCCACTGTCCCAGGTTGCTCCAAGCCCTGTCCAACCTGGTCTGGGACACTTCCAGGGATGGGGTAGCCACAGCTTCTCTGGGGACCCTCTTCCAGGGCCTGACTATCCTCACAATATAGAATTTTTCCCCTAATATCTATTCTAATCCTTTTTCTGCTAAGGACACCCGCGTCCCACCACTAAAAGTCCTTGTAAAAAGTCCCTCCAGAAGGACTGACTAAAGTGAAACAACAACAGAAATCCTCACTCACCCAGTGGGTTTCCCTTCATATCAAACACGATAAGAGTTTTCAAAAGGAAGATAAAGCAGTCGTTCAGGAACAGCAAGCAGCATTTGTGAGTGCGGACAAAATGGCAACACAAAGCGCCTGACTTCAAAACATATCTGATGGATTCACGGCAAAATAACAAAGAGATCCCAGTCCCCAGGCTCCCTGTCCAATCAGTGGAGAGTCATGCAGGTCACTACTGACAGGACCCCAGCTCAAACATCCCGATGGCATCCCCGGGGAAGCCTGAGACAGTGTGCCTCCTGCCTAAAGAGGAGCTGCAGACAAACCCAGCAGTGTGAGCACACCTCTCAGGGAGCCTTGGGCTGCAGCAGTGGTTCCTGCTGTAAAATCCTGCATGGCAGGTGTGATTGAATGGATTAATCAGGTAAAAGAATGCAAGTGTCCTCCAGTAAATGTGAAGGCAATTGTACTCACGGTGGTTTGGATTTTAGTTTTTCCTCCACACTCTCAAGACAACATGAAGGACAGTGTGCCTCCTGATTAAAGAGGAGCTGCAGACAAACCCAGCAGTGTGAGCACACCTCTCAGGGAGCCTTGGGCTGCAGCAGTGGTTCCCACTGTAAAACACTGCACAGCAGGTGTGATGGATTAATCAGGTAAAAGAATGCAAGTGTCCTCCAGTAAATGTGAAGGCAATTGTACTGACGGTGGTTTGGGTTTTAGGTTTTTCTCCATACTCTCAAGACAACATGAAGTACTGGAAGCACTATTCTGATATAATCAGAGAGGGCAAATATTGATGTTCATATGCCTTTTGAATTGGATAAATGCTTGTTTTTATTTTAGTGAGGAGATTTATTGTAATAACTCATAATAAATACGAGAATTTTATTTTCCTTTAACCACACAAACCAACTAGGTTATTGCAATATTAAGGAATGCTTTATTATAAAATAAGCTTACTGGAGTATGAATGTGAATGACAAGCTTGCTGATCATGATAAGCTTGCTTAGAAGGAAATGACAATGTTAAATTTTCTGTGTTGTCCTTTGTTCTCATCATTCATCCACCACCTCGACAAAACACAGGTAAATTTATTCTTTCACTGTTCAATGAGACAGTTCCTTAAAAATGAAATTGGGGAGTATAATACATTTAACTAAATGAGGAAACAATTTAAATTAAAATATTGCACTGAGTCTATTTTGTCTATCACTGAAGTAAAGGATAAACTTTCATTCATTTCAACAGAAACAGAGCTGGGGAGGGCTGCCATGCACCACCAAGATAAATCAGTGCCACTGATCCTTCTAAATAAGCCTGGATGCAAGGTCACCAGGACATTTTTTCTCTTTTTTTCACACTCTTTCCCTCGCTTGATTCTGGCATGAAAAATAATTTCCTTAACTTCCATTTGGTATGGAATAGCCTCTGCTTCAAGTTAACAGTAGATTAACACTGTGAGAAGCAATAATACTTTTGCAAGTGATAGGATGAATACAGTCTGACTTCTCAGTCTTTCATCTCATCCCTCTTTAGCACTGTGTCCAAGAAAGTGTCAGACTTTCAAAGCATCTTTCTCATACACAGCCTCACACAGCTAAAAAAACCTCCTAACAGCACGCAAAATTTACTAATATGTTAGTCTGTAGCATCAGTACCTATTTGTAAACCAACTTTAATTAGCCTTTGTGTTTATTGAACTGATAGGCAATATAGGCAGTAACATGAAGATATAATTTATCATATCAGAGAGGAAGCACATGCATTATTATCAATGCTTTATTATCTATGTTTAAATTCCCTCTCTGGTGTGCAATGGAGTGTGAGTAATATCCAGGCTTTAACTCCTTCATGGCACTTCAAGTAAGAGGATTCTTTCTGGAGGCACCCATATCACCAAACCTTTTCTGCTGGGAGTAGTTTCTACCATGGTCTGTGTGTCTGGAGTTTTAGTGAATTACCTATGACTTCAGCACCAGCAACAAAAGTTGAGGTCACTTCTTATTGTGCTCCTTCTCCTTCTCCTTCTCCTTCTCCTTCTCCTTCTCCTTCTCCTTCTCCTTCTCTTTCTTCATGTGTTTGCTAATGTTCCAGACTTAGTCCAGAGATGAAAATGTTTGGTAAGAACAAAAAACAGACCAGGGGGCAGCTAAAGGACATAGGAAAATATCTACTGTAGGACATGAGGACAAATCACCAGATTCATGTGGCTTTGTTCAGATTTCTACCACAGAAATAATGTGGGACATGGGGAATGGATGAATCATAATAGGACAGGGAAAAAAAAACCCTTTAAATTGAAAAGGGGGTGGTGATTACATTAGATATTTATGAGCTGTTCTTCCCTGTGAGGGTGGGCAGGTCCTGGCACAGGTTGCCCACAGCAGCTGTGGCTGCCCCTGGATCTCTGGAAGTGTCCAAGGCCAGGCTGGATGGGATTTGGAGCACCTTGGGGCAGTGGAATGTGTCCCTGTCCATGGCAGGGAGGTGAAACTGGATGGTCCTTAAGGTCCTTCCAACTCAAACCATCCTGTGAATCTATTATTCAACAAATATGCAAAATATAAACCATGCACTCTTTCTCCCTCAACTTCCATATATATTCCTATTAACCTTTTTCCTGAGCAGAAACCATTTTTTCTATGGTTTCTGAACATACAGCTACAGAAGTCAACTGGAAATGCCAGACTGCAGTGTTGCAGGGATATATCAAACTTCAGACTTTCCTCAGGTGGTTGAATTGCCAGCCACATCAAGCTTCCCTCTTTTCATGGCACTCATGCTGCCTGTGAGACAGAGAGTGTACCCTGTTGTGCAGCTTCTTTCTGGCTAGGGTTTCATTTCTGTGCTCACTCATTTGAAGATAGAGCTGCTTTTTAGTCCATTGGGAAAGAGGATCCAAACTTCACAGCAGTCTTTTGGCTTGATGTGCTGGTGAAATATTTTAAGAACTGCAAGTTCTGTGTCCTAGAACAAATACAAGCTGAAAAGGGGGCTCTGCTGTGAAAATACTCTTAACTGGGCTGCCAAATTCCACCTTTTAATTACACTACCAGTCCAGTAAAATATAATTAAACAAAGAGATGTTTGGGTCCACCAAGCATTTATTCTATTCCAGTATTTCAGGTTGATTTTTAGATATTATGGAGGCATTTGTAAACTACTACACACCTCTGCATGTTGGATTGCTTCCATTTGCACTTTTAAAAACTGCTATATGAACAGATAACAGCTTTTCAAGCTGAAAATGAGTGTGAACTATTCTATAAATTCACATGAGGGGGTAATGTTTTTCTTCCCATTCATCAAGTTTACTAGAGTCAATGCCTCACCTTGTTTATCATTAATGTGTAAAATTATATTAAAATAGCATGAAGAATTGAAATGTGAAGATGTGAAACCCAGAAAATTCCCACAAGTGTTGTGATTTCTGATTTGACTCAGCCTCATCATCCGGTGCTGCTTCAGTGTACAAAGTTTTGCCAAGAGGCTTCAAACAGGACACATCTCTACCCACATTGTGTTGTGGTATCTGAAAAAAAAAAGGAAGAGTTTAGGGCTAGACTTGAAAGATACTGAGCAATGTAATATCATCAGCTTTCTCACATGTCAAAGGGTTGGATAAACAAGGTCAAATTGCAATGAAAGTGTGGAGTGCATTGACCACAGAGCCATAGAGAATGGTTTGGTTTTAAAGAAACTTTCATCTTATTCACTTACCATCTTATTCCAATATCCTGCCGTGGGCAGGGACACTTCCCACTATCCCAGGCTGATCCAAGTCCTACCCAACCTGGCCTTGGACACTGGCAGGGATGGGGCAGCCACGGCTGCTCTGGATGGTGATAGTGACGAGGACCAAGGGTGCCAATGTTCAATTGCTTCATGCTCTGCCAGCATCCCTGGTGAACTCACCACCCATAATGAGCAATTAGCTGGAGTTCTGAATGTTGCTGATGAGTCTGTCCTCCCAGGCACTGCTGTCACCGTGCACTTTATGGTCCTGTAGTTTCCACACAGGAGGCTAAGTATGCCTAGCACCAAAACATTTCTAGATTTCCCTTAATGCAAGTTGTTATCTAATTAGTATTCTGCCCATCTCATAGGATCATCAGGGTTGGAAATGACCTGTAAGATAAAGTTCAAACATTAATCCAACACTGCCAAGTCCAGGAACAGCAATGTCTTTTGATGTTTTGGGTGAAGAGAAAGACATTTTTCTTCCCCATTTAACATTAGTGTTCCCAGAACAATTTGTCCTTCCTGGTGTTACATTTAGAAGTGCCACAGAGCAGCACAGGCAATGCTGTCTTTTTTTTGCCAGTACTCTACAAGAGGCTGCCTTGATCTCAGGACAGCCTGACTCCTCACACAGAGCTTGCAGGTCTGCTCCATTCTGGAGGACACAGCCAGTGAAGGCTGGGAAGGAGGGGAGTAAAGAGGAGCAAAATGTTTTCCATCTGTGCCTTGCCAAGCAAAGACTTCCAGGCAGCACCACTTCCAGGTGGTGCAAGGTGAAGGAGCTGCAGGAGAGGCCTTAGCAGAGGCATGACAGGGTCACATAACCTGCACAGAACCACACAAAACAGGGAATAACTCTGGTTTCATGGGCAGTATAATAACACAATGTCACATTGCAGGAGCGTCCCATCATTTTGAATTGCAGTCCTCCTGCAGTGCAGACACATCTCACCTGCCTTTCTCCTCCCTCTTCCAACCCATCTCTTCTAAGGCAGGAGCACTCTCCCTGTTTATATATTGTTATATATTGTGATTTACCCTGAATTATATCTAAGTAAAATGAAGGAATTTAGGCACAATAGCATTTTTAAAAATACAGCAGTGATATGTATATATGTATACATATATTTCATTACATGTATAAGGAAACTACTGAGCCCTTCACAGAGAACGTAGTACTAGTCCCTTGAAACAGGCAGGCATATTTCCCTCAAGGATAGCTCCTAAATACTTCAAGATGAAAATAATAATAGCAAAATTATATGGTATAGATTGGATATTGTTAACCTTGGCATACATAGTGAAAAAAATTATTGTAAAACTCAGGAGGTAAGCTTAAGTATTAGGAAAAAATGCCTGCTACAGAAGGTCTGGTATAAACGAAGAGGAGCTGGTGCTGTTGGAAGTTTAGATTATTCCTGAAACCATTCCAGTCATTTCTGTGCACATGGGAGATCATGGGTTAAATCAACAGAGAGACAAGAATTTACAGTACAGTTTCTCACTGAGGAGTTTCATCTCCTTATGTGAGCGGCTGAACTTGGTCCTTGATTTTGAGGAATTGGCTTGAAGCTAAATAAGTTTCAGAATTACTCACACATTTTCAGATCCCCGTGGCTCCTACATGAGAACAAGTTCAGTTGCCCCTGGAGGTGAGAATGTAGGAAGTAAATTAAAGCAATCTTTTGCCATTAAGCTAGTGTGTACATTGAGATTAATTTTTGGTGCCAGCAGGGCTTTGCTGTGAGGATGCTCTCAGCAGGGCTGCAGCCCTAACCTATGGCTGTTGCTGTAGGGGAAAAAAAACTGTCAGGAAAGGGGTGCCACGGCACCAAAAGGGGAAACACTCCTTGATGCAGCTTAAATTAATGCTAATTAAAATAAGAAATAGGTAGCAGGAGGGAGATGGCAGTGTTAATCAGCATAATATAAGGCGGGGGGCTGGAAACGCTCCGCCAGGATCTGCGCCTGTACAGCTCGGTTTGTTTACAACAAACAAAATCTTCTCAGCTACTGTTACTGTAGCCATGGCAACAGTATTGAGGTTACATCTATCAACAAAGAGAGCAAAACAAAGATAAGGCTGGTGTTTAATAAAGATGAGCCACGATAATTATACACCAGGCAAAAGACGTCTGCAAAACGAATAGCCTGTGCCCCCAATTTATGTGACACTACCTCTGCAACGATAGAAATTAGATAAACTTGTGACACCAGCGCTGCCATTTCCCTAGTAGGTGGCCGAAAGGCATTAAGCATACTCCCACTGCCCTTAAATATTAGACAGGGATGCAAACTCCTTGCCCTCTTGCTCATTCCATGTGCAAGTCGTGGTGGTTTGGGTGCGACAGAGACAGCTGAGGTTATTCAGAGAGCATAAGAGAGAAAAGGAATGCTGAGGCTCACAGGCACAAATTACCCAAGCAGAAAAAAAACACATTTTATAAAGAAATATCATTTATACCGCTTGGGATGCAAGCCAAATGCTACTGAATTTTATCTATTTATCTATTTAATGTCCTCCATTTACTTCCTTACAAATTTTCGAGTAGCAGAGGATGTCCATGTGGTGCCTTGTGCGGAGGTCGTGTGTGATTCAGTCTCCTGGGATGGAGTCAGCTCGTCTCCAGGATAAGAGCCTGAACAGCAGGAGTCTTCAGATGCTCTCCCCCTGACTCCCAGCTCCACAGCTAGGGACGCGCAGGAGAAGCTGTGCTCCAGAAGTGGAAATGAGAGCAGGAGATGAAAGGATGGGTGACTTAGGAAGTCTTTGCTACTCACGTCTGACATATTGATCCCTTTTTTAGTCAGAAAGAACTTATTAGGAATTATTTAAGCTAAATTTTAGGATGACATTTTGTGGCAGGACTTCAGTTAACCCACACTTGAGGGGAAGTAAAACCCCAACTCAAATAGCTTGAGTAAAAGGAATGAGAAAAGTTCTTTCAAAGAGATGTGTTTGATGGGATTACTCTAATTACCTATGCCAAAAATCTAGTCCATCATCTGGCCACCTGGCCACCCTCAAGAAAGAGTCTCTATTGTTCCAGGTCATATCCAACATTCCCAAGCAGATTTTCAGGATGTCATAGAATATATAAAATGTGACTCACGTATGACTACCTTATTTAGAAAAATGAATTTCTCTCTCAACCACTACCAACCTGCTTTGGATTTTTCAGCAAGCAAATTTTTTAGAGATAGATTATTTAAAATCACTTGTCTTTAATCATCTAAAAGCAAGGAACTCATCCTAAGAAATTAGTTGACTAGACTACCTCATTAGCAGCTGCAGAGAGACCAGCCCTGCCATAAAACACGATTCATCACATCTAAAGATAGATGTCTAAGATGAGTCACCCTCTGAAGGGTTTCTGCTGAAGAAAGACTAAATTACTAACTTGGAGCAAGCAGATCTCTCTTAGGTGGCTAAGTTAAAATGAGATAAACTTTAAGGCCATTCATAATTTCATATTATGATTCCTTAATTTTATTATTTTAAAATAGTTGGAGACATTATCGGCTATTGGTGTCCTTACGTGTTTTTACCAACCAGCAAAAATTAGGGTGATATTGTTAAACAAAGAAAGGCAAGGAATCTTTCCTAATCTTGAAGTGAAATGTCAAAGTTTGGCTGAAGCCATTTATAGTCAATAATTCATTGCATCTCATCTGTGTCCTGGATAGGACCAACCATCACGGCTCTTTCAATTAATTCTGGTTTTGTACAATTTTTCTCAAAATATTTGACAGTGTAAGGTTCAATTGCAGATGGTCAGAGAATCTTACACGGCATAAAACTTAGAGGTTTTGTTTCTTGCATTTTGTCGTGGCATGAATACATGCATGGTTCTCGCAGAAAATAAATTTAGAGCTGTTGGAGTGTATAGAAATAAACAAAAACACGTCTGTGTCTTAGCCACATAACCCATTAGAAATGATCCTTAAGTACTAATTCCCCTAAATTGTGTCTCAAATAATATTAGGAAGCATGGCCAAAAAAACTCTCAGTGTGTGTGCAAGCAATGTAAATAAATTATGCAGGATTCCAGTACAGGCATTGTCAAAGCCACTATTATCTTCAATGACACAGCAATTTTTCCTCTAGTTTTTCTCTTGGCTTCAGTGAATCTGGACAAAGTCAAGTGTGCTCAAACTATTTAAACTATGAGTATGTAACTATAGGTAAGTGCCTGAGGGTGAAAAATAAGTGTGGCAATGTAGTTTTGCAGTGCAACTCACCTGAGAGGAAATAGATGTGGGAATAAAGCTCAGAAAAGAGCAGTTAAAGCAATGGGAAAAAATGCCACTGAGCATTAAAAAAATGTTTTACATTATATGATGTAGTGTCATTATATAAGTGACAAAATGCCTTTGTCTTTCATATCTGGCTTAACAGAAACTCAAATTTGACATCTGAAATTAGGAACCATGAAAGGCTTCCAGTGGCTTTAGGCATCATTGTCCAACTCTTCGGGAACTGCATGCAAACCACAAATGCAAACTGTGTCCAGTAAATGCTCCTCCAGGAAGGTGAAGACTGTGGAATGATTCCTGTGCTTCTGTCTTCCTGGATATGTGAAATGCTGTGAGCTCCATCCCACCAAAAGAGAATTAAAATGTGACAGAAAACTCTGCCTGTTGCAGAGTTTGATTTATCCTGGCCATGGTGGATTTCCCACTGCAGGACTTCAGAGGTGCCTCTTCTCCACCAATTGAACAGAATCCCATGCAATTATTTTAGGAGGGTTGCTTCTCTTGGCCCATAAAATTGAAGTTTCTGTTGCATGTCTCAACTCAGCAAAATAAACCCTTTCAAATGCTTTTCACAGCACTTTTTTGCCTGGATTTCTTTACACTTGTTCTTTCAGGAAAAATTTAAATCAATGCAGGCCAATTTATAGCAAATTTTATTGATCACTGTTCAGGCTGTAAGACGGACATGAATTTCCTAGTTCCTCTCTCTGCTCCCCAGTAACTTGTATTCTAATGATTCCCATAGGGCAATCCAAATTGGAACTGTTTCTGTCTGATTAGTTTCTCTTTCATAAATTTAAAACTCCCTGGAATCTCAAAATATTTTTATAAAACATTTTGGTTTCTTGTTTAATCAAGTAAGAAACAGGTTGTTGATTTTTCACAATAGATTTGTCTCTTCTCCAGCAAGTTCTGTAAAACACAGACAATTTTTAAACTTTAGGAACCAAAATGCTCCTTCCATATATATATTCCTGAAGAAAATTTTGGTCCAGATGGTGTCTTCATGGAAGAAACTTCTCTCCTAACTATATATATTTAAAAAAAATAAAAAGAAAAAAGTGCAACTAATTTTCAAAAGAGAGTATGAAATGAAGTAGAAAACAATCAAAAGGAAAAAGAAGTTCTGCTGAGACTAAGGCAGATGCAGTTTGTATACCGACCTTGAATCGGGAACAGCTAATTTAATTACTGACAGTGTTACAGATTCTCTGCCTTGGAAAAATCAATTTATCCCTGTATTCCAGGAACTAAAGCTAAAGCACATTCTTCCATTTGAGTTTGCTTTGTCTGGGTTTTTTGTTTTGGGGGTTTTTTTGGGGGTTTTTGGTTTTTTGGGGTTTTTTTTGTTTGTTTGTTTGGGGTTTTTTTTGTGTTCTAGGACTGCTTTTAGCTCTGCCTCCTAAACATCAAACTATCAGTAAAGGCTTTAATGAAGCACTTGTGAGCTTACATGGGTTTGCTGCACAGGTAAATGCGGTTTCTGTGGGCTGGATAGAAGCTGAAACCCTCCGTGTTCCCTCTGCCACCACAGGACGCCTGTAACCCCACATGGTTTTTATATCAATATCTCAGAAAGCATCAACAAAGTGTGAGTCCAGGTCTTGGAAAAGATGCAGAAAATCTCCTCTGCAGCTGCTTCCTGCCCTCAGCAGCACCAGGGGGTGTCAGTGCAGGCTGGTGCTCTGAAGCTGCAGCCTCCCCCTGCCAGGCACTTTGATGGAGCGGAGAGTCCAGCCCAAATGGAAGGTGCAATAAAAAGATACACCTTGCCCTGACTTTAAGGGGCTGCATAGCCACCACATTTTTCTGTGTGTAGCCTGCACACAGCCAATTTTTGTCTAAGCTGATGCTTTAACTCGTGGCACTGACTTTATTCTCTGCAGCAGAAGTTTAAGCAGCAACTTGTGAACACACCCAGGTATGTAGCTGATAAATAATCCAAGGCCAGGTTGAGCTCCATCCACTGTGCTGGAGAAGTGCTCAAGGCAAAAATGAAAATTACTTTGGAGTTTATTAGACACAGATGTAGGTTTTGATCTGCAGGATGTAAAGGTGAGGCTAGGTTATGAAGAAAGAGTTTTGTGGCTCTGCTCCATTGCTGCGATGATCCCCTTTGACTGTTGCAGTGTTTTAACTGTGTTCAGACCCAGAAAGGGCCAAAATCTTGTACAATGTATACCCAGAATCTCTAGGAGATATACCTATGTAAGTATTAATCAGAAAATACTTCAATTTCCTATTATGGTTTTAGAACACAGAATCAATCATAGAATAGTTTAGGTTAGAAGTGACCTCAAATATCATTCCATTACAGCCTTTGCCATGTGCAGGGACACCTTCCCCTGTCCCAGGTTGTTCCAAGCCCTCTCCAAGCTGTCCTTGAACACTTCCAGGGATGGAACAGCCACAGCTTCTCTGTGCCAGGGTCTCACCACCATCATGGCATTGAATTTCTTCCTAATGTCTCTTTCAAACCTTATTCAGTATAAAGAAATTCTGCTCCCCTTTTCCTTCACTACCTGCCCTTGTGAAAACATCATTAGAGACCATCAGGCCAGAAGTCAGACTTGAATACTTCTCTGCGCCGAAATGACAACTCCACAGATCAGGGGCAGTAAAAAACTAGAAAACTTGCTGAAGTCCTTTCCAGTTTGTGCCTTCCTTCCACCGTCCTGATGGCCCTTAACCTGCCTCCAAAGGCTCAGTTTTTGGGTTAAGAGAGACACCATGGACTGCCTTGCCAGATGGCCAGGGGATAAAAAAAAAAAAAAAAAAAAATCTCTAAATGAGTAATGGAAAATCTAGGCTGAAAATAAGGGTTGTGAGATCTATTAGAGTGGAGACTGATCTCCAGAGAGAAACAGTGGAAACTGTTGCATGAGTCATTTCAAAGTGGACTGAAAAAAGTGCTGGAAAACACACCACAGGGAGTAATCTTGCATTGGATGAGGGATAATGTGATTTACACTAACAGGTCTTTTCCATCTTTAATTTTGACGAATCTATGATCCCCAGAAAAACAGGCTTATTTGCTCAGTTTAATATACCACAATCTGGATGAGAATACGACAGAAGTGTTTGGGAATGTGGTTTTTCATACAGCCCAGTAAATGCCGGAAATCAAGCTGCCAGCACACAATACCATTTTGTCACTGTCAGTGATCCACACAACAAGACAGACCAAATATTTGTGATGCTGGGTTGGTTTGAGGAGAGTATTTTCCCTTTTTTCCCCCCCTTATTATGTGAAAGATCAGACCATATGACCCATATGAAATATCTGCAACAAATACAGAAAATTCATTCCCATTTCTTCCATTTCACAATGCGTTGTGCCTCCTGATTTCACTGGCCCACGGTCTGTTTGCTAATGGGATGTTGTCTGCATTGCCCGCAAGAACATTAAAAGGTACTTTGGCTCATTGTTTTTTGCCTTAAGTGAGCACTTTTGTTACCCCTTTTATAAAAGACGGGAATCATCATCTGCAGGTTTTGTAGGTTTTTTTTAAATTTTTTTTTTAAAACAAACAAATCAGGCTAAATCACTGGAGAGCTGTGTTATTCTAAACAATTTATGAGACAGTCTGTCTCACTCTATTTCCCTGTAGAAGGGATTGGGCTGATTTTATAAATGATTTAATACTGTTTTCTTCTATAGGCACCAACAGACTAGACAGAAAAATCAAAGTAAATTGAATGTAAAATAATCAGTTTTCTTTCTTTAGAGTGAGATTGTATACACATCCCTAAGCATACACTAAATTTTGCTAAAATGTGAAAGTAACTGTTTAATGAAAGAAAAGCTGTAAAAATATCAACATAAAAATGTGTGATGAACTAGCATTAGTTGTGAATACAAAAAGTGACAATCAAACAAAAATCTATGGCTGCTGGTGGGGAGAAACCAGCTTTTTTACTCAGTGGCTAAAGATCTGATTAAGACCAGGTGGCTCTTTTCTTTTCTTTTCTTTTCTTTTCTTTTCTTTTCTTTTCTTTTCTTTTCTTTTCTTTTCTTTTCTTTTCTTTTCTTTTCTTTTCTTTTCTTTTCTCTTCTCTTCTCTTCTCCCTTTTCTCTTTTGCTTTTTTTCACCCCTTGGAAATTATTTTCCAGCTGTTGGAGGAGTTGCAGCAGGTAATAAATTCTGATTGACTTTAGATTTGACTTGAGTTAATATTTGTATTTCATTTCAACCAGGAAATAAAACCAAAAAAATCAAAACAAATCCTCCACATTCAAAGGGGCCAAGCCCAAGAAAAATCAGGCTGCTTGAGAAATTTAATGTTTACATGTATCTGACATTCCAAAGTCAAACTTATCCATTGTGCTTTGACAATTCCTAAACTAACTTTTTAGTTTGTTTAGTCATACGTAGAGGTCCTATTGATGCAGATTTAAAATAAGGCTGTCACTTGGTAATGTTGTTTACAAATCACAAGCATTTAACATGAATTTTAAAAGAAGATATCAATTAAACTATATTTACACTTTCATTGTTATGTTCCATTGAAAATACTTCACCAGAGCAACGCAGCCTAATGCCAAGCCAGGTTTTTTAGCCCTCATTTGTAGAGAACAATGGCAGCTTGCTGCAGCATCATGACTGTGTCAACTGATCAGAAGTGTGCTGTTAAATGCACCATTTTGTCTGCAGTCCCAGTGAGCAAGAAACCACAAACTCATTTTAATTTTACAGAGACAAATTAAGAGTCAAGCGTCTTCATTACGGTGCAGCTGCCGTAAAAACTGATGCAGAGAACAGAAGTGAAAGTATCTTCAAATCACATCCATATTGGCATCTCACAACTGCAGCTTGATTGTATTGTTAATTAATTCTCTAAATGCACAATAAGCCAAAGACACAATTTATAAAGCATACTTGTCATTTAATTAGTAAATTAACTTTTTATCTCAAACATTTTTCCATTTAATTAGTGGATACTGAAGGCCAAGATAACACCAGCTGGAGTTTCTAGAAGGAAAAATAATTTCATTTATCTAGTCAACAACTTTTAGCAGAGTGATCTGTGATTTCTCTTCTGTCTGGTTATTTATGCTTTGCCATTATAAAGCAAAATGTGGAAATAAAATTTCAAAGATGAGTTAATATTGTAATTCACAAGATCAAGTTTGTAATTATTCATGTCTTCAGTTTTTCTTAATTATACTCGACTTTTGTACTGCCATGTTACTCACATGAAGTCAATTAAATGTACAAGTGTTTCTTGGACCAGACCCTCTGTATAAATTAAGGAGATTTGGAAATTGCTCTCTGAGAAGTGACTTGTTACAAGATGCTCTGTTCCGAGCACATATGGAAATGAAATGAAAATAGAAATGACTAGCTTGAGACATTGTAAATCCTAAATGGTTCTGCAGCTCTGTGCAGACTTCTTTAAATACAGCCAAGTTTCTATGGGCCACTCTAACCGAAGCTTTAAATGTCCCAAGGATGCTAGGTGCTGGATAAACATCTTTCTCAGGCAGGGACCAGGAACAGTTTCATGGCTTCATGAATCCCAACCTTCACTAGAAGTTTAGGGTGGTTTTTTTTCTTTGACAGCACTCACTGTGTTTTAAATTTCTTCCTTTATAAACTCTCTGCTCTTCCTTTATAAACTCTCAAGAGACGAAGATGAAGGCAACTCCCTCCCATGCAGCCCGCAGAGCACTTTCCTAGGAAATGAGCAGTTTTCTCCACAGGCTGAAATGATGCATAACTGTGTCTCCCTTCCAGCAGAAGCTTGTCTTAGTCATGAGGAGAGGCACATCCAGATAAATCCCAGGGATGAGAAGTCCTCCACACTTCTCTTGGTGAGGTTGTGCCAGAGGATAGGTTTTCAGAATTTCAGAATTGCTCAGAAGCACATTCATTTTATGTAAGCCTCAGTTCAAGGTTGTATTTCTGGGTGCTGTTCTCAGTTGCCTCTCACTGGTGTGAAGATGATATCTCCCTCCCATCTCACTGCATGTTTGAAATATTCTGGAGTAATGGTAGACACGAGGTTTATCCTTTTCCCCATGCATATTAGTTAGAACTTACTGAAAAAAATCTTCTATTCCATGCATAAAGTATTTGAATTGTATATTTTGTTCTTTCCACTTTCTTTTTCCGTTCTGAAGCAAACAATAATATTTTGATACTAGCATTATTTTCTAAGAACATTTTGGTGGAGAGAAACTTGCAGTTGCTGATGTTTTGACCTTAAAAGTTGATGTCCCCAGCCATGATTCATAGCTTAAGTTTACAAAAAAGGGGAAAAAGCCACTGTGAAAGGTATAAATGATCTTAAATCACTAAAAAATATGGGAAAGAAAGTGGAACTCGTTTAAGAGATATACATTGCCAAGTTAAACTAATTTGCTGCTTTTATTTCAATAATAAGGAGGTTTCACTATATGGTGTCATGGCTGTCATGTTGTTTTGCAGTAAATTCCTTCCCTTATAGGAGAAGGATCATGATGATCTATTCTTTAATAGACATTGACAAAGTCAAGGATTCCTGCTCTTAAAAGTCAAAATTGCCCTAAGAGGAATATCTTCAGCTATAAGATATTTGACTCAAACAAACAGAAAAATAAATATTTACAACCCTAAGGCAATCAGACAAAATGCAAAATTGAACATCAGATTGATTGGCCCAATTCTACACAGAGAGAGAATGCTCCAAAAAAAATGCTGTAAGTCAGTCTATATTAGTGTTTTAGATCTGTTGAAGAATTGATATTTGAAATGCATTCTTCTCTGGACAGACACACAGCCTGTTTTCAGAGAATATTCAAGAATTACTGCAACTGATGTTCCCAAGAAGGCAAAAAATCAGAATTTTTGTGTTAATATACGCCTTCTAGTCATTTTATAATTCCACTAAGATATGCATCTTCCGAGGTACAATTTTTGAGGAAAAAATTTTCATTTCTCCCATCTTTCTATGAAAGCTGGAGTGACTATCCAGGGTCGAACGTGGCACAGGAATTTTGTAATGTTTCAAGGGATTTTACTTTTGCATATTTTTATAGAGCCATGCCATAAAATTCCTGATTGTATTATACATATTATTTTGATTTGCCTAGTTTTTTTATGAATTTACATTATCATTATGATTATTCTTACTATCACTATTATTGTTGGTTTTGCTATTGCTATTATTATTTTGGCCTGAGGGCTACACTGTAGAGTTTTAAGTAATTCCAGATGGTAATTTTGGTCAGTTTTGATAATTTTCATACCTGTGATTGAGGCAGTCTGTTAAACATTTTGAATCAAATTTGGAGAGCTACCAGTTATCAAGTTGGTACCAAGGATGCCATTGCAAGACAGATCATCGTCCAGCTAAGGGGGATATAGAATCCTAGAATGGTTTTGGTTGGACGGGACCTTAAAATCATCTGGTTTCAACCCCACACCGTGGAAAGGGACACCTTCCACCAGACCAAGCTCTTCAGACCATTTCATTATACTCTGCCAGTGCCATGATTTATCTGAGGGGCCAAACCAGCATTTTTGATACGTGAGAAAAGATGGTTCAAAGAAGCGCCGAGGCAGAACTGACATCTCAGCAGAAACCAACTTTGCCTTCTCCCCGACTTTCACTTGCCTGGAACTGAAGGATTAGCAGGAAGTTCCCGAGGCAGGAAGAGTGGAGCCAGAAGGGAGGTGTGAGAAGGGAAGCGGGATTTGGTTCTGTTCTCACCAAGGAGAACACGAGGAAGGTGTGAGCGGTGACAGCCATTTTTAGCGTGGCCTTTTCCTGCAGCGCCCTAAACCTCCAAGGATGGTGCAGACTTCTTGGAAGGTCTCCAGGGAAGAAAGAAAGAACATTCGTGGTATTCCATGGGGTCACTCCCGGCTTGGGCTGGGGACAGGAAAAGAATTGAAGGGCGGGAGCATGAGTGCTGAGGATTATTACAAAATTTTTGCACTTTAAGGGTTTTTTTATAAAGTCACACAATGTTGGAAAACCGTTAAAAAAATTGGATAATGGAAAAAGCATGCCTAAATTTGGTAGATTTAAGGGGTTCAGTATTTAATTTGTCTGAGAGAATTTTTAGAGAGATTCAGTTCAACCTGTATAAACAAGCATGCACAAGAAAGCCATGAAAAGTGGATATTCATTATATATAACTGATATTTGAATCTTCATCAGATAAAAAATATATAAGACGGTCTTTCTTTTTTACTTGAAGGAAATTTACTATTGGAAAACAAGACCTGTAGATGTGTGATGATTTCTCCACAGGAAGAGGCCTATGAATCATTGACTTGAAAAAATAAGTTGTGGGACGTGTTTCACAGAACAGATTTTTTATTTTAGGCAATTTATGTACACTTATTTCTATGAAACAATGAGTTAGATTTTGATAAGTGTACAAGATTTTGTGTAAAATTCCTAAATTTCCTGAAATGAAATATTTTCCTGAAAAATATCCCATTGGTTGAGGGAGCTCCTGAATTTGGGTATAAGCAAGATGGAGAAAACATAGTTCCACACAATGCCATAGATGATGCAACACCCATTTTCTAGCTACTCACTGCAGCACACATTCTATACCTCTAAATCTCTTAATCTGCAAAAGCTAAAAGACTCTTTGAGAGCCCAAGTGATTTTTTTTCCTCAAAGGTATTTATACTCCTCATCCTGCTGCTTTAAATTGGGTTTATATTTTAGAAAGATTTTATGTGGCCTTTGAAAGCTTTTGGACATCCAAGACCTAGACTTTTACAACTATGAATATCCTGGATAAAACTCCTATTTATGATTTGCTGTCAGATATTTTGTGGAGGTATTTGTTTTAAATCTGTGATTTCATAAGTATATAATTACAATCTTATTTATGTATTTGTTTTATTCCTTAGTACATATCCAGATGGTGGTTTCTTGAAATCATGTTTGTTATTACTGAGGATTATTAATTTGTCTAATTTCTGTGTTTTGTTTTATCTGCCTTTATATATGTGCTGAAAAAAAATCATTCATTGATTTCCATTCTAGAATTAATTTTCTAAAAAATTACAGAATTTCCCATTCAAAGACTTTTTTGTGGATTTTAAACCTGAAGGACCTTCTGTGTTTTACTGTATCACTCTCCTTCCCTGTAAGACTTAAACCAGAACATGTTATAAAGTACATTCAAATAGCTATTGGTAAGTTCTCCTCTTCCCAAAAAATTTTGACTGAAGGGGGAAATTATCAATATAAAATTTACCAAAAAAAAGCAAAAAAAACCCTTACTTTGATGTGAAAAAGTATATGAACATTAATTTAGAGGAATTTTACATTTCCCCTTCAAAGGTAATACATGACCCAAAATATCATGAAGAAGGGGAGCTCACACTAATTAAGTGACTGGTTAACCAACTCTGTGTACAGTTATAAAGTTTCTTTTTCAAGTAATATCTAAGCAAAAATGTGCACAATATGAGTACTGGTCTTGGAAATAAGTGAATAAGTTATCAAGCACATGATCGTATTTCCTTAGGCTGATCTTAAAATCCAAAAGCTAGAAACAGGATTTATGAACCGGTTTATGTGTGGATATGTCATAGATTTGTGATTAGGGACTAAGAACTAAAACCAGTCCAGAATGGTCAGAATCTTGTATAGAAAATAGAGTAGAATTTAGTTGTCTAAATCCAAACCAATGCTTCTGAACTTGTCTACTGAACTGCAATCTAATTTCAGAGGCACTGGGGTCTTTTCCTTTCCTTGCCTTGCCTTGCCTTGCCTTGCTTTGCCTTGCCTTGCCTTGCCTTGCCTTGCCGGAATTTCCCTTCCCTTCCCTTCCCTTCCCTTCCCTTCCCTTCCCTTCCCTTCCCTTCCCAGAACTTCCCAGAACTTCCCTTCCCTTCTCTTCTCTTCTCTTCTCTTCTCTTCTCTTCTCTTCTCTTCTCTTCTCTTCTCTTCTCTTCTCTTCTCTTCTCTTCTCTTCTCTTCTCTTCTCTTCTCTTCTCTTCTCTTCTCTTCTCTTTTCATGTCCACTTCTTTTTGAAAACTTCATATTTAGCCTTTTAATTTGAAACCAGCTGCGGAAACAGCAGTAAGAGGGCCACTGAACACCAGACCCAAACTCCCCCTTTTTCGGCTTCGTGGTCCAAGCACCCTGTTTTGAACAGCAGATCAGCTTCAGGAGAAGGAAAAAAAATAAAAGCTGAAGTACTCAAGAAAACTGTACCTTGATGTTTAGGGCATGCCTGAGGTAGATGACAGCTCTGTTGTAGGCTTCTCCCTTATCAAGCCACGGTTGCTAATCCTTAGTACAGAGCTTTTAATTAAAAGAGGACATGATCTTGCATTCTGGGGACTATTCTTCAAACAGAAGAGAAGAATATGTGACCCTTGCAAAAGGAAGTCTTGAAAATGTTGCCCATGATTTTTGGATTGCAAGTATATAAACTCCATTTTGCCTTAAAAATTAACTTATCTTTCTCTTTTTGAGCAGTTACCTGAATGGGGTTAGTTTGTATCCCTCTCTTTTGCTCTTCCTTTTCTCTACGCGCCTTGTTGGAAATGTTGGATTCCACGCCAGGGTGACTTCAACCATGCAGTTTTTAGACTAAAAAGACCTTTCTGAATGATGTGATGAAGGACTAATTATCAAAAATCTCAAGTAAGATTTTATGAAGGAATCTGTACAACCTGCTACTGAATAAACTTAATTCTGAGATACACCATGTCTGGATCCAAACCCAGGCAACAATGAGGCATTTTCCCAAATGCAGTGTCTGCTGTACAATTAGAAGCAAAGGAACTACTTTAATATAAGCTATTTTGCAAGCTTAGTAAAGGTAGGAGCATAGACCTGACAGAAGCCTGCCTGCTCCCTTTCTTTCATTGTTATTCTTCTCTTTGCTAAAACCACATTATATTCATTCCAAGATTGTTATACTCTTATTTTCTTGCTTCTTTTTGGTAGCTTGGCTTTTCAGATTTCTTTATTTACCAATTGTTTTGTTTAATCCAAGTGAATTGTAACATAAAGTGAAGCAGGGTGCCCTAAATAGTACCTGCTAATCTCATTAAAAAGAGTTCCAGCTTCTCAACACTCTTCCTAGCACACAAAAGGAAACTCTTTTTGATGCTTTGTAAGGTAGCTCTGGATGGAAAACAATAGCTGAAATGTTACATTTTTCAGAGGCAATTCAGGAGAATCTGTTTTATTTGAGCAGCTGACAGAGACAGTCTGGTTTTCATAAGGAAATAACTTCCATTCCCAGTAATGAGAATCCCTAGGAGTGTGCACAAAGGTTTCTCCAGGGAATAATCCTTATCTCAGGGTGCAAATATTGGATTCCTCCTTTGCAGAATCTTCCTGGGAACCAGAACTTCCTGAATGCAGTTATATAAGCAAAAACTTGTTGAGCATTCAGCACTTTTGAAAGCCTCTGCTTTTTAAAGAGCTCTTTGTTAATTTTAGTGCAGGTACTGTGGATCACTGATGACTGAAATAAGAGAGGAAAATAGTGCAGAGTAGTTCCTGGAGCTTGACATACACAGCCATATGCTGTATATATATCTATGCTGAGACTGCTTGTTTTAAGGATTCAAAGAAAATATTCTGTGACTCCTCCTGTGAGATGTATTCACCTACCAAGATTTTTACTTGAAAGATTTTTCCTGTAATTGAGAGGAATTTTGCTCTGTGTCTAATCCCATTACTATTAGATGTGTCGGTTTGCCACTAATATTTTGTGATTGCTCCATCCAGAGAAAAAAATTCTTTATAGACCAAAGACAACATTTTTCTTATGAGTACTCCATCTGCACATGAATATTGTATCAACCTAGTTCATCATGTTCAAACTCTTCTCTATATCTTCAATGACTGGTACAAGAGAAGAGGACAATAATTTTTGGGATTTTTAATATTCTTAGTTTTTCCAGACACTGCTTGTTCCTTGTTTGTTCTGCATTTCTTCCTGTGCAAAATATTATTTCATTAAAATTTCCCTGCAACAACCTACAAACCTATAATTTATTTAAGAACAACATTAATTTGCTGTGTTAGAATTCTGTCAAGTGCCCTCTCTCCTTCTGAGCTTTTACCAGAAATAATTTCCTCTGCTGACAAATTACAACAAAAGGTGAGACAAAAGGAGAAAGGACCACAGAGAGTTCTTGTGAATCAATCCAAGGTCAGAACTACATAATGCACTCAGATTTCACAGAATATTCTGAGTTGCAGGAGACTCACAGGGATCACTCAGTGCAGCTCCTGGTACTTCACAAGACCATTCCCAGCAATTCCACCTTGTCCCTGAGAGATTTGTCCAAACATTTCCGGAGCTCCATCAGGTTTGGTGCTGTGCCCATTCCCTGGGGAGCTGTCCCAGTGCCCAAACACCCTCTGGGTGAGGAACCTTTCCTGAATCCCAACCCAAACCTCCCCTGACACAGCTTCAGGCCGTTCCCTGGGGTCCTGTCCCTGTCACAGAGCAGGGATCAGATCCTGCCCCTCCTCTGCCCTCACAGGGAGCTGGGGCTGCCCTGGGGTCTCCCCTCAGCCTCCTCCTCTGCAGCTGCACAGGCCCAGTGCCCTCAGCCCCTCCCCACAGGGCTCTTCACCACCCTCACGGCCTCCCTTGGATCCTCCTAATAGTTTGATATCTTTCTTATATAGAGAAAGGCACCCAAAGCTGCTCACAGTGTTCAGGGTGAGGCAGCCCCGGCCCAGAGCAGGGTGGGACAATCCCCTCCCTTGCCCTGCTGGTGACGCTGGGCCTGATGTCCCCAGGACAGGGATGTCCCTCCTGGCTCCCAGGGCACTGCTGACTCAGGTTCCACTTGCCACTGACCAGGAACCCCAGGTCCCTTTCCATGGCTCTGCTTTCCAGGATCCATTCCCCACTCTGTCTGCACACCCAGGATTGCGCCACCCCAGGTTCAGAACCCAGCACTTGTCCTTGTCGAACTAAACTCATATTTCCTACACTTTATTCCTGTCTCAGCACGATGCAACCAACCCCAGTCTATATAATGCCTGTAGGGAAGATTTCTGTTTCATAGAATCCATAACCCATGTCCTGAAGTTCATGGGTGCAGCTAACAGATGGTTGTCAATCACACAATCTTGTTTATACATTCATGTCAACTGTAAGTACCAGAAAAATTGTGTTTTGATGTACACAATAATTTAGAGTAAATGAAGGTAAATGTATTTGCTCAAAAATCTGGGATAAAACATCCCTTATGAGCAGTCGCATCATATTTAAAATTAGATACCCATCTTCTGTGTGGTTCTGGTATTTGCTGTTTATGAAGTTCTTTGGGTTTCTTTGCAATGAAAAATACAGTATAGACTGAAATATTACAGTATTGGTCTCTTTATATTTTACATACTTTAATTTTTCAAAAGATTTTGTCTCAGAGTAGTCTGTGCACCAGCAGTAGAATGAATGAGTAATTATCCTCTCTAAGTAGTGATAATTATTCTTTTCTGGAAGCGAGCTTTCTTGGCCTCAGAGACACAATTGACCTGCCCTGTTCATTACCTGTAAGTGTGATATCAGCAGTAGCAAAAGAAGGCAAAATATGGCTTGTGTTTAAATGTGTAAACACAAGCAAATATGACAACCTGAGTTCCGCTACTCTTATTCCAATTGCCAGAGGAAAGTATGTGGAGTAATTTTTACATGATTCTGAAGAAAAACAACAATTACAGGATGCTCTCCTTGCCTTGAATGAAAAAATGAATGCTCCCAAAAAATAAAACCTTTTATCCAGCTCTCTGCATGCACTTGCTGCAGGAGATCTGTACTCTCTGCTCCCAAGAGGTTTTTATGGAGGGAGCTGGGAAATGAATAATCTAGGAAGAAAGTGTGTAGGGGAGAATTTGGCTGACTCATGGAAGGTGTCAATGGCCAATGAAGCAGTGTATTGGATAGGACCAGACACGTTCATATGTCTGCATGTATGAAGGTGTATTTGTGTTGAAAACTCTGATCAAGGCATGACATTTTCTGCTGCTCAATGAGAATCACCCCAAAAACCTAAAAACGAATTTCTGTAAAAGGGCCACTAAAAGTAAATTTCTATTTGCAGGTGGAAATGCTGAATCCCTCAGCTCAAGATCAGGAAATAGCTAACAGGGAATAAAAATCAGTTACAGAAACCAGAAAAATAATGTAACTGAGAATAAAACTCAGGTACAGAAAATTCCATTTTCTGCTAAAATGGAACTGAGAGTTATTGAGGATAACAAAAAAAATTTTTGATATTGTCATTGGAGCATGTGATTTTGAAACATACAAAGAGAAATGACATCTGCAACATAAATAATTACTCTGATCTACTCTACACTTCTGGATTATTAAAGTGAAATATTTGATGTAGCTTTGGACTCCACACATCAAGAGAGGCATGAAGAGCCGACAGAACATCAACAGGCAGGACTGTGATCTGGAGACATTAACCTGACTTTTCTGGTGGTGTACAGCTTTCCCAGTGGGCATCTCTGACATGTGCTGTGTCAGCTCTCCAATTCCAAATTCTCTGGTCTGGTGTTAAATGCACTTTAGATCTCTGCAATCTCTGCATATTCAGATAATCTCCCTTTGCTGTTTGGTGATAACTATGCTAATGTTCCTCCAAGGTGTCTCTTTTTTTTTTATATTTTTTTTAGATTCAGGAACATCTTGACTACCCTTATTTTAAGGCTTCATTATCAAGTTTACCAATATGCCTTGTAGATTTCAGAGTTAATATGCTCATCAGCCACACAGTAATTTCAATTTTGTGATGCAGATGAAATCTCCGCTTAGCTGAAGATTTTAGGTACTCAAAGAAGGAATGAGAGGAATGGGAAACTTACACATTACATCTCATTATGATAGATTTTTTGGGGGGTTTTGTGTGGACCTAAATCAAAATTTTGTACAAAAAAAGGAATAATAATTAAAAAAAGCTTATATTCAGAAAATTCCTAGTGTGAGCAATTGCTTCTTTCTCTTAAATTTAAATTTCTGTTTGCCTTTTTTTCCTAAAATTGAAATACAAGTTAAAACAAAGAGATCTAGAAAAATAAAATTTTAATAATGTATAGTATTAGGAATGCTTAACCCACCTTAAAAAAAAAACTAAAATTCTCAATTCCTAAATACTTGGCTTCTGGATCTGTCCTTCTGGAATGAAGTTAGGGAGAATGAGAGAAAGAAGAAGAGAAGGTAAAAGTAGATAAGGATCTAGTTCACAACATTTTAAATAAGTTTTCCAACTGTTTTTTATCTGACCATATCTCAAGAAGCCTGGTCTTCTAGATAAGAAAGAGGCTTCTCATATGATGAAAATTAGCAGACCTAAAATAAATTTAAACCCTCAATTACTCTTGATTAAATGAAGATAAAGTCAAGAGAGAAAACATCCAAATTTAGGCAAATACCCTTGGGCACAGGGTGTAACTTTTGGGCAGGATCCTTGCAGGGCCAGGAGTTGGACTCAATGATCCTTGAGGATCTCTTCCAACTCAGCCTAATCAGTGATTCTGTGAAATTTGGTCCTTGGCCTAAGACCCTGTGAGGCCGCCCTTGAATAAGGTGTTGCTAACAAAAGGAGACAGATCTTGGCTTCCTTAGTCTCCAGAGAATTTGTCATCCATTATAAAATTTCATCAGCTACAAAGCCAAGATTTATGTAAGGTTGGAATTCGCATTCTCGTTTTATATATCACTATAGAAGTACTCAGGATATATGCAAAGACTTTGAGATTTCATGTGTTCCTTTCTAATGCAAATGTTATAGTTACCCTTGTAAAAGCAAATTTTATGGTACATGAACATGAATAGACTGACTTGACTTGGCTAAAAATGTTTGGCATTGAGCCTTGCTCATCATACATCATCTAAGGAGTATGGCTCTGTTAACCTCATTGCTCAACACCCCTTAATTTTTTTCATGTATAATTTAAAAGGATTATATGAAAAAGGATCAATTGGTTAAGTTAGAATAATTTTGTTTCCAACTTTAACAGAAATGTAAAAAAAAAAAGGAAAAAAGGCAGCCTAGACAGCAAAGTACTTGATCATATTTTCCCTTTGGAAATAAAACTTTATTAATATTAATACAATATCTTCTTGTTATCTCTTTTCTAAAATGTTGCCCCTTAGGTATATATCAGAAGCTTTGCAGCTACTGCTTGTCAGTTAAATCTGAATATCTAGGCTGGTTTCCCATTGGGTTACACACATAAATTATTATTTTATAACTCTAGGTGTATATATTTATGTAGGGTTGTGCATGCATACTCTTTTTTATTACAGAACCTTTTGCTTGCAACAGATAAAGATATACATTAAGGGCTTATTAGGCCTGTGGTAATTTTTTTTTTTCTGTATATGTTTTAATCTTGCATGCTGGCACTTTAATCCCTCAGTACCTGTCTTGCACATTAACCTCTCATGTCCTTTCAAAAAGGCAAGGCTACAATTCCCTTCCTGTTGCAGGCATTGAGAGCATTTCTCTGTTAATAATTCCCCCCAAAATGGTGAAAATATTAAAAATGTACACCTCAAATACAATATCTATTGCAGTATTTTTTGGCGCCCATTAGTAGAACTCGCTGAAATTTAAATGAAAACTCTTGGAATCTGAGGCTCTGATTTTTATTTTTTTTCTGTTTTCTTGTCAGGGAGAGAGGGGCAAGAAAAGGAGAATGAATAAAAGATTTCTGCAAGAAAAGTCAAAGAAGACATTAAAAAAATTATTTTCTAAAGAAAAAGAAATGGATTTTTTAACCAGAAATATCCATAGAAAAAAAAATCTATTTGGAAGTTTCACAAAACCTTCCATGAGATAATAACCTGTGCTGTCATGAGGTGTTACAAATTCATTTCTCAAATCTGTAAGATTTTGGATATGGCAAAGCCTTTGTGCTCAGAAAATGACTATTACATCAATGTTTTCTTATTTACACTCTGCTATAATTTGTAGAATAAATAATTCATTACGAGGACATTAATGAGAAATTTTAACATTGTAGGCATTTTGATATTTTTCTTTCCTAGACCCTTGAGACTTTAATGTATTTTTATTTGGGAAATGATCAAACTTTTAATGCAAGTAAAGTGGTAGAAATAATAATTATCCAAATCTATGGGAGCAACAGGGACCTTTGACTTCTTTTGATTCTCCAAGAGGAATCCTCAGGATGCCTCCTTTTGTGGCAGGGAGCCATGACATGGCTGAGGAAGGCTTCAATAAAATATCAGTTTCCACAAACTAAGTGAATTCCACGCAGACTGGGTGCTGGCAGATCAGATCTCAACTACACTTTATCTATATATTATATTTTTTATGGTAAAGCCTTCTGATATTGTCACAGTACCTGAGTGCACTTCACTAGAAGTTGCTATGAAACTCCCAATTGGCTTCATGCAGTCTGTGTTGTTTCTTGCATACCAGATCAGAAATTTTATTTTGGTGCTGTGAGTAAATCTTCACACAAGGCTGGGGATGGGTATTCCCCTACATTCATGTAAAATCTACATTTAGCTTGACATTTAGTGGGAAGTATAAGCGGAAATTAACCTTAAGGCTCTAATTGAGTAGGAAAGTGATTCTGTAATAAAATCTAAAATGCATCTTGCTTGTAATCAAGAAACAGGGCAGGGGGAAAAAAAAGGATTATACCATTTGCTGCTTAGTGAAAAGTAACACGTACAGCTTTAGGTACGCAATTTCCTCAGATGGCATTAAAATGAAATGCAAAGTGTATAAAAACAAAAAAATCTTTTCAAGTGCCTTATGGAATCATAAATCGCAATGACATTACAACAAGAACAACATGATTTGCCCAGTCAAAAGCAATTATGTTAGGGTAAAGGGGAAAAACAGGAAAGCTGTGGTCATCATAAACATTGTCAACCCAAATCTGCATCTCTGTGCCTTCTAAGCCAGCTTGCTTTACTATTTTATTTGCATCTCAAAAAAATTATTTTTTTGCCTTGATGAAATGGGCTTACCATGTCTGAAAAAATGAACTTTCTGTCTAGTTCATCTTTTTAACTGTTCAAGCTCAACAATTATTGCAACAATTATTTATAAGGGAAAAAACCCTTTTATTTTATCCCTGAAATGCTCCTTTTGATTGCTACATATCCTGGTTCAGGAACAGGCACAATTGCATAATGAACTGATGTAATCTAATGAACACGTTAACCTTCAAACTAATAAAAAGGCCTATTTGTTTCATACATTTCAAATGTACTGTGCATTGAGTTTCCTCTTGAGTGGTACTCTGGATGTGGGTTGTGCTCTAATTGAACCTGTAATTAACAGGACAAGACTTCTTTTCCCTTTCAACACAATTTCTGTTGTGACTCACAGTCTTGAAGGGTGCTGCACACCTCTAATTGGCAATCACTGAAACTTCAGGGTGCTCAGCATCTCACAGAGGGGCTCAGCACCTCGAAATCACTAATAAATAACAAAGAGTTACAGGAGACGGGAAAATCAAGCGCTCTCTCTGTTTGATCACAGCGTGAAGACAAGAGAGGTGAGGTACCAGCTTCAGAACACACCCCAGGCATTCTGGATGAAAACATGAGAGTTTTGCTGCTGTGCTCACAGGAACTAGACCGGACTCATGTATGAAGTTAGCACTCCAAAAATTGAACTCCACCAAGGAAGTTTAGTCTCTTACCTTCCAAAACCAAGCAATACCATTCTGTTTTGGAGGCAGTGAGGAGCAGTGGCTGGAAGGACAACCCAGGTGCCAGAACATCTCTGTTCTTCCTTTCCTGGGTTTGTTATCAGCTCTGTCTATGACCTAGGACAAGGTTCAGGAGTGGCTGTCATGCTTTCCACCCAGCAAGGCCTGAGGGTCTGGATACCAAGAAATCTTCTCCCTTGCTCTTTCCAAGCTCTATGGGCTGGCATCAAGGCTACATGAAGCATAAGGATGCCAGGTGTTGCACCTTCAGAACTGAGTTCCTAGTAGCTATCCACTGTCCAGGTTTTTTTCTAGCTGTTAATACTTATTATTATGTAATAATGAGTTCCCCTGAGAGACGCCTGTGCTAAAGTCTCAACCTCTCTGTGCAAAAAAAGGCATCTTCCTCTACAAAATTGCTGTAGGACTCCTATTACCAAAACTGGAATATAATAAAGAGGTTTTGCGCAGATTATCTACTGGACCATAAAAATAAGTGCAACTGTTCATGGGCAAGAAGGTTCCTTACGGGTGTTCTTAAATGCTAAATACGGTCTCAGTCAGTCTCATTAGTAATTGCTAGATAAAAGGGTCATGAATTTAAGGAAATCCATTCTGTGCTGAAAATGCTGCCAACCACTAGAGGGATATTATGAAAGTGTAAGAAAATAACAGCTATCAGTCGTCTCTCTTGTGGAAGCCTCTCCATATGTTGCCCTGATGTTGTGGTATATAGCAAAGATTCTCTTCAGAAGTGCCAGAAGTCCTGGCCCTGTCATGTGTCCACAATATCCTGAGCACGACCTTTGCAAGATTCAGAGAAAACATAAGATGTCAGTATTGCCCCTCATTTCCTAAAATACAGTGTATAACTTTGACCCAAATGAAAAAAAATCAAAACCCAAAAACCAAAAAATCAAACAAAAAAACTCAAACAAAAACCCAAACCAACTAACCAACCAAAACAAAAAAAATCCCACAACAACAAAAAACGACAAAAATTTACACAGAAAAATAAAACACTAAAAACCCAATAAAAACCTGACTAACTCCAGAAACAAGAAACTAAACAGAACAGCAAACACACAGAAAGAAACAAAACCAAACCTACAGCAGTGCTAAGAAAAATAACTCACTAAAACAGAAAATTGCAGCATGTGTTGGTGAAGTTGGGGCATCTAGGGGATCCTTGGGGAATATTCTTGGGTACTTCAGACAGAGAAAACCAATAGAATCCAACTGATTTGAGCTCTGCATCTTTATCTGTCACTGATACGCTGGATTTTCTGAGGAGACTCGTGCCATCTACCTATTTTTCAGTTTATTTAAGTCCTCTTAAGGAATCAAAAATTACAATATATAATTTACAGAACTCTTAGGTGGCCTCTATAAATAATGGTGACACATGGATTTTCATCCCATGATTCTGGCATGAAAAACTATCCTTATTCTGCAAATCATGAAGCTGTTATAATTAACATGAATAAATGTGATGTTGATTTTAACATTTCTGTTACAAGTATCACAATATTTTTATTTTCTTCAAAACTGTGGTTTCAAGAATGAGAAAAATATAAACTTTCCCTAAAAAACAGGAAGAGAAGCAGATTAAAAAAAGAAGAATTCTAATGAGTATCATCTTGAGAAAAGTTGACATGCATAATAGATATGTGAAATTCAGGCTCAAAAAAATTTAAAAATCTAAAGTGAAATGTGTGAAATGTGAATGCTTTGGAGGGACATTTTTATTACAAATTTTGAATACCTGAATTTAGCACTGAGGTCACCCTCCAGCTCCCCCTGCAAATATACTTGTCTAAGATGAATAATGGTGCAATTTTTCTCCACAAAGTCATAATTTTGACAGAACATCATTTCATGTGAGATTTCACCTCTTCACACATTAACTATATTTGTCCTGATCCTACAGAGACTAATTTCTGGACACAACCTTGCAACCTCCCAGTAATTAGGAAACCACTTTGCTTCTTGATGGACAAAGCTGACGAACTTTCAAATTAAAAGAAGTGCCAATTGTATCTAATTATGCAGAATAGGTCTGGCACTCTGGCTAGAGCCAAATAACCTCACCATATAAAACCAGCAATGAATACGGGCAAAATGCACAATTGTCAGAATGAGCCAAAACTCAAAATTCAGTGGGAGGCAAGAGGAAAAACCCATTCCTCTGGTTCTCAATGGTCTGAGTGGATGAGAGGAAACCAGAATCCATGGAGTTGTTGTGGTGTTGTGGTGCTGTGATGTCTGCTAGGGCAGTGGCTGTAGAACCCAAAGATCCTCACATCCTCTAGAAGAAGGGATCATGGAATATTGCCCATTCCCAGTTGTTGGAAAGGACCTGTGAGGTCATGGAGTTAAATTCTTAACCCAGCTCCACCACCAAACCATGTGTCCAAGGGCAATCCACACATTTTATGGGCACCTCCACAGGCCCTGACTCCAACACTGCCCTGGGCAGCTGCTTCCAGTGCCTGAACACCCTTCCAGGGAAGATGTACAGGATATTTTCCCAATATCCTGTATAAACCTGCCCTGGTGAAACTTGAGACCATTTTTTTTCTCCTCCTATCTCTTGCTACCTGTGAGCAAAGAGTGGCTCCCATCTTCAGGATCCTCTGATGTCTACTTGGGGCCTCTCAAAATGATAACAGCTCTTTCCTGCTCACAGGGGACAAAATAAGATTACAATTACTAAAAGGATTAAGCCAGTTAGTGCTATTGATGTCAATCCAGCAACAGTTCAGGAGCCTGCTCTAGTGGAAGGTGTCCCTGCCCATGGCAGGGGGCTGGAATTAGATGGTCTTTAATGTCCCTTTTAAACCAAATCATTCTATGAACCTGTGACATTTACATTTTCTCTCCCAGGGGGAACTTTAAGTGATGTTGACCAATTTCTCAGTAGGTGGAGCTCCCAGTGACCATCACCAAAGTCCTGCAAATACCCACATGACTTTTATTCTCCCTGGAAATCCTGTTGCCACACATTGCCCACATTGCTGTATTCCTGAGTTGGTTTTGCTAATCACAGGAGTCAATCAGGGTGTTTCAAGTGTTTCTCAGTAGTTACTACAGAGAAACTGTGAAAGTACACATTTGGCCTTGAAAACAATATTTCAGGGGCCAGAAGGCATTTAATTCACATCATATTGCAAGGGCACCACATGTTTTGACAGGCCCTAAGAGAGGTAATTCAATGAGCATCACTTTAATGATATATGATTTAGACAGCTATTTTTTTCCTTTTGTCCTCTCTGTGACCCTGGTCCTTCCCCCTTTCTTTTCAATGCTACTGCAGACTCTCTGTCACAAAGATGTCATATCTGCAGCCAATTGTCTCGTCACTTAGAAAATAATACACAAGGGATAGAATTAAATGTGCAGACTATTACACAGTTTGCAAATGGAGGCAAGGGAAATTTATTCAATTGTCTAATTCTCCGGCCTGTCCAAGACATAGGTTAGACATGCAGGGCCAGGTTTATCCCTGCCAAATGCCCATCAAAATCAAGGGAGTCTCACAGAAAGAATTTTTTTTTTTCCTCAGTACCACAAGATGTTTAAGAGAGTGGAATAATTTGGATTATCATTTAAAACTGTGAACCAGTGGATGGACAGGTAGATCATGTATTGAGATGTGAGGAGAGATTTCTATCTTTCCTTGTAATTCTTGCCTTACCTCACTGTTGAAAGCCAGAACAGAAGTCTGAGAGCCACTGTGCAAGAATAGAATAAAAAAGGATGTCCCCTACCTTAGAAAACTTCAAATTTGACAGTAATAAATGAGGCATTTGCTTTTATCTGCCTGAAATTCAAACAACTGCCACTCCCTCTCCCGACATGTGATGTCATTCAAGGCATAAAAAATCCGAGAGATGTGAAAAAAAAAGCACTGAAAAAATGATTGAATCTTTTCCAGAAACCTATGGACTGTCTGTTGAAACAACTGGGTTTCCTGTCCTTTTGCAACCCAGTTTTGGCTTAGAAAGTATTACTTAACCTGAATAAAGACATTGAACCAGGTCTCAGAGGAGAGGCTGGTCAGGATCCATCACATTATTATAATCCTGCAAAGAATCAGCACTTCTATGAGAGCAAATCAACAGGCATGGAAATGCCATGCTAATTAATATCATTAATATTTTCTAGACTTAGGAAAGGGTCAGGCTGCAGCACATCCAGTGCATCTACTGAAAAGCTACAACAGAGGAACTTATAGGATATATCCTAAAACTAATTCTTACTGATGCTTCACTTCTTCCCTCAAATATTTATTGAAAGATGGCGTGCTTATGGAACCCTGCATTATTCTGCATTACAATTGAAGAGAGTATTTGGGTAATCTAATGTGTTTTTCACCTTGATCTTGTGTACATTCCTAAGAGTTAAGTCACACATTTCTCATAAGTTTCTGGATAAAGAATTTTAACAAGATAGAGTTGAAGCTGGTTTATTTTGGTTTTGGGGTTTTTTTGGGGGTGTTTTTTTCTTGTTTGTTTGGTTGGTGGGGGGGTCCTTTGGTGGTTTTTTCTTTTTTATTTTGAGTTTTTTATTTGTTTTATGGTTGGGTTTTTTTGTAATTTCTCCACATATTTCATTATATGAATGAATATTTCTCCACATATTACATTAGCGCTTTACCTCTGTACCACACAGATGAGTAATTTTGAACATTTATGAATTAAATGTTTTTTATTATTACTTTTAACCTCACCACCATTTGAGTAAATAGACTTTTTTTCATTCGTGTTGGCTTGGCTGGCACACACAGGTTTTGGTAAAACATCAGTAGGTAAATATGGTAATCAGTGAAAAAAGAGTTATAGAAATGCAGAATATGTGGAGTTGGAAGACCCATCTTAATGAGCTTGGTTGAGTTCTACATCTGTGCTTCTAATCCTTGTCCAAGGGTTAGACAAGGACAATCTAACTCTCAAAATGCTTCCCTCTCCCTATGGCCACTGCTAGTCCTGCTAGTCATGGGTGATAAGTCACTGCAGTAGAATCAGAGAAAGGTTTGGATTGGAAGGGATCTTAAAAACCATTTAATTTCAACACCTGCCATAGGCAGGCATACTTTCTACCAGACCAGGTTGCTCAAAGCCCCATCCATCCTGGCCTTGGACACTTTCAGGGAAGGGTCACCGATGGGCAGGAGGAGCAGTCTTTGTGGAAGACAGAAAAAACCCTGTGGAAAATTTTGGTGAAAACTTTAGCCAGGCTTTACGGCCAAAGTGAGTAATTGTACACCTTACAGCCAGGACCAAGGTTTCAGTGCTTGGCATACATTTCAAAATTTGCACCAGTAGGTACAAATGTTAATTCCTCTGTCCTCATTCCTGGATGCAGAAGATTGCAGCAGTCTTGGGTGGCATTGCCTCATCTCTCCCTATGCAATTGCAAGTGACATTTCTAATCCCCACTCACTGTGCCAAATAGCTCCCCTTCACTGATAAAGGGAGTCTGCACTGACAGACATGGGCATCAGAAAAACTCCTTCTGTTTTGCCATAGAATCATGGAATCATGGTAGACATATCTGCAGAGAGAAGCTCTCACATGTGAAACCCCTTGATTTAGAATGGTAAAAAGAGACACTTTGCCCTCTAGCTGGCCCTGGAGCAGCTGTGGCTACTCTTGAGGTGACTGCATCCCTCCTTTAGACATAAAGAGATCTAGAACCCAAAACATCTCCAAACTCCTAGCCCTATGATTTCTAACAGGGTGATGTAAGGAAAAATAACTCTCACTCTTGCATTTTAAGGAATAGCCCTGCTAGCAGGCATTTCTAGGCTTTTGTTGGGCAGCGTGAAGATCAGAGTTCCAGCAAAGAAGATGATGGAAACAGTGATGGAAACAGTGATTGTCCCTCCCTACTCATTCTCCTTGGGCAAGGACCATACCTGTTTTCTATCTTATCTGTTCTGCCCACAGCAATGCAGGATCAATGGTGTATGAAACCCAAATTAGGTGTCTGGAACATACAGTCTCAGTGCAGACTTCAAGAGGGCAGAAGGCAGTGATCTTAATACAGATAGATTTGTTTGGTCACAAGGAACGTTGTACATTAACTATGGAAGTTATACAGTCACTATCAGATTTCTGTTATGTTTCAACTATGTTTTCTAACATATATTCAGACAGTAAACAAGAAAGCTGGGGTTTAATTCAGTCGATTTTATTGCCGTGAAAGTGCTATGGACACTTCAGATCATTTTATAATCACCCACATCAGTTGCAGAGAACAAATAAGTAATGGAGAGGAAAGAACTGAGTTGTGTGACAATACCCAACACATAGGCTGTAGAACAGAGGGAAACAGGTGTTATTCATAACTTATGAGCTTCAGCAACAGGAAAGGGTGTGGGAATGTTCCTCTGTGTGTCCTCCATTCATGAGAGCTGAAGAAGGTGTTGGAGATTAGGAAAATGTTTGGAGATGGAAACAGTCTACTTCTGCCCTTCTATAGATTTTTATCGAGTGAAAGCAGCAGAGGTTTTATCAGTGCTCTGTTAGACACCCTGTTGCAACTGTGTTGTTTTCAGAGCATTTCCTCAGGAGAAAAAAGAAATAGAAAAAAAAATTAAGGACAATTATTTTCTCTATAAAATTTTAAGTATTATCCTTATTTACTGTGCTCCTGCATGTAACCTTCTCAGCCTTGATTACAATTTTAAATCTTTTTTTCCCTGATACTCATATCTTCACTGACCTCTGAAAATATGATGCACTAATCCACATTTAAAATAAGCTTTAAAATGTCTGGGGAGTACTGGGACATTATACCCAGCCACTTCTGCTGGGATAGATTATGGCTGTGATGGCATCAAGGCAATTAATAGTTTCAATATCTAGATAGAAAACACTCTTGGTTGCATATCAGTTCATGGGATAATCACTGCAGGGACCCATAAAACCTTATTGTTTGTAGAAGCCAAAATAATGATGCAAAAGGCACAGGCTGTGGTGATTGCATCACTGTTGGTACAATTCAGCACAGTTAGACTAAGGCCAAATCAAAGGCACCTCATATTCACCAATTCTAGCAAGGATGGGTTTTTTATTAACATCTGTGTGTTTTTATGAGAGGAATAAATATTTAAATGGCGGGGGCAGTATGTCAAAATTCATATCTTTTCTCCCCACTGTTTAAATAAAAAAAAAAGACTCCTTTTGTTATGTTTCTTCCCATAAATAATTTTGTGCAAACACTGCGGACAGGGTAATCAGTAGATGCTTATGTTCTACAAATTTCATTTTAAAAAAATTACTCCATGTCTTTTTTGACAAATAAAGCCAGAATATTAATATAGATAGATATAGATATAGATACAGATATAGATATAGATATAGATATAGATATAGATATAGATATGGATATAGATATAGATATAGATGTAGATATGGATATAAATATATATCAGTAGCTTGTTCAAAAAAGAACGAATGGAAAACATAATTTTGACTGTTGCAGCTTGCAATGCTATCACTGCTGTTTATATGACTATAGAGGAGAGTGATCAAAATCAGCCTTTGGATGGAGATGTATACTGGGTACTGCCCAAGCCTAAATTGGGACATAGTCCTGCTCTCAAAAGGTTTTATGTCTAAAGAAAGAAGACTGGTGATAAAATCAGTGAGGTGTTTTTAATACAATTTTGCAGATATAAGGAGGGAACAAACTGCAATAGAAAAACAACGTTGCTGTGGCAATGTATCCTTAATATTATGACCTAAAAACCATCATAATATTAATTTAAAATTAATTTCAAATGCCACGAGATTTTGATTATCCAATTAAATTGGGGTTTTTTTTCTTTTTTTTTGTTCATTGCATCTGTGTGCATGGGAATACTGGAAAAATCTGAAAGACATTTCCAGTTCCTTAGATATATCTGAATTAATCAGAGTGAAATCCCCACTGGATGTAAACACTCACAAGAATATTAAATACCTATCAGAAAATGTGGTCAAAGTTAGGTCTCAAATGGCTAGATTTTTAATATTTTCATTTCTTCAGGAAATAAAGCTACTACATTTTTTTGATAGCACAACTTCTGCTACATTTTTCCTTTCGCCATTTGCATTTTTGGCCTACCACAGCCTTCCTTATCACTATTTCCTAATTGCATTTGCAATATTAACAGGTCACAAAACTTTGAAAATGCCATTTTTTGGTACCAACCAGGGCTTCAGTGCAGGACTATTAATAATAGCAACCTCAGCAAGTTAAAGAGTTCAGTCACTGAGCAATCTTAAGGCATCCATGCTGCCTACAGTGAAGAAAATTACACCAGACAGAGGCTCTTATTGTTCCCATGACCATGAATTATGTAAAAGCCAAGAGTGCATTTAAGGATAGGCAGGATGGGGCTTTGAATTTTCCTAACTCAAGATAGAAATGATTCACATGTTCATGAAGGGAATAACACAAGTTCATTCACTTGTCTGCAGTTAGAGGGAGCAAGGCTTGGTTGCCTTCAGACCCAGGCTGATGCGGTTTGGAAAGCAGGAGTGAAATGAGATTGGGTCTCCTCTGCTTCTGGAGAGTGGGCCAGGTAAAACATGGGACAAAACTTCCACCTCATCCTCTTCTTTCACTGCCTTGAAAAGAGTGACATCCACTATTATTCTATTTCTGCTCTGTTTATACCTGCATAGGACAGGACTAAAAGCTCAATTATTGAATTTATACGACTTTCAATTGATGGAAATGAGAACTCAACTTTCAGAGCATCTCAAACATTTCTAATCTCGTTTGAGAACGTTTTCAAATCAGAATACAGACAAATAAATATATGCTAACACTTACCTTGGTTACAAAACTGCTGCAGTTTAAAGTCTCTGTAAATGTTCTTTCCTCACTACGTGCCTTAATTTTTAAATTAGAAAAATCTCTCCTCTCCTCTCCTCTCCTCTCCTCTCCTCTCCTCTCCTCTCCTCTCCTCTCCTCTCCACTCCCTTTCAGTTTATATTTTTCACAGTTAAAGGAAAATAAAAAAATCTGTTTGTTGACTTTTCATCTGCATGGCAGACCTAAATGAAACATTCTTCATTTTCACTTTGTCAGAGGATAGATGGAAAGTGCCATCTGTAATATAATAACTGTGACCAAAGTGATGCTGCCTCAGAAGTGTAGCAATATATTCTCTCAAGCTAATTTTTCCTTTTTTTTTTATTTTTTTTTTAACAAGTGGCACTTGGTACTATTTACAATCAATTAATTTAGGCTGATTTTAGACAGTGTTTTACATTACCAGAAAAAAAACCACAATTTGAAAAAAATCAAGGCAAAATATACTTCAGTTTACTGTGTTTGAAGAAAACCCGATCATTTTGCTCAGAATTTAATGGAACGGAAATCCATTTTCAGGAAAAAGGAAATATTTTATCTAGATGAGCATATTTATATGTTTTTTACTTCCCTAAAATAGAGAGATTTGAACAATAAGATCTCAAATGAATAATCTACACATGTACACTTTGAGTAGAGAGTGTTTATGTATGTAAGCATATCACATGACCTTACCAAACAACAGGAAAATTTTTGGCCATTTTTGTTATTTTTAGGAATTGCATTATTTCTTGTATAATTTTTTCACAGAATTTAAGAGCTTGTAGGTTTATTCTGCTATGTGATTCATAGATGATCCCTGAAGGTTTAAGTCCTATTTATGACTAAAGGAGAGAGTAAAAGACATAGAAATATCTATATAGTTTTCCTGCATTTATACATTTACGAAAAAATTACATATTTTAAAATTTTAGCCATGAAAACCTAAGATTCTGCCTAAAGCTTTATACTTAAAATGGCAAATAAATATTTATTGAAAAAACAACTGCCTAAACAAAAATTTGGCTGTTTCTTGAATATTATTGACTTAAACCAAATTTATAGAACTTAAATTCCTGCCTTCCACAGCTTTTCTTTTCAAAGCACAAAGGGAAAGTTTTATTATTTCATGGCTGATCCCTCAGACAGCAATGTCTGATGTTACAGAACCAAGATGAATGGAACTTTGTCAGTTCCCACCGTCGAAAGATCTGGTCCAGCTTGTCCTCACATCCTCACTCTCTTGTCCTGGATTGCAAAGCCTCCTCTCAGCAGCCTGAGCAGCCACAGGGCTGGAAGTACTGCAGGGAACTTGCTGTTGGAGGCTGTCAGAGATGTGGATTTCCACAGAAACGTGGTTCTGCAGGGGGAAAGCAGGCTTTCCCGGGAAAGAGGAGATTTCAATGAGCGCATTGAGGATGCTGCGGATGCGCTGCAGGACTGCCCAGGAGCCTTTGTCCATGCAGGGCACTGCAAAATCCCTGCTGTGCACATGGCCCTCGTGGTTCAGCCTTGCTGTGCCCCTTCCTCCTGCTCCCGCTCAGCACCAAAGCTGCATTTCAAAAAGCATCAGAAGACCCTGGCTGGAGGCTTTTAATAGCAGACAGCACACATCACTGGCAACTGTCCTCCGGGGAACAATGCTGTTCTTGCTGAGGACTAAAGTACATCTCCCTCTCCAGTTACAGCCCATAATTTCTCTGCTGCCAGAGCAAGAATGTCTCGGGGGAAATGGATAAAATTTACAGTATGCAGTGGGCAACTTAAAATAAAGTGTTGAGTGAGAGTCTTCAGTTGTTGGGTTTTTTTTTTTTTTTTCAGATAATTATGCATATTTGATAAAGCCTGCCAAAAGCAAGGTTTCCCTTCTGATATTCAGTGTATTCTACTTTTCCTTACCTACAGAGAATGTGGGGGTTAAAATTTCCTGTATAATCTTACATTTAATCATATAGACAAATAGACACAGATCACTTTTCCCCTCAAGAGGTAGCAAATAAAAGTTGAATGGAAAAGGGGAAGAGAGAGCCTTTGTCAGCTACATAGGCTTAATTGTTATGCCATTATTGTGTTCTGAGACCATGAAAGCTTTATCTCATCAACAAAAAGATGCATTAGCCTTTAGATTGCAGAATAAAGCCACTGCAATATTGTGAAGGATTTCTGACTTACAGTGAGTTCCATGGTAGCTGAAATGTATCTATCAAATGCTATTTCTCATCATGAAATTTAAACTTATGCCATTTATTTATCCATATTGTTGTATATGAACAGAAGATGAGTGAGTGTTATTTGCTCTGCACAGCCCCATGGTGGGATATCCAAGGTAATAATGTGGATAGTCAGTGTTCTTCAGGGGGTTATTTTTGTCAACCAAATAGCAGTTCATGCAAGGTAAATTGTTCCTCTTCACTTTGTGCTGAGTTAGAAAGTTGTTCGGAAGACAGTGCCATAAAATTTAAATATCATGGGCTTCCTTTGCATTGTGATTCATGAAGCAAATAACAGCACCATTAAAAACAAGTGAAGTAGTTATCCCATTCAAATGCAAAGTCCAGGGATTCAGAATACTTGAAATATGCTCATGAAACATCAATGAAAATATCTGATTGGCTTCATGGAAGATGGAGGGCGTGGGAGATGGGCACATTATTGCTTGTTACAGCCTTAGAGAAGCTGTTGAGGGGTTAACACAGCGAGAGCTGATGGGGCAGTATTGGGCAAGCTGATGAGTTACTCCTAAATTTTGAGTTTATCATGAATAACCAGGAACAGATACTCTGCTGCTGCCCACAGCAGTATGCAAAGCAGGCATTTCATCAGGATAAAGCCTTTCTACTGAGGTCACCATGTAAACAGTTAATGAAGCAGAAATACTCCAAGGGTTCATTGACTGAGAACATTTAGATGAGCTCTGTGTAACTGTTCAATTGGCAGCAGGGAAATTACCTCACTGATGCTTTAAAGAAACTGTGGACACTGTACTCCTCCAGCATTAAATGGGGTGTTCATAATTAAATTCTTATTTTCTAAGTCAGTGTAGCAGTTTGAGTATTACTTTTATTAAGCATTGCAAAGTTAAAAGGAGAGGAAAAAGCCTAGAGGTCACAAACTACTTCACACAATTTGGAGTGCAGTAAGGAGTTATTGCTGTGCTAGTGCCTGTTAATGTATCTGCAATTTTCCATTGGTTTAACCTTTTTTTTTTTTTGTCCAAAGAATTGCCTTGTAACCAGTTACTACAAAACCCTACGTTACTGTGACAGAACTCAACACAAAGATAGTTTGAGATGTGATTCATCATCCTAGGGGTGGATGTTGTCTTGCAGTATTCTGCAAAGTCCCAAATGTTATTGGAGCTAGCACAGCATTCTGTGAGTCATGGGAACATCTTATTTAAACATGCTAGTATTTCCCAGGTTGTAAAGTTTAATAAATCCTCTATCATTTCTCCTTCAAAGAGCTCTGCTATGGTCAGCTGAAGAGTAAAACTGCTTAAACCTTCCTGGTTGTGATTTGTATTTATGCAAATGGCCCTGTCAACCCTCAGGCTGGTGATGAATCTCTTTCCCTCACCACCTTCCCTCCATTACAGAAATACATACACATGTCCCATAAGACTAGTTCTGAGCAATAAATGCCAAATGTGGAGATTTTAGGACCAGGAGGAGCTATTATGACTTCTATGTAACAAGACACTAGTTTCTTACAGAGTGTCAAGCCCTTAACTTGACTGTGCTAAAAACACACATTATGCATGTAATTCATCTTCCAGTGCAGAGTGTGTGAACTGTTTCAGTGCCTTTATCACTCCTATTGCTCTTCCTGGGAGCACATCCAGGGATCAATCCTCATGCTCAGATTCATCTGCCAGATTCCTCCTGGAAGCTGGGGGATTTTGTGCCTGCCCTCCTTCACTCATGACTGCTTCCTTAATGTAGATTATTGCACCAGCAGCTTCTTTGAACCTCTCCTATTTAAGCGACAGCAAAATTCTTGATGTGCTCTTCCATGAGTAAATGACAGCTCTTCATAGATGGCATCTGCATTTTATACTTAAAAAGTTTTTTAAAAATAAAAAAAACAAACAACTAAAAGCACCTTTTATCACTAGGCCATGGAAGCAGTGCCTTTGAAATCTGTGATATGTGTTGGAAGGGGTAAAGCTTCCTGCACTCATGGGGACAGCAGTGAAGACTGGCATTCCCACATCTTAATAATGACATCCAGTAGATGAGGCACTGTGTAGCTCCTAGTGGGATGGAAACTGTAATGATTAATGTGTGGCTAACATCTTGTTTAAAAGAATCCTGCTATTCCAGTTTGACTGGACGTGACTGCCCTTCTCCCTCTGTACAGTAGCTACCGTGCCATGGGAGATGTCTCAAAAACTGGTAAATTGTTTTCAGCAACATGAAGATGATAGCCTTGCAATGAAAGCTCTAAATGTCTAATAGGGAGGACTTCCTACTAAATTATCCAATATTATTCATACACAAGTGTATTGACACAGGGCATACTCCAGTGTCAGTAAAAAGCAACTTAAGCATTGATTATGAAACGATTCCTTATGGAAACCGAAATTCTTTCAGAATGCTACTTTAACGTGTGTGCCTGTATTGATATTTATACATGTATGTAACTGCAAACGTGTGCATACCCACACACCACATGCACATTGCTCAGATGTAAAATATTATACAGAAAAAATCACCCTGTTCTTGGGTGTCTTGTGAACGCTCCGAGCCAAAGGGCAGAAGATCCATTCAGGTCTGGTTAATCAGCATCTTGCTACCCAGCTAGTACCATAGAGAGAAGTCTGTCTCTTCTGTTGGCTTTCAAAAACAGGAAGGTTTTGATCCATCTGTCACACAATTCCCCCCATTTCTATTTAGAGAAATATGCAATCTGTTCCATTAATAAAACGTCGCGAGTCGTTTCCTCCTTCCGTGCAGCTCCAAACCCACTTGACAGGTGGATATTTTGACCTGTACATGGTGCAAAGCATTGAGTCATTTTAGTAAGTGTATGTCTCCACAAAGAAAAGAAAGATAGACACTAATTAAAACCTGGATAAGTCATCTGGAAGACTGGTAGCACACTCTGGCATTTGTTAGTACAATACAAAAGTCACTAATTATAGCAGTATTGTTAGTACCATTGAAGTTATAACAGCCTGTCAGAGGAGCCATTATAAGCCACTATATTCAGGTGTTCACAGCAACACCCATAAAAATTAAAGTAAAGCTGAAATTTGGCATGTGTGATCTTGGTTTGGAGTGTTTTTTCCTTTAACAAACTGGTCAGGGGTTGCTTCTGCCTGCACATATTTGTATCTAACTTTGCTGTTTTAAAATCTTATTTTGAAAACCACTTATAAAGAAAGTTGTTTGTTTATTCCTAAAGTAAATACTTTGGGATAAAAAAGATGCCAGTTTAAATCCTATTTCTTCTGTTTACCTGTTTCTTCTGTTTTCTTCTGTAGTCCTAGCCACATATATTACATTTTGGTCACATAATTAAGTATATGTGTAACTCCAAAAGTGGAGAAGTTCAATAGAAATAGTCAACTAGGAAAGGCACCAGGAAAAATATTTTTCTGCTTCTGGTTATTAATTTCTCCATTCTTCAGGTCCTGTCTTCAAAACTTCACTTAAGAGACTGAGGGAGAAAATAATGGCTTCTTTTTGTCCTTATAAAATGTCATCTACTTGGGGTAGGAGTTGTTCTTTGCTGATGTTTATACAGTGCTTGTCCCAGTAGGATTTCAAACCTCGATTAGATAAAGAACAATGGGAATGCAAATACCACAGAACAGAATGTTTACAAATATTCCTTGTAGGGGTGGCTGCTTTCAGGGTTTTACAGGAAATCAATTACTCCTGTGCATCTGCTAAAATGGGCCAATTCAACAACAGCTGGAAAAATTAAAGATCCCAGCCCCTAGTTTCTCATGGCATGCCAGTTCATAGACTTAATGAGAGAAAACTGTTTATATGTTATACCTACATTAGCAGAGTTAGATCCCATAAATTATGCAGGACACCATTAATAAGTTTCATTATGCATCAGACTACAATGTCCTCATTCTAGCAGCAGTCTCTGATTAATTACACAGCAATCACTGCAGAGCTGACACTGCCAGAGATGGGGGATTACCCTGTGTGCCCCTTGATGCAAGCCGTCATTAATATGATGGCACAAGGATTTGGGATAACAAATCAACTCAGCTAGAACAGACCCAAACTCATTAAAGTTTAAAAGTTGTATGTGTTTAATCTTTATTTTAAAAAATAAACACAGGGGGGATTTGCCTCATAATAGTACCTTGGGTTTTCTTTCATCCAAATAAATCTACTTGTGGCAGCAATGAAAGAACATAACAAGTTGACTTAATAAGATACAGCAGGTAAATTCAAAACCCTTGACACCAGGACATTTTCTTCAACTTTTTCTTCATTTATTGATTTTTCCCTAATTCCTTCTCCTCACAAAAAATCCAGAAAAGAAGAGCTACTGTAAGAGCCTAAATGAGAGATGTGGGACTCCAGGCTGCTCTCCAAAATGCAGTTTACTCCATCCAAGAGGTTACAGAAGTGCAGGGTTGTGGGTGACAGAGCTGTGCCCACAGCTGTCAGCTCCAGTGCAGGCAGGCCTGGAGACCCTTTGGTTTTGGTTACAAATGCATTCTATACTTTTCTTTGCTGAGCATCTTAATGGAGTAGAACCAATCTAGACCTTAACTTTTATCTATAGCCTATCATAACTACGATAATTACCATATTCATGTTACTGTTCTCCAGTCATTAAAAGTCAGTACATTACAGTTTACGCTACAAGTTGTTTTTCAGTTTTCTTGCGGTGGAAAATTCTGAGACCTTTTTTCTACTTGCCACATTTGCTGCCTTGTTTTCCTGTGCTGTCTTTCTGCTTGGTAAAAACATCTTCTTGTTTGAGGTGGTTTTATCTTTTGCTCTAAGTCATAAAAAACCCTTTGAACTAATCCTTTGCCTCCTTGGTTATCCAGTAAGACTGGCTCAGCAATTCTTTTCTTCTGTATCAAAACTTGCTTCCATCTCTACTCCTTCTTCAGATTCTACATTTAAAAATCTTTCTGCTAAGTATACATATCTGTGAGAGTTTCTTGTCAAACTTTCATCCTTCCCAACAAACTACCACACAGGACTCCAAAATCCAGAGTAACTGGGTCTGGCCCAGGCTGGTTGTGCCTAATCTTTGGATTATAGGCCAAATCCAGTGTGAATTTATTTAGGGAAAGCATTCGGGTATGGAAAATCAAATGTCTTCCCTGCTGGTCTTTGTGGGACACTACTGTGAAACTCAGAAAAGATCATGGTGAAAATACAGAGTGAAAGACATAAAAAAAATAAATATGAAATAGACAAGAATTTTCATTAACCCCCCTTCCATCCCCCTCCAAAAAAATTAACAAAAAACCCAACAAACGAAAGCCAGCTAACTAATCAAAAAACCTAAAATAAATTACCAAAAAAACAAAATCAAAACAAACAAAAAAAGCATTTATCTTGTCAATGCTTATACTTTCACCTGAACAACCTAAATGAGGATATCACTCACTGGCAAATGCTTGCATGGGAAATGGATAGTGAGACACTTAATGTATGGCAGCTCAGTTCTTCAGTGATATTAGTCATATTCTGGGAGTACTTATTTCATAGAATCGTGGATTGGTTTGTGTTGGAAGGGACACTAAAGCTTATTGTGTCCCATGCTATGGGCAGAGACACCTTCCACTCTCTCAGCTTGCTCCAACCCCTCTCCAATCCTGGAACACTTCCAGGGATGGGGCAGCCACAGCCTCTCTGGGAACCCTCTGCCAGGGACTGACCACTCTCTGGAGGAAGAATTTGTTCCCAACATCTGCTAAAAATCTCTTCTTTTTCACTTCTAAACCATTCCCTTTGTCCCATCACGATGTGCTTATGTAAAAAGTCACTCTCCATCTTTTTTATAAGCCACCTTTAGGAACTGGAAGGGGCCTTAAGGTCTCCTCGGACCCATCTCTTCTCCAGGCCAAAAAGCCCTGTCTTTCTCAGCCTGTGTCCAACAGCTCCATCCCCTGGAACATCTCTGTGGCCTCCTTGGGGCTTGATCCAATGGGTTCATGTCTGTTTTGAGCTGAGAACCCCACACCTCATTTTCCTGCATAACTAAATTCTGCATTAGCAATGAATTAAGTGGGGTGACTACTTAAAATGCTAAATCACTAAAATATTAGTGATTTAACAATTTTTATCTTCCCTGTTCATTAAGCATCTGCATGAACCCCCTTTTATTGTGCTATCATGAGCTGTTAGGTCTGCTTGTGTAACCTGCCAACAGGTACTACCAAGGCCTTTCCATTATAGCTCTTTTGTGGAGAAGAAGAGTTTCAACATATCTCCTTTTTCAACATATCTCATTATTCTAGCAGTTAGACCTCATGGATAAAGAAAAAAACTTCCCTATATTTGACTACACACAGAGACTCATATCAGTCTTGTAATTTCTGGGACCCTGCTCAGTGATATTTTGGCATGGAGCCTGTAGAGAGCAAGGACAGGTGATGATTCTCAATAAAACTATAAGTTACTTTTGTAATGTAACTCAATGGCGTGCAAAGTCTCACCAACTCCAGTGAGGCTTGTGTGAGATGCCCAGAGTATTCTCACCTAAATTCTTCAGGAAAGAAAAAATGCCACATCAAACGTAAACAAGACACTGACGTTGAAATTGCCAGGGAAACAGACATATTTCAGGGTGCTGAGGTGCTGCCAGGACATTTACTTCAATGCATCTTTTTCTTGAACGATTTTTCCATAACCCTTTACTGGCCAGAATATTTGAATCCATTGAAGCTCTTGTAGATCACTACCTTTGTTCATCTTTCAGGGAGAGTGAAATAATACAATTCCCAAAATATAAGAACATTTGAGTGGTAACTCTCTTCATTCAGTGCTCTTTCAATGCATGCAACCAGCTGAATGAGGAAACACAAACGTGTTGAGGTGTTAGCAACTGCTACTTGAAGAAACATCAGGAAGGCTGTGCTGAACATTCATTAGACACTGAGTTTTTTATATTTGTTCTCTGTGATTTTGAAGATAAGTCCTCTGAAAACTCAGTGTTCATGATATTGTTCCTGGTCTTGGCCCCATTTTTAAAATAATTTTATTATTCTTTACATATTCATCACTGCAAGTCCTCAAATATTTTAATGGTTTGGAGTGGGACTGAATCAGGAAGAAATGTTTTGAAAGACTTCATTGAAATATACAAAAGTCTCAAAAGTAAATGCTTTATTTTTACAGTGTTGGTGTGGACACAGAGATAATCTGAGACAGTATCTGACTTATAGCCCATCACATATTCTGTGGCAAGTGCAAGGGTGTTGGATCCTGGTCTCACTCAATCAATTTTCCACAAACTGAGTGCAGGAAGCTGAGGTGCCCTTTAGTGTCCTAGAAAATTGCCCATTTCATAAACATAGGTTACAAATTGCTCACTTCAAAAAACACAAACAATCACACAAAATTGCATTCATGAGTCCTGAGCTCACAGAGAATCAGCCAGCAGCACAGACTTTTCCCTCCACAGTTTTAATAGAAGGCAGAGTCAAACACAAACAAAGCAGAGAGCAAGCAAGCCTGAAGAGCATCAGGTTGAAAGCATCCTATGTTGGTAGTAATGCTTGTCAAGGATGTTGCAGATGTTGAAAAACAAGAATTTGCCCAGCAAAAAGGCTCCTGGCCCAACACACTGCACCAGCTCGCTACTCCTTAATCCACCCTCTTTTTTTTACTTTCATCTTCATGCTCGATTTATTCTTCATAACAGTAAAGTATGAATCGAGCATGAAGATGAAAGCAAAGCCATTTTCCTTCCCAATTTTAGCCCATATTGGTAAATTTTGGGTTTGTATTTTTTTTTTTTTTTTGGTCCCACAGAGTCAGAATGCATCAAATCTTTGTTGATGTCCAGGTTTCATAAGAATGGTGTGTCACTCCTGATGTCACTTTAAATTTACAGATTGAGTGAGGTACATGAGGTACATTACAAAATCTAGGAAGCCTGAAGACCGTGTTCCTCTGGGTAGGGGAAGAGTGAAGCTGCTGAGCATCATTTCCCTCCACAAAGCACCTCTGAGTGTCCCGAGACGTGCTGTACTCTGCAAACTCTGTACTTTTCCTCTCCATGGCTCTATCATGTTCATGGCGCTTTTCTCCGTGGTATTTTGAGGGAATCAGGTTTCCTTCCATCCTTCTGGATACTGACATTGAGTGAAGGCAAATTGTTATTTCCAGCAGTGATGCTGCCAGCCTTGTGGACTGTTACAGTCCTACAAGTTTAGTGACAATTATGTTTCTGAGACAAACGGTCTCACTAACTCTGTTGCTATATTCCCCCACTGAAAGGGCTCTCAAATCAGCCCTGATACCTGAATTTTCATATCTCCATTGGGCAGATGTAATTGATGAATTCACTATGTGTCTCTGTCTTACTGTGTCTGTCCAGATTTCAGCTTTATACCTTGAATAAGTTTCCCCTTGCTGCCTTCACTTCTAACTCCAGCTGTCAAGCCATATCAAACATCCTTTGTGACCCTTTTTTTTGTTTTAAATTCATTTTTGAGTGCTCCTGTCTTCTAACTATCTTTATTATATCTCCTATAAATTGTCCTGTCTGCAAAATAAAAAGCAAGGCCATAGTCCTGGCAGAAAGAAATTCAGTAGTGCCCTTGCACTTACAGGAACAGATATAACCACTGTGGGAGCACTTTGAACTCATTCATAAATTGAAATTTGTCCTTTGACTGTTAGATATGGTCACTAGGAGAAAAAATTTCAAAAGCAAAGGGTGACCTGAGCACAAAATAGCTTTTATGTTTTGGGATAAGGAGGCCCAAAGGAAGGAGCAAAATGGTCCTGTGGTGACAGTGTTAGTCAGGTCTGCACTTGCATCCTGTCACTCTTCAAACAGCACTGATAATGTCAAACAAGTCACCTAATTAATTCCTGTGTGTCTATGCCCACAATTTTTCACTTTATGGAGGAGAAGAAAGCGTGAGATTTTCCACACAAATATGTATCCCCTGGCTGGTGGTACAATGTCTTTTCTAGACTAAGTTTTAGCCTTTTAGTTCTTCAAGCATAAACTAGCGATAAAAGCAGATCCCTGTTTTTCAGGGGTGTTGTGGAGTTCAAAATAAATTTAAAAAAAAAAATTAAAAAATAATAATATTAATAATAATAATAATAATTTTTATATATGTGTGTGTATATATACATACATATATATATACACATATATAAATGTATATGTATATATATGTAGATATGTATATATCCAACACTCTCTGTTGGATGGTGCAGTCTTTCACACTGTCCCCCTGAGGATATCCCCAGCCTCCATGGCAGTGCATGAACCAACAGTGCAGAGAAAGTGATGATAAAGGAAGCACACCCATGAGAGCAGCCCTTATCAATGCTTCCTGCTTGGGCTCTGAGAAATCACTAACATATTCCTTCAAAGGAGCTGTACAGGATTGAAAAACATTTGTGCTATGTAGGCTTGGAAGGACCAGGGATGACATCCTCATTGCTTCAATTTTCATTAGCTGCAGGTCATTAAACAGCCATTTGTGGGCGTAATTCTGTGTGTATAAAACCACTGAAACATTCATTACGCACAAAATGAGTGAAAATAGACCCCAGTCATTTCTGCCTGTGACATTTTGTATTATAGTGATGACCAAAGGATTTTGTCTTGCCCCCTTCACCTGCTACAACTCTGATGTACACCAGTATTTATGCCCAGGCCTAGGTAAGCCTCATGACTTTTTATCTCTTGCAAAGAGAATTTCCAAAGAGTATTTGTAACCCACCCACAGGAAACCCCAGCCAGGCAATAATAAGGTATCCACCAAACCAATCAGTCTCTGAGCCATCAAGGAATATCTTTTAATGAATTTAAAACGAATTTTGGTTTGATTAGTGTGCAGCTGCGAATTAAATAGCCTTATATCAGTGGAATGAGTTTCCTGGAGAAGCTGTGGCTGCCCCTGGATCCCTGGCAGTGTCCCAGGCCAGGCTGGATGGGGCTGGGAGCAGCCTGGGATGGTGGAAGGTGTCCCTGCCCAAGGCAAGGTGTGGAATGAGATGAACTTTAAAGTTGCTTACAACGATTCCAGGATTCTATGATGATTTCTTTCCACATGACTCTTGCGTCAAGTAACCCAGCGCTAAGCAAAGGAAAAGAATAATTTGCTGTGCTTATATATTTAGATTAGCACTGTAACCTCCTGCACGCAATCGGAGGACTAAGAATAACTTGTATGGAGGAAGACAACATTGGAGAAAACAAAAAATTACAAAAAAAACTTTTGCAAAAAACATGCTTATGATAATCAGTTTTCCCCCAGAGTAGAACATGGAAAAGACAGATGATGCCTGGTTGTCTACTGAGAGCTACAGACCTTGCATAAGAAGTCAGCCTGACAGCAGTAGCAGAAGATTTCATGAGGAAGGGACTGATGTAAATAAGGATTATGGGTCTCTAATCTTGGGCAGCCACAAGCTTCTTGGGCCAATTTTTTTTTTTTTTTTTAATAAGCTGCTAAAGCTGGGAAGTGAAACCTTTATCAAAGCAATTAGATAAAGTGCTAAGCTTTCAGAAAGACTTGATCATGTACAGAGTGACTTCAATGGGAAATGTCCCTGTGTATGGATACATAATTTAGAGTTTTGTAAGGTGGATGGAAGCTGGGACATGCTAAAATTGTCTTCTCAATGGAGAAAGGACTTGAAACTTTTTCTAAACTCCAAGCAGCAATGAGAAAATATTTAGTTCTCATCTTGTTGAAATCTATTCAAGGGAACATTTGAAGCTCGAGAGCTCAGGCAGCAAGAATTGTGTTCATCCAAAGCTTGTAATTGTATATCCAAATCCAATAACATTGTAGGATTCCAATCTAATAGGTCCAAAATTATGGTCTTGAAAGCAATTCAGTTACAACATGTAAGTTATATTTTAGGAAAGAAAAGAAAAATAACAGGTTTTAAAAGATGTTTTTCTAAAATGTTTTAGATTAAAGAACATGGAAGAAGCCAATTTCTTCTTGTGCCACTGGGAAAAGAAAAATCAAAAGAAAATACAACACCTCCCAATAGCACCTCACATCCAGACCAGACCAAAACATATTCTTAATTAGAATGAAAAAAGAAAATGAACATGGAAAAAAAAAGTTATAATCCCAGAAAGTATCATGCTAGGAGAACATTAGGAAGAAAATGACACACATTTCCATAATTCGTAGTGCTTGGCTGTGATTTTGCTGAGAGGCAAAAAGGACTTGGAGCCTACACAGAACGTGTAACGACATCAAAGCATATTTTAGCATCCAAATCAGAAGTTATTCCTCTCAGTGTCAGCTGGCATTTAGGGAAACATCAGCCAGCCAAGGAGGTGAAAAGAAGAGCAGCAGTGGCAGAAAGAGTTTTCTAATAATTCCTGGAGGAATATAAGGTGTTGTTCTGCCTGGGGTGCTGGCCAAGCAAAGGCATTTTTACCTTGAAGGAAATGCTTCCTGTCTTTTCCTTCTGCATTAAAAAAATAAAACTACATGTAAAATTACTGCCTTAGTCAACAGAAGTGCCAAAAATGCAATTGAAAAAAATACCTTGGCTCCACTTGGATATACACAGAAAACCCCAAGATTTACTCTGTTGAAATAATTGTGTGTGGCAATATCAAAACAAAAGCAGATGTTAATGCATTTACCTGCATTTACCTGCATTTACCTGCAGCCTGGCTATATAGACTCTTTTAGAGAGCAGAAGATGAAATTTGTTATATTCATTTAGGGATAATAAAAGCAACAAAATCCTTTGGCAGGATTTTTGAAGGGCTCTCTCTTTAATTGGTATAAATTTATATAAATAATTAACCATCACCATAACTGGATGACTAGGCAAGATAATAGAGATGTTTCCTTTTGAGGTTAAGACTCTATTCTTTGTAACACCAAATAAACCCGGCAGCTTGTAGGAGCAGGTTGCTCCTTTCTGAATTGGACTGGAAATGTTCACAAATCCTATTCTGCTACCCAAGACCCTTGGGGCAGGGGATGGAAAAGGCCTGTGGTTTCCAGGAGAGGAAAAGAAAGGACTGCTCAGCCTGTGTTTTTAGGACTGGTTATCTGAACAGCACGTGAATACTTTCAAACTAAACTGGTCACTAAATCTGTGTTTTTCATGTAATCTACAGGTAAGCATTGTATGTAATATGTAGTATAATTTATTTTTAAAGGGTAAAAATAATATTGATAGAGCCAAAATCTCCCCTGCATTATGTACAGCTCAGCTGGGTAGGATTACACGATAGTTGTATAAAAGAAACCCATCTGGCTGGGAGGATTTCCTGTGATAATTTGAATTAAAAATATACCATCTCTGATTTACGATGCACAGGTAGAGCAGGGACCCTGAACCAGGCTCTGTGAGCTGTTCCTGTGCCTCCACCAGTCCAGCTGGTGTCACTCAGTGCTGCCTGACCAGCACCAACAGCTGCACACAAAACCTTCATCACACATAAGACTGTTTTGGAAAATGGTGTTTTGTTGGGATTTCTTCTCGTTGCAAACTTCTTAGCTCACCTTTCAGCTCAGGACAGACCTGTGTACACACAGGATTTTGCACACATATATTACCATGTGTGATGGTTCTTTTCCTTTCCAGAAGAGAAGGCCTTGAATCAGCACAGTAAAATAGGCTGAGTCAATAGTTCCATGGACAGTTACTAAAGCACAGTATTTTATATTTAAAATATTAATATATATATATAAATATATATTTTATATATATATTATATGTATTTAAAAATATAAAAATATATATTGAAAATATGTAAAATATATATAAAATATATATTTTATATATTTACTTCAGAGACACCTATCTCTTTCCAGAAAAAAAGGAAAGATGTGAGCAATGGCTCTGATAGTTTTCATTACAAAAATATTCACCTTAATTTTGCAGATTCTGCACCAGTTGGAAACTGATTTAATGCTCCTCATTCAAGACAGAATGAGACAACAAAGCAGATTTTGCAGGGCAGTTAAATTATCCAAGGTATGAGAGGTTTTCTAAACCAGGTACCCCTTGTCAAGTCCCTATGCCACCTCCACAGCCAGATTCCTGCTGGCTGCTTCAGGTTTAATTTTGTGGTTTCACTTTCTCTGTGAAGTTCATTGTGCTCCCAATCCCTCATGCTGTGCACACATAAAGGCCAGTGGATGAAGTTTTCTATAAGGCTTATGTATTTAAGTTTTGTCCGGACCATAAGGAGGTGCCTTGTGCCTCTCTGCTGAAAGGTCAGACCATCCTTATCTATCCAAATGTCTTTCTCTTCATTTGATGAACAACAATTCAATGTTTCCTTCACTGGCACTCTACGTTTACATGAGCTACCATGAATTCCCTCTGATCAGCACCTTTGCTCCAGCCTTATTCACTAAATAGAAGATCAGGTTGTTTTCCACTTTCCTTGAGTTTCTCCAGTGCAGTGCATAATGACAACAATTCGTTCATTACTTGGAAAACTATTTTTTACGTTTTTTATAGAATTAGAAGGGATACACAGCTTTATCTTCTTTTTCTTCAAGGTGTTCCCCATTGTTGGTTTATTTCTTTTTCATTCCTATCCTTTGCCTGGGTTATTTACAACAGTCACCCAGCATGCCCATTATAATCAAGAAATGTAAGTCACCTCCTCTACTTCTTATTTGTCTCTCTTGACTCCACAATTTTCAGTAATCTTTCTGCATACCTCATTCTGAAATTTACAAATGAAGAACACCAATTTATTTGGCCCCACCAGCTTTAACTTTGTAGCAGGAAAAAAAAATCAGAACATCTTCCATGGCTGTTCTGCTTTCCTTTTCACCTATCACCTTTCCAAGAAGGCTGCTCCATTTGCCAGACCCAAGATCTGTTCTTTACCCTTGATATTTCTCCAATGCTTACAGACACAGAAATCCCTGTGTGTTTTCTTCAGCATGTACAAGGGGAGCTGCTAAACTCTCCCTAAAAGTGCAACGTCACAAAAACACAGAACTTGAAGGGACTGAAAGAGATCAACATGTTCTGTCCCCAACAGAGCAAAAGATCAAATGTATCCTTCCCAAGGGCTTTCACTTTTTATTAAAAGCATCCAAAAACACAGAAAGACCAGTAGCCTCTATCCTGTTTTTATTTAACGTACAAAAAGTTATGAAATTATGATCATTTTATTCATTACTCTCAATCTGATTAGATTCTTTAAAAGGCTATACAGACAAAATAGCAGCATATTTTCTAGCTGTTGAAAAAAAAAAAATTAAACTCCTCTTCCTAAAGCTAAAAAACCTTCTCTCTGCATTTTTCCTCCAGCAATGTTATCTTAGTTCTGATAATTTTTACAAGTTCTCAAAATCAGCTTGAAATCTCATCCTATCATGTAGAGCACTTGCTTTGTATTTCTCCACAGAGCTCCTTGTACCACCCACATGGGCATCCATCCACTGAAGTAATTCATAATGAAATGAAATCCTCTCTTGGAAGGGACTCCAATCGGCTTCCTGGATGCAATGTCTTCAGTCTGACACTTTTCTACTGTTGGTGATTGTAAGGATACAATTGTTGAAGAATGGTAGTGCAGCTAAACTGTGCTTGAATTGTTCTTTTTTGCTTGTGAGAATGTCACAAAGACCGAGTATAAAGACATATTAAAATCAGTGTACCTCACATCTGTCACCCTCTCTACCTATGAGCTACAAAGACATAATTTGATGCTTTGCCTGCTACAATTGTAGTCTCATTACTACTCAGAAAAATAATTTTTTTTAAAAAAATTTGCAAATTTTTCCGCAATTTCTTTCACAAATCAATGTTAATATCTTCCAAAATCCTCTTTTCATTCCTTTCAAGGGTGTTTGTTAGGTTTTACTCCTTTAAGTCGTCTGTAGTCTCCATTTTTCCAAGAGCTATTATTTTTACTGCCGAGGTTGTCCTGACTGCTTTCTAAAGTGTTGTAGAAACTAAGATAGCAGTTCATGTCATTACATTAAGATTTTAATATCAAGCTAACCAAAAAAAAAAACTCACCAAAAAACCAACCAAACAAACATTGAGCACTGACTGAGTCCTTCCATGAATACTTGTTCTCCCTGCAAAATTGCCTTCATTTCAGCATCATCTCTTTCTCTAACAGATTCTTGCTGCAATTAATCCCCCACTCACACAGGTGTCCTATGTCCTCCATGAGATGTCAGACACAGAGGCCTCTCCCTGAACTGAGTCACAAGGCTGCTTCTTCCCTTCTTCCCTCTGACGCACATTTTAAGACTGGATATTAGGAATAAATTCTGAAATGTGAAGACATTAAGGCTCTGGAACTGAGAAGCTGTGGATACTCCATCCCTGGAAGTGTTCAAGGTCAGGTTGGATGGGGTTTGCAGCAACCTGGGGTAGTGGAAGGTGTCCCAGCCCATGGAAGGGGTTGGAATGAGATAATTTTTTAAGGTCCCTTCCAACCAAAACCATTCTATGATCTTATGTTCATTGGGGTGACTAATGAAAGAAGGCGACCAGTGAATATTCATTTTAAAAAAAGATGGCCAGAAATTATGCTTGCCAGCATCAACAGTTTTTGCAAACGAAAAGGTTTTTTTTGAAAAAAAACCAAAAGTTTTTTTTTTAAAAAAACAAAAGTTTTTTTATCATTTCACCTAATAATATGCACTACATTTTTAGTGGATGTAGCAAATACCACACTTCTATTCAGAAGGAATTACAATCCTGAAGAGGAGAGCTGAAGTTGCCAAAGCAACTTAAAAAGATAGGTTTCCTTAATGAGACCTGCACTCACTTGTCTTTCATGGTGGATTTTTTTAGAGTGAGGTTATTAAACAGCCAAACCGATTTTCATCTTAAAGTATAGCATAAAAATTGCAGTTTGTTTACAATACTTCTCATTGCACTTGAAATGATATTTTATCCGCTGCTGACAAAAGAGCAAAGTATTTCTATTTCTGTAGCTCAGCTTCCCTGTTGGGAGAGAAAAACCTAAATTCTCTGTTATTTCAGCACTTGCTGCTAAATGATCCTAAGTGGCATGTGCCCAAAGGGGTTTCTGAGAGACAGTGCTCAGAAGTGCTGTAGCCAGGAAACTGTCTCTTGGAGCAAAATTTCCAGTTCCAGATTAGATGTGCAAGTTTCCAACCAATGAATTATATGATGAATCCAAGAATTCTCTCCTTGTAATTGCCATCCATATCCTGGCACGTGATGGAGCCCAGCCTTCCTTCATTCTTGATCACTTTCTTGTTTGTAAATTGATCCATTTCCAGCAAACATTACCTCAGCTTCAAAAAAGTACAAGCCCTCTGAACTGGCTGTTTGGAAATATTATTATTATTATTATTATTATTATTATTATTATTATTACTACTACTACTATTAACATCCAGAGTTAATATTAGTCACCTCGAGAGTTACCAAACCTCCAAGGGTCAATTATCAACAAGGTTTAATTCTCCAAGGAAACAATGTTAATGTATTATTGTGGTGTTTTTAATAGATTCGAATACAGTTTTAAAACTTCTTGTTATTTACCTTCCTCTAATTTCTGTCCCACCATCCATCTATGGTTAAATAGCAAGAATTTTTGTGTAGAGATCTTCCTGCCTTTCATCTTAAAGTGAATCATAGCATGGCTGTAAACAAAAGCGTAATAAATATACACAGCCATTCATAAAGATGTAGGAATAAAAATCTTCTAGGAGATAGCCTGCAAATGTCTGCCAGATGAAATGAATAGTCCATGATAATCTTCCTAGTTATTAAAAGAGAATTCATCTAGTTATTTATTTTTCTCCAGAGTAAATGAACCATTATAAGGCAAACTTGTTTTTGTGGTTTAATGTTTTCATCATTGATGTTTCTTACAACCTGAAGCCATTATGATGATGACTCACATGCTCTCAGACTTCAGAGACAAATGCATGCTACATGTACTAAAACTTGGTACATATCATTCTCATCATCCTAAACTGGATATGTCATAAAAAAGGCTCCAAAAAAACACCCCACAAGAAAAGAAATTAATGGTCTTTTGTGACTCCAGTAGTTGAATTCATAGGATTAAAACCTAAAATGCTTTGTAGTGATGTAATTGTTCTTTTATAGGCCTGGCTAATCTTATTATGGAGAACAAGCACAGGAATATTTCCTTACTGTGGAAGGATTTGGGTTTCTCTTTACGGACTGAGAAGCACACCCAGCTAGTTGTTTTCTGTAAAATTATAGGTTTGGGTGGTTTTTTTTAATGATCTATCAGCTAAAGCCCAACATTCTGTTTTTCCTGCCTTTTTTTTCTCTTATTTTCCTTTTCTTTTTGGTTTTTTTTTTTTTTTGGTTTTTTTTTTTTTTTTGGTTTTTTTTGTTTTGTTTTGTTCTGAAAGGTTTCCAAAGAAACTTTCAGTTCAAGAAATCAAATATGGGATTCCTGACCTCATAGACCAAGAATAAAGAAAAAAACCCAGACAATTAAATAGAAGAAAGAATGATTGGGTTAGAAGCTTTGAGAAGATTTTCACATATATTTATGTGGTTGACTTCAAGTGCTTCAGGATCATAATATGTATGGATGGTACAATTTACAGCATCCAAGCCAAAAACTCTAGAATTAATAAACTGTCATCTTTACTCACTTCAACATCCAAAGAAACACATTCTGCTCCTTAATTTGGAAAACATTACTTAGAAATCTATATGGCTCCTCTGACTAGCAGGCAGCAGACAATTCTTATAATTTTATTTAAAAATGTGAATGATTTATCAATGCTTTCATCATAAATTACTCAGCTGCAGGTGAATAAAAAACCAAAGAGTTACTGGAAATCTAATTGCTCATCAGTAGTGAAATGGTGCAGTGAAAAGATTTTCCAGACCAATATCTGACTTGTTTCAATGCAGGTATAATCCTGCCTACCCCTACCCTCAATTCAGGCAAAATTATATTGAATTATATGATCATAAAGGTTGGAAATTACCCCCAACACCATCAGGTCCAACCTTCAATCAATAACACCACAACCACTAAATCATAGCACAACGTGACATGTCCACTCATATTTTGAACACTTTTCTGTGTGATGATGCTGATGGGATGGGTGATGCTGTTTCAATTCTCAGCTGCTCTTTCAGTGTGGAAAGTTTTCCTCTGATCCAGTCAGAGCCTTCTGGTGCAATTAAATGGCAATTTTCCCTTCTCCTGTCCCTTGTTCCCTGGGAGAAATGACTAACCACCCCACCTGGCTTCAACCCCTTTTCTGGCAGTGGCAGAGAGGGAGGAGGTTCTCCTTGAATCTCTTTCTCTCCCAGGACCCTACGGAACCTTTTTGCCCCAGAGCCTCCCACCACTCCTTGATTCACCTGGTTTCTGTGCTGGCTCACTCCTGAATTGGTTGGAAATTGGTTTTGTGGCCATCTGTCACCTGTCACAGACATCTTTTCATGAGAATCTTTTCTTTGAGATTTTTACTTCCTGAGAAGCTGAGAGGCCTCAGGAGCAAAATGTAAACATTGGTTATCTGCTGCTGTGGAATGTAACAGGTGCATCTGTGATTGGCCCACGTTGGATGTTTATAATTAACGGCCAATCACAGCCCAGCTGTCTCAGACTCTCTGTCTGAGCCACAAACCTGTGTTATCATTCCTTTCTATTCTTAGTTTAGCTAGCCTTCTGAGGAGAATATTTTTTTCTATTTTTTTAGTATAGTTTTAATGGAATATACATCATAAAATAATAAATCAAGCCTTCTGAAGCATGGAGTCAGATCCTCGTCTCTTCCCTCATCCTCGGACCCCTGTGACCACCGTCACAGTCACCCTGTTCTAGTGAGCTGCACTGTGGGCACTGAGTGCCCTCTCTGCCATCCCACTTCATGCCAAGCAGCAGAGGAGACAACAAGGTGGGTTTAATGATTTATTTTATTGGTAAAAATAAAGCAGTAGCCTAAACAAGCAAGAGTGTCAAGGTGAACCTGCTGGCACCCAGCCTGAGCAAGGGAAGGGAGCTGTGGTCTGAAAAAATGAGAACAATCTTTGCTTTTCGTTGTAATTATGTCCTTTGTTTTAAACAACGCTTGGGATATTTGGTGAAAATAACATCCTCCATCTCCAAATGTGGACACCTGACATAAGAATTATCACTTGTTTTTCAGGAAACTGAAAACTATTGTTAGAAGAGGCGTGTGAGAGGCCTTATAGTCTATTACTGGGTTTATTATCTTTATGTAGCTCTTCTTATCTGAAGACGATCTTGTGAACTTTTTCTTATTAAAGTTTCTAGTACATGAATGTTCCACCTGCTACTGATAACACTACTATAATTGAAACTGTGGACATCTGGAGTGAAATGCTCTATCCTTTTAAATCTACATGAGATTTTTATACCACTCTAAATAAAAGCATGCTGTCTTTCTTTCCTTCCTTGTACCAATCACAGAATATATTTACTTTAGGATTATTAGGTGTAGAGTAATGCCTGGAGGCACATTTAAATATCTACTTAGTGACACTGTGGTAAATTTATGGAGGAAAGACAAATAAGAGAAGAAACAGGCTCAGTGGAACAGTAATCTTAAAATCTTCTATCCAACACCATTTTTATGAGAAAAAGAATGTGTATTTTCCCTTTTATTCCCTGTTTTCATAGGTTGTTCTCAAGCACATCATATTGCCATTTGGAGTAATAAATACTGCATCAAATTTGTCACCTTTAAAAATGAGAAAATGAAAATAAGAAAAAAAAGATATTATCACTGATGTCAGTCTTTGAAAAGGTAATTGTTTTATCATCTTATTTTAAGACTTGAATTAACCTGCTCTAGTCTCATCAAATGCTGCAAATGGAAACTCATATTTAAAAACTATTCACTTTGGTGATCTTCTGTATTTGCCTTTAGTCAAGGGAACAGAGTAGATGTTCCCCCGAAGGAAATGTACCTAAATGTACCTTGCAGACATCTTTTGGGCAGGTTAATTCACCCAAATCCCTTCTCCTGTAAGGACAAGTGGTTTAATGTTCTGTTCAGTTTTGTTCCAGCGGTGTAATTAGCAGGGATATAACAAAGACAGTGAGGGAATACAAATACCAAATTCCTCCCCCTCTTTAAGGAAGGCTTACTCCCTAGAGGCAGGTATGCCTGACATGAAAGCACAAGGAAGAGGCTTCAGAACACCTGTAAATCTGCTGGGCTCAGCCCCTGGAAGGCTCCTGCAGAGGAGGGTCCCTGGGCAGCATCCCTCGCTCTCAGCAGTGCCCGTGCCAGCTTCTCCCAGCTCCCCCATCCACACATCAGCACCAGCTCCAAGCCTGGCTTGGTTTAAACCCTGGCCTACCTGGACCACCAGGATGGTTTTCAGCAGATTAGAGCAAGACACAATGTTTTGAAAAGGATTATTTCTTATTCCAGAGATAGGGTGGTTGCTATGCAAAGGAAGATGTGCAGGTAATGGCTGAGCAAACTGATAGCTTTTCTTTTTTTTTTTTTCTTTTTCTGTATGTTTCTTCAGTGGCCTCTAAGCCAGCTCAGGAAGCCCACACATCCTCTTCTGTGGCTTCTAGAGATCAAGCAAAACAGTTTGTTGTCAGTTAAATAAAAAGATTAAGTTTTCATGCACACACACACACATACACTCATCCTCCTCCTTCAACACACATCACATCGCATCATTTATGTTTCAAAAATTAGAGTCATGAATGTTTTCCTGTAGAGCCTCTGTTTTGTAGAAACTTGAAACATTATTTACTCAAAATGATAGGATTAGATTCATTTCAGATGGCATGATATTAATCTTTGCTGTCTGCTTTAAAGCCATGGCTTTAGGGCTAATTACTGAACTCGTGTGTTTTGGAAAACTGGCCTCATTTCTTCGCCCACTCTCTGCCACCTTTTTCTCCCAGAACCAAGCTCCTTGCTCCTCTACTCTGTATTTTGAGATTTTCTTATAAATTCATCTCCCCATCAAGGGCTGAGGGTTGTCTTCCAATTGACATTTTTGCACACAAGTCCCTTCAGTGTCTGGATTATCCCCACATGCTGACAGATGAATTAGAGAAGCAAAGAGAAAGGAGTTTGGCACATAGCATGATAACAAGAATTTACCAATTGCCATGCAGCTGTAGTGGATTTCCTTTGTTGTGCCCCAGGGCCTCAGTAGATGTTTAGGAAGAATGACGTTTCCTGACTTTTTAGTTTTTGAAAGCCTGCCTTGACTTGTCAGCTTGTGACTTCCAGGCAACTTTGGTGGCATCCTTCCTCTCCCTTCAGCTTTTCCAAACATTTTCTGTATTTTTGAAGAGCTTTTTCCATAACTGCTTTGAGACATTTGTCTTGAATTCTTTCTTCCCTCTCTCTTTTCCCACTTGTATGCCTCCTCCTTATGAACAGAGCTCTTTTCATCTTGTTTTTTAGGCCTTTGCCTTACAGAATCTTCCTCCTTTCCCAGTGGCAGCGAGTGCACCATATTTTATCCCCATTAAGGCTCCGTTGATTTTTCCCATGTTTTGTTGCTTTTAAACAAAGTTTTCTTCCCCAAGAGTGCTTGAAGCACTCGAGTAGGTGTTCATTGCATTTTATTTTAAGACATAAGGGGACAAAGATGAGCAGCCAACACAGTAGGACAGGAGTCACTATCCTGAGGCTGAGACAGGGTCCCCAGGTCTTGGATCCTGCAGCTATCGCAAGGAGCATAGTGCAGGCACCACTGGTCTAGCCTTAAATAATATAAAAAAATAGATTTATAAACTTAATTTGAAATTATTAAGTGCCGTTATTTAACTAGAATCTAGTCCAAAACAATGCGTTAAACAGAAACTAGAAATTCGTCCAGAACTCAACAAAAACCATCTTTGTTGGAGTTTATATTTTAAAGATCACTACATTAAATTCTATTTGCAATATGAATAATGTAAAAAGGCAAAGTGGAAACTTCTTGGATAAAGTAATTTAAACTAGCTGCAAATCACAATCTGTGTTGGAGTAATCATGAATCGACAGGAGAAAAGAGATAACAAATCATCATGCACTTCTTTTCCTCCAGGTCCTTTACCATAGGATAGGTAAAATGTAGAGCCCATCTCAAAGATAATTTTCTTTCACATGAAAAATTTAAATTTTTCAGAAGACACTGTAGGGTAAAGTGTGGAGGACAAAAAAATTTTTCCTCTTTAAGTATCATTCAAGATATGATTCTGCCAAAGAATCAAATCCTCATGGAATAATGTAAGAAAAATGCTTCTGAATTATAAGGTCCATAAACCACTGTGGAAGAAAATATATTGGGCTTTGGTTCAGTATTTCAGTTCTGGGCCAGATATTCTGGTTTCCAACCAAAGGCTGAAAGATTTCAATTTATATGGGTTCATAAAGTTAATTTTTGTTACTTTTTTAAATATTAAACATTTCCACAAAGCAGCATCTCATCACAAAAGGAAGCCAACGTTTATAAACACCTAAATCTAACCAAACCTTACTGTCTCCAGCCATGATTAGGTCTCCTTTATCTTCCCAATCCTGTAGTTTTGTTTTCGTTCATTTATTTAGATGGCAGGTTCTGGTTGCTTTTATTTTGGCTTCTCATTACTTTGTTGTTCTTTTTTCCTTTTCTTTTTTTTCTTTTTCCTGGTGGGTTTTGGAGTTGTTTATGCATTTCACTTGATACACCTTATTTACATTTATCTCAGAAATGAACACCAAAATCATGTGTTTATGGCTTACACATATATGTATACTCACAGACAGTGTCTCACGCACACACTTATGTATGTATTTTTATATAAAAACATGTATTTATATGTACATACTTCAACTAATGGTGTTCAATCTGTTCCAAGGATGCATACATTCAAATGTTTATTCTGCTGATATTGAAGAAGACTGGCTTTCTTAACAACAAAACTATTGTAAATGTCTTAAAATTAAACAACAAGCTTCAGGCAAAAAGATGTATGCGCAGCAAAAAGCTATTACTTACAAGACCATATGTGCCAGAAGGCAAATACTCCCATGTTCAAAGACAGAATGGAGGAGACAACGTATTCCAGCTCTGAGCCCTTTTGATGCATCTCCCTTACACACACAATAAAAATTTTTGGATCAAGCTGGCTGCTTTCTTTCTACCAGAGTAATCAAGCTCTACATCATTAACCTTTCTGTTTGCCTGGCAGATAATCTGGGAGAGTAGCAAGTGACTACTCCTCCGGGCTTTGGAGGCAAGCCAACACAATTACTCTCACCCTGTTCTTTGAGGTGGCAGCTGCAGAGAGATCAGGATGTGGAAAACAACCATGAAATCAAAGGGTTACAGGCTTTGGAGCCAACTCTTCATTCATCTGCCGATCAGCCAGAGCTCCTAACTTGGACGACAAAGCCTCGCAGCTCCCTGTCCATGATGAGCAGTTTCAAACCATCAGTCAAGCAAAGAATGCCTTCACAAAGGTCTAATGTTAGCCCTACTGTCCTCCCACCTGTCTTTATTTTCTGGTGCTGGTGGTTGTGGCAGTAGCATGAATATGCGACAGAGCCAAAAGTATGCTGTCTTGCAGATTCTGTTCTCCTAATATGTCTATTTGGATAGTGTTATTGTATAAAGTCTACTGACATTCTGCCAAATGCCAGCTTAGATTTTTGGAAGTGGTTTGAGCTCAGAAATTTTCATACACAGACTAAAAAGCACTTGCCACCGAAATGCTCTCACTACTAGGTGGTGAATATGGCAGCTCTTTTGTGTTGGTGACGAACACAGCTAAGGAGAAGGTGATCACCTGTGAAAGACAGGTAGCAAAAGGAGGTGACACTTGAGCCATTGTCCAGGATCTGCAGCTTCATGGGAGATGAATAATTTCATTACATGAAGGCTGTGACATCTTCAAAGGAGTTGCTGAGGCATTGGGTAGGAGACAGAATAAATAAATGTATAAAGGGAAAGAGGAATACAGAAAGGTGAAGTAATTTATCCAAGTCATGCTAATCGTGTTGGGCAGAGAAAAGATCCCAGACTCTCTACATCCTCAGCCTGTATCCCAGTTGCTAAGCAACTGTCCTGAATGTGAGGGTGCCCAAAGCACACTATATCAGATGCTATAACATTGGCACTCTGACACCTCGTGCTTTCATTCACGCTGCATCTGAGGTCTAATAAAGAAAAAGAAATGGGCCTCCTTGTCTGTCTGTGGCTTCAGCTCTCCTGCATTTAGTCTCTTAAACGAAGCCTCCCAAATTAGAGGACCAGTTGAACTGCAACCTTCCTTACCTGGAGATGTAAAACATCACCACTCCAGTGGGTGAGTTGTGCCATCAGTTCTCAAGGATGGCAAGCAGGTCTCTGTCTCACATGCCTCAAGGAGGGTAAGAAGGGTGATTAGGGTGATTAGGCTGCTAGCTCAAGATGTGTCAGCCATAGGCATAACATCACATGAGATCCATCTTGGCTTTTCTGTCTTAAAATTCTGCTGAAATGCATATTTCAACACAGTAAAAAAAAAAAAAAGAAAAAAAGAAAAAGAAAAAATTAAGAAAAGGGCTGAAATGCTTAATATCTGGGAAAAAATAACTGGGAATGTTCTGATGGACAGAAATGGATTCTTAAAATTACCAGGCCAATGTCTGGAATTCTTCCTTGACAGTGTAATTACATGGCACATCTGCTATAGCTGACTTCTGGATGATTTTCAGTTGGCAATGTGGAGGCATCCATCAACCAGCAAATATAGCTCATAGGCCTGAAATGACAGCCCTGCCTTGCCTAAAAGGCATCAGGACCAGGGAGATGATCTCCAGCAATGAATTCCACGTGAATTTGCAAGGGAGCCAAAGAACTGATGGCGAAAGTGCTGAAGGGCAGAGAGTGGAGTGGGGCAGGCTGCCGTGCTCGCAGCAAGGATTTGTCAAAGGTCCTTTGTTTGCACAATTCCCATGCACTCCAAGAACCACAGAGCTTTCCAGGGCACCATGGCTGCACAGAATGGAGAAAAGTCAGAGAATGGCGTTGGAAGTCACCAGAGAAGAATGTGAACTGGAGAACTGAAGCTGAGAAATCAAGATTTCCAAGGAGATCCCTCAAAGTCAAGATGAAATCTCATCTGCATAAGTCTAAATGATTTCAGGTGGGTTATTTTCACAACCACCAGGACTCATGGGCATCTAAACTAATGAGTCATTTTTCCTCCTAGTCTAAAGACACATTTCTATGTGAACATTTCTATTAATGATCATAACCACATCATGATAGAACAGGGGGCAACGGCTTCAAAATGAGACCAAGTTTAGAATAAATGTTAAGAATAATTTTGTAATTGTGAGAGTGGTGAGGCTCTGGCACAGCTTGCCCAGAGAAGCTGTAGATTCCATATTCCTGGCAGTGTCCAAGGCCAGGTTGGACGTGACTCTGAGCAAGCTGGGATAATGGAAGGTGTCCCTGCCCTGGTATGGGGTGGAATGAGATGAGCCTTAAGGTCCCTTCCAACATAAAATATTCCATGATTCTATGAAATCAGCGTCTGCCTTCCACCAGCAGTCCTCTGGAGCAGTTCTGGGAATGCTGCCGTTTATGTTGGACTTGATCTGAGACTGATAGTCCATCTGAGACTGAGCTGGTCGGACTTAAAGACCTTGGAGGCCTTTTCCAGCCCTGATGAATCTACGATTGTAATTCTGAATGTTATTTCTTGCTCCAGAGTTAAGATTATACATGTGCATAGACCCATACCATAGCAAGACAAAAAATATATATACTTTTTTATATATATATATATATATATATACACACAAGCATATATATATGTGTATATATGTATATACAAGCGCATATATATATAAAAGTATATATGTGTGTGTGTATGTATATATATACATATATATATACACATATATGTTATTAAATGAGGGTTGAAAAGCAGATGCAGATCCATGCAGTTGAAATTGAATCAGGCTACACTTCTGAGGGTCTCTGTACCTGCTGCAGCTCTGGATACACAGTGCCTCAGTTTCAACACAGAGGACAGGGATTACCAATATCTTTGTCAAGAAACCTTTGAGACAGTCCAGGTTCAGCACAGCCTGGACTTCTTCCTGGGAGGATGATGACATGCTTGGTTTTGATGAATTTCATGGAATGAACAGAAAGAGATTTGGACATTGCTTGTTGTGAGAGATGTCAGTGTGTGTGCTCTGGCTGCATACAGGAGCCCTGTTAGGCAGGTAAGGCCCAGGATCACAGCCACACAGGACTGGGTGGGCAAAGCAAAGGACATTTTAACTGAGGGGTGTTTTTTGCTCTCAGTGACACAAATTTCCTCTTTGTGTTCTCCTAAAAGTCTTCTCTGCTTGCCAGAGAGATTTTTTTTTTTTTTTTTTAATATAAGATTAGTTGAGGACAGCTAAACATTGGAACAACTTAGATTCTCCATCTACTCGAGAATCCACGGCTCTCTCAGATATGAGGTCATGAAGACATTATTGGATTGACATAAGATGGTTCACCCTTTGTCTTGGAAAAACCTCACCAGACACTGAGAAATTCCATTTACCTTCAGTCTCCTTACTTACTTGACCTTCATTATGAAAGAGGTAATTGTCAGCTTCAGGGAAGCTACAGCACTTCCATCAAGTGAGAAATGCATCCATGTGCTATATATATTTTATAGAACAAAATAAATACCATCAGAATGAGAGTTAGAAAAACTCTGAATACAGGATCCTAAAATTCAGCATTTAAAAATTCGTTTTGTAAAACTAAATCAATAACAGAACAATCATCAATGAGTTTTGCTATCACCAAAATTTTAAACAGTGCTAAAATATTTTTTTTTGTTTTGTTTTTAATTATTTGGATTTGTTTTAAAAGACTTGTCTTCTCTGCTGTTTGTTGTTTTCTACTGTCTGCTATTTCCATCATGATGCAGCAACAACATAACAATGTTGGCTGAAAGCCAGCTTGGGAATAGACTGAGCCTTCAACGGATTTTTGATGCATGAATATTTTGAGGGGGCATTTAAATGATGTTTGTGCTTCTCACAGTGTGAAAAAAACAACACTGCCAGGTTTCTTTGATCTACTGGAAACAGGCTATCATAATACAGAAATAGTTAGCTGCAATAAGTACATTCAGGTAGCTTCTTTCTACTTAACTGTGCATCATTTGCTTCCGCGCTCACAAAGGAGGTTTTCATTCAGCTGGGGCAAAGTGCACGCAGTTATTGATGGTTCAAGTATTTACTCTTTAAAATGACAGTTCTGAAAACATATTTCTCTCACCACACAGAGAGTGGGAGGGCAGTGGAAAGGAGGAGATAATTGAGGGAGCTGGAAGTGAAATGCTGTTCATGTCTGTCAGATGCCATTTCCATTTTAATGACTGTAAAGAGGAGTGTCAGAGAGCTGCCAGACAGCAGAGGTTTGGGTCACCACTCACAGTGTCAGATGTTGGGGTACTCCAGGCTGGCATTCATGATTGAAGGGAAGAACGTGTCTCCTTTGCTCCTTCCCCAGGATGGACAGATACTTCCTCAGGTTTCTGGTGTTTCACAACCTAAGGCTTCAGTGAGGTGGGAACCTTGTTGTATTTGACAGCCTACAAACACAAGGGCATCCATCACACCTTCAGTGGGCAAACCCAGAGTCTGGAAGAAAAATATGGATGATTTGATGAAACAAGCTGCCCAGGAGAGGGGGAGGACAAATAATCCCATGTTGTACCAGTGCAGGCAGCCTGGCTCTGTGCACAGTTCAGAGCAAGGCATGTGTTGCTCTGATGGGGCTGATCCTGAATCCCTGCAGCCCAGACTCTCACTCTATGATTTGTGAGCACCATGAATGAAAGAATTTGGAACAGTAAACATGGACCATCACTCAGACCCTTAAGCGTTCCTCCTAAATGGTCATGCTGGTGCCAAGGAACTTTTCCTGGCTGAATGTCTGGAAACAGATATTTTTCAGATCAGGTGCAAAGCTTAAGGAACATTCTGTGTACAGAGAATGAAGATTGATGCTCAGTGTGCTCAAATATAGAAATCGCATTATGTGAACTAACCCCAGTATGTGGTCCCCAAGTTCTCTTTCCTCCAAAATCTGTGGGATTTGAGCAAAAAACTAGAAGAGCTCTTCAAAAGAAAGATCAAGAAATCTATCTTTAAAAAGAGAGCTTTCAAATACTTCCCAAAAAATATTTGGCTTTTTTAATTCTACTTTAGCAATCCTTGTTAACTGTTCAAATATTTATTTGAAGTGTCCTTTAGTTGTTAGCTGGTTCTCCAGCTTAATCACTCTTTATAGGAAAAATAAAAGGCCACTATTGCCTTTTATCTGTTTTGAACTTGCCAGCCTCCTTAATTTTATTGCACATTCTCTTGTCCTGTCACTAGCTGAGGAGAGAAGCACCTAATTTATCTTCCCTCAGTAATTTTTTTTTATCCTTTCATTACGTCCTTTTGTCCCTCTCCTTTCTAAGGTAACTCTTCCCAATCTTTTCAATCATTCTACATGACAGATTTCTTTCCTTTTTTTTTTTTTTTTTTGGTTCCCCAAAGGATCACTTTCATTTGTCATTTTTTCCTTTTTTTTTTACAGTAGTGAAATGACACTTCACAAATTTTTCCAGATGAGACCACATTTTGATTTATAGGTTAGCTGTGTAGTATTTACTGCATCAATCCCCATCTCAGTTCTTATGAAGCCTCACATCTTGTTTGAATTTTTTTTCTTAAAACTACAGCTGCATATGGTAGAGAAATCTGTCTTCCTTTCCTGGGTTGAGACAGTGAATGTATACCCCTGTCAGATGTACAAGTAGTTTAATTTATTTTTTTCCCTTCAGTATGCCTTACTTTGCATTTACTGGCATTGAACTTCATTTGCCCCCACATGGTTTAGCTAAGTCTCTTTGAAGTTCCTCATGGATCTCTCTGGTCTGTGCTTGCTAAATAACTTTGTGTCATCTGCAAGTTTTGCTAACCTCAGTATTACCCTCTTTCAAGATCATTAATACAGATTTCAAACACGGGATCTAATGCAGAACAATGAGGCGAGGCATCCCACTGTTCACCTTGTGCCACTGACTATTTATTCCTTCCCTTTGTTTCCCATCTTTCCCCGATTCCCAGCCCATGTTTGATGCACTCCATGAACACATCAAATAAGTGAAACCATAAGCGTGGTTCAGCATCAGCATGCCTAGCTTTTCTCACTGCTTTGAATACAATTTGTATGGTAAACACAGTGCGGTTTTTTCCCCTTTGTCCAAGAAATACCCTTTTCTTGGGGGATTTATTTATATATTAACTTTCAAACATCTCTAGAAATTCCATTTGGTAAACATCAGCCTTGTTGCTGTCTGAGAAAAAACAAAACAAAACAAAACAAAACAAAAAAACCCAAAAGCAACATGTTTATAGTTAGGTACACAGTTCAACATTTTCAGGAATTTTCAAATTTCTACCTATGGGAGGATATTTTGTCATTTTTATCTCTGAGTAGTTAGGGAGCTACATACAAAGATATTTCATCACTTGCCTTTGTGAGAACTTTACTCCTATCTCCAGAAACATCAGCACATGTGAGAGCACATCTTTTTTGCATGAAAGATTAACCTTGATTTTCACCCCTATCTTAGGAGGAGAATATAAGATAAGACAGCTTTCAGCTAGAAAGGATGTCCCTCTCTTCACTATCTTCTGGATGATCAGGCCTGTGCTGCTTCACGGTCTGAAAGCTCCTTCCTCTACTTTATTGTGTACATCAAACTCACCAAAGTGACTCCTACACCATGGGTACTCCCTAAAATTAATACGATTTTTTTTCCAAATAGTTTGCAATATGAGCTTAAAATTGAGCTAGTTCTGCAAAGAATCTTTCCAGTTATCCAAAGAGCCAAAATATCAAGAGAAAGGGAGTATAAATGATGTATGAGTTCAGTCAAACCAAACATGTTTGTTATTTGGAAGAAATGTTTATAGAAAATGTTTAGCTGCCTGTTTAGAACCTCTGCTCAGAAGGCTTCACAATGTGCTGAGAATAAAGGGAGATGTCATCACTGGAATATCAGAGAACTGACACTGATATTGATCCTACTTCCTCCTTTTATCTTGGAAATCTTACTTTACAATAGCAATTTACAATCCAGAAACATTAAGGCATTGAGTTCTTGTGATGTTCCCTGGGAATGTTACTTCTCATAAGACCACATTTTAATTCTGATCCATTTTTTAACACACAGCTTAATTTTTTAGGTTCCTAGTGACTGTGGCAAGATACACAGAATGGATTTTGTGAGGGGGAGGTAGAGAATTAGTAAGCTTTTTGGGGCAATCTGCAAGGAAGTGGTGATAATATCTCACTTGGAAGTGTTCAAAAAGTATGCAAGTGTGGCTCAGGGGATATGGGTTAGTGGTGGTCCTGGAAATGCTGGGCTAAAGGTTGGACTCAATGACTTTAGAAGCCTCTTCCAAACTTCTATTATTCTATGTCATGCTGAGAAATATCCTTCTTACTTCAAAATTTTTCCATTTTAACATTGCCAGCAAAGAGGAATCTTCTTCCAATTGGGATGTTCAAACATAATCGTTCTGCCTTGTCTTTATGAAAACAAACAAACAAGCTCAGGCAAAAGTCTTTTTTATTATTATTATTTTTAAAGTTGGAATGAAGGGAATTAACCATGGTTTTATGTCTTAAGTCTTAGATCCACCTTCCAGCACGTGGGGGATCTGATTTCAGATCATCCCTGTGCCTGAGGAGGTTCAAAAGCACGCTGCTTATCTCCTGATGCAGAAACATTTCAGCAGCAGTGCTTCACAAAGCCTAATTTTCAAATATTCCATTCTTGTCTGGTCTCAACACACTTTGATAAAAAGGTGAGAGAAGTGATTTTAAGTCTGTGTTTCAAAGCAAGATGATCCTTCAGTTACAGAACTCCTCACCCATGGAGTGCATAGATGGTTTTTTGTCATTTGCAATGGAGAAGGAGAGTCTCTGTTTCCTCTCTGTTTGGGTTGTCTTTTTTCACTTGAGGAGAAGATGAGCTATTTTGATAACTATTGATAAGGGGAGTTAATTCCTGGGTTTTCTTCCACATTTCCCACTAGGAACTTTAGGGAACTCATACATAAGCTTGAGGCGTTCCCTAAACCCAGTTTTTTTCACTTAGCTCCCTTTGTGTCTTCCATAGAAAGCCTAATAACTGCAGCTCTGACAAAGTTTAAAGACTTCTCTAAAATTCAGGAAATCAAATGTGATTTGTCATTGGAAACTTTACACTGGATTCCCAAGTCACAACTTCAGTCACAAAGTGACATAACGACTCCTGAGAACCAATTTAGTTTTAGGAATCTTTGCTTTCCATTTATTTTGAACTTTATGAGAAACTAATGTCCCATCACCCATTTCTTTATGCTCAAAAGAGCATACTTTTGAGGACATAGAGGAGTATCAAAATCTTTTAAATCAGGCAAAACTGATTTAAAGTTTAACAATTGTTCTTGAACAATATGCTTGATGCTCTACAGAACCTGTTGTATTCCAGTTCATAGGTCTAGACTAAATATGATCTGAAAAAAAATATTTTAAAATGCAAAATGGCCCTCAACTGCAGCTGTTTCACTCTGCAGAGCTGCTCCTCTTGCACCATACTCACTCCTTGCACAGACAAATTTTTGAACTAGAATAGGTACCTCAGTTTATGTGAGTTGTATTCCATAGTTGTCCTGATCTTGCCAAAACAAAACATGGCAATTTTCTTCTCTCAAATAATGTCTCAGCATGCCTTTCGCTGTTAAAACCTGATAGCACATTGCTTGATTGTAAAAGAAAAAAAAGTTTCTTGTGCAACCTATATTGCAAAATCCCTTTAGCCTCTTTACTGGGGAAAAAAAATTAATAAAATAAAATGTGTTAAATCAAGTGCCAGGGAAACTATTAAACAGGTAGTTATCCTTTTTCTATAAGTTGAATCACTTAATAAAGAATGAATAGAATCAGTGAGATTTACAAAACTGGAATAATTCATACTTGGCAAGCTTCACAAATATTCCTTTCTTTCTTCAAACGCTCTTTTCACCACAGACCTCTTTCCCAAGCCACAATCCCCAAATTAAGAAATCTAATAAAACACATGTAGTCACTTCTCTTTTAGGAGTGAAACAAACCTCTGTGGGATTATTTTTTTTTTCTCCTTTTAAAGAAAGAGAAATTAGACTGAGCTAATCAGCATAAATTGTATGGAGAACATTATGACTCATCATGAGGAAATTCTGCTTCATCTCGATTTAAAAAGAAATAAAAAATGAGGATTTTTAAATTTACTGAAAGAAAAAGAAGATTAACTGTGCTCTGAATGCAAGAGCTTTCCAGGAGACCAAATAAGTCTTCTATAAACTGATTTGCCTTTCTGACTGCGATTTAGTAGAGTGACACCTAATTTGTTCTGAGAGTCATTGATGCCTCCAACACAATGGAGGATGACAGCTTGCATAACCTCTCTTTCAGCTCTCATCTCATTTATTCCGTTTGAAGTCGAGTTCCGACAAGCGAGAGGCACAGAATTAATATTACCTTAGATCAGCTCAGTCTCCAGAGGGAGCAGCAAAAGCTTTTCTGGAAACAATAAACCCTTTAAACATGACAGGAGGAATAGGACCTTAGGAGGTATCTGAAAGTATCCATTATTAAAGAAAGAAAAAAAAAATACATATATCTATGTGGGTCACTTTGATTGTGAGGTGATTTTTTTTTTTCTTCACCATAACAACAAAAGATGAGCTACTGCCAGTCTTACAAACAAATTTAAAGATGTTGGATACTTTGTGGTTAACATCTATATTATACACGCACAACACAAACACATACATACATATGTTTTCTTTTTTGTTATTGCAGCAGAGTCCCTAGACATGGATGGTATTTGTTTTGACTTTGAAATTCCCTGCTTGTTTGATCTGGTTCCTTTCCAATTTAAGATAAAAAAAAATCAGGAAGGGAAATTCCCATCACATCTGATAGTTTATAAGGTCAGATTTAATTATTGCAATTTACATTTAAAATTAACGTAACACTTCTAAAGTGAATCAGAGGAAGCCAAAGAGATTATTTGTGCAGACAGCTTTGTAGAAGGAACAAAAATAAAGATGCATGACAGTGTCTGTGTGCACTTTAATCTGTGGTCTACAGAACATCAGTATGGATAAAACTGGCATGATTTCATCCAAGTAGTAAAATACAGTGAATTATGCCAGCTAGCGGTCAATCTTATAGATATATATTTTTTATTTTTTTTAAACATGCATTTAATATTTATATTATATCTACATATGAATAATGTGTTTGAGTTTGGCTGACAATTGAGATACTTAAGGGGACAATATATATACACATATATCTTATACACACACACACACACACACACATATATATATTCATATATACATATACCTATATATGTATAAATGGGTGTGTATAAAAACTAGAAGTGGTGCTGTTTATCTAAAATTTTCACATCAAGCTATAATTAAGGAAAGGAAAAAATATCCCCCTGGGGTTTTAACAACTAAGAGTAGATAGTATTAAAACAAGGGCTATCCATTAATAAATTATCTAGCCAATGGATAAACCTTGCAGCATTTTCTTTTTGTGAATTCTCAGTGGACTTCAGATTTCTATCAGCAGACATCCAATTTACATGTGAATCGTGATTTCATCATATCATATCCTGTCACTCCACTAGGAATAATTTCCTGTCATTCCACTGTGAATCATTTCAGGAAAGTACAGATGACTTAATAATTTACAATTAAATAGTTCATGTCATGCTGGAGCAAACCATGTGAAAAGAATCAGTGTATTTGCCACACAAATGCAAATACCTCTGGGAGATGCAGGGTGGGGAAGGAGAGAAAAGAAGGTAGGAGGAATAGAAGAAGTCAATATGTCAATGATGGACAGGAGAATGGCAGCATGTAGCAGGACAGTGGAGTAGGAGCCCAGTTTTTATAGAAGTCAGAAATCTAGATGTAAATGAGGATGTAAAGTAAGTTGGAGAGAAGGCAGCCCAAATATCTCTGTGATAGGAAGGGTGATGTAAACCTTTCCTCTTCTGTTGAATAGAGGAGAATACTTAACAACCTCAAGGGACAAGCTATAGCCCTTCTCACTGAACAATTTACTGAATTAATATCACTTGTCTTCCCCCCAGTCCCCTCTCCTTCATGTACCCACCCTCACCATTTATTTATATGTGTATATGTATTTTTTTTTTTTTTGAAATAGGCTTTGAATTTTAGCATTTTGTTAGAAGCTCAACATTATTTGTCAGCAGCTTTGGGAGGTTCAGCATATGGCTTTGTGCTAATCTGTTCACTTTGGCTGTGCCTTTTATCTTATTTGTGATGAGTGGCCAGCTCCACTGCATTCCCCTCTGCCTTGAAGAGTAGAGAAAGGAAATATATTCTTGTGGTCTTTGATATAATACTACTAGTTCTCTTTTCTGGATGGGATTCATCTTCCTTAGCTTTAGACAGTTACAATACAGATGTCTCTGTCTGAGGTACTCATCACTGTCTCTCTCTGGAAAAAAAAAAAAATTGCTCTAAAGGGTGACTGTTTTGTCCTACATTATGCACTTTTATCCAAGAGGAATTAAATTTTACTCTAAAATTGCCTATTTCATAGAAAAATAGCATCATGGGATGGTTTGGATAGGAAAGAACCCTAAAGATCATCCAGCTCCAACCCCCGCCATGGGCAGGGACACCTTCCACTATCCCAGGCTGCTCCAAGCCCCATCCAACCTGATTGGACATTTCTAGGGATGGGACAGCCAAAGCCAAACTCATGACTGTGTCTCACTACCCTCATGGCAAAAAATTTATGCTTAACCTAAATATAAATTTTCATTCTATAAATTTCTCTCTATAGTTTTGGCAGGAGTTTTTTTGTTTGTTTTGTTTTGTTTTGGTATGGTTTTAAAAACACCTGAACAACTTATTATAAGAGCCCAGGTGGAAACATCTACAAGCTGGATTTTCAGAAGTAGGTGTAATTAATAAAATATTACAAGTCAGCCTATTTTGATAATAACATAGCAGGATATAACAGATAATAGGAGGGATGCTGGAAAGGGTTTTTGTGCACAAAGATGAATACAACCTCTGCAAAGCAAAGTAAACAGACAAAAGGTGACCTTCTAACCAAGATCTGAAATAAAATCACTTACCTACTAGACAAACATCCCTTGGGAAAACATTCTACCAGGGTGAGTCATCATGAAGAAGGGCAAAACTCAGAACACAAAGGCAGAGGAAGACAGATAGAAAAAAATTAGTCTTTTGATGGCATTTCATAGTCAGGGCAAATTAATTCCTTTCATTGCATTAATTTAATCATATACAACAAGGGCAAGGCAAAAGGTGCCATACATCTCTACAGCGATGCTTTAAACTTGCTCCTTAAAAATGCTTTGGGTGTAAAAGCAGAAATGGTGGAGAGTCGATGAAAAATGCAATGTTTCACTAGGATAATCTTTACTATGAGATTTATAAGGAAACTTGAGCAATTCTATGTATAAATTCTCAATCAATTTTAAGAGCAGAAACCATAGCAAGAAGGGGTGCATGGTTACATAATTTTCTGAATGCAAGGTGTATTGGATAATGGAAAGGTAAATTAACTCCCAAGACAGTTAACTTCCAGTTACTCCATGTAATGCCTGAAAATGGTCAAACAAGTTACATCAATGAAAGACCTTGCATATTCAGTGGAATTTATGCCAAAAATCACTGCAATTTACAAATAACAATTAATTTTCATTATGTCACCCCAAGACATAATTGATAAAAGCAATTTAATCTGTGGGTGGACTCGTAGCCCAGAACAAAATAAATAAGAACAAAATAAAATCCCTGGATCTCATGGCTGTATTTCAGAAGAGTACATACAGTGAATCCAAGTTACATTCTGTAAGTCTTTCATCTAGCTTCCCTCCAGAGAGTGAGATTGAAAATGTAATGATAGAAACTGTCTTTATAACAGTAACACCGTGGTTATAGAAGCCCTCCAGGACTGGGAAAGCTATGTTCAATTCCTCCCTGCAGGAATTTAATCTATTTTCCTTCCTTGCATCTGAGGAATCTTGAAAATTTTTTGTGCTAAATGACAAAGCTTCAACAGGGCACCAGGAATGTGCAACTGCCCTCCTTAATTCATAATAAGGAAGTATTCTATATGTTATTTCACAAATGGGGTAAAAATGCTCTCTGCTCTGAAATAATTTCAGTTTTATAGCCATGAATTAAAGTTTGATTAATTGGATTCAAGGAAAAAGAATAAAACCTGAGTGAATGGGTATGTCCTTGGATATTCAGTTAGAAACCGACTCTAGTTCTTACTATTGATTCTTTATTTCATCCAACTGATAAAAATTCCAGTCTTATGCTCTTTGTTATCATGCTGTCCTAGAAAGATGGAGGTGGCACTTAAAATATTATTAGAAAAAAAAATCAGATAAAATTGGGCCACTCATTTTCTTAGGGCTTTCTTGGATCACCAACATTTGATATGAATGTCAGAAAAAGATTTCTAATACCTTAAAAAAAAAAAAAAAAGTTGTCATAAATAAATATGTTCCAGAGAAATATTTGGGACTGTAACCAGGAAGTGCTGTGGTACATTCTAAATACTGAGCAAGGTGTCTGAGATTCAGAAAATGCTGGGGTCTCAAAGATGTATTCTTGCATTCCATGCTTCTCAACCAAGCATGTAGGATGCCTTTGAAATGAAGCAGACCTGAATGCACTGTGATCCCAGGTAGATGACATGGAATTCCAGCTTTGCTACAGGAATTTGCTACATGGATCTACCTACAAGACCTGCAGTCCTCTTGATACTCCTTGCCCCTTTTCTCAGTCCTTCTGCCAAGGCCTCTTCCTCATGCCTCTGTGCTTGTTTTCCACCACACAGTGAGAGGGAAATTATGAGATCTGGGTTTGCAAATGCAAGTGTGAATTACAGATAGCAAACTAAAATGTCCAACATGACAGATTAGAAACATATTCTACCTCAGGTTCAGCCTTGTTACTGCCTTTTCCATGGTATGAGATCTCTTTCTGATATGTCTGCATCACCAAGGGTTATTCTCAGCAGCTCTAGCTAGAATGTTAACTCATGGCCACCACACACAGGCTGGATAATTGTATTTTCTTCTCTTGGCAAAGCCTTGGATGTGCTATTTGTCTTAGAAAATATTAGTATTAATTATTAGTAGTATTTCACATCACTGTCCATTTCCTCATTAAGGGGTGAAATACTTAAGTGCATACCCACATTAATTTTCATTAATGATGCCAATTAGCAAACAGTTATAAACTTTAAATAATATTGTAGCTATGTAAATCCTTATTGGGATTAATTTTTATCCCCCACATAATCATCTAAATTACTAAATTATTCTGCTGTGGTTTTGTCACTTCTGCCACAAGTTCATTAAACAATGTTTAGGGTCTTAGGCAATTTTCTCCCAAAGTAAAAAAAATAAATTGCAAATATTTGGGTAGGGAAGAGGAAATGAAAATATTTAGTTCTGTTTGGTTTTGGAAGGCAGGGAGAGATGGGAGTATTTTTTCTGCCCAAAACCCAAAATACCCTTGAGTAGGACAGAATTTTTCAGTGACTTCAAATGCAGTGAATTTTCACTTTTTGTATTTTTCTTTATCTATTGGCACCATGGTGCAGGGAAAAAAAACCACAAAAAGAATAACAAAAAAAAAGAAGAGTGTTGTGAAACCAAGAACTTTGATTCTCTGGGGGCTATTATGCTGCAAAACCTTGATGTTTCTCCTATCCTCCTGCGTGCTTTGGGCTTCCCCACTCAGCCTCCAGCCATCGCTTGGCAAAGGTGTTGGTCCTCAGTGGCTCCTGGGCTGCATCTTTCAGGCCCATGCAGATGTCAGACACTCCAACGTTTTTAAATGAATTTAGACATCTCTGTTCAGGTGTCTAATCTGTTGTGGTGAAATGAAATATTTCAATTGTCTCAATAAAACAACATATTTTGGATTTCTCTGAGAATTGTCTTTTTTTTCTTTTTCCTTAGAAGTCTGTTTTCAGCTAACTCAAATATGCTGGTTTTGGGAGGATTGATGAGGAGTTTATCACTGGAGTTTCATCCGGGTCTAGATGGGAGAACAAAGGGTTATCCTGGAACACTCCATTTCAGGCTTCTCTGTTTAAAAATTTTGTTTTTATCCAAAACTTACCAGGCTGATGGCACAGAGGAAAATGGATTATAAAGTTTTTTCAGTGTTGTTATACCTTAATATCTATTAACCATTATAATGTTACCAATGCTTTTCTGCAAAAACAAAAATCAGCAACAATTATTTTTCAGTTAAAATTTCAGGGGGGCAAGAATAAAATAACTTACAGAAGTGAAGAAAGAGGTTCTTAGAAGGCATGCAAGACCACAACTGGTGTTCAAAAAATGCAGAAGGCAGCTCTGCTTTATCTAACAGAAACCGAGGCAGCAGGTTAGTAAGCTAGCAGAAAAATTCAGAATAAGTGTAGAGAGACTTCTGAAAACATGAATTAAATTATGGATATTCCCTTAAACTTCTCACACAGCATTGCCATATCCATGTGAATGTTACAGCCTAATCCTCTCACAACAGAAGGAGCAAAAAGACATAATGTAGCCATTATTTTTAAACATAACCACATTTTGTCCATTATCTAGGTTTCCTCTTTCCCCCACCACATAATTCCCTCACACAGGCTTATTATCCTGCCACCTTCAACTGAACAAGCTAATAATCAAAATTATTCAACTATTGACACTGTTCTCTGTTCACTCAAGTCATTTAACACCTGTAATATGCTTCACCTGGTAGCACTGTAACACCCTTGCTTGTTAATGGAACAAATATCAGCTCCCAAATGCCTCTGGCTCAGCAGAGAGAAATGGTGTTATCACAATTATCATGAATCAGTGCATCCAACACTGCTCCGTGTGCCTCGTTTTAAGCCAATAATAATTTTAATAATTGGGTTATGGCTGCCCCAAGCATTTGGAGAAATCCCTGAATTAGTGTCAGATGAGCTGATGTATCCACTCAGGCAGGTGAAAAGCCACACACAAGCACTTGTTTATGCCTCTGATGCAGGGGAGCTGCATTAATAAAGGTTTCCATCAGGTAGGACACACAGATGTGGCCACGGAGAGCCCAGCTCCAAAGGTCACCCTGCCCATACTGCCAAGGAAAGTGTCTGCCCCCTTAGTCAGGGGTTCCATCTGCCCCCTTAGGCCTGCTTTTGGTTGCATTTCTGATGGGCTGCTCGTGCCTCTGCACACATCTTGCAGAAATAAAGGTTTTAAGTGAGGTGTGCGACAGGGAGCTCCATCAGCCCGTGTTCCTTCCATGGGAGAAGGAGAGTGGGACAGCTCAGTGTGCAGAGGCTGTCATGTCTGGAACAGAGGACATTGTACTGGAGATTCTAAATGACTTTTTCTCTCTTTACAATTGAGGTGAACAGCAACATAAACTGAAAACCTGAACTGGTGAACAGCAGCAAATGAGCTGAGTTTTTTTAATTTTTAATTTCCATTAAAAGGCAATAATGACTGAAAGAGCTGCCATCTCTAAGGCTGCTGTTGGCTTCTTCTATGAGACCGGGACCTTTTTATTTACTTGCATTTTCTTGCAGGTCACCTGGCTTTAATTCAAGCTGAGTAGTTTAATATTCCATGAAAGAACATGTAAGATGCCTTTTCCTGCACTTTCACATCCTGCACCAAGGATCCTGCCTGTTTGTTTACCTCGCTGGGAAATTTATGCGTGTTTTTTAAGCACCATCAATTACCATTCACAAAACAACTAGCACATAATTGTGCGTATTTTCAGATCAAGGCACAAAAGCTTGTGCCAGTACCTGTTAGATTTGATTGGACAAGGTCACAGAGAAAAACATTAAGAAATGGAGACAGAGATGTCAAAGCATTTCCAACAGCAACAGCAACCGCCCCGCTCGTATCAACAGGGGGGAAATGGAAGCATAAACCAAATTGCATCCAAATGATTGCAATTGGAGCACATGTGTTATGGGAAAGGTTTGAAGTTAGCACATGTGCTGATATAGCAATATGACGATGAAGGGGGAAGAAAATTCCAGCATTCAGTGTCTTTGCAGCACAGATGGTTGGGTTTGCTTTGCTGGCCTAGTTGCTCATTAAAATGAATCAGATGAATCTGGCTATCCCAAACTGTTAGTATATGTCTCTGCCTTATTATCCTGTGCTTTGCAACAATGATGATACTATTCTGCCCATGGGCCAAATAATGCTTCAGCGTGGATCACACGAAATTCTGGTGGTGGGCTGTCGGTGTCTTGACTAACAATCCACTCTGCAGTGAAATCCAGAGAAGGCTACAAGGCACCAACTGGATCATATCTGGGCAAATCATGTTTTACAAAATCACTCAGTAGGTACTACACAGACCGTAAGAAACTATGTGTGAATAATTACAGCATCACAAATGACACCCACTTTTGGGAACTTACTTGCCTTTTATATTTGGACTATATTGAGTGATAAACTAGCAGAGTATATTTTATTTTTGTGTTCCTTTTTTTCCTTTTTAATGTGGCAAAGGATGTGTATAATGCAAAGAACACCACAGGTTTCCTCTTCTTCTTGTCTTTTTTTTATTTCCTCTCTTTTTTCTGTCCTTTTTTCTCTTTTTATTTTCTTCCCCTCCCGGAGAGTGAACAACAGTTATGAAGAGTGGGGTGATATATGGTCCCTCTACACAGTCATAAAGTGTAAATTTCCAACATGAGATGCCTGTGGGGAGGGTAGATTTTCCTTCAGCCTCACAAGTCCCACTGATGTTAATAAAGGAGGCATGTCTACAACACCCCTCGCTGAATAATTTACATCTGCACAGACAGAAAGTCAGAAGGCAAAACTGGAGACACATCAGAAAGCTGACTTTAAATCAAATCAAAAGTTTGCCTGTGTTTGTGGGTGGTTTATTATTATAAAAGGAAATCAATGCAAATTGAAATTAAAGCTGTCCGCTCAGCTTTGAGGGTTTCAGGATGGGGTCTAAGGGGAGGGGTAGGAAAGTAATATGTATGAGGCATGGCTGAAAGATAAAGAGAGGTTTAAGGAGGGAAATGAAATGCAAAGGTTAAATGAACAGCAAAGAATAATATGTACCATAAAACAAAGTAAAGTAGTTCTTTTGGAACTTCTTTCACAAATATATAATTTTGTTTGTCAGCAAAGAGAAAAAGAAAAATCCACTAAGTTTGTTCAAATTAATGGAAATTTGAGAATAAAAAAATTATTTTGAGTTAGTGGCTGTGTTTTAGACATACAATTAGTACCAAGGCTTCGAAAGAATCCAGATGCCAAGCCATAGACTGCCAGGGGCATCATTAAGAATACATCTTCAGAGATTATGTTCCTGGAGGCACAAAGCAAAAGAGGCATATAACGTGATGGTAACTTAGCCAGCCCTGGATGGACTAGCTGAGGTGAAAAAAGAATATAATTCTGTTTGTGCGGCCATTTCTTACTGCTCTGAAGATGCACGTTCATTGAATACTCAGCATTAGCACCCTGCCCAAACCTTAACTAATTTCCTGTGGGTGACTTAGAGTAACTATGAAGAGCTCTAAAAACAAATTGAAATAGGCAGATGACCGAGGTACAGATCCCTATAAGAGATAAAGTGTATCTCTCTGATTTTCTGGACAGGGAGGAAGTATTTCCTCCCAGTGGTCTGATCCAGTCATTTAAGCCATGGGTGAAATTTGCAGTTTCTCAAAATACTTAGGAATTATCCTTTGTGAAACAGTTCACTCTCAAAGTCTCAGCAAATACAGACCAAGAGCACTCACAAGAATTTCAGTATCACAGAATCACAGAATGGCTCAGGCTGGAAGGGATCACAGTGCATGATCTGGTCCCACCTCCCTGCTCCAGCAGGGCCATCCCAGAGCACAGGACACAGGGCTGTGTCCAGAGGGGTCTGGAGTATCCCCAGTGAGGGATTCTCCATCCCCTCTCTGCACAATCTGTCCCAGGGCTCGGTCACTGCCCAGGACAGAAGTTCTCCCTCATGTCCAGGGGGAATTTCCTGGGCTCAGGCCCTGCCCGTGGCTCTGGTGCCATTGCTGGGCCCCAGAGCAGAGCCTGGGCCCTGCTCTGCCCCTCCCTGCACACAGGGACGCACAGGGATGGGGTTCCCTCTCAGCTGGGGCTCCTCTCCAGCTCCCTCAGCCTTTCCCTAGCAGGGAGATGCTCCAGGCCCTTCCTCACCTCTGTAGCCCTCTGGGCCCACTGCAGGAGCTCCATCTCTCTCTTGTCCTGAGGAGTCAGACCTGGGCACAGCACTCCAGAAGTGCCTCACAGGGCAGAGCACAGGGGCAGGATCCCTCCCTGCCCTGCTGGGAATGCTCTTTCCAATGTACCCCAAGATTCCATGGTCCTTCTTGGCCCCCAGGGCCCTGCTGGCTCATGGACCCCCTGTTCTCCACCAGGACCCCCAGGACCTTCCCCTCAGAGCTGCTCCAGCACGGCACCCCAGCCTGTGCTGGAGCTGGGGTCGTTCCTCCCCAGGGGCAGGACCTGCCTTTGCTCTGTTGGATTCCAGCAGGTTCCTCTCTGCCCAGCTCCCCAGCCTGTTCAGGCCTCTGGAAGGGCTGCGCAGCCCTCTGGGATGTGGAGATTCAGGAAAAACAAGGCTTTGGTTGCTGTAAACCAGCTGAGTATTCACATATCAGTTTCACCATAGCTTCACAGAATCATATTATGGTTTAGGCTGGAAAGGCCCCTAAATTTCACCTCATTTCTACCCCCCTACCATGGACAGGGACACTTTGCACTAGGCCAGGTTGCTCAATCTAGATCTATTTACTGGGCTGGACCCCTTTTATCCACCTGAGGAGACTCAATATGCCAATAGGCATATTTGACCCATCTCATATGCCTGTCTCTAAATAAGAAAAAAACATTTCCACAGACTTTCATTTTTTCCCCCTTTCTTCCTTCTGCTCATAGAAAAAGTATTAGATGACAAACTTGATTTTGAACACCAAAGCTCCAAATATTTTTCTTGGAAATTGAGGTCCTGCTGATGCTAAAGCACTCCACCAATGCAGAGTTTAGTTACATTTGTGGGTCACGGACTTTGTGCTGTTGTCCCTTACTTTTCCTGGGTGTCCACTGAGCTAATGGCAAAACTGTCTGGATAACATCCAATCCCCTCCAGGTGGGTTTCTGGGGTGTTTGTTGAGAAGTATTCCTACAGACTGTACCACATCATACTAAAATGGGTTTTATGTCCTGCACCCTTCACCCTAGGACTGGCTCTCTTGCTGCAGCAAACAAATCTGTGGCAATGACAACTCCTCAGAGACCTTGTTTCCATTCCTGCCTGTCCCTTTTATCCATCCTGCTCTAACAGAGCTGTGCAAAAGTTTCCATGGTCTGCAATTTTGCCATGACTAAGGGTGAGCTCTATTACTTCTGTTCTCATTTTACATTAAGAAGTAAGAAAAAAGTGCCTTAATCCATATTGAAGTGACCACTGTGTTGCAAAGCTGACACATCCCACATAGCTCCTCTTGTGTTAAGCAGAATCATCTGTTTCCCAGTTCAGCAAGTCACAAAGTGATGGGGGTTTTTTACTTCTTTTTTTTAAATACAGTTTTTTTTCTCCCCTAAGATACCAAGCTTGGTGATAGTTTAGTTGGAAAATGCACCATCTGAACAGATGGAGGAAAAATCTTTCACGGAAAATATATGCCTATTTCTTTAACTGATGTTTAAGATGTTTTTCACTAGGTAGGAACCTGCTGAATATTTTAAAAGGGTATTGTTCTGCCATTATCACTACACCACTGTGAAATTACAGAGTGATTTTGAATGAAACAAAATGAACTTCACAGAAGTGTCGGGTGGATGTTTATGACAGCAAATAGTTTACTGTTCTTAAACCAGCTGCTTTCAATAGGAAGTGGGCTGTCTTTCCTCAGCTCACTCCTCTTTGGTTCATAGCCAAGAACTGGGAAAAAAGAAAGAAGTTTGCAATGAATGCAGAAAAATGGGGAGGGGAAACTGAAGTTGAAAGGAAATTAAAATATTGTTTCACTATACCTCTGTATTTCACTTTTTAGTTTGATGTCAGTGTCACATAAACATGTTTGTTTCGTAAGAGGAATAAGAAAGAAATCTCTGGTAAGGAATTTATATGTATTCTAAGTGTAATTTGTTTTATTTACAAGCCTGGCATAAAATGGTCAAACAGCAGGCAAGATAATGTATTCTTCTTGGAATCTCAACCCTGTGTGAAGTTCCTAGGAAGGAATTTAACGTTCATAGAGAAATCTAAGCAAGAGCCCAAGAAGGAGGGCAATCTTTCCTTACGTTTTCATGTATTCTTGCTGCTTGACATCCCTCTATGATATCTCTCCATAATTCTAATTCAATATTATTAACGTCTTTTCCACAGAATCATACTTTTTGTCAATAAAGTGCAGGAATTTTGAAGTTTAGGAATATTCAGGATCAATAATTACACTTGAGCTAATTGTTCTAGATTACCTCTACAGTTTATGAAGAAAAAAAATATCTGCTTGCGGGATCAAACTCTCCCAATTTATTTCTTTTCTAGGATGGGAGAGCTGAGTGAACAGGATGCAGCTTTGCTAAAAAATAGGTGGGAATTCTGATGGCCAAGAGGCTGAGCAGGAGTCACTAATGTTCCTGTGCAGTGGGGGTGGCCAGCATCATTCAGCAGGAGATGATCAGGGGACAGAACTTGTGAGGAATAAGGAGAAGGTGGAAGTTTCACTTTAAGAAAAGAATAAGCTGAATGTTACTGCTGCCTGTTTTTGGGAAAGCTGGAGTTCTGGTACAAGTTGGAGGTGGGAAATTTTGGCTACATATTTGGAAAAAAATCTAGATAGTGATGAGGGTGGTGAAGCATTTTATCAGGTTATCTAGGCAAAATCTTTTTTGGGGGTGTTCAAAGCTTGACTCTACAATGCACTGAGGAACCTCATTTAATTGGTTGTGCTTTGAGAGGTGGTTTGCACTAAAGACTTCCAGAAGTCCCTTCCAGGCACCTCTGAATCTTTGATTTGTGCCCCATAAGTTTGTGTGGACTTTACAGTAACGAAGAAAACCAAAGGACCATAAAGAAAATTATGTATCCCCATGTAAACCTCTCCAGCTTTTTTTCTTTTACCTCCTTCATTGTTGTATTTTCTGAGCCACAATTAATCATTCTTTTATCTCTGCATTCGTTGGTGTATTCTCTAACCATCTGCCAGTGTAGAGGACCATAGCACCAATGTTTCTATACCACAACAGGCTGCTCTGTTACCAGTTTTTGTATTTGGCAGTCAAACTAAACTATCACAATAAGATTAAGAATAGAGATGCCCTACTGTGGCTGAGATAGAACCATTTTTCCTTAGCCAAACAATAAAGAACCAAAAGACTTGAGGACATCATTTTTATCTGGTATTGCCTCAAACCCCAAGAAAGAGCACATACCTTGAATGTGGAAAGAAACAATTCAATCTCTCACTCTCCCATTGATGGAGAGGTAAGGCTATAACTAACAAGGTGATTTCAATTTTATTTCATAAGTTTCATTTCCTTTATCTTTCTCAGCTTTTCTTATTGAAGTGAAACAAATTAATGAACTTTCAGGGAGACAGTTCTGATTCAGGGGCATACTTTTCTGTGAAATAGTTTTCCAGCGATTGTAATAGCAAATCCCTGAACTGAAAATATCTGCAGTGAAAATCCTGTTAGCCATCAGGAATAGATTAACACAGCTTGACCTGGCTAGAAAGACCTCCAGGAACTGGGCTGGACTATCAACATTGAGTCTATGTCCCAAAATCTCATTGTTTTCCGTGTGTCAATCAAGAATGGTCAGAGAGCAGTGGTCAGACAGGTGGAAGGAGGAAAAGGGGCTTTCCATGTGGAGCGATGGAGATATTGTGGAATCTCCAGCCTGAATAATTCCAGTTGAGGGAAACTAGGATGGAGGTCTGTAAAGCTGTGACATGGAGAAGCAACAGTGGGTAGATTTCTACTGTATCTTATAATGCAAGAGTTATGGGTATCAAAAGAGCCTGTCAGACAGTGACTTTTGATGAAACAACAGCACTTTCAGCTTTGCACAACACTTATTTAAGGTACCATGGGATGCTGTGGGTGCTACAGGTTGATATCAGCCCAAGACTAGGTTTCACAAAGTCCTGCAGTATCTCTCTATTAAATACAAATACCTAGCTCAAAGAACTCCAGGCACTGAAGTTTATAAGCTTCTTGCAGGGTTTGATTCATTGAGGAAAGTCTCTACCTTGTTTTGTTGCTCATCCCTGGGTTTTTGGTTTGCAGTAATTGTTGGTGACACTGACCAGATGGAACAGAATGATTATTCACATGACTGTTAAGGGGTGCTTCAAAGAGAATGCAAAAAGCTTCTGAAAAGCCAGTATTTGCCCCAGAGACAAACTGATGTGGGACAGATCTTTGCCTCCATGCTTTTGAGATTTGGTGTCACCTTGGAACACAGCCACAGCTTTTGAAAATTGACAATTTCACTCATTCCACTATCAGACAACAGTGAGAAACAGTTTCATATCTTGAAAAGATATAGCAATGTGTTCTCTTTCATTTTCTGGCTGCCACAGTTTCTTGCCATTCATTAAGACTCTTATAGTGAATAATCATATTGGGAAATTAACATTAATAATAGAAAATATTTACAGATCACTCTTTAGTCAATTCTTTACATAAAGGATAAAAAATACTTAATTCTGTTGGTTGTGGAAAGGAAGTCCATAATATATCATCATCCTGCTGGGATCCAAAACACAGGATGAAAAAAGATCCCTAAAATTAAACTTATAAATCCATATTTAGAAGCCTGTGTATATACCCTAAAATTTGTCAACAACTCAGAGGTTCCCTGTGGAGTTGGCAATAGAATTCAGAAGCTGTTACAACAGTTTGAGGTTTGAGTGGGCTCCTCTTTTCTGAGCTGACTGTACTATTTGCAGTTGTGTGAATGGCTCTACCACAACAGATGCCCTGAAGCTTATACCTATCTACAAAACAGTTAGATAATTTCCTTGGGGAGCAATATTTCAAGAAAAACTCACTGATACTTGCATTCCACTCATGCCATTTCATTTTCCTTTTTGTTGTCAATTTTTATTTTATTGTTTATTTGTATTTTAGGAATTTTAAGGTCAGATTCTTTACTGTGAGGGTGGTAAGGCACTGGGACAGGTTTTCCAGAGAAGCTGAATGTCCCGTCCATGAAAGTGTTCAGATCTGGGCTTAGAGAAACCTGAGAAGGTGTCCCTGCCCATGGCAGGGGTTTGGGATGGAGTGATCTTTAAAATCCCTTCCAACCCAAACCTTTCTCCCATCATGTGATTGAGATTCAATGGATTTTTATAATTTTAAATGAAGACTGGGGTTTTTTCAGTGTTTCCCTGGATACTCCTTTTACTTATGGCTATTGGGAGAATCATCAAAGATGTGGAACGTGAATCCTTCTTTCCAGGATTTAGTATACAAAAGGAAAAATATTAAACTCCAGATCATATGGCTGTGTTAGACACCTTAGGCTCCCTTTGCTGTCAGTTTGGGAGCAGTCAGACTAGGACACTGCTCACCTCATGGTCTCAGGACACTCAAGATGGATCAAATTAATCATTCTATTCAAATTCCCACTTCTCCCCATTCACTTTATTAGACATCATAAGTCAATGTAGCATACTCAAACTGTGTGTGTTTAATCCCTTGACACTTTGCTCAGAATGAAACAACTATGCCTGGAAAACCTAAAATCTAATTTATTCTCTGTATTTTTTACGTGGTAGTACCCCTGGAAGAATAAGCATAAAATATTGAGTAGAAAAAAAAAATCCCAATTTGTATTGGAATTACTATTACTATTACTGTTGGAATTACTATTACTAATTCAGTGTTTTACTCTATTTCAATAATGCAGCAGGGATCTTTTGTCCTCACACACATGAATAGTAGGACCATAGAAAAGGTAGTTGCAGTAGAAGCTAAAATCAGATCCAAGTCAAAAGTAAAATAAATAAGTTCCTCAAATTTTCTATTCAGCCAAAAAGCAATTTCTTTGCCAGAAAACATTTTTTAACATCTGCCATCTGTTGGTTTTAATTTTTATTGGTTTTGAATGAAAACGACACTTGCTGTGAAGGATTGATGTTCAAATTTAGCAATACACAACAGACCAGAATTCTAACTTGTTCTCTACAAAGCACTTTTTTTTGTTTGTCTTTGCAGTCCCTGGTTGCAAATATTTTAATGGACTTATTAAAGCAAAGTCAAACATTTCTAAGTAACATTTTCATGAGTCAGAGGTGTTGAGTTCATGAATGTGATTTTAACTTTAGCCAGAGCACCAAGTGACCTGCACTTCTGAAAGTCAAGCTCTCAAGCCTGAATTTAATTTGGCCTTTGCAAAGTAAATAGATGAATTGTTTTGTCATTTCACAAGCATTAAAACAAACAAACAAACAGATGTTGTTTTGAAATAAAAAATAAATAAAACATAGGCTCTAGAGGAACAGTTTCAATGGGAATCACAACATTTTACTTTTTCTGTTGGAGCTCAAAAAAATCTATTTACTTCCATATGAGGGTAGAAACAGAAAGGTTTCCCAAAAAAACTGAAGAACAAACCCCAAACTGGCATTTTCTTAGCACAGCTAACAACGTTTAAAAAGAGGAAATAAAACTGCATGATACCATATCTATTTCCTTCAACACTCTCACTCATCTGCTGACCACACAGGACTCCACGTCAGCTGTAAAAGCCATAACACAGCACAAGCCAGAAGCTCAACATACAATATCCCAAAATGCTTGTTAAAATTGGGCAAGAGGGAGCTCCAGCCTTGCCTTCTGCTCTGGATTTTGCATTCTGACTGTCAGTGTGTCGAGCAAGTAATTTTGTTTCCTTGCATTCCACTGATAAAATATTTTTTTGGTTTGCAGAGGTTTAATTTTTAGATTGAATTAATGTTTGCAGAAGATATTTCAAAGATGTTTCCTTGTAACTATTGTAATAGGACTTCTTAGTATTATTGCCACTGATAACAAATCCATTTAATAGCTGCTTTTCATGTTATCTGTTCCATACATCCTGTTTTTAATGAAGGCTGTTTCTCAACATCCTCTGTACTTGCAACCCCAAAGAGCAGATATCATCTTTTTTTAATTTCGATGTAATAATGGAGGCTACTTGAAGGTATTATTCTAGACATGAAAAGAGATTTCAAGATCCTGAGGTAGGTGTTTTTTCAGACAATACTATCAAACTCCTTAAGCTGAGAACTAGGTTCTCACTGAGATTAATATCTGACCTAAAATTCTGATTATTTTATGTTAAATGGTTTTCTATCCATCTTTTGCCTTGATAATCACAGTCATACCATTTGGGTATGCTACACTCAAGTATAGTTTTTTCCTTTACAAATCCTCTGAGAAGGATAAATTATCTCTATTCCACAGAATAATAAAATATGGCAGGCCAAAAGCCTTGTCTGTAGTCACATGTGCCACACTCAAGAAGGAGAAGAAAGGTAAAATCTATTGTAACTCATTGTAACCCAACCTGCCTATCAGCCAGGAAAAGAAATGAAGATTTGTATGAATAGCTCTTTAGAAGTTTTTAAACTGATAATGTCCCCAAAACACATTTAACACAAAGGTATAAATCATGTTCCCACACCAAGATACTAGTTGTAGGATTTGCATTGTTATTGCTTGGCTCATGTTGACTGAGGACTATATTCTGTGCAAAATCCATCTTTGAGCACTAAACCAGAACTGTCTGTATCAGTGCAGTGTGTCTTCATCAGGAATGTCTCAAATCTGACTGGTGACGTGCAATGATACATATTTCATCAGTCTAGTTAACACAGGAAGCTCTACAGAAATCATCTCTGTATTCAGGGAAATTTGCAGAAAGAGAAGTGAGCTGTGTGTCTGTGTTCACATGCATGAGATTTATATTTGCAGACAGTTGACAAGTCTTGAAACGGTCCTTGTAGACCTCCTCAGCTTCTTTGGATGCCTTTGGATATTTGTACAAAAGCATCACAAACATATAAGAGTGTTTTCCAGAGCTGGAATTCCATCTGTGCAATTAGACCTATTTAAAAATCAAGTATTTGGTCTGAATGAACTCATAAGGCTTCTTCATTAGTCCTCTCTTGAGAGACATTCATGCCATGTGAAGATCTCTCTGAGGTGAACAGAATGAACTGACCTGTCAAGATGTTCTTTGTGATAGAAAATTATACATACCAAACTTCTGGATGTGAAACTTACAAATTATTTCCACTTTGGAGTGGCACTCCAAAGGTTCTCTGAAAATTTAACCTTAAAAACACTTTGGAAGTTGCAATCAACCTTGCTTGGTAAAAGTGACCCTTTCTGACAAGTTCAGTTTTCAACAAGACTGTCTATGGCTCTTTATCACTAGGAAACAGCATTCACAGGAAAACACATAGACAATATTTTCATAATGTATATTTAAAATATCCAGTCAGGGATTTTCACCAAAAGTTAATTTCAAGGTTAAGTAACATCAAATCTGCTTAAGAACGTGCACTTTGTAATGGGAGGGATTTAAGAGGGTGTAACTTCATGCTCATCTCTTTTGTACCAAGGTAAATACAGATTGGGAAAAGTCTTTGCAGGGAAGGTAAAAAAGACCTTATTTGTTTTTTAAACCAAGTTTATTATAACTGAAAACTGGTCACTTCCCATAATCCAGAGGACTTTTTAAAAATATTTAATCCTAGAGGTTTACTCAAAAGATGGAATCAATTTATGGGGTGGATAGCACACAGAAATAACCTCTCTCTGATACACACAGTCTTTTAAATAACATCCTCTATGAGGCACTAAAGCTTTAATATCAACGATATTCCTGAAATGAGGTAGTGAAAAAAAAAACCAAAACATGAAGTGCAGAAACTGCTATCAATTCCAGTCACAGTGGCAGAATGACTCTAATAGCTGAGACGTTTATGAGTCATAAATTACCATTTATAAATGCAGTGTTTAGCATTCATTTCAATGGACAACATATGGTAGCAACATTTCTAAATAGCTTGAACTGATAAATAGGCCAGTGAAGTGGCTCAATTTGTTAAAATGCTAACACATTAACTACTGCATGTGGTGGTGGCATGTTTGCATCCCTAACACTGCCTGTCTGCTTGGGCCTTATGGAAATAGACACTTGCCTTGAATTTATGAACTGGCAGAGTCAGTCTATTTTTCATAATGATTTATGAGGAATCACAGTTTGCAGAGTGGGTGATCCATCTATGGCTGTGTTAGCCTCAGTCCCACCACGGTACATGGCATGGCTGCATCCCACACGCTTTAACCCCTGGTGCCCTGTCTGGAGAGCCTGACTGGTCCCTCAGCAATGCTTGGATCCCTTTGATACACTTGGTCCTTTTAGAGGAGTTAGGTAATGATTTGAACCTGGTCATTGCTGCCATGAGATTGATTAACACAAAATAATCAGCTGATGACTCACCTGAGGTCATCGCAGCCCCTACTAAAATTGTGGTGTTTCATACACACCCTTCACAGCTGCTGTTCCTTTAGCATTGTGTAATAACAGAACTAATTTTCAGATAAAAAAAATTAAAATAAAATAGATCAGTTTTAGGTCTGAAGAAAATAGAAATGCCCCAGCAACTGTAACATTAAAGGAATACAAACTTTGAATAATATTTATGCAAACTTTGGGCTGTATTTTTTTTCTACTCTACCTGTATTTAATTAGCTTTCTTTTGTCCTGTCAATGATGTTTTAAAAAACAGTCTTGACGTGTATAAAGCCAAAGCAAGCCCCCAGGTGTCCAAAATATAGTGCAGATTGGTGAGTTCAGATTCTCCAGCACAGCTGAATAAAAACTATTGGGGAAATTCAACACAGAAATTTATTTTTCTTTTTCCTCTTTTATTATTTTCCTTTCTCTTTTTTCTTTTTCCTTCTTTCTCTTTCTCTTTCTCTTTCTCTTTCTCTTTCTCTTTCTCTTTCTCTTTCTCTTTCTCTTTCACTTTCTTTCTCCTTTCTCTTTCTCTTTCTCTTTCTCTTTCTCTTTCTCTTTCTCTTTCTTTCTCTTTTCTCTTTTTTTTCCTTTTTTCCTTTCTTTTTTACCTTTTCTTCACTCTTTTTTTTCTTTTTTCTGACCTGTCTAGTCTTAATCACCCCAATTTTCAATATCCTTCACTACATGGCTATTTTTTCAATGGGAGAGGAAGGTCCTTCATGGATTCCTTTTTTCATTGTTGATTGTAGAACTACAGATTCATGGAGTTATTCTGTGACAGACTAATAACATGTGAGATACAGTTTATGAAATCAAAATCACAGTGTTTTCTGCATTCTGGTAACACTATAAAAAAATTCTTGGGTGTATTTTATGTGGGGTTTAAAAAAAAAAAAAGGTGCCTGAGCACTTTGGAAATAAACCATCCCCTAAAACTGGCAGCTGTCATCCAACAGAAACATCTACAGTGGAGACTGCTGTCTCCAAACTTGTTGGGGACAAATTCACCATATTCTAAAGTGGATTTATAAATCAGGCCAGGTGAATTTCTCTTCATCAGCTATAAAGAGAGCCTAAAATTTAGGTCAAGCACCACCTAAGCACATATTTATCCTTTCCTAATAAGGTTTTTATGCTGACGGAACTTTGTTTTGGAATGAGGATGCTTTAATCATAATGATAACTGCAACAATATTAATATGAATGACAATAATGGCAATGATAATGATGATAAGGATGAAGAGAAAATGCAGCGCTACCTATTTAATAATTTTATGCAGTCTGGATCTGATTGTGTTAGGTATCATAGAAACTTTGAGGAATAATCAAACATGGTAAGCTAAATCAGATTTTGAAAAGCTAAATCAGATTTTGTAAAACCAACCATATGCACACACAACATATGAGCTTTTTCTTTATGTTTCAGGAAGGAAATAAAGGGGAGTACATCCTTGCAATAATTTGATACATCCACTGGTCCCACTAAGGTTTGTAATGTTGAAACTTTTGGTATGTAATCTCGAGGTGAGTAATTCAAAAGTCCTCTGCTCATCTCTACAGAGCATCCTTCAAGAGGAGGTGCTCTGGTGAACTTGCATTCTCACCTTCTCCCTAGAGGGAGCTGGGAGGCTGGAGTTGTTCAGGATTTACAGCTTCAACATCTGGGAATATGTAAGGATTGGTTATGATACTGACTTAGAAGCTGCAACCATTTGAGAAGTATTGCTGTACAACTGTTAAAGGAAATAGCTTAGATAACTGCTCAGTCTTAACTGCCAGAGAGAATAAAATGAGCAGAATTCAACCTTTCGCACTGGGGTCAGTAAAGAAACCAATGAAAACATCTATTCTGCAATGAAAATGTCCACCTGCAAGCTGCCCTTTGTGTTGGTTCTTATCTCTAAAAGAGTTTGTGTGAAAATCCCAAGCTTTCATGAGTGGTTATTGCTAAAAGAACAAAGCAGCTAATACTTGAGGAAGAGAAGTTCAAGACAAGGAAGAAGAAGGTGTGTTTGACTATAAAATGTGATCTCAAACCTACCAATATGTGCAAAGCTACTTCAAGGCAAATACTTTTTTTAAATACAGGCTTCTCAACAGGCTACATGCCATCACTGACTTGATTTCTGGAGAAAAGGGGCAGCTCACCTCTACCCTTAAAAAAAGCTTCTGAGAATAATATCTTGTGAGTGCTTTAAAAATCAGGCCCTGAAAACTGACCTAAAAATTGACATCCCAAAATATTTAGAAGTTTGCTTTTTATTTAAGGAATATCCCTTCACATTACAGTTATATTTTTTCTTTTATGGTTGGCAAAGCAGACAAGACAGGATTGTCTCTGCTGATCATGTATAGCTCAAGGTGGTGTGGACCTGAGCTCAACCCAAACGTCTGAAAAGGAGTAAATGACTATGGAGAGAGGACTTTTCTCTCTTTTATACTTCAGAGATTGCCCTATAGAGTCCTTTCAGATTGCCTTAACAGCTTTGCCACTATACAGCTCATTAGTTCTTGCTATTTCTTAACAGAACAGCTGGGTAAAACATGTTTAATTTATACTCAGCTTAGGACTGAAATATATTCTCCATAAAACTTTAAAAAGGAGGAAAATGATATAAAAAATGTTCCTTCCAGCATAACCATCACTAACAAATAATGAGCTTGTTTATCATTGCTTTTTTATGTCTGATACTTCAGGCATTTCAGAGCTCTTTCCAGACTATTATCTACTGCCCTTCAAACCCTTCATGTTGTTATCCCAACTTTTATATCAGTAATACGTTTTAAGACTCATAGTAATGAATGCAAATATATGACTGTTTTAGGGCAATAAAATTGTTCTATAGCAGTTAACTACGCTCTTTGCAATAGTGAACAGCATTTTAAATTAGCAGTTGGAGAAAACTAGGACATTGGAACACAGAGACAATATAAGAGTGCAGCAATCTATTGGCTGTTACCTAATGGAAAAGTTAGTTCATTAATGCTCAAGTCAGTTGTTGATCACTAAGGGCTGCAATGTAAAGTTTGACTCCTGTCTAATGTGTTGTTGTTAGCTGAAATGGCTTTCTAGAGTTTGTGTCTAGAGTTAATCACATGTATTAAAAAAAGGAGAAGAGAAAATGTGGTAGTTTTGTTGCTGTTATTGTTATTTGTTGGAGGGGGCTTGCTTGTTTTTGTCTTTTGTTTTGCTTCATTGAATTTTCTATGTTTCTGAAGTTTAGCAATTTTTTTTTCGGTATTTCTTCAGTTTCCCAGGGATCCCTACCTGTAGTAACAACTTGGTGATACGTGTCGTCCCTTCCAACACAGCATATTCCATGATTCCATGTCTCAGCCCCAGTTACAGCAAGTAACTGGGAACATGCAACTCTGATCAGAGATATGGATAATCCAGTTGAAGCCAAAGGCACTCTCTATCCAGCTCTTTGGAGACAAGTCATCCATCCATTGGGATAATAGCGTTAAAGTCATAATGATGCCTAAAGATTGCTGTTTTCTATAATTTTTCCATATATTTGTAGCTTTGTAAACTGTCAATACACGGTTATACCAGCTTCTGGTATTTTTTCTACATTTTCTCTTAGATTTTAAAATAATAAGCTAGTCTTCTAACATATTCCTGAAATACTGTTTAATTTTACTTTCTAGAGGACCTCCACAAAGGACATTTTCTTTTCCAAACAGGATCTGAGAGGACACAAAAAGAAATGGAACAAGGAAGCCCCTGGACCAACTCCAATGGGGCAGTAACCAGGGGAAAATTACCAAAGCATCTGCTCTTGTAATTGGACAATAGTTTTACATGTTCTAAGTTGTCAGACTTATAAAAACTGCAGAAATGTAATTCCAGGTGTGGCCATAACCACCATGGAGTCACCTGGAAGTTCTATTTTAACACTGTCACAAGAGTTTTGTCTTTTCATTTTAGGCAACAATAAAGGTGGATTCAGTCTTGCTGCATTCTGGAGAACTGACGAGTGACCAAATATCTCCAAAGATATTTAAATTTATGCTGTGGATGCCGTTGTTCTCCTAACTCAAGTTATCTTGTGGTGTGCCCATGAGAAAAATGGCCCCAGAGTTCTTCAGGATGCTCTGTTTCAGGGCTGGCAGCATCCCCACAGTACCAGGATGCTGTTATGCCCACACTAACAAGCCCTGCTCATAAGCACGGCTGAACCTGAGTGGTTCAGGTCTCCCTGTGCCATGCTTCACTGCCCAGACCCTTCACTGTCCAGACCCTCAAAAGAAAAGAACTAGAAACCTGCTCTAAATGTGTTTAAGCTCTCTCTCTTAAGTCAGGGATAATAGATGGCACTGTCAACTGCACAATGGAGAGGATAAATATATTAAAACTTTGGAGCTACTAAGTTACTCTCACACTGAGGTTATTTAGTTCTGTTTCTCTGATGGATGGATGAACTTTAGCACATGTTTTAATTCTTTCCTTGGCCGTAGCCAGTGCTGTGGGAAACTCTCCTTGCAGCTGATCTGTCAGCCGAAGATCTGTTTCCTGGCTTGTAATGATCTATAATTTTGTTAGTGGGAAGATGCATATGAAGCAGCTTTTGCTTCATTTCCTTATGAAGACACCACACTGATGGATGGCTTAATTCAAAAGCCAGTGTGTTCTTACAGAAGAACTCCACATTCAGGCTCCAAATCCTGTCACTTAAGTCTGTTTAATATCTCCTAAATGTGTCTTTGTTTTTCCCTCTACCTCTATTGCTGGAAATAAGACTGGTTTAGTCATCACTTCCATCAATTACTATTCTGGTCTCCTTGTTGGTTCTTCCCATCACCCTACCCAAGCAATAATTCATCTTACCCTGTGCTCAGACTTTGTGTAAACTACACATTTATTTTGTGTACATTTTCACTTGAAATGTTGCCTTTGGTGAAAAATGTGTTTAACCCAAAGAGTTGTCTGTAGAAATAAAATATTTATTCTCCCATTTTTATTGAAAACATAAATTGATTCCTGTTTTGTTCACAAGCTAAACAAATAAGGGATGGCCAGAAGATGTAGCTTAGCTGACCAATCCACTCCAAGTTTGTTTAGCAGTTAAATACCCAAATAAAACCAATCTCCTCCAACTTTGTTTAGCAGTTAAGTACCCAAATAAAACCAATCCCCTCCAAGTTTGTTTAGCAGTTAAATACTCAAAATTAAACTTTGTAAGTTTGGGGTTTTTAATGACTGACTCACACAAAAATGTCAGCAAAAATGAAGCATTATTCATGCATTTTTTTGTAAATTTCCTGACACATTTATGGTACAACTAACATTTTTCAGGACAAAATACACAAAGAAGATTTTGGTTCTATCAATTATTTAAAATTCAGTTTTCGGTCTTGGGCAAGTTATATGTTTGGACAGTAACATTGTTCAAAAGTATGGAGGTGAACTGCCTCCAAAGCTCATTCTTAAAAAATGGCTTTTACTGTTGATGAGAATAAGGATGTATATTTGTAATGAATTGGATTTTTTTTTTAATGTTTGGTGTTGAGGTTTTTTTCCTTGTAAATGATATCTGTGAATTTCTCATTTCCCTCAAAGGCTTGATGAAGATGACGTGTCATGGCAGAGGGAGTTTCAGGAACCAGATAATATTCTCTGGAAATGAAGGAGGTATTTGCTTTAGAAAATTCAGCAATGTGCTGGCATTCCTGGGAGTTCAGCTTGCACACTTCCAGCACTACAGGTAAGATGGAAAAGTCATTATCCCAGTAACTACACAATTAGGAAAACTAGGCTGTGGTAATTTCCATCATGTTTTGCAAGCCTTTAGTCCAGCTAACGAGTCTGTGGACCCTAAGAAGAGATTATATGTGACTATTTCTCAGCCATGACACAATCTCAGTGATTTTATTCCAGATCCAAATGATCTACTTTCAGTTTTCTTGTAGAAAAGTAGAAAGTAATATGCTGATTATGACTAGCTGAACTACCCACGATATTTCTTTCTCGCCAGTGAAATGGTTATAAAACTGGACCATTCAGCCTATTCAGACAGATGTTTTATATAATAAGGCCTGTCATAATATAAATAAATAACAGAGAAAACAGGCATTAAAAGCATTAATGCCTCCAGACTTCAGCATATTGTCACAAAACCTGCTTCCATAAATTTTCTACAGATTCAAGAAGCAAGTGTGACTTTACAGATTATTTACTGTGGAAATGCATTGAGCATCTCTGCTGCTTTTAAAACATGGAAAGACACCCACAAGATTCTCTGCACAGAGCCAGCTCAAGCACAGCAAGGTCTCAGTGCTATGGTTGAGCACAAAAATGATGTTAAACCTGAGTCACTATGCTTTGTCCCTGTACCAGACTCCCCAGAACTAGTTAATTCAAGAGAAACATGCAGAGACACCCTGGCTTTGCATGGGGCTGGCTTGTGTCCTCCGTGCTAATTAACTTGGGCTCTGAACACCATGAGAAGAGGGTTATCTGGTCTTGAAATAGCCTTGGAAGCAGTTTTCTTTCATGTAGTGCTGTGCCAGAGCCAAAGCTCTGGTGGACCCAGCTGGCTGTCACCATTTCTGTCAGACATGAGCTGGCTCTGAGAGTGGCATTCATCTCATTTAATGTTAGATGTCTGCACTATAGACATCTACATCTCGATTAGTCACCCTTGTCTCCCTTTATAGGGATTGGAGAGAAGCAAGCATGATTCACCCCATCCTAAAACAGACATCTCAAATGTGGATGAATCATGCCTCAACAGTGTCTGTTTTGTGCAGGCAGTGAGAGGAAATGATGGAAACACAGGGCTGATGTCAGGAAGGAAATTAGAGCTTGGAAGTTACAGAGCGTCAGCGCTGCAGGAGAAGGGTATTTGTGGGACATACAGGTAAGCAGAGACAGAAAAACCCACAGAAACTACTTATTTATGGTCACATGGCAGCTGGTTTGAAAACCCAGGAGCCAGAGCATTGTCTCTGAGTCAGGAATGAAGGTGGCCACTTTGGTATTGGTTTCAGCATTAGTGACAGAAAACACTGTGTTTAATCAATGGCCTGCATGCATCTGCCTCCTCCTAAGGCAGATCATTATGTATGATACATCTCTCCAGTATCACAACATTATTTGAGCTAAGTGAGATACAGAGTACTTCACAGGGTTTAGTGATCAATTTTAATGCCATTTGTTGCTCATTATTTTTTCTTTTCTTTCTGGTGATTTACCAAAAAAAGTGAAGCCAAGCTGAAGCAGTGTCCCATGGCTCCTATAACCCAGGCAGGATACTTCATCTCTTCACTCACTGCTTTTACAGCCTCAAAAAGTAAGATAACAATTCTTTCATTTCTACCCAGTAACTTCCCCTTTAAAAAAATAATTTAAAATTAGCATTATGTAATACTATATCACAGCTGGGCTTTCTCCCCTTTAACAGTAACAGAATGCAGGTTTTTTTCCAAACAAATGAGAAAGCTTATGCAATAAAATTTGGATGTTCACAGAATTCATGGTTTTGGGCAGCCTTCGCTTCTGACTTATGAGGCATCGGCAAGAATCTTGAGGAGTCCTGTGGTACAACAATCAATGTGAAATTAAAAAAAAACCATCTAAACGTGGCATTCTTCTACAGCTTGAAACATGAGCAGTTAGTCAGGGGTACACAATGTGGTGCCCTCATTTTCTCAAAGTGGAGCTCTTTAAAGCTTGTATCCCATGCCTTTTCTGTTGACATTCAAATTGACTTTCTGCATTTCATAATGGTAGTTCCTGACTTGCTTTTCACTTTATCTGCCAAACCCACTGCTGGGTCTTTCTCAGATGCACAAGAGTCAGGGATAAAGCTGACGGAAAAATGCATCACTTATTGCAGTCATTTAGCTAAAATACACCCCAATACCAACAAAGTAAGACAGGAAATTATTAGAATTGGACTCCTGTCATCAACTGCTATTTCATCAATTGCTCAGTTTTCTGACAAGCCCAAGTTCTTCTTAGCTTTAAGCCATTAAACCCGTAATGATAATAATAATAAAAAACAACAACCACCATAATGCATCCAGAGAAAAACAAGGGAGCACTTTAGAGAGAAAAGTACCACGTTCTTGTCAGGGAAGGCTATCATCTCCATGTAACCCACCACAGAAATGCCTCCAACCCACTGCTCCTGACTTATTGCACTGCATGGATCCTTGCTTCTGCAGGAGTGATCTCAGGGTCTGCTCTCTTAATTCCCTCCTAGAGAAGGAACCAGATACCGAAATGTAGGTGATGGGGAAGAAAAGCTGTGCCCTCTCAGTCCTGAAGGAGCTAATTTCTGCTTTGCAGTTTCTAGGAAATTTTATTGCTCTGAAGAAGCAGTTGCTGGCATTCCAGGCCCTGGCTCTGCACCTCTACCAGTGAGCCCTGGCAAATGAGTTCTTTGGGTGTGAAATATTCCCCATCGTGTAACTGGACAATGTCCAGCCTGCATGGCTCTACAGCAAAGAACAATCAGGTAGATTTTGGGGCAGAAACCACACATATTCTATTTCTACAGATGAACCAGGCCAAATTGTCCTGTTAGCACCACCAGCCTGCATCCAAACAATCCCATTGACCTCAGCTGAGTGTAGCTAGGAGGAGAGCTCAGCCTCAGCACGTGTCCCCTGTGGCTGCACCACAGTGTGTAATTATTGCTGTTTGTTATTTCTATTGCTGTGGAACCCCCAGGATCAAATAAAGATCAGGATCCCAACTGTGCTGGGTGCAGTGCAAACATATAAGCAGTCATGGTGCCTGCGCTGAAGAGCTTACAGCTGTGTCCCTTAGGAGAACATTTCTTTGTCTAATAGACTTCTCTATTAAGAACTGCTAATTGCTTCATTCAGCCTAATTTTTTTTTTTGTGTGTGTGTGCTTAGTTTCTTCTATTTTTTCTGCCTGGTCCCCCTATACCATCCTTAATAACTCTCCTGCCTTCAAAATATCAACAGTTTTCCACACTGTCATGAAAATTGTTATTCCCCCTCTTGCTTCTTGATTGTCTGATCAGACACTTCTCCCCCAGTCACTTTCTGCTTTTTCTTTTTTCTTTTTTTTTTTTTTTTAACAACTAGTTGTCCGCCTTCTTTTTATTGTAGCAATGTTTTTGGATCATTATAATTCCACATGGGTGTGTGATGCTACTTGTGCCTCCTCTCTGAGCCATGATGATGTCATGTTCCCTGGAAGGACTCCCCAAAAGCACATTCACACTCTGCTATTCCCTTTGCCTGTGTTTTACTAGCAGAGAAATGGCTTGTTGTCACCCCACAGGTTTCCTTCGCTGCTGCAACCTAAATATCACATCTTCCATTTGCCAAATGTCTGCTTCAGATTACCTCTTTACACACGTCTCTCCAGAGGCATTCCATGATAGGTTTTTTCCACTCTTCCAGGCTGAATCTCTTCTCACTGTTTCCTGCTCATATTTCTAAAGTCTCTTGGTCCCTTTGTATAACACTTGTGCATTAATTCACACTCAGAAATCTCAGCAGACCTTTCCTCAGGGAGGGTCTCTGTGGCTTTCAGAGGCAAAATGTGCCCCACTGCAATGCAGACACACCTTTAAAATATTACAGGCTTGCAGTAGAAGCTCTGATCCCATAACTGCAGCTGTGATGCTCCATGGCCAGCAATGGTCTCTATTCCACTACTGAAACAGCAAAGCTCTGCTCCTGAATGGGATTTTTCTGAAATGTAATGCTCATGTTACTTATTTCCTGTAAAACACATACAGTGCTGAAATAATGGTCATGCTAGTCCATGAACAATTTAACATTCTGTTAAAGTTCCCCATAAGAGCTCCTTAAAAAAAAAAAAAAGAGTATTCCTCAAATGCAATTGCCTTGTGGTCTGACACTGACTGCCAGACTAGAGCAGGGCATGGTAGAAATGGTGGGTGCTTCCTCTTATTTCTATACATTTTTAAAAGTTGAAAATCCATCAGACAACTTTAAAATTGTAGGTCATTAATCATATGTTGTTGGCCATCCCTTACCAAATTTTCAAGAGGGAAACCTGAACCATCACATCTGGAGACAGGTGGTTAGACATCCCAAAGGAAATCTCTTGAACTACTTTCAGATGGAGAAAAAAGTTTTCTTATTCTTTCACTACAAACACTATCTCTCATTAAAAGTAATTTCCTTATGATTATATAAGGTGCAGTCTATTCCCCATATCTGTTTGAAAAGTGATCATGTAAGGATTAGGTGGCAGACACCCTGTTTAGTCTAGAAAACTGTACGAGCTTTCAGAGATTATTGTGCCCTGATTGCCTCCACAATTTACCCTAATGAGAAAAAAGTAGGTGACCACGCTCCCTTTGATGGTATCTGAATTTAATACAAAGACATGTCACTGCAATGATGTCATTAAGTGGGAGTTATTGTGACTAACCACTAATACCAAACCACTTTTATTACCAAAATTAATTTGCTAATTGTCAACTGTTATCTTTTATGTTTCCTTGGAACAATCAAAAGCACAGGGGAAGAATTACTTCAGGATATAGAATCTTCTTTCATCTCAGGCTCTTGACAAAACCTCTCCAGTTTAAGGGATCTTCATTCTGTAATTTAAACTTGTTTCCTGCATCTTACATGCAGGATTTAGTATCAGTAAATTTAAAGTTCTTCAGCTGGGATCAATGCCTTCCCATATGTGGTAAATCAAATTAACTCTTATGTACTACAATTAAGAGTACCATCATATGATCACAGAACAACAGAATGGCTTGGGTTTAAAGGACATTAAAGATCCTCTCATTCCAATCCCTCAGTCATGAGCAGGGGCACCTTGCACTAGTCCAGGTTGCTCAGACACTGGATTGGGGCTGAGGACGTGTGGTAATAATGAAGATATGATAACTTAAACATGAGTTTCATCTCTTGGAAGTTTCTTGTGAAAATATTAGAGAAAGCCAAATGATGAGGATTAGGTAAGAAAATTTGTTTTGGTACGGGGAAGTGCCCAGATATTTTCTGTGGTCCGCAGCACCACTGAAAAAACCAAAAAAGTGGTGGCTAAAGGTAAATCTCACCTTACCTCTGTTCAAACATTTGAAAGACAGCTAAATCCACTGCTGAGTCCATTCTTCATACTCTCCCTAGAGGCAATTTGACAATTTACTCTGTGGTTGCACCATTCAAAAACTTTAAGTAGATTTGAAGGAATACCTTAGTGGATGGACTTCATCTTTTATTTCAAATTTAAATAATTTCTGCTGCTGAAAGAAATGCTTGACATTGTGCAGCTTCCTTCATTTGGGGCAGGCAAAAGAAAGTTCTCTGCAGTAGATTAATCAATTCTTTGTGTCATAAGGGTACTTTAATGATCAAAATTAAACAGTATTAATATTGATAGGATGCTTTGTAGTATCTGCAGGGTCTTGAGGAATTTTGAACATATCACTTCAAAAAAAGCATGGTCTGGGTATTCAGAAAACATAACTAGGAGGGAAGATCAGAGGGGGTCTGGAAAAATGACCCAAGCAGAGGGATTGAAGTGATTCAGGTTGTTTAGTCTAGAGAAGATATCCTGGGGGTGATGCTGATAGTGGCCACATATTCTTCCTCAGCCTTCCTGAGACCCCCTGCTGAGGAAGAAGAAATTATGCATATTTGACATCTCTGACAGGTAGGTCAACACATAATTCCAGCAAAAAATTGAAAACGAGAGTTATGGAAACTTGTACCAGTGAAGATAAAAATGCCACAGAAGAGAACATCTTAGAAATTTTGGCGTTTTCTGTGTTAAAATCTTGGGCCAGGGTAAAAGGGTTCCAGATTGCTAAAACCAGGGGTCTACTCAGACCACAGGAGTGATATATGAATATTCCTTTTTTTGGAAAGAAAAAAGGAGAAACCTTGTACCCTACAGCCATATATACACACAAAAATCTCATGACATCAAGAAAATTCATGTAGTAGTAACTTGTATATTGTAAATAACACCTCAGATTCTGTTCTGAACTTACCTCTAGCTTTGTGCATTGTTCAATAATCATAAATGCCTTTGTATTAATTGCTTATTCATTTAAATCCATGCACAACAGGCCTGACCACCTTTTGCCACAGCATTTCTTCTGAGATTTTTTTTTAACCTCTTTTTCAGTTTTTTGCATATCATTTGATTCAGTAGCTGTCACTAGATTTTGCATAAAAGGCAATGCAAAAATTAAAGCAAATACTGTGAATACACTTTTCTCCTGTCTGAATATGCAGTCCTTCTCACCCTGGCCCGGTGCTATCACACTTCCACCAGCCTGGGGTTTTTTTAGATGAAATCTGAAAGGAAGAAACAGCTAGCTGAGGAGCTGACAGGGAGCAATGGAAGCAACAGATCCCCTGACAAGTTGTTTCAGCTCCAAGGTCAATTAGATATTCTGCAGTCAAATAAGATTCTGAGTCCTCGCGTATAGCCGATCAAATTGCCCAGCTTTCTTATTTTCCCTCTGCTTCTGCTTTAAAAACTCATCTATGGCTACTGCAGTGATCCTTTCTGGATAAAAACTCTGGGAAAGAGTGTCCTTCATCACAATGTCTCAGGCTCACTTGTTTTGCCAACAAACTGCAGCGTTTTTGAAGCTGCTGTGGGAACCGCAGGGAAGATGTTACAAACACAATAATGCATTGTCTGAGGAAGCATTTGCAAGTAGCGAAGGAGTCAGATGTCACTGGAACATGTTGCTTCTTATTTCTGTGGTGAGGGTGAGCAAAAGCAAATAATCCATGAAAGACACCCAGGTACACTCATTCTTTCACTTTCATTATTCTATACACCAGTTATAGCGAGAGGAGATTTAAAATAATTGTTTAAACCGTGAGAGTTCTAAAATGGCTTCCTGCCGACAGAGAGAGCGTCTCACTCTTGCTGTCTGCCTGCCTGCATTTCTAAAGCTTATATTTGCCTAATATCTATTTTGGCACCCATATTGACATTAATGGAGAGTGATGATTATCTGCAGAGGATGCACAGGCAGTGCAATACTCCCCATTGTCTCGCAAGACCAGCCGGGTCAGACTTCAAACAGACTGGCCACCTCTGGGTGAAGGAAGAGAGGATATCTGTCTTTTCATGGCCTTTTTATATCTGGGCTCTTCTCTGTTCCTCCTGATTTTTAACAAATTGTCTCTCATTAATGAGCAAAGGAATGTAGCACAAAATGCAGTTCTTTTGTGCCTTATAGTGTCTAGCTGGCATAAAATGTAGATTTTTCAAGCAATGAGGCTTTCTAATTTCTCCTGAGCTTTGAAACACCTCTGACAATTTCCAGTTGTGAAAATTCAGAATAATACTTCATAAAATCATAGAAAGGCTCAGGTTGGAAGAAACCTGTGAAGCCATGCAATTCTGCCCCCCTGCCATGGGCAGGGACACCTTCCACTAAACCAGGGTGCTCCAAGCCCTGCTCAACCTGGCCTAGAACATTTCCAGGGATGGGGCAGCCACAGCTTCTGTGGGAAACCTGTGCCAGGGCCTCACCACCCTCACAGGGAAGGATTTCTTCCTGATATCCAATCTAAACTTATTCTCTGTCAGTTTGAAGCCATTTCCCCCCCATCCGGTCGCTTCATACTCTCGTAAATTAATTCTAAGCTGAAATAAATTATTGCACTGTGTCCAGTTGTCTCAAGTTTTTAAAATTATTCCAGTTAGATCAGAACCGTGAGTCCACCACGCTCTCTGTGTGGGCTTATCACACAACATACAATGTAGTTCAGTACTCTACTTTTGTGTTCTCTCAAAGTCTGTCCCATGTTATCTAAGAGTGATGGTCAGTACTTCCCAACCTCTTTCTTCAATTAAAGAAATAGTTGAAATAAATATAATGACCTCAGAAAAAACTGTACAGAACACCCTTTTTCTTCAAGTATAGAGACTACTTCTTGAGTCTTAGATTTACTCTGCTCTGAAAAAGAACATGGGAAGAGGTATATTTTTATCAAACAGAAATTAATAAAATACCTTGAATTTTTTGATTGTTTTTTTATTTTACCTGACATGATGTGACTAAAACTCAGAAAAATACATAAGGTTGGTTTTCTGATGCAGGCACTACATGATGACTCAAAATAAGGTAAGGTAAGATATGACAAGACAGAACAGAAATTAGATGAATGCCCAGAAGTTTGTTGGCTTCCCACTGGCACAGCCATTTCCATCTCACATTCATTAATCCTTCATGAGCCTCAAAAAATTGAGTTTATTAAACCAGGCTGAAATCAAACCACCCATGGATTTTCAGCATGCTTGTGATTCAGTTCCCCCTTTTCACACAGCTACAAAAAATGTAAATACCTTGTCATGTCTGTGTAGAAAATTTGTGGAGAAATAGAATTTGCCAATGCCTGGAAAAGAGAATTAATTTCACACAAATCAAAGGTTACTGTTTGTTTCTACTCAGGGTGATAGAAAAGATGGACTTCTATATTTTAAAAACAAAATAAGTTGTCTGGTTGACTTGCAATGACAGAGGAGGAATTTTTCATTGTTTTAATACTAAATATTAATTGGAACTAAAATTACCATTAAATTGATACTTGGTTATTGATACAATCTTTGTCAATGTTAGGACTCTGCAGGAGTTTGCTTTTCCTGACTTATTTATGTACTCTAAATATAGCAGTCATGCATCAAATAAGAAGCACATTTATAAATAATTTATGGAAAATGAATAATGGATTGTTAGATGTCTTAATAAATGACTAATCAATCGTTATAGAATCCACAGGTCATAGGGTACTTTTAAACATGGCAGATAAACTACATGAATAATAAGCTGTCCAGAAAGCATCATCCTTGCAACTGTATAGAAAGCCATTCATATCCATAATATGCACATAACTAGGCTTGATGAATAATACATTAAGAAACAAAAATGTAAAACACACACATTTGTTGAACATACCCCTGCAAACCATTCATCTCACTGGTCTAGGGGTTCTAAAGCTGGCAAAAAAACAATGGGAGCTTGAAAATCTTCCATGAAGATAGGGGTGCTGTCCACCTCAAGAGCATATTCCTGGTTTTCAGCTTGTTTAGGGAAGGTGCAGATATTGTACAAATCTTTTATAAGATCAGGACGTGGTTAGCGTGGCGAGTGATGCAGATTATTTCTGTGCTGTTGCTACTCAAGGCTCCTTCAGAGATCTATATATATTTGTAAACAGGAAGACAAGTTTCCTCATCAGCACTTCCTTATGCTATAAAGAACTTATTCTGCAGCATATATAGCTGGTGGATGTGCAGATCTGCTACTAATGGCCAACAAGACAGACTGCAGAAAACATAAAATTGGTAACAAAGAGTGTTGTAGGATTGCAGCCTGACCCCAGACTGGAGTATCCGAGCAATGTCTTACATGGCCATCCTGTAGAATAATGTGATTTTTGCTGTGTTCCTGCCCAGCACAGGAAAGGACAAATGTTACACTCTCTGGTGACCTTCAAAGCCTTGTCCCTGAGTGGCAGGTCATACATATTGCATAGATTTGATTAACTACTCTGGAAGGCCTCATAAGAACCCAATAATGAAAAGAAAAGCCAGGCACAGGCAGCAACCTATACAGTATTTGGGAAAATGGAAACTCTTAGGCTATGGGTAGTTGATCATTTTTCTTCCGGAAAGAGTAAGAATATATATAAGAATAAATTACTCTTGTTACATTTGTAATAAGATGATAGAATTAAATCATTGTGCAGTCTTCTTTTTGTTTTTCTTAAACCCTGAGCTCTTTCTGAGAGCCTTTAAAAGTCAAGAAGTCTATAAGACTGTTTCAGCACGTTAAATAATCCAAAGGAAAAACCTGAAAGACAACTGAATGTGTCAGCTAAACAGTTTAAGCTCTCCAGCTTTAGTCTCTATAGGCAGCAATTACATTTTGAAGGAAAATGTTTTACAATTGTAATTACACATAATAGGAGGAATGTATTTTTTCCCTTTATCCTACTCCCATGGTGAGTCAATTTAATTTTTAAATACAAGAGACATAATTGATTTTAGCCCTAGATTAGTACTGAAAATGATCTATATGTGCTCTCACTAATGGAACAAGAGAATTGGCATTCCTTGGGGACCTTAACCCAACCCCGTTCATGGCAACAATTATTAGACCCTGACAGGTTAGCTACTAGGAAGAGGGGGGCATAGAATACCCTGCTGATTAACAATCTAGTGAAATAATTAATGTTATGCTCTTCTCATTTAATTACGGATTATTCACAAATATATTATTATTAGAGACCACAAAGGGAAGTGGCTGTGCAGAGTTTTGACTTCATCTATGCTGCTTATAAGGCCTTTTGTAAAGGGTTTAGGGAAGCCTCTTGCTTTGATTTGCTTCTGAGCATATCTTAAACAAATGGGGAGCTTTTACAATTTCATTAAGGTCTGATCCAACAACCATGGAAATAAAAAATTTCACACCGATATCAGTAGAATTATATCAGGCTTAAAAGTATTATATCAAGGCGACGTGCTTGCTCAATATATTAGAGTAATGGGTGAACAATCAGCAGCAATGCACCTTGCTCAATCTCTAATGCCTTTTTTTTCCTGTGTGTCATAATAGTTTATATCAATCAGAGCACGTCCCTTTACAGGCTGATATGAATAGAAAGAATAGGCACAAGACTTTACACTCTAAGTGTATATTTTGTTTTTTCATCTGTAATAACCTCAGTCATTTTAGATGTCAAGTAGTTTATTTTAAATAAAATGAAAGTGAAGTGAATGGGAAAATGTTCATGGCATCTGGGAAATGCCAGCCCCTGTGGTTCACTGACCAGCCAGATTATTTATGGGTAATTTGGCTCACCTATAATTTCAAGTGACATACACACACTGGCATATAGACTAAACTACCTTGCTTTGATAGCAAAAATGTGCTTTGTTCTGCTGAATATTTGTCTGATTTCTGGAAAATAGGATCTCCCAAATCTCACATCAGTTGCAGTTCTTTTAGTTTCCAGTTGGATGAATCCTGGGTTTCAAATGTATTTTATATTCTTCACCAAATTTGCACAGACACTTAGATATGTCAAGGATAGTGAGAAAAAAAAAAAAGAAAAAAAGGAAAAAACAGCTCAGACTTTCAAACATGGGAATTCTGAGTTAGACTCATTACTAATAACACTTGGTATTCGTAGTGACAATGCACTTGCATTGTAGATCTTAAAACCTTTCCACCATCCAGAAAATAAGAACAGAAAAAGAAAATCTAAAGAAGGTGCACTGCAGATTTTCTAACTCAGCCGTGTGGTCAGGATGTTTTAGTTACTCTTGATTCTTGCCACACAGAAATTTGTGTGAGCAATTTCTTGTCATGTCCCATGGACTCCAGGCCAGGGCCATTTTCAGGATGAAACTTGTAGATTCTGTCCGGACTCCTTTCTCTGTGTATTCTCTTTGTCTGTGACTTGCAGCTACTGATTGAGTTTTTAACAGAGAATATTTGCATTCTTATGGACATTTAGTGAACAGTGCAGGAAATAGTGAAAATCCTCACTCCTTCAGAGGGATAAGACTCATCTGGGAAGGATCAAGCTGTTGACTAGAGCAACCCAAGAGGGAACAAACTGATCAGAGCCTGGCCATGACACATGAAGACCAATGTTGAAAATGTCCCTGCTCAACAGAGGATGGAGTAGATAACCTTTAGATGTCCCTTCCACACCAAACCTTTCTATGATTCTGTGATTTTATGAATGTATCAGCAAGTGCCACACCTCAGAGGCATTCTGGAATCACCAGTGTGAAAACACATGCAAAGGAAGTGTGTTATGTTGTTAAAGAAATAAATAAAACTGCTCTGCACCAAAGGCCACACCTAAAAATCCCATTGATTTGCCTTCAAGTGAAAACTCTGCAAGGACAGGACTATGTGCTGCAAGCATCTCTTGAGGTGTCTGGCAGCCCAAAGGGTTATACATGGCCTTGAATACAGCAATATTTTGTATGTCTCCCATCACTTTACAATTGCAGCTTTGTGCTGTCTCATAAAGACCACTCTCAGTGTTAGTAAAACCAACATGGATAAAATAATCTGATCTGACCTGGAACATGAAAAACACCATTTCTAGACAAAAAGAGACAATGTAGCATTCTGGCATGTGTGCAGCAGAGTTTTGGGAGTGGAAATACGAACACAAGCATGTCTCAAGGTAATGATGAAGGATATTGGCAATCAGCTGTCCTCCTCGGTGTCTGTCTAGCTTTTCCCATTACTTCAGTTTTACTGCAGGAATAGTGCATCTTTGTTCATTTTGGACTGGCCCAGGATCACACCTGACCTTCTCAGAGCACAGGAAGAGCAGATAGGTGGAAAATGCCCCCCTTTAGAAAAGCCAGCAGTGCAGACAGTGGATCACAGTTGTTTACGATCACTGCGTAAGGCTACACAATGTTGCAAAGGGATAGTTCAGCCTTAAACCTGCTCAGCATTTTGAAGTCTGTTGAGGAATACCAACTGCTGACCCATTATGCTCTAACTTTTTCTTCTCAACATGCATTCAAAATGGAGACAAGTGGCTCCATAGCAAACATAGCAGCCAACATGTTAAACTCAGCCTAGGAGCCTATAGACGCAGTAAATGTTAATTGATAGCACTGTGTCAGCTATTGGTAAAATTCTGCATCAGTCATGTATAGCTTTGCCACAAAAAATAAAAGTACAATGAGGTGTGTGCAACTGGTATTTCCTAGCTTGAGCTGTAACATAAGAAGTAGGACATGGATTCAGCTAAAAGGAGAATTTTCCAAACACTTAAATATTACCTGAAGAAATGTGGAGGTGTCTAATGTGGGAGATATTAAGCTAGAATTTATTCTGGTAAAATAAATGAGAGATTGGATGTTGTGTTTTGTGTTTTCTCCTCCTGCAGGGTTTCCCTCTTTTCAGATATATAAACAAGGGCGTAGTTTCTCCTGTGAGACCACTCTGCTGACTCTTCTTCTCCATGGTGCCCAGCAAGAGGAGAGGAGGCAATAGTGGAAAATTATATCCAGGAAATTCCACCTGAGAAGAACTTCTGTCCTGGGCAGTGACCGAGCCCTGGGACAGATTGTGCAGAGAGGGGATGGAGAATCCCTCACTGGGGATATTCCAGACCCATCTGGTCACAGCCCTGTGCCCTGTGCTCTGGGATGGCCCTGCTGGAGCAGGGAGGTGGGACCAGATCATGCACAGGGGTCAATTCCAGCCTTGCCCATTCTGTGATTCTGTGATCAGCTCCCCAAATGGTCACTCACACATTGAGTGCTCCTCTCCTGACACTGCTGCGATTTCATCTTGAATAGATGCAAGTGTGATGGGCTGTCTGAAGCATTGCTCGCTGGGCACCCCTTTATCCCCATGGGACAGGAGGTATAACATTTTCAGATGGACTCACAGATGCAGCCCCACACCCTCACAGCAAATTTTCACTTGATACTGATGTTTCATGGTAATATATATGGGAAAGAACAGGTGCTGCTTATTCCTACATTTGCATTTGCACACATATCCTTACTGTCTTACTTTCCAAATAAACACAAGTGTCTGTGGCACGTCAGGGACGACCAGCAGAGTGCAGCAACCATTTGAGATGAAGGTCTTGCATGTTACTCTTTTTAGCATGTGCCTGGACAAAGAGAAGGCCCCTGACATAGCAGTTACCAGGACTAGAAATTTCTCAGTGAAACACTTCCAGAAGGCTGCTGTAGAAGGGAAAAAAAAAAATGTTCTTCAAACCTAATTGTGTTAATCAGTCTAAATCAGAAAAAAAAGGAAAAAACAAACAAAAAAAAGGAAGAAGATGATCATGCAGAAACTGAGAAAAGAGCCACTAAATGCACCCTTTTTATATATAAATACCAATTGAAAGGCCTAGGTATCCTACTGTAAGGTCTGCATTATGTGGACATTTTTCATCCATTCATTGATGAACAGGATAATGATGGACAGTAACATTTCAATTTACCGTCTGAGCATGTAGAGACTCCTAGAAGGTCAGGGAGGCTCTGCTGCTGGCATGATGGCACAGGGAGGTTTGGTTGCTGGGATGATGGCACAGGATCGCTCCTGGCTGTGCCATTCCACGTTGGACACACCAAAGGTAGAAATGAAAAAGGATGTTGAAAATATTATCGAGTCAGATTCCAAAAAATGAATAGTAAACAGCAAGGACAAAGTAGGTTAAAATTAAGTGGGCTACTGACTTCCTTTAATGTGCCTGAAAATGAGTGTGTAAATAATTAATGCAAGCTCAAAAAGGAGTATATGAAGACTGACATTGTGTCACATGTATTAAATTTCTTCACAATAAAAGATAACTGTCCTACCTTTTGAGAAAACATCTTGTTCAGTTTTTGAGATGAAGCACAAACTAGACCCACAGCAAAGTGGCTGATTTGAAGAGTGATTCACATAAAGGCACCCAGCATGATTTCCCAGAAGGGTTGGATGTATTGGATGAGAAAGATGGGATTCCCTCAGTCCCATTTGACAGATTTACCTAGAATATCCTCTGAGCTGGAGAGGACACAGAGTACTACAGGCAGGCCATAAAATTAAAAGCACCATCTTCCCTCATATTTGTTTAACGATTTAGCTTGATGCAAGTTTAACAACCGAAAGGAATTATAGATGAGATTTTTGGCATATTATGACAAAGCTGAAGCCATTCAGCAATTCCCAGTGCACCTTATGAATCAGCTTGTGTGGAAGGCTGGATAAAAGGGTGGACAATGCTTAGGGCTTCCAGCTTTTAAAATGCAGACTTTGAAATACAGGTAAGAAAAATAACTGGTATAAAAGATGTACTACACATTGTAGTACTCAGGATTTAACTTTCAGATGTGGGTACTTACTATGGAAAAAGGTAATGGGTAGAGGAAAAAAAGATCATAAAGCAGCAGGTGCGAAAGAGGTCAAGTCTCTAGACTCTTTATCTACTTCTTCTCATTAAATTAGATTGCTTCCATATGCTTAGTGGTGTAAATATCAGTTTACCAACTAAATTTGTAGCTGAATTCGGTCAGAACCTTTCTGAGGTGTTTATGTTTCAAATCCAAGTACTTGAACTGATGCCTATTCTTGTCCTCCTTTATCCAACCACAGTCTTGTAAGTTTTCTTCCTGGTTTCCCCTGACTCAATCCTAGCTCCACAGGAGAATTTTATATGAGGCATTTCACTTTGCCCCTTCCTGAAAATAGCTCCTGCTTCTGTAACATGCAAACTGAGTGCAGATAACAAGTGAATGCTGGGCTGTCCTCAAGGTTAGAATTCTAGAAGCACACCCACACTGCCAGGAACATCCAAAGGAAATTCTTTCCCTGGTTTTAGTGCTTTATGTCCTTTCCTCTTACATTAATAGATCTAGTCTTGCATTTTTTGATCAGATCCTGGAGGAGTGTAATGCCACCCTCGAGCCCAAACTCTCAAAACATGGTCCACCACAGTCACAGTTAATTGAGTACAGCCCTTCAGAGGAAAACTTCTGGATAATGGTTGATGAAAACTCATGAGCCAGCTGTGTGCACTCAGAGCCCAGAAAGCCAAATGTATCCTGGGCTGCATCTAAAGGACTGTGGACAGCTGCTATGAGGAGATGATTTTCCCACTTTGCTCCTCGGAAACCCCACCTGGAGTCCTGTTCAGATCCGGTGCCCTCAATGGAAGAAGGACATGGAATTGTTGAAGCAAGCCTTGCTTGCTTGTGAATTTGATAAGAGGACAAGAGCATCTCCTCTATGAAGACAGGATGAGGAAGCTGGGGCTGTTCAGCCTAGAGGAGAAGGAAAGTGAAGAACTCACAGCACCTTCCAGTATCTGGAGGGGGCTGCAGGGAAGCTGGACAGGGATTCTTCATCAGGAATTGCAGTGACAGGACAAGGACTAAAGGGGTTAAACTGAAAAAGGAGAAATATAGCTTAAATATTGGGAAGAAAATCTGGCACAGAGAAGCTGTGACCGGTCCATACCTGAAATTATCAAAGGTGAGGCTGGACAGGGTTTGGAGCAATCTGGGATACCAGAAAGTGACCCTGTCCATGGCAGAGGGTGGAATGGGATTAGTTATAAGGTACCTTCCAAACCGAAACATTCCATGATTTTACTAGTCAAGAACCATGGTTATGAGAGGATTTAATTTAGAGCTACCTATTTACTTAGGGTACTTACCTATGTAATACTTTATATTTACTTAGGATACAAAAGCCTTTATCTGAGATTCAGTGAAGCTCTTCTGAATTGTGACCCATCAAGTGACTTTCAATTATTTTCTACCTGGATCTATTGGAAATATTTTGTGGTCAAATCACCTTACCTAGTGATTATCTGTTCAGTTGATTGCTAAGTAGAACTGCATTCTGTTTTCTCATTGATGATTTTTAATTATAATCTGAACTCTGTCATGGGTTCTAATCAATAAAGTGCCAGGAAACCTCAGAAGCTGAAAGAGGGAGAAATAATCATTAGATGTTATTAAAGTGATGGCCAATAGAAGCACAATTCTTTGTATGATGGCCAATGTTTCAAGTGCTTATTGATTTGCTTTTATAACAATTATACTGCACTCAGGGAAGCTGGGAAGTTAGAGGAGGAAGGAGAAAAGTCAAGGGAAAAAAAAAGAAAAACAAAAATCCACAGAAGTTATTCATGCCTCCATGCACAACCTGGAATATACCCATTTAGATGATAATTTGTTCTCCTAAACCTTTATAAAGAAGCCATGCTTCCTAAATGTGTTTTCTTTAATTTTTCTTGTTAAATATTTTAATACTGCCATTGCCTAACATGGGCCTACAAAACACAGTGCTAGCCCTACCATGATGCCCCCATTCCATGCAATGTGATAATTCTTCAGACAGCTTTAATATGAAAAAAGTGTTCCCCATGCATGATTTATAACAGCTTTATAAGGTGAAGTAATTACATTATCAGATATCCCTGATGTGTTTGAGCAATAGGACACCTTCATAATAACAGACGACATCTTATAATTACCACAAGGCAATTGCACTCCTGGGTAGAGGAGGAGGTCAAAATACATGCCTTGCCTATGCAATGCCCCCAAGGAAGTTATTATCAGGATATAAATAAATAAATACAAGGAAAAGAAGAACAAGGAGGAAGAAGCTGATACTGAATAATGTTGAGCTGTCATATAATGTAATTCAAGATTCATGGGAAAGGGCAAAAGTGTATTTTCATGCTAGGTTGCAATGTGGCAGTTCGGAATATCTAAACAGCAGTTTTGAGTGAGCAGAGCTAATCAGAGAAGTTGACCAATCTCCTCAGAAATCTCCTTGGCCAATCAAAGCCATTTGGTAAAAAATCAGACTGGACTGAGAAATACAATTAATATATAACATGCTTTTATGGCTCACAAAACTATTGCAATTTATGTTTCTAGGTGATTTAGCACATTCTTTATTCTTATGTCAAGGTTTTTCCCTTCTCCTGAGTGTTCTTATAGGTCTGTTAATGGAATCCTACAAACCAACCTCATCCTGAGCTGCACCCAAGGGAGGGTGGGAAGAAGTTAAAGGGAGAGGAGCCTGCTCCTCTGCTCCATTCCATGAGAATCCCATCTCCAGAGCTGCCTCCAGTTCTGGGGGGCCCAAAACCAGAAGGACATGGAGCTGCTGGAGCGAGTCCAGAGGAAATCCAAAAGATGCTCCAGGGCTGGAGCCCCTCTGCTCTGGAGCCGGCCTGGCACAGCTGGGGCTGCTCAGCTGCACCAGAGAAGCTCCAGGGACACCTCAGAGCCCCTGCCAGGGCCTGCAGGGGCTCCAGGAGAGCTGGGGAGGGACAGGTGAGGGGGAATGGTCCTAAACTGAGGGAGGGCTGGTTTACAAGAGGTATTTGGAAGAAATTTTCAGCTGTGAGGGTGGTGAGGCCCTGACACAGGCTGCCCAGAGAAGCTGCGGCTCCCCCATCCCTGAGGGCAGGTTGGATGGGGATTGGAGCAGCCTGGCCTAGTGAAAGGTGTCCCTGCCCATGGCAACGTGTTGGAATGAGATGAACTTCAAGGTCCCTTCCAACCCAAACCTGTGATTCTGTGATCTGATAAACCTGCTATAAGTTTTTTATCTTCACAGAATGCAAGAGGGGAAACAAAACATTTCTGTCAGCAGAATCTGGTTTGGTTTAGTATTTTTTTCAGGCTGTTTGCCTTGTTTCTGTGCAAATTCTAATTAGCCAGATCTCTGATGTGTGTTATATTCAGAGGTCCATTCAATTATCCTCCATTCACTGCTTTAAAAAAAAAAAAATATTTCATGGAAGGCCTAAAAAAGTTCAAGCCAGTGACTAATCTGATGGGCAACAAGATAGGCAACCTTTACATATGTTGAGAGAGGACCAATATCTGTTGATGGGAATTAACAAAATGATGTTCCCAAACTCTTTCCAGGAGGAACAGATCAGAAGATAAACACAGACTGTGGAGTGGGAAGGCAGTGCAGCACTGAGAGAGGTTACACAGACCAATTTAAATACTCAAACGATTCGATTTATTTTCGTATCCTCTACCATGCCACATGCTTCCAGTTGAACACAGGACATGGAAATAAATTCATGTACCCTTTCCAACCCAAAAGTTACTTGGTGCTTTTTTTTCTCATCTCAAAAGGATTACATGTCTTATGTTGATGTTTCCATTTCACAATTAAACTGAAGTGCTTAATCAAAGAAAATCATGTCTCAGCAGGAAGCCAGAAGTGGGTAAATAGGCTGTAGGGGGCAGGGAGAATACACAGTGTTACCTAGAAGTGCATGTGGCTCAAACATTACTCAAATAATCAGTAAATCAAAGAAGCTTTGTCTCCTATGCTGCACAGGGCAGAGCAGGCCATTAACTTACTCACAGTGACAAATGGGGATAGATGGATTTTAGTTTCAGGTTTCATTCCTGAGGTGCATTTCACGGTACTCTCCAGAGCTTCACAATGTGCTTTGTTTCCCATCTGAACTTCCCTGACAACTGCTACTAAAGCTATTTATGCTTTGGGAGCTTTAACGTCGAGGCAGTTTTGTCTGGTTCCTGCCAGCATGAGACCTCTAGCACAATACACAACCAGTGAGAGATGTCACAGCAAATTCTTGGGAATTTGTCTGGGAACACATGAAACCTGTTTGTGCAGACAGGGTGGCAATTGTAGAGTGTCTGTTCGTCCAGCTCTCATTCCTTCTCTCTTCTTTTGTTTATCCTTCTTCTGTCTCCAATTTTTCTTTGCTCCTTTTTTATGTCTCTTCTTTTCTTTCTCAGCTCTCCCATCTTCTCCCTTTTTTTCTTTTTTTTTTTTTCCTTCATTTGTCCTTCTTCTCAGAAAGCATCCCTAAGCCTTAGCATAAACAAACATATTTCCCAAAACAAAATTCTTTCTGGAGTGCACAGAGTACTCTCTAATCTGATTTTAATGACCACGTTCAGCTAGTGGTGTGATTCAACCTGTTGGTTAAAGCACATAAATTTAGAGATTGGCATGTAGATAGCTAAATGTGACCTCAGTGTGTGCATTGGCATTGAGGACAGGGACATGAGTCAGCTGCTCTGGCACAAAAACTGAATGTTCTCTGAGATTCCTAAGGCATCCTGAGTGACCTCCAGCTGGCCAAAAGTACCCTGTGGATCCTGATGTAAAGGCAACCATCTTCTATCAGCTGAATGTCTCCATTGGCTCTACTGGCTAGATCTCCAATGGCTACACTGGAAATGATACACAAAGCATGTTTGTCAAAATCCATATTCAGCCTTTCTGCATCCTCATCTGTGAGTTAGATCCCAACTTATTTCCCTCCTAAAACTAGGATTTAACTTCATGAGTTGTGTACCTGCCATGAAGAAAGATGAAGTAAAGGACTGCTGCTACTTTTGCCTAATTTTTCCAGCAAATTGGCAGATATCTACAAACAGTAGAGATTTGCACAGGTGAAAATAGGAAATCTGGATTTGTTTTCTACTACCAATACTTCCAGGCCTCTGTTAAGCATTTATAAATATTTATAAAATACCTATAAGTATTTTTTCTTTTTTTTTTTTTTTTTACTATAACAGGGACATATGTTTGTTTTTCAAAAGCAGCATCTGCTTTTCCAGGTTTCCTAAGAGGTATTGGTCTTCCATGTAAATTTATATATTATTAGCAATTATACTTCTTAATTAGAAATACAACTGTTAGAAATACCTCAAGATTTTTTTATTAGTTTGAGATATACTCAACATATGTTACATTCTGTGTTTTTGGGGTTTTTTTTATTATTTTTTCTTGTTTCTTTTACTTTTGCATTCTTGAAATAATGGGATCTCAGTGCCAGTTCAGTAAAAAAAAAAATCACATATTCCTTCAGCTTTCTGAATGTTACAGCAAGAGGACACATCCACAAAAAGTATAATTCAAACACTGAGCTGAATATATCTATCAATGGCATTATGTAAGAAAGTGTTTAGTTATTTCAGTTGTCAAACTTTGAGGGACATGGAAATAGTTAGTAAAAACATTGGTAATATAAAAGAAAGAAATCTGTAAGCAAGTTCATAAGACTTAAAATGTTTCATCACTAAAAAAACAAATAAGGATTCTCACAGTACACTCACAAAGAAGACAGATGCTGGATTTCATATCTGGTCAAAAAGTTATTTATCAAATCAAAGCCAACATCTTAATGGGTAGAATGTTCTCATTAAACTCTAATAAAGGTCTCAACCATGAGATAAAATCCATAAGACTTTATTTTAATCCTACTAAATCCTGTCAGGAACTTTTGTTATCAGTATCACACACTATTCCCACACTATTCCAAAAAGAGTCTGAAGTTTCTATGCTCTGCATCATTTTTTTCCCATTAAAATTTATTCTTGCCCTTATATTAGAAAAGTATTATACAAATAAAACATCCAATAAAAATCCCTTTTAAGAATATTATGTTACTATTAAACATTGCATAAATTTAATATTAATTAGATTCTATTAAATTTAATAGGTTTTGAGTTATTGAGTTTAATTCATTTTCAATAAATTTCAATTAAGCCCAATTTGTTTCAATTTTTTATTAATTCCAGTCACTATCAATTATCTTCAATTAATTTCATCTTGTGCTATATTTTCAGGTAATTCTCCATTACTTTCAATTAGTTTCTATTAATTTCAAGTGGGTTTTGTGTCTGTTAACTGATTTCGTAGGAAACAAATGTCCTTCTTTAATGTGGGTCTGCACTATTACTGCTTGTCCCCGTGCCATAAATGGGCAATTCAGGGCCAAGCCCTGATGTGAGGATACTGGCACAGCCCCAGCAGTGTCAGTGCAGCATTGTTGAGCAGGAACAGTCAGAAGGCTGATGCTTCCTGAGAGCTGAGGAATGTCTGGGAACAAAAATCAGCATGAATCTCACCTCAATCTTCCATGAGGCCTGCATTTCACCCTGAATTTTCCAAGCAAGTGTACTGATTATCCTGCTTTACTCATCACATTTCTCAGTAACACTGTGAGACAGAAATTAATGGTCAAGAAAATGTGGCTCCTCTCATCATAAAGCAAGATAAGATCACCTGCATTAAAAGAAGTCCTGTGATTCTGCATCTCTAAGCCATATTATCCATACTGGCTCCCTCCACTGATTACAGTAAAAATTAAGATATTTAAGTTTAGATGCAGACATTGGTAGAGGAGAGATGTGAAAGTAGGTCAGAGGATCATCAATTCCAACACGTATGGTTTGGTAACTGGAATGATTTCCATAAAGGGCAGATGAAAGATAAAGGAATGATCTTCTGTGCTGTTTCCAGTTCAGTGCTCAGTTTAAGCTTGTGATGGGTACAATTAAAACTCCCAGTACTCTAAGTACACAGTTGTTTTGGGTAAAAACAATTATTATGATGGGAAAATTCAAGTGGTAGAACAGCATTTAAATATCCTTTGAGATCATGGATGAAGAGAGTCATGATGGAGTTTCATAGAATAATGGAATCACAGGTGGGTCTGGAAGGGACATTAAAGACCTTTTCGTTCAATTCCCCTGCTATGAGCAGGGACATCTTCAACTGGATCAGGTTGTTCAGAGCCCTGCACAAAATGGCCTTCCATGCTTCCAGGGATGGGACATCCACTACCTCTCTGTGCAAGCTCTGCCAGCATTTCACCACCCTCATTGTAAAAATCTAGCCTAACTCTATTCTCCTTTAGGTTAAAACTTACCCCTTGTCCTATTGCAACAGAGTCTCTCCTCACCTTTCTGTGTGTATAATTGTACTGATTTATTTACTGTCAAAGCAGCAGTTACCTCCAAACAAACTCTGCAAAGGCATGCAATAATCTTGCAACTGCACCAAGGTCACCTGTAACAAACCTTTGTTTTATTATGTCAAAAGTAAAGTTAAATAACCTCTTCAGCATTTCTGTACAGCAAAATTAATGTGAGAATCCAGCAATTAATTAATGTGAGAATCCTAGAAATTAAATTAAATATTCCCATCATTGAAAAGTGAGGTAAAACTGTAATGTAGTTTACCTGGAATACATCTCTGGCTGCTAAACTTGGTTGGGTCTCTTCTATCCATGAACCACCTCTGCTGTGACACGTGCCAGGCATCAAGGCTGGTTGGAGTCATTGGAGGCTTCACATTTTCCTTCCATGAACTTTTGGGGAATGTCCTGAAGCACAAGCAGCCCAAGGCTTTGGTGGCCAATGCTCTGTGCTTATTTTAGTCTGATACTAATCATCCAGAAGCCTGAAATTCAAAAGGTCTGTTCAAGCACGATGATCAGGTTTTACAGACTCAGTGATACATATGAAGGGAGAGCTGGCTATTTATTCTCATCAGGCATGTAAGTGAAACACACCTGGAGCAAGGAAGCAATTTTACTATGCAGCAATACAGTTAGACAGTTTATTATCACAGATTTTAATTCTCAACTCCTCCAAAATTACCATCAAGCATAGATTCCTGGTATTGGTGAACCACACCAAAACAGTTTCAAATTTTTTCATCTAGTAGCAGAACCTGCACGAGATGCATGAATACAGCTCTCTTTTCAGCAGCTGAAAATGTGAGTGATAGAAGCACTTTTCTGGATTAGTATATTCAACTAATATAATAACAGTTTTGATTGTGCAAATCAGTGCTCAGAATAAGTTAATGCATTCAGACCAGTTGGGTAGAAATGTCTCAGCACCTCCTTTCTAAAAGCTTTTCCTTTGGGTGGTCCCATTCCATGACTATTTTAGAATACACAGATGTCAAAGACCTAGAGGACTGCAAAATAATTACAGGTATATATTGGAAAGTTGCCTTCCTTTCCAGATTAATTTATAACATTGGACTACTGTTACTGAGAAATTGCAGCCAAGAATTTGCCTGGAATCACAGGCAAGAATTCTGCTTTTGAAAGTGTTTCTATAAGAAACAAAATAAATCAAACTAAACAAATATAGAAAAATGTTCAATAAAGATGAAATTGAAAAGAGGAAAGATAGCATGTTATCCACTGCTGTGTCAGCTGACACTCAGGAAGCTGGTGGGTTTTATTGAATATACACTGCTTTGGAAAAATGTATATCTATTTGCATTATAAAAGCTCATCTACAAATGTACTTTGGGTTTAAAATCCCATATGTTGGCTGCCTTGCTAATATTGGTTCAAGCAAATTATGGCTTGGCTTCACTAAATGCACATATCTATTTCAGTTAGAGTGTTCTAATTTGGCAACAAATACTGTATTATTTATTCTGTGGTACAGATCAGGTTATATAAAATTAATGGTTGAACTTCATTCATATGGACTGAATTAAAGTGCTTTGGTCAGAACGGAAATGAAGGGGAGAGAAAAAAAGAAACCTGGATTTGATTATATTTATGTCTGTTCCAGTATCAGCACAGCACAATGATGAACAAGTGTTGGATGCACTTAATACATATTAATTTAAAAAAAAAAAGGATGGCATAGTCTCATAGTCTTTGATAGTCTTCACTTATGGAGGTTTTAATTTGCAACATATTGGGTTTTTCAGGTACCAATTTAATTTGAATTTGTTTTAAAATGCCCAAAAGTATTTATTGTTTTCAAATGTCACTGGTTTTCTTTGGTTTTTATATATGGAAGTTTCAGGCAAATGTATTCTGGATGCCCTAGAATTTTCTGAGAGCTGCTTCTGTCTACAAAAATAGGCTTGTGTTGTCTTGTCCACATACATATCTCAGAACCCTTCTGCAATGCTACATTAACCAGCTCTGCCCAGCAGTGACAATCCTTCCCTACAGATTCCCCATCCTCTCCAATCCTTACCAGAATGGCAGACAGTTTAGCAGTCAGTCAGGACTCTGGAGGTTCTGAGGACAGATAGGAATGACTGCAGAAAATGGTTGTGTCATTGATAAATGTTTCCTCTTCCTGCGGCACACCATGGACAGGGATCCCTTATTGCAGAGCCAGGCAGGGTCGGGATTTTACTGCAGATCTTTGGACTGGCGCTGTAGTGGTTGGAGCTTCTATTAGCAAAGGTGCTGAAAAGCATCAGACTTGACATCCATCCATCCATCCATCCATCCATCCATCCATCCGTCCATCCATCATCTATCCATCCATCCATCCATCCTTCATCCATCCATCATGCATCCATCCATCCTTCCTTCCATCATCCATCCATCCATCCATCCATCCATCCATCCATGCATCCATCCATTGTCCATCCATCATCCATCCATCATGCATCCATCCATCCTTCCTTCCATCATCCATCCATCCATCCATCCATCCTTCCTTCCATCATCCATCCATCCATCCATCCATCCATCCATCCATCCGTCCATCCATCCATCCATCCATCATGCATCCATCCATCCTTCCTTCCATCATCCATCCATCCATCCATCCATCCATCCATCCATCCATCCATCATCCATCCATCATCCATCCATCCATCCATCCATCATCCATCCATCCATAAATCCATCCATCCATCCATCCATCCATCCATCCATCATCCATCCATCCATCCACCTATCCATCACCCATCCATCATCCATCCATCCATCCATCTATCCATCCATCCATCCATCCATCCATCCATCCATCCATCCCCCATCCGTCCATCCATCCATCCATGGATGGTGTAACACCATAACTTGGCCTTATCTCACACCTTCCTGTAACTATTCTTTGCCCCTTTCATTTGAGGCTACCACTGTGTGCACTTCCCTCTGGGCCCTGGTTTCAGCCTCATCCTGTCCCTCTTCCCTGTGAAGTGAAGATTCTGAGATATCATGGACAAGAATGCCAGAAACACACAAGCAGGTTTTAGCCCTGGATCCCATCATTCAAATATTGCCGTTCCCAGAATAGAATATACTCCAGATTTTTTAGTCTCTTGGTTTCACAGGTAAGCAACTTGATAACTGAAGAATATTTTTTTTTTTTTAATAGAGCTCAGAAAAGCAGGTGTGGTGCTTTCTTTCCAGTGGTGTTCTCATTCCATTTAAGATTACTGCTGTTATTCACATGTCTATTGAGAAGGTGCTTCCTTTTGCTGCCTGCATGCACTGTGGGCAACCAAAATGTCTCAGAGTCATCCATGTTACTACTGCCCTTCATTTTGTGAGATCTGGCTGCATCTCCAAATAGTGACATGCCTGCCTACCCAGCCCCACACCTCCTGACTGGTGAATGCATCAAGTGTCTATTCAGCATCAAAAAACCTAAAAAATAAAACTAAAAAGAAAATTTTAAAAAAAAGTAAAACACACTCTGATGGAAAACAGAGCAATGTGTCTCCAGAACAGCTGGAAGTAACCTTGTATTTGAGCTGACCCTGATGACTTATTACATGAAATCAAGAATTTTCTCCCCAGTTTCCAAAAATCCCATATTGCTTTATCCACGTTATCAGAGAGATAGCAGAGGGAAGCTTCACTCCTCACAAAAATCCAGAAGGAAACTCAGGAAAGAAGGAGACAAAAGTGTTTTCGCTACTGGTGCATGTTGTGAGAGTTGCTTCTGGAACACATCAGAGTGACTGTAAACCTCAGCAGTTTCAGAACAAAATGTAAAACATTCTTCCATTGACCTCTCTTTCCCACAATAACACCACATAAAATAACAGAGAAAGGAAAAAAAATACAGAGTGCTTTATGAATGCACTTTAATAAATCAATAGGGGGTTTAGATACCACAGTGGTAGCTGCTGTATAAATACCCAGACAGGAAGATCCTGTCCTGGAAAATTAGAATAGGCAGTTCCTGAACCTGTTATTGTCCAGTTTTGCTTGAAGTAGGAGAAAGTGTTATTTTTTCCCCACTGTCAGAGAAAACTCTGTTATAAATAAATATATCTCTGTGCCACTGGTGCTGGGTATAACACCCAAGACGCTTTCTGTGTGATCCAGTCAAGAGAAGAACTACAACTTTTTTGTATTTCTAGTCATAAAGAGATACAGAAAAAGCACAGCAGAGATGAAATTAGCTTTCATGTCTGCATGTAAGTAATGAAAACAGAAGAAAAAAACAAATGGTGTGCAAGATAGCCATGTATTATTTCTGAGTTTCAGAAAAATGCTGAGATATTTTACACTCTTGGTTTCCCTTGTTTTGCTGATGCTTTCAACACGTTACATTATCCTCTTCTGAGAGAATACTGTGTATTAAGCTAAATTAACTGATTTTAGTCTGAGACCTAAGGACTGACTATCATACAAATTCTCCAAAAAGCAGCACAGCAAAGACACTGCATTTCATTACAGCACAATTCTCTCTTTTAGCTTGGAAAAGGAGAGGTGGAATGGATGCCATCTACAGGGATACAGAAAAAAAAAAAAACCTTGATTAACCTGAGAAGCAGGGATTCCGAGAAGGCAGTATTTTAAGTAAAACAACTGAAGAAAAGGAAATGCAGAATGTGAAAGCTGGAAGAGATCAGGCTTACAAACAGGCAGGGCAGAGTGCTATGGGAAGGTCAAAAGCCAATTAAGACCATGATGGAGCAATGGCCATGCTTCTTGCAACAAAGTGGGTGATAATGTCAGGAAGGTGCAAGGAGGATCCCATCAGAAAATAGGGGAGCAATAATAGTATGTGGCTGGGAAAGGAAGCTGTGAAGAATTGGATGTAATTGGAAGCAGAAATAGAGCTGCAGTGGATGAAAGGAGAAAAGAGAAATGAAAATTAGATAGAAGATCTCTAGGAATGGATTAGCCAAAGTCCATCTTTGCAGGCTGAGAGATGAAAGAACAGGAAAAGCTAGTCTGGGGCTTAATTGCCACTGTCATAGCTAATGAATTATTAACAAGTAAATGATGAAATTGAGTAAATTCTTCCTCTGTCTCAGCCAGCTCGCACTTCTGACAGTCACCAGTGAAATGCAAAAATCTTTTTACAATTCCTTCCCCTGCTCTTATGCAATGGCTGGCAGCACACTCATTGGATGTTTTCCTTCAGAGCTCTTGGAACCTCTCCCTTGGCTCTTTTGGGTGGAATTCTCCCACCACAGGCTTCCACAACATAATGAGTTCTTGATAAAGCTCTGCTAATAACATCTCTACAGAAATTGCTCTGTTACTTCCATGGGTTATTCCAGACTTAAAGGCCATCATCATTACCATGAATTTGTTTGAAACCAATGCAGTAAGCCAAGCTTAATGATGTTAAGAAATGTGTAAAACCCACAGACCACAATGCTAGATTTTGTTTTCTTGCTCAGAGAACTTCCTTTGCAGATTATGCTGGAACAAGGAAAGGACGGGTAGTTAGGAGCCCACTTTTAAAATTTCCACCACTAGTTCATTTATAATTGACAAAAAAATAAAAGATAAATTAGTACAATATCATTGAAATAAACACTATCCACAGCACTTTTCTAATCTTGGGTATGGGCATCACACGCCCCTCTGTCTTTCCATCCTGGTAAAGGATGTTTCTGCATCCTTTTCCAGCTAGAGGAGACAACAAGAATTTTGTCATGCCTGGAAAAAGGGACATAAATAGGCTGCCAGGGATATAAACTACCAGGTTTTGAGGGTAGAAGAGGTGAGGGGATAAGAGTTTCATCCTCCACTAGTTCTACTGCAGTTATAAATCCTAAACATGAGAAGTCTTGTCACATCCCCTACACCTCCAAAATCTCCCAACCACAATTTTTTCAGAAATTTCAAAGTAAGTAACTGTTTAACCTAAACACAGAATATGCTCAACAACAGCTAAACATCTTCTGTCTACAGCAGATTTTGCTAATTTTAGTCAAAAAAACTTTTCATTAGTGAGGTTTTTTCAGCTAACATTTACTGACTATATTTGGCTTAGCTGCAGGGCTGTATGTCCCTGCTGCCATAAGCCTGGTATAGGGATTAAATGTGCTTGCAAAACAAGAGAATGCACAAATGTCACTTAACTGGTCCTTGAAATGACAAAGGCAGAGAAGAGAATTCTGCTGCACCCTCTATGCAAAGACAACCGGAACAGACCAAGGAAAATATGCAAAGCCAGATTTAAAGACATTAAACATGAGGAGCTTCTGGTGGATGCAGAAATATGGGCATCATTAACCCAGGGTAAAATCAGCACTCATGGATCAGCAACCACCAAAGGGAGGGACCAGAAGATCTGCTGCTGCTCTGTTCAGCTGGCTGGGATTTGTTTCAGCTGACAGATTCTCTGTTTCCTTCAAAAGGGACAACACAGCCTGAAGCAGTCACTATCTAGTGATGCTGACCAGAAACAAAGCCTTGCTGTTGTCAGCTCCAAAAGTTTTGTGTTTGACTTTTCTCCATGCCAGCTCCATGAGCAGCTGTTTGCTCTCCTCCCTGGTGTAAACCAGGAGTAGCTTCAGTCAACATGGTGCTGTCTCTCTGTTCATCTTATGGTAAAGATCTAATACATTACTTCTCCTGGGAGGGCAAATTACAGCCAAGGACATATGTTGGCCTTGTTTTCCTTGCTCTTACACCAGCATGTGACTGTTACCATAAGAGATTGGGGGTTTTTTGGTTTTGTTTGCTTGTTTTTGTTTTTTCAATGAGAAAAAATATCCATCTAGATGAAAATCAGGAGGAAGCAGCCCTATGTGGTGCATCTTTTTTTAAGTACAGTAATGTGAAAATAGTGCAAGAAATAGAGCGGGTGGTTGTATTAAGGATTTCAAGATATAAGAATATGCTTCTTGTGCATCACTGCGACTCTTGGTACTGATTGCAGCTATGAGGATTAGCTTGTGCTGTGGCTGAGGTGAAGACATCTGTGCCCAAAGCCAGGTAGAGCTGATCATGTTCTCAGACCCTCCTACAAATGGGATAATCAGTGGGATCTCCTCATGACCAACTCAAATTCGTGCATCCCGCAGAGCAGTTTCAACTTTCTCAGAAAACTGATGGTAGTCTGTCAATCTGGTAGAAAGGGAGCACCATATTAAACACTTCCTACCATCCCAAAGTATGAAAATGTGCTTTCTGACTTGGAAGGCTTGAGCAATTAGGGGTTGAAAGTCATCCTCACTTAAGGTGATTTCATGTCAAAGTATCAAATACATCATGACCTTTATCAGCTGAAAACCAGCACAACTTCAGAAACATTCTAGGAGTAATCAATTTCTGTCCAGTGTCAGTACCCAGTTACATTTGGGTGAGAGGGATTGTCTCATGCATTAACAAGTACGTATAAATAAACAATAAGGCCATGGGATGAAAAGGTAACTGTTGGCAAACTTCACTAACCTTAGCTGGGGGCAGCAGAAGTCATGGGATCATAGGATCATAGAATCATTTGGGTTGGAAAAAACCTCTAAGGTCGTCGAGTCCACCCAACACTGCCAAGTCCACCACTAAACCATGGCCCCAAATTGACACATCTTTGGAATCCCTCCAGGAGTGGCTGAGACTCTGGATATTGGGAATATTTTCTGCAACAAAAAGATTTTCCAGCCCTGGCACAGGGTGCCCAGGGCAGTGGTGGAACCCATTATCATGGGCTGAAAATTTCTTCTCTTAGGAGTGATTAAGAGATAAGGAAAAAAGTAGTGGGAGCACATAATTTAGATTTACAGTGGGCAGAGTTTAGCAGACGGTGTCCCCATGAGCCACACTGTGCCCACTGTTCTTCACAATATCCACATGTAATCTGAAAAAGAAACAGCACTTGCAGGTGTTAAAAATTATACAGGGCAGTCAAATCTAATACAGACTGCAAAGAGTCACAGAATTACCTTGAGGTACCCCCTAACTGGGTAATAAAATGGTTGGGAAAATTTAATTTCTACAAATGCAAAGTAACGTACATGTGGAAAAATAACCCTAACTATGCATATCCATTGATGGCTCCAAATAAGATTAGTATCACTGTATTTCATTTACGTATTCTGAATGGAATATACGATCACATTGTCTTGCAAAGGATATAGTAGAACTGGAAGACATAGAGAGGTGACAAAGACAAGTAAAGGCATAAAACACCCACTGCAAAATGAAAATAAACCGTTACGGTGGATATAACAGAGATCTGTAGAATGAGGAATGGTGTGAAGAAAATAAGGAGGGGAAATAATTCACTTTTTCACAGTACAATATCTCCAAGACTCCAAAGGAAATGGTTAGACAGAAACCTTAAAAGGTAGGTGTTATTTTTGTTTATTTTGCTTTGCTTTGCTTTTGGTTTTTTGTTTGCTTGTTTCTTTTTCTTGTTTTGGAAGCTTTATCATAGAATTTTCCAGAAAATAAAAAATTATCCACAGGTTCAAAGAAGAGAATAGACATCCATGGAAGTCCACAGATCGAGCTGCTATTAAACACAGCATCCCATCTGTGGCCTCCAGTTCAGCACTCCCTGTAATTCTCACTGCTGGAAAGTTGTCCCAGGGGGATCACAATGCCCTTTTCACACACCCCAGGCTTTTTCTTTACACTCTTCTGGGCATCTGCTGTAGCTACTATGGAAACAACATCCTGATAAATATTTGTCCTGATCCAGTATCCTACATCTCTATATTGTGAGGGGAGAAAAAAACCATGAAAACCCCGACTAGATTAGTAAGATTAGTGTATTTTAATTTAACCCAGGTCCTGCTGTTTTGCTTCCCACAGAAATCATCTGGGCCCACAAAAATTCTGTGACCAATTGTAAATACAATTTGCATAAATGATCATGCTCATTTGCATATAGTTGCTTCCTTTGCTTCCTTCCCTCAGGGACTGACAATCTGTTCCCTCTGCAGTGAGTTTGGGATTGCCTTGCACCTCTGAATTATATAATTTTACTTCCTTTCTCTTTCCCTCTTTTTTTTTTCCTTACATTATATCATGCTTCTTTTCAGGCTCAGCTGAGCCCTCAGCTTACCATAGTTCTTCCTTGCCTTATGTCTCTTCACTCTTTCCAAGAAAATTCACTATTCTTTTTGATGGATATCTCAATAGTCCCTATAATGTGTAATCACATCAAAAGAAAAGATTACTAACTTTTTATCCTTTTGATGTACATTCAGCTTGCTCCAATTCAAAACTGTAAAATACATACAGACAATATGAGAAACAGTTTGGTATGAGGAAAATATATTGCTTATTGCACCCCTCCATTTTTTAAATTGTGCTAAAATGGCCCAAATTGTAACTTTCAGGAGAATGAGATTGACAGGCACTTTAGGTAATTTAAGTCACCTCTCTCCCTCGAAAATCAAACTTCCTAATTCAAGTGGAACAAATGTGCAAACCAGACTCTGTATTTTATTTTCTTTTAGTGAGAAAATTTTAAAAAAGAAAAAATCTTTCCGAACAACTTAGCACCTTTTTTTCCCAGTTTTTAATCCAACTCTCAAGCAAGACGAAGGATATTTTTATGATCAATAAATGGACCTTCACTGCTCTGCTGCTAGCTGCCCATAGGTGGCTGAGGAGGATCAGAGCTCAGACTTGTCTTTTTGTCCATCAAGGTGTGGCTGGTCTTCCCTCTGTGACTGCTGCTGTCTTCTGCTCTGCATTATTTTAGATCTGCAATAATAAGACTATACAATGTCCCCAAAATCTTGTAAAATTCCATAAAAAAAAGATTAATTTAAAACTGAAAAACTTTAAGATTAAAGCTGCCAATTCACGAGGTTATAGGGATACCAAACCTCGTCTGAAGATTAAAACCTCCTGCCAGACAAGACTGCTCTGGATCACTGCAGCTATTTTCTGGTCATCAAACACCCATCATAGAGGAGGTAAAATAATTTATAGGGTGAACAAAATTAAAGGGTACTTCAACCATAGGAATACCACCTTCCCAGCCTCTTTTCAAATCTGAAATTATGTAGTTTTTCATACGCTGCTAAAATTTGTCTGAGGGAAATTATGTGAGGCTGTAATTGAGGGATGGACTTTTATTAAAGGATAGTTCTAGTGTCCCCATTCATTCTTTCCCAGAGCTGACAGATGTGGGGCTGTTGGGCTGAGTTTTCATTGTCTCACAGGACGTGCAAATGTCTCCTGTGAGACAATGCATGAGCACCTCATGGAGCACCCACCCAGAAGAATTTCCCTTGCCACAACAGGTATTCAAACATCAGCACTGGCATGTGTGCTGGGACCCCTGGTAAAACACACACCACAGAATGAGATGGGATCCACTCCACAGGCAGCACGAGTGAAGCATGAAGCCGCTGGTCCCACAAGTCTATGCAAATGTACGGAGCAAATCCGATTTGGCTAATAGCCAGCTGTATATTTTAACCACCAGGCAGCCCTTTCTCTCTCATTAGAGGGTACAGTCATCACCTCTGCAAAGCTAGAGTATCACTGAAAAGAGACCAGCTGAGCTCCCCTTCTGTTTCCTCGAGATGTGTGATGCTGTGAAAATACCACAGGCAGCGCGAGCTGGTGCACGAGCAGCACCGTGGATTCAAGAGCAGCATTCTTTTCAGCTCTTGTGCTGGAAGCCATGGCTCAGAGAGGAAACCAGCAATGATAAATGGGCTCACTCAGTGTGAATCACCACGGCAGAGGGAGGGAACACTAAAATGTGGTAGCACTTTGGGATAGCGTGGTCCAAGGAGGACAATGTCTGGTCAGGTATGGTACCAGCCGCCTGAACCGCTGTCACATTTCCAGGTCATCTCCAAGCTGTGATGCATATCTTCTGAGGGGTGTTATTAGCTCATGATAATCACACTCTCTGCAGTTCCTTTACTGCTATTATAAAAATGCTTTTATGTTGGGTAGATGTGTTATTTATTACGTGCTAGGAGGAAATGAAGTTGGTAGTTCTGAATGTTGAACAGCAGTTGGAGCTGAGCTGCACAGTTCCTGGTCCCAAAGAACCCTGTCTCCTGTTTCATAATAATAATAGTGATTTATCCCCTGTGTTATTAAGCCATTTGAATGACTCCATGCAGATCTCGGGGCCAGCATTTTATTTCTGTCATCTAAGCTGAAGCTGTAATAGCAAGGAATTTTTTTTTCTTTTTCTTTTTTCCTTTTTTTTTCCTTCTCTTTTCATTTTTCTTTTTTCTTTTTTCATTTTTCTTTTTTATTTTTTTTCCGCCACTTCCTTCCTTCCTTCCTTCCTTCCTTCCTTCCGCCACTTCCGCCACTTCCGCCACTTCCGCCACTTCCGCCACTTCCTTCCGCCACTTCCTTCCTTCCTTCCTTCCTTCCACCCTGTCCTTCCTTCCTTCCTTCCTTCCTTCCTTCCTTCCTTCCTTCCTTCCTTCCGCCACTTCCTTCCGCCACTTCCTTCCGCCACTTCCTTCCGCCACTTCCTTCCGCCACTTCCTTCCGCCACTTCCTTCCTTCCGACACTTCCTTCCTTCCTTCCTTCCGACACTTCCTTCCTTCCTTCCTTCCTTCCAACACTTCCTTCCTTCCTTCCTTCCGACACTTCCTTCCTTCCTTCCTTCCTTCCTTCCGCCACTTCCTTCCTTCCTTCCGCCACTTCCTTCCGCCACTTCCTTCCTTCCGCCACTTCCTTCCTTCCGCCACTTCCTTCCTTCCTTCCGCCACTTCCTTCCGCCACTTCCTTCCTTCCGCCACTTCCTTCCTTCCTCCACAAAACCTTCAGGGAAATGTTTATAGCTGGACAAATATTACAGTTCAACACTTTTTGGCTCATACCCCTGTTGTGAGGACTGTTTTGAAGTTGATATTGTTATGCACTTCATTTAAAATTCTACTTTAAATTGGGAAAAAAAGGTGCAAATTTATTCTCATTTTTCCTAGGACACTGATGCAACTCCAGTAAATAGGACATCCTTCTCAATGACTAATAATTTTTTCAGACCAAGCTTTTTTAATACCTACTATCTCAAATGTTGTCTGAGTATTTAAAATTTTGGATGAGGTCAATGAGTTTAAAAAATATCCAAGCAAAAAAAAAAAATCTCAAAATAAAACAAAAGGTTGCTTTTCTCTTGCTCCATGATGCAAAAACCTGGTGCTCAAATTAGAGCAATAATCAGTCCCTTGTACACTGATTGGGCTTCAGCCCACCTTAGCTTCAGAAGGAGGACTCAGTTCACTGCTTTAAAGGTCCAAACGAATCAGTATCTAGGCGCATAAATAAGTTCACTTTTCAATTAACCCAGGTTTTATTTGGTTGCCCAGAATCCATGAAAGGATCTCACAGCCATGTCTGGAGATGGAAGCGGGACAGTTTCCCCTCTTGTAACGATTATTTTCTCCATAGCAGAGGAATAGAGATTACTTCATTCTTTCAATGTATATGCCACCAACTGTGCAATGAAATTCCTTAAATTATGATGAAATTGCTCATTTCCTGAAGTGAACACAACAAACTAACAGGCACAGTAATTTTTAGTAGATTTGGATTCAATTCAATTTTCCAGATGTTCGCCTGCAATCAGCCTAGGAACTCAAATCTCAGAACGGTGCTATTCACACAACAGCTGCTGCAAATTTTTCTTTTGAATCACACCAATCTAAGTGTGGATTTGTTTACAGGCAGCCTCAGTCTTACATGAGGAACCGACTGATTACATAAAAAACAAAATCTCAAAAACGTTCTCTGACCATTTATGTAGTTTCATTATTATTATATTACGGTACCTTTTTAAAGTGATTTTTATCATGAATTAGTAAATTTAGTTTTCTTCACCAGTCAGTGAATTCCGTTGGTGAATTTATTTAAAAAAAAAAAATTGTTTTGTTTTTTCATTTGACTCAGCTTCCTATGAGGAATGTGTTAGAAGGAAATAGCAGAGTAGTCACTGAAAACCTATTTGGAGTCCATTGTCATCAGCATTTGCATAAAGTAATATGCTCCAAGGAGTGTAATTAACAGATGCTCAGTCCAGCAAAGATTAGCAGCACCTTTATTTGGATCTTGTATAGTTCACACCCTAAATTATAACCCTCTACAGAACTCAGTGACCTTTCTTGATTTGCAGGAAAAAAAATTATCTGATACATTATTCTGGTGGTCAGCTGTTTTAACAGTGCCCACTCTTGTATTTGACTTCTGGTATATGGTAAATACAGTGTTATTATTATGTCTGGAATTGTTTTATTGAAGCAACCATCTAACCTGTCCTAGCTCACCCATTTCTTCTGGCTGGAGAAGAAAATATTTTATGTATGTTTACTATTGTGCACACATGCCCATGGTAAAGGAGGTGGAACAGGATGAACTTTGAGATACCTTCCAACCCAAACCATTCTGTGATTGTCTGAAATATCACGGATGGAAATCTGGTGATGGCTGTAGCTGAGGGATTAATGTATTTGTTACCAAGTTCTCATTTACAGGCATCTCACTATTGAGGATTTACAACTGAAAAGCCAGCTAAATGGCTAGCAAGATGATGGTAAATTGTTTTTTGTTTGGTTTTCTTTGTTTGTTTTCTTTTTCCTTCTTTTTAATAAGGGAGAATAATATTAAGTTTTTCTATTTACAAGGAAATTATCACTTTTAAGGATGCAATCCAAACAATTAACACTGCAAATTCACTAGATGTTAGGCACTAGGTCATAAAGGAGATTTAGTGTCAAGGATTCTTACAAGAGGATAATGAAGCTAGGGTATGTTTTTCAAACTGCCTGCAAAGTTGGTGTTTGATGACAGGGTATGTCTGGTGACTTTCTAGTGCAAGTGTCACACTGATTGATAGACAAAAGTATTTTGACCAGAATGTGAAGTGCAGAAGCAGGAGGTTCATTGGAAAGGGTTACACACAGGGAGAAAAGCTCAAGTTACCTGAATATACAGTATCTTTCATTCATAGAGCTACTGAGCCAAAGGTGTAGGGAATATTCACATTTTGTAGTGAATTATTCACATTTTTCAAAGTTCTTAATGCTTATACTGCTAAAAGACTGCGCATTGTGTTAATTAAAGATTAAATCTGAGGCAGTGGTGCTTTTTCTAATATCTTTCCAATTTTTCGTGTGACTGTTTAGAAGGGTGAATTAAACAGAGGGTATTGACTCATTCCATCTACTTATACAAGACTCCTCTTTTCCACATTTTAAGGCAATGGACACTGTGTTCTTTGAATACATTTTAACAGAATAACACCTTTTCTTAAAAGTTAGTGGAATTCTTATCTTTTTTTTTTTCCAGAATATTTTCCTATTTGAGAAGTTGTATTATGAAAGAGCCTATCTGTTACCCACTTCCTTCTGCTCTGTGGAATTATCTAGACTTTTCTAGACCTTTTTTTTTCTTTTGTGTTCTATCCTTCAGATCTTCTATGGAATTAGACAAGAGTGTTCTGTTCTGTAATATCACAGAAACAGAAATTTACTAAATTAAAAAGACCTGCTTTTGGAGTAAATGCCCCTGAATGATCCTTCCAAATAGGATCTTGCATATAAACATGCATACAAACATGCCTGTTTCTCTGAGAAAACTTTCCAGAATAAATCTGCAGCAGTCAGTAACATTCCCCAGTTTCCCCACAAGGGAATTGAGACTAGAGAAGAAATACATGGCAATGAAATAACCCTGATTAATTTTCACATGAAGAAGTTTTCACCACTGAGGATTTTGGTTTATGTTGTTATTGTTTTAATTTTTAACACATGCATGTGCATAGAAATAGGTAGAGTCTGCTTTAAAAACCACTGGGGTAATTAAATGAAATTAACTTGATGAATGCTATCGTATGCATCCTGATTACTGAGTACTGAAGTTCTTCTTCCTTTAATAACTTGGTGAGATAAAGTGGTTTTAAACTGAATGTGATGTATTCAGTTCAGCAGGCAGCAACTGGAGAAATCCAAACCCATCCAAAAGATAAAGAAAACTGTATGGCTTGTGAAATACACATGTTGAATTCACATCACACTCTCTTCATTCAAGAAAAGTTGTCTGAGGCATCATCAGTGAAGTGAATTAGTTTCATTCAGATGTTACATAGATGACATTCATTGCTAGTTGTGGTTACTGGAGAAGACTAATTACAGCTGCTAAGAAGTGCAAAAGACTCCCAAGGAGAGGAAAGATTTCTGTTTTATCCTCTTTTTCCTCCTTTTCCCTTTCTTCTTTTAACCCTTCTTTTCTTCCTCCTGTCGAAATCTCTTCTACATTTATATCATCAATTTCCCTCTTTTTCTTTTTCTTACCCTTTAAATTTTTCTTACTTTTTCTTACCCTTTAAATTAATCTATTTCTCTTTCCTCCATATATTCTCTCAGATTAACACTCTTCCTAAAGAAGATTCCCACATTTTCTTTCTTTCTTTGCATCCCAAGACTTTAGGTTCTCTTCCCATATCTGACGTTGATAATATCCACTCTATGTTTTATACTTCCTTTTTTTTTTTTTTTTTGCTGCAGAATGACCATCCCAATTAAATAAACTAAGTATTATTTTCACAAATGATATGTTTCTTAGGTAATTAATTTAGCTAAGTACCTCATACTGCTATCAGAGTCAGTGTCTTGCCTTCTCCTGACTGATGGTTAAAAATCAATGGAGCTTCCAAAGCATTCCAAAAATGTGTAGATGTGGCAATGGGGACATGTTTAGTGGAGAGCTGAGTTAATGACTGGACTCAACAATCTTGGAGGGCTTTTCTAACCTAAAAGATCCTATGATTATGTAAATTTTTGACTAAATTATAAAATTCAGTCAAAATTTAGTCATAAAAATAGACAAATAGAGCTGTATTGAAGCCACTGTGATTCAAGCTGCTTTGGCTCAAAGATTTGGGGTTTGTCAGACTTTTTCTGTATCCCACATGCTGCTCTGGGCAAACTCCTCGTGGAGAAGAATAAAAACAGGAATCCTGCTTTTTGGTACACTTTATCCTCTGGCTGATCTGCTGAGCACAGCCTGAAGGGTCTTCAGCTGTAAGTTTCTAGTCATGGTGTCAAGTCATAAAACACATAAGAAGAAATTCTTCCCTGTGAGGGTGGTGCGGCACAGGTTGTCCAGACCACCTCTGGAAGTGTCCAAGGCCAGGCTGGATGGGGCTTGGAGCAACCTGGGATGGTGGAAGGGGTCCCTGCCCATGGGGGAGCTTGGACTGGATGACATATAAGATCTTTTTTAACCAAAATAATTCTGTGATTCTCAGATTCTATTCCAAACTCCTCAAGGTTGCAAGTCCTGGACAGCTCCCTTAAAGACACGTCAACATCTAAAACTCACATTGGGTCATGCTCAAAATCCAAACAGTCAAAATTTACCTCAGAATGGAAACCCTACTTGTTCTGGTGTACACCCTCATTTAATTTGATTTGTATTGCATGCACAAAATGATTATTTTGTCCATATGGTTGATGTATGTGGTCACCATCAGCAGCAGCCACTGAGTGGCTAGTGAGTGTAATTTAAGGGCTGAATGAAAAATCTCAGACTTGAATGAAAAACAAACTCTGTTATACGTCAGCAAGTTTGAGGGTTTTTTAAATCAAATTAATATCCTGTTCATTCATTAAAAAAGGTGGCAATATTTTCAGGGTTCCTCAGTGCATGAGTTCACTTGAAAATCAGACAGGGTGGAGGTGTTTAATGAGCAGTTGAAAATTTCCGTCTCCCTCTCTTCCTTGAATAACCATTAAATAATTCAATGTATTAGTCTCCCTTTATGAAATAGGGATAGCTGCACTTCCCTTACTAGGAGGGAGAATGGGAGTTCATAGAATAAATAATATTTTTAAATATTAATGTATGTTATGTAGGCATTTTGAGTCAGCCAAAGTCCTGTCATCAACTCTGAGGTCTACCCTTCATCATTAAGTGTTACTAACCTTTATTCAGGGATTATTTTTTTTTTTCAAATGGGACACTATTCTTGTACGCAAAATGACCATCAGAAAAACCTTAGCAAATTATGATTTTCAAAGCTAGTGGTAGAAAATAGAAATTATTCATAATGGTGTTCCAGAAAAGCCTATTTTGTTTTTATAAGCATATCTTCCATGAGAAGTCAGAGCAGAAGGGAGCCATGCATAATATATTTCTCAGTATTAATAAGTTCTTCTTCTGCTTGCACATAAGAGATTTTAATCACCGTGGTTATCTCTCTCTTTGAAGTGAATATCTCATATTAATCTTTAGACAAAATTGGAGCAAATGAATGTAAAAATCTAGAATACAAAAGGACCCTCAGAATTCTTACTGAAAACAACAACGACCCTTATTGAAACCATCATATTAAAGTATCCAGTTGTTTATTTGTTTTCTCTTCTTTTTTTTTTTTTCTTTACAGGAGCTCCTTATTTTCTGCTCTTGAATAGTATTTCCCTAAATAAAACTGCACCACACAAAGTGCCATTATGATTTCCAGCATTCATTTCCAGAGGGGCTCCTGCCAGTCCGTAGCTATAACTATGATGAAAAGGGGCTGTGGACAGCCTGTTGCAGTAATGCTAACTCCCCATCTATCAACCCAGCAGATTATATGAGTAGCATCTCCTTAGAATAGAAACTTGGAGATGTAATAATCAATGAGATCTGGCATGCTGAGTGCCTACACGAATCCATTGCTATAAAGGATGCCAAATTATTAGTGCTTCACAAAAATCTATGGAATTGTAGTTAGCGGGGCTGAGACCAGGAACAAAGGCACTAAGGATTGATTGAATATTTTGGTGGTGGTCTCTGTTTTCAGAGCACTATATGCCATTGATTATATGTTTTGGAAGTTCTGCTTTTTCATGTTGCAGAAGCCTTAGTGGCCAAAAAGGGGTCAGAATCTATCACATCCTTTTCACATTGTTTTCTCCCACCTGGCACAACCTGCTTTTGGACAGTATCTGTGTGTGAGATGGATCAGGAAGCTGAGCTTTCTCCCTCTGTTTCTGAAGGCAAATATCTTACTTTTCTGTTATTGTAGTTCCGAGTATTGAAGATTTTTAACCCAGACATGTTTCTTCCTGCAATGTGAATGTAGGAAGAAACAACCAAAGACAGAAAGGAGCAGCTGTAACTCCTTAGTCTGATATTCCCTCCAGACACCTCTGATCAAAACCTTACAGAATGCAGGATCAGGTAATTAACCCAAGGTCTGATTTGTGCTGTGTGTAGGTTTTTTGCTCACTCTTCAGTGAATGAAGACCAAAGGCAAGCAGTAGCTTAATTTAGAAATAGCTGCTGAGGGCCTCAGTGGAGTGAGATGAGAAAAACCTTGCTGTTAGTGGTTTATATTAGAGGTACCAAAGCTGTTCTAGCTGCCCAAAATCTGGAAACAAGATCATGAGGACTGGACAGATCCAGATTGATCAGCAGTACAAGAAAGATAAGAACATTCACACACCTGAAGTTTATACACTCTTCAACTGACAATATTGCTCCATAGAGAGTTACACACATGGTATGTAAGTTATAAATAGCAAGTTGTTACAAGTACAAGCTCAGGTCTTCATACACCTGTGGCATGCTCACTGTTACAGTGTAGAGATCTGCTTGAACCAAATGTAGAGATCTGCTCGACCTGTCTAGACAAGGAGAGTGAGAGGTTACACAACTGCACCCAAGAGAAATAAGTTCTGCTTAACCAGTTCTCTTGAGATGACCTGCACTGTTCATCTTTCATGAATTTGAAACCATAAACAAAAACACCCTACATCTTTAAGCACATGAAATAAATAACACAACAAGCAAATTAGGCAGTGATCCAAGATTCAGTCCAACCCTGACACTTTAATTTGCCTTATGGTGCTATAAGTGTTTACTAGAGAAGAGGAGACTGAGGGAAAACATCTTTGTGGTCTACAGCTTTCTCCTGGTGGGAAAGGGAAGGACAGGCCCCTATCCCTCCCTCTGGTGAGCAATGGCAGGACCTGAGGCGATGGAAGCTGTGTCAGGGGAGGTTTATGCTGGCTGTCAGGAGAAGGTTCTGCACCCAGAGGGTGTTTGGGCACTGGAATGGGCACAGCACCAAGCCTGACAGAATCCAAGAAGAGTTTTGACTGCACTCTCAGGCACACGTGTGATTTCTGGGCTTTCCTGTGCAGGATCAGAGGTGGTACTAAATGATTCCCATGGGTTCCTTCCAGCTCAGGAAGGATTCTATAAAATTTTCTGAATGGACTGAGCCAGCCCTCTGCTCAGCAGGACCTACAGCAAATGTCCCACCACTGCTGAGGGTTGCAGCAATTGGCATTAGCATGGCACCCACTGCCGTCAGAGGCTGAACACGACCTTCAGAGCATTTTCTGCAAAGTGCTTTTCAGAACAATCGCTCCTTCACTGCCCCACATTGCCTTCCGTAAGGAGCAAAATATTAGGAGGCGTTTCATTCCAACAATTTAACATTAGATGAGAATGTTTAAAATTCCTAGGAAAGGCTTTTGTTCATAGTCTGAGGCTGGGTTTTGAAGTCTTTACAAACTCTCTCTCCAGGGAGGCTGTGTGGAGAGAGCCATCCTTTCAGCTCACCCTTGAATGCACTTTGAACAAGCAGCTGCTTTTACTGTAAGCATGTTATTAATGGTCTCTTTTCAAAAGCAGATATAGTACCCTGGAAAATGTTCTATTGATTTTTTCCCTTTCCCTGTCCCTGTTTCAATCACACTCGTTTGAATGGCTTTCATTTTTGGCAACAACAAGAGATTTCTTCGAAGAAAAGTGGTGTCTAGGTGTAGCCTTAAATAAAATCACTGCTCAATTTAAGCTCTGAAAAATACTATTGATATTTTAATAGAAGATTGGAGAACCAATTGCTGGTTCAATAATAGCTACAAGGAGTTTATACATAGGAAACATGCACGAGGATCATTTTATTTCTTTTGCTCTACGTGTTAACAGAAAACAGCAGCCTAAATCTTGACTCACAGGATTATTACATGTCAAGGATCTCAGGAACATGGAAATATTTCATTCCATTTTTATAAAGTGGAAGCGTGCACTGAGATACCTATGTGCAGGGTGCAGAAGATAGAAATGCAAATAATATTGTACCATATATTTCTATATAATAAAACTCATGCTGAGAAATATTACATAATAAATTGTGCACAGCTGGAACCATGATTTTGCTTCTGACTTTGGTTAATGCTATTATTAATTGCTTACATCACATGGAGTCAAACAAATTTTTTCTTGATTTTTTTTTTTTTTTGCTGGGAACCAGAGAAGAAATCACATCCACTGTTTTGGAAACCTCTAAACTGAGGACACGAAACCCACACTGAGTTATGTGCTACATAAACATCTAGGGAGAGATTGGGGATGTCAATTTCCATGAGTGCATCTCAGAGCGGCTGATATTATTTATTCCCCATCCCTGGAAGTGACCAAGGCCAGGCTGGATGGGGCTTGTAGAAACCTGGGAGAGTGGAAGGTGTCCCTGCCCATGGCAGGGGCTGGAACAAGATGAGCTTTAAGATCCAAATCACTCTGTGATTCTGTAACTGAGCTCCTGGAAATGTGAGATGATGTGAGAGGTTCTGCAGGAAGCAAGGACAGGAATGGGGCCATGGGTAGAAAGGCAAGGCAAGGCAGGATGGTCTTGATTTTGGGGAAAGGATCTTGAGAATATATCATAAATGCGCTTACTATCTAATTCCAAAATCTGTATAAAATAAATATTATAAAATAAATATAAAATAAATAAATAAATAAACACAAAATCTATATATTTAAATAAATAAACAGATAAAATATTTATGCATAATTAGAATATATAAAATAAATAAAGAGATATCTTTAAAGAAAGAATCCATATAAAAGCCACCCATATGAGGAACAGCAGAGGGAGATGGGATTGTTTAACCTTGAGGAAAGAAGGCTCAGGAATGCCCTTATCACTCTGCAACTCCCTGGCTGGAGGCTGGAGGCAGGTCAGTCTCTTTTCACACGCAAACAGGGGCAGGAAAAGGGGAAAGGCCTCAGGCTGTGCCAGGGGAGGTCCAGGCTGCACATCAGGAAGGATTTATTCATGGAAGGGTGGTTAAACATTGGAAGGGGCTGCCCAGGGAGGTGTTGGAGTCCCCATCCCTGGAGGTGCCCAAGGAAGGCCTGGAGGTGGCCCTGAGTGCTCTGGGCTGGTGACAAGGTGGGCATTGCGCACAGGGGATGGACTCAAAGGTCTTGGAGGACTTTTCCAACTCAAATGATTCCATCATTCTAAGATCTGATATTTTCATCAAACTCCTGTTTTCCCAGTACTTTTATAATGCTGGTGTCCGAAAAAAATCTACCTTAAAAATCTACCTGCACTTTTTCAGACACAGTGAGTAGAGAAAATAACACTCATGAATACTAGAAGCTGTTGGATATGAGCCAGAAGTCTAACTTCTGCTTACTGATGGAGATGCACAATTATGTTATGCATAAAATTTACACAACTTTGCTCATAAACCCATCTGACAATTTATTTTTTTTTGTGTTCCCAGAGATCAGTTATGTTGCACTTAACGCTGAAAATTAAAGTTCTTTAAAAACCAAGACACACATTTGAGTATGGGTAATTACTTTAAAATTCAGGCTTGACTATCTAAACTGTTTTCAACCAAGAACATTGATTTGTCCTTTCACATGTACAAAAAGCATCAACCAACTGAAAAAAAAAAACAAAAAACCCTCCACGAAGGGCTGTCTTTGTACTCTCAACCCCTTGCCCATAAAGACTTGGATGTTTATCTGATGGCTGCTTGCCTTCTTTAACAGGCTGTGGTTACCAGTGTGAGCCTCGACAGGAGAGCTGTTACATTTTTATTTTAACACTATGTCCTACATAAAAGTTGGCAATAAGAGAAAGTGCTCTATAGGATATGACTCCCCCATGGACTCTTCCTTTGCACGCTCACATTTTTTACATGTCAACAATGCTGGAGTGAAGACATCTTATTTAAAAAAAAAAAAAGAAAAGAAAAGACAAAGAAGAAGGGAAAAGAGTGTGGGTGAAGGAAAATAAAATAAGCGCAGGGATCTTCTGGTCGTGATAGTAATTCAGATGTTTCTTTTGGTTAAAACTGACATATGAGAAATTGATGCAGATGTAAAAGAGGTGTGTGTGAATTAAGTTGCCTGATGCAGGTATGAAAATTTGGCTCCACAGCAACATTATATGTTTAGAGCTCTTTTTCTTTGCCCTGAGTGTGTTCTTTCCAATGCCATCCCACCTCAAATTTGGTCCCTGGCTCATTCACTCTCACATGGATGTTTGTTCTGTAGCTCTTCACTGCCTCTGCTCTCTCCTGCTTGCTGTCTCACAAAATTGGTGTTAAAGTCCATGGTTTATGTTATCAGATGGTTATTAGATACATTTTCTGTTGGAGTGTGATCCTGATCAGGTCTTCACAAATATTTTATTAAGGTTCTGCTTCCATGTTGCAATATCCTGATCAGGTCTTCACAAATGTTCCATTTAGGTTCTGCTTCCGTTTTGCAATGTAGAGTTGGAAAATTCAAGAGGTCATCTTATATTCTTTGTTACTTACCTTAATACAATATTTGTTCTCTAAAACTATACAAAATCATTGGCTGGTGTTTAGCTGGTGGTCCTCTATGAACTCCTCATGCTGTCCTACAGAACTTCTATTAAGCCTGTCATTTCCATCTTATAACAGATTATACGTCCCAAAAGGTGTTACCAGTTGTTTTTCTTCACTGAATTTCAATCTAGATGTTTCAACATATTTTCCTAATATAAATGGGTCAATTTGAATGAATTTTCCTTCCATCAAAAGGCATCAAGATTTTCCCACTTGTCTCTGACCCAGTACTTTAGAAGTCAGATTTTATTCCACCATACACATCACTGATATCAGGAATTGAGTGGTAAAACTCAACTTCCTATGCTCTTCCATTGACTGAGAACTGTTGATAAATCCTATACAGGAATTTTTTTTATTTTCTTTTTATTGACTAATTTGTACTCTTATTGTAAATAAATCTCATTTATGTTTCTTAGCAGAGATAGATACATGATGTAGTTATCAATCTTGCTTATTTTCTGTCGTGCTTTCAGCTGGTTAGCAAAAGTCCAAACAAGCAGAGAAACTAATTTCTCATACTGCAAATGAGAATATTTTGTATTAGATCACAATAAATACCATTACTGAATCAACATGGTACAAGCTGATTTAAACTACAATACAAAATTTTGTCACTATTGTGCTCCCTGAATTTTTCCCCTTGCTTATAATATGTTAACTGTTCTATCTGATGACTGTTTAATATGCTGTTTATTTTGGGTATTTTCACTACCCTTCCTATTCATACAAATTTTTAAAAAAAGTCTCTTTAATTTCCTTCTTTTCTTGTATAGTGCTCTTGGTATTATTTTTTGCTGTATTTTACCATTTATTCTCTTCTTTTCCCTGGGTGCTATACTAAACAGTGCTTAGTCATGAATATAATTGCGGCATTTTGATCATGTGGTTTATAAATTCCACTATGGGAAGCTCATCACATTTGTATCTTCAGATTTCCTTTTGTCTGATTAGTTCAGCAAGTGGCTTCTTGAGATCTATTGTCCTCTCTGGTCTGGGAAAAAAACCCAACTAAACAAAACACCAAAAAACACGACCAAAAAATAACTTTCAGAAATGTGGCAAAAATTGCTATTAAAAGTAATTGCATGACCAGTTATAGAAGAATTCACAAACCATGACTGGACAAGACATGCAACCCCACCTGGACACACTAAGGAAAACCAGCTTTGTTACACATACAGGAGCTGTTCAGATTTCTTTATGTTTCCCTGCAGAGCTAGCCTCTCTGATAATTTACAGTTCATTATTCTCTCTACTGAATTAAAAGATTCACTATTTCCTAAAGTTAAAAAAGCAAGGAGGAAAGTGTTGTCTATTAATAGACTCCATACACTGGAAAAGGGAAAAAAAAAAGACAACTTCTGTGAACACACTATAAGTAACATTTTCTGCATTACAAGATAGACAAGAAGGGAATAGAAAGATTCAGACTGAAAAAGGAGATTTAGGTCAGAAGTTAGGAGAAAATAATTTATTCAAAATGGAAGCAAGTCCCTGGCCCAGGGTGCTCCAACAGCTGTGGCTGCCCCTGGATCCCTGGCAGTGCCCCAGGCCAGGCTGGATGGGGCCTGGAGCAGCCTGGGACAGTGGAAGGTGGGAATTAATGAGCTTTAAGGTCCCTTCCAAACCAAAATTTTCATTGATTCAATGTTTCTTCACTAATTCTATGCTCAGCACTAATCTGTCAATAAGGCCAACAAGTCAGCATTTAGAAACAGTCATGGAGAGGGCAAATATTGGAGCTTTTGGGAATGGCCTGATGAGGTTCTAATGTCATGAGTGAAATCCCAGAACAGAGACAGTGCTCTGGTAGAAAGGCTTTTTTCACCTTTTTTAACCTCATTGCCAATTTAACAATCCAAAGCCTGATTCTGCACTCTACTGCAACAGGCTCAATCTCCACTCTTCTCTAAATCATGTTTAGTTGTTTCAAGAGGATGTGACAGGAACTGTCCTGTCTCCTCAGAAAGCAGTGAATCAACATTCAGCACACAGCAGAGACACCCTTTGAGCCTCCACCACTCCGAACATATTTTTAAACTCTCAAGTAAGGATGGCAAGTCACAGCTGCAAGGATCAACTTTAGAACTGGTGACACCAAGTGCCAAGTCTGTAGAGAGCTGGTGTCACTCTCTGTAGAACTCAAGACTACTATTTAGACAGTATTTTACAGTATAATAACTTCTTCCATGCTTCTGGCCAGATCCCTTTTTTTCCTGCTTTCAAATGGCAAGTCTTGTTGACCAGGACTACAGCCTTCACCCTGCAATTTGTTCCATTCCATATGTCTGTCTCTGATGAAAAAAGTGCCCAGAAAACCAGGCTTTTTTGTTGTTGTCATGGTTTTCTATATTTTCTAAGAGAAACCTTTCATTGATTTGGTCCTGCTCAGATTTCATTCACCTACACTTTACAGGTGATATGACTGACCATCAAATGATTAGTGTAAATGTAGTCTGTGGACAAAGGAGTCTGAATTTGAGGAGCTGCATTGACTACAATGCAACAATCCTTTTTCTGCAGCATCCACCTGAATATTTCAAGTCAAAAATGTTACAATGATTTTTTTTTTTTTTTGCTGAGGTATGTATCACCTGACCACAATGTTCCACAGCTGCCTCAAATTCATGATCCCACGCCTTCTTTACAATGAATTACAAGCTCCTTAAGTTGTTCATATCTGTTCTCTTGTCTTTTTCAAACAAGGGGAGAATTTTCAATTTTCAGACATGAATTCTCACTCAAGCTGGCAAATAAGTTAGTGAAATCCCTTTGAATAATGACTTTATTTAATTCTAGTAATTAGCATGGCACTTTGAACCTGTGTACTTTTCTTTTTCACTCCATATTCTTTTCAAACTTCTTTCATGTGTCTAAAAAAATACATAAATGAGATACTGATTTTCTAATGATCGGCACTGTTGGTGGTGTGTGCTGCTGAACTCCTTCAAGTGTGATAACCTAGGAATGGTGGGCTGCTGAACAAACGTGATGATTCTTGGTTGTGCATACACACTGAAAGTGGGCCCACAAATATGAGGGAAATGGAATCACAGGCTCACAGAATGGTTTGGTTCAGGGGAACCTTAAAATTCACCTCATTCCAACCCCCTGCCATGGGCAAGGACACCTTCCACTAGAGCAGAGCTCAGACCTCATTCAAACTGGCGTCAAAAACCCCCAGGAATGGGGCAGCCACATCTTCTCTGGGCTCAGCCTCACAGCCAAGAATTTATTTCTAATATCCAACCTAACCCTTCCCCTGTCCTATCACTTCATGCCCTTGTGAAAAGTCCTTCTGCAGGCACTGGTCCCCACTCTTTCAGTGTGACCACCCAGCCAATTCCTTATTCACCAGCTGCCAAATCTTGGTTCTCCAATTTAGAGATGAGCCTGTGGTGTGGGACAATGTCAAGTATTTTACACAAATCCAAGTAGATGGCATCAGTCACTCTTCAACCTGTATTTTTATGACCACTTTTTGCTGCAAGTTGCCAGGAACCTGAGGACAATAAGAATTAATTCTTATTTCCTTAATTCTTCTGACCAGGCTCCCAGGGGTCCCCTGTGTACTCCTGCCTTCAATCCTTCTTTCTCAGTAGATCGCAGGACTTCACCTCTCCTGTATGGGCCCATAAGAGACACACTGTGGCTTGCCTCCAGCCTTCTCCTTTGTGCTGTTAAAACATTCAAAATTCTCCAGGTCAAAGAGAATTATTACATCTTGTAATTACCATTGATCCAAAGAAATTCCTCCACATCTTTGCAAAAAATGGTCAGCACCCACTGGAACGATATCTTGTACTCCCAAAATGTAAAATCTACCACATTCAAAATACTTAAAGCATTTTGTTGATTTTCTTTTTCCTCCAGAGACTGAAAAAGTAGCTCAATCCATCTGCAATACAAGAGACACTGGCCCCAGGAGGAAACACCTCAGTGCCAGATGAGGGGAGGTTGCAGGGACAGCTCCTGAGGGCAGACCTTGCTTTGTTTGCTGTTAAAGGAGTTGGAGTAAAGAAAGAACAACTCTTTGGAAAGACGTAGCAGTTTGTGATCTCTGAGAAACATCTAATACTCTGCTCATTGGAAAGTCACTGCAACATCACAGGGGTGAAATGAGAAGTCACAGGAGCTTCTGAGGACCTGACACTGCACAAATAATGAGGAAAGAGTTGGAAAGAATAGATAAGAACATATTGCTTGCCTTAAAAGAACCTAGTGAAAGATCTTTCGCATCAAAAGTGAATAATGTCAGTCACCACTGATAGTGATATGCCTTTTCATGTGTTTGGCATAATTAATTGTTGATGGATGGTCAGGTTCAGCCATTGGGCCAAAACTTGCCCTCATTTACATCACCTGAAATCTGGATAAAACCCACCAGAGTCAGTAGAAATTCCTTCAAGTTTAAGAGAACTGTTTGTGAGGCGTGTTTGGCTCACAAACACAGTATGGGGGAGGACCAGAATCACTGGGTTTGCACATGTGTTTTCATCCTGCACTGGATAAACAGATGAAATCTTAAAATGATTAATGGAATGAAAGTTTCCTAGAAATTATATGGGAAATGAAATCATCCATTCCTGGCAGTTTTGATGTTAGCTTTTATCTCACCAAGCACTTCTGTGCTCCATGGGAACTGTACACCAACAGCTGAGCATCTTGAACACTGCTGGCTATGGGGTCCTCACCTGCACTGTGCCTGCTTTAAGGTAGACACCCATTTATACACCGAATTAAAGCTGAACAAGAGCAGGTCTGAGGATAAAAACCATCAGTAACCACAATTACCTATCTTTACTGGAGTTATGTTCTATTTATGCTGAATTACATTGAGGCTGGAGGAGTTTGTCAATGGTGCAAGAGTTTTCACTGGAATAGGAGTAATCCCAGTTGCTCAAATCAAATTTATTTCCTTTCTCCTTTCTGTGTTAACCTTTGTGAAGGGTGCATGCATCACTCTGTGGTTAAACAGGGTAGATGCTAACAAGGACAGCTGGTAGGATGAAACTGAAGAGCTGCAATATAGATAAATGACGCCCCAAAACTGCAGTCTGAGTGGAGCTTATCAGCTCATTCTAGAGAAAATTTCATTTAATTGGGTGGGTGAGAGCAGTCTCAAAGCTTATACATTTAATACTGGATAAAGGAAAAGCCTTTAATAATGGAAATTGCTGCACTTAGTAGCTGAGGACATGGAGAACAAACTGAGTGGTAATTCCTACTCATCATCTTTAATCCTCCCATGTGCAACCCAGAAATGCTGAGCTGAGATCAGGCTGGTATCCAGGATGGTCTGGTCCATTACAGACATTTGTCACATGTCTGGTTACATTCGGAAGGATATTTCAAGCCCATCAAGGAAAAGGAGTGGTCAACTACTTTTGTGGGAAAAATTCTGTGTGTTCGTTTGGTAACAAAGCACACTGTAATTTCAGCCAAGGCAGAATTCCACCTCATAGTTTTTAAATCTCTAGACATCAAGTTTGTTTTTGCACCTACCAGCCCTATCAACACCAGCAGCCAGCCCAGCTTTTGGCAACCAGGGGAGCTGCTCATTTCCTTCAGCCACTCCTACCTGTGTTGCCAACACTTTCCAGAATGACAAAGAACAGGGGACAGCTTGTGTTTTGCTTCTTTCCTGGCTCAACAAAATAAAAAATTGGTCTTATAATTTTATTTTTTTTAAATTCATGTGAAACGACATCAAGTTTGGTTTGTTTTGCTCACTGACACATGTTAGTGCCTTGGAAGGAGCTCCTCTCTCTGCCTTTTACACGTTCTTCTGGAGGTATAAGATCCAAGTGCTATCTGAGCTTTTCTGCATGGCACCACACCACCTTAATTTACACCTCTAAAATGGCATTTGAAGGTTGCATTTCTGGAAGGAAAATGCACAGGCAAATACTCTTCACCAAACCCCATGGAAATAAACATCTTGCTACTTCAGTAAAGTGAACAAGAATTTAGGATCTAAGCTGTTAAAAGACAGAAGTAAACCTATGTCTGAAAATCAACAGTGTTATTGATTTAAACTCTGTGAAAGGTTCCCAGGATGTACAGGTAAGTCTGGCTCCCCAAAACAACAATTTAAAGAAAGCTAATTTGTGCTATCTGGGCTTTTGATTTCAATGACAATGATCGTTTATCTATTTCTTCAGCTCAATCTCTTTTGTGTCAGTGGCAAATGGCAAAGAAAAGAAGCAAACCATCAAAAGGTGGGATTTTTTCTTTCAAGGGTCATTCTTTTAGAAAGCACAGGCTCGTTGGCCTTGGAGCCAAGAAGATGCTACAAGTCATTTTACACATCAAGGTTGAGGGAAGATTTCTTAAAATAAGGGAAAAAATTACGTATTTTGTGCCAAATATTTTGTCTGAACAACAGAAAACCCTTATCCATGGTCATCACTAGACAGGCGAAGAGAAAAAGTACAGAAACCTGTGACCTTTCGGAAAGTTTGCTCACTTTTTTTAAACTACATTCCTGAAAAATTTCCCTTAAGTCAATGCAATTCTGGGAAATTATATATATTATATGTGAATGAAAGTACCAACTCTTTTAGTGAGGGCACCCAAGGTACTGCTGAGGTAAAGAAGAAGATGGAAAATTGCGCATATGGAATATATGTTTTTTCCAATAGAGATCGCTGTGAGTTTGGTACAGTCAAAACTTTTCCCTTCTCAATAAGAACAACTAATGTGGAAATCATTTGATCCCGGCAGATTTTAGAAATGTGGAAAACCATCTTGGGGAAACATCAATTTCTTTTTTTCCCCAAAAGGAGAACCTGGACCGTGGGTGACCATGAATGCATGGGACAAATCTTCCCTTATACAGAAAGCCTGAAAACACACAACTTCAGATGTGAAAGCTGAACTGTCTTAGTTAGAGGTGCAGTGAATTAATGTCCCATACAAAGAGCCTGAGCACTCCTCATAGAAAGAGTATGAGTACTCCTCAGTAGAGTACCCATATTATTGAAGTAAAATCACAGACCCTGAAGTATGGCCCAATTTTTGTTATTTTTGTTCAAGTCTGTCCTACAAATGCATTACTTGCATACAAAAATGCTGTTTAACATCGCAGGAACTTGGTTTGGATCAAAAGCAAAACTGGTCAGTTCCCCTTTCACCACTATGAAACTTCAAATAAATTAAAACCAAAAAACAGGTAGGATTTAAGTTTAATCATGGTGCTATTACTCAGGGAGGGTCTGTGACCGTGTTCACAGGGGTCCCAGGTTGAGGGAAGAGATGAGGATCTGACTCCATGTTTCAGAAGGCTTGATTTATTATTTTATGATATATATTACATTAAAGCTACACTAAAAGAATAGAAGAAAAGGTTTCATCAGAAGGCTAGCTAAGAATAGAATAGAAAAAAATGATGACAAAGGCTTTTGGCTTGGGCTTTCTGTCCAAGCCAACTGACTGTGATTAGCCATTAATTACAAACATCCAAGATGGGCCAGTCACAGTTGCACCTGTTGCATTTCACAGCAGCAGATAATCAATGTTTACATTTTGTTCCTGAGGCCTCTCAGCTTCTCAGGAGGAAAAATCCTAAGGAAAGGATTTTTCATAAAAGTTGTCTGCGACAAGGGTCTCTTGCTGTCGAGCCCTGGTGTCTGTGGTGTCCAATAGGGAAACTGACTGTATATATACATATACATAGATAGATAGATAGATAGATAGATAGATATAATACATATATCTATATTTCTTTCTTTATTTATTTATATACATATATATGTATATAAATATATATGTATATAACTATATATACATATATATTAATATATATATGTATACATATATATTAATATATATATGTGTGTGTGTGTGCGTGTATATGTGTTTGTGTGTATATATATGTAAGTATGCATAAATATAATGGTTTTGAGGTACTCTACCTTAACATTTTTTACGTACTCTGCTTCCTGAAGTGCTGAGCCTCCAGCCTGGCCCCAGTTCAGTGCTGCCATATGCACATATACTTTCCTAGAAGTTTTTTCATTCACAGCTTGTCTACATGGAGAAGTTAGATTAGTGTATGAATTTACAACACACTAAATATTGCATATGGTTGAAGCACAGACCACCCTGAACCTCATGAACTACAAGTTTCTATTCATCTTCCTGAAAGTGAGGCCATGAGAAGTTAAATATTAGTAACAAGTACATGAATGCCACCCCATTTTATGCTTGGTCTAGCTCAAGGCTAATCTATTAAGATGGAATGGAAGACAACTTGAGTTCATATCTACATGAGAGATCTCAAATTGCAATTACAAATGTCTGGCAAGGATTAAAGATTTTCAAATTATGTTGAGGACAATAGAGAAAAAGCAGTTTCAGTTCTCATTTTCCACTCATGGAAAAGGTGATGAGGATTGCCTTGTTCTGAGGACTGTGCTGCCCATGGAAACTGCACTGGGATCACTGCAAAGATTCAGCAGTGGGATTTACAGAAAAGATGATGTGCCAGGATTATGCATTGGCACCATTGTATCTCCCATCAAAATATGTGCATATACTTCTGAATTTAGTGTTGCTGACATCAGAAAAGGGCCACTAGGCAGACTACACAGACAGGGATAAAATATTTTTCAATTTCCAGTCATTCTCCAACGTATACAGAAAGGACTATATGCCCCACACAATTATCGTGAAAATTACCAACGATCCAGTACCTGAAAGGAGCCCAGAAAGAAAAAAGGGCAGAGGCTATTGTAGTAATAGGACAAGAGGGGATTGAAAGAGAAGAAATTTAGATCGGATATTAGAATTAAATTCTTTATTGTGAAGGTGTTGAGGCCCTGTCACAGCGTGCCCAGAGAAGCTGTGGATGCCCCATCCCTGGAATTTTTCATTCAAGACCAGGTTGGACAGGCCTTGGAGCACCCTGGGATAGTGGAAGGTGTCCCTGAGCACGGCAGGGAGTGGAATCAGATAAGCTTCAAGGTCCATTTCAACCCAAGCTTTTCCATGATTCTATGGAAAATCAGATGTTCCTTTAAATGACTAAAATAACGAAAATATAAATTTAATAATTTTTTTAGCAGATTTCCATTTTACTAGATGGCAATTCAAAAGCTCTTAGTCCTATTTATTCTACAGCCACCTATAAAAATATAAGTAACCATGACTGAAGAATGAGCACAAATAGAAAATGAGTCTATTCTTGTGCTCTGGTCCATTTCCTAACCTCAATAAAACCATGGAAATGAGGAGAAGATTCAAGCCTCTGTTTGAACCTGGTACAAACAATGTAAGAAAAACATTTCTTAAAAATCTTATTCTGCAGAGTTCCTGACTGGATGCACAGAGGTAGCTTAAATAAGGTTAAATTAATTAAACAAAAAAAAATCTGTGCAAATGGACTCATTACATGCAAACTTCTCAATTTTGCATTTCAGTTATCACAAGCTGTCTGCCTGTTGAACTACTGGTGTGATTTCAAGCAGTCATGGATTTTCAGGCAAGGATGGAAAACAGATGGTCTCCGATACCTTTTTCATTATAACTTCCCTAAGTTTCCAGAAATTTGTAGCTTTGTCTCCAAAGCCTCTTCAGCCTTTGACTTCCAATCACAGCAGGAAAAAAAAAAAAAAACAATATTCCTTAAAGCAGTTGAGGTGTCTTATACGCCAGGAGGTGGAAGGAATGAGATGGCTTCTGACAAGGAAAACAAGAAAAAAAAAAAAAAAAAAAGCATTTCAGTACCAGAAACTGTTTATTGAGAAAAAAAGGAAAAAACCTCCCTAGGTAGGTTCTGTAAAACACAAGATACCATGGCTCATGGCTGTGGTTGAATGGCTTCAGGCCAGGCAAAGAAAATAGATGAGAGATGGGTTAACTCTGCTGCTGCAGATGGTAAAGCAGTGGGATGTGCATTATCTGCCCCAGCAGTGGAATGAAGTCTCCCAGGCACACAAATCTGGGAGAAATATCAGCAATAGCCACTGAAAAGTTTACTGAATCAAATCTGTTCAGACTCCAGAGCCCTTGCCAGCAGCTGAAGGACATTACAGCCAATTGATTTCTCCAGTGTAGACAACACCTGAAAATAACCTTGGCTGTCTGGAGTGAGCAGTTCTGTGTTTGTTAGTTTTGTCTTTAGTTACTGCCTCTTTTATATGCCTTTTGTGGATTGTTCACCTGGAAGTTGAGTTCTTTCTTGCTTACTCTGTCCGCTTTTGTTTTTTCAACCCATTACAGGGTCACCTAAGAAAAACTTTGAAGGTTTGACTCACAGTCATGCAACGAAATTTGTTTCGGGTGGTAATGTTTCCCAGTAGGAAAGTGCTTGGATTGTTGGAAAAGTAGTTTGTTATGGGAATATGAAACCGTTTTCCAGGATGAACAAGTGAATTTTTTTGTTCCTTTGCAGAGCAGAGTTAGTGAGCAATAGCCTGAGGGAGTCAACTCTAAATCAGGTTGGATCATTCCTTGCATTTATTTTGATATCTTTTTGCCTCCATACAGCCCTGGTCTACAAAATTATTTTCCTTTTAGTTTTGTTTATCTAGTTGGGGTTTGGAAAACTACGATCAGTAGTTGTGCAAGTGTGTGGGTAACCAAATGATATAGAAAAAATTCCCATGGCTGTGTAGGATAAATATGATTTCTAGGATGCCTCCTTTATACTGGGCACCATGATCCCTCTACAGATATGGGTTCTTTGAGAAGCATTTGCCAGCCTGGGCAAAGGCCAATGTTAATAGACTAATGTTAATATTCTGTTTTTATGGGCACCTCTGAAACTGGAGTCATGCTGAGGTCACTGTAGTTTATCCTCTTCCTCTTTGGACATTTGAAATTTCACTTGCTTTATCCTTCCACCTGCTTTATTCTTTCACCCTTGCCTGAAACAATAACTCAATGAGCCTCTTTACCATTGAAACTTACCAACAGCTAGCTCTGCTTGTCGGGGGCACAGCTCAGATCAAAACAATGCTGTAATAATAGTTACTACTTCTCTGTGGACAAACAATGCACTGGGGCACTCATAACACACTGGTCTTTAAAGGTCAGGATTTCAGCTCTTCGGGCCCTTGGGATTAACTGTCCAACTAGGCTAAAATTTATTTTAAATCAATAGAATTTTTATTGATACATTCAGTGAGCTAGCCAGTGTCTCTGGAACTGGTGCCTGAAATTGAGTAACTATGTCACTAACCTGTATCTGTAGGCTGGGGATTTCTTAAATAGTTCCAAACCCAGTGAAAGACCACAATTCCAGTTCAAGAGAAGTGTAAATGTCTGAAAAATGAGAATTGAGAAAAATGTCATGAACAGAAAGGATGAGGACATGGATTACACTGGCATATAACACAGGGCATTATCAACCGAGTCTCAGCAAGAATTTGGTGTTCCATCTGCTTGCATACAACCTTTAAAGCAAATCTACTTGAGTTACTCAAAACAAATCTACATCTGAATGTATAATGATTGGATGGAAGGAATCTTACTGGATTTAAAACATATAAAATCTAGGAATACAGAATTAACAAGTTTACTTTGTTCCTTCTATCACTGGAAGGTGTGCTGAGTGTTCCTTTAGATTTATTCCTCTCTTGAGGAAGACAATACCTGTTTAGTACCCTGTCAAAAGAAGAAACACTGAGGTTTGGCACAAATTTGCTGCTCATGAGAGACTCTGCACAGACAGGTGTGTAATGGGCCAACACAAGGATTGGAGAAAGGAAAGCCATGGAACCCTGAAAGGACTTGAAGCTTTTTCTGTCAGGCCCCATTCTTTAGTCAAGGAAGACTGATTTATGCCGTGATGGGCAGTCTAGAAGGAAAGTGAATCACCTTACTTCTATTTTTGATCTTTTCCTGGCATGCTGTGAGAATATATTCAGCTTCATTCCTGTTTAAATCCATTAAGTATACCAAAAAACAGAGCATTTGCAGAGATAATTTTATGGTACATACTTTGGACATCCCATTTCAACTGAAAATGGAACCTATGGTAGAGGGTGCAAAATCCAATTGAAGTTTTACCAGTAGATCACATGGTATGTGTATGAACATATTAAGGATACATTTTAAACAAATATACACAAACATAAATTATAGATTGACATAATCTGTTGGCATCAGTTCTGCTCATGATCTATCCTATTGAGGGTAGTGGTGTTAAACTCATAATTCATTACAGTTCTGTGTCTTACCATGTAGGCTACCAATTCTGGTGGATGTTAATACAAATTTCAGTAATCTCTACTGTACCATTTAGATGTGACATTTTGAAGTGTGTGCACCAACAGACTCATTACAGGCCAAGTCTATGTTTATTAATACTCTGGGGAGATGCAGCTGTAATAGCTGTTGTGGAACATTGTTGGATTTCTTATGCAATATCTCTAGAACATGATATATCTAAAATTTCTTGAGCTTTGTTCATCATTTCAAGGGGGAAAATACTAATTAAATCTGAAAGTATTTGCATATAGAGTCTAGCAATTAGATAAAAGATTTCTCTCTGCAATTCTAGAGGGCAATAGTACAAATTATTAAAGAAATTTGAGAGCTAAGTGGAGTAAACAATCATCAGGATAAACAGCATCCATAACATTCACAATTTTAATTTGCATATATAGATGGCTATAAAGTAACTTCCCATGAAAATTGCAGAACTAAATTAGGAAGCCTTTTATTGTGGACTTGAGCCAATTTTTACATTAATTGGTGCATTTTTTTATATTGACTACAATGAGGTCTGAATCAGGTTATAACAAAATATTTTCTCCATAAGAGAATGAAGTGAATGAAAATTGTGAGGGCCCGTCAGGATCTAGATCAGGAAGGGCCTCAGTACTCACACATCTGACAGCCAGAGAGAATTTGTCATTACTGCTTTTTCTCTAAACCTTTTGCCATGAGGTGATTAAAGAAAGGCTGACAACCAATTTCTGACAAAATCATTTCACAATTTCATGTTGGCTCGGGAGCCTGCTCCTTGCAAATAAGCTTCCTGATGATAAACCTGAAGGAAAAGTGTATGGATCTCTGCTGTCCTCTGTGGAATTAAAGTAATACAGCTACAGAGACACTTTACATGTCTACAATTTTTTGCTTTGAAATCCCCTAAGGTTTTAGGAATTCTCCAAAGATCTAAGAGTGTCTAATCAGCAATGCAATTTAACAAAGAAATTGCAAAAAATATTGTCTTTCCTCTGCATAAACAGTTTGATGAAGTGTTCAGTGTACTGCAAGATGTCTTTCTAGAACCAATATTAAAAATAATTGAATCTAAATAATGGAAAATATGCAGAAGTGAAGAACAAAAGATCCCAGTTTGACCAATTTAAGATGTTGCTTGGGCAGAAACCATTTGCAACAGAAGTCAGTAACTAATACAGACACAAAATTACTAGAAAGATGGTACTGAACTATCTTCCACTAGGGGAAAGTTTTGGTTAGAAGTTCCTTTGTTAGGTAAACCATCCCCACTACAATTTTATTGTGAATACTGGGCCTGTTTTTCCAAAAATTTGTCTTTTCTGGTTTTTTCCTCCACAACATTCTACAATACTCAATTCCCAAGTACGTTTGCATCCTGTATGAAGATCAAAACCAAAGACCACCAAAACAACACAAAACAAAACAAAACAAAACAAAACAAAACAAAACAAAACAAACAACTCTCCAATATATTTTCTTTCCTTGCTGGTAAGATACTGACTGGTATTTCTTCATGTTCTTATGCTGTAATAAACAGCAGAAACTCATTCAGTTTCCTTGACAGCTTTGCTTCATTTGTCAACAATAATTCTGTTTAATTTTTTTTAAATCCCTTCATATATCTCCTTTTGAAGAAAATTCCTGATGTATTTAATCTCTGATTTAGAATCTGTCACAATCATCCACATTACCATTCTTTGACAACGACACTGCTGTTGTGTGTTTGTGAACATTTAGAGATTTTGATTCAGGTTAAGGTCTTTTTACCCCAAACTTGACATTTTGCTTCCACTTTATGTAATAAAGCATTTTTTGGTTTATTCCTCATCCCAATGGTTACAAGTGAAAAGCATTAAGCACTGCAAGCACCCATTATTAGTTATTTAGTTTATACAAGTTTTGAAGAGATGAGCAGCCCAGTGATTTCATTAGTTTTTGGAGATAGTTCTTGCTGCTACTATAAAACTTCCCCTTTTCCCTACAGGCGAAATAGTGGAGGTTTTCTTGAGACTTGTTCAGTGAAAAGCATTGAGCACTGAAGGATGACAAAAAGGAAAGTTGTAATGCCCTTGTTCACTGTGATTCATCATGTTAGGTGAATGGTCAACAATATCGTTAGTTACTAAACAGAACATGCATTGTAGTCTCCAAAGATGTGTGTACAGAGTCTTTCCTTAGAGAATAAGAGATAATGGGTGTTCTCTAACTCATGGAATCCCTCCACCTGCCAATGCAGAATTATTCTCTGAAATAAATTTCTGAGGGACCTGCAAAGTACCTGCACAGACGTGACATTCTGGTCAAAACTCAGGCATAATTTTATATGATATGTGGTAGGTTCTGTAAGGCCTGGAAATTTAGAATTTCCTAACTTTCTCTTCAATTTCTATTCCTGATTCTTTTGCGCTACTTTGAAAATTCAATTTGCACTGTTCAGTCTGTACGAGTCACTAGCAGGAGTTTTTGTGGTTATAAATGCAAATGATTGTGCAAATGTAAAACAAATAAAAATAAAAATATCTTCTATATTTTCATTAACAGTAATGATAATAGGTTTTTAAAGACCATTACTTGAGTCTGTAAAGATAATCTACTGCTACTTTATGAATGAAAGTTGAAATCAGTCTGATAAAAGATAAATATGGCCCACCATCTCCATTTCTAGATAGCCTACATTGCAGGCTCAATGACATGAAGTCCTTGTATCAGGGATAAAATTCATGGGAACATGTGGAAATTTAGTTGTGAAGAGATCTGTGTAAGTCACTTACTACAATCCTACCTAAATGCAGGCTAAATTCAATAAAAGACCTGGTTACTTGTCCAGTCAAGAGTGCTGCAGATGCCTTTGCAGACAGGAGCCCAGATTTTTTGCTGAATTTCTGTCTCTGCTGTGAACCACTGTGTTGGGAAGCATTTTTATAATATTCAGTGGAAATATCCTCTGTTGCAACTGGCATTTGGTGTGCTCTGCTCTTTCACTGTGTGCAAATCCCTGGCATGGTCTTTTCTACAGCTCTTGGAAGAGGATGAAGGACCTCCATAAGGTTTTTCCAAAGCTACAATCAATCTCAAAATGAAACTTTTGCATGTATTCAAGTTTCTTGATCTTAATTGTCATTTGTTGTAATTCAGGCACGGACTAACTGTATCAGTAGTGGACAGATGCAATGTAGATATCTACAACTGCACAAAATTTACCTCTACCACAGATGATTTGGCTGATGTATCCATTAAGTTCTCACCGTGTGACAAAAATCCACAAAAATTTACTTTGAGTGCTGTTTGTATTTATTCACTGAATAGAACCTCCCCAAAACAGGAAGCAGTTGCTGGAATGAACAAAAATCTAGGGGCCAAATTTCTTTTGGCTGATGGGCAGAGCTGCATGGCACTTAAGAAGAATACACAAGGATGATTGAGAATTTAGAATAAAAAAACGGGCCAACCAAAAAAACCAAAACCCTAAATTTCATAGTTTTATGGAACTGTCCTTTACTAAATTAGTTGTGATTCCTGAAACCACTAGAATGGTAATAGTCAAATCTAGCAGTCTGTGCATTGAAGTAAAGTGTCTAGAAAATGTACAGCTCTGCATCAAATGAGAGTATCCTTGATTAACTGGGATAATCAGCATGGCAAATTATTCCAGAAACAGCTGGATGGATGTTTTCCTTGGAATAAACCTCAGCAAATTTGCTACCAAGAAGTGCATATCTTTAATGGTTATGGTAGCCTTGCCATCAGCCTATTATATAAGTGTTGGAGATGTTCTGAACTGTGGGTGCCCAATCACACAAGGATGAGATAAGCAGTTCAGACATCATAAGAACAAGATGTTTTTGGCCATGGATCTAAAGGACTTTATTTTCTTTTCCTATTTGACCCTGCTGTGAAATCAGGACTGGCTGCTGAAATACTAAAAGTTTTGCTCTTATGTTTTGTTCCACTTTTTTCTCCATAACACAACAATCCACTACTAAAACAATCACACAATGAGTTACACAGCCAGGGAACAGGGAAATGAGCAATTTTGAGTGTACTAGTACTGGAGTGAATAAAAATCTGAATTTTTTTAAATGAACCCAAATGTTTTGGAATTCATATACTTGCTGTAGTGCTAATCATGCAAATTTCAGGATCAGTGCTCTAGTGTAAGCCATCTACATGTTAATCACCCTCTGTCATCAAGGAGCAGACATAGCTGGAGACGAACTCATCATGCTACAACAGACTGAGAGGTCTGTATGTACACTATCTCTACACCAGTGATGAAAAAAATAAGAGAATCTGACACTGTCTACTTAACGTTTAAATGGCACAATGAAGAATCTTTTCCAAAAAACAAAAAGGAGGAAAAAATTTTAATTGAGTTTCACTCCCCATTATTGTCTTTTTATTTTTTTATTTCTCAACCATAGTTTCCTCAATTATTTCATAATCCTGCAATTAACTGGAACACAGAGCAAAATACATAGTTTCCTTGTGTCAAAAGAGTAATTGTAAATATCCATTTGTCGTTACTGCTTTTTAGGTGACTATTTTCTCTGCTTTTAGCTCAACAGTTAGACAGAGCCTTTGTTATAATATGCATTATCACCAAGCCAGTTTCTCTGGCAGTGCCTGTGTGGTGCTTCTCCTGGTCTCCAGGGCTGCCTGAAGCTTCAGAAGCAGTTTTATGTTGTCACAGGTGTGTGGCAACCATGTACAAGAGCTGCCTCATCAACAGAAAAATTAGAATTTGGAAAATTCTGATTATCCTCCCACCTCGGACTCACATTTTATGAAAATTTTGCTGGACACACTGAAGAACTTTTATTTCACCTCCATCTTTAATTTCATGGATGAAAGTTTCTTTCGTCAATGGTTTTGTCCATCAAGTTCCTGCAGAACCATAAAATACTACTGTGCCACAAATTTCTCAAAGGACAGGAATATATTGATGGCTAGCAGTGAGTACAGATGGTCTTTAACTTGTTATAAATTAACACTAAATCTCTCATGCTCCATTCTGAATGCCATATTCCAGAGGTTGTCTCACTTTCACTTCCAATGGAAGATGTCCCTGACTATGGCAGGAGGGTTGGAACTAGAGATGATCTTGACATTTCCTTCCAGCACAAACCATTCTGTGACTCTAATACAGCTGGTTAAAACAGCTGGAATAAATATTTCACATTGCAAGACTGGTTTTATCCCAGGTCATGACAGAACCTCACAGGGACTGATAATGGGTACAAGTTCCCTGACAGTGAGTTTAGCAGCAGCGCATTAGTGGAGCCTCAAGAGAGAACATGGGAGTCACTGCCTAATTTTGCTGCTAAACTCACTTTGGAAAAATGTATAGAAGAAGGGGGAATGGCTTTAGCAGACAGACATCAGAGTTAGAGGTGATATTGGGAAGAAATTCCTCTGTGTCAGGGTCAGGGGGCCCTGGCCCAGGGTGCCCAGAGCAGCTGTCGCTGCCCCTGGATCCCTGGAAGTGCCCAAGGCCAGGCTGGACAGAGCTTGGAATAATCTGGGATAGTGAAGGCGGCCCTACCCATAACAAGGGTTTTGAATGAGATGACATTTAACCAAATAATTCTGTGATGTTATGGTTCTACAAACAAAAAGGTAGGAAATTAAGAGGGAAAAAAATTTCCTCCACACTCCATAGGGAATATTGAGAGCTTTGGCAAAATCAGATTCCTCACATAAAAAAATTACACCAGACTTGCATAAATTTAGAAAAAGACTGAGAAATAAAACCAGAAAAATCCTACTTCAGGTGTCAACACAGGCAGTGAGGCTGCTCCTGTCTATCACCTGTAGATGCAGCAAGGCTTTATCACAGAGCAGGGCTGAGGAGGAGGCAGCCTGTGCTGCTCATCACCTCCTCAAACTCAGAGATAGCAGGCACAATTTGTCTGCTTTTACTTAAGCTGTTACAAGTTAAGTGTTTGGAGTCAGTGAGTAGATCCCTCAGGTCCATTTACATTCAGTGGAGGAAAATAGTCATGTTCGGAGAGTGATTCATTGCATCCTGAGAGATCAAGCATGAATCACCTGCTGGGTATGCCAATTTCTCTCTGTTCACTTCAAACCCAGCCTGGGGCATCTGGCTCAGCCTTACCTTTCTAATACTCAGATAATCAAATTTAGGTGAGGAGAGCCCTACCAAGATAGACTATGACACCAAAGGTATCTGAGTTAAGCACCCTCAGCATGGACTGAGCCCACAGTCCCTAAAAATGTTGCTCACATATGAGAATTTTTTTTTTGACCCTTCTCAACATCTGAAGTTATTACGGTCACAGATAAAAAAAAAAAAAAAAATCAGAGTACCTTAAACTTAGATTTTTTACTTCAATGCTGTTTGTTTCTAGGTTTTCTAGCAGATCTTATTTTCACATGCCACAGTTAACACATGAATCCTATAAGTTTCCTAAGTTTTTTTTTGGTTTATTTTTTAATTAACTTCCTGAAGGTGAATTTCTAAAAAGAACCCTCAAAAAACAAACAAACAAAAAAATCACCAAAAAAGCCACAAAAAACCAAACCAAACCAACAAAAATAGAAAAAAAATCTCTTACATTTCATATGACACTCAGTGGAATAGTACAAATTAGCAATAAAAAAAAATCCACTTTTAGCATGCATGAAAATTTGTATTTCCTGATCACTTGCATTTGTTTTATGTGTGTGTGTGTCACTATGCAAATCATCAAAGGATCAAAAATTTCACATCCAAAGGCAGATCTTTCAGGAAAAAGATGTGCTTAAGAAAAACAAAAGCAAACAAAAGCAGTTGGGGTTTGGGTAAAGGGTTATTCCCTTTGTCTGTAGACCTTAATGATTAATGAAATCAATGTTTACTTAGACACTCCGGTTACTAGAGTGTATCTAATATCTGCAAATTTTGCTTTTAGAATATGATTACTGTGTTTTAGTGCAATTATGAGTGTTTTAGAAGCAGAGCATTTTCACTACCTCTTCATCTCTCTGATCACATAAGTGTATTTTGGGATGCCTGTCAAGAAAATTTGAGCAATGCATTTTAACAGCAATAACCTTTTTGAGCAAAAAAGCACTTATGAAAGGGCCCATAAAACCCTGAGTTTTTAGGTACTCAAAGATGATTAAAGAATTATGCTGAAGGAGCCTGACTTGAGAGTTTGAATAAAGCATGCTATTTGGAAGAATCATTTATTTCTCTGTATTTTTCTATGCGAGTAAAATCTTGGATTAAAATTTTACATAATGAGAGAAGAATTGTAATTATTCTTAAGAGGTGTTCAAACAAGATGCTGCCTGTTTCAGTTTTCAGGGCTTTTGTTCTGAATCTTCTCAAGCTGCTGTAAAAAACAGGTATTATCTTGGTGGTTGCTTAAATTTATGTCATGGCCTTGGTCTGAAGAAGTAAATATATGTGATGGGGCTCAGGCTTAAGCAGGACTCAGGGCTTCCCTTCCTCAGGTGGAAAGGGAACAAATATTGTATTGAAAAGCAGTTAATAAATAGTCCCCAAGAGCTCCACCTTGACTTCTTATCATCAGGCCCTATATCTGGAACTTTTCTTGATAATTTTTGTCATTCTTTTGTTGGTTTCACCGTGTCAGATTTCTGCTTCCATGTAAGTTTAGCTCTGTTTGAAGGATTTACTGGCTGGGTTTGTGCCATTCTTCTGTCCCTGGATAAACTCATGCATAAGAAGCAGGATTCAGGCCCAGAATCAGAAAGGTAAGTTTTGTTGTCTAGTTATAAAAATAGCTACATCTCAGTTATGTATCATATAACTAAGATGTAGCTATACAGAAGCGATTCAGTTGATTAAATCCAGGTTCCAATTACTATTTTAGATGTCTCATTGTGTGCTAGATATCTGCAAGACATTGCTATATTGCTACATTACTATATTTCAAATGACATTCACACACCCAGGCCATCCTGGAATGCCATTTGGTGATGATGCAAGACATCCTAGAGCTTCTGAAACAGCACCAGCTCTCTGCATAAGCAACTCTTGTGGTCTCTGGAGATCTGTGAGGCCAATGGGCTATTGAACAGCCTGCTAGGGACAAGGCTAATGCCCAAGCATTGGTGTCCAGTGTCATTTGACTCATTCTCTAATCTAAATTGACTTTATTGGAGAGCTCTCCATCAGCTCTGGTTGGTCAGGGGACCTATTTGCAGCCTTTCAGTGTCTGAAGGGAGCCTACAGGAGAGATGGAGAGGGGCTATTTACAGGAGCAGTGACAGGACAAGAGCAAATGGTTCACACTGAGATAAAAGAGGTTTGAACTGGATAAAAAGAAAAAAATTCTTCACTCTGAGGGCGGTGAGGCACAGGCTGCCCAGTGAAGCTGTGGCTGGCCCATCCCAGGGAGTATTTCAGACCAGGCTGGATGGGGCTTGGAGCAACCTGAGACAGTGGAAGGCATCTCTGCCCATAGCAGGGTGTTAAGGTCCCTTCCAACCCAAGCCTTTCTTTGATTCTCTAACTAGAATCTTCTTTCAACTATAAGTGATCAGGAACACTAACTAGATGGCACAAAAGCTTTAATCACCCAGATTTAGTGTCATAAATCTAGTGTGGAAACCTGTTCCATGAGTGCCTCCAGTTCCTCCTGGATTGCTCACCAAATGCAGTCACTAATGGGTTTGTCTTTTTGTGTGCAGCTCAGTCCTGTGAAAGCACTCTCTGAGTCTGGGCAAGCTGGAAAGCAAGACAACAGCATCTACACCATGAATCTCAGCAAAATTCCCCAGTCTTAGCCCATCTTCCCAAAGCCATCTCACCTCCTGCTGTTATGGTCAGATTATTGCTCACTGCGCCAAAACCAACCAGGAGGTTCTTTTGAGGTTTTTTAAAGGTGGGTGTAGGGGTGTCAGATGCAATGGCCCTTCATATTGGAGTTTCTGTGCCTGTATTTCTCTCTCACCCTCACTCTGTACATCCATTGTTCCCTCTTATCTGCTTCTATGAGTCTGGTTGGATGCCTCAAGTACCAGTAGCAGGGTCATATTATCAATGAGAAGAAAGAAAACAAAAACAGGAGTGGCAAAAGGAGACAGATGGAGGCTCAGAAAACAGTTTACAAAAACAAGCATTTTTTTTCCCCAGAAATGTAGGTCCAGGATCAAAGATCAATTTTCTTTTATATTGCATTGATTATTTTTTTCTGGAAGCATCTGGAAATAAAATTATATATATATAAAATATCTATAATATATATTAATATTTTGATATATATTATATATAGATATAATATATATCCCTATATATATAATATATAAGATATATATAAATTTTATATATATATATACATATTTCCTATATATGTAAAATATATATTATAGATATTATATCTATATTTATATATTAATATATATTATATATGTATAATACATCCCTGTATATATTATATATATAAATTATATATATATATAAATATATATATATATATATAAAATACATATATTATATATATATATATATATATATATATATATATATATATTTCCTAAAGTAAGGTTAGAATTGTTGTTAAAGAACGGTTTTTAAATTTCAACACTAGCCAAGCAAGACCCATGCTTCCCTCAATGATTCATGGTTAGTAGCATACTTCCTTTAGACATCTTTATTTATCCTACAATAACATGAAAAATATGCCTGAAGTGGTTTTATTTTTAGTCAGTTTTATGTTGGCATTCCTTTAACAGCACATAGAGGGAGGGGTGCAGGGGGAGTCAATAAAGAGGGATGTGAAAATGTGTCCTTCTATAAAAACCAAGTCCCAAGTAGCAGTTGGACTTTGGCATATGTGTGGCCTATTAGTGCCTTCTGTCGTAATAACCCTTCTGGCAAAGCAATAGCATCAAGGTGTTGTTTATTCTCTATAAAATGTTAAAATGGCATTATAAAGATTAGCTAGAAGCTAGGATTGTTTCAAGGGCTTGGTTGCTTTGTTTTCCTTTTGTTTTCTATTCTTGAGACCAAGACGCACGTCCCTCAAAAATTGCCTTCTTCAATAGTTTCAATGGCTCTTTAATGGGAAAAATATTACCTGCAGAGAGGCCGTATGGCCCATGGCTTAAAGGGACTAAGAAAAAGACTTTGTTGGAATCCTCAGCTCTGCCACAAATTTACTTTGTCACCCAGGTTCACATCCCCTCAATGTGCCTCTTCTCTCAACCAACATTTGATGCAGCTGAGGGCTCAGACACAGAGAGCCCCAAGAGAATTATTAAATCCCTGCACCACAAAACAGTTAAAGGCAAGGAAAGTATCTAAATGATGGGGTTTCCACTCTGACCTGTTTTTACCTAAGGCTCAGAAACATAAAGCCATCAAGTAACGTCATCAGAATCATCAGTTTAAATTTCTTAAACAGAATAAGTTCAGTGTTTTTGAGTAGTTCAGTCTCTTTTGTACTTGAGTTTTCCAGGAGGGATTCCTTGCAGCAAATTACCACAAAGAGAATTACCATGAGAGCTTCCCTGTACTAACATCCCCACGATTGCAGGGACAAGAAAATCATCACACAGGAACATGGAAGAGATATTTACCCTGGGCCCAGCTGTCCAATGAACAAATGATGCTACAACACCATGTGGGATAATTTAGGGATTTGAGAACACCAATGTAGAGCTCCCAGATATGGTGCAGAAAGTCCCTCTTAATGTGACAGCTGGAGGACAACCAGGATACAGCCACAAATTAATATGAAGTTAAGCCTCTAGGAGTGAAGGTTCATGTTTCTAGACCAGCATTTCAAATGTAGCTGCCTCTGTCATCAAGATTTCCTGGGATGAAGAGATTGAGCCCAATTCCAACACAACTTTAAAGGCTTTAAATTGACAGGTTGGAGGGGCTGAGGTACATCTTCCAGAATGTTTTCCCCAAATCCAGAACTCTATGGAAGAAATAGAGTTGAAATAATTTTCAATTTCTAAACATTGAGTACCATTTTCCCAGCTCTCCTCAATATTTTGACTCCTCTGCAAAAAAAAATTCCTGTTTCCCAGCTGGCTTCTGAAGAGTACCAGGGAATGGGAATGCATTTAAAATCTTGATGTTAAAATTAAAACCTTTCCTGAAGAAGAAATCAGGGGGATAATCAGACATAAATTTATATATGCATATGGGAACACAACCTCTGCCCCCCAACTTTTATTTATTCATATTAATTGTCAGTACTGCATTATTTTGGATAGAACAAGCCAGATGATTTTTAGCACTGATTCCAAACTCTGTGGGCTTCCCCTGTCTTTATAAGTCCCTGAGCAGCAGCCTGCTGAGACCTGGGAAGATGTGCCAGTCAAGCAAGCACTCAGCACTTGTTCAGTTCCTTACATCCTCTCCCAAAACATCTGTTACTGGTCGCTGTCAGATGCAGGATACTGGGCTAAACTGAGGGTTTTTCTGCCCCAAAGATTATGTCATTGTGTAACAAATATTTCCATGAAAAAAAGTGCATATTTTGATTCCTACCACCTTCTGATGATGAGGTTAGGAATTTGGGTGGATCCAGAGGAAAGCCATGGGTTGGAAGAAGTCTAAAGGGGTTATACAGTCTGGTCCAACTATTTATGCACCAGTTTGGCAGCTATTTTTCTAATAAGTTTATAACAGACCTGAGCAAGGAAGGTCCACAGACTCCCTGGAGTTCATTGCCCTAACTTTCCTCATCTCCAAGCTATACAATTTATGATGAATCTGATTCTCTTATTTTCATTAAACATGGGTAATGGCTTATTCTTACTTTATTAGTTCCCCCCCCCTACATTGTAAGGGGTTTCAATTATTTCCCACAATTTCCTTTCCGTACCAGCATCCTCATCTGCATGGTTGTTGCATAATCTTCAGGACTCTCACAATTAAAACTATTCCATGATTCTGTGATCAATCTTTTATGACAGCTCATGATTTTTACCTGAGGCCATTCCTATAGCTCTCATCTTCATTTTCTCCAGTTTTGCTCTTCAGTCAAAAATTTAAGGTCCCAAATTGGTGACAGTACCATGGCTGAAGATTTATGACACTTGAAAGTGGGCAGGGGAAGAGACCACTCTTTGTGTGATGCTTTCTTCTCTCAGGTAGGTGTGACTGTGTCACTAATTTCCTATGGAGCCCTTCCCTTCAGCAAATCTACCCATAGTAATATTTAAGGCCTCAAATTAAAAAAAAAAAAAAAAAAAAAAAAAAAAAAGAACCAAACAAAAAAAAACCTAGATCAAAGAAATAGATTCTAAACCAAAGCATCAAAGAAATTATCAGACACCGTTTGCTTTATTAGCACCATCATAACAAGGCAACAGATTTCACGATTTCACTTCACACTTCCTTCTTGCAAAAGGTGAATTATGTTTTGTGGTTTGCATGTAGTCCAACCAGAAAGCACCGAGAGAGATGGCAGCATTTTAATTAAAATTGATAAAGCCTCTCTGAAAATTAGTCTGGGGAAAACACATCTTGTAGAATGCAGAGCTGCCAAGTTCTGGCTGGAGGCTGAGGCAGGGCTTGCAGGAACTGGAAAGAACCTGAACTGGGCCAGTGGGAGACCAGGAACGAAATCACACTGGTACAATCACTTCTGCTGAATTAAAAAGTGCTCAAGGAAAGACAACAACTTTAATTACCAAAATGCCATTATGTGCAAACAAAAAGGAATTGAAGAGCTGGTCTCCCCTGTCATCTCCAGAAGGTTCAAAAATCCCCAGCTCATTTTACATACAGTTGATGATGGAAGATACCTTGGCTTCCTGTGCCTTCTCACTTCTGAATGCTGAACAGTATGTTCTCTAGAGCAGGAAGAATTCCCTAATAATTATTTTTCCCCTAATTCTCCATTATTCCATTCGCAATACTAATGTGGCCTAAAACCTAACCTGTGTTTACCTACTTAATGTTCTAACAACAGCCCATGAGGTTTGAACCTAGTGGAGAGCAATGAGGTGGAGATGTGTACCTGCCAATGCAAGATGAGTTTGGGTTAGGGCTGTAATACCAAAGTTATTTTGCCATGGATTAAATTCACTCAGCCCTGCATATGTCACCATAGCCTGGAGTTTTTTCAGCCCTGTGGCTGTCTTGTCTCTTCTCACCCTCAATATCAGCTGTCCTGAAGGTATTTCTCTGTCCTAAATACAGATATTTCTCTGTCCTAAATTTACATCAGGCCAGTGGGAAATGACACTTTTGTTACCTCATGGATGTGGAAACCCAAACAGCAGGAAGGATCTATAGCTCTGTATGCAGTTCCACCTGATGATGTTCATCAAAGCTGTCTGTGGTGAGCACCAGGAGAAGTGGAGGGGCTGGGGAGAGAAGCAAGAGGAGGGAGAGCTGTTTTGCCATCCCTGCTGCATCTCTGTCTCCCCTTATGTCAAACATCCCTTTGGCAGAAGCTCACCATCACTGTGCAGGAGCATAAAGCAGGAGCTGTGTGCAGGAGGCAGAAGACTGGCAGGCCAGAAGCATCAGCTGTGCTATAAAATTATGTTAATGTGCTAAAATGGAGTTTACTTGGAAATAACCACTTTGAGTTATGGAGGACTGGGTTTCTTGAGCTCTTAGGGGTTTTTTTTCTGTGTGTGTATCTCTTTCTCCTGCCCACCTTCATCCTGACCTGGTTCCTCCAACCTTCTGCCACAGACACCTGGGGCCAAGTGCAGAAGATGGGTTTTGTGCTAGCAGCAGCCACCAGTTGGCAGGAATAAACTACCTACCCCATTAAAGGCCTGTCACCTCTGCTGTCAGCTCTTCAGAAACTTGAAATCCCAGTAAAATGAAGCACCAACAGCTGCCCATTCTTGCGTATTGTGTCCTGCATTATACCGTCTGTGCTGCAGTGAAGTTTTGTGGGGGAAGAATAAATAAATAAATAAATAAATAAATAAATAAATAATAAAATATATATATAAATATATTTTTTTTTTTATATATATCACACTTTCCCCCTTGCCAGAAGCAACATGTGCATCTGGAGAAATTTTCCCAGTGAGCAAAAAACTGGATACAAAACCATATTCTGAGGAAATTGCATTTTATCTTGCATTTCCCATTCTGCATGAGCAATTATTTATGTGGATGCATGATTTCTTTAGCCTGCATGGGTCCATGTCCTTGACTGTTGGTGACTTCAGAGCAGGGCTAGTTTTGTGCAGAATTTAACTGTTGACATAGGCTCCACATGAATAAATAAATAAATAAATAAAAAACAAATAAAAATAAATAAAAACACATTTGCCCAGAAAAACTACACCATCACCAGGCAAAAAGCCCCTTTTGTCCCTGCAAATGCAGTAGCTCTGCAGAGAATAGCCTGCTCTTTGTTTCCATCCAAAGAGACATTATTTTATTTGACACCCATGGAGCTGCACAAATGAGAGTCAGCAGGCATCAAGCCGTCCTCTTGGAAAAAGAGTTGGCATCTCCCTCCCTGGCACATCTGGTGAGTTTGAATGGCATCCACTGGCACGGCTTTGCAAAATTAATTACATTCCAAAGCCTTGTCACAAACAATAAACCCTTGTGCCAAACGCTGATCTTTTGTTTTCTGCCAGATGTAATGCATCTGCTTCTCTTTATCAGGTCTAATCCTATTTGGCTTTTGCAGTGCAGTAAACAATGCCGTGGAAGTTGGAAATGAAAGTGGAAGAATGCGGAAAGGCACTGAGCAGGAGAAGAGACAGAGATGCCACGTGGGTAAAACACTTGGTGTGGAACAGCTGGATAATGTGCTGTCACGAGGCACAGCCATGGTGAGAAAGGCCTTTCCCCCTTAGTGAGATTGCATCAGGCAGCAGTGTGAGGATGGATCCTCAGTGAGCTGTCAGAAACTCCCCTCAGTGGGCTTGGTGCTCAGTGTCTTATTTTGCACATCTAATTTTTCTCAATGATTTCACCATATCATCTGGTGCACAAGGACATTTCTCCATGCTGTGTCTGAAACTTAAGGAAGGCTCCATCCAAAAAGGGAAATAAGGTACAACCAAACAAAATTTAAAAAAAAAACCCACAAAAATCTTTATTTTTCCCCACATCAGAGCTTAATAATTTGTTAACCCTAAAAGAGAACTGAACAGGTTCAAAACAAAATTGAATACACCTGCTGCTACCACCAGGCATGGTGTTGAAAATCCTTGAAAATTATACAATGGTCTTGAAAATTCCTCTGTGATTTTACAATGTAGAGGGCCTTGGTTTTGTTATTTCTTCCCTCTCAGCCAGCCTCATGTACCTCATTATATAGAAATACCCATGTCCTTCTGCTGCTGTGCTAAATATATTTTCAGTGGTGCACGTAGCTGCAAGCCTGTGACCCCCTTCAGTCCTTACACTCCATCTCCTGCTGTCTTTAATTTTGCTGTGGCACAAGAGGGATCTGAATGGTACAGCTCAGTTTCTCTTAAATTCCTTGAATTAAACAAGCAGTGGTATGGTTGCCACTGCTGGGAACTCAAACCTTGGCTGGGATGTGACAGGGGACCAGAAAGAAGCAGCCTCAAGTCCCCTCTTGGTGGGGTTTGTTCTCTCTAGGGATGCCTTTGTCACATGGACTTTTCCTTTTTAAATATATTTTTTCAAGAGGAATAATTTCTAACTAATTCAAAGCTCGTAGTTTCTGACATGTGTGAATTGGAAATAAACCAAAACAGTTTCAATCGCAGATGAGCTGGAACTGAAGTAAAATTTACTGGTTCAATGGCCTTCCCTCTAGGTGTATTAAAATCAAACTTATATGACTGAAAAAAAGCAGAAAGGAGAATGAATGAGGAAGCAGGAGACTGGATTTCAATTTGACTACCTGGTTTGTATTGTTTCCTCTATTTCAGTTCAAGGGTATTAATACCCTCAAAGCAACTGACTGATGTGTTTAGAGTTCTTTCCTGTCTGGCTCAAAACTTTCTGTAGAACTTTAAAGTATGGACACCAGTTTGGACTCATAACTGCTACTCATCACCACAACTTTATTGAAGTTTTAACAATAACGGGTCATTTAGGCATGAGACCTCATTCCATGCGATCTTCTCTTCCTGTGTGAGTTTCAGGCATCAGTCATACCTTGGGTGTCTGCAATAGTTATGGTTGCTGAAATAACCCAGACTTCACACTGGGAGCTATCAAAGGAATGAAATGGGGCTGATGAAACATCTCTGGGAGCCTCCATTAGACAGGAAATGTTTGCTGTCCAAAAGAAGTTATCAGGTCAACAGATAACAGGAATTTGAAAGCCAGGTTCCAAGAAGTTAGCAAGAAGACTCCACTGGACCAAGGATTGGAACCTGTTGCCCAGAGAAGTGGTGGAATCATCATCCCTGAAAAAGTTCAAAAAACAAACAATGTTGCTCCTGGGGATGGTGTGTAGTGGTCAACATGGTGTTTCCAGGATATCAGATGGACCTTGAGATTTTAGTGATCTTTCCACCCTAAAGATCCTATAATTCTAAATCTCCTAAGTTGCAAAAAACAGCTTATTCTAAGCATTTTTAAAAGGACACGAAAGGGACTTTAACTTTTCAAAGGTTAAATTTGAAAGATAGCCAAAATTTTGTCTATGGTTGTTGGAAGTTAACTTCTTTGCTCATTGTACACAATTCAGTGCCACCGGAATTCCCTTGAGATGTTGTTTGGTTTGGAATTAGAGAGTTGTTGCTCATCATGGCTCTTGCTAAGTCTCCCAAGGTCTGATCTCTGTGACAGAGTCAGCCAGGACAGGTAATTTCATGTTACAGTTTTTCCCTGTCTGAAATATGTGAATTGCAATAACGACCTCATCAGCAAATTGCTCTGAGATCTACAGCTGAAAATGTCATGTGGCAGTGGCACTGTATGTAACCCTTGCTGGTAGAGCAGCCATGGTCATGGCCTTTGAGGGTCACCCATCCATGGGCATGTGAAGATTCTGCAGCAGATGCACGAGTCACAGAGCCCAGATGTCTCAGAATTCCCTTATTACAAATTACTGCAAAACGAGTATCAATGATACCACATATGTGTATATATACACACACACAAAAATACATAGAATTGTAGAATTGTAGAACTCTTAAGGTTGAAAAGGACATCTAAAAACAGCACGTCCAATCACCAATTCACCATCACCATACTTACCATGAGATCCTGTCCTATCCACATACTTTTTGAACACTTACACAGATGGTGACTCCAAAACTTCCCTGGGCATCCTGTGCCAATGCTGAACAACCCCTTCTGTGGAAGAACTTTCCCTAATATCTAATCCAAACCTCCCCTGGTGCAACTTGAGATTACTTTATCTCATTCTGCCATCTTGGAGAAGAGACTGATATCCACCTCCATACAACCTCCCTTCTGGTAATTGTAGAGAGCAAGAAGGGCTTCCTTTCAATATATAGAACATATAATATATTGCAAGCTATTTCAGAATTCCAACCAATGAAGTAAATGTATGCTTATGAACATTTATTCATGTCAGTGATAAAAATATATATATGTGAAGTGTTACAGGCAGAACTTGCACCATACCATTCCCAGAATTTGGGCTTAACAGTAGAAAATTCTCACTTCAAAAATTACGTGCCTCGTGGGATCCGGAGCCAGACAGGTGTCCCCATTGAGGGTCCAGTCTGTCTGGGACATCTTTTACAGGGAACATCTTGCAGAGAAGTTAATTTTGTGTAGGTATTAAGTTACTTTCCATACTTTTTTTGAGTCAGACACACACGAAGATGAAGTTGTGTCGAGGGATGTTTGGGTTAAATATTAGGAAAAAAAAAATCACACAGAGAGTTGTTGAACACTAAACCAGGGTCCCCAGGGAACGGTTCACAGCAGCAAGGCTGACAGAGTTCAAAGAGGGTTTGGACAATGGTCTCAGGGACATGGTGTAAGATTCTTGGTGTTGTTTCATCCTTTGATGAATCATTGTGTGTCCCTTTCAATTCGGAAAATAACTATTCCACTCCTATTCTATTCTATTCTATTCTATTCTATTCTATTCTATTCTATTCTATTCTTACCAAAACTGATAAACTCTATGGGAATATCCATAGTAATAACAATAAAGGGTACAACTTCAAAGTGAATCCCCTGCAATCTTCATTTCTATTAACACTGTTATTAAGCAGACATATGAGGAAGACGCAGCCCACCTGATTTGTGTTAACATCTGTGTGCAGTTGTCATAATCAGTTTTCATGCGTGCAGGTCATCCTAGAACTTGAGGATCATATCAGCACCTCAGAACCTCAGACACACCTCTGCTTCCAGAGGGGGATTGTGAAACATCTTCTGCATTGTTGGAGGCATTGTAATCCCAGTTCTTCAGATTTCCACTTTTCTTTACAGAATCTGTTCAAATTAAACATTTTAAAATAATTCTACATTAGGTATTCTTTGACAGTGTCTAGGATGAGATAATTAAGAAAGTCCACACAAGACAGTTACAAGTAACTACTGTAGTCTGTCAATGACTTTATTCTCCCTGCCATTCCTTTCGTAGGCTCAGTTTACTGTCTATTTATCTTTATTTATCTATCTGTATAAATAGAAGACCTTTTCCTGGACAGCCTGTTGCAATTGTTAACTTAACAAGTTAGTGAATAACATAATAATCTTAGTCTTTCTTCCACTTTTTTTACCTTTCAGTTATATCAAAGATATTCTCCTTTTGCATTAGAAAGGGTTCTGAATAATTCTGGATATATATATTCAAACTCCTCCTTTTCCTTAATTTAGATTTTTTTTCAAAATCCATTGAAGAGTGCAAGAAGAATACTAAATCTCACTGAAGCCAGTAGATGTTCATGGCCTGTAAACTGCATTTTGCAGTGACCTGTACAGCTCAATGTATCAGTGCTTGATTTCCCTGTTGCACTTCCAGACCTCTGTATCTCACTCACCATTGTTAGCTACACAATTTTCTTGCAATAACTGAATACCTCTAGGAGCTGCACGGCATGGCACTTACAAGGTTTAAATATTTCCTCTTCCACTGCAGAAAAGTTAATTGCACTGGGGCTGTGCTTTGCCAGCCCCAATTAACACAGAAGCTGAAACTGCAGCTTAACATTCTGGTCATGTGCACGGGTAGGATGTGTGACACCTCAAGTACCTGCCCTCCCACATCCTTTGTTCCTTCCTGAGGCTTTGTAGGGGTTCTTGCCACAATTTTCAAACATCAGAGTTCTGTTTAATTGGAATGAAGTAAAAGAATTGGAAGTAGAGGGGATTTTTAGAGTTTCCATAGATGTTTACAGTTGAAGAATCTCCACCTCAAGTTCAATTATGCTTGAGCAGCGCAATAGCCCAACCCCAAATTCGCAGTTCCCATGATCATGCAGGTATCCATTGCTCTGCCTTGCAGAAAAAAAAAAGCCAAGATTTTTGCATTTACATCTATATAATTAAAAGAAAAATTAAGAAAATCTTTCACTTTCCTATTATTTCAAGAAAATTTCTAAAGCAGAGCCTAAAGAAAGTGACAGAAAGGAGAACAGAAGAGTGTGTGGATTTCTTAAGCTTGGCAAGTACAGTGGAACTATTGGGTAATCAGCTCTGAAACAAAATTCCTTGAATCAAAGAACATGAAAAAAACCCCAACATCATCATAGTTGACTTGACCAGCCATCTGAAATCCCATGACAGTGGCCTGGACAGGCTAGGAGTAGAAATGGACAATGCAATAGGATACCTGTGATTCTGTCTTTATTTGTTTACCAGAACATATGTTATTCTTCTTCTGAGTAGAGTTGAAATAATTTGAGCATTTTTGTATTCAGGGAACAAAGTTTATTTCAGTCGACACTTGTATCTTTGCCTTCAAAACATGTTGGAGGAACTTCAACAATATTTGCTCTACACTAGGTGCAGGGAGCTGAAATGTAAAGAAAACTCGGTTTAGATTTACAAGGAAGGCTTAGGTTTCATCACTGTAATAACTGACTTTAAGCCACCCTTAAGCTGTTTTTTCCATCTGCAGGAACAGAAGTTCACTGAATTAATCTAGCTCAACATTCTATCGAGGTAGGATGCTAGGCAGCTACACACAGGGACTGTACTCTCCTACACTCCATGCTGGTATATTAGCCCTTATGCCTTGATCCTTCTGTGTTTTCACTTCTTCTGGAAAATACAAAAACGTGCCTGGGTTTTTAAAAAGAATCTACATTATTGCGCAAAAAATAGACCTGTGTGTATATGTTCTTCCTACTCTTTTTACTGCTGCTTATGCACTAACTGCACCCAACAATCACAACAGCCCCAAATGCAAATATTAGCATTATCACACTACTTGCTTTTGTGGGAGCTTCACAGATTTTAAACCTTTAAACTTTTTCTCATTGTTTAACTCACATATCCCAAAGTCCAATATTTATTAAATACCTGCCACAGTCATCTTTGGTTACAAGGGTTTAACTCCTAAAGCGCCTAACTCCTTAACTTCTTTAACTCTTTCTGTTCTTTTTTTTTTAAGTATCTCATTTTCTTTGTATTCATCATACAAAATTGCTACCAGCTGTATCTCATCTTATCAGTAAACTAAGAAAGTGTCACATTTTTCTGAGGAATTGGCTAATGATGTACACTGCTTCTTGGAGAAAATTAAGATGGTGTGAAAAAGAAGGAAATTGACCACAAAGTCTTTGCTGAACCCATGAGACCATTCTTTGGGAAAAATGTGTAAAGTGAATTACCTCTGTGAAATGGAAACACAACCTAAAATGGCTGCAGTTGATAAGAAATTAGAAAAATTCAGGACAACTTAAAGGACAACATCCAACTCTTGGTACAATTCAATGGAATCAAGTTGCAAACTCCCACTAAATCTTATGAATATATTCCCCAAAACTGCCATGTAAACAGCAGCATGTTGGGTCAGCTTGGACACACAGCCAAATTCAGGATAATGACAAATTATCCTGAATAATAGGGTAGTGGCAGAGTTTCAGTGGCATAAACCTGAGGCAAAATATAGAATTAGGTCTTCTGAGCTCATGACAAGATGCAATATAAATGTTTCCACTGAAGAAGCCATAGTGTCTCCATTCACATCTAAAAAAGTTAAAGAAAAAAATAATAGTCTATGGAAATAAAGTGATTCTGTGGACAAAGAAGGGATATGGGCTGTTGAGGGCTCCTCCATAATTAACAGCTACTGGACAGAGCCAAAATCTGAAACAACCAGACCGACCAGTGTCCAGTGACAGACCGTATAATTACTGAGTTACAGAGCATTAAAACAAGTGACTGCTTCCAATTATGATGTGAAAGGGCAACTTCACAGTTGTGCCACTTCGTAGTTCTGGGGAAAGGCAAAGGAAAATGTGTTAAAGGCCTAATAAGGTGTGTGGGTGGAAGTTACTGCCACAGTTTACAGCGGCTCAAGTTGTAAGTTCCTACCATGTGTCGCTATCCAAGGGAAAGAGGGAACGTGAGGGAGGCAGGGGTGGGGGCAGAGTGTGGGAAGGCATTTTCTCACTGGGATAACTGAAAGTAAAGATTTCCTTTCTCTTACTTCTTCCTGAACAGATAATTATATCAACAGACATTATATTTTAAAAGAGCCATTTTAAGATTCCCAGACAGATTCAGTAATTGATTCAGCATTTTTGCCATCCACGAGACGCATTTGCTTATTTTAGACAGTCTGGGGATTTGTTCCCTCAAATTCCTTAAAAACCACAACAGGGAAGGAAGAGGTAGGGACCTTAGCACATCTGCAGGAACAGACAGCACAGAGGGACCACTGTGTATAGTATTGTGTATAATAACCCCAATGAGAACCTCTCAGGATACACTCAGCCCACATAAACTTCTTCTCTTGAGAGACCCACTGCATCCCCCCCTTACTCACAGAACGCACCATCTTGTCACTTACAGCTGGCACAGACAACTGAGATGGCAGAGAATCAACTGCAGCATCTAACTCATTTGACAGTCCCTAATTTAAAAGATGAATCACTTCTGAGTAGATTAATTGAGTTTTCCAAGGGGTATTTGCAGCCTATCCTTTTGGCAATGGCGTTTTTCAGCACTGCCTTTCCACCTACCCTCAAGGGGTGAAGAGATCAGCAGACTTGCTTTGTGCAAAGAGGCTGCATAATCTGTAGAGAAATACAGACAAATAGCTATATGGTAGTTTGTGATGACACCGCAATATCAGCACCTTGAGATTCCATTCAGGCTGTTCATCCCCACGTGGTCCTTCCAGGCCTGACAAACGCTAAATCCTCAATAAGTATCTGGCATTAAAGGAAACAGCAGGAAAAAAAAAAAAAAAAGGCCACAAAGAGACATTGTTGTTATTTTCCTACTTTTCCAAAAATTAGGAATCCTGCAGGACCCTGAAAGCCCATAACTTTATGTTGGATGAGAAAAAGGTGTCTTGCTTTTATGGTTGGGCAAGGCTATTGCAGAATTTTAACCTCTACTTAACACTTTGAGTTGCTTCTGGTTCAAACTCCAGATTTTCGATTTTCTGCAAAATAAGCCAAGAAAATAAGTAGTTCAGCCTGCAAAGAATTTAAGTGACATTTAAATAAAACAACAATTCAAATATTCCTCTCACAGCTGGCTTACATCTTCTACAGCTGATCAGCTCCTTGTCCTACCAATCATTACAAGCCCTGCTGACCACAGGGGAACCACTCAGAGGGTTTTTTAAAGAAAATTCAGATGTTTGACCTTCCCTTCCCCTAAACAATAGGATCCAGAAGCGTTTCCAAATCAGTGTGCCCTCTATGCACATTGTAGATGAGAACAGCAATATTTTTACTCCCCCAACAGTCCCAGACAGAGTTTCACCACTTTATACCCAAGTTTCTCAAACCCTTGGTTACAGTGGGCAAACTCTGGATCTCCTGCTCCTCACAACACAGAGGAAGTCACAAAACTCCCTAGGTAGGTCTCAGGTGACTTAAAAAGGTCTCATCCAGGGAGGAGTCAGTGCCCAGCACCTGCTTCAAAAATACTCATTTCATTTTATTATGGGAATATCAAAATTGCAAAGCATGAAAAATTACAAAATACGAAAAGCCTGTTTAGTCAATCAACTCCAAATCCTTCCCTTGAGCTGTGGCAGGAATCATTGTAGGGTTCAGGGGCACCAAAGATGCTCAGCCAGGGTCTGCCAAGCCCTCTGCTGCTCCTCCCCATCAGTCAGCTGTACTTTCATTTTCCTTGAACAAAAAAACCGGCCATGTGCCTAATCAGAACGCAAGCTATGTATTCTTTTTCCATTTTCAGAACATCACTGCTAAATTCCTACACAAACAGGACTTTTTTTGATCTTGAAAAATGAGATTTTTCAGTCAACAACAAGCATGTTAGCACAAGTCTTTCCTGCTTGCATTAGTACACACCATACCTTGGCGTTGTGACACCATGAGCAGCACTGGAGCTGCTGTTTATCTACCAAGAAATTATGTCAAAGAAAACCAAAAAAACAAGCAAGTAAAAAAAAAAAAATTCAAGTGAAAAAGTAAATTACAGTGAATTTTAAAAGTTCTTTCTCTAGGTTAGCATCTTCCTCATGGAAAACTCTTTTTCCATGGAGACAGGGTGAAATATTTTTATTCTTATTTGATAAAATAACTATGTTTGACAGAAAGCTGTCAGGAAAAAAGTGATCTGAGTTTCTCTCAGCATAAAAATTGCATCTCAGCAGAAAGGGGATTCTGGGCATGGAGCAGAAACTCTGGAATCTCTGGGAGCTGGCTGGGGAGTGAAGAGAGAGGAGGAAGAATAAGGATTCATCTACAGTTTCTAAGAATAATCCAGGAAGCAAATGAGCTCAGGGAAATGTTTTGTCCACAGGGTAAACCTTTCAGATACAGATGAACATGGCTTGTTTGTAGACCCTGATGAAAAGTAGTCTGAGGCATTTGTTTCTCTTGGCTGTAGTGGCAGGGGTTAGCTACACACTTCTTGTTGTGGCATCCAAGAGTCTGGGAAATGTTATTTTTTCTCCTGAGGAGAGGGTGCTTTGGAAACAGTGGTAAATCTCAGTTTCAATTAAAGCAGCCATGTAAGATGTTTTCTTTTTCCTTCTTTTTAGTCTTTTTCTCTATTTTTTTTCTTTTTTTACCTTTTTTTTCTTTTTCCCTTTTTCTTTTTCTTTTTTTTCTCTTTTTTCTTTTTTTATCTTTTTCCTTTTTCTTTTTCTTTCTTTTTTTTCTTTTTTATCTTTTTATTTTTCTTTTCTTTTTCTTTTCCATTTTATTTTTTCTTTATCTTTATCTTTTTCTATTTATTTTTATTTTTATTTTTTAATTTTTTTCTTTTTCTTTTTCTTTTTGTTTTTTCAATCTTTTTTTTCTTTTTCTTTTCCATTTTATTTTTTCTTTATCTTTTTCTATTTTTTTTCTATTTTTTTCTTTTTCTTTTTGTTTTTTTTTTATCTCTTTTTCTTTTTCTTTTTTTCTTTTTCTTTTTTTCCTTTTTTTCCTCTTTCTCTTTTTTCCTTTTCTTTTTTCTTTTCTGGTTTGACTGACCTCCTCGAAGTTGAAGCATTGTAACATGGCATTGTGGTTCCCCACTCTGCAGCTGGAGATTCTGCCACGCCACGCACTTGGGGAAATGATGTCTGAATTGCCTGCACATACTTTCTGAGGTGATACAGGGGCTTCTCAATTGTCTGAAAGTCCTGGAATAGCACAAACTCTATTTTGCAAAGTTTTGTGCGCAGGCAAGAGTTTTGAGGCAAAGCACCGAAAAGGCAAAATCCATTACAGCTGCAAAGGAATTATTTTGTCATGAGACCCAAATCACACAGAGATGATGTATAAGTCAATCTTTCCTCAGTCCATTTTCTTTTTAAGTGTTGTAATCCTAGCAGTGGGTTAGTGCAGGGATTGGAGGTGGCTCCCCTAACATGAAAACTGTTTTATTGGATAAGGGAAACTTTTCATAAAAAAGTGTCTTCAAGAGAAATTCTTCCGACCCTTTGAACTACACCAAGCCACTATATTTTATTTTCCACAGGGAAAGAAAGTAGCTGCATGTAGGACTGTGTCTGGAGTGACTTTTGCTTCCACAGGAAGCTCTCCTGAATGTTTGAAAGTGCTTGTATGTGGCAATTCTCCACACCAGTATTTCACAGAAAAATAAAAATACTTTCTTCAAATCAGAAATCCAGGAGAAAGATGGCCAGTCTTTTTTTTTCCCCTTTTTTGTATTCTCTTAAAAAAACTTCTGAAATCTCACTTTAATCACCCAGGAATGTACCAACACTTGCAAATGCTAGCTACTATTTTTCTTCGACTAGCTATTATAGCAATCTTTGACATTTCCACATGACTTAAACAGTCGCCACAGCTTTCATGGCCTAATAAAATGGCATCACACTGAAATGGAATTTATGCCATAGTTATGGATGTGGAGCATGGGCTTGGTTCCTTGACCATGAGCCAGAACAGGAACTGTGGCTTGAAATTTAAATCGAGTCCTGAGTATCAGGTTAGGGAAAGTATTGCATATTTAAGTCTGTTTATCTTCCTCCTGCAGATTAAAATTGTATGGGTGCCTTAGAGACAGGCTATTATCTTATCTGCTTTAAGCCACACGGAAAATAATTTTGTCTAAAATGTACATGTAAAAACTCTGCTCTAATATTAATTCTTTTAAACATAGAGATATGGCACATTCTTTGCAAAAATTAAAGGCATTTTCTTCGTGAGGCATCCACACATCTCTTGTCTAGTGTAACACATGTGTTGCGCTAAGAATCAGATATCTTGGCCCCAGTGTGCCACGGAAATCTCTGCCAGTCTTGCCAGAATAGCTAAAATTAACTTTGCCACTTTCTTCATATTTATATATCTATGATGAAGCAAAAGATTCCCAAGTGTTTTTTGAGAAATATTTTTTCCTTACATAGACTAAAGCAAATTCATATTTATTTCCTGTTTGTCTTTGGCACAAGGACTTGAATATTTATTTCTTGATCTGTATATAGCACTGGGCAATCTCAGCCACAGATTATGGGCTTTTCAGCTTATTCCCCTTTGATATATCTCAGCTGGCTTCTTATCTGCCCTATGTGCATATGGGAAATGGTAGATTTGGTTCATAACGCATGCTTAAACACGAGGGATTGCAATGTCACCTTTTCCTCATATGCAACGTCTCCTAATGGCTGTCAGGAAGCCATGCTCTAAAAAATGTGTGTACCTGGGCTTATTCCTACTTAGAAAGGAAGCAGTGACCAGTTAATGTTTCATTATTTTGGTGAGCTGGAGTTTAATTTCATAAATAAAACTGAGGCATGGAAAAGCCTCGCTGGGCTACTCAGACACTCTTTTATTACAAGAGGGAAAATAAAGGAACCTAAACAAACTACACAAAGTTTCCACGGGAAGCAAAGAACAATCCAGAAGGCAGCAAGCCAGACAGAAAACATTAGAAACAAAACAAACATAAAACAAAAGGCAGAAATTCCTTTAAAGACAAGTGCACCAATTAAGGTCTGAGCAGCTCTGCATTCTCCTGAAGCACACCAGCAACTTGATTGAAAGGAATGGCAAACACAAACCTCCACGCTGTAGGTGGTCTTAGACAAAATTTACTGGAGTACTGCTTATGTCAAATAATATGGAAAACAGACCCAAAGCCACGCATTTATTTTTAATAATAAGCTTAGAGATGAAGACATAGGGAAAACAAAGGAGGATGGTCTTGAATGTATTAGGTTTAGACTTGGGAAAATGATCCTGTTCCCATCTCTGTCAAACAGCCTTGGTTTCATTGAGCTTGTGGATGAAGAACTAACCCTCACTGTGCCTCAGTTTTCCATTTTGCGAGCAGATAATATTTGTTTTGACATCTCTTTTAAAAATAAAGTTTTTTGAAAGTGTGATCTCTGAGATATTTGGAGTGATACATGTGTTTTTATGTGGCAGCTGTAAAGTGCCATGGACACTGTGGAATTTGATCATCATTACTGCACTTACGCGCTACAAAAATAAAAACAAAACGTATGTTCAAATTTCTTATGTATAAATCTCTACTATCAATATAGACCATTCTGCTCCCTAAGGCAATGTATCACTTTTACAGTTATCAAGACATTGCATATAAGCTATCACCTGCAGGAGAAAATAGAGCCTCTGCAGAGTATTAGTGCTAGCAATTTTTCTTTTTTAGATTTCAACTCAGATCAGGAGTACTATCAGCAATTCTGCAAAAGCTTTAGCAATTCTGAAAAAAAAAACCAGTTAAAAAAAAAGAAGTTAAAACTTCTGAAGGTGATTTTAAATAACGTCTTCACACACTTGCTCTTAATATACTTTATTTGTTTCCCACGGCTCTTCGACAATTAGCATTATGTCAGGTGTCTGCATGTGATAATCCCTGACATTTCCTAATAGAGAGATGCCAACAGCACCGTCTGATCCTCTGGCAAGATGCATTTTCTAAAGGACGAACCCATTCTGCCTTCAGTTTCAGGCACAAATCTATCTCCCTCTAAACACTGGGCTCCTTTTTGGGGGTGTGTTTTCTTTTCCATATATTCTCCTTTCCAAGAGCACATTAGAAAATCAGCTGGATGTGTAAGATGGGAAATAGAGAAAATTTGTGCATGTACTCGCTCATGTTTGAGTTCCTCCTCTCCCTCTAGATCATCAGTTTTTGGCATCATGGAATCAGAGAGTCATAGAACCATGGAATCATGGAGTCCTGGAGTCACAGAGTCATAAAACAATGGAGTTATAGGATGGTTTGGGTTGGAAGGGACCCAAAAGATCATTATGCTCCAACTCTCCTGCTATGGGCAAGGATGTCACTTACTAGACCAGATTACTCACAGCCCATCCAACCTGGCCTTGGACACTTCCAGGGATGGGGCATCCACAGCTTCTCTGGGCACTCTGTGTTAGGGCCTCACCACTCTCATAGCATTAGATGTTATGAATTTCTTCATAACATCTAATCTAAACCTGCCCTCTCTCAGTTTAAAAGCGCTGTCCCTTGTTCCATCACTACCTGCCCACGTAAAAAGTCTTTCTCCCTCCTTATAAGCTCCCTTCAGAGGAGGGAGGGCACGCAAGGTCTCCTCAGAGCATTCTCTCCTCCAGGCTGAACCTTGCTAACTCTCAGCCTGTCTCCGTAGCAGAGGTGTGTAGCATCGTGTGTTTTATATGGGTTTATTGTAAAGTTGGTCATTTTTTATAAGTTAAGATTTTGGTTTGACCCTCAGTTCCCCCCATGTTCTCCCTCCCAATGGTTTGTTCCTCCCACCTGTTACCTGTCAGTCATTGTAACCGTCCCCTCTCATGTCGAGAATCTTCTATGTCAATCATCCCCCACCTAACGTATGATTTGTCCTCTGAGCCTTTTCCCTCCCCTGGGCCATTCCTATTGGTTCAGTTGTGTCCCTTGCTCCTCCCCTGGGCTTTGTTCATTGGTAACTCGTGTCTGTTACACCCTTCCCCTTTATAAGTGCCTTCCTAACAGGTTTTCCCTAACATTGTTACTCGCCCTGCCTGAGTCAATAAGGCGCTTTGGTATCCATATGTGTGTCCACTCCTTCCTTCCTTCACCTCAGCACTGCGCAGTCCTGTTCTCGCCTGCGTCACCACACAGCAGACGGAGCCACTATTTGGGGTTCTCGTAGAGCATGTGGGAGTGGCGGGACCCGTAGTCTTCACCGGTCACTCCGAGAGCGGCGAGCCGGCCCGTCAGCTCCAGTGGCCGTGGAAGCGAGACTGCAGAGGTGCTCCAGGTCTTTCTTTATGGTCCTTCCTTGCAGCTTCAGCAAGGTGCCGGTGGCTGCTCCCTGCCCCCTCAGACAGCTCCACAAGCCCTTTAGCTCGTTCTCTGGAGGTAAAGGGCTGACAGCCTGTCTCTCTGCAGCCCACAGATGCAAAACTGTGATCTGCTCCTGTCTTGGTGGTTTTTGACATCAATATCCATGAGAGCAGTTTGCATTACTTTACCTAGGAGTCCTGTTTTAAAATCACAGAATCACAAAACTATATGAGCTGGAAAAGGCCTTGAAGAACACTGAGGTGGGATATATTCGTCTAGACCAGCTTGCTCCAAGCCCTGTCCAGCCTGGCCTTGAACAAAGAAAAGCTCTGTCTTCACTCAGATCTATCTTTGCAAAACACATAAATGCCCACCCTTGAAAAAAATGAGCTCTGAATCCAGAGCAGAGGGACAGAGTCACCTGCCCGCCCAAAACTGGCATTTGTGCCCTTCTCCTGTCCCAGAACTGGTGTCAAGGGGAGTCTGCTTCTCTTCCCTGTGTGCAGTCACTTGATTGAAGCCCCTAATTCTACCTTGAGCTCTGTAGGTGACTCTTGGTCATGATGTAAATGCTCTCTGTGATGAGGATCAGGCTGCACAATGCAGATCCCATTAGCCTAAAACCCTTACATTGAATTTCTTCTTCAGTAAATCTGTGTACAGTAGCTACACTGGTCAAATTCCAGGTTTGAACATTTGTCCGGGTGTCCAGGGAATGAAACCTGAGCCTTGCACATCATCAAGTGTCTTAATTCCCCAAAATAGGAATTAGTTTCCTAAAATGCTGTAACTTGTTTGAAAATGTTCATTTTGTGTTTGGGTTTATACACAAGATCTCTTTGCAAATCCTGGCAAGGTATTTGCACTTGAATTATGTTCTCCTTCATGAGTTGTGTCATTTGAGCTGCCTGAGCTGTGTGGCTTTTGAAAGAATAAATCTTTTTTATTGAAATGAAGATAACAACCAGATCATGAAATAGGAAGAGACTCTAACGATGCTTAAAATGTGATCTATTGCTAATGGTACGAGCTGCATAAACTTTTACAGAAGTGTTTTTACTCAGATCTGAATTATTGATACCTACTCTGTGCTGGGTGAAAAAACCAGATGTGATAAACAACGAAACAGCTGTGACAAAGAAGCATTTTATTGTTTGTTATTTTATTATTATTTGCCCATTTATAAAGATGAAGAATACAGAGCAGTCCTTGTCACTGAGCTTCAGTAGAAATCAATCTGAGGAATTATTGAAAGAATTTAGTTTTTGCAGTGTTTAATTGAAGCAGTCTGAAGGAAATGGAGCTGAAACTGGGTCTCTGCAACCTGTATGTCTCTGTGCAATTCTTTTCTAAGTTTAATAGACATCCTTTGGGCATGAATCAGGGGGATGGAGTGATAATTAAAATGTAGAAACCTGAATTAGGATCAAGGCTGTATTTTTCCTAAACATTCTGAAAAAAACGTAATTGGAGACAATTTGGGTCTTTGCCTGCCTATCCACTCAACTTTCCTCTTTAATATGAGATTAAGGAAATATCCGCCATAGGTTGACTTAGAATCTAAAATATGTCAAAGAGAGTGTATTTCCATATCATGCTTTGAAACTGGTGGCAATAATTTCCCAGTCTGTTATTAAAGCCAAGACTTTCAGAGGATTACAAAGGGTCTGGCACACACTTGGATAAAATATTCAGAGTTCTGGAAGGGTCAAAGCTCTTGTGCTCCTTGGTGTGTACCAACTTTTAGCTACCGAGACTCAAGAAGAAACTTTTCTGCCCTTCTGAGCAGACTTTGCCTTAATTGCAAGGTCTCTGGCCTTTCGGAGCAGGTGTCTCTGGCCCTCTCTGGATGATCATACAGCTCCTGCTTCTGCTGTTCCACAATTTTATTGTCCTCAGAGAAGAAATTGTTTCTTGATGAGCTTCAGATTTTTAGAGTTGTGCGTATAAAAGTGCTTGGTTATAATATGTTCTTCTTTACTGCAGGAATTACACAGGCAAACAGTCAGATGGAGCTGAGGTATTTGCATGCATAATTAGATCACTTGTATGCACAGTTCCACATGCAGCCTGAAGCTGAGGCTATGAAGAGCCAGGTAAAACCCTTTTGGTTGAGTTCCTCAGGATCAGAATCAGCCCATCTCTGTTTCTCAAGATAAGATCAATATCTGCACATTTCCTATGTAGGAATGATGAATAAAGGCACAAAATATAGGCACATATACCAAGCTGTAGCCTCCAGCTACAGCCCAGTATCTGGCTGATGGGGAGACTCTTAAATGAGAGATGTTAATTAAACCTTTAAATTTTTACATGTGCTCAGTTCTCCTCTGGCTAAGCCTGAGCCTTATAGTGGACATTAAACCTTGTGACCAAGACCCTTTAAAGTCTAGCCTTTAGTGTAACACTGTGATACAGCCTGTAAATTTGTAATGGACACTCACAATCCCCAGAAAAGGTTTGCTGTCCATAGGGAAGCTTGGACTTTGCTGCAGTGTTGGGTTTTTCGACTCTTTTACATTTGGCCTTTTAGCAGCTGCCCTGCAAACAGCCACAGTGTCTGCCCTGTTTATTTATTTTAGTCTCTCCTTATACTTGCTCCCCATCATTTTCTCCTTCTGATTTCCAAAGAAATGGCACACGTTTTCTGGGGGAAGCAGTGCAGCCTACACCGTTGGACACTGACTGGATGAAAAGGAAATCTTGGTTTTCTTCCAGGGCTTCTGTGCATTGTGAGTCACTTCACTTCCCCATGCCTCTGTTTCTGTCAGTGGAATGGATGATGATACATCATCTTTAAAGCCCTTTTGAGGTATCTTGATGAAAAGTGGTCTGTCAAAATTAGGTAATGCCTTGCATCTGCAGGTCCTTATTGTTGTGGGATGCAAGTTGACTATGCGCTGTGTTTGGCAAAAGTCAATCTCAGCAGTTCTCTCTCCTTTTGCATTAGGAAAACAATTAAAACTGTTTACCTCCCTTCCTGATCTGAACTATCCTAATAATGTTTAATTTCTTTTTGAATGGAAACCATACTCATAGGTCTAAGAATTTGTGTTGTAACTTCAGAGATCTGATGCTAAATAAGCTGAGATTAGTAATAAAATTCCAAAGATTTCAGTAGGGTCTGGATGAAGCCATATTTTTGTTCTTTTTTTCTTTCTTTCCCACTTTTTTTTCTCTTTTTCTTTTTTTTTTTTTTTCTATGAGGGAAGGGATGGGGTTGCTGCACTGACTGAATTATCTAAATGGAGATGTCTCCCTGATGGAAATTATAAGATTACTTTGGATATTTTTGCCAATAGCATTTGGACCGGACAGCATCCTGGTACTTTGCTTTCCATCCCTTATTTGAAAACACTTTAAGAGGATTATGAATTTCGTCTTATAGTTTAACAGACTTCAAAGGAGGAAAGAGGAAAAGTCCCTTTCTATATATAACATGAGATGTCTATTAGTAAAATTGTATAAATAGCACAAAATATATATTTTTCTTTTAAAAAAGCACTCAAACATATTTTGAGAATTTCTTCTCTTTTCTTAATTTTGAATTTTCTTAAAAATAATTAGCTCAGCCCACCTCACTCTCAATTCTCTCCAAATATTCCCTAAAATTAACAGTTTTCTTGCAGCTTAATTAGAAGTGTAATTTAGTTGAATTAAAAACTAAATTTTCATTTGTAGTGAAAAAAGGTTTATTTTATTTAATAAAATACATTAATATATTTGGAAATTTAGTCACATTCATTTTTTCCCCTAATACCCCAAAATAATATCCCAAAGCCATAGTGACTGAAACATACATAACTACCACATGTGTGAGAATAAAATTTGTGGATATAGAAAAATGGAGAAATACACCAAAAAATCTCAGAAACTTTGCATGTAAAATAATCAATCCAATCTTTTTTTTATATCAAAAGTATGTAGGAGTTTTTCATTGGAATGGTTTTAAAGATGATACTAAAATGTCAGAAACTTATTCTACCTTTCTCCTTTCTCAGCTTTTTCTGTAATATTGTGCTCCTAATGGGAATTTGGCTTACTGACTTGTCTCATGTGTATTTAATTTACTGTTGTTTCTAACTTACACTCTTCTCCGGGTGTTTTATCTACTTGGTTATAGTTTGGTTCTACCTGGACATTCATCATATCAGATGCTCAGGTATTAATTATATTTTGTATACGTTACTATTTTTTTAATGCTTGTTTAATATAATTGTTTCTTTCATCTGCAAATAAACTGTACAAAATCAAGTAAGCTTGGTCGCATCATTATGATTTGTGTGTAAATTCCCAAAACCATACAGTACCCACTAGTGGGAGTGTTCTGGCCACTGGTTGCAGGTGTTTTGAAGAGCAGACGTGGTGAAACATCTTCTGGGAGCTCAAATCATCTTCCCATCTCCTCCATGCATTGCTCCTGAAATCTTTATTTCTCACCATGCACATGTGTGTCTGTGTGTGTGCACACTCTCTTTGGTCATTTCCTAAACTGAACTTGTTTTACAAACAAGTGAAGCTATGTCTAAAAAGTATTCCCTATTTAAAATATTTGCCACCACATTATATTTGATATTTCACACTGCTTGAATTTTACTCGCATTTCAGAATGTTTATCTTTGAATATTTTGGATTCATTTTGCCTCCATGTTTCCCTCTGAAAAATTATATTTTTTTCTGACTATAACTACTATAACTATTTTAAAAGATGCACCATGTATCTTTTAAAATAGATTTTTTAAAAATTAAATCAAAAGGAGAAGATTTTTTGGGGGGTTTTCTTGCCTTGGGGGCGTCCAATCTAAAATCTGATCTTAAATGAGAGATTAGGGATTTCACGCCTTGAGTAGTTGCATGGTTTATTTAACTATTCTGAAGACATCACAAATTCAAAAGTTTCTTCATTTTTCACATTCTCATGAGAATCTGACACTTCTAATTTCAAATCTTTTCAGGAAGTGCAGTAGTCTTTAAATATGTTTAAGACACTCAGGTAGTGTTTTAGACTTCCTCATGCAGTTATTGATTACTAAATGCATTCATTTCTTTAATGTGACTGCAAAAAATTAATTTGGGACTTTAAGCCAGACTTTACAGTTCCCAGTATTAACAATCAGCTGGGTTAACCAGTTCAGAATGGGAAAGCTTATGATAAAAATAGGAAGATTTTTTTGAAAGATGTTTCCCTGAACATTATTGCTTTATATGGACGTGATGTTGATGCAATTTTTCTGCAGAAACTTGGGATTTTGCCAGATTTGTACGTAGCATTTGTGTGGTACATTTGTGGAGTCAAAGCCTCTTGAACCACTGAAACTCTGCAAACACTTCAGACTGATGTCTGAGGGGTTTGTCTTTTGTGCAAAAAACCATTTAGGTAAAAACCAAAACATCCTACAAAATGCAGAGGCTCTCCTCAACATGGAAAACAAAGATGCCTTCTCTACAATTCCTAAAGAATTTACTGAGTGTTCATAAATAGATCCAAAATAGATCTGGAGATAAAGACACTCCATTCTATTAGCACTGAAGGGTTGTTTGGAGCTTTTTTCCTGTTAGTATAATCATCAGCCTACCAAACAAAGCTTTGATCCCTTGTTCTTTTGACAGACTGTAGAGTTAGTTTATTTAGATATCATTCATTCTTGTGAATTTTGCAAGCTTCAAATCAGAGTTTTATGCAAGAAAAAAAAAAGAGGATTTTCTTGATATTTACAAATTAGCTGCTATTCAGGCAGAAATAATACACTTCTTGTCATCATGTTGGTTTCATAGATAAATCCTTAACAATCAACTTAAGAAATTACTCCTTTTTATGCCAATGTCCCCAAAGGGAGAATCATTTCTTAGTAAAAGCACTGGATATGTATGCTATTCCAGGTTCTGGTATGAAATCCCTCCATTAACTTGGATAATCCTGAATCTATAATATTTTTTCTCCTGAGAAGTCTTTTGCAAATCTATAATCATTAGTGTCTGTTCTGTGCCTAGGTAATGCAAGAATTAGAATAGCAAAATACTAGTAGAAATATTACCCTTCTTTAAAAATTTCAAAGCTTTTCAGGAAATGTATGTTTACACTGGATTAAAACAAACTCTTCTCCTCCTCTCCTGTTGGAAGATCTGTGTTTTAGAGAAATAAATAATATTACTTGATCCAAAATGTTTCCGGAGTCAGGAGGAATTCCCTGACAAACAGGAGAGCAGGAACCTTGGCTTCCTGCACCATGACAAGCTTCAGACCAGTTTGTCATTTTTCAGGGTGCTTAACCCAGCTTTATCATCAGGGTAATTAGGGCATGTAGACTTTCAGCTGAGATAACTCTGGAGAGCTCCACTGAGCGCTGAAATTTGGTCCCATACCAGTTTACACCAACTTGAAGATACAGCCCTCAGGTGGTAAGTTGTTAGAGGCAACTTATTCCCATGGCACAGGTATTCCTGGCCATTAGCAGAAAATGTAATGCTATTGACTGGTATTATATTTCCACAATTATGTTTGTGTTGCAAGGTTGTTGTAAATCATTTGAAACAGCCATATAAATACGTCTGGAGTGGTATGCCCTGGAAATCTAATCAATATGGTGTCACACGAACAGTGAGGAGCAGAGGAGTGAAGGAAAAGATAAATAATTCTGTGTAACTATTGCAATCATGGGGTGCAGGTCACATAAAAAAACGAGTGTAAGTATGATTTTTTTTTTGGCTGTCAAGAGACTGAGCTGGTCATGTAGCTGACCTAATTTTCAACCCTGTGTTTGGCTGCCAACTTGTTAGACGTGTAGACTACCACTGCTGCTTCTCTACAAACTTCCTCAGATTTATCAGAGGACATGTGTGAGGCCTGTGACTATTTTAGCTGCCCTTCAGTCAGCATCTCACTGCAAGCTGCAAGTCTTATAAAGGCTGGTTTGTCCTGCACAATCACTGACTGTAGGAAGAATCAGTTTGTGGTAAGTAAAATCCAGTAGGGGTTTGAATCAGACGAACTCAGGTTGTGCTCAAGTGCTGTGTAAGTTTATGCTGTGCATCTTTTGGAGGAGTGTGGAGGGGAACTAATCAAAACCACTTCAAGAATTCTGTCCCTTCACTGGGTATTTACAAAACCATGTTATGGAAGAATAGGAAAAAAAAGGAAGCCCTGAATCTCCCTTCAGTCAAAGAATCATTTAGGTTGGAACAGTCCTCTAAGACCATCAGTCCTACCATTAACCTACCACTGCCCAGCCCATCTCTAACCCATGTCCCCAATCCACAGTGCCACATCCACAGTTTCCAAATCCCTTTAGGGATGGGGACTCCACCACTGCCCTGGGCAGCTGTGCAAGGCTTGGAAAACCCTTTCCATGAAGGAATTTTCCCTGACATCCAATCCAAACCTCACCTAACACAACCTGAGGCTGTTCCCTCTGCTCCTGTCCCTGTTCCCTGGAGCACAGCCCGACCCCCCGGCTGTCCCCTCCTGTCAGGAGCTGTGCAGAGCCACAAGGGCCCCCCTGAGCCTCCTTTGCTCCAGGCTCAGCCCCTGCCCAGCTCCCTCAGCCTCTCCTCATCAGACCTGTGCTCCAGACCCTTCCCCAGCTCATCCATGTCACACATTTCCTGACCTCCACAACCACTAATCTATCAGATCAAATATTTCTTGCTAATTTAATTCTTTCCACCTACCCATTAATTCCCCAGTGGTGTATTTTTCATGAACTCCACAGCTTTTAAGCACTGATTTGGTAGTGCCTGTTTATCTGATCACCAAGGAATCACAGATAGGATCATGGCTTTCCTCCTGCCATGGATAAAATGGAATGAGTAACGACCCATAAAGAATCTGCACCCCAGATTTTATAGAAGAATCAGAGAGATTTGAGTTTGACATAAGTCAATTACCTCACATGCCAGTTTGCTTCCTTCTTGGATCTGTACTTCCACCATCTACCACCATGCTTCCACCAAGATCTTCACCTTCTTTCTGAAGCTCAGTTTTCCTTTTTTTTTTTTTTTTCTTTCAGGAATATTTCCTTTAGCATTTATTTTAACTCCACATGTCTATATTTCTAGTTTATTGTAATTTTTGTCACCACCTCTCCTTCCCAAACACACAGTCCCCAGTTTTCCAGTGTGTGTGAAGAAGCATATCACACAAACAGACTACAGACCAGTGGATCTGCCTCATGTCTCCTTATATGCTGGAGGATTCAAGAGGTGACACTTATGTTTTTTCTAGGAGTTACCAAAGCCAGCCTGTGCCAGGTGCAGTTAGAAACTGTCTGTGAATTCAAAAAATAATTTTGGGCATTGCCCAGACATGCATGAACGTGTGTATGTGTGCATATATACTCATTTTTTGTCACCTGTATTTGCAGTGCAAGACCTAATTTTTTTCACCTATGAAAACTGCCAATAGAAAAATACCAGGATTTCATATCACAGAGGAAAAAGTACACTTCCAAAGAACATTGGGGGTTTATTCCTTTGGGAAAGATTGAAAGTATACATATAAACATAAAGTAAGATTAATAGATATTTGAGATCACAAAGGTTTAGTTTTCCACTCTGGACCAAATAGTAAAGACAAGGTATAAATATAACATTATAAGGTACAAATGGAACATTACAAGAAACAAATGGGCCATTTCAAATATCTTTAAAGAAAAACAACAAAAAAGAGACATGTTTTGTAAGCTCATACAGATGGTTCATGGGCTCCGGCCATATCATAACATTACAAGCCAGACCCAGATCTGCAAAGGTGCTGTGTACCAGCAGCATCCTTGGGTGCTAATAAAACCATGTGCTAGTGCAGAGATAAGAATATGTGCATGCTCACAGATTTGGAGCCATATGCTCAAGTTCTTTTTGTTTTGCTCTGTTTTCCCCCAAAGAGCACAATTTTTTCCCTCTCTTCTACTCAGTCACTTTTACTGACATAAGTGGCTTATTGTCTGTTCTGATCTCTCCTTCCAGTTTCAGAGCCTTTCTTCTTGAGATGTCACAGAAATGCAAAGGTTAAGTATCCTCCCTGAGCAGAGAGGCACTAGAGATACTTGAAAACTGTCAACAATTTCAATAGGAATCTTCTTTTCACAGTGAAGGACCCTGCATGTCAAAGCAAGCTGTTCAGCAGCTTGGATGCAGCCTACTTGATCCAGTCTGTTTACCTCTTAGGATCCCTTGCAGGGTGGGTGTTTGTTCTGCACTTAATGTTGACCTGAACTTAAAAAACTTCCAGGTAGTGCAGGTGTGCAATTCACTCCATTGTTACTCTGAAGATCCCACCAAAATGCTCAGTGAAAGTGTGATTCTGCCAGATGAAGATGCTCTGCTTCTCAACATGGCTTATTTTTTATCTCCATGCTAGCAAAAAATGTTTCCACTCCTACTGAGTAGTAGTAGTCCAATTATTATGGAAATCACTGCACTCTCTAGCACAAAAATGATAGACTTCTTTTTTTTTTTCACTCTCATATTCTATCCATAAGGTTTTAGATCCTTATCTGGCACAAGAATATTCTTCAAATGTGTGAATTACTGTGTTCCATTTTGGGAACTCAAAGCATAAATATTTTCTTGAGTAATAATCCCCATGAAGATGCACACCAAAGTCTGTTCCATTATAAGATTGGGTTTTAATCAGGTATTATTTCTTCAACAATAAGTAATTGTTTACACAGGTAGCCTAACACAGTAAATTAATTCTTCCATTTAAGTCTTGTGTTTTGAGTTTCTACAAAACAATATTCCTTGAATTTCAATGATGTCATCCACCTGGCCTTATTGTCTTTATATTAATATTTTAACTACCTTACTTATTATGATCTTAAGATAAAATGTTAAAATAATAGAATTATTTGGGTTGGAAGGGACCTTTAAAAGCCTTACTCCAAACTTCTGCCATGAAAATGGACACCCTCAGCTAGATCATTTTGCTCAAAGCCCTATCCAAAACCATGAATGCATCAAGGGATGGATCCTCTACCACCTCTCCAAGAAACCCGTGCCAGTGCATAAAGTAACTTATTCTTATGTCTAGTCTCATTAAATCACCCAATGAAATATTAAGAGTTACTAATTCAAGAACCACTCATGTTTGCTACAGATGGTGCTGGAAATGGAAGAACCTTCCTTTCCAATGCTTTACATCCCTTGGGAATGGAGTTTAGCTTCTTTTGGGCCATAAACTTTGCCTGTTTTGTGGTCAAGTCAGCTGAGTTTGCATTTATGCCCATATTAAGTGTCAAATATTATGTCTAACATATTTTCCACATGTGACCTAGGAAATTAATGCCATCACTGTCAGTGGAGATGCCCTGAAACTCAACTAATTTGCTTTGTCCAGGACCATTTTAGAGAATTTAAAATTTCTGCCTGAGATGTTTTCATGCAATATCTGGTAGATATTGCACAGGTCCAAGGGGACTGAGCTTTCCTGCAATCATTAACAACACAGAAGTTGTGATCCTCTTCTCATCTTCACCCACAATCCCATCCCCAGAAGTGTTCAAGTCCAGCCTGGGCAGGACTTGGAGCAACTTGGTCTAGTGGAAGGGGACTGGAAGTGGATTGTCTTGGAGGTCACCCCTCCCACCCAAACCATCCCAAGATTCCATTAATTTATTTCATCTGTGCTTTTAAAGTAAAACCTCTTTAATAATTGTACCTGCATGGTTGCTATTAGTATAGTACAGCACATGTTTCTCTCCATGACAGCACCAGGAGATAAGGAAATATTAGAAGGGAACAATGAAAGTCAAATTGCCCTTTGATTGCCTCTTGTCCTCCTCCTGCCCCTGAATATTACAGTGTCTGATTTGATTTTCTGCAGACCAAGATTTATATCATAGAATGAGGTCCCAGTGTTCAATGCACAGGGAAGGAGGAAGAGGTAAGACACTTTAGAAGGAGATTTTAAGTCAGCCAGCAAGATGAACAAAGAGTAGCCAAGAATTTCCCAATGGTGTTTCTACACATTGAGCAGGTAGCAAATCTGAGTCTCTCTCAGATGTTTTCCTCTATATTTGAAGGAGGCACTTCTGCTCACAGGGAAGCTGCAGCTCACAGCGTCCTTCTGCAGGGAGATGTCTTTGATCTCTCCTTCAAACATTTGAACAAGATACCTGTGTCCCCTTTCAAAGCAGGTAGGGGAGGAGGGAACAGAACAGCTCATGAGGTAGACACTCTCAAAGTGAGAAGGGGGAAAGCCCAGATCAGTCCCCCTTCAGCCCGTATCCAGCCTGCTCTTGGAGATAGATGTCCTTGGCGTCTGCTAATTGTTCTGAGCAGAGGTGGGTTTCCACCCAAAAATTAGAAATTCTTGGCCCAGAAGAAGCCTAAAGGTTAAGACATTCTCCTTTGAGGGAAAAGAAGAATTTTAGCTTATTTCATTGCACCTGTAACAGTCATGGAGTAAAGAAACACATTTAAGACTTTAGTGCTACAGGGAGATCATCAGACTTTTTCAATCCATCAAACACTTTAGAATGGAAAGTACCCTTGCTGGGATTTAAGAATTGTCTACCTAGAAGAGCTCTAGATTAGTAATTAACAGAGTTGGGTCTCTCTCTAGCTCAGGAGCCTTGGTAAAAGAGTTGACAGTGATATTGCTGCTCCAGCGTTGTTCTGAAGAGAACCACAAACCTAAAGCCAAGCCACATCGAGTCAAAAATCATAAATGCACATATTCATTCCAGTGTTCTGACTGAGAAATTGATAGAATGGAGCGCAAATAAGGCTCAATCCCCTATGCAAGCAGTTTCAGTATCATTTCAGGCTGCTCTACTTCCTAGCCATGGATTTTCTGAGGAGGAATGAGAGATGACTCAAGGCACACTCCTAGCCTCATACCAGAGCTACCTCAAACAGAATATTTAGAATATTAAGAATATTCAGCCCCAGTGAGTATAGTGATTTTTTTATTGCTGTACATGGTACCCTTACTTCTGCCTAGAAACAGAATTCCTTTCTTGTGTTATATGCTCTATACTGATAACAGATGGTGGTAATTTTTTCTGTTGAATAGTCTAATTTTTTGGAGAGAAAGTTTTGTAGTGTTATTTCTGCAAACCACAAAGTTGTGAACTTTTGTTGGTTCTTTTCTTTTCTTTTTTTTTCCCCCAAGATGAAAGGAAGATGTAATTTTTCTGCCTAGGAAATTCTACACTGTTTTAATGCAGAACTCAATAAACCTTTACTGACAGCTATAATGATTATTTTTTAACTTAAGCCATCATTTATTAACTGAATATATCTGGCCAGCTTAAATGACATTCTTTAGATATTTTTACATGTGTTCTAGTCTCTTTTTTAATATGTATCCTAGGAGATAATGGTAGTCTATAAGATTTTCAAAAGTCAAATCATGTTATACATCACATGGGATACGTTTATGGTGGATGGCATGACAGAAAATGAACCTTGTTAGAGCATTCAGTTATGTTGTTACACTTTGAAAGATGTAGAGTATTATCCTCCATAGATGATTAACCCACTTTTGAGGGGTGATAGGTGTTATTAATTGACCTGTTCACTGAACTCTAGAAGGTTTTTGGGAATGTGCATTTACCACAAATTATGATTCTACACCATTAATCATCCAAGTCTCCTTCATGACTCGGTAGAAATAGAAATCAAGAGGCAAAAGACTAGAAGATGACTTATTTTTTACAAACCCACAGATATACTATAACAAATACATTTTTTCAGGGCACAGTTCAAAGAGAAGTGACCTCTCTCTGTGCCTCCAGTTAGATTTAGCCATTTCTGCCTTCCCACCTCTGCTTTCTTTTCCCTGCAGCTGCAGTCTCACACATTGCTTGCACTCTTCACCAACATCCTGTCCCTCCATTTCAGGTCTCCTATTCCTTTTTAACCCTTTTAATCCTTCTTTCTGTGGAGTTTTCCTCTCCTTCCACCCACAGCACACAACAGACAAAGTTCTTTGGGAGCTCTTGGTGTGCAAAGCAACGTGGGGAAGGGGAAGGAGAGCAGAGGGAGCACATGCACAGGCAGGTGGGCAGAAGTCTTCCTTACATCAAGGAGTTTGCCCATGGGCTCTCCTCTGCACCCTCACCTTGTTAATGCATACATTTCCATGTGCACCTCCAGAAGCAAAGTGTAACTGCTCAAATGTATAATAGATAAGGGAAAGACAGCAGACTGAGACTAATTGAGCTATTCCTCCAACAGAAACGCAAGAGAAGGAACTATTAATATTCTTCCTAGAGGCTTTGGATGTGCTCCAGTATGTGATGAGAGATCTGCACCTGTATCCTTTATGAATATTTAAGGATATCTTATTGTGGTGTCAGGACACAGGCTTCTGTACTGTTTGTTCTGCTAATGGGATTTATCTTCATCAAGTAATGTTCAGCATGAGTTCTCCTAAAAGATGCCTGTATGGTTAAACTGTGGTAACTCAAATGATGAGTTAAAGACTTGACTGAACACCGAGTCTTGCTTATGAAATAATCATGACTTTGAGATGATGGATAGACTTGATTCCCTGAATTTCCAGCTGAGATTTTCAGCAGGAGCTTCATTAGACAGACATGGGTTGAGACTGTTGTAATCCAAATACAAATGAATTTGAAAAACTGTTCTAACCTAAAACTTTCAGATCTGAATAATTTAGATTGCCTGATTGCTCCCCAAACTAACATCTTCATTCCTGTTTTGATGGCAGAGAGGAGTGGAAGAGTCATATTGTTGTACTGAGTTTAAATAATTTCAAGAAACTTTCCCATCTAATGAGGGAAAATCAAATTCAGATGTTTTGAAGATGAACAAAACTCTGTAATTGTGCTCGGGGAAAATGAGCTAGCCTGAACACTGATTCTTTTCTCCAAACATAGCACAGGGGACTGATTTATGTAGACAGAATATAAGAGAAGAGATGATTTCTGAACTCTCTGAATTTTTACAATACACTGAAAGCATGCAGAGGAGCCTAATGTAATTTGTCTGGCTTTAGTTGATATTCTGAATGTAGGAGAACCCAAATCAAAGAACCTCTGAGGGCTCTGAATCTCAATTTTTTTTAGAATATTGATAGTGCCTAAGGTAGTGTTCTGCAGATCCTGAATCCCATTAGCCTCGGCCCCAAAGAGCTCAGAATTTAGAAGGCAGCAGAGGGTGCCCAGCCTTGGCAGCTCCTCTCCCCTTCACACCCCACTGAGACAAGTAGTGATGAAGATTTACAGATCCCTTAACTAACACAGGCCAGCATTTCACCATTTGCTGCTTAAAAGATTCTATTCCCTGTCTCCCCTGCATCTTCCTTACCTAAAATAATTTGGAATTTCTTATTCTTCGACCTACTCACAACAGCCCAGAAAAGCTCATTTGAAAACCCAGTGGGTGGGCAAGGGTTTAGAGTGTAAGTCTGATGGGGAGTGACTGAAGGAGCTGGGAAGGGGCTGGAGCCCCAGGAGAGGCTGAGGGAGCTGGGCAGGGGCTGAGCCTGGAGCAAAGGAGGCTCAGGGGGGCCCCTGTGGCTCTGCACAGCTCCTGACAGGAGGGCACAGCCGGGGGGGTCGGGCTGTGCTCCAGGGAACAGGGACAGGAGCAGAGGGAACGGCCTCAGGTTGTGTTGGGTGAGGTTTGGATTGGATATTAGGATGAATATGTTGACAGAAATGGTTGTGAAGGATTGGAATGGGCTGCCCAGGGAGGTGGTGGAGTCACCATCCCTGCAGGTGCTCAAGGAACAGCTGGATGTAGCACTCGGTGCCTGGTCTGGTTGGCGTGGTGGTGGTTGGTCAAAGGTTGCACTCAGTGGTCTTGGAGATCTTTCCCAGCCTTAAGGAATCTCTGATTCCATGATTAGAGCTGGAAGACAGACTGTCCAAAACTCTCAAGGCTCTTCTCTGTAGTAAAAGAGATTTAAAAGTCATTCTGGGACCTCCTCAGACAACGTACTCCTCATCCTCAGCACACGGGGAAGAGCTCTGGCACGATGCAATCCCTGCTGGGTACTGCAGCACTTTACACTAATGTATTTACACTAATTGCAATCCCTGCTGGGTGTTGCAATCCCAGCACGTTACACTAATGTCGTACAAGCAAAAAACCCAAAGGAGGAAACCTCCAAATTGTTCTTAGCCCAGATCAGTGGCACTGCAGTGGTTGCTTCACTGCTGGGACTAAAGCCATGGTTTAACCCTCCCTGAGCCCACACTGGGTCAAGCGTGGAACCCTGGAGCCCAGGAGTGCAGAGCCTGCTGAAATAGGCGCATCTTCACAAGATTTTAGTTGGAGTAATTACTATAGTCAGGAAAAAATGAGCCAGTTTTTAGGCAGAGAAATTTCTTTCAGAGTTTTCCAGAGCCCTCTTCAGGTTGAGTGATTGCTCTTGTTCATTTCTACACCGTCCAGCTGTATTAACCTGAAACTCAGAATCCTAAAAGGGAATCTCTCTGAACTAGTGTGGTTTCATCTCAATATGTTCTCACAGCCCAATATATCCCAAAGCCTTGCTTATTTCAATGCAGATAATACTGTATATCTTGAAGTTATTCTCTTTGGTTTGAATCTAAATTAAATTTCATTAAAAGGAAAAAAAAAAAGAAAAAGAGGTATGTTATAACTAATAGATTAAATTGTGAGTGTCCTCCACAGGTCAAGAGAATTTGAGAATTGGAGAAAAGGCAATGAGATTTTGTTTGTTCTCCTTCTCACAAAATACTATGTTTGTTACTAATTTGAGCTGCTGCATGAAAAAAAAATACGTTCAGGTAAAAGAAAAAAAAAGCAGTTGGTAATTCTATATAAACACGGAAGTTCATGTGCATTTTTCATGCATAAACAACTGTAAAGTATAGGTGTTAGCGCATAATTTCGAAAGAAAAACAGAATCTACTATTACAGGAGACTTATGTGCTGCATTTAAATGATTAATACCAAAACAGACTCCACAGAGCAATTAAGCAGAAGAATATTTAAGAGCTGTTATTGCATAAAATGTCAGTGAAGTCCATAAACTTGAATGAGTGGATCCGTTTTTTAAAACCAGAGCCAGAAACAGCCCAAAGCTGCATTGCACCTGGGATATTCAGACTTGTTGTGATCTTGCAGGTCACTGGAGATGTCTGTCATTTCTCCTTGTGATTCACCAAAATTCCTTAATTTTTCCTCAGGCAGCAAGGTGCTACCCAAAATCTAAAGTAAGAGGAATATGTTTGTTACCAAAATAAATGGTACCAAATCAGAAGATTAAATGAATGAAAATAGGAAAGAAGAAAACCCCCCAAACTCTTTTAGCTATGATGCAGATTATTAACTTCCTTTCTTAACAGCAGAACATAATTAGCATTGGTAGTACAGACATCAGGGTAGTTTTGCTTCCAGGCTTCCAAGTGCCGCATATTATTACATTTCTCTTTAGCATTCTTTAAAACTCAGGCCATAAATCTTCAGCAAACCACTGCGCTCCTCTGACTCTGCAACTTGTTCTGCCCCAGGACATTGGGTTGTGTTGCAAATGTCATCTCATATTGTCAAACTGCACTGGGCATTCTTTAAAACACGAACCAGGACAGTCCAAAAATAACCTGTGAGTCTGGGGAGGTGGTGGGTCCCTCACCTGCACCTCACAGTGTGAGAGTGACAACTGCAGGTCTTATATCTGTGCAAGAAAATAAGTAAAAACAATACCAGTTTAAGACATCATAGGAAAAGAAAGGAAGGATGGGCTTTCCTGCCATCACTGTTAGATTTCCAGGTTGTAGCTTTACCATTCTAAGAGGATTAATGCCATAAATATGCTCCCTAAGAACCAGACTTCAAGACATGCTCTAAAAAGTATCAGCATACTCCCTGCTGAAAACATTTTCTGAGTAAATGCAACAATTTTTGCAAATCTGTGATGGTTTCATTTACATTCCTATTGAGGCATATTTTATTATGTTTTGATTGGACTTTGGTGATAAAATTTTAAATAAATATTTACATCTGTCAGGAAGAAGTGTTAGGGTGGAAGATATCACATGAACAAAATGTTCCTTTTCAGAAGTCTTTATTTTTGTTTTCCTCAGAATTTTCAGGGTTCCCATGAGATAATAGTTTGGTTTATTGAAATTGTGCAGTGGGGTAAAAAAAAATGAGAATTTAATAACCAGCTATCTCAATAAAAAACACAGTACAGCTACGTTGCTTGGTATTTAAATATGGACCATTACCACACTCTGAAAGGTATTGATCAGTGTTAGACACTAAACAAGGCTAAGATGGATTAAAGAAAACATATCCTTCCCATCTTGAAAGACTCAAATTTCTAAGTGCTCTATGTCCTTGCACTGAAACTGTATTTATTCTCATTATAAAGCAATGTTGATGTCTCTACAATAGAATTCAAAGTATTTGAGATCAGCAACAGGTTTATCATAGAAACTATGTTAGTTTCTATGATAAACAAACTGTGTTAGAAATGGCCATGGCCGTTTCTCATAAAATATAAAATACTTTTCAGGAAAGAGACACACTCAAATGCACATTCACATACATGCTTCCCATACTAAATTCACGGTGCTTTGAAGTGAAAGAATGATTAAAAATTGAGTCTTTAGATTCCCAGTCTGCAAATTATTTTCTCAGCTAGCTATTCTCCCTGTTTAACATATCCCCCTGAACAGCAAGTTTTTAGGAGTGATGCATGAGGGAAAAAGGGGGAATAGAATAAAGCAAGATTATCTGTGCTGTGACAGCTTTGTGGAGTATTTGCTTTTGTTTGGAGATTTTGTGCATTCAGCTGCATCCAGCCCTCTCCCTGGATCCCCCTGTTCTGCACTCCCACATTCCAACCCGTGTGTTTGTGCTGGACACAATCAATCTGTCTGAGGATTCTGCTGATTTACTGTGTGTTTGTGCTGGTCTGAACCTGAGGAAGGTTTGTGCTGGACACAATTCCCCACCCTTCAGTTGTGCTGTGGTGTGTTGTGAGACACCCAGGAGGTGCACAGCTACACACAGTACTGATCCCAAAATCCTGGAGCAATCATTTTCCCTCACCTCCTTTCCACCCAGCCTGTGAAGAGGAGGAAGGGCAGCTTCTGATGCCAAGATCTGCTTCCATCTGCTTTTGGCACCACCAAAACCACGGCCAAATTTTTCAGTAATTTGTTGCTATAAATTATCTCTGAGTGCAACCGGAGTCTGTTCACATTGCTAATCAATCCTGCGAGATAAGAGGCTTCAATAGGAGCCATAAAAAGAGACTATAAGACCCTCCTTATAGAGACCTTATCATTTCCTAATTTTGATGTCCTTGGCACTTGTTCTGCTCTCCCACTAATCAATCATTAAAATGGAGGTGTGTGGAGGTCCCAGTAACCATTTGACCTCTCCTTATCAACTTTCCCCCTTCATGAAACTGCTCACTTCCCAGTGATATGTGTGGATCAATACAGCAGAAAGGTCACAAAAGCACTAAACAGAGATGCCAATCAGAAAGATGTCAAAAGAAAAAGAAAGTTTGACAACATCAGGATCAATCAGGGGCTTCTCAGGAGAAGTTGTCAGCAGTGATTAATGGCACGTTGTGCAGCTGCTGTCATTTGGAAAACGCTTTGGAAGTTTTGAGACCACTGCATGGAGAAATGGAGTTGAAGCTCTTTTGTCAAATTTAGGAGTTACAGGGTACAGACTGGGACAGGCAAACCTTTTCTTTGCAAACAGAAGCCTGGTGGTGTCATAGATGAGTAAAACACCCCTGTGTTTGGGTACTGATAGGATCCACTTCACAGAGTTCTGAGGGAGCTCTGCTCCTCACCTCCCTCGTGTCACAATTAACTGGGTGACCAAAAAAAAAAAAAATAACAATTACAAAGGAACACTCTGAAATATGGGTACTGTGAAATGGAGAGGTGGCACTTCACAGGAAGTCCCGTGGTTGCTCCCTGGATATTTCCAAAGCCCAAAACCCACAGTAGATTTTGGAGCTGTGAAAGGGCCCCTGCACATTCCAACACCCTCAGAGGAGCTCCTCAAGCACAGGTGAGGGTTGTCAGAAGGACTGGATGACTGTAAGTTGGACTGTCCATAAGTCATGTAGTGTGTCACAGGACTGGCAGTTTAACCTTTGCTACCATCTCTCAAACTGGAAGGCAGTTCTGCTGTAAAAGCCAAGAAGAGATGTATTACCAAGCAGAGATGGAGAGAGTGAAAAGAGCTGTGTCACATTTTAAAAGCCTTTTCAGTGTTTCTTTATTCTCCTAATTTTTTTTTTTTTTTTTTTTTTTTTTTTTTTTTTTTTTTTGGGTCTAGGGAAGGGAGTACCCAGATTTTGTGCATGGAGAGTCTATGCCATGGTTGTCAGCAGAGACAGGCTGAAACTATCCCCTGGCACCGTCCCAGTGAACATGCCTTCCCACCACTTATTCAGCGCTCGTGATTCATGTCCTTTTGCTACTGTAAGAAAAAATGCCTGGAAAACTCAAATCCACTTTTCAGGCTACAGTAAATTATGGGTTTTAACTGAAAGTATTAACAGCTGAATTTTCTATATCAGTCTGGGAAAATGCTTTACTTCTGCAAGGCTCTCTAAGCTGTGCATGGTGGTGAAACAATGAAACAATGCTACATAAGTGGTGTTTGTAAGCAGACATTCCTACTCCTAGCTCTTACAGTAATTTTCCTGGTGCTGAGATATGTAGGTTGGTTTTATGGGGTCCAAGGAAACCTTACCTAGTGGAAGCTATCCCTGACCATGGCATAGAGGTTAGAGCAAGATGGTCTCTGAGGTCCTTTTCAACTGAAACCATTCAATGATTTATTTGTTAGTGTAGTGCTACTGAATTTCTACCTGACCCAGAGTGGATAAAGAAATCCTGAAGAGATGCTGTCCTGAAGTTTACAGAGTGATCTCTATCCAGCTGGTATTCAGACAATCTCTAGTCTATAAAAGCTGTAGTGATTCTCAGCCAAGATTTTTTTCAGCATATTTCAAAAGTTTATTTCAAGGTGACTTACAGCAAGTGATAATATAATCGTCCTTAAATGGGGGGGAAAAATGCATGTTTAACCCTACAGGATAATGGCATTAGAAGTAATCTGTTCTTTCCCTCTGGCCACATCCTTCATCAGCTAAAGGTCTTCCCAAACTGTATCTCAGTGTCCAGCACTACTTGCCTAATGCTTTGATATGGTTCCCTAAAACTCGATTTTGTCACAGCTCAAATCAAACTAATCCAATTACAGAAATTAGATTTTATTTGGCTTGTGGTTGTCACTTTATTTTAGAGCTACTTTGAATAACTTCCATGATGGCTCAAATTTCCACTAATTAAGCCATATCATTTGGCAAGTGTAGTTGTGTACAACGAAATTTCTTTGCTGCATTGGACAGAACCACTTTAGGCTACCTGCTGTAAGGTCAGGCCTCCAGAGGCGGAGTTTTCCACAGCTGTCAATAAATCCCTCTCAATAAATCTGTGCTTTGAGGCTGGAGTTTGTAGCCTCAGATTCAAGCAGAGAATGTCAAAGACCCACCACAGATCCACATCAGAATCCCAGGCAACCTCAGCTGGTCCCCCTGAGCATAACCACAGCGCCTGTGGTATATCCACAGCTGCCTGTGATATATCCAACTCCAGGCATGAATTCTGATAACACTTTGTATCAAATACACATTGTTTCCCTTACTTCAAGTATAACAAAACTGAGATTCTGCTGAAGACGTGGGTGGCAGTATATCAGGTGCATGAGATAAATGTCAGATTAGCTGACAGTTGCATGCAGTTTAACACATTTAATACACTAATTTAGATTTAATGTGCATATCAGAGCACTCTGTAATATTGGCACAGGAAATTGTTTGTCAGAAGAAGGCATACAGAACTAACTAGCCACTGATTAAAGAGGCATCAAAGGGTTGTTTTCTAAAAGAAGGAATTACTGATGGTTTGATAATTTGTCTGACATTTGCCTTTCCAATTCTGGCTAATAGTTTGTTTTTCTCACAGGTGCTGTGCAGTTGTAAAGCGAAACAATGCTGAAAGACCAAAAGTGCCTTACAGGTTTGTGAATTGCATCCCTGCTGGTGGGTGAGTCCAAGCTGTGCCACATTAGTGCTCTCTGCTCAAGAAAACTGTGGTGGGACCTTTGCCTCATCCTCCTGTCAGCAGATACTTGTCAGCAATTAGCAGTTATTTGCCAGAAAATAATCTAAGGCTGGTGGTTTGAGCAGAAAGATGAAAGTAGAATCCATGGGGAAGAAAGACAATCCTGACTGAATTTTTATTATTATTATTATTATTATTATTATCATCATCATCATCATCATCATTATATTTGCTGTTATTTGTCAATTTTCCTTGTCATCTTATTGTCTTCCCCCATTCCCCATCTCATCCAACTCCCCTAGCTGTTGCACACAAGCTGTTCTTCCCTTTCTGACCATGCAGAGCTGGGATTAGATGATCATCAGTCTCCCTTTAAACCCAAACCATTCTGTTTTTCTATGATTCTACTCTCTGGTCAACACAATTTAATGATGCCCATCTTTAAATTGTCTCATGATGCTCACTGCTGGGCCTGATCTCCAGTATATCAATGAAGAGAGAGATGGGACTTGACAGGAAAATGGATGTTCCAGGGGGTGCCAAAATATGCATCCTGCCATGGAGTAAAAATGCCTTTGCCTGCTGCAACTTGTGCTTCCAGATGTCCTCAAAAATTCTTCCTTGCTCATGTGTCCTCATCCTCCACAGGGAAATTATTTAAAGTTCCACCACGGAACACTGACCACCAGTTCTTATCAGCTTCCTGATTTCAGCTGTCAGTGAACACTGGGGCTGGTTATTATTCTTTTCTGTGAGTCCCAAAGTAGAAATGTTGCAGGCAGTTGTCCCAGTAGGCTATCATCATATTTTGGGATGAGTCACTGAACATTTATATTTTCCTGTGCCCAGAACAAGAAAATTAACCTTGGGTTTGTCATAACATTTCAGATGCTGACTGTTGTTTTGGGTGTGGACATCCTTTGTTTACAGATTACCCAAATATCTCCTACGAGACTTTGTCTTTGGATAAAAAACAGTTTTTTGAACAAAACTCTTCACAAAAAGTACCACTAAACAGATAATTTATGTATAGATGTAAAGCTATCTCAAGATCATACAGCAAAGCTGTACTAGGACTTGTAAAAAGCCAATGGACTCAAATGTTCTCTCCCTTATGAGCTTGTTCCAAATCTAAAATTTCCCCCTTTATCAGGCTCCTTAATTGTCACTGCTAACCTAGGGGTTTAGTCAAAATCAGCTTCAAAAGTAATTTTTATTTAATGAAAAGCTGATAGGAACATCATCAGCCTTCTAATTGAGTGAAACTTCTCCATTACATAGCAGAGGGATTTGTGCTGAGTTCTGAAAGTGACAAGAAAACACAAAAAACCATCATTAATATGTCGACTCCTTTTTCACATCTTCTTCCCAGCTTTGGCAGTTTCTTGGCTTACTTCATCAGCATTGCTTTGTGAAACCTCCTCCACTTTCCTCTGAGGGGAAACTCATGTTTCTTTTCTCTGTAGGAGCACATTTGCACTCCCTGGGACAGGGGCTCCACCACTTTGCCCCTTTTCCTACTCAGTGTAAGGTTTCATAGGTTTCTGGTCATGGAGCTGGATCCACAGCAGGTGTAAACTCAATTCATGTCACTGAATCCGTGATGGCTTGTGCCAACTGGAGATAAGGTTTCAGTCAGATTGGTGAGCGGATTTTTCCAAATAGGGAAAGAAATGTTGAAAGTAAAATGAGCAAAACACTGCTTGTCCTTTTTTTTTTTTTTTTTCCTTTTTTTTTTTGCGTTGGCTGTGCTTGGTTTTGTTTCATTTCACAAAGTCTTTCAGACCCAAATGTCATCAGCTGTAGCGAAAACGTCCTCCAGAAAACACGATGACAAATTGTTAAAACAGAGCTAAGAGCCATCCCTGTAATTGTGGTTACTCTTGAATCTAACTCAAATTTAACCCGGCTGACTGATGCACAAATTAGAATAACACAGATACAGAAAGGAAAATGTGACAAATGGATTAGTTTGTGCACTTTTCTTGGTGATGTGTAACTCTGGGAATTTAGAGCACTTGTGGATGCAGACTGCACTGGCCAATTCAGTGATCTAGCGTATGAATAGGGAACTGTATTCTCAAAACTGAATTTTCATCCTGTGTAGGTCTTCAGGCTGTTCTGTCACCTAAACAGTGAAGAACCACAAATGTCTTTGCCATTTGGGTTTTTCCTGTCCACTTCCTTCTGTTTTGCATGTTTAGACTGGAAAATAAGGACTTCTTTCTTGCAATATATTTATGATATCCTAATATTATTTCAGGGTCAGAAAAACAAAATGGGTCCTAAATAAAATTTCCTAAATCCATCGTGACTCTACTAATTTGCCTTTATTTCTTTTCCCTACATGCTGGTATAGTTATTTCTTTTGCTGCTTACTGCTGTGCCTACAGATCACAGAGCAGCTCTGCTGATTCCTTTCCTGACTGACTTAATCCTTGGTCTCACTTCTCTGCAGCTTTCTTCTATTTTAAGTCAGGGAATGGAGGAGAAGTGGGGGAGGGACAGGAAAATCATACAGTCTAACTTCTATAATTTTATGTTTTTACTGCTTGAAATGCATGATTCATGCACTTCCACATTTTGTCCTTTTTTTTTTTTTTTTTTTCCTAGAGAGACTGGCTTTAATGATCATAAATGACTGCAGCTAGGGAGAGAGCAGGGCCTTGCCAGCTCTCAGCATTCCCAGCCAAATCTCCCTGCAATTGTTTAGATTTCTTTTCAACTGTATAAAGTTCCTAGGTAGGGTGGAGGGGGGAAAGCAGAGGCCCTAAGGCGCAGGTTTCTACAGCAGCCTGGGGGAAGCTTTTTTCTTAGGTAAAATTGCCTTTCCCATCGGTTTGCCTTGCCATTATCTATCATTAGACTGGTTTTATGGAACAGGAGAGTAAAACTGTATTCCAAATTTCTAAAAATCTCCTGTCTGGACCAACTGAGCTTTGCTGCAGATGAACTAATTTCTGTGAGTGACAGCTGCTTTTGGGGAGATCTCCAACTTTGGCTATTCACAAAAAAATAGGGTGTTTAAAACCATCCTGAGATTTCACTAGAACACACTTTAGGATTTCACTTTCTTCATTTATCAAAGAAGAAGCTTCAGACTGGATCTTCAAGCATGAGAGGCTGTCGTTTGTTAGCCATGGGCTCAATGAGACCTAAATGTGCCCACAATTAATCCAAACAGCCTGAACTCACCTGATACATAAACACAAATGCTTATTGGTGCCTCTTTTCAGTAGGGATATTCAGAGTCACCCCTCTCTGCCTGCCTTTTGCTTGGAACTGCTCCTATGTGGGGACCAAAGAGTCAATACAGCACCTCTGGATTCAGCAAGGACAGAATGTCATCTGTTTCTCTGAGTCTGCAGTTTCCTGAAAATTCTTCTAAATATGTCTCAGAAACCCCCATGAACAATTCAAGTCACTTGCAGTTCTTCTTTGTGTCCTGTCTCAAAAGGACAGGAGTCTTGCAAGGGTTCCAACATGCAACACAAAAAAAAAAAAAAAAAGGAAAAAAAAAGAAAAAAAACAAAAGCAAGACAAAAAACCAACAAAACAGAGGAAGAAAAGACTGAGTGCCCTTTCTCTCTGTACTTTTTTTATCCTCCTGCACTCACTTTCCAAAGGGACATACGCTTTTGTTTTCCTCAGGAAATGTAGTTTATAATCACTTTCTAAGTTTCATTCTTCCTACTTTCCTTGAGATGTATTTTGCACTGAAATCATCAGAATTCGACCCTGAGGAGTTCTTGTTTAATATTTCCCATGAAATATTTGTTACCAAAAGAAAAGTCACCTGGTTTTAGATTTCTCTCTCTCCTCCCAGTCATGAACATGAAATTTTTTTTTCCTTCTCTATCTGCTGTGTGGACCCCCAGCCTGGAGGGGGCTGGAGCTGCAGTGCATCTGGGCACATGCTGCATGGTGCTTTCACCTAATTCCACTTGGGTCCTGCCAGGTGCATTCCCCCACTTACCACTCTAGCTGACCCTTTAAATTCCTCCAGCGTGCCAGATGTTCCCGAAATTGTGTTCTCCCTGGGTGGATTTTAAGGCAGAGCTCTCCTTCCTCCCATGCTCAGCCACAGCTGTGAGCTGATGGAGCTGCTTCTCCCCACTGCTGTGAACTTTAATCGGGTTCTAAAGTTTCATTATCACAGTGATCCATTCTGGAAGATATTTCACGTTCCCCGAGCCGCAGGCAAGTCCTAACAATCTTGTTTAATATTCTTTTAGTTTTTTTTGTTTGTTTGTTTTTTTCCTTTCCTCGTTTTTCTGCCTTTCTCTTTGATACTGTTCTGCAGGTGCTGGAGAAATACAAGGCTCCAGGGTCTGCCTTTCCCAAGACTGCTGCAGTTTTTAGCTCTCAGCCACCATTCCAGGAGCCACTCTCCTTTTCATGGCCGACAGCTGGTCTTTTTCAGGAATCACTGGCTCACAGTCAGGGAACTCTGATCATATGCCTTGTAAGATTCTTAGTGGCTGACATAATTTGCCAAATGCCAGCTTTCCTTCACAGATTTTTCTGGTCTTTCCAGCTCCACAGATACTTGGCTGCCAGGTATAACTCCCCATCATTAAAATATAACTTTGGCCTCCCTCAGCGCACAAGTGGGTGCATGAGGATGTAGATGGAGAGTGAAAAAGAAAATTATTTTAATTTTTGGCTCTGTGCAGGATCTGTGTGCAGGCCATCCCCCTGAGATCTCCGATTTCTCATATGTGCTGTGCCAATGGCTGGGAACAGTAATAAATGCACGCCAGCTAGTGAAAATGCAGTGATGAGAATTGTAACTGACCCTATCACTGCAATTATTGCCCATAATAATTAGTTTACTGCTATAGGAATGCATTATGAAGCACGACTGCTACTACATTTGTTTCAGAGCATGGAAGAGCACCATAACACTGTATGGATTCTAAAATCACTTGCCAAAGGACACAAGTCGATGGTTATTTCATAAATGTCACGAGTTCACCTGGATGACCCTGTATTGGGCAAGAAGTTGAAGTCCCTGCCCTTTCACAGTTTGAGTCAGTAGTCTTTTAGGTAGAAAACAGAGGCCAGATAGCGTAGGCAGTAAAGAGTCATTACTTCAAAGATATCCTAAATTTAGTCCTTGCTGCTGTGATGACTCACCCAGACATATTGCACTGCAGGAAGTAATGGAAAAGCATCAGAATAATGCAAAGTAATTCACTACCCCTCTAACATCTCTCTGATTACATGTTTTCCCTAGCTCCTTGGCCTGGAGACTCTGACCTTGACTTCCTTATGTTTTCACTGGGATTTTTACTTGCGCCAAAACATTCAGGATGGTCTCAGTACCTTCCCAGGGAATCATCATGGTCTAAGCACACAATGAAGCACAAGAGCTCACAGGGGATGCCACGAGAGGTGGGAAAGGGTTCATGCTCACTCTGTAGGGCTTAAAGTTTAAAAAAGGGGACATCATCTTGTCATGGTTGAATCCAAATCAGCCCTGACCAGAGGAGTAGGCTTTCCATGGCTGCAGATGAGCAGCTGCTTCTTTGCACAGTTTGCTGCAGTGAACAAAATTCCTCTGGCGATCTTCAGAATGTTTAAGCCATTAACCATTCCAGTCTCTCACAGCATGGAATTAATTCTATAAAGCTAAAATTTTGGTGTTTTCTTTGCTGGAATAAAAGTGTAGGAAATCTTACAATTTCCAAATCATTGTGTTAGAGTTGAAGGAGGAAGAAACCATCAGGATGTAGTTTGCCCCATGTAACTGGACCAGTCCAGGACCTGCTGGTCCATTCCAGACTCAGTTTGAGTGGAAACCTGAGGCCTCCATTCTTGCATGCTTTGACTGGGGAATGTTCATTATGTAACTTCATTTCCTGACTTGGTAACACAAGTTGCCCATGTAAACAGCGATTATGCCAGAAGTCCATGTAGAACCATGGAATCACAGAGTCATAGAATGGCTTGGGCTGGAAGGCACCACTCATTCACAATTCCTGCCATGGGCAGGGACACCTTCCACTGTCCCAGGCTGCTCCAAGCCCCATCCAGCCTGGCCTTGGGCACTGCCAGGGATCCAGGGGCAGCCACAGCTGCTCTGTGCCAGCGCCTCACTCCCCTTGGAGTGAAGGATTTCTTCCAAGCATCAGTACTGGAAGACCACAATGAGGTCTTAGAGCCATCTCTTCTCCAGGCTGAACCTCATTTCTGTGCAGTAAAACACAAAAATATTCCCAATTTATTTTAGTAGCAATCTGTGAAGGAAGAACAATAGTTCAGAAAATGTTCTTCATAATAGTTATAAATACAATTGCAAGAAGTACAGGGATAATTGTTCTTGAGAACAAAAGAGTGACTCCAATCTTTAACCATATACAAGAAAAGACTATTCATTTTCAAAGCTTCAGCATATTCCAGTTCAAATATCTAAAAATAACATCCCTTTCCTGGAAGAAAATGTGAGCCTTATGCATATGAGACCAGTTGTCACCTAAATATTGGTCTCCTTAAAATGAGAATTCTGTAACAAAAGGAAAATTTGAGTAGCAAATTCAATCCTAACAGTTCTGATATTAAATCTTCTGCTCTCTTGTCACCAACAGTCAAATTCATCACAATGTCCCTTGTTGTACTTCAAGGTGAAGTAGATGACCAGCTTTAAATGGGATGTTCTTGGCTAAAAAAATAAAAGGTTTATTTCCTGAACAAGACAGGTTTGGAGTAGTCAAATTACTTTTTTCTGCCCAATGCAGAGAATCATAGGCTGTTTTAGGTTATAAAGAACTTCATGAGATGTCCAGTTCAACTTCAAGGTAGGGTCAACATTTAATTCAACTCAGTTCCTTGGGTCTTATTCCAGTTTGATGTTAAAAAATTTCCAAGGACTAAGACTTCACAAACTCTTTGGGGCACTTCCAATGTCTCCCTGTCCTTTGATGAGAAATATTTTATTTCTATCAAGTCATAACCTTGCCTGCCTATTTTATGATCATTGTCTGAAATGCAGTCACCATGCCCCTTCAGAAAGACTCTGATGTCATCCTGATAAATTCCTCTATGTTTTTGGAATACAGAGTTCAGTGTGGAAAATGGTACACTTCTGCATAAAGCCTTTAATAGTTTCAAAACAAAATGTTTTCATACCTCAAAATTTCATATTCTCACTAATAAGATGGGGAAAAGAAAGGAAATTATACAGTTTGGGTCATGTGGAACATTCAATTTAGACCAAAACTGAATGGTTTGTTTTGCTTTTTTCTCTTGGGCACTAAATTGAAAAAGTAGGTATTCAAAAACCTCTAGATAAGCTCTCTGTTTATGGTGATTTATGAACTGCTGGTGGAAAATCGGTAGAAGTTATTTTCTGTTAGCTAAATAGAAAAACACAACCTTCAATCTACAACTATGAAGAGCTGTAATTTGGAAAACACAACATGTGATAGAAATGGATTGTGGTGCTATTCCATTCAGATGCGTGACTTCACTGTTTCTCTAAGCTCTGTCCTTTTAATGTGGATTTAATAACTTCAGGCACCAGAAGGAACTAGGTCCTTTTAAAATTGAAGAACACACGATGTTTCCATAACTGAGCCTTTTTAATTGCTGAACAAGGAGCAAAGCCCTTCTCTGCTTTGGACTGGAAAGTGTTTTCATTTTATGTGTGTCATGACAGAATGTATAGACTTTGTGTCTGGGCGTAGGGATGGAAAGTAAATTCTGACACACTCTGAAGTTAATTACAGCGGCACCACGGAGGTTCCTCCTGTACACTGCAAAACTGTGCTTCCATTTCCTCATACTCTTTCCAGGATAAAGGGATGATCACTTTTTTTCCTACAAATATATGTTTGGATCATAAAGCAGTTCATAAATGGCTTGTTTTTCAAAACTGGAATCCTTTAGCTTAGGTAATCTGAGACCAATGGCATCCTAGGCAGCACAATAATGTCACAGGGAACATAGTAGCTACTTACTATGGAAAAGGGTGAAAAAAAATGATGCTGTCTGGATTTTTAGGAAGTTGCTAGAAAGAAACTTTGCATGTTTCACTCAGGGTTAAAACTGGTGGGACCTGCAGACAACAAAGTGGAAGAAATGAAGTGCCTAAATTGACTGAGCTGAAAACAGCAGCAGCTGCTGAACAGCAACAACAAATGATCTTCAGTCTGGATGTGCTCGCTCACACAGAGGAGCAGTGGAAGGAAAAGGCTTTTGTTTCCAAAATGGTGTGATGCCATGGGCAGACAGACACTTGGATTGTGGGAATCACATGTATTGTGGATTCAGAATAGCGTTCCAGCAACAATTTTTGCCCAGCTCCTACTGTGGTTGCTGGAGCCTAAGACTGACTTTTGTAGTCCAGAATTAGATCTTGGATGACACAAGGAAAGATCGCTGCAGAAAGTCTCTGGGGGCAAACTGCTTTTTATACTTTTACTTATCATTTGCTACCACCAAGTGTTAAAGTAAGGGGACCAATAACAAGAGACCTTTGACTTAACTCAGTGTGACCATCAAGATTTGCTTCCTCTTTATCCCCTCTTGTCTCAAAAGTGCCACGCAATTCTTGTGTGCTGTGCAGTTTACAGAGTGACTTGGCTTCCCTGTTGGTCAGCAGGAAAGAAGAAGGGATACGTTTGACAAACTTGCACCAGCGGGGCACAATCCTGGCCTGCAAAATCAGTAGAATAAAATTGATTTACATGCAACCTGCAAGCTCTGGAGCCCTAAGTGGGTGTGATATGAGTTGCACAGAAAACAGGGTTTTCCAAATACAGAAAGTGCCCAAAACGTCACTGTGTAGGGAGAGCTGGCAGGACTAATATCCTGGCCAGGTTTCTGTCTCCACTGACACTGTTCCAGCAGGGAAGAATCTGAGGCAGACCAGCTCCTTCTGCACAGCTGCTCTACAGGCCCAGTGCTTCCTCCTGCCTACTGCAGGCTGAAGTGACTCAGAAATTCCAGAAAAGGAAGCATTTTAATTGCTGCTGTGAAGTTCAAGGGGACACTAGCATTTTCCCCCATGTTTGGGCAAAAGGGAAAAATTCAGCTCAAATGCTTCTCACACTTGCAAGATTTCCAACAACTCAGCTCAGCAAGACAGATTTTGTTCCATGTTCAGTCATCTCACCAACACCTCTCCAAAATTTTAGAAGTCAGTGCTCCATATAGTACTCGGAAGCTGATTCACCTCTGTGAAGATATTTGAAATGCCCTTTAGTTCTCCCATCACCCTTTAGTGTGCTATGGACCCTGTGTGCTACAAAAGCTGTTCTCTTTCCTTGTCTTTTCCTTGTCTCCCAGCCATCATCTCATCAGCTTCCAACCCAGGAAATACTCGGGCATATCCTCCCTCTGTAAAAAAGATCTTGGCTTCCAGACAACTACATAAATAAATAAATAAACCGACAAACAAACCAAGCAGCCAAACACCAATCCCTTCACCAGATCTGAGCTGTTCACTTTGGGTAAATGAAGCTTTTATTGAACAGTGGCGCCGATTCCACAGGTGGGGACAGTCTTGGTCAGATGAAGGTGATATATCCATCAGACACTGAACAGCAGAATAAGCAGGAGAAGGTAGAGGAAAGATGTATGAATACCAGGAGTACTGCTCGGATAATGTGGTAGACAAAATCTCAGTTTTTAATGGATTTTTCCTTCTTTCCACGGCCAGCTCCTGAAGGAAGGCATTGACCTTCTTGAATTTTGGCATTCATTTGGGGTTATTTAATCACAGTGGCTTTCCCTGCATGCAATGAGGCGACAGGAGGTTGCAGAGAATAACCTATCCTATCCATCACAAACAAATAAATAAATAATAAATAAATAAATAAATATATATATAAATAAATAAAGAAAGAAAGAAAGTAGATCAGCTCATGGAGGTTTCCTGACTCCACTGGTTACAGAAGATGAGTGATTGCTCAGCCAGGTCAGCTCACTTTTGGGTAGGTGAAATCAAAACTAATGTGTATTCCTGTCATCCTCTTGCCAATTGCTCAGAAAGTGAGATTAGCACAGAGAAAAAAATGAAGGGATAAACATTAAAAATTAAGATAGGTATATAGGTAAGGTCTCTGATGGGGAAAAAAACCTATCATACCGCACCAAGGCTGATCTGTGCAGCAGGTTACAGCATAAGCACTGTTACTCACACTTGCTCTTTAGCCTAAGTGTACTGCTTAGTCTTTCTTGTTTAAACGTTACAGCCACAAAACTAGCCAATAAATTTCTGGCTGACAAGCCTGACAGAGCAATAAGTAAAAACAGGAAGGCATCTATTACATATTACCCTGAATTTATCAGCTTTGCCTTCGAAAGGGGAAATAACACAAAGCAAATTGTGGGAAGTTTTTTTATCTGCTAGAAAAATATGCCCTGTGCCCCAGTCAAAAAACAAGCTGTTGTGAAGAAACCATATTATTTAAAGATACAAGTCAAACAGGAAGAGGAAAACCAAACAAGCATGGCTTGAAAATTTCCCACAAGTGAGCTCTTACAGTCAGAATGCAGTGATGGAATTGCTGACAGAGCCTGAGCTCCAGGGCAGCCATCAGGTTTTCCAGGGCCAGAGGGCTAGAGAAAGGGAAGGGAAGGGAGTCCCTTCTCATTTGAGTATTTGTCTCTGGCTATACATTTGTTTTGCTTTATTACTGTTTTTAAAGCCAAATCAATGTCAGCAACCGAGATTTGATCTTTCCCTTCAAGCTGAGGTCACCTTGAAACATCAAGATGTGTCTGAAATACCACAAGTTACTGAAGCAAGCAACCACAGGCAAGGAACCATGGATAATTTAGCCACATTCCTTTGAAGCACTTCACTTCATGCATAAATCTCGGCAAACAGGAATTAGAAACGAAGACTTTGGGTACTAATGGATATTTTAGGTTGGATGGATATTTTGGGTTCAGGATCACTGTGAGCCTGTGAAATGAGTTCTGTGGAAAAGCTGCTGGCTGGAGCCATCAAGCCACACCACATGAACCTGCTGTCTGAGAAATGCAGCGGTGGAAAAGGTGTCTGTGGAGCTCACCTGCTCCTGGGACAGCCCCACCCTTCAGTCCACAGTCTGTTTTCAACCTGACAGCAGAGCTCATGCTTGAAGTCACACTCCTTATTGCAGTGCCAAGGAGAATTTTTGGGTTTTGGTGTTCAGGTTTTTTTCTCTTTTTTCATCTTCAAAACCCAATCCCTAGAATAGAAACATTTATAAGCAGCAAGCTGACAAGCACTAGCACTCTGGATTTTTGTTTGCTTTATCTTACCCAAAGACATCACTTTGCAAATCCCCAAGATTTGCAAACGAGCCCTGATGAATCATCTCTATTCAAAAGAATGAGATGTTAAAAGCTTTTTCTTCGGCAGCAGAGTTGCCAGCTCACTTGCTACACGTTTTCCTACATGCAGAAGCCTGTTCAAAGGATATATTCCAGCACATCTTATGTAAAACAAATTAAAACAATAACATTAAATTTGTTAGGATTTTAGGCCAAAAAGGTTATTATAATCATCAGCCAATGGCGTACACTTACCCAACCATATAGTTTTCCATAACATTCAAACCTACTCTATAACATTCCACTCTATAATATTCTACTCTATATATTATACTCTATAATATTATATATTATACTCTTTTTAATATATTATACTCTGTAATATTCTAATACATATAACGCTCTAGAATGATGCTCTAGAATATAATGTTACCCAGAGATTCCTGGGTTAGCCAAAATAATTTCTTCTCACATTGGTAAGAATTTGGTAACTTGTCGGTATGGCATATATTACATAAAAGAACCAATTTGATTTTAGAGAGTGAAGTAAAAGGACATGAACTAGTTTTTGGCAAATTACACTGGTTCAATAATTTAGACTAATCTCAATTCCAAACTAAATGTCAAATTCCAGTACAAATTCCATTTTTTATTCCCATTTGATATTATAATTTCAGTATGCAGTTTACTATGGCTTTCTTTGATGTACTAGGCTGTCACAACATTATAGATTAATTTAAAAAGTCTTTTCAAATTACTAAGAGGAACACATTCCCTCACAGTACACATCCCAGCCTTGTCGCACAATGAATCTAAATCAAAAATGAAAACAGGTATTTGGCCCAGGAATCAAAGTCTATGTTTTAATATGAATGCCAAATTATATTTTGTAAAAGGCTCTGGAAACCTGAGTTTATTTTAGAACTGGCATTGCCAAGAAGTTATTTTATAAACGTATTCCTTTCTGGGGAGCCTTCCCATGCTCCTAAACAGAAGTAAAGCCATGCAACTGAGAACAAAAGGTCATAAATTACTTTACTGACAATTTTCTTAGCCTATGTTTTCACATTTGTCGGGCTGCTCTGACAAGATCTATAGTCATGTAGAACCAAATTAATACACAGGGAGGCTTTGTCATTAAAGAAATGCAAGCTGATTTCTTTCATTATGATCGTCAGGAGAGCTGCATTGGCTGTGCAAATAGCTACAGTGTTCTCTGAGCTAATATTGCTGCGGCACATGGCTAAACCGTAGCAACCTGGATCCTGAAACTGGGGCAAAGCCTTTGTTGAAATCCTCAGGGAAGAAACTGCTTCAAATCCAGGTGCTTAATGGCAGAACCATGTGTAAACTGAAATGCATAACATACATTCATCCTGCTATTAAAGCAGCGCATTGAAAGGAAAAGAATGAGGAAAGAAAGTCATAAGAAACCTCAAGAATTTTCATCTCACTAACAATTCAAGTATTGTGCCTGACGTTCCATGTGACCAGATTTTTGCCCTCAAACTGACGCTGACATAAAAACATTTCTTGGAGGAGAAGCTAAAGTCAGATCCTGATGTTAAGGAGTCAGTATAAAACAAACAATTTGGTCCAGCACCTCTGCTCTGACCCTGGCTGAGGAAAAGATGTAAACACATGCCTCACTCTGCCTGGGTGCACTAAGTGCCCTCGCTGCATATTCTCCTGCCAGCTGCTGTACAGAAACACGCAGGCAGAAAGTCAGAAACCACAGAATAATATGCCCAGAGCAGAGCTAGCTTCCCTGCAATCCAGGAGGGAATTCACAGGGGGAGAAAGTCAGTGAATTCACAGCTAAACGCTGTAAAACTGCAAGGCACATCAGAAACACCCAGACCAAGGAGTGCTGGAATTCTGATTAATCCCAGCCTTCTGAGACTTGCCAAATTTTTCAGCAGCAGTGGAAAAGCACGCAAGAATTTATAGAGTTGTTAATGCAGTTTGAGTCCCAGCCTCAGTGATTCAGATGGGATGAGCTCCTTTATCTAGTGGATATCTTTGATTTAGAAACTTGGGAGAAACACTGTGGAGACAGATTTGATAACTAGAGTTTAGCTTAAATAAAGCCGCTGCAGAGACTGATTAGTGGTGAAGAAGTGTTCAGACCAAGCAAATCTCTAGTTTCTTTTTCTCTGGTTTAATTCCTTCCTCCTTCTGAGGGAGGAAAAACAAGACAATTTTTTTTTTTTTCCATGGTATTTTGGCACTTCTGTTTCCTGTTGTGGACAGAACCTCGAAGCTAAGAAACTTCTGACCGAAACAATTGAGGTAGTACTGGAAAAATCAAACAGGAAATGAGATGTAATTTTTTAACAGTGAGGGCAATTAATCACAGGAACAGCTTTGCCAATGGATGTGGTGGATTTACCACTCATGCCAGTCCTTAAATCGAGCCTGGCTTTCCTTCTAAGTGTGATTACTCTAATTTAGGGCATTGGTTTTTACACAGGAAACACTGGGTAAAATATTCTGGTTTAACAAGGTTGTTACAAAGATCCCCCTGGTCTTAAGACCAAGAAAATATTTACAAGACAGATTTGAAGACACATTTTTTCACAGACAACATGAATATGGAGGACAGGGAGAAGAGAGAGGGATACATCCCAGATCTGGATTATCTTTATAAATAGGACACTTCCCTGAGAGAAAGACCAAAAGATTCCAAGCTTTGTTTCAGGTCAGGTACAGGTGAAGACTGAAACAAGTTCAATTTCTGAAGGAGCTTCCTTGTCTGTGCTTAATTTACCAGACCTAAGGGCAGTCCAGGTGTGCAGTGGGGCACTGTGACTTTAGGAAAGACCCGTGTTAGAAAAAGCTGGATAAAAATAAACTTTATTTTCAGCTCCACAGTTAGATGCCTGGCTAGTTACCTGCCCTGAAGTGCAGTTCTAACTCCTTCTCTGGGCATTCACTGAGGCTATTTTAGCCATCTCATTCCTCGCAGCCACAGCAACTTTACATTGAAGCATCACAGAAAGTTTTGGGTTGGAAGGGACCACAATGACCATCTACATCCAGCCCCCTGCCATGGACAGGGACATTTTCAAAAGGACCAGGTTGCTTCAAGCTCCATCCAGCCCGGCCTTGAACACTTCCAGGGATGGGATATCTTTCTTCAGTACCTTTTAGCAGAATCATGAGTTTCCAAGTCATGGCTGGATGCTTCACAAGGCACAGAGCCTAGGATAACTGTTCTGAACTTTTAAGCAAAAAAATCACTAGAAATACCCTTTTACAGCTATTTAAAAGCCAATTACATCAATAGCAGTTAGGTGTCTAGACACCTTCAACACTCTGACTTACAAACCATAAAAATGCACCTGTTGGCCTACAAAACACTGATTTTTTTATCTTGTGATAATTGATCTTTATTTGAGGGGAACAATCTGTTCAAGCTAAATATCTGCAACTGCCCATAAGAGTTTGCATGAAGTGAATAACTGGTTCATTGTGAATCAAAGCTACGTTTGGACAGAAATGCTTCCCACATCTTAAAGACAGTTCCAGTGCAGAAATGTTCATCTGCGTAAAAGCACCTGCACACAGGGTAATAGAGGAAGGAAAGACTTTCAGCTTCACTAGAAACAGATTTGCCTGTTTCTCCTGTCAGAGGGGGGGAAAAAAAAGAAAAAAATAATTGAGCTACTTTATGGAAACATCTGGGTGAAAGAGAACAGGAGGTGTCAACAGAAGTCAAAATAACAACTCATATCACATGGTTTTGATGTGAATGTTTTTGACACATTTATCATACTTGCTGTTCTGGAGGAGCAGGGTTAGACGTATGCAAGGTAAAAAAAATAAACAGTGAGAGACCTCTCTTTTTAGAAGGAGACAGCTTCACTTAAGGAATCTAAATTGCATTTCTGAGCATTACAAATCAGCTGTAAATGCAATTTTACGGTTGTTCTAGGGAGAAAATGTGGGTGGAGCAGACAGTAAGAAGAGAGAAAATAGGCAAATTGAGAAATAAAGACACAGACTAGTTGTAACAAGGTCGGGAGTGCTCTAAAGTAAAAGTTTCCTCTGATCTCATTAATCTTGTATAAATGGCACAGCATTTATTTTCCACCAAGACTTTGTGGCTGAATTTTTTTTTTCCTACCATCTCTGAAGCCCAACATTTTCGTAAACACTCAAACCAAAAAAATGAGCCAAATACTTGCACAAGCTCAATCACCTTCTAAAACTATTTGTATACATGGCTACATAAAATTTATATTCACAATACCTGAACAGCTGCCTAAAAGCAGAAACAACAATATGTTGGTGATGTGCGGGGAAGGAGGTGTTTTCAGACTTACTACCACAACCAGTGGAGAGTATTGCAACCCTGTGATGTCCATCTGTATGATCTATATTTTAAAAATCCATTATATTTTTCATTCTAGAATGACCCTGCTTGAGCAGGGAGGCTGAACCAGAAAATGTTCCTTCCAAACTTACCCATTCTGTGATTCTTCCTCCTCGACGTCTGACTTGAATAAAAGCCACAGGGCCCACCTTTACCATGAAAAAAATCAGAAAGAAAGTGTAAGAACTAAAGCCACCAAAATGGTAACTCTTTTTTGACTCAGCCTTGGACCAAGGCAATGAACTTACTTTAGGACAATTTTGCAAGTTTGAGATCTCCAAGCATCAGTGGATGTCGGCCACTGCCAAAGCCCCTGGCCCAGAAACTGCTCCTTGAATTCTTTTGTTCTGATGTGCAGACGTATCCATGACTCACGCAGGTGTGAACACCTCTCAGCATCTTCCCTTAATTTTCTTGCACTCCTTATTCTGTTTAAAAAAAAAAAAAAAATCCAGAAAAAATGTCTTTTCATTAGAGAGAAGGAAAATTAGTTTCTGTGAGAAACGTCTGCACAAACTAAAGGTTACCACAACAAAAAGGCTTTGGCAGGGGACTCCCTGAGAGGGAGGCACAACAGTACAAGGCAGAGGACTGAGTGGAGGAGTGAAATGTCAGAGATGGAGATGAGGAGAGAGGGATACATGAAAGAACACAGCAGAAAAAAGAATCAAACCTCTGACTCTGGAAACTATTTATCAATGGGTTTTTCTTGGGAGTGTAACAAGGTCAGCATTTCATTCGGTATGTCTATATATTTCCCATCTGGGTGCTATTCTACAAAGAGTGGGATTTATTATAATTTCACTTCATTAGAGTTCATTTATTTCATCACTACAGTATCCAGTGAAGAGCTATATTTTCCTCCTGATCAAAGAAGAGGTTTGACTGTTGTTTCTACCAAGTCTTTCTATGAAAAAAATACTTGCCTTTTACTGTAAGCTCCCTTTCTTGGTTCATTCTACTAAAACCTAAAAAAAAAAAAAAAAATATATTTGGAAGCAGAACTTTTTGTTTTCATTTTTTTTATTATTTTAAATTTTATTTAAAAGAGTGTGGTTTAAATAAATTTCATGAAAAAGAGTTCTACTTAGCAAAAAATTAATTTGGGATCTTTTTGTCAAATTCCTCTCTCCCACCTCAGTTTTCTACAATGTAGGTATTCACATCTTAATCAATCATCACAGAGATGCAGTCCATGGAGCTTGCACTGTCTCTCACGTGATAAATAATTACTTCATTGACCACACTGCCAAGTCTTCTCCCAAATATCCATGCAACCTAGGAGGGTTCAACCCAGGTCCAAAAAAGTCAAAATAACAACTCATATCACATGGTTTTGATGTGAATGTTTTTGACACATTTATCATACTTTTTGACACATTTATCATACATTTATCACTCAGGTGAGTTAGGCATCTGAGCTAAACCAGAGTCCAACCTCTCCTTTTCACAGGCTTCCCTCATGAGTGTAGGGGAAATGAGAAAGATATTTGGAGTCCTATTATTTGATTTGAAGGTGGTTATCTCTTTTACTGCATGTTTTGAGGTCCTGCAGTAACTGTTCTAAGGCCTTTGGCGCTATAAATGGTTCTGCTTTTGGAGCCAGTGGTAACACTTTTTCTGGGAGTAAATCTACAGTAGCTGCAGAATCATGGAGTCATGGAATCAATAAGTCTGGAAAAGCCCTCTAACATCACCGAGTCCAACCACTAAGCCAGCCCTGACAACCCATCACTAAACCGTGTCCCCAAGTGTCACGTCTGCCACTTTTCTCAACACTTCCAATGGACAGTGATTCCTCTACTGCCCTAACAGCCTGTTCCAGAAATTAGCAACCTTTTCCATAAAGGAATGGAAAATAATGTCAAATCTAAACCTTCTGTTGAGGCTGTTTTCTCTTGTCCTATCTTGTGTTATTTGGGAAAAGAGCCCAACTCCCATCCTGTACCTTCCTGATGGGGAGTTGTAGGGAACAATTGTCCAGAGAGGGATTAGGAGCATATTTACTCCTCTAATAACTGCAGATTCACTTTGTTAAAATATATTAGATATAGACATCTTATTCCTCAGCAGAGCGAAATGTGTGTTTTTGAAATGGGGTGGTGTAAGCATTTGGGGACCTAAGGAACTGTGCACACCAGGGAAGGAAGTGCCCACCGGTGTCTGAAATGCTCTCCTGAAGCCCACGTACAGGATCCACAGCTGTTATCTCTAATAACAGCTCATGTAGCATGTTATTAGAGAAAAAAAACTCCCCAATCAAAAATTTTCTAGCAGCAGAAACAAGAAACAAAACTCTCAGACAACCCCATCTTTCTTCATCACAGATAAGGAAAGAAAGGGTCGTGTTTCAACTTTCTGACTTTCAGAGTGATGGTGCCTCTGTGTATCTGGGATGTAATCCAGGGAAAACAGAAGGAAAAATATGCTGTAATACACTCAAAAAGGTGTCTTAGAAGTATTATTCATTAAGTAAGCAGCAGCAAAATCACATTTTGCTAGAGAAGGAAAAGAGGTCCCACCAATAGTTATTTAGTTCCCAAAGTCACCATTTGTTCTGTAAAGAGTATCCATGCCTGATTTTATATGTGTGTGTATAGAAATAACATATTTATTAAATTAAATTTTGAATCTACATAAACTCATACTGCACATATAATGATACCATATAATAAATACAGCATTATATGACTACTATTACTATATGGAAGTGTTCAAAACCAGGTTGCATGGGGCCCTCAGAAATCTGGTCCAGAGGGAGATGCTCCTGTCCATGGAAGATTTTGAAACAAGTTGATCCTTAGGGTCCCTTTCAAACCAAACCAATCTATGATTTTATGTTTAGTAAATAATAGTATATTAATATATTTCAAAATATATTTAAATGTTTTATCTATCGGTTCCTATTTTAAAGTCAAGGTTGTATTGCCTAAAGAAAACAGAAACAAGGCCAAACGTAATTAAAAATACTGAAAGACAGAACATTCCTTCTCCTTATGATATTTGGGATGCTTTTGACCTTGCCTGCAATCAAGTGAGCAAAAAAAGACAGTATCTTGACATTTGTTTGCAAAAAAAGTCAAGGTTATGTTCCCCACTGAAAGAAATGTAAATTAAAATACAAATTGAATTTATAAATTAACAAGAGGTTACAGAGCTGGAGTCTAGAGATATCTATTGCATCTCACAATGAAATCCAGGTCTAATTTCTGTGCCTCTTTTTTTGTCAATTGGATCTTCATATCGCTGTGGCCAACCTTCCTGAGCTCAGGGTGGCATCTGTGTTTTATCTCAAAAACTTCTTAGCTCTCAAGAGAGCACAGCAGACAACAGACATCAGGCAGATGTAAAATTTACAGGGTTAGATTTACAGGGTTAAATAAATTATATATAACTAAGTGAATCCAAGAGGAAAAGATATGCCCAAAATGGAAGTTTCTCTGTGAGATCAATACTTCTGCATTTCAACACTCAAATCTCCTAAGTGTTTAAGTTGAATATTAGGGATAATTTCTTCACTTGAAAGGGTTGTTGAGTCCTGGCACAAGCGTCCAGGGCAGTGTTGGAGTCCCCATCCCTGGAGGGATTTAAAATTTGTGAGGATGTGGCACCTGGGAACACGGGCTAGTGGTGGCCTTGGCAGTGCAGGGGGAATGCTAGGACAGGATCACAGAATCATGGAACCTCTGAGGTTGAAAAATACCAAGTCCAATCATGATTCTATCCTATTTGGTCCAGTCCATGATTCTATGATTCTATGATTCTTGATTAAAATAATTACAGCTAGGTTAGCTTTAGCCTTTCGGAGTGAAGTGTAGATGCCAAATTAACCAACTTCCAGCTGGCTTCCTGAGATGTTCAAACCATTTTAAATAGGACTACACACTGCTGTGAACATGACCTTCCTGGGTCTAAGTTACTGAAGAAAATTATTTAATGCAAGGGAATAAAGGTAAAGATAGATTCCTTTCAAGTGCCGAAAAATAAGAGCCATTTTCTTGCTTAAAAGTATTGGCTTGGTAGCTATGGATGAGGGAGAATCTCGATTAGGAAAAAAGCAAGTGAGATATTGTGCAGTTAGAGAGGAAAAAAATATATATTTTTTTTTTTTCTACCAGTCCTAGATGCACCAGTGAAACTCCTTCTTTCCAAGGAGACACTCAGCCATGCAGGGGTTAATGTCTCTTCTGGCCACCTGACTTTACAGCTGAAAACTTGGGAATTTGTGCACACTTATGCATGCAACAAACAAAGAGACTGCTTGCATTATAATCTCCTCAGGGACAGCCAACTGGGAAAGACAAATTTAGCAGTGTACTTCTGGCTTTTTTACATAGCCTAATGCCATTAAACTCGACATCATGTAGACAATGAATGCTACAACAAAATACTGGTGCTGTTTATTAGCTGCCTGACTTTTTTTCTTTTTTTCTTTTTTTTTTTTTTTGAGAGGAAGCACATGTCACATTTGTTTCAGACAACTGCATTGGGGTCCCACAGCTCTGATTAAATATGTATCATTTGTTCAGCTGCATCAGAGTCAGTTTTGGTCTACATACACATTTCGTTAATATTTTAAATAGGAAAAACAACAAAGAGAGGAGAAATTAACAGTTGCTGAACTTCTCCAATTACCACTAATCACATTTACACCCTGGGGTTTGCAGAATTAGAAATCAATTGGTGGCTTCCTCTTTCTACAGCAGGCAGTAAATGTGACAATTTAGGGAAAAGACTAGAAGACAACTCAATTCAACCTGGATACCCTTGTAAGTACCACACAGTGAATTTATTGCTATGTTGTTTAATGTGACACAAAGATTATATGGCATCATTTACTAAAATGATAAATCACTGTGTGTGATTGATACCAAAAAAAATGTGGCAGCATTCCTTTTTATATAAGGGTATTTTTTCTTTCCTTTCAGACATTCGGAAATTGCATCCAGAGCAAAACTCTTGGTGAAGTCTTTCAGGATAATTTTTATGGTGATTCACCTTTTTATTTCAAGATTGTGAAAAATTATTTCTCAGAAAGAGCTGCTTCAGACATGATTCTCTCTGTTTTTTTGTTTTGTTTTTTTGAAGAGGACTTTTCCCAGCATCTAGTGTTGATTTAGCTAGAACATGTTGGTTAGAGGGTTACTTACTGTCAGTGCCACTTAGCATGATCTTTAATAATCGAAGAGCTTCTTCTTAAGTGTTTAGATAAACTCAAATTGGCCATGTACGTGTTTCTGAACATCATAAATGATGAACCAGCAGGGTCAAGTGGTCCAAAGCTGCTTATGATTCCTTAATCTGGGAAAAGCCTTGGTGGGGCTGTCAAAGCAGATTTTGCAATGGGTGCGTGAAAACTCGCGCGCACTCATAAAGACATTGCCGCAGAACTAAACTCACATCCACTGCTCGTAATTAAAGGTGGAAAGAGAGGAGCATCTGACCAAAAATCAGTATTTGGGGGAAGAAAACAACGCTGTGGGCAGTTCCTTTTACAAGCAAACTCAAGGTAGAATAAACTAATATGTCTGGAAAAAGGCATTGGTATGGAGCAAAAGCCTCATCCAGCTGAGCTTTTTGATTTTTCAAAGAAGGGATGAAAATCCTGTTTTCTAAGAGAATATGCAGTCTGAAAAGCTTTTAGAGTCTTTATCTATACATGTGTTTGTACTCTTTCCTGCAGCTTAGAAGCAGAACAAAATGAAAAATAATGGTGAGGTGAGGAGAAAGGATGATTCAACCAAACATTTTAAAACTTGCAATTCACTTCATGGACATACTGACTTGATATAAAAAACAAGCAAATAAACAAACACACACCAAAAATATAAAACAAAAACCAGACAAGTTCTTTGTTCATTTGAACCATTTAATCTACTGCTCAAAAAAAAGACTTTACTACAGAGCTTCTCTTAAACTATTCCATTAATATACCCACTGATAGAATTCAAGGGATTTAATCTAAAAATTATCTCATGAATGTTTAGCCAGTTAAACAGTTTTCATACTATTTGTCAAAAACTCACTCAAGAAGTAATAATGATGTCTCCAGTAAAATAGGTTATATGACAGATACTGTTCTGCAGTTTAAGCAACTCTTAACAAGATTGTTCTTATTTTGAAGGCCAATGTTTTATGTGATTACTTAAAAAAATACAGCTGACCTTTTGCAAATTCAGAGAATCTGAGTGTCAATTTCAGATAGGCAAAAGTTTTATCATCAAACCTATTTTCTTGAATCAGTCAGTTCTTTTTTCCTTATACATTATGCAAACCAGTGCTTTTTTGACCCTTTGGACCAGAATAAGATGACTGAAAAATAATTTGTCAATTTTACTTTTTAATAGCAATTGAATAAATTGTCACTGAGTAATTCTTATTTTTAGGACTACACACTGGATCCATGATGACATCTTAGTAGTGTACACAGTTACATGGATTTTTTAATCATGTGCAAAGGATAAAATACATGTCAGAGAAACTGCTGAATAATTGAATAATTTAAAGTTAATTATATGATTGAAAGTTCAGAGGTTAACTCAAATCTAAGAGTTTGTGGTTTTCATTCTTAAAAACTCATCTCTGTATGTCTCTCACACTGTCTGAGAGTCAGACACACCATCCAAAATTCAGGTGTGAAACAATTTAAAGATACCAAAATTAAAGCAACCAAAAGAATAGTTGTGACTTACTTCCAAAGAAAATTATGACAAAATATGGATGCTTTGCAAAGCATATTTGTAAGTCACCCCACATTAGCTGTATCCATGACTCTTGTTCTCAAAAGAGGGGGCACATTGTACCTAAAAATTTGAGCCAAGCTCTATGAATACTTTCCCTATATTTGTCAAAATGTTTCTGAACATTTTTGAATCTTTCAGCAAACCCAATCTCATCACAAAGCTTACTGTTGCCTGGGGACATGGCAGTGATTGTGCAAACCACATTTTTTGATTTTTTTTTCGTGTTTACATAGAGTTGTGGACCCATGATACGACACAAGATACTTATGATGATCATCAAGAACCTTCGTCTTGCTATTTCAATTAGCAGCTCGACACCCAAACTCAATGTTTTGCAAAACAAATAAATAAAGAAGGTCATGACATGCTTGGAACAAACTTCTGATTCCACCCCAGTAGCTATGTGATATATTCCTCAGAGACCAGGATTCATCTCACCAAACTTTGAATTCAGTATCTATTTGTCTAATCCAGAATTTGACATCTCGGCTTCCTCTGCTGTCATGGAGGAAAAACATCAAAATTCACACAGGCATCCTGCTGGGGTGTAATAAACTGCTCTGTAAATGTCTCGTTTTCATATAGGATGGGTTTTCCCCTTGAATTTCTTTCTCTTATTAGCATTGAGCCTGGAAGCACACCCTGCATCATGTCTGACAGCAGTGAGATTTTTGGCCGTTCTTACCTAGGAAGTGAAGCCCTGGAACCAGCGGCCAATTGTCAAGGCGAGTCCTTTGAACTCGTGGGTTTGATCCTGGAAACTGGCAGAACTCTGAATGAGCTCACAAGCCCTGTGGGAGGAACACTCTCTTACAAAGCTTGGGCTGATGCCATCGAGGACCATGGATGTGATGACTGTGTTTTGTTAATGACCCTACTATTCTCCCAGGAGCAATATTGGTATTATGAGTCAATGCTTTCTAGTAGCAGCCTTACTATTTGTATTTGGAATTACAGAAATGAAACGGTCAAAACTTTAAAATCCAGCTAAGAAAATAGAAAGCTGGGAGGAAAAGTTTTAACCTAAAGTAAGATTTTCTTTTTAGTTTTGTTTGTTTCAATACAGGGCAGTGTGTTGTTCACAATGTGTGTGTCTCCAGTACTCTGCTTTCAGTTTATGACGTTGTGTCCCTGAGCAGAGGTGACACTTTGGCAGGATTCTCATGATTTTTTTTGCAGTAAGTTACAGAATGGCCAATAAATAAAAATAATTATTCTCTAGGGATATTAAACTGGCAGGTTTTACAGGCAGTAACTTCACACACAATCAGAACTAGGTCAGTGCACAGAGTAACAGCAACTCCTCTTTTCAAATCACTTGAGCCAAGTTTCCATGATTGTGGTGCATATCTCTCTCCTTACTTTTTCACTTTTTCAGGTACTATCCAGCTTGAGAGAGTGGTGGAGGCACACCACACACTGAAAGCACAGAGGGCATATGAACATGAATCATTAGAACAAAATTCAGCTAGCTCCACACCAATGCCAACCTCAGAAATCACATCCTTGGGGGTAAAATAGCTCTGACAGCTGTCCCAGAACTGTCTAATTGAGAGATTACAGATATGTTTTGAATTTTCAATATAAATGGAGGCAACCTCTGTGTTTGCTCTGCTCTACATTAGTTAGAAGGCATGTTTAAAGGTACAATCCATATCCTAATAATCTCATTGCCCAAACAGACAGATTACTACCAGGATAGTTCAGTACCTTGCCCTCTCCATCCAATCAGCCTCCGTTCCCCTGGTAAAATGAAAACAGGTTTCTTGCCTGGCTCATTAGCTCTTGAATGCCTTCTACCATCACATCTTCAAGATCACCCCCTAAATATTTTAAGCATGTTAGTGAGATAATGAGTACAGATTTCAGATTCTCTGCACTTTCCAGGTGGAAGAACTGAGGGGAGAAATGTTAAGGTTATGCCTTATCTAGCTTTAAAAATCTCAGTTAGACCCCTGAGTAATTTCAGACCACCTTTACAGTCATAAAGCAGATGCAGAAAGCAATTATTCAACCTGCCTTAGGGTGACATGGATTGTACCTCACTTTTATTAATTTCAAAAATCTATCTTCATCAGAGTGTACACACACACCTAACTGTATGTAAACAAAAGTGTCATCAAAGCAAGTGTGTGACTGAAGTGATAGCTTATATTCCTTGACAATATTTCAAAGTAGGCAATTCACCATCTGAAGTCTGTCTGTTAAATTTTACCCATCACCATTATTTGGGTACAAAAATATACTCCTGAAATACATCTTGAAGTGGGTGTATCTGCTTGGATTAAACCAAGCCAAATTATAAAGTCGGTGGGATAGCTCTGTTTTGTTGTTGTTGCTGTTAGCCATAAGAAAGGAATGGGACTGTTGGCAGTTGCCTTGTAGGAGACATGGCTTTTGTGCTCCTGTGAAGACATGGCACTATAAATAACAACACAATAAATATCATACAGAATCCCTGGGTTTGAAGAGACCTTAACCATGACACTGAGTGCCACATCCAACCTTTTTTTGAACACATCCAGGGACGGTGACTCCACCACCTCCCAGGGCAGACTATTACATTTCTTTATCCCTTTTTCAGTAAAAGAACTTTTTCCTAACTTCCAACATACATTTCCCTTGGCACACCTTAAGACTGGAGTATAATGGGATTCATCTGTAGAGGAGAATAAAGTACACTCAGAACCACACGCTGGCAAGAATGAAGGATGCCATGAAAGGTCCACACATGTATTGTTAAGCTCTAGACAGACCATCAGACCTCTTTTTAGTGTTGTCCAATAATATATAAATTCCCAAACTTCTCAGATGAAATGACAATGACCAACACCAAACCATAGAAAAGTCTAGCAGCATGCCAATATAGATTTCGTATGATTCATTCTAGATTATCAGGAACATATTAATGAGAAAGTAAAGTTAAAATGTGAGCAGGATTTTCAAAGAATTTGCATTATCTAAGTAAATTATTCCTATATCTTTTCACTACCAATTTAAGTTTTTAAATTACATTTCCAATAGAGTATTATTGTTAGTGGTATGCTTCTTAGAGATGAGGAACTGATCACAAAGATAAGATACAATAAAATCTGGAATCTAAATCATACATCTTTCAACACAAAATATATTTTAAATCAAACTATTTTCCTTTAAATTTATTATCAGAACCAGAGATTAGTTATGCTTGAGGGACAACCTACCATATGATGCTGACTGCTGGTCTAACAATGCATGAAGAAAAAAAAATAAGAGAGCAAAAATATGTGAACTGAAGAAATGGTTACTGAAAGTGAGTAGAGTGTGATTGCCCAAAAGACCAATAACTAAATAAATAAAGATGAGAAAGTAACTGATTCACTTTAAAAGATTAGGAATTTCAGGTGAATAAACAAGTGACAAAACACAACTAGAAGTAGATATAAACATCCTCAGGGTTATCCAAATTGCTGGAATAAGAGACTAGTATACAGGCAAATAAATTACATCTCTGAGGGAAAAGATTAAAAAAGAGAAGGAGGGGGAAAAATGCATGTAGAAAATCATGGAAACAATTAGGCTGGATTATACACCTGAGATCATCGAGTCCAACCTATGACCAAACTTTGCCTACTGGACCTGAGCACTGACTGCCACATCCAGGCTTTCCTTGAACACCTCCAGGGATGGTGATTCCACCTCCCTGGGCAGCCCATTCCATTATCTGATGATCCCTCCTGTGAAGAAATTCTTCCTAATGTCCAACCTAAATGTCCCCTGGTGCAGCTTGAGACTGTGTCCTGCTGTGTTTTTGCTGGTTGTTAGGAGCCACAGACTGTAATCCTTGATGACAATATTACTTGAAAATCAGACATCAGGTTTCAAACATGAGGTTTTAAGTAGATGGCTTTGTATATTAATGATCTCAGTTTTCTACCTACATTAACTGGCAAAAATGCATTCTAAAACAATACCTTTGAAGTAAAAAATGTGAAATATTCACACCACACTAGTAGGACTTTTCTGGTTTGTCAAGAAAATATAGACAAAAAAATTACAATATTTTTATATGTGGATAAGAACTATATTGTGCATTAGAGACACATATTAAAGCACTGTTTCTCTGGAGTATCATAGAAATTCAATAAAATATCTATGTATCTTAATCCAGAATGCATTTATTTCCACCCGTTTACTCCAGAAAGTTTTGTAATAGATCCTGGATGGAATAGTTTCACACCCGTTCTAAGTAATTAATGAACAAAGAAATGAGATGCAATTCATGAAATCACTTGTTACAAATAATTCACCCAAACCTATTTAAAATCTCCTAAGACTCTCTTAAATCAATGCTAGAAAGGTTTATCTTGAGACCTGAATTTCTATGGCTTCAAAGTTTCTGTAATTCTTAGCTTCAGTAGAAAATAGGAGTAAAAATTAAAATGAACTGTTGATGGCAACTCACATTTTTTCCCCTCTGTACATTTCTCTGTTCTATAACAAAAGAACTGAAAGTGAGTTGTGAAATGCTTTGTTGAACATGAAATAAAGAGGCAAACCCTGTGTGAGATCTTCAAGGATGGAAATGACCAGAGAGGGTCTGCACCTGGAACCTTTAGCAAAATTTAGATAAAGGTGAAGAAGATTTGATTTCGGCTACAGAGAAGGAATTTACTGCAACGTAATGCACAGGAGACATGGAAAATGAGTAGTAGAGAGGAAAACATTTCCTCTTAGTAGAATGAGAGGAAGTGGCCTCAAGTTGTGCCAGAGAAGATTTTAAATTGGATGCTAAGAAAAAATTCTTCACTGATGTGGTGGTCAAGCATTGGAACAGGTTGCCCAGAAGAGTGGTAGAGTCAACATCCCTGGCAGCTTGAAAAAACTTGTAGGTGTGGCATTTGGGGATGTGATTTAGATTACTGGTTGGACTCAAAGACTTTATACATCTCTTTAAACCTTAATGATCCTACAATTCTGTGTCACTGTGAAGAAAAAAAAAAAAAAGAAAACAAAAACCAAACACAAAAACAAAAGGGCCTAAAAACAGAACAAAAGAAAACTACAAAATCCAACAGTAATCAAAATTGCTATTAAAAAAATAAAAACTTTAGAAGCAATCTTCCCTCAAGCAAATTCAAATAAAAAATAACCTACATCTGGACTGCAAAGAGTAGAAGTGTGTAAGCTAGGTCCTTGGTGTCTTTACTCCAGCAACATATTTTCTATACTTGAACATTCTGTAAAGAGAGAGAAGGGGTACGGTACTCACTGGCTGCTGCCTTCCTGGATATAGCTTTGAGGCAACTGTAAAAGTTACCTTAAAAATTTATATTCGAGCTTCCAGTTCCTACAGCTCATTTCTGATCCCTTGCTCAAGTCCTGTGCCAGAAAACCCACTGCACTGTCCCCTTCAGAAGCAGGTGCAGCAGTCGGACAATAATCCAATAAAAATCCTATTAGCTGCGTCTCCATGACACTCCTGGTATCCATGGGACCCACAATATCTTTAATGCAGACAATAAATCCAGACCATTTCCTCCTTCAATTGCTCCCAATATGGCTCCACTTCTAGCACTGTTCAGCTCACCAATTTTTGCCACATTTCCCCATGAATGCTGAATCACTCTCTAATCTTTACAACGAAGCCAGCGGAGTCCCCACTAAATGAAACACATCACTCGGGTTTAGTTATCCAAGCACAATTGCATCCAGGTGCATTCCTGTGGATTATGACCAGCAGAGACACAGTGCTGACAGTAAAAATATCAGTTCCATGTCTGCAAAGTTTGGGAAAGGCTTTGAGGCAATTATTGCCCAAGCAAAACATCCCAGCTTAACCCTTAAGTGGCCAAAGGAGGGAAAACCTCACTAGGTTAAAAGGGTGTCAATGTGTGGGTATGAGGCATAGAGACAATTAATGCAAAATTAAGGCTGCCAGGACAACAGCTCAGTCAAAAGTGTAAATAAAAGCAAAGCAAGGACAAGTGTATGAAGGAGAGGAATTGCCAACAACTTGTCTTCTTGGACCTCTTCAGAGCAATGGGCGCTCACACAAGTTTTCTGACTTATGCTTTGTTGATCATAGCAGCTCAATCCAACACATCAGTTAACTCCTCGTGAGTGGGTCTGGAGCACCTGAGGGAGCTGGGAAGGGGCTGAGCCTGGAGCAAAGGAGGCTCAGGGGGGCCCTTGTGGCTCTGCACAGCTCCTGACAGGAGGGGACAGCCGGGGGGGTCGGGCTGTGCTCCAGGGAACAGGGACAGGAGCAGAGGGAGCGGCCTCAGGCTGGGCATGGGGACTTTCAGATTGGATATTAGGCAGAAATTTTTCAGAGAGGGGTCTGTAAAACATTGGAACAGGAAGCCTGGGTAAGTGGTGGAGCCCCCATCCCTGAAGGGATTTAAAAACCATGTGGATGTGTCACTTGTGTTAGTGGTGACCTTGGCAGTGCTGGGTTAATGTCTGGAGTTGATGACCTTAAAAGGGCTTTTCTAACCTCAATTATTCTGTGATTCTATGAGGCTGTGGGACAGTGTGGTATTGCTAAATGAGAGGGAAATTTATCATTTGAACACAACCCTGCTGATAGTCCAGCTGCCCTGGGCACATTACTGTGGCAGTTCCTGAGGTAAAACTCATCCCTTCTGAGAACAGAAGAGCCAAGCAGGCAGTTCCCATGGACACCAGAAAGTTCCATACACCACTGGCAGCCTGCATTATTAAGTCCACAGGTTGTCTGCATGTAATCTGTATGTCCAGGTAGAGGATGGGAGGCAGAGCCTGGAGGACTTAGAATTTCAGAGACTGCTCTTACACAGCAGGACATCATTACCCTTCTTCATCCCTGCAGATCCTGAAGAATCTGTGCCTGGCAATATGTCTGTTGGGATGGAAAGTCAAGTGGCAGCTTGGCTATTTGCAGACTGCCCCCATCAAAAACTTCAGACCAAAAAGTTTAGGGAGAATGGACTGGATCTCTGTGTTTGTGTGAAAGCTTTTTTTGTAGAAGAAGTAGGTTTTAATGTGTATTTAAAAGAATCAACAAGTTGATTGCAAATGACTTAGCTGGAGGGCAGGAATACATTTAGGCTATTTAAAATTCTGTGCACTTTATTGTGATTTAGATGTCCTCTTTAATTACTTTTTCTAGCTGGCTGCTTAGAATTACGCATTGTTTATAGACCTACTTGCATTCAGGTTTTGTCATATGATCCCATTTTGAGGGGAACTAAACAACTTTTGTGCCTCTTCTTCCAGCAGAGGCTCAGCAGCAGCAGCTCAGTGTGAGAACAACCACCTGTGAATGGAGAGGAAGTGGAGAATCTCCTGCTGGGGCACAGGTATGTTCCCCCAGGAACCCCATGGGTCTCATAATACCCATTATATATGGTCAATAAAGTTGTCTCTGAATGCAGGCGTGAGAGCAGTGAGTATGTGAACAGAGAGGCTGCCTTGAGCTGCTCCCCATCCTACCATCACCCAAGCCAGAAAGAAGAACATGCAGCAGGAATGTCATAAAGCTCCTTGAAAATGAGTGCAGGGCTGATCTTGTGGGGTCCTCCTATTCTCTATTTGAACACAAATGTGTACACAAAGAAGATAAAAAATTGCAGCTCAGTGCAGGAAACCAGATTTTCCCCGTTCAGAAAAGAAATGTTATCAGCATCTTCCAAGTCCCTGTATAAAACAGAGCAATTGACTGGTTTAGTGAATTGAATTAAAACAAAAGAAAAAAAAGGAAAGAAAGGTATGAAAACTTATAATTTAAAACTTGCAAATTATTTGCACAAGAGATCAGAGTAATTCTCATGGAAGATTTTCATGCTAATTTTTTACTGAGTTCAGTGTATTCAGTATTCATTTCAGTATTCACTGCAGTCATTTAAAGTAGCACTTAAAGGAAGAGTAACTGGCTGGAGTCACAAAAAGTGCTGGCTAAATATCTAAGGAAGTAATCGTAAATCTAAGGACCTCTATAGGCTGGGATGGTTGGAGGGACAGAGGAACAGCAGTGAAATTGGTGTAATTTAGGTGCACAGTGCTCACATTGTTGAAGTACGAGAAGATGTGCATCAGAAGACCAGACCAGACATTGTAGCTCATGAAGCAAATTATTTTAATGCCAGTATTCACCTCAGCAAGTCTTTTCTAAGGGTGTGAGGGTCCCATTCTTCTCCTGTTAGAGGGCACTGCCAAACTCCTTTCCTTATCTGTTGTTCCCGTTGTTTAAAATTGTCTAAAATTTATTTGTAGTCAGCTGATATTCATTCCCTGAGTGTTGTCCTGGAAGTCTTCATTCTTTCCTCTCAAAAGATTGCAGTAATTTCCCCGCCAGCTTTGTCTTCACTGGGATGAGCAATCCCAGGAGATTTCATCTTAGTTCAGTACTTCCTTTTCCTGAGAGCTCCTCTGGTCCCACTGCTTGTCCTGAGGGCCTCCTCTGCTTCATTTTTGTGCTTGAATTTGTACTCCTTTGGCCACAGGTAACCAGAAGTACACAGCCCTTCAGTCCAGGATACACATACATCTTGCATTTAGTGCAATTTGGAATTTCTCTGGGATTTGTCTCAACTTTTTATAAAGTGGCCACCCTCTACCTACAGTATGTGTTCCATACATTGTAGAGGCAAGAAGAAAATGAAGAAATTAATACGGGAAGAGAGGCTAATAGAATGTAAAAAGTAGTTCTACTATTTAGAGTCTTTTCAGATAATGCAATTACCTTTAACTAGATAAAATCTTTACAGATTAAAATGGAGGAGAGGAGAGGAGAGGAGAGGAGAGGAGAGGAGAGGAGAGGAGAGGAGAGGAGAGGAGAGGAGAGGAGAGGAGAGGAGAGGAGAGGAGAGGAGAGGAAAAAATAGTATTACTTATCAAATGTGCAGAATGTGCACGCATGCAAAACTTGATTTCTTTCACATCTTCCTATCCTGTAATCCTTATGTCTTTAATTCAGTGTTTACCTAAGTGCATATTTAAAAAATAAAAGAAGTCTTTGCTTATAAAGCTTTGTAAAAGTTGTAAGATATAAATAATAATAAAATACTGTTTCTGACATTTTTGTTCTTGATGTCATTCATTCTGATTATTTTTAAAGTTCATAGTTCTTCCCTTTTCATAGCTGTCTTCTCTGAGTCCCATCTTTTCCCTCCTGGATATAGCAGAAATTAATATTTTCAAAAAGATAGTTTTTCAAACACCCTGACTACTACTACTACTACTACTACTACTACTACTACTACTACTACTACTACTACTACTATTATTATTATTATTATTATTATTATTATTGGCTTGGTATAATCTTGGGATTCACCATTTCCTGTGCCACAGGTGCATTTTGTCATTAAACCCATCTCTCTGATGCAGTCCATACCTACCCAACACTTTCTGGTTTTCCAAAAACAAATATTTTGGGGTTTTCTGCTCTGCTTCCACTAAAATGCTGTTCCTGTCTGCATCTGAATGACAAAGAGGAAAAATCCAGTTAAATTAGTATACATAAAATATAAACGTGGTCAAAGATTTTTAACACCTGAGTAAAAAGATCATGACGGGACCCAGTCGGAGCCGGCCAGATGTTTCAATGATCTTGAGTTGCATGGGAAGTTCAGGCTCCGTGAAATCTATAGTTAGAGCCTTTGGGTACTCAATAAAATTACTAACAGAATTATTTGAGATTGAGTGGTACTGAAAAAGCATGGACATATTTATTCAAAGTGCCATGGAATAATTTAGGATGGCAAAGCCCTCCAAGATCATCAAGTCCAAACATTTCTCTAACACTGCCAAGACCACCACTGACCCCTGTCCTCCACTGACACACCCACATGGCTTTTAAATCCTTTCAGGGATGAGGACTCCACCACTGCCCTGGGCAGCTGTGCAAGGCCGTGACAACCCTTTCCATGAAGGAATTTTCCCCAATATCCGATCTCAACCTACCCTGGCCCAGCCTGAGGCCGCTCCCTCTGCTCCTGTCCCTGTTCCCTGGAGCACAGCCCGACCCCCCCGGCTGTCCCCTCCTGTCAGGAGCTGTGCAGAGCCACAAGGGCCCCCCTGAGCCTCCTTTGCTCCAGGCTCAGCCCCTGCCCAGCTCCCTCAGCCTCTCCTGGGGCTCCAGCCCCTTCCCAGCTCCGTTCCCTGCCCTGGACACGCTCCAACCCCTCGGTGTCTCTCTTGTGCTGAGGGCCCAGAGCTGTCCCCAGCACTGGAGCTGCCTCAGCAGTGCCAGCACAGGGACGGGCACTGCCCCGGTGTTAAAAACGAGAGCAAGCTCCTGGTACTAGAGTGATTTTAGCATTTATTATAATAAAAAGAAAGGCCTAAAGCAGGGGGCCCGCGGGCCGAGCAGGAGCGTTCCTGTCGGGGGTGCTGCAGCGCCGGCGCTGGGGCTGCTCAGCAGCGATGGCCCCGATGGAGCGGCACAGGTTCACCGGGTCAGAAGCCCTTTCTTATCCTGTTTTTTTGTCCCTTTGGATTGGTTTCTGTTTGGATCCTTCATTTGCATGAAGATTTAAGGGGCTTAATTGGCCCATTACAGTTCTGTCCAGGCTGGCCCGTTTCCCTTGGGGGTGCTGCACTTCACTTAGGTGTAATATGGTACGCTGAGTACCGTATTTCCTATAACTACCCTTTTCACCCCTTTTACAATAGAATAACCAAACTAACAGTACGTGCTTAACACTCTATCAACTATTTTACAACAGTTTCTAACCTATTGTTAACCCTGGGGCTGTGTCACACCCTGGATGGGACAGCCCAGGGACCACTGTCTTTCTTAGCTGCACTGTTTGTTCAAAATATCTCCAGAAAAGTGGTGTACCTTCTAACCCAGATCAAATATTTAAGAGCTCGTTTTAGATTTGTAAAAGACAACCATTTGTTGCATTTTTTTCTCCTCTGAGTGTGTTTGTTAATATACACAAAAATAATTGAATTAACTTGTGAGAGAAATATTGTCCCTTTTATTTGCTCTGTGTGTTCCTACTGACCCTCTTTCTCAGTCAAATACATTTTGGTTGCTTTAACCGCTCTATTATGATCATTCCCATGCAACCATCTAAAAAGATGTATATATATATAAGGATATAGTACAAAATGTAAGGATAAGTGTTCATATCACAGGCTTATTTAGCCTGTATCTGTAATAGCATTAATGGCAGATGCTTAGGAAAATTACTTAGATCTGAGTAATGAAGTAATAGAATTGCACCCAGCTCTTGGCATAACCTCTCTGTTCCACCATCTTATGAACTTTACAAGCAGCAGCTTGTTTCTCAATGACTAAATTTAATAATTAATGTCTGACCTCCACAATATGTTCTGGTATCGAGTTAATAGTTTAACCATGCATTTCATTACAAAGTAATTCATCATCAGATTTACATTAAAAGTTCTGCCCAAAAATTTCATCCAGTGCCCCCTGATAATTATTTCTGAACTGTGAAAACACTAATTATTATTTCCAATGTACTTTCCCCATAAAACATTCTGGAGTTTCTGGACACCATGGACAGCCCTGCTTGTCTAATATTGAAGCTGTTACAACCACAGCCTTGCACCTCCTCATGGAATTCAGTCTTCACCATTGTACTTTTTGTATTATTTTCCCACATCCTATCTGAGAATAATTTCAAATATAGACAATCTTTAACCTATAACATAACCGATATTTCTAGTTCCCTTGTTAGTTTGATTTTCCCTGGTAATTTCTAGCATTTTATTCACATTTTTCACTTCTTTTGAACATGAAATATTATTAATTATGCTAGCACACGTCTGAAAATATTTTTCCTGAGTATTACTTTGAATTCATGCTTTTCGTATGCACTATTTTTTTCCTCCACATGCATATACTTGGAATTTATCAACCAATTGAGAGGTCCAGTTTGGCACAGTACGCTTTGAATGTGGGGAGGACATGTAGCCAAAATACTTCTCAGTGACCAGATATATTTCCACAGCTGAGCACAATATTCCTCCATTCCTCCATCTAATTATCCTATCTTGCATAATTAGACAAAATGTAAACCCAAAACATGGAATTTTTTGCATGTGAATGCATTAAACGTTTTGCCCATGTTAGCTTTTTTTTTTTCCCTCCCAAGGTTGTTGCAATATTGTGGTGGGCAGGAAATGTCCAACAGGACCAGAATTATTCTTTTCATCCCACTGTTGAAACAGCACCATCCAAGCATCTCTTATCTCTTTTAGGACAAAGACCAAAATCCATGCTGACTCATTTGTTTAAACCTTTATGATTTCTGCTCACTAGGAAAAATTTTCAAGGTCACTTTCAGACCTGCTGTGAGCTTCATCTTGAGTCTATCTGTTCAGATTTCCTGTGGAATATGCAGAAACTATGAAAACCCTTGGAGATCTGCTTGTTAATTTCATTAAGACAGCGGGTACCATTCAGAGTCCTGAGGTATTCTGTCTCCTCCTGCCTCTTTCGCACTCCTTAGAAGTCCAGCTGGAAGTTCTAAAACATTTACTGGCCCCACAGGCACTCTGCTTCACACAACCAGAACTGCTTTTGACTTCTAAGAGCAGCAAGGTAATGATTTCTGAGCTGCATCCTTAAACAGAGCTTTAAATGAGACACCACTCATAAAAGATAAGAAGATCACAATAGTGATCTAAGTCATCTAAATCATTCAGAATATTGACTGAATGCTAAAAGGAATACAGTTAGACTCTCTGGTTTGTTTTGTTGTTGTGGGTTTTTTTTATTGTTTTTGTTTGTTTGTTTAGGTGTTTTGTTTTGTTTTGTTTTAATTTACAAGCTGCAAAATTATGCAACATGGATATTTTCCTCCAGTGAAGCAACACTTTCTTCCAGAGTGTGAACTGGACAGAGAAATTCAAGCCTTCATTACTGATGGATTGGGTTATTTTCCTTGCACTCTGAATGAACCCAGATTTACATTGCATTTACATTGATCACAATACACATCACAGGAAAAACACAGGCAAATAAAAGCTGGGCTGATATTGCTACACCATGACTGAAGACGTTGCGGTGTCATATCTGCCTGTAAAATCTATCTGGATTACCAGTACAGAAGAAAGAAACACGTCAGCATTATCAATAGCATTCAAGCTAAATTTTTCTCACCTGATCAGAAATTAGGCATAATTTCACACCCCCAAGTCCATACTGCTCCCAGATCAGACACGCACATGCAATATAGACATTTTAAAACAGGTGAGAGAAACTGCAACCCTGGTGTCTAAGAACAGGCTCACCTCTTGGAAACTCATGAGATTCTAGAGACATTGATGGAAGAGTGGGAAGTCATCAAGCCATGAAGACCTGACAGAGGAGGTGGTAGGGAGGGAAGATAATGAGGTTGATCTCCTTCTCTCACCGTGGCACACAGCATTTAATCAGACCAGTAACAAGTAAATCAGTTGCCATCTCCACTATTAAGAAACAGGGCAGAATGAAACATACATTCTCACCATGGCTTTAGTGTGTGGCTAAATACAGACAGATGTTCCTTAAGGAGTTGAGAATCCCTTTGAGGAAGGCCTGATTTCCTAAATTTGGTTATGGAAAGGTTTATTTAAACTATCAACCAACAGTGCTAGAAGTTTAATATATTTGGAAATGCATGAGTATTTATAGGATTCCTGTAACAAGTATAAACTATCAGATGTTTTATACAAGTGGAAACAGCCAGATGTATATTTCTTCTGTTTATCCAATTTACTGCGTGTTCCCTGAAATGTGTTAATAACAAAGTCCTGTTCTTTTCCCTCTTCCCATGTGCCCCATTACTAACAAATAATGAGATTTTAATACTTTAATTAATAACTTCTGGTAAGTCATTTAACATAACATTAAATAGCATGAAGAGCTAATTAAGCTGCTCAGTGAAATTCCACTCTAACAAATGCCTACCTGTTCATACAAAAGTCACACAGATTCTTAAGAAATTATTAAATATCTTGAACATCTCTTAAACAGCAGTTTTTTTCTGGTGTGGGTTTGGGTTTTGTTATCATAGGCAATTCTGCAGTGATAAATAAAACCCAATGAGCTCAAGAGAAAGCAACTGCTGAGAAAATTAACTTTTATGGAGTGAAAATATGGTTCAAGATTTTATTTTAAAATGTCTCAGCTTTGACTTCTGTTTTCTTTCAACAAGAAGTGAAATTTCTTGACATCCTATAATACTCTATTTAAAGTAACTTCAATTTTTGAGCAGGTTTGAGAACCAGAATATCATCACTTCAGTTTTATTAATGTGCTTCTTTTTCTCCTTTTGTTTTGACTTGAAATTCTTTTTTTTTTTTTTTTCCTTAAATTCAAAACCAACAGACTCAGAAGGGAATCCTGCACAATTCTCCCTCTTCTCTATTATCATACCAAAGCAATCCTTCCTGCCTCATGGCTTAAACTAATCTTTTAAGTGCTTGGAGTTGAGGAGGAAATAGTCCTCAGGGCTACTGCTGCCAGAACTACTGAATGCAGCCACCATGTTCTCCCTTTCTTTGAAATTGTGTCACCTTTGCCACTCCTGAAGTAAAGACAAGGAAAGGAGCAAACATTATGTTCTCCAGAGCTCTTTATATTTCTGGAGAACAAGAATAAGAAACCAGTTTAGTCTATAGGTAATTGAATTATATCTGAAGGTGAAAGAAAATACAATTTTTAAGGGATAGAAAGTGACAAAAAACACTGCAATAGTAATAGTTTCCCACCTTAGCCACATTATGAGTTTTCTGTAAGGACTTTTCCATTTCCATCTTGAGACAACGTATAAGTAAATTTTGCCCACATATCAGCAATGTTCAAGATATCCAAGGTGGAAAATACTAAATCAAATCTAGGCACTGAAAATTGAATAAATCACCTAATTTCATGCAACTGCATTTACCACGGTCTTGCTTTCTCCTTGTTATAGGAGAAACTAGAATAGTTTTATACAGTCCATAATGAGGAAGATTTTATTGTGGCCTTTTAGTACATAAAGAGGGCCTATAAGAAAGAGGAAAAGCATTTTAACAGGGTTCTGTTACAATGGCACCTAACAAACCTCAATGATAACAGGTGGTGCACAATGCAAGCTCAGGGATAACCTGCAAATTAAGGTAATTCAAGGGAAAATGCCTTACTGTTTTATTCATTGCTTCAGCAGAGATTTGGTTTATCTGATCTGATCAAGTCATCCTTTGAGCTGAAGATTTGACTTCCAGAGGTTCCCCCAAAATTGTATTATCCTGTGATTTCTGTCTGCCATTAACCGTATTCAACTGATAATTTTGCTTTTCATAAGACACATATTGTAGAAAGGATTACAGTTGATGACACACAATTTTTCATTGGATTTATTAATTAGCTTAAGAAGCTCAAAAAGACCCCTTTATACCTGCATTGAAGTATGAAAGACAGCTTCCTGAAGCACAAATTAATACTTTTTAAGTCAAAAAGTTATACTTGATTTCTTTCCTCTATCATATCTATGACTGAATGTGTCTCTCTGTACATGAAATACTATACACAGCAATTTATAGGGGAATAATAATTTGTTATTTCTCATTTTCTGTTCAAGATCATTTTGCCCTTACTCATGACTGGAAACAAGAGGCAGCAGCAGTTACTTAGATAGGTTAAACAAACTAATTAAATGTGAAAAATACTCAATATCTTTGCCAAAACTTCTCCAATATCCAGGGAACTTCTTGTTTTGTTCAGAACATCCCCCAAGATTTAGGCAAAGCCAGTGTCACAGACAGTTTAAGAACATATCACTCTCCCTCTCATACAATTGTCACTATTATTAGCATAAGGAAAAATTAACATTTGTATATAGAAATTCTCATATGGAGTACAGGGTAAGTCACCAGCCACAAACAAATTCACTTGGTCTTTAAACAAGTGGGTTTTGGGACATCCACCCACAGCATTTGAAACAAGCATCCACAGTGCCTCTGCTCTGCAAGAAGGGTGAATAAAGGGGTAGAATTTGATTTTTTTTTTTCTTTTATGTGATGTGCAAAAGCAAATGGGAGCCCCTCCACAAGCTCTCATCATGCTTGTGTTAGGACAGGGAACGACCTCTTGCCACTTGCACAGAACAGATCTTCTCTTCAGTAGTATTCTGTGATACATAAAAATGATCAGACTGTTGACCTGTTTCTGGTGCTTAGATATACATGAGTGTGGCCCAAAACCACAAGTTTTGTACCTGTAAATTCCAACTTGGGAAAAAATTGCATCAATTTTTTTTTTTTTTTTCACACCTTTGCTTTCCTCTCCCATTTTTAAAAACATAACAAGGAGAAAATGGAAATTAAACTACTATTTCTACTTTGAAAAATTGGATGATACATAGCTTTGTTACATAGGAGGTTGAAAAAGCAGATAGCTTAAGGTCTATTTCTGGTCTAAAAATCTGTTGTTTTCTGGTTCTGTCAGAACTGTAAATGAAAACTTGGATTCATTCTCACATTTTCCTGACTATTCAATTAACGCAGAATCTAATTTTTTCCACATAGCATACTAAATCTCTGACATTTGGCTATTATTCTTTGTTACTACTACAATATTGTTTAATAATACTGACAGAATTACTATGCAGTCAAAAGATACTATGAAAGGAGCCAGGCCTGAGACCTTAATTATCCTTTAGTCATCATATCTCCCATATATCCAATTGCACTTTAAGACATCAAAAATCTGAAGTCTGTAAAGTCTCTTGTCACAACCCCTAGAAAAATAACTTCATGGCAGAGCTCAGAAAAGGGGTGGAGGAAGCTGGGCCAGAGAGTGGCAGGAACACCAACCTTGGGAACAGATCTATCAGTCTGATTGGAAACAGACTTGAAAACTCTTCATGGACAGCTTCCCCATCACCACCACCCATTTTTTTTCTGTTTTGTTTTGTTTTTTTTTTTTGTTTGTTTGTTTGTTTGTTTTTGGTTTTTTTTGGTTTTTTTTTTCCCTTGGTGTGTGTGATCAAATGAGTTGAGTATGGAAGATAAAAGTGAAATAGAAAAAATCCCGTTGCCCTTCCCATGGGGTGAGTTCCCAAATGAATTGCACACTTGACAGGCAAACGTCCATGCTCAATGGTGCTTGTCATCGCCCACCCTCAGAACTGGCTGGAAACACTCTGGTTTTGACCTGAGCCTGATTGATCCCTCCGCACTTGCAAAGGCTGTGCCCCACTTCCTGGCACTGCCAGACAGGTTGCAATCACCACAGTAATTAGTGACCAGGTTTTTCTGGCTATTCAGCACACTGGGGAGGAGGAGTCAGATGTGACCCAGGAGAGGGAGTGTGAGAGGCAGGGAGAACAAAGGCGAGGCCAGAAGGGGGTTTGGGGCAGAATGTGTCTGAGGGGAGACCTCACTGTGGTCTGGAGCTTCCTCTCTTCTCTCTGGTGACAGGGACAGCACCCCAGGGAATGGCCTGAAGCTGTGGCAGAGGAGGTTTGGGTTGGATATCAGATAAATATCTAACATCCCAGAGGGTGGCTGGGCACGGGAGCAGGCTCTCCAGGGAATGGTCACAGCACCAAGCCTGACAGAGCTCAGGAAGTGTTTGGACAACATTCCCAGGCACAGGGTGTGATCCCTATGTGTCCCTTCAGCTCAGGGTATTCCATGATGATGGGACTGCAAGCTGTTACTGAGCAAATGCTAAATTTAGCCTCACAGTATTATTACAACACATTTGCTGCGCTAGAGAGAAGCACATTTTTATTTTAATTCCTTTAAGGGTTAGGGAAATGCAATAGGTCTTTGTGGGAGTGACCTTCAACTGCTTCAACAGGGCTGTCTGCAGCAATGGAGCCTGTTTAGATTCTGCCCATTACCTAAATGCACAGAGGAAAATCTCTTTTGTGCCTCCTAATCTCTGCAGCAAGAGGTGAGCGAGCCTCCCTGCTCCTTCTGCGTGCCCAGACACAGGAAATCATGTTCCACCTCACAGTGTTTTTTATTTCTGTTGTGATTATTACAGGTTCAGAACACACTGGCAGTGGCTGGCCTTTCTGCTCTAATCACCCTGCGCACACACAGCTCCCCGTGCTCTGCAGAATAAAGAGCACTTTGTTCCACAGACCCTCCACTCTTCCCCTGCTGCCTGCCACCAGCTCAGGGAATCTCCTCTGCTCCTCTTTGTCATTTGCCTGGATGTTCCTCACCCAGGGTGTGTTCGTGATCCAAAAATATTTTATGTGGGTTAATTGTTGGACTCAACAATGTTGGAGGGGTTTTTTTGAAACCTAAGTGATTCTATATCCTACCTTCCCTTTTTCTTATCTAAGAAAACTAGCAGGGAACAGACTGGAAGATAGAAGTCCAGCAAGAAGGGGGGGAAAAAACCCTTATTTCAAGGTGGGTTAATAGTTAATTAGAAGAATTTAGCTCAGGGATGATACTGCTGTTTCATTTTGTTCTCTCCCAAGAACAAAGAAGTCTATTTTAGGAAGGAGTGCTGAAAGGTTACTGAATGTCTCTAGGATTTATCAGTGTCTATTTACAATGGTGATCTGCACTGCTGAGCTCAGACCAGAGTCAGCTCCACAAACCCCCTCTCCCAGCTCTCCTCCCATCCCATCAATGGCTAAACCCCAGCCCTCTCCCCCTAACCACCCCAAACACAGAAGCTGCTTTCAGAGAGAATTTTTAGCCTCTTTTTTCAAGGTAGCACCACATCTGCAGTGGAAGACAAAAAGCAGAGTCAGAGACCCACTTGGGTTTACAGAACGGCCCCAGAGATTCCTGAAGGGTCGTTATTGCCATATTTCACAGCACTTGGTGTCACTGTGACCGAGAAGCTCAGATATTCACCTTTGACCCAGGCCTGATAAGAGGCACAGGCAGCATTCCTCTGATAGTTAAGGTGGAAGAGTTATGATGGTGCACTGAGAGCAAAAGAAAGGGTGGCCCCACTGTGATTTAGGATTTGTAAGCTCCTTATGATGAGCAGAATTCACAATGAAAGATGTTTTGTCACCGGGAGCTAAATCTTCCTGACAATGCCAGCTTTGTGCAGCAGTGGAATGGGCTTCCTCAAGAATAAACCTAGCAGGATGTGTCCCCTTGGGATCCTGGGAAGAAAAATCAATGGTTAGCACAAGAGCTCTTAATTTACACACCACGCAAGGGGCAGCAGCTGGAACAAGAAAGATGATCTAAATATTGAGTTGCCTTTGTTTAACTGAAAAATATGGTGTGCCCCTGATCTAGCTGAATTAGGGCAATGTTTCTGGCTGGGATTCTTCATCCATGCCAGTGGAGTGACACATGGAGGGCTAATTTTAAATAATGGAAGAGATGCCTATAAAGAAAGTAAACTCAGGGTAATTAAAATGATATATCAGACACAGAGACAGATTGGTGTGTGCTGTTGAGATCCAGCCCTCTGTAAACAAGGAGCTGTACTGTACCTCCTCTTATCAAGAGGCAGAAAATATTCCTTACCCCTACAAAAGTCACAAACCTTCCAAAGCCTAGAAGAATTTCTATCTACCTTCTTAATATCCTTTACTGCAACTCTGGGAACCAGTGGCATATTTAATTACCTGTGCTTCCATTTCCCCCTCTGCACACCTAACATGGTACTATGTGTTTGGGATTTGAATCATGGCCCAGGGGACAGGGAAAGAGCAGCAGGAGCTGCACACCTTGATTCCAGCAGAGATTTTGACACAGATTGCTGGAATACACCATAGCCAAATTGCCAATTCATAAACTGAATAAACATTCTGTGATGTGATGATGGTGGCAAATTGGCTGGATTGTAGAAAATTAGCCATACTTCATGGGTTTCAGGGTGGTGGACAGTGATACAGAGTCCAGCCTGTAGCCAGAATCTGTGCTCTTTAAAAGAGCCTGAAAAAGGGGATGGGGTACATTCTCACCAGGTTTGTAGATCACACCATGTTGGACTGGGAGGTTGACAAATGTTCTTATACATAGGGGCTTATGTGGCCTGGATAAATTGGCTGGCAGAAACATGAGTCTCCCAGAGCCCATTATCTGGGAAAGACTAACCCCATGAAACAGAGCTGAGCAACTTTTTACATTGGCACTTAGTGATAGGAAAAGGGGAACAGTATTAAACTAAAAGAGGAGAGATTAAGATGAGATGCTGGGAGGAAATTCCTCCCTGTGAGGGTGGGCAGGCCCTGGCCCAGGGTGCCCAGAGCAGCTGTGGCTGCCCCTGGATCCCTGGCAGTGCCCCAGGCCAGGCTGGATGGGGCTGGGAGCAGCCTGGGACAGTGGAAGGTGTCCCTGCACATGGCAGGGGGAGTTGGAATGAGATGGGATTTTGGGTTGCTTCCAGCCCAAACCCTTCTGTGGTTCAAGGAACAGGAGAGCTGGAGGTAGATGTCCCTCAGCAGTCGTTTTTAACTGAATTGTTCTGTGATCCAGCTCACAAGTGGCCTTTAAGCCTCTTGTGAATAGTAAGTAAGAAGAACCTGTCCGGGACAACCTGTTCCCCCATCCAGATTGCCAACTTTCATTTTACCAATTCAGCTACCTGAAAGGCTTCTGCTCTTTCAGAGCATACAATATGAGAATAATTGTCCCCAGGTACCACACAGCTACAAGTAATAACAATTAGAGTGGATAAAGGACTTTGAGTCCCAGGCAGGTTTTTCTGTGTGAGCTCAATGTACATCACGAACCTCTGCATTTTATCCAGGAACAGATTGTATCTGTACAGTGATTATTGTAACTGGTGAGTGACAATGCATATTGCACTGGAATTTAACAATATTGTTTGAGTAATTACATCTGTGACAATTTCCTGTCAGGAGCACAAGCCTTGCTGCCTTTAAAGTGCGGCATGCCACACTGTGAGATATGGATGGTTACAGCTGGTGGGGGACACCTGAGTTTGCTGTGGTTTATACATCCAGCCTGTCTCAAAAAAAAAAAAAAAAAAAATACAAAATACAAAATACAACATTTCTGAGTACAGCACCTTCCCCAGCTCAATGAGCAAAACCTCAACCCAACCCTGCTTTTTTCTGTCACATCCACAGTCCCAGAAGACACAGTGTGCTGCCACATGGCTCTGGAGGCAGGTGGTGTCTGTTTTCTGCTCAATATGAGAACCACTTGTCCCTTTTTTGTTGCCAGAGGTTTAAACCCTCCAGGCAGGTCATAGATTGGATCACAAATGCAAGTTCTTTCAGGAGAGCTGGGACTCACTGTCCAAACTCAGGCTGCAGCAGAACCTGGAGCTCAAGAGCATCCTGCTCCCTGTCCAGCCTCCTGCAGGGCCATCATGGGTGTGAGGGTGAGGCACAGTGAAAGGAAGATAATTTAAACTTACAAATAATCCCCATGCAGCTCTAATATTGTAAAAAACATTTTTCTTTTCTCTCTTCTGAGTCACAAAAAAAAAAATATAAAAGAGGAAACGTGCAGGACTTCAAAAATATCTTGTCTTTGGGGTCGTTTGGACCCCAAAGAATTAATTTTTGATGAAGTAGCATTTTGTACTTTACTTATATATAGAAAAGGTAAGAATATAAAAATATATATTTAAACATATAAATATATAGGTACATATATTTATATATATTCCTATATACAAATATGTAGGTGTATATATAAATATATGTACCTATATATGTGTACATGTACCTTTCATGAGATGCTATTGCCATTCTGCTTTAAAAAATTAACTACTAAAAAATTTGATAATTTATTTAAGAAGTCAAAAAATTATTTAGGCTAAAATGTCAGAGGAAAACCCTTTTTCCTTCTTGAAATGAAAAATTTTACCAGACAACAACAACTTCAATCGATGCCTTTCCACTTTGCCTGCTCAAAAACCTCTGAAATAATTTTTTTCTTTTATTATGGAATGGTATTTTCCAGGAAACACCCTTTGGTTAAGAAATTAATTGAGAGTAGAAACAGAACAAGAGGCAAGGAAATGGTGGTGAAAATGATGAAACCACAAAGGATGAATATCTGTATTTTCCTTGGAATGGAGGCCTTTTCTTCACAAGGCCACTTCTTCCTTAGATCTATGGATTTAGTTAGATCCCTGCAGGTTTGTGGCTGTGTTTGTGGCATCAGCAACTCCTTCCATTGTTCTCAGTGGGGTAAAGCTGTCCTTTGGTTCATCCAGAAGTAGAATTTCTGGTGTTCAGATGTGCAGACAAGGAGCTCACAGGCTCATGGAAAGGTTTCTGCATCTCTTCAAGGCAGGCTGGTCATTCTTGGCATCAACATAAAATTTTATTCATGGGTTATTTAATCATTATAAAATTGTTGTTTCTTTATTAGAAAACTATCTTTGACAAAGATGCCCTTGCATAAATAACCCTATAATTCAGGTACTTGCATTGCTTATATCCACTAAATAAAATAGAGGTTGAGCTGAGAGTTAATAACTATTTGCTATAATTTGCCTATTAGATTGCCAGGAAGCCTTTTTAAAGGTAACATGATGTCATTATAAAGAGGCACCTGAGCCACAAACCTCAACTATCATAGCAAATCTGAGTCCCATCATCTCTAAAGTCTGATGTTCTGAGATTCTGCATTTATAATTTAAGTCCAGAATTGTCTATTCTTCTGAATTTCATCAGAGTTCACAACAGAGGAGATTTTTATAATAAAATAAGCAATTCTAATACCTAGAAAAGACTAGGTGACGTTTTTAAGTATGAAGTATTCCTTAAATGACAGTTCACTTTTAAAGTGCCAGTGACCATTGGAAAACACTCGATACAGAATATGAATTATAAAAATTCTTTTAAGTCGTAGAATAAGAGAAATAGAAAGATCTTCCTAGACCTGTCCACACAACCCAGTTTTGAGGCTGCACCTGATCCCCAATGAAAACAAGAATATTCTCTTCTCATTTGGTTAGTAGTACGAGGTTCACCATTGCAAAGGAAAAGAAATTTTACTGGGGAAAAAAAAAAAAAGAAAAAAAAAAAAAGAAAAAACAAATGCCCTACTGATTTCCTTACCAGATTGCCAGGAGGAGAACTAACCTCATCAGCTGCAGACACTCATCAGAAACATTTGACCATCCTGCAGATACAGAACAGCCATCTGGTGTCAATGGAATTGCATCAGCAGTGCTTTAGGATAAAATACATTTCTGCACCAGTCCAGGAGTTGTATTTACCCTCTCAACCTGTGACCTGCACTCAAGGCGTTCATACGGAAAAACCATCTTTAAACTTCCCACAAAATATTCTTTTTAATAACACTCTAACTCAGTACCCATCAACTAACTTCAGGAATTGAAGAAAATAAAAAATAAATTTAAAAATATATATATTTTTATAGATAGATGCACATATACATGCAAATAAATGCCTATAGGTGTATGTATACATATATATATGCGTGTGTGCATATGTGCATAGCTGACAAAACAACAAAAAACCTAAATACTAAAAAACTTAGAAAAAACTTTATTAACCTTTGTCACAGGTTGTGGGAGGAGGTTTTGTTAATATCATTATTTTTGTGAGCCTTCTATTCATGACTGTTTAAAAAAAAAAAAAATAAAAAGAAAGATGGTATAACAGTCAATCACAAACAGAGTTAATCAGCTTTCAACAAGAGATGTCATGAACTGAAAAATTAAATTAAGCTAAAATAGCCCAAAATGACCTGTGTCAGTTCCCTGCTCACCTGCATTAAATTACTTGTAAACCCAAGAACTTGCGAGATCACAGTTTTATAGCAAATAAAGCCAGCTGGAGCCTGGAGGAAATTGTGCTGTCCTGTGTTTCTCAGACTGCAGTATATGGACTGCTGGGTGTCTGGAAGGTGTCAGAATGGGGCCTGTGAAATGACTGCCAAAATCCTTGAAAGATCACACAGGAGTGAGTTCCCAGGAATTAATAACAAAATGCAAAACAAACCAAACAGAAAACCCAGAAACAATATAAAAATAAACACAAACAAAGCCCCCAAGCAAACAAACTGAGAGACCTCATGAAAACTCAAAACACAAACAAAGAAAGAGCAATTAAAAAGGAAAAAAAGGTACTCAATGTCAAACCCTCTTCCTTCAAAGTTTCTGTCTAAATAGAGTCTGTTTCAGTAATGCTGCACAAGATTATCCTTAGATGTGTTGTTTTGGGTTTGGTTTTTTTTTCTTTAATTTTGGTGTTGTGTCCAAACAGATTACTTTATCTGGATTTTTGAATCCTGGGAATTATTGATCTCTCCTGTCCTCAGACCAGTTTGTGTAATTATGTCACCCCACTGGGAACCTATTATTCACCCCACTATGCATAATCCAGCAATGCTTTTGGCCTTTCCTCCCACTTGTACTCATCAGGGTATCCTCAAAATGAAGTTTAATTTCTCTTTTATGAACTTTGCCCCTGAAATTATACCAGCTTGAGAAAAAAAAAAAAATGATACTGATTGGTTGGGGTTTTTTTACCCTTTATAAATTAGAGGAAGCATGAAAATTATGATCCTTCACTAGGAAGCTTCAGAATAGCTGCAACCACGTAATTACTACCGTGAATGAAATGGAAACTACCAAATACAGCAACTGATTTGTGATGCAAAATAAGTGCTTCCTGCTTTTCTCCCAAACTTAGTGCCCATGAAGAAGTGAGATACTGTAGCTGCAGGCATGAAAGCTACCCAAAATAAATTCTGTGAGTGGTGTGTGATGGGAAACATATTTTCTTCGCATTTTTGCTATCTTCCAAAATGCCTTTGGAAGGGGAAAGATGGTTCTAAAATAATGAGAGACTTTCCTGGCAAAACCATGCCTTAAATAAATTATTAGATGCCAGTGAGGAAACATCACTTCACAGCCAGTAAATCAGTGCCCTTTTGATTCAGGCTTCATTGAGGAAGGTCGTGTTATGTTAAGGAACAGCAACTGTGAGCATCTAATAAAAGCCACCAGTGTCTCGTTGGTTGGCTTGGCAGCTGTGGAAACCTTGGGGTGACCTTGCAGCAGAAGGTGAGAGCACGGGCTTGCACCCTCACAAAGCCTCAGCCACAGGTAGGTTTATCCCCATGAATATTTCATTGTGGACTCAGCAGCATTACTCACAGGAGCAACATTATTCATGTGCTTAATAGTGGCTGAAGAATCATATTTTGGCACAGTCACTGAAGCCTTAAACCAGCTCCTCGGCCTTCTAAACTTCCACCCTTTATTTTGTCCTGTTTTCTAAAACACAGAAAAGTACTAGCATTAACTGGAGAAACTCCAGATACAAGAGCCAAATTTAAATGGACAATTCATTACCAACCAGCAGGACTGTGAGCATTTCAGAATGTAAATGCCTAACTAACTTAATGTGAAATTTGAAATTATGCCATGGAGAGCCAAAGGGCTCTTTAAGCGCCTGTCAGGTTGGAGGCTGTGAATAGCTGGGCTACACCCCTGGATGTGTCTGTGCTGCTACATCCTCCACATCAGGAGTGCTGGGTTAAGTTTAGTGACATCCTCTTTGATGGCATCAGTGGTGGGAAGTGTTGGGAAAAAGCATGGTGGCCAGTGCTTCCTACCAAGTGAAGTTCCTTGGAATGGTATCTGCCTCCAAAGCAGCCCAATCCAAAATAGTGTTGAAATCATTGGGAAAATTCGTGTTGATTTTCCTTGACTTCAGAGCAGGCTGTTAAAATGCCCCAGGGCTCAGAACAAGGGGCTGTCAGGGGATGTATTTCCAGCAGGTGCCATTAATAGAGAGCAAATATTGGTTGTTGCCAAGAGCCAACACAAATCTTCCTGTTGAATTCACCAGGCTCCAGATCAAAACCTCTTTTGCAGTGTTTTCCATTTCATCTGCAGGGAGATACTGCACACACTCAGGTGTTGACTTGAGAGGTGTGGAGTACCTGTTTCTTTCCACCAATACAGATAAGACAATGGAGATTTGCTCCCCTCCTTTCTCTCAATAGCAAAATTACATGGAACAGTGGGAAAATGGCATTATGAAAGACAGCATTTTTTGCAGTATAAAGCAATGTAATTCTCTTGGCTTTGTGGCTTCAATAAAATAGTGCAAGTTTACACCAAACATGCTGTTATTTAAGCCTACCTAACTGAAACAGCTTTTGTATTCAAAAAAAAAAAAGTAAAAAGAAACAAGAAAAACCCCCCAAAAACCAACCAAACAAAAAAACCCCAAAAAATTAAAAAAAAAAAAATTAAAACAACATCAACAAAAACCACAACCCCAAACACACCAACAAAAAAATCTTAAAATGAAGATATTAAATCCAAATTACTGTGCTGGTGGGTATATTTCTGCAGGCTTTCCTCCATTTTGCATACATATATGCACTTAGTGTAAGCTATTCTTTTCCCCTTGATGTCTTGTGCACAGAAAATGCAAAGCTCAGGCATTAACAATAATCATAAAAACACCAAACCAAGCAATAATAATAATTATGGCACTGATTCGACATAATAACAGCAATAACTGGTTTTGAAAACCCTGCAAGTGTAAAAGTCTTGTTTGCTTTATGAGCCTATACATAGTGCTGGTCTTAAAAGTAAGAAATGTGCTTTCCAGCTCAGATTTCATAAAAAAAAAATTACATCTTTAATTAAGATTTATGGCATTCAATAGGACTCAGCAAGGATAGAAAAACTGCTTCAGAGTGTAAAAAAATAGCAGTTAAAAATGGGGAAATATGATTAAGTGTCTTTAATTCCTACTGCCTCCTTTACGGGGTTTCCGATGGCCTCAGGCAGAAATAGGCACTTATTGTCTTTAAAATGGCATTATTCTTGGCATAAAATGTTTATGGATCAAGATGAAACTCGTTTTGAGAAATAATAACACTGGCATGAATTGAAAGGACCTTGCCTTTGGAGGAGGAAAAAAAAAATTAAACATATATTTAGTTTAATGGAAAAATGTACTTAAAGGGAAACACTTTAAAAAAGGAGAGAGAGGTTTTCATGATGAAAAATATGATTTAGACATATAATACTTATGAGACCAAGGTGATTTGCATCTCAATAATGTAAAGTTATATTTAAATCTCAGTTCAGTCTTAAAATGGAGATAATGATGACCCTTAAAGGAGAATGGGGCTTTGCAAGGAGCACCATTAACTATTTCTAGGCAACTGTGTTGCCTTGGGCAATGAAAAGCTAGGAAAGGTAAAATCCTTTTAGGGCTCAGGCTCCTAAGCACTTGGCATATATTTCTGCAGATTTAACTGCAGGAAGCAGTAAATACTGATAGTCAAGCCTGGTCTGAGTCTTTGCAATCATATTCTTGTTGGCACTGCAAGCCACAGCCAAGAGTGATCTGAAATGTGTAGCGTTAAATTCATGACCCTCTCATTAAACCTTTCCCATGCCCCAAATCCAGGAGCCAATCTGAGGCACAGACCTGCCTGATCTCAGGTGGTTCTGCTGCCTGGAGGTGAAAATGACATGAACCCACTTTTGCCAGAATTTGGAGCTGTTTAAGGATTTATGAGTTGGGTTTCCAGCGCAGCTTTGTCTCCTTTGAAGTGGGAAGAGTGACAAAAACCAAGAGTATTCTTGCTGGACCCTTGATCCTGCAGTTTGTGTTATCAGCTTGCATCTTCAAGGATTGGTGCTCACTTGAGCATGGTTGCCCACACAGCTGCATGCTGAGAGATCTGAACCCAAACCCTGCATTAAAATACAAATAACTACAGCCAGAAAACAAGGTTCAACATGATTGAACCTGGAGGACTGATGAGGTGCTAACAAATTCCTTTTGATCTTGCTAGCTGTTTGAAATGCAAGTGGTGTTAAAGGTATCCTCTTGTTCCAGAAACATGGTTAGATCCCTTCAGCTCAGGAAATGTTGCTGGGGTAAGATGGCAGCCTCATTGCAGTTGAGTTTGGAGATTGGGTTATGGCTGTTATATAAATGGAGCCTGAGGAAAATGCAGAAAAATAAAGTAGCAGCAAGCAGCATATACTTTCTCCCATCTGGCAAAAACTTGTTCCATTAAAAAGCATTTCATGCAAGTAGTTAACATCTAAACTTCATTGAAACAATACCATAAGATTACCAACAATACCTAAGGACCAGACTGCATTCTTTTACGAAGAATAGAATTTATATTCAATTCCTTTCCTAACCAGTAAAGATGAAAAACACTGGATGCTCTGTTACTTCCCCCAGGAAAGAGGCAGTCTGAACACTTCTTTCTAGTCTAGGAATAAGATATAAAACAGAGGAAGGCTCAGCTGAGACCTCAGAGAGGTTTCCACATCTCAGATCATCAGATCCCGACAAGCATTCAACACTCCTCATTTAGGGCTTTTCAAGAAGGACTTCCTGAGTGTTTCATCAAAGACATGATCTGTACTAAGCATCACACAAAAGTTCAGGGTTAAGGAGCCTTTGAAACTTCAGGCCACATTTAAATAGAAGCTACATAACCATGGAGAAATAATAATCAAATAAATATTTAAAAAAAAAATTACATTGACAGAATGGCTGTTTAAACCAGTCACAGGAAAAAGGGAAAGACACTCATCCCAAAATAATATTAGTGCTTTGCACAGAGTAATCTTATGATTTTGGTTTTATGATTTTAAAATTAAAATGTCAACAGCAACCAGCTGCCTAATAAATAAAAGTTCTGACAGGTAGAGAAAAAAAAAAAAAAGTGAGTTTTGCTTAACAAGTATAACTCATCTGAAGGATGATACACACAAGGGTCATTCAAACCCCACAGCCAGCATCACTGAGCAGGAGTATTGATTTATTACTGCCTTTTACTGACAAGCAAGTCAAGGTTTTACCTGACTTTCTGTCCTCTCTATCTAGGTGTCCAACACTGAGCTTACCAGGAGCTGCAAAAATGCTAAGGTTTGTTCTGAAAATAATTTTGCTGTAGTCTCTGTGGGATCGTGCTGCTCTGCACCCAGCCCTTAATAAGGTGACAATCAAACTTTTCATTCTTACCAAGGGACATTTATTTCTGGGGAAGACAGGTCTGAAAGAGCAGCAAGAAAGTAAGCATATTTCCTTTGGTCTGTGACACCAGTCCCATCCCCAAACCAAGCTCCCCATACCCAGGGCAGATGCGATCCTGAGTGCCGCATGATGAACTTGAGTCTCACAGGGAGTTTTGGAAATTCCAGAACTTGAACAACCACAACAAGTGATTCAGATGCCTTCAAACGCTGATCCAAGTGCTCCTTGGGCCTCGGAGCTGCAAGTGGAAGGTTAACCCAAGAAATTTCACATCACTGTGGTTTGGTCGGACGCTCTCCACCAAACCAGGGTGCTCCAAGCCCTTGGACACCTCCAAGGATGGGGCAGCCCCAGCTGCTCTGGGCACCCCGGGCCAGGGCCTGCCCACCCTCCCAGCCAGAAATTCCTAATTCCCAGTATCCCGTCCATCCCTACATTTTGGCAGCATGAAGCCATTCCCCCATATCCTCTCCCTTCACCTCCTTGTCCCAAGTTGCTCTCCAGCTCTCCTCTGGCCTCTTTAGCTTCTTCTTTGACTTCATCTTTCTAATATGAATAACACAAATTTCCACCACTTAGTTGTGACACAAAATAATGTTTATGTGTGCAGGATATTCAGCTAAAACCATGGATAATTTATGAGTTCATGTTTGTGTGAAAAGGGAAGTTTTGAGACATTTCCAAAATATTATTTTATTTTGGGATATTTTAGCTAACATATGGTTGCATCCACATTTTGAAAAACTAAATAATTCATTACCAATTTCCTTTAAATTAACCTTTTTTGAACAAGTTACATTGTATTTATCAAAATCTGCTACTTAATTTATTTTTATTTTTCAACTTTTTAATTATATTCACATATACTCTCTCAAAGTGATTACCATCCTTAACATCTTCTAAGGAGACATAAAATTGTTTATGAGGAGAAACCATAACTATGTCTCATAAAAACTGCCATCATTTCATGAAGGTCTCTGCTGCCAGATTCACTCTCTAAACTTGCCATTATATGGTAAATGCTGAAACAAAAAATTAGTGAGTGGAAGAATGTCTTGCATCTTCATCTAATTTTTAAATAATGGGTTTATGTCCTGAAAAGATTTTAAAGCATTTGCCTTTATTGAGTAACCTAAATATTCTAACTTTTCTAGGATATTTTTTCTTCCATTCAGAAAAAGAAAAACTTTTAAGCCCCCTTGGCAAGGCTGAAAACTTGAATTTTGATTCTGAAAGTGTTGGGGGAAAAAGGAAAATAATTAAGAGGTGTCCAAAAAGCAATGTATTTTTCAGGCTCTAAATGGGAAAATAGTTTTCTAGAGTCCTTAGTACATGCAAAATTGAAGACATTCCTTTTTTAGTAATAACTTCTGTCTCTTACACTTCTAACAACACAACTCTCTTACAGATTAATTTTATTTTTTCTCTTGCCTTTCTTGACCTTCCTATTTAATAAATCAAACCAAAACAACTCTGCTTTGAAAAAAAATACACTCCAGAAATAGTCTCTATTTCCTGTATCTCCTTTTTTTTTCTAGCTTGTAAGATTCTCATATGTCCTTTTTTTTTTTTTTTTTACTTATAAAAGACAAACATGCTCCACTGGCAGACAAATAGACAAATATACAATAAAAAATATGTAAAATTTAGACTGATACTTATAGATTGGTATATTACCAGATGATGTTGCTGATAACTTTTCCTCTGCAGTGTTTAGTCACTGGATGCTGTTTACATGCTATTTACACCTAAAGATATAGAGGAGACAAAAAGTCCATCATTTTAGAGACACTGAAATTAAATTATCCTAAAAACATGCTGTCGTCTAAGGAAAAAACTTGTATTTGTATGTCGCAGGTGAAAGGATTTTTGTTTTTTGCCAAAATTGAAGGGGAAAACACAAATAACTCCTAAGTTTGGTTTTGATGAAGTAGAAACTAAAGCGGAAAAGAGCAAAGTGGAAATCAAGAACTGAGCAGATCCCAAAAAGGAGGAATAGTGAGAGGCGAGAAGGTCTCATAAAGGCTCTCCTGAAGTTGTTTATCCCAGAGCACCCTGAAGACAGCATCAGCAGAGCTCAGGATTTCCCTTGAGGGGAGCTGGGCTGGGCACAGAACGCAGGGACAGTCTGGGAGAGGAACCTCTCCTGATCTAGAGTCATTTTCCCATGGGTTTGGGACTTGGAGCAGAAAATCTCCCTCATCCCTGCCCAGCCTTGCTGCCTCTCTGTGTGCAGCCTCTTGTACCACCTACTTTGCTCCATAAAAGCAAAGGGGAGCCCTTTATGGATGCCACACAGCTTGAGAAGCGTTCTGCAGACATTCAGATAAATGAATTTGAGTTCACTTTCTCACCTGGAAAGGTGTTTTGTGTCACAGAGGAACCAAATAGGAACAGAGTCCCTTCCTTGTTTCTGCGCTCACTTTTATGAGAATTTCGCCTGTTGAAAAGCAAACCTGCAAGATAAAGTCACAAGTCCTCACTGAAGGAAAAACACCATCCACAGAAGAGGCTGTTCATAGCACACCCCCTCTCCTGGAACTGACTTGTTTATCTGGGACTGGATTCAAGTCTTCTGAGGCACTGAAAATCCCTGAGAGCAACCACCAACCCACGTATGCATATATGTGAATACATATGCAGCACTCCAAATTCATATTCTGCTGCCTAATTAATTGAGTAATGCCATCAGGAAGCAGCGAGACAAGCAGGTGACTAGTGTAAATAATAGAATGTGTGTTTTGGAGCCTCAGCAGTGAATGTCCTCCCCAGCCTAGTGCGAGCTATTCATTACTTTGTAGGTTGTTTGCAATAACAAATAGATGTGAGAATGTTGTGATTGGCTCATCAACATTTCATGAACCCAAAAAGAGCAACCCACAACCAAATAAACCTTCCATCTTAAATGATTCACTATGATCTGCTGTTTTATATGAGCAGTTTTAGGGAGCTGGGATCACATCCCTTTTTTTATAAACAAATGTCTTAGTTCATGGCTATTCGGTTTGATTTATTTTAATAATAGGGAAAACTGGGGAGAAAATTAGATAAAATAGGGAGATAAAGGAAAATGCATCGGGTGATTTAGAACAACTGAAATTACATGACTCTGCTCACCAACATCCGTGTATCCAGCACAATGTGTTTCCCAGGATCGCTCCTAACAGCACGTTGGAGAGTCTCTGGCACGCTGTGCTTCTCAGCCTGGATGTAGTGCCCCAGTAAATGATGCCTGACATTTACACAGCACCTTTCACCTCCAAATCCCAAAGCACCTGACAGCCTGTTCAAACTGATTACAGGCTCAGGGCCAGGTTCTGCTCTCTGATGCGTTAAGGTAGAGGGAAGGACTCTGCCTTGGTAGCCTGGCTGTAACCTCAATTATATTACTGCAATTCCACTGATTCTGGACAATTTTATTAAAAGGTCACTTTGCCAGGCCGTGAAACTCCACCAGCAGCAATACTTTTTGGTTCTGCACTGTGAGCACGCAGGGTTTCAGGCAGCCCACCACATCTGTGGGTAGCTGGTGGCAAAGAGGCAACGGTGCTCGTACCTCTGCAAGGATTTCCAGTAAATAGTATTGATCCCAAAAACAAACCCAGCCTCAGGGCTGTAAAAACACTTGGCTTATGATTCAATTTACAATACATGGGCCCAGTTTAATCTCAAATGATAGGAGCTCATAAACCTAAAATCTGACCAGGGCCAGTGCTCCCCCAGTGGCCAGTGGATGTGAAGGGTGTCAGGGTCTTGTTCAGCTGTGCTTTTTCTGTGGAGATAAAGTCGTGAGCATTGCAAAACACAAAGCAATCCTACTGGTCTCTCTGAACTCTGAGATTTATGCCATGCAGTCTTGCACAACACCTAATTTATTCTTTCATTCTGCAGAATTAGAAATTTGTTTGGTATAATTTAACAAGTTGCTTAAAAATATACCTTACACAGTACCTGGAAACACAAAGAATAAGGTTGTGTCAGGCCACCTGACAGAAACACGCATCCAGGCAGGACCACAAAACTGGGAGTAGGGTACCGCTCTCTGTGTGAATGAGGGTACAATCATTTTGCACAAGCACTTGCAAGAACTAGATAAAATTCCCCATCCTTCAACTCACGTGTAGGAGCATGTGCCAGAGAGGGATCAACAGAATCCACCTCTCTTAGATGTATTCTTCCACTTTAATGACAGAGGAAGTTTCGCAGGAGTTTGGAATCAGATCTATCAGGTCACCTCCAATCCAAATCATTCTACGAGCCTGTGATTCTATGAAAACACACCCAGTTGTTTGCACAGGACCAAACAAATGCCATAAGTGGGTAATGAATTAGGCCTAAAGCCATGTTTCTGACCAGTCCAGCATAATGAGTCCTGCAGGGAAGCATTCCTCCAGGCTTGTTCTTGGAAGGAGTGCTTATCATTCACTACAAGTCCTCATCGGGGTTTTATGAGTAAATACTTCTAATATTCAACACTCACATGAGCCATTGCTGGTCACCACTGCCCTGAATCTGGCAGCTATTGCTGCCTTGGTGTCCCTCATCGCCATGAGGTGAACAGTGAGCAATCTGTAACCACACTTCCCCACAGTTTCTGAGTGTCTTCAAACAGCCCTGGAGCTGGGGCTGAATCAGGCCATGCAATATTGCACTCAAATCTTCCTAAGATTTTTTTTTTAAAAAAAGGGGAAGACAAAAAAAAAAAAAATTAAAAAAAGAAGTTTAAGGGATCAATTCCAAAGGGCAAACGAGCCTTAGCAGGTAAGGCCAGATGGCACTTAAGCTTCTTTATGTGGTTGCCTATTTACACTCAGATGCTGCCACTTAATAACATTGACGGAGGAATAGTTAACAGAGGCAAGTGATTAATTAGTAGGTCAAAGGTTATTTCCACTCCGCTCCTTTTATTTACCTGAGACAAGATTAAATCAAATAAGAGCTCGTAGAAGGAGACTTCCAAGGGAAGCTGCTAATCACAGCTCCTCGTGTACTTGGTATTCACACAGTGTGCTCAAGCTCTGGGGGAAAAATAAAAAAAAAAGTTTGGCTGAAAGGATTGCAGCAAGCCAAGCAATCTATTGTAAAAACAGGGGCTCCTGGCTCACTTTCCTGGGAGCTTTTATTCCTTGAATTGGAGAGACCTTATTGAGCCCAGAGTCCCACAGGTCTAGCACGAGAAACAAAACAGATGCTGCCAGAACTTTGTGTATTACATTTGACAAAGAGGGAAGTTAGCCCAGTTTCACGGGGACGTGTACCCAGGAATAAATTGGTTCACAGCAGTTGCAACAGAGAGTATCCTCTGTTCTATCAGCATGTTCCACCCTCTTAAAGGAATATTGGATTTATACGTTCCTGTTCTCAGCCTTGAAACAGATTGTCTTATAGCCTTGAAATTGTTAGCAAACCTGCCTGTAATATCAAAGCATGTTTTCTCCTTAAGAATATTACATCTTTTTTTATTATTTTTTCCTTAGGATATCTTAACTCAGAGTATAGAGGGGCCTCATTCCTGTTAGTGGTCTCGTAACCCCATTGCAATTACAGCCATTAGTGGAATATTGGAATGTCAGTGCCGGTACTAGATGCAGGAATGGATGTGCCCTTGAATGCCAAACCTCTCTTGAATGACTGGAAATTGCCTGTTTTCCAAATGTACATTTCCACGGCGACTTCATGCCTGTGGAATGCCAAATAATAGAAAATCCTGGACTCAGACGTGCTTGGAAATATGAATCTTGATCCAAAACCAAGTTATGCAGTTTGGGACCACCTGTAGGTTTTTGTGAGATGTGGGCACTGGAGGTTCCCACTGCCAGAGTGAACACAGGAGGTGTGGGAAGCAGCTGGGCAGGTTTCCTTGGGCTGGGCTGCAAATCCAGCCCAGGTCACTGGGAGCTGGTCAGGGTCTCTCCTGGGCTGGTGGGCAGGTCCATAGGATGTTGCTGTGCAAGATTTGTGAAGGGCGTTCAGCCCTGGAGCTCCAACCCAGCACTGGAGGCACTGGAAAATTGAGTTCAGCCTCAGGGTGAATCTCAGAACCCCTGAGTGTTGAGCCTGCCTGGGAATAAATCAGGGCAGTGCTGTTTCATTCATAAGGAGAGGCAGCTTTCTGCATGCTCTGCTTGAACTGCTTGAACCTTCAAAATACTGGTCTGAGCACAGAAAGATGAATTACAGATGAGAAGAAGGCCTCTGTGGGCCAGGTAAGCTTCAGGCTTATTTTCTGTCTCTCTCACAGATTTGCTATCGGATATGGGTAAATCCAATGGAGATTACACAGCCCTCTGTGCCTCCACGTTTCATCTGGAAATAATACAGTTATCTGCATCTGTCTAAATAGAAAAGCCAAGGTGCTCAGGTATTGCCATCAGAGAGCACAGAGAAGTCCCTCGGGCTTTGAGATGTGAATGCAAGTCTGGCCACATGCTTTTCCAAACTTCAAGAAAAGTTATGTCCCATCACAATTATGTGGAGAAAACCACTCAGATTAACTCCCACTGAGAGGTCTCACATACTTCTGGTCCCCAAAAGCCTTCATCAATAGCTTGGAATTCTCTTTTTATTTTATTTTTTTCCTTCTTCCTTTGTTGTTTTTCTCTCTCACAAATCACTTGGTAAATTCAGTCTAAAATGCTTCTGGTTTAGAGATCAGCAATATAACAAAACAAATCAAGTCCTGCAGGCTAACTATGCTGAACCAGATCCTCAGTATAATCAAGCTGTCCTGAGATGAGGTGTGCCGTGACAAACATGGTTTGAAATGTAACCTGGACCACCAGTCAGGAACTACGACCCTGGAGAAAAAGCCCATGAGTCTTTCTTTCATTTTTCTTGCTTATGCCCCATGCCTTTTCCATAGATCTGCCTGGTTCCAGACTAATAGAGGTTTCCCTGCTGAGGAAGCCTTGAACCATTTGGCACCCAGTCCCTGGGCAGTGACAGCACCAAGAAAGCCACCACTGCTTCATAACCTCCTGCTTTTCAGTGTCTGAAGAGGACTGGAAGTAATTCTGAAAAGTGGTTAGCAAAAGTTTAATCAGATAATGGTGATAATGTCTCTAACTGGCTCTGTATAAGAAAATGTAATGATTGCACTGGCTGGTGATGGGCTGAGGTTTCTAAGAAGCCTGAGTGTTTGAGACAACCTTGTCACAGGGGTGTTTGTGTTTTACACACAGGTATTTCTGTCCTTAGGCAGAGGGTAAGGAAATGGAGAGGGTGCTGAGACATCTGAGGGAAGCACAGAACCCTTCTGGCTATCCCCTCACCTCAGGGTGAGCAGGAGAACTGGTCCCCCTTTTAGCCCAGCAAATGAGCTTTGTTTGGCAGAAAAAGAGGTGCAGAGCTGGTGCCAGTTCCAGAAATCTCTGTTAAATTGCATCAGCTTGCAGTTGTGCTAAACTGTTCCACATTGAACCCTTGAGCTCAGAAGCAAAGAGGAGAGTGGAAGGGAATGAAGAGGAGAGGGAGAGGGAGAGGGACAGGGACAGGGAGAAGGAGAGGGAGAGACTGGAGTGTGGGATACCAAAGCCCAGCCGTCTGAGAGCATGTGTATCAGGAGATGTTTTCTAGGGTACAGAAATGAGGCCATGGGAAGAGCAGCCTATTCTTCAATCTCATTTTCTACCTTGAAAGGTCATGTTTGACTGATAATGTCATTTTTTTCATGCTGTCAAAGCAAATGTAGGCTGGAAATGACATCATCTTGCCTGAGGGAGCTTTATAACACCTCCTTGGTTTTGTGGCACTCAGCAGTGCATATTGTGGAAACAGAATCAGATGAGCACTTACCCATCATCAACAAAGCAGCAGATCTTCCAGACCCACGAGGTGTGACCTGTGCTTTCCGCATTTTTCTCGCCCTGCTTCCACAGCAGAGGCCAGCAGAAACCACGGGAAAAGAAGACAAGATGCCACTCAGACCAAGGAACGCCTTCCTACACAGTGCCCTGGTTCATCACATGCAAAAACACACTTGGGACTGAGCTCTGCTCTCCCAGGGGGGTTCTTTGCCTGCCACCATGGTGCCACAGCTCTGCTTTTTCCATGGCTTTTGGGTTCAGCAGATCTCCAAATTGTGTGTTTTGCCTGCAGCTGTAGCAGTGCTTTGCAACACAGCAGCTCTGACTCCAAGTGATCACAGCTGGCGCATCTCTTTGAGCTAAATTGGTGAAAGACAGGGTAAATGACAGGTTACTTCAATGCAGCTCTTAGCAAGAACTTATGGAGATTATTATGAAGGAGCTGGAAAGTCATCACTGGAATCTGCTTGTGGAGCTGACAACTGAGAGATAGCTTTCTTTGATAACTTTTAATCACTGTGTTTTCTACTTATGCAAATTGCAATAATACCCTTGATGCTCTGGATTTCTGTAGCGTTCAGGCTTGTGGCAATGACATGACAATTCAGAGTTGGATGTTCATCCTGCTCTAGCTTATGTCTGCTTCAAAGGTGTCTGACATTTGGTGGTGACGTACACTGATTCATGTGGTACGTGTGTCACCAGAACACGCGTTCAGAAAGAAACATCCCACAAAATGCCACTTTGGGAGACTTCATCTCAGTTTCATCATTGTTTAGGGTTTGCTCGCACAGCTAATTGCAAGCAAGCTGCCTTTGTGTACCAAAAACAAGAAGAAAAAAAAATAAAATACATAGGAGCCTAATTTGTCTTGTACCAAGGTTTCTCCTAGTCCTTCATTCCACAGAACGGGCAGAGAGAGACTGAAATCTGAAATACTCTGCCTACATATGAACTAGATGGACATTTCAAACCCAAGCACTTTTTAAAGAGGGAGCCTAATAAAACTCATTCTTGCTAGGTGATACAATAGGCTTTGTATGCCTAAATTACCAAATTACTGGTTTGAAAAATAAAATGATGACTCCTAAGTCACTCAGGGAGTTTTTGAAGTGCTACCAGGTATTTTTGCACATACGCAGGTCTTGGTGGATATCATGACCTGGTGCAATACCTTCTCATGAGTGACGTGGAAATTGCCTATTTATTCCACTCTGGCTCCATCATGGGATTAGTCTCTATATTACAGTTACTGGTGGTTTTCCCAGTTCAGCTTTCCATGGGTTTCTTTGAAAGATGATTTAATAGGCCACGGGGCCGTAATGCTGTCAGGAGATGTGGTGCCATTAGATCATACTGACGCTAATTGAGACTTAATACACCCTCTTGCCTAAAAGAATGTATTGTGGGTAATTTTATCTCGATATTCAATCTAAACTTTCCATCTCATTACTCCCAGCCTTGCCCACTGCAGCCACCCTAAATGATCACCCCGCCTGTTTCCACCAATGACAAAGACGTGGGCAGTTATCATATTCCAGCCCCTGCTCCTCTGGATGTAATTAGGCCAAGGTGTAAAGTGAGCTGGGTCACCCAAGGGCACAGCTTGGCCTAAAAGAGGAGGTCAAATGGGGGAAGGGGAGATCCATCAAGGCTCTGCTGTTGAGGAGCACGACTGAAAAGAAGCGAGCCCAGTTTATTTTAGTTTGCTCTGTTCTTTTTGTTAATGTGCCTCTTTTTTCCCTGCTTGCAGGAACTGATACTAGGATGCGTGTTCAACATTGGAGATATCTGTCTGGCCCAGGCTTTGCAAAGTTTTGAGAAACATGGTATAAATTGAAATTTTCTGATGTGGCACGGGAGCTGTCAGTGCTATAGCGGTGTTACAGGGATAAACTTGTCAAGTTTAAGCCAAGTTTCACTCAGACATACTCTCTGAGACACACTGAGCACTCAGGTGGCTTTCTTAGGTTTCCACCCAGGTTAGCAAACACAGGCATGCAGGAATAGCAGGAAGTTTAGTGGGCAATCTCTTAGACCTCCACTGAAATCACCACAATGCCAGCACTAAGATCATTAGATCAAACTTCAGCAAAAAGGCAGAGAGGGGCAGGACTGAGCTCACAGACCCCCAAATTGAAATCTGCACAACTTCAGAGCTCAGTTCTGTTACTCACACACAGGTGTTTGTTGGCATCTGAGATGTCCTGGAGTATTCCACAAAATTTTTATGGGCTGTCCCAGAAAGGCAGAAGGCTCCTTCAGGCCCCTGGAAGTACACCACACACTCCTTGGCTTATCAAGAATATTAGAAATCCATATAGGTGGGCAACTGAGTCAGGATCACCACTGCATTATTTTTACAACAGTGAGAGTACAGAGCGAACTTTGTGCAAATCCTTTTATTTGGGACTTTTTTATATGTGTGGGGTAGGATTGTTTTAAAAAGTGTTTAACCACACTTTTTATTCTGAAAATATATTTTTCTATAAGGTCCATTTTGAATCAGAACAAATTTGGAGAAAATTAAAAACTTGATTAATTTCTTCCCGGACAGAACACATTTGTAAAATCCTTTCATCAGCTCTTCGGGTATGAAGCTGGGTGTGGGAAACAATGTAATTTGCTCAAGAAAAACAACCAAAATTCCAGAATGAAAGTGTTGGACTGGATTAAGGGATTTTGTTGTGGGTTTATATTCCACAGGTGCTCCTGTGATGAAAGGAGAAGGATGAGCCAGAGACAGTATCCGGAATTCCAACCAGAGGATGCAGGGCTCGTGGGCAAGCAGTCCTCAGGGTGATGGAAATGGTAAATTTTTGGCTCTGGCACTGTTCTTTTCTGCTTCTCAAGAAGCTGCAGCCCTTCTTCAGCCTGGGGACCAGCACAGTGTCTCTCCTGAAAGAGGTGAGCTGGTGATGCAGAGACACAATGGTTTGTCAGTAGTCCAGGCAAAACATTTGTGTTTTATGCAGCAGACACTTTCCATCCCCACCAAAAGGAGCTTTGGCATTTTCCTTGTGTTGAAAGACGATGCCCAAAGCAGACCAGCCGAACCCCAGGAGAAGATAAAGGCTTAGCAGCACCACAGAATTGACAGCCAAAATGTGACAGGGCTCCTCCAATCTGGCAGCCAAGGCAGCAGGGCAAAGCCCATTTCAGCAGGGCTTTCCCCAGGTCTGAGTTTAGCACCAGCACATCACCGAACACCCATGGACGGGGATAACTGCACATCTCTGCCCATCCCTGTGCAGCCACAAACCTGCAGCCCCTTCAGCTCCCCCAGCTGTGCTCACAGCAGGTCCCAGAGCTGATGGACACATCTTTGTGCTCCAAATGGCTCAGCCCTCCATGCCATAAAGGGGTGTGAGGAAGGAGAGGAAAGAGGGGCACATGGAAACCACGCAGCTTATCTGGACAATCTGTTAAACAATCCCATAAAATAGGTTTGTTTGTTGGTTTTGTTTTGTTTTGTTTTGTTTTTTTTCCTTTTTCACTGTAAAATCTCAGAATGATTTATGTTGGAAGGGACCTCAAAGCTCGTTTAGTCCAGTTCCACCTGCATGGCCTGGGACACCTTCCACCAGGCCAGTTTGCTCCGAGCTCTGTCCAGCCTGGCTCTCAGCACTTCCATTCACAGTTATGGATAAATCATATAGGATGTGAAATAACCTTCTGGCTGGACTGTTCAATACTCACCAGATCAGGGAATAATAATGTTCCATCTGCCTTTGTAACCTTAATCCTGCCCTTAAGAGGATAGCTGCCATTCCAGCAGCTTTCATCAAACAAGTACACATTTTCATTGTAAATCCTTTTATAAGATTATTTTTTCCCATGGCTAAAGGTCAGAGTTTATTCTGACAGATACAGGATTGTGAGCAATGAGGGTACAAATAACAGATGCACCTAATACCTAATCAGTAAATTAAGGGAGGAAAAAAAAACCCCAACCTTAATTCTTTGTTTATGTGGGAATGATTCCTTCCACAGTCCAAATCCACCATGGTCCCTATGGAATCAAAAGAGAAAAACTCACAATAAAACCAATAGAAATTACTAGAGGAGACTGATGAAACAGCGCAAAGTCCTGAAATTTTGTGATCCATTTGTCACCAGCACAGGACAGCCAGGAAAAGACTGCAGGCTTAAAAAATGTACTTTTTTTCTTGAGGCATCTGCACCCATAGGAAATTCCACCCTTCCTCCCACAGGATCAGGCCACACGGTATCATATGTTTGTCACTTCCAGGATGGATTACTGCAGCTCCTGGCATTTGGTGACGAATGAGAAAACAATGTAGAGAGTGCAGCTGATGCAAACCACTTCTCCCCACTTCCTGCCGGGGTGAAGAAACCCTGAACGTATAAAATTCACGTACCAGACCTTCCACCCTGCTTTTCAACACCGGTTTAATATCTTCATCCTTATAAGGTCTTGATATCTTATATATAGATCTATATCCTATATATGGATCTATATCTTATATATAGATCTTATATCCTTATAAGATCTTTAATATCTTCATACTTATAAGTGTCATCAAAGTGGTGACACTTTGCAGAGAGGTGTGTGCTTCCTCCAAATAATCCCCTAAAGCCCCTCAAACTCCCAGATTAAGATGTATGAAAATGATGTGTGAATACACATTTCATTCATTTATTGGCTTTCTTTAATTTGGTCAGAAAAGGTTTATCTCTTCAAGTCAAAATACCTTATTTTCATGTTCTCTAGTTCCCATAATTATTAAAAATTAGGAAATTACAACCAAAAAAAGCCACACTGAATTTAACATATTCCCCCTCTCCACCCTGCCTAGTCTACCATTTTGGTGGGAAAAAGAGCAAGAAAAAAAACCCAATTGGAATAACCTTAGAAAAACATTCATGTTATTTTGAGAGCTTTAACTCAAGAAGTTGATTGCTCACCAAGCTGTAATCCAAATGTAGAACACAAACAGTTCATAAAAAAACAGATACCTCAAAGACAAATTCAAAAGATTTTAACTTTTTTGCAATTTATTTCCTTATAAAGTTCTACATCAGAAAAAAATAAGTCGTACTCTTCTTCTTGCTACCTCTGAACTGTAAAACGCCTCTTACAAAGTGTGAAGGAAAAACCTGTTGTGAAATGAGAGACCTGCTTACCTCCCTGTGGCTTCAACTGCTCAGCAGATGACAAAAAACCTCAATGTTGGGTTCTGCACTTGGATTACCTCCCTTTTAGCTGCTGAATTCCCACTGCCAACCAACTCAAGGGAAGGAGACAACTGGAATTCAGGTTGTTACAACCGTTCCTTCAATCTAATAAAGACATATTTGCACGTCTAGGATGAGTTCATGAGTTGCATGTCTAGGATGAGATGGTATTCTCCTCATACCCAACCTGCCTTTGGATCTGTGTCTTGTGCACACTTCCCTGGAGATCAGTGAGCTCCTGGGTGATGAATTCCTCCTCCCCTCCCTTGTAACACCCCGTATCCTTGTGAGGATCATTGCCACAGGTGAAGGCCATGTGAGGTGGCCAAGCACTCTGACAGTTCCTTTTGCAACGTGCTAGGGAGACTTTGGGAGAACCGATGCTTAGGGGGAAAAAAAAAAAGTGATTGAGGGCTGCTGAACCAACCCCAGCAAAATCAGCTTTAAGTTTGAGTTGAAAGAAAGCTGAGCATCGAGCAGCAAAAAGGATTTAACTTCACCACTGAGGTGCCTGGAGGCCATCTGCTGCTGAATGCCCACATGCTCTTTGCCTGCCACATTATAGCAGGAGAGGGCTTTTTGTTTGTTCTTGCAGGTCCTGCTTGTGCCTGTCCCAGAGGTTTCCAATCTCTCTCGTTGGCTCCGGTGTTTTCCCCACGGTCCATGTCAGAGAGCACTGGAGCCTGTGCTGGTGACCATTTACCCTCGCTCTGAGCCTCTCTGAGCCTCTCTCCCTCTGTTTCCCTGTAACTCCATCGTGCTTCACTCTGGGCTCACGTGGAAACTGCTCCAGAGACAAAACAATGCTGGGAGCATCTGTTGGTTTATTTAAGGAGCTTGTCGTGTCGGGAGCGCGACACCGCAGCACTGCCGGCAGCCTTTGCAGAGCTGTGGCTCCAGACATGCCCACCCCTAGGAAGGCTGAGACAGCCTTTTTGTCCCCCCTAGGCCCTCACTTTCTCCTGATGCATCTGCCTGATGAGCACTCTCCTGCGCTCCCTTCACACCATGGGCAGGTCTGTCACACCTGGCCAGAATCTTATAGCAGGGCACGCTCTTCGCTCCAGAGCTTGCTGGTGAAATTGCTCGTGCTTTGGCCAGGATGGTGCCTGACACAAGAATGCTCTGGCTCTCCACAGCCAAGGAACACAAAAAAACATTCAAAGAATACAGCTGAAGCCTTCCCAGCCCTCGAGTTTGGTGCCTACGATAGACCAAATGATCGATTTTCATAAACTGCAAAAACTCCCAGCATCACCAGCAGTTTCTGAGCTTTTTGAAAATCATGAGTTTATTTGTTGCTGGGATGTGCCCCTGAAAATGATTTCTAATGCTGACTGCTGAGTTGGTTAGATTATTTCAGTTCCTGGTTTTGCTTTTTTCTCCATGGAAAAGATTTTCAGTGTTGCTGGGGAGGATGTTTCTTGAAAGGATTGTTGCAGCAAGAAATGGCTGCAGCTGGAGTTAGAGCACCTAAAAATAACTATAATAGAAATAAACAAATACTATCACTCTAGCCACATGACAAAGTAAGTTTAGGATAAAAGATCCAAGGATTTAACCTTCAGCTCCCTTGCTGAGCAGACACAGAGCACTGACCAAAGGCATGGACTGTGCATGGGACACAATGATTCTCTTTGAGTTCCTCAGCTGCTCCCCAGCAAAGTCCTAAGAACTGAATGCTGAGCCATCCAGAACTGCCTGTGTTTGAGACACTCCACCAGAACCCCTTGTTTGCAGATGTTCTGATGAATTAGCACTTTACTGTTCCTTTGGTCTCAGTGGGAATTTTGTTAAAACCTTTTCTGTGACACATCCCCTCGCCCCATCCACATTCCTGATGAGACAAGCAGAGAGCACTTCAGATTCTTTAAGAGACATCCACAGAATATATGAACTAGCCTAAAAGCATTTTGGAGGCTGTACAGACCTTAATATTGAGTGTCATGGGCCAAGTTCTCATCTTTCTGACATATCTGGCCCTTTTCTTAGTACCCTTTGCCAAAAATCGTTATTCATCTCAAATACCTTCATCTCCATGAGGCTGTATAATCAATATTGCCAGGTGCTGTAAGGGCTAATAGTGGATAATAGCTTCTGGCTCTGTATTAAAGTCCAGAGAGTCACTAGTGAAATAAGGTCTGATTTGGTACAAACAAGGGCTCTGCCTTGGATACACCAGATTTGCTGGGATTAAACTTGTGATGTGCATGTACAGTTGCTTTATGTGATCTCTGGATCGTGTTAAGCACAGATCATTTGTCATGAGAACTTGCTGAAGGCACGAGGCACCTCACAGAGGCCAAGGAGTCAATGCCACACACATCACCAGACAACAAAAACCTGTGTAACAACCACCCACCGAATTAACTCTTCTTATTCTCCTCTGTGGCAACGCTGACAAAAGACACACATCTCCAGGGAATGAGCTCTCCTCCTTGCCTGACCCATCTGACAATCACAGCACTCAGAAGCTGTCTTACAGCTGGAGCCTGACAAGTTAAATCCAGCTTGCAGCTAAAGGTTGGGAGGAATCAGTCATGAAGGGCTCAAGTGAAAGATTTCCTCTGGCAGATCAGAAAGGAGCAGCATCCCCCCTCCTGGAGCAGACCCCGTGCATTCGTGAGCACACACAGGTATCTCCCTGCTGCACACCAAGAGCATGGAAAGCTATCACATGAGATGCTGTAATTTTGTCAGCCACCCCCATACCTTGCTGAACACTTAATGTAGGAAACCAACTTTACACTGCACAGAGCTCCACCCATCCAGATGATGTTGTCATTTCCATGGTAACTAAAGTACCTCAAAGGCAAAAGAACAGATGGAGACTGGAGGGGAAAAAAAAAATAATCCAAGGACCAAAAGTGAACATATGTGGTGCAAGAAAAAATATTAAGTTGTGGGCAGCTATTAGGTTTATTATCACTTGCAAAAGTGGACCTTGATAAACTCAGTCACGGCTCTGCAGTCAGGAGTGGCACGATCACATCGGTTGTGTGACAATACCAATCTCACAGCAGCCCCTGCTCTCACTCCCTTCCCCTTGCACAAATTTCAGAGAGTAATTGTCTTTGCTCCCTTAATGACTTGTTTTGGTTTGAGGACAAGAGCAGCCAAAACAAGCAGAAAGAATGCAGCAGCTCCCATGCTTGGGTGCCCACTGCTTTTCCTCAGGATCAAAGTGTCCAGGAGGGAGTGAGGGATTGTCCCTCCCCAGCAAGGCTGGGGCAGCCCAGCGAGCCAAATCTGCTCACACACACGGCCTGTGTTTGCCATGGCATCCCCCTCACCTGTGTTCTGTCTGGCTCCTGCGCTTCAAATTTGCGTGAGGCATCGCACGAAGGACGCGCTGGCAGCTCCACAGCAATTTGGAGCATCTTTATAATTGGGTTAATAGTTACGGCGCAGTCTTCGCTTGACTTCCTCTGGAATTAATCCATCTTTGTGGATTGCTGTCAATCAGAAGGGAAACTTGCAATTTACATAGGACAATTTGTTCCGTGTCAACTTTCTAAGACTGAGCAAGGGAAGTGTAATTTGGGAACAGGAGCTGTGATGGAGAGAAAAAAAAAAAAAGAAAAAAAAACTTATATTTTTAGCTTGCTCTCGGAAGAAGTTTCCTGCTCTATATTATATAATTTATTTAAGATGCAGAGTTTCATCAAAGTGAAAAATGTTAAAAATATATCCTGTTTCCTAAACTCTTCACAGGTTAAGCTGGACAGAGTTGGTGCAAACTTCAGAGCACAGAGAGCTCATGTATGAACTAGAAAGGTGTGAGAAATATGAATTCAAGCCCTCCTGTCCAAGGCTCCCATTGCAACCCAAGGCAAATAATTTTATTTTTTGTTTTATGCCTTGCCTCCTTGTTGGTAAAATAGGAGCATTGGAGTCCCCCTCAAGTCTTGCAGATTGTGAGGATAAATGTTTTTTTAGGAGACTGCGAATTGCTCAGGTCCTGCTGTGAAAAAGGGATAAATTCGCACCAAAGGTATCTGCATCCTCTGCCAATTTTTTTATTGGCAGTGACTTTTTGACATCTGTGTTTTTAGCCTGCATTTCACTTCAAATGAACAGTGGGCTGCACCACTCTCTCAAAGGCACATGCTGCTGCATGAGCACAATGTTGTGCAGCTGTAGCAAGAAATGCTTTGTCAGTTGATATTTTAAAGCATGATCAAAATAAAATTAAAAAAAAAAAAAACACAACCAAAAAAACCCCAAAACATGAAAATGCATTTGTCTTTTAAACTCTAAGGACAGAAGCGATCCTTTTGCTGCTGATGCTCTTCTCTTCTTCTTCTTCTTTTTTTTTTTTTTTTTTTTTCCTCCTGGCTTTGCCCTCCTTTCTTTTCCGAAATTGAAATCACCTTATATAAATTGCTTGAGATTTTATTCCCCCCCAAGCTGCTGCGGGAGCCGCTCGCAGCCAGGTGTGCGACCTGCCGGCAGAGGGCAATGCTTCATGGCTGTTCACCCAAAACCACCCAAAACTCCGCGCATCGCGCAGCCTGCCGCCGAAAAGGGCAAGAAAAGCCGGCACGGCCGTGCTGCAGCCGTGGGGCAGATCCCACCCGCCTCAGCCCCACGCACACGCGTAGATTTGGGTTGTTTGTTGTTGGTTTTTTCGGGTTTTTTTGAGGTGGTTTTTTTGGGGGGGTTTTTTTTTGGTTTTGGTTTTTCTTTTGGGTTTTTTGTTTTTTTTTTTGTTTGTTTTTGTTTTTGTTTTCTGCGTTTTTTTTCAAAATTTATCTCGGTGGTAAAGAAAGAGAACATTAATAAATGACTGAGGAGCGCGCTAAAAAGTTGTGCTGCGCTTTCCCTGGAACACAGGGAATCGATCAGGCTTTCTCGTTTTGCAGACCTGGAATTCCGGTTTTCCCTCGGGACGGAGAGCCCAGGTAACTCGGGATGCTCCCTGTGAATCAGGGCATCTCTGTGTCACCCGATGCCAGGCTGGGTGTCACCCTGGCAGTGCCAGGAAATGTGTCCTAGCTCTCGGGCGGATTCTTCAGTAGGGGTGAGCATCAAGATTTAGGGCCAGGGTTGTCTAATCCCAGTTTGGACCCTGCCTTTCGTGGAGTTCAATTAATCGTTGTTCTAAGATCTCCTTTGATGGGGAGGCCTTATTGGCATCTTGGGCTTGTGACAGCTCAGTTGCTTTTTAATCTTAGCTACTTGGATGGCATGTGACCACTCTTTATGCCATTTTAAAGTTAATTTGGGTCTCCTGTATGACCGCGGTGGCTGGCACAGGATTTACCCACCCTAGATTTGCTATGGCTACGTCAAGTTTACACTCATTGCTTAATATCAACTACTGCTGAATACCCGTGAGGGTGTGGCAATTGCAAGGAAAAGGGAGAAATGGCAAAATTAGGTATCCCAAGGCTCTGCTGCACACCTGGAATTCACAAACACAATCCGCTTTCTGCGCAGTGTGCTACAGCTCGCCATGACAAAGGGCTCAAACCTCCCACCCTGTGCTCTGACCAGCCTGGTGCCTGAACAGGGCTGTCCCTGCTGGAGATGAGATCCAGCACAGGTGACAGAGGCTTGATCCCAGCAGTTATTCCTGTCAGATGCTGCACCCCGGCCTTGCGGGATCCGGTTCCCCGTGCGCACGGGCTGGAGCAGCACGCGGTGCCAAACGCCCTGGAGAATGTTTGCAAACTGCTGCTCGGATGGAGCTCCGCTCTGAAACGAGATCCACCTCGTTCCTCATGTTTCCATCTTCAAAAGTTTCGGGTGTCCCTCAACAGTGATAAATAATTTAAGCATAAAAAGCATCCATGTGTCAAGCTTTGCGAAGCCCTGGGAAGGAAGGGAAGGCGATTTAAATTTTAGATAAAAAAGGTGCGGAGGTATTGAGAACAGGTTACTCTCCATAGGTATATTATCTATGGATGGATATCCATATGGATATTATCCACTGCCATCTGAAGGCTTTTACACATTACTAATAGCATGTGGACATGCTCTTTCTTTATTTCCCCCAAATAATCATTGGGGCCAACATCAGCTCACCCTCTTATGCTGATTTTATCTTGTGTCTCCTTGTGTCTCTGTGACTGGCCCAAGAAAGTTATACAGACAAAGATAGCAGACATTTTCTTATTCCTTTAATATTATTGGTGTGGGCTTTGTTGGAGGTTGTTTTCAGGGAGGATGAGGTACATATATTTTAATAAAACGCCATTCTGCATTATTTCATGAGAAACAAAGATTGTTGGCCTCTCCATGGGACTGAGAACGTACTTGGACAAGATAAGTCAATAATTTCTGATTCAAATAATGTTATCTATGCGTAAAAGAGCAGCCTAATAAAATAAAGTGGCAGACCCACCCAAGATCAGCCAGCTGTGTCATTCTTGGAGCAGTGACTGGAAGACAAGGTTTGGGTATCTGCTCTGATTTAACAGGTTGCAAATGAAATCACACATCACCAGTGGGATCTAACCATGAAGGTAAAGCTGAGTCCCTTTCCATACCAAGAAATCCATCTTGGGTTGAAGAAATTTCCTGAGCCAAATTTTCTGAGCCAATTTTCAGAGCCAAAACAAAACCCTGCTGTTTCAGGGGTTCAACAATTTCTTGAAAAGTCACGGTTTGACCTAACCTTATGGCTGAACCGTTTCTTCAGTCCCTGGACGGCCACTTTCACCTTGAAGTGGTAAGATTTTGCTTGCTGCTGCAGGGCAGCTCCCACAAGAAATGCACTGTGTGCACCTTGCTGTCAGCAAAGTTCAAGGGACATTTACACAATTCTTTTGCAAATTCATTTCCCAGGCTGCCAAGCCAGAAAGGATCATGCAGCCCATCTAGGCTGTGATCAGGGATTCAGCTTGGCTTAGGCTAAAGGATAGTTATATTTTATTCAGTTAAACTTTATTTCCAGAAAAGAATCTCAGATCAAATCCAGAATTGTACCTGGCTGATGTAGCCCTCAGCCCCAATGTGGACTTCAAATGTTTGAGTGAGGTTTTCCAATTGCAGTGTGTGGACAGAGTTAGAAATTATTTGAATTTACAGTGGATTAAACAGTCAATTAAACCATTATTTGTGAAATGTTGCAGAATGGTCCCAGTCCTCTTCCTTGAGAGTTTAGGAACCTGTGCCCAGTCCCTTGATATAATTTAATTTTCTCACATACAAACCTCTTTCCATCTGCAATCAAATATATTTCTAATGGCTAAACACAATTCTTCAACTCTTGCTCTAAAGTACTTTTTTCCCATTTTCCCCAAGTTGTTTTTTTTTTTTTTGTTACTCTTTGCTATATCCTCTCCAGTTTTGTCACCATATGTCTTAAAATGTGGCTTGGACAGCCTCTAAAATTCAGCCCAAGACTCACACCAGCACTTTCAGATTTGAGGTTCCAACTCAGAGCTGGCAGTGCCAGGCTTGTCCAGGTTTTTGTTTGGGGTTTGTAAAGAAGCATCTTAGTACAATAAAACACATTATTTTGCCCAAGGCAGGCAGTGTTTGCTACATCAGGCCATGGACTCTCATTCTTTGCTGTTTCAGTGACCATAATGTCATCTACAAATGTCATCAGGAGCAGTTTTATATTTACTTCCAGATCACTGATGAATAGCATAAGAGGAAACCCCAGTAACACTCTTCTTTGGCCATAATTCTGCATTGACAATTGCTTTCAGAGATCTGTCAGTTAGGCAGTTCTTAACTCATTTCATGTCTGCTCCTGTCCTGAACCCAATTACTTTTGCTTGGCTAAAACATATCTTCTGGGAAGCCATCCACTCTCCAAGCTGAAAATGTCATGAGATGGTGATTTTTACCCACCCGCCCATTAAGCTTCTGAAGTGATTAATTGCTATGAACCTTGTACATCTCCATTTCAATGTGATATTTTCTCTGAATTCAACTTCTGGTCATCAATTCCTTTTATGGCTTCCCCAACTAGATTAAGCCATTCTTTATAGCCAAAATTCCCAAACAGATCCAGTAATTCCATTCACTCCCTACCCTAAATTATACAGCTTTCAGTTGCCTCCTGCCTGTCTTGTGCTTCATTGACTGATGCCACATTTCTGCTGAGGTTTTGTGCTTCTTATTCATGCTCCTGCTCATGTGATAGTTTATAAACCTTCGATATATGTAAGTACACACATTGAAGGCTATAAGTACATACAGATGCAAAATTGTAATCTGTGTGAAAACTGTGATGGAAACCCACACCATCCTAAGGCAAAGGTGCACATGAGAACCCAGGATGGGTTTTGATGCTTGTTAGTTTCTTTGAAGATTTTTTTTTTTTTTTTTTTTTAATGAGGGAAAGAATTGAATGCACTTACGAGATCAGAGTCTCTCATTTGCTCGGGGAAGACTGAGAAACATCAACACACAACAAAAGCAGTGGCAAACTGGTGGATGTTGAAAGAGCAAATATTCAGAGGGTTTCCAAAGGACAGGAGTGTCTGAGCAAAGGGCAGGGCCTGGTGCTCTGCTGGGGTGCCAGCCAGTGCTGCATCGCTGAGCACTGCAACTTTTGTGTGCGCAGAAATGTTTAGACACCAGCTCCACAGGGGTAAAGAAGGATGGGGAAAGATCAGACAGATAAGAAAAGCCTGAGTTTGAGCCTGAGACTCCCATTTAATCATCTCCCTGGCTGTTAAGCCACCAAAGTTTTCTCCTAATTGTCCTGGTTGAGGAATTGGAGACAAAATCCTCTTGTTTTTGGGCAGTAACCAACGCGACACAGCCTTTGTCAGCATCGTGAGGATGCTGAGACAAGGGTGTCAGTTCAGAGCTATCAAAATAATGTGCAAGGGAAATGGTTTGGGGTGGGAATGCTGTGGGTATGAATGCCCTAAAACCATGGAGAATCAACCAAAATAGGGGAGTTATGTCTTCCAAAATTAGCTTTGCACTTGGTTTCCAACCCCTTGGCCCTGAATTTTGATTCTTGCCTGTCATTGTTCACACAACAATGCTGAAACTTGATACCAGATGTCTGAAAGATTTATAAAATAAAAGGGTAACATTAAAAATCACTGTTATTTCTAATTTGTCCAAACAGTTGAATTACCATTTTTTGATGGGGGGGAAAAAAAAAAGCGAGAGTATTGAAATATGTTCACATTTCCCCCCTGTTTTCACTTGTCTTGAAATTTGATTGTGGTGGGATACAAGAAGTTGGAAACTGTGTATCTGAAATTTGTTTGTACATATAAATAGATAAATGATCATAATATGATAGAGAGAGAGATAGAAATATAGATAGAAATAGAGATAGATTAGATAGATAGATAGATAGACAGATAGATAGATAGTCTTCTACATAAATCTCAGAAATGTGCTAGATATCTGATGAGACAGAGCACACAAGAATACTAACTAAAATTGCTGTTTTAAGCAATTTTAATAGTAAATATATACTTTTAATGATCTGATTGTATTTTTGTATCCTATAAAGTTACCACTGTCTTACTGCAGGCCTCTCAAGATTTTTTTTGTATCTTTTACATTGACTTACAAATCACCTGCATGATTTTAATTCATACCTTGAACTTTGGGAGAGTTATATAGATATTTAACTTAATATGCTATTTATATAAAAACAACAGGCTCATGGCCTTCATTACAACACATCTGTCTCATGCAGTCAAGGTTATGTGTAGACTGTTAGTCACAAATAGGAAACTCATCCCAGGTCTGCTGCAGAACCAAACCAACTTTATGAATGCCATCATATTTTATTTTATTTTTTTTTTTAAGTGAAAAGAACAAAGAGGAGAGGACTTCCTCTTTGAGATTATCCACTCAGATTGAACCCCTTGACACACAGCAGAGACAGAGGGAGGAGGTTGTTTAAAAGAGGGAAAATTTTCTAGAACTAGAAGACAAAACCACAGGTCAGAAAAGCTTTGATGTCAGCGCTGATCCGGGGTGATTTATGCACACGTGTCCTGCATGGTGACCACTCAAAGGGATGGATCTTTTTCTGTTTATGAAATTTATCCTGACGGAGTTTGATCTCTACAAGTAAAAGTAACCAGGTGTGATTTTTTTTTTTTTTTCTTTCAGTTATACATATGACAAGCCTAAAAATAACTTTGGGTGAATCACAAACTTCCTTTGCTAGGTCTGAGTCTTTTTTATTTTTGTTTCTTCAAATTCTGCCATGTTTTCAAAGTGAGCATTAAATAAGCCATTATCTCTATCGCTTTCTAAATTGAACTCACTTTGAAATTATTTTTTGTGGGGCTGCTTAAATTCATTTGTTTATGTATATGTATCCTCTCCAGAAGTAAATAAACACAAATTAAAGAGAGAGGAGGCTCAGAAAACACTTTTTATCCTAAATTCACTGAATATAATCAAAATATTATTTTCTAGCAAAGGGGAAGCAAACATGATTTTTTTTTTCCTTTTCTTTTTTTTTTTTTTTTTTTTTTTTTGCAGGAGTATTTGATTCCATAATTTGGTTTTCTGCGTTAATTTATTCACGCCAATTATTTCACAGCCATTTGTGAGCTTATTCCAAGGAGGAAGATGATGGTCAGCGGAGCTCTTTGATACAGAGTTCACCTGCCAAAAGTTTTCATTTCAAAACCAGAATTCTTCGCGGGGAAATGTCAGCGCCAGCTCTGCCAAGAAATGTTGAAACTGTTTCTTTTTTCCTTTTGTTTAGATACAAAATGACAAAATGTATCTCCAGTTGGGTGATTTAATTCGAAAAAACAAGCCTCCCTTCCATGTCAAAGAGCGGATTGGAAATGACAATCCCTGTTCGGTTTCAATCAGAAACGTCGGCGTGCTCGGAGTGACATTTCCGATCCCGGGGTTCGCGAGTCCCCCGTTTGTTTGGGATGGAGATGGGGCTGATCTGCTGCTCGTCATTTGGGAGGCTTCTTGTGCATTTTACTGATTTGTTTGTTTTCTCCTGTTGGAGAGAAGCAGGAGGAAAAGCCCATCAGGGGAGGACAGGCTGCCCCACCTGAGCTCAGGCGTTTGGGGTTTGCAGGTGTCTGGTGGATGTCAGTCACACGGGGATATCCAAAGGGAAGCAATGCTTTGGTGCGGCTTTTACCCAGGGTGGATGTCAGTCACAGGGGGATATCCAAAGGGAAGCGATGCTTTGGTGCGGCTTTTACCCAGGAATTTTTCCCCAGGAGCACAGTGGGGCTGAGGGCACACACTCACCCAGGCAGCTGAGTTTGCTGAGGGTTTTTGGGAGGGCTGTGCTGGCATCCCCCGGGCCCACAAATCTCTTCCACCCATTTAGGGTTAGACTGACACTGGGGCTGTAGGTCTGCTGCTTCTCCTGAAGGGACAGGCTGAGAGCGCTGCAGCTTTCCAGTCTGGAGAACAGAAGGCCTTTATAAGGGAGACCCTGCCAGAGCCTAAAGGTGCTCCAAGAGAGCTGGAGAAGAACTTTTACATGGGCCTGGAGTGGGGAATGGCTTCAGACTGAAAGAGGGGAAGGTTTAGATTGAATGTTAGGAAGAAAATCTTGGCTGTGAGGGTGGTGATGCCCTGGCACAGGGTGCCCAGAGAAGCTGTGCTGCCCATCCCTGGGAGTGCCCAAGTCCAGGTGGGATGGGAGTTTGGGGAAGCCTGGGATAGTGGAAGGTGTCCCTGCCAACGGCAGGGGATGGGACAAGGTCTTTAAGATCCCTGCCAAACCAAATAATTCAATGATTCTATGATGTAAGGGACAATGGCACATGAATAAGCCTCCATGGCCGGTGATTTATGCACACGTGTCCTACATGGTGACCACTCAAAGGGATGGTCCTTTGAGTGGTCGCCATGTAGGACACGTGTGCATAAATCCAACCCTTGCATCAGCTGCACACTGGATTCAGGTCCCTCGGGATGACGGCCTGAAGCCACCCTCTGTCCCAGGGCAAAGAGGAGAGGCTTGGTGTTCCTTGAGCCTCCTGCAGCACCCTGGGACAGGGAGCCCCGTGGCACCACCTTTGCAAGGGATCAAGGAGCACAGTGGGCTGCTCCCCACATTCCCCCTCCTGCCCCTGGAATGCTATCTGCATCTCTAAGCACAACTCCACAGCTCCATTCCACAGGTCTTCCCTCCTCCTCCGGGGGTTCCTCCTCATCCTCTCTGTGGTTACTCAGGCAAGCCAACAATTTACTCCCGTGAGTAAAGGTTTGCCCAGCTGGCAGACCAAAAGGCAGCGTCATCCGGACTGCTGGCACAGCAAGGGTGGGAGAGAAAATCCCAACAATTCGGATTCTGCACCGCTCCACCGGCCTGCAGCTGGGTTTGTGTTGTGCTTTGTACACTGCTTCTGGTCCATTATGAAAGGTGCTGGGATTGGAGGGATGGATTTATTCCTTAAATCAGGGGTCGAGAGTCCTTGCTTATCTCCCCCAGCCCCAGAGAGGGAATTCTCAGCGCGGCCCGAGCAGCAGCAGCCGCTGTACCCCAAAAATGCCTCACCCGGGTCAAGAACCCGCCGCGAAAAGCACACGGGGGCCTGGCTGGGAGGGCGTGGGAGAGGCTGAGCCCGGGGTGGGATAAATGGGATAAATAGCCCTGCCCTGAATCTCACCTCCTCTGCCTTCCCTCCCCTGCCCCCATCAGTGCTGCAGTTGTGTCAGGTAGTGGCACTGTTGAGTACATTAACCCGGAGCCGAGCATTGCAGCCAGACCGAGAGCGTGTCTGCGTGTTAGTGTGTGAGTGTGAGAGCTTTGCGTGTGTGCGTGTGTGTGCGCGCCTGATCATTCCCATTTATCCCCCACACTTCGCCCCCGGTGCCGCAGGACTCCGGGAGCGAGGGATGCAAACGGAGGGAAGAGAGAGACATCAGCCCCCCAGATCTGCTTAACCAAATCGCCGCCCCTCGCAGGGAGGGAGAGCGAGAGGCAGGAGCGCGGGCGGAGCGGGGGGAGAGAACCAGACCGAAAAGACAAAATAAAAGACAGAGAAAGGGAAAAATCCCTCGGGGGAGCAAACAGCCGCCCCCAGGCGCACGCCCTGTCTCGGGGGAAGGGGATGCGGGAGTGCGAGCGCGCCGGGTGAGGAGGGAGCGAGCGGCGCTCCGGCCGCCCCGGGAGCAGAGCAGGGGGGTTTGGGGGGGTTTCCCTCCCTCCGCCTCCGTGCGCGGGGGGAGCGCGGCGAGCGGAGCGGGGCGGGCGGCGCAGCCCCGCCGGAGCCCCGGCCCCGCTCCGAGCCCGCACCGAGCGCGGAGAACGGCAAGAAGCGCCCTCGCCGCCGCCGAGCAGCCCTTTTCTCCTGGCGGGGCTTTGCTCTTTTTCTTTTCTTTTATTCTTTTTTTTTTTTTTTTCCCCTTTTTCTTTTTCTTCCTTTTTTTTTTTTTAATATTTTTGAAACTCCTCGCCGGGAAAAGCAAAACCGAAAACGCTTCCCCGCAACCTCGCCCCCCCTGCAAAAAGGCTCCCAACCAACCAACCAACCACAGCAAGCAGAGAGCAAAAGAGCCCCCCCACTCCAAAAAAAAATTTTTAAAACAAGAAAAAGAAAAGAAAAAGCGAGAGAGCTGGAGACCAGCTCCATCGATTTCAAATCCAGGATTTTATCCAGTGCATTGAGGGGCTTTTTTTTTTTTCTCGGTCTCTCTCTTTTTTTTTTTTTTTTTCCTTCTTACCCCCTCCTCCTTTCTTTCACCCCCCGCCCCCCCGTCCCCCCCTTCTCCTCCTACTCACCCCCCTTTTTTTTCCTTTCCATTTTATTTTGGATCCTGCTAAAATTAGCCGGGACTGCTCTGGGTGTTGCGTGTTAATTTGATTTACTCCGGGATTCCGGCTTTCCAAGACGCCATTTTCCCCCTTTTTTTTTTTTGGTTTTTTTTTTTTCTCCCCCTCGCTCTATCTCGCTCTATTTATCCCCTCCGTATCTATCTATCTCTCATCTCCCGGGCTGTCTCTCCGTCTGTGTGTCCGTCCATCTCCCTCTCTCTCTCTCTCCCCGCGGTGCCTTCCTCCTCCTCCTCCTCCTCCTCCTCCCGCCGCGCTCCTCCCTGTGCGCTCTGCGTGCGCGGCGCGGCGCGGCCGGGCGCTCCCCTCATCCCCATCTGACAGATGAACACCGCCATGGGTTTGCCGCAACACAAGCAAAAGCACCTTTGGGGGCTGTGGCGAGGGATTGAAACCGGGATTTAAAACAGAACAGACAAGAAGAAGGGGGGAAATCCGACGACGACGACGAGGAGGAGGAGGAGGAGGTGGAGGAGGAGGAAGAAAGAAGAAGAAGAAGAGGAGGAAGCTGCTAAGAAGACAAGAAGACCCCCGCTGCCGTTTTGGGGATATGGGTTAGTAAATGCTGGGGGGGGGGGGGGGGGAAGAAGGAAAATTCTGAGGCATCGAGGAAAGGTCTGCCTTGGTGATCGGAATTGCGGGAGGATCGTACGCTTCTCCCCTGTTCCTTCACCCCCTTTTTTTTTTCTTTTTTCTTTTTTTTTTTTTTTTAATTTTTCCCCCTCCTGCATGCAAAAGTTAATGTCGTCCTCTTTTTTTTTTTTTTTTTTTTTTTTCCCTCCTCTCTGTTGCGACTTTGCAATGGCGCGGAAAAGGGCTTTATTTATTTTTTATTTAATTTTTTTCTTTTTGGGGAGGGGGGAAGACTTCTCCTCTGTGCATTGCATGCGAGTCGTCCTCCCCATCCCCTCCGACCCCTTCCCTCCCCACGCTTTGTGCCTCCTTGGGAGCATGTGTGCGTGTCTGTGTGTGGCTCTCGTGGGGTGGGGGGCACCGGTGCTGCCTCCGAGACCGGGAAAGGGCTGGAATTTTTTCTCCAGGAGTTTGAATAATGTATTTATCCACCCCCCGCCACCACCACCACCACCCCACACCCCCGCCATATACCCCCCTCTCCCGGCCCCCGCTTTGGGTAGCCCACATGTGTTTGTACGTGTAGGTGGCAGCTATGTGGAAATTGGGGAGGGAGGGGGACACGACCCCCCCCCCCCCGCTCCGTAAATTGCAGGTTAAGTGGAGCTAGAGAGCAGCGCTGTAACCCTACGGGGATTTGTGCGTGTGTGTGAGTGTGAGCGAGCGTGAGTGTGAGCGCCGTGCGTGTGCGCGGGGCTCCGCGGCCGAACCGGGGGGCGCCGCTGCCCCGGGGTGGCCCCGCCGTGTTTTGACATTGAAAAGGACGCGCAGCAACCCGAAAAGCCGCGGGTTTGGGGAACAACGGAGCGGCAGGAGGACGGCGTGGGGAGCAGTCATTAGCCAAGCGGGACACCCCCCCATCCCGCCCCACCGCCACGCTCGGAGCTGGATAATGGGTCTGGATACGGCGGGGATCGCCGCCCTCGGGACCCGCTGGCCCCGGAGCCGCCGCCGGGAGCGGGAGCGGAGCTGGGCCGTGGGCAGGCTGAGCACCCACCGGGTGCTGCTCCGGGAGCCGCGGCTGACCCGCAGCCGCAGCCTCGGGCGGCTTTTGTCAGCCCCAGCCCTGGCGCAAGGCTCTGCCCGGCGCGGGCACTCGCACTCGCACTCACACTCGCACTCTCACACTCGCACTCACACTCGCACTCGCACTCGCACTCACACCCCTTCCTCGCCGGGTTCCCCCGCAGGGCAAAGGGAATTCGGGTCCCCTATCGAAGCCCCGGGCGCACACCGTGTGTCGGTGCGAGTGAGTGTGTGTGTGCCCGTGCGTTCGCATCCCAACATCGCAGCGCCCCAGCGGGCACGGCGCCCCCCGCGCTGCCCCTGCCCGCCCGCCTGCCCGCCCGCCGTATTTATGTCTCCAAAAGGCAGTTGAGAGAAGGATTTCCGATTCGTTTCCGCTTCAAATAAACGGCCCCGATAATCCCGGGCCTGACGCCTGATGCTCGAAAGGCACTTGGCCGCCGGGAGCCCAAGCCGGGCAGGCGGGGGGGACACGGGGCACACCCGGCTCGGACACCCCCAGCAGGCAGCTCCCGTGGCCTCGGTGGGGACATGAGAGGGGTTCGGTGCCCTGGGGATGCGCACGGGGGATGCGAGGGGAGCGCCCACCCGCTCCGGTGCCGTGGGGTGGCGGTGTCCCCGCGGCTGCCGGGAGCCGGGCTCACCCAGCCGGGCTCTGGGAGGAGAGGGAGGATGGAGGAGGGAGAGCCTGGCAGGCTGTTCCCGCGGCGTGCAGAGGTGTTTCATTAGGCACCGGCCCCGCTCTGGGGTGGGGAGGACCCTCCGTGTGTCCTTCTGTGTCCGTCTGTCACGCACACACGGGAAAGGATGCAGAGGAGAGGGCAGAGCTGGCCAGTGCTCCGCTGTCGGGGAGAGCATCTGAGCCTCCTGGCGTGGGTGGAATTGTTCCAGGAGGAGAGGGCTGTTGGCAAAGCCTGTCCTGGGTGGAATATTACGGGCCCAAATGGGAAGGATCGGTGTTTTGGGAGCCCCTGCACGCAGGGTTGACTCGGTGCAGGCTGCAGAAATGGTGTTATCAGGTGTCTGGAGACAGGTAGGGACGGCATGAACCTGAGGAAACAAGTGGACTCTGTGTTGTGGACAGCCAAAAATAAAAAATTCTTATCAGGGAATCACAGAATCATAGAATGCTTTGGTTGGAAGGGATGTTAAAGCTCATCTCATTCCAGCCCCATTTTCCCCCAGGACAGAGACACCTTCCCTTAGATCAAGCTGCTCCAAGCCCCATCCAGCCTGGCCCCAAACACTTCCAGGGACTGGACACGTTCATGGGAAAATGTGCAAGTGTCTGTTTCATGCACAGCTTTCTGCACTTCCTCAGCCTTTGCTGAGATTACACCCTCATCAGAAGCTCCTTCCACTCAAAGGAGAAACTTTTTTCCATCTCCATTTGTTTTTTAGCTGAAAGGAGGAAAAAAAAAAAAGCCCATCCACACAATGGACTTGTACTTTAATCTGTGCTCTTAGCTCAGAAGGGTTATGTAAAAATAGGGAAAAAAACAAAAGCAGAAACACTCAGTGAATGGAGACTTCTCTTCCATCTCTTATTGGCTTCAACTTTTTTTTTTTTTTTAAACTTCTCAGACTCAAAGTTTTAATTGAAACCAGAAGTCTATTGAGAAGTAACTGAGCCAAGAAAACCTCTGTTTTCTCTGCAACTAGGGATGGGGAATAAATAATTTTTAGCTGATGTTATTTCAAGTCGTTTGGGCTTTTTGATTCCTGCCAAAAAGCCCAGCATAGATTATTAACACATTATCATTTTAGGAGGACGCACTTTTTGAAATGCTATAAAATGGTGTGTTAGGTTTGTGCAGAGCCATAAACTATGCTGGTTGTTGGCAAACAAAAGAAACAGTGGCCATGATTTATTATTAATAATGATCATAACTGAGCTATTTAGCTTGATTTGATATATACTGGTTTCTCTGCTGAGGTTGCTCTGTATTGTTTTCAATAATATTGTACTTTGATTAAGTTGGGAACTGCTCTTGTTTAACAACTGCTATTGCTGTGTGCCTAATTAACACAAGAAATTAAATGCTCGGAAAGGTGCAACCATATTTTTTGGCTTCAGATGCTGCTTAATCTCCTCCTCTGCTCTTTTTTGACCCATCCTTTGAGCTCCTTTTCCCTACCACACACATCCCTTAGGTGCAAGTGCCAATTTACCAACAGGACTCTTGTTTTCCATTACCAGATTTGCCTAATCCCAGTTTCAGTGACTTTTCTCCCCTCTCAGTAGGGCTCAATTGCTCACACATAATCTTTCCCTTCTGTTTTCTTTCCCCTTTGGACAACACCCTCCAGGACTGAAAAACTCTTGCCTTGTGCCCTGAGACTTGCAATTACACAGCAATTTTGACTCTTGACCTAACTAGTAGCAAGAAAGGCTATTGTCTAATGAACCACGTAAAAACAGTTCTGGGATCCAACAGATTGCTGTGATGGAAATGAAAGATGTCCCAGTGAACTGATGACTGATTTGTTTAACCATATGCCTAGGCGGTTTTCCTTGCTCCCCATCAACCACCCATCTCTGGAGTATCTGTGATCTGTGGGCCTGTGGCAATGCTGAAAGGCAGGGTTAATGACTGCCAAAATGCTCTCCATGAAGCAGGGGGGGACAGATTTTAAGCCACGCTCAGAACACGCATTTTGCCCACCATAGCATGCAGGCATGCAGGGTTTTAGATTCTTAAGTGCTGTGTTTAAGCGTGGTTCAGGTGATGAGGGCAGCAAATCTGTGTGTAAAAATCACAGAATCAGAGAGTGATTTGTGTTGGAAGGGAGTTTAAGCATCATCTCGTTCCATGGGCAGGGACACCTTCCATTATCCCAGGCTGCTCCAAGCCCTGTCCAATCTGGCCTTGAACTCCCCCAGGGATTCAGGGGCAGCCACAGCTGCTCTGGGAAACCTGTGCCAGGACCTCACCACCCTCACAGGGAGGAATATTTTTCTAACATAGGTGCCCTATAAAACAGTAAGTAGACAGAGGAAATCCATGGTAAGGTCTAGCCTCATTGCTGGGAAGTCCAGGAAACCTTAGGGCAGCATAAACACAAAGTTTAGAGCGAGTACAAAGAGAGGAAGGTGAGACTCTGTGGGAGAACCTTAGTGGAGAAGGTTCCCAGTGTTTTGCTGCAGGCCTTGTGGTTTCTACTGGGACTGGTTTTGCTGCTGTTGTAGGTTCTGCTCTCATTACTTTCTTTCCAGCTTGATAGAAAAAGGCTCTCTTTCCTGTTATTTTTGCTGAGGAAATAAAATGACTTACACTTTTAGGAAATTGTCACCTTGATTAAAGATGGACTTCAAAACCCCTCAACTCAGTGTTTGAGCCTGGGGGGACTGTCAGATCTGAAAGCGATTTGCAAACATTGGATATTGAGGGTCCTCTTTCCTTCTGATATAGACATTAAATGAGTTTGCAAGTGTGTGTGATTAGCAATACCTGGAGACTGTTTCTTTCTTCTCCCAATGAGAAGGCTTCACCTGAAGTGAAGTTCATTTGGATTTTTGGACCTGTTTAGAGGTCTGCTGGGTGCTGGGACCAAGCACAGCTCTGCAACAAGCAGCTGGACTCTGAATTCGCATTTGACTGGTTGTAGAGAGTACAAACTTTAGGGGATGAACAGCTGAGGGAATAAAGGAAGACAAAATAATTTCTTAAATTGAATAAAAGCAGTCAGAGAATCTTTCAGAGCTGAGAAAATGAGTGAAGGAAGCACCTAATTTCTATTTATCGACTCTTGAGAGAGAGCAGGGTTAGGAGCTATTTTGCCCTTCTGGAGCTGGATTTACTTTGGAGGACAAGTTGTCCAAATGCAATGATGAACTTTTCAGTAAGGTTTGGGATGAACTGGGTATGAAAAGAAACCTTCTGACATTATTTCATTTAGGGTTTTGTTGTCTTTTATGTCTCTTCAAAAGACCAAGCAGAAACTTTGAATAGGAGCAGGTGACCAAAGAGGAAGGTGTCCAGGGAAATACTCTGGGAATACAGACCTTGGTGCTGCTCACACACCCCTGGGTCAGGTTTACTCCTGCTCATGAGCAGGCACTCTGGTGGGGCTCGTGTCCTTGTCCATCCAGCACAGGGGTTTTTCAGGGAATACAGGAGTTGTGCAGGTGGTGAGGATGAGTTACCTTTCCTGTGCAGGGCTGCTGAGTGTGATGTGCCCTTTTGAATGTGTGGCAAAGCCATGCAAGAGGAGGGCAATTTCCACACAAACCTGAGGTCACAAGGTGGTGACAAGGCTCTGACCTGCCCTGGTGAGCACCAGAGCATGAGGTGGCCCAAGGCTTGGCTCTGCAATATATTGGGAGGAGATGGCATTGTGGCTAAATGCTGTCGTGGGGTGACTTACTGATCCTCTGAAAAGAGTGAATTCCTGGCTCAGTGAGGGCTGCTGTGCAATCCTGGGCAGACAAGAGCTCTGTGAGGATGGCAGCAATGACAGCAAAGTTTCCTCTACTGTAGTATGGTATAACTAGAAACAGTGCTTGGGAAATCTTTTCAGAAGAATGTGTGGTAGGCAAGCATGGGGTAACCCAGGACTCAGTCAAACACCTCAAAATTAGAGATGGGTTAAAGATCGGAAGCCTGAGGTTTTAAGTTACTTTGAAATTTTTTGTTAGCCTTAACCTTTAAAACTGAGATATATATGTATACAATGAATCATCCTCTTTTTGCCCTGGCATTTTAGCAGATGGAGAAGTCAGTTTTAAGATGGAAGGGAGAAAATGATGATACTCAAACCAGAGGTCAAGCTGCAAGGTGTTACAGGCACGTCTTCCCTCAATATGAATCCACATATCCCGAATGTCCTACTGATGTGATTTTTAAGACTTGGACACTGGCCTAACTTCCCTCTGTGTTTCCAGACCCAGCATATTCTGGAGTGACGCAGTGATCCATGTCTACCTCTCCTCAAGACTCACTAAATACTTGGCTTTGGAGCATGTGGTGGGGTTTCCACTGAAACTCCTCTGAAATCCTACTAGTTTCCTAGACAAGGAAACCCTTCCTGTAGTTTTTCTTTCCCCCCTTTTTTTCTTTTTCCTTTTTTTTTTTTTTTCTCTCTCTCTCAAGCCTTCCTATGGAGCTCTATAGTGGGAATTCAATAGAATTCTATACTGGGAATAATTCTCTGCTGAATCCCTTAGTTCTTTTTCAGAAGGGATCAGAGACACAAAGCGTAACTGGGGGAGTTCAGTAAGTGTTCAAACAGGACTGTACACATGTAAAGTGCTGTAGCAGGCATCTGGGCAAAGTGTT